>NC_050100.1:128802438-133802438 GCF_902167145.1 Zea mays | reverse complement strand
AGAGGTCTAGGGTTCTTCTCCCCTCTTATCCAAGGTAGTAAGTGTGCAAGGATTAGAGTAATGCTTCTTAGGTCATTGGCAACTTGATTAGCACATGATCTCCCATGTTCTTATGTGTTGCCTTAAGCCTCTACCACATATAATTCACAGTCCTTAGTGCCAAGGTGTGCTCTAGCCCTGGTAACACCTGGGGTGTTACAGAGGCAGCGCAGAGAGAGGTCGAGTTCAAGCGCGGATTGGCCCCAAATCTTTGAGATTATGGCCATGATCCCGTTGAGAGATCTCTTCCTCTCAGGTCCCTTTGTCGTTTGTGTGTGGAGGCTAGCAGGTTTTGCTGACTAGATTAAGAGATAGAGAGGGGAGAAATCCTGTTTGTCTCACTGCCACACACAGGGAGAAGATCTCTGGTTTGACGTGTCCAAGGCACGCGTCCCAATGCCATCTCCTGGCACACGACAGAGGGGTTAGTTAGGCACATTTTTGTTAATGGGGCCATTAGGATTCGAGTTAAGGATCAAGGTGAACATGCTTGATCTTTGGCTCAAGGTCTGAATTTCAGAATTCTGAATTTCAGAATTCCCATTAAGTCCCCACATGAGAAGCTTGATTTGGGGTTTTGTTTGAGTTATTTTGGCCAAGCTTTCTCAACCTTTCTTGTTGCTTATAAAATATACTTCAATGTTTATAATTGGCTCAAGCCATGATTTTTAATTTTTCAAATCCTTTTCCCTATTTCTTTTAATTTTGCTCATGGGGCTCACTTAGGGTTTTTATTAGGGTTGCAACATTATTACCTTTTTGAAAGACCCATTTGTTTTGATCATGATACTTTTAGGTATATGCTTGGTGGATTCTTTACTCTTAAGTCAAATTGATGCTCATGCTTAATTTGGTTCACATAAAATGATGGTTCTTGGTTTGGCATTTTGAGAGAACCCTAGGTGACACTAGGGTGTCACAGATCCCAGCTAGAGGACGCACCTCAGTCTCATCTCGCTCCCGGAAGCGAGCAGGTGGGATAGGTGGAGCGGAAAGGGGAGAAGGAGGAGGAGAAGTGGAAGCTGAAGTAGTGGAGGTGGTAGGTATGGCTGAGGTGGTGGATGGCGCAGGAGTGATGGGAGTAGGTGAAGTGGGAGGTGGAGTGGTAGCAGTGGCGGGAGTGGTAGGTGCGGAGGAGCGAGGCCAAGAGGCGAGACGACGAACTCGGTAAGCAATCTGATCGGAAGGAATCTGTAGCTGAGCTCCTCTCTCTTCCTGCTCAGCAGCTGCCGCTGCTGCTAGAGCTGCTCGAGCTGCTCTATCTAGACGTCGCTTCTTGCGGCCTTCCTGCCGCTCCAAATAAACAGTCTTCCCCTTGACCTGCTTGAAGGGGCGAGGAGGATCCTCGTCATCTCCTCCCCCTGGCACCGACACATTCTTCGTGCGTGGCATCCTGACCTGACGACTGCAAATGAGAGAGAGAAGCTAAGCACAAGTCGATAACAGCTGATAGGATATCAAAAGAAGGGATGTCTACATGGAAATCTCACACGAGAGGTGAAAATCCAGGCACGACAGAAGACGGCTCACGGGCAGGCGAGGTCACTGAAATGATAGAAGAGGTGAGCATGTATTAGTTCACATAGTCATAAGTATATGAAATGTGAATAAATACATAAACAGAGTGTTATGGCATAGAAAACGAGAGATATGGCGATCGAGAGGTCAAACGACGCGAAAACGACGTTTGAACGAGAAATAGTGCCATAGAAGGTTTGAAATTCGAATTGAGGCATGAAATGACGTGGAATTGAGCCGATACTTCATGAATAGTTTTATATGGGTAAATATGAGTGAAGTGTGCGCTGGGTTTGATTTTAGGCGAAGAAAAAGGAATTTGGGCACTCGGCTCGGAATTGATCGCTCAAAACGGGGAATTGGATAAAATCGAAGCCTGGTATATTGGATTGGCGTGAAATTTGGCTAATATGTTACTGGAGGTATGGTGAAGGTGCTTGAAAATTTTGGGTTTAATTGGAGCATTTTTGGCTGGTTTGGGCATTTCACCGAGCATGTGACGTGCAGAGTTCTAGGGTTTTGGAGAAATGCCCATTTTAGGTGGTGAAACCCTCCCTAAGGAGCTCAAGACCTGCAAGGAGATATAATGGGACACAAGGGCACACATCCAACACTTTGATTCACAGGAAGTTCATAGATTTGATAAAAGAAATCAAAGGTGGGGGAGTGGGGTGCTCATTGGGTGAAGAGGACAGAGAGAAGAGAAGGGGGAGAAGAAACTGCTCACCAGAGGGGAAAGAAGCAAGGCCTGAGCACAGAGAGGCTTGATCACCAGAGGATCACCGGAGGGGAGCTGCTGTCGCTGGCGGTGAGGAGGAGGCGCCAGAGATGGAGGCACGGAAGCCAGTAGAGAAGAAGACTGGACCTCTGGCTCGGCCTTGGGCTGGAGGTCCCTTTTTTTAAAACGCATTATGGGCGCACCAGACAGTCTACAGTGCCTGTCCGGTGCACACCGGACAGTGCACAGTAGCTATCCGGTGAACCATCGGACAGCGCACAAGAAAAGAAGTTCTTCGCGCGCGCGACCGGTGCACCGGACATTGCACAGTGCAGTGTCCGGTGCACACTAGACTATCCAGTGAGCCCAGACAGAGGGATTTTTGAAATTTTTCAAATTTTCTATCTAGTTTTCAACCAAACCAAATCCCAACTTATAATCACACAAAATAACACTTGTTGGGACAGGTATTGACACCCTCATATATTTTCTCATAATTTTCAAAATATTTTGCCATAGGCTAGATAATTTTTAGAGAAAATAGGCAAATGGTGAGATTTGCATTTTGGCTTTGCACTAGGGGTTTTCATGAAAGATTTGAGTTTTGAATACTCCCCCTAAGTGCAGTACCATGCATACCTCAAGGACCAACAATTGCATAGTAAGTAAGAATTTAAGTACTAAAAGCTTAAAACTAAGACTTGTCAAGTTTGAGCCCGAGTTAAGCTTTTTCACTCGCTTTGTTGGCGGTTATCTCAACTAGGTTAGACAAGCCCTAGATGCAATACAAGAAATTTAAATATGCAATGCAAGCTTGACAACACCATTTTACATCTTAAATAAAATTTCTGAGATCAAGTATATTTAATTCATTCCTCAACATGCAAAAGCGGGTTTTATCAAGTGGCCTAGTGAAAATATCCGCTAATTGATCTTCCGACCTCACTCCTTCTAAAATGATATCTCCTTTTGCAACATGATCTCTAAGGAAGTGATGATAGATATCAATGTACTTGGTGCGAGAGTGTTGTACAGGATTATTAGCAATTTTAACAGCACTCTCATTGTCACACAACAAAGGTACCTTTTCTAGAACTACGCCATAGTCTAGAAGAGTTTGTTTCATATATAAAATTTGTGTGCAACAAGCACCCGCGGCAATGTATTCCGCTTCGGCGTTTGACAAGGCAACACTATTTTGCTTTTTGGATGTCCATGATACTAGTGATCTCCCAAGCAAATGGCACCCCCAGAAGTACTTTTTCTATCAATTTTGCAACCGGCATAATCCGAGTCGGAATAGCCGATTAAGTCAAAAGTAACTCCTTTGGGATACCACAGACCAACGCTTGGGGTGTTCCTGAGATACCTAAGAATTCTTTTAACAGCGCGAAGATGAGCTTTATTAGGATTAGATTGAAATCTAGCACACATGCAGACACTAAACATGATATCGGGCTTAGATGCGGTAAGATACAATAAACTACCAATCATAGAACGGTAGAGAGTTTGATTAACCGGGTTACCTCCCTCATCTAGGTCGAGATGTCCATTTGTTGGCATAGGTGTCTTGATTGGTTTGCACTTCTCCATGTTGAACCTTTTCAACAAGTCTTTGGTATACTTCTCTTGGAAGAGAAAGTTACCATCTTTCATTTGCTTGACTTGAAAGCCGAGGAAGTACGTCAGCTCACCAATCATTGACATCTCGAACTCCTTCGACATTCACCAAATTCCTTGCAATGATAGTCATTTGTCGAGCCAAAGATTATGTCATCAACATATACTTGACAAATGAAAATATCACAGTTATGTTTCTTTGTGAATAGAGTTGTGTCGACAGTCCCGATCTTGAAGCCCTTTTCGATGAGGAAGTCGTGAAGACGCTCATACCAAGCCCTTGAAGCTTGCTTTAATCCATATAGCGCCTTGGACAACTTGTAAGCATGGTTAGGATATCTAGGGTCTTCAAATCCAGGTGGTTGCTCAACATATACAAGTTCATTTATGAAGCCATTTAAAAATGCACTTTTTACATCCATTTGATAAAGCTCTATATCATAGCATGATGCATATGCGAGTAGGATACAGATGGCTTCCAGTCGAGCAACCGGTGCAAAGGCCTCTCCAAAATCTAAGCCTTCAACTTGAGAGAATCCCTTTGCAACAAGTCTTGCCTTGTTCCTCACAATCACACCTTGATCATCGTGTTTGTTCCTGAACACCCACTTTGTTCCAATGATTCTTGCATCTTGTCGAGGCTTCTCCAGGGTCCAAACTTGGTTACGGGTGAAGTTGTTTAGTTCTTCATGCATGGTGTTCACCCAGTCCGGATTCTGTAGCACCTCATCATATATGTAGGCTCAACACAAGAAACAAAGGAGTGATGTTCAATAAAAGAAGCATGTTTATGTGATCGAGTAATAACCCCTTGTGAAGGACTCCCAATGATTTGGTTTTGAGGGTGTGCTTGAAGTAGTGATGAGTTTCTCCTGTCAACCACTTGGGAAGAAGATCCTGGAGCATCAACATCTTCGGCTTGTACCCTTGCTTGTTCATGAGAGACAAATGTATCTTCATTTGCATGCCTCTCATCTTTTTCATCATCTTGTGGTACATTTGATGAAGAAGGCCTGTCAATGTTTTGCACCTCTTCTTCATCTTATTTTGGTTTAATGGCTCCAATTGGCATGTTCTTCATGGCTTCCCTAAGTGGCTCATCACCTACATCATCAAGATTTTCAAGTGCTCCTCGGGAGCCATTAGTCTCATCAAATTCCACATCATATGTTTCTTCTACCACGCCAGTGTCATGATTGAATACTCGATATGCTTTGGACTTTAATGAATAACCCAATAGAAAACCAATATCACAACGTCCTTGAAACTTCCCTAGGTGATGGCGTTTCTTGTAAATGTAGCATTTGCATCCAAACACCTGGAAGAAGGAGACGTCTCGCTTTTTCCCATTTAGCAGTTCATAGGGAGTCTTCGCAAGTAGCCGGTGAGGGAATAGCTTGTTTGATGCATAACATGCAGTGTTGACAGCTTCGGCCCAAAACCTCTCCGGTGTGTTATACTCATCAATCATTGTTCTTGCAAGTGTGATCAAGGTCCTATTTTTCCTTTCAACAACTCCATTTTGTTGAGGTGTATATGTTGCAGATACTTCATGCTTGATCCCAATCTCATCACAGTATTCATGAATGTTGGTGTTGTCAAATTCTTTACCATTATCACTTCTAATCTTCTTGATCTTGCAATCAAATTCATTTTGAGCTTTCTTGGCAAACTTCTTGAATATAGATGCAACTTTAGATTTGTCATGGAGAAAGAACACCCAAGTGTATCTTGAGAAATCATCAACTATCACCAGACAGTAGAGGTTGCCACCAGCACTTACATAATTTGTAGGTCCAAATAAATCCATATGAAGTAGTTCTAGTGGCCTTGATGTTGACATGAAAGCTTTTGTAGGATGTGTGTTAGCAACTTGCTTCCCAGCTTGACATGCACTACAAGGCTTGTCCTTTTCAAATACAACATCCTTTAATCCTCTAACCATGTCCTTCTTTAATACCTTCTTGAGTGTGCTCATCCCAACATGTGCAAGCCTCCTATGCCAAAGCCATCCAAGTGATGCTTTGGTGAAGAGGCAAGTTCCTAAGTCTGCATCTTCTGAGGTGAAATCCACTAAGTAGAGATTGTTGTATCTAAATCCTTTGAACACCATTGATTCATCATCCATTTTTGATACAATAACCTCTGTTCGAGTGAATAAGCATTGAAGTCCAAGATCACAGAGTTGACCCACTGATAATAAGTTGAAGCTCAAAGGTGCAACCAAGAGAATATTTGAAATTGATAGATCATTTGAAATTGCCACCTTGCCAAGTCCTTGAACTTTGCCTTTTGAATTATCCCCAAATGTGATTTTGTCTTGTCCATCAACATTCTCATCAAGTGAGGTGAACATCCGTGGGTTGCCTGTCATATGTTGTGTGCATCCACTGTCAATAACCCAATGGCTCCCACCGGTCTTGTAGTTCACCTACATCCACAGACAAATCAAGCTTGAGTTTTGAGGGCCCTATATTGCATAGGACCAGTGACTCTCTCAATCAAGGACTTTGCAACCCAAATTTGTCTAGGTCTACTCTTGATTGGTGGACCTAAGAATGTAACCTTGACTTTTCCATTTGCTACTTTTCTTAGAACATAATGAGCATTGAAGGCAAATGGTCTTGAGTGCTTAGTCAAGGGAGTTGGTGGTTTGGCTTTGCAGTTGTGGGCAAAGTGACCTTCTTTTCCACACTCAAAGCATTTGATAGGCCTATGAGTCTGCTTTGGCTTGTATTGAGTAGTAGCTTTCTTTTGCACAAAAGCATTGTATCCAATACCACTCTTGTTGTTTTTCATGACAGTGTTCATGAGCAATTCATTTTGGAGGTATTGGCCCTTGTTGAACTCTTGCACACTTGTTGCAAGATGTTCATTTTCACTCTTAAGTTTCTTGACCTCATTTTTAAGCCTTTCATTATCCACTGCCAACTCATTGTTGAAATCATTGTTCTCAATGGCAACCTTTCCTCTAGTAGTTGCATCAGTCAAGTATCTCTTCAATTTTTGGTTGTCTAAAGTCAAGACTTCAACTTTTTTGGTCAATTCATCATGTAGACTAGTTTGATCTCCTTGACTCAAATCATCACATGAGGTTGCTACATCAATCTTAACAACAGGGTTAATAGCCTCATGTGTATTGCAAGATAAAAGTTCATTTTCAACAAGAAGATTATCATGATCAAATTTAATCTTAGTACAGTCTTCCTTGATTTTCACTAGTCTATCTTTCAACTCCCTATTAGCTTCATTTAACTTGTCACATTTATCCTTAGCATCTTTTAGGGAGGATGTGAGCTCATTTATAGTTGATGACATAGTTTTGTTTTCTTCTTTCATTTCATCACTAGCTTTCATAACTATGTCATATTTGGCATTCAAAGATTCATTTTCATTTTTCAACTTATCACATTTAGCTTTTGACTTCCTAATGATCTGAGTGTATTCTTTAAGTAAGTCAGCTAGTTTATCATAGGAAGGTGAAGCAAATTTCTCATCACTATCACTATCATCAGTAATATCAATATCATTTTGTACCTTCCTTCACCTCTAGCCATGAGGCATAGGTGAGAAGTCGATGATGGCGATGGTGGTGGTGAAGAGAAGTCCCCGGCGATGGCGACAACTTTTTCATCATTTTCTTCTTCACTTGAAGAAGATCCACTTGATGACTCAATGTCAGTGAGCCAGTCACCAACAATATATGCCTTTCCATTTTTCTTTTTGTGGAACCTCTTGTGCTTCCCATCCTTCCTATTGAAGAATATCTTTTCCTTTTTCGCATCATCGCTGTCATCTTCTTTCTTGCCCTTGAACTTGTTCTTCTTGGGCTTGTTACATTGATGAGCAAGATGGCCAAGCTCTCCACAGTTGTAGCAACCCATTTTAGAAATGGGCTTTATTTTGCTTGAAAAGAATTTCTTCTTTCTTGAATCAAATTTGATGCCTTCTCTGTTGAGCTTCTTTAACATCTTGGTGGTCTTCCTCACCATCAAGGCAATGTTAGCATCAAGGTCATCATCACTTGAGGATTCTTCCTCAATTTGTACTTTAGCTTTTCCTTTTCTTTCTTGATTTGCTTTGAGATCCAAATCCTTTCTCTTGGAAGATGACTCATCCTTGTCATTGATGTGCATGTACATCTCATGAGCGTTGATCTTTCCCAATATCTGTGTAGGTGTGGTAACTGAAAGATCCATTTGATGCAGTACAGTGACAATGTGTCCATATTTGTCAATTGGGAGGACACTGAGAATCTTCCTCACAACATATGGTCGTGAGATTTGTGTAAGCCCCAATCCATTTACTTCCTCTACAAGAATATTGAGACGTGAGTACATAGCATTGGCATTTTCATTAGCAAGCATTTCAAAAGAATTTAACTTTCTCATAGCAATGCGATATCTCTCCTCACGCTCACTCCTAGTTCCTTCATGTAGAGCACATATGTCCATCCACAAATCATGAGAATTTTTATGATTTCTAACTCTATTAAACACATCTTTGCAAAGGCCTCTAAAAAGGGTGTTTTTGGCCTTAGCATTCCATTTCTCATAATTAAACTCTTCACCTACAAGATTTGTGGGATCTCTAGGTTCGGGGAATCCTTGTGTGGCGGCTTTGTAGACACCAATGTCTATAGCCTCTAAATATGCTTCCATATGAATTTTCCAATATGGAAAATCGTCACCATCAAAAATGGGAGGAGGTCCATCCCCACCGGACATCGTTACTCTAGCGGTTAAGCTAATCTAAGAGCAACAAGGCTCTGATACCAATTGAAAGGATCACGATGCCCAAGAGGGGGGGTGAATTGGGCTTTTCTAAAAATCAACACTAATTAAAACCTAAGCAAGAGCCCAACTTCACCCCAACAACTAGCACTAAGAGAATAATACTAGAAATACAACA
This sequence comes from Zea mays, assembly GCF_902167145.1. Lineage (NCBI taxonomy): Eukaryota > Viridiplantae > Streptophyta > Magnoliopsida > Poales > Poaceae > Zea > Zea mays. The sequence goes on along the minus strand of NC_050100.1, from coordinate 133,793,632 downwards.
ATGCTAAGACAATACTTCAAATACTTGCTAAACAAATACACAATGTAAATTGCTTGAATTAAGTGTGAAATGTAAAGCAAGGTGTTGGGGACTTGTTCTCAAATGCTATGAATTAAGAACAAGGCAATATAGAATGTTAAAGCCCTTCGTCCGCTGAAGCATTATTTCCCCAAGGATTTAATGAGCTTCGGACGAAGGTTATGAATAATATATCACGAAGGTCACACCTTCGTGATCAAAGATAAAACAATGTGAAGTGAAATATAAGATATAACACGTTATTGAATACCAAGAATAAATAACATTATTCACTTATTTTATAATGTGAACTTAAATATTAAAACATAATATTTAGGTACATTTATACCTTCGCCTTGGCAGAAAACAATAATTCCAGAGTGATGCGTTAGCAAATACCAGATTTTCGTGAACAGTAAAGGAGTACTGTTCACCTATTTATAGGCACAGGACGCAGCCTGTAAGAAATTACAATCATGCCCCTTACAGAAGATTACAATTATGACTCAGACCCTTATGGACTAAAAAGTCATTCCATCTTTAAGTCGGTTCGATCCTTCGTCTTTGGATACGTTATTGTATCGAAGCTTCATGAGCGGTAGCTTCGGTATCACGTATAAACAGATTTGCCGAAGGTGTTTCTTCCTGCAGGACCTTCGGCGACGAAGCATGGTCCCAACAGTAGCCCCTTCGCGGCGCTAGATCGTTTTTCGTAACGAGCTTGATCCGTGAAATAATCTCTTAGGCTTCGGGCTTCGGGAAGCCGAAGGTACGAAAAACACCTTCCCTGAGCTCGTTGCCGGGAAACGATACAATTTCCGAGCGCGGAGCGGTCCCACCATGCAGATTCACCTTCTCGGGTTTTGTGGCCCACCGTTCAGTGGGTGCGAGCGACTGTTTGTCTGGTGTAAAAGACTTGACGATTCACCTTCTTACCTGCATCACTATATAAACAGACGGGTAGGTGTGAAGTTACCACAGCATTCATTGCTATTGCACTGTTTTGCTGCTAAAAATTTAACCATAGCCGAAGCTTGACTTTTGCATTCAAACGAAGCACCACTTTGGATTCTGCTTCGTCAAAAAGGTTATTAATTTCCAAAAAACTTCAAGAAATTCATAATCAAATGGCCAGAGTGCGCTCCACTGCCAGGGTTGAGCGTGATGGAGATGAGACCGAGGCCACTGAAATTGTTCCGATTTCTGAAGCAATGAGGCGTTGTGGGCTGGTTTCATCAGAGGACACACCTGCTACCGAAGCAACACAAGCTGACATTGAAGAAGATGAGATTGAAGATGAGTATGATGCAATGCCATCTAAACCCAGCCACTTGGAGTTTGGGAAGTCTACTATTACCAAAGGTGATATGGCTAAGTTATTGAAGCTAGGCTATTTCAGCGAAGACAAGAAGGAGCTAATTCGCTTCGGGGGAGAGGAAGTTACCCCGAAACCCGACAAAGATGAAGTGGTGGTTTTTAAAAGCTTCTTCAAAGCAGGGTTAAGATTTCCCCTGCATGGGATGATTGCAGATGTTTTAGAGAGATTTGGAATTCACCTTCATCAGTTAACCCCTAACGCCATTGTTAGGCTTAGTGTTTACATCTGGGCACTCCGAAGCCAGGAGGCAGAACCACTTGCCGAAGGTTTTTGCCGGGCACACGAGCTTCATTACCAGACAAAAGCTAGAGAAGATGGGCTACATGATAATTTTGCATATCGGAAAGATGCCAAGTACCCAGTTATCAGCTATCGTACGAAATGGCCAGCTGGCTAGAAGAGTGAATGGTTTTATGTCAAAGTGGACGAAAAGAAGGAAAAGCTGGTTCAGAGCCCTTTAAGGTTAACCTTCGGAGTAACTAGGCCTCAATGCGTCATGGATCCATATAGCCCATGCCAGATTGCACTGAGCGAATTTCGGGTTGTTGCAGAGCACATTGGCACCAGGGATCTGGTCCAAGAATTCTTAGCCTTCAGAGTATTCCCAACTTTGAAGGAATGGGACATGCCGAAGCTGAAAGGGGAAAAGAAGAAGAAAGAGCATGTTCGGCTACCTTATCATTTCAAGTTTAAAAAACATTTTAAAACACCTTGCCAAGAGTGGTTGGATACAATTGAGGTTATGTGCAACGAGATCCTCGGCAACTATTCTAAAAAAGAAGATCAATTAATGACCGCGGCCTTCGGTACTCGTCCGAAGCGAAGAATGAATCGGGTGATGGATTCTTTGAATTTTGATTATCCTGACTATGGGTAGTTGGGCAAAGTTGCTGAAGGGCAGAAAAGAAAAAGAGTTGCCAGCGCTCTTGACAAAGAAGGTACCAAATTGGCTAAAAAGGACAAAGAAATTTCTGAGAAAAGAAAACTGAGCCCTGAGCCGAAGATAGCTGCTCCAAAGAAAAGAAAAGCTGCATCCCCGAAACCAAAGACGTCGGGTCAAGAGGAGGAAGCTCCTGCGACACCTTCTGCTGCCGAAGTGGAAGAGATTCTAATGGTAATGACTGAACCTTTGCCTATCAAGCTAAGTCCGCTGGCGCCAGAACTGACGAAGTTTTTTCAGAAGTTAAAAGAACCTTCGGCAACAGAAAGTCCTGCTAAGCCGAAAAAACGGAGAATTATCCAAGTGGCCGATGTCATTCATCAGACACCGCCACCGACATCGGCGTCAAAAATACCATTTATTGAAAGCGCTGGCACTGCCGAAACTGCAGCCACCGAAGCCGAAGCCACCGAAGCAGCCACTGGAGCCGAAGCCACTGGAGCTGAAACCGAGACCGCCGAAGATCCTAATCTAGAAACCACACTTGGTGATATTGATAACATACTTCTAAAAATGGCTGAGGAAGAAGCTGCTGCGGCCGCGGTGGACACGACAATTGAGAAAGGAAAAGAGCAAATTGAAGATACTTTGGAAGAGGAAAACTTCAATTTTCAAGATATTCTGGGACAAGAGTTATCAGAAACTGAAAAAGAAGAGCTAAAGAAATATGTCGTATCCTGTGGGTACAAACCAGGGGCTCTGCTGCTTGGCGGAGTCAATGAAGGGAAGCTAAGATGCCTTCGGAATCGAACCGAGGCCAAGGTTGTTAGAACTTTCTCAAAGAATGTTGGCCTGCCGAAGATTGAAGCGGACCTCTGCAGATACCAGCGACAAGATATCGCCGGTAGCTTGTTCTACGCTAATTTCAAGGTAAAAACTCTCGACTTTTTATTGTTTTTTTTTAATTAAGATGTTTTCTGACGAAGGTTGTTTTGCCAGAGTATATTACTAAGTAAAGTGCTGAGGATGCAACAAGATCTTGAAGACGAGAAAAACGAAGCTACCGTCAAAGATCTAGAAAATAAAGTCGAAAGTTACGAAACTGCATTAAAGAAAAAGGACTTCATCATTCAGGACCTTGAAAATAAAGTTAAAGATCACGAAGCTGCCCTGGAGAAGAAGGACTTCGTCATTCACTCTATGGAAGGTTCACTGGCTGAAGCTCAAGACGAAATTGACAAATTAAACAGCGAATTACTCATAAAATCAGAAAAATCTGAGCAAGAAAAGAAGAATCTTGAAACAAGTCTCAAGACCGAAATTGAGAAGAATTCAAATTTGCAGAAATCATTGAAGGAGCTTCAGGAAAAATGTTTAGATTTCGGCAACCGATGTGTGCAGCGGCTGAAGGATGTGTTTTACTCAATTGGAGCCAGCTCTGATAAGTTTACACCTTCAGCTGAAAACCTTCCAAGCACCTTTGAATACATTGAGGGCGAAGTTGATGCACTTGACGAAGCTATCGCTGGGCATGCCGATTTCTGCGCCCTGTTAGCTTCTCGAGGCACGACTACTGCTTTCCTGAAGGCTGGTTGCACGCACGAGAAAATTGTTAACAGGCCAAACTTCAGTTTGTCGCCAGCAGATTTGATTGACATCCCCAGCCTAGCTCGAAGCATAGGAAACAGGTTTATGACCCAGATTTGGATAAACGGCGGGCGAAAAATAGCTGGTGACAAAGCTCGGAGCCACCTTAAGCCAGTGAGAAACTTATACTAGTTACTTTTACCTTCTCCTTGAACTCTACGCTTTTCTCATTCTGTTTTAATATGTACAGGATGATGAAGCTAAAGAATGACGAGCTGAAGCCTTAACAGATGCTCCGAAAGACTTTGCTGCATAAGATTTTAGAGAAAATTTTGTAATATGGTTGTAAAGAAACTTATGTAAATTTGTGCGTACCTTGTAATATATCTTTTCCCCTTTGTCCGTGTACGATCTGCTTTGCTGTGGACGAAATTTTCTTTTTGAGCCGAAGGCGAAAAACACCTTCCCTTCTTTTCGTACACAACGAAGCATGAAAATTTCTTCTTTCTGTTTTTCTCCGAAGCTTTATCCTCATAGCCGAAGCATCTGCCTTTTCTGTATGATATGATGATAATGATCCTATGTATGTCTAAATGAATGTTTATGAATGCAAATGTCATGATGTAATGTATCGTGCAAATGAATGTCCGAATATATATTCGAAGCTATAATCATAGCCTTCATTCCCTTAGGAATGACTCAAATCTTTTTGCCGCTTATTTTTCGGCTTCACCATTTATTTTTCGGTGTATCAGCACTGACTTTTCGCTGTATGCCTCCCTTAGGAGCTTCTTCGCCTTTTACTTCGGCGGAATCAGCGTTTATTTTTCGTTGTAAGCCTCCCTTAGGAGCTTCTTCGCCTTTTACTTCGGCGGAATCAACGTTTATTTTTCGCTGCAAGCTCTGCATTCCCTTAGGAACGACTTTTGAGCTTCTCCCTGTTTTCTTTTCTTTTTCCTTTGCACTTGATGGTGCGTTCTCAGCTTTTACATTTACATCTTTGGGGGATATTGCTCTTATAGAGTTGAAATAAGAAAAAGAAAAATTACATGCTGTGGCCCCATTAAAAACCTTTCTCCCCCTTTGGAAAGGAAAAGGGTGCCACAAGAAAGAATAGAAAAAATTACATCAAGCTAAACATAATATCGTCGAAGCTCATCCGCATTCCATGATCTAGGAATGTCGTTGCCGTCCATATCCTTCAATCTGTAGGAACCGGGTCTTGACGAAGATACTACCAGAAAAGGTCCTTCCCACTTCAGCTGTAGCTTGCCTACTGTCTCTGGGTTGGCTACTCTTCGAAGCACCAAATGTCCTGGCTCAATATTCTTTAGCCGAACCTTTCTATCACGCCATTTTATTGTTTCGGCTTGGTATTTATTGATGTTTTCCACAGCTTGAAGCCTGATCCCTTCTATAGCATCTTTTTCCACAGAGTAATCAGCTTCAGCTTCGTCTTCTGCCGAAGCTACTATTCTTATTGATCCTGCTTTTGCTTCTTCCGGAGTTATTGCTTCATCACCAAACAACAATTTGAATGGTGTAAAACCTGTTGATCTTGATATTGTTGTGTTGTGGCTCCACACCACTTTGATTAATTCATCTGGCCACTTTCCCCTGGGCTGATTGAAGATTAACTTCATTATTCCTGTCATTATGATGCCATTAGCCCTTTCAACAAGTCCATTTGACTCCGGATGACGAACTGATGCGAAATGGATCTTCGTGCCAATTTGTTCACAAAATTCTCTGAAAGCTTCGGAATCAAACTGCGTTCCATTGTCCACAGTGATGGCCTTCGGCATTTCGAAGCGACAGACAATATTTTGCTAGAAAAACTTTTGAATAGTAACCGAAGTTATTGTGGCTAAAGGCTTTGCCTCAATCCATTTAGAAAAATATTCCACTGCCACTATAACATATCTTAAGTTCCCGTGTGCTGGTGGTAGCGGACCTAACAAATCAAGGCCCCACCTGTGCAATGGCCAAGTGGGTTGTATTAACTGGGTTAGAGACGAAGGTTGTTTTTGATCTCTTGCACATTTCTGACAGCCTTCGCACTTTTGGATTAATTCCGTTGCATCCGAAGCTGCCTTTGGCCAATAAAATCCTTAACGAAAAACTTTTCCCAGCAAAGGCCTATATCCAATGTGAGATCCACACAGGCCTTGTAACACTATAAAAATCATTAAATAAAAATAATATATTTAGTTATCAATAATAGTTATGGTAATTAATTTTCTTTTAAGTGTTTGTTATTTATTTGCCTTTGAAATGATTTTTTATTGCTCATAATTGATTTTGGATATTTTTTTTTAATTTTGTGGAAACTTTTTATAAAAACATAATGAGTTGCTAAATAATCAGTTTTTAGAAATCATATATTTTATTCGGTTAATATTATCTTTCAATTATCTTAAATTTTAGTGTATGCATTTATTTATTCATATATGTATATTCTGAATTTGAAAAAGGAATTTGTTTTTTTTAAAAAAGGTAACGAACGTCCAAGCCAAGCGTTCATCTCTCCCCATGCCCTTGCTTCATGTCACGTGGGCCCATTTCCCTTCTCACTTGTGTGTGGACCCCATGCGCCAGCACCTTCTTTAATCTCCAGCCGCGTCTGTTTCCTTCGAACGCAGATAGCGCTGCCAGCGGTTTTAACTCGTTGCTGCCTTTTCGTCAACCCTGTGCCCGTCCAGCTCCAGTGGAACAGCATAAAGCCTGTGTCAAGCCCGTTACTCTCCCCTCCACTACTACTGCAGACTCCATTAATCGACAGTTTCTCTCTCGCCATTAATGGCCATTACCTACAGTTTCTCATCTCCCGGACCTCTTCACTCCTTCGCCAGGCCTATAAATTGTGCCGCTGCTCGCTTGCGCTCAGCCACGCCCCACCGCGCCGCCAAGACCGTAGGTGCCGAACGCCAGCAGCAGAGCGCACGACGCCCCGAAGACCCCGCCTCAAGCTGCAGCCGTGCCAGAGTTCGGGTCCCTCCTCAATTTCTCCTCCCAGCTCTCCATGCGTGTTGGCCGCGTGTAGACGTCGTGCCGCCCCTGTCTGCTCGCCGGAATCCCTGTCCTGCGTGCCGCCGCCGCACCCCGGAGACTCCGCGCCGCTGTTGGAGTGCGCCATCAAGTTCACCACGATCTCCTCCGTCGTTTCCACACCTCGGCACGACGGCACCGCCCCTGCGACGGCTTTCCCTGCCCAGCTCCGTCGTCCCCTGTTCGTCGTGTCCCTGCTGCCGTGACCAGAGAAAAGCAAGGTAGAAAAAAATCCAATTCGCGATATATCCCCTGACGACTACAGTTAATCAGAGTTCTAGTTCATACTTTTTTTTAGATTGATTATTGAAATCTAAATTAGTTAGGATTTATTTAATTAGCTGCATAAGTATGCGATTAATATTTTTAGTTATTATTTCAATCCGTTTTCATATTTTCACAATTTAATTTAATTTATGTTGGTTGAAATTGATTTAAGTATAGTTTTCTAAATAAGAAGTAAAAGAAAAGAGTAGATCACATTTTCTTAAAAAAATAGTAGATAAATAATTATACGATTATCATAAAATATGATTTAACTTTGTATTCAAATTTATATATACATATACATGTGTGTATATATAAGTTGCTTATTCATAATAAAGATAGAGATTCCTAAAAATGCTAAAATAATATAGCTGATGTTCATATCTTTAAATTGAAAGTGATGGCTTATAGGATTAAATATAGTTTCTTATCAAACTTAGGTCAAGTGTTTTCCTAATAAAAAGATAATTATTTATTATCCCTTCACATAAAACTCATTTAGTCTTATATTTAAGTATTCATAATTATATGCTTTACAATAGTAATATGTCATATAACTTTTCTAATAATGATATAATGGCTTAATTAAGTGCTCACACTGTCATAACTAAAATGATAGTTAATAATATACCAATAAATATAGTATTCATTTTAATTATCTAGATCATTTGTTCCTACAATAGAATTAAAGATAATTAATATATTAATTATCCTTTATCATAATTTATTAATCAAACCTATAATCAATTTGTTCTTAATTAGATTTATGGTGTAATTAATGATTTATAAAATTTAGTCCACATTATATACAAATCACTTAGTTTTTCCTAAAGGGTAAAATAAAGTAATAACTAAAATGTTACTACATATATTGACTTTGAATATAGCTTTCTTAATAATAATATAAGCTATGTGTTTTCTTAATAAAGATAAAGATAATTATTTGTTTCATTATCTTTCCATATAAAACTTGTTTAGGCTTATATATTAGCTTCTCATCAATTAATGTTTAATAATGTGTTTCATAACTCATTAACCTTAGATATATAACATATATCTTTTATAAAAGGTTAAAAAGGTTTAATATTGTTATAACGTGTTTTATCATCTTATAAACCCTTAACCTTAGACATATCACATATGGTGTTTTATAAAAGACTAAATTGGTAAACCAAATATTTGTATATTTTAATTAAGCTAATGTCTTGTTTTATAAAATATATATAGATCACACATTTTTGAAAAGAATACCTTCTTATTATAACCACTACTTGCGACGTTTTTATAAAGCGGATGCTCTTTTCGTTAGGCTTTCTTTTAGCTTTACGTATGATGAATGTTGTATGTTATTGAGTGGTGTTTGTTCTTCTTGTTTGTTTGTGTGATATTCAGTGGTTGATCTAGTAGTTAAGAATCAAGATCTATTCCTATCCGTGGAAGAAACTCAAGTTTTCAATAAGCAAGGCAAGTGGACTTCTCCCTCTGCATACTCTGTTTGATCCCAAACAATACATTTAATAAAGTTTACTCTTTTGGATATATATGCATAACTTGACGGGTTACCTATTTAGATAACCTTTCCAACCTTACTCCTTGTTTAACCTGGGATTATGGTTTAATCAAGTAGCTATGCTATTGCTACAACTTAACTTTATGCAGTCACTCCCGCTTATGATATTAATGTTCCAAAATGGTAAGTTTACATTATTGTTGTTAACCCGATGGTTAAACAAGATTATTGCATATTAATTGGAACATGGAGTGACCACCCGGGAAAACAGTGCTACCATGAGAACTATCATGGCTCTGGTCTTGGCTAAATAACTAGGGAAGTCTTATGTTGGGTGTTGGTCGTGGTCGACCAGGAACGGGGGCACCTGGCAAGCGCTTATAGTACCGGCTCAGGCAGATTGGAGACGGGCATAGTTCCCAAAGCTTTACCCTGTGGACTGGACTATAAGTTGGTTACGGTAGGTGTACCTTATGCAGTTGACCATTTCCAACATTTGCGTAATGAGGACTCTAGTGAGAAGCCTCGTAGTGAGACCCTGGCCATTCACCTCGGAAGTGAATACGGGTCTAGCTAACCCGGGCTAAAAGGGAATTGCGACTCATGGGTAAAGATGCGCCACCTCTGCAGAGTGTAAAACTGATATATCAGTCGTGCTCACGGTTATGAGCGGCCTGGACTCCTCACATGATAATTGAACTTGAAGATGGAAATAAATCGAGATCCGATGATCTGCCAACGGTTTGCTTAAGTGGTTTCACTTAAGTGTTTTTGAAATACTCTTGTACCTTTGCTTAATGGAAATACTTGGGATTCACACTTATTAGTAAGACAGATGTTGTTAATAAAATGTTGACCAACTAAAATGTTTACCGCTCAACCTCAGCCTCACCTTGTTAGACTTGCATTAGTTTTTCCCCCACTTGCTGAGCTGTAACGCCCTGGATTTGGGGGTAGATTTTTTTCTTCTTTTCCCTCACCAAATTCAGGCGTTACCCTTTCCTTTTCCCTTTTCTCCTCACTAAACCTTGATCTTTTCCAAAGTTATAGCGGGATTCGGCTTGGGATCCCGTGTAAAGCAAAACCCTAAAATACTTTATTTTGTGTGATGCACCATGCCGAACCATGCATACCTTTTTGATTGTTTAAAATGTAAATGCATTCATCTAGAGAAAATAGATTTTTTAGAAAAAGGAAAAACCTTTTTCTTCTCTCTTCCCCCCTCCTTCCCCATTTTTGGCCCAGCCGCCCCCTCCCCCCCTCGCGCCCGGCCCAGCCGGCCGGCCCAGCCGCGCCCCCCTCCCCCTTCCCTCCCCCGCCGTGGGCCGCCCCGGCCGGCCCAGCCGCGCCCCCTCCCCCTTTAGGCCCAAGCGGCCCAGCCGCCCCTCCCCCCCCCCCAAATCCTCTCTATCGCCTCCCCTGCGGGCCCCGCCCGTCATCCCCTCCCTTGCCCTAACCGCGCCCCCTCCCCTAGCGTCGCCGCCTCCCTCCCCCAGCGTCGCCGCTGCGCCGCCCTCCCCTGCCGCGGTGAGGCCCCCCTCCCCTCTCCTCCCCCCTTCTCCCTCCCCCTTCCCCGCGCCCGTGCCGCCCGGCCCCCGCCTCGGCGACCCGCCCGCCCGGCTCCCCAGCGAGCCGCTCGGCGACCCCGGCGACCCGCCCCGTCTCCCCCCCCGGCCTCGCCCGGCCGCCCCCGCGCCGTCCCCGGCCCCGCTCGGCCGCCCCTGCCCCGCCCCACCCGGCCGCCCCGGCGACCCGCGCCGCCCCGTGCCCGGCCGCCTCGTCCCTCGATGAGCCGCCCCGCCCCTTCCCCCGCCCTCGCCTCGGCCCCCCCGGCGAGCCGCCCCTGCCCCTCCCCGCGCCCGGCCGCCCCCGGCGAGCCGCGCTCGGCCCCGCCCCCGGCGAGCCGCCCCCGCCCCTCCCCGCGCCCAGCCGCGCCCGGCGAGCCGCCTCGGCCCCGCTCCGGCGAGCCCGCCTCGCCCTCGCGCCGCCCCCCGGCGAGCCGCCCCCGCCCCTCCCCGCGCCCAGCCGCGCCCGGCGAGCCGCCTCGGCCCCGCCTCGCCCTCGCGCCGCCCCCCGGCGAGCCGCCCCCGCCCCGCCCCGCCCCGGCTCGGCCGCCCCCGCCGCGCCCGCCTCGGCCCCGTACCGTCCTGGCCCCGGCCGTGCCCCCCACCCCGCCCGTGCGTCGTGCTCGCCCGCCCGCCCCGGTGTGCCTTGCTCGCGTCGTGACGGCCCCGGCGCGGCCTCGAGCTCGGCCCAGCATGCCTATGGCACGCGGCCTTGAGCTCGGCTAGCGCGCGGCCCCGACGTGCGCACGGCTAGTTCGCGGCGCGTGCGTGCGGCCTTGCGCGCGTGCTCGCGTAGTGCGCAGTGCCTTGGCACGGCCCGTCGTGCCTTCGTCTACCCCCAGACGTCCCCGTCTACCCCCCCCCCCCTTTATATTTCATGTGTGCTAATCACATTGTTCATGTTAATAAGATAGGAGTCTCAATTTAGAAATTGGTTACGTTAGTTAAATTGTATAGCTAATCGTCTATCTCATTTAATGTTAATCTACTAAAAATGGTCACGTTTCCATTAGTGCATGTAGCTAATCCTTATTATTGAAGCTAAGCAGAACTAGAGCACGTAACGTTTAGTTATTCGTTTACCCGTAGTGCGCCTCGAGCATAAACTTTAACCCCTGCGAGACCTTTCCCTGTTTCTTTCTAACCATGGTAAATGCATTATCGTATGTCATATTCTATGCATGTTTAATCTACTTGTTCTCTTGTATGGTGTACTGTTTGTTTCCTAATTTGAATGGATGGATGTATGTATGTTTGCACTCGCATAGAGAACGATCCGGTTGAAGAGCCCGAGGAACTAGCAGGAGAAGCCCTTGAGCAGCAGTCGGTTGGTGGAGGCAAGTGTCCCTTGACCTATCTCTGTCCTATACATTCTTTAATTCACCTCCCGCATTTCACATTTATGCCTAAGGATGTACTAGCTTTGTTATCCATATCCTTGTTTACCTATTTGGGTTGGATTATTATTGTTTAGCTTTATGCTATTGCTCAACTATAATCAATGAACATGATGAGATTATCTATGATACGCTGTTTTCCCCTCTTCTTATTATGATGTTCTACTTGTGGCCTTTAAGGGGGCTCGAGCAGTTTCTCGAGTGCCTCTCCGTAAGGACCTGTTCTATGGATGACCGCCCGGGAAAACAGTGCAACCATGAGGGTGGAATGGGATGCCCTTAGCTGAATAATTAGAGGACCTGGGGTGTAGTTCGCTTAGCCGTTGTGCCGTCAATGGGGCTCGGTGTATGCGGCTCGCTCTGCCAAGCTTGGGTTCGCCCCCTTGGGGAGGAGTGCGGTGCATTTAGGAAACCTAACGGGCGGCTACAGCCCCGGGAAATCTTTGTAAAGGCTACGTAGTGATGCCCTGCTGGGTCACCTTGGTAGTGATCAATGGAGAGTCATGATCTCCGGGCAGAAAGGGAATCACGGCTTGTGGGTAAAGTGCACAACCTCTGCAGAGTGTTTGAAAACTGATATATCAGCCGTGCTCACGGTTATGAGCGGCCAAGGGAGCTCCAGTGATTAGTGGTACTTGATCAGAGACACTTTGGTTTACAGGTGACAATGAGATTGATGGTTCTGGTTATGACTATGGTGCCGGTAAGTGGTATTCTTTCCGTTTGGAAAGGGTACATCGGGCTAATAACTTGGGTTAATGCTAAACCTGGCTTTCTATTAGTAAATAATAATCTGACCAACTAAAAGCAATTGCTTGACTTACCCCCACATAAAGCTAGTCCACTACAGCCAAACAGGATACTTGCTGAGTATGTTGATGTGTACTCACCCTTGCTCTACACACCAAACCCCCCATCCCCAGGTTGTCAGCATTGCAACCACTGCTCAGGCGAAGATGAGGCTGTGGAAGGAGACTTCCAGGGGTTCCAAGACTACGACGAGTTCTAGGCGTGGGTTAGCGGCAACCCCCAGTCGGCTGCCTGTGAAGGCCGCGTTTATCTATGTTTCTTTTCCGCACTTTGATTATTTGTAAAGACTATGTGGATGTCTCAGACATCATGATGTAATCGACTATTATTTCCCTTTTTAATATTATTTGAGCACTGTGTGATGATGTCCATGTTATGTAACTGCTGTGTACGTGAATTGTTGATCCTGGCACGTACATGGTTCGCATTCGGTTTGCCTTCTAAAACCGGGTGTGACATGAGCCCCGACCATAAGTGAGCTCACCCTTGCTTAATTTTGATCAGAAGTTTGCAGATGAATATATGATGCTGAACTCCATGGATGCTAGTCTAGTGATACCCCCTGTCATCTTCCTGTGGATGGATGTCCTTGTTTCACTGTACTTTGATGAATAAAGGTTAAGAAATTATGTCTGTTCGAAGTGTAATATGTTAATATAATCGTTATTTACGCTTTTATGCATTGTTCTTTTGATATATTACACTTGTGACGTCAACATATGTGTGGAAATAGATCCTGGCACACATATGCTATGCACCCGGCTCTGCCCCTTGGAAACGGGTGTGACAGAAGTGGTATTAGAGCAATGTGACCGTAGGTCGCTAGATTAGTTAGAAATGGAAAGCCCAGCCAGTCTTTCAAAGCCTGATATATTTTCCTCCATAAAAACTTACTTTATATAAAACCTCGTCTCTTTTATCTTCAACGCTTCTTGTCTGATTCTTCGTCTATCAGAAGGTTCTAATGAGAAGCACTGCAAGATGATCAAGCTAGGATTGCGGAACTTGAAGCGAAGTTTGCCAGAAGAAACCTTTTTGAAGCTATCAACGATGCCCTATTCTCTGTCTTATCCCCACTCCACAAGAAGTTTTGTTATGGATCCTTTGGATCAATTACCAGACTTCTTGGTTAGGTTGATAGGATTGTTCTTTAGTATTAAGATTTTCGACTAGATCGATAATGGCGATATTATATTATATTATATTATATTATATTATAAGTGGTTTTCTAATCCCTAATATTGCTATATAACCCTTACTTCTTGTACTTTTGTTTTCTTGCCATTGTATTGTCATCCTTGGACAATATCTATCTTGATATATTAAACTTTTGCCTCTCTACTTTTCTCCTTGATAATGCTTTCTCCCTATTGAATTCTTATACTTTTGCTTTCGTGCCATTGTATTGCCACCCTTGCGCAATATCTACCTTGATGTATGAAACATTTGACTCTCTACTCCTTGATAATGCTTTCTCCCTAACTCACTTTATATCCTTGATTGTATCATTTATCCTCACTTTAATAGTTCATGATTATCTTATTTCACTATTGGCCACCGACAAATATGTCTTGTATTACTCCTTGATAGTTCTTACCTGACTCCTTGACTTTATAATATCTTTCTTATTCCAAACCTTGTCTCGCCTTTTGTTTTGGTTGAATGAGTAGAATTGGATTGTGTTGTGTTAGTATGCTTGAATTCATTGTCCTTTGTGTTCATGTTTGATTTGCTTCTTTGAAATGATTGTTGGTGTATTGTGTGACTTTTGTCCACAATGACATCAGTTAGCTAGGTAAAACCTTAGATAGATGGGTTTTCTCTGCTCTCTATAATCTATCTTTGCTCAACCCTTTCGTCCCTCCCACTCTTCCATACCCATACAGATGTCAGACCTTGGAATGTCAACTACAAGTGATGTCACTAAATGCAAAGAATGCGGTGTGTTGACAAGTCAAAACAACACTATAAATGAAACAACTGATGAACAGACCTTCAAGACACAAAAGGATGAACAACCAAACCAACAGACAAGTGAACTTGGAACGTGTTGTTGTTGTGAGTACTATGGAATTCCTTGTCGCCAGATCAATACAAACGAAAGTGAAACTACAAAACAGAAGAACCAGATTTTATTTTCTGGCATAAACAGATAGATGTCTCCCCAAGAACAACTAATAACAGAGTCTCTCATACCTAATGCACTGCCAGTTGATGAATTGCAAAGTATTCCCAAAAGGAAACATCACAAGGATGCCCAGCCCCAAGAAGAAACACATGAGTGTTACATTGATGGATGGACTATTACTTGCACACAGTTTCAGCCTCGTGGTTGCATCAGATCCAAGAAACAAAAAGGGAAACGTGGAAAAAGTCAAGAAATAACTTCAAGAAAAGCTTGCTATCAATGTGGACGTGAAGGTCATTACTTCCGTAACTGTCCTGAGAAGAGTTCACTACAGATCACCACCGAGATGAAGCTATCTCAGTGTTCAGACATGGAATATGAACAAAAATGCACAGAAACTTCTAACAACACCGTAAAGACAACTCCACCATGTAACTTATCAAGTCGTGCTTGCTTTGGCTGTGGTGATACCGTCCATCTTGTTAAAGGTTGTCCTAAGAAGGATGTGGAGATCAATAAGGTCCAAAAGAAAAGACAACACCCTCAAACCCATGCATCAACAAAGAATAAACAACGGAAAGAGTCCACAGGAAGGATAAGTTATGCAGTGACAGGAACTATTCCATGTGATAATGCAGTGATTTTTGGAACACTAGTCATTCACTCAACCGTCGCCACCGTGTTGTATGATCCTCGTACAACACATTCATTTATCAGTTCCCAATTTGCAACAAAGTATGGTATCTTTAAGTGTCCTTTAAGATCAAGAAAGACCATTAGTACACCCGAAGGAAAAATGTTAGTGAACTACATATGTCCGAAAGTAAGCGTTAAAATCAACGGGATAGATTTTCCAGCTGATCTCCTAGTGATAGAATCAATGGGAAAGGATGTGATTCTTGGAAAGAATTGGTTACAAAGAACTAAAGCAGTAATCCAACATACTGAGAGAACCATATGTTTGGAAACCCCATCTGGAGAAAGAATAGTAGTTGAAGACAATCGACCTCCAGCTAAGTTTGGTACATCTGACAAGGAAGAATAATATATCATTTAGATAGAAGGAGTATGTCTCAAAAAAATGTCAAGGTGTTGCCCCTATCAAGTTTTGTAATTGTGCTAAGTGATATATGAATAAATTTGGAGAATCTCTCGCACCTATTGTGTTTTGCCTCTTTATAAAGAAAATAAAGTGTGGTATCATCTGCTATATGCAAACAATGTGATGCTCTACTCTAGTTGCCCTAAAAGTCCCGCTCAAGTCTTTCTCTCAATTTGTGCTCTAAGAAAGATTTTTGGATCAGAAAGATGATTTGGATATCATGCTCTGAAATCTATAAAGTTCAAAAGATCTACGTTAAGGATTATAACACTTGTACGTTCTTGTAGTATGATGAAGCTAGGCGGAAATCAGAAACCATCCTTGTTCCTTGACTAATCTTAGCTTGGAAATCAAAAAGTTGTGTTCGCTCTTCATCTTAATGTCATACAAGCCTCTTATGCAGTATGTCTCACTAACTCTTTTATCCTCTGACTAGATGATGAACCCCAATGGAAATGAAGTAAATGGTGCCAATGACAATATTCCTACCTTAACAACTATGAACGAGAAAAATGAGTCACCGAGATATTCGATGAATGGAATGAAGAACAACAAAAGGAATATAAAAATGTTTGGATACATGATTAGTTCACCCCAACCACAAGCAAAAGCCACGAAAAACATGGATACCCAAACAGAAGAATCAAGTCAGGTTCAGCTACATGAGATACAGACACTCATTCATACCTCATCACCTGTTGGTCAAGCAAAGTTGACTCGCAAAGAACTCAAAGCAAGAGGTGCTTGCTACTACTGCAAAAATGAAGGACACCTTATTCGTGAATGGCCCAAAAAGCGTCTAGACCGACTAGAGAAGAAAGCTGCCAAGCAAGACCCAAACAATAATCTAGAAGACCAACCAGTTATAAGTATGATGATGAAGGACGCTTGATTAGTATACATTGCGGAGCGAAGAAACAATAAGTTACTTAAGTTGGAAGAGTCTGGTGTGAGCCAAGAACCTACGAATAACCATGTATCTCCTATGCTTTCGTGCTAGCCTTTCTTAATCTCGAGGACGAGATTCTTTTAAAGAGGAGTAGATTTGTAACACTATAAAAATCATTAAATAAAAATAATATATTTAGTTATCAATGATAGTTATGGTAATTAATTTTCTTTTAAGTGTTTGTTATTTATTTGCCTTTGAAATGATTTTTGATTGCTCGTACTTGATTTTGGATATTTTTTTTTAATTTTGTGGAAACGTTTTATAAAAACATAATGAGTTGCTAAATAATCAGTTTTTAGAAATCATATATTTTATTCGGTTAATATTATCTTTCAATTATCTTCATTTTTAGTGTATGCATTTATTTATTCATATATGTATATTCTGAATTTGAAAAAGGAATTTGTTTTTTTAAAAAAAAGGTAACGAACGTCCAAGCCAAGCGTTCATCTCTCCCCACGCCCTTGCTTCATGTCACGTGGGCCCGTTTCCCTTCTCACTTGTGTATGGACCCCATGCGTCAGCACCTTCTTTAATCTCCAGCCGTGTCTGTTTCCTTCGAACGCAGATAGCACCGCCAGCAGTTTTAACTCGTTGCTGCCTCTTCGTCAACCCTGTGCCCATCCAGCTCCAGTGGAACAGCATAAAGCCTGTGTCAAGCCTGTTACTCTCCCCTCCACTACTACTGCAGCCTCCATTAATCGACAGTTTCTCTCTCGCCATTAATGGCCATTACCTGCAGTTTCTCATCTCCCGGACCTCTTCACTCCTTCGCCAGGCCTATAAATTGTGCTGCTGCTCGCTTGCGCTCAGCCACGCCCCACCGCGCCGCCAAGACCGCAGGTGCCGAACGCCAGCAGCCGAGCGCGCGACGCCCCGGAGACCCCGCCTCAAGCTGCAGTCGCGCCAGAGTTCGGGTCCCTCCTCGATTTCTCCTCCCAGCTCTCCATGCGTGTTGGCCGCGTGTAGACGTCGTGCCGCCCCTGTCTGCTCGCCGGAATCCCTGTCCTGCGTGCCGCCGCCGCACCCCGGAGACTCCGCGCCGCTGTTGGAGTGCGCCAGCAAGTTCACCACGATCTCCTCCGTTGTTTCCGCACCTCGGCACGATGGCACCGCCCCTGCGACGGCATTCCCTGCCCAGCTCCACCGTCCCCTGTTCGTCGTGTCCCTCCTGCCGTGACCAGAGAAAAGCAAGGTAGAAAAAATCCAATTCGCGATATATCCCGTGACGACTACAGTTAATCAGAGTTCTAGTTCATACTTTTTTTAGATTGATTATTGAAATCTAAATTAGTTAGGATTTGTTTGATTAGCTGCATAAGTATGCGATTAATATTTTTAGTTATTATTTCAATCCGTTTTCATATTTTCACAATTTAATTTAATTTATGTTGGTTGAAATTGATTTAAGTATAGTTTTCTAAATAAGAAGTAAAAGAAAAGAGTAGATCACATTTTCTTAAAAAAATAGTAGATAAATAATTATATGATTATTGATAGTCGCCTAGAGGGGGGTGAATAGGGCGAAACACAACTAAAAGCCGGGTTAGCGTTAGAAATAAAAACGAGTCCGCGAGAGAGGGTGCAAAACAAATCTCAAGCAAATAAGGAGTGTGACACAAGGATTTGTTTTACCGAGGTTCGGTTCTCGCAAACCTACTCCCCGTTGAGGTGGTCACAAAGACCGGGTCTCTTTCAACCCTTTCCCTCTCTCAAACGGTCCCTCCGACCGAGTGAGCTTCTCTTCTCAAATCAAAACCGGGAACAAAACTTCCCCGCAAGGGCCACCACACAATTGGTGCCTCTTGCCTTGATTACAATGGAGTTTTGATCTCAAGAACAAGTGAGAAAGAAAAGAAGCAATCCAAGCGCAAGAGCTCAAAAGAACACGGCAAATCTCTCTCGCTAATCACTAAAGCCTTGTGTGGAATTGGAGAGGATTTGATCTCTTTGGTGTGTCTAGAATTGAATGCCTAGCTCTTGTAAGTGGTTGAGAAGTGGAAAACTTGGATGCAATGAATGGTGGGTGGTTGGGGGTATTTATAGCCCCAACCACCAAACTAGCCGTTTGGTGGGGCTGTCTGTCGCATGGTGCACCGGACAGTCCGGTGCACACCGGACAGTCCGGTGCGCCAGCCACGTCACCAAAGTCGTTGGGTTCTGACCGTTGGAGCTCTGTCTTCTGGGCCCGCCTGGATGTCCGGTGGCGCACCGGACATGTACTGTAGAGTGTCCGGTGCGCCAGCATGGGCGTGCCTGACTTCTGCGCGCGCTGGCGCGCATTTAATGCACTTGCAGGTAGCCGTTGGCGCCGAAGTAGCCATTGCCCCGCAGTTACACCGGACAGTCCGGTGTACACCGGACATGTCCAGTGAATTATAGCGGAGCAGCTGTTGCGAATTCCCGAGGCTGCCAAGTTCTAGAGTTGCGTCCTCTTTGAGCACCGGACACTGTCCGGTGTACACCGGACATGTCCGGTGAATTATAGCGCGTTGGCTCCGAAAATTCCCAAGGATGAGGAGTTCAGCGCGAGGTCCCTTGGTGCACCGGACACTGTCCGGTGGCACACCGGACAGTCCGGTGTGCCAGACCAGGGAGCCTTTCGGGATGCCTTTAGCTCTCTATTTTGAACCCAACATTGGTCTTTTTAATTGGCTTGTTGTGAACCTTTGGCACCTGTATAACTTATACACTAGAGGAAACTAATTAGTCCAATTATTTGTGTTGGGCAATTCAACCACCAAAATTATTTAGGAACTAGGTGTAAGCCTAATTCCCTTTCAATCTCCCCCTTTTTGGTGATTGATGCCAACACAAACCAAAGCAAATATACAAGTGCATAAATGAACTGGTTTGCATAATGTAAGTGCAAAGATTGCTTGGAATTGAGCCAATATAAATACTTACAAGATATGCATAGATTGTTTCTTCATTTTTAACATTTTGGACCACGCTTGCACCACAGATTTTGTTTTTGCAAATTCTTTTGTAAATCCTTTCAAAGTTCTTTTGCAAATAGTCAAAGGTAAATGAATAAGATTTTACGAAGCATTTTCAAGATTTGAAATTTTCTCCCCCTGTTTCAAAAGCTTTTCCTTTGACTAAACAAAACTCCCCTAAATGAGATCCTCCTCTTAGTGTTCAAGAGGGTTTTGATATATCATTTTTGAAATACTACTTTCTCCCTCTTTTGAACACAATAAGATACCAATTTGAAATTTACCAATTGAAAATCTCCAATTTTAAAATTAGGTGGTGGTGCGGTCCTTTTGCTTTGGGCAAATATTTTCTCCCCCTTTGGCATGAATCGCCAAAAACGAAGTCATTAGAGCCCTCGAAGTACTTTCTTCCCCTTTTGGTCATAAATAAATGAGTGAAGATTGTACCAAAGACGAAGTCCTTTTGCTTTGAACTCTCCCCAAAAAGATGGAGAGATGCGCGGAGCGACGACGAAGGATGAGTTACGGAGTGGAAGCCTTTGTCTTCGCCGAAGACTCCAATTCCCTTTCAATACACCTATGACTTGGTTTGAAATAGACTTGAAAAACACATTAGTCATAGCATATGAAAGAGACATGATCAAAGGTATACAAATGAGCTATGTGTGCAATTTAGCAAAAGAAATTGCGCGAATTAAGAATATTGAGCTCATGCCTAAGTTTGTTAAAAGTTTGTTCATCAAGAGGCTTGGTAAAGATATCAGCTAATTGATCTTTAGTGTTAATGTAAGAAATCTCGATATCTCCCTTTTGTTGGTGATCCCTAAGAAAATGATACCGAATGGCTATGTGTTTAGTGCGGCTATGCTCGACGGGATTATCCGCCATCTTGATTGCACTCTCATTATCACATAGCAAAGGGACTTTGGTTAATTTGTAACCGTAGTCCCGCAGGGTTTGCCTCATCCAAAGCAATTGCGCGCAACAATGGCCTGTGGCAATGTACTCGGCTTCGGCGGTAGAAAGAGCTACGGAATTTTGCTTCTTTGAAGCCCAAGACACCAAGGATCTTCCCAAGAACTGGCAAGTCCCCGATGTGCTCTTTCTATTAATCTTACACCCCGCCCAATCGGCATCTGAATAACCAATCAAATCAAATGTGGATCCCCGAGGGTACCAAAGCCCAAACTTAGGAGTATAAGCCAAATATCTCAAGATTCATTTTACGGCCGTAAGGTGAGATTCCTTAGGGTCGGATTGGAATCTTGCACACATGCAAACGGAAAGCATAATGTCCGGTCGAGATGCACATAAATAGAGTAATGAACCTATCATCGACCGGTATACCTTTTGATCGACGGATTTACTTCTCGTGTCGAGGTCGAGATGCCCATTGGTTCCCATGGGTGTCTTGATGGGCTTAGCATCCTTCATTCCAAACTTGGTTAGAATGTCTTGAGTATACTTCGTTTGGCTAATGAAGGTGCCTTCTTGGAGTTGCTTGACTTGGAATCCTAGAAAATACTGCAACTCCCCCATCATCGACATCTCGAATTTTTGTGTCATTATCCTACTAAATTCTTCACATGTAGATTCGTTAGTAGACCCAAATATAATATCATCAACATAAATTTGGCATACAAACAAATCATTGTCAAGAGTTTTAGTGAATAAAGTAGGATCGGCCTTGCCGACTTTGAAGCCATTAGCTATAAGGAAATCTCTTAGACATTCATACCATGCTCTTGGAGCTTGCTTGAGCCCATAAAGCGCCTTAGAGAGCCTATAGACATGGTTAGGGTACTCACTATCTTCAAAGCCGGGAGGTTGCTCAACATAGACCTCTTCCTTGATTGGTCCATTGAGGAAGGCACTCTTCACGTCCATTTGATAAAGCTTGAAGCCATGGTAAGTAGCATAGGATAATAATACGCGAATTGACTCAAGCCTAGCTACGGGTGCATAGGTTTCACCGAAATCCAAACCTTCGACTTGGGAGTATCCCTTGGCCACAAGTCGAGCTTTGTTCCTTGTCACCACACCATGCTCATCTTGTTTGTTGCGGAAGACCCATTTGGTTCCTACAACATTTTGATTAGGACGTGGAACTAAATGTCATACCTCATTCCTAGTGAAGTTGTTGAGCTCCTCTTGCATCGCCATCACCCAATCCGAATCTTGGAGTGCTTCCTCTACCCTGTGTGGCTCAATAGAGGAAACAAAAGAGTAATGCTCACAAAAATGTGCAACACGAGATCTAGTAGTTACCCCCTTATGAATGTCGCCGAGGATGGTGTCGACGGGGTGATCTCGTTGGATTGCTTGGTGGACTCTTGGGTGTGGCGGCCTTTGCTCTTCACCCTCCTTGTCTTGATCATTTGTATCTCCCCCTTGATCATTGCCATCATCTTGAGGTGGCTCTTTTGCTTGATCTTCTACTTCATCAACTTGAGCTTCATCCTCATTTTGAGTTGGTGGAGATGCTTGCGTGGAGGAGGACGGTTGATCTTGTGCATTTGGATGCTCTTCGGATTCCTTAGGACACACATCCCCAATGGACATGTTCCTTAGCGCGATGCATGGAGCCTCTTCATTACCTATCTCATCAAGATCAACTTGCTCTACTTGAGAGCCATTAGTCTCATCAAACACAACGTCACAAGAAACTTCAACTTGTCCAGTGGACTTGTTAAAGACTCTATATGCCCTTGTGTTTAAATCATATCCTAGTAAAAAGCCTTCTACAGTCTTAGGAGCAAATTTAGATTTTCTACCTCTTTTAACAAGAATAAAACATTTGCTACCAAAGACTCTAAAATATGAAATATTGGGCTTTTTACCGGTTAGGAGTTCATAAGATGTTTTCTTGAGGATTCGGTGAAGATATAACCGGTTGATGGCGTAGCAAGCGATGTTGACCGCCTCGGCCCAAAACCGATCCGAAGTCTTGTACTCATCAAGCATGGTTCTTGCCATGTCCAATAGAGTTCTATTCTTCCTTTCCACTACACCATTTTGTTGTGGCGTGTAGGGAGAGGAGAACTCATGCTTGATGCCCTCCTCCTCAAGGAAGCCTTCAATTTGAGAGTTCTTGAACTCCGTCCCGTTGTCGCTTCTTATTTTCTTGATCCTTAAGCCGAACTCATTTTGAGCCCGTCTCAAGAATCCCTTTAAGGTCTCTTGGGTTTGAGATTTTTCCTGCAAAAAGAATACCCAAGTGAAGCGAGAATAATCATCCACTATTACAAGACAATACTTACTCCCGCCGATGCTTATGTAAGCAATCGGGCCGAATAGATCCATGTGGAGTAGCTCAAGCGGCCTGTCGGTCGTCATGATGTTCTTGTGTGGATGATGGGCTCCAACTTGCTTTCCTGCCTGGCATGCGCTACAAACCCTGTCTTTCTCAAAATGAACATTTGTTAGTCCTAAAATGTGTTCTCCCTTTAGAAGCTTATGAAGATTCTTCATCCCAACATGGGCTAGTCGGCGGTGCCAGAGCCAACCCATGTTAGTCTTAGCAATTAAGCATGTGTCGAGTTCAGCTCTATCAAAATCTACTAAGTATAGCTGACCCTCTAACACACCCTTAAATGCTATTGAATCATCACTTCTTCTAAAGACAGTGACACCTACTTCAGTAAAGAGACAGTTGTAGCCCATTTTGCATAATTGAGATACAGAAAGCAAATTGTAATCTAATGAATCTACGAGAAAAACATTGGAAATAGAATGGTCAGGAGATATAGCAATTTTACCCAATCCTTTGACCAAACCTTGGTTTCCATCCCCGAATGTGATAGCTCGTTGGGGATCTTGATTTTTCTCATAGGAGGAGAACATCTTCTTCTCCCCTGTCATGTGGTTTGTGCACCCGCTATCGATGATCCAACTTGAGCCCCTGGATGCATAAACCTACAAAACAAGTTTAGTTCTTGACTTTAGGTACCCAAACGGTTTTGGGTCCTTTGGCATTAGAAACAAGAACTTTGGGAACCCAAACACAAGTTTTCGAGCTCTTGTGTTTGCCCCCAACATACTTGGCAACGACCTTGCCGGATTTGTTAGTCAAAACATATGATGCATCAAAAGTTTTGAATGAAATGTCATGATCATTTGATGCATTAGGAGTTCTCTTTTTAGGCAACTTAGCACGTGTTGGTTGCCTAGAACTAGATGTCTCACCCTTATATATAAAAGCATGATTTGGGCCAGAGTGAGACTTCCTAGAGTGAATTCTCCTAATCTTGCTCTCGGGATAACCGGCAGGGTACAAAATGTAACCCTCGTTATCCTGAGGCATGGGAGCCTTGCCCTTAACAAAATTAGACAATCTTTTAGGAGGGACATTAAGTTTGACATTGTCTCCCCTTTGGAAGCCAATGCCATCCTTGATGCCAGGGCGTCTCCCATTATAAAGCATACTACGGGCAAATTTAAATTTTTCATTCTCTAAGTTATGCTCGACAATTTTAGCATCTAATTTTGCTATATGATCATTTTGTTGTTTAATTAAAGCCATGTGATCATGAATAGCATTAACATCAACATCTCTACATCTAGTACAAATAGAAGTGTGCTCAACGGTAGATGTAGAGGTTTTGCAAGACTTTAATTCTACAACCTTAGCATGCAATATATCATTCTTAGTTCTAAGGTCGGAAATAGTAGCATTGCAAACATCAAGATCTTTAGCCTTAGCAAGCAATTTTTCATTCTTAATTCTAAGGCTACCAAGAGAAACATTCAACTCATCAATCCTAGCAAGTAAATCAACATTATCATTTCTAGGATTGGAAGTTGAAACATTACAAATATGAGAATCAACCTTAGCAATTAATTTGGCATTTTCATTTCTAAGGTTGGTAATAGTGTCATGGCATGTGCTTAGCTCACTAGATAATTTCTCACATTTTTCTATTTCTAGAGCATAAGCATTTTTAACATTAACATGTTTCTTATTTTCCTTAATTAGGAAGTCCTCTTGGGAATCCAAGAGATCATCCTTCTCATGAATAGCACTAATCAATTCATTTAATTTTTCCTTTTGTTGCATGTTGAGGTCGGCAAAAAGAGTACGCAAATTATCTTCCTCATCACTAGCATTATCATCACTAGAGGACTCATATTTAGTGGAGGATTTGGATTTAACCTTCTTCCTCTTGCCGTCCTTTGCCATGAGGCACTTGTGGCCGACGTTGGGGAAGAGGAGTCCCTTGGTGACGGCGATGTTGGCGGCGTCCTCGTCGTCGGAGGAGTCGGTGGAGCTCTCGTCGGAGTCCCACTCGCGGCACACGTGGGCATCGCCGCCCCTCTTCTTGTGATACCTTTTCTTTTCTCTCCTCTTGCCCTTCTTGTCGTTATCCCTGTCACTGTCACTTGATAATGGACATTTAGCAATAAAGTGTCCGGGCTTACCACACTTGTGGCAAACCTTCTTGGAACGGGATTTGTAATCCTTTCCTTTCCGTTGCTTGAGGATTTGACGAAAGCTTTTGATGATTAAAGCCATCTCCTCGTTGTCGAGCTTTGAAGCGTCAATTGGTTGTCTACTTGGTGTAGACTCCTCCTTCTTCTCCTCCGTCGCCTTGAATGCCACCGGTTGTGCTTCGGATGTGGAGGGATCATCAAGCTCGTTGATCTTCTTTGAGCCCTTGATCATACATTCAAAGCTCACAAAATTCCCGATAACTTCCTCGGGAGTCATTAGTGTGTATCTAGGATTACCACGAATTAATTGAACTTGAGTGGGGTTAAGGAAGATGAGTGATCTAAGAATAACCTTAACCACCTCGTGGTCATCCCATTTCTTGCTCCCGAGGTTGCGCACTTGGTTCACCAAGGTTTTGAGCCGGTTGTACATATCTTGTGGCTCCTCCCCTTGGCGAAGACGGAAGCGACCGAGCTCCCCCTCGATCGTTTCCCGCTTTGTGATCTTGGTGAGTTCATCACCCTCGTGCACGGTCTTGACTAGATCCCAAATCTCCTTCGCATTCTTCAACCCTTGCACCTTGTTATATTCCTCTCTACTTAGAGAGGCGAGGAGTATGGTTGTGGCTTGGGAGTTGAAGTGCTCGATTTGGGCTACTTCATCCTCATCATAGTTTTCATCCCCTACGGATGGTACCTGTGCACCAAACTCAACAACATCCCATATACTTTTGTGGAGCGAGGTTAGATGAAATCGCATTAAATCACTCCACCTAGCGTAATCTTCACCATCAAAAGTTGGTGGTTTGCCTAATGGGACGGAAAGTAAAGGTGTATGTTTAGAAATGCGAGGGTAGCGTAGGGGAATCTTACTATACTTCTTACGCTCTTGGCGCTTAGAAGTGACGGACGCCGCGTTGGAGCCGGAGGTGGATGCCGATGAAGAATCGGTCTCGTAGTAGACCACCTTCCTCATCCTCTTTTTCTTGTCCCCACTCCGATGCGGCTTGTGGGAAGAGGATTTCTCCTTCTTCTCTTTGTGGTGTGAAGAAGATTTCTTCTCCTTCCATTTGGAGGAGTCCTTCTTCTTCTCCTTCCTCTTGGTGCGGGACTCTTCCGATGAAGTGCTCCCGTGGTTTGTAGTGGGCTTTTCGCCGGTCTCCATCTCCTTCTTGGCGTGATCTCCCGACATCACTTCGAGCGGTTAGGCTCTAATGAAGCACCGGGATCTGATACCAATTGATAGTCGCCTAGAGGGGGGGTGAATAGGGCGAAACACAACTACAAGCCGGGTTAGCGTTAGAAATAAAAACGAGTCCGCGAGAGAGAGTGCAAAACAAATCTCAAGCAAATAAGGAGTGTGACACAAGGATTTGTTTTACCAAGGTTCGGTTCTCGCAAACCTACTCCCCGTTGAGGTGGTCACAAAGACCAGGTCTCTTTCAGCCCTTTCCCTCTCTCAAACGGTCCCTCCGACCGAGTGAGCTTCTCTTCTCAAATCAAAACCGGGGACAAAACTTCCCCGCAAGGGCCACCACACAATTGGTGCCTCTTGCCTTGATTACAATGGAGTTTTGATCACAAGAACAAGTGAGAAAGAAAAGAAGCAATCCAAGCGCAAGAGCTCAAAAGAACACGACAAATCTCTCTCGCTAATCACTAAAGCCTTGTGTGGAATTGGAGAGGATTTGATCTCTTTGGTGTGTCTAGAATTGAATGCCTAGCTCTTGTAAGTGGTTGAGAAGTGGAAAACTTGGATGCAATGAATGGTGGGTGGTTGGGGGGTATTTATAGCCCGAACCACCAAACTAGCCGTTTGGTGGGGCTGTCTGTCGCATGGTGCACCGGACTGTCCGGTGCGCCAGCCACGTCACCAAAGCCGTTGGGTTCTGACCGTTGGAGCTCTGTCTTCTGGGCCCGCCTGGATGTCCGGTGGCGCACCGGACATGTACTGTAGAGTGTCCGGTGCGCCAGCATGGGCGTGCCTGACTTCTGCGCGCGCTGACGCGCATTTAATGCACTTGCAGGTAGCCGTTGGCGCCGAAGTAGTCGTTGCCCCGCAGTTACACCGGACAGTCCGGTGAATTATAGCGGAGCAGCTGTTGCGAATTCCCGAGGCTACCAAGTTCCAGAGCCATGTCCTCTTTGAGCACCGGACATGTCCGGTGAATTATAGCGCGCCGGCTCCGAAAATTCCCGAGGATGAGGAGTTCAGCGCGAGGTCCCTTGGTGCACCGGACACTGTCCGGTGGCACACCGGACAGTCCGGTGCGCCAGACCAGGGAGCCTTTCGGGATGCCTTTAGCTCTCTATTTTGAACCCAACATTGGTCTTTTTAATTGGCTTGTTGTGAACCTTTGGCACCTGTATAATTTATACACTAGAGCAAACTAGTTAGTCCAATTATTTGTGTTGGGCAATCCAACCACCAAAATTATTTAGGAACTAGGTGTAAGCCTAATTCCCTTTCAATTATCATAAAATATGATTTAACTTTGTATTCAAATTTATATATACATATACATGTGTGTATATATAAGTTGCTTATTCATAATAAAGATAGAGATTCCTAAAAATGCTAAAATAATATAGCTGGTGTTCATATCTTTAAATTGAAAGTGATGGCTTATAGGATTAAATATAGTTTCTTATCAAACTTAGGTCAAGTGTTTTCCTAATAAAAAGATAATTATTTATTATCCCTTCACATAAAACCCATTTAGTCTTATATTTATGTATCCATAATTATATGCTTTACAATAGTAATATGTCATATAACTTTTCTAATAATGATATAATGGCTTAATTAAGTGCTCACACTGTCATAACTAAAATGATAGTTAATAATATACCAATAAATATAGTATTCGTTTTAATTATCTAGATCATTTGTTCCTACAATAGAATTAAAGATAATTAATATATTAATTATCCTTTATCATAATTTATTAATCAAACCTATAATCAATTTGTTCTTAATTAGATTTATGGTGTAATTAATGATTTATAAAATTTAGTCCACATTATATACGAATCACTTAGTTTTTCCTAAAGGGTAAAATAAAGTAATAACTAAAATGTTACTACATATATTGACTTTGAATATAGCTTTTCTTAATAATAATATAAGCCATGTGTTTTCTTAATAAAGATAAAGATAATTATTTGTTTCATTATCTTTCCATATAAAACCTGTTTAGGCTTATATATTAGCTTCTCATAAATTAATGTTTAATAATATGTTTCATAACTCATTAACCTTAGATATATAACATATATCTTTTATAAAAGGTTAAAAAGGTTTAATATTGTTATAACGTGTTTTATCATCTTATAAACCCTTAATCTTAGACATATCACATATGGTGTTTTTATAAAAGACTAAATTGGTAAACCAAATATTTGTATATTTTAATTAAGCTAATGTCTTGTTTTATAAAATATATATAGATCACACATTTTTGAAAAGAATACCTTCTTATTATAACCACTACTTGCGACGTTTTTATAAAGCGGATGCTCTTTTCGTTAGGCTTTCTTTTAGCTTTACGTATGATGAATGTTGTATGTTATTGAGTGGTGTTTGTTCTTCTTGTTTGTTTGTGTGATATTCAGTGGTTGATCTAGTAGTTAAGAATCAAGATCTATTCCTATCCGTGGAAGAAACTCAAGTTTTCAATAAGCAAGGCAAGTGGACTTCTCCCTCTGCATACTCTGTTTGATCCCAAACAATACATTTAATAAAGTTTACTCTTTTGGATATATATGCATAACTTGACGGGTTACCTATTTAGATAACCTTTCCAACCTTACTCCTTGTTTAACCTGGGATTATGATTTAATCAAGTAGCTATGCTATTGCTACAACTTAACTTTATGCAGTCACTCCCGCTTATGATATTAATGTTCCAAAATGGTAAGTTTACATTATTGTTGTTAACCCGATGGTTAAACAAGATTATTGCATATTAATTGGAACATGGAGTGACCACCCGGGAAAACAGTGCTACCATGACAACTATCATGGCTCTGGTCTTGGCTAAATAACTAGGGAAGTCTTATGTTGGGTGTTGGTCGTGGTCGACCAGGAACGGGGGCACCTGGCAAGCGCTTATAGTACCGGCTCAGGCAGATTGGATACGGGCATAGTTCCCAAAGCTTTACCCTGTGGACTGGACTATAAGTTGGTTACGGTAGGTGTACCTTATGCTGTTGACCATTTCCAACATTTGTGTAATGAGGACTCTAGGGAGAAGCCTCGTAGTGAGACTCTGGCCATTCACCTCGGAAGTGAATATGGGTCTAGCTAACCCGGGCTAAAAGGGAATCGCGACTCATGGGTAAAGATGCGCCACCTCTGCAGAGTGTAAGACTGATATATCAGCCGTGCTCACGGTTATGAGCGGCCTGGACTCCTCACATGATAATTGAACTTGAAGATGGAAATAAATCAAGATCCGATGATCTGCCAATGGTATGCTTAAGTGGTTTCACTTAAGTGTTTTTGAAATACTCTTGTACCTTTGCTTAATGGAAATACTTGGGATTCACACTTATTAGTAAGACAGATGTTGCTAATAAAATGTTGACCAACTAAAATGCTTACCGCTCAACCTCAGCCTCACCTTGTTAGACTTGCATTAGTTTTCCCCCACTTGTTGAGCCCCGACCATAAGTGAGCTCACCCTTGCTTAATTTTGATCAGAAGTTTGCAGATGAAGATATGATGTTGAACTCCATGGATGCTAGTCTAGTGATACCCCCGGTCATCTTCCTGTGGATGGATGTCCTTGTTTCGCTGTACTTTGATGAATAAAGGTTAAGACATTATGTCTGTTCGAAGTGTAATATGTTAATATAATCGTTATTTACGCTTTTATGCATTGTTCTTTTGATATATTACACTTGTGACGTCAACATATGTGTGGAAATAGATTCTGGCACACATATGCTATGCACCTGGCTCTTCCCCTTGGAAACGGGTGTGACAGGCCTGCGTGTATTTCCTTCATCAATTCTATACCTTCGGCTCTGGATAAACATTTGAGTAGTGGAGAACATACCCCATGCTTGTACAGCTCCCCTTCTATTATAACATATGGTCGAGCTCTTGCCTCTATTCTCTTGTTATAAGCTTCGTCATCTGAAAGAAAGTTACACTGAAGGAAAGAGATGATCTCAGTTCTCCAGTCTTCACTATAAACAGGAGATATATTGAGGACTGCTCTTTCAAGAAGTTCAACCGAAGGTGCTTTTATTGTTTCAAAAAATACTTCCGAAGGTAAGGGCAGTCCCTGTGCTGCTGACTTGGCTAGCAAATCAGCATGTTCATTTTCTCCTCGAGGAATATTTTTGACAGAAAACCCTTCAAAGGAAGCTTCAATCCTTCGGACCGTGTCTAAATATTTCTCAAGCTTCGGGTCTCTTGCTTTACAACTCTTGTCAATATGACCAGAAATAACCTGGGAATCAGTTTTAAGAACCGCCCTTCTAATTCCCATTGCCTTTAACTTCTGACGACCCAAAAGCAAAGCTTCGTACTCAGCAATGTTATTTGTGCAGCTGAAATCAAGTCTTGCTGCGTAGCAAGTTTTAACTTTGGAGGGTGCGACCAACACAGCGGCTGCTCCTGCCCCGAAGGTTCCCCAAGAACCATCGCAGAATACTGTCCAAGCTTCGGCATCTTTACTCGCTTCTTCTTCCTGAGCCCCTGGCGTCCGTCAGCAATGAAGTCTGCTAACGCTTGGGACTGAATCGAAGATCTATGCACATAATAAATGCAAAACTCATTGAGTTCCGCAGCCCATTTTCCAACCCTTCCAGTAGCTTCTCTATTTCTCATAATATCCTTCAATGGTTGTGAAGAAGGGACAATTATATTGTATGCTTGAAAATAGTGCCAAAGCTTCCTGGAAGCCATCAAAACAGCATACAACACCTTCTCCAATTCTGTATAATTTTTCTTTGATAAACTAAGAACTTCGGATACAAAGTATATTGGGGCTTGCTTTTTGACTTGCCCTTCAAGCTTCTCTTGGACAAGTGCCGCACTTACCGCTGAGTGCGAAGCTGCCACATATAACAACAGAGGAGCCCCTGGCGTTGGTGGAGTTAGCGTCGTTAGGTCTATCAAATATTGCTTCAGCTCCTCGAAGGCTCTCTGCTGAACTGGTCCCCATTGAAAAACTTTGGCTGACTTTAGCACTTCGAAGAATGGTAAGTTTCTCTCTGCTGATCTAGATATGAATCTGTTGAGAAATGCCAGTCTTCCTGTCAATCGTTGAGCCCCCTTCTTTGTGCTTGGTGGTTCCATTCGAAGAATAGCTTCGATTTTATTTGGATTAGCCTCAATCCCTTTTGTTGAAACTAGGCAACCAAGGAATTTCCCCTTCTTTACTCCGAAAACACACTTTTCTGGATTCAGTTTTAGACCGGCCTGTCTAAAATTAGCGAAAGTCTCCTAAAGATTAGCAATGTGATTTTCTTGCTTCGTGCTTTTTACAATGATATCATCGACATAAGTTAGCACATTTCTGCCTATCTGAGAATGAAGAACCTTTGCTGTCATTCTGCTGAAGCTTCCTCCAGCATTCTTGAGCCCCTCAGGCATCTGAAGGTAACAATATGTTCCGCTAGGGGTTATGAAGCTGGTTTTTGGCTCATCCTCCTTCATCCAAATTTGATGATAGCCTGAATAACAATTCAACAGACTCATAAGTTCTGATGAAGCTGTTGCATCAACTAGGGAATCTATCCTTGGCAAAGGAAACTCATCCTTCGGACAAGCCTTGTTGAGATCAGTAAAATCAATACACATCCTCCATTTGCCATTGGCCTTTTTTACCATAACAGTGTTAGCCAGCCATTCTGGATACTTCACTTCTTTGATGACTCCGGCGCTGAGGAGTCTTTTTACTTCATTTTGAGCACCTTCGGCCTTGTCATCAGACATCTTCCGAAGCCTCTGCTTTTTGGGTCTGAAGGATGGATCAACATTGAGCGAGTGTTCAATAACATCCCTGTTGACACCACAGAGATCGTTAGCCGGCCATGCAAAGACATCTTTGTTGTTGAACAGAAACCTTATCAGGGTTTTCTCTTGTTCCTCAGACAATTGAGATCCCAGCAGCACCTTCTGCTCTGCGATATCTTCGCATAAGAGCATGGGTTTCGGCTGATCGGCCGAAGCAGCCTTCTCCCTTCTGTACTTGTACTGCTCACAAGCTTCGGCTTCATCTATATTGTGGATTGCTTTTGAATCAGTCCAATTTCCCTCGGCCTTTCTGGCAGCTTCCTGACTCCCATGAATAGCAATAGGTCCCTGATCCGAAGGTATCTTCAAGCAAAGATATGCTGGATGAAGAATTGCTTCAAAAGCATTGAGTGTTCCGCGACCAATGATAGCATTGTAAGGATACTCCATGTCGACAATGTCAAACACAACTTGCTCAGTCCTTGTATTGTTGACGAATCTGAAGGTCACTGGCATGGTAATCTTACCAAGCGCTACAATCTGTCTTCCTCCGAAGCCACAAAGAGGGTGCGTAGCATCATGAATCTTGTCTTCGGGCTCTTGCATTTGTCTGAAGGCCTTAGCAAATATAATATCCGCTGCACTGCTTGTATCAACCAAAACATTGTGGACCAGAAATCCTTTGATCACACAAGAGATAACCATAGCATCATTGTGTGGGTAATCCTTGAGCTGAAGATCCTGTTGGGAGAAGGTAATTGGGATGTGAGACCATCTTGACTTGATGAAGGGTCCTTGTACCCCTACATGTTGTACTTTTCTCTGTGCCTCCTTCTTCTGTTTCTTGTTAGCCGGCTCTGAGCATGAACCGCCTGTTATTGGGAGGATCAGCTTCGGAGCCGAAGCAGTTCTAGCTTGGTTCTTGAACGAAGCCATCAGCTCAAAAAGTGGAAGTGAGTTCACCGGAGGTGGGCGCCAATGTTGGGGACTTGTTCTCAAATGCTATGAATTAAGAACAAGGCAACATAGAATGTTAAATGTTAAAGCCCTTCGTCCGCTGAAGCATTATTTCCCCAAGGATTTAATGAGCTTCGGACGAAGGTTATGAATAATATATCACGAAGGTCACACCTTCGTGATCAAAGATAAAACAATGCGAAGTGAAATATAAGATATAACACGTTATTGAATACCAAGAATAAATAACATTATTCACTTATTTTATAATGTGAACTTAAATATTAAAACATAATATTTAGGTACATTTATACCTTCGCCTTGGCAGAAAACAATAATTCCAGAGTGATGCGTTAGCAAATACCAGATTTTCGTGAACAGTAAAGGAGTATTGTTCACCTATTTATAGGCACAGGATGCAGCCTGTAAGAAATTACAATCATGCCTCTTACAGAAGATTACAATTATGACTCAGACCCTTATGGACTAAAAAGTCATTCCATCTTTAAGTCGGTTCGATCCTTCGTCTTTGGATACGTTATTGTATCGAAGCTTCATGAGCGGTAGCTTCGGTATCACGTATAAACAAATTTGCCGAAGGTGTTTCTTCCTGCAGGACCTTCGGCGACGAAGCATGGTCCCAACACAAGGTTTAGAAGACTCCTCCAATTTTTCCCGAGGTATCGAAGAGTCGGCACTCTCCACTAGTCCTCGTTGGAGCAACCACGCAAGGGTATTGCTCCCCCTTGGTCCTCGAAAGAACCAAGTGCTCACTACGAGATGATCCTTTGCCACTCCGGCGCGGTGGATCCCTCACGACCGCTTACAACCTTGAGTCGGGTCACCAACAAGGTCTCCACGGTGATCATTGAGATCCCAATGCCACTAAGTCGTCTAGGTGATGACGATCACCAAGAGTAACAAGTCGTAGACTTTCGCTTGACCAAGAGAAGCCTAATGCAAGTGGTGTGTGCTCTAGGTGGCTCTCACTAGCGCTAATGAGGTCCAAATGTGGGATTAAGATTCTCTAATCACCTCACTAGGCTTTTGGTGCTTGCAATGCTCTACCAATGCGCAGGAATAAATGTGGGCAGTAAGACATTGAATATGGTGGGTGGAGAGGGTATAAATAGCCCTCACCCACCAACTAGCCGTTACTAGCACTGTTCTGCGCATGGACGCACCGGACAGTCCGGTGCGCCAACTGTCGACTCCAATGGCTAGTTTTGACAGCTAGCCGTTGGGTAGATGGCACACCGGACAGTGAACAGTCACTATCCGGTGCACACCGGACGGTCCGGTGAGCTGTCCGGTGCGCCACTAAAATTCAACTCGTGAACCTTGCGCTCTCGGGTTTCTGCGTGGGAAAACCCTTCCCTGGGCCAGCCTGGCCCCACCTGACAGAGGGTGCACCGGACAGTCCGGTGCCCCAAAATCAGAAACCCTGAATTCTATTTTCTACTGTTTTTTCAATCGGTTTTCGTTCTAACTTGTGAGCATGTTCTAGAGTGTCACCTAGCACTATATGTGAGTGTGAATATGTGCCAACACTACACTAGAACTCTCTTGGTCAAACTACTCATAGACAACCCCTCTTTATAGTACGGCTAAAACAAAATAAAAGACCTAACTAAATCACGAGTGTCCGCAACTCCTTGACACTCGGACTACGTGACCTTCACTTTTTGTTTCGTCGCTTTAGCCGTCGCTTCGAGTTCTCATTGCCGGGATTGTTTTCACCTGTGTAGTACATCTACCTGTAATGCGACCTAACTTACCATTTGTCTCTGCAAAACACACGTTAGTCACATATAACATTACGTTGTCATTAATCACTAAAACCAGGGGCCTAGATGCTTTCACTACCCAAAAGCACCGCAGGGGTAACCCTAGGTGTGCGGTCGAGCTCTAAACACCGACACCGGCCACATCGCCCGCCCACGCACCCCGGCTCCCTTTTGAGCACCGCCCACACCCTCACTCGCTCCCCCGTCCCATTTCGTGCAAGCTCGCTCTCTCTCTCTCGCTCTGCCCTCGCTGCTCGACCTCGCCGGAGACCCGCGCCCCCCGTGCCGATCATCCAGCCCGCCAGAAGCCTCGGCGAGCGACCCCGAGCTTCGTCCCGAGGTGAGACACCCATCCCCACGCTCGGTTTCTCCCAATTATGCTTTGTCGTTGGCCAATTCGGCTTTGCTGGAGTTCAGCCCCGGTGGTCCGCCGCGCCCGCACGGTGACCGATCGAATTAGTCTGGTCCGATGCCCCTGCATCGGTCCCTGATGTTCCCCTCACTCTGCTGAAGTTAGTCCAAGCCCTAGCGCGCCCTAGACCCCCTCTCCTCGGCCGCGATTCCTCGCTGGAGTTGCCCTAACCCGCCCGAAGCCTTTCCTCTGCCGTTATCCCCTCTCTGACCCCGGTCTCGTGGTCGAAGCCCCACTAGTGAGTTCACCGAGTCTTCCTCTTCATTTTTGGCCAGCCCCGACGACCCCGGAACCGTCGTAGCACGCACCTACCCCAACTCCGGCGACCTCACCGCCGTGAGTAGGAGTGGCGCCGCCCGCAGCCATCAACCCTCCCGGTGTTGATATCCACCGTTCGATTTGGATCGCACGGCCCAGATCACGGGATACCGCTTCACGCACGCGCGCCCTGCGTTCGGACCCACCTGTCGGCCGCTTGTGCCCCTGGCACCGGGCCCGACCGGTCAGTCCGCCTCCCCGCCTCGTTCGCTGACCGCCCTGGCCCGCTGGTCAATGCGTGCCCGCGCCCACGTCCGCGCGCTCGCCCGTGGATCTGTTCTCAGCTGTTGATCTCAGATCCGATGGCCGAGAAAACCCGATACCCTTTCGCGTGGTAATTTTGTTAAAGAGACCCTTGGTTTGTTTGGAATCAACCCGTCGTCCCTAGTTTTCGCGCGCAGGCCCCTGAAATCTTGCAGATTGAGCCCTAGGCTTTTAAATATTTACAGAATTAGACCTAATTTGGTATTTTAAACTTCCAAACTTGTTTATTTCATATTTTTGCATATGAACTCCAAATTTAGTGATTCAAATTGCAAAATGTTCATAGGGATATTCTTTGTTTAAATAAATTATGTTCATTCACAGTCTGCACACTCTAATTTTTGTGTCTAACTATAGATTAGTACATGTGTTGATTTATTCACTTAATAAAATAAATAAAAAGGAAACCCTAGTGGTAAATAGATGTTTAATATTGGGAAGATAATAATATGTGAGGCATGAACTTATCTCTAGTTTAAATTTGACATCTCATTAAAATAAGTAGAATTAGATTATGTAATCATGGACAACATTTAAAGAATAATCAACTACTAAATGAGATCAGTTCACCCTATAATTTAAACTCCCTTTTGAGTTTATACTTTTCTTTTTGAGATGTGTTCCCATGTTTGTACATGATTGATGTGTTGTTTATTTGTCATTTACCAAATGTATTAAATGCATGATCGCTTTATTTAGACAACGAGCAGTCCGTGGTTCCTGAGTGTGTTGCTGAAGATCTTCCTGAGCAACAACCTGGTGAAGGCAAGTGTCTTGTGACCTATTATGTCCTACATACTTTATAATTCACTGTCCCACATTACACTATTGAAATCTAATGATTGACTAGTCTGTATTTACTTATCCTTATTTACCTTTTTGGGTCAATCGTGGTTAGCTTATGCTATTGCTTCAACTTAATCAATAAACATGATGTGAACATTTGTGATACGATGATGTTATCCCGATGATGATATTGTGATACTCTAGGGGACTCAGGCCATTTTCCTGAGTACCTCTCCATAAGGACCTATTCGTGTAGTGACCACCCGGGATAACAGTGCAACCATGAGGGTGGAATGGGATGCCCTTAGCTAAATAATTAGATGAACCTGGGGGTGTAGTTGGCTTTGCCTGAGGGTCGTCAATAGGGGCCGGGGCGTAGTGCTCGCTCTGCCAAGAGGGGGTGCAGAGGTTCATTCGATTTAGTTTTGTTAGTCACCCACCTTGGGGAGGTGTACTGCGTTTGTACGACTGGCGAAACCTAACGAGCAGCTATGCACCAGGGGAGTTTTTGTAAAGGCTACGTAGTGAGACCCTGCCAGGTCAACTTGGTAGTGATCAATGGGGAGTCATGATCTTCGGGCAGAATGGGAATCATGACTCGTGGGTAAAGTGTGCAACCTCTGCAGAGTGTTAGAAACTGGTATATCAACCGAGCTCACGGTTAAGAGCAGCCTTGGGATCCTCTTTGATTAGAAGGACTTTGGTTAATTTTATGATGATGGTTAATAATGATGGTTATAATTTTGATCTCTGGTATTTCCTCTTGGAAGGAGTACATTTGGGTAATAACTGGTTTATTACTAAAACTTGGCTTTACTAGTAGTAATGAATACTTGACCAACTAAAAGCAACTGCTTAACCTTAACCCCACATACAGCTAATCCACTTTAGCCAAACGGGACATTTGCTGAGTACATTGATGTGTACTCACCCTTGCTTTACAAACCACCCCACCCCAAGTTGTCCCCTCTATACTCAGTGCTTAGGAGGAGATGCTAACAACATGGAGGACTTTGAGGAGTTCCAGGACTACGACGAGTTCTAGTTTTTCTTAGTGGCAAACCCCCAGTCAGCTGCCTGTGTAGGCCTTATCTACTACGTTACATATTTCTGCACTTTGATATTAATGTTGATGACTATGGCTATGTATTAGACTATGTGGATGTCTTGGACATCTTATTGTAATAAAGTATCTTTCCACTATTTACTTTGAGCAATGTGTGATGATGTCCAATTATGTAATCGGTGTGTACGTGAGTTTCTGATCCTGCCACGTACATGGTTCGCATTCGGTTTGCCTTCCAAAACCGGGTGTGACATATGGCACGCCACATACCTGCTGGAATAAAGTCCAAGTTGGGCATTCTTCCTCAATTTGATTCGACTGTCCTTGAGAGCATTCCTATGGCTTAGTTAAACATTTCTAGAGTCAGTCCAACTAGTCTAAGTCATAGTTCTTCACTTCTTTGGTCCATCCAACTTAGAATCCTATTTTGTCTCAAACTAGCCTCCAAAATCACCTTTTCCAAAATCTGACTTTCCAAACCGTCTAAGGTTCTCAAATAGGTCCATAAGGGCATTTAGAACTTATCAAAACTCTTGGACTACTTGTAGTCAATCTTATCCATGTTTTGCCCTTCCAAGCTTAGGTTTAAGCCGATTCTTGCATTGAATCCCTTAATTTGATTCTTATGGCACACATACATTTAGCAAACCAGTTAGATCACAGTGTTGTGTTGGTTATCAAACACCAAAACCAATGTAGAAATGGCATATAACACATTTCCCTTTCACAATAAATATAGTTTTGTAACACCCCGGGATCCACAAACACCCTGAAATTCTACTAAACTACACAACTAACATTCATATATAAAAAATTTCGACAACATCTCCTTTGGAAATCTGCATAAATGTGGAAGCAACAGAGTATAAACAACTATCATGATAAGAAAACATACTAGACATTAATATTCTGCTAGCAATGGGAAGATAACCATAATGACATAAACTGAATTAACTAGTGTGCACGACTAGTTAAAAACAAACATCCTTGACAAGAAGTTTCTAATTAAATCATGGTTGTGTCTGGGCAACGTTATTATGAGAGTGAAGGTGGACATGCTGCTACTTCCCTCATTCCCAACATGAATCAAGTACCTGCATTGAGTAATGCAAGAGTGAGAAGAAACATCTCAGCAAGTAAATTGTTTTGACGAGATATTTAAACCAAAAGAATTGAATTAATCAACATTTTA
This sequence comes from Zea mays, assembly GCF_902167145.1. Taxonomy (NCBI): domain Eukaryota; kingdom Viridiplantae; phylum Streptophyta; class Magnoliopsida; order Poales; family Poaceae; genus Zea; species Zea mays. The sequence goes on along the minus strand of NC_050100.1, from coordinate 133,754,866 downwards.
AAGGGGTCACATTTGAGACCAGAAATACTTGTAGATATAGAACTCAATAGTCCCAAAATAACCAATGCCATCTCATTTTCTCGAACGACCACAATAGGTTGTATAACACTTCCCTGCGTCAACAATACCTGCAAATATCACTTCAATGTATGCATAGGAATGCAATGTGTAAGTCCTCTGCCTTCATTCCTCTTAGAGTATAAAACCACACCATCTGCAAATATCACTTCAATGAATGCATATGAATGCAATGCATATGTCCTCTGCCTTCATACCTCTAAGGGTATGAAGCCGCATCGTACCCCTCCTCGGGCAACGTACGATGCTAAGTTGTACCGGTACGGTCGGACCATAGGTCACGACAAAACTTCAGATGCAAGTGAATCATGCAATATATATGGCATGCTGCATTTATCAATATACTTCACTTCCTTCACATACAATACAAACCTCAAACAATATTTTGTTTACCTTAAGATACAATACAAACCTCAAATAATACTTCATTCACCTTCAGGGGTGTGAATTAATCTCATGGGTCATACTCGAACCATAATCATCATCAATATATAATAGAGCATCAATATAATACAATCAAGTAAAACATCATCATAGAGTTCAATTATGAAAGAATTCGATGATTCTGAATAATATTAGATTGTAGGCGATAGAAATAACAGGTCAAAACGGTAGCAACCACCGCTACATTCACTTGCCTTCATCGAAGAAGAAAAATGTACTAGGCATGATTCGGAGTGTAGACACCTAGGGTTTTCCCCAAGAAAATCTTCAAGAAGAGATGGGGAAGAACATCTCCTTTATCCTCTCTCCCTCCTCAATTCAACGTGCTGCTCCTCTTCTTGATCCTTGCTGCGTGGGGGGAGATCTAGAGGGAGGAGGAAGTCGTGGAGAGGGTAGAGGTCGGCTGCCCCAGGGGAGGAGAGGAAGAGGGAGGGGCGGCCAAAAGGGGAGAAGGAGAGGGGGTCGGCTAGGGTTGGGAAGGAGGGGGGCTCCCATCCATCGGATCGAGATCAAAGGCCCGAACACGCTCTCCCATTAGAGCTCAACTGTAACACCCCAGCGGAAAAAAATGCCAAAAGATCTACTGTTTCCCTGAGGAATGCCTCCTGAAACTCCAAACCCCAATGCCACAGAACATGAAAGAAAAGAGGAAAAAAGAAATTTAACCTCTTTTCAGAAAATTGGGATATCACACTCTACCCCCGTTAAAAAGAATTCGTCCTCGAATTTGACCACTCCAAGCAAAGCATCCAAGGTACCCCATATAACACCACCATTCAAAACATGGGTCCATTATTGGTCTTAATTAACACAAGAACTTCTACATCGGACTAATTGTCTAAGGAAACTACACAATCTGATATGCAGCATGAATCAACTTGCAATGAAGCTCAAGCAAGTCATAGATGCAATCAACACTACAATTTCGTACCATCGATTTTGGATGCAGCTATGCATCAACATCAATGTATTCAAACAACACTCTTTTATGAAGGGGTAATATGCACTAAGCACAATCCTTACCAGCTTCAACAATTCATTTTAATTCAATGGTGAAACATCCACACCAGATGAATGTATAAGAAGATCAAACACCTCACCTCAAAGCACCACAAAACAAGTGGATCCATTGAAACAAAACTCCTAATCTTCCTAAACCTTGTTCTTGCAATCATGAAAAGATAATCATGTAATCTCACATTCTTTGCACCCCACAAAAGGGAGAAAGTCTACAGAACTAATGGAGCAATAAAGCCGACAAGAAGCCAATAACATTCTGCGCGGCATAGTTCATCGAAGAAATGCCAAAACTCCACAAAGAGCAGTGACAACACAACAACAACACAATACTTGCTTAATCAATGTCACTATACTTCATCCAAAACTCAACAAAGAAAAATATCCAAACTAGTAAGGTTAACCTACACATAATATAAGTCTTCATCTACTGTAGTTCAGAAACTTACATTTCATTCTGTCATACGATGCACTCAAAGTACCAGACATATAGGGTCAATAATAACCCTATAATCCTTCACACATTTGACAAACATCTCAAGCTGATGTAAAAACCACATCATTTAGGAATAAGTGACTAACCACACCCAACCAACTCTAGGCTAGGCAATGACTTCATTCAAACCAATAGATAAGTGGTCCAACAATGGCTCCACACGCAGGCATCAGGGAGATAACCATCAGATCCTTAACGTATTAATATATAATCAATGGATCAAGAAAATCAAAGATTTATTCTACAATTAGCATGACTAACATGCAACCACTTTAAACCACATCTAGGCTTTGTGGCTACTAAAACACAAGATAGAAGGGAGACATGTAAGCCACTATGGCTAGCTATGTAAAGACTTCCCCCCCCCCAAAAATCCATATAAAAGTACCAATATTCATTTCTTTTAGAACTGGTTTCTCGGCATAAACAATCATTCCTTGCAAAGATAGTTGAAGCTATCCACCAATCACCCAACAACTTAAATCCAAATCGATGGTTACCTTGTAACCCACAACATGCAATTCACACTCCTCTTAGAAACTTCCTCAATCAAACATATATAACAATATTATTGTAATAAAACTCAACCATGAAAAACATGTTGAAAACAACATAGGCATACATGTATATCACCAGCATAATAACGACTTCAATCTCACAAATGACCAGCGATATCAATCGTATTAATAAAACAATATCAAAACTTAGAAATGAATTATATCAGGCATTAAGTCATAAACAACTTACCACATCATCGTAAAGGAATAGGGAGGGTGTTATTTCATCTGCACTTCAAAGACATCAACATATATCAAAGATATTTGAACCCATACCCTTCCTATATGTGCAAGTGTGTCAAATTTATCTTCAAATTGCCAAGAATCTAAAGCCTATGCTTTGATACCAACTGTAACACCCCGGGATCCACAAACACCCTGAAATGCTACTAAACTACACAACTAACATTCATATATAAAAAATTTCGACAGCATCTCCTTTGGAAATTTACATAAACGTGGAAGCAACAGAGTATAAACATATATCATGATAAGAAAACATACTAGACATTAATATTCTACTAGCAATGGGAAGATAACCATAACGACATAAACTGAATTAACTAGTGTGCACGACTAGTTAAAAACGAACATCCTTGACAAGAAGTTTCTAATTAAATCATGGTTGTGCCTGGGCAACGTTATTATGAGAGTGAAGGTGGACATGCTGCTACTTCCCTCATTCTCAACATGAATCAAGTACCTGCATTGAGTAATGCAAGAGTGAGAAGAAACATCTCAGCAAGTAAATTGTTTTGACGAGATATTTAAACCAAAAGAATTGAATCAATCAACATTTTAAAGGGATCACATTTGAGATAAAAAATACTTGTTGATATAGAACTCAATAGTCCCAAAATAACCAATGCCATCTCATTTCCTCGAACGACCACATAGGTTGTATAACACTTCCCTGCGTCAACAATACCTACAAATATCACTTCTATGTATGCATAGGAATGCAATGTGTAAGTCCTCTGCCTTCATACCTCTTAGAGTATAAAACCACACCATCTGCAAATATCACTTCAATGAATGCATATGAATGCAATGCATATGTCCTCTGCCTTCATACCTCTAAGGGTATGAAGTCGCATCGTACCCCTCCTCGGGCAACGTACGATGCTAAGTTGTACCAGTACGGTCGGACCATAGGTCACGACAAAACTTCAGATGCAAGTGAATCATGCAATATATATGGCATGCTGCATTTATCAATATACTTCACTTCCTTCACATACAATACAAACCTCAAACAATATTTCGTTTACCTTAAGATACAATACAAACCTCAAATAATACTTCATTCACCTTCAGGGGTGTGAATTAATCTCATGGGTCATACTCGAACCATAATCATCATCAATATATAATAGAGCATCAATATAATACAATCAAGTAAAACATCATCATAGAGTTCAATTATGAAAGAATTCGATGATTCTGAATATTAGAGTGTAGGCGATAGAAATAACAGGTCAAAACGGTAGCAACCACAGCTACATTCACTTGCCTTCATCGAAGAAGAAAAATGTACTAGGCATAATTCAGAGTGTAGACACCTAAGGTTTTCCCCAAGAAATTCTTCAAGAAGAGATGGGGGAAGAACATCTCATTGATCCTCTCTCCCTCTTCAATTCAACATGCTCCTCCTCTTCTTGATCCTTGTTGCGTGGGGGGAGATCTAGAGGGAGGAGGAAGCCGTAGAGAGGGTAGAGGTCGGCTGCCCCAGGGGAGGAGAGGAAGAGGGAGGGGGCGGCCAAAAGGGGAGAAGGAGAGGGGGTCGGCTAGGGTTGGGAAGGAGGGGGGCACCCATCCATCGGATCGAGATCAAAGGCCCGAACACGCTCTCCCATCAGAGCTCAACTGTAACACCCCAGCGGAAAAAATGCCAAAAGATCTATTGTTTCTGTGAGGAATGCCTCCTGAAACTCCAAACCCCAATGCCACAGAACATGAAAGAAAGGAGAAAAAAGAAATTTAACCTCTTTTCAGAAAATTGGGATATCACAAGTTTGCACAACCAAGTGCCCATGAATCTAGCAATGCTAAAAATGTACAACACATCATAGACCATGCTAGTAATGCTTAGAAATATACAACACATCATTGGCCATCCAACCCTAGTACTTAGTGACATATCTAGAGTGGGTGAAAGTAATCAAGAGGGGAGAGAGACAAAGCACAGGGAGAAAAAGAGTAGGAATATACACCCAACATACACATCAAAGGCAGAAAGCCTAGCACATCTTTGGAAAAGAACAAAGAGTCATTGTAGTTGCGACACTGAACAAATCAACACCACAAGCTACAAAAGTATGGACATATCCGTAGGAGTTACGACTCAGAAAGTGAAATACAAACCCTAGAACATATTATCAAAGGTGAATCCATACAAACATAATGAAACATGTACTCAATCATAGCAGATGAGACAAATCCACAAATAAAAGGAAGAACGAAGAGGAAATCGATTAGCAATGTACCAAATACTAGGTATGACCAAACACAGCCGGTTACAACCTGCCAAAGTGCGACAATGTATTAACTTATCTACTTCCTGCGTCCCAAGCTATAAAATATTCTGATATTTCTATATTTATAGTTTTGATATATACCTATATACAACACGTCTAGGTGCATAACAAAAATTATAGATCTATAAAAGTCAAAACATCTTTTAATTTAGTAAGAAGTAAGGGTGGCAATGGACTCTAAATTTTACATTATAGAATTAACGGATTGGATTAAATAAGGATCGAACTTTATTTATATTTATTTTTAAACTAAAATTGATTAAAGGCTCAAATGAAATGAATTGTGAAGAAAACATTTGATCATGATCTATTATCACCGCAGTAAGGAGAGAGTACTAGATATATCCAAAATATATCTGATTGATCTTGCCTACTTGTGCGTTTCTCTTCTAGCATCATCTAATTCTAACCCCTAACTAGATCATCTTTAATTAATAAAATATAAAAAGGGAGGCCTAACTAGATTCGACCAGCAACCCACTTCAGTACTTCACAACACGACGTACGGGCCGGCAAGCCAAACGGCCCAGAGCACACTGCACACCACTACGCACTACCCGAGCGCGCCAACTCACCACCACCACCAAGCGCGCGCGCTGGAAATGGCGGTGGCGCCCTTGTTTGCCCTCCTAGTCCTGTTCCTCTCCGGTCCCCGCCGATGCGCCGCCGCCGCCGCCGCCGCCGCCGCCGCGGCCTCGCCGTCCTCACCTTCCCCGTCCCCGCGACCCGCACCGCTGGTCCCGGCGCTTTTCGTAATCGGCGACTCAACGGCCGACGTAGGCACCAACAACTATCTGGGCACGCTCGCCCGCGCCGACCGCGAGCCCTATGGCCGGGACTTCGACACGCACCACCCCACGGGGCGCTTCTCCAACGGCCGCATCCCCGTCGACTACATCGGTAATAAGGGCAGGCTCTGCGGCCTCCTCTCGTTGTTTGGTTCAGCCACACTTATTGGAAAGATCGATTTGTGCAGCTGAGCGACTGGGCCTCCCCTTCGTGCCTCCCTACCTTGAACAGAGCATGCGCACGGGCGCCGGCGGCGTTGGCCTCACAAACATTGATGGGATGATACAAGGCGTCAACTACGCGTCGGCGGCAGCCGGCATCATCTCCAGCAGTGGCTCTGAGCTTGTATATACTCCCTCTGCTCCGAACGGTCATCCCAAATTTCTAGAGAGTTAAAGCATCTTGAGTTTGAGCAAAATTATATAATAAACAAATAACATTTATAACATGAAATGAATATCATTAGATTTTTCATCAATTATATTTTTATAGTATGTCTATTTAATGGCAGAAATCTTTGTAATTTTTTCATAATTTTGGTCAAACACTTTGATTTTTCCAAAGAAGTTGGGACGACTTATAATTCGAAACGGAGGGCCTACATCTATACTTCATATATCATCCCACGAATCCCATTACCCCAAATCTGGTGCTAACCTTAGCTGGCCAGCATCGTCATAATTTGGTTTACAAAAAAAATGTTCTTACTTTATGATCAGTTCAGTCAGTTTTGTGGTTCTTAAATTAATCGAGTGATTCTAGCTGTAATCTTGGTTGTGCTGTAGGGAATGCATGTATCGCTGACCCAGCAGGTGCAGCAGGTCGAGGACACATATGAGCAGCTATCACTGGCTCTTGGGGAGGCGGCAGCGGGCAACCTATTCAGGAGGTCCGTGTTCTTTGTGTCCATCGGGAGCAATGACTTCATCCACTACTACCTTCGCAATGTGTCTGGTGTCCAGATGCGGTACCTCCCTTGGGAGTTCAACCAGCTCCTTGTAAGCACAATGAGACAAGAAATCAAGGTGTGCTTCTTGTTCTCTAGTTAGGTCATTCAGTGCAGCATTAGAGTATCTACTTGCTAGGCTGTTAGTTATGTTCTTGTCCAAATCAGTGAGTTGGTGACATCATGCTTAATTAACCATTGCTAGCCTTGTGAGCCTGTGAGCATCAGTTGTGATACTTGTGTGGTTCAACTTCGTGGTGCTACTCTATTTAAGGTTTAGTTCTTTGATGAAATAGTTAGGGATTTCTATGCCTGAAATATTGCTATTCTATTTATAGTTTTGTTCTTTGATGAAATAGTTAGGGGTTTTCTATGCCCGAACTATTTTTACTTGCAATTGGCATAAATGATCCCGTGCTTTAAGCTACAACCTCATTTTGTTTGTTGCTGTTCAGCGTTCTAAATTTTAAACTCTGAACTAAGGATTGAACATATTTGTCTATGCGAGAACTGTATAACATTTGCAATTTCGAAAGCTATCTGATCTGAAAAAACGAAAGGGCTAGATTCAGATAACCTTAGTTATGGCAATTCTGGCTCTGGGATGTAAGACCTTACAAATTTCCTTAGTTAGATATATCTGAACAAATGAAATTGTATGTTTTTCTTTATGTTTGTAAGACCTTCAGTATTAACTGGAATGCTGTATTTTTGCTTCTTTTCATATATTCGTCATTGTCAAATTAACTGTGGACCTTGATATATAATCAAGATCTATATCCTCTGCTGTCTCTTCTGATACTGATAGTTTTCTACAGAATTTGTATGACATCAACGTTCGCAAGGTCATACTGATGGGCCTACCTCCTGTTGGTTGTGCACCTCATTTCCTCGAGGAGTATGGCAGTCAAACTGGGGAATGCATCGATTATATCAACAATGTAGTGATCGAGTTCAACTATGCCCTGAGACACATGTCTAGGGAGTTCATCAGCCAGCATCCAGATTCCATGATCAGTTATTGCGACACTTTCGAGGGGTCTGTGGACATACTAAACAATCGTGAGCATTATGGTGAGCAAACTAATCATTGGTAAGGTTGGAATACTTGCCGTCCTTAGGGGAAGCACTTACATCTCATTGGGATACGACGTTGTGCAGGTTTTGTCACCACAACTGATGCTTGCTGTGGGCTGGGCAAGTATGGAGGCCTGATCATGTGCGTTCTTCCACAAATGGCGTGCAGCGATGCATCAAGCCATGTCTGGTGGGATGAATTCCACCCAACAGATGCTGTCAACCGCATCCTGGCAGATAATGTGTGGTCCAGTCAGCATACCAAGATGTGCTATCCTTTGGACCTGCAGCAGATGGTAAAACTGAAGCTGTAGAAACCAGTCTGGACTGACTTGTTTAACACGCGTTTCAAAGAACCTACAAGAGGTGACAAGCCGAATGGAAATGTATAGATCTGTGAATTACAAATACTTATAAGGATAGGCTTGTCAGTTTTAGATATCTCAGGTTACATGAAAAGCATGATGTTGTTCCTTGGTATGTAGATGCAATGTAGGGGATATATATGGTCAAACTGGAACACATGCTGTCAGGTTTATATAGGTGCTAATGAGTGATGAATAATCTCGGTGACAGAAAGCTCATTTGAGATTGTACCTGAAATGTTTTTTTTCGAGTACATACTGACAAAACTGTTGTCCATACTTTCGAATCACGGATACGTAGTGCCTGCACGGTTCCTGCTGCTGTATGTCTGAAACTTGAGTCAACTGAGTGACCCAGTGTTCTTTTCTTCCTCGCAGCTTGGCCATGCTCACACTGGGAACTGAACGGAAGAGCATGCGGGCCAACTCCAGAGTTCAGAACAAAGCTTGGAAAAGCCATGGTTATGTCCCTGTGTAGTGATGCACAACACATTGGATACTGCAGCACGCCAGGGCTAGTTTGGAAACTGATTTCTAGGTAATAAATGGAACATTAACTTAAAGGCTAGTTTGACAACTCTCTTTTTCCAAGGGAAATTAACTAATTTCCTTTATAAAATGAAAATCCATTGGAAAAATGTTGGGAATCCCATTTTTTCAAGAGATTTCCATTTTTTCAAGGGAAATTAGTTCATTTTCTTTTAGAAAAATAGAAATTAATTGGAAAAATGGGGTTCCCAAACTAGCCATAAATTTATGTTTAATTTCTGAGAAAATAGAGTTCCCAAACTAGCCTTTAGCATGCAAGTTTTCTAGCCAAAAACACCAAGCATGAAATTAAAACGTATCCGGTGGTAGACTTAGTTTAGAAATGGAAGCACCATGTTCTCTAGAAGAGCTAGGTTTTTACTTGCAAACACCTTCCATCATCAGGATCTATCTTCATGTCGTCATTCATATCTACTTGCTTGAAAGTCTGCCAGAGATTAAGTTATATTTTTTTTATATCAAACATGTAGACGTCATTATATTAAGAAGAAAAGGAGAAAAGGTCTAAAATAGAACCTATACAAAACCCAAACAAAAATGGCAAACATACGGAAAAAAATACAAACCCACCCCACACTGGAAGAAAGGGGGGAGACCAAGCTCTCTAAACTCCTAACACTCTCTTCCCTTCCAATCCAACTAAGGTCATATTCTTTTAAGACCTGAAGCCCCTTCCATGCCCCAAAGAGCGGCGTCCTCCTAGATATTCTGGAGGATGGCACTGATGTTTGGTGATGCACCATAAAAAACACAAGCATTTCTATGCTTCCAAAACCGCCATGCCACAAGAATGACCAAGGAATTGAAACCTTTTTCTGAATTTTTGAGACCTGTCCCTCGGCCTTGCACCACCAATCCTGGAACACCAAGTCCACCAAACTAGGAGACAGATGCTGCAACCCTACCTACTTAGCATGTGGCACCAAGTACTCTGAGCAAACACACAAGAGACCAATAAATGTTGGACCGTTTCTTCCTGTTGGTCACATAGGGATAGGGGCACCTCACAGGATGATTGAGGCCATGGCGAGCCAATCTGTCTATCGTCCAACACCGATTAAGGGATGCAAGTTGTTGTGGTTTCGAAAATCATGGGACAATAAGATTTGTGTTCGGTAGGGATGCTAGTGCGTACTCAATTCGAATAGTGAATCTCAGGGACTTGAACGATGAACTTGTGACACGGGGGTTATACTGGTTCAGGACGAAGCTCTAGTCCAGTGTAGGTGTTAATCGTCGTATTGCAACAGAAAGTGTTACAACTTGTGTGCTTGTATATGAAGAAGGCAAGGCCCTGCCCTTTTATATCTCAAGGATAGGACCTTACAGAGAAGGTCTGTTCTCTACCGGTATGAGGGTCATCTGCCCCCTTGGTTTTGACGTAGTGCTCCTGATGTCGTCCGTAGGGTCGTGCATAGACGCACTCCTGGTGTAGCGTATCGTCTTGTGAAAGTCGCCTAGAGGGGGGGTGAATAGGTGAAACCTGAAATTTATAACTTTAAGCACGCACTACAAGTCGGGGTTAGCATTAGAATTAAATTCAAGTCCGAAGAGAGGGAAAAAAATCAAATAAGAATCAAGACGAGTGAACACGATGATTTGTTTTACCGAGCTTCGGTTCCAAAGAACCTAGTCCCCATTGAGGAGGCCACAAAGACCGGGTCTATTTCAACCATTTCCCTCTCTCAAACGGTCACTTCGACCGAGTGAGCCTTCTTCCTTAATCTCACGGGTCACTAAGACCCTGCAAGGACCACCACACACTTGGTGTCTCTTGCTTCGCTTACAAAGCACTTGAGAATAAGAATAGGAAAAAAGGTCAAGCCAAGCAACAAAGAACACAAAACACCCTCTCTCAAGTCCCTAATGGAATTGAGTTGATTTTGGAGACTTAGAGAGGATTCAATCTATTTGATGTGTCTTGGAGTGGAGTATTTTGCTCTTGTATTGAATGAGATGTTTGGAATGCTTGGATTGTTATGAATGAGGTGGTTGGAGGGTATTTATAGCCCCCAACCACTTCCATAGCCGTTGGTGAAGGCTGCTGGCGATGGGCGCACCGGACAGTCCGGTGCGCCACCGGACACCCACTGTTCATTGTCCGGTGCTCCGCCACGTCAGCTAGCCGTTAAGGTTTGGAGCTGGTCGACCGTTGGAACCTTTGTCTTCTTGCGGCACCGGACAGTCCGGTGCCCTCTGACTTCTGCGCTCTGACTTCTGGCTTGCACTGTTCATCGTGGTAGGTGCTTTTGCAGTCGACCATTGGCGCGTGAGAGCCGTTGCTCTGGTGGCACACCGGACAGTCCGGTGAATTATAGCGGAGCGTGCCCTGGAATTCCCAACAGTGGCTGGTTTGGAGTTGTACGACCTGGTGCACTGGACACTGTCCGGTGGCACACCGGACAGTCCGGTGCGCCATTTTTTAGCACACTCAAGTCCTTTTTGCTCCAATAATATTGTGTCCCTAACTGATTTCTTTCTTGGTTTGTGTTGAACCTTATGCACCTATAATACACGAATTCTAGACAAACTAGTTAGTCCACGTGTTTGTCACACCCGGGTTTTAGGGGTCCGAAACCCGGGTGCAAAATAAACACTAGGTGTGCTGGAACCAAGTCTCACACATATGATGAATCGTGGCACATGATCGAATGTCACATCTTTACTATATAATCCCTGGCCGATTTCCCCCCGGATTTGTGGAGCTTCGGTTCTGCATTCATTACGGAGGAGAAGATGTTACATGCGTTGAGGATAGGAGACATGGCTGATGATCTGGGTGCACCGTCATTGACTCATGCGGCAAGAGCGTGCTTGTGGCGCCAGTTGGGCCGCGCAGCTTGGGTGGAGTGGGGTGGTGATTAGGCCGACCAGGGATTCAGCCCAAGCGTGGTTAGAAGCTCCTCATTTCTTTCTCTATTTTCCTATTTTCTTATTTCATTTCCAAATTCAATTTGGTTCCAATTTCAAATTTAAATTCTGTTTGAACTTAAGCTTTCCAAATATCCAATAAAAATCCTAAGATGAAGATAACGCCTATTATATATATATATATATATATATATATATATATATATATATATATATATATTTGTTTATTTTTATAGTGTATATTCTTTTCCTTTTCTTCTCTTTTCTCCTTCCATTTTCAAATCCTAATTTTACAAACTTAAATTTGTCTCACAAATTTGAAAACAAATGCTAAAATACAAAAGCTTCAGCATGAGATGCATATTTCTTCATTCATTTATTTGTTAGTTGAATAATTTAATGTCATTAATTGAGTATGCACAAAGAAAAGGAAATCAAATAATTCAGAGAACACTATCATATAAGTATACTTATTTATTTATCTTATTATTTTTCTCTTATACATATTTTGGGCTTTACATATCCTACCCCCCTTAACAGAAATCTCATCCTCGAGATTTGTAAGAAAAAGGATGTAGAAGAAATTGTTTGTAGTCTATGGGTTAGTTTCTAATTGATTTTAATACCAAAACTCTTCTTTTTTATATCGCAAATTATCAGGTGATTAGGAAAGCATGGGTATATATGGGTATAGCCACTTTATTATGCAGGATAAAAGATATCTTTAAAGCATTTATAGGTTTGGGGTAAGAAAGAGTAGGGTAAGAAAAGACTCCATCCAAGCTTGTGGCTCTTGATTCTTTTGAAGATCTTGCTTGAATCTTATCCTTCCTTGATTTGATGAGGTCGATTATCTTCGATCTTCGTTATTGAAGTTGTTATTCGAATTAGGGACATGTAGTTAAGATAAAGTAGTAGGTGGAGTAGCTAGTTTAGTAGGTGTCTATGAGTTAAATGAGATTAGTCAGAATCTGGTTGGGTTGTTTTGCTTCTAAATGGTTTGGATAGGTTATATAATCTATTATGTAGGTCAAGTTGTTGGGTATGGCCAAGTTAATCGTAGTCACCAATTTAGGCTTAAGTTAGTTAGGAGTATGGCCTTATTCTTTGTACCAGCATTAAGTAACTCACACTAGATTAGATAATATTAGATTAGATAGGATCTAGATTAGATTGGTTATAACTAGATTAGTCTAGTTTAGGTTAGATAGATCTACCAGGGTAGGATATATATTATTAGGATTTGCTAGAATCTTTTGAGATAGTATGGACCATATGGTGTAGGTAGGTCAGAATCTCTGTTAGGTTAGAACAGAGGGATTATGCAGCTATCGGGTGGTTAAGGTAGTTGCATATGGCCAGGTTGGACTAAGACTCCAATTTAGATTAAAACATATTTATAAGAGTAGGATCCAATCTTATTTTACCAGTATTATCTAACATGTTTGTTCATTAGATTAGATCTGATCAGATTAGATGGGATCAGAATTAAATTGGTGTAATCAGATTAGACTAGATAAGATCTACTTAATTTATTTTGGAATAGATCATGTTTGTTACACTATTATTAGATAAGCAAGGTGGTGGGGATAAATATTCTTATTAGGACAAGATGAGTCTCTAAAAATAAGATAGAATCTTTTTTTAGATTAGTTAGATCTATTAGGATATGATAGAATTTTTTCGAGATAAGATGAATCTATTAAGATAAGAGAGAACCTTTCAAGATAAGATGGATCTATTTAGCTTAATATATTTTAGTGGGGGATAATCTGAGTTTGTTTAGTTATTTTTACAAGCATTTTTTATGCCTATATGTATAAGCAGATGCAGTTGTGGACATTACTCCACAACACATCACACTCAATCAAAGATCCAAATCAGACAAATATCATAAGAACAAGCATTCAAGCATATAAATACTTATAAAAATAGTTTTGTTTTTGTCCCTAAGATTAGGTATCCTATTCCTAAAATCACTTTAGGCACAGGATTTCAAAGTGTGGAATCCACGTTTGTCTTTAGAAAGAAAAGCTAAGAATAATCAGAGTAAAGCAACAGTGGATGAGAAAAGATTAAGGAAAGTTTAGAAAAGATCAGAGTACCAAAGGTAAGTAAATAAGGGTTGTCCAGTTCTATCTAGGTTTCGTCCTACAGTCAACATCCCCTCTGATACCACTTCTGTCACACCCAGGTTTTAGGGGTCCGAAACCCGGGCGCGAAATAAACACTAGGTGTGCTGGGACCAAGTCTCACACATATGATGAATCGTGGCACATGATCGAATGTCACATCTTTACTATATAATAGGAGTTCTGTACAAAATAAATAAATAATTACATTATAAGGAGACAACGGTCCAGTAACCCAAAGTTGACTAGGAGACGATGGTCTAGACCTCTCACGAACTCGTCACAGCATCCTCCATGTGCCCCATCCTGCGATACCTGTTCTTGACCTGTGGGGGGTGAGACAGCAAGAGTGAGCTCACATACGTTCATAGCTCAACAAGTTGTGGGGAATAATGTGCATGAAATCGCCAAAGGTGGAAGCTCATGTGAAGTGTAAGGCTTACCAAAGAGGATGGTTAGAGCTGAGCATTGCTTTTAAAGTTGGTCAAATTTTTATTAACAGTTACTAAGTATAAGTAAATACCAACCCAATTAAGTAGTAGAACAAAAGTAACAACATCACCTGCGATGCAATGCATATGACAAATTGAATTTAGTTCCATAAATTAATCATGTGAGTGTCCGAGCTGCTCATGATCGTGAGCACGGCTAGTATACCAGTTTTACACTCTGCAGAGGTTCGCATCTTTACCCACAAGTCATGTTACCCATCTGCCAAGAGACGGCCAATCCCATACACCTCTACCGAGGAGGCGAGGCAGGGTAACACTATGAGGCCTTTATAAAGTTTCACTAGCTTCAGAAAACCCGCTACATTTTCTAGGAAGCTCCAATGTAGGGATCCCTCGCCTGACCGTCATCGCAGCAAAATCAACCCAAGGACCTCCCTACACTGACCACTCCCCTATTGTCCTTGCCTCTTTCGGGTAAGGTAGTCATCCACTAGCTTTCCTAATTAGTCAGCCAAGGGCGTCCCATACCACCCTTGTGGTAGCATTGTTTTCCCGGGTGGTTCTCCATGTTCCAATTAACATAATGATCTTAACATGAACAGTAAATAACAACTGGTAATAAAAATATAATCATGAATAGTGTGTATCTCTATACCCAAAACCACATAAAGCAATAGCAGGTACTACCCAAAAAATCAGTGGTAAACAAGGTATAAAGATAGTTAAACTAGGGTAATCTATTGGGTCCCATCAAAGTTAACCTATGCAGATCATTATGATTAATCAGAACATGACTGGGTAAAAAGAAGTGATCAAGGGCACAACTTGCCTGGCACTTGAGATTCCAGGTACCCGGATGATTCTTCAGATCCTCGTGACCTCACGCTAGTCGTAGCAATACAAACAAACATGGTATAGAGAAAACTAATATCACACCAAACATGTATACAAAATACATATTAATAATCTACACATTAAAATAAGATTCTAGGAACAGGAATCATTAAATTTGGAGTTATAGATTTTAAGTTATGAATTTCTGAAGGTTTTATGTGTTTTGTACAAGATTAAATAGGATATAAATTTTATTGTGACATTCATGTCAAAAAAGTGGTACTAAATGATAAACAATAATATTACAAAATTATAGGAATTGGAATGGATTAATTTGGACTTCATATGGATTTTCTATGAATTAAACCAATTCTAGCATTTATTTCTACTTTAAAAATCCATTTCTATATTTATTTTCTAATTTTTCCAACTCTCAGGACTGGGCACATGAATAAACAAAAGGCCATGGGCTAACTTGAAAGATTCCCCAGACACAGGCTAACCCCCATATGGACGGGGGGTTGGTTTCAGGATTCTTTAGGGTCTCTTTTAGAAAATGACCGTGGCGAAGGGGTATCGAACGACCCTGGCCATTGGATCAGAGATCCACGACCTAGATCAAACAATAACATGGTTGATTCTTAACGGTCCGATCTAGATCGAGGGTCCGGATTCAATCTCGAAGGGGTATGCCTAGGCCTGATCACAGCCGTACACTCTACATCGTACGGCTCACACAGATTCACCCCCATCCCACTCTTCTTCCTCGTCCCGCATAGCGGCGACGTCGTCCAGCATGGCGGCGCCATGGCCAGAGTGCGTGTCCCGGCAACACGCAAGCCCAAACTTCACCACAAGAATACCAATCGATGCGGGGATCACGTCGAGCACCATACCAGGCATCTTACCGAGACTTGATGCGCATGGTCATTTAGTCGCGGGCCTACAGCGAGGCGTGACATCGGCGAGGAACTCGTCGATCCGCGTGTAGTTTCCATCCCTGCAAAATCCAAGGTCCCAGGTATGAAGGGTGGCACTGGTGACCACGTGCAATCGCAATCCGAGCGCCGATTTGGTGGTGTCGCGTGATACAGTCAGCGACGGCCAAAAATCTCTCTCTGTTATCTCTGTTTTCGCTGCCATGGATCCTGGCGCAAGTGTTCTTCTGGTCGCTCAACGGGGAGAGGCCCGGGTCATATAGCCACAAGCGAAGCCGAATCCCAACAACCCTGCGAAAGTAGCACTAATCCCCGGCCGATTTCCCCCCGGATTTGTGGAGCTTCGGTTCTGCGTTCATTACGGAGGATAAGATGTTACAGGCGTTGAGGATAGGAGACATGGCTGATGATCTGAGTCCACCGTCATTGACTCATGCGGCAAGAGCATGCTTGTGGCGCCAGTTGGGCCGCACAGCTTGGGTGGAGTGGGGTGGTGATTGGGCCGGCCAGGGATTCGACCCAAGCGTGGTTAGAAGCTCCTCATTTCTTTCTCTATTTTTCCTATTTTCTTATTTCATTTCTAAAATCAATTTGGTTCCAATTTCAAATTTAAATTATGTTTGAACTTAAGCTTTCCAAATATCCAATAAAAATCCTAAGATCAAGATAACGCCTATTATTATATATATATATATGTTTATTTTTATAGTGTATATTCTTTTCCTTTTCTTCTCTTTTCTCCTTCCATTTTCAAATCCTAATTTTACAAACTTAAATTTGTCTCACAAATTTGAATACAAATGCTAAAATACAAAAGCTTCAGCAGATATGAGATGCATATTTCTTCATTCATTTATTTGTTAGTTGAATAATTTAATGTCATTAATTGAGTATGCACAAAGAAAAGGAAATTAAATAATTCAGGGAACACTATAATATAAGCATACTTATTTATTTATCTTATTATTTTTCTCTTATACATATTTTGGGCTTTACAGTGTTTGCGTTGGTCGTCAACCACCAAAATTAATTATAGGAAATGGTTATCCCAATTTCCCTTTCAATCTCCCCCTTTTTGGTGATTGATGCCAACACAAACCAAAGCAAATGTAACATGCAGAAATGTAACTAATTTGCAATTGAGATGACTTGTGCATAGGTTGCTTAGAATTGAACCAATTGAAAGTATCACTAAGAAGAGTGAAAGGGAATTAGGCTTACACCTAGTCCCTAATTAATTTTGGTGGTTGAATCGCCCAACACAAACAATTGGACTAACTAGTTTGCTCTAGATTATATGTTCTACAGGTGCCAAAGGTTCATCTATAACTATACTAAATCGACTGTCCGGAATACCGTAGATTATTCTGGACAGGAGAAGCTTTTTGGAAAAACAGGCCAAGCGCGGACCGTCCGGGCCCCTACGGCGGACCGTCCGCGACACCAGGATACCCTTCGGACAGAACCAATGCAAAAATACAAGTCTCCACTATGGACCGTCCGGCGGAAAAGAGCGGACCGTCTGAGCCCTCACGCGGACCGTCCGGCCTCTGGCGCGGACCGTCCGGTAGGTGAGAAACCGAAAAATCCGAAGGTGACGGGTTCGGAGAAATGAATTATAGCGGCCTCGCGGACCGTCCGGGCCAGGCGGGCGGACCGTCCGCGACTGGCTTTATCTGACATCTGACGACGCATTAAATGCGATATAGCCGTTGATATAGCCGTTACTGCTGACCGTTGCGTTTTCAGCCGTTGATCTACAGGGGCGGACCGTCCGGACCAGGCGGGCGGACCGTCCGCGCTCAGCAGAATGGAGCAACGGCTAGGAAGTGGTTGGTGGCTATAAATACAACCCCAACCACCTCCATTCACTACACCCAAGCATTCCAACCTTCAACATTCAATACAAGAGCTAGCAATCCATTCCAAGACACATTCAAAGCCTCCATCTCTCCAAGTTTCACAATTGAGAAAAGAGATCATTAGTGATTAGTGGCTTGAGAGAGAAAGTGATCCGTGTGTTATTTGTCGCTCTTGTCGCTTGGTTTTTTTCAATCGTGCTTTCTTGATTCTTTCATTGCGATCAAACTCACTTGTAATTGAGGCAAGAGACACCAATCTTGTGGTGATCCTTGTAGGAACTTTGTGTTCCAAGTGATTGAGAAAAGAAAGCTCACTCGGTCCGAGGGACCGTTTGAGAGAGGGAAGGGTTGAAAGAGACCCGGCCTTTGTGGCCTCCTCAACGGGGAGTAGGTTTGCAAGAACCGAACCTCGGTAAAACAAATCCACGTGTCACACTCTTCATTTGCTTGCGATTTGTTTTGCGCCCTCTCTCGCGGACTCGATTCTATTTCTAACGCTAACCCGGCTTGTAGTTGTGTTTATATTTGTAAATTTCAGTTTCGCCCTATTCACCCCCCCTCTAGGCGACTATCAATTGGTATCGGAGCCCAGTGCTTCATTAGAGCCTAACCGCTCGAAGTGATGTCGGGAGATCACACCAAGAAGGAGATGGAGACCGGCGAAAAGCCTACTACAAGCTACGGGAGCACTTCATCGGAAGAGTCCCGCACCAAGAGGAAGGAGAAGAAGAAGAGCTCCTCCAACAAAGGGAAGGAGAAGAAATCTTCTTCTCACCACAAAGAGAATAAGGAGAAATCTTCTTCTCACAAGCCGCATCGGAGTGGGGACAAGCACAAGAGGATGAGGAAAGTGGTCTACTACGAGACCGACACTTCATCAACATCCACCTCCGGCTCCGACGCGGCATCCGTTACTTCTAAGCGCCAAGAGCGCAAGAAGTATAGTAAGATCCCCCTACACTACCCTCGCATTTCTAAACATGCACCTTTACTTTCCGTCCCATTAGGCAAACCACCAACTTTTGATGGTGAAGATTATGCTAGGTGGAGTGATTTAATGCGATTTCATCTAACCTCACTCCACAAAAGTATATGGGATGTTGTTGAGTTTGGTGCACAGGTACCATCCGTAGGGGATAAAGACTATGATGAGGATGAGGTGGCCCAAATCGAGCACTTCAACTCTCAAGCGACAACAATACTCCTAGCCTCTCTAAGTAGAGAGGAGTATAACAAAGTGCAAGGGTTGAAGAGCGCCAAGGAAGTTTGGGATGTGCTCAAAACCGCTCACGAAGGAGATGAGCTCACAAAGATCACCAAGCGGGAGACGATCGAGGGGGAGCTCGGTCGGTTCCGGCTTCGCAAAGGGGAAGAGCCACAACACATGTACAACCGGCTCAAGACTTTGGTGAACCAAGTGCGCAACCTCGGGAGCAAAAAGTGGGATGACCACGAGGTGGTTAAGGTTATTCTAAGATCTCTTATTTTCCTTAACCCCACTCAAGTTCAATTAATTCGTGGTAATCCTAGATATACTAAAATGACCCCCGAGGAAGTTATCGGGAATTTTGTAAGTTTTGAGTGCATGATCGAAGGCTCAAGGAAGATCAACGAGCTTGATGATCCCTCCACATCCGAAGCTCAACCCGTCGCATTCAAGGCGAAGGAGGAAAAGAAGGAGGAGTCCACACCAAGTCGGCAACCAATCGACGCCTCCAAGCTCGACAATGAGGAAATGGCGCTCGTCATCAAGAGCTTCCGCCAAATCCTCAGGCAACGGAAGGGGAAGGATTACAAGTCCCGTTCCAAGAAGGTTTGCTACAAATGTGGTAAGCCCGGTCATTTTATTGCTAAATGTCCTATATCTAGTGACAGTGACCGAGGCGACGACAAGAAGGGGAGAAGAAAGGAGAAGAAGATATATTACAAGAAGAAGGGCGGCGATGCCCATGTTTGTCGCGAATGGGACTCCGACGAAAGCTCTAGCGATTCCTCCGACGACGAGGACGCCGCCAACATTGCCGTCACCAAGGGACTCCTCTTCCCCAACGTCGGCCACAAGTGCCTCATGGCCAAGGACGGCAAAAAGAAGGTTAAATCTAAATCCTCTACTAGATATGAGTCTTCTAGTGATGATAATGCTAGTGATGAGGAGGATAACTTGCGTACCCTTTTTGCCAATCTTAACATGGAACAAAAGGAAAAATTAAATGAATTGATTAGTGCTATTCCTGAAAAGGATGACCTTTTGGATTCCCAAGAGGACTTTCTAATTAAAGAAAATAAGAAACATGTTAAAGTTAAGAATGCTTATGCTCTAGAGGTAGAAAAATGTGAAAAATTGTCTAGTGAGCTAAGCACTTGCCATGAGACCATTAACAACCTTAGAAATGAAAATGCTAAATTAATTACTAAGGTTGATTCTCATATTTGTAGTGTTTCAACTTCAAATCCTAGAGATGATAATGTTGATTTACTTGCTAGGATTGATGAGTTGAATGCTTCCTTTGCTAGCCTTAGAATTAAAAATGAAAAATTGCTTGCTAAGGCTAAAGATTTTGATGTTTGCAATGCTACTATTTCCGACCTTAGAACTAAGAATAACATGTTACATGCTAAGGTTGTAGAATTAAAATCTTGCAAACCCTCTACATCTATCGTTGAGCATGTATCTATTTGCACTAGATGTAGAGATGTTGATATTAATGCTATTCATGATCACATGTCTTTAATTAAACAACAAAATGATCATATAGCAAAATTAGATGCTAAAATTGCCGAGTATAACTTAGAAAATGAAAAATTTAAATTTGCTAGAAGTATGCTCTATAATGGGAGACGCCCTGGCATCAAGGATGGCATTGGCTTTCAAAGGGGAGACAATGTCAAACTTCATGCCCCTCCTAAAAGATTGTCCAACTTTGTTAAGGGCAAGGCTCCCATGCCTCAGGATAACGAGGGTTACATTTTATACCCTGTCGGTTATCCCGAGGACAAAATTAGGAAAATTCATTCTAGGAAGTCTCACTCTGGCCCTAACCATGCTTTTATGTATAAGGGTGAGACATCTAGCTCTAGGCAACCAACCCGTGCTAAGTTGCCTAAGAAGAAAACTCCTAGTGCATCAAATGAACATAGTCTTTCATTTAAAACTTTTGATGCATCTTATGTATTGACTAACAAATCCGGCAAAGTAGTTGCCAAATATGTTGGGGGCAAGCACAAGGGGTCAAAGACTTGTGTTTGGGTACCCAAAGTTCTTGTGTCTAATGAAAAAGGACCCAAAACCATTTGGGTACCTAAAGTCAAGAACTAAACTTGTTTTGTAGGTTTATGCATCCGGGGGCTCAAGTTGGATACTCGACAGCGGGTGCACAAACCACATGACAGGGGAGAAGAAGATGTTCTCCTCATATGAGAAAAACCAAGATCCCCAACGAGCTATCACATTCGGGGATGGAAATCAAGGTTTGGTCAAAGGTCTTGGTAAAATAGCTATATCTCCTGACCATTCTATTTCCAATGTCTTTCTTGTAAATTCTTTAGACTACAATTTGCTTTATGTATCTCAATTATGCAAAATGGGCTACAACTGTCTTTTCACTGATGTTGGTGTCACTGTCTTTAGAAGAAGTGATGATTCAATAGCATTTAAGGGAGTGTTAGAGGGTCAGCTATACTTAGTAGATTTTGATAGAGCTGAACTCGACACTTGCTTAATTGCTAAGACTAACATGGGCTGGCTCTGGCATCGCCGACTAGCACATGTTGGGATGAAGAATCTTCATAAGCTTCTAAAGGGAGAACACATTTTAGGACTAACAAATGTTCATTTTGAGAAAGACAGGATTTGTAGCGCATGCCAAGCAGGGAAGCAAGTTGGTGCCCATCATCCACACAAGAACATCATGACGACCGACAGGCCACTAGAGCTCCTACACATGGACCTATTCGGCCCGATTGCTTACATAAGCATCGGCGGGAGTAAATACTGTCTAGTTATTGTGGATGATTATTCTCGCTTCACTTGGGTATTCTTTCTACAGGAAAAATCTCAAACCCAAGAGACCTTAAAAGGATTCTTGAGACGAGCTCAAAATAAGTTCGGCTTAAGGATCAAGAAAATAAGAAGCGACAACGGGACGGAGTTCAAGAACTCTCAAATTGAAGGCTTCCTTGAGGAGGAGGGCATCAAGCATGATTTCTCTTCTCCCTACACTCCACAACAAAATGGTGTAGTGGAGAGGAAGAATAGAACTCTATTGGACATGGCAAGAACCATGCTTGATGAGTACAAGACTTCCGATCGGTTTTGGGCCGAGGCGGTCAACACCGCTTGCTACGCCATCAACCGGTTATATCTTCACCAAATCCTCAAGAAGACATCATATGAACTCCTTACCGGTAAAAAGCCCAACATTTCATATTTTAGAGTTTTTGGTAGCAAATGCTTTATTCTTGTTAAAAGAGGTAGAAAATCTAAATTTGCTCCTAAGACTGTAGAAGGCTTTTTACTAGGGTATGATTCAAACACAAGGGCATATAGAGTCTTTAACAAGTCCACTGGACAAGTTGAAGTTTCTTGTGACGTTGTGTTTGATGAGACTAACGACTCTCAAGTAGAGCAAGTTGATCTTGATGAGATAGGTGATGAAGAGGCTCCCTGCATAGCGCTAAGGAACATGTCCATTGGGGATGTGTGTCCTAAGGAATCCGAAGAGCCTCCAAGAACACAAGATCAACCATCCTCCTCGACGCAAGCATCTCCACCAAATCAAATTGAGGATGAGGCTCAAGTTGATGAAGTAGAAGATCAAGCAAATGAGTCACCTCAAGATGATGGCAATGATCAAGGGGGAGATGCAAATAAGGAAGACAAGGAGGATGAGGAACAAAGGCCGCCACACCCAAGAGTCCACCAAGCAATCCAACGAGATCACCTCGTCGACACCATCCTCGGCGACATTCATAAGGGGGTAACTACTAGATCTCGGATTGCACATTTTTGTGAGCATTACTCTTTTGTTTCCTCTATTGAGCCACACAGGGTAGAGGAAGCGCTCCAAGATTCGGATTGGGTGGTGGCAATGCAAGAGGAGCTCAACAACTTCACTAGGAATGAGGTATGGCATTTAGTTCCACGTCCTAATCAAAATGTTGTAGGAACCAAATGGGTCTTCCGCAACAAGCAAGATGAGCATGGTGTTGTGACAAGGAACAAAGCTCGACTTGTGGCCAAAGGATACTCTCAAGTCGAAGGTTTGGATTTCGGTGAAACCTATGCACCCGTAGCTAGGCTTGAGTCAATTCGTATATTATTAGCCTATGCTACTTACCATGGCTTTAAGCTTTATCAAATGGATGTGAAAAGTGCCTTCCTCAATGGACCAATCAAGGAAGATGTCTATGTTGAGCAACCTCCCGGCTTTGAAGACAGTGAGTACCCTAACCATGTCTATAAGCTCTCTAAGGCGCTTTATGGGCTCAAACAAGCCCCAAGAGCATGGTATGAATGCCTTAGAGATTTTCTTATTGTTAATGGCTTCAAAGTCGGAAAGGCCGATCCTACACTCTTTACTAAAACTCTTGAAAATGACTTGTTTGTATGCCAAATTTATGTTGATGATATTATATTTGGGTCTACTAACGAGTCTACATGTGAAGAGTTTAGTAGGATCATGACACAAAAGTTCGAGATGTCTATGATGGGGGAGTTGAAATACTTCTTGGGTTTTCAAGTGAAGCAACTCCAAGAGGGCACCTTCATTAGCCAAACGAAGTATACTCAAGACATTCTAAACAAGTTTGGGATGAAGGACGCCAAGCCCATCAAGACACCCATGGGAACCAATGGGCATCTCGACCTCGACACGAGAGGTAAGTCCGTGGATCAAAAGGTATACCGGTCGATGATAGGTTCTTTACTCTATTTATGTGCATCTCGACCGGACATTATGCTTTCCGTTTGCATGTGTGCAAGATTCCAATCCGACCCTAAGGAATCCCACCTTACGGCCGTAAAACGAATCTTGAGATATTTAGCTTATACTCCTAAGTTTGGGCTTTGGTACCCTCGGGGATCCACATTTGAT
This sequence comes from Zea mays, assembly GCF_902167145.1. Classification (NCBI taxonomy): domain Eukaryota; kingdom Viridiplantae; phylum Streptophyta; class Magnoliopsida; order Poales; family Poaceae; genus Zea; species Zea mays. Next base: position 133,730,830 of record NC_050100.1, on the reverse strand, counting down.
TTGATTGGTTATTCGGATGCCGATTGGGCGGGGTGCAAAATCAATAGGAAGAGCACATCGGGGACTTGCCAGTTCTTGGGAAGATCCTTGGTGTCTTGGGCTTCAAAGAAGCAAAATTCGGTCGCTCTTTCCACCGCCGAAGCCGAGTACATTGCCGCAGGCCATTGTTGCGCGCAATTGCTGTGGATGAGGCAAACCCTGCGGGACTATGGTTACAAACTAACCAAAGTCCCTTTGCTATGTGATAATGAGAGTGCAATCAAGATGGCGGATAATCCCGTCGAGCATAGCCGCACTAAGCACATAGCCATTCGGTATCATTTTTAAGGGATCACCAACAAAAGGGAGATATCGAGATTTCTTACATTAATACTAAAGATCAATTAGCCGATATCTTTACCAAGCCTCTTGATGAACAAACTTTTACCAAACTTAGGCATGAGCTCAATATTCTTGATTCACGCAATTTCTTTTGCTAGATTGCACACATAAGCTCATTTATATACCTTTGATCATATCTCTTTTATATGCTATGACTAATGTGTTTTCAAGTCTATCTCAAACCAAGTCATAGGTATATTGAAAGGAAATTGGAGTCTTCGGCAAAGACAAAGGCTTCCACTTTGTAACTCATGCTTCGCCGTCGCTCCAAGCCACTCTCCATCTTTGGGGAGAGAGCAAAAGGACTTCACCTTTGGTATAATCTTAACTTGTTCATTTATGACCAAAGGGGAAGAAAGTACTTCGGGGGCTCTAATGATTCCGTTTTTGGCGATTCATGCCAAAGGGGGAGAGAGTAAGAGCCCAAAGCAAAAGGACCGCACCACCACCAATTTCAAAAACTTCGTGTTTTCCAAGAATATTATCAATTGGTTTCCTATTGTGTTCAAAAGGAGGAGAAAGTAGTATTTCAAAAATGATATATCAAAACCCTCTTGAACACTAAGAGGAGGATCTCATTTAGGGGGAGTTTTGTTTAGTCACAGGAAAAGCATTTGAAACAGGGGGAGAAAATTTCAAATCTTGAAATTGCTTTGCGAAATCTTTTTCATTTACCTTTGACTATTTGCAAAAGAACTTTGAAAAGGATTTACAAAAGAATTTGCAAAAACAAAACATGTGGTGCAAGCGTGGTCCAAAAAGTTATATAAGAAAGAAACAATTCATGCATATCTTGTAAGTATTTATATTGGCTCAATTCCAAGCAACCTTTGCACTTACATTATGCAAACTAGTTCAATTATGCACTTCTATATTTGCTTTGGTTTGTGTTGGCATCAATCACCAAAAAGGGGGAGATTGAAAGGGAATTAGGCTTACACCTAGTCGCTAATTAATTTTGGTGGTTGAATCGCCCAACACAAACAATTGGACTAACTAGTTTGCTCTAGATTATATGTTCTACAGGTGCCAAAGGTTCATCTATAACTATACTAAATCGACTGTCCGGAATACCGTAGATTATTCTGGACAGGAGAAGCTTTTTGGAAAAACAGGCCAAGCGCGGACCGTCCGGGCCCCTACGGCGGACCGTCCGCGACACCAGGATACCCTTCGGACAGAACCAATGCAAAAATACAAGTCTCCACTATGGACCGTCCGGCGGAAAAGAGCGGATCGTCTGAGCCCTCGCGCGGACCGTCCGACCTCTGGCGCGGACCGTCCGGTAGGTGAGAAACCGAAAAATCCGAAGGTGACGGGTTCGGAGAAATGAATTATAGCGGCCTCGCGGACCGTCCGGGCCAGGCGGGCGGACCGTCCGCGACTGGCTTTATCTGACATCTGACGACGCATTAAATGCGATATAGCCGTTGATATAGCCGTTACTGCTGACCGTTGCGTTTTCAGCCGTTGATCTACAGGGGCGGACCGTCCGGACCAGGCGGGCGGACCGTCCGCGCTCAGCAGAATGGAGCAACGGCTAGGAAGTGGTTGGTGGCTATAAATACAACCCCAACCACCTCCATTCACTACACCCAAGCATTCCAACCTTCAACATTCAATACAAGAGCTAGCAATCCATTCCAAGACACATTCAAAGCCTCCATCTCTCCAAGTTTCACAATTGAGAAAAGAGATCATTAGTGATTAGTGGCTTGAGAGAGAAAGTGATCCGTGTGTTATTTGTCGCTCTTGTCGCTTGGTTTTTTTCAATCGTGCTTTCTTGATTCTTTCATTGCGATCAAACTCACTTGTAATTGAGGCAAGAGACACCAATCTTGTGGTGATCCTTGTAGGAACTTTGTGTTCCAAGTGATTGAGAAAAGAAAGCTCACTCGGTCCGAGGGACCGTTTGAGAGAGGGAAGGGTTGAAAGAGACCCGGCCTTTGTGGCCTCCTCAACGGGGAGTAGGTTTGCAAGAACCGAACCTCGGTAAAACAAATCCACGTGTCACACTCTTCATTTGCTTGCGATTTGTTTTGCGCCCTCTCTCGCGGACTCGATTCTATTTCTAACGCTAACCCGGCTTGTAGTTGTGTTTATATTTGTAAATTTCAGTTTCGCCCTATTCACCCCCCTCTAGGCGACTATCAAAGAGTAAGAGTGAATGGATTGGCTTTCTTTTATTTATTATTTCGAACCACATTTGCACCACTAGTTTTGTTTTTGCAAATCTTTTGGAGATTTTTTTTCAAAAAACTTTGCAAATAGTCAAGGGTATAGGAATATGATTGCAGGAAGCATTTTTAGGATTTGAAATTCCTCCCCCTGTTTCAAATGCTTTTCCTTTGACTACTTAAATGCTCCCCCTGAATAAATTCTTCCCTTAGCTTTCAAGAGGGTTTTGATATAGATACCAATTTAAAACTCTACTTTCACATATCAAGTGAAAATTAGATACTAATTGAAAAATATATCAATTGAAATTTTCTAATTAAAACTTCATTTTGAAATTTTTTGAAATGGTGGTGCGGTCCTTTTGCTTTGGGCTTAATATTTTCTCCCTCTTTGGCATTAAGCGCCAAAAACGGAGAACTTGAGAGCACTTTGGAACTTTCTCCCTCTTTGGGGTCTAATACCTTCTCCCAAATGGTGAGATAAATACGAGTAAATACCATACCATTGAGAGTTTGTGGAGTAGCGACAAAGGTTAAATGATACCGTCAGAGGTTGGAGTGGAAGCCTTGTCTTTGCCGTATCCTCCAATTTCCCTTTCAACCTAAGACTAAGTATAGAGGTACACTTGATAACACATTAGCCTTAGTCTTGGCACAAGAAGAATAAGAAATATGCAATTGTACCAAATGAAAGAGATATGATCAAAGGTATATAAGAGCTATGCGTGCAATGTTTCAATCAAAATTCCGAGAATCAAGTATATTTAGTTCATTCCTAAGTTTGCTAAAGGTCTTCTCATCTAGTGGCTTGGTAAAGATATTGGCTAATTGGTTGTTGGTGTTAACATAAGCAATTTCGATATCCCCCTTTTGTTGGTGATCTCTCATAAAGTGGTACCAGATGTCTATGTGCTTAGTGTGGCTGTGTTCAACGGGATTATCTGCCATGCGGATTGCACTCTAATTATCACATAGGAGAGGGACTTTACTCAATTTGTAGCCATAGTCCCTAAGGGTTTGCCTCGTCCAAAGTAATTGTGCGCAACAATGGCCTATGGCAATGTACTCGACTTCGGCGGTGGAAAAAGCTACGGAGTTTTGTTTCTTTGAAGCCCATGACACCAGGGGTCTTCCCAGAAACTGACAAGTCCCTAATGTGCTCTTTCTATCAATCTTACATCTGGCCCAATCTGCATCGGAATACCCAATTAGATCAAAGGTAGATCCCTTGGTATACGAAAGCCCGAACTTAGGAGTGTAAACTAAATATCTCATGATTCTCTTTATGGCTCTAAGGTGAACTTCCTTAGGATTTGCCTGGAACCTTGCACACATGCATATAGAAAGCATAATATCTGGTCGAGATGCACATAAGTAGAGTAAAGATCCTATCATCGACCGGTATACCTTTTGATCTACGGATTTACCTCTCATGTCGAGGTCGAGATGCCTGTTGGTTCCCTTGGGTGTCTTGATGGGTTTGCCATCCTTCATTCCAAACTTCTTAAGTATATCTTGAATGTACTTAGTTTGGCTGATGAAGGTGCCATCTTGGAGTTGCTTGATTTGAAATCCAAGGAAGTTTTTCAACTCCCCCATCATTGACATCTCGAATTTCTGTATCATTATCCTACTAAACTCTTCACAAGATGACTTGTTAGTAAAACCAAATATAATATCATCAACATAAATTTGGCATATAAACAAGTCTTTTGCAATTGTTTTAGTGAACAGAGTAGGATCGACTTTTCCAACTTTGAAGCTATTAGTGATAAGGAAGTCTCGCAGGCATTCATACCATGCTCTTGGGGCTTGCTTGAGCCCATAAAGCGCCTTTGAGAGTTTATAGACACGGTTAGGATACTCACTATCTTCAAAGCCGGGAGGTTGCTCAACATATACCTCTTCCTTGATAGGACCATTGAGGAAGGCACTCTTCACGTCCATTTGATAAAGCTTGAAGCCATGGTAAGTAGCATAGGCAAGTAATATGCGAATTGATTCAAGCATAGCTACAGGGGCATAAGTTTCATCAAAGTCCAAACCTTCGACTTGTGAATATCCTTTTGCCACAAGTCGGGCTTTGTTCCTTGTCACCACACCATGCTCATCTTGCTTGTTGCGGAATACCCATTTGGTACCTACAACATTTTGAGAGCACCTAGAGGGGGGGGGGTGAATAGGTGATCCTGTGAAACTTGAAAACTTAAGCCACAAAACTTGGTTAATCGTTAGCACAATAATTGCCAAGTGGCTAGAGAGGAGTCAAAACACAATAACCACAAGAAATCAATCACAGAGATGGCTCGGTGGTTATCCCGTGGTTCGGCCAAGACCAACGCTTGCCTACTCCACGTTGTGGCGTCTCAACGGACGAGGGTTGCAATCAACCCCTCTCAAGCGGTCCAAAGACCCACTTGAATACCACGGTGTTTTGCTTGCTTTTTCTCAATCCCGTTTGCGAGGAATCTCCACAACTTGGAGCCTCTCGCCCTTACACTTGAAATTCACAAAGAAGCACGGAGCAAGGGAGGGATTAGCAACGCACTCAAGACAAGAAATCACAGCAACACCACGCACACAAGTCGCAACGAGAGCTCACAACACAACTCAAAGAGTTCTCTACTCAACTAGAGCTCTAATTGCTATCGCAAAGAATCAAAGGCGCGGATCGATGTCTTGGTGCTTAGGAATGTTGTAGGAATGCTTGGTGTGCTCTTCCATGCGCCTAGGGGTCCCTTTTATAGCCCCAAGGCAGCTAGGAGCCGTTGAGAGCAATCTAGGAAGGCTGATCTTGCCTTCTGTCGACTAGCGCACCGGACAGTCCGGTGCACACCGGACACTGTCCGGTGCCAGATTTCTTTCCTTAAATGGCGAAGTCGACCGTTGACAGACTTGGAGCCGTTGGCGCACTGGACATGTCCGGTGCACACCGGATAGTCCAGTGCCCCCTTCTAGCCGTTGGCTTGGCCACGTGTCCCGCGCAGATCGCGCGGCCGACCGTTGGCCCGGCCGACCGTTGGCTCACCGGACAGTCCGGTGCACACCGGACAGTCCGGTGAATTATAGCCGTACGTCGCCGGTGAATTCCCGAGAGCGGCCAGTTTGCTCGAGCCAGCCTGGCGCACCGGACACTGTCCGGTGCACCACCGGACAGTCCGGTGCTCCCAGACTCAGCAGAGTCTTGGCTGCTCGAGCCAAGACATTTCCAATTGGATTTTTCCTGTTTCCAGCACTTAGACACAATACATTAGTCCATAAAACAATGTACTAAGTCTGAGAAACATACCTTTATCCTTGGTTTGTACTTTGTCCACCATTTTACACTTAGGCACTTGTGTTGGACACTAAATCACCAAAATACTTAGAAATGGCCCAAAGGCACATTTCCCTTTCAATCTCCCCCTTTTTGGTGATTTATACCAACACAATATAAAGCAAGTAGAACAACTACAAAATCAATTCAAATAAGAACTCAAATTGTTTTGATTCAAAGTTGACATATATGGATCACTCTTTGCCACCACTTGGTTTGTTTTTGCAAATCAAACTCAAATTTCTATCTCTAAGTCAAACACACATGTTAAGACATAAAGAGAGTCATTCCAAGAGAAATTGATTCAAGATTTCAAAAACTCCCCTTTTACCAATAATCAACATTTCTCCCCACAAGAAGCCAACTTTTGAGAAAGGAGACAATAAAAGAGTTTTGACAAACCAAAAGCTCTATTCTACTATTTTCAAAATCTCTCAAGTGGTAGCTGATCCATTTATCGCTTTGGCCTTTATTTTCTCCCCCTTTGGCATCAAGCACCAAAACGGAATGAATCTTGGCCCTAGAACCCCATTGCCTCACCAAAATCTTCAATAAGAATACAAAGGCAATAAGAGTACATGAGATGAACTTGGAATAAGTTACCCTCTCATCGGAGTGCAGTGGAAGTCTTTCATGGTCCAAGTCCACCTTTTCCCTTTCAAACCTCCTTTGAGACTAAAACAAGCAAACTCAAGCACATGGTTAGTCTCAAAGGGTCAAGTTGTAGCACAGCTCCCCCTAAACATGTGCATCACTTTGCAACGGACTTGTGAGGTCCAGGGAGTGTTTGTACAACTTGAGCACCATTATTAAGCAACAAAATGCATAAGGAACATGATCAAAGGCATAATCACATGTATGCTATCAATCCAAGTTCCGCGAATCTAAGACATTTAGCTCACTACGCAACCTGCAAAAGGTCTTCTCATCTAGAGGCTTGGTAAAGATATTGGCTAGCTGGTTCTCGGTGCTAACATGAAACACTTCGATATCTCCCTTTTGCTGGTGGTCTCTCAAAAAGTGATGCCGGATGTCTATGTGCTTTGTGCGGCTGTGTTCAACAGGATTTTCCGCCATGCGGATAGCACTCTCATTATCACATAGGAGTGGGACTTTGCGCAGATTGTAGCCAAAGTCCCTGAGGGTTTGCCTCATCCAAAGTAGTTGTGCGCAACACTGTCCTGCGGCAACGTACTCGGCCTCAGCGGTGGATAGGGCAACGGAAGTTTGTTTCTTAGAGTTCCATGACACCAGGGACCTTCCTAAGAATTGGCACGTCCCCGATGTACTCTTCCTATCGACCTTACATCCAGCATAGTCGGAATCTGAATATCCAATTAAGTCAAAGGTAGACCCCTTTGGATACCAGAGCCCGAAGCAAGGCGTAGCAACTAAATATCTAAGGATTCGCTTCACTGCTACTAAGTGACACTCCTTAGGATCAGATTGAAATCTAGCACACATGCATACGCTAAGCATAATATCCGGTCTACTAGCACATAAGTAAAGTAACGACCCTATCATTGACCGGTATGCCTTTTGATCAACGGACTTACCTCCTTTGTTGAGGTCGGTGTGTCCGTCGGTCCCCATCGGAGTCTTTGCGGGCTTGGCATCCTTCATCCCAAACCGCTTCAGCAAGTCTTGCGTGTACTTCGTTTGAGAGATGAAGGTGCCGTCCTTGAGTTGCTTCACTTGGAACCCAAGGAAGTAGTTCAACTCGCCCATCATTGACATCTCGAATTTCTTCGTCATCACCCTGCTAAACTCTTCACAAGACTTTTTATTAGTAGAACCAAATATTATGTCATCGACAAAAATTTGGCACACAAAAAGATCACCATCACAAGTCTTAGTGAAAAGAGTTGGATCGGCTTTCCCAACCTTGAAATTGTTAGCAATTAGAAAGTCTCTAAGGCATTCATACCATGCTCTTGGGGCTTGCTTAAGTCCATAGAGCGCCTTAGAGAGCTTACACACATGGTCGGGGTACCGTTCATCCTCGAAGCCAGGGGGTTGCTCTACGTACACCTCCTCCTTGATTGGCCCGTTGAGGAAAGCGCTCTTCACATCCATTTGGAACAACCTGAAAGAATGATGAGCGGCATATGCTAGCAAAATACGAATGGACTCTAGCCTAGCCACAGGAGCAAAAGTCTCCTCAAAGTCCAAACCTGCGACTTGGGCATAACCTTTTGCCACAAGTCGAGCCTTGTTCCTCGTCACCACCCCGTGCTCGTCCTGTTTGTTGCGGAACACCCACTTGGTTCCCACAATGTTTTGCTTGGGACGAGGCACCAGTGTCCAAACTTCATTACGCTTGAAGTTGTTGAGCTCCTCTTGCATGGCCAACACCCAGTCCGGATCTAGCAAGGCCTCTTCTACCCTGAAAGGCTCAATAAAAGAGACAAAGGAGTAATGCTCACAAAAATTAACTAATCGGGATCGAGTAGTTACTCCCTTGCTAATGTCACCCAGAATTTGGTCGACGGGATGATCCCTTTGGATCATCGCTCGAACTTGGGTTGGAGGTGCCGGTTGCGCTTCTTCCTCTACCACATGATCATCTTGTGCTCCCCCTTGATCACACGCCTCCTGTTGATGAACCTGTTCATCGTCTTGAGTTGGGGGATGCACCATAGTTGAGGAAGAAGGTTGATCTTGCTCCTTTTGTTCCTGTGGTCGTACATCACCAATCGCCATGGTTCGTATAGCGGCCGTCGGAACATCTTCTTCATCTACATCATCAAGATCAACAACTTGCTCTCTTGGAGAGCCATTAGTCTCATCAAATACAACGTCGCTAGAGACTTCAACCAAACCCGATGATTTGTTGAAGACTCTATACGCCTTTGTATTTGAGTCATATCCTAACAAAAACCCTTCTACAGCTTTGGGAGCAAATTTGGAATTCCTACCCTTCTTCACTAGAATGTAGCATTTACTCCTAAATACACGAAAGTACGATACATTGGGCTTGTTACCGGTTAGCAGCTCATATGACGTCTTCTTGAGGAGGCGATGAAGGTAGACCCTGTTGATGGCGTGGCAAGCCGTGTTCACAGCTTCCGACCAAAAGCGCTTGGGGGTCTTGAACTCTCCAAGCATCGTCCTCGCCATATCGATGAGCGTTCTGTTCTTCCTCTCTACCACACCATTTTGTTGTGGTGTGTAGGGAGCAGAGAACTCGTGCTTGATCCCTTCCTCCTCAAGAAACTCCTCCACTTGAAGGTTCTTGAACTCGGACCCGTTGTCGCTCCTTATCTTCTTCACCTTGAGCTCAAACTCATTTTGAGCTCTCCTTAGGAAGCGCTTGAGGGTCCCTTGGGTTTCAGACTTATCCTGCAAAAAGAACACCCAAGTGAAGCGGGAAAAGTCATCAACAATAACTAGACCATACTTACTTCCCCCTATGCTTAGATAAGCGATGGGTCCGAAGAGGTCCATATGTAGCAGCTCCAGGGGCCTTGATGTGGTCATCACATTCTTGCTGTGATGTGCTCCTCCCACCTGTTTACCTGCTTGACATGCTGCACAAGGTCTATCTTTTTCGAATTGCACGTTAGTTAAACCTATCACATGTTCTCCCTTTAAAAGCTTGTGAAGGTTCTTCATCCCCACATGTGCTAAGTGGCGATGCCACAGCCAGCCCATGCTAGTCTTAGCTATTAAGCATGCATCTAGACCGGCCTCCTCTTTTGCAAAGTCAACTAAATAAAGTTTGTCGTCTAGTACACCCTTAAATGCTAGTGAACCATCACTTCTTCTAAAGACAGACACATCTACATTTGTAAATAGACAATTATATCCCATATTACATAATTGACTGACAGATAGTAAATTATATCCAAGAGACTCAACTAAAAACACATTAGAGATAGAGTGCTCATTGGATATTGCAATCTTGCCTAAACCTTTCACCTTGCCTTGGTTCCCATCACCGAATATGATTGAATCTTGGGAATCCTTATTCTTGACGTAGGAGGTGAACATCTTCTTCTCCCCCGTCATATGGTTTGTGCATCCGCTGTCGATAATCCAGCTTGAGCCCCCGGATGCATAAACCTGCAAGGCAAATTTAGGCTTGGGTCTTAGGTACCCAACTCTTGTTGGGTCCTACAAGGTTAGTCACAATTTCCTTAGGGGCCCAAATGCAAGCTTTATCACCCTTGCATTTTGCCCCTAATTTCCTAGCAACTATTTTCCTATCCTTTCTACAAATAGAAAAGGAAGCATTTAAAGCATGATAAATTGTAGAGGGACCATTCATAACTTTTCTAGGAACATGAGCAATATTCTTCTTAGGAACATGATGAATATTTTTCCTAGGCATACCTCTACCATGCATATAGGAAGAACTGGAAGCATACATAGCATAAGAGTCATAGGCATGTGAATCAAAAGTATTACAACTCCTATGAGACTGTCTTCTATCATTGTACATAAAAGCATGGTTCTTTTTAGTACTACTTGCCATAGGGGCCTTCCCTTTCTCCTTGGCGGAGATGGGAGCCTTATGGCTTGTTAAGTTCTTGGCTTCCCTCTTGAAGCCAAGCCCATCCTTAATTGAGGGGTGTCTACCAATCGTGTAGGCATCCCTAGCAAATTTTAGTTTATCAAAATCACTTTTGCTAGCCTTAAGTTGGGCATTAAGACTAGCCATTTCATCATTTAACTTTGCAATAGAAGCTATGTGTTCACTACAAGCATCAATATCAAAATCTTTACATCTATTGCAAATAACAACATTTTCTACACAAGTTGGTGATTTACTAGCTATTTCTATCTTAGCATTTAAATTATCATTAATGCTCCTTAAGCTAGAAATCGTCTCATGGCAAGAAGATAATTCACAAGAAAGCATTTCATTTCTTTTAACTTCTAAAGCATGAGATTTTTGTGCTTCTACAAATTTGTCATGTTCTTCATACAACAAATCTTCTTGTTTTTCTAAAAGCCTATTCTTATCATTCAAGGCATCAATTAATTCATTAATTTTATCTACCTTGGTTCTATCTAGGCCCTTAAATAAACATGAATAATCTATTTCATCCTCATCACTAGATTCGTCCTCACTTGAAGAAGCATAAGTAGAGCTTCGACTACATACCTTCTTCTCCCTTGCCATAAGGCATGTGTGACGCTCGTTGGGGAAGAGGGATGACTTGTTGAAGGCGGTGGCAGCGAGTCCTTCATTGTTGGAGTCGGAGGAGGAGCAATCCGAGTCCCACTCCTTTCCTAGATGTGCCTCGCCCTTGGCCTCCTTGTAATTTTTATTCTTTTCCCTCTTGCTCCCGTGTTCCTGGTCACTTTCATTATCAGGATAGTTAGCAATAAAATGACCAATCTTACCGCATTTGAAGCATGAGCGCTTCCCCTTGGCTTTGGTCTTGCTTGGCTGTCCCTTGCGACCCTTAAGCGTCGTCTTGAATCTCTTGATGATGAGGGCCATCTCTTCATCATTAAGTCCGGCGGCCTCAATTTGTGCTACCTTGCTGGGTAACGCCTCCTTGCTCCTTGTTGCCTTGAGAGCAATGGGTTGAGGCTCAATGATTGGACCGTTTAGAGCGTCGTCCACGTACCTCGCTTCCTTGATCATCATTCGCCCGCTTACGAATTTTCCAAGGACTTCTTCGGGTGACATTTTGGTGTACCTGGGATTCTCACGAATGTTATTCACCAAATGAGGATCAAGAATGGTAAAGGACCTTAGCATCAATCGGACGACGTCGTGGTCCGTCCATCGCGTGCTTCCGTAGCTCCTTATTTTGTTGATAAGGGTCTTGAGCCGGTTGTATGTTTGTGTCGGCTCCTCGCCTCTTATCATCGCGAATCGTCCAAGCTCGCCCTCCACCAACTCCATCTTGGTGAGCAAGGTGACGTTGTTCCCCTCATGTGAAATCTTGAGGGTGTCCCAGATCTGCTTGGCGTTATCCAAGCCACTCACTTTGTGATATTCATCCCTGCACAATGAAGCTAGAAGAACAGTAGTAGCTTGTGCATTCTTATGAATTTGCTCATTAATGAACATGGGACTATCCGAACTATCAAAGTGCATTCCACTCTCTACAATCTCCCATATACTAGGATGGAGAGAGAACAAGTGACTATGCATTTTGTGACTCCAAAATCCGTAGTCCTCTCCATCAAAATGAGGAGGTTTACCAAGTGGAATAGATAATAAATGAGCATTTGTACTTTGAGGAATACGAGAGTAATCAAAAGAAAAGTTCGAATTGACCGTTTTCTTTTTCTCGTAGTCGTCGTCGTCGTCCTTTTGGGAAGAGGAAGATTCGTCGCTGTCGTAGTAGACGATCTCCTTGATGCGCCTTGTCTTCTTCTTCTTCTTCCTGTCTTTGCGCTTGTGGCTCAAGCCCGAGTCGGTAGGCTTGTCATCCTTCGGCTCGTTGAAGATAGACTCCTTCTCGTTGTTGTTGACCACCATCCCCTTTCCCTTAGGATCCATCTCTTCGGGCGATTAGTCCCTTCTTGAAGAGAACGGCTCCGATACCATTGAGAGCACCTAGAGGGGGGGTGAATAGGTGATCTTGTGAAACTTGAAAACTTAAGCCACAAAACTTGGTTAATCGTTAGCACAATAATTGCCAAGTGGCTAGAGAGGAGTCAAAACACAATAACCACAAGAAATCAATCACAGAGATGGCTCGGTGGTTATCCCGTGGTTCGGCCAAGACCAACGCTTGCCTACTCCACGTTGTGGCGTCCCAACGGACGAGGGTTGCAATCAACCCCTCTCAAGCGGTCCAAAGACCCACTTGAATACCACGGTGTTTTGCTTGCTTTTTCTCAATCCCGTTTGCGAGGAATCTCCACAACTTGGAGCCTCTCGCCCTTACACTTGAAATTCACAAAGAAGCACGGGGCAAGGGAGGGATTAGCAACGCACTCAAGACAAGAAATCACAGCAACACCACGCACACAAGTCGCAACGAGAGCTCACAACACAACTCAAAGAGTTCTCTACTCAACTAGAGCTCTAATTGCTATCGCAAAGAATCAAAGGCGCGGAATCGATGTCTTGGTGCTTAGGAATGTTGTAGGAATGCTTGGTGTGCTCCTCCATGCGCCTAGGGGTCCCTTTTATAGCCCCAAGGCAGCTAGGAGCCGTTGAGAGCAATCTAGGAAGGCTGATCTTGCCTTCTGTCGACTGGCGCACCGGACAGTCCGGTGCACACCGGACACTGTCCGGTGCCAGATTTCTTTCCTTAAATGGCGAAGTCGACCGTTGACAGACTTGGAGCCGTTGGCGCACCGGACATGTCCGGTGCACACCGGACAGTCCGGTGCCCCCTTCTAGCCGTTGGCTTGGCCACGTGTCCCGCGCAGATCGCGCGGCCGACCGTTGGCTCACCGGACAGTCCGGTGAATTATAGCCGTACGTCGCCGGTGAATTCCCGAGAGCGGCCAGTTTGCTCGAGCCAGCCTGGCGCACCGGACACTGTCCGGTGCACCACCGGACAGTCCGGTGCTCCCAGACTCAGCAGAGTCTTGGCTGCTCGAGCCAAGACATTTCCAATTGGATTTTTCCTGTTTCTAGCACTTAGACACAATACATTAGTCCATAAAACAATGTACTAAGTTTGAGAAACATACCTTTATCCTTGGTTTGTACTTTGTCCACCATTTTACACTTAGGCACTTGTGTTGGACACTAAATCACCAAAATACTTAGAAATGGCCCAAAGGCACATTTCCCTTTCACATTTTGATTAGGACGTGGAACTAAATGCCATACCTCATTCCTCGTGAAGTTGTTGAGCTCCTCTTGCATTGCCACCACCCAATCCGGATCTCTTAATGTATCCTCTATCCTGTATGGCTCAATAGAAGACACAAAAGAGTAATGTTCACAGAAATGAGCAACTCGTGATCTAGTGGTTACCCCCTTCTGAATGTCACCAAGAATGGAGTTGATGGGGTGATCTCTTTGAATTGCTTGGTGGACTCTTGGGTGTGGTGGTCTTTGATCCCTTATTTCTTTATCATCTTCCTTGTCTTGATCATTTTCATCTCCCCCTTGATCCATGATCTCCTCTTGAGGTGGATCATCCTCTTGATCTTCATCTTCATCATCTTGAGCCTGATCCTCGTCTTGGGTTGGTGGAGATGCTTGTATGGAAGATGACAGTTGGTCTTGTGCTTGTGTGGGCTCTTCGGATTCCTTAGGACACACATCCCAATGGACATGTTCCTCAGCGAGACGCATGGAGCCTCTTCATCATCTAGTTCATCAATATCAACTTGCTCCACTTGGGAGCTATTAGTCTCGTCAAACACAATGTCACAAGAAACCTCAATTAATCCAGTGGATTTCTTGAAAACTCTATATGCCTTTGTGTTTGAGTCATAACCTAGTAAAAAGCCTTCTACAGCTTTAGGAGCAAATTTAGATTTTCTACCTCTTTTGATAATAATAAAGCATTTGCTCCCAAAGACTCTAAAATATGAAACATTTGGCTTTTTACCAGTGAGGAGTTCATATGATGTCTTCTTGAGGATTCGGTGAAGGTAGAGCCGATTGATGGAGTAGCAAGCAGTGGTTGTTGCTTCCGCCCAAAACCGGTCTGGTGTCTTGTACTCATCAAGCATGGTTCTTGCCATGTCTAGTAGAGTTCTATTCTTCCTCTCCACTACACCATTTTGTTGAGGTGTGTAGGGAGAAGAGAACTCATGCTTGATGCCCTCCTCCTCAAGAAATCCTTCAATTTAAGAATTCTTGAACTCCGTCCCATTGTTGCTTCTTATCTTTTTGATCCTTAATTCAAACTCATTTTGAGCCCGTCTCAAGAATCCTTTTAAGGTATCTTGGGTTTGGGATTTTTCCTGCAAAAAGAATACACAAGTGAAGCGAGAATAATCATCCACAATAAATAGACAGTACTTACTCCCCCCGATGCTTATGTAAGCGATGGGGCCGAATAGGTCCATGTGGAGTAGCTCGAGCGGCCTGTCCGTCGTCATTATGTTTTTGTGTGGATGGTGGACTCCAACTTGCTTCCCTGCTTGGCATGCGCTACAAACCCTGTCTTTCTCTAAATGAACATTGGTTAGTCCTAAAATGTGCTCTCCCTTTAGAAGCTTGTGAAGATTCTTCATCCCAACATGGGCAAGTCGGCGATGCCAGAGCCAACCCATATTAGTCTTAGCAATTAAACAAGTGTCTAGCTCAGCTTGATTATCATTAAAATCCACTAAATATAGCTGACCATCTAACACTCCCTTAAATGCTATTGAATCATCACTTCTTCTAAAGACAGTAACACCTATATCAATGAATAGACAGTTGTAGCCCATTTTACATAATTGAGAAACATAAAGCAAATTGTAATCTAAAAAATCTACAAGAAAAACATTGGAAATAGAATGGTGAGGAGATATAGCTATTTTACCCAATCCTTTGACCAAACCTTGATTTCCATCCTCGAATGTGATAGCTCTTTGGGGATCTTCATTTTTGTCATAGGAGGAGAACATTATTTTCTCCCCAGTTCTGTGGTTTGTGCACCCGCTATCGATTATCCAACTTGAACCACCGGATGCATAAACCTACAAAACAATTTTAGGCCTTGTTCTTAGGTACCCAAACGGTCTTGGGTCCTTTCACATTAGAAACAAGTACCTTGGGTACCCAAACACAAGTCTTGGGACTCTTGTGTTTGCCCCCAACATATTTGGCAACTATTTTGTCTGATTTGTTAGTTAAAACATAGGAAGCATCAAAAGTCTTAAATGAAATGTTATGCTCATTTGATGCAGCAGGAATTTTCTTTCTAGGCATTTTAACATGGGTGGTGTGCCTAGAGCTAGAAGCCTCATTTTTATACATGAATGCACGGTGAGAAACATTGTGAGATTTTCTAGCATGAATCTTCCTAATTTTGTGCTTAGGATAGTTAGTAGGATATAAAATATAGCCCTCACTATCCTAAACCATGGGAGCCTTACCCTTAATAAAATTAGACAATCTTTTAGGGGCATTAAGCTTGGTGTTGTTTTGATTCCCCTGTTGGAAACCAATACCATCCTTAATGCCAGGGCGTCTCCCATTATAAAGCATGTTGCGAGCAAATTTAAACTTTTCATTTTCGAGCTCATGCTCGGCAATTTTAGCATTTAATTTAGCTATATGATCATATTGTTGTTTAATCATGGCAAGGTGATCATCCATAGCTTCAATATTAATATCTCTGCATCTAGTACAAATGGACACATGTTCAACAGTAGATGTAGAGGGTTTGCAAGCATTTAATTCTTCTATCTTAGTATTTAATTCAATGTTCTCATCTCTAAGACAGGAAAATGAATCATTGCAAACATTCAATTTTTCAATCTTAGAAACTATACTAGCATTTTCAGTTCTAATACTTGAAATTGAGTCATGACAAATGCTAAGCTCTTTAGATAAGTTTTCACTTTTCTCTATTTCCTGAGCATAAGCATTTTTCAATTTAACAAATTTTTTGTTCTCTTTAATGAGGAAGTCCTCTTTGCTTTCCAAGAGATCATCCTTCTCATTAATGGTTTCTATTAATTCATTTAATTTTATCTTTTGTTCCATGTTAGGGTTGGCAAAAAGAGCAAGTAAATCATCTTCATTATCGCTAGAGCTACCCTCATTACTAGATGTTGTATATTTGGGGGTGGCTCTAGATTGTACCTTCTTCTTGCCGTCCTTAGCCATGAGATACTTGTGGCCGACGTTGGGGAAGATGAGGCCTTTGTTGACGGCTATGTTGGCGGCGTCCTCGTCGGAGGAGGAGTCGGTGGAGCTCTCATCGAAGTCCCATTCTCGGCATACGTGCACATCGCCGCCCTTCTTCTTGTAGTATCTCTTCTTCTCCTTCTTCTTCTCCTTCTTGTCTTCATCCCTGTCACTTTCACTATAAATTGGACATTTAGCTATGAAATGACCGGACTTACCACAACGGTAACACACCCTCTTGGAGCGGGACTTGTAGTCTTTCCCCCTCCTTTGTTTGAGTATTTGGTGGAAGCTCTTGATGATGAGCGCCATCTTCTCGTTGTCAAGCTTGGAGGCGTCGATTGGAAGCCTACTTGGTGTAGACTCCTTCTCTTCTTTCGTCGCTTTGAATGCGATGGGTTGCACCTTGGGTGTAGAGGTGGTGCCTTGCTCCAAGTTGACAATGTGTTTGGAGTCTTTGATCATAAGTTCAAAGCTCACAAACTTGCCAATAACTTCCTCGAGAGACATTAGCTTGTATCTAGGATCCCCACGTATTAATTGAACTTGAGTAGGATTACGAAATACGAGGATCTAAGAATAACCTTGACCATTTCATGGTCATCCCATTTGGTGCTCCCGAGGTTGCGCACTTGGTTCACCATGGTTTTGAGCCGATTGTACATTGCTTGCGGCTCTTCTCCTTTGTTGAGGACGAATCGACCGAGCTCGCCCTCGATCGTTTCACGCTTGGTGATCTTGGTCACCTCGTCCCCTTCGTGCGCGGTTTTGAGGACGTCCCAAATTTTTTGGCACTTCTTAACCCTTGCACCTTATTATACTCCTCTCGACATAAAGAGGCAAGGAGTATAGAGGTTGCTTGGGAGTTAAAGTGTCGGATTTGGGCGGCCTCGTCCGAGTCGTAGTCTTTGTCCCCCACCTTTGGTGCCTGCGCTCCAAACTCAACAATTTCCCAAATACTTTCGTGGAGTGAGGTTAGATGGTGCCTCATTTTATCACTCCACATATAATAATCTTCACCATCAAAGTGGTTTTCCTAGGGGTACGGAAAGTAATGGAGCGCGCTTTGAAATACAGGGATTGAGTAGGGGCATCTTACTATACTTCTTTCGCTCATTGCGCTTAGAAGTAGTGGACGACTCGGAGCTTGATGTGGAGGGTGACGAAGAGTCGGTCTCGTAGTAGACCACCTTCTTCATCTTCTTCTTGGTGTGGTCCCTTCAGAGAGTCCTCCCTGAGCTTTCGACCTTTTTGCCGGTCATGATCTCCCTCTTGGCGTGATCCCTAGACATCACTTCGAGTTGGTTAGACTCTTAATGAAGCACTGGCTCTGATACCAATTGAAAGTCGCCTAGAGGGGGGTGAATAGGCGAAACCTGAAATTTATAACTTTAAACACTCACTACAAGTCGGGGTTAGCGTTAGAATTAAATTCAAGTCCGAAGAGAGGGAAAAACAAATCAAACAAAAATCAAGACGAGTGAACACGATGATTTGTTTTATCGAGGTTGGGTTCCAAAGAACCTAGTCCCCGTTGAGGAGGTCACAAAGACCGGGTCTATTTCAACCCTTTCGCTCTCTCAAACGGTCACTTAGACCGAGTGAGCCTTCTTACTTAATCTCACAGGTCACTAAGACCCCGCAAGGACCACCACACACTTGGTGTCTCTTGCTTCGCTTACAAAGCACTTGAGAATAAGAATAGGAAAAAAAGGTCAAGCTAAGCAACAAGAGCAACAAAGAACACAAAACACCCTTTCTCAAGTCCCTAATGGAATTGAGTTGATTTTGGAGACTTAGAGAGGATTCAATCTATTTGATGTGTCTTGGAGTGGAGCCTTTTGCTCTTGTATTGAATGAGATGTTTGGAATGCTTGGATTGTTATGAATGAGGTGGTTGGGGGGTATTTATAGCCCCCAACCACTTCCATAGCCGTTGGTGAAGGCTACTGGCGATGGGCGCACCGGATAGTCCAGTGCGCCACCGGACACCCACCGTTCATTGTCCGGTGCTCCGCCACGTCAGCTAGCCGTTAGGGTTTGGAGCTGGTCGACCGTTGGAAACTTTATCTTCTTATGGCACCGGACAATCCGTTGCCCTCTGACTTCTGCGCTCTGACTTCTGGCTTGCACTGTTCATCATGGCAGGTGCTTTTGCAGTCGACCGTTGGCGCGTGAGAGTCGTTGCTCCGCTAGCACACCGGACAGTCCGGTGAATTATAGCGGAGCGCGCCCTTGAATTCCCGAGAGTGGCTGGTTTGGCGTTGTACGGCCGAATGCACTGGACATTGTGCTATGCGCCATTTTTCAGCAACTCAAGTCCTTTTTGCTCCAATAATATTGTGTCCCAAACTGATTTCTTTCTTGGTTTGTGTTGAACCTTATGCACCTGTAATACACGAATTCTAGACAAATTAGTTAGTCCACGTGTTTGCATTGGTCGTCAACCACCAAAATTAATTATAGGAAATGGTTATCCCAATTTCCCTTCTATCTTGCTTGTTTGTCGTACGACTCCCTGTAGCGAGTCCTCCACAAACATCTTTGTAGTAGTGAGTAACGGGTCCCATGGGTCAGCCCCATGGTGCGGTCATGCATAGCACGTCTACACCCGTTGTAAGGAAAATGGACCCCGGTGCATTTGGCTAAAGGGATTTGGGTGTTTGATGATCAACATAACCTATGGACTAATATGTTTGCTAGTATTTGTATTTATAGTTCACAGGATGCGAAGAGGATTGGACTAAGGCACTGAGGATGCAACACCTCAAAAGAAGACATAAAAGAAGCATAGAAGTCCTAGACTCAAGAATAAATGAAGCCCAAAGAAACATCGAAGAAATCAATGAAGAGGGCAGTCAGCGAGCGCACTAGTGGTGCATCGGACAATGAATAGTAACATGTCTGGTGTGCACCGGACGGTCTGCGCAGAGAGGTCCACAACGAGCGCTCTCGGGATGTAGCACCGAACTGTCTGGTGTGCATTAGACAGTTTGGGTAACGCTCGGATCCAATGACCGACTGCTATAGACTCCAATGGTCGGCTGACGTGGCAGGGCATCGGACAGTGAACAGTGCATGTCCGGTTTGCACCGGACTGTCCGGTGCGCCCATCGACAAAAGATGCTGCTTCTGTCCAACATCTATAATTGTGTGTGAGGCTATAAATACCCCCCAATCGGCTATTTCAAGGTGTGGGAGCCCAAGCAACATACCAAGGCATATTGTAGACATTTCCAAGTGCTCAGGCACCCAAGTGCTTAATAGAATCACTCGGTGTTTAGCGTAGGTGCTTTGCGAAGTGCTTAGGTCAGTTAGGCCGCTTATGCGCTTGCTCTAGGTGAATCCTAGTTAGTTGAGTGAGTTTGGAAAAACCACACAACACCTCAGCTCTTGCGTGAGCCGTTGTAATTGTACCGAGTGGGGCGAGAGTCTTGAGAGACCGTGACAACCAAGTTTGTGTCACGGTCGCCACCGTGTACCGGAGGGAACAAGGATCACAACGTTTCGGCCGGAAGCTTGATAGTGGAGACGGTGGGACCGTTCGAGAGGAGCCGGAAGCGGAGCACCACTTGCGTGTGGAGAAGGCTCGTGGCTCTCTACAAAGTTACTCGACCGAGGTGCTTGGCCCTCGCGTGGGCTAACCTTTGTGTAGGGGCACAAACAAGGATTAGTCGGAACCTTGCGTGGTTTCGGTTACCTCGGTAAAAACACCGGCTTCATCCACGAGAGTTTGCATCTCTACCTTACTCTTTACCTTCCGCATTTATATTAAGTATTTAAGTTTCAATCTTGTCTTTCTAGTTAGATTATTTAGGATTGAAACTTAGTCCTTGCGGTAGAGATAGCAACACTTAGACAAAACCGAGTTTGCACAATCTAGATTGTTTATTTGCATAGATTTTGCTCTAGGGATTTGTAATACCCACTTTGTAATTTGTTAGAAATAATATCAATAGAGAAACAATTTCTTCTTATGTGAGTTTAACCTTTATGCATCATCACATGTGAACACCATATTCAAAAACAAATAATTAATAAAAGAATATATGCCATTAAATTATGCATCATACTGGATATTATTTTTGTGTGTGCATATTATGACAAAATAAAATAAAAATGTGACAAGAAATATATTAAAGTCCAAAGTGAAATTTAAAATTAAAAAGGAATTGTAGAATTTAGAAAGGAAAAGCAAAACAAATAGTATTTAAATAAAAATAAGGAAATAAAAATATATTTCTACATTAAGGTTTGAATTTGTATAAATGGTTCAAAGGAGGAAGTCATATTCAAATTCAAATTTGATTCAAAATAATTAGGAATAAAATAAAACAGAGATTGGAAAGAGAAAAAAAGGAGAGGACTAACCTGTGTTGTGGGCCGAAAACTGGCCCACCTAACTCCCTGCGCCCGTGTCCGCTTCTCCCACGCGAGCAGTCGCCCTGACGGGTTGGGCCCGCACGACAGAGACTCGTGCCTCACGTTGCTAACGCCACCACTGGCAAGCGGGCCTCCCTACCCACATCACCGCCACACCGCATGGTTTCGCTAACGTGTGGGGTGCTCATTGTGAGGACCGTCTTCCTGGTGAAATCGCGCGTTCTGGCGCAACCGCGTCCGCGATCCCCACAAAATCCGTGGACCAGATCGAGCACAACCCTTAATCCGTTAGCAGGGAGACTATTTAGTGGTCGTCGACCTCCTGTGCGCCCGTTTTGCCAGACCCCGACTGAAGCAATCGAGAACTGAGTGAAGTGAGGGTGCGGCGTGGACGAGCTCGGTTCGCCGCGTGTGATCTCCATCTCGCCGTCGATAGGATCTACGGTGTGGTTCTCTCGCGCTTCTCCGGGCTTGGGGATGGTGGACGTGGCCGGGACATTGGGGAATCATCAACTGAGCTGACTTAATTCCTCGCCGTCGACCTACCTTCCGCCGCGGAGTTGCTCACGCCGTGGCTGGCCTGGTCAGCACCTCCAATGCCGGTATGGCCTCACCTACTCCGTTCGCCTTGAAGTCGTATACGTGTAGTAGTAAGCGCTGTCGATTGCCGCGCGTCGTTGGCCGAGAATTCCTCGCCGAGGTGATTTGACGCGTCGTGGATACGCATGCGCGTAATTCGTCATCTACGTGCTCGTCGTTGGTTCACCGTTCCTCAGGTCGGGTTCGGCATGATCTTGCCACCATACCATCGCTGCTAGGGTTGGGGATTAGGCCTTGGGGCACCGGATTGGCTAGCTCCGGTGAGCCCACCACCGGGAGTGGGGCGGCGCCGCCTGGGGTGCGCGTCTGTTGGGGACGAACGGCGTGGGCCGTTGATCTTGTTTTGGGCGGCGTAGATTAGATGAGGAATAGCGCTTGGATAGGTTAGATCCTGGCGCTTGTTTCTGGATCAGACGGTCTTGATTTAAAACGTACCTCGTCAGATCGTGACCGTAGGTCTTGGATCCGAAGCCACGGGAGAGTACCGGTTCGCTGGGTTGCGGATCCAATCTAAGCCATCCTCGTAGGATCGTGCAACTGGGAACTTATCATACCCGTCGGCCGTGCATTTTTTCTAAAGAGACCCCGAAGAATTAGGAAATGAACCTGCCGTCCATTATAGCTGTACAATGTGTCTTGAGATTCTTACCCCGAGGCCCCTGTAGTTTGCAGTATTTGATGCCCAGTCCAGAGAGTTATAAAATTCAGAAAAAGTGATTAGAAATTGATTTTAATGTGAAAATAAATGCTAGCATTTGTTTAATTCATATAAAATTCATATGAACTTCAAATTGACCCATTCCAATTTCTATAATTCTATAATATTATTGTTTATCACATAGTGTCTCTGGTTTGACATGAAAACTGTATTAAAATTACTGTCTTAATTAATCTCGTATCAAATACATAAAACCTTAGGAAATTCGTATCTCCTCCGTTTTAAATCCGATTTGACTCGTTCCAGTTGCGTTAGCTTCGTATAAATATCTACTACACAATAGCAACATTTATTATACGATATCCCATACTTTTATAATTGGGTTAATCTATGTCTATTGGATTAACTTATTTAATATTAATATAGTATTCTAATTTTATGGTTATAATTTAACTAGATAATCTTTAATCAATTTATAACTTAGATTAAAGTTGAGATAATTATTTATAGAATAACCTCTTATATGATTTATATTAACCAATTTATAGTATAGTTTAACATTTTAATCACATAAATCCTCCATGAAATCATAACTCCATAACCGTAACTTCGATCTCAGTAGTTCTCGATCCCGCGATCTCGTAGCAACGCGTAAAATATTATTATTTAGTTTGTACATATGTTTGGTGTGATGTTAATTTTGTATATACCCTGTTTGTTTGTATTGCTACGACTAGTAGTGCGGTCACGAGGATCTGAAGAATCACCCTGATAACTGGAATCCCAAGTGCCAGGCAAGTTGTGCCCTTGACCACTTTTGTTACTCAATAATATTCTTTATAATCATTTACCATGCATAGGCTTAATTTTGATGGGACCCGATAGGTCACCCTAGATTGTTTATCTCTTTACCTTGTTATCCCTTAATCACTTGGGTAGTTTTGCTATTGCTTTACATGGTTTTGGGATAAATATTTCATTATATCCATGTTCCAGTTATTTTGTTATTCTATTCATGTTCATGTTAAGATCATTAATGTTAATTGGAACATGGAGCTTAACTTGAGAAACATGTGCCACCACAAGGGTTTAATGGGACGCCCTTGGCCAACTAACTAGGAAAGCTAGTGGAAGACTACCTTACCCGAAAGGGGCAAGGGAAGTAGGGGATTGCATGCAAGGAGGTTCTCGGGTTGATTTTGCTGCGATGGCGGTCAAACGGGGGATTCTTGCAAGTGCTCTTCCCATAAACTGTAGCGGGTTTTCGGAAGCTAGTGGAACTTTGTAAAGGCCTCGTAGTGGATCCCTAGCCATTCACCTCGGTAGTGTCTAAGGGTCTAGCTAACCCTGGCAACATGGGGTACACGACTTGTGGGTACAGGGTACAACCTCTGCAGAGTGTAAAACTGGTATACTAGTCGTGCTCGCGGTCATGAGCAGCTCAGGATTCTCTGATGATTAAATTATGGAACTTCTTTGTCATATGCATTGCATGGTATTATTATTAATTTTGTTCTATTATTTTCATTATGGTTTGGTATTTACTTACATCTAGTAATTGCTAATAAAATTTTGACCAACTTATTAAAAGCAATGCTCAGCTTTAACCCCTATTGTCGATCAGCCTTACACATCACATGAACTCCCACCTTTGGAGAGTTCATGCACATTATTCCCCACAACTTGTTGAGCGATGAACATGTGTGAGCTCACTCTTGCTGTCTCACACCCCCACAGGAGAAGAACAGGTGGTTCAAGTGGAGCCACGTATCGAGGAGTTCGATTCGATCTAGGTGGCATCTCCCAGTTGACTTTCTGGCGCCAAGGATGGATTTTAGATCCTATTATATTTATCTTTTATTTTGTAAGACTTCCACTATGTAATAAATACTCTGATTATTGTGACATTTACCTCTATACACTCTGTTATTATATATGTTGTCTTCTTTGGAGCATGTATGAGACGCACCCGGCTTTGTCCCTTAAAGCCCGGGGTGTGACAGGATTTAATTGTGACATAGTTTAGTGAAAGGGAAATAGGGTTAACCATTTCCTATAAATAGATTTTGGTGGTTGACGACCAACACAAACCATATGGACTAGCTAGTTTGGCTAGATGTGATTTATATTAGGTGCATAAGGTTCAACACAAACCAAGAAAGAAAATCAGTTAGGGACTCAATCAAAAATTGGAGCAAGACTTGAGTGTGCTAAATTTAGAGCACCAGACAATGTCTGGTGCACTAGGCCCGTACAACTTCAAACAAGCCACTCTCGCGAATTCAGAGGCGCGCTCCGCTATAATTCACCAGACTGTCCGGTGTGCCACCGGACTGTCCAGTGAGCCAGCGGAGCAACGGCTTCCTGCGCGCTAACGGTCGACTGTGCAGAGCTACAGTGGAGAACAGTGCCGTGGCAGAAGTCAGAGGTCACCAATTGTCCGGTGCAGCAAGACGACAAGCGACTCCAACGCTCAACTGCTCCTAATCCTAATGGACGCGGTGACGTGGCGCACACCGGACAGTGCACAGTGACTGTTCCGGTGGCGCACCAGACTGTCCGGTGCGCCCATCGCCAGTAGCCCTTGCCAATGGCTAGGAAGTAGTTGGAGGCTATAAATACCTCCAACCACCTCATTCATTGTGATCCAAGTTTTATGAACATCCCATTCATTGCAAGAGCAAAAGACTTCACTCCAAGACACATTCAATAGATCAAATCCTCTTCAAGCCTCCAAATCAACTCAATTCCATTAGGGACTTGAGAGAGGGTGTTTTTTGTTCTTTTGTTGCTCTTGTTGCTTGGATTGGCCTTTTCTTTTCCCATCCTTATTCTCAAGTGCATTGTAAGCGAAGCAAGAGACACCAAGTGTGTGGTGGTCCTTGCGGGGTCTTAGTGACCCGTGTGATTAAGGAAAAGACTCACTCGGTCTAAGTGACCGTTTGAGAGAGTGGGAAAGGGTTGAAATAGACCCAGCCTTCGTGGCCTCCTCAACGGGAACTAGGTTCTTTGGAACCAAACCTCGGTAAAACAAATCACCGTGTCTACTCGCTTTGATTCTCGCTTGATTTATTTTGCTCTCTTTCCTCTCTCTAACATTTCCTTGCTAGTATTAATTTGAGTTTGCTCCCATACGTCATCCGCATCCTTTGAACAACTCTTGGCAAGAGAAACATTCTTTCGGACTTGAATTTAATTCTAACGCTAAACCCGACCCTAGTGTGTGGTTTAGGTTATAAATTTCAGGTTTCGCCTATTCACCCCCCCCTCTAGGCGACTTTCATTTAGAGAAAGTTTTTAGAAATCCTAATTCACCCCTCCTCTTAGGCGTCACCATTTCCTTCACCCGTCGTTATGGACATTCGTCACCTATCGTTGTGCATAGGCACACACCGGTATGGGGCATCTGTTACATCCTTTCCAATATATACGGGTCATTGTAGAGACTCTGATGCTGAGATCCCTTCGACTGGGGTTGACTGGTCTCGCTCATAGGTGGGGGTTTGCCTGGGACAGTACGTGGTGAGGTGTCGTCTAACGTCCATCGGGGACCTTTCAATGTCGTACCTAAGGCCTAAACATAGTTGGCGATGACCCATCTTGTCTTGCTGACGTGGGCTTGCATCATTGGGTCAGACTGTCGTGGGACCCAGTTGCTCGCCCCTCCTGGCGGGGTTGCTCGTCGTGGACTTGTTCGTTTGTTCTGCCTCACGAGGTTGCTCGGCAGAGACTTGGTCGCCTATGAAGGAAACAAGCGACGCCTAAGAGGGGGTGATTTAGAACTTCTAAAACTTTCACTAAACTAGGCCACAAATAAATCCCTAGAGCAAAACCTATGCAAATAATCAAACTAGAATGTGCAAACTAGGTTTTATTTAAGTGTTGCTATCTCTACCACAATGTTTAAGTTCCAATCCTAAAAAATATGAGTATAAAGACAAGATTGACACTTAAATACTTAATATAAATGTGGAAGTTAAAGAGCAAGGTAGAGATGCAAACTCTCGTGGATGACGCCGGTATTTTTACCGAGGTATCCGGAACCACGCAAGGTCCCGACTAATCCTCGTTGGTGCCCCTACGCAAATGGAATCCCACGCGAGGGCCAAGCACCACGATCGAGTAACTCCGTAGAGAGCCGTTGTGACGGAACCTCCCAAGTCATTAGGCCCACCTACAGTTGTCCTTGTCCATCGGACCTCGGACAATCCTGTAGATGCACCTGATCACTTGGCAAGTTCGGTATCTGAATTCTTTACCTTGCCCAAGAGTGTTTCACCCGTCACGCAGATATTACAACACATCGGAGGAACGAATATGCGGAAGCAGTTACAACAACTTATTTTATATTAAATTATAGAAAGAGTATTATTATTACAGACCAGTAAAATATAGGAGTGCAGGAGTAATATTATTACAACCCTGAGAGGCAAAAAACCCCTCCTCAAATGCACGAGAGTTGGGCTCTGCTCCACAAATGTCAAAATAAAAGCAGTTCCCGACAGGTGGGTCTTCAGGTGGTGGTGGTGTTGCTCTTTCTTCTTCAACTTCTACTTCTTCTTTGTTTTCTATATATATCACATATATAACCATGAATGCTCATGTAATGCTTATGAAAATGCAAAGATAATAAAGGTACATTATCTTGGGTCTTGAATACAATTTTCCTTCATGATACTCTAGGAAACTAAGGTTTTTGGAGTCAGAACTGTAGTTCATAGGGCAAGCATTACTAGAAGATTAGGTTTTTGGGGCTTTAGGTACCAAACATTGTCCAAATCATACCAAACTTTACCCAAGGCTTCTAAATAACATTTAAAGCTTATCCAAAAAGTTTAGTGATTTTTGAGTTATTAATCAATTTCTAAAATTCTAGGAGTATAGGTTTTGGCTATTTTAAATACTCCATAATTCCTTATTTGGACTAAAAATCATAAAACTATTTTTATTAAATAGTATAGAATTTTAGGAGCCTAGCAAAATTGGTCTTGTATTTTTAGCATTTTTACAATTTTCTATGAATTCTCTAATACCAGAAGAAAAAGAAAAAGGAAAAACATGAATAGTACTGGGCTGAAACTGGCCCAATACAACCCATGCCCAGGTGAAAACACGCGCACCCACGCCCGCGCTGCCGGTCTTGCGAAAAGGCCCCTAATGTTTTAAATAACTAGAAAAGAGCCCCACAGACTATTCCTAGAACACTGACATCTACAAAAACACCCCTCTAGTTCTATTTCTTTACAGAGCTCGGCCCACGACGGAATTAGGCCGAACACTTGGCCGGAGCCATGGTTTCACGGCGGTGGAGACTCGGACAAAGAGTAATAAGCTCATAAACATACAACATACATCGGTCCGAGTAAAAGCCCTCATTTAATTTGAATGATTTGACCCTAAACGGAGCTTGTTCATGGTCACGACGGATGAATGGCCCTGGAGATCGCGTTCTGGACAACTAACGTGATTGACGCTAAAATTGAAGCTTGGGGAAGCTTCATGGGTTCACCAGGGACTAGGCACATGATTGAATTTAGGCCAAACGAGGGTAGGGAAGCGGGTCGACAGAGAGGGTGTATACGGCGGCATTCTATGGAACAACGGGGTGTTCCGGTGGTGGGGCTCTGGTAAAATTCAATTGGACGGCACCGATAGCAATAGGAAGCTAAAGACACGCTAGAACAAGAGACAATTAGGTGAGTACTGACCTGAGAAGGGCTACCCACGAAGAGGTCCTTCATGGTGGCACTAAGAACAATGAGGGGGAGATTTATGGCCTATCTGAGTTCTTTGGTGGAATTGGGTCGATTGCGCAAGCACTCGTGTGTGTGTGATGAGGTGAAGAAGTAGCGCTCGGGCTCAATTTATAGGAAGATGGCCGGAGGTGGATGAGATTCAAGGATCTGCAAGTGCGCTGGCGAGCTCACCCGCGCGGCAGAGCCACGGCGAGCATCTGGTGATCGCCGATTAACCGGGTAGCGCCACCCCAGGGTTTATGCGCCACGTCGCGGAAGATTCTTACCGCGGCCACAGTCCGATCCTCAGCCGCGGTGGTGATCTTATCCCCGGCGAGATTTTTCTGAATTCCGGTGAACAGTATGCCTGCTAGGCCAAATTCAAATGGCTATTGCTCCAAATTTTATGCAACTACATACAACCGAGTCTGCATCAAAGTTGTACCTGGACTAATGGTCTTTCTTTTTGGTATAACGACCATACTAAAAATCTGCACAGATTAATCAGGCCAGGACGCTCAAGTTGGTGCGACAACACTGAACCTTGATCCTAATCAGATGCAGTGAATGAACACCTGTTAGGCCGACTGACAACACCCTTTTAACCTCATGTATCTCTCATTTTTGTGTAACACTAGTGTCGGCGTTTCGAGACAGGGGGGTCCCTAAGCCGACGAGTGAGTGTGCTGCGTGCCCCAGCCCAGATGGGTCGAGCGCGTGGGCGAGCGCGAAGGGGGGAGAGGCGAGGTGGCCGGAGTCGAGCGTGAGAGAGGTGGAAGTCCCGCGGCCTTCGTGTTCGTCCCGCGCCCAGGTCAGGTGCGCTTGCAGTAGGGGGGTTACAAGCGTCCACGCGGGTGAGGGAAGCGAGCGGCCCCAAGAGAGCGCCTGTCCCGTCCTCGGTCCCGCGCGGCCAACCTTCTCTAAGAAGGCCCTGGTCCTCCCTTTTATAGTCGTAAGGAGAGGAGCCAGGCGTACAATGGGGGGGTGTAGCAGAGTGCTACGTGTCTAGCGGAGGGAGAGCTAGCGCCCTAGGTACATGCCAATGTGGCAGCCAGAGAGGTCTTGGCACCTTGCTGGCGTGATGTCGTGGCTGTCGGAGGTGCGACGGAGCCTGGCGGAGGGACAGCTGTTGGAGCGGTCGAGTCCCTGCTGACGTCGTCCTGCTTCCGTAAGAGAGCTGGGGGCCGCCGTCGTCACAGAGCTGGTGGAGCGCCATCATTGCCCATCCGGCGGAGCTGGCCGGATGGGATGCCGGTCTTGTTCTCCGTGACCCGAGTCGATTTCGGGGTAGGATGATGATGGCGCTTCCTGTTGACGTGGCGGGTCTGTGCCCTAGGCAGGGTGACGTGGGGGCTCCTCCGAAGCCGAGGTTGAGTCTGTCTTCTGTTGCCGAGGCCGAGCCCGAGCCATGGGGTCGGGCGAGGCGGAAGTCGTTCGGCCGAGGCCAGGGCGAAGCCCGAGCCCTGGGGTCGGGCGAGGCGGAGTTTTGTCGTCTTCCGGGTCTTAGCCCGAGTCCGAGCCCTGGGGTCGGGCGGAGCGGAGTTCGCCGTCTTCCGGGTCTTAGCCCGAGTCCGAGCCCTGGGGTCGGGCGGAGCGGAGTTCGCCGTCTTCCGGGTCTTAGCCCGAGTCCGAGCCCTGGGGTCGGGCGGAGCGGAGTTCGCCGTCTTCCGGGTCTTAGCCCGAGTCCGAGCCCTGGGGTCGAGCGGAGCGGAGTTCGCCGTCTTCCGGGTCTTAGCCCGAGTCCGAGCCCTGGGGTCGGGCGGAGCGGAGTTCGCCGTCTTCCGGGTCTTAGCCCGAGTCCGAGCCCTGGGGTCGGGCGGAGCGGAGTTCGCCGTGGCGCCTTTGGCAAGGCCTGACTGCCTGTTAGACTCACTCTGTCGAGTGGCACCGCAGTCGGGGTGGTGCAGGCGGCGCTGTCCTTCTGTCAGACCGGTCAGTGGAGCGGTGGAGTGACGGCGGTCACTTCGGCTCTGCCGGGGGGCGTGTGTCAGGATAAAGGTGTCAGGCCACCTTTGCGTTAAATGCTCCTGCAATTTGGTTAGTCGGTGTGGCGATTTAGTCAAGGTTGCTTCTGAGCGAAGCCAAGGCCTCGGGCGAGCCGGTGATGTGTCCGCCGTAAAAAGGGGGGCCTCGGGCGAGACGGAAGTCTCTCGAGGTCGGCTGCCCTTGGCCGAGGCTAGGCTCGGGTGAAGCGTGATCGAGTCACTCGTGTGGACTGATCCCTGACTTAATCGTACCCATCAGGCCTTTGCAGCTTTATGCTGATGGGGGTTACCAGCTGAGAATTAGGCGTCTTGAGGGTACCCCTAATTATGGTCCCCGACAGTAGCCCCCGAGCCTCGAAGGGAGTGTTAGCACTCGCTTGGAGGCTTTCGTCGCACTTTTTTGCAAGGGGACCAGCCTTTCTCGGTTGCATTTTGTTCCGGTGGGTGCGCGCGAGCGCACCCGCCGGGTGTAGCCCCCGAGGCCTCGGAGGAGTGGTTACACTCCTTCGAGGTCTTAATACCTCGCGTAACGCTTCGGCTGGTCTGGTCGTTCCCTCATGCGAACTGGCCGTAGCCCGGGTGCACGGTCGGGGCCCAAGCTCTCGGGCTGGTATGTTGACGCTGTCAACTGTTCGGCCGGAGCCGGTTTTTGCGAGAGCAGCCCCCGAGCCTCTGCACAGGGCGAGAGGGCGATCAGGGACAGACTCGACTTTTTACATACGCCCCTACGTCGCCTTTCCGCAAGGAGGAGGGGGGGAGTGCGCCATGTTACCCTCGATGGGCACCGAACATGGTGTCTCCGGTGAGCTGCAAGCGGGTAATCCGAGTGGACGTCCGTGCCCCGTTCGTTGGGGGTCGGCTAGGGGCCCAGAGGCACGCCCAAAAGTACATGCGGGTGATTTGCCGGACCCGGTCCCCTGGCGACGGGGTCCGAGGGCTCGATGCCTCCCTCCGATGGGATTCCGTTACAAGATCGTTCCCGCTGGTCTCGGAAATGTCCTAGGGTACCTCGGGAGCGCAGCCCGAGCCTCGGTTATGTATCGAACGTACCCCTGGTCATCCCTCGCTCGGTGTCTGAGGCGACTGTGAACCCTTCGGGGGCCAGCCTTCGAACCCCTGATCAGTAATGGGCGCGGAGCCTGAGTAGCCTGAGGCGGCCATGGAACCCTTCGGGGGGCTGGCCTTCGAACCCCTGACCAGTAGTGGGTGTCGGGCCCACGCGACCTGAGGCGACTGTTGAACCCTTCGGAGGGCCAGTCTTCGAACCCCTGATCAGTAGGGGGGGCTCGGAGCCCGGTTCCTTCGCGGAGAAGGGTCCTTTTCGGGGTATCCCCCTTTCCCGGTCCCTGTTGCAAGAGATAGAGAAAGAGGAAGAAGGAAAAGGATACGAAATCGAACGACGTGGCGTACCTTTTCTGACGCGGCTATTACGGCGAAGGCGAAGCGTCGTGCGCTCCTCCTGTCAGAGGCGCCGCCTGTCCCGCCGCGGAGTTAATGCGACGGGGCGAGTGGTTGGCGGGGCGGCCGTTGCGCGTGCACGATCCGTTCGAGGAACGGGTCACGGGTGTACCGTCTTCACGCCGTGAGAGGAGGCTCTCTTGCTGTCCCAGGATGGGACGTGAGCCTGGCTGACGACGTGACTGCTGCTCCCGCCCGCCTGCCACCGCCATTACTGCCGGCCCACTTTCGGTCGCTTTGACCGACGCGCCAGGCTGGCGCTGTTGGGTCGTGCGCTGGGTCGCCTCAAGTCGCGGCATAGGCTCCACAACCGAAGAGGCGCGACGGCGGCACAAGTGGCGGTGCGGTTGCTTGCATGCAGCAACTGGCGCGCCGGTTGCTTGACGCGTGGGCCTGGGCTTCCAAGCTGGTGTGTCAGAAGTCGGAGAAGCGCGTCCACCTGGCGCGGTTGCATGCCGCCTGCATGGCTGCCCGCCCCTTCCGCCCGTTGGTCTGGGCAAAAGTGGGGGGTCGCTTGTAACCGCTGGGCGGTCGTGCGCACCATGCGCGGCGGTTTGGCTTCTTCTGCCCTGAGCCGGTTTGCATGACATGCGGGACCCAGCCCCCGAGTCGCAGGGGAGGGCCTTGGAGCGTGTTGGAGAAGACTCAGCCCGCGACGTCTGGGGGCGCACGTAGGGAGAGTTGCCTTTAAAAGGAGGGAGACTCCTTTCAGAAGGCAACCATGTCTTCTTCCTCCCTTATGCGTCGTGTCTTTCCATCTTCCAAGCCCCCGGATGGGGGGTATCCGCCGCCTTTTCGCCTCCTCGTTGGAGGAACGCAACCCCATGGGGGTTGGTACCTCTCAGCCATCGTTCGGCTTCAAGGATTTTCATCACGCAGCCCGGTCGCACCCCCCCACCGGCGGTCACCCGAGATGGCGACCTCCGGCTTGATGGTGGGGGAAAGCGAGCCGGGCTGCGGCCTCTTCCCCTCCCTCAGCCTCAAGGATTTTCATCACCAAGGCTGGGGAGGGGAGAGTGCCGAGTTGGGGTCGGCCCCTGCGTGGGCGGTGGCCCGCTCCTTCACTCAGTGATCGGAGGGAAGGGCGGCCGTCGTCCGTGGCGCTGGCAGCTGCAGCGTGCCTGGCTTTCGGGCGCGAGTGGCTTCGGGGCCGCTCGCGGTACCGGCATCCGCCACGGCAGCTTGAAGAGGTTCTGCTGCCGGCGAGATAGCTGGGGCCGGCCACGGACTGACCTCCAACTCTACGGCCTTCTGCCCGTCCTTGCCTTACGAGTTTTGGCATGGGCGGGGGCCTCCTGGCGGCGGCATCTAGCCCGAGGTCAGCGTTGCCGCTGCTTGGCCCCTCGGAGCGGAAGTTGTCGTCGTCGCCGCTGCTGGAGCAGGTGACGGCGCGCCATCCGTCGGCCTTCCGTCGCTCCGCAGGTCTTCCCCCTCGGAGTGGGGTTGTTCGCACCTGCGGAGGGGGAACCGGAGTTCCGTTTGTAATGGCACTTCGAATGCCAGTGTTTTTTGTTCATTGTGGCTGTCGGGGCCTGAACATGTATGTAATTCCGGCACGGAGCCGTGTTTTTTCCTCATTTTCGAGCACTAAGTCTCGCCTGTTGATTATCTGAACCGCTTTACCAAGCATGAGTCGCCCCGTGTCAAGGTGACGGGTGGGGTATCCGTATCCCGGAGGCGTAGGAATCCCTCGGCCCATTCGGCCTTGTTGTCTGGGGCTCCTCTAGCTTAGTCAAAGAGACCCCTCGGCCGCCCTTCGATGGGCCGAGGCCAGGGGTAGCGACATCAGTATGAACAGAGGCGGAGTTGGCTCGAGAATGGGAACCTGGTTGGCCGGAGCCCAGTCGTGTTGTCCGTCAGTGGAGCCGACGCCAAAGTCGATCAGCCGAGGCTTCGGGTCGGGCTGGCGCCCTTGGAAGCCGGTTGACCGAAGCCCCAGGGGTAACCGGCCGAGCCGCCTGCTCGGGCCGGATTCCCGGAGGAGTCCCTGGACCGCGTCGCCGTCCGAGGCTGGGTCGGACTTTTCTGAAGACGTCGTCGATGCCGAGGGTGCTATGGCTCCCTTCAGCGTGAAGACCCGAGCCTGCAGGATCAGATTGTCTTGTAGCGTGTGCCTTCTGCGGCCGCCGAGGCCAGAAAACACACCCTCGCCGCGCTTGCGAAGCTGCGTCTTTTTTCCTCTTGTTCCGAGCATCTGGACTCTCTGTCGGTAACAGGGATGTTTGTGTGAGCGAGAGTTGCTTCTCACGGAAGGGACGAGTGAGGTATCCGTATCCCAGAGGCGTGGGAATCCCTCGGCTCGGTCGGCCTTGCCGTTTACGCGTACATTCACCCGTTCATGAGGCCCTGTCCCCGACTTAGTCGAGAAAGCTTGAAGGACTGCTTCGGCAGGAGAGCTTCCGAACGTGAAGACTTGTTTGGTCCACGGAGTCGCTTTATCCGAGCGCGAGTTACTTATCGCGAAGGTGATGAGTGAGGTATCCGTATCCCGGAGGCGTAGGAGTCCCTCGGCTCGGTCAGCCTTGGCTGCTTACGTGTACTCCGTCGTTTCCAGGATCCGCTTTCCGAAGTAGTCAAGAAGCACGAAAGAAATCCTGCTAAAAAGAGATCCTTTTTCGAGGAAAAATTCGACGCAGAGGGGGTCTCCCCCCTTTTAGCCCCCGAGGGAGGGTCGGGCTTTGCCGAGGCTAGGCCGACCCTTCCTTGACGACTAAACTTTGCGTAGGTGCGAGGTATATGAACAACTTGAAAACATCTTAAGGGTAGAAGCGACGTAGCTGTTTGATGTTCCAAGCGTTACCGTAGATCTCGCCTTGATTGTTGGCCAGCTTGTATGTTCCGGGCTTCAGAACTTTGGCGATGTCGAATGGCCCTTCCCAGGGGGGCACGAGCTTGTGCCTCCCTCGGGCGTCTTGCCGCAGCCGAAGCACCAGGTCGCCCACCTGGAGGTCTCGGGACCGGACCCCTCGGGCGTGGTAGCGTCGCAGGGACTGCTGGTACCGCGCCGAGTGTAGTAAGGCCCTGTCCCGAGCCTCCTCCAGCTGGTCCAGCGATTCCTCTCGGCTAGCTTGGTTGCTTTGATCGGTGTAGGCCCTTGTCCTCGGGGAGCCGTATTCCAGGTCAGTGGACAAGATAGCTTCAGCCCCGTAGACCAGGAAAAACGGCGTGAAACCCGTGGCACGACTCGGCGTCGTCCTTAGGCTCCAGACCACCGAGGGGAGTTCCTTCATCCATCGCTTGCCGAACTTGTTGAGGTCGTTGTAGATCCGAGGCTTGAGCCCTTGTAGAATCATGCCGTTGGCACGCTCTACTTGCCCATTCGACATGGGATGAGCCACGGCGGCCCAGTCCACCCGGATATGGTGATCCTCGCAAAAATTCAGGAATTTTTTGCCGGTGAACTGGGTGCCGTTGTCGGTGATGATGGAGTTCGGGACCCCGAAGCGATGGATGATGTTGGTGAAGAACGCCACCGCCTGCTCGGACCTGATGTTGTTCACAGGTCAGACCTCGATCCACTTGGAGAATTTGTCGATGGCGACCAGCAGGTGCGTGTAGCCCCCGGGCGCCTTCTGCAAGGGACCGACGAGGTCCAGACCCCATACAGCGAAGGGCCAGGTGATGGGTATCGTCTGCAGAGCCTGAGCGGGCAGGTGAGTCTGCTTCACATAGAATTGGCACCCTTCGCAGGTGCGGACAATTCTAGTGGCGTCAGCCACCGCCGTTGGCCAGTAGAAGCCTTGCCGGAAAGCATTCCCGACAAGGGCTCGGGGAGCTGCGTGGTGGCCGCAAGCCCCCGAGTGTATCTCTTGCAGCAGTTCCCGACCTTCGGCGATGGAGATGCATCGCTGGAGGATGCCCGAGGTGCTGCGATGGTAGAGCTCCTCTTCATCGCCCAGCAAGACGAATGACTTGGCGCGTCGCGCTACCCGCCGAGCCTCGACTTGGTCGAGGGGTAGCTCTCCTCGACGGAGATATTGCAGGTACGGGGCCTGCCAATCTCGATCTGGCGTGGCCCCGCTCTGCTCTTCCTCGACGTCCAGTGCCTCGCCCTCGGGGGCCGAGGGTACCTCGGGCTGTGCCGAGGGTGCCTCGGGCTGAGCCGAGGGTGCCTCGGGCTGAACCGAGGGTACCTCGGGCTCGGGCGCGTCGTCGAGCTTGACGGAGGGTTGATGCAGATCCCGGGAGAAGACGTCCGGGGGGACCGTCGTTCGCCCCGAGGCTATTTTAGCCAGCTCGTCTGCGGTTTCGTTGTAGCGCCGAGCGATGTGGTTGAGCTCGAGCCCGAAGAACTTGTCTTCCAGGCGCCGAACCTCGTCGCAGTAGGCCTCCATCTTCAGGTCGCGGCAGTGGGAGTTCTTCATGACTTGGTCGATGACGAGCTGCGAATCACCGCGGGCGTCGAGGCGTCTGACCCCTAGCTCGATGGCGATCCGCAACCCGTTGACCAGAGCTTCGTACTCGGCCACATTGTTGGACGCCGGGAAATGGAGGCGCAGCACGTAGCACAAGTGCTTTCCGAGGGGCGAGATGAAGAGCAGGCCCGCGCCGGCTCCTGTCTTCATCAGTGACCCGTCAAAAAACATGGTCCAGAGCTCCGGTTGGATCGGAGCCGT
This sequence comes from Zea mays, assembly GCF_902167145.1. Taxonomy (NCBI): domain Eukaryota; kingdom Viridiplantae; phylum Streptophyta; class Magnoliopsida; order Poales; family Poaceae; genus Zea; species Zea mays. Next base: position 133,694,798 of record NC_050100.1, on the reverse strand, counting down.
CGGCAACTGGGTGTCGACCCATTCGGCCACGAAATCCGCCAACACCTGGGACTTGATGGCCTTCCGAGGGGCGAACGAGATCGTTTCGCCCATGATTTCCACCGCCCACTTTGCGATCCTGCCCGAGGCCTCCCGGCACTGGATGATCTCCCCCAGGGGGAAGGATGACACCACAGTTACCGGATGAGACTCGAAGTAGTGTCGCAGCTTCCGCCTTGTCAGGATCACAGCATACAGCAGCTTTTGAACTTGTGGGTAGCGGATCTTGGTCTCGGACAGCACTTCACTGACGAAGTAGACCGGCCTCTGAACGGGCAATGCATGCCCTTCCTCTTGCCTTTCGACCACAATCGCGGCGCTAACCACCTGAGTGGTCGCGGCGACGTAGACCAAGAGGGCTTCTCCATCCGCCGGGGGCACCAAGACAGGCGCCTTTGTAAGGAGCGCCTTCAGGTTGCCGAGGGCTTCCTCGGCCTTAGGGGTCCAAGCGAAACACTCGGCCTTCCTTAAGAGGTGGTACAGAGGCAGACCTCTTTCGCCGAGGCGTGAGATGAAGCGGCTCAGGGCCGCGAGGCATCCCATGACCCTCTGTACACCTTTTAAGTCCTTGATGGGTCCCATGCTGGTGATGGCCGCGATCTTCTCCGGGTTGGCTTCGATGCCTCGCTCGGAGACGATGAACCCTAGGAGCATGCCTCGGGGCACCCCGAAGACACACTTCTCAGGATTGAGCTTGACTCCTTTTGCCTTGAGACATCGGAATGTCACTTCAAGGTCGGAGAGGAGGTCGGAAGCCTTCCTTGTCTTGACTACGATGTCATCGACGTAGGCCTCGACTGTGCGACCGATGTGTTCGCCGAACACATGGTTCATGCACCGCTGGTACGTCGCGCCCGCATTCCTCAAACTGAACGACATGGTGACATAACAGTACATGCCGAACGGCGTGATGAAAGAAGTCGCGAGCTGGTCGGACTCTTTCATCCGGATCTGGTGATACCCTGAGTAGGCATCGAGGAAGGACAGGGTTTCGCACCCAGCGGTGGAGTCCACGATTTGGTCGATGCGAGGCAGAGGGTAGGGAACCTTCGGACATGCTTTGTTGAGACCAGTGTAGTCTACACACATCCGCCATTTCCCCCCTTTCTTCCTCACAAGCACAGGGTTGGCAAGCCATTCGGGATGGAATACCTCTTTGATGAACCCTGCTGCCATTAGCTTGTGGATCTCTTCGCCAATCACTCTGCGCTTCTCCTCGTCGAATCGGCGCAGAGGCTGCCTGACGGGTCGGGCTCCGGCCCGAATATCCAGCGAGTGCTCGGCGACATCCCTCGGTATGCCGGGCATGTCCGAGGGACTCCACGCAAAGACGTCGGCGTTTGCGCGGAGAAAGTCGACGAGCACTGCTTCCTATTTGGGGTCGAGCCCGGAACCGATCCGGACCTGCTTGGTGGTGTCGCCACTGGGGTCGAGAGGGACGACCTTAACCGTCTCCGCTGGCTCGAAGTTGCCGGCGTGGCGCTTCACGTCCGGCACCTCCTTGGAGAGGTTCTCCAAGTCGGCGATGAGGGCCTCGGACTCGGCGAGGGCCTCGGCGTACTCCACGCACTCCACGTCGCATTCGAACGCGTGTTTGTACGTGGGGCCGACGGTGATGACCCCGTTGGGGCCCGGCATCTTGAGCTTCAGGTAGGTGTGACACCCCAGTGTCACCTAGGGTTTCTCTTAAAAAGCCAAACCAAGAACCATTATTCTATGTGAACCAAAGTAAGCATGAGCATCAAAATAACTTAAGTGATAAAGAATTCACCAAGTATATGTTTAAAAGTGTCATGATCAAAACAATTGAGTCTTGAAAAGGTAAGAATGTGCAACCCTAATTAAAAACCCTAAGTGAACCCCATGAACAAAATTCAAGAAAATAAGCAAAAGGGAATGAAAAGTTTAAAATTTTGAGTTGAGCCAATAATATAAGTTAAAATATATTTGATAAGCAACAAGATAGATTGAGAAAGCTTAGCCAAAATAATTCAAGAAAACCCCCAAATCAAGCTTCTTTTGTTGGGACTCATTGGGAATTCTGAATTTCAGAATTCTGAAATTCAGACCTTGAGCCAAAGATCAGGGATGTTCACCTTGATCCCTAACTCGAATCCTAATGGCCCCATTGACAAAATTGTGTCTAACTAACCCCTCTGTCGTGTGCCAGAAGATGGCATTGGGACGCGAGCCCTAGACACGACAAAACTTGGGATTTGCCTCGGGTTTGGGCAGGGAGACAGACCAGATTTCCTGGCCCCATATCTCTGCAACCAGTAGGCAAAATCCTATGACCTCCACACAAGAATGGTAGCTTGTAGGGAGGAGAAGAGGTTTCGTGCACTGACCAAGGCGAGAGCAGGCTCGGATGAGCGACCACACGCGCTAGAGCTTGGGCAGAACGCACGGGCACACATGTTCGACCCTGGTCGGCACGCCAGAGCTCGCCCAACCCGCGCGCGCGCTCGCCCCAGCGTCCGGTCAAGTCCGCCGCGCGCCCACGCCCTCGGCCGTGCTCGCCCGCGCCTATAAAGCCTCCCCGGGCGCACCTCTCTTCGCCCCGCACTCACCCTCACCGGCCAGCCACCGTTCCTTAGCTCCGGCGAGCGTATTTCCGCCCGCCATTGCCGCCAGAGCTACGGCCGCCGTGGCCAGCCCACTCCAGCCACCCTCAAGCCCAACCTGTGCTTCGGCTAGCTCCACCAGTAGCCCGTGAAGCTTGCCAAGCCCTCGGACCCGACCGGACTTCACCGGAGGCCCGAGATCGACCTCACCGGACTTCGGTCTTCCGCCGCCGCGCGTGGACCGAGCTGTCCAGTGAGTCTCCGCCCAATTCCTTTCGCTCATGTCTTCTCTGGCATCCCGTGGACCTCTCTGACCTATTTAATTGAACTACCTCGCCGTGACCAGGCCGGTCTCCTCGCCGCCGACGAGCATCCCCGCCTGCGCGCGTGGACCGACCGACTCCGGCCATCTCCGCCGACGTTCCGCACACCGTTGTGATCCCCGCGACCTCCCCTTCATCCTCGACCACTTCACCGGAACAGTCTCGCCGCCGGTAAGCCCCTCCGCCCTTTTCTTCGCCGCGGCTACTGTTTGAGGTAGAAGAAGGACCTCGGGTTAGGTTTTGTAGAACCCGAGGGGTTTTCTGTAATGTCAGCGACTCATGTGAATAGTAACCTAAGGACTGATTCGCGAAGGAAAACTTAGAAAAACCGCCAGGGACCCCAGTGCAAAGTGGATTTCCATTTAATCAATTCTGTTATTCTTTTAAAATAACCAGAGAACTTAGAAAATCCATAACTTGATGAAATCTTAATGAAAAGATGTCAAACCAATTTTGCTAGCTCTGGAATATTATGATCTATCATTTAAAATTATTGAACCATATGCTTTCTGTTCTAAATTTTAGAGCTTAAAATTAAAAATAGAAACCCCCTAAACCTTGTTTAATTAAGGAAAATTAGTTTTTCTTCTGTACTGAGCTTAAGAAAATTTGTAGATGCTTATACCCTAATTAGACATTGTTTAAAAATAGTAGGATCCCCAGCATTAGAGATTATGATGTAGTTATTCATTTAAAGCCATTTTGTCCACAACTTAGAGAAAATCAGAAAAGCATTTGAAAATGTTGAACAGTGATTAGCAATATTTTTCCTAGTTTACTTATGCAACAAAGAACCTAGGAAAAATGCAGAGACCATTAATTAGGACCAGTTTCTAATTAAGATGCTTTAATCAGCCTTATGTAGACTGAAAATCAATTATTAGAATTGCAAAACTATAACCAAAGTGGTTAACAAAAATCCAGTGAACTTATAACCACCAGAGCCCCACTACAAAAATACAGAGCACCCCAGCCTAACTTTTTAAGTAAGGAAAATAAATACAAAGTGGTAATAAGGCATTTTCCCAATAAATCATAAGCAACCCCTTTTTATGAGATAATGGGCAACCAAAAATTAGCTAAGTCCATGATGAGATAAACCACCAGAGAAAAATGCAAACCCATGAATAAGAAGTGAACCCATACCTTTTTCTAGTAATTTGTGAGAAAGGCCATTTAGCTCAAATAATGCTTACCACCCCTTCCCTTAAGCAAAAAGAAACCAAACTCCAGAATGATTGCTCTTGCACAAAAAAACTAGCTAAGAAAAATAAGAACTCTGTTGTTTGATGTTTTTCAAGTATAGTGGTAGTAGAAAGCACCCCTTTGGCTAGAAACCTTAAGAAAACCATAGGAAAAGAATTAAAGGGTATTAATGACTAGAAATTTGTATCAAGTCATGTTATAACACCTAAAAGCCAGCAAAAATAAGTTTTTGAGAACTACCCACTGTTAAATAATAGTTGTAGTTCAAAGTACCCCTTCTGCCCTAAAATTTGGTAATTTTGTCCAGAGAAAACCATTCACTTTCTGAACCCCAAATTTTGAGACAGGGAATCATACACCAGTAACAAGCCACTGTAATTTTTGCAGAATTTTTGGAATTCTATAAAAGCAACTTGTAGTTCAAACCTACTCCAAAACATTAAAAAGAATAAAGAAAAGAAAAGGAGGAATAAACCTCATCCCATTAAAACTAACCCAATTTACCAAGTATACCACTAAAAGGTTTTACATAAGTAAGGTTAACTTGTTTAAATTCAAAAGACCCTACACCTTTAAAAGTTGTAAATTCTAAAGCACATATTGTATCATGCATATATCTTACGCATTGCATTCATTAGATTGTAATCTTGCCGACGGAGAGTACATGCTCATCCCCGAGCAAGGACCTGTCCAAGAGGAGGACCAGGAGCAGGCTTCAGAGGCTGCTATTGAGGATCTCCCCGCAGCCCCAGCAATTGAAGGCAAGCCCCGGTTTTATGCATAACCGTTTATATATGCTATTTTACTACACTTAATGCTTGTAGGATTGCAATGTGCACTTAAGTGTAGGAGTTGCTTGAAACCTCTAGTTGCATGAACTTAGGATTCCTTTTTGAGATGCATACTAGTATGCTAGGTCGAGTAGCTGCTTGCTAATCAGGATCTCGGTAGAAGTCGAGTGATTTTCCTAGCACTCGCGCGAGGTCAGGAATTGATTGTATTCATCTTGATAATGGGATAGATATATATTGGTCTATGGACTTGGATCCAGGGAGGATGCCTTGTCCATAAAACGGGAAAAATGAATTAAGGATTAATGTGTGGATACCTGAGTCAAGCTTTTGAACGTACTAAGCACATGCCGGGAAAAATGGTAACCGGTAAACCTAGTACCTGATTGAAGCCGGGCGCGGACTTTATCCCTCATGCGACCTGAGACAGGGTCTCCCATGCTAGCTATGGTGGGTACAAGTGCGGTCACTGCACGGCGGCAGCCGGGGTCAGTGGAGCATTGTATGCCAAGGCGGTGAGGCCTGGACGCGAACGGGGAATCGATGGGGACGGTTGTCATGTGTGGGGTCGGAGTACCCTGACATGCCGTGTGTTTAGGTTTACCTTGCAAGGTTTAAAAACTCGATTCGAATCGTCTGCTTCTCGCAGCTAATGAGACTGCTTGATTCCTTGTACTGCATCGAGTAAGAAGTGAAATGTGGACTACATGAGATAACTTGTTGGTTGAACTAATTGATTGCTACCATGTATGCTTAGAAGGAGCAAATCTAGCTAAGTTAATGATGGTAGAATTTGAAAAGCTAAAAGTTGATTTTAGAAACAGCTAGTGCTTTTGGCAAACCAAACCCCCCAGCCAAACAGCTGCATAGTCTAGAGGTAGAGGAGTAGACTCCTCACACCGGTTAAGTCTAGCTGAGTATTAGTATACTCAGCCTTGCTTGTGGCACCATTTTTGCAGGTACCATGCAGGATGTAGTTGATGGTGTGACTTGGCCTACCACCCTGCCACCGGGTTGGACGGTCGAGTGGGATGTTGCTCCGGCAGGAGAGGAGCATGAGGAGTAGTGGGCTAGGCCTTGCCCATTTCCTCGTTACCGACGACATCGATTATCCGCTGCACTTTAATTTGTGAACTTTATTTGCTACTCCAAAAAACTCCGATTTATGTAATAACTCCGTACTTAATTTGAGGTTTCCTGTTTTATTGTATTTCTTCTGTGACTCACCTTCGAGTGAGATTGTGGAATTTGATCCTGGTTAAGTGGCTCTATCAGATTAGATCTGAGGGACTGACGGGTTATTCCGATTTAAGTGTGTTACGGCCCCTGAGGCGTGACTTAGGCACTTAAGCTGGAATAATTCGGGTGGTTCTGCCACAGCTGGTATCGGAGCAAATTCCACCACAGAGAGGGACAATAAACCATGAATACCAATTTTCAAGATCTAAAACTTGCCTAGAAACTACTACGGATCGTCAGGACTAGACCGCTAGACCTAGGACGAAAGGCCTTAGGCATAGAGGGAGAAATAGGTGGCTAATTAATTAGGCCCCGTGGGCCAGTACTTATATTCTAAGGATGCCCTAAAAAGCACCCTATTCTCTTTTGAGAGGCAACGTTTCTTTCCGCATGCATGCATTATAAACCACAAAGAGGAATTAAAATTTGAGCTAACCCACTTTCCTTAAAACCATCTGGGCTCTCTTTTTCTTTTTCCTTCCACCATAATCTTTATCTTTGATTCCCTTCCGCAGATGAATTCACCTACCCCCGCCAGTGGAGGAGACTCTCGTTTCAGTTCTGACTTCCTTTCTCGCGATGGCTTTCCTTCCATCTTGTGGGAAGTGCTTAACTCCGCCGGTTACCCTATGCCCCCTTTGTACACGGTGCAGTTGTATGAGGAGCATCGGGTACCTCGTTGTCGGGTCTGGCTAACTTTGGAGGCTCATCCCCTTCAGCCGGGTTGGCGTTCTCTTGACTCTGAGACGATTGGGCTCAGGACGGACGACACCGTTGAGGCAGCAGCCATGAAGACTCTGACGACTTTCTGTGGCTACCATCCCCTGGAGATGGTGATGCACCCCTTGGGACTCTTCCCTGCTGAGAAGAAGGATGATCCCATGTGGTGTAACCGCGTGAGCCATGTGAAGGATGTGTGGGCAATGTATCCTGACTTGGTTGGGAGGGTCATTGTTCAGTGCATGAGTGCGCTGTACCGCCTTCAGGCCCTTCAGAGCGATGCTATGACACTTCTTGCTAACACCGCTCAGACTGCCAAGCTCACTCTCGACAGTCGGGAAGATTTTGTGGTCGACCTATCCACAGAGTTGGTGGAAAAGGATCTGCAGGTGGAAAGGCTGAGCCAGCGTATTACCACCCTGGAGCAGCAAGTGGAGATCCGAGATAACACTATTGATGTCTTGGAGAACTAGCTTCACGACGTGCAGAGGGAACTCGAGGAAGCCAATGACCACTTGGACATGCACCACCTGGAGATGGAGGCCAATGAAGCAGGAAGCGAGGGAGAAGAGGCTCCCGAGGAGCTAGGACCAGCCCCTGGTGCCAATGGGACTACCTCCGCGATACCTCCTTCACCCGTATCCAGTGTCGCTTCCACCGCCCAGGGTTAAGCAGTCGCTTTGACATTTCTTTAGGCGGATAGAAACCTATGCGAGCTTAGTAGTATCACATTTTGGACTAGGCTTATGGGTACTTTCCCCTGATTAATGTAACCCTATGAACTTTTGATATCTGTGGGATCTTGTCACCATGTTATCTTCATTTCGAACCTAATGTTATGATTATGGCATTTTCCTTCCATATGAGATGATATCTTGTCGTTCGGAAATATGAGTTGGGATAACAATGGCGACAATCTCTGTTTTCAGATGGCAGCGAGGCAGCGTCGCGGGCAGAATGAGCAAGCTCCCCCGCCACCTCCTCCAGCTCCCACAGTGCAGGAGCTGATGGCCCAGCAGAATGAAATTCTGCGACAGCTCTTGCAGCGCCAGCCCCACCAACAGCACCATGGTGGAGGCCAGCATCAGCGACCTTCGGCTATGGCAACATACCAGGAGTTTCTGAGCACGCAGCCGCCCTTGTTCACCAAGGCAGAGGATCCGTTGGACGCCGACGTGTGGCTTCGCGTCGTCGAGTCCAAGTTTCCCCTCCTCACGGGAGACTGCCCTGATGAGGCCAAGGCTCGCTTCACCGCACAGCAGCTTCGCGGCCCAGCTCGGACTTGGTGGGACCACTTCCGTGCTATGCTCCCCGCTGATCGTGAAGTATCTTGGGAGGAATTCAAGACTGCCTTCAGAGGACACCACATTCCAGCTGGCATTCTTGATCGGAAATTGAATGAATTCCTGGCCCTCAATCAAGGAACCCGCACGGTACTGCAGTATGCGCAAGCCTTCAACGACTTATGCCAGTATGCAGGGTATCATGCTGATTCTGATGAAAAGAAGAGGGATCGCTTCCGCAGGGGTCTCAATACCAAGCTGCGGGAACGACTCAACACTGTCCGGGCAGATAGCTTCAATGAGTTGGTCAACATGGCCATCTCTCAGGAGGATTGCATTGTTGCTCACCGGGCAGAGAAGAAGAGGAAGGCACCAATGGCAGCACCATCCGCTCAGGCTCAGAGGTTCCGGATTGTTTCTCACAATCAGAGCAGGGGTTTTCAGCAGCAGGCAGGCAGATGGGTGATCAGGCCACCTCAGCAGCAGCAGCAGCCGGCACCCAACCGCTATCCAGCTCCCGCCCCAAGAAACAATCAGCCTCCGCAGCAGCAGCAGTTCCGCCAGGGCAATGGGAACAAGTGTTTCACTTGTGGCAATGTGGGCCACTATGCCAAGAATTGTCCCAGGAACCAGCAGAGGCAGATGCCAGCACCAAATCAAGACAAGGGAAGAAAGCAGAAGGTGCAAGTCAGGCAAGGGAAGCTCAACTTCACTGCTCTAGAGGAAGTGCCAGAAGGAGCTCCTATCATGACCGGTACCTTTTCAGTTTATAATCAACCTGCTTTAATTCTGTTTGATTCTGGTGCATCTCATAGTTTCATTAGCCAAAAGTTCAGTGCTAATTGCAAACTGCCATTCTCTCACTCAAAAGGGTCATTCATGATAGTCACACCTGGGGGTAAAATTGCAACTAATCAATTAAACCAAAGTGTGCCTATTCAACTGGGAAGCCACATTGTCAAAACCACTCTTCTTGTGTTGGGATTGGAAAATGTGGACATTATTCTAGGAGCAAATTGGATGACCTTGCACCAAGTTGTGCTTGATGTAGCCAGTCGTACCGTGGAAGTTAATTCTCCTTTCTGCGGGAATTTCACTTTGGTTCTGCCTAGTCAGGGTTCTTCTCAGTCATGTGCTTTCTCTATGACGGAGTTACCCCTGAAGAAGATCCCAGTGGTCTGTGAGTATGCAGATGTCTTTCCTGATGAATTGCCAGGAATGCCACCGGATCGGGATATTGAATTCGCTATCGAGTTGCAACCGGGAACGGCCCCAATTTCCAAGAGGCCCTACCGAATGCCACCCGCTGAGTTGGCAGAGTTGAAGAAGCAGTTGCAAGAGTTGCTGGACAAGGGATTTATTCGCCCAAGCACTTCGCCTTGGGGATGTCCAGCACTATTTGTGAAGAAGAAGGATGAAAGCTTGAGGCTGTGTATAGATTACCGCCCTCTTAATGCGGTAACTATCAAGAACAAGTATCCTTTGCCTCGTATTGATGTTCTCTTTGACCAGTTGGTCGGGGCTAAGGTGTTTTCCAAGATAGACCTTCGCTCTGGCTACCATCAGATCAAAATACGAGCAAGTGATATTCCGAAGACGGCATTCTCAACCAGATATGGGCTGTATGAATTCTTGGTGATGTCATTCGGGCTGACAAATGCACCAGCATACTTCATGTATCTGATGAATTCTGTTTTCATGCCAGAATTGGACAAGTTCGTGGTGGTTTTCATCGATGATATTCTGGTGTACTCCAAGAACGAAGAAGAACATGCCGGGCATTTGCATGTAGTGCTTCAACGTCTGCGAGAGCACCACCTTTATGCCAAGCTATCCAAGTGTGATTTTTGGCTAAAGGAAATCAAATTCTTGGGTCACACTATCTCTCAGGATGGAATAGCTGTTGATCCTGATAAAGTGCAAGAGGTGATGAATTGGAAGCCACCAACGACTGTTCGCCAGATTCGGAGTTTTCTGGGATTGGCCGGTTATTACCGAAGATTTATTCCGGACTTCTCTCGAATTGCGAAGCCTATCACTGAGTTGCTGAAGAAAGAAGTCAAGTTTGTGTGGAGTCAGAAGTGCGAAGATGGCTTCCATGCATTAAGGCAGCATCTGACCACCGCACCAGTATTGGCGCAACCCGACAGCAGCAAGCCTTTTGAGGTATATTGCGATGCCTCAGGCACCGGGCTAGGTTGTGTCTTGATGCAAGACAACCGAGTCATTGCTTATGCCTCAAGAGCACTCAGGCCTCATGAGCAAAATTATCCCACTCATGACCTTGAGTTAGCAGCAGTGGTCCATGCATTGAAGATATGGAGGCACTATCTAATGGGAACCCACTGCAACATCTTCACTGATCATAAGAGCCTTAAGTACATTTTTACTCAGGCTGATCTCAACATGAGGCAGAGAAGATGGCTAGAGCTGATCAAGGATTATGACCTGGAGGTACATTATCACCCAGGGAAAGCTAATGTGGTAGCAGATGCCTTGAGTCGGAAGTTGCAATGCAACTGTATTCTGATGGATTCTCGTGTTAACACCTTGTGTGATGAGTTGAGCAAGATGCGAATTGAAGTGATTCCTTCTGGTTCTTTGTTTCACATTGCCGTTGAGCCAGCTTTGCAAGACCAGATTATCATGGCCCAGCTCAGTGACAAGGGAGTGCAGATTATCAAGAAGAATCTCCATCAGAAGGTTGAAAAGTATAATTGTTTCCGCCAGGATGAGAAGGGTGTGCTATGGTTCAAAAGCAGATTGGTAATTCCTAAGGACCAGGATCTCAAGAAGAAAATTCTGGATGAGGCTCATCTCTCCAAATTCTCTATGCATCCGGGAAGCACCAAGATGTACCATGATTTGAAGCTTTTATACTGGTGGACCAGAATGAAGAGGGAAATAGCCCAGTATGTATCAGAGTGTGACACCTGTCAGAGGATAAAGGCAAGCCACTTGAAGTCCGCTGGAGCTTTGCGACCACTGTCCGTACCTTCGTGGAAGTGGGACGATATCAGCATGGATTTCATTGTGGGTCTACCCAACACCTCTCGTCATCATGATTCGATTTGGGTTATTGTGGACCGATTGACGAAAGTGAAACATTTTCTTCCTGTGCACACCACTGATAAGGCTCAGAAGTATGCAGAGTTGTATATCGACCGGATCGTGTGTTTGCATGGATTACCTCGGACCATTGTTTCTGACCGAGGAGCCCAATTTGTTGCCAGATTTTGGGAACAATTGCAAGAGTCTTTGGGAACCAAGCTAATCAGGAGTTCAGCTTACCACCCACAGACTGATGGTCAGACGGAAAGAGTAAACCAGATTCTGGAAGATATGCTGAGAGCTTGTGCGATCGATTGTGGCAAGAACTGGGATAAGCACCTCTCCTTGGCAGAGTTTGCTTATAACAATAGTTATCAATCCAGCCTAAAGATGGCACCTTTTGAAGCTCTCTATGGAAGAAGGTGCAGGACACCACTCAATTGGTCTCAGCCTGGTGAAAGAGAAGTTTTCGGACCTGATTTGGTGACTGAAGCCGAAAGGAAGGTCAAGCTGATCAGGAAGAATCTAGAAGCTGCTCAGGCCAGGCAGAAAAGCTATCATGATAGAAGAAGGAAACCTCTCCAGTTCGAGGTGGGAAGTTTTGTATACCTCAAGGTATCACCCACCAAGGGAGTGCAGAGGTTTGGGATCAAAGGCAAGTTAGCCCCTCGTTACATTGGACCTTATGAGATCATTGAAGCATGTGGACCCGTGGCATACAAGCTGAAGTTACCTTCAAAGATGTCTGCCATTCACAACGTATTCCATGTATCTCAGCTAAAGAAGTGTGTTCGATTGCCGACTGAGATTCTAGCAGAGCCAGAATTGGAGATAGAGCCAGATCTCTCGTACCAAGAGTACCCCTCCAAGATTCTGGATTGCAAGGAAAGATCAACTCGGGCTAAATCGATCAAGATGTTCAAGGTCCAGTGGAGTAATCACTCAGAGGAGGAATCTACTTGGGAAACCGAGGAATTCTTAAGATCCAACTTCCCCGATTGCCTACCTAAGGAAGCTGGTATGTAATCACCCCCAACCCCTCCTCCTGCCTTTCGAATCTAATTTCCAAAAATATGATCTTAACTCAGAATGAAGTAACTAAAAGATAAAACTTAAAAGGACTTCCTTCTGAAGTTGCAAAGAGAATGACATTCGAAGAGCAGTTTATCCTAATAATAACAATCATCACCCTTTTTCCTATCAGTCTCACCCTTCGCTTCACCCCGGGAGGACTCTGGCCTGAATCTCGGGACGAGATTCCTTTAAGGGGGGAAGGATGTGACACCCCAGTGTCACCTAGGGTTTCTCTTAAAAAGCCAAACCAAGAACCATTATTCTATGTGAACCAAAGTAAGCATGAGCATCAAAATAACTTAAGTGATAAAGAATTCACCAAGTATATGTTTAAAAGTGTCATGATCAAAACAATTGAGTCTTGAAAAGGTAAGAATGTGCAACCCTAATTAAAAACCCTAAGTGAACCCCATGAACAAAATTCAAGAAAATAAGCAAAAGGGAATGAAAAGTTTAAAATTTTGAGTTGAGCCAATAATATAAGTTAAAATATATTTGATAAGCAACAAGATAGATTGAGAAAGCTTAGCCAAAATAATTCAAGAAAACCCCCAAATCAAGCTTCTTTTGTTGGGACTCATTGGGAATTCTGAATTTTAGAATTCTGAAATTCAGACCTTGAGCCAAAGATCAGGGATGTTCACCTTGATCCCTAACTCGAATCCTAATGGCCCCATTGACAAAATTGTGTCTAACTAACCCCTCTGTCGTGTGCCAGAAGATGGCATTGGGACGCGAGCCCTAGACACGACAAAACTTGGGATTTGCCTCGGGTTTGGGCAGGGAGACAGACCAGATTTCCTGGCCCCATATCTCTGCAACCAGTAGGCAAAATCCTATGACCTCCACACAAGAATGGTAGCTTGTAGGGAGGAGAAGAGGTTTCGTGCACTGACCAAGGCGAGAGCAGGCTCGGATGAGCGACCACACGCGCCAGAGCTTGGGCAGAACGCACAGGCACACGTGTTCGACCCTGGTCGGCACGCCAGAGCTCGCCCAACCCGCGCGCGCGCTCGCCCCGGCGTCCGGTCAAGTCCGCCGCGCGCCCACGCCCTCGGTCGTGCTCGCCCGCGCCTATAAAGCCTCCCCGGGCGCACCTCTCTTCGCCCCGCACTCACCCTCACCGGCCAGCCACCGTTCCTTAGCTCCGGCGAGCGTATTTCCGCCCGCCATTGCCGCCAGAGCTACGGCCGCCGTGGCCAGCCCACTCCAGCCACCCTCAAGCCCAACCTGTGCTTCGGCTAGCTCCACCAGTAGCCCGTGAAGCTTGCCAAGCCCTCGGACCCGACCGGACTTCACCGGAGGCCCGAGATCGACCTCACCGGACTTCGGTCTTCCGCCGCCGCGCGTGGACCGAGCTGTCCAGTGAGTCTCCGCCCAATTCCTTTCGCTCATGTCTTCTCTGGCATCCCGTGGACCTCTCTGACCTACTTAATTGAACTACCTCGCCGTGACCAGGCCGGTCTCCTCGCCGCCGACGAGCATCCCCGCCTGCGCGCGTGGACCGACCGACTCCGGCCATCTCCGTCGACGTTCCGCACACCGTTGTGATCCCCGCGACCTCCCCTTCATCCTCGACCACTTCACCGGAACAGTCTCGCCGCCGGTAAGCCCCTCCGCCCTTTTCTTCGCCGCGGCTACTGTTTGAGGTAGAAGAAGGACCTCGGGTTAGGTTTTGTAGAACCCGAGGGGTTTTCTGTAATGTCAGCGACTCATGTGAATAGTAACCTAAGGACTGATTCGCGAAGGAAAACTTAGAAAAACCGCCAGGGACCCCAGTGCAAAGTGGATTTCCATTTAATCAATTCTGTTATTCTTTTAAAATAACCAGAGAACTTAGAAAATCCATAACTTGATGAAATCTTAATGAAAAGATGTCAAACCAATTTTGCTAGCTCTGGAATATTATGATCTATCATTTAAAATTATTGAACCATATGCTTTCTGTTCTAAATTTTAGAGCTTAAAATTAAAAACAGAAACCCCCTAAACCTTGTTTAATTAAGGAAAATTAGTTTTTCTTCTGTACTGAGCTTAATAAAATTTGTAGATGCTTATACCCTAATTAGACATTGTTTAAAAATAGTAGGATCCCCAGCATTAGAGATTATGATGTAGTTATTCATTTAAAGCCATTTTGTCCACAACTTAGAGAAAATCAGAAAAGCATTTGAAAATGTTGAACAGTGATTAGCAATATTTTTCCTAGTTTACTTATGCAACAAAGAACCTAGGAAAAATGCAGAGACCATTAATTAGGACCAGTTTCTAATTAAGATGCTTTAATCAGCCTTATGTAGACTGAAAATCATATATTAGAATTGCAAAACTATAACCAAAGTGGTTAACAAAAATCCAGTGAACTTATAACCACCAGAGCCCCACTACAAAAATACAGAGCACCCCAGCCTAACTTTTTAAGTAAGGAAAATAAATACAAAGTGGTAATAAGGCATTTTCCCAATAAATCATAAGCAACCCCTTTTTATGAGATAATGGGCAACCAAAAATTAGCTAAGTCCATGATGAGATAAACCACCAGAGAAAAATGCAAACCCATGAATAAGAAGTGAACCCATACCTTTTTCTAGTAATTTGTGAGAAAGGCCATTTAGCTCAAATAATGCTTACCACCCCTTCCCTTAAGCAAAAAGAAACCAAACTCCAGAATGATTGCTCTTGCACAAAAAAACTAGCTAAGAAAAATAAGAACTCTGTTGTTTGATGTTTTCAAGTATAGTGGTAGTAGAAAGCACCCCTTTGGCTAGAAACCTTAAGAAAACCATAGGAAAAGAATTAAAGGGTATTAATGACTAGAAATTTGTATCAAGTCATGTTATAACACCTAAAAGCCAGCAAAAATAAGTTTTTGAGAACTACCCACTGTTAAATAATAGTTGTAGTTCAAAGTACCCCTTCTGCCCTAAAATTTGGTAATTTTGTCCAGAGAAAACCATTCACTTTCTGAACCCCAAATTTTGAGACAGGGAATCATACACCAGTAACAAGCCACTGTAATTTTTGCAGAATTTTTGGAATTCTATAAAAGCAACTTGTAGTTCAAACCTACTCCAAAACATTAAAAAGAATAAAGAAAAGAAAAGGAGGAATAAACCTCATCCCATTAAAACTAACCCAA
This sequence comes from Zea mays, assembly GCF_902167145.1. Lineage (NCBI taxonomy): Eukaryota > Viridiplantae > Streptophyta > Magnoliopsida > Poales > Poaceae > Zea > Zea mays. The sequence continues at coordinate 133,679,369 of NC_050100.1, read as the reverse complement.
TTTACCAAGTATACCACTAAAAGGTTTTACATAAGTAAGGTTAACTTGTTTAAATTCAAAAGACCCTACACCTTTAAAAGTTGTAAATTCTAAAGCACATATTGTATCATGCATATATCTTACGCATTGCATTCATTAGATTGTAATCTTGCCGACGGAGAGTACGTGCTCATCCCCGAGCAAGGACCTGTCCAAGAGGAGGACCAGGAGTAGGCTTCAGAGGCTGCTATTGAGGATCTCCCCGCAGCCCCAGCAATTGAAGGCAAGCCCCGGTTTTATGCATAACCGTTTATATATGCTATTTTACTACACTTAATGCTTGTAGGATTGCAATGTGCACTTAAGTGTAGGAGTTGCTTGAAACCTCTAGTTGCATGAACTTAGGATTCCTTTTTGAGATGAATACTAGTATGCTAGGTCGAGTAGCTGCTTGCTAATCAGGATCTCGGTAGAAGTCGAGTGATTTTCCTAGCACTCGCGCGAGGTCAGGAATTGATTGTATTCATCTTGATAATGGGATAGATATATATTGGTCTATGGACTTGGATCCAGGGAGGATGCCTTGTCCATAAAACGGGAAAAATGAATTAAGGATTAATGTGTGGATACCTGAGTCAAGCTTTTGAACGTACTAAGCACATGCCGGGAAAAATGGTAACCGGTAAACCTAGTACCTGATTGAAGCCGGGCGCGGACTTTATCCCTCATGCGACCTGAGACAGGGTCTCCCATGCTAGCTATGGTGGGTACAAGTGCGGTCACTGCACGGCGGCAGCCGGGGTCAGTGGAGCATTGTATGCCAAGGCGGTGAGGCCTGGACGCGAACGGGGAATCGATGGGGACGGTTGTCATGTGTGGGGTCGGAGTACCCTGACATGCCGTGTGTTTAGGTTTACCTTGCAAGGTTTAAAAACTCGATTCGAATCGTCTGCTTCTCGCAGCTAATGAGACTGCTTGATTCCTTGTACTGCATCGAGTAAGAAGTGAAATGTGGATTACATGAGATAACTTGTTGGTTGAACTAATTGATTGCTACCATGTATGCTTAGAAGGAGCAAATCTAGCTAAGTTAATGATGGTAGAATTTGAAAAGCTAAAAGTTGATTTTAGAAACAGCTAGTGCTTTTGGCAAACCAAACCCCCCAGCCAAACAGCTGCATAGTCTAGAGGTAGAGGAGTAGACTCCTCACACCGGTTAAGTCTAGCTGAGTATTAGTATACTCAGCCTTGCTTGTGGCACCATTTTTGCAGGTACCATGCAGGATGTAGTTGATGGTGTGACTTGGCCTACCACCCTGCCACCGGGTTGGACGGTCGAGTGGGATGTTGCTCCGGCAGGAGAGGAGCATGAGGAGTAGTGGGCTAGGCCTTGCCCATTTCCTCGTTACCGACGACATCGATTATCCGCTGCACTTTAATTTGTGAACTTTATTTGCTACTCCAAAAAACTCCGATTTATGTAATAACTCCGTACTTAATTTGAGGTTTCCTGTTTTATTGTATTTCTTCTGTGACTCACCTTCGAGTGAGATTGTGGAATTTGATCCTGGTTAAGTGGCTCTATCAGACTAGATCTGAGGGACTGACGGGTTATTCCGATTTAAGTGTGTTACGGCCCCTGAGGCGTGACTTAGGCACTTAAGCTGGAATAATTCGGATGGTTCTGCCACAGTAGGTGTAGTTGGGGACGGCCATGAACTTCGCGTAGCATGGCCTCCCTAGTACGGCGTGGTAGGTTCCTCGGAACCCGACCACCTCGAACGTCAGGGTCTCCCTTCGGAAGTTGGAGGGCGTCCCGAAGCAGACGGGGAGGTCGAGTCGCCCGAGGGGCTGGACGCGCTTCCCAGGGATGATCCCGTGGAAGGGCGCAGCGCCTGCTCGGACGGAGGACAGATCGACGCGCAGGAGCTTGAGGGTCTCGGCGTAGATGATGTTGAGGCAGCTACCCCCATCCATCAGGACCTTGGTGAGCCTGACATTGCCGACAACGGGGTCGACGACGAGCGGGTATTTCCTCGGGCTCGGCACATGGTCGGGGTGGTCGGCCTGGTCGAAGGTGATGGGCTTGTCGGACCAGTCTAGGTAGACTGGCGCCGCCACCTTCACCGAGCAGACCTCCCGGCGCTCTTGCTTGCGGTGCCGAGCCGAGGCATTCGCCGCATGCCCTCCATAGATCATGAAGCAGTCGCGGACCTCGGGGAACTCTCCTGCTGGGTGATCTTCGTTCTTGTCGTCGTCGCGGGCCCTGCCACCCTCAGCGGGTGGCCCGGCCCTGTGGAAGTGACGCCGAAGCATAACGCACTCCTCGAGGGTGTGCTTGATGGGCCCTTGATGGTAGGGGCACGGCTCCTTGAGCATCTTGTCGAAGAGGTTTGCACCTCCGGGGGGCTTCCGAGGGTTCTTGTGCTCGGCGGCGGCGACAAGGTCCGCGTCAGCGGCGTCGCGTTTCGATTGCGACTTCTTCTTGCCCTTCTTCTTGGCGCCGCGCGGAGCAGACTCCTCGGGAGCCTCTTCCGATGGGCGGCCCTGGGGCTGCTTGTCCTTTCGGAAGATAGCTTCAACCGCCTCCTGGCCAGAGGCGAACTTGGTGGCGATGTCCATCAGCTCGCTCGCCCTGGTGGGGGTCTTGCGACCCAGCTTGCTCACCAGGTCGCGGCAAGTGGTGCCGGCGAGGAACGCGCCGATGACATCCGAGTCGGTGATGTTGGGCAGCTCGGTGCGCTGCTTCGAGAATCGCCGGATGTAGTCCCGGAGCGACTCTCCCAGCTGTTGCCGGCAGCTTCGAAGGTCCCAGGAATTCCCGGGGCGCACGTATGTGCCCTGGAAATTGCCAGCGAAGGCTTGGACCAAGTCGTCCCAGTTGGAGATCTGCCCCGGAGGCAGGTGCTCCAACCAGGCGCGAGCAGTGTCGGAGAGGAACAGGGGGAGGTTACGGATGATGAGGTTGTCGTCGTCCGTCCCACCCAGTTGGCAGGCAAGGCGGTAGTCCGCGAGCCACAGTTCCGGTCTCGTTTCCCCCGAGTACTTCGTGATAGTAGTCGGGGGTCGGAACCGGGTCGGGAATGGCGCCCGTCGGATGGCCCGACTGAAGGCCTGCGGACTGGGTGGTTCGGGCGAGGGACTCCGATCCTCCCCGCTGTCGTAGCGCCCCCCACGCCTGGGGTGGTAGCCTCGGCGCACCCTTTCGTCGAGGTGGGCCCGACGGTCGCGTCGATGGTGCTCGTTGCCGAGGTGGCCCGGGGCCGCAGGCGCGGTGTTGCGCGTGCGCCCGGTGTAGACCGAGGCTTCCCGCATGAATCGGGAAGTCGCGGCGTGAGGTTCCGAGGGATACCCTTGCCTTCGGGAGGCAGTGCTTTCGGCCCGTCGGGCTGCAGCGCCTTCCAGGAGGTTCTTGAGCTCTCCCTGGATTCGCCGACCCTCGGTGGTTGATGGCTCCGGCATCGCGCGGAGGAGCATCGCTGCGGCTGCCAGGTTCTGACCAACCCCGCTGGATGCGGGCGGCGGCCTGACCCTGGCATCGTCGGCGACGCGGTGCTGGAGACCTTGGGGCAGGTGACGTATTTCTCCGGCCAGAGGTTGGCCCGCCCATGCCTGTCCGACGTCCCGACGGATCGGCTCAAGCGCTCCTGTTCCCTCGTTGAGCCTGGCCTGCGCCTCGCGGACTTGCTCGAGTTGTGGGTCGTAACCCCCCGCCGGAGCGGGGACCACAGCTAGCTCCCGTGGGATGTCGGCGCGAGGCACCGGCCTAGGAAGATCACCGTCCTCCGGCATGCCGAGATGGTTGCCTTCGGAGGGATCCCCTAGCTCGATGTGGAAACATTCGCGGCTTGGGCCGCAGCTCTCGTCGCCAAGGCTGCGGCTTCCGTCGGAACAGTCGGATAGGCAGTAGTCACATGCGGTCATGAAGTCCCGCATGGCACTGGGGTTGCCAAGTCCGGAGAAATCCCAACAGATGCTGGGATCGTCATCTTCCTCGGACCCAGAGGGCCCGTAGGTCGAGACGTCCGTCAGTCGGTCCCAAGGCGACCGCATACGAAACCCCAGTGGGGTTGTACTCGCCTCAATGAGAGCGCCCGCCAAAACGAGGTCGTTTGGCGGGTCGAGGCCAAGTCGAAATGACGCAAGATGGGAGTTAGTCGGTACCTTTTGGTCGACGAGGAGCGACGTAGTCACATCGGGGACTGGTTGCACCGTCATCTCAGGTACGAGGGCGACGTCCTGCAGGCTTTCCGCGAGCGCGCTGGCGTCGTCTTCTTGTTCGGGGTCAGCGTGTCGCGGGGGGACGGCGCTTGCCTCCGTCTTGAACGCGAGGTCGACGTCCGGCGTGCCTTCCGTCGGGGCGTCGGGGGCGTCGATTCGCTCGACGGCCAACAAAGCGCGGCCTCCCGCCTGGCCTTGATGGCTCCGCCTCCTCCTCCGTTGGCGGGGGAGAGGACGGAGCGAGCCCGAATGTTGCTCTTCCACCACGCGGGGAAGATGTCGTCGATTCCGCCGCCGGCGGGCGGGTTGTCGGCCGCCGTTGTCGTCGTCGCGCGGCGGTGGAAGAAGTATCATGTCGTAACTGCCGTCGAAGGACATGAACTCAAGAGTCCCGAAACGAAGCACCGTCCCGGGCCGGAGAGGTTGCTGGAGACTGCCCATCTGGAGCTTGACGGGGAGCTGTTCGTCAGCACGCAGCAGGCCCCTACCTGGCGCGCCGACTGTCGGCGTTTCGAGACAGGGGGGTCCCTAAGCCGACGAGTGAGTGTGCTGCGTGCCCCAGCCCAGATGGGTCGAGCGCGTGGGCGAGCGCGAAGGGGGGAGAGGCGAGGTGGCCGGAGTCGAGCGTGAGAGAGGTGGAAGTCCCGCGGCCTTCGTGTTCGTCCCGCGCCCAGGTCAGGTGCGCTTGCAGTAGGGGGGTTACAAGCGTCCACGTGGGTGAGGGAAGCGAGCGGCCCCAAGAGAGCGCCTGTCCCGTCCTCGGTCCCGCGCGGCCAACCTTCTCTAAGAAGGCCCTGGTCCTCCCTTTTATAGTCGTAAGGAGAGGAGCCAGGCGTACAATGGGGGTGTAGCAGAGTGCTACGTGTCTAGCGGAGGGAGAGCTAGCGCCCTAGGTACATGCCAATGTGGCAGCCGGAGAGGTCTTGGCACCTTGCTGGCGTGATGTCGTGGCTGTCGGAGGTGCGACGGAGCCTGGCGGAGGGACAGCTGTTGGAGCGGTCGAGTCCCTGCTGACGTCGTCCTGCTTCCGTAAGAGAGCTGGGGGCCGCCGTCGTCACAGAGCTGGTGGAGCGCCATCATTGCCCATCCGACGGAGCTGGCCGGATGGGATGCCGGTCTTGTTCTCCGTGACCCGAGTCGATTTCGGGGTAGGATGATGATGGCGCTTCCTGTTGACGTGGCGGGTCTGTGCCCTAGGCAGGGTGACGTGGGGGCTCCTCCGAAGCCGAGGTTGAGTCTGTCTTCTGTTGCCGAGGCCGAGCCCGAGCCATGGGGTCGGGCGAGGCGGAAGTCGTTCGGCCGAGGCCAGGGCGAAGCCCGAGCCCTGGGGTCGGGCGAGGCGGAGTTTTGTCGTCTTCCGGGTCTTAGCCCGAGTCCGAGCCCTGGGGTCGGGCGGAGCGGAGTTCGCCGTCTTCCGGGTCTTAGCCCGAGTCCGAGCCCTGGGGTCGGGCGGAGCGGAGTTCGCCGTCTTCCGGGTCTTAGCCCGAGTCCGAGCCCTGGGGTCGGGCGGAGCGGAGTTCGCCGTCTTCCGGGTCTTAGCCCGAGTCCGAGCCCTGGGGTCGGGCGGAGCGGAGTTCGCCGTCTTCCGGGTCTTAGCCCGAGTCCGAGCCATGGGGTCGGGCGGAGCGGAGTTCGCCGTCTTCCAGGTCTTAGCCCGAGTCCGAGCCCTGGGGTCGGGCGGAGCGGAGTTCGCCATGGCGCCTTTGGCAAGGCCTGACTGCCTGTCAGACTCACTCTGTCGAGTGGCACCGCAGTCGGGGTGGCGCAGGCGGCGCTATCCTTCTGTCAGACCGGTCAGTGGAGCGGTGGAGTGACGGCGGTCACTTCGGCTCTGCCGGGGGGCGCGTGTCAGGATAAAGGTGTCAGGCCACCTTTGCGTTAAATGCTCCTGCAATTTGGTTAGTCGGTGTGGCGATTTAGTCAAGGTTGCTTCTGAGCGAAGCCAAGGCCTCGGGCGAGCCGGTGATGTGTCCGCCGTAAAAAGGGGGGCCTCGGGCGAGACAGAAGTCTCTCGAGGTCGGCTGCCCTTGGCCGAGGCTAGGCTCGGGTGAAGCGTGATCGAGTCACTCGTGTGGACTGATCCCTGACTTAATCGTACCCATCAGGCCTTTGCAGCTTTATGTTGATGGGGGTTACCAGCTGAGAATTAGGCGTCTTGAGGGTACCCCTAATTATGGTCCCCGACAACTAGTGTTTGATTACTTAAGCAAACTTGTTCTCCATACATGGCTCTATAGATTTGTTGTACTGACCCATGGCAAAGTCCTCAAGAATCTCGAGATGTAGAGCTCCAAAAACAACCTTCTTCCACTGATTTTGGACTTAGATATATGGAGTATATGAGGTGCTTTTTGCAATTTAGTCCAAAGTTCACAATTTGATTTGCAAATCCCCAAATATGTGAACCATATGATTTGAGGTAGTCCAATACCTTGGTTTTTGTACTTGGGTCCAAAAGTGTGCAAAATTTACATATAACCCCCTAGGGTTTCAACTTAGGGTTTTCTAGGGGTCTTTTAGGGTTTTTTGGCACTTCTAGGGTTTTGGTGCTATCAAAGTCCATTAAAGGTGATATCTTATGACCATGTCTAATAAGTTTTAACTCATTTAGGCTTTATTGACACCCTATGCCTAATTTAAGGTTAAGTACCATACTCTAGGGTTTCACCCATGACCAGTCACATCAATACAACTTGTTTGAAATTTTTGCCTAGTGAATGCATTCTAAGTGTAACAAACACATGCTATGCTAATGCTTATGATGTTATGCTCAAGTTTTAGTGACAGTAACACCAGGGGTGTTACATCCTTCCCCCCATAAAAGAATCTCTTCCCGAGATTAAAAAGTCCTAGGGCGAATAATGGAAAAGGAAACGTGTCATATTTTTATTTCCTTATTTCTTGTACAAGGCAGGGGGTGGTATGGTGTCTACTCCTCTATTACAACAATTGTACATATTTCACAATTTACATGAAGCTAAAAAGCATGGGAAACTCTTTTCTAAAAAGTCTTGGGTTTCCCAAGTAGCTTCATCTTCTGTGTGTTGGTCCCATTGTATCTTATAAAATTTGAGAGTTCTTCTTCGGGTAACCCTGTCCTTTTGATCCAAGACTCGAATAGGATGTTCTGAATATGTCAAGTCCAGTTCTAAGGCAACATCCGTTACTTCAATGGTTCGATCTGGAACCCGAAGACACTTCTTCAATTGGGATACGTGGAACACATTGTGCACTGTAGACAATGTTTCGGGTAGTAGGAGTCGGTATGCCACTGGTCCACATCTTTCAAGGATAGGAAAAGGACTAATGTACCGGGGTGCAAGCTTCCCTTTTACCCCGAAACGAGATACACCCTTCATTGGTGAGACTTTCAGGTAGACATAATCTTCAACTTGGAAGTACAAGGGTTGGCGTCGTTTGTCTGCATAACTCTTTTGGCGAGCTTGGGCTTCTTTCAAATTATGTATAATTCGTTGAACCTTCTCTTCCGTTTCTTTCACCATATCAGGCCAGAAAAACCATCTCTCTCCTGGTTCAGACCAATTTAATGGGGGTACGGCACCGTCGTCCATATAAAGCTTCAAAGGGTGCCATTTTGATACTTTTTGATAACTATTGTTGTATGAGAATTCTGCCAGTGCTAAACAGTCATCCCATTTCTGCGGAAACTCTAAAACACATGCTCGCAACATGTCTTCAAGTATCTGGTTCACTCTCTCAGTCTGCCCACTGGTTTGAGGATGGTAGGCCGAACTGTGGAGTAACTTAGTACCCAAAGATTTATGGAGTTCTTCATAGAATTTGGATACAAATTGTGGTCCGCGGTCCGACACTATAGTTTTTGGAATCCCGTGCAGACTGAGAATATGAGCAATATAGATCTGGGCATAAGTAATGACCGGATAGTATGTCTTGACTGGCAGAAATGAGCTATTTTCGTAAGCCGATCAATTATAACCCAAATAGAATCAAACCCTTTTGTTGTCCTAGGTAACCCCACAATGAAGTCCATACTAATGTCCTCCCATTTCCATGTTGGGATGGGTAAAGTTTGCAATGGACCAGCAGTTTTCATATGTATGGCTTTGACACATCTACAAGTGTCGCATCTCGCCACATAGCGTGCAATTTCAATCTTCATCTTCGTCCACCAATAATGCTGCTTTAGATCATGATACATCTTAGTGCTTCCGGGATGAATGGAATAGCGACTAAGATGTGCTTCATCTAAAATTTGCTGGCGGACTTCATCGTTCTTGGGCACAACTATGCGGTTGTTAAGCCATACAATGCCTTGATCATCTTTTCTGAAACAGATTTCTTTACCGGCCTTTATTTTATCATGAATGTGCTTCATACCCTCATCACTTCTTTGGGCATCAACTATCCTTTGCAGAAGAACCGACTCAAGCTTCAAGTGATTTAAGGTTCCATGTTGAATCATTCCCAGGTTTAACTTCTCCATTTCTTGGCATAGTGTGATGTCAGAGGTTTTCATCGTAAGACAATGACAGGAAGCCTTGCGACTTAGTGCATCTGCCACCACTAGGGTTGAAAACGGTTTCGGAATTTCGGAAACCGTTTCCGGTTTTTTTCGGCCGGATTCATCGGTATCGGTATTTTTCGGAAACGGTGTCGGTTGTCGGAATTTTGATTCGGAATCGGAATCGGAATCGGTGCGGCGTTTTACCGACCGTTTTCATCGGTTACCGATTTTAACCGGAATTTTATCGAATTTAAATCTCGGAATTTCCGAAAGTAGCATTCCGCCCAAGCCCACATATAGAGACAGAGAGCCCATGGGCCTGGCCGTGGCTGATGCACCCGTGAGGTAGGCCGCAGGCTTGCTGGAACCTGGAGTCCTTGTCAAGTGAGACCGTGATCGACTGACCGTGAGGCAGCAGCCAACAGGAACCTGAACCTGGAAGCTACGGTTTGTGTCTGCGGCGGTGATTATAGTTGGAACGCCAACGACGCAGCAGGCAGCACGGTGAACGCTCCCATCAACCATTCACAAGTTTCATTCTCTCTCATCTGGTTCTCCTCCATGGCTCCATCGCTGGCTTTAGCTCCCGTGATATTGTGAATTGCAAAACGGACTCACTACACACGCTGGCCGCACACGTCCTCTTAGGCCCATGCGTTCCAACCTGGCAACCTGCAAGCTCTAGGAGGAGGATGAGCCTAACCTTATTAATTATTATGATTCCAATTTAGTTTCTAAGCTCGTGTTCTTTTTTTAGCTACTAGCCAGTAGCCAGCGTCCATCCATTTCACTTTGGTTTCAGAAGTCCATGGCGGGTACACGCTCTTTTCCCATAGACAGACAAGCATCAAGCAAGCACTTCCGCTCTTTTCCCACATGACATGTTAGTTTATATGTATTTTTCAGTGATTTTTATATGTATTTTTAGAGGAGCAGACTGTTCAACCAAAATTACAATTATCGTGCTCTCTTGCAACCAGCATACATGTGACATGTCAGTTCATCTGCAGTTCTGCACCTAGAAGCAATGTTCATTTAATTGAAGTACACAAGAATTAATTGTGAAATGCATATGAGGTAGTGCCACTATTTATTTAATGTTGCAATTTTTATTTGCAGATAGAAGCGTATGTTGTTGGAGTTGCCTAGTGAACATGTTATATTGACATATTTTCATATTGATATGGTTACCGATTGTATTTAAGGTTCCGACCGGTACCGATGTATTTTTCGTACCGAACTTTCGATTTCGATGTTTTCAAAATACCGATATTGTTTCCGTTTCCGAAGTTACCGTTTCCAATTTCGTTTCCGATAAAAAAATATGAAAACGGTAACGGTTTTAGTGTTTTCCGATCGTTTCCGACCGTTTCCATCCCTAGCCACCACATTGGCCTTGCCTGGGTGATAGTGAATCTCCAATTCATAATCCTTAATCAACTCAAGCCATCTTCTCTGTCTCATATTTAGTTCTGACTGGGTAAATATGTACTTCAAGCTTTTATGATCTATATATATGTGACAGATATTCCCCAGCAGATAATGACGCCATATTTTCAGGGCATGAACCACAGTAGCTAATTCCAAGTCATGAGTTGGATAATGTTCCTCATGCCGGCGCAACTTTCTTGAGGCATACGCTATAACTCGGCCCTCTTGCATCAAGACACAACCTAAACCACTGCCTGATGCGTCGCAATACACATCAAAAGGCTTTTCAATGTCTGGTTGAGCTAATACCGGAGCACTGGTCAATAACACCTTCAGCTGCTCGAAGGCTTCATTGCATCTTGAAGACCAGTTAAATTTTGTATCGTACTTCAATAAACTTGTGATTGGCTTCACAAGCTTGGAAAAATCCAGGATGAATCGGCGGTAATAACCAGCCAGTCCAAGGAAACTTTGAACTTGATGTACAGTGGTTGGTGGTTTCCATTCTAAAATATCCTGGACTTTGCTGGGATCAACCGCAATCCCCTTGGCAGACAATACGTGTCCCAAAAATTGGATTTCCTCCAGCCAAAACGCGCACTTGCTGAATTTAGCATAAAGTTGATGTTCCCTTAAGCGCGTTAATACGATCTGCAGATGTCGAGCATGCTCCTCTTCATTCTTGGAATAAATCAATATATCATCAATGAAGACCACCACAAATTTATCCATCTCACGCATAAATACCGAGTTCATCAGATATGTGAAGTGGGCAGGAGCATTTGTTAATCCGAAAGACATAACTAGATATTCAAATAATACATATCGCGTGGTAAATGCGGTCTTGGGTATATCTTCGGGTCGGATACGGATCTGATGATAACCCGACCTGAGGTCAATCTTAGAAAATACCCAAGCTCCAGTAAGTTGATCGAATAAGATATCAATCCTGGGAAGAGGGTACTTATTCTTGATTGTAACCTCATTAAGGGGTCTGTAATCCACGCACATCTGAAGCGTTTGATCCTTCTTCTTGACAAAGATTGCTGGACAACCCCATGGTGACGAGCTAGGTCAGATGAATCCCTTTTCTAGCAGATCTTGTAATTGAGTCTTGAGCTCTGCCAATTCATTTGGAGGCATTCGGTACAACCTTTTAGAAACAGGAGCCGTACCGGGCTTCAATTCAATCACAAACTCTACATCTCTTTCTGGAGGTAATCCAGGCAGATCTTCCGGAAGGACGTCCGGAAATTCACATACTACCAGAATATCTTGGATTTCCGGTATGATGGCTTCATAGACTCTGCCAAATGGTTTAGCTAGAATAGCTATAGGGATGGACAAGAGAACCTCTTCCTGGCCATAGCTCAACCTGATGGTTCTCAAATCAGTGTTGAGGATAGCTTTGTGCTGAGTAACCAATTCATGCCCAGAATTACATCTATATCTTGGCCTTTCAGAACAATCATGTTTGTGGGAAAGTCCCGTTCAGCCAATGTTACGGGCACATGGAAATCCACTTCTTTAGTCAATATTTGTCCCCCAGGCGAATGAATAATAAACCCTTCCCTTGATTCAATGCAAGGAATGCAATATTTCTCCACAAACTTCTTGCTTATGAATGTATGCGAAGCACCAGAATCAAAGAGAATGACTGCAGGGGGATTGGCCACGAGGAACGTACCCATCATAACCGGCTCTCCCTCCAGTGTAGTGGCCACTTGCGTGTAGTATATTCGCCCGGTCTTCTTTATATTCTTGCCCGCTGCATTATTTGTCGTATTTCCCTTGCCTTGGCCTGAACTCCCTGGGTTCTGTTGATTATTGGATTTGTTCTGCTTCAGATATGGACAGTCTTTGATAAAATGTCCAGACTTCCCACAATTGAAGCAGCCAGTTGAAGAGCTCGGGAGGGCGAGGAAACGAGCACGAGGGGCACTCGGCTGAGTTGTTGAAGTGGGGGCAGTGGCAGGGCGGATAAAAACAGGTTGTTTGAAGGGGTAGGAGGGTGGACAAGGTGAAGAACGGTTTTCATTGAAAGGTCGGATTACCAACCTTTGTCGCTTTTCAGGCCCCTGGTTGGACATGTCACCTCCGAAGCCCTTTGACTTCCCTGGGCCTGTGTTCTTTGCTTCAACTGCCAGCGTTGTGCTGACAGCCTTGCTATAGGAGAGATCAAGGCAGGTGGCCATCTTTCGTTGTAGCTGGTCATTGAGGCCTCTCATAAAACAATTCCTCTTTTTCAGGTCAGTATTGACCTGGTCAATTGCGTACTGGGACAAATGACTGAATTTGTTGAGATACTGCATAACAGTATCTCCTCCTTGCTTAAGTCTCATGAATTCTTCTTGCTTCATATGGAGCACTCCTTCTGGAATGTAGTGCTCACTAAATGCCAATTTAAATTCGTCCCATGTAACCTAATGTCCGGCAGGCTGAATGGCTACATAATTTCCCCACCAGGTGCTGGCAGGGCCTCTTAACTGCTGAGCCGCAAACAACGGCTTCTAGGTCTCCATGCATCGGATGAGTCCAAATTTCTGCTCAATGACCCGTACCCATTCTTCAGCTTCGAGAGGATCTTCAACTTTGATGAATAGTGGGGGACGGGTTTCTGAGAAATCCAAGTATGAAGTTTCGCGGGGTCCCTGCGGATAAGCCCTCCCGCCTTGTTGCTGAAGTTGATGTCCCGCCATTTCACGAAGGAAGCAGGTGTTGTCAGCGGTCGCGGTGACCAAGGCAGCGATAGCCTCGGCCAACGTGGGCGGTACCGGCGGTGGATTGGGTGTATCTTCTTGACCATGGGACATTCCCGCGTCGTCATGTGCACGAGTTCGGGATGGCATCTGAAGCAAAGAAATATTTGGGAAATATAATATGCTGATATACCATCATTTTACATTACTTAAGATGTAATGTTACAGACTCAATGTACAACATGACTTTATTTATTATATTACATTAGTACTATATCTGAACTATACTACTACTAGTATTTATTGTCCTTAGTAGCTTCGCTATCGGTTGTAGGGGACCGTTCGTCAGCCAGGTTCATTGAAGGAGGGGGCTTGAAAAGGTCCAATTCCCCACCAAGTGCTCCATCAGCTGTTCTAGAAGGTCCGGCTCCCATTCCGACAGGGTCGGCAGGTACATCAGGGTGCAGTCGCGAATACAATTCATGAACTTCCTCATGTAATGTATTGCAGTACGCTTGCAAGTTGTCAACGGCCGTGCTAAGCTCCTCCACATGGGCTCAAGCTTTGGCTTCTCCACTACAGGAAACTGGTTAAAGAACGTGGGTGACAAACCGTCGAACTTAATGTAATAAGCCGACGAACTTACAGTAAGAACGTGGGTTTACCGACGAATATAGCCGACGATGATTTTTGGACGAACTTAGAGAAGTAAGTTCGATGGCCCGACGAACTTAACATTAAGAACTTGGGTACCGTCGAACTTAACATTAAGAACATGGGTACCGTCGAACTTAACATTAAGAACGTGTGTTTTTAAGTTCGACGGGGGCCGTCAAATTTGTTCTCATAAGTTCGACGGTACCCACATTCTTATTGTTAAGTTCAACGGGGCCACGTGGCCGTCGAACTTATGTGGCCTACGTGGGTCTGCGTGGGCTGCACATTAAGTTCGACGGTACCCACGTTCTTAACATTAAGAACGTGGGTACCCACGTTCTTATATCTTTTCCAGAAAAAAAATAAAAATTACATAAATGAAAAATTAGACAAACATAAAATCACATGTAACACAGAATATCACATACAATACAGATTTCAAACACATGGATATATGTTCATATCACAAATTCACACAAGTCCAAATATATAAGTTCACAAATTCACATAAGTCTAAATACAAAAGTTCACAAATTCACATAAGTTCACATCCATAGTTCACATTTTTAGTTCACAAGTTCAAACACACAAGTTCAAACATTAGCTCCATCGCTCTCGATCAGGACATCGGATTGTTGTTCATACTTTTGTTTTTTGTTCCCAGCTTTCAGGCCCTGCCATGGAAGGCTGACAGTAGGCAAACCATATATTAACCCAGACATATTAGAAAATGAGAGGTGAAACGGCGAATCATGTTATAGTAAACACGAACACGACTATGTTGGTTATTAATAGTAGAAGATACAATGTTTCCCTACTGGAATGAATCAGAAAATTCCAACAGCATCATGCATCCGTAGAAAAAGAAACACAAGTGGCTACATACAAAGAAGATAAGACAGAAACAATAGCGAGGGCATATCCCTAGCACATCTGCATATGGCATTCTAAAAAGAGTGAATCCATCCACGGCAGCTGTGAGTCAAACCATTCCACATCTGTTAAGAACTTCATAGGACGCAAGTGGTGGCAAAGCGCTTTATCAAGGGAGGGAGGTCACAATAATCCGGCAAAAATCTCGCCCCCTCTATACAAAACATATAAACGCCTCCTCGACAAAATAAGACTGCACTGGATGGCCGTATACCTACCGGTGTCCGTCCGTCTAGACCAAATTGATGGTCGTATACCTACATGAGAACAAGAACAGGCTCCCTATATGTACACGGATTATCTTGGGGGCGGGGGGACTAGATTCCTTGGTGAACATATAGAGCGGTGCATCGAACTAGTACTGAAATCTGAAACTGCACTGGGGGACTCACCTTGCTACAGCGTGGCGGCGGATGGCGGAGACGAGATTGCGGGAGTGGAGGGGGGGGAAGGGGGAAAGATGCGGTGATGCGAGGACGATGAGGAGAAGAGGCTCCTCTTTTATACCATACCAGGCGATGCAGTGATGCGGGCACGATGAGGGAGTGGAGGCGCGGGGCGCGCGAGCTAGCAGCCGGCGGCGGGCGTGAGCTGGTGGGAAGCGGGAAAGGAGAGGAAGAGAGACGCGTCGGGTTAGGGATTTAGGTTTTTGGGTTAAGTTCGACGGTGTCCACGTGGCCCACGTATTTAATTTAAGAACGTGGGTACCCACGTTCCTAATAGGTTAAGTTCGATGGTTTTGTCTAGGGCCCACGAACTTAATTTAAGAACGTGGGTACCCACGTTCTTAAAAAAACCCATGAACTTAACTAATGTAAGAACATCGGTACCCACGTTCTTAACAAAACCCACGAACATTTATCTGTTTCTTGTAGTGCTCAATCCCAAGCAATGGAACGTGAGTTGACAGCCCAATCGATTGCCAAATCCCATTCGGCAAGCTCGTCTTGCAGATGTCGGATGTCAGTTCTTAACTCATTTATACGCTGACCATCCTCAACCCACACCCTGTTTCTGTGACGTAGCTCCGTTCGAAGCTGCTCTACTTGAGCTTCTAAGTCTCCAATGGGGTCGTTACTGCCGCTGCTGCTCTCCTCATGCCTTGGAGCCAGCTGATGTCGAGGCACGCCAATCGGTTCAGTGGACTTACGCACGGTTTTCCTCGTGCGCGGCGGCATATCTCCATAAGGGGGAAAACTTTATTAGTATAGTTTTTAACATGATGCATGCATAATTACAGAATCAACCTTAGTTGATTCACAACCTTCTATACATTGCACTCTACTACCTGGTTTTATAGGATAAGTTCTTCAGAAAGTAGTAAGATAAGAGTGAAAGAAATTTTCTTTAGATAAGTCTTTGAAAATTCTTTTTGAAATGTCTCATAATATCTATAGAGATGGGCTTCGCTTCGATACCAGCTGTGACGGAACCTCCCAAATCATTAGGCCCACCTACAGTTGTCCTTGTCCATCGGACCTCGGACAATCCAATAGATGCACCTGATCACTTGGCAAGTTCGGTATCTAAATTCTTTACCTTGCCCAAGAGCGTTTCACCCATCACGCAGATATTACAACACATCGGAGGAACGAATATGCGAAAGCAGTTACAGCAACTTATTTTATATTAAAGTATAGAAATAGTATTATTATTACAGACCAGTAAAATATAGGAGTGCAGGAGTAATATTATTACAACCCTGGGAGGCAAAAACCCCTCCCGCTTAATAGTAAAAAGTTTTTAAAGGAGGACACTTCCTCCCGAGGCTTCAATCCTGGTTTTCTTCCTTAGGCACCACCTTGGAACAAAAGCAACAAAAATTTGCTGCTTCCTCACCTACAACAACATGGGTTTGAAAACCCTGAGTATGAAGTGTACTTTCGCAAGTCTTACCCGTAAAAATAAAAGACTCTCAAGGATATGTTGGCTTAAGGGGTTCAAGGTAAGGCTTAATCAATAATCAGGACTCTGTTTGCAAAAATGCGAACTAATAGTGGATCCTTAAAATCCAGTTTTATTAGTAAGATAAGTTATTACCTGAATCTAGAGTTCTTTCTACCCTAGTTCAAACACTTGGCCTATACTAGCCATTTTCTTATCAACCCTTCTTGTTCACTGTAATGCTATGTGTAGGTAAGTGACCAAGTCTTCATGTCCAAGAAGTAACGGCGATCCAAATTGATTAATACCCAGCTGGGGATCTCCAATCACACGACATATGTAGCACTTAACCCTTGCATATGTCAACTCGCCACCGGGGTTCTTAATACCAGATCAGGTTCACGCCAACCGAGAGCACAGATACACCACCGTCCAGCCTCTTGCCATGGAGGGTACACGCTACTCTCGCCATCTGTCCACTCCCATTGCGTGTTATCTTATGCTGGTATTAGTCTGTCTGAGGCTAAGCTTACCCATGATGAGGCATGCGACCAGTTAAAAGGTCCTCGATCATCAAGCCTACATCGAGACGGTCCTTAATCGACTCAGACAGAGACACTACACCGAGACTCTCTTCTCGTGTAAGTCACCCGCCCGGTCTCAGCTTTATCATTTTAACCCAAAGTTTGGTACCTGACAGAGGTACATCTTTTCTGATGTTGAATCCATCACTGCCATGATGGATCCACCATCAAGTTTTATTTTGAAAACATCCCATCCCACTTGAAGCATCATCTTTTGTCAAAACAAAACATTTTGTTTTTCTAGAGCAAGACTAAGCATAAGAAAAACCTTTTTATAAAACAGGGATCAAGGAAAGGTAATCAATTTTTCAAGGAAGGAAATGCATCAATTGTTTAGCACACAACTCCTATCACTTAATGCATCAAGCAAGTGAGAAAGATTTTAAAATAGCAAGGAGGTGGCAAATGCACGAGAGTCGGGCTCTGCTCCACAAATGTCAAAATAAAAGCAGTTCCCGGCAGGTGGGTCTTCAGGTGGTGGTGGTGTAGCTCTTTCTTCTTCAACTTCTACTTCTTCTTTGTTTTCTATATATATCACATATATAACCATGAATGCTCATGTAATGCTTATGAAAATGCAAAGATAATAAAGGTACATTATCTTGGGTCTTGAATACAATTTTCCTTCACGGTACTCTAGGAAACTAAGGTTTTTGGAGTCAGAACTGTAGTTCATAAGGCAGGCATTACTAGAAGATTAGGGTTTTGGGGCTTTAGGTACCAAACATTGTCCAAATCATACCAAAGTTTACCCAAGGCTTCTAAATAACATTTAAAGCTTATCCAAAAAGTTTAGTGATTTTTGGAGTTATTAATCAATTTCTAAAATTCCAGGAGTATAGTTTTTTGCTATTTTAAATACTCCATAATTCCTTATTCGGACTAAAAATCATAAAACTATTTTTATTAAATAGTATAGAATTTTAGGAGCCTAGCAAAACTGGTCTTGTATTTTTAGCATTTTTTACAATTTTCTATGAATTCTCTAATACCAGAAGAAAAAGAAAAAGGAAAAACATGAATAGTACTAGGCCGAAACTGGCCCAATACAACCCATGCCCAGGTGAAAACACGCGCGCCCGCGCCCGCGCTGCTGGTCTTGCGAAAAAGTCCCTAATGTTTTAAATAACTAGAAAAGCGACCCACAGAATATTCCTAGAGTCACTAACATCTACAAAAACACCCCTCTAGTTCTATTTCTTTATAGTGCTCGGCCCACGACAGAATTAGGCCGAACACTTGGCCGGATCCATGGTTTCACGGCGGTGGAGACCCGGACAAAGAGTAATAAGCTCATAAACATCAAGCATACGTCGGTCCCTGTAAAAGCCCTCAATTAATTTGAACGATTTGACCCTAAACGGAGCTTGTTCATGGTCACGGCGGCGGAATGGCCCTGGAGATCGCGTTCTGGACAACTAACGGGATTGATGCTAAAATTGAAGCTTGGGGAAGCTTCACGGGTTCACTAGGGACTAGGCACACGATTGAATTTAGGCCGAATGAGGGTAGGGAAGCGGGTCGACAGAGAGGGTGTATACGGCGACGTTCTATGGAACAACAGGGTGTTCCTGTGGTGGGGCACTGGTAAAATTCAATTGGACAGCACCGAGAGCAATATGAAGCTAAAGACACGCTAGGACAAGAGACAATTAGGCGAGTACTGACCCGAGAAGGGCTGCCCACGAAGAGGTCCTTCACGGCGGCGCTAAGAACAGTGAGGGGGAGATTTATGGCCTATCTGAGTTCTTCGGTGGAATTGGGTCGATTACGCAAGCACTCGTGTGTGTGATGAGGTGAAGAAGCAGCGCTCGGGCTCAATTTATAGGAAGATGGCCGAAGGTGGATGAGATTCAAGGATCTGCAAGTGCGCTGGCGAGCTCACCCGCGCGGCAGAGCCACGGCGAGCGTCCGGTGATCGCCGATTAACCGGGCAGCGCCACCTTAGGATTTATGCGCCACGTCGCGGAAGATTTTTACCACAGTCTGATCCTTAGCCGCGGTGGCGATCTTATCCCCGGCGAGATTTTTCTGAATTCCGGTGAATAGTACGCCTGCCAGGCCGAATTCAAACGACTATTCTCCAAATTTTATGCGACTACATGCAACCGAGTCTGCATCAAAGTTGTACCTGGACTAATGGTCTTTCATTTTGCTATAACGACCATACCAAAAATCTGCTCAGATTAATCAAGCCAGGACGCTCAAGTTGGCGCGACAACACTGAACCCTGATCCTGATCAGATGCAGTGAATGAACACATGTTAGGCCGACTGACAACGCCCTTTTAACCTCATGTATCTCTCATTTTTGTGTAACACTAGTGTTTGATTACTTAAGCAAACTTGTTCTCCATACATGGCTCTACAGATTTGCTGTACTGACCCATGGCAAAGTCCTCAAGAATCCCGAGATGTAGAGCTCCAAAAATAGCCTTCTTCCACTGATTTTGGACTTAGATATGAGTATATGAGGTGCTTTTTGCAATTTAGTCCAAAGTTCACAATTTAATTTGCAAAACCCCAAATATGTGAACCATATGATTTGAGGTAATCCAATACCTTGGTTTTTGCACTTGGGTCCAAAAGTGTGCAAAATTTACATATAACCCCCTAGGGTTTCAACTCAGGGTTTTTCAGGGGTCTTTTAGGGTTTTTGGCACTTCTAGGGTTTTGGTGCTATCAAAGTCCATTAAAGGTGATATCTTATGACCATTTCTAATAAGTTTTAACTCATGTAGGCTTTATTGACACCCTAAGCCTAATTTAGGGTTAAGTACCCTACTCTAGGGTTTCACCCATGACTAGTCAGATCAATACAACTTGTTTGAAATTTTTGTCTAGTGAATGCATTCTAAGTGTAACAAACACATGCTATGCTAATGCTTATGATGTTATGCTCAAGTTTTAGTGACTGTAACACCAGGGGTGTTACAGCCGCGGGCCTTCTCCACGCGCAAGTGGTGCTCCACTTCCGGCTCCTCTCGGACGCTCCCTGTCGTCTCCACTATCGAGCTTCCTGCCGAAAACGCTGTGGGCCTCATTTCCTCCGGTACACGGTGGAAGCCGTGACACAAACGTTGTTGTCACGGTCTCGCAAGACACTCTCTCCCCCACTCCGTACAATTACAACGGCTCGCGCAAGAGCCGAGGGGTTGTGTGGGTTTTCTAAACTCTCTCAACTAACTAGGATTCACCTAGAGCAAGCGCTAATGCGGTCTAACTAACCTAAGCACTTCGCAAAGCACCTACGCTAATCACTGAGTGATTCCATTAAGCACTTGGGTGTATGAGTACTTGGAAATGTCTATACTATGCCTTGGTATGGCTTGGGCTCCCACACCTTCAAATGGCTGGTTGGGTGAAGTATATATAGGCCCCAACTCAACTAGTCGTTGAAAAGCAGACTGTTGTTGGGGTGGCACACCGGACAGTCCTGTCAGCCAACTTGTGTGCCAACGGTGCACCAACTGTGCGCTAATGGTGCGCCAACAGTGTGCCAACGGTGAGCCAACAGTGCGACAACAGTGTGCATCCAACGGCTAGTTCTGACAGCTAGCCGTTGCTCGCACTGGACAGTCCTATCAGCCAACTGTGCGCCAACGGTGCGCCAACGGTGTGCAGAACAGTGATGGTTCGGTGCACACCGTACAGCCGGTGCCTCCTCTCAGACATGGAGCAAATGGAAGCTCTGTTGGCTGTCATGTGCACCAACTGTGCCACCGGTGAGCCGATTGTGTGCCAACAGTGAGCCAACTGTGTGCCACCGGTGCGCTAGCTGACAGCCCATCTTCTAGGTCTTCTATATTTTGTTCTTGGGCTCCTTTGGTCTTGTGTCTTGGACTTCTAAGCTCCTTTTATGTCTTCTTTTGAGGTGTCGCATCCTCGGTGTCTTAGTCCCATCCTCTTCGCATCCTGTGAACTAAAGACATAAACACTAGCAAATACATTAGTCCACAAGTTATATTGATCATCAAACACCAAAACCTATTGAGCCAAATGGCCTGGGTCCATTTTCCTTACAGTCTGCTCCGCTTCACAAGGTTACTCGTTGTGGACTTGGTCGTTCATTTCACCTCGCGAGGTTGCTCGGTAGGGACTTGGTCGCCCGCTCTGCTTCACAAGGTTGCTCGGCAGAGACTTGGTCGCCCGCTCCGCCTCATAAGGTTGCTCGGCATGGATTTGGTCGTCTGCTCTGCCTCACAAGGTCGCTCAGCAGGGACTTCGACCATTTTCGAAGAGACTTCTTGGGCTTTCTTTGGGCGCCCCATTCCTAGGTGCCCAACACAAGCCAAATGAAAACTTACACCGCGGAGGCGCCCAACTTTTCTAAATTCGGTCAGCTGACTCAAATGCTACATACCTAGTCATGAAACCATTATATGCAGATTTTGCTGAATATTCTCCAGACGTGTTTGACAGCCATTTATGAACATCAGGGATCCCTGGTTGCAAGTGAAATTTTTTTCTCGGACGCGCAGGCGGATTGCGCGTCAATATAATAAGAGAGGAAAAAGGTCCAAGAGGACCAAAATACAATGCCCATAGGGAAATCCAAAACACTTGACCATAGTCTAGACCCTACTAATAATAGCAAGAAGACCAAAACTTGCTAGCTACATAGCCCCAGTCCTATCCCAGCAACTTAAGTCATTCAGAAACAAACTTTTAACAGAGCTCAAGGAAGGTGATGAGGACATCACTTCTATACATACAATGAATGGACCGATAACACGATCGCATGCATGACAGCTAAATCTCTAGGAACCTTGGAGAGGACCAGCAAGGACTTGGGAAAGGCCTAGGTGTTGAGGAGGAGCAGCAAGGGTGCCACAACAGGAAGGAGATCAAGTCCGACTCGGCTGCAACTCCGTCTCAGGTTCAAGGACCAGTCTGCACTAAAATGGATGCCCAAGATGCATCCGGACTCCGATTGCAACGGACTTGATATGGTTGGAAAGATAAGGAGATTATTTAACCAACCCAACTGGTTCCACCCTAAAATTTGTCCGGAGTCAACGGGAATAGTCGAAACAAGTCAGCGTTCAGATTATGTTTTGGGGCTGCGACACCGTCTGTTGGGCCGTTGGGCCGTGTATCGCGTCGGAGCCCATTAGGGGCGAGTCCAGGGGTCACGCACGCCCTAATACTCTATTTATTCAGTAGCCGCCGCCACATTAGGGTTGGGTTTTGCTTAAGTTTAGATCTGTCAAGAACAGTCGTCGTAGATCGGTTTGTGAGACCCCAACTTGTGAGCTTAATCATTCATCCGCAATATTCTAGATTGTGTTCTTTCTTGTTCTTGCTTGTGTCTTTGATTCTCAGGCAGGAATTATCCCTCGTGGTGAGGTCAATCGTGCAGTGCACGGTTGATAACCAGAGGAGAAGTGGTGCTGCGATTGCGGGGGTTCTAGTCGTGTTGATTGGAAGCCGGATCGTCTGTGTGACATCACCAAATCGATAGTTATCTTCACCTGACGGAAGATCGGGCACCCCTGTTCCTATCAAGTGGTATCAGAGACTCAGCTATTACCGTCAGGCTTACCCTAGTTTAGTTTAGGTTTTTCATCCTATAACTCCAGATAATTGCCATACCAAAAAAAATTCCGCTGTCGTAGAACCCTTGTTTAGCCTTTGCAATTTCGTTTTCAGTTTGGCTTTGTTCAGTTCGTGTCCGTGGTCGAGACGTGTTGCTGGTTTAGGGTGTATCTTCGTCGTGATCAACTGCTCTCGCTAGCCGCTATCCCATCCACCATTACCCAGATCACAAGTCGATCCACCCATTAATCGACTTGCCCTCGCTAGCCGCCGCCGCGCCAGCCCTAGATAGATTGCTGATACACCGCTATCCCATCCACCATTACCCAGATCACAAGTCGATCCACCCCATTAATTGACTTGCCCTAACCGTTGTGATTGTAGATAGGGAATTTTTTGCCCTAACCGCCACTTTCTAGTCGTGCTGCCAAAAACATAACTTGAGGTACCTTCCTTAAACCGGGCATAACTTTTCGCTCGGGTGTCCAAAAAATATGAAATGTTTACAGGAGCTTGTTGTCACCATTCTGAGGCCAGCCAAACTGGCCCATGTCCTGTTTGGTTTCGATAAAATTGTCAGAAAATTTCAGGAAAATAAAGAAAATTTTTTGTCAAAGCTCTTGCACGCTTTTTAGAGAACTTGCTCATTTTCTGTAGACCACATCTGATCTCTGTTTTAGGTGAAACTTGGTGTAGCTCCTATTTTGTTGCTTCTTGTGCTGAGAAAATATAAAAAAATCATACAAAAAAGAAAAACAAAATGACCAGTGAATCCTACTAGTGTCTTTTTGGCCTCGCTTGTACAACATTTACGGTACTGCTATTCTGCTAGTCCCGTTGTTCTTTGTTCCAACTTGTTGTGATACGCCTCGGATACATCTCTTAGCCAGCAATTGTGACTTGTGCTTTGGATATTTATTGAACT
The DNA here is from genome assembly GCF_902167145.1 of Zea mays. NCBI lineage: Eukaryota > Viridiplantae > Streptophyta > Magnoliopsida > Poales > Poaceae > Zea > Zea mays. The sequence continues at coordinate 133,656,033 of NC_050100.1, read as the reverse complement.
TCGCTCATCTGCACTCAATTTTGTTCCACATTCACATACATATTGTGCCTGTCCTACAGCTCCACATACTATATCTTCTGATCAATACAGATTTGACCTTGCAATCGCGGTTTCACTACCTCTTGGTAAGTATCACGAACCAGCCTCCGATTGTACCATCCTTTGCTTGTATTTCGTCAGACACTTGTAAGAGCTTGGTAAGATACAATAGAGCGTGTTTCTGTGTTCCACCTGAGAGGAGTGTGTAGTGAAATTATTAGGGATAACCGTCACCGTTTGTTTCCTGTTTTTGTGTTTCGATGGCAGGCGACGAAGAAGAAGCAAGGATCCCTATAGACTTCGATGAATGTGTTAGCCACCAAGATCTTGAGGCAAACAACAAGCTCCTGAAGGAGCAAATGGAGGAGACGGTCCACAAGTCAGTGCATGATGCCTTCATTGACATGAACCTTGGCAAGACTTACGAGAGGCTGGATCGATGATTGTCCCAGATCATCGACAGACTTGCTGTGTTGGAGACGCAACAAAAGCACCACCACCACCACCTCCTCGTCCACGCCTTCCCGATGATGCAGTGTTTGATGAAGAAGGTAATTATGATGAAGCGGCCACCAGAGATTTGCGCCTACGTCGCCGTCTTCATCAAAACATAGAAGGTATGTCACACCGCTAGCAAGGTAATAACAATCGTGCTCCTGACGACCCTTATGCTAAGATTAAATTTTCTATACCATCTTTTTTGGGTCATTATGATGCTGAGGGATATCTTGATTGGGAGATGACGATAGAATAGAAATTTGCTACCCACCTTATACCTGAATGACATCAAGTTAGACAAGCCACTAGTGAATTTAAAGATTTTTCTATTGTCTGGTGGACTAGTCTAGTTGGGGATGGTAGAGCACCTACGACTTGGGAAGATCTTAAGGTAGCTATGCGTGATAGATTTGTTCCCCCATCTTATCATAGAGAATTGCGTAAGAAATTGATGCGTTTAGAGCAAGGGGATAAATCTGTTCAAGATTATTATGTTGAGCTTCAGAAGGAATTGTTGCGTTGTGGGATAGTAGAGGGACATGAGGACGCTCTTTGCCGTTTTTATTCAGGTTTGTGGTGTGACATTCAGGACATTATGGATTACAAAAATTTAACACTGTCAACAAGTTATTCCAGTTTGCTATGCTTGCAGAGAAGGAATTGCATGGACACCAACATCGACCTAGGACTACTTTTGGCGCCTCCTCTGCATCACGGACGCACACACCTGCCTCGAGTCATACACCTTCGACCACTCCAGCGTCCACACGACCTCCTTCGACACCTGCTGCACATGTTGGTAAACTTCCTTTGCAGGTACCCACCAAGAAACAGAATTCACCAGCACCTGCAGCACCTTCCAGTGGTCGTTCTTCGGGTATTCTTTGCCACCGCTGTCATGGGATTGGTCACGTGAAGAAGGATTGCTCGAGTCAGCGAACATACATTGCTACAGATGATGGCTACATTAGTGCTTCCGACGGTGAGGATGACGATGATGACTCTAGTGATGTTGCTGCTAATGATGATGCTATGCTTGGTGCTGATGCTACGGTGAACCTTCGAAGCATCATGGTGCAGCGTGTTCTTAGTGCTCAGCCTGAATCATCAGAGAAGCAGCAACGCCATAATTTGTTCCAGACTTTCTTTGCCATCGAGAATCGGCGTGCACGTGTTATTATTGATGGTGGAAGCTGCAATAATTTGGTGAGTTCAGATTTGGTCAAGAAGCTTGGCCTGACCACACGTCCACGGCCACATCCATACCACATTCAGTGGATCAATGATTCAGGCAAGGTTAAGGTAACACACATGGTACGAGTGCATTTCTCCATTGGTATGTATTTTGATTATGCGGATTGCGATGTAGTACCTATGGAAGCTTGTTCTCTTTTGTTGGGTAGACCTTGGGAATATGATACTGATGCATGTCACCATGGTAGGAGTAATACATACACTTTTAGGCATAAAGATAAAAACATTACTTTGCTACCTTTGACTCTTACTGAAATTGTACAAGCTAATAAAGATAGAGTTGCAAGTACCCATAAGGAACCAACTAATGAGACAGAAATTCAGCAACAAATTAAATTGAAAGTTCCTGTCATGCTTGTTATTAAATCTGATCTTCTTGAAACTCATGCTACTAATGCTTGTTTCTATGCCTTGGTTTGCAAAGATGCTTTCTTTTCTATTGATGATATTGCTAGCACTTTGCCTGCATCTGTGACTAACCTTTTGCAGCAGTTCTGAGATGTTTTTCCCTCTGAGTTACCTCCAGGACTTCCTCCCATTCGTGGGATTGAGCACCAGATTGATTTTATTCCTGGAGCGAGCTTGCCCAACCGTGCTACTGGACCATTTAAAATTTCAGATTTAAAGCCATATTTGGGAAAAGAAGATGAGCTTGAGTCGAGGGCGACGCCACTTCAAGAGGGGGAGGATGATGAGGACATGGATGTGTTTCCCTCTGAGATACCCCCTAGATTACCACCTGAGTTGCCTCCAGATTTTCGGGTTAGTCCCACCTTTAACATTTCAGATTTGAAGCCATATATGGGTGACGAAGATGAGATCGAGTCGAGGACGACTCCAATTCAAGAGAAGGAGGATGATGAGGACATCACTTCTATACATACAATGAATGGACCGATAACACGATCGCGTGCACGATAGCTAAATCTCCAGGAACCTTGGAGAGGACCAGCAAGGACTTGGGAAATGCCTAGGTGTTGAGGAGGAGCAGCAAGGGTGCCACAACAGGAAGGAGATCAAGTCCGACTCGGCTGCGACTCCATCTCGGGTTCTAGGACCAGTCTGCACTAAAATGGACGCCCAAGATGCATCTAGAATCCGATTGTGACGGACTTGATATGGTTGGAAAGATAAAGAGATTATATAACCAACCCAACTAGTTCCACCCTAAAATTCATCCGGAGTGAACGGGAATCGTCGAAACAAGTCAGCGTTCAGATTCTGTTTTGGTGCTGCGACACCGTCTGTTGGGCCGTTGGGCCGTGTATCGCGTCGGAGCCCATTAGGGGCGAGTCCAGGGGCCACGCACGCCCTAATACTCTATTTATTCAGCAGCCACCACCACATTAGGGTTAGGTTTTGCTTAAGTTTAGATCTGTCAAGAATAGTCGCCGTAGATCGGTTTGTGAGACCCCAACTTGTGAGCTTAATCATTCATCCGCAATATTCTAGATTGTGTTTTTTCTTGTTCTTGCTTGTGTCTTCGATTCTCAGGTAGGAATTAGCCATCGTGGAGAGGTCAATCGCGCAGTGCACGGTTGATAACCAGAGGAGAAGTGGTGCTGCGATTGCGGGGTTCTAGTCGTGTTGATTGGAAGCCGGATCGTCTGTGTGACATCTCCACCAAATCGATAGTTATCTCGACCTGACGGAAGATCAGGCACCCCCGTTCCTATCAGAAGGGTTCACTCCATCGAAAATAGTTTTGTTTCTAGTAAGCCATAAGCACCACGACCCTAAAATAATGAGGCTATTGAAGCCTTTCCTTCTGTTTTTGGGCACCTTCTTAAGCACCTTCCTCCACCATTCAGCCAATGAGATTTCATCAGCAGCAGGGGTGAGATCCCCTAGACTCAAGGGAAAAAGTATAGCATGACAAAATTGCATGAGGCACAATGCGGTGGCGACGATAACCACTTTCGCGGGAATCCGATGAACTAGGACTATGGTGGACGAACAGGTGAACGGAGGAGCCGCATAAGTGCGTGAAAGAAAGGCATAGAGGGTGACACGCTCAATTTAGTGTGTGTTTAGTTGAATGTATAAGAAGAGATAGAAGGAAGCGGCCACAGTTTCTATAGTGTTTGGATAAGAATCATGTGGAGACGAGGTAAACACCGGAGTAATTTTTGGTAGCGACGTGATCTTAGGGTGCATTTGGTTGAGGAGTGGGGGAGAATAGGGTGGCTCCATTCCAATTTTCTGGACGTTTGGTTTCCAACAAAATAAGAGTGGAGTGGCTCCTAGATTTCCATATGAACCTACAGCCTGATCAAGGGTGCGTTTGGTTGGAGAGTCAACTAGAATAGAGCGATTTTATTCCAGTTTTTTAGAATGGAGCTGTTCTATTCTGCGTTTGGCAAATAGAACAGAGTCGCTCCATTTTTTGTTTGGTTGAAGGGTAGAATAGAGTGGAGTCGTTCCATTCTTTGTTTGATTCGAGAGTCGTATAAGTGTAAAGGGGAGAGGAGAGAGAGTGCTCACATCCGAGAGAGCACTCGCATCCTGTCGTTTTTGTGGAGCGGGAGTGTTCCAACTACTTATAGTAAATTTCCATATGGAGATTCAGGAGCCGCTCCACTCTTATTTTTGTTGGAAACCAAACGTCCAGAAAATTAGAATGGAGCCACTCTATTCTCCCCCACTTCTCAACCAAACACACCCTTACTATAAGTAGTTGGAACGCTCCCGCTCCATAAAAATGACCGGATGCGAGCGCTCTCCTGGATTTGAACGCTCTCCCTCCTCTCCTACCCACTACATTTATATGGTTCTCGAACCAAGCAAATAATGGAACGACTCCGCTCTATTAGCGACTCTATTCTATTTACCAAACGCAGAACAAAACAGCTTCATTCTCAAAAACTGGAATGGAACCGCTCTATTCTAGTTGACTCTTCAACCAAACACACCCTTAAAAAATCGAAGATACGATGTCACCCCCACCTCATATTCAGCCCCGGTCCTATGATTTTAAGGGCCCCAGGCGAACTGATCATGGTAGACCCTCTAGATTATATAAAAAATTATATGATATGCAGCAGAGCAGATTAGTACTTCATATGTAATGATGATGTGCATTGAAATTGGTTTTTAAAATATCTAAGACGCTATATAATATACATAGGTGCAGATTAGCACTTCGCAAGTTGAGAAATAAGAGCGACGGCCACAGAATAACATGAATCCCGATTGCTCGACCGTGCGTGCCTGGGGGCTGGAGCAGTGCTGTCTAGCGTCATGGAATCCTAGAGGACTAGATTGGCGAGATGGCGAACGACGATCATCCGAGGGTATGGTCGCACACACGCGTGACGACGTGAGCATGATGACTGGGCAGTAGGCAACACATGTTGCGTGGTCCATTTGCGTCGGGTATCCATGTGCCCAGCCATACCAGCTTGTTAGTTACCTATACTATTTTACTACTAGTATATAGCTCGTGCTAACACTACGTTTCTAAGGAGAAGAGTGGGGTAAACGACGACGGTGGTGGCACGAGGGGAGGGATTGACAACGATGTGAACATGAGGGAGGGCTGAAGAATGATCCAAATAATATTGTCCATTAGATTTAAGTGAGCAAGAGAGATGATGTTATTCAACGATCTGAACAGTTGATTTTAATGTTGTGTTAATTATAAGTGCAATTTGTTTGATAAATTTCGTAAAAATTATAGTTGTGTGGATTATTTGGTTGGATGAGTTTTATAAAGTGTAAACTAGTGTATTATATTGTGATATAGATACTAAATATTGAATCTTTATTAATTTTAGGTACTGAGCCGTTGCCTTGTTACATGGACTCAGGACCGGCCCTTCTCATATTACTTTAACCTCAAACGAAACACAGCCTCAAACGACGGCGCGACATGTGTGGCCAATTTGGCCGTGCACGGTGCGATTCAACAGCAACCGGAGAAGCTCCGCAGCGCCGGTCGTGGCCAATTTGGCGAGCTGCATGGCGCAAGCACTTTCGGACATCGACACCTCATCGAGAGCGAGAGAGCAAGCAGGCTACTGCGTGGACTACTCAGAGAATGCGGTGGCCGGCGTGCAGCAGCGCTGAAGCAGGCAGCTGCTTAGTGGCGTAGGCGCACGACAAACCCCACAGTGGCGATTCTATCCGAGATAAAAGCAAAAGCATGGCAAGGAGATGAGTGCCGCACACTAATCTTGGCCCGCCCCGAATCACGACGCAGAACACGCCGGCGACGGGCCCTGCACCCCCGCGCGCGTTCACTGAACAAGTTCAGTTACTGAACCCCGACTGGCAGAGAGACTTTAGGCACGTTTTACTCTTTATGTTTTACTCTTTATTCCATACAACACGGAGCTGATCTTTCTTAAAGAACTTGTTCACTAATCTATGGTCTTGAACTTTGCTTTAGAGGATGCAGTCCATAACTCCATGGATCAAGCACAAAGGAGCTCCAAATTCAGGTGATAAAAATTGAAACCGAATGTTTCAGTTAACTGAATCAAAATTCAGACAAACCAGAGTCTGACAACACTGATTAGGGCAAACTTTTCTCCCAATTCTAGGTACTTTCAGGGACATGACTGTCATGCCCCTGGCCACTAGCGTGATCGCCAGGACGTGAGCTCGATAGACGCCGCCTCTAACGAAGAAGACGCACACACGCGAGAGAGGTAATCCTTCTATTTTCTATTTTGTCCCCTTACAACCTTCCGGAGTCATCTCTATATAGCTAAACTTGGCCAGCAAATACGTCCGAATTTTTTACATTTTAGCCCTTTTTTAGAAAAAAAATCACGTTTAGACCCTAAAAAATTTTAATAGCAATTTTGGACCATTTGCTCGGCGCTATAGGCTATCGCGCCGAGGTAACACAGCTCGGCGCCATAGGCTATGGCGCCGAGGTACGTGCTACGCTGGCACACCCGGACGCCGTGGCACCGAGCTCGGCGCCACAGATCTTGGCGCCGAGCTCGATTGTGTTTCAACAGTTTTGTTGGATAGCTATATGCACAAAGCTTATCTAGCCTAGTTGGTAGAGCATAAGGCTCCTCACCTTGTGGTTCTGGGTTCAAGCTTCATAGTTTGCATTTCAATGTTTTTTGTGTCCGTCCAGTTTTTTTGTCACAAGCTCTGATCGACTATGCACAAGTAACAAAAAAATCGGTCAAAGTATTCTCTTTCGGCTAATATTTCTAATTTATGGATATCTTTTGACTAATAAGTTTATGTATATCTTTTGATATGGACTAATTTCAAGATATTTCAGCTAGCTAGCATATATACAAAAATTATTTATTTTATGGATAACTTTGTTGGACACGATATGGTTGCTCGTAGTCGTATCCTATCTGCTTACTGGATAAGCTGTTTTTAAGTCGTTGGGCTTGTGCTTATCGGTCGCTGTGGATGCTGTTATAACCGCTATCGCCACAAGTATTTTGTTTGTGCAAGCTCTTGGATCAAAACCTATCCCCTGCAGCCTTAGCGCGGAAAAGACAAGGCTCTATCAAACAGGACACCCGGCAGTACGTGTCACGACTGCAACACTGGGGCGACTTGTGACAAAAAAAAACTGGGCGGACACAAAAAGCATTGAAATGCAAACTATGGGGCTTAAACCCAGGACCACAAGGTGAGGAGCCTTGTGCTCTACCAACTAGGCTAGACAAGCTTTGTGCTTATAGCTTTCCAATAAAACTGTTGAAACACAACCGAGCTTGGCGCCAAGATCTGTGGCGCCGAGCTCGGTGCCACGTCGGCGCCACGGCGTCCAGGTGTGCCAGCGTAGCACGTACCTCGGCGCCATAGGCTATGGCGCCGAGCTGTGTTACCTCGGCGCCATAGCCTATGGCGCTGAGCAAAGGGTCCAAAATTGCTATTAAAATTTTTAGGGTCTAAACGTGATTTTTTTTCTAAAAAAGGGCTAAAATGTAAAAAAATCGGCAAATACGTCAACACAAAATGGCCCAAGACGACCCACTCTCCCTCGTTCAGTCGTCACCTTTCTTCTTTAGAGTTTCAGACTACCTTCAGCTCTCCACTCCAATCTGACAGCCGGATGTTACATTACCGCCCCGACGAAACATTACTTGTCCCCAAGCAACCTCATGTTTCGTACTGTAGAACATGATGTGTCTATTCTGAATTTTCTATATCCTTGAAACTATATTGGGATCACAAGCTTCATTCAATCCAGAAGTCGTAATATCATACAAGTGCACCCCGTATTTTGATCTTCACAGTTTCAAGATGTCATCTCTGAAGAATTTCTAAATATATGCAGTGACCATTAGTCTTATTGAGTTGTGGATACCTGGATCCCAAATTCGTGCAGAGAAATTTGTCTTGCAAGCAACCCCAACTGTAATGGACGTGAGCTTCCGACTTCTGAAATAGTTCTTGAACAATATAATCAAGTTCTCAACACCAATCAAGTACTCTCCACACTGTATTGGCTGCTCCCACTGAACCCCTTGCAAGCCCTCTACATCCAGCAAACCCTCATCCCAAACAACATCCAAAAGATGCATTTCATTGAGCATGTGGTGAACAGAATGCATGGCAGGTTCTTTTGACAACAGCATTAAGTTGTCATGTCCAGAACTGAAGCCACCTAACAAACATGGAGGAAAAAATTGTCCCTCATATTCTCATGACTACTCATGAACTCATTGCCTTGTGCTAGTTGCCAGAACAATCCATCATGCGAACCGAGATCAGGAAACAATTCGGCATCCCACCTGACATCAACAAGAGACATTTCAGTAGGCATTGGAGCTGCAGTACCTTGTGCAACCACTGGAGGCCCTAGCACCTTGTGTTCTATCTATGTTGCTGGCATTTCAGAACATACCTGAGGTGTCAGAGGCAACACCCCATAGCCTGTCAACCCCAAACCTTGGTTTCCAAATAGAGAAGACCCACCATGCTTCAGCCGTGCCACAACTCGCTCCATCTTCACAATTTTCTGGTCACTAATGTTCAACATGCCGATGGCTTGAAATCAGCACCCACCAAGTATGATCCAGAGTCAATTAGTTGCTCCGACGAAATATCTTGCAAGCCATCACCGTCCAGTATTAGAAACTGGAAAGAGCTCAATGATAATTCCAGCAAGCCCATCGCCTGAACATTAGAATCTTGCAATAAACATTCTGGATCCCATTGCCACATAGCTTTTTCATCGAGCTTGCTCCATGGACTGAAACCACCATATTTCTACTACATTGGATCCTCAATAAATTCACATACTGAACATGGAAGGAACTCCTCTTCAGTGTTTTCTTAGGGATTGTGGTTGCTCATCAGATATGGTTCTAAGGCACGATCAACATTCTCAGTGCTCCAGAATAATAGCATATTCCTGCCATCTTTTCTCTTGCTGTTAATATCTTCACTTTCCCAATAATTCTGTTGATCACTTGTAGCAGCCCTGGAAATGAACCCAACAGAATAACATTTCGTTTCATATTTCTTAGTGTCCATGATTTCACTTCTCAGCCACCTTGGTATAACTTGTGACAAAAGATTAATATATTTTTCCAAAGCAATCTCGGGGTGCATGCTCCCCAACTTTTGCCAAGCACTCCATTTAGCGTGAGATGACAGCCTCAATGTAAGTGGTTGTGTAGAGTCATAACAGGGGTCATCAATGGCAACCTTGAGGAGGCCTTGAAGCTGCACATGCTCGTCACTATTGAGTTGCGATAAAGCAGTCAATTCATCAAGCCTGACTTCAAGACCTTGCACATTCTCCTCCAGTCCAGCACCAGGATGCATAGCCCGAGCGGCCTTCAATGGAATCCTATCCTCGTCGGGCTCGGTCGAGCAGTCCAGCTCCCCGTCGAGCATGGGCCATTCATCGATGACATACCTATCAAAGAGAGGTCCCTCGTCGAAGCTAGCAATCTTCGATGTCATGACGTCGATGACTTGGCTCAGACAATACGTCGAACAGTTGAAGGGCGCAACATTGTTGAAACTGCTCAGCTCGAGGTCGATGACCGGCTCCTCATAAAAAATAGGCCCCTTATCAAATACGGGTTCCTCATTAAAACAGTAGGTGTTCCGGTCGTAGCTTGCCTCGCCATATGCTGATGTCGTGGCTCGTCCAAGGAACTGTGCCGCCACCAAATCGGAGACAAACAAATCAAACTGATTCATCACCTTGTTCCATCTCACCTCGCTCTCATTCCTCCATTCTGCCATCGCATCCAGCAGGACCCACGAATGAATCGTCGAAGTGGGAGTCGAATCTATCGGTGTTTTGGGTCCGACCGCACACCCGGGGTTGCCCCTCAAGGTGTTTTAGGAGTAGGACGGTGTCGCCGACTGTAGCAAAATGGTTCATGTCAGATGCACGAGAGACAATGGACAGTGTTTACAGGTTCGGGCCGCTTAGAGATGCGTAACACCCTACGTCCTAGTGAGTATGCTTGGTGAACGAGGTTACAAGAGAGCTCTCTGAATCGAGAATGCAGAGAGTTGATGTGGTGGCTAAGTTATAGTGTCGATCGATCTGAAGGGGTGTCCCCTAGGCCTTATATACTCGACCGTGGGGCAATACATGTGGATATGATAACAACGAGTAGCTAAAAGATAGTGAACTGCTTGAGTTTATCTCTATGTAGTTCCGCCGACTTATCCTCGCATGGCTCCGTTGCATGGGGGCTCCAGCGCGGGAAAGTCGGATCTCCGTTGCGGTCACTCGCTCGACGTTGTGGGCCGTCCGGGTTTGCACCAATCTGGCCTCATGTCGATCTGCTTTGCTGGTTGTCTCTCTCCAGGCCCACGAAAGAATGACCTTATGATTTATTGGGCTCTTGGGCCTTTCGTGAGGTCTTTTACTCTTTTAGTGGACCCGGGGGATATCTATCCCCCACAAGCCCTCGATCTTTGGGTTTATTTAGAGGTAATCAGCCCAAAGATCCCAGGTCCAGCTTGCAGGTGATTTGAAGAAAATGACTTCCTGTTGTCTTCTCCTGCTTTGATCACTCGTAGTCCGAAGCCTAGTTTCGTGCTTGTGCCTTAGAGGTCGGCATTTCAATTTGTAGGATTCTGAACTTCATTGGGTGCACCGGAGGTGCACCCAATGGGTGTAGCCCCCGAGCTTCGAGTAGATTTTAGAAAATAATCTACTCGAAGGTCTTCCCCAGAAATTATTTCCATTTGTGCTCCTGCGTTTTAATCTTGTCCCACGCCTTAGAAGTCGGCACCATCTTGGCTTGGAGTGATAATCCATGGGGTGCACCGGAGGTGCACCCAATGGGTGTAGCCCCCGACCTTCAAATGGATTTTAGAGGGTAATCCATTCGAAGGTCTTTCTTTTGCGTCTCTTTGCTGAAAATTATCCTTTCTGTTTGTAGAAATTGGCACGACGCTATTCGCATTATGCTTTGGAGGTCAGCATTATGTCATCAATATTTTGCTTCAGAGGTCAGCATATATTTTGTCTTTAGCAGCCGAGTTCGCAATCCCTCCATATCTTGCTAGGTAGTGCAATTTATTTGCTCTGCGATTGATTGGACGTTTGATGGACGTTCTCTGTCTAGTCTTCACGTCGCTTCTGTCGGCCATATTTTGTACTTCACTGTCTATATTTGGCTTTCCTCTGATCCTTATTGATATCTCATTTTTGTCTTGAGGTATTCACTGCGTGCCCTACACAGATGTGACCGTTTTGAAAAATATACTGATAATTCCTGGGCGTCCCCCCCCCCAACGGGTGTGGGCAAGGGACGGCTTGGTACACTGAGTGTTTTAGTCGGCTGCTTCTGAGTAGTAATGTGATGTGACGGCGAGTGTAATCATATCCTCCGCGCTGTTGACTGGAGTCCCAATGGGTGTTGTGTTGCGTGAAACGGCGTCATCCGCCTGACGTGCCTTCAGACGGGTTGAAGTGCTTATTGAATGCTTTGCGACTGTTCAGTGACCGTGGTTGGAGGTGAGCGGTTGCCTTCTCCTTCTATAAATAACGTCGTTGTCTCTCTGGCTTTTTCACATCTCTCGCTGTTCTCTGTTGTTTTCCTTTCTTCTCTCCCTTCTGCTTCCACCATGGGCAAGAACAACAAGCGCAAGCGTGAGCCAACTCCTCCATCGGAGGAGTTTGGTGACTCGGAGTACTCAGAGGAGGAGTTCTCCTCTGAGTCTGAGGGGTCTCCGGCTCCCATTCCCATGCGTGAGTCGTCTGACGACTCAGACGACTCCCAGGGGCTCGCGTCGGAGGTCTGGACGTACATCCGGGCCGTCGAGCGTTCCGGGCTCGAGGGCTCGGATGAGTCGGAGTACTCCTCGGATGAGGAGGACTCGGACGGCGGCGGCGAGGACGAGGACGACGACGACGACGACGACGGTGACGGTGACGGCAGCGGCAGGGGCGGCGGCGGCGGCAGCAAGGACGGTGACAGCGGCGGCAGCAGGGGCAGCAACCGGGGCGGCAGCAGCAGGGGCAGCACCAGGGGCGGCAGCGGCGGCGGCAGCAACAGGGCCAGTGGCTAGATGTCACTGGTCTTTTAGATATTAGTATAGTATAGTTAGAATAATGTAGTAATATTTAGTAGTGTAGAGTAGTATAGTGTAGTGTAGTAGTAGTAGCAGTAATGTAATGTAATATAGTAGTAGTAGTAGGGAAGTATCAACTCATAAAGAGTTGATTTGTAAGTATGTTATCTTCCCTTTTAATGAAAGAATGATGTTGGCTTCTCCTTGATGACTGTCCTGCTTATTTGTGAGGCTAATTCTTTTGAGAGAGTAAGTGAATAACTCGGGCATCAAACTGATACTTTCAGAAATAGCTGCCGAGTAACTTTGTAGATGGTGTCGGCACTTTTAGAGTAACTACCGAGTGACTGAACACAATATCAGCTTTTAAGAGGTAACTCCGAGTGACTGGAGGGCGACGTCGGCGTTTTAGAGGCAACGCCGAGCAACTGAACACTATATCAGCGTTTTAGAGGCAACGTCGAGTGATTGAATACGATATCAGCGTTTTAGAGGCAACGCCGAGTGACTGGAGGGCGACGTCGGCGTTTTAGAGGCAACGCCGAGCAACTGAACACTATATCAGCGTTTTAGAGGCAACGCCGAGTGACTGGAGGGCGACGTCGGCGTTTTAGAGGCAACGCCGAGCAACTGAACACTATATCAGCGTTTTAGATGCAACGCCGAGTGACTGGAGGGCGACGTCGGCGTTTTAGAGGCAACGCCGAGCAACTGAACACTATATCAGCGTTTTAGAGGCAACACCGAGTGATTGAAGGGCGACGTCGGCGTTTTAGAGGCAACGCCGAGCAACTGAACACTATATCAGCGTTTTAGAGGCAACGCCGAGTGATAGCAGGCCGCGCGAGCCACTTTGAGGATGATGGCCGAGTGATGAGGTGGCGCACCGGTGTTCTGGAGATAACTGCTGGGTGACCACGTGGCACGCTGGGGTTTTGGAAATAACCGTCGGGTGATGACTGGGCACTTTTTGAAACGGTATCTGGCTCGAGAATATCCCATAAGTGCTGCGCTTTTAGCCGCCTTTGCTTTCCGTGTCCTAGTTCTTGCTTTCCCGCTTCCGAATCCTCTTTGCTATTCGCCTCTCACTCCGCTCGCTGATAGAATCGAGATGGCGCCCAAGAGGAAGACCTCGAGTTCATCTGCTGTGGTGATTCCTCCAATCGACCCCAACAGTCAGTTGCCTTTCGCAGGTAACCACATGTCTGTCATTTCTGAGCCTGAACTTCTCCACCTCGTATCCATCGGGGTTCTTCCTCCGCGGGAACTCTGTTCTTGGCGGATTTGCCATGGGTTTACTGTTCCGACCGAGGATACCCACGAGTCCGTTGTTTACGCCCCTTTCCTTCTCCGCGGCCTTGGCCTTCCCATTCCTCCCTTTTTCCGCGGCCTCCTTGATTTCTACCATATTAACTTGACCCATTTGAACCCCAATTCAATTCTGCAAATCTCCATTTTCGTTCATTTATGCGAGGCCTTTCTTGGCGTGCTGCCGCATTTCGGTCTGTGGAAATACTTGTATCATTGTCGCCCTGGGATGGCCGGGGGACAACATTAGTTGGTTGGGGGTGCCAGCTTGGAGATGCGCCGCGGGAGGAAGACTGAATATCTCGAGATCCCTCTCAAGGACAGTATTAAGGGATGGCGCTTGGAGTGGTTCATAGTTGAGAATTATGGGAATTCTCTCCCCTCCCGGTCGGGAAGACAGCCGGACATTCGCACCCCAAGCTGGACCGAGTCTCCCTCAGATTAGGAGGTAGCTGAGGCAGGTGTGTTGCTAGCTGAAGTTGGACTGCTGAAAGAGAGGGGTCTGACTGCTGAAGCCGTGGTTACTGATTTTGTTTTCAAGAATATTCAGCCATTGAAAGATAGAGCCTATCCAGCTTATCTGTATCGAGGGCTAGCCGACTCAACTCGGGTTACTAACAGAAGAATTCCCTCTGCAGACTTGGTGAGTCGACTAGAGATGATCCTTAGGGGCATAGTGTCAAATGTTGGTGCTCCAGTGGCATACTCGGCCTGGAACCTGCCTCCTCCTAAAGCCTTCACCCTTTTTGTGTCGAATCCACCTATTACTGATGGCAGTTTGGGCCTTAGAGTGCGACCCTCTGCTGAAGAAGTTAGTGCTTTGGTTGCCTCGCTTGGGGAGATTCCTGATGACGAACGGCAGGTCCATTTTGAGGTGCCCCTGAACCCTAGTGATGGAGAGATAAGCGCTATGCTTGATTTGCTAGCTGAGGATTCTTCCGACGCTGCTCCTGTTGGGACGTTGGTAGTGGTGCCCCTCCCAGAGGCTGATACGACTTTGGATGCTCAGAAGTCTGTCAGTACTCGCCCGAGGCGCCCTTGCCGAGCCAATCAGCCTGATCCTTCTGCTGATGAGCAGAAGAAGAAAAGAAGACGCCTCCGGCGAGTATCCAGTTTGGATCAGGACGCTGGTACCTCAGTTCCTGCTACTGAAGAAGTGCCTGCGACTGTATTTACGGATGCTGACCCCAATGGGTGTACCCAATCTGCTGCTGATCCCAATGTGGGTGCTCCATCTGTTGCTGATCCCAATGGGGGTGCTGCTTGTGTTGCCAATGTGGATGACGAGGAGGAAGAAAATGAAATTCCTTTGACTCGGAAAAACAGTCGGCAGTTCATCGCCAGCGGTGAAAGTAGTGGGGTTCCCTCTCCTGCTTTGTCTGCCCTCATTGGTCTGCAAGAGCTGTCCCTGGCCAACTTTGATCATACTCTTGAGGATATGGTCCTAGAGGACTTGTTATCGGAGCCAGTGGATGATGGTGCAATGGAGGTTTGCGCTGACGTGCCTGATGCTGGGTTGAGGTCATCCCGTGCCTCGTCGACCTTAGAGCGCGATCTCGAGGGTCGGGAGACTGACTTGGATCATCCTGGTCCTATGGAAGTAGCTGAGGGCCCGTCAACCTTAGAGGTGGTTACTGCAGAGAACTTGAACCTCAAGAATGGTGCTGACACATGCCCAGTCCCCGAGGATGTCGTCGGGGATGACTTGGCTCGGGTGAGGAGTGTAAGCCGCTGCCCAGCCCCCGAGGGTGCTGCCGGGGATGATCCGGCTCAAGTGGGCAGTGCAAACTATGACCCAGTCCCCGAGGGTGCCCGAGCAGGGTCTCCCTCCTGTACTTCCATGGACGTTCATGCGGGATCTCCTCCACACTCTGGCTGTATGGTGGTAGCCCAAACCTTGGACCAGGGAGTCGCTTTAGAGGGCAGCGTCCCCGCTGATCGAGTGTTTGGCTCTGTTGAAGGCACCGAGCTGATTCCTACTGGTTCGTTGCAAGCTGCTTCGGGTGGTGGCCTTACGCCTGATTATCAACTGATCTCTCCTGATTTGGGGATCCCTTCGTTCTTTTCCAACCTCCAGGTACTGTGATGTATTTTAGCTTGATTTTCACATTGTATGAACTGCTGTCATTACACTCATCTGTTCTCCTCATCAGGCTTTGGTGGATGGGATGGCTAGCCAGCTGAGGCTACAGGGTGCTTCCGCCCCAGAAGTAGCTTCGTCTCTTGCATGTTGGAATCCAGTGTCACTTCAACTTCGCGTCTCTGAATTGGAGGCAACCAACGCTGGTTAGTGCTTTTTTGCTGCTCTTTGCCTTCACTGTGGACTGCTTTACATTCTGACCCCCTTTTGCTTGATTATCTCTTGTTAGGAATGACTCGACAGATATCAACTCTTGAGGAGAAACATTCCCGAGATCAGGCTGAGTTGGTCCAACGGTGTGCTGACTTCGAGGAGAAGTACTCTCAGAGCCAAACTGAACTAGGTCAGGTCTCCGCTGCCTTGGATGACGCCAATGCACTGAGTTCTTCTCTTCATGCTCAGCTCGATTCTGAAAAGGTGATTTACAAAACTGTACTTTGCCTTGCTGTGTTCCTATTACTTGCTTGGTTTTTGAGGGAGTTGACTTTTGCTCGCAGGAAGAAAAGCGTATCCTTGCTGCTTCTCGTGACAGTCTTGACAGATTGTATCGTGATTCTAGCAACTCGCTGACCATCTTGGAGAGGAGTCACCGCTTTACAATGGAAGAATTGGACAATCAACGCTGTAAGCTGCAGGAATCTGCGGATGAAGTGACCCGCCTCAAGCAGTTGATATCGGCGAAGGATGCTACCATCAAAGAACTCCGAGCTTCCAAGAAATCCATTGTCCAGGAGTTAGAAACTGCTCGACTGGCTGCTAAGGTTGCCGAAGAAACTTCTGTTACTCTCAGAGCCCAGCGCGACAGAGCCATGGACAAAACTATTCGGGCGGGGCGAATCTTGATGAGGAGACCCGGCGTGGTTGTTCTTGAAGACATAAGGGCTGATGTGAATGCTGCCCCTGATTCCTCGAGTCGCCCTTCTTCGTCGGTCGCTCCTGAGAAAGATATTGCGAAATAGAGAAACATTTTGCGTGCTTTGAGCGCGCGGTTAGCATGATCGAATATTTGTTAGAGGACATCGGTTCAGCATTACTCTCTTATTGTATCAGAACTCATCAGTTCACAAATTTGCAGTAGTGAAATGACGCGCAATGGTTATGAAATTTGTTTGCAAGATATTGAAGTCATCCTTATATGAGTAATTATAATCTCACCAGATCGCCTTAAGTCGCTGCTGACTTAAGTCGCTTGCTTTTGTTTGCAGGGCATAGTGGTCACCCCGAGTTAAGTAAGCGTGAGCATGTCGCACTGTCTTAAGTCGTTGCCGACTTAAGTCGATTGCTCCGTTAGTAGGGCATAGTGGTCACCCCGAGTTAAGTAAGCGTGAGCATGTCGCACCGCCTTAAGTCGTTGCCGACTTAAGCCGATTGCTCCGTTAGTAGGGCATAGTGGTCACCCCAAGTTAAGTAAGCGTGAGCATGTTGCACCGCCTTAAGTCGTTGTCGACTTAAGTCGATTGCTCCGTTAGTAGGGCATAGTGGTCACCCCGAGTTAAGTAAGCGTGAGCATGTTGCACCGCCTTAAGTCGTTGCCGACTTAAGTCGATTGCTCCGTTAGTAGGGCATAGTGGTCACCCCGGGTTAAGTAAGCGTGAGCATGTTGCACCGCCTTAAGTCGTTGCCGACTTAAGTCGATTGCTCCGTTAGTAGGGCATAGTGGTCACCCCGAGTTTAGTAAGAATGCAAGTCAATCGTAAACAATCTGAGTATCTTTGAAACCTCTTTTTTATTGATGACATATTCCCACTTTACAGAGTACATCATCGTCCCGGCAGTTTTTGAAATACAGCTAGGGATAAAACTTTCTGAGGTGTTCTATGTTCCAGGAGTTCCCTACTTCTGTGCCATCCATCTGAATGAGACGATACGATCCGGGCCGAGTGACTTCTGCTACCATGAAGGGTCCTTCCCATAAGGGCGATAACTTGTGCCGTCCCTCCCCCGTTAGAATTCGGCGGAGGACGAGATCTCCTACTGAGAAGGATCGTTGTCGCACAGCCTTGTCGTGATAGCGCCTTAGAGTCTGCTGGTACCGTGCTGATTGGATTACCGCATTTAGCCGTTTTTCTTCAAGTACATCAATGTCCTCCAGCCTGGTGGCCTCAGCTTCTGCTATGTTTTCGAAGATCAACCTTGGCGCCCCAAACTTGAGATCGGCGGGTAGCACTGCCTCCGACCCATAGACCATGAAGAAAGGAGTGTTTCCATGCAGGGCTCGGCTAGTTTGGGTTCTTAGGCTCCAAACGACATAAGGCAATTCCCTTATCCACTTTCCTGCGAATTTTTCATTCTTATCGAAGACCTTTTTCCTGAGTGCCTCCAATATCATCCTGTTGGCTCGCTCAACCTGCCCGTTGGCTCTTGGATGCGCTACAGATGCATACTTGACCTGAATGCTCTTTTGCTCGCAGAAGTCGAAGAATTCTGAACTTGTGAAGTTGGATCCTAAGTCAGTTATGATGCTGTTTGGTATCCCGAATCTGAATATTATGTCCTGTATGAATTCCACGGCCTTAGCAGAGGTTAAAGAAGAAATGGGCTTGAACTCTATCCATTTAGTGAATTTGTCGATCGCTACCAATACATGAGTGTATCCCCCCTGAGCTTTCTTGAAAGGTCCGATCATATCCAGTCCCCAGCATGCGAAAGGCCAAGTTACTGGTATGGTCTGCAGTTGCTGTGCTGGCAGGTGTTGTTGCTTTGACAAGTATTGGCAAGCTTCGCACCTCTGAGCTAACTCGGCTGCATCGTTCTTTGCTGTTGGCCAATAGAATCCTGACCTGAAGACCTTCCCGACTAGTGTTCTGGAGGCTGCATGTATTCCACATTGCCCAGCATGGACCTCCTCCAGAAGTTGCTTCCCAGTGGACGGGAGAATGCACTTCATGAGGACGCCTGACGCACCCCTTCTATACAATGTCTCCCCAATGAGTGTGTAGTGAGCCGACTGTCTGGCAATGCGCTCAGCCGAGTTCTTGTCATCTGGTTCTTCTTCATTCTTTATATACTTGATGATTGGCCTTCTCCAGTCATCAGAGTCTGACTCGGGTTGATCTATAATGTTGCACTCTTCTGTTTGATCCATTGAGATACTCGGCTGCAGTATTTCTTGCACAAAGACTCCGGGTGGGGCCTGAGCTCGACTGGATCCTAGCTTGGATAGTACATCGGCTGCCGTGTTCCGATCTCTTTCTACATGATGAAATTCCAGACCCTCAAATTTATCTTCCAGCTTTCGGACGGCAGCGCAGTATTTTCCCATTGAATCGCTTGAACAATCCCACTCCTTGTTTATCTGGCTGATGACCACCAGAGAGTCTCCGTATACCATCAATCTCTTGACGCCCAATGAGATGGCGATGTTCAATCCATGGATCAGAGCTTCATACTCGGCTGCATTGTTGGAGGCCGGAAATAGCAGCTGGAGGGCATATTTGAGGTGCTCGCCTCCAGGTGCGGTGAAGAGAATTCCTGCTCCTGCTCCCTGCAACTTCAGCGAGCCATCAAAATACATTCGCCACACTTCTGCAGTCTCTGGGTTATCTGGTACTTGCTGTTCAGTCCACTCTGATACGAAATCAACTAGTGCTTGAGTTTTGATGGCAGTGCGAGGTCGGAACTCGATGTCATGAGATCCCAATTCACAAGCCCATTTGGCTATCCGGCCAATGGCTTCCTTGTTGTGAAGAATATCCCCTATTGGAAAACCGGTGACTACTATGACTTTGTGGTCATCAAAGTAGTGACGTAGCTTGCGGGCAGTTAGAAGTACTGCGTATAATAGCTTCTGAACTTGAGGATACTTTTTCTTTGAGGGGCCTAGAACTTCACTGATGAAGTAAACAGGATGTTGCACTGGGTAGGCATGTCCTTCTTCTACTCGCTCGACTACCAACGCGGTGCTTACCACGTGAGTCGTGCAAGAGATATACAGTAGCAGATCTTCAGCTGGTTGAGTTGACGTAGCTCGTTGGGGTGGCTTCAGTACTGGTGGCGTTGTCAAGAATTTCTTCAGCGCATCTAGAGCTTCATGTGCTTCTGAAGTCCACTGAAACTTATCCACCTTCTTGAGTAGCTTGTAAAACGGCAAACCTTTTTCCCCCAGCCTGGATATAAATCTGCTCAGAGCTGCCATACATCCAGTAAGTCGCTGAACCTTCTTTTGTGATCGAGGCGCTTCCATCTTCATGATAGCTTCAATCTTATCCGGATTAGCCTCAATTCCTCGGTGGCTGACGATAAACCCGAGTAGCTTTCCTGCTGGTACCCCGAAAACACATTTTTCGGGATTAAGCTTCCATCTATACCGTCTCAGACTGTTGAAAACCAGCTGTAAGTCTTCGATGAAGTTTTCCGAATTCTCCGTTTTGATTACCACATCATCTACGTAGGCCTCCACACGCTTGCCCCAGTGATCGGCTAAGCACGTTTGGATGGCTCTCTGATAAGTCGCTCCAGCGTTTTTGAGGCCGAACGGCATGGAGGTATAACAGAAAGCACCAAACGGAGTGATGAACGCCGTTTTTTTCCTCGTCTTCCTTCGCCAAACTAATCTGGTGGTATCCGGAATAGCAATCCAAGAAAGACAGCACAGAACATCCAGCGGTGGAGTCCACCACCTGATCTATCCTCGGGAGCCCGAAGGGATCCTTCGGACAGTGTTTGTTGAGATCGGTATAGTCGACGCACATGCGCCAATCCACTTTATTCTTTTTGAGTACAAGAACAGGGTTGGCTAACCACTCGGGGTGTAACACTTCTCTAATAAATCCGGCCGCGACCAAGCGAGCTAACTCGGCGCGAATGGCCTCTCTCTTGTCGGGCGTGAAACGTCGTAGCTTTTGCCGAATCGGCCTTGCCTGGGGATAGACCTTCAGTTTGTGCTCGGCCAGTTCTCTTGGGACTCCCGGCATATCCGCAGGTTGCCATGCGAATACATCTCGGTTATCTTGCAGAAACTGGACGAGCGCGCTTTCCTATTTGTCGTCCAAGCTGGAGCTGATGATGGCAGTCTTGCGTTCATCAGCGAACCCCAGGTTGATCCTCTTGGTTTCTTCAGTCGGCCGCATAGAGGTCGCGGCCTGAGCTTCGTTTGCCGGTACTGCAAGGTCCTCCTCAGGCTTAGAGTTCGCCAGTGTTGAAGGAACCGCCGACGGCTTGGTGGTGAGGGCTGCTTGGATGGCCACTCGGAAACATTCTGCGGCGCCTTGGAAGTCGGCGCGCACAGTTATGATTCCTTGCGGTCCTGGCATCTTCAGTATCATGTACGTGTAATGGGGGATGGCCATGAATTTGGCCAGTCCCGGCCTCCCGATGATGGTGTTGTACCCGCAGTCGAAGTTCGCCACTTCGAACCTCAGGAACTCGGTTCTGTAGTTCTCCGGAGTTCCGAAGGTGACTGGCATGTAGATGTGGCCCAGCGGGTATTCCCCTTCCGTCGGCACGATGCCGAAGAAAGGAGTGTCCGACTCGTGGAGCTCTTTGAGGTGAACTCCTAAGCCTTGGAGTGTCCGAGGGAAGGTGACGTTGATGCTGCTCCCCCCGTCCACTAGCACCTTCTTTACCCGGCTCTCTCGGATCACCGGATCGACGAGGAGTGAGTATTTGCCTGGATGGTCGAAGTTGAGCCATTGATCCTCCCGGGTGAAAGTGATCGGGTGCTCCGACCACCGGTATGGGGCGGGAGGACCGGTGGTCGCCACCAGTATCTGGCGGTCGTTGAGCTTTTGTTGTCTTTTGTTCTCCTGCGACCCATGTCCGCCGAAGATGACATTGACCTCCCTGTCAACGCGTGGGAAAGCTCCTCCTCCTCCCTCCTCCTGCTGATGGGGTTGTCGTGGTTCATCTGGTCCTCCTCTCGGCGGAGGAGGAGGTAGAGGTTGGAAGGGTCGACCGTGCCCGACGGAGTGCTTGAAGTCCCGGCAGTTACGAAGAGTGTGGCGCATGTCCTTGTGGTACGGGCACTGGGCGTCGAGGATGTCGTCCAGCGTGCGTTCGCCTCCACGAGGTCTTCCTCGGGCGCGAGAGGCAGGTGGTCCGGCGGCGTGTACTTCTTCACGAGGCCTCTTCTCCCATCGTTTGTCAGGTTGCTGGTTCGCGTCGCGTCGTGGTGCTGCCGGTGCGGGCTTTGCTCCTCCGATGAGGTCCTGGGCCCGCTCGTCGGCGGTGATGTAGAGGTCGGCTTCCCGGAACAGCTCCTCGGAGGTAGTCGGCGCCTTCTGTAGTATGGCTCGGACGAAAGCCGAGTCATTGGATCCTCTGTAGAAGTCCTCGATCACGGCCGCCTCCGTGACCTCGGGGATACGATTTCTCATGGTCTGGAATCTTTTGAGGTATGACCGAAGAGTTTCGTCCCCCCGGCGCTTGATGGATTTGAGGTCCCATGGTTGCGCCGGTTTGTCGGAGAGGGACTGGAAGTTGGCGGTGAAGCGTCGACTGAAGTCGCCCAAGTCGTCGATGCAGTGTCGGGGTAGATGTCGCAGCCATTGCAGCGCGTCTTGCCCAAGGACAATGGGTAAATACGCGGTCATCACGTCTTCGGACGCCCCGGCAGCTCGAGCAGCGGTGGTGTAGACGGCTAGCCAACCCCCTGGATCCTGCTTAGGTTCATATTTGTCGACATTGGATACCTTGAAGTTGGGAGGCCATTGGATGGCCCTAAGGCGCGGAGTAAGAGCAGACACTCCACAGGTGTCCTCCTGTCGTCGGGGATGATGCCTGTCCCGGGGAGGGGAGTAGTTGTTGTGGTTCCTCGACCGTCCCCGGGTAGTTCCGCCAGTTGAGGCCGTTGCCGACTCAGTTCTGGTGGCCTGGCTCCGAGCTGGGATGCCATGATCCCAGTCGTACTCCTCCCGGCGGCGGATCTCGTTCTCATGCCGCCGTTCACGCGAAGCATTGATGGAGCTTCGCGCGTCTCGGCGACTGTTGATGGCGTGTCGTAAATCGTTCGGCGGGTGAGCGAGCGGTAGAAGATGGTTGGCTGCCTGGGTGAACAGTCGTCGGTAGCCCTCGGCGTCGGGAGTCCATCAGCTATCCAGGCTAATACTCCTCCGACTTCGCTCGGCGTGTTCATGGCTCGGGCAAAGTCGGGGTTCAGGTTGCGCCCGAAGAATGGATTCTCCCGACGTTGCCTTGCATCCTGCTCGGCTTGTTCCTGAGCCCGTCGGCGATCACGTCGTCGGGAGTTCCTTCGTTCTCTGAAGACGCGTTCTTCCGGAGTTTCTCCTATCTCCGAGACCTCGTCTCGCGAGACAGGTTGCTCCGGATCACGTTCTCCGGCCGCGTGATGTCGTCGAACGTTCCTGCGTCGGTTCCTCCGTCGGCGGGATTCTCGTTGAGGCGGTTCTTCTCCGGGTGCAGTCGGCTCGTCGTCGGAGACGGTAGGCGACTCCACTCTCCCGATGAAGAGGACGTCGGGGTAGAATGGTGCTGCTGTCGTGGCGATCTTCTTTCCGTTCTCCTTTGAGGGCAGAGGAACGGAAAGAACAACTTGCTTCCCCTTGGTCTCCTTCTTCCTCGCGATCTGTGTCCATTCTTTTGTCGGGGAAGTAGACAGTGGAGTTTTCCGGGTCAGCGGGCCCTTGGCCCCCGACTTTCCGGAGACGATCTTTTTCCGGAGAGCTGGAGGTTGCGCTTCTCCGGCATTTTCGGAGTTTGTTGGAGGAGACTTCTTTTCCGGCGGATCCGTGATGCGGTGTAGAGTTCCCTCTTCATCCGCCACGGATGAGATTGTTCCGAAGCAGAATATGGATCCGGGACGCAGGGTGATCTTGCTGTGGAAGGTGACGGCCATTGAGCTAGCTTGGATCGTCGACACACCCCCTACCTGGCGCGCCAGCTGTCGGTGTTTTGGGTCCGACCACACACCCGGGGTTGCCCCTCAAGGTGTTTTAGGAGTAGGACGGTGTCGCCGACTGTAGCAAAATGGTCCGTGCCAGATGCACGAGAGACAATGGACAGTGTTTACAGGTTTGGGCCGCTTAGAGATGCGTAACACCCTACGTCCTGGTGAGTATGCTTGGTGAACGAGGTTACAAGAGAGCTCTCTGAATCGAGAATGCAGAGAGTTGATGTGGTGGCTAAGTTATAGTGTCGATCGATCTGAAGGGGTGTCCCCTAGGCCTTATATACTCGACCGTGGGGCAATACATGTGGATATGATAACAACGAGTAGCTAAAAGATAGTGAACTACTTGAGTTTATCTCTATGTAGTTCCGCCGACTTATCCTCGCATGGCTCCGTTGCATGGGGGCTCCAGCGCGGGAAAGTCGGATCTCCGTTGCGGTCACTCGCTCGACGTTGTGGGCCATCCGGGTTTGCACCAATCCGGCCTCATGTCGATCTGCTTTGCTGGTTGTCTCTCCCCAGGCCCACGAAAGAATGACCTTACGATTTATTAGGCTCTTGGGCCTTTCGTGAGGTCTTTTACTCTTTTAGTGGACCCGGGGGATATCTATCCCCCACAGAATCGACGAAGTCACAGCCGTTCCTCCGCTTTTCGATCGTAGCCATTGATGCAGCGCACCCAACCTTGGCTGATGCACCCTCGACGAGGATCACCGAGGCTTTGATACCACTTGTCATGCCCCTGGCCACCGGCGTGATCGCCAGGACATGAGCTTGATAGACACCGCCTCCAACGAAGAAGACGCACACATGCGACAGAGGTAATCCTTCTAGTATTTTCTATTCTGTCCCCTTACAACCTTCCGGAGTCATCTCTATATAGCTAAACATGGCCCAGCAAATACGCCAACACAAAATGGCCCAAGGCGGCCCACTCTCCCTCGTTCAGTCGTCACCTTTCTACTTTAGAGTTTCAGACTACCTTCAGCTCTCCACTCCAATATTTAGACCTGACAGCCGGATGTTACAATGACTCTTAATAAGGATTTCTCCCCTAACATTTGTATTCAAGTGTGATATAGAGATCTTCTACCAAAGACCCATGGATTAGGAGATACAAGAGTCCAAAGTTAGCTCAATCTCACTGTTTTTCAGAAAACCAAAAACTGAACCAAATCTGAACTTTACACATTACTTTGAATTTCTCAACAAAACTTGAAAATCTCCAAACACGAAAGTTTCTCAGTTTTTAAAACCCTACAGCTTTGCTATTTGGACTTTTGGCAAGTTATTGCTAGATTTTCAATTTCACTTTTGGGTCCCCAAATTAGGGTTTGGAATGTGATCAACCTTTCCAAATGAAATATCAACCTGTGCTTAAGCAAGAAGTGCATTGCCTCACCAAGGACATGATTTTGTTGAATGGCAAGAGTGAACAAGCCCAACTTGACCTAGATAACAGTGTCAGTGGCATGAAAAAGATTGGTAAGGAAGGAACCATGGTGTGCTCCACTGGCTACAAGTCATGTGAGTGCAATGAGGCAGGGAAGAAAATAAGAAAGAGAAAAGAAGCAAGCTCTCCAACACTTGGACCAACTGGGTTGACAAGAATAAGGTCAATTTCCCTTTTTGCTCAAGTAGAAAAGCAGAAGGTCCGCTAAGTCACCGTAGAAATTTGTTCGAGAGAGCCATTGATGATCGTTGGTATCTTTTCCCTAGTGCCTTCTCGAATACACTGCTAGAGGATTTATGTGTTCCTTTGGACCTTTTGAGAGACTCTTGGATCGCACTTGTTCAGAGAATTTAGGCGTTCAAAACTGTCGCCTGGCTGTTGGCCTCAAGCCTAAGCTCCGATACTGGCCAACTCTATACCACTGGAGTTTTCCCGTGATTATAGCGTCCATCAGACTAGTTCTCTTGACTAGACCCAATGCTCTTGCATAGAGACCAATGAGCTTTGTTCCTCCACTTCTCACCCAGGTTTTAAATTTTTGTTGGTAACAAGTTCTTGTTCCACGTACAAATAAGGGTAACAATATGATCTAAATTTTATACTATAAAATGTAATAATCAGATCAGATTAGGATGTGACTCTATTTCTATTATTTTTTCTAACAATTTGTAAAAAAACATTTAGATCGAGATCTACTACCAGCCCAGGTGATCCATTACCTACAGACAACCCGTTGGGTAGCTATGACCTAAATGGGCATGATCTGGCACAAAACTAAGACCTAAACCCAATGATCTTGCATAGAGCCCAATTGCCATCTCTAGGAGCCATCTCTAGGTTTGCTCGGTGTTTTTTTGTGTGGCCACTGAAAAGAAATGAAGCATTAGTCAAATACTACTTCCGTTTTTTAATATTTGTCACCCACTAGTTTATTTTTAAACTAAAACATGATAAATAAAAAAATTCTTTAATATTTGTCACCCGCTAGTTTATATTTAAACTAAAACGTGACAAACATGATAAATAAAAAAAATTCTTTAATATTTGTCACCCGCTAGTTTATATTTAAACTAAAACGTGACAAATAAAAACGGAGGGAGTACGTATCTGTAATGGAGATAGAGCGTACCACATTTGTAAGCAACGATCATATATCACGTGTCTCAATCCGATCAAAGCATAACATGTCCAAAAGCTACAGCGTGGCAACGTGGCTCAGTTTATTTTAGGTAATCTTACAGACCAAAGCTACCAAAATAGCTTGGGAACTGCGAAGTCCGATGCATGTATACAATGCAACATCACGTAGTACAGTAACACTTATGTTTCACAGCTTGCTCGAGTCAAAAACTAGCGAACCCCTTCTCTTTCAAGCTTTCGATGGTCTCCTTGACGCTCGTCTCCAGTGGAATCAACTCGATGCCTATGCTTTTTATCTTCTCCTTTGATACTTGGTAGGGTGGGACAAACGGCTTGTCATCTGCACACCTGCCAAGAGGAACATACTCTTAGTTATCTTATTCGTTCTACGAACTATTCTAAGTAATATTTCATTCATTCTAAGACAAACACTGCTGACGAAGTGACAATGCTTTTTATCATATCACGATGCTCTGAAGTCATAGCAAAACACTTGTCCCTAAAGATATTAACCAAGTAAAAAACACCACAGAGTTGCTTGTTCCAAACAAACCATATGTATACATTGCATTGCATTTGTGAATAAGAGGAAGGCATCACATACAGAAAATGATTAATGCAATATGGTGTCGTTTGGTTCACATATTTGTAACGTAATAGGTAACTGATAATGTTAAATCATGTTTGTTTAACTCCAACCGTAATCAGATACCACACTATATATTGGTATCGGCCTATTCAAACTTATTACTACTAGTACTCAAGTGTACATTATTATCGTTGTCATTTACGTTATATTTCATGAACCAAATAGCACCTGTATGAACTTACTTGTCCGGAAGAGGAAGGGTAGGATACATGTTGCGGATAATGTTCACCAGTTCTGAGTAGTGAACAACTCTTTCCACCATGCAGTACCTTCCATTTGATGAGGGAACCTCGTATGCAAGGATATGGGCCAGGGCAACATCCTTGACATTAACCCATCCAAAGCAAAAATTGGGATATGTAGACGATGACCCTGCAATGATATGAAAACGATGAGATTTCAACTACTCTACAAACAGGCCAGCTTAAAAGTTAATCGGACATATATATCATACCATTGATTAACTTCAGGATTGCTTCAGCACTGGTATTTAGTGTAGGCTGCAGCAGGGGACCAATAACCATCGCTGGGTTTATAGTAACGATTTCAAGTCCATTATCCCTTGAGAACTTCCAAGCAGCCTCCTCTGCCAGCGTCTTGGACAAAATATACCATTGCTGCCAAATAGTGTAGACTTAGAGAATAAAGTAGCAATGATAAAATAAATAACAATATAGCTTGAGACATTGGTATAAGACAATGAAATCAGACTTTGCTGAATGTTCAATAATCAATAGCCAATCAGACTTACAAATGTTGGATGGACAGTTCTCAAGGTTGCACTACTAGTCAGGATTGGGATTCGAATATATATATATATATATATATATATATATATATATATATATATATATATATATATATATATATATATATATATATATATATATAGTATTTAAAGCCCTGGGCTCTATTTAACTACAGGAAGCCCCGACCAGGTGTGCAGACCGCACCGGACCCTTTTTGGCTTATTGTACCTACTTGTGCTTACGCTAAATTATAATACGAGTTATGCTGATGTGTGTATCAGTTTATGCAAATATAGTCTGCGCATATTACGTGAATCGGGCCCACGATCCTGCCCACGCGCTCACGATTATCCAGTCCCACGCCGTCACTATAAAAACACCCCCACGCCGCCAGGGATTAGGTTTTAGCGGCGGTGGCGGTTCCCTCGGGCGTGCGAGCAGGCGCCCGTGAGCAGGAGAGCCCCGGTCGCCGCAGCGCTCTCCAGCCGGCGGATTGGCGGACGTGGAGGGGGCGCGAGGAGGAGGAGCCTCAGCGTCCGCGACGGTACAACTTCAGGAGGCACCGGTCGGGCGCGGCGGAGTGGGCGGCGGTGGTGCTGTTCATGGTGCTGGCGGTCGTGGTGCTGCTGGGCGCCGTGGCCGTCCTTGTGGTGGTGCTGCTGCTGCAGCCCCGCGCGCCGTACGTGGCGGTGCAGGCGGCGAGCCTGTACGCGCTGGTGTACGGGCAGACGGGGGCGCCGGACGACGTGCAGGTCACGGTTCTACCCGTTCTGCGTGCCCGCCAGGGGCGTCCTCCCGCTGGCGTACGTGGGGCGCGCGCAAGGCGCCCCGCTGGGCGACGCCGGCAGCGCCGCCATGGAGGTCGCGCTCCGCGACGGCGTGGTGCCGTTCCGGGTGGAGGGGGAGGCCCGGATGCGATGGAAGGTCGCGGGGATCGTCGGCGTCGACCAGTGGACGTGCCTGCCGTGCCAGCTCCGCTTCTTCTGGCCCAACGGCACCGTGCTCCCCTTCAGATGCAGCTCCAAGTCCAAGTTCTTGTTCTTCTGACCGCCGTGCCCTCTGTATTGTCTAGTGGCTACTCTTCTGACCTTAGTTCCATGGCCGGGCGTGAGCGTGACGGATCAAGATTCAGGAACAGCAAATGGCTTCATCGTTTTCTTTCTTGTCTTGGGTTCGTTCAGTTATTAATTCACCCCCATGTCGCATGTATAGGTCGGCAAAAAAAGATTTTGTCTTTGGGTTCTTTCTTATTGCATTTTACGCTTCCACTAAAAAGCAAGTACCACATTCGTCGTTTTAAAACAGATCATTGATTTACGCTAAAATTCGTATCCATTTACGCTGTTTCGGACCACGTCTTACGCTTAAATCCACCTGACCTAGAACCCGAGCACGATCGGAGCGCGATTTTCACGCCGTAATTTAGGCCACATTCGTTGTTACGAAATAGATTGATGATGTACGATAAAATTTGTACCCATTTACGCTGTTTGGTTCACGTTTTACGCTGAAATTTGACTAAGCCAAAATCCGTGCACGATCGAACGTGATCAATTTTCACGCCGTAATTTTCGGACCCCATTCACTGTTACAAAACAGATATATGATTTAAGCTAAATTTCGTACTCATTTACGTTGTTTTAGCTCACGTTTTACGCTGGAATCCGCCCGAGCAGAACCCGCGAACTGCGGCTGTAAATTAAAATTTATTTCCTTCTACTAATGCTCTCAAACCGTAATTGTCCCTTTATTTACGCGATTATGCAGCACGTCTTCCCTTATATCAAACCGGTCAAGATTTATATAATGTATGGTTTATGCTATCATGCTACACATCGTTATGCAGTCGTAAACAGTTTATTTATGCATCGTTATGCAGTTGTTAACCGCCGCCAATATCACAGATACGAACGTGGACGAGCGGCTGTAAATGAGAATTTGTTTCCTCCGTAACTGTGCATTTATTTACGCGAACGTGGGGCACGTCTTTCCTTATCTCAAACCGGTGGATATTTAAATGTTGCATGGTTTACGCTATCATGTTACACAGCGTTATGCAGTCGTAAGCGGTGTACACATGGTAATATTCGTTCCCGTGATTCGTGGCCCAAAAGATTCCTTCTATGCATGATTTATGCACATTTCTACATATATTTATGCATGCGTATATTACCTGTCACGTCTCATCCAGGATTCGTGGCTATTATATGCATGGCTGACGCATGCTGGCGTACAGTGGGCCGACCGCGACCTGGTTGGCGTCCTGGCTGGGGCTTCCCCCAATAACGGAAGCCCAGGGCTTCCATTACCTCTTCATATATATATATATATATATATATATATATATATATATATATATATATATATATATATATATATATATATATATATATTCAGATTAGGCAATAATTATGCAATGCTAACGACAAATGAGAAGAGTAACATCAATTTTAAGTAGGATCAGCAGTGAAAGCGAAGCACTTCAGCATTCACAAGAAATTGTGACTTTACATTAACCTTATCCTGTATTAGGCCTCATATAGCACAACCCAAGGCAGCTGCTGACAGCCTAATATTATGCACTGTGTTTGTTATTTAGTTCAGTTGTTCAACACATGCAAGCTGCAGTTAGTAATGTTATGTTCTGTTTCTTACATTGTATTACATGTGATCATCCCACTTCTATGTTTTAGTAGAGGTAAGGGAGGCGAGGAAATTCTATTTTTGTGGACCCCATTGGGTAAATAAGACCAAATTTGGCGTTCTGGCTAATGCAGCCTTAGGTCTCTTTGAACACTATGGAAGCCTACACATAGGCCTCTGCAGGCAACCTAACACTAGTAAGCTGCCCTCCACAAGTCTGATCACATGCCAATGCCTAATGCTGGCAACCAAACACAAACTATTTATTCTCAACAACAATCTTGTGAGGCTACTGCATAATATGACCAATTTGTTGAACTATTTAAAATCAAACGAAATTGAAATACAGATAGAACAAGATATTCGATGAATTTTAAGCTAACCTAAATGGTGCATGCATAATGCACTTTGTTGGCTTCAAAGCGAATAAAATGCTGAAACTAAGAGAAGTAACAACCATAAAACAATAAAGCCATCAGCCTTTTATCATATGAGACAAAATGATGCAATTACTTCATGGTGTACCGGACTCTGCTAAAAGCTACAAGATGCCTATGGGCTACATAACTAGAATAAACAATACAAGACCATTTAAAGCTATTATTTTGAATGAACAAGGTAAACATATTTTAAATGAAAGGATAAGTTAATATGAAAGCAAACAAGGGCATTGAAGCTTACAGATTTCAGATAATTGGACATACTGATGAACCAGAATTAGCAAAATGTATCATAATAGTTGCTACTCCGCCATATGTGCTGAAGGACCAAAATATTACCAATAAAACAACAGCTATATGAGGATGGTAGGAAGGAGGAAAAAATACCTGATTTGTTTCACAAATTTGTGGATCAGAAAACCATGTCTCGTCAACTGTGACCTCAGGAGTCCTTGGCCTCCTGTTGTAGGCTACAGCAGCCATAGATGATGTTACAACCACCTTTTTAATAGAAGCTTTCTTGCATGAACCGAGAACATTGAGTGTTCCCTTAACTGCTGGGTCAAGTAACTCTGCCTGAAAAGAGATACAAATAAAATAATGAAACATATAACTCCTTATATAACTAGTAAAATTCGTAATTTCTCGCAAAGTTCAACGTAATACGTGGGTCCAACTCCAATAAGGTGAAATCAGTAGATAGGTGATGTTGACATATGTCAATTGTTATTGTAATAACATTATCTGTTCAAAAGCTGTAAATCCTGATTTGTGATTTAACAATCCTCTGTTTAGAATCATTGTGACTTTACTTACTCCCTCCATCCTAAAATAAGTGTCACTATGGTATTCGTGCCGGTCAAACTTTTTAAAAAGTTTGGTTAGGTTTGTACAAAATATTAACATTTGTATCTCCAAATAAGTTTATTATAAATATATACTAGTCGGTTACCTGTGCGTTGCGACGGCTCACAACAATATCCACGTAAATTATCCACCAAAAAGATATCAAGGTTTTTTATTGATTGTCTTCGCTCTTCGCATAATATTTTTATGAACGCACGGGTAGCAAATCAGAGACTCTCATCCCTCGTCTCCCCCACTTCTAAGGTTTGAGGGGAAGGGAAAAGACGGACATACCTGTTCGTTGCCGGAGAAGGACAGGACGAAGATCTGGGTATCTGGAGGCGACATAGGTAGTATACCGCTAGATATATAGGGAGAGAGCACGCAAGCGAAGAAAGAAACCCAGCTGGAGCAGCTCCAAACCGAGAGACACACGCACCAGGCGTCAATCCGAGAAGGGCTAGAGAATGCGAGTGTCTTCCCAGCCCTGGACCCACCGAAACGACACAACACCATCACCAACTCCGTAGCATATGCGGACTGCTGCCACGCTACAATCCTTGGTTGTCCAATATCTCAGACCTGGACTCCTCATCGCCAAGATAACCTAAGCGTGGCAGGCGCCACCATGTCCTCCTCGACGGCACGCACGGAGAA
This sequence comes from Zea mays, assembly GCF_902167145.1. Classification (NCBI taxonomy): domain Eukaryota; kingdom Viridiplantae; phylum Streptophyta; class Magnoliopsida; order Poales; family Poaceae; genus Zea; species Zea mays. The sequence continues at coordinate 133,623,889 of NC_050100.1, read as the reverse complement.
AGGCCAGGAGCATGACTGACTCGTCCCGTACCTTCGTCGACGAGCGTCGGTCGGCTCGCGGCTACGACCGTGGGCGGGGGCAACAGGTTGGGGAGGAAGAACAGGGCGAAGGCCAGGAAGACGAACAGGACGTCCGACGACGGCGAAAACGATGGTGCACACATGATGTGAAACGTCCTCATGGACGTATAATAGCCACTGGTGCTTTAAGTATAGTAGAGATTATATATTTGAATATCTTGTATATAGGGTATATAATAAAAAATATTAGAAAACTAAAACCGTATATAATTTGAGATGGAAGGTGTAATTTGATTTAAAACGATTTTAGGAATTTGAAAAGGAAATCTGTTTGGGCGACTGTGGAATTCAGGAGGCGACTGCGACATACGACGAAGCCGGCACACGCAGACGCACCGACCTCCTCTTCTCGCTCGTCTGCTTCTCTTTTGCTCATTTTAACCGTCGCTCGTGTCGCCTTCTCCTATGTCGCACCCGACTGCTGCCTCTGAGCCTGCCCCCGCCACCTCGGCGCCCTAGTCGCCGCCGGAGCGCCGCCTCAACGTCTCGATCCCGGTACTTCCTCCCCCGAATCTCACCGAGCCCGCCAGATACACCCTTCTTTCATCAGGGTGTGGGTTCAAATCCCAACACTTGCACCGATTTTTAACATAACACACCTCCTGCACCGATTTTTAACATTTTACGTTGAGTTGATTTGGAAGAAATGTAGGACTTTTTTGTAAAAAGATGACCGTTGAAACTGGTGCTTTAAGTATAGTAGAGATTTAAACAATCTATCTAATGATAATAATTACGTACTATAAATATTAATATTTATTAAAGACGTTTGAGTCTCAGGAAGTGAGAGTGACACTTACTTTGAGACAGGAGTAAATCAATAGTTGGAATTTTGGCTTTCAGAACAAAAAGTAGGGCTTACAAACATAATATAGCATAAACAAGTTGGTCTAGGTATTGACGTGATGGTCATGGACTAATCACTTAGATTAATTTTTGAATTAGAAAGTGACCCTATCCAATAAGGAATACCAATAAAAGTACACACTGAAGTACAATGCCCCCAACAAATAAGCCAAGGGATTGGCTCAATGCAAGAGTAGCAAGACCCTGAAGGGCACGTAAGTTACTAGGTGCAAAATAACAACAATAAATTCATGGCAAGTACAGAAGCTCAACACACATGGCTTCGACACCATGCACCTTGAAGCTGATAAAAATTGTAAATGTATGATAAATCTAGCAGCAGACGGGAACTCTTCTTTCCATGAAGTTTTCATTAAACAAACCTTAGCATCCTTGACATTGTGATAAAAGGGAGAGGCAGTATGAAATACAGTGTCGCATCCATGAACTGCAGCATCGAAAGAACCCTCTTCTAGCAGGCTAGCTTTAAATAAGTGCAGCCTATCCTTAGCACCATCCAACGCAGTCAGGTGCAATGTTTTCTTTGGGTCAGCTGAAAAGTGAAGACAACAATGACTGTATGCCAAAGGTAATATTGCGTATGTGAAATGAAGAACAGAGAGTGCGAAAATAGTAAAAAATAATAGTTTGGTAGCGCAACATAGAGAACTGCAGAGTCCGGTAAAATTCGTTTATACGTAGCCACTTGGAAGGGAAGTAAGAAGTACACATAAAACTGAAGAGAGTGAAGATGAGGTTGGACACTTGAGCCATATGTTTCAGCCGATATTCATGACACTCTTTTGTTCCCGAGGGTTACATTGGACATAGAGTTCCTGTTCTTTTTTTCTCCAGAGAGGGGCTTATTCTCTCCCTTTTGGAATTTGGTGTACCGATATGTATGGGGATACAAAGTAATCCTTAAGAAACTGACCAAACAAGTTGATCGGTAGCAGCATTTTTCAGTCTACAGATGCAATCAAAGATTTCGGGTGCCTCCGGCAAGTGGATCCATAAGCAAAATAGTACCAAATCTGCCATCCCAAATTTACCAAGGTAGGATATCCAGTCCCGTGCCAACTAATCAATTCCCAGTCTAACCTAACCAATCTCACAAAACATCATAGCGATTCTGCTAGCTACCACAAGGAAACAGTGGAAAAGGGAAGACAAGGGGACTGGGGAGGACGGGCCGGGATGCGCACCGGTGTCTCGCACGGTGGCGCGGACGGTGTAGCCGCGGTCGAGTAGGAGCCTGACAATCCAGGACGCGATGTACCCTGATGCGCCGGTGACGCAAACCACCTTCCCCGTCCCCATCGTAGCCGTCGCAGCAGCAGAGGCCATAACCGCCGCCTTGTGTTGTTGCGTTGCGCCTGAGCCTGCTTCGCTGGAGACCTGGAGTGGTTACAGGCAGCCGCGCTGTGAGGGAAACAGAGATACGGATTGGGGAGATTTAAGCATCCGTGATTCAGTAGCCGTGGGAAAATTGGAGTCTTTTGCTCTGTGTTACTGTTAGCGGCATCATCTACCTACTTACGTCACTATAGTCTAGGTTTGGTATCTAATTCCATCAGCGCTTACCTCAGTCGGTCAATCTTAGGTTGAACACGAGGACTAGTCACACAGGAAATGTGGAATATGATCCAAATTTAATTTTTTTAACTCTATCGGTTCTAATTTATAATTCATTTAACTTTTTTACCATAAATATAATCAACTCATCTTATTTAAAAAATTCATAATTATTATTAATTTTTATGATGATGTTGTTTAGCATATAATATATATCTATACTTAAATTATCAGTTTCAACGGTCGTTCCGCGTCATGTTTTTACAAATAACCCCTCACATCTATTTAAAATTAACATGTCGGTCCCCTCTGCGCAGTCAACCTCCACGTCCCAAACCACACCTCTGCATATAGACGACTAAACGAAAACGACGACCCGACACGGGCCCGCTAGGCCCGACGCTGCAGGCACAGCACACCGCCCTGCTGACCATGTCGGACCAGCTCGTCGGGCTATTTGGTTAAATCAGCGTAAAATGTTAAAAACAGTGTAGGAGGTGGGGTTTGAACCCACACCCTAATAGAAGAAGGATGGGAGACACTGGACGAAGGTATAGTTGGTGTGGTATATGATTGTTCATGTAATGGTGAATGGTACACATGTAATGGTGTATGTTTATTTATGTGGTGTATGTTTTTTTTGTATGTACGATATGTGAATCTATATTAGAAGCTGACTGTGTGGTAGAAGATCCAAACACGTTCTAAGACAACCCGCAGGACACGTTCGAGCAAGGCAAGTGGATTCTCCCTCTGCATTTCTGTTTGTACCCAATAATGCATATAATAATATTTACTTTTCGAATATTTGCATAATTTGATGGGATTTGTCTAAATAGGGTTTCCTATAAATACCAACCCTATTCCTGGATTACCCTGGGATAAATATTATGCTTAGCAATTTGTGCTACCGCTCAACTTGATAATTATGATGTCACTCATTAATGATACTAATGTTCCAGAAATGAAGTTTGTATTATGAAATTAACCCGATGGTTAAACAAGATCATTTCGTATTAAATGGCACATAGAGTGACCACCCAGGATAACAGTGCAACCACGAGTGCTATAATGGCTCTGGCTTTGGCAATATATAGCTCTATAGACTTAGTGCTTAGCAACCCTACCTGAAAGATGGGCAAGAAGGGGCGGCAGTGGTGTGGTGGAAGCTTATGTTAACATAGGGTGGTAGTCTTGGCTAAGTTACCTCGCCTAGAGGGTCATCAATACTGACGTGGAAACCTTAGCGGTTGGCTTTGTACTAAGGATATTTTGTGAAAGCCTCGTAATGGATCCCTAGTCATTCACCTTGGCAGTGTTTATGGGTCCGTACAACCTAAGCTAGATGGGATACATGGCTTGTGGGTAAAGTTGTACCACCTTTGCAGAGTGTAAAAATGATATGTCAACCGTGCTCACAGTTAAGAGCAACCTGGACCCTCACGTGATAATTAAACTTAAAGATGGAAAATAAATCGTGATCCTATGATTTATAAATAGTTTGCTTAAGTGGTTTCACTTAAGTGTTTTTGAGATTTAATTTTGTACTTATGTTTAATTAGAAATTTTGGGATACACTTACAACTAGTAAGTCAAGCGTTGTTAATAAAATATTGACCAACTAAAATGCTTACCGCTTATCCATAGCCTACCTTATTAAACTTGCATTATTCCTCCCACTTGCTGAGCCCCGACCATAAGTGAGCTCAACCCTTGCTAATATTTTAAACAGAGGATGAAGAAGAAGACTTTGCAGATGATGTTGATGAGTACTAAGTCTAACGATGCGCCAGTCATCTTCCTGTGGAAGAGCGTCCATGTTTTATCCGTTGTACTTTGATGATGATACTATTTAAGACACTTATGTCTGGAATATGTAATAAATTAACTCTATTCTCTTTACGCCTTTATTGCATTGTCTTTTCATATATTACACTTGTGACGTCAACATATGTGTGGAAAATGGATCCTGGCACACATATTCTATGCATTCGATTTTGCCCCAAAAACTGGGTGTGGCAGAAGTGGTATTAAAGCTATGGTGAATCTAGGTCGTTAGACTAGTTAGAAATGGAAAGCCCAGTCTATTCAAAATATGCTTATTTTGCTCTTACAAATATATTTTATTAATCTTGTCTCTTTAAAACTCAACTAAGGTGACATTTTCTCTTGTAGATGGTGTGTACTATCCAGACCACCCGTGTGAACACCAACTATATCCCTCCGCCATGGCAGGCTCCTGTCTACCCAGTGGTAGTAGAGGAAGTCCCTGTGGATCTTCACCACCTTCATGTGGAGAATGGAGTGATTCTAGAGGACAGCTCAAAGGAGATTTTGGCGACACCCACCCCGTTGTCAAAATCACAAGCCTTTGCAGCTGGAGCTTCATCTTCAGCACCGCCAGCACCAGCACCCCAAGCCCCTGCTCCTGGAGGTGACAATCCAGATGATTCTGGTGATGGTGGAGAAGATGATGCTAAAGAAGAAGAAGAGGAGAAAACAACAACGAGGAAGCCAATGATGAGAAGGAGGACAACTTCATTGGGATATGGTCTGTCACTGAGCATTACACTTCAATGTTCGAGACAGGACACTTCCCAAACCTGCTGCAGGATGTACTGCATGCGCTAGGAACCTACGTCCGACCTCTATTTGACACAAGGCGAGTGTCTAAGCCTCCTCGGGCTTGCTACTACATCACTCGTGTGTATATCAGGGTGATGAATGCAGAAAATAGGAGTTTCAGGACTCTATCAGCCCATGAGTCTCTGACGCCCCTATCTACCTATGCTACTTCGGTCAGCAATGCTGCTAAAAGACCTCTGTGGTCTCTTAGCCACACATATCGACAACAGCTGCACGACACGAGGTACATACATCTTCCTCTACGTCTTTGTGGAGAAAACCAGACCATTGTTGTTCTAGGTGAAGCTGGAAAAGATCGCCTCAACACCCTTGTAGGTGTGGTGGCAGGTCTTAACATTGACCTGGACAACGCTACCTTGGATCTCTCGAGAGTACATGGAGAACTTGAAGAAGCCCATGCCAGGATTGCAACCCTTGAAGCTCAGCTCGAAGGAAGGAATCCATCAGAAGCCCAAGTCTCTGTCATAGCTGTGTCCCCACCTCGCAAGAGGATTCGCTATGGAGAACCATGATCTATCACCAGGCTACTCTAGATTTATAAGTCATATTGTAATAAGTTCAGTTTTGCATTAAACGATGAACCTTCTTATGATACTATGATTATAATAACAACCATGTGATGGTGATGTTTGCATAATGTTTGATTTGGATTTTTGCTTGAGTGCAATGATGTTATGAAATGATGGCCATAAGAACATTTAAAATTTACAAATAGTCTTAACTTTAGTAAAAGCTATTCCCCCTAAATTTTTTTCTCTACTCCTCATTTGCCTAAAGGATGCACTTTCTAACCAACCAGATGGTGAACAATCGCCCAGATCACAGAAACACTTGTAATTAGCATGCTGGACAATAGTTGCCACCACCACCACCCAATCCAAACATGGAGCAGTTCATTGCTGCGTAGATGCAGCTTCTTCAAAGCCTCACTGCTTCAGTGCAGCAAATCCAGCAGAATCAACAACATAATGCACCCCAAGCTTGGGAGAAGCACAGATACTTTATGAGTCATCATCCCCCTATGTTTTCTCATTCGGTTGATCCCTTTGGATGCCAATGACTAGCTTAAGGTCATAGGAAAGAAGCTGGACATTACACAGTGCAATGACCGAGAAAAGGTCTTGTACGCCTCCGGAAGACTCGAAGGCACCGTGTCTGACTGGTGGGATGCCTTCACCGCGATACATGTAAACACAGACGCTATAACTTAGCAGGAGTTTTAGGAGAACTTCTGTGCTCACCATATTCCCTCAGGAATAATGAAACTCAAGAAGAAGGAATTCTTATCCCTCACTCAAGGAGGTATGTCCGTTAGTGAGTATCGGGATCGTTTTACCCAACTTTCTCGCTACGCACCGGAGGAAGTTGGTACAGATGAGAAGCACCAAGAGCGATTCTTAGAAGGTTTGATCGGACCATTGAACTATCAGTTATAGAGCCACAACTTTCGCAATTTCCAGACTCTACTCAACAAGGCAATAGGCCTAGAAAGCAAGAGAAGGGAATTATCTGACCACAAGCAGAAATTCCGAGGACGGTCTAGCAGAAACACCCGACAAAACAACTCTCAAGGTTCTCAGTTTTGCTCTGGAAATCAGAGTGGAAACAATAATTATCAAGCGCAACGCTCTGGATAGCAAGTACAGAGAAACAACCAGAACCAGCAGAGGAACAGTTCTTAGACTGGTCAAAGATCTAGTGGTTATCAACAAAATCGTCAAGGAAACGCCGTGAACACACCTACCAGAAATAACAATACAACTACTCTCGTCCAACCTAGTGGAAGTTTCAAGTGTGGTGAACTTGATCATTATGCCAACAATTGCCCTAAGCGCAACCCACAGACACCATAGAGGAACAACAGTCAAAGAGTTGATCAGAATACACCTGCTCGTGGAACTGCACAGAACAAGACTCCGCAGAACCAGAGTAAGGGAAGAGTTAATCATGTGACAGCAGAAACAGTTCCTGAGGATATCGACGTGGTGTATGGTATGTTCCTTATTAACTCCATACCTGCATCAGTTTTATTTGATTCTAGAGCATCTCACTCTTTAGTAACAAAGTCATTTGTGGAAAAGCATAATATATCAAACTATCCTTTGAAGATGAAACTATTAATTAGATCACCAGGAGGTGAACTTAGAGCCACTCACTCATGCCCTCAGACTAAGCTTGAGATTAGAGGAATAAGCTTTCTAGTAGAGCTGATAATCTTGGAATCGAGTGGAATCGATGTGATACTTAGAATAGACTACTTAACCAAGTATGATGGAGTAATATCTTGTGCTAAGAGGATGGCTACATTAACCAGTCCGCAAGGAGAAAGAATTGAAGTCAATGTTAGTCTGCCAGCAACAGCAGAAGCCATGGTAAATCAATTGGAGGATAAATCTTTGGAACACATCAGAATTGTGTGTGAATACCCAGACGTATTTTCGGAAGAATACCAGATATGCCACCTGATCGTGATATAGAGTTCTATTGAATTATTACCCGAAATTGCACCAATTTCAAAAAGACCTTATATAATGGATGTCAAAGATTTAGTAGAACTAAAGAAACAAATAGAAGAATTACTAGAAAAAGGTTTTATTCGCCCAAGTTCGTCTCCTTGGGGAACTCTAGTTCTATTTGTGAACAAGAAAGATGATTCGAGAAGAATGTGTGTCAATTACAGGAACTTGAATGAAGTGACAATTAAGAACAAATACCCGTTACCTCGGATTGAAGATTTGTTTGATCAGATGAGAGGAGCTAAGGTATTCTCAAAAAATAGATCTAAGACCAGGATATCATCAGTTGAAGATTCGAACTGAAGGCGTACCTAAGACAACCTTTACTACAAGATATGGACTATATGAGTTTTTGGTTATGTCATTTGGATTAACCAATGCACCGGCTTACTTTATAAACTTGATGAACAAAATATTCATGGAATATCTTGACCAGTTTGTGGTTGTGTTCATCGATGATATACTAGTATACTCTCATAATGAAGAAACACATGAAGATCACCTGAGACTAGTTCTGCAGAAGCTTCGTGACAACCAGTTGTATGCGAAATTTTCAAAGTGTGTTTTTTGGCTGAAGGAAGTCGCTTTCCTAGGTCATATTATTACAGATGGAGGAATCAAGGTAGACCACGGTAAAATAAGTGAAATATTAAATTAGAAGCAACCAACAAATGTGTCCAAGATCAGAAGTTTTCTTGGATTAGCAGGATACTATAGAAGATTTATTGAAGGCTTCCCCAAAATAGTGAAACCCCTTACTTCACTGCTGGAGAAAGTTAAAGAGTTTAAGTGGGATGAAGCATGTCAGAAGTGTTTTGACGAATTAAAGGAAAAGCTAACCACTGCACCAGTTTTGATAATGCCTGATATTCACAAAGGATTTTACGTGTATTGTGATGCATCACATCTAGGACTTGGATGTGTGTTAATGCAAGAAGGAGAAGTAATAGCTTATGCCTCAAGGCAGTTGCGGAAGCATGAAAATAATTACCCTACTCATGATACGGAATTAGTTGTCGTAGTGCGCACTTTGAAGATTTGGAGACACTACATGATTGGAAATAAGTGCAAAATCTTTATGGGTCACAAAAGCTTGAAATACACCTTCACGCAGAAAGAACTCAACCTAAGACATTGAATATGGATTGAGTTAATCTAAGATTATGATATGGATATACAGTATCACCCAGGAAAAGACAATGTAGTGGCAGATGCTTTGAGCTGTAAAGGTCAAGTGAACAGTATTACTACCTACTTGATGCCACAATAATTATGTTGGGAAATGGAACAACTCAACCTTGGTATGCTTAATAATATGGAAGCAACAGTTATAGAAGTGGAATATACTCTGGAACAGGAGATTCGTAAAGGACAAGAATCTGATGAGAAAAATCAAATAAATTAAAGCACAAATTAATTTGGGAAAGACCTCAGATTTCACTGAAGATGAACAAGGCATAGTATGGTTTAAACAAAGAATTTGTGTACCAGAAATTGAGCACCTACACCAACTTATTTTAAGAGAAGCTCATGATTCGGCTTATTCTATTCACCCTGGAAGTGCTAAGATGTACCAGGATCTGAAGGAAAAGTATTGGTGATACGGTCTGAAAAGAGATGTTGCTACTTTTTTTTGCACCATGTGACGTGTGTCAACGAGTTAAGGCAGAACATCAAAGACCAGCAGGAATGCTACAACCTCTTAAAGTACCAGAATGGAAATGGGAAGAAATTGGCATGGATTTCAAAGTTGGATTACCCCGTACTCGTGATGGTTATGATTCCATATGGGTTATTGTAGACAGGTTGACCAAAGTTGCACACTTTATACCTGTGAAGACAACTTACTCAGGAGCCAGTTAGCAGAACTATACATGTCAAGTATTGTTTGTCTGCATGGAGTACCGAAGAAGATCGTATCAGGCTGAGGAACCCAATTTACCTCGTGCTTTTGGAAAAGATTACATGAGTCCATGGATACTAAACTAAATTTCAGCTCAGCTTACCATCCGCAAACAGATGGACAAATAGAGAGAACAAATCAAGTGTTAGAAGATATGTTAAGAGCTTGTGCTCTAAAGCATGGTAGAAGTTGGGGTAAAAGTTTGCCTTATGCAGAATTCTCGTATAACAATAGTTACCAAGCAAGTCTAAAGATGGCACCATTTAAAACACTTTATGGACGGAAATGCAGAACCTCCCTATATTGGAATCAAATGGGAGAAAGTCAAGTATTTGGTCAAGAAATTCTCCAAGAAGCAGAGAAGCAAGTGCGGATTGTCAGAGAGAATTTGAAAACAACATAGTCAAGACAGAAAAGCTATGCTGACAATAGAAGAAGAGAATTGATCTTTGAAGTTGAGACTTCGTATATCTTAAGGTTTCACCAATGAGAGGAATGAGAAGATTTAAGGCTAAAGGTAACTCCCTGCTACATCGGCCCATTCAAAATTTTAGAAAGAAAAGGTGAAGTAGCATATCAGTTGGAGCTACCTGATAGTTTCTCGGAAGTGCATGACGTATTTCATGTATCACAACTTAAGAAATGCTTAAGAGTACCGTAGGAACAATTACCTATGGAAGAACTCTACGTTAATGAAGATTTGACTTATTCGGAGTATCCTATAAGAATTTTGGAAACATCTCGCAGACTTACTCGGAGTAAAGTTATCAACATGTGCAAAGTTCGGTGGAGTCATCATTCGGAAGATGAGGCCACTTGGGAAAGAGAAGATGAACTCAGAATAGAATTCCCCCAGCTATTCTAAGAAGTTCCTTAATCTCGAGGACGAGATTCTTTTAAGGGGGTAGGTTTGTGACACCTCAAAACCATCAACTAACACATAATACATTTAAATTATTAAGTAGTGATCATAGTAAAGAATTTTTCTATCAAGTGTTTGATCTTATTTTACCTTTAGAAGAATTTTTGCTTGCTCATAATTGTTTGATGATTGTTTTTATAAAATTCTTTTATGAAAATCCAACTAATCAATGTACGAACTTTGGTCCAAAAATAAATTCTTTGTTGATAAATATTGTTGGTATGATTATTATGAATTCTAGATATATTTAAAATATATTTATTTATATTTCTATTTTGGGAAATAAGGATTAAAAAAACCGAAAATCCTATACGCGTGGCCAATTTGGCCCAATAGGCCCAGCCGCTACCTCCCCCATCTCCTCCCTCTCTCTCCCTTACATGTGGGGCCCACCCACGGCCCCTTCTTCTTTCGCACCAGCCGCGCTGGGCTGGCCTCGTCGTGTCCCTACGCGCCAGAAACCGTCACTGTCGCCTCCTCCTCTCCCTCCCCACTTCCCCTCTCCATTAATGATGGAGAGAAACCGCCGCTGCCATTAGTGGCCTTGATGGCCGGCTGGCCCTCTCTCTCTCCCCGGTGCCCTTCCCTCTCCCTTCTCCCTCTATAAAAGGGCAGGTCGAGCCCCTGCTCCTCCCCTGCCGAGCTAGATTCTCCCTCACCCCTCTTTCTCTTCCTCGCTGAGCCGCGCCGCAGTCCGCCGTCTGGGAGCTCGCCGGACTGTCCGACCCATGCCACTAGACCGTCCGCGTCCGCCTCGCCGGAGCCGTCCGTGTCCACGCCGTCCGAGCCCATCCAAGCTACCGCACCGAGCCCGGCCACTACACGCCGATCATCGCAAGGTTGAGAACCACCTAAAAATAATTTTATAATTTTATAAATCACGTTTTGAAGTAGTTTGTGACTTTTGTAAATTATTGTTGTAAAATTGGAATGTTGTGATTTGAAATTCATGTGTATGTGAATTATTGGTATATGTACGTAAATTGTTATTAGTCATGTTATTTGTTTGCAATGTGAAAGGGAAATGACCTCAACATTTCCTATAATCGATTTTGGTGTTTGACGTCCATCACAAACCATATGGACTAACTAGTTTGCCAAGTGGATGTTTTATCAGGTGCATAAAGTTCACATAAACATACAAAGAAAATGATTTTAGGGAATTCTAGAAAGTTTGCAGCATACAAGATCTGGTGCAGCCAGTGGCGCACCGGACACTGTTCGGTGCCCTGGCTGAAGCACCTCCTCGAACTGGCCGCTCTCGGGTTTTTCTCAGCGCTCGTCCACTAAAATTCATCGGACCGGTGTGCCACCAGACTGTCCGGTGAGACAATGGAGCAACGGTGAACTTCGCCCAACGGTTGACTGCACGACTGCGCGCATAGTCTGCAGTACTAGAAGTCAGAAGACAGTCTACGACGATAGGTTGCACCGGACTGTCCGGTGCATCACTAGACTGTCCGGTGCCGCAAGAAGACAAAAGGCTTCAACGGTCAACAGCTCCAAACCCCAACGGTCGGCTGACGTGGCACTCACCGGACAGTGAACAGTGTAGTGTTCGATGCACCACTGGACTATCCGGTGTGCCCATCGACAACAACGGCTAGAACATTGGTTGAGGCTATAAATACCCTCCCAACCACCACCATTCAATCCATCCAAGCTTCTCACTCTTCTCATTCAATACAAGAGCAAAGAATACACTCCAAAGACACAATCAAAGCATTCAATCCTCTCCAAGCTCCAAAAACAAGTCAAGTGATCAAAAGCGCTTAGTGACTTAAGAGAGGGTGATTTGTGTTTCTTTTTTTGCTCTTGTTGCTTGGTTGTTTTCTTCTTCTCACTCTAATCTTTCCAAGTGCTTTGTAAAGCTAGCAAGAGACACCTAATTGTGTGGTGATCCTTGCGGGGTCTTAGTGACCCGTGTGATTAAGAAGAAGCACTCGATCGGTCTAAGTGACCGATTGAGAGAGGGAAAGGGTTGGAATAGACCCAGTCTTTGTGGCCTACTCAACGGGGAGTAGGTTCATTGGAACCAAAACTCGGGAAACAAATCACCATGTTCATTTGTGTTGATCTTCATCACTCAATTTGTTTCTTCCCTCTCCTCTCTCTCTAAAGTTCTCTTGCTCATATTGTTTTGAGTTTGCTCCAAATGTTATCCGCATTGATGAGCAACTCATAGTAAGAAGAGCTATATTCCACACTCCTAATTCAATATTATTCATTTCTAACCCTAACCCCGGGTGAAGTGCGTGTTCAAAGTTTATAAATTTCAGGTTTCGCCTATTCACCCTCCTCTAGGCGACTTTCAATTGGTATCGGAGCTCGGTGCTTCATTAGAGTTTAACAACTCGAAGTGATGTCGGAAGAACACGCCAAGAGGGAAATGGTGACCGGGAAAAGGCCGGATCTTCGGGAAAGAAGATCGAAGAAAGGACTCTGTCAAAGGAGGTCGACGACAAGCACAAGGAGCACGAGGAGGAATCCGCTGGCTCCATCAAGTCACATAGGAAGGGTGACAAGAAGAAAAAGAAAATGAAGAAGGTGGTCTACTAAGAGACCGACTCCTCATCACCTTCCACCTCCGGCACGGAGTCCACATATTCGAAGTGCCAAGAGCTTAAGAAGTATAGTAAGATGCCTCTTCGCTATCCTTGCATTCCTAAACATGCTCCTTTACTTTCCGTACCCCTAGAGAAACTACCATATTTTGATGGTGAAGATTATTGTATGTGGAATGATAAAATGAGGCAACATCTAACCTCACTCCACAAAAGCATATGGGATATTGTTGAGTTTGGAGCGCAGGCACCACAGGTCGGCGACGAGGACTACGATTCCGATGAGGCCGCCCAAATAAGGCACTTCAATTCCCAAGCTACCTCTATATTTCTCGATTTCTTGTGTCGAGAGGAGTATAACAAGGTGCAAGGGTTGAAGAGTGCTAAAGAAATTTGGGACGTCCTCAAGACGGTGCATGAAGGGGATGAAGTGACCAAAATCACCAAGTGTGAAATGAGCGAGGGAGAACTCGGTCGATTCGTCCTCAACAAAGGAGAGGTGCCACAAGCAATGTACAACCGGCTCAAGACGATGATCAACCAAGTCCGCAACCTCGGGAGTACCAAGTAGGATGACCATGAAATGGTCAAGGTTATTCTAAGATCACTTGTTTTTCGTAATCCCACTCAAGTTCAATTAATTCGTGGAGATCCTAGATGTAAATAGATGTCTCCCGAGTAGGTCATTGGCAAGTTTGTGAGCTTTGAACTTATGATCAAAGACTCCAAACATATTGTCAACTTGGAGCAAGGCACCACTTCCACGCTCGAGGCGCAACCCGTTGCTTTAAAGGCAACAGAAGAGAAGAAGGAAGAGTCTACACCAAGTAGACTCCCAATCGACGCCTCCAAGCTCGACAACGAGGAGATGGCTCTTATCATCAGGAGCTTTTGGAAAATCCTCAGACAAAGGAAGGGGAAGGACTACAAACCCCGTTCAAATAGGGTTTGCTACAGGAGTGGTAAGTTCGGTAACTTTATAGCTAAATGTCCATATACAAGTGATAGTGACAGGGACGACGACAAGAAAGGGAAGAAGATGGAAAAGAAAAGATACTACAACAAGAAGAAGGGTGGCGAGGCACACATGGGGCGGGAATGAGACTCCGATGAGAGCTCCACCGACTCCTCCTCCGACAAGGACGCTGCCAACATTGCCGTCAACAAAGACCTTCTCTTCCCCAAAGTCGGCCACAAATGCCTCATGGCTAAGGATAGCAAAAGAAAGAAGGTACATTCTAGAGATACCCCAAATACACTACTTTCGATGATGAGGGTAGCTCTAGTGATGATAATGATGATTTAACTTCTCTTTTTGCAAACCTTGCCAAAGATCAAAAGAAGGAAATTAATGAATTAATAGAAATCATTAACGAGAAGGATGATTTCTTGGAATGCTAAGAGGACTTGCTAGTTAAGGAAAATAAGAAATTTGTTAAGCTCAAAGATGCCTATGCACTTGAAGTAGAAAAATATGAAAACTTGTCTAAAGAGCTTAATATTTGCAATGATTCAATTTCTTGTCTTAGAACTGAAAATGCTAGTTTAATTGCTAAGATTGAAGAAATGAATGCTTACAATGTTTCTACATCTACTGCTGAGCATGTTACCATTTGCACTAGATGTAGAGATATTAATATTGATGCTATGAATAATCACCTTGCTATGATTAAAGAACAAAACGATCACATAGCTAAATTGAATGCTAAAATTGCCGAGCATGAACTAGAGAATGAAAAATTTAAGTTTGCTCGTATTATGCTTTATAATGGGAGATACCCTGGCATTAAGGATGGCATTGGTTTCCAACAAGGGAGCCAAAGCAACATCAAGCTTAATGCCCCTAAGAACATGCTATCTAACTTTGTTATGGGCAAGGCTCCCATGGTTCAGGATAGGGAAGGTTACATTTTATACCCTGAGAACTATCCTGAGCACAAAATTAGAAGAATTCATTCTATTTCTCATCATGCTAGAAAATCTCATTCTGTTTCTCATCATGCTTATATGTATAGTAATGAGGCTTCTAGCTATAGGCATACAACTCATATCAAAATGTCTAAGAAAAAGATTGTTGACGCATCCAATGAACATAGCATTTCATTTAAGACTTTTGATGCATCTTTTGTGCTTACTAACAAATCAGGCAAGGTAGTTGTCAAATATGTTGGGGCAAACACAATAGTCCAAAGACTTGTGTTTGGGTACCCAAGGTGCTTGTTCTAATGTGAAAGGACCCAAGACCGTTTGGGTACCTAAGAACAAGGCATAAATTTGTTTTGTAGGTTTATGCATCCAACGGGACAAGTTGGATAATCGATAGCGGGTGCATAAACCACATGACTGGGGAGAAATGGATGTTCTCCTAATATGAGAAAAATGATGATCCCCTAAGAGCAATCACATTCGGGGATGGAAATCAAGCTTTGGTCAAAGGTTTGGGTAAAATTGCTATATCTCCTGACCATTCCATTTCTAATGTTTTTCTTGTAGATTCTTTAGATTACAACTTACTTTCTGTTTCTCAATTATGCAAAATGGGCTACAACTGTCTTTTTACTAATATTGGTGTTACCGTCTTTAGAAGAAGTGATGAATCAATAGCTTTTAAGGGAGTGTTAGATGGTCAGCTATATTTAGTTGATTTCAAAGGTAACAATGCTGAACTAGACACTTGCTTAATTGCTAAGACTAACATGGGCTGGTTCTTGCATCACCGACTTGCTCATGTTGGGATGAAGAATCTTCACAAACTTCTAAAGGGGAGCACATTTTAGGACTAACAAATGTTCATTTTGAGAAAGATAGGATTTGTAGCGCATGTCAAGCACGGAAGCAGGTTGGAGTTCATCATCCACACAAGAACATCATGACGACCGAGAGGCCGCTAGAGCTACTCCACATGGATCTATTCGGGCTGATCGCTTACATAAGCATCAGCGGGAGTAAGTATTGTCTTGTGATTATGGATGATTATTCTCGCGTCACTTGGGTATTCTTTTAGCAGGAAAAATCTCAAACCCAAGAGACCTTAAAGAGATTCTTGAGATGGGCTCAAAATGAGTTCAGATTGAGAATCAAGAAGATTAGAAGCGGCAATGGAACGGAGTTCAAGAACTCTCAAATTGAAGGATTTCTTGAGGAGGAGGGCATCAAGCATGAGTTCTCTTCTCCGTACACACCTCAACGAAACGGTGTTGTGTAGAGAAAGAATAGAACTCTCTTGAATATGGCGAGGACCATGCTTGATGAGTACAAGACATCGGACCGGTTTTGGGCTAAGGCGATTAACACCATTTGCAACTCTATCAACCGACTCTATCTTCACTGAATCCTCAAGAAAACATCGTATGAACTCCTCACTGGTAAAAAGCCCAATGTTTCTTATTTTAGAGTTTTTGGGAGCTAATGCTTTATTCTTATTAAGAGAGGTAGAAATTCCAAATTTGCTCCTAAAGCAGTAGAAGGTTTTTTACTTGGTTATGACTCAAACACAAGGGCATATAGAGTCTTCAACAAGTCCACTGGATTAGTTGAAGTTTCTTGTGACATTGTGTTTGATGAGACTAATGGCTCCCAAGTGGAGCAAGTTGATCTTGATGAATTAGATGATGAAGAGGCTCCGCGTGTGTCGTGCTAAGGAACATGTCCATTAGAGATGTGTGTCCAAAAGAATCTGAAGAGCCTTCACAAGCACAATATCAACCATCATCATCCATACAAGCATCTCCACCTACTCAAGATGAGGAAATGGCTCAAGAAGAAGAGGATGAAGATCAAGACGATGAGCCACCTCAAGAGGAGGACATTGATCAAGGGGGAGATGAAGATGATCAAGACAAGGAAGATGATCAAGAAATTCAAGATCAAAGACCACCACACCCAAGAGTCCACCAAGCAATTCAAAGAGATCACCCCGTCAACTCCATAATTGGTTACATTCACAATGGGGTAACCACTAGATCTCTACTTGCTCATTTTTGTGAACATTACTCCTTTGTGTCTTCTATTGAGCCATACAGAATATGAGATGCACTTAGAGATCCGGACTGGGTGGTGGCAATGCAAGAGGAGCTCAACAACTTCACGAGGAATGAGGTATGGCATTTAGTTCCACGTCCTAACCAAAATTTTGTAGGTACTAAGTGGGTATTCTGCAACAAACAAGATAAGCATGGTGTGGTGACTAGGAACAAAGCCCAACTTGTTGCCAAGGGATATTCACAAGTCTAAGGTTTGGATTTCGATGAAACCTATGCACCCGTAGCTAGGCTTGAGTCAATTCGTATATTACTTGCATATGCTACTTACCATGGCTTCAAGTTGTATCAAATGGACATGAAGAGTGTCTTCCTTAATGACCCTGTCAAGGAAGAGGTGTATGTTGAGCAACCTCCCGACTTTGAAGATAGTGAGTATCCTACACATGTTTATGAGCTCTCAAAGGCGCTTTATGGGCTCAAGCAAGCCCCAAGAGCATGGTATGAATGCCTGAGAGACTTTCTTATCACTAATGGCTTCAAAGTTAGAAAAGCTGACCCTACTCTCTTTACTAAAACAATTGACAAAGACTTGTTTATATGCCAAATTTATGTTGATGATATTATCTTTGGGTCTACTAACAAGTCATCTTTTGAAGAGTTTAGTAGGATTATGATATAGAAATTCGATATGTCGATGATGGGGGAGTTAAAGTATTTCCTTGGATTCCAAATCAAGCAACTCCAAGAGGGCACCTTCATCTGCCAAACTAAGTACATTCAAGATATACTCAAGAAGTTTGGAGTGAATAATGCCAAACCCATCAAGACTCCCATGGGAACAAATGGGCATCTCGACCTCAACACAGGAGGTAAATCTGTAGATCAAAAGGTATACCGGTCGATGATAGGATCTTTACTCTATTTATGTGCCTCACGACCGGATATTATGCTTTATGTATGCAAGTGTGCAAGGTTCCAGACAAATCTTAAGGAAGTTCACCTTAGGGCCGTGAAAAGAGTCATGAGATACTTAGTTTACACTCCTAAGTTTGGGCTATGGTACCCCCAAGGGATCTACCTTTGATATAATCGAATATTCTGATGTCGATTATGCCGGATGTAAAATTGATAGGAAGAGAACATCAGGGACTTGTCAGTTTCTAGGGAGATCCCTGTTGTCTTGGGCTTCAAACAAACAAAACTCAGTAGCTCTATCCACTGCCGAAGCCGAGTATATTATTGCAGGGCATTGCTGTGCACAATTACTCTGGATGAGGCAAACCCTTAGGGACTATGGCTACAAGTTGAGCAAAGTCCCTCTCCTATGTAATATTGAGAGTACAATCCGCATGGCAGATAATCCTGTTGAACACAATCGCACTAAGCACATAGACATCCGGTATCACTTTATGAGAGATCACCAACAAAAGGGGGATATCAAAATTTCTTATGTTAGCACCTACAACCAATTAGCCGGTATTTTCACCAAACCCCTAGATGAAAAGACTTTTAGCAAGCTTAGGAATGAACTCAATATCCTTGATTCTCGGAACTTTGATTGAAATCTCGCACACATTGCTCATTTATATACCTTTGATCATGTCTCTTTCATTTGGTACAAATGCATATTTCTTATTATTCTTGTGCCAAGGCTAACACTAATGTGCTTCCATGAGTATCCCTATGATTAGTCTTATATTGAAAGGGAAATAGAGAAATCGGCAAAGGCAAGGCTTCCACTATGACTCTATCGGTATCATTTATCCTTTGCCCTACTCAAACTTTCATTCATATCCTTTTTTCAAAATGGGGAGAGAGTAATAGGCCTCTAGTTCTATTCGTTTTTTTGCGCTTAATGCCAAAGACTGAGAGAGTAATAGGCCCAAAGCAAAAGGACCGCACCACCACCCTGTTTTCTTAACACATTTTTTTTCAAAAAAGGGGGAGAGATTAATCATTTGCAAAAACCCTCTTGACAGCTAAGGGGAGAACTTCTTCAGGGGGGCATCCATTTAGCCAAAGGAAAAGCATTTGAAACAGGGGGAGAATTTTCAAAACAAACTTGAAAATGCTTTTAGAAATCATATTCTTATACCATTGGCTACTTGCAAAAGAATTTGAAAAGACTTTTCCAAAAGATTTGCAAAAAACAAGCTAAGTGGTGCAAATGTGGCCAAAAATGTTAAACTAGATCAAAGCAACCATATATGTTTAAAATTGCCTTCATTTCAATGTAACTTATGCACATCTGAAAAATTGCAAACTAGTTACATTTTTACACTTTGTATTTGCTTTGGTTTGTGTTGGCATCAATCACCAAAAAGGGGGAGATTGAAAGGGAAATGGCCTCAACATTTTTTGTAATCGATTTTGGTGTTTGATGTCCATCACAAACCATATGGACTAACTAGTTTACCAAGTGGATGTTTTATCATATACATAAAGTTCACATAAACATACAATGAAATTGACTTGAGGGAATTCTACAAAGTTTGGAGCATACAAGATCTGCTGCAGCCAGTGGCGCACCGGAAACTGTCCGGTGTGCACCAGACAATGTCCAGTGCCCTAGCTGAAGCACCTCCGCGAACTGGACGCTATCGGGTTTTTCTCAGCGCTCGTCCACTCAAATTCATCGGATTGTCCGGTGTGCCACCGGACTGTCTGGTGAGACAACGGAGCAACGGTCAACTGCGCGACTGCGCACACAATCTGCATTACCATAAGTCAGAAGACAGTCTGCGACGATAGGTCACACTGAACTGTCCGGTGTGCCACCGGACTGTCTGGTGCCGCAAGAAGACAGAAGACTTCAATGGTCAACAGCTCCAAACCCCAACGGTTGGCTGACGTGGCACTCACCGGACAGTGAACAGTGCAGTGTCTGGTGCACCACCGGACTGTCCGGTGTGCCCATCGACAACAATGGCTGGGATAGTGGTTGAGGCTATAAATACCCCCCCCCAATCACCACCATTCAAGCCATCCAAGCTTCTCACTCTTCTCATTCAATACAAGAGCAAAGAATACACTCCAAAGACAAAATCAAAACATCAAATCCTCTCCATGCTCCAAAAACAAATCAAGTGATCAAAAGCGCTTAGTGACTTGAGAGAGGGTGATTTGTGTTTCTTTTGTTGCTCTTGTTGCTTGGTTGCTTTCTTCTTCTCACTTTAATCTTTTCAAGTGCTTTGTAAAGCTAGCAAGAGACACCTAATTGTGTGGTGATCCTTGCAGGGTCTTAGTGACCCATGTGATTAAGAAGAAGCACTTGACCGGTCTAAGTGACCGATTGAGAGAGGGAAAGGGTTGGAATAGACCCGGCCTTTGTGGCCTCCTCAAAGGGGAGTAGGTTCATTGGAACCGAACCTCGGGAAACAAATCACTGTGTTCATTTGTGTTGATCTTCATCACTAGATTATTTTCTTCCCTCTTCTCTCTCTCTAAAATTCTCTTGCTCATATCGTTTTGAGTTTGCTCCAAAAGTTATCCGCATTGATTGAGCAACTCATAGCAAGAAGAACTATCTTCCGCACTCCTAATTCAATATTATTCATTTCTAACCCTTACCCCGGGTGAAGTGCGTGTTCGAAGTTTATAAATTTCAGGTTTCGCCTATTCACCCCCCTCTAGGCGACTTTCACAATGATTTTAGAATGTTGGATTAGAAGTAAGTATGGAAAAATTTGGTGACATGTGTTAATAGTAAAAAATATTGGATAGATGATGTCAAAATTAATTCTGTTTACGATGAATTTTAGAATTATCTAAAAGTTATAATCAAAGGTTCATTTGGGCTCATTAAATAACTAGTGGAATTTCGTAACACAGAAATTAGTAAGTGGTGTAGAATTTATTATAGTGTAAGAATTATAGGTTAATCATTGGTCTAATTTATTATTATATGTTTGGACCTCTGATTATTATTAATGATGCTTTCGTTTAGAAAGAATGGAAAAACTAAAAGAATATCATTAGTCATAATGGAAATAATTAATTGGTAATTTATTTCTGTAGAATTGGTTAAATCATTACATCTAAGCAATGTTAGGTAAAATACTTTTGTAGTCGCATGTTCATATAACTTTCACTAGTGACAATCCAAAGTAAGGATTTTAGTGGATTAAATATGAATTAGGTTTTATTTTAGGCACTATTTGTAGGTATAGTTTGTGTGGTATATGATTGTTAATGTAATGGTGAATGATACCCATGTAATGGTGTATGTTTATTTATGTGGTGTATGTTCTTTTGTATGTACGATATGTGAATCGATATAAGAAGTTGACTGTGTGATAGAAGATCCAAACACGTTCGAAGACGACGGCAGGACACGTTTGAACAAGGCAAGTGGATTCTCCCTCCGCATTTCTGTTTGTATCCAAGTAATGTATACAATAATGTTTACTTTTCAGATATTTGCATAATTTGATGGGATTTGCCTAAATAGGATTTGCTAGAAATACCAACCCTATTCCTTGATTACCCTGGGATAAATACTATGCTTAGCAATTTGTGCTACCGCTCAACTTGATAATTATGATATTACTCATTAATGATACTAATATTCTAGAAATGAAGTTTGTATTATGAAATTAACCCGATGGTTAAACAAGATCATTTTGTATTAAATGGAATATAGAGTGACCACCTAGGATAACAGTGCAACCATGAGTGTTATAATGGCTCTAGTGTTGGGGGCCTTCGTCTTCCGAAGGTCCTCAAAAACATGATTAACAATGTTTCCCAAGTGAAATATATGTATAGGAACCTTCAGACTTGGAACGAAGTTGTCCACAATATGGAAAGCATGATCGAGACGAAGGTCGAATCAATTCCGAAGCTATGAGCAAGGAAGCTTCGGCTCAGTAGCAGAAAAAGGAACCGACTTAAAGAGAAAAAGGCTATTTAGTCCTCGATAGATTGTCCTTAAGTTAATTGTAAATGTGAAGGGCATGAATGTAATTTTATACAGGCTGCGCCCTGTGCCTATAAATAGATGAATAGTACCCCCGTACTGTTTACGCTGACTCGTATTCATTCATGCGTCAAGCCTGGACTTTTGACTTCTGTCAAGCCGAAGGTACAAATGTAATTCGATATTGTCCATGTTTATTCATGTTCATTTATGATGATATATAATAAAGATATATTAATGATGTCATATGATTATTCATGTTATCTCTCATGTTTCATGTGCTTCTTCTTTCATTAATATATATATATATATATATATATATATATTGCGATGATGAAGGTACATCATTCATGACCTTCGTCTGAAGATCATTATATCCTAAGGGAGATAATGCTTTGGAGGACGAAGGGCTTTAACCATTAACATTTTGTGTTGCCTTATTCTTAACTCATAGCATTTGAGAACAAGTCCCCAACATTGGCGCCCACCTCTGGTGTACTCACTTCCACAATCTTCGGCAAAGCATCAACCTTCGTCATGCCGCTGAAGAAGATAACAGCGCCAGGGGCTGCATTGCAGCCACTGGACACAAATCAGGAGACTCTCTCTCTCTCTGAGAGGCCAGAAGCCAAAAGAGAAAGGCCACCAGTCCAACACTTCAGGAGGAGTTGGACCAGGAGATCAGAGACCTAGAAATCATTCACCAGCAGGTGCAAAGAAAAAAGGAGAAGATGGCTCGGTTGGTCGACCTTCAGAAGAAGATCGATGAAGCTACTGAGGAAGGGCGTCATCTTACTCAAGATGATCATGACCGAAGGCCCCAACACAGGGAGCTTCGTCAAGAGGGCTCATTCAACAAAGATGAATGGTATGATGATTTTAATCATGGTACCTTTACTTTTGATGATGCTTCTCCCCTGACAGCAGAATTGCAGGATATTCCATGACCACAATCCTACAAGCCACCTCATCTACCCATATACGATGGGCACTCGGACCCAAAGCAATTCTTGATGAGTTATGAGGCAACAATATCCTCATATGGAGGCAATGCAGCTGTCATGGCAAAGTCCTTCGTCATGGCAGTCCGAAACGTGGCCCAGACATGGTACTCTTCTCTCCGGCCAGGGACAATCACGTCATGGCAGAAGCTCAAGGACATGCTGGTTACCAGTTTTCAAGGCTTTCAGACGAAGCCAGTCACAGCTCAAGCCTTGTTCCAGTGTACACAAGACCATGAGGAATACCTTCAGGCATATGTCCAAAGGTTCTTGCGGCTGAGAGCACAAGCGCCCATGGTGCCCAATGAAATCGTCATTGAGGCCATGATCAAGGGTCTTCGGCCAGGACCTACGGCCCAATACTTTGCCAGGAAGCCCCCCAGATTCTGGAGAACTGCTCCAGAAACTGGATGAGTACATACAGGCTGATAATGACTTTCGACAAAGAAAGGAGGAAGCTTATAGATTTTCTGAGATGACTAGGGGCTTCGGAGGAAGAATCCACCCTCGGCATGTCAGATCAATCCATAGCTCCAGTCAGAATGATGACAAAGGAAGCCAACTTCAGAGGCCACAGCACACCTCATAGTCTTCGGGACAGCAGCAAAGCTCCTTCAGGCCACCAGCTCCAAGGGGCAGAGGCGGCAGGGGCTTCAGAGGAAGATATGGGGATCAACCTAGAAAAATCTATTGCTTATTCTGTGGTGAGGACTAGGGCCACACTACAAGAACGTGCCAGATCACTATTCTGAAGCAAAAGAGATTGCCGAAGCAGAAGCTCGACAGAATCAGCCGAAGCAGGTCCTACACACTACTTCGTGCCACTCTCCCTACATACCAGAATATGTGGGCAACCAACCTGCAGCTTCTGTTGCTTCGGCAAGCCATTCACAGGCTTCTTGGCCTCAGCTCCCACCGCCACCACTACTACAACCTACTTATTCCCGAAGCCAGCAGCCAGAAGGGCGCCAGCACTCCCAACAACAACGTGAATTCAGGGAGGAATTCGAAGCTCGTACAGTCAATAGTATTGTACCAGAATCGAAGCACATATACTGAGCGATATCCTGCTTCTGAAATACTTTTATGTTCTATGCCATTTTGCTTTTTGAATAAGGAACAAGCAATGTAAATTTAGTTTTAATTTCTTGTAATGACTTTGCTTCTATCAGAATGAAATATATCTTCTTCACAGATTTACGAAGCTCAAAAGTCGTTCCTAAGGGAATGAAGAGCCAGAATTGCCAAAGTTACAAAAAAGTCGTTCCTAAGGGAGCACAATGTAAGTTTTGTGCTCAAAGGTCGTTCCTAAGGGAATGCAGAGCCCGAATTGCTGAAGCTACAAAAGTCGTTCCTAACGGAGCGCAGCGTAAGTTTTCTGCTCAAAAGTCGTTCCAAAGGGAATGCAAAGCCAAATACCGTCGAAATATAAGGCAAAGAAGTTCAAAAGTCGTTTCTAAGGGGATGCAAAACTTATACCGCCGAAATAGAAGGCGAAGAAGTTCAAAAGACGTTCCTAAGGGGATGCAGAACTTATATCACCGAAATAGAAGGTGAAGAAGCTCAAAAGTCGTTCCTAAGGGGATGTAGAGCTTGGGTGTTCCAGTGTGGGCGTGTGGGTGTGTGTCTTCGACATCCTCATCATTTTGCATCATACCATCACATCATTTTGCATAACATTACATCATACATCATATTGCATCAATGGCACAAGAATCGAATACGAAGCCAATCTTCGGCAAATGCTTCGTCAAAATGAAAATGTGCTAAGGCACGAAGTAAGCTTCAGAAAATACAGTTTTCTCAGCCTTGTCACAAGAAGGGATCTCTATTTATGAAGCATGGATCTTTTTCTTTACGAAGCATGAAAAGAAGGGAAGGTGTTTTTTCGCTGAAGGCTCAAAAACGGTATGTGTGTAAATTTCATGCATCGCAAAGAAATAAACTGCAATAATTTACATATTCAATTCAACATTACACACTTCAAATATTACATAGTTTTGTTACAATAAAAGCCTAATTTTCCTTCATTTGTTTTATACATCAAGCTTTTCAAAATGTTTGTTACAATAAAACTTATTCCTCTTTAAGGACTTTCTCTACAACTTTGTTCAGTAATTTGTTGACGACCTCATCGATAATGGATTCAGTCATGCTTATGATATCCAATGATTCCTTCATCTCTGGATCAGCCAGGGGATCATGCGGTTCTGGCGGTGGAGATAGTTCAACTGAAGTAGGTAGAATTGATTAGTTCGAAGCCGCAAAACAAGTACCAAAGCTAAAAAACCAAAAAATAATACCTATACGCTTCTCGCGTTCTGCAGTTTCTTCAGCATGTCTTGCTTCTGCTCGGGCGTCATGGGTGTCTTTTTCACTCTTTTTTATAATTTCATGGGCCATTTCTCGGTCACCATTCACCCAGACATCATTGTAAAATTTCCCGCCCATCAAGGTTGCTTCAGCTGAAGGATCTTTCGTATCATCTACAGAAAAGGCAGTTTCGGCCTGGGCCATGAATTTAATGTGATCGCATCCGGCCTTCTCCAAGATAGCTGAAATTCCCCGCGCACCGGAAAACGCACAAACATCCCCGCGATCACTCAAAATTTCTTCGAAGGCTTCGGCTTCTCCATTTATCCATTCAACGACGCCTTCGGGGTCGCCTCGTATGAAGTCTTCTTCAGCAGAGTAGGCACCCACTTTTGCGAAGCTAGTTTTTAATTTCCTCATGCAATCCAAGGATTTCTCGAAGCACCGTTCTTTGGATTCGTGAAGTTCTTTAACATTTTTCTCTAGATAATTTTTCCAATATTCGCTGATTTCTTGATTAGCCTATGCGAGTGCGCAATTTTCCTTAGCTTCGGCCAGTTGTCTCTGAAGGTCTTCAATTTCAGTTTTCTGGGCTTCGGCCTGAGCTTTGAAATTAGCTTCGTCTTCCTTTACTTTATTCACCAATGAAATTAAGATTTTGTCTTTTCCAGACCTTCATTTCTCAATTCAATCACCTCTGAACGAAGGTTATTAAGAGCCATTGTGTAGCCTTCATCTTCAATATTCTTTTGCGCCCTGAGGGCATTACTTAAAATTAAGCCCTGTAAAGAGGAGGAAAGAATTGAGCATGACAAATAAAATACTTCATTCTCAAATTCAAAGTTAACTTCTATACCTTTATATTGTTGTATGCTAGGCTGTCAGCAAGATCATCCTTCGACAAAATCGAAAGGCCATCTTCTAGCTTCGGGAATCCCATGCTTTTACCTATCTCCCGGTAAACAGATATTTATTTGTTGTCTGGGAGACTTTATAAGAAGTCGTCATCGTTAGTGCCGTTAAACACTAAAGCTCCCTTCGGATATTTCAACTTTTGCGCATAGTGTCTGGCTTCCAGAATTTCTTCTTCGGACAATTTCTTCCCCGAAGCGTGTCGAATGATGTAGTCAACATTTTCGATCGAAGCTTCGGGAGCAGGAGTCTCGATCTTTTCAGGTACAATCTACCCTGCCGTTTTTCCTCAGGCGCGGCAGGCTTCACCGCGGCGGGCGCTGAAGGCCCAGCTTCGGCTCCAGCCGCAGCTTTCGTAGCTTCGGCTTCTGCTTGCCCAGTTTTGGCTTCGACTTGCGCTTTGGCAGCTTCAGCAATTTTCTTTGTAGGAGCAGGGCTCAAGGCCTTTGTAGTCTCCAGCACAGCATCTAGCACGTTGGCCATCCTCCTCCTCTTGGGAGTTGCGGTAGAAGCCTTTTGCACCTTAGGCAGTGTTGGGGGTCTTCGTCTTCCGAAGGTCCTCAAAAACATGATTAACAATGTTTTCCAAGTGAAATATATGCACAGGAACCTTCGGAGTCGGAACGAAGTTGTCCACAATATGGAGAGCATGATTGGGACGAAGGTTGATGCAGTTCTGAAGCTACACGCAAGGGAGCTTCGGCTCAACGGCAGAAAGAGGAACCGACTTAAAGGGGAAAAGGCTATCTAGTCCTCGATGGATTATCCTTAAGTCAATAGTAAACATAAAGGGCATGAATGTAATTTTATACAGGCTGCGCCTTGTGCCTATAAATAGATGAATAATACCCCTGTACTGTTCACGCTGACTTGTACTCGCTCATGCGTCACGCTTGGACTTTTCGCCTTCTGTTGAGCCAAAGGTACAAATGTAATTCAATATTGTTCTTGTTCATCCATGATGATATATAATAAAGATATATTAATAATGACATATGGGTATTCATGTTGTTTTTCATGCTTCATACACTTCGTCTTTTATTAACGTATATTACGATGATGAAGGTATGTCCTTCATGACCTTTGTCCGAAGATCGTTATATCCCAAGGGAAATAATGCTTCGAAGGACGAAGGACATTAATCATTTAACCTCTTTTTGTGTTGCCTTGTTCTTAATTCATAGCATTTGAGAACAAGTCCCCAACATTGGCACCCACCTCCGGTGTACTCACTTCCACAACCTTCGGCAAAGCATCAACCTTCGTCATGCCACCGAAGAAGATAACAACGCCAGGGGTTGCACTGCAGCCACTAGACACAAACCAGGAGACTCTCTCTCTCTCTCCGAGAGGCCAAAAGCCAAAAGAGAAAGGCCACCAGTCCAACACTTCAGGAGGAGGAGTTGGACCAGGAAATCAGAAACATGGAGATCATTCACTAGCAGGTGCAAAGGAAAAAGGAGAAGATGGCTCGACTGGCCGACCTTCAAAGGAAGATCGATGAAGCTACCGAGGAAGTGCGTCATCTTACTCAAGACGAT
The DNA here is from genome assembly GCF_902167145.1 of Zea mays. NCBI lineage: Eukaryota > Viridiplantae > Streptophyta > Magnoliopsida > Poales > Poaceae > Zea > Zea mays. Next base: position 133,596,168 of record NC_050100.1, on the reverse strand, counting down.
CATGACCGAAGGCCCCAACACAGGGAGCTTCATCAAGAGAGCTCATTAAACGAAGACGAATGGTACGATGATTTTAATCATGGTACCTTTACTTTTGATGATGCTTCTCCCCTGGCAGCAGAATTGCAGGTTATTCCATGGCCACAATCCTACAAGCCACCCCAGCTACCCATGTACGATGGCACTCGGACCCAAAGCAATTCTTAATGAGTTATGAGGCAACAATATCCTCATATGGAGGCAACACAGCTGTCATGGCAAAGTCCTTCGTCATGGTAGTCCGGAATGTGGCCCAGACATGGTACTCTTCTCTTCGGCCAGGGACAATCACGTCATGGCATAAGCTCAAGGACATGCTGGTTACCAGTTTTCAGGGCTTTCAGACGAAGCCAGTCACAACTCAGGCCTTGTTCCAGTGCACACAAGACCATGAGGAATATTTGCAGGTGTATGTCCGAAGGTTCTTGCGATTGAGAGCACAAGCGCCCACAGTGCCCAATGAAATTGTCATTGAGGCCATGATCAAGGGTCTTCAGCCAGGACCTACGGCCCAATACTTCGCCAGGAAACCTCCCCAAACTCTGGATAAGTTGCTTCAGAAAATGGATGAGTACATCCGGGGTGACAATGACTTCCGACAAAGAATGGAGGAAGCTTACATATTTTCTGAGATGACTATGGGCTTCGGAGGGAGAATCCACCCTAGGCATGTCAGATCAATCCATAGCTCCAGTCAGAATTATGACAAAGGAAGTCAGCTTCAGAGGCCACAACACACCTCACAGTCTTCGGGGCAGCAGCAAAGCTCCTTCAGACCGCCAGCTCCGAGGGGCAGAGGCGCCAGGGGCTTCGGAGGAAGATATGGGGATCAACCCAGAAAAATCTATTGCTTATTCTGTGGAGAGGACAAAGGCCACACTACAAGAACCTGCCAGATCACCATCCTGAAGCAAAAAGAGATTGCCGAAGCAGAAGCTCGGCAGAGTCAGCCGAAGCAAGTCCTACATACTGCTTCGTGCCATTCTCCTTACATACTAGAATATATGGGCAACCAACCTGCAGCTTTTGTTGCTTCGGCAAGCCATTCATAGGCTTCTTGGCCTCAGCTCCCACCGCCACCACTACTACAACCTACTTACTCCCGAAGCCAACAGCCAGAAGGGCGCCAACACTCCCAACAACAACGTGAATTCAGGGAGGAATCCGAAGCTCGTACAGTCAATAGTACTGTACTAGAATTGAAGCACATATATTGAGCGATATCCTGCTTCTAAAATACTTTTATGTTCTATGCCATTTTACTTTTTAATAAGGAACAAGCAATGTAAATTTAGTTTTAATTTCTTGTAATGATTTTGCTTCTATCAGAATGAAATATATCTTCTTCATAGATAGAGATGGCAATGGGTACCCGAAACCCGAAACCCGATGGGTTTTTACCCCATTAGGGTACGGGTTTGGGTCAATTTTCATACCCATGGGTTTGTTAATGGATATAAATCTATACCCGACGGGTTTATGGGTACGGGTTTGTTCCTATAGTACCCAAACCTGTGAACCCGTGGGTTTTTTAAACCCGACCAAACCTAGTGCATATTGTCATTTTATTTTATAAACGAACAACCAACTTGTTATTCCTTATTTACTTCATAGTTTTTATCAATTGGTGAATGTATCAGTAGTCGATGAGAGTGTTGCTTGCTTTCTATTATAGTTTTTACTAGCGTTATATATGTGGTGGATGGATAACTTAGTGCAAGGTCCCTTAATTATACAACTTATTATTTGTATTTCATTCTCTCTACTAATAATTTTTATACCAAATCATGAACTCGTTGTTCATTACATAGATTTTGGATCATGATATCATTAATCATTACGATACTTATTTATTATGAGAAGAACATGTATATTAGAGATGAAACCCGTGGGTAACCCATGGGTACCCGCTAACCCGATGGGTATGGGTTTGGACAAAATCTCAAACCCGTCATGGGTACAGTTTTTTTAATGGGTATAGATATTTTTCACGGGTACGGGTTTGGAACGGCAAAACCCAGCGGGTTTGTACCCGTTGCCATCTCTGTTCACAGATTTACGAAGCTCAAAAATCGTTCCTAAGGGAATGCAGAGCCTAAATTGCCGAAGCTACAAAAAGTCGTTTCTAAGGGAGCACAACGTAAGTTTTGAGCTCAAAAGTCGTTCCTAAGGGAATGCAGAGCCTAAATTGCCGAAGCTACAAAAAGTCGTTCCTAAGGGAGCGCAGCGTAAGTTTTCTGCTCAAAAGTCGTTCCAAAGGGAATGCAGAGCCAAATACCGTCGAAATATAAGGCGAAGAAGTTCAAAAGTCGTTCCTAAGGGGATGTAGAACTTATACCGCCGAAATAGAAGGCGAATGTGGCACCCCAGGTGTCAGTTTCGTGTTATGTCGGGAGATTTATCCTAATCTCGGATGCTCAGTGAAAATTTATATCTCTTTATCACATTTATCTCCATTTATTAAGTTACTCATGAATGTTTCACCAAGTTTGGAATTATTCGATCTCGAGAACATCCAAATTTGGAGCATGTTAGAACTTTTATTTCTCAGAGCAAAGGCAAATTCTAAAGTCAATCTCGTCTCGCAACTCTTGTCTAGACTCATTTTTTCAGACTCTCGATAGTTGCTATGTTATCCAATCGGTGTCCAAATCCGCTTTCTCGATAGTGGGTCTATGTCCAAATACTTAATCCGAATCCGCATTCTCCCACAGAATCTCTTTGTGTCAACCTCTAATTAATTCTTATTGAAATGGACTTGTTATATCTATATCATCATTCATCTCTATCTATCAAGTGTACCTAAAGATTTCTAGAAGTTTGAACCAAATACACACATGAAAAGATAAATCATATACATGCTTGAAACTGCTCGTCTGAACAAATGCATATTTTGAAATTCAACAAAACCTTGTCATATTTCTCAAACAACTCTATATCAACTCTACAACAAAATTTATTAAGGGTTCATGTGGAGAAAATGCCAAGGAAATGTCGAGAAAACACCCCAATTGCCTTAAAATATAAATTGAAGCCTTATAATGATACTACTTTGACCAAAGTGAAACTTTGACTTATATTCAAGATATGAGGTTTGACCTTTAATAAAAATTGTAGAACCTGGGTTATACAACAAATTGTATATTTAAACCAAGCCTTAATTCAATCTCTAAGTATCTCAAACAGTGACATAAAGACAGAATAAAAATCTGATTTCAGGATTCGAATTCTTCTAAGTCTGAAATCAGTGTCGTTCGGGTCGACGTCTCGCGTTCCAAAATTTTTGTTGAACAACTAAAGTTTCCCCAAATATAAAAGTTGTTAATAACTAATAGAGGCACAACATATTAAAAGATGGCATTCATCCGATTCTGTTTGACGTGCTTTGACATTCAGTTTTCACAAGTTTCCACTGATTTCTGACCCACTGACAAACCAATTTTCGTGGGTATATAACTCTCTAACCAGTGCCCGAATCACCTAAAATTTTGTACAAGATTTGTAGAGTATACATCAAGGAACATATCTTCTGCAGTGATCCGGGTCCGAATCCAAACAGAAAATGCCAAAAACATCCGTCCAACATTGATGTGTCATCACAGAGACAGCAGGCTGACAAGTCCACAGCTCTGCAGCATGCCGCCCATGTCCTCCAATGGCTGAAGCTTGCCCCCTCCTTTTATACCCGCGCCAGCAGGTCCCTCACCCCCCTGGCGTTTGCCTTCTCCCCGGCTTCCTCCAAGCCGTGGCCCTAGCGCCCTTGACTCCACTCCCGCCGGGATGCCTAGCCCGGCAACCTGCTGCTCGCCATGGCTGCCGCAAGCTCCAGCACCTCCTCTCCACGGACCGCAGCTCCTCTGCTCTTCCCACTTCCCCAAGTCGGCGCCCTCCCCCACACCGGCCAGCCGCGTCGCAGCCGCAGCTCTACCTCGGGTCCGACTCTATGCGCAGCAGTGGTGATCTCCATCCTGTGCGTGGCATGGTGATAACGTCCAGGGAAGTCCAAGGTAGAAGAAGCTTTTATGTGTCTATGACATGCGGGCCCTTGTGTCATGTTCTTGTACTGAAATTTGCAGATTTCTATGTTGAGTTCAAAAATTCATATCTCGAGTTTTAGAGCTCCTAAAAACGTGAAATTTATTTTGTTGGCTTCCTTATGAAATGCTCTAACTAGTGGATCTATATATTGGTATGTTTTAGTAGAAAAGTTTTTCTATAGAAATTCGTATTTAAAAACTGGTTTAGAGAATAAACGAACTTGCTTCTCTCCATAATTTTATTTATAAAAATCCAAAAATGATGAAACATGTTTTGTTAGTTAGATGTTGTCATACTCCATCAAGGAAAAATATAAAACTTATATGTTGTTCACTATTTTCTTGGTGTGTTAATTAAAACAAATTAAATAGAGAAAAGAAGATTTATTTGCTTGTTATTTTTGGATCTGTAGCTCTAGTGCTCCAGATGGATTCAAATTTGTACAGTAGACTCTTGGTGTGATGCTTGGTGACTGGTATGAATTGTGGTGTATATATGATTAAGTTAGTGATTTAACTTGTTTAATGCACATTAAGTAGTTTTAAATGGTTTATAAATAATATATGGATGTAAAAATGGAAAATGATGTTCCACTGTCCTTGTATGATATTATATTAGCCTAAGAATGTTTAATATGGTTATGCATTCACAGAAAATAATTAGTTTTAGATTTAACTTGCTCTCACGTGCTTTATTGCATTAACAATTTGTTATTTTTGTATTAAATAAAATATAAAACCTGGGCATGTGAAATTTATACATTGCTCATGATTTGTTATTAACTATGCCTCATAAAAATTCCAGCCTCAAATTAGATAGTTTCATATGGTGCTAAAATGACACACTGTCACCCGTTTCCAAGGGGCAGAGCCGGGTGCATAGCATATGTGTGCCAGAATCTATTTCCACACATATGTTGACGTCACAAGTGTAATATATCAAAAGAACAATGCATAAGAGCGTAAATAACGATTATATTAACATATTACACTTCGAACAGACAAAATGTCTTAACCTTTATTCATCAAAGTACAACGAACATGGACATCCATCCACAGGAAGATGACCGGGGGTATCACTAGACTAGCATCCATGGAGTTCAGCATCATATCTTCATCTGCAACTTCTGATCAAAATTAAGCAAGGGTGAGCTCACTTATGGTCGGGGCTCAGCAAGTGGGGGAAAAACTAATGCAAGTTTAACAAGGTGAGGCTAAGGTTGAGCAGTAAGCATTTTAGTTGGTCAACATTTTATTAACAACACCTGTCTTACTAATAAGTGTGAATCCCAAGTATTCCCATTAAACAAAGGTATAAGAGTATATCAAAAACACTTAAGTGAAACCACTTAAGCAAACCATTGGCAGATCATCGGATCTCGATTTATTTCCATCTTCAAGTTCAATTATCATGTGAGGAGTCCAGGCCGCTCATAACCGTGAGCACGGCTGATATATCAGTTTTACACTCTGCAGAGGTGGCGCATCGTTACCCATGAGTCGCGATTCCCTTCTAGCCCGGGTTAGCTAGACCCGTATTTACTTCCGAGGTGAATGGCCAGGGTCTCACTACAAGGCTTCTCCCTAGAGTCCTCATTACGCAAATGCTGGAAATGATCAAACTGCATAAGGCACACCTACCGTAACCAACTTATAGTCCAGACTACAGGGTAAAGCTTTGGGAAGTATGCCCGTATCCAATCTGCCTGAGCCGGAACTATAAGATCTTGCCAGATGCCCCCGTTCCTGTCGACCACGACCAGCACCCAACATAAGACTTCCCTAGTTATTTAGCCAAGACCAGAGCCATGATAGTTCTCATGGTAGCACTGTTTTCCCGGGTGGTCACTCCATGTTCCAATTAATATGCAATAATCTTGTTTAACTATCGGGTTCACAACAACAAAGTAACCTTACCATTTGGAACATTAATATCATAAGCGGGAGTGACTGCATAAAGTTAAGTTGTAGCAATAGCATAGCTACAAATGTAAAGTATAATTCCCAGGTTTGATCAAGGAATAAGGTTGGAAAGGTTATCTAAATAGGTAACCCGTCAAATTATGCATATATATCCGAAAGAATAAACTTTATTAAATGTATTGTTTGGGATCAAACAGAGTATGCAGAGGGAGAAGTCCACTTGCCTTGCTTATTGAAAACTTGAGGTTCTTCCACGTATAGGAATAGATCTTGATCCTTAACTACTAGATCAACCACTGAATATCACACAAACAAACAAGAAGAACAAACACCACTCAATAACATACAACATTCACCATACGTAAAGCTAAAATAAAGCCTAACAAAAAGAACGCTCGCTTTTCAAAAACATTACAAGCAAGGGTTATAATAAAAAGGTATTCTTTCCAAAAATGTGTGATATATACTTTATAAAACAAGACATGAGCTTATAAATATCTTAATTAAAATATACAAATATTAGGTTCACCAATTTAATATTTTATAAAACGTCATTTGTGATATGTCTAAGATTAAGGGTTTATAAGACAAAAAAATACGTTATAACAATATTAAACCATTTTAACCTTTTTAGAAAATATATAAGTTATATATCTAGGGTTAATGGGCTACTAATCATGTTATTAATTTTAGAAGCATTATGGAGCATATAATTCATTGTTAAACCTATCACTTATGATAAATTAAGATATAAGTCTAAATAGGTTTTATGTGAAAAGGTCATTATTATTATTAAACACCTATTTATGGAAAGTTATGATATATGCCTTAAATGAACTTTTATGTAAAAGATAATGAACAAACAACTATCTTTTAATTTCATTTAAAAACACATAGCCTATATTATTAAATTCGAAGTATATATATAAAGTAACATTTTAGGTTATAAAGGAACTTAAATTCTTATTACTTTATTTTATCCTTTAGGAAAAGCTAAGTGATTTATATAATATGGACTAAATGTGATAAAATAATTAATCAAGCCCATATAACTAGTTATGAACAAGTTGACAATAAGTGTGACTAATAAATTATGATAAAGGATAATTAATCTACTAATTATCTTTAATTCTATTGTAGGAACAAATGATCTAGATCATTAAAATGAATACTATATTTATTGGTATTAACTATCATTTAAGTTATGACGGTGTGAGCATTTAATTAAGCAATTATATCATTATTAGAAAAGTTATATGACATATTACTATTTAGTACGGTTATACTTAAACATTTATAACGAACCTTATTAAAACATGATATCTATTAAAAAGGGTCGTTTTACAGTTTGAAACAAATTCCCTAATTCCTTAGTAAGAAACCTATATTTACCAATATAACTATCAATTTCTTTATTAGAAAAGTATAAGCTCCTAGTTAAGTCATTTTAACATTATTATAAATTCTACTCTTTCGATTTCTCCTTTCTTTTCTAAATAGAATTTATACGTATATCTAAAAATTATTTATTTAATTCCTCTAACATTAATATACTAAGAATTAATTATAAATTGCTAAATGGGACTTTTAATAACCTATTCATGGTTATTATAACATAAATGAGCATTTTACTATTCTTAAGTAATTAAGTGATATACTTAAGAATACATTTATTATGAACAGTAAAATCTATACATTTTTCACTCGACCGGAAATACGTGGCTTAATATCTATTTTAATTTCTTATATCACCAAAAATTATACTTATATCAATTCTAACTAATTATCGCTCCATACACTAAAGCGAAATTAACTATATTTCTAGTATGAAAATCACTAAGTTAGTGAATATTGACTGTGTTCATTTTTAGAATTATAAAATCCTACGCATATTAAAAGCGTTGTCGCGGGGTTCGATTTTGGTTACACGTATATATCGAATCATACACATGAATCGCCAAATCGCATAATCTCAAAAACATTAATTCATAAATTGATTCAAAACGTGTTTTAGAACATAAATCAACATTTGGGGTTGTTTTCAACCTTGTGGTGAATGGAGGGATTCGGTCGCGGTGAGGCGAGGCACGACGTTGGGCGTGGATGGTCCAGTTGGTGTGCTGCGCGATCGTGTCGACGACGGACGGCGAAACTCCGGTGATGCGTTTGGATGGCGGGCACGAATTCCAGTGAGGTTCCACGAATGGCGGACGACGTGGACGAACTCCGGCGAGGCACAACAGCAAGCGGTTGTGCTGCTGCGCGCGTGGGCAGGGGTTCGACAGCGGGTGCTGTGTGGGCAAGCGTTCGAGTGGAGCTTTGGCCGGGATGTGGACGGTGAGTACAAATTCTGGCGAGCTATACTGCGAGAGCGAGGAAGGCGCGAGAATAGAGAGCAAGCTCAGGCAGGGAGAGGGAGAGGGCTTGGCTGCCCTTTTATAGAGGCGGAGAGGGAGTGAGAACGCCGGTCGGTTTTAAGCATGCCATGAATGACGTCCATCAAAGGCGGGGGAAACGGCGGCATTCAAGCTCCATTACACGCGATTTAGAACGAACAGTGGGTCGCTTGGGCTGCTCGGACGCGGTCGGGCTCGGTCCTCGGCGGCTTGAGCTCGGGTCGTCGGCTCCATGGGCGCGTCGGGCAGGTTCGTCCCTGGCGCGTCGGGCGTGATGCGCGGGACGTGGGCACGGCGTCGGTCGGGGTCGCGGTCGGTCGGGCGCTCGTGGAAGGAGCGTCGCGTCAGGGCAGGTGCTCGGCTGGGCGGCTGGACGTCGCGCCTGGGCGGTCGGTCCGCGGGCGCGCCGGGTGCAGGGCGGGTCCGAGTGGCGCGCGGGGAGGCGGCCTGGCGTGTGCGGCGCTGCAGGTTCCTGGCGGCGTGCGTTGGGAGAGAGCAGAGAGAGAGAAGAGAAGGGAGGAGAGAGAGAAAGGGAGTGAAGGGTGGCGGCTACCTGGGAGAAGCCAGGGGCACGGCGGCTGGCTTGGGAGAGGCAGCTAGGTTAGGGTTAGGTGTTGGGCCTAATGGGCTAGTTTAGTTTAAGTTTTTTTTCTTTTTTTTTTAAAATTTCGAAATACAACTCTAAATAACCCTAAAATTTATAAAAATTAACCCAAAATTATTTATAAATATAATATTTATTTTAGACTAGTGATTATTATATTTTCATTTAAGAAGAAATGATATTCAATATTCAAAATCAATCACGAGCATTCAAAAATCATTCCAAAGGCAAATAAATAACGAACACTTAAGAGAAAATTAATTACCATAAACATCATTATTAACTAAATGATTTTCATAGTGTCACACACACGTTTTATAATTATAAGAAGAATTAGAGACAAATTAGAAGTAAACAAAAGCGTGCATGTTTCTTGAAATGATTGAGTGTCTTCATATAAATTGAAACTTGATAACTAAGTCATAATGATTTAGACTTGAGAAATTGGTGGTAGTACCTCTCTATGATGTTGCTTGGTAATTTAGTTGAGTGCTCTCGTGCTTGCTAACTGAAATTCCTGCATGAACAGTGTTGGTTGTGCTCTCGATTTCGAATAGACACATCATATAATTTAGTGGTACTGAGACTGTGATCTAAGTGCATTTTATATGTGTGATGAGTGTTGGGCTTGAGGATTGTCAGTCGGGCGAAGAAGGTGTAATATACTTATATGCGTAGTATGATTGAGCTAGTAATACAAAATGACATGAATAAAAACTATTAAGCCTACTTGTTAGTTCTCATTTGATTAATTTAACTCTAATAACTCGTAAAGTGTTAGAGTAATTCCAGTCTCTATAACATGACAATTCTTGAAGTAAATAGGAGCTGAAATTTATAGTTGCTGTTTTGGACTGCACACACTGTTTTCGTCGTGTTGTATGTTTAATGAACCAAATCTTGTTTTCTGTAGAAAAGTCATATAGAAAAGTTGTAGATAACTTTATTATCTCACTTGTGTTAAAATTTGACAGCCATAAGTCTGATCGTTTAGAAGTTATGCTTTTTACAAATTCAGTAACTGAATCTGTCCAAATTCTGTACAGATTTCAGAAACTGCATTGTTTGCTTAAGTTAATGTTACAATCTGTTCATGGTCGTTATACAAAAGTTGTAGATGCTTTTCTGATCTTGCTTGTGTTAAAATTGCATAACCATAGGCATGATAGTTTAAGAGTTATGAATTTTGCAAACGGGTTGCTGTGTTCTGTCCTCTGTCAGAACAGATTTCGAAAACTGTAATGTTTGATTTGATTAAACCTGGAATCGCTTCTTTGTGATTATAAAAGTTATGTAGTGCTTTTGCCAAGCTTTCCAAAAAGTCTTGGATCACTCTTTTTGGTGGTCTGAAGATTTAGTTATGGATATTTAAAGTGTGAAGACTGAATCTGTCCAGTTCTAGACAACAAAGTCTTCTAGTGTCTTTTATCCTTAGTAAAATATTGAATCACCTTGAGATGTTTATAAATAATTTGTAAAACATTTAATTAGCTCTCCAGAAAGTCTAGAATCAATTTGTTTGGATGTCTGAATCTTTAGTTGTGAATTTTTGAAGTTACAAGTCTGAATCTGTCCAAATCCGGACAGAGCTGTTATATTAGCACGTTTTGACATTGCTAAGTATTGAATCGTGTTATGATGACAATACCAAAGTTGTAGAGCACTTTCTAAACTTTCTAGAAAGTTCTAGTTTTCTATTTTTGGATTAATATTTGAAAAGTTATGATTAAAACAAGTGACTGCTGTGCTGCTGTCCTAAAATTCTGCAAGTGCTTAATTGATTGTTGAGTTGACTCTTTTTGGCTATAAATGCTTAGTTAGCACTTAACGGACATAGACTTGTAATAGCTAAGCTTGAGATAACATGTATTTCATATTTTATATGTTTCTTGCTTTAGTTGATTGTGATATAGGAGTTCCGTAGTTAGTGATGCATATGTCGTATTCAAGCTTACGTTGTCTTGGTTGGATTTGTGTGGTCGGTGATGCTTTTGCGCGATCAATAGAAGAACTAATGAAAAGTCGTAGCAAATTAAATAAATGCTCGTACTTATAAGGTCATAATTGTGTTGCGTAAATATACAAAATGTCTGTCGTCTTTTTAGTGGTGTTAATGTTGTGCGCTCGATGATATGTAGTTAGCTATCACAATTGTGTGTGGTTGCTTATGATGTCTCGCTACTTGGTGTTTAAATTCGCTAGCATGTACTTAAAGTATCTTGTTCTATTTCATTATATTCATACATATGCATCTTGCATCTCATTTAGGACCGAGAGATAATGATCGTGCACGTGAGGTGGTGCCAACCACAAGATGCAGTTGGTGGAGGACCTGAAGAAGGATGGACTTATCCAGTGGATGCTCGCCAAGCGAGTCTCCCCCAGCAAAGACTATCTAAGTGTTAAATTAAAGGCAAGCCCCGATTTTATGCATAACCATTATATATGCTATTTTACTGCACTTAATGTTTGTAGGCTTGTACTGTGCACTTAAGTGTAGAAGTTGCTTGAAACCCTAGTTGCATGAACTCAGGATTCCATTTGAGATGGATACTAGTATGCTAGGTCGAGTAGCTGCTTTGCTAATTAGGGATCTCGGTAGAAGTCGAGTGATTTTTCTAGCACTCGCGCGAGGTCAGAAATTGGTTGTATCCATTTTGATAACGAAATGATGATGGTCTGTGGACATGGGTCCATGGGGACGCGTGGTCTACGAGACGGAAATTGGAATAAGGATTAACGTGCGGATACCTGTGTCAAGCGTTTGAACGTACTAAACACATGCCGATAAATATGGTAAATTGGTAAGCCTAGTACCTGAGTGAACCTGGCAGCAGACTTTACTCCTCACGCGATCTGAGACGTGGTCTCCCATTCCGGTTATGGTGGGTACAAGTGCGGTCACTGCACGACGGCAGTCGGGGTCAGTGAGGCATTGTACGCCAAGGCAGTGAGCCCTGATCTGCTGGCGGCGAATCGATGGGGACGGTTGATGTGTGTGGGGACGGAGTGCCTCGCCACGTCGTGTGTTTAGGTTTACCTTGCAAGGTTTAAAAACTCGATTCGAATCGTCAGCTTCTCGCAGCTAATGAGACTGCTTGATCCATTGTACTGCATTGAGTAATAAGTGGAAATGAGGTGACTGACAAAAGATGTTGATTGATAAAATGTTTGATACCATGTATGGTTAGCTAGGTACACATCTAGTCTAAAGGATTATACTAAAATTTGAAAAGCTAAAACTTGTTTTTAGACTCAGCTAGTGCTTTTGGCAAACCAAACCCCTCAGCCAAACAGTTGCATGTCTAGAGGTAGAGGAGTAGACTCCTCACACCGGGTAAGTCTAGCTGAGTATTAGTATAGTCAGTCTTGCTTGTGGCATAATTTTTGTAGGTACTCCTTAGGATGATTGGTTGATGGTGTGACTTGGCCTTCATCCCTGCCACCGGGACAGACGGTCGAGTGGGTTACTGCCCTTAATTTGTGGTATTATGTTTTATTGTATTTCTCTATGCCTCACCTTCGTGTGAGCTAGTGGTATTCGATCCTGGTAAGTGGCTTTATCGGACTAGATCCGAGGGACTAACGGGTTGTTCCTGTTTAAGTGTGTTGCTGCCCTTAAGGGTGCGACTTGAGCACTTAAGCTGGAATAATTCGGGCGGTTCCGCCACAGCGAAGAAGTTCAAAAGACGTTTCTAAGGGGATGCATAACTTATATCACCGAAATAGAAGGTGAAAAAGCTCAAAAGTCATTCCTAAGGGGATGCAGAGCTTGTGTGTTCCAGTGTGGGCGTGTGGGTGTGTGTCTTCGGCATCATCATCATTTTGCATCATATCATCACATCATTTTGCATAACATCACATTATACATCATATCGCATCAATGACACGAGAATTGAATACGGAGCGGATTTTCGGCAAATGCTTCGTCAAAATGAAAAAGTGCTGAGGCACGAGGTAAGCTTCGGGAAATACAGTCTCATCAGCCTTGTCACAAAGAAGGGATCTCTCTTTGCGAAGCATGGATATCTTTCTTTATGAAGCATGGATCTTTTTCTTTACGAAGCATGAAAAGAAGGGAAGGTGTTTTTTCGCCAAAGGCTCAAAAACGGTATGTATGTAAGTTTCATGCATCGCAAAGAAATAAATTACAATAATTTACATATTTAATTCAAGCAAAGAAATAAATTACAATAATTTACATATTTAATTCAAAGTTACACACAACAAATATTACAGTCTTGTTACAATAAAAGCACAATGTCCATTCTAGTGTCTCATACGTCGATCATTTCAAAATATTTTTACAATAAGTGCTATTCCTCTTTAAGGACTTTCTCTGCAACTTCGTTCAGTAATTTTTTAACGACCTCATCAACAATAGATTCAGCCATGTTTATGATCTCTAGCGCTTCCTTCATTTTTGGATCAGCTAGGGGATCGTACGGTTCCGGTGGCGGAGATAGTTCAGCTGAAGTAGGAAAAATTGATTAGCTCAAAGCCATAAAGCAAGTACCAAAGCTGAAAGACCAAAAAATACCTATACACCTTTCGCGTTCTGCAGCTTCTTCAGCTTGTTTAGCTTTTGCTCGGGCATCATGGGTGTCTTTTTCACTTTTTTTATAATTTCATGGGCCATCTCTCGGCCACCATTCACCCAGACATCATTGTAGAATTTTCCTCCCATCAAGGTTGCTTCAGCTGAAGGATCCTTCGTATCATCCACGGAGAAGGCAGCTTCGGCCTAAGCCATGGTTTTAATATGGTCGCATCCAACCTTCTCCAAGATAGCTGAAATTTCCCGCGCAACGGAAAACATGCAAACATCCCCGCGATCACTGAAAATTTCTTTGAAGGTTTCGGCTTCTCCACTTATCCATTCAACAACGCCTTTGGGGTCGCCTCGTACGAAGTTTTCTTCAGTAGAATAGGCACCCACTTTGGCGAAGCTAGCTTTTATTTTCTTCACACAATCCAAAGATTTCTCAAAGCACCTTTCCTTGGATGTGTGAAGTTCTTCAACATTTTTCTCTAGATAATTTTTCCAATATTCGCTGATTTCTTGATTAGTTTGAGCGACTGTGCATTTTTCCTTAGCTTCGACCAGTTGCCTCCGAAGATCTTCAATTTCTGTTTTCTGGGCTTCGGCCTGAGCTTTATAGTTAGCTTCGTCTTCCTTTAGTTTATTTACCAATGAAATTAAGATTTTGTCTTTTTCCAAACCTTCGTTTCTCAATTCAATAACTTCTGAACGAAGGTTATTCAGAGCCATTGTATAGCCTTCATCTTCAATATTCTTCTGTGCCCTCAGGGCATTACTAAGAATCAAGCCCTGTAAAAAAGAAGAAAGAATTAAGTATGACAATGAAATATGCTAGTTTCCAACTTAAAAGTAAACTTTTATACCTTTATACTATTGTATGCTAGGCTGTCAGCAAGTTCATCCTTCGATAAAATCGAAAGGTCGTCTTCTAGCTTCGGGAATCCTATGCTCTTACCTATCTCCTAGCAAACAGATATTTCTTTGTTATCTAGGAGACAATACAGAAAATCTTCTTCGTTACTACCATTGAACACTAACGCCCCCTTCGGATATTTCAATTTTTGGGCGTAGTGTCGTGCTTCTAGTATTTCTTCTTGGGATAGTTCTTTTCCCGAAGCATGACGAATGATGTAGTCAGTGCTTTTGTTCGAAGCTTCGGGAGCAGGAGCTTCAATCTTTTCAGATGCAATATGCTCTATCGTTTTTTCCTCAGGCGCGGCAGGCTCCGTCTCGGTGGGCACTGAAGGCCCAGCTTCGGCTTCAGTTTGAACTTGCGCAGCTTCGGCTTTTGCTTGCCCAGTTTTGGCTTCGACCTGTGTTTTTGTAGCTTCAGCAACTTTCTTTGTAGCAGCAGGGCTCAAGACCTTCATAGTTTCCAGCACAGCATCTAGCACGTTGGCCATCCTCCTCTTGGGAGTTGCAGCAGAAGTCTTTTGCACCTTCGGTAGTTTTGCCTCTATCGGAGGGCTTAGAATTTTTGGCATCCTTATTATTTCTTCAACCTTTGGCTCTTCAGCCTTATCAATCTTATCTTCGACTGGCTTGACTATATGCGTCTTCGGCATTACGGTTGGCTCTTCAACGCTCTGTGTAATCGAAGCAGTTTGTGTTACTTCGGCTGCTGAAGTGGACCCTGCGCCAAATACAGGCACTACGGTCGGTTCAATGTAGCGCGGCCGGTGGGTCAGAACCTTAATATTTTTGCCCTTCGGCTCAGCTATAGTGGACAAAGCGACAGTCTTCCTCTTTTTCTCTTGCCCTTTTATCGGATAATGGTAATCATGGTATACGAAGCCAATAGCATCAAATACCCTGTTTAATCTTTTTTTGCCCTGACTTCCAAAGGCTGCGGACAAAGCATTATCTTCGGCCTTGGAGTATGCTCCAAGTAGCTCGTCACTAGTAGCTTCGATGCACTTCAGCCAGTCATCGTTTGGCTCATCAAACTTTTCCCTGAATCTGAAGGTATACTTCAGTCGGACCAGTCCACCCTCACTAGAATCGGCGGTGGTCTCCTTCGGCATGTCCCAGCTTACCACAAGTGGCCATACCCTGAAGGATATATGCTCTTGAATCAGATCTCTTGTGCCAATGAAGGCACACACAGTGCTAAAAGCTCTCTGACATGCTTCGACATTGCTATCAATTTCCACCTTCGGCCTTCGGAGACCGAAGCGAGACCAAATGGGACGCTAGATGATTTCTTTGATGTCTTCCCTTGCTTTTAAATCATTTTTAACATAAAACCACTCCCCCATCCAGGACCCAGGCCATCTTTTTCGGAATGTTGGTACCGGGTGGCTTGCATTGGGGCGAGCAATAAATCCATAACAACCGAAGTTGTTGTGGTACTATTCTTTGCCAGTGGCCTTCGTCTCATACAGGAACTCGTGCATGCTGCAGAAGCACTTCGCGCTCGGCTCCAGCCCTTGACTTCTTACAGCCTAGACAAAAATCCCCATCCTCATTACAGCTTCGGGGGTGATCTGATGAAGGAAAATCTGGTATGTCTTCAACACTTCAACTACAAACTTGCTCAAAGGAAACCGAAGACCAGCCTTAAAAAAGCTTCGGTAGATAACAACTTCATTTTCCTCAGGGGCAGGGATGATGTTTTCTCCGCAAACTCTCACGATAGACATGTCGCGAAAGTATCTTCCTCTCATGTTGTCAAGATGACTCTGTTTAATAGTTGATTTTCCAAAGACAGAATGGCTTGGTCGCCAGGGCCGATCTTCAAAATCTTCATCTCCACTTTCCGCATCATAACTATCACTGTCATCAGTATCTTTAGATAAACCTTCAAGTATCTCTTTAGTAATCTTTTTTGTGTTTGTTTTTGACATAGACTCAATAAACCCGGCGATAAAAGGATCTGCAGCTTTCTTTTCTTCGAACAACTTCGTCTCCTCAGTCAGCTTTGTCTCCTCAGTCAGCTTCGTCTCCGCAGTCATCCTTTTTTCCTCAGTCATCTTCTTTTCCTTAGTCATTTTCCCCAGACATGGTGAAAGCACGTCTTTAAACCGAAGCTACAAAAGCTTGAAAACCAGGCGAGAGCTAGTGAGCAAGAGTTAAAAAGTTTGAGAAAATAACGCGAATGCTAGAAATGGCGTATCAAATGTTGCCGGTGTGGGTTCATATTTATATGCTCAGTGCCTTGCAATTTGGTGGACCCCATCTGTTAGTGACTATTGCTATTCTAGCAAAAGGGAACGTGTTTTTTTGGACCTTCGGCTTAAGGCCTTCGTTCATGTCGCAATCTGAATTCGTTGATTATAACAAATTAATATTGCGAGGGGCTACTGTTGGGGGCCTTCGTCTTCCGAAGGTCCTCAAAAACATGATTAATAATGTTTTCCAAGTGAAATATATGCACAGGAACCTTCGGACTCGGAACGAAGCTATCCACAATATGGAGAGCATGATTGGGACGAAGGTTGATGCAGTTCCGAAGCTACGTGCAAGGGAGCTTCGGCTCAACGGCAGAAAGAGGAACCGACTTAAAGGGGAAAAGGCTATCTAGTCCTCGGTGGATTATCCTTAAGTCAATAGTAAACATAAAGGGCATGAATGTAATTTTACACAGGCTGCCCTTGTGCCTATAAATAGATGAACAATACCCCCGTACTGTTCACGCTGACTTGTACTCGCTCATGTGTCACGCTTGGACTTTTCGCCTTCTGTTGAGCCAAAGGTACAAATGTAATTCAATATTGTTCTTGTTCATCCATGATGATATATAATAAAGATATATTAATAATGACATATGGGTATTCATGTTGTTTTTCATGCTTCATACACTTCGTCTTTTATTAACTTATATTGCGATGATGAAGGTACGTCCTTCATGACCTTCGTCCGAAGATTGTTATATCCCAAGGGAAATAATGCTTCAAAGGACGAAGGACACTAATCATTTAACCTCTTTTTGTGTTGCCTTGTTCTTAATACATAACATTTGAGAACAAGTCCCCAACAGGCAGTTTTGCCTCTGTTGGAGGGCTCAATATTTCTGGCATTTTCATTATTTCTTCAACCTTTGGCTCTTCAGCCTTATCAACCTTAGCTTCGACTGGCTTGACTGTAGGCGTCTTCGGCATTACAGTTGGTTCTTCAACGCTCTGTGTAATTGAAGTAGCTTGTCTTGCTTCAGCAGTTGAAGAGGCTCCTTCGACAAATTCAGGAACCACGTCCGGTTCAATATAACGTGGCCGGTGGGTCAGAACCTTCACCTTTTTGCTCTTTGGCACAACTGTAGTGACCGAAGTGACAACCTTCCTCTTTTTTCCTTGCCCTCGGAGCGGAAAGCGATAATCGGGGTATATGAAGCCAATCGCATCAAAGACCCTGTTTAGTCTTTTCTTCCCCCAGCCTCCGAAGGCTGCAGACAAAGCATTATCTTCGGCCTTGGAGTAAGCTCCAAGTAGGTCATCACTGGTAGCTTCAATACACTTCAGCCAGTCGTCGTTTGGCTCATCAAACTTCTCCCTAAATCTGAAGGTATACTTCAGTCGGACCAGACCACCATCACTAGAATCAGTGGTGGTCTCCTTCGGCATATCCTAGCTTTCCACAAGTGGCCATACCCTGAAGGATATATGCTCTTGAATCAAATCCCTTATGGCAATGAAGGCACAAATGGTGCTAAAAGCGCTCTGACATGCTTCAACAGCATCATCAACTTCCACCTTCGGCCTTCGGAGCCAAAGCGAGACCAAATGGGGCACTGGATGATTTCTTTGATGTCTTCCCTTGCCTTTAAATCATTTTTAACATAAAACCACTCCTCCATCCAGGATCCGGGTCATCTTTTCCAGAATGTTGGCACCGGGTGGCTTGCGTTGGGGTGAGCAATAAATCCATAACAACTGAAGTTGTTGTGGTACTGTTCTTTGCCAGTAGCCTTCGTCTCATATAAAAGCTCGTGCATACTTCAGGAGTGATCTGATGAAGGAAGATTTGGTATATCTTCAGCACTTCAACCACAAACTTGATTAAAGGGAACCGAAGACGAGCCTTAAAAAAGCTTCAGTGGATAACAACTTCATTCTCCTCAGGGGCAGGGACGATGTTGTCTCCGCCAACTCTCACGATAGACATGTCACGAAAGTACCTTCCTCTCATGTTGTCAAGATGACTCTGTTTAATAGTCTTTTCCGAAGACAGCATGGCTTGGTCGCCAGGGCCGATCTTCGGAATCTTCATCCCCACTTTCCACATCATAACTATCACTGTCATCGGTATCTTCAGACAAACCTTCCAGTATCTCTTTAGTAATTTTCTCTGTGTTTGTTTTTGACATAGACTCAATAAACTCGGCGATAAAAGGATCCGCAGCTTTCTTTTCTTCAAAAAACTTTGTTTCCTCAGTTAGCTTCGTCTCCACAGTCACCTTCTTTTCCTTAGTCATCTTTTCCCCAGACATGGTGAAAACGTCTTTGAACCGAAGCTCGAAAGGCTCGAGAATCAGGCAAGAGCTAGTGAACAAGAGCTAAAAATTTGACACAATAACACAAATGGCAGATATGGCGTGCTAAATGCTGCCGGTGTGCGTGCCAAATGCTGCCGGTGTGGGTTCCTATTTATACGCCGAGTGTGTTACAACTTGAAGGGCCCCGTCTGTCATTGATTGTTGCTATTCTAGCAATGGGAAGGTGTTTTTTGGACCTTCGGCTTAAGGCCTTCGTTCACGTCGCAGTCTAAATTCGTTATTATAACAAATTAATACTGCGAGAAGCTACTGTTGGGGGCCTTCGTCTTCCGAAGGTCCTCAAAAACATGATTAACAATGTTTCCCGAGTGAAATATATGTACAGGAACCTTCGGACTTGGAACGAAGCTGTCCACAATATGGAAAGCATGATCGAGATGAAGGTCGAATCAATTCCGAAGCTATGTGCAAGGAAGCTTCGGCTCAGTAGCAGAAAAAGGAACCGACTTAAAGAGGAAAAGGCTATTTAGTCATCGATAGATTGTCCTTAAGTCAATTGTAAATGTGAAGGGCATGAATGTAATTTTATACATGCTGCGCCCTGTGCCTATAAATAGATGAACAGTACCCCCATACTGTTCATGCTGACTCGTATTCATTCGTGCGTCACGCCTGGACTTTTGACTTCTGTCAAGCCGAAGGTACAAATGTAATTCGATATTGTCCATGTTTGTTCATGTTCATTTATGATGATATATAATAATGATATATTAATGATGTCATATGATTATTCATGTTATCTCTCATGTTTCATGTGCTTCTTCTTTCATTAATATATATATATATATATATATATTGTGATGATGAAGGTACATCATTCATGACCTTCGTCTGAAGATCATTATATCCTAAGGGAGATAATGCTTCGGAGGACGAAGGGCTTTAGCCATTAACATTTTGTGTTGCCTTGTTCTTAACTCATAACATTTGATAACAAGTCCCCAACATCTAGCTTTGGCAATTAGCTCTATAGACTTAGTGCTTAGCAACCCTACTTGAAAGATGGGCAAGAGGGGGCGGCAGTGATTTGGTGGTAGCTCATGTTAACATGAGGTGGTAGTCTTGGCTAGAGATGGCCAAACGGGCCGCCCGGCCCGGCCCGTTTTGGGCCTGGGCCGTCTAAGCCCGCGGGCTCGATTTCCTGTCCGAGCCCGGCCCGCATCAGGCCTAAACGGGCCGGTCCGTCCCATTTAGCACGAAAAAACGGACCGAAAAGCGGGCTAAGCGGGCCGGTAAGCATGTTTTAGTGCAAAAAAGCGGGCTTAACGGGCTTAGAGGTAAACGGGCCGTTTCAGGCTAGCCCACAGTGTCTAGTTTTATGTCCGAGCTCGGCCCGCTTATTCGTGCCTGGCCGGCTTGAGCCCGCATAGAACCGGGCCGTGCCGGGCTCGGACCGGGCCCAAACAGCGGGCTTCGTGCCGGGCTTGTGGGCCTCGTGCTTATTGGCCATCTATGGTCTTGGATAAGTTACCTCGCCTAGAGGGCCATTAATACTGACGTGGAAACCTTAGCGGGTGGCTTTATACTAAGGATATTTTGTGAAATCCTCATAATGGATCCCTAGCCATTCACCTCGGAGTGTTTACGGGTCTGTACAACCTAGGCTAGATGGGATACATGGCTTGTGGGTAAAGTTGTACCACCTCTGCAGAGTGTAAAACTGATATGTTAGTCGTGCTCATGGTTAAGAGCAACCTAGACCCTCACATGATAATTAAACTTAAAGATGGAAAATAAATTGTGATCCGATAATTTATAAATGGTTTGCTCAAGTGGTTTCACTTAAGTGTTTTTGAGATATAATTCTGTACTTATGTTTAATTGGAAATTTTGGGATACACTTACAACCAGTAAGTCAGGCGTCGTTAATAAAATATTGACCAACTAAAATGCTTACCGTGTATCCATAGTCTACCTTGTTAAACTTGCATTATTCCTCCCACTTGCTGAGCCCCGACCATAAGTGAGCTCACCCTTGCTAATATTTTGATCAGATGGTGATGAAGAAGACTTTGCAGATGATGTTGACGAGTACTAAGTCTAACAATGCGCCAGTCATCTTCCTATGGAAGAGCGTCCATGTTTTATCCGCTGTACTTTGATGATGATACTATTTAAGACACTTTTGTCTGGATGATGTAATAAAGTTACTATACTATCTTTATGCCTTTATTGCATCGTCTTTTGATATATTACACTCGTGATGTCAACATATGTGTGGAAAATAGATCCTGGCACACATATGCTATGCATTCGGTTTTGCCCCCAAAACTGGGTGTGGCACCTGGTGGCCCCAACTTTGACAGTGGCTTCTTCAATACTATCCTCATTGTTGTCCACCTCCCTTAGTGCCATCGTTCGACATAGCCTATTCCCACTATGTTGACCTTGTGCATGTCGATCAACGACATGCACGAGAGAGTGCCCTGCCTTGCTTCTAGGCTGAGCCAGCGATGTACCATCCTCCTCTTCTTCACTTAGACCCTCACGGTGTCCTCCCGATGGTGACTCTATATGCCGCTAGGGTTCTTTGCCTTGTCGACCATTTTGTCCTCTTCCTGACATCCTCTCCGTTGGTCTCTGTCATGTTTTCTTTTGTTCATACCACCCTTATCGATCCTCACTAGCGTCATGCTATGAAGGACGAGTAATAGGCTCTACTTGTCAACCACATCTAGGACTTGTTACCCCGTCCCTTAGGCGGTAATGTGGTGACTAGCATGTGGGTATAGACACATAAGGAGAAGGCAAATAATTCTCTCGATTGACACAAGGCTTGTTGCGTTTGTTGGGGGCCTTCATCTTCCGAACATCCTCAAAAACATGGCTAACCATTTGTTATTAACATGTTGTCAAGCATTATAGGAGTTTTAGAACCAGAATAGCTTCGATACGAAACAATGGAAGAGCAACGAAGGTAGCTTCGTCATATAACACAAGGAGATGATGCAAGGAGAAGGTGTCATCCTAAACACTGAGAGCAAAAGACAGTATCGTCCTTGTATGTCACACCCGGATTTAAGTGATTAAGCTGAGTGCGTCTCATATGTGCGCCAAGGAAGAACAACACATATAATAACAGAGTGCATAGAGATAAATGCCATAAATATCATAAATGTACTTATTACATAGCAGAAGTTCTACAAAATAAATTATAAATATAAAACGAACTAAATATTGTTTCCCTTGACACACCCGAATATAAGGGATTAAGCCGGGTGCATCTCATATGTGCGCCAAGGAAAAACAACACATAAAATAAAAGAGTGCATAGAGATAAATGTCATAAATATCATAAATGTACTTATTACATAGCGGAAGTCTTACAAAATAAATGACAAATATAAAATGAACTAAATATTATTTCCCTAGCGCCACAAAGCTGACTGGGAGACGCCACCGAGATCAAGTCGAACTCCTCGTTGTGTGGCTCCTCTTTGACCACCTGCTCTTCACCTGTGGGGGGGGGGGTTTATATATCACAAGAGTGAGCTCACAAAAGATCATAGCTCAACAAGTTGTGGGGAATAATGTGCATGAACTCACCAAAGGTGGGAGCTCATGTGAAGTGTAAGGCTGATCAATAAATAAAGGTTAAATCTAAGCATTGCTTTTATAAGTTTGTAAAATTTTATTAGCAGTTACTAAATGTAAGTGAATACCAAACCATAGTAATAATGAATAAAAATAATATAAAATAATCCCAATGCGATGCAAATGACAAATTGAGTTTAATTCCATAAGCTAAACATGTGAGTGTCCGAGCTGCTCATGATCGTGAGCACGGCTAGTATACCAGTTTTACACTCTGCAAAGGTTGCACATCTTTACCCACAAGTCGTGTTACCCATTTGCCACGGGGTTGATCGGACCCAACACACCTCTACCAAGGAAGCGAGGTAGGGTACCACTATGAGGCCTTTACAAAGTTCCACTAGCTTTAGAAAACTCGCTACAGTTTCTAGGAAGCTCCAATGTAGGGACCCCTCGCCTGACCGCCATCGCAGCAAATCAACCCATGGGCCTCCCCACACTGACCACTCCCCTATTGCCCTTGCCTCTATCGGGTAAGGTAGTACTCCACTAGCTTTCCTAGTTAGTCAGCCAAGGGCGTCCCATACCACCCTTGTGGTACCACTGTTTTCCGGGGTGGTTCTCTATGTTCCAATTAACACAATGATCTTATCATGAACAGTAAATAACGAACTGATAATAAAAGTGTGATCATGAATGATGTATATCTCCATACCCAAAACCACATAAAGCAATAGCAGGTACTACGTACCTAAAATTCAGTGGTAAAACAAGGTATAAAGATAGCCAAACTAGGGTAACCTATTGGGGTCCCATCAAAAGTAACCTTTGTAGATCATTATGATTAATAAGAAAATGACTGGGTAAAAAGGAAGTGATCAAGGGTACAACTTGCCTTCAACGAGCTCCTACTCAGTAGTCTCCACCTGCGGAACCCATGGATCCTCTGTGGCTTGCTCGTCTACTCGCATCAATACAAACATACATAGTATAGCAAAAATTAACATCACACCAAACAATAGAACATAATGCATGATAATACTCTATGCTGCGTAACGAGATTTTAGGGACCAGAATCACTAAATTCGGAGTTACAATTATTAAGTTATGAATTTCTGAAGTTATTTAATACTTAGAATAGAACAATTCAAGTGCATAATTTTAATTCAAGTTTCATGATTAAACAGAGCTACTAATTGATAGACAATATTATTACAAAATTAATGCCACTAGAATGAATTAATTTGGAGCTAAAATGAATTAAATATGATTTATATAAGTTCCTGGAATTATTTTGTATTAGAAATCATTTTCCTTAATTGTTTATCTAATTACTCGATACTCTGAACTGCGCGCCAATTTCTATAAAGGGGCCAATCCATAAAAACTCCTTAGACTCAGTCATCTACGAGGACGAACAGCGTGTTCTATTTCAAGAAAGTCTAGGGTTTCTTTTGCTAATGTGCCAGAGCGAAAGGGTATCGTGATCTATCGACCGCTCGATCAGAAACGAACGCGCCAGATTAGATCCACCATAATGCGAAACGGTACGCCTTATCAACCGCTGGATCGAGATCCAAAGGCCCAAAGTTTATGAGACCTTATCTAAATACTACCGTTAGATCCGAGATTCACGGCGTGGATCTATCCGAGCGAAGGGGTACGCGGCGCCTAATCTAAGCCGTCCACCCAGTGATCAACGACCCACGTACTACCACGAGTCCACGACTTGGTCCACTCATGATCGCTAGATTTTGATCCTACGGTCTAAAGGCCATCTTCCACCCCTGGCGCTTAACAGGGCGGCGCTTCCACCACGACGGTCGCGACCTCGCCGGCGATGCACCCAAGTGCGCTGACCTACACCACTCGGCCCTAAAACCCAGCGCAAAGGAGTGCGGAACCAATGGACAACTCGATAGGGGAAGCCTTACCGAGACCGAGGCGGAATCTGCGTGGTACGTGGCGCGCGGCGGCGCTATGACTCCAGCGAGCGATTCAGGATGCTCAAGTGCGCCTAGTGCCCACTCACTGCCGTGCCAACAATCAGAGAGCGCACGCGGACTCTGTTAGACTCGAGACAGAGCTTGGGCAATGGAGTACACGGGTATTGACGGCAGCGTCGATTTCTGGCTTTTTCTCCCACGCGGCGGCTATGCGATTTGGTGATTTCGCTTTGCACCAAGGTCGAGGGGCAGGGTGACATGTATATACACCGCACAGGGGGTCTGACGGAGCTGGCAGGGCTGTTGCGGCGACGGCGGTGTTCTGTTAGGGCTTGTTCGGTTCTACCCCAATCCATATGGATTGAGGGGGATTGAGGGGGTTTCAATCCCTGATAAGTCAAAATCCCCTCCAATCTATATCAATCCCCTCCAATCCATATGGATTGAAAATAACCGAACAAGCCCTTAGTGGGGGAGATGAACAGTGGAGTGGGGCCACCGGTCATCCGAACGCACGGCGAGCACGCACAATGGCTTAGAATATGACGTGTGGGGTCTTCCGGTCAGCGCCAGACTCACAGGAGCGCGCACGAGTTGGGCCACGCGGAGGCGATAAGGTGATTGGGCCGAGGAAGGTTTTGGGCCCAGGCGCACTCTCTCTTCTTCTTTATTCTTTTTCTTTTTATTTTCCATTTTCCTTTCCTTCTTTCCAAATCCAAACTTCAATTCCAATTTTAAATTCAGATTTTGTGGCAAACTTATCTTCAGATCATTTTTGTGCAAATTCTAGTACCAATTTCGGATATATATATATATATATTCTTTATATTTTATATTCTTTCTCATTTTCCCTTTTTCCATTTCCAAACCCTAATTACCATTTGGGCTTCAATTCTATTTCTTTATCATTACATTTTGATTAGTAGTGTTGCTATTATTATTAATATTTAAATGCACAAGCAAAGAAAAACTCCAGCATGATGCACCTTTTATTGAGGTATAACTTATTTTAAACATGTCTCCTAATAATTCATATGAATTAGTAGGCATTACACATAATTTTATTCTCTCCCTTATATTCCAAAGTTGGGTATTACAAATCCTACCCCCCTTACAAAGAATCTCGTCCTCGAGATTTAGGTAGAACTAGGAAAGAGGTGGGGAAAATCTACTCGTAGCTCTTCTTCTCTTTCCCAAGTAGCTTCATCTTCTCCATGATGACTCCATTGCACTTTGCACATTTTAATCACTTTACTCCTTGTGACACGAGTCAAGGTATCAAGAATCTTGATAGGATACTCAGTATAAATCAGATCATCTTGAACACTAAGATCATCCATTGGTAGCTGCTCTTCAGGTACGCGGAGGCACTTCTTCAGTTGAGATACATGGAAGACATCATGTACATCCGCAAGATGATCGAGTAGTTCTAGTTGATAGGAAAGTTCTCCCACTCGCTTCAGGATCAAGAAGGGTCCAATAAAGCAAGGGGACAACTTCCCTTTGACTTTAAATCTCCTCATACCCCGTAATGGTGACACCTTCATATACATGTGGTCACCCTCCTTAAACTCTAGTAGTCTTCTCCGGGTATCCTCATAGCTTTTCTACCTTGACTTTGCAGTTCTCAAATTCTCCCTTATCAATCGAACTTGTTCTTCTGCCTCTTGTATAATTTCAGACCCAAAGAACTGCCTTTCACCAGTTTGATCCAAATATAGAGGAGTTCTGTATTTTCTGCCATATAAAGCCTCGAACGGTGACATCTTCAAACTGGCCTGGTAGCTATTATTGTAAGAGAACTCCGCATATGGTAAACTCTTATCCCAACTACCACCATGCTTAAGAGCACAAGCTCTTAACATATATTCAGTACTTGGTTGGTCCTCTCGGTCTGCCCATCAGTTTGAGGATGGTAGACCGAACTAAAATTCAACTATGTATCCAAGCACTCGTGCAACTTCTGCCAAACCCGAGAAGTAAACTGTGATCCCAAGTATGACACAATCTTCTTAGGCACTCCATGTAGACAAACTATTCGAGCCATATACAACTCTGCAAGCTTGGCTCCCGTGTAATTAGTCCTCACAGGTATGAAGTGAGCCACTTTTGTCAGTCTGTCCACAATCACCCAAATAGAGTCATACCCTGCAGGAGTGCGGGGTAGACCAACAATGAAATCCATGCCAATTTGTTCCCATTTCCACTCAGGTATCTTCAGCGGGTGAAGTAATCCAACAGGTCTTTGATGCTCGGCTTTTACCCTCTGGAAAACATCACACTCAGCCACATGTGCACCAACATCCCTTTTCAATCCATACCACCAATACTTCTGCTTCAAGTCCTAGTACATCTTGGTACTACCCGGATGGATGGAATAAGCTGAATCATGTGCTTCCTTCAGTATGGTTTCATGAATACTGTCGATATCAGGGACACAAATCTGGTTCTTGAACCATATCGTACCCTGCTCGTCCTCCATGAAATCTAGGCCTCTACCTTCAGTTATCAGATCTTTGATCTTCTGAATTTTAGCATCACCGATCTGACCTTTGCGTATTTCTTGCTCTAAGGTAGGCTCTACCTTTATGGTAATTCCGTCAGTATGAGCAACTATCCCCAGATTGAGCTTCTCAAAATCTTCTTCTAACTCATCGGGTAACTGGGTGACAATAGCTGCATGGACATGCTCCTTCCGACTCAAGGCATCCACAACCAGATTCGCCTTGCCCGGATGATAATGAATTTCCAAGTCCTAGTCCTTGATGAGCTCCAACCATTGGAGTTGCCTAAGGTTGAGATTCTTCTGTGTGAAGATGTATTTTAAGCTCTTGTGATCGGTGTAGACTCGGCACTTGGTTACCATAATATAGTGTCTCCAAAATCTTGAGAGCATGCACGACGACTGCCAGTTCTAAGTCATGAGTAGGGTAGTTCAACTCATGTTTCCGCAACTGGCGAGACGCGTATGCAATGACATGTCCCTCTTGCATAAGCACACATCCCAAGCCCTGGCGACTTGCATCACAATATATATCAAAATTCTTCTGTAGATCTGGCATAACCAACACTAGAGCAGCCATCAATTTAAACCTCAGTTGATTGAAACTCTCTTGGCATTCCAAGGTCCATTTAAACTCCTTGCCCTTCTCTAACAATGAGGTCATAGGCTTAGCTATCTTGGAGAACCCTTCAATGAATCGCCGGTAATAACCTGCAAGTCCCAAGAAACATCGGACTTTCGAGACTGTACTTGGTATCTTCCAACCAACTATCACTGTTACTTTAGCCGGATCTACAGAAATTCCTCCTTTGAAGATGATATGCCCGAGGAAATGTACCTCATCAAGCCAGAACTCATACTTGGTAAATTTGGCATAGAGCTGATTATCCCATAACTTCTGTAGCACCATCCGTAGATGCTCCTCATGATCACTATCATTCTCGGAATAAATAAGAATGTTGTTGATGAATACCACAACGAATTTATCGAGATACTACATGAACACCTTGTTCATCAAATTCATGAAGTAGGCTGGTGCATTGGTTAAGCCAAACGACATGACTATGAATTCATATAGAGCATATCGGGTGGAGAAAGCCGTCTTGGGAATATCAGATGGCCTAATCTTCATTTGATGGTAGCCTGACCTGAGGTCAATATTAGAAAACACCCTAGCACCTCTCACCTGATCAAATAAGTCATCAATACGAGGTAATAGGTACTTGTTCTTAATGGTAACATCATTAAGTGATCTATAGTCCACACACATCCGTTGTGAACCATCCTTCTTCTATACAAACAGTACCGATGCTTCCCATGGTGAGGAACTCGGACGAATGTACCCTGCTTCCTGCAACTCCGTTAATTGTTTCTTCAGTTCTTTTAACTCTTCCACTGACATCCTATATGGCCTTTTTGAAATGGGAGCAGTACCAGGTAAGAGATCAATAACGAATTCGACTTCCCTATCTGGTGGCATACCGGGTAACTATTTAGGCAAGATGTCTGGAAAGTCTCTAACAACTCGAATGTTTCTACCCACAAATTTTCCATCTACTAGAAATATGGCAGGTCTGGTAGAGGCGGTTACAGTAATCTCAACTTCAAAACTTTCCCCTTTGGAACTGGTGAGTTCTACGGTTCCCTTAGCACAGTGTATAATTGCCTTAGCCTTCCTCAACCATGACATTTCGAGTATCAGATCTATACTGCTTTCTTCTAGTACTATGGGTGTAGACCAGAATTCCCTTCCCATAATTGTCAATGTTAATCTTTGTGTCATATAGTTTGCTTCAACAGGTCCTTTAGGTGTAATTACTACCATAGGTGTTTTCATATTTTGTAGTGGCAATTCATTGGTGGTGGCAAATTGAGCAGAAATAAACAAATGCGTAGCTCCAAAATCAAATAATAATGCTGCTGGAATTGCATTAATGTAAAACATACTGATAGCGATGTCTGCACCATCAATAGTGGCCTCAGCGCTGACTTGATTAACCCTAGCAATGTTGAATCCCTTGCTAGGAGTCTGTTGCTTATTCTGAGCTAGTGCACTGGAATTCCCCACCGGACAAGCATTTGCATAGTGCCCAACCTGACTACACTTGAAGCATGTGGGGCTTGTCTTCTGTCCTGTAGGCCTCGCCGGGTGCCAGTGGGGGCAGCCTGACGAGTGTGGGGTGTTTGTGGAGTCCCCTGTGGAGCGTACTGAGCTAGGCGTGGTCCTCCTGGACGAGCTCATGTACCTTGGGGTGGGACGTAGCGATGGCGAATACTGATGCTACGCTGCCCCTAGGCAATGGCCTTCCTCTTCAAGTCTCCCAGTTGAACACGCTTATGTTCAATAGCTAGAGCTTTATCAAGCAGCCTCTAAAATGATGGGAAGGTATGAGCAACCAATGCATACTGTAATGGCCCATTGAGTCCTTCTGTGAAGTGCTCTTGCTTCCTCTCATCATCAGCCACCTCATCAGGAGCATATCTTGATAGTTGAATGAATTTATCACGGTACTCGCTGATAGACATGTTGCCTTGCTTCAATGACAGAAACTACTTTTTAATCTTCATCAGTCTAGCAGGAATGTGGTAGTTTCTGAACTGCATGGTGAATTTTGCCCAAGTAATAGTGTCAGCAGCATCATGGGTAGCAACATAGGAATCCCACCAGTCAGCAGTAGGACCAGTCAGACGACCAGAAGCATAGAGAACCTTCTCCTGGTCAGAGCATTGGGCAATGTTTAGCATCTTCTCTACTGACTTCAACCAATCATCAGCATGTAATTGATCTGGTGAGCTGGCGAAGGTAGGTGGCTTGTGGCTCATAAATTCCCGGTGCTTGTCCCGGGGTGGAAGTGGTGGTGGCAGTGGGGCTTGCTGTTGTTGCCCCATCCTCTCCTTACGCATCTCCTCTCTCTCTTGGCGCATCTCTTGGCGTTCCTGCCGCATCTGTGTGTGCATATCCGCCATAGTATCAGCCATCTGTTGCATTATCCGCATCTAGGCTGCAACTACTAGATCAATTCCTGCTGGTGGAGGATTTGGAGGATTCATAGGATTCATCTCAGCTTACTGTTGTTGTTGTCTAAGTACCCTCCGGTTGAATGGATTGGGGGGTAGATTTATTCCTCCTCCCTTCCTGGTATTGACCATCCGAGTTAGAAACACATGGTAAGAAAGAAAGGATTGTAGACAAGGCAAGTAATTACGAGACATGTTACTTTGGGGGTTTCATTAGTTAAGTAGATTAATGTGTCACCTACTAAAGCTAATACATTACATTATGGTGGTACATACTAAGATGCCCAACTATAATGTTTTAATCAATCAAAGAAGCAAATCAGGCATTTATCATGAGAACAATCAACCAACATTTTTAAATAGAGAAAATAATTTTAATTATTTTTTTTTATCTTAGGTCCCCTATCACTTTACGGGGTCATAGATGTAGGATTCCAAAGTGTGAAATCCTCCTTTTCTTAGAATAGAAAAGGTAAGAGTAATCGGAGTAGAACAGTAGAACCTGAGACAGGATCAAGAAAAGAAAGAATCAGAGTAAGGTAAGTAGGTAAGGGTTTTGTCCAAATCTATTTAGGTTTCGTCCTACAGTCAACATTGCCTCTGATACCACTTCTGTCACACCCGGATTTAAGGGATTAAGCTAGGTGCGTCTCATATGTGCGCCAAGGAAGAACAACACATATAATAACAGAGTGCATAGAGATAAATATCATAAATATCATAAATATCATAAATGTACTTATTACATAGCGAAAGTATTACAAAATAAATGATAAATATAAAACAAACTAAATATTATTTCCCTGGCGCCACAAAGCTGACTGAGAGACGCCACCTAGATCTAGTCGAACTCCTCGTTGTGCGGCTCCTCTTCGACCACTTGCTCTTCACCTGTGGGGGGTTTATATAAAGCAAGAGTGAGCTCACAAAAGATCATAGCTCAACAAGTTGTGGGGAATAATGTGCATGAACTCATCAAAGGTGGGAGCTCATGTGAAGTGTAAGGCTGATCAATAAATAGAGGTTAAATTTGAGCATTGCTTTTATAAGTTGGTCAAATTTTATTAGCAGTTACTAAATGTAAGTGAATACCAAACCATAGTAATAATAAATAAAAATAATATAAAATAATCCTAATGCGATGCAAATGACAAATTGAGTTTAATTCCATAAGTTAATCATGTGAGTATCCGAGCTGCTCATGACCGTGAGCACGACTAGTATACCAGTTTTACACTCTGCAGAGGTTGCACATCTTTACCCACAAGTCGTGTTACCCATTTGCCACGGGGTTGATCGGACCCCATATACCTCTACCAAGGAAGTGAGGCAGGGTACCACTACGAGGCCTTTCCAAAGTTCTACTAGCTTCAGAAAACCAGCTACAGTTTCTAGGAAGCTCCAATGCAGGGACCCCTCGCCTGACGGCCATTGCAGCAAAATCAACCCAAGGGCCTCCCCACACTGACCACTCCCCTACTGCCCTTGCCCCTATCGGGTAAGGTAGTGCTTCACTAGCTTTCCTAGTTAGTTAGCTAAGGGCGTCCCATACCACCCTTGTGGTAGCACTGTTTTCCCGGGTGGTTCTCCATGTTCCAATTAACATAATGATCTTATCATGAACAGTAAATAACAAACTGATAATTGAGAGCACCTAGAGGGGGGGGTGAATAGGTGATCCTGTAAAACTTCAAAACTTAAGCCACAAACACTTGTTAATGGTTAGCACAAGTATGGCCAAGTGGCTAGAGAGGAGTCAAAACACAATAACCACAAGAATCCAATCACAGAGATGACACAGTGGTTATCCCGTGGTTCGGCCAAGTACAAAACTTGCCTACTCCACGTTGTGGCGTCCCAACGGACGAGAGTTGCACTCAACTCCTCTCAAGTGATCCAATGATCAACTTGAATACCACGGTGTTCTTGCTTTTCTTTTCTCAATCCCGTTTGCGAGGAATCTCCACAACTTGGAGCCTCTCGCCCTTACAAAAGATGTTCACAGAGAATCACAGAGCAAGGGAGGGATTAGCAACTCACACACGACACAAAGATCACAGCGAATACGCACACACAAGACCCAGACTTGAGCTCAAAAGACTAGCACACTAGAACGGAGCTCAAATCACTAGAATGTCGAACAAGTGCGCGAGATTGATGTGTGAGTGATCAAGAATGCTCAAGGAATGCTTGGTTATACTCCTCCATGCGCCTAGGGGTCCCTTTTATAGCCCCAAGGCAGCTAGGAGCCGTTGAGAGCAAATCCAGAAGGCCAATCTTGCCTTCTGTCGTCGGGCGCACCGGACAGTCCGGTGCACACCGGACAGTCCGGTGCCCGATTTGTTTCCATAAAAAGCGAAGCCGACCGTTGCAGATCTGGCGCACCGGACAGTCCGGTGCACACCGGACAGTCCGGTGCACACCGGACAGTCCGGTGCTTCCTTTCGACCGTTGGCTCGGCCACGTGTCGCGCGCCCGACCGTTGGCCCGGCCGACCGTTGGCTCACCGGACAGTCCGGTGCACACCGGACAGTCCGGTGAATTTTAGCCGAAGTCGCCGGAGAAAAACCCGAGAGCAGCCTCTTCGGCCGAGGCAGCCTGGCGCACCAGACACTGTCCGGTGCACCACCGGACACTGTCCGGTGCACCACCGGACAGTCCGGTGCCCCAGACCGAAACAACCTCTTGGCTGTACACAGTCAAGTCTTCTCTTCTCTTCTTCTTTCTGTTTCTAACACTTAGACAAGAATATTAGTACACAAAACTAATGTACTAAGGCTTAGAAACATACCTTTACTTGTGATTTGCACATTGTTCATCTATGGGCATATTTACACATTTAAGCACTTGTGTTGACACTCAATCACCAAAATACTTAGAAATGGCCCAAGGGCACATTTCCCTTTCAATCTCCCCCTTTTTGGTGATTTATGCCAACACAACATAAAGCAACTAGAACAAGTGCAAAATCACTTCAAATAGAAACTCAAATTGGTTTTGATTCAATTTTGGCATATATGGATAATCCTTTGCCACCACTTGGTTTGTTTTTGCAAATCAAATTCAAATCTCTATCTCTAAGTCAAACACACATGTTGAAGCATAAAGAGAGTCATTCCAAAGAAATTTGACCAAAGATTTCAAAAACTCCCCCTATTTCCCATAATCAACACTTCTCCCTACAAGAAGCCAACTTTTGGCAAAAGAGACACAATAAAAGAGTTTTGCTAAAACAAAAAGCTCTATTCTACTGTTTTCAAAATCTCTCAAGTGGTAGCTGATCCATTTATCACTTTGGCCTTTATTTTCTCCCCCTTTGGCATCAAGCACCAAAATGGGATCAATCTTGGCCCTTTAACCCCATTGCCTCACAAAAATCTTCAATTAAGATCAAATGGCAATAAGAGTTCATGAGATGAACTTGGAATTAGTTACCCTCTCATCGGAGTGCAGTGGAAGTCTTTCATGGTCCAAGTCCACCTTTTCCCTTTCAATTCTCCTTCGAGACTAAGTCAAACAAACTCAAGCATATGGTTAGTCTCAAAAGGTCAAGTTGTAACACATCTCCCCCTACAACTGTGCATCACTTTGCAACGGACTTGTGAGGTCCAGGGAGTGTTTGTACAACTTGAGCACCACAATAAACAGCAAAATGCAGAATGAACATGATCAGAGGCATAAACACATGTATGCTACAATTCAATCCAAGTTCCGCGAATCTAAGACATTTAGCTCACTACGCAGCCTGCAAAAGGTCTTCTCATCTAGAGGCTTGGTAAAGATATCGGCTAGCTGGTTCTCGGTGCTAACATGAAACACTTCGATATCTCCCTTTTGCTGGTGGTCTCTCAAAAAGTGATGCCGGATGTCTATGTGCTTTGTGCGGCTGTGCTCAACAGGATTCTCCGCCATGCGGATAGCACTCTCATTGTCACATAGGAGTGGGACTTTGCTCAGATTGTAGCCAAAGTCCCGGAGGGTTTGCCTCATCCAAAGTAGTTGCGCGCAACACTGACCTGCGGCAACGTACTCGGCCTCAGCGGTGGATAGGGGGACTTTGCTCAGATTATAGCCCCAAGGCAGCTAGGAGCCGTTGAGAGCAAATCCAGAAGGCCAATCTTGCCTTCTGTCGTCGGGCGCACCGGACAGTCCGGTGCACACCGGACACTGTCCGGTGCCCGATTTGTTTCCATAAAAAGCGAAGCCGACCGTTGCAGATCTGGCGCACCGGACAGTCCGGTGCACACCGGACAGTCCGGTGCTTCCTTTCGACCGTTGGCTCGGCCACGTGTCGCGCGCCCGACCGTTGGCCCGGCCGACCGTTGGCTCACCGGACAGTCCGGTGCACACCGGACAGTCCGGTGAATTTTAGCCGAAGTCGCCGGAGAAAAACCCGAGAGCAGCCTCTTCGGCCGAGGCAGCCTGGCGCACCAGACACTGTCCGGTGCACCACCGGACACTGTCCGGTGCACCACCGGACAGTCCGGTGCCCCAGACCGAAACAGCCTCTTGGCTGTACACAGTCAAGTCTTCTCTTCTCTTCTTCTTTCTGTTTCTAACACTTAGACAAGAATATTAGTACACAAAACTAATGTACTAAGGCTTAGAAACATACCTTTACTTGTGATTTGCACATTGTTCATCTATGGGCATATTTACACATTTAAGCACTTGTGTTGACACTCAATCACCAAAATACTTAGAAATGGCGCAAGGGCACATTTCCCTTTCAATCTCCCCCTTTTTGGTGATTTATGCCAACACAACATAAAGCAACTAGAACAAGTGCAAAATCACTTCAAATAGAAACTCAAATTGGTTTTGATTCAATTTTGGCATATATGGATAATCCTTTGCCACCACTTGGTTTGTTTTTGCAAATCAAATTCAAATCTCTATCTCTAAGTCAAACACACATGTTGAAGCATAAAGAGAGTCATTCCAAAGAAATTTGACCAAAGATTTCAAAAACTCCCCCTATTTCCCATAATCAACACTTCTCCCTACAAGAAGCCAACTTTTGGCAAAAGAGACACAATAAAAGAGTTTTGCTAAAACAAAAAGCTCTATTCTACTGTTTTCAAAATCTCTCAAGTGGTAGCTGATCCATTTATCACTTTGGCCTTTATTTTCTCCCCCTTTGGCATCAAGCACCAAAATGGGATCAATCTTGGCCCTTTAACCCCATTGCCTCACAAAAATCTTCAATTAAGATCAAATGGCAATAAGAGTTCATGAGATGAACTTGGAATTAGTTACCCTCTCATCGGAGTGCAGTGGAAGTCTTTCATGGTCCAAGTCCACCTTTTCCCTTTCAATTCTCCTTCGAGACTAAGTCAAACAAACTCAAGCATATGGTTAGTCTCAAAAGGTCAAGTTGTAACACATCTCCCCCTACAACTGTGCATCACTTTGCAACGGACTTGTGAGGTCCAGGGAGTGTTTGTACAACTTGAGCACCACAATAAACAGCAAAATGCAGAATGAACATGATCAGAGGCATAAACACATGTATGCTACAATTCAATCCAAGTTCCGCGAATCTAAGACATTTAGCTCACTACGCAGCCTGCAAAAGGTCTTCTCATCTAGAGGCTTGGTAAAGATATCGGCTAGCTGGTTCTCGGTGCTAACATGAAACACTTCGATATCTCCCTTTTGCTGGTGGTCTCTCAAAAAGTGATGCCGGATGTCTATGTGCTTTGTGCGGCTGTGCTCAACAGGATTCTCCGCCATGCGGATAGCACTCTCATTGTCACATAGGAGTGGGACTTTGCTCAGATTGTAGCCAAAGTCCCGGAGGGTTTGCCTCATCCAAAGTAGTTGCGCGCAACACTGACCTGCGGCAACGTACTCGGCCTCAGCGGTGGATAGGGCAACGGATGTTTGTTTCTTAGAGTTCCATGACACCAGGGACCTTCCTAAGAATTGGCACGTCCCCGATGTACTCTTCCTATCGACCTTACATCCAGCATAGTCGGAGTCTGAGTATCCAACTAAGTCAAAGGTAGACCCCTTTGGATACCAGAGCCCGAAGCAAGGCGTAGCAACCAAATATCTAAGAATTCGCTTCACCGCCACTAAGTGACATTCCTTAGGATCGGATTGAAATCTAGCACACATGCATACGCTAAGCATAATATCCGGTCTACTAGCACATAAGTAAAGCAAAGAACCTATCATTGACCGGTATGCTTTTTGATCAACAGACTTACCTCCTTTGTTGAGGTCGGTGTGTCCGTCGGTCCCCATCGGAGTCTTTGCGGGCTTGGCGTCCTTCATCCCAAACCGCTTTAGCAGATCTTGCGTGTACTTCGTTTGGGAGATGAAGGTGCCGTCCTTGAGTTGCTTCACTTGGAACCCAAGGAAGTAGTTCAACTCGCCCATCATCGACATCTCGAATTTCTGCGTCATCACCCTGCTAAACTCTTCACAAGACTTTTGGTTAGTAGAACCAAATATTATGTCATCGACATAAATTTGGCACACAAACAAATCACCATCACAAGTCTTAGTAAAAAGAGTTGGATCGGCTTTCCCAACCTTGAAAGCATTAGCAATTAAGAAATCTCTAAGGCATTCATACCATGCTCTTGGGGCTTGCTTAAGTCCATAGAGCGCCTTAGAGAGCTTACACACATGGTCGGGGTACCGTTCATCCTCGAAGCCAGGGGGTTGCTCCACGTACACCTCCTCCTTGATTGGCCCGTTGAGGAAAGCGCTCTTCACATCCATTTGGAACAACCTGAAAGAATGGTGAGCGGCATATGCTAGCAAGATACGAATTGATTCTAGCCTAGCCACAGGAGCAAAAGTCTCCTCAAAGTCCAAACCTGCGACTTGGGCATAACCTTTTGCCACAAGTCGAGCCTTGTTCCTCGTCACCACCCCGTGCTCGTCCTGTTTGTTGCGGAACACCCACTTGGTTCCCACAACATTTTGCTTGGGACGAGGCACCAGTGTCCAAACTTCATTGCGCTTGAAGTTGTTTAACTCCTCTTGCATGGCCAACACCCAGTCCGGATCTAGCAAGGCTTCTTCTACCCTGAAAGGCTCAATAGAAGAGACAAAGGAGTAATGCTCACAAAAATTAACTAATCGAGATCGAGTAGTTACTCCCTTGCTAATGTCACCCAGAATTTGATCGACGGGATGATCCCTTTGAATCATCGCTCGAACTTGGGTTGGAGGTGCCGGTTGCGCTTCTTCCTCCATCACTTGATCATCTTGTGCTCCCCCTTGATCAAGCGCCTCCACTTGAGGTACCTGTTCGTCATCTTTGGTTGGGGGATGCACCATAGTTGAGGAAGAAGGTTGATCTCGTTCATCTTGTTCCTGTGGCCGTACTTCTCCAATCGCCATGGTTCGTATAGCGGCCGTCGGAACATCTTCTTCATCTACATCATCACAATCAACAACTTGCTCTCTTGGAGAGCCATTAGTCTCATCAAATACAACGTCGCTAGAGACTTCAACCAAACCCGATGATTTGTTGAAGACTCTATACGCCTTTGTATTTGAGTCATAACCTAACAAAAACCCTTCTACAGCTTTGGGAGCAAACTTAGAATTTCTACCCTTCTTCACTAGAATGTAGCATTTACTCCCAAATACACGAAAGTACGATACATTGGGTTTGTTACCGGTTAGTAGCTCATACGACGTCTTCTTGAGGAGGCGATGAAGGTAGACCCTGTTGATGGCGTGGCAAGCCGTGTTCACGGCTTCCGTCCAAAAGCACTCGGGAGTCTTGAACTCTCCTAGCATCGTCCTCGCCATGTCGATGAGCGTCCTGTTCTTCCTCTCTACCACACCATTTTGCTGTGGTGTGTAGGGAGCGGAGAACTCGTGCTTGATCCCTTCCTCTTCAAGGAACTCCTCCACTTGAAGGTTCTTGAACTCGGACCCGTTGTCGCTCCTTATCTTTTTCACTTTGAGCTCAAACTCATTTTGAGCCCTCCTGAGGAAGCGCTTGAGGGTCCCTTGGGTTTCAGACTTATCCTGCAAAAAGAACACCCAAGTGAAGCGGGAAAAGTCATCAACAATAACTAAACCATACTTACTTCCTCCTATGCTCAGATAGGCGACGGGTCCAAAAAGGTCCATATGCAGCATCTCCAAGGGTCTTGATGTCGTCATCACATTTTTGGTGTGATGAGAGCTTCCCACCTGTTTCCCTGCTTGACAAGCTGCACAAGGTCTATCTTTTTCGAATTGAACATTAGTTAGCCCTATCACGTGTTCTCCCTTTAGAAGCTTGTGAAGGTTCTTCATCCCCACATGTGCTAAGCGGCGATGCCACAGCCAGCCCATGCTAGTCTTAGCTATTAAGCATGCATCTAGACCGGCCTCTTCTTTTGCAAAATCTACTAAATAAAGTTTGCCGTCTAATACACCCTTAAAAGCTAGTGAACCATCACTTCTTCTAAAGACAGACACATCTACATTAGTGAATAGACAATTATACCCCATGCTGCACAATTGACTAACAGATAGTAAATTGTAACCAAGAGACTCTACTAAAAACACATTGGAAATAGAATGCTCATTGGAAATTGCAATTTTACCTAACCCTTTTACCTTGCCTTGATTCCCATCACCGAATATGATTGAATCTTG
Organism: Zea mays; assembly: GCF_902167145.1. Lineage (NCBI taxonomy): Eukaryota > Viridiplantae > Streptophyta > Magnoliopsida > Poales > Poaceae > Zea > Zea mays. The sequence continues at coordinate 133,557,515 of NC_050100.1, read as the reverse complement.
GGAATCTTTATTCTTGACGTAGGAGGTGAACATTTTCTTCTCCCCCGTCATATGGTTTGTGCATCCGCTGTCGATAATCCAGCTTGAACCCCCGGATGCATAAACCTGCAAGGCAAATTTAGGCTTGGGTCTTAGGTACCCAACTCATGTTGGGTCCTACAAGGTTAGCACAAATCTTCTTAGGGACCCAAATGCAAGTTTTATCACCTTTGCATTTAGCCCCTAACTTCCTAGCAATTATCTTTCTATTCTTTCTACAAATTGCAAAGGAAGCATTCAAAGCATGATATATTGTAGAAAATTCATTTACTACTTTCCTAGGAGCATTATAAACTACATTTTTCCTAGGCATTTGGTGAACAACATTTCTTCTATCATGCATAACATGAGAACTAGAAGCAGTCATAGCATAAGAGTCATAAGCATGTGAATCAAAAACATCATTTCTAGTATGTCTTCTTTCATGATACAAAAAGGCATGGTTCCTCTTAGCACTAGTAGCCATAGGGGCCTTCCCTTTCTCCTTGGCGGGAATGGGAGCCTTATGGCTTGTTAAGTTCTTGGCTTCCCTCTTGAAGCCAAGTCCATCCTTAATTGAGGGGTGTCTACCAACCGTGTAGGCATCCCTAGCAAATTTTAGTTTTTCAAAATCACTTTTGCTAGTCTTAAGTTGAGCATTAAGACTAGCCACTTCATCACTTAATTTTGAAATGGAAACTAAGTGTTCACTACAAGCATTAACATCAAAATCCTTACACCTAGTGCAAATTGTAATATTTTCAACATACGAGTTACTTGCTACTTCTAGTTTAGTAGTTAAATCTTTAATTTCACCTTTTAAAGAAGAAATGGTTTCATTACAAGTAGAAAGTTCACAAGAAAGTATTCCATTTCTTTTAACTTCTAGAGCAAGTGAATTTTGAGCACTAACAAATTTATCATGTTCTTCATATAAGAGATCTTCTTGTTTCTCTAAGGTTCTATCCTTTTCATTTAAGGCATCAATCAACTCATTAATCTTAGCTATCTTAGTTCTATCCAATCCCTTGAATAAACTAGAGTAATCAATTTCATCCTCACTAGATTCATCATCACTAGAAGAATCATAAGTATTAGCATTACGAGTGATTACCTTCTTTTCCCTTGCCATGAGGCAAGTGTGATGCTCGTTGGGGAAGAGAGCCGATTTGTTGAAGGCGGTGGCGGCGAGTCCTTCATTGTCGGAGTCGGACGAGGAGCAATCCGAGTCCCACTCCTTGCCTAGATGCGCCTCGCCCTTTGCCTTCTTGTAATGCTTCTTCTTTTCCCTCTTGTTTCCCTTTTCCTGGTCACTATCATTATCGGGACAGTTAGCAATAAAATGACCAAGCTTACCGCATTTGAAGCATGATCGCTTCCCCTTGGTCTTAGTCTTGCTCGGCTGTCCATTGCGACCCTTTAGCACCGTCTTGAATCTCTTGATAATGAGGGCCATTTCTTCTTCATTAAGACCAGCCGCCTCAATTTGCGCCACCTTGCTAGGAAGCGACTCCTTGCTCCTCGTTGCCTTTAGAGCAATGGGTTGAGGCTCGTGGAGTGGACCGTTCAATGCGTCGTCAACGTATCTTGCCTCCTTGATCATCATCCGCCCGCTCACGAATTTTCCAAGCACTTCCTCGGGCGTCATCATCGTGTACCTGGGATTCTCACGAATATTGTTCACGAGATGAGGATCAAGAACGGTAAAGGACCTGAGCATTAGGCGGACGACGTCGTGATCCGTCCAACGCGTGCTTCCGTAGCTCCTTATTTTGTTGATAAGGGTCTTGAGCCGGTTGTAGGTTTGAGTTGGCTCCTCTCCCCTTATCATGGCGAATCGTCCAAGCTCGCCCTCCACCAACTCCATCTTGGTGAGCATGGTGATGTCGTTCCCCTCGTGAGAGATCTTGAGGGTGTCCCATATCTGCTTGGCATTGTCCAAGCCACTCACCTTATTGTATTCTTCCCTGCACAAAGATGCTAAGAGAACAGTAGTAGCTTGTGCATTTCTATGAATTTGTTCATTTATAAGCATAGGGCTATCCGAGCTATCAAATTTCATTCCATTCTCCACAATCTCCCATATGCTTGGATGGAGAGAGAATAAGTGACTACGCATTTTGTGACTCCAAAATCCGTAGTCCTCCCCATCAAAGTGTGGGGGTTTGCCAAGAGGAATGGAAAGCAAATGCGAATTCGAACTATGTTGAATACGAGAATAATCAAATGAAAAGTTCGAATTGACCGTCTTTTTGTAGTCGTGGTCGTCGTCCTTTTGGGAAGAAGAGGACTCATCGCTGTCGTAGTAGACGATCTCCTTGATGCGTCTTGTCTTCTTCTTCTTCCCATCTTTTCGCTTGTGGCCCGAGCCCGAGTCATTGGACTTGTCATCCCTTGGCTCGTTGACGAAGGACTCCTTCTCCTTGTCGTTGATCACAATTCCCTTCCCCTTAGGATCCATCTCTTCGGGCGGTTAGTCCCTTTCTTGAAGAGAACGGCTCCGATACCAATTGAGAGCACCTAGAGGGGGGGGGGGGGGTGAATAGGTGATCCTGTAAAACTTCAAAACTTAAGCCACAAACACTTGTTAATGGTTAGCACAAGTATGGCCAAGTGGCTAGAGAGGAGTCAAAACACAATAACCACAAGAATCCAATCACAGAGATGACACAGTGGTTATCCCGTGGTTCGGCCAAGTACAAAACTTGCCTACTCCACGTTGTGGCGTCCCAACGGACGAGAGTTGCACTCAACTCCTCTCAAGTGATCCAATGATCAACTTGAATACCACGGTGTTCTTGCTTTTCTTTTCTCAATCCCGTTTGCGAGGAATCTCCACAACTTGGAGCCTCTCGCCCTTACAAAAGATGTTCACAGAGAATCACAGAGCAAGGGAGGGATTAGCAACTCACACACGACACAAAGATCACAGCGAATACGCACACACAAGACCCAGACTTGAGCTCAAAAGACTAGCACACTAGAACGGAGCTCAAATCACTAGAATGTCGAACAAGTGCGCGAGATTGATGTGTGAGTGATCAAGAATGCTCAAGGAATGCTTGGTTATACTCCTCCATGCGCCTAGGGGTCCCTTTTATAGCCCCAAGGCAGCTAGGAGCCGTTGAGAGCAAATCCAGAAGGCCAATCTTGCCTTCTGTCGTCGGGCGCACCGGACAGTCCGGTGCACACCGGACACTGTCCGGTGCCCGATTTGTTTCCATAAAAAGCGAAGCCGACCGTTGCAGATCTGGCGCACCGGACAGTCCGGTGCACACCGGACAGTCCGGTGCTTCCTTTCGACCGTTGGCTCGGCCACGTGTCGCGCGCCCGACCGTTGGCCCGGCCGACCGTTGGCTCACCGGACAGTCCGGTGCACACCGGACAGTCCGGTGAATTTTAGCCGAAGTCGCCGGAGAAAAACCCGAGAGTAGCCTCTTCGGCTGAGGCAGCCTGGCGCACCAGACACTGTCCGGTGCACCACCGGACACTGTCCGGTGCACCACCGGACAGTCCGGTGCCCCAGACCGAAACAGCCTCTTGGCTGTACACAGTCAAGTCTTCTCTTCTCTTCTTCTTTCTGTTTCTAACACTTAGACAAGAATATTAGTACACAAAACTAATGTACTAAGGCTTAGAAACATACCTTTACTTGTGATTTGCACATTGTTCATCTATGGGCATATTTACACATTTAAGCACTTGTGTTGACACTCAATCACCAAAATACTTAGAAATGGCCCAAGGGCACATTTCCCTTTCAATAATATCAGTGTGATCATGAATAATGTATATCTCCATACCCAAAACCACATAAAGCAATAACAAGTACTACCCAAAATTCAGTGGTAAAACAAGGTATAAAGATAGCCAAACTAGGGTAACCTATTGGGTCCCATCAAAATTAACCTATGCAAATCATTATGATTAATAAGAACATGACTGGGTAAAAAGGAAGTGATCAAGGGCACAACTTGCCTTCAACGAGCTCCTGCTCATCAGTCTTCATCTGCTGAACCCCTAGATCCTCTATGGCTTGCTCGTCTACTCGCATCAATACAAACATACATAGTATAGAAAAAATTAACATCACACCAAACAATAGAATAGAATGCATGATAATATCCTATGTTGCGTAACGAGATCGTAGGAACCAGAATCACTAAATTCGGAGTTACAGTTATTAACTTATGAATTTCTGAAGTTATTTAATACTTGGAATAGAACAATTCAAGTGCATAATTTTAATTCAAGTTTCATGATTAAACAGAGCTACTAATTGATAGACAATATTATTACAAAAATTAATGCCACTGGAATGAATTAATTTGAGCTAAAATGAATTAAATATGATTTAAACAAGTTTCTGAAACTATTTTTGTATTAGAAATCATTTTCCTTAATTGTTTATCTAATTACTTGGTACACTAGATTGCGCGCCAATTTCTATAAAGTACAGGGGCCAATCTATAAAAACTCCTTAGACTCAGTCATCTACGAGGACGAACAGCGGGTTCTATTTCAAGAAAGTCTAGGGTTTCTTATGCTAATGTGCCAGAGCGAAAGGGTATCGTGATCTATCGGCCACCTGATCAGAAATGGACGCGCCAGATTAGATCCACCATAATGCGAAACGGTACGCCTTATCAACAGCTGGATCAAGATCCAAAGGCCCAAAGTTTATGAGACCTTATCTGATTACTACCGTCAGATCGGAGATTCATGGCGTGGATCTATCCGAGCGAAGGGGTACACGACGCCTAATCTAAGCCATCCACCCAGTGATCAACGACCCACGTACTACTACGACTTGGTCCACTCATGATCGCTAGATTTTGATCCTACGGTCTAAAGGCCATCTTCCACCCCTGGCGCTTAACAGGGCGACGCTTCCACCGCGACGGTCGTGACCTCGCCGGCGATGCACCCAAGTGCGCTGACCTACACCACTCAGCCCTAAAACCCAGTGCAAAGGAGTGCAGAACCAATGGACAACTCGATAGTGGAAGCCTTACCGGAGACCGAGGCGGAATCTACGTAGTACGTGACGCGCGACGCCGCTATGACTCTAGCGAGCGATTCAGGATGCTCAAGTGCGCCTAGTGCCCACTCACTGCCGTGCGAACAATCCGAGAGTGCACACGAACTCCATCAGACCCGAGAGAGAGAGCTTGGGCAATGGTGTACACAGGTATTGACGACTGCGTTGATTCCTGGCTTTTTCTACCACGCGACGGCTATGTGATTTGGTGATTTCGCTTTGCACCAAGGTCGAGGGGCAGGGTGACATGTATATACACCGCACAGGGGGGTCTGACGCAGCTAGCAGGGCGTGTGGCAGAACTGCTTGAATTATTCCAACTTAAGTGCCTAAGTCCCACCTTAGAGGCTAGACCACACTTAAATAGGAATAAACCGTCAGTCCCTCGGATCTAGTCTGACTCGACCACTAACAGGATCAAGTACCACATACTCACTCGAAGGTGAGGCCCAGAGCAAATACAATAAAGCATAAAACCATAATTTAAAGAAGTATTTAAGGTTATTACAACATCACCGGAGTTTTGCAAAACATTGTTCGGGATGCAGCGGAAATTAACTAATGATAAAAGGGAGGATGGGGAAGCCGGGCCCATCACTGCTCATGCTCCTCTCCTGCTGAGGTAGGGTCCCAACCCGGTGGCAAGGTAGACGACCAAGTTACTCCAGCAACCATATCCTCCAGAGAACCTGTAAAAATTATGCCACAAGCAAGGCTGAGTATACTAATACTCAGCTAGACTTACCCGGTGTGAGGAGTCTACTCCTCTACCTCTAGACATGTAGCTGTTTGGCTGAGGGGTTTGGTTTGCCAAAAAGCACTAGCTGAGTCTAAAATCAAGTTTTAGCTTTTCAGGTTTTAGTATGATCCTTTTAAACTAGATGTGTACCTAGCTAATCATACATGGTATCAAACATTTTTATCAATCAACATCTTTTGCCAGTCACCTTATTTCCACTTATTACTCAATGCAATACAATGGATTAAGTAGTCTCATTAGCTGCGAGAAGCAGACGATTCGAATCGAGTTTTAACCCTTGCAAGGTAAACCTAAACACACGACGTGGCGAGGCACTCCGTCCCCACACACATCAACCATCCCCATCGATTCCCTGGCAACAAAAAGGGGCTCACCGCCTTGGCGTACAATGCCTCACTGACCCCAACTGACGTCGTGCAGTGACCGCACTTGTACCCACCATAACCGGAATGGGAGACCACGTCTCAGGTCGCGTGAGGGGGGCAATCTGTGGGCAGGTTCACTCTGGTACTAGGCTTATCGATTTACCATATTTCTCGACATGTGTTTAGTACGTTCAAACGCTTGACACGGGTATCCGCACATTAATCCTTATTCCAATTTCGTCTCGTAGACAACGCATCCCCATGGATCTGTGTCCACAGACCATCATCATTCTGTTATCAAAATGGCTACAACCAATTCCTGACCTCATGCGAGTGCTGGAAAAATTACTCGACTTCTACCGAGATCCCTAATTAGTAAATCAGCTACTCGACCTAGCATACTAGTATCCATCTCAAAAGGAATCCTGAGTTCATGCAACTAGGGTTTCAGTCAACTCCTACACTTAAGTGCACAGTACAAACCCACAAACATTAAGTGTAGCAAAATAGCATATATAAATGGTTATGCATAAAACTGGGGCTTGCCTTCAAAAGCTGGGGCAGGCAGGTCCGCAGTAGCAGGCTCTGGTACTGGCTCCTGGACCACCTCCTGAGCAACTCCTTGCTCCGAAAGGAGGACATACTCTCTATCAGCGAGATTACAATCTATCGAATGCAATGAATAAGATACATGTGTATTAATAATATATCAATTTACTAAATACTACGTATGGTGAAAACAATATTAAACAGTGGGTAAACTAGGGTTTTCTTTATCGGATGGTGCTCTTAGTGTTTTGTACACACCTAATTTAGGGTCTTGAGTGAATTTAAATTTTTTTATCATCTCCTTTATATTTTATTGGACTCTTTAGAGAGATTTAGTTGTATAATAGTAATTTCTTCCACAATTCCCTTTTCACTTCCTATTTATGCTTATTTTTTAGTGCTCCTGAACTACCATGGTGATTTAGAATTTTCCAAAATTGTTACAAAAATTACAGTGGGTAAACATTGGTCTCTATAGTTCATTCTACAAAATTTGAGGTTAGAATTAATTAAGATAAAACTTGGGAAAAAATAACAAAAGTGAGGGTAGATGGTCACTTGGCACTACATCTCTGATCTAAATGAGGGTTCTGTACTAAAACTTATTTTTGTCAACAACTATGGGTAATGATAGGTCTCTGTGCCAAAAATCACAGAAAGTGGTCTAATGGTTATTTAGTTGTGATTTTCTAAAGTTAAATGTCAAAAAGGCACTTATAACTAACTTGTTATTTGAAAAATATCAAACAATAGAACTTATATTTTTCCTAGATTCATACTAGCATATCAGTAGTTGTCCCAAGGATTGTGGTGGTTTCTCCTTAGGGTCATTTTTCTAGGATTTTTCTAAGTTCTTATTGTTTTTATGAAATAAAATGTGGTGCATTTCTTTTGTACTAACAGAGGGTTCAACAAAATTTTCTTATGAACTATGTTACTTAAGCAAACTATAAAAAATGTGGTTACCCTCTAGTTCATATTTTAAATTCCCTTTTTCATTTTCTTAAGGTTTGGGTCAATACAAGTTTTAATGGTTAATCAATCCTTAACCTAGGGTACTGAGGAGTTTAACATTTTAAACAGGGTAGTTAGTAGTGAATTATGTCTCTAATTTTTCTTACCCTCAGTCCGAAAGTATTTCTATTTTCCCTCTATTTATTTAGTTTTGGGCAGTATACTTATGTAAATTAAAACTCTAAAAAGTGTTGCGGTAATCAGGGTGTTTATTATTTTTCCTAAATAGTTTATAATATTTAGGACTTAGCAAAATTGGTTTGACCAAATTTGATTGGATAAAACTCAAGTTATGAAATTTTCAAGTTCTGTACTCATTTAAAAGAATAAATCTTAAAGGTTTAAGGAAAACAGGTTTGCACCGGGGCCCCTGGGGTTTTCTTTAACTCAATCATTTAAACGGTGCCCCTGCGAAACTGTTCCACCGAGTCACTGACATTGCGAATACCCCCCTAGCTTTTCTCTCTCTCAACCCGAGCTCCCTCCTCGCCGGAACAGTAGCCGCAGAGAGGAAAAAGGGTGGCGCGGCTTACCGATGGCGGGAGAGGTCCGGTGAGGGCTGGGTGAGGTTCGGGAGGTCCTGACGGTCATGTTGAGGGGCGGATTGCTTCTGGTGATGGCCGGAATAGGGCTGGCCGCGTGCGCAGGCGGTCGGGCTCGTCGGCGGCGTGTGCTCCGGCCTGCTCACGGCGGTATAGTTCAATTAAATGGCACGAGGAGCTTCACTGGAGATCAAGGATGCTGTAGGTGTGAGGAATCGACGAATGGCTTACCGTGTGGCTTGGTCTACGTGCGACGACGGCCGGTTGAAGTCCGGCGACGTCGATCCGGCGTCTTCGGTGAGGTGGTGTCCAATCTGCGGCTCGAGGAGCTTGACCGATCTCCGGGGAAGCTAGCCAAAGGGTCAGATGGGGTGGAGGAGGGCTGGCGTGGCCGGTCTACGGTGGCCGGGGCTCGCTCGGCCGCTGGCACGCCGTTCTCTGGGCAAACGCCGGTGAACTCGTGCTCGGGCAGGGTTGTGAGTGAGCGGGGGCGTACGGTCGAGACCGTCGTGGGCTTTATAGCCGCGGGCGTGGGCGCGGGGTTGACGCAGCGCGGCGCGCGCGGGGCCAAGCGCCGGGGCATGCTCTGGCGTTGCCAGGGCGCGTCGAACACGTGGCCGTGTTAATCTGCCCGAGTTCTTGCGCCTGTAGAGCTTCCAAACGTGCGAATCTTGCCATATGTCTTGTGTAAGATTTCTTCCCTGCACCTAGAGCTATCTAGTTCATGTGAGTTCCAAGGGGAGATCGGGTCTAGCTTGGAAGATATGGTGGCACCAAGTCTTGTCTGTCTACACTGTTCACCCCGCGACAAAACAGATGCCAAACCATGTCAAACGACCCTGGTTTGGTTTCAAATTTTTCAGGGGTGTGCCTTGGGTAGTTTGTCTACTTTTTGCTATTTGGACCATGTGGTTTTGGTGCCAGCATTTAGGTTAAGGCTGATTTTTGGACTTAGAGAAAAATGGATGGCTCTAGTGTGCTCTCCACTTGGGGGCTTGATTTGGGGTTTTTGTAGGATCTTTTTGTAATACCTCCCTCACTATACTTTGTAGATTTATTAATGTACTTCAACTTTGGTAAAGGGTTCAATCCATGAATTGACCATTTGTATAGTTTTTCCTTTAATCCAATGTTTGGGGGTTTAATGACTCAAGAGGGGAAATTAGGGTTTTAGAACCTTTTTCATAGGTGAAGATACATGAAGGCTAGGGTATCCCTCCCATAATGATCACTACTTAGGTTAGCCATGGTTCTAAAGCTTTAGGTGCCTTCACTTTCCACTTAACACATGTGATAATAGGCCATAGGTGTATGCATTGAGCCAGGGCCTTGGGTAACACCTGGGGTGTTACAGGGCGGTTGCGAGAACCACAACGAGTCAATTGCGGCGGCGGCGGTGTTCTGTTAGTGGGGGGATGAACAGTGGAGGGGCCCACCGGTCATCCGAACGCACGGCGCGCACGCGCAATGGCTTAGAGTATGACGTGTGGGGTCTTCCTGTCAGCGCCAGACTCACAGGAGCGCACACGAGTTGGGCCACGCGGAGGCGATAGGGTGATTGGGCCAAGGAAGGTTTTGGGCCCAAGCGCACTCTCTCTTCTTCTTTATTCATTTTCTTTTTATTTTCAATTTTCCTTTCCTTCTTTCCAAATCCAAACTTCAATTCCAATTTTAAATTCAAATTTTGTGGCAAACTTATCTTCAGATCATTTTGTGCAAATTCTAGTACCAATTTTGGAGATATATATATTTTCTTTATATTTTATATTCTTTCTGCTTTTCCCTTTTTTCATTTCCAAACCCTAATTACCATTTGGGCTTCAATTCTATTTCTTTATCATTACATTTTGATTAGTAGTGTTGCTATTGTTATTAATATTTAAATGCTCAAGCAAACAAAAACTCTAGCATGATGCACCTTTTATTGATGTATAACTTATTTTAAACATGTCTCCTAATAATTCATATGAATAAGTAGGCATTACACATAATTTTATTCTCTCCCTTATATTCCAAAGTTGGGTATTACATTGTATTATTTGTAAAATCTCTGTGTAATCTCTGAGGGCTTAAATGTAATATCGTGCGAAGTTGTACCTTTTTGGAGGGCCAATAATTGTTGTGTGTAATCTCTTCTTTGCCTCACCTTCGCTCCAAACCACTTTCTAGAGTCGAAGGTATGTTTATAAACTTAATATATGGAGCAGAAGAAACATCATGTTGATATGTAAGATGAATCGTCATGCTTAAACTTGATATCTTTTATATATGTTCATTTATCCATGTATAATAATAAATCATTATTCCCTAGTGAAATCTTAACCATCGTCTTCGAAGGGGTTATCCCGAAGGGGTCACCACTTGAAGACGAAGCCTTACCATCTCATTTTAATACTATGTTGTGAAAGTTGCCTAGAGGGGGGTGAATAGGCGGAATCTGAAATTTATAGCTTTAAACACAATCTACAAGCCGGGGTTAGCGTTAGAAATAAAACCGAGTCCGAAAGAGAGGGGAAAACAAATCAACCAAAGAAATAGAGCGGATGACACGGTGATTTGTTTTACCGAGGTTTGGTTCCAAAGAACCTAGTTCCCGTTGAGGTGGTCACAAAGACTGGGTCTCTTTCAACCCTTTCCCTCTCTCAAACGGTCACCTAGACCGAGTGAGCTTTCTCCTTTAATCAAATGGGTCACTTAGACCTCGCAAGGACCACCACACAATTGGTGTCTCTTGCTTTGATTACAAGTGTTTGAAGAACAAGAATGGGGAAGAAGAAAGCGATCCAAGAACAAGAGCTCAAAGAACACGAGCAAAACTCTCTCTCTAGTCACTAGGTGTTTGGAGTGTATTTGGGACTTGGAGAGGCTTTGATTCTTTTGAATTGTGTCTTGTATTGATTACACTAGCTCTTGTATTGAATGGCATGTCTGAAAAACTTGGATGCTTGGAGTGGTGGTGGTTGGGGGGTATTTATAGCCCCAACCACCAAACCAACCGTTGGGGAGGCTGTCTGTCGATGGGCGCACCTGACAGTTCGGTGCGCCACCGGACACTGTCCAGTGCGCTTGCCACGTCACCCAACCATTAGGGTTCTGACGGATTCGATCGTTGGAGCTCTAACATCTTGGGGCACCAGACAGTCCAATGCCGCACCGGACAGGTCCTGTTCACTATCCGGTGCGCCTTCTGGCGCTGCTCTGACTCCGCGCGAACTATCCGCGCATTGTTCACGTTGCAGACGACCGTTGGAGTTGACCGTTGCGCTCGCTAGCCGTTGCCCCGTTGGCACACCGGATAGTCCGGTGAATTATAGCGGAGCGGCTCTCCAGAAACCCCCTGGTGCACCAGACACTGTCCGGTGGCACATCGGACTGTCCGGTGCGCCAGACCAGGGTTCTCTTCGGTTTCTTTTGCTCCTTTCTTTTGAACCCTAACTTTGATCTTTTTATTGATTTGTGTTGAACCTTTAGCACCTGTAGAATATATAATCTAGAGCAAACTAGTTAGTACAATTATTTGTGTTGGGCATTTCAACCACCAAAATCATCTAGGAAAAGGTTTTACCCTATTTCCCTTTCATGTTGCCTTGTTTTTGATTGTGTATAGCAATCGAGAACGAGTGACCAACATTGGCGCCCACCTCCGGTGAACTCTACGACCACCTTCGTCATGCCGCCGAAGAAGACACGGCGCTAGGGGCTGTCCTCGCTCCCCTGGACACCAATCAGGACAGAGTCCTTCTAAGGGTGACTCGAACCCAGAAGAAGAAGGCCACTAGCCCAACTCCACAAGACGAAGAACTAGATCAAGAGATCAGAAACCTGGAAGCCATACATCAACAGGTGGAAAAAAGAAGGGAGAAAATGCTTTGGCTGGCTGAGCTGCAAAAGAAGATTGATGAAGTAGCCGAGGAGATGCGACATATTGCACAAGATATTGAGCAAGGACATAGACCACAACAAAGAGACCTTCGTCAGGAGGGCCCCAACCACAATGATGTGTGGTACGATGACTTTCATCATGATAGCATTGATTTTGCTGATGCTTCTTCTCTAGCTATAGAGTTGCAGGCTGGCCCATGGCCACCTTCATACAAGCCACCCTAGCAACCATATCATCTTATGGTGGCAATATGGTTGTCATGGCAAAATCCTTCATCATGGCGGGGAGGAGTGTTGTTCAAACCTGGTATTTCTCTCTCAGACCAGGAACAATTACATCATGTCAGAAATTGAAAGACATGTTGGTCACTAGCTTTCAAGGATTTCAGACGAAGCCAGTGACTGCTCAGGCTTTGTTCCAGTGTACACAAAATCATGAGGAATATTTACAGGCATATGTACGAAGATTCTTGCCACTCAGAGCTCAGGCACCAATGGTGCCAAATGAAATTGTTATTGAAGCCATGATCAAAGGACTTTGCCCAGGTCCAACGGCACAATATTTTGCCAGGAAGCCTCCTCAAACTCTAGAAAAGCTTCTCCAAAAAATGGATGGGTACATCAGAGCTCACAATGATTTTTGACAAAGAAGGGAGGAAGCCTACAGGTACTCTGAGATGGCCAGGGGCTTCGGGGAAGGATTCATCCAAGGCATGTTAGAACAATTCACAATCCTAGTCAAAGTGAGGACAGAAACAATCATAAGCAAGGGCAGCAGCACAGTTCTCAGTCAACAGGGGCGCAACAGAACTCCTTCAGACGGCCAGCCCCAAGAGGCAGAGGAGGACAAAGCTTCGGAGGGAGATACAATTCTTAACCAAGAAGATTGTTCTGCATATTCTGCAAAAAGGACAAGGGGCATACAACAAGAACCTGGCAAGTTTTGATACAAAAATAGAATGAAATAGTTGATGCCGAAGCACGCTAGAACCAGCCGAAGCAAGTTCTTCACGCTGCTTCGTTCTACTCCTCATATATCTTAGAGTATGTGGGTAACCAATAGTCATTCTCACAACCTATAGCTTCGGTTGCTTCGGCAAGTCAATCCCCAGCTTGGTGGGTCTTAGCACAGCCACCCACATTGGTTCCAACTTCATCTCATAATCAACAGCCTCAGGGGCAGTGTGTAACACTACAAAACTATCAACTAAAAATAATGCATTTAGATTATTAGTGGTAGATATGGTAATGATTTTTTCTTTCAAGTGTTTGATTTTTATTTGCACTTAGAATAATTTTGTTTGCTCATATTTGATTTATGGTTGTTGCGTCCCCTCACCTCCCCCATGGACCATTTCCCCGAGTAAAGGACGCCGTCGGTCGACCATTTTTCTCTCCTCTCTCTCTCCCACTAAATCTTCCATTAATCAGCGCCATCAATGGTGATTGAAGTCACCGGTCGTTCCTCCCCGGCACCCTCTCCTCTCCCCTTTCTCCCTCCCTATAAAACCGACGCCGAGCTCTCTCCCTCTCCCTGCCCGAGCTCTCTGTCTCACTCCTTGCGCTCTCTCTTCCTTGCTTGCGCTCGCCGTCCGTGGAGCTCGCCGGAGCCGCAACACATCGCCTTCCGCGCCGGTGTCCGCCACCGCGCCGGAGCACCGCCCAATGCCGAGCCCTATCCGCTCCCTGCCCCGTCGACCCCCTCCCCCATCGAGCTTCTCTCCGCACATGAACAAGCCCAAGGTAGAAGATGCACTTTTTGCATTTTAGTCCCTGCGCTTAAATAAAATTAATTCTGAGATTTTTAGTTCAGAAACTATTCAAAAGATACCCCGATGTACACACTAAATCGTGAACTAGCCCCTGCAACAATATTTTGGACATGAGTATTATTTTATATTTCAAGAATAAATAATCTCACTATTCACTAACTTGGTGATTTAAATACTAGAAACGTTCACAATTAACTTCGCTTTAGCACATGGAACGATATTGTTAGTAGTGATTTAAGTATAATCTTATTGATATAAGAAAGTGGAAGAAGTAATAGGCCACATATTTTTGGTTAGATTAAAAATATAGGTTTTTACTAGTCATGATAAATGTGTTCATACATATAGCACTTAATTACTTAGAATTAGTAAAATATTTATTTATGTCAAAATCACCATGATTGTATTACTAAAGTCTTATTAGTAATCTACATTAACTCTTAGAATATTAATGTTAGGTAATTTAGAATTAAACATTTTTTAGCTATACATATAATTTTTATTTAGAAAAGAAAGGATAAAACCCAAAAGACTATTATTATATAATAAAGATTATTTTCCGTAAAGTTTGTTAAGACATTTTATCTATATTGTACTAGGTAAACTAGCATCGTAGTCACCTACTCATATTTTCACCAATGATAACTCAAAGTGGAAGATATAGGGGATTAATAAATATTTATGCTTTAGACATATCTATGAGTATAATTGTGTGATATATGAATGTGTATGTAATGGTGAATGATCACCCATGTAATGGTGTATGTTTATTTATTTGGCATACATATTCTTTTGTATGTATGATATGCAAATCGATGCTAGAAGTTGACTGTGAGGTAGACGAACCAAACACGTTCGAGGACGACCACATGACACTTTCGTGCAAGGCAAGTGGATTCTCCCTCTGCATTTCTATTTATACCTAAATAATGCATATAATAATGTTTACTTTTTAGATATTGCATAATTTGATGGGATTTGCCTAAATAAGGATTTCCTAGAATTACCAACCCTATTCCTTGAATTACCCTGGGATAAATGCTATGCTTAGAAATTTTTGCTATTGCACAACTTGATAAATATGATGTCACTCTTTTAATGATACTATGTTCTGGAAATGAAGTTTATTATGATGTTAACCCGATGGTTAAACAAGAACATTTTGTGTTAAATGGAACATGGAGTGACCACCCAGGATAACAGTGCAACCACGAGTGCTATAATGGCTCTGGCATTGGTAATTAGCTCTATAGACTTAGTGCTTAGCAACCCTACCTAAAAGATGGGCAAGAGGGGGTGGCAGTGGTTTGGTGGCAGCTCATGTTAACATGGGGTGGTAGTCTTGGCTAAGTTACCTCACCTAGAGGGCCATCAATACTGACGTGGAAACTTTAGCGGGTGGCTTTGTACTAAGGATATTTTGTGAAAGCTTCATAGTGGATCCCTAGCCATTCATCTCGGCAGTGTTTATGGGTTCAATCAACCCAGGCTAGATGGGATACATGGTTTGTGGGTAAAGTTGTACCACCTCTGCAGAGTGTAAAACTGATATGTCAGCCGTGCTCATGGTTAAGAGTAACCTGGATCCTCACATGATAATTGAACTTAAAGATGGAAAATAAATCGTGATCCGATGATCTACCAGTGGTTTGCTTAAGTGATTTCACTTATGTGTTTTTGATATAATCTTATGCCTTTGATTAATTGGGATATTTGGGATACACACTTATTAGTAAGACAGGTGTTGCTAATAAAATATTGACCAACTAAAATGCTTATCGCTTATCCATAGCCTACCTTGTTAACTTGCATTATTTCCCCCACTTGCTAAGCCTCGATGTGACGAAACCTCCCAAGTCATTAGGCCCACCTACAGTTGTCCTTGTCCAATGGACCTTGGGCAACCCTGTAGATGCACATAATCACTTGACAAGTTCGGTATCTGTATCCTTTTCCTTTCCCAAGAGCGTTTCACCCATCACACAGATATTACAACACATCGGAGGAATGAATAATCGGAAGCGGATTACAATAACTTAATTTACATTCATTAAAATACAGAACGCGTATTAGAGTTATTACAACCTAGGGTATAAGAGTGCATAAGTATTATTATTACAAACTTGGGAGGCAAAAACCCCTCCCAGATAAAAGTATATTGTTTTTCAAAAGGAAGGACCACGTCCTTCCGCAACCACATTATTGTTGAGGCTCATCCTTGGGCACCACGTCCTTGGGCACCACCTTAGTGCAAAAACAGAAAAATTCTGTTGTTTCCTCACCTACAACAACATGGTTCAAAAACCCTGAGTACGAAGTGTACTTTCGCAAGTCTTACCCGTCAAAATAAAAGGCTCAAGGATATGCTGGCTTAAGGGAGTCAAGGTAAGGCTTAATCAAGAATCAAGACTCTGTTTGCAAAAATACTTACTAATAGTGGATCCTTAAAAATCCAGTTTTAAGCCAGTTAAGTCATTCCCTGTCACTAGAGTTCTTTCTATCCTAGTTCAAGCACTTGGCCTATGCTAGCCATCCTTTTATCAACCCTTTTTGTTCACTGGAATGCTACATGTAGGGCAGTGACCAAGTCTTCATGTCCGAGAAGTAACAGTGATCCGAATCGATTAATACCCAGCTGGGGATCTCCAATCACACGACATATGTAGCACTTAACCCTTGCATATGTCAACTCGCCACCGGGGTTCTTAAGACCAGACCGGGTTCACGCCAACCGAGAGCACAAATACACCACCGTCCAGCCTTTTGCCACGGAGGGTACACGCTACTCTCGCCATCTCTCCACTCCCATTGCGTGTTGGCCTTTCTGGTATTAGTCTGCTCGAGGCAAAGCTTACCCATGACGATGCATGTGACCAGTTAAAGGGTCATCAATCATCAAGCCTACATCGAGACGGTCCTTAATCGACTCAGACGGAGACACTACACCGAGATTCTCTTCTCGTGCAAGTCACCCACCCGGTCTCAGCTTTATCATTTGAAACCCAAAGTTTGTTACCTGGCAGAGGTACATCCTTTCCGATGTTGAACCCATCATGGCCATGATGGATCCACCATCAAGTTTTATTTTTGAAAACATCCCATCCACCGTGAAGCATCATCTTTTGTTAAAAACAAAACATTTGTTTTTCTAAAGCAGGACTAAGCATCAGAAAAAAACCTTTTGAATAAAACAGGTAATCAAGGAATGGTAAACAGTTCCAAGGAAGGAAATGCAGCAATTGGTTTAACACCCAACTCCTATCACTTAATGCATTATTCAAGTGATAAAGAGTTTTAAACAGCAAGGAGGTGGCAAATGCACCGGGGTTTGCCTTGTGTTGTAGGAGAGTCGGGCTCTGTTCCACAAATATCAAAATAAAAACAGTTCCCGACAGGTGGATTTTCTGCTGATGGAGTAGTCTCTTCCTCTTCAACAGTCACTTCTTCCTCGTTCTCTATATATAACCATGAATGCTCATGTATTTCTTATGAAAATGCAATAATAGAGAGACTACACTAAGTTGTATCTTGAATACAACTTTCCTTCACGGTACTCCAGGGAAACTAGGGGTTTTTTTGAGTCAATATCTTACTAGGATTAGACATTTTTACCCTAAGGAGCTAGGGTTTTGGGTTTGAGAACCAAAAAATGTCCAAAACATATCAAACTTTACCCATGGGTTCTAAGTACCAAAATAAGTTCACCCAAGAAGTTTTATGATTTTTGGGGCTATTAAATAATTCCTAAAATTCCAGAGGTATAGGTTTAAGCTCTTTTAAATACTAATTAATTCCTTGTTTGGACTAAAAATCCTAGAACTATTTTTATTAAATACTAGAGAAATCTAGGAGTCCAAAAAAATTAGTCTCATATTTTTATAATTTTTCTATAATTTTCTATGGATTTCCTAAGTCTGGCAGAAAGGGGAAAAGGAAAAGCATCAACAATGATGGGCTTAATCTAATCCGAGTCGGCCCAAGACAGGCGAAAGCGCGCCCACGGTGTCTAATTTGCATAGGGGTCCCTGGTTGTTTGAAAACCCCGTTAATAGTCCCGCGCACTGTTCCTATGTGTCACTGACCCTTTGCGCAGAGGCCCTTCACTTTCTAATTATTCGCGAACTGAAGTCCCCGACTGAGGACGACGGAGCAGCGGCTCCGGCGAGCCTATACCATCCAAGATACGCAATGACCGTTGCTCTAGAGCGGTTGACACCTAATTTGACCCCTAATAACCATTACCCCTCAACCAATTTTAAGGTTCTAGCTCCTAATCTCTCTGCCCACGGTGACAGTGCAATCAACGGACAACCCGAAGCGTTCCCGGTGATCCTCCGTGTTCTAGCTCAATTGGTCGGGTCGAGCAGCATCACAAGCACACAGGGATGCTAAAACAAGAGCGAGGAGGGCGTGATCGGACCTGTGAAGGGTTGACCGCGGTGAGCTCACACACGCAGTGTTCTTGATTGATTTGGGGGAAATCTCAAATTGGGGCGTTCTGGTGGACTATCTGAGGCACAGGCTGGTGTATTGGGTGCGTGACTACGTACCGAGGCACGCTCAATTTATAGGGCCCAAGGGCGGTGGCGCCTGAATTTAGCATGGCGCGGTGGCGGCCGGAGAAAGGGGAGAACACTGGTGGCTTAATCGTGGCGTTCACTGGTGCAATGGCTCAAGGATTGTAATTCTAAGTGTGCCACGGTAACTACCGCAAAGTAGCGAGCCACGACATGGCATAACCAAGGTCACTGGAGTTTCCACAGCAACACCGGCGGTCCGGCCACGTCGCACGGCTACAGGCGCGGTGATAAGCTTCAAACACTGTCAGTACAATCTTGCTATAGTAACCATGCTCAAACACTCACTGGATTATCTTCAAAAGAGCTCCCAAAGTTCACCCCATGTCACTGTCAGTAAAAGTTCAGACTCTGAGTTGACTGATAGCTAGACTTTTAGTCCATTTAACTCCAACTTTTGTACAACACTTATGCCTGATGTCTTAAACAAAGTTATACTCCTTTAGTAGCTCTACAAATTTTATGTATTGACCCTAGGCAAATTCCTTATGGATTAAGAGATACAAGGCTCCAAATATGCCTCAAGCTCACTGAATTTCAGACTTAGGCTTATATGGCTTAAGTGGTGCTTTTTGCAAATAAGCCCAAATCCCGCATTTTGATTTGCAAATCCTCAAATGTGAGAAACACATGATTTGTGGTGTTATAATACTTTGGTATTTGCACTTTGGTCCAAAAGTGCACCAATTTTACACTTAGCCCCCTAGGGTTCTGGTCTACGGTTTTTCAGGGGTCTTTCCAGAGTTTTTAGCACTTTAGGGTTCTGGTGTCACTAAAGTCCCTCCAAGATGATATCTTAGGATCATGTCTCATGTCTTTTGAGGTTTTCACATATTTGGGCTTCACTTATATCCATAAGCCCTGATCTGAGGTTAAGCACTTTACCTTAGGGTTAACCACACATCAAGTCATATCAGTACAACTTATTTGAAATTTTTACCTAGTGAATGCATTCTAGGTGTAACAAACATGTGATATGCCAATGCTCATGATGTGATGCTAAAGTTTTAGTGACAGTAACACCAGGGGTGTTACACCCGACCATAAGAGCTCACCCTTGCTAATATTTTGATTAGAGGGTGATGACGAAGACTTCGCAGATGACGTTGATGAGTTTTGAGTCTAACGATGCGCCAGTCACCTTCCTGTGGAAGAGTGTCCATGTTTAATTCCGCCGTACTTTGATTATGATACTTGTTAAGATACAATGTTCTGTATGATGTAATAAAGTTACTCTACTCCCTTTTACACCTTTATTGCATTGTCTTTTGATATAATACACTTGTGACGTCAACATATGTGTGGAAAATGGAACCTGGCCCACATATGCTGTGCATTCGGTTATGCCCCCAGAATTGGGTGTGATAGAAGTGGTATCAAAGCTATGCTGACTCTAGGTCGTTAGACTAGTTAGAAATGGAAAACCTAGTCTATTCAAAACACGCTAATTTTGTTCTTACAAAATTATTTTATTAATCTTACCTCTTTAAAATTCAACTGAGTTGACAATTTCTCTTGTAGATGGTTCGTACAATCCAAACCACCCGGACCAACACCAACTACATCCATCGGCCACGATAAGTTCCCGTCTATCTAGTGGTAGTCGAGGAAATCCCTATGGATCTCCCTCGCATTCGTGTGGAGAATAGAGTCATTCTGGAAGACAGCTCGGAGGAGTTTCTGCCTACACCCACCCCGTTAGCAGAATCACTAGCCTTCGCAGCTGGATCGTCAGCTTTAGCACCGCCTACACTAGCAGTCCAAGCCCCTGCTCCCGGAGGTGATGACCCAGATGACTCTGGTGACGATGATGAAGACGAAGAAGAAGAAGAAGAGGAGGAGGAGAATGTAAACGAAGAAGCCAACGATGAACAGCAGGACCACTACATGGGGTTATGGCCTGTCACTGAACATTATACATCAATGTTCGAGACAGGGCACTTCCCTAACCTGCTGCAGGATGTTCTGCATGCGTTGGGAACATACGTCCGACCCCTGTATGAGACAAGGTGAGTGTACGAGCCACCTCAGGCTTGCTATTACATCACTCACATTCATGTCAGGGTGATGGATGCAGGTGATAGAGGGTTCAGGACTCTGTCAGCTCATGAGTCTCTGACGCCTCTATCCACCTATGTTGCTTTGGTCAGCGATGCTGCTAGGAGAACTCTGTGGTCCCTCAGCCACACCTACCTGCAGCAGAAGCACAACACGAAGTATAGGCATCTTCCTTTGTGTATTCGTGGAGAAAGCCAGACCAGCATTCTTCCAGGTGGAGCTGATGAAGATCACCTCAACACCCTAGCTGGTGTGGTGGCAGGTCTGAACACCGACCTGGATAGTGCTACCCTGGACCTCTCAAGGGTACACTTGGAGCTGGAGGATGCACACTCAAGGATCGCAGCCCTGGAAGCTCGGCTTGATGGAAGGAATCCCCCTGAAGTTCAAGTCCCTGCCATGGCATTATCCCCTCCCCACAATAGGATCCGCTATGAAGAACCAGGATCCATCACCAGGCTGCTATAGATTTTTTTATATTGTAATAAGTTAGATTTCGCGTTAGACGATGAACACCTTTATATTACTACACTTATAATAATAACAACCATGTGATGGTGTTGTTTGCAATGTTTGAGTTGGATTTTTGCTTGAGTGCAATGGTCTTATGGAATGATGGTCATAAGAGCATAAAAAAACTTAACCTTAATAATAATAAGTTATTCCCTCTAGAATCTTCTCTACTCCTCACTTACCTCGGAATTGCACTTTCTAACCAACCAGATGGTGAACACTCGCTCAGGTCCCAATAACCATCAGAACCAGCGTGGTCAGCAGTTGCCACCACCGCCACCCAATCCCAATATGGAGCAATTCATCGCAGCGCAGATGCAACTTCTACAAGGACTCAGTGCATCTATGCAGCAGATTCAGCAGAATTAGCAGAACCAGCAGCACCAGCATCAACAACATGATGCACTCCAAACTAGAGATAAGCATCGGGATTTCATGAGACATCACCCCCCTGCTTTCTCTCATGCAGTAGACCCTTTGGATGCCGATGACTAGCTTAAGGTCATCAGGAAGAAACTGGACATCACCCAGTGCAATGATCGAGAAAAGGTCTTGTACGCTTAAGGAAGACTCGAAGGTGCCGCATCCGATTGGTGGGATGCCTTCACCGTGGCACATGCTAATGATGATGCCATAATCTAGTAGGAATTCCAAGTGAACTTCCATGCTCACCATATTCCCTTGAGAATAATGAAGCTCAAGAAAAAGGAG
Source organism: Zea mays (assembly GCF_902167145.1). Classification (NCBI taxonomy): domain Eukaryota; kingdom Viridiplantae; phylum Streptophyta; class Magnoliopsida; order Poales; family Poaceae; genus Zea; species Zea mays. The sequence goes on along the minus strand of NC_050100.1, from coordinate 133,535,713 downwards.
TTCCTTTCCCTAATACAAGGGAACATGTCCGTTAGTGAGTACCGTGATCGCTTCACCCAGCTTTCACGTTACGCCCCAGAAGAAGTGGACACTGACGAGAAGTGCTAAGAACATTTCTTGGAAGGCTTGATTGGGCCTTTGAACTACCAGTTATAGAGCCACAACTTTCCCAACTTCCAGACTTTCCTTAACAAGGCAATTGGCCTTGAAAGCAAAAGGAAAGAGTTGTCGGATCACAACAGAAAGTACCAAGGGCACACCAGCAGGAATACCCGTCAGAACAACTCCCAAGGTTCTTAGTTTCGCTCCGAAAATTAGAGTGGCAACAACAACTACCAAGCACAGCGCTCTGGACAACAAGGTCAGAAGAGCAACCAATACCAGAACCAACAGAGGAACAACACTCAGACTGGTCAAAGGTCTAGTGGGCAACAGCAGAATCGTCAGGGAAGCGCCGTGAACACACCGGCCAAAACAACAACACAACTACCCCAGTCCAACCTAATGGTTGTTTCAAGTGTGACGAACTTGGCCACTATGCCAACAACTGCCCAAGGCGTAACCAACAAACATCCTAGAAGAACAGCAACCAGAGGACTGAGCAGAACACACATGCTTGTGGATCTGCACAGAACAGGACTTTGCAGAACCAGAGTAGAGGAAGAGGCAATCATGTGACAGTAGAATCAGTTCCTGAGGATGTCGACGTGGTGTATGGTATGTTTCTTATTAACTCCATACATGCATCAGTTTTATTTGATTCTGGAGCATCTCACTCCTTCGTAAGAAAGTCATTTGTGGAAAAACATAATATACCAAACTATCCCTTGAAGAAGAAATTATTAATTCGATTACTGGGAGGTGAACTTAGAGCCACTCACTCATGCCCTCAGACTAAGATTGAAATTAGAGGCCTAAGCTTTCTTGTAGAGCTGATAATTTTGGAATCAAGTGGGATCGATGTGATACTTGGAATAGACTACTTGACCAAGTATGATGGAGTAATATCTTGTGCCAAGAGGATGGTTACATTAACTAGTCCGCAAGGAGAAAGAATTGAAGTCAATGTCAGTATGCCAGCAACAACAGAGGCAATGGTAAATTAGTTGGAAGAAAAATATTTGGAGCACATCAGAATAGTGTGTGAATAGCTAGACGTATTTCCGGAAGAATTACCAGGTATGCCACCTGATCGTGATATACAGTTTTCTATTGAACTATTACCAGGAACTGCACCAATTTCAAAAAGAGCTTACCGAATGGAGTCAAAGATTTAATTGAACTGAAGAAACAAATAGAAGAATTACTAGAAAAAGGTTTTATTCGCCCTAGTTCGCCTCCATGGGGAGCCCCAGTTCTATTTGTGAACAAGAAAGATGGTTCAAGGAGAATGTGTGTCGACTATAGAAGCTTGAACATTATAACGATTAAGAATAAGTACCCGTTACCTCGAATTGAAGATCTGTTTGATCAGATGAGAGGAGCTAAAGTATTCTCAAAGATAGATCTAAGATCATGTTATCATCAGTTGAAGATTCGAACTGAAGATATACCTAAAACAGCCTTCACCACAAGATATGGACTATATGAGTTTTTGGTTATGTCTTTTGGACTGACTAATGCACAAGCTTAATTTATGAACTTGATGAATAAAGTATTCATGGAATACCTTGACCAGTTTGTGGTGGTATTCATTGATGACATACTGGTATACTCTCAGAGTGAAGAAGCACATGAAAGTCATCTGAGATTAGTTCTACAGAAACTTCGTGACAATCAGTTGTATGCAAAATTTTCAGAGTGTGATTTTGGCTAAAGGAAGTTGCTTTCCTAGGTCATATTATCACCGATGGAGGAATCAAAGTAGACCCGGTAAAATAAGTGAAACACTAAATTGGAAACAACCCACAGATGTGTCCAAGATCAGGAGTTTTCTTGGATTAGCAGGATACTACATAAGATTTATCGAAGGCTTCTCCAAAATAGTGAAACTCCTTACTTCACTGTTGGAGAAAGGTAAAGAGTTTAAGTGGGATGAAGCATGTCAGAAATGTTTTGAGGAATTAAAGGAAAGGCTAACCACTACACCAGTGTTAGTTATGCCTGATATTCATAAAGGGTTTGATGTGTATTGTGATGCATCACATCTAGGACTTGGATGTGTGTTAATGCAAGAAGGAGAAGTGATTTCCTATGCTTCAAGGCAGTTACGAAAGCATGAAAAGAATTATCCTACGCATGATTTGGAATTAGCTGCCGTAGTGCACGCTTTGAAGATTTGGAGGCACTGCATGATTGGAAACAAGTGTAAAATCTTCACGGATCACAAAAGCTTGAAATATATCTTCACGTAGATCTAAGATCAGGTTATCATCAGTTGAAGATTCGAACTGAAGATATACCTAAAACGACCTTCACCACAAGATATGGACTATATGAGTTTTTGGTTATGTCTTTTGGACTGACTAATGCACCAGCTTACAAAGAAGATGACTTGAGTTAATCAAAGATTATGATTTGGAAATTCAATATCACCCAGGAAAAGCAAATGTAGTGGCAGATGCTTTGAGTCGTAAAGGTCAAGTGAACAACATCACTACTCATTTGATGTCAAAAGAATTGTGCTGGGAAATGGAACAACTCAATCTTGTTATGCTCAATAATATGGAAGCAACAGTTATGGAAGTAGAATCTTCTTTGGAACAAGAGATTCGTAAAGGACAAGAATCTGATGAGAAAATTAAGGAAATTAAGTCACAAATTAGTTTGGGTAAAGCCCCAGATTTCACAGAAGATGAACAAGGCACAGTATGGTTTAAAAAGAGAATATGTGTACCAGAGATCGAGCACCTACGCCAACTTATCTTAAGAGAAGCTCATGATTCGGCTTATTCTATTCACCCTGGAAGTACTAAGATGTATCAGGACCTAAAGGAAAAGTATTGGTGGTATGGTTTGAAAAGAGATGTGGCTACTCATGTTGCACTATGTGACGTGTACGTCAACGAGTTAAAGCCGAACACCAAAGACCAGCAGGATTACTACAACCTCTCAAGGTACCGGAATGGAAATAGGAAGAAATCAGTATGGATTTCATAGTTGGACTACCACGTACTCGGGATGGCTATGATTCAATATGGGTTAGTGAACATGTTGAACAAAGTAGCACACTTTATACCTGTGAAGACAACTTACTCAGGAGCCTAGTTAGCAGAGTTATACATGTCAAGGATTGTTTGTCTGCATGGAGTACCAAAGAAGATCGTATCAGATCGAGGAACCCAATTCATCTCGCGCTTTTGGAAAAGACTACATGAGTCCATGGATACCAAGCTAAACTTTAGCTCAGCTTATCATTCGCAAATGGATGGGCAAACAGAAAGAACAAACCAAGTGTTGGAAGATATGTTAAGAGCTTGCGCTCTAAAGCATGGTAGAAGCTGGGGTAAGAGTTTGCCTTATGCAGAATTCTCGTATAACAATAGTTACTAGACAAGTCTAAAAATGGCACCGTTTGAAGCACTTTATGGATGAAAGTGTAGAACACCGCTTTATTAGAATCAGACCGGAGAAAGTCAAGTATTTGGTCCAGAAATTCTCCAAGAAGCAGAAAAGCAAGTACAGATTATCAGAGAGAATTTGAAAACAGCACAGTCGAGACAGAAAAGCTATGCTGACAATAGAAGAAGAGAGTTGATCTTTGAAGTAGGAGACTTCGTATACCTTAAAGTTTCACCGATGAGAGGAATGAAAAGATTTAAGGTTAAGGGTAAACTATCTCCTCGCTACATTGGCCCGTTAAAATTTTTGGAAAGAAAATGTGAAGTAGCGTATCAGTTAGAGCTACCCGATAGTTTGTCGGATGTGCATGACGTATTTCATGTGTCACAACTTAAGAAATGCTTAAGAGTACCAGAGGAACAATTACGTATGGAAGAGCTCAATGTTAAGGAGGATTTGACTTATTCGGAATACCCTATCAGAATTTTGGAAACATCTCGCATAATTACACAGAGTAAAGTTATCAACATGTTTAAAGTTGAGTGGAGTCATCATTCGGAAGATGAAGCCACTTGGGAAAGAGAAGATGAACTCAGAGCAGAATTCCCCCAGTTATTCTCAGAAGTTCCTTAATCTCGAGGACGAGATTCTTTTAAGGGGGTAGGTTTGTAACACTACAAAACCATCAACTAAAAATAATGCATTTAGATTATTAGTGGTAAATATGGTAATGAATTTTTCTTTCAAGTGTTTGATTTTTATTTGCATTTAGAATAATTTTGTTTACTCATATTTGATTTATGGTTGTTGCGTAGAATTTCTTTTATATTGAAAATCCAATTAATTAATATAGAAATATTGGTCCAAAAATAAATATTTTAGTTATAAATAATTTTGGTATAATTATTATGATTTTTAGAAATATTTATACTTGTGACTGTTCCTCCGGTACTCTTAAGCATTTCTTGAGTTGTGACACGTGAAATACGTCATGTACATCTGATAAACTGTCGGGTAGCTCCAACTGGTACGCTACTTCTCCTTTTCTTTCCAAAATTTTGAATGGGCCAATGTAGCAAGGAGATAATTTTCCCTTAACCTTAATTCTTTTCATGCCTCTCATCGGTGAAACTTTAAGGTATACGAAGTCTCCTACTTTGAATATCAACTCTCTTCTTCTATTGTCAGCATAGCTTTTCTGTCTCGACTGTGCCGTCTTCAAATTCTCTCTGATAATCTGTACTTGCTTTTCGGCTTCTTGGAGAATTTCTGGACCAAATACTTGACTTTCTCTGGTCTGATTCCAATAAAGCGGTGTTCTACACTTTCGTCCATAAAGTGCTTCAAATGGTGCCATTTTTAAACTTGCCTGGTAACTATTGTTATACGAGAATTTTGCATAAGGCAAACTCTAATCCCAGCTTCTACCATGCTTTAGGGCACAAGCTCTTAACATATCTTCCAAGACTTGGTTTGTTCTTTCCGTTTGCCCATCCGTTTGTGGATGATAAGTCGAACTAAAGTTTAGCTTGGTATCCATGGACTCATGTAGTCTTCTCCAAAAGCGCGAGGTAAATTGGGTTCCTCGATCCGATACGATCTTCTTCGGTACTCCATGTAGACAAACAATCCTCGACATGTATAACTCTGCTAACTGGGCTCTTGAGTAAGTTGTCTTCACAGGTATAAAGTATGCCACTTTAGTCAACCTATCTACTATGACCCATATTGAATCATAGGCATCCCGAGTACGGTGTAGTCCAATTATGAAACACATATCGATTTCTTCCCATTTCCATTCCGGTACCTTGAGAGGTTGTAGTAATCCAGCTGGTCTTTGGTGCCCGGCTTTAACTCATTGACATACGTCACATAGTGCAACATGAGTAGCCACATCTCTTTTCAAATCGTACCACCAATACTTTTTCCTTTAGATCTTGGTACATCTATGTACTTTCAGGGTGAATAGAATAAGTTGAATCGTGAGATTCTATTAAAATAAGTTGGCGTAGGTGTTCGATTTCTGGTACATAGATTCTCTTTTTAAACCATAATGTGCCTTGTTCATCTTCCGTGAAATCTGGGGCTTTACCCAACCCAATCAAAGTTTTAATTTCCTTAATTTTCACATCAGATTCCTATCCTTTACGAATCTCTTGTTCCAAAGTAGATTCAACTTCCATAACTGTTGCTTCCAAATTATTGAGCATACCAAGGTTGAGTTGTTTCATTTCCCAGCACAATTCCTGTGACATCAAATGAGTAGTGATGTTGTTCACTTGACCTTTACGGCTCAAAGCATCAGCCACTACATTTGCTTTTACTGGGTGATATTGTATTTCCAAATCATAGTCTTCGATTAACTCAAGCCATCTTCTCTGTCTTAGGTTGAGTTCTTTCTGAGTGAATATGTATTTCAAGCTTTTGCGATCCGTGAAGATTTTGCACTTGTTTCCAATCATATAGTGTCTCCTAATCTTCAAAGCATGCACTACGGCAGCTAGTTCCAAATCATGTGTAGGATAATTCTTCTCATGTTTTCTCAACTGCCTTGAGGCATAAGTTATTACTTTTCCTTCTTGCATTAGCACACATGCAAGTCCAAGGTGTGATGCATCGCAATACACATCAAATCCTTTGTGAATGTCTGGCATTACCAATATTGGTGCAGTAGTTAACCTTTTCTTGAGTTCCTCAAAACATTTCTGGCATGCTTCATCCCACTTAAACTCTTTACCTTTCTCCAGTAGTGAGGTAAGAGGTTTCACTAACTTGGAAAAACCTTCAATAAATCTCCTGTAGTATCTTGCCAATCCAAGAAAACTTCTGATCTTGGACGCATCCTTTGGTTGCTTCCAATTTAGTATTTCACTTATCTTTCCCGAATCTACTTTAATTCCACCATCAGTAACAATATGTCCTAGAAAATCAACCTCCTTCAACCAAAAATCACACTTTGAGAACTTTGCATACAATTGGTTGTCTCAAAGCTTTTGTAGGACTAGTCTTAGATGATCTTCATGTGTTTCTTCATTCGGAGAGTATACTAGTATGTCGTCAATGAATACGACCACAAACTGATCCATATATTCCATGAATACTTTATTCATCAGGTTCATAAAGTATGCTGGTGCATTAGTCAGTCCAAACGACATGACCAAAAACTCATATAATCCATATCTCGTAGTGAAGGCTGGCTTGGGTACATCTTCTGCTCGAATTTTTAGCTGATGATATCCTGACCTTAGATCTATCTTCGAGAATATCTTAGGTCCTTTCATCTGATCAAATAAATCTTCAATCCTAGGTAAAGGGTATTTATTCTTAATTATTACTTCATTCAAACTTCTATAATCAACACACATCCTTCTCGAACCATCTTTCTTGCTCACAAATAGAACTGGGCTCCCCAAGGGGATGAACTTGGGTGAATGAAACCTTTTTCTAGTAATTCATCTATTTGTTTCTTCAGTTCAACTAATTCTTTGACATCCATTCTATAAGGTCTTTTTGAGATAGGTGTAGTCCCAGGTAATAATTCAACAGAAAACTCAATATCACGATCAGGTGGCATACTTGGTAATTCCTCCAGAAATATGTCTGGTATTCACACACTACCTTGATATTTTCTAGGGGCTTTTCTTCCAAGTGATTTACCACTGTCTCTCCTTCTGCATCTGTTGACATGTCTGTGCTAACTTGGATTCTTTCACCTTGTGGACTTGTCAACATAATTGTTCCTTTGGCACACTGTATCACTCCATCACAACTTTTCAACCAGTCACATCCAAGAATCACATCAATACCATTGGATCCTAGGACCACTAGGTTGACTAGAAAATCTATTCCTTGAATCTTGAGATTAACATGGAGGCATGAGTGTGTGGCTTTCATATCACCTCCCGGTGAACTAATATGTAACATCTTCTTAAGAGGCTACTTTGGTATGTTATGTTTTTCCACGAATGACTTAGTTATAAATGAAAGAGATGCTCTAGAGTCAAATAAAACTGAAGCAGGTATGGAGTTAATAAGAAACATAGCATACACCACGTTGACATCCTCAGGAACTAATTCCGCTGTCACGTGATTAACCCTTCCTCTATTCTGGTTCTGCGGAGTTTTGTTCTACGCAGATCCACGAGCGGGTGTGTTCTGGTCAGTTCTCTGACTGCTGTTCTTCTGGGGTGTCTGTTTGTTGCGCCTTGGGAAGTTGTTAGCATAATGGCTGTTGGGGACTTGTTCTCAAATGCTATGAGTTAAGAACAAGGCAACACAAAAATGTTAATGGTTAAAGACCTTCGTCCTTCGAAGCATTATCTCCCTTAGGATATAATGATCTTCAGACGAAGGTTATGAAGAACATACCTTCATCATCTCAGTATGTAATAATGAAAGTAGAAGCATATGAAACATGGAAAATAACATGAACAATCATATTGAACCATCAGATTATTTATATTCTCATTATCTCATCATGGACAAACATTAATAACAGTAAATTACATTTGTACCTTAGGCTTGACAGAAGGTATGAGCCCAAGAGTGACGTGCGAGTGAATACAAGTCAGTGTGAACAGTACGGTGTTACTATTCATCTATTTATAGGCACATGACGCAGCCTGTGTAAAATTACATCCATGCCCTTGATGTTTACTATTGACTTAAGGACAATCTATCGAGAACTAGATGGCCTTTACCCCTTTATGTCGGTTTCATTTTCCAGCGCTAAGCCGAAGCTTCTCCACACGTAGCTTCGGAACTGGTTCATCCTTCTCCCAGACCGCGCTTTTCATATCGTGTACAGCTTCATCCTAAGGCCGAAGGTCCCTGTGAACGTATTATACTTGGAAAACATGTTAGTCGTGCTTTTGAGGACCTTCAGAAGATGAAGGCCCCCAACAGTAGCCCCTTGCAGTATTAATTTGTTGTAACAACGAATTTAGACTGCGACGTGAACGAAGGCCTTAAGCCGAAGGTCCGAAAAAACACCTTCCCTTCGCAGGAATAGCGAAAATCAATGAAAACTGGGCCCGCCAAGTTGCAAAGCACTAGGTGTATAAATAGGAACCCATAGCGGCAGCATTTGATACGCCATTTATGTTGTTTGCGTTATTTTCTCAAATTTTTAACTCTTGCTTATCAGCCCTTGCCTGATTTTCGAGCTTCGGTTTAAAGACGTGCTTGCTCCATGTCTGAGGAGAAGATGACTGAGGAGAAGAAGATAACTGAGGAGAAGAAGCTGTATGAAGAGAAGAAAGTTGCGGATCCTTTTATTGCTAGTTTTTATGAATCTATGGCAAAGACGAATACAGAGAAAATTACCAAGGAGATAATGGAGGATTTGTCTGAAGATTTTGATGAAAGTGATGATTATGATGTGGAAAGTGGAGATGAAGATTCTGAGGACCGGCCCTGGCGGCCAAGCCATACCATCTTCGGAAAATTGACCATTAAACAAAGTCATATTGACACCATGAGAGGAAGATACTTTCTTGACATGTCTATTGTGAGGGTTGGAGGAGATAGCACCACCCCTGCTCCTGAGGAAAATGAAGTTGTTTACCAAAGCTTTTTGAAGGTAGGCCTTTGGTTCCTGTTGAGAAAATTTGTGGTTGAAGTGCTAAAGATATTCCAGATCTTTCTCCAGCAGCTTACCCCTGAAGCTATAATTAGGATGGGCTTGTTTGTTTGGGCTGTAAGAAGCCAAGGGCTGGAACCGAGCGCGAAGTGTTTTTGCAGTATGCATGAACTTTTGTACGAGACGAAGGCCATTGGCAAAGAATAGTATCACAACAACTTTGGTTGTTACGGATTCATTGCTCGCTCTAATGCAAGCTACCTGGTGCCAACATACCGGAAAAGATGGCCCGGGGCCTGGATGGAGGAATGGTTTTATGTTAAAAATAATCTGATTGAAAGAGAGGATATTAAGGAAATTATCCAGCGCCCCATCTGGTCTCGCTTCGGCCTCCAAAGGCCGAAGGTGGCTATTGAAAGTGACGTCGAAGCATGTCAGAAGGCTTTTAGCAATGTTTGTGCTTTCATTGGCACAAGGGACATAATTCAAGAGCACATAGCCTACAGAGTGTGGCCACTTGTGGATAGCTGGGAGATGCCGAAGGAGACCACTGCTGAGTCCAGCGAAGGTGGATTAATTCGATTGAAATATACCTTCAGATACAGAGAGAAGTTCGACGAACCAAATGACGATTGTTTGAAATGCATTGAAGCTACTAGCGACGAGCTACTTGGGACATATTCTAGGGCCAAAGATGATGCCTAGTCCGCAACCTTCGGGGATCGGGGCAGGAAAAGGTTGAACATGGTTTTTGATGCAATTGGCTTCATATATCCTGACTACTGCTACCCCTTAAAAAGGCAAGGAAAAAAAGAGGAAAACTACCGCTTCGGCCACCTCAGCTATGCCGAAGGGCAAGAAAATAAAGATTTTAACCCACCGGCCTCGATATATTGAAACAGCCATAGTGCCTGAATTTGGTGAAGGGACCTCCTCCACTACCGAAGCGAAACAAGCTGCTCCCACTGCCCAAAGCGCTGAAGGATCGATTATGGTGCCAAAGGTACCTACAGTCGGGCCAGCCGAAGCCAAGGATGATGTGGCCAGAGAGCCAAAATTGGAAAAAATAGTGATGATGCTAGAAATCCTGAGCCCACCGTCAGAGGCAGAATTGCTGAAGGTGCCAAAGGCTCCTACCGCAACTCCCAAGAGAAGGAGGATGGCCAGCGTGCTAGACACTGTCATGGTGACCACAAAAGCCTTGACCCCTGCTCCTACTAAGAAAGTTGCCGAAGCTGTCACAGTCCAGGCCGAAGCCGAAGCTGGGCCTTCAGTGCCCATTGAGACAAAGCCTGTCGCGCATGAGGATAAAGCTGAGCAACAAATTCTGGATACCGGCATAGCAGCAGGGCAAGACATGATAGAAAAAGCTAAATCTCCTGCCCCCGAAGCTTCGAACGAAGATGTTGATTACATTATTCGACATGCTTCGGGGAAAAGATTATCCAAAGAAGAAATCTTAGAAGCCAGACACTACGCCCAGAAACTAAAATATCCGAATGGGGCCTTAGTGTTCAATGGCACTGACGAAGATGATTTCCTGTACTGTCTCCCGGACAACAAAAGAAATATCTGTTTGCCGGGAGATAGCCAAAAGTATGGGATTTCCGAAGCTTGAAACTGGCCTCGCCGCCATGTCAAAGGATGACCTTGCGATAGCCTTGCATACAAAAGTATAAAGGTACATAAGATGTTAACTTTAAAGTTGGAAATGAAGTATTCCATTGTCATGCTTAATTCTTTCTTTTTCTTGCAGGGCTTAATTCTTAGCAATGCCTTGAGAGCACAAAAGACCGCCGAAGACAAAAGCTGCACAATAGCTCTCATCAACCTTCGCTCAAAGATAATTGAGCTAAGAAATGAAGGTTTGGAGAAAGACAAAATTTTAATTTCATTGGTGAGTAAAATGAAAGAAGACAAAGCTAAATACAATGCTTAGGCTGAACCCCAAAAAGCCGAAGTTGAAGACCTTCGGAAACAACTTGCCGAAGCCAAAGAAAATTGTGAGGTCGCAAAGGCCAGCCAAGAAATTAGTGAATGGTGGAAGGCCAGGCTAGAGAAAAATATTGAGGAGCTTCACGAATCCAAGGAAAGATTCTTCAAAAAATCCTTGGATTGCGTGAAAATTTTGAAAAACAGCTTTGCAAAGGTAGGTGCTTACTCCTCTAAGGAGAACTTGATTCGAGGTGACCTCGAAGGCGTCATTGAGTGGATAAGTGGGGAAGCCGAAGCTTTTGAGGAAATTCTGAACGATCGTGGAGATATTTGCGCTTTCTCTAGCGCTCGGGGAATTGCAGCTATTCTGGAGAAGGCTAGATGCGATCATGTCAGGCCGAAGCCGCCTTCTCCATAGACGACACAAAGGACCCTTCAGCCGAAGCGACTTTAGTGGGCAAAAAGTTTTATTCTGATGTCTGGGTAAACGGTAGCTGAGAATTAGCCAATGAAATTATAAAGAATAATGAAAAAGACACCCATGACGCCCGAGAAGAAGCTAGACGGGCTAAAGAGGCTGCTGAACGCGAAAGGCGCATAGGTATTATTTTTGAATTTTAGCTTCAGTACTTACTTTGTGGCTTCAAACTAATAGTTTACCTACTACAGCTGAACTATCACCGGTGCCAGAGCCGTACAACCCCCTGGCTGATCCGGAGATGAAGGAAGCGCTGGATATAATAGGCATCGCTAATTCCATTATCGACGAAGTCGTTGATAAACTATTGAACGAAGCCGCAGAAAAAATCCTTAGAGAAGAGTAGACTTTATTGTAATAATACTTTGTTGTAATAATAGTTTATTGTAATAATAATTTATTGTAATAATGCTTTATTGTAATAATACTTCGTAATATTTGATGTATGGAACAATTGATGAGATATGTAAATTATTGTAATATATTTCTTTACGATGCATGAAATTTACATACATACCGTTTTTGAGCCTTCGGCGAAAAAAACACCTTCCCTTCTTTTCATGCTTCGTAAAGAAAGAAGCCCCTTTTTATGGCAAGTCGGATAAAACTGTATCTACCGAAGCTTACTTCGTGCCTCAGCATATTTCCATTTTAACAAAGTTTTTGCCGAAGATTAGCTTCGTATCCAATCTCTGATGTTGATGCGATATGATGCATGATGTAATGTTATGCGAAATGATATGATGACATGATGCAAAATGATGGCAATGCCGAAGACACATACACACACACCCACACCAGAATACACAAGACTTTGCATCCCCTTAGGAATGTCTTTTGAGTCTTTAAGCTCTGCATCCCCTTAGGAACGACTTTTGAGCTTCTTCACCTTTTATTTCGGTGGCATTTAAGCTCTGCATCCCCTTGGGAATGACTTTTGAGCTTCTTCACCTTATATTTCGGTGGTATTTGGCTCTGCATTCCTTTACGAACGACTTTTGAGCAGAAAACTTACACTGCGCTCCCTTAGGAACGACTTTTTGAATCTTCGGATCATAATTTTTGGCTCTGCATTCCTTTAGGAACGACTTTTGAGCATAAAACTTACGCTGCGCTCCCTTAGGAGCGACTTTTGCAGCTTCGAATTATAATTTTTGGCTCTGCATTCCTTTAAGAACGACTTTTGAGCTTCAGAAGTCCGTGAGATATATTTTACTCTGATACAGGCACAATTATTACAGGAATTTGAAATTAAGTTCTTCATTACTTGTTTCTCGTAGAAGAAATAAAATGGCATAAAATATAAAGGTACATCAAAAGTAGGATATTCCTCAGTATATATGCTTCAACTCTGGTACAGTGCTATTGACTGTACGAGCTTCGGACTCCTCCCTGAAGTTGCGCTGTTGTTGGGCGTGCTGGGTGCCCATCTAGCTGCTGGCTTCGGGTGTGAGTAGGTGGCAATGGTGGTGGTAATGGGAGCTGGGGCCAGGAAGCTTGTGAATGACTTGCCGAAGCAACATAAGTTGCAGGTTGATTACCCATGTATTCTGGTATATAGGGAGAGTAGCACGAAGCAGTATGTAGAACCTGCTTCAACTGATTCTGGCGCGCTACTGCTTCGGCAATCTCTGTTTGCTTTTGAATGGTGACCTGGCATGTTCTTGTAGTGTGGCCCTTGTCTTCACCACAGAATAAGCAATAGACTTTCCTGGGCTGATCCCCATATCTTCCTCCGAAGCCCCTGCCGCCTCTGCCCCTTGGAGCTGGTGGCCTAAAAGAGCTTTGATGTTGCCCTGAAGATTGTGAGCTATGTTGTGGCCTCTGAAACTGGCTTCCTCTGTCATCACTCTCACTAGAGTTGTGGATTGATCTGACATGCCTAGGGTGGATTCTTCCTCCGAAGCCCCTAGTCATCTCAGAAAACCTATAAGCTTCTTCCCTTCTTTGGCGGAAATCATTATCGGCCTGGATGTACTCATCCATCTTCTAAAGAAGCTTCTCCAGAGTCTAAGGAGGTTTCCTGGCAAAGTATTGAGCCGTAGGTCCTGGCCGAAGCCCTTTGATCATGGCCTCAATGACAATTTCATTGGGCACTGTGGGCGCTTGTGCTCTCAGACGCAAGAACCTTCGAACATACGCTTGGAGGTATTCTTCATGGTCTTGCGTACACTGGAACAAAGCTTGAGCAGTAACCAGCTTTGTCTGGAACCCTTGGAAACTAGTGATCAGCATGTCCTTCAGCTTTTGCCATGATGTGATTGTTCCTGGCCGAAGAGAGGAGTACAAGGTTTGTGCAACATTCTTGACTGCCATGATGAAGGATTTCGCCATGACTGCAGTGTTGCCCTCATATGAAGATATGGTTGCTTCATAGCTCATCAGAAACTGCTTCGGATCTGAGTGCCCATCATACATGGAGAACTGGGGTGGCTTGTATGATGGGGGCATGGGGTAGCCTGCAGTTATGCTGACAGAAAAGAAGCATCATCAAAAGCAAAATTTCCATGATGGAAATCATCATACCATTCACCATCATCGTAGGAATTGTCCTGACGAAGCTCTCTGCGTTGAGGTCTTCGGTCCTGGTCATCTTGAGTGAGATGACGCATTTCCTCAACAGCCTCATCGATCTTCTTCTATAGATCGGAGAGATGAAGCATCTTCTCCTTCTTCCTCTGGACCTGTTGATGGATGGCTTCAAGGTTCCTTATTTCTTGGTCCAACTCCTCCTCCAGAGGCGTTGGACTTGTAGCCTTCCTTTTTTGTCTTCTGGCTTCGCGTAGTGTTTCTTGGTTGACGTCCAGTGGCTGCAGTGCAGCCCCTAGCCCTGAAGACTTCTTCGGTGGCATGACGAAGGTCACAACTTTGCCGAAGGTGGTCGAATGAGTTCACCGGAGGTGGGCGCCAATGTTGGGGACTTGTTCTCAAATGCTATGAGTTAAGAACAAGGCAACACAAAATGTTAATGGTTAAAGACCTTCGTCCTTCGAAGCATTATCTCCCTTAGGATATAATGATCTTCAGACAAAGGTTATGAAGGACATACCTTCATCATCTCAGTATGTAATAATGAAAGTAGAAGCATATGAAACATGGAAAATAACATGAACAATCATATTGAATCATCAGATTAGTTATATTCTCATTATCTCATCATGGACAAACATTAATAATAGTAAATTACATTTGTACCTTAGGCTTGACAGAAGGTATGAGCCCAAGAGTGACGTGCGAGTGAATACAAGTCAGCGTGAACAGTACGGTGTTACTGTTCATCTATTTATAGGCACATGACGTAGCCTGTGTAAAATTACATCCATGCCCTTGATGTTTACTATTGACTTAAGGACAATCTATCGAGAACTAGATGGCCTTTACCCCTTTAAGTCGGTTTCATTTTCCAGCGCTAAGCCGAAGCTTCTCCACACGTAGCTTCGGAACTGGTTCATCCTTTTCCCAGACCGTGCTTTTCATATCGTGTACAGCTTCATCCTAACGCCGAAGGTCCCTGTGAACGTATTATACTTGGAAAACATGTTAGTCGTGCTTTTGAGGACCTTCGGAAGATGAAGGCCGCCAACAATGGCCAAGTTTGCCACACTTGAAACAACCATTGGGTTGAACTGGGGTGTTGCTGTTGCTTTTGGCCTATGTGTTTACGGCACTTCCTTGACGAGTCTGCTAATTACCACCAGACCTTTGGTTGGTCTGAGAGTTGTTCCTCTGCTGGTTCTGAGTTTGATTGCTTCTCTGACCTTGTTGTCTAGAGCGTTGCATTTGATAGTTGTTTCCACCCTGATTTTCAGAGCAAAACTGAGAACCCTGCGAGTTGTTCTAGCGAGTATTTCTGCTAGGCTGACCTTGAAATTTCCTTTTATGATCAGACAATTCTCTTATTTTGCTCTCAAGGCCAATTGCCTTGTTCAGCAGAGTCTGGAAGTTGGGGAACGTGTGACTCTACAGCTCATAGTTTAGCGGTCCAATCAACCCTTCCAAGAAATGCTCTTGGCGCTTCTCATCAGTGTCCACTTCTTCCGGGGTGCATCGAGAAAGTTGGGTGAAACGATCCCGATACTCACTAACGGACATACCTCCTTGAGTGAGTGATAAGACCTCCTGCTTCTTCAGTTTCCATATTCCCGAGGGAATATGATGAGCGCGGAAGTTCACTTGGAACTCCAGCCAAGTTATAGTATACGTGTTTGCATGGGCCGCTGTGAAAGCATCCCACCAGTCGGACGCGGAACCTTCGAGTCTTCCGGAAGCATATAAGACCTTCTTCCCGGTCATTACACTGGGTGATGTCTAACTTCTTCCCAATGACCTTAAGCCAGTCATCGGCATCCAAGGGGTCAACCACATGAGAGAAAGCAGGCGGGTGGTGGCTCATAAAATCCCGATGCTTGTCTCTAGCTAGGGGTACATTCTTATGTTGCTACTGGTTTTGCTGAATCTGTTGTACAGAAGCTGTGAGTCCTTGCAGAAGCTGCATTTGAGCTGCGATAAATTGCTCCATATTGGGGTTCGGTGGCGGTGGTGGCAACTACTGACCATGCTGGTTTCTGTTGTTCTTAGGACCTGAGCGAGCGTTCACTATCTGGTTGGTTAGAAAGTGTAATTCTTAGGTAAGTGAGGAGTAAGAAAGATTCTATAGGGGAATAGCTTATTATTAAAGTTAAGTTTGTTTTTTGTACTTATGGCCATCATTCCATAAGACCATTTCACTCAAGCAAAAATCCAAATCAAACATTACAACCAACACCATCACATGGTTGTTATTATTATAAGCGTAAATTATAAAAGAGGTGTTCATCGTCTGGCGCGAAAACTATCTTATTACAATATATCTTAAAAATTTTATAGCAGTTTGGTGATGGATCCTGGTTCCCCATAGCGAATCCTCTTGCGGGGAGGGGACAACACCATGGCAGGGACTTGGGATACAGGGGGATCCCTTCCTTGTAGCTGAGCTTCCAGGGCTGCAATCCTTGCATGGACATCTTCCAGCTCCAAGTGAACCCTAGAGAGATCCAGGGTAGCATAGTCTAGGTCAGTGTTAAGACCTACCACTACACCAGCTAGGGTGTTGAGGCGATCTTCTCCAACTCCACCTGGAACGATGCTGGTCTGGCTCCCTCCACTAAGACGCAGAGGAAGATGCATGTACTTCATGTCATGCAGCTGCTGCCGGTAGGTGTGGTTGAGAGACCATAGAGTCTGCCTAGCAGCATCACTGATCGAAGCAGCGTAGATGGATAGCGGTGTCAGGGACTCATGAGCTGATAGAGTCATGAACCCTCTATCCCCTGCATCCATCACCTTGACATGAATGCGAGTGTTGTAGTAGCAAGACCGAGGAGGCTCGCACACTCGCCTTGTCTCATACAAGGGTCGGACGTAGGTTCCCAACGCATGCAGAACGTCTTGCAACAGGTTAGGGAAGTGCCCTGTCTCGAACATTGATGTGTAATGTTCGGTAACAGGCCCTAACCCCATGAAGTAGTCCTGTTGCACACCGTTGGCTTCTTTGTTGACGTTCTCATTGTCATCTTCTTCGTCGTCGTCATCTTCATCATCATCTCCAGATTCGTCCGGGTCATCGCCTCCGGAAGCAGGGGCTTGGACTGTTGGTGCAGGCGGTGCTGAAGCTGATGATCCAGCTGCGAAGGCTAGTGACTCTGCCAACGAGGTGGGCATAGGCAGAAGTTCCTCTGAACTGTCCTCTAGGATGACTCCATGCTCCACTCGAATGTGAGGGAGATCCACAGGAATTTCCTTAACTACCACTGGGTAGACATGAACTTGCCATGGTGGAGGGGCGTAGTTGGTGTTGACTCGACTGGTTTGAAGGGTACGAACCATCTACAAGAGAAAATGTCAACTCAGTTGAATTTTAAAAAGGTAAGTGTTGGGAACTTGTTCTCAAATGCTATGAATTAAGAACAAGGCAACACAAAGTGTTAAATATTAATGCCCTTCGTCTGCTGAATCATTATTTCCCTAAGGATTTAATGAGCTTTGGACGAAGGCCATGAGCGAGATATCACGAAGGTCATACCTTTGTGATTAGAGTTATAAAACAATGTAAAATGAAATATAGAAAATACAAAACATTAGAGAACTATATATCAAAAGCACATAAGATTATTCACATATTTTGTTATGCAAACCTAAGTATTACAACATAATATTCAGGTATGTTTATACCTTCATCTTGGCAGAAAGCAATAATTCCAGCGTAACATGTCAGCGATTACAAGATTGCGTGAATAGTACAGGGGTACTGTTCACCTATTTATAGGCACAGGGCGCAGCCTGTGTATAATTACATTTATGCCCTTTACAATCGACTACAATAATGGCATAGAACATCATGGGTCTTTTAGGTCATTTCATCTTTAAGTCAGTTCACACCTTCGTCTTGAGGCATGTCACTGTGCTGAAGCTTTATAGGTGATAGCTTCGGCGCTGCTCTTGAGAGAACCTGCCGAAGGTGTTTTCTTTCTTTAGGATCTTCGGCTACGAAGCATACCCCCAACAGTAGCCCCTTCGTGGTGCTAGATCATTTTTCGTAACGAGTTTGATCCGTGAAAAAGTCTTCTAGGCTTTGGGATGCCGAAGATCCGAAAAACACCTTCCCTGAGCTTGTTGGCGAGAAACGATTAAAATAATCCACGCGCAAGGTGGCCTCGTCTTGCAGCAGTTATGCGCGCACTGACGATTCACCTTCTCGAACTCTATGGCCCACCGTTCAGTGAGTGCGGGTGGCTGTTTGTCCGGTGTGAAAGACCTTGACGATTCATCTTCCCACCTGTGGCACTATATAAACAGACGGGTAGGTGTGAAGTTACCACAGCATTCATTGCTATTGCACTGTTTTGCTGCCAAAATATTGACCAAAGCCGAAGCTTGCTCACTGCTTCCGCAACCGAAGCTATTTGTTTTGCTCAAGCTTCGTAACGAGAAAGAGCTTCAACAAAGTTAAGAAAAAATTTCAACTTCATTCAAAAAACAAGAAATTCAATCACCAGATGGCCAGAGTACGTTCCACAGCTAGGGTTACTCGTGACGGAGAGGAGGCCGAAGGTGCCAAAACTGCCCCAATCTCCGAAGTGATGAAGCGCTCAGGGCTGGTAGCATCGGAGGATGCACCTGCCACTGAAGCCGAGCAGGCTGATGCCGAAGATCTTGAGTCTGAAGATGATTACAGCGCAGTGCCAACTAAACCCAGCCACCTGGAGTTTGGGAAATCCACCATTTTCGAAGATGACATGCCGAAGCTGATAAATTTGGGCTATTTCAGTGAAGCGAAGAAGGAGCTAGTTCATTTCGGCGGAGAGGAGATTACTCCGAAACCAGGAAAGGATGAAGTTGTGGTCTTCAAAAGCTTCTTTAAAGTTGGTTTAAGATTTCCTTTAAACAAGATGATTGCTAATGTATTGAAGAAATTTGGGATCTACCTTCATCAATTAACTCCTAACGCTATCGTTAGGCTTAGTGTTTATATCTGGGCTCTCAGAAGCCAAGGGGTGGAACCATTTGCCGAAGGTTTCTGCCGAGTGCACGAGCTTCATTATCAGACCAAGGCTAGAGGAGATGGGCTGCATGAAAACTTTGGCTGCTACAATTTTGCCTACCGCAAGAGTACAAAATTTCCAGTGATCAGTTATCATAGCAAGTGGCCAGCTGGCTGGAAGTCTGACTGGTTTTACGTCAAAGTTGACGAAGAAAAGGAGAAGCTGGTCCAGAGTCCGCTAGAATTAATCTTCGGAGAGACCAGACCCCAGTGCAACATGACACCAGGGAGTCCAAGCCAAATTGCTCTGGCTGAATTTAGAGTTATTGCGGAGCATATCGGTACTAGGGACTTAGTGCAAGAATTCTTGGCTTTCAGAGTGTTCCCAACTGTGAAAGAGTGGGACATGCCAAAGCTTAAAGGAGAAAAGAAGAAGGGGGAACTTATTCAGTTACCCTATCATTATAAATTCAAGAAATATTTCAAAATGCCTTGCCAAGAGTGGCTAGACACGATTGAAGTGATGTGTAATGAAATTCTCGGCAATTACTCTAAAAAAGAAGATGAACTAATGACTGCAGCCTTTGGCACCCGTTCGAAGCGAAGGCTGAACCGAGTAATGGATGCTCTAGACTTTGAATATCTCGACTATGAGCGGCTAGACAAAGATGCCGAAGGGCAGAAAAGAAAGAGAGTGGCTGGTGCTCTGAATAAAGACGATAAAGAACAATTGAAAAAGAAAAAGCTGAAGCCTGAGCCGAAAACAGATGCTTCGAAGCAGAAGAAAAAAGCTACAGCTACGAAGCAGAAGGCAATTGACGAAGAAGAAGAAACTGCTGCAACACCCTCGACCACCGACGTGGAGGAAATTTTAAAGGTAATGACTGAATCTTTCCCTGTCAAGCTGAGTCCACTGGGGCCACATCTGACGAAGCTTTTTCAGAAGGAAAAGGAGCCCGCAAAAACAAAGAAGGCAGCTAGGCCGAAGAAACAAAGAATCATTACAGTGACGGAAGTCATTGAAGGGACACCACCACAAGCTTCAGCTCCGAAGGCACCAGCTGTTGAGAGCACAACAGCTACCGAAGCTGCACCTTTGGAGGCTACAGCTGCCGAAACTGCCACAGCCGAAGATATTCACTTAGAAAGCACAATTGCAAATATTGATAAGATACTGCTAGACATGGCCGCAGAAGAAGATGCTGGAGCCACCGAAGAGACTACGGCCCCAGAGCCCGAGAAGAAGAAAGAAATAGCCGAAGACACTTCGGAAGATGAAATTTTTAACTTTCAAAACTTAATTGGACAAGAGCTGACAAAGGCTGAAAAAGAAGAGCTAAAAGAGTATGCCATATCTTGCGGATATCGGCCGGGGGCACTTCTCTTCGGTGGTGTCGATGACAAAAAGTTGGGATGCGTCCGGGATCATACCGGAGCGAAGGTTATTGGTACTCTATCAAAGAGTATTGGTTTCCCGAAGCTCGAAACAGACATTAGCCGCTACCGACGACAGCACATCGTCGGTAGTTTATTCTATTCCAGTTTCAAGGTAAACAACTTTTCTTTAACTTTTATTGTTTCAACAACGAAGATGTTTTCTAACGAAGGTTGTTTGTGCGTAGAGTATGCTTTTGAGCAAAGCTTTGAAAATGCAGCAAGATTTGGAAGATAAAAAACACGAAGTTATAATTGAGAGTTTAGAAAACAAAATAAAAGACCAATCAGCTGCTCTTGAAAAGAAGGAGTTTGAGCTTCAGACAACCGAAGGCTTACTGGCAGAAGCTGAAGCTAAAATAGCAGAACTAAATACGAAGCTTCTCTCTTAGTTAGAAAGCTTTGAACAATAAAAACTGAAGCTTAATGCAAAAATTTGAAGCCGAGGTCCAGAAAAGTTCAGATTTGCAAAAATCATTGACAGGGCTTCAAAACAAATGTTTGGAGTTCAGTAATCGGTGTATACAACGACTGAAGCAGGTCTTTTATTCAGTTGGAGCCAGCAGCGAGAAATTTAATCCTTCGACTGAAGACCTGCCAGGGGCCTTCGAACATATCGAAGGTGAAATTGATGACCTTGATGAAGTTATAGTTGGACATGGTGACTTTTGTGCCCTGGTAGCTTCTCGGGGCACAGCTGTCACCTTCCTAAAATCTGGCTACGAACATGGGAAGGTTGTCAATAGACCCAATTTCAGTTTATCACCAGCAGATCTAGAGAATATTCCCAACCTTGCCCGAAGCATAGCAAATAGATTTATAAAACTAGTATGGACAAAGGGTGGACGAAGCATAGCTGGTGATGAAGCTCGGAGTCATCTTAAACCAGTAACAAAATCATACCTTGTGCTTACCTCTTCCTTCAAACTCGAAACTTCCTTACAATACTTTAATATATACAGGATGATGAAGCCGTCGAAGCTGAAGAGTAAGAAGACGAAGCCGAAGCTCATCGGATGACGAAGCTGAAGCCAGAGCTCAATGGATACTAATAAAACTTGAGTAGATAACTGTAGGAAAAACTCTAAGGACTCTTGTAACAACCTTTGTAAAGAATAATGTAATTAAATTTTACTCTGAACCTTGTCCATACCTTGTAATATATTCTTACCTTTCCGTCAATGTATAAAGTGCTTCGGTGTGAACGAACTTAGCGTTTTTGAGCTGAAGGCGAAAAACACCTTCCCTTCTTTTCGTACACACTGAAGCATAAAACTGCTTCTTTATCTTTTTTCCGAAGCCTTAACTTTAGAGCTGAAGCAACTGGCTGTGTTATGATGATGATGATCCTATGTATGTCTAAATGAATGTTTATGAATGCAAATGTATGATGTAATGTACCGTGCAAATGAATGTCCAAACACACGCATACGAAGCCACAACCATAGCCTTCATTCCCTTAGGAATAACCAAAGTCTCTTTGTCGTTTATTTTTCGGCTTCACCGTTTATTTTTCGGTGTATCGACGTTGACTTTTCGCTGTAAGTTCTGCATTCCCTTAGGAACATCTTTTGAACTTCTTCGCCTTCTATTTCGGCGGTATCGTGTTGACTTTTCGCGCTTCGCTTTATATTTCGGCGGAATCAGCGTTGACATTTCGCTGTAAGCTCTGCATTCCCTTAGGAACGACTTTTGAGTAGAAAACTTACACTGTGCTCCCTTAGGAACGGCTTTTTGTAGCTTTGTCGTGCTCTGCATCCCCTTAGGGACGTCTTTCGAGCTTCTCCATGTTTTTTCTTTTCTCTTTGCACTCGATGGCGCATGCTCAGCTTTTACATTTACATTTTTGGGGGATATTGCTCTTGTAGAGCTGAAAATAATAAAAAAAGAGAAATTACATGCTATGGCCCCATTAAAAACCTTTCTCCCCCTTTAGAAAGGAAAAGGGTACCATAGGAAAAATAAAAAGATTACATCAAGCTATACATAATATCGTTGAAGCTCATCCGCATTCCAAGATCAAGGAATATCGTTGTTGTCCATATCCTTTAATCTGTAAGAACCGGGTCTTGACGAAGATACTACCAGAAAAGGTCCTTCCCACTTCAATTGTAGCTTGCCTACTGTGTCTGGGTTGGCAACTCTCCAAAGTACCAAGTGCCCTGGCTTGATGTTTTTTAATCGAACTTTTCTGTCACGCCATTTTATTGTTTCGGCTTGATATTTATTGATGTTCTCCACAGTCTGAAGCCTGATTCCTTCTATAGCATCTTTTGCCACAGAATAATCAGCTTCGTCCTCTGCCGAAGCCACTGTTCTTATTGATCCTGCTTTAGCTTCTTCTGGGGTTATTGCTTCGTCACCAAACAATAATTTGAATGGTGTAAAGCCTGTTGACCTTGATATTGTTGTGTTGTGGCTCCACACCACTTTGGTCAATTCATCTGGCCACTTTTCTCTGGATTGATTGAAGATTAACTTCATTATTCCCGTCATTATAATGCCATTAGCTCTTTCAACAAGTCCATTTGACTCCGGATGTCTGACCGATGCAAAATGAATCTTCGTGCCAATTTGTCCACAAAACTCTTTGAAAGCTTCAGCATCGAACTGTGTTCCATTGTCCACAGTAATAGCCTTTGGCACTCCGAAGCGACAAACAATATTTTGCCAGAAAAATTTCTAGACAGTGACCGAAGTTATTGTGGCTAAAGGCTTCACCTCAATCCACTTTGAAAAATATTCTACCGCCACCACAACATATTTTAAATTTCCTTGAGCTGGTGGAAGTGGGCCTAGCAAATCGAGGCCCCACCTTTGCAACGACCAAGTGGGTTGTATTAACTGAGTTAGAGATGAAGGTTGTTTCTGATCTCTTGCATATTTTTGACAACCTTCACATTTTTGAACTAACTCTGCTGCATCCGAAGCTGCCTTCGGCCAATAAAATCATTGACGAAAAATTTTCCCAGCAAGGGCCTAGATCTGATGTGAGATCCACACAGACCTGCGTGTATCTCCTTCATCAATTTGATACCTTCGGTCCTTGATAAACATTTGAGGAGTGGTGAACAAACTCCATGTTTATACAATTCCCCTTCTATCATGACATATGGTCTTGTTCTTGCCTCCATTCTTTTATTATAAGCTTCGTCACTTGAAAGACAATTTCCTTGAAGAAAAGATATTATTTCAGTTCTCCAATCTTCACTATGCACTGGAGAAATAGTGAGCACTGCTCTTTCCATAAGCTCAACCGAAGGTGCTTTTATTGTTTCAAAAAATACTTCGAAGGGTAAGTGGAGCCCCTGAGCCGCTGATTTGGCTAGCAAATCGGCATGCTCATTTTCACCTCTTCGAATACTTTTGATGGAAAACCTTCGAAGGAAGCTTCCAACCTTCGGACTGCATCCAGATATTTCAAGCTTCGGATCTTGTGCCCTGCTGCTTTTATCCACATGGCCAGCTATGACTTGAGAATCAGTTTTTAAGATGGCCCTTCTTATTCCCATTGCCCTTAGCTTTCGAAGCCCCAAAAGAAGTGCTTCATACTCAGCAATATTATTTGTGCAACTAAAGTCCAGTTTGACTACAAAACATGTTTTGACTTTTGAAGGTGCTACTAGGACCGCAGCTGCTCCTGCACCGAAGGTTCCCCAAGAACCATCGCAGAACACCGTCCAAGCTTTGGTATCCTTGCTTGTCCCTTCTTCGTGAGCCCTTGGCGTCCAGTCAGCAATGAAGTCTGCTAGCGCCTGGGATTGAATTGAAGATCTATGCACGTAATCAATGGTGAATTCATTGAGCTCCGCGGCCCACTTTCCAACCCTTCCAATAACTTCTTTGTTCCTCATAATATCCTTCAAAGGCTGTGACGAAGGAACAATTATATGGTAAGCCTGGAAATAATGCTGAAGCTTTCTGGAAGCCATTAACACAGCATACAACACTTTCTTCAACTCTGTGTAATTTTTCTTTGACAAGCTCAACACTTTGGAGACAAAATATACTGGGACTTGCTTTTTACTTTGTCCTTCAAGTTTCTCCTGTACAAGTGCCGCACTCACTGCAGAGTGCGAAGCTGCCACATACAACAGCAGAGGAGCCCCTGGCGTGGGTGGTGTTAGCGTCGTTAGGTCTATTAGGTACTGCTTCAGCTGTTCGAAGGCTTTCTGCTGAGCTGATCCCCATTGAAAGACTTCGACCGACTTCAGCACTTCGAAGAATGGTAAATTTCTCTCTGCTGATCTAGATATGAATCGATTCAAAGATGCCAGTCTTCCTGTCAACCGTTGAGCTCCCTTCTTTGTGCTTGGCGGCTCCATCCGAAGAATAGCTTCGATTTTATTCGGATTAGCTTCGATTCCTTTTGTTGAAACTAGACAACCAAGGAATTTTGCCTTCTTTACTCCGAAGACACATTTTTCTGGATTCAACTTCAGGCCAGCTTGCCTAAAGTTAGCAAATGTTTCCTGCAGATCCGTAATGTGATTTTCTTGCTTCGTGCTTTTTACTATGATATCATCAACATATGTTAGCACATTTCTGCCTATCTGAGAATGAAGGACTTTCGCTGTCATTCTACTGAAGCTTACTCCAGCATTCTTGAGCCCCTTAGGCATCCGAAGATAACAATATGTACCACTGGGGGTTATGAAGCTGGTTTTTGGCTCATCTTCCTTCTTCATCCAGATTTGATGGTAGCTTGAATAGCAATCTAGTAGACTCATGAGTTCTGACGAAGCTGCTGCATCTACTAGAGAATCTATTCTTGGTAAAGGGAACTCATCCTTCGGACAAGCCTTGTTGAGATCAGTAAAATCAATACACATTCTCCATTTACCATTGGCCTTCTTCACCATAACGGTGTTGGCTAGCCATTCTGGGTATTTTACTTCTCTGATGACTCCAGCAGTAAGAAGTCTTTTCACTTCATTCCGGGCACCTTCGGCTTTGTCATCAGACATTTTCCGAAGCCTCTGCTTTCTGGGTCTGAAGGATGGATCGAAATTGAGCGAGTGTTCAATGACATCCCTGTTGACACCACAGAGATCGTTGGCTGACCATGCAAAGACATCTTTGTTGTTGAACAGAAACCTTGTTAGGGTTTTCTCCTGTTCCTCAGACAATTGTGATCCTAGCAACACCTTCTGCTCTGCTATATCTTCACATAAGAGCATGGGCTTCGGCTGATCGGCCGAAGCAGCCTTCTCCCTTCTGTACTTGTACTGCTCACAAGCTTCGGCTCCATCTATATTATGAATTGCTTTTGAATCTGTCCAGTTTCCTTCAGCCTTTCTGACAGCTTCCTGACTTCCATGAATAGCAATAGGCCCTTGATCTGAAGGTATCTTCATGCATAGATATGCTGGATGGAGAATTGCTTCAAAAGCATTGAGTGTCCCCCGACCAATGATTGCATTGTAGGGGTACTCCATGTCGACAATATCAAACACAACTTGCTTAGTCCTTGTATTGTTGACAAATCCGAAGGTCACTGGCATCGTGATCTTGCCGAGCGCTACAATATGCCTTCCTCCGAAGCCACAAAGAGGGTGTGTAGCATCATGAATCTTATCCTCTGGCTCTTGCATCTGTCTGAAGGCCTTAGCAAATATAATATCCGCTGCACTGCCTGTATCAACTAGAACATTATGGACCAGAAATCTTTTGATGACGCAAGAGATAACCATAGCATCATTGTGAGGGTAATCCTTGAGCTGAAGGTCCTCTTGGGAGAAGGTAATTGGGATGTGGGACCATCTCGACTTGATGAAGGGTCCTTGCACCCCGACATGTTGTACCCTTCTCTGTGCCTCCTTCTTCTGCTTCTTGTTGACCGGCTCTGAGCATGAACCGCCTGTTATCGGGAGTACCAGCTTCGTAGCTGAAGCAGCTCCAGCTTGGTTGTTGAACGAAGCCATCAACTCAAAAAGTGGAAGTGAGTTCACCGGAGGTGGGCGCCAATGTTGGGAACTTGTTCTCAAATGCTATGAATTAAGAACAAGGCAACACAAAGTGTTAAATATTAATGCCCTTCGTCCTGCTAAGGTTTCCAAGTCAGTGTGGAGGCCCTCTGGACGAGGTACTTTAGCCAAGAATACGTCCCCATGTTAACATGAGCTGCCACCACTGTCGCTCCCCCTCTTGCCCATATTTCAGGTAAGGTTGCTAGGTACTAAGCATATAAAGCTAATTACCAAAGCTAGAACCATTATTGCACTCGTGGTTGCAATGTTATCCTAGGTGGTCACTCCATGTTCCATTTAATATGAAATAATCTTGTTTAACCATCGGGTTAACATCATAATACAATTTCATTTCCGGAACATTAGTATCAATAAGGAGTGACATCATAATTATCAAGTTGAGCGGTAGCACAAATTTGCAAAGCATAGTATTTTCCTAGGGTAATCAAGGAATAAAGTTGGTAAATATAGGAAATCCTTAATTTGGCAAATCCTATCAAATTATGCAATATATCCAAAAAGTAAACATTATTATATACATTACTTGGGTACAAACAGAATATATAGAGGGAGAATCCACTTGCCTTGATCGAAAGTGTCATGTGGGTCGTCCTCGAACCAGTTTGGTTCGTCTACCCCATAGTCAACTTCTAGCATCGATTTGCGTATCGTACATACAAAAGAATTCATATGCCAATTAAATAAACATACACCATTACAGGAGTAATCATTCACCATTACATACACATTTATGCATCACATAATTATCCTCATAAATACGTCTTAAAGCATAAATACTTATTAATCCCTTATGACCATTACTGTGAGTCGATATTGGTGAAAATATGAGTAGGTGGCTATAACACTAGTTTTATCTAGTATAATATGTATTAACATTCTTTATGTTAATTATTTTCTCTATTACTAATAATAGACTTATAAGTTTTATCCCTTTTATTTCTAAATAGAAATTATGTGTATAGCTAAAAATTGTTTATTTATAATTCTTCTAACATTAATATTCTAAGAATTAATGTAAATCACTAATTGGACTTTTAATAACATATTCATGGTTATTATGACATAAACAAGTATTTTACTAATTCTAATTAATTTAGTGCTATACTTATGAACACATTTATTCTGACTTAGTAGAAATCTATTTTCATCTGACCGAAAATACGTGGTCTAGTATTTTCTTCTACTTCCTCATATCAATAAAGTTACACTTAAAACACTACTAACAATTATCGTTCCATGTGCTAGAGCGAAGTTTAATTGTAAACGTTTCTAGTATGAAAATCACTGAGTTAGTGAATAGTGACATTATTCATTTTTAAAATATAAAATCATACACTTGTCCAAAATATTGTTGCGAGGTTTGTTTATGGCTACATGTATACAACGGAGTCTCTTTTCGATAATTTCTAAACTGAAAATCTCGAAATTAATTTAATTTACAAACTAGGGACTAAATCGCAAAAATTCCTGCTTCTACCTTGGAGCTCTTGCTCAAGCGCAGGGAACTCGACGAGCAGGGAGGGAGCAGGGAGGCTCGACGCCGAGCAGGGAAGGGGTGCGGACGAGGTGGCCGGGGACAGGTGCGGCCGACTCGACGAACAGCGGAACTCCGGCGAGGCGAGCGCGCGGTGGCGAGCTCCGGCGAGGCGGCTGGGCACGCACGGCTGTGAGAGAGAAGAGAGGCTTGGGCGAGCTCAGTAAGAAGGAGCAGGGGCTCGGCATCTGCTTTATATGAAGGGAAAGGGAGAGGGAGAGCCAGGGAGACGGAGGTGGCCGGCCATGGCCTTTAATGGCGGCGGCCAATTACTATACCGTTGATGGCATCCGTTAATGGGAGAGAAGAGGGAAAACAGTCGTCGGTTTTCGGTGCAGGGAGAGCCGAACGGGCGCGGCGTCGGTCGGGGTCGCGCGGGGCGGCGACGCTGGGTCGAGCGCGGGACACGACGCGGCGCGCGGTTGCGGCGGCAACGCGGCCAGGGCGCGGGCGCGCGCGCCTGAGTGCGGCGGCGGCGCAGCCAGGGAGGAAAAGGAGGGGCCGCGGGGCCCTGACGGGTGGGGCCCACGCGCCATAGAGAGAGCGGTGGGGGGGAATGGGGAGAGGCCGGCTGGGCCTAATGGGCCAAATTGGCCTATGCGGCTAGGGTTTGTTGTTTTCTTTTTTTCTTTTCTATTAAAAATATAAATATAATTTTAAATAATTCAAAAATCATAATAATTATACCAAAATTATTTATAACTAAAATATTTATTTTTGGACCATTATTTCTATATTAATCAATTGGATTTTATTAAGAAAGAAATTCTACCAAACATCCAAAAATCGAATATGAGCAAACAAAAATTATTATAGATGCAAATAAAAATCAATCATTAGAAAGAAAATTTATTACCATTAATAATCTAAATGCGTTATTTTAATTGATGGTTTTTATAGTGTTACACCGATATACACACTAAATCGTGAACTAGCCCCTGCAACAATATTTTGGACATGAGTATTATTTTATATTTCAAGAATAAATAATGTCACTATTCACTAACTTGGTGATTTAAATACTAGAAACGTTCACGATTAACTTCGCTTTAGCACATGGAACGATATTGTTAGTAGTGATTTAAGTATAATCTTATTGATATAAGAAAGTGGAAGAAGTAATAGGCCACGTATTTTCGGTCAGATTAAAAATATAGGTTTTTACTAGTCATGATAAATGTGTTCATACGTATAGCACTTAATTACTTAGAATTAGTAAAATATTTATTTATGTCAAAATCACCTTGATTGTATTACTAAAATCTGATTAGTAATCTACATTAATTCTTAGAATTTTAATGTTAGGTAATTTAGAATTAAACATTTTTTAGCTATACGTATAATTTCTATTTAGAAAGGAAAGGATAAAACCCAAAATACTATTATTAAGTAATAAAGATTATTTTCCGTAAAGTTTGTTAAGATATTTTATCTATATTGTACTAGGTAAACTAGCGTCGTAGTCACCTACTCATATTTTCACCAATGATAACTCAAAGTGGAAGATATAGTGGATTAATAAATATTTATGCTTTAGACATATCTATGAGTATAAGTGTGTGATATATGAATGTGTATATAATGGTGAATGATTACCCATGTAATGGTGTATGTTTATTTATTTGGCATAAGTATTCTTTTGTATGTACGATACGCAAATCGATACTAGAAGTTGACTGTGAGCAGACGAACCAAACACGTTCGAGGACGACCCACAGGACACTTTCATGTGAGGCAAGTGGATTCTCCCTTTGCATTTCTATTTGTACTTAAATAATGCATATAATAATGTTTACTTTTCGAATATTGCATAATTTGATGGGTGTTGGGGGCCTTCATCTTCTAAAGGTCCTCAAAAACGCGACTAACATGTTTTCCAGTATAGTATACTGTCACAGGAAGCTTCGGGTTTAATACGAAGGCGTGCATGGTGTGAAAAGTGCGATCTGGAAGAAGGATAGACCAACTCCGAAGTTGTGGCTGGAAAAGCTTCGGCTCAGCACAAGGATGATGATGGAGGATGCAACCGACTTAAAAGGAAAAGACTACTCAGTCCTCGATAGATTACCTTTTGGCTAATAGTAAATGTCAGGGACATGAATGTAATTTTACCCAGGCTGTGTCCTGTGCCTATAAATAGATGAACAGTAACACCGTACTATCACGCTGACATGTAATCACTCACGTGTCATTCTCGGATTTTTACCTTCTGTCAAGCCTAAGGTACAAATGTAATTCATGCATCATTGATGTTTGTTTATGATTATATAGTAAGAATATGAATAATCTAATGATCCAAGTTGACTATTCATACTCTTTTTGTACTTCATATGTGTCTGTTTACATCTTTATATATTGAGGTGACGAATGTATGTCCTTCGTGACCTTCGTCTGAAGATCATTATATCTTAAGGGAGATAATGCTTCGAAGGACGAAGGTATTTAACCATTAATATTTGTGTTGCCTTGTTCTTAATTCATAGCATTTGAGAACAAGTGACCAACAATGGGATTTGCCTAAATAAGGATTTCCTAGAATTACCACCCCTGTTCCTTGAATTACCCTAAGATAAATGCTATGCTTAGCAATTTTTGCTATTGCACAACTTGATAAATATGATGTCACTCTTTTAATGATACTATGTTCTAGAAATGAAGTTTTATTATGATGTTAACCCGATGGTTAAACAAGAACATTTTGTGTTAAATGGAACATGGAGTGACCACCCAGGATAACAGTGCAACCACGAGTGCTATAATGGCTCTAGTTTTGGTAATTAGCTCTATAGACTTAGC
This sequence comes from Zea mays, assembly GCF_902167145.1. NCBI lineage: Eukaryota > Viridiplantae > Streptophyta > Magnoliopsida > Poales > Poaceae > Zea > Zea mays. Next base: position 133,504,945 of record NC_050100.1, on the reverse strand, counting down.
GGGTGGCTTTGTACTAAGGATATTTTGTGAAAGCCTCATAGTGGATCACTAGCCATTCACCTCGGCAGTGTTTATGGGTCCGATCAACCCAGGCTAGATGGGATACACGGCTTGTGGGTAAAGTTGTACCACCTCTGGAGAGTGTAAAACTGATATGTCAGTCGTGCTCACAGTTAAGAGCAACCTGGACCCTCACATGATAATTGAACTTAAAGATGGAAAATAAATCGTGATCCGATGATCTACCAGTGGTTTGCTTAAGTGATTTCACTTAAGTGTTTTTGATATAATCTTATGCCTTTGATTAATTGGGATATTTGGGATACACACTTATTAGTAAGATAGGTCTTGCTAATAAAATATTGACCAACTAAAATGCTTATCGCTTATCCATAGCCTACCTTGTTAACTTGCATTATTTCCCCACTTGCTGAGCCCCGACCATAAGTGAGCTCACCCTTGCTAATATTTTGATCAGAGAGTGATGACGAAGACTTCGCAGATGACATTGATAAGTTTTGAGTCTAACGATGCACCAGTCACCTTCCTGTGGAAGAGTGTCCATGTTTAATTTCGTCGTACTTTGATTGTGATACTTGTTAAGATACAATGTTCTGGATGATGTAATAAAGTTACTCTACTCCCTTTTACGCCTTTATTGCATTGTCTTTTGATATATTACACTTGTGACATCAACATATGTGTGGAAAATGGATCCTGGCCCACATATGTTATGCATTCGATTTTGCCTCCAGAACCGGGTGTGACACAGTGTCAAGTTCAGCAGTAGCGTGATACAAGAGAGGATTCCAAAGCTCGAACAGTTAACAACACTTTTCCAAAGTCCAGGCATATTTACTGAAGTAATATAGGGGCTGGACCAAGAACTTGTTACACATATATTGTAATTTTCGTTTCTTTTGCTTTACATTATTGCCTTAAAAACAATTTGAGAAGGTGCAACCTTCGACACTTTGTAATAAACCTGCAGTTACACCATCGAGTGTAACGAAAAAGTTGAAAAAGCTCCAAAGTTGTCATTAAGGGGATGAAGAGCTAAAAAGCCACCTAGTAAAGGTGAATAAGCTCCAAAGTTGTTCCTAAGGGGATGCAGAGCTAAACTACCACCTAGTAAAGGTGAAGAAGCTCCAAAGTCGTCCCTATGGGGATGCAAAGCTAGAATGCCACCTAGTAAAGGTGAAGAAGCTCCAAAGTCGTTCCTAAGGGGATGTAGAGCTAAAATACCACCTAGTAAAGGTGAAGAGACTCCAAAGTCGTTCCTAAGGGGATGCAGAGTCTTTTTATAATATGTTTTACATCATCATTTTTACCCAAGCATTTTTTGCATCATATCATTGCATCATTTGGCATCATACCATCATACATCATGTTGCATCATCCATGAAGTGAAAAGAAGGGGAATGGTTACCTCGTCTGCAGATGCGACTCAACTACGAAGCTAAATTTGGGATTTTTTGAGAAATTATGGATTAAAAGCAGGGGAAGAAATAAAAGAAAATAATTGTTGTCATCAACAGCATGCAGAAAGGTACAATGCAATGGCTTTGGTAACTGACATTTTACAACATTTCGAGACCTTCGGATAAGAAGGGGATTCTTTACGAAGCGTGAAAAGAAGGGAAGGAGTTTTTTCTCCTTCGGCTCAAAAACGGTACGTACTATTATTTCACGCTGTATAAAGAAATATAACACACGATGCAACTGAACACAACATACAATTGTCTTTACATAAAGAAAGGTGCTTTAGAATGTATTTACATAATTTCCACATACAAAATTCGAAGTTTTTTACAATAATTCAATCTTCTTCTTTCAAAACTTTTTCAGCAACTTTGTTTAACAAAGTATTAACAGCTTCGTCTATTGTCGCGTTGACCACCTTGAATTCATCGAGAATTCCCTGCAGTGCTGGATCAGCGTCAGGATCATATGGTTTCGGGGGGAGAAAGATCTGCTACATAAAAGTGTAGTTTTGTTAAATACGAAGCTAAAACATTTACGAATCCAGATCTTAACAGAAACATATACCTATATGCCTTTCTCGCTATGCAGCTTCTTCAGCTCTCTTAGCTTCTTCTGAAGCACGATGGGCCTCTTCCTCACTCCGTCTGATAGCTTCGTCCGCTATTTCCCTTCCACCGTTCACCCATATTTTGGAGTAAAATCTCCCACCTAAGGCAGTTGCTTCAGCTGAAGGCTCTTTGATGTCGTTTACTGAAATTGTAAATTCTGGCTGGATTACATCTTTCATATGCTCGCAGCCAGATTTTTCAAGTAATGACGCAGCCCCTCGGGCACCTACATAGGCACAGAAATCTCCTCTGCCAATGAGGACTTCATCAAAAGCTTCAACTTCACCTTCGATCCATTTGACTACACCTTCGGGATCACCGCAAATAAAATTTTGTTCAGTTGAGAATGCGCCAATTTTAGCAAAAGTACTCTTCAGCTTGTTACAACATTGCATAGCAACAGAAAAACATTCTTCCTTTGAGAAGCTCTTCAATATTCTTTTGAACTCTGTTTTGCTCAGCCTTGGATATTTCATGCTTCGCTTTTTCAACTTCAAAATTCTCATTAACTTCATTGAGCTTCTTTTCTAGCCTTACCACTTCAGACTTGCGGAGCTCCACTTGAGAGGATAAAGCATATTCCAAGTCCGCTATGTGTTTTGCGTCAGCTTTTTTCTCTTTTTCAAGCTTCAAAATTTTTTGGTCTGCCTCAGAGAAAGCAGTTAAGTCAGTCTGGCTTTTCTTAAACTTTTTTATTAAAGAAATTAAAATCTTATCTTTCTCAATAACCTGATGTCGTAGGTCTATAACTTCCGACCGTAGATTGTCGAAGGCTATCCGAGTACTTTCGTCCTCGGCATCCTTCTGCGCTTTTAAAGCTTTACTCAAAATGAGTTCCTGGTAGCAGCAAAGCAAGATTTAATAAATCGATACGCAGAAGTATTCGAGTGATAGGTAAAGTAAAGGAGAAAAGCATAAACAAACCTTTAAGTTATTATATGTCAGGCAATCTGCGAGATGATCCTTCGGCATAGTAGATAGCCCAAGCTCAAGCTTTGGATAACCCATGTTGTCCATCATTTCTCAGCAAACATTAATCTCTTTGTTGTCCAGGAGGCAGTATAGGTAATCATATTCATCATTTCCCCCATAAACCAAAGAGCCACGAGGGTACTTCAAGTCTTTTCCATAATATTGCACTTCGGCAATTTGTTCTTCTTTTAATTGTTTCCCCGAAGCATGGCGAACAATGTATCCAAGATCGCCAAGAGACATCGCTTCGGGTATTGGCAATGCTATTTTCTCTAGTAGGCTTTCACATTCTTGTTCTATTGGCCTGTATTCCGAAGGTCGGGCCTTAGAAAAATCACGAGCAACAGTTTCGTCAATAGCCTTTTTCAATTCATCAACCTTGCCTTCGGAAACCTTTTTGGGAGCAGGTGTCACCATTTTTGCAGGCCTCAGAACAGCATCCAGAATGTTGGCCATCCTTCTCCCTTTCTTAGGAGTTAATGCTGGAACGGATGCTATCTTTGACAGCTCTTGCACCATCGGAGAATTTTGTGGCTTCGGCTGTTGTCCCATCTTAGAGCTCTTTGTTTTTTGTTTTTTCCAAGAGAATAGTAGGCACTTCAGTCACTACAGCAGATGCCCCGGTCATCTATTCAAAAATTCCAAATGTAACATTAGATAAAAAAATGCCTCGATTCAAATCAAGGAAAAAGAGAAGTATTACTTCCGGAGCTGGGAGGGTCTCTTCAGCTGCTTCGATAGCTTCTGTTTGTAAGGTCTCTGCAATAGGCAGTTTTGCACCCCTTTCTAAGTAGTACGACTTCGGTCGGTGAGTTAGAACTTTTGTCTTCTTTTACTTCGGTGCGGTGGAGGAAGTCGTCGCTGCAGATTTCCTTTTCATTCCTATTTTATGTGCAGGAAAATAGTAGTCAGGATATACAAATCCAATAACATCAAACACTCTATTCAATCTCCTTTTTCTCTAGGCACCAAAGGCAGTATTCATGGCTTTGTCCTTAGCATTTGTGTATATCCCCAATAATTCATCACTAGTCGCTTCAATGGCCTCTAGCCAGTCATCGTTTAGTTCACCAAATTGATCCCTATAGCGATAAGTATATTTCAAATACACAAGTCCCCCTTCTCTTGAGCTGGTATCAGTTTCCTACGACATTTCCCACTTGTTACCAAGAGGTCATACCTTGAAGGCTATATGCTCTTGAACCAAATCTCTGAAGCCGATGTAGCTGCATACAGTGTTGAAGGCTACCAGGCAGGCTTGAGCTTTTTCACTATCCACAATTGTAGGTCTTCTGATGCCGAAGCGTGATTGAATAGGTCATTGAATCACATATTTCACATCTTCCCTCTCAACTGCGTCATTCTTAACATAAAACCACTGCTTCATCCAGGATCCTGGTCATTTTTCGGAATGTTGGAATAGGGTGTCTCACATCAGAGCGATATATGAAGGAGTAACAACCAAATTTGTATGATATTGTTCCTTCCCAACTGTCTTTGTCTGGTAGGATAACTCATGTATATTGCAGAAGCAGTCGACATCTAGGTCTAGCCCTTGGCTCTCATCGCCCAAATGAAAACTCCAACTTTAATCAAAGCTTCGGGAGTAAGCTGATGAAGGTACATTTCAAATCTTTTCAGCACTTCGACTAGCATTTGTTGCAAGGGAAAGCGAAGGTCATCCTTCATGAAACTTTGGAATACAACCAATTTGTCTGCCTCAGGAAGAGGAACAGTGCTCTCTCCTCTAGCTCTCACTACGGATATATCATGAAAATATTTGCCCTTTATTGCCTCAATCTGCCCTTTTTTAACAGTGGATTTTTCGAAGACAACATGGCTTGGCCTCCATGGTCGATCTTCGACGTCTTCTGCACCACTATCAAAATCAAAGTCATCGCTACCCTCAGAATCTTTGGATAATCCAGCCAGAATTTCACTGGTTATCTTTTCCATGTTGGTCCTCTCCATATCTTGATAAAACCCAGCTAGTGCAGGGTCTTCGCTTCTCTTATCTTCGGCCATCTCAACTTTAATTAAAGCAAAAAAGGCGAAGCTCGAAAACAGTTGCGCTTACACTGGCAGCAAACTAAGAATAAGCCAGCAAAAAGTTGATAGCATGAAAAAAAAATTATCACAACCCTCATATATATATGCAAAGCACCACTGTGAAGTGGTCTCCATATCTCAGAAGATTTCGCTATTCTAGTGAAGGAAAGGTGTTTTTCGAACCTTCGGCTTAAGGCCTTCGTTTGTTTTGCAGTTTGAGTTTGTTACAAAGAGACAAACTAGTACTATGAGGGGCTACTGTTGGGGGCTTCATCTTACGAAGGTCCTCAAAAACACGGCTAACCATTTGTTATCATCATGTTGTCAAGCATTACAGGAGCTTCGGAACCAGAATAGCTTCGATACGGAACAATGGAAGAGCAACGAAGGTAGGTTCGTCATAATAAAACAAGGAGAAGATGTGATCCTAAACACTGAGAGCAAAATATAGTATCATCCTTAAATTATTTGTAAACTCTGTGTGTAATCTCTGAGGGCATAAATTTAATATCGTGCGAAGTTGTGTGACTCCCTATAAATAGATGAATAGTGCCCTGCATAAAGTACCTTTTTTGGAGGGCCAAACAATTGCTGGGTGTAATCTTGTCGGCGTTTCGGACCCGCGAGGACCCTCAACCGACCGGTGAATTTGTCACTGCGTGTCCTTGCCCAGATGGGTGGATGCAAGATGGAACACAAGAGGGAGGATGAGGCTTATGTTATCTTACACCGGGGTGCTCGTAGTAGGGGTTACAAGCATCGTGTGCGAGAGAGAGAGAGAGAGAGAGAGAGAGGGTCTGGCCCTGAGGTGAGCTTGTCTGAGTTAGCCTCCTCTGCGTTTCTCCCACTCTGCCTGCCTCTGCTCGCCTCCTTTTGGAAGGCCCTGGACATCCCCTTTTATAGATACAAGGAGATGGTCCAGCTGTATAATGGGGGTGTAGCTATGTGCTAACGTGGCCGGCGGAGAAGTGCCTGAGCCCTGTATATGTGCTAATGTGGCCGTCCGAGAGTGCTTGAGCCCTGTAGAAGCGTAGCTGACGGTGCGGCCCGGGGTCCTGCTGACGTTTCTTTGCCGACGTCATGGACGCACGCGGGGAACCATCATTACCTGTTACCGGAGTAATCTAGATGGGACACCAGTATTGTTCCTTCGTAGCCTGAGGCAGCTAGCTATGGGTTGGATAATGATGTATCCCCTGTGGCGCGGTCGGTCCGAGCCCGAGGTCGGGCGAGGCGGAGACTTCTCCCGAGGCCAGGGCTAAGGCCGAGGCCCGTGGTCGGGCGAGGCAGAGACCTTCTCCCAGGTCGAGGCTAAGGCTGAGGCCTAGGGTCGGGCAAGGTGGAGACCTTCTCCCGAGGCCGAGGCTGAGGCCGAGGCCTGAGGTCGGGGGAGGCGGAGCTCCCTGTTGCGCCCGAGGCTGAACTCAGGGGAGGTCGTGGCTTACTGTCGTTGGCACAGTAGTCGGAACGGGGTGAATAGTGTTGTTTTCCTATCAGAACGATCAATAAAGGGGCGAAGTGTCTGCGGTCACTTCGACCTTGCCGACTGAGGCGCGCGTGTCAGGATAAGGTGTCAGGCGATCCCTGCATTAAATGTGCATGCGATACGGTCGGTTGGTAAGGCGATTTGGCCGAGGTTGCTGCACGACAAAGTTTGCCCGAGCTGGGCTTCGGGCGAGCCGAGGGTGCGCCCACTGCCTGAGGAGGCCCTCGGGCGAGGCATGAATCCGTCCGGGACTACTGTTCCCGCCCGAGGCCGGGCTCGGGCGAGGCGAGATCGCGTCCCTTGGTAGACGAGGCCTTGACTTGAACCGTGCTTATCTGTCTTTGCAGTTTGTTCTGAAGATGATTTCCAGCCATGTTAAGGAGTATTGGGTGTACCCCTAATTACGGTACCCGACAGTAGCCCCCGAGCCTCGAAGGGAGTGTAGGTACTCGCTTGGAGGTTCTGTCGGATTTCTTGCAAGGCGACCAGCCTTTCTCGGTTATATTTTGTTCCGATGGGTGCGCGCGAGCGCACCCGTCGGGTGTAGCCCCCGAGGCCTCGGAGGAGTGGTTTGACTCCTCTGAGGTCTTAATTCTTTTTGTGATGCCTCGGTCGGCCTTGTTATTCCCTCATGCGGCCTGGCCGCAGCCCGGGTGCACGGTCAGGCTCCGAGTTTTTAAGCTGGTTTGTCGACGTGGCCGATAATTTGGTCGTAGCCTGGTGCGAGAGCAGCCTCTGAGCCTCTGCATGGAGCAAGAGGACGATCAAGGACTGTCTCGGCTTTTTATTGTACGCCCCTTCGTCGCCTTTCCGCAAGGAGGAAGGGGGGAAAGCACCATGTTACCCTTGGAGGGCACCAAACAAGGTGTTTCCAGTGAGTTGCTATCGGGTGATTCGAGTGGACGCCCGAGCCCCGTTCGATAAGGGTCGGCTAGTGGCCCAGAGGCGCGCTCCAAAAGTACCTGCAGGTGATTTGCTGGACCCGGACCCATTTGATAGGGTACGAGGGCTCGGTGCCTCCCTCCGGTGGGATTCCATTACAAATCGTCCCCGCTGGTCTCGGAAATGTCCTAGGGTACCTCGGGAGCGTAGCTCGAGCCTCAGCTATGTAACGGACGTACCCAGGGTCATCCCTGACTCTGCGTGCTCTAGGGCGACTGTCGAACCCTTCCGAGGGGCCAGCCTTCGAACCCATGATCAGTAAAGGGCTCGGAGCCCAAGTGCTCTTGGGCGGTTGCCGAACCCCACAGGGCGCAACCTTCGAACCCCTGATCAGTAGGAGGGCTCGGGGCCCGTTTCCTTCGCTGAGAAGGATCCTTTTTCGAAATATCCCCTTTCCCGATCCCTGTGGCAAGAGAGAGAGAGAGGAAAAGAAAAAGGATACGAATTTAAATAATGTGGCGCACCTTTTTTGACGCGGTCATCATGACGGAGGTGAAACGGTGCCCGCTTCGCCTGCCAGAGGTGTCGCTTGTCCTGCCAGGGAGTTAATGCGATGGGACAGGCGATTCGCGGGGCGTCTTTTGCACGTGCGCGAGTCGTTTGAGGAACGGAACACGAGTGCGTCGTCTTTTATGCTATGGGAGAGGGCTCCCCTGTCATTTCAGGAGAGGATGCGAGCTTGGAGGTGATTGGACTGCTGCTTCCGCGTGTCTGTCGCTGCAATTACTGTTGGCCCGTCTTTGGTCATATCAACGGTCGTGCCTATTCCCATGGCTGACTGACCTGTGATCGTCGCACTTAATTGGCACTATTGGGTCATGCGCGGGGCTGCCTCGAGTCGCTGCACTGGTTCTGCAGCCGAGAAGACGCGGCATTGGTGCAAGCGGCGGTGCGGTTTCCTTGCACGTAGTAACTGGTGCGCGGTTGCATGACATGTGGGCCCGGGCCTCCATGCTGGACCGCCAGATGTGACGAAGCTGAAAGGGTGCACAACCGTGGTGCGGTTGTATGCTTCTTGCGTGGAGGTCCGCCCTTTCGACCGCTGGTTTCGGCGAGGATGAGGGGGCGTATAACCGCGGGGCGGTTACATGCTTCGTGTGTGGCGGTTTGCCTTCTTCGCGTTTCGGGCCAGCTCGTATGACAGGTGGGACCTAGCCCCCGTGTCGTAGGGTGGGAACCCTGGAGCACGTCGGTGGAGACTTTGCCCGTGACGCTTGGGGGTGCGAGTGGGGAGATCCGCCTTTAAAAAGGGATCGATCTCCCGAGCAGTAGCCATGCCTTCGCACTCCTCGCATTCATCGCGTCTTTCCACCTTCCGAGCCCCCAGATGGGGTGCACCTATGTTGCCTTCTTCTTGCTGTCGTTGGAGGAGCGTGACCTCGTGGGGGTTGGCGCTCTTCAGTCATCGCTCGGCTTCAAGGATTTTCATCATGCAGCCCGGCTGTAGTCCCTCGCCGACGGTCACCCAGAGTGATGGCCGCCAGCCTTGTGGTGGGGAAGAGCGAGCCGGGCCGTGGCCTCTCCCTTGCCCTCAGCTTCAAGGATATTCATCATCCGTGCTGGGGAGGAGGGTGCGCCGAGTTGGGTCCCGCCTTCACGTGGGCAGCGGCCCGCTTCTTCCCTTAGTGTTCGGGGGAGAAGGGCGTTCGCCGTCCGTGGCGCTGTCAGCTGCCGCATGTCTGGCTCCCCGGCCTAGGCAGCTCTGGCGCTGCTTCCGGTGCCGCCTCCTACCGCTGGGGCGGAGCGTGGCTGCCCGTCCGCCGCATGGGTGTTGGTTGCACAACACGTCATACGCCGCGAGGGCGGTGTTCACGTTCTGGGACAGTCTCGTCCTTGCTCCTGTGGCGAGGACGAGAGTGAGGACCTGCCGGTGCGCACTAGGGCGGACGCCATTCGCCGGTGTGGCGTTGGCGCGCAGGTGGCCGCTGTCGTCGGTGCTGAGGTGGTGGTAGCCATAGGTGAGGCTCCCCCTGCAGAAGCGGTTGCCTCCGCCGACGAGACCGTCAGCGCCACCTATGGCCGGACCTCCGGCTCTTTGGCTTTAATGGCTGGTTCTCGTCCCTCATAAGGGGACGTGAGTGAGGGCCTTTTCACAGTAGAGTTTGCCCTGAGGCAATCGCTGCTGCTGTCTAGCCGCCCGAGGTGGAGGTCGTTGTCGCTGCTGGTGCAGTGGTCGCCAGCGAGCCGCTTGGAGTTTGTTATCTCGCAGCCCCTCTGGTGTGGAGGTAGTTCATTCCTGTGGGAATAGAGCTGGAGTCCCATTTGCAAGGGGATGTAATGATATTTGCCTGAGAGCAAAATGTAATGGCTTTAAGTACTAGACATCTGTCGTAGGTCGGGAAAACCACCGAGGGTGCTGCCGATGTCAAAGTCTAGGTACCATAGTTACCCTAAGTATGTGTGTTTGTTCTTTGTGGCTGCTAAGGCCTGAACATTTGGGTATAAAGTCGTGCTTCTTTCCTCTTGTTTCGAGCATTAGGACTTGTTCGGTAGCAGAATCCCTTATCCGAGCATGAGCTACCCTTCGCAGAAGGTGATGAGTGAGGTATCTGTATCCTGGAGGCGTAGGAGTCCCTCGGCTTGGTCGACCTTGTCGTTCTAGGTCCCTCTCGCTCGTCTTTAGGACACCGTTACCGATATAGTCGAAAGGCACGAAAGTCGTTTTGGTAGAAAACTTTTCCGAGGAAAATTTTGACGCAGAGGGGGTTCCCTCCTTTCCAGACCCGAGGCGACCGCCCGGGCCGGGACCCTTGCGGAGGGCCTGGTTGTGGCCGTCGGGTCTGGCCGGTCCGCCCAAGCCATGACCTCACAGCAGCGTGCCCGGGCCGAAGGTATGTTTTGCCCGCTTTGTGACTTTGTTTTTGTCTCCATTCTTCTCCTCGTGTTTGAAGAACATTGTCCGACTGTCTGCAGGGTTCGAGACGGCTCTTAATGAGTCCGTCAAGAACTGCGAGGCGCTTGCCGAGGCGGCTGAGCAGAAGGAGGCCGAGTGTGTGGCCATCTCCGAGGCTATCTCGGCTTTTTGCTGGGCCTTTGGCCTTGACGACGTCCCCTCGGGTAGCTACCCCCAGAGTCACCTGCGGGCCTTGGGCGACCATGTGCGCAGTAGACTCCACGGGGCGCTGCACCACGGCGTTAGGCGGGCCTTCTCCGTCCTCGCTTCCCACTACGACATGGATCTGGAGCGGGTCAGCGAGGGGTACTGCTTACCCGAGGAAGAGGAGGCCGCCTTAGCCGAGGTCCAGAGGCTTGACGCGGCTGTCGAGGGCCCAAGCGCGGCGCTGGCTTCCTCCTTTGAGGTGGAGATCCTTCCGCCCGTGTCGCCGTCTGAGGCCGGGCCAGATTCTGCCGAGGGTGGAAACGACACCGAGGGTGCTGCTCCTCCCCCTGCCGATGTCTGAGCCTGCAGGAACAGTTTGTTTTAAGTATGTGTATGTTTCTTATGGCCGCTGAGGCCTAAACATTTTGTGTCAGAGTATAAAGCTGTGTTTTCTTTCCTCTTGTTTCGTGCGTTAGGACTTGTTCGTCGGTAGCAGAATCACTTGTCCGAGCGTGAGTTACTTTTCACGGAAGGTGATGAGTGAGGTATCCGTATCCTGGAGGCGTAGGAGTCCCTCGGCTCGGTCGGCCTTGCCGTTTAAGTGTTCCTCTCGTCGTTTTTAGGATTCTGTTATCGATATAGTCGAAAAGCATGAAAGTCGTTTTGGTAGAAAACTTTTCCGAGGAAAATTTTGACGCAGAGGGGGTTCCCCCCTTCTAGCCCCCGAGGGAGGTTCGGTTTTTGCTGAGGCAAGGTCGATCCTCCCTTGACGGTTAGACTTTTTATTTATGCTTGTAAAGGGATCAAGGTACATGAACAACTTGAAACACTTTAAGGGTAAAAGCGACATAGTTGTTCGATGTTCCAAGCGTTGCTGTAGACCTCGCCTTGATCGATGGCCAGCTTGTATGTCCTGGGCTTCAAAACTTTGGCGATGACGAACGACCCTTCACAGGGAGGAGTAAGCTTGTGGCGCCCTCGGGCGTCTTGTCACAGCCGAAGTACCAAGTCTCCCACTTGGAAGCCTCGAGTCCGAACCCTTCGGGCGTGGTAGCGTCGCAGAGACTGCTGATACCGCGCCGAGTGTAGTAAGGCTACGTCCTGAGCCTCTTCCAACTGGTCCAGTGAATCTTCTCGGCTGGCCTGGTTGCTTCGGTCGTCGTAAGCCTTTGTCCTCGGGGAACCGTATTCCAAGTCCGTGGGTAAGATGGCCTCGGCCCCATAGACTAGGAAAAACAGCGAGAAGCCCGTGGCCCGGCTCAGCGTCGTCCTCAGACTCCAAACCACCGAGGGCAGTTCTTTTATCCACCGCTTGCCAAACTTGTTGAGGTCGTTGTAGATCCTCGGCTTTAGTCCCTGCAAAATCATGCCATTGGCGCGCTCCACCTGCCCGTTTGTCATCGGGTGAGCAACGGCGGCCCAGTCCACTCGGATGTGGTGGCCTTCGCAGAAGTCTAGGAACTTTTTCCCAAAGAACTGCGTGCCGTTGTCGGTGATGATGGAGTCTGGGACCCCAAAGCGGTGGATGATGTTTGTGAAGAACGTCACCGCCTGCTCGGACCCGATGCTGGTTAAGGGTTGGACCTCGATCCACTTGGAGAATTTGTCGATGGCGACCAGAAGGTGCGTGAAGCCCCCGGGTGCCTTCTGTAAGGGACCGACGAGGTCTAGACCCCACACGGCGAACGACCAAGTGATAGGTATTGTCTGAAAGGCCTGAGCTGGCAGGTGCGTCTGTCTTGCGTAGAATTGACACCCTCGGCAGGAGCGTACAATCCTAGTGGCATTGGCCACTGCGGTCGGCCAGTAGAAACCTTATTGGAAAGCATTTCCTACGAGGGCCTGAGGTGCTGCATGGTGACCGCAAGCCCCCGAGTGTATTTCTTGTAACAGCTCTTGTCCTTGGGCGACGGATATGCATCGTTGGAGAATGCCCGAGGGGTTGTTGTGATACAGCTCCTTTTCATCACCCAGTAAAACGAACGACTTGGCGCGCCGAGCCAGTCGCTGAGCTTCGGCCTTGTCGAGGGGCAGCTCTCCTCGGAGGAGATATTCCAGGTACAGGGTCTGCCAGTTCAAGTTTGGCGTAACCCCATCCTGCTCTCCCTCGACGCGCAGGGCCTCACCCTCGGCGGCCGAGGGTACCTCGGGCTAGGCCGAGGTCTCCTCTGGTTCAGGCGCGTCGTCGATTTTGACGGATGGCTGATATATATCCCTGGAGAAGACATTCGGGGGAACCGTCGTTCGCCCCGAGGGTATTTTAGCTAGCTCATCCACGGTCTCGTTGTACCGTCGAGCAACATGGTTGAGCTCCAGCCCATAGAATTTATCTTCTAAGTGCCGAACTTCGTCGCAGTAGGCCTCCATTTTCTGATCGCGGCAGTGAGAGTTCTTCATGACTTGGTCAATAACGAGCTGCGTGTCGCCACGAGCGTCGAGGCGCCGAACCCCTAGCTCGACGGCGATGCGCAGTCCATTAACCAAGGCCTCGTACTCGGCCACGTTGTTTGACGCCAGAAAATGGAGGCGCAGTACGTAGCGCACTTGTTTCCCGAGGGGTGAGATGAAGAGCAAGCCAACACATGCTCCTGTTTTCATAAGCGACCCATCGAAGTACATGGTCCAAAGTTCGGGCTGTATTGGAGCTGTCGGCAATTGGGTGTCGACCCATTCCGCCAGGAAGTCTGCCAAGACTTGGGATTTTATTGCCTTCCGAGGGGCAAATGAAAGTGTTTCGCCCATGAGTTCCACTGCCCATTTTGCTATCCTACCCGAGGCCTCTCGGCACTGGATGATCTCTCCCAGGGGGAAGGATGACACCACAGTCACCGGATGAGACTCGAAGTAGTGTCGCAACTTTCGCCGTGTTAGAATTACTGCGTACAGTAGCTTCTGGATTTGCGGGTAGCGGATCTTGGTCTCGAAAAGCACCTCGCTGATGAAGTAGACTGGCCTCTGGACGAGCAGTGCATGCCCTTCTTCTTGTCTCTCGACTATGACCGTGGCGCTGACCACCTAAGTGGTTGCAGCTACGTAAATCAAGAGAGCTTCTCCCGCAGCGGGGGGCACCAAGATGGGCGCATTAGTAAGAAGCGCTTTAAGGTTCCCGAGGGCTTCTTCGACCTCGGGAGTCCAAGCAAAGCGCTCGGCCTTCCTTAAGAGGCGGTACAAGGGCAATCCTTTCTCGCCAAGGCGCGAGATGAAGCGGCTCAGAGCCGCAAGGCATCCCATGACCCTTCGTACTCCTTTCAAATCTTTGATTGGCCCCATGTTGGTGATGGCCACGATTTTCTCCGGGTTGGCCTCGATGCCTCGTTCGGAGACGATGAACCCTAGGAGCATGCCTCGGGGGACTCCGAAGACACACTTATCGGGATTGAGTTTTACACCCTTCGCTCTTAGACACCTAAATGTTATCTCAAGGTCAGAGAGGAGGTCGAAGGCTTTCCTTGTTTTGACAACGATGTCATCGACGTAAGCCTCGACCGTTCTGCCGATGTGCTCTCCGAACACATGGTTCATGCACCTTTGGTATGTTGCACCTGCATTCCTCAAGCCAAATGGCATAGTAGTATAACAATACATGCCAAAGGGTGTGATGAAAGAAGTCGCGAGCTGGTCGGATTCTTTCATCTTGATTTGGTGATAGCCTGAATAGGCGTCGAGGAAAGACAGGGTTTCGCACCCAGCAGTGGAGTCCACAATTTGATCGATGCGGGCCAGAGGGTAGGGAACCTTTGGACATGCCTTGTTTAAACCAGTATAGTCCACACACATCCTCCATTTCCCACCTTTTTTCTTTACAAGCACATGGTTAGCTAACCATTCTGGATAGAATACCTCTTTGATGAACCCCGCAACCATTAGCTTGTGGACCTCCTTGCCTATGGCCCTGCGCTTTTCTTCATCAAAACGGCGCAGGGGCTGCTTCACGGGTCGGGCACCGGCTCGGATGTCCAGTGAGTGCTCGGCGACATCCCTCGGTATGCCGGGCATGTCCGAGGGACTCCATGCAAAAATTTCGGTGTTTGCACGGAGAAAGTCGACGAGCACTGCTTCCTATTTGGGGTCGAGCTCGGAGCCGATCCTGACTTTCTTGCCGGCGTCGTTGCTGGGGTCGAGAGAGACGGACTTAACCGCCTCAGCTAGTTCGAAGTTGTCGGCATGCCGCTTCGCGTCAGGCGCCTCTTTGGAGAGGCAATCCAGGCCGACGATGAGGGCTTCGGATTCGGCGATGGCCTCGGCGTACTCCACGCATTCCACGTCGCACTCGTAAGCGTGGCGGTATGTGGATCCAACGTTGATGGTTCCGTTGGGCCCGGCATCTTGAGCTTGAGGTACGTGTAGTTGGGGACGGCCATGAACTTGGTGTAGCATGGTCTTCCCAACACCTCGTGATAAGTCCCTCGGAACCCGACTACCTCGAAAGTGAGGGTTTCCTTTTGGAAGTTGAAGGGAGTTCCGAAGCAGACGGGCAAATCAAGTTGCCCAAGGGGCAGGACGCACTTACTGGGGACGATCCCATGGAAAGGTGTTGCACCGGCCCGAATTGCGGACAGATCGATCTCCAAGAGCCCTAGGGTCTCGGCGTAGATGATGTTGAGGTTGCTGCCCCCGTCCATGAGGACCTTGGAGAGCCTAGCGTTGCCGAAGACAGGGTCGACGACGAGCGGGTACCTTCCTGGGCTCAGTACGCAGTCGGGGTGGTTGCCTTGGTCGAACGTAATGGGCTTGTCAGACCAGTCTAGGTAGACTAGCGCCGCTACCTTCACCAAGTAGACCTCCTGGCGCTCCTGCTTGCGGTGCCAAGCCGAGGCGTTCGCCACCTATCCGCCGTAGATCATGAAGCAGTTGTGGACCTCCGGGAACTCCTCTTCCTTGTCGCCCCCCTTCTTGTTGTTGCCTTGGTCCTTGCCACCTTCTGCCGAGGGTCCTGCCTTATTGAAGTAGCGCCGGAGCATGTCGCATTCTTCAAGGGTGTGCTTGACGGGACCCCTGTAATAGGGGCACAACTCCTTGAGCATCTTGTCGAACGCGTTGGCCCCTCTGGGAGGTTTCTGAGGATTTCGGTGCTCGGCAGCAGCGACGAGATCCGTGTCAACGGCGCCGCGTTTTGCCTGCGCCTTCTTACTGGTCTTCTTCTCTGCGCCACGCTGGACGGACGCCTCGGGGGCGTCTTCCTTCTGTCTTCCCTGAGGCTGCTTGTCCTTCCGGAAGATGGCTTCGACCGCCTCCTGACCAGAGACGAACTTGGTGGCTATGTCCATCAATTCGCTCGCCTTGGTGGGAGTCTTGCGCCCTAGTTTGCTCACCAGGTCCCGGCAAGTGGTGCCGGCGAGGAATGCCTCGATGACGTCCGAGTCGGTGATGTTGGGCAACTCGGTGCGCTGCTTCGAAAACCGCCTGATGTACTCTCACAGGGATTCCCCGAGCTGCTGGCGGCAGCTCCTAAGATCCCACGAGTTCCCAGAGCGCACGTACGTACCTTGGAAGTTTCCAGCGAAGGCCTTGACTAGGTCGTCCTAGCCGAAGATCTGCGCAGGAGGCAGATGCTCTAGCTAGGCCCTGGCAGCGTCGGAGAGGAAGAGGGGAAGGTTGCGGATGATGAGGTTGTCATCGTCTGTTCCTCCCAACTGGCATGCCAGCCGGTAATCCGTGAGCCATAACTCCGGCCTCGTCTCCCCTGAATACTTGGTAATGGTAGTCGGGGCATGGAACCGGGCCGGGAACGGCGCCCGTCGTATGGCTCGGCTGAAGACTCGTGGGCCTGGTGGCTCGGACGAGGGGCTCCGATCCTCCTTATTGTCATAACGTCCCCTGCACCTGGGGTGGTAGCCTCGGTGCACCTTCTCCTCAAGGCAGGCTCGACAGTCGTGGCGGTGTTGCTCGTCACTGAGGCGATCCCGGACGGCAGGTGTCATGTCTCTTGTGTGCTCGGTGCGGACCGAGGCCTCACACATGCGTCGGGGGGACGCTGCGCGATGCTCTGAGGGGTCTCCTTGCCTTCGGGAGGCAGAGCTCTCGGCTCGTCGGACAGCGACGTCTTCCAGGAGACCCTTGAACTCGCCCTGGATACGTCGCCCCTCGGTGGTGGATGGCTCCGGCATTGTCCGAGTAACATCGCCGCTGCAGCTAGGTTCTGGTCGGCCCCGCTGAAGGCCGGGGGCAGCCCTGCCCTGGCATCGTTAATGATACGGCGCTGGACGTCCCGGGCCCGATGACGCGCTCCTCCGGGGAGTGCTCGGCCTACCCACTCCTGCTCGATGTCCTGTCGGAGCTGCACAAGTCGCCCTGTTTCTTCGTCGAGCTTGGCCTGCATCTCACGGAGTTGCTCGAGTTGTGTGTCCTGATCCCCAGCAGGGATCGGACCACAGCTAGCTCCCGCGGGATCTCAACGCGAGACGTAGGCACAGGGGCGTCGTCATCCTCTGGCATGCCGAGGTGGTTGTCTTCGTCATGATCCCCCTGATCGATGTGGAAACACTCGCGACTTGGGCCATAACCCTCGTCGTTAAGGTTGTGGTCATTGTCAGAGCAGCCGGAGAGGCAGCGGTCACATGCAAGCATGAAGTCTCGC
Organism: Zea mays; assembly: GCF_902167145.1. NCBI lineage: Eukaryota > Viridiplantae > Streptophyta > Magnoliopsida > Poales > Poaceae > Zea > Zea mays. The sequence goes on along the minus strand of NC_050100.1, from coordinate 133,487,786 downwards.
ATGGCACTGGGATCACTGAGTCCGGAGAAATCCCAACTGAAGTCGGGGTCGTCTTCTTCCTCGGAACCCGCGGGTCTGGAGGTTGAGACGGCCGTCAGTCGGTCCCAAGTTGACCACATATGGTACCCTAGAAGGTCAGGATACGCCCTTGCGAAAGCGCTCACTGAAGCGGGGTCGCCTGGTGGATCAAAGCTGAATCTAAAGGGAACAGGATGGAAAACTGATGGTACCTTCTGGTCGATGGACGGTGGTGAAGTCGCATCGGGGACGAAGTGTGTCATCATCTCAGGTGCGAGACTAATGTCCGACAAGTCCCTCGCAAGGGTGCCGGTGTCTTCAGTCCGCTTGGGGTTGGCACGTTGCTGGGAAGCGACACCCATCGTTGTCTCAGGTGCGAGCACAACACCCGATATGTCCCCCGCAGGGGTGCCGGCGTCGTCGACTCGCTCTGGCCCGACAGCCGACGAGGTGTCGCCTCCTGCCTTGCCACGGTTCGTCTCCTCCTCCGGCGAGGAGGGTGGCGGGGCAAACCCGGATGTCCCTCTTCTGCCGCGGGGAGATGCCATCGTCGAGTTCGCCTCCACCGGGCGAGCCGACGACCGTCGTTGTTGTCGTGCTGCGAGGGGAGGAGTATCATGTCGTAGCCGCCGTCGTGGGACATGAACTCGAGACTCCCGAAGCGGAGCACCGTCCCGGGCTAAAGAGGTTGCTGAAGACTATCCATCTGGAACTCAACGGGAAAGTATTTGTCAACACGCAGCAGGCCCCTACCTGGTGTGCCAACTGTCGGCGTTTCGGACCCGCGAGGACCCTCAACCGACCAATGAATTTATTGCTGCGTGTCCCTGCCCAGATGGGTTGATGCAAGATGGAACACAAGAGGGAGGATGAGGCTTATGTTATCTTGCACCGGGGTGCTCGTAGTAGGGGTTACAAGCGTCGCACGAGAGAGAGAGAGGGTCTGGGCCTGAGGTGAGCTTGTCTGAGTTAGCCTCCTCTGCGTTTCTCCCACTCTGCCTGCCTCTGCTCGCCTCCTTTTGGAAGGCCCTAGACATCCCCTTTTATAGATACAAGGAGATGGTCTAGTTGTACAATGGGGGTGTAGCTATGTGCTAACGTGGCTGGCGGAAAAGTGCCTGAGCCCTGTATATGTGCTAATGTGGCCGTCGGAGAAGTGCTTGAGCCCTGTAGAAGCGTAGCTGACGGTGCGGCCCGGGGTCCTGCTGACGTTTCTTTGCCGACGTCATGGACGCACGTGGGGAACCATCATTACCTGTTACCGGAGTAATCTAGATGGGACACCGGTCTTGTTCCTTTGTAGCCTGAGGCAGCTAGCTAGGGGTAGGGTAATGATGTATCCCCTGTGGCACGGTCGGTCCGAGCCCGAGGTCGGGCGAAGCAGAGACTTCTCCCGAGGCCCAGGCTGAGGCCAAGGCCCGTGGTCGGGCGAGGCGGAGACCTTCTCCCGAGGCCGAGGCTGAGGCCGAGGCCTGGGGTTGGGCAAGGAGGAGACCTTCTCCCAAGGCCGAGGCTAAGGCCGAGGCCTGAGGTCGGGCGAGGCGAAGCTCCCTGTTGTGCCCGAGGCTGAACTCGGGGGAGGTCATGACTTACTGTCGTTAGTTTTACCCTGGTGGTTGGCACAGTAGTCGGAACGAGGTGAATAGTGCTGTTTTCCTGTCAGAACGATCTGTAAAGGGGCGAAGTGACTGCGGTCATTTCGACCTTGCCGACTGAGGCACGCGTGTCAGGATAAGGTGTCAGGCGATCCCCGCATTAAATGCGCATGCGATACAGTCGGTTGGTAAGGCGATTTGGCCGATGTCGTTGCACGACAAAGTTTGCTCGAGCTGGGCTTCGGGCGAGCCGAGGGTGCGCCCACTGCCTGAGGAGGCCCTCGGGCGAGGCGTGAATCCGTCCGGGACTACTATTCCCGCCCGAGGCCGGGCTTGGGCGAGGCGAGATCGCGTCCCTTGGTAGACGAGGCCTTGACTTGAACCGTGCTTATCAGTCTTTGCGATTTGTTCTGAAGATGTTTTCCAGCCATGTTAAGGAGTATTGGGGGTACCCCTAATTACGGTACCCGACAAATCTCTTCTTCGCCTCACCTTCGCTCCAAACCATTTTCTAGAGCCGAAGGTATGTTTATAAACTTAATATATGAAGGAGAAGAAACAACCTATTGATATGTAAGATGAATCGTCATGCTTAAACTCGATATCTTTTATATATGTTCATTTATCCATTTATAATAATACATCATAATTCCCTAGTGAAATCTTAACCTTCGTCTTCGAAGGGGTTATCCCGAAGGGGTCACCACTTGAAGACGAAGCCTTACCATCTCTTTTTAATACTATGTTGCCTTGTTTTTTATTGTGTATAGAAATCAAGAACGAGTGACCAACAGTGTTCTCTAGGGCTTCACTCAGCACCCTAGAGTTGACTCTGATGATATGTCTAGACTAGTAGTGAAGCCTACTACCGTCTATATCATTCTCTTACTAGCTCTCTCTCGCTCTTGGCCGGTTCATCTACAGGACATCAAGAATGTGTTACAAAGACTGTCTATTGGAGCTAATGTACTAGCTTTGTGGACCCTGTACACCCTATCATGGTCTACAAACTCAACAAGGTTGTCTATGGCCTAAAGCAGGCCTCCAAAGCTCAGTGCAATAGTTTTCCCACTTGGCCACTTATTTGCTCTTACTGTTTTGACGAGGCTAAGTTAGATACCTCTATATTCATGTACCATTGTGGTAGTAACATTGTGCACCTCCTCCTATATGTTGATGATATTGTGCTCACTACCTATTCTTCAGGTTTCCTACACCAAATTATTATCGTCCTTCAGCATGAGTTCATGATGAAGGATTTTGGTCCTTTTTATCACTTTATGGGGAATATTGTTGAGCATCGCTTGGATGGCCTATTTCTTCAATAGGGTTGGTACACCCTGAATATCCTAGAGCACTCTGGCATGCTAGACTACAAGCCATGTGTGACCCAGTGGACATGCAAGCAAGGCTCTTCGACGATGGTGCTCTTGTCAACGACCCAACTTCCTACCTTAGCCTTATCATCGCTCTTCAATGTCTTGCCTTCACTAGGCACGATATTGTGTATACGATCCAGTGGGTCATTCTCTACATCCATGATGCCCGGGAGTCGCACCTGAGCACAATCAAGCAGATCCTCTCGTACCTTCATAATACTGTCGAATATGGGCTTCTTCGGTGCTCCTCGACACATGAGCTAGTTTCTACACTCGCACTGACCGGGTCGGGTGCCCGAACATCCACCGGTCCACCTTCGGTGATATTCCTTAGGGACAACTTTATTTCTTGGTCCTTTAAAAGTTAGCCCTTGGTCTCTCGCTCTAGTGTTGAGGCTAAGTACTAGGCTATCGCTAATGAGATAGTTGAGGCGAGCTGGCTGTAGCTGCTACTCTAGAAGCTTCACAACTCCCTCTTCAGGACTACGTTTATCTCCTACGACAATGTTTACCTCTCCATCAACCTCATACAACACTAGTGCATGAAATATGTTGAGATCGATCTTCACTTCATCTGTGAGTGTGGTTGTCGAGGACATTAGTGTTCGTCATGTCTAGACCTGTTCAAACGTCAAGTGGGGTTAGGTTCGGGTCAAATCAAGGTCGGGTCATGGGTCGTTTTGCACGGCCCACGCCCGATCCGTGCATAGTGTCGAGTCGGGTTTGCCCGTGCCTCTCTATTCAATGTGCTGAGTCGGGTTTTTTCAGGTTGGTCGGTGTTGGGACCATGCTTCGTCGCCGAAGGTCCTGCAGGAAGAAACAGCTTCGGCTAAAGCTGCTTATACATGATGACCGAAGCTACCACTCATAAAGCTTCGGTGTTATAGCATGTCCGAAGATGAGGGATCGAACCGACTTAAAGATAGAATGACCTTTTAGCCCATAAGGGTCTGAGTCATTGTTGTAAAGTTTTATAAGGGGCATGATTGTAATTCCTTACAGGCTGTGTCCTGTGTCTATAAATAGTGAACAGTATTCCTTTACTGTTCATGCATTCCTGTAATTGCAAACGCATTGCTCGGGAATTATTAACTATCAAGGCAAAGGTCTAAGTGTACCTAAACATTATGTTCTGACATTTTAGATTCACATAATAAAATAGGTGAATGATGTTATATATTTCTGATATATCTATCTTTAATGTTTCATGCTTTATATATTACTTCGTATTATTTTGTAAGTCTAATCACGAAGGTGCGACCTTAGTGATATTCTACTCATGGTCTTCGTCTGAAGTTCATTAAATCCTTGGGAGATAATGCTTCAGCGGACGAAGGACATTAATATTTAACATTTTATGTTGCCTTGTTCTTAATTCATAGCATTTGAGAACAAGTCCCCAACATTGGCGCCCACCTCCAGTGAACTCACTTCCACTTTCCTGAGACAATGGCTTCGTTCAAGAACCAAGCTGGAACTGCTTCGGCTCCGAAGCTAATTCTCCCGATAACAGGCGGTTCATGCTCAGAACCGGCTAACAAGAAACAGAAGAAGGAGGCACAGAGAAGAGTACAACATGTAGGGGTACAAGGACCCTTCATCAAGTCAAGATGGTCTCAAATTCCAATTGCCTTCTCTCAAGAGGATCTACAGCTCAAGGATTACCCACACAATGATGCTATGGTTATCTCTTGTGTGATCAAAGGATTTCTGGTCCATAATGTTTTGGTTGATACAGGCAGTGCAGCTGATATCATATTTGCTAAGGCCTTCAGACAGATGCAAGAGCCCGAAGACAAGATCCATGATGCCACACATCCCCTTTGTGGCTTCGGAGGAAGGCAGATTGTAGCACTTGGAAAAATCACAATGCCAGTAACCTTCGGATTTATCAACAACACAAGGACCGAACAAGTTGTGTTCGATATTGTTGACATGGAATACCCTTACAATGCAATCATTGGTCGTGGTACTCTCAATGCCTTCGAAGCAATTCTTCTTCCAGCATATCTTTGCATGAAGATACCTTCGGACCTAGGACCTATTGCCATTCATGGAAGTCAGGAAGCTGCCAGAAGGGCCGAAGGAAACTGGACAGACTCAAAAGCAATCCATAACATAGATGGAGCTGAAGCTTGTGAGCAGTACAAGTTTAGAAGGGAGAAAGCTGCTTTGGCCGATCAGCCGAAGCCCATGCTTTTATGTGAGGACATAGCAGAGCATAAGGTGCTATTGGGATCCCAACTGTCTGAAGAACAGGAGAAAACCTTGATAAGGTTTCTGTTCAACAACAAAGATGTTTTTGCATGGTCAGCTAATGATCTTTGTGGAGTCAACAGGGATGTTATTGAACACTCGCTCAATGTTGACCCATCCTTTAGACCCAGAAAGCAGAGGCTTCGGAAGATGTCTGATGACAAGGCCGAAGGTGCTCGGAATGAAGTGAAAAGGCTCCTCAGTGGCGGAGTTATCAGAGAGGTAAAATACCCAGAATGGCTGGCTAACACTGTTATGGTAAAAAAAGCCAATGGTAAATGGAGAATGTGTATTGATTTCACTGATCTCAACAAGGCTTGTCCGAAGGACGAGTTTCCATTGCCAAGGATAGATTCTCTAGTTGATGCAGCAGCTTCATCAGAGCTTATGAGTCTGCTGGATTGTTATTCAGGCTATCACCACATTTGGATGAAGAAGGAGGATGAGTCAAAAACCAGCTTTATAACCCCTAGTGGAACATATTGTTACCTTCGGATGCCCGAGGGACTCAAGAATGCTGGAGGAAGCTTCAGTAGAATGACAGCGAAGGTTCTTCATTCTCAGATAGGCAGAAATGTGCTAACTTATGTTGATGATATCATTGTAAAAAGCACGAAGCAAGATAATCACATTGCTGATCTGCAGGAGACCTTCGCTAATTTTAGACAGGCCGGTTTAAAGTTGAATCCAGAAAAATGTGTCTTCGGAGTGAAGAAAGGGAAATTTCTTGGCTGTCTAGTTTCAACAAAAGGGATTGAGGCTAACCCAAATAAAATCGAAGCTATCCTTCGAATGGAACCACCAAGTACAAAAAAGGGGGCTCAAAGATTGACAGAAAGACTGGCATCTCTCAACAGATTTATATCTAGATCAGCAGAGAGAAATTTACCATTTTTTGATGTGCTGAAGTCAGCCGAAGTTTTTCAATGGGGACCAGTTCAGCAGAAAGCCTTCGAAGAGCTGAAGCAATATTTGATAGACCTAACAACACTAACTCCACCAACGCCAGGGGCTCCTCTATTGTTATATGTGGCAGCTTCGCACTCAGCGGTAAGTGCAGCACTTGTCCAGGAGAAGCTTGAAGGCCAAGTCAAAAAGCAAGCCCCAATATACTTTGTATCCGAAGTTCTTAGTTTATCAAAGAAAAATTATACAGAATTGGAGAAGGTGTTGTATACTGTTTTGATGGCCTCCAGGAAGCTTCGGCACTATTTTCAGGCATACAATATAGTTGTTCCTTCTTCACAACCGTTGAAGGATATTATGAGAAATAGAGAAGCTACTGGAAGGGTTGGAAAATGGGCTGCGGAACTCAATGAATTTTGTATTGATTATGTGCATAGATCTTCGATTCAGTCCCAAGCATTGGCAGACTTCATTGCTGATTGGACGCCAGGGGCTCAGGAAGAAGAAGCGAGTAAAGATGCCGAAGTCTGGACAGTATTTTGCGATGGATCTTGGGGAACCTTCGGAGCAGGAGCAGCTGCTGTGTTGTTCGCACCTTCCAAAGTTAAAACTTGTTATGCAACAAGACTTGATTTCAGTTGCACAAATAACATTGCTGAGTACGAAGCTTTACTCCTTGGTTTTCGGAAGCTAAAGGCGATGGGAATCAGAAGGTCGATTCTTAAAACTGATTCCCAGGTTATTTCTGGTCATATTGACAAAAGTTATAAAGCAAGAGATCCGAGGCTCGAAAAATATTTAGACACGGTCCGAAGGATTGAGGCTTCCTTTGAAGGGTTTTCTGTTAAAAATATTCCTCGTGGAGAAAATGAATATGCTGATTTATTAGCTAAGTCAGCAGCACAGGGGCTACCATTACCTTCGGAAGTATTTTTCGAAACAATAAAAGCACCTTCGGTTGAGCTTCTTGAAAGAGCAGTCCTCAACATATCCCCTGTTTATAGTGAAGACTGGAGAACTGAGATCATCTCTTTCCTCCAGGGTAACTTTCTTTCAGATGACGAAGCTTATAACAGGAGGATAGAGGCAAGAGCTCGACCATATGTTATAATAGAAGGGGAACTATACAAGCGTGGGGTCTGTTCTCCGTTACTCAAGTGTTTATCCAGAGCCGAAGGTATAGAATTGATGAAGGAAATACACGCAGGCCTATGTGGATCTCACATTGGATCTAGGCCTTTGCTTGGAAAAGTTTTTCGTCAAGGATTTTATTGGCCAAAGGCAGCTTCGGATGCAGCGGAGTTAGTCCAAAAGTGCGAAGGTTGTCAGAAATGTGCAAGAGATCAAAAACAACCTTCGTCTTTAACTCAGTTAATACAACCCACTTGGCCGTTGCAAAGGTGGGGCCTTGATTTGTTACGTTCGTTACCACCAGCACAAGGGAATTTAAGATATGTTGTAGTGGTAGTGGAATATTTTTAAAATGGATTGAGGCAAAGCCTTTAGCCACAATAACTTCGGTCACTATTCAAAAGTTTTTTTGGCAAAATATTGTTTGTCGCTTCGGAGTGCCGAAGGCAATTACTGTGGATAATGGGACACAGTTTGATTCCGAAGCTTTCAGAGAATTTTGCGATCAAATTGGCACGAGGGTCCATTTCGCATCAGTTCGACATCCGGAGTCAAATGGACTTGTTGAAAGAGCTAATGGCATCATAATGACAGGAATAATGAAGTTAATCTTCAATCAGCCTAGGGGAAAGTGGCCAGACGAATTAATCAAAGTGGTGTGGAGCCACAACACAACAGTATCAAGATCAACAGGCTTTACACCATTCAAACTATTGTTTGGTGACGAAGCAATAACTCCGGAAGAGGCCAAAGCAGGATCAATAAGAAAAGTAGCTTCGGCAGAAGGCGAAGCTGAATCTGATTACTCTGTGGAAAAAGATGCTATAGAGGGGATCAGGCTTCAAGCTGTGGAAAACATCAACAAATACCAAGCTGAAACAATAAAATGGCGTGATAGAAAGGTTAGGCTAAAGAACATTGAACCAGGACATTTGGTGCTTCGAAGAGTAGCCAACCCAGAGACAGTAGGCAAATTACAGCTGAAGTGGGAAGGACCTTTTTTGGTAGTATCTTCGTCAAGACCCGGTTCTTACAGATTGAAGGATATGGACGGCAACGACATTCCTAGATCATGGAATGCGGATGAGCTTCGGCGGTATTATGTTTAGCTTGATGTAATTTTTTCTATTCTTTTTGTGGCACCCTTTTCCTTTCCAAAGGGGGAGAAAGGTTTTTAATGGGGCCACAACATGTAATTTTTCTTTTCCTTATTTCAATTCTATAAGAGTGATATCCCTCAAAAATGTAAATGTAAATGCAAAGGAAAAAAGAAAAGAAAACAGGAAGAAGCTCAAAAGTCGTTCCTAAGGGAATGCAGAGCTTACAGCGGAAAATAAACGTTGATTCCGCCGAAAGTAAAAGGCGAAGAAGCTCCTAAGGGAGGCTTACAGCGAAAAATAAACGCTGATTCCGCCGAAAGTAAAAGGCGAAGAAGCTCCTAAGGGAGGCTTACAGCGAAAAGTCAGCGCTGATACACCGAAAAGTAAACGGTGAAGCCGAAAAGTAAACGGCAAAAAGATTTGAGTCATTCCCAAGGGAATGAAGGATATGATTATGGTTTTGAATATATATTCTGATATTCATTTGCACGATACATTACATCATGACATTTGCATTCATAAACATTCATTTAGACATATATAGAATCATCATCATCATCATACCACACAAAAAAGGCAGATGCTTCGGCTATGAGGAAAAAACTTCGGAGAAAGAGTAAATTTTCATGCTTCATTGTGCACGAAAAGAAGGGAAGGTGTTTTTCGCCTTCGGCTCAAAAGTGAAGTTTCGTTCACAGCAAAGCAGATTGTACACGGATAAAGGAGAAAAGATATATTACAAGGTATGCACAAATTTATATAAGTTTTTTCCACAATTATATTACAAAGATTTCTCCAGAATTTTTTGCAGGAAAGTCTTTTACAACAACTGTTAAGCTTCAGCCCGTCATTCTTCAGCTTTATCATCCTGCACATATTAAAGCAGAATAAGAAAGGTGCAAATTTCAAGGAGAAGGTAAAAGTAACAAGTATAAGTTTCTCACCGGCTTAAGGTGGCTCCGAGCTTCGTCACCAGCCATTTTTCGCCCGCCATTTACCCAAATCTGGGTCATAAATCTGTTTCCAATGCTTCGGGCTAGGCTTGGGATGTCAACCAAATCTGCTGGTGACAAGCTGAAGTTTGGCCTATTTACAATTTTTCCGTGCGTACAGCTAGCCTTCAGGAAAGCGGTGGCTGTGCCTCGAGAAGCTAGCAGGGCGCAGAAGTCAGCATGCCCAGCAATAACTTCGTCAAGTGCATCAACCTCGCCTTCAATGTATTCCAAGGTGCTGGGCAGGTTTTCAGCTGAAGGTGTAAATTTATCAGAGCTGGCTCCAATTGAGTGAAACACATCCTTCAGCCGCTGCACACATCGGCTGCCGAAATTTAAGCATTTCTCCTGAAGCTCCTTCAATGATTTTTGCAAATTTGAATTCTTCTCGATTTCGGTCTTGAGACTTGTTTCGAGGTTCTTCTTTTCCTGCTCAGATTTTTCTGACTTTTTGAGTAATTCATTGTTTAACCTGTTATTTTCGGGTTGGGCTTCAGCCAATGAACCTTCCATAGAATGAATGACGAAGTCCTTCTTTTCCAAGGCAGCTTCGTGATCTTTAACTTTGATTTCAAGATCTTGAACAACAGAGTCTTTTTCCTTCAGAGCAGCTTCGTAATTTTTGACTTTGTTTTCTAGATCTTTGATGGTAGCTTCGTTCTTTTCATCCTCAAGATCTTGTTGCATTCTCAGCACTTTACTTAGAAGTATACTCTGCCAAAACAACCTTCGTCAGAAAAAAACTTAATTCAAAATTAAAAAAATACAATAATAAAAAATCGAGAGTTTTTTACCTTGAAATTAGCATAGAGCAAGCTACCGGCGATATGCTGTCGCTGGTATCTGCAGAGGTCCGCTTCTATCTTCGGCAGGCCAACGCTTTTGGAGAAGGTCCTAACAACCTTGGCCTCGGTTCGGTTCCGAAGGCATCTCAGCTTCCCTTCATTGACTCCACCAAATAGCAGAGACCCTGGTTTGTATCCACAGGATATAGCATATTTCTTCAGCTCTTCTTTTTCAGCGTCTGACAACCCTTGTCCAAGTATATCTTGAAAATTAAAATTTTCTTTTTCCAAAATGTCTTCAATTTGCTCTTTTCCTTTTTCTGTTGTCGTGTTCATTGCAACCACAGCAGCTTCTTCTTCAGCCATTCTCAGAAGCATATTGTCAATATCATCAAGTGTAGTTTCCAGGTTAGGATCTTCGTTGGTCCCGGTTTCGGCCCCGATGGCTTCGGCTTCAGTGCTTGCTCCGGTAGCTTCGGCTCCGGTGGCTTCGGCTCCCCCGGTTTCGGCTTCGGTGGTTTCGGCTCTGATGGCTGTGGGATCGGCAGTGACAATTTTTGACGCCGAGGTCGGTGGCGGTGTCTGATGAATGACATCTGCCACTTGGATAATTCTTCGTTTTTTCGGCTTTGCGGGACTTTCTGCTGCCGAAGCTTCTTTGCCCTTCTGAAAAAACTTCGTCAGTTCTGGCGCCAGCGGACTTAGCTTGACAGGCAAAGTGTAACGCCCCGAATTTTGCAGTTGAATTTTTTCTTTTCTTTACTCGCCAAAATTCGGGCGTTACCTTTTCTTTTTCTTTTTTCCCTCGCTAAACCTTGACCTTTTCCAAAGTTCTAGCGGGATTCGGTTTGGATTTCCCGTGTAAGAAAAACCCTAAATACTTTATGTTGTTTGATGCACCATGCCGAACCTTGCATTTCTTTTGATTGCTTTGAAAGTGCAAATGCATTCATGTAGAAAGATCGGATTTCGAAAATGAGGAGAAGATCTTTTCTTTCTTTTTCTCTCTCTTTCTCTCTCCTCTTTTTTTCTCTCTCCCGTGCCGTGGGCCGACCCCGGCCGGCCCAGCCGCCCCTGGCGCCCCTGGCGCCCCCTCTTGGGCCTTGGCAGGCCCAGCCGCCCCCCCCCCCCACCTCCCCTTTTTTCCCCAAACCCTCTCCCTCTCCCTCTCATTTTCCCTCTCTCATTCTCTCCCTAGCCGCCGCCCCTACCCGCCCCCTGCCCTAGCGCCGCCCCTGCCCTAGCGCCGTCGCCCTCGCCGTCGGCCGCCCATCGCCGGTGAGCCCCCCCTTCTCCCTCCTCCCTCCCTCTCCCCTCCCCCCCCCCCTCCTCTCTCCCTGGCAGCCCAGCCGCCCGGCCGGCCCTCGGCCGCGCCCCGGCCGCTCGGCCACGCCCTGGCGCCCTCGGCCAGCCCCAGCCCGCCCCTGGCCGCGCGCCCCGGCCAGCCCCCAGGCCGCCCCAGCCGCGCCCCGGCCGGCCGCTGGCCGCGCCTGGCCCGCCCGCCTGGCCCTTGGCCGCGCCCCCTGCGCAGGGCCGGTTCAACCGCCCCTAGGGCCGGTTCAACCGCCCCCCCCCCCTCTGTTTTTTATTTTTTTTTATTTATTTATTTTATTTTATTTACTTTCTGTGCTCATAGCTATTTTATTTTAGGTAGGCTAATCATTGTTCATGCCATTGAAATAGGAAGTTTAATTTAAAATTCCGTTATACTAATTGATTCATGTAGTTAATTGTTTATCTCGTGCAATGTTGATCAACTTAAAATGATTAGGTTTCCATTAGTGTATATGTAACAGAATTCTTTTGTTAAGAACCAATTGTAATTGATCGTTAGTGCCTAAGATTTCACCCCCTGCGAGACCCTTTTCCCGTTTCTTTCTAACCATAACAAATGCAATGTCAAATGTCATACTTGATGCATATTCGCTTTATTTGTTCCCTTGTATGGTGTACTGTTCTTTTGTATTAAATATGTGGATGGATGTATGTATGTTTGCGCTCGCATAGAGAACGATCCGGTCGAAGAGCCCGAGGAATTCGCAGGAGAAGCCCCTGAGCAGCAGTCGGTTGGTGGAGGCAAGTGTCCTTTGACCTATCTCTGTCCTAATCATTCTTTAATTCACCTCCCGCATCACACATTTATACCTAAGGATTGACTAGCTTTTTGTTATCCATGTCCTTGTTTACCTATTTGGGTCGGATTATTACTGCTTAGTTTGATGCTATTGCTCAACTTTAATCAATGAACATGATGTGGTTATCTATGATACGCTGTTTTCCCGTTCTTATTTATGATTATACTTGTGGCATTTAAGGGGACTCGAGCGGTTTCTCGAGTGCCTCTCCGTAAGGACCTGTTCAATGGATGACCGCCCGGGAAAACAGTGCAACCATGAGGGTGGAATGGGGTGCCCTTAGCTGAATAATTAGAGGATCCGGGGTGTAGTTCGCTTCGCCGTCGTGCCGCCAATGGGGCTCGGTGTATGCGGCTCGCTCTGCCAAGGTTGATTTGTCCCTTGGGGAGGAGTGCGGTACATTTAGGAAACCTAACGGGTGGCTACAGCCCCGGGGAATCTTTGTAAAGGCTTCGTAGTGAATCCCTAGCCATTCACCTCGGGAGTGAATAAGGGTCTTGCAAGCCCGGGCCAGAGAGGGAATCACGGCTTGTGGGTAAAGTGCACAACCTCTGCAGAGTGTTATGAAACTGATATATCAGCCGTGCTCGCGGTTATGAGCGGCCAAGGGAGCTCCAGAGATTAGCGATACTTGATCAGAGATACTTTGGTACAGGTGACAATGAGATTGATGGTTCTGATTACGATTATGGTATTGGTAAGTGGTATTCTTTCCGTTTGGAAAGGATACATTGGGCTAATAACTTGGGTTAATGTTAAAACCTGGCTTTCTACTAGTAAGTAATAACCTGACCCACTAAAAGCAACTGCTTGACTTATCCCCACATAAAGCTAGTCCACTACAGCCAAACAGGATACTTGCTGAGTATGTTGATGTGTACTCACCCTTGCTCTACACACCAAACCCCCCCCCAGGTTGTCAGCATTGCAACCACTGCTCAGGCGAAGATGAAGCTGTGGAAGGAGACTTCCAGGAGTTCCAAGACTACGACGAGTTCTAGGTGTGGGTTAGCGGCAACCCCCCAGTCGGCTGCCTGTGAAGGCCGCGGTTATCTACGTTTCTTTTCCGCACTTTGATTTATTGTAAGAACTATATGGACGTCTCAGACGTATGATGTAATCGACTATTTCCCTTATTAATACTATTTTGAGCACTATGTGATGATGTCCATATTATGTAACTGCTGTGTACGTGAATAACTGATCCTGGCACGTACATGGTTCGCATTCGGTTTGCCTTCTAAAACCGGGTGTGACATAAGTGGTATCAAAGCCGTGCTGACTGTAGGACCGCTAACCTAGAGTAGAATGGTCGTTCTAAGGACTATAGACCTCTGTCTCTGCCTTGACTTTGATATCCCTTCAAAAGTTGGTCATACCGACCAAACCTATGTTCTACTATATATAATACCTTGCTGAAAATCATGTTTTATTCTAATCCTTCATTTACTTATGATTCATTACTTGCTGGTCATATTAATTCTGTTCTCACCCTTTTGCTTGCGATGTCTTTTGTAGATGGCTCGACTTAGACACACTGCACGAAAGTCAGTCATCCCCTTCTTACCCTCCCGCCTTGCTGAGCGTCCGCTTCGCCGTCCCGTGGCCGGACAGTCCAGCCACTTGGAGAGACTACACCACCGCCTGCGTGAGGAGCAGGAGCGTCGACGACAGGAGCAGCAGGGCTCTTCCTTCTCGCTCCACCAGGAGATAGAGTCTGTGAGGAGCTGCTCCCCTGTGCTTCCTCTGGAGCCGCCCCCTGCATCACCACTGGGCGCCCCAGCTTCTGGAGTAGCTGCTGGAGGAGACCCAGACGACGGAGATGGCGACGACAGCTCGAGCCACGACACCGACTTCTCTGCTAACCTTGAGCCGGAAGGATGGGTTGCTCGACCCATCACTCGCGACGCTGCTCGCGGGTGTCACTTCCATGATGCGCTCGACACCCTGCTACGTCGGGCATTTGACCGGCATACTTGGTCCGTCGAGTATCGCTGTGTGGTCTACCAGCATAGTCGCGGGGTCTACCCGGACCGCTGGGAGGCAACTTGCTTGGTGCGCTGCCCGGAGAACAGTCTCCAGGGTGCGGAGGCCTTCTCAGAGCACTATTCTATCTCTGAACGGGACTCAGCTGAGGCAGCCATGCAAGATGCTGCATGGCGTGCGCTTTCGCACTACTGCTCGGTTTTCGGTGGGGCAGCTGACGGTCTTGACCTGAAGTATTACCCCCGCCGTCCATCTGGCAGCACAGGAGGCGTGATTGTCTCACCTGTCGGTGAGGGCAATCCTAGGTTGAGCAGCACAGTCAACCTAGCCGCCGTGCTAAACACGGAGCTGGACCATGCATTAGATGAGCTGAGTAGGGCTCGTGCTGAGATCGCCCTGCTGCGGGCTGAGCGCGCGGAACGTCGTCACTTGGATGGTGGTTCCCCCGCTCCCGTCGGGACTCAGCACCCGTACCGCTCACCTCAGCGTGGACACCAGTCTTATGGCAATCCCGACTGCAAGACCAAGATAACTCTAGAACCATAGATCGTTAGAGTTGGATCTTGTAATTAATACGAAATATATGCATAGAAGCTTCAGTCTTAGCGTTAATCTCGGTCTTAGTTAGTCTTAGTTAGACAGGGTAGTTTGCTATATCCTGTGCATTTATGTTTGTCATGATGAACTATGTTTGGTTTGGATCTTTGTAATGATTGTCACCAGAGTGTGGGTATCCCCTGCATTTTGGTTTATCTATTATGTTAATGGAGTTAGTTATATAGTTGGGAAACCTTTTATTCCACTTTCCTCTTGATCTGAGAAGCTGTGTGGTCTGTGTTGGAGATCAGTGAAGATGCCCATCTGTTCAGTGCTGTTGAAGAATTCTATTCTCTTTTCTTATGCTGCAAGATTTGCCAGATCAGTTCTGATGTGTGGTTGCATTCTGCAGATGTCAGAGAACAGGCGCAGAGGAGGAAGGCGTGCTCAGCAGGAGCAAGCCGGTCAGCAGGAGGAGGCGCCCCAGCAACAGCAGCTACCGCCCCCGCCCCCGATGTCGATCGAGCAGATGTTTCTGATGCAGACTCAGGCAGTTCAAGCCATCGGTCAGACTTTGGCCGCCATTCAGCAGCAGCAGCAGCAAGCACCACCCCAGCCTCAGATGCCTCAGATGCCCAGAGACAAGCGTGCTGAATTCATGAGAGGTCATCCACCAACGTTTGCTCACTCTTCTGACCCCATGGATGCTGAAGATTGGCTGCGCACTGTGGAGCGGGAGTTGCATACCGCTCAGTGTGATGACAGGGAGAAAGTCTTGTATGGTCCCCGTCTGTTGAGAGGAGCAGCCCAATCATGGTGGGAGTCTTACCTCGCCACCCATGCCAACCCCGACACCATCACCTGGGAAGAATTCAGAGGTAGCTTTCGTCAGTACCATGTGCCTGCAGGTCTGATGACAGTGAAGAAGGAGGAGTTCCTGGCCCTCAAGCAAGGGCCATTGTCTGTCAGTGAGTACCGGGACAAGTTTCTGCAATTGTCTCGCTATGCTCCTGAAGATGTCAACACCGACGCCAAGCGGCAGTACCGTTTTCTGAGAGGCTTGGTTGACCCTCTGCAGTACCAACTGATGAATCACACCTTCCCGACATTCCAGCACCTGATTGACAGAGCAATCATGACAGAGAGGAAGCGTAAGGAGATGGAAGATCGTAAGCGCAAGATCAGTGGACCCCAACCTGGAAGCAGCAGCCGTCCTTGTTTCTCAGGCAATCAACCTCAGCAGTTCAGGCAGAACCAGCGTCCACCTCAGCAGCATCAGCAGTTTCAAAGGCAGTACCCTCAGAATCAGTACCAGAACCGTCAGAGCAATCAGTCAGGAGGTCAGTTTCCGAGGCAGAATCAGCAGGCACCTCGTCTTCCTGCCCCAGCAAACCAGCAGAACAGTCAGGCAGCACCAGCTCAGGTTGGAAACAGAGCATGTTTCCACTGTGGAGAGCAAGGCCACTGGGTGATGCAATGTCCGAAGAAGGCAGCCCAGCAGCAGTCAGGCCCCAATGTCCCGACCAAGCAGAATGTGCCTCAGCCTGGAGCAGGCAATCGCCCTCAGCCGCGCTATAATCATGGAAGGCTGAACCGCTTGGAGGCTGAAGCAGTTCAGGAGACCCCCGGCATGATAGTAGGTATGTTCCCAGTCGACTCCCATATTGCAGAAGTGTTATTTGATACTGGAGCAACGCATTCTTTCATTACTGCATCATGGGTAGAAGCACATAATCTTCCAATTACTACCATGTCAACCCCCATTCAAATCGATTCAGCCGGTGGTAGAATTCGAGCCGATAGCATTTGCTTGAATATAAGTGTGAAAATAAGGGGGATAGCATTTCCCGCCAACCTTATAGTAATGGGTACTCAGGGAATAGATGTCATCCTAGGGATGAATTGGCTAGATAAGTATCAGGCAGTTATCAGTTGTGATAAAAGGACAATCAAGTTGGTGTCCCCACTAGGAGAGGAAGTGGTGACCGAGTTAGTCCCGTCTGAGCCAAAGAAAGGAAGTTGTTATCAGATAGCTGTTGATAGCAGTGAAGCAGACCCAATCGAGAGTATCAAGGTTGTGTCCGAATTCCCAGATGTGTTTCCAAAGGACTTACCGGGTATGCCACCAGAGCGGAAAGTTGAGTTTGCTATAGAGCTTCTTCCTGGAACCGCCCCTATCTTTAAGAGAGCTTACAGAATATCTGGACCAGAGTTGGATGAACTTAAGAAGCAAATTGATGAGTTGTCAGAGAAAGGTTACATCCGGCCAAGCACCTCGCCTTGGGCCGCCCCTGTCCTATTTGTGGAAAAGAAAGATGGCACCAAGAGGATGTGTATCGATTATCGAGCTTTGAATGAGGTCACGATCAAGAACAAGTATCCTTTGCCCAGAATAGAAGATCTGTTCGACCAGTTGAGAGGAGCCAGTGTGTTCTCCAAGATTGATCTGAGGTCAGGTTATCATCAGCTCAGGATCCGACCTTCGGACATTCCGAAGACGGCATTCATTTCCAAGTATGGTTTGTACGAGTTCACAGTGATGTCTTTTGGTTTGACCAATGCGCCAGCATTCTTTATGAACTTGATGAACAGTGTATTCATGGACTACCTTGATAAGTTTGTGGTGGTATTCATTGATGACATTCTGGTTTATTCTCAAAGCGAAGAAGAGCACGCAGATCATTTGAGGATGGTATTGCAGAGATTGCGAGAGCACCAGTTGTATGCAAAGTTGAGCAAGTGTGAGTTCTGGATCCGTGAAGTCCTGTTCTTGGGTCACATAATCAACAAGGAAGGATTGGCTGTGGATCCGAAGAAAGTGGCAGACATTCTGAACTGGAAAGCGCCAACAGATGCTCGAGGAATCAAGAGTTTCATTGGGATGGCCGGATATTATCGGCGATTCATTGAAGGGTTTTCGAAGATTGCGAAGCCAATGACAGCGTTGCTAGGCAACAAGGTTGAGTTCAAATGGACCCAGAAATGTCAAGAGGCCTTTGAAGCGCTGAAAGAGAAGTTGACTACAGCGCCTGTCCTAGTCTTGCCTGATGTGCACAAGCCCTTCTCGGTGTATTGCGATGCTTGTTACACAGGTTTGGGATGTGTGTTGATGCAAGAGGGAAGAGTTGTGGCTTACTCGTCCCGACAGCTGAAGGTTCATGAGAAGAATTACCCAATCCATGATCTAGAGTTGGCAGCAGTGGTTCACGCACTGAAGACATGGAGGCACTATCTGTATGGACAGAAATGCGATGTTTACACAGATCATAAGAGTCTGAAGTACATATTCACTCAGTCCGAGCTGAACATGAGGCAACGAAGATGGTTAGAGCTGATCAAAGACTATGAGTTGGAGATTCATTACCATCCAGGCAAAGCAAACGTAATGGCAGATGCTTTGAGCAGAAAGAGTCAAGTCAATCTGATGGTCGCTCGCCCGATGCCTTATGAGTTGGCCAAGGAGTTTGACAGGTTGAGTCTCGGATTTCTGAACAATTCGCGAGGAGTCACAGTTGAGTTGGAACCTACCTTGGAGCGCGAAATCAAAGAAGCGCAGAAGAATGATGAGAAAATCAGTGAGATCCGGCGACTGATTCTAGAAGGCAAAGGCAAAGATTTTCGAGAAGATGCAGAAGGCGTGATATGGTTCAAAGACCGCTTGTGTGTTCCCAATGTCCAGTCCATTCGGGAGTTGATTCTCAAGGAAGCTCATGAGACCGCTTATTCGATTCACCCTGGCAGTGAGAAGATGTATCAGGATCTGAAGAAGAAATTCTGGTGGTACGGAATGAAGAGGGAAATCGCAGAGCATGTGGTTATGTGCGATAGTTGCCGAAGAATTAAGGCAGAACACCAGAGACCAGCTGGATTGTTGCAACCGTTGCAGATCCCTCAGTGGAAATGGGATGAAATTGGTATGGATTTCATAGTCGGATTGCCTCGCACTCGAGCCGGCTACGATTCTATTTGGGTAGTGGTGGACCGTTTGACCAAGTCAGCCCACTTCATACCTGTCAAGACCAGCTACAACAGTGCAGTATTGGCAGAGTTGTATATGTCTCGGATCGTTTGTCTTCATGGTGTGCCAAAGAAGATAGTGTCAGACAGAGGAACGCAGTTCACCTCTCATTTCTGGCAGCAGTTGCATGAAGCTTTGGGCACGCATCTGAATTTCAGTTCAGCTTATCATCCGCAGACAGATGGCCAGACTGAAAGGACCAATCAAATTCTCGAAGATATGTTGAGAGCCTGTGCGTTGCAAGATCAGTCCGGATGGGACAAGCGATTGCCTTATGCAGAGTTTTCCTATAACAACAGTTATCAGGCCAGTTTGAAGATGTCACCGTTTCAAGCGCTTTATGGAAGGAGTTGTAGAACTCCGTTGCAATGGGATCAGCCTGGAGAGAAGCAAGTATTTGGGCCAGACATTTTGCTTGAAGCCGAAGAGAACATCAAGATGGTCCGAGAGAATCTGAAGATAGCGCAATCGAGGCAGCGAAGCTATGCAGACACAAGAAGAAGAGAGCTGAGTTTTGAAGTCGGAGACTTTGTCTATCTGAAAGTGTCACCGATCAGAGGAGTCAGAAGATTCGGAGTG
The DNA here is from genome assembly GCF_902167145.1 of Zea mays. NCBI lineage: Eukaryota > Viridiplantae > Streptophyta > Magnoliopsida > Poales > Poaceae > Zea > Zea mays. Next base: position 133,468,369 of record NC_050100.1, on the reverse strand, counting down.
AAAGGCAAGCTAGCACCCCGCTACATTGGTCCGTACCAGATCCTCTCAAAGCGTGGAGAAGTGGCTTATCAGCTCAGCCTGCCAGAGAATTTGTCTGCTGTGCATGATGTCTTTCATGTGTCTCAGTTGAAGAAGTGCTTGCGTGTGCCAGAAGAGCAGTTGCCAGTGGAAGGTCTTGAAGTCCAGGAAGACTTGACCTATGTTGAGAAGCCAGCTCAGATCCTTGAGATTGCAGATAGAGTCACCCGAAGGAAGACCATCAGAATGTGCAAAGTCAGATGGAATCACCACTCTGAGGAAGAAGCAACCTGGGAGCGTGAAGATGATCTGATGGCCAAGTACCCAGAGCTCTTTGCTAGCCAGCCCTGAATCTCGAGGGCGAGATTCTTTTAAGGGGGATAGGTTTGTAACGCCCCGAATTTTGCAGTTGAATTTTTTCTTTTCTTTACTCGCCAAAATTCGGGCGTTACCTTTTCTTTTTCTTTTTTCCCTCGCTAAACCTTGACCTTTTCCAAAGTTCTAGCGGGATTCGGTTTGGATTTCCCGTGTAAGAAAAACCCTAAATACTTTATGTTGTTTGATGCACCATGCCGAACCTTGCATTTCTTTTGATTGCTTTGAAAGTGCAAATGCATTCATGTAGAAAGATCGGATTTCGAAAATGAGGAGAAGATCTTTTCTTTCTTTTTCTCTCTCTTTCTCTCTCCTCTTTTTTCTCTCTCCCGTGCCGTGGGCCGACCCCGGCCGGCCCAGCCGCCCCTGGCGCCCCCTCTTGGGCCTTGGCAGGCCCAGCCGCCCCCCCCCCCCCCACCTCCCCTTTTTTCCCCAAACCCTCTCCCTCTCCCTCTCATTTTCCCTCTCTCATTCTCTCCCTAGCCGCCGCCCCTACCCGCCCCCTGCCCTAGCGCCGTCGCCCTCGCCGTCGGCCGCCCATCGCCGGTGAGCCCCCCTTCTCCCTCCTCCCTCCCTCTCCCCTCCCCCCCCCTCCTCTCTCCCTGGCAGCCCAGCCGCCCGGCCGGCCCTCGGCCGCGCCCCGGCCGCTCGGCCGCGCCCTGGCGCCCCCGGCCAGCCCCAGCCCGCCCCTGGCCGCGCGCCCCGGCCAGCCCCCAGGCCGCCCCAGCCGCGCCCCGGCCGGCCGCTGGCCGCGCCTGGCCCGCCCGCCTGGCCCTTGGCCGCGCCCCCTGCGCAGGGCCGGTTCAACCGCCCCTAGGGCCGGTTCAACCGCCCCCCCCCCCTCTGTTTTTTATTTTTTTTATTTATTTATTTTATTTTATTTACTTTCTGTGCTCATAGCTATTTTATTTTAGGTAGGCTAATCATTGTTCATGCCATTGAAATAGGAAGTTTAATTTAAAATTCCGTTATACTAATTGATTCATGTAGTTAATTGTTTATCTCGTGCAATGTTGATCAACTTAAAATGATTAGGTTTCCATTAGTGTATATGTAACAGAATTCTTTTGTTAAGAACCAATTGTAATTGATCGTTAGTGCCTAAGATTTCACCCCCTGCGAGACCCTTTTCCCGTTTCTTTCTAACCATAACAAATGCAATGTCAAATGTCATACTTGATGCATATTCGCTTTATTTGTTCCCTTGTATGGTGTACTGTTCTTTTGTATTAAATATGTGGATGGATGTATGTATGTTTGCGCTCGCATAGAGAACGATCCGGTCGAAGAGCCCGAGGAATTCGCAGGAGAAGCCCCTGAGCAGCAGTCGGTTGGTGGAGGCAAGTGTCCTTTGACCTATCTCTGTCCTAATCATTCTTTAATTCACCTCCCGCATCACACATTTATACCTAAGGATTGACTAGCTTTTTGTTATCCATGTCCTTGTTTACCTATTTGGGTCGGATTATTACTGCTTAGTTTGATGCTATTGCTCAACTTTAATCAATGAACATGATGTGGTTATCTATGATACGCTGTTTTCCCGTTCTTATTTATGATTATACTTGTGGCATTTAAGGGGACTCGAGCGGTTTCTCGAGTGCCTCTCCGTAAGGACCTGTTCAATGGATGACCGCCCGGGAAAACAGTGCAACCATGAGGGTGGAATGGGGTGCCCTTAGCTGAATAATTAGAGGATCCGGGGTGTAGTTCGCTTCGCCGTCGTGCCGCCAATGGGGCTCGGTGTATGCGGCTCGCTCTGCCAAGGTTGATTTGTCCCTTGGGGAGGAGTGCGGTACATTTAGGAAACCTAACGGGTGGCTACAGCCCCGGGGAATCTTTGTAAAGGCTTCGTAGTGAATCCCTGGCCATTCACCTCGGGAGTGAATAAGGGTCTTGCAAGCCCGGGCCAGAGAGGGAATCACGGCTTGTGGGTAAAGTGCACAACCTCTGCAGAGTGTTATGAAACTGATATATCAGCCGTGCTCGCGGTTATGAGCGGCCAAGGGAGCTCCAGAGATTAGCGATACTTGATCAGAGATACTTTGGTACAGGTGACAATGAGATTGATGGTTCTGATTACGATTATGGTATTGGTAAGTGGTATTCTTTCTGTTTGGAAAGGATACATTGGGCTAATAACTTGGGTTAATGTTAAAACCTGGCTTTCTACTAGTAAGTAATAACCTGACCCACTAAAAGCAACTGCTTGACTTATCCCCACATAAAGCTAGTCCACTACAGCCAAACAGGATACTTGCTGAGTATGTTGATGTGTACTCACCCTTGCTCTACACACCAACCCCCCCCCAGGTTGTCAGCATTGCAACCACTGCTCAGGCGAAGATGAAGCTGTGGAAGGAGACTTCCAGGAGTTCCAAGACTACGACGAGTTCTAGGTGTGGGTTAGCGGCAACCCCCCAGTCGGCTGCCTGTGAAGGCCGCGGTTATCTACGTTTCTTTTCCGCACTTTGATTTATTGTAAGAACTATATGGACGTCTCAGACGTATGATGTAATCGACTATTTCCCTTATTAATACTATTTTGAGCACTGTGTGATGATGTCCATATTATGTAACTGCTGTGTACGTGAATAACTGATCCTGGCACGTACATGGTTCGCATTCGGTTTGCCTTCTAAAACCGGGTGTGACACAAAGGTTCAGTCATTACCTTCAGAATCTCTTCCACTTCGGCAGCAGAAGGTGTTGCAGGAGCTTTCTCCTCCCGGCCCGATGTCTTTGGTTTTGGAGATGCAGGTTTTGGAGATGCAGCTTTTCTTTTCTTTGAAACAGCTACCTTCGGTCCAGGGCTCAGTTTTTCAGAAATTTCTTTTTCCTTTTTGGCCAATTTGGTGTTTTCTTTGTCCAGGTCGCTGGCAATCCTCTTTCTCTTCGGGCCTTCGGCATCTCCGCCCAGTTGCTCATAATCAGGGTAATCAAAATTCAAAGCATCTAGCACACGATTCAATCTTCGCTTCGGACGAGTGCCGAAGGCTGCAGTCATCAACTGATCTTCTTTCTTAGAATAATTTCTGAGGATATCGTTGCACATAATCTCGATTGTGTCCAACCACTCCTGGTAGGGCTTTTTAAAGTGTTTCTTAAACTTGTAGTAATACGGCAATCGAACAAGTTCTCCCTTTTTTCTTTTCTCCCTCCAACTTCGGCATCTCCCAATCCCTCATTGTTGGGAACACTTTAAAAGCCAGAAATTCCTGCACCAAGTCTCTAGTGCCATTATGATCTGAAATCACGCAAAATTCAGCCAAAGCAATTTGGCTCGGGCTCCCCCTTATCATGTTGCATCGGGGCCTCGTTTCTCCGAAGGTTAGCTCTAGTGGACTCTGGACCAATTTATCTTCATCTTTATCAACTTTAACATAAAACCACTCAGATTTCCATCCGGCTGGCCATTTGCTTCAGTAGCTTATCACTGGAAACTTCGTAGTCTTGCGATAAGCAAAGTTGTAACATCCAAAATTCTCATGAAGACCATCTCCTCTGGCTTTAGTCTGATAGTGTAGTTCATGGACTCGGCAGAAACCTTCACCAAACGGTTCCACTCCCTGGCTACGAAGGGCCCAAATATAAACACTTAATCTAACAATAGCGTTAGGGGTCAGCTGATGAAGGTAAACCCCAAACTTCTTCAACACATCAGCAATCATCCCATTCAAAGAAAATCTTAATCCTGCTTTAAAGAAGCTTTTGAACACAACCACCTCATTCTTTTCCGGCTTCGGAGTAATCTCCTCCCCACCAAAACGAACCAGCTCCTTTTTTGTTTCACTAAAGTAGCCCAGCTTCACCATTTTTGGAAGATCAACTTCAGAGATGGTGGACTTTCCAAAGTCCAAATGACTAGGTTTGCTTGGCATCCCGCAGCTGTACTCATCTTCGGAACCAACTTCTTCAACATCAGCTTGCGTTGCTTCGGCAACAGGTGTGTCCTCTGATGGAACCAGCCCAGAGCACCTCATCGCTTCAGAAATTGGAACAGTTTCAACGGTTTCGGTCTCGTCTCCATCACGCTCAACCCTAGCAGTGGAGCATATTCTGGCCATTTGATTTTAAATTTTCTTGAAAAAATTCTTTGGAAGTCAATAACCTTTTTTCCGAAGCTATCCTCGTGACGAAGCACAATCCAAACTGGAGCTTCGTTTGAATGCAAAAATCAAGCTTCGGCTATGGTTAAATTTTTTGCAGCAAAACAGTGCAATAGCAATGAATGCTGTGGTAACTTCACACCTACCTGTCTGTTTATATAGTGCTGCAGGTAAGAAGGTGAATCGTCAGGATTTTTTCACCGGGCAAACAGTCGCTCGCACCCACTGCACGGTGGGCCGCAAAAACCAAGAAGGTGAACCTGCATGGTGGGACCGCTCCGCGCTCGGAAACTGTATCGTTTCTCGGCAACGAGCTCAGGGAAGGTGTTTTTCGGACCTTCGGCTTCCCGAAGCCTAAGAGACTTTTTTCACAGATCAAGCTCGTTACGAAAAACGATCTAGCACCGCGAAGGGGCTACTGTTGGGACCATGCTTCGTCGCCGAAGGTCCTGCAGGAAGAAATAGCTTCGGCTAAAGCTGCTTATACATGATGACCGAAGCTACCACTCGTAAAGCTTCGGTGTTATAGCATGTCCGAAGACGAGGGATCGAACCGACTTAAAGATAGAATGACCTTTTAGCCCATAAGGGTCTGAGTCATTGTTGTAAACTTTTATAAGGGGTATGATTGTAATTCCTTACAGGCTGTGTCCTGTGTCTATAAATAGTGAACAGTATTCCTTTACTGTTCACATATTCCTGTAATTGCAAACGCATTGCTCGGGAATTATTAACTGTCAAAGGTATAAGTGTACCTAAACATTATGTTCTGACATTTTAGATTCACATAATAAAATAGGTGAATGATGTTATCTATTTCTGATATATCTATCTTTAATGTTTCATGCTTTATATATTACTTCGTATTATTTTGTAAGTCTAATCACGAAGGTGCGACCTTAGTGATATTCTACTCATGGTCTTCGTCCGAAGTTCATTAAATTCTTGGGAGATAATGCTTCAGCGGACGAAGGACATTAATATTTAATATTTTATGTTGCCTTGTTCTTAATTCATAGCATTTGAGAACAAGTCCCCAACAGTCGGGTTTTTTCGGGTTGGGTCAGATTTTGGATCAACAATCATAGCCCATACCTAGCCCATGAATTGTTGCGGGTCAAAAACTATGCTCATGCCCACCTATCGCATTGGTCGGGTTTTTTCAGGAGGGTCAGTTTTTTTGGCTTTGGATCGAGTTTTTTCGGGTTGGGTCGGGTTTTGGATCAAAAATCATAGTCATACCTGATCCATGGATTGTTGCAGATCAAAAACTATGGCCCATGCCCACACATCGCATTGGTCGGGTTTTTTCGAACAGGTCAGGTGACCATGCTCAATTCAAGTCATGTCCTAAAAAATGGATTCACTCTTATGAAGCAACAAGAAAGAGGGGAGAGGATCCAATATTTTATTCCAGTGTTTTATTCCATGAAGTATCCTACAAATAATTGATTTAGTTTAGAGTAATAAACTAATAAAACCTTAATCAAAACTACTCAACTAGCCTAAAAACTAAAACCACCCTTCCATGGGAGGGTATATTTTTTTACAAAATTTCTCTAAGTTCAAAGTTGAACTTAATTAAAAAAGTAAAGCAATTCTATTTGCTCACAAGAAATGTGTCCCCCGCCATACTTTCTCTCTCTATTTGTCCACTACCGTGCCCGAACCTAAGCAAAGTCCACAGTTTGATATTATCTTTACTAATGATCTTCCCTCCTTGTTCTTAGACTTTTGGTCCAATCTATCATGGTTAGAATTTCGACCGTGAAAATATTAAACTACTTATATTATATGTTATGAGTCTAAAATTCATATACTCGTAATACGTCAGCCCAGCTCATCTATCAGTTTAGGTTTCATTTCACCAATCCGAATTCATATACAAATCGTCCTAGCCCATCATTTCAGCAGGCACCCAAAGATTAGCTATATCAGAGTTTCCGTACAAAATCAGTGCTTTAAAGAAAGGAGCGCCTATCTATCCAAATAAATGTCACAATTCAGTAAGGATGCATGCAAGCTTTATCCACTTTCTGCACATCAAGCATAGAGAAATGGGCAACATCAGTTGTAGTTCTCAAAAGGCAAAAGGCCGTCGCAAAACAATAATACTACCATTTTACAACTTCCATAGCAACCGCATTGTTCCTGAAGAACTTAACGACGTGTTGTGGCTATGCCAACTTCCACATCTTGAGGCCAAGGCAACTACTCCTTGAAAAGAACCACCTTGAAGAGCAATTAAACAGTGTCTTCAAGTAACCGCTACAGACCAATTGCGGATTCCTCTTAAGAGCAACAGACCCACAGGAACCATTTTGCAATAACCAACACAGGTATTGACAAAATTGACGCAGACATCTGACTACCCTACAAAAGTAATCCATGCAAACATGTTTGAGTGACACAAAATTTGATGTTGAGTATTACCATTTTGATGCTCCAACCATCTTTACTCTTGTTTTTTGATATTCATAGTACTAGTGACAAGTTTAACCCTCTCTTCTTTCAGGGGAAGCATAACAGGTCCCCTAAAGAGCCATTTTTAGCGAGTACTCAGTTCTAATAAGAACTCGATGCTTCCACTACCAAGACCCATGAGAACTGTGGGTACCAACAGGCACAGTGCGTTGAGCAAAACTGAGCAATTGCTTGCGTTGAGCCTCATTGGTATGAGGGAGGCTGGCACGCAGAAGCTCTACTGGCATTTCCCTGGTTATAACGGTTGCAGCAGCAGGTTGCAATTGGGCAGTATGAACCACACGATCAAACTTACTCATGCAGTACTGTGTAAGCAGCCCAAAAAAGGCGTCGAATGATGCCTGCCATAGAGATCGATTCCGCATGCTGTAGTTAGAAGCCACATGGTGATCAGTGAGTAGAACTGTTGCTCTGTCCAATACATACTTTATGATGACAGAAGCCCAATCACCTGCTGGGGATCCCAGAGGTCGAAGAGGTGGTTGCAATGATGAACACACAACAGCAGCAAGGCAAGCACTGAGATCACTCAAATCCATCTGAACAATATGTGCGGATACAGCTTTTGCAAGTCTATTCATTGTCTCCACTGCACTGATATCAGAGGGCATATTTCCAAATATGGATCTTAGATGCCGGAAGACTGCCATGCAAGCTATCCTTGCAAGCTCACTGCCTGATGTCAGAAGCTCAAGGTAATGGGAAAGTAGCTTCTGGCCCTTTGATAGAGTGACTATGCGAAGAAACACCAAATCATCATACGGAGACACAGGTGAATTCTTATTTGGTGCAAGGAGATCAACTAATTGCAGTGATTCTGCAAGCTGCTCGAGGAGCCCCTGTCTTCTGTTTCTCAGTTGCAAACCACCATCTTGCTGCTGGCTAAATTGCAGCAGACGATCAATATCATCAACATCAAGCAGTAGGCAAAGTCCGTCTTCAATTGTGATCCTAGCAGCAAGCATGGGCTCTTGGTCAAGAGGCTTTGACACAGATTTTTCAGCATTATCACTTGGTGCAGAGGCTTGTTCAACATCAAGAAGCGGACGAGGCCTGCGGATAGAAGAAAATGGAAGCCTCCCAAGAGCATCAACCTGTAGATATGCATGTGGCTCATCCTTACTGCGTGCACGTGAAGATGGATCTCTAATCAAGGTTGGACAAAAGTGGTGCTTTAGTTGAGCCCCTGCTGATTTTTTTGCTAAACAAGCTTGATGGTAGTAATCATCAATATACGGGTCATTGATGTGTGTGGCAGCCTGCTGCATCCTTGCAATGTTCTCGATTTCTTCAGTACACATGTACTTGGATCTGAACCGTGACCATCCATTATCTATCCTAATATTATTGAGCTCATAACCTTGGTGAGGATAACGCTGTCCCAGCCTTTCATGTTGCAACATTGATCTTGCTCTTGGATCACTCAAGTCAGGCATAGCAAAGTTTGCATCAAATCTACTCATCACTTGTGAAGAAGGATGTTGAGGACCAAACATCTGCATGCTTTGTGGTGGGGAATGATGGGGACCAATCATCCGTGCATGTAGTTGTGAGAACTGTGGTGGGGACTGTTGTATTGGCAGCATTCCATGTTGATGAGGTGGCTGCATCTGAGGTGGCATCAGTCCATTGGGACATTGCAATTGATGAGGCATCAAACCTGGCATAAACCTGGGACCCTTTCCATGCATCGATCCATTATTTAAAACATGATTCTGTCTACCAAATGGAGGCCCTGGAGGCGTACCTCCATGATGGAACTGGGGAAGGAGTAGATCATTTTGTGCAGAAGACATATGCAACTGGAATGCAGTGGGAGGAGATGGCATGTTCACATGATGTGGCTGACTAGGTGAAGAATGAGATGCTGCACCAGATGGAGGACATGAAATGAATGATGACTTGGGCACAGGAATTGGTTCAGTATTACTGTACTGAGGTTCTTGTTGTGGGTACGTTGATGTTCTATGTAAAGGAGATGGCTTTGCTTCAAGAATAGGTTCAACAGGATTATGCTGAGCATCTTGCTGTGGGGATGACGATGTCCTCTGCAGTCTATAGTCAATGAAGTTGACTGAATGGGGTGGTTGGGACCACCAATTCTTTTTATCCAGCCCGTGATCAGTGTCCAATACAGGCTGTGTAGGCCAATATGGAAGTTCAGACTCTTGCACCCACTCTGCATTAGAACCTATATATTGCAGAATAAGAATAAATATTAATTAAAGAAGCAGATGCAGAAGCATTGCCTAATGCCTAAAACAGACGAGGACAAAGATCATCATGGTCACTGGTTAACTAAAATTGTCGTTCTAGCAATAGAGGATTAGAATCATATAAGTACTCCCTCCGTTCCTTTTTTAACACATATTCTGGTTCAGCAGGGGGATTAATGTACGAAACCAAGAGAGTAATCTTTTTATAACACATTCTGGTTCAGCAGGAGAATTAAGGTATCAAACCAAGATAGTGGAGAGAAATGATCATAGGATTCAGGGGTTTGTTGTCATCAGAACAAGAGGGGATTTAGTTGTGTAGGAGTTCATTATGGAGAGAAGATTAATGAGGAAAAGTTATTGAAACTACATGCATCTCTTATAATTTGAAAAAAAAGATGGCGGTAATTGTAGAAGTTGCAACTTGAAAGGAATTCACATAAATCTACCAAGCATGTGGTATTGGTTTATTTTTAAATAAATTACCTAAACATTAATGGTTGAAACACAAATTTGCAATTTCATAATACATGGACCAAGCATATCCACAAATGATCAAAAGGAAAAATTAGCCTGAACCTGAACATATGGACAGAGGAACCATATCAGCAACAACTTAAGAATTTAAAGGCAATACAATTATACAGACAGCTACTTACTTTGTCTAGAAATTGATCCACTATGACTAACTACTACTGGTTGCTTTGGTCCATTGACTATTCTGGTCAGCTGAAAATGGAGAAACATGAAATAAGTAAATCATCTATATAACAATAAAAAATGAGTAAGGCCCTGTTTGGAACCTACAAAACTAATAATTAGCTGCTAAAATTAGTTGTAGAGGTTCCAAACACCCCTAGCTAATACACCAACAAATTGTTAGCTAACTCACAGCTAACTAGTTCATTAGTTGGATCAACCCAGCTATTAATTTATTAGCTAGCTAACTATTAGCTCTAGGGGTTCCAAACAGGGCCTAAATGTAACAAGGTATACATGTAAATTTGGTACACTGTACATAATTGTTGAGGTATAAGTAAAACCAGATCTTTTTAGCTCATGTGATGGCTTACAAATACTTAAATCCATGTGCTATTATATTTTCAAAATAACTCAGTTGCATCATTATTCTAAGGAATAAATCTCAAGACATACATATTTACTTATGCATGTACATATTTAACAAATAAGGCAAACCTTCGAGAAAGTTCCAGCAAGATCATCAATGTCAGCAAATGAACCTACACCCTCCTGCAAAAACGAAATTTCATCAGTATGAGTAGTGATACATTCTTGTGTTGGCATAAAGAAATTATGTGGCACGCCTGCAGCTTGAAATATAAAAAAAGCAGTACACCATGCCTAAAACATTACTGGATGCAACTGAGGTTCCATGGTATAAAAAATAAAAGCAGAACAAGAGTTCACAGGACACAGCCAGCCTAAATGATAAATTGCAATATCCGCTTCGTGACATAATTTACAGCTAAAAGTTGCTTAGTGTGCAAGTGGAACTAACTCCAGTACAAGAAAAGCAACACCATCATTAGCTTTGTAATTCTAGGTTATGTACACAAGATTTAACTGTCTGATCCTATAATTGTTAACAACTTTATTATTGCAAAAACCACAATGCCATCTTCCAAAATTTCAAGGTGATATATGTTTGGTAATGTCACACCAACCCCAAAAATATGACTGTTATTTCACAGGCTTTCAGTTGTATCAGCGTTGAATGTTTTCAGAATCACAAAAATGACAATGCCAGCATGTATGAACTTACGTGACACAAAATTGTTGGTACCCTCTACCAGGCTCCGAATGACAAACAGAATGATAATAGAGAGCAAGCAAAGAATGGTCAAATCAACTCCTTCAAGACTCATCCCTCAAGTTCTAAATTGAAAAGTGAGCATGCTACCTTCTCATGTAAAAGGAAGCTTCATAATAACTAACAATTCTTTGGTTTATAAAACCACAAACATATAACTTATTCACTGTGTCATCTTTGTTATCAACAAAGAAAAAAATCGATAACATTTATCACTTCAAACATATGTAAGCTCTGTCAAGCACAAAAAATGATCATCTACACTACCTCCAACATATTATCCCTCCCATAAAGAGGGTTTTCTTCATCTTCGTGCTCAATAAATGCAGCATCATCATCATCATCCAATCCACCTAGTTCAACCTCCTCCACGGCATTGTTGCCAAAGAAAGCATACTGTGATGCATCAAATTTGGTATCGCCTGTACAGGGATATCAATAATCTGGCAATCAGTATCAGATGCCATAGGGCAAATATAGCAAAAACAAGACTAGATATAGCAGGCTAAGAAATTGTTACAGAGTACAACAGCTTCAAAGAAGTTCCCAGCAGTAAGGCAGCTTAAAATGAGCTCAAAACGGAACACTGCATCAGAACCATTGGAGATTCACAACCTATTCCCTCACTAGACTAAAAGCTAATCCAAGCAATGGTGGACATCAGAACTAACTGCAACAGACGTCATTAGCTATCCATGACCGCTGTAGCAAAATTATTCAACCAATTGTTAAGATAATATCAAATGCCAACAAACCCCATAGAAAAATCTCAACTCATTGATTTCGGAAAAACTGTTTATTGACAGTGTAAATAATCTGAAAAAAAAAAGAAAAGTCAAGGGGAAACGAATATGGTTCACCGGAACAACTCCAATCGCTATCATAAGAACCAAATGAAAAATGTACACTCATGGGAATACAAATAAACTAGGAGGAATTGATTGAACACCTGATTCCATGGCAGGGGTAGCGTCTAGCCCCCAAAAAAATTCTGGGAGACAAGTTGCTACGAGCAGAACATCCGCCACCAAGGTATCCAAGAAGCTGAATCCACCACCGGATGGGTTGGGTTAGCGCCGGGTCACAAACAAATCCAAAGCTACCTGCACGGGGAGTAAGCGAGACACGGATCTGACTGCATGGACTCGCAGCAAAGAGAAACCAAAACGAAACTCCTACATGAACAATTCCTTACCGATAACACAAATCACGCTGGCTGGATCTCCCAGATGCGCGACGCGAATAAAGGGGAGAAGGGATGACGATGAGAGAGAAATTCGAGGTGTCGCTCGGCAGTGGAAGGAGGACGTCGGTCTCTCTTACGGCGGCGGCGGCCAATCGAGGGTTCGGCTGCCCGATGGTATGACGTAGGCAGGAGTCCCGGAGGCGGAAGGGGTCGGGACTGGGACGACTGGACGAGGCTTTTTTTTCCTTCTTTTCCCGTGAGAAAGCACCGGCCCTAAAGATAGGGACATTATCTTTGGATTTTTTTTTTGTTTCCCATTACAACCGTCTGTCGAGTTTTTTTTAAAAAAAACTCAGGTATTCCAACTTCTTAAAATTATTACTCCAAGACAGATAATTAGGATTCTAGTATTATAACATCTGCCATATTGAAGATTGGTTATCGTATGTGTTTTAAACCCTGTCTATAGTTTTCTCACGCCGGGCTCTCTCACGGCGGCTGTTACTGGATTTTCTCCTCTCTACTTGTCATCCTGTTGCTAAAAACACATCTCAAGTTAGACTCGTCCATGAGTAGTCGTCATCCATTTCTCCTAGCCGCTCTTGGTTCGCGCTCGTTGAAAATGGAGGCGTCGATGCAGTCCAAGCTCCCCTTTCCACGCTGCCGAGAGCGCTCTCGTCCATGAGTAGTCGTCATCCATTTCTCCTAGCCGCTCTTGGTTCGCGCTCGTCGGAAATGGAGGCGTCGATGCAGTCCAAGCTCCCCTTTTCTCATTACTCCTCAAGACCATGGTAGTTTGGTAAGAGATTTATATTTGTTCTTGCTATATTACTGCATGTTTCATTCACTATTAGATTTTAGACGCCATCAGAAAGCAGAGTACATGAATTTGACATGGTTCAGTCACTATTGCGTCACATGAATTTGGAATGGTTCAGTCACATGAATTTGTAATGGTTCAGTCACTATTACGTTTACAAAACTGAGTCCCTATTCCAAATTATCTCGTTACCCTCAACTCAGTCACCATTTGAGTTTATAGAACTATACGCAGTCACTATTTTAGTGACTATTTGAGTTTACAGAACTATACTTGAGTTTACATAACTATACAGAATCTATGACAAAACGTAGGCAAATGACATTGTTAGGAGTAGGGGCACAGCCACCGTGGGTGCCTCGCTCGACACGAGCAACATTCTTTATGGCACTAGCAGAATACGCTTGCGCCATCGATAATCCAGCACACATGATTCGGTATGTTTTAGTGTTAGGAACATTATAGATTTGGATTGGCAATATTGATGTGTCAGAGAATCTCATTCTTCGATTTTTTGTGTAGGCATAGAGATTAAATAGAGTTTGGAATGGTGTTTTAGACGTCATTAGATAGATGCAAGTCTCAGCCGATGAGTTGAGGAGGTTGACCAGACGCAACCATGTGCTTGATTATGTAGAGTACCTGCACAAGAATAGTCTGATTAATGCCATAAGTGTTGTTACTGAAATTGCACAAGGTCTAGACCATGTGAGCACGGATCTAGAGGAAGTTCTTATTGGTCCACAACCTCTTCTTGAAGATTATGAAGCCCTTAGCTTGTACGATGATTTCCAATGCGATGGTGAACATAGCTCTGTGGACTCGGATGAGGTCAATGATCATCGTCTATCGCATATGAGCAAGCGTATATGAGATATATGTTTGTGAGAGAGTTTAGTTTGCCACTCAAGTATGTATCTTAATGTTTTATGAATTGTACTACCTTTCTGTGAAGTTTGGTTAGGCTCCGTATTTAGGGTTTGCCTGTGTTATGAAGTGCTTAGTTAATTGTCATTGTTGTTCCTGCTACTTGTATGATAATGAAGACTTGAGTTATGAAAATGAAGAGTTGTGTTATGAGTTGTATTTTGTGGAAGCAATTCAGCTCAGTGTGTTTTCAGTCTGTTTTCAGTGTGGATTTTTGTGAAAGCAATTTAGTTTGCCTGTGTTCAGTCTGTTTTCAGTTTAGTCTGTTTTCAGTTCAAAGCAATTCTTGAACTGATTTAGAAACTGCATTCAGTTCAACCATCCAAACATGTCAATAGAAACTGCATTCAGTTTTGTAGAAACCTGTAACACCCTGAATTTGGGGGTATAAAATTTCTTTCTAAATATCTACCAAATTCAAGTGTTACCCTTTACCTCTCTCTAGTCTCTCTCTCTCTCTCTCTCTTTTTCTTTTGAGTAGATGTAGCTTAATTAGTGAGGGATTTGTTACTTATTTTTGTCAAAACTTATGTGAGTCATGAATTGTTGCATCATATTGAGCCCAAAATACTCTTTGAATTGATGCACATGTTTGATTTGGTTTGAATTTGAAACTTAGTTTGAATTTGTATTGAAAACCCTAGAGAAAATAAAAAGAAAAGCAATTAGAAATTCGGAGAAAAAGGGAAAGCCACTTTCAGCCCAGTCGCCCCAGTCCAGCCCAGCGGGACCACGCGCGTGCCCGCGCTGCCTAACAGGTGGGCCCCACCTGTCAGCTGCAGTCCCCGCCCCTGCGCTCTCCCTTTCCCTCCCTCTGCCACCTAGGCCCCACCTATCGACGCCTTTCCTCGCGCACTCACGCGCCTACGCGCTCTCTGCTTAGTGGGGCCCGCCTGTCGGCACCTCTTCCCGTTACCGCGACTGCGTGCCTGTGCCGCTGTCTCGCGGGCCCCGCTTGTCAGCTCTTCCCCCCCCACACACACACACTCTAACCTCCGGTCCGCGCGCTCGCCATGGCCTCGCCCATGTCTGCGTAAATCCCGGCCACTACTCACGGCCCGACCCCTACTCAAACCCCCTCCCGTCCGCTCTGCCATTTTCCCCACTCGCAGACACCTCCCAGCCCACCTTCGCTCGTGCGCTGCCTCTTGCTTGAGCTTGGAAGACCATCGCCGTTCACCGCGCCCCGCACATCCATTCTGTCGCCGCCGTTGAGGCCCCGCCGTGTCTTTTGCCTCGGTGAGTTTTGCCTCGATGTCCGCAACTCGAAACGCGCCTCCATGTGCCCTCTCCCCCTCTGGTTATTTCTGCCCGTGCTCACCGGAGCTTTCCCCGCGCAGCCGGAGCACCGGCGCCGTCGACCCAAGCCCTTGTCGTGTCCCTATCACCGTTTAAGGGTCCCGAAGTCTCCACTCGAGGTAAGCAACCTAACCCCGCCCCTATTTTCCCCTTGACTGCCCCTGGTTGTGCGCGATTGCTCGTCGGAGTAGGTTTGTGCTGCCACCAAGCCGCCTCGCCGTGAACCGCCCTCCCCCAGCGCCCTTGTGCCAATGTTGTGCCCCTAGCCGTGTTCGCCGCACTCCTCTGAATCTCCATGAGCCCTTCCCGGCGTCCCACCGGGCCCCAGCGCGCTCGCGCCCTCGTCTTCGGTGGGCCTCCGTCGTGGAAGCAAGCAGCACCACCGCTGGCGGCCGAGGGACCTGGACGTTATATCCTAGGCATTCGTCTGAGATCCGACGACCCAGATCTAAGCAGACTTATTCTAATCCTAACCACCCGATTTGGATCCGACCGCTCGGACTTGCCCCCTCACCCGCACCCCTGCCGCTGGGCCCCGGTCTATCAGTCCTACCTTAGGTCACTGACGCCCCAAGCTCACCTGTCAGCGTTCGCCACGCGCCCACGCCCGCACGCTCTTCTGCGAGATCTAATCTCGATCGTCGATCCGTGATCTAGCGGCCGAGGAATCCCGATACTCGTTCGCATGGTTATTTTGTTAAGAAACCCCTCGGGTTTCCGAGAATCAACGTGTCGTCCCTTGATTTTGCGTGCAGGCCCCTGGAATCTTATAAACAGACCCCCCGACCTTTTAAATAATCACATATTTGGACCTTATTTTGTATTTCAAACTTCAAAACTTGTTTATTTCATATCTTTTTCATATGAACTCCAAAAGTGATTCAAATTGCAAAATGTTCATAGGAATATTCTCTATTCAAATAAATTATGTTCATCCACAGTCTGTGCACTCTAATTTTATGTCTAAGCTATAGGTTAGTTTATGTGTTAATTTATTTGTTTAATAAGATGAATAAAAAGGAAAATCCTAGTGGTAAATGGATATTTAATCTTGTGAGATTAATTTATCCCTTGTTTAACTATTATGTCTCATTAAAATGAGTAGAATCAGTTTATGTAATCATGGAGATAGACAACTATAACACCTTAAAGTTCAATTTTGTGAAAACAAGGAAAATTCCCCAAAGGTTTTAAATCAAAACGCCTTTCCTTAAAGATATTCATAATTTAGAAGTCACTACTCCCAAAATGAATATGTTTAAAAAAATAATAGATAATATTGTAAACAATAGAGTATATATTCACATTAGGAGGAATTTTGATACTTGGGAATTTAAAGTTCAAAATGGGAGTTTGAATTTGAATTTGATTTGGATGGAGAAAAGAGAATAAAGAGAAAGGAATGAAAAACACTATGTAAGATAAAACAAAATATATGGATAAATAAAATACTACCATACTAGTATGTTTATTCTATACATTTAAAATGAGTATAAGTTCACAATTAGAATTGAATTAAAATTTGAATTCTAGAAATTAAAAGGAAAAGAAAAAAAGAGAATACAAAAGAAAAAGAAAAGAAACCTAACTGGGCCGCAGGGGTAGATTTTGGCCCACTACCTTTTCCCTTCGCGCGCTGCCAGCCCAACCGAAGCGCGTGCGCCCTTAACCCTACGCTGACCGATGGGCCCGGTGCTTCAATCTCACACCCGCGCGCCCTCAACCGAAGCTGTGTCACTGTCCAACGGACCCCCTTGGCCAGCTACCGCGTGTGCGCTTGACCACTCACCGTCATGTGGGGCCTAGTTGCCAGATACGCCGTCCCCTTCCTCTGAAACCATTGTGCGAATTTACCGCGGCGGCGTAACAACCCTCGTGCAAATCCGGGGGTGTGCGACTGGGGGCACAATTGACTCCCTCGCCCACCTTGCCACTTCTGGCAGACCCGCCGCCGTGCAAGCCTAGCAATCAGAGGAGAGAGAGAGAGGAGGGTTGCCGTGTAGAATCGCCACGGGTGTTCTCCCTCGGTGTTGGTGCGCGGTCTGGGGCTCCTATCGAGCAACTGTGCCACGTCGGGGTCGTTGGCTGAGTGGTCGGACGATCTCGACGACCACAATTCTTCACCGTCGTCGTAATCCGCCACACGCCGTGGCCAGGACACCACACCGTTAGAATACCGGTATCAGCCTCACCCAAACATTCGCAATTGCTTCCTCGTCGTGTAGACGTAACCCGAGCGAAGTTCGAGCGCGTAGAGTTGAGGTTCGTGTGGCGCCGGCGATGGACCGCCGTGGTCTGTATCCTCTCCGGCGGCCCATTTTGAGCTGGTGACCGAGTAGGGGGCGATGCATGTCCACCGTCAGATCGGGAATGAGCGGCGGAGAATTAGGCAATCGCAACGATTCGGCTTGGATTAATGTTAGCCGTAGATCGCTGATAGTAGGATGGGGAGCTTGGGTGATGCTAGAGTCATTTGGGCCATCGGATCGAGAGCTGAGCGCTCTGGATTGCACATTATTTCCCTCGCGGAGCTGGTTTAATCGGGGCCATCTACTGGCGATCGTGCGACCCATAGCTCACGATACCCCTTCACCGATTGATTTTTTAAAAGAGCCCCTGATTAATGCCTGAATCAACCCGTGATCTTGTCCAGCATAGAAAACATTACAGTTTAGCCCTGGAATTTATGGATTTCACCCCGAGTTCCCGAGTTATTGTGCGCGCAGTCTAGTGCTGTGAGAAAATAAGAAAAAGGGTTTAGAAAATGGATTTCTAGTGCCAAAATAATTCCAGAACTTATATAATCCTTAGAAAATTCATATCGAGTCCAAATTAATTTATTCCAATTTTTATAATTTTGTAATATTATGATTTATCATCTAGTACCACTGTTTTCACATGAAAGTCATATTAAAATTTATATCCTATTTAATCTTGTGCAAAACACATAAAATCATTAAAAATTCATAACTTAAAATCTATGATTTCGATTTGATCCGTTCAAGTTGTGTTAGTCTCGTACGAATAATTACTACACAGTAACAACACTTATTTTACCATGTCTCATTCTTTTATAATTAGGTCTTTATTTAACTGATGTTGGTTAGTCTGGTTAAATTGCTTATCATTATGGACTACTAGAATATGATCTATGGTTAATTTATAACTTAGATTAAAGTTGAGATAATTATTTATAGAATAGCCTCTTATATGATTTATATTAACCAATTTATAATATAGTTTAACATTTTTAATCACATAAATCATCCATGAAATCATAACTCCTTAACCGTAACTCCGATTTTAGTGGTTCTCGTTCCCACGATCTCGTAGCAACGCGTAGATCATTATTATTCAGTTTGTACTTATGTTTGGTGTGATGTTAATTTTGTCTATACCATGTCTGTTTGTATTGCTCCGACTAGCACGAGGTTCCGAGGATTTGAAGATCACCCTGGTACCTGGGATCTCAAGTGCCAGGCAAGTTGTGCCCTTGATCCACTTTTGTTACCCAATAATGTTCTTTATTATCACTATTCAATGCATAGGTTTAATTTTGATGGGACCCAATAGGTCACCCTAGTCTGTTTATCCTTTTTACCTTGTTTACCCCTGAATCACTTGGGTAGTTTTGCTATCGCTTTATATGGTTTTGGGATAATATTTCATTATATCCATGTTCCAATTATTCTGTTATTTTATTTATGTTCATGAGAAGATCATTATCTTTAATTGGAACATGGAGCTTAAATTGAGAAACACGTGCCACCACAAGGGTTTAATGGGACGCCCTTGGCTGACTAATTAGGAAAGCTAGTGGAAGACTACCTTACCCGAAAGGGGCAAGGGCAGTAGGGGATTGCATGCAAGGAGGTTCTCGGGTTGATTTTGCTGCGATGGTGGTCAGACGGGGGATTCTTGCAAGTGCTCTTCCCATAAACTGTAGCGGGTTTTTGGAAGCTAGTGGAACTTTGTAAAGGCCTCGTAGTGGATCCCTAGTCATTCACCTCGGTAGTGTCTAAGGGCCTTGCAAACCCTGGCGACATGGGATACACGACTTGTGGGTACAGGGTACAACCTCTGTAGAGTGTAAAACTAGTATACTAGCCGAGCTCACGGTCATGAGCAGCTCAGGACTCTCGCATGATTAAATTATGGAACTTAAACTCAATTTGTCATATGCATTGCATGGGATTATTATTAATTTTGTTCTATTATTTTATTTAAGGTTTGGTATTTACTTACATCTAGTAACTAACTGCTAATAAAACTTTGACCAACTTATTAAAAGCAATGCTCAGCTTTAACCTATATTGTTGATCAACCTTACACATCACATGAACTCCCACCTTTGGTGAGTTCATATACACTATTCCCCAAAACTTGTTGAGCGATGAACATGTGTGAGCTCACCCTTGCTGTCTCACACCCCCCACAGGAGAAGGACAGGTGGTTCTAGTGGAGCCACGTATCGAGGAGTTCGATTCGATCTAGGTGGTGTCTCTCAGTTGACTTGCGCCAAGGATGATCCTTAGTTCGTTTTATATTTATAATTTACTTTGTAAGTCTTCCGCTATGTAATAACTACTCTGATTATATTGTGACATTTATCTCTATACACTCTGTTATTATATATGTTGTCTTCTTTGGCATATGTATGAGATGCACCCGGCTTTGTCCCTTAAAGCCCGGGTGTGACAGAAGTGGTATAAGAGGAATGTTGACTGTAGGACGAGACCTAGATAGAAATGGACAAAACCTTACCTACTTACCTTACTCTGATTCATTCTATACTTATCTTGATCATGTTTTACCTTCTACTGTTCTACTCTGATTAACCTTACCTTTGCTACTCTGATTCTTTTCTAAACTCTTCTTAATATTTTTTCATCTATTTTCACTTTACTCCGATTATTCTTACCTTTTCTTTCTAAATACAAATGTGGTTTTCACACTTTGAAATCTCGTGCCTAAAGTGACTTTTAGGACTAGGAGACCTAATCCTAGAAAGAAAAAACTATTTTTATAGGTATCTATGCGCTTGAGTGTTTGTTCTTATGATATTTGTCTGATTTGGATATTTGATTGAGTGTGATTAGTTGTGGAGTAATGTCCACAACTATATCTGCATATACGTATAGGCATAAATAGAATTCATAAGATAACTAAACAACTTAGATTATCCTCCATTAAAGTGTATCTATTTTAAATGGATCCTTCTTACCTTAAAAGATTCTTTCTCGCTTAAATGGATCCCTCTTAATTTAAATGAATCTATCTTATCCTCATAGGTTCATATTGTGTTAAAAAATCTCTTATCCTCTTAAATTGTTTATAAGATGAACTAGACCAACTAAGAATACCCCATTAGCATATATCAAGCCTAATGGATCCATCTTATCTTAAAAGACTCTCTCTTATCTTAATAGATCCATCTTATCTTAAAGATACTCTCTTACCCTAATAAACTCATCTCTTCTCGAAAGAATTCTCATCTTATCCTACTAGATCTAACTAACCTCAAAAGATTCTACCATGATCTTAAAGACTCATCATGACCTAACAATCATACTTATCCCCACCACTTTGCTTATCTCATAATAATGTAACAAACATGATCTATTCCAAAATAAATTAAGTAGATCTTATCCAGTCTAATCTGATCAGATCTAACCTAATGGACAAACATGTTAGATAATACTGTTAAAATAAGATTGGATCCTACTCTTATAAATATGTTTTAATCCAAGTTGGAATAAGATTCCAATTTAGACTAGACCACATACAACAACCTGGCCATATGCGACTACCTTAACCATCAGATAGTTGCATAACCTCTCTGTTTTAACCTGACAGAGATTCTGATCTACCTACACTATATAATTCATCCTATCTCAAAGGATTCAAACACATATTAATAATACATATTCTACCCTAGTAGATCTATCTAACTTAAACTAAGTTTAATCCAGTTATATCCAATCTAATCTAGACCCTACCTAATCTAATATGGTCTAATCTATGTTACAAGTATTAACTAAACCATATTCCTATAACTGGGTTTTAAATCTAAACTAGTCGGTTGTCCGTGCGTAGCGACGACATATAACAATAACCATGTAAACTATCAAAAAAAATTCAAGATTTTTTATTGATTGTCTCCGCTCTCCATATAATATTTTTTTGATTTGACTAATTGATGTTATTATTTACTCCATCCAATATATCTTGGTACAACACAACCAATAAAGTGAGCGATTAGAAAAGAGTTCACAACGACTGACTGAATGAACATAGATTATAAAATGACATAATTCTACCATAAGAGACCAAATAAGAGAAAGTTTGTGAGCTCAAGTTTCTAAAATAAGTCACATGAACTCAAATTTATGAAAAAAGATAGATCAAAATATGGAGTGATTGCTAAAGTCAGGCATCAATAAAAACTGGATGCACTCCATATAAATTATGCTACTTCGCAGCAATTACTAACGTTTAAAACCAACAAATAACATTTTATTTTACTGTTAGTGTGACAAATCATTGTTGCCCATCCAATTCAGCAACCTCAAACACCAAGGAGTCCATTGCGCCAATGTGGTCTTAGAAACGACCTAATGATTGCAAGAGCCAAGAACATCGTGCCGTGCTTGGGCTGTAGCCTCGGCCCGTAGTGCTAGTCCGGCCCGACCCGATTATATATTTTTTATTTTACAAAAAAAGTATATACATATATAATTTATATTCAATATTAAAAATATCTGAGCATGATATTCTACTGGTTAGACAGCTTTACCTAGTGTCTCCCACCTTTCTTCCATCAAGGCATGGGTTACCTCATGCTTTATTTTTTAACATTTTACGCTGATTTAATCAAATGGGCCAGCCCGGCACAGTCAGCAGACCGGCATGGCATGCCTGGGCCTAAGTTGTGGCCCGCGGGCGTCTAGCCCGTGCCGGACCGGCGTTTGGCCATCTATAGGCGTGCAGTGGATTAATTTAAAATAGCTGTGAGGGGTTATTTGTAAAAAGATGACGCGGGACGACCGTTGAAACTGGTGCTTTAAGTATAGTATAGATTGGTGTCTTAGATCAACTCGTCCATGAAATCACGACCTAGTCTATGTTATAAGTTGCCCAACCCATTTATATCAACAAAAAAATAAGACTTTGTTTAAATCTACCTACCCCATGTACCCGCAACTGTTATCCCAGCTCAGATAATGGCATTTGACACCATGACCAATGGTCCCTAAAACAGACCCAAGTAGGTTAACTTCGACAATGAACGAGATGAGTAGAAACAAATCTTCAGATGAATCAAGATCCACCACATGGAATAAAAGTTTCCTTACCTAACTTTCTTCCACCCCAAATCTTCTCTACACCCACCTAATGGCCAAAATCTGATGTACCCTTGTTTTCTATACCACACCTGTTAATGGCATGAAAGTTTTAGGTGTATATATATATATATATATTTTACTAACGGTAAGAACTAAATGTTACATTAGTTAGAAGTTAGTATGATACTATTTTAGGAAGAATAAAAATGTCTAATTGACCCTATGTGTTGCTAATAAAGTATGCATCATGCTGAGATTTTGTTTGTGCATATGATTTGAGATAACATGGTTATATACCCTTTCCTTACAAATCTCGAGGACGAGATTTCTGTTAAGGGGGTAGGATTTGTAACACCCTAAAGTTCAATTTTGTGAAAACAAGGAAAATTCCCCAAAGGTTTTAAATCAAAACGCCTTTCCTTAAAGATATTCATAATTTGGAAGTCACTACTCCCAAAATGAATATGTTTAAAAAATAATAAATAATATTGTAAACAATAGAGTATATATTCACATTAGGAGGAATTTTGATACTTGGGAATTTAAAGTTCAAAATGGGAGTTTGAATTTGATTTGGATGGAGAAAAGAGAATAAAGAGAAAGGAAGGAAAAACACTATGTAAGATAAAACAAAATATATGGATAAATAAAATACTACCATACTAGTATGTTTATTCTGTACATTTAAAATGAGTATAAGTTCACAATTAGAATTGAATTCAAATTTGAATTCTAGAAATTAAAAGAAAAAGAAAAAAAGAGAATACAAAAGAAAAAGAAAAGAAACCTAACTGGCCGCCAGGGGTGGATTTTGGCCCACTACCTTTTTCCCCTCGCGCGCTCCTAGCCCAACCGAAGCGCGTGCGCCCTTAACCCTACGCTGACCGATGGGCCCGGTGCGTCAATCTCACACCCGCGCGCCCTCAACCGAAGTCGTGTCACTGTCCAGTGGACCCCCTTGGCCAGCTACCACGTGTGCACTTGACCACTCACCGTCATGTGGGCCCTAGTTGCCAGATACGCCGTCCCCTTCCTCTGAAACCATCGCGTGAATTTACCGCGGCGGCGTAACAACCCTCGCGCAAATCTGGGGGTGCGCGAGTGGACACTATCCTGGCGCATAAAAGGGGCACACAATTGACTCCCTCGCCCACCTTGCCACTTCTCGCAGACCCGCCGCCGTGCAAGCCTAGCAATCAGAGGAGAGAGAGAGGAGGGTTGCCGTGTAGAATCGCCACGGGTGTTCTCCCTCGGTGTTGGTGCGCGGTCTGGGGCTCCTATCGAGCAACTGTGCCGCGTCGGGGTCGTTGGCTGAGTGGTCGGACGATCTCGACGACCACAATTCTTCACCGTCGCCGTGAATCCGCCACACGCCGTGGGCAGGACACCACACTGTTGGAATACCGGTATGAGCCTCACCCAAACATTCGCAATTGCTTCCTCGTCGTGTAGACGTAACCCGAGCGAAGTTCGAGCGCGTAGAGTTGAGGTTAGCGTGGCGCCGGCGATGGACCGCCGTGGTCTGTGTCCTCTCCGGCGGCCCCTTTTGAGCTGGTGACCGAGTAGGGGGCGATGCATGTCCACCGTCGGATCGGGAATGAGCGGCGGAGAATTAGGCAATCACAACGATTTGGCTTGGACTAATGTTAGTCGTAGATCGTTGATCGTAGGATGGGGAGCTCAGGTGGATGCTAGAGTCATTTGGGCCATCGGATCGAGATCTGAGCGCTCTGGATTGCACATTATTTCCCTCGCGGAGCTGGTTTAATCGGGGTCGTCTAGTGGCGATCGTGCAGCCCATAGCTCACGATACCCCTTCGCCGATTGATTTTTTAAAAGAGCCCATGGTTAATGCCTGAATCAACCCGCAGTCTTGTCCAGCACAGAAAACATTACAGTTTAGCCCTGGAATTTATGGATTTCACCCCAAGTTCCCGAGTTATTGTGCGCGTAGTCCAGTGCTGTGAAAAAATAAGAAAAAGGGTTTAGAAAATGAATTTCTAGTGCCAAAATAATTCCAGAACTTATATAATCCATAGAAAATTCATAACGAGTCCAAATTAATTCATTCCAATTCATATAATTTTGTAATATTATGGTTTATCATCTAGTACCACTGTTTTCACATGAAAGTCATATTAAAATTTATATCCTATTTAATCTTGTGCAAAACACATAAAATCATTAAAAATTCATAACTTAAAATCTATGATTCCGATTTTATCCGTTCAAGTTGCGTTAGTCTCGTACGAATATTTATTACGCAGTAACAACACTTATTTTACCATGTCTCATTCTTTTATAATTAGGTCTTTTTTTAACTGATGTTGGTTAGTCTGGTTAAATTGCTTATCATTATGGACTACTAGAATATCATCTATGGTTAATTTATAGCTTAGATTAAAGTTGAGATAATTATTTATAGAATATCCTTTTATATGATTTATATTAACCAATTTATAATATAGTTTAACATTTTTAATCACATAAATCATCCATGAAATCATAACTCCTTAATCGTAACTCCGATTTTAGTGGTTCTCGTTCCCACGATCTCGTAGCAACGCGTAGATCATTATTATTCAGTTTGTACTTATGTTTGGTGTGATGTTAATTTTGTCTATACCATGTCTGATTGTATTGCTCCGACTAGCACGAGGTTCCGAGGATTTGAAGATCACCCTGGTACCTGGGATCTCAAGTGCCAGGCAAGTTGTGCCCTTGATCCACTTTTGTTACCCAATAATGTTCTTTATTATCACTATTCAATGCATAGGTTTAATTTTGATGGGACCCAATAGGTCACCCTAGTCTGTTTATCCTTTTTACCTTGTTTACCCCTGAATCACTTGGGTAGTTTTGCCCTCGCTTTATATGGTTTTGGGATAATATTTCATTATATCCATGTTTCAATTATTATGTTATTTTATTTATGTTCATGACAATATCATTATCTTTAGTTGGAACATGGAGCTTAACTTGAGAAACACGTGCCACCACAAGGGTTTAATGGAACGCCCTTGGCTGACTAATTAGGAAAGCTAGTGGAAGACTACCTTACCCGAAAGGGGCAAGGGCAGTAGGGTATTGCATGCAAGGAGGTTCTCGGGTTGATTTTACTGCGATGGCAGTCAGACGGGGGATTCTTGCAAGTGCTCTTCCCATAAACTGTAGCGGGTTTTCGGAAGCTAGTGGAACGTTGTGAAGGCCTCATAGTGGATCCCTAGACATTCACCTCGGTAGTGTCTAAGGGCCTTGCAAACCCTGGCTACATGGGATACACTACTTGTGGGTACAGGGTACAACCTCTGCAGAGTGTAAAACTGGTATAGTAGCCGAGCTCACGGTCATGAGCAGCTCAGGACTCTCGCATGATTAAATTATGGAACTTAAACTCAATTTGTCATATGCATTGCATGGGATTATTATTAATTTTGTTCTATTATTTTATTTAAGGTTTGGTATTTACTTACATCTAGTAACTAACTGCTAATAAAACTTTGACCAACTTATTAAAAGCAATGCTCAGCTTTAACCTATATTGTTGATCAACCTTACACATCACATGAACTCCCACCTTTGGTGAGTTCATATACACTATTCCCCAAAACTTGTTGAGCGATGAACATGTGTGAGCTCACCCTTGCTGTCGCACACCCCCACAAGAGAAGGACAGGTGGTTCAAGTGGAGCCACGTATCGAGGAGTTCGATTCGATCTAGGTGGCGTCTCCCAGTTGACTTGCGCCAAGGATGATCCTTAGTTCGTTTTGTATTTATAATTTATTTTGTAAGTCTTCCACTATGTAATAAGTACTCTGATTATATTGTGACATTTATCTCTATACACTCTGTTATTATATATGTTGTCTTCTTTGGCGCATGTATGAGATGCACCCGACTTTGTCCCTTAAAGCCCGGGTGTGACAACAACACTTGAGAATAACAAACTACTAAATGTGATTAGTTCACCCTATACCCTAAACTCCCTTTTGAGTTTATACTTTTCCTTTTGAGATGTGTTCCATTGGTTATACATGATTGGTGTGTTGTTCATTTGCCATTTTCCAAATGTATTGAATGTATGATCGCTTTATTTAGACAATGAGTAGCCCGTGGTTCCTGAGCGTGTTGCCGAAGATCTTCCTGAGCAACAAACTAGTGAAGGCAAGTGTCCTCTGACCTATTATGTCCTACTTACTTTATAATTCATCGTCCCGCTTACATTATTGAAACCTAAGTATTGGTTAGTTATGCTATTGCTTTAACTTAATCAATGAACATGATGTGAATATTTATGATATGATGATGTTATCTCGATGTTGATCTTGTGATATTTTAGGGGACTTAGGCCATTTTCCTGAGTACCTCTCCATAAGGACCTGTTCGTTGAGTGACCAACCGGGATAATAGTGCAACCATGAGGGTGGAATGGGATGCCCTTAGCTGAATAATTAGATGAACCTGGGGGTGTAGTTGGCTTTGCTGGAGGACCGTCATTGGGGGCTGGGGCGTAGTGCTCGCTCTGCCAAGGGGGGTGCAGAGGTTCATTCGATTTGGTTTTTGTTAGTCACCCACCTTGGGGAGGTGTAATGCGTTTGTACGACTGACGAAACCTAACGAGCAGCTATGCACGAGGGGAGTCTTTGTAAAGGCTACGTAGTGAGACCGTGCCAGGTCACCTTGGTAGTGCTCAATGGGGAGTCATGATCTCCGGGCAGAATGGAAATCACGACTCGTGAGTAAAGTGTGCAACCTCTTCAGAGTGTTAGAAGCCGGTATATCAGTCGAGCTCATGGTTAAGAGCGGCCTTGGGATCCTCTCTGATTAGAAGAACCTTGGATACTTTTATGATGATGGTTAATAATGATAGTTACAATTCTGATCTCTGGTATTTCCTCTTGGAGGGAGTACATTTGGGTAATAACTATGTTTATTACTAAAATATGGCTCTACTACTAGTAATAAATAATTGACCAACTAAAAGCAACTGCTTAACCTTAACTCCACATACAGCTAGTCCACTTTAGCCAAACGGGACATTTGCTAAGTACGTTGATGTGTACTCACCCTTGCTTTAAAAACCACCCCACCCCAGGTTGTCCCCATTGTATTCAGTGCTAAGGAGGAGATGCTGGCAACATGGAGGACTTTGAGGAGTTCCAGGACTATGTCGAGTTCTAGTTATCTTAGTGGCAAACCCCCAGTCAGCTGCCTGTGAAGGCCTTATCTACTACGTTTCGTATTCCACACTTTGATAATGTTAATGACTATGTTATAGACTTTGTGGATGTCTTGGACATCTTGATGTAATAAAGTACTTTTCCGCTATTTACTTTAAGCATTGTGTGATGATGTCCAATTATGTAATCGTTGTGTACGTGAGTTTCTGATCCTAGCATGTACATGTTTCGATTTTGGTTTGTCTTCCAAAACCGGGTGTGACATAAGTGGTATCAAAGCCTTGCTGACTGTAGGACCGCTAACCTAGACTAGAATGGTCGCCCTAAGGACTATAGACCTCTACCCTTACCTTGATCTTTAGTGTCATTTCAAAAGTTGGTCATCTTGACCAATTCTATGTTATTACTCATCTTACAAAATTTTGTGTCACTTTTCTTTCTGTTTACTTGCTGGTCGCATAGTTCTACTCTCACTCTTGTGCTTATGATGTCTTTTGTAGATGGCCCGTATTAGATGCACTGCACGTAAGTCAACGATCCCTGTTTTGCCCTCTCGCCTGGCGGAGCGCCCATGCGTCGCACGATGACTGGTCAGTCTAGCCATCTGGAGAGACTGCATCGCCGCCTGCACGAGGAACAGGAGCGCCGATGCCAGGAGCAGGAGCAGCAGGACTCTTCCCCCTTGCCTCAGCAGGAGGTGGAGTCTAAGAGTCAGCCTTCCCCTGCACCTCAGCTAGAGATGCCCCCTGCACCACCACAGGGCAACCCGGCTGCTAGAGGAGACCCTGACAGAGACGACGACGACGCCAGTGGCAGTTCGAGCCATAACACGGAGCTCTTGGAGGAGCAGGAGCCAGAGGGATGGATCGCTAGACCCATCAGTCACGACGCCGCTCACGGGGGTAACTTCCACGACGCTCTCGACACCTTGTTGTGTCGGGCCTTCGACCGAGACACTTGGTCTATCGAGTACCGTTGTGTAGTCTACCAGCATCGTTGCGGATTATACCCAAACCAGTGGGAGGCTACTTGCTTGGTGCGCCGTCCGGACGATGATCTCTAGGGTGTAGAGGCCTTCTCAGAGCACTATTCTATCACTGAGAGGGATACTACCGAGACAGCCATGCAAGATGCTGCAGGACGTGCGCTTTCGTAGTACTACTCGTTGTTCAGCGGGGTAGCTGACGGCCCGACCTGAAGTACTATCCTCGTTGTTCGACTGGCAGTGCTGGAGGTGTGATTGTCTCACCCGTTGGTGAGGGCAATCCCATGCTGAACAACATGGTCAACCTGGTCATCGTGCTCAACACTGAACCGGACCACACCCTTGACGAGTTGGGCAAGGTTCGGGCGGAGGTTGCATAATTGCGTGCTGAGCGCGCAGCGCGCCACTATCAAGATGGTGGTTCTCCCGCTCCTGTCGGGATTCAGCACCCTTACTGTTCGCCGCCCTGTGGTCGCTTTGATTACGGCACCCCTGACTACATGACCCAGATAGATTTGGAGCCATAGATTGACAGAGTCGGAGTCTGTAATAATGCTTAATTTAGTGTCTTAGTCTTAGTTATTCTTAGTTAGAGTTAGTTTGCTTATCATATGTTTTGATGCTTGTCGTGATGAACTTGTAATGAAGTTGGATCTTTGTAATGATTGTCATCAAGGTGTGGGCATCCCTTGCAACTTGATGTAGTTATTAATAAAGTCAGTTATTTAGTTGGGTAATCCCTTTATTTCCACTTTCGTCGTTATCTGAGAAGCTTTGTTGAGAGTTAGTGAAGATGATCAATTGCTCAGTGTTATGGAGATTTCCATATATCTTTTCTTATGCTGAAAGACTGCAAAGTCAGATCTGATATGTGTGTGCTCTCTACAGATGTCTGAGAACAGGCACATAGGTGGAAAGCGTGCTCAACAGGAGCAGCAGACACCCCAGGAGGAAGCAACTCAGTAGTAGTTGCCACCGCCACCCCCGATGATTATTGAGCAGATGTTCCTGATGTAAACCCAAGCAGTCCAAGCAATTGGTCAGACTCTAGCAGCAATGTAGCAGGTGCAGTAGCAGCAACCCCCACCTCAAGCTTAGGTGCAAGTCCAGATGCCACAAGTGCCCAGAGACAGGCAGACAGAATTCATGAGGGGCCATCCCCCTGTCTTTGCCCATTCTGTTGATCCCATGGACGCCAGAGATTGGTTGCGTACTGTGGAGCGTGAGTTGCACACTGCTCAGTGCAACGATCACGAGAAGGTTCTATATGGTCCCCATCAGCTAAGGGGAGCAGCACCGTCCTGGTGGGAGTCTTACCTCGCCACCCATGACGACCCTGGAGCCATCACCTGGGAGGAGTTCAGGGACAACTTCCGTCGTTACCATGGGCCTGAAGGACTGATGATAGTAAGGAAGGAGGAATTTCTAGCTTTGAAGCAAGGACACAAGTCTATCAGTGAGTACAGGGACAAGTTTCTGCAGATGTCACGTTATGTGCCAGAAGATGTCAATACGGATGGTAAGAGGCAGTACCGCTTTTTGAGAGGTTTGGTGGATCCCCTTCACTACCAGCTCATGAACCACACTTTCCCCACCTTACAGCATTTGATCGACAGAGCCATAATGACTGAAAGGAAGCGTCGGGAGATGGAAGACAGGAAACACAAGATTGGTGGATCTCAGGTCGGGAGTAGCAGTCGTCCCTGCTACTCAGGCAACCCACCTTAGCAATTCAAGCAAGGTCACCAGCACCAGCACTAGCATCAGCGCCAGAACCAGCAACAACAGTAAAGAGGTAGTTTCCTCAACAGCAGCAGCAGTACCGTCAGAACAACCCGCAGGGAGGAAATCAGTACCAGCGTAAGAACAACCAGACACCTCGCCTTCCTGCCCCAGTAACCAACTAGAACAACCAAGCAGTTCCAACGCAAGGAGGAGGACACACATGTTTCCACTATGGGGAACAAGGCCATTGGGAGAATCATTGCCCAAAGAAAGCAGCCTAGCAGCAACCATCTCCCAATGCCCCTGCCAGGATCCGCAATGCCCCTTAGACAGTGGTGCCTAAGGATGTTGAACTCTGCCAACAAATCTTGGATGAAGCCCATCTTAGTCGGTATTCTATTCATCCTGGAAGTACCAAGATGTACCAAGATTTGAAACAACATTATTGGTAGACTAAGATGAAGATAGAAATCGCTCGTTATGTGGCAAAATGTGACACTAGTAGACGAGTCAAGGCGGTGCATAGAAAACTGCTGGAACCCTAAAATCATTGCCTATCCCAACATGGAAGTGGGAGGACATAAGTATGGATTTTGTTGTTGGATTACCCAAGACATCTAAGGGATATGACTCTATTTGGGTTATAGTGGACTGGCTTACAAAGACTGCTCATTTTCTCCCCGTCAAGGTGAAGTATCCAACGATTACGTATGCAAAACTCTATATTGCATGTATCCTGAGTTTGCACGGGGTGCCAAAGACAATAGTGTCGGACCGTGGACCACAATTTGTATCCAAGTTCTAGGAAGAGTTACACAAATTTTTGGGGACTAAATTGCTCCATCGTTTGGCCTATCATCCTTAAACGAGTGGACAAACAAAAAGAGTAAATCAAATACTAGAAGATATGCTATGAATCCGCGTCTTAGAGTTTCCACAAAAGTGGGATGATTGTCTGCCATTGGCATAATTTTCTTATAATAATAGCTATCAAGAGAGTATCAAAATGGCACTGTTTGAAGCTTTGTGTGGACGGAGATGTAGAACACCCTTGAATTGGTTAGAACCATGGGAATGGTGGTTTTCAGACCTGATTTGGTCAAAGAAACGGAAAAAAGGTCCAACTCATAAGACATAACTTGAGAGAAGCTCAAGCACGATAGAAAAATTATGCCGATAAACGACGTCGATCATTAGTTTTTCAAGTCATAGATTAGGTGTACTTAAAGGTATCACCAATGAAAGGAGTTAGTTGATTTGGAGTTAAAGCAAAGTTAGCACCCGATACATTGGCCTGTTCCCTATTCTTGAACGATGTGGGAAGGTTGCATACCGACTTCGGCTACCAGAATCATTATCTGCTGTACACAATGTGTTCCACATCTCACAACTGAAGAAGTGTCGTCGGATCCCTGATCAAACTATGGATATATCAGATGTGAATTTGGAACCAGACTTAACCTATTTAGAACATCCCATCTGAGTTTTGGATCAGAAGGACTGAGTTACTCGAAAAGGACCCTCAAGTTCTACAAGGTACAGTGGAACCAACACAACGAAGAAGAAGCTACATGGGAGTCTAAAGAATTCTTAGAAAAGCATTTTCCTAAGTTCTTAGCCTCTTGTAACCTTTAGGTGTGACAGAACCTCCCAAGTCATTAGGCCCACCTACAGTTATCCTTGTCCAACGGACCTCAGACAACCCTGCAGGTGCACCTGATCACTTGACAAGTTCGGTATCTGAATTCCTTACCTTCCCAAGAGCGTTTTACCCGTCACACAGACATTACAATTCATCGGAGATACGGAAATGCGGAAGCAGTTACAATAACTTACTTTTATTGAAAAGTAAGACAAAGTTAAATATTTACAGACCAGAACATAACATATGAGTGCTGAGTATTATTATTACAAACCATGGGAGGCAAAAACTCCTCCTGAATAAGCAGTAAAAAGTTTTTAACGAAGGGCCTTCCCTCCCGCAGCTTTAGTCTTGGTTCTCTTCTTTGGGTACCACCTTTGAACAGAAGCAACAAAAGTTTGTTGCTTCTTCACCTAAAACAACATGGGACAAAGCCCTAAGTACGAAGTGTACTTTCGCAAGACTTACCCGACAAAGTAAAAGACTCTCAAGGATATGCTGACTTTAAGGGAGTCAAGGTAAGGCTTTATCAATAATCAATGACTCTGTTTGCAGAAATGCTTACTAAAAGTGGATCCTTACAAATCCAATTTTATTTGTCAGGTTAAGTAAAATTACCTGCAACTAGAGTTCTTTCTACCCTAGTTCAATCACTTGACCTGCACTAGCTAATTTCTTAACAACCCTTCATCTTTACTGGATTTCTACGTATAGGTCAGTGACCAAGTCTTCATATCCGCGAAGTTACGGCGATCCGAATCGATTATACTCAGCTGAGGATCTCCAATCACACGACATATGTAGCACTTAACCCTTGCATATGTCAACTCACCACCAGGGTTCTTAAGACCAGATCAGGTTCACGCCAACCGAGAGCACAGATACACCACCGTCCAGCCTCTTGCCACGGAGGGTACACGCTACTCTTGCCATCTCTCCACTCCCATTGCGTGTTATCTTATTCTGGTATTAGTCTGCCCCAGGCAAAGCTTACCCATGACGAGGCATGTGACCAGTTAAAGGGTCCTCGGTCATCAAGCCTACATCGACACGGTCCTTAATCGACTCAGACGGAGACACTACACCGAGACTCTCTTCTCGTGCAAGTCACCCGCCCGGTCTCAGCTTAATCATTTCAAACCCAAAGTTTGGTACCTGTCAGAGGTACATCTTATCCGATGTTGAACCCATCATGGCCATGATGGATCCACCATCAAGTTTTGTTTTTGAAAAACATCCCACCCACTTTGCAACATCATCTTTTGTGAAAACAAAACATTTTGTTTTTCTAGAGCAAGACTAAGCATAAGAAAAACCTTTTGTAAAATAGGGGTTTAAGGAGAATGATTCAAATCCAAGGAAGGAAATGCAGGAATTGGTTTAGCACACAACTCCTATCACCTAATGCATCAAGCAAGTGAGAAAGATTTTAAAAGGAACAAGGAGGTGGCAAATGCACTGGGGCTTGCCTTGTGTTACTGGTGAATCAGGCTCGGTTCCACAGATATCAAAATAGAAACAACTGCCTGCCTAATGTTCCTCAGGTGGTGGTGGTGAGAAGTCCTTGTCTCTTCGACTTCTACTTCCTCTTCGTTTTCTAAATATAGCCAAGTATAATAATGAATGCTCATGTAGTGCTCATGAAGATGCAAAGACAATAAAAGTTTATTATCTAAGGTCTTGAATACAACTTTCCTTCACGGATCTTTGAGAACTTAGGGTTTTCAGAGTCAATAGTGAAGTTCAAAGGGCAGGGGGTAGGGTTTTGGGATCTAAGTATCAAACATGGTCCAAATCATACCCAATTTTACCCAAGGCTTTTAAATAATATTTAGAGATTACCCTAAAAATTTAGTGAATTTTGGATTTATTATTTATTCTCTAAAAATCCAGAAGCAAGGTTTTTGGCTATTTTAAATACTCTATAATTTCCTATTTGGATGAAAAATCATGAAACTATTTTTATTAAATACTACAGGAAATTAGAAACCTAGCAAAATTGGTCTTGCATTTTTAGAATTTTTCTACAATTTCTAGAATTTCTTTAGCTCTGGCAGAAAAGGAAAAAGAAAAGGCATGAACAGTTCTGGGCTGAATCCGGCTCGAACCGGCCCAGCCAGGGCAGAAGCGCGCCCGCGCTGGCGGATTTGCACAGAGGCCCCCACTGTTTTGAATATACTGAAGTGGGTCACAATACTATTCCAGGAGTCGCTGACATTTCACAGAAAAGTCCCTGCACTTCCATTTCTTCATGGTTTGAAGTCCCCGAAGGCGAACAACGCAGAAACCGAATTCAAGACCTAAGGATCGTTCCCCCAACTAATTTCACAAACGGCGATCTAAGTGGCTCTGTCCATGGTGACAGCGGGTAAGGCGGACGGCCAACCGCGTTCCCGGCGA
The DNA here is from genome assembly GCF_902167145.1 of Zea mays. NCBI lineage: Eukaryota > Viridiplantae > Streptophyta > Magnoliopsida > Poales > Poaceae > Zea > Zea mays. The sequence continues at coordinate 133,433,825 of NC_050100.1, read as the reverse complement.
TCTATTGTAGCTCAACACAATTGAACGGGCCGAGAGGCACCTAGGGAACCTAAGGAAGCTAAAACAAGGGAGCAGGGGTTATGAGCATACCTGGAACAGGCTGACCACAGTGAGGTGCTTCTACGATGGCGGAAACAGAGATTAGGGGGAATGAGAAATTAGCGAGCTCTGGTGATCAAATGAGGGCACAGTTTGGGTGGCTTGGTGCTTGACTACCCTACGGAGCTCACGACGGGCTCAATTTATAGTAGGCAAGAGCGGTGCCCAGTGAATTGGACGACGACGTGCGGCGGCCGGAGAAACAGGAAGTTCCTGGCGCGCGTGATTAGTGTCTTCCGTCGTGGCGAACTCACCGGCGATGAATAGACACCACAAGCTGAGCTACTGCGATGTGGTAAGAAGGGTCATAGCGTGGCATGACCGGGGAAAACAACGGTGCCCACGGTAATGGCCGCGCGACCATGTCGCCGGCGCAAGTGGGCAAAAGGCAGAGTGACCGCGGTGGCTTGTGTTTATCCAGGCAAGATCTTTTCACGTCGAGCACAATCCACTAGCTCAGGATATGAATTGCGACGACCAGCGGCGCGAATCCGGATGCACAGATCGTCGGCGGCGAGAGACTGAAGCCTGAGATATTTAGTGCACTGTACCATGGCGTAGTTTATTCAGTTGACCTAATAGACTAACTTTGAGCTTGATTTTCTCCTAAATTCATATGGCAACTTCCTGATCGGCTAGTATCAAAGTTGTTGTCTAATGATCCATCTATAAACCAACTATAGTCACCATGTTCAAATATCCACGGGATCATCTTCAAAATGGCCCCTAAAGTTCATCCCATGTCACTGAATATCCAATTTCAGGTTTCAGACAGACTGATAGCCCAACTTGGGGCACATTTATCTCAGAATTCTTCATGGTACCAAGGCATGATCTCTATAGTAAAGTTATTCTCCTTTCATAGATCTACAAAATTGATGTGGTGACCTAGGGCAAAAAGTTTATAACTTGGCAGATATAGGGCTCCAAAGTTGAGCCAATCCCACTGAAAATCAGACTTAGCCAATAGAGTTCAAATAGGACTTTTTGCAAATAAGCCCAAATCTCAAGGTTTAATTTGCAAATCCACATACTTGTGAACCATATGACTTAAGGTGCCTTACTTTCATGGTTTTTGCACTTTATTCCAAAAGTGCACTAATTTTGCACTTAGCCCCTTAGGGTTTTACTCTAGGGTTTTCCAGGGTTCTATTTAGGGTTTTTGGTGACTCTAGGGTTTGGATGTTACTTAGGTCCATTCCTAGTGACATTTTATGACTATTTCAATTGGGTTTTAAAGTTTCTCCTAATTAAGCCTTGTTTGCTCTATTAAGCCCAATATAGGGTTAGGTACCCTACTCTAGGGTTTTATCCACAAAATGTCACATCAATACAATTTGTTTGAAATTTTTTGCCTAGTGAATGCACTCTAGGTGTGACAAACACATAAAATGCCAATGCTTATGATGTTATGCTCAAGTTTTAGTGGTAGTAACACCAGGGGTGTTACATCCTTCCCCCCATAAAAGAATCTCGTCCCGAGATTAAAAGTCCTAGGGCAAGTAGTGGAAAAGGAAACACGACACATCTTTATTTTCCTTATTTTTGGTACAAGGCAGGGGTGGTATGGGGTTCATTCCTCTATTACAACAAATGTGCATACTTTACAGATTACATGAGGCTATAAAGCCTAGGAAATTCTTTTCTAAAAAGTCCTGAGTTTCCCATGTAGCCTCATCTTCTAAATGCTGGTTCCACTGTATCTTGTAAAACTTGAGAGTTTTTCTTCGGGTAATTCTATCCTTTTGATCCAAGACTCGAATAGGGTGCTCTGAATATGTCAAGTCTGGTTCCAAGGCAACATCCGTTACTTCAATGGTTCGATCGGGAACCCGAAGACACTTCTTCAATTGAGACACATGGAACACATTATGTACGACAGATAATGTTTCGGGTAACTGGAGTCGGTATGCCACTGCTCCATATTGTTCAAGAACAGGAAAATGACCAATATACCGGGGTGCAAGCTTCCCCTTAACCCCGAAACGTGATACACCCTTCATCGGTGAAACTTTCAGGTAGACATAATCGCCAACTAGAAAGTACAAGGGTTGTCGTCGCTTGTCTTCATAACTCTTCTGACGAGCTTGAGATTCTTTCAAATTATGAATTATTCGTTGAACTTTTTCTTCGGTCTCCTTTACCATATCAGGCCCGAAGAAACTTCTTTCACCAGGTTCAGACCAGTTTAACGGAGTACGACATCGTCGTCCATATAAAGCTTCGAAGGGTGCCATCTTAATACTTTCTTGATAGCTATTATTATATGAGAACTCCGCTAATGGTAAACAATCATCCCATTTCTGTGGGAATTCCAGAACACATGCTCGCAACATATCTTCAAGTATCTGATTTACCCTCTCAGTCTGCCCACTGGTTTGAGGATGATAGGCCAAACTATGGAGCAATTTAGTACCCATGGATTTGTGAAGTTCTTCCCAGAATTTGGATACAAATTGAGGTCCACGATCTGACACTATAGTCTTCGGAATACCGTGCAAACTGAGAATGCGAGCAATGTACAGTTTCGCATATGTGAGGACCGGGTAATATGTCTTGACTGGCAGAAAATGAGCAATTTTCGTAAGCTGATCAATTATAATCCAAATAGAAGCATACCCCTTTGCGGTCCTGGGCAATCCCACAATAAAGTCCATGCTTATATCTTCCCATTTCCATGTTGGTATAGGTAGAGATTGTAATGGACCAGCAGTCTTCATATGTATGGCTTTGACACATCTACAAGTGTCACATCTTGCCGCATAGCGTGTGATTTCAATCTTCATCTTTGTCCACCAATAATGTTGTTTTAGATCATGATACATCTTAGTGCTTTCAGGATGAATAGAATATCGACTAAGATGTGCTTCATCTAAAATTTGCTGGTGGACCTCATCATTTTTAGGCACAACTATGCGGTTGTTAAACTATACAATACCTTGATCATCTTTTCTGAAGCAGTTGGCTTTACCAGCTTCTATTTTCTCATGAATGTGCTTCATTCCCTCATCATTTCTTTCTGCGTCAATTATTCTTTGCAGGATGACTGACTCAAGCTTCAAATGATTTGAAGTTCCATGCTGAATCATCCCCAGGTTCAACTTCTCCATTTCTTGGCATAACGTAATGTCAGAAGTCTTCATGGTAAGGCAATGACAGAAAGCCTTATGACTTAACGCATCTGCCACTACATTAGCTTTGCCTGGGTGATAGTGAATCTCTAATTCATAATCCTTGATCAACCCAAGTCATCTCCTTTGTCTCATATTGAGCTCTGACTGGGTAAAAATGTACTTCAAACTTTTGTGGTCTGTATAAATGTGATAGACATTCCCCAGCAGATAATGACGCCATATTTTTAGGGCATGAACCACCGCAGCTAACTCCAGGTCATGAGTTGGATAATGTTCCTCATGCCAGCGCAACTGCCTTGAAGAATAAGCTATTACTCGGCCTTCTTGCATTAGAACATAGCCGAGACCACTGCCTGATGCGTCACAATACACATCAAAGGGCTTTTCAATGTTCGGTTGAGCCAATACCAGAGCAGTGGTCAATAATACTTTTAGTTGTTCAAAGGCTTCATTACATTTTGAAGACTAATTGAATTTGGTATCATTCTTCAATAAACTTGTGATTGGTTTCACAAGCTTGGAAAAATCTGGAATGAATCGGCGGTAATAACCAGCCAGTCCAAGGAAACTTTGGACTTGATGTATAGTGGTTGGGGTTTCCACTCCAAAATATCCTTGACTTTGCTAGGATCCACCGCAATCCCCTTGGCAGATAATACATGTCCCAGAAATTGGATCTCCTCCAGCCAGAATGCGCACTTACAGAACCTAGCATATAATTGGTGTTCCCTTAAGCGCGTTAATACGATCCGCAAGTGCTGAGCATGCTCCTCTTCATTCTTGAGTATATTAAGATATCGTCAATGAATACCACCACAAATTTGTCCAACTCGGTCATAAATACTAAGTTCATCAGATATGTGAAGTGGACAGGAGCATTCGTCAGTCCGAAAGACATAACCAAATATTCAAATAATCCATACCGCGTGGTGAATGCGGTCTTCGATATATCTTCGGGTCGGATACGGATCTGATGATAACCCGACCTGAGGTCAATCTTGACGAATACCCGAGCTCCGGTAAGTTGATCAAATAGAATGTCAATCCGGGGAAGAGGGTACTTATTCTTGATAGTGACCTCATTAAGGGTTCTATAATCCACGCACATCCGCAGTGTTTGGTCCTTCTTCTTGACAAAGATGGCTGGATAACCCCAAGGTGATGAACTTGGTCGGATAAATCCTTTTTCAAGTAGATCTTGTAATTGGGTCTTGAGTTATGCCAGTTCATTTGGAGGCTTTCGGTACGACCTTCTAGAAATGGGAGCCGTACCGGGCTTCAACTCAATCACAAACTCTACATCTCTTTCTGGAGGCAATCCAGGCAGATCTTCCGAGAAGACATCTCGAAACTCACATACTACTGGAATATCTTGGATCTCCGGTATGATGGCTTCATATACTCTGCCATATGGTTTAGCTGGAATAGCTACGGGGATAGACAAAAGAATCTCTTCTTGGCCATAACTCAACCTGATGGTTCTCAGATCAGTGTTGAGGATTGCTTTATACTGGGCTAACCAATTCATGCCCAAAATTACATCTATGTCTTGGCCTTTTAGAACAATCATATTAGTAGGAAAGTCCCATTCAGCCAAAGTTACGGGCACTCGGAAAGCCACTTCTTTAGTGAATATTTGTCCCCCGGGCGAATGAATAGTAAACCCTTCCCTTGATTCAGTATATGGAATGCAATGTTTCTCCACAAACTTCTTGCTTATGAAAGTATGCGAAGCACCAGAATCAAAGAGAATAATTGTAGGGTGATTGGCCACTAGAAACGTACCCATCATAACCGGTTCGCCTTCCGGTGTGGTGGCCACTTGAGTATAATAAATCCGTCCCGTTTTCCTTATATTTTTGCCTGAGGTATTGTTTGCCGCATTTCCCTTGGCTTGAGCGGAACTCCTAGAACTCTGCTAATTATTTGATCATTTCTACTTTGGGTATGGATAGTCCTTGATAAAATGTCCAGACTTTCCGAAATTAAAGCTGCCTGTTGAAGAGCTTGGGAGAGCAGGGAAACGAGTGCCAGGGGCACCTGGCTGATTTGTAACGGTGGGGGCAGCGGTAGGACGGATAAAAACCGGTTGCTTGAAAGGGTAGGAGGGTGGGCACGATGAAGAACGATTCTGATTAAAAGGCCGGATTACCAACCTTTGTCTTTTTTCAGACCCCTGATTGGGCTTGTCGCCTCCATTCCCCTTTGATTTTCCGGAGCCTGCATATTTGGCCTCAACTGCCAGCGCCGTGCTGACAACCCTTTCGTAAGAAAGATCAATGCAGGTGGCCATCTTTCGTTGCATTCGATCATTCAGGCCTCTCATGAAGCAATTTCTCTTCTTTAAATCCATGTTGACTTGATCGATAGCATATTGGGACAAGTGGTTGAATTTATTGAGATACTGAGTGACATTATCCCCGCCTTGTTTGAGCTTCATAAACTCCTCCTGCTTCATATGGAGCACCCCTTCAGGTATATAGTGCTCCCGGAAAGCCAACTTGAACTCGTCCCATGTAATTTGATGGCCGACCGGCTAAATGGCTACATAATTTCCCCACCATGTGCTGGCAGGGCCTCGCAATTGTTATGCCACAAACAAGGGCTTTTGAGTCTCCATACATCGGAGAAGCCCGGACTTATGTTCAATAACGCGGATCCACTCATCCGCTTCCAGAGGATCTTCTGCCGTCACAAACAATGGGGGACGTGTCTCCGAAAAATCCAGATATGACGTTTCACAGGGTCCTTGTGGATACGCTCGCCCGCCTTGTTGCTGCATTTGTTGCCCTGCCATTTCCCACAGGAAGCAGGTGTTGTCAGCTATGGCATTAACTAAGGCAGCGATGGCCTCAGCTAATGTTGGAGGTACTGAGGGTGGATTCGGGGTTGCTTCCCTCCCACGGGAGGTTCCTGCCCCATCCTATGCGCGAGTCTTAGATGACATCTGAGGCAAAGAACATTTGAAGAAATATGATATGTCAAAACAAACCATCCATTTCACATTACTTAAAAAGGGTAATGTTACAGACTCGTATTTACAACAGGATTACATTACCTATTACACATTACTACTACTTCTATACTATACTACTCTTGCTTCTTGTCGCTTTTGGTAGCCTCACTGTCAGGTGTAGGAGACCATTCGTCGACCAAATTCATTGAAGGAGGGGGCCTGAAAAGGTCCAGTTCTCCTCCAAGGGCTTCACCTGCTGCTCCAGATGGTACAGCTCCCATCCCGATAGGATCCGCAGGGACGTTAGGGTGTAGTTGTGAATACAACACATGAACTTCTTCATGTAGTGTATTACAATAAACCTGCAAGTTATCCACGGCTGAGCTAAGCTCTTCCACGCGGGCTCGAGCTCTAGCTTCCTTTGCCCAAGCTAGTGAACGAGAGTTCACAGCCCAGTCGAGCGCTAGATCCCGTTCCGCTAGTTGGTCTTGCAGGTGGCGGATGTCTATTCTCAATTTGTTTATTCTTTCACCATCTGCGACCCATATATCGTTCCTATGACGGAGTTCCGATTGAAGCTGATCAACTTGGGCTTCCAGATCCCCGATTGGATTGTTACTACCACTGCTACTATCTTCATGCCTCGAGGCAAGTTGATGACGGGGTACACCAATCGGCTTGGTAGACTTGCGCGCGGTCTTTCTCGTGCCCGGTGGCATATCTCCATGAGGGGAAATCTTATTAGCATAGTTTTTAGCATGATGCATGTGTAATTACAGAATCAACCTTAGTTGATTCACACCTTCTATACATTGCACTCTACTATCTGGTCTTTAAGATAAGTATCTCAGAAGGAGATTGGATAAGAAGAAAAGAAATTTTCTAAATAAGTCTTTGAAAATTCTTTTTGAAAATGTCTCATAACATCTGCAGAGATGGGCTTCGCTCCGATACCAGCTGTGACAGAACCTCCCAAGTCATTAGGCCCACCTATAGTTGTCCTTGTCCAACGGACCTCAGACAACCCTGCAGGTGCACCTGATCACTTGTCAAGTTCGGTATCTGAATTCCTTACCTTCCCAAGAGCGTTTTACCCGTCACGCAGACATTACAATTCATTGGAGATACGGAAATGCGGAAGCAGTTACAATAACTTACTTTTATTGAAAAGTAAGATAGAGTTAAATATTTACAGACCAAAACATAATATATGAGTGCTGAGTATTATTATTACAAACCATGGGAGGCAAAAACTCCTCCCGAATAAGCAGTAATTTTTTTTAACGGAGGGCCTTCCCTCCCGCAGCTTTAGTCTTGGTTCTCTTCTTTGGGTACCACCTTTGAACAGAAGCAACAAAAGTTTGTTGCTTCTTCACCTAAAACAACATGGGACAAAGCCCTGAGTACGAAGTGTACTTTCACAAGACTTACCCGACAAAGTAAATGACTCTCAAGGATATGCTGGCTTTAAGGGAGTCAAGGTAAGGCTTTATCAATAATCAATGACTCTGTTTGCAGAAATGCTTACTAAAAGTGGATCCTTACAAATCCAGTTTTATTTGTCAGGTTAAGTAAAATTACCTGCAACTAGAGTTCCTTCTACCCTAGCTCAATCACTTGACCTACACTAGCCAATTTCTTAACAACCCTTCATCTTTACTGGATTTCTATGTATAGGTCAGTGACCAAGTCTTCATATCCGCGAAGTTACGGCGATCCGAATCGATTATACTCAGCTGAGGATCTCTAATCACACGACATATGTAGCACTTAACCCTTGCATATATCAACTCGCCACCGGGGTTCTTAAGACCAGATCAGGTTCACGCCAACCGAGAGCACAGATACACCACCGTCCAGCCTCTTGCCACGGAGGGTACACACTACTCTCGCCATCCACTACAAGAAACTGATAAATGTTCGTGGGTTTTGTTAAGAACGTGGGTACCGACGTTCTTACATTAGTTAAGTTCATGGGTTTTTCTAATAACGTGGGTACCCACGTTCTTAAATTAACTTCGTGGGCTCTAGCTAAAACCGTCGAACTTAACCTATTAGAAACGTGGGTACCCACGTTCTTAAATTAAAAACGTGGGCCACGTAAACACCGTCGAACTTAACCCAAAAACCTAAATCCCTAACCCCGCTCGTCTCTCTTCCTCTCCTTTCCCACTTCCCAGTAGCTCGCGCCCGCCGCCGGCCGCCAGCCCGCGCGCTCCACAACCCCTTCGCAGGGAGGAGGAGGAAGCGGCCAGCACGTAATCAAAAGTAGGCGGCCACCAGAAATCTCACCCGCTCCCCAGCCCGACCATCCCGCCCCCGCACCCTCCCCCACCGGCGTAGACACCACGCGATGCCTCCCCCTGGCGTGCACACACAACACCCCTGCTCGCCGCGAGGATGTCCGCGCCAACACCATTTTTGTGTCTGGATAGATGGTGACCACCGCCGGGGATGAGACCGCCTCCATCCATGCGTGCCTCGCCAACGCCGGTACCCCCCGAATCCGAGTGGTGGAACCAGAGGTGTGCGCGCCGAGCACGACGAAACAGGTGCTCCGTCGTGAGTGCATCGGCCACGGTGGAGTTGGACGCGTCGACGAGCGGCACCAAGTTCGCTGGGCGGCGAGCAGATGTGCGGGACAGGGATCTGCTGGTGGTGGTTTTTGAGGTCGACAACAACACCGATTTGCTTGCCTCGAAGACCACCAGCATCGACGACGGGCGGCGTGAAGAAGCTACACCACTTCTCGATTCGCTCGTCTGATGCTGCGTCGTCGTCCCGGGAGTGGGGGAGCTGGGCGGAGTGCTCCGTCGACCTCAAGCTCGACCGGCTAGGCGAGTTCGGGGCGGCGGACGACACAAAGGAGCCGCTGCTACAACAACAACGCCGTCCGCTAGCCCAATGAAGCGCCCACGCTCGAGCCCGGTGGCGCCGACAGGACGTAGTGCCCCACGGTGGACAGCTGCAAGGTCGACCTCAGCAAGTGCCACGACTACCACCGCTGCCACAAGGTCTGTTCATTTTCTATGTTCTACAAATGTTTTATAACAAAATTGTTAGTAAAATTATGTTATGAAGACGTTCCGATGTCCAAGATGTCTCTTGTTTGTCAATGGAGTAGCACTATAATATATGCAAGGAATTCATAAGCACAAATGTATAAAGTTTTTTCCCTTTTATTCTAATTTTGTGCTATTATCTTAGGTTCGCCGACTTAATTCAAGCTATCCTGGAGGTCTGGTATCTTACATCCAGAATGCCAAAAAACTTCTTGCGGATTCAAAGGAAGGCAAAAACCCATATGATGGTTTCACCCCTTCTGTAAGTCTTTTTCATCAATGGTTTAGGCCCTGTTTGTAAGCACCCAGTTTTTAAGAAACTGGTTTATAGAAATTGAGGTGGTTCCAAACATACTAGTTTATGACTCAGTTTATAGAAATTAGATTCTTAGTTTTTTAAAAACCAAGAAGCTGGCCTCTCCTAACTAATAGATAAAAACTAGTTTCTTAAAAACTGGGTTGCTTCCAAACAGGGCCTTAGTTTGGCCTAAATATCTATCCTTTTCATGGGAGTTGTTCTATGAATAGTTTGAATTAATAATTTGAAATGGATGTTCTTTAAGTTATTTTGGGTAATTCTCTACTTCCTTTATTTTTCCTCTCTTCTTGATGACACAACTAATAAACTTTGCCATACCTTACTTGCAGGTGCCTTCAGGGGAGGTTTTGACTTTTGGCAATGACAATTTTGTTTCACTGGAAACAGCTGGGATAAAAGAAGCCTGCAATGCTGCATTTGTTCTTGTAGCCGGAGGGCTTGGCGAAAGGCTTGGCTACAAAGGAATTAAGGTATGCAGTATGCACTGAGCTGGGAATAGCAAACTAATATCTAAGCTTGTTTCATGAGGTAGTACAGTAGCTAGGCACACTTTAGTTGGAACTCAATTTAGATGCTGTAGTTGCTGTACTGGTATGGTGTCTTGTAAGTATGATTTAGCTAGTATCATTTGGTTAAATTTTTTCTCTTACTGATAGTGTTATTTGGCTAAGGTTTTTCTCTTGCTGAATGCTGATATTGCACACATCCTGCACAGAAAATAAAAACATCATTTAGGACCTGATTGTGAGAAAGCTTAATGATTTACAGGCAGTAAAGTATTTTAACTCCTAGTTCAAAGCACAAACTTTATGACTCTAAAACAGGATTAAGGGTATCTGAGTATCATTAGGTTGTGGCCTTGAAAGTTTTTAGATTATCCAACCATGTTTCTGAAATTTCTCACTGGTGCTTCTGTTACTTTCTTTGGTCAGGTAGCACTTCCCCGGGAAACAACTACTGGAAAATGTTTCCTTCAACACTATATAGAGTCTATCCTGGCTTTTCAAGAGGCCAGCTGCAAAATGGTTGATGGTATGTACTCTACATTTATCTATAGTTGATTAGTGACTTACTGACTTACAAGAAGTACTTTATGGAACTGGAACCTATCATTGTTTTAGTGCTTACAAATGAATTTCAACCTTTCCATTAAGGTCTTGGTTTCATTTTATTTTGTCTTATGCACCTTTGTATCTGGCAATTACTTGATTTATTGCCAGTTTCATTCTTTACACGTAATACTATTGGGTCTTAGAGAATGTTCAGGTCTTGCTTTATTCTGATTGATGTTATTCATCTGCCATGCAGAGGGGTGCCAAACAAAGATTCCATTTGTTATTATGACTTCTGATGATACAAATGCGCTAACTATCAAGCTTTTAGAGTCAAACTCCTACTTTGGAATGGAACCATCTCAAGTGAAAATACTAAAGCAGGTTCCTTCTGTTCCCTTGTTCTATTCATGTGATAGTTATGGTAAAAATGTAGCTTTTATATATGCAAAGCACATGGCTGCTACTTTTGGTGTTGACTGTACATTCTCTTCCATTTTCAGGAAAAAGTAGCATGTCTAGCTGACAATGATGCAAGGCTTGCATTAAACCCAAGCGACAAGTACAAAATTCATGTTTGAAATTTCCATTCCAGGATCAGTAACATTGTATTTGAATATATCACGATTTGGTTTCCACATACACGGAGTTTCTGTCCACCTTTCTTAGTACCAGTTTTGTGACTTGGCAGTCAAAGCCACATGGGCATGGAGATGTTCATTCTCTTCTTTATTCAAGTGGCTTGCTTGAACAATGGTATGCTCATTAATTAAAAAATTCACCACTGGAGGTTTCTTCCTTAATTAGCAGCCATATATCGTGAAGTAATTTAATGTCACTATACTATGTGTTTTTTGTTAGGAAGACTGAAGGACGGAAGTGGGTTCTCTTTTTCCAGGATACAAATGGATTGCTTTTCAATGTTTGTACACTGGCTTCCCTACTGTGCTATAATTTTATTGTTTAAAATAGAGCATTTTTACTATCCTTGAAAATGTACAGGGAGGTACCAAAATTATTACATGAATCTGGTACCTAAGGTACCAAATTGTAGTGCCAAGGTACCAAAATGGGTACCCCTAGTTGTAAATTGTGATACCTCTTGGTACCTTTCCAAGGGTTCCTTATATATTTGTGGCCAACTGCTTTCTTGAGCTTGGGACCTTTGATTACAGAGAAACAACTTGATTTTCTTGATTATTTTGTAGGCAATACCATCAGCATTAGGTGTCAGTGCCACCAAGGGTTACAATGTAAATTCTCTCGCTGTTCCTAGGAAAGCCAAGGAAGCAATTGGAGGAATTACCAAACTTACTCATGTCGATGGTAGGTTTTACTATTGTTTACCCATTTGATATGAGCTTTTCATGGCTTTTAAGTTTTAAACAAAAAAAATTGTGGGCCGTTGTGATGTTTTTTAGCAAAAGAATTATTCAAATTTGAGAAGAACAAATATGTCTAGTAGCAAACTGGGCCATCTTTTGTGTCCACCAGCAAAGGGTGGTCACTTTCAGTATCCTGTAGACTATTTTACCTTGAACAAAAGAATACATCACTTCTTTTAGCCACTGATGGTACGATTTTGTCAAATTTGTCATAACTCCATTATTGTGCTCAGGTAGAACAATGGTCATCAACGTAGAGTACAATCAGCTTGATCCACTCCTTCGTGCAACTGGACATCCTGATGGAGATTCAAATTGCGAGACAGGCTATTCTCCATATCCTAGAAATATAAACCAGGTAAACTATTTGTTCCAAAGGGATAATTTACCATGAGTTCAGACACGGCAAGTGATCTGTGGCTCTTGGTTCACCAAATACTGAAAACATGTCTTATTGATATTCCCCTTCGGATGAGGGTGAACCATGAACCGTCTATTAATGATTGTCCTGCTTTTAAAACTGGACAGAACTCTGTCAACATTGTTATATGATGTTACGTTCAAGGTGCATATTTTGTTGTACTAAGAAAGACATTGAGCTTTTGTAGTTGATACTGGAGCTTGGACCATATATTGAGGAGCTCAAGAAAACACATGGCGCCATTTCTGAATTTGTAAATCCCAAGTATTTTTTCTAACCACTTCCTGTTATGCACTTCTAATTACAGTGATATTGATATTTAAAGTTCCTTTTCTATATTGGTTTTGTGTACAACTTTTTAATATGGACTTTTGCCGTTTGTCTAACCCTAGCCTCTGATCATTTTTGCCCTCAGATATTTGGAAGGCGCATGCTGGTTCATCACAGTCAGAGGGTTCGGGTCTGGATATGGAGAGGAACGGATGCAATCATATTTATTGTCCATATCCTCTCCAACCAATTGCCTCAGCTGGTCAGCACTCTGAAAGCAGCACTGCATACTTTTCTTGGCCTACATCTACTCTAATGCACGGGTCAGCTGAAGGCCGTGCTAATTACTTTGGGAACCTACAGAAGGGTGTACTACCAGGACATCTTGGTCGCTTGCCAAAGGGCCAACAAGCTACCACCTTACTTGATTTAATGATTATAAATATATTGCTGACAAAAGAGTATTTCCATCACTTGCCATTCCTCAAATATAAATATATTGCATCTATTATATGGCTCTTCTGACAAAAGAAGTTTGAAAACAGAGAGGAAGGATAAGGACGCAAAGAAAAGAAGTAAAAAGAGGAGAAGGGTATACTCTAGCTTATGACCTGCTGCCTATTTGTGAAATTGTTGCGATTTACCTAATGGAAATATATTTAGTTATGATAACTCTGTTCTAGGTACTTTTCTTACTTAAAATTTGTTTGACGCCCTCACCTTTAAATCTTTAACAGCACAAAAGTTCATCAGAGTCAAGTTCCAGCTCATCTTCAGAATCTTCAAGCAGCGACGATGAGAGTTCAAGGAAGTCCAGATCACGGTCGAGATCAAAGAGAACAAGGAAGGAAAAGAAGAGCCGGTCAAAGTCCAAGCGCAGAGGCAGTGAAAGCGAGGAGGAAGGCCCGGTACGCCTCTCTAAATTCTTCGGGATGTAAGGAGTAGACGCTACTGTAGTTGGAAATCGCTTGATTAGCAGCCTCGTTACCGCATAGAGCACCCATTGATCTCTTTGGTCTTGTTAAAGTTAAGTGATAGTTTGTTTTTTATTACTCTTGGTGATCGACATCATCTAGATGGATCGATTGTGATCAAAAGTGTAGTAATCACCAAGAGAGCTTGTGAGTGATCTAACTCAGAATTGTACACGGTTGTGAATGATTCACCATACCGGAGTGGTAAAGAACCAACTTATAGAGTGCACTTGGCCCTTGCGTGAACCAAGCTTATGTATTTGGACTTATGTGAATTTGTGAACTTATATATTTGGACTTGTGCGAATTTGTGATATGAACATATATCAATGTGTTTGAAATCTGTATTGTATGTGATATATTGTGTTGCATGTGATATTATGTGTGTCTAATTTTTCATTTTTGTATTTTTTATTTTTTCTAGAAAAGGGTTAAGAACGTGGGTACCCACGTTCTTAAGGTTAAGAACGTGGGTGCCGTCGAACTTATTGTGCAGTCCTCGCAGACGCATGTAGGGTTAAGAACGTGGGTACCCACGTTCTTAAGTTTAAGAACGTGGGTACCGTCGAACTTATTGTACAGTCCTAGCAGCTCCACGCAGGACACATAAGCTCGACGGCCACGTGACCCCGTCGAACTTAACCTTAAGAACGTGGGTGCCGTCGAACTTATGGGAAAAAATTCGACGGGCCCCGTCGAACTTAAAAACGCACGTTCTTAATGTTAAGTTCGACGGTACCCACGTTCTTAATGTTAAGTTCGACGGTACCCACGTTCTTAATGTTAAGTTCGACGGGGCCGTCGAACTTACTTTTTTAAGTTCGTCCAAAAATCGCCGTCGGCTATATTCGTCGGTAAACCCACGTTCTTACGGTAAGTTCGACGGCTTATTACATTAAGTTCGACGGTTTTTCACCCACGTTCTTTAACCAGTTTCTTGTAGTGATCTCTCCACTCCCATTGTGTGTTATCTTATTCTGGTATTAGTCTGCCCGAGGCAAAGCTTACCCATGACGAGGCATGTGACCAGTTAAAGGGTCCTCGGTCATCAAGCCTACATCGGCACAGTCCTTAATCGACTCAGACAGAGACACTACACCGAGACTCTCTTCTCGTGTAAGTCACCCGCCCGGTCTCAGCTTAATCATTTCAAACACAAAGTTTGGTACCTGTCAGAGGTACATCTTATCCGATATTGAACCCATCATGGCCATGATGGATCCACCATCAAGTTTTGTTTTTGAAAAACATCCCACCCACTTTGCAACATCATCTTTTGTGAAAACAAAACATTTTGTTTTTCTAGAGCAAGACTAAGCATAAGAAAAACCTTATGTAAAACAGGGGTTTAAGGAGAATTATTCAAATCCAAGGAAGGAAATGCAGGAATTGGTTTAGCACACAACTCCTATCACCTAATGCATCAAGCAAGTGAGAAAGATTTTATAAGGAACAAGGAGGTGACAAATGCACCGGGGCTTGCCTTGTGTTACTGGTGAATCAGGCTCGGTTCGGCAGATATCAAAATAGAAACAGCTGCCTGCCTGATGTTTCTCAGGTGGTGGTGGTGATGAAGTCCTTGTCTCTTCGACTTCTACTTCCTCTTTGTTTTCTAAATATAGCCAAGTATAATAATGAATGCTCATGTAGTGCTCATGAAGATGCAAAGACAATAAAAGTTTATTATCTAAGGTCTTGAATACAACTTTCCTTCACGGATCTCCGAGAACTTAGGGTTTTCGGAGTCAATAGTGAAGTTCAAAGGGCAGGGGGTAGGGTTTTGGGTTCTATGTACCAAACATGGTCCAAATCATACCCAACTTTACCCAAGGCTTCTAAATATTATTTAGAGATTACCCTAAAAATTTAGTGAATTTTGGATTTATTATTTATTCTCTAAAAATCCTGAAGCAAGGTTTTTGGCTATTTTAAATACTCTATACTTTCCTATTTGGACTAAAAATCATGAAACTATTTTTATTAAATACTACAAGAAATTAGAAACCTAGCAAAATTAGTCTTGCATTTTTAGCATTTTTCTACAATTTTCTAGAATTTCTTTAGCTCTGGCAGAAAAGGAAAAAGAAAAGGCATGAACAGTTCTGGGCTAAATCCGGCCCGAACCGGCCCAGCCAGGGCAGAAGCGCGCCCGCGCGCGCGCCTGCGCTGGTGGATTTGCACAAAGGCCCCCGCTATTTTGAATATCCTGAAGCGGGTCGCAATACTATTCCAGGAGTCGCTGACATTTCACAGAAAAGTCCCTGCACTTCCATTTCTTCACGGTTTGAAGTCCCCGACGGCGAACGACGCAGGACCGCGCTCCGGCGAGCGTACATCGGCCAATCTACTCAATGACCGACGCCCTATTTCGGCAGAAACCGAATTCAAGACCTAAGGATCGTTTCCCCCCAACTAATTTCACAAACGGCGATCTAAGTGGCTCTGTCCATGGTGACAGCGGGTAAGGCGGACGGCCAACCGCGTTCCCGGCGATCTATGGTAGCTCAGCACAATTGAACGGGCCGAGAGGCACCCAGGGAACCTAAGGAAGCTAAACTAAGGGAGCAGGGGGTATGAGCATACATGGAACAGGCTGACCACGATGAGGTGCTTCTACGGTGGCGGAAACAGAGATTGGGGGGAATGAGAAATTAGCGAGCTCTGGTGATCAATTGAGGGCACGGTTTGGGTGGCTTGGTGCTTGACTACCCTACGGAGCTCATGGCGGGCTCAATTTATAGTAGGCAAGAGTGGTGCCCAGTGAATTGGACGACGACGCGCGGCGGCCGGAGAAACAAGAAGTTACTGGCGCACGTGATTAGTGTCTTCCGTCGTGGCGAACTCACTGGCGATGAATAGACACCGCAAGCCGAGCTACTGCGACGTGGTAAGAAGGGTCATAACGTGGCGTGACCGGGGAAACGGCGGTGCCCGCGGTAATGGCCGCGCGACCACGTTGCCGGCGCAAGTGGGCAAAAGGCAGAGTGACCGCGGTGGCTTGTGTTTATCGAGGCAAGATCTTTTCACGTCGAGCACAATCCACTAGCTCAGGATATGAATTGCGATGACCGGTGGCGCAAATCCGGATGCGCAGATCGTCGGCGGCGAGAGACTGAAGCCTGAGATATTTAGTGCACTATACCATGGCGCAGTTTATTCAGTTGACCTGATAGACCAACTTTGAGCTCGATTTTCTCCTAAATTCATATGGCAACTTGCTGATCGGCTAGTATCAAAGTTGTTGTCTAATGATCCATCTATAAACCAACTATAGTCACCATGTTCAAATATCCACGGGATCATCTTCAAAATGGCCCCTAAAGTTCATCCCATGTCACTGAATATCCAATTTCAGGTTTCAGACAGACTCACAGCCCAACTTGGGGCACATTTATCTCAGAATTCTTCATGGTACCAAGGCATGATCTCTATAGTAAAGTTATTCTCCTTTCATAGATCTACAAAATTGATGTGGTGACCTAGGGCAAAAAGTTTATAACTTGGCAGATATAGGGCTCCAAAGTTGAGCAATTCCCACTGAAAATCAGACTTCGCCAATAGAGTTCAAATAGGACTTTTTGCAAATAAGCTCAAATCTCAAGGTTTAATTTGCAAATCCACATACTTGTGAACCATATGACTTAAGATGCCTTACTTTCATGGTTTTTGCACTTTAGTCCAAAAGTGCACTAATTTTGCACTTAGCCCCCTAGGGTTTTACTCTAGGGTTTTCTAGGGTTCTATTTAGGGTTTTTGGTGACTCTAGTGTTTGGATGTTACTTAGGTCCATTCCTAGTGACATTTTATGACTATTTCAATTGGGTTTTAAAGTTTTCTCCTATTTAAGCCTTGTTTGCTCTATTAAGCCCATTCTAGGGTTAGGTACCCTACTTTAGGGTTTTATCCACAAAATGTCGCATCAATACAACTTGTTTGAAATTTTTTGCCTAGTGAATGCACTCTAGGTGTGACAAACACATAAAATGCCAATGCTTATGATGTTATGCTTAAGTTTTAGTGGCAGTAACACCAGGGGTGTTACATTAGGGTTTATGTACTTTATTGTAAAGCTAGAACAAACCCACACACCCACCCTTGCTCTGTAAGAGAAAATAGGAAATAAAGTTGTGACACGTTTCCTTTTCCATTACTTACCTTGGAGCCTTAAATCTCGGGACGAGATTCTTTTATGGGAGGAAGGATTTAACACCCCTGGTGTTACGAGAACTAAAACTTTGGCATGACATGATAAGCATTGGCATTACATTATGTATGATACACCTAGAATGCATCCACTAGGCTAAAATTTCAAAACAAACATGTGGTGTGATGCTTGTGTGATGATCTGACTTGATAAAAGGGATTCTTGACACTAGGATAGAATATCTCTCTTTAAGGATTAGAGAACTATGGCCTTGTGAGCTGAGCTCTAAGGTATGATCTCAACAAGTTTGTGGAAATGATCAAGAAAGGTTAAGCTTAGAGAGCTTAAGTGCCACATGTACACTAGAACACTCAAAACCCTAATTTGGAACCTTGAAACCCTAAATAGTGTCTGTTGGTCTTTGTTCTCGATATTTATATTACATTGATACCTTCGGCTTGCCAGAAGGTGAAAATGCGAGAGTGACACAAGAGTGATACAATCCAGCGTGAACAATACATGGTCAATTTATAGGCACGAGACGTAGCCCGGACAAAATTACATCCATGTCCCTGATAACTAATTATAATCATAATGCGAACTATTAAGGACTATATAGTCTTTTCCTCTTTAAGAGGGTATCATCCTTCGCCTTTATCATAATACCAAGCCGAAGCTCTTTTAGTCGTAGCTTCGGCTTTTGTCCGCATCATCTTCGGCTTATATCTTCATGTCACACCTGCCTTTGTACTGTCTTGCCGAAGGTGGTTTTGCCTTGAGGACCTTTGGCGGAGAAGAAGACCCCCAACAGTAGCCCCTTCGCGGTGCTAGATCGTTTTTCGTAATGAGCTCGATCCGCGAAAAACACGAAGGCTTAAGAATGCCAAACGTCTGAAAAACACCTTCCCTGAGCTCATTGCCGAGAAATGATTATAATATTCTGGATGCCGGACAGTCCACCGCTCAGCCAATGCGAGCAGTATGGCGGTTCGCCTTCTCCCCCTGCAGCACTATATAAACAGACAGGTAGGTGAGGAGTTACCACAACATTTATTGTCATTGCACTGTTGTGCTGTTAAATTTTTTAACCATAGCCGAAGCTCTCTGTATTGCATTTTCGAGCAAACGCTTCATCACTGGAAAATAGCTTCATCTTAGAAAAAGCGTAGACATAAATGGCCAGAGTTAGATCCACTGCTAGGGTGTCTCGTGAGGGGGATGAGGCCAAAGCTGCCGAAACAACGCCCATATCAGAAGTAATGAAGCGATCAGGTCTAGTTGTGCCAGGGGAAGTTACTGACGAAGGTGCTTCCAATGCCGAAGCTGGACAAAATGTGGTTGAGGGTGAGAGTGATTATGAAAGCGAAGAGGATAACTGCATTCTGAACCCGGCAAAGCCTAGTCATCTTGAATTTGAAAAATCTACTGTAACAGAAGATGACATGACTATGATGAAAAAACTGGGCTATTTTAGGGAGTCTGAGAGCAAGCTTGTTCGATTTGCTGGGGAAGTGGTAATTCCGGAGTCGAGGGAGGACCAAGTTATCATCTTTAAGAGCTTCTTCAGAGCAGGGCTTCGGTTCCCCCTAAATGACATGATAGGGGAGGTTCTAAAGAACTTTGAAATATACCTTCATCAGCTGACCCCCAATGCTATTGTTAGACTTAGTGTCTTCATATGGGCTCTCCGAAGCCAAGGAATGGATGCTAATGCCGAAGCTTTTTGCCAGGTGCATGAGCTACACTACCAGACGAAGGCTAGAGAAGATGGCCTTCACAAGAACTTTGGCTGTTATAATTTTGTGTATCGGAAGGATACGAAGGCCCCGGTTATTGGCTATCGCACCAAGTGGCCAACCGGGTGGACTAATGAATGGTTTTACATTAAAGTTGATGAGAAGAAGAGGGAAAAACTCATGAGTATGGTAATGAGTCCCTTGAAGCTGAACTTCGGCATGACTCAACCCTTGTGCAACATGCAGTTAGGGTCCCCTTGCCAATTGGCTGAAGTAGAATTTAGAGTGGTGTCTGGGCACATCAGTACTAGGGACTTAGTGCAAGAGTACTTATCAAACAGAACATATCCAACTTCTAGTGGTTGGGAAATGTCAAAGAGAAAAGAAGTGGGAAAGAAGCATGAGCTTGTACGACTCCTCTATCGCTTTAAGTTTGATAAACAATTCAAAAAACCTTGCAAAGAATGGATGGAGATGATCGAGACCATGTGCAATGAAATACTTGGTAATTATACCAAGAAAGAAGATCAGTTGATGACTGCAGCCTTTGGTACCCGGCCGAAATGAAGATTGAACCGGGTAATGGACGCCTTAAATTTCGAATACCCTGACTATGAAAAGCTTGACAAAGGGGTCGAAGGGGTGAAAAGAAAAAGGGTTGTCAGCATCATAAATAGGCAAGGTGCCCGACTAATAAAAGAAGATGAGAAAATTTTGAAGAAAGCGAAAACAGCTCCTGAGCCAAAAGCAACATCCTCTAAAAAGCAAAGGCTTGATACAACACCCTCTGCTGAGCCGAAGGTGGATGAGGCAGAAGAAGCTCCTTCAACACCCTCTGCTGCCGAAGTGGCAGAAATTTTAAAGGTAATGACTAACTCCCTGCCCATCAAGCTGCTAAATCCTCTAGGACCAGAACAGACGAAATTTTTACAGAAGATAGAACAACCTTCGGCTGCAAAGGAGAAGGTTGAAGGGCAAAAGAAACGAAGAATAGTCAACGTGATGCAAGCCATCGAGTGAACACCGCCTTCAGCTTCAGCGGCTAAAATAGTGACTGCTGCGGGTACCGAAGCCGATGCTGTTGCCGAAGCTAAAAAACTCGCAACCACAATGTCAGGAATTGACAAGCTTATATCAGATATGGTTGCGGAGAAGAAAGGTGTGGCTGCGGAGGAAAGCATGGCCGCAGTGCCTGATAAAGGGAAGAAAGTTGTTGATACTTTTTCGGGAGAGAAAGATTTTGACCTTCGGCACCTAGGTGGCTAGGAACTGTCCGAGGCAGACAAGGAGGAGTTGAAAGAATATGCAATATCTTGTGGCTATCAGCCGAGATCTTTGCTCTTCGGCGAGGTTGATGAAGAAATTTTGGGATGTATTTGCGACCGCACTGGGGCGAAAATAATCGATACTCTGTCTAAGAGTGCTGGTTTCCCGAAGCTGGAGTCCGACATCAGTGGTTACCGACGGCAACACATTGTTGGTAGCCTATTTTATTCTAATTTCAAGGTGAAATGTTTGTCTAGTTTTTGTTACCTTCATGATGGATTAAAATGTTCTAACTTTAATTTGTTTTCACAGAGCATGCTGCTAAGTAAAGCTAAAAATACATCAGGATTACGAAGATAAGAAAAATGAAATGATAATTGAAGGCTTGGAGAACAAGATTAAAGATTTTGAAGCTTCTCTAGAGAAGAAAGATTTCCTGCTACAAGCAGCCGAAGGTTCCCTCACGGAAGCACAAGCTGAAAATCTTTACTACTATTAAGGCGGTAAGGTGTAGGCTGCCATTCCTGGTTCTGCCATTCCGATTCCCATGTCCCGTGACGTTCTGCCATTCCCATGTCCCCACCCGTGGCGTTCTGCCATTCCCGATTCCCATGTCCCCACCCTCGTCATTTCCCATTCCCCCACATTCCCATCCACACCCTCGTCGTTTCCCATCCCCACACATGTGCGCGACCTGAGCAAATTGTACCAAAAAATCTAGCTGTGTAGGAATAAAAGCTCGCGCCCAGCCAAGCCTATACAGGTTGCCGCCCAACCCAGACCACAAATGTTGTATCCACACTGGCACTTATAAATAGGTGTGTGCACAGTTTAGTACCTGATGTGGTACTAAGTTTGGATTGCAAACGCTTCCTGAGAGGCCCATTTGCTTGTTGTGGCCCAAACCAAATCCCACTGTCGAAGCACGGTTAGCGCCTCAGCTGCCCCCCCACGCGTCGTTGCTCCCATCGCCACAGCACGACCTCCGCGTTCTCCGCCCCTCCCACACCCTCACCAGCAGGTAACTTGATCGATCCCCTTCTCGCTTTTACTTCTTCGGGGCGAGGGCTTGCTGGATCCGGTCCTCGAGCCAAACCTTGCTAGCAGCTGTGGTGAACGACGCACAGTCACAGTCGTGGGGTGGAGCTGCCACCAGCTCCGAAGTCTGTCAGGAGGGAGCCTTGTCCAACCTCGAGATGGTGCGATGAGGTCAGACCCAAAGCACAAAGGTATCATCGGTCGTTGCCGTCATGGGCGAGTCGTTGCTACTATTGCACCTAGGAACAAGGATCATATCGTCGAAAGGTACCTCGGGGGCTTGAAATCTTTGTTCCCCTTTTCTAGGTCTGTGATGTGCTTTGCTCAAATGAGTGAATCTGGCCACTAAGCTGCTGCATCTTCTCTAAATTACTTAACGAATGTAGCTTCTAGGATCCTCAACAAAACAAGGACGCGGCATGAATCTGGCCACTAAACAAGGAGACTCGTGTTTTTAAATGTTCACGGTTAAGACTAATGTTTAGTTCCTAAAAAGTCTATCTTTCTATCTCATGCTGTTTTTTCTTGTATATTTTGGGGAGCCCAAAACATGCATTTATGAAGGCATTTTTATATGGCAGGAGCTAGATTTGATGATGATAAATCACTTCGTATGACTCAAATGAGCTTGGAGAAGAGATTTGGCTAATCCACATCTTTTGTTGCCTCCACTCCGATGGAATATCGTGTTGCTCCTTAGTCTACAACTCCAAAATCTATTCTTTTGGTTTGATATTTATTGTTGTTATTGCTCAGTTTTGGTTACACAAGTTTGTGTTTCTGTAGGTTCTGGATCCTGAGTTAGTAAGCGGGTCCTAAGGGAGGAAGCAGAGCAATTGGAGCTCGAGCTGGAGATGCGTAGAGAGTTAAGGGAGTAGATGCTACAACTCTTGTAGCTTGCGCTAGGGCTGTAGCCAGATTAGTGGTTAATGCTATGACTTACTTTAACATTAGCGGAATTCTCTTTGAATTCTGGGTCTTGACAAATTTTGGCATGGTTCTGTTTTTTTGGCAGATGAGGGGGTAGTTGTCCTTGCTGCTAAGCATGCGGAAGAGATGGCTGGGAAGCCACTGTTGTATGGAATAGGTACCCTGTTGGTCATGCCACTGATGACACTTTATGGAGTGGGTTGTGTTTTTGGCGCAGGGTGGTTCCTCAACAACATGACCAGCATCTCTCCATCGCTGCAAATTGAGTTTGTAAGTGGTCCGAAACACCTAGCTAGCTACTACCTACTGAGTATTTAGGAATCAATGCTTATTGATATTTACTTAATGCTTAATTGCTTATCGATGTAAGAACCCTGTTTTTGTATTGACATGGTGGTGCTCTTTAGGAGAGAAGCCAGAGGTAAAAAACAATTAGTTCTGTGGATTTTGTTTTATTTTGATCAGTTGTGAGAGTCTCTTACAATTGTATGACATTGCTTTGTAGAAAGAAAATACAAGGTATTTTTAGTAGGAAAGAGTTGCATTTTCTATGCTCATATACAACTTTGTCGTTCGTTTTCGGAAATGCTGAAAAGGATCATGTCATTGGTGTAACACACATTCTGTCTTAATTGAAGAAGTGGTATCAACGAGATGTCATTTCCTATAAGAATTTTATCTGATGCATACGTTGTAGTAGAGCTCTCAACAACTGATTCCTGTCATGTTCTTGTATCAAGGTAGGTAAAGAAAACCTAAGCAATAAATTCCTGACTTCTGAGCCTTTTCCATTATTCTTGCTAAACGTTGGTCTCACTTTAGAACAATTGGAAAAGCATCATCCGAGATAAGGCTGTATTTTGCAGCCCCAAATATACATGTTATTTCTGATATATCAAAACATGCACTTGATTCTCATGGAGATGGTGACATCAACCGACAAGTAAATAAGCGAGCTTCCTATATTTGTGGTCAAACAATTTATGGAGATGCGCTCTTGGCAAATAAGATACACAAGGAGAGATCCGGAACTCCAAAGTCGAAATGACATGGTAACAAAGTCAACGTCATATGATTCTTCCTTCCTTTTCAGAAAGGGTTTTCCTTACCGCTTATAACTTGTCCACACTTTTTAGAAAGGATGCACACAGCTAGATCAGGATGAGAAGCTACCCTGATCCTCATCTACTACTATTAAACTAGATATTGTAGGGTTGCCCTGGTCAATTTAAGCACAAATTAATGGAGAAAAAGGTTTATTAATGGCTTATAGAAAAACCTGTGGTGTTTATATTGCCTGAAAATTGTGATTTGTAGAAAATTGTGGGTTGGACAAATTAAGATGGATTGAGATCTTAGTTGTTAAGGTAGAAGCAAAAGCACCACCACTGAATCCTGTACTTTAAACGGTGATAGAAGCAGTTGTGGTCTTCGATATCTTAGTGTGTTACATGGTGATAGTAGCAGCTGCGATCTCCAATATTCTATGGCATGTTTGCCTCCCTCTTCTAAACTTAGAGATCTAAAAGCTTTAGAATGTTTTAGCTTTCTTTTGATGTCCAAATCTCTAATGTAAGGTGGGCTAAAGGTTAAAGCCAACTTTAGACCACTTGTTTGAAGCTTTGACTCAAGTTTTTGGAGCCTTGGCTCTAAAGTTTAGAGGATGGATCCAAACAGACCAGCAGACTCTTGTTATGTTGTCGAAAAGCATTCTTCAAAATTTTAATACAGTCCCCCACACATAAAAAATTCTTTGCATTTTGGCAAACTGGACATTAGAGTAGAAACGAGGTCTATCATATGTTATCTTGTCAAAGGTCAGTTGCATGATGCTACCTATCATGGTGATGTTCTTCTGATAATGTATTCGAGAAAAAAATCTTCTGAATAGCTGTTGAATTCTATTATGTAATGGAATGAGTGTGAGTATGGGGTAGTGTAATCCTGTAACTTATCTCGATATGGTATATATGGAAAATTCGTATTCTATAATCTCTGCATTTATATTAGTTGGGAATAGTAAGTCTTGAATTATCTATCCTTCAGAATTCGAGATTTTCTGTTTTGACGGGGGGAAAATACTCCATGATTTTGTAGTGGGTTTAATTGTTGTTAACATAATGAACATCTGCTTTGCTTTGTAGAAGCTCCAGTGACCATACTTTCATAGAAGCTGTATTTGCAATGCAATTATTTTGTCTATATCCTAGATATAACCACAATATTGCAATTTGAAATTTGTTCTTGTGCTTTGGTTGTACAACTGGAAAAATGAAGACTACATGCTTTTGTTAAGCAATCAAAATCTCCTTGCTGCAAATGCTGCAATCCAAGCTTATCAATCATATTTGTGTATTTGTGCATATAATTTTTTTTCTGCATGGTGCATTGGATCAAGGCATAAAGTTACTTTGACCCTGACAAGGACATCTCTTTATTAATAATGATGTACATGGATAGCAGTACCACCAAACATTTGAGATAGTTTGAGAAAGTAAAATGGCACTATCTTACTTTACTAGCATATGGTATTCTGGTGAGTTGAAATATTTATTATTTAGATGGTTCTGGTTGGTTAGTTTGTGAAAGCAAAATGACAATTCTGGCGAGTTGAAATATTTATTATCTAGCTGGTTCTGGTTGGTCTCTTAAAATAATATGTAATGCACTTTTACTTGTGACTCGTAAGATATCTGAGCAATTGGCAGATGATTTACTCTATGTTCATTTTTTCTCAGTTGCTTAGGATCCATGGTAGCAGGTATTTTCTGGCTCAAATTTGACAGATTGAAGTTATGAGCTCATAACTGAAGCTTTCACTTAGATGGCATGAACACCTATTTTGTACACTACATCTTATGTGGTCTTTTTACTCTGGAGCACATGAACTTCTCACCCGATGAAGGAAAAATTACCAGGTTAATCTCGATGTTAATTAAATAAATAAAAATCCTATATAGTTAAGGTGCAACATGATTTTGTTGTGAAAGGAATTAGTATGCTCTTTCCTTGAACCAGAATTAGTCTGGTGTAAACAGTTACTAAAGTTTAATAGGTTCCACGTGATGGCTTCAATACTACTTTATTTATTGTATGTGCTACAGTGATAATGTTACACAGTTGATGCATTATTTCCCTTGTTCAAGTAAGTAACACAAGGGATATTCCATGCTCTACCTATGACCGCTCTTGGGGCTGTTTTGTGTAGTTAATTTCTAACACAAGTTTTAACAGCCAATTCTTTTGGGATCATGTGCAATTTGCTGTTAAAATGAGGTATGACAAACTTGGGCTTAAAAATGATTAGTCAGCACTGATTGCTCTGAAGTAAGACAATGGACCTTTATATGTAAATAACTTCTTCAGTACTCAAAAACTCTAACCAATTATTATTAATGATGTACAATGTGCTCATCCTGATAATGAATTGCATCTGAGCATTTGAAATGAATCTAGATTCTAGCTCTAGCTAAGGTTATACAGATATTGTGCTGAACCTTGATGCTACTATTATGTGTAGTAAAATTTTGGGGGTCGGAATTGACCAAACTTATGGATTTATTCAACGTTTCAATTTAGTGACAAATGCTACTATTTTCTATATTCAGATACTTGGTACTGATTTCTTGATCAAACTCATTAAACTTAGCATTCCTTATAGTTATCCCCACACGCTGAGGTTGCGCCTGTGCCAGGGCAGAAGACACACCTACATCATGGCTGGATATGCGCTGCCATGGACTAACCTCAGCGCAGATCGTGATTGATTTGTGGGTGACCCCGGTTTGATGTCTGGCTGTTGGGCTACGCAGGTGGGTTGTCACTTGGGATCGAAAAGGATAGGGCATCTACTGCCGCCATGGGGTTTGTCGACGACTCCAAAGGTGATGAGCTATTGTATTTTACTCATGAGCAAAGGGGCTTTTGCACATTTTTACTAGCGTGGATCACCTGCTAGGAACTAGGAGGAAGGAATTTTTACAATCGGTTTTCTTGAGCAAGTAGTAGAAATTGCAGCTGCAATAATTCAGTGTTGAGGAGAAATTAGTAAGTTATCAATCAATGGCAAGTTCAGACCTGCTCTCTCTCCCTATCGAGGGCATGCTGTCGCTACCAGAGCTGGAGCGAGTGCCCATCCTCGGCGCAGGCCTCCCCACCGCGACTGGAAGTAGGAGTACATTGTACCATTAGCAATATATTCAGTCGTGAGGTCAGTTCTCCTGTCTACGACATGCAGACATATAACAAACTTGCTACTCAAATCTCCCTCCCTCCATCTTACATAGCTCCTGAGGTAAAAGTTAAAATCCATCCATACTTGCTTCTTTTTTCTACTATTTACTGTTAGTCGTGACTTGTTCTCCACCACCTATTAATGAAAAAAATGATAGGACACTGGTAAAATTAGTGGAACAATTTGGACCGTGGAAGTGGTCTTACATAGCACAACTGTTGCCAGCAAGAGTGGGGAAGCGATGCAGAGAAAGATGGCACAACCATTTGAGGCCAAAGATCAAGGTAAACTTCTTCCTTTATTAGTTCAACTTTTTTCATTCTGAGGACATCCTTCGCTTTGACGTAGATGACGCATAACCAATAACCAATACCGTTCCATTGCTTCTCAATCTGTAGTGAAGATTGTTGGGGCGAAGGCGAAGATGCCACCCTTCGCACGATGCCTTCGCCGACCTCGCTGGCCCAACAGAGACAAGGCGACTGGCAGATTTACCCTTCGTCCCACGCGTCGCCGGACGAAGACCTGTGACGAGGTCGTCTCATATTGCGGCCTCGTCCAACATGGAGACCCACTTGTGATCCGGCCCACCGTAACAGGCCCTGCGTGGCCGCTGCGCGTTACGGGCCTAATTTGTAAAGGTCTCCCTATAATTACAGTCTGTAACCCCGCTTTATGGGAATATTCCGGGGATAACCTAGGCACCTGAGGGCACATGCGTCCTTAGCACTGGACGCTGGGCACTCAGATACGTATAAATACCCCTGCACAGTGCCCTTGAGAGGCTAGATTAACAGAGCTATTGCCATCTCGAACAAAAACCCTGTTTACGTTGCTTCACTCCTCCATTGGATCAACTTGCTCTCCTGGGCAAGTTGATCCAACGGGGGAGCGAAGCAACGTAAACAAGGTTTTTGTTCGAGATGGCAATAGCTCTGTTAATCTAGCCTCTCAAGGGCACTGTGCAGGGGTATTTATAGGTATCGGAGTGCCCAACGTCCAGTGCTAAGGACGCATGTGCCCTCAGGTGCCTAGGTTATCCCCGGAATATTCCCATAAAGCGGGGTTAGAGACTGTAATTACAGGGAGACCTTTACAAATTAGGCCCGTAACGCGCAGCAGCCACGCAGGGCCTGTTACGGTGGGCCGGATCACATGTGGGCCTCCATGTTGGACGAGGCCGCAATATGAGACGACCTCGTCACAGGTCTTCGTCCGGCGACGCGTGGGACGAAGGGTAAATCTGTCAGTCGCCTTGTCTCCATTGGGCCAGCGAGGTCGGCGAAGGCATCGAGCGAAGGGTGGCGTCTTCGCCTTCGCCCCAACATTTGCCCTCCGAGGGACCAGTTCGACTAAGTCATCTGGTGCCGAAGACGTCGCTAGATGGTGGAGACGCTGCCCTCGCTCGAAGTGGTTCCGCGGGGGTTTTTGACATGACCGTTGATTGACGCCGTACTGTTGAATTGCGGGTTTCCCGAAGCGCCGCGCCCTGTGTATAAAAGGGGGCGGGGGGCGGCGCGTTTTGAACTTTATCTTTCCGCGCTCCGCGAAAACCCTAACTTCCTTCTCAAACTGCCCGCTGCTCGTCTGCCTTCCTTGCTCTTGCTCATCGGAGATCTGGCCCGTGTGAAGCAGACCGCCCGCCGCCGCCGACGGTACGTAGCGATGCCGTCCTCTTCCTCTTCTGTTGCCGATACGCCACCGGCCAACGCGTCGTCCGAGGAGACGCTGAGCAATGTGGCGGCGGAGGAGTTGCGCGCCGGCGACACTGTGGAGTTCGGCGTGTCGTGGATGTCCTCGGTCCGTGTGCAAGACATGCAACAACTTGGGTATTTCGGCGGTGGAGTGGCGCGTGTCCCGGGGACAGAGGAGGTCCCCGAGCCGGAAGGCGAGTTGGTCGTCTTCGAGGCTTTTTTCGCCGCTGGCCTTCGTCTGCCCGCGCATCGATTTGTGGGGGAAGTTCTGCGTAGATTCGACGTCCAGGTCCACCAGCTGACGCCGAATGCCGTGGTGGCCCTAGCAAAATATGTCTGGGCAACGACTTCGTACGGCGGGCAGCCCTCGGTCGAAGTCTTCGCGAAGCATTACTGTCTGCATTGGCAGAAAAGGAAAATCGGAAATAAGATTGCACAATTTGGGTCTTGCACATTTACGCCGAAGACCGGCAAGACTTCGATGGAAGTCGTTGAGTTGGTTCCCTGCGCCCGCAATAAATGGGGCAACTGGTGGGAATTTTGGTTCTACGTTGCCGAAGGCACAGTCGAAGACCAACCGGGACTCCCTGTGGCCGAGATGTGTTCGCATTATTACTCAGCGTACCCGCAGTTTGAGGTAGCGGCAGAGGATGAAATTGAAGAGGCCCTTTGGTGCGCGGCCCGCATGAGTAGCAGACGCGACCTGGTTGAGGAGTTTGTCGGGTATGGGGTATGGCCCTTGGCGCGTGGCTGGGCGGTGGGCGAAGTATGCCCTCGCCAGATGCCTTCCCACGGCGGGATGCTAGTGCAGAGTCCTGCCTTCGCACTGGATCTGCATGGCCGAGATCCCGCGCGCATTCGTGCGTGAGGCGGAGGATGGGGCGGTGCGGATTGTTGGTCGCTACGTGCCAAAGACGGAGGCCCAGCGGAGTTGGGATATACGCGGATCCAACGACCGCCTAAATAGGGTCTTCGAGTTGAACAGTTTGCCTTATGGCGGTTATCCCGGGCAGGACGTTGTCGACCACCGCGGGAAAAAACCGGCGGCTGAGACTGAAGACGACCCTGCGCCGGCGGCCGCCCCATCCACTAAGAAGAGGAAGCTAGGTACTGCGATGGGGGGACTGGGGGTCTCCGATAGTTTTGCTATGGAGTTGATGGGGACATGCGCGGCCCCCGGGGGAAGGATGTCTTCACCCGAGCTCCGGGAGTCTTCGGCGCAGATGCTGGAGGTTACCGGGGGTTGGTGGCCTAAGAACGTTCCTATCCCCCGCACGGCCGGCGAAGACTTTTTTACATCTCGCATGGCTCGTGACCTGAGAGTGTTTCCTTACGGACGGAATATTGCTGCTGTTGTGTCGGCAGTGATGAACAAGGATCGCCAGGAAGTCTCGCAGAAGCGCCGGGCGGTCATCAGGCTTCCCGAGGCCAGGCCGAAGAGGGCGCGAGGGACTGCGAAGGATACCGCCCCCGGCGGTAGCCAGCCGACGCTGGCGGCGAAGCCGGCCGCCCGTGAGTCCAGCAAGGTGCCGGAGGGCGCGAAGGCGGCCGGGGCCGGTGGAGCCAAGTCTGCCTCGGCCGGAGCTGCTAAGGTCCGGGAATTGCCTTCGCCGGGGAAGCGTGTTCCCGACTTCGGCACCAATATTAGCGTGGAAGACTATCTCGTTGGTAATTTTTTTTAACTGGTGATACACTGCAGGATCGGGCGAGGGCAACTTGCTGTTGTTCCGCCTGTGGTGGCGACCACGATATCTGCCGCGGTGTCTGGGGCGAAGGGTAGCGCGCTCAGCGCTGGTGGTGAGATTTCGGCGGTCGCTGCCATCAAGGACGAAGCGGGCACTGTGTCCCGCCGGCTGAGGGAGGCGTCGCAGCGGCTGAGTCAAGTAAGTTGAGCTGGACTTCGATGTTTACCGCTTCCATGGGGATTGTGGTCTCATGTGTGTCTATTAGGCGGCCGACTTCGCCGCCAGCGTCGGCTGGCTACCGCCGGATCCTGTAGTGTATCACCAGTATGTGTTCTTTTCAATTATACACTACTCCCTCTATTTTTATAAGGTTCATTACAATTTGGAGAAGTCTTTAGAAGTGTACTTTGACCATCTGACAATAATCAGTAATTGTTACAAAAACAATATGTATTTAGAAGATGTTCATGATGTGAATCTAGCGATACAGATTTTACCTACAAAGCATGCACATATTTTGTAGATAATTGTTGGTCAGACTTTATGAAGTTTGACTTTATTGAATCCTAATGTGACATTCTATATGCAGTGATGTACATTTCTTGCCTTCAATTTGTTTATCCAGTTCTCTGATTTTTTTATCTTAACACTTTCAGTAATATTTGGAGTGGTCATAAGTCAAACTAGACTTCCCTAGCGACAGCGATTCAACAAATATCTATGTCACAACATCATCAACTTCATTCTTCACTTGATGCGCTAATGTTACCTGTACCGATCTTCTACAGGGAACCAGCTTCCAGTGCCTCTTGTACCGATCATCGACAAGGGAGTGCTAGAGGAGGAGGTTATGGTGAGTCACACGTGGGGGATCGCTGCCGCTGGGTCAAACACGTCGTGCTTCACTAGAACTGAAGCCGATCGAGTCTCCTTCATCAATATGGTGACTCCTCCCACTATTGAGGTACGTAGGAACTCACGCATCATCCACTCTGTCCCGTCCTTGCCGAGCGCAACCCATGGAAGGTACTGTACGCTCTTATCGCATTTTATTGCTTGGTGTGACAATGTGTCGCATTAGAAACTTTGTTCTATGTGCTGACATTATCCTGATTCTCCATACGGACGTGTTTCATGGCTATTGGCAGTGGTGGCATGGACTAAGTGGTGAGCACAACGGAGAGCCAGCCTATGGAAGATATGGAAATATCACAGTTCACTTGGAAAATTGAGACATTCACCAGGTTCAGCGGGAAAGAAGCACCATTCAGAGGTTTTGTTGTTGGTGGATTCAAATGGTGAGCTCCTGGTCCTTCCACTGTCATGCCTGCAGAAATCGTGGAGTTTTTTTCTACCCCTTCTATTCTTTAGAGTACTCGTAACATTTGTTGACCTTCATGGAGACGTGTGCTGATTTTACCCAAGGGGAACATTGTGGACCACTTCTCAATGTACTTGGATGTTGCTGACTCAACCAACCTTTTGTATGATTGCACCATAACCTACATAGTTG
Organism: Zea mays; assembly: GCF_902167145.1. Taxonomy (NCBI): domain Eukaryota; kingdom Viridiplantae; phylum Streptophyta; class Magnoliopsida; order Poales; family Poaceae; genus Zea; species Zea mays. The sequence goes on along the minus strand of NC_050100.1, from coordinate 133,401,913 downwards.
AGTATTAGGTTTCTGAATTTTGAAATAAACCTTTGTTTCTTCCGTATGGTTGGAGACTATGTGATATTCCTTATACTTCTTGTTCATTTTTGTTTGATGAAGGAAGTCTATAAGTTATGATAACTTTTTTCTACAGTTTATTTTTGAAGATATCTCATGACTTGTTTCAATCTTGATATCGCAGTATGCGAAGAATGACATTCCTTTCCTTGATTTCCCCCTGTTTTGCGTCTCCAGTTGAAGCGCTTTAAGTATATGAGAGATATCATGGTAAAGGTTTATTTTGATAACTTGAACTCTGTTCAATTAGTTATATTGTCCATGTACTTTAGAGTATGCTTGAGATGTGCTGTAATTACAATCAAATTCAAATCAAAATTTATTGTTTGCCCAGGTAAATGATCGCTGAGTTCCCTCTGCAACTTGATCTGAATAGAGATGCTAGCAAATACATTGCTCCAAATGCAGATCGAAGTACAGAAGACCTTTACACTCTTCACAGACAATGGCGTTTACCACTTACTGTAATCTTTCTATTGATTTAAAACGAACCAGTTTATTTACCATTCGTGTCATGTCCCTTTTTTCGTTAACACCATGGCATTTTCTTTTGTTACGGCTTTTTAGAATTCTGAGGCACAATGTGCAAAATTAGAAATAACTTCTCCATGGCATATAAACACACCTATAGATCCAATTTATTTAATTTATTCACTGCATGTAATTTGCCGATACGAGAAAGAACAATTGGATCTAGAATTTGATGAGTAGCCACTCCATTATCACATATCCATGGATGCTTTGAGCATTTAGAACAAAAAGATCATTGTATTGTCGACTACTCGACTCCTTGATGTCCATGTCATCTCTTACTGCCCTATAACTGATTTAAATAGTTCATTTTGGCAGGAAACTGAGATAACTGTTTGTTTCTAGAATGAAGTAATCACTTAAAGAACTACATGTTAAACTTGCAGCTGCCGCATGAACTAGAGACTGCACGGATTAATGAGTTTCTTAGGAATATTGATGCAGACATTGGTGATCCTCAAGTTGGTAACTGTCACTATTGTACATAATTCCTTTAGTGTCACTGTTGTACATAACACATAGTAACTTACCTTCCCATATGAGCAGGTTGGGACACAGATCAGTTCATGACAGACATTGCAGAGGCTACTTTGGTTATGTCTAGTGTGTTAAGAATGTGAGAGGCATGAATAAACTCTCTCCCTTTTTACCCAAATCAGCAAATGCCTTGTCTACTACCTGGTTTGGTCTTTCTGCATTTGAGGAAAATGTAGTAATATTAATACGACACATGAAACGAGTTTGATATTTATGTACGACATCAGATATAACTTTGCCTCCGAGTGCGCTGGCTTCCGAAGATATAACTTTTGGATCTGATTGGGATTATGAGAATCCAGTCTTAATATTTTTAAAATATGTGTCTTGATATTTTTAAAATCTGTTCCGCAATCTGGTCCATTTGTATGGCTATAGATAGATTTTTTTTATCAGATTCTTATAATATCCTTGGATCCAGATTACCTTTATTTAGTTAGATTTGCAGACTTGTCAATTTATAATAGATATATTTTCTATTTTATGTGTAGTTGTCTCTTATATTTCCCCTTGGTGTTTGTCTATTCCATTCTAAAAACAGCCATCTTCATGTCTTGTAAGCAAGACAACTCTTGTGAAGAGGCATCTGACTGGAGAGTTTGAGAAGAAGTATGAACGTAAGTGTCAATCTTCTTGTAGAGTGGAATCTGTAGTTATATATTTGATCCTACTTCTTGTCGAGTGGATTATATATGTAATTACTTATTTGATCCTATGATAGTTGTTGTGGTGCTGTAACTAATTTGATTGTCTCTACAGCCACCATTGGTGTTGAGGTTCATCCCTTAGATTTCCATACCAACTGTGGGAAGATCCGCTTGTACTATTGGGACACCGCAGGCTAAGAGAAGTTTGTTGGTGGGCTTAGTGATGGATATTAGTAAGTATTTAAGAGTAGCATTGTTGATTCAAAACTTGTTGACACAAATATATCAAGGTTTGATTTTAACTTTTTATTACTTATTGGTGCTTCCAAATTTCATACTCAAATCATGGCATTGTATTGAGTGATTTAGGAATCATGTTTTTTAGTTTACTTTTGTCAAACTGTGGCATTTTTTAAACTTTTGTTCCATGTCATCTTTGTGTGCTTTTATTTGTTACTTCCACTATAGGTCCTTGTTTTGTCTGATTATATTTGCTCATGGTTATGTTTCAATGATATATGATACTTATTGGTTGGAGATATTTAAATTGGAGTTTTTCCATAGAACTTTGAAATTGTTGTACTCAACACTTGAACCTGTGCATTGATACCTGTGTTTTTGAAATCATGTGTTTAACCACAAATGCTTTTGTGGATTTTGATATGTTTTCCATATAAATATTTCACTCTACCAATAACCACCATCGTATATGTGATTTTTGACATATCTTGTTACTTGAGATAAATCTTTCACTCTACCAATAACCACCAACTTGGCACTGCGAATTATGCAGGTATATATAAAGAATCGGACTAAACAAATGGTTTGAACATCTAAACAAATGGTTACATACTAAAAACCAATCATTCTTGATGCAGGGTTTGAAAACATCCCAATTGTGCTTTGTGGGAACAAGGTTCACCTGAAGAATAGACAGGTGAAAGCAAAACAAGTGACGTTCCACAAGAAAAAAGCCTGCGGTACTATGACTCAGCAATTACAACTTTGAGAAGCCTTTCTTGTACCTTGCCCGGAAGCTTGCTGGGTGAGTCTCATTTAGTAGCCTTATTTTTTATTTTACTGGACTAGGACCAAACCAGCGTATTTTGTTGTGTCAGTGATTCCAATTATCTCTTTGTTGAAACTCCTGCTCTCGCTCCTCTTGATGTCACAATTGACATTGCTACCCAGCAGTAGTAAGTGCTCGGAAACAATAATTTCTCACTCGTCTGTTGACCCTGAATGAATCTTCATACTACTTGGCCTTTTCAGGCATGAAGCCGAACTGGCAACTGTGACAGCCCAACCATAAACAGATGACAATTACGACTTGATCGAGTAGATGTTGCATTATACTACTTTATCTATATGTCTCGCCCAATGAGCCTTCTTATAAGTTCTCGTGTCCTAAACTTTGGGATGATGAACTTTTTTGTAGCTAACCGTCCTGATTAGTTGGGTTCCACCAGATGTGATGAAATGGCTTCATTGCAATGGTTATTTGCTTAATTGCTTTGATTGCCAAATAAAATGCATGTTTTCTTTGTGTTTTTGTATTTCACGAAATAGTAGGCATTTATTGGTGATAGATGGAGATAGCGGTTATAAAGTCTGGTTCAGTTATAAATTACTTCAAAAACATCATATATAATGTAACTGGAAGTCTCCCAGTTTGATTTTTCTTATTTAAGTATCGTCTCTCATAATGCTTTCTATATCATATATGTAGTTTAGCTTCTTGTGCCATTCTATATAGTTTGTTCGAGACTTCCATTTGTGTCTTCTTTTTGAATTTTCTGTGTGGTTATAATTTTTTGTTGCGACTACCTTGAATTCTTTATATTTTACTAGATGTATGTCCATGCGTTATTACGGAGTAAACATGTTATGATAAGATATATTGAGAGAACCATTAATTTTCGTTCTATGTTCTTATTAGCATCTTTTCAAGATTAAGAATGTCTATGTAATTATAATTTTATCTTAATCAATTAAGATAAAATCCATAAAAATGTTTTGTGATAGTTTGCTTTTCATGGCGGAGTATACTTTTTAAGGTGTGTAAATATTCTTAACCTTTAAAAGATGCTAACAAGACCATAGAACGACAATTAATGCTTCTGTATTTATGTTATCATAACATGTTTACACCGTAGCAATGCACGGGTATACACCTATTTGTAGTTAAGGATAATATTACTTATAACATTTTTTTACAGGATGGTGCGACTCTGCGTAGGAATTTATTTATTGATCTGTTGACATACGAGGGGAACACATATCGATTTAACATTCCTGGAAATATATACAAGAGTACCTTGATCGTATTATGGAAAAAATTATATGAAATAGATAGTTATGCTTATGTTTATTTTATATTTATTGATTTTGAAATTTTGCCATTAAATCTTCTTGTTAAATTTTATATAATACACTGTTAGGTGAGTGCCCGTGCGTTGCAAGCTTGGGTTTCTCTTTGATGTCATTCCGACATAATCGTATAACACATATTTGTATATATAAGTTATTGAGATATTATATATTCCAGATGCAATGCACGATCACTGACCTATCTTATATAATACACTACTAGGTGAGTGCTCGTACGTCACAGGCCCGGGTTTCTCTTCGATGTCATCCCGGACAGCTCGCAGATGTCATCCTCTATCTCATAACTGCATAACACATATTTGTATATATAAATTATCGATATAGTATATGTTCCCATTGCAACGCACGGGCACTGACCTAGTACTAAATTAAGCGAGGAACTTGACAATGCTCAAACAACTTTAAAGAAATAATCAGAGCACTTTGAGCAGGAAAGAAAAGAACTGCAAGCAAAAACTAAAGCCGAAACCGAGAATAATACAAAGCTACGAGAATCACTGAAAGACCTTCGGAATAAGTGCTCAGATTTCGCCACCCGCTGTGTGCATCGACTAAAAGGAATATTCAACTCGGTTGGGGCTAGTTCTAAAGAAATTGCCCCTTCGGCTGAAGATATCCCCAAAGCCTTCGAGCATATTGAGAATGAAGTTGATGCGCTCGATGAAGTTATAACTGGGCATGGGGATTTCTGTGCTCTGTTAGCTTCTTGTGGCACGACTGCTGCATTTTTGAAGGTCGGATGCACTCATGCCAAAACAGTTAATAAGCCAACCTTCAGCCTCTCATCGTCAGACCTAGTTGATATTCTTAGTGAAGCCCGAAGCATTGGGAACAGATTTATCACTCAAATTTGGGCTAAGGGTGGTCGCGAGCTAGCTGGAGATGAAGCTCGAAAACTGCTCAACTCGGTATGAGACTTTGACTTGTCTTTTACCTTGGTTTTTCTTTATTACATTTGCATTTACCTTACACTGTCATCTGTTTGCAGGATGGTGGCACCAAAGGTCGCTAAGCCGAAGCTTGTTCCGAAGGTCGCTGAGCTGAAACTTCTTTTTGTAACTACCTGTAGAAAACTTAGGATCTCTTTGCATTATTTAGCAAAAGATTGTAATTGAGAGTTGAACACAACATTGTACATGTTTGTCCATACCTTGTAATATAATTTTACCTCTCCATCCATGTGTGAATTGCTTTGTTGTGGACGAAACCCGTAGTTACAATTTTTGAGCCGAAGGCGAAAAACACCTTCCCTTCTTTTTGTTCACATCGAAGCATTTTTTCATTGTACAAAGTGCCTCTGTATTCGTCTTGTCTGAGACAAAGCATCTTCGTATTCAACGAAGCATTTTGTCACCAAAGACATGCAACTTTTTTCTTTCATGTTAATGCCTATGCTTCATGTCATGATAATGATGATCCTACGAATGTCTAATAAATGTTTGTATGAATGCAAAGAATGATGCGATGAAATATGCAAATGTATGACCCGAACACACACGGAACCACACCTAGACTCTGCATCCCCTTAGGAACGACTTTTGAGTCTCTTCACCTTCTATTTAGGTGGCATTTAAGCTCTGCTTCCCCTTAGGAACGTCTTTTGAGCTTCTTCACCTTCTATTTCGGTGGTATTTAAGCTCTGCATCCCCTTAGGAACGTCTTTTGAGCTTCTTCACCTTCTATTTCGGTGGTATTTTGGCACTACATTCCCTTAGGAATGACTTTTGAGCTTCGGAACTTAATATGCGCTCCCTTAGGAACGACTTTTGTAGCTTCGTCACCTTTTGGGTGACATTGTAGCTCTGCATCCCGTTAGAGACGACTTTTGAGCTTTTCCCTGTTCTTTTTGCACTTGTTGGTGCGGATTCTGATGTTACATGTTACATTCTTGGGGGAATTTGGCCCTTGTATTACATAGGGCTAAACAAAAAATGAAGATTACAACCTATGGCCCATTAAAAACCTTTCTCCCCTCCTGAAAGGAAAAAGGGTGCCATAGGAAAAAATAAAAAGATTACATCAATTACACATAATATCGCCAAAGCTCATCCGCATTCCAAGACCTGGGCATATCGTTGTCGTCCATATTCTTTAGTCTGCAAGAACCGGGTCTTGATGAAGAAACTACTAGAAAAGGGCCTTCCCACTTCGGCTGAAGCTTCCCCACTGTATCTGGGTTAGCTATCCTTCGAAGCATCAAATGGCCCGGTTTGATATTTTTCAATCGAACTTTTCTGTCACGCCATTTTATTGTTTCGTCCTGGTACTTATTGATGTGCTCTATGGCCTGAAGTCTGGTCCCTTCTATGGTGTATTTTGTTATTTGGCAATCAGCTTCATGCTCCGTCGAAGCTATAGTTCTTATTGAACCCGTTCTTGCTTCTTCCGGTGTTATTGCTTTGTCACCGAACAAAAGCTTGAATGGAGTAAAACCTGTTGACCTTGAGACAACAATGTTGTGGTTCCACACCACCTTTATTAATTCATCTGGCCACTTTCCTCTGGGCTAATTGAAGATTGACTTTATTATTCCTGTTATTATAATTCCATTTGTTCTTTCTACTAATCCATTTGATTCCGGATGCCTTACTGATGCAAAGTGTATTTTTGTACCAATCTGGTCACAAAAAGCTTTGAACGTTTTAGCATCAATTTGAGTTCCGTTATCGACTGTAATAGCCTTTGGCACACCGAAGCGGCAAACAATATTCTGCCAGAAGAACTTCTAGACTGTGGCCGAAGTTATTGTAGCTAGGGGTTTAGCTTCGATCCATTTTGAGAAATACTCCACTGCTACCACAACGTATTTCAAGTTTCCTTGTGCTGGTGGAAGTGGGCCTAACAAATCTAGGCCCCATCTCTATAGTGGCCAAGTAGGTTGAATCAGTTATGTCAGAGACGAAGGTTGTTTCTGGTCTCTAGCACACTTCTGACAGTTTTCACATTTCTGAACCAAGTCCGCTACATCTGAAGCTGCTTTCGGCCAATAAAAACCTTGTCTAAAAACCTTTCTCAGTAAAGGTCTAGACCCAATGTGAGCTCCACACAGTCCTGCATGTATCTCCTCCATTAATTCCTGTCCTTCATTTCTGGACAAGCATTTGAGCAACGGGGAACAAACTCCATGCTTGTATAACTCTCCTTAAATTATTACATAAGGTCTTGTCCTTGCTTCCATTCTCTTGTTATAAGCTTCGTAATCTGAAAAACAGTTGCCCTGGAGAAAGGATACTATTTCGGTCCTCCAGTCTTCACTATGTACATGTGAGATTGTGAGCACTGCTCTTTCCATGAGCTCGACTGAAGGTGCTTTTATTGTTTCAAAAAATACTTCCGAAGGCAAAGAGAGCCCCTGTGCCGCTGATTTAGCTAATAAATCTGCATGCTCATTCTCTCCCCTTGGGGTATTTTTTACAGAAAACCCTTCGAAAGAAGCTTCCAACCTTCAGACTGCATCCAAATACTTTTCAAGCTTTGGGTCTCTTGCCTTGCTGCTTTTATCCACATGGCCCGAAATAACTTGTGAATCAGTTTTAAGGATTGCCATTCTTATTCCCATTGCCTTTAGCTTCCGAAGCCCCAAAAGAAGAGCTTTGTACTCAGCAATGTTATTTGTACAGCTGAAGTCTAACTTTATTTCATAACATGTTCTGACTTTAGAAGGTGCGAATAGGACAACAGCTGCTCCTGCACCGAAGGTCCCCCAAGATCCATCGCAAAATACCATCCAAGCTTCGACATCTTTTGTTGCTTCTTCATCCTGAGCCCCTGGTGTCCAATCAACAATGAAGTCTGCTAACGCCTGAGATTGGATTGAGGATGTGTGCACGTAATCAATGGTGAATTCATTAAGTTCCGCGGCCCATTTTCCGATCCTTCCTGTAGCTTCTCTATTCCTCATTATGTCCTTCAGGGGTTGCGATGAAGGCACTATTATGTGATATGCGTAAAAGTAATGCCGAAGCTTCCTGGAGGCCATCAACACAGCATACAGTACCTTCTCCAACTCTGTGTAATTTTTCTTTGAAGGGTTGAGTACTTGATAGGAACGGGGGTGCCTGATCTTCCGTCAGGTGAAGATAACTATCGATTTGGTGGAGATGTCATACAGACGATCCGGCTTCCAATCAACACGACTAGAACCCCACAATCGCAGCACTTCTCCGCTGGTTATCAACCGTGCACTGCGCGATTGACCTCGCCACGAGGGCTAATTCCTGCCTGAGAATCGAAGACACAAGCAAGAACAATAAAGAACACAATCTAGAATATTACAGATGAATGATTAAGCTCACAAGTTGGGGTCTCACAAACCGATCGACGGTGGTTGTTCTCGACAGATCTAAACTTAAGCAAAACCCAACCCTAATGTGGCGACGGCTGCTAAATAAATAGAGTATTAGGGTGTGCGTGACCCCTGGACGCGCCCCTAATGGGCTCCGACGCGATACACGGCCCAACGGCCCAACAGACGGTGTCGCAGCACCAAAACAGAATCTGAATGCTGACTTGTTTCGATGATTCCCGTTGACTCCTGCCGAATTTTAGGGTGGAACCAGTTGGGTTAGTTAGATAATCTCCTTATCTTTCCAACCATATCAATTCCGTCGCAATCGGAGTCCGGATGCATCTTGGGCGTCCATTTTAGTGCAGACTGGTCCTGGAACCCGAGATGGAGTCGCAGCCAAGTCGGACTTGATCTCCTTCCTATTGTGGGCGCCCTTGCTGCTCCTCCTCAACAACTAGGCCTTTCCCCAGTCCTTGCTGGTCCTCTCCTAGGTTCCTAATCATTAAAACATCCATGGCCTCAAGCGTAAGCTCTGAAACACAATTGACTAGGGTAGAACGTACCTGGAGAATTAGTTGTCGTGCACGCGATCGTGTTATCGGTCCATTTATTGTATGTATAGAAGTGATGTCCTCATCATCCTCCCCCTCTTGAAGTGGAGTCGTCCTCGACTCAAGCTCATCTTCTTCTCCCAAATACAGTTTCAAATCTGCAATGTTAAATGTAGGACTAACCCGGAACTCGGGAGGCAACTCAAGTTTATATGCATTATCATTTATTTTCTCCAAAATCTTATATGGACCAGCACCACGTGGCATCAATTTTGTCGGCGTTTCGACCCCGGGGGGTCCCTGGACCGACGAGTAAATTGTCGCCGCGTGTCCCAACCCAGATGGGTCGTCGCGAGACGGAGCACAAAGGGGGGGGGAACGGCAAAGGGGAAACCCGCGGCCTTCGTGTTGTCCTGCGCCCAGGTCGGGTGCGCTTGTAGTAGGGGGGTTACAAGCGTCCGCGTGGGAGAGAGAGAGAGCCTTGTGCGTCGGCCCGTTCTCCCGCGCGGCCAACCTTCTCGTACGAGAGCCCTGGACCTTCCTTTTATAGGCGTAAGGAGAGGGCCCAGGTGTACAATGGGGGGTGTAGCAGTGTGCTAACGTGTCTAGCAGAGAGGAGCTAGAGCCCTAAGTACATGCCGTCGTGGCAGCCGGAGAGGTTTTGGCGCCCTGTTCATGTGATGTCGTGGCCGTCGGAGGAGTGCTTGAGCTTTGTGGAAGGATAGCTGTCGGGGCTGTCGGATCCTTGCTGACGTCTCCTTGCTTCCGTAAGGGGCTGAGAGCCACCATCGTCATGGAGAACGCGGGGTGCCATCATTACTTGTTTACCGAAGCGAGCCAGATGGGACGCCGGTCTTGTTCCCTGTAGCCTGAGCTAGCTAGGGCTTGGGTAATGATGGCCTCCCTGCGATGTGGTCGGGCGAGGCGGAGGCTCCTCCGAGGTCGAGGTCGAGTCTGGGCCCGAGGGTCGGGCGAGGCGGAGTCTGTCTTCCGAGGTCGAGGCTGAGTCCGAGCCCTGGGGTCGGGCGAGGCAGAGTCTGTCTTCCGAGGTCGAGGCTGAATTCGAGCCCTGGGTCGGGCGAGGCGGAGTCCGTCTTCCGAGGTCGAGGCTGAGTCCGAGCCCTGGGTCGGGCGAGGCGGAGTCCGTCTTCCGAGGTCGAGGCTGAGTCCGAGCCCTGGGTCGGGCGAGGCGGAGCTTCCCATGGCGCCCGAGGCTGGACTTAGCTGCTGTCAGCCTCACTCTGTCGAGTGGCACAGCAGTCGGAGCGGGGCAGGCGGCGTTGTTTTCCTGTCAGGTCGGTCAGTGGAGCGGCGAAGTGACTGCAGTCACTTCGGCTCTGTCAACTGAGGAGCGCGCGTCAGGATAAGGTGTCAGTCGATCTTTGCATTAAATGCCCCTGCGATACGGTCGGTCGGCTTGGCGATCTGGCCAAGGTTGCTTCTTCGCGAAGCTTGAGCCTCGGGCGAGCCGAAGGTGCGTCCGTTGCTTGAGGGGACCCTCGGGCGAGACGTGAATCCTCCTGGGTCGGCTGCCCTTGCCCGAGGCTTGGCTCGGGCGAGGCGAGATCATGTTCCTCGAGTGGACTGAGCCTTGACCTTAATCGCGCCCATCAGGCCTTTGCAACTTTGTGCTGATGGGGGTTACCAGCTGAGATTTAGGAGTCTTGGGGGTACCCCTAATTATGGTCCCCGACAGTAGCCCCCGAGCCTCGAAGGGAGTGTTAGTACTCGCTTGGAGGCTTTTGTCGCACTTTTTTGCAAGGGGACCGACCTTTCTCGGTTGCGTTTCGTTCCGGCGGGTGCGCGCGAGCGGACCCGCCGGGTGTAGCCCCCGAGGCCTCGGAGGAGTTGTTTAACTCCTTCGAGGTCTTAACGTGTTTCGTGATGCTTCGGTCGGTCTGGTTGTTCCCTCATGTGAACTGGCCGTAGCCCGGGTGCATAGTCAGGTTCCAAGTTCTCGGGCTGGTATGTTGACGCTGTCAACGGTTTGGCCGGAGCCAGTTTTGCGAGAGCAGCCCCCGAGCCTCCGCACAGAGCGAGAGGACGGTCAAGGACAGACTCGGCTTTTTTCATATGCCCCTGTGTCGCCTTTCCGCAAGGAGGAGGGGGGAAGCGCCATGTTGCCCTCGGAGGGCGCCGAACATCGTGTCTCCAGTGAGTTGCTAAAGGGTGATCCGAGTGGACGCCCGTGCCCCGTTCGATAAGGGTCGGCTTATGGCCCAGAGGCACGCTCCAAAAGTACCTGTAGGTCATTTGCCGGACCCGGTCCCGTTCGATAGGGTCCGAGGGCTCGATGCCTCCCTCTGAAGGGATTCCGTTATAGAATCGCTCCTATTGGTCTCGGAAATGTCCTAGGGTACCTCGGGAGCGTAGCCCGAGCCTCGGCCATGTATCAGACGTACCCAGAGTCATCCCTCGCTCTGCGTGCTCTGAGGCGGCTGTCGAACCCTTCGGGGGCCAGCCTACGAACCCCTGATCAGTAGTGGGCGCGGAGCCCGAGTGGTCTGAGGCGGCTATCGAACCCCTCCGAGGGGCCAGCCTTCGAACCTCTGACCAGTGGTGGGCGCGGAGCCCGAGTGCTCTGAGGCGGCTGTCGAACCATTCCGAGGGGCCAGCCTTCGAACCTCTGATCAGTAGTGGGCGCAGAGCCCGAATGCTCTGAGGCGGCTGTTTGCCTTCGAACCTCTGGTCAGTAGGGGGGCTCGGGGCCCGCTTCCTTCGTGGAGAAGGATCCCTTTCGGAGTATCCCCTTTCCCAGTCCCTGTTGCAAGAGAGAGAAAGAGGAAGAGGAAAAGGATACGAAATCGAACGACGTGGCACACCTTTTTGACGCGGTCGTTATGGCGGAGGTGAAGCGTCGCCTGCTTCGCCTGCCAAAGGTGCCGCCTGTCCTGCCGCAGAGTTAATGCGACGGGACGAGTGGTTCGTGGGGCTGCCGTTGTGCGTGCGCGAGCCGTTCGAGGAACAGAACACGGGCGCGTCGTCTTCACTCCATGGGAGAGGGCTCTCTCGCTGTCCCAGGAGGGGACGTGAGCCTGCAGACGACGTGATCGCTGCTTCCGCCCGCCTGCCGCCGCCATTACTGCCGGCCCACTTTTGGCCATATCGACCGTCGCGCCTTCTCCGCGGCTGACTGACCCATAACCGATGTGCTCGGTTGGCACTGTTGGGCCATGCGCAGGGTTGCCTCGAGTCACGGCACCGGTTCCGCAGTCGAGAAGGCGTGGTACTGGCGCAAGTGGCGGTGCAGTTTCCCGCACGTAGTAACCGGCGCACCGGTTACATGACGTGTGGGCCTGGGCCTCCACGCTGGATGCGTTGAAGTCGAAAGGGTGCGCCCCCTTGGTGTGGTTGCATGCCGCCTGCATGGCGGTCCGCCTTTTCACCCGCTGGTCTGGGCGAAAGTGGAGGAGTGCTTGTAACCGCTGGGCAGTTGTACGCTCCGCGCGCGGCAGTTTGGCTCCTTCTTTTTAGGGCCAGCTTGCATGACGCGTGGGACCCAGCCCCCGTGTCGTAGGGGGAGGACCTTGGAGCGTGTTGGTGAAGACTCAGCCCGCGACGGCTGAGGACGCAAGTGGGGAGAGTCGCCTTTAAAAGGAGGGTGACCCCCTTGGATGGCAACCATGTCTTCACACTCCCTTCATGCATCGCACCCTTCCACCTTCCGAGCCCCCGGATGGGGAGCGCCCGCGGTTCTTCCGTCTTGTCGTCGTTGGAGGAACGCAACTTCGCGGAAGTTGGTACCTTTTAGCCATCGTTCGGCTTCAAGGATTTTCATCAGGCAGCCCGGCCGCATCCCCTCGCCGGTGGTCACCCAAGACGGTGACCACCAGTTCGATGGTGGGGAGAAGCAAACCGGGCTGCGACCTCTGCCCCGCCCTCAGCTTCAAGGATCTTCATCATCCTGGCTGGGGCGGAGGCCGGGCTGAGCCGGAGCTCTACCTCCAGCACGGGTTCGTGGGTCACCTTCTCCCTCAGCATTCAGGGGAGAGGGCACTCACCAGCCTAGCTGAAAGGGCAGACTCCGACAATGCGGGGCTGGTCGGCCGCGAGCGTCGTCAGCTTCAGCGCGTTGGGCTCGCTGGCTCAGCTGGCCCTGGCTCGGCTCCCGGTGCCCCCTCCCGCCGTATGAGCGGTCGTCGCGCCGCGCGCACCGGAGGACCGCCCAAGACGTCACACGCTGCTAGGGCGGCGTTCGTGTTCTTGGGCTGTCCTGCCTTTGCTCCGGTACGACGCTTCTGCGCGGAGGTCGGTGCTCACCCGTCCGGGAGGATCCAAGTGGGGATCTGCCGGTGGGTAGACGGCTGCCGTCGTCGGTGCCGAGGTGGTGGCGGCTGGAGAAGTCCTCGTCGCCGACGAGATTGCCGCCACCATCCGCGCTCCGGGCCTCTGGCTCTTTGGCTTTGATAGCTTGTCCTCGCCCCTCGAGTGGGGATGCGGGCGAGGACCTTATCGCAGCAGCGTTTGCCCTAAGGTCATCGCTGCTGTTGTTTGGCCACCCGGAGCGGAGGTCGTTGTCGCTGCTGCTGGAGCGGGCGGCGGCGAGCCATCTGGGGTTTTGTCGCCCCGCAGGCCCTCCAATGTGGGGGGTTGTTCGTACCTGCGGGGGTGGAACCGGAGTTCCGTTCGTAATGGCACTTTGAGTGCCGGTGTCTGTTCATTGTGGCTGTCGGGGCCTGAACATGTATGTATTTTTGGCGTGAAGCCGTGTTTCGTCCTCATTTCGAGCACTAGGACTCGCCTTTCGGCTAGCTGAACCGCTTAACCAAGTGTGAGTTGCCTCGTGCGAAGGTGTCGAGTGAGGTATCCGTATCCCGGAGGCGTAGGAGTCCCTCGGCTCGGTCGGCCTTGCCGCCCGAGGCTGCTCTTGCTTAGTTAAAGGAACCCTCGGCCGCTCTGCGATGAGCCGGGGCCGGAGGCAGCGGTGCCAGCACGGACAGAGACAGAGTTGGCTCGAAAAGAAGCTTCGTCGGCCGGAGCCTGGCCGGGCCGTCCACTGGCGGGACCGACGCCGGAGTCGGGTTGTCGAGGCCACGAGCCGGGCTGATGTCCTCGGGAGACAGCTGGCTGAGGCTACAGAGCGACCGGTCGAGCCATCTGCTCGGGCCGGGTTCCCGGAGGAGACCCCGGCGACGATGGCCTAGGCGTGGTGCCGACAGGTTCCTTCGAGGTGGAGATCCTCCGACCGTGTTGCCGTTCGAGGCCGGGTCGGATTCCGCCGAAGGTGGAGTCGACGCCGAGGGTGCTGCTGCTCCCCCAATGATGTCCGACCCTGCAGGAACAGTTTATCTTGTAGTGTGCGTATGTTTTTTGCGGCCGCCGAGGCCCAAACATATCATCGTCGTGTTGTAAAGCTGCGTTTCTTTTCCCCTTGTTTCGAGTATCTGGACTTATTTGTCGGTAACAGAATTGTTTGTCCGAGCGAGAGTTACTTTTCACGGAAGGTGATGAGTGAGGTATCCATATCCCGGAGGTGCAGGAGTCCCTCGGCTCGGTCGGCCTTGCCGCTTACGTGTGCTCTTACTCGTCCGTAGGATTCTGTTATCGATATAGTCGAGAAGGCACGAAAAATCGTTTCGGCAGAAAAGTTTTCGAGCATTAAGACTTGTTCGGTCAGCGGAATCGCTTATCCGAGCGTGAGTTACTTATCGCAGAAGGTAATGAGTGAGGTATCCGTATCCCGGAGGCGTAGGAGTTACTACAACTTATTATGCCTTCTATGACGAATATACAATGACACTAGACATATTTGTCATAAATTAGTTCTATTTATGACGTTTTTGAGAGGTGACATGATCTAGTGACAAAAAAATCTCCTTCGTCATTAAAATCGTCATAATCTGAAATATATGTATCTTTGTGACGATATGTTATGACAATATTCAATTGTCATATAAGTAAATCATCATAACTCCCTTTTCTATTGTGAGGTATGCGGTTGAGTGCCATTTGATATTTCGTCATAGTTTATAATTTATTTAATACAAACAAATATAAAATAAATTTTGTTGTCACCAGCTCTATTGGTTAAATGGCATGCACCGGTCTACAAGATAATTATGGACCCGCCAGTGTTAAATGGCATTATTTACGTGACACACTAGTATTTAGTTAATAATAATAATAATAATAATAATAATAATAATAATAATAATAATCCTGACTCGGAATAGAATCAGAGATTGGCCAGCCCAATATCGCTCTGTTAAGTTAATGTTACATTTGGTAAAAAAATATGAAAATATGTAAAAAAAACTCTTGTAAAGAATTGAATTGAACAAGACACCAAAGGTTCCAGTTAAACCATGTCTTCCATTAGGCAATGCGACAAACACAGGTCAAGTATTCCTCGTCCTCTTTGCTCCTCATTTTTCGTCTAGCTCTCCACTCACGAATACAGGCGACAGTTAGTTAGGGTTTGCCCATCTGCCATCCGCCGTCCATCCGCCTGACTCCTTCCCACCATCTCCGACCATCCTTTCCTCCATCTCTAGCCGACGATTTCGACCATCTCCGGCGGCTTCTTCTTCTCCGGCCGGCGGCTGGACGCAGGTGCTAGACCAGGCGATGGCCAGTTTCTGCTTCCACACGATGTTGTTCTTGCTGCCTAGAACAAGACCCCTGTTGCTGCTTCCACACAACGTCGTCCCCGCTACAAGAAGACATCATTCGTGCTGAAAGATGTTGTTCCTGCTGCATGAACAAGACGCCTCTTCAGCTGTTCCTGCTGCCAAACAACACCCGGTTCAGGTAAAACAAAATTGGAGTTCTAAATTTATTCCCCCAATACCTTCAAAACTAGATATGTTAGTTTATTCCCCTAATGATTGAACCTATAATATTAAATCCCCCATAATTTTGATGGTGTTAATTTACTTTGGCTTGCATATCTATTAGATTAATATGGCTATGTGTTTGTGCATTTTTCCAATATATTCGTCTAGAAATAGTAGATAAATCAAGGATAGAAGAAAATAAAAGAAAGCAAGTGATATCACCTAGATGAGTAGTTCCTGTTATTTTAACATCTATTTAGTTAGTTTAAGTTGAAAGAGGATATAACTCTGACAACGTTAGCAACTATTGCAAATTTGTTTATTCTGAATTCTATGCATTTTTACTCATTTATTTTCATAGCTAGCATTGTCTCGGTGAACATAGATAGTAGACTAATGTTATTCGGTTTAAGCAAACACCTTCATCATCGTTTAGTGCAATTTATCCATATGGCATTGCTTGGTTATACCCGTAAGTTTGATTAGATTTGTTTCAGATAAAAAGTGAAGCAATTTGTTGATATTGATAGTTTCATCTCTGCTCTGACAATTAATCATGCTTGTATTGTCACAAACAAAGTAGTAAAATTGAGTTTGGCTTGTTTGCTCTTGCTAGGTGCAGAACAAGAGTATGGAAAATACAAGCACACTGTGGAACTCTCGAAAGCAACATTTGGTCTAAGAGTGAATTCTGTACAATGGGAACCAGAGCTCCAAAAATCATGGGATGATAATCAGGTTCTAGAAGGGTATATGAAAGGAACACCGGGGTGAGTCGAAATCTTTTCAAGTGTATAACTTTTAATATTTAATAGATCTATTAATTCGATTTAGTTGCTTGTTCTGTTTGGATGGTTGATTAGACAACTTTTGTTCTCTACGATGGCCAAGGAATGAAACTAATATATAAAATAAAAAATGAACTCACAGCTACTGAACTGTGCCATCAACCTTTTGTCTCTACTGAACCAGATTCTGCACCAAGAAAAGGTGGAGATGTAAATTTTGAGGACGTTAAAAAGGGTTGTAACTAGATATATATTTCACATTTGTTTTAGCAAGATGTTGGTTTGTAACTAAGGATATATATATATATTATATATATTATAAGCGAAATTAATAATCAAATATGCCTTGCAACACTACTCAAATATTGATATTCCCTACAAAAAATAAATGTAGAGAATAACACATTTAAATTCCCATTGTCCATATGGTAGTGTTCTTAATCACTTTTATGCTTTTTCTTACTGAGAGGTTCAGAAGAACAGGGAGAAACATGAGAGGTATAAATTATATGGGTGTTCCTTAGTCTATTATCGCTTAATCTCAGGAGGTGATCAGAAGGTTTAAAACAGATGCCCCTAACAACCTAATAGAATTAATTCATTGCTAACCTATTAGCTAATAAACTTGGAAAGAAACCAACTTAAAGGTACAACAAACCAATCAAATCTGTAATATGTAGGCTTATGTTGAAGCCATGCTAAAAGTCTATTATTGGACCACTGGCTCACAATTTTCAGATACCATACAAGATAAAAGAAGACATAAGTGATTCAAATAATCGTGCACCTATTTCATTATTGTAGTAGCGCGATGATACATGTATGATTTTATCTTCTTAAAGCTGTAAGACTTTCGGCTCAGTGTAAAATTCGGGTTTCATTCCTCATAATATGTTGAGTATGAGAATGATTAATTCGTTTTTCTTGTTTCGAGGTGAATCCCGGGAATGGTTCATTGGTAGTGAGACGATCCCAAGCATCTGGGACACCTTCACTCACCAAGGTTCACGAATTTAAGTTTTTAGTTATGCTACTTAGAAGACAAGTGCCTTGTACAGGTCTGACTTCATGAACTAATCTAGCATTGTTTGTCAAAACAGATGTAAAGTTTTTTTTCTTTGACAAGAAAAGTTAATTTAATTTTTTATACAGGGTGTACATTTAACTCTTCGTCAATTTCATGTCCTCAGGTCATGTACTCATTCCTCTTCAAATCTAGTACTGCTTTCTATTTGACTAGGTATTTGTAATTCACCAATTTTTAGTTTTTTGTTGAATTATTTTTCTCTTATTAGCAGAAGAATAGACAGTTCGTTCCAAGAGAAATCATGATTTTTCCTGTCATTCACTCATTGTCCATTCTCCGAGCGGCGTTGGGATTGGTCAATAATGAATCATGAATTATATTGTGTTCGTGTTCAGCATTATCCTTACTAACCACCATGTCGTCAGGCTAGGTAGGAACACCTCCAATAATCAACACCAATTCTCACATGCCCACATGTTTTAAGGTCTAGATATATTTCATTCTTTACAAGGTTGTGAATGGAGATCTAACTGTTTCAATTTGTCTGATATATTTTGTTGTGTATTTCAATGTTTTATTATTGGTGTTTACTGGATGCAGGTTTCAATTTTTAGCAGGAACACTTTCTTTACTTCCTTCGTCAACTATTATGCTTCAATCGAGGCCAAGTGTCTCCATCTTACGTCTGCTTGACCACTATAGGACATGCAACCTTATGGCTGCTATAGTAGCTAGTTATAGTAGCTTTGGATTTAAAGTTATAGGATTATTTTCAATTTGCATCTGTAGAGAGTGGAGAGCAAGAACAAGAAGTGAAATAGTCGACATACTAGGACTGGGAGTCTGGGACGAGTGGGATTATGTTTAATGTTTAATACTTTGAGTTGGAGTTATAGGATTTACAAATATATGTTTTGAAGTTATGATTCTCTATGGGATGAAATATTTGTGTTGGACAAATATGTGATGCGTAATATTCCGTGATGACATGAATTCATATGATGTGTTACTTCAGATGACGATTGTATGTCACAAATGCTTCGCCACATCACTTGCCACGTCATCATATTTTATGATAAAAATATTCATCACAAATGCATTGCACGTCAGCAGCCATCATACCCCAGTTTATGATGAAATTCTTTGTCAAAACAAATTTGCCATGTCATCTGCCACGTGGCTTGCCACGTGATCAAATCTATGACAAATGTTTTTGTCATAAAGCTTTTGCCACGTCATCACCATTAGCCATATGGCAATGTATGACAGTACAAATTGTGACATTTTTGGAGGTACTTATGACGAAATAGAGCGTCATAGATTTAGTGACGAATCTAGTGTACGTCATAAAATTTATGACGATTTTTTTATGATTGTCGTTGTAGTCTATTTAACACGCACCTTCTACGACAATGACCTTTTCGTCACAATGGCGTCACCAGAACACAACTTGTGACAAATAAACACTAGTTAGTGATGTAATCATAATGTCACAGAAGGCCTAAAAGGTTGTAGTGAGTCCCTCGGCTCGGTCGGCCTTGCCTGCTTACGTGTACTCCATCGTTTTTAGGATCCCACTTTCGAAGTAGTCGAAAAGCACAAAAGATGTTCTGGCAGAAAGACTTTTTCCGAGGAAAATTTTGACGCAGAGGGGGTTCGCCCCTTCTAGCCCCCGAGGGAGGGTCGGGCTTTGCCGAGGCAAGGCTGACCCTTCCTTGATGGTTAGACTTTATTGGCGTATGTAAATGAGGTGTATGAACGACTTGAAAACATCTTAAGGGTAGAAGCGACGTAGTTGTCGGATGTTCCAAGCGTTGCTGTAGACCTCGCCTTGACTGTTGGCCAGCTCGTATGTTCCGAGCTTCAAAATCTTGGTGATGATGAATGGCCCTTCCCAGGGTGGCGTGAGCTTGTGGCTCCCTCGGGCGTCTTGTCGCAGCCGAAGCACCAAGTCGCCCACCTGGAGGTCTCGGGACCGAACCCCTCGGGCGTGGTAGCATCGCAGGGACTGCTGATACCGCGCCGAGTGTAGTAAGGCCATGTCTCGAGCCTCTTCCAGCTGGTCCAGTGAGTCTTCTCGGTTGGTTCGATTACTTTGGTCGTCGTACGCCCTCGTCCTCGGGGAACCGTATTCTAGGTCTGTGGGCAAGATGGCCTCGGCCCCATAGACTAGAAAGAACGGCGTGAAGCCCGTGGCTCGGCTCGGCGTTGTCCTCAGACTCCAGACCACCGAGGGGAGTTCCTTCATCCATTGCCTGCCGAACTTGTTGAGGTCGTTGTAGATCCGTGGCTTGAGTCCTTGCAGAATCATGCCATTGGCACGCTCTACTTGCCCATTCGTCATGGGGTGAGCTACGGCGGCCCAGTCCACCCGGATATGGTGATCCTCGCAGAAGTCCAGGAACTTTCTGCCGGTGAACTGGGTGCCGTTGTCGGTGATGATGGAGTTCGGGACCCCAAAGCGATGGATGATGTTGGTTAAGAACGCCACCGCCTGTTCAGACCTGATGCTGTTTAGGAGTCGGACCTCGATCCACTTGGAGAATTTGTCGATGGCGACCAGAAGGTGCGTGTAGCCCCCGGGTGCCTTCTGCAAGGGACCGATGAGGCCCAGACGCCACACAACAAATGACCAGGTGATGGGTATTGTCTGCAGAGCTTGAGCGGGCAGGTGGGTCTGCTTCGCATAGAATTGACACCCTTGGCAGGTGCGTACAATCCTAGTGGCATCGGCCACCGCGGTTGGCCAGTAAAAACCCTGTCGTAAGGCATTCCCAACGAGGGCTCGAGGTGCTGCGTGGTGACCGCAAGCCCCCCAAGTGTATCTCTTGTAATAACTTCTGACCTTCGGCGATGGATATGCATCGCTGGAGGATGCCTGAGGGGCTGCGGTGGTAGAGCTCCTTCCCGTCCCCCAGCAAGACGAATGACTTGGTGCGCCACACCAGTCGCCGAGCTTCGGCTCGGTCGAGGGGCAACTCTCCTCGGTGGAGATATTGCAGGTACAGGGTCTGCCAGTCTCGATTAGGCGGGACCCCATTCCGCTCTTCCTTGACGCGCAGTGCCTCACCCTCGGGGGCCGAGGGTGCCTCGGGCAGGGCCGAGACCTTCTCGGGCTCGGGTGTGTCGTCGGTCTTGACTGAGAGTTGATGTAGGTCTCGGGAGAAGACGTCCGGGGGAACCGTTGTCCGCCCTGAGGCTATCTTAGCCAGCTCGTCCACAGTCTCGTTGTATCGTCGGGCGATGTGGTTAAGCTCGAGCCCATAGAACTTGTCCTCCAGGCGCCGAACCTCATCGCAGTAGGCTTCCATCTTCGGGTCGCGGCAATGGGAGTTCTTCATGACTTGGTCGATGACAAGCTGTGAGTCGCCACGAGCGTCGAGGCGTCGGACCCCTAGCTCGATGGCGATGCGCAACCCGTTAACCAGAGCCTCGTACTCGGCCACATTGTTGGACGCCGGGAAATGGAGGCGCAACACGTAGCGGAGGTGCTTCCAGAGGGGTGAGATGAAGAGCAGGCCCACGCTTGCTCCTGTTTTCATCAGCGACCCGTCGAAAAACATGGTCCAGAGTTCCGGCTGGATCAGAGCTGCTGGAAGCTGGGTGTCGACCCATTCAGCCACAAAATCCGCCAAGACTTGGGACTTGATGGCCTTCCGAGGGGCGAACGAGATTGTCTCGCCCATGATCTCCACCGCCCACTTTGCAATCCTACCCGAGGCCTCTCGGCACTGGATGATCTCCCCCAGGGGGAAGGATGACACCACAGTCACCGGATGAGACTTGAAGTAGTGTCGCAACTTTCGCCGCGTCAGAATTACCGCGTACAGTAGCTTCTGGATTTGCGGGTAGCGGATTTTGGTCTCGGACAGTACTTCACTGATGAAGTAGACCGGCCTCTGGACGGGCAATGCATGCCCCTCTTCTCGTCTCTCGACCACGATCGCGGCGCTGACCACCTGAGTGGTAGCGGCGACGTAGATCAAGAGGGCTTCTCCGGCAGCGGGGGGCACCAAGATGGGCGCGCTGGTAAGGAGCGCCTTTAGGTTCCCGAGGGCTTCCTCGGCCTCGGGGGTCCAAGTGAAGCGCTCGGTTTTCCTCAAGAGGCGGTACAGAGGTAGGCCTCTTTCGCCGAGGCGCGAGATGAAATGGCTCAGGGCCGCAAGACATCCCATGACCCTCTATACCCCTTTCAAGTCCTTGATGGGGCCCATGTTGGTGATGGCCGCGATTTTCTCCGGGTTGGCCTCGATGCCCCGCTCGGAGACGATGAACCCCAGGAGCATGCCTCGGGGGGCTCCGAAGACACACTTCTCGGGATTGAGTTTTACGCCTTTCGTCTTGAGACACCGGAATGTCGTTTCAAGGTCGGAAAGGAGGTCAGAGGCTTTCCTCGTCTTGACTATGATGTCATCGACGTAAGCCTCGACCGTTCGACCAATGTGTTCTCCGAACACGTGGTTCATGCACCTTTGGTATGTCGCACCCGCATTCCTCAAACCGAATGGCATAGTAACGTAGAAGTACATGCCAAAGGGTGTGATGAAAGAAGTCGCGAGCTGGTCAGACTCTTTCATCCTGATTTGGTGATACCCTGAGTAGGCATCGAGGAAAGACAGGGTTTCGCACCCAGTAGTGGAATCCACGATTTGATCGATGCGAGGCAGAGGGTAGGGAACCTTCGGACATGCTTTGTTTAGACCAGTGTAGTCTACACACATCTGCCATTTCCCTCCTTTCTTTCTCACAAGCACAGGGTTGGCAAGCCATTCGGGATGGAATACCTCTTTGATGAACCCTGCATCCATCAGCTTGTGGATCTCCTCGCCTATGGCTCTGCGCTTTTCTTTGTCGAATCGACGCAGAGGCTGCTTCACGGGTCGGGCTCCAGCTCGGATATCCAGCGAGTGCTCGGCAACATCCCTCGGTACGCCAGGCATGTCCAAGGGACTCCACGCAAAAACTTCGGCGTTCGCGCGGAGAAAGTCGACGAGCACTGCTTCCTATTTGGGGTCGAGCTCGGAGCCGATCCGTATCTGCTTGGAGGCGTCGTTGCTGGGGTCGAGAGGGACGGACTTGACCGTCTCAGCTGGCTCGAAGTTGCTGGTGTGGCGCTTCGCTTCTGGCGCCTCCTTGGAGAGGCTCTCCAGGTCGGCGATGAGGGCCTCGGATTCAGCGAGGGCCTCGGCGTACTCCACGCACTCCACGTCGCATTCGTACGCGTGTCGGTACGTGGAGCCGATGGTGATGACCCTGTTGGGGCCCAGCATCTTGAGCTTGAGGTAGGTGTAGTTGGGGACGACCATGAACTTGGCGTAGCATGGCCTCCCCAGCACTGCATGGTAGGTTCCTCGGAACCCGACCACCCCGAACGTGAGGGTTTCCTTTCGGAAGTTGGAGGGAGTCCCGAAGCAGACGGGCATATCGAGTAGCCCAAGGGGTTGGACGCGTTTCCCGGGGATGATCCCGTGAAAAGGCGCCGCGCCGGCCCGGATCGAGGACAGATCGATCTGCAGGAGCCCGAGGGTCTCGGCGTAGATGATGTTGAGGCTGCTGCCTCCGTCAATGAGGACCTTGGTGAGCCTGACATTGCCGATGATGGGATCGACAATGAGCGGGTACTTCCCTGGGCTCGGCACGCGGTCGGGGTGGTCGCCCTGGTCGAAGGTGATGGGCTTGTCGGACTAGTCTAGGTAGACTGGCGCCGCCACCTTTACCGAGCAGACCTCCCGGCGCTCTTGCTTGCGGTGCCGAGCCGAGGCGTTCGCCACATGCCCACCGTAGATCATGAAGCAGTTGTGGACCTCGGGGAACTCCTCTGCCTTGTGATCCCCCTTCTTGTCGTCGTTGTGGGCTCGGCCACCTTCCGCCGGTGGCCCGGCCTTGTGGAAGTAGCACCGAAGCATGACGCATTCCTCAAGGGTGTGCTTGACGGGACCCTGATGATAGGGGCATGACTCCTTGAGCATTTTGTCGAACAGGTTGGCGCCTCCGGGAGGCTTCCGAGGGTTCCTGTGCTCGGCGACGGCGACAAGGTCCACGTCGGCGGCGTCGCATTTCGCTTGCGACTTCTTCTTGCCCTTCTTCCTCGCGCCGCTCTGAGCGGACGCCTCGGGGACGTCTTCCGGCTGGCGCCCCTGAGGCTGCTTGTCCTTCCGGAAGATGGCCTCGACTGCCTCGTGCCCAGAGGCGAACTTGGTGGCAATGTCCATCAGCTCGCTCGCCCTGGTGGGAGTCTTGCGACCCAGCTTGCTCACCAGGTCGCGGCAAGTGGTGCTGGCGAGGAACACGCCGATGACATCCGAGTCTGTGATGTTGGGCAGCTCGGTGCACTGCTTCAAAAATCGCCGGATGTAGTCCCGCAGGGACTCTCCCGGCTGCTGGCGACAGCTTCGGAGATCCCATGAGTTCCCAGGGCGCACGTATGTGCCCTGGAAGTTGCCGGCGAAGGCCTTGACCAGGTCGTCCTAGTTGGAGATCTGCAGAGGAGGCAGATGCTCCAGCCAGGCTCGGGCGGCGTCAGAGAGGAACAGGGGAAGGTTGCAGATGATGAGGTTGTCATCGTCCGTCCCACCCAGCTGGCAGGCCAGCTGGTAGTCCGCGAGCCACAGTTCCGGCTTTGACTCCCCCGAGTACTTGGTGATAGTAGTCGGGGTTCGGAACCGGGTCGGGAACGGCGCCCGTCGTATGGCCCGGCTGAAAGCTCACGTACCGGGTGGTTCGGGCGAGGGGCTCCGATCCTCCCCGCTGTCGTTGCGTCCCCCACGCCTAGGGTGGTAGCCTCGGTGCACCTTCTCGTCGAGGTGGGCTCGACGGTCGCGGCGGTGGTGCTTGTTGCCGAGGCGACCCGGGGCCGTAGGCGCTGAGTTCCGCGTTCGCCCAGTGTGGACCGAGGCTTCCCGCATGAACTGGGAAGTCGCGGCGCGATGCTCCGGGGGGTACCCCTGCCTTCAGGAGGCAGAGCTTTCGGCCCGCCGGACCGCGGCATCTTCCAGGAGATTCTTGAGCTCTCCCTGGATACGCCGCCCCTCGGTGGTGGATGGTTCCGGCATCGCTCGGAGTAGTATCACTACTGCAGCTAGGTTCTAGCCGACCCCACTGGAAGCCGGGGGCAGCCTCGCCCTGGCATCGTCGGCGATGCGGTGCTGGACGTCTTGGGCCAGGTGACGCGTTTCTCCGGCCGATGCTCGGCCTGCCCACTCCTGCCCGATATTTTGCCGAAGCTGCATAAGTTGTCCTGCTTCCTCGTCGAGCCTGGCCTGTACCTCGACGATTTGCTCGAGTTGTGCGTCCTGACCCATAGGGACTGGGACCACAACTAGCTCCCGAAGGATGTCAACGCGAGGCGTAGGCCTAGGGGGATCACCGTCCTCCAGCATACCAAGATGGTTGCCTTCGTCGAGACCCCCTAGATCGACGTGAAAGCATTCGCGACTTGGGCCACAGTCCTCGTCACTGAGGCTGTGGATGCTGTCGGAGCAATCAGAGAGGCAGTAGTTACATGCGGTCATGAAGTCTCGCATGGCACTGGGGTTATCGAGCCCGGAGAAATCCCAACAGAGTCGGGCTCGTCGTCTTCCTCAGAACCCAGAGGCCCGTAGGTCGAGACGGCCGTCAGCCGGTCCCAGGGTGACCGCATACGATACCCCGGAGGGTTTGGACACGCCTTTACGAAAGCGTCCACCGAAGCGGGGTCGCTTGGTGGGTCGCAGCTAGATCTAAAAGGCATGGAACGGGAAACGGACGGTACCTCTTGATCGACGGGTGGTGACGAAGTCGCGTCAGGGACGGACTGCATCGTTGTCTCAGGTACGAGGCTAACGCCCAGCATGTCCTTCGCGAGCGTGCTGGCGTCGCCTGTCTGCTTGGAGTTGGCGTGTTGCGGGGAAACAGCGCTCGTCTTCATCTCAGACGCGAGGTCGACGCCCGACGTGTCCCCCGCTGGGGCGCCGGTGCCGTCGACTCGCTCGACAGCCGACGAGGTGCCGCCTCCTGCTTGGCCATGCCTGCCCCGCCTCCTCCTCCGTCGGCGGGGAAGGTGACGGGACAGACCCAGATGTTGCTCTTCTGCCACGAGGGGAAGACGTCGTCGATTCCGCCGCCGACGGGCGGGCTGACGGCCACCATTGTCGTTATCGCGTGGCGGAGGAAGGAGTATCATGTCGTAGCTGCCGTCGAGGGACATGAACTTCAGACTCCCGAAACAAAGCATCGTCCCAGGTTGAAGAGGTTGCTGGAGACTACCCATCTGGAGCTTGACGGGAAACTATTCGTCAACACGTAACAGGCCCCTACCTGGCGCGCCAACTGTTGGCGTTTCGACCCCGGGGGGTCCTTGGACCGACGAGTAAATTGTCGCCGCGTGTCCCAGCCCAGATGGGTCGGCGCGAGACGGAGCACAAAGGGGGGAGAAACGGCAAAGGGGAAACCCACGGCCTTCGTGTTGTCCTGCGCCCAGGTCGGGTGCGCTTGCAGTAGGGGGGTTACAAGCGTCCGCGTGGGAGAGAGAGAGAGCCTTGTGCGTCGGCCCGTTCTCCCGCGCGGCCAACCTTCTCGTACGAGAGCCCTGGACCTTCCTTTTATAGGCATAAGGAGAGGGCCCAGGTGTACAATGGGGGGTGTAGCAGTGTGCTAACGTGTCTAGTAGAGAGAGCTAGAGCCCTAAGTACATGCCGTCGTGGCAGCCGGAGAGGTTTTGGTGCCATGTTCATGTGATGTCGTGGCCATCGGAGGAGTGCTTGAGCCTCATGGAAGGACAGCTGTCGGGGCTGTCGGATCCTTGCTGACGTCTCTTTGCTTCCGTAAGGGGCGGAGAGCCGCCATCGTCATGGAGCACGCGGGGTGCCATCATTACTTGTTTACCGGGGCGAGCCAGATGGGACGCCGGTCTTGTTCCCTGTAGCCTGAGCTAGCTAGGGGTAGGGTAATGATGGCCTCCCTGCGACGTGGTCGGTCCGAGCCCGAGGTCGGGCGAGGCAGAGGCTCCTCCGAGGTCGAGGTCGAGTCTGGGCCCGAGGGTCGGGCAAGGCGGAGACCGTCGTCTGAGGTCGAGGCTGAGTCCGAGCCCTAGGGTCGGGCGAGGCGGAGTCTGTCTTCCGAGGTCGAGGCTGAGTCCGAGCCCTGGGGTCAGGCGAGGCGGAGTCTGTCTTCCAAGGTCGAGGCTGAGTCCGAGCCCTGGGTCGGGCGAGGCGGAGTCCGTCTTCCGAGGTCGAGGCTGAGTCCGAGCCCTGGGTCGGGCGAGGCGGAGTCCGTCTTCCGAGGTCGAGGCTGAGTCCAAGCCTTGGGTCGGGCTAGACGAAGCTTCCCATGGCGCCCGAGGCTGGACTTAGCTGCTGTCAGCCTCACTCTGTCGAGTGGCACAGCAGTCGGAGCGGGACAGGCGGCGCTGTTTTCCTGTCAGGTCGGTCAGTGGAGCGGCGAAGTGACTGCGGTCACTTCGGCTCTGTCGACTGAGGAGCGCGCGTCAGGATAAGGTGTCAGTCGATCTTTGCATTAAATGACCCTGCGATACGGTTGGTCGGCGTGGCGATCTGGCCAAGGTTGCTTCTCCGCGAAGCCTGGGCCTCGGGCGAGCCGAAGGTGCGTCCGTTGCTTGAGGGGACCCTCGGGCGAGACGTGAATCCTCCTGGGTCGGCTGCCCTTGCCCGAGGCTTGGCTCGGGCGAGGCGAGATCGTGTCCCTCGAGTGGACTGAGCCTTGACCTTAATCGCGCCCATCAGGCCTTTGCAGCTTTGTGCTGATGGGAGTTACCAGCTGAGATTTAGGAGTCTTGGGGGTACCCCTAATTATGGTCCCTGACAAATTTAGACTTTCTTAACTCTGGAAATCTATCTTTTCTCAAGTGCAACCACACTAAATCACCCACTTCAAGCTTAACTTGTTTTCTACCTTGACTACCAGCAATTCTATATTTTTTAGTCATCTTTTCAATGTTTGCTTTAGTTGAAGCATGAAGTTTCAAAATAAAGTCAGCACGCTCCTTAGCATCACTATGTACTTGCTCGGTAGTAGGTAGAGGCAAAAGATCAATAGGAGCACGAGGGTTAAAAACCATACACTACCTGAAAAGGACTTACCTTGGTGGTGGAGTGTTCCGCCCGATTATATGCAAACTCCACATGCGGCAAACACTCTTCCCACATTTTCAAGTTTTTCTTCAATATTGCTCGCAGCATTGCAGACAATGTTCTATTCACAACTTCTGTTTGTCCATCAGTTTGGGGATGACAAGTAGTAGAAAACAACAATTTTGTCCCCAATTTGTTCCATAGAGTACGCCAAAAATGACTCAAGAATTTTACATCACGATCTGAAACAATAGTAGAAGGCATACCATGCAAACGAACAATCTCTTTGAAAAACAGGTTAGCAATATGAATGGCATCATCCGTTTTGTGACAAGGTATAAAATGTGCCATCTTAGAGAAACGATCAACCACAACAAAAACACTATCGCTCCCCCTCTTCGTCCTAGGCAATCCCAAAACAAAATCCATAGAAATATCTGCCCACGGAACTGAAGGAATAGGAAGAGGCATATACAAACCATGTGGATTCAATTGAGACTTAGCTTTTTGACACGTCGTGCATCTTGCTACAAAGCGCTCAACATCACGCCGCATTCGAGGCCAAAAGAAGTGTGTGGACAGCATAGCCTCCATCTTCTTGGCACCGAAGTGACCCATCAAACCACCACCATGCGCTTCCTGCAACAACAAAAGACGAACCGAACCAACTGGAATGCATAGGTGGTTAGCTCTAAACAAGTATCCATCATTTAGCACAAATTTATTCCATGTATGGCCCTCTTTACAATTTAATGCAACCTCTTTAAAATCATCATCAAAAGCATATTGTCCCTTAATTGTTTCAAGTCCAAAAATATGACAATCAAGTTGAGACAACATAGCATAGCGTCTAGACAAAGCATCGACAATCACATTATCATTCCCCTTTTTATATTTAATGATGTAAGGAAAAGTTTCAAGAAATTCTACCCACTTAGCATGTCTATGGTTCAGATTTGTTTGACTACGAAGATGCTTAAGTGACTCATGATTAGAATGAATAACAAATTCCTTAGACCATAAATAATGTTTCCATGTTTGCAAAGATCGTATGAGAGCATATAATTCTTTATCATAAGTAGAATAATTAAGAACAGGACCATTCAATTTTTCACTAAAATATGCAACGGGTTTACCTCCTTGCATCAAAACAGCACCAATGCCAACTCCACTTGCATCACATTCGAGTTCAAAAGTCTTACCAAAGTCAGGAAGTTGGAGTAGTGGCGCGTGAGTAAGCTTCTCTTTTAAAAGAGCAAAAGAATCCTCTTGTGACTGTCCCCAATTAAATGAAACACCCTTCTTGGTCAACTCATGTAATGGGGCAGCGATGGTGCTGAAATCCTTCACGAAACGACGATAAAATCCTGCAAGTCCAAGAAAACTTCGTACTTGTGTCACCGTCGATGGCGTTGGCCAACTCTGAATAACATGAACCTTGGCCTCATCAACCTCAATACCCTGTGTAGTGACAACATAGCCAAGAAACGATACGCGTTCGGTGCAAAAAGGTGCATTTGTCAAGGTTAGCAAATAAGCGCGCGGCGCGCAAAGCATCAAAAACAGCACGTAGATGGTCAAGATGTTCAGATAAACAAGTGCTGTAGATCAAGATATCATCAAAATAAACCACCACAAATTTTCCAATAAATGGGCGCAAAACCTCGTTCATCAAACGCATAAAAGTACTAGGGGCATTAGTTAATCCAAAAGGCATCACTAACCACTCATACAAGCCGAACTTAGTTTTAAAAGCAGTTTTCCATTCATCGCCTAATTTCATTCTAATTTGGTGGTATCCACTGCGCAAATCAATCTTAGAAAATATTTTAGAACCACTTAACTCATCAAGCATATCATCTAATCGAGGAATAGGATGACGGTACCAGATAGTGATGTTATTAATGGCTCTACAATCTACACACATGCGCCAACTACCATCTTTCTTTGGAACCAAAATAACAGGAACAAAACAAGGACTAAGGCTCTCACGTACATACCCGCGGTCCAAAAGGTCTTGGACTTGGCGCTGAATCTCCTTAGTCTCCTCAGGATTTGCTCGATATGCAGCACGGTTGGGCAAGCTCGCTCCAGGAATCAAATCAATCTGGTGCTCAATCCCACGAGTGGGAGGAAGTCCTGGAGATAACTCAGAGGGAAAAACATCTCGGAACTGCTGCAAAAGGTTAGTCACAGATGCAGGCAAAGTGCTAGCAATATCATCAATAGAAAAGAAAGCATCTTTGTAAACCAAGGCATAGCAACAAGCATCAGTAGCATGAGTTTCAAGAAGATCAGATTTAATAGCAAGCATGACAGGAGCTTTCAATTTAATTTGTTGCTGAATTTCTGTCTCATTAGTTGGTTCCTTATGGGTATTTGCAGCTCTATCTTTATCAGCTTGTACAATTTCAGCAAGAGTCAAAGGTAGCAAAGTAATGTTTTTATCTTTATGCCTAAAGTGTATGTATTACTCCTACCATGGTAACGTGCATCAGTATCATATTCCCAAGGTCTACTCAACAAAAGAGAACAAGCTTCCATAGGTACTACATCGCAATCCGCATAATCAGAATACATACCAATGGAGAAATGCACTCGTACCATGTGTGTTACCTTAACCTTGCCTGAAGCATTGATCCACTGAATGTGGTATGGATGTGGCCGTGGACGTGTGGTCAAGCCAAGCTTCTTGACCAAATCTGAACTCACCAAATTATTGCAGCTTCCACCATCAATAATAACACGTGCACGCCGATTCTCGATGGTGAAGAAAGTCTGGAACAAATTATGGCGTTGCTGCTTCTCTGATGATTCAGGCTGAGCACTAAGAACACGCTGCACCATGATGCTTTGAAGGTTCACCGTAGCATCAGCACCAAGCATATCATCATGATTAGCAGCAACATCACTGGTGTCATCATCGTCATCCTCACCGTCAGAAGCACTAATGTAGCCATCATCCGTAGCAATGTATGTTCGCTGACTCGGGCAATCCTTCTTCACGTGACCAATCCCATGACACCGGTGGCACACAATACCCGAAGAACGACCACTAGAAGGTGCTGCAGGTGCTGGTGAATTCTGTTTCTTGGCGGGTACCTGCAAAGGAAGTTTACCAACATGTGCAGAAGGTGTCGAGGGAGGTCGCGTGGACGCTATAGTGGTCGAAGGTGTATGACTCGAGGAAGGTGTGTGCGTCCGTGATGTAGAGGAGGCGCCAAAAGTAGTCCTAGGTCGATGTTGGCGTCCCTGCAATTCTTTCTCTGCAAGCATAGCAAACTGGAACAACTTGTTGACAGTGTTAAAATCTTTGTAATCCACAATGTCTTGAATGTCACGCCGCAAACCTGAATAAAAATGGCAAAGAGCGTCCTCATGTCCCTCTACTATCCCACAACGCTGCAATCCCTTCTGAAGCTCAGCATAATAATCTTGAACAGATTTATCCCCTTGCTCTAAACGCATCAATTTCTTACGCAATTCTCTATGATAAGATGGGGGAACAAATCTATCGCGCATAGCTACCTTAAGATCTTCCCAAGTCGTAGGTGCTCTACCATCCCCAACTAGACCAGTCCACCAAACAATAGAAAAATCTTTAAATTCACTAGTGGCTTGTCTAACTTGATGTCGTTCAGGTACAAGGTGGGCAGCAAATTTCTGTTCTATCGTCATCTCCCAATCAAGATATCCCTCAGCATCATAATGACCCGAAAAAGATGGTATAGAAAATTTAATCTTAGCATAAGGGTCGTCAAGAGCACGATTGTTATTACCTTGCTGGCGGTGTGGCATACCTTCTGTGTTTTGATGAAGACGACGACGGAGGCGCAAATCTCTGGTGGCCGCTTCATCATAATTACCTTCTTCATCAATCACCGCATCATCGGGAAGACGTGGACGAGGAGGTGGTGGTGGCGGTGCTTGTTGTTGCGTCTCCAACACAGCAAGTCTGTCGACGATCTAGGACAATCGTCGATCCAGCCTCTCGTAAGTCCTGCCAAGGTCCATGTTAATGAAGGCATCATGCACTGACTTGTGGACCGTCTCCTCCATTTGCTCCTTCAGGAGCTTGTTGTTTGCCTCAAGATCTTGGCGGCTAACACATTCATCGAAGTCTGTAGGGATCCTTGCTTCTTCGTCGTCGCCTGCCATTGAAACACAAAAACTGGAAACAAACGGTGAAGGTTATCCCTAATAATCTCACTACACGCTCCTCTCGGGTGGAACACAGGAGCACACTCTATTGTATCTTACCAAGCTCTTACAAGTGTCTAACGAAATACAAGCAAAGAATGGTACAATCGGAGGCTGGTTCGTGATACTTACCAAGAGGTAGTGAAACCGAGATTGCAAGGTCAAATCTGTATTGATCAGAAGATATAGTATGTGGAGCTGTAGGACAGGCACAATATGTATGTGAATGTGGAACAAAATCGAGTGCAGATTAGCGAAGTTCAATAAGTGTCCAAAGTACAAGTCATAATTGCTGGCTAAGACGTGTCCTATCGAAGCACAACAAGATAAAAGTAACAAACTAGCAGAATGACAGTTCTGTAAATAGCGCAGATTTTTCAGCACTAGTAGAAATCAAAGGCACGTTTCCAAAGGAGTACCAGCAAACGAGCTCGAAATATTCTGAATTTTTTATCACTGGTCCAGAATCACAATTGATGGAAGCACACAAAATTTCACTTGAAACAGAGTTGTATTGTGGCCTAGAGAAAATCACAAAGGATCTCTAAAATTCCTTAAAACACTTAAACAATTTTTTTAATTATCTTCCCGATTTTTTTATTTTTTTGACCGAACCAAATAGGCGGTAGGCGAGTTTGGGTCACCCCAGAATGGAGTCAGAAATCTGCTATAAAAATTTGAGCTCAAACGGAGCACCGAGCGAAAAGTTATGCCCGTTTTATGGAAGGTACATCAAGTTATGGTTTTCCAGGGCACAAATTGGTAGGAACCGTAGCGGCGGCTATAGAGCACAGGGGCACAAACCTCCCTGGTATAAGCAATAGGTAAGCGCGAGATGATGAAACAAGGAAGGGCTGCAATGCAATGCGGCTTGCAACCTAATCTAGGGCTAGCGTGGCGAGAATTCACACAAGGCGGCTAGCGAGGGCAAATCGAGTAATGTGGTGTCTCGACTTGTAATCTGGGTAAGGTGGATGGGATAGCGGCGGAAACAAATAACAGCGATAGAGCGGTTGAACTATGATGACGACACGAACACAAACTCAACAAAACAATCTGAAACGAAATTGCAAGGCTAAACAATGATTCTAGGACAGCGGAATATATTTTTTGTATGGCAATTATCTGGAGTTATAGGATGAGAAACCTAAACTAAACTAGGGTAAGCCTGACGGTAATGCCTGAGTCTTTGAATACCACTTGATAGGAACGGGGGTGCCCGATCTTCCGTCAGGTGAAGATAACTATCGATTTGGTGGAGATGTCACAGAGACGATCCGGCTTCCAATCAACACGACTAGAACCCCGCAATCGCATCACCACTTCTCCTCTGGTTATCAACCGTGCACTGCGCGATTGACCTCGCCACGAGGGCTAATTCCTGCCTGAGAATCGAAGACACAAGCAAGAACAAGAAAGAACACAATCTAGAATATTGCGGATGAATGATTAAGCTCACAAGTTGGGGTCTCACAAACCGATCGACGGCGGCTGTTCTCGATAGATCTAAACTTAAGCAAAACCCAACCCTAATGTGGCGGCGGCTGCTGAATAAATAGAGTATTAGGGCGTGCGTGACCCCTAGACGCGCCCCTAATGGGCTCCGACGCGATACACGGCCCAACGGCCCAACAGACGGTGTCGCAGCACCAAAACAGAATATGAACACTGACTTGTTTCGACGATTCCCGTTGACTCCGGCCGAATTTTAGGGTGGAACCAGTTGGGTTGCTTAGATAATCTTCCTATCTTTCCAACCATATCAAGTCCGTCGCAATCGGAGTCCAGATGCATCTTGGGCGTCCATTTTAGTGCAGACTGATCCTGGAACCCGAGATGGAGTCGCAGCCGAGTCGGACTTGATCTCCTTCCTGTTGTGGGCTCCCTTGCTGCTGCTCCTCAACAACTAGGCCTTTCCCCAGTCCTTGTTGGTCCTCTCCAAGGTTCCTAATCATTAAAACATCCATGGCCCCAAGTGTAAGCTCTGAAACACAATTGACTAGGGTAGAACGTACCTGGAGAATTAGCTGTCGTGCACACGATCGTGTTATCGGTCCATTTATTGTATGTATAGAAGTGATGTCCTCATCAGTACTTCAGAAACGAAGTATACTGGTGCTTACTTTTTTACCTGGCCCTCTTTTTCTCTTGTACAAGTGCTGCACTAACCGCAGCATGGGAAGCAGCCACATATAGAAGTAACGGAGCTCCTGATGAAGGTGGGGTTAGAGTTGTCAGATCTATCAAATACTGCTTTAGCTCTTCGAAGGCCTTTCTGCTGAGCTGGACCCCATTAGAAGACTTCGGCTGATTTCAGTATTTGAAAGAAAGGTAGATTCCTCTATGATAATCTTGAAATGAATCTGTTTAACGATACCAGCCTTCCTACCAACTGTTGAGCCCCCTTCTTTGAATTTTGTGGCTCCATCCGAAGGATAGCTTCGATCTTGCTTGGATTAGCTTCGATGCCTTTTGTTGATACCAGGCAACCAAGAAACTTGCCCTTCTTCACTCCGAATACACATTTTTCTGGATTTAACTTGAGACCAGCTTGTCTAAAATTGGCAAACGTCTCTTGCAAATCAGCAATATGATTATCTTGCTTTGTGCTTTTCACTATGATGTCATCGACATATGTCAGCACATTCCTGCCAATTTGGGAGTGAAGAACCTTGATAGTCATTCTGCTGAAGCTTCCTCCAGCATTCTTGAGCCCCTCAGACATCCGAAGGTAACAATAGGTACCACTAGGAGTTATGAAGCTTGTCTTTGGCTCATCCTCCTTCTTCATCTAGATTTGATGTTAACCCGAGTAGCAGTATAATAAACTCATGAGTTCTAAAGAAGCTGCTGCATCTACAAGGGAATCTATTCTTGGTAGTGAGAATTCATCCTTCGGACATGCCTTGTTGAGATATGTGAAATCAATGCACATTCTCCATTTTCCATTAGCTTTCTTTACCATGACAGTGTTGGCTAGTCACTCTGGGTATGTTACTTCTCTGATAACACCGGTACTTAGAAGTCTCTTGACTTCATTTCATGCACCTTCGGCTTTATCATTGGACATTTTCCGAAGACTCTGCTTTCTTGGTCTGAAGGACGGGTCCACATTGAGTGAATGCTCAATAACATCTCTATTGACACCATAGAGATCATTAGCTGTCCAAGCAAAGACATCTTTGTTGTTGAACAAGAATCTTAGCAAAGTCTTTTCCTGTTCATCAAATAGTTGAGATCCCAGCAGTACTTTTTGCTCTGCTATGTCTTCACATAAAAGCATTGGCTTCAGCTGATCTACTAAAGCAGCCTTCTCTCTTTTATTCTTATATCGCTGATAAGCTTTGGCTTCATCTATATTATGAATAGCCTTCGAATCCATCCAACTCCCTTCAGCCCTCCTGGTAGCTTCTTGACTCCTGTGTACAGCAATGGGCCCTTGTTCCGAAGGTATCTTCATGTAAAGATATGCTGGATGAAGTATTGCTTTGAAGGCATTAAGCGTCCCTTGACCAATGATTGCATTGTATGGATACTCCATATCAACAATGTCAAAGACAACATGTTCTGTTCTTGTGTTGTGAACATATCCGAAGGTAACTGGCATTGTTATCTTGCCAAGTGCCACAATCTGTCTTCCTCCGAAGCCACAAAGAGGATGTGTTGCATCATGTATCTTATCCTCTAGCTCTTGCATCTGCTTGAAAGCCTTTGCAAAGATGATATCCGCTGCACTGCTTGTGTCCACCAGGACATTGTGGACCAAAAATCCTTTGATAATACAAGATATGACCATTGCATCGTTGTGAGGATAATCCTTGAGCTGAAGGTCTTCCTGAGAGAAGGTAATTGAAATATGAGACCACTTGGACTTGATGAAGGGTCATTGCACCCCAACATGTCGTACCCTTCTCTGTGCTTCTTTCTTCTGCTTCTTGTTGGCTGGTTCAGAACTTGAGCCGCCTGTGATTGGGAGCACCAGCTTCGTGGCCGAAAGTGCTAGGGCTTGGTTGTTTTGCAAAGCCATCGTCACAACTGTGGAAGTGAGTTCACCGGAGGTGGGCGCCAATGTTGGTCTTTGTTCTCGAATGCTATACATCAAGAACAAAGCAACACAATTGTTAACGATTAAAAACCTTCGTCCTTCAATGCATTATCTCCTTTCGGATATAATGATCGTCTGGCGAAGGTCATGAAGGACATACCTTCATCATCTTAGTAAACAAATATAAATGAAAGTACATGAAATATAAAAGAATATAAATAATGATGATGTATCAGTAAATTATTTATATTCTCATTTCATAAACATGAATAAATATCCACAATATTTATATTACATTGATACCTTCGGCTTGCCAGAAGGTGAAAATGCGAGAGTGACACAAGAGTGATTACAATCCAGCGTGAACAGTACAGGGGTACTACTGTCACCTATTTATAGGCACGGGATGCATCCCGGACAAAATTACATCCACGTCCCTGATAACTAATTATAATCATAATACGAACCATTAAGGACTATATAGTCTTTTCCTCTTTAAGTCGGTATCGTCCTTCGCCTTTATCGTAATACTAAGCCGAAGCTCTTTCAGTCGTAGCTTCGGCTTTTGTCCGCATCATCTTCGGCTTATATCTTCATGTTGCACCTGCCTTTGTACTGTCTTGCCGAAGGTGTTTTTGCCTTGAGGACCTTCGGCGGAGAAGAAGACCCCGAATAGTGCCCTATAGGGTGATTTCAATTTTTGTGCACTTTTAGTCAAAAGTGTATACATCAAGATGATAGAGTAACAAAAGTTAAGTAACTTTTATGTTTGAGGATTTCCAAGTTTTGTGGTAAAAATTGGAGTAAATTCCAAAAGGTCCAAGGGCACCCTTGTTCTTAAACTCTAAAAATAGTGTTAATAATACAACTTTAAGCCTCTGTATCTCTTGATATATGAGGAGTTTGTTATGAGTCACCACAACAAAGTTATAGGGCTACTATAGTAGTACAAAATTGAGTAAGTGACTTAACCCAAGAATTGTATAGAAATTTGAGTAAAATGCCCCAGAAGTCGGGCTGTCAGTTAAGCATTTATCTGAAAACAGACTGTCAGTGGTATTTGATCGACTTTGGAGCCAAATTGTGCTTGATCCAGTGAGTAAATGATCAAGATCTCTGTGACAAAATTTAAGATGGTATATAGGAGAATAACTTTGATTCAGTCAGATTTGTAGTTCACTACATGGAAATCAAAGAAAAATGCCCCTAAAGTCGGTCTGTCAGGCAAAGCAATGGAGTCATTAAGGGTGAACAGTCAACTGAAGAAGATCTTTCTTGCCACCGATGTGTCGAGCGCTGTGATCCGCGCTAAGCGCCGTGATTCGCGCAAGGCTAAGAACGGCGTCTGTGCGGTGAGCAAAAAGATCAGCAGGAGAGTGAAAAGATCCGGGGGGGTCAATCGGGGCTCTGCCCTGTCGTGCCCACTTGCCGGCGACGTGGCCGAGCGGCGGTCATTTTGGTGGCTACCGACTTCCTCGGTTGTGCCACGCTAGGGACCAATTCACCACATCATCGTAACCGTGTAGATGGCAAGTAACCCCTTCGTGAGCTATTGCGCCGCTACACGCCACGAAGCATAGACGAGTGAAAGATCTCACCGCCGCTGTGAACGTTCTCATCCCAAATTCATGAAGCACATGAGTGATCACTATAAATTGAGTGCCCTCCCTGTTCTGCCTTCTTGTTACGCACCTAGTGCACCTCTCCTTATCTCAATTCATCCTGTAACACCCCGAGATCCACAAACTCCTCGAGATGCTACTGGACTTCACTACCAACAACCGAACACTAAACAAAATAAAATTTGGCAGCGTCTCCTTTGTAATTATAAGCATCGCAGAAGCAAAACAGATATATCAATACAAAATGAATCATACTAGTATGATATAATTCTCATCAAGGACAATTAACCACGAATGAACCAGCTTATGCCTACATCATACTTTAAAGTATGATCCTCAAAAGTCAATAACCCAAGCTAATTATTTGGTTCTTTAAGCAATGTGTACAACGTGCCGCTACTTCCCACTCCCCTTGATAAGCATCAAGCACCTGCATTGAGTAATGCAAGAGTGAGATGAAACATCTCAGCAAGCAAATTGTTTTGACGAGATATTTAAACCACAAGATGAATTAATCAACATTTTACAGGAATCACAATTAAGATCAGAAATACTTGTAGATATAGAACTCAATAGTCCTAATATAACCAATACCATCTCATTTCCTCGAACAACCACAATAGTTTGTATAACACTTCTCTGTGTCAACAATATCTGCAAATATCACTTCAATGAATGCATGTGAATGCAATGCATATGTCCTCTGACTTCATACCTCTGAGGGTATGAGGCCGCATCGTACCCCTCATCGGGCAACGTACGATGCTAAGTTGTACCGGTACGGTCGGACCATAGGTCACGACAAAACTTCAGATGCAAAGGAATCATGCAATGCATATGGCATGCTGCATTTACCAATATACTTCACTTCCTTCACATACAATACAAACCTCAAATAATACTTCATCTTCCTTTAGATACAATACAAAACTCAAATAATACTTCATCTTCCTTCAGATACAATACAAACCTCAAATAATACTTCATCTTCCTTCAGGGGTGTGAATTAATCTCATGGATCATACTCGAACCATAATCATCATCAATATATGATTGAGCATCAATATAATACAATCAATTAAAGCATCATCATAGAGTTCAATTATGAAAGAATTCAATAATTCTGAATATTCGAGTGTAGGCGATAAAAATAACAAGTCAAAACGGTAGCAACCACCGCTACATTCACTTGTCTTCATCGAAGAAGAAAAATGTACTAGGCATGATGTAGAGTGTAGCCACCTGTTGCGGGGCATAACACTTAGTACATATATTTCATAAACATTTGCCAACAATCAACAAATCGCTCCTACACTTGAAACCAAGACCTGGTGGAAAGACTCCCACCCTGAACCACATGCCAAACAGCAGCAACGCTGTCTGTTAATTTTGTATCTTTAAAATTATAACAGTGGTGATATAAAACAAATACTATAGAAGTATCTACACAAAATACTCTACAACTTCGGTATTCAATGGATAATTAAATTTTGTCATCTATATGTTCTGAAACATCTAACAAGAAAACTGACTGAATCGGTTTCACACAACAACATAGTTAACTTCAAAATTTGATATCTTCCAAACTACTCAACCAAAAATTATGAAATTCTGCTGGCAGTAAGAACTTTTATCCCTCTACAAAGTCTCCATAGTTGGAAGGGCCAATTTGGCCATTTACTAGATGAAACCTACCAGTGAACAAACCCGCTCATTTTTGCCAGGCAAACAGGAACAACCACAGTAAAACAAACATAACTAGAGTTTCAAAATTCATATGAATACACTCTTTATCAATCTGGAAAGCTTATAAAATTATCTACAACTTTTCTTACTAACCCTAAGTTTAATTCTATTGATTGAATTGCCTAAATCTTAAGAGAACAGATTCTACATATAATTATGAGACTGTAAAACTGCTATAATCAAACTGCAATAACTCTTTGATCTGATGTCCGATTGAGGTGTTCTTTGCAGCCATGGAAAGATCTACAAACTATCTACGACTCATAGATAGACTTTTTATTTTTTTGAGGCCACTAAGACCACGTAAAACTGGCATGAACAGAAACTGTCGAATCTACCATTCTGCAGAGACTAAATTCGAGATCAAAATCTAACCCCACATCTAATCCAACCTCTAATCCTTTAATACCCATGATCTAAAACCTCCAAAAACCCTTAATTACAGGGAGGAACAAGGATCCCATCCTTACGTAGGGTTTCCCCAAGAAAATCTGCAAGAAGAGATGAGGATAGAACATCTCCTTGGTCCTCTCTTCCTCTTCAATCCAACTTGCTCCTTCTCTTCTCGATCGTTGCTGCGTGGAGGAGATTTAGAGGGAGGAGGAAGCAGTGGAGAGGGTAGAGGGCGGCTGTAATGGGGAGGAGAGGGGGCGGCTCTAGGAAGGGGGAGGGGAGGGGCGGCCAGGAAGGGGAAATGGGGGGGCACCTAGGGCTTTTGTGGAAGAAAAGAAACAACGCCTCAGATGACTTCTGACTTAGCATCCAATGGCCCGCAACCCTTTCTCACATCCACGCACCGAAGATCAACTTTTGGTCAACATTTTTGAAAGGGAAATAGGGTCAAACCTTTTCCTAAATGATTTTGGTGGTTGAATTGCCCAACACAAATAATTGGACTAACTAGTTTGCTTAGATTATAAGTTCTACAGGTGCCAAAGGTTCAACACAAACCAATAAAAAGTCCAAGAAAGGGTTCAAAAGAAAGGAGCAAAAGAAAACCGAAGGCTGCCCTGGTCTAGCGCACCGGACTGTCCGGTGTGCCACTAGACAGTGTTTGGTGCACCACCGGACAGTGTCCGGTGCACCAAGGAGATCCACTCCGAACTGCTCAGCTTCGGGAATTTGGGGAGCCACTCCGCTATAATTCACCGGACTGTCCGGTGTAGCACCAGACTGTCCGGTGTGCCAAGCGGAGCAACGACTAATAGCGCCAACGATCGTCTGCAAAAGTGAACAGTGCGTGAACAGCGCGCGCAGAGTTAGAGCAGGCGCCAGAAGGCGCACCGCACTGCCCGGTGGCCCCACTTGTCAGAGCTCCAACGGTCGAACCCCAACGGTTGTGTGACGTGGCTGGCGCACCGGACAGTGTCCGGTGGCGCACCAGACTATCCGGTGCGCCTGTCGACAGCAGCCATCCCCAACGACCACTTTGGTGGTTGGGGCTATAAATACCCCCAACCACCACACTTCAAGGCATCCAAGTTTTCAGCCAACACATTCAATACAAGAGCTAGTGCATTCAATACAAGACACAATTAGATTGAATCAAAGCCTCTCCAAGTCCCAATTCCACTCAAAGCAATTAGTGACTAGAAGAGAGAGTTTTGCCCGTGTTCTTTGAGCTCTTGCGCTTGGATCACTTTTCTTCTTCCCCATTTCTTGTTCTCATCATCTTTGTAATCAAAGCAAGAGACACCAATTGTGTGGTGGTCCTTGTGGGGACTAAGTGTCCCAATTGATTGAGGAGAAAAGCTCACTCAGTCTAAGTGATCGTTTGAGAGAGGGAAAGGGTTGAAAGAGACCCGATCTTTGTGACCACCTCAATGGGGAGTAGGTTTGCAAGAACCGAACCTCGGTAAAACAAATCACCATGTCATCCGCCTTATTTGCTTGTGATTTGTTTTCGCCCTCTCTTTCGGACTCGATTATATTTATAACACTAACCCCGGCTTGTAGTTGTGCTTAAACTTTATAAATTTCAGATTTGCCTATTCACCCCCCTCTAGGTGACTTTCAATTGGTATCAAAGCCCAGTAGTTCATTAGAGCCTAACCGCTCTAAGTGATGTCGGGAGCTCACGCCAAGAAGGAGATGGTGACCGGCGAGAAGCCCGCCACAAGCCACGGGAAAGCTCCATCGGGGGAGTCCGGCAACAAGAAGAGGGAGGAATCTCCTCCCCGCGTCAAGTCACACCGGAGTGGCGACAAGAAGACGAAAATGAAGAAAGTGGTCTACTATGAGACCGATTCTTCGTCGCCTTCCACCTCCGGCCCCGACACGCCTTCCGTCACTTCTAAGCGCCATGAGCGCAAGAAGTTTAGTAAGTTCCCCTTACGCTATCCTCTCATTTCCAAACACACTCCTTTACTTTCTGTCCCACTAGGCAAACCACCAGTTTTTAACGGTGAAGATTATTGTATGCGGAGTGATAAAATGAGGCACCATCTAACCTCACTCCACGCTAGCATTTGGGACATTGTTGAGTTTGGAGCGCAGGAACCATCCGTGGGGGATGAAGGCTATGATTCGGACGAGGTAGCCCAAATCCGGCACTTCAACTCCCAAGCCACTACTATACTCCTCGCCTATCTAAGCCGAGAGGAGTATAATAAGGTGCAAGGGTTGAAGAGTGCCAAAGAGATTTTGGACGTGCTCAAGACCGCGCACGAAGGAGATGAGGTGACCAAGATCACCAAGCGGGAAACGGTCGTGGGGGAGCTCGGTCGATTTATGCTCAACCAAGGAGAGGAGACACAAGCCATGTACAACCGGCTCAAGACCTTGGTGAACCAAGTGCGCAACCTCGGGAGCACCAAATGGGATGACCATGAAATGGTCAAGGTTATTCTAAGATCACTCATTTTTCTTTACCCTACACAAGTTCAATTAATTCGTGGTGATCCTATATATAAGCTAATGTCTCTCGAGGAAGTAATAGGAAAGTTTGTGAGCTTTGAGTTGATGATCAAAGGCTCCAAACAAATCATCGAGCGAGGCGCCACCTCCACACCTGAGGTGCAACCCTGTTGCCTTCAAAGCAACGGAGGAGAAGAAAGAAGAGTCTACATCAAGTAGGCTCCCCATCGACGCCTCCAAGCTCGACAACGAGGAGATGGCGCTCATCATCATGAGATTTTGCCAAATCCTCAAGCAAAGGAAGGGGAGAGACTACAAACCCCGTTCCAAGAAGGTTTGCTACAAGTGTGGTAAGCCCGGTCATTTCATTGCTAAATGTCCATTATCAAGTGATAGTGACAGGGGCGACGATAAGAAGGGAAAAAGGAAGGAGAAGAAGAAGTACTACAAGAAGAAGGGCGGCGATGCCCATGTTTGTCAGGAGTGGGACTCCAGTGAGAGCTCCACCGACTCCTCCTCCGACGAGGACGTCGCAAACATCACCGTCAACAAGGGTCTTCTCTTCCCCAACGTCGGCCACAAGTGCCTCATGGCAAAGTACGGCAAAAAGAAGGTAAAATCTAGAGCCTCCACTAAATATGCAACATCTAGTGATGATGAAGATAACTTGCTTGCCCTTTTTGCCAACCTAAACATGTAACAAAAGGAAAAATTAAATGAATTGATAGGTGCTATTCATGAGAAGGATGAACTCTTGGATAGTCAAGAGGACTTCCTTATTAAGGAAAATAAAAAACATGTTAAGGTTAAAATGCTTATGCTCAGGAAGTAGAAAAATGTGAAAAATTGACTAGTGAGCTAAGCACTTGTCATGATATTATCTCAAACCTTAGAAATGAAAATGCAAAATTAATTGCTAAGGTTGAGAAGTTAGATGTTTGTGATGATTCAATTGTTAATCTTAGAAATGATAATGCTAGTTTGATTACTAAGATTGACAAGTTGAATGCATCACTCTCTAGCCTTAAAATTGAGAATGAAAAATTAATTGCTAAGGCTAAAGACTTAAATGTTTGCAATGTTTCTATTTCCAATCTTAGAAATGAAAATGCCATGTTACATGCTAAGATTGATGAATTAAATGTTTGCAAACCCTCTACATCCACAGTTGATCATGTTTCTATTTGCATGAGATGTAGAGATATTAATGTTGATGCTATCCATGATCACCTAGCTTTAATAAAACAACAAAATGATCACATAGCTCAACTTAGTGCTAAGATTAATGAGCATGACTTAGAAAATGAAAAAAATTAAATTTGCTAGAAGCATGCTCTATAGTGGGAGACACCCAGTCATTAAGGATGGCATTGGCTTCCAACAGGGAGACAATGTCAAGATTAATGCCCCTAAGAAATTGTCTAACTTTGTTAAGGGCAAAGCTCCCATGGCTCAGGATAACGAGGGTTACATTTTATATCCTGCCGGTTATCCCGAGCACAAAATTAGGAGAATTCATTCTAGGAAGTCTCACTCTGGCTCTCATCATGTTTTTTGTATAAGAGTGAGGCATCTAGTTCTAGGCAATCCACTCATGTTAAATTGCCTAAAAAGAAATCTCCTATTGCATCAAATGAACCTAATGTTTCATTTAAGACTTTTGATACATCGTATGTTTTAACTAACAAATCAGGCAAAGTAGTTGCCAA
The DNA here is from genome assembly GCF_902167145.1 of Zea mays. Classification (NCBI taxonomy): domain Eukaryota; kingdom Viridiplantae; phylum Streptophyta; class Magnoliopsida; order Poales; family Poaceae; genus Zea; species Zea mays. The sequence goes on along the minus strand of NC_050100.1, from coordinate 133,358,072 downwards.
ATATGTTGGGGGCAAACACAAGGGCTCCAAGACTTGTGTTTGGGTACCCAAGGTGCTTGTTTCTAATGTCAAAGGACCCAAGACCGTTTGGGTACGTAAGAACAAGGCCTAAACTTGTTTTGTAGGTTTATGCATCCGGGGGCTCAAGTTGGATCATTGATAGCGGGTGCACAAACCACATGACAGGGGAGAAAAGGATGTTCTCCTCGTATGAGAAAAACCATGATCCCCAAAGAGCTATCACATTCGGGGATGGAAATCAAGGTTTGATCAAAGGACTTGGTAAAATAGCTATATCACCTGACCATTCTATTTCCAATGTTTTTCTTATATATTCTTTAGACTACAATTTGCTTTCTCTTTCTCAATTATGCAATATGGGCTACAATTGTCTTTTTACAGATATAGGTGTTACTGTCTTTAGAAGAAGTGATGATTCAGTAGCATTTAAGGGAGTGTTAGAGGGTCAGCTATACTTAGTTGATTTTAATAGAGCTGAACTCGACACTTGCTTAATTGCTAAGACTAACATGGGTTGGCTTTGGCATCGCCGACTAGCCCACGTTGGGATGAAGAATCTTCATAAGCTTCTAAAGGGAGAGCACATTTTGGGACTAACAAATGTTCATTTTGAGAAAGATAGGATTTGTAGTGCATGTCAAGTAGGGAAGCAAGTTGGTGTTCATCATCCACACAAGAACATCATGACGACTGACAGGCCGCTTGAGCTACTCCACATGGATCTATTCGGCTTGATTACTTACATAAGCATCGGCGGGAGTAAGTACTGTCTAGTTATTGTGGATGATTATTCTCGCTTCACTTGTGTGTTCTTTTTGCAGGATAAATCTCAAACCCAAGAAACCTTAAAGGGATTCTTGAGACGGGCTCAAAATGAGTTCGGCTTAAGGATCAAAAAGATTAGAAGCGACAACGGGACATAGTTCAAGAACTCACAAATAGAAGGCTTTCTTGAGGATGAGGGCATCAAGCATGAGTTCTCTTCTTCACATATAATACAAACCTCAAATAATACTTCATCTTCCTTCAGATACAATACAAACCTCAAATAATACTTCATCTTCCTTCAGGGATGTGAATTAATCTCATGGATCATACTCGAACCATAATCATCATCAATATATGATTAAACATCAATATAATACAATCAAGTAAAACATCAAACATAACTGGAGTTTCAAAATTCATATGAATACACTCTTTATCAATTTGGAAAGCTTATAAAATTATCTACAACTTTCCTTTCTAACCCTAAGTTTAATTCTGTTGATTGAATTGCCTAAATCTTAAGGGAACAAATTCTGCTTAGAATTATGAGACTGAAAAACTGCTATAATCAAATTGCAATAACTCTCCGATCTGATGTCTGATTGAGGTGTTCTTTGTGGCCATGGAAAGATCTACAAATTATCTACGACTCATAGATAGACTTTTTTATTTTTTTGAGGCCACTAAGACCATGGAAAACTGGCATGAACAGAAATTGTCGAATCTGCCATTCTGCAGAGACTAAATTCGAGATCAAAATCTAAACCCACATCTAATCCAACCTCTAATCCTTTAATCCCCATGATCCAAAACCTCCAAAAACACTTAATTACAGGGAGGAACAAGGATCCCATCTTTACCTAGGGTTTCCCTAAGAAAATCCGCAAGAAGAGATGGGGATAGAACATCTCCTTGGTCCTCTCTTCCTCTTCAATCCAACTTGCTCCTTCTCTTCTCGATCCTTGCTGTGTGGAGGAGATTTAGAGGGAGGAGGAAGCAGTGGATAGGGTAGAGGGCAGCTGCAATGGGGAGGAGAGGGGGCGGCTCCAGGGAGGGGAAGGGGAGGGGCGGCCAGAAAGGGGAAAGGGGGGTGGCCACCTAGGGCTTTTGTGGGAGAAAAGATACGACGCCTCAGATGTCTTCTGACTTAGCATCCAACATCCCACAACCCTTTCCCACATCCACGCACCGAAGATCAACTTTTGGTCAATATTTTTTTTGGGATATTACACATCCACCGTAGTTCGAGAATTCCGAGTTTTCCCAAAATCGGTCACCAACGTCGCCGTAAGACACCTCGCCATGGCCAGCCCTTCTCAGGTTAGATCACATCCCTCTGAGCCATGGTTTATCAACCTCTAGTGCGAGTGAAGCTCACAGGCTTAACTGATTGAATGCCACTGTAGCTGGGCATCGAGAACATCGCGTCGCAGCCACAGAGCACTCCCGAGAGCGCCCTCACATCGACTGGTCCACCCATGCTCCCTCCGTTCAAATTCGTACACGTACTACACCTCTGATGAGCCAGTGATACTAGCCCTAACTTCTATTTAAACACTACCGTGTTTTGTTGATTAGAACGGGCTCGCCGGAGTTCTTGCTCCGCCGTAGTCATGGGTAGAGGGAATTCCGAGCTCGATTAGTTCGATTGAAGTCTGGAATAGAGTCACCTTGGCTCGAGGATGGTGGGTAGGTGCTCGGGTTTGACGGTCGTCACCGTTTGTAGCGAGTCCCAGCGAGGAGTGCTCAGTGGGCGAGCGCGCCATCGTCAGGGACGTGAAACCGTGAAGAAATATAAGTAGGAGGACCTATGTGAAATTGTCAGTGATACAAGTAAACAGTGTCGCAAACTCTATATTAGATATTTGAATGGCCAGGGACCTGTGCGCAAAACCGCACACGCGGGCGTTGACGCGGACGCTTTTCCGCCTATCGTGGGTCGGTTTGGGCCAGATTCGGCCCAACCCTGTTAATTATTTTTCCTGATAGCTTAGGAAATCCATAAAAAATGGTAGAAAGTTGATAAAATCACGAGACCAATTTTTTTAGACTCCTAAACTCAAGTAGTATTTGCTAAAAATAATTCCAAGATTTTTATTTCAAACCTGGAATTATGTAGCAATTAAAGGTGCTTAAATAAAGTCTTGTAGAATTTTATAAATAGTTTAGCAATTACAAAAATCATAAAACGTTTGGGTAGGCTTAATATGATGATCAGAGGACCTGAGTGAAGTTTGAAATGGTTTGGGCACTGTTTGACCAGAAAACCCAATAACTAGCTTCATAAGATTAATCATTTAATACTAATCCTAAAGGAACACCTAAGTAGGAAATCTTAGTGATTGATTCGTATCGTAAAGGAAAGTTGTATTCAAGACACAACTTACTATATTTCTATTACATGATTTCATATTCATGACATAGCATGAGGATTCATGTACATGTATTCTCATATATAAAACATGAGGAAGAATCCGTAGTAGAGGAAGAAGTTGTCTTGCAGACTGAGAATCCTCCAGTGGAGAACAACTTTTATTTCGATATATGTGGTGTGGAAACAGAAACTCCTGCAACACAAGGCAAGCCCCGGCGCATTATACCTTTTCCATGTTGTTTTAAAATCTTTATCACCTTGTATGATGCATTAGGTGATAGGAGTTGGAGCAGCAGGGCTCTCTTCCTCGCCTCAGCAGGAGATAGAGTCTGCTGGAGTAGCTGTTTGAGGAGACCCCGATGATGGAGGCGATGACAGCAGCTCGAGCCATAGCACCGACCTCACGGAGGAGCAGGAGCCGGAGGGATGGGTTGCTCGACCCATCACTCGTGACGCCGCTCGCGGGTGTCACTTCCACGATGCGCTCGACACCTTGTTGCGCCAGACACTCGACTACACTTGGTCCATCGAGTATCGCTGTGTTGTCTTCCAGCAAAGTCGCGGGGCTTACCCGGACCGCTGGGAGGTGACTTGTTTGGTTTGCCGTCCGGAGGATAGTCTTCGGGGTGCGGAGGTCTGCTCGGAGCATTATTTTATCTCTAAGCGGGACTCAACTGAGGCAGCCATGCAAGATGCCACACGGCGTGCGCTTTCGCCCTACTGCTCAGTGCTCGGTGGGGTGGCCGATGGTCTTGACCTGAGGTATTACCCCCGCCGTCCACATGGCAGCACAGGAGGCGTGATTGCCTCACTTGTTGGTGAGGACAATCCTAGGTTGAGCAGTACAGTCAACCTAGTCGCCGTGCTAAACACGGAGCTGGACCACGCTTTAGACTACCTGAGTAGGGCTCGTGCTGAGATCGCCTAGTTGCGGGCGGAGCGCCTGGAGCGCCGTCACCTAGCAGATGGCTCTCTCGCCCCATCGGGACTCAGCACCCGTACCGCTCACCTCAGCGTGGACACCATGTCTATGGCAACCCCGACTGCAGGACCAGGATAAATTTAGGACCATAGATCGTCAACGTTGGATCTTATTATTAATGTTTAAAATAGAAGTCTTAGCCTTAGCCTTAGTCTTATTCTCAATTAGTATTAGTTAGGCAGGGTAGTTTGCTTATCCTGTGTTTTTATGCTTGTCATGATGAACTATGATGGATTTGGATCTTTGTAATGACTGTCGCCAGAGTGTGGGTACCCCCTACACTTTGGTTTACCTGTTAATGTTAATACAATTTGTTATCTAGTTGGGAAGCCTTTTTACCTCTACTTTCCTTTTTATCTGAGAAGTTGTGTTTGTCTGTGTTGGGAGTCAGTGAAGATGCTTGTCTGTTCAGTATTGTGGAAGAATTCTGTTGGGGGTCTGCTTCATCGCCGAAGGCCTCATAAGAAGAAACACCTTCGGAAGATTGACACGAAGCCGAAGCTATCAATCAAAAGGCTTCAGAGCATATTTCCAAATGCACCGACTTAAAGATGAAATGACCAACTAGCCCATGATAATTTGTATTATGATTGTAAACCTTTGTAAAGGGCATGAATGTAATTCCCCACAGGATGCGTCCTGTGCCTATAAATAGATGAACAGTACCCCCATACTGTTCACGCTATCTTGTAATCACTCGCGCGCAACATTTGGACTTTTGCCTTCCGTCAAGCCGAAGGTATAAATATAATTGAATATTGTATTTAAATATCCAAGTTTGCATAATGAAACATATGAATGATATTATATGTTTGTTCGTGTTATCTTTCATGTTTCATATATTTCATCTTTCGTTATCTTATAACCGTAATGATGAAGGTACGTCCTTCAAGACCTTCGTCCGAAGATCCTTATATCCTAAGGGAAATAATGTTTCGAAGGACGAAGGACTTTAACATTTAATACTTTGTGTTGTCTTGTTCTTGACTCATAGCATTTGAGAACAAGTCCCCAACATTGGCGCCCACCTCCGGTGAACTCACTTCCACTTTCGAGTTGATGGCTTCGTCCAACATCGAAGCTGAAGCTGCTTCGGCTACGAAGCTGGTGCTCCCAATAACAGGCGGTTCATGCTCAGAACCAGCCAACAAGAAGCAGAAGAAGGAGGCTCAGAGAAGGGTACAACATGTTCAGGTGCAGGGACCCATCATCAAGTCAAAATGGTCCCACATCCCAATCACCTCTCAGGAGGACCTTCAGCTCAAGGATTATCCTCATAATGATGCTATGGTCATATCTTGTGTCATCAAGGGATTTCTGGTCCATAATGTTTTGGTTGATACATGCAGTGCAGCCGACATCATATTTGCTAAGGCTTTTAGACAGATGCAAGAGCCAGAGGACAAGATTCATGATGCTACACACCCTCTTTGTGGCTTCGGAGGAAGGCAGATCGTAAGACTTGGCCAGATCACAATGCCAGTGACCTTCGGATTTGTCCACAACACAAGGACTGAACAAGTTGTGTTTGATATTGTTGACATGGAATACCCCTACAATGCAATCATTGGTCGTGGGACACTTAACGCTTTCGAAGCAATACTTCATCCAGCATATCTATGCATGAAGATACCTTCAGAACAAGGACCCATTGTTGTTCATGGCAGTCAGGAAGCTGCTAGAAAAGCTGAAGGAAACTGGACAGATTCAAAAGCAATCCACAACATAGATGGAAATGAAGCTTGTGAATAGTACAAGTACAAAAGAGAGAAGGCTGCCTCAGCTGATCAGCCGAAGCCTGTGCTTCTATGTGAAGATATAGCAGAGCAGAAGGTATTGCTGGGTTCTCAGTTATCTGAAGAGCAGGAGAAAACCTTGATAAGGTTCTTATTCAGCAACAAAGATGTGTTTGCTTGGTCAGCTAATGATCTTTGCGGTGTCAATAGAGATGTCATTGAACATTCACTCAATGTGGATCCATCTTTCAGGCCAAGAAAACAAAGGCTTCGGAAAATGTCCGATGATAAAGCTAAAGGTGCTCGAAACGAAGTGAAGAGGCTTCTTAGTGCTGGCGTTATCAAAGAGGTCAAATACCGAGAGTGGTTAGCTAACACTGTTATGGTGAAGAAGGCAAATGGTAAATGGAGAATGTGCATCGATTTTACAGATCTTAACAAGGCTTGTCCAAAGGATGAGTTCCCATTGCCAAGAATAGATTCTCTAGTAGATGCAGTAGCTTCATCAGAGCTTATGAGTTTACTAGATTGTGACTCAGGCTACCACCAGCTTCATAACCCCCAGTGGTACATATTGTTATCTTCGAATGCCTGAGGGGCTAAAGAATGCTGGAGGAAGCTTCAGCAGAATGACATCCAAAGTCCTTCATTCTCAGATAGGCAGAAATGTGCTAACATATGTTGATGACATCATAGTAAAAAGCACGAAGCAAGAAAATCATATCACTGATCTGCAAGAAACATTTGCTAATTTCAGGCAAGCTGGCCTGAAATGAAATCCTAAAAAATGTGTCTTTGGAGTAAAGAAGGGTAAGTTCCTTGGTTGCCTAGTTTCAACGAAGGGGATCGAAGCTAATCCAAGCAAGATCGAAGCCATACTTCGAATGGAACCGCCAAGTACGAAGAAGGGGGCCCAACGGTTGGTAGGAAGATTGGCTTCATTGAACAGATTTATATCTAGATCAGCAGAAAGAAACTTGCCATTCATAGAAATACTAAAGTCAGCCGAAGTCTTTCAGTGGGGCCCAGCTCAACAGAAAGCCTTCGAAGAACTGAAGCAATACCTGATTGATCTAACAACATTAACTCCATCTGCGCTAGGGGCTCCGTTACTATTATATGTGGCAGCTTCGCACTCTGCAGTGAGTGCGGCGCTTGTGCAGGAGAAATTGGAAGGACAAATAAAAAAACAAGCCCTAGTATACTTTGTCTCCGAAGTTCTAAACTTATCAAAGAAAAATTATACAGAATTGGAGAAGGTGTTGTATGCTGTCTTAATGGCCTCCAGGAAGCTTCAGCACTATTTTCAAGCATTCCATATAATTGTTCCTTCATCTCAGCCTTTGAAAGATATTATGAGGAATAGAGAAGCTACTGGAAGGATTGGAAAGTGGGCTGCGGAACTCAATGAATTCAGCATTGATTATATGCATAGATCCTCGATCCAGTCCCAGGCATTAGCAGACTTCATCGCTGACTGGACGCCAGGGGCTCAGGAAGAAGAAGCAAATAAAGATGCCGAAGCTTGGACAGTGATCTGCGACGGTTCCTGGGGAACCTTCAGGGCAGGTGCAGCTGCTGTCTTGGTTGCACCTTCCAAAGTCAGAACATGCTATGTAGTAAAACTTGATTTCAGCTGCACAAATAATATTGTTGAATACGAAGCTTTGCTTTTGGGGCTTCTGAAGTTAAAGGCAATGAGGATAAGAAGGGCGGTCCTTAAAACCGATTCCCAAGTTATTTCTGGTCATGTTGACAAGAGTTGTAGAGCAAGAGACCCGAAGCTTGAGAAATACCTGGATATAGTTCGAAGGCTTGAAGCTTCTTTCGAAGGATTTTCTGTCAAGAATATTCCACGAGGAGAAAATGGTCAGCGGCACAGGGGCTGCCCTTACCTTCGGAAGTATTCTTTGAGACAATAAGAGCACCTTCGGTGGAACTTCTTGAAAGAGCAGTGCTCAATATATCTCCTGTTCATAGTGAAGATTGGAGGACTGAGATTATATCTTTTCTCCAAGGCAACTGCCTTTCAGATGACGAAGCTTATAATAAGAGAATGGAGGCAAGAGCACGACCATATGTAATAATAGAGGGGGAGTTATACAAACATGGAGTCTGCTCTCCACTGCTCAAGTGTCTATCCAGAGCTGAAGGTATAGAATTGATGAAGGAAATACATGCAGGATTGTGTGGATCACAATTGGATCTAGACCTTTGCTGGGGAAAGTCTTCAGACAAGGATTTTATTGGCCGAAGGCAGCTTCAGATGTAGCGGATTTAGTTCAAAAATGTGAAAATTGCCAAAAATGCGCAAGAGACCAGAAACAACCTTTGTCGTTAACCCAACTGATACAACCAACCTGGCCATTGCAAAGATGGGGCCTGGATTTGTTAGGTCCACTTCCACCAGCACAAGGCAATTTAAAATATGTTGTGGTGGCTGTAGAATATTTTTCCATGTGGATTGAAGCGAAGCCTTTGGCCACAATAACTTCGGTCACAGTCCAGAAATTCTTTTAGCAAAACATTGTTTGCCGCTTCGGCATACCAAAGGCTATAACTGTGGACAATGGAACACAGTTTGATGCCGAAACCTTCAAGGAATTCTGTGATTAAATTGGCACGAAGATCCATTTTGCGTCAGTCAGACATCTAGAATCAAATGGACTTGTCGAAAGAGCAAATGGTATTATAATGACAAGAATAATGAAGTTAATTTTTAACCTGCCCAGAGGAAAGTGGCCGGAAGAGTTGATTAAAGTGGTGTGGAGCCACAACACGACTGTATCAAGATCAACAGGTTTTACGCCATTCAAGCTATTATTTGGTGACAAAGCCATAACCCTAGAAGAAGCTAAAACGGGGTCAATAAGAACAACAGCTTCGACTGAAGATGAAGCTGATTATCATGTAGCAAAAGACACTATAGAAGGGGTCAGACTTCAGGCTGTGGAAAATAATAATAAATATCAAGTCAAAACAATAAAATGGCGCAACAGAAAAGTCCAGCTGAAAAATATCAAGCCAGGGCATCTGGTACTTCGGAGAGTGGCTAATCTGGACACAGTAGGCAAACTACAGTTGAAGTGGGAGGGACCTTTTCTGGTCGTATCTTCGTCAAGGCCCGGTTCTTACAGACTAAAAGATATGGATGGCAATGATATTCCTAGGTCTTGGAATGCGGATGAGCTTCGGCGGTATTATGTATAGATTCATGTAATCTTTTTCTATTTTTCTATGGCACCCTTTTCCTTTCCGAAGGGGGAAAGGTTTTTAATGGGGCCATAGTTTGTAATCTTTTCCTTTCTTATTCAGCTCCACGAGAGCAAAATCCCCCAAATATGTAAATGTAAAATCTGAGGATGCACCATCGAGTGCAGAAAAAAAGAAAAAACAGGGAGAAGCTCGAAAGTCGTCCCTAAGGGGATGCAGAGCATGATGAAGCTACAAAAAGCCGTTCCTAAGGGAGTGCAGCGTAAGTTTTCTGCTCAAAAGTCGTTCCTTAGGGAATGCAGAGCCAAATACCGCCGAAATATAAGGCGAAGCGCGAAAAGTCAACGTGAATACCGCCGAAATAGAAGGCGAAGAAGTTCAAAAGATGTTCCTTAGGGAATGCAGAACTTACACCAAAAAATAAACGGTGCAGCCGAAAAATAAACGGCAAAGAGATTTCAGTCATTCCTTAGGGAATGAAGGTTGTGGATGAAGCTTTGGATGTGTGTGTTTGGCATTCATTTGCATGATACATTACATCATACATTGCATATATAACATTCATTTAGACATACATAGGATCATCATCATCATCATACCATACAGATACAAACAGTTGCTACGGCTCTAAGAATGTAGCTTTGAAAGCAGAATCATGCTTCATTGTGTACGAAAAGAAGGGAAGGTGTTTTTCGCCTTCGGCTCAAAAAGTACAAGTTTCGTTCACATCGAAGCACTTCACACATTGATGGAAAGGTAAAAATATATTACAAGGTATGGACAAAATTTACAGAGTAGAATCTAATTCTTAAATTACAATATTCTTTACAAAGGTTAATACAAGAGGTCTTAGAGTTTTTTCCACAGCTAGCTATTCAAGCTTCATCACTATCTATTGAGCTTCGGATCGTCTGCTAAGCTTCGGCTTCGTGCTCTTCAGCTTCGTCATCCTGTACATATTAAAGTGTTGTAAGGAAAATTCAAGTTTAAAGGAAAAAGTAAGCACAAGGTATGATTTTGTTACCAGCTTAAGATGACTTCGAGCTTCGTCACCAGCTAAGCTTCGTCCACCCTTCATCCATACTAGCTTTATAAATATGTTTCCTATGCTTCGGGCAAGACTGGGAATATCAATCAGATCTGCTGGTGATAAGCTAAAGTTGCGTCTATTGACAATCTTTCCATGTGTGCAACCAGATTTCAGGAAGGTAACAGTTGTGCCCCGAGAAGCTACCAGGGCACAGAAATCGCTGTGTCCAGCTATAATTTCATCAAGAGCATCAATTTCACCCTCGATATGTTCGAAGGCCCCTGGCAGGTCTTCAATCGAAGGACTAAATTTTTCATAACCGTCTCCAACCGAATTGAAGATCTTCTGCAGCCGTTGCACACATCGGTTACTGAACTCCAGACATTTGTTTTGAAGCTCTGTCAATGATTTTTGCAAATTTGAACTTTTTTCGACCTCAGCCTCAAATTTTGCATCAAACTTCTGCTTTTCTTGTTCGAAGCTTTCTGACTTTGAGAGAAGCTCCGTATTCAACTTTGCAATTTTAGCTTCAGCTTCTGCCAATAAACCCTCTGCTGTCTGAAGTTCGAAATCCTTCTTTTCAAGAGCAGCTGCTTGATCTTTTATTTTGCTTTCTAAACCCTCCATTATAACTTCATGCTTTTTATCTTCAAGATCTTGTTTCATCCTCAAAGCTTTACTCAACAACATACTCTGTACAGGAACAACCTTCGTTAGAAAGCACCTTCGTTGTTAAAAACAATAAAAAGTTGAAGAAAAGTTTTTTACCTTGAAATTAGAATAGAATAAAGTACCGACGATATGTTGTCGTCGGTATCGGCTAATGTCTGTCTCAAGCTTCGGGAAACCAATACTCTTCGACAGAGTACTGATAACCTTCGCTCCGGTTCGGTCTCGGAGACAGCCTAAGATTTTGTCGTCAACACCGCCAAAGAGTAGCGCCCCTGGCTCATATACAAAGGATATGGCATAGTCTCTCAACTCTTATTTCTCAGCCTTCGACAATTCTTGTCCAATTAAGTTTTGAAAATTGAAATTTTCTTCTTCCGAAGCATCTTCGGCCATTTCCTTCTCTTTCTCAGGCACTATGGCCACGGCCTCTTCGGCAGCTGTAGCAGCTTCTTCTGCGACATGTCAAGAAGCATCTTATAAATATTAGAAAGTGTGCTTTCTAGATTTGCATCTTCGGCCGGTTCAGCTTCGGCAGTTGCAACTTCAGTAGGTGCAGCTTCGGTAGCTGTAGCGCTCTCAAGAGCTGGTGCCTTTGAAGCCGAAGCTGGTTGTGGTGTCTCTTCAACAGCTTCTGTCACAGTAATAATTCTTTGTTTTTTCAGCCCAGCTGCTTTCTTCGCTATCGAAGGCTCCTTCTTCTTCTGAAAAAGCTTTGTCAGATGTGGCGCTAGTGGACTTAGCTTGAAAGGCAAGGATTCAGTTATTACCTTTAGAATTTCTGCCACGTCGGTAGCAGAAGGTGTTGCAGGAGTTTCTTCTTCTATATTAGTCGCCTTCTGCTTCGGAGCCATAGTTTTTCTCTTCTTCGGAGCAACTGCTGTCGGCTCAGGGCTCAATTTCCTCTTCTTCAGGTTTTCTTCATCTTCTTTTACCATTCTAGCGGCCTGTCTGCCTACAACACTAACAACTCTTTTTCTTTTTTGGCCTTCGGCAACTTTGTTCAAACGCTCATAATCAGGATATTCAAAATTTAGTGCATCCATTACTCGATTCAATCTTCGCTTCGGACGAGCGCCGAAGGCTGCAATTAGCAAGTGATCTTCTTTTTTCGTATAGTTCCCTAAAATCTCATTACACATAACTTCGATCGTGTCCAACCATTCTTGGCAGGGTTCCTTGAAGTGTTTTTTGAACTTAAAGTGATAAGGCAGCCGAACGAGTTCACTCTCTTTCTTCTCTTCTTCAAGCTTCAGCATACCCCACTTCCTCAGCGTTGGGAATACTCTGTTGGCTAAGTATTCCTGGACTAGATCCCTAGTTCCAATATGTTCACACACAATTCTAAACTCATACACAACATCTTGGCATGGATCCCCCGGTGTCATGTTGCACTGAGGCCTAGTCAGCCCGAAGATTAGCTTAAGCGGGCTCTGAACTAGCTTCTCCTTTTCCTCATCAATTTTAACATAAAACCATTCAGATTTCCATCCGATCGGCCATTTAGTACGATAGCTGACCACCGGTGTCTTCATATCCTTCCGATAAGCAAAATTATAGCAGCCGAAGTTCTCATGCAATCCGTCTTCTCTAGCCTTCGTCTGATAGTGAAGTTCATGTACTCGGCAGAATGCTTCGGCGAGCGGCTCTACCCCTTGACTTCGGAGAGCCCAGATGTACACGCTGAGCCTAACAATGGCGTTAGGGGTCAGCTGATGAAGGTAAATCCCGAATTTTTCCAAGACTTCTGCAATCATTCCGTGCAGAGGAAATCTCAACCCTGCTTTGAAGAAGCTCTTAAAAACTACAACTTCATCATTTTCTGGTTTCGGGATAGTCTCTTCCCCGCCAAAGCGAACCAACCCCTTCTCGGCTTCTCTGAAGTAGCCTAGCTTCGTCATCATAGTCATATCAGCTTCAGACACATTCAATTTCCCAAAATCCAGATGGCTGGGCTTCGATGGAATAATGATGTTATAATCAATTTCTCCTTCATTAGCATCATCCTCTTTAATATCTGCCTGCTCAGTTTCAACAGTGGGTGATTCTTCGTCAACAGCGCCTTCAGTTACAACCAATCCCGACCGCCTCATAACTTCGGAGATCGGAGCAGTTTCAGTAGCTTCGGCTTCCTCTTCGTCGTGAGTAACCCTAGCTGTTGAGCGTACCCTGGCAATTTGATGTTGAATTTCTTGCATTTTGACGAAGTTGAAAATTTTTATCTTTGCCGAAGCTCCCTCTTATCACGAAGCTAGAGCAAAATGATCCTTCGGTTCAGAATGCAGTGAGCAAGCTTCGGCTATGGTCAAATTTTTTGGCAGCACAACGAGGCAATAACAGTAAATGTTGTGGTAACTTCACACCTACCCGTCTGTTTATATAGTGCTGCAGGTGGGAAGGTGAATCGTCAAGCCGCTCGCACCCGTTGAACAGTCACCCGCACTTGCTGAACGGTGGACCATAGTGCCCAAGAAGCTGAATCGCCAGATCGTGCGTACCCGTTGCATGGTGGGACCATCCTTCACTCGGAATATTTTAATCGTTTCTCAGCAACGAGCTCAGGGAAGGTGTTTTTAGGGCCTTCAGCATTCCAAAGCCTGAGAGAATTTTTCACGGGTCGAGCTCGTCACGAAAAACGATCTTGCACCGTGAAGGGGTTACTGTTGGCGGTCTGCTTCGTCGCCGAAGGCCTCATAAGAAGAAACACCTTCGGAAGATTGACACGAAGCCGAAGCTATCAATCAAAAGGCTTCGGAGCATATTTCCAAATGCATCGACTTAAAGATGAAATGACCAACTGGCCCATGATAATTTGTATTATGATTGTAAAGCTTTGTAAATGGCATGAATGCAATTCCCCACAGGCTGCGTCCTGTGCCTATAAATAGATGAATAGTACCCCCGTACTGTTCACACTATCTTGTAATCGCTCGCGCGCAACATTTGGACTTTTGCCTTCCGTCAAGCCGAAGGTATAAATATAATTGAATATTGTATTTAAATATCCAAGTTTGCATAATGAAACATATGGATGATATTATGTGTTTGTTCATGTTATCTTTCATGTTTCATATATTTCATCTTTCATTATCTTATAACCGTATTGATGAAGGTACGTCCTTCAAGACCTTCGTCCGAAGATCGTTATATCCTAAGGGAAATAATGTTTCGAAGGATGAAGGACTTTAACATTTAATACTTTGTGTTGTCTTGTTCTTGACTCATAGCATTTGAGAACAAGTCCCCAACAAATTCTATACTCTTTTCTTATGTTGCAAGATTTGCAAGATCGGTTCTGATGTGTGATTGCATTCCACAGATGTCAGACAATAGGTGTAGAGGAGGGAGGCATGCTCAGTAGGAGCAGCAGGCACCGCAAGATGAGGCACCTCAGCAGCAGTTGCCACCACCACCTCCGATGACAATAGAGCAGATGTTTCTGATGCAGACTCAGGCAGTCCAAGTGATTGGTCAGACTTTGGCCACCATGCAGCAAGTGCAGCAGTAGCAGCCCCCACCTCAACCTCAGATGCAAGTGCAGATGCCTTAGATGCCTAGAGATAAGCGTGCTGAATTCATGAGAGTTCATCCCCCAGTGTTCGCTCACTCTGCATACTCCATGGAGCTGAAGATTGGCTGCGTACCATGGAGCGGGAGTTGCACACCTCTCAGTGTGATGACAGAGAGAAGGTTCTGTATGGTCACTGTCTGCTGAGGGGGCAGCTCAGTCTTGGTGGGAGTCCTACCTCGCCACCCATGCCAACCCCGACACCATCACTTGGGAGAAATTCAGAGATAATTTCCGTCAGTATCATGTTCCAGTAGGTATGATGATAGTGAAGAAAGAGAAATTTCTGGCGCTCAAGCAAGGGCCCATGTCAGTCAGCGAGTACAGAGATAAGTTTTTGTAGCTGTCCCACTATGCTCCTGAAGATGTCAACACAGATGCAAGATGCAGTATCATTTCTTGATAGGCTTAGTCGATCCCCTGCACTATCAGCTGATGAACCATACCTTTCCCACATTTCAGCACCTGATCAATAGAGCGATCATGATAGAGAAGAAGCGCAAGGAGATGGAGGATCGCAAGCGCAAGATTGGTGGACCTCAGCCTGGGAGCAACAATCGCCCCCGTTTCTTAGGCAACCCACCTCAGCAGTTCAAGCAGAATCAACGCCCGCCTTAGCAGCAGTTTCAGAGGCACTACCCTCAGCATCAGCAACAGTATCACCAGAACAGTCAGACATGAGGAAGTCAGTTCTAGAGGCAGAATCAGCAGGCACCTCGCCTTCCTGCCCCAGCAACCAACTAGAGCAGTCAAGCAACCCCAGTGCAAGGAGGAGATAGAGCATGTTTCCATTGTGGACAACAAGGCCATTGGGTGATGCATTGTCCAAAGAAGGTAGCTCAGCAGCAGCCATGCCCTAGTGCCCCGGCAAAGCAGAATGTGTCTCATCCAGGAGCAGGCAATCATGCCCAGACGCGTTACAACCATGGGAGACTGAACCATTTGGAGGCTGAAGCAGTCCAGGAAACACCAGACATGATAGTAGGTATATTTCTAGTCGGATCCCATCTTGCAGAAGTGTTATTTGATACTGGAACAACGCATTCATTTATTACTGCATCATGGGTAGAGGCGCATAATCTTCCAATAACTACCATGTCAACACCAACTCAAATTGATTCAGCTGGTGGAAAAGTTTGAGCCGATAGTGTTTGCTTGAATGTAATTGTGGAAATAAGGGGGATAGAGTTCCCCGCTAACCTCATAGTAATGGGTACTCAGGGAATAGATGTTATCCTAGGGATAAATTGGCTAGATAAGTACCAAGCAGTTATCAGCTGTGATAAGAGGATAGTTAAGTTGGTGTCCCCACTAGGAGAAGAAGTGGTGACTAAGCTAGTCTCAACCGAGCCAAGGAAAGGAGGTTGTCACCAGATGGCTATTGATAGCAAGGAGGCAGATCCACCCGAGACTATCAAGGTTGTGTCAGAATTTTCAGATGTGTTCCCTAAAGACTTACTAGGTATGCCACCTGAGCGAAAAGTTGAGTTTGCCATAGAGCTTATTCCTGGCACCGCACCATATCTAAAAGAGCCTCAGGGTATCTGGACCAGAGTTGGTTGAGCTCAAGAAGGAAATAGATGAGCTGTCAGATAAAGGTTACATCTGACGAAGTACCTCACCTTGGGTCGCCCCTGTCCTGTTCGTGGAGAAGAAGGATGGCTATAGGAGGATGTGCATTGATTATCGAGCTCTGAATGAAGTCATAATCAAGAACAAGTACCCCTTTGTAAAGCCCAAAAATGGTATAAGAATAAAAATAAAAATAAAAATAAATAAATAAATAAATTTATAAGTGGGTGTTTTGGGGATTCCTTGAATTCCTTCTTATTTTTCTTTGCATACTCAACTAATGGCATTAAATTATGCAAATAACAAATAAATAAATAAAGAAATATGCATCTCATGCTGATGTTATTTCTGTGATGCATTTTATTTGAATCAAGGAATCATAATTTAAATTGACCTCAACTGATAAATGAAAATATAAAACAAAAAAGGGATTTTAATAAAGTCATTCCTTTCTTCCTTAATTAAACAATAGAGATAATAATAAATAATAATAACTATAAATAAATAATATTAGTGCAGGTAGAATAAGTAATATTATACTGTTGTGTGATTTTTAAATCTAGAGTTCAAAACAAGGATTTAAATTGAGTTAGAATACTTGAACTTGGATAAAAAAAGAGAAAACCAAATGTGCTCGGCCTACTACCACACTTTAGGCCCATCTCCAGCATCCCAGCCCGCGCGGCCCACTCCATTCCCTCCCCTTTTCTTTTTCCACCGCGACACTATCATGTGGCCCCTAGTGTCAGCTCACGCTCCCCTCACTCTATGTGACCGAACCGTGGGACCTAGGGCCACCAGGTGAAGGATATGCAGCCCAATGCGTGTGTGCCTGCCTCAGCTCTGCCACGCGGGCCCGGTTCACCAGAACAAGCTTCCTCCTCTAGACATGAACAGAATCCGCGGCTGGCGCGCGCACTCCGTTGGGGGGGAGGTAATTCATCGCAGATCCGTTGGGTTCTGGACCTCGATCTCGGGCATTGCCTCGGGTACATATAATCGGAGCACTGGGATCCCTAGCTCTACCGAATCGATGGCCTCGCCACCATTGTTGTACAGGCGGACAGAGTAGAAAGAGGGATATTTGGCCGCCGTCGTGGGGGGTCCTACCTCGTCGCCTGATGAACCTCGGTTGGTGGCCCCATGGATACATATGGTGGCACTGCTTGCTGATGTGATCTCTGCGGGCGGTGGGGACGTCGGGGAGACCGAGAATTCGTCGTCAATGGCCATCCTCCACCGCGAAACCGTGCTGCGTCGTGGCCAGGGTGCCTGAGGGCATGATTCATGGTAGGAACCTTCAGAATAGCTTCGTACCATATTCAATTTGGTTTTGCATCATCAGGGAGTCGAGCTTTGCACTAGGATCGTGTTCCAGAGGGGATCCGGGCATGGCGCCACCACGCCCGTACGCGCGTCGCCACAACTGGGGGGCGTGGTGGGGAAGAAGCATCGTCGGTCGTTGATCGGAGAATGAAGGGAGTAGATTAACATGAGAGTATAACGATCTAGGTGAATAAACCATAGTCGTTGGATCAGTGGATGCACGATGAGGATTAAAAGTAGCGTACCCCCTTGTCGTGTTTTAAATCACAACGGTTGATCGGCAATCCGAGGGTCAGGATTTGGTACCAGTTTGTTTACGTGGGAGATCTAATCTGGGCCGTGTGATTTGGATCGCATGGCCTAGATGCCACCATACCCCTTCGGTCATGCAAAAGTTGCAGTAGGGCCCCCGATCTTTATCCAAACCAACCCACCGTCCACACTTATTCAAAGAACATCACAAACGGGTCCAGATTTTTGCAAATAGAACCTTGACCTTTGGGAGAATTGTAGCCGCAACTCAAGAGATCTTATTTCCTTATTAAATTAATTCTGGAAATTTATTTTTTTATAAAAACAATATCTAAAATACTTGAGAACTTAGAAAATTCATATGTTGTTCATTTTAACTCCGATTGGATCCGTTCAAGTTTTGTTAGCTTCGTAATAAAATAATATACACTTTGGTAACCTTATTTTATCATGTAACATGTTTTTAAATAATTAATTTGTTTACCCTATGTTCATTAGATTAACTTCTCTAATTAAAAAAATTGAAGTAATGTTTCAGTCCCTAGTTATGATTTGACTAAAACATGTTTTCTAATTAAGTTATATCTTGGACTAAAAGTAAATTAATAGTTTCTTAGGAATATCTTTCTCACGCGATTTATAATAATCAACATAGAACATAGTATTATGTCTAATCACCTAAACCTTCGAAAGGTCATAACTTGTAACCGTAACTTCAAACTTAGTGGTTCTCGAACCAACGATCTCGTAGCAACACGTAGATCATTATTATGCAGTTTGTTCTTATGTTGGTGTGATGTTAATTCTGCCTATACCATGTCTGTTTGTATTGCTACGACTAGCAGGGAGGTTACGAGTCACTTGAAAAGCAAGTTGGTACCTGGAATCTCAAGTCCTAGGAAAGTTGTGCCCTTGATCACTTCTTTCTACCCAATCATGTTCTTATTAATCATAATGAGCTACATAGGTTAATTTTGATGGGACCCAACAAGTTACCCTAGTTTGATTATCTTTATACCTTGTTTACCACTGAATTTTTGGGTAGTACCTGCTATTGCTTTATGTGGTTTTGGGTATGGAGATACACATTATTCATGATCATACTTTTATTATCAGTTTGTTATTTACTGTTCATGATAAGCTCATTATGTTAATTGGAACATGGAGCGACCACCCGAGAAAACAGTGCTACCACAAGGGTGGTATAGGACGCCCTTGGCTGACTAATTAGGAAAGCTAGTGGAGGACTACCTTACCCGAAAGGGGCAAGGGCAGTAGGGGAGTGGTCAATGTAGGGAGGTACTTGGGTTGATTTTGCTGCGATGGCGGTCAGACGAGGGATCCCTGCATTGGAGCTTCCTAAAAACTGTAGCGGGTTTTCTGAAGTTAGTGGAACTTTGTAAAGGCCTCGTAGTGGTACCCTGCCTTGCTTCCTTGGTAGAGGTGTATGGGGTCCGATCAACCCCATGGCAAATGGGTAACATGACTTGTGGGTAAAGATGCACAACCTCTCCAGAGTGTAAAACTGGTATATCAGTCGTGCTCATGGTCATGAGCAGCTCAGACCCTCACATGATTAATTTATGGAATTAAATTCAATTTGTCAGATGCATCGCATTGGGATTATTATTATTTTTATTTACTATTACTATGGCTTGGTATTCACTTACATTTAGTAACTGCTAATAAAATTTTGACCAACATTAAAAGCAATGCTCAGCTTTAACCATCCTCTTTGGTAAGCCTTACACTTCACATGAGCTTCCACCTTTGGTAAGTTCATGCACATTATTCCCCACAACTTGTTGAGCGATGAACGTATGTGAGCTCACTCTTGCTGTCTCACACCCCCACAGGTCAAGAACAAGTACCGTAGTATAAGGCGCATGGAGGATGCTGTGATGACTTCGTGAGAGGTCTAGGCCGTCGTCTCCCAGTCAACTCTGGGTTGCTGGATCGTTGTATCTTTATGATGTAATTATTTATTTATTTTTTACAGAACTCCTATTATATAGTAAAGCTGTGACATTCATTTCTGTACCACTATTCATCATATGTGTGAGACTTGTTCCTAGCACACCTAGTGATTATTTCGCGCCCGGGTTTTGGACCCCTAAAACTCGGGTGTGACACCCTTGCCCCAAATAGAAGATCTATTCGACCAACTTAGAGGGGCCAGCTTGTTTTCAAAGATAGATCTGAGGTCATGTTATCACCAGCTTAGGATCCGACTTCCGAACATCCCGAAGACGACATTTATTACCAAGTATGGGTTGTAGGAGTTCACCGTTATGTCTTTTGGCCTGACGAATGCGATGGCCTTCTTAATGAATCTGATGAATAGTGTATTCATGGATTATCTCGACAAGTTTGTGGTGGTATTCATTGATGACATTCTCATATATTCTCAAAGTGAGGAGGAGCACGTGGATCATTTGAAGATGATATTGCAGAGATTGCGAGAGCACCAGCTGTATGCAAAGTTGACCAAGTGCGAGTTCTGAATTCATTAAGTCTTGTTCTTTGGTCACATTATAAACAAATATGGGTTGTCTGTGGATTCGAAGAAAGTGGCAGACATTCTAAACTGGAAAGCGCCAATAGATGCTCGAGGAATCAAGAGCTTCATTGGAATGGCTGGATATTATCGACGATTCATTGAAGGATTTTTGAAGATTGCGAGGCCGATGACATCTTTGCTAGCAAACAAAGTTTAGTTCAAGTGGACCCAGAAGTGCCAAGAAGCCTTTGAAGCGCTGAAAGAGAAGTTGACTACAACGCATGTCTTAGTCTTGCCTGATGTGCACAAGCTCTTCTCGGTGTATTGCGATGCTTGCTACACTGGCTTGGGATGTGTATTGATGCAAGAGGGAAGAGTTGTGGCTTACTCGTCCTGATGGCTGAAGGTTCATGAGAAGAATTATCCAATCCATGACCTAGAGTTAGCAGAAGTGGTTCATGCGCTGAAGACATGGAGGCATTATCTGTACGAGCAGAAGTGTGATGTCTATATAGACCACAAGAGTCTGAAATACATATTCACCCAGTTTGAGCCGAATATGAGACAACACAAATGGTTAGAGTTGATCAAAGATTATGAATTGGAAATTCACTACCATCCAGGCAAACTGAACGTGGTAGCAGATGCTTTAAGCAGAAAAAGTCAAGTCAATATGATGGTCGCTCACCCGATGCCTTATGAGTTGGCCAAATAATTTGACAGGTTGAGCCTCAGATTTCTGAATAACATGCAAGGAGTAATAGTTGAGTTAGAACCCACCTTAGAGCAGGAAATCAAAGAAGCATAGAAGAACGATGAGAAGATCAATGAAATCCGACAACTGATTCTAGAAGGAAGAGGAAAAGATTTTTGGGATGGACTTCATAGTCAGATTGCCTCACACTCGAGCCGGCTACGACTCCATTTGGGTAGTGGTGGACCACTTGACCAAGTCAGCCCACTTCATACCTATCAAGACTAGCCACAACAGTGTAGTATTGGTGGAGCTGTACATGTCCCGGATCGTTTGTCTTCATGGTGTGCAAAAGAAGATAGTGTCAGACAGAGGAACACAGTTCACTTCTCATTTCTAGCAGTAGTTGCATGAAGCTTTGGGTACACATTTGAATTTCAGTTTAGCTTATCACCCGCAGACAGACGACTAGATTGAAAGAACTAATCAAATCCTCGAAGATATATTGAGAGCCTGTGCGTTGCAAGATCAGTCCGGATGGGACAAGAGATTACCTTATGTAGAATTCTCCTATAACAACAATTACTAGGCCAGCTTGAAGATGTCACCGTTTCAGGCGCTTTATGGGAGGAGTTGTAGAACTCTGTTGCATTGGGATCAGCCTGGAGAAAAGCAAGTGTTTGGGCCAGACATTCTGCTCGAAGCCGAAGAGAACACCAAGATGGTTCGGGAGAATCTAAAGATAGCACAATCAAGGCAACAAAGTTATGCAGACACTGGAAGGAGAGAGCTGAGTTTTGAAGTTGGAGATTTTGTCTACCTGAAGGTATTGCCTATAAGAGGAGTCAGAAGGTTCGGAGTAAACGGCAAGCTAGCACCCCGATATGTTTGTCCATATAAGATTCTCGCGAAGCATGGAGAAGTGGCCTATCAGCTCAGTTTGCCAGAAGATTTGTCAGCGATGCACGATGTCTTTCATGTGTCTCAGTTGAAGAAGTGTCTGCGTGTGCCAGAGGAATAGTTGCTAGTGGAAGGTCAAGAAGTCCAAGAAGACTTGACCTACATAGAGAAGCCAATGCAGATTCTTGAGACTGGAGACAGGGTCACGCGGAGGAACACTATCAGAATGTGCAAAGTCAGGTGGGGTCACCACTCTGAGGAAGAAGCAATTTGGGAGCGTGAAGATGATCTGACGGCCAAGTATCCTGAACTCTTTACTGGCCAACCTTGAATCTCGAGGGCGAGATTCTTTTAACGGGGATAGGTTTGTAACACCTTGAATTTGAGGGGTATAATTTTCCTTCTCCATTACTCACTAAATTCAGGCGTTACTCTTCTTTCTCTTCCAGTTTCGCACCTTCCAATTTTCAAAGCAGTATAGATACTGGTGTCCGTATGGCGTGTAAACAAAAAACCTAAGTTGACATGGGTGTTGCATCATGCCGAAGAATATTTCTTTTGTCTGATGTTGTGTCTAATCGCGCGTTCGTCTAGTTTTGTTTTTTCGATTTGCGATTTAATTTCGATTAGAGGTTACTGCGAGTAATGGATTTTCTGCTCGGCCCGCGACACGACCCATCTCCAGTCGCGCCCCTGGCGCCCCCTTCCCCCATGCGCCCCTCCTCTCTCTTTCATTTTCTTTTCCCGCGCAGCAACTTCCCTCTCTTCCACCTTCCTTGCCCTAGGTGTGATCCGGTGGACGGTTGCCTCCGATCGTCGAATCCCGAGGTGAGCACCCCCTCCCCTCTCCTCTCCCTCCTTCCTCTCTCCCCATGCGCGCGGCCCCCTGCCCAGCCCCTCGGCGCGGCCCTATCCGGCCCTCCCCAGCGGCGCCCCTGCCCCCTTAGCGCGTGGCCCTGTCCGGCCCTCCCCGGTGGCGCCCTTTCCCCCTCGGCGCACGGCCCCGTCCGGCCCTCCCGGCGGTGACCCCTACCCCTCAGCGCGGCCCACGTCTGCCCTCCCCGGCGGCGCCCCCTGCCCCTCGGCGCGTGTGATGGAACCTCCCAAGGTATTAGGCCCACCTACAGATGTCCTTGTCCTAAGGACCTCAGACAGTCATGCAGGTGCGCATAATGACTCGGTAATTTCGGTTATCTGTATCTTCATCAAATCGCCCAAGAGCGCTTAACCCATCACACAGACATTACACATCATCAGAGTAAATAATGATCGGAAAGGATTACAATAACATATTTTACATTCATATAAAAATATAGAAAGAGTATTTATTACATAACCGGGTGTCCGAGTGCAGAACTTATTATTACATAACTGAGAGGCAAAACACCCTCACACAGACAAGTTTAGTGTTCTTCTTCCTGCTTTGGCACCATCTTTGAGCAGAAACAGCAAAACTCGGCTGTTTCATCACCTACAACAACATGGGTCGAAAGCCCTGAGTACGGAGTGTACTTTCGCAAGTCTTACCCGTCAAAAGGGAAGACTCTCAAGGATATGCTGGCTTTTCAGAATCAAGGTAAAGTTTAACAAGATTCAAAGACTTTGTTTGTAGAAAAGATTACTATAAGTGGGTCCTTAAAAATCCATTTTTATTATCAGGTTAAGTAGTTACCTGCATCTAGAGTTCTTTCTATCCTAGTTCAGGCACTTGGCCTATGCTAGCCGTCTTTTATCATCCCTTTAGTTCACTGGATGACTACGTGTAGGGCAGTGACCAAGTCTTCATGTCCGAGAAGTAACGGCGATCCGAATCGATTAATACCCAACTAGGGATCTCCAACCACATGACATATGTAGCACTTAACCCTTGCATATGTCAACTCGCCATCGGGTTTCTCAAGAACAGAATGGGTTCACGCCAACCGAGAGCACAGATACACCAATGTCTAGCCTCTTGCCACGGAGGGTACACACTACTCTCGCCATCTCTCCACTCCCATTGTGTGGTGGCCTTTCTTGTATTGCTCCGACTGAGGCAAAGCTTACCCATGACGAGGCATGTGGCTAGTTAAAATGTCCTCGATCATCAAGCCTACATCGTTACGGTCCTTAATTGACTCAGACGGAGACACTACACTGAGACTGTCTTCTCGTGCAAGTCACCCTCCCGGTCTCGTTTATATCATTTACCACCCAAAGTTTGGTACCTGACAGAGGTACATCTTTTCAGATGTTGAACCCATCACGACCATGATGGATTCACCATCACAAGTCTTTTCTTTGTAAAAGTTCCCATCCCATATGAAGCATCACCTTTTGTTTAAAACAAAACATTTTGTTATCTAGAGCAAAGCTAAGCATTAGAAAACTTTTAAGTAAAATAGGTGACAAGGAATGGTAATCAGTTTCCAAGGAAGGGAATGCAGCAATTGTTTAGCACCCAACTCCTATCATCTAATGCATCATCTCAAGTGATAAAGAGTTTAAAACAACAAGAAAAAGGGGTAAATGCACCGGGGCTTGCCTTGTGTTGCAGGAGGTTTCGGGTCTACACCACAGATGTCGAAGTAGAAGTTATTCTCGGCTGGTGGATTCTCAGCGTGAGGGACAACTTCTTCTTCAACAACAGTCTCTTCCTCATTTTCTATACATGACAGTACATGTACATGAATGCTTATGTGATGCTATGAATATGTAGTTACATAATAGAAACATACTAAGTTGTATCTTGAATACAACTTTCCTTCACGGTATACACTAATCACTAGGGTTTCCTAGGTTAGTAGTCTATCAGTATTAAGCAACTAAACCCTAGGAGGCTAGTTTATTGTGTTTGGGACCAACCAATGTTCAAATCATTTCAAACTTCACCCAAGGTCTTTAATTATCATACTAAGCCTACCCAAAAAGTTGTACCATTTTTGGAGCTACTAATTTATTTCTAAAATTCTAAAGGGCTTGGTTTGATCACCTTTAAAGGCTACATAATTCTAGATTTGGAATAA
Source organism: Zea mays (assembly GCF_902167145.1). Classification (NCBI taxonomy): domain Eukaryota; kingdom Viridiplantae; phylum Streptophyta; class Magnoliopsida; order Poales; family Poaceae; genus Zea; species Zea mays. Next base: position 133,333,462 of record NC_050100.1, on the reverse strand, counting down.
AAATTTTGGAACTATTTTTATTAAATACTAGATTATTTTAGGAGTCTAGCAAAATTGGTCTCATAATTTTGTCATTTTTCTAATATTTTCTATCTATTTCCTAATCTGGCAGTAAAAAGAAAAGGAAAAAGAATGAATAGTACTGGGCCAATTCTGGCCCAAACCAGCCCGCGAACGGAGGAAACGCGCCCGTGCTGACGACTTTGCGCAGAGACCCTTGTCCTTTTGAAAAACCGGTAAAGGGCCCCTGAACACTATTCATCTGTTTCACTGATCGTTGCATAAATGCCCCTCTACTTCTGTTTCTTCACCAACCACAACCCTGGCGACGGTGCGCTCGCCCAGCGGCCATCCCTCGCTGGGATTCACCCCAAACGGTGACGACTGTCGAAACCGGGCATCGAACTAGCATCCCTGATCCCAGGTGAGCCTAGTCCATGCTATAATTAAGCTAGTCCGACCCAGAGTTCCCTTGCCCACGATGACGGCGAGAATGAGGATGGACTGAGGTGTTCCCGACGATCCAGTGCGGTAGTGTTCAAGCGATTGGGCAGATGAGCAATGTTAATAGTCAAGGATGCTTAAATATGGCATAGGAGGGGATGAACGGACCTGAGGACGATTGGCCACGGTGGGGTATCTCACGGCGGCGTGGAAGACCGATTTGGGGGAAATTCCAAATTCGGGCGCTACGGTGGCTGGTGAGGAGCAATGTATTGGGTTCGTAACTAGTTAGCGGAGCAGGACGGGGCGTCAATTTATAGCGGGCGACTGCGAGTACGACAAATTCGAACGGAGAAGAGCGCACTGTGATGAGGGAATGAGTCACCAGAGCTCGCTAACGTGGCATTCACTGGGCAAAGACTTACGGCCATCACTGGTTATCCTCCACAACCCACGACGACGTGGTGAAACTGCTTGAGGTGTGTCGTGATCGAGGTAAACGGCGGCAAACCCGATGACGGTCGCACAGCCACGTCGCCGGTGGAAGTGGGTATGGTGACTGAGCGGTAACAGTGCCCAAGCTCATCCCCCGCGCGAGTCTTTTACTGCCAGCCGATATGCACGCACCACAGTGCACGAATCGCAGCGCCGATGGGGATCGCGGCGCGGAGATCACCGACGACGAGTTCACTAAACCTGGATTCTTCTTCAGTCCACCGTACCATCGTGATCCCATTCAGTCATTCTGACAAAGCAAGTTCAGGAGCCCTTTTCTCAAATTTTATGTAACAACCCACTAATCCATCTGTAGCAAAGTTGTTCTTCTATAAACCAGCTTTAATTCTTTTATAGCAACCTCGATCAAACATCCACTGGATCCTATGCAAAATCGATCTCAAAGTTCATTCTAGTTCATTGACAGTAGAATTTCAGTATCAAGGGTGACTGACGGCCCTACTTCAGGTCCATTTTTCTCCCATTTCCATGTAACTCCAAGGCTTAGTCACTTAATCAAACTTGAACTACTAACATAGCTCTACCAATTTGTTGCAATGACTTGGGGCAAAATCTTCATGGATTAAGAGATACAAGGGCATAAACTTGGCCTGATCACACTAATTTCAGAGTTAGCCATATGGGTGCTCTTGGGGCTTTTTACAAATTACTCCAATTTGTTCCACTACATTTGAAAATCTTCCAATGTAAAAGTTTCTTAGTTTTTGATACTCTACTACTTTGATATAGGAACTTTGGTCCAAAAGTGTATAGAAATTGATCCCATCTCCTAGGGCACAAATTAAGGTTTCCAGGGTTCTTATCAGGGTTTTGAGTGTTCTAGGGTTTGTGTGCCACTCAAATCCATCAAGTTTAGTCTCTTATGAACATTTCCACTAACTTTTGAGATAATACTCAATTTGGTATCACACACACCCACATATCTCTGTCCCTTAGTTAAGTACCTTATTCTAGGGTTAAGGAGCACTTCAAGTCATCACATCACAACTTGTTTTGAGAATTTAGCCTAGTGGATGCATTCTAGGTGTAACAAACATAATGACATGTCAATGCATATGATGCCATACCCAAGTTTTAGTTCTTGTAACTCCAGGGGTGTTACAGCGTGGTATGCTGCCCGGCCCATCGGCGCTACCCCATCTGAACCTCCCGGTAGCGCCCCTGCCCTCGGTGCGGCCCTCGTCCGGCCCTCCCTGTTACTGTTACTAAAACTTGAGCATAACATCATGAGCATCAGCATTTCATTTGTTTGACACACCTAGAATGCATTCACTAGGCAAAAATTCCAAACAAGTTGTATTGTTATGGTATTTTGCATGTAAAACCCTAGTATAGGGTACTTAACCTTAAATATGGTTCTGAGGGGTAAAACAACACCCAAATGAAGAAAACTCTAAAGCTTAAGGAAAATAGTCATAAAATGTTACTAAAAAGGGACTTACAATATATTCACACCCTTGAAATACCAAAAACCCTAAAAAGGACTCTGGAAAACCCTAAACCTAAACCCTAGGGGGTTAAGTGCAAAATTAGTCCACTTTTGGACTAAAGTGTAAAAACTAGTAAAGTAAGGTGTTTTAAGTTAGGTGGTTCACAATTATGAAGATTTGCAACTTGAACCCTGAGTTTTGGACTTAATTGCAAAAGAGCCACATTTGAACTCTTTTGACTAAGTCTGAATTTCAGTGTAATGTGCTCATCTTTGTGACCTTGTAACATTCAAACAAAAGGGATTTTGCCCTAGGTCACCACATCAATTTTGTAGCTCTATGAAGGGAGAACAACTTTTCTAAGAGTGTAAGCATAGTTATTGAGAAGAAATTGGAGAAAATTTCACCCAAAGATGGGCTGTCAGGCTGGTTGAATTCTGAATTTCAGGCTGACAGTGCAACTGCAGTGACTTTGGACACGAATTAATGCATGATCGAGCAAGAATTTGCTTAGTATTGCTATAACAATGTTGTAGCTGGATTTTAGGACTATAACTTTGCTAAAGAATGTCGATCATGTTATTACGCAAAATTGGGAGTAAATAGCTCTGCAAATCGGGCTGTCAGTTCATCTGAATGGGATTCGCCATGGTACAGTACCAGACTTGGGATCAGGCCGCCAGCGCAGAGATCTCACCGTCGACGATATCTCCGCCGCGATTCGTGTCGCCTGCGTCTAGATTCGTGCTCGTGGCAAGTGGATAACATCTCGGGTAGAAGGATCAGCACCGCCGTTGAGCTGGACACCACTCCGGCTAGCCGCCGTACCTTTCCCCTTGCTCACCGATCCCTCGGATAAGATTCTCACCGCCGTTGAACCATCACCGCCGTCCGCCGCGTGTCCAGACGCTTTACCACGTTGTGGCTAACCGTGCTTCGCATGTCCGGTGATCGCCAGAGGTGCCGCCACGGTAAAAGCCACGTTGCGCGGCCACTAGTGACTCACCCCGTTTTACAGATCACGATCCGCCGCTCAAATTCGTTGTGCTCGCGGTCGCTCCCTATAAATTGAAGCCATCGTGAGCTCCGCAAGATCATCACACACCCAGCCACCAAGAACCATCCTCAATCATTCACCAGGGAGCGCGAATTTTGAACTTCCCCCAAATCTGCTCAAGAACACCGTGAAAACAACCTCACCGTGGCCAGCACAATTCCGGTTAGTCCATGATGTCTGCTCCCTCGTTTAAGCATTCTCATGCGTCTGTGATGATCATTGACCAACCCGATTGAACTAGACCGCCGCCAATCGCCGGGAATGCGTGGTTCTTTGGTTCATCCGCGCGCTCACCGTGGTCGGACCAAATTAGATCGCCGTTCTTGGAATTAGGTTGGGGGAAACGTTCATTAGATCCCGAATTTGGTTTAGGCCAAAGAAGGGCGCAAGTCTTTGAACAATTTGGCCGGTGCGCGTGCTCTTCGGAGCTCTACGCGACGCCGTCCGCCATCGAGGATGTCAGCGTGTAAAGGAATAGAAACGCAGGGGCTCTTCTGAAACTGTCAGTGACTCAATGCAATAGTGCATTGAACTTGGCTCAGAATAGTCAAAACAGCGGGGGCCTCTATGTAAGTCTGCCACCACGGGCGCGGGCGTGCTTCCGCCCATAGTTGGGCCGCTTGGGCTGCTTTCGGCCCAGTCCTGTTCACAGTTTTCTCTTTTTCTTTTTTTGCCAGGACTAAAACAATTTTAGGAAATTGCAGAAAAATGGCAAAAATGTCAAACCAATTTGCCTATATTCCTAATTTTCCATAGTATTTAATAAAAATAGTTCCATGATTTTTAGATCAAATAGGAAATTTCGAAGCATTTAAAATAGCTTAAAACATTGGTTCTGGATTTTTAGAAAATAGATAATAATTCCAAAATTGCCCAAACTTTTTATTTGAACTCTAAAAATTATTTAGAAGCCTTGGGTAGAATTTGGTTTGATTTGGACCTTGTTTGATGCTTAGGACCCAAACCCCACCCCCCTGCTCTTTGAACTTCACTGTTGACTCCGGAAACCCTAAGTTCTCGGAGTTCCGGGAAGGAAAGTTGTATTCAAGACTTTAGATAATAAACTCTTATTATCTTTGCACTCTCATGAGCATTACATGGCATTCATTCTTATATATATATGGTTATATTTAGGAAACGAGGAAGAGGTTGAAGCAGAAGAAGAGAAGACTTCACCGCCACCACCTGCGGAACATCAGGCAGGAAATTGTTTTTACTTTGACATCTGCGGATCCGAGCCTGACTCACCTATAAACGAAGGCAAGCCCCGATGCATTTGCCACCTCCTTGTGTTTTAAAAATATTTTTCACTTGCTTGATGCATTAGGTGATAGGAGTTGATTACTAAAACAATTCCTGCATTACCTTCCTTGGATTTGATTACCTTCCTTGAAATCCTGTTTTACAAAAAGATTTTTTATGCTTAGCCTTGCTTTAGAAAAGCAAAATGTTTTGTTTTTACAAAAGATGATATGGCAAAAGTGGGTGGGATGTTTTTGAAAATAAAACTTGATGATGGATCCATCATAGCCGTGATGGGTTCAACATCGGAAAAGATGTACCTCTGCCAGGTACCAAACTTTGGGTTTGAAATGATTAAACTGAGACCAGGCGGGTGACTTGCACGAGAAAAGAGTCTCGGTGTAGTGTCTCCGTCTGAGTCGATTAAGGACCGTGTCGATGTAGGCTTGATGACCGAGGACCCTTTAACTGGTTACATGCCTCGTCATGGGTAAGCTTTGCCTCGGGCAGACTAAGGCCAGAATAAGATAACACGCAATGGAAGTGGAGCAATGGCGAGAGTAGCGTGTACCCTCCGTGGCAAGAGGCTGGACGGTGGTGTATCTGTGCTCTTGGTTGTCGTGAACCTGATCTGGTCTTAAGAACCCCGGTGGCGGGTTGACATATGCAAGGGTTAAGTGCTACATATGTCGTGTGATTAGAGATCCTCAGCTGAGTATAATCGATTCGGATCGCCGTACCTTCGCGGTTATGAAGACTTGGTCACTACCCTATACGTAGAACTCCAGTAAAGATGAAGGGATTGTTAAGAAATTGGCTAGTGCAGGTCAAGTGTTTGAACTAGGGTAGAAAGAACTATAGTTGCAGGTAATCTTACTTAACCTGACAAATTAAAATTGGATTTTTAAGGATCCACTTTAGTAAGCATTTCTGCAAACAGAGTCATTGATTATTGATAAGCCTTACCTTGACTCCCTTTAAGCCAGCATACCCTTGAGAGTATTTTCTTTAGTCGGGTAAGACTTGCTAAGTAATTCCATACTTAGGGTTTTATCCCCCATTGTTTTTAGGTGAGGAAGCAACCAACTTTTGTTACTTCTGTTCTAAGGTGGTACCGAAGGAAGAACACCAGGAGTAAAGCTGCGGGAGGAAAGGATCCTCCATAAGAACTTTTGTTTGATACTTATCGGGAAGGGTTTTTGCCTCCCTTTGTGTGTAATAATAATATTGTGCACTCGTAGGTTATATTCTGGTCTGTAATATATAACTTTGTCTTACTTTTAAATAAAGGTAAGTTCATGTAATTGCTTCCGCATTCTCGTAACTCCGATGCTTGTAATATCTGCGTGACGGGTGAAACGCTCTTGGGAAAGGTAAGAAAAGCAGATACCGAACTTGTCAAGTAATTCAGGGGCACCTACAGGGTTGTCTGAGGTCCATTGGACAAGGACAACTGTAGGTGGGCCTAATGACTTGGGAGGTTCCGTCACAGCTGGTATCAGAGCGAAGCCCTTCTCTGCAGATATTATGAGGCATCTTCAAAAGGATTTTCTAAAGACCTATCTAGAAAATCTCTTCCCTTCTTACCTAAGTATTTCTGAAGAGTTTATCTTAAAGACCAGATAGTAAGAGTGTAACATATAGAAGGTGTGAATCAACTAAGGTTGATTCTGTAATTACACATGCATCATGCTAGGAACTATGCTAATAAAATTTCCCCCTTAAAAAAATGTCGCTGCGCACGAGGGGAACTGCGCACAAGCATACTGGCCCAATTGGTGTGCCATGTCATCAACTCGCCCAAGACACGAGGATAGCAGTAGTGGGAGTAATGATCCGATCAGGGATCTTGAAGCGAAAGTTAATCAGCTTCAAACAGAACTCCAACGCAGGATTAACATATGGGTCGCGGATGGCGACAGAATCAATGTATTGAGAAGCGACGTCCGCCGCCTGCGAGATCAGCTCGCTGATCGAGATTTAGCGCTCGACTGGGCGGTTCACTCTCGTTCGCTTGCATGGGCTAAGGAGGCAAAAGCTCGAGCCTGAGTAGAAGAGCTTAGCTCAGCCATTGATAACCTGCAGGCTTATTGCAATACTCTACATGAAGAAGTTCATGTACTGTATTCGCAATTGCACCCCAATGTACCTGCGGATCCTGTCGGGACAGAAGCCGGACCTTCTCATGTAGCGGGAGAAGCTTTTGGTGGCGAATTGGACCTTTTCAGGCCCCCTCTCTCTATGAAGTTGGTCGATGAGTGGTCTCCTACGCCCGACAACGAGGCTACCCGGAGCAACAGGAAGCAGGAGTAGTATAGTGTAATAGTAGAAATAGTAGTGATGTATAATAGGTAGTGTAATCCTGTTGTAAAATTCGAGTATGTAACATTACTCCTTTTAGTAATGTAAAATGGATGGTTTTCTTTGGCATATGATATCGTTTTCAAATGTTTGTTGCCACAGATGCCTTCCCGGACGCGTGCTCAGGATGGGGCTAGTACCTCCCGTGGGAGGGAGGCAACACCAAACCCACCTCCAGTACCCCCGACACTTGCCGAGGCCATCACTGCCTTGGTAAACGCTACAGCAAACAATACCCGCTTCCTGCGAGAGATGGCGGGTCAACAACTCCAACAATAGGGCGGACGGGGTTATCCGCAAGGCCTCCATGAGACATCTTATTTGGACTTCTCCGAGACGCGCCCTTCGTTGTTCATCAAGGCAGAAGATCCTTTAGAGGCAGTTGAATGGATCCGCGTCATTGAGCAGAAATTTGGGCTTCTCCGGTGTTCTGAAACTCAAAAGCCCCTGTTCGCAGCTCAGCAATTGCGTGGCCCTGCCAGCACTTGGTGAGGGAACTTTGTTGCCATACAACCGGCTGGTCATCAAGTAACCTGGGATGAATTCAAGCTGGCCTTCAAAGAGCATTACATACCTGAAGGGGTACTCCACATGAAACAGGAGGAATTCATGAAGTTGAAACAAGGCGGAGATACTATCACCCAGTATCTCAATAAATTTAATCACTTATCTCAGTATGCAATTGACCAAGTCAACACCAACATAAAGAAGAAGAACTGTTTCATGAGGGGTTTAAATGATTGGATGTTGTTGGGGACTTGTTCTCAAATGCTATGAATTAAGAACAAGGCAACATAAAATGTTAAATATTGATGTCCTTCTGAAGCATTATCTCCCCAAGGATTTAATGAACTTCAGACAAAGACCATGAGTAGAATATCACGAAGGTTACACCTTCGCGATCAGGATTACCAAATAATATGAAATAAAATATAAAACATGAAACATTAAAGAAAGATGTACCAAAAATAGATAACATTATTCACATATTTTATTATATGAACCTAAATATCAAAACGTAATGTTTAGGTACATTTATACCTTCGCCTTGGCAGAAAATGATAATTCCCGGGCAATGTGTTTGCAATTACAGGATCACGTGAATAGTAAAGGAATATTGTTCACTATTTATAAGCACAGGACACAGCCTCTAAGGAATTACAATCATACCCCTTATAAAAGTTTACAACAATGACTCAGACCCTTATGGACTAAAAGGTCATTCCATCTTTAAGTCGGTTCGATCCTTCATCTTCGGATACGCTATAACACCGAAGCTTCATGAGTGGTAGCTTCGGCTTCATGTATAAGCAGCTTTTGCCGAAGCTGTTTCTCCCTGCAGGACCTTCGGCGACGAAGCATGGTCCCAACAGTAGCCCCTTCGCGGTGCTAGATCGTTTTTCGTAACGAGCTTGATCCGTGAAAAAAGTCTCTTAGGCTTCGGGAAGCCGAAGGTCCGAAAAACACCTTCCCCGAGCTCGTTGCCGAGAAACGATACAGTTTCCGAGTGCGGAGCGGTCCCACCATGCAGGTTCACTTTCTCGGTTTTTGCGGCCCACCGTTCAGTGGGTGCGAGCGACTGTTTGTCCGGTGTAAAAATCTTGACGATTCACCTTCTTACCTACAGCACTATATAAACAGACAGGTAGGTGTGAAGTTACCACAACATTCATTGCTATTGCACTGTTTTGCTGCCAAAAATTTAACCATAGCCGAAGCTTGACTTTTGCATTCAAACGAAGCTCCAGCTTAAATTCTGCTTCGTCACGAGAAGAGCTTCGGAAAAAAGGTTATTAATTTCCAAGGAATTTTCAAGAAATTTAAATTCAAATGGCCAGAGTACGCTCGACTGCTAGGGTTGAGCGTGATGGAGATGAGACCGAAGCCGCTGGAACTGTTCCGATTTCCGAAGCAATGAGGCGTTCTGGGCTGGTTTCATCAGAGGACACACCTGCTGCCAAAGCAACACAAGCTGATGTTGAAGAAGCTGGTTCCGAAGATGAGTACAGTTGTGGGATGCCAAGTAAACCTAGTCATTTGGACTTTGGAAAGTCCACCATTTCTGAAGCTGATCTTCCTAAAATGGTGAAGATGAGTTATTTTAGTGAGGCCAAGAAGGAATTAATTCGTTTTGGTGGAGAGGAAGCTATCCCAAAGCCAGGAAAGGACGAGGTAGTAGTCTTCAAAAGTTTTCTTAAAGCTGGTCTAAGGTTCCCCCTGAATAGGATGATTGCTATTGTACTGAAGAAGTTTGGGATTTACCTTCATCAGCTGACCCCCAATGCTATTGTTAGATTAAGTGTTTACATTTGGGCCCTTCGTAGCCAGGGAGTGGAACCGTTCGGTGAAGGTTTCTACCGAGTTCATGAACTACACTATCAGACTAAAGCCAGAGGAGATGGTCTGCACGAGAATTTTGGCTGTTACAACTTCGCTTATCGTAAGACTTCGAAGTTTCCAGTAATAAGCTACCGAAGCAAATGGCCAGCCGGATGGAAGTCTGAATGGTTTTATGTTAAAGTTGATGAAGATGAAGATAAACTGGTCCAGAGCCCGCTAGAATTATCCTTCAGAGAGACGAGGCCCCGATGCAACATGATAATGGGAAGCCCAAGTTAGACTACTTTGGCTGAATTTCGAGTGATTTCAGATCATATTGGCACTAGTGACCTAGTGCATGAATTTTTGGCTTTTAAGGTGTTCCCAACACTGAGGGAGTGGGAGATGCCGAAGCTAGAAGGAGAAAAGAAGAAGGGAGAACTTGTTCGATTGCTTTATCACTACAAGTTTAAGAAACATTTTAAAGCACCCTGCCAAGAGTGGTTGACCACCATTGAAATTATGTGCAACAAGATCCTCGGCAATTACTCTAAGAAAGAAGATCAATTAATGACTACAGCCTTCGGCACACGTCCGAAACGAAGATTGAATCGTGTGCTGGATGCCTTGAATTTTGATTACCCTGACTATGAGCAACTGGGCGGAGATGCCGAAGGCCCGAAGAGAAAGAGGATTGCCAGCGCCCTTGACAAAGAAGACACCAAATTGGCTAAAAAGGACAAGAAAATTTCTAAAAAACTGAGCCCTGAGCCGAAGATAGCTGCTCCGAAGAAAAGGAAAGCTGCATCCCCAAAACCAAAGACGTTGGCCCGAGAGGAGGAAGCTCCTGCGACACCTTCTGCTGCCGAAGTGGAAGAGATTCTGAAGGTAATGACTGAACCTTTGCCTACCAGGCTAAGTCCGATGGCGCCAGAACTGACGAAGTTTTTTCAGAAGGACAAAGAAGCTTCGGCAACAGAAAGTCCCGCAAAGCCGAAAAAACGAAGATTTATCCAAGTGACTGATGTCATTCATCAGACACCGCCACCGATGTCGGCGTCAAAAATTGTCACTGCCGAAACCACAGCCACCGGAGCCGAAACCACCGGAGCCAAAGCCACCGGAGCCGAAGCTACCAGAGCCGAAGCCACCGGAGCCGAAGCTACCGGGGCAACCACTGAAGCTGAAGCCACCGAAGCCGAAACCGGGATCACCGAAGATCCTAATCTAGAAACCACACTTGGCGATATTGACAATATACTTCTGAGAATGGCTGAAGAAGAAGCTGCTGCGGTTGTGGTGAACACGACAACTGAAAAAGGAAAAGAGCAGATTGAAGACACTTTGGAAGAAGAAAATTTTAATTTTCAAGATATACTTGGACAAGAGTTAACAGACACTGAAAAAGAAGAGCTAAAGAAATATGCTATATCCTGCGGATACAAACCAGGGTCTCTGCTATTTGGTGGAGTGAATGAAGGGAAGCTAAGATGCCTTCGGAATCGAACCGAGGCCAAGGTTGTTAGGACTTTCTCAAAGAGCGTTGGCCTGCCGAAGATAGAGGCGGACCTCTGCAGGTACCAGCGACAGCATATTGCCGGTAGCTTGCTCTATGCTAATTTCAAGGTAAAAACTCAACTTTTTATTGTTTTTTGAATTAATATGTTTTCTAACGAAGGTTGTTTTGGCAGAGTATACTACTAAGTAAAGTGCTGAGAATGCAACAAGATCTTGAAGAGGAGAAAAACAAAGCTATCATCAAAGATCTAGAAGACAAAGTCGAAAATTACGAAGCTACTCTAAAGAAAAAGGACTTCGTCATTCAAGACCTTGAAATCAAAGTTAAAGAACACGAAGCTGCCTTGGAAAAGAAAGACTTCGTTATTCATTCTATGGAAGGTTCACTGGCTGAGGCCCAAGCCGAAAATGACAAATTAAACAATGAATTACTTATAAAGTCAGAAAAATCTGAGCAGGAAAAGAAGAATCTCGAAACAAGTCTCAAGACCGAAATCGAGAAAAATTCAAATTTGCAAAAATCATTGAAGGAGCTTCAGGAGAAATGCTTAGATTTCGGCAGCCGATGTGTGCAGCGGCTGAAGGATGTGTTTCACTCAATTGGAGCCAGCTCTGATAAGTTTACACCTTCAGCTGAAAACCTGCCAAGCACCTTGGAATACATTGAGGGGGAAGTTGATGCACTAGACGAAGTTATTGCTGGGCATGCTGATTTCTGCGCCCTGCTAGCTTCTCGAGGCACGGCTACCGCTTTTTTGAGGCTGGCTGCACGCACGGGAAGATTGTAAATAGGCCAAACTTCAATTTGTCACCGGCAGATTTGGTTGACATCCCAAGCCTAGCCCGAAGCATAGGAAACAGGTTTATGACCCAGATTTGGATAAACGGCGGGCGAAAAATGGCTGGTGACGAAGCTCGGAGCCACCTTAAGCCAGTGAGAAACTTATACTTGTTACTTTTACCTTCTCCTTGAAGTCTACACCTTTCTCATTCCGTTTTAATATGTGCAGGATGATGAAGCTGAAGAATGACAAGCTGAAGCTTAACAGATGCTCCGAAGGACTTTTCTGCAAAAGATTCTAGAGAAATTTTTGTAATATAATTGTAAAGAAACTTATGTAAATTTGTGCATACCTTGTAATATATCTTTTCCCCTTTATCCGTGTACGATCTGCTTTGTTGTGGACAAAATTTTATTTTTGAGCCGAAGGCGAAAAACACCTTCCCTTCTTTTCGTACACAACGAAGCATGAGAATTTCCTCTTTCTCCGAAGTTTTTTCCTCATAGCCGAAGCATCTACCTTTTCTATATGATATGATGATAATGATCCTATATATGTCTAAATGAATGTTTATGAATGCAAATGTCATGATGTAATGTATCGTGCAAATGAATATCCAAATGTATATTCGAAACCATAATCATAGACTTCATTCCCTTGGGAATGACTCAAATCTTTTTGCCGTTTATTTTTCAGCTTCACTGTTTACTTTTCGGTGTATCAGCGCTGACTTTTCGCTGTAAGCTTCCCTTAGGAGCTTCTTCGCCTTTTACTTTCGGCGGAATCAGCGTTTATTTTTCACTGCAAGCCTCCCTTAGGAGCTTCTTCGCCTTTTACTTTCGGCGGAATCAGCGTTTATTTTTCGCTGCAAGCTCTGCATTCCCTTAGGAACGACTTTTGAGCTTCTCCCTGTTTTCTTTTCTTTTTCCTTTGCACTCGATGGTGCGTTCTCATCTTTTACATTCACATCTTTGGGGGATATCGCTCTTATAGAATTGAAATAAGAAAAAGAAAAATTACATGTTGTGGCCCCATTAAAAACCTTTCTCCCCCTTTGGAAAGGAAAAGGGTACCACAAAAAAGAATAGAAAAAATTACATCACACTAAACATAATATCGCCGAAGCTCATCCGCATTCCATGATCTAGGAATGTCGTTGCCGTCCATATCCTTCAATCTGTAGGAACCGGGTCTTGACGAAGATACTACCAGAAAAGGTCCTTCCCATTTCAGCTGTAACTTGCCTACTGTCTCTGGGTTGGCTACTCTTCGAAGCACCAAATGTCCTGGTTCAATGTTCTTTAGCCGAACCTTTCTATCACGCCATTTTATTGTTTTAGCTTGGTATTTGTTGATGTTTTCCACAGCTTGAAGCCTGATCCCCTCTATAGCATCTTTTTCCACAGAGTAATCAGCTTCAGCTTCGTCTTCTGCCGAAGCTACTATTCTTATTGATCCTGCTTTGGCTTCTTCCGGAGTTATTGCTTCGTCACCAAACAATAGTTTGAATGGTGTAAAACCTGTTGACCTTGATATTGTTGTGTTGTGGCTCCACACCACTTTGATTAATTCGTCTGGCCACTTTCCCCTAGGCTGATTGAAGATTAACTTCATTATTCCTGTCATTATGATGCCATTAGCCCTTTCAACAAGTCCATTTGACTCCGGATGTCGAACTGATGCGAAATGGATCTTCGTGCCAATTTGTTCACAAAACTCTCTGAAAGCTTCGGAATCAAACTGTGTTCCATTATCCACAATAATAGCCTTCGGCACTCCAAAACGACAAACAATATTTTGCCAGAAAAACTTTTGAATAGTGACAGAAGTTATTGTGGCTAAAGGCTTTGCCTCAATCCATTTAGAAAAATATTCCACTGCCACTACAACATATCTTAAGTTCCCTTGTGCTGGTGGTAACGGACCTAACAAATCAAGGCCCCACCTTTGCAACGGCCAAGTGGGTTGTATTAACTGAGTTAGAGACGAAGATTGTTTTTGATCTCTTGCACATTTCTGACAACCTTCGCACTTTTGGACTAATTCCGCTGCATCCAAAGCTGCTTTTGGCCAATAAAATCCTTGATGAAAAACTTTTCCAAGCAAAGGCCTAGATCCAATGTGAGATCCACACAGGCCTGCATGTATTTCCTTCATCAATTCTATACCTTTGGCTCTGGATAAACACTTGAGTAATGGAGCACAGACTCCATGCTTGTACAACTCCCCTTCTATTATAACATATGGTCGAGCTCTTGCCTCTATCCTCCTGTTATAAGCTTCGTCATCTGAAAGAAAGTTACCCTGAAGGAAAGAGATGATCTCAAATCTCCAGTCTTCACTATAGAAGGAGATATGTTGAGGACTGCTCTTTCAAGAAGTTCGACCGAAGGTGCTTTTATTGTTTCGAAAAATACTTCCGAAGGTAAGGGCAGCCCCTGTGCTGCTGACTTGGCTAATAAATCAGCATGTTCATTTTCTCCTCGAGGAATATTTTTAACAGAAAACCCTTCAAAGGAAGCCTCAATCCTTCGGACCGTGTCTAAATATTTCTCAAGCTTCGGATCTCTTGCTTTATAACTTTTGTCAATATGACCAGAAATAACCTGGGAATCAGTTTTAAGAACCGCCCTTCTAATTCCCATTGCCTTTAATTTCCGAAGACCCAAGAGAAATGCTTCGTACTCAGCAATGTTATTTGTACAACTGAAATCAAGTCTTGTTGCATAAAAAATTTTAACTTTGGAAGGTGCGACCAACACAGCAGCTGCTCCTGCTCCGAATGTTCCCCAAGAACCATCGCAAAATACTGTCCAAACTTCGGCATCTTTACTCGTTTCTTCTTCCTGAGCCCCTGGCGTCCAGTCAGCAATGAAGTCTGCCAACGCTTGGGACTGAATCGAAGATTTATGCACATAATCAATGCAAAATTCATTGAGTTCCGCAGCACATTTTCCAACCCTTCCAGTAGCTTATCTATTTCTCATAATATCCTTCAATGGTTGTGAAGAAGGGACAACTATATTGTATGCTTGAAAATAGTGCCGAAGCTTCCTGGAGGCCATCAAAACAGCATACAGCACCTTCTCTAATTCTGTGTAATTTTTATTTGATAAACTAAGAACTTCGGATACAAAGTATATTGGGGCTTGCTTTTTGACTTGGCCTTCAAGCTTTTCTTGAACAAGTGCTGCACTTACCGCTGAGTGCGAAGCTGCCACATATAACAACAGAGGAGCCCCTGGCGTTGGTGGAGTTAATGTTGTTAGGTCTATCAAATATTGCTTCAGCTCTTCGAAGGCTCTCTGCTAGACTGGTCCCCATTGAAAAACTTCGGCTGACTTCAACACTTCGAAGAATGGTAAATTTCTCTCTGCTGATCTAGATATGAATCTGTTGAGAGATGCCAGTCTTCCTGTCAATCTTTGAGCCCCCTTCTTTGTACTTGGTGGTTCCATTCGAAGGATAGCTTCGATTTTATTTGGATTAGCCTCAATCCCTTTTGTTGAAACTAGGCGGCCAAGAAATTTCCATTTCTTCACTCCGAAGACACATTTTTCTGGATTCAATTTTAACCCGGCATGTCTAAAATTAGCGAAGGTCTCCTGCAGATCAGCAATGTGATTTTCTTGCTTCGTGCTTTTTACAATGATATCATCAACATAAGTTAGCACATTTCTGCCTATCTGAGAATGAAGAACCTTCGCTGTCATTCTGCTGAAGCTTCCTCCAGCATTCTTGAGCCCCTCAGGCATCCGAAGGTAACAATATGTTCCACTAGGGGTTATGAAGCTGGTTTTTGGCTCATCCTCCTTCTTCATCCAAATTTGATGATAGCCTGAATAACAATCCAGCAGACTCATAAGCTCTGATGAAGCTGCTGCATCAACTAGGGAATCTATCCTTGGCAATGGAAACTCGTCCTTCGGACAGGCCTTGTTGAGATCAGTAAAATCAATACACATCCTCCATTTACCATTGGCCTTTTTTACCATAACAGTGTTAGCTAGCCATTCTGGGTATTTTACCTCTTTGATAACTCCAGCACTGAGGAGTCTTTTCACTTCATTCCGAGCACCTTCGGCCTTATCATCAGACATCTTCCGAAGCCTCTGCTTTCTGGGTCTGAAGGATGGATCAACATTGAGCGAGTGTTCAATAACATCCCTGTTGACTCCGCAAAGATCATTAGCTAACCATGCAAAAACATCTTTGTTGTTGAACAGAAACCTTATCAAGGTTTTCTCCTGTTCTTCGGACAGATGGGATCCCAATAGCACCTTCTGATCTGCTATGTCATCACATAAGAGCATGGGCTTCGGCTGATCGGCCGAAGCAGCTTTCTCCCTTCTGAACTTGTATTGTTCACAAGCTTCAGCTCCATCTATGTTATGGATTGCTTTTGAGTCTGTCCAGTTTCCTTCGGCCCTTCTGGCAGCTTCCTGACTTCCATGAATAGCAATGGGCCCTTGGTCCGAAGGTATCTTCATGCAAAGATA
Source organism: Zea mays (assembly GCF_902167145.1). NCBI lineage: Eukaryota > Viridiplantae > Streptophyta > Magnoliopsida > Poales > Poaceae > Zea > Zea mays. The sequence goes on along the minus strand of NC_050100.1, from coordinate 133,317,294 downwards.
TGCTGGATGAAGTATTGCTTCGAAGGCATTGAGAGTACCATGACCAATGATTGCATTGTAAGGGTATTCCATGTCAACAATATCAAACACGAATTGTTCAGTCCTTGTGTTGTTAATAAATCCGAAGGTTACTGGCATTGTGATTTTGCCGAGTGCTACAATTTGCCTTCCTCCGAAACCACAAAGGGGATGTGTGGCATCATGGATCTTGTCTTCTGGCTCTTGCATCTGTCTGAAGGCTTTGGCAAATATGATATCAGCCGCACTGCCTGTATCAACCAAAACATTGTGAACCAGAAATCCTTTGATCACACAAGAGATAACCATAACATCATTGTGTGGGTAATCCTTGAGCTGAAGATCCTCTTGAGAGAAGGTAATTGGGATGTGAGACCATCTTGACTTGATGAAGGGTCCTTGTACCCCTACATGTTGTACTCTTCTCTATTCCTCCTTCTTCTGTTTCTTGTTAGCTGGCTCTGAGCATGAACTGCCTGTTATCGGAAGAATCAGCTTCAGAGCCGAAGCAGTTCCAGCTTGGTTCTTGAACGAAGCCATCAGCTCAAAAAGTGGAAGTGAGTTCACCGGAGGTGGGCGCCAATGTTGGGGACTTGTTCTCAAATGCTATGAATTAAGAACAAGGCAACATAAAATGTTAAATATTGATGCCCTTCGTCCGCTGAAGCATTATCTCCCCAAGAATTTAATGAACTTCGAACGAAGACCATGAGTAGAATATCACGAAGGTTACACCTTCGTGATCAAGATTACCAAATAATATGAAATAAAATATAAAACATGAAACATTAAAGAAAGGTGTACAAAAAATAGATAACATTATTCACATATTTTATTATATGAACCTAAATATCAAAACGTAATGTTTAGGTACATTTATACCTTCGCTTGACAGAAAATGATAATTCCCGGGCAATTTGTTTGCAATTACAGGATCACGTGAACAATAAAGGAATACTGTTCACTATTTATAGGCACAGGACACATCCTGTAAGGAATTACAATCATACCCCTTATAAAAGTTTACAACAATGACTCAGACCCTTATGGACTAAAAGGTCATTCCATCTTTAAGTCGGTTCGATCCTTCATCTTCGGATACGCTATAACACCGAAGCTTCATGAGTGGTAGCTTCGGCTTCACATATAAGCAGCTTTTGCCGAAGCTGTTTCTCCCTGCAGGACCTTCGGCGACGAAGCATGGTCCCAATAGTAGCCCCTTCGCGGTGCTAGATCGTTTTCCGTAACGAGCTTGATCCGTGAAAAAAGTCTCTTAGGCTTCGGGAAGCCGAAGGTCTGAAAAACACCTTCCCTGATCTCGTTGCCGAGAAACGATACAGTTTCCGAGCGCGGAGCGGTCCCACCATGCAGGTTCACTTTCTCGGTTTTTGCGGCCCACCGTTTAGTGGGTGCGAGCGACTGTTTGTCCGGTGTAAAAATCTTGACGATTCACCTTCTTACCTGCAGCACTATATAAACAGACAGGTAGGTGTGAAGTTACCACATCATTCATTGCTATTGCACTATTTTGCTGCCAAAAATTTAACCATAGCCGAAGCTTGACTTTTGCATTCAAACGAAGCTCCAGTTTAAATTCTGCTTCATCACGAGAAGAGCTTCGGAAAAAAGGTTATTAATTTCCAAGGAATTTTCAAGAAATTTAAATTCAAATGGCCAGAGTACGCTCGACTGCTAGGGTTGAGCGTGATGGAGTTGAGACCGAAGCCACTGAAACTGTTCCGATTTCCGAAGCAATGAGGCGTTCTGGGCTGGTTTCATCAGAGGACACACCTGCTGCCGAAGCAACACAAGCTGATGTTGAAGAAGCTGGTTCCGAAGATGAGTACAGTTGCGGGATGCCAAGTAAACCTAGTCATTTGGACTTTGGAAAGTCCACCATTTCTGAAGTTGATCTTCCTAAAATGGTGAAGATGGGTTATTTTAGTGAGGCCAAGAAGGAATTAATTCGTTTTGGTGGAGAGGAAACTATCCCAAAGCCAGGAAAGGACGAGGTAGTAGTCTTCAAAAGTTTTCTTAAAGTTGGTCTAAGGTTCCCCTTGAATAGGATGATTGCTATTGTACTGAAGAAGTTTGGGATTTACCTTCATCAGCTGACCCCCAATGCTATTGTTAGATTAAGTCTTTACATTTGGGCCCTTCGTAGCCAGGGAGTGGAACCGTTCGGTGAAGGTTTCTGTCGAGTTCATGAACTACACTATCAGACTAAAGCCAGAGGAGATGGTCTGCATGAGAATTTTGGCTGTTACAACTTCGCTTATCGTAAGACTTCGAAATTTTCAGTAATAAGCTACCGAAGCAAATGGCCAGACGGATGGAAGTCTGAATGGTTTTATGTTAAAGTTGATGAAGATGAAGATAAACTGGCCCAGAGCCCGCTAGAATTATCCTTCGGAGAGACGAGGCCCCGATGCAACATGATAATGGGAAGCCCAAGTCAGACTGCTTTGGCTGAATTTCGAGTGATTTTAGATCATATTGGCACTAGAGACCTAGTGCAGGAATTTTTGGCTTTTAAGGTGTTCCCAACACTGAGGGAGTGGGAGATGCCGAAGCTAGAAGGAGAAAAGAAGGGGGAACTTGTTCGATTGCCTTATCACTACAAGTTTAAGAAACATTTTAAAGCACCCTGCCAAGAGTGGTTGACCACCATTGAAATTATGTGCAACGAGATCCTCGGCAATTACTCTAAGAAAGAAGATCAATTAATGACTGCAGCCTTCGGCACACGTCCGAAACGAAGATTGAATCGTGTGCTGGATGCCTTGAATTTTGATTACCCTGGTTATGAGCAACTGGGCGGAGATGCCGAAGGCCCGAAGAGAAAGAGGATTGCCAGCGCCCTTGACAAAGAAGACACCAAATTGGCTAAAAAGGACAAGAAAATTTCTAAAAAACTGAGCCCTGAGCCGAAGATAGCTGCTCCGAAGAAAAGGAAAGCTGCATCCCCAAAACCAAAGACGTTGGCCCAAGAGGAGGAAGCTCCTGCGACACCTTCTGCTGCCGAAGTGGAAGAGATTCTGAAGGTAATGACTGAACCTTTGCCTACCAGGCTAAGTCCGCTGGCGCCAGAACTGACGAAAATGTACCCCAATGTACCTGCGGATCCTGTCGAGACAGAAGCCAGACCTTCTCATGTAGCGGGAGAAGCTTTTGGTGGCGAATTGGACCTTTTCAGGCCCCTTCCCTCTATGAAGTTGGTCGATGAGTGGTCTCCTACGCCCGACAACGAGGCTACCCGGAGCAACAGGAAGCAGGAGTAGTATAGTGTAATAGTAGAAATAGTAGTGATGTATAATAGGTAGTGTAATCCTGTTGTAAAATTCGAGTATGTAACGTTACTCCTCTTAGTAATGTAAAATGGATGGTTTTCTTTGGCATATGATATCGTTTTCAAATGTTTGTTGCCACAGATGCCTTCCCGGACGCGTGCTCAGGATGGGGCTAGTACCTCTCATGGGAGGGAGGCAACACCAGACCCACCTCCAGTACCCCCGACACTTGCCGAGGCCATCGCTGCCTTGGTAAACGCTACAGCAAACAATACCCGCTTCCTGCGGGAGATGGCGGGTCAACAACTCCAACAACAGGGCGGACGGGGTTATCCGCAAGGCCCCCGTGAGACATCTTATTTGGACTTCTCCGAGACGCACCCTCGGTTGTTCATCAAGGCAGAAGATCCTTTAGAGGCAGATGAATGGATCCGCGTCATTGAGCAGAAATTTGGGCTTCTCTGGTGTTCTGAAATTCAAAAGCCCCTGTTCGCAGCTCAGCAATTGTGTGGCCCTACCAGCACTTGGTGAGGGAACTTTGTTGCCGTACAACCGGCTGGTCATCAAGTAACCTGGGATGAATTCAAGCTGGCCTTCAGAGAGCATTACATACCTGAAGGGGTACTCCATATGAAACAGGAGGAATTCATGAAGTTGAAACAAGGCGGAGATACTGTCACCCAGTATCTCAATAAATTTAATCACTTATCTCAGTATGCAATTGACCAAGTCAACACCGACATAAAGAAGAAGAACTGTTTCATGAGGGGTTTAAATGATTGGATGCAAAGGAAAATGGCTACCTGCATCGACCTCAGATACGGAAGAGCTGTTAGCACAGCGTTGGTAGTTGAAGCAAAGTATGCAGGCGCCGGAAAATCCAAGGGTTTTGGAGGTAACAGGCCTAATCAGGGCCCTGAGAAAAGGCAACGGTTAGTTATCCGGCCTTTTAATCAGGGTCGTTCTTCATCACGCCCACCCTCCTTCCCAGTCAAACAACCAGTGTTCATCCATCCCAATGCTGCCCCCACTACAACAAGTCAGCCGAGTGCCCCTGGCACTCGTTTCCCTGCCCTTCCCAGTTCGGCAACAGGCTGCTTCAATTGCGGAAAATCTAGGCACTTTATTAAGGATTGCCCCTACCCGAAGCAGAATCGCTCAAACAATCAACAAGGTACTGGGAATTCTTCTCAAGCTAAGGGAAATGCGGGCAAGAATATAAAGAAGACGGGACGAATTTATTACACTCAAGTGGCCACCACACCGGACGGTGAACCGGTAATGATGGGTACGTTCCTTGTGGCCAATGATCCCACAATTATTTTCTTTGATTCTGGTGCTTCGCATACATTCATCAACAAGAAATTTGTGGAGCAATGTTGCATTCCATAACATGAATCAAGGGAAGGGTTTAAAATACATTCGCCTGGGGGACAACTCTTCACTAAGGAAGTGGCTTTCCAAGTGCCCGTAACATTGGCCGGATGGGACTTTCCTACTAATATGATTGTTCTGAAAGGCCAAGACATAGATGTGATTTTGGGCATGAATTGGTTGGCCCAACATAAAGCAACCCTCAACACTGATCAGAGAACCATCAGGTTGAGTCATAACCAAGAGGAAATCCTTTTGTCTATTCCCGTTCCAGCTAAAACTACTGGCAGAATATATGAAGCCATCATACCGGAGATCAAGGATATTCCGGTAGTATGTGAGTTCCCAGATGTCTTTCCAGAAGATTTGTCTGGATTGCCACCTGAAAGAGATGTAGAGTTTGTAATTGAGTTAAAGCCCGGTACGGCTCCCATTTCTAGAAGATCGTACCGAATGCCTCCAAATGAGTTGGCAGAATTCAAGATTCAATTGCAAGATCTACTAGAGAAAGGATTCATCCGGCCAAGCTCGTCACCATGGGGTTGTCCAGCCATCTTCGTCAAGAAGAAGGATCAAACATTACGGATGTGCGTGGATTATCGACCCCTCAATGAGGTCACTATCAAGAATAAGTACCCTCTTCCACGGATTGACATTCTATTTGATCAACTGACTGGAGCAAGGGTATTCTCCAAGATTGATCTCAGATCGGGCTATCATCAGATCCATATCAGGCCCGAGGATATACCAAAGACCGCATTCACTACGCGGTATGGGTTATTTGAATATTTGGTAATGTCTTTCGGACTAACGAATGCTCCTGCCCACTTCACTTATCTGATGAACTCGGTATTCATGCCCGAGTTGGACAAATTTGTGGTGGTCTTCATAGATGATATCTTAATATATTCCAAGAATGAAGAGGAGCATGCTCAACATTTACGGATCGTATTAATGCGCTTGAGAGAACATCAGTTATATGCCAAGTTCAGTAAATGCGCGTTCTGGCTGGAAGAAATCCAATTTTTGGGACATATGTTATCTGCCAAGGGGATTTCGGTAGATCCCAGCGAGGTCAAGGATATTTTGGAGTGGAAACCCCCAACCACTGTTCATCAAGTCCGAAGCTTCCTTGGACTAGCTGGCTGTTACCGCCGATTTATACCAGATTTTTCTAGGCTTGTGAAACCAATCACATGTCTATTGAAGAATGATACTAAATTCAATTGGTCTTCAGAATGTAATGAAGCCTTTGAGAAATTGAAGGTATTATTAACCACTGCTCCGATATTGGCTCAACCGGATATTGAAAAGCCTTTTGATGTGTATTGTGACGCATCAAGCAGTGGTCTCGGCTGCGTATTAATGCAAGAAGGCCGAGTAATCGCGTATGCTTCAAGGCAGTTACGCCGGCATGAGGAGCATTATCCCACTCATGATCTGGAGCTAGCTACAGTGGTTCATGCCCTAAAGATCTGGCGTCATTATCTGATGGGTAATATCTGTCACATTTATACAGATCATAAAATCTTGAAGTATATCTTCACCCAGTCAGAGTTGAACATGAGACAAAGGCGATGGCTTGAGCTTATTAAGGACTATGAATTGGAAATTCATTATCACCCGGGCAAGGCCAATGTAGTGGCAGATGCACTTAGCCGTAAGGTTTCCTGTCACTGTCTTACGGTGAAGACCTTTGACAATACACTATGCCAGGAGATGGAGAAGTTAAACCTGGGAATGATCCAACAAGGAGCCTTAAGTCAACTAAAGCTTGAGTCAGTCCTTTTACAAAGGATAATGGATGCTCAAAAGGATAATGAGGGTATGAAACACATCCATGAGAAGATAAGGGCTGGAAAAGCCAGATGTTTCAGAAAAGATGATCAAGGCATTGTATGGTTCAACAACCGCATAGCTGTGCCAAAGAATGAAGAAATCCGCCAACAAATATTAGATGAAGCACATCTTAGTCGCTATTCTATTCATCCCGGAAGCACTAAGATGTATCATGATCTGAAACAGCATTATTGGTGGACGAAGATGAAAATTGAAATCGCATGCTATGTGGCAAGATGTGACACCTACAGACGTGTCAAAGCCATACATTTGAAGACTGCTGGTCAATTACAATCTCTACCAATACCAACATGGAAATGGGAAGATATTAGTATGGACTTCATTGTGGGATTACCCAGAACAGCAAAAGGCTCTGACTCCATTTGGGTTATCATTGATTGACTTACAAAGATCGCCCACTTCCTTCCAGTCAAAGTAAAATATCCCGTCATCACCTATGCGGAACTGTACATTGCTCGCATTCTCAGTTTGCACGGGTTCCGAAGACTATAGTGTCAGATCGTGGACCTCAATTCGTATCCAAATTCTGGGAAGAACTTCATAAATCCCTGGGTACCAAATTGCTCCACAGTTCGGCCTATCATCCTCAAACAAGTGGGCAGACTGAGAGGGTCAATCAGATACTTGAAGATATGTTGCGGGCATGTGTTCTGGAGTTTCCACAGAAATGGGATGAATGTTTACCTTTAGCAGAGTTCTCATATAATAATAGCTATCAAGAAAGCATTAAGATAGCACCCTTTGAAGCTTTATATGGACGACGATGTCGTACTCTGCTAAATTGGTCTGAACCTGGTGAAAGGTATTTCTTCAGGCCTGATATGGTGAAAGAGACCAAAGAAAAGGTTCAGAGAATCATTCATCATTTGAAGAATGCTCAAGCTCGTCAGAAAAGTTATGCAGACAAACGACGAATGTCCTTGTATTTTCTGGTCGAAGATTATGTTTATCTGAAGGTCTCCCCGATGAAGGTGGTATCACATTTCGGGATTAAAGGGAAGCTTGCACCCCGGTACATTGGTCCATTCCCTATACTTGAACAGTGTGGATCAGTGGCATACCGACTTCAACTACCCGAAACCTTGTCTGTCGTACATAATGTGTTCCACGTGTCTCAGTTGAAAAAGTGTCTTCGGGTTCCAGATCGAACCATTGAAGTAACAGATGTTGTCCTAGAGCCAGACTTGACATATTCAGAGCACCCTATTCTAGTCTTGGATCAAAAGGACAGGGTTACCTGGAGAAAAACTCTCAAGTTTTACAAGATATAGTGGAACCAACATTTCGAAGATGAGGCTACATGGGAAACTCAAGACTTTTTAGACAAGAATTTCCCAGGCTTTTTAGCCTCATGTAATTTGTAAAGTGTGTATAGTTGTTATAATAAAGGAGTAAATCCCAAACCACCCCTGCTTTGTACCAAAAATAAGGAAATAAAAGTATGACGTGTTTCCTTTTCCATTACTTACCCTAGGACTTTTAATCTCGGGACGAGATTCTTTTATGGGGGGAAGGATGTAACACCCCTGGTGTTACTGTTACTAAAACTTGAGCATAACATCATGAGCATCAGCATTTCATGTGTTTGACACACCAAGAATGCATTCACTAGGCAAAAATTTCAAACAAGTTGTATTGTTATGGTATTTTGCAAGTAAAACCCTAGTATAGGTTACTTAACCTTAAATATGGTTCTTAGGGGTAAAACAACACCCAAATGAAGAAAACTCTAAAGCTTAAGGAAAATAGTCATAAAATGTTACTAAAAAGGGACTTACAATATATTCACACCCTTGAAATACCAAAAACCCTAAAAAGGACCTTGGAAAACCCTAAACCTAAACCCTAGGGGGTTAAGTGCAAAATTAGTCCACTTTTGGACTAAAGTGCAAAAACTAGTAAAGTAAGGTGTTTTAAGTTAGGTGGTTCACAATTATGAATATTTGCAACTTGGACCCTGAGTTTTGGACTTAATTTCAAAAGAGCCATATTTGAACTCTTTTGACTAAGTCTGAATTTCAGTGTAATGTGCTCATCTTTGTGACCTTGTAACTTTCAAACAAAAGGGATTTTTCCCTAAGTCACCACATCAATTTTGTAGCTCTATGAAAGGAGAATAACTTTGCTTAAGAGTGTAAGCATAGTTATTGAGAAGAAATTGGAGAAAATTTCACCCAAAGATGGGCTGTCAGGCTGGTTGAATTCTGAATTTCAGACTGACAGTGCAACTGTAGTGACTTTGGACATGATTTAATGCATGATCGAGCAAGAATTTGCTTAGTATTGCTATAACAATGTTGTAGCTGGATTTTAGGACTATAACTTTGCTAAAGAGTGTCGATCATGTTATTACACAAAATTGGGAGTAAATAGCTCTGCAAATCGGGCTGTCAGTTCATCTGAATGGGATTCGCCATGGTACAGTACCAGACTTGGGATCAGACCGCTAGCGTAGAGATCTCACCGCCGACGATATCTCTGCCGTGATTCGTGTCGCCGGCGTCTAGATTCGTGCTCGTGGCAAGTGGATAACATCTCGGGTAGAAGGATCAGCACCGCCGTTGAGCTGGACACCACTCCGGCTAGCCGCCGTACCTTTCCCCTTGCTCACCGATCCCTCGGATAAGATTCTCACCGCCGTTGAACCATCACCGTCATCTGTCGCGTGTCCAGACGCTTTACCACGTCGTGGCTAACCGTGCTTCGCATGTCCGGTGATCGCCGGAGGTGCCGCCACGGTAAAAGCCACGTTGCGCGGCCACCAGTGACTCACCCCGTTTTACAGATCACAATCCGCCGCTCAAATTCGTTGTGCTCGCGGTCGCTCCCTATAAATTGAAGCCACCGTGAGCTCCGCAAGATCATCACACACCCAGCCACCAAGAACCATCCTCAATCATTCACCAGGGAGCGCGAATTTAAACTTCCCCCAAATCTGCTCAAGAACACCGTGAAAACAACCTCACCGCGGCCAGCGCAATTCCGGTTAGTCCATGCTGTCTGCTCCCTCGTTTAAGCATTCTCATGCGTCTGTGATGCTCACCGACCAAGCCGATTGAACTAGACCGCCGCCAATCGCCGGGAACGTGTGGTTCTTTGGTTCATCCACGCGCTCACCGTGGTCGGACCAATTTAGATCGCCGTTCTTGAAATTAGGTTGGGGGAAATGTTCATTAGATCCCAAATTTGGTTTAGGCCAAAGAAGGGCGCCAGTCTTTGAGCAATTTGGCCAGTGCGCGTGCTCGTTGGAGCTCTGCGCGACGCCGTCCGCCGTCGAGGATGTCGGCGTGTAAAGGAATAGAAACGCACGGGCTCTTCTGAAACTGTCAGTGACTCATTGCAATAGTGCAGTGAACTCAGCTCAGAATAGTCAAAACAGCGGGGGCCTCTGTGTAAGTCTGCCAGCGCGGGCGCGGGCGCGCTTCCGCCCATAGTTGGGCCGCTTGGGCTGCTTTCGGCCCAGTCCTGTTCACAGTTTTCTCTTTTTCTTTTTCTACCAGTACTAAAACAATTTTAGAAAATTGCAGAAAAATGGCAAAAATGTCAAACCAATTTTCCTAGATTCCTAATTTTCCATAGTATTTAATAAAAATAGTTCCATGATTTTTAGATCAAATAGGGAATTTTGGAGCATTTAAAATAGCTTAAAACATTGGTTCTGGATTTTTAGAAAATAGATAATAATTCCAAAATTTCCCAAACTTTTTATTTGAACTCTAAACATTATTTAGAAGCCTTGGGTAGAATTTGGTTTGATTTGGACCTTGTTTGATGCTTAGGACCCAAACCCCACCCCCTGCTCTTTGAACTTCACTATTGACTCCGGAAACCCTAAGTTCTCGGAGTTCTATGAAGGAAAGTTGTATTCAAGACTTTAGATAATAAACTCTTATTATCTTTACAATCTCATGAGCATTACATGGCATTCATTCTTATATATATATATGGTTATATTTAGGAAACGAGGAAGAGGTTGAAGTAGAAGAAGAGAAGACTTCACCGCCACCACCCGCGGAACATCAGGCAGGAAATTGTTTTTACTTTGACATCTGCGGATCCGAGCCTGACTCACCTATAAACGAAGGCAAGCCCCGGTGCATTTGCCACCTCCTTGTGTTTTAATAATCTTTTTCACTTGCTTGATGCATTAGGTGATAGGAGTTGATTACTAAAACAATTCCTGCATTACCTTCCTTGGATTTGATTACCTTCCTTGAAATCCCTGTTTTACAAAAAGATTTTTGATGCTTAGCCTTGCTTTAGAAAAGCAAAATGTTTTGTTTTTACAAAAGATGATATGGCAAAAGTGGGTGGGATGTTTTTGAAAATAAAACTTGATGATGGATCCATCATGGCCGTGATGGGTTCAACATCGGAAAAGATGTACCTCTACCAGGTACCAAACTTTGGGTTTGAAATGATTAAGCTGAGACCGGGCGGGTGACTTGCACGAGAAAGAAGTCTTGGTGTAGTGTCTCCGTCTGAGTCGATTAAGGACCGTGTCGATGTAGGCTTGATGACCGAGGACCCTTTAACTGGTCACATGCCTCGCCATGGGTAAGCTTTGCCTCGGGCAGATTAAGGCCAGAATAAGATAACACGCAATGGAAGTGGAGCGATGGCGAGAGTAGCGTGTACCCTCCGTGGTAAGAGGCTGGACGGTGGTGTATCTGTGCTCTCGGTTGACGTGAACCTGATCTGGTCTTAAGAACCCCGGTGGTGGGTTGACATATGCAAGAGCTAAGTGCTACATATGTCGTGTGATTGGAGATCCTCAGCTGAGTATAATCGATTCGGATCACCGTACCTTCGCGGTTATGAAGACTTGGTCACTGCCCTATACGTAGAACTCCAGTAAAGATGAAGGGATTGTTAAGAATTTGGCTAGTGTAGGTCAAGTGTTTGAACTAGGGTAGAAAGAACTCTAGTTGCAGGTAATCTTACTTAACCTGACAAATTAAAATTGGATTTTTAAGGATCCACTTTAGTAAGCATTTCTGCAAACAGAGTCATTGATTATTGTTAAGCCTTACCTTGACTCCCTTTAAGCCAACATACCCTTGAGAGTCTTTTCTTTAGTCACGTAAGACTTGCTGAGTAATTCCATACTCAGGGTTTTATCCCCCGTTGTTTTTAGGTGAGGTAGCAACCAGCTTTTGTTGCTTCTGTTCTAAGGTGGTACCGAAGGAAGAACACCAGGAGTAAAGTTGTGGGAGGAAAGGATCCTCCATAAGAACTTTTGTTTGATACTTATCGGGAGGGGTTTTTGCCTCCCTTGGTGTGTAATAATAATACTATGCACTCGTAGGTTATATTCTGGTCTGTAATATATAACTTTGTCTTACTTTTAAATAAAGGTAAGTTCATGTAATTGCTTCCGCATTCTCGTAACTCCGATGCTTGTAATGTCTGCGTGACGGGTGAAACGCTCTTGGGAAAGGTAAGAAAAGCAGATACCGAACTTGTCAAGTAATTCAGGGGCATCTACAGGGTTGTCTGAGGTCCGTTGGACAAGGACAACTGTAGGTGGGCCTAATGACTTGGGAGGTTCCGCCACACTCCTGGCAGCGCCCCCTGCCCCGGCGCGTGGCCCCCGTCCGGCCCACCCCGGCGGCGCCCCCTGCCCCTGCGCACGGCCCTAGTCCGGCCTTCCCCGGCGGCGCCCCCTGCCCCCGTGCGGCCGCCGCCGCAGCTCGCCCGGTGCGGCCCGGTCCGGCCACCGGCGCGCGTAGTCCCGTTCCCGTGCGTGCAACCCTAGCACGCGTAATGTTTAAAATTCAATTTGATTAGTTTTAAATTTAGTTTAATTTATGTGCTTCGGCGCGAGACGATCCATTTTAAATGCAGATTTATTAGTGTGCTGCGTCGCGCGCTTCGTCGTGCGATGTTTTATTTTAATTTCAGATTATTTAATGTGTTGCGTCACACGTTTAGTCACGCGATGTTTTGTGTTAAATTCAATTTAAGTGGCGCATGCCGTCGTGCGGCGCTTTACGTTATTTTCATATTTAATTCAAGTGTTTCGTTGTGCGCTTCGTTGCGCGACGATTCGTTTAATTTCAGTTTAGTCTAAGTGTTCCGTTGTGCGCTTCGCCGCGTGACGACTCATGTTGTTTTTCCAGCTTAGTTCATGCGTGCTGTCGCGCGCCTCGTCGCGCGACAACTCGTCCCAATTTTCAGTTTAGTTCGCGTGTGCCATCGTGCATTTCGTCGCGCGACAATCCTTTTAAATTTATCTTGAATTGTTTATAATAATTAAACGTGTAGCGTAACTTTATTTTATGCATAGCGTGATTATCAAATTAATATGGTTATGTTTAGACAAGTACTTTAATCCATAGTTGCTTAACATAATCGTCTTTCGACTGTAGCCTCGACCTTTGTTTTCTCTTTCTCGCTTAGTCGTAGGTGCGAGCCCTGCGCCGAGCGTCTGATTATTCGTTGTATTCTACAGCATGGTGTATTATTCTTTTTTTATTAAATTTGTGGAATGGATGTTTGAACTCGTATAGATAACGATCCGTTGGCGAATTCCGAAGGAGTTGCAGGTGAAGGCCCTGAGCAGCAGCTGGTTGGTGAAGGCAAGTGTACCTTGACCCATCTATGTCCTAGTCATTTTATAATTCACTCCCCGCATTTATACAATTTATACCTAAGGATTGACTAGCTTTGTTTATCATGTCCTTGTTTAGCTATGTGGGTTGGATTATTTTGGTTTAGCTCTATGCTAGTGCTTCACCCTAATCAATGAACATGATGAGATAATTTATGATACGCTGTTTTCCCTTTTGATTATGATGATGATATTGTGACATTTAAGGGGACTCGAGCGGTTTCTCGAGTGCCTCTCCGTAAGGACTGGTTTGTTGGATGACCACCCGGGAAAACAGTACAACCATGAGGGTGGTATGGGACGCCCTTAGGTGAATAATTTGAGTAACTGAGGTGTAGTTTTCTTTGCCGTCGTGCCGTCAATGGGGCTCGGTGTATGCGGCTCGTTCTGCTGAGGGTGGTTTGCCCCTTGGAGAGGAGTGCTGTACATTTAGGAAACGTAACGGGCGACTACGGCCTCAGGGAATCTTTGTAAAGGCTACATAGTGAAACCTTGCCTATTCACCTTGGTAGTGTTTAAGGGTTTGATCGGCCCGAGGCAAAAATTAACCACGACTCGTGAATAAAGTGTGCAACCTCTACAGAGTGTTATGAAACCGATATATCAGTCGTGCTCGGTTATGAGCGGCCTTGGGAACTTCATTGATTAGAGACACATTGATCTGAGATGCTTTGTTCACAGGTGATAATAAGGATGATGGTTTTGATTATGATTATGGTTTCTGGTATTCTTTCTATTTGGAAATGGTATTTTTGGGTGAACAACTTGGGTTAATGCTAAAACTTGGCTCTCTATTAGTAATAATAACCTGACCAGCTAAAAGCAACGACTTGACTTTAACCCCATATAAAGCTAGTCCACTTCAGCCAAACGGGACAATCGATGAGTATGTTGATGTATACTCACCCTTGCTTTACACACCAAACCCCTTCATGTTGTCCACGTTGCAACCACTGCTCAGGAGAAGATGAAGTCGTGGTGGAGGACTTCTAGGAGTTCCAAGAGTACGACGAGTTCTAGGCGTGGGTTAGCGGCAAACCCCTAGTCGGCTGCCTGTGAAGGCCATGTTTATCTACGTTTCATTTTCGCACTTTGATATATGTTAATGACTATGTGGATGTCTCGAACTTCATGATGTAATCAACTATTACCCTCTTTTATGTTATTATTTAAGCACTGTGTGATGATGTCCGGTTATGTAACTGTTGTGTACGTGAATTGCTGATCCTAGCACGTACATGGTTCGCATCCGGTTTGCCTTCTAAACCGGGTGTGACAGTTTAGCAGGCTTATGGTGCAAATATCCGAGATGTCGATGATGGGTGAGCTGAACTACATCCTAGGATTTCAAGTTAAACAGCTTAAGGAAGGCACCTTCATCTCTCAAACGAAGTACACACAAGACATCCTCAAGAAGTCTAGGATGAAGGATGCAAAGTGTTGGTCACTTGTTCTCAGATGCTGTATATCAAGAACAAGGCAACACAATTGTTAATTATTACGGACATTCGTCTTCCGAAGTATTATCTCTTCATGAGCATAATGCTTCATCAGACGAAGGTTAAGATGGACATACCTTCATCATCTAATATGTGAATAAGAATGCGAAAGGATAAACATGATAACTGCTTCTCATTAACTCATTTATTCTTGCATTCCATAAAACATAAATGAATATCAACAATGTTAATATTACATTGATACCTTCGGCTTGCTCGAAGGTGCAGATGCGAGAAAGTGAATACAATCCCACGTGAATAGTAAGGTGTTACTGTTCATCTATTTATAGGCACGGGACGTAGCCCGAGCAAAAGTACATTTATGTCCTCAACATTTACACATGATCGTAAAACAAGTTATTAAGGACTAAGTAGTCTTTTCCTCTTTCGGTCATCATCATTATTCATCATCTTCATTGCGAGCCGAAGCTGTCTATCTGATGATAGCTTCGGCGATTACTCTTATCCTCTTTGGGTCTGTCTTCATCTTGTGTGCCTTCGTCATAAGGGAGAAGCTTGTATCTTGCAGACGAAGTTTCCTGTAATAGCTTATGCTGAAAACAAATGGTTAATTATGTTTTTGAGGAACTTCGGAAGGAGAAGGCCCCCATCAGTAGCCCGTCGCAGTATTGATTTGTTTCTTTGTAACAAATTTAGACTGCGACGTGAACGAAGGCCTTTAGCCGAAGGTCCTAAAAAACACCTTCCGTTCGCTAGAATAGCGAATTACACTGACCTGCGGGTCCCACCATACTGTGGGGCTTTGGTCATATATATAGGAGCCTGCATTGTGAGTATTTTTCATGCTATTTCAGTTGCTTACATCGCGCTTGTCATTTTAACCTTTCTTGACTCGTCGAGTTCAATTAGATTTTAAGCTTCGACATTCTAGCAACCATCGACCAAATGGCTGATGAAAAGAAGGTTGTTGATCCAGCGTTGGCCGAGTTTTACAAAGCTATGGAGAAAACCAACATGAAGAAGATTGCAACTGAGATGTTGGCTGGAATATCTGAAAACTCCAGCGATAGTGAAAGTTTCTATGTAGAAAGCGGAAATGAAGATGTCGAAGATCAGCCCTAAAGACCAAGCCATGTTGTCTTCGGAAAATCAACTATTAAACAAGGGAAGATCGATGCAATGAGAGGGAGGTATTTTCGTTATATCTCAATCATGAGGGCCAGAGGGGAGAATAATGTTCCTCTTCCTAAAGCTGACGAAGTGGTGGTTTACAGAAGCTTCATGAAAGCCAGACTTCGGTTCCCTCTAGACAAATTGTTGGTTGAGGTTCTGAAAACCTTTGAAATTTACCTTTATCAACTTACTCCCGAAGCCATCATTAAAGTGGGGATATTTATATGGGCCATGAGGATCCAAGGACTGGAACCAGATGCAAGATGCTTTTGCAACATCCATGAGTTGTCTTACGAGACGAAGGCTACCGGGAAGGAGCAGTATCACAATAATTTTGGTTGTTACAGTTTCGTGCCTCGGTTTGAGGCGAGTTACCCAGTCCCTACATTTCGAAAGAGGTGGCCAGGCTCCTGGATACATGAATGTTTTATGTCAAGAATGTGACCTAAGTGAAAGGGGGGATGTGAAAGGGATTATTCAATGCCCTATATGGTCTCGCTTCGGTATTAGGAGGCCAGTCACTGCCCTTGGAATGATGTACAAGCATGCCAGGCAGCTTTCAATACGATGTGTACTTACATAGGCATAAGAGACTTAGTCCAGGAGCACATTGCTTACAGGGTGTGGCCACTAGCAAATGGGTGGGAAATGTCGAAGGAGGCTGCTGCTGGCTCTAGCCAAGGTGGTTTAGTCTACCTAAAGTATACCTTCAGGTACAGGAGCCAATTTGATGAGCCAAATGATGACTGGCTAGATGCCATTGAAGAAACTAGTGATGAATTCCTTGGAGCATATTCAAAGGCCGAAGATGATGCCATGGCAATTACCTTCAGGGCTCGTGGCAAAAAGAGGCTGAATAGGGTATTTGATATCATCGGATTTGTATATCTAGACTATTGTTATCCTTCGCGGAAGCAAGGAAAGAAGAGAAAAACGGTTACTTCGGCGGCTTCTAGTGCGCCGAAGTTAAAAAAGGTTAAAGTTTTGACGCATTGACCAAGGCGCATTGAGACGGCTGAAGTGCCGAGGCTAATTGAAGGGTCTGCTTCTATGTCTAAGCCAAGTCGCTCTGTTCCTGTCGAAGCTAGGACAGAACCGGCTGAAGAGCGGAAACAGAAGAAGGCGGCAGAGCCGCTGAAGGTCCTGAGCCCACCATGCATAACAGAACCACCAAAGCCATCAAGGATCCCTGTAACAACTCCAAGGAAAAGGAGAATGGCCAGCGTGCTAGACGCTGTTATGGAAGCTGTAAAGACATCAACTCCTATTTCTGTTGAAGCGCCTAGCACATGAGGTTAAATTTTAAAGAAATCTAACGAAGCTGGTATGGCGCAATCTGTTCTTGAGGCTAGACCCTCGGTTTCTGCCGAAGCAAGACCTTCGGAAGTGGCACCACTAATCCTGGAAAAAGAGGGTGCTTCTGAGAAACCCAAATCTCCTACTCCGGGAGCACCTGCCGAAGAGCCGGAGTTCATTGTGCTACATGCTTTGGGGAAGCAATTGTCGAATGAGCAGATTACCGAAGCAAGACAATATGCCAGGGATCTGAAGTACCCCCGAGGGTCCTTTGTATACAGTGGCAATGATGAGGATGATTTTCTTTATTGTCTTCCAGACAGTAAAGAAATCTCTGTTTGCCGAGAAATGATGAAAAATATGGGGTATCCGAAACTTGAACTCAGCCTGTCTGCAATGTCGAAGGATGATCTTGCAGATAGCCTTGCTTATAATAGCCTGAAGGTATATATACTTTCTTCTTGTAAAGTAATCTACATTTGTAGCTTTTCTTGCTATCGTTATGTTCTCATATATTTTTTATTATTAGGGCTTGATCCTAAGTAAGGCTTTAAAGGCCCAAAAGGAAGCAGAAGATGAGAGCTCTCAAATAGCTCTTAGGAATCTTCGGTCAGAAGTCATTACACTAAGGAACGAAGCTCTCGAGAAAGATAAGATATTGTTTTCTTTAGTGGACAAGCTGAAAACTAGCGAAGCCAAACTTAGTGCACAAGCCGAAGCTCACAAGGCTGAAGTTGAAAATTTAAAGCAGAAGCTTGCAGAAACAAGCAAAAAAATTGAAGATGCAATGGCGAAGCATGAGATTAGTGTAATTGAAAGATTAAGGGTACATAAGAATGTTGAAGAGCTCCGCGACTCCAAAAGAAGATGCTACGAATTATCCTTGGAATGCGCCAAGACTCTAAAGAACAGTTTTGCAAAGGTGGGAGCATACTCTTCCGAGCAGAAGTTCATCCGCGGTGACCCCGATGGTGTTGTCCAGTGGATCTGTGGAGAAGTCGAAGCCTTTGACGAAATTTTAAGTGACCGAGGAGACTTCTGCGCATTCGGTGGCGCACGAGTGGTCGTGGCGACCTTAGAGAAAGCCGGTTTTGAACATGTTAAGGGTGCAGCTCAGCCGGGGTTTGTTTTCTCGGCGGATGACATCAAAGACCCATCGACTGAAGCTTCTACTCTGGGCGGAAGATTTTACTCCAATGTGTGGATGAAGGGTGGTCATGAGATGTCTGATGAAGCGATTAGAAAAAATGAGAAAGAATCTCACGACGCTCAAGAAGAAGCTAAGCGAGCTGAAGAAGCTGCTGAACGCACAAGGCTTATAGGTACTTTTACTAAGGTTTAGTTTTGGAGTTAGTTTTTAGCTTCGGAATTAACCAACATTTTTTGTAGCTGAACTTTCGCCTCCACCGGAGCCATATAACCCCGAAGCTGACCCAGCCATGAAGGAGTCGTTAGACATAATAAGAATCGCTAATGAAGTTGTTGACGAAGCCATTGACAGACTGCTAAATGAAGCTACTGAAAAATTGCTGAAGGAAGACTAAATTTTTGTATACTTGAAAGTGTAATGCTTGTGTATGACTTTCGTCCTTTGTAAGAAACAAACATCAAGTTTTTGTATGTATATTAATGTAATATATTTCTTTGTGATGCATGAAATTTTTGTACGTACCGTTTTTTAGCTATTGGCGAAAAACACCTTCCCTTCTTTTCATGCTTCGCAAAGAAAAAGATTATCCTTATGTCACTGCTGATGAAGATTAACTTCGTATAGAAAGATATATCTGCCGAAAGCATGTCTTGTGTTGTAGTATTCCCTTTCATAATCTGGTCAATTCTTTCGAAAGGGCAACTTCCCTTTGTTTCTACATATTTTTCTTTGATGATGCAAAATGATGTATGATGCGATATGCAATATGATATGATGATATGATGATATGATGTGGAATGTCATTTGTGCCAAAAGTAAGAAACCACACGGATACACACCCGGGCTCTGCATCCCCTTGGGAATGACTTTGGAGTCTCTTCACATTTTACTTAGGTGGTATTTCAGCTCTGCATCCCCTTAGGAACGACTTTGGAGCTAAGCTCTGCATCCCATTAGGAACGACTTTGGAGCTTCTTCACCTTTGATTTAGGTGGTATTTAAGCTCTGCATCCCATTAGGAACGACTTTGGAGCTTCACCTTTTATTTAGGTGGTATTTTAGCTTTACAATCCCTTAGGAACGACTTTTGAGCTTCGAAACTTACTCTGTGCTCCCTTAGGAACGACTTTGAAGCTTCAGAACTTACTCTGCGCTCCCTTAGGAATGACTTTAGAGCTTCGGATCGGAACTTACTCTTGTCACACTCGATGGTGTAACCACAGGTTTATTACATCAAGCTGAAGGTTAAGCGTTCTTGTATTGTCTTTTTAGAAAGAAATATAAAAACAGAATGAGTAAAAATATAACAAATTGGAGCTCTCTTTTTAGAAAGAACACTGTTAACTGTGCGAGCTTCGGACTGCTCCCAAAGGTCACGTTGTTGCTGAGGCCGAAGATGCCCTTCTGGCTGCTGATTATGATTTGGGGGAGGCGCCAATGGTGGGGGTGGTGGTAACCGAGCCCAAGAAGATTGAGAGTGACTTGCTAAAGCAACAGAAGTTGTAGGCTGTTGATTGCCTACGTATTCTGATATATGGAGAGTAGCAAGAAGTAGTATGTAGGACCTGCTTCGGCTGATTCTGTCGTGCCTCGGCTTCAGCAATTTCCTTTTGCTTTTGGATCGTGACTTGGCACGTCCTCGTTGTGTGTCCCTTGTCCTCGCCACAGAACAGGCAGAACAATTTCCTAGGCTGATTACAGTACCTTCCTTCGCCAAAGCTTCTCCCCCCTCTGCCTCTCGGGGCTGGTGGTCTGTAAGAAGTTTGCTGCATGCCCGAAGACTGTGAGCTGTGGTGACTACTCTGGGCATTGTTGGCCCTATCATCGCTGGCATTGGGATTGTGGATTGTCCTGACATGCCTAGGATGGAGTCTTCCTCCGAAGCCCCTAGTCATCTCAGAATACCTGTATGCTTCCTCCCTTCTTTGGCGGAAATCGTTATCAGCCCGGATGTACTCATCCTTCTTCTGAAGAAGTTTTTCCAAGGTCTATGGTGGCTTCCTTGCAAAATATTGAGCTGTCGGTCCTGGCCGAAGCCCCTTGATCATGGCCTCAATGACAATCTCATTGGACACTGTAGGCGCTTGAGCTCTCAAACGCAAGAACATTCAGACGTACTCTCAAACGCAAGAGCCCTTTTTACAGTTGTTATTAATAATAATATACATTTAATTAAGCACCACAAATCACAGATTTTTATACATAAATCATAAAGACATACACAGTTAATCAGTATACCACAGTCATAGATCCATCACATAAACACAAAAGCACCACAATTATATATTCACAAAAGCATCACAATTATAGTATCATTCACAACTAGATCATTTACAGATAGCTAGCTAGATCATTCACAAAAGCTCCTGAGATGATCAATCACAAAAGCACCACAACGACATCACTGCAGCTTGAAGCAATTCAAAAAGCCCACAACTACATCACTAATGTTTCATATCACTCCAGCTATTGTTCAAAAGCCCACAACTACATCAGTCTAGCTGCTCCAGAGTTGATCAGTCACAAAAGCACCAAAGCTACACTAATGCTTCAAGCAGTTCAAAAGCCTTCAGACAACCACTCCAGCTTCTTGTATCCTCCTGTTTTAAGGTACAAGCTTTCTTTGTCGAGAACACCCTAGAAAAAAGTACATCAAATTAGTATATTGTTGCTACATTTGCAAATAAAAATACAGTTTTGATGTGAAATAAATCATAGACGTAAAAAGTACTATTCTTGATGAAGCTCCCTGTGTTGGGGCCTTCAGTCTTGGTCATCTTGAGTGACATGATGCATCTTCTCAACTGCTTCGTTAATCTTCCTCTAAAGGTCGGCCAGCTGGAGCATTTTTTCCTTCTTCCTTTGTACTTGCTGGTGAATTGCTTCTAAGTCCCTGATCTCCTGGTCAAGTTCCTCCTCATGAAGTGTTGGGATAGTAGCCTTTCTCTTTTGGCTCCTAGCTTCTCGCAGGGAGAGTGTGTCCTGATTTGTGTCCAGTGGCTGCAAAGCAGCCCCTGGCACTGTTGTCTTCTTCGGCTGCATGACGAAGGTGGATGCTTACCGAAGGTGGCCGTACAGGTTCACCGGAGGTGGGCGCCAATGTTGGTCACTTGTTCTCAGATGTTGTATATCAAGAACAAGGCAACACAATTGTTAATTATTATGGACCTTCGTCTTCTGAAGTATTATCTCTTCATGAGCATAATGCTTCATCAGACGAAGGTCAAGAAGGACATACCTTCATCATTTAATATGTGAATAAGAATGCGAAAGGATAAACATGA
This sequence comes from Zea mays, assembly GCF_902167145.1. Lineage (NCBI taxonomy): Eukaryota > Viridiplantae > Streptophyta > Magnoliopsida > Poales > Poaceae > Zea > Zea mays. The sequence continues at coordinate 133,295,776 of NC_050100.1, read as the reverse complement.
TAACTGCATCTCATTAACTCATTTATTCTTGCATTCCATAAAACATAAATGAATATCAACAATGTTAATATTACATTGATACCTTCGGCTTGCTCGAAGGTGCAGATGCGAGAAAGTGAATACAATCCAGCGTGAACAGTTCGGTTTTACTGTTCATCTATTTATAGGCACGAGACGCAGCCCGAGCAAAAGTCATTTATGTCCTCAACATTTACACATGATTGTAATACAAGTTATTAAGGACTAAGTAGTCTTTTCCTCTTTCGGTCATCATCATTATTCATCATCTTCATTGCGAGCCAAAGTTGTCCATCTGATGATAGCATCAGCGTTTACTCTTATCCTCTTTGGGTATGTCTTCATCTTGTGTGCCTTTGTCATAAGGGAGAAGCTTGTATCTTGGTGACAAAGTTTCCTGTAATAACTTATGCTGAAAACAAATGGTTAATTATGTTTTTGAGGACCTTCGGAAGGAGAAGGCCCCCAACACAAAGGCCATCAAGACGCCGATGGGAACAAATGGGCACTTGGACCTCGACACGAGAGGTAAGTCCGTAGTTCAAACAGTATACCGGTCTATGATAGGAGTATTGCTTTATTTATGTGCAAGTAGACCGAATATTATGTGTTCTGTTTCTATGTGTGCTAGATTTCAATCCGACTCCAAGGAATATAATCTTGTGGTCGTGAAATGGATTTAAGATATTTGGTTCATACACCTCACTTCGAGCTCTGGTATCCTGAGGGGTCTACCTTTGACCTAACTAGGTACTCAGATTCTGACTATGTCGGGTGCAAGGTATGTAGGAAGAGCACATCAGGGAGGTCTATGGTGTCCTGGAGCTCTAGGAAACAAAATTTTGTTGCCCTATCTACCATTGAGGCCGAGTATATTGTTGTAGTCCATTGCTGTGACTGTGGGGGACGGATATCCCCCGGGTCCACCAGAAGGATAAGAGACCTCACGAGAGGCCCGTGGGCCCAATCATTCGCGAGGTCATCCCTTCGTGGGACTGAGTAGGAACGTCTAGCGAAGCGGATTGACACAAGACCGGATCGACGCAAGCCCAGACGGGCCGATGAATTCGAGCAGTGATCACAACAGTGACCCGACCTTCCCGCGCAGGGGCCTCATACATCGGAACCGAGCGAGGATGGGTCGGCTGAATTATAGGAAGATAGACTCAGTCAGTTCACTGTTATTTAGGCACACGTCGTTATCATATCTGCATGTAACACCCCACGGTCGAGTATATAAGGCCAAGGTGGCACCCCTTCAAAAAGAGAGACCTCACTACATAGCCACCCACCCGGTTCTCTACGTTTCCAACACTAGAGAGCCTCCTTGTAACCCCACCACATAAAGTACTCACGCCAGGACGTAGGGTGTTACGCATCTCAAAGCGGCCCGAACCTATACACAATTGTCCACTGTCTCTCGTGCATCTAGCATGAACCATAGAGCTACAGTCGGTAACACCGTCCTACTCCAAAAAGCACCTTAAGGGGCAACCCCGGGTGCGAGGTCGGATCCAAAACACCGACAGCTGGCGCGCCAGGTAGGGGGGTGTGTCACCGATCCAAGCTAGCTTAATGGCCGTCACCTTCCAGCACAAGATCATCCTCCGTCCCGGGTCCGTGTTCTACTTTGGAACTATTCCATCTGTAGCAGATGAAGAGGGAACTCTGCATCACATCGTGGATCCACCAGAAAGAAAGTCTTCCTCAAAGATCTCTGAGAAAATCGGAGCGAAGCAGGAAAAAGCACAACCTCCAGAGCTCCAAGAAAAGACCACCTTCAGCAAGCTAGGAGTCGAGGGTCCGTCTACCCGGAGAACTCCATTGTCCACCTCTCTGACGGAAAAATGGACACAGATCACAAGGAAAAAGGAAGCGAATGAAGCAAAGGATCATCAAGCTGCTCTTTCTGTGCCTCCGTCCTCAAAGGAGGGCAGAAAGAGAATCAGCGCAACAACTGTTCCATTCTACCCTGACATCCTCTTCATCGGGGGAAGAGTGGAATCAAATCCTATCTCCGACGATGAATCGACTGCACCGGGAGAAGAACCTCTTCAGCGGGAATATCGCCGGCGGAGGAACTGACGCCGAAATATTCGGCGACATCATGAAGTCGGAGAACGAGATCCGGCGCAGCCCGTATCACGAGACGAGGTCTCAGAAGTGGGAGAAACTCCAGAAGAACGGGTCCTTAGAGAAAGAAGCAACTCTCGACGACGTGACCCTCGACAGGGGCAAGAGCAGGCTGAGCAAGAAACAAGGCAACGTCGAGAGAATCCACTCTTCGGACGCAACCTGAACCCCGACTTCGCCCGAGCCATGAACACACCGTGTGAAGTTGGTGGAGTATTGGCACGGATAGCCTATGGCCTCCCCCAGACTACAGACGCCGAGGGCTATCGACGACTGTTCACTCGAGCAGCCAACCACCTTCGACCACTCGCTCATCCGCCTAGCAATCTACGACACACCATCAATAGTAGGCAGGACGCACGGAGCTCCATCAACGCTTAGCGCGAACGACGACACGAGAACGAGATTCGTCGCCGAGAAGAGTATGACTGGGATCACGACATCTCGGCACGGAGTCAGGCTACTAGAACTGAGTCGGCAACGGCTTCGACTGGTGGCACCACCCGGGGACGGTCGAGGCACCACGACAACCACTCCCCTCCCCGGGACAAACATCATCATCGATGACAAGAGGACACGTGTGGAGTATCGGCGCTTACTCCACGCCTCCGGGCCATTCAGTGGCCCCCTAACTTCAAGGTCTCCAACGTTGACAAATATAAGCCCAAGCAGGATCCGGGAGGCTGGCTGGCCGTCTACACCACTGCCGCCCGAGCCGCTAGGGCAACTGATGATGTGATGACCACGTACTTGCCTATTGTCCTTGGGCAAGACGCGCTGCAATGGCTACGACACCTACCCCAACACTGCATCGACGACTGGAGCGACTTCAGTCGGCGCTTCACCGCCAACTTCCAATCTCTCTCCAACAAACCGGTGCAACCATGGGACTTCAAATCCATCAAACGCCGAGGGGACAAAACTCTCCGGTCGTACCTCAAAAGGTTTCAGACTATGAGAAATCGTATCCCCGAGGTCGCAGAAGCAGCAGTGATCGAGGACTTCTACCGGGGATCCAATGACTCGGCCTTCGTCCGAGCCATACTACAGAAGGCACCGACCACTTCTGAGCAGCTATTTCGGGAAGCCGACCTCTACATCACTGTCGATGAACGAGCTCAAGACCTCATCGGAGGAGCAAAGCCTGCACCGACAGCACCGCGACGCGACACGAACCAGCAACCCGACAAACACTGGGAGAAGAGGCCTCGTGAAGAGGTCCACGCCGCCGGACCGCCCGCCTCTCGTGCTCGAGGAGGACCTCACGGAGGCGAGCGCACGCTGGACGACATCCTCGACGCCCAGTGCCCGTACCACAAGGACATGCGCCACACCCTCCGGAACTGCAGAGACTTCAAGCATTCCGTGGGGAACGACCGACCCTTCCAACCTCTACCTCCTCCACCGCCGCGAGGAGGACCAGGAGAACCTCGACAACCCTAGCAGCAGGAGGAGGGAGGAGGTGGAGCCTTCCTGCGCGTTGACAGAGAAGTCAACGTCATCTTCGGCGGACACGGGTCGCAAGAAAGCAAGAGACAACAAAAGCTCAACGATCGTCAGATACTGGTGGCGGCCACCTGTCCTCCTGCCCCGTACCAATGGTCTGAGCACCCGATCACCTTCACCCGGGCAGATTAGTGGCTCAACTTCGACCACCCAGGCAAGTACCCGCTCCTCGTCGATCTGGTGATCCGAGAGAGTAGGGTAAAGAAGGTATTAGTGGACGAGGGAAGCAGCATCAACGTCACCTTTCCCTGGACGCTTCAAGGCTTGGGAGTCCCCCTCAAAGAGCTCCACGAGTCGGACACACCCTTCTTCGGCATCGTGCCGACTGAAGGAGAATATCCGCTGAGCCACATCTACATGCCGGTCACTTTCGGAACTCCGGAAAACTACAGAACTGAGTTCCTGAGGTTCGAGGTGGCAAACTTCGACTGCGGATACAATGCCATTGAAAGGGAATTAGGCTTACACCTATTTCCTAAATGTTTTTGGTGGTTGAATTGCCCAACACAAATAAATTGGACTAACTAGTTTGTTCTAGTCTATAAGTTATACAGGTGCCAAAGGTTCACAATAAGCCAATAAAAAGACCAAGAAAAGGGTTCAACATAGAGAGCAAGGGATAACCGAAGTGCTCCCTGGTCTGGCGCACCGAATTGTCCGGTGTGCCACCGGACAGTGTCCGGTGCACCACCGGACAGTGTCCGGTGCACCAGGGAACTCCAAGCTGAAGTCATCACCTTCGGGAATTCTCAGAGGCACTTCGCTATAATTCACCGGACTGTCCGGTGCACCACCGGACAGTGTCCGGTGCCCCAAGGAAGAGCGGCTCTGAACTCGCCAGCTTCGGGAATCCGCTCCGCTATAATTCACCGGACATGTCCGGTGCACACCGGACTGTCCGTTGAGCCAGCGGAGCAACGACTACTTCGCGCGCAACGGCCGGCTGCAACGCATTAAATGCGCGCTCGCGCGTGCAGAGGTTAGAGCACACGCGGGTGGCACACCGGACAGCCTACAGGGCCTGTCCGGTGCACCACCGGACAGCCAGGCGAGCCCACAAGTCAGAGCTCCAACGGTCGGAACCCAACGGCCAGGTGACGTGGCTGGCGCACCGGACACTGTCCGGTGGCACACTGGACTGTCCGGTGCGCCATGCGTCTGCAGCCTTCCAACGGCCACTTTGTGGTGGTTGGGGCTATAAATACCCCAACCACCCCACATTCATTGGCATCCAAGTTTTCCACCTTCCAACTACTTACAAGAGCTCTAGCATTCAATTCTAGACACACCCAAGTGGTCAAATCCTCTCCCAACTCCACACAAATATTTAGTGATTAGAGAGAGTGATTTGTCGTGTTCATTTGAGCTCTTGCACTTTGATTGCTTCTTCTTTCTCATTCTTTCTTGAGATCAAACTCACTTGTAATTGAGGCAAGAGACACCAATCGTGTGGTGGTCCTTGTGGGAACTTCGTGTTCCAATTTATTGAGAAGAGAAGCTCACTCGGTCTAAGTGACCGTTTGAGAGAGGGAAAGGGTTGAAAGAGACCCGGTCTTCATGACCACCTCAACGGGGAGTAGGTTTGCAAGAACCGAACCTCGGTAAAACAAATTATCGTGTCTCGCTCTTTATTCGCTCACGATTTGTTTTGCGCCCTCTCTCTCGGACTCGTTTCTATTGCTAACGCTAACCCGGCTTGTATTTGTGATTAAGTTTGTAAATTTCAATTTTCCCTATTCACCCCCCCTTCTAGGCGACTTTCAATTGGTATCGGAGCCCGGTGCTTCATTAGAGCCTAACCGCTCGAAGTGATGTCGGGAGATCACGCCAAGAAGGAGTAGGAGACCGGCGACAAGCCCACTACAAGCCACGGGAAAGCTTCATCGGAAGAGTCCCGCAACAAGGGGAAGGGGAAGGAGAAGAAATCCTCTTCCCACAAGTCGCATCGGAGTGGCGACAAGAAAAAGAAGATGAGGAAGGTGGTCTACTACGAGACCGATACTTCATCACCTTCCACCTCCGGCTCCGACGCGCCATCCATTACTTCTAAGCGCCATGAGCGCAAGAAGTTTAGTAAGATCCCCCTACGCTACCCTCGCATTCCTAACCATACGCCTTTACTTTCCGTCCCATTAGGCAAACCACCAACGTTTGATGGTGAAGATTATGCTAGGTGGAGTGATTTGATGCGATTTCATCTAACCTCACTCCACAAAAGTATATGGGATGTTGTTGAGTTTGGTGTACAGGTACCATCCGTAGGGGATGAAGATTATGATGAGGACGAAGTGGCCCAAATCCAACACTTCAACTCCCAAGCCTCAACTATACTCCTCGCCTCTCTAAGTCGAGAGGAGTATAATAAGGTCCAAGGGTTGAAAGGTGCTAAGGAGATTTGGGACACGCTAAAGACCACGCACGAAGGAGACGAGGTGACCAAAATTACCAAGCGGGAAACGATTGAGGGGGAGCTCGGTCGCTTCCGACTTCACCAAGGGGAGGAGCCACAAGACATGTACAACCGGCTCAAAACCTTGGTGAACCAAGTGCGCAACCTCGGGAGCAAGAAATGGGATGACCATGAAATGGTCAAGGTTATTCTAAGATCCCTCGTTTTTCTTAACCCTACGCAAGTTCAATTAATTCGAGGAAATCCTAGATATACACTAATGACTCCTGAGGAGGTAATAGGGAATTTTGTGAGCTTTGAATTGATGATCAAAGGCTCAAAGAAGATCAACAAGCTTGATGGCCCCTCCACATCCGAAGCACAACCAGTCGCATTTAAGGCAACGGAGGAGAAGAAGGGGGAATCTACATCGAATAGAACACCCATCGACGCCTCCAACCTCGACAACGAGGAAATGGCGCTCGTCATCAAGAGCTTCCGCCAAATCCTCAAGCAAAGGAGGGGGAAAGATTACAAACCCCGCTCCAAGAAAGTTTGCTACAAATGTGGTAAGCCCGGTCATTTTATTGCAAAATGTCCACTATCTAGTGACAGTGACAGGGGCGACGACAAGAAGGGGAGAAGAAAGGAGAAGAAGAGATACTACAAGAAGAAGGGCGACGATGCCCATGTTTGCCGGGAGTGGGACTCCGACGAGAGCTCCACCGACTCCTCCTCCGACGAGGACGCCGCCAACATCGCCGTCACCAAAGGCCTCCTTTTCCCCAACGACGGCCACAAGTGCCTCATGGCAAAGGACGGCAAAAAGAAGAAGGTTAAATTCAAATCCTCCACTAGATATGAGTCCTCTAGCGATGATAATGCTAGTGATGAGGAAGATAATTTGCGTACTCTTTTTGCCAACCTAAACATGAAACAAAAAGAAAAATTAAATGAATTAATTAGTGCCATCCATGAAAAGGATGAACTCTTGGACACCCAAGAGGACTTCCTTATCAAGGAAAACAAAAAGCATGTTAAGGTGAAAAATGCTTATGCTCTAGAAGTAGAAAAGTGTGAAAAATTATCTAGTGAGCTAAGCACTTGCCATGATACTATTGTCAACCTTAGAAATGAAAATGCAAATTTAATTGCTAGGGTTGATTCAAATGCTTGTGATGTTTCAATTCCCAATCCTAGAAATGATAATGTTGATTTGCTTGCTAAGATTGAAGAATTGAACATTTCTCTTGCTAGCCTTACAAATGAAAATGAAAAATTACTTGCTAAGGCTAAAGAATTAGATGTTTGCAATGCTTCCATTTCCGACCTTAGAAGTAAAAATGATATATTGCATGCTAAGGTTGTTGAATTAAAATCTTGCAAACCCTCTACATCTATCGTTGAGCACACTTCCATATGCACTAGATGTAGAGACATTAATGTTGATGCTATCCATGATCACCTAACTTTAATTAAGAAACAAAATGATCACATAGCTCAACTCAATGCTAAGATTAGTGAGCATGACTTAGAAAACGAAAAATTTAAATTTGCTAGAAGCATGCTCTATAGCGGGAGACGCCCTGGCATCAAGGATGTCATTGGCTTCCAAAAGGGGGGACAATGTCAAACTTAATGCCCCTCCTAAAAGATTGTCTAATTTTGTAAAGGGAAAGGCTCCCATGCCTCAGGATAACGAGGGTTACATTTTGTACCCTGTCGGTTATCCCGAGAGCAAAATTAGGAGAATTCACTCTAGGAAATCTCACTCTGGCCCTAACCATGCTTTCATGTATAAAGGTGAGACATCTAGTTCTAGGCAATCAACCCGTGCTAAATTGCCTAAGAAGAAAACTCCTAGTGCATCAAATGATCATGACATTTCTTTTAAAACTTTTGATGCATCCTATGTGTTAACTAACAAATCCGGCAAGGTATTTGCCAAATATGTTGGGGGCAAACACAAGGGGTCAAAGACTTGTGTTTGGGTACCCAAAGTTCTTGTATCTAATGCCAAAGGACCCAAAACCATTTGGGTACCTAAAGTCAAGAACTAAACCTGTTTTGTAGGTTTATGCATCCGGGGGCTCAAGTTGGATCATCGATAGCGGGTGCACAAACCACATGACAGGGGAGAAGAAAATGTTCTCCTCCTACGAGAAAAACCAAGATCCCCAACGAGCTATCACATTCGGGGATGGAAACCAAGGTTTGGGTAAAATTGCTATTTCACCTGACCATTCCATTTCCAATGTTTTTCTTGTAGATTCTTTAGATTACAATTTGCTTTCTGTATCTCAATTATGTCAAATGGGCTACAACTGTCTTTTTACTGATATAGGTGTCACTATCTTTAGAAGAAGTGATGATTCAATAGCATTTAAGGGAGTGTTAGAGGGTCAGCTATACTTGGTAGATTTTGATAGAGCTGAACTCGACACCTGCTTAATTGCTAAGACTAACATGGGTTGGCTCTGGCACCGCCGACTAGCCCATGTTGGGATGAAGAATCTTCATAAGCTTCTAAAGGGAGAGCACATTTTAGGATTAACAAATGTTCATTTTGAGAAAGACATGATTTGTAGCGCATGCCAAGCAGGGAAGCAAGTTGGTGGTCATCATCCACATAAGAACATCATGACGACTGACAGGCCACTCGAGCTCCTACACATGGATCTATTCGGCCCGATAGCTTACATAAGCATCGGCGGGAGTAAGTACTGTCTAGTTATTGTGGATGACTATTCTCGCTTCACTTGGGTGTTCTTTTTGCAGGAAAAATCTCATACCCAAGAGACCTTAAAAGGATTCTTGAGACGGGCTCAAAATGAGTTCGGCTTGAGAATCAAGAAAATTAGAAGCGACAATGGGACGGAGTTCAAGAACTCTCAAATTGAAGGCTTCCTTGAGGAGGAGGGCATCAAGCATGAGTTCTCTTCTCCCTACACCCCACAACAAAATGGTGTAGTGGAGAGGAAGAATAGAACTCTATTGGACATGGCAAGAACTATGCTTGATGAGTACAAGACTTTAGATCGGTTTTGGGCCGAGGCGGTCAACACCGCCTGCTACGCCATCAACCGGTTGTATCTACACCGAATCCTCAAGAAGACATCATACGAACTCCTAACCGGTAAAAAGCCCAATATTTCATATTTTAGAGTCTTTGGTAGCAAATGCTTTATTCTTGTTAAAAGAGGTAGAAAATCTAAATTTGCTCCTAAGACTGTAGAAGGCTTTTTACTAGGATATGATTCAAACACAAGGGCATATAGAGTCTTTAATAAGTCCACTGGACAAGTTGAAGTTCCTTGTGACGTTGTGTTTGATGAGACTAACGGCTCTCAAGTAGAGCAAGTTGATCTTGATGAGATAGGTGATGAAGAGGCTCCGTGCATCGCTCTAAGGAACATGTCCATTGGGGATGTGTGTCCTAAGGAATCCGAAGAGCCTCCAAATGCACAAGATCAACCATCCTCCTCCACGCAAGCATCTCCACCAACTCAAAATGAGGATGAGGCTCAAGTTGATGAAGGAGAAGATCAAAGAGATGAGCCACCTCAAGATGACGGCAATGATCAAGGGGGAGATGCAAATGATCAAGACAAGGAGGATGAAGAAGCAAGACCGCCACACCCAAGAGTCCACCAAGCAATCCAATGAGATCACCCCGTCGACACCATCCTCGGCAACATTCATAAGGGGGTAACCACTAGATCTCGTGTTGCACATTTTTGTGAGCATTACTCTTTTGTTTCCTCTATTGAGCCACACAGGGTAGAGGAAGCACTACAAGATTCGGATTGGGTGGTGGCGATGCAAGAGGAGCTCAACAACTTCACTAGAAATGAGGTATGGCATTTGGTCCCACGTCCTAATCAAAATGTTGTAGGAACCAAATGGGTGTTCTGCAACAAGCAAGATGAGCATGGTGTGGTGACAAGGAACAAAGCCCGACTTGTGGCCAAAGGATATTCACAAGTCGAAGGTTTGGATTTCGGTGAAACCTATGCACCCGTAGCTAGGCTTGAATCAATTCGCATATTACTTGCCTATGCTACTTACCATGGCTTTAAGCTTTGCCAAATGGACGTGAAAAGTGCCTTCCTCAACGGACCAATCAAAGAAGAGGTCTATGTTGAGCAACCTCCCGGCTTTGAAGATAGTGAGTACCCTAATCATGTGTATAAACTCTCTAAGGCGCTTTATGGGCTCAAGCAAGCCCCAAGAGCATGGTATGAATGCCTAAGAGATTTTCTTATCACTAATGGCTTCAAAGTTGGAAAGGCAGATCCTACTCTATTTACTAAAACTCTTGACAATGATTTGTTCGTATGCCAAATTTATGTTGATGATATTATATTTGGGTCTACTAACGAATCTACATGTGAGGAATTTCGTAGGATCATGACACAAAAATTCGAGATGTCTATGATGGGGGAGTTGAAGTATTTCTTAGGATTTCAAGTGAAACAACTCCAAGAGGGCACCTTCATTAGCCAAACGAAGTATACTCAAGACATTCTAAACAAGTTTGGGATGAAGGATGCCAAGCCCATCAAGACACCCATGGGAACCAATGGGCATCTCGACCTCCACACGGAAGGTAAATCTGTCGCTCAAAAGGTATACCGGTCGATGATTGGCTCTTTACTATATTTATGTGCATCTCGACCGGATATTATGCTTTCCATATGCATGTGTGCAAGATTCCAGGCCGGCCCTAAGGAAGCTCACCTTACGGCCGTAAAACAAATCTTGAGATATTTAGTTTATACACCTAAGTTTGGGCTTTGGTATCCTAGGGGATCCACATTTGATTTAATTGGTTATTAGGATGCCGATTAGGCGGGGTGTAAAATAAATAGAAAGAGCACATCGGGGACTTGCCAGTTCTTGGGAAGATCCTTGGTGACTTGGGCTTCAAAGAAGCAAAATTCCGTAGCTCTTTCTACCGCCGAAGCCAAGTATATTGCCGCAGGACATTGTTGCGCGCAACTACTTTGGATGAGGCAAACCCTTAGGGACTATGGTTACAAATTAACCAAAGTTCCTCTTCTATGTGATAATGAGAGTGCAATCCGCATGGCAGATAATCCCGTTGAGCATAGCCGCACTAAACACATAGCCATTTGGTATCATTTTCTAAGGGATCACCAACAAAAGGGAGATATCGAGATTGCATACATTAACACTAAAGATCAATTAGCCGATATCTTTACCAAGCCACTTGATGAACAAACCTTTAACAAACTTAGGCATGAGCTAAATATTCTTGATTCTAGGAATTTCTTTTGATATCTTGCATACATAGCTCATAAATATACCTTTGATCATGTCTCTTTCATGTGCTATGACTAATGTGTTTTCAAGTAAATTTCAAACCAAGTCATAGGTGTATTGAAAGGGAATTGGAGTCTTCGGCGAAGACAAAAGGCTTCCACTCTGTAACTCATCCTTCGCCATCGCTCCGAGCATCTCTCCGTCTTTTGGTATAATCTTCACTCATATGTTTTATTTGCCAAAAGGGAGAAAGTAGTTCGAAAGGGCTCTAATGATTCCGTTTTTGGCGATTTATGCCAAAGGGGGAGAGAGCATGAGCCCAAAGCAAAAGGACCGCACCACCACCAATTTCAAAAATTCTAGTCTTTCAATTTGGTTTTAAAGAAGTATTTTCAAATCAGTATCTTATGTGTGATATAATTTCAAATTGGTATACCCTCTTCAAAATTAACATCAAAACCCTCTTGAACTCTAAGAGGAGGATTTCATTAAGGGGGAGTTTTGTGTAGTCAAAAGGAAAAACATTTGAAACAGGGGGAGAAAATTTCAAATCTTGAAAATGCTTCTCAAAACCTTATTCATTTACCTTTGACTATTTGCAAAAGAACTTTGAAAAGGATTTACAAAAGAATTTGCAAAAACAAAACATGTGGTGCAAGCGTGGTCCAAAATATTAAAAACAAAGGAACAATCCATGCATATCCTATGAGTATTTATATTGGCTCAATTCTAAGTAACCTTTACACTTACGGGGCGTTTGGATCCCTTCATTTTAGAGGAATTGGAATTCACTCAATAAAGTAACTTATTTGGTTTGGAATTTGACATTCCACCACTTTCCAAAGTTCAGATATAAGCCTATCTTAAATTCATGGGGTGGAGGGTGGGAAATGATTTTATGTATTAGTAGAATTGGTTTCTAATCTATAACTTACATGACACTCTTCGTCTCACTCCTCTATATTAAAAATGTAGCACATAAATATCTCCGACATCTTGCTAATAATAGTATATAATTATATTTTGCATAAAACCAAATTAGCTTAATTGATATATGCCTAAATTACTATTATTAGAATGGAATTCAATTCCAATGATCCAAACGGGGCGTAAGCTTTTTTTTAATCTGGAATCTAGGGACATCTCAGAGAGATCAGATTAGTTAGCATGCACGTAAGTTACACCGGGGAAACGTAGGCAAGTGAACAGCCAACCAAACCTTATGCAAGGTACCCAGTTACTGTTCAATACTTTATTTGCAGACACACAAATACACCGAGACAAACATAACAGCAAAAAAGCTGCAGCCTTCAGCCCAAAACGATACAGTATACACCATTGGATCGAGAAAAATGCTTATCGTGAGATTCATGGGAGCTTAGTCACAGCCCACAAAAGGAGTAAGCCAGTATTTTCATTATCCTGCCAACAGTAAATACGCCCTGACTAATTTAGGGCGGGCTGCAATGGCAGCTTGGCAGGACAAAACGCAAAGCACAGGCACACGCTCACACAAACACATCGGCCGTATCAATATACACCTGGATCCATCCTCTTGTTACTGAGCTCAGCTGAACAAATTGGGAATGCAGGCTCCTGAGTCAGGATTCTGCTGCTCCTTCCAGATACGGCCTGTGACTCGCAGTTTCAGCTCTTTCCTTTCTCCACCTGAGAAGAAGAGAGCCATGTTGCGCTGAATTATTAGACCATCATGGCTGTCCCTAACCTTCCGGTGGCTGTCCCGGATGCTGCGGGGAGTTCCCTCCCATATCATCTTCCTGCCATTTGCACCAACCTCAAGGCTATAGCTGTAGTTCCTAGCATCATTTTCATCGCCCATAAACCGGAGGAAAGCCATGTATACTGGTGCCATTCCAAGCTGAAATGCCTCAAAGTGCAAGCAAAAGTACTGCCCAAAACAATGAAAAACCTAGAAGGACATAAGATAGTATCAGACCAAATTCACTTGATTCATAAATAGATAAAGCATAACTTTGTTATATATCATACTAGACTACTAGTAAGTTGTGGTCAGAAAATCTTGTTTCACTAGCTGAATACATAACATGTGTTTGATTCACATATTTCCAATGAGGGGTGTTCAAAATAACTGATGATGGGTGAATTAAACATATATTATCTATACTAACATAACTGATAAAACAAGGCATGACTGAAGGCAATCCAAGAGATAACTATAACTTAGTTCAAACATAGATAAAGCATAACTTCCTTGATTATGTAGTAGAACTAGAATATGAGAAAAAAATTGTTTCCTTAGCTGTGGTGATTTAACTTATTTCCAATGAGGAATGTTCAAGACAACAAAAGGTAAGATATAAAAACATCTGCATTATTAATAAAAAAAGCAATCAAGAGAACTACAAATATATGTGGATACTTACAGTTAGCATCCAAGTTGCATTTTCAACCTCTCTTGGATTGGACTTGACATAGCGGTGATTAAATGTACATCCAGAGTGCATGTCCACTTTATGATCATCTCGCAGATGTGCCACAAGAAAAGAAATATCCCCAACAACTGAGCATTCAGAACCAGCATAAGGGCAGTTGTATGGCCTAAAATTACACTGTGATTCATGCTTGAGTTTGCTGTAGTATGGGAAGACTTCTGAACATCCAAGAGAGTAGTATTTGCAGGGGAGCTCAAGTGATTCAGCCACCTTCTCTAATGCCAGACACCTGATGTCACCTAGCTCTTGTCGACAAGTTGGGCAGCGGTTGTGCACCCGAGTTTTGCAGGTGGAACATAGAGTATGACCATTTTGGCACTGTAACATAGGGAAACATTTCAGTTTGTAACAGGCTAATTTTTATGTCGATTGTTGAACCATGGGATTCAAATGCTAAACCTAGAAAATTCAAAGTTTCATATAATAAATGCTAAAACTAGGATGTATTTTCTCATTACATGGTTTCCAGAAGAGAAGAATAACAGGGAACAGAAAATAGATATATCAACAAATATATATTGTTCAATGTAGTAGAGCAAAATAGGATTATACTACTACAACGGATATGAAAGATTGCCCCTTCTAGTAAATGCTATTGGTCAGTCAAGCAGATCATTTTCACAAAGTAGATAGAAATTTTTTCCTCTTCACTTCCAAATGGGAATTTTATATATAGACTAACAAGAAAAGGACCTCAAAAACAAATTTTGAAGATGCATAATCAGCACCCAAACTACTAAAGGGAACTGCATAAGTTATCAAGCAACAGGAAACTTATTGGTCAAGATTTTTACTGGTCAGTTCAGAATCAAACATGAAAGCATTAGAGCATCCCATGGTAGAATGAATCCTGTGCTATTTGTGTCTGCAAAAAGACACAGTTGGAATCGTTGTATGCTATTCAGGAAAGTATCATAAGACATTAATAAAATCTTATCAATACATAAGGTTATTGAAACGCACTCTGGTGAGGAATATATAAGGAGAGCGTCAAGTAAATCAATTGTCAATTATTAAAATGTTCAATTTTGGAGAGACAAAATTGGCTGTGGGAACTACGCAATACTGCAATAGCAGTAATCCACAAAGAATTTGGCAGGCTCAGAGGAATCTAAAATACATGGCAGTAACTTAAAGAACAATTGACCTGATTAAACCAAAAGGACATCTCTACTTCTCTAGTTTGCAAACATTGTATCTTCCTCTTGGGTACGGGCATGAAAGCACGCACACACAGCATCCATAAAAACACAAATAAACTAGAAAAGGAAACTGTTGGGATTTTTTTATTAGATATAGAAGGGCATAGATGTTGCTTCCAAAGGAACACGTCACTTCATAAACATCTGCCCTAACCCTCATTCTTGCTTCCCAGTGTTAAATTCACTTCAAGCATTGAATGGACGAATGACATGAATGACGAGGCTAATTCAATCCTCATCTATTAATGCTCTGCCCCACATTCTGATTCCAGGCACAAGCTGACAAGCATAAACTCAAACGAGGTGCTACTCCTTGCGGCACACTGATTTCATTCGAAGACTAGAGACCACTGAGGAACAGAAACACAATCCATTACTACAAACAAATATGGAAGGAAACTAGATTGACAACATCGATAATTCGAGACAATTACAATATCTTAGATTCTCTGTATCTAAACTGCAATTATCACACAGTTAGCTATATGGAAAATTTAACTATTTTCCACTATTTAAAGGTGGGTGGCAAATTTTTTACCAAATCAGTGACTATGATGTCATGACACAAATTAAATGAGTGCTACAGTAAGTGGCAAAAATCGAATGTCCCGCTATATCGGTGGTTTGCAGGATGCAGAGGATGGGCAAGACGCATTTGCGATAGATGAAGAAAGGAAAGTTATTCCCCTATCAAATGTACCGATTACGCATGCCTGGGACAGAAAGATCGCGGGGAATTAAGCGGCCAGGTCTCCCCATGACCAAGAACCGCGAGCACAAGCAACAAAGATCCTAACCCTATATTGGAAGTAGCAACAGATCACGCAACCTCAGCCTTGGTAGGGCTAACATGCCAAGATCCCGAAACGAAGGCACTAAAGGAATCGGAGCGGGGCGCACCTGGTGGATAGGCGGGTACATGGAATTGGTGCAGACGGGGCACTCGAGCAGCTCGTGCACGCCCGTGGCTGGCGAAATCACCAGCGAACCCGCTCCCGCTACCGGCCCGGCGGCACCGACGCGGTCGGAGACGACGACCACGTTGACGGCGGCAGTACCGGCGGTGGAGGAGGATTTGAGGAAGGGGCGAGGGAGCTGGGACGAGGTGACGGCGTCGGTGTCGTCGTCCCCCATGCTGTCGGAGTAGGACATGCACTCGATGCTGTCCAGCTCCATGTTCCGCAGCAGATCGGGCCGAGAATCTTGACGGGTGCCCAACTTGTGCCGAGGCTCAGATTCGGCTCTCTCTCCGCCCTTCCTCGCGCGGGTCCGGATTGTTGCACCAGGTGCTCCGGGCTCCGAGGACTCGATCGAAGAACTCCACGGGCGCGGGCGGCGAGGGGACAGGGCAAGGGGAGCGTAGCAAAGGGGATGACAGACCAGGTGGGCTGTGGGTGTGAAGGGATGAAACGGGGGGAAGAGGGACTGAGGGAGGAATGTGTGTGGGGTCGGCGGTTGCGGCGGGTGGTGGTGGGGGCATGATGCGGTGGGGGTACCCAGCACGCGGCGTGGCGTACTGTCGTGGTGCCTTTTTCGGGTGGGTTTTTTATGACGGTCTGCAGGCAGACTGCTGTTGTGTGTGTGGTGTGGTGCGGCGCACGTTCAAATTTGAACCTGTCGACCGGCGGACGCAGGACCGCGGGCGTGGGCTGGCCGCAGTCAGACTGTCAGAGCACATGTCTTTCAGGAATTTGATGTGAGAGCGTTTGGTTATTGGCCCATTTTAAAAATCCAAATAACGCTACACTTGTATAGATTTTTCAAATATAAAAGATAGCAAAGCTATACAGCTCTAAGCCTCCACATTATATATATACCAACGCTATTTGTCACCTAGGGTAAAGCTTCACCTGGACCAAGGCAGAGCTCTCAGTGTGGCAAGATATGACATCCGCCATACCTTAATTTTCTAGTGAATTTACCCCAAAATCACTGTGTACCATAAGCACATATAAGGAAATTAAGTTTCGCTACGAGAAACTTACCATCGGCGGTCGGAGTAAGAACAAAAACGCATGTACTTTACGAACCGTTACCAGGCCTCCAGGCTGCTACTCTCTATGGGCCTTTTGGCCTTTGCTTGGCACGTTGACAGTTGACTACGACCTTCTTGCTAGCTAGCTGGACTTGGAGCCAACCACATGAGTACAGTTTGTCAGACGTATGCTAGGATTACTTCACCAAATCACTGTTTTGTGTCTCCATGGCTCAGATGTCCATCGCTCAGTTATCTTTCTGTCTCCCACAGCACCAAGGTCGCCCGTTCATCGCAAGGGTTGAGCAACAGTCATGGCATCTTCGACGAGACTGTGATGGTGGTGGTTGCGCAGTGGATCTCCTATCTATGCCACTGAGTGAAAAATCATTGCTATGTTTCGTCATACCTTAGATCTTTTCCGTCCTCCGCCACTGACCCGAACCCAGCCGCGCCCCCGACGCTGGGATCAGCTTGACCCGCGCGAGGGCCACGTGCTGGCGGCCAACACGATAGGCTCAGATCCAAAAAAAGGCGGCAAAAAACAACGCGCGGACGCGCCCTCTCACCCCACCCCGACCAATATAAAAGCGGACGGGCTTCGATCCCGATGTAACCCTAAAAATAAAAAATATTATTGGTGCTGTCGCCGCTGCCCGACTTCGATTCACGTCGAGTGCACCCACCGACAGTCAGTAAGATCGATCGCGAGCCGTTGTCTTCCTTTCGCGGTGATCGTCATCTGTTGTTGACTTAGGAGGTACGATCTGACAGTAAGTTCCTGAAAGGGAAATGTGCCCTTGGGACATTTCCAGTTGTTTTGGTGATTAAATGCTCAACACATTACTAAGAACTAGCACTGCTCTTATGAGCATGAGCACAGGTGGTTAGAAAAGCAAATTGAAGCAAATGTACGTTTCTAGCACTTAGTTATTTGTTTTAGGTGCTAACAATGTTCATCTAAGTGCTAGGGAACTTCTCAAGTCAAGCAAAAATGTAGTGAAGAAGGTTGGCTAAGTATGGCCAAACTTGGACCAGTCTCGACCTCACCGGACAGTCACCCGAGACGTGCTCAGGCGAGTCAGGACAGCGCTCGGGTGAAATGTCACACCCGGTTTTGGAAGGTAAACCGAATGCGAATCATGTACGTGCTAGGATCAGAAATTTCACGTACATGGCGATTACATAAATGACTCATCATAGCACAAATGCTTCGAATAACAATAAAGAGTAAGTAATGATATTAAAGACTAGAGTCATTTACATAATATAAATCAAAGTGCATATAATAGAAATGTAGCCAACGTAAATTAACCCACCATAGGCAGCTGACTGGGGAGGTCGCTAGCCTAATCCTCGAACTCGTCGAAGTCCTGGAACTCCTGGAGATCCGCCTTGACGTCTTCTTCTCCTTCTTTACCTGAGCATAGATTGCACCAAAGGCAGCCTGGTGTTTTGTGAAAGCAAGGGTGAGTACACATCAACGTACTCAATAAATGTCACGTTTGGCTGAGGTGGACTAGCTTTATGTGGAGTTAAGCTCAAGCAGTTGCTTTTAGTTGGTCATTTATTTATTATTAGTGGAAGCCAAGTTTTAGTAATAGCCAACTCGTGAACCATTTCCTCATCGAGGAACATCATGATCATCATCAAACCAAAAACATTAATAGAACCATTGAATCTCGAACCAGATGTATCTCTAATCAAAGAGGATCTCAATGCCGCTCATAACCGTGAGCACGGCTGATATATCAGTTTCATTCCCTCTGCAGAGGTCGCACACTTTACCCACGAGTCATGATTCCCTTTCTGCCCGGGGAGAGCTAATCCCCATTGACCACTACCTAGGTGGCTTGGCAGGGTATCGCTACGTAGCCTTTACAAAGACTCCCCTGGTGCATAGCTGCTCATTAGGTTTCGCCAGTCGTACAAATGCAGTACACCTCCCCAAGGTGGGTGACTAACAAAACCAAATCGAATGAACCTCTACACCCCACCTTAGCAGAGCGAGCACTACGCCCCGGCCCCCATTGACGGCCCTCCGGCAAAGCCAACTATACCCTTAGGTTCATCAAATTAATCAGCTAAGGGCGTCCCATTCCACCCTCATGGCTGCGCTGTTATCCCGGGTGGTCACTCCACGAACAGGTCTTTACGGAGAGGTACTCAGGAAAATGGCCTGAGTCCCCTAAAGTATCACAATATCATCATCGGGATAACATCATCGTATCATAAATGTTCACATCATGTTCATTGATTAAGTTGAAGCAATAGCATAACCTAACCATAATAACCCAAAAGGTAATCAAGGAAAAGGTAAATACAAAACTAGTCAATCCTTAGGTTTCAATTAAGTAATGCGGGACAGTGAATTATAAAGTAAGTAGGACATAATAGGTCAGACGACACTTGCCTTCACCAAACAGATGCTCAGGATCTTCAACCTCATAGAACTCAGAGAGCTTGATCACTTGGTCGCCAACGCTTGATCGTCGATTCCTCAAAGCGCGGAAACAAATCGCGATCTAATCGCAACGCGAAGCGAAGACGAACAAGCACAAGCAAACATATATATATATATATATATATATATATATATATATATATATATATATATATATATATATATATTGTTGGGACCATGCTTCGTTGCCGAAGGTCCTGCAGGAAGAAACACCTTCAGCAAATCTGTTTATATGTGGTACCGAAGCTACCGCTCATGAAGCTTCGATATTATAACGTATCCAAAGACGAAGGATCGAACCGACTTAAAGATGGAATGACTTTTTAGTCCATAAGGGTCTGAGTCATAATTGTAATCTTTTTGTAAGGGGCATGATTGTAATTTCTTACAGGCTGTGTCCTGTGCCTATAAATAGATGAACAATACTCCTTTACTGTAGACGCAATCTTGTAATTGCTAACACCTTACGCTGGAATTATTGTTTTCTGCCAAGGCGAAGGTATAAATGTACCTAAATATTATGTTTTAATATTTAAGTTCATATTATAAAATAAGTGAATAATGTTATTTATTCTTGGTATTCTATAACGTTTTATATTTTATATTTCATTTCGCATTGTTTTATCTCTAATCACGAAGGTGTGACCTTCGTGATATATTATTCATAACCTTCGTTCGAAGTTCATTAAATCCTTGGGGAAATAATGCTTCAGCGGACGAAGGGCTTTAACATTTAACATTCTATGTTGCCTTGTTCTTAATTCATAGCATTTGAGAACAAGTCCCCAACATTGGCGCCCACCTCCGGTGAACTCACTTCCACTTTTTGAGTTGATGGCTTCGTTCAAGAACCAAGCTGGAACTGCTTCGGCTCCGAAGCTGATCCTCCCGATCACAGGCGGTTCATGCTCAGAGTCGGCTAACAAGAAGCATAAGAAGGAGGCACAGAGAAGGGTACAGCATGTCGGGGTGCAAGGACCCTTCATCAAGTCAAGATGGTCTCATATCCCAATTACCTTCTCCCAAGAGGACCTTCAGCTCAAGGATTACCCTCACAATGATGCTATTGTCATATCTTGTGTCATCAAAGGATTTCTAGTCCACAATGTTTTGGTTGACATAGGCAGTGCAACCGACATTATATTTGCTAAAGCCTTCAAACAGATGCAAGAGCCAGAAGACAAGATTCATGATGCTACGCACCCTCTTTGTGGCTTCGGAGGAAGACAAATTGTAGCGCTTGGTAAGATTACCATGCCAGTGACCTTCGGATTTGTCAACAATACAAGGACTGAGCAAGTTGTGTTTGACATTGTCGACATGGAGTACCCTTACAATGCAATCATTGGTCGCGGGACACTCAATGCTTTCGAAGCAATTCTTCATCCAACATATCTTTGCATGAAGATACCTTCGGATCAAGGACCTATTGCTATTCATGGGAGTCAGGAAGCTGCCAGAAAGGCCGAAGGGAATTGGACAGATTCAAAGGCAATTCACAATATAGATGAAGCCGAAGCTTGTGAGCAGTACAAGTACAGAAGGGAGAATGCTGCTTCGGCCGATCAGCCGAAACCCATGCTTTTATGCGAAGATATCGCAGAGCAGGAGGTGTTGCCGGGATCTCAGTTGTCTGAGGAACAAGAGAAAACCATGATAAGGTTTCTGTTCAACAACAAAGATGTCTTTGCATGGTCGGCTAACGATCTCTGTGGCGTCAACAGGGATGTTATTGAACACTCTCTCAATGTTGATCCATCCTTCAGACCCAGAAAGCAGAGGCTTCGGAAGATGTCTGATGACAAGGCCGAAGGTGCTCTAAATGAAGTAAAAAGACTCCTCAGCGTTGGAGTCATCAGAGAAGTGAAGTATCCAGAATGGCTGGCCAACACTGTTATGGTAAAAAAGGCCAATGGCAAATGGAGGATGTGCATTGATTTTACTGATCTCAACAAGGCTTGTCCGAAGGATGAGTTTCCATTGCCAAGGATAGATTCCCTAGTTGATGCAGCAGCTTCGTTAGAGCTTATGAGTCTGCTAGATTGTTATTTAGGCTACCATCAAATTTGGATGAAGAAAGAGGATGAGCCGAAAACCAGCTTCATAACCCCTAGTGGAACATATTGTTATCTTTGGATGCCTGAGGGGCTCAAGAACGCTGGAGGAAGCTTCAGCAGAATGACAGCGAAGGTTCTCCATTCTCAGATAGGCAGAAATGTGTTAACATATGTTGATGATATTATAGTAAAAAGCACCAAGAAAGAAAATCACATTGCTGATCTGCAGGAGACATTCGCTAATTTCAGACAGGCTGGTCTGAAGTTAAATCCAGAGAAGTGTGTCTTCGGAGTAAAAAAGGGGAAATTCCTCGGTTGTCTGGTCTCAACAAAGGGAATCGAAGCTAATCCAAATAAGATCGAAGCTATTCTTCGGATGGAGCCCCCAAGCACAAAGAAGGGGGCTCAACGATTGACAGGAAGACTGGCATCTCTCAACCGATTCATATCTAGATCAGTAGAGAGAAATTTACCATTCTTCGAAGTGCTGAAGTCAGCCGAAGTTTTTCAATGGGGATCAGCTCAACAGAGAGCCTTCGAAGAGCTGAAGCAATATTTGATAGACCTAACGACGTTAACTCCACCAACGCCAGGGGCTCCTCTGTTGCTGTACGTGGCAGCTTCGCATTCAGCAGTGAGTGCGGCACTTGTTCAAGAAAAACTTGAGGGACAAACCAAAAAGCAAGCCCCAATATACTTCATCTCCGAAGTTCTTAGTCTATCAAAGAAGAATTATACAGAATTGGAGAAGGTCTTATATGCCGTCTTAATGGCATCCAGAAAGCTTCGACATTACTTTCAAGCATATCATATAATTGTCCCTTCGTCACAACCTTTGAAGGATGTCATGAGGAACAGAGAAGCTACTAGAAGAATTGGAAAGTGGGCTGTGGAGCTTAATGAGTTCAGCATTGATTATGTGCACAGATCCTCAATACAATCCCAGGCGTTAGCAGACTTCATTGCCGATTGGACGCCAGGGGCTCAAGGAGAAGAAACAACTAAAGATACCGAAGTATGGATGGTATTTTGTGATGGTTCTTGGGGAACCTTCGGGGCAGGAGCAGCTGCTGTGTTAGTAGCACCCTCCAAAGTTAAAACTTGCTACGCAGCAAGACTTGATTTTAGCTGCACAAATAATATTGCTGAGTACGAAGCTTTGCTTTTGGGCCTTCGAAAGTTAAAAGCAATGGGGATTAGAAGGGCAGTTCTTAAAACTGATTCCCAGGTTATTTCTGGCCATATTGACAAGAGTTGTAAAGCAAGAGACCCGAAGCTTGAGAAATATTTAGACACGGTCCGAAGGATTGAAGCTTCCTTTGAAGGATTTTCTGTCAAAAACATTCCTCGAGGAGAAAATGAACATGCTGATTTGCTAGCCAAGTTAGCAGCACAGGGGCTGCCCTTACCTTCGGAAGTATTTTTTGAAACAACAAAAGCACCTTTGGTGGAACTTCTTGAAAGAGCAGTCCTCAATATATCTCCTGTTCATAGTGAAGATTAGAGAACTGAGATCATTTCTTTCCTTCAGGGCAATTTCCTTTCAGATGATGAAGCTTATAACAAGAGAATAGAGGCAAGAGCTCGACCATATGTCATAATAGAAGGGGACCTGTACAAGCGTGGAGTATGTTCTCCACTACTCAAATGTTTATCCAGAGCCGAAGGTATAGAATTGATGAAGGAAATACACGCAGGCCTGTGTGGATCTCACATTGGATATAGGCCTTTGCTGGGAAAAGTTTTCCGTCAAGGATTTTATTGGCCAAAGGCAGCTTGAGATGCAGCGGAAGAGATCAAAAACAACCTTCCTCTCTAACCCAGTTAATACAACCCATTTGGCCATTGCAAAGGTGGGGCCTTGATTTGTTAGGCCCGCTACCACCAGCACAAGGAAATTTAAAATATGTTGTGGTAGCAGTAGAATATTTTTCTAAGTGGATTGAGGCGAAGCCTTTAGCCACAATAACTTCGGTTACCATTCAGAAATTTTTCTGGCAGAATATTGTGTGTCGTTTCGGAGTGCTGAAGGCCATTACTGTGGATAACGGAACACAGTTTGATGCTGAAGCTTTTAAAGAATTCTGTGGACAAATTGGCACGAAGATCCATTTTGCATCGATTAGGCATCCAGAGTCAAATGGACTTGTCGAAAGAGCTAATGGTATCATAATGATGGGAATAATGAAATTAATCTTCAATCAGCCCAGAGGAAAATGGCCAGATGAGTTAATTAAAGTGGTGTGGAGTCACAATACAACGACATCAAGGTCAACATGATTTACACCATTCAAGTTATTATTTGGTGACGAAGCAATAACTCCGGAAGAAGCAAAAGCAGGATCAATAAGAATAGTAGCTTCGGCAGAAGACGAAGCTGAAGCTGATTACTCTGTGGAAAAAGATGCTATAGAAGGGATCATGCTTCAAGCTGTGGAAAACATCAATAAATATCAAGCCGAAATAATAAAATGCGTGATAGAAAGGTTCGGCTAAAGAATATTAAGACATGACATTTGGTGCTTCGGAGAGTGGCCAACCCAGAGACAGTAGGCAAGCTACAGCTGAAGTGGGAAGGACCTTTTCTTGTAGTGTCTTCGTCAAGACCCGATTCCTACAGATTGAAGGATATGGACGGCAACGACATTCCTAGATCATGGAATGCGGATGAGCTTCGGCGATATTATGTCTAGCTTGATGTAATTTTTCTATTCTTTTTTATGGCACCCTTTTCCTTTCCAAAGGGGGAGAAAGGTTTTTAATGGGGCCATAACATGTAATTTCTCTTTTTCTTACTTTAAGAGCAGTATCCCCCAAAAAATGTAAATGTAAAAACTAAGAACGCACCATTGAGTGCAAAGGGAAAAGAAAAGAGAACAGGGAGAAGCTCAAAAGTCGTTCCTAAGGGAATGCAGAGCTTACAGCGAAAAATAAACGCTGATTCCACTGAAGTAAAAGACGAAGAAGCTCCTAAGGGAGGCTTACAGCGAAAAATAAGCGTTGATTCCGCTGAAGTAAAAGGCGAAGAAGCTCCTAAGGGAGGCTTACAACGAAAAGTCAGCGCTGATACACCGAAAGATAAACGGTGAAGCCGAAAAATAAGCGGCAAAGAGACTTGAGTCATTCCTAAGGGAATGAAGGCTATGATTATGGCTTCGAATATGTATTTGGACATTCATTTGCACGATACATTACATCATGACATTTGCATTCATAAACATTCATTTAGACATACATAGAATCATTATCATCATATCATACAGAGAAGGCAGATGCTTCGGCTATAAGGATAAAGCTTCGGAGAGAAACAGAAAGAAGAAATCTTCATGCTTCGTTGTGTACGAAAAGAAGGGAAGGTGTTTTTCGCCTTCGGCTTAAAAAAGAAAAATTTCGTCCACAGCAAAGCAGATTACACACGGACAAAGGGGTAAAGATATATTACGAGGTACGCACAAATTTACATAGATTTCTTTACAATCATATTACAAAATTTTCCCTAGAATTTTCTGCAACAAAGCCTTTCAGAGCATCTGTTAGGGCTTCAGCTCATCATTCTTTAGCTTCATCATTCTGTACATATTAAAATGGAATGAGAAAAGCGCAGACTTCAAGGAGAAGGTAAAAATAACAAGTATAAGTTTCTCACTGGCTTAAGGTGGCTCCGAGCTTCGTCACCAGCCATTTTTCGCCCGCCGTTTATCCAAATCTAGGTCATAAACCTGTTTCCTATGCTTCGAGCTAAGCTGGGGATGTCAATCAAATCTGCTGGCGACAAGCTGAAGTTTGGCCTATTAACAATTTTCCCGTGCGTGCAGCCAGCCTTCAGGAAAGCAGTAGCTGTGCCTCGAGAAGCTAACATGGCGCAGAAATCAGCATGCCCAGCGATAACTTCGTCAAGTGCATCAACTTCGCCCTCAATGTATTCAAAGGTGCTTGGCAGGTTTTCCGCTGAAGGTGTAAACTTATCAGAGCTGGCTCCAATTGAGTAAAACACATCCTTCAGCCGCTGCACACATCGGTTGCCAAAATCTAAACATTTTTCTTGAAGCTCCTTCAATGATTTCTGCAAATTTGAATTCTTCTCAATTTCGGTCTTGAGACTTGTTTCAAGATTCTTCTTTTCTTGCTCAGATTTTTCTGATTTTATGAGTAATTCGCTGTTTAATTTGTCAATTTCGGCTTGAGCTTCAGCCAGCAAACCCTCCATAGAGTGAATGATGAAGTCCTTCTTCTCCAAGGCAGCTTCGTGATCTTTAACTTTATTTTCAAGGTCTTGAATGACGAAGTCCTTTTTCTTCAAAGCAGCTTCGTAACTTTCGACTTTATTTTCTAGATCTTTGATTGTAGCTTCGTTTTTCACGTCTTCAAGATCTTGTTGCATCCTCAGCACTTTACTTAGTAATATACTCTGGTAAAACAATTTTCGTCAGAAAACATCTTAATTCATAAAATAATAAAAACTTAAGAGTTTTACCTTAAAATTAGCGTAGAACAAGCTACCGACGATATGCTGTCGCTGGTACCTGCAGAGGTCCGCCTCAATCTTCGGCAAGCCAACATTCTTCGAGAAAGTCCTAACGACCTTGGCCTCGGTTCGATTCCGAAGGCATCTCAGTTTTCCTTCATTGACTCCGCCAAACAGCAGAGCCCCTGGTTTGTACCCACAGGATACAACATATTTCTTCAGCTCTTCTTTTCAGTTTCTGATAACTCTTGCCCTAGTATATCTTGAAAATTGAAGTTTTCCTCTTCCAAAGTATCTTCAATTTGCTCTTTTACTTTCTCAATTGTTGTGTCCACCGTGGACGCAGCAGCTTCTTCCTCAGCCATTTTTAGAAGCATATTATCAATATCACCAAGAGTGGTTTCTAGATTAGGATCTTCGGCGGTCTCGGTCTCGGCATCTTCGGCTCCAGTGGCTTCGGCTCCGGTGGCTGCGGTTTCGGCAGTGCCAGCGCTTTCAATAAATGGTATTTTTGACGCTGATGTCGGCGGCGGTGTCTGATGAATGACATCGGCCACTTGGATAATTCTTCGTTTTTTCAGCTTAGCGGGACTTTCTGTTGCCGAAGGTTCTTTTTCCTTCTGAAAAAACTTCGTCAGTTCTGGCGCCAGCGGACTTAGCTTGATAGGCAAAGGTTCAGTCATTACCTTTAGAATCTCTTCCACTTCGGCAGCAGAAAGGTGTCGCAGGAGCTTCTTCCTCTTGGTCCGACGTCTTTGGTTTCGGGGATGCAGCTTTTCTTTTCTTTGGAGCAGCTATCTTCGGCTCAGGGCTTAGTTTTCTTTTCTCAGAAATTTCTTTGTTCTTTTTAGCCAATTTGGTACCTTCTTTGTCAAGCGCGCTGGCAACTCTTTTTCTTTTCTGTCCTTCGGCAACTTTGCCCAGTTGCTCATAGTCAGGATAATCAAAATTCAAAGCATCCATCACCCGATTCATTCTTCGCTTCGGACGAGTACCGAAGGCCGCAGTCATTAACTAATCTTCTTTCTTAGAATAATTGCCGAGGATCTCGTTGCACATAACCTCAATTGTGTCCAGCCACTCTTGGCAAGGTGCTTTAAAATGTTTTTTAAACTAGAAATAATAAGGTAGTCGAACAAACTCTTTTTTCTTCTTCTCCACTTTTAGCTTCGGCATATCCCATTCCTTCAAAGTTGGGAATACTCTGAAGGCTAAGAATTCTTGGACCAGATCTCTGGTGCCAATGTGCTCTGCAACAACCCGAAATTCGCCCAGTGCAATCTGGCATAGGCTATCTGGATCCATGACGCATTGGGGTCTAGTTACTCCGAAGGTTAACCTTAAAGGGCTCTGAACCAACTTTTCTTTCTTTTCATCCACTTTGACATAAAACCATTCATTCTTCCAGCCAGCCGACCATTTTGTATGATAGCTGATAACTGGGTACTTGGCATCTTTCCGATATGCAAAATTGTAGCAGCCAAAATTATCATGCAGCCCATCTTCTCTAGCTTTTGTCTGGTAATGAAGCTCGTGTGCCCGGCAAAAACCTTTGGCAAGTGGTTCTGCCTCCTGGCTTCAGAGTGCCCAGATGTAAACACTAAGCCTAACAATGGCGTTAGGGGTTAACTGATGAAGGTGAATTCCAAATCCCTCTAAAACATCTGCAATCATCCCATGCAGGGGAAATCTTAACCCTGCTTTGAAGAAGCTTTTAAAAACCACCACTTCATCTTTTTCGGGCTTCGGGGTAACTTCCTCTCCCCCGAAGCAAATCAGCTCCTTCTTGTCTTCGCTGAAATAGCCTAGCTTTAATAACTTAGTTATATCACCTTTGGTAATAGTAGACTTCCCAAACTCTAAGTGGCTGGGTTTAGATGGCATTGCACCATACTCATCTTCAATCTCATCTTCTTCAGCGTCAGCTTGTGTTGCTTCGGCATCAGGCGTGTCCTCTGATGAAACCAGCCCAGAACGCCTCATTGCTTCGGAAATCGGAACAGTTTCAGTGGCTTCGGTCTCATCTCCATCACGCTCAACCCTGGCAGTGGAGCGTACTCTGGCCATTTGATTATGAATTTCTTGAAGTTTTTTGGAAATTAATAACCTTTTTTCCAAAGCTCTTTTTCTGATGGAGCTGAATCCAAAGTGGTGCTTCGTTTGAGTACAAAAGTCAAGCTTTGGCTATGGTTAAAATTTTTGGCAGCAAAACAGTGCAATAGCAATGAATGTTGTGGTAACTTCACACCTACCCGTCTGTTTATATAGTGCTGCAGGTAAGAAGATGAATCGTCAAGTCTTTTACACCGGACAAATAGTCGCTCGCACCCACTGAACGGTGGGCCACAAAACCCGAGAAGGTGAACCTGCATGGTGGGACCGCTCCGCGCTCGGAAATTGTATCGTTTCCCGACAACGAGCTCAGGGAAGGTGTTTTTCGGACCTTCGGCTTCCCGAAGCCTAAGAGACTTTTTCACGGATCAAGGTCGTTACGAAAAACGATATAGCGCCGCGAAGGGGCTACTGTTGGGACCATGCTTCGTCGCCGAAGGTCCTACAGGAAGAAACACCTTCGGCAAATCTGTTTATATGTGGTACCGAAGCTACCGCTCATGAAGCTTCGATATTATAACGTATCCAAAGACGAAGGATCGAACCGACTTAAAGATGGAATGACTTTTTAGTCCATAAGGGTCTGAGTCATAATTGTAATCTTTTGTAAGGGGCATGATTGTAATTTCTTACAGGCTGCGTCCTGTGCCTATAAATAGATGAACAATACTCCTTTACTGTAGACACAATCTTGTAATTGCTAACGCCTTACGCTGGAATTATTGTTTTCTGCCGAGGCGAAGGTATAATTGTACCTAAATATTATGTTTTAATATTTAAGTTCATATTATAAAATAAGTGAATAATGTTATTTATTCTTGGTATTCTATAACGTTTTATATTTTATATTTCATTTCACATTGTTTTATCTCTAATCACGAAGGTGTGACCTTCGTGATATATTATTCATAACCTTCCTCCGAAGTTCATTAAATCCTTGGAAAAATAATGCTTCAGCGGACGAAGGGCTTTAACATTTAACATTCTATGTTGCCTTGTTCTTAATTCATAGCATTTGAGAACAAGTCCCCAATATATATATATATATATATATATATATATATATATATATATATATGCATAAAAATATTACCATACAAGATAAAATGTTATAAAAACATGCAGCATAAAATATAGCTCGATTCTATGGTCACGCGAGGGAAAGAAACGTCGAAATCGAAGCTACGGTTGAGAAGTTAGTGCATTAACGTTAAACAAGTATTAACTATAACTTTTAGTTCAATATTATCAAATATAAATATTATACATCAGTCAGTTCGATTAATCTGCTACACTAACAAATGTCAGTTAATTAAATAATTTAATTAAAACAAGATATTCTAAGCGAGATTAATTTATGACGCGTGAAACAGCATGGCAGCGTGCAAACGACGCGCGGACACGCGCGACATAGCACGCTGACGATATACGAAACAGCGAGCGCGACGAGCACGAACGACGCGCCAACCAGCACGCCATCACGTGCGGAATAGCACGCGTAACAGACGAGGAAAACTAAATAGGTGACACGTTTATACTAAACAAATGTTAAATAAATAGAAAATAGTTAAGTTAATATTTACCATGTTAATATTTATTATAAAAACTCCAAGTGGAACACTACACATTTAATCTAGTTAGAATATTAATCTAATAAGTATTAGTCGAGCGAACCTTAAGTTAATTATCTAAAATATATGACATGATGCATTAACATCGTTAACATGAGTGTTTATAAGCGGCAAACTATTTATTATCACGCGTAGACACCGCGCGACACACGTGATCGTCATGCGACGACGCACGGACACGACGGGTGATGACACACAACGCTGTACGAAATAGCGCGCGGTCGGCACGCGAAACAACATGAACGACAGCGCGCGAACAGCACAATGACGCACAAACTATGCAGCGCGCGAACAACAACAACAAATAATTAGTTAAAAGTATTTAAGCTGATATTGATCAAGTTAATTAACGTTTATTTATAAAAGTGTGAGTTAAAACTATAAAACAATTTTAATTACAAGGTCATTTTAATAAGTATCGAATAAATAGCTTATCTTGTGACATGATAAAATACATTACTAATACGAAATCGCGTCGGGCCGCTCCGGGCCGTGGCCTGACCACTAGGCCACGCCGACAAGGGTCGGGCCGGCCGCTGCCGCACGCAGGGGCCTCACCGACAGGCACGGACGCCGTGCAAGCAGGCTGCGCAGGGGGAAGGCTTGGACGAGGCTGTTCCGGGTGCGCGACGAACGAGGGAGACGAAACGCACTAACGCGCAACACAACACGTAGCGACGCAGCACGTCGGCGCAACGGCAAAGGCAGACTCTGGTTTGGGCGTGCGGGTGATCGACGGACGACAAGGAAGAAGGGGTGGGCGGGATCTCACCTTGTGACGACGATGAGGCTTGCCGGACGTGAAGAACTCGCAGGGGATCCTTGGCCGGCCAGAGCGAACTTGTCGCCGCTGCTGCTACATGATGGAGGACGCCAGGGAGGTGCGGCCATGGGAAGGAGTTGTGGTATGCGACCTCCATGGCTGGGCGCTGCAGGAGGGCAACGTGGTAGTGAGCAGGGCGAGATCGTGGGCGGTTTTTTGGTCGTGGACGCGGGATGCTCGGGCGGCCGATCGCCAGGTGGCCAGAAGGCGTGCGGCGGTTGCGCTGGGGCGTGCCAGCCACCGAGCACGCGTTGCGCGCGCTGCTGGCCAGCAGGCTAGGCCGAGAGGGGGGAGAGGCGCATGGGGCGAGTTGGGCAGCACGAGAGTGGGCCGCAACGGCTGGGAGCGCGCGAAAGTGGCCTGGTGG
The DNA here is from genome assembly GCF_902167145.1 of Zea mays. NCBI lineage: Eukaryota > Viridiplantae > Streptophyta > Magnoliopsida > Poales > Poaceae > Zea > Zea mays. The sequence goes on along the minus strand of NC_050100.1, from coordinate 133,264,874 downwards.
GCCGGGGAGCGCGCGAGGGGGAGCAGGAGCGCGGTTGCTTGGCCAAGCGCGCCGAGCGGCCCAAGAGGGGGAAGAGGGGCTAGCTGGGCTGACTGAGTGGCCAGCAGCCCAAGAGAGAGGGGGAGGGAAGAGAAGCGCGGGTGGGCCGAAAAGAAAAGGAGTTGGGCCACGCAGCAGACCTAGCAGGCCAAGCCGGGGGAGAAGGGAGGGATTGTTGGTTTTTCCTTCTTCCCATTCTCTTTACATTTATTTTTTTAAACTCATGCATAATCCACAATTTGAAAGAAAGCACATCAAGCCCACTATCAAACAGAAAAGATTATACTCCGGTAGGATGCAACAACCAAAACTTCTCTAGGGTTTTATTGACACCTATATTTGAAGTAACACCCCCTATTATTTGGGAAGAAATGAATAAAGGAGCAAAAAGAAAGAGGAAAAAGAAGGTAACACCTGAATTTGGTGGATATTAGAAAATAAAAAATTATACCCCCAAATTTAGGGTGTTACACGAAACGTGTCTAGCTCGGGGCGAATTCTGTTTGGCTTGGGCAAGTCGGAGATGTGCTCGAGCGAGTCGTAATTGCACTCGGGCGAACCGTTATCGTCTCCCGTCTGAGGATGTCCTTGGTCGAGCCAGGACCATGTCTCTCCCTGAGGTTGATCTCGGGCGGATTAGGACTGTGTCTTCCGTCGAGGTTGGCCTCGGGCAAGTCGTAACTGCCTCGGGCGAGTCGTGAGTGCCTCAGGCATGTCGTGGCATTGGGCGAGTTGTGGCCTCGGGCGAGCTGTGGCCTTGGGCACGTTGCTTCCTCGGATGAGTTGTGGCTTTAGGCCAGTCATGTCCGATGTGCCATGTGACTGAAGGCGCATAACATTCGGCTCAACTGATGAAGGAAACATATCATTAATTGTCAATCTGATGCATGGAGACAGGAAAGGCTGATTGCTTCCCTAATGAAGATCCAACGACTCCTAGATTTCTTAGGGCTATAAAAGTGTTGAAAGGGAAATGGGCTTAAACATTTCCTATAATCGATTTTGGTATTTGATGTCCATCACAAACCACAAGGACTAACTAGTTTGCCTAGTTGTCATTTATCTTAGGAGCATAAAGTTCAACATAAACCAACAAAGAAAATGAGTTGGGGAACTCTACAAAGTTTAGAGCAAAAATAAGTATGGGTGCTGCCAGTGGCGCACCGGACACTGTCCGTTGCCCAGGCCAAAGCACCCCACGAACTGGTCGCTCTCGGATTTTTCCAGAGTCACTCTACTATAATTCACCGGACTGACTGGTGTGCATCGGACATATCTGGTGTGCACCGGAGCAACGGTCAACTGTGCCCAACGGTCGACTGTGGTGAATAGTGAACAGTGGACAGCGCAGAAGTTAGAAGTCAGAACCGCGAAGTCAGAACGCACCGAACTGTCCGGTGTGCCACCGGACTGTCCAGTGCCGCAAGAGGACAAAGGACTTCAACAGTCAACCGCTCCAAACCCGAACGGTCAGATGACGTGGCACGCACCGGACAATGAATAGGTCATGTCCGGTGCACCACCGGACTGTCCGGTGCACCCATCGACAGCAACGGCTGGAATAGTGGTTGGGGCTATAAATACCCCTAACCACCACCATTCAAGCCATCCATGTTTTTAGCCCTTCACATTCAATACAAGAGCAAAAGCATACACTCCAAGACACAATCAAAAGATCAAATCCTCTCTAAGCCTCAAAATCAACTCAATTGCTTAGTGACTTGAGAGAGGGTGTTTTGTGTTCTTTTGTTGCTTGGATTGGTTTCTTCCTCTGACTCTAACCCTTCTAAGTGCTTTGTAAAGCTAGCAAGAGACACCTATTTGTGTGGTGATCCTTGCGGGGTCTTAGTAACCCGAGTGATTAATGAGAAGCACTCGACCGGTCTGTGTGACCGATTGAGAGAGGGAAAGGGTTGGAATAGACCTGGCCTTTGTGGCTTCCTCAACGGGGACTAGGTTCTTTGGAACCGAACCTCAGTAAACAAATCGCCGTGTTCATTTGTGTTGATCTCCACTCAATTTATTTATCCCCTCTCCTCTCTCTCTAAAGTTCCTTTGCTCATATCGATTTGAGTTGCTCCCAAAGTTATCTGCATTAATTGAGCAACTCATAGCAAGGAAAACTATCTTCCACACTCTGAATTATTTCTAACACTAGCCTTGGGGCATAGTGTGTGTTCAAAGTTTATAATTTTCAGGTTTCGCCTATTCACCCCCCTCTAGGTGACTTTCAATTGGTATCAGAGCCCGGTTCTTCATTAGAGTCTAACAACTCAAAGCGATGTCGGGAGAACACGCCAAGAGGGAGATGGTCACCGGCAAAAAGCCCGAAGCCTCGGGAAGGAAGAACAATGAATGAACTCTATCAAAGGAGGCCAGAACAAGCACAAGGAGGAATCTGCTTCCTCCATCAAGTCACAAAGGAAGGGTGACAAGAAGAAAAAGAAAATGAAGAAAGTGGACTACTATGAGACCAACTCTTCATCACCTTCCACCTCCGGTGCCGTCAAACCTCACTCCACGAAAGCATATGGGATATTGTTGAGTTTGGAGCGCAGACACCACATGTGGGCGATGAGGATTATGACTCCGATGAGGCCGCCCAAATAAGGCATTTTAATTCCCAAGAAACTTCTATAATCCTCTCTTCCTTGTGTCGAGAGGAGTATAACAAAGTGCAAGGGTTGAAAAATGCCAAAGAAATTTCAGATGTCCTCAAGACGGCGCATGAAGGGGGCGAGGTGACCAAAATCACCTAGCGCGAGATGATCGAAAGAGAACTCGGTCGATTCGTCCTCAACAAAGGAGAGGAGCCACAAGCGATGTACAACCGGCTCAAAACAATGGTCAACCAAGTGCGCAACCTCGGGAGCACCAAATGGGATGACCATGAAATGATCAAGGTTATTCTAAGATCTCTTGTTTTTTGTAATCCTACTCAAGTTCAATTAATTCATGGAGATCCTAGATACAAACAGATGCCCCCCGAGGAGGTAATTGGCAAGTTTGTGAGCTTTGAACTTATGATCAAAGACTCCAAACACATTGTCAACTTGGAGCAAGGCGCCGCCTCCACACCCGAGGTGCAACTCGTTGCATTCAAAGCAACGGAAGAAAAGAAGAACGAGTCTACACCAAGTAGACTCCCAATTGACGCCTCTAAGCTCGACAACGAGGAGATGTCTCTTATCATTAAGAGCTTTCGGCAAATCCTCAAACAAAGGAAGGGGAAGGACTACAAACCTTGTTCCAAGAGGGTGTGCTATAGGTGTGGTAAGTCCGGTCACTTTATTGCAAAATGTCCATATACAAGTGACAGTGATAGGGATGACAACAAGAAAGGGAAGAAGAAGATGTAGAAGAAAAGATACTACAAGAAGAAGGGTGGCGAGGCGCACATGGGGTAGGTATGGGACTCTGACGAGAGCTCCACCGACTCCTCCGACGATGAGGATGCCGTCAACAAGGGACATCTCTTCCCCAACGTCGGCTACAAATGCCTAATGGCTAAGGATGGCAAAAAGAAGAAGGTACATTCTAGAGATACCCCCAAATATACTACTTCCGATGATGAGGGTAGCTCTAGTGATAATGAAGATGACTTAACTTCTCTTTTTGCAAACCTTATCAAGGATCAAAAGAAAAAGATAAATGAATTGATAGAAACCATTAACGAGAAGGATGATCTCTTGGAATGCCAAGAGGACTTGCTAGTTAAGAAAAATAAGAAGTTTGTTAAACTAAAAAATGCTTATGCTCTTGAAGTAGAAAAATGTGAAAATTTGTTTAAAGAGCTTAATGTTTGCAATGATTCAATTTTCTGTCTTAGAACTGAAAATGCTAGTTTAAATGCTAAGATAGAAGAATTGAATGCTTGCAATGTTTCTACATCTACTGTTGAGCATGTCACTATTTGCACTAGATGTAGAGATGTTATATTGATGCTATGGATGATCACCTTGCCATGATTAAAAAACAAAATGATCACATAGCTAAATTAAATGACAAAATTGCCAAGCATGAGTTAGAAAATGGAAATTTTAAATTTGCTCGTAGCATGCTCTATAATGGGAGATGCCCTGGCATTAAGGATGTCATTGACTTTCAACTAGGGAGCTAAAGCAACATCAAACATAATGCCCCCAAGAACAGACTATCTGATTTTGTTAAGGGTAAGGCTCCCATAGTTCAGGATAGAGATGGTTACATTTTATATCCTGAGAACTATCCTGAGCACAAAATTAGGAAAATTCATGCTAGAAAAACTCATACTATTTCTCATCATGCTTATATGTATATTAATGAGGCATCTAGCTCTAGGCATTCAACTCATGTCAAAATGCCTAAAAAGAAAATTGTCAATGCATCAAATGGACATAGCATCTCATTTAAGACTTTTGATGCATCTTTTGTGCTAACTAACAAATCAGGCAAAATAGTTGCCAAATATGTTGGGGCAAACACAAGAGTCCGAAGACTTGTGTTTGGGTACCCAAGGTGCTTGTTTCTAATGTGAAAGGACCCAAGACCGTTTGGGTACCTAAGAACAAGGCCTAAATTTGTTTTGTAGGTTTATGCATTCGGAGGGACAAGTTGGATAATCGATAGCGGGTGCACAAACCACATGACAGGGGAGAAAAGGATGTTCTCCTCATATGAGAAAAATGATGATCACCAAAGAGCAATCACATTCGGGGATTGTTGGGGGTCTTTTACTCTGCCGAAGGTCCTTAAGACGAAGATCCTACGAAGAAGCAACATTGTGGAATGCTGAAGCTCGGTAACTTCGGTTCAGGTCAGGCAAAGAAGGAAAAAGGACTAGTTAGACCTTCTTAGTTTAAGTTGTTTGTAAACTAATATTCAAGGACATGGATGTAATTTTACCTAAGCTGTGTCCCATGCCTATAAATAGATGAACAGTACCCCCGTACTGTTCACGCTGGATTGTATTCACTCTCTCGCATCCTCGCCTTCGAGCAAGCCAAAGGTATCAATGTAACATTAACATTATTGATATTCATATATGTTTTATGGAATGCAAGAATAAATAAATTATTAAGATATAATTATCATGCTTATTCCTTCGCATTCCTATCCTTGCATTAATATGATGAAGGTTTGCCTTTCTTGACCTTCGTCTAAGAAGCATTATACCCGTAAGGAAATAATGCTTCAAAGGATGAAGGTCTTTAATGATTAACAATTGTGTTGCCTTGTTCTTGACTCACAACATTTGAGAACAAGTGACCAACATTGGCGCCCACCTCCGGTGAACTCACTTCCACAACTGCGACAATGGCTTCGCAAGTCAACAAAGTTGTGGCACCTTCGGCTACGAAGCTGGTGCTCCCAATCACAAGCAACTCAAGTTCTAAACTAGCCAACAAGAAGCAGAAGAAGGAAGCACAGAGAAGGGTGCAACATGTTGGAGTGCAAGGACCCTTCATCAAGTCCAAATGGTCTCATATACCAATTACCTTCTCCCAGGAATATCTTCAGCTCAAGGATTATCCCCACAACGATGCAATGGTCACATCTTGTGTCATCAAGGGATTTCTGGTCCATAATGTCTTAGTGGACACGGGCAGTGCAGCAGATATCATCTTTGCAAAGGCTTTCAGGCAGATGCAAGAGCCGGATGACAAGATACATGATGCAACACACCCTCTTTGCGGCTTCGGAGGAAGGCAGATTGTGGCACTTGGCAAGATAACTATGCCAGTCGCCTTTGTCTATGTTCACAACACAAGGACAGAACATGTTGTCTTTGACATTGTTGATATGGACTATCCATACAATGCAATCATTGGTCGAGGGACGCTAAATGCCTTCGAAGCAATACTTCTTCCAGCATATCTTTGCATGAAGATACCTTCGGAACAAGGGCCCATTGTTGTGCATGGAAGCCAAGAGGCTGCTAGGAGAGCCGAAGGAAACTGGACGGATTCGAAGGCCATCCACAATTGTCACACCCGGATTTAAGGGACAAAGTCGGGTGGATCTCATATATGTGCCAAAGAAGACAACACATATAATAACAGAGTGTATAGAGATAAATGTCACAATATAATCAGAGTACTTATTACATAGCGGAAGTCTTACAAAATAAAAGATAAATATAGATCGAACTAAAATCCATCTTTGGCGCCACGAAGTCAACTGGGAGATGCCACCTAGATCGAATCGAACTCCTCGTTGTGTGGCTCCTCTTGAACCACCTATTCTTCTCCTGTGGGGGGTGTGAGACAGCAAGGGTGAGCTCACACATGTTTATCGCTCAACAAGTTGTGGGGAATAATGTGTATGAACTCACCAAAGGTGGGAGCTCATGTGAAGTGTAAGGCTTACCAAAAAGAATGGTTAAAGCTGAGCATTGCTTTTTGAAAGTCGCCTAGAGGGGGGGTGAATAGGGCGAAACTGAAATTTACAAAGTTAATCACAACTACAAGCCGGGTTAGCGTTAGAAATATAATCAAGTCCGCGAGAGAGGGTGCAAAACAAATCGCAAGCGAATAAAGAGTGTGACACGCGGATTTGTTTTACCGAGGTTCGGTTCTCGCAAACCTACTCCCCGTTGAGGAGGCCACAAAGGCCGGGTCTTTTTCAACCCCTTCCCTCTCTCAAACGGTCCCTCGGACCGAGTGAGCTTTCTCTTCTCAAATCAACCGGGAACAAAACTTCCCCGCAAGGACCACCACACAATTGGTGTCTCTTGCCTCGGTTACAAGTGAGTATTAATCTAAAGAAAGAATGAGAAAGAAGAAAGCAATCCAAGCGCAAGAGCTCAAAAGAACACAACAAATCACTCTCACTCAACACTAATGCTTTTGTGGAATTGGGAGAGGATTTGATCACTTGGGTGTGTCTTGTATTGAATGCCTAGCTCTTGTAAGTGGTTGGAAGTTGGAAAACTTGGATGACTTGAATGTGGGGTGGTTGGGGGTATTTATAACCCCAACCACCAAACTAGCCGTTTGGTGGAGGCTGCTGTCGCATGGCGCACCGGACAGTCCGGTGCGCCACCGGACACTGTCCGGTGCGCCAGCCACGTCACCAGGTCGTTGGGTTCCGACCGTTGGAGCTCTGACTGCTGGGCCCGCCTGGATGTCCGGTGGCACACCGGACATGTACTGTAGAGTGTCCGGTGCGCCACTTCGCGCGTGCCTGACTTCTGCTCGCTCTGGCGCGCATTAATTGCTTCTGCAGGTGACCGTTGGCGCGAAGTAGTCGTTGCTCCGCTGGCTCACCGGACAGTCCGGTGTACACCGGACATGTCCGGTGAATTATAGCGGAGCAGAAATCCGAAGCAGGCGAGTTCAGAGACGCTCTCCTCTGGAGCACCAAACACTGTCCGGTGTGCACCGGACATGTCCGGTGAATTATAGCGCAGCGCCTCCGAAAATTCCCGAAGGTGCGAAGTTTGGCTTGGAGTCCGGTGCGCCAGACCAGGGTGCCTTCGGTTATCCCCTTGCTCTTTTTGTTGAACCCATTTCTTGGTCTTTTTATTGGCTAAGTGTGAACCTTTGGCACCTGTATAACTTATAGACTAGAGCAAACTAGTTAGTCCAATTATTTGTGTTGGGCAATTCAACCACCAAAATCATTTAGGAAATAGGTGTAAGCCTAATTCCCTTTCAATCTCCCCCTTTTTGGTGATTGATGCCAACACAAACCAAAGCAAGTATAGAAGTTCACAATTGAACTAGTTTGCATAATGTAAGTGCAAAGGTTGCTTGGAATTGAGCCAATATAACTACTCATAAGATATGCATGGATTGTTTCTTTAATTTTTGACATTTTGGACCACGCTTGCACCACATGTTTTGTTTTTGCAAATTCTCTTTGTAAATCCTTTTCAAAGTCCTTTTGCAAATAGTCAAAGGTAAATGAATAAGATTTTGCGAAGCATTTTAAAGATTTGAAATTTTCTCCCCCGGTTTCAAATGCTTTTTCCTTAAACAAAACTCCCCCTTGATAAATTCCTCCTCTTAGTGTTCAAGAGGGTTTTAAGATATTGATTTTGAAAATACTACTCTCTCCCTTTTTGAACACAATGAGATACCAAATTGAAAAATCATACCAATTGAAAAACTCTTTATAAAATTAAATTAGGTGGTGGTGCGGTCCTTTTGCTTTGGGCTCATGCTCTCTCCCCCTTTGGCATAAATCGCCAAAAATGGAATTATTAGAGCCCTTTTCCTAACTACTTTCTCCCCTTTGGCAAATAAAACATGAGTGAAGAGTATACCAAAGCCGGAGAGATGCTCGGAGCGACGGCGAAGGATGAGTTACGGAGTTGAAGCCTTGGTCTTCGCCGAAGACCCCAATTCCCTTTCAATACACATATGACTTGATTTGAAATTCACTTGAAGACACATTAGTCATAGCATATAAAAGAGACATGATCAAAGGTATATGAATGAGCTATGTGTGCAAATTAACAAAAGAAGTTCCTAGAATCAAGAATATTTAGCTCATGCCTAAGTTTGTTAAAAGTTTGTTCATCAAGTGGCTTGGTAAAGATATCGGCTAATTGATCTTTAGTGTTAATATATGAAATCTCGATATCTCCCTTTTGATGGTGATCCCTTAAAAAGTGATACCGAATGGCTATGTGTTTAGTGCGGCTATGCTCAACGGGATTATCCGCCATGCGGATTGCACTCTCATTATCAAATAGAAGAGGAACTTTGGTTAATTTGTAACCGTAGTCCCTAAGGGTTTGCCTCATCCAAAGTAGTTGCGCGCAACAATGGCCTGCGGCAATGTACTCGGCTTCGGTGGTAGAAAGAGCTATGGAATTTTGCTTCTTTGAAGCCCAAGATACCAAGGATCTTCCCAAGAACTGGCAAGTCCCCGATGTGCTCTTTCTATTAATCTTACACCCTGCCCAATCGGCATCCGAATAACCAATTAAATCAAAAGTGGATCCCCTAGGATACCAAAGCCCAAACTTAGGAGTATAAACTAAATATCTCAAGATTCGTTTTACGACCGTAAGGTGAGCTTCCTTAGGGTCGGCTTGGAATCTTGCACACATGCATACGGAAAGCATAATATCCGGTCGAGATGCACATAAGTAGAGTAAAGACCCAATCATCGACCGGTATACCTTTTGATCCACGGACTTACCTTCCATGTCGAGGTCGAGATGCCCATTGGTTCCCATGGGTGTCTTGATGGGCTTGGCATCCTTCATCCCAAACTTGTTTAGAATATCTTGAGTATACTTCGTTTGGCTAATGAAGGTGCCCTCTTGGAGTTGCTTTACTTGAAATCCTAAAAAATACTTCAACTCCCCCATCATAGACATCTCGAATTTTTGTGTCATGATCCTACTAAACTCTTCACATGTAGATTCGTTAGTAGACCCAAAGATAATATCATCAACATAAATTTGGCATACAAACAAATCATTTTCAAGTGTTTTGGTAAAGAGTGTAGGATCGGCCTTTCCGACTTTGAATCCATTAGTGATAAGGAAATCTCTAAGGCATTCATACCATGCTCTTGGGGCTTGCTAGAGCCCATAAAGCGCCTTAGAGAGTTTGTAAACGTGGTTAGGGTACTCACTATCTTCAAAGCCGGGAGGTTGCTCAACATAGACCTCTTCCTTGATTGGTCCATTGAGGAAGGCACTCTTCACGTCCATTTGATAAAGCTTGAAGCCATGGTAAGTAGCATAGGCCAATAATATACGAATTGACTCAAGCCTAGCTATGGATGCATAGGTTTCACCGAAATCCAAACCTTCGACTTGGGAGTATCCATTGGCCACAAGTCGGGCTTTGTTCCTTGTCACCACACCATGCTCTTCTTGCTTGTTGCGGAACACCCATTTGGTTCCTACAACATTTTGATTAGGACGTGGAACTAAATGCCATACCTCATTCCTAGTGAAGTTGTTGAGCTCCTCTTGCATCGCCACCACCCAATCCGAATCTTGAAGAGCTTCCTCTACCCTGTGCGGCTCAATAGAGGAAACAAAAGAGTAATGCTCACAAAAATGTGCAACACGAGATCTAGTGGTTACCCCCTTATGAATGTCGCCGAGGATGGTGTCGATGGGGTGATCTCGTTGGATTGCTTGGTGGACTCTTGGGTGTGGCGGCCTTTGTTCTTCATCCTCCTTGTCTTGATCATTTGCATCTCCCCCTTGATCAATGCCGTCATCTTGAGGTGGCTCATTTGCTTGATCTTCTCCTTCATCAACTTGAGCCTCATCCTCCTTTTGAGTTGGTGGAGATGCTTGCGTGGAGGAGGATGGTTGATCTTGTGCATTTGGAGGCTCTTCGGATTCCTTAGGACACACATCCCCAATGGACATGTTCCTTAGTGCGATGCATAGAGCCTCTTCATCACCTATCTCATCAAGATCAACTTGCTCTACTTGAGAGCCGTTAGTCTCATCAAACACAACGTCACAAGAAACTTCAACTTGTCCAGAGGACTTGTTAAAGACTCTATATGCCCTTGTGTTTGAATCATATCCTAGTAAAAAGCCTTCTACAGTCTTAGGAGCAAATTTAGATTTTCTACCTCTTTTAATAAGTATAAAGCATTTGCTACCAAAGACTCTAAAATATGAAATATTGGGCTTTTTACCGGTTAGGAGTTCATATGATGTCTTCTTGAGGATTCGGTGTAGATATAACCGGTTGATGGCGTAGCAAGCGGTGTTGACCGCCTCGGCCCAAAACCGATCCGAAGTCTTGTACTCATCAAGCATGGTTCTTGCCATGTCCAATAGAGTTCTATTCTTCCTCTCCACTACACCATTTTGTTGTGGTGTGTAGGGAGAGGAGAACTCATGCTTGATGCCCTCCTCCTCAAGGAAGCCTTCAATTTGTGAGTTCTTGAACTCCGTCCCGTTGTCGCTTCTAATTTTCTTGATCCTCAAGCCGAACTCGTTTTGAGCCCGTCTCAAGAATCCTTTTAATGCTCTTGGGTATGAGATTTTTCCTGCAAAAAGAATACCCAAGTGAAGCGAGAATAATCATCCACGATAACTAGACAGTACTTACTCCCGCCGATGCTTATATAAGCTATCGGGCCGAATAGATCCATGTGTAGGAGCTCCAGTGGCCTGTCAGTCGTCATGATGTTCTTGTGTGGATGATGAGCACCAACTTGCTTCCCTGCTTGGCATGCGCTACAAATCCTGTCTTTCTCAAAATGAACATTTGTTAATCCTAAAATGTGCTCTCCCTTTAGAAGCTTATGAAGATTCTTCATCCCAACATAGGCTAGTCGGCGGTGCTAGAGCCAACCCATGTTAGTCTTAGCAATTAAGCAAGTGTCGAGTTCAGCTCTATCAAAATCTACCAAGTATAGCTGACCTTCTAACACTCCCTTAAATGCTATTGAATCATCACTTCTTCTAAAGACAGTGACACCTACATCAGTAAAAAGACAGTTGTAGCCCATTTGACATAATTGAGATACGGAAAGCAAATTGTAATCTAATGAATCTACAAGAAAGACATTGGAAATTGAATGGTCAGGAGATATAGCTATTTTACCCAATCCTTTGACCAAACCTTGATTTCCATCCCCGAATGTGATAGCTCGTTGGGGATCTTGGTTTTTCTCGTAGGAGGAGAACATTTTCTTCTCCCCTGTCATGTGGTTTGTGCACCCGCTGTCGATGATCCAACTTGAGCCCCCGGATGCATAAACCTACAAAACATGTTTAGTTCTTGACTTTAGGTACCCAAATGGTTTTGGGTCCTTTGGCATTAGATACAAGAACTTTGGGTACCCAAACACAAGTCTTTGACCCCTTGTGCTTGCCCCCAACATATTTGGCAACTACCTTGCCAGATTTGTTAGTTAAGACATATGATGCATCAAAAGTTTTAAATGAAATGTCATGATCATTTGATGCACTAGGAGTTTTCTTCTTAGGCAACTTAGCACAGGTTGGTTGCCTAGAACTAGATGTCTCACCCTTATACATAAAAGCATGGTTAGGGCCAGAGTGAGACTTCCTAGAATGAATTCTCCTAATTTTGCTCTCGGGATAACTGGTAGGGTATAGAATGTAACCCTCGTTATCCCGAGGCATGGGAGGCTTGCCCTTAACAAAGTTTGACAATTTCTTAGGAGGGGCATTAAGTTTGACATTGCCTCCCTGTTGGAAGCCAATGCCATCCTTAATGCCAGGGCGTCTCCCACTATAAAGCATACTACGAGCAAATTTAAATTTTTCATTTTCAAGTTCATGCTCGGCAATTTTAGCATCTAATTTTGCTATATGATCATTTTGTTGTTTAATTAGAGCCATGTGATCATGTATAGCATTAATATCAACATCTCTACATCTAGTGCAAATAGAAGTATGTTCAATGGTAGATGTAGAGGGTTTGCAAGATTTTAATTCTACAACCTTAGCATGTAATATATCATTTTTACTTCTAAGGTCGGAAATGGAAGTATTGCAAACATCTAATTCTTTAGCCTTAGCAAGCAATTTTTTCATTTTCATTCCTAAGGCTAGCAAGAGTAATGTTTAATTCTTCAATCTTAGCAAGCAAATTATCATTATCATTCCTAAGATTGGGAATTGAAACATCACAAACATTTGAATCAACCTTAGCAACTAAACTAGCATTTTCATTTCTAAGGTTGTTGATAATATCATGGCATGTACTTAGCTCACTAGTTAATTTCTCACATTTTTCAACTTCTAGAGCATAAGCATTTTTAACCTTAACATGCTTTTTGTTTTCCTTGATTAGGAAGTCCTCTTGGGTGTCCAAGAGGTCATCCTTCTCATGGATGGCACTAATTAATTCATTTAACTTTTCTTTTTGTTGCATGTTTAGGTTGGCAAAAAGGGTACGTAAATTATCTTCCTCATCACTAGCATTATCATCACTAGAGGACTCATATTTAGTAGAGGATTTAGATTTAACCTTCTTCTTTTTGCCGTCCTTTGCCATGAGGCACTTGTGGCCGACGTTTGGGAAGAGAAGGCCTTTGTTGATGGCGATGTTGGCGACGTCCTTTGCCATCTCGTGGTCATCCCACTTTTTGCTCCCGAGGTTGCGCACTTGGTTCACCAAGGTTTTGAGCCGGTTGTACATGTCTTGTGGCTCTTCTCCTTTGCGAAGCCGGAAGCGACCGAGCTCCCCCTCGATCGTCTCCCGCTTGGTGATCTTGGTTAGCTCATCTCCCTCGTGCGTGGTCTTGAGCACATCCCAAACTTCCTTGGCGCTCTTTAGTCCTTGCATCTTGTTATACTCCTCTCGACTTAGAGAGGCGAGGAGTATAGTTGTGGCTTGGGAGTTGAAGTCCTCGATTTGGGCCACCTCGTCCTCATCGTAATCCTCATCCCCTACGGATGGTACCTGTGCTCCAAACTCAACAACATTCCATATACTTTTGTGGAGTGAGGTTACGTGAAATTTCATCAAATCACTCCACCTAGCATAATCTTCACCGTCAAAGGTTGGCGGTTTGCCTAATGGAACGGAAAGTAATGGAGTATGTTTAGGAATGTGAGGATAGCGTAGGGGGATCTTACTAAACTTCTTGCGCTCATGGCGCTTAGAAGTTACGGAGGGCGCGTCGGAGCCGGAGGTGGAAGGTGATGACGTGTCGGTCTCGTAGTAGACCACCTTCCTCATCTTCTTTTTCTTGTCGCCACTTCGATGCGACTTGTGGGAGGAGGCTTTCTTCTCCTTCCCTTTTCCCTTGTTGCGGGACTCTTCCGATGTAGCCTTCCCGTGGCTTGTAGTGGGCTTTTCGCCGGTGTCCATCTCCTTCTTGGCGTGATCTCCCAACATCACTTTGAGCGGTTAGGCTCTAATGAAGCACCGGGCTCCGATACCAATTGAAAGTCGCCTAGAGGGGGGTGAATAGGGCGAAACTGAAATTTACAAAGTTAATCACAACTACAAGCCGGGTTAGCATTAGAAATATAATCAAGTCCGCGAGAGAGGGTGCAAAACAAATTGCAAGCGAATAAAGAGTGTGACACGCGGATTTGTTTTACCGAGGTTCGGTTCTCGCAAACCTACTCCCCGTTGAGGAGGCCACAAAGGCCGGGTCTTTTTCAACCCCTTCCCTCTCTCAAATGGTCCCTCGGACCGAGTGAGCTTTCTCTTCTCAAATCAACCAGGAACAAAACTTCCCCGCAAGGACCACCACACAATTGGTGTCTCTTGCCTCGGTTACAAGTGAGTATTAATCTCAAGAAAGAATGAGAAAGAAGAAAGCAATCCAAGCGCAAGAGCTCAAAAGAACACAAGAAATCACTCTCACTCAACACTAATGCTTTTGTGGAATTAGGAGAGGATTTGATCACTTGGGTGTGTCTTGTATTGAATGCCTAGCTCTTGTAAGTGGTTGGAAGTTGGAAAACTTGGATGACTTGAATGTGGGGTGGTTGGGGGTATTTATAACCCTAACCACCAAACTAGCCGTTTGGTGGAGGCTGCTGTCGCATGGCGCACCGGACAGTCTGGTGCGCCACCGGACACTGTCCGGTGCGCCAGCCACGTCACCAGGCCGTTGGGTTCCGACCGTTGGAGCTCTGACTGCTGGGCCCGCCTGGATGTTCGGTGGCACACCGGACATGTACTGTAGAGTGTCCGGTGCGCCACTTCGCGCGTGCCTGACTTCTGCGCGCTCTGGCGCGCATTAATTGCTTCTGCAGGTGACCGTTGGCGCGAAGTAGCCGTTGCTCCACTGGCTCACCGGACAGTCCGGTGTACACCGGACATGTCCGGTGAATTATAGCGGAGCGGAAATCCGAAGCTGGCGAGTTCAGAGACGCTCTCCTCTGGAGCACCGGACACTGTCCGGTGTGCACCAGACATGTCCGGTGAATTATAGCGCAGCGCCTCCGAAAATTCCCGAAGGTGCGAAGTTTGGCTTGGAGTCCCCTGGTGCACCGAACACTGTCCGGTGGTGCACCGGACAGTCCGGTGCGCCAGACCAGGGTGCATTCGGTTATCCCCTTGCTCTTTTTGTTGAACCCATTTCTTGGTCTTTTTATTGGCTAAGTGTGAACCTTTGGCACCTGTATAACTTATAGACTAGAGCGAACTAGTTAGTCCAATTATTTGTGTTGGGCAATTCAACCACCAAAATCATTTAGGAAATAGGTGTAAGCCTAATTCCCTTTCACTTTTAAAGATGGTCAAAATTTTATTAGCAATTACTAGATGTAAGTAAATACCAAACCATAATAATAATATAACAAAATTTAATAACAATTCCCATGCAATGCAAATGACAAATTGAATTTAGTTCCATAGTGTCAGTACCCTGGAAAAGGGGTACCCGTTACTACAGTATGAAGGTGTGGCGTCCATGCGGCTATTGTCCCGACCACGTGGACAGCTCCAGGGCCGCCACGTGGCCAAAAAAGACGATATACCCCAGGATATCAACAGTGGTCTGGACCCCCGTGGGAAAGTGCCGGACCCCTGGGTAAGGTCCAGAACATCCACGAGCGTGCCCGGACCCCTGGGACGAGCCCCCGGACCCCCCCTTGGGCAGCGTCCGGGCCACTCACAGCAAGGTCCTGGGATTCCGAGGCAAAGGATACCCAGGCCTTGATCAAGGTCAGGCGGGGGTCCGGAGCCGACACGTGTCCGAACTATACCGCGTACGCTTCCGCTCCCCGCTCAGGCGGAGACCCGATGCTGCCACACGTCCTACTGCCCGTGACGTGAGCCAGCGGGCGGAGCCTGACGTAAGGCCTCTGGGCCGCGTGGTCTCTGCATTTATTACGGATAAGACGCGCCGCCTAATAGGCGATGTGCCGCCTCAGCATTTAATGCACCCTGTCACTCTGCTAGCGGACGGTGCCGAGACCATCCCACAGGCGGCATGCCGGTCCATACCCGTGGCAGGCGTCATGACCATACCGCCGCATGCGCCATGATCATCATCACTCGTACGTTGCCAGGGAAGCTTCCCCTGCACGCTAATACTACGCGCGCTGCGGATATCAGGGCGCAAGGAGATTGCACTGGCGACCAGCATTAGTTGCTCCAAGTATTACATCCGTTATGTCCCTGGGCCCGCATGTCGGGGCATAGCACCCTTGTACGTGCCCCCCTTGGGATATAAAAGGGGAGGCATGCAGCATTACAAAGGACAAACTCAAGCTCACTCAGATACACTTAGACTCTCACACTCTCAAGTTCATACAAGCTCTCAAGCTCAATACAACACACAGTGGAGTAGGGTATTACGCTCCGGCAACCCGAACCACTCTAAACCCTTGTGTGTTCTTGTGTTCATCGTCCATCTAGCAACAGGCAAAACGCTTAGGCCCCTCCTCATCTTAGGATTTAGGGCGGGTGCGTTCCGCCACCCGGCCGGAGAATTCCCTCTCCGACATTTGGCGCGCCACGTAGGGGCCTAGGCTTTAAGTTTTTGCTTGTTTTCTTGCTCAGCATGATGGTGCAAATCGTTGAGCACCACGTCGAGACTTCGGTGGATTTCCTGGTGGAGGTAGAAGCTGCTTCTTCCACGCCACAGGTTCCCAACCACCTAGTGTCGGGCACTGCTGTTGTGCACGCTGCGCGGCAGCATACAGCTGTGCAGACATCCCGGACTCCGTCAAGGGCAGCTCTAGGGGCGTTGTCTGCGGCCAGGGAGTTGTTGCACCACCCCCAAGCTCCACGGCCTCACCAGGGGCCATGAATCAGTGGCGTGACGACATCGACCGACTGCTCGGTATGGTGCACTCCGACTCGACCAGGCCGAGGCCGCGGTCATCCCGACACCAACATGAGGCGATGGTGTATGTGCGCTCACCCTCGGTGAGGGGTGCACAGACAGATGACCTCCGGGCATAGCTCAACCGCAGGCGTGCGGGAGAGGATGCCCGGGTCTCCCTGGAGAGGGCGCGGGAGCACCGACTAAACATCGAGGGTCGCAACCTCGATCAAGACTTTGCTGCGGTAGCGCCGCAACCCCCAGTGAGCGCCCGGTTCCAGACGGGTGTCCCCTTGGCCGGCGTGGGCTGCTCCGCACTCGCGGATCATCTCTGCACAGCGACCTGGCCGTCCAAGTTCCGGCCGCACCTGCCGGAAAAGTACGACTGTACGTCCAACCCGTCGGAATTCCTGCAGGTGTATGTCACCGCCATTACGGCAGCGGGTGGAGACACCACCGCAATGGCAACGTATTTTCATGTTGCCTTGTTCGGGCCTGCCCGGATTTGGCTCATGATCCTTACCCCAGGATCAATCTATTCCTAGGAAGAGCTCTGCGTGCGGTTCACAGTGAACTTCGCCAGCGCTTACCAACAACACGGCATGGAGGCCCACCTCCACGCAGTGAGGCAGGAACCCGGAGAGACCCTCCGGACGTTTATCTCCCGCTTCACCAAGGTACGAGGCACCATACCTCGTATTTCAGATGCTTCAATCATCACGACCTTCCATCAGGGAGTACGCGACGGAAAGATGTTGGAGAAGTTGGCCATGCATGACGTGGAGACTGTCACCACACTCTTCGCTCTGGCCGACAAGTGCGCCAGGGCCACCAAGGGCCGGGCATGGCACTCGGCTCCACATGCCAGGGTCGCCCAGATGGGTGGCTCGGGTGCCGTCCCCCGGGACGGTAAAAAGAAAAAGAAGGGCCGCGGCCACAAGAAGCCGCAATCCACCGCTCTAGTCGTCGCAGCTGCGACTGGGGGCCGGGGCAACCACAACAAGCGCCCACAGCCGCAGAGGGGTAACAGCGACTCATGCCCTGTACACCCCAACAGTCGCCATAGCGCCTCGGAGTGTTGCGAGATCATCGAGCTCGCGAAGCGCGTCAGCGGGCGGCGCGAGCAGTCTTCCAAGGACGGCTCCCCACCTCCCCGCCGACCTGGTAAGGAAAGCGTCTACGATGGCGAGGTGGCCGCGACTGAACGGGACCTCAGGTATCAGTCACCCGAGGGGAACTGAAGGATGTTTTCGCCGAAGGCTCCGTCTCCGATGATGATAGCTAGACGGATCACCAGGGGGATCCCGTACTCCCTGGTCTACGGGGCTGAAGCCTGCCTTTCCCCGGAAACCCTTATGGACTCACCACGTGTCCAGTCTTTTGATAAGTCTGTGCAGGAGCGGCCACAATGGAAGGATGTGGACTCCATCGACGAACGTAGATGGCAAGCAGCGACCTGAAATGCACGTTGCAACCAGGCGCCCAGGCACTACTAACGGTTCGTGCATAGTAGGGAACCCAGGGTCGGGACCTAGCCCTATGGCGAGTACTGAACCGAGAAGGGTCCTGTAAACTCTCCCCCAGCTGGGAAGGACCCTTCAAGGTGACAGAAATGTACCGACCCGGGGGTGACCACCTTGCTACAGCTGGAGTACCTCTTCCTAACCCCTAGAGCATCTCTGTAAGTCCTATCCATAGGAGCAAGTCTGAGGGGTTGAGTTTTTCTCCCTTTTGTAACTAGGTTGCGCATACGTGTACGCCAGCCCGGTGAGGTCTGCCCTCATAAGCCCGGCCTGTTGGCCTGCACCCATGCATGTCGAGTTATAAAGAGAAGATTTACCCCCTCAGATGTGCTCCTATGACAGTTTTATCCTCCTGCCTCCATGGTTTTATCCTGCAGTTTCCAGATATTATTTTTTACCTAACCCACCCGTACAGTTCCCATCTGTCCTAGCATGATGACATCCGAATTGAGTAGCCAGGCCTGCAGTTTAGGACCCCCCTACGAAAGCAGGGGGTCTGGTAGCCTGGGGGCCGGTTCTAAAGAATAGGAGCTCGTTCCATAGGGTGGTCCGGAGCAGTGTAGCCGCTTAGCCTGGTTCTATACCCAAAGCCTGCACACTCCACCACTCTATGACGGGCACCCTAGTATTTGGAGCTATAGTCCTGTGGGTCCGATAACCTGGGGTCCGACTCTAGAGAATGGATACTTGTCTCCTGGGGTGGTCCGGAGACGTGTAACCGCTTAGCCTGGTCCCGTACCGTAAGCCTGCACGCTCCACCACTCTGCGACGGGTATCCTAGTATTTGGAACCGCGATCCAGGGGGTCCGGACACACAACTTGGCTTCCCAGACTAAAACATGCATGTCCCGTGCATGTATCAAAGGATGGCTAATGTCAGACGATGGTCCTATGGGTGTACTACTAACGCTCCCTAGCCAAAATTGTGTTCAGGTCCAGGTCCCAGTCGAGGCTGCCTCCTGGGGGCCGTTCCCAACTCTTTTAGGTACGCTGGTATCCAGCCTCGTCACGTCGAGCCTACATCCCAGGGGGGCCACATAGGTACCAAAGAGGAGTTAGTAACACCACACACAATAGGGACAAATAGTATGCAGATAAGTGCTAATACTGCTCGATAAATAGTACTCAAAAAGTACCTTACAAAAACAAAGTTATTACATCCACCTTCAAGCGGGGCCCTAGCCTTATGTCTACAGGTATGACCTACTAGACATCAGTAGGGTCGCGTTGGAAGCGCGTGGCCGCCATCTCCACGGCGTACGACGTCTTGTACGACCTCCTGGGTGGTGTCTTCAGCAGCCAGGCCAGCGGTCACCGTTGGAGGCAGCACCGAGGCCATCAAAGCCAAAGAGATGAAGGCACGAGAGATGGAGCCGCAGCACGGCTCGCTTCCCACTCCATGGAGTTGAAGCTCGCGTGGGGGATGGAGCCGCAGCTCAGCCCGCTGTCCACCTTCACAAGGCTGGTGAACATCCTGCCCTCCGAATGCTGGAGGAAGAAGTGGGAAGAAGCGTTGCCCCTACGAACACCTTGCAGAGGTAGGCGATGATGGCTGCCTGAAGGATGAAGCACAGCGTGAGGTGCTGAGGTTGGAGGCCAAGCTCCTCCAGCAGCAGCACGAAGAAAGACGAAATTAGCAGTGCCAGCCCGCTGGGGAGGTTGGAGACGAAGAGCACGAACTCTCCGACGGCGAGATCACCGTGAGGAGCACGCCACCATCTGCGGTAGTGCGCCTCTTCATCTCCACCGAAAGCAGCGGCCCAGCCTCTTACACGGGGGCATGGGCCCACAAGTCATACTCCTTGGGCGTCGGCCTCCGTGTGCAGAGAAGGCGACCCGCCGCGTGAGGAGCATGCCACTACCTGCGGTAATGCGCCTCTTAATCTCCGCCGAAAGCAGTGGCCCAGCCTCTAACACGGAGGCCCGGGCCCATGAGTCATACTCCTTGGGCGTCGGCCTCCGTGTACGGAGAAGGCGAACCGCCGCGTGAGGGGCACGCCACCGTCTGCGGTAGTGCGCCTCTTCACCTCCGCCGAAACCAATAGCCCAGTCTTTGACACAGGGGCCTGGGCCCACGAGTCATCCTCTATGGGCGCCGGTTCCTGGGTACAGAGAAGTCGAACCGCCGCTCGCGCCAGTACCGCGCCTCCTTGGGGCCTCCGCAGAAGACAGAAAATTTTTCAAACCCAATGCAGCGGTATCGAGGCACCCCGCACGTGGCCTAGCAAAACCATCAAGTGTGGAGGTCATGGGTTAGTCAGCCACGGGGATAGGCATGGCAGTTGGCATGACCGAGGGCGGACTGGCAGTAACTACGCCAGCGAGCGCATGGAAGAAGCACACCAATCGACAAATCTAGCTTTGGCCCCACCTGTAGGCTTGTATCCTCCCCTGAGGCGGGCCCAGGGGCCACTGTCAGTACCCTGGAAAAGGGGTACCCATTACTACAGTATGAAGGTGCCGCGTCCATGCGACTATCTTTAGTCGTGTGGCAAACAACACCTGTCCCGACCACGTGGACAGCTCCAGGGCCGCCATGTGGCCAAAAAAGACGATATACCCCAGGATATCAACAGTGGGTCTGGACCCCGTGGGAAAGTGCTAGACCCCTGGGTAAGGTCCAGAACCTCCACGAGCGTGGCCGAACCCCTGGGACAAGCCCCCGGACCCCCACCCTTTGGGCAGGGTCCGGGCCACTCACAGCAAGGTCCCAGGATTCTGGGGCAAAGGATACCTAGGCCTTGATCAGGGTCAGGCGGGGGTCCGGAGCCGACACGTGTCTTGACCATACCGCGTACGCTTCCGCTCGCCGCTAAGGCGGAGACCCGATGCTGCCACGCGGCCTACTGCCCGTGACGTGAGCCAGCGGACGGAGCCTGACATAAGGCCTCTGGGCCGCGCGGTCTCTGCATTTATTACGGATAAGATGTGCCGCCTGACAGGCGATGTGCCGCCTCAGCATTTAATGCACCCTGTCACTCTGCTAGCGGACGGTGCCCAGACCATCCCACATGCGGCGTGCCTGTCCATACCCGTGGCAGGCGGCACGACCATACCGCTGCATGCGCAACGATCATCATTACTCGTACGTTGCCCGGGAAGCTTCCCTTGCACGCCAATACTACACGCGCTACGGATATCAGGGCGCAAGGAGATTGCACTGGCGACCAGCATTAGTTGCTCCAAGTATTACATCCGTTATGTCCCTGGGCCCGCATGTCGGGGCTCAGCACCCTTGTACGTGCCCCCCTTGGGCTATAAAAGGGGAGGCACGCAGCGTTACAGAGGACAGACTCAAGCTCACTCTGATACACTTAGACTCTCACACTCACAAGTTCATACAAGCTCTCAAGCTCAATACAGCACACAGTGGAGTAGGGCATTACGTTCCGGCGGCCCGAACCACTCTAAACCCTTATGTGTTCTTATGTTCATTGTCCATCTAGCAACATGCAAAACGCTTAGGCCCCTCCTCATCTTAGGATTTAGGGTGGGTGCGTTCCGCCACCCGGCCAGAGAATTCCCTCTCCGACACATAGTTTAATCATGCGAGAGTCCTGAGCTGCTCTTGACCATGAGCTCGGCTAGTATACCAGTTTTACACTCTGTAGAGGTTGTACCCTGTACCCATAAGTCATGTTACCCATCTACTAAGGGGTCATGAATCCCATACACCTCTACCAAGGAAGCGAGGCAGGGTAACACTACGAGGCCTTTACAAAGTTCAACTAGCTTCCGAAAACCCGCTACAGTTTATGGGAAGAGCACTTGCAAGAATTCCTCATCTGACCGCCATCGCAGCAAAATCAACCCGAGAACCTCCCTGCATGCAAGTCCCCTACTGCATTTGCCCTTTCGGGTAAGGTAATCTTTCACTAGCTTTCTTAATTAGTCAGCCAAGGGCATCCCATTACACCCTTGTGGTGGCACGTGTTTCTCAAGTTAAGCTCTATGTTCCAATTAAAATATAATGATCTTGACATGAACATAAATAACATAACAGAATAATTGGAACATGGATATAATGAAATATTAACCCAAAACCATATAAAGCAATAGCAAAACTACCCAAATGATTCAGGGGTAAACAAGGTGAAAAGGATAAACAGACTAGGGTGACCTATTGGGTCCCATCAAAATTAAGCCTATGCATTGAATAGTGACAATAAATAACATTATTGGGTAACAAAAGTGGTCAAGGGCACAACTTGCCTAGCACTTGAGATTCTAGGTACCAGGGTTATTCTTCAGATCCTCGTGACCGCACTGCTAGTCGTAGCAATACAAACAAACATAGTATAGAAAAAATTAACATCACACCAAACATAAGAACAAACTGCATAATAATGATCTATGCGAAGCTACGAGATCGTGGGATCGAGAACTACTAAGATCGGAGTCATGGTCATCAAGTTATGATGTGATTAAATGATTAAAACTAGGTTCTATGTTTATTTTATAATTCCAGAGAAAAGATAACCTAAAGTAGTAATTAATTCAACTTTAATCTAAATTATAAATTGACCATAGATCATATTTTAGTAGATTATAATGATAAGCAGATTAACAAGACTAACCAACATAAGTTAAATAAAGATCTAATTAGAAAAGAATGAGACATGGTATAATAAATGTTGTTATTGCATAGTAAATATTCATATGGAGCTAACGCAACTAGAACGGTTCAATTCGGAGTTAAAATGAGGAAGTTATGAATTTCCTAAGGTTTTATGTATTTGATATAAGATTAATTAGGAAATAAATTTTAAAGTGGCTTTCATGTCAAATCAGTGGCACTATTTGATAAACAATAATATTATAAAATTATAGGAACTGGAATGGACTCATTTGGACTTAATATGAATTTTATATGAATTAAACAAGTTCTAGTATTTATTTTTACATTAAAAATTCATTTCCACATTTATTTATCCAATTTAAATGGTCACTGGACCGAGCACTAAATTTATTGAAACACGGGGGGGGGGGGGGCGAAATTATAAGTAATCCATAGACTCAGCCCAACCTCGTAGGTTGATTACCTAAAATCCCGAGGGTTCTTATGTGAAATGCGACTGTGAATGGGTATCACGGGATCTGGATCATCCGATCAAAATCCTAGGGCCCAGATTAGATCATCGATATCGTAAACTAGCGCGCGGAAATAGCCATCGGATTGCTGATTTACGGTTTGGATCTCATGCGGGTTCCGATCAACAACGGTCGTCCGATCCTAAATCTATGGACGAGGCGTAGCACTCCTGTGATCTAATCACCACCGTTGGATGAGAATCCAACGGCATGAACATCATCTCCCTCCTCAAGCGCTCGGACACGGCGGAGCCCAACCTTGCGGTGGACACACGCTGGTGAGCAGCATGCTGTAACACCATAAAAATCATCAAATAAAAGTAATAAATTTAGTTATTAAAGGTAATTATGGCAATAAATTTTATTTGGTTGTCATTTATTTGCCTTTGGAATGATTTTTGATTGCCCATAATTGATTTTTGAATGTTTAATAGCATTTCTTCTTAATTGAAAATCCAAATAAGTAATTTAATAAATGTTAGTCCAAGAATTAATATTTTATTTATAATAATTTTAGTTTAATTATTATGAATTTTATGATTACTTGAATAGGTATTTCGAAATTAGAAAAAGAAAAAAAAGAAAAAAAAGAAAAAACCCTAATCTAACCCTAGCCGGCCATATGGCCCATTAGGCCCACTAAGCCGCGCCCCTCCTACCCTAGGCAGCCGCCGCCCCCTGCTCCTGGCAACAGCCGCCGCCTGCTCCCTTTCTCTCTCTTCTCTCTCTACCACCCACCTCTCTCCACCTCCTCTTCCCAAATCGCGCCGCCAGGAGACCGCACGCCCAGCCCGACGCCGCCCAGGCCGCGCGCGCTCAAGCCAACCCGACCGGCCGCCTCGCGATCCCGCCCGGCGCCTGCGCGACCCGAGCAGCACCCGCCCCTACGCGCCGAGCCGGACCGAGCCGACGCGCCGCCAGAAGATCAGGCCGCCCAGACCCAAGCTACCACGCGCGCCCTGCTCCCTCCCCTGCAGCACCAGGACGGCCGACCCGCACCCCGCGCAGCCGTGCGCGACCCAGACTTGAGCTCCCCTTCCCCGGCCGAGCAGCAGAGCCGCCCAGCCCGGTGTTAGAAATATGCCCTAGAGATAATCATAGAGATGAGCATATTTCTTTGTATCCATGATATATATATTGCTTAATTGAATACCCATGGAAGGCACCTTGTATTGATTAGCAATTATGTGAATTGTTTGTGAGATTCTTTACTTATATGGTTATTCTAAATGATGTCCCTAGTCAGAGTCGATGACTAGCACATGTATTAGTTGATGACTACATTTCACAAGTCATGAACATGGAGATGTTAAACTAATAATGTGGGCGCATGTATGACATGAGGCTGGACCGACCCAACGTGAGATATTGTAATATAGTTCTCTTCTTGCAACATGAATACTGTATCCTTAGACCTGAGATTGTCGCATGTTCTCAAGATGTGAATTGACTTACTTAGGGACTATCAAACGCTATCTCGTAACTGGGTAGTTATAAAGGTAGTTTTGGGTTTGTCAGGAAGCATGCTGTGAGGCATGGTCAGTCAAGATGGAATTTGTCCCTCTCTTTGTGAGAGAGATATCTCTGGGCCCCTCGAGTGATTGGATCAAGAAATGCATGGCCGTGCTAGGGTTAAGAGTTAACCATTGAAAGGATTCCAATTCACAGTATCGAGAAAGAGAGGTCAGCTTAGAGCCAGACCAAATATCGTGAGACAAAGGGAACAGCATGTACGTAATGTCGCAATGGTTCGTCTGATATGATCTTTACGTACACATAGGAGTTGACATGTCTTGCTAGAGGCCGCTGTCAATTATTGGGCCAAGTAAGAGTACTCGGGCTATGTCTATTTGTACGTGAACCTATAGGGTCACACACTTAAGGGGAAGGAAGCCTAATTCGGATTAGATCCGAAATTAGACTGGGCTTTAGGGTTAATGATGGGCCTCGGCGTCAGAAGCCCACCATAACGCCTATATAATGAGGGGCGGGGGCGCGGTTAAGGATAACCTAATTCTCCACCAGCGAACTGACAGCCGCCGCCCACCTCTCACCCTCGCCAAGCCGCCGTCGCGAACCTAGCAGTTCGGTACGCGGTGCTTCCTCCCTGTACGTGTGGATACCTCGGAGGTGCTACATCTGGAGCACTTGGACGAACCGCGCGAGGACTTGAAGGACGCCGGCGACTGCACGGCACTGCTCGACGCGTTCGTCTACATCGAGACGGCTTCCGCTGCTCTGCGCGTCTAGTGGTAATTCCATGACCTATAACCACAGTAGTTCTTGGTATTATGGGGATGAAAAATTTTGTTTTGCGCTAGCGTAGCCTCCCCGTAATCCTACACCCGGTGCCCCGACTCCGACCGGCCGAGCGGAAGCCCGCGCGACCGACACGCCGTGGCTATCTGCTGTAGTGGCGAACGTATAGAAACGTGTTTGTCTAACCTGTTTTTGCAGGACATGTGATCGGTATGGCTATTATGTGTATGTGATGCATGTTAATAAATTATTCATGACCTGCGTGTCGTGACCAGGGCAATACGGCTGGAGCCACATGTATTGTCCAAATTTAATGTAATGACCTGCGTGTCAACATGTGATGATCCAAAGCGTATATGTAATTTGTTTACCAGCATACGTTAGATAGGTCTTGAAGGACTCATCACCTGGAGGATGGCATACCTATATCATGGAGATGGAGATCATCGTGATGGACAGATTATTGGAGATGGAGATCACCATGTGAAAGCAAGCCATACCGAATCACAACTGTTGTGTGAATGCCATTCTTATTGTTCTACTTGTTTATATTGCATATAATTCCTTGCGTGCGATGTTATAAGTAGGACGATCCCTCATAAATGTTTAAGTTTTAAATGCCTCTCCAAACCTTGCACTATCATAAGTCTTGTACAATTGGTGGTGGGTCTATGAAATTAGGGTGCCACCAGTTTTCCTTGACTAGATAGGTTTGTATCGGATACGAACTGCAGAAAGGGTTGGTTAACTTAAACAAAGTCAGCTTAATGGTTAAGGACTTTGAGGCATAAGGTTGGGAGCCGAGACATAGAGATGTCACCCAACAACAGGAGTCATATATATGATATGATTAGCAAGGAGTTGCTTACCGATCTACCTTGTCTTCTAGCGGTGATGCTAAAGCTCACTAGTAGACTTGTTAGTTGTGGGTTCTGAATCACTAAGTATCAATCGAGGGATATTGATTTTAGTGGGAGTAGACTATTAAATGTTTAATATGATTTACTCTGTCATGGATATTTTTGTCTTAGTATTTTGCATTATTTTGTTGTAGATGGCACCTAGCACACCAACATTTACTTTGCGATCAATTCTTGAAAAGGATAAGTTAAATGGAACAAACTATACGGATTGGATCCGTAACCTGAGAATTGTTCTCAGGGCTGAAAAAAAAGGAAGACGTTCTAGACACCCCACTGCCAGAGGATCCTGGTGAAAATGCAACTGCTGCAGCTAAAACCGCTTACAAGAAAGCAATGGATGCTAATCTTGAAGTGAGTTGCCTAATGCTTGCTTGCATGGAGCCTGAGCTCCAGATGCAGTTTGAGACAAACCATGAGGTGTACGATATGATCGTGGCGCTCAAGGATATGTTCCAGACTCAGGCTAGGACTGAAAGGTTCAATGTGTCCAAAGCTTTTCTGGAATGCAAGCTAGCAGAAGGCGCAGCAGTTGGGCCACATGTAATCAAAATGGTTGGTTACAGTCAGAGGTTGGAGAAGCTAGGCTTCCCAATAAGCCAAGAGTTGGCCACTGACTTCATTTTGGCATCTCTTCCGCCCAGCTATGGAAACTTCATCACGAACTACCATATGCATGGGGCGGAGAGGGGCCTCAATGAACTATGTGGCATGCTGAAAAACTGCAGAGGGGGACATAAAGAAAAGTGCTGGCAGCAGCAGCCATGTGATGGCGGTCCAAAACAAACCCAACTTTAAGAAGAAGGGTAAGTCTCAAAAGAAGAAGGGCAAGGGAAAGGATACAGTATCCAAGCCCAATCAAAAGCCCAAGGCTGGACCAACTGCAGATGCAGAGTGCTTTTATTGCAAAGAACTTGGTCACTGGAAAAGGAATTGCAAGCAGTACTTGGCCTCTATTAAGGATCGCGGCGGTAAGGGTACAGCCGCAGCAGGTACACTTGCTATTCACATTACAGAAATTTTTCTTGCTGATTCTTATATTAATTCTTGGGTATTTGATACCGGATCGGTTGCCCATATTTGCAATTCGATGCAGGGAATGATAAGAACTAGAAGCGTGAAAAGAGGAGAAGTTGATTTCCGGGTAGGCAATAATGCAAGAGTTGCTGCGTTGACCGTCGGGACGATGCAACTCCACCTCCCATCAGGATTTATTTTGGAGTTAAATAATTGTTATCTAGTTCCTAGTATGAGTCGAAACATTATGTCTCCTTCATGTTTGATGAAGGATGGTTATTCATTTGCGAGTGAAAACAATGGTTGTGTGATCTCTAAGAATGGCATGTTTGTGGCTTTTGCATCCATTATGAATGGGTTATTCATTTTAAATCTTGATGATGCACCTATCTGTAATATTAGTGCTAAAAGGCCTCGGCCTAATGATTTAAGTCCTACCTACATGTGGCACTGTCGTTTGGGTCATATAAGTGAGAATCGCATGAAGAAGCTTCATTCTGATGGGCTTTTAACTTCGTTTGATTTTGAATCATACGAGACATGTGAAGCTTGCTTACTTGGTAAGATGACCAAGGCGCCCTTCATGGGTTTACCGGAGAGGACGTTAGATTTATTGGAACTCATACATACTGATGTGTGCGGACCAATGAGTACGACAGCTAGGGGAGGATTCCAATACTTCATAACCTTCACTGATGATTTTAGTAGATATGGGTATGTCTACTTAATGAAACACAAGTCTGAATCCTTAGAAAAGTTCAAAGAGTTTCAGAATGAAGTAGAAAATCAGCGTGGCAAGAAAATTAAAGCACTGCGATCAGATCGTGGTGCTGAATATTTGAGTCATGAGTTTAGCAATCATCTAAAGAGTTGTGGAATTGTTCCACAGCTTACGCCGCCTGGAACGCCTCAGAGGAATGGCGTGTCTGAGCGACGTAATCGGACTTTATTGGATATGGTTCGATCAATGATGAGCCAGTCGGACCTACCTTTGTCGTTTTGGGGATACGCTCTAGAAACAGCAGCTTTCACACTAAATAGGGTACCGTCTAAGTCCGTAGTTAAGACACCATATGAGATGTGGACTGGGAAGACTCCCAGTTTGTCTTTTCTGAAGATTTGGGGTTGTGAGGTTTACGTCAAGCGACTACAGTCGGATAAACTCACTCCAAAATCGGACAAATGCATGTTCGTGGGTTATCCAAAGGAAACTTTAGGATATTACTTTTACCACCGGTCAGAGGGCAAAGTGTTTGTCGCCCGGAACGGTGTGTTCTTAGAGAAAGAGTTTCTCAAAAGAGAGAAAAGTAAACAAAAGGTGTATCTTGAAGAAGTTCAGGATGAGCCAGTGGGACAAGATTCAACAAGTGATGCTAATGTAGCAGAACAAGTTGAGACGTCTATGGCAAGAGAATCACCACCACAACCACGAAGGTCAGCAAGGCTTCGCGAGACACGAGGAGAAGTGCTATTGTTGGGCAATGGGGAAGTGTTGTTGTTAGACAACGACGAACCTGCAACATATTCAGAAGCGATGATGGACCCAGATTCCGAGAAATGGCGTGTCGCCATGAGATCCGAGATAGATTCCATGGGAGAAAATCAAGTTTGGAACTTGGTTGACCCGCCTGATGGTGTTAGACCTATAGAATGCAAATGGATCTATAAGAAGAAGAAAGACATGGATGGAAATGTTCACATCTATAAGGCTCGACTTGTTGCAAAGGGTTTTCGACAAGTTCAAGGAGT
Source organism: Zea mays (assembly GCF_902167145.1). NCBI lineage: Eukaryota > Viridiplantae > Streptophyta > Magnoliopsida > Poales > Poaceae > Zea > Zea mays. The sequence goes on along the minus strand of NC_050100.1, from coordinate 133,235,596 downwards.
TGACTATGACGAGACATTCTCGCCAGTAGCGATGCTTAAATCTATTCGGATCATTCTAGCTATTGCCGCATATTTCGATTATGAGATTTGGCAGATGGATGTCAAAACAGCTTTCCTTAATGGAAACCTAGATGAGGACGTGTATATGATACAGCCCGAGGGTTTTGTCGATCCGATCAATGCTGGAAAGATATGCAAACTTCAGAAATCCATTTATGGGTTGAAGCAAGCATCTCGGAGTTGGAACATTCGTTTTGATGAAGTGATCAAAGGGCTTGGTTTTCATCAGAATGAAGAAGAAGCTTGTGTTTACAAGAAGGAAAGTGGGAGCGCTGTTGTATTTCTGATCTTGTATGTGGATGACATATTATTGATTGGGAATGACATTCCTATGCTGGAGTCCGTCAAGGCTTCACTGAAAAAGAGTTTTTCTATGAAGGACTTAGGGGAAGCAGCATATATTTTGGGCATAAGGATCTATAGAGATAGGTCAAAGAGGCTTATAGGATTAAGTCAAGATACGTACATTGACAAGGTTTTGAAACGGTTCAACATGGAACAGTCCAAGAAAGGTTTCATACCTATGTCACATGGTAAACACCTTAGCCAGATGCAATGTCCTGCGACGGCTAATGAGCGGGAGCGCATGAGTAAGGTACCATACGCCTCAGCGATTGGATCAATCATGTATGCCATGATAAGTACACGCCCAGATGTTTCATACGCTATAAGTGCTACGAGTAGATACCAGGCTGATCCAGGTGAGGATCACTGGACAGCGGTAAAAGGCATTCTTAAGTACTTGAGAAGGACTAAAGATATGTTCCTGGTATATGGGGGTAAGGAGGAGCTCGTTGTAACTGGTTACACCGATGCTAGCTTCCAAACTAACCCAGACGAGTTAAAATCGCAATCAGGTTTTGTGTTCACAATAAATGGTGGTGCTGTTAGTTGGAAGAGTTCCAAACAGGAGACTGCGACTGATTCTACAACAGAAGCCGAGTACATTGCAGCTTCTGAATCTGCGAAGGAAGGTGTTTGGATAAGGAAGTTCCTCATCGAGCTTGGTGTGTTTCCTAATGCATCTAGCCCATTGAACCTCTACTGTGACAACAATGGGGCTATTGCGCAAGCTAAGGAGCCAAGGAACCACCAGAAAAACAAACACGTACTACGGAAGTTTCACCTCATACGGGAATTCATTAGGCGGGGTGAGATAAAGATATGCAAAATACATACGGATTTGAATGTTGCTGATCCTTTGACAAAACCTCTTCCACAACCTAAGCATGAGGCACACGTGAGATCTATGGGTATTAGATATCTTCTAGATTAACTCTAGTGCAAGTGGGAGACTGTTAGAAATATGCCCTAGAGATAATCATAGAGATGAGCATATTTCTTTGTATCCATGATATATATATTGCTTAATTGAATACCCATGGAAGGCACCTTGTATTGATTAGCAATTATGTGAATTGTTTGTGAGATTCTTTACTTATATGGTTATTCTAAATGATGTCCCTAGTCAGAGTCGATGACTAGCACATGTATTAGTTGATGACTACATTTCACAAGTCATGAACATGGAGATGTTAAACTAATAATGTGGGCGCATGTATGACATGAGGCTGGACCGACCCAACGTGAGATATTGTAATATAGTTCTCTTCTTGCAACATGAATACTGTATCCTTAGACCTGAGATTGTCGCATGTTCTCAAGATGTGAATTGACTTACTTAGGGACTATCAAACGCTATCTCGTAACTGGGTAGTTATAAAGGTAGTTTTGGGTTTGTCAGGAAGCATGCTGTGAGGCATGGTCAGTCAAGATGGAATTTGTCCCTCTCTTTGTGAGAGAGATATCTCTGGGCCCCTCGAGTGATTGGATCAAGAAATGCATGGCCGTGCTAGGGTTAAGAGTTAACCATTGAAAGGATTCCAATTCACAGTATCGAGAAAGAGAGGTCAGCTTAGAGCCAGACCAAATATCGTGAGACAAAGGGAACAGCATGTACGTAATGTCGCAATGGTTCGTCTGATATGATCTTTACGTACACATAGGAGTTGACATGTCTTGCTAGAGGCCGCTGTCAATTATTGGGCCAAGTAAGAGTACTCGGGCTATGTCTATTTGTACGTGAACCTATAGGGTCACACACTTAAGGGGAAGGAAGCCTAATTCGGATTAGATCCGAAATTAGACTGGGCTTTAGGGTTAATGATGGGCCTCGGCGTCAGAAGCCCACCATAACGCCTATATAATGAGGGGCGGGGGCGCGGTTAAGGATAACCTAATTCGCCACCAGCGAACTGACAGCCGCCGCCCACCTCTCGCCCTCGCCAAGCCGCCGTCACGAACCTAGCAGTTCGGTACGCGGCGCTTCCTCCCTGTACGTGTGGATACCTCGGAGGTGCTACATCTGGAGCACTTGGACGAACCGCGCGAGGACTTGAAGGACGCCGGCGACTGCACGGCACTGCTCGACGCGTTCGTCTACATCGAGACGGCTTCCGCTGCTCTGCGCGTCTAGTGGTAATTCCATGACCTATAACCACAGTAGTTCTTGGTATTATGGGGATGAAAAATTTTGTTTTGCGCTAGCGTAGCCTCCCCGTAATCCTACACCCGGTGCCCCGACTCCGACCGGCCGAGCGGAAGCCCGCGCGACCGACACGCCATCCCGTCCAGGAAGGACGCCCGCGCAGCCGCCTCGCCCTGCTGCCCCGACCGGTTGAGCGCCCGACCGAGTAGCCGAACCGCCCGCGACCTCGATCACTCGTCTGTTTCTCTCCTGCATTATGAAACTTCAATGCCTCTGTTTCTTCCCCATTACTCCATGAACCAACGCCGTTGATGACAGCCTTGAAGACCCCGACCGACCTTTGCTCTTCCTGCCTCTCCTCTATAAAATCCGAGGCCAAGCTCCTCTCTTTTCCCTTGCACAGCCGAGCTTGCCTCTCTCTCTCACTATGTTGCTCGCCGTCGAACATCGTCGCCGGAGTCCGTGGAGCCTCGCCGGAGGTCGTGCTCACCATCCGCGTTCCCCGCCGGAGCTTCACCGTCCACGCAGCACCTCGGCCAGACCTCGTGTCGTTTCCCTACCCGCCAAGATCGCCGAACCCACCAACCTTCATCCCTTCGCATGAGCGAACCCAAGGTTGAAGACAACCCCAACCCGTTAATTCATTGTCTAAATCATGTGTTGAATTAATTTATGAATTTGTGAATTATCGTTGTAATATTATGCGACTTGGCGATTCGTGTATGATTTTAGAGATTTCGATGTATAAGTGTAACCAAAATCGAACCCCGCGACAACGTTTTGAATATGCGTAGGATTTTATAATTCTAAAAATGAACACGGTCACTATTCACTACTTCCGTGGTTTTCATACTAGAAATGTTTATAATTAATTTCACTTTTGTGTGTGGAATGATAATTGTTAGTAGTAGTTTAAGTATAAACTTATCTGCATGAAGAAATTGAAATAGGCACTAAGTCACGTATTTTCTAGTCGAATGAAAATATATAGATTTTACTATTCATAATAAATGTATTTATAAGTATGACACTAAATTACGTAGAATTAGTAAAGTAATTATGTACGTAGTAATAACCATGATTATGTTATTAAAAGTCTCATCTAGTAATTTACAATTAATTCTTAGTATATTAATGTTAGAAGAATTAAGTAAACAATTTTAACCACACATATAATCTCTATGTAGAAAAGAAAGGATGAAAACCGAAATAGTAGAATTTATAATAATAACTTAATTAGGCGCTCATACTTTCCTATTAAAGAAATTGATAGTTATATTGGTAAATATAGGTTTCTTAATAAAGAATTAGAGAATTTGTTTCTAACTATAAAATGACCTTTTAGACATCATGATTTTGATTTAATAAGATTCGTTATAGATGTTTAAGTATAGCCGTACCAAATAGTAATATGTCATATAACTTTTCTAATAATGATATAATGGCTCACACCGTCATAACTAAAATGATAGTTTATACATAATTTCCTTTCTAATGAATTAGATCATTTGTTCCTACAATAGAATTAAAGATAATTAATAGGTTAATTATCCTTTATCATAATGTATTAATTAAACCTATAGTCAATTTATTCTTAATTAGATTTATGGCATGATTAATGATTCCATAGAAATTAATCCACATTATATACGAATCACTTAGTTTTTTCTAAAGGATAAAATAAAGTAATAAGAGTTTAAATTCTTTTATAACTTAAAATGTTACTTTATATATTGACTTCGAATATAATAATATAGGCTATGTGTTTTTAAATGAAATTAAAAGATAGTTGTGTGTTCATTGTCTTTTACATAAAAGCTCATTTAAAGCATATACCATAACTTTCCATAAATAGGTGTTTAATAATAATGGTCTTTTCACATAAAACCTATTTAGACTTATATCTTAATTTGTCATAAGTGATTGATTAACAATATTTATAATATGCTCCATAATGCTTCTAAAATTAATAACGTGATTAGTAGCCCATTAACCTTAGATATATAACATATATCTTTTCTAAAATGTTAAAATGGTTTAATATTGTTATAACGTGTTTTATCATCTTATAAACCCTTAATATTAGACATATCACGTATGACGTTTTATAAAAGATTAAAATTGATGAACCCAATATTTGTATATTTTAATTAAGATATTTTTAAGCTCATGTCTTGTTTTATAAAGTATAGATCACACATTTTTGAAAAGAATATCATCTTATTATAACCATTACTTGCGATGTTTTCGAAAAGCGAACGCTCTTTTCGTTAGACTTTCTTTTAAGCTTTACGTATGGTGAATGTTGTATGTTATTGAGTGGTGTTTGTTCTTCTTGTATGTTTGTGTGATATTCAGTAGTTGAGAATCAAGATATATTCCGTGGAAGAACCTCGAGTTTTCAATAAGCAAGGCAAGTGGACTTCTCCCTCTGCATACTCTGTTTGATCCCAAATAATACATTTAATAAAGTTTACTCTTTTGGATATATGTGCATAATTTGACGGGTTACCTATTTAGATAACCTTTCCAACCTTATTCCTTGATCAAATCTGGGAATTATACTTTACCTTCGTAGCTATGCTATTGCTACAACTTAACTTTATGTAGTCACTCCCGCTTATGATATTAATGTTCCAAATGGTAAGTTTACATTATTGTTGTTAACCCGAAGGTTAAACAAGATTATTGCATATTAATTGGAACATGGAGTGACCACCCGGGAAAACAGTGCTACCATGAGAACTATCATGGCTCTGGTCTTGGCTAAATAACTAGGGAAGTCTTATGTTGGGTGTTGGTCGTGGTCGACAGGAACGGGGGCATCTGGCAAGCTCTTATAGTTCCGACTCAGGCAGATTGGATACGGGCATAGTTCCCAAAGCTTTACCCTGTAGTCTGGACTATAAGTTGGTTACGGTAGGTGTGCCTTATGCAGTTTGACCATTTCCAGCATCTGCGTAATGAGGACTCTAGGGAGAAGCCTCGTAGTGAGACCCTGGCCATTCACCTAGGAAGTGAATATGGGTCTAGCTAACCCGGGCTAGAAGGGAATCGCGACTCATGGGTAAAGATGTGCCACCTCTGCAGAGTGTAAAACTGATATATCAGCCGTGCTCACGGTTATGAGCAGCCTGGACTCCTCACATGATAATTGAACTTGAAGATGGAAATAAATCGAGATCCGATGATCTACCAATGGTTTGCTTAAGTGGTTTCACTTAAGTGTTTTTGATATACTCTTATACCTTTGTTTAATGGGAATACTTGGGATTCACACTTATTAGTAAGACAGGTGTTGTTAATAAAATGTTGACCAACTAAAATGCTTACTGCTCAACCTTAGCCTCACCTTGTTAAACCTGCATTAGTTTTTCCCCCACTTGCTGAGCCCCGACCATAAGTGAGCTCACCCTTGCTTAATTTTGATCAGAAGTTGAAGATGAAGATATGATGCTGAACTCCATGGATGCTAGTCTAGTGATACCCCCGGTCATCTTCCTGTGGATGGATGTCCTTGTTTCGCTGTACTTTAATGAATAAAGGTTAAGACATTATGTCTGTTCGAAGTGTAATATGTTAATATAATCATTATTTACGCTTTTATATGTAAATTGAAACCCTAGGGGGTTATATGTAAATTTTGCACACTTTTGGACCCAAGTGCAAAAACCATGGAATTAGGGTACCCTAAAGCATAAGGTTCACACATTTGAGGATTTCCAAGTCAAAAGATGTGATTTGGGCTTATTTGCAAAAAGTCACTCTACACCTCTCATGTGGCTAAGTCTAAAAATCAGTGAGCATGCCTGACTTTGGAGCTCTGTAGTTCTAAAAATATAAAGAATTTGCCTAGGGTCAACACATCAAAAGTCTAGAGCTATAGTAGGAGAACAACTTTGCTTAAGTAACTAAGCTTTGATCACATACAAAGTTTGGAGAAAAATAAGCTCAAAGTTGTGCTGTCAGTCACTCTACTGACTGAATTTTGGTCACTAGTGACATTGGCCAGACTTTTGGGTCGAATTAAAGTAAGATCTATTGCTCGATTGAGGGTAGTTGCTATAGCATAATTGTAGCTGATAGAAAGGGCTACAAGTTTGCTGCAGATGTATGGACAAGTTGTTGCACAAAAATTCGAGATTTAGGCATTGCAATTCGGCCTATCAGTCACTCTGAATTGGGTTTTCAATGGTACAGTGTCCTGATCAGAACGCGAGCTCAGAGAACTCACCGCCGGCGACCGTGCGCCCGGATTCGTGCCCGCCGCGGTGATTCGTGCTCGGTGCAGTTGGATAACGGCAAGGGGGTAAGAAATATCACCCCGTGGATGGACTCCTGCCACTATTCTACTCCGGCTGCCGTACCCACCTGAGTCACAACCGATTTGGATAGGCTCGCCGGAGTTAGCCACCCTGCAACCTTGCGCCACGTGCCTCGGTGCTTTAACCACACCGCAGTGAGTCATATCAGCCCATCCGGTGATCGCCGATGAGCTTGCCACGGTAAATGCCACCAATCGCTTGCGCCAGTGCACCTCCTTCTCTCCGACCGCCACCACGTGAGCTCAAATTCACAGGCCACCGCTCAAGGGCCCTATAAATTGAGCACACCCTCGGCTCCGCTATGTAATTTTGCGCTCAACACACCCACCCATGCCTCTAATTATTCACTAGAAACCCCGAATTGCTCAGTTCCCCCAAATCAGTTTTCCGCTGCCTTGAACAATCTCTCACCGTGGCCAGTCCACTCCAGGTCCAATCTCGTACTCTGCTCTCTTGTTTCAGCACCCTTACATGCCTCTGATGCTTCTCGACCCGACCAATTAGGCTAGAACCCCTTAGATCGCCGAGAACACTTCATGTTGTCCATTGTGCCCGCTGTCACCAGGAAAAGGGTGATGTAGAGCTCAAATCCAGCAATTAAGTGAGGGGAAATAGTCGCGTAGGGTTGAATTCGGTGTCCAGCAAAGGGGAGGGCTAGTTGTTGCTTAGTCTGGCCAGTGCAAGCTCGCCGGAGCTCGGCCTGGCACCGCTCGCCGTGAGGACTGTGGGTTGTGAAGAATTAGAACTAGAGGGGTGTTTTTGTAGATGTTAGTGACTCTAGGAATAGTCTGTGGGACACGTTTCTAGTTATTAAAAACATCAAGGGTCTTTTCGCAAGACCGACAGCGCGGGCGCGGGCGCGCGTGTTTTCGCCTGGGCATGGGTTGTATTGGGCCACTTTCGACCCAGTACTATTCATGTTTTTCCTTTTTCTTTTTCTGCCAGGATTAGAGGATTTCTAGAAAACTATAGAAAAATGCTAAAAATGCTAGACCAATTTTATTAGGTTTCTAATTTTCTATAGTATTTAATAAAAATAGTAGTATGATTTTTAGTCCAAATAGGGAATTATGGAGTATTTAAAATAGCCAAAACCTATACTCCTAGAATTTTAGAAAATGACTAATAACTCCAAAAATCACTAAACTTTTTATATAAGCTTTAAATATTATTTAGAAGCCTTGGGTAAAGTTTGGCATGATTTGGACAATGTTTGGTACCTAAACCCCAAAAACCCTAATCTTCTAGTGATACCTGCCCTAGGAACTTCAGTTCTGACTCCAAAAACCCTAGTTTCCTGGAGTCCCATGGAAAATTGTATTCAAGACCTAAGATAATATACTTTTATTATCTTTGCATTTTCATAAGCATTACATGAGCATTCATGGTTATATATGTGATATATATAGAAAACGAAGAAGAAGTAGAAGTTGAAGAAGCAAGAGCTACACCACCACCACCACCTGAAGACCCACTGACTGGGAACTGCTTTTATTTTGACATTTGTGGAGCAGAGCCTGACTCCCCTATAACACAAGGCAAGCCCCGGTGCATTTGCCACCCCCTTGCTATTTTAAAATCTTTCTCACTTGATTGATGCATTAGGTGATAGGAGTTGTGTGCTAAACAAATTGCTGCATTTCCTTCCTTGAGAATTTGATTACCTTTCCTTGATCCCTTGTTTTATAAAAAGTTTTTTCTTATGCTTAGCCTTGCTCTAGAAAAACAAAATGTTTTGTTTTGACAAAAGATGATGCTTCAAGTGGGTGGGGTGTTTTCAAAATAAAACTTGATGGTGGATCCATCATGGCCATGATGGGTTCAACATCAGAAAAGATGTACCTCTACCAGGTACCAAACTTTGGGTTGAAAATAATAAAACTGAGACCGGGCAGTTAACTTGCACGAGAAGGGAGTCTCGGTGTAGTGTCTCCGCCTGAGTCGATTAAGGACCGTCTCGATGTAGGCTTGATGATCGAGGACCTTTTAACTGGTCACATGCCTCATCATGGGTAAGCTTTGCCTTGGGCAGACTAATACCAAAATAAGATAACACACAATGGGAGTGGAGAGATGGCGAGAGTAGCATGTACCCTCCGTGGCAAGAGGCTGGACGGTGGTGTATCTGTGCTCTCGGTTGGCGTGAACCTGATCTGGTCTTAAGAACCCTGGTGGCGAGTTGACATATGCAAGGGTTAAGTGCTACATATGTCGTGTGATTGGAGATCCCCAGCTGGGTATTAATCGATTCGGATTGCCGTTACTTCTCGTACATGAAGACTTGGTCACTGCCCTACACGTAGCATTCCAGTGAATAAGATGGGTTGATAAGAAAATGGCTAGTATAGGCCAAGTGATTGAACTAGGGTAGAAAGAACTCTAGACTCAGGTAATGACTTAACTTGCTAATAAAACTGGATTTTAAGGATCCACTATTAGTAAGCATTTTTGCAAACAGAGTCTTGATTATTAATTAAACCTTACCTTGACTCCCTCAAGCTAGCATATCCTTGAGAGTCTTTTATTTTGACGGGTAAGACTTGCGAAAGTACACTTCGTACTCAGGGTTTTCAAACCCATGTTGTTGTAGGTGAGGAAGCAGCAAATTTTTGTTGCTTTTGTTCCATGGTGGTGCCTAAGGAAGAAAACCAGGATTGAAGCTTCGAGAGGAAGTGTCCTCCTTTAAAAACTTTTTACTGTTAATCGGGAGGGGTTTTTGCCTCCCAGGGTTGTAATAATATTACTCCAGCACTCTTATATTTCACTGGTCTGTAATAATAATACTCTTTCCATACTTTAATATAAAATAAGTTGTTGTATCTGCTTCTGCATACTCGTACCTCCGATGTGTTGTAATATCTGCGTGACGGGTGAAACGCTCTTGGGCAAGGTAAAGAATTCAGATACTGAACTTTTCAAGTGATCAGGTGCACCTGCAGGGTTGTCCGAGGTCCGATGGACAAGGACAACTGTAGGTGGGCCTAATGACTTGGGAGGTTCCGTCACAGCTGGTATCGGAGCGAAGCCCATCTCTGCAGATATTATGAGGCATTTTCAAAAAATAATTTTCAAAGACTTATCTAAGAAAATTTCTTTCCTTCTTATCTAACTACCTTCTGAAGTACTTATTTTAAGACCAGATAGTAGAGTGCAATGTATAGAAGGTTGTGAATCAACTAAGGTTGATTCTGCAATTATGCATGCATCATGTTAAAAACTATACTAATAAAGTTTTCCCCCTTATGGAGATATGCCGCCGCGCACGAGGAAAACCACACGTAAGTCCACTGGACCGATTGGCGTGCTTCGCCACCAGCTGGCTCCAAGGAATGAGGAGAGCAGCAGTGGCAGCAATGACCCCATTGGAGATCTAGAAGCCCAGGTGGAGCAGCTTCGAACGGAGCTACATCACAGAAATAGTGTGTGTGTGTTGAGGATGGTCAGTGTATAAATGAGTTAAGAATTTACATCCGACATCTGTGAGACGAGCTTGCCGAACGGGATTTGGCACTCGATTGGGCTGTCAACTCACGTTCCATTGCTTGGGACCGGGAAGCCAAAGCTCGAGCCCATGTGGAGGAGCTTAGCACGACCGTTGACAACTTGTAGGTGTACTGCAATACATTACATGAGGAAGTTCATGAATTGTATTCACGACTACACTCCGACGTACCTGCCGACCCTGTCAGAATAGGAGCCCGACCTTCTGGAACAGCAGGTGAAGCACTTGGTGGGGAATTGGATCTTTTCAAGCCCCCTCCTTCAATGAACCTGGCTGACGAATGGTCCCCTACAGGCTACAGCCGACAACGAAGCTACTAAGGATGATAAATACTAGGAGTAGTATAGTTTAGAAATAATACTAATGTAAAATAGGGAAATGAAGTCATGTTGTACATTGAGTCTGTAACATTACATCTTAAGTAATGTAAAATGATGGTATGTATCAGCATGTTATATTTTTTCCAAATATTTCTTTGCTTCAGATGCCATCTCGAACTCATGCACATGACAGCGCGGGAACGTCATGTGGTCAAGAAGATACACCCAATCCACCGCCGGTACCGCCCACGTTGGCCGAGGCTATCGCCGCCTTGGTCACCGCGACCGCTGACAACACCCACTTCCTACGTGAAATGGCAGGACATCAACTTCAGCAACAAGGCGGGAGGGATTATCTGCAGGGACCCCGCAAAACTTCGTACCTGGATTTCTCGGAAACCTGTCCCCCACTTTTTGTCAAAGCTGAGGATCCCCTCGAAGCCAACGAATGGGTATGGGTCATTGAGCAGAAGTTTGGACTCATCCGATGCACGGAGACCCAGAAGCCATTGTTTGTGGCTCAGCAGTTAAGAGGCCCTGCCAGTACCTGGTGGGGAAATTATGTGGCCATTCAGCCTGCCGGACATCAAGTCACATGGGACGAATTTAAATTGGTGTTTCATGAGCACTACATCCCAGAAGGAGTGCTGCATATGAAGCAGGAAGAATTCATGAGGCTCAAGCAAGGAGGAGATATTGTTATACAGTATCTCAACAAATTCAATCATTTGTCCCAATACACAATTGACCAGGTCAATACTGACCTGAAAAAGAGGAATTGTTTTATGAGAGGCCTCAATGACCGGCTACAACGAAAGATGGCCACCTACCTCGATCTCTCCTACAGCAGGGCTGTCAACACAGCGCTGGCAGTTGAAGCCAAGAACACAGGCCCAGGGAAGTCAAAGGGCTTTGGAGGTGACAGGTCCAAACATGGGCCTGAAAAGCGACAAAGGTTGGTGATCCAACCTTTCAATCAAAATTGTTCTTCACCTCGTCCACCCTCCTACCCCTTCAAACAGCCTGTATTCATCCGCCCTGCCACTGCCCCCACTTCAACAACTCAGCCCAGTGCCCCTGGTGCTCGTTTCCCCGCCCTCCCGAGTTCTTCAACCGGCTGCTTCAATTGTGGGAAGTCTGAACATTTCATCAAAGACTGCTCGTATCCAAAGCAGAACAAGTCCAATAATCAGCAGAACCCGGGGAGTTTAAGCCAAGGCAAGGGAAACATGAAAAATAATGCAGCGAGCAAAAATATAAAGAAGACTGGGCGAATCTACTATACACAAGTGGCCACTACACCGGAGGGAGAGCCGGTTATGATGGGTACGTTTCTCGTGGCCAATCACCCTGCAGTAATTCTCTTTGATTCTGGTGCTTCGCACACATTCATAAGCAAGAAATTTGTGGAGAAATATTGCATTCCTTGCATTGAATCAAGGGAAGGGTTTATTATTCATTTGTCTGGGGGACAAATATTCACTAAAGAAGTGGCTTTCCATGTACCCGTAACATTGGCTGAACGGGACTTTCCCACCAACATGATTATTCTGAAAGGCCAAGACATAGATGTAATTCTGGGCATGAATTGGTTAGCCCAGCACAAAGCGATCCTCAACACTGATCTGAGAACCATCAGGTTGAGCTATGGCCACGAAGAGGTTCTCTTGTCCATCCCTGTAGCTATTCCAGCTAAACCATCTAGCGGAGTCTATGAAGCCATCATACCAGAAATCCAAGATATTCCGGTAGTATGTGAATTCTCAGACGTCTTTCCGGAAGATCTGCCTGGATTGCCTCCAGAAAGAGATGTAGAATTTGTGATTGAATTAAAGCCCGGTACGGCTCCTATTTCTAGAAGGTCGTACTGAATGCCTCCAAATGAATTGGCAGAGCTCAAGACTCAATTACAAGATCTGCTAGAAAAGGGATTCATCCGACCTAGCTCGTCACCTTGGGGTTTTCCAACCATCTTTGTCAAGAAGAAGGACCAAACACTTCGGATGTGCGTGGATTACAGACCCCTTAATAAGGTCACAATCAAGAATAAGTACCCTCTTCCCCGGATTTATATCTTATTTGATCAGCTTACCGGAGCCCGGGTATTTTCCAAAATTAACCTCAGGACGGGCTATCATCAGATCCGTATCCGGCCGAAGATATACCCAAGACCGCATTTACTACGTGGTATGGATTATTCGAATATCTGGTTGTCTTTCGGATTAACAAATGCTCCTGCCCACTTCACATATCTGATGAACTCAGTATTCATGCCCGAGTTGGACAAATTTATCGTGGTCTTCATTGATGATATCTTGATTTATTCCAAGGATGAAGAGGAGCATGCTCGGCATCTGCGGATCATATTAACGCGCTTAAGGGAACATCAACTTTATGCTAAATTCAGCAAGTGCGCGTTTTGGCTGAAGGAAATCCAATTTCTGGGACACGTATTGTCTACCAAGGGGATTGCAGTTGATCCCAGCAAGGTCAAGGATATTTTAGAATGGAAACCACCAACCACTGTACATCAAGTCCGAAGTTTCCTTGGACTGGCTTGTTATTACCACCGATTTATTCCAGATTTTTCCAAGCTTGTGAAGCCAATCACAAGTTTATTGAAGAACGATACAAAATTTAACTGGTCTTCAAGATGTAATGAAGCCTTCGAGCATCTGAAGGTGTTATTGACCACTGCTCCGGTATTAGCTCAACCGAACATTGAAAATCCTTTTGATGTGTATTGTGACGCATCAGGCAGTGGTTTAGGTTGTGTCTTGATGCAAGAGGGCCGAGTTATAGCGTATGCCTCAAGACAGTTGCGCCGGCATGAGGAACATTATCCAACTCATGACCTAGAATTAGCTGTTGTGGTTCATGCCCTGAAAATATGGCGTCATTATCTGCTGGGGAATATCTATCATATCTATACATATCATAAAAGCTTGAAGTACATTTTTACCCAATCAGAACTAAACATGAGGCAGAGGAGATGGCTTGAACTGATTAAGGACTACGAATTGGAAATTCACTATCACCCAGGCAAGGCCAATGTAGTGGCAGATGCACTAAGTCGCAAGGCTTCCTGTCATTGTCTTACGATGAAGACTTCTGACATTACATTATGCCATGAAATGGAGAAGTTAAACCTGGGGATAATTCAACATGGAACCTTAAATCACTTGAAGCTGGAGTCGATTCTTCTGCAAAGGATAATTATGCACAAAGAAGTGATGAGGGTATGAAACACGTTCATGAGAAAATAAAGGCCGGTAAAGCTAACTGTTTCAGAAAGGATGATCAAGGTATTATATGGTTTAACAACCGTATAGTTGTGCCCAAGAATGATGAGGTCTGCCAGCAAATTTTGGATGAAGCTCATCTTAGTCGCTATTCCATTCATCCCAGAAGCACTAAGATGTATCATGATCTAAAGCAACATTATTGGTGGACGAAGATGAAGATTGAAATTGCACGCTATGTGGCGAGATGCGACACTTGTAGACGTGTCAAAGCCATACATATGAAAACTGTGGGTCCATTGCAATCGTTACCTATCCCAACTTGGAAATGGGAGGACATTAGCATGGACTTCATTGTGGTATTACCGAGGACATCAAAAGGGTTTGATTCCATCTGGATTATCATTGATCGACTTACAAAGATCGCCCACTTCCTCCCAGTTAAAGTAAAGTATCCAGTAATCGCATATGCGGAACTATATATTGCTCGTATTCTCAGTTTGCACGGTGTTCCGAAGACAATAGTGTCGGATCGTGGACCTCAAATTGTATCTAAATTCTGGGAAGAACTTCAAAAATCCTTGGGTACTAAGTTGCTCCACAGTTCGGCCTATCATCCTCAAACTAGTGGGCAGACTGAGAGAGTGAATCAGATACTTGAAGACATGTTGCGAGCATGTGTTTTAGAGTTTCCGCAGAAATGGGATGACTGTTTACCATTGGTGGAGTTTTCATATAACAATAGCTATCAAGAGAGCATCAAGATGGCACCCTTTGAAGCTTTGTATGGACGACGGTGTCGTACTCCGTTAAACTGGTCTGAACCAGGAGAAAGATGGTTTTCAGGCCTGATATGGTGAAAGAAGCGGAAGAGAAGGTTCAACAAATTATGCATAATTTGAATGAACCCAAGCTCGCCAAAAGAGTTATGCAAACAAACGACGCCAACCCTTGTACTTTCAAGTTGAAGATTATGTCTACCTGAAAGTCTCACCAATGAAGGGTGTATCTCGTTTCGGGGTAAAAGGGAAGCTTGCACCCCGGTACATTGGTCCTTTTCCTATCCTTGAAAGATTGGACCAGTGGCATATCGACTCCAATTACCCGAAACATTGTCTGCTATACACAATGTGTTCCATGTGTCTCAATTGAAAAAGTGTCTTCGGGTTCCAGATCGAACTGTTGAAGTGATGGATGTTGCCTTAGAACCAGACTTGACATATTCAGAACGTCCTATTTGAGTATTGGATCAAAAGGACAGGGTTACCCGAAGAAGAACTCTCAAATTTTATAAGATACAATGGAACCAACACACTGAGGATGAAGCTACGTGGGAAACTCAGGTCTTTCTAGAAAAGAATTTCCCGGGCTTTTAAGCTTCATGTAAATTGTGAGATATGTACAATTGTTGTAATAAAGAAGTAGACCCCATACCACCCCTGCCTTGTACAAGAAATAAGGAAATAAAAATATGACGTGTTTCCTTTTCCATTACTTACCTTAGAACTTTTAATCTCGGGACGAGATTCTTTTATGGGGGGAAGGATGTAACACCCTTGGTGTTACTATCACTAAAACTTGAGCATAACATCATGAGCATTAGCATATCATGTGCTTGTTACACTTAGAGTGCATTCACTAGGCAAAAATTTCAAACAATTTGTATTGATGTGACTTGTTATGTGTGGAACCCTAAGGTAGGGTACTTAACCCTAAATTAGGCTTAGGGTGTCAATAAAGCCTAAATGAGTTAAAGTCTCAAATTATTAGAAATGGTCATAAGATACCAACTTTAATGGACTTTGATAGCACCAAAACCCTAGGAGTGCCAGAAACCCTAAAAAGACCACTGAAAACCCCAAATTGAAACCCTAGGGGGTTATATGTAAATTTTGCACACTTTTGGACCCAAGTGCAAAAACCATGGAATTAGGGTACCCTAAAGCATAAGGTTCACACATTTGAGGATTTCCAAGTCAAAAGATGTGATTTGGGCTTATTTGCAAAAAGCCACTCTACACCTCTCATGTGGCTAAGTCTAAAAATCAGTGAGCATGCCTGACTTTGGAGCTCTGTAGTTCTAAAAATATAAAGAATTTGCCTAGGGTCAACACATCAAAAGTCTAGAGCTATAGTAGGAGAACAACTTTGCTTAAGTAACTAAGCTTTGATCACATACAAAGTTTGGAGAAAAATAAGCTCAAAGTTGTGGTGTCAGTCACTCTACTGACTGAATTTTGGTCACCAGTGACATTGGCCAGACTTTTGGGTCAAATTAAAGTAAGATCTATTGCTCGATTGAGGGTAGTTGCTATGGCAGAATTGTAGCTGATAGGAAGGGCTACAAGTTTGCTGCAGATGTATGGACAAGTTGTTGCACAAAAATTCGAGATTTAGGCATTGCAATTCGGCCTGTCAGTCACTCTAAATCGGGTTTTCAATGGTACAGTGTCCTGAGCAGAATGCCAGCTCAGAGAACTCACCGTTGGCGACCGTGCGCCCGGATTCGCGCCCGCCGCGGTGATTCGTGCTCGGCGCAGTTGGATAACGGCAAGGGGGGTACGAAATATCACCTCGTGGATGGACTCCGGCCACTATTCTACTCCGGCCGCAGTACCCGCCTGAGTCACAGCCAATTTGGATAGGCTCGCCGGAGTTAGCCACCCTGCAACCTTGCGCCACGTGACTCGGTGCTTTAACCACGCCGCAGTGAGTCATCTCAGCCCATCCGGTGATCGCCGTTGAGCTTGCCACGGTAAATGCCACCAATCGCTTGCGCCAGTGCACCTCCTTCTCTCCGACCACCACCGCGCGAGCTCAAATTCACAGGCCACCTCTCAAGGGCTCTATAAATTGAGCACACCCTCGGCTCCGCTATGTAATTGTGCACTCAACACACCCACCCGTGCCTCCAATTATTCACCAGAAACCCCGAATTGCTCAGTTCTCCCAAATCAGTTTTCCGTGGCCAGTGCACTCCAGGTCCAATCTCGTCCTCTGCTCTCTTGTTTCAACACCCTTACATGCCCCTGATGCTTCTCGACTCGATCGATTAGGCTAGAACCCCTTAGATCGCCGGGAACACTTCATGCTGTCCATTGTGCCCGCTGTCACCGTGAACAGGGTGATGTAGAGCTTAAATCTAGCAATTAAGTGAGGGGAAATAGTCGCGTAGGGTTGAATTCGGTGTCCAGCAAAGGGGAGGGCTAGCCGTTGCTTAGTCTGGCCAGTACAGGCTCGCCGGAGCTCGGCCTGGCGCCGCTCGCCGTCGAGGACTGCGGGTTGTGAAGAAATAGAACTAGAGGGGTGTTTTTGTAGATGTCAGTGACTCTAGGAATAGTCTGTGGGACGCGTTTCTAGTTATTTAAAACATCAAGGGTCTTTTCGCAAGACCGGTAGCGCGGGTGCGGGCGCGCGTGTTTTCGCCTGGGCATGGGTTGTATTGGGCCAGTTTCGGCCTAGTACTATTCATATTTTTCCTTTTTCTTTTTCTGCCAGGACTAGAGGATTTCTAGAAAATTATAGAAAAATGTTAAAAATGCAAGACCAATTTTGCTAGGTTCCTAATTTTCTATGTTAAAAATCGAGGACCTTTTAACTGGTCACATGCCTCATCATGGGTAAGCTTTGCCTCGGGCAGACTAATACTAGAATAAGATAATACGCATTGTGAGTGGAGAGATGGCGTGGCAAGAGGCTAGACAGTGGTGTATCTGTGCTCTCGGTTGGCATGAACCTGATCTGGTCTTAAGAACCCCGGTGGCGAGTTGACATATGCAAGGATTAAGTGCTACATATGTCGTGTGATTGGAGATCCCCAGCTGGGTATTAATCGATTCGGATCGTCGTTACGTCTCGGACATGAAGACTTGGTCACTGCCCTACACGTAGCATTCCAGTGAATAAGATGGGTTGATAAGAAAATGGCTAGTATAGGCCAAGTGATTGAACTAGGGTATAAAGAACTCTAGATTCAGGTAATGACTTAACTTGCTAATAAAACTATATTTTAAGGATCCACTATTAGTAAGCATTTTTGCAAACAGAGTCTTGATTATTGATTAAACCTTACCTTGACTCCCTCAAGCGAGCATATCCTTGAGAGTCTTTTTATTTTTACGGGTAAGACTTGCGAAAGTATACTTCGTACTTAGGGTTTTCGAACCCATGTTGTTGTAGGTGAGGAAGCAGCAAATTTTTGTTGCTTTTGTTCTAAGGTGGTGCCTATGGAAGAAAACCAGGATTGAAGCTTCGGGAGGAAGTGTCCTCCTTTAAAAACTTTTTACTGTTAATCAGGAGGGGTTTTTGCCTCCCAGAGTTGTAATAATATTACTCCAACACTCTTATATTTTACTGGTGTGTAATAATAAGTTGTTGTAACTGCTTCCGCATACTCGTACCTCTGATGTGTTGTAATATCTGCGTGATGGGTGAAACGCTCTTGGGCAAGGTAAATAATTTAGATACCGAACTTGTCAAGTGATCAGGTGCACCTACAGGGTTGTCCGAGGTCCGATGGACAAGTACAACTATAGGTGGGCCTAATGACTTGGGAGGTTCCGTCACATGCGGCCGCCCACCAATTCCGCGTGGTGGCGGACCTATCGGCCGTGGCTGTTGCGGAGGTGTGGGAGAAGGTTCTGACCTGGGGGTCCCAGTCACGGTGAGAGGCAGTCGGCGCGTGAGAAAAAGGTTTGAGGCTGACTGGTGGGTCCCAGTCGCGGTGAGAGGCTGGTCGGGCCGCGCAGACGAGTGGGTGAGGTGGGCCAAAATGACTCCCCCGGCCCAAGTAGCCAATCCACCCCTTTTCCTTTTTCTTTTAATTTTATTTTCTGTTTTTCTTTCCTCATAATTCATTTGAATTTAAGTTTTGAATTCAACTTAAGTGTAAATTCAAGTTCATGTTAATTATGCAATTTGGTCACACCATCATGTGGTGAAGTTATTTAATTATAATATTATTTTATATTGAATAATATTTCTCTCCTTCCTTCTTTATTTTCAATTCCTTTCATATTTTGTATTTCTATTAAGAATTCAAATTCAAATTTTGAATTAAATGAAACATAGTTCAAACTTAGAGTACATTTAAGTGCTCAAACAAAAGCTCCAACTTGTTATACATAGTTTATTTTGTTTTATATCCATTATTTACAGTCAAAATGAGATATGCCCATATTATTCCTTTTTGACATTACAAAATTTCTAATTTGCAAACTAGGTCTTAAATCCAAATGTGAATATTAATGTATTTCTACTAACATTATTATTATTATTGTTAAATGCACACATAAATAAACTCCTACATGATGCAATAGATTTATGTTTATTTTAATTATTTTATTTATTTGATAGATGTTAGAAATATGAAACATACTCCTATTGTTTTCTTTCTTTTTAGAAAAATAGTATTTTGAATGTGGGATAAGAAGAAATGTTACTTCAAAATTAAATATTCTTGTAGATAAATGCTTATGGTGCATCATTTAATGATATGCATAATTATCTAGTTCAATAGAAAGCTTTTCTATTATTTCTTTTCTAAAATAATTCTTGGTTTTCAAAATTTAGTTCTCAATTTTCAGTAGTCAAGTATAATTTGAGATATCTGAATTTACCATTTCATTTCTTCACATATTTATTTTATTATTATTTTTTTCTTATACACATTTTGGGCCTTACAAATCCTACCCCCCTTAACAGAAATCTTGTCCTCGAGATTTGTAAGAAAATGGATGTATACTCATATTGTCTCAACACATATGCACAAACAAAAATCCCAGCATGATGCATAATTTATTAACACACATGGGGTCGATTAGACCTTATTATTCCTCCTAAAACAGTATCATACCAAATACTAACTAAAGTAACATTTAGGTCTTACAAATAGTAATAATATATATATATGTAGCTTGGTGGAGCTGCTGGTGGTGGTGGTGGAGGTTGTTGTTGTCGTTGTCTTTCCAACCGTGCTTGCCTTATTTCTTGACGTATCTCCAGCCGGTCCTGATGTATTTCCTCGCGTTCTTGTCTTATCTGATTTTGCATTTCGGTAACCATGTTTGGCATTTGTTGTATTACCATCATTTGGGTGGCAACCACTTGATCGATTCTAACCGGTGGAGGATTTGGAGGATTCATTTCTGTTTGCTGTTGCCTGATAATCTTCCCTTCCTGGTATTGACCATGAGAGTTAGAAGCATATGGTAGGATAGTTTTGCAATGAAAAGTATTTGGCAGAATGAATAAGCTAGTAGCTGGTTATGATCTAAAGATTCTTCAGTAGGGCTTAATATGTTTTATGTTCAGATTGGGGTAACTAGTCGTATAAGGTGAATATCCAAAGGTAGGATAGAATTTGTCAAGGTGAGATATACTATATGGTGTAGGTCAAAACTTGTTTGACATTTGGTGGGGACATATAGATTATGCAATCTAACATGACTCTACTGGTTGAGTTAGCTCATGATTGAGTTGGTCTAATGTGCTAAGTTAAGTTAACACCTGGCTAGAAGGGTCCAAATTCCACTAATCTATTTGAGCAGACCACATTGGATTAGATCACACTAGATTCCATAATCCCATTTAAGAATACCATTTAGTTGAGCATATCCAGCTGACTTTATCTTTATGAAACTCTAGTATATATTTTTTTATCTAAGTGGAACTTCCAATTAGTATATTTTTATACCTAAAATTTTCATGCCATTAGCAGGTGTGGCATAGAAAACAAGGGTACATCATGTTTTAGCTATTTGTGAGTGTAGAGAAGATTTGGGGTAAAATAAAGTTAGGTAAGGAAGACTTTTATTCTGGGTGGTGGATCTTGATTCATCCGAAGATCTGTTTCTACTTGTATCTTTCATTGTCGAGGTTAACCTTCTTCTTGGATCTGATTTAAGAACCATCGGTTGTGGAAATAGATGAGAAAAGAAGTGCTCAGTGCATCGAAGAAAAATTACACATAGATAGAGAAGATACTATATGTTGTACTAATGGCTTCCAGGAAGCTTCGGCATTATTTTCAAGCATATCACATTATAGTACCTTCTTCGCAACCTCTCAAGGACATAATGAGGAATAGAGAGGCCACAGGAAGAGTTGGTAAATGGGCTGCAGAACTAAACGAATTCACTATTGATTTCATTCATAGATCTTCGATCCAATCCTAGGCGTTAGCAGACTTCATTGCTGATTAGACGCCAGGGGCTCAGGACAAAGAGAAAACAATCGATGTCGAACCTTGGAAAATATTTTGTGATGGGTCTTGGGGAACCTTCGGCGCAGCAGCAACAGCTGTCTTGATTTCACCATCAAAAATTAAAACTTGTTATTCAGCAAGATTGGACTTTAGTTGCACAAACAATATTGCAGAGTACAAAGCCCTTCTTTTGGGGCTTCGAAAGCTTAAGGCGATGGGAATAAGAAGGGCAGTTCTCAAATCTTACTCAGGTCATCATAGGCTATGTTGATAAAAGCAGCAGAGCAAGAGATCTGAAGCTAGAAAAATATTTGGATGCAGTCCGAAGGTTGGAAACCTATTTCAAAGGTTTTCTGTAAAAAATATTCTGAGGGGAGAAAACGAGCACACAAATTTACTAGCTAAATAAGTAGCATAGGGGCTTCCGTTACCTTCGGAGGTTTTTGGAGGTTATCTTCGAAACAATAAAGCACCTTCGGTTGAGCTCATGGAAAGAGCGGTGCTCACAATTTCACCAGTACATAGTGAAGATTGGAGGACTGAGATTGTATCTTTCCTCCAAGGCAATTGTCTTTTGGATGATGAAGTTTACAATAAAAGAATAGAAGTAAGGACAAGACCATATGTAATCATAGAAGGAGAGTTATACAAGCATGGAGTCTGCTCTCCATTGCTCAAGTGCTTGTCCAGAGCCGAAGGTCAAGAATTGATGAAGGAAATAAATGCAGGATTATGTGGGGCTCATATTGGGTCTAGACCTCTGCTGGGGAAGGTTTTCGGACAAGGTTTTTACTGGCCGAAGGCAGCTTCGAATGCAGCAGATTTGGTTCAAAAATGTGAAAATTGCCAAAGATGTGCCAGAGACCAGAAGCAATCCTTCGTCTCTAACCCAGCTAATACAACCAACTTGGCCATTGCAAAGATGGGGCTTGGATCTGTTAGGTCCACTTTCACCAGCGCAAGGTAATTTGAAGTATGTTGTGGTGGCAGTGGAGTACTTTTCTAAGTGGATTGAGGCAAAGCCCTTAGCTACAATAACTTCGGCAATAGTACAGAAATTCTTCTGGTAGAATATTGTTTGTCGCTTCGGAGTGCCGAAGGCTATCACCGTTGATAATGGAACTCAGTTCGATGCTGAAACCTTCAAAACCTTCTGTAACCAGATTGGTACAAAAATACATTTCGCAACAGTGAGGCATCCAGAGTCAATTGGACTGGTAGAAAGGGCAAACAGAATTATAATAACAGGAATAATGAAGTCAATCTTCAATCAACCCAAAGGGGAGTGGCCAGATGAGTTAATAAAGGTAGTGTGGAACCACAACACTGTTGTTTCAAGGTCAACAAGATTTACTCTGTTCAATCTTCTGTTCGGTGACCAAGCAATAACACCGGATGAAGCAAGAACGGGTTCAATAAGAACCTTAGCCTCGACAGAGGATGAAGGTGATTGCCAAGTAACAAAAGACACCATAGAAGGGACTAGACTACAAGCAATAGAGCACATCAATAAGTACCAGGCCGAAACAATCAAATGGCGTGACAGAAAGGTAAAATTGAAGAATCTTAAGCCAAGACATTTGGTGCTTCGAAGAATGGCCAACCCTGATACAGTGGGGAAGCTTCAGCTCAAGTGTAAACGTCCCTTTTTGGTGGTGTCTTCGTCAAGACCTGGATCTTACAGATTGAAAGACATGGACAACAATGACATACCAAGGTCTTGGAATGCGGATAAGCTTCGTCGGTATTATGTGTAAACAATGTAATTTTCTTACTTTTTTCTATGGCACCCTTTTCCTTCTAAGAGGGGAGAAAGGTTTTTAATGGGGCCATAGGTTGTAATTTTCATTTTTTTTGTTTAGCCCTATGCAATACAAGGGCCAAATTCCCCCACATGTAAGATGTAACAAAAAGGAATGCACCATCGAGTGCAAGAGGCCATGGAGAAGCTACAAAGTCGTTCCTAAAGGGACGCAGAGTAAGTCACGAAGCTCCAAAGTCATTCCTAAGGGAATGCAGAGCTAAAATACCACCTAAATCAAAGGTGAAGAAGCTCAAAAGTCATTCTTAAGGGGATGCAGAGTTGAAATACCACCTAAGTAAAAAGATGAAGAGACTCAAAAGACGATCCTAAGGGGATGCAGAGTCTGGTGTGTTTTTGGCATACATTTGCATATTTCATGTAACACTACAAAACCATCAACTAAAAATAATGCATTTAGATTATTAATGGTAAATATGGTAATGAATTTTCTTTCAAGTGTTTGAATTTTATTTGCATTTAGAATAATTTTGTTTGCTCATAATTGATTTATGGATGTTTAGTAGAATTTCTTTTATATTGAAAATCCAATTAATTAGTATAGAAATATTGGTCCAAAAATAAATATTTTAGTTATAAATAATTTTGGAATAATTATTATGATTTTTTAGAGTTATTTAAAAATATATTTATTTATATTTTTAAATAGAAAAGAAAAGAAAAAACCCTAATCACTCGGCCAGGCCGAATTCGGCCCAACCGAGGCCCACTAGGGTTACCAGCTGCCGCGCCCCATGCCCCCTTCCCCCTCTCACCGACTGGTGGGCCCCACCCGGGCCTCCCTCCCTCCTTCCAATCGCCGCTGCCGCCAGGCGCCCGCGCGCCGCGCCGACCCCGACCGCGACCGTCCGCCTCCCCTGCACCAGAAACCGACGTAGGCTTCTCCTCTCCCTCCCCCACGTTCTCTCTCCCTCAATGGCGTTAATGGCCGCCATTGATGGCCATTGACGGCCAGTCGTTCCTCCCCGGCGCCCTCTCCTCTCCCCTCTCGCTCTATAAAACCCCGAGCTCTCCCTCTCTCCCTCCCCGAGCTCCCTCTCTCTCACACGCTCTCCCCACTCCTGAGCTCGCCGTCGACCGTGCCCCACGCCGCTGTCGTCGGAGCTCTACCCGCGCCCCGCCGTCCGAGCTCGCCGTCCTTGCCCGTCCCTGGCCACTCGACCGAGCCCCAAGCCGCTCCCTGTCCGACGGAGCCCTCCCCCATCGACCTCCATTCCCGCGTGTGAGCTCTATCACAAGGTAGAAGAAGCACATTTTGCATTTTATTCCCTAGTTTTGTAAATTAAATTAATTCCGAGATTTTCAGTTTAGAAATTATCGAAAAGAGACTCTGATGTATACGTGTAATCGTAAACAAGCCCCGCAACAATATTTTCAGTTTAGAAATTATCGAAAAGAGACTTCGATGTCACTATTCACTAACTTGGTAATTTTCATACTAGAAACATTTACGATTAATTTCGCTGTAGCACATGGAACAATATTTGTTAGTAGTGGTTTAAATATAATTTTATTGATATAAGAAAGTGGAATAAATAATAGGTCACATATTTTCGGTCAGATAAAAATATAGATTTTACTAGTCATAATAAATGTATTCATAAGTATAACACTTAATTACTTAGAATTAGTAAAATATCTATTTATATCATAATAATCATGAATAGGTTACTAAAGTCCAAAATTAGTAATTCACATTAATTCTTAGAATATTAATGTTAGGAGATTTATAAATAAATATTTTTTAACTATACGTATAATTTCTATTTAGAAAAAAAGGATAAAACTCAAAAGTCTATTATTAGTAATAAAAAAATATTTAACAATTATTTTCCATAAAGTTTGTTAATACATGTTTATATATATTATACTAGATAAAACTAGTGTCATAGTCACTTACTCATATTTCCACCAATAATAACTCAAAGTAGTAGTCATAGTGGATTAATAAGTATTTACGCTTTAAGACGTATTTATGAGTATAATTGTGTGATGTATGAATGTGTATGTAATGGTGAATGATTACCCATATAATGGTGTATGTTTATTTATTTGGCATACTTATTCTTTTGTATGTACGATACGCAAATCGATGCTAGAAGTTCAGTGTGAGGTAGACGAACCAAACTCGTTCAAGGACGACCCACAGGACACTTTTGTGCAAGGCAAGTGGATTCTCCCTCTGCATATTATATTTGTACCAAAGTAATGCATATAATAATGTTTACTTTTTGGATATATTGCATAATTTGATGGGATTTGCCTAAATAAGGATTTCCTAGAATTACCAACCCTATTCCTTGAATTACCCTTGGATAAATGCTTTGCTTAGCAATTTTTGCTATTGCTCAACTTGATGAATATGATGTCACTCTTTTAATGATACTATGTTCCGGAAATGAAGTTTTATTATGATGTTAACCCGATGGTTAAACAAGAACATTTTGTGTTAAATGGAACATGGAGTGACCACCCAGGATAACAGTGCAACCACGAGTGCTATCATGGCCCTAGCTTTGGTAATTAGCTCAATAGACTTAGTGCTTAGCAACCCTACCTGAAAGATGGGCAAGAGGGGCGACAGTGGTTTGGTGGCAGCTCATGTTAACATGGGGTGGTAGTCTTGGCTAAGTTAACTCACCCAGAGGGCCATCAATACTGACGTGGAAACCTTAGTGGGTAGCTTTATACTAAGGATATTTTATGAAAGCCTCATAATGCATCCCTAGCCATTCACCTCGGTAGTGTTTACGGGTCCGATCAACCCAGGCTAGATGGGATATATGGCTTGTGGGTAAAGTTGTACCACCTCTGCAGAGTGTAAAACTGATATGTCAGCCGTGCTCACGGTTAAGAGTAACCTGGACCCTTACATGATAATTGAACTTAAAGATGGAAAATAAATCGTGATATGATGATCTAGCAATGGTTTGCTTAAGTGATTTCACTTAAGTGCATTTGATATAATCTTATACCTTTGATTAATTGGGATATTTGGGATACACACTTATGAGTAAGACAGGTGTTGCTAATAAAATATTGACCAACTAAATTGCTTACCACTTATCCATAGCCTACCTTGTTAACTTGCATTAATTTTCCCCCACTTGCTGAGCCCCGACCATTAGTGAGCTCACCCTTGCTAATATTTTGATCAGAGGGTGATGCTGAAGTCTTCGCTGATGACGTTGATGAGTTTTGAGTCTAACGATGCGCCAGTCACCTTCCTGTGGAAGAGTGTCCACGTTATTTCCGCCGTACTTTGATCATGATACTTGTAAAAGATACAATGATCCATATGATGTAATAAAGTTACTCTACTCTCTTTACGCCTTTATTGCATTGTATTTTGGTATATTACACTTGTGAAGTCAACATATTTTGGAAAATGGATCCTGACCCACATATGCTATGCATTCGGTTTTGCCCCCAGAACCGGGTGTGACATTTCATCACATCATCTTTTGCATTCATGTGAACATACATTAGACATTCGTAGGCTCATCATCATGGCATAAAGCATAGACATTAACAGGGAAAACAGGAAATGCATGTCCTTGACGAGAAAATGCTTTGTTACATACGATGATGTTTCGTCTTTAATGAAATGCTTTGATGTGAACGAAAAGAAGGGAAGGTGTTTTTCGCCTTCGGCTCAAAAGATTACAAGTATTGGTTTTGTCCACAACAAAGCAATTCACACATGAGTGAAAGGTAGAATGGTATTACAAGGTATTAACAAATATGTACAATATTTTGTCCAACTGTGAATTACAATTCTTAGCCATATGCTAAAGAGATTTCCTAAGTCTTTCTATAGATAAGTACAAAGGGAGATTTTAAAGTCTTCAGTACTTCGGCGCAAGCTTCGGTTTAGCGATCTTCGGTGCCACCATCCTGTAGACAAGACAAGGTATATGGTAATTGGAAATTTAGAAAGGAAAAATCAAGGTAAAAAACAAAGGTAAAGTTTCATACTGAGTTAAGTAGTTTTCGTGCTTCATCCCCAGCGAATTCACGCCAGCCCTTTGCCCAAATTTGGGTAATAAATCTATTTCCTATGCTTCGGGCTTCGGTTGGAACGTCAACCAAGTCTGATGATGAAAGATTGAAATTTGGCTTATTGACGACCCTCACGTGATTGCACCCGACCTTCATAAAAGCTGCAGCTGTGCCGCATGAAGCCACCAGAGCACAGAAATCTCTGTGCCCGGTTATAACTTCATCAAGGGCTTCAAGTTCATTTTCAATGTGATCAAAGGTCCCGGGGATTTCTTCGGTGGAAGGGGTGACTTCTTCAGAAGTGGCTTCGACTGAGTTAAATATTTCCTTCAATCGATTAATGCATCGGGTGGCAAAGCCGGAGCATTTTTCCCGAAGGTCCTTAACAATTTCACTTAGCTTCGCATTTTTTGCGGCTTCGGCTTCGACCTTTCCTTTCATTTCCTTCATTTCCTGGTCGAAGCGTTCTGACCTCTCATTCCAAGTTGCTCGAGCTTCGTCTAGCTCTCTGCTTAACTTATCATTATGAGACCGCACTTCTGCGAGGGAACCTTCGGCTGATTGCAACAACCCGTCCTTCTCTTTCAAAGAATCTTCAAGTTTTTAATTTTGTCTTCCAAACCTTCAATAATAACTTCGTTTTTTATATCTTCAATATCCTACTGCATTTTTAGGGCCTTGCTTAATAACATACTCTGCAAAACAAGTTAAAATTAGAATACTAAAACTGTTACGAAGGTAATATAAAAATTGAGTTTAGAGAAAAGCCTTACCTTGAAATTGGAATAAAACAAGCTGCCAACAATATGTTGTCGTCTGTAACAGCTAATGTCAGACTCCAACTTCGGGAATCCAACGCTCTTGGATAAAGTGCCCACAATCTTCGCCCCGGCGCGGTCACGAATGCATCCTAAGATTTCTTCATCGACCCCGCCGAAGAGCATGGACCCCGGTTGGTAGCCACAAGCCATGGCAAATTCTTTCAGCTCTAGCCACCCAAGTGCCGAAGGTCGAAACCTTTCTCTTCCAAAGGAGTATCATCAATTTTCTTCCCTTTGTCAAGCACTGCGGCCATGCTTTCCTCCGCAGCCACATCTGTCTCCTCCGCAACCACATCTGATATCAGCTTGTCAATTTCTGACATTGTGGTTGCGAGTTCTTCAGCTTCAACTCCGCCAGCATCTTCGGTATCTGCAGGAATTGCTGCTTTCACCGTCGAAGCTGAAGGTGGCGTTTGCTCAATTGCTTGCATTACGTTTATAATCCGTCGTTTCTTTTGCCCTCTGACCTTCTCCTCCGCAGCCGAAGGCACCTTCATCTTCTGTAAAAGGTTGGTCAGTTCTGATCTCAGAGGACTTATCATCTTGAATGGTGGAGATTCGGTCATTACCTTCAGAATTTCCGCCACCTCGACAGCGGTGGGCGACGAAGGGCTCAAGGTCTCCTTTGATGCTTCATCTACCTTCGGTTTGGCAGAAGGTATCTTATCAAATTTTCTTTTCTTAGGGGCTTGAGCCTTCGGCTCCGAGGCCACTTTCACCTTCTTCAGAGCCCTTTCATCTGCTTTCACGGACCGGGCAACTTCTCTGCTCAGAATGCTGACAACTCTTTTTCTCTTTGCTCCCTCGGCCCCTTTGTCAAGCCTCCCATAATCCGGATATTCAAAGTTCAGTGCATCCATTACTCGATTCAGCCTTTGTTTCGGTCGGGTGCCGAAGGCAGCAGTCATTATTTGATCCTCTTTCTTCGTGTAATTGCCAAGAATCTCATTGCACATAGTTTCGATCATCTCTAGCCATTTAGTACATGGTTTCTTGAATTGTTTCTCAAATTTAAAACGATAGGGGAGCCGAACAAGCTCATATTTCTTTCCCCCTTCTTTCTTCTTTGGCATTCCCCAGCCGCTAGAGGTCAGAAAGGTTTTGTTTGCCAAGTACTCTTGTACCAAATCTCTGGTGCTGATTTCGATAGCCACCACTCTGAATTCAACTTCGGCTAGCTGGCACGGGGAACCGAGTTGCAAATGTCACAATGGCCTTGTCATTCCGAAGCTTAGTGGCATAGGACTCATAACCATGGTCATCAGCTTCTCCCTCTTATTCTCGTCAGCCTTCATGTAGAACCACTCATTTGTCCACCCAGTTGGCCACTTCGTGCGGCAGCCGATTACCGGGGCTTTGGTGTCTTTTCGGTATAGAAGTTATAGTACCCAAAGTTCTTGTGAAGGCCATCCGCCCTAGCCTTCGTCTAATAGTGCAACTCGTGCACTCGGCAGAAGCCTTCGGCATTGGCGCTCATGTCTTGCTTCGGAGAGCCCATATGTAAACACTTAGCCTAATAATAGCATTTGGCGTTAGCTGATGAAGGTATATTTCAAACTTCTTCAAAACCTCTCCTATTATATCATAAAGAGGGAACCGAAGCCCTGCTCTGAAGAAGCTTTTAAAGACAACAATGTCATCCTCCTTCGGCTTCAGAATCATAACCTCGCCAGCAAAGCGAATAAGTTTACTCCCAGCTTCTCCAATATAGCCCAGCTTATTCATCATAACCAGGTCCTCCGCTCACACGGTAGATTTTCCAAATTCAATATGGCTCGGTTTCGACGGGCTCAATATATTGTTGTCTTCTTCAAACTCGTCATCACTCCCATCCTCATCTACAGTTTGCTCAGCTTCGGCAATGTCACCTTCGGCAACGCCTCCTCCGGCACTATTAAACCCAAACGCCTCATCATTTCTAATATCGGCGTCGTCTCCATCATTTCAGCATCATATCCCTTACGTGACACCCTAGCAGTAGACCGTACTCGGGCCATCTCAAGTATCGTGATTCCTTAAAATGAAGCTGACTTCGATTGACGAGGAGTGTGCCCGGAAAAAGCGAACCGTAAAGCTTTGGCTTTGGTTAAAAATTTTAACAGCACAACAGTGCAATGGCAATGAATGTTGTGGTAACTCCTCACCAAATTGTTTGCTTATATAGTGCTACAGGGGAAGAAGGCGAATCGCCTGACCGCCCACACTGGTTGAGCAGTGGATCGCTCGACGCTCGGAATATTTTAATTGTTTTTCAATAATGAGCTCAGAGAAGGTGTTTTTCGGACCTTCGGCATTCTGAAGCCTTTGTGTTTTTCGCAGATTGAGCTCATTACAAAAAGAACGATCTAGCACCGCGAAGGGGCTACTGTTGGGGGTCTTCTACTCTGCCGAAGGTCCTCAAGACAAAGATCCTGCGAAGAAGCAACATTGCGGAATGCCGAAGCTCGGTAACTTCGATCCAGGCCAGGCAAAGAAGGAAAAAGGACTAGTTAGACCTTCTTAGTTTAAGTTGTTTGTAAACTATTGTTCAAGGACATGGATGTAATTTTACCCGGGCTGCGTCCCGTGCCTATAAATAGATGAATAGTACCCCGTACTATTCACGCTGGATTATATTCACTCTCTCGCATCCTCGCCTTCGAGCAAGCCGAATGTATCAATGTAACATTAACATTATTGATATTCATATATGTTTTATGGAATGCAAGAATAAATAAATTATTAAGATATAATTATCATGCTTATTCCTTCGCACTCCTATCCTTGCATTAATATGATGAAGGTTTGCCTTTCTTGACCTTCGTCTAAGAAGCATTATACCCGTAAGGAAATAATGCTTCGAAGGACGAATGTCCTTAATGATTAACAATTGTGTTGCCTTGTTCTTGACTCACAGCATTTGAGAACAAGTGACCAACAGGGATGGAAATCAAGGTTTGGTCAAAGGTTTGGGTAAAATTGCTATATCTCCTAACCATTCCATTTCCAATGTTTTTCTTGTAGATTCTTTAGATTACAACTTGCTTTTCAGTTTCTCAACTATGTAAAATGGCTTACAACTGTCTTTTTACTGATGTTGGTGTTACTGTCTTTAGAAGAAGTGATGATTAAATATCTTTTAAGGGAGTGTTAGTTGGTCAGCTATATTTAGTTGATTTTAATAATAACAATGTTGAACTAGACACTTGCTTAATTGCTAAGACCAATATGGGCTGGCTCTGGCATCGCCCCCATGTTGGGATGAAGAATCTCCATAAGCTTCTAAAGGGAGAACACATTTCAGGACTAACACATGTTCATTTTGAGAAAGACAGGATTTGTAGCGCATGTCAAGCAGGGAAGCAAGTTGGAGCTCATCATCCACACAAGAACATCATGACGATCGACAGGTCGCTTGAGATACTCCACATGGATCTATTTGGCTCGATCGCTTACATAAGCATCAACAGGAGTAAGTATTGTCTTGTTATTGTGGATGATTATTCTCGCTTCACTTGGGTATTCTTTTTGCAGGAAAAATCTCAAACCTAAGAAACCTTAAAGAGATTCTTAAGATGGGCTCAAAATAAGTTTGTATTGAGAATCAAGAAGATTAGAAGCGATAATGGAACGGAGTTCAAGAACTCTCAAATTGAAGGATTTCTTGAGGAGGAGGGCATCAAGCATGAGTTCTCTTCTCCATACACACCCCAACAAAATGGTGTTGTGGAAAGGAAGAATAGAACTCTATTGAACATGTCAAGGACCATGCTTGATGAGTATAAGACACCGGATCGATTTTGGGCAGAGGTGATTAACACCGCTTGCTACTCCATCAACTGGCTCTATCTTCACCGAATCCTCAAGAAAACATCATATGAACTCCTCACCGGTAAAAAGCCCAATGTTTCTTATTTTAGAGTTTTTGGGAGCAAATGCTTCATTCTTATTAAGAGAGGTAGAAATTCTAAATTTGCTCCTAAAGCAGTGGAAGGCTTTCTACTTGGTTATGACTCAAACACAAGGGCATATAGACTCTTCAATAAATCCATTGGATTAGTTGAAGTTTCTTGTGACATTGTGTTTGATGAGACTAATGGCTCCCAAGTGGAGCAAGTTGATCTTGATGAATTAGATGATGAAGAGGCTCCATGCATCGCGCTAAGGAACATGTCCATCGGGAATGTGTGCCCAAAAGAATCCGAAGAGCTTCCACAAGCACAAGGTCAACCATCATCTTTCATACAAGCATCTCCACCAACTCAAGATGAGGAATTGGCTCAAGAGGACGAGGATCAAGATCAAGACGATGAGCCAGCTCAAGAGGAAGACATTGATCAAGGGGGAGATGAAGATGATCAAGACAAGGAAGATGATCAAGAAATTCAAAGTCAAAGACCACCACACCCAAGAGGCCACCAATCAATTCAAAGAGATCACCCCGTCAACTCCATACTTGGTGACATTCACAAGGGGGTAACTACTAGATCTAGAGTTGCTCATTTTTGTGAACATTACTCTTTTGTGTCTTCTCAGGATAGAGGATGCACTTAGAGATCCGGACTAGGTGGTGGCAATGCAAGAGGAGCTCAACAACTTCATGATGAATGAGGTATGGCATTTAGTTCCACGTCCTAACCAAAATGTTGCAGGTACCAAGTGGGTATTCCGCAACAAACAAGATGAGCATGGTGTGGTGACTAGGAACAAGGTCCAACTTGTTGCCAAGGGATATTCACAAGTCGAAGGTTTGGATTTCGATGAAACATATGTACTCGTAGCTAGGCTTGAGTCAATTCGTATATTACTTGCCTATGCTACTTACCATGGATTTAAGTTATATCAAATGGACATGAAGAGTGCTTTCCTCAATGGTCCTATCAAGGAAGAGGTATATGTTGAGCAACCTCCCAGCTTTGAAGACAGTGAGTATCCTACACATGTTTATAAGATCTTAAAGGTGCTTTATGGGCTCAAGCAAGCCCCAAAAGCATGGTATGAATGCCTGAGAGACTTTCTTATCACTAATGGCTTCAAAGTTGGAAAAGCTGACCTTACTCTCTTCACTAAAACAATTGCTAAATACTAGTTCATATGCCAAATTTATGTTGATGATATTATATTTGGGTCTACTAACAAGTCATCTTGTGAAGAGTTTAGTAGGATTATGATATAGAAATTTGAGATGTCTATGATGGGGGAGTTGAAGTATTTCCTTGGATTTCAAATCAAGCAACTCTAAGAGGGCAGCTTCATCTGCCAAACTAAGTACATTCAAGACATACTCAAGAAGTTTGGGATGAAGAATGCCAAACCCATCAAGACACCCATGGGAACAAATGGACATCTCGACCTCGACATGGGAGGTAAATCTATAGATCAAAAGGTATACCGATCGATGATAGGATCTTTACTCTATTTATGTGCTTCACGACCGGATATTTTGCTTTCAGTATACATGTGTGCAAGGTTCCAGGCAAATCCTAAGGAAGTTCACCTTAGGGCCGTGAAAAGAATCATGAGATACTTAGTTTACACTCCTACCTTTGATATAATTGGGTATTCTAATGCTGATTATACCAGATGTAAAATTGATAGGAAGAGCACGTCAGGGACTTGTCAGTTTCTGGGAAGATCCTTGGTATCTTGGGCCTCAAAGAAACAAAACTCAGTAGCTCTATCCACCGCTGAGGCCGAGTATATTGCTGCAGGATATTGTTGTGCACAATTACTTTGGATGAGGCAAACCCTTAGGGACTATGGCTGCAAGTTGAGAAAAGTCCCTCTCCTATGTGATAATGAGAGTGCAATCTGCATGGCGGATAATCCCGTTGAACATAGCCGCACTAAGCACATAGACATCCGGTATCACTTTTTGAGAGATCACCAACAAAAGGGGGATATCGAAATAGCTTATGTTAGTACCCACAACCGATTAGCCGATATCTTTACTAAGCCCCTAGATGAAAAAGACTTTTAGCAAGCTTAGGAATGAGCTAAACATCCTATATTCTCGGAACTTAGATTAAAACATTGCACACATTGCTAATTTATATACCTTTGGTCATATCTCTTTCATTTGGTACAAATGCATATTTCTTATTCTTCTTGTGCCAAGGCTAAGACTAATGTGCTTTCATGAGTATCTCTATGATTAATCTTAGATTGAAAGGGAAATGGAGTATTCGGCAAAGGCATAGCTTCCACTCAACTCTATCGGTATCATTTCTCCTTTGCCCTCCTCATAAACTTTCATTCATATTCAATGGGGGAGAATTAGTAGGCCTCTCAAGTTTCTTTGTTTTTGGCGCTTAATGCCAAAGGGGGAGAATTATTAGGCCCAAAGCAAAAGGACAGCACCACCACTGTTTTACAAAAGGGGAGAACTTATTCAAATTACAAAAACCCTCTTGACAGCTAAGAGGAGAACTTCTTCAGGGGTGCTTCTATTTAGCCAAAGAAAAAGCATTTGAAACAGGGGGAGAATTTTCAAAATCTTGAAAATACTTTTAGAAATCATACTCTTATACCATTGGCTATTTGCAAAAGAATTTGAAAAGACTTTTCCAAAAGATTTGCAAAAACAAACTAAGTGGTGCAAATGTGGTCCAAAATGTTAAACTAGAAGAAAGCAATCATATATACTTAGAAACACTTTCAGTTGGTTCAAATTCAAAGTAACTTATGCACATCCGTCAAAATTGTAAACTAGTTACATTCCTACACTTTATATTTGATTTGGTTTCTGTTGGCATCAATCACCAAAAGGGGGAGATTGAAAGGGAAATGGGCTTAAACATTTCCTATAATCGATTTTGGTGTGTGACGTCCATCACAAACCATGAGGACTAACTAGTTTGCCTAGTTGTCATTTATCTCATGTGCATAAAGTTCAACATAAACCAACAAATAAAATGAGTTGGGCAACTCTACAAAGTTTGGAGCAAAAATAAGTATGGGTGCTGTCAGTGGCGCACCGGACACTGTCCAGTGTGAAAGGGAAATGGGCTTAAAACATTTCCTATAATCGATTTTGGTGTTTGACGTCCATCATAAACCATGTGGACTAACAAGTTTGCCTAGTTGTCATTTATCTCAGGTGCATAAAGTTCAATATAAACCAACAAAGAAATTAAATTGGGAATTCAACAAAGTTTGGAGCAAAGACAAGGATTTGTGGTGCCAGTGGCGCACCGGGCACTATCCGGTGCCCAGGCCGAGCACTCCACGAACTGGCCACTCTGGGGTTTTTCCGGGAGATGCTCCGCTATAATTCATCGGACTGTCCGGTGTGCACTGGACATGTCCAGTGAGCCATCGGAGCAACTGTCAACTGCGCGCAACGGTCGACTATGATGAACAGTAAAAGCATACAGTACAGAAGTCAGAAGTCAGAGCTACGAAGTCTGAACGCACCACACTGTCCGGTGTGCCATCGGACTGTCCGGTGCAGCAAGAGGACAAAATACTTCAACAGTCAACCACTCCAAACCCCAATGGTCTGCTGACATGGCAGGCACCGGACATTGAACAGTGTCATGTCCGGTGCACCACCGGACTGTCCGGTGTGCCCAGACGATGAGCCACCTCAAGAGAAGGACATTGATCAAGGGGGGATGAATATGATCAAGACAAGGAATATGATCAAGAAATTCAAAGTCAAAGACCACCACACCCAATAGTCCACCAATTAAGCAATTCAAAGAGATCACCCCATCAACTCCATACTTGGTGACATTCACAAGGGGGTAACCACTAGATCTCGAGTTGCTCATTTTTGTGAACATTACTCTTTTGTGTCCTCCATTGAGCCATATAGGGTAAATGATGCACTAAGAGATCCGGGCTGGGTGGTGGCAATGCAAGAGGAGCTCAACAACTTCACGAGGAATGAGGTATGTGTCACACCCGGGTTTCGGGGCACCAAGACCCCGGCACGAACATAATCACCAGGTGTGCTGGGACCAAGTCTCACACATATGATGAATCATGGTACAGAAACGAATGTCACATCTTTACTATATAATAGGAGTTATGTACAAAATAAATAAATAAATACATCATAAGGAGACAACGATCCAGCAACCCAAAGTTGACTGGGATACGACGGCCTAGACCTCTCACGAACTCATCACGGCATCCTTCATGCGCCCCATCCTGTGGTACCTGTTCTTGACCTGTGGGGGTGTGAGACAGCAAGGGTGAGCTCACATACGTTCATCGCTCAACAAGTTGTGGGGAATAATATGCATGAACTCACCAAATGTGGGAGCTCACATGAAGTGTAAGGATTAGCAAAGAGGATGGTTAAAGTTGAGCATTGCTTTTAAAGTTGGTCAAAATTTTATTAGCAGTTACTAAGTATAAGTAGATACCAACCCAACTAAGTAATAGATCAAAACTGATAACAACACCCGCGATGCAATGCATATGACAAATTGAATTTAGTTCCATAAGTTAATCATGTAAGTGTCTGAGTCGCTCATGATCGTGAGCATGGCTGATATACCCGTTTTACACTCTGCAGAGGTTGCACACCTTTACCCACAAGTCGTGTTACCCATCTTCCAAGGGGTCATGAATCCCATACACCTCTACTAAGGAGGCGAGGCAAGGTAACACTATGATGCCTTTACAAAGTTCCACTAGCTTCAGAAAACCTGCTACAGTTTCTAGGAAGCTCCAATGCAGGGATCCCTCATCTGACCGCCATCGCAACAAAATCAACCCAAGGACCTCCCTACACTGACCACTCCCCTACTGCCTTTGCCCCTTTCAGCTAAAGTAGTCCTCCACTAGCTTTCCTAATTAGTCAGCCAAGGGCGTCCCATACCACCCTTGTGGTAGCACTATTTTCCCGGGTGGTTCTCCATGTTCCAATTAACAATATGATCTTATCATGAACAATAATTAAACAACAACATAATTGGAACATGATCGTAATGAAACATTCGTTTCCCAAAACTAGGTAGAGCAATAGCAAATCTACCCAATAATTCATCTGTTTGCAAGGTGGGGAATAAACAATGCTAGGGAAACCTATTAGGTCCCATCAAATTAACCTGAGCATGTCACAGTGATTAATAGCGAACATTATTAGGTAAAAAGGAGTGATCAAGGGCACAACTTGCTTGGGACTCGAGATTCTAGGTACCAACTTGCTCTTTAGGTGACTTGTAACCTCGCTTCTAGTCGTAGCAATACAAACAAACATGGTATAGGCAAAATTAACATCACACCAAATAGAAGAACAAACTGCATAATAATAATCTACGTTTCATAACGAGATCGTAGGTTCGAGAATGACTAGGATCGGAGTTATGATTTTCTGAAGATTTAGGTGCTTAATATAGAACAAATTAAGTGCATAATTTTAATCTATAGTTCATGACAAAATGAGTTACCAGATGATAAACAATATTAATATGAGTTTAATGCAATTGGAATGGATCAATTTGGAGTTGAAATGAATTAAATAAGAATTAAACAAGTTTCTAGAAATATTTGTATACTAGAAATCATTTTCTAATTATTTTATCCCATTTATTCACTTCCTGGTTGTGGCCACGATTTTATAAAAGCGCAGGGTTGCATTTACAAATGTATGGACTATTATGTAACAATCTTAATATAGGGGTGGACTGCGGGTTGATAGGAAGAAGGGATAGGGTTCTTCTGCGTTTTGACGTGGTCGAAGGGGAATTACCAAATCTGATCCATTCGATCCCAAACGAGCGATCCAGATTAAATCGGCTGGATTACGAAAGGGTATCACATTACAGCCACCCGATCCCGAAATCGATAGCTTAGAATCTCTTGACGAATCGGTATGGATGGTTTTGATCTTAACCATCCAACACTGTTCAACGGTTGCCAACCCACCAAGCCCAACACCGACCAGAGCTCCCGGCGGCGCCATTGGAGTTGCGGTGGCACGTACGCCGGAGCTGGCCAAGAACGCGACAGAGGGCCACACCACCCAACCCAATTGGCGTAAATTGATTCGGGCATGAATGCACACACAGACGGGGTTTACCTAATGGAGATGGTGGTCGGTAGTGCGTTGACCACGGTGAGGAGTGGTACCACGACGGAGGGGAACTTCGACGAGAAATTCATTGGTTACTGGTTGCTCTTCTGGCTTCAATCTTGCCTCGTCACGATCCTCGTATCTAGACGAATCACTCCAACCACACAGCGGACACTAAGCTGCATGGAGACAAGGCAGGGGTGCGGCGGCTTCTCGGCGGACTCACACCTCTCCCTCTCCCTCTGCGATGAGCTCGATTCCCACGGCCGGTTGGGTTGGGAGGGTAGTGATGTCTCGGGTCTAGGTTTTATAGGGTCGACCCCGCGGATCCCAGGTGGAGGAGGACCACGGATTCCGTGCGCCACGCACGGGTTGTTACCGTGTGTTGGGGGCCTTCTTCTCCGTCGAAAAGGTCCTCTAAGCAAAAACACCTTCGGCGGGACGATATGTAAGCGGATACGACACGAAGATATGTGACGAAGCTACAATTGAAAGAGCTTCGGCATGATGGCATATTTAAGACGAAGGGTGGCACCGACTTAAAGAGGAAAAGACTGCATAGTCCCTAATAGTTTGTACCATGATTATGATTAGTTATTAAGGACACGAATGTAATTTTGCCCAGGCTGCGTCCTATGCCTATAAATAGATGAACAGTACCCCCGTACTGTTCACGCTGACTGGTAATCACTCGCACGTCACTCCTGCTTTTTCACCTTCTGTCAAGCCACAGGTACAAATGTAATTTAGATATCATTGATATTTGTTTGCAATTATATAATGAGAATATGAATAATCTAATGATTTAATATGATTATTCTTACTCCTTTTACGTTTCACATGTCCATGTTTATATCTTTACAAATTGAGATGATGAAGGTAGGGCTGGAAAAAAAGCTCGGGCTCGGCGAGCCGGATCGAGCTCGTCGCGGCTCAGGCAGGCTCGAGCCGGCTCGCGAGCTGCCGGCGAGCCGAGCCGGTTTAGCAAGCTCGACAAAGTCCTGATCCGAGCCGAGCCAGCTCGCACAAGCTCGCGAGCCAGCTCGCGAGCCAAGCCCAGTAACAGCGTAACTGCGTAAGTACCAGGCTACCAGCAGCGCTGCAGCGGAGCGGAGCAGCCCAATAGGCCCACAAGCAAAGCAAGCGCTAAAGTGCCTAAAGCTCAAACCGGCAAGTTGCCCCAGCCCAAATGAAGTGTCCCGATCCTTTGGGACTCAAATGTGATACAATTACTAGTCCCAGGAGGCTAGTAAACACATTCCTTACTTCAAATAGTACAGAGTTTAGATAAATTTATTACAATACCGGGGTACAAGCTCGAGAGAGAGCCAAATAGAGAAGCGTAGTAGGAAAATACACTAGCCCAAGCCACAGGCAGAACTGGGTGCAGACACAGCCCCCTTTAATCAAGCATAGCAGAAAAGAAGTCCTCGGCTGCTGAAAAACATAAATAAATCTGGGTGAATACACTAGGTATTCCGCAAGCCCACCCCGCTCC
Organism: Zea mays; assembly: GCF_902167145.1. Lineage (NCBI taxonomy): Eukaryota > Viridiplantae > Streptophyta > Magnoliopsida > Poales > Poaceae > Zea > Zea mays. Next base: position 133,196,303 of record NC_050100.1, on the reverse strand, counting down.
CGTAGAGAGAAAGAGACCTATGATGTACATGCTTAATTTGGTGGGGTTGTAGTCACTCATCATTTTCTTAGAGAGAGGCAGTTGCTTGAAGGTTTTCCCATGATATTATAAGTACCAAAAACTCAACCACCACTGAGCTTCCCGCTCCAGTGGCTTTGTTTCTTCTTCAAAACCCCTTTTTAAACACACCTTTTTCCTTGTTAAGAAATTTAGAGAGAAAGTTCTAATTGCCATACCATACCAGACCCATCCATACCAGTGGACACGGACTATTCGAATAGATTTCAACTCTGCGCAGAGGGGTACACTTTACCCACTAGCCCGGTTTCTGCGATCTCACCGTCGCGAGACCCGAATGCCGGATCTCTTTCCTTACTCGTGCATCCTAACCTTAACGGTTATTCGGAAGGAGTCAGGCCACCACCATGCCCAAACCGGACAAAACTTTCCCCCTCCTTATCCTCCCGGTGCTCCCCAGCCTTCTTAACCCTGGGGTCGGACCACACGAGTTCGGATTGAGTGACTGCCCACACAGTCTCAAGTGGTTGTACGACAAAGGAGTACAGGTAGTGAAATTGACAAACCGGTCCTTATATGAGGGGACAATCCTTCTGCTCACGCCTAAACCAGCTGAGCCAACACCTTAGGCCCTCCCCTAAACCAGGGAGTCCCTGATCATCCCACTCCCAGGGTGATGAGGGTGAGCACCCTTCATCGCAAAACTTTTCAAGAAGAGATTTTATTAGGGGAAACACTTTGCCCTTCTTTCCAAACCACATTACGTACCCAGAAAGTATATGATAATGCGGGCCATCTCTCACTCACAATGCAATATTTCCCCGTGATTCCCGGCCTAGGCAGTAGTAGAGAGAATAGGTAATTTATGCATCAAGGGAAGGATGGACTTGCCTTCGTCGAAGCTTTCCTGGCACAGAAGTCCTACTTCCGGAAGTTCGGGCTCTGGTCCCTCTTCCGGGGCTACGGGTTCCGGATCAACGATCCCCGCTTCTTCTAGGAAAACAGGCAATAAAACAATACATCAACAGGGATTTACAATTTATAGTGTGTCATTTTCTAACATCAATGTTGTATGAGATCCTTAGAAATTATTTGGATAATTTTTGGTGCATAAAATATTGAAGAATACTAATTAAATGGAAAAAGGGGGTGGAAAAGAAAAGGAGAAGGGATTTCCCCTTATCTGGGCTGGGGGCAAGAATTCTGGCCCACCCCGGGCGCGAGCGCGCGCGCTGAGGCGCTTTCGGCCCAGCGGCGGCCCACGAGCGGGGAAACGGCGCGGCCGTGGGAGGGGTGACGGCGTTGCGCAGGGCCCGCTTGCCAGCGAGAGGGGGGGGAGAGAAGGAACGGCGTTACGGTTGACGGGGGGGGGGGGGGGGGGGTGAACCGTCCGTCCGCGGGGGAGGACCGGCCGCCGGTGAGCTCGGCGGCGGTTCGCCACCGGTGGCCCGGTTCTAGGACAATGCGCAGGTGTCTTAGCACGGGGAGGGGATGGCGGACCTAGAGGTGGGCTCAATTTGGTCAGAGGAGGTCGGGAGGGGGCTGCCCGTGGGGAGGTGGCGGAGCTCCGCGGCGGGGATCGCCGTCGGTGAGCTCTGGGCGAGCAATCGGGGTGGGGGAGTGATGTATTGTGTTTGCGGCAAAGTGGGGAAGCTGCTAGGCTAGCTTAATCGCTTGCTGGGCCAACCGAGAGGGAGAGAGAGGAGAGGGGAGGAACTCACCGGAGAGAAGGAAGATGACGGCGCTTCCCGAATTGGGCTCGGGCGAGGGGAGGAGGGTAGCGGTCGAGGCTGGTGCGAGGAAGACGGGGTTCGGGGCGAGCTTTTTATAGGCGCGCGGGGGCGATGTAACACCCCTGGTGTTACTGTAACTAAAACTTGAGCATGGCATCATAAGCATTAGCATTGCATATGTTTGACACACCTAGAGTGCATTCACTAGGCAAAAATTTCAAACAAGTTGTATTGTTTAAGTGTTTTGCAAATAGGACCCTGGATAGGGAATTCAACCCTAAATAGGGATTAATGGGGTAAAACTTAACCCAAGTTGGGAAAACCTAAAAGCTTTAGGGTAAAAGTCATAAAATGACCCCAAAAATAAAGTTGAATCACATTTATACCCCTGGGATACCAGAAACCCTAATTGGAACCCTGGAAAACCCTAAAACCACATCCTAGGGACTTATGTGCAAAAGTGATGAACCTTTGGACTAAAGTGTAAAAACTACTATGTTTGAACATATATAGTCATTTGGTTCACAAATATGTGAATTTGCAAGGTAAACCCTAAGTTTTGGGCTTATTTGCAAGAATCACCTCTTAAGTCTTAAAATAACCTAAGTCTGAATTTCAGAATTTTTGCTCAACTTTTGAGCTTTATATCTTTCAAAATCTAGGGATTTTGGCCTAGGTCACCACATCAAAGTTATAGAGCAAACAAAGGAGAACAACTTTGCTTAAGGGTGTAAGCACAGTTGTTATGAAGATTTTGGAGATAATCACACCCAAAGTCAGACTGTCAGGCTATTGGATTCTGAAGTTCAGATTAACAGTGGTACTGAGACATCTTTGGAGCTCTATAGATCAGGAACTTCAAGGAATTTGCCCCAAGTTAATATAACAAAGTTGTAGATCCTTTATAATAGAACAACTTTGCTATAGATGTTTGGGCTTGGTACAATAGGAAATCTGGAGAAAATAGGACCTAAAGTTGCACTGTCAGGTTCATCTGAATGAAACTGGCCATGGTACAGTGACCTGATCTGGATCAGGCCGCCAGTGCGGCAAACTCGCCGACGGCGATCTCTCTGCGCCAAAACTCGTGCCGCCGCCGTCCGGGTTCGTGGGCGGTAGGGAGTGGATAACGCCGGGGAGAGGGGGATTCATACGTGGCGCCATCTCCTGAGCTCGGCCGGAGTGATTCACCGGCGGCCGCCGCCCCAGTCATTTCCGCCGCCGTGTCACTCACGCCTCAATTCTACCTCACTGTACTTCTCCTCTACGTGGTATACATGCGCTAGCAAGGTTATCTGCGGCCGCTGATCGCTTGACGGTCCGCCGTGGCTTTATATAGCGGCATGAACCACGGCGAGGCACTCACTGCCTCAACCGCAAGCGCGAGAAGAACCCAAAATTCGCACTGCCTTCTCCATCTCCTCCCAAATCGATTGCGCACGGTGAAAGCACAACCTCTTATGGCCCTATAGCCCCGATCTCATCTCCCAATTTCGCCCAGAGCCACCGTGACCCCAGTTTCCCTCTTCCTCTGTTCTTGCTCCGCCGCAAAGAACCCCCCCGTGGCCAGCAGTCCTCGGGTGAGTACCTATTCAATTGTTTCATGTTTTTGCTTGCTGTTAACCTCCTATTGCCCCCGGTATCAACCAATTGAAATTCGGCCGAAACCTTTCACCAGAACGCATGCTTGCTCTGAAGAACACCGCCGTAACCCACCCTCACCGTCGACCTGCTCTTCGGGTCTTGTATTGCCCAAACCAAAGCGTGTCCAGGATCCCTGGTGAACCCAGGAACCTCTCCCTAGCTTCAATTTATCCAGCCCAGCCTTCGGTGATCCGGAACACATAATTCGCTTGAACACCCGCATTGACACCGTGGCCAGAACGTGATAGACCATCCCTAGCAAAATTGATTGAGGGGAAAGGTGTGGATGGAGCCTAATTTGGTTCCTGTCGCTTGAGAACTCCAGCCGTGGCGTCATCCGGTTGATCTAGCTCGTCGGAGCTCGGCTCCTAGCTTGGACCACCGTCGAGGGCTTCATGGTGTAAAGAATTAGAAGATTGAGGACCTATCTGCAAATCGTCAGAGACTCTTAAGAATAGTGACTGAACCCGTTCACAGTTAGACAGAAACGCGAGGGTCTCTGCGCAAAATGGCCTGAGCGCGCGGGCGCAGGCGCTCTCCTGTTTCCTGTGTGGTTGGGCTGGTTCGGGCCTGAATCAGCCCAATACTGTTGAGTATTTTCCTTTTTCTTTTTCAACAGAACTTTAGAAATATGTAGAAAACTGTAGAAAAATGGTAAAATTGTGAAACTAATTTTCCTAGACTCCTTATTTTCCCTAGAATTTAATAAAAATAGTTTTGTGATTTTTAGAGCAAATAAGGAATTTTAGGGTATTTAAAATAGTTTAAAGAAGTGGTTCTGGATTTTTAGAAAATAGATAATAATCCCAAAATTGCCCAAACTTTTTATGTGAGCTTTTCACATTATTTAGAAGCCTTGGGTAGAGTTTGAATTGATTTGGACCTTGTTTGATCACCAAAACCCAAAACCACCCCCCCTGCTCCATGAACTCCTTTACCGACTCCGGAAACCCTAAGTTCCCGGAACTCCGTGAAGGCAAGTTGTACTCAAGACATAGATAATAAGTTTATATTATCTTTGCATTCTCATGAGCATTACATGGCATTCATTCTTATATATATACCTATATGGTTATATTTAGAAAACGGAGAAGAGAGTGAAGTGATTGAAGAGAAGGCACAACCACCTTTGGAATCTCGGGCAAGGACTTGGCTCTACTTCGACATCTGCGAGTCCAAGCCTGACTCACCTGTAAACGAAGGCAAGCCCCGGTGCATGCAACCCCTTTCCTTGTGTTTTTAAAATACTTTTCGCACACTTTAAGTCTAGTGAAATGTGCATTAGGTTCATAGGAGTTGCTTGGAACCCTTTGATGCATTGCTTTCCTTGATATCCATACCTTTATAGATACTTCTGTGAAGTATCAAAATATGATTTACAAAAATGCTTAGCCTTGCTTAGATCTTGTGGATAGAGGTTGTCCTTAATTTAACTCGAGAAAGGATGGCTTCTACCTGCAAGAATACTTTCATTTGGAGCAATGGTGGGATCTTACTGCAAAGTTCCCTGTGATGCTCTTTCATCCTAAGGAACAGACACAATCCTAAGGATGGAAATACTTAAATTGAAACTTGGGGTAGGAACAGGTGATGTTCTACCCAGGTTGGTTAAGGATTAACGCGTATGTAGGCGTGCTGACCGAGGACCCTTTAACTGGTCACATGCCTCGTCATGGGTAAGCCTTGCCTCGGGCAGACTAAGGCCGGAATAAGATAACACGAAATGGACGTGGAGCGGTGGCGAGAGTAGCGTGTACCCTTCGTGGCAAGAGGCCGGACGGTGGTGTATCTGTGCTCTCGGTTTGCGTGAACCTGATCCGGTCTTAAGAACCCCGGTGGCGGGTTGACATATGCAAGGGTTAAGTGCTACATATGTCGTGTGATTGGAGATCCTCAGCTGAGTATAATCGATTCGGATCGCCGTACCTTCGCGGTTATGAAGACTTGGTCACTTCCCTGCAACCTAGAGTCAGGATGTGAACACGATGGATAAAAATGATGTTGTCTTGATGTGATGTGAAATTAGACTAGATGCAAATGGAGTCTATTAATACTTAACATGGCGTTAAAAGACTGAAAGTAAGGACTCACTTTAGTAAGCTACTTCTGCAAAAGTATAAGTTGATTTTTGCTAAAGCCTCTCCTTGACTCCTATTTATCCAGCATACCCTTGAGAGTCTTTTCCTTAGTCGGGTAAGACTTGCTGAGTATTCCATACTCAGGGTTTATCCCTTTGTTGTTTTTAGGTGAGGAAGCGACATATTTTTGTTGCTTTTGCTCCAAGGTGGTATCAAATGAAGAAAAACAAGAGTGAAGATGCGGGAGGACGTGGTCCTCCATATAGGATCTTTTTGTTTTAAAGCTATCGGGAGGAGTTTTTGCCTCCCTTGATATGTGTAATAATACTACTCAGCACTCGTTTATAGCTCTGGTCTGTAATAAGTAACTTGATCTTACTTTCTAAATAAATGTAAGTTTATGTAATTGCTTCCGCACTTCTATATCTCCGATGTTCTGTAATGTCTACAAGATGGGTGAGACGTTCCTGGTAAGGTAAGGAAAGATACCGAACTTGTCAAGTAGTTCAGGGGCACCTACAGGGTTGTCTGATGTCTGTGAGACAAGGACAACTGTAGGTGGGCCTAATTACTTGGGAGGTTCCGTCACAGCTGGTATCGGAGCGTAGCCCTTCTTTGCAGATATTATGAGGCATCTTCAAAAGAATTTTCAAAAGTCTTACCTAAAAAAATTCTTTTCTCTTCTTACCTAAGTATTCTGAAGAGTCTATCTTAAAGACCAGATAGGAAGAGTGCAATGTATAGAAGGTTGAATCGACTAAGGTTGATTCTGTACTTACACATGCATCATGCTAAGCACTATATTAATAAAGTTTCCCCCTTAGAGAAATGTTGTCGCGCATCAGAAAGACCGCGCGCAAATCTACTAGACCCATTGGCGTACCCTGCCATTAACTTACTCCAAGACATGAAGAAAGTAGCAGTGGTAGCAACGATCCTATCGGGATTTGGAAGCACAAGTCGAACTGCTTCAGTCAGAACTCCGTCACAAGAATGATCTATGGATCGCGGATGCAGCCATCCGCTACTTGCAAGACCAACTCGCGAAACGAGATTTAGCACTCGATTGGGTGGTTAACTCTCGTTTACTCGTCTGGGCTAAGGAAGCCAAAGCTCGAGCCCGTATGGAGGAGCTTAGCTTAGCCATGGATAACTTGCAGGTCTGTTGTAATGCACTACATGAAGAAGTGCATGTGTTGTATTCACAACTGCACCCGAACGTCCCTGCGAATCTTGTCGGGACAGAAGCCGGACCTTCTCATGTAGCGGGAGAAGCACGTGATGGTGAACCGGACCTTTTCAGGCCCCCTCCCTCTATGAAGTTGGTTGACGAATGGTCTTCTACGCTCGACAATAAAGCTACCAAAAGTGAAAAGAAGTGGCTTATCAGGTGCCCTTAACATTGGCCAGACAGGACTTTCCTACTAATATGATTGTTCTGAAAAGCCAAGACATGGATGTCATCTTGGGCATGAACTGGTTAGCCCAGCAAAAAGCAATTCTCAACCTTGATCCGAGAACCATCAGGTTGAGTTATGACCAATAGAGAGTTGATGACTTGGTTGCCTAAACCCAAGAATTAGGCTTTAGTGAACCATGACCCGACCCAAAGTCGAATTTTCCGTTATCATTTCATGACCACACCCGTACAAGTAAATGCCTAGATAATTTCTTTGTCGGACCTAGAGTATACCTAGACTTCAAACAAGGATCTCAAGTCGTGCCTCCTTTTAGAGCCATTCTCTTGATCAGCTGATGCAGGTTGAAGTCTCTAGTATAGTTGGCCTCTCCTTGTGGATCGTCAGGTTACTTTATTAACCCAACCTAGGAAAGACATGTCCGACCATTTCCTTGAATTTGATGTCTTTGGTTTCTTCATATCTATCGAAGGCATACCAACTTAAGCCTTGACCTTGTGATCTCTGCGATGGGCATAAAAATATGATTGGGCTGAATTAACAGTCTCCCATCGTACTCCTTCTATCAAGTTTAGATTATGGCCATGCCTTGGGCCATGATCTATTTGGCTCTCTACTTGTAACCATCTTTATTAGTGGAGTATTTCGTTGTGTATAATCACCCTTGCTCAATCTATTGGTGACATGGTTAAGAACTTATGGTACCGCGGCGAAGCTGAGAGCCTCCTATGAATGTGCACCCAGGATTTTGCTGCTTGGCGCATGTCGGTATCGAGGTCTCTAGTCATGATCCATTATGGAATTACACTGATGTGTTGTCTTCCATTGACCTTTCCTTGAAACACTCTCTATGTTGTCTTGAAGAGATCAAGCAACATCTGTCATTTCCATTGGATCAAAAGGGCATACCACTTTCATGTGTGGTCTTATTTCTTTTGATCTTGGTAGTGACTACTCACACAAGTTCCCTTTACATCCTTTGTGTAAAGGTGAAGCCTTGAAGCTTGTTAGTGTTGGACAACAACTGATTAGCTCCTAAAATGGAAATCTGTTTTCCCTACTGCTGAGATACAGGAGTTTGTTCATTCGCTTTCTTATTTAATCCATGTATTCCCTAACCAAGTGGATAATTCATCTTGCATAAAGAAACGGATGAACAACATGACCAAATGGATTTTTACCCAAATGCATGACCTTTTGTTTGCAAATGTGAACTCTCAACCCCTTGGCTTACCAATGGTACTGAGAGGATTTGCTTAATGTCAAAAGTAGTTCAACAAGTTGGTTTTAACTAACTTGTAACTGCCCGTTGAACGAATGTTGAGTTTAGAGATCGTTTTATCGAGTTGTCTAAGCTCACTTTTGTACAACTCCTCTTAAGGAAGAATTTTCAAGAATCGAGATTAAGTCGGTCAATAACCACCTAACCATCGCTCTAGTCGTGCCTCGATTGCCTCATGTATGCTTTTCCAGCATAAGTGATTGGGTCGAGCCATGTCTAGTGCCCGATAAAATGGACTAGTTGCAAAGTCCGCATTTTTAGATTCCTCCACTGGTGATTTTTCTTGAATCAATAACACCTTTCGTGAATTTGGATTCCTTGGCTAACACGAGTTGACCGTGATGTTATTCGATATTCACACTCGTCTCGTGTGCTATGAACTTACTGTAACCACTTGTTGGTAAACCTCTTCTGGTGTGTTTTACCCAAGATGGTGCATCTGATTCTTTTTGGGTAAAGTTGCATAATTGCCACCCAACAGACTCAGATAGTACAGTGTCATCAGAAAAAGCAAGTTGCACACATAGAACCTTATGTGTTCTTCTGGTGGGCAATGATGCAAATTGAAATTACACGCTATGTGGCTAGATGTGACACTTGTAAACGTGTCAAGGCCATATACATGAAGACTGCTGGTACATTACAATCCTTACCTGTCCCAACATGGAAATGGGAAGATATTGTATGGACTTCATCGTGGGATTACCCAGGACTACAAATGGGTATGATTCTATTTGGGTTATCGTTGATCGACTCACAAAGATCGCCCACTTCTTACCCGTCAGGGCCAAATATACAGTAGCCACTTATGCAGCATTATACATTACCCGTATTCTCAGTCTGCATGGTGTTCCGAAGACCATTGTGTCGGATCGTGGACCTCAATTTGTAGCCAAGTTCTGGGAAGCATTTCACAACTCCTTGGGTACTAAATTACTCCACAGTTCGGCCTATCATCTTCAAACCAGTGGACAGACTGAGAGGGTAAACCAAATACTGGAAGATATGCTACGGGCATGTGTTCTGAAATTCCCCACCAAAATGGGATGAATGTTTGCCCTTAGCGGAGTTTTCATATAATAATAGCTATCAAGAAAGTATCAAGATGGCATCTTTTGAAGCTTTATATGGACGACGGTGTCGAACTCCGCTAAATTGGTCTGAACCTGGAGAAAGATACTTCTTTAGGCCTGATATGGTGAAAGAGGTCAAAGAAAAGGTTCAGAGAATTATTCATAATATGAAGAAAGCTCAGACTCGACAAAAGAGTTATGCAGACCGACGACGACAACCCTTATGCTTTCTGGTAGACGACTATGTCTACTTAAAAGTTTCACCAATGAAGGGTGTATCGCGTTTCGGGGTTAAAGGGAAACTTGCACCCAGGTACATTGGTCCATTCCTGGTGATTGAGCAATGTGGACCAATGGCGTACCGACTTCAACTACCCGAAACATTGTCTGTTGTGCATAATGTGTTCCACGTGTCACAATTGAAGAAGTGTCTTCGGGTTCCCGATCGAACCATTGAAGTGACTGATGTTGTCGTGGAACCAGATTTAGCATACTCGGAACATCCTATTCGAGTTCTGGATCAAAAGGACAGGGTCACCCGAAGAAAGACTCTCAAATTCTACAAGATACAGTGGAACCAGCATTCGGAAGATGAGGCTACATGGGAAACCCAAGATTTCTTAGATAAGAATTTCCCAGGCTTTTTAGCCTCATGTAAAGTATAAAGCCTGTATAGTTGTTGTAATAAAGAGGTAACCCCCACATCACCCCTGCCTTGTACCAAAATTAAGGAAATAAAAATATTCCGCGTTTCCTTTTCCATTACTCACCCTAGGATTTTTAATCTCGGGACGAGATTCTTTTATGGGGGGGAAGGATGTAACACCCCTGGTGTTACTGTAACTAAAACTTGAGCATGGCATCATAAGCATTAGCATTGCATATGTTTGACACACCTAGAGTGCATTCACTAGGCAAAAATTTCAAACAAGTTGTATTGTTTAAGTGTTTTGCAAATAGGACCCTGGATAGGGAATTCAACCCTAAATAGGGATTAATGGGGTAAAACTTAACCCAAGTTGGGAAAACCTAAAAGCTTTAGGGTAAAAGTCATAAAATGACCCCAAAAATAAAGTTGAATCACATTTATACCCCTGGGATACCAGAAACCCTAATTGGAACCCTGGAAAACCCTAAAACCACATCCTAGGGACTTATGTGCAAAAGTGATGAACCTTTGGACTAAAGTGTAAAAACTACTATGTTTGAACATATATAGTCATTTGGTTCACAAATATGTGAATTTGCAAGGTAAACCCTAAGTTTTGGGCTTATTTGCAAGAATCACCTCTTAAGTCTTAAAATAACCTAAGTCTGAATTTCAGAATTTTTGCTCAACTTTTGAGCTTTATATCTTTCAAAATCTAGGGATTTTGGCCTAGGTCACCACATCAAAGTTATAGAGCAAACAAAGGAGAACAACTTTGCTTAAGGGTGTAAGCACAGTTGTTATGAAGATTTTGGAGATAATCACACCCAAAGTCAGACTGTCAGGCTATTGGATTCTGAAGTTCAGATTAACAGTGGTACTGAGACATCTTTGGAGCTCTATAGATCAGGAACTTCAAGGAATTTGCCCCAAGTTAATATAACAAAGTTGTAGATCCTTTATAATAGAACAACTTTGCTATAGATGTTTGGGCTTGGTACAATAGGAAATCTGGAGAAAATAGGACCTAAAGTTGCACTGTCAGGTTCATCTGAATGAAACTGGCCATGGTACAGTGACCTGATCTGGATCAGGCCGCCAGTGCGGCAAACTCGCCGACGGCGATCTCTCTGCGCCAAAACTCGTGCCGCCGCCGTCCGGGTTCGTGGGCGGTAGGGAGTGGATAACGCCGGGGAGAGGGGGATTCATACGTGGCGCCATCTCCTGAGCTCGGCCGGAGTGATTCACCGGCGGCCGCCGCCCCAGTCATTTCCGCCGCCGTGTCACTCACGCCTCAATTCTACCTCACTGTACTTCTCCTCTACGTGGTATACATGCGCTAGCAAGGTTATCTGCGGCCGCTGATCGCTTGACGGTCCGCCGTGGCTTTATATAGCGGCATGAACCACGGCGAGGCACTCACTGCCTCAACCGCAAGCGCGAGAAGAACCCAAAATTCGCACTGCCTTCTCCATCTCCTCCCAAATCGATTGCGCATGGTGAAAGCACAACCTCTTATGGCCCTATAGCCCCGATCTCATCTCCCAATTTCGCCCAGAGCCACCGTGACCCCAGTTTCCCTCTTCCTCTGTTCTTGCTCCGCCGCAAAGAACCCCCCTGTGGCCAGCAGTCCTCGGGTGAGTACCTATTCAATTGTTTCATGTTTTTGCTTGCTGTTAACCTCCTATTGCCCCCGGTATCAACCAATTGAAATTCGGCCGAAACCTTTCACCAGAACGCATGCTTGCTCTGAAGAACACCGCCGTAACCCACCCTCACCGTCGACCTGCTCTTCGGGTCTTGTATTGCCCAAACCAAAGCGTGTCCAGGATCCCTGGTGAACCCAGGAACCTCTCCCTAGCTTCAATTTATCCAGCCCAGCCTTCGGTGATCCGGAACACATAATTCGCTTGAACACCCGCATTGACACCGTGGCCAGAACGTGATAGACCATCCCTAGCAAAATTGATTGAGGGGAAAGGTGTGGATGGAGCCTAATTTGGTTCCTGTCGCTTGAGAACTCCAGCCGTGGCGTCATCCGGTTGATCTAGCTCGTCGGAGCTCGGCTCCTAGCTTGGACCACCGTCGAGGGCTTCATGGTGTAAAGAATTAGAAGATTGAGGACCTATCTGCAAATCGTCAGAGACTCTTAAGAATAGTGACTGAACCCGTTCACAGTTAGACAGAAACGCGAGGGTCTCTGCGCAAAATGGCCTGAGCGCGCGGGCGCAGGCGCTCCCCTGTTTCCTGTGTGGTTGGGCTGGTTCGGGCCTGAATCAGCCCAATACTGTTGAGTATTTTCCTTTTTCTTTTTCAACAGAACTTTAGAAATATGTAGAAAACTGTAGAAAAATGGTAAAATTGTGAAACTAATTTTCCTAGACTCCTTATTTTCCCTAGAATTTAATAAAAATAGTTTTGTGATTTTTAGAGCAAATAAGGAATTTTAGGGTATTTAAAATAGTTTAAAGAAGTGGTTCTGGATTTTTAGAAAATAGATAATAATCCCAAAATTGCCCAAACTTTTTATGTGAGCTTTTCACATTATTTAGAAGCCTTGGGTAGAGTTTGAATTGATTTGGACCTTGTTTGATCACCAAAACCCAAAACCACCCCCCTTGCTCCATGAACTCCTTTACCGACTCCGGAAACCCTAAGTTCCCGGAACTCCGTGAAGGCAAGTTGTACTCAAGACATAGATAATAAGTTTATATTATCTTTGCATTCTCATGAGCATTACATGGCATTCATTCTTATATATATACCTATATGGTTATATTTAGAAAACGGAGAAGAGAGTGAAGTGATTGAAGAGAAGGCACAACCACCTTTGGAATCTCGGGCAAGGACTTGGCTCTACTTCGACATCTGCGAGTCCAAGCCTGACTCACCTGTAAACGAAGGCAAGCCCCGGTGCATGCAACCCCTTTCCTTGTGTTTTTAAAATACTTTTCGCACACTTTAAGTCTAGTGAAATGTGCATTAGGTTCATAGGAGTTGCTTGGAACCCTTTGATGCATTGCTTTCCTTGATATCCATACCTTTATAGATACTTCTGTGAAGTATCAAAATATGATTTACAAAAATGCTTAGCCTTGCTTAGATCTTGTGGATAGAGGTTGTCCTTAATTTAACTCGAGAAAGGATGGCTTCTACCTGCAAGAATACTTTCATTTGGAGCAATGGTGGGATCTTACTGCAAAGTTCCCTGTGATGCTCTTTCATCCTAAGGAACAGACACAATCCTAAGGATGGAAATACTTAAATTGAAACTTGGGGTAGGAACAGGTGATGTTCTACCCAGGTTGGTTAAGGATTAACGCGTATGTAGGCGTGCTGACCGAGGACCCTTTAACTGGTCACATGCCTCGTCATGGGTAAGCCTTGCCTCGGGCAGACTAAGGCCGGAATAAGATAACACGAAATGGACGTGGAGCGGTGGCGAGAGTAGCGTGTACCCTCCGTGGCAAGAGGCCGGACGGTGGTGTATCTGTGCTCTCGGTTTGCGTGAACCTGATCCGGTCTTAAGAACCCCGGTGGCGGGTTGACATATGCAAGGGTTAAGTGCTACATATGTCGTGTGATTGGAGATCCTCAGCTGAGTATAATCGATTCGGATCGCCGTACCTTCGCGGTTATGAAGACTTGGTCACTTCCCTGCAACCTAGAGTCAGGATGTGAACACGATGGATAAAAATGATGTTGTCTTGATGTGATGTGAAATTAGACTAGATGCAAATGGAGTCTATTAATACTTAACATGGCGTTAAAAGACTGAAAGTAAGGACTCACTTTAGTAAGCTACTTCTGCAAAAGTATAAGTTGATTTTTGCTAAAGCCTCTCCTTGACTCCTATTTATCCAGCATACCCTTGAGAGTCTTTTCCTTAGTCGGGTAAGACTTGCTGAGTATTCCATACTCAGGGTTTATCCCTTTGTTGTTTTTAGGTGAGGAAGCGACATATTTTTGTTGCTTTTGCTCCAAGGTGGTATCAAATGAAGAAAAACAAGAGTGAAGATGCGGGAGGACGTGGTCCTCCATATAGGATCTTTTTGTTTTAAAGCTATCGGGAGGAGTTTTTGCCTCCCTTGATATGTGTAATAATACTACTCAGCACTCGTTTATAGCTCTGGTCTGTAATAAGTAACTTGATCTTACTTTCTAAATAAATGTAAGTTTATGTAATTGCTTCCGCACTTCTATATCTCAGATGTTCTGTAATGTCTACAAGATGGGTGAGACGTTCCTGGTAAGGTAAGGAAAGATACCGAACTTGTCAAGTAGTTCAGGGGCACCTACAGGGTTGTCTGATGTCTGTGAGACAAGGACAACTGTAGGTGGGCCTAATTACTTGGGAGGTTCCGTCACAGGCGAGGGGAGCGGTGGAGCTCCCTGACTCCGGCGAGCTTCCCGGTGCCGCCATTAATGGCGCACAGCGCCGCCGAGGGGACGCTACGGCGGGGCGGTACTGGAGAGGACGCTGGTCAAGGGGAGGAGGACGGAGCGGTGCCAAACTTTCCTGTGCGGCGAGGAGACGGCGGTGAAGAGACGGCGGTGAAGGACGGCGGTGAAGGGACGGCGGGCGTCGTATGCGGGGAGGATGACGAAGCGGCTGACCGGTGGGCCGGTCTGCCAGTGGGAGCGAGCGCGTGAGGGAGAGTGACTGGTAGGTGGGGTCGGCCTGTCAGCGAGGGTGAGAGAGGGAGCGCGGAGCAGCAGCGTGCGCGCGGGAGCAGGCCGGATAATGGGCCGGGGGGGGGGGAGAGCGCGGGCGTGAGGGGGGGGGGGGGGGAGGGCGGCCGCGGCATGGGCTGGATTCAGCCCAGCTAGGAAGGGGGGGATTTCTCTTTTTCCCTTTTTATTTTCTAATTCCTATATCCAAATCTTTTTATACCCTTTTCTTTTGAACAAATAATTTAATAGATAATCTAGGTGCTGAAAAATAAAATCTAAGTGAGGTGCTCATATTCAAACAAGGTGTATGCATATGTTGGAAAGAATCTAAGGGAGTTTTGGGATAGATAATAAGAAGGGGGGGTTAGATTAGGGTTTCAAACCTGGGTTAGAAATTGGGATGCTACAAACCTACCCCACTTAAAGGAATCTCGCCCTCGAGATTCAGACGGGGCTTGAGAAAAGGTAAGGGTATTCCTTCCTCAGAGAGTCCTCACTTTCCCAGGTGGCTTCCTCTTCCCCATCTCTGCTCCACTGAACCTTACAGAGCTTCACTTCTGAATTGCGGGTCCTTCTGACTGCTGAGTCGAGAATCTTCACTGGCTTTTCCCGGTACTGGAGATCTTTTTGAATCTGAATCGCTTCTGCCTCGATACGGGTTTCTGGTACTTTTAGACATTTGCGGAGTTGAGACACATGGAACACATTGTGAACATCTGACATGGATTCTGGTAGCTCAAGACGGTATGCCACAGGTCCTATTCGGGAAATGACAGGGTAAGGACCGACGAAACGGGGTGCTAGCTTTCCTTTCATTTGGAACCTTTTGACACCACGCATCGGGGAAACCTTGAGATAAACAAAATCTCCTACCTCAAATCTGAGCTCCCTTCGCCTATTGTCCGCGTAACTCTTCTGTCGACTCTGAGCTTCAAGTAACCTTCTGCGGATCAAGGCAACTTTTTCTTCGGCTTCTTTAACAAAGTCGGGTCCTTCTAATGTTCTTTCCCCTACATTGGACCACATTAGGGGAGTCTGGCATTTTCTTCCATACAGTGCTTCGAATGGTGACATTTTGATGCTGGCCTGATGGCTGTTGTTGTATGAGAACTCGGCGTATGGTAAACTAGACTCCCAATCTCTGTCGAAGGCTAAAACGCAGGCTCTGAGTAAATCTTCAAGGACCTTGTTGACTCTTTCCGTTTGACCATCTGACTGGGGGTGATAAGCAGTGCTGAAATCCAGCTTGGTGCCCAATGCTTGCTGAAGGCCCTTCCAAAATTTTGAAGTGAACTGCGTTCCTCTATCTGATACTATCTTCCGTGGAATGCCATGCAGCCTGACTATCTCCTTAAGGTATAATCGGGCGAGGGCTGCTCCTCCAAAAGTGGTCTTTACTGGAATGAAATGGGCCACCTTGGTGAGACGGTCGATGATTACCCATATGGAGTCATTTCCTCTTTGTGATCTGGGCAGTCCGGTGACGAAATCCATGCCTATTTCTTCCCACTTCCATTCGGGTATTGGGAGGGGTTGAAGCAGGCCTGCAGGCTTCTGATGTTCGGTCTTTGTTCGCTGGCAGGTGTCACATCGGGCCACATACTGTGCTATCTCCCTTTTCATCCCTTTCCACCAATACCTGGTCTTAAGGTCTAAGTACATCTTGGTGGTCCCTGGGTGGATAGAGTAAGCTGAGTTGTGGGCTTCATCGAGCAGGGTCTCTCGTGTTTCTCCCACTGGCACGCACAGGCGATCCTTGAACCAGAGGGCTCCTTGATTATCTGTCCTGAGGTCCGGGAGTTGCTCCTTTCGTGCTCTTTCCATAAGCTTGGTTGTTTCTGCGTCCAGGCGTTGGGCCTTGCATATGAGGTCTTCTAGATTTGGCTTGACTTCCAGGCTACCGTTGTCTCCCAGACATGCATTTAGCTGAGCTGATTCTTTCTTCCAATCTTCCAAAAAGTTTGCTCCTTTAACCCCGAAGGGTTTTCTGCTGAGGGCATCTGCTACCACGTTGGCCTTTCCGGGGTGGTAGTGGATTTCGAGGTCATAGTCTTTGATCAATTCGAGCCACCTTCTTTGACGGAGGTTGAGGTCCGGCTGCGTGAAGATGTACTTTAGACTCTTGTGATCAGTGAAGATGTGGCATTTGTTCCCAATCAGATAATGCCTCCAAATTTTTAGGGCGTGCACTATGGCTGCCAATTCCAGATCGTGGGTAGGATAGTTCTGTTCGTGCGGCTTGAGCAAACGGGATGCATAAGCAATGACTTTCTCATTTTGCATTAAGACACACCCTAAGCCTTGCTTGGAAGCATCACAAAAGATGACGAAATCCTGGTGTATGTCTGGTAGGGTCAGGACTGGTGCAGTTGTAAGTTTCTCCTTGATGATTTGGAAACTTTCTTCACATTTGGGAGTCCATACAAACTTATTGTCCTTTTTGAGAAGTTCCGTCATGGGCTTTGCTATGCTGGAGAATCCCTTGATGAAGCGGCGATAATACCCTGCCATTCCCAGAAAGCTTCGAACTTCACTGACGTTGGATGGTTGCTTCCAATTTGAAACAGCTTCTACCTTAGATGGGTCCACTTCTATTCCTTCAGCAGTCAAGATATGCCCTAGGAAGGCTATCTTTTCCACCAGAACTCACATTTGCTGAGCTTAGCATAAAGTTGATGTGCTCTGAGTCTTCCGAGGACGGTTCGAAGGTGCTGCTCATGGTCCTTGCGACTCTTGGAATAGATGAGGATGTCGTCGATAAAAACCACGACAAACTTATCCAATTCTTCCATAAATACCTTATTCATGAGGTTCATGAAAAAGGCGGGTGCGTTGGTAAGTCCAAAAGGCATTACTGTGAATTCATATTGCCCGTATCTGGTGACGAATGCAGTTTTCTGAATGTCTGCTTCCTTAATCCTGAGTTGGTGATATCCTGACCTGAGATCTATCTTGGAGAAGTACTTGGCTCCTTGCAGTTGGTCGAATAGGTCATCGATCCGGGGAAGAGGGTACTTATTCTTGATTGTAACCTCGTTCAAGGACCGATAATCAATACACATCCTCATACTCCCATCCTTTTTGGTAACGAAAAGAACGGGTGCTCCCCAGGGAGATGAACTGGGACGGATGTACCCTTTTTGTTGTAGTTCTGAAATCTGAAGCTTCAATTCTGCCAACTCAGTGGGGGCCATGCGGTATGGTCTCTTTGCGATGGGTGCGGTGCCGGGAATGAGATCTATATAGAACTCTACTTCTCTTTCTGGTGGCATCCCGGGTAACTCTTCTGGGAATACATCTTCAAACTCCTTGATTACAGACATGCTTTCTACTGCCAGATTAAATATCATTGGATCATTTGCGGGCGGTTGGGCTTGACAGGAAACTGCCTTTCCTTGGTGATCTATGAGAAGAATAGTCTTGCTTGCGCAGCTGATAACACCCTTGTGCCTAGCTAGCCAATCCATTCCTAGAATTACATCAATTCCTTGGGATGGCAAGATGGTTAAGTCTGCCAGGAACACTACCCCACTTAAAAGAATTCTGACTTGGGAACACCTGAGTTTGCACAGGAGGTCTGATCCCGGGGTTCGGGTGACCAAGGGGATAGCTAGAGGTGTAGAGGGTATGCCATGCTTTTCCACAAACTTAGCGGCTATAAATGAATGGGATGCTCCTGAATCAAAAAGCACAGAAGCGGGAGTAAATTCGACTAGGAACTCACCGAGCACTACTCCCGGGGCTTGCTGGGCTTCCTGAGCATCGACGTGGTTGACCCGGGCCCTGCCCTGGTACTGAGCCCTGCTCTGTTGGCTGCTGGAAGGAAACGCCTTGGGGGTGGGTGCTGATGGAACCTTGGGGCCATTCACCGAGTTGGAGTAAGTTGGTCCTGGTGCCTTCAACTGGGGGCAGTTGTTCTTGAAGTGATTGGGGTCCCCGCAGTGCCAACAGGCATTTGCTGGCGGCTGGTTGCTTGCAACGGAGGGTGCCTGATGGGAGCTCTGACTCTGCTGACTGAAGCGTGATGGAGAGGGTCCAGATTGTTTATGAAAGCTTGGACCCCTGGGTGGGAGCCCAAAGGGTCGAGCTCTCTGGTGACGTTCTTGCTGTTGTGCTCGGAGGACCTGGAACTTTCTCTTGATGTGCCCTTTTTCTTCCTCTTTTGCTCTCTCCACTTGAATAGCTTTGTTGGAAAGGTGAGAGAAGCTGTGGAAGTCTTGGCTGGCGAGGATGGTCTTAAGCTCGGGTCTTAACCCTCTCAGAAAACGAGCCATCTTTCTGGCCTCGGTGCTGACATCCTCGGGCGCGTAGCGGGCCAATTCTGTGAACTTGTGCACATATTCACTGACTGTTCTTCCGCCTTGGGTTAGCTCCCGGAACTCATCCTCCTTGAGTTGAACTATCCCCTGGGGTACGTGGTGCTCACGGAAGGCTGCTTCAAATTCTGCCCATGTAGCGTCTCTGATGGCCTCACTGAAAGTATCCCACCATGCTAAAGCCATTCCTGAAAGTTGATGAGCTGCCAGCTGAATACGTTGATTCTCAGGACAAGCGATGGCGTCCAACTTCCTCTTGATTGTGCGAAGCCAGTCATCTGCATCGAGGGGATTGCTGGACCCCGCGAACGTGGGCGGCTTCAGTCTCAGGAATTCTCCCATCCTGTCCTGGGGCCTTCCACCGCCTGGGCGCTGGTTTTCCAGGCTTCGAGTGAGGACTTCAATGAGTCTGGTTTGATTGGCCAGAATTTGGGCTAGGTCTAGTGGTAGTTCTGGAGGTGCGGGGAGGTGGGTCTCACCCCCTTCTCCGCCAGCCTCCCCCTCAGCTCCTAGGGGAAGTCTTGCTCCAATCCCGGAGGCGGTAGGCGTGGTTCTATCCGAAGCCATCTGCCATGGGAAGAGAGTCACTATTATGCACATGCCATTTTTTTTTAACTAGTTATTTTATTCATTACATCAAGCCATTACATTACATAGCATACCACTACCACAAGCTCGTCACACACGAGTGCTACCTAGGGTACCCCTGAACTCTTTCTCTAAAGTGTCCCCAAATTCCTTGAGAAGGTCATCAAGGCTGGCCAGGGACATGTCCTCGGCGTCGGACTGGTTTCTGGGAGGGTTTTCTTCCTGCTGCTCAGTCTGACACCCTTGGCTTTTGGTCTTCTTGCGGATTTTCCTTGCGGGGGCGAGCTTCTTCAGTACCTTGTCGTAGTCCATTTTGAGGGTGCGGTAGGCTTCACGGGTGTTGGTCTCTTCGCCTTCAGCTAACGAGAGGCTCTCTTGGAGGGACGCTTTTTCTTCTGAAAGTTCCCTGACTTTCTGCTCCAGGCTTTCCACCTGGGAGGTTAGGGAGGTGCAGTGGAGGGCGAGGTCGTCATATTGGTTATCAAGGGTATGAAGATATCCAGCCATGTAGACAATGGTGGGATCATTTTCAATAGGATCTCCTCCTGATAGGGCCTGAAGTCTTTTCCTCCAGGTGGGGGTATTCTTGTTGCTGGGTGGAAAGTAGCGAAGGGGGGTTTCAATGATTACTTTGTTGTAGTTCTGGCACAGCTGTCGGAGGGCTTTTCGGGCGACATTTTGGCAAGCATCTAGGAAATGGACTCCGGTAAAAGTGACTTGGAAGGAACGTTGGTTGGGATAGCTTTGGCTTTCCCCCAGGTAGACTGCCATAGAGCATCTTATCATTCCGCCCTCGAAATGTTCCGTCCAGACGTATTCCGGCTTCTTGCGGATTCCCATGCGGAGCGCACAGCTTCGCAAGAGGCGGGGGAACCCTTCCACTTCTGAGCAGTAGGATGACTTAATGGCCAGAGAGTCTTCCATCTGGAATAGGAAAAGAAGGGTCTTGTTAAAACCGGGGAAGGGAAGGAAAAACTTTTTCCTGAGGTAAGGGGTATTTTCTTTCTAAGGTAAGTTTTAGGGTCAGGGCTGCGACCTACGGCCAGTCCTATGGGCTCTTATACCACCTGAAGCGTCCCGATCCTTTGGGACTCAAATGTGATACAATTACTAGTCCCAGGAGGCTAGTAAACACATTCCTTACTTCAAATAGTACAGAGTTTAGATAAATTTATTACAATACCGGGGTACAAGCTCGAGAGAGAGCCAAATAGAGAAGCGTAGTAGGAAAATACACTAGCCCAAGCCACAGGCAGAACTGGGTGCAGACACAGCCCCCTTTAATCAAGCATAGCAGAAAAGAAGTCCTCGGCTGCTGAAAAACATAAATAAATCTGGGTGAATACACTAGGTATTCCGCAAGCCCACCCCACTCCTGTAGAGAGAAAGAGACCTATGATGTACATGCTTAATTTGGTGGGGTTGTAGTCACTCATCATTTTCTTAGAGAGAGGCAGTTGCTTGAAGGTTTTCCCATGATATTATAAGTAACCAAAAACTCAACCACCACTGAGCTTCCCGCTCCAGTGGCTTTGTTTCTTCTTCAAAACCCCTTTTTAAACACACCTTTTTCCTTGTTAAGAAATTTAGAGAGAAAGTTCTAATTGCCATACCATACCAGACCCATCCATACCAGTGGACACGGACTATTCGAATAGATTTCAACTCTGCGCAGAGGGGTACACTTTACCCACTAGCCCGGTTTCTGCGATCTCACCGTCGCGAGACCCGAATGCCGGATCTCTTTCCTTACTCGTGCATCCTAACCTTAACGGTTATCCGGAAGGAGTCAGGCCACCACCATGCCCAAACCGGACAAAACTTTCCCCCTCCTTATCCTCCCGGTGCTCCCCAGCCTTCTTAACCCTGGGGTCGGACCACACGAGTTCGGATTGAGTGACTGCCCACACAGTCTCGAGTGGTTGTACGACAAAGGAGTACAGGTAGTGAAATTGACAAACCGGTCCTTATATGAGGGGACAATCCTTCTGCTCACGCCTAAACCAGCTGAGCCAACACCTTAGGCCCTCCCCTAAACCAGGGAGTCCCTGATCATCCCACTCCCAGGGTGATGAGGGTGAGCACCCTTCATCGCAAAACTTTTCAAGAAGAGATTTTATTAGGGGAAACACTTTGCCCTTCTTTCCAAACCACATTACGTACCCAGAAAGTATATGATAATGCGGGCCATCTCTCACTCACAATGCAATATTTCCCCGTGATTCCTGGCCTAGGCAGTAGTAGAGAGAATAGGTAATTTATGCATCAAGGGAAGGATGGACTTGCCTTCGTCGAAGCTTTCCTGGCACAGAAGTCCTACTTCCGGAAGTTCGGGCTCTGGTCCCTCTTCCGGGGCTACGGGTTCCGGATCAACGATCCCCGCTTCTTCTAGGAAAACAGGCAATAAAACAATACATCAACAGGGATTTACAATTTATAGTGTGTCATTTTCTAACATCAATGTTGTATGAGATCCTTAGAAATTATTTGGATAATTTTTGGTGCATAAAATATTGAAGAATACTAATTAAATGGAAAAAGGGGGTGGAAAAGAAAAGGAGAAGGGATTTCCCCTTATCTGGGCTGGGGGCAAGAATTCTGGCCCACCCCGGGCGCGAGCGCGCGCGCTGAGGCGCTTTCGGCCCAGCGGCGGCCCACGAGCGGGGAAACGGCGCGGCCGTGGGAGGGGTGACGGCGTTGCGCAGGGCCCGCTTGCCAGCGAGAGGGGGGGGAGAGAAGGAACGGCGTTACGGTTGACGGGGGGGGGGGGTGAACCGTCCGTCCGCGGGGGAGGACCGGCCGCCGGTGAGCTCGGCGGCGGTTCGCCGCCGGTGGCCCGGTTCTAGGACAATGCGCAGGTGTCTTAGCACGGGGAGGGGATGGCGGACCTAGAGGTGGGCTCAATTTGGTCAGAGGAGGTCGGGAGGGGGCTGCCCGCGGGGAGGTGGCGGAGCTCCGCGGCGGGGATCGCCGTCGGTGAGCTCTGGGCGAGCAATCGGGGTGGGGGAGTGATGTATTGTGTTTGCGGCAAAGTGGGGAAGCTGCTAGGCTAGCTTAATCGCTTGCTGGGCCAACCGAGAGGGAGAGAGAGGAGAGGGGAGGAACTCACCGGAGAGAAGGAAGATGATGGCGCTTCCCGAATTGGGCTCGGGCGAGGGGAGGAGGGTAGCGGTCGAGGCTGGTGCGAGGAAGACGGGGTTCGGGGCGAGCTTTTTATAGGCGCGCGGGGGCGAGGGGAGCGGTGGAGCTCCCTGACTCCGGCGAGCTTCCCGGTGCCGCCATTAATGGCGCACAGCGCCGCCGAGGGGACGCTACGGTGGGGCGGTACTGGAGAGGACGCTGGTCAAGGGGAGGAGGACGGAGCGGTGCCAAACTTTCCTGTGCGGCGAGGAGACGGCGGTGAAGAGACGGCGGTGAAGGACGACGGTGAAGGGACGGCGGGCGTCGTATGCGGGGAGGATGACGAAGCGGCTGACCGGTGGGCCGGTCTGCCAGTGGGAGCGAGCGCGTGAGGGAGAGTGACTGGTAGGTGGGGTCGGCCTGTCAGCGAGGGTGAGAGAGGGAGCGCGGAGCAGCAGCGTGCGCACGGGAGCAGGCCGGATAATGGGCCGGGGGGGGGAGAGCGCGGGCGTGAGGGGGGGGGGGGGGGGGAAGGGCGGCCGCGGCATGGGCTGGATTCAGCCCAGCTAGGAAGGGGGGATTTCTCTTTTTCCCTTTTTATTTTCTAATTCCTATATCCAAATCTTTTTATACCCTTTTCTTTTGAACAAATAATTTAATAGATAATCTAGGTGCTGAAAAATAAAATCTAAGTGAGGTGCTCATATTCAAACAAGGTGTATGCATATGTTGGAAAGAATCTAAGGGAGTTTTGGGATAGATAATAAGAAGGGGGGGGGTTAGATTAGGGTTTCAAACCTGGGTTAGAAATTGGGATGCTACACCAAACCACCTAACCCTAACAGCTCATGCTCGGCGGCGGCGCCTCGGTGGTGCTCCTTAGTCCTCAGCTCCTGTGACAGAGTGACGGCGGCGCAGGCGCTCCTGTGACAGCGTGACCGCGACCGCTGACGACTGACGCCCTGACAGAGTGAAGGCTGACGACGCCAGGCGCTACCACGACCGTCGCTGGCCCATTGTGCGGTCGTGCTGTCGTGTGGTCTGGTGTTCCGTAGACGGTGCCCCGCCACGCGTGGACGTGCACGCCGCAGGCGGCCACGCACGCACGTCGCGTCGCTGCCTGCCGCCACCCGCACCCGCCTGGCCGCCTCCCTCAGCCTCGCCGGTGGCTGCTAGCCCAGTGCCCCAATCCGCCATCTGTCGGCTGCTCTGCTCATCCACCGCTCGCCTGCACGACTGGTTCCTTCTCCACCGACCACCGGTGAGCATCGTCAATTCCTCATCCACCGCTCGAGTTGCAGTTAAAACATTATGTAGTTTGTTCAATTTGTTCAGTTTTATCTTGCAGACTTGCAGTTGCAGTTAACACATTATATATTGTTGATCATAAATTGCTAGGTTATGGAATCTGGTGTGCAAGGGAAGGGGGTGAATCAAAGTAATGAGATAGATTCAGAAAGAAATTCATTTGACAAGAACGATGACATGTCTGAGGATGAAATGACTGTCCTAGGTGGGAGAGAGATTGATGTTGTGGAATCAAATAATGATGACAAAAGAAAAGCCAAGAAAAGGCGTAAGGGGGTGAAAGTAAAGGATAACAACTCTAAATCCAAAGTGTGGGAAGTTTTTGATAAAGTGACTATTGGAGATGCATCCGAGGATGGAAAGAAGACATTGAAGGCAAAGTGCAAGTATTGTAAGAAAATGTATGCCTACATGCAAGGGTCAACGACATCAACATTATCGAGGCAAATGAAGAGTTGTGGAGCATATTCAAAGCATTTGGAAAAGAAACTAGATCAATCTCTTCTCAACTTTGCTCCTTCAAATGCAGGTGAATCAGGTTCTGGTCTCCCTACTATCACATCCCCTAAAGATTATAATCATGAGCAAGTTAGAAAATTAATTGCCAAGATGATTGTAGTTCATGAGTACCCATTTAGAATGATTGAGCATACATGGTTTAACATTGTCATGAAGTATTTGAATCCACAATATGAGTTCATTGGAAGGAAAACCATTAGAGCAGAATGCTTGAAAGTGTATGAGGGTGAAAAAGAAAAACTATCAAAGGCCCTTAAAGGAGTGGATTATATTTCATTGACTACTGATCTATGGACTTCTAATCAAACATTGTCCTATATGACATTGTCCTATATGTGTTTGGTGACTTGTAACCTCGCTTCTAGTCGTAGCAATACAAACAAACATGGTATAGGCAAAATTAACATCACACCAAATAGAAGAACAAACTGCATAATAATAATCTACGTTTCATAACGAGATCGTAGGTTCGAGAATGACTAGGATCGGAGTTATGATTTTCTGAAGATTTAGGTGCTTAATATAGAACAAATTAAGTGCATAATTTTAATCTATAGTTCATGACAAAATGAGTTACCAGATGATAAACAATATTAATATGAGTTTAATGCAATTGGAATGGATCAATTTGGAGTTGAAATGAATTAAATAAGAATTAAACAAGTTTCTAGAAATATTTGTATACTAGAAATCATTTTCTAATTATTTTATCCCATTTATTCACTTCCTGGTTGTGGCCACGATTTTATAAAAGCGCAGGGTTGCATTTACAAATGTATGGACTATTATGTAACAATCTTAATATAGGGGTGGACTACGGGTTGATAGGAAGAAGGGATAGGGTTCTTCTGCGTTTTGACGTGGTCGAAGGGGAATTACCAAATCTGATCCATTCGATCCCAAACGAGCGATCCAGATTAAATCGACTGGATTACGAAAGGGTATCACATTACAGCCACCCGATCCCGAAATCGATAGCTTAGAATCTCTTGACGAATCGGTATGGATGGTTTTGATCTTAACCATCCAACACTGTTCAACGGTTGCCAACCCACCAAGCCCAACACCGACCAGAGCTCCCGGCGGCGCCATTGGAGTTGCGGTGGCACGTACGCCGGAGCTGGCCAAGAACGCGACAGAGGGCCACACCACCCAACCCAATTGGCGTAAATTGATTCGGGCATGAATGCGCACACAGACGGGGTTTACCTAATGGAGATGGTGGTCGGTAGTGCGTTGACCACGGTGAGGAGTGGTACCACGACGGAGGGGAACTTCGACGAGAAATTCATTGGTTACTGGTTGCTCTTCTGGCTTCAATCTTGCCTCGTCACGATCCTCGTATCTAGACGAATCACTCCAACCACACAGCGGACACTAAGCTGCATGGAGACAAGGCAGGGGTGCGGCGGCTTCTCGGCGGACTCACACCTCTCCCTCTCCCTCTGCGATGAGCTCGATTCCCACGGCCGGTTGGGTTGGGAGGGTAGTGATGTCTCGGGTCTAGGTTTTATAGGGTCGACCCCGCGGATCCCAGGTGGAGGAGGACCACGAATTCCGTGCGCCACGCACGGGTTGTTACCGTGTGTTGGGGGCCTTCTTCTCCGTCGAAAAGGTCCTCTAAGCAAAAACACCTTCGGCGGGACGATATGTAAGCGGATACGACACGAAGATATGTGACGAAGCTACAATTGAAAGAGCTTCGGCATGATGGCATATTTAAGACGAAGGATGGCACCGACTTAAAGAGGAAAAGACTGCATAGTCCCTAATAGTTTGTACCATGATTATGATTAGTTATTAAGGACACGAATGTAATTTTGCCCAGGCTGCGTCCTATGCCTATAAATAGATGAACAGTACCCCCGTACTGTTCACGCTGACTGGTAATCACTCGCACGTCACTCCTGCTTTTTCACCTTCTGTCAAGCCACAGGTACAAATGTAATTTAGATATCATTGATATTTGTTTGCAATTATATAATGAGAATATGAATAATCTAATGATTTAATATGATTATTCTTACTCCTTTTACGTTTCACATGTCCATGTTTATATCTTTACAAATTGAGATGATGAAGGTAGGGCTGGAAAAAAAGCTCGGGCTCGGCGAGCCGGATCGAGCTCGTCGCGGCTCAGGCAGGCTCGAGCCGGCTCGCGAGCTGCCGGCGAGCCGAGCCGGTTTAGCAAGGTCGACAAAGTCCTGATCCGAGCCGAGCCAGCTCGCACAAGCTCGCGAGCCAGCTCGCGAGCCAAGCCCAGTAACAGCGTAACTGCGTAAGTACCAGGCTACCAGCAGCGCTGCAGCGGAGCGGAGCAGCCCAATAGGCCCACAAGCAAAGCAAGCGCTAAAGTGCCTAAAGCTCAAACCGGCAAGTCACCCCGGCCCAAACCACCTAACCCTAACAGCTCATGCTCGGCGGTGGCGCCTCGGTGGTGCTCCTTAGTCCTCAGCTCCTGTGACAGAGTGACGGCGGCGCAGGCGCTCCTGTGACAGCGTGACCGCGACCGCTGACGACTGACGCCCTGACAGAGTGAAGGCTGACGACGCCAGGCGCTACCACGACCGTCGCTGGCCCATTGTGCGGTCGTGTGGTCTGGTGTTCCGTAGACGGTGCCCCGCCACGCGCAGACGTGCACGCCGCAGGCGGCCACGCACGCACGTCGCGTCGCTGCCTGCCGCCACCCGCACCCGCCTGGCCGCCTCCCTCAGCCTGGCCGGTGGCCGCTAGCCCAGTGCCCCAATCCGCCATCTGTTGGCTGCTCTGCTCATCCACCGCTCGCCTGCACGACTGGTTCCTTCTCCACCGACCACCGGTGAGCATCGTCAATTCCTCATCCACCGCTCGAGTTGCAGTTAAAACATTATGTAGTTTGTTCAATTTGTTCAGTTTTATCTTGCAGACTTGCAGTTGCAGTTAACACATTATATATTGTTGATCATAAATTGCTAGGTTATGGAATCTGGTGTGCAAGGGAAGGGGGTGAATCAAAGTAATGAGATAGATTCAGAAAGAAATTCATTTGACAAGAACGATGACATGTCTGAGGATGAAATGACTGTCCTAGGTGGGAGAGAGATTGATGTTGTGGAATCAAATAATGATGACAAAAGAAAAGCCAAGAAAAGGCGTAAGGGGGTGAAAGTAAAGGATAACAACTCTAAATCCAAAGTGTGGGAAGTTTTTGATAAAGTGACTATTGGAGATGCATCCGAGGATGGAAAGAAGGCATTGAAGGCAAAGTGCAAGTATTGTAAGAAAATGTATGCCTACATGCAAGGGTCAACGACATCAACATTATCGAGGCATATGAAGAGTTGTGGAGCATATTCAAAGCATTTGGAAAAGAAACTAGATCAATTTCTTCTCAACTTTGCTCCTTCAAATGCAGGTGAATCAGGTTCTGGTCTCCCTACTATCACATCCCCTAAAGATTATAATCATGAGCAAGTTAGAAAATTAATTGCCAAGATGATTGTAGTTCATGAGTACCCATTTAGAATGATTGAGCATACATGGTTTAACATTGTCATGAAGTATTTGAATCCACAATATGAGTTCATTGGAAGGAAAACCATTAGAGCAGAATGCTTGAAAGTGTATGAGTGTGAAAAAGAAAAACTATCAAAGGCCCTTAAAGGAGTGGATTATATTTCATTGACTACTGATCTATGGACT
The DNA here is from genome assembly GCF_902167145.1 of Zea mays. Lineage (NCBI taxonomy): Eukaryota > Viridiplantae > Streptophyta > Magnoliopsida > Poales > Poaceae > Zea > Zea mays. Next base: position 133,168,202 of record NC_050100.1, on the reverse strand, counting down.
TCTAATCAAACATTGTCCTATATGTGTTTGGTTGCACACTACATAGATAGTGATTGGAAAATGCAATGTCGTGTGCTGAATTTCTTTGAATTAGATCCTCCACACAAAGGACCTGTGATAGGGCAAGCAGCCTATGAGTGTGTTACAACATGGAAAATAGAGGATAAGATTATTTCTATCACTTTAGATAATGCTGCAAACAATGATGGTGCTATCGAGTGGTGCTTTGGTAAAATCTTTGATGGTGACCAAGTTAAATTTGAGATAGATGAAGTTCAAGGTGAGTTAGAAAAATTGTTTGAGGACTGTGAGCTGCAACATAGAGAGAGAAAAGCTGCTCAAAACAAAAATAGTGCTAGATCATCTTTGGCTAATGATAGAACTTTAAGCTTGCCTTCTGCATCATGTGAATTTCAGTCATTTTTATCATCCACTGAAGCAAACCCATCAAAGAGTGAGTTGCTTATCTATTTAGATGAGATGAATGTCAGTCTAGCAGACAAGGAGTTTGATTTGTTGAGCTGGTGGAAGGTTAATTCACATAGGTTTCCGGTTGTCTCAAGGATGGCAAAGAAATTCTTAACTGTACCAGCAACATCCGTCTCTTCAGAGTCTACTTTTAGCACAGGGGGTAGAACTTTAGATGATTATCGGAGTTCTCTCAGCCCTTCTATGGTGGAGGCTTTGGTATGCTCCTCTAGCTGGATTCGAGGGTCGCATGATGGAAGCATGACATATGTGGTTAGTTGCTCTTTTATTATTTATTAGAGTGCATTTCTTATGTTCTTTTCAGATTTTGAGTGAAATTTGTATTTTTTTCAACAGGTACATTATGATGAGGACGACATGGAGACAATCTCATTTCCAAAAAGCTTTGTGCAAAGCAACTAGTAATAGTACTTGTGTATATTTGTACTTATACCATTATGGCTTGTAGTTGTAGCCTTGTAAGATGCTTATGTATATTTGTTTCCTTGTTCGGGTGTGTAATGATAATGAAAGTGTTGGTTGTTGGATTCTTTTGGAGTTTTGGTGGAATGGTGGATACTGAGAGCACCTAGAGGCGGGGTGAATAGGTGATCCTGTAAAAACTTGAAACTTAAAGCCACAAATTTGATTAAGTGTTAGCACAATGAAATCAAGTGGCTAAGGAGAGCTCTTGTGAACCACAATTGACACAGTGAGAACAGGCACAAGAGACACAGAGATTTATCCCGTGGTTCGTCCAAGTACAACACTTGCCTAGTCCACATTGTGGCGTCCCAATGGACAAGAGTTGCACTCAACTCCTTTCAAGTGATCCAATGATCAACTTGAATACCACGGTGTTCTTTTTCCTTTACTCTTTCCCGTTTGCGAGGAATCTCCACAACTTGCAGCCTCTCGCCCTTACAATGAGATGATCACAAAGAAGAGCAGATGTAAGAGTGGGAAGAGCAACACACACAAGTCTCAAAGCACGAGCAAAGACATGCACACAAGTCACAACTTGAGCTCTAAGATCACACACGGAGTTCTCAACTCAAGAGGAGCTCAAATTGCTATCACAACGAATCAAATGCGCTAGAGAGATGTCTTGGTGCTAAGAGATGATCAAAGAATGCTTGGTGTCTTCCTCCATGCGCCTAGGGGTCCCATTTATAGCCCCAAGGCAGCTAGGAGCCGTTAGAGAGCAATCCAGGAAGGCTATCCTTGCCTTCTGTCGGGTGGTGCACCGGACAGTCCGGTGCACCACCGGACACTGTCCGGTGCTAATTGCTTTCCTAATCTGGCGCAGCCGACCGTTGAAGACTTGGAGCCGTTGGCGCACCGGACACTGTCTGGTGCACACCGGACAATCCGGTGCCCCCATCAGACCGTTGGCCCGGCCACGCGTCACTCGCGGATTGCGCGGCCGACCGTTGGCTCACCGGACAGTCCAGTGCACCACCAGACAGTCCGGTGATTTTTAGTCGTACGCCGCCGTCGAGTTCCCGAGAGCGGCCAGTTGACCAGCGCCAGCCTGGCGCACCGGACAGTCCGGTGCACCCAGACTGAGCGGAGTCTTGGCTGCTCGAGCCAAGTCTTTTCCATTTGTTTTTTTCTCTGATTCTAGCACTTAGACAAATATGTTAGTACACAAAAACCAATGTACTAAGTCTAGAATCATACCTTTGTATTGATTTGCACTTTGTCCCCCATTTGTCATAGTTTAACACATAAACATTTGTGTTGGACACTTAATCACCAAAATACTTAGAAATGGCCCAAGGGTACATTTCCCTTTCAATCTCCCCCTTTTTGGAGATTTATGCCAACACAACAAAAAGCAACATATAGGAGTGCGACATCAATGCAAATTAGAACAAGAATTTGTTTTGATTCAAATTTGGCATATTTGGATCATTCTTTGCCACCACTTGGTTTGTTTTTGCAAATCAAACTCAATTTCCTATCTCTAAGTCAAATTCACTTGTTGAGGCATAGAGAAAGGTTTTCCAAGAGAAATTGATCAAAGATTCAAAAACTCTCCCTTTTTCCCATAATCAAACATTCTCCCCACAAGAGACCAACTTTTGACAAGAAGAGACATTAAGAGAATTTTTCCAAAACAAAAACTCTAACTCTACTATTTTCAAAATTCTCAAGTGGTAGCTGATCCATTTCTTGCTTTGGCCTTATTTTCTCCCCCTTTGGCATCAAGCACCAAAACAGGATCAATCTTGGCCCTTTTAACCTCATTGCCTCACCAAAATTGTCAATTAAGAGCAAAAGACAATAAGAGACATGGAGATGAACTTGGAGTAAGTTACCCTCTCATCGGAGTGCAGTGGAAGTCTTTCATGGTCCAAGTCCATCTTTCCCTTTCAATCCACCTGTGAGACTAAATCAAGCAAGCTCTAACACATGGTTAGTCTCAAAGAGTCAAGTTGTAGCACATCTCCCCCTAAATATGTGCATCACTTGCAAATGGACTTGTGAGGTCCGGGGAGTTCTTGTACAACTTGAGCACCATAAATAAACAACAAAATGCATAAAGGAACATGATCAAAGGCATAAAACATATGTATGCTATAAATCAATCCAAGTTCCGTGAATCTAAGACATTTAGCTCACTACGCAGCCTGCAAAAGGTCTTCTCATCTAGAGGCTTGGTAAAGATATCGGCTAGCTGATTCTCTGTGCTAACATAAAACACTTCGATATCTCCCTTTTGCTCGTGGTCTCTCAAAAAGTGATGTCGGATGTCTATGTGCTTAGTGCGGCTGTGTTCAACAGGATTATCCGCCATGCGGATTGCACTCTCATTGTCACATAGGAGTGGGACTTTGCTTAGATTGTAGCCAAAGTCCCTGAGGGTTTGCCTCATCCAAAGTAGTTGCGCGCAACACTGTCCTGCGGCAACATACTCGGCCTCAGCGGTGGATAGGGCAACGGAAGTTTGTTTCTTAGAACTCCAAGACACCAGGGACCTTCCTAAGAATTGGCACGTCCCTGATGTACTCTTCCTATCGACCTTGCATCCAGCAATATCGGAGTCTGAATATCCAATTAAGTCAAAGGTAGACCCCTTTGGATACCAGATCCCGAAGCAAGGCGTAGCAACTAAATATCTAAGAATTCGCTTAACGGCCATAAGGTGACACTCCCTTGGATCGGATTGAAATCTAGCACACATGCATAAGCTTAGCATAATATCCGATCTACTAGCACATAAGTAAAGCAAGGAACCTATCATAGACTGATATGCCTTTTGATCAACGGACTTACCCCTTTGTTGAGGTCGACGTGTCCGTCGGTTCCCATTGGAGTCTTTGCGGGCTTGGCGTCCTTCATCCCAAACCGCTTGATCAAATCTTGCGTGTATTTCGTTTGGGAGATGAAAGTCCCGTCCTTGAGTTGCTTCACTTGGAACCCAAGGAAGTAGTTCAACTCGCCCATCATTGACATCTCAAACTTTTGAGTCATCACCCTGCTAAACTCTTCACAAGACTTTTGATTAGTAGAACCAAATATTATGTCATCGACATAAATTTGGCACACGAATAAGTCACCATCGCAAGTCTTAGTGAATAACGTTGGATCAGCTTTCCCAACCTTGAAAGCATTAGCAATTAAAAATTCTCTAAGGCATTCATACCATGCTCTTGGGGCTTGCTTAAGTCCATAGAGCGCCTTAGAGAGCTTACATACGTGGTCGGGGTACCGTTCATCCTCAAAGCCAGGGGGTTGCTCTACGTACACCTCCTCCTTGATTGGCCCGTTGAGGAAAGCGCTCTTCACATCCATTTGGAACAACTTGAAAGAATGGTGAGCGGCATAGGCTAACAATATGCGAATTGACTCTAGCCTAGCCACAGGAGCAAAAGTCTCCTCAAAGTCCAAACCTGCAACTTGGGCATAACCTTTTGCCACAAGTCATGCCTTGTTCCTTGTCACCACCCCGTGCTCGTCCTGTTTGTTGCGGAACACCCACTTGGTTCCCACAACGTTTTGCTTGGGACGTGGCACCAGTGTCCAAACTTCATTTCTCTTGAAATTGTTGAGCTCCTCCTGCATGGCCAACACCCAGTCTGGATCTAGCAAGGCTTCTTCTACCCTGAAAGGCTCAATAGAAGAGACAAAAGAGTAATGCTCACAAAAATTGACTAATCTAGAGCGAGTAGTTACTCCCTTGCTTATATCACCCAGAATCTGGTCGACGGGATGATTTCGTTGAATCGTCGCTCGGACTTGGGTTGGAGGGGCTTGAGGTGCTTCTTCCTCCATAACATGATCATCTTGTGCTCCCCCTTGATCACACGCCTCTTCTTGATGAACCTATTCATCGTCTTGAGTTGGGGGGTGCACCATTGTTGAGGAAGAAGGTTGATCTTGCTCTTGGTGTTCCTGTGGTCGCACATCTCCAATCGCCATGGTGCGAATTGCGTCCATTGGAACATCATATTCATCTACATCATTAGGATCAACTTGCTCTATTGGGGAGCCATTAGTCTCATCAAATACAACGTCGCTAGAGACTTCAACCAAACCCGATGATTTGTTGAAGACTCTATACGCCTTTGTATTTGAGTCATAACCTAACAAAAACCCTTCTACAGCTTTGGGAGCAAACTTGGAATTCCTACCTTTCTTCACTAGAATGTAGCATTTACTCCCAAATACACGAAAGTATGAAACATTGGGTTTGTTACCGGTTAGAAGCTCATACGAAGTCTTCTTGAGGAGGCGATGAAGGTAGACCCGGTTTATGGCGTGGCAAGCCATGTTCACGGCTTCCGACCAAAACCGCTCGAGGGTCTTGAACTCTCCAAGCATCGTCCTTGCCATGTCAATGAGCGTCTTGTTCTTCCTCTCTACCACACCATTTTGCTGTGGTGTGTAGGGAGCGGAGAACCCGTGCTTGATTCCTTCCTCCTCAAGGTACTCCTCCACTTGAAGGTTCTTGAACTTAGACCCGTTGTCGCTCCTTATCTTCTTCACCTTGAGCTCAAACTCATTTTGAGCTCTCCTTAGGAAGCGCTTGAGGGTCCCTTGGGTTTCTGTTTTATCCTGCAAGAAGAATACCCAAGTGAAGCGAGAAAATTCATCAACTATAACAAGACCATACTTACTTCCTCCTATGCTTAGGTAGGCGACGGGTCCAAAGAGGTCCATATGAAGCAACTCCAGAGGTCTTGATGTGGTCATTACATTCTTGCTGTGATGAGCACTTCCCACCTGTTTACCTGCTTGACAAGCTGCACAAGGTCTATCTTTTTCGAAAGTCACATTTGTTAGTCCTAACACATGTTCTCCCTTTAGAAGTTTGTGAAGGTTCTTCATCCCCACATGTGCTAAACAGCGATGCCACAGCCAGCCCATGCTAGTCTTAGCAATTAAGCATGCATCTAGACCGGCCTCCTCTTTTGCAAAATCAACTAAATAAAGTTTGTCGTCTAGTACACCCTTAAAAGCTAATGAACCATCACTTCTTCTAAAGACAGACAAATCTACATTTGTGAATAAGCAATTATAATCCATATTACAAAGTTGACTAACGGACAACAAGTTATATCCGAGCGATTCTACTAAAAACACATTAGAAATGGAATGCTCGGATGAAATTGCTATTTTTCCTAGTCCTTTAACCTTGCCTTGGTTTCCATCACCGAATATGATTGAATCTTGGGAATCCTTGTTCTTGACGTAGGAGGTGAACATCTTCTTCTCCCCCGTCATGTGGTTTGTGCATCCGCTGTCGATAATCCAGCTTGAGCCCCCGGATGCATAAACCTGCAAGGCAAATTTAGGCTTGGGTCTTAGGTACCCAACTCTTGTTGGGTCCTACAAGGTTAGTGACAATAGCCTTAGGAACCCAAATGCAAGTTTTATCTCCCTTGCATTTTGCCCCTAATTTCCTAGCAATTACTTTCTTATCCTTTCTACAAATTGCAAAGGAAATATTGCAAGCATGATAAATTGTAGAAGGTTCATTACTTGCTTTCCTAGGTACATGAACAACATTTCTCCTATGCATATGATGAATAACATTTTTCCTAGGTATATCATGCACAATAGAAGAACTAGAAGCAGGCATAGCATATGAATCATAAGAATAATTCCTATAAGCATTTCTAGAGAATTTTCTATCACTGTAAATGAAAGCACGATTCTTTTGAACACTATTAGCCATAGGGGCCTTCCCTTTCTCCTTGGTGGAGATGGGAGCCTTATGACTTGTTAAGTTCTTGGCTTCCCTCTTAAAGCCAAGCCCTTCCTTAATTGAGGGGTGTCTACCAACAGTGTAGGCATCCCTTGCAAATTTTAGTTTATCAAATTCATTTTTGCTAGTCTTAAGTTGGGCATTAAGACTAGCCACTTCACCATTTAGTTTTGCAATAGAAGTAAGGTGCTCAACACATGCATCAACATTAAAGTCCTTACACCTATTGCATATCTCTACATGTTCTACACAAGAATTAGATCTATTTGCTACTTCTAGCTTAGCATTTAAATCATCATTAACACTTTTTAAACTAGAAATAGTCTCATGGCAAGTAGATAATTCACAAGAAAGCATTCCATTCCTCTTAACTTCTAAAGCAAGAGATTTTTGGACATCTACAAATTTATCATGCTCTTCATACAAAAGATCCTCTTGCTTTTCTAACAATCTATTCTTGTCATTCAAAGCATCAATTAATTCATTGATTTTATCGATTTTAGTTCTATCTAAACCTTTGAATAAAGTAGCATAGTCTATTTCATCATCGCTAGATTCATCATCACTTGAAGAAGCATATGTAATGGTATCCCTAGTGCATACCTTCTTTTCCTTTGCCATGAGGCAGGTGTGATGCTCGTTGGGGAAGAGGGATGATTTGTTGAAGGCCGAGGCGGCAAGTCCTTCGTCGTCGGATGAAGAGCAATCCGAGTCCCACTTTTTGCCAAGGTGTGCCTCGCCCTTCGCTTTCTGGTAAGTCTTCTTCTTTTACCTCTTCTTTTCTTGATCCTGGTCACTATCATTATCAGGACAGTTAGCAATAAAGTGGCCAACCTTACCACACTTGAAGCAGGAGCGCTTCCCCTTCGTCTTGCTCTTGTTGGGATGCTCCTTGCAACCTTTGAGCGCCGTCTTGAAGCGCTTGATGATGAGGGCCATTTCATCTTCATTTAGCCCGGCCGCCTCAACTTGCGCCACCTTGCTAGGTAGCACCTCCCGGCTACTTGTTGCTTTTAGAGCAATGGTTTGAGGCTCGTGGATTGGGCCATTTAATGCCTCATCAACATATCTCGCCTCCTTGATCATCATTCGCCCGCTTATGAACTTTCCAAGTATCTCCTCGGGCGTCATCTTGTTGTACCTAGGATTTTCATGAATAGAGTTTACAAGATGCGGATCAAGGATGGTGAAGGACCTTAGCATAAGCCTGACGACGTCGTGGTCCGTCCATCTCGTGCTTCCATAGCTCCTTATTTTGTTGACCAGGGTCTTGAGCCTGTTGTAAGTTTGAGTTGACTCCTCCCCCCTGATCATCGTGAACCTTCCTAGTTCGCCTTCCACCAACTCCATCTTGGTGAGCATGGTGACATCGTTCCCTTCATGCGAGATCTTGAGGGTGTCCCAAATCTGCTTGGCGTTATCCAAGCCGCTCACCTTATGATATTCTTCCCTACACAATGATGCTAACAACACAGTAGTAGCTTGTGCATTTTTGTGAATTTGTTCATTGATAAATATGGGACTATCCGTGCTATCAAATTGCATTCCATTTTCTACTATCTCCCATATGCTTGGATGGAGAGAGAATAAGTGACTACGCATTTTGTGACACCAAAATCTGTAGTCCTCTCCATCAAAGTGAGGAGGTTTACCAAGTGGAATGGAAAGTAAATGAGCATTGGAACTTTGCGGAATATGAGAATAATCAAAAGAAAAGTTCGAGTTAACCGTTTTCTTTTTCTCCTTGTATTCGTCGTCCTTTTGGGAAGAGGAAGACGCGTCGCTGTCGTAGTTGACTATCTTCTTGATCCGCCTCTTCTTCTTCCCGTCCTTCTTCTTTTGACTCGAGCCGGAGTCAGTGGCTTTGTCGTCCCTCGGCTCGTTGAAGATGGACTCCTTCTCCTTATCATTGACCACCATCCCCTTTCCCTTAGGATCCATATCTTCGGGCGATTAGTCCCTTTCGTGAAGAGAACGGCTCTGATACCAATTGAGAGCACCAAGAGGGGGTGAATAGGTGATCCTGTAAAAACTTGAAACTTAAAGCCACAAACTTGATTAAGTGTTAGCACAATGAAATCAAGTGGCTAAGAGAGCTCTTGTGAACCACAATTGACACAGTGAGAACAGGCACAAGAGACACAGAGATTTATCCCGTGGTTCGGCCAAGTACAACACTTGCCTAGTCCACGTTGTGGCGTCCCAATGGACGAGAGTTGCACTCAACTCCTTTCAAGTGATCCAATGATCAACTTGAATACCACGGTGTTCTTTTTCCTTTACTCTTTCCCGTTTGCGAGGAATCTCCACAACTTGGAGCCTCTCGCCCTTACAATGAGATGATCACAAAGAAGCACAGATGTAAGAGTGGGAAGAGCAACACACACAAGTCTCGAAGCATGAGCAAAGACACACACACAAGTCACAACTTGAGCTCTAAGATCACACACGGTGTTCTCAACTCAAGAGGAGATCAAATTGCTATCACAACGAATCAAATGCGCTAGAGAGATGTCTTGGTGCTAAGAGATGATCAAAGAATGCTTGGTGACTTCCTCCATGCGCCTAGGGGTCCCATTTATAGCCCCAAGGCAGCTAGGAGCCGTTGGAGAGCAATCCAGGAAGGCTATCCTTGCCTTCTGTCGGGTGGTGCACCGGACAGTCCGGTGCTGATTGCTTTCCTAATCTGGCGCAGCTGACCGTTGAAGACTTGGAGCCGTTGGCACACCAGACATTGTTCGATGCACACCAAACAGTCCGGTGCCCCCATCAGACCGTTGGCCCGACCACGCGTCACGTGCGGATTGCGCAGACGACCGTTGGCTCGGCCGACCGTTGGCTCACCGGACAGTCCGATGATTTTTAGCCGTACGCCGCCGTCGAGTTCTCGAGAGCGGCCAGTTGACTAGCGCCAGCCTGGCACACCGGACAGTCCGGTGCACCCAGACTGAGCAGAGTCTTGGCTGCTCGAGCCAAGTCTTTTCCATTTGTTTTTTTCTCTGATTCTATCACTTAGACAAATATGTTAGTACACAAAAACCAATGTACTAAGTCTAGAATCATACCTTTGTATTGATTTGCACTTTGTCCCCCATTTGTCATAGTTTAACACATAACCATTTGTGTTGGACAGTTAATCGCCAAAATACTTAGAAATGGCCCAAGGGTACATTTCCCTTTCAGATACAACTATACAGGCAGTGAAGTTGAAGCTGCTAGATGTTTTTGGCCTTTTGAAATATGCAAGTTGATGAGTGTTTTTGACTTTTGGTTGATATATGTTGCTGGAGTGTTGGTTGATAGCATATGCTTGTTGTCGTTGAATACTTGAATGTCATGTCATTTGCTGTCAAACACTCAAACTTATGCTGTCAAACCCTCAAAGGAATTTCCTTTTATATTGCTTGGTTGCTTGTATTTTTATCAAAGGAATTTCCTTTTATAATGCATTCACCAGTCATGCAGATTTTGTATACTTGTTTTGTATTTCTATTGATTCCTGTCAGCTGGTATGTGTGATGGGCGGACAGGCTCGCGAGCCAGCTCGAGCCGGCTCGCGAGTCATACCCAAGTCGAGCCGAGCCTATTTTGGTAGCTCGGCGTACCGGCGAGCCGAGCCAGGCTCGAGCCTTTTCACCACCGAGCCGCACCGAGCCGAGCCGAGCCTGGCTCGGCTCGGCTCGTTTCCAGCCCTAGATGAAGGTACATCCTTCATGACCTTCGTCCGAAAATCATTATATCCAAAAGGAAATAATGTTACGAAGGACGAAGGTCTTTAATCATTAACATCTATGTTGCCTTGTTCTTGATCTATATAGCTTTTGAGAACAAGTGACCAACATTGGCGCCCACCTCCGGTGAACTCACTTCCACTGTTGTGACAATGGCTTTGTACAACAACCAAACTGTGACACCTTCGGTTACGAAGCTGGTGCTCCCAATCACAGGTGGTTCAAGCTCAGAACCAGCTAACAAGAAGCAAAAGAAGGAAGCACAAAGAAGAGTGCAGCATGTTGGGGTGCAAGGACCCTTCATTAGATCCAAGTGGTCTCACATCCCAATTACCTTCTCACAGGAAGATCTTCAGCTTAAAGATTATCCTCACAACATTACCATGGTTATATCTTGTGTCATCAAGGGATTTCTAGTCCATAATGTTCTAGGTTACATAGACAGTGCAGCGGATATTATCTTTGCAAAGGCTTTCAGACAGATACAAGAACCAAAAGACAAGATACATGATGCAACACACCCTCTTTGTGGCTTCAGAGGAAGACAGATTGTGGCACTTGGCAAAATAACAATGTCAGTTACCTTCGGTTACATCCACAACACAAGAATTGAACAAGTTGTCTTTGACATTGTCGACATGGAGTACCCATATAACGCAATCATTGGTCGAGGAACGCTTAATGCCTTCAAAGCAATACTCCGTCCAGCATACTTATGCATGAAGATACCTTCGGAACAAGGGCCTATTGCTGTTCATGGGAGTCAAGAAGCTGCCAGGAGGGCTGAAGGGAGTTGGACGAATTCAAAGGCTATCCATAACATAGATGGAGTCGAAGCTTGTCAGCAATATAAACACAAAAGAGAGAAGGCTGCTTCGGCAGATCAACCAAAGCCCATGCTCCTGTGTGAAGACATAGCAGATCAAAAGGTACTACTGGGGTCTCAATTATCTGGTGAACAAGAAAAGACTCTGCTGAGGTTTTTGTTCAACAACAAAGATGTTTTCGCTTGGACAGCTAACGATCTCTGTGGTGTTAATAGAGATGTCATTGAGCATTCACTCAATGTGGATCCATCTTTCAGGCCAAGAAAGCAAAGACTTCAGAAAATGTCTGAGGATAAAGCCGAAGGTGCTCGGAATGAAGTAAAAAGACTTCTCAGTGCTGGTGTTATCAGAGAAGTAACATATCCAGAGTGGCTAGCTAACACTGTTATGGTGAAGAAGGCTAGTGGGAAATGGAGAATGTGTATTGATTTTACAGACCTCAACAAGGCATGTCCGAAGGATGAGTTCCCTTTACCAAGAATAGATTCCCTTGTAGATGTAGCAGCTTCTTCGGAGCTCATGAGCTTATTAGACTGCTACTCGGGCTATCACCAAATGTGGATGAAGAAAGAGGATGAGCCAAAGACAAGCTTCATAACTCACAGTGGTACTTATTGCTACCTTTAGATGCTCGAGGGGCTCAAAATGCTAGAGGAAGCTTCAGCAGAATGACTGCCAAGGTTCTTCACTCTCAAATAGGCAGGAATGTGCTAACTTATGTTGATGACATTATAGTAAAAAGTATAAAACAAGAGAATCATATTGCCGACTTGCAAGAGACATTTGCCAATTTTAGGCAAGCTGGTCTCAAGTTGAACCCAGAAAAGTGTGTCTTCGGAGTGAAGAAGGGCAAGTTTCTTGGTTGTCTAGTATCAACAAAGGGTATTGAAGCTAATCCAAGTAAGATCGAAGCTATCCTTTGGATGGAACCGCCAAATTCAAAAAAGGGGGCTCAACGGTTGGCAGGAAGACTGGCATCGTTCAACAGATTTATATCAAGATCAGTAGAAAGAAACTTACCATTCTTTGAAATACTGAAGTTAGCCGAAGTCTTTCAATGGGGTCTGGCTCAACAGAAAGCCTTCGAAGATTTAAAACAATATCTGATAGATTTGACAACTCTAACTCCACCTTCAACAGGAACTCCGTTACTCCTGTATGTGGCTGCCTCCCATTCTGCAGTCAGTGCGGCACTTGTACAGGAGAAGCATGATGGCCAAGTAAAAAGACAAGCACCAGTATACTTCGTCTCCAAAGTACTCAGTTTATCAAAGAAAAACTACACAGAATTGGAGAAGGTATTATATGCTGTGTTAATGGCCTCCAGAAAGCTTCGGCATTACTTTCAAGCATATCATATAATAGTCCCTTCATCCCAACCTCCGAAGGATATAATGAGAAACAGAGAAGCTACAGGAAGAATTGGAAAATGGGCTGTGGAGCTTAATGAATTTACCATTGATTATGTACATAGATCCTCAATTCAATCTCAGGCGTTAGCAGATTTCATTGCTGATTGGACGTCAGGGGCTCAAGGAGAAGAAGAAACAAAAGATGCCGAAGCCTGGACGGTATTCTGTGACGGTTCTTGGGGAACCTTCGGTGCAGGAGCGACTGCTGTTTTAGTAGCGCCCTCTAAAGTCAGGACATGCTATGCAGTAAAACTAGATTTTAGTTGTACAAATAATATTGCCGAGTACGAAGCTCTTCTGTTAGGGCTTCGGAAGCTAAAGGCAATGGGAATAAGAAGTGTCATACTCAAAACTAATTCTCAAGTTATTTCTGGTCATGTAGATAAAAGTAGCAAGGCAAGGGATCCGAAGCTTGAAAAATATTTGGATGTAGTCCGAAGATTGGAAGCTTCTTTCGAAGGATTTTCTGTAAAAAATATTCCAAAGGGGGAAAATGAGCATGCAGATTTACTAACTAAGTCAGCAGCACACGGGCTCCCTTTGCCTTCGGAAGTGTTCTTTGAGACAATAAAAGCACCTTCAATCGAACTTATGGAGAGGGCAGTGCTCGCAATATCAGTTGTACATAGTGAAGATTGGAGGACTGAGATTATATCTTTCCTCCAAGGCAACTGTCTTCCGGATGATGAAGTTTATAATAAAAGAATGGAAGCAAGAACAAGACCATATGTAATCATAGAAGGGGAGTTATATAAATACGGAGTCTGCTCTCCATTACTCAAGTGTTTGTCCAGAACCGAAGGTCAAGAATTGATGAAGGAGATACATGCAGGATTATGTGGATCTCATATTGGGTCTAGGCCTTTGCTGGGGAAGGTTTTCAGACAAGGATTTTACTTGCCGAAGGCAGCTTCGGATGCAGCAGATTTGGTTCAAGAATGTGAAAATTGCCAAAGATGTGCAAAGGACCAGAAACAACCTTCGTCTTTAACCCAGTTAATACAGCCAACTTGGCCACTACAAAGGTGGGGTCTGGATTTGCTAGGTCCACTTCCACCAGCTCAAGGAAATTTGAAATATGTCGTTGTAGCCGTGGAATATTTCTCTAGATGGATCGAAGCAAAGCCCCTAGCCACAATAACTTCAGCCACATTACAGAAATTCTTTTGGCAAAAATATTGTTTGTCACTTCGGCATGCCGAAGGCAATAACCGTTGATAATGGAACTCAATTTGATGCTGAAACGTTCAAAGATTTTTGTGACCGAATTGGTACAAAAATTCATTTTGCATCAGTAAGGCATCTAGAATCAAATGGGTTAGTAGAGAGAGCAAATGGAATTATAATGACAGGAATAATGAAGTTAATCTTCAATCAACCTAGAGGAAAGTGGCCAGAAGAGTTGATCAAAATGGTGTGGAGCCATAACACAACTGTCTCAAGGTCAACAAGTTTTACTCCTTTCAAGCTCTTGTTTGGTGACGAAGCAATAACACCAGAAGAAGCAAAGGCAGGATCAATAAGAACCATAGCTTTAGCAGATGACGAAGCTGATTCTCAAATAACAAAAGATACTATAGAAGGGACCAGTCTTCAGGCCATAGAACACATCAATAAGTATCAGGCCGAGACAATAAAGTGGCGTGATAGGAAAGTTCGATTGAAAAACATCAAGCCAGGTCATTTGGTGCTTCGAAGAATAGCCAACCCAGATACAGTGGGCAAGTTACAATTGAAGTGGGAAGGTCCTTTTCTGGTAGTATCTTCGTCAAGACCTGGTTCTTATAGATTGAAGGATATGGACGGCAACGGCATACCCAGATCTTGGAACGCGGATGAGCTTCGGCGGTACTATGTGTAATTGATGTAATTTTTTCTATTTTTCTTATGGCACCCTTTTCCTTTCAGGAGGGGAGAAAGGTTTTTAATGGGGGCCATAGTTTGTAATTTTCATTCTTATTTAGCCCTATGCAATGCACGGGCCAAAATCCCCCAAAGATGTAATATGTAAAATCAGAACCTACACCATTGAGTGCAAAAGAAAACAGGGAAAAGCTCAAAAGACGTCCCTAAGGGGATGCAGAGCTGTAATCACCCCAAGGATGACGAAGCTGCAAAAGTCGTTCCTAAGGGAGCGCAGTGTAAGTTCTGAAGCTGCAAAAGTCATTCCTAAGGGAGCGCAGTGTAAGTTCCGAAGCTGCAAAAGTCGTTCCTAAGGGAGCGCAGCGTAAGTTCCAAAGCTCAAAAGTCATTCCTAAGGGAATGCAGAGCCAAATACCACCGAAATATAAGGTGAAGAAGCTCCAAAGTCGTTCCTAAGGGGATGCAGAGCTTAAATGTCACCGAAATAGAAGGTGATGAAGCTCCAAAGTCGTTCCTAAGGGGATGCAGAGCTTAAATGCCACCGGAATAG
Organism: Zea mays; assembly: GCF_902167145.1. Classification (NCBI taxonomy): domain Eukaryota; kingdom Viridiplantae; phylum Streptophyta; class Magnoliopsida; order Poales; family Poaceae; genus Zea; species Zea mays. The sequence continues at coordinate 133,153,134 of NC_050100.1, read as the reverse complement.
AAGGTGAAGAAGCTCCAAAGTCGTTCCTAAGGGAATGCAGAGCTTAAAGACTCCAAAGTCGTTCCTAAGGGAATGCAGAGCTTAAAGACTCCAAAGTCGTTCCTAAGGGGATGCAGAGTCTGGGTGTGGCTTTGTGTGCATTTGGGACATTCATTTGCACATTACATTACATCATTCATTGCATTCATAAACATTCATTTAGACATTTGTAGGATCATCATCATCATAACATGAAGCACGAACAGAAATACTCTAGCTTCGACGACAAACAGCTTTGATGAATGTGAAGAAGCTTTGTTCCAAACATACAGGCATTTCATGCAAAGAGATGCTTCGTTGTGTACGAAAAGAAGGGAAGGTGTTTTTCGCCTTCGGCTCAAAGGATACGAATTTCGTCCACAGCAAAGCAATTCGTACACAGATGAAAAAGGTAAAAATATATTACAAGGTATGGACAAATGTACATAGTTCTGTTTAATTCTCGGTTACAATTTTTTGCAAAGATGATACAAATATTCCTAAACTCTATACATGCAGGCCTAAAGAGAAGCTTCAGCAACCTTCGGAATGTGCTTCGGGTTATCAACCTTCGGCACCACCATCCTGCAGACAAACAACGGTATAAGGTAAAAAGTAATTACAAGAATCAAGGCAAGCAACAGGTATAAGTTCCGTACCAGTTTAAGCAAGTTTCGGGCTTCGTCCCCAGCCAACTCTCGTCCACCCTTAGCCCAAATCTGAGTTATGAATCTGTTTCCGATGATTTGGGCTTCACTGGTAATATCAATTAAATCTGATGGCGACAGACTGAATGTTGGTCTATTTACTGTTTTCGCATGCGTGCAACCAACTTTCAAGAATGCGGCAGCTGTGCCGCGAGAAGCTAGCAAGGCACAAAAGTACCATGCCCAGCTATCACTTCATCAAGTGCATCAACTTCATTTTCAATATCTTTGAAGGTATTTGGTATGTCTTCAGACGAAGGGGTAATATCTTCAGAGTTGGCCCCAACCGAGCTGAAGACCTTTTTCAACCGTTGCACACAGCGGCTGCCAAAATTCAAACATGCATCCCGAAGGTCTTTCAAAGATTTATGCAGCTTCGTATTTTTGTCAGCTTCGGCTTCATATTTCGCTTGCAGATCTTTCTTCTCTTGTTCGAAGTTCTCTGATTTTTCTTTTAAGGTTGTTTGACTTTAGAGAATCTCCTCGCTTAATCTAGCATTATCAGCTTGAATTTCTGCAAGCGAGCCCTCTGTTGCTTGAAGTAGGAAGTCCTTCTTCTCTAGAGAAGCTTCGTAATCCTTGATCTTACTCTCCAAGCCCTCGATTATGATTTCATTTTTCTTGTCTTCGAGGTCTTGTTGCATCCTCAGTGCCTTACTTAGCAGCATACTCTGTCGAAACAAGCTGACTTCAGAAAATTTTGATTCATCACAAATATAACAGAAATCTAGGCAAAAAGAATTTTACCTTGAAATTGGAATAAAACAGACTGCCAACCATATGTTGTCGCCGGTAGCCGCTAATATCAGCCTCAAGCTTCGGGAAACCGACACTCTTCGATAGAGTGCCGATTATCTTTGCCCCGGCGCGATCGCGAATACATCCTAAGGCTCCTTCGTCAATTCCACCAAAGAGCATAGCTCCTGGCTGGTAGCCACAGGATATCTCATATTCCTATAGCTCCTTCTTCTCAGCCTCGGACAATTCTTGACCCACCAGGTTCCGAAGGTCAAAGTCCCTTTCTTCTGCAGCAGCATCAGTAATCTTTTTCCCTTTGTCAGGCACTGCGGCCATGACCTTCTCTGAAGCCGCAGCTATCTCTTCTACAGCCATATCCGAAAGAAGCTTATCAATTCCTGACAGTGTACTTTCAAGTTTGGCAGCTTCGGCAGAGGTGTCAGCTTCGGCAGTGGCCTCGGCACTTGCGATAGGTGCTATTTTGGATGTCGAGGCCAGCAGTGGTGTCCGCTCAATGGCTTGCATGACATTAACAATTCTTCGTTTTTTCCGACCGTCAGCTTTCTTCTTTGTAGCCGAAGGCTCATCCTTCTTCTGTAAAATTTTCGTCAGTTCTGGCCCCAGTGGACTTAGCAGCTTGATGGGTAAGGATTCGGTCATTACCTTTAGAATATCTGTTATTTCAGCAGCAGGAGGTGTTGAAGGAGTTTCTTCCGTTGCCTAAGTTACCTTCGGCTCCGGAGCTTCAGCCTTCCTCTTTTTTGACACTACCACCTTCGGCTCAGGACAATTTTTGTCTTCTTTGAAGACTTTTCATCCTCATTTACCATTCTAGCAGCTTGCCTGCTCAGAATGCTAACAATTCTTTTTTTACCTCTTCGACACCCTTGTCAAGCCTTTCATAATTAGGGTATTCAAATTTCAAGGCATCCATCACCCGGTTCAATCTTCGTTTTGGCTAGGTGCCGAAGGCTGCGGTCATCAGTTGATCTTCCTTTTTAGTATAATTCCCAAGTATTTCGTTGCACATAGTCTCAATCATGTCTAGCCATTCTTTGCAAGGCTTCTTAAATTGCTTTTCAAATTTGAAACGGTAAGCAAGACGAACAAGTTCATGCTTCTTCCCCGCTTCTTTCTTCTTCGGCATTCCCCAGCCACTTGACGTCGGATATGTTCTATTCGCCAAGTATTCTTGCACTAAGTCCCTGGTACTGATCTGCTCAGCTATCACTCTAAATTCTACTTCGGTCAGCTGGCAGGGTGACCCCAGTTGCATATTGCATAAAGGTCGGGTCATTCTGAAGCTCAAACTCAGTGGACTCATGACCATGGTCATCAGATTTCTCCCTCTTTTTCTCATTAGCCTTCATATAGAACCATTCATTTTTCCAACCGGTTGGCCACTTCGTACGGTAGCTGAGGACTGGTGCCTTTGTATCCTTTCAATACGCAAAATTATAACAGCCAAAATTCTCGTGAAGGCCATCTTCCCTAGCCTTCGTCTGATAGTGCAGCTCGTGCACTCGGCAGAAAGCTTCGGCATCTGGGCTCATCCCTTGGCTTCGGAGGGCCCAGATATAGACGTTGAGCCTAACAATAGCATTAGGAGTCAGCTGATGAAGATATATTTCAAAGTTCTTCAAAACTACCCCTATCATCTCATTTAGGGGGAATCGCAGCCCTGCTCTAAAGAAGCTCTTGAAAACGACAACTTCATCTTTCTTCGGCTCTGGGATAGTCTCTTCTCCAGCAAACCGAACAAGCTTACTCTCAGCCTCTCCAAAATAACCCAGTTTCATCATCATAGGCATGTCATCTTCGGTCACAGTAGATTTTTCAAAATCTAGATGACTAGGCTTCGTTGGGATCGGAATGTTGTAGTCTTCTTCACTCTCTTCAACATTTTCATCTTCAATCATAGTTTGTTCAGCTTCGGCATTAGAGGCGCCTTCGTTGCCCACAACCAGACCTGATCGTTTCATTACTTTTGAAATTGGTGTCGTTTTAGCGGCCTCGGTTTAGTCCCCCTCACGAGACACCCTTCCAGTTGATCGCACTCTGGCCATTTCGACGGTTTTTTACCGTTTGACGAAGCTAACCTTAAACGATGAAGTGTTCGCTCGAAAGTGTAATGCAGAAAGCTTCGGCTATGGTTAAATTTTTTAACACACAACAGTGCAATGGCAATGAATGTTGTGGTAACTCCTCACCAACCCGGCTTTTTTATATAGTGCTGCAGGGGGGAAGGCGAACCGCCAGGTCGCCTGCACTCGCTGAACGGTGGACCATTCGATGCCTGGAATATTATAATCATTTCTCGGCAACGAGCTCAGGGATGGTGTTTTTCGGACCTTCGGCTTTCCGAAGCCTTTGAGTTTTTCGCGGATCGAGCTCGTTACGAAAAATGATCTAGCACCGCGAAGGGGCTACTGTTGGGGGCCTTCTTCTCCGCCGAAGGTCCTATAAGCAAAAACACCTTCGGTAGGATGATATGTAAGCGAATACGACATGAAGATATGTGTCGAACCTACAATTGAAAGAGCTTCGGCACGATGGCATATTTAAGACGAAGGGTGGCACCGACTTAAAGAAGAAAAGAATGCATAGTCCATGATAGTTTGTACCATGATTATGATTAGTTATTAAGGACACGAATGTAATTTTACCCGGGCTGCGTCCTGTGCCTATAAATAGATGAACAGTACCCCCGTACTATTCACGCTGATTGGTAATCACTCGCAAGTCACTCTTGCTTTTTCACCTTCTATCAAGCCGAAGGTACAAATGTAATTTAGATATCATTGATATTTGTTCGCAATTATATAATGAGAATATGAATAATCTAATAATTTAATATGATTATTCTTACTCCTTTTACGTTTCACATGTCCATGTTTATATCTTTACATATTGAGATGATGAAGGTACGTCCTTCATGACCTTCGTCCGAAAATCATTATATCCAAAATAAAATAATGTTACGAAGGACGAAGATCTTTAATCATTAACATCTGTGTTGCCTTGTTCTTGATTTATATAGTTTTTGAGAACAAGTGACCAACACCGTGCGCTCGCGAGGTTGTTCCGAGGTGGGTGACAGGGCTGACGGGGTGACCCCTCATGCAAGCGACTTAGTGAGGCGAGAAGGAGGTAGTTCAACTGGCCAACAGGGTCCACACGACCGCGGAGCAAGTAACGCTACTGCGCACGAGCAAGCACTCTGGAAGTGGGGCCCGCATGGCGGTGAAACGGAGGACCCAGGGACCCCAGCTATCAGCGCAACGCAGCTGGGCCGAGCGCACGGAGAAAAGTGGAAGCTGGGCCGCGCGGGACTGGGGGTGGAGATGGGCCAGCCAAGAAGAAACGGTCCATACAGGCGTTTGCATTTCCTTTTTCTTTTATCATTTTCTGCTTTGTTTTTCAAATTTCAATTTCAAGTATTCAACCCAAATTCAAATCTCTGTTTTGAAGTCTAGGTTCCCAATCTCACCGATAATCCTAATGTGAATATAAATTCTACTATTTTTAATATTATTATTTATTCTCCTTCCCACTATTTATTTCTAGAATTAAATGACTTTATTACCATTTCCTTTCTAAATTGTCTGTTTTATATTTTCATTCATAATTTGAGATCAAATTTAAGTTACGATTCCTTTATTTCAATAAAATGCCTCACAACAAAATCATTAGCATGAGATGCACATTTCCTATCTTTTCTCTCTTAATTGATTATGATAGTGGAAGGAAAATAATAAATTTCTAAAGGTTTCAAACATTCTCAAAACACCATTATAAATATATTTATTTATTTACTTTATTATTTTTTTTCTTCTACTAATTTTTAAGCTTTACAAATCCTACCCCCTTAAAAGGAATCTCGTCCTCGAGATAGTGAGAAGAAGGATGTACCCCAGTTTTGCCTCCAAACATATGCACAAACAAAAATCATAGCATAATGCATAAATTATTAGCAACACATAAGGTCAAATAGACCTTATTATTATTCTTAAAATAGTAAAATACTAACTACTAACTAAAGTAATATTTAGGTCTTACAAATAGTACTTAAATATATATATATATGTTTATATATTTATATGTTCTAATCTTGCAGCTTGTTGACTTCTTCACCAACTTCTTCATCTTCAATTGGCATCTCATCTTGATTTTCCGGTTCACCAAGTTCAGCTTCTACTCCTGCATGGTTAACCTGCCCCCGGTTAACGGATAAGGGCTGACTCTTGCCTGCCGAGGCCTGCCCTTGCTTCATCGGAGCTGGAGTAGTATAAGCAGTCCTGTTGGGACAGTAGTTAGAGTAGTGTTCAAACTGTCCACACTTGAAGCATGATTTGTTGATGGATGTATTAGGAGCAACAGGTCCTATTGGAGTGCTTGCTTGTGGAGGAGCAGTTCGTGTTTGTTGAGTTTGTTGCTTGGAACTGCCACGAATAGGTGTACTTTGAGTAGTATTATATCAGGGACGGGAACTTCTTCCAGCATGTCCCTGGTTAGCAACTATTCTCTTTTCTCCAAACTCAAACCTCTTGTTTTTCACAGCAATAGCTTTGTCTAGTAGTCTCTGAAAGGACGGGAATGTGTGCGATACCAATTGGTATTGTAGTGGTCCGATCAAACCTTCTAGGAAGAGCTCCTACTTCTTCTCATCATCCTCGACATCCGTAGGAGCATATCGGGATAGCTGAATAAATTTGTCCCTATATTCGCTCACGGACATACCTCCCTGCTTAAGGGGCAGAAACTCCTTCCTTTTAATCTTCATGAGTCCAGTAGGAATATGGTAATTCCTGAATTGAGTGGAGAATTATGCCCAGGTGATGGTGTTGACAGCAACGTGGGCAATGCAGTATGCATCCCACCAATCCGCAGTGGGGCCAGTAAGGCGACCCGATGCATATAGTACCTTCTCTCTGTCCGAGCACTGAGCTACGTTGAGCATCTTGTCCACAAACTTTAGACAGTCATCAGCTTGTAGTGGATCCGCAGAGTTAGAGAAGGTTGGTGGTTTGTGACTCATAAACTCCTGGTGCTTATCTCTGGGTGGAGCTGGTGGTGGTAGTGGAGGTAGTGGTGGTTGTTGTTGTCTTTCCAGCCATCCTTGCCTCATCTCTTGACGCATCTCCAGCCGTTCCTGACGCATCTCCTGGTGTTCTTGCCTCATCTGAGTTTGCATTTCGTTCATCGTATTTGCCATTTGTTGTAGTCTCTGTATCTGTGCGGCAACCACTGGATCTGTCCCAGCCGGTGGAGGATTTGGAGGATTCATTCCTGTTTGTTGTTGTCTGATAATCCTCTTGTTGTGGGGGTTGGCAGGTAGATCGATCCCTCCTCCCTTCCTGGTATTGACCATTTGGGTTAGAAGTATATGGTAAGATAGTTTTGCATGGGAAATTATTTAGTAGGCAAACAGATAGGCTAGTACCTGGTCATAAACTGAAAGTTCTTTGGTAGGGCTTGAGATCTGTTGTTCTATGTCGGGTTGACTAGGCTTATAAGATGAATCTCAAAAGGTAGGATAGAATCTGCCAAAATAAGATAGATATGGGATACTAGATACATTTTACTGGAGATAATCTAGGTTGTCTAACTATTTTATAAACTTTTTTATGCCTATGTATATGTAGATGAAATTGTGGACATTACTCCACAACTCATCACACTAAACCAAAGACCCAAATCAGACAAGTATCATAAGAACAAACATTCAGGTACATAGATACCTATAAAAATAGTTATTTGTTCCTAAGAGTAAGTCTCCTATTCTTAAAGGTCACTTTAGGCACAGGATTTCAAAGTGTGAAATCCACTTTTGTCTTTAGAAGTGAAAAGATAAGAGTAATCAGAGTAAAGCAGCAGTGGATGAGAAAAGATTAAGGAAAGTTTAGAAAGAATCAGAGTAGCAAAGGTAAGTAGATAAGGGTTGCCCAATTCTATCTAGGTTTTGCCCTACAGTCAATATTCCTCTGATACCACTTCTGTCACACCGGGTTTTGGGGCACGAAGACTCGTGCACGAACATAATCACCAGGTGTGCTGGGACCAAGTCTCACACATATGATGAATCATGGTACAGAAATGAATGTCACATCTTTACTATATAATAGGAGTTCTGTACAAAATAAATAAATAATTACATCATAAGGAGACAACGATTCAGCAACCCAAAGTTGACTGGGAGACGACGGCCTAGACCTCTCACGAACTCATCACGACATCCTTCATGTGCCTCATCCTGCGGTACATGTTCTTGACCCATGGGGTTGTGAGACAGCAACGGTGAGCTTATAGGTGTACATTTGGGCCGGGCCTGATGGGCCGGCCCGAAGCACGAAAAAAAAGCACGGCCCAGGCACGGCCCGACCCGAAATATTTAAGTGTCGGGCCGGCACGACCCGATATATTGGGCCGGGTTTGGGCCGAGGTCACGGCCCATGGGCGGGCACGAGCACGGCCCGTTTAAGGCAGGCACGAAATGGCCCATATAGAGGCACGAAAAGGCCCATATATTTATTAAAACCACACTTCATTCCACACTTTCATATACTTGATAAAGAACACAAAGCTAGAGATAATGCTAGTTAGATGTTTTTTGTAGCTTTGAATTAGAGTATGTGATATAATTTTAATGTTGTTATAAACATTAGACAATAAACTGAACTTATGAACTTTGTATATAGCTGATTATACTCTTTTTCCTTCTAACAAAATGATTTGTAAACGAGGTAGTCATTGCATAGCTCTGGTAACTTTAATACAAATATTAAGTTTGCTTTTGTTCAAATTTATTTGTCTTATCTTTTATTTGTTTTTTTTTTGAATTTAGGGCTCTGATGTAAATTTCAGGCCAAAAACTGAATTTTGGGCCAAAAATTGAATTTCGGGCCAAAAATTGAATTTCAGGCTTTTATAATTTCGGGCCGCCCGAAATGAGCCCGGCACGTTTAAGCAATTACGGGCCGGGCCGTGGGTCGAGGGCTAGGCCCGTGGGCTAGCCCGGCACGGCCCGAAATTCAAATGGGTCGGGCCAACCCGAAATTCAAACAATACGGGCCTTTTCGGGCTTGGGCCGGGTGGCCCAAATGTACACCTATAGGTGAGCTCACACAAGTTGTGGTGAATAATATGCATGAACTCACCAAAGGTGGGAGCTCACGTGAAGTGTAAGGCTTACCAAAGAGGATGGTTAAAGCTGAGCATTGCTTTTAAAGTTGGTCAAAATTTTATTAGTAGTTACTAATTATAAGTAGATACCAACCCAAATAAGTAATAGATCAAAACTGATAACAACACCCGCGATGCAATGCATATGACAAATTGAATTTAGTTCCATAAGTTAATCATGTGTGTCCGAGCCGCTCATGACCATGAGTACGGCTGATATACCAGTTTTACACTCTGCAGAGGTTGCGCATCTTTACCCACAAGTCGTGTTACCCATCTGCCAAGGGGTCATGAATCCCATACACCTCTACCAAGGAGGCGAGGCAGGGTAACACTACGAGGCCTTTGCAAAGTTCCACTAGCTTCAGAAAACCCGCTACAGTTTCTAGGAAGCTCCAATGCAAGGATCCCTCGCCTGACCGCCATCGCAGCAAAATCAACCCAAGGACCTCCCTACACTGACCACTCCCCTACTGCCCTTGCCCCTTTCGGGTAAGGTAGTCCTCCACTAGCTTTCCTAATTAGTCAGCCAAGGGCGTCCCATACCACCCTTATGGTAGCACTGTTTTACCGGACGCTCAATATAGAAAAAATTAAGTGCATAATTTTAATCTATAGTTCATGACAAAATGAAGTTACCAGATGATAAACAATATTAATATGAGTTTAATGCAATTGGAATGGATCAATTTGGAGTTGAAATGAATTAAATATGAATTAAACAAGTTTTTGGAATTATTTGTATACTAGAAATCATTTTCTAATTATTTTATCCCATTTATTCACTTCCTGGCTGCGACCATAATTTTATAAAAGCGCAGTGTTACATTTACAAATGTCTAGACTATTATGTAACGATCTTAATATAGGGGTGGACTGCGGGTTGATAGGAAGAAAGGGCAGGGGTTCTTCTATGTTTTGACGTGGTCGAAAGGGAATTACCAAATCTGATCCATTCGATCCCAAACGAGTGGTCCAGATTAAATCGGCTGGATTACGAAACGGTATCACATTACAGCCACCCGATCCCGAAATCTATGGCTTAGAATCTCTTGACGAATCGGTATGGATGGTTTTGATCTTAACCGTCCAACACCGTTCAACGGTCGGCAACCCACCAAGCCCAACACTAACCAAAGCTCCCGGCGGCGCCATTGGAGCTACGGTGGTGCGTCTGCCGGAGCTGGCCAAGAACGTGATAGAGGGCCACACCACCCAACCTGATTGGCGTAAATTGATGTGGGCATGAATGCACACACAGACGGGGTTTAACTAATGGAGATGGTGGTTGGTAGTTCGCTGCCGGGGCGAGGAGCGGCACCACGGCGGAGGGGAACTTCGACGAGAAATTCGCCGATTACTGGTCGCCCTTCTGGCTTCAATCTTGCCTGATCACGATCCTTGTATCTAGACGAATCACTCCAACGACACAGCGGACGCTGGGCCGCATGGAGACAAGGCAGGGGCGCGACGTCTTCTCTGTGATGAGCTTGATTCCCGTGGTCGGTTGGGTTGGGAGGGCTCTGATGTCCCGGGTCTTGGTTTTATAGGGTCGATGTAAAGCCCAAAATTGGTAAAAAGCGAAAAATGATAAATGAATAAATATATTTATAATGGTGTTTGAGAATTTGTGAAACCTATGGAAAAAAGTTATTTGGACCCTTGCATTTTCATAACCAATTAATGGAGTAATACTAGTCAATCAACCCATAAATAAAGGAATGTGTATCCCATGCTTAGGATTTTGTTGGGATACATTTTGGTTTGACCTCAAATTGTAAATAAAAGTATAAAACAGAAAGTGAGAGAGAAAATTGTAATAATCATCTATTATTTCCAAAATTAAACAATGGGAAGAAGAATAAATAATAGCATTGAAAAATAGTAGGATCTATAGGATTATGTTTGAGGATGGAAATCTGAAATTTTAAAACAGAAAATTTCAACAGGTTTGAATTTAAAATAGAAATTTGAAAATGTGAATGAAACTAAAATAGAAAAGAAAAGGAAATGAACAAACCAGCTCTTGGGCCAACTCTCTTCGTCGCAGCCCACCTCCACTCCTCAACTTGCGCAGCCCAGTCCTGCACCGGTGGCCAATCACCTCTTCCCGTCTCTCACATCGACGGGCGGGTCTGTAACGCCCTGAATTTGGGGGTAGAATTTTTTCTTCTTTTTACTCACCAAATTCAGGCGTTACTCTCTTTTCTTTTCCCGTTTCGCTCCTTCTTCCCAATTTCAAAGCAATATAGCGACTGGTGTCCGTGTCATGTGTAAACAAAACCTAAGTGGTCATGAGTGTTGCATCATGCCGAATCATATTTCTTTGTCTGTTGTCGTGCTTAATCGCGTGCGTTGCTTAGTTTCGTTTTGGATTTTGCTTCGCGAATTGATTTCCGATCTGTGGTTGTGCGTGCCACGGGTTTTGACCCGCAGTGCGGCCCAGCCCAGCCCGGCCCAGCTCGGCCCGTGCGCCCCTAGCGCCCCCTGCTCCCCATGCGCCCCCCTGGTCCCTTTTCTCTCATTTGATTTCTCCCGCGCACCAACCTCTCTCTCTCCCATCTCTCTCCCCGTGGTGCTCCAGGTTTTGGAGACGGTGATCGCCGGAGTTGGATCCCCGAGGTGAGCTCCCCTCCCTTCTCCTCTCTCTCCATCTTCCTCTTCCTCCCCTTCCCTTCCCTGCGCGCGCCCCGTTCTTCTCCCCTACCTGTGCGCCCCAAGCAGCCCCTCGCGCGCGACTCCCCTACCCTCCCCGGCGCAGTGGCCCCTGGCCCCTCGCGGTGCGGCTGCCCCGCCCCCGCGGCCCCCCCCCCCCCGGCGGCGCGGCTCCTTGGCCCCTGGCGCGGTGGCCCCTCGCGCGCGGCTCCCTTGCCCTCCCCGGCGTGGTGGCCCCTGGCCCCTCGCGCGCGGCTCCCCCGCCCTCCCCCGCTGTGGCCCCCTGCTCCCCCAGCAGCGCGGCCCCCGCCCCCCCCCCCCCCCCCACGCGCAGCCTTTGGCCCTGGCCCTTCGCGGCGCGGCTCCCCCCCCCCCCCGGCGGCACGGTGGCCCCAGGCCCCTCCCCCGCCCTCCCCTGCGACGGCCTCGGCCCCCCTGCTCCCCCCGCGGCGGCCCCGGACCCATGGCGCGGCTCTCTCGCCTCCCCCCGGCCCACTACGCGCGGCGTCCCGGCCCCGGCGGCACGGCTCCCTGGCCCCCTCGCACGCGGTCCCTCGGCCCCCTGCGCGTAGCCGTCCCGGCCCCGGTGCGCGGCCTCTGCCTTCGGCAGCATGGACCCCCGGGGCGGTTCCTGCGCGCGTCCTGGCGCGGCTCGCGTGGCCTCGCCCCCCCCCCCCCCCCCCCCCGTTCACCCAACGCGTTCCCGCGTGCGTAGCCCCACGCGCGCGGTGATTTATTCTTGTTTTTTTAATTAATTTTATAACCATGTTCAGTTAGCGTGCTGCGTCGCGCGACGAATTTGTTTAATTTCATATTCTATTAATGTGCTATGTCGCGCGCTTCGTCGCGCGACGGTCCAATTTAATTTCAGGTTGTTTAATGTATGACGTCTCGCGTCCAGTCGCGCGACGTTCCATTTTAAATTCATTTCAATTGATATATGTCGTCGTGCGTTTTGTCGCGCGACGCTTAACGTCTCTTTATAATTAACGCAAGTGTCTCGTTGCACGCTCCGTCGCGTGACGAGTCGTTTATTTCTTCATTCAATTTAAATGTTGTGTCGCGCATCTCGCTGCGCGACCATTTCATTTAATTCACCTTTATCAGCTTATAATGGTTAAACGTGGAACATGACTTTACCTTATGCTAAACGCAATGACCAAATTAATACCATTCTGTTTAGACGAGTGTTTTAATTTATAATCATGTAACGTGATTGCTCTTCGACCGTAGCCTCGATCGTTACTTTCTCTTTCTCGCTTAGTCGTAAGTGCGAGCCCCGCGTCGAACGTCTGTTTATTTATTGCATTCCATTGAATGGTGTACTATTCTTTTGTATTAAATGTGTGGAATGTATGTTTGAACTCGTATAGATAACGGTCAGTTGGCAGAGTCTGAAGGAGTTGCAGGTAAAGATCCTGAGCAGCAGCCGGTTGGTGAAGGCAAGTGTCTCTTGACCCATCTATGTCCTACTAATTCTTATAATTCACTTCCCGCATTTACACATTTATACCTAAGGATTGACTAGCTTTTGTCTATCTTGTCCTTATTTACCTATTCTGGTTGGGTTATTTCAGTTTAGCTTTATGCTAGCGCTTCACATTAATCAATGAACATGATGAGATTATCTGTGATACGTTGTTTTCCCTTTTGATTATGATGATGGTACTTGTGGCCCTTAAGGGGACTCGAGCTATTTCTCGAGTGTCTCTCCATAAGGACCTGTTCGTTGGATGACCGCTCGGGAAAACAGTGCAACCATGAGGGTGGAGTGGGATGCCCTTAGCTGAGTAATTAGAGGAACTGGGGTGTAGTTCGCTTCGCCGTCGTGCCATTAATGGGGCTCGGTGTATGCGGCTCGCTCTGCCAAGGTTGGTTCGCCCCCTTGGGGAGGAGTTCGGTGCATTTAGGAAACCTAACGGGCGGCTACAGCCCCAGGAAATCTTTGTAAAGACTACGTAGTGAGACCCTGCCTATTCACCTTGGTAGTGTTTAAGGGTTTGATCGGCCCAAGGCAAGAGGGAATCATGGCTTGTGGGTAAAGTGCGCAACCTCTGCAGAGTGTTATGAAACTGATATATTAGCCATTCTCGCGTTTATGAGCGGCCAAGGGAGCTCCATTGATTAGAGATACTTGATCAGAGATGTATGGTTTACAGGTGGTGATGAGGATGATGATTTTGGTTATGACTATGGTAATGGTAAGTGGTATTCCTTCCGTTTGGAAAGGATACATCGGGTTAACAACTTGGGTTAATGCTAAAACCTGGCTTTCTACTAGTACATAATAACCTGACCAACTAAAAGCAACTGCTTGACTTAACTCCACATAAAGCTAGTCCACTACAGCCAAAACAGGACATATTGCTGAGTATGTTGATGTGTACTCACCCTTGCTTTACACACTAAACCCCCCCAGGTTGTCCGTGTTGCAACCACTGCTCAGGTGAAGACGAAGTCGTGGAGGAGGACTTCCAGGAGTTCCAAGAGTACGATGAGTTCTAGGCGTGGGTTAGCGGCAAACCCCCAGTCGGCTGCCTGTGTAGGTCGTGTGTATCTACGTTTGTTTTCCGCACTTTGATTATTGTTAAAGACTATGTGGATGTCTCAGACATCATGATGTAATCGACTATTATTACCCTTTTATGCTATTATTTGAGCACTGTGTGATGATGTCCAGTTATGTAACTACTGTGTACGTGAATTGCTGATCCTGGCACGTACATGGTTCGCATTCGGTTTGCCTTTTAAAACCGGGTGTGACAGGGTCCCACTCGTAAACCTCTCTGCCAACTGCACTCACTGAGCTGCGGGCCCGCATGTCGACCTAGTCAACCGGAACTCATGCGCGCGTTGCTCGTGCCCACTCGTTCGCCACATTCGCTGATGGGTGGGCCCCAGTGAACGGTGACTCATTTGGAACTCCTCTCATGGGCATTGCTGTACGGTGGGGACATGTTGTCAGCTCGTTCTTCTCCCCTCAACAGACCGTGCGGCGCCCGCGGCAACAGTGCAACAAACTCGTGATTTCCACGCGGATTCCCTCGCCGTAAAGCTCGCTGCTAGCCGAATCCTGTGGAATCGGACTCCAGAACCAGGCTATAAAACCATGGTGCGGCCGTGATTTCTTCACTCGTGTCGCCGGGCGCCATTGCAGAGCCATGGAGGAGAGATGGAGAGAGAGCCGCCACACGAAATTTTCGCTTGCACAGCCATTGGGACTTCGAGGGTACTCGAGGGCTACATTGGTGCACGAAGGATGTATCTGGGGCAACCTTAGAAGCTACGACAACCCAGAGCCACGGGAATTTATCGTCGAAATTCCTCCTTCGTTGCGGTGACACCATGGCCTCGCCGGCGGACTGCGCCGCAGCGGGCAGTCCGTCTCGCCGCAGCTTGGGTGGGGGGTTGACGATGTGAGCAGGGCCACTGATCAACGGATGAACGGCGGAGATCGAGATTGGAATATCTATTTAGCTCGAGGGGATTGTGCGTCGTTGATCGGATAGTGGTCGGACTAGTTCAAATCGTGATCTCATCAAACCGGTAAGGATTCCAGGCTGTTGATTTCTGGATCTGGGGTCACGATTAGATCTTCGCGTAACACTTCATTCATAAAATCCTGATCATCGATCACTGATCGAACGACCGTAGTTATGTACCGATTCGTGATGTTTGGCTTCTAATCTGATCCGTTGACTTAGATCGGGCGGCTCACATTCCATGTTACCCCCTTCGCTGTGGCGAATTAACAGAAGAGCCCCTGGATTTCTAAATAATCAACCTATCGTCCATTTTCGGTAAAAAGAAAATAGAATTAAATGGAGACTTTGTATATAAACCACTGGAAGTCATTTTTTAGGTATAAAATTAATTCTAAATAACCTAGAATCTTGTTTAGTCCATATCTCATCCGTTTTAACTCCAAATTGATCCATTCCATTTGCATTAATTTTGTTTTATTATTGTTTATCACCTAGTACCTTTGTTTAGCCATGAAACTTAATTTAAAATTATTCACTTGAATTACTCTATTATAGGTACTAAATGTTGGGGACTTGTTTTCAAATGCTTCGAGTTAAGAACAAGGCAACATAAAAAGTGTTAAATATTAAAGTCCTTCGTCCTTCAAGACATTATGTCCCTTCGGACATAATGAATTCCGGACGAAGGTTGTGAAGGAAAAAACCTTCGTAGGCACAATAAATGATAAGGAACAATTCATGTACGAGATACGAAAAATAATATAGACATTATCATCAACTTATTTTTATTTGCATTACCATATTCAGAATAACAAATTATAAAAGTACCTTCGGTCTGATGGAAAGTAAAGGTACAGGCGTGATGCAAAAAGCGAATGCCAAGTCAGCGTGAACAGTACGGGGGTACTGTTCACCTATTTATAGGCAAGGGACGCAGCCCATGTAAAATTACATTCATGCCCTTTACATTTGCTAATAACTCTATAGTAATCCTTCGAGGTCTAATTTGCCTTTTCATCTTTAAGTCGGTTCCCCTTTTCTGCTGTCATCTTGAAGCTTTCCTGCGCACAGCTTCGTGATCACCTTGTCCTTCGTCATAATCATCTTTCGTCTGGCTCAAGCTTCGTCTTAACCATGCTCTGTATGCTCATGATCCGAATCCGAAGATACCTGTTCACATATTTCACTTGGAAAACATTGTCAAATCATGTTTTTGAGGACCTTCGGGAGCTGAAGGCCCCCAACAGTAGCCCCTCGCAATATTAATTTATTAGTGATAAATTCATATTGCGATATGGACGAAGGCCTTAAGCCGAAGGTCCGAAAAAACACCTTCCCTTTTCTAGAATAGCAACAGTCATTGACAAGCGGGACCCTCCAGTTTTTAACGCACTAGGTGTATAAATAAGAGCTCACCACGAGTTCATTTGGCACGCTTTCTTGCCATCTGCTTTTGCTTACTCGACTCTTAGCCCTTGCGCAACAACACTTGCTTGGCTTTTTAAATTTTTAAGCTTCGGTTTCGAGAGCACTTTCTCAGCATTTTCGAAGATGTCTGAAGATAAAAAAGTTGTTGCTGAATCGAAGCTGAGCCTTTCTGAGGAGATGCATCTTGGCTTTCTTCAATCAATAGCAAAGACAAATACAGAGAAGATTACTAGGGAGATTTTAGAGGGTTTATCTGAAGATACTGGTGACAGTGACAGCTATGATGTGGATAGTGGTGGTGAAGATTTCGAAGATCGACCTTGGCGACCAAGCCATGCGGTTTTTGGGAAATCAAGTATTAAACAAAGCCATCTTGTCAATATGAGGGGTAGATATTTTTGGGACTTGTCTATTGTGAGGGCTAACGAAGGAGAGAAAACTTGTCCGACTCCCGAGGAAAATGAAGTCGTGATATTCTGAAGCTTCTTAAAGGCTGGACTGTGGTTTCCTTTGAGCAGTTTTGTCGTGGAAGTACTGAAGATATTTGAAATCTGCCTTCATCAAATTACTCCCGAAGCAATCATAAGGATGGGCATCTTCGTATGGGCTGTGAAGAGTCAAGGTTTGGAGCCAAATGCAAAAAGTTTCTGCAACATACATGAGCTATTGTATGAGACAAAACCCTGGGGTAAAGAGCAGTATCACAACAATTTTGGCTGCTACAGCTTCGGTGCCCGATCTGGGTCAAGCTGTCCCGTGCCAACCTTTCAAAAGAGATGGCCCGACGACTGGATGACGGAATGGTTTTATGTGAAGAATGATTTGAAAACACGGGAAGATATTAAAGATATCATTATGCGCCCTATCTGGCAACGCTTCGGCCTTCGGAGGCCGAAGGTGGAAATGGATGAAGCAGCCGAAGAATGCCAGAGAGCCTTCGGCGCAGTTTGCTCTTTTATTGGGACAAGGGATTTGATGCAAGAACACATTGCCTTCAGAGTATGGCCACTTGCAGAAAAGTGGGAAATGCCAAAGGAAACCGTCAGGGAACCTGACGAAGGTGGACTAGTTAGGCTAAAATACACATTCAAATACGGAGATAAGTTCGTCGAGCCAGATGATGACTGGCTAAAAAGTATTGAGGCCATAAGTGATGAACTGCTTGGATCATACTCGAAGGCCGAAGACACTGCACTATCAGCGGCCTTCAGAGGCCGAAAGAAGAAAAGACTCAACCAAGTATTTGATGCAATTGGGTTTGTCTACCCCGACTATCGTTACCCAACACAGGGTCAGAAAAGAAAAAATACTGCTTCAGCCGCTCCCAGTGAGCCAGCGCCGGAGAGGAAAAAGATAAAGGTTCTTACTCACCAGCCACGCTATATTGAACCGGCCATAGTGCCTGAATATGTCGATGAAACCTCTTCGGCCACCGAAGCCAAGGATCCGACTCCCCTACCGAATGTTGAAGAGCCAATCATAATGCCGGAAATGAAGAAAATAGAAGAACTGAAAGCTACAGAGACAAGGACATATGAAATTTTAAGTCCTTCAGCAAAAATTGAGGCACCAAAAAGCCAAAAGGGTCCAGCAATGACCCCCAAAATAAAAAGGATGGTTAATGTTCTGGATGTTTTGGAGACGATAAAATCTTCAAGCACGACTCCGAAGAAAATTGTTGAAACTTCCGAAGTGCATATTGAAGCCTTTGGTGCCGAAGCTTCAAACCACCAATCTGAGACTGAAGCTGGGCCTTCAGAGCCCACCAAGGTGAAATCCTTGGAAGCCGAAGAAACAGAAACAACAGAACAAATTTTGGCTGAAGAAACTGGCACTGCCGCACCCGAAGCATCTTCTGAAGCCTTCGATTATATTTTACAACATGCTTCAGGGAAAAAGTTGACTGAAAAAGAAAAGCAAGAGGCCTAGTTTTACGCCCAAAAACTAAAATATCCAAAGGGGGCGTTGATATTCAACGGCAGCAGAGAAGAAGACTTCTTGTATTGTCTCCCTGACAACAAGGAGATTTCTGTCTGTCGGGAGATGAGCAAGAGCTTCGGATTCCCAACACTAGAAGACAGGCTCTCGGTATTGTCGAAAAACGAGCTGGCCGACAGCTTGGCGTACAATAGCTTAAAGGTGCAAAAATTAGGTCTTTGTATTATTTATTGAAACCAAAAATTTTCATTTGTTTAGACTTATTGAAACCAAACTTTCTGCAGGGCCTCATACTTAGCAATGCCCTCAGGGCTCAAAAATATGTTGAAGACGAAGGGTGTGTTATGGCCCTGAGCAACCTTCGTTCCGAAGTAATTGAACTAAGGAACGAAGGTCTCGAAAAAGATAAAATATTATATTCATTGATAAATAGAATAAAAGAAGACAAAGCTACTTTAAAAGCTCAAGCTGAGGCTCAGAAGCGTGAAATTGAAGATCTTCGAAAACAACTAGCCAGAGCTAAAGAGGAGCGCACACTTGAAGAAACAAAATGAGAAATCAGTGAACAATGGACAAATCATTTGGATAAAAAGGTTGAAGAGCTTCGTGCATCTAAGAAAAGATGCTATGAAAAATCTATGGAATGTGTTAAGACAATAAAAACCAGCTTCGCCAGCATTGGCGCATTCTCAAGTGAGGAGAACTTCATAAAGGGTGACCCCGAAGGCCCAATTGGATGGATCAGCCATGAAGCTGAAGCTTTTGAAGAAATTCTAAATAGCCGAGGAGACATATGCGCCTTTTCGGGTGCCAGGGGGATTGCTACCATTTTGGAGAGGAAAGGCTGTGACCATGTGAAATTCTTAGCACAATCCGAAGCCGCCTTATCCTCTGAAGATATAAAAGACCCTTCGGCCGAAGCGAGCTTGGTCGGTGGAAAGTTTTTCACCGACGTCTGGGACAATGGTGGTCAAGAAATGGCCCAGGAAATTATACGAAATAGCGAGAAAGGCATTCATGACGCTAGAAAAGTAGCAGAGGCCGCTGAAAAAAGTGCGGATCCCGAAGAGCAAATAGGTATTGACTAGTGGTTTTCGGCTCTTTGTTGTAATTTTTGATTTCGGACTTGTTTACGTTTTGTAATAAAGCCGTACTTTCTCCTCCCTCAGAGCGTACCGAGCCATCGGCGGACCCCCACGCGAAGGGGGACGACGAAATTAGAAAAATGGCCGAAGCCATCATGGATAAAGTTGTTGATCAGCTACTAAACGAAGCTGCAGAAATAGTTCTAAGGGAAGATTAGATGTTATTGTAAAAACATTTAGAATGTAATGTTTGTTCAGAAACATGTGTAATATTTTGTAACTTCGAATGTAATATATTAGTTGTTTATGGTTCTATTCTTTACGATGCATGAAACTTCATATACATACCGTTTTTGAGCCTTCGGTGAAAAAACACCTTCCCTTCTTTTCATGTTTCGTAAATAATATCTGTGTTCTCATAAAATCAGTAACCAATCTTCGTAAAATCAATAACCAATAGATCTTTCCATTTCAGAGTTTGACGAAGGTATAACTCTTCAATAACTATTTTTGTGCCCTGGCACTATTTCTTCGAAACAATCTTCGAATATCAATACTGAGACCCCCTTCTTGCGTCGTTGATGCAATATGATGTATGATGTTATGCTATGCAAATGATGTAATGATGTGATGTTATGCAAAATGATATTTGCCGAAGATCGACGTTTTTTCACTGCAAGCCTCCCTTAGGAGCTTCTTCGCCTTTTACTTCAGTGGAATCAGCGTTTATTTTTCGCTGTAAGCCTCCTGTTGGGACTATGCTTCGTCGCCGAAGGTTTTGTAGGAAGAAGCAGTTTTCGGCTGAAGCTGTTCGTATGAGATGACCGAAGGTTCCTCTTCATGAAGCTTCGGAATTTACAAACCGACATAAAAGTAGAATGACCTTTTAGTCCATAAATGTTTGAGTCACCGTTGTAATCCCTTATGAGGGGCATAATTGTAATTCCTCACAGGCTACGCTCTGCGCCTATAAATAGGTGAACAGTACCTCTGTACTGTTCACGCAATCTTGTAATCACTGGCATATTACGCTGGAATTATTGCTTTCTGCTAAAACGAAGGTATAAATGTACCTAAATATTATGTTTCAATATTTAGGTTCACATAATAAAATATATGTTAATATTGTTATTCATTTTCGGCAT
Source organism: Zea mays (assembly GCF_902167145.1). Taxonomy (NCBI): domain Eukaryota; kingdom Viridiplantae; phylum Streptophyta; class Magnoliopsida; order Poales; family Poaceae; genus Zea; species Zea mays. The sequence goes on along the minus strand of NC_050100.1, from coordinate 133,132,753 downwards.
GTCTTTCTATAATGCCTTATGTTTTACATTTTACTTCATATTGTTTTTCAAGTCTGATCACGAAGGTATGACCTTCGTGATATTTTGTTTATGGCCTTCGTCCGAAGCTCATTAAATCCTTGGGGATATAATGCTTCCGCGGGCGAAGGGCATCAATATTTAACATTTTATGTTGCCTTGTTCTTAATTCATAGCATTTGAGAACAAGTCCCCAACATTGGCGCCCACCGTCGATGAACTCACTTCCACTTTTTTGAGCTGATGGCTTCGTTCAACGATCAAGCTGGAGCTGCTTCGGCCCCGAAGCTGGTGTTCCCGATAACAGGTGGTTCGTGCTCAGAACCAGCCAACAAAAAGCAGAAGAAAGAGGCGCAGAGAAGGGTACAACATGTTGGAGTGCAGGGACCCTTTATCAAGTCAAGGTGGTCCCACATTCCAATCACCTTCTCCCAGGAGGACCTTCAGCTCAAGGATTTTCCTCATAATGATGCTATGGTTATTTCTTGCGTTATCAAAGGGTTTCTGGTCCACAATGTCTTGGTTGACACAGGCAGTGCAGCTGATATCATATTTGCTAAGGCCTTCAGACAAATGCAAGAGCCAGAAGATAAGATTCATGATGCTACACACCCTCTCTGTGGCTTCGGAGGAAGACAGATTGTAGCACTGGGCAAGATCACCATGCCAGTGACCTTCGGATTCATCAACAACACCAGAACTGAGCAAGTTGTGTTTGACATTGTTGACATGGAATACCCTTACAATGCAATTATTGGTCGTGGCACCCTCAATGCTTTCGAAGCAATTCTTCATCCTGCTTACCTTTGCATGAAGATACCTTCGGATCAAGGACCCATTGCTATTCATGGAAGTCAGGAAGCTGCCAGAAGGGCCGAGGGAAACTGGACTGACTCAAAAGCAATCCATAACATAGATGGAGATGAAGTTTGTGAACAGTACAAATTCAGAAGGGAGAAAGCAGCTTCAGCAGATCAGCCGAAGCCCATGCTCTTATGTGAGGACATAGCAGAGCAGAAGGTACTGTTGGGCTCTCAATTATCCGAAGAACAGGAGAAAACCTTGATAAGGTTTTTGTTCAACAACAAAGATGTTTTTGCTTGGTCAGCCAATGATCTTTGCGGAGTTAACAGGGATGTTATTGAACACTCGCTCAATGTTGACCCATCCTTCAGACCTAGAAAGCAGAGGCTTCGGAAAATGTCTGATGACAAGGCCGAAGGTGCTCGTAATGAAGTCAAAAGACTCCTCAGTGCAGGAGTTATCAGAGAAGTAAAGTACCCAGAATGGCTAGCTAACACTGTTATGGTAAAAAAGGCCAATGGCAAATGGTGAATGTGTATCGATTTTACAGATCTCAACAAGGCCTGTCCGAAGGACGAATTCCCTTTGCTAAGGATAGACTCCTTAGTTGATGCAGCAGCTTCGTCAGAGCTTATGAGTCTTCTCGATTGTTATTCAGGCTATCATCAAATTTGGATGAAGAAGGAGGACGAGCCAAAGACCAGTTTCATAACCCCTAGTGGAACATATTGTTACCTTCGGATGCCTGAGGGGCTCAAGAACGCTGGAGGAAGTTTCAGCAGAATGACTGCGAAGGTTCTCCAGTCTCAGATAGGCAGAAATGTGCTAACTTATGTTGATGACATCATTGTAAAAAGCACGAAACAGGAAAATCACATCGCTGATTTGCAGGAGACCTTCGCCAGTTTTAGACAAGCTGGCCTAAAGTTGAATCCAGAAAAATGTGTCTTCGGAGTAAAGAAGGGGAAATTTCTTGGATGCTTGGTTTCAACAAAGGGAATTGAAGCTAATCCAAGTAAAATTGAAGCTATACTTCGAATGGAGCCACCAACTACAAAAAAGGGGGCCCAAAGATTGACAGGGAGGCTGGCATCTCTCAATAGATTCATATCCAGATCAGCAGAAAGAAATTTACCATTCTTCGAAGTGCTGAAATCAGCCGAAGTCTTTCAATGGGGACCAAGCCAACAAAAAACCTTCGAGGAACTGAAGCAATATTTGATAGATTTAACAACATTAACTCCACCAACGCCAGGGGCTCTTTTGTTATTATATGTGGCAGCTTCGCACTCAGCGGTAAGTGCAGCACTTGTTCAGGAGAAGCTTGATGGCCAAGTCAAGAAGCAGGTCCCAGTGTATTTTGTATCTGAAGTTCTTAGTATATCAAAGAAAAACTATACAGAATTGGAGAAGGTGTTATATGCTGTTTTGATGGCATCCAGGAAGCTTCGGCATTACTTTCAAGCATACAATATTGTTGTTCCTTCTTCGCAGCCGTTGAAGGATATTATGAGAAATAGAGAAGCTACTGGGCGGATTGGAAAATGGGCTGCAGAGCTCAATGAATTTTGCATTGATTATGTGCATAGATCTTCGATCCAGTCTCAAGCGTTGGCAGATTTTATCGCCGATTGGACGCCAGGGGCTCAGGATGAAGAAACAAATAAAGATGCCGAAGTATGGACAGTGTTTTGCGATGGGTCTTGGGGAACCTTTGGAGCAGGAGCAGCCGCTGTGTTGGTCTCACCATCGAAAGTTAAAACTTGTTATGCGGCAAGACTCGATTTTAGTTGTACAAACAATATTACTGAGTACGAAGCCCTGCTTTTGGGTCTTCGGAAGTTAAAAGCAATGGGAATCAGAAGGGCCATTCTTAAAACTGATTCCCAGGTTGTTTCGGGTCATATCGACAAGAGTTGCAAGGCTAAGGATCCGAAGCTTGAAAAATATCTAGACACAGTCCGAAAAGTCGAAGCTTCCTTCGAAGGATTTTCTGTCAAAAATATCCCTCGAGGACAAAATGAGCATGCTGATTTGCTAGCTAAGTCAGCAGCACAGGGGCTGCCCTTACCTTCGGATGTGTTCTTCGAAACAATAAAAGCACCTTCAGTGGAACTTCTTGAAAGAGCAGTCCTCAATATATCTCCTGTTTATAGTGAAGATTGGAGAACTGAGATCATCTCTTACCTTCAGGGTAAATTCCTTTCAGATGACGAAACTTATAACAGGAGGATAGAGGCAAGAGCTCGTCCATATGTCATGATAGAAGGGGAGTTGTACAAGCATGGAGTTTGTGCTCCACTACTCAAGTGTTTATCTAGAACCGAAGGCATAGAATTGATGAAAGAAATACATGCAGGCCTATGTGGATCTCACATTGGATCTAGGTCGTTACTTGGAAAAGTTTTCCGCCAAGGGTTCTATTGGCCGAAGGCAGCTTCGGATGCAGCGGAATTAGTTCAAAAGTGCGAAGGTTGTCAGAAATGTGCAAGAGATCAAAAACAACCTTCGTCCTTAACCCAGCTCATACAACCCATCTGGCCATTGCAAAGGTGGGGCCTTGACTTGTTAGGTCCGTTACCACCGGCCCAAGGGAACTTAAGATATGTTGTAGTGGCTGTGGAATATTTTTCTAAATGGATTGAGGCAAAGCCTTTAGCCACAATAACTTCGGCCACCATTCAAAAGTTTTTCTGGCAGAATATTGTTTGTCGTTTCGGGGTACCAAAGGCCATCACTGTAGATAATGGAACACAGTTCGACTCCGAAGCTTTCAGAAATTTCTGTGATCAAATTGGTACGAAGATCCATTTTGCATCAGTCAGGCATCCGGAGTCAAACGGACTCGTTGAAAGAGCCAATGGCATTATAATGACAGGAATAATGAAGTTAATCTTCAATCAACCCAGGGGAAAGTGGCCAGATCAATCAATCAAAGTGGTATGGAGCCATAACACAACAATATCAAGGTCAACAGGCTTTACTCCATTCAAACTATTGTTTGGTGACGAAGCAATAACTCCGGAGGAAGCCAAGACTGGATCAATAAGAGTAGTAGCTTCGGCAGAATCAGATTCTGAAGCTATTTATTATGTGGAAAAAGATGCTATAGAAGGGATCAGGCTTCAAGCTGTGGAGAACATCAATAAGTATCAAGCCGAAACAATCAAATGGCGTGATAGAAAGGTTCGGCTAAAGAATATTGAGCCAGGACATTTGGTGCTTCGGCGAGTGGCTAACCCAGATACAGTGGGCAAGTTGCAGTTGAAATGGGAGGGACCTTTTTTGGTAGCATCTTCGTCAAGACCCGGTTCATACAGATTGAAGGATATGGACGGCAACGACATTCCTAGATCTTGGAATGCGGATGAGCTTCGGCGATATTATGTGTAACTTGATGTAATTTTTTATATTTTTTCTTTTTCATGGCACCCTTTTCCTTTCTGAAGGGGGAGAAAGGTTTTTAATGGGGCCATCATATGTAATTTCCTTTTTAGTTCTATAAGAGCAAAATCCCCCAAGGATGTAAATGTAAAAGCTGAGAACGCACCATCGAGTGCCGAAAAGTAAAAGGCGAAGAAGCTCCAAAGTCGTTCCTAAGGGAATGCAGAGCTTACAGCGAAAAGTCAACGCTGATTCCGCCGAAAGTAAAAGGCGAAGAAGCTCCAAAGTCGTTCCTAAGGGAATGCAGAGCTTACAGCGAAAAGTCAACGCTGATTCCGCCGAAAGTAAAAGGCGAAGAAGCTCCAAAGTCGTTCCTAAGGGAATGCAGAGCTTACAGTGAAAAGTCAGCACTGATATGTGATTGTTTCTAAGGAAATAATGGCTGTGATTATGGCTTCGGATATGTGTTTGGACATTCATTTGCACATCACATTACATCATAGCATTTGCATTCATAAACATTCATCCAGGCATATGTAGGATAACCATCATCATAGCATAAGTGGTTGCTTCGGCAAAAAGAAAAAACTGTCTTTTTTACTTCTTCGTGTACGAAAAGAAGAGCTTCGGAAGAAAGGGGAATGTTGTTTTCTATGCTTCGTTGTGTACGAAAAGAAGGGAAGGTGTTTTTTCGCTTTCGGCTCAAAAAGATAATTTCGTCCACATCAAAGCACCTCTCATACATTAATGGAAGGATAAGAGCATATTACAAGGTATGAACAGAATTCATTAAAGACAAGTTTAGCCACATTTACAAAATTTATCTCAAAAGTTTCTTGAGTCTGTCTACAGTCTACTCCTATTTAATCTTCAAGGGACCTCAGCTTCGGCGTCATTCTCTTTAACCATCGGCTTCGGCTTCGTCATCCTACATGAATTAAGTTGTTGTAAGTCAAAATCGAGCTTGAAGGAAGAGGTAAGCACAAGGTATGATTTCTTACTGGTTCAACATGACTCCGAGCTTCGTCTCCAGCCTTTTCTCGCCCGCCTTTTGTCCATATCATCTTTACAAATCTATTAGAAATGCTTCGGGCGAGATCAGGAATGTCATCTAGAATTGATGGTGATAAAGTGAAATTGGGCCTATTGACAATTTTTCCATGATCGCATCCAGCTTTTAGGAAAGCTGCAGCAGTGCCCCGAGAAGCTACCCAGGCGCAGAAGTCACCGTGCCCGGCTATAACTTCGTCAAGCTCATCAATTTCACCCTCAATATGTTCGAAGGTCTTTGGTAAATCTTCAGCTGACGGGGTGAATTTCTCAGTGCTAGCTCCAAATGAGTGGAAAATTTTTCTCAGTCGTTGAATACATTTGTTGCTAAATTCCAAACATTTGTCTTGAAGGCCCGCCAATAGTTTTTTCAAATCTGAATTTTGTTGGACTTCGGCTTCAAGTTTTGCATTAAGTTCTTGCTTTTCTTGTTCAAACTGTTCAGATTGGCAGAGAAGCTTCATGTTCAGTTCTGTTATTTTAGCTTCGGCTTCCGCCAATAAGCCTTCAGTTGCTTGAAGCTCGAAGTTCTTCTTTTCAATAGTAGTTGATTGCTCTTTTATTTTGCCTTCCAAATTTTCAATTATAACCTCGTGTTTCTTGTCTTCCAGATCTTGCTGCATTTTCAAAGCTTTGCTCAACAGCATACTCTGCACGAAAACAACCTTCGTTAGACAGGTCTTCATTATTAAAAACAATAAAAGTCAAGGGAAAAGTAGTTCACCTTGAAATTGGAATAAAATAAACTACCAACGATATGTTGTCGTCGGTAGCGGCTAATGTCCGTTTCTAGCTTCGGAAAACCGATACTCTTTGACAGAGTACTGATAACCTTAGCTCCAGTCTGATCCCGGATACAGTCTAATTTTTCATCATCAATACCTCCGAAGAGGAGTGCTCCTGGTTTATATCTGCAAGACTTGGCATACTCTTTAAGCTCTTCTATTTCGGTTTTTGACAATTTCTCTCCAATCAAATTTTGAAACATGAAGGCCTCGTCCTCTGAAGCTTCGTCAGCAATTTCCTTTTCTTTCTCCGACACTGCGGCCATGGCCTCTTCGGCGGCAGTAGTAGCTTCTTCTGCGGCCATGTCTAGCAGCATTTTGTCGATGTGCTCGATTGTGCTTTCCAAGTTCAAATCTTCAATTGAGGTAGCTTCGGCAGCCGCGACCTCCGAAGGTGTGATTTCAATATTTGTCATTTCCTCAGTCGCTGGTATCTTCTGAGCTGAAGCTCTCGGTGGTGTCTTGTCAATGACCTCTGTCACTGCAATGATTCTTTGTCTCTTTGCTTTAGTCGTTTTCTTCGTTTTTTCGGGCTCCTTTTAGTTCTGAAAAAACTTTGTCAGTTGAGGCCCCAATGGACTTAGCTTCGTAGGCAGGGATTCAGTCATTACCTTCAAAATTTCCTCCACGTCAGTGGCAGAGTGTGATGCAGGAGTTTCTTCTTCGTCGGATGCTTTTTGCTTCGGAGAAGACACTTTCCTCTTCTTCGGAATTTTCTTCTTTGATGGTTCTTTCTCATCTTCATTTAAGGCTTCGGTTATCCTTTTCCTTTTCCGGCCTCCGACACCTTTATTCAGATCTTCGTAGTCAGGGTATTCAAAACCCAAGGCGTCCAGCACTCGATTCAGTCTTCGCTTCGGACGGGTGCCGAAGGCCGCAGTCATCAACTGATCTTCTTTTTTGGAGTAATTGCCAAGTATTTCATTGCACATTATTTCAATTGTTTCCAACCACTCTTGGCAAGGTGTTTTGAAGTATTTTTTAAACTTGTAATAGTAAGGTAACCGCACAAGTTCTCCTTCTTTCTTCTCCCCCTGTAGCTTCGGCATTTCCCATTCTTTTAAACTAGGAAAAACTCTGAAAGCCAAAAACTCCTGAACCAGGTCTCTTGTACTGATATGTTCTGCAATAATTCTGAATTCATCCAACGCTTGTTGGGTTGGACCTTCTGGTGTCATGTTGCAACGAGGTCGGGTTTCTCCGAAGATTAGTTCAAGTGGACTTTGCACAAGCTTCTCCTTGTCGTCATCAACCTTGACATAGAACCACTCCGACTTCCAGCCTGCTGCCCATTTGCTTCGGTAGCTGATTACAGGAAACTTTGTGGTTTTCCGATAAGCAAAATTATAGCAACCAAAATTGTCATGCAATCCATCTTTTCTAGCCTTCGTCTGATAGTGCAGCTCGTGAACTCGACAAAAGCTGTCCGCAAACGGCTCCACCGCTTGGCTTCGGAGGGCCCAGATATAAACACTAAGCCTAACGATAGCGTTAGGAGTCAATTGATGAAAGTAGATACCAAACCTCTTCAGTACCTCTGCAATAATCCCATGTAGGGGGAATCTTAATCCAGCCTTTAGAAAGCTCTTGAAAATGACTATTTCATCCTTCTCCGGCTTTGGGGTAGTTTCTTCCCCCCCCCCCCCCCCCGAAGCGTAGTAGCTTCTTCTGACTTTCACTGAAATAACCCGACTTTACCATCTTGGAGAGATCAGCCTTTGAAACAGTAGACTTTCCGAAGTCCAAGTGGCTGGGTTTACTTGGCATGGCAATACGATAATCATCTTCGGGATCAGTTTCCTCAATGTTTTCTTCTTCTGCTTCGGCAGTTGTTTGTTCTGCTTGTTCTACATCAGCACTGGGGATTTTTTCCGAAGTTACCAGCCCGGATCGTTGCATCGCTTCAGAGATGGGAATAGTCTCCGAACCTTCAGCTTCGCCTCCCTCACGCTCAACCCAAGCGGTAGAACGCACTCTGGCCATTTAATTCTGAATTTGTGGGAATTAAATATTTTTTCTTCTTCCGAAGTTTTTTCTTCTGACGAAGCAGGCTTCAAGCTAGAGCTTCGTTCGATTCCGAGAGTCAAGCTTCGGCTATGGTTAAAAATTTTGGCAGCAAAACAGTGCAAATAGCAATGAATGCTGTGGTAACTTCACACCTACTCGTCTGTTTATATAGTACTGCAGGTAAGAAGGCGAAGCGCCAGGATTTTTACACCAGGCGGACAGCCGCTTGCACTCGCTGCGCGGTGGACCGCAGAGACCAAACAGTAACTCTGCAAGGTGGGACCGCTATGCGCTGGGAAACTGAATCGTTTCTCGACAACGAGCTCAGGGAAGGTGTTTTTTGGACCTTCGGCTTCCTGAAGCTTAGAAGACTTTTTTCACGGATCAAGCTTGTTACGAAAAACGATCTAGCGTCGCGAAAGGGGCTACTGTTGGGACTATGCTTCGTCGCCGAAGGTTTTGTAGGAAGAAGCAGTTTTCGGTTGAAGCTGTTCGTATGAGATGACCAAAGGTTCCTCTTCATGAAGCTTCGGAATTTACAAACCGACATAAAAGTAGAATGACCTTTTAGTCCATAAATGTTTGAGTCACCGTTGTAATCCCTTATGAGGGGCATAATTGTAATTCCTCACAGGCTACGCTCTGCGCCTATAAATAGGTGAACAGTACCTCTGTACTGTTCACGCAATCTTGTAATCACTAGCATATTACGCTGGAATTATTGCTTTCTGCTAAAACGAAGGTATAAATGTACCTAAATATTATGTTTCAATATTTAGGTTCACATAATAAAATATATGTCAATATTGTTATTCATTTTCGGCATGTCTTTCTATAATGCCTTATGTTTTACATTTTACTTCATATTGTTTTTCAAGTCTGATCACGAAGGTATGACCTTCGTGATATTTTGTTTATGGCCTTCGTCCGAAGCTCATTAAATCCTTGGGGATATAATGCTTCCGCGGGCGAAGGGCATCAATATTTAACATTTTATGTTGCCTTGTTCTTAATTCATAGCATTTGAGAACAAGTCCCCAACACCTCCCTTAGGAGCTTCTTCGCTTTTTACTTTCAGCGGAATCAGCGTTTATTTTTCGCTGTAAGCCTCCCTTAGGAGCTTCTTCGCCTTTTACTTTCAGTGGAATCAGCGTTTATTTTCCGTTGTAAGCTCTGCATTCCCTTCGGAACGACTTTTGAGCAGAAAACTTACGCTGCGCTCCCTTAGGAACGACTTTTTCCTGCTTCGAAGAAATTATATTGCGTTCTTTAGAACAAATTTTTGATAATTCGAAGGTCCTCCTTGCCACCATAAATTCTTATGCTTCGGCAACTTAAGCCTATGGAGAAGATATATTTTCATTATGGTAAAAAGCGAAACTGTTACAAGAGATTGAAAACGACAAAAAGCACTTAAGCTTCCCATAATTGTTCCTTATTAAAAAGAAAATAATACTGAATGCGAAAAGCTGTTGTCGGGGTAGGATATTTGTCAGTAAATATGCTTCGACTCTGGCACAGTACTATTGACTGTGCGAGCTTCGGACTCTTCTCTGAAGTCCCATTGGAGGTGAGTGTGCTGACTCCCTTCTGGCTGCTGGCCTCGTTGCATTGGTGGTGGAGGTGGAGGCTGTTGCCAAGATGCCTGAGGTTGGCTTGCCGAAGCAACAGAAGCTGCAGGGTGGTTGCCTACATACTCTGGAATGTAAGGCGAATAGTACGAAGCAGTATGCATGACTTGCTTCGGCTGACTCTGTTGTGCTGCAGCTTCTGCTATCTCCTTTTGCTTCTGGATGGTAACATGGCACATCCTGGTGGTGTGGCCCTTGTCCTCACCACAAAATAGACAATAAATTTTCCTGGGCTGATCCCCAAACCTTCCTCCGAAGCCCCTGGCGCCTCTGCCCCTTAGAGCTGGCGGCCGGAAAGAGCTTTGCTGCTGCCCCGAAGCTTGCGAGGAATACTGTGGCCTCTGTTGTTGGCTTCCTCTGTCATCACTCTGAGTAGAGTTGTGAATTGACCTGTCGTGCCTCGGGTGGATTCTTCCTCCGAAGCCCCTGGTCATTTCAGAGAACCTGTATGCTTCCTCCCTTCTTTGGCGGAAGTCATTGTCAGCTCGAATATACTCATCCATCTTCTGGAGTAGCTTCTCCAAAGTTTGAGGGGGTTTCCTGGCAAAATATTGGGCTGAAGGTCCCGGCCAAAGCCCCTTAATCATGGCCTCAATGACAATTTCATTGGGCACCGTTGGTGCTTGTGCCCTCAGACGCAAGAACCTTCGGACATACGCCTAAAGGTATTCTTCGTGGTCCTGGGTGCACTGGAACAAAGCTTGAGCAGTGACCGGCTTCGTTTGAAATCCTTGGAAACTGGTTATCAGCATGTCCTTCAGCTTCTGCCATGAGGTGATTGTCCCTGGCCGAAGAGAGGAGTACCAGGTTTATGCAACGCTCTTGACAGCCATGACAAAAGACTTTGCCATGACTGCAGTATTGCCACCATACGAAGATATGGTTGCTTCATAACTCATCAAGAATTGCTTCGGGTCTGAATGTCCGTCGTACATGGGGAGCTGCGGTGGCTTGTAAGATTGGGGCCAAGGTGTAGCCTGCAGTTCTGTTGACAGAGGAGAGGTATCATCAAAAGCAAAATTTCCATGATGGAAATCTTCATACCATTCGTCCTCGTTGTAAAAGCCCTCCTGATGAAGCTCTCTGTGCGGAGGCCTTCGGTTCTGCTCATCTTGAGTAAGATGACAAACTTCTTCAGAGGCTTCGTCTATCTGCCTTTGCAGGTCAGCTAGACGAGCCATCTTTTCCTTCTTCCGTTGGACCTGCTGATGGAGCATCTCCAAGTTTTGGATTTCTTGATCCAAGTCGTCCTCCTGAGGCGTTGGACTGGTGGCCTTCCTCTTCTGGTTTCGGGCCTCCCTAAGAGAAAGAGCATCCTGATTGGGATCCAGTGGCTGCAGAGCGGCAGCCCCTGTTGCTGAAGCTTTCTTCGGCGGCATGACGAAGGTTGAGGCTTGCCGAAGGTGTTCAAAACTCAAAGAATGGAAGTGAGTTCACCGGAGGTAGGCGCCAATGTTGGGGACTTGTTCTCAAATGCTTCGAATTAAGAACAAGGCAACATAAAAAGTGTTAAATATTAAAGTCCTTCGTCCTTCAAGACATTATGTCCCTTCGGATATAATGAATTCCGGACGAAGGTTGTGAAGGAAAAAACCTTCGTAGGCACAACAAATGATAAGGAACAATTCATGTACGAGATACGAAAAATAATATAGACATTATCATCAACTTATTTTTATTTGCATTACCATATTCAGAATAACAAATTATAAAAGTACCTTCGGTCTGATGGAAAGTAAAGGTACAGGCGTGATGCAAAAAGTGAATGCCAAGTCAGCGTGAACAGTACGGGGGTACTGTTCACCTATTTATAGGCAAGGGACGCAGCCCATGTAAAATTACATTCATGCCCTTTACATTTGCTAATAACTCTATAGTAATCCTTCAAGGTCTAATTTGCCTTTTCATCTTTAAGTCGGTTCCTCTTTTCTGCTGTCATGCCGAAGCTTTCCTGCGCACAGCTTCGTGATCACCTTGTCCTTCGTCATAATCATCTTTCGTCTGGCTCAAGCTTCGTCTTAACCATGCTCTGTATGCTCATGATCCGAATCCGAAGATACCTGTTCACATATTTCACTTGGAAAACATTGTCAAATCATGTTTTTGAGGACCTTCGGGAGCCGAAGGCCCCCAACACTAAATAACTCCAGAAATTCATAATTTCTTTGTTCTAACTCCGATTTGATCCATTCAAGTTGCGTTAGCTTCATAAAAATATTGTCTACGCAGTGGCAACATTAATTATACCATAGAACATATTTTTATAATTAGATATTTGTTTAGCCTATGTTTAGTAGATTATACCTTTTAACCAAAGTTAAACTAGACCATGATAGTTATTTGACTATAATATGATTTCTAAACAAGTTATAATCTGGATTAAAGTTTACTTAACTATTTGGAGTATATTTCCTCATATGATGTATATTAACCAATTTATAATATAGTTTAACATTTAAATCATATTTATCTTCCATAAATCATAACTCTTTAACCGTAACTCCGAATTTAGTGGTTCTCGAACCCACGATCTCTCGTAGTAACGCGTAGATTATTATTATGTAGTTTGTGCTTATGTTTGGTGTGATGTTAATTTTGCCAATACCATGTGTGTTTGTATTGCTACGACTAGCGCGAGGTTACGAGTCATCTGGAGAGCAAGTTGGTACCTGAAATCTCAAGTCCCAGGCAAGTTGTGCCCTTGATCACTTCTTTTTACCGAGTCATGTTCTTATTAATCATAATGATCTTCATAGGTTAATTTTGATGGGACCCTTTAGGTTACCCTAGTTCGATTATCTTTATACCTTGACTCCACTAAACTTTTTGGGTAGTACTTGCTATTGCTTCATGTGGTTTTGGGTATGGAGATACATTATTCATGATCACACTTTTATTATCAGTTTATTATTACTGTTCATGTTAAGATCATTATGTTAATTGGAACATGGAGCGACCACCCGGGAAAATAGTGCTACCACAAGGGTGGTATGGGACGCCCTTGGCTGATTAACTAGGAAAGCTAGTGGATGATGACCTTACCCGAAAGGGGCAAGGGCAGTAGGGGAGTGGTCAGTGTAGGGAGGTCCTTGGGTTGATTTTGTTGCGACGGCGGTCAGGCGAGGGATCCCTGCATTGGAGCTTCCTATAAACTGTAGCGGCTTTTCTGAAGCTAGTGGAACTTTGTAAAGGTCTCGTAGTGTTACCCTGCCTCGCCTCCTCGGTAGAGGTGTATGGGAGTGGCCTTCTCTTGGCAGATGGGTAACATGACTTGTGGGTAAAGATGTGCAACCTCTGCAGAGTGTAAAACTGGTATATAAGTCGTGCTCACGGTCATGAGCAGCTCGGACCCTCACATGATTAATTTATGGAACTAAATTTAATTTGTCATATGCATTGCAACGCAGGTGTTGTTATTACTTTTGTCCTACTACTTAATTGGGTTGGTATATACTTATACTTAGTAATTGCTAATAAAATTTTGACCAACTTTAAAAGCAATGCTCAGCTTCAACCATCCCCTTTGGTAAGCCTTACACTTCACGTGAGCTCCCACCTTTGGTGGGTTCATGCACATTATTCCCCACAGCTTGTTGAGCAATGAACGTATGTGATCTCACTCTTGCTGTCTCACACTCCCCCCATAGGTCAAGATCAGGTACCGCAGGATGAGTCGCATGGAGGATGTTGTGACGAGTTTGTGAGAGGTCTAGGTCGTCGTCTCCCAGTCAACTTTGGGTTGCTGGATCGTTGTCTCCTTATGATGTAATTATTTATTTATTTCGTACAGAGCTCCTATTATATAGTAAAGATGTGACATTCGTTTCTGTACTACTATTCATCATATGTGTGAGACTTGGTCCCAGCACACCTGGTGTTTATCTCGCGCCCAGGTTTTGGACCCCTAAAACCCGAGTGTGACAGAAGTGGTATCATAGCAATGTTGATAGTAGGACGAAACCTAGATAGAATTGGACAACCATTGCCTACTTACTGTTGGGTCCATGCTTCGTCGCCGAAGGTCTTATAGGAAGAAGCGGTCTTCGGCTGATGTTGTTTGTATAAGATGGCCGAAGGTTCCTCTTCATAAAGCTTCGGTATTACAAACCGACTTAAAGATAGAATGACCTTTTAGTCCATAAAGGTCTGAGTCAATGTTGTAAACTTTTATAAGGGGCATACTTGTAATTCCTCACAGGCTGCGTCCTGTGCCTATAAATAGTGAACAGTATTCCTTTATCGTTCACGCATTCTGATAATTGCAATCGCATCTTTCGGAGATCAACCTTTGCCAAGGCATAGGTATTATTGTATTCAATGATTCAATACGTTAAGTGAATATAATATAATTCGTCTATGATTTATTTACCCCTTTTTATACCCTTTATTTTATGTCATCTTATAATATCTATTGAAATCTTATTACGAAGACTTGAGCTTCGTAATTATATTCTCATCTACCTTCGTCCAAGGCTCATTATCCTCAAGGGAATAATGTTTCATGGACGAAGGGCATTAATATTTAACACTTTATGTTGCCTTGTTCTTAATTCATAGCATTTGAGAACAAGTCCCCAACATTGGCGCCACCTTTGCTGCTCTGATTCTTTCTAAACTTTCCTTAATCTTTTTTCATCCACTACTGCTTTACTCTGATTATCCTTACATTTTCACTCTAAATACAAAAGTGGATTTCACACTTCGAAATCTGTACCTAAAGATACCTTTAGAAATAGGAGATCTAATCTTAGAAACAAAAACAAAAACTATTTTTGTAGGTATCTATATACTTGAATGTTTGTTGTCTGATTTGGATCTTTGATTGAGTGTGATGAATTGTGGAGTAATAATAATATCCACAATTACATCTGCATATACATATAGGCATAAATATAAATAAATAAAATTCATAAGATAAAAAAACCTAGATTATCCTCCATTAAAGTGTATCTATTTTAAATAGATCCCTCTTAACTTAAAGGATTCTGTTTTAACCTAATAGGTTCATCTTATGTTAAAAAATAATATCATAAAATAACTAGCCAACTTAGATTATCCCCCATTAAAATATATATAACTTAATAGATTCATCATATCTTAAAAGATACTCTCTTACCTTAATTGATTCATCTTGTCTTGAAAAGATTTTATCTTATCCTAATAGACTTAACTGACCTCAAAAGATTCTACCTTATCCTTATGGATTCATCTTGCCCTGATAAGCATATTTATCCCACACTAGTGTAACAACCATGATCTATTCTAAAATAAATTAAGTAGATCTTATCTAGTCTAATCTAGTCACACACATATAACCTAGATCTGATCTAATGTGACAGATTAATCTAACCTAACGAAGGCTAACCTCAAGTTGAGTTAATCTATTAAAAGTTGCTTAAGAAGAAGGATAATACTGATGAAATAAATGAAACTCTACCCCTATAAAATATGCTTTAACTTAATTCACTCTGCACTAAGTTAAGAATGCCCGACCAACTCGGCATTATGCAACTACCTTAACCTTTCGATGGTTGCATAACCCCTCTGTTTTAACATAACAGAGATTCTAACTTACCTACACCATATAATTCATCCTATCTCAAAGGATTCTAACATAACCTAATAATATATATCCTACCCTGGTAGATCTATCTAACTTAAATTAGTCTAATCTAGTTATATCCAATCTAATCTAGACACTACCTAATCTAATATGATCCAATCTAAAGGATGTTATTTAAAAAAGTTAGTTAATACTAGTAACACGGATTATACATATTCATAGGAATGGGTTTTAAACCTAAATTGGTGTCCTAAACCAACTCGTCCGTGAAACCACGACCCAACCTATGTTATAGGTTGCCCAACCCATTTATCCCTGAAAGTCACCTAGAGGGGGGGTGAATAGGCGAAACCTAAAATTTATAAACTTAAGCACACACTAAAGCCGGGGGTTAGCGTTAGAATTAAATTCAAGTACGAAGAGAGAGGAAAACAAATCAAACAAGAATCAAGGCGAGCACGATGATTTGTTTTACCGAGGTTCGGTTCCAAAGAACCTAGTCCCCGTTGAGGAGGTCACAAAGACCAGGTCTATTTCAACCCTTTCCCTCTCTCAACCGGTCACTTAGACCGAGTGAGCCTTTTCCTTAATCTCTTGGGTCACTTAGACCCCGCAAGGACCACCACACACTTAGGTGTCTCTTGCTTTGATTACAAATCACTTGAGAAAATAAATGAGAAAGGAAGAAGGCAATCCAAGCGACAAGAGCGCAAATGAACACAAAATCTCTCTCTCACAAGTCACTAAGTGTTTGAGATGAATTTGGGACTTGGAGATGATTTGATCTTTTGAATTGTGTTTTGGAATGAATGCTAGAGCTCTTGTATTGAATATGATCTTTAGAAAACTTGGATGCCAAAAGATGTGGTGGTTGGGGGTATTTATAGCACCCAACCACTTTGTAGCCGTTGGCCAATGCTGCTGGCGACGGGAGCACCGAACAGTTTGGAGCGCCACCGGACACCCACTGTTCATTGTCCGGTGCTCAGCCACGTCAACTAACTGTTAGGGTTCTGAGCTGGTCGACCGTTGGAGCCTTTGTCTTCTTGCGGCACCAGACTGTCCGGTGCCCTCTGACCTTGCTGCTCTGACTCTGCCGTGCACTGTTCACCGTGGCAGGCACTATTGCAGTCGATCGTTGGCGCTGGATAGTTGTTGCTCCGCTGGCTCACCGGATAGTTCGGTGGCACACCAAACAGTCCGGTGAATTATAGCGGAGCGCGCCCTGGAATTCCCGAGAGTGGTTGGTTCATCACTGTACGGCCTGGTACACCGGACACTGTCCGGTGGCACACCGGACAGTCCGGTGCGCCAATTTTCAGCACACTCAAGGATTTGCTCCGGATTATTTGAATGAGTCCTTAACTTGATTTCTTTCTTGGTTTGTGTTGAACCTTGTGCACCTGTAATACATGAATTCTAGACAAACTAGTTAGCCCACTTGTTTGCGTTGGTCATCGACCACCAAAATTAATTATAGGAAATAGTTAACCCTATTTCCCTTTCAATCTCCCCCTTTTTGGTGCTTGATGCCAACACAAACCAAAGCAAATATAAAGTGCAGAAATGTAACTCGTTTGCATTTATGATGAATGTGCATAGGTTACTTAGAGTTAAACCAATGAAAGTATCACTAAGAATAAGAGTGAATGGATTGCTTTTCTTTTTATTAAACATTTTGGACCACTTTTGCACCACATGTTTGTTTTTGCAAAACTTTTGGAAAATCTTTGCAAAATCCTTTTGCAAATAGTCAAAGGTATATGAATAAGTTTGCAAGAAGCATTTTTAGGATTTTGAAATTTCTCCCCCTATATCAAATGCTTCTCCTTTGACTACATAAAAACTCCCCCTGAATGAAATTCTCCCCTTAGCTTTCAAGAGGGTTTTGAAGTAGATACTAATTGAAATTTTTCTTTCACATGTGAGTTGAGGAGTTGGATACCAATTGCAAATATACTATTTGAAATGCTTAATGTGAAGTTTTGAAGATACCAATGAGAAATTTTCTTCACATGCCAATTGAAAATTCATTTTGATTAAGTACTAATTGAAATACTTATTTTTGAAAGATACTAATTTGAAAAATATACTAAAAATTTTTAAAATGGTGGTGGTGCGGTCCTTTTGCTTTGGGCTTAATATTCTCTCCCCCTTTGGCAATAATCGTTAAAACGGAGAACCTGAGAGCCCTAATTATTTTTCTCCCAAATGGTAAAGTAAATATGAGTGAAGAGTCATACCATTGAGAGTTTGTGGAATACCGGCAAAGGGTAAATATCGTTAGAGTTGAGTGGAAGCCTTGTATTTGCCGAAACCTCCATTTCCCTTTCAATCTAAGACTAAGTATAGAAATACACTTGATAATACATTAGTCTTAGTCTTGGCACAAGAAGAACAAGAAATATGCAATTGTTCCAAATGAAAGATATATGATTAAAGGTATATAAAAGAGCTATGTGTGCAATATTTCAATCAAAATTCCGAGAATCAAGTATATTTAGCTCATTCCTAAGTTTGCTAAAAGTTTTCTCATCTAATGGCTTGGTAAAGATATTGGCTAATTGGTTGTGAGTGTTCACATAAGCTATTTCGATATCCCCCTTTTGTTGGTGATCTCTCAGAAAGTGATACCGGATGTCTATGTGCTTAGTGCGACTGTGTTCAACGGGATTATCCGCCATGCGGATTGCACTCTCATTATCACATAGGAGAGGGTCTTTGCTCAACTTGTAGCCATAGTCCCTAAGGGTTTGCCTCATCCAAAGTAGTTGCGCACAACAATGGCTTGCGGCAATGTACTCGACTTCGACGGTGGAAAGAGCTACTGAATTTTGTTTCTTTGAAGCCCATGACACTAGGGATCTTCCTAAAAACTGACAAGTCCCTAATGTGCTCTTGCTATCAATCTTACATCCGGCCCATTCGGCATTGGAATACCCAATTAGATCAAAGGTAGATCCCTTGGGGTACCAATGCCCAAACTTAGGAGTGTAAACTAAGTATCTCATGATTCTCTTCATGGCCCTAAGGTGAACTTCCTTAGGATTTGCCTGGAACCTTGCACACATGCATACAGAAAGCATAATATCCGATCGAGATGCACATAAGTAGAGTAAAGATCCTATCATCGACCGGTATACCTTTTGATCTATAGATTTACCTCCCGTGTCGAGGTCGAGATGCCCATTGGTTCCCATGGGTGTCTTGATGGGTTTGCCATCCTTCATTCCAAACTTCTTAAGTATGTCTTGAATGTACTTTGTTTGGCTGATGAAGGTGCCATCTTGGAGTTGCTTGATTTGAAATCCTAGGAAATACTTCAACTCCCCCATCATAGACATCTCGAATTTCTGTATCATGATCCTACTGAACTCTTCACAAGTTGACTTGTTAGTAGACCCAAATATAATATCATCAACATAAATTTGGCATACAAACAAGTCTTTTGCAACAGTCTTAGTAAAGAGAGTAGGATCGGCTTTTCCGAGTTTGAAGCTATTAGTGATAAGGAAATCTCACAGGCAACCATGCTCTTGGGGCTTGCTTGAGCCCATAAAGCGCCTTTGAGAGTTTGTAAACATGGTTAGGGTACTAACTATCTTCAAAGCCGGGAGGTTGCTCAACATAGACCTCTTCCCTAATAGGTCCATTGAGGAAGGCACTCTTCACGTCCATTTGATAGAGCTTGAAGCCATGGTAAGTAGCATAGGCAAGTAATATACAAATTGACTCAAGCCTAGCTACGGGTGCATAAGTTTCATCAAAGTCCAAACCTTCAACTTGTGAATAACCTTTGGCCACAAGTCGGGCTTTGTTCCTTGTCACCACACCATGCTCATCTTGTTTGTTGCGGAATACCCACTTGGTATCTACAATATTTTGGTTAGGACGTGGAACTAAATGTCATACCTCATTCCTTGTGAAGTTGTTGAGCTTCTCTTGCATAGCCACCACCCAATCCGGATCTCTTAGTGCATCCTCCACCCTGTATGGCTCAATAGAGGACACAAAAGAGTAATGTTCACAGAAATGAGCAACTCGAGATCTAGTGGTTACCCCCTTATGAATGTCACCAAGGATGGAGTTGACGGGGTGATCTCTTTGAATTGCTTGGTGGACTCTTGGGTGTGGCGGTCTTTGATCCCTTATTTCTTGATCATCTTCCTTGTCTTGATCATCTTCATCTTCCCCTTGATCCATGTCCTCCTCTTGAGGTGGCTCATCCTCTTGATCTTCATTTTTATCATCTTGAGCCTGATTTTCGTCTTGAGTTGGTGGAGATGCTTGTATGGAAGATGATGGTTGATCTTGTGCTTGTGTGGGCTCTTCGGATTCCTTAGGACACACATCCCCAATGGACATGTTCCTTAGCGCGACGCACGGAGCCTCTTCATCATCTAGTTCATCAAGATAAACTTGTTCCACTTGGGAGCCATTAGTCTCATCAAACACAATGTCACAAGAAACCTCAACTAATCCAGTGGATTTGTTGAAGACTCTATATGCCCTTGTGTTTGAGTCATACCCTAGTAAAAAGCCTTCTACAGCCTTAGGAGCAAATTTAGAACTTCTACCTCTTTTAATAAGAATAAAACATTTGCTACCAAAGACTCTAAAATATGAAACATTGGACTTTTTACCAGTGAGGAGTTCGTATGATGTCTTCTTGAGGATTCGGTGAAGATATAACCGGTTGATGGAGTAGCAGGCGGTGTTAATCTCCTCAGCCCAGATCCGGTCTGGTGTCTTGTACTCATCAAGCATGGTCCTTGCCATGTCCAGTAGAGTTCTATTCTTCCTCTCCACTACACCATTTTGTTGAGGTGTGTAGGGAGAAGAGAACTCATGCTTGATGCCCTCCTCCTCAAGAAAGCCTTCAATTTGTGAATTCTTGAACTCCGTCCCATTATCACTTCTTATCTTTTTGATTCTCAATTCGAACTCATTTTGAGCCCATCTTAAGAATCTCTTTAAAGTCTTTTGGGTTTGAGATTTTTCCTACAAAAAGAATACCCAAGTGAAGCAATAATAATCATCCACAATAACTAGATAGTACTTACTCTCGCCGATGCTTATGTAAGTGATCGGGCCGAATAGATCCATGTGGAGTAGCTCAAGCGGCCTGTCCGTCGTCATTATGTTTTTGTGTGGATGGTGAACTCCAACTTGTTTCCCTGTTTGGCATGCGCTACTAACCTTGTCTTTCTCAAAATGAACATTGGTTAGTCCTAAAATGTGCTCTCCCTTTAGAAGCTTGTGAAGATTCTTCATCCCAACATGGGCAAGTCGGAGATGCTAGAGCCAGCCCATATTAGTCTTAGCAATTAAACAAGTGTCTAGCTCAGCTTGATTGTCATTAAAATCCACTAAGTATAGTTGACCATCTACCACTCCATTAAATGCTATTGAATCATCACTTCTTCTAAAGACAGTAACACCTAAATCAGTGAATAGACAGTTGTAACCCATTTTACACAATTGAGAAACAGAAAGCAAATTGTAATCTAAGGAATCTACAAGAAAAACATTGGAAATAGAATGGTCAGGTGATATAGCAATTTTACTCAAACATTTGACCAAACCTTGATTTCCATCCCCGAATGTGATAGCTTGTTGGGGATCTTCGTTTTTCTCATAGGAGGAGAACATCCTTTTCTTCCCTGTCATGTGGTTTGTGCACCCGCTATCGATTATCCAACTTGAACTATCAGATGCATAAACCTACAAAACAATTTTAGGCCTTGTTCTTAGGTACCCAAACAGTCTTGGGTCCTTTGACGTTAGAAACAAGCACCTTGGGTACCCAAACACAAGTTTTGGAGCTCTTGTGTTTGCCCCCCAACGTATTCGGCAACTACTTTGCCTAATTTGTTAGTTAAAACATATGATGTATCAAACGTCTTAAATGAAACATTATGTTCATTTGATGCAGCAAGAATTTTCTTTCTAGGCATTTTAACATGAGTGGTATGCCTAGAGCTGGAAGCCTCATTTTTATACATAAATGCAAGATGAGAGACATTATGAGGTTTCTTAGCATGGATTTTCCTAATCTTGTGCTCATGATAGTTTGCAGGATATAAAATGTAACCCTCACTATCCTGAACCATGGGAGCCTTACCCTTAACAAAATTAGACAATCTTTTGGGGGCATTAAGCTTGACATTGCTTCGGCTCCCTTGATGGAACCCAATGCCATCCTTATTGCCAGGGCGTCTCCCATTATAGAGCATACTACGAGCAAATTTAAAGTTTTCATTTTCGAGCTTATGCTCGGCAATTTTAGCAGTTAATTTAGCTATATGATCATTTTGTTGTTTTATCATGGCAAGGTGACCATCCATAGCTTTAATATCAACATCTCTACATCTAGTACAAATAGTAACATGATCAACAGTAGATGTAGAGGGTTTGCATGCATTCAATTCTTCAATCTTAGCATTTAATTTATCATTCTCAATTCTAAGACTAGAAATTGAATCATTGCAAACATTCAACTTTTCAATCTTAGAAACTAAACTAGCATTATCAGTTCTAAGACTTGAAATTGAATCATGACAAATGCTAAGCTCCTTAGATAAGTTTTTGCATTTTTATACTTCTTGAGCATAAGCATTTTTCAATTTAACAAATTTTTTATTTTCTTTAATAAGGAAGTTCTCTTGGATTTCCAAGAGATCATCCTTCTCGTTAATGGTTTCTATTAATTCTTTTAATTTTTTCTTTTGGTCCATGTTAAGGTTGGCAAAGAGATCAAGTAAATCATCTTCATTATCACTAGAGCTACCTTCATCACTAGATATTGTATATTTGGGGTGGCTCTAGAGTGTGCCTTCCTCTTCTTGCCGTCCTTAGCCATGAGACACTTGTGGCCGACGTTGGGGAAGAGAAGTCCCTTGTTGATGTCGATGTTGGCGGCATCCTCGTCGAAGGAGGAGTCGGTGGAGCTCTCGATGGAGTCCCATTCCCGACATATGTGCGCATCGCTGCCCTTCTTTTTGTAGTATCTCTTCTTCTCCCTCTTCTTCCCCTTCTTGTCTTCGTCCCTGTCACTTCCACTGGAAATTGGACATTTAGCTATGAAATGATCGGACTTACCACAATGGTAACACATCCTCTTGGAGCAGGACTTAGTCTTTCCCCTCCTTTGTTTGAGGATTTGGCGAAAGCTCTTGATGATGAGCGTCATCTCCTCGTTGTTGAGCTTGGAGGCATCGATTGGAAGCCTACTTGGTGTAGACTCCTTCTCTTCTTCTGTTGCTTTGAATGCAACAGGTTGCACCTCGGGTGTGAAGGTGGCGCCTTGCTCCAAGTTGACAATGTGTTTGGAGTCTTTGATCATTAGTTCAAAGCTCATAAACTTGCCAATCACTTCCTCGGGAGACATTAGTTTGTATCTAAGATCCCCACATATTAATCGTACTTGAGTAGGATTACGAAAAACAAGGGATCTTAGAATAACCTTGACCATTTCATGGTCATCCCATTTGGTGCTCCCGAAGTTGCACACTTGGTTGACCATCGTCTTGAGCCGGTTGTACATTGCTTACGGCTCTTCCTCTTTGTTGAGGACGAATCGACCGAGTTCTCCCTCGATCGTCTCGCGCTTGGTGATCTTGGTCACCTCGTCCCCTTCGTGCGCGGTTTTGAGGACATCCCAAATTTCTTTGGCGCTCTTTAACCCTTGCACCTTGTTATACTCCTCTCGACACAAGGAGGCGAGGAGTATAGACGTGGCTTGGGAGTTAAAGTGCCTAATTTGGGCGGCCTCGTCCGAGTCATAGTCCTTGTCCCCCACCTTTGGTGCCTGTGCTCCAAACTCAAAAATATCCCAAATACTTTCGTGGAGTGAGGTTAGATGGTGCCTCATTTTATCACTCCACATACAATAATCTTCACCATCAAAATATGGTGGTTTGCCTAGGGTACGGAAAGTAATGGAGCGCGCTTTGAAATACGGGGATAGCGTAGGGGCATCTTACTATACTTCTTGCGCTCATGGCGCTTAGAAGTAGTGGACGGCTCGGAGCTTGATGTGGAGGGTGACGAAGAGTCGATCTCGTAGTAGACAACCTTCTTCATCTTCTTCTTTTTGTCACCTCTCCGATTTGACTTGATGGAAGAAGAGGATTCCTCCTTGTGTTTGTTATCGGACTCCCTTGAGAGAGTCCTCCCCAAGCTTGCGGCCTTTTCACCGGTCATGATCTCCAGACATCACTTCAAGTTGGTTAGACTCTTAATGAAGCACTGGCTCTGATACCAATTGAAAGTCACCTAGAGGGGGTGAATAGGCGAAACCTGAAATTTATAAACTTAAGCACACACTAAAGCGGGAGGTTAGCGTTAGAATTAAATTCAAGTCCAAAGAGAGAGGAAAACAAATCAAACAAGAATCAAGGCGAGTGAACACGATGATTTGTTTTACCGAGGTTTGGTTCCAAAGAACCTAGTCCCCGTTGAGGAGGTCACAAAGACCGAGTCTATTTCAACTCTTTCCCTCTCTCAACCGGCCACTTAGACCGAGTGAGCCTTTTCCTTAATCTCTTGGGTCACTAAGACCCTGCAAGGACCACCACACACTTAGGTGTCTCTTGCTTTGATTACAAATCACTTGAGAAAAGAAATGAGAAAGAAAGAAGGCAATCCAAGCGTCAAGAGCGCAAATGAACACAAAATCTCTCTCACAAGTCACTAAGTGTTTGAGATGAATTTGGGACTTGGAGAGGATTTGATCTTTTGAATTGTGTTTTGGAATTAATGCTAGAGCTCTTGTATTGAATATGATCTTCAGAAAACTTGGATGCCAAAGGATGTGGTGGTTGGGGGTATTTATAGCCCCCAATCACTTTGTAGTCGTTGGCCAAGGCTGCTAGCGACGGGCGCACCGGACAGTCCGGTGCGCCACTGGACACCCACTATTCATTGTCCGGTGCTCCTCCACGTCAGCTAACCGTTAGGGTTCGGAGCTGGTCGACCGTTGGAGCATTTGTCTTCTTGCGGCACCGGATAGTCCGGTGCTACACCGGACAGTCCGGTGCCCTCTTACCTTGCTGCTCTGACTCTGCCGCGCACTATTCACCGTGGCAGGCGCTTTTGCGGTCGACTGTTGGCGCTGGATAGCCGTTGCTCCGTTGGCTCACCGGACAGTCCGGTGAATTATAGCGGAGCGCGCCCTGGAATTCCCGAGAGTGGCTGGTTCATCATTGTACGGCATGGTGCACCGTACACTGTCCTATGGCACACCGGACAGTCCGGTGCGCCAATTTTCAGCACACTCAAGGATTTGCTTCGGTTTTTTTGATTGAGTCCCTAACTTGATTTCTTTCTTGGTTTGTGTTGAACCTTGTGCACCTATAATACATGAATTCTAGACAAACTAGTTAGTCCACTTGTTTGCGTTGGTCATCAACCACTTATAGGAAATGGTTAACCCTATTTCCCTTTCAATCCCAAAAGAAAAGTAAAACTCTATTTAACCTACCTACCCCATGTACCCGCAATTGTTATCCCAACTCAAATAATGGTATCTAACACCATAACCGATGGTCCCTAAATCAGACCCAAGAAGAAGGTTAACCTCGACAATGAAGGATATGAGTAGAAACAGATCTTCTGATGAATCAAGATCCACCACCTAGAATAGAAGTCTTCCTTACCTAACATTTCTTACCCCTAAATCTTCTCTACACTCACCTAAAACCTGATGTACCCCTTGTTTTCTATGCCACACCTGCTAATGGCATGAAAATTTTAGGTGTATAAAAAAACTAATTAGAAGTTCCACTTAGAAATGAAATACTAGAATTTCATAACGATAAAGTCAGCTTGATAATGCTTAAGTAAATGATATTCTTAAATAGGATTATATAATCTAATATGATCTAATCTAATGTGATCTACTTAAACAGATCAATGATACTGGTAGAAGAGATTAGACCCTGCTAGTCAGGTGTTAACTTAACTTAGCACATTAGACCAACTCGACCATGAGCATAAGAGCTAACCCAACCAATAGAGTCATGATGAATTGCATAGTCTGTCCATCCCCACCTAGCATCAAACAAACTTTTTACCTACATCATGTAGTCCATCTCACCCATATCCATCTTAACTATATTCCCCCAACTCCGATAATATACATTAACCTCGAATTAATGAGACCAAAACCGAAGAAGAAAAGATCAACATCGACAAGGAAGGATATAACAGTCAAAGCGAATCTCTAGATGAATCCAGACTTAAACATTTCAGATGAAGTCTTTTCCTTGCCATAATCTTCCTTACCTCAACCTGTCTAGTTTATATCCAACATAGTAAGTAGTTGGATACCTATGCTCTCCTAATCACCCACCATTGACTATAAAAAATGAGACTCTGGATTTTTGAACCAATTATAGACTAAAAACCGAATTACAAATCAATCCTTTTATATCCCTTTTCTTACAAATCTCGAGGACGAGATTTCTGTTAAGGGGGGTAGGATTTATAAAGCCCAAAATTGGTAAAAGGAAAAATGATAAATGGGTAAATATATTTATAATGGTGTTTGAGAATTTTTGAAACCTTTGGAAAAAAATATTTGGACCCTTGCATTTTCATAACCAACTAATGGAGTAATGCTAGTCAATTAACCCATAAATAAAGGAATGTGTATCCCATGCTTAGGATTTTGTTGGGAAACATTTTGGTTTGACCTCAAATTGTAAAAAAAAGTATAAAACAGAAAGTGAGAGAGAAAATTGTAATAATAATCTATTATTTCCAAAATTAAACAATGATAAGAAGAATAAATAATAGCATTGAAAATAGTAGATCTATAGGATTATGTTTGAGGATGGAAATCTGAAATTTTAAAATACAAAATTTCAATAGGTTTGAATTTAAAATAGAAATTTGAAAAGGTGAAAGAAACTAAAATAGAAAAGAAAAGGAAATGAACAAACCTGCTCTTGGGCCAACTCTCTTCGTCGCGGCCCACCTCCACTCCTCAACCTGCGCAGCCCAGTCCTGCACCGGCGGCCCATCACCTCTTTCCGTCTCTCACACCAACGGGCGGGTCCCACTCATAAACCTCTCTACCAACCACACTCACTAAGTCGCGGGGCTTGCATGTCGACCTTGTCACCCAGAACCCGTGCGCGCGTTGCTCGCGCCCACTCGTTCGCCACATTCGCTGATGGGTGGGCCCTAGTGAACCGTGATTTCTTCACCCGTGTCGCCGGACGCCATTGCAGAGCCAAGGAGGAGAGATGGAGAGAGAGCCGCCACACGAAATTTTTGCTTGCACAGCCGTTGGGACTTCGGGGGTACTCGAGGGCTACATTGGTGCACGAAGGATGTATCTGGGGCAACCTTAGAAGCTGCGACAACCGGGAGCCACGGGAATTCGTCGTCGGAATTCCTCCTCCGCCGCGGTGACACCGCACGCCATGGGCAGGGCTCGTCATCGTTTCAATCACTGGTAAATCCACCACCACGCCCTTTGCCTTGGCCTTCTCATAGGGTAGCGCTCGTTAATTCGCGGAATAGGGCATCAGAGCGTTGGCCAAGGCCTCGCCGGCGGACTGCGCCGCCGCGGGCAATCCATCCCGCCGCGGCTTGGGTGGGGGTTTGACGATGTGAGCGGGGCCACTGGTCAATGGATGAACGGCGAAGATCGAGCTTGGAATATCTGTTTAGCTCGAGGGGATTGTGCGTCGTTGATCGGATAGTGGTTGGACTAGATCAGATCGTGATCTCATCAAACCGGTAAGGATTCCGGACCGTTGATTTCTAGATCTGGGGCACGATTAGATCTTCGCGTAACACTTCATTCATAAAATCCTGATCGTCGATCACTAATTGAACGACCGTTGTTGTGTACTGATTCGTGATGTTTGGCTTCTAATCTAATCCGTTGACTTAGATCGGGCGGCTCAGATTCCATCTTACCCCTTCGCTGTGGTGAATTAACAGAAGAGCCCCTGGATTTCTAAATAATCAACCCGTCGTCCATTTTCTGTGAAAAGAAAATAGAATTAAATGGAGACTTTGCATATAAACCCCTGGAAGTCATTTTTAGGTATAAAATTAATTCTAAATAACCTAGAATCTTGTTTAGTCCATATCTCATCCGTTTTAACTCCAAATTGATTCGTTCCAGTTGTATTCATTTTGTTTTAATATTGTTTATCACCTAGTACCTTTGTTTTGCCATGAAACTTAATTTAAAATTATTCACTTGAATTACTCTATTATAGGTACTAAATAACTCCAGAAATTCATAATTTCTTTGTTCTAACTCTGATTTGACCCATTAAAATTGCGTTAGCTTCATAAAAATATTGTCTATGCAGTGGCAACATTAATTGTACCATAGAACATTTTTATAGTTAGATATTTGTTTAGCCTATGTTTAGTAGATTATACCTTTTAACCAAAGTTAAACTAGACCATGATAGTGATTTGACTATAATATGATTTCTAAACAAGTTATAATCTGGATTAAAGTTTACTTAACTATTTGGAGTATATTTCCTCATATGATGTATATTAACCAATTTATAATATAGTTTAACATTTAAATCACATTTATCTTCCATAAATCATAACTCCTTAACCGTAACTCCGAATTTAGTGGTTCTCGAACCCACGATGTCGTAGTAACGCGTAGATTATTATTATGCAGTTTGTGCTTATGTTTGGTGTGATGTTAATTTTGTCTATACCATGTTAGTTTGTATTGCTATGACTAGCGCGAGGTTACGAGTCATCTTGAGAGCAAGTTGGTACCTGGAATCTCAAGTCCTAGGCAAGTTATGCCCTTGATCACTTCTTTTTACCTAGTCATGTTCTTATTAATCATAATGATCTGCATAGGTTAATTTTGATGGGACCCTTTAGGTTACCTTAGTTTGATTATCTTTATACCTTGACTCCACTAAACTTTTTGGGTAGTACTTGTTATTGCTTTATGTGGTTTTGGGTATGAGATACATTATTCATGATCACACTTTTATTATATGTTTATTATTATTGTTCTTGTTAAGATCATTATGTTAATTGGAACATGGAGCGACCACCCGGGAAAACAGTGCTACCACAAGGGTGGTATGGGACGCCTTTGGCTGATTAATTAGGAAAGCTAGTGGATGACTACCTTACCCAAAAGGGGCAAGGGTAGTAGGGGAGTGGTCAGTGTAGGGAGGTCCTTGGGTTGATTTTGCTGCGATGGCAGTCAGGCGAGGGATCCCTGCATTGGAGCTTCCTATAAACTGTAGCGGGTTTTCTGAAGCTAGTGGAACTTTGTAAAGGCCCCGTAGTGTTACCCTGCCTCGCCTCCTCGGTAGAGATGTATGGGAGTGGCCTTCTCTTGGCAGATGGGTAACATGACTTGTGGGTAAATATGTGCAACCTCTGCAGAGTGTAAAACCGGTATATCAGTCGTGCTCACAGTCATGAGCAGCTCGGACCCTCACATGATTAATTTATGGAACTAAATTCAATTTGTCATATGTATTGCATTGCAGGTGTTGTTATTACTTTTGTTCTACTACTTAATTGGGTTGGTATTTAATTATACTTAGTAATTGCTAATAAAAGTTTGATAAACTTTAAAAGCAAGGCTTAGCTTCAACCATCCCCTTTGGTAAGCCTTACACTTCCAGTGAGCTCCCACCTTTGGCGAGTTCATGCATATTATTCCCCACAACTTGTTGAGCGATGAATGTATGTGAGCTCACTCTTGCTGTCTCACACTCCCCCCACAGGTCAAGATCAGGTACCACAGGATGAGTCGCATGGAGGATGTTGTGATGAGTTCGTGAGAGGTCTAGGCCGTCGTCTCCCAGTCAACTTTGGGTTGTTGGGTCATTGTCTTCTTATGATGTAATTATTTATTTATTTCGTACAGAACTCCTATTATATAGTAAAGATGTGACATTCGTTTCTGTACCACTATTCATCATATGTGTGAGACTTGGTCCCAGCACACCTGGTGTTTATCTCGTGCCCGGGTTTTGGACCCCTAAAACCTGGGTGTGACGGTCAAGCCCGTGAATCCCAGGTGGAGGAGGACTGCGGATTTCACGTGCCATGCGCTGGTTGTTACCGTGCGCTCGCGAGGTTGTTCCGAGGTGGGTGACAGGGCTGACGGGGTGACCCCACATGCAAGCGACACAGCGAGGCGATAAGGTGGTAGTTCAACTGGCCATCAGGGTCCACACGACAGCGGAGCAAGTAACCCTACTGCGCGCGAGCAAGCACTCTAGCCGTGGGGCCCGCATGGCGGTGAAACGGAGGGCCTAGAGACCCCAGCTGTCGGTGCAACGCAGCTGGGCAGAGAAAAGTGGAAGCTAGGCCGCGCGGGACTGGGGGTGGAGATGGGCCAGCCAAGAAGAAACGACCCATACATGCGTTTGCATTTTTTTCTTTTATCATTCTCTGCTTTGTTTTTCAAATTTCAATTTCAAGTATTCAACTCAAATTCAAATCTCTGTTTTGAAGTCTAGGTTCCCAATCTCACCCATAATCCTAATGTGAATATAACTCCTATTTTCAATATTATTATTTATTCTCCTTCCCACTATTTATTTCTAGAATTAAATGACTTTATCACCATTTCCTTTCTAAATTGTATGTTTTATATTTTTGTTCATAATTTGAGATCAAATTTAAGTTATGATTCCTTTATTTCAATAAAATGCCTCACAACAAAATCATTAGCATGAGATGCACATTTCCTAACTTCACTCTCTTAATTGATTATGATAGTGGAAGGAAATTAATAAATTTATAAAGGTTTCAAACATTCTGAAGACACCATTATAAATATATATTTATTTACTTTATTATTATTATTTCATTCTACCAATTTTTGGGCTTTACAGTATGGCATTTAGTTCCACGTCCTAACCAAAATGTTGCAGGTACCAAGTGGGTATTCCGCAACAAACAAGATGAGCATGGTGTGGTGACTAGGAACAAAGTTCGACTTGTTGCCAAGGGATATTCACAAGTCGAAGGTTTGGATTTCGATGAATCCTATGCACCCGTAGCTAGGCTTGAGTCAATTCGTATATTACTTGCCTATGCTATTTACCATGGCTTTAAGTTATATCAAATGGACATGAAGAGTGCTTTCCTCAATGGCCCTATCAAGGAATAGGTATATGTTGAGCAACCTCTCGACTTTGAAGATAGTGAGTATCCTACACATGTTTATAAGCTCTCAAAGGTGCTTTATGGGCTCAAGCATGCCCTAAGAGCATGGTATGAATGCCTGAGAGACCTTCTTATCACTAATGGTTTCAAAGTTGGAAAAGCTGACCCTACTCTCTTCACTAAAACAATTGCTTAAGACTTGTTCATATGCCAAATTTATGTTAATGATATTATATTTGGGTCTACTAATAAGTCATCTTGTGAAGAGTTTAGTAGGATTATGATACAGAAATTCGAGATGTCTATGATGGGGGAGTTGAAGTATTTCCTTGGATTTCAAATCAAGCAACTCCAATAGGGCACCTTCAACTCCAAGAGATTCTCAAGAAGTTTGGAACGAAGAATGACAAACCCATCAAGACACCCATGGGAACAAATGGGCATCTTGACCTCGACACGGGAGGTAAATCCGTAGATCAAAAGGTATATCAGTCGATGATAGGTTCTTTACTCTCACTACTACAGATCATGCTATATGAGACGGTTAATTTTCAGTTATTAAGACGCTTATGAAGTGTCCAATTTTGATGGAGTCGCAAAAGATGTCCCACATTTAAGATGGTTATAAACCGTCTTAAAAGATATTATATAAGACAATTTTTAATTTATAACCGTCTGAAAAAGGTATTTGTTTAAGTCATTTTGTCTGATAAACTGTCTGAAAAATGTATTTGTTTAAGTCATTTCGTCCGATAAACTGTCTTGAATTAGTTTTTTTAAGACACTGCTTCTAAAGAACCGTAGAGAATACAAACATTAAAAGTCATAAAGTATTTATCAAACCGTCTCGAATATCCTACAATAATAGACGTTACAATAGGGAAACCATCTTATTTAGGTGACTAATAATGGACGTTTTAAAAACCGTCTTATTTAGGAGACTGATATTAGACATTTTGGTAACCGTCTTATTAATAATTAAACGAAATGACTTACATGGCAGTACATTCTTCAATTTATAATCATTTTTTCAGATATCATGTTATAATAATTTGAAAGAGAAATATACATACACATATATTGAACAACATTATAATTAATATAATATAAATAAGTACCATTCAATATATCATAAGCATTGTCAAACAACGCATACATAAATGTACTCTAAATCTAAACTAATTAAAATACAACTGTTTGCACTAATGTTAAGCCTAACTTTATATTATGAATTAAAGTCTCCACACTTTTGCGACCATCAAATTTGAATTCTATTCTATGTTTTCCTGTACAACAAATAGGAGAAAACTAGACATAGCAAAAAGCTCCAAGCAGCACGTGGATGGTCTCAAAGCTGCCCTTGTGCTTCTCCCTGTTCTTGATGACTCCTACACGCCCGGTGTTCCTCCGGCTAGTCACCATGACCACGTTGCCGACGTCAAACTTGATGATCCTTGCCTATGTATTATCTCCCTATTAGCCTTATCCAAAGCCAAATCCATAATTCTAGATAAAGCAAGTAATTTATCAGCAACAAAAGAAGTTCAGATTAAATACGAAATGAAATATAACAATCCTTTCAGAAACTTGGAGGCATACTTGCTATATTGCAGTTGTGGACCAAGGGAGCCGAGCTTTGGATTTCCCTCGACTTCACGCAGACGATCTTTGAGCAGGGACGTTGGTTTCACATCCTTTATGTCAACAGTAAGGTTCTTAAATAGCACCTGAAATCCCAAAAGAACATTTAGCATGGCCATGGGTAGCTAGGGCAGAAACACATAAATATCCATAAAGTTCATGTGATCCAAAACATTGAAAAGACAAGCACCAAAGTTGCAGTTGTATAATGAACAAAATCTCAACATACTCTCATCTCATCAGGATGAAATATCCATAAAGTTCACAAAAAATCATACCTAAAATGGTGCCTCCAAAATCTTAATAAGATTTGCCAACTGAAGCAATACATGGCCTGTCACAACTCTATGCTTGAAGGATGCACTTCCCAGAAGATGAAGAATAACAGGGAACAGATGAATTGTGCTCTTTGGATGAGCTCGCCCAGCTAAAGCAGTAACAGGTCCATGGCGTTTGCCAACCATAACCTGCTGTATATCGCTGGAGACAGTGTCAAGAATACCAGGGACCAAGGAAGCAACCAACTGCACAAATGCTTCTGTACAATGATGAATAAAACCCTCCTTCTCCTTTCCCAGTCTATCAACAGCTGATATTAATTTTGCATTGCAAAAGAAATGAGGAAGCCACCTTCGACTATTCTTGCAAAGCAGAGCAACAAACAAAAGGGCCTTCACACGCAGAACATCAGTTCCCTGTTCTATTAGAGAAATGAGCCCGGGGACCAATTGTTTGTCATCTGATAATGAAAGAATATACTGGTTCATGCTTGTCACAGTGTTTTTCATCTGATTATTAACATTGAAGTGAATTGTACACCTCAGGAAGCACATAAATTTTACCAAAAAACACAGGTGAAACAGAAATATCATATTAAATAATATAGAGCAATACTAAATAAAGGATCTAGACAGCCTAAGGGAGCTTTTGGAACTCCAAGTCTCCAACTACCAATGAGTTTAATGCAGAGAAGCAGTACCTCCACGATAAGAGATTTTGGATCAATCTCCTTATAGCCCTTAGTGCCTGATTCCTACCAATGGTGAACTTTCCCAACCAACTGCCTAGGTTTTTTAGCAAGGAGCGCTCCTCGGAACTAGATTTGATAAGGTCTGATCTTAACAAGACCTGCAGCAAAAGTATCCAAGTTTAAACAAAATGGCTAGCAAAAAATAAAAACAGGGCAGACGAATTGGAGAGAACAAAAACCTTGCAGTTCTCATATGTGGCTTTCAGTATTTCCTGACTGAATTTGTAAGTAAAGAGAAGATAATTGTCAGAATTGGTGATGATTGCAGAGTCACTATTCCCTAAAGCCAATTCAATCACAGGTTTCTTCTAACAGGATACATCAGACATACCGAGGATCATCCTCAAGGCGTTCTGAAGGAAGTAGAAGCATGAAGTTGCGGAAATGGCCATATGAGATTGATCCTTATGAATCAGCATTTAGATACTGTCACACCCGGTTTTTAAAAGGCAAACCGAATGCGAACCATGTACGTGCCAGGATCAGTTATTCACGTACACAGCAGTTACATAATATGGACATCATCACACAGTGCTCAAAATAGTATTAATAAGGGAAATAGTCGATTACATCATACGTCTGAGACGTCCATATAGGTCTTACAATAAATCAAAGTGCGGAAAAGAAACGTAGATAAACGCGGCCTTCACAGGCAGCCGACTGGGGGTTGCCGCTAACCCACACCTAGAACTCGTCGTAATCTTGGAACTCCTGGAAGTCTCCTTCCACGGCTTCATCTTCGCCTGAGCAGTGGTTGCAATGCTGACAACCTGGGGGGGGTTTGGTGTGTAGAGCAAGGGTGAGTACACATCAACATACTCAGCAAGTATCCTGTTTGGCTGTAGTGGACTAGCTTTATGTGGGGATAAGTCAAGCAGTTGCTTTTAGTTGGTCAGATTATTACTTACTAGTAGAAAGCCAAGTTTTAGCATTAACCCAAGTTATTAACCCAAACGTACTCCTTTCCAAACGGAAAGAGTACCACTTACCAGCACCATAATCGTAATCAGAACCATCAATCTCATCGCCACCTGTACCAAAGTATCTCTGATCAAGTATCACTAATCACTGGAGCTCCCTTGGCCGCTCATAACCGTGAGCACGGCTGATATATCAGTTTCATAACACTCTGCAGAGGTTGTGCACTTTACCCACAAGCCGTGATTCCCTCTCTGGCCCGGGCTTGCAAGACCCTTATTCACTCCCGAGGTGAATGGCCAGGGATTCACTACGAAGCCTTTACAAAGATTCCCCGGGGCTGTAGCCACCCGTTAGGTTTCCTAAATGCACCGCACTCCTCCCCAAGGGGCGAACCCAAACTTGGCAGAGCGAGCCGCATACACCGAGCCCCATTGACGGCACGACGGCTAAGTGAACTACACCCCGGATCCTCTAATTATTCAGCTAAGGGCACCCCATTCCACCCTTATGGTTGCACTGTTTTCCCGGGCGGTCATCCATAGAACAGGTCCTTACGGAGAGGCACTCGAGAAACCGCTCGAGCCCCCTTGAAGACCACAAGTATCACATCATCATAAGAGAAGGGAAAACAGCGTATCATAGATAATCTCATCATGTTCATTGATTAGAGTTTGAGCAATAGCATAAAGCTAAACAGTAATAATCCAACCCAAATAGGTGAACAAGGACATGGATCACAAAACTAGTCAATCCTTAGGCATAAATGTGTAAAGCGGGAGGTGAATTAAATAATGAATAGGACATAGATAGGTCAAGGGACACTTGCCTCCACCAACCGACTGCTGCTCAGGGGCTTCTCCTGCGAGTTCCTCGGGCTCTTCGACCGGATCGTTCTCTAGGCGAGCGCAAACATACATACATCCACATATTTAATACAAAAGAACAGTACACCATACAAGGGAACAAGTAAAGCGAATATGCATCAAGTATGACATTCCATATCGCATTTGTTATGGTTAGAAAGAAACGGGAAAGGGTCTCGCAGGGGGTTAAAGTTTATGCACTAATGATTAGTTAAATTATGCACTCTAGTTTCAATAGGTTCCTAACAAAAGAATTCTGTTATATGCACTAGTGGGAACCTAATCATTTTAAGTTGATCAACATCGCACGAGATAAACAATTAACTACAGGAATCAATTAGCATAACGGAATTTTAAATTAAGCTTCATATTTCAATAACATTAACAATGATTAGCCTACCTAAAATAAAATAACTATGATCACAGAAAGTAAATAAAATAAAATAAAAAAAATAAAAAAAAACAGAGGGGGGCGGTTGAACCGGCCCTAGGGGCGGTTGAACCGGCCGGCTGGGCGGCCGAGGGCGCGGCCAGGGGCGCGCGGCTGGGCGCGGCCAGGCGGGCGGCCGAGGGCGCGGCCAGGCCAGGGCGCGGCCGGGGCGGGCGGCCGGGCGGCCAGGGCGCGGCCAGGGGGCGCGGCCAGGGCGGGCGGCCGGGCGGCCAGGGCGCGGCCAGGGGGCGGCCAGGGCGAGCGGCCGGGCGGCCAGGGCGCGGCCAGGGGGCGGCCAGGGCGAGCCGGCCATGGCGGCGGCCATGGCGCCGAGCGGCGAGGGGAAAGGGGAGGAGGGATGGGGGAGGGAGGAGAGGGGGAGGGGGCCTCACCGGGGACGGGGACGGGGCGGGGCGGCCGAGCGGGGCGGCCGATCGGCGACGGGGAGGGGCGGCGCTAGGGCAGGGGGTAGGGGCGGCGGCGGCTTAGGGTGAGGGAGAGAAAATGAGAGAAAATGAGAGGGAGGGAGAAAGAATTGGGGGAAAAAGGGGAGGTGGGGGGCGGTTGGGCCTTTTTGGGCCCAAGAGGGGGCGCCAGGGGCGGCTGGGCCGGCCGGGGTCGGCCCACGGCGCGGGAGAGAGAGAAAAAGAGGAGAGAGAAAGAGAGAGAAAAAAAAAGAAAGAAAAGATCTTCTCCTCATTTTCGAAATCCGATCTTTCTACATGAATGCATTTGCACTTTCAAAGCAATCAAAAGAAATGCAAGGTTCGGCATGGTGCATCAACAACACAAAGTATTTAGGGTTTTTCATCACACGGGAATTCCAAACCGAATCCCGCTAGAACTTTGGAAAAGGTCAAGGTTTAGCGAGGGGGAAAAGAAAAAGAAAAGGTAACGCCCGAATTTTGGCGAGTAAAGAAAAGAAAAAATTCAACTGCAAAAATTCGGGGCGTTACAAACCTATCCCCCTTAAAAGAATCTCGCCCTCGAGATTCAGGGCTGGCTAGCAAAGAGCTCTGGGTACTTGGCCATCAAATCATCTTCACGCTCCCAGGTTGCTTCTTCCTCAGAGTGGTGATTCCATCTGACTTTGCACATTCTGATGGTCTTCCTTCGGGTGACTCTGTCTGCAATCTCAAGGATCTGAGCTGGCTTCTCAACATAGGTCAAGTCCTCCTGGACCTCAAGACCTTCCACTGGCAACTGCTCTTCCGGCACACGCAAGCACTTCTTCAACTGAGACACATGAAAGACATTATGCACGGCAGACAAATTCTCTGGCAAACTGAGCTGATAGGCCACTTCTCCTCGTCTTGCAAGAATCTGATACGGACCAATGTAGCGGGGTGCTAGCTTGCCTTTCACTCCGAATCTTCTGACTCCTCTGATCGGTGACACTTTCAGATAAACAAAGTCTCCGACTTCGAAACTCAGCTCTCTTCTTCTTGTGTCTGCATAGCTTCGCTGCCTCGATTGCGCTATCTTCAGATTCTCTCGAACCATCTTGATGTTCTCTTCGGCTTCAAGCAAAATGTCTGGCCCAAACACTTGCTTCTCTCCAGGCTGATCCCATTGCAACGGAGTTCTACAACTCCTTCCATAAAGCGCTTGAAATGGTGACATCTTCAAACTGGCCTGGTAACTGTTGTTATAGGAAAACTCTGCATAAGGCAATCGCTTGTCCCATCCGGACTGATCTTGCAACGCACATGCTCTCAACATATCCTCAAGAATTTGATTGGTTCTTTCAGTCTGGCCATCTGTCTGCGGATGATAAGCTGAACTGAAATTCAGATGCGTGCCCAAAGCTTCATGCAACTGCTGCCAGAAATGAGAGGTGAACTGCGTTCCTCTGTCTGACACTATCTTCTTTGGCACACCATGAAGACAAACGATCCGAGACATATACAACTCTGCCAATACTGCACTGTTGTAGCTGGTCTTGACAGGTATGAAGTGGGCTGACTTGGTCAAACGGTCCACTACTACCCAAATGGAATCGTAGCCGGCTCGAGTGCGAGGCAATCCGACTATGAAATCCATACCGATTTCATCCCATTTCCACTGAGGGATCTGCAACGGTTGCAACAATCCAGCAGGTCTCTGGTGTTCTGCCTTAATTCTTCGACAACTATCGCACTTAGCCACATGCTCTGCGATTTCTCTCTTCATTCCGTACCACCAGAATTTCTTCTTCAGGTCCTGATACATCTTCTCACTACCAGGGTGAATCGAATAGGCTGTCTCATGAGCTTCCTTAAGAATCAACTCCCGAATGGACTGGACATTGGGAACACACAAGCGGTCTCTGAACCATATCACGCCTTCTGCATCTTCTCGAAAATCTTTGCCTTTGCCTTCTAGAATCAGTCGCCGGATCTCACTGATTTTCTCATCATTCTTCTGCGCTTCTTTGATTTCTCGCTCCAAGGTAGGTTCCAATTCAACTGTGACTCCTCGCGAATTGTTCAGAAATCCGAGACTCAACCTGTCGAACTCTTTGGCCAACTCATAAGGCATCGGACGAGCAGCCATCAGATTGACTTGACTCTTTCTGCTCAAAGCATCTGCCACTATGTTTGCTTTGCCTGGATGGTAATGAATCTCCAACTCATAGTCTTTGATCAACTCTAACCATCTTCGCTGCCTCATGTTCAACTCTGACTGAGTGAATATGTACTTCAGACTCTTGTGGTCTGTGTAAACATCGCATTTCTGTCCATACAGATAGTGCCTCCATGTCTTCAGTGCGTGAACCACTGCTGCCAACTCTAGATCATGGATTGGGTAGTTCTTCTCATGAACCTTCAACTGTCGGGACGAGTAAGCCACAACTCTTCCCTCTTGCATCAACACACATCCCAAACCTGTGTAACAAGCATCGCAATACACCGAGAAGGGCTTGTGCACATCAGGCAAGACTAGGACAGGCGCTGTTGTCAACTTCTCTTTCAGCGCTACAAAGGCCTCTTGGCATTTCTGGGTCCACTTGAACTCAACTTTGTTGCCTAGCAACGCTGTCATTGGTTTCGCAATCTTCGAAAACCCTTCAATGAATCGCCGATAATATCCGGCCATTCCAATGAAACTCTTGATTCCTCTAGCATCTGTTGGCGCTTTCCAGTTCAGAATGTCTGCCACTTTCTTCGGATCCACAGCCAATCCTTCTTTATTGATTATGTGACCCAAGAACAGGACTTCATTGATCCAGAACTCACATTTGCTCAACTTTGCATACAACTGGTGCTCTCGCAATCTCTGCAATACCATCCTCAAATGATCTGCGTGCTCTTCTTCGCTTTGGGAATAAATCAGAATGTCATCAATGAATACCACCACAAACTTATCAAGGTAATCCATGAATACACTATTCATCAAGTTCATAAAGAATGCTGGCGCATTGGTCAAACCAAAAGACATCACTGTGAACTCATACAAACCATACTTGGAAATGAATGCCGTCTTCGGAATGTCCGAAGGTCGGATTCTGAGCTGATGATAACCTGACCTCAGATCAATCTTGGAGAACACACTGGCTCCTCTCAACTGGTCGAACAGATCTTCTATTCTGGGCAAGGGATACTTGTTCTTAATCGTGACCTCATTCAAAGCTCGGTAATCGATACACATCCTCTTGGTGCCATCTTTCTTCTCCACAAATAGGACAGGGGCGGCCCAAGGCGAGGTGCTTGGCCGAATGTAACCTTTCTCTGACAACTCATCAATCTGCTTCTTAAGTTCATCCAACTCTGGTCCAGATATTCTGTAAGCTCTCTTGAAGATAGGGGCGGTTCCAGGAAGAAGCTCTATAGCAAACTCAACTTTCCGCTCTGGTGGCATACCCGGTAGGTCCTTTGGAAACACATCTGGGAATTCGGACACAACCTTGATCCTCTCAATTGGGTCTGCTTCACTGCTATCAACAGCTATCTGATAACAACTTCCTTTCTTTGGCTCAGGCGGGACTAACTCGGTCACCACTTCCTCTCCTAGTGGGGACACCAACTTGATTGTCCTTTTATCACAACTGATAACTGCCTGATACTTATCTAGCCAATTCATCCCTAGGATGACATCTATTCCCTGAGTACCCATTACTATAAGGTTGGCGGGAAACGCTATCCCCCTTATTTTCACACTTATATTCAAACAAATGCTATCGGCTCGAATTCTACCACCGGCTGAGTCAATTTGAATGGGGGTTGACATGGTAGTAATTGGAAGATTATGCGCTTCTACCCATGATGCAGTAATGAAAGAATGCGTTGCTCCAGTATCAAATAACACTTCTGCAATATGGGAGTCGACTGGGAACATACCTACTATCATGCCGGGGGTCTCCTGAACTGCTTCAGCCTCCAAGTGATTCAATCTCCCATGATTATAGCGCGGTTGAGAGCGGTTGCCTGCTCCAGGCTGAGGCACATTCTACTTTGCTGGGGCATTGGGGCCTGACTGCTGCTGGGCTGCCTTCTTCGGACATTGCATCACCCAGTGGCCTTGCTCTCCACAGTGGAAACATGCTCTGTTTCCAACCTGAGCTGGTGCTGCCTGACTGTTCTGCTGATTTGCTGGGGCAGGAAGACGGGGTGCTTGCTGATTCTGCCTCGGAAACTGACCTCCTGACTGGTTGCTCTGACGGTTCTGGTACTGGTTCTGAGGGTACTGCCTTTGAAACTGCTGATGCTGCTGAGGTGGACGCTGGTTCTGCCTGAACTGCTGAGGTTGATTGCCTGAGAAACGAGGGCGGCTGCTGCTTCCAGGCTGGGGTCCACTGATCTTGCGCTTACGATCTTCCATCTCCTTGCGCTTCCTTTCTGTCATGATTGCTCTGTCAATCAGATGCTGGAATGTCGGGAAGGTGTGATTCATCAGCTGATACTGCAGAGGGTCAACCAAGCCTCTCAGAAAACGGTATTGTCGCTTGGCGTCAGTGTTGACATCTTCAGGAGCATAGCGAGACAATTGCAGAAACTTGTCCCGGTACTCACTAACAGACAACGACCCTTGCTTGAGGGCCAGGAACTCCTCCTTCTTCACTGTCATCAGACCTGCAGGCACATGGTACTGACGAAAGCTACCTCTGAACTCTTCCCAGGTGATGGCGTCAGGGTGGGCATGGGTGGCGAGGTAAGACTCCCACCATGACTGGGCTGCTCCTCTCAACAGACGGGGACCATACAGAACTTTCTCCCTGTCATCGCACTGAGCGGTATGCAACTCCCGCTCCACAGTGCGCAGCCAATCTTCAGCATCCATGGGGTCAGAAGAATGAGCGAACGTTGGTGGATGACCTCTCATGAATTCAGCACGCTTGTCTCTGGGCATCTGAGGCATCTGAGGCTGGGGTGGTGCTTGCTGCTGCTGCTGCTGCTGCTGCTGAATGGCGGCCAAAGTCTGACCGATGGCTTGAACTGCCTGAGTCTGCATCAGAAACATCTGCTCGATGGACATCGGGGGCGGGGGCGGCAGGTGCTGCTGCTGAGGCACCTCTTCCTGTTGAGCGGCTCGCTCCTGCTGAGCACGCCTTCCTCCTCTGCGCCTGTTCTCTGACATCTGCAGAATGCAACCACACATCAGAACTGATCTGGCAGATCTTGCAGCATAAGAAAAGAGAAGAGAATTCTTCAACAGCACTGAACAGATGAGCATCTTCACTGATCTCCAACACAGACCACACAGCTTCTCAGATAGAAAGGAAAGTGGAATAAAAGGGGTTTCCCAACTATATAACTAACTCCATTAACATAATATGTAAACCAAAATGCAGGGGATACCCACACTCTGGTGACAATCATTACAAAGATCCAAACCAAACATAGTTCATCATGACAAACATAGATGCACAGGATATAGCAAACTACCCTGTCTAACTAAGACTAACTAAGACTGAGACTAACGCTAAGACTGAAGCTTCTACGTATATATTTCGTATTAATTACAAGATCCAACTCTAACGATCTATGGTTCTAGAGTTATCTTGGTCTTGCAGGCGGGATTGCCATAAGACTGGTGTCCACGCTGAGGTGAGCGGTACGGGTGCTGAGTCCCAACGGGAGCGGGGGAACCACCATCCAAGTGACGACGTTCCGCGCGCTCAGCCCGCAGCAGGGCGATCTCAGCACGAGCCCTACTCAGCTCATCTAATGCATGGTCCAGCTCCGTGTTTAGCACGGCGGCTAGGTTGACTGTGCTGCTCAACCTAGGATTGCCCTCACCGACAGGTGAGACAATCACGCCTCCTGTGCTGCCAGATGGACGGTGGGGGTAATACTTCAGGTCAAGACCATCAGCTGCCCCACCGAAAACCGAGCAGTAGTGCGAAAGCGCACGCCGTGCAGCATCTTGCATGGCTGCCTCAGCTGAGTCCCGTTCAGAGATAGAATAGTGCTCTGAACAGGCCTCCGCACCCTGGAGACTGTTCTCCGGGCAGCGCACCAAGCAAGTTGCCTCCCAGCGGTCCGGGTAGACCCCGCGACTGTGCTGGTAGACCACACAGCGATACTCGACGGACCAAGTATGCCGGTCGAATGCCCGACGTAGCAGGGTGTCGAGCGCATCGTGGAAGTGACACCCGCGAGCAGCGTCGCGAGTGATGGGTCGAGCAACCCATCCTTCCGGCTCAAGGTTAGCAGAGAAGTCGGTGTCGTGGCTCGAGCTGTCGTCGCCATCTCCGTCGTCTGGGTCTCCTCCAGCAGCTACTCCAGAAGCTGGGGCGCCCAGTGGTGGTGCAGGGGGCGGCTCCA
Organism: Zea mays; assembly: GCF_902167145.1. NCBI lineage: Eukaryota > Viridiplantae > Streptophyta > Magnoliopsida > Poales > Poaceae > Zea > Zea mays. Next base: position 133,090,736 of record NC_050100.1, on the reverse strand, counting down.
GAGGAAGCACAGGGGAGCAGCTCCTCACAGACTCTATCTCCTGGTGGAGCGAGAAGGAAGAGCTCTGCTGCTCCTGTCGTCGACGTTCCTGCTCCTCACGCAGGTGGTGGTGTAGTCTCTCCAAGTGGCTGGACTGTCCGGCCACGGGACGGCGAAGCGGACGCTCAGCAAGGCGGGAGGGTAAGAAGGGGATGACTGACTTTCGTGCAGTGTGTCTAAGTCGAGCCATCTACAAAAGACATCGCAAGCAAAAGGGTGAGAACAGAATTAATATGACCAGCAAGTAATGAATCATAAGTAAATGAAGGATTAGAATAAAACATGATTTTCAGCAAGGTATTATATATAGTAGAACATAGGTTTGGTCGGTATGACCAACTTTTGAAGGGATATCAAAGTCAAGGCAGAGACAGAGGTCTATAGTCCTTAGAACGACCATTCTACTCTAGGTTAGCGGTCCTACAGTCAGCACGGCTTTGATACCACTTATGTCACACCCGGTTTTTAAAAGGCAAACCGAATGCGAACCATGTACGTGCCAGGATCAGTTATTCACGTACACAGCAGTTACATAATATGGACATCATCACACAGTGCTCAAAATAGTATTAATAAGGGAAATAGTCGATTACATCATACGTCTGAGACGTCCATATAGGTCTTACAATAAATCAAAGTGCGGAAAAGAAACGTAGATAAACGCGGCCTTCACAGGCAGCCGACTGGGGGTTGCCGCTAACCCACACCTAGAACTCGTCGTAATCTTGGAACTCCTGGAAGTCTCCTTCCACGGCTTCATCTTCGCCTGAGCAGTGGTTGCAATGCTGACAACCTGGGGGGGGGGGGGGGTTTGGTGTGTAGAGCAAGGGTGAGTACACATCAACATACTCAGCAAGTATCCTGTTTGGCTGTAGTGGACTAGCTTTATGTGGGGATAAGTCAAGCAGTTGCTTTTAGTTGGTCAGATTATTACTTACTAGTAGAAAGCCAAGTTTTAGCATTAACCCAAGTTATTAACCCAAACGTACTCCTTTCCAAACGGAAAGAGTACCACTTACCAGCACCATAATCGTAATCAGAACCATCAATCTCATCGCCACCTGTACCAAAGTATCTCTGATCAAGTATCACTAATCACTGGAGCTCCCTTGGCCGCTCATAACCGTGAGCACGGCTGATATATCAGTTTCATAACACTCTGCAGAGGTTGTGCACTTTACCCACAAGTCGTGATTCCCTCTCTGGCCCGGGCTTGCAAGACCCTTATTCACTCCCGAGGTGAATGGCCAGGGATTCACTACGAAGCCTTTACAAAGATTCCCCGGGGCTGTAGCCACCCGTTAGGTTTCCTAAATGCACCGCACTCCTCCCCAAGGGGCGAACCCAAACTTGGCAGAGCGAGCCGCATACACCGAGCCCCATTGACGGCACGACGGCTAAGTGAACTACACCCCGGATCCTCTAATTATTCAGCTAAGGGCACCCCATTCCACCCTTATGGTTGCACTGTTTTCCCGGGCGGTCATCCATAGAACAGGTCCTTACGGAGAGGCACTCGAGAAACCGCTCGAGCCCCCTTGAAGACCACAAGTATCACATCATCATAAGAGAAGGGAAAACAGCGTATCATAGATAATCTCATCATGTTCATTCATTAGAGTTTGAGCAATAGCATAAAGCTAAACAGTAATAATCCAACCCAAATAGGTGAACAAGGACATGGATCACAAAACTAGTCAATCCTTAGGCATAAATGTGTAAAGCGGGAGGTGAATTAAATAATGAATAGGACATAGATAGGTCAAGGGACACTTGCCTCCACCAACCGACTCTGCTCAGGGGCTTCTCCTGCGAGTTCCTCGGGCTCTTCGACCGGATCGTTCTCTAGGCGAGCGCAAACATACATACATCCACATATTTAATACAAAAGAACAGTACACCATACAAGGGAACAAGTAAAGCGAATATGCATCAAGTATGACATTCCATATCGCATTTGTTATGGTTAGAAAGAAACGGGAAAGGGTCTCGCAGGGGGTTAAAGTTTATGCACTAATGATTAGTTAAATTATGCACTCTAGTTTCAATAGGTTCCTAACAAAAGAATTCTGTTATATGCACTAGTGGGAACCTAATCATTTTAAGTTGATCAACATCGCACGAGATAAACAATTAACTACAGGAATCAATTAGCATAACGGAATTTTAAATTAAGCTTCATATTTCAATAACATTAACAATGATTAGCCTACCTAAAATAAAATAACTATGATCACAGAAAGTAAATAAAATAAAATAAAAAAAATAAAAAAAACAGAGGGGGCGGTTGAACCGGCCCTAGGGGCGGTTGAACCGGCCGGCTGGGCGGCCGAGGGCGCGGCCAGGGGCGCGCGGCTGGGCGCGGCCAGGCGGGCGGCCGAGGGCGCGGCCAGGCCAGGGCGCGGCCGGGGCGGGCGGCCGGGCGGCCAGGGCGCGGCCAGGGGGCGCGGCCAGGGCGGGCGGCCGGGCGGCCAGGGCGCGGCCAGGGGGCGGCCAGGGCGAGCGGCCGGGCGGCCAGGGCGCGGCCAGGGGGTGGCCAGGGCGAGCCGGCCATGGCGGCGGCCATGGCGCCGAGCGGCGAGGGGAAAGGGGAGGAGGGATGGGGGAGGGAGGAGAGGGGGAGGGGGCCTCACCGGGGACGGGGACGGGGCGGGGCGGCCGAGCGGGGCGGCCGATCGGCGACGGGGAGGGGCGGCGCTAGGGCAGGGGGTAGGGGCGGCGGCGGCTTAGGGTGAGGGAGAGAAAATGAGAGGGAGGGAGAAAGAATTGGGGGAAAAAGGGGAGGTGGGGGGGGGTTGGGCCTTTTTGGGCCCAAGAGGGGGCGCCAGGGGCGGCTGGGCCGGCCGGGGTCGGCCCACGGCGCGGGAGAGAGAGAAAAAGAGGAGAGAGAAAGAGAGAGAAAAAAAAGAAAGAAAAGATCTTCTCCTCATTTTCGAAATCCGATCTTTCTACATGAATGCATTTGCACTTTCAAAGCAATCAAAAGAAATGCAAGGTTCGGCATGGTGCATCAACAACACAAAGTATTTAGGGTTTTTCATCACACGGGAATTCCAAACCGAATCCCGCTAGAACTTTGGAAAAGGTCAAGGTTTAGCGAGGGGGAAAAGAAAAAGAAAAGGTAACGCCCGAATTTTGGCGAGTAAAGAAAAGAAAAAATTCAACTGCAAAAATTCGGGGCGTTACAGATACCGTAGCATGGCAGCGGCATTATCTTCATTGATTGTCGTCGGAGGGAGGCAGGGAGCTAGGTGATGTCGCGCGGAGCGCCGTGCGCGGGTTCACCGCTGGAGGGAGGCAGGGAGTTAGACGAGGTCTCGTGGAAAAAGCTGCTCTTGTAATATCTCAACCTCATTTCATATTTGTCTGCAGTTCAAGTTAGATGGAAAGAAAAAATTATTACTACAGAATATCTTATATTATTACTTGCACATTGCACTATAGCTGATAGTAGTCAAATACATAAACTTAAATTTCTCAACAGTAGTTCCTTTTTATTATATCTGAGAGCATAGTAGCTCTTTCGCTAATACATCGATCACCCCTATACTAATTTCTCAGGTCGGAGCAGCAGATTATATATTCCATGAGCATGGAAAGAAATTATAGCAAAAAACAGCATGGTCTTTTCAACATGTAAATCAAAATATTATAGTCACAAAAAACAGAACATAACATTCGTCCAGAAGGCGAGCTTGGAGAAGTTCCACATCCTTGGCTGAATCTTCTAATACCGAGGAGCTCCATCCGCAGATTTGCTAAGGAAGTCTTTGGCAAGATCCTGAAAGATAGCAACAATGGTCCCATATTGCTTTATCCAGTGAACAAATCGAAGTAACTTGCTTTCACTTGCAAAAAATTACCGTCACAAATAATAAGTTAATCTAGTTTCGGTTAAGGTAACTGAATTGGTCTATTTCCTTTTGATGCAGGTGGGACAACAGAACGTCAGTAGTCATACCAGATGAGGAAATTTTCTACCTAGTGGGGTTCCTTTCTTCAGCGCCGTCTCTCTCAGGTTACGGCAGCATTGCACATTCAATGAACCTGAACAAAGAGATAGTGGAGTTCTGTGAAGAGGCTGGTATTGGGATGATACAGTATCTGGCACCCTACACCACACAGCAGCAGTGGAAAGCCCACTTTGGAGCAAGGTGGGAGACATTTGAACGGAGGAAACACAGATATGGTCCCCTAGCCATCCTAGCGCCAGGACAGAGAATATTCCCAAAGGCGTCACTGCCATTGCCTTTGTGACAGTTCCTGCTACTTGAAGGATTCTGTAGAGCATATGTTGTACAAAAGTGTAGGTAAAAAGTATCCCCTGTAAAGACAATATCTACGGAAGGTAGCTAGCCTGAAGAACACAGCATAGCGACTTTTTTTATAGTGGCCAAAGATACCTCAGAGCAGTACTTCAAAGTGGAGCAATGTCACCTGAACTCTGACACCTTTGGAGGCAATCACTGGAGGATCGTAGCAGTCCAAGAAACATGTCTGTTGTTACAGTGTTGATAATTGAGACAAGCTGTGATGATGAACTGATCACTAACCAGTATCCCCGTTATCAACAGTGCAGAAAGTTGCATGAGGGTAGTAGTGCCTTGATTAACAAATAACATTGCCTGTTATTTCACTTGTAACTAGCATCTCATCTCACTCAGGAGTGCCTGCGTAAATGTAGCAGGTTTACATTACTTTCCATGAGTCAGAATATTATATGCTCATGCAAAAACAGTAAAGTCTCTTATCAATCATGGTACTCAGAAACAGAAAACGTTTTGGAATTCTCTCAAGTTGTCCATTCAACCTTAGCAACTTGCGGTGTGAATTTGAATAACAAATAAGAAATCAATATCACAGATACTGAAACAGAAGGTTGGCAAGTGGTGGTGGTGGTGCGTAGTGCATGCAAGAAATCAATTTTAATGCTGAGATCATTCCTCTGGTAACACACAATAGTACAACGAAAAATCAATGTATGAAACATAATATCATATATAATTTAATTGCAAACATGTGAATCAATTTATGAAAGAAGGCAACAAAATAATCTGACAATATCCATTACATGATCTTAGTAATACAAAATCAACATAATCAAAATACTTGCTCAATGGAGTTCACATATTGATGAATGATGATTAATCATATATGTCTGAATAAAACAGTTACCTGCACTTTGGATGAACTGGATGTATATTTTTTGTGATATCCACTGTCCATCCCAAATTCAACAAAGAAGTTCGATGACTTTGGGGGTGCAACATGTCCACTCATGACAACTATAAGTAGAGAAACAGGACCAAATGGCAGTGTGTTCTCAAGTCAATGAAGTTTAGACTAAATAACGTGTACCTTTGATGTAAGCTTCAGTACAACGATGAGGATTCCCTGCCACTCTCCACGCCCCCACCTCGTCGGGCGCCACAATCCGGATCGACACCTAGCCCTATGTACTATATAATGAAACTTGGAGAAAAATCTAGATGCATATGTGATGTCCATCAAATATATGAAAGTAGGATGATATCATTCATAATTACCATTATATATCTCATAAATAAACATTGTCAAATAGCTCATGCATAAGCGTACTCTATATCCAAACTAAAATACTAATTAACAAACTTGGTAATCAATTGTTTGCGCTATCGTTGTGCCTAACTAAATATATATGAAATCAAGTCTCCACACTGGTGCGGCCATTCCATATTTTCCTGTACAACAAATAGGAGAACACAATAATTATTAGTTAGACACATATGAACACCTCACAATGTGGCATATGATGTAAAAGGTTATATGAATGTAACATCTTAGCTAGGAAGCCATGCTAGATTTAGTTATATGAAGCACCCTCAACCCTGCATGATCCACCAATGTCTATCACCTCATTCATGAAGAAGTCGAGCAACCGTTCTCGGACATTTGCTATCTCATCAGGCAATAATGGACAGGTTGCAAAACCAGCACGACCCTTGAAAAACATAAACCATGTAAATATTTATAACGTCATATTGCATATGTTTGAGTAAAATAGAATGCAGACTATAAAAACAACCTGAGGATATCGATCACGGTCCAAACTAAGATTATCCGCAAAGGATAACATGTGGTACATCACATATTGTCTGCAAAGCATACTGCCAGGTGGTTGTATGTGTGCCTAAAAGATGTCATTCATAAGGAAAATATCCAGCGGGAATGTCTAATTATATGTGTTGCTAATAATTTCAGGTTAAGGACATGATTACCTGAAAATGTTTCCATATAACTGTGCGACCAAAATTCTTGTTATGGCGACCTTTTTTGTCGACATAAGCACCAAAAGCCCTACAATAATGGTGACTAACGGTGTAAATAACAATTGAAATATAGAGGAAAATAGAATTATGATAAAGGTAATACCCACTCGTCGAATAGCTTCTTAATACTATAGCAGCTAGGGGATTGGTAACCTTTGGAGTCAATATTGTACACTGTATTCCATTTTGGGAAAATAACTAACAAGGCCCAATGGTAACTGAAATGACGAAGATAGAACATTAAGATACAGATTAAAAAACTATAGAGTGTTATTAGTGCTAGGCCTCACCCTTCCTGGCAAACAACAAATATGCACTCCTTGTCCTGCTGAGCAAGCAATGCTTTCACAATGTATGCTTCGACTTCATCAGCCTCTTCATTGATTCTCTTTAAAATGATCATCTCTGGATCTAAAAAGCCAACTATGCCTCTGTATTTGTCTATCTTCCTCATGCATCTATTAAAAGAATAGTTAGATAAAGAACAAAAAGTAGACACTTATAGGAAATGGTGGATCTCACTCACAGCATCCAACTCCGATGTAAGGATATGTCAAGGGCAAGATCATTATAGATGTGAAATACATCACTGAATTCTACTGCATAGACCCCAGATTTTTCAAGAAAATCATGTTCTTCGTATCGTACCATGAAGTGTGTGGCACTTTGCCTTCGAGATATTGGCGTGGTCATAGCAAAATACCATTTGTGGAAACACTGGCTCTGTTTACCCATCCTCTTAAGCAATGTACTAGATACTAAAGGCTGCCCTAGCACAAATTGTTTATTATTTGGAATTGGTGGTGGAGATCGTTGATGAAAGGGGGGAGTCCAAAGGGGATCAAGACCATCATCTTCTATGTTTTTCTGTTGTGAAGTTTTTTGCTCCTTCTCTTTGCTTTTGTTATGTTTTTTATGCTTATGTTTCCTCTTCTTGCTGGCATTGGAGGCACTATGTGTGACATCTATATTCTCGGTACCCATTGTTGGTGTTGGCATTTTATCCTTTTCAGGTGTGTGATGGAGTACCTGAGGTGATGTGTCTGGGACTTGTTGAGGCTTTGCATGAACTGTTGTTTCCTATGTAAAAGTCAGAAACAAGTACATGACGTTAACCAAGTTGTGAATAACAATAATAACTTCATCAGGTTGAAGTTAGTAAAGTGTACCTCTGCTAGTTGTATGCCTGACTTAGGCCATAACACAAATGAATTTTTGGCTTCGCCAAGAGTGAACATATCACCACCAGCGATAGGAATAGGGAGTGGAAATTCCAAGAAGTTGTCAAACACAAAATCAACCTGCACTTTTGTGTGGTCATCTCGCCGCTCAATCCCATGGACAGTTACAACATCCTTTGGAGGGTAAGCCTGCCCTCTAGCGACCACAACAGATTGCGGACCTATCTGCACCACCAACTTGCATTTCATCACCTCCTGAAATGTTAAACATTGGAAGAATTAAGGGAAAATGCAGAATATTAGTGGAACATTGATTATGTTATCTGATAAGTCATATGTGCTGCAAGTAGATGAAGTTACTTGTAATGAGTCAACTGAATGATGTGTTGCATGGTCTGGTGTATCAACAAATTTTGAAGATGAGCAACTCTCAGAATTGTTTAATCGACGCTCCATACTCTGACACAGGGCTGTCAGTTTCTCAAACTTGGCCTCGTACTCATCCACAATCCTCTTGACATACTCTTTCGTTGTTCTACGTTTCTTCTTACGAGGGCCATCACCTTGAGCAAGACCCATCCCTAAACCCACATAAGCACTCACCCCTGTTGTCCTCCCTGGATGATTACTCCCTATTGCTGTTGCAAGTATGTCCATATATGGTAAGAAAATTAAATGGACAAGTTATGTGTTGTAATACCCAACTTGTAACTGGTGGGGGATAACCTAAAAGGGAGTGATGACATTCCTTTGTATGTATGTGTGTTGTCCATATTTATCATTTCATGAGAACATCACATGAGAACAAATAAATAAATAATAAAAAGATATACCATTAAATCATGCGACATGTTGGAGTTTATTGTTTGTGCATTTAATGAAAAGAGTAATACCACTAATAGAAATAAATTAGTGGCAAAAGCAAGGATTTAATACCTAATTTGAGAGTTTGAAGAAGAGAAGATATATAAAATATAAAGAAAGTTTATATATCTCCAAAATTAGTACCTTAAGGTCACAGTATAACTCAAAGATAAATTCAGCACAAGATTTGAATGTTAATTTGAATTCAAGTTGGAATTGGGATTAGAGAAAAGAAAAATAAAAAAAAGAAAAAAAGAAAGAAACCCCTAACTAGGCCTCTGTACCCAATTCGGCCCACTCAAGAAATTACACCGCGCGGCCCAGCTTAGGGGCGCGGCGCCGGCGTGTGGGACCAGGACGTCAGCCCTCACCCGCGCGCTCATCACCACTCTGCCACTACCACAGCGGGTCCACTCGTCAGTTTCCCATTCGCGCCTCAGCTTCTTCACGCGCACTGACGTGCGGGCCCAAGCGCGCAGTCGCTGTAGCACAACCCGAACGAACCTCCGCGCTTGGCGGGGCGCTCCGCCATTGTCGCGCATCCTACCAGCTCGGTTGACCGCCTCCGCGAGTATAAAGCCTAGGTGGCCGTGGACTCGTTCGCCCATCCACTATTCCGCCCTTCCCCTACCTCGTTGAGCGCGATCGCCGTGGGCCGTGGGAACCGAGCGGGCGGATAGCCGCCCTCACCGTCGGCGGTCGTTCTCGGCACCAAATTGGAACCTCGTGTGCAGCCCGAAAGCTTCGCCCGAGTCCCTGGTCCGCTCCGGTGGCGATTATGGGGCAGGTGGCTGACCAGTGGGCGATCAATTTGTCTCCGCCGTCACAGAGTTCGCGCGTCACCGTGGGCGCAGTCTCCTTCTCCATCGCGACTGGTGAGTACCCTTGCGCCAAATTCAGTAGCCTCCAGTGATTGCGTAGCACCCCGTAGCGTTGAGGTTAGTGCGCTAGGTTGCGGAATCTGGGGTACCGGCGATGGCATCCGCCGCGACCGGGATGGCGCGGGTACGCTCGGTTCTGGAGGAGGATGACAGCTTCGTGGCCATTAGATGCGAGGCTCACGGTTTAGATTAGAGCACCAGAGTGCCCCTTCGATGGGTTGTTTTGAGCCGTTGATCTCGCTATGGGCAAACCAGATCAGAACTAGCAGACCGCTTTGGTAGGATTTAATCCGGAGCGTTCGTTTAGGATCGGACGCGTACGCTTAGATCCGGACTCATAAAACCCGAGCCATTGATCCTGGATCCGGCGGTCTTGGTTACATACCGGTTCGCCGTGAGCATAATCTAATATGTGCCGTCCGCGCGTGATCCGACGACCAGGAACCCTGGATACCCCTTCGGCTAGCGTATTATACAAAAGAGACCCTCAGTTCCTTTGAAACTAACCCACGGTCCACGCGAGTGCAAAGAACCTTGCAATCCAGTCCTATTTTTCACGAGTTGGTCCCTGAGCTTTTGAAGATTGGTGTCCGCAGTCCACCTGGTCAAGAAATTCAATAAAATTAATGTATATAATGTTTTTTAGATATAAAAGTAAACCCATAAACTTGTTTTAGACATATCACCTACGTTTAAACTCCGATTTAACTCATTCAAATTGCGTTAGATTTGTAATAAAATATGCTACACAGCGACAAACATTATTTTGTCCAATCACATACCTTTATTGAATATTATTTAACTTGTGTTTGTTGCTTAATCAATCTAGTCAAGTCAACATGTCTATATTTCTAATATGATTTCTAAAACAAGTTATGATCTAGATTAAAGTAGAATTAATTATTTTGAGCATAAGTTCTCATATGATGCATAGTAACCAATTTATACTATAGTTTAATATGTCATCACGTAAATCCTTGGAAAATCGTAACTTCTTAACCGTAGCTCCGATCTTAGTAATTCTTGAACTCACGATCTCGTAGCGACGCGCAAATTATTATTACGCAGTTTATTCTTATGTTTGGTGTGATGTTAAATTTGCATATACCATGTTTGTCTATATTGCTACGTTTAGCAGTGAGAACACGTGTCACCTGAAGATCATCCTGGTACCTGGAATCTCAAGTCTCAGGCAAGTTGTGCCCTTGACCACTTTTTACCCAATAATGTTCTTTAATATCATTTATTCATGCATAGGTTAATTTTGATGGGACCCAATAGGTTACCCTAGATTGTTTATCTCATTACCTTGTTTACCCCTGAATCACTTGGGTAGTTTGCTATTGCTTTACATGGATTTGGGATAATTATTTATCATATCTATGTTCCAGTTATTTTGTTATTCTATTTATGTTCATGTCAAGATCATTAATGTTAATTGGAACATAGAGCTTAACTTGAGAAACACGTGCCACCACAAGGGTTTATGGACGCCCTTGGCTGATTAATTAGGAAAGCTAGTGGCGGACTACCTTACCCAAAAGGGGCAAGGGCAGTAGGGGAGTGGTCAGTGTAGGGAGGTCCTTGGTTGATTTTGCTGCGATGGCGGTCAGGCAAGAACCCTGCATTGGAGCTTCCTATAAACTGTAGCGGGTTTTCTGAAGCTAGTGGAACTTTGTAAAGGCCTTGTAGTGTTACCCTGCCTCGCCTCCTCGGTAGAGGTGTATGGGAAGTCGCGATCCCTTGGCAGATGGGTAACATGACTTGTGGGTAAAGGGTACCACCTCTGCAGAGTGTAAAACTGGTATACTAGCCGAGCTCACGGTCATGAGCAGCTCAGGACTCTCTGATGATTAACTTATGGAACTAAATTCAATTTGTCATATGCATTGCATCGCAGGTGATGTTGTTACTTTTGTTCTACTACTTAATTGGGTTGGTATTTACTTATACTTAGTAATTGCTAATAAAATTTTGACCAACTTTAAAAGCAATGCTCAGCTCTAATCATTCTCTTTGGTAAGCCTTACACTTCACGTGAGCTCCCACCTTTGGCGAGTTCATGCACATTATTCCCCACAACTTGTTGAGCGATGAACGTATGTGAGCTCACTCTTGCTGTCTCACACCCCCCCCCACAGGTCAAGAACAGGTACCGCAGGATGAGGCGCATGGAGGATGCTGTGACGAGTTCGTGAGAGGTCTAGGTCGTCGTCTCCCAGTCAACTTTGGGTTGCTGGACCGTTGTCTCCTTATAATGTAATTATTTATTTATTTTGTATAGAACTCCTATTATATAGTAAAGATGTGACATTCGATCATGTGCCATGATTCATCATATGTGTGAGACTTGGTCCCAGCACACCTGGTGATTATGTTCGCGCCCGGGTCTTGGTGCCCAAAACCCGGGTGTGACATGTGTGGAGAGGAACATTACAATTTTCTTTATGATTGGATGCGACTCTGTTATGTTCACATCGCCAGAAGGATTCCTCGCCCTTGCCCAATCCTTATGACGACCATCTGGCATGTCTTGAAATGGAATAGATTTACCCTCGGTTAATGCTTGTGCATCTTCCTTTACCCTCAGTTTTTTGACGAAGGGAGGGACGCAGCGGCGGATGGGGGGCGCGGGAAGAGGGGAGGACGTCGGCGCGGGATGAGGGGAGGACGCCGGCGCAGGACGACGGCGCGGGACGACGAGGGGAGGACGCGGGATCCTGGAGCCTGGACGAGGATTGCCGAACGCGGGACGTGGGGAGGAACGCGGGGAGGGACGCAGATAGCCTAATACGATGCAATGTGGAATTGGGAATTGTGGATAGGTGGAGTCATATTTTTCTGTTTATATTAGAATATATGTATATAGATAGAAATTATAATAAACAACGATGCAGAATATTAAGCAGCCGTATATATAGAAATTAGAACAATAATAATTTACATTAAGTCCAAACTCATTCCATATCTATGACCATATTATCTAAACTACTCATATTACTAAAGAGGTCATAATCTTCTTCGTCATTTACATTTTCAACACCAACAATTCTTCTTTTCCCCCTGAGCACCACTCGATGATGCCTGTTTGCAAGATCATCGATATAGAAAACTTGATTTGCATGCTTTGCAAGAATAAATGGATCATCCTTGTAAGCTTCTCGTCTAAAATATATAGTGGTAACCCCATATTTTGGGTCAACGACAACACCTTTAGGGTTGAACCACTTACAAAGAAAAACAACTTGCTTGAAAAGTGTGTAGTCCAACTCCCAGATGTGTTCTAATTGTCCATAATACGTGTCCTTCCTTAGATATGACGATTTTTTATTGCGATCAAACACCTCAGTTATCACGTCGTTGCAAACTCCACTATTTTGTCGGGTGCTTTTACCATCTTGTTGTACTATGTAGAAAGTGTATCCATTAATGTCGTAACTCTGCCATGTCGCTACGCTGGACGAGGGTCCCTGTGCCAACCGTCTCACAGTGTCATTCTTTGGTACCTTGTTTTCACACCGCTTTTGAAACCAATCACAAAACTCTTTGTTATGGAGCCTCACAATGTCTTCGTCCACCATTTCTGGGTTTTTCTTTCTCAACCGTTTCTTGTGTTTGTCAATGTACTTTGAAACATCTTCAGCAGATTGAAGGATCAAGAAATGAGCTTTATGGAGCAATTCTTGATCTGGTATCTTTGTGCTCAATCCAAGTCCCCCTTGCCCTTTAAGTCTTCCCTCATGGCGTGACAGTGGAAGGCCAGTCGGTGCCACCTCATCCATGTAGTCCACACAGAAATCGATGACACTCTCAATTACATAACTTTCTGCAATAGAACCCTCCGGGCGTGCCTTATTCCGAACAAAGCGTTTCAAGATTCCCATGAACCTTTCGATCGGATACATGTAATGTAAGAAATGTGGCCCACAAATCTTAGCCTCTTCAACTAGATGCACGGTCAAATGTACCATGATGTCGAAGAATGAAGGTGGGAAGTACATCTCAAGTTGGCATAAAGTTTCAACCAATTCCCTTTGTAAGTTGTCAAGGGCTTCAATATCTAGCACCTTTGAATTTATTTCATTAAAGAAATAGCATAATCTAATGATAGTATCTCGTATTTTGATATTCTTGAAAGACCCACGGAGGACCACGGGGAGGATCTGTGTCATTAAAACATGGCAGTCATGAGTTTTCATACCTGAAAGTTTTAGGTCTTTCTTTGACACGAGCCTTCTAATATTTGCTGAATAAGCAGATGGAACTTTGACATCATGTAACAGATTAAAAACTTTAATTTTTTCCTCCTTGGTCAGAGTATACCATTCCTGGGGTTTTTCAATGTTCAGCTCATCAAGGTCACACTGGCCGTTGGTGTTGTCCTTAGTTTTCCCTTTTATGTTAAAAATTGTACCAATCAAAGCTTCACAGACATTCTTCTCAATATGCATAAGATCAAGACAATGACGCACACTTAGATCGCGCCAATAAGGTAACCTCCAAAATATGGATTTTTTCTTCCAAATTCCAGACAATGCTAAATTGTGTTTCCCGAACTTATTTTCAATGTCCTTCACACTCTCATAAACCACATGTCCAGACCTGCGTGATGGAGCCTTTTCATTTTCAATACTCCCATCAAATGCATCAACATTCTTTCGGTATGGATGATTTCTGCGTGTCCACCTACGATGTCCCAGGTATACAATTTTTCTACTGTTTTTAGATAACGACTCTTTGTATTCTCTTGACAAATATAGCACGCTTTGTATCCCTGAGTGGATAATCCTGCAATGTTTCCAAGGCCTTTATAGTCATGGATGGTACAAAAAAGCAAGGCCCTCAAGTTAAAATATTCTTTCTTACAAGCATCCCAAACTTCAACACCAGTTTCCCATAGCTTCAACAGGTCTTGTACCAACGGCTCAAGATACACATCAATATCATTGCCCGGCTGTTTTGGTCCAGGGATCAATACTGACAACATGACGTACTTCCGTTTAATACATAACCAAGGTGGCAGGTTATATATGCTTAATAATACTGGCCATGTGCTATGGGTAGTGGTCATATTGCCAAATGGATTCATACCATCGGTGATGAGAGCGAATCGGATATTCCGTGATTCTTTTGCAAATATTTCATACTTACTATCAATTTCTCTCCATTGTGAAGCATCTGCAGGGTGCCTCAACTTTCCATCCTTCTTACGTTCGTCAGCATGCCAACGCAAAAGTTTTGCACTTGCTGGATTAGCAAAAAGTCTTTCTAATCGAGGTATCACAGGGAAGTACCAGAAAACACAACCCGAACGAACCTCCGCGCTTGGCGGGGCGCTCCGCCATTGTCGCGCATCCTACCAGCTCGGTTGACCGCCTCCGCGAGTATAAAGCCTAGGTGGCTGTGGACTCGTTCGCCCATCCACTATTCCGCCCTTCCCCTACCTCGTTGAGCGCGATCGCCGTGGGCCGTGGGAACCGAGCGGGCGGATAGCCGCCCTCACCGTCGGCGGTCGTTCTCGGCACCAAATTGGAACCTCGTGTGCAGCCCGAAAGCTTCGCCCGAGTCCCTGGTCCGCTCCGGTGGCGATTATGGGGCAGGTGGCTGACCAGTGGGCGCTCAATTTGTCTCCGCCGTCACAGAGTTCGCGCGTCACCGTGGGCGCAGTCTCCTTCGCCATCGCGACTGGTGAGTACCCTTGCGCCAAATTCAGTAGCCTCCAGTGATTGCGTAGCACCCCGTAGCGTTGAGGTTAGTGCGCTAGGTTGCGGAATCTGGGGTACCGGCGATGGCATCCGCCGCGACCGGGATGGCGCGGGTACGCTCGGTTCTGGAGGAGGATGACAGCTTCGTGGCCATTAGATGTGAGGCTCACGGTTTAGATTAGAGCACCAGAGTGCCCCTTCGATGGGTTGTTTTGAGCCGTTGATCTCGCTATGGGCGAACCAGATCAGAACTAGCAGACCGCTTCGGTAGGATTTAATCCGGAGCGTTCGTTTAGGATCGGACGCGTACGCTTAGATCCGGACTCATAAAACCCGAGCCATTGATCCTGGATCCGGCGGTCTTGGTTACATACCGGTTCGCCGTGAGCATAATCTATTATGTGTCGTCCGCGCGTGATCCGACGACCAGGAACCCTGGATACCCCTTCGGCTAGCGTATTATACAAAAGAGACCCTCAGTTCCTTTGAAACTAACCCACGGTCCACGCGAGTGCAAAGAACCTTGCAATCCAGTCCTATTTTTCACGAGTTGGTCCCTGAGCTTTTGAAGATTGGTGTCCGCAGTCCACCTGGTCAAGAAATTCAATAAAATTAATGTATATAATGTTTTTTAGATATAAAAGTAAACTCATAAACTTGTTTTAGACATATCACCTACGTTTAAACTCCGATTTAACTCATTCAAATTGCGTTAGATTTGTAATAAAATATGCTACACAGCGACAAACATTATTTTGTCCAATCACATACCTTTATTGAATATTATTTAACTTGTGTTTGTTGCTTAATCAATCTAGTCAAGTCAACATGTCTATATTTCTAATATGATTTCTAAAACAAGTTATGATCTAGATTAAAGTAGAATTAATTATTTTGAGCATAAGTTCTCATATGATGCATAGTAACCAATTTATACTATAGTTTAATATGTCATCACGTAAATCCTTGGAAAATCGTAACTTCTTAACCGTAGCTCCGATCTTAGTAATTCTCGAACCCACGATCTCGTAGCGACGCGCAAATTATTATTACGCAGTTTATTCTTATGTTTGGTGTGATGTTAAATTTGCATATACCATGTTTGTCTATATTGCTACGTTTAGCAGTGAGAACACGTGTCACCTGAAGATCATCCTGGTACCTGGAATCTCAAGTCCCAGGCAAGTTGTGCCCTTGACCACTTTTTACCCAATAATGTTCTTTAATATCATTTATTCATGCATAGGTTAATTTTGATGGGACCCAATAGGTTACCTTAGATTGTTTATCTCATTACCTTGTTTACCCCTGAATCACTTGGGTAGTTTGCTATTGCTTTACATGGATTTGGGATAATTATTTATCATATCTATGTTCCAGTTATTTTGTTATTCTATTTATGTTCATGTCAAGATCATTAATGTTAATTGGAACATAGAGCTTAACTTGGGAAACACGTGCCACCACAAGGGTTTATGGACGCCCTTGGCTGATTAATTAGGAAAGCTAGTGGCGGACTACCTTACCCGAAAGGGGCAAGGGCAGTAGGGGAGTGGTCAGTGTAGGGAGGTCCTTGGTTAATTTTGCTGCGATGGCGGTCAGGCAAGAACCCTGCATTGGAGCTTCCTATAAACTGTAGCGGGTTTTCTGAAGCTAGTGGAACTTTGTAAAGGCCTCGTAGTGTTACCCTGCCTCGCCTCCTCGGTAGAGGTGTATGGGAAGTCGCGATCCCTTGGCAGATGGGTAACATGACTTGTGGGTAAAGGGTACCACCTCTGCAGAGTGTAAAACTGGTATACTAGCCGAGCTCACGGTCATGAGCAGCTCAGGACTCTCTGATGATTAACTTATGGAACTAAATTCAATTTGTCATATGCATTGCATCGCAGGTGATGTTGTTACTTTTGTTCTACTACTTAATTGGGTTGGTATTTACTTATACTTAGTAATTGCTAATAAAATTTTGACCAACTTTAAAAGCAATGCTCAGCTCTAATCATTCTCTTTGGTAAGCCTTACACTTCACGTGAGCTCCCACCTTTGGCGAGTTCATGCACATTATTCCCCACAACTTGTTGAGCGATGAACGTATGTGAGCTCACTCTTGCTGTCTCACACCCCCCCACAGGTCAAGAACAGGTACCGTAGGATGAGGCGCATGGAGGATGCTGTGACGAGTTTGTGAGAGGTCTAGGTCGTCGTCTCCCAGTCAACTTTGGGTTGCTGGACCGTTGTCTCCTTATAATGTAATTATTTATTTATTTTGTATAGAACTCCTATTATATAGTAAAGATGTGACATTCGATCCTGTGCCATGATTCATCATATGTGTGAGACTTGGTCCCAGCACACCTGGTGATTATGTTCGCGCCCGGGTCTTGGTGCCCAAAACCCGGGTGTGACATGTGTGGAGAGGAACATTACAATTTTCTTTATGATTGGATGCGACTCTGTTATGTTCACATCGCCAGAAGGATTCCTCGCCCTTGCCCAATCCTTATGACGACCATCTGGCATGTCTTGAAATGGAATAGATTTACCCTCGGTTAATGCTTGTGCATCTTCCTTTACCCTCAGTTTTTTGACGAAGGGAGGGACGCAGCGGCGGATGGGGGCGCGGGAAGAGGGGAGGACGCCGGCGCGGGATGAGGGGAGGACGCCGGTGCAGGACGACGGCGCGGGACGACGAGGGGAGGACGCGGGATCCTGGAGCCTGGACGAGGATTGCCGAACGCGGGACGTGGGGAGGAACGCGGGGAGGGACGCAGATAGCCTAATACGATGCAATGTGGAATTGGGAATTGTGGATAGGTGGAGTCATATTTTCTGTTTATATTAGAATATATGTATATAGATAGAAATTATAATAAACAGCGATGCAGAATATTAAGCAGCCGTATATATAGAAATTAGAACAATAATAATTTACATTAAGTCCAAACTCATTCCATATCTATGACCATATTATCTAAACTACTCATATTACTAAAGAGGTCATAATCTTCTTCGTCATTTACATTTTCAACACCAACAATTCTTCTTTTCCCCCTGAGCACCACTCGATGATGCATGTTTGCAAGATCATCGATATAGAAAACTTGATTTGCATGCTTTGCAAGAATAAATGGATCATCCTTGTAAGCTTCTCGTCTAAAATCTATAGTGGTAACCCCATATTTTGGGTCAACGACAACACCTTTAGGGTTGAACCACTTACAAAGAAAAACAACTTGCTTGAAAAGTGTGTAGTCCAACTCCCAGATGTGTTCTAATTGTCCATAATATGTGTCCTTCCTTAGATATGACGATTTTTTATTGCGATCAAACACCTCAGTTATCGCGTCGTTGCAAACTCCACTATTTTGTCGGGTGCTTTTACCATCTTGTTGTACTATGTAGAAAGTGTATCCATTAATGTCGTAACTCTGCCATGTCGCTACGCTGGACGAGGGTCCCTGTGCCAACCGTCTCACAGTGTCATTCTTTGGTACCTTGTTTTCACACCGCTTTTGAAACCAATCACAAAACTCTTTGTTATGGAGCCTCACAATGTCTTCGTCCACCATTTCTGGGTTTTTCTTTCTCAACCGTTTCTTGTGTTTGTCAATGTACTTTGAAACATCTTCAGCAGATTGAAGGATCAAGAAATGAGCTTTATGGAGCAATTCTTGATCTGGTATCTCTGTGCTCAATCCAAGTCCCCCTTGCCCTTTAAGTCTTCCCTCATGGCGTGACAGTGGAAGGCCAATCGGTGCCACCTCATCCATGTAGTCCACACAGAAATCGATGACACTCTCAATTACATAACTTTCTGCAATAGAACCCTCCGGGCGTGCCTTATTCCGAACAAAGCGTTTCAAGATTCCCATGAACCTTTCGATCGGATACATGTAATGTAAGAAATGTGGCCCACAAATCTTAGCCTCTTCAACTAGATGCACGGTCAAATGTACCATGATGTCGAAGAATGAAGGTGGGAAGTACATCTCAAGTTGGCATAAAGTTTGAACCAATTCCCTTTGTAAGTTGTCAAGGGCTTCAATATATAGCACCTTTGAATTTATTTCATTAAAGAAATAGCATAATCTAATGATAGTATCTCGTATTTTGATATTCTTGAAAGACCCACGGAGGACCACGGGGAGGATCTGTGTCATTAAAACATGGCAGTCATGAGTTTTCATACCTGAAAGTTTTAGGTCTTTCTTTGACACGAGCCTTCTAATATTTGCTGAATAAGCAGATGGAACTTTGACATCATGTAACAGATTAAAAACTTTAATTTTTTCCTCCTTGGTCAGAGTATACCATTCCTGGGGTTTTTCAATGTTCAGCTCATCAAGGTCACACTGGCCGTTGGTGTTGTCCTTAGTTTTCCCTTTTATGTTAAAAATTGTACCAATCAAAGCTTCACAGACATTCTTCTCAATATGCATAAGATCAAGACAATGACGCACACTTAGATCGCGCCAATAAGGTAACCTCCAAAATATGGATTTTTTCTTCCAAATTCCAGACAATGCTAAATTGTGTTTCCCGAACTTATTTTCAATGTCCTTCACACTCTCATAAACCACATGTCCAGACCTACGTGATGGAGCCTTTTCATTTTCAATACTCCCATCAAATGCATCAACATTCTTTCGGTATGGATGATTTCTGCGTGTCCACCTACGATGTCCCAGGTATACAATTTTTCTACTGTTTTTTAGATAACGACTCTTTGTATTCTCTTGACAAATATAGCACGCTTTGTATCCCTGAGTGGATAATCCTGCAATGTTTCCAAGGCCTTTATAGTCATGGATGGTACAAAAAAGCAAGGCCCTCAAGTTAAAATATTCTTTCTTACAAGCATCCCAAACTTCAACACCAGTTTCCCATAGCTTCAACAGGTCTTGTACCAACGGCTCAAGATACACATCAATATCATTGCCCGGCTGTTTTGGTCCAGGGATCAATACTGACAACATGATGTACTTCCGTTTAATACATAACCAAGGTGGCAGGTTATATATGCTTAATAATACTGGCCATGTGCTATGGGTAGTGGTCATATTGCCAAATGGATTCATACCATCGGTGATGAGAGCGAATCGGATATTCCGTGATTCTTTTGCAAATATTTCATACTTACTATCAATTTCTCTCCATTGTGAAGCATCTGCAGGGTGCCTCAACTTTCCATCCTTCTTACGTTCGTCAGCATGCCAACGCAAAAGTTTTGCACTTGCTGGATTAGCAAAAAGTCTTTCTAATCGAGGTATCACAGGGAAGTACCAGAAAACCTTTGCAGGAATCTTTTTCTTCTCATTGGTGCCCAATTCCTCTAGGTTATCAATCTTCTTGTAGCGTGATGTGTCACATGTTGTACATGATATGTTGTTCTTATGCTTTCCCCAATATATAATGCAATCATTGGGGCAAACATGTATTTTTCTCATATTTCAACTCAATGGGACACAAAATCTTCTTTGCTTTAGTTTGCTTCGTGGCACCATATTCCCTTTAGGCAGCTTGTCTGCTAAAAAATTTAACAACTCTGTAAAGCTCTTATCACTCCATCCACTAGCCACCTTGAATCGTAGAAGTTCAGTAGTAAAACTCAGTCGATTATCACTGCTTCCCGGATATAATGGTGTCTCACGCTCTCGAACTAGTATCTCACGTACTTGTGATGCTTGAGCCTCACTCAAATTACGAGTTACAGTAACATCATGTATCATGTATTCGAGATGATCGACGGGCACATCAACAATCGTCGCGTCCACAAAATGACTTTTTGTATCTTGGATATGCACATAATGGTCATTCGCCTCATTAGTATCCATAGGACCGCCATTAGTATCTAAAAGACCCTCAATGTTTCCATTGTTATCACCAATAGAACACTCGCCATGATTTGTCCAGCATGTGTACCCAGATGTAAAACCACGCATTATCAAGTGTCCGAGGATTACACGTGAGTCAATAATTGGATAAAAGTTTCTACAGTCCACACAAGGACATAAGATAGCTGTTGCCTTATTATCTGATCGATGTTTTTCAGCCACCTTTAGGAACCATTGCACATGACGAAAATAATTGATATCAGACCGATCAATTCCATACATCCATTGCTCTCTGTCCATATCTGAAAAAATAATTAAAGTTTCATATTATATTGCCTCATAAACTAGACGCAAACAACACGAGATGATATAGGGAAAAAAAACTAGGTAATTTGTTAGATTTTCATCTGTTATAAAGTTATTTTAATAACTAACAAATAAACAATTAATTAAATAATTAAAACATTTGTCATAATTAAAAATATTAATGTTACTATGCAGGCAAAATTCATACGATCTTAACATAATTTGAAGGAATTAAAACATATATTTAATGTAAAAATATCACATATTTAATAAACTAGTAGGACTGCATGAAATATTTTAATTGTACCTAAGTTATCCTGAAAGAAGAATGAAAACGCAGTAAATTCAATGCGATTCTAGGAATCGACCTCAAGATCTCACTAAGAGCAGTCTAAGTCTTTAACCACTACGATACAAAGCTGGTTTTGATATATCATTAAGAAATATTGTATATATGTGCAAAACACATAGAAAGAGAAATATCCATGACATTAACCACTTCTTATTAGGTTGCTTATACCGTACAAATAAACGATATTATAAATATGAATATATCGTTAATGAGAAAATAAAAATATCCATATTTCAAACGTATAGTTTTATTTGGAGTCACTTTAAGCAAAATTTACTATTTACTACGTTTTTCACAATATGTCTTATCAGAAATATCATAAGAAAACGGAATTATGTTTACAAGTTTCTAGTATACTCACTAACATCTAAGGCAGTTTGAATAGTCCATTTGACCATTATAGCAAGAGACAGAGAGAAGTTTGACATTCTATTTAATATATATCATCAATTTAAAATAAATTCATTATTTATTATGTTTGTCATATGTCTTGCCAGAACTATCATGTGAAGACGGTTTCATATTTACAAGTGTCTAGTATACTCACTCATATCTACGACGGTTTTTATATTCTAGACGACTCTAATAGTATCCTTATTTGAGATGGTTTCAGACATAGACGTGTCTAGAATACTCACTGCCATCTAAGCCAGTTATTAAAGTAGTGATGACTCAAATACTATCCTTATTTGAGACGGTTTACAATAACAATATGTCTTAAATCAATATAAGACATTTGTTATGACATAATTGTCTCAAAAAACTTTTCTGTTTGAGACGGATTTTCAAAAAAATGTCTTATCTTGCTCAACACCGTATGATATAAGACACTTCTATAAAATATACTTATATCTGTCTTAAATTGTGCGTCTCAATTAGTCATATATGTAGTAGTGTCTATTTATGTGCTTCGCGAGAGGATATTATGCTTTCTGTATGCATGTGTGCAAGGTTCCAGGCAAATCCTAAGGAAATTCACCTTAGGGCCGTGAACAAAATGGTATCACTTTTTGAGAGATCACCAACAAAAGGGGATATCGAAATTGCTTATGTTAGCACCCACAACCAATTAGCCGATATCTTTACCAAGCCACTAGATGAAAAGACTTTTAGCAAACTTAGGAATGAGCTCAGTATTCTTGATTCTCGGAACTTTGATTGAAATTTTGCAAACACTGCTAATTTATATACCTTTGATCATATCTCTTTCATTTGTTACAAATGCATATTTCTTATTATTCTTGTACCAAGGCTAAGACTAATGTGCTTTCATGAGTATCCATATGATTAGTCTTAGATTGAAAGGGAAATAGAGTATTCGGCAAAGTCAAGGCTTCCACTCAACTCTGTCGGTATCATTTCTCCTTTGCCCTCCTCATAAACTTTCATTCATATTCAACGAGGGAGAATTAGTAGGCCTCTCAAGTTTCTTCGTTTTTAGCGCTTAATGCCAAAGGGGGAGAATTAATAGGCCCAAAGCAGGACCGCACCACCACTGTTTTACAAAAGGGGAGAACTTATTAAAATTACAAAACCCTCTTGACAGCTAAGAGAAGAACTTCTTCAGGGGAGCTTTTATTTAGCCAAAGAAAAAGCATTTGAAACAGGGGGATAATTTTAAAAATCTTGAAAATGCTTTTAGAAATCATACTCTTATACCATTGGCTATTTGCAAAAGAATTTGAAAAGGCTTTTCCAAAAGATTTGCAAAAACAAACTAAGTGGTGCAAATGTGGTCCAAAATGTTAAACTAGAAGAAAGCAATCATATATACTTAGAAACACTTTCAGTTGGTTTAAATTCAAAGTAACTTATGCACATCCATCAAAATTGCAAACTAGTTACATTCCTACACTTTATATTTGAGTTGGTTTGTGTTGGCATCAATCACCAAAAAGGGGGAGATTGAAAGGGAAATGGGCTTAAACATTTCCTATAATCGATTTTGGTGTTTGACGTCCATCACAAACCACGAGGACTAACTAGTTTGCTTAGTTTTCATTTATCTCAGGTGCATAAAGTTCAACATAAACCAACAAAGAAAATGAGTTGGGGAACTCTACAAAGTTTGGAGCAAAAACAAGTATGGGTGCTGCCAGTGGCGCACCGGACATTGTCCGGTGTGAAAGGGAAATGGGCTTAAAACATTTCCTATAATCGATTTTGGTGTTTAACGTCCATCATACACCACGTGGACTAACAAGTAGTTGTCATTTATCTCAGGTGCATAAAGTTCAATATAAACCAACAAAGAAATTAAGTTGGGAATTCAACAAAGTTTGGAGCAAAGACAAGGATTTGTGCTGCCAGTGGCGCACTGGAAATTGTTCGGTGTGCACCGAACACTGTCCGGTGCCCAGGCCGAGCACTCCACGAACTGGCCACTCTCGGGTTTTTTCGAGAGACGCTCCGCTATAATTCACTGGACTGTCCGGTGAGCCAACGGAGCAACGGTCAACTGTGTGCAACGGTCGACTGTGATGAACATTAAAAGTGTACAATACAGAAGTCAGAAGTCAGAGCTGCGAAGTCAGAACGCATCGGACTATCCGGTGTGCCACCGGACTGTCCAGTGCAGCAAGAGGACAAAAGACTTCAACGCTCAACCACTTCAAATCCCAACAGTCTGCTGACGTGGCAGGCACCTGTCAGTGAACAGTGCCATGTCCGGTGCACCACCAGACTATCTGGTGTGCCCATCGATAGCAACAGATAGAATAGTGGTTGGGGCTATAAATGCCCCAACCACCACCATTCAAGCATCCAAGCCTCCTACATTTCTCATTCAATACAAGAGGAAAGGCAAACACTCCAAAGACACAATTCAAGCATTCAATCCACTCCAAGCTCCAAAATCAACTCAATTGCTTAGAGACTTGAGAGAGGTTCATTTGTGTTCTTTTGTTGCTCTTGTTGCTTGGATTGCTTTCTCCTTCCCATTCTAATTGTTCTAAGTGCTTTATAAAGCTAGCAAGAGACACCTAAGTGTGTGGTGATCCTTGCGGGGTCTTAGTGACCCAAGTGATTAAGGAGTGATACCATTTTGAGAGAGGGAAAGGGTTGGAATAGACCCGGCCTTTGTGGCCTCCTCAACGGGGACTAGGTTCTTTGAACCGAACCTCGGTAAACAAATCATCGTGTTCATTTGTGTTGATCTCCACTTGATTTGTTTCCCTTTCTTTCCTCTCTCTAAAAGTTCCCTTGTTCATATTAATTTGAGTTGGCTCCCAAAGTTATCCGCATTGATTGAGCAACTCTTGGCAAGGAGAACTATCTTCCACACTCTGAATTATCTCTAACACTAACCCCGAACATAGTTTAAAATTTGTAAATTTCAGGTTTCGCCTATTCACCCCCTCTAGGTGACTTTCACGGTGCCCAGGACAAAGCACCTCACGAACTGGCCGCTCTCGGGTTTTTCCAGAGTCACTCCACTATAATTCACCGGACCGTCCGGTGAGCCAACGGAGCAACGGTCAACTGCTCCCAACGGTCGACTGCGGTGAACAGTGAACAATGGACATCGCATAAGTCAGAAGTCAGAACCGCGAAGTCAGAACGCACCGGACTGTCCGATGTGCCACCAGACTGTCTAGTGCCGCAAGAGGACAAAGAACTTCAACGGTCAACTTCTCTAAACCCCAACGGTCGCCTGACGTGGCACGCACCGGACTGTCTGGTGTGCCCATCGACAGCAACGAATGGAATAGTGGTTGGGGCTATAAATACCCCCAACCACCACCATTCAAGCCATCCAAGTTTTCAGCCCTTCACATTCAATACAAGGGCAAAAGCATACACTCCAAGACACAATCAAAAGATCAAATCCTCTCTAAGCCTCAAAATCAACTCAATTGTTTAGTGACTTGAGAGAGGGTGTTTTGTGTTTCTTTTGTTGCTCTTGTTGCTTGGATTGGTTTCTTCCTCTCACTCTAACTCTTCTAAGTGCTTTGTAAAGCTAGCAAGAGACACCTATTTGTGTGGTGATCCTTGCGGGGTCTTAGTGACCCGAGCGATTAAGAAGAAGCACTCGACCGATTTGTGTGGCCGATTGAGAGAGGGAAAGGGTTGGAATCGACCCGGCCTTTGTGGCCTCCTCAATGGGGACTAGGTTCTTTAGAACCAAACCTCGGTAAACAAATCACCGTGTTCATTTGTGTTGATCTCCACTCGATTTGTTTATCCCCTCTCCTCTCTCTCTCTCTCTCTCTAAAGTTCCTTTGCTCATATCGATTTGAGTTTGCTCCAAAAGTTATCCGCATCAATTGAGCAACTCATAGCAAGGAAAACTATCTTCCGCACTCCAAATTATTTCTAACACTGACCCTGGGGCATAGTGTGTGTTCAAAGTTTATAATTTTCAAGTTTCACCTATTCACCCCCTTCTAGGCGACTTTCAAGTGTCACAACCGGATTTAAGGGCAAACTCGGATGTGAATAAAATGTGTGTTATGATCAAGTCTCACACATATGATGACTCATGGTACAAAAATCAATGTCACATCTTTATTATATAATAGGGGTTCTGTATAAAATAGTTAAATAATTACATCATATGACGATAACGACCCTTCGCAACCATAGTTGACTAGGAGACGATGGTCTAGACCTCTCACGAACTCATCACATTATCCTTCATACTCCTCATCTTGCGGTACCTGTTCTTGACTTGGGTGTGAGTACAACAAAGGTGAGCTCACATAAGTTCATCATTCAACAAGTTGTGGGAATATTGTGCATCAGCTCACTTACGGTGGGGACTCATGTGAAGTGTAAGGCTTACCAACAAATAATGGTTAAGTCTTAGCATTGCTTTTTATAAGTTGGTCAAATTTTATTAGCAATTACTAATTATAAGCGTACACCAACCCAATTAAATAATTGATCATAATTGATAAAAAATCACACAATGCAATGCAATATAAAGTTTAATTCTATAATTACTCATGTGAGGGTCTGAGCCGCTCATGATCGTGAGCACGGCTGATATACCAGTTTTACACTCTGTAGAGGTTAAGCATCTTTACCCACAAGACATGTTTCCCGTTTAGCCAGAGTTTGCATGACCCTTAGACACTCCCAAGGTAAATGGCTAGGGATCCACAACGAGGCTTTTCCAAAATTTCACTAGATGAGAGAACCCGCTACGGATTCTGGACCGAAGGTGATATAGGAATCCCTCGTCCGAAAAGCTATCCAGACAATCCGACCCAAGGATCTCCCTATGCCTACACTCCTCACTCCACTTGCCCCTTTCGGGAAAAGATTAAGTCACACTAGTTTTCCTAATTAATCAGCCAAGGACGTCCCATTCCACCCTTGTGGTAGCACTGTTTTCCCGGGTGGTCGCTCCATGTTCCAATTAACACAATAATCGTATCATGAACAATAATTAAACCACAATAAAATGGAGCATGATCATAATTTAGATATCATAATAATCCCAAAACTAGGTAGAGCAATAGCAAGCCTACCCAATAGTTCATTTATTTGCATAGTGTAGGGTGAACAAACTAGGGTAACCTATTAGGTCCCATCAAATTAACCTGAACATGTCACAGTGATTAACATGAACATTATTAGGTAAAAAAAGTGATCTAGGGCGCAACTTGCCTTTTTTATGCAACTCCAGGTACTTCTCCAATTTAAGCTTCAATTTCCCGTCACCTCACTTCTATTCGTAACAATACATATAGATAGACATAGGATAGGTAAAATAACATTATACCAAACATATAAACAATATTGTGTGATAATATTCTACGCATCGAAACGAAATTGTAGGTTCGAGAATCATTAAAATTGGAGTTATGGTTGAAAAGATATTGTTCTCAGAAGATTTTGGTGATTGGACAGAAAAATTATGTTCTATGTTGATTAATATAAGTCATATGAGAAATATAGAGAAATAAATATGTTAACTTTATTATCAATTATAACTTGATTAGAAATAATATTTTAGTCAAATTATAGATGGATCAATTTAATCATATTAACTTCGACTAGAAAAGTAAATCTGATAAACATTGTTTTAGACAAATATTATCTTTCAAACCACTAAAACAAGTGTTGTTAATGCGTAGGCAATTCTAATACGAAGCTAACACAACTTGAATGGATCAAATCGGAGCTACAACACAAAAGATATGAATCTAATTAGATTTGGATTGGTTTTGTATTAGAAATCTATGTCTAGTGATCTGTTTGTGAGAAAATCATGACTTAAATGTAATTACTAGTGTAAATGGGAGGGATCAGGTGTAAAGTTGTTACCCCAGGACGGTGGGTTGAGGTTCCAAAAAGGCTAGGGTCCACATTTGCAAAGATGCGGACTTATGTGTAATGGTCTTTGTATAGTAGTGAATTGCAGGTGAAATAGAAACAAGGTCAGGGGCTCTTCTGCATTATTCCAAGGCCAAAGGGGTATCACATTACATCAGCCGCACGATTGCGATCTGGCGGCCTAGATTAGATTGGCTTGGTTATGAAATGGTATCCAATCCCAACCATCTGATCCCGGATCCACGGCCCAGACATCAAATAATTGAGATCTCCTCGGATCCACGCAATCGAAGATCTATGGTCATATCTAATTGGAAGCGGAGGGGTATGGGATCTTCTAATCTGGTCCGCTCTTTTTCAGATCTATGATGCTCACCTTACCCTGCTGAACCTAGCGCACAGACGGGTGACACCGCCGGCCTCCACGGCTATGCATCACCGGTGCGTGACACTCCTAACGCCCTAGGGCTCCGCTTCCAAGGACGATAGGTGCTATGTGAAGTAGAGAATACCGTGAAACTGTATAAGGGGTTCTTATCGTAGGATAAATCAGTGAAGTTTGCTGGCCACAGTGCAATGCGATTCGACAGCAAAATCCAAGTCCAGCGAGCATTTCACGCTATTCCGTGGTTTCACCTGTCGATTTGAGGATTGCAGCATCATCTTCATGGGCACGCCAAGCTCCCGACTCCATCGCTGGTCTTCGAACGCCGGTCGTTGACGAGGTCAACACCGGGGCCTCTACAACGCGGACCCAGGGAGCAGCAATGGACGGAGGGAGGGACGGTGTGCGTGGTTATCTATATAATCCCGATGGAATGAGCTAGAAGCCTGTCTGCCGAGCAGGGAAGATGGAGGCAGTTACAAAGTATTTCAATTAACCGGGCACTGTTACACGGCAGAGAAGAAGAACCTGACAACACGGTCCCACATGGCGGTGAGGGCCAATGCACGTGAAGCTAAGCGCCTGACGAGTGGCCCCAACTGGTAGCAAGAGGCTTTGAAGATAGCGGAGGCCAAAAAATGGTAGGTAACTTATGCTTTTAATACCCTCTTACTACTCTCGTGTGCCACACAGTTTCATTAAAAATGTTAGATGCCCTGAGGTCTCTAGGAGACGAAACGAAGGCAAGGATGGGTGCAGAATCTTTGCAGAATGGACTTTTAGAAGATCGGAACATGGAAAAATTGGAGGAAATCACCTTAGTGACCAGTTATTAATTCACCCCTTTTGTGAATCCCCTTTCATAAAAAGAAGCATGCTTGAGTTATTATTTTATCAACAATGCAATTCTCATTTGCTCCTTACTCTTTGGGCTTGTTTGGTTCAGCTTTTTTCTGACCAGCTTTTCTGAGAAACTAGTTGTGGAGAGAATCTGGCTGTGGGAAGAATCTGAGTATTGTGTGGATTACGTGCGGAGGGAGATGAAGTGTGGTACAAAGGGTCCAGGATCTAGAAAGGAACAGATTCCTATTATCGTGACGATTCGACCGATTTTATGTTCATGTTAATTTTGTAAGGTTTTTAACAAAGCGATTCTTATAGAAGCTAACCGAAAAGCTGGGGGCGTTTGACAATCTACAACAACTTCTGGTGGCCAGAAGCTGGAAAAAGCCCATTATTATCCTTGACTGAAAACATGAGAGCTGCAATGGAGAAGTTTTCTTGGCTTGATGTGTTCGGCTGTCAACCTTGTTGCTTGTTGATTGTTCAGATTTCAGTTCCATTCCGCCTTTGTCTGCAGTTTGGTTTAGTTTTCAGAAACTTTGTTCAGTCACTCGGTAATGATAATTTTTTATAGTTTTAGTTTCTAAATGTTGTACGGATGGCGCAGCATTACAAAAACATACATTAGTGTTGGCGTTTCGACCCCGGGGGGTCCCTGGACCGACGAGTAAAAATTGTCGCTGCGTATCCCAGCCCAGATGGGTTGGCGCGAGATGGAACAAACACGGCTCGTGTTATCCTGCGCTAGGGGGATGCGCTTGCAGTAGGGGTTACAAGCGCTCGCGAGGGAGAGAGAGAGAGAGTGGGCCAGTTCGTCAGCCCGTCCTACCGCGCGACGACCCTCCCGCATGAAGGCCCTGGACCTTCCTTTTATAGATGCAAGGAGAGGGTCCAGGTGTACAATGGGGGTGTAGCTATGCGCTAACGTGTCCGGCAGAGAGGTGCCTGAGCCCTATGTACATGCCAACGTGGCTGTCGGAGAGGTGCTAGTGCCCTGTGCACGCGGTATCGTGGCCGTCGGAGGAGCGCTTGAGCCCTGTAGAAGCACAACTGTCGGGGCTGATGGGACCTTGCTGACGTCTCCTTGCTTCCGTAGGGGGCTGAGAACCACCGTCGTCATGGACGCACGCGGGGAGCCATCATTACTTGTTACCGGGGCGAGCCTGGATGGGACACTGATCTTGTTCCCCCGTAGCCTGAGCCGGCTAGGGGTAGGGTAATGACGTACCCCCCCGTGGCGTGGTCGGTCCGAGCCCAAGGTCGGGCGAGGCGGAGACTCCTCCTGAGGCCGAGGCCGGGGTCGGGCGAGGCGGAGACCACCTTCCGAGGTCGAGGTTGAGGCTGAGCCCTGGGGTCGGGCGAGGCGGAGACTTCCTCCTGAGGCCGAGGCCCAAGGTTGGGCGAGGCGGAGCTTCCTGTTGCGCTTGAGGCTGGACTTAGCTGTTGTTAGCCCCACCCTGGCAGGTGGCACAGCAGTCGGAGAGGGGCGAGCGGCGCTGTTTTCCTGTCAGGTCGGTCAGTGGAAGGGCGAAGTGATTGTGGTCACTTCGACCTTGCCGACTGAGGCACGTGTGTTAGGATAAGGCGTCAGGCGATCCTCGCATTGAATGCGCCTGCGATACGGTCGGTTGGTGAGGCGATTTGGCCAAGGTTGCTTCACAGCGAAGCCTGCCCGAGCTGGGCTTCGGGCGAGTCGAGGGTGCGCCCGTTGCTTGAGGAGGCCCTCGGGCGAGGTGTGAATTCGCCTGGACTACTGTTCCCGCCCGAGACTGGGCTCGGGCGAGGCGAGATCGCGTCCCTTGAGTAGACGAAGCCTTGACCTGAATTGCGTCCATCAGTCTCTGCAGCTTATGCTGATGGTGGTTACCAGTCGTGTTTAGGAGCGTTGGGGGTACCCCTAATTACGGTACCCGATAGTAGCCCCCAAGCCTCAAAGGGAGTGTTGGTACTCGCTTGGAGGCTTTGCCGCACTTTTTTGCGAGGGGACCGGTCTTTCTCGGTTACACTTTTGTTCCGGTGGGTGCGCGCGAGCGCACCCGCCGGGTGTAGCCCCCGAGGCCTCAGAGGAGTGGTTTGACTCCTCCGAGGTCTTAATGCTTTTCGTGGTGCCTCGGCCGGTCTGGTTGTTCCCTCATGCGACCTGATCGTAGCCCGGGTGCATGGTCAGGTTCCGAGTTTTCAGGCTGGTTTGTTGACGCTGTCAACGGTTTGGCCGTGGCCGGGTTTGCGAGAGGAGCCCCCGAGCCTCTGCACGGAGCGAGAGGACGATCAAGGACTGTCTCGACTTTTATCATACGCCCCTTCGTCGCCTTTCCGCAAGGAGAAAGGGGGGGAAAGCGCCATGTTGCCCTCGGAGGGCGCCGAACATGGTGTCTCTGGTGAGTTGCTAACGGGTGATCCGAGTGGACGCCCGTGCCCCGTTCGATAAGGGTCGGCTAGTGGCCCAGAGGCGCGCTCCAAAAGTACCTGCATGTGATTTGCCGGACCTGGTCCCGTTCGATAGGGTCCGAGGGCTCGATGCCTCCCTCTAATGGGATTTCGTTACAAAATCGCTCATGTTGGTCTCAGAAATGTCCTAGGGTACCTCGGGAGCGTAGCCCGAGCCTCGGCCATGTAACGGATGTACCCAGAGTCATCCCTCGCTCTGCGTGCTCTGAGGCGGCTGTCGAACCCTTCCGAGGGGCCAGCCTTCAAACCCCTGATCAGTAGTGGGCGTGGAGCCCGAGTGCTCTGGGGCGGCTGTCGAACCCTTTCGAGGGGCCAGCCTTTGAACCCCTGATCAGTAATGAGCTTGAAGCCCGAGTGCTCTAGGGCGGCCGTCGAACCCTTCCGAGGGGCCAGCCTTCGAACCCCTGATCAGTAGGAGGGCTCGGGGCCCGCTTCCTTTGCGGAGAAGGATCCCTTTCGAAATATCCCCTTTCCCGGTCCCTGTAGCAAGAGAGAGAAAGGGGAAGAGGAAAAGGATATGAATTTAAACGGTGTGGCGCACCTTTTTTGACGCGGTCATCATGGCGGAGGTGAAACGACGTCCGCTTCGCCTGCCAAAGGTGTCGCTTGCCCTACTGCGGAGTTAATGCGACGGGACGGGTGGTTCGCGGGGTGGCCGCGTGCGTGAGCCGTTCGAGGAACGGAACACGGGCGCGTCGTCTTCACGCCGTGGGAGAAGGCTCCCCTGCTGCTCTAGGGAGGGGACGTGAGCCTGCAGACGATTTGACCGCCGCTTCCGCTTGTCTGCTGCCGCCATTACTGCTGGTCCACTTTTGGCCATATCAACCGTCGCGCCTCCTCCCGTGGCTGACTGACCCATGATCGATGTGCTCGATTGGCACTGTTGGGCCATGCACAGGGTTGCCTCGAGTCGCGGCACCGGTTCCGCAGTCGAGGGGGCGTGACATTGGCGCAAGTGGCGGTGTGGTTGCTTGCATGTATTAACCGGCGCGCCGGTTACATGACGTGTGGGCCTGGGCCTCCATGTTGGAGGAGCGCAACCTCACGGAGGTTGGCACCCTTTAGCCATTGCTCGGCTTCAAGGATTTTCATCAGGCAGCCTGGCTGCATTCCCTCACCAATGGTCACCCAGGATGGTGACCACCAGTTCGATGGTGGGGAGAAGCAAGTCGGGCTGCGGCCTCTGCCTCGCCCTCAGCTTCAAGGATCTTCATCATCCTTGCTGTGGAGGGGGGGGCGAGCTGAGCCGGAGTTCTACCTCCTGCATGGGCCGGCGGGCCACCTCTTCCTTCAGCATTCAGGGGAGAGGGCGCTCACCGGCCTAGCGGAGGGGGCGGACTTCGACAACGCGGGGCCGGTCGGCCGCAAGCGTTGTCGGCTCCAGCATGTCTGGCTCGCTGGCTCAGCTGGCTTTGGCGCTGCTTCCGGTGCCACCTCCCACCGCTGGGGTGGAGCGTGGCTGTCCGCCCACCGTACGGGCGGCTGTTGCGCCGTGCGCACCGGGGGACCGTCCAAGACGTCGCACGCCGCTAGGGCGGCGTTCGTGTTCTTGGATTGTCTTGTCCTCACTCCGGCACGACGCCTCCGTGCAGAGGTCGGTGCCTGCCCGTCCGCGAGGACTTGAGTGGGGATCTGCCGGTGCAGGCTGGGGCGGCCGCCATTCGTTGGCGTAGCGCCGGCGCGCAGGTGGCCGCTGTCGTCGGTGCTGAGGTGGTGGTCACCAGAGGAGGTTTCTCCACCGACGAGATTGTCGGCGCCACCTGCGGTCGGACCTCCGGCTCTTCAGCCTTGACGGCTTGTCCTCGCCCCTCGTGTGGGGACGTGAGCGAGGGCCTTCCAGCAGCAGCGTTTGCCCTGAGGCTATCGCTGCAGTTGTCTTGCCATCCGAGACGGGGGTCGTTGTCGCTACTGCAGTGGTCGGTGGCGAGCCAACTGGAGTTTGTCGTCCCGCAGGCCCTCTGATGTGGAGGTTGTTCATACCCGCGGGAGTGGAACCGGAGTTCCGTTTGTAATGGCACCCTGAGTGTGGGTGTATGTTCATTGCGGTTGTCGGGGCCTGAATATCTGGGTATTTTGGCGTGGAGCCATGTTTCTTCCTCATTTTGAGCACTACGACTCGCCTGTCGGCTGGCTGAACCGATTAACCGAGTGTGAGTTGCCCTGCGCGGAAGGTGACGAGTGAGGTATCCATATCCCGGAGGCGTAGGAGTCCCTCGGCTCGGTCGGCCTTGCAGCTTAAGGCTTCCCTTGCTCTATTATAGAACCCTCGACTGCTCTGCGATGAGCCGGAGCCGGAGGCAGCGGTGTCAGCGTGGACAGAGGCGGAGTCAGCTCAAAAAGAGGCTTCGTCGGCCCAGGAGCAGGTGTTTTCCCAGGCCGAGGAGGTGCAGCAGCGGCGGCTGGAGCTTGGCCAGGTCGTCCGCTAGAGGGACCAACCCCAGAGTCACGCTGCCGAGGCCGTGAGCCGGGTTGATGTCCTCGGGGGACAGCTGGCTGAGGCTACGAAGCGGCCGGTCGAGGTGTCTGCTCGGGCCGGGACCCTTGCGGAGACCTTGGCTATGATGGCCCGAGCGTGGTGCTGGTGTCCTCCTTCGAGGCGGAGATCCTTCTGCCCGTGTCGCCGTCCGAGGCCGGGCCAGATTCCGCCGAAGGTGGAAACAACGCCGAGGGTGCTGCTGCTCCCTCTGTCGATGTCTGAACCTGCAGGAACAGTTTGTCTGTAGTATGCGTATGTTTTTTGCGGCCGCCGAGGCACAAACATATTATTGTCATGTTATAAAGTTGTGTTTCCTTTCCTCTTATTTCGAGTATCAGGACTTGTTCGTCGGTAGCAGAATCGCTTATTCGAGCGAGAGTTACTTTTCGCGGAAGGTGATGAGTGAGGTATCTGTATCCCGAATGCGTAGGAGTCCCTCGGCTTGGTCGGCCTCGCTGCTTACGTGCACTCTTACCCGTTCGTAGGATTCTGTTATCGATATAGTCGAGAAGGAACGAAAATCGTTCTGGCAGAAAAGTTTTCGAGCGTTAAGACTTGTTCGGTAGCAGAATCACTTATCCAAGCGTGAGTTACTTATCGCAGAAGGTGATGAGTGAGGTATCCGTATCCCGGAGGCGTAGGAGTCCCTCGGCTCGGTCGGCCTTGCCGCTTACGTGTACTCTCGTCGTTTTCAGGATCCCGCTATCGAAACTGTCGAAAAACGCGAAAGATGTTCTCGCAG
The DNA here is from genome assembly GCF_902167145.1 of Zea mays. Taxonomy (NCBI): domain Eukaryota; kingdom Viridiplantae; phylum Streptophyta; class Magnoliopsida; order Poales; family Poaceae; genus Zea; species Zea mays. Next base: position 133,056,093 of record NC_050100.1, on the reverse strand, counting down.
AAAGACTTTTTTCGAGGAAAATTTTGACGCAGAGGGGGGTTCCCCCCTTCTAGCCCCAGAGGGAGGGTCGGGCTTTGCCGAGGCAAGGCTGACCCTTCCTTGACGGTTAGACTTTATTTTTGTATGTATAGAAAACGAGGTATATGAACGACTTGAAAACATCTTAAGGGTAAAAGCGACGTTGCTGTCGGATGTTCCAAGCGTTGCTGTAGACCTCGCCCTGATCGTTGGCCAGCTTGTATGTTCCGGGCTTCAAAATCTTGGCGATGATAAATGGCCCTTCCCAGGGAGGAGTAAGCTTGTGGCGCCCTCGGGCGTCCTGCCGCAACCGAAGTACCAAGTCTCCCACCTGGAAGTCTCGGGGCCGAACCCCTCGGGCGTGATAGCGTCGCAGAGACTGCTGATACCGCGCCGAGTGTAGTAGGGCCACGTCCCGAGCCTCTTCCAGCTGGTCTAGTGAGTCTTCTCGGCTGGTCTGGTTGCTTTGGTCGTCGTACGCCTTTGTCCTCGGGGAACCGTATTCTAAGTCTGTGGGCAAGATAGCCTCGGCCCCATAGACTAGAAAGAATGGCGAGAAACCCGTGGCTCGGCTTGGCGTCGTCCTCAGACTCTAGACCAACGAGGGTAGCTCTTTCATCCATCGCTTGCCGAACTTGTTGAGGTCATTGTAGATCCTCGGTTTAAGTCCCTGCAGAAGCATACCGTTGGCACGCTCCACCTGCCCATTCGTCATGGGGTGAGCCACGGCGGCCCAGTCCACACAGATGTGGTGGTCCTCGCAGAAGTCCAGGAACTTTTTCCCAGTGAACTGGGTGCCATTGTCGGTGATGATGGAGTTCGAGACCCCAAAGCGATGGATGATGTTGGTGAAGAACGCCACCGCCTGCTCGGACCTGATGCTGGTTAGGGGTCGGACCTCGATCCACTTGGAGAATTTGTCGATGGCGACCAGCAGGTGCGAGAAGCCCCCGGGTGCCTTCTGCAAGGGACCGATGAGGTCAAGACCCCACACAGCAAATGACCAGGTGATGGGTATTGTCTGCAGGGCCTGAGCGGGCAGGTGCGTCTGTCTCGCGTAGAATTGACACCCTTGGCAAGAGCGTACAATCCTAGTGGCGTCGGCCATCGCGGTCGGCCAGTAGAAGCCTTGTCGGAAGGCGTTCCCAACGAGGGCTCGAGGTGCTGCATGGTGACCGCAAGCTCCCGAGTGTATCTCTTGCAATAGCTCCTGTCCTTCGGCGACGGATATGCATCGTTGGAGAATGCCCGAGGGGCTGCGGTGGTAGAGCTCCTTTTCATCACCCAGTAAGACGAACGACTTGGCGCGCCGCGCCAGCCGCCGAGCTTCGGCCTTGTCGAGAGGTAACTCTCCTCGGTGGAGATATCGCAGGTACGGGGTCTGCCAATTTCGATTAGGCGTGACCCCATTCCGCTCTTCCTCGACGCGCAGTGCCTCACCCTCGGCGGCCGAGGATACCTCGGGCTGGGCCGAGGCCTCCTCGGGCTCGGACGTGTCATCGGTCTTGACGGAGGGTTGATGTATGTCTCTGGAGAAGACGTCCGGGGGAACCGTTGTCCGCCCCGAGGCTATTTTAGCCAGCTCATCCGCAGTCTCGTTGTACCTTCGAGCGATGTGGTTGAGCTCGAGCCCGTAGAATTTGTCTTCTAGGCGCCGAACTTCGTCGCAGTAGGCCTCCATCTTCCGGTCGCGGCAGTGGGAGTTCTTCATGACTTGGTCAATGACAAGCTGCGAGTCACCACGAGCGTCGAGGTGCCGAACCCCTAGCTCGATGGCGATGCACAACCCATTAACCAGAGCCTCGTACTCGACCACGTTGTTTGACGCCGGGAAATGGAGGCGCAACACGTAGCGGAGATGTTTCCCGAGGGGTGAGATGAAGAGCAGGCCTGCACCAGCTCCTGTTTTCATCAGCGACCCATCGAAGTACATGGTCCAGAGTTCCGGTTGGATCGGAGCTGTTGGTAGCTGGGTGTCGACCCATTCAGCCACGAAGTCCGCCAAGACTTGGGACTTTATGGCCTTCTGAGGAGCGAACGAGATTGTCTCGCCCATGATCTCCACCGCCCACTTTGCTATCCTACCCGAGGCCTCTCGGCACTGGATGATCTCCCCTAGGGGGAAGGGTGACACCACAGTCACCGGATGAGACTCGAAGTAGTGTCGCAACTTTCGCCGCGTCAGAATTACTGCGTATAGTAGCTTCTGAATTTGCGGGTAGCGGATCTTGGTCTCGGATAGCACTTCACTGATGAAGTAGACCGGCCTCTGGACGAGCAGCGCATGCCCTTCTTCTCGTCTCTCGACTACGATCGCGGCGCTGACCACCTGAGTGGTTGCGGCTACGTAGATCAAGAGGGCTTCTTCCGCAGCGGGGGGCACCAAGATGGGCGCGTTTGTAAGGAGCGCCTTTAAGTTTCTGAGGGCTTCCTCGGCCTCGGGGGTCCAAGTGAAGCGCTCGGTCTTCCTTAAGAGGCGGTACAAGGGTAGGCCTTTTTCGCCGAGGCGTGAGATGAAGCGGCTCAGAGCCGCAATGCATCCCATGACCCTTTGTACTCCTTTCAAGTCTTTGATAGGCCCCATGTTGGTGATGGCTGCGATTTTCTCTGGGTTGGCCTCGATGCCCCGCTCGGAGACGATGAACCCCAGGAGCATGCCTCGGGGGACTCCGAAGACACACTTCTCGGGATTGAGCTTCACGCCCTTCGCTCTCAAACACTTGAATGTCGTTTCAAGGTCAGAGAGAAGGTTGGAGGCTTTCCTCGTCTTGACTACGATGTCATCGACGTAAGCCTCGACTGTTCGGTCGATGTGCTCTCCGAACACGTGGTTCATGCACCTTTGTCGCACCTGCATTCCTCAAGCCAAATGGCATAATAGTATAGCAGTACATGCCAAAAGGTGTGATGAAAGAAGTCGCGAGCTGGTCGGACTCTTTCATCTTGATTTGGTGATAACTTGAGTTGGTGTCGAGGAATGACAGGGTTTCGCACCCAGCAGTGGAATCCACGATTTGATCGATGCGAGGCAGAGGGTAGGGAACCTTCGGACATGCTTTGTTTAGACCAGTGTAGTCTACACACATCCTCCATTTCCCACCTCTCTTTTTCACAAGCACAGGGTTGGCTAACCATTCAGGATGGAATACCTCTTTGATGAACCCTGCAGCCATCAGCTTGTGGATCTCCTCGCCTATGGCTCTGCGCTTTTCTTCGTCGAAACAGCATAGAGGCTGCTTCACGGGTCGGGCTCTAGCTCGGATATCCAGCGAGTGCTCGGCTACATCCCTCGGTATGCCCGGCATGTCTGAGGGACTCCACACAAAAACTTCGACGTTTGCACGGAGAAAGTCGACGAGCACTGCTTCCTATTTGGGGTCGAGCTCGGAGCCGATCCAGACTTGCATGCAGGTGTCGTTGCTGGGGTCGAGAGGGACAGACTTAACCGCCTCTGCTGGCTCAAAATTGCTGGCGTGGCGCTTCGCATCTGGCACCTCCTTGGAGAGGCACTCCAGGTCGGCGATGAGGGCCTCGGACTTGACGAGGGCCTCAGCGTACTCCACGCACTCCACGTCGCATTCGTACGCGTGTCGGTACGTGGACCCGACAGTGATGACCCCGTTGGGGCCCGACATCTTGAGCTTGAGGTAGGTGTAGTTGGGGACATCCATGAACTTGGCGTAGCATGGTCTCCCCAGCACCGCGTGGTAGGTTCCTCGGAACCCGACCACCTCGAACGTGAGGGTTTCCTTTCGGAAGTTGGAGGGAGTCCCGAAGCAGACGGGCAGATCGAGTTGTCCAAGGGGCAGGACGCGCTTCCTAGGGATGATCCCATGAAAGGGCGCCGCACCGGCCCGGATAGTGGACAGATTGATCTCCAAGAGCCCGAGGGTCTCAGCGTAGATGATGTTGAGGCTGCTGCCTCCGTCCATGAGGACCTTGGTGAGCCTGGTGTTGCCAATGACGGGGTCGACAACGAGCGGGTACTTTCCTGGGCTCGGCACGCAGTCAGGGTGGTCGCCTTGGTCGAAGGTGATGGGCTTGTCGGACCAGTCTAGATAGACTGGCGCCGCCACCTTTACCGAGCAGACCTCTCGGCGCTCCTGCTTGCGGTGCCGAGGCGAGGCGTTCGCCACTTGCCCACCGTAGATCATGAAACAGCCATGGACCTCGGGGAACCCCTCTGCCTTGTTGCCCTCCTTCTTGTCGTTGTCATGGCCTTTGCCACCTTCCGCCGGGGGCCCGACCTTATGGAAGTAGCGTCGAAGCATGACACATTCCTCAAGGGTGTGCTTGACGGGACCCTGGTGATAGGGGCACGACTCCTTGAGCATCTTGTCGAACAGGTTGGCCCCTCCGGGAGGCTTCCGAGGGTTCCTGTGCTCGGTGGCAGCGACAAGATCTGCGTCGGCGGCGTCGCGCTTTGCTCGCGACTTCTTCTTGTCCTTCTTCTTCGTGCCGTGCTGGGTGGACGTCTCGGGGACATCTTCCTGCTGGCGTCCCTGAGGCTACTTGTCCTTCCGGAAGATGGCCTCGACCGCCTCCTGACCAGAGGCGAACTTGGTGGCGATGTCCATCATCTCGCTCACCTTGGTGGGAGTCTTGCGACCCAGTTTGCTCACCAGGTCGTGGCAAGTGGTGCCGGCGAGGAACGCCCCGATGACATCCGAGTCGGTGATGTTGGGCAGCTCGGTGCGCTGCTTCGAAAACCGCCGGATGTACTCCCGCAGGGATTTCCCTGGCTGCTGGCGGCAGCTTCGGAGATCCCAGGAGTTCCTAGGGCGCACGTACGTGCCCTGGAAGTTTCCAGCGAAGGCTTTGACCAGATCGTCCCAGTTGGAGATCTGCGCAAGAGGCAGATGCTCTAGCCAGGCTCGGGCGGCGTCGGAGAGGAACAAGGGGAGGTTGCGGATGATGAGGTTGTCATCGTCCGTTCCACCCAGCTGGCAGGCCAGCCGATAGTCTGCAAGCCACAACTCCGGCCTTGTTTCCCTCGAGTACTTGGTGATGGTAGTCGGGGCTCGGAACTGGGTCGAGAACGGCGCCCGTCGTATGGCCCGGCTGAAGGCTTGCAGACCTGGTGGTTCGGGCGAGGGGCTCCGATCCTCCTCACTGTCGTAGCGTCCCCACGCCTGGGGTGGTAGCCTCGGTGCACCTTCTCGTCGAGGCGGGCTCGATGGTCGCGGCGGCGGTGTTCGTTGCCGAGGCGACCCGGGGCTGCAGGCGTCGCGTCCCGCGTGCACCCGGTGTGGACCGAGGCTTCCCGCATGAATCGGGAAGTTGCTACGCGATGCTCCGAGGGGCACCCTTGCCTTCGGGAGGCAGAGCTCTCGGCCCGTCGGACCGCAGCGTCCTCTAGGAGATTCTTGAGTTCTCCTTGGATACGCCGCCCCTCGGTGGTGGATGGCTCCGGCATCGCTCAGAGCAGTATTGCCGCTGTAGCCAAATTCTGGCCGACCCCACTGGAAGCCAGGGGCAGCCTTGCCCTGGCATCGTCAGCGATACGGCGCTGGTCGTCCCGAGCCTGATGATGCGCTTCTCCGGCTAGTGCTCGACCTGCCCACTCCTGCTCGATGTTCTGCCGGAGCTGCACAAGTTGTCCTGCTTCCTCGTCGAGCTTGGCCTGCATCTCGCGGATTTGCTCGAGCTGTGTGTCCTGACCCCCCGCAGGGACTGGGACCACAACTAGCTCTCGCAGGATGTCAACGCGAGGCGCAGGCCCAGGGGGATCGTCATCCTCCGGCATACCAAGGTGGTTGCCTTCGTCGTGACCCCCTAGATCGACGTGGAAACATTCGCGACTTGGGCCACAACCCTCGTCGTCAAGGCTGTGGCCATCATCGGAGCAATCGGAGAGGCAGTAGTCACATGCGGTCATGAAGTCTCGCATGGCACTAGGAGCGCGGAGCCCGGAGAAATCCCAACCAGAGTCGGGCTCGTCTTCTTCCTCGGAACCCGGGGGCCCGTAGGTCGAGACGGCCGTCAGTCGGTCCCAGGTTGACCACATATGGTACCCCGGAAGGTTAGGATATGCCTTTATGAAAGCGCTCACCGAAGCGGGGTCGCTTGGTGGATCGAAGCTGAATCTAAAAGGTACACGGTGGAAAACGGATGGTACCTCTCGATTGACGGACGGTGACGAAGTCGCGTCGGGGACGGACTGCACCATTATCTCAGGTACGAGGCTAACGCCCAGCAAGTCCTTCGCGAGTGTGCTGACGTCATCTGTCCGCTTGGGGTTGGCACGTTGCGGGGAAACGACACTCGCCGTCGTCTCAGGCGCGAGGTCAACGCCCGACATGTCCCCCGCTGGGGTGCCGGCGTCGTCGACTCGCTCGACAGCCGACGAGATGCCGCCTCCTACCTGGCCACGATTGCCCCGTCTCCTCCTCCTGCGGCGAGGAGGGTGGCGGGACAAACCCGGATGCTGCTCTTCCGCCACGGGGGGAAGACGTCGTCGAGTCCGCTGCCGCCGGGCGGGCTGATGGCCGTCGTTGTCGCTGCCGCGCTGCGGGGGAAGGAGTACCATGTCGTAGCTGCCGTCGAGGGACATGAACTCGAGACTCCCAAAACGGAGCAGCGTCCTGGGCTGAAGAGGTTGCTGGAGACTACCCATATGGAGCTCAACGGGAAGTTGTTCGTCAACACGCAGCAGGCCCCTACCTGGCGCGCCAACTGTCGGCGTTTCGACCCCGGGGAGTCCCTGGACCGACGAGTAAAAATTGTTGCTGCGTGTCCCAGTCCAGATGGGTTGGCACGAGATGGAACACAAGGGGGCAAAACGCGGCTTGTGTTATCCTGTGCCAGGGGGATGCGCTTGCAGTAGCGGTTACAAGCGCTCGCGAGGGAGAGAGAGAGAGTGGGCCTGTTCGTCAGCCCGTCCTCCCGCGCGACGGCCCTCCCGCATGAGGGCCCTGGACCTTCCTTTTATAGATACAAGGAGAGGGTCCAGGTGTACAATGGGGGTGTAGCTATACGCTAACGTGTCCGGCAGAGAGGTGCCTGAGCCCTGTGTACATGCCAACGTGGCTGTCGGAGAGGTGCTAGAGCCCTGTGCACACGGTATCGTGGCCGTCGGAGGAGCGCTTGAGCCCTGTAGAAGCACAGCTGTCGGGGCTGCTGGGACCTTGCTGACGTCTCCTTGCTTCCGTAGGGGCTGAGAACCACTGTCGTCATGGACGCACGCGGGGAGCCATCATTACTTGTTACCGGGGCGAGCCTGGACGGGATGCCGATCTTGTTCCCCGTAGCCTGAGCCGGCTAGGGGTAGGGTAATGATGTACCCCTCGTGGCGTGGTCGGTCCGAGCCCAAGGTCGGGCGAGGCGGAGACTCCTACTGAGGCCGAGGCCGGGGTCGGGCGAGGACGCGATTCCTCCCGAGGTCGAGGTTGAGGCCGAGCCCTGGGGTCGGGCGAGGCGGAGACCACCTTCCGAGGTCGAGGCGGGGGCCGAGCCCTGGGGTCGGGCGAGGCGGAGACTTCCTCCTGAGGCCGAGGCCCAAGGTCGGGCGTGGTGAAGTTTCCTGTTGCGCTTGAGGCTGGACTTAGCTGTTGTTAGCCCCACCCCGGCGGGTGGTACAACAATCGGAGAGGGGCGAGCGGCGCTGTTTTCCTGTCAGGTCGGTCAGTGGAAGGGCGAAATGACTGCGGTCACTTCGACCTTGCCGACTGAGGCACGTGTGTCAGGATAAGGCGTCAGGCGATCCTCGCATTGAATGCGTCTGCGATACGGTCGGTTGGTAAGGCGATTTGGCCAAGGTTGCTTCACAGCGAAGCCTGCCCGAGCTGGGCTTTGGGCGAGTCGAGGGTGCACCCGTTGCTTGAGGAGGCCCTCGAGCGAGGCGTGAATTCGCCTGGACTACTGTTCCCGCCCGAGGCTGGGCTTGGGCGAGGCGAGATCGCGTCCCTTGAGTAGACGAAGCCTTGGCCTGAATTGCGCCCATCAGTCTCTGCAACTTGTACTGATGGTGGTTACCAGCCGTGTTTAGGAGCGTTGGTGGTACCCCTAATTACGGTACCCGACAATTAGATTTGTGGAGTGTCACTTTCATACAATAGTAAATATACTATTAAAATAATCATTAGCTTTAAAAAATTTGAGATATTAAGATCAATAATGTGTTGTTCCTTATACACTAACTTTTTTATCGAATAATTTGTGTGGTGTCGCTAGAGATGTCAATGGGGAATTCTCCACCGGGATATAGCATCCCATACCCATCCCATCATGCTTGATCCATCCCCATACCCATCCCCATACCCATCATGGGTGCAAAACTCATCCCATACCCGTCCTCATTCGGGTTTCGGGTCCCCATTCCCAATTAAGGGATAACTAGGTACTAACAGCTAGCACAAACTATCCAGATTTTAGACATTACCACATCGGCGAGCACTCATCCATGAACCATAATCCATTCATCCATCCATCAGAAAAGAAATCAGTACGTCGGGACCGATAGAAGAAAATGAGAAATGGAGTCTACTCACATTCCTTGGTCACCATCTAAGTTCGTTGGCACCTGAGAATATATGGTCGTCACCGTCGTTCTAGGCTTCAAGCAGTCGGCGATGCTCGTCGTCGCCAGTGAAGTCGCCAGTGTGCAGTGCTAGCACAACTGTCCAGGCCTGCGGCGGTTGGCCGGCTAGACAGGGTGTAGCGTATGGCTGGTTATTTTAGAGTTTTGTTTTTTACTAGTCTACTAGTTGCTTTACCGTGTTGCTTTGTTGGGCTAGGACATAGGACCTGGTGCGTTGTCGTGCTGGGTTTGGTGGCCGGCTCGGCCTCAACTTATTCATACAAACAAGACAAATGTACACGTATAAAATACCCATGGGTAATCTGGTTCGAATTATTGCTTCCCAAATCCGTACCGTTTACCCAATGGATAAAGATTTTATCCTATATTTATATCTATATGAACAATTTTTGTCTCATACCTATATCTTAACAGAGGAATTCTACACGGGTTAGCGAGTATTGGGTCCCATTGACATCTCTAGGTGTCACGGGCATTTACCGGTCCACAAATATTTCCCTACCTCTGCTTTCATTCGATTCATTCCAGTCCACCCTCCCTTCCCCGCACGAAACCCCCACCAGTATTCATCCATGTCAGCCGCCGTCCGCTCCCGCGCCGCAGCGGCCGCCCTCTCGGCCGCGCGCCGCATCCACGCTGGCCACGCCGCGGGGCAGAAGCAGCAGGGCAGCAACAGCACTGGCGCCTTTCGCCGACCTTGGACCCTCTTCAGGCGCCAGCAGCAGGAGGAGCGGAGCCACGTTCCCCGCGCCGCCGCTCCTGTCCTGGATGCTGTCGCCGATCACAGGGCCGGCGGTTCGGACGGTGCGGAGCCCCCAGAGATCTGGCGACAGCCCGGAGAAGCCCCTGTCGCTCCCGAGGGTGTGGGCGCCGTCGGGAGGATCGACGTGGTTAGGGTTGCAGCCCCCGGTGGGGAAGACTTTGATGGAAAGGACGGGGGCGGGGAAAGCGGGGGTTGGGGTGGCTCTAACCTGGGACGACGGTTTCCCACGCCCAAGGAGATTTGCCGTGGGCTGGACAAGTTTGTCATCGGCCAGCAGCGAGCCAAGAAGGTAAATACTAAACCCCTCGGAAATTTTGTGTCTGATTTTATCTGATTAGACTTTGGAGTTACCGTCTTATCTACTCAGGTCCAGTTTATGTGTTTGTCCCATTAATTTCTCTGAAATTTGTTTAAAATATAGCCATTTGTAAGTATCTTTGATGGTTAATCCACTAGCACCCATCTGCATGTATCAATTGTTAATACTTCTGTGCATATTGATTGTCAAAGTCTCTAAAGTTTCACCAAATCTGTAAGGGTTTTATGCTGATGCGGATCAGCACACATGCATCAAGTTGTATTACTTCATATTTGTTCTCCTACCATTTTAGGCCCTGTTTGGAACCTCTAAAACTAATAGTTAGCTACTAAAAATTAGTTGTTGGGTTCCAAACAGCCTCAGCTAATACCGCAGCTAATTGTTAGCTACCTCACAACTAACATTTAGTTCATTAGCTGGCTCAACCCAGCTAATAATTTATTAGCTGGCTAACTATTAGCTCTAGGGGTTCCAAACAGGGCCTTAGTGCCCCTAGGCTATATTTTTCAGATTATTTAATAACCCTGTTTTCTCTCTCTTAATGCAGGTGTTGTCAGTAGCAGTTTATAATCACTATAAAAGGATCTATTGTGAATCACTCATCAACAGGTAGGTTTTGAGTAAACATCAGTTTCCTGAGAGCTATGTAGCATCAGTTTGTAAATCGAACAGAACATGCGGTCTGCAGGTCTGCTGCGGATTGCAGTCAGAGTGATTCTTGCACGAGTGACACCGACATGGTAGAGCTTGAGAAAAGCAATATTCTTGTCATGGGACCAACGGGCTCGGGTACATGCTCTTATCTCTTGACTACGTTAGTGTTGTATTTTGCAATCATCTAACACTGTCCATAAATAAAAAATGTTTTGAAATTAATCATGTACGTAAAACTTTGTTTTGCACAATCATTTCCTCTCTTTTTCTCTGTTCAGTTCGTGTGGCTATGCTAACTCTGTTTTATTGGAAAGCTGTTTTAGCTTTGCAGAGACATGTATGTCTAAAACGAGCAACTCTTGCGGTGGTTATTATCACACTGCCTATTAGCCATACAATCATGCACCTATCGTATAGTGATATGCTATTTTTGGTAGAATTTCCAAACGATCCAAGTAGTACACATTTGAGATTTTCTGAACATAGTATATGATGTCTGATTTATTTGAATTTGAAATTGAGTTTTCATCTTCTTTTCTGTCTTATAATAATTGGTACATTCTACTGGATGGAACGAAATATGCAATAGTATTGCAGTTGAGTATCCACCTTTCATTTAACTTGTTCTATGCAATCATAATCTTGTGGTCCTTATGTTATGAATGTCTTATTAGTCTAAAATCTTTCCCGAAGTCAGGGAAAACATTGCTGGCAAAAACACTGGCAAGATTTGTGAACGTGCCCTTCGTTATAGCTGATGCGACAAGCCTCACTCAGGTATACTGAATTATGTCTGTTTATCAATTCATTAACCCCGTTCCTGCTGACGTAGTTTGTCTGTGGATTTTGTTCATGCTACAAATTTAAAGGCACATGATTATAAGTTTAGTATCTTAAGTGTCATGCTTGCTACTATCCTTATACTTAATTATGTTTTTGTTAATTCAGAACTTTGTTCTTACAATTTTTCCAGTGTACCAGACGATATTTCGTTCCTGCTACAATTTTTTTATATAGAACGCGCAGGAGAACTGCGCATCTTATACATTAGAGAGGAAAAGAAACCTTACAAAAGAGGAGATGTTGCTGAGCAAATCTCCCAAAGACCCACATAAACCCGAAGGTAATTACAGATTGGTACTGAAACTTGACCCGACCTCGCCCAGAGCAGCAACTAAGCCCATGCTCCCAATCTCCTTAGCTCCTGCTATTGCCCAGCAAACGCACTCATCCGAGAAACACCTAAAAATCCTGGGTAAGGATGGAGTCTCCTGCTACAAATTAAAGAGCAGATGATTATAATCTTACCATCTTTTTAAGTTTCATTTTTCTGATCCCTTCTTTGCTGACATTGAGACTAATATCCTGATATTTAAAACCATTGTGCATGCTCTTGTGAAGGTTTCATCGGTTCCATTCATATTTTATGATTTCTTATCCAGTTCTTTATTCCACTGGAGACATGGAGTAGATTGTTTGCTATTTTTTAATATGATTTTTTGTTCAGCTGCTCTTTTTTTCCCGAAAAACGCAGGAGAACTGCGCCTCATTATATTAAGAAGGAAAAAAAGGTCTAAGAAGACCAGGTACAATAAGACAGACTTCCTTACGGAGGCCGAAAAATCAGAAAACCAAAATAATCCATCTGAGACAGCAAACTACTACTGGTGTAAACGCCCTCCTAGGCTAAACCTCAAGAAGGGGGGCAGACTGATAGGAAAGACCTTTAGCCCTAGCCATTTCCCACATCCATCTTTCCTCTAGAGCCATCCTAATGGCTAAAGACACATTAGGAATCCAGTTATCAAAGACACATCTGTTGCGGTGGTTCCAAATAATGTAGGCCTCCAAAGCAATCAGAGAATTAAGCCCCTTTCTAACCAGACCTCTAACCGAAGAAGAGGCTTCTTCCCACCAGCTCATGAAGGAGGACAAACCAAGTTGAGGGGCGAGCCTTTGAAGGTCGAAAGTCCTCAGCAGCTGAAACCAGAAAATCCTTGAGAAAACATAGGAGACCAGAAGATGGTCTAAGGTTTCCTCCTCTTGATCACACAGAGGACATTTCGGAGGGTGATCAAGCCCTCTTTTAGCTAATCTGTCAGCGGTCCAGCACCTCTTTGTTCAGCTGCTCATTTCATGGAGTGGATATTATGGCACTAACATATACTTCTTTTACACTTTTTGTGCATAAGATGTTTGAATTGATTACAATCTGTGTAACCAACAACTGTAATACTTCTGTTTGCGAGTGTTGGGCTTGCACCAGCTACGTAGACTTCATGTGTGTAACTGTTGGTGCTCAGAAGTTCACCTTAGTCTGACTTTATTTCCCCCCATTTTTGTAGGCTGGATATGTTGGTGAGGATGTTGAATCTATTTTGTATAAGCTCCTAGCGGTACCTCTCAACTCTCTATATTATATGGACCTTGCATTTTAGCCATTTCTGCATTGTAATTCTAACCTGAACTGGAGAACCTTCTCCCCTCCCCCACCCCCTGTTTTACTTGAGACCTTTTTTCATGATAATAATTGGGCTCTAGAAGATTTTAGCAAGTACCAAAATTTCAAAACTGGAGGTGGTGTTCTCAAGGGAAAAAATAGTAAAAGCACTTATTTTAGGTTGCACAGTGTCTGTGATTGCGAAGCCAAACTCGTGCTGTTATGCACTAGCCCTGCCGGGGAATGGGCACTGAGATGGTCAATTCCCTTCCTCATGTGAAGGTATGATTAGAGTTGAGTTTGCTATATTCTGGATATAGTTTGTTAGGACATGGAGTAGATTAGATCCTTCCTTAGGAGTCAAGTATAAACAGCTCTATGTGAAGAGATATCTAACTCTCAAAGTAAGCACATTAATAATCTAGTTCTCTTATATTCATTCCCTAGCAGCCACTGCCGCTCAGCCATCCTCCAGTGTTGTTTATCCTGTCATGAACATGGGATGGGACATGGCATATGAAGTATGTGAAGATCGTAAAAGATAATATAAAGCATAAACTTTGGATTTGTCTCCAAGCCAGGCAGAGTGAAGTATACAAACAAAAATAGAAGTGAAATATGTTTATCGCACTCCGCTTAGTTTACCGATGCTTCTACTCATCTTTATACATTTCTCTTTTGCACCCTAGGCTGCTGATTTCGACGTAGCTGCTGCCCAGCAGGGAATCGTCTATATTGATGAAGTTGATAAAATAACAAAGAAGGTTTGTTCATAAGTTAATTTAGGCACCTGTCATACATTTTATCCTTTTTTTCCTTTTATATTTCTGATTGCAATGCTTTTCAGGCTGAAAGCATCAATCTTAGCAGAGATGTTTCAGGTGAAGGTGTGCAACAAGCATTGTTGAAAATGCTTGAAGGAACGGTCTGTCTGTCAACCTTTGAAGTTTGAACTTTCCATTAATAATTTTTATGCTCGGGGAGCTCCTGTAGAAGAAACAAACCTAGTGATTATTTAGCAGTTTTCCACTTTTTATTTTTTTGGAGAGATTTTCATAGTTGTCTGGAGTCAATTTACAATGGATTGCCATTGTAGACTATATAGCGGTATAGCCATAGTTTAAAAATAGTCTGTAACAAATTTGATTTGATTGATTTGTTTTTGGCAGTGATATGTGATCTGGCATAGGCTGTGCTAGTATGCTGTTCCAAAACCAATTGTTTTCTTTTAATCCTCTGTTGAGGTTTAAGCTGTATAGTACAAAGTACAAATACCATTGATAATGCACTAAAATCCTATTTTCTAGCATGTAAGGGGTTCTGGTATATAGATATTTATAACTTGTACACAACACTTTATTTGCAGCAAACAACCGATTTGTTTCTGAGCATGCAAAATGAACTGCATAGACTGGGTCACTATTAATATTAACTGATGGAATTATGGTATTGTATTTAAGGAATCTTAGAGCAACTCCAGTAGTTCTCTAAAAGACTTCCTAAATCAATAATTTAGGTAGTTAACATAAAAATTATTCTCCAACAGTTCTCTAAATGAACTTCCTAAATTTAACAACTTGTCATCTAACCTCATTTTCTCTCTACATTTGGCAATCATTTAACAACTCCCTAAACAAAAATATTGACTGCATTATGTAGTTTTTGTGACTTATTTTTTATGTGGATAGATACAAAACAAAATTACAACCTATATTTAGAGAACTATTGGAGAACTCATATTTTTTTACTCCAATGGCCATTTAGCAACTTCTTAAATCTATGATTTAGAGAGCTAACATTTACATAACTATTGGAGTTGCTCTTAGAAAGCATCCTTATTAGCACGCAACAGCTCTATTCAGTTCCATGTTTTAGTAGCAAATAAGCTGTTCAGAACTTCAAATTCTCTTTTTGTTCTTTTCGGTAATTATTAAGTAATTAAGTTTGTGTCTTTTTGGTCCAATTTGTGAGTGCCCTCTATGTTCTGTAATGCAATATATGTAAGATGCATGGCAAATATTTTCTTATTTATCTTCTTACAAGTTATGTTTATGCTGTCAAGATAGGTTGTTAGTGTTCCTGAGAAAGGGGCCAGAAGGCACCCAAGGGGTGACAATATCCAGGTATCCTTCCATGCAAGCTGCACTTTGATAGTTATCAGAAATCATAGTAGTACTAGTACACTGTTTATGTTCCCTGCACATACTAGGAGGATTAATGTTCTCTTGCTGAACAGTGAAAAACTGAAAACAATAGTTTTGTTATTCTAATGCAAAAATATTTCTGGTGTTGTTCTTGTAACCCTCTGTGATGTGTAAACTTTGAAATGTTAATACGTTATTTAGTGTATTAACAGAATTTGAAAAACGCAAGCCAGAGGAAACAATTAAACACATGAGGACAATAGAGTTTGAGAAATTGTCAGTAATACTGCTATTATATCTTTTGATATTGATAGTAGCATGTGTCCGAGGTTTTGTTTTGTATCTTCCGTGTTCTTTTTCATCTATAACATTTGACATTTTAAATAGTGGGGTAAACCATTTAGCGGGTCGCTACCTCAAGATGCTAAAAGGCCCATCATGAGCTAATAGTGGCAATAACAATTTAGTGGAATTAAACAAAATTGAATCAACTCGTCACAACTCACATCATGCATGCACGTGGGCCTATTTGTACCTGGTCTGTAGCAGCAAGCCTCTTTACTCCTTACTCCTTAGTTGTCTACTGCTTTTCTCCCAGGCCACTACATCGATACAACTTCGGCATGCAACTGCTGTCCCACACCCACGCTCGCATGGTCTGCTGGCCTGGCCAGCAGCTGCTTTTGCTACCAGCGCAGTCACATTGCTGCTGCAGCACGCACATGCTGCAATCAGCCATGCCATTACCAGCACTAAACTCCAACATCCAGTATGGCATTTAGTGGCGCTAATCACCGCATTAGTGATCGTACCTTCAGTAGCAGAAGAAAGGACCTCGGGTGGTCTTACCCTAGCACCGCTATTTGAAAAAGTGATAACATTGGAGTCAATGCTTATGATTCCTCGTCAACTTTAGAAAAGAAGAGATGTATTTGAATAGTTTTTTTTTCCATATCCCTTTTACTTGTAACATGTTAAATAAGAACCAATTTTTTATCCTAACATACAAGCGAGCCAGAAGGCTTCTTTATTCGTACTTGCACATGTTTTGATCAGTGTTCAGTCAATAGCTAGACCCACAAGAAAAAATATGCAGATTTTGATGTTCATTTGTCTTGCATCGCAGATTGATACCAAAAACATTCTCTTCATCTGCGGTGGTGCTTTTGTGGACTTGGAGAAAACTATTTCTGAAAGGTTGTGGACAGTCTTTGTGTTTTATGTTTTGGACTTCTGATATCACAAGCTTTTAATAACCAAGGTTTGCCCTGTTTTCTTTCTTAGGAGACATGATTCTTCAATTGGTTTCCGAGCGCAGGTTCGTTCAAATATGCGATCTGGTGGTGTCATAAATGCTGAGATTACATCATCGCTACTGAAATCAGTGAGTAAAAATTAGAAAATGACTTATGTTATGTGTAGCATTCTCTGTTGGCTGTTGGCTCTTTTCCAAATAGTATCACTGTCTTCTGCTTTGCTTCACCTTCATGCTAGAGTCTTTATAGTTTTTTTTTCTTTTTTAATTATTTGGACTATTTCTGCAGGTTGAAAGTGGCGATCTCATTGCGTATGGACTAATCCCAGAGTTTGTTGGTAGATTTCCAATTCTTGTTGGTCTATCCTCCCTCAGCGAAGATCAGCTTGTTGAGGTAACTTTATTGTTCATGTACACCTTCACTTGCATGTAACAGGCTCAGCTTCAGTTTAGTGGTTACAGACCTCGGTGATTACAGGCTGGTGTTAGCAATTATACCAAAAATGACTACTGTACTGATAGGGGTCTCCTGTAGTCCTAGCGATTGCTTACTTTTTTTACTTTATTTGTTAGGGCTAGGTTGTCTTATTATCAGGAAAGATCATCTAAAAAAATCTGTACAATCACTATCCATTACGCCCCATCATCTTTCAAGCCTTGCTTCCGCATATCATAAATTTTGCAAAATGCAAATGTTATCTTCATATATTTATTGAACACTCTTTGTTCCTAGGTACGCAACTTATATTACCTTCAAAGCTAACACAGCTGTGCTCCACTCTGTAGGTTCTCACAGAGCCAAAGAATGCCCTTGGCAGGCAGTATACCAAGTTGTTCGAAATGAATGACGTAAGAATTTGTTTGGAATTTTGTTGTCCCCTTAATGTTCATGTATTTATCTTGCAACTTGCATTGTTACTTAGGTCAAATTGCATTTTACGGAGGAGGCTTTACGGCTTATTGCCAAAAGAGCAATATCGAAGAATACTGGGGCTCGTGGTTTAAGGTCCATATTAGAAAGTATATTGACAGAAGCTATGTATGAGGTATACACTCTTCTCCCACCGGCACCATTGTGAAATTCATTAATTGGGGTTAGGAAAACCGTTTAGTAGGAGATTTGTTGCAACACATTGGCATACATGCAGTGCTGGTGTGACGAGTAGCAATATATATATTTTTTCTTTTGTTGAACTTTCTATCTATATTTTTTCTTTTGTTGAACTTTCTATCTGAGGTTGTAGAGGATAAAAAGGGGCAAAAAACATAGCCTCTAATAGTATGTACATCCATATTCATTTGTGCGATGGAGAAGCCATGTGAGAGAAATGAGCTAGCGCCCATGCTAAGAAACATGAGCGACTAAGTATGGATGCTAATGCTAAACTGTATGGTATTGGACGTACTAACTAGCTCAACCCAAAAGCTTAAGCTATTAGGAGAAGATAGCCAATCCACCTACACACTTCAACACCCCCCACTCACGTGCAGCTAGAGAGAAAGGTACAAACGTGGAAATAAAGCGCAACACAAATAAAGCCTTTGCCATGATTCGAATTCGAGACCTCTGGCTTTGATACCATGTTAGAGTGGATGCACTAACCAGTTCAACCCAAAAGCTTAAGCTATTAGGAGAAGGTAGGCAATCCACTTATACACTTTAACAATACCAATGATAAGGTTTGCTACTGGTGCTAAGGCTACTTTTTGTAAAAAAACTAAACATTTAAATCACATGCGCACCTATTAAGGGGTGCTAAAGTAATAACATAGAGGTAACTGAGAGAGATGATACTAGATAACTACCTTTTGCACCTAAATCAAGAGGTAAGTGAACGTGCACATAGCTCCTAGTCGGTTTGGTGACTTAATGATAAGTAATTTAGGAACTAACCATGTAAATGGAATCTTATGAACAACATAGTAGATCAAATGGTTGGCTATCGATGCTCAACGATTCCTCAAAATGAAAAGGATGACATGGAACTCAATGATGTATTTATTCGTTTATATTTTTTTATTCGAGTTTAGGAAATGTTGTACTATAAAGAGGGATGTGACTCTAAATGACTTAGGGTAGAAACATTGCTCAAAAGATCTAACATATCCTATTAGAGATACAACGAGCACAACATATGCACTCGGGTCAATATTGTAGATCTTACGCCATCTTATAGTGCTACTTCTGGCATGTCCAGAAGTTATGGACTCTGGAAGTTTGGCTAGGGTTTGGAAGTTTGACGAATGTGGTGCGAAGTATAAATCTCTCCCCGTCTTCTCTAATGACAACCACTCCATTGTTGTGACCTACCTTGTCACAAAAGCCCTCTTGAGCATTCATAGCACTCTTCTCACCACTCATCTTTGATTCTTTTGAGGGATTTGGTGAAAGATTGAGAAGTGAATGGAAGGTGGTAGAGAAACTCAAACCTACCATTTTGTGAAAGATTGAGAAGAGAATGGAAAGTGGTAGAGAAACTGAAACCCATCATTTGAGCACTTGTTTCTTTGCCTACCTGTTGGGTAGACATTTGTTAGTCTTGGGGCTTTGCCCTTAGATGGCTAGGTGTTGCTAGTGAAACTCTGAGAGGTGTGTACTACCCTTGATTTCTATTGGATTTATTGCGCTTGACCTCCTAGAACTCTTGATAGGAGGATTGGAGTTGAAAGAGACTCTAGACCTTTGTGGTCACCTTAACGAGAACATAGGCATGTCTTGGTGGTGTGGTTGAACTTCGAGATAAATTGTTGTCTCATGTGCTTGTTGTTGTGGTTTCGTTTGGTTTGACCTTCCCCTTTCTCTCTTGCGTTGATCTTTAATATTTTCAATCGATCTTAGTGACGTTTGTCAAGGGAAGGATACAAATAGGGATGAAAACGGGATGGGAAATTCCCATACCGTCCCGTTTCGAATACTGTTTTTTCCCGATCGTTTTCGAATTGTTCAGGAACCGATTAGAATCGGTACGAAAACGATTTAGCTAGTTTTTCGATCGTTTTCGTATTTTTCGTTTCCGAGTCGTGCTAATACCGTTTTCTACCGTTTTATATAATATGAGATAGATCTAGCATGTAATTTATTTAAGTTATAAACTTTTGTTGTGTTCAAGTGAATGAATAAGCGAAAAGCAAATGTTATAATTACTCTAACTAATATGAATGATGATAAAGAGTTGTTTGTGTATTTCTAAATCTTAAAAATTAGGCAATAACACTTTACTATGTTTTTGATAAAACTACAAAATAGTTATCTTTCCGATTATAGTTATCGTTTTCGAATAACCGACAATTCTGATCCCGTATTTCGACCGTTGGTTTTTGTTTTCGTCCCGACCAAAAAATATGAAAACAAAAACAATTTAGCTGTTTTTTCGACCGTTTTCATCCCTAGATACAAAGGGGGTCTATCAATCGTAAGTGTGGTAATTCAGCGATCTATTTTTTTTGTTGAGATTTGGTGCTGGTTTCGTAGATCTTCGGAACTTCCCGACAAATCTCCATAAGAGTTCCGGACTTGGCTAATCTGCTTCTTGAAGTGTGACTAATTTCTTTTCAGTAAGCGATGTACTTGTTCTAACTATGCTTATTGGATCATACAAATCCTTAATTAAAACAAACCTAAGTCCCTCTCAAGAAAATGATCCTAAAGCTAACCAATGTGTGTAGCCATTAATGTTAGGCTATGTCCAGCAGATCGTGTATGTGGCCGTGAAAAACACTGTTTTACACTTTAGAGAGTACTATTTATATAGTGGAGTTTGAAATGAGAGATGCGGATAAGTATGCTGTTGGAGATAGCCTTACCATGGCAACTTAAATTTCATTGTTGGTATGTCTCTTCATGTTTCTTGAAGCTATACATTTTTAGGTCTGGATACCCTAGGATCTTTTCAAGTATGAACTGAACCTAAGGATTTGGATCAAATTGCAGCAATCCAATTAGGCCTAGGCCGTTGTAGTGAACTAAAAACCATCAAATTGTCACTACATTTTTTATTGTTTAAGGAAAATTGATGTTAGCTATCTTGAATATTCTTGGTGGATGATATGTATCATTGTGATGTTCAGTTAGCTTAGAATGTGTTTTGTTACATTATTCCGTGAGTCATTTTTCCACTGTTCTGAATTAAAATTTTCTAACAGATTCCAGAGACACGAACTGGAAAAGATAAAATAGATGCTGTGGTTGTTGACGAGGAGTCTGTTGGATCTGTAAATCAGCATGGAATTGGAGCTAAGATTCTTTGCGGAGAAAAAGCTTTGGATGTCTATCTGGCCAATCACAACAATAAAGAATCAACGGTACATACCATTTTCATTTTAATTTTCACATAAAATTGGTTGCATTGTCTAGTTAAATCAAAACGACGGGCTGGTCAGCTTACCTATTGGCTGGTTGACATTAAGTGTTTTACAGAGCAGTTAAGAGATATGTTCATGTCATTGTTAGTTTTTATGATGGTATGAGGCATGGTTTTTTCAAGCAGGGTATTTTCACAACCACTTAATATTAAGAAATACCCAAGTCTATGTTCATTACTCATGAAATTTTATGCATAGTGGTGGGATTGTGCATTGATACGTGCAAATGTACAAAATGGTCAATGTGCCTGACCAATTAGTGAAGTGACCAGGCACTTGATAACATAAACTAGTATGTTGCCTGTGCTAATGTTATGGGCCACATTAAATCCAAAGTTAATTCTATCAAATTTGAAGTACTTAACTAATTGTTCTTTGCCAAAGCTGTTTCCATAACACTGAACTGAGCACTGAAAGTTCAGTGTTTTGCTAATACGACCAGGTTAGGACTCCTGACTCCATTTTTTAAGAAATGACACTGGCACAAGGCATATTAGTTTTTAGACAAATAACATATGGCACCATACCCAAGCTACATTGATTTATCTGTACAGTCCCTACAAAACTGGTGCAAACACTCCATGACTGCCCGTGTCTTCCGAATAATTCCTGCAAAATAGGATCATAACAGAGACAGATGATCAGGCACACACATTTTGCACTTAATGTTACTTAAAATTTCACAAATGAAAAACTTACAGAACCTAGCTTCTAATGTAAACCAACTAGGCCTAGGAGCACATAAAAGAAAAATATTATAAATGTGATGAGCTTGACTTTCAGGCTTTCTGAAAGTTGAAAGAAAAAGATTATAAATGTGATGAGCTTGACTTTCAGGCTTTCTGAAAGTTAAAAGAAAAAAGATTTATAATCCACTTACAACTTATTTTTTGGAAGATAACGACAACTCACATACTTGCACCCATGTATTATATGGAATTTGCTACTTTCATATTTTGTAAGAAAAGATATTCGTTAGTAAGAAATTAGATCTCACAGCAATTGATGAGCTAATTTGCACCATATAACAAGTAATTAAGTACCAAATGCAGACCAAAGAAATGCTGGGTATAATCCGGATAATGGTAAAAAGGATAAGTTAAGGTGTAAGAAATTAGATACAGTTAACATTATAAGATTTGGCGTGTCTTTCGTGTTGGGAAAGGAAGAGGGAAAAAAAACCGAACGATTACCTTCACAACCAGTGACGTGGTGATTTTTGTAAGAAGTTAGCACATACATTGAAGGATGGCCGTTGGATTTGGTTGATTGAGAGAATGGCTGAGAGATGATCCGGCGCGTATGTTTTTAGGATGCTACATGTTTGGCTGCATACGTTGGTGTGTCCATGGTGGAGGTGATTAACGGGTGGATCAAGGATAATTATAACTGGTACTCGGTTCTTTTTTATTTGTCACGTTTTAGTTAAAAAATGAACTAGTCGATAACAAATATTCGATAACGGAGGTAGTATTTTATTTATGGGCAGAGATCCACTTTACATTGATGATTTTTTGAGGTTCTGGTACGTTGTTTTGCAATCTTACGCTGCTCTCTTTTTGCAGGGCCAACTCCAGGAGAGACCAAACGGGGAATCAGAGATCGATACGGAAGCCCCCTCTAGAGTGGCCAGCATGTAGAGGTTCCTGGCAACAATAATTATGTATATAAATAACTTATTGTCTGCCTTGTAACTGTAACCAATTCAAATGTAAAGTCGGGCCATATAAATTCATCATGTGACCGGCGCTGGGTTGTAATTTGTCATGTTGAATTTCGGGGGACTGAAGCTTGATCTTGCAGTATTTACATAAGGAAAGTAAAGAGGATCGCTTTGCGTCTTTGGGCAAATCAGGGAACCATCCAACTCTGATTTCCGTTTCATCTTTCACGCGATGGATAGGTATGCTAGTAGCCAGATCTTTTTTTTGAAGCCTGCAATGTTGTTCCGTATGGTTTCGTTTCAGGTTTTTTTTTCTGACCTGCGTATTTTTTCCCCCAATGGTTGGCGCGTATGCGAACTGCCTGCCAGTCAATTTCTCTCGTGACGCACTGTAACAGCGTGATGACAAAAAAAAAAAAAGATTTGTACGTGCGCACACGTCATCTAGGGTGAAGTTTCACCTAGACTGAGCTAAACGTTCCACCAACTGAACCAGTCAGTCAGTACATTAAACCCTTCTGGATTTGCAATCCACTATCGAGGCCGTGCGCCTAGTAACATGTCTGTAATGTGTGCACATTGTATTGGCTCCATGGACCCCAGCAATATAGATATAGATTTTCTAGAAATGTTAAATAATTATTTAATCATTTCTGGAAATGTTCAGTAACTAACAAGGCATCTTGGATGAGTGATAACATTTCCGGTAAAAGGACAAGTAATTGTTAAACAGAATTGTCAGTAATTATCACTTCCGCAGTGAAGAAAGAAACACCTATTCAATCATTAATTAATTAATTATTTATTAAAACTCCATTATTTAACTCCGTCTATGTTGATTGGAAGACTTCCTTGAGTCGTTTCAACATAGCCGGTCCCAAGCCCGGTAAAGGAGGGTTGTTAGGTCCGGCAAACCAACGTAAAAACCAGCCAAATCTTATGGAGATGAAACCACAAGGAAAATCGTTGGGGCGTAACCCTCTTAGCGACGCGCCATATCGGAACTCGGGTATGGTATTAAATAAGCAAGGGCCGGGCCGTCACCCCTTAAGTGATGCGCCGTCTCTTGATCTGGAGCCGATGATAAGTGAGCAAGGATCGGGTCGTCGCATCCTTAGTGGCGCGCTACATCGGCGCCCGGGTGTAGTGGAAAATGAGCAAGGGTCTTTGCATCTTCCTCGGCGGGTGCGAAGGGTAAGGAAGCTAGTCGAGCCAACTAGGGTCCGTGTAGGTAGTTGGAACGTAGGTTCCTTAACACGACGTTGCGGTGAGGAGACGGGTAAATATTTTATGCGTACAAGAGACCAAGTGAAAATGACAGAAGGCGAAGGAAGTGGAAGGTATAGGCTTCAAGTTGTGGTACACGAGGACTGCAGCAAACAAGAATGGAGTAGGCGTCTTGATCGACAAGAGCCTTAAAGATGGGGTAGTAGATGTTAAGAGGCTAGGAGATAGAATCATCCTAGTCAAACTGGTCACTGGGGACTTGGTTCTCAATGTTATCAGCGCATATGCTCCTCAAGTAGGCCTTAATGAGAACTCAAAGAGGGAGTTCTGGGAAGGCCTGGAGGACATGGTTAGTAGTGTGCCAGTTGGCGAGAAGCTCTTCATAGGAGGAGATCTCAATGGCCATGTGGGTACATCTAGCACCAGTTTCGAGGGTGTGCATGGAGGCTTCGGCTTTGGGACTAGGAATCAAGAAGGAGAGGAAATCCTGAACTTTGCCCTAGCCTATGACATGTTTATAGCAAACACTTTCTTTAGGAAGAGGAAATCCCACCTAGTGACCTTCAGTAGTGGCCAACACACTAGCCAGATTGATTTCGTCCTCTTGAGAAAAGAGGACAGGCATGCCTGCTTAGATTGCAAGGTTATACCTGTAGAGTGTGTGGTAACCCAACATAAGCTTGTCGTAGCTGACTTCCGTTTTAAGATTCGTTTACAACGGAATAAGCATAACAAGGTCACTAGAACAAAGTGGTGGAAGCTTAAACTATGGAGGCCATTTTCTTACTAAGGCAACTTATGGAGAGATTTAGAGAACAAAAGAAAGACCTGCATATGGTCTTCATAGACTTGGAGAAGGCTTATGACAAAGTACCTAGGAGTGTAATGTGGTGGGCCTTAGAAAAACACAAAGTATCAACAAAGTACATTAATCTTATTAAATATATGTACACTAATGTTGTGACAAGTGTCCGAACAAGTGATGGAGACACCGATGACTTTCCAATTAACATAGGACTACATCAAGGGTTAGCTTTGAGCCCTTATCTTTTCGCTTTGGTGATAGATGAGGTCACAAGGGACATACAAGGAGATATACCATGGTGTATGCTTTTTGCTGATGATGTGGTACTTATTGAGGAGAGTAGGAGTGGTGTTTCGCAAAAGTTGGAATTGTGGAGGCAGACGCTGGAAGCAAAAGGTTTTAGGCTTAGTAGGTCTAAAACAAAGTATATGAAGTGTGATTTCAGTGCCATGGGGTATGAGGATGCCGATGTTAGTCTTGATGGGCAAGTGGTACCCAAGAAAGACACTTTTCGTTACTTAGGATCAATGCTTCAGGAGGGAGACATCGATGAGGATGTCAGTCATAGAATTAAAGCTGAATGGTTGAAGTGGAGACAAGCTGCGGGTGTCTTATGCGACCCCCGGGTGCCACACAAACTAAAAGACAAATTCTACAGGACAACAATCCGGCCGGCTATGTTTTATGGAGCAGAATGTTGGCCCACTAAAAGACGACATGTCCAACAACTAAGTGTGGCAGAGATGCGTATGTTGCGCTGGATATGTGGCCACACAAGGAGAGATCGAGTCCGGAATGATGATATACGAGAGAGAGTAGGAGTGGCGCCGATTGAGGAGAAGCTTATGCAACATCGTTTGAGATGGTTTGGACATATCCAACGAAGACCTGAAGAGGCACCAGTGCATATCAGAATAATTAGGCGTCCCGAGAATGTGAAGAGAGGTAGAGGTCGACCAACCTTGACGTGGACAGAGGCTGTGAAGAGAGACCTGAAGGTGTGGAATATTGATAAAGAGCTCGCCGTGGATAGGAAGGGGTGGAAGTGTGCAATTCACGTGCCAGAACCCTGATTTGTAGTTTCTCTTTTCCTCCTTAATCGTTTGACCTTTTCTTGTGCCTCTTTAAATCTTGCTGGTTCTTGTGGGGTTTATCTCTTTTTATGTGTTTCCCCGTTTCGTCGTTTTTCGATTCTCCTTTGCCTTTGTCTCCCTTTTCTTTTCTTTGGGGGTTGAGCTCTGAGGTTTTCATATGGAGTTTTATCTCTAGCCTACCCCAACGTGCTTGCGACAAAAAGGCTTTGTTGTTGTTGTTGTGTTATTTATTAAAACTTCAGTAACTTTATCAATAAATCTCATTCTATTTAAATCACTCATGGAACCTGAATAATTGTATTCAATAATTTTTTGAAACATTCAATAACTACTAAGGCATCTTAATCACAGATGATGTCAAAATGACATCATTTTCAGTAAAAACGCAACACAAGCATAATAATTGTTAAACATAACTGTCAATAATTATCACTTCAGTACTAAAAAAGAAACAACAATTATTCAGTCATTACTTAGTCATTTAGTAATTTATTAGAATTTCAGTAATTTTGTCAATGAATCTCATTCTATTGAACTTACCCACAAAATCCAAATAATCGACGAACTGGATTAGGCGCGCGGGGGTGGGGGGAGCGGACCGTGAATCCACAGCGTGCGGGTCTTAGGGCGATCAGGTACATGGGGCAGAGGGGCCCGCTAGTGGGTCGGTGGGCGCGTGGGGCTAGGTCGGGGCGGGGCTGGTTCGAGTAAAGCTTCACCTAGGTGACAAAATAGTGTAGCCCTATATATATAAACACATGGAAGCGCTATCCATCATCTAGGGTGATAGACCGCCCTGACCCCCTACACCGGTCTAAACTAGACAACCGTCCCACCAACATGCATGCATGATTCATTGCCACTTAAAAATTAAAATATAGTAAATCGAGTGTCGAAATTAAAAATTAATTTAACATTACACTACTAGAATCTAGCTCTTTGCCAAGTATATTTTGTCGGGCACTCGACAAAGAACTACTCTCGGTAACGACCACATTTACCGAGAGCAGGATGCTCGGCACATGAAGACACTCGGCAAAGACCGCTTTACCGAGTGCCAAACACTTGGCGAACGGCGACACTCGGCAAAGGGCCGTCAGAAGCTGTAAAGCCCAAATTTTTTTGATCAGAGAAAAATAATGATATAAATAAATAGGTATAATTATGTTAGTATTTTGGGGGATTTTTGAAGCCTTTTTGAGATTTATTAGTTCCCTTCCTTTTCATAGTTAGATAATGATATTAAATTAATCAAGTAATCAATAAATAAAAAAGAAATGGGCATTCCATGCTTATGAATTTGTTGGGGTCCATTTTATTAAAATAAGGAATCATAATTTAAATTTGACCTATAGATGAAATACAAAACGGAAAATGAGAAAGGAAATCTTAATAAAGTCATTTATTACTTCTATAATTAAAAAAACTAAATAATAATGAAAAGAGGATTTATCTTTACATTAGAATTATATTTGAGAGTTGAAATCGGAAAATTTAAACAGGGATTTGAATTTGAATATGATATCTGAAATTGAAATAGAAAAGTAAAAGGAGAATTTCTTGCGCTTGGGCCAAACTTCGCCTGTCTTAGCCCATTTCCGGATTCCATCCCGCGCAGCCCAAACTCCCATCTCCCCTATCAGCCCATGTCTCGCTCAGGCGGCCTGCTTCGCAATTTTCCTTCCGTGTAGCCCATCACTCTAACCTGGTCACTTCCATGCGGGCCCCTTTGGTCAGAACCTTCTTCCACCCATGGCTGATGACGTTGTGTCCGAGTGGTCTGTAAGATCTCCCGATTACCGCGCGTGGATCTGTAGCTATCACTTAGGGAAAACAAACTCCGTGCTTCTCGGCAACATATTTTATAGACCGGGTACATAAACAGGAGTCTCACACACTTGTCCCATCGGCTCGGCCCTCGACCACAGTAAAGGATCAAGCGTAGACAGGAAAACAGAGAGAGCGAAGAGGGAGAAGGGAAGGCTCGTCCGTGCGTGGTGGCTCTGGCAAGCTACAGGCGGTGCGACGGCGCACCTCTACCCGGCCTTGGAGTTCACCCAGGAGGGTGCTATAGAACACACCAAAGCGAACAGCCAGCCAACAGCCGCCGCTACCGGAACGCTGCGCAGTGGAAGCATGGTGGGCCCATCGTCGGTGAGTGTCTTTTCTGCTGTGATGATAGTCTCCGTTCCTTCTATGCGCGTCCACGGATTGGCTAGCGCTCGGGCGGGCATGGCGTCGTGGCCGGGACTGCGGCGCCGTGGCTGGGCCCATATCTGCAGAAACTCATCCCTCCGGGGCTCTTCGGCGTCGATTCTCCTGCTCGGGTGCAAGAGGATCTCAAAAAGAGCGAGGCGGTGACAGGGGACGCGACTTGGATTGCCGGGGGCAGTGGTGGGAGGTTAAGCGACTGGAGCACGTCGGTGCTCATCTTCGGGATCTAGGCGGAACTTGGCCGCACCGCCGTGCCCATACGACAAAAGGTTGGAGAAGATAGTGTCCACCGTTGGATCCTAACCAATAGTCGCGATTAGACAGTAGGTATATTGCTTCGAGTAATCGATCTGCGGCCGTCCAAATCTAATCCAGCGGCTCGGGGAGCTCCGTACCCCTTCGTTGTGGACATTTTGCATATGAGCTCCTCAGCTTATTCAAAATAAACCCGCCATCCATACTGTGGCTAGGAATAGCGCGCATAACCTTAGATTGTTACACAGAACACCCTGGGTGTGTTCAAAATTCTGTGCGCAGCCAAATAGGATATTTGGTGTAATAAAATCAAATAGAAGATGAATTTTAATATGGAAACCTTCACAAAATTCATAACTTCTTTAGTTTAGCTCCTTTTTGATCCATTCCAATTGCATTAAATTCATAATAATGTTGTCTATCATCTAGTAACCTCATTTTGTTATGAACCATAGGTTAAAATTATACCCTTAATTTGTTTTTATTTCTAACAGTGAAATCTTCAGAAAATCATAACTTTTACACCTTAACTTCGATTCGATCCAATCAAATTGTGTTGTCCTCATAGAAATATTTAGTACACAATAGAGACATTAATTATACGATATTCCATACTTTTATAATTAGGTAACTAATTCGATTAATCTATGTTTATTGGATTAACTTTTCAATATAGTATTCTGATCTTATGGTTATAATTTGACTAAAAGATGATCTTTAATAACTTGGGTTAAAGTTGAGTTAATTATTTATAGAATATTCTCTCATATGTGTATACTAATCACTTTATAATATAGTTTAATATATAAACCACATATATCTTCTATAAATTATAATTCTTTAACCATAACTCTGATTTCAGCCATTCTCAAACCCATGATCTCGTAGCAATGCATAGATTATTATTATGCAGTTTGTTCTTATGTTTGGTGTGATGTTAATTTTGCATATACCATGTTTATTTGTATTGCTATGACTAGCGCGAAGTCACGAGGATCTGAAGAATCATCCTGGTACCTGGAATCTCAAGTCCCAGGCAAGTTGTGCCCTTGATCACTTCTTTTTATCCAATCATGTTCTTATTAATCATAATGATCCACATAGGTTAATTTTGATGGGACCAAATAGGTTACCCTAGTTTGGCTATCTTTATAACTTGTTTACCACTGTATTTTTGGGTAGTACTCGCTATTGGTTTGTTTGGTTTTGGGTATAGAGATATACATTATTCATGATTACACTTTTATTATTAGTTTGTTATTTACTGTTCATGATAAGATCATTATGTTAATTGGAACATGGAGCGACCACCTGGGAAAACAGTGCTACCACAAGGGTGGTATGAGATGTCCTTGGCTGACTAATTAGGAAAGATAGTGGAGGACTACCTTACCCGAAAGGGGCAAGGGCAGTAGGGGAGTGGTTAGTGTAGGGAGGCCCTTGGGTTGATTTTGCTGCGATGGCGGTCAGGCGAGGGGTCCCTGCATTGGAGCTTCCTAGAAACTGTAGCGGGTTTTCTGAAGCTAGTGGAACTTTGTAAAGGCCTCGTAGTGTTACCCTTCCTATTCTCCTCGGTAGAGGTGTATGGGAAGTCGCGATCCCTTGGCATATGGGTAACATGACTTATGGGTAAAGATGCGCAACCTCTGCAGAGTGTAAAACTGGTATATCAGCCATGCTCACGGTCATGAGCATCTCGGACCCTCACATGAGTAATTTATGGAACTAAATTCAATTTGTTATATGCATTGCATCATAGGTGTTGTTACCAAATTTTGATCTATTACTTAATTGGGTTGGTATCTACTTATACTTAGTAATTGCTAATAAAATTTTAACCATCTTTAAAAGCAATGCTTAGCTTTAACCATTCTCTTTGGTAAGCCTTACACTTCACATGAGCTCCCACCTTTGGCGAGTTCATGCACATTATTCCCCACAACTTGTTGAGCGATGAACATATGTGAGCTCACTCTTGCTGTCTCACACCCCCACAGGTCAAGAGCAGGTACCGCAAGATGAGGTGCATGAAGGATGCTATGAGGAGTTTGTGAGAGATCTAGGCCGTCGTGTCCTAGTCAAGTATGGGTTGCTGGATCATTGTCTCCTTATGATATGATGTAACTATTTATTTATTTTGTACAGAACTCCTATTATATAGTAAAGATGTGACATTCGTTTCTATACCATGATTCATCATATGTGTGAGACTTGGTCCCAGCACACTTTGTGATTATTTCGCGCCCGGGTTTTGGACCCCTAAAACCCAGGTGTGACAGAAGTGGTATCAGAGCGATGTTGAATGTAGGACGAAACCTAGATAGAACTGGACAACCATTATCTACTTGCATTTGCTACTCTGATTCTTTCTAAACTTTTCTTAATGTTTTCTCATCCACTGCTGCTTTACTCTGATTACTCTTTATTTTCTTTTCTAAAGACAAAAGTGGATTTCACACTTTGAAATCCTATACCTAAAGTGATTTTTAGGAATAGGAGACCTACTCTTAGGAACAAAAACAAAACTATTTTTATAGGTATCTATGTACTTCCATGTTTGTTCTTATGATACTTGTCTGATTTGGATCTTTGATTGAGTGTGATGGGTTGTGGAGTAATGTCCATAATTACATCTGCATATACATATAGGCACAAATATGAATAAATAAAATTCATAAGATAACTAAACAACCTAGATTATCCTCCATTAAAGTGTATCTATTTTAGGTAGAATCCTTTAAGTTGAGGTAAAAAAATTCTATCTTATCCTAATAGGTTCATTTTATGTTAAAAAATCTTATCCTCACAAATTGTTTATGAGATAAACTAGACTTACTAAGAATATCTCCACTAGAAAATATCAAGCCTAATAGATTCATCTTACCTTAAAAGACTCTCTTATCTTAATAGATTCATCTTATCCTGAAGGATTCATATTATCCAAACCACTTGACTTATCCCACCATGATCATGATCTAACCCAAATTACTTAGACCTTATCTAGTCTCATCTAGTCACACAAATATAACTTAGATCTGATCTAATGTGATAGATTAATCTAACCTAACGAAGGCTAACCTTAAGTTGAGCTAATCTAATGTAAATTACTTAATAGGAGAGTTAGTACTGATGAAATAAATGAGACTCTACTTCTATAAGATATGTTTTAACTTAATTCACTCTACACTAAATTAAGAACGATAGACCAACTCGGCCTCATGCAACCAACTTAACCATTTGATGGTCACATAACCCCTCTGTTTTAACCTAACAAAGATTCTGACCTACCTACACCATATAATTCATCCTATTTTAAAAGATTCTAGCATATCCTAATAATATGTATCCTACCCTGGTAGATCTATCTAACTCAAACTAGTCTAATCTAGTTATATCCAATCTAATCTGGACCCTATCTAATCTAATATGATCCAATCTAAAGGGAATTACTTAAACAAGTTAGTTAATACTGGTAACATATATTAGACCATATTCCTATAAATGGGTTTTAAACCTAAATTGGTGTCTTATACCAACTCGTCTGTGAAACCACAACCTAGCCTATGTTATAGGTTGCCCAACCCATTTATCCCAAAAAGCAAAGTAAAACTCTGTTTAACCTACCTACCCCATGTACTCGCAATTGATATCCCAACTCGGATAATGGCATCTAACACCATAACAGATGGTCCCTACATCAGACCCAAGAAGAAGGTTAACTTCGACAATGAACGATATGAGTAGAAACAGATCTTCAGATGAATCAAGATCCACCACCCGAAATAAAAGCCTCCCCTACCTAACTTTCTCTGACCTAATAGTTAAAACCTGATGTACCCTTGTTTTCTATGCTACACCTGCTAATGGCATGAAAATTTTAGGTGTATAAAAATATACTAATTGGGAGTTCCACTTAGATAAAAAAATACTAGAACTTCATAAAGATAAAGTCAACTTGATATGCTCAACTAAATGGTATTCTTAAATAGGATCATAGAATCTAATGTGATCTAATCTAGTGTGATCTAATCTAATGTAATCTAATCTAATGTGGTCTACTTAAACAGATTAGTGATACTGGTAGAAGAGATTACACCCTACTAGCCAAGTGTTAATTTAACTTAGCACATTAAACCAACTCAACCATGAGCATAAGAGCTAACCCAACCAATAGAGCCATATGGATTGTATAATCTATCTATCCCCACCTAACATCAAACAAACTTTTGACCTACATCATGTAGTCAATCTCACCTATATCTATCTCACCTTGACATATTCTATCTTACCTTTGGACATTCACCCTACACGACTTGTTATCCCAATCTTGACATAAAACAACAGATTAAGTCCTGCCAAAGTATCCTCAGTTTATAACCATCTATTAGCCTATTCGTTCTACCTACCAAATAATTTCCCTTGCAAAACTATCTTACCATATACTTCTAACTCAGGTGGTCAATACCAGGAAGGAAGGATTATGAGGCAACAACAAACAGAAATGAATCCTCTAAATCCTCCACCGGTTGGAACTGATCCAGTGGTTGCCGCCAAATGCTGGTAGTACAACAAATGACAAACATGGTGAACGAAATGCAAAATCAGATAAGGCAAGAATGCCAGGAAATGCGTCAGGACTGACTGGAGATGCATCAAGAAATGAGGCAAGCACGGTTGAAAAGACAACAACAACACCCACTGCCTCCACCACCACCAGCTCCACCAAGCTACATAAATATATATATGTTTTACTATTTGTAAGACCAAAATGTTACTTTAGTTAGTAGTTAGTATTTTACTATTTTAGGAATAATAATAAGGTCTATTTGACCCTATGTGTTGCAAATGAGTTATGCATCATGCCGAGATTTTTGTTTGTGCATATGTTCTCAGACAATATGGGTATACATCCTTTTTCTTACAAATCTCGAGGACGAGATTTCTATTAAGGGGGGTAGGATTTGTAAAGCCCAAAAAAATATGATCAGAGAAAAATAATGATATAAATAAATAGATATAATTATGTTAGTATTTTGGGGAATTTTTGAAGCCTTTTTGAGATTTATTAGTTCCCTTCCTTTTCATAGTTAGATAATGATATTAAATTAATCAAGTAACCAATAAATAAATAAAGAAATGGGCACTCCATGCTTATGAATTTGTTGAGGTCCATTTTATTGAAATAAGGAATCATAATTTAAATTTGACCTATAGATGAAATAAACAAAAAATGAGAAAGGAAATCTTAATAAAGTCATTTATTACTTCTATAATTAAAACAACTAAATAATAATGAAAAGATGATTTATCTTTACATTAGAATTATATTTGAGAGTTGAAATCGGAAAATTTAAACAGGGATTTGAATTTGATATCTGAAATTGAAATAGAAAAGATAAAAGAATAGAAAAGAAAAAGGAGAATTTCTTGCGCTTGGGCCAAACTTCGCCTGTCTTAGCCCATTTCCGAATTCCATCCCACGCAGCCCAAACTCCCATCTCCCATATCAGCGCATGTCTCGCTCGGGTGGCTCGCTTCGCAATTTCCCTTCCACATAGCCCATCACTGTAACCTGGTTACTTCCATGTGGTCCCCTTTGGTCAGAACCTTCATCCACCCATGGCTGATGACGTTGTGTCCGTGTGGTCTGTACGATCTCCGGATTACCGCGCGCGGATCTGTAGCTATCAGTTAGGGAAAAAAACTCCATGCTTCTCGGCAACATATTTTATAGACCGGGTACATAAACATGAGCCTCACGCACTTGTCCCATCGGCTCGGCCCTCGACCATAGTAAAGGATCAGGCGCAGACAGGAAAACAGAGAGAGCGAAGAGGGAGTAGGGAAGGCTCGTCCGTGCGTGGTGGCTCTGGCAAGCTACAGGCGGTGTGACGGCGCGCCTCTACCTGGCCTTGGAGTTCACCCAGGGGGTGCTGTAGAACACGCCGAAGCGAACAGCCAGCCGACTGCCACCGCTACCGGAACGCGGCGCTGTGGAAGCATGGTGGGCCCATCGTCGGTGGGTGTCTTTTCTGCTGTGATGATAGTCTCTGTTCCTTCTATGCGCGGCCACGGATTGGCTAGTGCTCGGGCGGGCATGGCGTCGTGGCCGGGACTGCGGCGCCGTGGCTGGGCCCATATCTGCAGAGACTCGTCCCTCCGGGGCCCTTCAGGCGCCAATTCTCCTGCTCGAGTGCAAGAGGATCTGAAAAAGAGCGAGGCGGTGACAGGGGCTGCGGCTCGGATTGCCAGGGGCAGTGGCGGGAGGTTAAGCGACTGGAGCACGTCGGTGCTCATCTTCGGGATCTGGGCGTAACTTGGCCACGCCGCCGTGCCCATACGGCGAAAGGTTGGAGAAGATAGTGACAACCGTTGGATCCTAACCAACGGCCGCGATTAGACAGTAGGTATATTGCTTCGAGTAATCGATCTGCGGTCGTCCAATTCTAATCCAGTGGCTCGGGGAGCCCCGTACCCCTTCGTTGTGGACTTTTTGCATATGAGCCCCTCGGCTTATTCAAAATAAACCCGCCATCCATACTGTTGCTAGGAATAGCGCGCATAACCTTAGATTTTTACACAGACCCTGGGTGTGTTCAAAATTCTGCGCGCAGCCAAATAGGATATTTGTTGTAATAAAATCAAATAGAAGATGAATTTTAATATGGAAACCTTCACAAAATTCATAACTTCTTTGGTTTAGCTCATTTTTGATCCATTCCAATTGCATTAAATTCATAATAATGTTGTCTATCATCTAGTAACCTCATTTTGTTATGAACCATAGGTTAAAATTATACCCTTTATTTGTTTTTTATTTCTAACACTAAAATCTTCAGAAAATCATAACTTTTACACCTTAACTCTGATTCGATCCAATCGAATTGTGTTGGCCTCATAGAAATATTTACTGCACAGTAGAGACATTAATTATACGATATTCTATACTTTTATAATTAGGTAACTAATTTGATTAATCTATGTTTATTGGATTAACTTTTCAATATAGTATTCTGATCTTATGGTTATAATTTAACTAAAAGATGATTTTTAATAACTTAGGTTAAAGTTGAGTTAATTATTGTTGGCGGTCTGCTTCATCGCTGAAGGTCCTTTAAGAAGAAACACCTTCGGATGATCAGCACATAAGCAAACATAGCGCGAAGGAACACGCCGAAGCTACCTTCTAGGGAGCTTCGACATAGCGACATTCCTTGATACAAAGGGCTACACCAACTTAAAGAGGAAAAGACCAATCGGCCCATGGTAATTTGTGCCATGATTGTAACTAGTTGTAGAGGACATAAATGTAATTTTGACCGGGCTGCTTCCCGTGCCTATAAATAGGTGAACAGTACCCCTGTACTGTTCACACTGACTTGTATTTGCTCGTGCGTCACGCTTGGATTTTCACCTTCTGTCAAGCCGAAGTTATTAATGTAATTCAATAATGTTCTTATTCATTTGTGATGATATGATAAAGATATATAAAAGAACATATGATTATTCATGTTATCTCTCGCGTTTCATATGCTTCTTCTTTCATTAACATATACTTTGATGATGAAGGTACGTCCTTCATGACCTTCGTCCGAAGATCGTTATATCCTAAGGGAAATAATGCTTCGAAGGACGAAGGACATTAAGCATTAATCTCTTTTTATGTTGCCTTGTTCTTAATTCATAGCATTTGAGAACAAGTCCCCAACATTGGCACCCACCTCCGGTGAACTCACTTCCACTTTTAAGCTGATGGCTTTGTTTAACAACCAACTCGAAGTACCTTCAGCTACGAAGCTGGTGCCCCCGATAACAGGCGGTTCAAGCTTAGAGCCGACTAACAAGAAGCAGAAGAAAGAAGCGCAGAGAAGGGTGCAACATGTTGGGGTGCAGGGACCCTTCATCAAGTCAAAATGGTCCCACATCCCAATCACCTTCTCCCAGGAGGACCTTCAGCTCAAAGATTACCCTCACAATGATGCTATGGTCATATCTTGTGTCATCAAGGGATTTCTGGTCTATAATGTTCTGGTTGATACAGGCAGTGCAGTGGATATCATATTTGCTAAGGCCTTCAGACAGATGCAAGAACCAGAAGATAAGATTCATGATGCTACACACCCTCTTTGTGGCTTCGGAGGAAGGCAGATTGTAGCACTTGACAAAATCATGATGCCAGTGACCTTCGACTTCGTCCATAACACAAGGACTGAACAGGTTGTCTTTGACATTGTTGACATGGAGTACCCCTATAATGCAATCATTGGTCGAGGGACACATAATGCTTTCGAAGCAATACTTCATCCTCCTATCTATGCATGAAGATACCTTCAGAACAAGGGCCCATTGCTGTCCATGGGAGTCAAGAAGCTGCTAGAAGAGCTGAAGGAAACTGGACAGATTCAAAGGCAATTCATAATATAGATGGAACCGAAGCCTGTGAGCAGTATAAATACAAAAGAGAGAAGGCTGCTTCGGCGGATCAGCTGAAGCCTATGCTCCTATGTGAAGATATAGCAGAACAAAGAGTACTGCTCAGCTATCTGAAGAGCAAGAGAAGACTTTGCTAAGATTCTTATTCAACAACAAAGATGTCTTTGCTTGGTCAGCCAATGATCTCTGTGGTGTCAACAGAGATGTCATTGAACATTCACTCAATGTGGATCCATCCTTCAGGCCAAGAAAACAAAGGCTTCGGAAAATGTCTGAAGACAAAGCTGAAGGTGCTCAGAACGAAGTGAAGAGACTCCTTAGTGCTGGTGTTATCAGAGAGGTGAAATACCCAAAATGGCTTGCCAACACTGTTATGGTGAAGAAGGCCAATGATAAATGGAGAATGTGCATTGATTTTACAGATCTTAACAAGGCTTGTCCAAAGGACGAGTTCCCATTGCCAAGAATAGACTCTCTAGTAGATGTAGCAGCTTCTTCAGAGCTCATGAGTTTACTGGATTGTTACTCAGGCTATCATCAAA
Source organism: Zea mays (assembly GCF_902167145.1). Classification (NCBI taxonomy): domain Eukaryota; kingdom Viridiplantae; phylum Streptophyta; class Magnoliopsida; order Poales; family Poaceae; genus Zea; species Zea mays. The sequence goes on along the minus strand of NC_050100.1, from coordinate 133,019,366 downwards.
TATGGATGAAGAAGGAAGATGAGTCGAAGACTAGCTTCATAACTCCCAGTGGCACCTATTGCTATCTTTGGATGCCTGAAGAAGCTTCAACAGAATGACAGCTAAGGTCCTTCATTCTCAAATAGGCAGGAATGTACTGACCTACGTTGATGATATCATAGTGAAAAGCATGAATCAAGAAAATCACATTGCTGATTTGCAAGAGACATTTGCCAATTTCAGGCAAGCTGGCCTGAAACTAAATCCAGAAAAGTGTGTTTTTGGGGTGAAGAAGGGCAAGTTCCTTAGTTGTTTGGTATCAATGAAGGGAATTGAAGCTAACCCAAGCAAGATTGAAGCAATCCTTCGGATGGAGCCACCAAGCACAAAGAAAGGGGCTCAACGTCATTAAATAGATTCATATCTAGATCAGCAGAAAGAAATCTGCCATTCTTTGAAATACTGAAGTCAGCTAAAGTTTTTCAATGGGGTTCGGCTCAACAAAAAGCCTTCGAAGAGCTAAAGCAATACTTGATTGATTTAACAACACTAACTCCACCTGTGCCAGGGACTCCATTGCTCTTATATGTGGCGGCTTCGCACTCTGCAGTGAGTGCGGCGCTTGTACAGGAGAAGCTAGATGGCCAAGTCAAAAAGCAAGCTCCAGTGTACTTCGTCTCCGAAGTTTTAAGTTTATCAAAGAAAAAATATACAGAATTGGAGAAGGTGTTGTATGTTGTGTTAATGGCCTCCAGGAAGCTTCGGCATTATTTTCAAGCATATCACATAATCGTTCCTTCGTCATTCTGAAGGACATAATGAGGAACAAAGAAGCTACTGGAAGGATTGGAAAATGGGTTGTGGAGCTTAACAAATTCGCTATTGACTATGTGCATAGATCTTCAATTCAGTCCCGGGAGTTAGCAGACTTCATCGCTGATTGGACGCCAGAGGCTCAGGAAGAAGAAATAAGCAAAGACACCAAAGCTTGGACAGTGTTCTGCGATGGTTCCTAGGGAACCTTCGGTGCAGGCGCGGCTGCTGTCCTAGTTGCGCCTTCGAAAGTCAAAACATGTTATGCAGCAAGGCTTGACTTTAGTTGCACAAATAATATTGCCGAATACAAAGCACTTCTGTTGGGGCTTCGGAAGTTAAGGGCAATGGGAATAAGAAGGGCCATCCTGAAAACTGATTCTCAAGTTATTTCTAGCCATATGGACAAAAGTAGCAAGGCAAGAGACCTGAAGCTCGAAAAGTATCTGGATACAGTTTGAAGGTTGGAGGCTTCTTTCGAAGGTTTTTCTGTCAAGAATATTCCAAGAGGAGAAAATGAGCATGTAGATCTGCTAGCCAAGTCAGCAGCACAGGGGCTCCCTCTACCTTCGGAAGTATTTTTTGAAACAATAAAAGCACCTTCGATCGAACTCATGGAGAGAGCAGTGCTTTCAATGTCTCCAATACATAGTGAAGATTGGAGGACTGAAATTATATCTTTCCTCCAAGGTAATTGTCTTTCGGATGACAAAGCTTATAATAAGAGAATGGAAGCAAGGACAAGACCGTATGTGATAATAGAAGGGGAATTATATAAACATGGAGTCTGTTCTCCACTCCTCAAGTGTTTATCCAGAGCTGAAGGTATTGAATTAATGAAAGAAATACATGTAGGTCTGTGTGGATCTCATATTGGGTCTAGGCCCTTGCTGGGAAAAGTGTTTAGACAAGGATTTTACTGGTCGAAGGAAGCTTTGGATGCAGCAAAGCTAATTCAAAACTATGAAAATTGTCAAAAATGTGCAAGAGACCAGAAACAACCTTTGTCTCTCACTCAACTAATACAACCTACTTGGCCATTGCAAAGATGGGGCCTGGATTTGTTAGGCCCACTTCCACCAGCGCAAGGTAATTTGAAATATGTTGTGGTGGATGTAGAATACTTCTCCAAGTGGATTGAAGCGAAGCCTTTGGCTACAATAACTTCGGTTACAGTACAGAATTTTTTCTGGCAAAATATTGTTTTCGCTTCGGCGTGCCGAAGGCTATAACTGTGGATAATGGAACACAATTTGATGTTGAATCATTCATGGATTTCTTTGACCAAATCGACACGAAAATTCATTTTGCATCAGTTAGGCATCCGGAGTCAAACGGGCTGGTAGAAAGAGCAAATGGCATTATAATGACAGGAATAATAAAGCTAATCTACAATCAGCCTATAGGAAAGTGGCTAGATGAGTTAATTAAAGTGGTGTGGAGCCACAATACAACCATATCAAGATCAACATGTTTTACACCTTTTAAATTATTGTTTGGTGACGAAGCTATAACTCTAGAAGAAGCTAAAGCGGGCATCCGGAGTCAAACAGGCTGGTAGAAAGAGCAAATGGCATTATAATGACGGGAATAATAAAGCTAATCTTCAATCAGCCCAGAGGAAAGTGGCCAGATGAGTTAATTAAAGTGGTGTGGAGCCACAACACAACCATATCAAGATCAACAGGCTTTACACCTTTTAAATTATTATTTGGTGAAGAAGCTATAATTCCAGAAGAAGCTAAAGCGGGGTCAATAAGAACAGCAGCTTCAACAGAAGACGAAGCTGATTACCACGTAGCAAAAGACACTATAGAAGGGACCAAACTTCAGGCTGTGGAGAACATCAATAAATATCAAGCCGAAACAATAAAATGGCGTGACAGAAAAGTCCGGTTGAAAAATATTAAGCCAGGGCATTTGGTGCTTCGGAGAGTGGCCAATCCGGACACAGTAGGCAAATTGCAGCTGAAGTGGGAAGGACCTTTTCTGGTGGTATCTTCGTCGAGGCCCGGTTCTTATAGATTGAAGGATATGGACGGCAACGACATACCTAGATCTTGGAATGCAGACGAGCTTCGGCAATATTATGTGTAATTTGATGTAATCTTTTTTCATTTTTTCTATGGCACCCTTTCCTTTCCAAAACGGAAAAAAGGCTTTTAATGGGGCCATAGCTTGTAAGTTTTCCTTTCTTATTTAGCTCCACGAGAGCCAAATCCCCCAAAAAGAATGTAAAATGTAAAATCTGAGCACGCACCATCGAGTGCAAAAAAGAAAAACAGGGAGAAGCTCAAAAGCGTCCCCAAGGGGATGCAGAGCATGATGAAGCTACAAAAATTCGTTCCTAAGGGATCGCAACGTAAGTTTTCTGCTAAAAAATCGTTCCTAAGGGAATGCAGAGCTAAATACCGCCGAAATAGAAGGCGAAGAAGTTCAAAAGTCGTTCCTAAGGGGATGCAGAACTTATACCGCCGAAATAGAAGGCGAAGAAGCTCCAAAGTTGTTCCTAAGGGGATGCAGAACTTACACCGAAAAATAAACGGTGAAGAAGATTCCAAAGTCGTTCCTAAGGGGATGCAGAGTCTGGGTGTGGCTTCGTAAGCATTTGTTTGGACATTCATTTGCACATTACATCACATCATTCATTGCATTCATACACATTCATTTAGACATTCGTAGGACCATCATCATCATAACATAGAATACAAACAGAAGCTTCGGCTTTGATGACAAAGCTTCGATGAGTACAAAAAGCAAAGATATGCTTCGTTGTGTACGAAAAGAAGGGAAGGTGTTTTTCGCCTTCGGCTCAAAAATACAAGTTTCGTCCACATCAAAGCAGTTCATACACGGATGGAAAGGTAAAAATATATTACAAGGTATGGATAAATTTACAGAGCAGTGTTTGATTCTTAAATTACAATATCTTTTACAAAGTTAATTCAAAATTTCTCTAGAGCTTTTTGCAGCAGCTTCATCATTATCCGTCAATCTTCGGATCATTGATCTTTGACTTCGTCATCCTGTACATAGCAGAGCGGTATAAGGTAAATAGAAATCTTAGAAGAAGGTAAGCAACAAGTACAAAATTAATACCAGCTTAAGATGACTTCGAGCTTTGTCACCAGCTAAGTTTCGCCCACCCTTCATCCAAATTTGAGTTATGAATCTATTACCAATGCTTCGGGCCAAGCTGGGGATGTCAGTTAAATCCGCTGGTGATAGGCTGAAGTTCGACCTGTTTACGATCTTCCCATGCGTGCAACCAGCCTTCATGAAAGCAACAGCTGTGCCGCGAGAAGCTAACAGGGCACAGAAGTCGTCATGCCCAGCTATAACTTTGTCAAGCGCCTCAACTTCGCCCTCAATATGTTTGAAGGTGCTTGGCAGGTCTTCAACCGAAGGTTCAAATTTTTTAGAACTAGCTCCCACTGAGTTGAAAACCTATTTCAGCTGTTGCATGCATCGGTTGCCGAAGTTTAGGCATTTGTCCTGAAGCTCTTTCAAGGATTTTTGTAAATTCGAACTTTTTTCGACTTCGGCTTCAAGCTTCGCATCAAAATTCTTCTTTTCTTGCTCGAAGCTTTCTGACTTCAAGAGGAGTTCACTGTTTAATCTGGTAATTTCGGCTTGGGCTTCTGCTAATGAACCCTCCATTGTTTGAAGAACAAAATCTTTCTTTTCAAGAGCAACTTCATGATCTCTGATTTTACTTTCCAAGCCTTCAATTATAACCTCATTTTTCTTATCTTCGAGGTCCTGCACCTTGGAGGGGGGGGGGGGAAGAGAAATGGGGGGGGGGGGTGGCGGCTAGGGTTTTGGGTGGTGAGGGCTGCAAAGGTTTGAGGAGAAAGAAGATGGGAGAGGGGGGAGGGGTGACGTCCAAGAGGAAGGGGAGGGGAAGGGGGCGACTGCAAAAATCCCAAGGGGAAAGGGGGGACAGCTAGGGTTAGGGAAGACTAATGGACCGGATCAAGGTTCAAGGCCCAACTCGCCCATGTGACAGCTCCTGACCCCGTCGCAAACAACTAACCAAAGAAATTCTACTGTCTTACAGGTGAATATTTTCCACAAATTCCAAATTCCCTTAGCGCATCACCCGAATGAGGAAAAAGAACAAAAAGAATAACCTCCACTTCTCCTCTTTGCAAACCGGGTATCACAGACGCGAAACGACCCATTTGCCGTATCATGCCTAGATGGCGTGTCGGTCTGCCTAACAACCCTGCTTGTTACTGGTGCAACTTCTGTGGCGCGTCCTCCCGGTGCTCTGTCCTTGGTGACGGGATCCTGGTAGTCACACGGTCACATTTGCCTAACTCCCAAGGTGACCCTTGGTCGAAAGAGCAGATTCCCCCATGTTGTTTTGTGGTGGCCCCCGCCTTCTGGGCACCATCCTTTCCCCCCAGTAGACTAGGAGGGTGCTCGAGGATGGTTATGCTTATCGTATTTTGCACCATGAGCCATCCCTCTTGATTGCTTTGTCTCCTCCCAGCCTAGCGCCCGTCCTCTTGCCTTCTGTTCACATGGTGTTATTCCCATCCTTCATGATCCGTGAGAGTCGTCTTCGTGGCCTAGAGAGAAAAGGATTCCTCCCTCCAAAAGATCTTTTGAGGTGGAGGCTAGAAGGAGAGGGCGAGGTGCCTCACCCTGGGGACGATGAACTGGTCGAGCTCGCGTCATTCTATGAGTGCGGGTTCAGTTTACCCCTTCATGCCTTCATGCGCGGACTCCTACACCATTATCAACTAGAGATCTAGAGTCTCCACTCCAACGTCATCCTTCACATAGCGTGCTTCATCATGCAATGTGAATCATTCATTGGGATCAGCCCCCACTAGAGGTTGTGGCAGTACTTCTTCAGTGCGTAGATGTCCCCGAGTCACGATAATCAATTGTACGTCGGTTCGACCATCACTTAGCTTCACTTCAGTCGAAAGGCCATCATTCAAGATCCCCCTCCCTCCCTTCGTCCGACACAAAGGTGAGTGGTTTTATGTGAGGAGTGTGGCCTCGAGTGCCCAACCATTCACCGATCGGGATCTGGTGTCTACGGATGAGTGGCAACATGGTGGAGAGGCGAGCCTCAAAATCGAAGTGGAGAATCTATTGACGGTAGTTAAGACATCGAAGCAACATGGTCTCTCTAGCGCACGGCTGGTGCGAACCTTCATGCATAGCTGGATCGAACCTCTGATGGCCCGCCAGAAACCGATGTACCTATACTCTAGAATCAATGATCCTAACCGCCATTCTTCCGCGCCGCTTGTGCTAACCGAGATTGAAGCCAGGATCAGGGTTGTTACGATGCTATCGTCGGTGTCCTTTATAGATGAGGATTCACCCACTCCCCTTTATCAAGATGTCATGAGCACCTTGGTGAGTTTTTCCCTGGTGTGTAACCCCTTCCCTTTTTGGTATCATGCCGATTCTATAAGGGATCGATCCCCTCGCGTTGTGTCTCATGCCCCTCCCTAAGGTTGTTTTAGTCAAGGTGGAGCAGAAGCAAAAGAGGGACACAAGGGGGGAGACCTTGGCGGAGCGTTTGAGGCATGTCCGGGTGAACAAGTAAAAGAAGGCCTCACAACCCACTTGCATAGAATCGGGGGTGAGTGTCCTTTCTTCTGACTTAGAGGATGTGTCCTCCACTGCTTCTAGGGGTATGGAGGTTGGTGCATCGGTGGGCGGCCTATCTCACTACAGTGATGCGTAGGCCAGCTCCAATGTTCCCAATCAGAGGGACAAGTTGTTTAGTGATCCTGCAGCGTTGACGATGCCCTTTGGAGATTTGTGCGGAGATCGCTGGAACCGGGCGTGGTGGTGGGGGAGGGGCGCGAGTGGCGCTACTCCCATTGGCGTCCTCGGCATCGCCGATACATCGTGCATGGAAAGAGACCATGGAGGCTTCCAACCCCATGGAGGAGACGGTGTCACAGGTGGTGCTCCAATCGACACCGGCTCCTCCTGCTCCATCGGCTGCGGCCCCGATGAAGGTGACCACGTGGAAGCGTTCCTCCTGGTACTTTGGATCTTCTTTTTGTTTTTTGATTCCCATCCTTATTCCATCTCTTCTCCAATCCTCCACATCAACCCTGGTGCCTCAGGGCAGAGGATTCAAGGCAGGTTGAGTCGACCCCATCCCGAGGTGATATGAGCCTAGGCACTATTGAGGAAACACTCGGTAGCTTTGGGGAGGTGATTTCGATTGCCCGAGCTTCGATGACATGGGATTTTATCCCTTTTAGTTAGGTGAATGTCACTTTGTAGCTGTTCTTTCTCTTTGTTTTCTTACCATCATTTACGCTGTCGCCGGGTTTACCTTTCGCAGTGTCTTTTCGCATGGTCGATGGCCATGGTAGAGGTGTTGTTGTGCGCCCAACGGGAAGTAGAGTAGCCCCGTGTGGGAGCTGCTTAGTGTGAGCTTGGTGAGCTCCATTCCAGGATAAAGCGGCTTGAGATCGAGGCGGACCATCTAAGCTCTGAGGGAGAGGGTGCCCAAGTCAAAGCCGACCGCCTCCGGTAGGAGGAGACCCAATTTTAGGGGGGCCTCCAAGAGGCGATTCTTCAGGCTAAGGAGGCCAAGTCGTCCCTTAGTGAGGCCAACGTCTACCTAGAGAGGGTGGATGTAGAGCTCTCACGAGAGTGCGGCACCACTGGAGGTGGGTTCCTTTCCTCATTCTTATGCCTTTTATTGTCTATCTTTTGTAGTCATTTTAGCCATCCCTCCTTTTAAAAACTCTAGAAGATGTTTTCTCTAGCCGATGAGGCCACAAAAACAGCGGAGGAGGCAAAAACAGCGACAGAGGCCATGATTTGAGAGCTTTCGCTTGCTCGTGTTGGTGTCATTGTTGTGACGGCCGAGGCAGCGGTGGCTATGTTCTCTGAGCGGAGTGCCGAGCTCCAGGAGTTTCGCCTGGTCGTCGGCAAGGTGTGCTCCCACCTTTCGACCTTGGCTCCAATCAAGATGCCCTTGGTCGATCGGCTGCGAGCGCTACCCAGCCATCTGGAGGGCGTCATCCCTATAAAGCCCAAAAATTTGATAAAAAAAGATATATCATAAAATAATAAAATAAAGAAATAAGAATCTCTATGATAATGGTTCTAGAATTTTTGAAACTTTTGGGATTTAATAGGACATTCTCTCTTCATAATCAATTCAGAATATTAATTAGTTAAGAAACCAATAAACAAATAGAGAATGACACATCTCTTGTTGATGATGTGGTTATGATGCTTTTTACTGAAAACATGAATTTGACCTCAATTTATAAATGAGAAAAATAGAAAGTATGAACAGAAATTGTAATAGTAAATTGTTACTTCTAAAATGAGAAAAATGGGGGAAAGTAAATAATATTAAAAATAGTACAAATAAAAAATATATAAACTTGTGCCAAAAACATGTTGAAACCCTAGTCTGAGGTATATTCAAAATTTGAAGTTTAAGTCTTGAATCAAAATTGGATTTGAAAATAGAATAGAAAAGAAAATGGAAATTAAAAACAAAAAGAGAAAGAGAAGAACACCAGATCTCGACATGGGCCGAATTCCAAGTTCTCGGCCTAGCTACACTTTTCCCTCTCTCGGCCCATCTCCTTCCACGCCGCCAACTGCCAGCTCGACACCGACACCGGGGGTCCAATCGTCAGCCTTCCACCTCTAGAGCGCGCTCTGATAACGAGTTGGGTCGCTGACCGGTGGAGCCCGCTCCATCAGACGCCTCCTTTCCCGTCGCGCGCGGTCTCCACTTCACTAGACGCTTCCATGTGGGCCCGTCGCATCAGCACTCACTTCAACCTACGGGCATGGACCTGCCACGCGGATTTCGCGGGGGGCACGTGCGTCTCGCAACAAACTTAGCGCTCCCCTGCCCTATTAAAAGGCCGGCCGAAACCCCCTTCCTTGTCCTCTAGGGTCGTTGTGCCTAGGGCCACCACGTCGCTGTAGGCAGAGGCAAACGGGTCGCCGCCACCATAGGTCCGCCACGGGAGTCTCGTCCGTGTTGTCGCCCGGAGTTCAATTATTGACCTGGGGGAGCTTTGTCCGGGTGTGTGGTACACGAGCCTTTGCTAGGAATTCGGGCTAGGAATCGAGCAATTGCTCGTCGGGGGGCCCGCTCCGCCGCAGATCCTCCTTCTATCGTGGCCAGCGTGCTTTGCTTCTCCCCACCACCGGTAAGGCCATCGACCATATCCTATTTCATCCTAGTTTCGTGTAGAACTCATCGTAGTTCGGTTTTGGTAGCGGGGGCGCCTGTTCGGGTGAATGCCGGTGAAAGGGAATTAGACTTACACCTATTTACTAAATGATTTTGGTGGTTGAATTGCCCAACACAAATAATTGGACTAACTAGTTTGCTCTAGTCTATAAGTTCTACAAGTGCCAAAGGTTCACAATAAGCCAATAAAAAGACCAAGAAAAGGGTTCAAACAAAGAGAGCAAGGGATAACCGAAGTGCTCCCTGGTCTGGCGCACCGGACTGTCCGGTGTGCCACCGGACAGTGTCCGGTGCACCAGGGAACTCCAAGCTAAACTCAACACCTTCGGGAATTCTCAGAGGCGCTCCGCTATAATTCATCGGACTGTCCGGTGAGTCACCAGACAGTGTCCGGTGCACACCGGACTGTCCGGTGTAACAGCGGAGCAACGACTAGTTCACGCGCAACAGTCGACTGCAACGCATTAAATGCGCGCCTGCGCGCGCAGAGGAGCAGAGCACGCGCGGGTGGCACACCGGACAGCCTACAGGGCCTGTCCGGTGCACCACCGGACAGCCAGGCGGGCCCACATGTCAGAGCCCCAACGGTCGGAACCCAACGACCTGGTGACGTGGCTGGCGCACCGAACAGTGTCCGGTGGCGCACCGGACTGTCCGGTGTGCCATACGACAGCAGCCTCCACCAACGGCCAAGTTTGGTGGTTGGGGCTATAAATACCCCAACCACCCCCACATTCAAGTTATCCGAGTTTTCCACCTTCCAACTACTTACAAGAGCTAAGCATTCAATACAAGACACACCAAAGTGATCAAATCCTCTCCCAATTCCACACAAGGCTTTAGTGATTAGTGAGAGAGATTTGTTGTGTTCTTTTGAGCTCTTGCGCTTGGATTGCTTTCTTCTTTCATTCTTTCTTGTGAACAACTCAATTGTAACCAAGGAAAGAGACACCAATTGTGTGGTGGTCCTTGTGGGGAAGTTTTGTTCCCGTTTGATTGAGAAGAGAAGCTCACTCGGTCCGAGGGACCGTTTGAGAGAGGGAAAGGGTTGAAAGAGACCCGGTCTTTGTGACCACCTCAACGGGGAGTAGGTTTGCAAGAACCGAACCTCGGTAAAACAAATTCGCGTGTCACACTCTTTATTCGCTTGCGATTTGTTTTGCACCCTCTCTCTCGGACTCGATTATATTTCTAACGCTAACCCGGCTTGTAGTTGTGATTAAGTTTGTGAATTTCAGATTCGCCCTATTCACCCCCCTCTAGGTGACTTTCAATTGGTATCAAAGCACGGTGCTTCATTAGAGCCTAACCGCTCGAAGTGATGTCGGGAGATCACGCCAAGAAGGAGATGGTGACCGGCGAGAAGCCCGCTACAAGCCACGAGAAAGCTCCATCGGGAGAGTCCTACAACAAAGGGAAGGGGAAGGAGAGGGAATCCCCTTCACATAAGTCGCGTCGGAGCGGCGACAAGAAGAAGAAGATGAGGATGGTGGTCTACTACGAGACCGACACCTCATCGCCATCCACCTCCGGCTCCGAAAAGCCGTCCGTAACTTCTAAGCGCCATGAGCGCAAGAAGTTCAGTAAGATCCCCCTACGCTATCCTCGCATTCCTAAACATACGCCTTTACTTTCCGTCCCATTAGGCAAACCACCAACTTTTGATGGTGAAGATTATGCTAGGTGGAGTGATTTGATGCGATATCACCTAACCTCACTCCACAAAAGTATATGGGATGTTATTGAGTTTGGTGTAAAGGTACCATCCATAGGGGATGAAGATTATGATGAGTACGAAGTGGCCCAAATTCAACACTTCAACTCCCAAGCCACAACTATACTCCTCGCCTCTCTAAGTCGAGAGGAGTATAATAAGGTGCAAGGGTTGAAAAGTGCTAAGGAGATTTGGGACACGCTAAAGACCGCACACGAAGGAGATGAGGTGACCAAAATTACCAAGCGGGAGACGATCGAGGGGGAGCTCGGTCGCTTCCGACTTCGCCAAGGGGAGGAGCCGCAAGACATGTACAACCGGCTCAAAACCTTGGTGAATCAAGTGCGCAACCTCGGGAGCAAAAAATAGGATGACCACGAAATGGTTAAGGTTATTCTAAGATCACTTGTTTTCCTTAACCCTACTCAAGTTCAATTAATTCGTGGCAATCCTAGATATACACTAATGACTCCCGAGGAAGTAATCGAGAATTTTGTGAGCTTTGAATTGATGATCAAAGGCTCAAAGAAGATCAACGAGCTTGATGGCCCCTCCACGTCCGAAGCACAACCGGTCGCATTTAAGACGACGGAGGAGAAGAAAGAGGAGTCTACATCATGTAGAACACCCATCGACGCCTCAAAGCTCGACAACGAGGAAATGGCGCTCATTATCAAGAGCTTCCGCCAAATCCTCAAACAAAGGAGGGGGAAGGATTACAAGCCCCGCTCCAAGAAAGTATGCTACAAATGTGGTAAGCCCGGTCATTTTATTGCAAAATGTCCATTATCTAGTGATAGTGACAGGGGCAACGACAAGAAGGGGAGAAGAAAGGAGAAGAAAAGATACTACAAGAAGAAGGGCGGCGATGCCCATGTTTGCCGGGAGTGGGACTCCGACGAGAGCTCCACCGACTCCTCCTCCGACGAGGACGCCGCCAACATCGCCGTCACCAAGGGACTCCTCTTCCCTAACGTCGGCCACAAGTGCCTCATGGCAAAGGACGGCAAAAAGAAGAAGGTAAAATCAAGATCCTCCACCAAATATGAAACCTCTAGCGATGAGGATAATGCTAGTAATGAGGAGGATAACTTACGCATTCTTTTTGCCAACCTAAACATGCAACGAAAAGAAAAATTAAATGAATTGATTAGTACTATTCATGAGAAGGATGATCTCTTGGACACCCAAGAGGACTTCCTTATTAAAGAAAATAAGAAGCATGTTAAGGTTAAAAATGCTTACGCTCTAGAAGTAGAAAAATGTGAAAAACTATCTAGTGAGCTAAGCACTTGCCATGAGACTATTGACAACCTTAGAAATGACAATGCTAAACTTATTGCTAAGGTTGATTCAAATGCTTGTAATGTTTCAATTCCCAATCCTAGAAATGATAATGTTGATTTGCTTGCTAAGATTGAAGAATTGAATATTTCTCTTGCTAGCCTTAGGGATGAAAATAAAAAATTGCTTGCTAAGGCTAAAGAATTAGATGTTTGCAATGCTTCCATTTCCGACCTTAGAAGTAAAAATGATATATTGCATGCTAAGGTTGTAGAATTAAAATCTTGCAAACCCTCTACATCTACCGTTGAGCATACTTCCATTTGTGCTAGATGTAGAGACATTAATATTGATGCTATCCATGATCACCTAGCTTTAATTAAAAAACAAAATGATCACATAGCTCAACTTAATGCTAAGATTAATGAGCATGACTTAGAAAACGAAAAATTTAAATTTGCTAGAAGCATGCTCTATAGTGGGAGACGCCCGGGCATAAAGGATGGCATTGGCTTCCAAAAGGGAGACAATGTCAAACTAAATGCCCCTCCTAAAAGATTGTCTAATTTTGTAAAGGGCAAGGCTCCCATGCCTCAGGATAATGAGGGTTACATTTTGTACCCTGCCGGTTAACCCGAAAGCAAAATTAGGAGAATTCACTCTAGAAAGTCTCACTTTGGCCCTAATCATGCTTTTATGTATAAGGGTGAGACATCTAACACTAGCCAATCAACCCGTGCAAAATTGCCTAAGAAGAAAACTCCTAGTGCATCAAATGATTCCAACCTTTCATTTAAAACTTTTGATGCATCCTATGTTTTGACTAACAAATCCGGCAAGATAGTTGCCAAGTTTGTTGGGGGCAAACACAAGGGGTCAAAGACTTGTGTTTGGGTGCCCAAAGTTCTTGTATCTAATGCCAAAGGACCCAAAACCGTTTGGGTACCTAAAACCAAGAACTAAACTTGTTTTGTAGGTTTATGCATCCGGGGCTCAAGTTGGATCATCGATAGCGGGTGCACAAACCACATGACAGGGGAGAAGAAAATGTTCTCCTCCTACGAGAAAAACCAAGATCCCCAACGAGCTATCACATTCGGGGATGGAAACCAAGGTTTGGTCAAAGGTTTGGGTAAAATTGCTATTTCACCTGACCATTCCATTTTCAATGTTTTTCTTGTAGATTCTTTAGATTACAATTTGCTTTCTGTATCTCAATTATGCAAAATGGGCTACAACTGTCTTTTCACAGATGTAGGTGTTACTGTCTTTAGAAGGAGTGATGATTCAATAGCATTTAAGGGAGTGTTAGAGGGTCAGCTATACTTAGTAGATTTTGATAGAGCTGAACTCGACACTTGCTTAATTGCTAAGACTAACATGGCTGGCTCTGGCATCGCCGACTAGCACATGTTGGGATGAAGAATCTTCACAAACTTCTAAAGGGAGAACACATTTTAGGATTAACAAATGTTTATTTTGAGAAAGATAGGATTTATAGCGCATGCCAAGCAGGGAAGCAAGTTGGTGTTCATCATCCACATAAGAACATCATGACGACTGACAGGCCACTAGAGCTCCTACACATGGACCTATTCGGCCCGATAGCTTATATAAGCATCGGCGAGAGTAAGTACTGTCTAGTTATTGTGGATGATTATTCTCGCTTCACTTGGGTGTTCTTTTTGCAGGAAAAATCTTATACCCAAGAGACCTTAAAGGGGTTCTTGAGACGGGCTCAAAACGAGTTCGGCTTAAGGATCAAGAAAATAAGAAGCGACAACGGGACGGAGTTCAAGAACTCATAAATTGAAGGCTTCCTTAAGGAGGAGGGCATCAAGCATGAGTTCTCTTCTCCCTACACCCCACAACAAAATGGTGTAGTGGAGAGGAAGAATAGAACTCTATTGGACATGGCAAGAACCATGCTTGATGAGTATAAGACTTCGGATCGGTTTTGGGCTGAGGCGGTCAACACCGCTTGCTACGCCATCAACCGCTTTTATCTACACCGAATCCTCAAGAAGACATCATACGAACTCCTAACCGGTAAAAAGTCCAATATTTCATATTTTAGAGTCTTTGGTAGCAAATGCTTTATTCTTGTTAAAAGATTTAGAAAATCTAAATTTGCTCCTAAGACTGTAGAAGGCTTTTTACTAGGATATGACTCAAACACAAGGGCATATAGAGTCTTTAACAAGTCCTTTGTACAAGTAGAAGTTTCTTGTGACGTTGTGTTTGATGAGACTAACGGCTCTCAAGTAGAGCAAGTTGATCTTGATGAGATAGGTGATGAAGAGGCTCCGTGCATCGCGCTAAGGAACATGTCCATTGGGGATGTGTGTCCTAAGGAATCCGAAGAGCCTCCAAATACACAAGATCAACCATCCTCCTCCACGCAAGCATCTCTACCAACTCAAAATGAGGATGAGGCTCAAGTTGATGAAGTAGAAGATCAAAAAGATGAGCCACCTCAAGATGACGGCAATGATCAAGGGGGAGATGCAAATGGTCAAGACAAGGAGGATGAAGAACCAAGACCGCCACACCCAAGAGTCCACCAAGCAATCCAACGAGATCACCCCGTCGACACCATTCTCGGTGACATTCATAAGTGGGTAACCACTAGATCTCGTGTTGCACATTTTTGTGAGCATTACTCTTTTGTTTCCTCTATTGAGCCACACAGGGTAGAGGAAGCACTCCAAGATTCGGATTGGGTGGTGGCGATGCAAGAGGAGCTCAACAACTTCACTAGGAACGATGTATGGCATTTGGTTCCACGTCCTAATCAAAATGTTGTAGGAACCAAGTGGGTGTTCCGCAACAAACAAGATGAGCATGGTGTGGTGACAAGGAACAAAGCCCGACTTGTGGCCAAGGGATACTCACAAGTCGAAGGTTTGGATTTCCGTGAAACCTATGCACCTGTAGCTAGGCTTGAGTCAATTCGCATATTACTTGCCTATGCTACTTACCATGGCTTTAAGCTTTACCAAATGGACGTGAAAAGTGCTTTCCTCAATGGACCAATCAAGGAAGAAGTATATGTTGAGCAACCTCCCGGCTTTGAAGATAGTGAGTACCCTAATCACGTATATAAACTCTCTAAGGCGCTTTATGAGCTCAAGCAAGCTCCAAGAGCATGGTATGAATGCCTAAGAGATTTTCTTATCACTAATGGCTTCAAAGTTGGAAAGGCCGATCCTACTCTATTCACTAAAACTCTTGACAATGATTTGTTTGTATGCCAAATTTATGTTGATGATATTATATTTGGGTCTACTAACGAATCTACATGTGAAGAATTTAGTAGGATCATGACACAAAAATTCGAGATGTTGATGATGGGGGAGTTGAAGTACTTCTTAGGATTTCAAGTGAAGCAACTCCAAGAGGGCACTTTCATTAGCCAAACGAAGTATATTCAAGATATTCTAACCAAGTTTGGAATGAAGGATGCCAAGCCCATCAAGACACCCATGGGAACCAATGGACATCTCGACCTCGACACGGGAGGTAAATCCATCGATCAAAAGGTATACCGATCGACGATAGGCTCTTTACTCTATTTATGTGCATCTCGACCTGACATTATGCTTTCTGTATGCATGTGTGCAAGATTCCAAGCCGACCCTAAGGAAGCTCACCTTACGACCATAAAACGAATCTTGAGATATTTAGTTTATACTCCTAAGTTTGGGCTTTGGTATCCTAGGGGATCCACCTTTGATTTAATTGGTTATTCGGATGCCGATTGGGCGAGGTGTAAAATAAATAGAAAGAGCACATTGGGGACTTGCCAGTTCTTGGGAAGATCTTTGGTGTCTTGGGCTTCAAAGAAGCAAAATTCCGTAGCTCTTTCTACCGCCGAAGCCGAGTATATTACCGCAGGCCATTGTTGCGCGCAACTACTTTGGATGAGGCAAACCCTTAGGGACTATGGTTACAAATTAACCAAAGTTCCTCTTCTATGTGATAATGAGAGTGCAATCCGCATGGCGGATAATCCCGTTGAGCATAGCCGCACTAAACACATAGCCATTCGGTATCATTTTCTAAGGGATCACCAACAAAAGGGAGATATCGAGATTGCATATATTAACACTAAAGATCAATTAGCCGATATCTTTACCAAGCCACTAGATGAACAAACCTTTAACAAACTTAGGCATGAGCTAAATATTCTTGATTCTAGGAATTTCTTTTGATGTCTTGCATACATAGCTCAATTAATATACCTTTGATCATGTCTCTTTCATATACTATGACTAATGTGTTTTCAAGTACATTTCAAACCAAGTCATAGGTGTATTGAAAGGGAATTGGAGTCTTCGGCGAAGACAAAGGCTTCCACTCCGTAACTCATCCTTCGCCGTCGCTCCGAGCAACTCTCCGTCTTTGGTATAATCTTCACTCATGTTTTATTTGCCAAAGGGGAGAAAGTAGTTAGAAAAGGGCTTATATCTCACTCAAAGTATCCGTTTTTGGCGATTCATGCCAAAGGGGGAGAAAGTATTAGCCCAAAGCAAAAGGACCGCACCACCACCCTTATTTTAAAAGGAGTTTTCAAATTGGTATCTTATTGTATTCAAAAAGGGGGAGAAAGTAGTATTTTCAAAATTAATATCTCAAAACCCTCTTGAATACTAAGAGGAGAATTTATTGAGGGGGAGTTTTTGTCTAGTCAAAGGAAAAGCATTTGAAACAGGGGGACAAAATTTCAAATCTTGAAAATGCTTCGCAAAATCTTATTCATTTACCTTTGACTATTTGCAAAAGGACTTTGAAAGGAATTTACAAAAGAATTTGCAAAAACAAAATATGTGGTGCAAGCGTGGTCCAAAATATTAAAGAAAGAAACAATCCATGCATATCCTATGAATATTTATATTGGCTCAATTCTAAGTAACCTTTGCACTTACAATTATGCAAACTAGTTCAATTATGCACTTCTATACTTGCTTTGTTTTGTGTGGGCATCAATCACCAAAAAGGGGGAGATTGAAAGGGAATTAGGCTTACACCTATTTCCTAAATGATTTTGGTGGTTGAATTGCCCAACACAAATAATTGGACTAATTAGTTTGCTCTAGTCTATAAGTTCTACAGGTGCCAAAGGTTCACAATAAGCCAACAAAAAGACCAAGAAAAGGGTTCAAACAAAGAGAGCAAGGGACAACCGAAGGATGCCCTGGTCTGGCGCACCGGACTGTCCGGTGTGCCACCGGACAGTGTCCGGTGCACCAGGGAACTCGACGCCCAACTCTTCACCTTCGGGAATTTTCAGAGGGCTCTGCTATAATTCACCGGACTGTCCGGTGCACCACCGGACAGTGTCCGGTGCACCACCGGACAGTGTCCGGTGCCCCAGGGGAGAGCAACTCTGAACTCGCTAGCTTCGGGAATCTTCTCTGCTAAAATTCACCGGACTGTCCGGTGTGACAACGGAGCAATGACTAGTTCACGCGCAACGGTCGACTGCAACACATTAAATGCGCGCCTGCGCGCGCAGAGGAGCAGAGCATGCGCGGGTGGCACACCGGACAGTCTACAGGACTTGTCTGGTGCACCACCGGACAGCCAGGCGGGCCCACAAGACAGAGCTCCAACGGTCGGAACCCATCGGCTGGGTGACGTGGCTGGCGCACCGGACAGTGTCCGGTGGCACACCGGACTGTCCGGTGTGCCATGCGACTGCAGCCTTCCAACGGCCACTTTGTGGTGGTTGGGGCTATAAATACCCCAACCACCCCACATTCATGGGTATCCAAGTTTTCCACCTTTCAACTACTTACAAGAGCTAAGCATTCAATACAAGACACACCAAAGTGATCAAATCCTCTCCCAATTCCACACAAGGCTTTAGTGATTAGTGAGAGAGATTTATTGTGTTCTTTTGAGCTCTTGCACTTGGATTGCTTCCTTCTTTCATTCTTTCTTACGAACAACTCAATTGTAACCAAGGCAAGAGACACCAATTGTGTGGTGGTCCTTGCGGGGAAGTTTGTTCCCGTTTGATTGAGAAGAGAAGCTCACTCGGTCCGAGGGACCGTTTGAGAGAGGGAAAGGGTTGAAAGAGACCCGATCTTTGTGACCACCTCAACGGGGAGTAGGTTTGCGAGAACCGAACCTCGGTAAAACAAATCCACGTGTCACACTCTTTATTCGCTTGCGATTTGTTTTGCACCCTCTCTCTCTCGGACTCGATTATATTTCTAACGCTAACCCGACTTGTAGTTGTGCTTAAGTTGTTAAATTTCAGATTCGCCCTATTCACCCCCCCTCTAGGCGACTTTCACCTGCTATTGCTTTATGTGGTTTTGGGTATAGAGATACACATTATTCATGATCCTACTTTTATTATCAGCTTGTTATTTACTATTCATGGTAAGATCATTATGTTAATTGGAACATGGAGAACCACCAGGGAAAATAGTGCTACCACAAGGGTGGTATGGGACGCCCTTGGCTGACTAATTATGAAAGCTAGTGGAGGACTACCTTACCTGAAAGGGGCAAGAGCAGTAGGGGAGTGGTCAGTGTGGGGAGGCCCTTGGGTTGATTTTGCTGCAATGGCGGTTAGGCGAGGGGTCCCTGCATTGGAGCTTCCTAGAAACTGTAGCGGGTTTTCTGAAGCTAGTGGAACTTTGTAAAGGCCTCGTAGTGTTACCCTGCCTCGCTTCCTTGGTAGATATGTATGGGAAGTCGTGATCCCTTGGCAGATGGGTGTTATGACTTGTGGGTAAATATGTGCAACCTTTACAGAGTGTAAAACTGGTATACTAGCCGTGCTCACGGTCATGAGCAGCTCGGACACTCACATGATTAATTTATGAAACTAAATTCAATTTGTCATATGCATTGCATTGCGGGAGCTGTTATCACTTTTGTTCTACTACTTAATTGGGTTGGTATCTACTTATACTTAGTAATTGCTAATAAAATTTTGACCAACTTTAAAAGCAATGCTCAGCTTTAACCATCCTCTTTGGTAAGCCTTACACTACACATGAGCTCCCACCTTTAGCGAGTTCATGCACATTATTCCCCACAACTTGTTGAGCGATGAACGTATGTGAGCTCACCCTTGTTGTCTCACACCCCACCATAGGTCAAGAACAGGTACCACAGGATGAGGCGCATGGAGGATGCTGTGACGAGTTCTTGAGAGGTCTAGGTCGTCATCTCCCTGTCAACTTTGGGTTACTGGATCGTTGTCTCCTTATGATGTAATTATTTATTTATTTTATACAGAACTTCTATTATATAGTAAAGATGTGACATTTGTTTCTGTACCACTATTCATCATATGTGTGAGTCTTGTTCCCAGCACACCTGGTGATTATGTTCGTGCCCGGGTCTTGGTGCCCCCGAAACCTAGGTGTGATAGAAGTGGTATCGGAACGATGTTGACTGTAGGACGAAACCTAGATAGAGCAGGACAACCATTATCTACTTACCTTTGCTACTCTGTTTCTTTCTAAACTTTCCTTAATCTTTTCTCATCCACTGCTGCTTTACTATAATTATTCTTATCTTTTCTTTTCTGAAGACAAAAGTGGATTTCACACTTTGAAATCATGTGCCTAAAGTGACCTTTAGGAATAGGAGACCTACTCATAGGAACAAAAAAAACTATATTTTTTAGGTATCTATGTACTTGAATGTTTGTTCTTATGATACATGTTTGATTTGGATCTTTGATTGAGTGTGATGAGTTGTGAAGTAATGTCCACAATTACATCTGCATATACATATAGGCATAAATATAAATAAATAAAATTCATAAGATAACTAAACAACCTAGATTATCCGCCATTAAAGTGTATCTATTTTAAATAGATCCCTCTTAACTTAAATGATTCCATCTTATCCTAATAGGTTCATCTTATGCTAAGAAAAAATATCTTATCCTCATAAATGGGTTATAAGATAAACTAGACCAACTAAGAATACCCCCACTAGAATATATCAAGCCAAATAGATCCATCTTATCTTAAAAGATACTCTCTTACCTTAATAGATTTATCTCATCTCTAAAAGATTTTCATCTTATTCCAATCGATCTAACTAATCTCAAAAGATTCTATCTTGTTCTCAAAGATTCATCTCGTCCTAATAAGCCTACTTATCCCAACCACTTTGCTTATCTCATTATAGTGTAACAACCATGATCTAATCCAAAACTAACTAGATCCTATGTATCTAAGATAGTCATACCAATCCAATCTAGATCCCATCTAAATTAATGCAATCTAATGTGATCCAAACTAATATGGTTAATCTGATCTAATCTCAAGTGACTTACTGAACATGTTAGATAATACTGATGAAATAGATTAGACTCTACTCCTATAGAACATGTTTTAACTTAGTTCACTATGCACTAAATTAAGAACGACATACCAACTTGGCCATATGCAACTACCTTAACCATACAATAGTTGCATAACCCCTCTGTTTTAACCCATCAGAGATTTTGACTTACCTACACCATATAATCCATCCTATCTCAAAGATTATAACATACCCTAATAATATTTATTCTACCCTGGTAGATCTATCTAACTTTAACTAGTCTAATCTAGCTATATCCAATCTAATCTAGACCCTACCTAATCTAATATGATCCAATCTGAAGGGAGATACTTAAACAAGTTAGTCAATACTAGTAACATATATTAGACCATATTCCTATAAATGGGTTTAAAACCTAAATTGGTGTCTTAGACCAACTTGTTAGTGAAACCACGACCTAGCCTATGTCATAGGTTGCCCAACCCATTTATCCCAAAAGCAAAGTAAAACTCTGTTTAACCTACCTACTCCATGCACCCACAATTGTTATCCCATCTCAGATAATGGCATCTAGCACCACGACCGATGGCCCCTAAATCAGACCCAAGAAGTTTAACTTCAACAATGAAGGATATGAGTAGAAAAAGAACTTCAGATGAATCAAGATCCACCACCTGGAATAAAAGTCTCCCTTACCTAATTTTCTCTTACCCCAAATCTTCTCTACACTCACCTAATAGCTGAAACCTGATGTGCCCTTGTTTTCTATGCCACACCTGCTAATGGCATGAAGAATTTTAAGTATATAAAAAATATACTAATTGGAAGTTCCACTTACAAAAAAGGATACTATAATTTCATAAAGATAAAGTTAGCTTGATATGCTTAACTAAATGATATTCTTAAATAGGATTATAGAATCTAATGTGATCTAAGATAATATGATCTAATCTAATATGGTCTACTTAAACAGATTAGTGATACTGGTAGAAGAGATTAGACCCTATTAGCCAGGTATTAACTTAACTTAGCACATTAGACCAACTCAACCATGAGCAGAATAGCTAACCCAACCAATAGAGTCATGATGGAATGCATAATCAGTCTATCCCCACCTAACATCAAACAAACTTTTGACCTACATCATGTAGTCTATCTCATCTTGACGGATTCTATCTTACCTTTGGATATTCACCTTATACGACTAGTTACCCCAATCTAGACATAAAACAACAAATTAAGCCCTGCCAAAGAATCTTCAGTTCATAACCAGCTACTAGCCTATTCGTTCTGCCTACCTAATAATTTCCCTTGCAAAACTACCTTACCATATGTCAATACTAGGAAGAGAGGAGGAATCAATCTACCAGCCAACCCCCACAACAGGAGGATTATCATGCAACAGCAAATAGAAATGAATCCCCCAAATCCTCCACCGACTGGGACCAATCTAGTGGTTGCCGCCCAAATGCAGGTACTACAACAAATGACAAACATGATGAATGAAATGCAAAATCAGATAAGACAAGAACGCTAGGAAATGCGTCAGGAACGGCTGGAGATGCGTCAAAAAATGAGGCAAGAATGGTTGGAAAGACAACAACAACCACCACTACCTCCACCACCACCACCAGCTCCACGCCTCCACCAATATATATATATATATATTAATATTTGTAAGACCTAAATGTTACTTTAGTTAGTAGTTAGTATTTTACTATTTTAGGAATAATAATAAGGTCTATTTGACCCTATGTGTTGCTAATAAGTTATGCATCATGCTGAGATTTTTGTTTGTGCATATGTGTTGAGACAATATGGGTATACATCTTTTTCTTACAAATCTCGAGGACGAGATTTCTTGTAAGGGGGGTAGAGTTTGTAAAGCCCAAAAATTTGGTAGAAAAAAAGATATATCATAAAATAATAAAATAAAGAAATAAGAATATCTATGATAGTGGTTCTAGAATTTTTGAAACCTTTGGAATTTAGTAGGACATTCTCTCTTCATAATCAATTCAGAATATTAAATTAGTTAAGTAAACAATAAACAAATAGAAAATGACACATCTCTTGTTGATGATGTGGTTATGATGCATTTTATTGAAAACATGAATTTGACCTCAATTTATAAATAAAAAAATAGAAAGTATGAACAGAAATTGTAATAGTAAATTGTTACTTCTAAAATGAGAAAAATTGGGGAAAGTAAATAACATTAAAAATAGTACAAATAAATAAAAAATATATAAACTTGTGCCAAAAACATGTTGAAACCCTAGTCTGAGGTATATTCGAAATTTGAAGTTTAAGTCTTGAATCAAAATTGGATTTGAAAATATAATAGAAAATAAAATGGAAATGAAAAACAAAAAGAGAAAGAGAAGAACACCAGATCTCGACATGGGCCGAATTCCAAGTTCTCGGCCCAGCTACCCTTTTCCCTCTCTCGGCCCATCTCCTTCCGCGCCGCCAACTGCAGCTCGACACCGACACCAGGGGTCCAATCGTCAGCCTTCCACCTCTGGAGCGCGCTATGATAATGAGTTGGGTCGCTGACCAGTGGAGCCCGCTCCGTCAGACGCCTCCACTCCCGTCGCGCGCGGTCTCCGCTTCACTGGACGCTTCCGTGTGGGCCCGTTGCGTCAGCACTCCCTTCAACCTCCGGGCACGGACCTGCCACGCGGATTCCACAGGGGGCGCGCGTGCCTCGCAACAAACTTAGCGCTCCCCTGCCCTATTAAAAGGTCGACCGAAACCCCCCCTTTCTTGTCCTCTAGGGTCGTTGTGCCTAGGGCCACCATAGGTCCGCCGCGGGAGTCTCGTCCGCTCTATCGCCCGGAGTTCAATTAGTGACCTGGGGGAGCTTCGTCCGGGTGTGTGGTACACACTCCTTGCATCGCTGGGTAGGAATTCGGGCCGGGAATCGAGCAATTGCTCGTCGGAGGGCCCGCTCCGCCGTAGATCCTCCTTCTGTCGTGGCCAGCGTGCTCTGCTTCTCCCCACCACCGATAAGACCATCAACCGTATCCTATTTCATCCCAGTTTTGTGTAGAACTCATCATAGTTCGATTTTGGTAGCGGGGGCGCCTGTTCAGGTGAACGCCGGCGGCGGTCGTCTTGGTGGTGGGCTGGCCGTGCCACCGCATTTGGGTTGGGGGAAGGGGTGTGTTGGCCAGTTTGTTGATCTGCTGGTTAACGAACCAGATTTGGAGTTGAGTATACCCCTTCGCGTGATCCGATCTAGATCGTTGATCGCAATCGTGCGGTCACGATTCGATGCTGGATCTATTAAATATGCGACGTGGATCCTTGATCTAACGAAAATAATAGCGTACCGGTTTAGGTCGAGCGCGATTTAATCCAAGACCTCTATCTGTGGTCACTCGGTCCTGGTTCACCAATACCCCTTCGCCATGCAAACATTCAAAAGAGCCCCTGGGTTTAGTTAGAATAAACCCGTCGTCCTCTATAGTTCTAATAATATTACGTATGGGTCCGGTTTTTAGCAGTTTAACCCCTGGCTTCTTCAGAAATTAGATTTGAGCTCGGTTTATTCTAAATCAATGGCAGAAAATGATTTTTAATATAAAAATAAATCCAAAAACTTATTTAATTTATAGAAAATCCATTTTAACTCTGAATCGATCCGTTCAAGTTTCGTTAGTTTCGTAATAACATTATCTATGCAATGACAACATTAGTTCTATTATAACACATATTCTTATAATTGGATATTGTTTAATCTATGTTTAGTGGATTAAGCTTGCTAGTTAAAGATAACCCATCTATAATTATAATCTGACTAAAATATGATTTTTAATCAAGCCATAATCTAGATCCAAGTTGAGTTAATTAATTATTGTATATTTTCTTATAATCTAGGTTAATTAAAGATAACCTATCTATAACTATGTTTGGTGTGATGTTAATTTTGCCTATACCATGTTTGTTTGTATTGCTACGACTAGCAGCGAGGTTACGAGTCACCTGAAGAGCAAGTTGGTACCTGGAATCTCAAGTTCTAGGCAAGTTGTGCCCTTGGTCACTTCTTTTTACCCAATCATGTTCTTATTAATCATAATGATCTGTTAATTTTGATGGGACCCAACAGGTTACCCTAGTTTGACTATCTTTGTACCTTGTTTTACCACTGAATTTTTGGGTAGTACTTGCTATTGCTTTATGTGGTCTTGGGTATGGAGATACACATTATTTATGATCCTACTTTTATTATCAGCTTGTTATTTACTATTCATGATAAGATCATTATGTTAATAGGAACATGGAGAACCACCCGGGAAAACAGTGCTACCACAAGGATGGTATGGGACGCCCTTGGCTGACTAATTAGGAAAGCTAGTGGAAAACTACCTTACCCGATAGGGACAAGGGCAGTTGGAGAGTGGCCAGTGTGTGGGGAGGCCCTTGGGTTGATTTTGCTGCGATGGCGGTCAGGCGAGGGGTTCCTGCATTGGAGCTTACTAAAACTATAGCGGGTTTTCTGAGGATAGTGGAACTTTATAAAGGCCTCATAGTGTTACCCTGCCTCGCCTCCTCGGTAGAGTTGTATGGGATTGGTCGTCTCTTGGCAGATGGGTAACATGACTTGTGGGTAAAGATGCACAACCTTTGCAGAGTGTAAAACTGGTATACTAGCCGTGCTCACGGTCATGAGCAACTCGGACACTCACATGATTAATTTTGAAAATAAATTCAATTTGTCATATGCATTGCATTGCGGGAGCTGTTATCACTTTTGTTCTACTACTTAATTGGGTTGGTATCTACTTATACTTATAAATTGCTAATAAAATTTTGACCAACTTAAAAGAAATACTCAGCTTTAACCATCTTCTTTGGTAAGCCTTACACTACACATGAGCTCCCACCTTTGGCGAGTTCATGCACATTATTCCCCACAACTTGTTGAGCGATGAACGTATGTGAGATCACCCTTGCTGTCTCACACCCCCCATAGGTTAAGAATAGGTATCATAGGATGAGGCACATGGAGGATGCTGTGACGAGTTCGTGAGAGGTCTAGGGCGTCATCTCCCAGTCAACTTTGGGTTGCTGGATTGTTGTCTCCTTGTGATGTAATTATTTATTTATTTTGTACAGAACTCCTATTATATAGTAAAGATGTGACATTCATTTCTGTACCACTATTCATCATATGTGTGAGTCTTGGTCCCAGCACACCTGGTGATTATGTTCGCGCCCGGGCCTTGGTGCCCCTGAAAACCGGGTGTGACAATCTCTGAGGGTGCCTTCCATGGTAGCAGCTTGGTTATGGGAAAGATAGTCTCTCACTTCGATGATATCGACGCTGTCGTGATCGCCGAAGGTTTCACCGTAGGCCAGAGCGACAATGAACTAGACGCCATTGAAGATTAGGTACCCTCACAATCGATTGCTCGTTGATCGAGTTGATGTGAAGACCCTGCTGAGTGGTCCTTGGAGTCGGGTGTCGCCCATTGATGACCTGCTCGTCGGCGCTTAGATGTCCTTTCTATTTCTACGCCATTGTAATAACTTCTTTGGATGGACAAGATTCCTGTGTGGTACATTACTCCTCTCTTAATTATTTGCCCTTCTTTGGGTTCTGGTCTCGATAGTTGTCTCCCACTTCATTTGCCGTAGTGTTCATGGGTTCTTGTAGCAGCGAAGCCTTTCAGGTTGACTAGCGTGCCTTTTGTAGATGAAGAGCTTATCCCCTATTCCTCCCCATGGAGCGTGACGACCTAGCTATCTTAGCAACTAGGTCGTTTCATTCCGCTAGCCGAGAGTGAAGTCTAGGGCACGACACCTAGATCGAGGAAGATTTGTGGTTCGTCTCGCGATGTTTCATTAAGGCAGAGTAATTGATGCGCATCCCATGATTTTGATTAATCTCACTCCTAGCATATACAAGGTTCATGATTGAAGTCATTTCTCTTACAAGGTCTGTCTGCTAAGAATTCATGTGCATGCTTGCCTTCGCCTTCCGCGCCTGGCTACGCTTCGGTCCATGTGTCTTTGGTCGTAGAGTCGCCCTTGCCATGAAGGCCCTTGGAGACGGTCTCCTGGGAACTGGCTAGCGTCGAAGCGAGCTCACAGTTAGCTTGCTCTTAGGTGTACGCGGTCGTGATGATCCTGTGTTGTCCGAGCATCTTTAGCTTTAGATAGGTGTAGTTTGGCATGGCCATGAATTTGGCGTAGCAGGGCCTTCCAGGTATGGCGTGTTAGGACCCCGGGAAGTCCAGCACTTCAAACTGTAGTCGTTCGATGCAAAATTGAAGGGTCACCGAACGTGACGGGCAGAGTGATCCGCACGAGCGGGTAGGCCTGGTGGCTGGGGATGACACCGTGGAATGGCGCCGTGCTTGGTCACAACGTGGAACGTGCGATCCCCAATCCTTCGAAGGTCTTAATGTACATGATGTTGAGGCTGCTCCCCCCGTCTAGGAGCACTTTGGTGAGGCGCTTTGTAACACCCTGGAATGCCACTGAACTACACTTCTGACATCCGTATATAAAATTTCGGCAGCATCTCGTTTGCAAAATTGCATAAATGAGGAGGCAACAGTGTATAAACATATATCATGACAAAAAACATACTAACTATTATTAATCGGCTAGCAAAGAGAAGTTAAACATACGACATGAACTGAATTAACCAGTGCGCACGACTAGTTAAAAAAAAACAAACATCCTTTGACAACAAGTTTCTAATTAAATCATGGCTGCGCCTGGGCAGCGTTATTATGAGTGTGAAAGTGGACGTGCTGCTACTCCCCCCATTCCCAACATGTATCAAGTACCTGCATTGAGTAATGCAAAAGTGAGATGACACATCTCAGCAAGTAAAATAATAACAAACTGTTTAACCACATAAGAACATTGTTTTACCACCACTTAATTTCACAACCTTCTTATTACGAAGGTGCAGCATGAATACAACGTACAACACGCCTAGTTACCACACCTCGCAGGTAGAAACCACAATAGTAACATAGTAATGTCACACTTCATATATACCTCATGAGTGCAAATGTCTGCAAATGCAAGGATGACTTTTGCCTTCATACCTCTAAGGATATGAAGCCGCATCGTACCCCTCCTCGGGCAACGTACGATGCTAAAAGTGTACCGGTACAGTCGGACCATAAGATCACGACATAACTTCAACATGCAAGATGGATGATGCGATGTGCATGACATGCCTACAACACTTCATATAACGTGATTCAAAAAGATACTTCAACTTCATCCAAGATGGGAATCAACCACATATATCATTCCCAAATTATGATCATCCGCAATATTAGACAATTGAGAATTAATACTTTCGAACAAATAAACTTCATCATAGAATTCAATGATTAACACATTTAATACTTATGCATACTCAATGACAAGGCATAGGATGTAAACCAAACGGTAGCAACCACCACTGTATTTACTTGCTTTCACCGGGAATTTAGAATGGTACTAAGTACGATCTGTAAGTCCACCACCTTGACTTCTGCCCCTTTCCTCCCTCCTTCATTCCACCAAATTCCAATTGGAGATTTGCACCCACGCGACGTAGATCAAGTGGGAGGGCTGCACCTAGGAGAGGAGGAGATGGGGGGCGGCTAGGGTTTGTGGGATGGTGGCTACAAGAGTTTGAGGGAGGAGGAGATGAGAGAGGGGGGCGCCTGCACAAAGGCTAGAGAGGGGGGGGCACTGCACAAGGGGAAGGGATTAGAGGGAGGGCGACTAGGGTTAGGGGGGCTAGTGGGCCGGATCGAGTTTCACGGCCCAACTCGCTCACACCACAGCTCCCGACCCCAGCGCATGAGTCTAACCAAAAATTCTACTGTTTTACTGGTGAATGCTTTCCAAAAATTCCAAACCCCTGTAGCACAGGACCGGAAGAGAAAACAAAGAAAAAAGAATAATCTTCAACTTCTCTTTTTTTTGAAAATTGGGTATCACACTCTACCCCCCTTAAAAAGAATTCGACCTCGAATTCCGACGCTTCTATCGGAACGACACAAGAAAGATTAATGAATCAACAAAACTCACACGTAACGAAAAGTTCGGGTACTTCTGCCGCATCAGCTCCTCAAGCTCCTAGGATTCTAAGATATGCGGCAGACGACACTCTAGAGTCTGGTCTTGCTACACGGGAATTGGCTCTAGCTCAATTTGATGGTCTAGATTCCTCAAATACTTCCTCAACATAAAGACATGGAATACATGGTGTACTCTGATCATAGATTCCGACAATTGCATGTGCTAAGCCCAGCTGCTAACTCGGCTAAGATAGTAGGCAGTCCTATATACCTCGGACAAAGCTTTCCTGACACCAACTCAACATTGACATATGCAAGTACTTCAAGGAATGTATATATGAATGCAATGCATATAGTGTTCCTATAGCCTAAACCAAACTTAGCCAAACAAGAGCAACTTCAATAGAGCAACTTAATGCTTGCATATTTATGGACAGCAGCACATCGGTTAATTGTTTTACTCATAACTCACAAAATATGCATCCAAAAATAGTAGACTAGGACTTTATGGAAATCTTATAAAGTCCACTATACCCTTGGTATTATCATTACAACAAGATTTGACACTTAGAAAGGTCAAACAATGCTAAACGTAAATTCTGTCCAGACTTGGACAGAATTCAACTACTCAATTAAAAAAAAATCCCTAATTGGAGTCTCAGTCATCCAATTCAGGTGCTCCTAGACATTTTATAAAGCTAATAGAATTGTCTATAATTAATTTATAACATATCAGGTTAATTCAATGCATATCAAGGTCAAAAGACATGAGAAATGCTTTACTGTCCAAATTTGGACAGATTCAGAGATCACACTTAAAACAGTTGTAACTTAACTTATAGATCTCGAAAAAAAGGTGATCCAAAATTTGTTGAAAAGATTAAGAAAAGTACTACAACTTATTTATAATTTGTAAGAACTTATTCGAAGTTTAAATTGGGCAAACAAGGTCAGTTTTGAAGTCTGCACAGAATCTGGACAGATTCCAAGACTGGACTTGAGAAAATCATAACTCCCAAACTACTAGACCTATGGTCATGAAATGTTTACACAAGTAAGATAAAGAAGTTGGCTACAACTTTTATATATAACATCTCGACAGAAAAGATGGTTTACTTCATTAAACTAGTTGCATAACTAAAACTGGTCATGCAGTCCCAACAACAAGCAATAGATTTTATCAGGTTCATTACTCATCTAAGATTAAGCGTTCATCGAAAGACTAATAACTTTAGGTTCTTCATTACGAGACACTTAGAACAAATATAAGTATAGAAGCAATATGATAACTTTTTAAATCATTTAAGCATAATCTCACATCATGCAAACAAGAATCAATTTAAGCATGTTATGCCTGACCACATATTCATCCGAGCACATTCTATACATTATATCATAACTCCCTGCAGCTAACAAAATTTTGCAAATATAAACTCATCGAAAAGATTATAACATTCCCTAAAACTTTTATTATAATGAGTGTTTCGGAATTGGTTTCCAAACCGATAAAACAATGCAACACTTTTGTTGCAAAACTGATAGGATTGAAACAATGGATAACTAAAATCCAAAAACCTATAACTCCTGCTATACTCATCTTAAACTACAATGAACACGCGTTGGAAAAGTTTTGAAAATTGTCCACAACTTTTGCAATAAAGTTGCACCCAAATTTATCTTTATAGCCCTCAACTCTGCATGACCTACAGCTAAACTCAGCCTGAGATACTGCACATTAGAGATTCGACTTATATCCGGACAACCACCTCTCCCAATCTATTTAGCAGACAATCAAAAGTAAATACCCATTTAAAAGGTACTGAGAAGAACTAAAAGTTTTGCTTAAAGAGAATTCCCAAATTTGGGCTCTGAAACTATCAAAACGCGGTCGATTTATTGGTGATTATAACGACACCTAAAGTTCAGACACAACAGTGCAACAACTTCAGAGTAGCCTAACTCCAATTATATGCAATGAGAATTACAAACCAATACTCTTTGGAAAGATCATGAAATTACTAAAACTTTCATAATCCAACAAAGACCAAATTATACCGTCTTCAATGTCTACTCTTCTATACAAAATTAAAGACTCATTCTGCCAGAGACACCAACAAGGATGTTTTAGGAAACCCATAACTCTCAAATGTTTGGACCAAACATGGTGATTAAGCATCCTATGGAAAGATGAAGAAACATACTACAAAACATTCTAGATAAGTGAAGCCTAATTCAGCCTCCAACTAATTTAAAATGCCTCCCG
Source organism: Zea mays (assembly GCF_902167145.1). Lineage (NCBI taxonomy): Eukaryota > Viridiplantae > Streptophyta > Magnoliopsida > Poales > Poaceae > Zea > Zea mays. The sequence continues at coordinate 132,988,743 of NC_050100.1, read as the reverse complement.
AAACCAAACAACACATTAACAACAATAAAAAACAATATAAAATGAAACCCAAGGCATTGGCAGGTGCAATCAACACTAGGATTTTCCACTACCAAACTGGGATGCAACTCCACAAAGTCTTTAAATAACACTCTACCAAATAGGTTAGAACACTAAGCACAACAATCAATGAATTCAACAACCTCGTTTGTTAATGCCACTAAGGTCAAACATCCATGTATCGACAATGTATGAAACACCTGATATATCCGTCTCAAGCACTATAAAACATGGTTGTTGTTACACAAGAATCCAACTACTAGAAATATCCAAAACTATTCTGTTGACGTGAAGCAAATGGTGCTCATGCCATATAACGTCTTTTTTCTCCTCTCAAAAGAGATAAAATGTGCAATACTCATAAAGCAATGGGGGGATAACAACAAGAAAAACTAATGTTCTTCTTGACACAGACTCATGCAAAAGCTTCATAAATATTACTTTCAATACTAAAATAATAACACGATACTATGCTCAATAGGAGTAATTGGACTTCAATAAGACAATCCACCTAACCAAACAATACTTCTGACATCCGTATATAAAATTTCGGCAGCATCTCGTTTGCAAAATTGCATAAATGAGGGGCAACAGTGTATAAACATATATCATGACAAAAACAGACTAACTATTATTAATTGGCTAGCAAAGGGAAGTTAAACATACGACATGAACTGAATTAATCAGTGCGCACGACTAGTTAAAAAAAAACAAACATCCTTTGACAACAAGTTTCTAATTAAATCATGGTTGCGCCTGGACAACGTTATTATGAGAGTGAAAGTGGACGTGCTGCTACTCCCTTCATTCCCAACATGTATCAAGTACATGCATTGAGTAATGCAAGAGTGAGATGACACATCTCAGCAAGTAAAATAATACAAACTGTTTAACCACATAAGAACATTGTTTTACCACCACTTAATTTCACAACCTTCTTATTACGAAGGTGCAGCATGAATACAACGTACATCATGCCTAGTTACCACACCTCGCAGGTAGAAACCACAATAGTAACATAGTAATGGCACACTTCATATATACCTCATGAGTGCAAATGTCTGCAAATGCAAGGATGACTTCTGCCTTCATACCTCTAAGGATATGAAGCCGCATCGTACCCCTCCTCGGGCAAGGTACGATGTTAAAAGTGTACCGGTACGGTCGGACCATAAGATCACGACATAACTTCAACATGCAAGATGGATGATGCGATGTGCATGACATGCCTACAACACTTCATATAACGTGATTCAAAAAGATACTTCAACTTCATCCAAGATGGGAATCAACCACATATATCATTCTCAAATCATGATCATCCGCAATATTAGACAATTGAGAATTAATACTTTTGAACAAATAAACTTCATCATAGAATTCAATGATTAACACATTTAATACTTATGCATACTCAATGACAAGGCATAGGATGCAAACCAAACGGTAGCAACCACCACTGTATTTACTTGCCTTCACCAGGAATTTGGAATGGTACTAAGTACGATCCGAAAGTCCACCACCTTGACTTCTCCCCATTTCCTCCCTCTTTCTTCCTTCCACCAAATTCCAATTGGAGATTTGCACCCACGCGACGTAGATCAAGCGGGAGGGCTGCACCTAGGAGAGAAGGAGATGGGGGGCTGCTAGGGTTTGTGGGACGGTGGCTACAAGAGTTTGAGGGAGGAGGAGATGAGAGAGGGGGGCGGCTGCACAAAGGCTAGAGAGAGGGCGGCGGCTGCACAAGCGGGAGGGGATTAGAGGGAGGGCGACTAGGGTTAGGGGGGGCTAGTGGGCCGGATCGAGTTTCACGGCCCAACTCGCTCACACCACGCTCCCGACCCTAGCACATGAGTCTAACAAAAAATTCTACTATTTTACTGGTGAATGCTTTCCAAAAATTCCAAACCCCTGTAGCACAGGACTCGAAAGAGAAAACAAAGAAAAAAAAGAATAATATTCAATTTCTCTTATTTTTTTTTGAAAATTGGGTATCACATGCTTTGAGCCTACGACTAGCCCAACAACGAGGGGGTAAGCCCCGGGATGTGGGATCCTGTCTGGTAGGGGTGAAAACGGGATGGATACAGCCGGATATAGAGTCATCCTGTATCCTACCCTAATGCATTTCTATTGGATACGAGACCGGATACGAATAGTTAAAATTTGGAACGGATATAGGACATGACCGGGTATTGATTTGGGCGGGTAAGAAATGGATAACAGATATTACTCGGGTAGACAACGGATAGTTGTCGAGTAGTTCGTCCCAATAATATCAATTGTCAAACCATCCAACAAACAAATAAAATAAGGAATTCATAATCATGTATATGATAGCTCAAATATAGGAAATTAAACCAATGAAATTGACATCATATAGTTCAAAGTTACTAATAACCTTATAGAACCAACAACGCAATTTAAAAAAATCGGCAACATATACCCTTTTAGGTATAATTCATAAGTCCATAAGCATATAACAGATAGTAGATAGTTGACATAGTAGATAGTTGACATTAATTAACATGTACAAGTGTTTGACGCTTTCACATCACAAAATGAAATGACACAAATCACAATAGATAGAGTTATTTGATCATGTCTGATCCAGAACAACACAAGTTAAGAAGTGCAAACAGCAAAATATAGTTCCAACAACCAAACTGGCAGCAAGCCTCCGCTCCAGTCAAAATTAACAACAAGTCAATAAGTCCACAACATTACAACAAGAAGTAACAAGTAGCAACAGAAGAAGTGCAAACAGACCAAACAATAGTCCATGGTAACTTGAACTTTAACTTCTCAAGTTCCAATTGCAGCATCATCCTCCAAGTCAACGTCATTCATAGCTTCACTTAAGGTTTTAATTTCAATCTCCAAATCTTAAATTAATAGAAAACATATTATTAGTAATGAATGATGCTGTGAATCATAAAGCTATAAATATAACAATACCTTTCTCCGAAGCAATCTTCCAATCTTCACAACAAACCAATGCCTCGATAATTTCTAGTTTGAGCCTTGAACGGAATGCATCAACAATGTGTCCACCGAAACCAAATGTAGACTCTGAAGAAACAGTAGGCACTTGCATAGACAACACATCACGAGCAAGGGTAGAAAGAATAGGCAAATTTGTCACTTGTCCTTTCCACCATGATAGGATATCAAATGTTGCTTCATTGTCATTGACCTTCACTAGGTCCTCGCTCATGTACAAATCTAACTCTGACACCTTCTTGTCATTGCTTGTTGTTGCATACAACTCATCAAGATCAACCTTATCCTCCTCCTCATCCACCAAACAAGTATTTATATGTGGAACAAATTCACTCTCTCTTGAACTAGAACCTTTTGTGGTTGATTTTGCATTGATGGCTGCTGAATAATATGCAAATAATTCATTGATAACATTCATGAATACCAATTTCTCTAACTCAGCTTTATCACTGCCATACATCTTAGACATATATAGCTCAATCATCCTATGTTTGTATCTAGGATCAAGAAATGCTCCCACTGCCAAAGCTAAATTGTTCATTTCCCAATATTTATCAAACTTGTGTCTCATAGAAAATGCCATTGTGCAAATTACCAGATCACTACTATCACAACATCTTGCAATAGCCATCTTAATCTCAGAAAACTTCCAAAAGAAATGATTTGCAGTAGGATATGAAGTGCCAGAAAAAAGCAATGTGACACCATAGAATTTTTTCAAACACTTGCTAATATTTGTTGCATTCAACCAATCAGTGCTTGAAGGATTGATGTGAACATATTTGTCCTTGTCTTTTTTAGCCAGATGATCAAAAGCATTCTTATAGTAAATGGCATCTCTAATCATGATATATGTAGAGTTCCATCTAGTGGCAACATCCAAGGAAAGCGCCTTTTTAGGGTCTAGACCACATTCTTTAGCACACTTCTCAAATGCCTCCAACTACAAAGGTGACCTTTTGATAATTGTTACAAATTGTCTAATGTTTCCAATGACATTTCCAAGGCATGATAATCCATCTCTAGCAACTAGATTCAATATATGATTTGCACATCTAACATGAAAGAATTTTCCATCCGATACAAGCAACTCTTTAGCATTTTCAATCACTATCTCAATGGCTACCTTGTTTGCAGCAGCATTATCCAAAGAAAGAGCAAACATTTTCTTATCTAGGTTCCAATTCAACACATTTGCAAAAAATGTATCGCTCAATTTTATTCCTCCATGGCTGCTGTTGGGGGCCTTCATCTTCCGAAGGTCCTCAAAAACATGATTTAACAATGTTTCCCGAGTGTAATATATGAACAGGTGCCTTCGGACTCAGATCAGAACCACACAGTGTGAAAAGCACGAACAATACGAAGGTTGACGCAGCGCCGAAGCTACGAGCAAGGGAGCTTCGGCATAACGGTAAAAAAGGGAACCGACTTAAAAGGGAAAAGGCTATTTAGACCTCGGTGGACTACCTTAAAGTCATTAGCAAATGTGAAGGGCATGGATGTAATTTTACACGGGCTGTGTCCCGTGCCTATAAATAGATGAACAGTACCCCCGTACTGTTCACGCTGACTTGTACTCATTTTTGCGTCACGCTTGTACTTTCATTTTCTATCAAGCCGAAGGTACAAATGTAATTCAATATTGTCATTATTCATTTGTTCATTTATGATTATATAATAAGAAATGTGTATGATGATGCTATATGTTTGTTCACATTATCCCTTATGTTTTACATGCTTCATCCGCCCTTGATATTTTATATATATGTTGAGATGATGAAGGTATGTCCTTCATGACCTTCGTCCGAAGATCATTATATCCTTAGGGAAATAATGTTCCGAAGGACGAATGACATTAACAAATAACCTGTTTTTGTGTTGTCTTGTTCTCAATTTATAGCATTTGAGAACAAGTCCCCAACAAATAACCTATTCCGAAGGCCAACTAGACTACTGCATCCACTGAAGATACCCGAGTGGAAGTGGGAAGAGATTGGTATGGATTACTGCATCCACTGAAGATACCCGAGTGGAAGTGGGAAGAGATTGGTATGGATTTCATTACTGGATTGCCCCGCACCTCGAAAGGATATGATTCTATATGGGTTATTATGGATAGACTGACCAAAGTGGCTCATTTCATTCCGGTCAAGACTACTTATAAGGGATCTCAATTGGTAGAGTTATATGTGGCTTGGATTATGTCTCTACACGGTGTACCGAAGGAGATCGTTTCGGATAGAGGATCACAGTCTACCTCCAGATTTTGGAAAAGTTTTCATGAGAATATGGATATGAAGTTAATTTTAGTTCGGCCTACCATCCTCAGACCGATGGATAGACTGAAAGGACTAATCAAGTATTGGAAGACATGTTGAGAGCTTGTGCCCTTCAGCATGGAGGAAGTTGGGATAAAAGTCTACCATATGCTGAGTTCTCATATAATAATAGCTATCAGGCCAGTCTGAAGATGTCACCTTTTGAAGCTTTATATGGGAGAAAGTGCAGGACTCCTCTATACTGGGATCAGACTGGAGAAAGACAGTTCTTTGGGCCTGAACTGATTCAAGAGGCAGAAGAACAAGTCCGTATAATTCACGAGAATTTGTGGGTAGCTCAGACTAGGCAAAAGAGCTACGCTGATAATAGAAGAAGATCACTGGAGGTTGAGGAAGGTGATCATGTGTACCCCAAGGTGTCACCCCTTCGTGGAATGAGGAGATTTAAAGTCAAGGGAAAATTGTCCCCTCGCTTTATTGGATCATTCAAAGTTTTTAGGCGAGTTGGAGAGATGGCCTATCAACTCGAGCTACCTGATAATCTATCTGATGTGCCTAATGTATTCCACGTGTCACAACTAAAGAAGTGCCTCAGGATACCTGAGGAGCAGCTACCAACGGAGGACCGTAGTGTTCAAGATGATCTGACTTATGTTGAGTATCCTATCAAGATTCTTGATACACTGACTCGTGTCATGGGAAATAAGGTGATAAAAATGTGTAAAGTACAATGGAGCCATCATGGAGAAGATGAAGCTACATGGGAAAGAGATGAAGAGCTTCGTATAGATTCTCCCCATCTTTTCCCTAGTCCTTCCTAAATCTCGGGGACGAGATTCTTGTTAAGGGGGGTAGGATTTGTAATACCCAAAATTATATAAGAGTTGATCTCGTTATGTATTGTGCCATCCACACATTAACTCATGGAAATAATCACATTTAAAGAATTAAATAAGACACTTCAATAAAATATGCATCCTATTGGGATTTTTGTTTGTGCATCCAAAGGTAAAAGTTGGAATTCAAACTTGAAATTGATTTGAAGTTAAAATAGAAATTAGAAAGTCTAATGAAAAAATGGGAAAGAAAAAGTTCATGAAACCCTTTTATTCCTCCCATTAATAAAAGGGAAGAGAATGAATCATAATATTTTAAAACACTAAAGTTATATTCACATTAAAGAATATTTGGCCCTTGGAATTTGAAGCTCAAAACAGGGATTTAAATTCGGTTTGAACACTTGAGTTATAAATAGGAAAGGAAAATCAGAAAAAGAGAAAAAGAAAACATGAAAACGTTTGGTGGGCTGAATTACCCTTCCTCGGCCCACTAACGCGCGCACCGTGAGCCATTTTACCACGCGCGCTGGCAAACTCCTTCCACTGCCAGGCCGACCCCATCCACCAGCCAGAGCCGCGAGCGTGCTTCTGTGCTGGCTTGGTCGCTGACGTTGGACCCCCACCTATCGGATCTTTCCCCTTCCATCGCACGCGTCCAGCGTAACAGCCCGAGCTTCTTGGCCCCGGGAGAAGCGCGCGCGACCTGTGCATGGGGCACCGATTCCTTCGGCTGTCGTGGGGCCTCTCGGGTCATATATACCGCCGCTCCCTTAACCGTCTGGTTGTAGCCGTCGCCATGTGCATCTACGCCGCGAGAAGACAGAGAGAGATTCCGCCGGTCTTCCGCGTTCACTGCCACGATTGCAAGGCTGCACTCTGACCCAACCAGAATTAGCCAGGGAATCATCCAGTGCATGACCGTTCTGTCCACCTCGCCCAGCCACTGGCCATCGGGCTTCTATCTGCCGCGCCGTCGCCTTCCATGGACTCGCGCTGAAAGCCGCCGCGGTGGACACGTGCGTACACCATCGTCGGGGTTCCGGAGTCGGGTCTGGGAGCTCCAGCTCGTCCCCGGGATGATGCTCGTGTCCTCGCCGGGCTCGGTTAGCATGCGTCCCGCCGGGGATTCCTCGACGAAGTCGCGGGTCGCCGCAGACCCGCTCCTCACCATGGACAGACTTCGCCACGACATCATCGCTGGTGAGTACTCCACCCAAGTAGTCATCACGTCACAAGAATCGTGTAGCACCAATTATTGTTGTGATTGGGGTACAAAATCACTCGAATTGAACTCCTACGGCGATGGACCACCGTGTCCCTGGGCGGCGCCGCCGTCTGGTTGCTCTGTTGGGGGATGATGCCAGTAACCACTGATGCGAGATCGAGCGGTAGGGATTAGATGAGCGTCGTTGTCGTCCGATCGGTTTTGGGCGATAAGGATTAGAAGTGGCGTACCCATTCGACAGGTTAAATCCGAGCCGTTGATTAGATATCGGATGAGCTAGATCTGGTTGCACCCTAATAAAATCCAGATCACAGATCTCTGATCCAACGGCTTGAGCTGCGTACCGGTTCAGTTATAACCGCAATGTAATTAGAGCCTTGCAGATCCGATCGGACGGCTCAGCCCGTCTGATACCCCTTCGCCGATAGACTTTGCTAAAGAGACCCCCGAAGAGAGTCAAATTAACCCGCAGTCCGTGCGGTGTAGCCTGAGTCTTAGAGAAGTTGTGATTTAGGCCCCTGCTTTTCTCTGTTTTTGTGCGCGAGATCCAGGGAGCAGTGAAAATAAATAAATAATTATAGAAAATGCTTTCTAGTATATAAATAATTCCAGAAAGTCATTTTATTCATAGAAAATTCATATGAGGTACAAATTAATCCATTCAGTTCCTATAATTTTGTAATAATGTTGTTTATCACATAGTACCACTGTTTTAACATGAAAGCCATATTAAAATTAATATCCTAATTAATCTGTTATCCAACAATTAAAACTTCATAAATTCATAACTCCTTATCCGTAACTCCGATTTTAGTGGTTCTCGTTCCCACGATCTCGTAGCAACGTGTAGATCATTATTATGCAGTATGTTCTTATGTTTGGTTTGATGTTAATTTTGTATATTCTATGTCTGCTTGTATTGCTACGACTAGTAGTGCGGTCACGAGGATCTGAAGAATCACCCTGGTAACTGGAATCTCAAGTGCCAGGCAAGTTGTGCCCTTGACCACTTTTGTTACCAAATAATGTTCTTTATAATCATGTACCATGCATAGGCTTAATTTTGATGGGACTCAATAGGTCACCCTAGACTGTTTATCACTTTACCTTGTTACCCCTGAATCACATGGATAGTTTTGCTATTGTTTTACATGGTTTTGGGATAATATTTTATTATATCCATGTTCCAATTTATTTTGTTATTCTATTTATGTTCATGTCAAGATCATTAATGTTAATTGGAATATGGAGCTTAACTTGAGAAACACGTGCCACCACAAGGGTTTAATGGGACGCCCTTGGCCAACTAACTAGGAAAGCTAGTGGAAGACTACATTACCCGAAAGGGGCAAGGGCAGTAGGGGATTGCATGCAAGGAGGTTCTTGGGTTGATTTTTCTACGATGGCGGTCAGACGGGGGATTCTTGCAAGTGCTCTTCCCATAAACTGTAGCGGGTTTTCGGAAGCTAGTGGAACTTTGTAAAGGCCTCGTAGTGGATCCCTAGCCATTCACCTCGGTAGTGTCTAAGGGTCTAGCTAACCCTGGCGACATGGGATACACGACTTGTGGGTATAGGGTACAACCTCTGCAGAGTGTAAAACTGGTATACTAGCCGTGCTCGCGGTCATGAGCAACTCAGGACTCTCTGATGATTAATCTATGTAACTTAAATTCAATTTGTCATTTGCATTGCATGGGATTATTATTAATTTTGTTCTATTACTTTATTTAAGGTTTGGTATTTACTTACATCTAGTAATTGCTAATAAAATTTTGACCAACCTTAAAAGCAATGCTCAGCTTTAACCATTCTCTTTGGTAAGCCTTTCACTTCATGAGCTCTCACCTTTGGCGAGTTCATGCACATTATTCCCCACAACTTGTTGAGCTATGATCATGTGTGAGCTCACCCTTGCTGTCTCACACCCCCAGGAGAAGAACAGGTGGATCAAGAGGAGCCACAGCGAGGAGTTCGATTCGATCTAGGTCGCGTTTCCCAGTTGACTTTCTAGCGCCAAGGAGGGATTTTAGATCCTGTTATATTTATCTTTTATTTTGTAAGACTTCCGCAATGTAATAAGTACTCTGATTATTTTGTGACATTTATCTCTATACACTCTGTTATTATATATGTTGTCTTCTTTGGCGCATGTATGAGATGCACCCGGCTTTGTTCCTTAAAGCCTGGGGTGTGACAGGGGATCAGCCCAGGAAGATCTACTGTCTATTTTGTGGTGAAGACAAGGGCCATACTACAAGAATGTGCCAAATCACCATCCAAAAGCAGAAGGAAATCGTAGAAGCCGAAGTTAGGCAAAGTCAACCGAAGCAGGTCCTGCACACTGCTTCGTGTCATTCACCCTACATAACAGAATATGTGGGTAATAATCCTGCAACTTCGGTTGCTTCGGCTAGTCAGCCACAGGCTTCTTGGCCACAGCTTCCACCTCCACCACTACTACAACCTGCTTATTCACGAGGTCAGCAATCAGAAGGGAGCCAACAGACCCATCAGCAGCGAGATTTCAGGGAGGAATCCGAAGCCTGCACAGTCAACAGTACTGTGCCAGAATCAAAACACATCTATTAAGAGATATCCTACCTCCGAAGAATTTTTATATTCATTGTCATTTTCTTTTTAATAAGGAACAATCGATGTAAACTTATTTTCCTTGCCATTTTTAATTTCTTGTAATAGCTTCGTTCTTGTCATTGTGAAATATATCTTCTCCACAGACTCACGAAGCTCAAAAATTGCTGAATACTGAAGCTCAAAAGTTGTTCATAAGGGAATGCAGAGTTAAAAATCGCATTGCAAGTCTCACCGAAGCTACAAAAAGTCGTTCCTAAGGAGCGCAGTGTAAGTTGTCGAAGCTACAAAAAGTAGTTCCTAAGGAGCGGTGTAAGTTGCCGAAGCTACAAAAAGTCGTTCCTAAGGGAGCGCAGTGTAAGTTTTCTGCTCAAAAGTCGTTCCAAAGGGAATGCAGAGCCAAATACCGCCGAAATATAAGGCGAAGCGCGAAAAGTCAACGAGAATACCGCCGAAATATAAGGCGAAGCGCGAAAAGTCAACGCGAATACCGCCAAAATAGAAGGCGAAGAAGTTCAAAAGACGTTCCTAAGGGGATGCAGAACTTACACCAAAAAATAAGCGGTGAAGACAAAAAATAAACGGCAAAGAGATTTTTGATGGTTTCTAAGGGGACACAGATATTGTGTTTCAGCGTGGGTATGTGTCTTCGACATTAGCATCATTTTTTGCATCATATCATTGCATCATATCGCATAGCATAGCATCACATCATACATCATATCACATCAATGACATCAATTGGAAACGAGGTCGATCTTCGGATAATGCTTTACAAAAAAATGGAAAGATGCCAAGGCACAAAGTAAGCTGAGAATTACAGCTTCATCAGTTCTGATGTGGAAAGAGGAATTTATTGTTTACGAAGTATTGATGATTTTACAAAATGTGGATGATTCTTACGAGGCATAAAAACTCTTCTTTACGAAGCATGAAAAGAAGGGAAGGTGTTTTTTCACCGAAGGCTCAAAACATTATGTACATAAAGTTTCATGCATCGCAAAGAACTGATTTTCGAACAATTCATATATTACATTCAAATCTATAAGCACCAAATATTACAAACATAGTTCAGCAAATGTTACATTAATATTCTAGAAATGTTTTTTTTACAATAGCTACTCTTCTTCCTTCAGAACTTTTTCTGCAGCTTCGGTTAGCAGTTTGGTAACAACTTCGTCTACAACAGTTTCGGCCATATTAATAATTTCTATTGCTTTCTTTGTCTCTGGGTCGGCTAGTGGGTTGAATGGCTCTGGGGGAGGAGATAGTTCAGCTGCGGTAGAAGACATAAATTAGTTCGAAGTCACAAAAATAAACAACAAAGCTAAAAGCCATTAAGCAATACCTATCCGTCTTTCGAGTTTCGCAGCTTTTTCAGCTTCTTTTGTTGCTTCTCGAGCGTCATGAATATCTTTTTCGCTCTTCTTCATTATTTCATGAGCCATCCCTCGGCCGCCATTTTCTCAGATACCAGTAAAAAAATTTCCGCCTATTAAACTCGCTTCGGCCGAGGGGTCCTTCGTATCGTCAACAGAGAAGGCAGCTTCGGCCTGGGCCAATGTTTTAACATGTTCGCAACCTGCCTTCTCCAAAATGGCTGCAACTCCCCTAGCACCAGAGAATGCACAGACATCCCCGCGGTCACTCAAAGTCTCCTCAAAAGCTTCGGCTTCACTACTGATCCACTCAATGACGCCCTCAGGGTCGCCCCGTATGAAGTTGTCTTCGTTTGAGTACGCGCCCACGTTGGCGAAGCTAGCCTTTATCTTTTTCACACACTCCACAGATTTTTCAAAGCATCTTTCTTTGGATGCACGAAGCTCTACAACTGTTTTTTCAAAATAATTTTTCCAGTATTCGCTGGCATCTCGATCAGCTTCAGCAACAACACATTTTAATTTGGCCTCGGCTAACTGTTTTCGAAGGTCTTCAATTTCACTTTTCTGGGCCTCAGCTTGAACTTTGGAACTAGCTTCGTCTTCATTTATCTTGTTTACCAATGAAATTAATATTTTATCCTTTTCAAGACCTTCGTTCCTTAGTTCAATCACCTCTGAACGAAGGTTGTTCAGAGCCATTGTGCACCCTTCATCTTCGATATTTTTCTGTGCCCTGAGGGCATTGCTAAGGATCAAGCCCTGCAAAAGGAGTATAGTATTAAGTATAAACAAGTGAAATAATTTGTTTTTAAATACAAAAATTGATTTTCGCACCTTGATACTATTATATGCCAAACTGTCGGCCAATTCATCCTTCGACAGTACTGAGAGGCCATCTTCTAACGTTGGGAACCCGAAGCTTCTACCCATCTCCCGGCAAACAGATATCTCTTTGCTATCCGGGAGACAGTACAAAAAATCTTCTTCTTCGCTGCTGTTAAACACTAATGCCCCCCTTCGGATATTTTAGCTTCTGGGCATAGTGTTGAACTTCTCATTCTTCTTCTTTAGAGAGTCTTTTTCCCGAAGCATGACGGATGATATATTCAATACTTTCTTTTAAAGCTTCGGGAGCAGGAGCGACAACTTTTTCAGGCAAAGTCTGTTCTATAGCCTCTTCCTCTGCTGCCTTCTCTTCAATTTTCGAGGGTTTTTTCTCAGCAGGCTCTGAAGGCCCAGCTTCAGCACTAGCCTAGCTCACATCAGTTTCAACTTCGGTCGGTTTTGTTTCAGCTTTGATTTGTATTTTCGAAGCCTCGGCAATTTTCCGTGAAGGAGTAGAGCTTGAAGCCTTTACTGATTCTAGCACATCTAGTACATTTGCCATTCTTCTTCTTTTGGGAGTTGCCGCAAGACATTTTTGTATCTTCGGCACTGTTACTTCTGCCGAAGAGCTTAAAATTCCTAACATTTTTTCATTTTTTGGCTCTTCGGCCTTATCTTTACCAGTCTTTGCCTCAGCTTGCTCGGTTGAGGGTGCCTTCGGCATGGTAGCCGGTTCTTCAGTTTTCTGCGTAGGAGGAATGGGCTCCTTTGATTCAGCAGCTGAAGAAATCTTCTCGCCAAACTCAGGTACCACGGCCGGTTCAATATAATGCGGCCAGTGGGTAAGGACCTTCAACTTTTACTCTTCGGCGCAAGCTTGCTTGGAGCAGCCGAAGCAGCAACCTTTCCAGAAGTTGCACCCTTTCTTTTCTACCTCCGTGGCGGGTAGCAATAGTCAGGGTACACAAATCCAATAGCATCAAAAACCCTATTTGATCTTTTCTTTTTTCGGCTCCCGAAGGCCGCAGATAGTGCATTATCTTCGGACTTGGAATATGCTCCAAGTAACTCATCGCTAATATTTTCAATACACTTCAGCTAGTCATCATCTGGTTCGACAAACTTGTCCCCAAACCTGAAGGTGTATTTCAATCGAACCAGGCCGCCTTCGCTAGGGTTAGTGATGGTTTCTTTCGGCATTTCTCAGCTGTCTATAAGTGGCCATATCCTGTAGGCTATATGTTCTTGAAGTAAGTCTCTTGTCCCAATAAAAGAGCAAACTGTGCTGAAGGCCCTTCGGCATGCTTTGGCTGCCTCATCAATTTCTACCTTCGGCTTTCGGAGGCCGAAGCGGGACCAGATGGGGCGCATGATGATCTCTTTAATGTCTTCTCTCGCCTTCAAATCATTTTTCACATAAAACCACTCTTCCATCCAGGCACCAGACCATCTCTTCCAAAACGTTGGCACTGGGTAGCTTGCGCCAGAGCGAGCAACGAAGCTATAGCAACCGAAATTCTTATGATATTGTTCTTTACCCTAGGCTTTTGTCTCATACGAAAGTTCATGCATACTGCAAAAACATCTTGCACTTGGCTCTAGACCTTGACTTCTCACAGCGCAGACGAAGATCCCCATTCTAATAACTGCTTCCGGAGTGATCTGGTGAAGGAAAATCTGGTATGTCTTTAAAACTTCAACCACAAATCTGCTCAACGGGAACCGAAGTCCAGCTTTGAAGAAGCTTCAGAAGATCACAACTTCGTTTTCTTCGGGAGCAGGAACGACCCTGTCTACGTCAGCCCTCACAATAGACATATCTCGAAAATACCTTCCTCCCATATTATCAAGATGACTCTGTTTGATAGTTGATTTCCCGAAGACTGCATGACTTGGTCGCCAGGGCCGATCTTCAGAGTCTTCGCCTCCACTCTCCACATCATAGCTGTCGCTATCATCAATATCTTCAGACAAGCCTTTCAGTATCTCTTTAGTAATCTTCTCTGTATTTGTTTTTGCTATTGACTCAATAAATCCAGTAGTCTTCGCCTCAAGGAGCTTCTCCTCTTCGGTTAGCTTCGTCTCAGCAACTGTCTTCTTGTCTTGAGACATCTTCTCTTCGGAAATGACGAAAACATGTCCTTCAATCCGAAGCTCAAAAGCTTGAGAGCTATCAAGCGCTAGTAAGCACAAGTTATAAAATTGAGAAAATAAGGCAAATGGCACAAGCAGTGTATCAAGTGCAGTCGGTGTGAGTTCCTATTTATACGCCCGGTGCGCTCCAAGTTGGAGGGCCCCGTCTGTCATTAACTGTTGCTATTCTAGCAAAGGGAAGGTGTTTTTTCGGACCTTCGGCTTAGGGCCTTCATCTATGTCGCAATCTGAATTCGTCATTCTAACAAATTAATATTACGAGGGGCTACTGTTGGGGGCCTTCGTCTTTCGAAGGTCCTTAAAAACATGATTTAACAATGTTTCCCGAGTGTAATATATGAACAGGTGCCTTCGGACTCGGATCAGAACCACACAGTGTGAAAAGCACGAACAATACGAAGGTTGACGCAGCGCCGAAGCTACGCGCAAGGGAGCTTCGGCATAACGGTAAAAAAGGGAACCGACTTAAAAGGGAAAAAGACTATTTAGACCTCGGTGGACTACCTTAAAGTCATTAGCAAATGTAAAGGGCATGAATGTAATTTTACACGGGCTGTGTCACGTGCCTATAAATAGATGAACAGTACCCCCGTACTGTTCACGCTGACTTGTACTCATTTTTGCGTCACGCTTGTACTTTCATTTTCTATCAAGCCGAAGGTACAAATGTAATTCAATATTGTCATTATTCATTTGTTCATTTATGATTATATAATAAGAAATGTGTATGATGATGCTATATGTTTGTTCAAATTATCCCTTATGTTTTACATGCTTCATCCGCCCTTGATATGTTTATATATATGTTGAGATGATGAAGGTATGTCCTTCATGACCTTCGTCCGAAGATCATTATATCCTTAGGGAAATAATGTTCCGAAGGACGAATGGCATTAACAAATAACCTGTTTTTGTGTTGCCTTGTTGTCAATTTATAGCATTTGAGAACAAGTCCCCAACAGCTGCCTTCTACATGCATAAAGTTGATAATCCTTTTTTGCATTTTCCAATTATCATCAATCCAATGTGCAGTAACACACAAATATGACATGTTCTGAATAGATGTCCAAGTATCCATAATAAAACTAACACAACATGATAGTTTATTGAATTGTGCATACAATAGATTCTTTTCCTTCTTATAAAGTTCCATGATCTCTTTATGAACAGTAACACGAGACTTCGAAGGAAATGATGGTCATAATGATTTGATGAATTTCACAAAGTACCTATGTTGAGCAATACTGAACGGATACTCATGCATGATAATGGCATAATATAAAAGTCTCACACTAGCATTCTCATCATATTTATATGTTGCTATGGCATCCCCAATCTGACTAAGCATTTGTTGACCTTTCAAAACTTGATGCTTCATCCTTAAATGGTTACTAAAAGCCTTTGTGCCATTATAACTATCTGCCTTAGCTTTATGTGAACATCTTAGGCATTTAGCCCACTTTTTCTTAACAATAGAACCATCAGCTTCCTTAACCTCTACCTCATACCTTGTGAAGTGCTCCCAAACCCATGAAGTGAGCTTTTTTGCATTCTTGTCTATGTCATGTTCTTCTTCATTGTCTCCAACACTTCCTTGGCATTAGGCACTTGCACCTGTGCTTGTTGCAGCCACGCTGTGCTTGCACTTGCACTTGCGCCTGCACCTTGCACAACTATAACAAAAAAACAATTGTTAATGAAACTTAACTGGAAAAATTGAAAACAAACCTTTTGCAAGTGTTTGCACTAAAACAATATCTTTCGATGTCCTAGACTTGCACTAAAACATTAAGTCTTATTTTCGGCCAGTTTTTTTTGGCGGCCAGAAGCCGCCGAAAATAAGCCAGTTGCCGCCGAAAATAGCTTATTTTCGGCGGCAACTGGCTTATTTTCGGCGGCTTCTGGCCGCCGAAAATGACTGTAGCTGTTGTAGTGTGACTACGCGATGGTCTACACTCATGGATTTTATTTCTTTCCAACAAGCGGGCTAGCATCATCTTTACCAACAGAGGCATCAATAGTAGGTTCAAGTTCTCCTGTAGTTTGGTCATTCCTACCGGCATCGCCACCCTCCACACATAGAGCTTGCACATCCACATCCATGGCGCTGCAAATCAATATATGTAACTACATCACACTTTAGATTGATTGATGCTCTGCTTAACTTATAGAAATTAGAAAAAGTGTCCCAGCATACCTCACTGGTGGTTGTGGGAGCTTGGGAGCTTGAGTGATCTCAATCCCATCATCCATGACCTTGTTAATCAACCTGCAATAGGAACTAATTGCTAAACACAGACAAATCTACAAAAGCCTCCTGAACACAGCACATGAACACTAAGAAAACATGAACTAATTTATAATTGTTAAACATAATACGAGTTGAAATGTCCTATTCTTTCTTTTTCTAGATAGGAGAGAGCACGATACATGTATGCCATGGAATACTAGTATACTCAGTACATAAAAACTAGGATATGGAAATAGGAGCGAGGTCCCGTACTCTCGTTGCGGCCTCCTGCAGCTAGTTCTGGACGTTTTCAAAAACTAGAAAGAACGTGGAGTCCTTGGTCGCTAGTTCTGAACGCTAGAGTGCTGGTCTCATTCGCAATGTGTGCCTCGACTAGACTTCTCGACATCAATGGCAGGAGGAGCCTGTACCTATAGTTGAGATCCGTCGAGGACGAAGGTGGTATCGCGGGGAGCCGCGGACCAGGGGATGGAGACTTGCTTGGCTACTTGCTGCGCCGGCTCCGGTGAACTGCTTGCTGCGCTGGGGACCAGGGGGAGTCGACCGGCAGGGGATGGGTGAGCCGGTGACGTGCTGAGCTGAATTGCTTGCTACGCCGTCGCCGCTGCTATGCTTTGCCGTTGCGTGGTGCGAGTTTGAACGTGGAGTCCCTAAGACCCTAACCCTGACACGCTTCGGCTGTGAGCTTGTGAGGCAGCGGCTACTAGCAGGCTAGCATTGGGTTTGGAGACTTGTCTGACTTGGTGTCTTCCAACCAGCCCAAATAATAGTTATGGGCAAGTCATGTGATATAGGCAAGCCCATAGAACAGCTGAGTCGGGGTACCCGAGGGTCAGGTATCCGTATCCGACCGAGGGATTCGGGTAGTTTCCGGGTACTGACAATTCTGTATCCGACCCGTATCCAGAAGTACATCAACCAGGTAGTACCCGTATCCATCCCGTCAATAAAACTATCTGTATCTATATCCTAAAATTCGTGTTTTTTAACTATCTGTATCCGGTACCCAACCCGGGTAGCCGACCCGTTTTCATCCCTACTGTCTGGGTGGTCACGGCGATCGAAGACAATTGGGAACTCTGACTACCAGACATAGCGCGGGATGGCCGATTTTGCCACATGGACCTCCCAGTCGGCAGCCTTGAGGCGACACTTGTCGTTGTATGCCTCTGCTCCGTCAAAGATCATGAGGCACCCTATTAGCTTAGAGAAATCCTCGACGGGGACCTCCTGGTCCGCCGTCTTGGTCGGCTCTTCCTTCCTTGCCTTTTTGGCGGGTGGATTGGAGATGAAGCGCTTTAGGAGTTTGCACTCCCAAATCTTGTAATAGACGGGGAAGCCGTGGTTCTAACACGGCGAATCCATCAGTTTTTGGAAATGGTCGCCACCGCTTTTGGCCAGTGGGCTTGGGTGTTTGGTCCACAGTGGAGACTTCTTCGTCGTGCTGGGGATGATGGTTTATCTGGTTCTTATTGAGATGTTCCCAACGCTCCCTCTTCTTTTTGCTGGGCTCTCCAATTTTGTGCGGGCCCTTTCCCTTGCAGAAAATAGCCCCCACTGCTTCCTCCCCGTCAGTGAACTTGGTCGCTAGGTTGAACAGGTTAGCAGTCATCTTTGGTCTCCCTGCCCAAGCTCGTGGGTGAGAGCCTCGTTTGTGGTGCCATAGATGAAGACATTCACTATGTCGGTGTTAGTGGCATTGGGGAGTTCATTTATCTTCTGAGAAAACCTCCGGATGTAATCCTGGATGCTCTCCCCACTCTTCTAGGTGCACCTCTTTAGGTCCCAGGAACTTCCTGGCCGCTTGTAGGTGGCTTGGAAATTCCCAACAAAGGCCTTCCATAAGTCTGCCTAGTCGTGGATGGTTCTGGCTGGCAGGTGCTCGAGCTAGGCCCTCGCTCCCTTCATCAGGTGGATGGGAAAGAACTAGATGATGAGGTGGTCATGTTTGATTCCCGCCATGTGACATGCGAGGCGGTAATCTTCTAGCCATATGCCTGGTTCGAAGACCTGTCGTATTTGGAAATGTTAGTCGATGCTCTCACCTTTGAAGGGTAATGTGCCCTGCGTATCACACATCCGAAGGCGCGCGGCCCCAACCAGGGTGGGTTGAGGGTATGCTCGTGTCTTCTTTCATGTGGCTTCTCTACCTCTTCTTGATCCCGGCGTAGGTTGTTAAGGATGTGCCGTGCATCGCGGATGCCTTCGATATGGTCATTCATGGGGACACGTGTCCTTGTGGATTGAGAAGGTTGTGCCCGCCTGCTCCAAGATGAGGTCGTTTGTAGACCATAGCTTTTCGTCCCGAGGGGGAACTACTGATCGATCTCGGCTTGCTGCATAGTGGCCATCTCGGCTTGGCGCTAGCACTGGTACTTCTCTTGTTTGGGGCCTCTTTGTCTCCCCCGCCATTGACATTTCGTGGTGGCGTTGCTATGAAGCAGGCCCTTTTCGACACTTCATCAGCATCAGAGTTAGCCCCGATCGAGCCGTGCCTCGAATCGTCCTGGAGCAAGTCAAGGACGGATGTCGGTTGGTGACTGATGACGGCCACCAAAATTGAAGACGAGGCTTCCACCGCCTTTTTCTTGTTGGTGTCAGCACGCCTGTTGAGGCGCCGCTTCAAGGTAGTGGTGCGCCTTTTTAGGCATCGCTTCTCTGCCTTGCTCTTGTTGGAGCATGTGAATTGTGTGCCCATGGTGGTAGGCACGTTGAGGGTGGCGAGGTGGAGCTTGCCAGTTGCGGTGGCGAGGAAGTCGAGGGTGCCGAACATGATGTGGCTCCCTAGGGCGAAGGTCTCACCGCTGGTGAATGCTGATGATTAGGACATTTGAGCGAAAAGTGTCACTTGGCACACTAACAGGCCCCTACTTGGCGCGCCAACTATCGTGGTTTCGGACCCATGGGACAATAAGATTTGTGTTCGGCAGGGGTTCTAGCGCGGACTCGCTCCAATTGGTGAATCACTAGGACTCAACGAGAGATCTGAGAAACGGGGTTTATACTGGTTCGGGTTTGCACTCTACTCCATTGTAGTGTTGATCGTAGTATTGCTAAAGGCGTGTTACAACTAGTGTGCTCATTTGTGAAGAAGAAAGAGGGTATGCCCTTTTATAGTTCAAGGGTAGGACCTCAAAGGGGTGACTTTCTCTCTACTTGGTATTAGGTCGATCAGTTGCCTTGGCTTGATGTATTGCTCCAGGTGTTGTGTTGTCCGTAGGGTCATGTGTAGCCATTCTCCTAGTGTGGCATATTTTCTCGCTCATTCATCATATGGGTCCCTGTACCGAGTCCACCGCTGACATCTTTGTAGTGGTGTGCGGTGGGTCCCACGGGTTAGTCCCATGGCACGGTAGCACATAGCACAGCTTCGCTTATCGTCATGGGCCTGCATCACTTGCCAGCGTGCGCAGGAATACACTAGGTATGGTGTATCCATAGTGTCCTTTACAGTATGCAAGTCATTGTAGAGACTCTGACACCGAGGTCCCTATGAATAGGGTTTATTGGCCCCTTATGTCAGCAGGGGTTTCTTTGAGACAATACATGATGGCGTACTGTCGGTATTCGATAGGGACCTTTCGACACCGTACCCAAAGCCTGGACGTGGTTTGGTGATGACTCGTCTTGTTATGTTGCGGGGTCAGCAGCATTAGGTTGACCCCTCCCTTACCTCAACTAGATTGACATGGAATCTGGTCATCCACTCTGCCTCGCGAGGTTGCTCGGCTAGGACTTGGTCGTCCGCTCCGCCTCACGAGGTTGCTCGACAGGGACTTGGTTGTTTGCTCCGCCTCGTGGGGTTCCTCGGAAGGGACTTGGTCGCCCGCTCCGCTTCACAAAGTTTCTTGGTAGGGACTTGGTCGGTGGGTCATTTTAAGGAGTTTCCTGGTCTTCATTTGGGCACCTCGTTCCTAGGTGCCCGACATATAACTATCCCAATACATAATATCATAGATTACTTTTGATCCTCTATAGAATATTAAATGCTAGAATATGGGAGAGCATGAGATGTTAGTTACTTGGATGGTTAATATTTTAATGTATGTAATCACGTGCCCAAGCAGTAACTCCCTTAAGATACAACTTTCTTCTCTTTCCTCTTAACTCTCTTGCCACATCATCAAAAATGCTTGTGTCATGTGTTAAATGTGTATGATACTATGGATTGGGAATAGCCTTAAAGAGCAACTTTAGGAGACTGTTGGTATCTTTTCTATTTTAAAGAAATTACGTTTTTTGGCAAAAAAAACTTTCTAACTGTCTCCTAAGCTACTTCATTTGATCAATCTCATATTAGTTCCTAGGGCCTTGATCACACCCTAATGTATCACTTTTGGCTACTGGAGCAGGTGTGTGGTTACACATGTTCAGACTAAATTTCTTAAGAACATCTTGTATGTATGCATTTTGATATGGACCTAATGCCTCTTTTGCTCTATCTTGGTGGATCTCCATTTCTAAGACATAAGATGCCTCCCCGGAATCTTTCGTACCAAAGTGCAAGGACAGAAACCTTTTGATTTCTAATAGCATATTCTTATTAATTCTCACTAATAGGGTACCATCCATATATACCACAAGAAATAGGAATATCCCATTCTTAAACTTTGCATAAATTGTCCTTCATATTTCCTTCAAACCCAAAATTGTTGATGGTCTTAGTAAACTTGAGATACCACCGTCTTAAGGCTTGTTTTAATCCATAAATAAATTTTTACTTAGGCTTTGTTTGGTTATTCTAATTACATGTGGATTGGAGTGTATTGGAATGGATTAGGATGAATTTTGACTTGCTATGGATTTAAACCGACTCAATACCAATCCACATGGATTAGCATAAAACCAAACAATCCCTTAGGGAATGTTGTCTTTGGATCCATATGATGCAACTCTAAATCATAATAAGCGACAATAACCATAATAACTCTAAAGTAATCTTTTGTCAAAATAGGTGAGTAGGTCTCGTTATAATCAATTTTTTCTCTAATTGAAACCTTTAGCTACAAGTATTGCTTTAAATCTTTCCACATCCTCTTTGGAGTCATGTTTCATCTTGTAGATCCATTTGCAACATATTGTTTTTACTCCCTTAGAAATTTCTACTAAGCTTCAAATCTGATTGATACTCATTGATCTCATTCATCTCCTATGGCCATAAGCCATTTTGAAGAGTTAGGACTTCTCATGGCTTCCTTAAAAGAGGTAAGATCACTCTTGGTGTCTATATCCTTAATTATATAAATCACATCTTCACTTACGTAAACCTCACAATTATGGAGAATCATTGATTTCCTATTTGTCTAGGATCTTCTTATGTTTTTTGAACAGGTTCACCGCTCTCTTCATGAGGCCACTTTGGTTTCTCATCTATAGGGGTCGTGATCTGGGACACCATGGCTGAAGCCTCTGAGACACTAAAGTCTGCATTTGAAGGATCGACAACAAGTGCTGCATTAATAGATGTTGCAACTACAACATGTATCGAGAAGAAAGGCTAAAAAATCATAGAAATTGAGGTGCAACTATCGTTGTTTCGGGCACTAGGGACACAATAGAATTTGTGTTCGGTGTGGGAGGCTAGCGTGGACTCACCCCGAATGGTAAATCAAGGGATTCGAATAGGGAGTTTATAGTGGTTCAGGCTTGTGCCCTAGTCAGTGTACTGTTGATCGTAGTATTGCTCTAAGGATTGCATTACAAAGGGTGCTCGAGTATTGCTCTAAGGATCACATTACAAAGGGTGCTCGTGTGAGAATAAGAGGAGAGTCCCCCTTTTACAGTTCAAGGGGGGTTCTTACAAGGGTACTTGTTGTCCGAAGGAGGACGCGACCTATTGTCTAAAGTAGTCTTGCTGACGTTGTTCACCAGATGTCGTATTCTGGTTCATGCATAGTCATACGCCTAGTTTGGCAATCCCCCCATCTAACTAGTATACAGGTTACTGTAGCGACTCTGGTGCTGAGATCCTTTGTAGCGACGCCTGGCAAGACCCCACTACCACTAGACAGAGTCAAGGGATACTGAGGCCGTGCGTGGCGATGTCTCGTCCCATTGTTAGAGACACTATCACCCCTTTTGATGAGTAAATGGATGACATCTATATGGTTAAGGCTCAATCAATCATAGATTCCCAAGCTCAAGAGAAGATGACGTCTAGAATCTGCCAGAAATCAGCGACGCCTGTTTCTTGGCCTAAAGGCCTTGTACATCCTAGAGTTGCTCGGCCACCCCCTTGACCACTGCCTGAGTGGAGGATGGCTCCAATTCAAGTGGGGTAGGATGATGAGAACATCACATACAAACAATGCATGAATCGACAACACGAGCACATGCACGACAACTAAATCTCTAGGTTTGTTCTAACCTAGTCAATTATGTTTTATAGCTAATGATTGGTGTCATAGATGTTTTGATGATTAGGAACCTTCGAGAGGACCAACAAGGACTTGAGAAAGGCCAAGATATCAAGGAGGAGAAGCTAGGGCATTCACCACAAGAGAAAGTCAAGTCCGACTCAACTTCGTCTCCACCTCGGTGTTCAGGACCAGTCTGCACTAAAACGGACGCCTAGGATGCATCTGAATTCCGATTAGGTTGGGCTTTATATGAATGGAAAGATAAGGAGATAAGATTTCCAACCCAACTGGTCCCACCTTAAAATTCATCTGAAGTCAATGTGAATCATCGAAACAAGGTAGCATTTAGATTCTGTTTTGGTGCTGCAATATCGTCTATTGGGCCATTGGGTCGTGTATCGTGTTGGAGCCCATTAGGGGTAGCTCCAGGGGTTGTGCATGCCCCTTACCTCTATTTTAACATCAGCAGCCACCACATTAGGGTTTGGGTTTGTGACACTCCAGGTGTCAGTTTCGTGTTACGTCGGGAGATTTATCCTAATCTCGAATGCTCAGTAAAAATTTCATATTATTCATATTATTCATTCACGTTTCACCGAATTCGGAGTTATTTAGTCTCACAGAAGGCCGAATTTGGAGCCTATTGAAACTTTTATTTCTCGGCACAAATGCGAACTCGATAATCAATCTCGATTTATAAATCTCGTCTAAAGCTCATTTAATCAAACGCTCGACAACTGCTAGTTGAGCTGTGTCTGAATCCGATTCCTCGACCTTCGGTCTATGTCCGACTAATTATTCCGAGTCCGTACTCTCAAATGGAATCCTCAGTATGTCGTCCTCTAATTAATTCTTACTCGACTCAGCCTAATATCTTGTGTCTGCATTGAATTCCAAACCCACATCGACAGAGCTTTTAAAAATATCACGCTTTGCCTTCTACGACTAAAAATCCGAACGCCAGTCGTATCCCGAGACAATTTATTTTTGAATCATGCATAGAGAATTATTGCCGAGCAAAGTCAAATCAAACTCTCGGCCGAATTAATTGCTCAATCGTCCGTTCGTCCGAACTCTCGCTCACTCTGTTTTGCGTACAGACGAAATCCATAGGAGCATTTGTATTTCGCGAAATAATTAGTGTTCCGATAATCCGTGTTTAATCCAAACGCCATAAAATAAAATAGAAATAAATTAGCGCGGGCCGGTTTAGAGTTTGGGCCAGCCCAACCCAGCCCATTTGGCCTATGAGAAAACCCTAACCCTAGTGCCTTGTCACACCCGGGTTTTGGGACACCAAGACCCGGGCGCGAACATAATCACCAGGTGTGCTGGGACCAAGTCTCACACATATGATGAATCATGGCACATGATCGAATGTCACAACTTTACTATATAATAGGAGTTCTATACAAAATAAAAAAATAATTACATTATAAGGAGACAACGGTCCAGCAACCCAAAGTTGACTGGGAGACGACGACCTAGACCTCTCACGAACTCGTCACAGCATCCTTCATGCGCCTCATCCTGTGGTACCTATTCTTGACCTATGGGGGGTGTGAGACAGCAAGAGTGAGCTCACATACGTTCATCGCTCAACAAGTTGTGGGGAATAATGTGCATGAACTCGCTAAAGGTGGGAGCTCACGTGAAGTGTAAGGCTTACCAAAGAGGATGATTAGAGCTGAGCATTGCTTTTAAAGTTGGTCAAAATTTTATTAGCAATTACTAAATATAAGTAAATACCAACCCAATTAAGTAGTAGAACAAAAGTAACAACCTCACCTGCGATGCAATGCATATGACAAATTGAGTTTAGGTTCCATAATTTAATCATGTGAGTGTCCGAGCTGCTCATCACCGTGAGCACGGCTAGTATACCAGTTTTACACTCTGCAGAGGTTGCGCATCTTTACCCACAAGTCATGTTACCCATCTGCCAAGAGACGGCCAATCCCATACACCTCTTCCGAGGAGGCGAGGCAGGGTAACACTACGAGGCCTTTACAAAGTTCCGCTAGCTTCAGAAAACCCGGTACAGTTTATAGGAAGCTCCAATGCAGGAATCCCTCGCATGACCGCCATCGCAACAAAATCATCCCAAGGGCCTCCCTACACTGACCACTCCCCTACTGCCCTTGCCCCTTTCGGGTAAGGTAGTCATCCACTAGCTTTCCTAATTAATCAGCCAAGGGCGTCCATAAACCCTTGTGGTAGCACTGTTTTCCCGGGTGGTTCTCCATGTTCCAATTAACATAATGATCTTATCATGAACAATAAATAACAACTGATAATAAAAGTATAATCATGAATAAAATGTATCTCCATACCCATAACCACATAAAGAAATAGCAGGTACTACCCAAAAAGTGTAGTGGTAATCAAGGTATAAAGATAGTCAAACTGGGGTAACCTATTGGGTCCCATCAAAATTAACCTATGCAGATCATTATGATTAATTAGAACATGAGTGGGTAAAACAAGTGATCAAGGGCACAACTTGCCTGGCACTTGAGATTCTAGGTACCAACTTGCTCTTCAGATTCTCGAAATCTCACGCTAGTCGTAGCAATACAAACAAACAGTGTATAGGCAAAATTTAACATCACACCAAACTTATATGCAAAATACATATTAATAATATACATATTGAAATAAGATCACAGGGACAGGAATTATTAATTTTGGAGTTATAGAGTTTAAGTTATGAATTTCTGAAGTTATTTAGTACCTAGAATAGATTAACTCAAGTGAACAATTTTATTCCAAGTTACATGGCTAAAAAGTGTTACTAGTTGATAGAAAATATTAATACAAAATTATTGCAACCAGAATGGATCAATTTGGAGTTAGAATGAATTAAATATGAATTAAACAAGTTTCTAGAATTATTTTTGTATTAAAAATCAATTTCTGTAATTAATTATCCATTTTCATTATTCTCTGGACCGAACACTAATTACAGAGAACTCCGGGGAAAATCCAGAAGTTTTCCCCAGACTCATATTCACCTCGCGTGGATGGCGGGTTAATTCATAAATAATAGAAGGTCTCATGTGTAAAACGACACGGCCGAAGCGGTATCAGCCATGTTGGGCCGTCTGATCGACTGCTAGCGGCCACGATTAGATCAAACCATATTAAACCCTCGCTCTCACCAGACACCATCGGATCCCTAATGCACGACCCAGATTTAAAATAAACGCGTCCGATCGCATCCGTCCGGGGCCAGATAAACGACCCAGATGAATCCAGCGAACCGGTAAGATCTGATCTAATCTCCACCGCTGCCCTTGGATCTAACGGCGCACAGCGCCCCAACCTGGATGCCGCCGACGACGACAGATGGCACCCAAATCGCGGCGGCGCCATCGCTGTACCATGCCCGAGCTCGATCCCGAGCCCAAATCGCCATCGCTACCCGGTGAAAACCGAATTGAAGGACCATCGAAACGGAGGAGAAGATCTGTACCGAGGATTACGAAGCGACGCCTCCTAGCATCGACGCGCGGCGGATCCGCGGCCAAGGCGATGCTCCGGTGAAGAATTCGCCGGTGTAGAAAGCTACCGATCCGATGCCGACCCACGAACGTCTTCCCCGGGCCCCGGCGACGCTTCTCGACCGCAAACCAGAGATGGGGCGCAAGTGCAGCAGTGTCTCCACCATCGGCGGAAAATCTGCGGCGGCACAGACGGCTCTCGCTCACACCCTGTCGCGGCGGTGGTCGCGGCCGCAGATTTATACCCAGGCGGCGCTCGGAGTCCGAGCGGGTGCGAGCAGCGAGATCCGCGGGTCGGCCAGGTGTGGAGGGATCCCAGCGCTTAAGGTGTCGTGCGCCATGGAAGCCGAGCTGGGGGGTTTGCCGAGGCGAGTCGCCGCGGCAATGGCGTACAGCGGCGGCGCACAGTCTGGGAGGCGGGTTAGGGTTTGGGTGCACGCGCTTTATGGTCGGGTAATCGCGCGTGGAGAAGATCCCGGGACGTGGCCCGCCATGCTCGGGATGTGGTTGACGGGGAGGACGGATGGAGTCCGCGCGCACGAGTTCGTTCTGAGGCTTACGGTGTTGAAGATGGGCCTGACAGTGGGCCCCAGATGTCAGCGAGAAAACCCGCGCGCGCGCTTCAACTGAGAGGGACCCTGGCATGCGGGCCCATATCTCAGCTGGAAACGGTAGGGTGGGCACCTCGGACACGCGGAATGACAGGTAGGTCCCACGAGGCAGTCGCACAAGGGCGCGGTTGGTCGGGCCGCGCAGGAGCGAATTCAAGTGGGCCGATCGGCGAAGGTGGAGAAGTGGGCTGAAATCGAGAGCAGGGCCCAGTTAGGGTTAGGTTTTGTTTTATTCATTTCTTTTCTATTCATTTTCCTTTTTATTTTCAAACTTAGAGTTTTAAATTCAAATCCTGTGTTCAGTTTTTCCTCAACTTATATTGTGAAATCATAGATACCAATTTTGGGGTATTTTTAGGTATATATGTTATTTATATTTCTATGTCATTTTCTCTTTTTCTTTCTCTTCTCTCCTTTTTCTTATTTTCAAACCCTAATTTTGATTGAGGATTTAATCCAACTTTCAGAATTATTATTTTATTATCATTATCCTTATTATTTTATTTAATGCACAAACATATAAAAACTCCAACAAAATGCACTTTCTTTTATTTTGTATCATTTGTTTTTAATTAAGCACTATTAATTATATGTGTGCTCTTTTTATGATGCAAATAAGGCACATAAAATTGAGGAATTCACTCTGTATTCTTTGTATACAAATTTGAGTATTACAAATCCTACCCCCCTTAAAAATAATCTCGTCCTCGAGATTAGTAGAAAAGGGATGCAACCAGTTTGGTTTAGGAATCAAAAGTTTTGTTTCAAGTTTTTTTATACTCGCTAGTAGATGATTTGGAAAATATGGATATATATGTCTAGCCATCTATTATGTCAGATGAGGTACGATTATGGCAAGTATAGGTTGTGGCAAGGAAGAGTATAATAAGGAAAGACTTCATCCTGAACTGTGGATCTTGATTCCGCTGGCGATTCAACTTGATCTTTGAAGTCTTGAGTTGATGTTTATCCTTCTTTGACGTGGTTGGTGTTCTTTGGCCTTTCTTCTTGGAGTTGACATCCGTGTTAAGGACATATAGTTAGGATAGCCGGGGTACACGAGGTAGGTAGGTTTGAGCAGAGTTTTACTTTGCTTTTTGAACAAATGGGTTAGGCAACCTATGATGTATGTTAGGTTGTTGTTTACGGACGAGTTAGTCCAAGGTATTAATTTAGGGTAAGGTATGTTTATAGAATTAGGGCCTAATTTTTGTCGCCAACATTATCTAACTTATTTAAGTAACTCAAATTTGGATTAGATCATGGTTGTTATTCTAGAGTGGGATCAATAAGCTAATTAGGGCAAGATGAATCCATAAGGATAAGGTAGAATCTTTTGAGGTCAGTTAGATCTATTAAGATGGGGTAAGTAAAGTGGTTAGGATAAGATGAATTCCATCAAGATAAGATGAATCCATTAAGGTAAGAGTGAATTTTCTAAGGTAAGACAGATCTATTAGGATGAGATGGATCTTTAATGAAGGATAATCTAGGTTGATTAGTTATTTTATAAATATTCTTCTTTAACCCTAGATGTATATGCAGATGCAATTGTGGACATTACTCCACAACTCATCACACTCAATCAAAGATCCAAATCAGACAAGTATCATAAGAACAAACATTGAAGTTCATAGATATAAAAAAATATTTTTTTTTTGTTCATAAGAGTAGGTCCCTTATTCTTAAAGGTCTGTTTAGGTGCAGGATTTCAAAGTGTGAAATCCACTTTTGTCTTTAGAAGTGAAAAGGTAAGAGTAATCAGAGTAAAGCGGAATTAGATGAGAAAAGATTAAGAGAAGTTTAGAAAAGAATCAGAGTAGCAAAGGTAAGTAAGTATTGGTTGTCCAGTTCTATCTAGGTTTCGTCCTACAGTCAACATTCCTCTGATACCACTTCTGTCACACCCGGGTTTTGGGACACCAAGACCCGGGCACGAACATAATCACCAGGTGTGCTGGGACCAAGTCTCACACATATGATGAATCATGGCACAGGATTGAATGTCACAACTTTACTATATAATAGGAGTTCTATACAAAATAAAAAAATAATTACATTATAAGGAGACAACGGTCCAGCAACCCAAAGTTGACTGGGAGACGACGGCCTAGACCTCTCACGAACTCGTCACAGCATCCTTCATGCGCCTCATCCTGTGGTACCTGTTCTTGACCTGTGGGGGGTGTGAGACAGCAAGAGTGAGCTCACATACGTTCATCGATCAACAAGTTGTGGGGAATAATGTGCATGAACTCGCTAAAGGTGGGAGCTCACGTGAAGTGTAAGGCTTACCAAAGAGGATGGTTAGAGCTGAGCATTGCTTTTAAAGTTGGTCAAAATTTTATTAGCAATTACTAAGTATAAGTAAATACCAACCCAATTAAGTAGTAGAACAAAAGTAACAACCTCACCTGCGATGCAATGCATATGACAAATTGAGTTTAGGTTCCATAATTTAATCATGTGTGCGTCCGAGCTGCTCATGACCGTGAGCACGGCTAGTATACCAGTTTTACACTCTGCAGAGGTTGCGCATCTTTACCCTGCTCATGACCGTGAGCACGGCTAGTATACCAGTTTTACACTCTGCAGAGGTTGCGCATCTTTACCCACAAGTCATGTTACCCATCTGCCAAGAGACGACCAATCCCATACACCTCTTCTGAGGAGGCGAGGCAGGGTAACACTATGAGGCCTTTACAAAGTTCCACTAGCTTCAGAAAACCCGCTACAGTTTATAGGAAGCTCCAATGCAGGAATCCCTCGCATGACCGCCATCGCAGCAAAATCATCCCAAGGGCCTCCCTACACTGACCACTCCCCTACTGCCCTTGCCCCTTTCGGGTAAGGTAGTCATCCACTAGCTTTCCTAATTAATCAGCCAAGGGCGTCCATAAACCCTTGTGGTAGCACTGTTTTCCCGGGTGGTTATCCATGTTCCAATTAACATAATGATCTTATCATGAACAATAAATAACAACTGATAATAAAAGTATAATCATGAATAAAATGTATCTCCATACCCATAACCACATAAAGCAATAGCAGGTACTACCCAAAAAGTGTAGTGGTAATCAAGGTATAAAGATAGTCAAACTAGGGTAACCTATTGGGTCCCATCAAAATTAACCTATGCAGATCATTATGATTAATTAGAACATGAGTGGGTAAAAGAAGTGATCAAGGGCACAACTTGCCTGGCACTTGAGATTCCAGGTACCAACTTGCTCTTCAGATTCTCGAAATCTCACGCTAGTCGTAGCAATACAAACAAACAGTGTATAGGCAAAATTTAACATCACACCAAACATATATGCAAAATACATATTAATAATATACATATTGAAATAAGATCACAGGAACAGGACTTATTAATTTTGGAGTTATAGAGTTTAAGTTATGAATTTCTGAAGTTATTTAGTACCTAGAATAGATTAACTCAAGTGAACAATTTTATTCCAAGTTACATGGCTAAAAAGTGTTACTAGTTGATAGAAAATATTAATACAAAATTATTGCAACCAGAATGGATCAATTTGGAGTTAGAATGAATTAAATATGAATTAAACAAGTTTCTAGAATTATTTTTGTATTAAAAATCAATTTCTGTAATTAATTATCCATTTTCATTATTCTCTGGACCGAACACTAATTACAGAGAACTCCGGGGCAAATCCAGAAGTTTTTCCCAGACTCATATTCACCCCGCGTGGATGGCGGGTTAATTCATAAATAATAGAAGGTCTCATGTGTAAAACGACACGGCCGAAGCGGTATCAGCCATGTTGGGCCGTCCGATCGACTGCTAGCGGCCACGATTAGATCAAACAATATTAAACCCTCGCTCTCACCAGACACCATCGGATCCTTAATGCACGACCCAGATTTAAAATAAACGCGTCCGATCGCATCCGTCCGGGGCCAGATAAACGGCCTAGATGAATCCAGCGAACCGGAAAGATCTGATCTAATCTCCACCGCTGCCCTTGGATCTAACGGCGCACAGCGCCCCAACCCTGGATGCCGCCGGCGACGACAGATGGCACCCAAATCGCGGCGGTGCCATCGCTGTACCATGCCCGAGCTCGATCCCGAGCCCAAATCGCCATCGCTACCCGGTGAAAACCGAATTGAAGGACCATCGAAACGGAGGAGAAGATCTGTACCGAGGATTACGAAGCGACGCCTCCTAGCGTCGAAGCGCGGCGGATCCGCGGCCAAGGCGATGCTCCGGTGAAGAATTCGCCGGTGTAGAACGCTACCGATCCGATGCCGACCCACGAACGTCTTCCCCGGGCCCCGGCGACGCTTCTCGACCGCAAACCAGAGACGGGGCACAAGCGCAGTAGCGTCTCCACCGTCGGCGGAAAATCTGCGGCGGCACAGACGGCTCTCGCTCACACCCTGTCGCGGCGGTGGTCGTGACCGCAGATTTATACCCAGGCGGTGCCCGGAGTCCAAGCGGGTGCGAGCAGCGAGATCCACGGGTCGGCCAGGTGTGGAGGGATCCCAGCGCTTAAGGTGTCGTGCGCCATGGAAGCCGAGTTGGGGGGTTTGCCGAGGCGAGTCGCCGTGGCAATGGCGTACAGCGGCGGCGCACAGGCTGGGAGGCGGGTTAGGGTTTGGGTGCACGCGCTTTATGGTCGGGTAATCGCGCGTGGAGAAGATCCCGGGACGTGGCCCGCCATGCTCGGGATGTGGTTGACGGGGAGGACGGACAGAGTCCGCGCGCACGAGTTCGTTCCGAGGCTTACGGTGTTGAAGATGGGCCTGACAGTGGGCCCCAGATGTCAGCGAGAAATCCCGCTCGCGCGCTTCAACTGAGAGGGACCCTGGCATGCGGGCCCATATCTCAGCTAGAAACGGCAGGGTGGGCACCTCGGACACGCGGAATGATAGGTAGGTCCCACGAGGCAGCCGCACAAGGGCGCGGTTGGTCGGGCCGCGCAGGAGCGAATTCTAGTGGGCCGATCGGCGAAGGTGGAGAAGTGGGCTGAAATCGAGAGCAGGGCCCAGTTAGGGTTAAGTTTTGTTTTATTCATTTCTTTTCTATTCATTTTCCTTTTTATTTTCAAACCTAGAGTTTTAAATTCAAATCCTGTGTCCAGTTTTTCCTCAACTTATATTGTGAAATCATAGATACCAATTTTGGGGTATTTTTAGGTATATATGTTATTTATATTTCTATGTCATTTTCTCTTTTACTTTCTCTTCTCTCCTTTTTCTTATTTTCAAACCCTAATTTTGATTGAGGATTTAATCCAACTTTTAGAATTATTATTTTATTATCATTATCCTTATTATTTTATTTAATGCACAAACATATAAAAACTCCAACAAAATGCACTTTCTTTTATTTTGTATCATTTGTTTTTAATTAAGCACTATTAATTATATGTGTGCTCTTTTTATGATGCAAATAAGGCACATAAAATTGAGGAATTCACTCTGTATTCTTTGTATACAAATTTGAGTATTACATGCCTCCTCTATAAATATGAATTCCTCTCCCCTTGCACTTGGCAATTTTTTCACCTACCCCCTAGCCGCCACTTTCTTTTCTGTCTGGCTTCTTCCTCCCACGCGCAGCAGCAGGCGCCCCTCTTCCTCCCTACTTCATGGCAGCAGCATGCCAGCGCGCAGGGGCCTCCCATGGCCGCCAAGCTCCCTCAACGCCGGCGCTCCCTGCTCTCCTCCCCATGGGCGCGTCCCCTGTAGGCGAGCAGCGGATCCCATCTCCCAGCGCTCTCCATGGCGCGAGCTCCATTTTTTCCAGAGCCGCCAAAGCTCCTTCCATGGCGCCCAGGACTCCCATGGCCGCCCAGCTCTCTCCTCCCATTTTCTCCAGTCGCGCCCTCCCTGTTCCATGGCGTCTGGCCCTGCACTCTTCCCCCATGGCGCCCTCCCCCTGTTCTTCCCTGCTCGGCCAACAACCAGGGCGTCCAAAGCCCCTGTGCTCGGTGACCTTCTTCCACCTATGGCTGGCCTCTTCTTCGCAGCGCCCCTTTCCCCCTGCTCTCTGTTCAGCGCGCAGGAAGCCCGAACTCCTCTCCCCATGGCGCTCGGTTGGCCAGGGCGCCAACCCTCCCCTGCCATTTTTCTCCCATGGTTGAGCAGCAGCCCTGCGCAACGCTCTCTCTCCCATGGCGAGTAGCCTTCCTCCCCATGGTCATGGTTTGCGACAGGAGGTCGCGCGCTACATGTTCGATGTTTTGCGCAGCAGCCCCGACGTCTCCGCACACTGTCGGCTTACTGTTTTGTGAAGCGCAGTGAACAGCACGCCGGGATGCCCGTCAGGTGTTTGCTGTTTTGCGCAGCCCCAACGTCGTTGTCGTCGACCCCCGGTGATACCGCGATGATTCTTGTTCGATTCCGCATCGGCGTTGTTTTCCTGTTATTAATTGTGTATGTGTGCTGTTTTGTTTTTGTGGAGGAGTGGAACTCCGTGTTTGGCGTGGAGAAGAAGGCAAGCCGCTCAATGCTCATCGGATGTTCGGAACTATGCGCAAATTGGAATCGCCATCATTCTTACAAACATCGATTGGGTTCGTTTATGGTGAGTCGGTTTATGTCGCTCTCGATTGACTTGATTAATAAATTATATAGATGTGGTCGAAATGTTTCGGTGGTAGGTCGTAGTATGGTTGTGTTCATGATTTCGAGTTAGAGATTGGTGGTTTACGATTCGCATAAATTGGTCGATGATGTGTATGTGTGATTATGTGTGTGAAAATATATTTGTATGAATGGAAGCGTGTAGAGAAGAAAATGAGGTAGAGAAGAACTCTGATGTCTTTATATTTTGATAGGAAAAATATGCGATGCGTTGTTTGATGCGAAGACTAAGTTACAAAATGCGGATAATGTTTTGGGAGATACATCGAAAGATGTTTATGTAAAAAAGTGTATTAGTTTTATGCATGTGATCGGTGATTGTGATAGTCGATACAAATGAGAGTATGAGTAATCCGGTTGGATTCACTTGTGCGGTTGATGCCTTGTGCGTATTATGGGGACACGTAGGTCCGTGGGTGAGCCGATGTGTTATTTTGTCGTTGGATTGGATAGATATGTGGCTGCGATAGTTCCTTGGTGCGCCGTAGGGATTGGTCGCGAATGTGTTAATGGTTTGCTAACATGCTTCATCGTACATTAATGTGTTAGTGCGGCAAAAAATTGGTAAATCCTAAAGCATGCTTGGTGACTCCCGCACTCGGCTAGTGAGTCAGTCTAGGGTAATTATATTTATGTGTTCATCGTTAGTGTAGGTTAAATTAGGTGAAAAATGTAAATTACGTGACATATAATTGGTGTTTGGAAGATGAGATAGATTAATTTAGAAAGATGTGTTATCAAACATGTGTGTCGATGTGCGTTGTAGTAGTGATTGCGTTAACTTGAATAAGAGTCTCAAGTGCATGCCGTGCTATGGTTGTATTTGAGATAGTAAATTATAAGAGTTGCACAATATGAGGTTCGATCGATGTAGTTAATATTGATTGGACTGTAGAGAGGTGGTGACATGCCAAAGTAGTCATCGCTTCCTCTGTGGTTAAGTCAAGGTCATGTGTGGCGATGTTATTTACGTGGTGAATGTGTTTGTTGAATGTATGTGGTAATTTTAGTGCACTAAATGACACGGGTAGAAATTAGTAGTGCTCATGTGGTATCTAAGCTAAAATGCGAACTAGTGGGTGAAAAGCGCTTCGATATACATATATGCCGGATTTGATGATTGTGGTGAATGCGTTGATTAATTGTGTATGGTAGTTCTAGAGCGCGAAATAACTTGTATAAAAATTAGTAAGTCTACTTGTTAGTTCTCACTTGGTTATTTTAACTCTAACAATTGTCAAAGTGTTAGGATAATTCAAGTATCTAGAACGCGGCAATTCTTGAATTGTATAGGAGCTGAAATTTATTAATTGCTGTTTTGGACTGCACGCAGTGATTTCCCCGTGCTGTATGTTTGATAAACTAAATCATGTTTTCTGTAGGAAATCCATATAGAAAAGTTGTAGATAACTTTATTTTATTGCTGGTGTTAAAATTTGACAGTCATAAGTCTGATCGTTTAGAAGTTGTGCTTTTCACAAATTCAGTAACTGAATCTGTCCACTTTCTGTACAGATTTTATAAACTGCATTGTTTGCTTAATTTAATGTAACAATCAGTTCATGGTCGTTATAAG
This sequence comes from Zea mays, assembly GCF_902167145.1. NCBI lineage: Eukaryota > Viridiplantae > Streptophyta > Magnoliopsida > Poales > Poaceae > Zea > Zea mays. Next base: position 132,953,485 of record NC_050100.1, on the reverse strand, counting down.
AAAGATGTAGATGTTTTTCTTATCTTACTTTTGTTAAAATTTCATAACCATAGACCTGACAGTTTAGGAGTTATAAATTTTACAAACTGGTGCTGTGTTCTGTCCACCGTCAGAACAGATTTCGAAAACTGTGTTGTTTGATTTAGTTAAACATTGAATCACTTATTGGTGATTATAAAAGTTATGTAGTGCTTTTGCTGAGCTTTCCAAAAAGCCTTGGATCACTCTTTGTGGTGATCTGAAGGTTAAGTTATGAATGTTTAAAGTAGGAAGACAGAATCTGTCCAAATCTGGACAGAGCTGTTAGCACGTTTTAACTTTGCTAAGTGTTGAATCATGTTGTGATGACAATACCAAAGTTGTAGTTCACTTTTTAAGCTTTCTATAAAATCCTAGTTTGCTAGTTTTGGATTAATAATTGAAGAGTTATGATTAAAACAAGTAACTGTTGTGTTGCTGTCCCAAAAATCTGCAAGTGCGCATTTGAATGTTTAGTTCACCCTTTTTGCTAAAATATTTGGTTAGCACTTAAGTAATGTAGACTTTCCATGACTAAGCTTAATAATGCACGCGTGTCATGCTTTATATGTTTATTCTCTGGTTGATTGTGATATGGGAGTTCCATAGACATTGATGCCTATGTCCGCTATTGAACTTGTGTGGTTGGTGATGCTTTTGCGTTATCAATAGGAGAACTAATGAAAAGCCGTATCCAAATAAATGAAATATGCGTGCTTGTGATGTCGTAGTTGTGTTACATAAATAAATAAGATGTTGTCGTCTTTTTAGTGGTGTCAATGTTGAATGCCGATAACGTAAGAATAGCTAGCGCTTGAATAGCTAGTGGTGTCAATGAAATATGCGTTGCAGTCTTACAATTTAATGTTTAGTTCGCTACTGTGTCTTGAATATCTTGTGCTATTTTCATTATATTCATACATATGCATCTTGCATCTCATTTAGGACCGAGAGATGATGATCAAGCCAGTGATGTGGTGCCAACCACAAGATGCAGTTGGTGGACGACCTGAAGAATGGTGGACTTACCCAGTGGATACTCGCCAAGCGAGTACCCCCTGCAAACACTATCTAAGTGTTCAATTCCAGGCAAGCCCCGGTTTTATGCATAACCGTTTATATATACTCTTTTACTACACTTAATGTTTGTAGGCTTGTACTGTGCACTTAAGTGTAGGAGTTGACTGGAACCTTAGTTGCATGAACTCAGGATTCCTTTTGAGATGGATACTAGTATGCTAGGTCGAGTAGCTGCTTTACTAATTAGGGATCTCAGTAGAAGTCGAGTGATTTTTCTAGCACTCGCACAAGGTCAGGAATTGGTTGTATCCATTTTTATATCGGAATGATGATGGTCTGTGGACAACGATCCATGGGGATGCGTTGTCTACGAGACGGAAATTGGAATAAGCATTAAGGTGTGGTACCGTGTGTCAAGCATTTGAACGTACTAAACATATGCCGAGAAACATGGTAAATCGGTAAGCCTAGTACCTGAGTGAACCTGCCCGCAAACTTTACTCCTCACGCGACCTGAGACATAGTCTCCAATTCCGGTTATGGTGGGTACAAGTGCGGTCACTGCACGACGGCAGTCGGGGTTAGTGAGGCATTGTACGCCAAGGCGGTGAGCCCTGTTCTGTTGATGGGGAATCGATGGGGACGGTTGATGTGTGTGGGGACGGAGTGCCTCGCCACGTCGTGTGTTTAGGTTTACCTTGCAAGGTTTAAAAACTCGATTTGAATCGTCTGCTTCTCGCAACTAATGAGACTGCTTGATCCATGCTGCTACATTGAGTAACAAGTGGAAATGTGTTGACCGACAAAAGATGTTGATTGCTAAAATGCTTGATACCATGTATGATTAGCTAGGTACAGATTTAGTCTTAAGAGAATCACACTAAAACTTGAAAAGCTAAAACTTGATTTTAGACTCAGCTAGTGCTTTTGGCAATCCAAACCCCTCAGCCAAACAGCTGCATGTCTAGAGGTAGAGGAGTAGACTCCTCACACCGGGTAAGTCTAGCTGAGTATTAGTATACTCAGCCTTGCTTGTGGCATAATTTTTGCAGGTACCTCCTTGTTGTGGTTGATGGTGTGACTTGGCCTCCATCTCCATCCCTGCCTTGGGATAGACGATCAAGTGGGTTATTGCTGCCATAGGAGAGGACCAGGAGGAGTAGCGTGGCCAGGCTTCGCCTTGTTACTCGATTTTCTCCGTTAGTTATTTTCGCTGCATTAAAATTTATGGTTATTATTTCTAAAACTCCAATAATGTAATCACTAATGATACTTATTAAATTTGTGGTATTATGTTTTATTGTATTTCTCTGTGCCTCACCTTCGTGTGAGCTAGTGGTATTCGATCCTGGTAAGTGGCTTTATCGGACTAGATCCGAGGGACGGACGGGTTACTCCTGTTAAGTGTGTTGCTTCCCTTAAGCTGGAATAATTCGGGCGGTTCCGCCACAGGGTTTTGCTTAGATTATTCTGTTCTCGAACAGTAGCTGGCATCGGCTTGTGAGACCCCATCTCGTAATCAACACTGTTTGGATGTGTTCTTCTTATTCTTACTTGTGTTCTTGATTGCACTTGTAGGGATAAGCCTTCGTGGCAAGGTCACTCGTGTCTCACGGGAGATAACCAACGGAGCAGTGGTGTAGTGATTGCGAGGAGCCGTTCGTTTGGAGCCTTGGATCATCAACATCGAGATCTCCACCCAATCAAGTTATCGTACCTCACAGAAGATCGAGACTTTGTATCCTATCACCTTTGACGCGTCGTGGCCTCATCCGAGATGGTGTGTGGTGGCGGCGTGCCTTACCATGGCTGACATGGGGGTAACCATGCCTACCTTGCCTCTACGTCAGGCTGGTACATACGTGCTCTTATGGTGTTTGACAGGAGGGCATGGCATAGGGGCCCACAGATGTATAGGCCACCATTGTAAGATTGTGCCTCTCTGCCTCGCTGAGTTGCTTGGCAGTGAAAGCATCTAGGCCTCCAGTTGCTTTTAGTGATTAATGACAGCGTAAGATTATTGTGACTAACATATGCAGACTACACGGTAAGTTAAGTCACAATGCAGGTAAATTGGACTTCAACAAAACACCCCAGATGATGGAAATCAGATAAATGGCTAAGGAAGGATGTCTAAAAGGTTAAGGACTGCTAATTCTATGTGTCGAAGGAGTTGTAGGACAGTTAGATTAGAAATAGGCCTTTTATTTTGTTTTTAGCCGTACTATAAAGGGCAGTTTCAGATGAGTAACTTGACCTAGACTTGTCTCATGTAGTATTGTAGCATAGAACTAGTGCTAGGTCTCCCACGTAGGTCCACGAAAAAGTTAGAGCAAAACAGATTCTAAAAACACTTAGAAAAAGTGATGGAGTGCCTTTGCTGGGTTACTGGACCAGTCTGGTGGCACACTGGACTGTCCGACCAGATGGGCCTCCCTGTGCTCGGTCTAGCAGTGGGCACCGGACCGGTCCGATGGCCCACCAGATCGATCTTCTAGAGAGCCCTGCAGACTAGGTCTACTAGCCTAGCGCACCAGACTGGTTCGGTGGACATTCGCTGGCACGCTGTACGAGGTGAGTGTAATGGCTACTTCTGTGTAAGACCTAAAATTGGTAGAAAAATAAATAAATAAATAGAATAAATAAATACATATATTATAAAATAATAAAATAAGGAAAATTCTCCAAAGGTTTTAAATCAAAACACCTTTCCTTAAAGATATTCATAATTCGGAAGTTACTACTCCAAAAAGGAATATATCTAAAAATAATAATAACAATAATTAAAGATGCTTAGATAAACTAAATTGCCCTTGGATTAGGTTATATATAAGAATTATGATTAAACTATTTCTTAATCTATATAATCTACAAATATAAATTATATTTTCCTAGAATTAATATGGGATGGACTATTCTCTATTATATGATTGGGAATCATGTATAAAAGAACTAAAATATAACAAATATGTAAATATATATATATATATATATATATATATATATATATATAATTGTCGGGGACCATAATTAGGGGTACCCCCAAGACTCCTAATCTCAGCTGGTAACTCCCATCAGCACAAAGCTGCAAAGGCCTGATGGGCGCGATTCCGGTCAAGGCTCCGTCCACTCAAGGGACACGATCTCGCCTCGCCCGAGCCCAGCCTCGGGCAGGAACAGCCGACCCAGGCAGATTCACGCCTCGCCCAAGGGTCCCCTCAAGCGACGGGCACACCTTCGACTCGCCCGAGGCGCAGCTCGGGCAGGGTTCACGGAGAAGCAACCTTGGCCGGATCCCCACGCCAACCGACCGTATCGCAGGAGCATTCAATGCAAGGATCGCCTGACACCTTATCCTGAGGCACGCTCCTCAGTCGACAAGGCCGAAATGACCGTAGTCACCGCGCCGCTCCACTGACTGACCTGACAGGAAAACAGCGCCGCCTGCCCTGCTCCGACTGCTGTGCCACTCGCCAGAGTGAGGCCGACAATAGCTAAGTCCAGCCTCGGGCGCCATAGGAAGCTCCGCCTCGCCCGACCCCAGGGCTCGGACTCAACCTCGACTCCGGAAGACAGTCTCCGCCTCGCCCGACCCCAGGGCTCGGACTCAACCTCGACACCGGAAGACGGTCTCCGCCTCGCCCGACCCCAGGGCTCGGACTCAGCCTCGACTCCGAAAGACGGTCTCCGCCTCGCCCGACCCCAGGGCTCAGACTCGACCTCGACCTCGGACGACGGACTCCGCCTAGTCCGACCCCAGGGCTCGGACTCAGCCTCGACTCCGGAAGACGATCTCCGCCTCGCCCGACCCCAAGGCTCAGACTCAGCCTCGACCTCGGAGGAGTCACCGCCTCGCCCGACCTCGGGCTCGGACCGACCACATCACAGGGGGGCCCATCATTACCCTACCCCTAGCTAGCTTAGGCTACGGGGAACAAGACCGGCGTCCCATCTGGCTCGCCCCGGTAAAACAGGTAATGATGGCACCCCGCGTGCTCCATGACGACGGCGGTTCTCAGCCCCTTACAGAAGCAAGGAGACATCAGCAAAGATCCGACAGCCCCGATAGCTGTACTTCCACAGGGCTCAAGCGCTCCTCCGACGGCCACGACATCACATGAACAGGGCAGCAACACCTCTCCGACAGCCACGACGGCATGTACATAGGGCTCTGGCTTCCCTCTGCTAGACACGTTAGCACATTGCTACACCCCCCATTGTACACCTGGGCCCTCTCCTTACGTCTATAAAAGGAAGGTCCAGAGCTCTCGTACGAGAAGGTGGTCGCGTGGGAGAACGGGCCGATGCACAAGGCTCACACTCTCTCTCTCTCCCACGCGAACGCTTGTAACCCCCTACTGCAAGCGCATCCGCCCTGGGCGCAGGACAACACGAGGCCGCGGTTTCCCCTTACTGTTTTCCCCCTTGTGTTCCGCCTCGCGCCGACCCATCTCGACTGGGACACGCAGCAACAATTTATTCGTCGGTCTAGGGACCCCCTAGGGTCAAAACGCCGACAATTGGCGCGCCAGGTAGGGTCCTGCTGCGTGTTGACGAACAGCTTCCCGTCAAGCTCCAGATGGGTAGTCTCCAGCAACCTTTCCAACCCGGGACGATGCTCCGTTTCGGGAGTCTTGAGTTCATGTCCCTCGACGGCAGCTACGACATGATACTCCTTCCTCCGCGGCGCGACAACGACAATGGCGGCCGTCAGCCCGCCCACCGGCGGCAGAATCGACGACGTCTTCCCCACGTGGCGGAAGAGCAACATCCGAGTCTGTCCCGTCACCTTCCCCGCCGACGGAGGAGGAGGCAGGGCAGCCATGGCCAAGCAGGAGGCGGCACCTCGTCGGCTGTCGAGCGAGTCGACTGCGTCGGCGCCCTAGAGTGGGACACGTCGGGCGTTGACCTCGCGTCTGAGACGAAGACGAGCGTCGTTTCTGTCACACCCGGCTTTAAGGAACAAAGCCAGGTGCATCTCATACATGCGCCAAGAAGACAACATATATAATAACAGAGTGTATAGAGATAAATGTCACAATAATCAGAGTATTTATTACATAGCGGAAGTCTTACTACAAAATAAAATATAAATATAAAACGAACTAAGGATCGTCGTTGGCGCAAATGTCAACTGAGAAACGCCACCTAGATCAGATCAAACTCCTCGCTTTGTGGCTCCTCCTGAACCACCTGTTCTTCTCCTGTGGGGGTGTGAGACGGCAAGGGTTAGCTCACACATGATCATAGCTCAACAAGTTGTGGGGAACCAGTGGACATGAACTCACAAAGGTGAGAGTTCATGTGATGTGTAAGGCTAATCAATGACAGGGGTTAAAGCTGAGCATTGCTTTTAATTAGTTGGTCAAAATTTTATTAGCAGTTACTAAGTGTAAGTAAATACCAAACCTTAAATAAAGTAATTGAACAAAATTAATAATAAACCCATGCAATGCAAATGACAAAATTGAATTTAAGTTCCATAATTTAATCATCGGAGAGTCCTGAGCTACTCATGACCGTGAGCTCGGCTAGTATACCAGTTTTACACTCTACAGAGATTGTACCCTTTACCCACAAGTCGTGTATCCCATGTCGCCAGGGTTAGCTAGACCCTTAGACACTACCGAGGTGAATGGCTAGGGATCCTCTACGAGGCCTTTACAAAGTTCCACTAGCTTCCGAAAACCCGCTACAGTTTATGGGAAGAGCACTTGCAAGAATCCCCCGTCTGACCGCCATCGCAGCAAAATCAACCCGAGAACCTCCTTGCATGCAATCCCCTACTGCCCTTGCCCCTTTCATCTGATTAAATAAATTCTAAATGCGGAGTAATGGACACTTGTTCTTCACAGTGACATCATTAAGGGATCTATAATCCACTCACATCCTTTGTGATCCATCCTTCTTCTGTACAAACAGAACCGACACTCCCCAAGGTGAGGAACTCGAACGAATATATCCACCCTCTTGTAATTTCGTTAACTGCATCTTCAGTCCCTTTAACTCTTCTATAGACATCCTGTATGGCCGTTTGAAAGTAGGGGCAGTCCAGGTAAGGGATCAATGACAAACTCAACTTCCTTATATGGTGGCATCCGTGGTAACTCTTGTGGGAAGACATTCGGAAAATCTCTAACCACACGGATGTTGACACCAACAAACTTCCCATCTACTAAGAATGCCGCTAGTCTGGTGGCGGTAGTTACTGCAATTCTAACTTCAAATATTTCTCCTTTGGAACTGGTGAGTTCTATGGTTCCTTTAGCACTGTGTATAAACTGCCTTTGCCTTTCTTAACCATGACATACCAAGGATCACGTCTATAGTGATCTCTTCTAACACTATAGGGGTAGCCCATCTGGGTTAGAAACACAGGGTACGAAAGAAAGGATTGTAGACAAGGCATGTAATTATGAGGCATGTTACTTTGGGAGATTTATTAGCTAAGTAGATTAGTGTGTCACCTACTAACTCTAATACATTACATTATGGTGGTACATGCTAAGATGCCCGACTATAATGTTTCAATCAATCAAAGAAGCAAATCAAGCATTTATCATCAGAACAATCAACCAACATTTTTTTAATAGAGAAAATAATTTTAATTTTGTCTTAGGTCTCCTATCTCTTAAAAAGGTCATAAATGTAGGATTCCAAGGTGTGAAATCCATCATGTCTTAGAGTAGAAAAGGTAAGAATGATCAGAGTAGAAAAGCAAAAGGTGAGACAAGATCAAGATGAGATAAGTATAGAATGAATCAGAGTAAGGTAAGGGTTTTGTCCATTTCTATCTAGGTTTCGTCCTACAGTCAACATTTCCTCTAATACCGCTTCTGTCACACCCGGCTTTAAGGAACAAAGCCAGGTGCATCTCATACATGCGCCAAGAAGACAACATATATAATAACAGATTGTATAGAGATAAATGTCACAATAATCAGAGTATTTATTACATAGCGGAAGTCTTATTACAAAATAAAATATAAATATAAAACGAACTAAGGATCGTCGTTGGCGCAAATGTCAACTGAGACACGCCACCTAGATCAGATCAAACTCCTCGCTTTGTAGCTCCTCCTGAACCACCTGTTCTTCTCCTGTGGGGGGTGTGAGACGGCAAGGGTGAGCTCACACATGATCATAGCTCAACAAGTTGTGGGGAACCAGTGGACATGAACTCACAAAGGTGAGAGTTCATGTGATGTGTAAGGCTAATCAATGACAGGGGTTAAAGCTGAGCATTGCTTTTAATTAGTTGGTCAAAATTTTATTAGCAGCTACTAAGTGTAAGTAAATACCAAACCTTAAATAAAGTAATTGAACAAAATTAATAATAAACCCATGCCATGCAAATGACAAAATTGAATTTAAGTTCCATAATTTAATCATCGGAGAGTCCTGAGCTGCTCATGACCGTGAGCTTGGCTAGTATACTAGTTTTACACTCTGCAGAGATTGTACCCTTTACCCACAAGTCGTGTATCCCATGTCGCCAGGGTTAGCTAGACCCTTAGACACTACCGAGGTGAATGGCTAGGGATCCTCTACGAGGCCTTTACAAAGTTCCACTAGCTTCCGAAAACCCGCTACAGTTTGTGGGAAGAGCACTTGCAAGAATCCCCCGTCTGACCGCCATCGCAGCAAAATCAACCCGAGAACCTCCTTGCATGCAATCCCCTACTGCCCTTGCCCCTTTCGGGTAAGGTAGTCTTCCACTAGCTTTCCTAGTTAGTTGGCCAAGGGCGTCCCATTAAACCCTTATGGTGGCACGTGTTTCTCAAGTTAAGCTCCATGTTCCAATTAACATTTAATGATCTTGACATGAACATAAATAAAATAACAACATAATTGGAACATAGATATAATGAAATATTATCCCAAAACCATGTAAAGCAATAGCAAAACTACCCAAGTGATTTAGGGATAACAAGGTAAAGAGATAAACAATCTAGGGTGACCTATTGGGTCCCATCAAAATTAAACCTATGCATGGTAAATGATTATAAAGAACATTATTGGGTAGCAAAAGTGAATCAAGGGCACAACTTGCCTTTAATGAGCTCCTGCTCAGCTACTTCTATCTGCTGCTCACCAGGATCCTCGGTCACGGGCTCTTCTACTCACCACAATACAAACAAGCACAGTACATAGAGAAAATTAACATCACACCAAACATATAAACAAAATACACAGTAATAATCTACACATTAAAATAAAGTCCTAGGAATAGGAATCATAATTTTTGGAGTTATAGATTTTAAGTTATGAATTTTCAAAGGTTTCATGTGCTTAAAATAGGATTAAGTGAGAAATTATTTTTCTTAGTATTTTCATGTAAAAACAGAGGTACTAAGTGATAGAGAATAAAATTACGAAATTTTAGAAACTGGAATGGATTAATTTGGAGCTAGTATGAATCTTCTATGAATTTATCAAGATCTAGTAATTATTTTCATGTTAAAAATCCATTTTCTATTCATTTATTCGATTTAAACGATCTCTGGACTAGGCCGCGGGTTAATTTTGTTACTCTCTGGGGTTTCTTTTGTAAATGACCCAATCTGAAGGGGTATGATCTAATATGGGTCGCATGATTGAACTTGGACGCTCGAGATTAGATCTGGATCACGGCGAACCGGTATGCTGCGCGATCCGTTGGATCCAGATCCGACGCCCTTGGTTTAATGAAGCCTAGAGCGATGACCGTCATCCGATCCCGATCGGACGGCCAGGGTCATATTCCGTCGTGATCTAATCCTAGCCGATCAAGCCGGATCCGATGGCCCCCGGTCGTCGCCCTCCTCCCAGCGAACTCCGGTGACCGCACACAGACCCACGACGGCGCTCCATTACCGAGCTGGCCACCCGTGCCCCAGGCGACCCGAAATCCAACCTAACGGAAGCTACATGATGTAGGGGCAAGAGTGAATGCGTGAAGAAGGTTCTCACCATAGATGGCACCCAGCAGAGCTGCGTCGACGAGGAGGCACGGTCACGGCGGAAATCCAAGTCCCGGCGAACGATTTCCCTACGGACCGCGACGACTCCATGCAAATTGATGCCACAGGCACATCTGATGCATCATGGCAAACACCCGGTTACATTCTCCCATGCCCGAACGGCGACGAACACAGAAATCAGTGGCAGCGGCGATTTCTCACTCTTCCTCTTGATTCGTCAATGGTGGCTCACGACAATTCGACTGGTAGAGGCGAGGGGAGAAGCGGAATAGTAGCCAGGGGGGTGCATACTTATCCCATTGCGAGGAATGACTGCCGAGTCAACCGGGCGAGCGGCAATGGCGGCTCGGTTTGTTACCGAGATCCACGGAGGGGTTCTGGGCGCACTGCTAGGCTGGCCGGACTGCCACGCGCGGCTCCACTGGCCAGACGCTGGGAGCGGCGCGCGCGTGATACGGGAGAGGGAAGAAGGAGCAGCGGCGGGATCCGCGCACATGCGAGCGACGAATCCGTGGCGTTCTGTTGTGGAGCTCGCGTGGGAGATGAGCCTGACATGGTGGCCCCACCAAGCAGTGACCAACAGAGAATGCGAGCAAAGGGTGGCTGACATCCCGGACCCAGGTGTCGGCGCTAGGGTAAGGCACGGCAATGGGCCAGCGCGAGGAGGAGGGTTCAATGGGTCGAGTGAAGTTTGGGCCCAGCAGGCGTTTTCTCTTTTTTTTATCTGTTTCTTTTTTTATTTTCTTTCCCAAGTCCAAGACTTCAATTCAAATTTAAATTTCTATTTCTATTTGAACTTCGATTTTAAATATTAAACACAAATCTAATATGAACAGTGATTTTACTACCCGGCATAATAATATATTTTTTTATCTTATAATGTGTATTCATTTATTTTTCTTCTCTTTTCTAGATTCAAGAATTTCTTTTAGATTCTAAATTTCCCCGCGACACGCCAACCCCAAGCAGACGGACGACGCCAGCACGCTCGCGAAGGACTTGCTAGGCGTTAGCCTCGTACCTGAGATAACGGTGCAGTCCGTCCCTGACGCGACTTCGTCACCATCCGTCGATCAGGAGGTACCGTCCGTTTCCCATCCTGTGCCTTTTAGATTCAGCTTCGACCCACCGAGCGGCCCCGCTTCGGTGGACGCTTTCATAAAGGCATATCCGAACCTTCTGGGGTATCATATGTGGTCAACCTGGGACCGACTGACGGCCGTCTCGACCTACGGGCCCCCGGGTTCCGAGGAAGATGACGAGCCCGACTCTGGTTGGGATTTCTCCGAGCTCGATAACCCCAGTGCCATGCGGGACTTCATGACCGCATGTGACTACTGCCTCTCCGATTGCTCCGATAGTAGCCACAGCCTCGGCGACGAGGACTGTGGCCCAAGTTGCGAATGTTTCCACGTCGATCTAGGGGGTCTCGATGAAGGAAACCACCTTGGTATGCCGGAGGACGGCGATCCCCCTAGGCCTGCGCCTCGCGTTGACATCCTTCAGGAGCTAGCTGTGGTCCCAGTCCCTGCGGGGGGTCAGGACGCACAGTTCGAGCAAATCCGCGAGATGCAGGCCAGGCTCGACGAGGAAGCAGGACAACTTGTGCAGCTCCGGCAAAATATCGGGCAGGAGTGGGCAGGCTGAGCACCGGTCGGAGAAGCACGTCATCTGGCCCAGGACATCCAGCACTGCATCGCCGACGATGCCAGGACAAGGCTGCCCCCGGCTTCCATTGGGGTCGGCCAGAACCTGGCTGCAGCAGCAATACTACTCCGAGCGATGCCGGAACCATCCACCACCGAGGGGCGGCATATCCAGGGAGAGCTCAAGAATCTCCTGGAGGATGTCGCGGTCCGACGGGCTAAAAGCTCTGCCTCCCGAAGGCAGGGGTACCCCCCCGGAGCATCACGCCGCGACTTCCCGATTCATGCGGGAAGCCTCGGTCCACACCGGGCGCACGCGGAACACAGCGCCTGTGGCCCCGGGTCGCCTCGGCAACGAGCACCACCGCCGCGACCGTCGAGCCCACCTCGACGATAAGGTGCACCGAGGCTACCACCCCAGGCGTGGGGGACGCTACAACAGCGGGGAGGATCGAAGCCCCTCGCCCGAACCACCCAGTCCGCAAGCTTTCAGCCGGGCCATACGACGAGTGCCGTTCCCGACCCGGTTCTGAACCCCGACTACCATCACCAAGTACTCAGGGGAGACAAGGCCGGAACTATGGCTCGCGGACTACCGGCTGGCCTGCCAGCTGGGTGGAACTGACAATGACAACCTCATCATCCGCAACCTCCCCCTATTCCTCTCCGATGCCGCCCGAGCCTGGCTGGAGCATCTGCCTCCTGCGCAGATCTCCAACTGGGACGACCTGGTCAAAGCCTTCGCCGGCAACTTCCAGGGCACATACATGCGCCCTGGGAACTCCTGGGATCTCCGAAGCTGCCACTAGCAGCCGGGAGAGTCCCTGCGTGACTACATCCGGCGATTCTCGAAGCAGCGCACCGAGCTGCTTAACATCACCGACTCAGACGTCATCGGCGCGTTCCTCGCCGGCGCCACTTGCTGCGACCTGGTGAGCAAGCTGGGTCGCAAGACTCCCACCAGGGCAAGCGAGCTGATGGACATCGCCACCAAGTTCGCCTCTGGTTAGGAGGCGGTCGAGGCCATCTTCCGGAAGGACAAGCAGCCTCAGGGGCACTAGCCGGAAGATGTCCCCGAGGTGTCCGCTCAGCGCGGCACCAAGAAGAAGGGCAAGAAGAAGTCGCAAGCGAAACGCGACGCTGCCGACGCAGACCTTGTCGCCGCCGCCGAGCACAGGAACCCTCAGAAGCCTCCCGGGGGCGCCAACCTGTTCGACAAGATGCTCAAAGAGTCGTGCCCCTATCATCAGGGTCCCGTCAAGCACACCCTTGAGGAGTGCGTCATGCTTCGGCGCTACTTCCACAAGGCCGGGCCACCGGCGGAAGGTGGCAGAGCCCGTGACAACGACAAGAAGGAGGATCACAAGGCAGAGGGGTTCCCCGAGGTCCACGAATGCTTCATGATCTACGGTGGGCAAGTGGCGAATGCCTCAGCTCGGCACCGCAAGCAAGAGCGCCGGGAGGTCTGCTCGGTGAAGGTGGCGGCGCCAGTCTACCTAGACTAGTCCGACAAGCCCATCACCTTCGACCAAGGCGACCACCCTGACCGCGTGCCGAGCCCGGGAAAGTACCCGCTCGTTGTCGACCCCGTCATCGGCAACGTCAGGCTTACCAAGGTCATCATGGACGAAGGCAGCAGCCTCAACATCATCTACGCCGAGACCCTCGGGCTCCTGCAGATCGATCTGTCCTCGATCCGGGCCAGCGCGACGCCCTTTCACGGGATTATCCCCGGGAAGCGCGTCCAACCCCTTGGGCAACTCGATCTGCCCGTCTGCTTCGGGACTCCCTCCAACTTCTGAAAGGAAACCCTCACATTCGAGGTGGTCGGGTTCTGAGGAACCTACCACACAGTGCTGGGGAGACCATGCTACGCCAAGTTCATGGCCGTCCCCAACTACACCTACATCAAGCTCAAGATGTCGGGCCCCAACGGGGTCATCACCGTCGGCTCCACGTACCGACACACGTACGAATGCGACGTGGAATGCGTGGAGTACGTCGAGGCCCTCGCCGAATCCGAGGCCCTCATCGCTGACCTAGAGAGCCTCTCCAAGGAGGCACCGGATGCGAAGCGCCACGCCGGCAACTTCGAGCCAGCTGAGACGGTTAAGTTCGTCCCTCTCGACCCCAGCAACGACATCTCCAAGCTCGACCCCAAATAGGAAGCAGTGCTCGTCGACTTTCTTTGCGCGAACGCCGAGGTTTTTGCGTGGAGTCCCTCGGACATGCCTGGCATACCGAGGGATGTCACCGAGCACTCGCTGGATATCCAAGCTGGAGCCCGACCCGTGAAGCAGCCTCTGCGCTGATTCGATGAAGAAAGGCGCAGAGCCATAGGCGAGGAGATCCACAAGCTGATGGCTGCAGGGTTCATCAAAGAGGTATTCCATCCCGAATGGCTAGCCAACTCTGCGCTTGTGAGAAAGAAAGGTGGGAAATGGCGGATGTGTGTAGACTACACTGGTCTAAACAAAGCATGTCCGAAAGTTCCCTACCCTCTGCCTCGCATAGATCAAATCGTGGATTCTACTGCTGGGTGCGAAACCCTGTCGTTCCTCGATGCCTACTCAGGGTATCACCAAATCAGGATGAAAAAGTTCGACCAGCTCGCGACTTCTTTCATCACACCCTTAGGCATGTACTGCTACATTACTATGCCATTTGGTTTGAGGAATGCGGGTGCGACATACCAAAGGTGCATGAACCACGTGTTCGGAGAGCACATTGGTCGTACGGTCGAGGCTTACGTCGATGACATCGTAGTCAAGACAAGGAAAGCCTCCGACCTCGTCTCTGACCTTGAAACGACATTCAAGTGTCTCAAGGAGAAAGGCGTAAAACTCAATCCCGAGAAGTGTGTCTTCGGAGTCCCCCGAGGCATGCTCCTGGAGTTCATCGTCTCCGAGCGGGGCATCGAGGCCAACCCGGAGAAAATTGTGGCCATCACGAACATGGGGCCCATCAAGGACTTGAAAGGAGTACAGAGGGTCATGGGATGCCTTGCGGCTCTGAGCCGTTTCATCTCGCGCCTCGGCGAAAGAGGCCTACCTCTGTACCGCCTCTTAAGGAAGACCGAGCACTTCACTTGGACCCCCGAGGCCGAGAAAGCCCTCGGGAACCTAAAGGCGCTCCTTACAAGTGCGCCCATCTTGGTGCCCCTGCTACCGGAGAAGCCCTCTTGATCTACGTCGCCGCTACCACTCAGGTGGTCAGCGCCGCGATCGTAGTCGAGAAACGAGAAGAGGGGCACGCATTGCCCGTCCAGAGGCCGGTCTACTTCATCAGTGAGGTACTGTCCGAGACCAAAATCCGCTACCCGCAAATTCAGAAGCTACTGTACGCGGTAATTCTGACGCGGCAAAAGTTGCGACACTACTTCGAGTCTCATCCGGTGACTGTGGTGTCATCCTTCCCCCTGGGAGAGATCATCCAGTGCTGAGAGGCCTCGGGTAGGATTGCAAAGTGGGTGGTGGAGATCATGGGCGAGACAATCTCGTTCGCTCCTCGGAAGGCCATCAAGTCCCAAGTCTTGGCGAACTTTATGGCTGAATGGGTCGACACCCAGCTTCCAGCAGCTCTGATCCAACCGGAACTCTGGACCATGTTTTTCGACGGGTCGCTGATGAAAACAGGAGCGGGCGCGGACCTGCTCTTCATCTCTCCCCTCAAGAAGCACCTCCGCTACGTGCTACGCCTCCATTTCCCGGTGTCCAACAACGTGGCCGAGTACGAGGCTCTGGTTAACGGGTTGCGCATCGCCATCGAGCTAGGGGTCCGGCGCCTTGACGCTCGGGGTGATTCGTAGCTTGTCATCGACCAAGTCATGAAGAACTCCCATTGCCGCGACCCGAAGATGGAAGCTTACTGCGACGAGGTTCGGCGCCTGGAGGACAAGTTCTACGGGCTCGAGCTCAACCACGTCGCTCGACGATACAACGAGACTGCGGACGAGCTGGCTAAGATAGCCTCGGGACGGACAACGGTTCCTCCGGACGTCTTCTCCCGAGACTTACATCAACCCTCAGTCAAGACCGACGACACTCCCGAGCCCGAGAAGGTCTCGGCCCTGCCCGAGGCGCCCTCGGCTCAGCCCGAGCCACCCTCGGCCCCTGAGGGTGAGGCACTGCGCGTCGAGGAAGAGCGGAATGGGGTCCCGCCTAATCAAAACTAGCAGACCCCATACGTGCAATATCTCCACCGAGGAGAGCTACCCCTCGATAGAGCCGAAGCTCGACGACTGGCGCGGCGCGCCAAGTCGTTCGTCTTGCTGGGTGATGGAAAGGAGCTCTACCACTGCAGCCCCTCAGGCATCCTCCAGCGATGCATATCCATCGCCGAAGGTCAGGAACTATTGCAAGAAATACACTCGGGGGCTTGCGATCATCACGCAGCGCCTCGAGCCCTTGTTGGAAATGCCTTCCGACAAGGTTTCTACTGGCCAACCGCGGTGGCCGACGCCACTAGGATTGTACGCACCTGCCAAGGGTGTCAATTCTACGCAAGGCAGACGCACCTGCCCGCTCAAGCTCTACAAACAATACCCATCACCTGGCCATTTGTCGTGTGGGGTCTGGACCGCGTCGGTCCCTTCCAGAAGGCACCTGGGGGCTGCACGCACCTGCTGGTCGCCATCGACAAGTTCTCCAAGTGGATTGAGGTCCGACCCCTAAATAGCATCAGGTCCGAACAGGCGGTGGCGTTCTTCACCAACATCATCCGTCGCTTTGGGGTCCCGAACTCCATCATCACGGACAACGGCACCCAGTTCACTGGCAGAAAGTTCCTGGACTTCTGCGAGGACCACCACATCCGAGTGGACTGGGCCGCCGTAGCTCACCCCATGACGAATGGGCAGGTAGAGCGTGCCAACGGCATGATTCTACAGGGACTCAAGCCGAGGATCTACAATGACCTCAACAAGTTCGGCAGGCGATGGATGAAGGAACTCCCCTCGGTGGTCTGGAGTTTGAGAACGACGCCAAGCCGAGCCACGGGCTTCACGCCGTTTTTCTAGTCTATGGGGCCGAGGCTATCTTGCCCACAGACTTAGAATACGGATCCCCAAGGACGAGGGCGTACGACGACCGAAGCAACCGGACCAGCCGAGAAGACTCACTGGACCAGCTGGAAGAGGCTCGGGACATGGCCTTACTACACTCGGCAAGGTATCAGCAGTCCCTGCGATGCTACCACGCCCGAGGGGTTCGGTCCCGAGACCTCCAGGTGGGCGACTTGGTGCTCCGGCTACGACAAGACGCCCGAGGGTGCCACAAGCTCATGCCTCCCTGGGAAGGGCCGTTCATCATCGCTAAGATTTTGAAGCCCGGAACGTACAAGCTGGCCAACAGTCAAGGCGAGGTCTACAACAATGCTTGGAATATCTGACAGCTACGTCGCTTCTACCCTTAAGACGTTTTCAAGTCGTTCATATACCTCGTTTAGATACACAATTAAAGTCTAACCATCAAGGAAGGGTCAGCCTTGCCTCGGCAAAGCCCGACCCTCCCTCGGGGGCTAGAAGGGGGGTACCCCCTCTGCGTCAAAATTTTCCTCGGAAAAAGTCTTTCTGCCAGAACATCTTTCGTGCTTTTCGATTACTTCGATAGTGGGATCCTGAAAACGACGGAGTACACGTAAGCGGCAAGGTCGACCGAGCCGAGGGACTCCTACGCCTCCGGGATACGGATACCTCACTCATCACCTTCTGCGATAAGTAACTCACGCTCGGATAAGCGATTCCGCTGGCCGAACAAGTCTTAACGCTCGAAAACTTTCCTGCTGAAACGATTTTTCGTGCCTTCTCGACTATATCGATAACAGAATCCAACAGACGAGTCAGAGTACACGTAAGAGGCAAGGCCGACCGAGCCGAGGAACTCCTACTCCTCCGGGATACGGATACCTCACTCGTCACCTTCCGTGAAAAGTAACTCTCGCTCGGATAAACAATTCTGTTACCGACAAATAAGTCTTGATACTCGAAACAAAGGGAAAAGAAACGCAGCTTTACAACACGACGACTGTGTGTTTGGGCCTCGGCGGCCACAAAAAACATACGGACACTACAGATAAGTTGTTCCTGTAGGATCAGAAATCAGTAGGGGGAGCAGCAGCACCCTCGGCATCGACTCCACCTTCGGCGGAATTCGACCCGGCCTCGGACGGCAACACGGTTGGAGGACCTCCACCTCGAAGGAAGATGTCAGCATCGCGCCTGAGCCATCGCCGCCAGGATCTCCTCCAGGAACTCGGCCCAAGCAGACGGCTGGACCGGCCGTCCCGAAGCCTCAGCCAGCTGTCCCCCGAGGACATCAGCCCGGCTCATGGCCTTGGCAGCCCGACTCCAGGGTTGGTCCCACCAGTGGACGACATGGCCAGGTTCCAGCCGCCGCCGCCGCACCTCCTCGGCCTGGGAAGTCACCTACTCCTGGGCCGACGAAGTCTTCTTTTCGAGCCAACTCCGCCTCTATCCATGCTAACACCGCTGCCTCCGGCTCCGGCTCATCGCAGAGCGGCCGAGGGTTTCTTTAACTAAGCAAAAGAAGCCTCGGGCGGCAAGGCCGACCGAGCCAAGGGACTCCTATGCCTCCGGGATACGGATACCTCACTCGTCACCTTCCGCACGAGGCAACTCACACTTGGTGAAGTGGTTCAGCTAGCCGTCAGGCGAGTCCTAGTGCTCGAAATGAGGAAAAAACACGGCTTTACGCCCAATTACATCGATGGTCAGGCCCCGACAGCCACAACGAACAGACACCGACACTCAAGGTGCCATTACAAACGGAACTTCGGTTCCACTCCCGCAGGTACGAACAACCCCTCACAGGTGGCTCGCCACCGCCCACTCCGGCAGCAGCGACAACGACATCTGCTCCAGATGGCCAAACAACAGCAGCGATGACCTCAGGGCAGACGCTGCTGCGATAAGGACCTCGCCCACGTCCCCACTCGAGGGGTGAGGACAAGCCATCAAAGCCAAAAAGCCGGAGGCCCGGAGCGCGGATGGCGACGGCGATCTCGTCGGTGACGAGGACTTCTTCAGCCGCCACCACCTCGGCACCGACGACGGCGGCCATCTGCCCACCGGCAGATCCCCACTCGGGTCCTCTCGGACTGGCGAGCACCGACCTACGCGCGAAGGCGTCGTGCCGGAGCAAGGGCAGGACAGCCCAAGAACGCGAACGCCGCCCCAGCAGTGCGCGACGTCTTGGGTGGTCCCCTGGTGCGCGTAGCGCAACAGCCGCCTGTATGGCGGGCAGATAACCGCACTCCGCCCAGCGTTGGGAGGTGGCACCGGAAGCCGTGCCAGAGCCAGCTGAGCCAGCGAACCAGGCATGCTGGAACTAACGACGCTTGCGGCCGCTCGGCCCCGCGTTGTCGAAGTCCGCCCCTCCCGCTAGGCCGGTGAGCGCCTTCTCCCCTGAATGCTGAAGGAGAAGGTGGCCCACGAACCCATGTGGGAGGTAGAGCTCCGGCTCAGCTCACCCTCCGCCCTAGCAAGGATGATGAAGATCCTTGAAGCTGAGGGTGGGGCAGAGGCCGCAGCCCGGCTTGCTTCTCCCCACCATCAAATAGGTGGTCACTGTCTTAGGTGACCATCGGTGAGGGGATGCAGCCGGGCTACCTGATGAAAATCCTTGAAGCCGAGCGATGGCTGAAAGGTACCAACTTCCGCGAAGTTGTGTTCCTCCAACGACAGCAAGATGAAAGGGACGCGGGCGCTCCCCATCCGGGGGCTCGGAAGGTGGAAGGACGCGATGCATGAGGGGAGTGCGAAGGCATGGCTGCCATCCAAGGGGGCCGCCCCCTTTTTAAAGGCGACTCTTCCCACTTGCGTCCTCAGCCGTCGCGGACTGAGTCTTCACCAACACGCTCCAAGGTCCTCCCCCTACGACACGGGGGCTGGGTCCCACGCGTCATGCAAGCTGGCCCAGGACAGAAGAAGCCAAACCGCCACGCGCGGAGCGCGTAACTGCCCAGCGGTTATGAGCACTCCTCCACTTTCGCCCAGACCAGCGGGTAAAAAGGCGGACCGCCATGCAGGCGGCATGCAACCGCACCAAGGGGGCGCACCCCTTCGACTTCGATGCGTCCAGCATGGAGGCCCAGGCCCACACGTCATGTAACCGGCACGCCGGTTACTACGTGCGAAAAACTGCACCACCACTTGCGCCAGTACCGCGCCTTCTCGACTGCGGAACTGGTGCCGCGACTCGAGGCAACCCTACGCATGGCCCAACAGTGCCAACCGAGCACATCGGTCACGGGTCAGTCCGCCGCGGGAGAAGGCGCGACGGTTGATATGGCCAAAAGTGGACCGGCAGTGATGGCGGCGGCAGGCGGACGGAAGCAGCAGTCAAATCATCTGCAAGCTCACGTCCCCTCCTGGAGCAGCAGGAGAGCCCTCTCCCACGGCGTGAAGATGACGCGCCCGTGTTCCGTTCCTCAAACGGCCCGCGCACGTGCAACGGCTGCCCCGCGAACCACTCGTCCCGTCGCATTAACTCTGCGGTAGGGCAGACGACACCTTTGGCAGGCGAAGCAGGCGACGCTTCACCACCGCCATAATAACCACGTCAAAAAAAGGTGTGCCACGTCGTTCAATTTCGTATCCTTTTCTTCTTCCCCTTTCTCTCTCTTGCTACAGGGATCGGGAAAGGGGATACTCCGAAAGGGATCCTTCTCTGCGAAGGAAGCGGGCCCCGAGCCCTCCTACTGATCAGAGGTTCGAAGGCTGACCCCTCGGAAGGGTTCGACAGCCGCCTCAAAGCACTCGGGCTCCGCGCCCACTACTGGTCAGAGGTTCGAAGGCTGGCCCCTCGGAAGGGTTCGATAGCCGCCTCAGGCCACTCGGGCTCCGCGCCCACTACTGATAAGGGGTTCGTAGGCTGGCCCCCGAAGGGTTCGACAGCCGCCTCAGAGCACGCAGAGCGAAGGATGACTCTGGGTACGTCCGATACATGGCCGAGGCTCGGGCTACGCTCCCGAGGTACCCTAGGACATTTCTGAGACCGGCATGAGCGATTCTGTAACGGAATCCCATCAGAGGGAGGCATCGAGCCCTCGGACCCTATCAAACGGGGCCGGGTCTGGCAAATCACCTGCAGATACTTTTGGAGCGCGCCTCTGGGCCACTAGCCGACCCTTATCGAACGGGGCACGGGCGTCCACTCGAATCACCAGTTAGCAACTCACTGGAGACACCATGTTCGGCGCCCTCTGAGGGCAACATGGCGCTTTCCCCCCTCCTCCTTGCGGAAAGGCGACGAAGGGGCGTATGAAAAAAGCCGAGTCAGTCCTTGACCGTCCTCTCGCTCTGTGCGGAGGCTCGGGGGCTGCTCTCGCAAACCCGGCTCCGGCCAAACCTTTGACAGCGTCAACATACCAGCCCGAGAACTTGGAACCTGACTATGCACCTGGGCAACGACCAGTTCGCATAAGGGAACAACCAGACCGGCCGAGGCATCACGAAAGGCATTAAGACCTCGAAGGAGTCAAACCACTCCTCCGAGGCCTCGGGGGCTACACCCGGCGGGTGCGCTCGCGCGCACCCACCGGAACGAAATGCAACGGAGAAAGGCCGGTCCCCTTGCAAAAAAGTGCGACAAAAGCCTCCAAGCGAGTACTAACACTCCCTTCGAGGCTCGGGGGCTACTGTCGGGGACCATAATTATGGGTACCCCCAAGACTCCTAATCTCAGCTGGTAACCCCCATCAGCACAAAGCTGCAAAGGCCTGATGGGCGCGATTCCGGTCAAGGCTCCGTCCACTCAAGGGACACGATCTCGCCTCGCCCGAGCCCAGCCTCGGGCAGGAACAACCGACCTAGGCAGATTCACGCCTCGCCCGAGGGTCCCCTCAAGCGACGGGCACACCTTCGACTCGCCCGAGGCCCAGCTCGGGCAGGCTTCACGGAGAAGCAACCTTGGCCGGATCGCCACGCCAACCGACCGTATCACAGGAGCATTCAATGCAAGGATCGCCTGACACCTTATCCTGACGCACGCTCCTCAGTCGACAAGGCCGAAATGACCGTAGTCACCGCGCCGCTCCACTGACTGACCTAACAGGAAAACAGCGCCGCCTGCCCTGCTCCGACTGCTGTGCCACTCGCCAGAGTGAGGCCGACAGCAGCTAAGTCCAGCCTCGGGCGCCATAGGAAGCTCCGCCTCGCCCGACCCCAGGGCTCGGACTCAACCTCGACTCCAGAAGACGGTCTCCACCTCGCCTGATCCTAGGGCTCGGACTCAACCTCGACACCGGAAGACGGTCTCCGCCTCACCCGACCCCAGGGCTCAGACTCGACCTTGACCTCGGACGACGGACTCCGCCTCGCTCGACCTCAGGGCTCAGACTCAGCCTCGACTCCGGAAGACGGTCTCCGCCTCGCCCGACCCCAAGGCTCGGACTCAGCCTCGACCTCGGAGGAGTCACCGCCTCGCCCGACCTCGGGCTCGGACCGACCACGTCACAGGGGGGCCCATCATTACCCTACCCCTAGCTAGCTCAGGCTACGGGGAACAAGACCGGCGTCCCATCTGGCTCGCCCCGGTAAAACAGGTAATGATGGCACCCCGCGTGCTCCATGACGATGGCGTTTCTCAGCCCCTTATGGAAGCAAGGAGACGTCAGCAAAGATCCGACAGCCCCGACAGCTGTACTTCCACAGGGCTCATGCGCTCCTCCGACGGCCACGACATCACATGAACAGGGCAGCAACACCTCTCCGACAGCCACGACGGCATGTACATAGGGCTCTGGCTTCCCTCTGCTAGACACGTTAGCACATTGCGACACCCCCCATTGTACACATGGGCCCTCTCCTTACGTCTATAAAAGGAAGGTCCAGGGCTCTCGTACGAGAAGGTGGCCGCGTGGGAGAACAAGCCGACTCACTAGGCTCACGCTCTCTCTCTCCCACGCGAACGCTTGTAACCCCCTACTGCAAGCGCATCCGCCCTGGGCGTAGGACAACACGAGGCCGCGGTTTCCCCTTACTGTTTTCCCCCTTGTGTTCCGTCTCGCGCCGACCCATCTGGGATGGGACACGCAGCGACAATTTACTCGTCGGTAAAGGGACCCCCTGGGGTCGAAACGCCGACAATAATATATTTTTACATCCAGGCTAAAACTTTTGTGATGTACATGTAGTTTATATTGGAGTCTTAAAACTGAATTTGATTTAGTTTGGATTTGTAAATTGAATAGAAATCTGAAAAATAAGAAAAATAAGAAAAATAGAGGAGCCTCTAACTGCGCTTGGGCCGAATCCCACGGCCAGGCCCAAAACCCCACTCCACCGCCAGCCCTGTTTCTCTCTCCCCTTCTCTTTTTCCATCGTGATGCTGGCGCGTGGGACCCTCTTGTTAGCTTCTTCGTTCTCTCATCCATAGGCAGGTTGCGAGCGATAGAAACGAACTTCGCGCAATTGCAGCCGGACACCACATCAATGACCGGTGGACCGTCGTGATGTTCCTCTGGTGCGTGGGCACCTGATGCAGTAACCAACGTCTAGGCTCCAACCGTCGGATCTATCTACTCCCCCTCCCTATCTCTTCTCCGCTTCAGGCGCTAACAGACGGCGGAATTCTTGGCGCCCTTCGTAACAGCTCACCCGGAATTATACTGGATCTTACCTCACCGAATACACCCTGGGTCATTTGAAAGGGAATTAGGCTTACACCTAGTTCCTAAATAATTTTGGTGGTTGAATTGCCCAACACAAATAATTGGACTAACTAGTTTGCTCTAGTGTATAAGTTATACAGGTGTCAAAGGTTCACAACAAGCCAATTAAAAAGACCAAAGTTGGGTTCAAAATAGAGAGCTAAAGGTATCCCGAAAGGCTCCCTGGTCTGGCGCACCGGACTGTCCGGTGGCGCACCGGACAATGTCCGGTGCACCAGGGGACCTCACGCAGAACTCCTCAGCCTCGGGAATTTTCAGTAGCCGGCGCGCCATAATTCACCGGACTGTCCGGTGTACACCGGACAGTGTCCGGTGCTCCAAAGGAACGCGGCTCCGGAACTCGGCAGCTTCGGGAAATCAGAACTGCTGCTCCGCTATAATTCACCGGACATGTCCGGTGTACACCGGACTGTCCGGTGCAACTCCGGAGCAACGGCTACTTCGCGCCAACGGTCGCCTGCAACAGCAATTAATGCGCGCCAGAGCGCGCAGGCATCAAGCACGCCCATGCTGGCGCATCAGACACTCTACAGTACATGTCCGGTGCGCCACCGGACATCCAGGCGGGCCCAGAAGACAGAACTCCAACGGTCGAATCCCAACGGCTTTGGTGACGTGGCTGGCGCACCGGACTGTCCGGTGCACCATACGACAGTCAGCCTCCACCAATGGTCATGTTTGGTGGTTGGGGCTATAAATACCCCAACCACCCCACCATTCATTGCATCCAAGTTTTCCAGCTTCCAACCACTATACAAGAGCTAGCATTCATTACAAAGCACACCAAAAGAGATCAAATCCTCTCCCAACTCCACACAAAGCATTAGTGACTAGAGAGAGTGATTTGTAGTGTTCATTTGAGCTCTTGCGCTTGGATCGCTTCTTTTCTTTGACATTCTTTCTTGTGATCGAACACTCACTTGTAATTGAGGCAAGAGACACCAATTGTGTGGTGGTCCTTGCGGGAAGTTTGATTCCCAAGTAATTTGAGAAGAGAAGCTCACTCGGTCCGAGGGACCGTTTGAGAGAGGGAAAGGGTTGAAAGAGACCCGGTCTTTGTGAACACCTCAATAGGGAGTAGGTTTGCAAGAACCGAACCTCGGTAAAACAAATCCTTGTGTCAAACTCCTTATTTGCTTGAGATTTGTTTTGCACCCTCTCTCGCGGACTCATCTTTATTTCTAACGCTAACCCGGCTTGTAGTTGTGTTTATATTTGTAAATTTCAGTTTCGCCCTATTCACCCCCCCTCTAGGCGACTATCAATTGGTATCAGAGCCCGGTGCTTCATTAGAGCCTAACCGCTCGAAGTGATGTCGGGAGATCACGCCAAGAAGGAGATGGAGACCGGCGAAAAGCCCACTACAAGCCACGGGAGCACTTCATCGGAAGAGTCCCGCACCAAGAGGAAGGAAAAGAAAGACTCCTCCAAAAGGAAAGAAAAGAAAGACTCCTCCAAAGGGAAGGAGAAGAAGAAAGACTCCTCCAAAGGGAAGGAGAAGAAATCTTCTTCTCACAAAGAGAAGAAGGAGAAGTCTTCCTCCCACAAGCCGCAACGGAGTGGGGACAAGAAAAAGAGGATGAGGAAAGTGGTCTACTACGAGACCGATTCTTCATCAACCTCCACCTCCGGCTCCGACGCGGCATCCTTCACTTCTAAGCGCCAAGAGCGCAAGAAGTATAGTAAGATCCCCCTACGTTACCCTCGCATTTCCAAACATACACCTTTACTTTCCGTCCCATTAGGCAAACCACCAACATTTGATGGTGAAGATTACGCTAGGTGGAGTGATTTAATGCGATTTCATCTAACCTCACTCCCCAAAAGCATATGGGATGTTGTTGAGTTTGGTGCACAGGTACCATCTGTAGGGGATGAAGACTATGATGAGGATGAGGTAGCCCAAATCGAGCACTTCAACTCCCAAGCCACAACCATACTTCTCGCCTCTCTAAGTAGAGAGGAATATAACAAGGTGCAAGGGTTGAAGAATGCGAAGGAGATTTGGGATCTACTCAAGACCGCACACGAGGGTGATGAACTCACCAAGATCACCAAGCGGGAAACGATCGAGGGGGAGCTCGGTCGCTTTCGTCTTCGCCAAGGGGAGGAGCCACAAGATATGTACAACCGGCTCAAAACCTTGGTGAACCACGTGCGCAACCTCGGGAGCAAGAAATGGGATGACCACGAGGTGGTTAAGGTTATTCTTAGATCACTCATCTTCCTTAACCCCACTCAAGTTCAATTAATTCGTGGTAATCCTAGATATACATTAATGACCCCCGAGGAAGTTATCGGGAATTTTGTGAGCTTTGAATGTATGATCAAGGGCTCAAAGAAGATCAACGAGCTTGATGATCCCTCCACATCCGAAGCACAACCGGTGGCTTTCAAGGCAACGGAGGAGAAGAAGGAGGAGTCTACACCAAGTAGACAACCAATCGACGCTTCAAAGCTCGACAATGAGGAGATGGCTTTGATCATCAAAAGCTTTCGCCAAATCCTCAAGCAACGGAGGGGGAAGGATTACAAATCCCGTTCCAAGAAGGTTTGCTACAAGTGTGGTAAGCCCGGTCACTTTATTGCTAAATGTCCATTATCAAGTGACAGTGACAGGGATAACGACAAGAAGGGCAAGAGGAGAGAAAAGAAGAGGTACCACAAGAAGAGGGGCGGCGATGCCCACGTGTGCCGTGAGTGAGACTCCGACGAGAGCTCCACCGACTCCTCCGACGACGAGGACGCCGCCAACATCGTCGTCACCAAAGGACTCCTCTTCCCCAACGTCGGCCACAAGTGCCTCATGGCAAAGGACGGCAAAAAGAAGAAGGTTAAATCTAAATCCTCCACTAGATATGAGTCCTCTAGTGATGATAATGCTAGTGATGAGGAAGAAAATTTGCATACCCTTTTTGCCAACCTTAACATGGAACAAAAGGAAAAATTAAATGAATTAATTAGTGCTATTCATGAAAAGGATGACCTCTTGGATTCACAAGAGGACTTCCTAATTAAGGAAAATAAGAAACATGTTAAGGTTAAAAATGCTTATGCTCTAGAAATTGAGAAATGTGAAAAATTATCTAGTGAGCTAAGCACTTGCCATGAGACAATAGACAACCTTAGAAATGAAAATGCTAATTTGTTAGCTAAGGTTGATTCTCATGTTTGTAATGTTTCAATTACCAATTCTAGAAATAATGATGATGATTTACTTGCTAGGATTGAAGAATTGAACATTTCTCTTGCTAGCCTTAGGATTGAAAATGAAAAATTGCTTGCTAAGGCTAAAGATTTTGATGTTTGCAATGCTACTATTTCCGACCTTAGAACTAAGAATGACATGTTACATGCTAAGGTTGTAGAATTAAAATCTTGCAAACCCTCTACATCTATCGTTGAGCATGTATCTATTTGTACTAGATGTAGACATGTTGATATTAATGCTATTCATGATCACATGTCTTTAATTAAACAACAAAATGATCACATATCAAAATTAGATGCAAAAATTGCCGAGCATGACTTAGAAAATGAAAAAATTAAATTTGCTAGAAGTATGCTCTTTAGTGGGAGACGCCCTGGCATCAAGGATGGCATTGGCTTCCAAAGGGGAGACAATGTCAAACCTAATGCCCCTCCTAAAAGATTGTCTAACTTTGTTAAGGGCAAGGCTCCCATGCCTCGGGATAACGAGGGTTACATTTTGTACCCTGCCGGTTATCCCGAGAGCAAAATTAGGAGAATTCATTCTAGGAAGTCTCACTCTGGCCCAAATCATGCTTTTATGTATAAGGGTGAGACATCTAGTTCTAGGCAACCAACCCGTGCTAAGTTGCCTAAGAAGAGAACTCCTAATGCATCAAATGATCATGACATTTCATTCAAAACTTTTGATGCATCATATGTTTTGACTAACAAATCCGGCAAAGTAGTTGCCAAATATGTTGGGGGCAAGCACAAGGGGTCAAAGACTTGTGTTTGGGTACCCAAAGTTCTTGTTTCTAATGCCAAAGGACCCAAAACCGTTTGGGTACCTAAAGTCAAGAACTAAACTTGTTTTGTAGGTTTATGCATCCGGGGGCTCAAGTTGGATCATCGATAGCAGGTGCACAAACCACATGACAGGGGAGAAGAAGATGTTCTCCTCCTATGAGAAAAATCAAGATCCCCAACGAGCTATCACTTTCGGGGATGGAAACCAAGGTTTGGTCAAAGGATTGGGTAAAATTGCTATATCTCCTGACCATTCTATTTCAAATGTTTTTCTCGTAGATTCATTAGATTACAATTTGCTTTCTGTATCTCAATTATGCAAAATGGGTTACAACTGTCTTTTCACTGATGTAGGTGTCACTGTCTTTAGAAGAAGTGATGATTCAATAGCATTTAAGGGAGTGTTGGAGGGTCAGCTATACTTGGTAGATTTTGATAGAGCTGAACTCGACACTTGCTTAATTGCTAAGACTAACATGAGTTGGCTCTGGCACCACCGGCTAGCCCACGTTGGGATGAAGAATCTTCATAAGCTTCTAAAGGGAGAGCACATTTTAGGACTAACCAATGTTCATTTTGAGAAAGACAGGGTTTGTAGCGCATGCCAAGCAGGAAAGCAAGTTGGTACCCATCATCCACACAAGAACATCATGACTACTGACAGGCCACTAGAGCTCCTACACATGGACCTATTCGGCCCGATTGCTTACATAAGCATCGGCGGGAGTAAGTACTATCTAGTAATTGTGGATGATTATTCTCGCTTCACTTGGGTGTTCTTTTTGCAGGAAAAATCTCATACCCAAGAGACCTTAAAAGGATTCTTGAGACGGGCTCAAAACGAGTTCGGCTTGAGGATCAAGAGAATTAGAAGCGACAATGGGACGGAGTTCAAGAACTCTCAAATCGAAGGCTTCCTTGAGGAGGAGGGCATCAAGCATGAGTTCTCTTCTCCCTACACGCCACAACAAAATGGTGTAGTAGAGAGAAAGAATCGAACTCTATTGGACATGGCAAGGACCATGCTTGATGAGTACAAGACTTCGGATCGGTTTTGGGCCGAGGCGGTCAACACCGCTTGCTACGCCATCAACCGGTTATATCTACACCGAATCCTCAAGAAGACATCTTATGAACTCCTAACCGGTAAAAAGCCCAACATTTCATATTTTGGAGTCTTTGGTAACAAATGCTTTATTCTTGTTAAAAGAGGTAGAAAATCTAAATTTGCTCCTAAGAATGTAGAAGGCTTTTTACTAGGATATGATTCAAACACAAGGGCATATAGAGTCTTTAACAAGTCCACTGGACAAGTTGAAGTTTCTTGTGACGTTGTGTTTGATGAGACTAACGGCTCTCAAGTAGAGCAAGTTGATCTTGATGAGATAGGTATTGAAGAGGCTCCGTGCATCGCGCTAAGGAACATGTCCATTGGGGATGTGTGTCCTAAGGAATCCGAAGAACCTCCAAATACACAAGATCAACCATCCTCCTCCACACAAGCATCTCCACCGACTCAAAATGAGGATGAAGCTCAAGTTGATGAAATAGAGGATCAAGCAAATGAGCCACCTCAAGATGACAGCAATGATCAAGGGGGAGATGCAAATGATCGAGACAAGGAGGATGAAGAGCAAAGGCCGCCACACCCAAGAGTCCACCAAGCAATCCAACGAGATCACCCCGTCGACACCATCCTCGGCGACATTCATAAGGGGGTAACTACTAGATCTCGTGTTGCACATTTTTGTGAGCATTACTCTTTTGTTTCCTTTATTGAGCCACACAGGGTAGAGGAAGCACTACAAGATTCGGATTGGGTGGTGGCTATGCAAGAGGAGCTCAACAACTTCACTAGGAATGAGGTATGGCATTTAGTTCCACGTCCTAATCAAAATGTTGTAGGAACCAAATGGGTCTTCCGCAACAAGCAAGATGAGCATGGTGTGGTGACAAGGAACAAAGCTCGACTTGTGGCCAAGGGAAACTCCCAAGTCGAAGGTTTGGATTTCGGTGAAACCTATGCACCCGTAGCTAGGCTTGAGTCAATTCGCATATTATTAGCCTATGCTACTTACCATGGCTTCAAGCTTTACCAAATGGACGTGAAGAGTGCCTTCCTCAATGGACCAATCAAGGAAGAGGTCTATGTTGAGAAACCTCCCGGCTTTGAAGACAGTCAGTACCCTAACCATGTTTATAAACTCTCTAAGGCGCTTTATGGGCTCAAGCAAGCCCCAAGAGCATGGTATGAATGCCTTAGGGATTTTCTCACCGCTAATGGCTTCAAAGTCGGAAAGGCCGATCCTACTCTATTCACTAAAACTCTTGAAAATGACTTATTTGTATGCCAAATTTATGTTGATGATATTATATTTGGGTCTACTAACGAGTCTACATGTGAAGAATTTAGTAGGATCATGACACAGAAATTCGAGATGTCTATGATGGGGGAGTTGAAGTACTTCTTGGGATTTCAAGTGAAGCAACTCCAAGAGGGCACCTTCATTAGCCAAACGAAGTATACTCAAGACATTATAAACAAGTTTGGGATGAAGGATGCCAAGCCCATCAAGACACCCATGGGAACTAATGGGCATCTCGACCTCGACACGGGAGGTAAGTCCGTGGATCAAAAGGTATACCGGTCGATGATAGGTTCTTTACTCTATTTATGTGCATCTCGATCGGATATTATGCTTTCCGTATGCATGTGTGCAAGATTCCAAGCCGACCCTAAGGAAGCTCACCTTACGGCCGTAAAACGAATCTTGAGATATTTGGCTTATACTCCTAAGTTTGGGCTTTAGTATCCTAGGGGATCCACTTTTGATTTAATTGGTTATTCGGATGCCGATTGGGCGGGGTGTAAAAACAATAGGAAGAGCACATCGGGGACTTGCCAGTTCTTGGGAAGATCTTTGGTGTCTTGGGCTTCAAAGAAGCAAAATTCGATCGCTCTTTCCACCGCCGAAGCCGAGTACATTGCCGCAGGCCATTGTTGCGTGCAATTGCTTTGGATGAGGCAAACCCTGCGGGACTACGGTTACAAATTAACCAAAGTCCCTTTGCTATGTGATAATGAGAGTGCAATCAAGATGGCAGATAATCCCGTCGAGCATAGCCGCACTAAACACATAGCCATTCGGTATCATTTTCTTAGGGATCACCAACAAAAGGGAGATATCGAGATTGCTTACATTAACACTAAAGATCAATTAGCCGATATCTTTACCAAGCCTCTTGATGAACAAACTTTTAACAAACTTAGGCATGAGCTAAATATTCTTGATTCTAGGAACTTCTTTTGTTGACTTGCACACATAGCCCATTTATATACCTTTGATCATGTCTCTCTCATATGCTATGACTAATGTGTTTTTCAAAGTCTATTTCAACCCAAGTCATAGGTGTATTGAAAGGGAATTGGAGTCTTCGGCGAAGACAAAGGCTTCCACTCCGTAACTCATCCTTCGCCGTCGCTCCGTGTCACTCTTCATCTTTGGGGGAGAGAGCAAAAGGACTTCGTCTTTGGTATAATCCTAACTCATTTATGTTTTGACCAAAGGGGAAGAAAGTACTTAAAGGGCTCTAATGATTCCGTTTTTGGCGATTCATGCCAAAGGGGGAGAAAGTATGAGCCCAAAGCAAAAGGACCGCACCACCACCAATTTCAAAAACTTAGTTTTTCAAAGAGTATTTTCAATTGGTATCCTATTGTGTTCAAAAGGGGGAGAAAGTAGTATTTCGAAAATGATATATCAAAACCCTCTTGAACTCTAAGAGGAGGATCTCATTTAGGGGGAGTTTTGTTTAGTCAAAGGAAAAGCATTTGAAACAGGGGGAGAAAATTTCAAATCTTAAAAATGCTTTGCAAAATCTTATTCATTTACCTTTGACTATTTGCAAAAGAACTTTGAAAAGGATTTACAAAAAAAGTTTGCAAAAAGAAAACATGTGGTGCAAGCGTGGTCCAAAATGTTAAAAACAAAGAAACAATCCATGCATATCTTGTAAGAATTTAATATTGGCTCAATTCCAAGCAACCTTTGCACTTACATTATGCAAACTAGTTCAATTATGCACTTCTATATTTGCTTTGGTTTGTGTTGGCATCAATCACCAAAAAGGGGGAGATTGAAAGGGAATTAGGCTTACACCTAGTTCCTAAATAATTTTGGTGGTTGAATTGCCCAACACAAATAATTGGACTATGTTGGGGACCTTCGGCGTCCGAAGGTCCTCAAAAACAGGATTTAACAGTATTTCTGCAGTACAATGTGTGAACAGGTATCCTCGGACTAAAGTCAGCATTGCAGTAGACCGGAATAATACGAAGGTTGATACAGAGCCGAAGGTGCGAGCAGGAAAGCTTCGGCGTGACAGCAAAGAGTGGAACCGACTTAAAGATGAAAAGGCTATTCAGACCTCGATAGACTACTATAGAGTTATTATCAAATGTAAAGGGCATGAATGTAATTTTGTAAGGGCTGTGTCCCGTGTCTATAAATAGGTGAACAGTATCCCCGTACTGTTCACGCTGACTTGGCATTCACTTTTTGCGTCACACTTGTATTGTCATCCCTTCTCGACTAAAGGTACACTTGTAATTCAATAATATTTCCGTTTATGCTTGATAATAATAAATAATTGTTCATATTGTCTTTTATATCCTTTACATTTTTACCTTCGTCATTGTTTAATGAATTTATGAAGGTACGTCCTTCATAACCTTCGTCCGTAAACCATTATATCCTAAGGGAAATAATGCTTCGGAGGACGAAGGACCTTAACGATTAACATTTTCTATGTTGCCTTGTTCTTAACTCTTAGCACTTGAGAACAAGTCTCCAACATTGGCGCCCACCTCCGGTGAACTCACTTCCATTTCTTGAGCTTTTCAAACACCTTCGGCAAGCATTACCTTCGTCATGCCGCCGAAGAAGGCTTCAGCAGCAGGGGCTGGCACGCTGCAGCCGCTAGACCCCAATCAAGACGTCCTTTCTCTTAGAGAGGCACGAAGCCAGAAGAGGAAGGCTGCCAGTCCAACACCTCCGGAGGATGATCTGGATCAGGAAATTCAAAACCTGGAAATCCTCCAGCAGCAGGTTCAACGCAAGAAGGAGAAGATGGCCCGTCTAGCTGATCTTCAGAGACAAATAGATGAAGCTTCCGAAGAGGTTCGTCATCTTGTTCAAGATGATCAAAACCGAAGGCCTCCACGCAGAGAGCTTCACCAGGAAGACTTCCGTAATGAGGATGACTGGTATGACGATTTCCATCATGGAAACTTTGCTTTTGATGATGCTTCTCCTCTCTCAACAGAATTGCAGGCTACACCTTGGCCACAGACTTACAAGCCACCCCAGCTTCCTATATATGACGGTCACTCAGACCCTAAGCAATTCCTAATGAGCTACGAAGCAACTATATCTTCGTATGGTGGCAATACGGCAGTCATGGCAAAATCCTTTGTTATGGCCGTCAGAAGCGTGGCTCAGACTTGGTACTCTTCTCTTCGGCCAGGGACAATCACTTCTTGGCAGAAATTGAAGGATATGCTGATAACTAGCTTTCAAGGGTTTCAGACGAAGCCAGTCACTGCTCAGGCTCTCTTTCAGTGTACCCAGGACCATGAAGAGTACCTTCAGGCGTATGTCCGAAGGTTTCTGCGATTGAGGGCACAGGCGCCAACAGTGCCCAATGAGATTGTCATTGAGGCTATGATCAAGGGGCTTTGGCCAGGGCCGTCAGCACAATATTTTGCCAGGAAGCCACCACAAACGCTGGAAAAGCTACTCCAGAAGATGGACGAATACATTCGAGCTGACAATGATTTTCGTCAAAGAAGGGAGGAGGCTTTCAGGTTTTCTGAGATGACCAGGGGCTTCGGAGGAAGGTTTTACCCGAGGCATGTCAGGTCAATTCATAATTCTACTCAAAATGATGATAAAGGGAGTCAGCAGCAAAGGCCACCTTCGGCGTAAAGCCTTCGTCCATATCGCAATCTAAATTTATTATTTCGAACAAATTAATATTGCGAGGGGCTACTGTTGGGGACCTTCGGCGTCCGAAGGTCCTCAAAAACAGGATTTAACAGTATTTCTGCAGTACAATGTGTGAACAGGTATCCTCGGACTAAAGTCAGCATTGCAGTAGACCGGAATAATACGAAGGTTGATACAGAGCCGAAGGTGCGAGCAGGAAAGCTTCGGCGTGACAGCAAAGAGTGGAACCGACTTAAAGATGAAAAGGCTATTCAGACCTCGATAGACTACTATAGAGTTATTATCAAATGTAAAGGGCATGAATGTAATTTTGTAAGGGCTGTGTCCCGTGTCTATAAATAGGTGAACAGTATCCCCGTACTGTTCACGCTGACTTGGCATTCACTTTTTGCGTCACACTTGTATTGTCATCCCTTCTCGACTAAAGGTACACTTGTAATTCAATAATATTTCCGTTTATGCTTGATAATAATAAATAATTGTTCATATTGTCTTTTATATCCTTTACATTTTTACCTTCGTCATTGTTTAATGAATTTATGAAGGTACGTCCTTCATAACCTTCGTCCGTAAACCATTATATCCTAAGGGAAATAATGCTTCGGAGGACGAAGGACCTTAACGATTAACATTTTCTATGTTGCCTTGTTCTTAACTCTTAGCACTTGAGAACAAGTCTCCAACAGACTAACTAGTTTGCTCTAGTGTATAAGTTATACAGGTGTCAAAGGTTCACAACAAGTCAATTAAAAAGACCAAAGTTGGGTTCAAAATAGAGAGCTAAAGGCATCCCGAAAGGCTCCCTGGTCTGGCGCACCGGACTGTCCGGTGGCGCACCGGACAGTGTCCGGTGCACCAGGGGACCTCGCGCAGAACTCCTCAGCCTCGGGAATTTTCAGTAGCCGACGCACCATAATTCACCGGACTGTCCGGTGTACACCGGACAGTGTCCGGTGCTCCAAAGGAACGCGGCTCTGGAACTCGGCAGCTTCGGGAAATCAGAACTGCTGCTCCGCTATAATTCACCGGACATGTCCGGTGTACACCGGACTGTCCGGTGCAACTCCGGAGCAACGGCTACTTCGCGCCAACGGTCGCCTGCAACAGCAATTAATGCGCGCCAGAGCGCGCAGACGTCAGGCACGCCCATGCTGGCGCACCGGACACTCTACAGTACATGTCCGGTGTGCCACCGGACATCCAGGCGGGCCCAGAAGACAGAACTCCAACGGTCGAATCCCAACGGCTTTGGTGACGTGGCTGGCGCACCGGACATGTCCGGTGTGCACCGGACTGTCCGGTGCACCATACGACAGTCAGCCTCCACCAACGGTCATGTTTGGTGGTTGGGGCTATAAATACCCCAACCACCCCACCATTCATTGCATCCAAGTTTTCCAGCTTCCAACCACTATACAAGAGCTAGCATTCATTACAAAGCACACCAAAAGAGATCAAATCCTCTCCCAACTCCACACAAAGCATTAGTGACTAGAGAGAGTGATTTGTAGTGTTCATTTGAGCTCTTGCGCTTGGATCGCTTCTTTTCTTTGACATTCTTTCTTGTGATCAAACACTCACTTGTAATTGAGGCAAGAGACACCAATTGTGTGGTGGTCCTTGCGGGAAGTTTGATTCCCAAGTAATTTGAGAAGAGAAGCTCACTCGGTCCGAGGGACCGTTTGAGAGAGGGAAAGGGTTGAAAGAGACCCGGTCTTTGTGACCACCTCAACGGGGAGTAGGTTTGCAAGAACCGAACCTCGGTAAAACAAATCCTTGTGTCAAACTCCTTATTTGCTTGAGATTTGTTTTGCACCCTCTCTCGCGGACTCATCTTTATTTCTAACGCTAACCCGGCTTGTAGTTGTGTTTATATTTGTAAATTTCAATTTCGCCCTATTCACCCCCCCCCCTCTAGGCGACTATCATCATTATCCTCGCAACCATATAAGCTGCGCCCGACCTCCTTGATGTCCATCGAGCGCCAACACCGAGCTGCATCACGGAGAGAGTCAGCACTGGGAGATCGAAGGAGAGCGGACCGACGAGAGGGAGAGAAAACTCGTCGTCATATAGGAACTCGGTTGTGTCACCGTGGGGACCTCTGGTGTGGGCCGAATTTGCATCATTATGGCTCACCAAGGATACCCATGGCACTGCTGCGTGCTATATCATCGCCATCGACGACTGATTATCCACCGGACTTCGTCGGGCCGCCGTGTGTGGGGACGAATGCCTTCAACATCATGGCCATGCTGGTAAGACCCTCTATCCATTGTGGGATGTTGCTTGCTACATATAGCACCGATCTTGTGCGTGGATTAGGGGTTGGAGGAGCTCCGCCACCTAGCTCCGGCCAGGGCGCCGTCATGAAGAATCTGCTCCGTGAGTTGGGTGCTTGAAGAAGAAGAAGAAGAGCCTGTAGCCATCGATCTACGATTGGGCGCGCAGGATTAGATCTAGGGGGAAGACGAGGCTGGGCACTATTGGTTCGCTGATCAACAGCGAGGATTAGCTCCTACTCATATTGGTTCGGGAATAGATCTGGGCCACACGCGTTTGGATCGGCGGCCGTGATTAGGGCACGTACCGGTTCGGCCAGAATTGATCCATGCCATGGAAATCTCTGTGGGCGATTCTGATTTGCGGATGGTGTGGTTGCGTGGGAGTCGTGGATTTGGGATCAGGCGGTTCTAATTGCATACCGGTTTGATTTAAACGGGAACCTAATCCTGGCCGTTGGTTCAGATCTGGCAATCGATATTCGCGGATACCCTTTCGGCTTGGCAACTTTGCGTAAGAGACCTTGGACATTTTAATAATATACCCGCTATCCTGCTCGGGGTGAATATGAGTCTTATGAACTTTTGTGGGAGAGCCCCTGGTCTTTTAGTTATTAATGCGCCTAGTCCCAGGGGTGATAAAAATAGAGAATTACTAGTCGGTTGCACGTGCGTTGCGACGGCTTACAACAATACCCACGTAAACTATCCATCAAAAAAATTCAAGATTTTTTATTGATTGTCTTCGTTCTCTGTATAATATTTTTTTGATTTGGCTAACTTGTGTTATTGTTTACTCCATGCAATATGTCTTTGTACAACACGACCAATGAAGTGAGCAATTAGAAGAGAGTTCACAACGACTGACTGAACAAACAGATATTATAAAATGACATAATTCCACCATACAGAGACCAAATAAGAGAAAGTTTGTGAGCTCAAGTTTATAAAATAAGTTACATGAAATCAAATTTATAAAAAAGATAGATCAAAATATGGAGTGATTGCTAAAGTCAGGCATCAATAAAAACTAGATGTGCTCCATATAAATTATGCTACTTCGTAGCAATTACTAACGTTTACTGTTAGTGTGACAAATCATTGTTGCTCCATCCAATCCAGCAACCTCAAACACCATGTAGTCCATTGCGCCAATGTGGTCTCAGAAACGACCTAATGCTTGCAAGAGCCAAGAACGTCGTGTCGTGCTTGGGCTGTAGCCTCGGCCAGTATTGCTGGCCCGGCCCAACACAGTTATATTTTTTATTTTAAAAAAATGTATATGCATATATACAATTTATATTCAATATTAAATACATCTTAGCATGATATTCTATACTGGTTAGACAGCTTCACCTAGTGTCTCCCGTCTTCCATCAGGGCATGGGTTCTCCTGCACCGTTTTTTAACATTTTACACTGATTTAATCAAATGGGCCGACAGGCTAACGGGTTGGCTCGTGCCGGGCCGCCGTTTGGTCATCTATAGGCGTGCAACAGATTAACATTTTACATTGATTTAATCAAATGGGCCGACGGGCTAACGGGCTAGCCCGACATAGTCAGGAGGCCGGCATGACGTGCCTGGGACATATTGTGGCCCGCGTGCGTCTGGCCCGTGCCGGGCCACCGTTTGGTCATCTATAGGTGTGCAGCGGATTAATTTAAAATAGTTGTGAGGGGTTATTTGTAAAAAGATGACGCGGGACGATCGTTGAAACTGGTGCTTTAAGTATAGTATAGACTTAGATAAATTGATTTTTAGTACATAAATAAATCCAGAAATTCAATAAATTCATAGAAAATTCATATTAAATCATTTTGGGTCCATTCCAGTGACATTAATTTTGTATTAATATTGTCTACCAACCAGTAACACTGTTTAGCCATGAAACTTGAATTAAAACTGTTCATTCGAATTAATCTGTTCTAGGTACTCAATAAAGAAATTCATAACTCAATAGCTGTAACTCCGTTTTGATCCATTCTAGTTGCATTAGTCTCACAATAATATTTATTATCATCTGGTAACTTTGTTTTGTCATGAAATATAGGTTAAAATGTTGCACTTAGTCTATTCTATATTTAACCATGTGGATCTTTGGAAAATCATAACTCGGTAACCGTAGCTCTGAATTTAGTAATTCTTGTTCCCACGATCTCCTAGCGACGCGTAGATTATTATTATGCAGTTTATTCTTATGTATAGTGTGATGTTAATTTTGCCTATACCATGTTTGTCTGTATTGCTACGACTAGCAATGAGGTCACGAGAATCTGAAGAGCAAGTTGGTACCTGGAATCTCAAGTCCCAGGCAAGTTGTGCCCTTGATCACTCTTTTTTATCCAATCATGTTCTGATTAATCATAATGATCTGCATATGTTAATTTTGATGGGACCCAATAGGTTACCCTAGTTTGACTATCTTTATACCTTGTTTACGACTGAATTTTTGGTTAGTACATGATATTACTTTATGTGGTTTTGGGTATAGAGATACACACTATTCATGATTATATTTTTATTATCAGTTGTTATTTACTATTCATGTTAAAATCATATGTTAATTGGAACATGGAGAACCACTCGGGAAAACAGTGCTACCACAAGGGTGGTATGGGACGCCCTTGGCTCACTAATTAGGAAAGCTAGTGGAGGACTACCTTACCTGAAAGGGGCAAGGGCAGTAGGGGAGTGGTCAGTGTAGGGAGGTCCTTGGGTTGATTTTGCTGCGATGGCGGTCAGGCGAGGGATCCGTGCATTGGAGCTTCCTAAAAACTGTAGCTGGTTTTCTGAAGCTAGTGGAACTTTGTAAAGACCTCGTAGTGTTACCCTGCCTCGTCTCCTCGGAAGAGGTGTATGGGATTGGTTGTTTCTTGGCAGATGGGTAACATGACTTGTGTGTAAAGATGTGCAACCTCTGCAGAGTGTAAAACTGGTATACTAGCCGTGCTCACGGTCATGAGCAGCTCAGACACTTACATGATTAATTTATGGAACTAAATTCAATTTGTCATATGTATTGCATCGCAGGTGATGTTGTTACTTTTGTTTTACTACTTAATTGGGTTGGTATTTACTTATTCTCAGTAACTACTAATAAAATTTTGACCAACTTTAAAAGCAATGCTCAGCTCTAACCATCCTCTTTGGTAAGCCTTACACTTCACGTGAGCTCCCACCTTTGGCGAGTTCGTGCACATTATTCCCCACAACTTGTTGAGCTATGAATGTATGTGAGCTCACTCTTGCTGTCTCACACCCCCACAGGTCAAGAACTGGTACCGCGGGATGAGGCGCATGGAGGATGCTGTGATGAGTTTGTGAGAGGTCTAGGACGTCGTCTCCCAGTCAACTTTGGGTTGCTCGATCATTGTCTTTATATGATGTAATTATTTATTTATTTTGTATAGAACTCCTGTTATGTAGTAAAAATGTGACATTCGATCTTGTGCCATGATTCATCATATGTGTGAGACTTGGTCCCAGCACACCTGGTGATTATTTCGCGCCCGGGTTTTGGACCCCTAAAACCCGGGTGTGACATTCTGTCAGC
This sequence comes from Zea mays, assembly GCF_902167145.1. Lineage (NCBI taxonomy): Eukaryota > Viridiplantae > Streptophyta > Magnoliopsida > Poales > Poaceae > Zea > Zea mays. The sequence goes on along the minus strand of NC_050100.1, from coordinate 132,914,302 downwards.
TAGCCATTGGTGGCGCACCGGACCGGTCCGGTGCTCCAGTCGGGAGTCTGTACTGCAACGGCTAGTTTTGGTTGGTTAGGCTATTTATACCCCTCCATCAGCCATATTCATTGTCTTGTTGCCTCAACCATATAGCATTCATTGCTTTGAGCTTGCAAGTCCCATTTGCATAGTGAGGAGATTATGAAATCATAATCCCATGATTAGCGCCTCATTAGTGCAAGAGAAAGCCACCTAGAGCACCCACCACTCACATTAGGCTTGTCATGGTCAAGTGAAAGTCTAGAGCTTGTTGCTCTTGGTGATCGGGATCATCTAGACGGCTTTGTGGCGATTGGAGCTCGGTGGTCACCCTGGAAGCTTTGTTGGTGACCCGGCTCGGAGTTGTTCGTGGTCGTGAGGGATCCGCCGGAGAGACAAAGGATCATCTCATAGTGAACACTTGGTCCTTGTGAGGACTAAGGGAGAGCGATACCCTTGCGCGGGTGCTCCAACGAGGACTAGTTGAGAGTGCTGACTCTCCGATACCCTAGGAAAAATTCGGAAGAGTTTTTTTGCTCTTCCTTTACATTCTGTATTTACTTTGAGCAATTTACTCTGTGTATTTGCATTCCGAGTATTTGCCATGATGACTTAGGGTCTGCTTAGAGTTTTCTAGCTTTTGTGATCTAGCTAAGTAGTTGGATGAAGTTATGCTCTTGTTTAGGGTTTAATCTTTTGCAAGAAAATTAGAGAAGCACAATTCACCCTCTCTCTTAGGTACAATGATCCTTTTAGGCAGGACCTGGTCGTTCATCCCACCTCACAAAGTTACTCGATAGGACTTAGTCAGCCGTCTGTCTCGTAGAGTTTCTCAGCAAGACTTAGCTGGTCCGTCCCACGGAGTTGCTTGACAAGACGGTCGTTCTGCCTCGTATAGTTGATCCGGTCTGTCTCATAGACCTGGTAGCTCGTCCCACCTCACAAAGTTACTCGAAAGGACTTGGTTGGTCGTCTATCTCGTAGAGTTGCTCAACAAGACCTAGCCGGTCCATCCCACGGAGTTGCTTGACAAGACGGTCGTTCTGCCTCGTATAGTTGATCCAGTCTGTCTCATAGAGTTGCTCGGCAAGACGATCGTTCTGCCTCAGAGTTGATCGATAAGACTTGGCCGACCTAGATGGGCTGCCGTAAGCTATAGGCTTACTTTAGGGTACCCAGGAACGGTATCCGTCACCTCTCAATTCCTCTCCAAGGGCTTGCGCACTTGACGATCTAAGAAAATCTTATTATAGATTATAAAGAAAAGCCTGGCATACGAATAATTAGAAAGTGCCGTCGGGTTTCGATAAATCATTATTTACATCAAATGATCTGATCTAAACAAGTAGTTTAACAACTATTTTTTATTCAAAGTTATTTACATGAACTAGCCTCCCTTTATTCTCTCTCGTTTTTACTACACCTCGCCACCTCGGAACAGGGTGTGCTCATCATGAAGCCTCTTCAGTGATATTGTTATGCTTCTCATTCTCATCTTTGGACCTGCAGGTTGAGCTTTGAACTGGTTCCTCTGAAGCTGTATTTTGAGCCTGCCACAGGGCAAAAGAAACTAAGCGAGGATACATAAGGAGTGCGCCAAATGAAACAATTGCTGATCTTAGTAACTGATCTAATATTCTTGCCTTTTACATCAACTGAAACCCAAAAACAATAATGAAAACGGTGCTAACCCTTTCTGGTCTAAACATGTACAAAAATTGGATGCAAGTGATCTAAAATGTTGGACAAACCGACGTTTCCATCTGAGTATCTGTCTATCAAGTCATATTGATCCATTCAATCAAGTTAGCTGATGAACTTTGTTAACAACCTATAGAGGGAATCGAGAAGAACAGCAAGGGATTCAGACGAGACAGCTGATGAACTTTGTTAACAACCTGTTACAGCTTGTTCGCTGCGGCTTGCTGCGGCTGCAATCCGGCTGCGGCTGCGGCTTCTACAGTATTTTTCTCTCTATGGATTGCAGCTGTAGCAGTCCAAACAGCTGCAACAGTGTCGGCTTGCAGCCTGCCGAACACGCAGAGTCCAATTCAGGGACACATATAGCAGAGTCCAAAGCCCCACACGCACACGGCCTGGATTAGTCGCGATTAATCATCCAAGTCGGTTTGGGCCAATCGTGATTAGTCACCCAAGTCTTCCGACTAATCGTGATTAATTGTAGTTAATCGCCCAAGTCGATCAGCTAGAACGACTAGCAAGTCGTCCGACTTGAAAACAATGTTGGACATAAACCCAATCTGGGCCTGCCAAGCAAGTACTGGACAAGGATACATGACTGCTGTTCCAGCCAGCCTCCGGAGTACTGCCATATTTCCTCCAGATACATAAGGTCATCCACATGACACAACACCTAAAACTATAAGACTAACTCAGGTAAAATATCATATTACACCGGAAACAGGGAAGCGCAGTCTTAACACTCTAGGTACAACTTCTTCTAAGAACACAAAACACCATCAAATGCTCCCACAACAAACACATTTGTGTCAGCATTACGAAATTTGCCTCCACCTACACAACACCATTGCATGGTTATACAATACCATGATTTTTTTAATCAATTTAGTCATGCCATTTTTTCTGCACCGGACCTATAGTGTGGCATTGATTCAACCAGTCCATAGAGATTTTTTATTCACATTGTAAACTATATAATATAGCAGTCAAGCAGACTATGCAGATCAGCAAATATTATAAAAAAGAAGGAACTAACGCAAAAACAAAATGCAAAACATTATGATCAGGATAAGAGACACCAATAGTACATAAGGAACAAAGAAGCAAACCTTTGCATCACTCTTTTTTGTCATAATATGCATCCTTCAACTGAGGGAAAACAGGAGGCCATATCAACATCAGGGGGCGGACACTGACCAACTCTTTATCCTCTGGTGTCAGCTCATACACCTTCTCTGCTTGCCTGCTTGTAATATCCAAGAATACAATAGTACCAAATATCTCCAAGAGCACAAACTCCGCATTGTCCCCAACTGCGCACAATTTAACACCAGCACTAGGTCCATTCACAGATGGCCACCTTGCCATATCAAGATTGGCGCATACCTGACGCAAAGAAACAGAATCCACTAGGGACCAGTTGCTTGGATAATTGATGCCCATCCTATGGTGGAAGATGTGTAGCTGAAACTCTTTGACATAGATCAGAAAGATTCCAGAACTATCTCCCCTGGAAAGCATGATGCAACCACCGGGCTTGTTCTCCACCCCATTGGGGAGCTCCATGACTGAGATACTTGAGGATGGAAAATCACACACAAGAATCCTGTTGGTTGCGGACAACATGTAGAAGTTGGCGCTATCGAAGAGCATAACCCTTGGTTTCGGTGGCAATAAAGCGAGCAACACGGCCGCCGAGGCTTTGACAACCCAGTTGATGTTGTGCAACTCGTACAAGTACACGGTGGTCTGCAGCTCACTAAACCCCATCACCACGCAGAAGTAGGAGCGGCCGTCGCCATCATCGCGAAGGAATTCACCGTAGTGGTAGATGAGGCACTCCTCGTCGTTGTTGAGCTGGATCGGCGGCGGCGGCGGGGGCGGCGGAACCACGGTGGTGTCCCCGCCCGGAGACAGCGGGCGGCAGACCTGGTGCGTGGAGTCGTGGCGGTCATCGAAGGTGGTGACGAGGAGGCGGCCACCGCGGCTGTCGTAGACAGCGGCCGAGGATCCCTTGAAGGCGTTGAAGAAGGAGCCGGCGCGGCGGGCGGCGGCGGCGAGCTCCGGGACCGGACGAATCGGGAGGAACCGCAGGCGCGGGGCGGGGCCGGACGAGGTGGAGAGGTAGACGCCGAGGAGACGGGGCGGGTTGAGGTCACGGAATCGGCGGAGGAAGGCCGGATCGGAGGCGTGGCGGAGCCAGCGCCGGCAGACGAGAGCGGCACGGAGGAGACTGGTGGGGAGGCCGAGGCGTACGAGGATCTCGCGCAGAAGGTCGTCGTCGCCGAGCACCGTGGAAATGGCTGCCGCCGCAGCCATGGCAGCAGCGACAGGCGGTGGCTGCGGCGGCCTCTCGATTTCCATTCCCATGCCGCAGGGGTTTCGGAATTTCGGATGGATCGGCTACCCAGGCTTCAGGGCCTCAGGTAGGGGAGGGGAATTGAAAGGGACAATAGTCGCTTCAGGATTCTGGCTGACAACCGCACCGCACCAACGAAAAACAACCATTACTCAACAGATATTCCTTTATTTTACACAATGTCGTTTTTTTTGCGAGACGCTTTCCTCGAGAGAATCCAAATACACATTTGGTTAGACATTCAGTCTACAACAACTAAGAGTATCTTCCAGAGCTCCTAGAAACGACTCCTTAAAATTAGTTTTAAAAAACATCTAAATAATTAGTGAGGGTGGATTTTTTTAATTATTCTTCAATAGATTTTTTAAAGCGGTAGATTGTTTCTAAAGAGCCCCAAAATCCCTTATTTGTAGCTACAAATGAGAGAGTTTTAAGCGCTATGAAAAAGTTAGGAGCGCTTTAGGGAAACTGTTGGAGACATGTTTTTGTGTTTTTCCCAAAAAAACTGGATTTAGAGGAGACTTCTCGGGAGTTTTTGAGATGCTCTAAATATTACCATGCCCAACCAACTGCTCAAATACATGTTTGAGAAGATATAATATATATATACTACCCAGTTGCTCGTACTTTGCTATGGTTATTATATATTATATAAATAGATATTGAGATATTTATTCAAATATAATTATTGTTTATTTCTAAATACTAAGGTATATGTGATCTGGTGGTTAGTGGGAGCACCTAGAGGAGGTGAATAGATGATCGTGTAAAAATCAAGACTAAACAACACAAACTTGGTTTATAAAATGTTAGTGAAGTCAAAACCAAGGTGCTATAAATAGAGAGGGAGAAAACTCTTCACTTGATTGTTCCTTTAGAATATGTATTGAACTTAGGAACAATAGCGCAAGTGATTAAGTGAGGACTCTAAGGAAGAAAGCAATCACAACAAAAAGTCGCACAAGTGACACGATGATTTTATCCCGTGGTTCGGCCAATGCCTACTCCACATTGTGGTGACCTCCATCGGTCAAAGATTGCACTCAATCCCTCTCAAGTGATCCAAAGATCAAACTTGAGTACCACAGTTTTCTTCCTTTTCTCAAGTATTCCCTTTGTGAGGAATCTCCACAAGTTAGAGCCTCTCACCCTTACAAGATTGATCACAATTAAACCACAAGAGTAAGAGAGATAATAGAAACACACGCAAGTCCCTAAAACCATAAACCCTAAACCCTAAACCTTTCTTAGAGCTCCAGGACACCAGGGACCTTTGTAACACCCTAAATCCATCAAATGAAAACAACTTAGTTTGAATTATTAATTACCAATAGATAAGAGAAATACTTATATTTTCAATTAATAAAATTGGTGATAGAAATAAATTAAACAAGTTTGAATAAATAAAATGCTATCAAGTGTTTGATGCATTCATACCGAAGCATATATTTTGTTTGATTTGATTTACAAATCCAATTTTTGGATATAGTTTTGTGAGAAAAATCTCATTTTATAAAATAATGTTGAATTGTTAAAGATAGATATATTTAGAAAAACATGTATTTTAATATGGTTAATCATTTTGTATTTGCAAGAATATCACTTTTATTGATTTTGGTGAAGCACGTTTTATTTAATGGAATTTGCCTTAAAATTATGTATTTTTAACTTGGGTACTTTATTTGTAAAACAAATTATGTGTGAATTTATTATAATATTTTTTATATTTAAATATATAGTTATATGTGTATACCGTCTTAATTAAAAAAGAAATTCAAAAAAAATAAAAAAAGGGAAAATGGCCGACGATTGCCTAGCCTTTTTGGCTCAGCCTTTGAAGCCCACACGTCCCCTTTCCCCACATCTCCTACTCTCCCTTACAAGTGGGTCCCACTCACTTTTTGCTCTCATCCCCACCTGGTACCTGCTCCTCTCCTTCCCAATTCTACGTTCAGAAACGCTCACACGAAACGGAGCCGCCACTGCCTCTTCGCTCGCCCGACGGCGCCGGTCCAGCTTTCAGCGCCCCCTCGCCTGCCTGTCGTAGATACGTCCGGCCGTCCCTCTCTCTCCCCACTGCTGCGACGTCTTCTCTTCCCCTCCCCAATACACAGCCGCCAAGCCCACTCACCTCCATTAATGGCGTGCCCAGAAACTCCAACCGACGGCCGAGCCCCTGTCCTGCTTCCGGACCCCTGCGTGAGCCGAGCGCCAGCAGAGCCGACCCCGAGCACGCGCGCGACGCCCTGCCTCCCGCACCGACCGACCCCGCGCGAAGCCCGAGTGCGCCGTCCGTTTCTTCTGCGTTAAGGAACTTCACTGCGACGTTTATTTCTTCTCCCTTCTCTCCCCCATTTACTCTCTCATTAAAGCTCCATAAACGCCATTGATGGTCGATTGAAGTCCCGGCCGCCTCTTCCTCTCCCCCTTCTTCTATAAAAGCCACGCCAACGGAGCATTCCTTCCCCTGCCCGAGCTCGGCAGCCCCTCGCCCCTGTTCATTTGCACAGCGTCACACTCTGCTCGCTGCTCCCTGCCTGAGGCTGATGCACAGTCGCTCGCCATTTTCGCCGTCATCTGGGCTCCTCCGTGCCCTTCTGCCATTGGCAAGTACGCCCCGTAGTTTCCTATCGCGCCACAGTTGATTTCTCGCTCCGACTCGGCTCTGCCTCGTGCCCCGATGCCGCTATCGAAATTCCTTGCTGTTGTGCTGCCGCAACTGCTTTTCTGCTTGCCACCGTCTGACACCGCCGTCTGTCACCACGCTCGCCGGTGATCTCGACGCCGCCCGTCGACCTCCTACTCCCACAACCGACGGTCGTTCGTGCCACTGCTCCCTCGCCGGCTCCTTCTGCTTGTTGGCATCCCTGCGCAGGAACAAAGACGAGGTAGAAGAAGCTGATTCCGTGCTACGATTAATTCTATTTAGTTGTTTGCAATAGTCTTTGTTGTTTAGATGTAAAAGATTATTTCTAGCTCAAATTAAATGTGGATCTGTATTATCAACTTTATAATCATGTGATAAGCATATAGAAATATCTTTTTGCATCCATTACTGTGTGGCTGCAAATTTAAAATGTTTATAATCGATTCACTTGTGGGTTTTCTAAATTAGCAGGAGAAAAGAGTATATCACCTTTTTAGTAACAAAAACATTTAAATAAATAATTACATGATTATCTTTGCATCAAGCGTGATTTAGACATTAATCAGAGTCTTATATATTTTCGTGCAATATAGATATTTTTCTATTCACGGTAAGAAAGAATATAGTTTTATAATAATGTCAAAATGATTTAATTAGGTGCTCATACTTTCATAATAAAGAAAATAATAGTTTATATTGTTTTCTGACTAATGAAATAGATAATTTGTTTCTAATTTAAAATGGCTTAGTTAGCTTTCTAGGCATGAATAATCTGATCATCAGATCGAGTCCATACAAAACATGTTTAGGCTTATATATTAGCTCCTCATCAATTAATATTTAATAATGTGTTTCATAACTCATTAACCTTAGATGTATAACATATATCTTTTCTAAAAGGTTAAAAAAGGTTTAATAACATTGTAACATGTTTTATCTTATGAACTCTTAATCTTAGACATATCACATATGACGTTTTATAAAAGATTAATTTGATGAACCTAATATTTGTATATTTTAATTAAGATATTTTAAGCTCATGTCTTATTTTATAAAGTATAGATCACACATTTTTGAAAAGAATACCCTCTTAGTATAACCATTACTTGCGACGTTTTTGAAAAGCGAATGCTCTTTTCGTTAGGCTTTCTTTTAGCGTTACGTATGGTGAATGTTGTATGTTATTGAATGGTGTTTGTTCTTCTTGTTTGTTTGTGTGATATTCAGTGGTTGATCTAGTAGTTAAGAATCAAGATCTATTCCCATACGCGGAAGAACCTCAAGTTTTCAATAAGCAAGGCAAGTGGACTTCTCCCTCTGCATACTCTGTTTGATCCCAAACAATACATTTAATAAAGTTTATTCTTTTGGATATATATGCATAATTTGACGGGTTACCTATTTAGATAACCTTTCCAACCTTATTCCTTGATCAAACCTGGGGATTATACTTTACCTTTGTAGCTATGCTATTGCTACAACTTAACTTTATGCAGTCACTCCCGCTTATGATATTAATGTTCCAAATGGTAAGATTACTTTGTTGTTGTGAACCCGATGGTTAAACAAGATTATTGCATATTAATTGGAACATGGAGTGACCACCCGGGAAAACAGTGCTACCATGAGAACTATCATGGCTCTGGTCTTGGCTAAATAACTAGGGAAGTCTTATGTTGGGTGCTGGTCGTGGTCGACAGGAACGGGGGCATCTGGCAAGCTCTTATAGTTCCGGCTCAGGCAGATTGGATACGGGCATAGTTCCCAAAGCTTTACCCTGTAGTCTGGACTATAAGTTGGTTACGGTAGGTGTGCCTTATGCAGTTTGACCATTTCCAGCATTTGCGTAATGAGGACTCTAGGGAGAAGCCTCGTAGTGAGACCCTGGCCATTCACCTCGGAAGTGAATACGGGTCTAGCTAACCTGGGCTAGAAGGGAATCGCGACTCATGGGTAAAGATGTGCCACCTCTGCAGAGTGTAAAACTGATATATCAGCCGTGCTCACGGTTATGAGCAGCCTGGACTCCTCACATGATAATTGAACTTGAAGATGGAAATAAATCGAGATCCGATGATCTGCCACTGGTTTGCTTAAGTGGTTTCACTTAAGTGTTTTTGAAATACTCTTGTATCTTTGCTTAATGGGAATACTTGGGATTCACACTTACTAGTAAGACAGGTGTTGTTAATAAAATGTTGACCAACTAAAATGCTTACTGCTCAACCTCAGCCTCACCTTGTTAAACTTGCATTAGTTTTTCCCCCACTTGCTGAGCCCCGACCATAAGTGAGCTCACCCTTGCTTAATTTTGATCAGAAGTTGCAGATGAAGATTATGATGCTGAACTCCATGGATGCTAGTCTAGTGATACCCCCGGTCATCTTCCTGTGGATGGATGTCCATGTTCGCTGTACTTTGATGAGTAAAGGTTAAGACATTATGTCTGTTCGAAGTGTAATATGTTAATATAATCGTTATTTACGCTTTTATGCATTGTTCTTTTGATATATTACACTTGTGACATCAACATATGTGTGGAAATAGATCATGGCACACATATGCTATGCACCCGGCTCTGCCCTTAGAATCGGGTGTGACAACCTTCCTAGAAACTGACAAGTCCCTCATGTGCTCTTCCTATCAACCTTGCACCCGACATAGTCGGAGTCTGAGTATCCGATTTAGTCAAAGGTAGACCCCTTTGGATACCAGACCCCGAAGCAAGGCGTAGAGTCTAAATATCTAAGAATTCGCTTAATGGCCACAAGGTGACATTCCTTGGGGTCGGATTGAAACCTAGCACACATGCATACGCTTAGCATAATATCCGGTCTACTAGCACAAAGATAAAGTAAAGAACCTATCATAGACTGGTATGCCTTTTGATCAACGGACTTACCTCCTTTGTTTAGGTCCAAGTGTCCGTCTGTTTCCATCGGTGTCTTTGCGGGCTTTGCATCCTTCATCCCAAACCTCTTGAGTAAGTCTTGAGTGTGCTTTTTTGAGAGATGAAGGTTCCTCCCTTAAGTTGCATCACTTGGAATCCAAGGAAGTAGTTCAACTCGCCCATCATAGACATCTCGAATTTCTGCATCATCACCCTGCTAAACTACTCACAAGACTTTTGATTAGTAGAACCAAATATTATGTCATCGACATATATTTGGCATACAAACAAATCACCATTACAAGTCTTAGTAAAGAGAGTAGGATCAGCTTTCCCAACCTTGAAAGCGTTAGAAATAGGAAAATCTATAAGGCATTCATACCATGCTCTTGGGGCTTGCTTAAGTCCATATAGCGCCTTAGAGAGCTTGTAATGTGGTCGGGATACCTGTCATCCTCGAAGCTAGGGGGTTGTTCCACATATACTTCCTCCTTGATTGGTCCATTGAGGAAGGCGCTCTTCACGTCCATTTGAAACAACTTAAACGAGTGGTGAGCAGCATAGGCCAATAATATGCGAATTGATTCTAGCCTAGCTACAGGAGCAAAAGTCTTCTCAAAATCCAAACCTGTGACTTGGGCATAAACTTTTGCCACAAGTCGAGCCTTGTTCCTTGTCACCACACCGTCTTCATCTTGCTTGTTGCGGAACACCCACTTGGTTCCCACAATGTTTTGCTTCGGATGTGGCACTAGATTCCATACTTCATTTCTTTTGAAGTTGTTGAGCTCTTCTTGCATGGCCAACACCCAGTTCGTATCCTGCAAGGCTTCTTCTACCTGAAAGGCTCAATAGAAGAAACAAACGAGTAATGCTCACAAAAGTTAGCTAAACATGAGCGAGTAGTTACTCCCTTGCTGATATCACCTAGAATTTGATCCACTTGATGATTCCTTTGCATTGTTGCCCGAGCTTGAGTTGGAGGAGCTTGTTGTGCTTCTTCCTTCTTATGTTGTTCTCCATGTTCTCCCCCTTGATCCATGCCTTCATCTTGAGGTACTTGTTCCTCATCTTGAGTTGGGGGATGCACCAGTGTTGAGGAAGATGGTTGATCTTGATCTTGGTGTTCCTGTGGTCGCACATCACCTATCGCCATTGTTCACATTGCGGCCGTTGGAACCTCATCCTCGTCTACATCATCAAGATCAACTTGCTCTCTTAGAGAGCCATTAGTCTCATCAAATACAACGTCGCTAGAGACTTCAAATAATCCTGATGATTTGTTGAAGACCCTATACGCCTTTGTATTTGAATCATAACCTAGTAAAAACCCTTCTACAGCTTTGGGAGCAAATTTCGAATGTCTACCTTTCTTTACCAAGATGTAGCATTTGGTCCCAAATTGTAAGTGCAATCAACCCCGACTGAGGGTTTTGGTGATTAAATGACAAAACAAACAGAGTTTCTAACAAGTTTGCTCCTAGTATGTATTCAGTTATCTTAAAGACAGGAGGAGCACAGATTCCATATTTATACAAAGGGTAAAGCGTTGAGGATTAAATATGTACATCATATGGCGTGATTCAAGTGTTTATGAACGATGATCGTTTAAATTTTACAATTCTTGAGTCGTAGGATTCATCGTTCAATTAAGAGGGATCCGCAAAGATGAGTAAGTTATTTTGATGAGCTCAGTCTAATTCTCTTCAAAATCCTCTAAGAAAACCTTGAATTTTGATCATGAATGCTCTTGGAAAAGCTGGTCGAATTCTCCACTCAGCCTTCCCCAAGGTTTTGTACAATTTTTATGAAAACCACCTCACCAGTTTTTGAAAACCAGCTCAGCCGGTTTTAGATCAGCTCAGTCAGTTTTGCCCTGGTCCTCCTTTCTACTCAGAGAGCCAAAAAGTTGTGTTCAACCTTTTGAAAACCAGCTCAACCGGTTTTGGACTAGCTCAGCTGGTTTTGGCTTCGGTCCACCCACCTACTCAGCCAGCCACTGAACCGAAAAACATACTGGTGGAAACTGGTTCTGCTGGTTTTAAAACCGGCTCATCCAGTTTTTTATCAGAAAAGTCCAACGACCACCAGCTTTTGGGGGCTCCTTTATATACCCCTTTGCTCCCTCTCTCTTCTTCATTCACTTCTGTCCATCCACGAATTCTTGGCTGACCTACACTCAAACAAGAGCATTCACTTCACATCTCACACCCCAAATCACACCCCCTTCAATCATTTGGAGGACCCTTGGTGTGAGGTGAAATTTGTTGAACTCGTTGGTGATTTCATCTCTATTATCCCTCTCTCTTCATCTCTTGAGCTCATTGCAAACTTGAATCTTGTGCGGATTTGTTACTCTTGGAACCTTGTGTTCCTTGATGGATAGAAGTTTGTATTACCCGCTCGTTAAGCTAAGTTAAGAAGAGATTGCCTTGACCTTGGTGGTCGGCTTGTGGAGGATTAGGGTTGAAAAAGACCCGGCCCTTTGTGGGTTCCTCAACGAGGAGTAGGACACCTTTGTGGTGGAAGCCAAACCTCAGGTTAAATCATGTGTTCTTGGGTTCTTGTTGTGTTCTTGAGAAGTGATTTAAATTGCTGGTTAGTCCATCTTTGTTTGTATCTTGTGTGTGAATCTTGTGGACTCGGTTCACATCGATTTGACACCCATTCGAGTGGATCTTCTTTAGGGTAAGATATAAGAAAGAATCTCTCATTACTCCGTGCTATTCGTGTGACTATTTATCTAATCTAAGTTGAGCAGGTTCAAACCAGTTCAGCCGGGAATAATACCAGATGAACCAGTTTGCACCAGTGCAACTTGAAATTTGACTCTATCTCGAAGTTTTTGGTGAGAAAATTATGGTGTAGCCTATTCACCCCCTCTAGGCTACTTTCAATTGGTATCGGAGCCACATGCCTCGTTTTTAGTGCCTAACCGCATGAGGAAACAATCATGTCGACTCCAAGGAACAACGAAGATCCTCTTCTCGAGGAGCCGCTATTCACCACAACCGGTGAGGAAGTGGATCCTAAGATCCTTGACCTCGCTATGAAGATTGCCGAGAAAATGTTCCTCAAGATGAAAGATAAAGATGCAAAGAGAAAGGTCGAGGAAGACAAAGGAAAGGGAAAAATTGAATACAATGATGACTTGGTAGAGCTTTTGGTGTCAAAGGTGATGAGCAAGGTAAGTCTCAACACCGAAGAGTCATCCACCAAAAGTAAAGGTAACGAATTCAATAGAGTTCAATTTGATTACTCTCGTAATTTTATTCCCAACTTCTCTTCGGCGCCACTCTGAAAGCTTCCAACTCTTAGTAAGTTGAACTATGATGAGTGTGCCGACAAGATGAAGTCGCATCTAATCGGTGTGCATCCGAGTCTTTGGGAGATTGTTAACATAGGTATGAACAAGCCCGCCCAAGGAGAAGAGAGGACACCTGAAATGATGTAAGAAGTGCATTGCAATTCTCAAGCGGTTAGCATCATCAAAGGAAGCTTATGCCCAGAAGAGTACCAAAAAGTCCAAGGCAGAGAGGATGCTCGTGATATTTGGAACATTCTCAAAATGTCACATGAAGGAGGTCCTAAAGCGAAGAGACATAGGATTGAAGCTTTGGAGAGTGAGCTTGCTAGATATGATTGGATTAAGGGTGAGTCCCTCCAATCTCTCTTTGATCGGTTGATGATCCTAGTCAATAAGATAAGAGTCTTAGGAAGTGAGGATTGGAGTGCTCTAAGGTCACTAGGCTTTTCATGAGAGCCTACAAGGAAAAGGACAAGACCTTAGCAAGAATGATAAGGGATCGTGATGATTATGAGGAGATGATTCATCATCAACTATTTGCTAAGATCCAACAACATGAGTCTAAGGAAGCCCCAACCAAGACAAGGGATTTGTTGGGGGTCTTCTTCTCTACCGAAGGTTCTCAAGACGAAGATACTATCTGAGAACCATAATGATGAATATCGAAGCTTCTAACCGAAGGATGACAACTTTGGTTTAAGGTGGTGACGAAGGTCAAGCATGGCACTAAGCCGAAGAGGAAAAGACTAACTAGTCCCTAATGATTTATGTTATAGTTACGAATAAATGTTAAGGTCATAAATGTACTTATACCTGGGCTGTGTCTCGTGCCTATAAATAGGTGAACAGTACCCCCATACTGTTCACGCTGAATTGTAATCGCTCTCACATCAGCACCTTCGAGCAAGCCGAAGGTATTAATGTAATGTGAATTCTATTAATGTTCATATATACATTGTGAAATACATATGTGAATGAACTGAGAAGCCACATTCATTATCTCTTTATATTCTTATTATGAATGTTGAAGGCATGTCCTTCATGACCTTCGTCTGAAGATCATTATATCCAAGAGGAGATAATGCTTTGGAGGACGAAGGTCCTTGACCTTTAACAATTTTGTTGCCTTGTTCTTGACTCACATCATTTGAGAACAAGCGAACAACATTAGCGCCCACCTCCAGTGAACTCACTTTCACGACCACAGTAATGGCTTCGCAAGGTGATCAAGTTGTGACACCTTCGGCTACGAGGCTGGTGCTCCCAATCCCAGGCGGCTCAAGTTCTGAACCAGCCAATAAGAAGCAGAAAAAGGAAGCACAGAGAAGGGTACAACATGTTGTAGTGCAGGGACCCTTCATCAAGTCCAAGTGGTTTCATATACCAATCACCTTCTCCCAAGAAGACCTTCAGCTCAAGGACTACCCTCATAATGATGCAATGGTTATATCTTGTGATATCAATTGGTTTTTGGTTCACAATGTCCTTGTAGACACAGGCAGTGCAGCAGATATCATCTTTGCAAAAGCCTTCAGGCAGAAGCAAGAGCAGGATGACAAGATACATGATGCAACACACCCCCTGTGTGGCTTCGGAGGAATAAGGCACATACTGGCACTCGGGAAGGTAACAATGCCAATCACCTTCGGTTATGTTCACAACACAAGAATAGGACAAGTTGTTTTTGACATTGTTGATATGGACTATCCCTACAATGCAATCATTGGTCGAGGGACATTAAATGCCTTCGAAGCAATACTCCATCCAGCATATCTGTGCATGAAGATACCATCTGACCAGGGTCCCATCGCTGTGTATGGAAGTCAAGAGGCTGCTAGAAGGGCCAAAGGAAACTAGACAGTTCAAAGGCCATCCATAACATAGATGAAACTGAAGCTCATCAACAGTATAAACATAAAAGAGATAAGGCTGCCTCAGCAGATCAACCAAAGCCTATGCTTCTGTGCGAAGACATAGCCGAGCAGAAGGTGTTGCTGGGGTCCCAATTGTTTGGTGAGCAAGAGAAAACTTTGTTGAAGTTCCTGTTCAATAACAAGGATGTTTTTGCTTGGTCAGCCAATGATCTTTATGGTGGTGAAAAAGCTTCAGAAGATGTCCGATGACAAAGCCGAAGTTGCAAAAAATGAGGTCAAAAGACTCCTGAGTGCCAGAGTAATCAGAGAGGTGACATATCCAGAGTGGCTAGGTAATACTGTGATGGTGAGAAAGGCTAATGGAAAGTGGAGAATGTGCATTGATTTTACGGATCTCAACAAGGCATGTCTGAAGGATGAGTTCCCCTTGCCAAGAATAGACTCCCTTGTGGACGCAACAACCACTTCGGAGCTCATGAGTTTATTGGACTGCTATTCAGGATATCATCAAATCTGGATGAGGAAGGAAGATGGGCCTAAAACAAGCTTCATAACCCCTAGTGGGACCTACTGCTACCTTCGGATGCCCGAGGGGCTCAAGAATGTTGGAGGAAGCTTCAACAGAATGACTGTCAAAGTTCTCAGCTCTCAGTTTGGCAGGAATGTTCTGACATATGTCGATGACATCATAGTGAAAAGCATGAATCAAGAAAATCACATTGCCGGTCTGCAAGAAACATTTGCCAATTTTAGGAAAGCTGGTCTCATGCTCAACCCGATATGGTTTATATGAGTTCATAGTTATGTCATTTGGACTAACTAATGCACCAGCCTATTTTATGAATCTGATGAATAAGGTGTTTATGGAGCATCTTGACAGATTCGTCGTAGTATTCATCGACGATATTCTTATTTATTCCGAGAGTGATAGTGATCATGAGGAACATCTGAGATTGGTGCTACAAAAGCTAAGGGATAATCAACTCTATTCCAAGTATACCAAATGCGAGTTCTGGATTGATGAAGTGCCATTCCTTGGACATATCATTTCTAATTGTGGGATATCAGTGGATCCTGCTAAAGTCAAGGAGATAGTGGAGTGGAGAGTACCCAGTACAGTTACTGAAATTTGGAGTTTCTTAGGACTTGCAGGATATTATCGGAGATTTATTGAAGGGTTCTCTAAGATTGCTAAGCCTATAACCTCACTTCTGGAGAAGGGAAGAGAGTTTAAGTGGGACAAAAAGTTCCAAGCTAGCTTTGATCAATTAAAGATGAGATTGATGTCACCCCCAGTGTTGGTTATGCCAGATCTACAGAAGGAATTTGACATTTATTGTGATGCATGTGGCCAAGGCTTGGGATGCGTGCTTATGCAAGAAGGACACATGATTGCCTACGCGTTTCGTCAGTTGAGGAAACATGAGTTGAACTACCCCACTCATGACTAGAACTGGCAGCCGCTGTTCACACACTTAAGATATGGAAACATTACATTATGGGAACCAAGTGCCAAGTGTACACCGATCATAAGAGTCTGAAGTATATATTCACTCAGAAGGATCTCAACCATAGGCAACGCCTATGGTTGGAGCTCATTAAGGATTATGATTTGGAGATTCATTATCACCCGGGCAAGGCGAATCTAGTTGCGGATGCCCTGAGTCGAAAGGAGCACGTTCATTCAGCTATTGTTGCCCAGTTACCTGAGGAGATTGTCGAGGATTTCAGGAGACTTAACCTGGGGATAGTTGCTCACACTGAAGGAGTTACTATTGTTGTGGAACCTACCTTGGAGCAAGAAATCCGCAAAGGACAAATTGGTGATGCCAAAATTCAAGAGATCAAGGATCTTATTACTGAAGGTAGAGGTCCAGAATTCACGGAGGATGAGCAAGGCACAGTATGGTTCAAGGACTGTATATGTGTTCATAAGATTGATAGCCTTCGTGGGACTATATTGAAGGAAGCCCATGATTCTGATTACTCTATCCACCCTGGTAGCACTAAGATGTATCAGGATCTGAAGCAGAAGTATTGGTGCTATGGGTTGAAGAGAGATGTGGCTGCACATGTTGCTATGTGTTATGTGTTTCAAAGAGTCAAGGCCGAACACCAAAGACCAGCTGGATTATTGCACCCATTGAAGATACCCGAATGGAAGTGGGAAGAAATTGGCATGGATTTTATTACTGGATTGCCTCGCACCCCGAAAGGATATGGTTCTATATGGGTTATTATGGATATACTGACCAAAGTAGCTCACTTCATTCCTATCAAGACTAATTATAAAGGCTCTCAGTTGGCAGAGTTATACATGGCTCGGATTATGTTTTACACGGAGTACCAAAGAAGATCGTGTCTAATCGAGGTTCATAGTTTACCTCAAGATTCTGGACAA
Organism: Zea mays; assembly: GCF_902167145.1. Lineage (NCBI taxonomy): Eukaryota > Viridiplantae > Streptophyta > Magnoliopsida > Poales > Poaceae > Zea > Zea mays. The sequence goes on along the minus strand of NC_050100.1, from coordinate 132,897,102 downwards.
GCTTTCATGAGAATATGAATACAAAGTTGAACTTTAGTACGACCTATCACCCTCAGACTGATGGACAGACTGAAAGGACTAATCAAGTACTTGAGGATATGTTGAGAGCTTGTGCCCTTCAGCATGGAAGTAGTTGGGACAAGAGTCTACCATATGCTGAGTTCTCATAGAATAATAGTTACCAGACCAGTCTGAAGATGTCACCGTTCGAAGCTCTATATGACAGGAAATGCAAGACTCCTCTATATTGGGATCAGACTGGAGAAAGGCAATCTTTGGGCCTGAGCTTATTCAAGAGGCAGAAGAACAAGTCCGTATAATCCGGGAGAACTTGAGGGTAGCTCAGACCAGATAAAAGAGCTACGTTGACAATATAAGAAGACCACTGGAGTTTGAGGAGGGTGACCATGTGTACCTCAAGGTGTCACCACTTCGTGGGATGAATAGATTTAAAGTTAAAGGAAAATTATCCCCTCGCTTTATTGGACCATTCAGAGTTTTTAGGCGAGTTGGGGAGATGGCATACCAACTCGAGTTACCTGATAATCTATCTGATGTGCATAATGTGTTCCATGTGTCACAACTTAAGAAGTGTCTCCGTGTTCCTGAGGAACAGTTACTAATGCAAGAGCTCATTGTTCAGGGTGATTTGACTTATACAGAATATCCTACCAAGATTCTTGATACTTTGACTCGAGTTACAAGAAATAAGGTGATAAAGATGTGCAAAGTGCAATGGAGTCACCATGGAGAAGATGAAGCTACTTGGGAGAGAGAAGAAGAGCTTCAGATAGATTTTTCCTCATCTTTTCCCTAGTCCTTCCTAAATCTCGAGGACGAGATTCTTTGTAAGGGGGTAGGATTTGTAATACCCAAAAATGTAAAAAAGGAACCATAGTTGGATTACAAACATGTTTTTGCATTTATTTAATATCACATGTGAACAAACACTCCAAAAGTCATTAATTAACTAAGGACCACCCAAAAAATAATACATGCATCATGCTGGGTTTTATGTGTGTGTGCATTTGTTAGTGATAAGATTTTCTTTTTAAGAAAGACATTGATGTCCAAAATAAAATTATAAACTTAAGATTTAAATTTTAGAATTGGAGGAACAAAAGAAAATATATACAAAATAAGTATTACAAATAAAGTAATAATAGTATGTCCAAATTATACTCTTAATCGGAGGAAGAATTACCACAGGGTTGAATTTCAAATTTGAATTCAAATGAATAGGAAAAACAAATCAGGAAAAGAAAAAGAAAATAAAATAAAAAGGGAAAACTTACCTCGACTTTGGTACCTGATTTTGGCCCACCCGAGGAAGCACACGCGCGCGCTTGACCAGGAGATTGGTTACACCGTCACACGGGCCCCCTTTGTCAGCTGCTGTTCGCGACTCAGTCACCCATCCGCGTCCTCGTTCCCATGCCACTGACCAGTGGGCCGGCTTCGTTAGCTTCATCCTCAACTGAACCCCGAGCATGGCGGGCGACACTTCCCCTTTCTCCGGCACTACCAGAAATGCCCTGCCAACTCCGCTTGACCTGATGCTAAATGCGGACTGAGGACCCTCCTCACTTTTCCCCTCAACTCCTCCCTCTGCGTCGTCACCAGGAAGCTTGTGCACGACGAGAGAAATTGCCATCGTGACCCGCCGTCGACGATCCCCACTTCCGTTGCCGTGGTTGACCTCGGTGCCGACCAGTGAAGCTTCAGCATGTCTCGACGGTGGTGGCCGAAGAACCGGATTGGAGGAAGGGTTTGTGGCGACACCGGAATTCCACGCCAGGGCTCGACGTCTGCCGCTGCTCGTGGTTGGCCTCGACTACTCCACGATAGCCGGTAAGAAAACCCTAAATCAATTCACGTTCGCCTCCGATTCGTTTAGGGTTAGTCGTACTGGAGTTTAGGGCCTTGTTTGGACCGCTTGGCGTGCACCGACGATGGCGCCGCCGCATCATGGCGGGTGCGCTGCTGCTCGGCGGGATCTGGGAAGAAGGTGATCGCGCGGGCCACGGTATCCGTTGATCCGACCGGGAGCGGCTAGGATTAGATCATAGCTTACCTCTTCGCGAGATTGGATCTGGATCGTTGTTTCGATGGTGTGCGGTTTTGATCTGGTTGGGACATGGTCGTCTCTCAACCATCGATTCTGGATCTGGTGATCAGGGGGAAACCGCGGTTACATAACGCGTGCGCTTCGAATCTGGGCCGACCATCCCAGATAGGATGACTCAGATATGCCAATACCCGTTCGGCCTGGGCAAAATGCAGAACAGCCCCTCGGTTCTATCAATACCAACCCGCAGTCCACCACGGGAACAGCCTATGTCTTAGGAGGTTTATACTGAGCCCCCTGGGTTGTCTGGATATCGTGCGCCCAGTCCATAGAAATAGAAAACCTAAGAAAAATCAATTAGAAAATGATTTTTAGTATTAAATTAATTGCAGAAACTTGTTTAAACCCTAGAAAATTCATATGAACTCCAAATTGATCCATTTCAGTTTCTAAAATTTTGTAATATTATTGTTTATCACCTAGTGTCTCTGTTTTGACATGAAAAAGTAATAAAGTTTATTTCTTAGTTAATCTTGTATCAAATACATAAAACCTTTGGAAATTCATATCTTAAAATCTATAACTCCAAAATTAATGATTCATGTTTCTAGGATCTTATTTTAATGTGTAGGTTTTTATTATGTATTTTGTTTACATGTTTAGTGTGATGTTAATTTTTTCTATATACTGTGCTTGTTTGTATTGTGACGAGTAGAAGAGCCAGTGGCTGAGGATACTGATGTCCATCAGATAGAAGTTGCTGAGGAGGAGCTCATTAAAGGCAAGTTGTGCCCTTGACCACTTTTTACGCAATAATGTTTTTTAATATCACTTATTCATGCATAGGTTTAATTTTGATGGGACCCAATAGGTCACCCTAGTCTGTTTATCCTTTTTACCTTGTTACCCCTGAATCATTTGGGTAGTTATGCTATTGCTTTACATGGTTTTGGGTTAATATTTCATTATATTCATGTTCCAATTATTCTGTTATTTTATTTATGTTCATGTCAAGATCATCATTACCTTTAATTGGAACATGGAGCTTAACTTGAGAAACACGTGCCACCACAAGGGTAGAATGGGACGTCCTTGGCTGACTAATTAGGAAAGCTAGTGGAAGACTACCTTACCCGAAAGGGGCAAGAGCAGTAGGGGAGTTGCATGTAGGGAGGTTCTTGGGTTGATTTTGCTGTGATGGTGGTTAGACGGTGGATTCTTGCAAGTGCTCTTCCCATAAACTGTAGCGGGTTTTTGGAAGCTAGTGGAACTTTGTAAAGGCCTCGTAGTGGATCCCTAGCCATTCACCTCAGTAGTGTCTAAGGGCCTTGCAAACCCTAGCGACATGGGATACATGACTTGTGGGTACAGGGTACAACCTCTTTGTCACACCCGGGCTTTAAGGAACAAAGCCGGGTGCATCTCATACATGCGCCAAAGAAGACAACATATATAATAACAGAGTGTATAGAGATAAATGTCACAATAATCAGATTATTTATTACATAGCGGAAGTCTTATTACAAAATAAAAGATAAATATAAAACGAACTAAGGATCGTCAATGGCGCAAATGTCAACTAAGAAATGCCACCTAGATCAGATCAAACTCCTCGCCTTGTGGCTCCTCCTGAACCACCTGTTCTTCTCCTGTGGGGGGGGGGTGAGACAGCAAGGGTGAGCTCACACATGATCATAGCTCAACAAGTTGTGGGGAACCAGTGGACATGAACTCACAAAGGTGGGAGTTCATGTGATGTGTAAGGCTAATCAATGGCAGGGGTTAAAGCTGAGCGTTGCTTTTAAGTAGTTGGTCAAAATTTTATTAGCATTTACTAGATGTAAGTAAATACCAAACCTTAAATAAAGTAATTGAACAAAATTAATAATAAACCCATGCATATGCAAATGACAAAATTGAATTTAAGTTCCATAATTTAATCATCAGAGAGTCCTGAGCTGCTCATGACCGTGAGCTCGGCTAGTATACCAGTTTTACACTCTGCAGAGGTTGTACCCTTTACCCACAAGTCATGTTACCCATCTGCCAAGGGGTCGCGACTCCCATACACCTCTACCTAGGAGGCGAGGCAGGGCAACACTACGAGGCCTTTACAAAGTTCCACTAGCTTCCGAAAACCCGCTACAGTTTATGGGAAGAGCACTTGCAAGAAATCCCTGTCTGACCGCCATCGCAGCTAAATCAACCCGAGAACCTCCTTGCATGCAACTCCCCTACTGCCCTTGCCCCTTTCGGGTAAGGTAGTCTTCCACTAGCTTTCCTAATTAGTCAGCCAAGGGCGTCCCATTAATCCCTTGTGGTGCACGTGTTACTCAAGTTAAGCTCTATGTTCCAATTAACATTAATGATCTTGACATGAACATAAATAGAATAACAAAAGAATTGAAACATAGATATAATAAATGATTATCCCAAAACCATGTAAAGCAATAGCAAAACTACCCAAGTGATTCAGGGGTAAACAAGGTAATGAGATCAACAATCTAGGGTGACCTATCGGGTCCCATCAAAATTAACCTATGCATGAATAAATGGTATTAAAGAACATTATTGGGTAGAAAGTGGTCAAGGGCACAACTTGCCTTCAATGAGCTCCTGCTCAGCTACTTCTATCTGCTGCTCACCAGGATCCTCAGTCACGTGTTCTTCTACTCGCCACAATACGAACAAGCACAGTATATCGATAAAATTAACATTACACCAAACATATAAACAAAATACACAGTAATAATCTACATATTAAAATAAAATCCTAGGAACAGGAATCATAATTTTTGGAGTTATAGATTTTAAGTTATGAATTTTCAAAGGTTTTATGAGTTTAAAATATGATTAGTGAGAGATTATTTTTCTTACTGTTTTCATGACAAAACAGAGGCTCTAAGTGATAGATAATAAAATTACAAAAATTTAGAAAGTGGAATGGATCAATTTGGACTAAAAATGGATTTTCTATGGATTAAACAAGTTCTAGGATTATTTTTACACATAAAAATCTCTTTTCTAAATTATTTTATAAGTTTTCTCACTGTCTGGACTAGGCCTCGATTCCTGATTAGCACAGGGGTCGATCTATAAAAACTCCTTAGACTCAGTCATCTGCCAGGACGGACCACGGGTTGAATCCCTATAAACAGAAGGGTTCTTTAAGAAATGTACACGCCGAAGGGGTATGGTTGTATCTGGGCCGTCCGATCAACCGCTAGCGGCCCCGATTAGATCTACCCCCCAGCGAACCGTTATGCAATCTGAGCCAATAGATCCGATTCGGACGTTCTAGATTTAAATACCCTAAATTGACTTTCACCCGATCGATCAGAATCGGACGACCCACACTACATCTGACCTAATCGGCATTCACCATTTAATCTGCGCCACTCGTTAACAGATCAACGCCCCTGGACATGTCTTCTTCACGCACGCACCAGACACCGGCGGCAGCCAAGCCCCACGGCAGAGGATCGCTGGCGATCCCGTTTCGAGCACGCCCATGGCTAATTCGGTATTCTAACCGGTGCTACACTACCGCACGGACCTATGTCCAGGATTGCTGGGGAAATCTTACCAACGGCGGTGGCGCGGATGCCCTGCTCTCGGCGCGGCGCGGATCAGACACGTCATGGCTGCTCCGACGAGCGATTCACAGCAGAACCGCCCGCAACTGAGCCCAATAGCGCGACGCGCGGATCCCCCAGGTGGTGGCGAAGCACACGCGCTGCTCCTCACGACTACCCGACGGCGTGAACTAGGGATTTCCCTGCGGCGGCTCTCAGCTCGTGACCTGGTGGCCCAAAACCTTCAGCGTTTGCGAGTTGCGCGAGGGCAAGGCGACGGCGAAGCACGTAGGACGAGAGGGCAGGGGGTTGCTTATATACAGGCCGAAGGAATCGGCCCCCGAAGTCTTGACCACGCCGGATTGCCCGGTTTTCTGTTGCGCGTGGTGATTTCACCGGGGAAGATGACAATCTGACGAAGCGGGCCCGCGTGTCATCGGTAGGGCGAAGGATTGGGGAGGCTAACAGGGTGGGCCTTCCTGTCAGCTGCGAGCGCGCAGGGTCAGTGCGGAGCGGACTGCGTGGGCTGGCGCGTGAGAAACAAATGGGCCGACCAGGTGAGATTTGGCCCAAGCGCTTAAGTGAGTCTTCTTCTTTTCGTTTTCTTTTTCTTTAATTTTCCTTTTCTTCTATTCTATTTTCTTTCTCATTTTTGAATCTAAATTTGAATTTCCAATTTGTGGTGAACTTGTACTCAAATCTCTGAGTATATGTTTTGAATAAATTATTGTGGAATAAATTTATCTATTTGTATATTTATTATATATATTTTTTGTATTGTAGAGTATTTTCTCTTTCCTTCTCTATTTCAAACCCTAATTCTCAATTTAGGATCCAAACTTCATCTCAAGTAATTGTTTTATTTCTACTAGCTTTATTATTGTTATTGCTTTAATGCACAAGCAAACAGAAACTCCAAAGGATGCACAAGTTATTTGAGTGTATTTTGTTAACTATTTATTCTTGTTAAGTGAGGTGTTCACATGAAATGATGGATAGAGATAACACACACACACACAAATATATATATATATGAATTTAACTTCTATTTTTAGACTTTTCTTACAAAGTGGGTATTACAAATCCTACCCCCCTTAAAAATAATCTCGTCCTCGAGATTTAAGAAGAACTAGAGAAGAGATGGGGAAAATCTATGCGAAGCTCTTCTTCTCTTTCCCAGGTCGCTTCATCTTCGCCATGGTGACTCCATTGTACTTTGCACATCTTTATCACCTTATTTCTTGTAACTCTAGTTAATGTATCAAGAATCTTGATAGGATACTCCATGTAAGTCAAATCACCCTGAACACTGAGCTCTTCCATTGGTAATTGTTCTTCAGGGACACGGAGACACTTCTTAAGTTGAGACACATGAAATACATTATGCACATCCGATAGACTAGCAGGTAGCTCGAGTTGGTATGCCATCTCCTCAACTCGCCTAAAGATCATGAATGTTCCAATGAAACGAGAGGACAATTTGCCCTTAACTTTGAATCTCCTCATTCCACGAAGTGGTGACACCTTGAGGTACACATAATCTCCTTCCTCAAATTCCAGGGGTCTTCTTCTATTATCAGCATAGCTCTTTTGCCTGGTTTGAGCTACCCTCAAATTCTCTCGAATTATACAGACTTTCTTCTCAGCCTCTTGTATAATTTCAGGTCCAAATAACTGTCTTCCTCTAGTCTGGTCCAAAAATAGAGAAGTTCTGCATTTCCTGTCATACAGAGTCTCGAAAGGTGACATCTTCAGACTGGCCTGGTAACTATTATTATATGAAAACTCAGCATAAGGTAGACTCTTATCCCAACTTCCTTCATGCTGAAGGGCACAAGCTCTCAACATATCTTCCAATACTTGATTAGTCCTTTCAGTCTGTCCATCAGTCTGAGGGTGATAAGCGGTACAAAAAATCAACTTCGTATTCATATTCTCATGAAAACTTCTCCAAAATCTTAAGGTAAACTGTGAACCTCGATCAGACACGATCTTCTTTGGTACTCCATGTAAACACACGATTCGAGCCATATATAACTCTGCTAGTTGAGAACCTTTATAAGTAGTCTTGACAGGAATGAAGTGAGCCACTTTAGTCAATCTATCCACAATCACCCATTTAACATCATATCCTTTCTGGGTGCGACGCAATCCAGTAATAAAATCCATACCAATCTCTTCCCACTTCCACTCGGGTATCTTCAGTGGATGTAGTAGTCCAGCTGGCCTCTGGTGTTCAACCTTAACTCTTTGACACACATCGCACATAGCCACATGTGCAGCCACATCTCTCTTCAATCCATACCACCAATATTTCTGCTTTAAATCCTGATACATCTTGGTACTATCAGGATGAATAGAATAATCCGAGTCATGGGCCTCCTTTAAAATAGTCTCTCGAAGGCTTTCAATATCAGGAACACACATCCTGACCTTGAGCCATATAGTGCCTTGCTCATCTTCCATGAATTCCGGACCTCGACCTTCAGTAATAAGATCCTTGATCTCTTGTATCCTAGCATCGCTAGTTTGTCCTTTGCGGATTTCCTGCTCCAGAGTAGGTTCCACATCAATAGTAACTTCTTCAGTGTGAGCAACTATCCCCAGGTTAAGTCTCTTGAAATCCTCAACAATCTCATCAGGTAGCTGGGCAACAATAGCTGAATGAACATGCTCCTTCGACTCAAGGCATCTGCAACCAAATTTGCCTTGCCCGGGTGATAGTGAATCTCCAAATCATAGTCCTTAATAAGCTCCAACCAACGTCATTGCCTAAGGTTGAGATCCTTCTAAGTGAATATATACTTCAGACTCTTATGATCCGTGTACACTTGGCACTTGGTCCCCATGATATAATGTCTCCAAATCTTAAGCGCATGCACAACGGCTGCCAATTCCAAGTCATGAGTGGGGTAGTTCAATTCATGTTTCCGTAACTGACGAGACGAGTAGGCGATCACATGTCCTTCTTGCATGAGCACACATCCCAAGCCTTGGTCGCATGCATCACAATAGATATCAAATCCTTTCTGTAGATCTGGCATAACCAACATTGGTGGCGACATCAATCTCTTCTTTAATTGATCAAAGCTTTCTTGGCACTTCTCGTCCCACTTAAATTCTCTGCCCTTCTCCAGAAGTGAGGTCATAGGCTTCGCAATCTTAGAAAATCCATCAATAAATCTCCGATAATATCTTGCAAGTCCCAAGAAACTCCGGATCTCCGTAACTGTAGTGGGTACGCACCACGCCATTATCTCCTTGACCTTAGCAGGATCCACTGATATTCCTCCATTAGAAATGATATGTCCAAGAAAGGGAACCTCACCAATCCAAAACTCGCACTTGCTAAACTTGGCGTAGAGTTGATTATCTCGTAGCTTTTGTAGCACCAATCTCAGATGTTCCTCATGATCACTATCACACTTGGAATAGATAAGAATATCGTCGATGAATACCACGACGAATCTGTCCAAATACTCCAAAACACCTTATTCATCAAATCCATAAAATAAGCTGGTGCATTGGTTAATCCAAATGACATAACAGTGAACTCATATAATCCATATCGAGTCGAGAAAGCCGTCTTGGGAATATCCGATGGCTTAATCTTCATTTGATGGTATCCCGATCGGAGATCAATCTTTGAGAATACCCTTGCACCTCTCATCTGATCAAATAAATCTTCAATGCGGGGTAATGGATACTTGTTCTTCATAGTGACATCATTAAGGGTCCTATAATCCACGCACATCCCTTGTGATCCATCTTTCTTCTGTACAAATAGAACCGGTGCTCCCAGAGGTGAGGAACTCGGACGAATGTATCCAGCTTCTTGCAATTCCGTTAACTGCTTCTTAAGTTCCTTTAACTCCTCTACAGACATCCTGTATGGCCGTTTAGAAATAGGGGCAGTCCCAGGTAAGAGATCGATAACAAACTCAACTTCCCTATCAGGTAACATCCCTGTCAACTCCTATAGAAAGACATCTGGAAAATCTCTAACCACACGAATGTTGTCACCAACAAACTCCTAAGGTATAAAGAACATTGCACGTTTGGATGAGGTGGTTACTGCAATATTAACTTGAAATCTTTCTCCTTTAGGGCTGGTGAGTTCTACGGTACCTCTACCACATGCTATAATGGCCTTTGCCTTTCTCAACCATGACATACCAAGGATCAAGTCAATACTGCTCTCTTCTAATAGTATAGGGGGTAGCCCATCTGGGTTAGAAACATAAGGTACGAAAGAAAGAGTTGTAGACAAGGCATGTAATTACGAGGCATGTTACTTTGGGAGATTTATTAGCTGAGTGTGTCGCCTACTAAAGCTAATTCAATATCTTATAGTGGTACATGCTAAGATGTCCATTTATAATATCTCAATCAATCAAAGAAGCAAATCAGACATTTATCATCAGAACAATCAACCAACATTTTTAAATAGAGAAAATAGTTTTGATTTTTTTGTCTTAGGCCTCCTATCTCTTAGAAAGGTCATAAATGTAGGATTCCAAGGTGTGAAATCCATCTTGTCTTAGAACAGAAAAGATAAGAGTAATCATAGTAGAATAGTAGAAGGTGAGATAGGATCAAGATAAGATAAGTATAGAATGAATCAGAGTAAGGTAAGTAGGTAAGGGTTTTGTCCATTTCTATCTAGGTTTCGTCCTACAGTCAACATTTCCTCTGATACCACTTCTGTCACACCCGGGCTTTAAGGAACAAAGCCGGGTGCATCTCATACATGCGCCAAAGAAGACAACATATATAATAACAGAGTGTATAGAGATAAATGTCATAATAATCAGAGTATTTATTACATAGCGGAAGTCTTATTACAAAATAAAAGATAAATATAAAACGAACTAAGGATCGTCATTGGCGCAAATGTCAACTGAGAAACGCCACCTAGATCAGATCAAACTCCTTGCCTTGTGGCTCCTCCTGAACCACCTGTTCTTCTCCTGTGGGGGGGGGTGTGAGACAGCAAGGGTGAGCTCACACATGATCATAGCTCAACAAGTTGTGGGGAACCAGTGGACATGAACTCACAAAGGTGGGAGTTCATGTGATGTGTAAGGCTAATCAATGGCAGGGGTTAAAGCTGAGCGTTGCTTTTAAGTAGTTGGTCAAAATTTTATTAGCAGTTACTAGATGTAAGTAAATACCAAACCTTAAATAAAGTAATTGAACAAAATTAATAATAAACCCATGCATATGCAAATGACAAAATTGAATTTAAGTTCCATAATTTAATCATCAGAGAGTCCTGAGCTGCTCATGACCGTGAGCTCGGCTAGTATACCAGTTTTACACTCTGCAGAGGTTGTACCCTTTACCCACAAGTCATGTTACCCATCTGCCAAGGGGTCGCGACTCCCATACACCTCTACCTAGGAGGCGAGGCAGGGCAACACTACGAGGCCTTTACAAAGTTCCACTAGCTTCCGAAAACCCGCTACAGTTTATGGGAAGAGCACTTGCAAGAATCCCCCGTCTGACCGCCATCGCAGCTAAATCAACCCGAGAACCTCCTTGCATGCAACTCCCCTACTGCCCTTGCCCCTTTCGGGTAAGGTAGTCTTCCACTAGCTTTCCTAATTAGTTAGCCAAGGGCGTCCCATTAATCCCTTGTGGTGGCACGTGTTACTCAAGTTAAGCTCTATGTTCCAATTAACATTAATGATTTTGACATGAACATAAATAAAATAACAAAAGAATTAGAACATAGATATAATAAATGATTATCCCAAAACCATGTAAAGCAATAGCAAAACTACCCAAGTGATTCAGGGGTAAACAAGGTAATGAGATCAACAATCTAGGGTGACCTATCGGGTCTCATCAAAATTAACCTATGCATGAATAAATGGTATTAAAGAACATTATTGGGTAGAAAGTGGTCAAGGGCACAACTTGCCTTCAATGAGCTCCTGCTCAGCTACTTCTATCTGCTGCTCACCAGGATCCTCAATCACGTGTTCTTCTACTCGCCACAATACGAACAAGCACAATATATAGAGAAAATTAACATTACACCAAACATGTAAACAAAATACACAGTAATAATCTACATATTAAAATAAAATCCTAGGAACAGGAATCATAATTTTTGGAGTTATAGATTTTAAGTTATGAATTTTCAAAGGTTTTATGTGTTTAAAATATGATTAGTGAGAGATTATTTTTCTTACTGTTTTCATGACAAAACAGAGGCTCTAAGTGATAGATAATAAAATTACAAAAATTTAGAAAGTGGAATGGATCAATTTGGACTAAAAATGGATTTTCTATGGATTAAACAAGTTCTAGGATTATTTTTACACATAAAAATCTCTTTTCTAAATTATTATATAAGTTTTCTCACTGTCTGGACTAGGCCTCGATTCCTGATTAGCATAGGGGTTGATCTATAAAAACTCCTTAGACTCAGACATCTACCAGGACGGACCGGGGGTTGAATCCCTATAAACAGAAGGGTTCTTTAAGAAATGTACACGCCGAAGGGGTATGGTTGTATCTGGGCCGTCCGATCAACTGCTAGCGGCCCCGATTAGATCTACCCCCAGCGAACCGTTATGCAATCTGAGCCAATAGATCCGATTCGGACGTTCTAGATTTAAATACCCTAAATTGACTTTCACCCGATCGATCAGAATCGGACGACCCACACTACAGATCAACGCCCCTGGACATGTCTTCTTCACGCACGCACCAGACACCGGCGGCAGCCAAGCCCCACGGCGAAGGATCGCTGGCGATCCCGTTCCGAGCACGCCCATGGCTAATTCGGTATTCTAACCGGTGCTACACTACCACACGGACCTATGTTCAGGATTGCTGGGGAAATCTTACCAACGGCGGTGGCGCGGATGCCCTGCTCTCGGCGCGGCGCGGATCAGACACGTCGTGGCTGCTCCGACGAGCGATTCACAGCAGAACCGCCCGCAACTGAGCCCAATAGCGCGACGCGCGGATCCCCCAGGTGGTGGCGAAGCACACGCGCTGCTCCTCACGACTACCCGACGGCGTGAACCAGGGATTTCCCTGCGGCGGCTCTCAGCTCGTGACCTGGTGGCCCAAAACCTTCAGCGTTTGCGAGTTGCACGAGGGCAAGGCGACGGCGAAGCACGCAGGACGAGAGGGCAGGGGGTTGCTTATATACAGGCCGAAGGAATCGGCCCCCAAAGTCTTGACCACGCCGGATTGCCCGGTTTTCTGTTGCGCGCCGCGATTTCACCGGGGAAGATGACGATCTGACGAAGCGGGCCCGCGTGTCATCGGTAGGGCGAAGGATTGGGGAGGCTGACAGGGTGGGCCTTCCTGTCAGCTGCGAGCACGCAGGGTGAGTGCGGAGCGGACTGCGTGGGCTAGCGCGTGAGAAGCAAATGGGCCGACCAGGTGAGATTTGGCCCAAGCGCTTAAGTGAGTCTTCTTCTTTTCGTTTTTGTTTTCTTTAATTTTCCTTTTCTTCTATTCTATTTTCTTTCTCATTTTTGAATCTGAATTTGAATTTCCAATTTGTGGTGAACTTGTACTCAAATCTCTGAGTATATGTTTTGAATAAATTATTGTGGAATAAATTTATCTATTTGTATATTTATTATATATATTTTTTTGTATTGTAGAGTATTTTCTCTTTCCTTCTCTATTTCAAACCCTAATTCTCAATTTAGGATCCAAACTTCATCTCAAGTAATTGTTTTATTTCTACTAGCTTTATTATTGTTATTGCTTTAATGCACAAGCAAACAGAAACTCCAAAGGATGCACAAGTTATTTGAGTGTATTTTGTTAACTATTTATTCTTGTTAAGTGAGGTGTTCACATGAAATGATGGATAGAGATAACACACACATACACACACATATATATATATGAATTTAACTTCTATTTTTAGACTTTTCTTACAAAGTGGGTATTACAAATCCTACCCCCCTTAAAAATAATCTCGTCCTCGAGATTTAAGAAGAACTAGAGAAGAGATGGGGAAAATCTATGCGAAGCTCTTCTTCTCTTTCCCAGGTCGCTTCATCTTCGCCATGGTGACTCCATTGTACTTTGCACATCTTTATCACCTTATTTCTTGTAACTCTAGTTAATGTATCAAGAATCTTGATAGGATACTCCGTGTAAGTCAAATCACCCTGAACACTGAGCTCTTCCATTGGTAATTGTTCTTCAGGGACACGAAGCCACTTCTTAAGTTGAGACACATGAAATACATTATGCACATCCGATAGACTAGCAGGTAGCTCGAGTTGGTATGCCATCTCCCCAACTCGCCTAAAGATCATGAATGTTCCAATGAAACGAGAGGACAATTTGCCTTCTATTTTTAGACTTTTCTTACAAAGTGGGTATTACACTCTTCAGAGTGTAAAACTGGTATACTAGCCGAGCTCACGGTCAAGAGCAGCTCAGGACTCTCACATGATTAATTTATGGAACTAAATTCAATTTGTCATTTGCATTGCATGATATTATTTATTAATTTTGTTCTATTATTTTATTATGGTTTGGTATTTACTTACACTTAGTAACTGCTAATAAATTTTTGACCAACTTATAAAAGCAATGCTTGACTTTGACCTTTATTTTGTTGATCAGCCTTACACTTCACATGAACTCCCACCTTTGGTGAGTTCATGCACATTATTCCCCACAACTTGTTGAGCGATGAACATGTGTGAGCTCACCCTTGCTGTCTCACCCCCCCGCACAGGAGACGAACTGTAACACCTCCGGTGTTACTGTCACTAAAACTTGAGCATAACATCATGTGCATGGGCATATCATGTGTTTGTTACACCTAGAGTGCATTCACTAGGTAAGAATTCAAACAAGTTGTACTGATGTGACTGATGTGTGGTTAACCCTGGGTAGAGTACTTAACCCTAAATGGGCTTATGAGTGAAAAATGAAGCCCAAATAAGTTAAAACCTCAAAACTCATTAGGAATGATCATAAGATATCACATTTGAAGGACTTTAGTGACACCAAAACCCTAAAGTGCTAAAACCCTGAAAAGACCTCTGGAAAACTCTAAACTAGAACCCTAGGGGGTTAAGTGTAAATTTTGTGCACTTTTGGACCCAAGTGAAAAAACCAAAGTATTAGAGCACCACAAATCATATGTTTCACACATTTGAGGATTTGCAGATCAAATTATGGGATTTGGGCTTATTTGTAAGAAGGCACCCTATGCCTCTCATGTGCCTAAGTCCAAAAATCAGTTGAATAGGGCTAACTTTGGAGCTCTACATCTCAGGATTCTTGAGGATTTTTCTATTGGTTAGTATAGCAAATTTGTAGAGCTATGTAAGGAGAACAAATTTGATTAAGTGACCAAGCACAAGTGTTGCACAAAAATGAGAGATAAATAGGCTTGAAATTGGGCTGTCAGTCAACTCTCGAACTAAATTTTTGGCCACCAGTGACATTGGCAGAATTTTAGTATCAATTTTGAGTAGCATCCAGTAGGAATTCGGCTGGGGATGCTATAGCAAAATTGAAGATGGATTATTGATCCACAACTTTGATGCAGAGGGATGATGAAGCTGCCACATAAATTTTGGAGCAAATTGCCCCTAATTGTGCTCTATCAGTTGCTCTGAAGAACAATCGCGATACTACAGTAGCAGAAATATCTCTGGTGCGGAGCACCTCACCGCCGGTGCCGATCCGTGTTGCGATTCACGCCATGTTCCGGTTAGGCGCTCGGTGGGCATCTCTTCGCGACGATATTCACGAATTGGGTAAGATCGCCGCGGTGGAGGGCAACTATCCCGGCCACCACGCGACCATTGATCTTTGCGGTCGTGCCTGGTCACCGGCGCCGCTTCCCTCCATTCATCCACGACATCATTGATTTGACTGCGTTACTGTCGCGGCGAGACATGTCAAAACCCTAGAAAAGGACCGCGCCCGACGTCGTCGTTGATTGCCAGCAAAATTCGGTGATGGTTATCACCTTGGCCGTCACTATAGATCATCAGACCTATAAATTCACCGTGCCCTCACCCCCGTCATCCAAATTTACCGTGCACTGCTCTTCGTCTCTTAGTTACGAAGCTAACGGCTCACTAGCCATCTTGTTTTATCCACCATCATCGGAGATCATCAGATTTCCCTGTGATCGGTCATTTCCGCCGCCGTGAAGGACCGATCCGTGGCCAGCCCTCCTTGGGTCAGTACTTACCCAATTGCCTCTTGTTTGGCTTGCCTTTAGCCTCATGTTGCTCATGATGTCAGCCAATTGAACTTTACTGAAGCCTAAACCCTAGAACACCAAGTCGCCCCGTAGAACGCCACCGCGGACACCCTCTCTGTTGACCCACTCTCCCATCCCCGTTCAGTCCAAATTCAAACGTGTACATAGGCTCTGGTGAACCCGTGAAGCTCACCCGAGCTCCAATTTTAGCATCACTATCGTTAGTTGTCCAGAACATGGTAACCAGGGTCTTTCCGCCGCCGTGATCATGAACAAGCTTCAATTAGGGTCAAATCTTTCAAATTAAGTGAGGGTTTTTGCTCGGATAGACTTGTGCTTGATGTTTATAAGCTTGTTGCTCTTTGTCCGAGTCGCCATCGTCGTGAAATCGCTGCTCCGACCAGGTGTTCGGCATGGTCCCGCCGTGGACCAAGAACTGTGAAGAAATAGAAGTATGGGGGGTTGTAATTGTCAGCGACACATAGAAACAGTGTGTGGGTTCGTTTTTATTTTATTTGAATTTCTCAAGGACTTTGCGCAAAAACGCCAGGGCGGGCGCGCCCGGGCGCGTTTTCGCCCAGACACGGGCTGACTTGGGCTAGTTTTCAGCCCAACACTGTTCATTATTTTCCTTTTTCTTTTTCTACCAGACTTTGGAAATCCATAGAAAATTATGGAAAAATGATAAAAATATGAGACCAATTTTGTTGAACTCCTAAATTTCTATAGTATTTAATAAAAATAGTTCCAAGATTTGTAGCCTAAACCAGGAATTATGTAATATTTAAGAAGACCTAAACCTAGTCTTTTTGAATTTTATAAATTATTAGATAGCTCCATAAATCATAAAACTTTTTGGGTGAACTTATTTTGGTACCTAGAACCCATGGTTGAAGTTAGACATGATTTGGACAATGTTTGATCCCCAAACCCAAAACCCTAGTCTTCTAAGTAGTGTCTGCCCTATGAAATGAAGTACTCACTCCAAAAACCCTAGTTCCCCAGAGTACCGTGAAGGAAAGTTGTATTGAAGATACAACTTGATACATCCTTTCTATTATTGCATTTTCATAAGCATTACATGAGCATTCATGGTTATATATGGTTATATATAGAAAATGAAGAAGAGGTGATTGTTGAAGAGGAAGAGACTACTCCATCAACAGAAAATCCACCTGCCAGGAACTGTTTTTACTTTGACATCTGTGGAACAGAGCCCGACTCTCCTACAACACAAGGCAAGCCCCGGTGCATTTGCCACCTCCTTGCTGATTTTAAACTCTTAATCACTTGAATGATGCATCAGGTGATAGGAGTTGGGTGTTAAACCAATTGCTGCATTTCCTCCCTTGGAACTGTTTACCATTCCTTGATTACATGTTTTGTTAAAAAGGTTTTTCTGATGCTTAGTCCTGCTTTAGAAAAACAAATGTTTTGTTTTTAAACAAAAGATGATGCTTCACAGTGGATGGGATGTTTTCAAAAATAAAACTTGATGGTCGATCCATCATGGCCGTGATGGGTTCAACATCAGAAAAGATGTACCTCTGCCAGGTAGCAAACTTTGGGGTTTTAAATGATAAAGTTGAGACCGGACGGGTGACTTGCACGAGAAGAGAGAGTCTCGGCGTAGTGTCTCCGTCTGAGTCGATTAAGGACCATCTCGATGTAGGCTTGCTGATCGAGGACCTTTTAACTGGTCACATGCCTCATCATGGGTAAGCTTTGCCTCGGGCAGACTAATACCAGAAAGGCCAACACGCAATGGGAGTGGAGAGATGGCGAGAGTAGCGTGTACTCTCCGTGACAAGAGGCTGGACAGTGGTGTATCTGTGCTCTCGGTTGGCGTGAACCTGGTCTGGTCTTAAGAACCCCAATGGCGAGTGACATATGCAAGGGTTAAGTGCTACATATGTCGTGTGATTAGAGATCCCCAGCTAGGTGTTAATCGATTCGAATCGCCGTTACTTCTCGGACATGAAGACTTGGTCACTACCCTACACGTAGCATTCTAGTGAACAAAAATGGATTGATAAAAGGATGGCTAGTATAAGCCAAGTGGTTGAACTAGGGTAGAAAGAACTCTAGTGACAGGTAATGACTTAATTTGCTAATAAAACTAGATTTTTAAGGATCCACTATTAGTAAGCATTTTTGCAAACAGAGTCTTGATTCTTGATTAAGCCTTACCTTGACCCCCTTAAGCCATCATATCCTTGAGAGTCTTTTATTTTGACGGGTAAGACTTGCAAAAGTACACTTCGTACTCAGGGTTTTCGAACCCATGTTGTTGTAGGTGAGGAAATAACAGATTTTTGCTGTTTTTGCACTAAGGTGGTGCCCAAGGACGTGGTGCCCAAAGATGAACCTCAACAGTGAAGTGGTTGCGGGAGGAGGTTGGCCTCCATTTTGAAAAACAATATACTTTTTTGCGGGAGGGGTTTTTGCCTCCCAAGTTTGTAATAATACTACTTATGCCCTCAGATGACCTAGTGATGTAATAATAACACTCTTTCTATATTTTTGTCGGCGTTTCGGACCCGGGGGGTCCGTAAGCCAACCAGTAAATTTGTCGCTGCGTGCCCCTGCCCAGATGGGTTGGCGCGAGATGGAACACAAGGGGAAAACGTGGCTCGTATTATCTCGCACCAGAGGGGTGTGCTCGTAGTAGGGGTTACAAGCGTTCGCGAGAGAGAGAGAGTGAGCCTGTTCGTTTGCTCGTCCCTCCACGCGACCCTCCCACAGGAAGGCCCTCCACCTCCCTTTTATAGATGCAAGGAGAGGGTCCAGGTGTACAATGGGGGGTGTAGCTTATGCGCTAACGTGTCTGGCAGAGAGGTGCCTGAGCCCTGTGTACATGCCAACGTGGCTGTTGGAGAGGTGCTAGAGACCTGTGTACACGATAACGTGGTCGTCGGAGAAGTGCCTGAGCCCTGTAGAAGCACAGCTGGCGGTGCTGCTGGGATCCTGCTGACGTCTCCTTGCTTCCATAGGGGGCTGAGAACCACCGTCGTCATGGACGCACGCGGGGAGCCATCATTACCTGTTACCGGGATGAGCCAGATGGGACGCTGGTCTTGTTCCCTCGTAGCCTGAGCTAGCTAGGGGTAGTGTAATGATGTATCCCCTGTGGCGCGGTCGGTCTGAGCCCAAGGTCGGGCGAGGCGGAGACTTCTCCTGAGGCCGAGGCCGGGGTCGGGCGAGGACGCGATTCCTCCCGAGGTCGAGGCTGAGGCTGAGTCTTGGGGTCGGGCGAGGCGGAGACCTCCTCCCGAGGCCGAGGCCTAAGGTCGGGCGAGGCAGAGCTTCCTGTTGCGCCCGAGGCTGAACTTGCTGTTGTCAGCCTTGCCCAGGTGGCTGGCACAGCAGTCGGAGCGGGTTGAGTGGCGCTGTTTTCCTGTCAGATCGGTTAGTGAAAGGGCGAAGTGACTGCGGTCACTTCGACCTAGCCGAATGAGGCGTGCGTGTCAGGATAAGGTGTCAGGCGATCCTCGCATTGAATGCGCCTGCGATACGGTCGATTGGTGAGGCGATTTGGCCAAGGTTGCTTCTCGACGAAGCCTACCTGAGCTGGGCCTCGGGCGAGCCGAGGGTGCGCCCACTGCCTGAGGAGACCCTCGGGCGAGGCGTGAATTAGTCCGGGACTACTGTTCCCGCCCGAGGCTAGGGTCGGGCGAGGTGAGATTGCGTCCCTTGGTAGGCGAGGTCTTGACCTGAACCGTGCCCATCAGTCTCTGCAGTTTGTGCTGATGGTGCTTACCAGCCATGTTTAGGAGTGTTGGGGGTACCCCTAATTACGGTACCCGACAGTAGCCCCCGAGCCTCAAAGGGCTTTGCCACACTTTTTTGCGAGGGGACCAGCCTTCCTCGGTTATACTTTGTTCCGGTGGGTGCGCGCGAGCGCACCCGCCGGGTGTAGCCCCCGAGGCCTCAGAGGAGTGGTTTGACTCCTCTGAGGTCTTAATGCTTTTCGTGATGCTTCGGCCGGCCTTGTTGTTCCCTCATGTGGCCTGGTCGTAGACCGGGTGCATGGTCAGGTTTCGAGTTTTTAGGCTGGTTTGTTGACGTTGTCAACGGTTTGGCCGTAGCCGAGTTGCGAGAGCAGCCCCCGAGCCTCTGCACGGAGCGAGAGGACGATCAAGGACTGTCTCGACTTTTATTATACGCCCCTTCGTCGCCTTTTCGCAAGGAGGAAGGGGGGGAAGCGCCATGTTGCTCTCGGAGGGCGCCAAACATGGTGTCTCCAGTGAGTCGCTAACGGGTTATCCGAGTGGACGCCCGTGCCCCGTTCGATAAGGGTCGGCTAGTGGCCCAGAGGCGCGCTCCAAAAGTACCTGCAGGTGATTTGCCGGACCCGGACCCATTCGATAGGGTCCGAGGGCTCGATGCCTCCCTCTGGTGGGATTCCGTTACAAAATCGCTCCTACTGGTCTCGGAAATGTCCTAGGGTACCTCGGGAGCGTAGCCCGAGCCTCGGCCATGTAACGGACGTACCCAGAGTCATCCCTCACTCTCTGTGCTCTAGGGCAGCTGTCGAACCCTTCCGAGGGGCCAGCCTTCGAACCCCTGATCAGTAAAGGGTGCGAGGCCCGAGTGCTCTGGGCGGCTGTCGAACCCTTCCGAGGGGCCAGCCTTCGAACCCCTGATCAGTAATGGGCGCGGAGCCTGAGTGCTCTGGGGCGTCTGTCGAACCCTTCCGAGGGGCCAGCCTTTGAACCCCTAATCAGTAGGAGGGCTCGGGGCCCGTTTCCTTCGCTGAGAAGGATCCTTTCCGAAAGATCCCCTTTCCCGGTCCCTGTAGTAAGAGAGAGAAAGAGGAAGAGGAAAAGGATATGAATTTAAATGGCGTGGCGCACCTTTTTTGACGCGGTCATCATGGCGGAGGTGAAACGACGCCCGCTTCACCTGCCAAAGGTGTTGCTTGCCCTGCCGAGGAGTTAATGCGACGGGACGAGCGATTCGTGGGGCGGCCGTTGCGCGTGCGCGAGCCGTTCGAGGAACGGAACACGGGCGCGTTGTCTTCATGCCGTGGGAGAGGGCTCTCCTGCCGCTTCAGGAGGGGACGCGAGCCTGCAGGCGATTTGACCGCTGCCTCCGCCCGTCTGCTGCTGCAATTACTACCGATCCGCTTTTGGCCATATCGACTGCCGCGCCTCCCCCTGCGGCTGACTGACCCATGATCGTTGTGCTCGATTGGCACTGTTGGGTCATGCGCAGGGCTGCCTTGAGTCACGGCACTGGTTCCGCAGTCGAGAAGACGCGGCATTGGCGCGACTGGCGGTGCGGTTTCCTTGCACGTAGTAACCGTTGCGCCGGTTGCATGACATGCGGGCTCGGGCCTTCATGCTGACCCACCGGATGCGATGAAGCCGAAAGGGTGCACAACCGTGGTGCGGTTGCACGCCTCCTGCATGGCGGTCTGCCATTTCGCCCGCTGGTTTCGGCAAGAATGGGGGAACGCTTATAACCGCGGGGCGGTTACCTGCTTCGCGTGCAGTGGTTTGGCTTCTTCCGTTTCTGGTCAGCCCGCCTGACGTGTGGGACCTAGCCCCCGCGCCGGAGGGTGGGAACCCTAGTGCTCGTCGGTGGAGACTTTGCTTGTGACGCTTGGAATGCGAGTGGGGAGAGCCGTCTTTAAAAAGGGATCGATCCCCCGGGCAGTGGACATGCCTCCGCACTCCCCTCATGCATTGCGCCCTTCCACCTTCCAAGCCCCCGGATGGGGTGCACCCGTGTTGCCTTCGTCTTGCTGCCATTGGAGGAGCGTGACCCCGCGGGGGTTGGCGCTCTTCAGACATCGCTCGGCTTCAAGGATTTTCATCACGCAGCCCGGCTGCAGTCCCTCACCAATGGTCATCCAAGATGATGACCACCAGCTTCGTGGTGGGGAGAAGCAAGCCGGGCTGCGGCCTCTGCCTCGCCCTTAGCTTCAAGGATGTTCATCATCCGGGCTAGGGAGGGGGCACACCGAGTCGGGGTTCTACCTCCCGCATGGGCCGTCAGGTCGCCTCTTCCTTCAGCATTCAGGGGAGAGGGCGCTCACCGGCCTTGCGGAGGGGGCGAACTTCGACAACGTGGGACCGGTCGGCCGCAAGCGTCATCAGCTCCAGCGTGCCTGGCTCGCTAGCTCAGCTGGCTCTGTCGTGGCCTCCGACGCTGCCTCCTGCCGCTTGATCCGGGCGTGGCCGTCCATCCACCGCACGGGCAACTGTTGCGCCGTGCGCACCGGGGGACCGTCCAAGACGTCGTATGCCGCATGGGCGGCGTTCGTGTTCTTGGATTGTCTTGTCCTCACTCCGTCACGACGCCTCCGCGCGGAGGTTGGTGCCTGCCCGTCCACGAGGACTTGAGTGGGGATCTGCAGGTGCAGGCTGGGGCGGCCGCCATTCGTCGGCTTAGCGCTGGCGTGCAGGTGGCCGCTGTCGTCAGTGATGAGGTGGTGGTCGCCAGAGGAGGTTTCTCCGCCGACGAGACCGTCGGCGCCACCCGCAGTCAGACCTCCGGCTCTTTGGCTTTGATGGCTTGTCCTCGCCCCTCGAGTGGGGACATGGGCGAGGGCCTTCTTACAGCAGCGTTTGCCCTGAGGTCATCGCTGCTGCTGTTTAGCCGCCCAAGGCGGAGGTCGTCGTCGCTGCTGATGGAGCGGTCGCCGGCAAGCCACCCGGAGTTTGTTATCCCGCAGGCCCTCTAGTGTAGAGGTTGTTCATACCCATGGGAGTGGAACCGGAGTCCCATTTGTAATGGTACCCTGGGTATTGGTGTTTGTTCATTGTGGCCGCGGAGGCCTGAACATTCAGGCATTTTAGCGTAATGCCGTGTTTCTTCCTCATTTCGAGCACTAGGACTTGCCTGTCGGCTAGTGGAACCACTTAACCGAGCGTGAGTTGCCTTGTGCGGAAGGTGACGAGTGAGGTATCCGTATCCCGGAGGCGTAGGAGTCCCTCGGCTCAGTCGGCCTTGCCACTCAAGGCTTCTTTTACTCAGTTTTAGAACCTTCGGCCGCTCTGCGATGAGCTGAAGCCGGAGGCAGCAGTGTCGGCATGGATAGAGGCTTCGTCGGCTCGAAAAGAGGCTTCGTCGGCCTAGGAGCATGTGGCTTCCTAGGCCGAGGAGGTGCAGCAGCGGCGGCTGGAGCTTGGCCAGGTCATCCGCGGGCGGGACCAACCCCGAAGTCACGCTGCCGAGGCCGTGAGCCGGCCGAGGCGTCCTCGGGGGACAGCTGGCTGAGGCTACGGATCAGCTAGCCGAGGCGTCCGCTCAGGTCGGAACCCTTGCGGAGAACCTGACCGTGAGGGCCCAAGCGCAGTGTTGGCGTCCTCCTTCGGGGTGGAGATCCCTCCGCCCGTGTCGCCGTCTGAGGCCGGGCCAGATTCCGTCGAGGGTGAAAACGTTGCAGAGGGTGCTGCTGCTCCCCCTGCCGATGTCTGAACCTGCAGGAATAGTTTGTCTGAAGCATGTGTATGTTTTTTGCGGCTGCTGAGGCCTAAACATTTTAACGCCGGATTATAAAGCTGTGTTTTCTTTCCTCTCGTTTCATGTGTTAGGACTTGTTTGGTAGCAGAATCCCTTGTCCGAGCGTGAGTTACTTTTCACGGAAGGTGATGAGTGAGGTATCCGTATCCCGGAGGCGTAGGAGTCCCTCGGCTCGGTCGGCCTTGCCACTTATGTGTACTCTCGTCGTTTTTAGGGTTCTGCTATTGAAGCAGTCGAAACGGCACGAAAGTCATTCTGGCAGAAAAGTTTTCAAGCATTAGGACTTGTTCGGTAGCAGAATCGCTTATCCGAGCGTGAGTTACTTATCGCGGAAGGTGATGAGTGAGGTATCCGTATCCCGAAGGCGTAGGAGTCCCTCGGATCGGTCGGCCTTGCCACTTACGTGTACTCTCGGCATTTTTAGGACCCCGCTATCGAAGCAGTCGAAAAGCGAGAAAGACATTCTGGCAAAAGACTTTTTCAAGAAAAATTTTGACCCAGAGGGGGGGTCCCCCCTTCTAGCCCCCGAGGGAGGGTCGGGCTTTGCCGAGGCAAGGCTGATCCTTCCTTGACGGTTAGACTTTATTTATGTGTGTAAAGAAAGCGGGGTATATGAACGACTTGAAACATTTTAAGGGTAGAAGCGACGTAGCTGTTGGATGTTCCAAGCGTTGCTGTAGACCTCGCCTTGATCGTTGGCCAGCTTGTATGTTCCGGGCTTCAAAATCTTGGCGATGATGAACGACCCTTCCTAGGGAGGAGTAAGCTTATGGCGCCCTCAGGCGTCTTGTCGCAGTCGAAGTACCAGGTCTCCCACCTGGAAGTCTCGGGACCGGACCCTATGGGCGTGGTAGCGTCGCAGAGACTGCTGATACCATGCCGAGTGTAGTAAGGCCACGTCCCGAGCTTCTTCGAGCTAGTCTAGTGAGTCTTCTCGGCTGGTCTGGTTGCTTCGGTCATCGTATGCCTTTGTCCTCGGGGAACCGTATTCTAAGTCTGTGGGTAAGATAGCCTCGGCCCCATAGACTAGAAAGAACGGCGAGAAACTCGTGGCTCGGCTCGGCGTCGTCCTTAGACTCCAGACCACCGAGGGTAGCTCTTTCATCCACCACTTGCCAAACTTGTTGAGGTCGTTGTAGATCCTCGGTTTAAGTCCCTGCAGAATCATACCGTTGGCACGCTCCACCTGCCCATTCATCATGGGGTGAGCTACGGCGGCCTAGTCCACACGGATGTGGTGGTCCTCGCAGAAGTCCAGGAACTTCTTCCCAGTGAACTGCATGCCATTGTCGGTGACGATGGAGTTCGGGACCCCAAAGCGATGGATGATGTTTGTGAAGAACGCCACCGCCTGCTCGGACCTGATGCTGGTTAGGGGTCGGACCTCGATCCACTTGGAGAATTTGTCGATGGCGACCAGCAGGTGCGAGAAGCCCCCGGGTGCCTTCTGCAAGGGACCGATGAGGTCCAGACCCCACACGGCAAACGACCAGGTGATGGGTATTGTCTGCAGGGCCTGAGCGGGTAGGTGCGTCTGTCTTGCGTAGAATTGACACCCTTGGCAGGAGCGTACAATCCTAGTGGCGTCGGCCACCCAGGTCGGCCAGTAGAAACCTTGTCGGAAAGCGTTTCCCACGAGGGCTCGAGGTGCTGCGTGGTGACCGCAAGCCCCCGAGTGTATCTCTTGCAACAGCTCTTGTCCTTCGGCGATGGATATGCATCGTTGGAGAATGCCCGAGGGGCTGCGGTGGTAGAGCTCCTTTTCATCACCTAGTAAGACGAACGACTTGGCACGCTGAGCCAGTCGCCGAGCTTCGGCCTTGTCGAGGGGTAGCTCTCCTCGGTGGAGATATTGCAGGTACGGGGTCTGCCAGTTTCGGTTTGGCGCAACCCCATTCTGCTCTCCCTCGATGCGCAAGGCCTCACCCTCGGTGGCCGAGGGTACCTCGGGCTGAGCCGAGGTCTCGTCGGGCTCGGGCGTGTCGTCGATCTTGACGGAGGGTTGATGTATGTCTCTGGAGAAGACGTCCGGGGAAACCGTTGTCCGCCCCGAGGCTATTTTTGCCAGCTTGTCCGCAGTCTCGTTGTACCGTCGAGCGATGTGGTTGAGCTCCAGCCCGTAGAACTTGTCTTCCAGGCGCCAAACTTCGTCGTAGTAGGCCTCCATCTTCGGGTCGCGGCAATGGGAGTTCTTCATGACTTGGTCGATGACAAGCTGCGAGTCGCCACAAGCGTCGAGGAGCCGAACCCCTAGCTCGACGGCGATGTGCAGTCCGTTTACCAAAGCCTCGTACTCGGCCACGTTGTTTGATGCCGGAAAATGGAGGCGCAGCACATAGCGCACATGTTTCCCGAGGGGTGAGATGAAGAGCAGGCCCACACCGGCTCCTATTTTCATCAGTGACCCATCGAAGTACATGGTCCAAAGCTCGTGTTGGATCGAAGCTGTTGGCAATTGGGTGTCGACCCATTCAGCCACGAAGTCCGCCAAGACTTGGGATTTTATGGCCTTCCGAGGAGCGAACGAGATTGTCTCGCCCATGAGTTCCACCGCCCACTTTGCTATCCTACCCGAGGCCTCTCGGCACTGGATGATCTCCCCCAGGGGAAAGGATGACACCATAGTCACCGGATGAGACTCGAAGTAGTGTCGCAATTTTCGCCGCGTAAGAATTACTGCCTATAGTAGCTTCTGGATTTGTGGGTAGCGGATCTTGGTCTCGGATAGCACCTCACTGATGAAGTAGACTGACCTTTGGACGAGCAGTGCATCCCCTTCTTCTCGTCTCTCGACTACGACCGCGGCGCTGACCACCTGAGTGGTTGCGGCTACGTAGATCAAGAGGGCTTCTCCCGCAGCGGGGGGCACCAAGATGGGAGCGTTTGTAAGGAGCGCCTTTAAGTTTCTGAGGGCTTCCTCGGCCTCGGGGGTCCAAGTGAAGCGCTCGGCCTTCCTTAAGAGGCAGTATAAGGGTAGGCCTTTTTCGCCGAGGCGCGAGATGAAGCGGCTCAGAGCCACAAGGCATCCCATGACCCTTTGTACGCCTTTCAAATCTTTGATAGGCCCCATGTTGGTGATGGCCGCGATTTTCTCCGGGTTGGCCTCGATGCCCCGCTCGGAGACGATGAACCCTAGGAGCATGCCTCGGGGGACTCCGAAGACACACTTCTCAGGATTGAGTTTCACGCCTTTCGCTCTCAGACACTTGAATGTCGTTTCAAGGTCGGAGAGGAGGTCGGAGGCTTTCCTCGTCTTGACAACGATGTCATTGACGTAAGCCTCGACCGTTCGACCGATGTGCTCTCCGAACACGTGGTTCATGCACCTTTGGTATGTTGCACCTGCATTCCTCAAGCCAAATGGCATGGTAGTATAACAGTACATGCCAAAAGGTGTGATGAAAGAAGTCGCGAGCTGGTCGGACTCTTTCATCTTGATTTGGTGATAACCTGAATAGGCGTCGAGGAATGACAGGGTTTCACACCCAGCAGTGGAGTCCACAATTTGATCGATGCGAGGCAGAGGGTAGGGAACCTTCGGACATGCTTTGTTTAGACCAGTGTAGTCTACACACATCCTCCATTTCCCGCCTTTCTTTTTTACAAGCACAGGGTTAGCTAACCATTCGGGATGGAATACCTCTTTGATGAACCCTGCAGCCATCAGCTTGTGGATCTCCTCGCCTATGGCTCTGCGCTTTTCTTCGTCGAAACGGCGCAGAGGCTGCTTCACGGGTCGAGCACCGGCTCAGATGTCCAGTGAGTGCTCGGCGACATCCCTCGGTATGCCGGGCATGTCCGAGGGACTCCACGCAAAACCGTCGGCGTTTGCGCGGAGAAAGTCGACGAGCACTGCTTCCTATTTGGGTCGAGCTTGGAGCCGATCCGAACTTGCTTGCAGGCGTCGTTGCTGGGGTCGAGGGCGACGGACTTAACCGCCTCAGCCGGTTCGAAGTTGCCGGCGTGGCGCTTCGCATCAGGCACCTCCTTGGAGAGGCACTCTAGATCGGTGATGAGGGCCTCGGACTCGACGAGGGCCTCAGCGTACTCCACGCACTCCACGTCGCATTCGTACGCGTGTCGGTACGTGGATCCGACGGTGATGACCCCGATGGGGCCTGACATCTTGAGCTTGAGGTACGTGTAGTTGGGGATGGCCATGAACTTGGCGTAGCACAGTCTCCCCAGCACCGCGTGGTAGGTCCCTCGAAACCCGACCACCTCGAACGTGAGGGTTTCCCTGCAGAAGTTGGAGGGAGTTCCGAAGCAGACGGGCAAATCGAGTTGTCCAAGGGGGAGGACGCGCTTTCCGGGGACGATCCCATGATAGGGCGCCGCACCGGCCCGGATTGTGGACAGATCGATCCCCAAGAGCCCGAGGGTCTCGGCGTAGATGATGTTGAGGCTGGTGCCTCCGTCCATGAGGACCTTGGTGAGCCTGGCGTTGCCGATGACAGGATCGACAACGAGCGGGTACCTTCCTAGGCTCGGCACGCAGTCGGGGTGGTCGCCTTGGTCGAAGGTGATGGGCTTGTCGGACCAGTCTAGGTAGACTGGCGCCGCCACCTTCACCGAGCAGACCTCCCGGCGCTCCTGCTTGCGGTGCCGAGCTGGGGCGTTCGCCACTTGCCCACCATAGATCATGAAGCAGCCGTGGACCTCGAGGAACTCCTCTTCCTTGTCGCCCTCTTTCTTGTTGTTGTCTTGGCCTTTGCCATCTCCCGCCGAGGGCTCAGCCTTATGGAAGTAGCGCCGAAGCATGACGCATTCCTCAAGGGTGTGCTTGACGGGACCCTGGTGATAGGGACACGACTCCTTGAGCATCTTGTCGAACAGGTTGGCCCCTCCGGGAGGCTTCCGAGGGTTCCTGTGTTCGACAGCAGCGGCGAGATCCGCGTCAGCGACATCGCGCTTTGCTTGCGCCTTCTTCTTGGCCTTCTTCTTCGTGCCACGCTGGGCGGACGCCTCGGAGACGTCTTCCTGCTGCCGTCCCCGAGGCTGCTTGTCCTTCCGGAAGATGGCTTTGACCGCCTCCTGGCCAGAGGCGAACTTGGTGGCGATGTCCATCAACTCGCTCACCTTGGTGGGAGTCTTGCGCCCCAGTTTGCTCACCAGGTCTCGGCAGGTGGTGTCGGCGAGGAACGCCCCGATGACATCCGAGTCGGTGATGTTGGGCAGCTCGGTGCGCTGCTTTGAAAACCGTCGGATGTACTCTCGCAGGGATTCCCCTGGCTGCTGGCGGCAGCTTCGGAGATCGCACGAGTTCCCAGGGCGCACGTACGTGCCCTGGAAGTTTCCAGCGAAGGCCCTGACCAGGTCGTCCTAGTTGGAGATCTGCGTGGGAGGCAGATGCTCCAGCCAGGCTCGGGCAGCGTCGGAGAGGAACAGGGGGAGGTTGCAGATGATGAGGTTGTCGTCGTCCGTCCCTCCCATCTGGCATGCCAGCCGGTAGTCCGCAAGCCACAACTCCGGCCTTGTCTCCCCCGAGTACTTGGTGATGGTAGTCAGGGCCCGGAACCGAGCCGGGAACGGCGCCCGTCGTATGGCCCGGCTGAAGGCTTGCGGACCTGGTGGTTCGGGCGAGGGACTTCGATCCTCCTCACTGTCGTAGCGTCCTCCGCGCCTAGGGTGGTAGCCTCAGCGCACCCTCTCGTCGAGGCGGGCTCGACGGTTGCGATGGTGTGGCTCGTCGTCGAGGCGACCCGGGGCTGCAGGCGTCCCGTCCCGCGTGCGCCCGGTGTGGACTGAGGCCTCCCGCATGAGTCGGGAAGTCGTTGCGCGATGCTCCGGGGGGCACTCTTGCCTTCGGGAGGCAGATCTTTCGGCCCGTCGGACCGCAACATCCTCCAGGAGATTCTTGAGTTCTCCCTGGATACGCCGCCCCTCGGTGGTGGATGGCTCCGGCATCGCTCGGAGTAGTATTGCCGCTGCAGCTAGATTCTGGCCGACCCCGCTGGAGGCCGGGGGCAGCCTTGCCCTGGCATCGTCAACAATACGACGCTGGACGTCCCGGGCCCGATGACGCGCTTCTCCGGCGAGTGCTCGGCCTGCCCACTCCTGCTCGATGTTTTGCCGGAGCTACACAAGTTGCCCTGCTTCCTCGTCGAGCTTGGCCTGGATCTCGCGGATTTGCTCGAGCTATGTGTCCTGACCCCCCGCAGGGACTAGGACCACAGCTAGCTCCCGCGGGATGTCAACGCGTGAAGCAGGCACAGGGGGATCATCATCCTCCGGCATACCAAGGTGGTTGCCTTCGTCGCGATCCCCCAGATCGACATGGAAACATTCGCGACTCGGGCCACAACCCTTGTCGTCAAGGCTGTGGCCATCATCAGAGCAACCGGAGAGGCAGTAGTCACATGCGGTCATGAAGTGTCGCATGGCACTGGGATCACTGAGCCCGGAGAAATCCCAACCGGAGTCGGGGTCATCCTCTTCCCCGGAACCCGGGGGCCCGTAGGTTGAGACGGTCGTCAGTCGGTCCCATGATGACCACATATGGTACCCAGGAAGGTTAGGGTACGCCTTTACGAAAGCGCTCACCGCAGCGGGGTTGCTTGGTGGATCGAAGCTGAATCTAAAAGGCACAAGATGGAAAACGGATGGTACCTCTTGGTCGATGGACGGTGGGGAAGTCGTGTCGGGGACGGACTGCACCGTCATCTCAGGTACGAGGCTAACGCCCAGCAAGTCCTTCGCGAGAGTGCTGGCGTCATCAGTCCGCTTGGGGTTGGTACGTTGCGGGGAAACGACATCCGTCGTTGCCTCAGGTGCGAGGACAACGCCCGACATGTCCCCCGCTGGGGTGCCGGCGTCGTCGACTCGCTCGACAGCTGACGAGGCGCCGCCTCCTGCCTGGCCACGGTTGCCCCGTCTCCTTCTTCTGCGGCGAGGAGGGAGGCGAGGCAAACCCGGATGCTGCTCTTCCGCCACGGGGGGAAGACGTCATCAAGTTCGCCGCCGCCGGGCGAGCTGACGACCGTTGTTGTTGCTGTCGCGCTGCGGGGGGAGGAGTACCATGTCGTAGCTGCCGTCGAGGGACATGAACTCGAGACTCCCGAAGCGGAGCACCGTCCCGGGCTGAAGAGGTTGCTGAAGACTACCCATCTGGAACTCAACGGGAAGTTGTTCGTTAACACGCAGCAGGCCCCTACCTGGCGTGCCAACTGTCGGCGTTTCGGACCCGGGGGGTTCGTAAGCCAACCAGTAAATTTATCGCTGCGTGCCCCTGCCCAGATGGGTTGGCGCGAGATGGAACACAAGGGGAAAACGCGACTCGTATTATCTCGCACCAAGGGGGTGTGCTCGTAGTAGGGGTTACAAGCGTTCGCGCGAGAGAGAGAGAGAGAGTGAGCCTGTTCGTTTGCTCGTCCTTCCGCTCGACCCTCCCGCAGGAAGGCCCTGGACCTCCCTTTTATAGATGCAAGGAGAGGGTCCAGGTGTACAATGAGGGGTGTAGCTTATGCGCTAACGTGTCTGGCAGAGAGGTGCCTGAGCCCTGTGTACATGCCAACGTGGCTGTCGGAGAGGTGCTAGAGCCCTGTGTACGCGATAACGTGGCCGTCGGAGAAGTGCCTGAGCCCTGTAGAAGCACAGCTGGCGGTGCTGCTGGGATCTTGCTGACGTCTCCTTGCTTCCATAGGGGGTGAGAACCACCGTCGTCATGGATGCACGCGGGGAGCCATCATTACCTGTTACCGGGATGAGCCAGATGGGACGCCGGTCTTGTTCCCTCGTAGCCTGAGCTAGCTAGGGGTAGGGTAATGATGTATCCCCTGTGGCGCGGTCGGTCTGAGCCCAAGGTCGGGCGAGGCGGAGACTTCTCTTGAGGCCGAGGCCGGGGTCGGGCGAGGACGCGATTCCTCCCAAGGCTGAGGCTGAGGCCGAGTCTTGGGATCGGGCGAGGCGGAGACCTCCTCCCGAGGCCGAGGCCTAAGCTCGGGCGAGGCAGAGCTTCCTGTTGCGCCGGAGGCTGAACTTGCTGTTGTCAGCCTTGCCCGGGTGGCTGGCACAGCAGTCGGAGCGGGTTGACCGGCGCTGTTTTCCTGTCAGATCGGTCAGTGAAAGGGCAAAGTGACTACGGTCACTTTGACCTGGCCGACTGAGGCGCGCGTGTCAGGATAAGGTGTCAGGCGATCCTCGCATTGAATGCGCCTGCGATACGGTTGGTTGGTGAGGCGATTTGGCCAAGGTTGCTTCTCGATGAACACTGCCCAAGCTGGGCCTCGGGCGAGCCGAGGGTGCGCCCACTGCCTGAGGAGACCCTCGGGCGAGGCGTGAATTCGTCCAGGACTACTGTTCCCGCCCGAGGCCGGGGTCGGGCGAGGCGAGATTGCGTCCCTTGGTAGGCGAGGTCTTGACCTGAACCGTGCCTATCAGTCTCTGCAGTTTGTGCTGATGGTGCTTACCAGCCGTGTTTAGTAGTGTTGGGGGTACCCCTAATTACGGTACCCGACAATTTTAATGAATGTAAATTAAGTTATTGTAATTTGCTTCCGCTTATTCGTTCCTCTGATGTGTTGTAATATCTGCGTGACGAGTGAAACGCTCTTGGGCGAGGAAAATAATACAGATACCGAACTTGTCAAGTAATTATGTGCATCCACAGGGATGTCCAAGGTCCGTTGGACAAGGACAACTGTAGGTGGGCCTAATAACTTGGGAGGTTCCATCATAGCTGGTATCGAAGCGAAGCCCATCTCTTCAGATATTATGAAGCATTTCAAAAAGATTTTTCAAATACTTATCCAAGGAAATTTCTTTCATTCTTACCCTATTATTTTCTGGAAGCCCTCATCCTGTAAGACCAGGTAATAGAGTGCAATATATAGGAAGTAGGATCAACGGAGGTTGATTCTATAATTATGCATGCATCATGTTTAAAAACTATACTAATAAATCCCCCCCTTATGGAGATATACCGCGCACAAGGAAAACTGCGCGTAAGTCCACTGGACCCATTGGCGTGCCTCGTCATCAGTTGGCTCCAAGACATGAAGGGAGTAGCAGCGGCAACAACGATCCAATCAGAGATTTAGAAGCCCAAGTGGAACAGCTTCGAACGGAGTTACATCACCGAAACAGAGTGTGGGCAGAAGATGATCAGCGTATAAATGAGTTGGCAGTTGACGTTAGACGCCTGCAAGACAAGCTTGCTGAACGGGATTTGGGGGTCGATTGGGCCATCAACTCACGTTCGGTTGCTTGGGACCGGGAAGCCAAAGCTCGTGCTCGTGTGACCGAGCTTAGTGCGGACCTTGACAACTTGCAGGTATACTGCAATACTCTACATAAGGAAGTGCATGTACTGTATTCGCGACTGCACCCGGACGTGCCTGCCGACCCTGTTGCAATGGGAGTCGGTCCATCAAGGACAGCAGGTGAAGGAACTGACGGGGAGCTAGACCTTTTTAGGTCTCCTCCTTCCGTGAACCTGGCTGACGATCGGTCTCCCACGGCAGGAAATGAAGAAACCAAGGACGACGAAGACTAGACTAGTATAGTGTAGGAACTATACCTATGTAAAATAAGTAATGTAGTCATGTTGTACACTTGAGTCTGTATAATTACATCTTGGTAATGTAAAATGATGGTGTGTATCGGCATGTTTTATTTTTCCCAAATGTTTCTTTGCTCAGATGCCATCAAGGACTCGTGCGCATGACGGTGCGGGTACTTCCCATAATCGGGAAGATACTCCTAATCCACCACCTGTACCACCAACGCTGGCCAAGGCTATCGCTGCCTTGGTCAATGCGACTGCAGATAATACTAGCTTTTTACATGAGATGGCGGGTAATCAATTCCAGTAGCATGGCGGAAGGGCTCCTCCACAGGGACCGCGTGAAACCTCATATCTGGACTTCTCTGAAACGTGTCCGCCACTCTTTGTTAAAGCTGAAGACCCTCTTGAAGCTGGTGAGTGGATCAGGGTAATGGAGCAGAAGTTCGGATTAATCCGTTGCACCAAAACACAGAAGCCGTTGTTCGCTGCCCAACAACTAAGAGGCCCTGCCAGTACCTGGTGGGGAAATTATGTGGCAATTCAACCAGCCAGACATCAAGTCACTTGGGATGAATTTAAATTGGCATTCTGTGAACACTATATTCCAGAAGGAGTGCTTCACATGAAACAAGAGGAATTTATTCGACTGAAACAAGGAGGGGATACTGTGATGTAGTATTTCAACAAGTTTAATCATTTATCCCAATATGCTATTGACCAAGTAAACACTGACCTGAAGAAGAAGAATTGTTTCATGAGAGGACTCAACGACCAGCTACAACGGAAAATGGCCACCTGCCTAGATCTTACATACAACAGAGCTGTCAGCACAACGCTAGCAGTAGAAGCCAAAAATACAGGCCAAGGAAAATCCAAGGGATTTGGAGGTGACAGGTCCAATCAGGGACCTGAGAAGCGAACAAGGTTGGTAATCCAACCTTTCAATCAGAATCGTTCTTTGCCTTGTCCACCCTCTTATCCATTCAAACAGCCTATTTTCATTCGCCCTGCCACTGCCCCACTTCTACAAATCAGCCGGGTGCCCCTGGTGCTCGTTTCCCCGCCCTCCCTAGTTCCTCAACTCACTGCTTCAACTGTGGAAAGTCTGGTCATTTTATCAAAGACTATCCATATCCGAGGCAGAATAAGTCCAACAATCAGCATAACTCTGGGAGCTCAAATCAAGGCAAAGGAAACATGGCTAATAATTCAGCGGGCAAAAATGTCAAGAAGATTGGGCAAATTTATTACACTCAAGTGGCCACTACACCGGAAGGAGAGCCGGTAATGATGGGTATGTTCCTTGTGGCTAATCATCCAACAGTCATTCTCTTTGATTCTGGTGCTTCGCATACATTAATAAGCAAGAAATTTGTGGAAAAATATTGCATTCCTTGCACTGAATCAAGAGAAGGGTTTATCATCCATTCGCCCGGGGGACAAATATTTACTAAGGAAGTAGCCTTCCATGTGCCAGTAACATTGGCTGAACGAGACTTTCCCACCAACATGATTGTCTTAAAAGGCCAATATATAGATGTAATACTGGGCATGAATTGGTTAGCCCAGCATAAAGCTATCCTCAACACGGACTTAAGGACTATCAAGTTGAGCCATGGCCATGAAGAGGTTCTCTTGTCCATCCCTATAGCTGTCCCAGCCAAACCAATTGGATGGGTCTATGAAGCTATCATACCTGAAATCCAGGATATTCCGGTAGTATGTGAATTTACGGATGTATTTCCTGAAGATTTGCCTGGATTGCCTCCAGAAAGGGATGTAGAGTTTATGATCGAACTGAAGCCCGATACAGCTCCTATTTCTAGAAGATCGTACCGGATGCCACCAAATGAATTGGCGGAGCTCAAGACTCAATTACAAGACTTGCTTGAGAAGGGATTCATTCGGCCCAGTTCATAACCTTGGGGATGTCCCGCAATCTTTGTCAAGAAGAAGGATCAAACACTTCGAATGTGCGTGGACTACATACCCCTTAATGAGGTCACTATCAAGAACAAGTACCCTCTTCCCCGGATCGATATTTTGTTCGATCAATTTACTGGAGCAAGGGTATTCTCCAAAATTGACCTCAGGTCGGGCTATCATCAGATCCGTAGCTGACCCGAAGATATATCCAAGACCGCATTTACTACGCGGTACGAATTATTCGAATATTTGGTTGTCCTTCGGATTGACGAATGCTCCTGCCCACTTCACATATCTAATGAACTCGGTATTTATGCCCGAGTTGGATAAATTTGTGGTGGTCTTCATTGATGATATCTTGATATATTCCAAGAATGAAGAAGAGCATGCTACACATCTACGGATCGTATTAACGCGCTTAAGGGAACACCAATTATATGCTAAATTCAGCAAGTGCGCGTTTTGGCTGGAGGAAATCCAATTTTTGGGACATGTATTGTCTGCAAATGGGGTTGCGGTTGATCCCAGCAAGGACAAGGATATTCTAGAGTGGAAACCGCCCACCACTGTACATCAAGTTCAAAGTTTCCTTGGGTTGGCTGGCTATTATCGAAGATTTATCCCGGATTTCTCCAAGATTGTGAAGCCAATCACAAGTCTATTGAAGAATGTTACAAAGATTAACTGGTCCCCAAGATGCAACGAAGCCTTCGAGCAGCTGAAGGTATTATTGACCACTGCTCCGGTATTAGCTCAACCGGATATTGAGAAGCCTTTTGATGTATACTGTGATGCATCAGGCAGTGGTCTCAAATGTGTCTTAATGCAGGAGGGCCAAGTTATAGCATATGCTTCAAGACAGTTGTGCCGGCATGAGGAACATTATCCAACTCATGACTTGGAATTAGTTGCTGTGGTTCATGCCGTCAAAAAATGGTGTCATTATCTGCTGGGAAATATCTACCATATATATACAGATCATAAAAGTTTGAAGTACATTTTTACCCAGTCAGAACTAAACATGAGGTAGAGGAGATGGCTTGAGCTGATTAAGGATTATGAATTAGAAATCCACTATCACCCAGGCAAGGCCAACATGGTGGCAGATGCATTAAGTCGCAAGGCTTCCTGCCAATGTCTTACAATAAATACCTCTGACATCACATTATGTCAAGAAATGGAGAAATTAAACCTAGGAATGGTTCAACATGGATCCTTGAACCAATTGATGCTTGAGTCGATTCTTCTGCAAAAGATTATTGATGCACAAAGAAGTGATAAGGGTATGAAACTTATTCATGAGAATATAGAAGCCGGCAAAGCACATTGTTTCAGAAGAGATAATCAAGGTACAATATGGTTTAATAACCGTATAGTTGTGCCTAAGGATGATGAAGTCCGCCAGCAAATATTGGACGAAGCTCATCTTAGTCGATATTCCATTCATCCCGGAAGCACTAAGATGTATCAAGATTTAAAACAACATTATTGGTGGACGAAGATGAAGATCAAAATTGCACGCTATGTGGCGAGATGTGACACCTGTAGACGTGTCAAAGCCATACATATGAAGACTGCTGGTCCACTGCAATCTTTACCCATCCCGGCTTGGAAATGGGAGGACATTAGCATGGACTTCATTGTGGGATTACCCAGGATAGCAAAAGGATTTGATTCTATCTGGGTTATAATTGATCGACTTACAAAGATCGCCCACTTTCTTCTAGTCAAGGTAAAGTATACAGTTGTCACACCCGGTTTTAGAAGGCAAACCGAATGCGAACCATGTACGTGCCAGGATCAGTAATTCACGTACACAGCAGTTACATAACATGGACATCATCACACAGTGCTCAAATAGTATTAAAAAGGGAAATAATAGTCGATTACATCATACGTCTGAGACGTCCATATAGTCCTTACAATAAATCAAAGTGCGTAAAAGAAACGTAGATAAACGCGGCCTTCACAGGCAGCCGACTGGGGGTTGCCGCTGACCCACGCCTAGAACTCGTCGTAGTCTTGGAACTCCTGGAAGTCTCCTGCCACAGCTTCATCTTCTCCTGAGCAGTGGTTGCAATGCTGACAACCTGGGGATGGGGGGGGGGTTTGGTGTGTAGAGCAAGGGTGAGTACACATCAACATACTCAGCAAGTATCCTGTTTGGCTGTAGTGGACTAGCTTTATGTGGGGATAAGTCAAGCAGTTGCTTTTAGTTGGTCAGATTATTATTTACTAATAGAAAGCCAAGTTTTAGCATTAACCCAAGTTATTAGCCCGATGTACCCTTTCCAAACGGAAAGAATACCACTTACCAGCGCCATAGTCATAACCAGAACCATCGATCTCATAACCACCTGTACCATAATGTCTCTGATCAAGTACCACTAATCACTGGAGCTCCCTTGGCCTCTCATAACCACGAGCACAGCTGATATATCAGTTTTTCAAACACTCTGCAGAGGTTGTGAACTTTACCCACAAGCCGTGATTCCCTCTTGCCTCGGGCCGATCAAACCCTTAAACACTACCAAGGTGAATAGGCAGGGTTTCACTACGTAGCCTTTACAAAGATTCCCCGGGGCTGTAGCCGCCCGTTAGGTTTCCTAAATGTACCGCACTCCTCCCCAAGGGACAAATCAACCTTGGCAGAGCGAGCCGCATACACCGAGCCCCATTGACGGCACGACAGCGAAGCGAACTACACCCCGGATCCTCTAATTATTCAGCTAAGGGCACCCCATTCCACCCTCATTGTTGCACTGTTTTCCCGGGCGGTCATCCATAGAACAGGTCCTTACGGAGAGGCACTCGAGAAACCGCTCGAGCCCCCTTAAAGGCCACAAGTATAACATCATAATAAGAAGAGGGAAAACAGCGTATCATAGATAAACTCATCATGTTCATTGATTAGAGTTTGAGCAATAGCATAAAGCTAAACAATAATAATCCAACCCAAATAGGTAAACAAGGACATGGATATCAAAGCTAGTCAATCCTTAGGTATAAATGTGTAATGCGGGAGGTGATTTAAAGAATGAATAGGACAGAGATAGGTCAAGGGACACTTGCCTCCACCAACCGGCTGCTGCTCAGGGGCTTCTCCTGCGAGTTCCTCGGGCTCTTCAACCGGATCGTTCTCTATGCGAGTGCAAACATACATACATCCATCCATTGAAATTAGGAAACCAACAATACACCATACAAGAGAACAAGTAGATTAAACATGCATAGAATATCACATACAATAATGAGTTTACCATTGTTAGAAAGAAACGAGGGAAGGTCTCGCATGGGTTAAGGCTTATGCTCGAGATGCACTACGGGTAGACGAATAACTCAACGCTACATGCTCTAGTTCTACTTAGCTC
Organism: Zea mays; assembly: GCF_902167145.1. Classification (NCBI taxonomy): domain Eukaryota; kingdom Viridiplantae; phylum Streptophyta; class Magnoliopsida; order Poales; family Poaceae; genus Zea; species Zea mays. The sequence goes on along the minus strand of NC_050100.1, from coordinate 132,858,965 downwards.
CAATTAGTTCTAACAAATGGATTAGCTACATGCATAATTCGAATCATGACCATTTCCAGTTGATCGACATTAAATGAGATAGATAATTACTTACACGAATTAACTAACGTAACCGATTTCTAAATTGAGTTTCCATTTATTAATTAAATAACGCGGTCACACGCATAGAATGCACGGGGGCGGGGGGGGGGGGGGGGGGGTAGACGATCGTGTCGCGGACGCGACAGGGCGCTATGCGTTGCGTCGCGGGCACGACGAGCCACGCAAACGCACCGTGCACCACGCGAGCACGTACGCGCAAGGCCGCGCTGACGTGTCGCGAATGAGTCGTGCACACGCCGGGGCCGAACCGCGCACGCGCTACGCAGGGGCACCACGGCCGCGCGAGCTGAAGCTGCGCCGGGCCGGGGCCGCGCTGCGCAGGGGCGGGACACGCCAATGCGGGCGGGACCGAGCCGCCGTGGCCGCGAGCCGCGGGTGCGGCGAGCTCGCCGGGGGCACCGTGCGTGCACGGGCCGCGCCGGGGCTCCGCACGCACCGCCGAGGCCGCAGGCCGCCGTGCCATGGCCGGCCGGGGAGGGCGCGCCGGGCGCCGATGGGCGAGACGGGGACGCGCCGGGCCACCGCGCCATGGCCACGGGCGGGCGAGCGCGCCGTCGCGGGCACGGGGCCGCGAGCGGGCGAGCGGGACCGGCGGCCATGGCCGGGGAGGGCGGGGCGTCGAGGGCGAGCGAGGCCGGCGAGCCGAGGGCGGGCTAGGGGCGCGCGCGCGGGCGGGGCTCGTCACGCCGCCACGGCTGGCCACGCCGAGGGGAGGGGCGGGGGAGCGCGTCGGGGCCGCGCCGAGACGCCGCCACGGCCGGGGCCGAGCGCCGCCGGGCGGGGGCGAGGGGGGGGGGGGGGTTCGTCGGGCGGGGCGGGGCGGCACCGGGACGCCGTGCCATGGCCGCGGACGCCATGGCCGCGAGCTCCGAGGGTGGGGCCGCGCGGATGCCGGGCGGGAGGGATCGCGCCGGGGAGAGGGAGGGAGGGGAGGAGAGAGGGGAGGAAGAAGGGGAGGGGCCGGGGCTTACCACGGGCGGGCGGGGCGCCGGCGGCGAGCGAGCTGGGGCGGGCAGGGGAGCGGCGGCGAGCTAGGGCAGAGGAACAGGGACGAGCAGGGGAGGAGAGAGAGGAAAGGGGGAGGCGGTTTGGGGAGGGCGCGGCTGACGGGTGGGGCCCACCCAAAGGCGGCGGCGGCTTTCCAGGCGAGGGGAGCGGGCGAGCCGGCTGGGGCGGCTGGGCCGCCACGGGCCCAAACCTCGGGGGGCAGCTGGGCCGCGGCGAGGCCGGCCCACGGCGGGGAGGAAAGAAGAAGGGGGAGGGAGGCCGGCTGGGCCGGATTGGCCAGCTGGGCCGGGCGCGAGAGAGGGGGGTGGGGGCGGCTGCGCGCCTGGCTGGGCCGCGCCAGCTGGGCTGCCCAGGCCGGCCGGGCTGAAAGGGGAGGAGGGGGAAAGAGAGAGAAGGAAAGGTTTTTTTCCTTTTTAATCATTTTTTCTAAAAGCATGTTTTCACAAATTCAATCCATAAAGAAAAGATATGCAGGGACCGGCATGGTGCAACAATTCAAATGAAATACTCTTAGGGTTTATTATTATTATACTACTTGGAGTTTTGGAAATAGGTAGGGTTTTAGCGAAAAGAAATAGGAAAGAGAGGTAACACCCGAATTTGGTGGATATTAGAAAAGAAATTTTATACCCCCAAATTCAGGGTGTTACAAATCTAACCCCCTTAACAGAATCTCGTCCTCGAGATTCAAGAAGAGGCTAGCAAGAAAATGAGATTGGTTCATTAGTCTTTCATAGCTTTTTCTAACTCAACTTTGCCTCCGCCGGCTTGACTTGTGAATTGGTTGCTTTGACCATCAGATGCTTGAGACCGATTGATGCAATTCTTGAGGATCTCCTGGACCTGTGGGTTAGGACCCACACACGCTTTCGCTGCGCAACTCTGATCTTGTTGGTTGATGTTGATCGCATTGTCTTCATCAGGGTTAGCGGCTAACCCCCTTAACAAGAGCATTGATACACACTTGATGAAGATGTTGCCGACTCTGATCTTGACTGATTTGGAGGAGTTGGAGGTTGCCAAAAGGACAGGTGTAAGAGGAAAGAATAACGAGAAAAGGTAAGTATAGACGGATTAGAGAGAGCAGGGGGAGAACCCAACTACTTAACTCTATGGCACTCACCTAGTAAACAGATTCCATTGCGGTCCAAGGGCCACAACACATCAACACTCATTCCAAAGAAGCAAATCAGTCATAGCAGAAGGACAAACATCATGAGCACACATCAACAAACATCTCGTTTCTATACGTTCCTTTTAATGAAATGGTGGTATTTCCTCTAAGGCCAACAAAAGGCAAGGGGAATAATAAGACATGGAGGGTAGGGGCATGAGCATAATAAAGGATGGAGCTAAAGCAATGATTGTAACCGACAAGGGAGAGAATGCAACCAAGGTCAGGATAGGTAAAACACCATTCTCAAATCGAGATGGAAAAGATGATATTTCAAAAGGTAGGTAGAAGATAACATCATGGAAAGATCTAGAGATTACAAAGGTAAGGGAGGTGAAAGGCAAAAACACACCAAAAGATAGAGTTAGGACAAGACTTGCAACGCGACAGAGGAAAAAGGGAATGAACAAGAGCGGGATAGGCAAGACATCACTCTTGAAATGAAATGGGAGAGGAGGCTTTAAAATGCAGGTGCAAGACAAGCATCATGGTAAAGATCAAGGGATGACAAGGGTTAAGGTGATAACAGACAAACACAACCAAGGATGTATTTTAGACAAAACTTGTGAGGCATCAAAGAAGGGGAAGCAATCAATGGTGAAGTAGGTGAGGCATTATCCTCAAACAGCGATGAAAAAGAGCAGGCTTTAAAGGGTAGGTTCAAAGTAAGCATGAGGGCAAGGGCATAGATATCACGAGGGTTTAAAGGTGATAACGGACAAGGATGTAGGAGAGGAGATAAATGCGCATGATAACCAAGGATATAATTACCACAAAGGGTGAAGTTAAGACAAGACCTGCAGATGAAAATGAAGGAGGTACGTCCAATGGCCAAATAGGTAAACAACCACTCTCCAATTGAGGTGGAAGAGAGGAGATTTTAAAGAGTCAGAATAAAGATGAGTATCAAGGCAAGATCGATAGATGACAAGGAGGTGGTGATAGCAAATAAAACACATAGCAGAGGATGGAATTGAAACAAAACTTGTAAGGCGACAAGAAGTGAAAAGAAATCAAGGGAGAGGTAGGTAACTCGCAACTCTCAAACTGGGTTGAAAGAAAGGGGAGGATTTAAAGGATAAGTTTAAGGTGAGCATTTAGGTAGAAGACATAAATATCGCAAGGGCCAAAGGCGATAACGGACAAGGGTGTAAGAGAAAAGATAAAGGCCTAGAAGAGCAAGTGGTACAAATACAATAACGAATGGAGTTAAGTCTAGGCCTACACGCGGTAAAGAAGAGGATATAGTCAAGGGTGAGATAAGTAAAACATATCTCTCGAATTGAGATAGAAAAGAGGGGATTCCAACAAGCAGACCTAAGATAAGTATCAAGGCAAGATCTACAGATTACAAAGGTAAGGATGATATCAAACAAAAGCTCAACAAAGGATGAAGTTAAGGAAAGACAAGACTTGCAAAGCGACAAAGGGAAAGGAAGCGGACAAGAGCAGGATAGGGAAAATAACACTCTCAGATTGAAATGGAATAAGTGAGGCTAAGAAAAATAGGTAAGCATCATGGTAAATATGGAGAGAGGTCAAGGGTCAAAGGTGATGATAGGCAAGGATATAAAGGAAGAGGTAAATGTGCATAAAAACCAGGAATCTAGGTACAATCAAGAATAGAGATAAGATAAGTCTTGCAAGAGGTAAAGTATAGGATATAACCACGGGTGAGATAAGTAAGAGACCACACTTGAAATAAGGTGGGAGATTGGAGGTTTTAGATAACGAACATAGCGTAATCACCAAGGTAAGATTGAGAGATGAGAAGGGTAAAGGCAATAAGAAACAAAAGCACAACAAAGGATGAGGTTACAAACTCGCGAGCCAAAGAAGAGGATACGACCAAGAGAAAGAAGGTATGAGACGAAAGAGGGGCGATTTTAAAGGGCATGTATGAGACAAACATCAATGTAGGATATAGAGGTGTCAAGGGTGCATATGATAATAATTAAAAGCATAACAAAGGATATAGTTAAGGCAAGACTCGCGAAACAACAAAGTGGAGAAAACAATCAAGGGTCAGTTAGGTAAGGTTCCAACAGAAGGGTTGAAGTAAAGATTCATTACCGAGTGGAGTTACAAGGAGACAACGGGATCACCAAGGATATGCAAAGTAGAATGACCGCTCATGGATCATTAAGGAACAAGGGTGGTCAAGGGCACGTTAACTGAAATGTCTTAAACATATATTGGGATATAAAGGTAAGCACATATAAAAATAAGAGTAGGCAAGATTCCAATGGCACGAGCATACCAAGACCAAGGGCATAGAAATTGTCGAAAGATAGTGACATACAACCGAATAAGAAATGATCCCAGAAGACAAGAAGGTCATGGACACCTAAACTGAACTGTTTAAATGAGCAATAGAGGTACAAGGGTAAGTACTTTAGATTAAGGGATAAGGGTATTAAAAACGCAAGGATACAAGCATGTCAATAACAAAATGGAATAGAGATGGTCAAATAGTAGCAATTTAATAAGGGATGAGGAAAGAGTCCCAAAAGACTAAAGGCTATGTTCAGGGGGCATCTATAAAGATGTCGCAAGCATAAGAGTGAGATCAGATCTAATAAATTGAGAGAAGTATAGACCATACTAGAATAAAATACTTTTTGGCAAGGTGGCATATAGGAGCGAAACATAGAATTAGTCGAGGTGACTAATATTTTGAAGCAAAATCAAGGATGAGATGAAGTAATAATCAATAAGTCCTTAAAACGGCCAATGCTACTCTAGGTCAGCGGTCCTACAGTCAGCACGGCTTTGATACCACTTATGTCACACCCGGTTTTAGAAGGCAAACCGAATGCGAACCATGTACGTGCCAGGATCAGTAATTCACGTACACAGCAGTTACATAACATGGACATCATCACACAGTGCTCAAATAGTATTAAAAAGGGAAATAATAGTCGATTACATCATACGTCTGAGACGTCCATATAGTCCTTACAATAAATCAAAGTGCGGAAAATAAACGTAGATAAACGCGGCCTTCACAGGCAGCCGACTGGGGGTTGCCGCTGACCCACGCCTAGAACTCGTCGTAGTCTTGGAACTCCTGGAAGTATCCTTCCACAGCTTCGTCTTCTCCTGAGCAGTGGTTGCAATGCTGACAACCTGGGGATGGGGGGTTTGGTGTGTAGAGCAAGGGTGAGTACACATCAACATACTCAGCAAGTATCCTGTTTGGCTGTAGTGGACTAGCTTTATGTGGGGATAAGTCAAGCAGTTGCTTTTAGTTGGTCAGATTATTATTTACTAATAGAAAGCCAGGTTTTAGCATTAACCCAAGTTATTAGCCTGATGTACCCTTTCCAAACAGAAAGAATACCACTTACCAGCACCATAGTCATAACCAGAACCATCGATCTCATAACCACCTGTACCATAATGTCTCTGATCAAGTACCACTAATCACTGGAGCTCCCTTGGCCGCTCATAACCACGAGCACGGCTGATATATCAGTTTTTCAAACACTCTGCAGAGGTTGTGCACTTTACCCACAAGCCATGATTCCCTCTTGCCTCGGGCCGATCAAACCCTTAAACACTACCAAGGTGAATAGGCAGGGTTTCACTATGTAGCCTTTACAAAGATTCCCCGGGGCTGTAGCCGCCCGTTAGTTTTCCTAAATGTACCGCACTCCTCCCCCAAATCAACCTTGGCAGAGCGAGCCGCATACACCTAGCCCCATTGACGGCACGACGACGAAGCAAACTACACCCCGGATCCTCTAATTATTCAGCTAAGGGCACCCCATTCCACCCTCATGGTTGCACTGTTTTCCCGGGCGGTCATCCATAGAACAGGTCCTTACGGAGAGGCACTCGAGAAACTGCTCGAGCCCCCTTAAAGGCCACAAGTATAACATCATAATAAGAAGAGGGAAAACAGCGTATCATAGATAAACTCATCATGTTCATTGATTAGAGTTTGAGCAATAGCATAAAGCTAAACAATAATAATCCAACCCAAATAGGTAAACAAGGACATGGATATCAAAGCTAGTCAATCCTTAGGTATAAATGTGTAATGCGGGAGGTGATTTAAAGAATGAATAGGACAGAGATAGGTCAAGGGACACTTGCCTCCACCAACCGGCTGCTGCTCAGGGGCTTCTCCTGCGAGTTCCTCGGGCTCTTCAACCGGATCGTTCTCTATGCGAGTGCAAACATACATACATCCATCCATTGAAATTAGGAAACCAACAATACACCATACAAGAGAACAAGTAGATTAAACATGCATAGAATATCACATACAATAATGAGTTTACCATTGTTAGAAAGAAACGAGGGAAGGTCTCGCATGGGTTAAGGCTTATGCTTGAGATGCACTACGGGTAGACGAATAACTCAACGCTACATGCTCTAGTTCTACTTAGCTCCAATTAGTTCTAACAAACGGATTAGCTACATGCATAATTCGAATCATGACCATTTCCAGTTGATCGACATTAAATGAGATAGATAATTACTTACACGAATTAACTAACGTAACCGATTTCTAAATTGAGTTTCCATTTATTAATTAAATAACGCGGTCACACGCATAGAATGCACGGGGGGGGGGGTAGACGATCGTGTCGCGGACGCGATAGGGCGCTATGCGTTGCGTCGCGGGCACGACGAGCCACACAAACGCACCGTGCACCACGCGAGCACGTACGCGCAAGGCCGCGCTGACGTGTCGCAATGAGTCGCGCACACGCCGGGGCCGAAACGCGCTACGCAGGGGCACCACGGCCGCGCGAGCTGAAGCTGCGCCGGGCCGGGGCCGCGCTGCGCAGGGGTGGGACACGCCAATGCGGGCAGGACCGAGCCGCCGTGGCCGCGAGCCGCGGGTGCAGCGAGCTCGTCGGGGGCACCGTGCGTGCACGGGCCGCGCCGGGGCTCCGCACGCACCGCCGAGGCCGCAGGCCGCCGTGCCATGGCCGGCCGAGGAGGGCGCGCCGGGCGCCGACGGGCGAGACGGGGCCGCGCCGGGCAACCGCGCCATGGCCACGGGCGGGCGAGCGCGCCGTCGCGGGCACGGGGCCGCGAGCGGGCGAGCGGGACCGGCGGCCATGGCCGGGGAGGGCAGGGCGTCGAGGGCGGGCGAGGCCGGCGAGCCGAGGGCGGGCTGGGGGCGCGTGCGTGCGGGCGGGGCTCACCGCGCCGCCACAGCTGGCCACGCCGAGGGGAGGGGCGGGGGAGCGCGTCGGGGCCGCGCCGGGACGCCGCCACGGCCGGGGCCGAGCGCCGCCGGGCGGGGGCGAGGGGGGGGGGGTTCGTCGGGCGGGGCGGGGCGGCACCGGGACGCCGCGCCATGGCCACGGACGCCATGGCCGCGAGCTCCGAGGGCGGGGCCGCGCGGATGCCGGGCGGGCGGGATTGCGCCGGGGAGAGGGAGGGAGGGGAGGAGAGAGGGGAGGAAGAAGGGGAGGGGCCGGGGCTTACCACGGGCGGGCGGGGCGCTGGCGGCGAGCGAGCTGGGGCGGGCAGGGGAGCGGCGACGAGCTAGGGCAGAGGAACGGGGACGAGCAGGGGAGGAGAGAGGAAAGGGGGAGGCGGTTTGGGGAGGGCGCGGCTGACGGGTGGGGCCCACCCAAAGGCGGCGGTGGCTTTCCAGGCGGGGGGAGCGGGCGAGCCGGCTGGGGCGGCTGGGCCGCCACGGGCCCAAAGCGCGGGGGGCAGCTGGGCCGCGGCGAGGCCGGCCCACGGCGGGGAGGAAAGAAGAAGGGGGGAGGGAGGCCGGCTGGGCCGGATTGGCCAGCTGGGCCGGGCGCGAGAGAGGGGGGTGGGGGCGGCTGCGCGCCTGGCTGGGCCGCGCCAGCTGGGCCGCCCAGGCCGGCCGGGCTGAAAGGGGAGGAGGGGGAAAGAGAGAGAAGGAAAGGTTTTTTCCTTTTTAATCATTTTTTCTAAAAGCATGTTTTCACAAATTCAATCCATAAACAAAAGATATGCAGGGACCGGCATGGTGCAACAATTCAAATGAAATACTCTTAGGGTTTATTATTATTATACTACTTGGAGTTTTGGAAATAGGTAGGGTTTTAGCGAAAAGAAATAGGAAAGAGAGGTAACACCCGAATTTTGTGGATATTAGAAAAGAAATTTTATACCCCCAAATTCAGGGTGTTACAACAGTGGCCACATATGCAGAACTTTACATTGCTCGTATTCTCAGTCTGCACGGGGTCCCAAAAACAATTGTGTCGGATCGCGGACCGCAATTTGTATCCAAGTTTTGGGAAGAACTACATAAGTCCCTAGGTACTAAGTTGCTCCACAGTTCGGCCTACCATCCTCAGACAAGTGGACAGACGGAGAGAGTGAATCAAATACTCGAAGACATGTTACGGGCATGTGTTCTAGAATTTCCGCAGAAATGAGATGACTGTTTACCACTGGCGGAATTTTCGTATAACAATAGTTATCAAGAAAGTATTAAGATGGCACCATTTGAAGCTTTGTATGGACGACGGTGTCGTACTCCATTGAATTGGTCTGAACCAGGGGAAAAGTGGTTTTTTAGGCCTGATATGGTGAAAGAAATGGAATAAAAGGTTCAACAAATCATACGTAACTTGAAAGAAGCACAAGCTCGACAAAAGAGTTATGCAGACAAACGACGCCAACCCTTGTACTTTCAAGTCAAAGATTATGTGTACCTGAAAGTATCACCAATGAAGGGTGTGACTCATTTCGGTGTAAAAGGAAAGCTTGCACCCCGATACATTAGTCTGTTCCCCATTCTTGAAAGATGTGGACCAGTGGCATACCGACCCCAACTACCCGAAACATTGCCTGCAGTACACAATGTGTTCCATGTATCCCAATTGAAGAAGTGTCTTCGGGTTCCTGATAGAACCATTGATGTAGTGGATGTTACCTTGGAACCAGACTTAACATATTCAGAACATCCCATTCGAGTCCTGGATCAAAAGGACAGGATCACCCGAAGGAGAGTTCTCAAATTCTATAAGATACAATGGAACCAACATACGGAAGATGAAGCTACATGGGAAACCCAAGACTTCTTAGAAAATAATTTCCCTGGCTTTTTAGCTTCATGTAACTTGTGAGATATGTACAATTGTTTGTAAAGATGAAATAGACCCATACCACCCCCTGCCTTGTACAAGAGATAAGGAAATAAAAATGTGACACGTTTCCTTTTCCACTACTTGCCCTAGGACTTTAAATCTCGGGACGAGATTCTTTTATGGGGGGAAGGATGTAACACCTCTGGTGTTACTGTCACTAAAACTTGAGCATAACATCATGTGCACGGGCATATCATGTGTTTGTTACACCTAGAGTGCATTCACTAGGTAAGAATTCAAATAAGTTGTACTGATGTGACTGATGTGTGGTTAACCCTGGGTAGAGTACTTAACCCTAAATGGGGCTTATGAGTGAAAATGAAGCCCAAATAAGTTAAAACCTCAAAACTCATTAGAAATGATCATAAGATATCACATTTGAAGGACTTTAGTGACACCAAAACCCTAAAGTGCTAAAAACCCTGAAAACCCTAAAGTGCTAAAAACCCTAAAGTGCTCAAAACTCACTAGAACCCTAGGTGGTTAAGTGTAAATTTTGTGCACTTTTTGACCCAAGTGCAAAAACCAAAGTATTAGAGCATCACAAATCATATGTTTCACACATTTGAGGATTTGCAAATCAAATTATGGGATTTGGGCTTATTTGTAAAAAGGCACCCTATGCCTCTCATGTGCCTAAGTCAAAAAATCAGTTGAATAGGGCTGATTTTGGAGCTCTACATCTCAGGATTCTTGAGGATTTTGCTATTAGTCAGTATAGCAAATTTGTAGAGCTATGTAAGGAGAACAAATTTGATTAAGTGGCCAAGCACAAGTGTTGCACAGAAATAAGAGATAAATAGGCTTGAAATTGAGCTGTCAGTCAACTCTTGAACTGAATTTTTGGCCACGAGTGACATTGGTAGAATTTTAGTATCAATTTTGAGTAGCATCCAGTAGGAATTCGGCTGGGGATGCTATAGAAAAGTTGAAGATGGATTATTGATCCACAACTTTGATGCAGAGGGATGATGAAGCTGCCACATAAATTTTGGAGCAAATTGCCCCTAATTGTGCTCTGTCAGTTGCTCTGAAGAACAATCATGATACTACAGTAGCAGAAATATCTCTGGTGCGGAGCACCTCGCCGCCGGTGCCGATCCACGCTACGATTCGCGCCATGTTCCGGTTAGGCGCTCGGCGGGCATCTCTTCGCGACGATATTCATGAATTGGGTAAGATCGCGCGGTGGAGGGCAAATATCCCGGCCACCACGCGGCCACTGATCTTTGAGGTCGTGCCTGGTCACCGCGCCGCTTCCCTCCATTCATCCTCAACATCGTCGATTTGACTGCGTTACTATCGCAGCGAGATGTGTGAAAACCTTAGAAAAGGACCGCGCCCAACGTCGTCGTTGATTGCCAGCAAAATCCGGTGAAGGTTATCACCTTGGTCGTCGCCATAGATCACCAGACCTATAAATTCACCGTGCCCTCACCCCCATCATCCAAATTGACCGTGCACTACTCTTCGTCTCTTAGTTACGAAGCTAACGGCTCACTAGCCATCCTGTTTTATCCACCATCATCGGAGATCATCGGATTTCCCTGTGATCGGTCATTTCCGCCGCCGTGAAGGACCCATCCGTGGCCAGCCCTCCTCGGGTCAGTACTTACCCAATTGCCTCTTGTTTTGGCTTGCCTTTAGCCTCATGTTGCTTACGATGTCAGCCAATTGAACTTTACCGAAGCCTAAACCCCGAAACACCAAGTCGCCCCATAGAACGCCGCCGCGGACACCCTCTCTGTTGACCCACTCTCCCATCCCCGTTCAGTCCAAATTCAAATGTGTACATAGGCTCTGGTGAACCCGTAAAGCTCACCCGAGCTCCAATTTTAGCATCACTGCCGTTAGTTGTCCAGAACGCAGTCACCAGGGTCTTTCCGCCGCTGTGACCATGAACAAGCTTCAATTAGGGTCAAATCTTTCAAATTAAGTGAGGGTTTTTGCTCGGATAAACTTGTGCTTGATGTTTATAAGCTTGTTGCTCTCTGTCTTGGTCGCCATCGCCGTGAAATTGCTGCTCCGGCCAGGTGTTCGGCATGGTCCCGCCGTGGACCAAGAACTGTGAAGAAATAGAAGTACGGGGGGGGGGGGGGGGGGTTGTAATTGTCAGCGACACATAGAAACAGTGTGTGGGTTCGTTTCTGTTTTATTTGAATTTCTGAGGGTCTTTGCGCAAAAACGCAAAGGCAGGCGCGCGCGGGCGCATTTTCGCCCAGACACGGGCTGACTTGGGCCAGTTTTCAACCTAACACTGTTCATTATTTTCCTTTTTCTTTTTCTACCAGATTTTAGAAATCCATAGAAAATTATGGAAAAATGATAAAAAATATGAGACCAATTTTGTTGAACTTCTAAATTTCTATAGTATTTAATAAAAATAGTTCCAAGATTTTTAGCCTAAACCAAAAATGATGTAGTATTTAAGAAGACCTAAACCTAGTCTTTTTGAATTTTATAAATTATTAGATAGCTCCAAAAATCATAAAACTTTTTGGGTGAACTTATTTTGGTACCTACAACCCATGGGTGAAGTTAGACATGATTTGGACAATGTTTGACCCCCAAACCCAAAACCCTAGTCTTCTAAGTAGTGTCTGCCTTATGAAATGAAGTACTGACTCCAAAAACCCTAGTTCCCCGGAGTATCATGAAGGAAAGTTGTATTCAAGATACAACTTGATACATCCTTTCTATTATTGCATTTTCATAAGCATTACATGAGCATTCATGGTTATATATGGTTATATATAGAAAACGAAGAAGAGGTGACTGTTGAAGAGGAAGAGACTACTCCATCAACAGAAAATCCACCTGCCGGGAACTATTTTTACTTTGACATCTGTGGAATAGAACCCGACTCTCCTACAACACAAGGCAAGCCCCGGTGCATTTGCCACCTCCTTGATGATTTTAAACTCTTAATCACTTGAATGATGCATCAGGTGATAGGAGTTGGGTGTTAAACCAATTGCTGCATTTCCTCCCTTGGAACTATTTACCATTCCTTGATTACCTGTTTTATTAAAAAGGTTTTTCTGATGCTTAGTCCTACTTTAGAAAAACAAATGTTTTGTTTTTAAACAAAAGATGATGCTTCACAGTGGATGGGATGTTTTCAAAAATAAACTTGATCGTGGATCCATCATGGCCGTGATGGGTTCAACATCGGAAAAGATGTACCTCTGCCAGGTACCAAACTTTGGGGTTTTAAATGATAAAGCTGAGACCGGACGGGTGACTTGCACGAGAAGAGAGAGTCTCGGTGTAGTGTCTCCGTCTGAGTCGATTAAGGACCGTCTCGATGTAGGCTTGCTGATCGAGGACCTTTTAACTGGTCACATGCCTCATCATGGGTAAGCTTTGCCTCGGGCAAACTAATACCAGAAAGGCCAACACGTAATGGGAGTGGAGAGATGGCGAGAGTAGCGTGTACCCTCCATGGCAAGAGGCTGGACGGTGGTGTATCTGTGCTCTCGGTTGGCGTGAACCCGGTCTAGTCTTAAGAACCCCAGTGGCGAGTTGACATATGCAAGGGTTAAGTGCTACATATGTCGTGTGATTGGAGATCCCCAACTGGGTGTTAATCGATTCGGATCGCTGTTACTTCTCGGACATGAAGACTTGGTCACTGCCCTACACGTAGCATTCCAGTGAACAAAAATTGATTGATAAAAGGATGGCTAGTATAGGACAAGTGCTTGAACTAGGGTAGAAAAAACTCTAGTGACAGGTAATGACTTAATTTGCTAATAAAACTAGATTTTTAAGGATCCACTATTAGTAAGCATTTTTGCAAACAGAGTCTTGATTCCTGATTAAGCCTTACCTTGACTCCCTTAAGCCAGCATATGCTTGAGAGTATTTTATTTTGACGGGTAAGACTTGTGAAAGTACACTTCATACTCAGGATTTTCGATTCCATGTTGTTGTAGGTTAGAAAATAGCAGAATTTTGCTGTTTTTTGCACTAAGGTGGTGCCCAAGGACGTGGTGCCCAAAGATGAACCTCAACAGTGAAGTGGTTGCGAGAGGAGGTTGGCTTCCCTTTTGAAAAACAATATACTTTTATGCGGGAGGGGTTTTTGCCTCCCAAGTTTGTAATAATAATACTTATGCACTCTTATGACCTGGTGATGTAATAATAACACTCTTTCTATATTTTAATGAATGTAAATTAAGTTATTGTAATTCGCTTCTGCTTATTCGTTCCTCCGATGTGTTGTAATATCTGCGTGACGGGTGAAACACTCTTGGGCGAGGAAAAGAATACAGATACCGAACTTGTCAAGTAATTATGTGCATCCACATGGATGTCCAAGGTCCGTTGGACAAGGACAACTGTAGGTGGGCCTAATAACTTGGGAGGTTCCGTCACACGAACAGGTGGTTCAATAGGAGGCACACAATGAGGAGTTCGACTTGATCTAGGTGGCATCTCCCAGTTGACTTTATGGCACTAAGGATGGACTTTAGATCGTTTTATATTTATCTTTAATTTTGTAAGACTTCCACAATGTAATAAGTGCTCTGATGTCATTGTGACATTTATCTCTATGCACTCTGTTATTATATATGTTGTCTTATTTGGGTCATTTATGAGATGCACCCGGCTTTGTCCCTTAAATCCGGGTGTGACACATCTCTCAACAGATTCATCTCAAGATCAGCAAAGAGGAACTTGCCATTCTTCGAAGTGCTAAAATCAGCCAAAGTCTTTCAATGGATACCAACTCAACAAAAGTCTTTCGAAGAGCTGAAGCAATATCTAATATAATTGACAACATTGACCCCACCTTCGTCAGGAGCCCCATTGCTACTGTATGTAGCTGCTTCTCATGCTGTAGTTAGTGCAGCGCTGGTGCAGGAGAAACAAGATGGCCAAGCAAAGAAGAAAGTTCCAGTATACTTTGTCTCTGAAGTACTTAGTCCATCAAAAAGAAATTACACAGAGCCAGAGAAGGCGCTATATGCTGTATTGATGGCCTCTAGAAAGCTTCGACATTATTTCCAGTCATACCACATTATAATACCTTCGTCTCAGCCTCTCAAGGACATTATAAGGAACAGAGAGGCCACAAGAAGAGTTGGAAAGTGGGCCATAGAATTGAATGAATTCACTATTGATTTTGTTCATAGGTCTTTGATCCAATCCCAAGCGTTAGCATACTTCATTGCTGATTGGACGCCAGGGGCTCAGGACGAAGAAAGCGTAACAGACAACGAAGCTTGGACAATGTTCTGTGATGGGTCATGGGGGACCTTCGGCGCAGGTGCAGCTGCTATCCTAATTTCACCATCCAAGATCAAAGCCTGCTACGCAGCCAGATTGGAGTTCAACTGCACAAATAACATTGCAGAGTATGAAGCCCTTCTCTTGGGGCTTCGAAAGCTTAAGGCGATGGGAATAAGAAGGGCAGTCCTCAAATTCGATTCATAGGTCATCACATGCCATGTTGATAAAAGTAGTAGAGCAAGAGATCCGAAGGTTGAGAAGTATCTTGATATAGTCCGAAGAATGGAAGCCTCTTTCGAAGGTTTCTCAGTGAAGAATATCCCGAGAGGAGAAAATGACCATGCAGATTTACTAGCTAAATCAGCAGCACAGAGGCTTCCACTCCCTTCGGAAGTATTCTTTGAAACTCTAAAAGCACCTTCAGTCGAGCTCGTGGAGCGAGCGGTGCTAACAATCTCAACAGTACACAGCGAAGATTGGAGGATTGAGATTGTATCTTTCCTGCAAGGCAACTATCCTTCAGACGACAAAGTGTATATAAAAAGAATGCAAGCCAGGACAAGGCCCTATATGATCATAGAAGGAAAATTGTTCAAACAAGGAGTTTGTTCTCCATTGCTGAAGTGTTTGTCTAGAGCCGAAGGTCAAGAACTAATGAAAGATATACATGTAGGGATGTGTAGAGCTCATATTGGGTCTAGGACTTTGTTTGGAAAAGTTTTCAGACAAGGATTCTATTGGCCGAAGGCAGCTTCGAATGCAACAGATTTAGTTCATAAATGTGAAAATTGCCAGATGTGTGCTAGAGATAAAAAACAACCTTCGTCTTTAACTCAGCTAATCCAACCCACTTGGCCATTACAAAGGTGGGGCCTAGACCTGTAAGGCCCACTTCCACCAGCGTAAGGAAACTTGAAATATGTTGTGGTAGCGGTGGAGTACTTTTCAAAGTGGATTGAAGCTAAGCCCTTAGCTACAATCACTTTAGCCACGGTCCAGTGATTCTTCTGGTAGAATATTGTTTGTCGGTTTGGTGTGCCGAAGGCTATCGGGGTTAATAATGGAACTCAGTTTGAAGCTGAAACATTCAAAACTTTTTGTGACCAAATCGGTACAAAAATCATTTTGCATCTGTGAGGCATCTAGAATCAAATGGACTGGTAGAACGAGCTAACGAAATTATTATAACAGGAATATTGAAGTCAATCTTCAATCTGCCAAAAGGAAAGTGGCCAGATGAGTTGGTAAAAGTGGTACGAAATCACAACACTATTGTCTCAAGGTCAACAGGATTTACCCCATTCAAACTTTTATTCAGTGATGAAGCAATAACACTTGAAGAAGCAAGAACAGGTTCAATAAGGACCCTAGCTTCGACAGAAGACAAAGAGGCTTGAAAAATAATAAAAGACGCCATAAAAGGGACCAGGCTTCAGGCAATAGATCACATAAATAAATATGAGGCCGAAACACTTAAATGGCGAGACAGAAAAGTAAGGTTAAAGAATATCAAGCCAGGACACTTGGTGCTTCGAAGAGTGGCCAACCCAGACACAGTGGGGAAGTTTCAGCTTAAGTGAGAAGGTCCTTTCTTGGTGGTGTCTTCATCAAGACCTGGATCGTACAGGTTAAAAGTTATGGATAGTAATGACATTCAAAGATCTTGGAATGCAGATGAACTTCAGAGATATTATGTGTAAACTCTGTAATTTTCTTACTTTTCCCTATGGCACCATTGTCCTTTCAAAAGGGGAGAAAGGTTTTTAATGGGGCCATAGGTTGTAATTTTCATTTTTTCTTGCACAACCCTATGCAATATAAGGGCCAGATTACCCCACATGTAAAATGTAAAGATCTGGGATTACACCATCGAGTGCAAAAAAGTATGAAGAAGCTCCAAAGTCGTCCCTAAGGGGATGCAGAGGTAAAATACCACCTAAGTCAAAGGTGAAGAAGTTCCAAAGTCGTTCCTAAGGGGATGCAGAGCTTAAATGCCACCTAAGTCAAAGGTGAAGAAGCTCTAAAGTCGTTCCTAAGGGGATGCAGAGCTTAGCTCCAAAGTCGTTCCTAAGGGAATGCAGAGCTAAAATACCACCTAAGTAAAAGGTGAAGAGACTCCAAAGTCGTTCCTAAGGGGATGCAGAGTCTGGGTGTGTATTCGTGTGAGTTTTTTACCTTCGGCATACCATTGCATACTTCATCACATCATATTTTGCATTCATACAAACATACATTAGGCATCTTTAGATTCATCACATCATGACATAAATCATAAGGAATTAACAGGAAGGACGAGGGTTTTTGCCTCCAACGAGAAAATGCTTCGTTATAAACGAAGATGCTTCGTCTCAAATGAAGTTGTTTTTTAGAAAAAGAAAGGAAAATGCCTCGTTGTATATGAGGGGGCCGATCTTTGATTTTGCTCAAAAGGTGCTTCGATGTGAACAAAAAGAAGGGAAGGTGTTTTTTCGCCTTCGGTTTAAAAAAGTTGCGAGCATTGGTTTCGTCCACAATAAAGCAGACAACACATGAATAAAAGGTAAAGTAGTATTACGAAGCATTTACAAATATTTACGACAATTGGTTCACATTCAATTACAATTCTTTGTCAAATGATACACTGTCGGGGACCATAATTAGGGGTACCCTCAAGACGCCTAATTCTCAGCTGGTAACCCCCATCAGCATAAAGCTGCAAAGGCCTGATGGGTACGATTAAGTCAGGGATCAGTCCACACGAGTGACTCGATCACGCTTCACCCGAGCCTAGCCTCGGCCAAGGGCAGCCGACCTCGAGAGACTTCCGTCTCGCCCGAGGCCCCCTTTTTTACGGCGGACACACCTCCGGCTCGCCCGAGGCCTTGGCTTCGCTCAGAAGCAACCCTGACTAAATCGCCACACCGACTGACCAAGTTGCAGGAGCATTTAACGCAAAGGTGGCCTGACACCTTTATCCTGACACGCGCCCCCCGGCAGAGCTGAAGTGACCGCCGTCACTCCACCGCTCCACTGACCAGTCTGACAGAAGGACAGCGCCGCCTGCGCCACTCCGACTGCAGTGCCACTCGACAGAGTGAGTCTGACAGGCAGTCAGGCCTTGCCAAAGGCGCCATAGCAAACTCCGCTCCGCCCGACCCTAGGGCTCGGACTCGGGCTAAGACCCGGAAGACGGCGAACTCCGCTCCGCCCGACCCCAGGGCTCGGACTCGGGCTAAGACCCGGAAGACGGCGAACTCCGCTCCGCCCGACCCCAGGGCTCGGACTCGGGCTAAGACCCGGAAGACGGCGAACTCCGCTCCGCCCGACCCCAGGGCTCGGACTCGGGCTAAGACCCGGAAGACGGCGAACTCCGCTCCGCCCGACCCCAGGGCTCGGACTCGGGCTAGGACCCGGAAGACGATGAAACTCCGCCTCGCCCGACCCCAGGGCTCGGACTCCGCCCTGGCCTCGGCTAAAAGATCTCCGCCTCGCCCGACCCAAGGGCTCGGGCTCGGCCTCGGCAACGAAAGACAAATTCGACCTCGGCTTCGGAGGAGCCCCCACGCCGCCCTGCCTAGGGCACAGGCCTGCCACGTCAACAGGAAGCGCCATCATCATCCTACCCCGAATCGACTCAGGTCACGGAGAACAAGACCAGCGTCCCATCCGGCCAGCTCCGCCGGATGGGCAATGATGGCGCTCCACGAGCTCTGTGACGACGGCGGCCCTCAGCTCTCCTACGGAAGCAGGGCGACGTCGGCAAGGACTCGACCGCTCCAACAGCTGTCCCTCCGCCAGGCTCCGTCGCTCCTCCGACAGCCACGGCATCACGCCAGCAAGGTGCCAAGACCTCTCCGGCTGCCACATTGGCATGTACCTAGGGCGCTAGCTCTCTTTCCGCTAGACACGTAGCACTCTGCTACACCCCCCATTGTACACCTGGATCCTCTCCTTACGACTATAAAAGGGAGGACCAGGGCCTTCTTAGAGGAGGTTGGCCGCGCGGGACCGAGGACGGGACATGCGCTCTCTTGGGGCCGCTCGCTTCCCTCACCCGCATGGACGCTTGTAACCCCCCTACTGCAAGCGCACCCGACCTGGGCACGGGACAAACACGAAGGCCGCGGGACTTCCACCTCTCTCACGCCCAACTCCGGCCACCTCGCCTCTCCCCCCTTCGCGCTCGCCCACGCGCTCGACCCATCTGGGCTGGGGCACGCAGCACACTCACTCGTCGGCTTAGGGACCCCCCTGTCTCGAAACGCCGACAGTTGGCGCGCCAGGTAGGGGCCTGCTGCGTGCTGACGAACAGCTCCCCGTCAAGCTCCAGATGGGCAGCCTCCAGCAACCTCTCCGGCCCGGGGCGGTCCTTCGTTTCGGGACTCTTGAGTTCATGTTCTTCGACGGCAGCTACAACATGATACTTCTTCCACCGCCGCGCGACAACGACAATGGCGGCCGACAACCCGCCCGCCGGCGGCGGAATCGACGACACCTTCCCCGCGTGGTGGAAGAACAACATTCGAGCTCGCTCCGTTCTCTCCCCCGCCAACGGAGGAGGAGGCGGGGCCATCAAGGCCAGGCGGGAGGCCGCGCTTCGTTGGCCGTCGAGCGAATCGACGCCCCCGACGCCCCGACGGAAGGCACGCCGGACGTCGACCTCGCGTTCGAGACGAAGGCAAGCGCCGTCCCCCCGCGACACGCTGACCCCGAGCAAGAAGACGACGCCGGCGCGCTCGCGGAAAGCCTGCAGGACGTCGCCCTCGTACCTGAGATGACGGTGCAACCAGTCCCCGATGTGACTACGTCGCTCCTCGTCGACCAAAAGGTACCGACTAACTCCCATCTTATGTCATTTCGACTCGGCCTCAACCCGCCGAACGACCTCGCTTTGGCGGGCGCTCTCATTGAGGCGAGTGCAACCCCACTGGGGTTTCGTATGCGGTCGCCTTGGGACCGGCTGACGGACGTCTCGACCTACGGGCCCTCTGGGTCCGAGGAAGATGACGATCCCAGCATCTGTTGGGATTTCTCCGGACTTGGCAACCTCAGTGCCATGCGGGACTTCATGACCGCATGTGACTACTGCCTCTCCGACTGTTCCGACGGAAGCCGCAGCCTTGGCGACGAGAGCTGCGGCCCAAGCCGCGAATGTTTCCACATCGAGCTAGGGGATCCCTCCGAAGGCAACCATCTCGGCATGCCGGAGGACGGTGATCTTCCTAGGTCGGTGCCTCGCGCCGACATCCCACAGGAGCTAGCTGTGGTGCCCGCTCCGGCGGGGGGTTACGACCCACAACTTGAGCAAGTCCGCGAGGCGCAGGCCAGGCTCAACAAGGGAACAGGAGCGCTTGAGCCGATCCGTCGGGACGTCGGGCAGGTATGGGCGGGCCAACCCCTGGCCGGAGAAATACGTCACCTGCCCCAAGGTCTCCAGCACCGCGTCGCCAACGATGTCAGGGTCAGGCCGCCGCCCGCATCCAGCGGGGTTGGTCAGAACCTGGCAGCCGCAGCGATGCTCCTCCGCGCGATGCCGGAGCCATCAACCACCGAGGGTCGGCGAATCCAGGGAGAGCTCAAGAATCTCCTGGAAGGCGCTGCGGCCCGACGGGCCGAGAGCACCGCCTCCCGAAGGCAGGGATATCCCTCGGAACCTCATGCCGCGACTTCCCGATTCATGCGGGAAGCCTCGGTCTACACCGGGCGCACGCGTAACACCGCGCCTGCGGCCCCGGGCCACCTCGGCAACGAGCACCATCGACGCAACCGTCGGGCCCACCTCGACGAAAGGGTGCGCCGAGGCTACCACCCCAGGCGTGGGGGGCGCTACGACAGCGGGGAGAATCGGAGTCCCTCGCCCGAACCACCCGGTCCGCAGGCCTTCAGTCGGGCCATCCGACGGGCGCCATTCCCGACCCGGTTCCGACCCCCGACTACTATCACGAAGTACTCGGGGGAAACGAGACCGGAACTGTGGCTCGCGGACTACCGCCTTGCCTGCCAACTGGGTGGGACGGACGACGACAATCTCATCATCCGTAACCTCCCCCTGTTCCTCTCCGACACTGCTCGCGCCTGGTTGGAGCACCTGCCTCCGGGGCAGATCTCCAACTGGGACGACTTGGTCCAAGCCTTCGCCGGCAATTTCCAGGGCACATACGTGCGCCCCGGGAATTCCTGGGACCTTCGAAGCTGCCGGCAACAGCCGGGGGAGTCGCTCCGGGACTACATCCGGCGATTCTCGAAGCAGCGCACCGAGCTGCCCAACATCACTGACTCGGATGTCATTAGCGCGTTCCTCGCCGGCACCACTTGCCGCGACCTGGTGAGCAAGCTGGGTCGCAAGACCCCCACCAGGGCGAGCGAGCTGATGGACATCGCCACCAAGTTCGCCTCTGGCCAGGAGGCGGTCGAGGCTATCTTCCGAAAGGACAAGCAGCCCCAGGGCCGCCCATCGGAAGAGGCTCCCGAGGCGTCTGCTCCGCGCGGCGCCAAGAAGAAAGGCAAGAAGAAGTCGCAATCGAAACGCGACGCCGCTGACGCGGACCTTGTCGCCGCCGCCGAGTACAAGAACCCTCGGAAGCCCCCCGGAGGTGCAAACCTCTTCGACAAGATGCTCAAGGAGCCGTGCCCCTACCATCAGGGGCCCGTCAAGCACACCCTCGAGGAGTGCGTTACGCTTCGGCGTCACTTCCACAGGGCCGGGCCACCCGCCGAGGGTGGCAGGGCCCGCGACGACGACAAGAACGAAGATCACCAAGCAGGAGAGTTCCCCGAGGTCCGCGACTGCTTCATGATCTATGGAGGGCATGCGGCGAATGCCTCGGCTCGGCATCGCAAGCAAGAGCGCCGGGAGGTCTGCTCGGTGAAGGTGGCGGCGCCAGTCTACCTAGACTGGTCCGACAAGCCCATCACCTTTGACCAGGCCGACCACCCCGACCATGTGCCGAGCCCGGGGAAATACCCGCTCGTCGTCGATCCCATTGTCGGCAATGTCAGGCTCACCAAGGTCCTGATGGATGGGGGCAGCTGCCTCAACATCATCTACGCCGAGACCCTCAAGCTCCTGCGCGTCGATCTGTCCTCCGTCCGAGCAGGCGCTGCGCCCTTCCACGGGATCATCCCTGGGAAGCGCGTCCAGCCCCTCGGGCGACTCGACCTCCCCGTCTGCTTCGGGACGCCCTCCAACTTCCGAAGGGAGACCCTGACGTTCGAGGTGGTCGGGTTCCGAGGAACCTACCACGCCGTACTAGGGAGGCCATGCTACGCGAAGTTCATGGCCGTCCCCAACTACACCTACCTGAAGCTCAAGATGCCGGGCCCCAACGGGGTCATCACCGTCGGCCCCACGTACAAACACGCGTTCGAATGTGACGTGGAGTGCGTGGAGTACGCCGAGGCCCTCGCCGAGTCCGAGGCCCTCATCGCCGACCTGGAGAACCTCTCCAAGGAGGTGCCAGACGTGAAGCGCCATGCCGGCAACTTCGAGCCAGCGGAGACGGTTAAGGCCGTCCCACTCGACTCCAGTGGCGGCACCACCAAGCAGATCCGGATCGGTTCCGGACTCGACCTCAAATAGGAAGCAGTGCTCGTCGACTTTCTCCGCGCAAACGCCGACGTCTTTGCGCGGAGTCCCTCGGACATGCCCGGCATACCGAGGGATGTCGCCAAGCACTCGCTGGATATCCGGGCCGGAGCCCGATCCGTCAGGCAGCCTCTGCGCCTCGGTCATCAAGGAAGGGTCGGCCTCGCCTTGGCAGAGCCCGACCCTCCCTCGGGGGCTAAAAAGGGGGAACCCCTCTGCGTCAAGATCGGGCATACTCCTCCGTGTCAAAAATTTTCAATCAAAAAAAGGGCCTCTTTCGTTCTCCCGGCTATGTCAGAAGCAGGGTCTCGAGGAGCGAACGCGGGTACATGTAAATGGCAAGGCCGACTGAGCCGAGGAACTCCCGTGCCTCCAGGTTAGGGATACCTCACTCATCACCTGCCACGAAGAATGGCCCAACTCGAGAAGCCACCCTATTATTGACAAGCCAGGACGAACATGCGGATGGAAAGAAAGGAGAGTACGACTTCATGCCAGAAAGACAAAGTGTTCAGGCCTCAGCAGCCGCGGTGAGACGCACATCCAACAAGAAACTGTTCAAACGAGAATTAGGCGCCGCCTTGGGAAGGAGCCGCGCCCTCAGCTCCATCCCCGCCGTCGGTGGGGTCCATCTCGGCCTCCGGTGACGTCGCAGGGGGAAGGATCTCCGCCTCAAAGGTGGTCGCCAGCACCGCGCTCGGACCCGCGGCGACCGCGTCAAGCCGCTGGACCTCCGCTAGGGCAGCATCGTCTTCGTCAGGAAGACAGTACCCCTCGCTAACCCGCTCCAGGTCCACAACGTAGTGGGAAGCAAGCACGGCGAAGGCCCGCCTGACGCCGTGGTGTAGCGCCTCGCGGACTCTGCCGCGCGCGTGATCACCCAAGGCTCGAAGGCGGCTCTGAGGGGAGCTTCCTGAAGGGACGTCGCCGGAGCCGAGGACACGATAAAAGTCCGAGACGGCCTCGGACATGGCCGCGAGGTCCGCCTCCCTCTGCTCGGCAGCTCCGGCAAGCGCCTTGGCAGACTCGTCAAGGGCGGACTCAAGCTCTGCAAGCAACCAGGAGAAATACCTCAAGCACAAGCAAAGGAAACAGACAAGAACAAGAACCAGGGAGGACCAAGACGTACCTCCGGCTCGGGCACGATGCTCTGAGGCCGCGACCTGGGCCGCGGCTAAGTCATCCGCAAGGGTCTCGGCTCGGCTTTCGGCCTCGGCAGCCCGGCCCTGAGATCGGTCCCATTCCTCGACGACCTGGACGAGCTCCGATCGCTGCCGTTGCGCCTCCGCACGCGCTGCTGCCGCCTCGGCTCTCAGGTCGGCGCAGAGCAGCTGGAGGTCCGCCACCTTGGCATCCTGCTGAGAAAGGCGCGCGGTAGCCCCGGCGAGCGAGGACCTCAGGGATCGCAGCGAGCCCCAGACATCAACCTCGCGGCGGATGAACGACGACTTGGCGGCGCTCCGGTCCGTCAGATCCTGGGGAAAGGAAACAGGGCGTCACGACGAGTGTCTCGCTCACAGAAGGAAAAAAGGTATGCCCGAAACCGCTACCTGGAGGATTTTGGGGACGTCTCTGCAGAAAACCTCCAGCGACGACCGGAGCGACCCCACCGTTGCCTCTGCACACTCGCGGAGCTCAACCCAGGACTGGTCCTCCTGCTCGTCATCGAGAACGAAGACAGGGTCCGAGGCCTCGCGGGTCCGGAATCGGAGCAACGGGCGCCAGGCCTCGGGGCTCCGCCGCACAGCGATGAGGCTGTCACCCGGCTGGACGGATTGCGCGTCCACACCCGCCTCTTCTGAGGTCTTGGGCGCCGACGCATCAGCCATCCCGACGCTGGCGGCAACTGGACGCCCTTCGACAGGGACAGCGGCAACCTCGGCGGTGGCAGGCGCCGGCATGACCGGCACGACAGGCGACCTCAGGGCCGCGTGGGCGTCAGCCGCCTCCTCAACCACGATAGCCGCCTCGGCTGAAGAGCCGGCCTCGGGAGCCCGCTCCTCAGAGATTGGCGACGCCCGAGCCCCCTGTGGTGAAGTACCCCGCGAAAGGGTCGGCTGAATGGCGCTGGCCACACAGTCCGGCGCCGTCTTGAGGGCCTTCCGGGGTGCCAGGTCGGTCTGGCCATGACTTCGCTTGCTGGATATGAAAAAAAAGAGAGGAGGAAAGAAAGATCATGACCGAGACATATGAATGGGAAGCCAAGACGAAGACATTCCGAGATACTCACCCACTTCGGGCCATGATCCACCGCGCCTGGGGGAGCCTTCTTGGATCCCGGCTCCCGAAACAGCCGCCGAGGTCCGTTTCGCCGGCACCCTCGGCACCACCCTTGCTTGGGGCGCCCGGGAAGCAGTTTCCCCGGGCACGACCGCGACGACTTGAGGGTCACCCCCATGCGCCATCGACACGAGCGGCGGCCCCTGGGGAACAAACGCCTTGGCCTGGACCTCCGGAGCTGCCTCAGCTCCTCCGGCTGAGGGGTCAGGTGACCTCTCGGTTCGCCCCCGTGCCTCGGGTCGGGAGCCCGACGCCCCGATTTCGGGGGCTGATGAAGTCGGCCCGCTCGGGGGCTGGCTCGACGGCTCCTGGCCACACCCCAAGCCGGGGCTGAGGCCGAGACGGGCGGCCATGTCATCCTCTTCATCATCATCATCGTCATCATCGTCGTCGGGCGTCTCCAGCGACGGCTCCCTCGGGAGTCCGTCCCTCTCCTGCTGGCGACGGCGCTTCTCCAAGGCGTCCCGAGCCCGCCTCCGCTCGCGGGCCCGGGCCTTCTCCGCGTCCTTCTTTTTCTTCTTCTCCTCCGCGGCGACCCGCCGCGCTGCACGGTCCACCGCGTCCTCCGGGACCCGTGGCTGGGAGGGTTTGTGCCACCCCACATCCTAAAAGGAGGGGAGAAAGGAACCCGATCATAAGGACCCGGAGCGACCCGATATACGAAGAAGGAAGGAGCGAACACTCACCAAAGTCACACACCCCTGGTCGGGGCGCATCCGAAGCTGGGAGTATGCGTGGGGGTCCGGCTTCCCCATCGCAGCCGACACCTGCCATTGGAGGGCGTTGAAGGGGAGAGGATCAGGGGACATTCGCGAGCCCTCCCAGTCAGCTTCCGGGGTCATCTCCCAGAGCGGCAGCCGCCGCTCCGCCAATGGAAGCACCCTCCGACGGTGGATAGCGGCGATCACTCCCGCAGCGGTAAGTCCCCCCTCCCGCAACTCCTTCAGGGCCTGGAGAAGGGGTTCGAGATTCTTCTGCCTCTCGTGCGGGGTCCCGTGGCGCCAGGCGTCGGTGGCAGCAGTAACTACTCGCTGGGAGAACGGTGGGAGCAACTCACCGTCATTCCGGAGGTAGAACCACCGGCGCTGCCACCCCTTGTTCGAAGACGCAAGAATGGCAGGAATGTACTGCAACGCCCGCGACTGCCTCAACAAGAGAATGCAGCCGCCGGCCCGCACCGCTGCACGGATCCTCCTCTCCCCCGTCGACAAGGCGAAAGGCTCGGCGAGGAAGAGATGAGTCCACAAATCCCAATGAGGGGCGATCCCCAAGTACCCTTCGCATACCGCTACGAAGATAGCGGCCTGCGAGATGGAGTTGGGGGAGAGGTTGTGCAACTCCACCCCGTAGTGGAATAGGATGGCCCGCATAAAGCGGCCCGTCGGCACACCAAATCCCCGCTCATGGAAGGAGACGAAGCTCACGACATACCCCGGCGGTGGGGACGGAGCGGCTCCGCCCACGGGAGGAATCCACTCTGGCCGCTGCTTGTCGGTGAGGGGGCGGAGCAAACCCTCGCCGACCAGCTCCTCCAGATCACTCGCCGTCACCGTGGAGAAGGGCCACGGATCGCGCGGGGGGATTATGGTCACTCGATCCGCCATCACCAAAATGGAGGAGATGGCGGCGCGGGGGGCAGGGAGAGCGGTTTCTCTCTTCTCCGACTAAAGTTTCCCGGGTTGCGAAAACCTAAAGGAAAAAGAAGGGAGCAGAGCGAAGAACCGTCACCGGACCCCCTCTCAAGTATATGAAGGCCAGGGCGAAACCGTTTCCAGCACACCGCCCGGACCGAACGCGGGATTCAAAAAGCGCAAAGCGGAACAGCTGTTCCTCGAACGGCTCGCGCACGCGTAACGACCGCCCCGCCAACCACTCGCCCCGTCGCATTAACTCCGCGGCGGGACAGGCGGCGCCTCTGGCAGGAGAAGCGGACGACGCTTCGCCTTCGCCGTAATAACCGCGTCAAAAAGAGGTACGCCACGTCATTCGATTTCGTACCCTTTTCCTTTTTCCTCTTTCTCTATCTCTTGCAACAGGGACCGGGAAAGGGGGATACCCCGAAAAGGATCCTTCTCCGCGAAGGAACCGGGCTCCGAGCCCCCCCCTCTACTGATCAGGGGTTCGAAGACTGGCCCTCCGAAGGGTTCAACAGTCGCCTTAGATCGCGTGGGCCCGACACCCACTACTGGTCAGGGGTTCGAAGGCCAGCCCCCCGAAGGGTTCCATGGCCGCCTCAGGCTACTCGGGCTCCGCGCCCACTACTGATCAGGGGTTCGAAGGCTGGCCCCCGAAGGGTTCACAGTCGCCTCAGACACCGAGCGAGGGATGACCAGGGGTACGTTCGATACACAACCGAGGCTCGGGCTGCGCTCCCGAGGTACCCTAGGACATTTCCGAGACCAGCGGGAACGATCTTGTAACGGAATCCCATCGGAGGGAGGCATCGAGCCCTCGGACCCCGTCGCCAGGGGACCGGGTCCGGCAAATCACCCGCAGGTACTTTTGGGCGTGCCTCTGGGCCCCTAGCCGACCCCCAACGAACGGGGCACGGACGTCCACTCGGATTACCCGCTTGCAGCTCACCGGAGACACCATGTTCGGTGCCCATCAAGGGTAACATGGCGCACTCCCCCCCTCCTCCTTGCGGAAAGGCGACGTAGGGGCGTATGTAAAAAGTCGAGTCTGTCCCTGATCGTCCTCTCGCCCTGTGCGGAGGCTCGGGGGCTGCTCTCGCAAACCCGGCTCCGGCCAAACCGTTGACAGCGTCAACATACCAGCCCGAGAGCTTGGGCCCCGACCGTGCACCCGGGCTACGGCCAGTTCGCATGAGGGAACAACCAGACCAGCCGAAGCATTACGCAAAGCATTAAGACCTCGAAGGAGTGTAACCACTCCTCCGAGGCCTCGGGGGCTACACCCGGCGGGTGCGCTCGTGCGCACCCACCGGGACGAAATGCAACCGAGAAAGGCTGGTCCCCTTGCAAAAAAGTGTGACGAAAGCCTCCAAGCGAGTGCTAACACTCCCTCCGAGGCTCGGGGGCTACTGTCGGGGACCATAATTAGGGGTACCCTCAAGACGCCTAATTCTCAGCTGGTAACCCCCATCAGCATAAAGCTGCAAAGGCCTGATGGGTACGATTAAGTCAGGGATCAGTCCACACGAGTGACTCGATCACGCTTCACCCGAGCCTAGCCTCGGCCAAGGGCAGCCGACCTCGAGAGACTTCCGTCTCGCCCGAGGCCCCCCTTTTTTACGGCGGACACACCTCCGGCTCGCCCGAGGCCTTGGCTTCGCTCAGAAGCAACCCTGACTAAATCGCCACACCGACTGACCAAGTTGCAGGAGCATTTAACGCAAAGGTGGCCTGACACCTTTATCCTGACACGCGCCCCCCGGCAGAGCTGAAGTGACCGCCGTCACGCCACCGCTCCACTGACCAGTCTGACAGAAGGACAGCGCCGCCTGCGCCACTCCGACTGCAGTGCCACTCGACAGAGTGAGTCTGACAGGCAGTCAGGCCTTGCCAAAGGTGCCATAGCAAACTCCGCTCCGCCCGACCCCAGGGCTCGGACTCGGGCTAAGACCTGGAAGACGGCGAACTCCGCTCCGCCCGACCCCAGGGCTCGGACTCGGGCTAAGACCCGGAAGACGGCGAACTCCGCTCCGCCCGACCCCAGGGCTCGGACTCGGGCTAAGACCCGGAAGACGGCGAACTCCGCTCCGCCCGACCCCAGGGCTCGGACTTGGGCTAAGACCCGGAAGACGGCGAACTCCGCTCCGCCCGACCCCAGGGCTCGGACTCGGGCTAAGACCCGGAAGACGGCGAACTCCGCTCCGCCCGACCCCAGGGCTCGGACTCGGGCTAGGACCCGGAAGACGACGAAACTCCGCCTCACCCGACCCCAGGGCTCGGACTCCGCCCTGGCCTCGGCTAAAAGATCTCCGCCTCGCCCGACCCAAGGGCTCGGGCTCGGCCTCGGCAACGAAAGACAGATTCGACCTCGGCTTCGGAGGAGCCCCCACGCTGCCCTGCCTAGGGCACAGGCCTGCCACGTCAACAGGAAGCGCCATCATCATCCTACCCCGAATCGACTCAGGTCACGGAGAACAAGACCGGCGTCCCATCCGGCCAGCTCCGCCGGATGGGCAATGATGGCGCTCCACGAGCTCTGTGACGACGGCGGCCCTCAGCTCTCCTACGGAAGCAGGGCGACGTCAGCAAGGACTCGACCGCTCCAACAGCTGTCCCTCCGCCAGGCTCCGTCGCTCCTCCGACAGCCACGGCATCACGCCAGCAAGGTGCCAAGACCTCTCCGGCTGCCACATTGGCATGTACCTAGGGCGCTAGCTCTCTTTCCGCTAGACACGTAGCACTCTGCTACACCCCCCATTGTACACCTGGATCCTCTCCTTACGACTATAAAAGGGAGGACCAGGGCCTTCTTAGAGGAGGTTGGCCGCGCGGGACCGAGGACGGGACAGGCGCTCTCTTGGGGCCGCTCGCTTCCCTCACCCGCGTGGACGCTTGTAACCCCCCTACTGCAAGCGCACCCGACCTGGGCGCGGGACGAACACGAAGGCCGCGGGACTTCCACCTCTCTCACGCCCGACTCCGGCCACCTCGCCTCTCCCCCCTTCGCGCTCGCCCACGCGCTCGACCCATCTGGGCTGGGGCACGCAGCACACTCACTCGTCGGCTTAGGGACCCCCCTGTCTCGAAACGCCGACATACACTTTCTTGCACGAAGAACTTCCAAAAGTGTTTCCACAGATATTAACAAAGGGAACTTCCGAAGTCTTCTTCAACGCTTCAGATCTAGCTTCGGCTCACTAGCTTTCAGCACCATCACCCTGAAGAATGACAAAGGCAAGGGTATTGAGGAATATGGTAAGAAAAAATATAAAATAGAAGCATAAAGGAAAAGAGATTTTCTATACTTTGTTGAGCAGGTTTCGAGCTTCATCTCCAACTAGCTCTCGGTCGTCCTTCACGCAGATTTGGGTGATAAATCTGTTGCCTATGCTTCAAGCTTCGGCTGGAATATCAACTAGGTCTGATGGCGAAAGGCTGAAGTTTGGCCTATTAATGGCTCTTATATGATTACATCTGGCTTTCATAAAAGAAGCAGACGTGCCATGAGAAGCCACTAGCGCACATAAATCACCATGGTCAGTTATAACTTCGTCGAGGACGTCAACTTCTTTTTCAACACATTCAAGAGCCCTAGGGATATCTTCAGCAGAAAGGGTAACTTCTTCAGATACGGCTCCAACAGAATTGAAGATACCCTTCAGCCGAGCAATGCATTGAGTAGCAAAACTGAAGCATTTATCCTAAAGAATTTTGACTGTTTCGCTTAGTTTGACATTCTTTTCAACTTCTGCTTTAATTCTCGCGTTCAGCGCTTCGTACTCGCAATTGAAGCGATCCGAGTTCTTTTCCAAAAGTGTTCAAGCTTCTTCTAGCTCTTTGCTCAATTTTGCATTTTGAGAATGAGCTTCGGCGAGAGAGCCTTCGGCTGAATGCAGCAGGCTGTCTTTTTCCTTCAAAGAATTTAAGTTTTCTAATTTTATCTTCCAAGCCTTCGATAACGATCTCATTTTTTCTGTCTTCATCATCCTGCCGCATTTTCAAGGCCTTTCTCAGCAATAGACTCTAAAAGACGGATTAAGTTAGAACCTCATTATTGAAATACTTAAATTGACACGATAAAAAATATATAGTAAAGGAACCTTACTTTAAAATTTGAGTAAAATAAACTACCGATAATGTGCTGACGTCTGTGCAGTCACGAATGTATCCCAAAACCTCTTCGTCTGTGGCTGAACCGCCCGAATTATTCCAGCTTAAGTGCCCAAGTCACACCCGCAAGGGCAGCAACACACTTAAACCGGAATAACCCGTCAGTCCCTTGGATCTAGTCCGACAAGGCCACTTATCCAGGATCGAATACCACTAGCTCACTCGAAGGTGAGGAACAGAGAAATGCAATAAAACATAATACCACAAATTTAATAAGTATCATTAGTGATTACATTATCGGAGTTTCAGAAATAATAACCATAAATTTTAATGCAGCGGAAATAACTAACGGAGAAAACCGAGTAACATGGCGAAGCCTGGCCACGCTACTCCTCCTGGTCCTCTCCTGTGGAAGCAATAACCCACTCGACCGTCTATCCCGGTGGCAGGGATGAAGGCCAAGTCACACCATCAACCAATCAACCTAAGAAGTACCTGCAAAAATTATGCCACAAGCAAGGCTGAGTATACTAATACTCAGCTAGACTTACCCGGTGTGAGGAGTCTACTCCTCTACCTCTAGACATGCAGCTGTTTGGCTGAGGGGTTTGGTTGCCAAAAGCACTAGCTGAGTCTAAAATCATGTTTTAGCTTTTCAAGTTTTAGTATGATCCTTTTTAAACTAGATGAGTACCTAGCTACTCATACATGATATCAAACATTTTTAAGCAATCAACCTTTTTGCCAGTCAACTCATTTCCACTTATTACTCAATGTAGCAGCATGGATCAAGCAGTCTCATTAGCTGCGAGAAGCAGATGATTCGAATCGAGTTTTTAAACCTTGCAAGGTAAACCTAAACACACGACATGTAGGGGCACTCCGTCCCCACACACATCAACCGTCCCCATCGATTCCCCGTCAGCAGATCAGGGCTCACCGCCTTGGCGTACAATGCCTCACTGACCCCGACTGCCGTCGTGCAGTGACCGCACTTGTACCCACCATAACCGGAATGGGAGACCTCGTCTCAGGTCGCATGAGGGGATATGTCCACTGCCAGGTTCACTCAGGTACTAGGCTTACCGATTTACCATATTTCTCGGCATATGTTTAGTACGTTCAAACGCTTGACTCACGGTACCACACCTTAATCCTTATTCCAATTTTTATCCTGTAGACAACCAATCCCCATGGATGGTTGCCCACAAACCAACATCAATATGATAAGAAAGTGGATACAGCCAATTCCTGACCTCGCGCGAGTGCTGGAAAATCACTCGACTTCTACCGAGATCCTAATTAATAAAGCAGCTACTCGACTTAGCATACTAGTATTCATCTCAATGGGATTCCTGAGATCATGCAACTAGGGTTTCAAACAACTCCTACACTTAAGTGCACAATCAATCCTACAAACATTAAGTGTAGTAAAATAGCATATATAAACGGTTATGCATAAAACCGGGGCTTGCCTTTAGTTTAACACTTAGATA
Source organism: Zea mays (assembly GCF_902167145.1). Lineage (NCBI taxonomy): Eukaryota > Viridiplantae > Streptophyta > Magnoliopsida > Poales > Poaceae > Zea > Zea mays. Next base: position 132,827,259 of record NC_050100.1, on the reverse strand, counting down.
GTGTTTGCTGGGGGAGGGTACTCGCTTGGCGAGCATCCACTGGTTAAGTCCATCCTTCCTTGGGTCGTCCACCGACTGCATCTTGTGGTTGGCACCACATCACTTGCACGATCGTCTCTCGGTCCTAAATGAGATGCAAGATGCATATGTATGAATATAATGAAAAATATCACAAGATACTGCAAGTACATGATAGCGAACTAAGCATTAATTAGTAAAACACTGCAACGACTATACGCACGCGCTAGCTAGTCGTACGTTATCGACATTCATCTTTAACACCATTAAAAAGACGACGACATTTTAGATACTTACGCAACACAATAATACATCACAATTAACTAGAGAAAGAAACGTATAAAAACATGGCACATATGTTATCTCTAGCTTAACCATGGCAAGTCTACATTACTTAAGAGCAAACCAAACATTTTTAGCGAGAAGGGTGAACTAAACAATCAAAAGCGCACTAGCAGAATTTTTGGACAGCAATACAGCAGTTGCTAGTTTTAATCATAACTCTTCAAATATTAATCCAAAAATAGCAAACTAGGATTTTCTGGAAAGCTTAAAAAGTGAACTACAACTTTGGTATTTTCACCTCAACCTGATTCAACACATAGCAAAGTCAAAAAGTGCAATCACAGCAGCTCTGTCCAGATTTGGACAGATTCAGACTTGCAAATTCAAAAATTCAGAACTTAATCTTCAGACATCCAAACAAGGTGACCCTAGACTTTCTGGAAAGCTACTTAAATATTTTACAAATTGTTTATAAACATCCCTAGCTGGTTTAATATGTATCAAGGGTAGAATACGCGATGAAGGCTGTGCTGTCCAGAATTGGACAGATTCAGTCTTCACATTTGAAACATTTATAACTTAAACTTCAGATCACCAAAAATTGTGATCCAAGACTTTTTGGAAAGCTTAGAAAAAGTACTACACAACTTTTATAATCACCAAGAGGTGATTCCATGTTTAACTGAATCAAACAATTCAGTTTTCGAAATCTGTTCTGTCAGTGGACAGAACACAACAAGCAGTTTGTAAAATTCATACCTCTTAAACTATCAGGCCTGTAGTTATGAAATTTTAACACAAGCAAGATAAGAAAAGCCTCTACAACTTTCTTATAATCGACAAGGACTGATTCTAACATTACATTAGGCAAACAATGCAGTTTCTGAAATCTGTACAGAATTTGGACAGATTCAGTCACTGAATTTGTAAAAATCATAACTCCTAAACGATCAGACTTATGGCTGTCAAATTTTAACACCAGCAAGATGATAAAGTTATCTACCACTTTTCTATAGCACATATCTACAGAAAATACAATTTAGTTCATCAAACATACATCACAACTAAAACAGCGCGCGCAGTCCAAAACAGCAACCAACAAATTTCAGCTCCTATATAATTCAAGAATCGCCTTGCTCTAGAGACTTGAATTATTCTAACACTTTACCAATTGTTAGAGTTAAAATAATCAAATGAGGACTAACAAGTAGACTCACTAATTTTCATCCAAGTTACTTCGCGCGCTAGAACTAACATACACATTTAATCAACGCATTCACCACAATCATCAATTTCGGCATATGTGTATATCAACGCGCTTTTCACCCACGAGTTCGCATTTTAATTTAGACACCACATGAACGCTACTACTTTTCATCTGCGACCGTAACCATACGCATTTAGAATACAACAAGCAATTTATCGTGGCTACGACCTTAACCAATTCATCGAACAATTTGGCTAACTAGAGCAACGACACGGTCCGCTCGACAGCATACACGTCAGCTGGTCTATTACTATCGCAATCCAAGACACAACATATATAACAATCACTTAACACAATCAACTCCTACCTAACATGAGTTGGCTAATGACGTGACTATTTCCCAATTACCATCACACACCACCTTTCACCATTTTTGGATAACCGGCACGACACACAGCTATTGTAATACATCTCAAGTTCATTCAACCCATCAGTAAAGCACCAGCACATTTCCAAAAATTCTCCGAGACTACGACGACAAGGCATCGATCTTATCATGCATATAAAAGCATCACAAGCGTGTTCACGGAACCTACCGGTTAACTTGATCGACACACTACCCCTGTTCTTTGCCTTTCAAATTTTATCGCACAACAAGAATCATCCCCATTTGCCAACGACACCAAAAATACCTATCGACCTATGGTTTACCACCCGAGCACAGTTACACGCCGCACATTAGTTTCTAACATGATTCTCGCATAACTCGTAATTCAACTGCTAACTAACAATAAATCACGTACGACAACTACTATATCGACCAATTAATTTATTTGGACACCACCCGTCTAGCGTACCACTAGTACCCCGCATTTTGACTCGACATAAAAACATAGAGGAAGCGATGACTATTTCGGCATGTCACCACCTCTCTATTTAAGTAAAGACAATTTCCACCTACAACGACTGAACATCCCCATCGAGCGCACCTTATTTTACCATGTCTCGCATACAACCATATTGTGGCGTGCACTCGAGACACTACCGATTAACTTAACGCAATTATCACTACAATGCACTTCGATATACACATTCGACATCCCAGCGCTTCGACAAACCCCACACTTCCAATCTACTTGTCACTTCCAAACACACCACGTGCCCACGACATTCTCGTGACCAATTTTTGCACAATTATTTATGACAACATTTATCGACTAGACAAGTGCAACACTAACCGATCATTCGTACATTCGCCTTTGAAACACTAATCATATGTGACATAATTTATATTTTCAACCCACTCTAACCTACACCATGATGAATACACAAAATATATTTACATAGACTAACTCATTAGCCGACTGCGGAAACCACCACATGCTTTACGCTTTATTAGATTTACCACGACTAACACACTGCTTTATGACGAAGTATTTTAACAAACGATTAATACCATCCACGAACCATCCTCGTAACACATAAATGAATCATCGCAGCCACATATATTCAAACACCAATACACACCACATCGACCAAAACGTATTTAGACAAACTACAAATCGCACACATCAAACAACTTCTTGTTCTCCAACCGCAAATGCGAACCTACTAATGCGCATAACCAAAACATTTTACACACATTCATTCAAAATAATTAATCGAGTCGATCGAGAGCGACATGCATCGGCTCACCATAAACAAACCCAAGCGGTGTTTGCAAGAATGACGGTGATTCCGATTTGTGCATCGCTCCAAACATCCGACGAGCGTTGAATGATTGGCCTTCTTCTCGCAAAACGCAAGGTTCCTCTCCTCCACAAAACAAAAACCAAACAGCACATACGCAATTAATCATAGGAAAAATAACCCGATGCGGAATCGAACATAAATCGTCGTGGTCTCACCGGGGGTGAACGACGACGACAAAGGGGCTGCGCAAAAACAGCAACCCACGGTGAGCGTCGGCGGCGTGCTGTCCACAGGGCTTCACGAAACAGCGAGCCGGCAGCGCGCGGCTTGCTGCGCATTTTGACGAACGGCCGGTGGGCACCACGACGAACAGCGAGGAAGGGGGCTCGCGCAGGGGTGCTGCGCAGGGCTGTTGCTGCGTTCCCGGCGCTGCAACAAGGAGAGGAGCAGGGGGGAGGAAAGGGAAGATTTGCAGGGGGGCGCTTGGTAGAGAGAGAGGAGCAGGGGCGAGCTCAAGGCGTTCCTGGCCAGGGCGTTTCCTGGCCGGGCAGGGAAGAGCAGGGGGCGCCATGAATGAGGAGGAGCTGAGCTCGCAGGGAGGGCGGGCGGCCATGGAAGTCGCAGGGGCGCCATGGGAGGTGGAATGCAGAGCTGCAGCTGGCCCTGCCTGAAGGGAGGCGAGCTGGAGGAGGGGTGCGCGCGTCTAGGTGAAGAAGGGGGCGACCACAGGGCACCAGGGAACAGGGAGCCGAGCGCCATGGGGGAAGCTCGCCTGGGCGCCTGCCATGGAGGAGCTTCTGCGCGGCGTCCAAAACAGGGAAGGTGGAGCTCGCGCCCATGGGAGAAGAAGGGCAGGGGAGAGAGCATGCTTGGGCGCCGGCTTGAGGAAGAAGGGCTTGGGCGCCATGGAGAGGAAGGGAGCCGAGCTCCCTGCGCGCTGGGGAAGAAGGTGCTGCTGCGCGTGGGGGAAGAAGACAGGGAGGCTGTGGCGGCTGGGAAAAGAATAGGGGTGGGAGTGCAAAACAGCCAAGGGCAAGGGAGAGGGATCCGTATTTATAGAGAAACCCTAGGGTTAGGGTTTCAAATGGGCCCAATTGGGATGGGCTGGATTCGGCCCGAAACACTTAATCGTGCTGCGCTAAAATATTTCTCGGAATAAAAATGCTCGCGCGAAAGTCGTCTGTGTAAAAACAGAGCGAGCTAGAGTTTGGACGAACGAAAGATTGAGCGATTAATTCGACGAGAGTCTAATTTGACTTCGCTCGAAAATAATTACCTACGCGTGATTCGAAAATAAATTGTCTCGGGATACGACCGGCTTTCGGATTTTTAGTCGGAGAAGGCGAATCGTGACATTTTAAAATTGAGGCCGGAGTGGGTTTTCAATTCGAGTCAGACATGAGATATTTGGCTGAGTCGAGTAAGAATTAATTAGAGGACGATATATTGAGCATTCCGTCTGAGTGTACGGACTCAGATTAAAATAGTCGGACATCGATCGAAGTTCGAGGAGTTGGATTTGGACACAGATCAGATAACAGTCGTCGAGAGTTTGATTTAAAGAGCTCTAGATGAGATTTATAATTCGAGAATGATCTTCGAGTCTGCATGAGTTTCGAGAATTAAAAGTTTTAACACGCTCCAAAATTGGTTGTTTCTCGCGATCGAATAACTCCGAATTCGGTGAACTTCCATGAGAAAGCCTGATAGACAGAGATAGGCACGATCGAGAAATAGAAATTTTTACTGAGCATCCGAGATTAGGGTAAATCTCGCGACGTAACACGAAACTGACACCTGGGGTGTCACATCGTCGACGCCTCCAAAGAGCATGGATCTAGGCTGGTAGCCGTGGGATATAGCAAACTTCTTCAATTCCGATATATCCTCTTTGGAAAGTTGCTGGCCACCTAGGTGCCGAAGGTCGAAATTCTTATCTTCTGAAGAGGTCCCTTCAATTCTCTTTCCCTTATCAGGAGACGCTTTGGCTACGTCTTTCTCAGGAATCACATTTGATATAAGTCTGTCAATTTCCGACATTGTGGTAGTAAGATTATCGGCTTTGGCTCCAGTGGTATCTTCAGCATCAACAGGCATAATAGTTTTTCCGCCGAAGTTAGGGGCGAGGTCTATTCAATGGCTTGCATCATGTTCATCATTCGCCGTTTCTTCTGCCCCCCGACATCCCCCAGGTAGCCGAAGCGGTCTCTTTTGACCGCAAACGGGATGGGTTCAGTCATTACCTTCAGAATTTCTAAAGCATCAACAGAAGAAAGCGAAGAAGCGCCTACAACTTTGTCTGGCACATCTTGTACCTTCATCTCTACAGGAGAAATCCTGGCGAACTTTCGTTTCTTAGGAGCCGGATCTTTTGGCACCGCTGCAATTTTCTGCTTCTTGATGGCCTTCTGGTCTTCCTTGACTGACCGGATGGCCTGTTTGTTTAGACTACAAACAACCCTTTTTCTTTTTGCTCCTCCGACCCCTTCGTCAAGTCTCTCGTAATCTGGGTACTCAAAATTCAGAGCATCCATCACATGATTCAACCTTCATTTTTGACCGGTGCCGAAGGCAGTTGTCATCAGTTGATCTTCTTTCTTCGTATAATTCTCGAGAATTTCATTGCACATCATTTCTATCAGCTCCAGCCATTCAGTACACGGTTTGCTGAATCTCTTCTAGAATTTAAACTTATAAGGAAGTCGAACAAGTTCATACTTATTTCCTTCCTCCTTTTTCTTCGGCATTCCCCAACCACCAGAGGTTGGAAACGTCCTGTTTGCCAAGTATTCTTGCACCAAGTCCCTGGTGCTAATGTGCTCAGCCACAACTCTAAACTCCACCTCAATAAGTTGGCACCGGGACCCCAGCTGCATATTGCACAAGGGTCGAGTCATAACGAAGTTCAGTCTCAAGGGACTCATTACCATGCTCATGAGCTTCTCCCTTTTCTTCTCATCGGCCTTCACGTAAAACCACTCGTTTGTCCACCCGGTCGACCATTTGGTGCAGTAGCCAATCATGGGGGCCTTAGTGTCCTTTCGGTATGCAAAGTTGTAGCACCCAAAGTTCTTGTGCAAACCATCGGCTCTTGCCTTCGTCTGATAATGAAGCTCGTGCACCCAATAGAACCTTCGACATTGGCACTCTTTCCTTGGCTTCAAAGAGCCCATATATACACGCTGAGCCTAATAATGGCATTAGGGTTCAGCTGGTGTAGGTAGATTTCAAACTTCTTTAAAACCTCACCGTTCATCTCATAAAGGGAAAACCGAAGTCCAACCATGAAGAAGCTTTTGAAGACTACGATTTCATCCTCTTTTAGCTCGGGAATCGTCTCTTCTCCAGCGAAACGAACCAATTCATCATCATTCTCCCCAAAGTATCCTAGTTTCTTCATCAAAACTAGATCCTCTGCCTTTACTGTGGATTTTCCAAACTCGACATGGCTGGGTTTGCTCGGGCTTAGGATATTGTCATCATCCTAACTTTCATTGTCACTTTTAGCTTTGGCAGCGGTCTGTTCAGCTTCGGCGTCAGCAACACCTTCGGCAATAGTTTCTTCCTGCACAACCAACCCAGAAGGTTTCATCACTTCTGAGATAGGAGTTGTCTCAGTGGTTTTAGCCTCATCCCCCTCGCGTGTCACCCTAGCAGTCAACCTTACTCTGGCCATTTTGGTGTTCAGACTCTAGTAGATGAAGTTGCACTTGAGCGGTGAAACGTTTGTCCGAAGTGTAAAGCAGCAAGCTTCGGCTTTAGTGAAAATTTTCAGCAGCACAACGGTGCAATAGCATGAATGCTATGGTAACTTCTCACCGACTTGTCAATTTATATAGCCCTGCAGGAGAAGAAGGTGAACCGCCAAAACACGCATAATGACTGATCGGTGGACCGACAAGCGTTGTGAATTTTATATTCGTTTTTTAATAACAAGCTCAGGGAAGGTGTTTTTTGGACCTTCGGCATTTCGATGCCTTCGTACTTTTTGCGGATCAAGCTCGTTATGAAAAAAATGATCTAGCACCGCGAAGGGGCTACTATTGGGGGGTCTTCTTCTCTACTCAAGGTCCTCAAGACAAAGATACTATCTGAGAACCATAATGACGAATACCGAAGCTTCTAACCGAAGGACGACAACTTCGGTTTAAGGTGGTGACGAAGGTCAAGCATGGCACTAAGCCAAAGAGGAAAAGACTAACTAGTACCTAATGATTTATGTTATAGTTACGAATAAATGTTAAGGTCATAAATGTACTTTTACCCAGGCTGTGTCCCATGCCTATAAATAGGTGAGCAGTACCCCCATAGTGTTCACGCTAAATTGTAATCGCTCTCGCATCAACACCTTCGAGCAAGTCGAAGGTATTAATTTAATGTGAATTCTGTTAATGTTCATTATACATTGTGAAATACATATGTGAATGAACTAATAAGCCACATTCATTATCTCTTTATATTCTTATTATGAATGTTGAAGGCATGTCCTTCATGACCTTCGTCTGAAGATCATTATATCTGAGAGGAGATAATGCTTTGGAGGATGAAGGTCCTTGACCTTTAACAATTGTGTTGCCTTGTTCTTGACTCACAACATTTGAGAACAAGCGAACAACAGGATTCTCATGCCTTGGTTGCAAATGAACAAGAATCTTCCAAAAAGAGTTCGATGAACAAAGATCACAAGTCCAAGAAAATAGTTGAAAGTTCAAGTGATGATGAAAGTTCAAGCAATGAAGACACGACAATGTTCATCAAGACTTTCAAGAAATTTGTAAGAAAGAATGATAAATATCAAAGGAAAGGAAAGAAGAGGGCATGCTATGAGTGTGGCCAAACCGATCATTTCATTGCGAGTTGTCCAAATAAGTAGGAACAAGAAGCAAAGAATGACTTCAAAAAGGACAAGTTCAAGAAAGGAGGGAAGAGCAAGGGATACTTCAAGAAGTAGAAGTATGGTCAAGCTCATATTGGTGAAGAATGGAACTCTGATGAGGAGAGTTCTAGCTCGAATGAAGAAGGGTGGCAAATATTGTTGTCCAATCCACGTCATCGTCGCGGTCATTCAGCAACCTCACCGATGATTCCTTCACTCCCACTTGTCTCATGGCAAAAGGGGACAAGGTACATTTGTGTAACACCCCTGGTGTTACTACCACTAAAACTTGATCATAACATCATGAGCATCAGCATATCATGTGATTGTTACACTTAGAATGCATTCAATTGGCAAAAATTCCAAACAAGTTATATTGATGTGATTGGTCATGGGTAAAACCCTAGAGTAGGGTACTTAACCCTAAACTGGGCTTAAAAGAGTAAACAAAGCCTAAATAAGAGAAAACTCTAAAACTTATTAGTAATGATCATAAAGTGTTACCATTATTCGACTTAAGTGGCACCCAAACCATAGAAGTGCCAGAAACCCTAAATAGACCTCTGGAAAACCCTGAACTGAAACCCTAGGGGTTATATGCAAATGTTGCACACTTCTAGACCTAAGTGCAAAAACCATGGAGTTAGGGTACCTTAAGTCATATAGTTCATATATTTGAAGATATGCAAAAGAAACCATGAGATTTGGGCCTAATTGCAAAAAGGCCACCCTAGTGCTCCAATGGTTAAGTTTGAAAACAGTTAAACAAAGCTGACTTTGGAACCCTGTAGTTTTAAATATACAAAGGTTTTGCCTAGGGTCAACACATCAAAAGTCTAGAGCTACTATAGGAGTACAACTTTGCTTAAGGGATTAAGCATTGTGTTATACAAAAAGATGGAGATAATTGGCCCTAAAGTTTAGCTGTAAGACAAATCAGAAACTGAATATGGACTGTTAGTGAGTTTTGCATAACTTTATGCTGGATTTATGCTCCAAGGAATAAATAACTGAGTATGATCTCTGCAACAGAATTGTAGTTTGTATATAGGGCTACAAGTTTGCTACAAACTGATTAGCAAGTTGTCATGCAAAAATTCAAGAAAAATGCTTCTAAAGATCCTATGTCAGACCAACTGATGAAGCCTCGCGATGGTACAGTAACCGGATTAGGACGCTAGCGTAGAGAAGCTCACCGCAGGCGACCGTGCGCCCGGATTCACGCCGCCGTTGTGATTCGTGCTCACCGATGAATGGATAACGCTTCTGGGTAAAAGATCATCGCCTGGGGATAACACCGGCGGCTGGTCGCCGTATCCCTTTGCTTTGCGGTCGGCTCAGATAAGTTCACCGGGATTTGCCGCCGTTGATCGGATGCCACATGCCCTAAAGCTTCACCACGTCGCCGTAAACCGCTCTATAGCCCTGGCTCGTCGCTGGTGAGTCTGCCACGGTGAAAGCCACTAATCGTGTGCGCCAGTGCCCCTCCTCCTCTCTGGCCGCCGCGCGTCTCCATCCAATTCACTGGCCACCGCTCAAGCACACTATAAATTGCGCACACCCTCGGCTCTGCTAAGTAGTCAAGCACCTAATCCAACAATTCGTGCCTCAAATCATCCACTAGAGCGCGCCAATTTCAAAGTTCCCCCAAATCGGTTTCCGCCACCATGAAAGCATCCTCGCCGTGGCTAGCTTGTTCTAGGTTTGTTTATACTCTCTGCTCTCTTGTCTCAGCATCCTTGGGTTCTCCTAATGCTGCTCGACCCATTCAATTGAGCTAGACTACCCTAGATCACCGGGAACATGTTTGTTCATCCATTGTCTGCGTTGTCTCCGTGGACTGGACGAATTAGAGCTGCACTAGTGAAATTGATTGAGGGGAAACAGTTATTAAGGGTTGAATTAGGTGTTAGCCATGTGGGAGCACCGGTCATCGTGTATCCTGGCCAGTGCAAGCTCGCCGGAGTTCCTGCTCCACCGTCCACGGTCGTGGACTTTTCCTTGTGAAGCATTAGAACCTTGGGGGTCTCTGTGCAAATGTCAGCGAGACAGACGAACAGTGGGGAGGGTTCTTTATAGGTATTTCAAACCGTCAGGGTCCGCTGCGCAAAATGGACAGAGCGGGTGCGCGCGGGCGCGCTATCGCCTGTATATGGGCCGGTTCGGGCCAGATTCAGCCCAATACTATAGCACCTTTCTCTTTTTCTTTTTCTGCCAGAACTAGAGAATTCCTAGAAAATTGTAGAAAAATGCTAAAAATGCAAGACCAATTTTGCTATATTCCTAATTTTATATAGTATTTAATAAAAATAGTTTCATGATTTTTAGTTCCAATAGGGAATTATAGAGTATTTAAAATAGCCAAAACCCATACTTCTGGAATTTTAGAAATTAATTCATAATCCCAAAAATCACCAAAATTTTTAGATAAGATTTAAATAATATTTAGAAGCCTTAGGTAAAGTTTGGTATTATTTGGACCATGTTTGGTACATAGAACCCAAAACCCTAGTCCCCTGCCCTATGAACTTCACTATAGACTCCAAAAACCCTTGTTTCCTGGAGATCCGTGAAAGAAAATTATATTCAAGAAATTAGATAATATACTTTTATTATCTTTGAATTTTCATGAACATTGCATGAGCATTCATGATTATATATGGCTATATATAGAAAACGAAGAAGAGATAGAAGTTGAAGAATCAAGGACTACACCACCACCACCTGAAGAACCTCATGCAGGGAACTGCTTTTATTTCGACATCTGTGGAGCAGAGCCTGACTCACCTATAACACAAGGCAAGCCCCGGTGCATTCGCCACCTCCTTGCTATTTTAAAATCTTTCTCACTTGCTTGATGCATTAGGTGATAAGAGTTGCGTGCTAAACAAATTGATGCATTTCCTTCCTTGAGAATTTGATTACCATATCTTGATCACCTGTTTTACAAAAAGGTTTTTCTTATGCTTAGTCTTGCTCTAGAAAAACAAAATGTTTTGTTTTGACAAAAGATGATGCTTCAAGTGGGTGGGATGTTTTCAAAAATAAAACTTGATGGTGGATCCATCATGGCCATGATGGGTTCAACATCGAAAAAGATGTACCTCTGTCATGTACCAAACTTTGGGTTTGAAATGATAAAGCTGAGACCGGGCGGGTGACTTGCACGAGAAGAGAGTCTCAGTGTAGTGTCTTCGTCTGAGTCGATTAAGGACCATCTCGATGTAGGCTTGATGATCGAGGACCCTTTTAACTGGTCACATGCCTCATCATGGGTAAGCTTTGCCATGGGCAGACTAATACCAGAATAAGATAACATGCATTGGGAGTGGAGAGATGGCAAGAGTAGCGTGTACCCTCTGTGGCAAGAGGCTGGAAAGTGGTGTATCTATGTTCTAAGTTGGCGTGAACTTGATCTAGTCTTAAGAACCCCGGTGGCGAGTTGACATATGCAAGGGTTAAGTGCTACATATGTCGTGTGATTGGAGATCCTCAGCTGAGTATTAATCGATTCGGATCGCCGTTACTTCTCGGACATGAAGACTTGGTCACTGACCTACACGTAGCATTCCAGTGAATAAGAAGGGTTGATAAGAAATTGGCTAGTATAGGTCAAGTGCTTGAACTAGGGTAGAAAGAACTATAGATATAGGTAACTTTACTTAACCTAACAATTAAAACTGGATTTTTAAGGATCCACTACTAGTAAGCATTTCTGCAAACAGAGTCTTTGATTCTCGATAGCCTTACCTTGACTCCCTTAAAGCTAGCATATCCTTGAGAGTCTTTTATTTTGACGGGTAAGACTTGCGAAATTACACTTCGTACTCAGGGCTTTGTCCCATGTTGTTTTAGGTGAGGAAGCAGCAAATTTTTGTTGCTTTTGTTCCAAGGTGGTGCCCAAAAAAGAAAATCAAGACTGAAGCCTCGAGAGGAAGTGTCCTCCTTTAAAAACTTTTTACTGTTTATAGGGAGGGGTTTTTGCCTCCCAAGTTATGTAATAATATTACTCCAGCACTATTATATTTATTCTGGTCTGTAATAATACTACTCTTTCTATACTTTAATCTAAAATAAAGTTATTGTAACTGCTTCCGCATACCCATACCTCCGATGTGTTGTAATATCTGTGTGACGGGTGAAATACTCTTGGTCAAGGTAAAGAACATAGATACCGAACTTGTCAAGTGATCAGGTGCACCTGCAGGGTTGTCTAAGGTCCGATGGACAAGGACAAGTGTAGGTGGGCCTAATGACTTGGGAGGTTCTGTCACAACTGGTATCGGAGCGAAGCCCATCTCTGCAGATGTTATGAGGCATTTTCAAAAATAATTTTCAAAGACTTATCTAAGAAAATTTCTTTCTTTCTTATCTAACTACCTTCTGAAGTACTTATTTTAAAGACCAGATAGTAGAATGCAATGTATAGAAGGTTCTGAATCAACTAAGGTTGATTCTATAATTATGCATGCATCATGATAAAAACTATAGTAATAAGATTTTCCCCCTTATGGAGATATGACGCCGCGCACAAGGAAAACCGCACGCAAGTCCACCGGACCGATTGGCGTGCCTCGCCATCAGCTGTCTCCAAGGCATGAGGATAGTAGCAGCGACAACAATGATCCCATTAGTGATCTAGAAGCTCAGGTGGAGCAGCTTCGAACGAAATTGCGTCATAGAAATAGTGTGTGGGTCGAGGATGGTCAGCGCATAAATGAGTTAAGAACTGACATCCGGCATCCGCAAGACGAGCTTGCCGAACGAGATTTGGCACTCGACTGGGCCGTCAACTCGCGTTCCATTGCTTGGGACCGAGAGGCCAAAGCTCGAGCCCATGTGGAGGAGCTTAGCATGGCCGTTGATAACTTGCAGGTGTACTGCAATACATTACATGAGGAAGTTCATGAATTGTATTCGCAACTACACCCTGACGTACCTGCAAATCCTATCGGAATGGGAGCTGGACCTTCTGGAACAGCAGGTGAAGCATTTGGCGGGGAACTGGATCTTTTCAAGCCCCCTCCTTCAATGAACCTGGCTGATGAATGGACTCCTACACCCGACAAACGAAGCTGCTAAGGATAATAAGTACTAGTAGTAGTATAGTATAGAAATAGTGTTAACGTACAATAGGTAATGTAGTCATGTTGTACTACGAGTTTGTAACATTACCTCTTATGCAATGTATAATGATGGTATGTATCAGCATGTGATATTTTCCAAATATTTCTTTGCTTCAGATGCCATCCCGAACTCATTCACACGACGGCGCGGGAACATCCCGTGGCCAAGATGATGCACCAAATCCACTGTCGGTTCCACCCACGCTGGCCGAGGCTATCGCCGCCTTGGTCACCGCGACCGCAGACAACACCCTCTTCCTTCACGAAATGGCAGGATAGCAACTGCAGCAGCAAGGCGAGAGAGCTTATCTGCAAGGACCCTGCAAAACTTCATATTTCGATTTCTCGGAAACTCGTCCCCCACTATTCGTCAAGGCCAAAGATCCCCTCAAAGCTAACGAATGAATCCGGGTTATTGAGCAGAAGTTTGGACTCCTCCGATGCACGGAGACTCAGAAGCCCTTGTTTGCGGCGCAGCAGTTAAGAGGCCCTGCCAGCACCTGGTGGGGAAATTATGTGGCCATTCAGCCTGCCGGCCATGAAGTCACCTGGGACGAATTTAAGTTGGCATTTCGGGAGCACTACATTCCAGAAGGAGTGCTCCATATGAAGCAAGAAGAATTCATGAAGCTTAAACAAGGTGGAGATACTGTTACACAGTATCTCAACAAGTTCAATCATTTGTCCTAGTACGCCATTGACCAGGTCAACACTGACCCGAAGAAGAGAAATTGTTTTATGAGAGGCCTCAATGACCGGCTATAATGGAAGATGGCCACCTGCCTCGATCTCTCCTACATCAGGGCTGTCAGCACGACGCTGGCGTTGAAGCCAAGTATGCAGGCCCAGGAAAGTCAAAGGGCTATGGAGGTGACAGGTCCAACCAAGGGCCTGAAAACGACAAAGGTTGGTGATCCGACCTTTCAATCAAAACCGTTCTTCACCACGTCCACCCTCCTACCCTTTTAAAAAGCCTGTATTCATCCGCCCTGCCACTGCCCCCACTTCAACAACTTAGCCGAGTGCCCCTGGTACTCGTTTCCCTGCACTCCCGAGTTCATCTACTGGTTGCTTCAATTGTGGGAAGTCTGGACACTTCATCAAAGACTGCCCATATCCGAGGCGGAACAACTCCAATAATCAGGAGAACCCGGGAAGTTCCAGCCAAGGCAAGGGAAACACGACAATTAATGCAACGGGCAAGAATATGAAGAAAACTGGGCGAATCTTTTATACACAAGTGGCCACGACACCGGAGGGAGAGCCGGTCATGATGGGTACGTATCTCGTGGCCAATCACCCTGCAGCTATTCTCTTTGATTCGGGAGCTTCACATACATTCATAAGCAAGAAGTTTGTGGAGAAATATTTCATTCAATGCATTGAATCAAGGGAAGGGTTTGTTATTCATTCGTCTGGGGGACAAATATTCCCTAAAGAAGTGGCTTTCCATGTGCCCATAACATTGGCTGAACGAGACTTTCCCACAAATATGATTGTTCTAAAAGGCCAAGATATAGATGTAATTATGGGCATGAATTGGTTAGCCCAGCATAAAGCTATCCTCAACATTGATTTGAGAACCATCAGGTTGAGCTATGGCCAAGAAGAGGTTCTCTTGTCTATCCCTGTAGCTATTCCAACTAAACCATTTGGCAGAGTTTATGAAGCCATCATACCGGAGATCCAAGATATTCCGGTAGTATGTGAATTCTCGGACGTCTTTCCAGAAGATCTACCTGGATTGCCTCCAGAGAGAGATGTAGAATTTGTGATTGAGTTGAAACCCGGTACGAATCCTATTTCTAGAAGGTCGTACCAAATGCCTCCGAATGAATTGGCAGAGCTCAAGATACAATTACAAGATCTGCTAGAAAAGGGATTCATCCGACCAAGCTCATCACCTTGGGGTTGTCCAGCCATCTTTGTCAAGAAGAAGGACCAAACACTTTGGATGTGCGTGGATTATAGACCCCTTAATGAGGTCACAATCAAGAATAAGTACCCTCTTCCCCGGATTGATATCTTATTTGATCATCTTACCGGAGCTCGGGTATTTTCCAAAATTGACCTCAGGCTGGGTTATCATCAGATCCGTATCCGACCCGAAGATATACCCAAGACCGCATTCACTACGCGGTATGGATTATTTGAATATCTGGTTATGTCTTTCGGATTAACAAATTCTCCCGCCCACTTCACATATCTTATGAACTCAGTATTCATGCCCGAGTTGGATAAATTCGTGGTGGTATTCGTTGATGATATTTTGATATTCCAAGAATGAAGAGGAGCATGATCGGCATTTGCGGATCGTGTTATCGCGCTTAAGGGAGCATCAATTGTATGCTAAATTTAGTAAATGCGCATTTTTGCTGGAGGAGATCCAATTTTTGGGACACATATTGTCCGCCAAGGGGATTGCGGTGGATCCCAGCAAAGTCAAGGATATTTTGGAGTGAAAACCCCCAACCACTGTACATCAAGTCCGAAGTTTCCTTGGACTGGCTGGTTATTACCGCCGATTTATTCTAGATTTTTCCAAGCTTGTGAAGCCAATCACAAGTTTATTGAAGAACGATACTACATTTAATTGGTCTTCAAGATGCAATGAAGCCTTCGAGCAGCTGAAGGTGTTATTAACCATTGCTCCGGTATTAGCTCAACCGGACATTGAAAAGTCATTTGATGTGTATTGTGATGCATCAGGCAGTGGTTTAGATTGTGTCTTGATGCAAGAAGGCCGAGTTGTAGCATACTCCTCAAGACAGTTGCGCCAGCATGAGGAACATTATCCAACTCATGACCTGGAATTAGCTGTTGTGGTTCATGCCCTGAAAATATGGCGTCATTATCTGCTGGGGAATATCTGTCATATTTATACAGATCATAAAAGCTTGAAGTACATCTTTACCCAGTCAGAGCTGAATATGAGACAAAGGAGATGGCTTGAGCTGATTAAAGATTATGAATTGGAAATTCACTATCACCCGGGCAAGGCTAATGTTGTGGCAGATGCACTAAGTCGCAAGGCTTCCTGTCATTATCTTACGATGAAGACCTCTGACATTACACTATGCCAAGAAATGGAAAAGTTGAACCTAGGAATGATTCAACATGGAACTTCAAATCACTTGAAGCTTGAGTCGGTTCTTCCGCAAAGAATAATTGATGCACAAAGAAATGATGAGGGTATGAAACACCTTCATGAGAAAATGAATGCCGGTAAAGCCAACTGCTTCAGAAAAGATGATCAAGGCGTTGTATGGTTTAACAACCCCATAGTTGTGCCCAGGAATGATGAGATCCGCCAACAAATTTTAGATGAAGCACATCTTAGTTGATATTCTATTCATCCCGGAAGCACTAAGATGTATCACTATCTAAAGCAGCATTATTGGTGGACGAAGATGAAGATTGAAATTGCACGCTATGTGGCGAGATGCGACACTTGCAGACATGTCAAGGCCATACATATGAAAATTGCTGGTCCATTGCAATCGTTACCTATCCCAACTTGGAAATGGGAGGATATAAGCATGGACTTTATTGTGGGATTGCCCAGGATAGCAAAAGGATATGATTATATTTGGGTTAAAATTGATCGGCTTACGAAAATCGCTCATTTTTTGCCAGTCAAGACATATTACCCAGTCATCACTTATGCCCATATGTATATTGCTCGCATCCTCAGTTTGCACGGTGTTCCGAAGACAATAGTGTCAGATCGTGGACCTCAATTTGTATCCAAATTCTGGGAAGAACTTCATAAATCCTTGGGTACTAAGTTGCTCCACAGTTCGGCCTATCATCCTCAAACTAGTGGGCAAACTGAGAGAGTAAATCAAATACTTGAATATATGTTGCGAGCATGTGTGACAGAACCTCCCAAGTCATTAGGCCCACCTACAGTTGTCCTTGTCCAACAGACCTCAGACAACCCTGCAGGTGCACCTGATCACTTGACAAGTTTGGTATCTGAATTCCTTACCTTCCCAAGAGCGTTTTACCCGTCATGCAGACATTACAATTCATCGGAGATACGGAAATACGGAAGCAGTTACAATAACTTACTTTTATTGAAAAGTAAGACATAGTTAAATATTTACAGACCAGAACATAATATATGAGTGCTGAGTATTATTATTACAAACCATGGGAGGCAAAAACCCCTCCCGAATAAGCAGTAAAAAGTTTTTAACGGAGGGCCTTCCCTCCCGCAGCTTTAGTCTTGGTTCTCTTCTTTGTGTACCACCTTTGAACAAAAGCAACAAAAGTTCGTTACTTCTTCACCTAAAACAACATGGGACAAAGCCCTGAGTACGAAGTGTACTTTCGCAAGACTTACCCAACAAAGTAAAAGACTCTCAAGGATATGCTGGCTTTAAGGGAGTCAAGGTAAGGCTTTATCAATAATCAATGACTCTGTTTGTAGAAATGCTTTACTAAAAGTGGATCCTTACAAATCCAGTTTTATTTGTCAAGTTAAGTAAAATTACCTGCAACTAGTGTTATTTCTACCCTAGTTCAATCACTTGACTTGCACTAGCCAATTTCTTAACAACCCTTCATCTTTACTGGATTTCTACGTATAGGTCAGTGACCAAGTCTTCATATCCACGAAGTTACGGCGATCCGAATTGATTATACTCAGCTGAGAATCTCCAATCACACGACATATGTAGCACTTAACCCTTGCATATGTCAACTCGCCACCGGGGTTCTTAAGACCAGATCAGGTTCACGCCAACCGAGAGCACAGATACACCACCGTCCAGCCTCTTGCCACGGAGGGTACACGCTACTCTCGCCATCTCTCCACTCTCATTGTGTGTTATCTTATTCTGGTATTAGTCTGCCCGAGGCAAAGCTTACCCATGATGAGGCATGTGACCAGTTAAAGGGTCCTCGGTCATCAAGCCTACATCGGCACGGTCCTTAATCGACTCAGACGGAGACACTACACCGAGATTCTCTTCTCGTGCAAGTCACCCGCCTGGTCTCAGCTTAATCATTTCAAACCCAAAGTTTGGTACCTGTCAGAGGTACATCTTATCCGATGTTGAACCCATCATGGCCATGATGGATCCACCATCAAGTTTTGTTTTTGAAAAACATCCCACCCACTTTGCAACATCATCTTTTGTGAACACAAAACATTTTGTTTTTCTAGAGCAAGACTAAGCATAAGAAAAACCTTTTGTAAAATAGGGGTTTAAGGAGAAATACTCAAATCCAAGGAAGGAAATGCAGGAATTGGTTTAGCACACAACTCCTATCACCTAATGCATCAAGCAAGTGAGAAAGATTTTAAAAGGAACAAGGAGGTGGCAAATCACCGGGGCTTGCCTTGTGTTACTGGTGAATCAGGCTCGGTTCCGCAGATATCAAAATAGAAACAACTGCCTGCCTGATGTTCCTCAGGTGGTGGTGGTGATGAAGTCCTTGTCTCTTCGACTTCTACTTCCTCTTCGTTTTCTAAATATAGCCAAGTATAAAAATGAATGCTCATGTAGTGCTCATGAAGATTCAAAGACAATAAAAGTTTATTATCTAAGGTCTTGAATACAACTTTCCTTCACGGATCTCCGAGAACTTAGGGTTTTCGGAGTCAATAGTGAAGTTCAAAGGGCAGGGGGTAGGGTTTTGGGTTCTAAGTACCAAACATGGTCGAAATCATACCCAACTTTACAAGGCTTCTAAATATTATTTAGAGATTACCCTAAAAATTTAGTGAATTTTGGATTTATTATTTATTCTCTAAAAATCCAGAAGCAAGGTTTTTTGCTATTTTAAATACTCCATAATTTCCTATTTGGATTAAAAATCATGAAACTATTTTTATTAAATACTACAGGAAATTAGAAACCTAGCAAAATTGGTCTTGCATTTTTAGCATTTTTCTACAATTTTCTAGAATTTCTTTAGCTTTGGTAGAAAAGGAAAAAGAAAAGGTATGAACAGTATTGGACCTGAACCGGCCCAAGTCAGCCTACGACAGAAGGAAAGCGCCCGCGCGCGCGCCCGCGCTGGCGGATTTGCACAGAGGCCCCCACTGTTTCGAATATCCTGAAGCGGGTCACAATACTATTCCAGGAGTCGCTGACATTTCACAGAAAAGTCCCTGCACTTCCATTTCTTCACGGTTTGAAGTCCCCGACGGCGAACGACGCAGGGCCGCGCTCCGGCGAGCGTACATCGGCCAATCTACTCAATGACCGACGCCCTATTTCGGCAGAAACCGAATTCAAGACCTAAGGATCGTTCCCCCCCAACTAATTTTACAAACGGTGATCTAAGTGGCTCTATCCATGGTGACAGCGGGTAAGGCGGACAACCAACCGCGTTCCCGACGATCTATGGTAGCTCCGCACAATTGAACGGGCCGAGAGGTACCCAGGGAACCTAAGGAAGCTAAAACAAGGGAGCAGGGGGTATGAGCGTACCTGGAACAGGCTGACCACGGTGAGGTGCTTCTACGGTGGCGGAAACAGAGATTGGGGGGAATGAGAAATTAGCGAGCTCTGGTGATCAATTGAGGGCACGGTTTGGGTGGCTTGGTGCTTGACTACCCTACGGAGCTCACAGCGGGCTCAATTTATAGTAGGCAAGAGCGGTGGCTAGTGAATTGGACGACGAAGCACGACGGCCGGAGAAACAGGAAGTTACTGGCGCGCGTGATTAGTGTCTTCCGTCGTGGCGAACTCACCGGCGATGAATAGACATCACAAGCCGAGCTACTATGACGTGGTAAGAAGGGTCATAGCGTGGCGTGACCGAAGAAAACGGCGGTGCCCGCGGTAATGGCCGCGCGGCCACGTCGCCGGCGCAAGTGGGCAAAAGGCAGAGTGACCGTGGTGGCTTGTGTTTATCCAGGCAAGATCTTTTCACGTCTAGCACAATTCACTAACTCTGGATATAAATTGCGACGACCGGAGGCACGAATCCGGATGCGCAGATCGTCGGCGGCGAGAGACTGAAGCCTGAGATATTTAGTGCACTGTACCATGGCGCAGTTTATTTAGTTGACCTGACAGACCAACTTTGAGCTCAATTTTCTCCTAAATTCATATGGCAACTTGCTGATCGGCTAGTATCAAATTTCTTGTCTAATGATCCATCTATAAACCAGCTGTAGTCATAATGTTCAAATATCCACGGGATCATCTTCAAAATGGCCCCTAAAGTTCATCCCATGTCACGGAATATCCAATTTCAGGTTTCAGACAGATTGACAGCCCAACTTGGGGCACATTTATCTCAGAATTCTTCATGGTACCAAGGCATGATCTCTATAGTAAAGTTATTCTCCTTTCATAGATCTACAAAATTGATGTGGTGACCTAGGGCAAAAACTTTATAACTTGGTAGATATAGGGCTCCAAAGTTGAGCCAATCCCACTAAAAATCAGACTTAGCCAATAGAGTTCAAATAGGACTTTTTGCAAATAAGCCCAAATCTCAAGGTTTAATTTGCAAATCCACATACTTGTGAACCATATGACTTAAGGTGTCTTACTTTCATGGTTTTTTGCACTTTAGTCCAAAAGTGCACTAATTTTGCACTTAGCCCTCTAGGGTTTTAATCTAGGGTTTTCCAGGGTTCTATTTAGGGTTTTTGGTGACTCTAGGGTTTTGGATGTTACTTAGGTCCATTCCTAGTGACATTTTATGACTATTTCAATTGGGTTTTAATGTTTTCTCCTATTTAAACCTTGTTTGCTCTATTAAGCCCAATCTAGGGTTAGGTACCCTACTCTAGGGTTTTATCCACAAATTGTCACATCAATACAACTTGTTTGATTTTTTTTGCCTAGTGAATGCACTCTAGGTGTGACAAACACATGAAATGCCAATGCTTATGATGTTATGCTCAAGTTTTAGTGGCAGTAACACTAGGGTGTTACATCCTTCCCCCCATAAAAGAATCACGTCCCGAGATTAAAAGTCCTAGGACAAGTAGTGGAAAAGGAAACACGACACATCTTTATTTCCTTATTTTTGGTACAAGGCAGGGGTGGTATGGGGTTCATTCCTCTATTACAACAAATGTGCATACTTTGCAGATTACATGAGGCTAAAAATCCTGGGAAATTCTTTTTTAAAAAACCTTGAGTTTCCCATGTAGCATCATCTTCTGAATGCTGGTTCCACTGTATCTTATAAAACTTGAGAGTTTTTCTTCGGGTAATTCTGTCCTTTTGATCCAAGACTCGAATAGGGTGCTCTGAATATGTCAAGTCTGGTTCCAAGGCAACATCTGTTACTTCAATGGTTCGATCGGGAACCCGAAGACACTTCTTCAATTGAGACACATGGAACACATTATGTACGACAGACAATGTTTCGGGTAACTGGAGTCGGTATGCCATTGCTCCATATTGTTCAAGAACAGGAAAAGGACCAATATACCGGGGTGCAAGCTTCCCCTTAACCCCGAAACGTGATACACCCTTCATCGGTGAAACTTTCAGGTAGACATAATCACCAACTAGAAAGTACAAGGGTTGTCGTCACTTGTCTGCATAATTCTTCTGACGAGCTTGAGCTTCTTTCAAATTATGAATTATTCGTTGAACTTTTTCTTCGGTCTCCTTTACCATATTAGGCCTAAAGAAACTTCTTTCACCAGGTTCAGACCAGTTTAACGGAGTACGACATTGTCGTCCATATAAAGCTTCGAAGGGTGCCATCTTAATACTTTCTTGATAGCTATTATTATATGAGAATTCCGCTAATGGTAAACAATCATCCCATTTCTGTGGGAATTCTAGAACACATGCTCGCAACATATCTTCAAGTATCTGATTTACCCTCTCAGTCTGCCCACTAGTTTGAGGATGATAGGCCGAACTATGGAGCAATTTAGTACCCAAGGATTTGTGAAGTTCTTCCCAGAATTTGGATACAAATTGAGGTCCACAATCCGACACTATAGTCTTTAGAATACCGTGCAAACTGAGAATGCGAGCAATGTACAGTTCCACATATGTGAGGACTGGGTAATATGTCTTGACTGGCAGAAAATGAGCAATTTTCGTAAGTCGATCAATTATAACCCAAATAGAATCATACCCCTTTGCGGTCCTGGGCAATCCCACAATAAAGTCCATGCTTATATCTTCCCATTTCCATGTTGGTATAGGTAGAGATTGTAATGGACCAGCAGTCTTCATATGTATGGCTTTGACACGTCTACAAGTGTCACATCTTGCCACATAGCGTGCGATTTCAATCTTCATCTTTGTCCACCAATAATGTTGTTTTAGATCATGATACATCTTAGTGCTTCCGGGATGAATAGAATAGCGACTAAGATGTGTTTCATCCAAAATTTGCTGGCGGACCTCATCATTTTTAGGCACAACTATGCGGTTGTTAAACCATACAATACCTTGATCATATTTTTTGAAGCAGTTGGCTTTACCAGCTTCTATTTTGTCATGAATGTGCTTCATTCCCTCATCATTTCTTTGTGCATCAATTATTCTTTGCAGGATGACTGACTCAAGCTTCAAGTGATTTGAAGTTCCATGCTGAATCATTCCCAGGTTCAACTTCTCCATTTCTTGGCATAACGTAATGTCAGAAGTCTTCATGGTAAGGCAATGACCGAAAGCCTTACGACTTAACGCATCTGCCACTACATTAGCTTTGCTTGGGTGATAGTGAATCTCTAATTCAGAATCCTTGATCCGCTCAAGCCATCTCCTTTGCCTCATATTGAGATCTGACTGGGTAAAAATGAACTTCAAACTTTTCTGGTCTGTATAAATGTGACAGACATTCACCAGCAGATAACGACGCCATATTTTTAGGGCATGAACCACCACAGCTAACTCCAGGTCATGAGTTGGATAATGTTCCTCATGCCAGCGCAACTGCCTTGAAGCATAAGCTATTACTCGACCTTCTTGCATTAGAACACAGCCGAGACCACTGCCTGATGCGTCACAATACACATCAAAGGGCTTTTCAATGTCCGGTTGAGCCAATACCGGAGCAGTGGTCAATAATACTTTTAGTTGTTCAAAGGCTTCATTACATTTTGAAGACCAATTGAATTTGGTATCTTTCTTCAATAAACTTATGATTGGTTTCACAAGCTTGGAAAAATCTGGAATGAATCGGTGGTAGTTACCAGCCAGTCCAAGGAAACTTCAGACTTGATGTACAGTGGTTGGGGGTTTCCACTCCAAAATATCCTTGACTTTGCTAGGATCCACCACAATCCCCTTGGCAGATAATACATGTCCCAGAAATTGGATCTCCTCCAGCCAGAATGCGCACTTAGTGAACTTAGCATATAATTGGTGTTCCCTTAAGCGCGTTAATACGATCCGCAAGTGCTAAGCATGCTCCTCTTCATTTTTGGAGAATATTAAGATATCGTCAATGAATACCACCACAAATTTGTCCAACTCGGGCATAAATACTGAGTTCATCAGATATGTGAAGTGGGCAGGAGCATTCGTTAGTCCAAAAGACATAACCAGATATTCAAATAATCCATACCGCGTGGTGAATGCGGTCTTCGGTATATCTTCGGGTCGGATACGGATCTGATGATAACCCGACCTGAGGTCAATCTTGGAGAATACCCGAGCTCCGGTAAGTTGATCAAATAGAATGTCAATCCGGGGAAGAGGGTACTTGTTCTTGATAGTGACCTCATTAAGGGGTCTATAATCCACGCACATCCGCAGTGTTTGGTCGTTCTTCTTGACAAAGATGGATGGACAACCCCAAGGTGATGAACTTGGTCGGATAAATCCTTTTTCAAGTAGACCTTGTAATTGGGTCTTGAGTTCTGCCAGTTCATTTGGAGGCATTCGGTACGACCTTCTAGAAATGGGAGCCGTACCGGGCTTCAACTCAATCACAAACTCTACATCTCTTTCTGGAGGCAATCCAGGCAGATCTTCCGGGAAGACGTCTGGAAACTCACATACTACCAGAATATCTTGGATCTCCGGTATGATGGCTTCATATACTCTGCCATATGGTTTAGCTGGAATAGCTACGGGGATAGACAAAAGAATCTCTTCTTGGCCATAACTCAACCTGATGGTTCTCAGATCAGTGTTGAGGATTGCTTTATGCTGGGTTAACCAATTCATGCCCAAAATTACATCTATGTCTTGGCATTTTAGAACAATCATATTAGTAGTCCCGTTCAGCCAAAGTTATGGGCACTCGGAAAGCCACTTCTTTAGTGAATATTTGTCCCCCAGGAGAATGAATTTTAAACCCTTCCCTTGATTCAGTATATGGAATGCAATGTTTCTCCACAAACTTCTTGCTTATGAAAGTATGCGAAGCACTAGAATCAAAGAGAATAATTGCAGGGTGATTGGCCACTAGAAACGTACCCATCATAACTGGTTCGCCTTCCGTTGTTGTGGCCACTTGAGTATAATAAATCCGTCCCGTCTTCCTCATATTTTTGCCCGCGTTATTGTTTGTTGCATTTCCCTTGGCTTGAGTGGAACTCCCAGAACTCTGCTGATTATTTGATCGATTCTGCTTTGGGTATGGACAGTCCTTGATAAAATGTCCGGTCTTTCCACAATTAAAGCAGCCTGTTGAAGAGCTTGGGAGAGCGGGGAAACGAGTGCCAGGGGCACCCGGCTGATTTGTAGCGGTGGGGGCAGCGGTAGGACGAATAAAAACTGGTTGCTTGAAAGGGTAGGAGGGTGGGCGCGATGAAGAACGATTCTGATTAAAAGGCCGGATTACCAACCTTTGTCTTTTCTCAGACCCCTGATTGGGCCTGTCGCCTCCATTCCCCTTAGATTTTCCGGAGCCTGCATATTTGGCCTCAACTGCCAGCGCCGTGCTGATAGCCCTTCCGTAAGAAAGATCAGTGCAGGTGGCCATCTTTCGTTGCATTCGATCATTTAGGCCTCTCATGAAGCAATTTCTCTTCTTTAAATCTGTGTTGACTTGATCGATAGCATATTGGGACAAGTGGTTGAATTTATTGAGATACTGAGTGATAGTATCCCTGCCTTGCTTGAGCTTCATAAACTCCTCCTGCTTCATTTGGAGGACCCCTTCCGGTATATAATGCTCCCGGAAAGCCAACTTGAACTCATCCCATGTGATTTGTTGACCGGCTGGCTGAATGACAACATAATTTCCCCACCATGTGCTGGCAGGGCCTCGCAATTGTTGTGCCACAAACAAGGGCTTTTGAGTCTCCGTACATCGGAGAAGCCCGAACTTCTGTTCAATAACGCGGATCCACTCATCCGCTTCCAGAGGATCTTCTGCCTTGACAAACAATGGGGGACGTGTCTCCGAAAAATCCAGATATGACGTTTCACGGGGTCCTTGCGGATACGCTCACCCACCTTGTTGCTGCATTTGTTGCCCCGCCATTTCCCGCAGAAAGCGGGTGTTGTCAGCTATGGCATTGAAAGTAGCCTAGAGGGGGGGTGAATAGGCTACACCTGAAATTTTTCACTAAAAACTTCGAGATAGATCAAATTAAAGTTGCACTGGTGCAAACCAGTTCAGTTGATTTTGTTTACAACTGAACAAGTTTGAACCTGCTCAACTTAGATTAAATAATCAGTTAAACAAATATTACAAAGTAGTGAAAGATATTGCTAATGACTTGCCCTACAGAAAATCCACTCAAATAGATGAATATAAACCAACCAACAATTTAAGGCACTTAACAAGAACGCACAAGAACACGCGATTTAACCCGAGGTTCGGCAACCACCACAAAGGTGTCCTACTCCTCGTTGAGGAGCCCACAAAGGGCCGGGTCTTTTCCAACCCTAATCCTCCACAAGCCGACCACCAAGGTCAAGGCAATCTTTTCTCAAATTTGCTCAAAGAGCGGGTAATACAAACTTCTTGGGGTCGTCCACAAATTTGGAGACTCCCAAGCAACCTCTAACCGTCGAGGAACACAAGGCTCCAAGAGTAACAAATCCGCACAAGGTTAAGTTTGCAATGAGCTCAAGAACAAAGAGAATGGGAGAATCAAGGTGAAATTGACAGCGCATTAGATCGACTTCACCTCACACCAAGGATCCTTCAAGCAATTGAAGGAGATGCGATTTTGGGTGTGAGATGTGAATTGAATGCCCTTGTTTGGAGTTTGGTCAGCTGAGAAATCGTGGAGAGAGCAGAAGTAATGAAGAGAGAGAGTGTGGGGGGTATTTAAAGGATCCCCCAAAAGCTGGCAGCCGTTGGGAGAAAAGAGCCGAAAACCGGTTGAATCGGTTTACAAATCGGTTGAACCGGTTTCCACTAGGAAGATCTCGGTTCACTGATCTACTCAGCCGGAGACTCGACCGGATTCAAAACCGGTTGAGCCGGGAAAAATTCCGGTTGAACCAGTTTCTAAAAAATATCTGCATACGATTTTTCTGACAGCTCTGACTGTCAGACAGGTCAGAGCAAGGGTGGCAGAGAAACAGTCCAGAAACCGGTTGAACCGGTTTCAGGTCCGGTTGAACCGGTTTCAGAGGTTGAAGAGCAAGTTTTGAACATTTTGAAGTGAACAAAGGTGGAACTCTTGTGGGAAGTAAAAGTGGTTTTTCACAAAGGCATTCATGATCTAGAAAAGTGTTCTCTAAGATGATTTTGAGGGAATTTGAACTTAGCTCATTGCACAACTTACTTAACCATTGCGGATCCCTCTTAATTGAACGGCGTTTCCTATAAATCAAGAATTATAAAATGAACACTGTCATTGTTTCCAAGCACTTGGAGCACGCCGTATGATGTAGAATTTAAATCCGCTGTGCTTTTCATTTTTATACTCATAAGATCTGTGCTTCTTCTGTCTGTAGAATAACTGTGTACATGCTAGGAGCAAACTTGTTAGAATCTCTGTTTGTTTTGTCATTTAATCACCAAAACCCTCAATTAGGGTTGATTGCACTTACAATCTCCCCCTTTTTGGTGATTGATGCCAAAACAAACTAGAGTAGAGATAAAAATTAAAAAGTAAGAACACTGACGAGATATAAGTACTTGTGTATGTGCAGCTCCCCCTAAATATGTGCATGAGTTTTGTGACATTCATATTGACTTGATATGTCAATTTGCAACATATTTAGAGAGAGTGAACAACCAACACAATACACAAAAACTGAGGGATCCAATAGAATTATATTAAGATGTGATGATAAAGAGGATAGCATACAAACAAGTCCATCATTGTATAGCATAAGATATGAAGTGTTACTACTAGCTATTACAATAAGATCATCACATCACATCATTAAAAAGTTTGTGGCTCTAAGCCATCACCACATGCATCACAAGTCAGACGAATAATAATTATTACAGACTAGGTGTTCATTACATAAATTAAAAGTGCTGCCAAGATGAGAATCCTTCTCCCCTTTTTGGCAACTAGCACCAAAAAGGAGAGAGCCACCAGCCAAAAATCACCACTGAGGAGGATGATGCAGACCAAAGAATTGATGCGCCAGGTGAGTTGCAAAGTGTTCTTCCCCAGACTGAGCTGGGGGAGGATAGCTTCCTGAAGGATCTTGGGGCGGAGGATGAGAAGAGGATTGACCCGGATCCCCCTGGTGGGGAGACGGGGCAAACTGCTCACGATCATCAAAGTATTCTTCATCTTCATCTTATGGAGACATGAAAGGCACCCCATATGCCTGCTGGTGCCACTCATTGATTTCCGGAGGAGGAGGATGAAGAGGCACATCAGGCGAACGGGGAGTAAATGGCATACCCATAGAGGAAGCTTGACGACGAAGATTATCGTCAGTCTCCCGCTGCCGCCGAGCCAGCTCATGCACATCTGAAGATATACTTCTGCACATGGAAAAGAATGCTGCAATACCATGGGCCAGACGAGCACCCATCCCGCGACCACGACCTCGACCACGACCACGTGGTGTGGGAGATCCGTGACCAGGAGATGGACGCGAGGGTCCGGCAGCAGCAGGTCGATGAGAGCTAGAGAGCGCTTTCCTCAGACGCCCTGCTGGGTTGTTTGGATCAATCCAGAAGGGGGTGTAAGATAGATGTCTTGTGCCTTTCTCATAGCGAAATTGAGTCACCACTTCAATCATTTTCGTGATGAAGGGGGCGTGAAGACATCCCTTAAGAGGGAAGCAGGCTACATGAATAATTTCTTGCCAAATCATGTCAAAAACGTTGATGCTTTCCGAGCTATTGGGCTTCATAAATGAGAGCAAGACTTTGCTCTCTCCTAGGATGTTCATCTGATTACCCCCTTTGGGAATGAGGGTCATTTTGTAGAGAGAATTAATATATCTGTAAAACTTATGCAGATTGGTGGACTCCCAAAATTTACCAGTCTCAGATACATGAAGATCTCGGGCTTCATCCTTGGTGGGTTGGCGAAAGTCATGAATTTTAATCTTGTCCCTAGAAATGTCTTCATCAGAGAATCCAAGAATGTGAGCAAACCTCCGGTAGCTCACCTTGTACCAGCTGCCTTCGATATAGAAATTTAGATAAGGAAAGTTATAGGGACTTTCCTCATCGGCCAGCTTGATCCAAAGAGTAGAATAGAACTGAGCAATAATCTCATCATTCCAATCATATTGGAATGTCATAATGTTCTTCATTTTCTTCCTCTCACAGGCCCTCAAAGCCTGTGTCATCTCTGAATCTCCAATAGCTTCACATCCTTCCCAGTTGATGTATCTCTGATGCAGAATAGGCTGATGCTTCTTGGGAAGAATCACAGAGTTATAAAAATCAACATGCTGAAGGGTCCAGAACCGATTACCATCGATCCTAGCATCATGAATACGCAATGTAGGGTTTTGGAATCGGATGTCCTGGAGAAGGGCGGACCCTCCGCTGGCAGTAAAATCTGTGATAGGCTCATTTGCAGATCGACGAGCCTCCGCTCGGTGGAGAACCAACCCTCGGATAATGGGGGCGTTGGCAGAGGGGAGGACAATTTCATCATCCTTGCCTCCATCATCATCACTTGTTGGCTCCCATGCCTGTGGATTTTCCGCGGGTCGAGACCGACCGGTGGGATTCTGGGACGTCCGACCGCGAGCACCATGAGACCCTGAGGCCTCACCACCTTGCATCACATTTCTGGATCCTCGCCCGCGCTTGGATCTGGAACGCGGGGGAGTTTCTTCATGAATTTCTTGATCATCATCAGAGTCAGATTCAACAACTGATGGGTTCCTCCAATGCACCATCCTTAAGATAAAAAGTAGAACCTATGGTAAGCGAGGAGATCAATGTTCAAGGATTTTAACAAACACATTTGAGTAAAGACGCGTATGATATTGAGCATGCACTTCAACCGTTCATGCGAGCGGTTCAACTACAACGAACAATACCAAACTACTAAACTCAAACAATGTTTGAGATGAAAGAAGATAGTTTAAGTGTTGCAAGCACCTAAACTAAAAAGTATCCTTGAAACGATACACAAGATAATCAAGAACGGGTGAGATTGAGAAAAACATGAGGAAATAAGGTAATACCTCGATCTGAAGATGGAACCACAGAAATCCCAACGAAAGTGAGGGAGTTGATGGAGGAAGCCGAGAGGAACAAATCTCCAACAAACTCCCAAGGATTTGATGGCACAAATGGGCTTTGGAGTGTGGTGAGAGTGTGAGGGAGAGAGAGGAAAAGTGTAGGCGACGACGGCTGGAAGAAATGAATGGGTAAGAAGTGAAAGAAGGAAGGGGAGGAGAAAAAGGAGGCGGTGGCAGCTGGTCAGCGGACCAAAACCGGTTCAACCGGTTATAAAACCGGTTCAACCGATTTTGCTGCAGTGTGAACAGTTAAAGTGTGCAGAAAAAGATGCTGATTGTGTGGAATTCCTGCCAGACTGACAGCGCAATCTGCGAGACTGACAGCGCAGACTGCGGGGCTGACTGACAGCACGGACGCAGAGGCGACAAAAACCGGTTCAACCGGTTTTTATACCGGTTCAACCAGTTTCCACCAGGGGAAAACCGGTTGACTGGCCTACTCAGCCGATTTACTCAACCTGTTTTCACATATTGCCCGGTAAGGCTTTAACCACACTTAACATTTATGACATGAGTAATTTTAATAAT
Source organism: Zea mays (assembly GCF_902167145.1). Lineage (NCBI taxonomy): Eukaryota > Viridiplantae > Streptophyta > Magnoliopsida > Poales > Poaceae > Zea > Zea mays. The sequence goes on along the minus strand of NC_050100.1, from coordinate 132,796,992 downwards.
AAAAACAGTATTTCTCATGACATTTTGTGCATACAAAAATTTTATATCCATCAATCATTTGTTCAAATTTTAGTTTTATGACACGTTTCGAGAATCCAAGATGTTTAGTTCACTCCTAAGAAAACAAAACCTAGTCTCATCAAGGGGTTTTGTGAAGATATCAGCTAGTTGATTTTCAGTGCTCACATGAAACAATTCGATATCTCCTTTGGCTTCATGGTCTCTCAAGAAATGATGTCTAATGTCAATGTGTTTGGTTCTAGTGTGTTGCACAGGATTGTTTGCAAGTTTTATGGCACTGTCATTGTCACACAGTAGTGGAATCTTATTAAACTCACAACCAAAATCTCTAAGGGTTTGCTTCATCCATAACAACTGTGCACAACATACCCCAGCTGCTATGTACTCAGCTTCTGCAGTGGAAAGTGCAACACAATTTTGTTTCTTGGAACTCCATGACACTAAGGACCGCCCAAGGAATTGGCAAGTCCCAGTAGTGCTTTTTCGATCTACTTTGCAACCGGCATAATCTGAGTCAGAGTAGCCAAGTAAATCGAAAAGGGAGCCTTTAGGATACCATAATCCTAGGTTTTGGTTGTGGATTAAGTATCTTAGGATTCTCTTAATGGCAACAAGGTGGCAATCTTTAGGATTAGCTTGAAAATGTGCACACATGCAAACACTTAACATGATGTCAGGTCTAGATGCACATAAGTAAAGTAGTGACCCTATCATTGATCTATATAATTTTTGATATACTAGTTTACCTTCTTCATTTAGGTCGAGATGTCCATTTGATGACATTGGAGTCTTGGCGTGCTTTGCCTTTTCCATGCCAAACTTCTTGAGCATATCTTGTGTATATTTGGTTTGGCATAGAAAGGTACCTTCCTTGAGTTGTTTGACTTGAAATCCCAGGAAGTATTTGAGCTTGCCCATCATAGACATCTCAAACCTGTTCATCATTACTTTGCTAAATTCTTCACAAAATTTTTCATTAGTACTACCAAATATAATGTCATCGACATATATTTGGCACACAAATAACTCATTATCAACTTTGCGAGTAAATAATGTAGAGTCAACTTTTCCTATTGTAAATCCATTCTTAATTAAAAAATATTTAAGACAATCATACCAAACTCTAGGGGCTTGTTTAAGCCCGTAGAGTGCCTTGTGAAGTAGATAGACGTGGTTTGGCTTCCTTGGATCTTCAAAGCCCGGTGGTTGCTCCACATAGACCCTCTCTTGTAGTGGTCCATTTAGAAATGCGCTCTTGACGTCCATTTGATATAACTTGAAATCATGGTTAGTAGCATAGGCAATTAATATTCTAATTGACTCTAACCTTGCTACCGGCACATATGTTTCACCAAAATCAAGTCCTTCCACTTGAGTGTAGCCTTGGGCAACCAACCGTGCTTTGTTTCTTGTAACAACGCCATGTTCATCTTGTTTGTTCCTAAAGACCCATTTTGTCCCAATCACATTTTGCTTGGGTCTTTGAACCAAGGACCAGACTTCATTCCGGGTGAAGTTGTTCAACTCCTCTTGCATGGCAATTATCCAATCTGGATCACCCAAAGCTTCTTCAACCTTAAGTGGCTTAAGAGAGGAAACAAACGAGTAAAATTCACAAAAAATTTGCTAAACGGTGTCGAGTTGTTACCCCTCTCCTGATGCTACCCAGGATGTTGTCCACCGGATGATCTCTTTGAATGGTATGGACTCAAGGATGGGGCACTGGTGGTTGTTTTTGAATTTGCTCCTCCTCATCATCCACTTGATCAAGAGGCACTTCACCATCAACACTTTCATGTTCATCTTCTACCACGGTTGGCATCCTTTGGGGTTGATTTCTTTCTTCAAGACTTGGATGACTTGAGGTTGATGGGTTTGCTTGGGTGTAGGATTTATCACCCACCACCTTTGCGCCCACATCAAAAACCTCAATGGTCATCCACAAAGTTCCTTCCTCATCATCCTTTTCTTGAGGTCTCACTTCACCTATTGCAAGCTTCTTTATGGCCTCACAAGGTGATTCTTTGTTTCCTGCAGTGTCATTAGAAACATGCCCTTGCGAGCCATTAGACTCATCAAATGTCACGTCTATTGCTATTTCAACAAGACCGGTGGTATTGTTGAAAACACGATATCCATGCGCATTTGATGCATAACCAAGCAAGAAGCCCTCGTCCACTCTAGGAGCAAACTTTGAGCTCTTGACTTTATTGTTAAGAATAAAGCATTTACAACCAAATACTCTAAAATAATCAACTTTAGGTTTGTTACCAGTGAGAAGCTCGTAGGCAGTCTTCTTGTAGATCTTGTGAAGATAAAGGCGGTTGATTTGCATGACAGGCGGTGTTGACTGCCTCTGCCCAAAAGTTGTTAGGGGTCTTGTACTCATCCAACATGGTTCTAGCGGCTTCAATTAGTGTTCGGTTCTTCGTTTCCACAACACCATTTTGTTGTGGAGTGTAGGGAACCGAGAACTCATGTTTGATTCCTTCTTCGCCTAAGAATTCTTCGACACCTATGTTCTTGAATTCTGTCCCATTGTCACTTCTCACTTTCTTGATTTTAAGCTCAAACTCATTTTGAGCTCTTCTCATGAATTTCTTCAAGGTCTCTTGGGTTTCACCTTTGTCACTCAAAAATAAAACCCAGGTGAAGCGAGAAAAATCATCAACAATAACTAAGCCATACTTACTACCACCAATACTGATGTAAGCCACAGGTCCGAAGAGGTCCATGTGAAGAAGCTCCAATGGCCTCTTTGTTGTGACCACATTCTGTGATTGATGTGGGACTCTATGTTGCATTCCTGCTTGGCATGCGCCACAAACCCTATCTTTCTCAAATACAACACTTGTTAGTCCAATGATGTGACTATCCTTTTGAAGTTTGGCCAAATTCCTTATACCGACATGAGCTAGCCGGCGATGCCATAGCCAACCCTTGTCAGACTTTGCCACTAAACAAGTCTCAGGCGTCACTTGTTGTGAAATCAACAAGATAAAGTTTGCCTTTCAAGCGACCCGTAAAGGCAACTAAGGAATCCTCCCTTCTAAGGATCTTCACATCCACATCAGAAAATAAACAATTATAACCCATTCCACAAAGTTGTGAAACAGACATCAAATTGTAGCTTAAAGAATCTACTAGTAAAACATTTGAAAGTGATTGTTGGTCAGAGATAGGAATTTTACCAATACCAATCACCTTACTCTTGCCACTATCTCCAAACACAATTTCTTATGCTTCTTGAGTTAGTTGCAAGGAATGAAACATGTCTTCCTCCCCGGTCATGTGATTTGTACATCCACTGTCAAGCACCCAACTTGACCCACTAGAGGAGTAGACCTGCAAAACAAATTTAGGCTATGCTTTTAGGTACCCAAATTGAATTGGGTCCTGCAGTGTTAGTTATAGCCTTCGGTACCCACACACTTCTTTTCATGACTTTTCTTTTAGTGTAGGCACCCACATATTTAACAACCAATTTCCCTAAATCTCGAGTCAACATATAATCACAAAGATAAGAGTGAGAAATGGGAGCATTAAATTTTTCTCCACTTGTTGATCCCGATTCCTTCATCTTACTCTTTGTGGAACTCAAGTTTACCTTTACTTGAGTTGACTTGTCATTTGAGGAGTGAATCCTCCCCAAGGCATCATATAGGGTGGTTCCCTCTATGAACTTGGGGAATCTCCACCCCTTATGCACTATGCTAGGGTTTTCCTTAACTGAGTTGAACCCAAGCCCCCTTTTTCCATTGTTGGGCTTTAAGGACTTGTACTTGGGTTCAACTTTCTTTAACCCATCATTACTAGAGCATCTCTTCAATATTTCTTTGACCTTCACCTGTGGGCTTTTCTTCCTTGCATGGTTAGTTAAACAACAAGAAGCATGGTATTTGGCACAATGTTTGCAAAAGGTATTATTTGAGTAGCTAGACTTAGATTCAATCAATAAAGATGAGGCATTGATGTTCTTGCAATTTTCAAGTTGCACTTGAAGTTCTTGATTTTGAACAGTCAAGCTTAACATGCTTGATTCAAGTGCATCCTTTTCATTTGCAAGATTAGCTATAGAGGTCTTCATATTTGTTACTTCTTTTTCTTTATCCTCTATAGTTATCTTGACTAAGGATACTTCCTTAGTCAAGGCATCTAGCATTTCATCTTTATTGAGTAGCAATTCTTGAAGCTCTAGGTTTCTCTCCTTTTCAAGGATGAGTAAGTCTTCTTGAGCATCAAGAGTTGCTTTTCTTTTATCTAGCTTCTCCTTTAATTTGGTGATAACATTATATCCATTCAAGCCAAATTCTTTAATCATTTTGTTTTTCATGGCAATTTGTTCATCATCATCATCATTTGAGAAATCATCACTAAATAAAGTTACCTTATCTCCTTTTGCCATGAGGCAAGTTGGAGTGTAGGAGTCGTCTTGAAGGTTGGTGAAGAGTTGCGAGCTTGAAGTAGATTGGATGGCAACGTTTTCCACCACTTCCTCTTCTTCGGAGCTAGAACTCTCTTCATCGGAGTTCCATTCTTCACCAATATGGGCTTGACCATATTTCTTCTTCTTGAAATATACCTTGTTCTTGCCTCCCTTTTTGAACTTGTCCTTCTTGTATTCCTTCTTGGCTTCTTGTTCCTTTTTGTTAGGACAATCCGCTATGAAATGACCGGTTTGGCCACATTCATAGCATGCCCTCTTCTTTCCTTTCCTTTGAAACTTGTCATTTTTCCTTACAAATTTCTTGAATGTTTTGATGAACATAACTGTGTCTTCATCACTTGAGCTATCTTCATCACTTGATGTCTCGACCACTTTATTTGCCTTGTGGTCTTTGTTCTTCTTAGGGGTGTCTTGTTCATTTGAGATCAAGGCATGAGAGTCTCTTGTCTTGATTGGGGCTTCTTCGAATTCATGTTGTTGAATCTTTGCAAATAATTGATGAGGCGTCATTTCCTCATAGTCATCACGGTCCCTTATCATCCTTGCTAGACTCTTGTCCTTTTCTTTGTATGCTCTCATGAATAGTCTCATGACCTTGGAGTCACTCCAATCTTCACTTCCAAGCACTCTTATTTTGTTTACTAACACCATTAACCGATAAAAGAGTGATTGAAGTGACTCACCCTTAGTCCAATCATATCTAGCAAGCTCACTCTCCAAAGCTTCAATTCTATGTCTCTTACCTTTGGGGTCTCCTTCATGTGACATTTTAAGAATATTCCAAATGTCACAGGCATCTTCTCTTCCTTGAACTTTCCGGTATTCTTCCGGACAAAGACTTCCTTTTATTATGCTCACCGCTTGAGCATTGCGGTGAACCTCTTGCATCATTTCCGGAGTCATCTCTTCTCCTTGGGCGGGCTTATACATACCTACATTGACAATCTCCCAAAGACTAGGATGTACACCGATTAAATGCGACTTCATCTTATCGGCCCACTCGTCATAGTTCAACTCACTAAGAGTTGGTAACTTTTTAAGTGGGGCGGAAGAGAAGTTGGGAATAAAATTTCTAGAATAATCAAATTGAACTTTATTGAACTCGTTACCTTTACTTTTGGTGGATGATCCTTCAGTGGTGATACTTACCTTGCTGATCACTTTTGACACCAAAAGTTCTACCAAGTCATCATTGTATTCAAATTTTCCCTTACCTTTATCTTCTTCGGTCTTTCTTCTTGATTCTTCTTCTTCGGTCCTTTTCTTAGCATCTTCCTCTTTCATTTTGAGGAACATCTTCTTGGCAATCTTCATGGCGAGGTCGAGGATCTTGGGGTCCACTTCCTCACCGGAAGATGTGATGGAGATTTCCTCGAGGAGAGGATCCACATGGTCCCTTTGAGTAGACATGATCGTTTCCTCATGCGGTTAAGCGTAAAATGAGGTACGTTGTTCTGGTACCAATTGAAAGTAGCCTAGAGGGGGGGGTGAATAGGCTACACCTGAAAATTTTCACTAAAAACTTCGAGATAGATCAAATTAAAGTTGCACTGGTGCAAACCAGTTCAGTTGATTTTGTTTACAACTGAACAAGTTTGAACCTGCTCAACTTAGATTAAATAATCAGTTAAACAAATATTACGAAGTAGTGAAAGATATTGCTAATGACTTGCCCTACAGAAAATCCACTCAAATAGATGAATATAAACCAACCAACAATTTAAGGCACTTAACAAGAACGCACAAGAACACGCGATTTAACCCGAGGTTCGGCAACCACCACAAAGGTGTCCTACTCCTCGTTGAGGAGCCCACAAAGGGCCAGGTCTTTTCCAACCCTAATCCTCCACAAGCCGACCACCAAGGTCAAGGCAATCTTTTCTCAAATTTGCTCAAAGAGCGGGTAATACAAACTTCTTGGGGTCGTCCACAAATTTGGAGACTCCCAAGCAACCTCTAACCGTCAAGGAACACAAGGCTCCAAGAGTAACAAATCCGCACAAGGTTAAGTTTGCAATGAGCTCAAGAACAAAGAGAATGGGAGAATCAAGATGAAATTGACAGCGCGTTAGATCGACTTCACCTCACACCAAGGATCCTTCAAGCAATTGAAGGAGATGCGATTTCGGGTGTGAGATATGAATTGAATGCCCTTGTTTGGAGTTTGGTCAGCTGAGAAATCGTGGAGAGAGCAGAAGTAATGAAGAGAGAGACTGTGGGGGGGGGGTATTTAAAGGATCCCCCAAAAGCTGGCAGCCGTTGGGAGAAAAGAGCCAAAAACCGGTTGAACCGGTTTACAAACCGGTTGAACCGGTTTCCACCAGGAAGATCTCGGTTCACTGATCTACTCAGCAGGAGACTCGACCGGATTCAAAACCGGTTGAGCCAGGAAAAATTCTGGTTGAACCGATTTCTAAAAAATATCTGCATATGATTTTTCTGACAGCTCTGACTGTCAAACAGGTCAGAGCAGGGGTGGCAGAGAAACAGTCCAGAAACTGGTTGAACCGGTTTTAGGTCTGGTTGAACCGGTTTCAGAGGTTGAAGAGCAAGTTTTGAACATTTTGAAGTGAACAAAGGTGGAACTCTGGTGGGAAGTAAAAGTGGTTTTTCACAAAGGCATTCATGATCTAGAAAAGTGTTCTCTAAGATGATTTTGAGGGAATTTGAACTTAGCTCATTGCACAACTTACTTAACCATTGCGGATCCCTCTTAATTGAACGACGATTCCTATAACTCAAGACTTATAAAATGAACACTGCAGTTGTTTCCAAGCACTTGGAGCACGCCGTATGATGTAGAATTTAAATCCGCTGTGCTTTTCATTTTTATACTCATAAGATCTGTGCTTCTCCTGTCTGTAGAATAACTGTGTACATGCTAGGAGCACTTACAGGCATTAACTAAGGCGGTGATGGCCTCATCTAATGTTCGAGGTACTTGGGGTGGATTCGGGGTACTTCCCTCCCTCGGGAGGTTCCTGCCCCATCCTGTGCGTGAGTCTTAGACGACATCTGAGGCAAAGAACATTTCAAGAAATATGATATGCCAAAACAAACCATCCATTTCACATTACTTAGAAAGGGTAATGTTACAGACTCGTATTTACAACAGGATTACATTACCTATTACACATTACTACTACTTCTATACTATACTACTCTTGCTTCTTGTCGCTTTGGTAGCCTCGCTCTCAGGGGTAGGAGACCATTCGTCGACCAAATTCATTGAAGGAGGGGGCCTGAAAAGGTCCAGTTCTTCTCCAAGGGCTTCGCCCGCTACTCCAGATGGTCCGGCTCCCATCCCAACAGGATCCACAGGGACGTTAGGGTGCAGTTGTGAATACAATACATGAACTTCTTCATGTATTGTATTACAATAAACCTGCAAGTTATCCACGGCTGATCTAAGCTCTTCCACGCGGGCTCGAGCTCTAGCTTCCTTTGCCCAAGCTAGGGAACGAGAGTTCACAGCCCAGTCGAGTGCTAGATCCCGTTTCGCTAGTTGGTCTTGCAGGTGGCGGATGTCTGTTCTTAATTCGTTTATTCTTTCACCATCCGCGACCCATATATCGTTCCTGTGACGGAGTTCTGATCGAAGCTGATCAACTTGGGCTTCCAGATCCTCGATTGGATCGTTACTACCAATGCTACTGTCTTCATGCCTCGGGGCAAGTTGATGACGGGGTACGCCAATCGGCCCAGTAGACTTGCGCGTGGTCTTTCTCGTGCGCAGCGACATATCTCCATGAGGGGAAAATATTATTAGCATAGTTTTTAGCATGATGCATGTGTAATTACAAAATCAACCTTAGTTGATTCACACCTTCTATACATTGCACTCTACTATCTGGTCTTTAAGATAAGTATCTCAGAAGGAGATTGGATAAGAAGAAAAGAAATGTTCTAGATAAGTCTTTGAAAATTCTTTTTTGAAAATGTCTCATAACATCTGCAGAAATGGGCTTCGCTCCGATACCAGCTGTGACAGAACCTCCCAAGTCATTAGGCCCACCTACAGTTGTCCTTGTCCAACGGACCTCAGACAACCATGCAGGTGCACCTGATCACTTGACAAGTTCAGTATCTGAATTCCTTACCTTCCCAAGAGCGTTTTACCCGTCATGCAGACATTACAATTCATCGGAGATACGGAAATGCGAAGCAATTACAATAACTTACTTTTATTGAAAAGTAAGACATAGTTAAATATTTACAGACCAGAACATAATATATGAGTGTTGAGTATTATTATTACAAACCATGGGAGGTATAAACCCTCCCGAATAAGCAGTAAAAAGTTTTAACGGAGGGCCTTCCCTCCCGCAGCTTTAGTCTTGGTTCTCTTCTTTGGGTACCACCTTTGAACAGAAGCAACAAAAGTTCGTTGCTTCTTCACCTAAAACAACATGGGACAAAGCCCTGAGTATGAAGTGTACTTTCGCAAGACTTACCCGACAAAGTAGAAGACTCTCAAGGATATGCTGGCTTTAAGGGAGTCAAGGTAAGGCTTTATCAATAACCAATGACTCTGTTTGCAGAAATGCTTTACTAAAAGTGGATCCTTACAAATCCAGTTTTATTTGTCAAGTTAAGTAAAATTACCTGCAACTAGAGATCTTTCTACCCTAGTTCAATCACTTGACCTGCACTAGCCAATTTGTTAACAACCCTTCATCTTTACTAGATTTCTACGTATAGGTCAGTGACCGTCTTCATATCCACGAAGTTTCGGTGATCTGAATCGATTATACTCAGCTGAGGATCTCCAGTCACACGACATATGTAGCACTTAACCCTTGCATATGTCAACTCGCCACCGGGGTTCTTAAGACCAAATCAGGTTCACGCCAATTGAGAGCACAGATACACCACCGTCCAGCCTCTTGCCACGGAGGGTACACGCTACTCTCGCCATCTCTCCACTCCCAATGTGTGTTATCTTATTCTGGTATTAGTCTGCCCGAGGCAAAGCTTACCCATGATAAGGCATGTGACCAGTTAAAGGGTCCTCGGTCATCAAGCGTACATCGGCACAGTCCTTAATCGACTCAGACGGAAACACTACACCGAGACTCTCTTCTCGTGCAAGTCACCCGCCCGGTCTCAGCTTAATCATTTCAAACCCAAAGTTTGGTACTTGTCAGAGGTACATCTTATCCGATGTTGAACCCATCATGGCCATGATGGATCCACCATCAAGTTTTGTTTTTGAAAAACATCCCACCCACTTTGCAACATCATCTTTTGTGAAAACAAAACATTTTGTTTTTCTAGAGCAAGGAGGTGGCAAATGCACCGGGGCTTGCCTTGTGTTACTCGTGAATCAGTCTCGGTTCCGCAGATATCAAAATAGAAACAGATGTCTGCCTGATGTTCCTCAGGTGGTGGTGGTGATGAAGTCCTTGTCTCTTCGACTTCTACTTCCTCTTCGTTTTCTAAATATAGCCAAGTATAAAAATGAATGCTCATGTAGTGCTCATGAAGATGCAAAGACAATAAAAGTTTATTATCTTAGGTCTTGAATACAACTTTCCTTCACGGATCTCCGAGAACTTAGGGTTTTCGGAGTCAATAGTGAAGTTCAAAGGGCAAGGGGTAGGGTTTTGGGTTCTAAGTATCAAACATGGTCCAAATCATACCCAACTTTACCCAAGGCTTCTAAATATTATTTAGAGATTAGCCTAAAATTTTAGTGAATTTTGGATTTATTATTTATTCTCTAAAAATCTAGAAGCAAGGTTTTTGGCTATTTTAAATACTCTATAATTTCCTATTTGGACTAAAAATCATGAAACTATTTTTATTAAATACTACAGGAAATTAGAAACCTAGCAAAATTGGTCTTGCATTTTTAGCATTTTTACAATTTTCTAGAATTTCTTTAGCTCTGGCAGAAAAGGAAAAAGAAAAGGTACGAACATTATTGGACCGGAACCGACCCAAGTCAATCGACGACAGAAGGAAAGCGCCCGCGCGCGCGCTCCCAAGTTGGCGGATATGCACAGAGGCCCCCGTTGTTTCGAATATCCTGAAGTGGGTCACAATACTATTCCAGGAGTCGCTGACATTTCACAGAAAAGTCCCTGCACTTCCATTTCTTCATGGTTTGAAGTCCCCGACGGCGAACGATGCAGGGCCGCGCTCCGGCAAGCGTACACCATCCAATCTACTCAATGACCGGCGCCCTATTTCGGCAGAAACCGAATTCAAGACCTAAGGATCGTTTCAACCCAACTAATTTTACAAACGGTGATCTAAGTGGCTCTGTCCATGGTGACAGCGGGAAAGGCGGACAGCCAACCGCGTTCCCAGCGATCTATTGTAGCTCAGCACAATTGAACGGGCCGAGAGGCACCCAGGGAACCTAAGGAAGCTAAAACAAGGGAGCAGGGGGTATGAGCATACCTGGAACAGGCTGACCACGGTGAGGTGCTTCTACGGTGGCGGAAATAGAGATTGGGGGGAATGAGAAATTAGCGAGCTCTGGTGATCAATTGAGGGCACGGTTTGGGTGGCTTGGTGCTTGACTACCCTACGGAGCTCATGGCGGGCTCAATTTATAGTAGGCAAGAGCGGTGGCCAGTGAATTGGACGATGACGCGCGGCGGCCGGAGAAACAGGAAGTTACTGGCGCGCGTGATTAGTGTCTTCTGTCGTGGCGAACTCACCGGCGATGAATAGACACCGCAAGACAAGCTACTGCGACGTGGTAAGAAGGGTCATAGCGTGGCGTGACTGGGGAAAACGGTGGTGCTCGCGGTAATGGCCGCATGGCCACGTCGCCGGCACAAGTGGGCAAAAGGCAGAGTGACCGCGGTGGCTTGTGTTTATCCAGGCAAGATCTTTTCACGTCGAGCACAATCCACTAGCTCAGGATATGAATTGCGACGACCGACGGCGCGAATCCGAATGTGCATATCGTCGGCGGCGAGAGACTGAAGCCTGAGATATTTAGTGCACTGTACCATGGCGCAGTTTATTCAGTTGACCTGACATACCAACTTTGAGCTCGATTTTCTCCTAAATTCATATGGCAACTTGCTGATCGGCTAGTATCAAAGTTGTTGTATAATGATCCATCTATAAACCAAATATAGTCATCATGTTCAAATATCCACAGGATCATCTTCAAAATGGCCCCTAAAGTTCATCCCATGTCATTGAATATCCAATTTCAGGTTTCAGACAGACTGACATCCTAACTTGGGGCACATTTATCTCAGAATTCTTCATGGTACCAAGGCATGATCTCTATAGTAAAGTTATTCTCCTTTCATAGATCTACAAAATTGATGTGGTGACCTAGGGCAAAAACTTTATAACTTGGCAGATATAGGGCTCCAAAGTTGAGCCAATCCCAATGAAAATCAGACTTAGCCAATAGAGTTCAAATAGGACTTTTTGCAAATAAGCCCAAATCTCAAGGTTTAATTTGAAAATCCACATACATGTGAACCATATGACTTAAGGTGCCTTACTTTCATGGTTTTTGCACTTTAGTCCAAAAGTGCACTAATTTTGCACTTAGCCCCCTAGGGTTTTACTCTAGGGTTTTCTAGGGTTCTATTTAGGGTTTTTGGTGACTCTAGGGTTTTGGATGTTACTTAGGTCCATTCCTAGTGACATTTTATGACTATTTCAATTGGGTTTTAAAGTTTTCTCCTATTTAAGCCTTGTTTGCTCTATTAAGCCCAATCTAGGGTTAGGTACCCTACTCTAGGGTTTTATCCCCAAAATGTCACATCAATACAACTTGTTTGAATTTTTTTTGCCTAGTGAATGCACTCTAGGTGTGACAAACACATGAAATGCCAATGCTTATGATATTATGCTTAAGTTTTAGTGGCAGTAACACCAGGGTGTTACAGCATGTGTTCTGGAATTCCCACAAAAATGGGATGACTGTTTACCATTAGCGGAGTTCTCGTACATTAATAGCTATCAAGAAAGCATTAAAATGGCACCTTTGAAGCCTTGTATGGACGACGGTGTTGTACTCCATTAAACTGGTCTGAACCAGGAGAAAGATGGTTTTTCAGGCCTGATATGGTAAAAGAAACGGAAGAGAAGGTTCAACGAATATTTCATAATTTGGAAGAAGCCCAAACTCAACAGAAGAATTATGATGACAAACGATGCAAACCCTTGTACTTTCAAGTTGAAGATTATGTCTACCTGAAAGTCTCACCAATGAAGGGTGTATCTCGTTTTGGGGTAAAGGGGAAGCTTGCACCTCGATACATTGGCCCTTTTCCTATCCTTGAAAGGTATGGACCAGTGGCATACCGACTCCGGTTACTCGAAATGTTGTCTGCGGTGCACAATGTGTTCCACATATCTCAATTGAAGAAGTGCCTTCGGGTTCCAGATCGAACCGTTGAAATAATGGATGTTGCCTTAGAACCAGACTTGACATATTCAGAACATCCTATTCGAGTCTTGGATCAAAAGGACAGGATTACCTGAAGGAGAACTCTCAAGTTTTATAAGATACAATGGAACCAACACACAGAAGATGAGGCTACTTGGGAAACTCAAGACTTCTTAGAAAAGAATTTCCCAGGCTTTTTAGCTTCATGTAAATTGTAAGATATATACACTTGTTGTAATAAAGGAATAAACCCCATACCACCCCTGCGTTGTACCAAAAATAAGGAAATAAAGTTATGACACATTTCCTTTTCCATTACTTGCCCTAGGACTTTTAAATCTCGGGACGAGATTCTTTCATGGGGGAAAGGATGTAACACCCCTGGTTTACTACCACTAAAACTTGAGCATAACATCATGAGCATCAGCATATCATGTGATTGTTACACTTAGAATGCATTCAGTAGGCAAAAATTCCAAACAAGTTATATTGATGTGATTGGTCATGGGTAAAACCCTAGAGTAGGGTACTTAACCCTAAACTAGGCTTAAAAGAGTAAACAAAGCCTAAATAAGAGAAAACTTCAAAACTTATTAGTAATGATCATAAAGTGTTACCATTAATGGACTTAAGTGGCATCCAAACCCTAGAAGTACCAGAAACCCTAAATAGAGCTCTGGAAAACCCTGGACTGAAACCCTAGGGGGTTATATGCAAATGTTGCACACTACTGGACCTAAGTGCAAAAACCATGGAGTTAGGGTACCTTAAGTCATATAGTTCTCATATTTGAAGATATGCCAAAGAAACCATGAGATTTGGGCCTAATTGCAAAAAGGCCACCTTAGTGCTCCAATGGTTAAGTATGAAAACAGTTAAACAAAGCTGACTTTGGAACCCTGCGGTTTTAAATATATAAAGATTTTGTCTAGGGTCAACACATCAAAAGTCTAGAGCTACTATAGGAGTACAACTTTGCTTAAGGGATTAAGCATTGTGTTATACAAAAAGATGGAGATAATTGGCCCTAAAGTTTAGCTATCAGACATTTCAGAAACTGAATATGGACTGTCAGTGAGTTTTGCAGAACTTTAGGCTGGATTTATGCTCCAAGGAATAAATAACTGAGTATGATCTCTGCAGCAGAATTGTAGTTTGTATATAGGGATACAAGTTTGCTACAAACCGATTAGCAAGTTGTCATGCAAAAATTCAAGAAAAATGCTTCTAAAGATCCTCTGTCAGACCAACTGATGAAGCCTCGCGATGGTACAGTAATCGGATTAGGACGCCAGCGCAGAGAAGCTCACCGCCGGCGACCGTGTGCTTAGATTCACGCCGCCGTTGTGATTCGTGCTCACAGATGACCGGATAACGCTTCTAGGTAAAAGATCTTCGCCTGGGGATAACACCGGCGGCTGGCCGCCGTATCCCTTTGCTTTGCGGCCGGCTCAGATAAGTTCACCGAGATTGGCTGTCGTCGATCGGATGCCACGTGCCCTGAAGCTTCACCATGTCGCTGTAAACCGCACTATAGCCCTGGCTCGTCGCCGGTGAGTCTGCCACGGTGAAGGCCACTAATTGTGTGCGCCAGTGCCCCTCCTCCTCTCCGGCCGCCGCGCGTCTCCGTCCAATTCACTGGCCACCGCTCAAGCACTCTATAAATTATGCACACCCTCAGTTCCGTTAAGTAGTCAAGCACCTAATCCAGCAACTCGTGCCTCAAATCATCCACTAGAGCGCGCCAATTTCAAAGTTTCCCCAAATTGGTTTCCGCCACCGTGAAAGCATCCTCACCGTGGCTAGCTTGTTCTAGGTTTGTTTATACTCTCTGCTCTCTTGTCTCAGCATCCTTGGGTTCTCCTAATGCTGCTCGACCCATTCAATTGAGCTGGACTGCCCTAGATCACTGGGAACACGTTTGTTCATCCATTGTCTGCGCTGTCTCCGTGGACTGGACGAATTAGAGCTCCGCTAGTGAAATTGATTGAGGGGAAACAGTTATTAAGGGTTGAATTAGGTGTTAGCCATGTGGGAGCACCGGTCATCGCGTATCCTGGCTAGTGCAAGCTCGCCGGAGTTCCTGCTCCGCCGTCCATGATCGTGGACTTTCCCTTGTGAAGCATTAGAACCTTGGGGGTCTCTGTGCAAATGTCAGCGAGACAGAGAAACAGTGGGGAGGGCTCTTTATAGGTATTTCAAACCGTTAGGGTCCCCTGCGCAAAATGGACAGCGTGGGCGCGCGCGCTTTCGCCTGTATATGGGCCGGTTCGGGCCAGATTCAGCCCAATACTGTAGCACCTTTCGCTTTTTCTTTTTCTGCCAGAACTAGTGAATTTCTAGAAAATTGTAGAAAAATGCTAAAAATGCAAGACCAAATTTTCTAGATTCCTAATTTTCTATAGTATTTAAGAAAAAAGTTTCATGATTTTTAGTTCCAATAGGAATTTATAGAGTATTTAAAATAGCCAAAACCCATACTTCTGGAATTTTAGAAATTAATTAATAATCCCAAAAATCACCAAACTTTTTAGATAATATTTAAATAATATTTAGAAGCCTTGGGTAAAGTTTGGTATGATATGGACCATGTTTGGAACCTAGAACCCAAAACCCTAGTCCCCTGCCCTATGAACTTCACTATAGACTCCAAAAACCCTTGTTTCGTGGAGATCCGTGAAGGAAAATTATATTCAAGACATTAGATAATATACTTTTATTATCTTTTCATTTTCATGAACATTACATGAGCATTCATGATTATTTATGGCTATATATAGAAAACGAAGAAGAGATAGAAGTTGAAGAAGAAAGGACTACACCACCACCACCTGAAGAACCTCAGGCAGGGAACTGCTTTTATTTTGACATCTGTGGAGCAGAGCCTGACTCACCTATAACACAAGGCAAGCCCCGGTGCATTCTCCACCTCCTTGCTATTTTAAAATCTTTCTCACTTGCTTGACGCATTAGGTGATAGGAGTTGCGTGCTAAACAAATTGATGCATTTCCTTCCTTGAGAATTTGATTACCATATCTTGATCACCTGTTTTACAAAAAGGTTTTTCTTATGCTTAGTCTTGCTGTAGAAAAACAAAATGTTTTGTTTTGACAAAAGATGATGCTTCAAGTGGGTGGGATGTTTTCAAAAATAAAACTTGATGGTGGATCCATCATGGCCATGATGGGTTCAACATCGAAAAAGATGTACCTCTGTCAGGTACCAAACTTTGGGTTTGAAATGATAAAGCTGAGACCGGGCAGGTGACTTGCACGAGAAGAGAGTCTTAGTGTAGTGTCTTCGTCTGAGTCGATTAAGGACCGTCTCGATGTAGGCTTGATGATCGAGGACCCTTTTAACTGGTCACATGCCTCATCATGGGTAAGCTTTGCCACGTGCAGACTAATACTAGAATAAGATAACACGCAATGGGAGTGGAGAGATGGCGAGAGTAGCGTGTACCCTCCATGGCAAGAGGCTGTACGGTGGTGTATCTATGCTCTCGGTTGGCGTGAACCTGATCTGGTCTTAAGATGGCGAGTTGACATATGCAAGGGTTAAGTGCTACATATGTCGTGTGATTGGAGATTCTTAGCTTAGTATTAATCGATTCGTATGGCTGTTACTTCTCGTACATGAAGACTTGGTTAATGACCTACAAGTAGCATTCCAGTGAATAAGAAGGGTTGATAAGAAATTGGCTAGTATAGGTCAAGTGCTTGAACTAGGGTAGAAAGAACTCTAAATACAGGTAACTTTACTTAACCTTACAATTAAAACTGGATTTTTAAGGATCCACTACTAGTAAGCATTTCTGCAAACAGAGTCTTGATTCTCAATAAGCCTTACCTTGACTCCCTTAAAGCCAGCATATCCTTGAGAGTCTTTTATTTTGACGGGTAAGACTTGCGAAAGTACACTTCATACTCAGGGCTTTGTCCCATGTTGTTTTAGGTGAGGAAGCAGCAAATTTTTGTTGCTTTTGTTCCAAGGTGGTGCCCAAAGAAGAAAATCAAGACTGAAGCCTCGTGAGGAAGTGTCCTCCTTTAGAAACTTTTTACTGTTTATCGGGAGGGGTTTTTGCCTCCCAAGTTATGTAATAATATTACTCCTGCACTCTTATATTTGCTCTAGTCTATAATAATACTACTCTTTTTATACTTTAATTTAAAATAAAGTTGTTGTAACTACTTCTGCATACCCATACTTCCGATGTGTTGTAATATCTGCGTGACGGGTGAAACGCTCTTGGGCAAGGTAAAGAATACAGATACCGAACTTGTCAAATGATCAGGTGCACCTGCAGTGTTGTCTGAGGTCCGATGGACAAGGACAACTGTAGGTGGGCCTAATGACTTGGGAGGATGCGTCACAATTTGTTTGATGCAAACTTTATAGATGATGATGTTAATGATGAACTTAGCATGAAAAATAAAATGATTAAAGAATTTGGTTTAAATGGATATAATGTAATCACTAAACTAATGGAGAAGCTAAAGAAAAGAAAAGCAACCATTGATGTTCAAGAAGACTTGCTCATCCTTGAAAAGGAGAGAAACCTAGAACTTCAAGGGTTGATATCTAATAAGGATGAAATGTTGGAAGTATTGACTAAGGAAATGTCTTTAGTCAAAATAACTATAAAGGATAAAGAAGATGAAATATCTTGTGTTAAATCCTCTATAGTTAATCTTGCAAATGCAAAAGAAGCACTTGAGTCGAGCATATCAGGCTTAATGGTTCAAAATCAAGAACTTCAAGTGCAACTTGAAAAATGCAAGAACTTCACCACTTCACCTTTAGTGGTAGATTCTAAAGCTAGCTCCTCCAACTCTAGTACATGTAAACATTGTTCAAAATATCATGCTTCTTGTTGTTTAACTAACCATGCAAGGAATAACATCTCAAAGGTAAAGGTCAATAAAATATTGAAGAAATGTTGTATCAATGATGCGTTAAAAAAGGTGGAACCCAAGTACAAACCTATAAGGAACAACAATGGAAAAGGGGGCTTGGGTACAACATATACAAGGTGAACCCTAGCATAGAGCATAAGGGGTGGAGATCCCCTAAGTTCATAGAAGGAACTACCTTATATGATGTCTTGGGGAGGATCCACTCCTCCAATGACAAGTCAACTCAAGTAAAATTGGACTTGAGTAACACAAAGGATAAGATGAAGAACATTGCTTCCACCAATGGAGAGAAGTCTAGAATTCCTATCTCTCACTCCTACCTTTGTGACTATATGTTAACATGAGATTTGGGAAAATTAGTTGTGAAATATGTGGGTGCCTAGACTAAGAGAAAGGTTATGAAAAGGAGTGTGTGGGTACCCAAGGCTATTACTAACACTCAAGGACCCAGTTCAATTTGGGTACCTAAAAGCATATCATAAATTTGTTTTGCAGGTCTATTCCTCTGGTGGGTCAAACTATATAGGTGCTTGACAGTGGGTGCACTAATCACATGACTGGGGAGAAAGACATGTTTCACTCCTTGCAACTAACTCAAGAAGCACAAGAAATCATGTTTGGAGATAGTGGTAAGAGTGAAGTGGTTGGTATTGGTAACATCTCCATCACTAACCACCAGTCGCTTTCAAATGTTTTGTTAGTTGATTCATTAAGTTACAACTTGTTGTTCGTTTCACAGCTTTATGTAATGGGGTATGATTGCCTGTTTACTAATGTTGATGTGAAAATCCTTAGAAGGGAGGATTCCTCTTTTCTTTTACGGGTCGCTTGAAGGGCAAACTCTATCTTGTTGATTTCATAATGAGTAAAGTGATTCCTGAGAATTGTTTAGTGGCAAAATCCGACAAGGGTTGGCTTTGGCATCGTCGGCTGGCTCATGTTGGCATGAGCAATTTGGCCAAACTTCAAAAGGATAATCACATCATTGGACTAACAAATGTTGTGTTTGAGAAAGACAGGGTATGTGGCGCATGTCAGGCATGAAAGCAACATGGCGTTCCACATCATCCAAAGAATGTGGTCACAACCAAGAGGCCATTGGAGCCTCTTCATATGAACCTCTTCAGACCAGTGGCCTACATAAGTATTGGTGGCAGTAAGTATGGACTGGTTATTGTTGATGACTTTTCTTGTTTTGGGTTTTCTTTTTGAGTGATAAAGGTGAAACCCAAGAAGTATTGAAAAAGTTCATGAGAAGAGCTCAAAATGAGTTTGAATGAAAGATCAAGAAAGTAAGAAGTGACAATGGAACAGAGTTCAAGAACACATGTGTTGAAGAGTTCTTAAGCGAAGAAGGGATCAAACATGAGTTTTCGGTTCCCTACACCCCACAACAAAATGGTGTTGTGGAGAGAAAGAACCAAACACATATTGAAGCCGCAAGAACTATGTTAGATGAATATAATATACTAGACAACTTTTGGGAAGAGGCGGTCAACACAGCCTGTCATGCAATCAACCGCCTCTACCTTCACAAGATATATAATAAGACTGCTTACGAACTCCTCACTGGTAACAAACCTAAAGATGATTAATTTAGAATTTTTGGTTGTAGATGTTTTATTCTTAACAAGAAAGCCAAGAGCTCAAAGTTTGCTCCTAGAGTGGACGAGGGTTTCTTGCTTGGCTATGCATCAAATGCGCACGGATATCGTGTTTTCAACAATACCACTAGTCTTGTTGAAATAGCGATAGATGTGACGTTTGATGAATCTAATGGCTCGCAAGGGTATATTTCTAGTGATATTGCAGGAAATGAAAATCGCCTTGTGAGGCCATAAAGAAGCTTGCAATAGGTGAAGTAAGGCCACAAGAGAAGGACGATGACGAAGGAAGAATTTGGATGACAAATGAGGTCATTAATGTGGGTGCAAAGGTGGTGGGTGATAAATCTTCCACCCAAGCAAACACACCAACCTCAAGTCATCCAATTATTGAAGAAGTTGTCCAACCACAAGAGGTGCCAAGCATTGAGGAAGATGAGCAAGATGTGGTTGTTAGTGAAGTTCCTCTTGAACAAGAGGATGATGATGGGCAAATTCAAAGACAACCATTGGTGCCCCATCCTCGAGTTCACCAGATCATTCAGTGGATAATATTCTTGGTAGCATCAATAGAGGGGTAACAACTAGATCCCATTTAGCAAATTTTTGTGAATTTTACTCGTTTGTTACCTCTCTTGGACCACTTAAGGTAGAAGAAGCACTAGGTGATTCGGATTGGATAATTGCAATGCAAGAGGAGCTCAATAACTTTACTAGGAATGAAGTCTGGTCCTTAGTGGAAAGACCCAAGCAAAATGTGATTGGAACCAAGTGGGTCTTACGAAATAAGCAATTTGAACATGATGTAGTCACAATGAACAAGGCGTGGTTGGTTGCTCAAGGTTTCACTCAAGTGGAGGGACTCGACTTTCGGGAAACCTATGCACCGGTAGCAAGGTTAGAGTCAATAAGAATACTAATTGCATATGCTAGTAACCATGATTTCAAGCTTTATCAAATGGACGTCAAGAGTGCATTTCTAAATTGACCACTACAAGAGTTGGTCTATGTGGAGCAACCGCCGGGCTTTGAAAATCCAAAGAAACCAAATCATGTGTTCCTTCTCCACAAAGCGCTCTATGGGCTTAAACATAAAATGGATTTGAGATAGGAAAAGTAGACTCTACTTTATTTACTCGCAAAGTCGATAATGAATTGTTTGTGTGCCAAATATATGTCGATGTCATTATATTTGGTAGTACTAATGAGGAATTTTGTGAGGGATTTAGTTGGGTGATGACAAATAGGTTCGAGATGTCTATGATGGGTGAGCTCAAGTTCTTTTTGGGATTTCAAGTGAAGTAGCTAAGGGAAGGAACCATTCTATGCCAAACTAAATATACTCAAGATATGTTGAAGAAGTTTGGTATGGCGAAGGCAAAGCCCATCAAGACCCCAATGGCATCAAATGGGCATCTCGACCTCAATGAAGAAGGTAAACCTATAGATCAAAAGCTCTATAGATCCATGATAGGTTCATTACTCTACTTGTGTGCATCTAGGCTCGATATGATGCTAAGTTTGTGCATGTGTGCTCGTTTTCAAGCTAACCCAAAAGCGTGCCATCTTGTAGCCGTTAAGAGAATCTTGAGATACTTAATTCACACCCTAAACCTAGGACTTTGGTATCCTAAAGGCTCCTTTTTTGATTTACTTGGCTACTCTGACTCAGATTATGCCGGTTGCAAAGTAGACCGAAAAATCACTACAGGGACTTGCCAATTTCTTGGGTGGTCCTTGGTGTCTTGGAGTTCCAATAAACAAAATTGTGTTGCACTTCCAACTGCAGAAGCTGAGTACATAGCAGCTGGAGCATGTTGTGCTCAGTTGCTATGGATGAAGCAAACTCTGAGAGACTTCGGTTGTGAGTTTAACAAAATCTCGCTGCCGTGTGACAATGAGAGTGCCATTAAACTTGCAAATAATCCTGTGCAACACTCTAGAACTAAACACATTGATATTAGACATCATTTTTTGAGAGACCACGAAGCCAAAGGAGATATCGAATTATTCCATGTGACTATGTGAGCACCGAAAATCAACTAGCCGATATCTTCACTAAACCTCTTGATGAGACTAGGTTTTGTTTTCTTATGAGTGAGATAAATATCTTGAATTTTCGAAACGTGTCTTGAAAACTAGCACATAAATATTTAGTGATATGCATGCATGCTTGTGATGCTAAATTGATGGCCTAAAACCTTGCCTTTTGTATTTAAAATCTTTCATCTCTTGTTTAAGATATTTGAAATAGAAATCCTGTTTGTGAACTTAGGCAAAAATAGTTTGTTTTGGAACCTGGTCGAGCAAACCAGCTCAGCTGGTTTCTCAACTAGTTTTTCCCTGCTGAAAACCGGCTCAGCCGCTTTTCTGTCTCTGTCGCCAGACTGCTCTGCTGTGTCAGTCTATGCAGCAGGTTTTTCTACAGGTAGTCTGCAGCCTTTCTGCACGCTGCTGCAGCAAAATTGGCTGTCGGTATTCGAACCGGCTGAACCGGTTTCTATGTAGAGTGGTCAGCTGGTAGGATTCTTTTACTCTTGTTGGGGACTTGTTCTCAAATGCTATGAATTAAGAACAAGGCAACATAGAAAATATTAATCGTTAAAGTCCTTCGTCCTCCGAAGCATTATTTCCCTTAGGATATAATGGTTTACGGACGAAGGTTATGAAGGACGTACCTTCATAAATTCATTAAACAATGACGAAGGATGAAATGTAAAGAATATAAAAGACAACATGAACAATTATATATTATTATCAGGTATAAACAGAAATATCGTTGAATTACAAGTGTACCTTCAATTGAAAGGAGATGATAGTACAAGCGTGACGCAAAAAGTGAATGCCAAGTCAGCGTGAACAGTACAGGGGTACTGTTCTCCTATTTATAGGCACGGGACACAACCCATACAAAATTACATTCATGCCCTTTACACTTGATAATAATTCTATAGTACTCTGTCGAGGTTTAAATAGCCTTTTCATCTTTAAGTCGGTTTCACTTTTTGCTACCGCACCGAAGCTTTCCTGCTCACACCTTCGGCTCTGTATCAACCTTCGTATTGCTCTGGTCTACTGTGATGCTGACTTGAATCCGAAGATACCTGTTCACACATTATACTCCAGAAATACTGTTAAATCCTGTTTTTGAGGACCTTCGGATGCCGAAGGTCCCCAACAGTAGCCCCTCGCAATATTAATTTGTTTAAAATAATAAATTTAAATTGCGACATGGACGAAGGCTTTACGTCGAAGGTCCGAAAAAACACCTTCCCTTTGCTAGAATAGCAACATTCACTGACAAGCGGGGTCTTTCAATTTTCAACGCACTTGGCGTATAAATATGGCCATACCGCAAACTCATTTGATACGCTCTCTGGCCAACTGTTCCCACTCACTCAATTTTTAGCTCTTGTGCACTAAGATTTGCTAAGCTTTTAGTTTTGAAGCTTCAGCTTTGAAAATAGTTTTTTAGCATCTCCGAAGATGTCCGAAGATAAGAAGACTGCTGCTGAGACGAAGCTGAGCCTCGACGAAGAGAAAAATTTGGGGTTTCTTATAGCGATGTCAAAGACCAACACAGAAAAAATCACCAAGGAGATTCTGGAAGGTTTGTCTGAGGATACTGGTGACAGTGACAGCTATGATGTGGACAGTGGTGGTGAAGACTCCGACGATCGTCCCTGGCGACCAAGCCATTCAGTTTATGGTAAATCAACTATCAAAGAAAATCATCTTGTCAATATGAGAGGAAGGTATTTCCGGGATTTGTCCATTGTGAGGGCGGACGAAGGGGAAAAAACTTGCCCACATCCCGAAGAGAATGAAGTCGTGGTGTACCGAAGCTTTTTGAAAGCTGGACTGCGATTTCCTTTGAGCAGCTTCGTTGTGGAGGTGCTGAAAATATTCGAAATCTATCTCCATCAACTTACCCCCGAGGCAATTATAAAGCTGAATATCTTCGTGTGGGCCGTGAGAAGCCAAGGTCTGAAGCCTGATGCAAAAAGCTTCTGTAATATACACGAATTATCATACGAGACAAAACCTTGGGGTAAGGAACAGTATCACAATAATTTTGGCTGCTACAGTTTCGTTTCTCGGTCCGGGTCAAGCTGCCCCGTGCCAACCTTTCGGAAGAGATGGCCCGGCGACTGGATGACAGAATGGTTTTATGTGAAGAATGATCTGACAATACGAGAAGATATCAAAGGTATAATTATGCGCCCTATTTGGCAAAGCTTCGGCCTTCGGAGGCCGAAGGTTGAAATGAATGAAGCTGTCGAAGAATGCCAGAGGGCCTTCGGCGCAGTCTGCTCTTTCATTGGAACGAGAGACTTAGTACAAGAGCATATTGCCTTCAGGGTATGGCCGCTCGCGGAGAAATGGGAAATGCCACAAGAAACCGTAAAGGAGGCCGACGAAGGTGGACTTATCAGGTTGAAGTACACTTTTAAATTTGGAGATAAATTCGTTGAGCCAGATGATGACTGGTTAAAAAGTATTGAAAATTTAAGTGATGAACTGCTTGGGGCTTATTCGAAGGCCGAAGACACTGCAATGTCAGCAGCCTTCGGAGGCCGAAAAAAGAAGAGGCTGAATCGGGTATTTGATGCAATCGGGTTTGTCTACCCTGACTATTGCTATCCCATTCGAAGGCAGAAGAGAAAGAACACAACCTCTGCAAAAGAAGAAGCTGCAACTGCTCCTAGCGAGCCAGAACCGAAAAGAAAGAAGATAAAGGTCCTTACACACCGGCCGCGCTATATTGAACCAGCTTCGGTGCCTGAGTTTACCGGAGAAACTTCTTCGGCCACCGAAGCTGAAAAACCAACCGAGCCAACCTTGCTGCCAGAAGTCGCAGAAACGACCGAAGTGCCAACAAAGATAGAATTGGAACAATCAAAGATTTTGTTATCAGAAACGAAAGAGAAGGCCGAAGCGCCGTCCTCAGAAAAAATGGAAGAGGTAAAAGAAGCAACTGAGGGATCCAAAACATCAGAAGTTTTGAGTCCTACAGCAAACATTGAGACACTAAGAAATCAAAAAGTGCCAGCAGTGACTCCGAAAAGAAAGAGAATGGCTAATGTGCTAGATGTACTGGAAACGATCAAATCTTCAAGCACACCTCCGAAGAGGGCTGCTGTCATTCCTGAAGCAACAACTGAAATTTCTGGTTCTAAAGCTCCAGGGCAAGAGACTGAAGCCGAAGCTGGGCCCTCAGAGCCTGCAAAGATAAAATCCTTGGAAAGTGAGGCAGAAACAAAGCCAACTTTTGTTGAAGAAACCGGTGTCATTGCCCCCGAAGCATCTCCCAAAGTTCGTGATTATATTGTTCGTCATGCTTCGGGGAAAAAACTATCAGAAAAAGAAGAGCAAGAGGCCCAGCACTACGCCCAAAAACTGAAATACCCAAAGGGGGCGTTAATATTCAATGGCAGTGGAGAAGAAGACTTCTTGTATTGTCTCCCCGACAGCAAGGAAATTTCTGTCTGTCGGGAAATGAGCAAGAGCTTCGGATTCCCAACTTTAGAAGACGGGCTCTCGGTGCTGTCGAAGAACGATCTGGCCGACAGCCTGGCTTACAATAGCTTAAAGGTGCGACAAATGAAATCCTTGTATTTTTTGTTGAGTCCAAAATTTTTCGTTTGTTTAAACCTATTGATGCACACATATTTCTCTTTGCAGGGCCTGATACTTAGCAATGCCCTCAGGGCACAGAAAGATGCTAAAGACGAAGGGTGTTCTATAGCCCTGAGCAACCTTCGTTCCGAAGTTATTGAACTGAGGAACGAAGGTCTCGAAAAAGATAAAATATTACACTCATTGATAAATAAAATAAAGGAAGACGAAGCTGCTTTTAAAGGTCAAGCTGAAGCTCAGAAGCGCGCAATTGAAGATCTTCGGAAACATCTGGCCAGAGCCAAGGAAGAACGCATACTTGAAGAAACAAAGCGAGAACTCAGCGACCAATGGGCCGACCACCTAGAAATAACTGTTGAAGAGCTTCGTTCGTCCAGAAAGAGATGCTATAACAAATCTATAGAGTGTGTTAAGAAGTTAAAAGCTAGCTTCGCCAGGGTCGGCGCCTTCTCAAGCGAAGAAAACTTTACAAGAGGCAATCCCGAAGGTCCCATTGAATGGATCGACCACGAAGCTGAGGCCTTCGAAGAAATTTTAAATAGCCGAGGAGATATATGTGCCTTCTCTGGTGCCAGAGGGATTGCCACCATCTTAGAGAAGAAGGGCTGCGAACATGTAAAAATTTTAGCACAATCCGAAGCTGCTTTGTCCTTTGAAGATGCAGGAGATCCTTCGGCCGAAGCTAGTATAATTGGTGGAAAATTTTTTACCGATATCTGGGATAATGGTGGCCGAGAAATGGCCGGAGAAATTATTCGAAGAAGTGAAAAGGGCATTCACGATGCTAGAGAAGTAGCTGGGGCTGCTGAAAAGAGCGCAGAGGCCGAAGGTCAATTAGGTATTAACTAATAGTTTTTATTGTGTTGTAATCTTAGGTTTTAAGATTTGTTTGCGATTTGTAATAGCAATGTAGCTGTATCCTGTCTTACTTCAGATCCTACTAAAGCGTCTTCGGGCCCTCAGCCGAAAGGAGACGACGAAATTAAAAAGATGGCTGAAGATATTATGGACGAAGTCGTCAATCGGCTCCTGAACGAGGCTGCAGAAGTCGTTTTGAGAGAAGATTAAGTATTTTTGTGAAAACTTCTGAAATGTAATATACTGTAACATTTTGTAACCCCAAATGTAATATACCTATTTTTGTTAGTCAATTCTTTACGATGCATGAAACTTTACACGTACCGCTTTTGAGTCTTTGACGAAAAAACACCTTCCCTTCTTTTCATGCTTCGTGAAGAAGAATTTTTCTTTGTCACAACAATATCCAATGTTCTGATGAATAATATCCAGGCTTTGTGAAAATATTTTCCGAAGCTACCCTTCCGAAGATCAATGATGTATCTTTTTGTGACTATGATTTCTCCCTTTTTTCAAAGCGTTCTTCTGTAGATTGATAATGTGTCCACCTCTTGTGCCATGTGCAAAATGATGTATGATGCTTATGCTATGCGAAATGATGCGATGATGTTATGTTATGTGAGATGATGTTTATTCCGAAGATATATACGCATCCCTGCAATAAAACACAATCTTTTATAAGCCTCCCTTAGGAGCTTCTTCGCCTTTTACTTCAGCGGAATCAGCGTTTATTTTTCGCTGTAAGCCTCCCTTAGGAGCTTCTTCGCCTTTTACTTTCAGCGGTATTCGCGTTGACTTTTCGTGCTTCGCCTTTTACTTAGGCGGTATCAGCGTTGACTTTTCGCTGTATGCTCTGCATTCCCTTTGGAACGACTTTGGAGCAGAAAACTTACACTGCGCTCCCTTTGGAACGACTTTCTTGTGACTTCGGCAGACTTACTCTGCGTTCCTTAGAACGACTTTTTGTTGCTTCGAAGAATTTTCGATAGTTCGAAGGTCCTCTTTGTTATCACAAGTCTTTGAACTTTAATCAATATAAGCCTGTGAAGAAAATATATTTTCCTTGTAGGAATCAACGAAACTAATTACATGAAACCTAAACAATGTCCTTTATTACAGAAAATAAAACTGAATGAAAAAGATTACTATTAAGGTAGGATATTTGTCAATAGATGTGCTTTGACTCTGGCACAGTGCTATTGACTGTACGAGCTTCGGACTGCTCTCTGAAGTCCCTCTGGTGTGGAGCATACTGGCTCCCTTCTGGCTGCTGGCCTTGTTGCAACGGAGGTGGAGGCGGAGGCTGTTGCCAGGAAGCTTGAGGCTGACTCGCCGAAGCAACAGAAACTGCAGGATGATTGCCCACATATTCTGGGATGTAGGGCGAATGATACGAAGTTGTATGCATGACCTGCTTCGGCTGAGCTTGTTGTGCTGCTGCTTCAGCTATTTCCTTTTGCTTCTGAATAGTAACATGGCACATCCTGGTAGTATGGCCTTTGTTCTCACCGCAGAATAAGCAAAAGATTCTTCTCGGTTGATCGCCAAATCTTCCTCCAAAGCCCCTAGCGCCTCTGCCTCTTGGAGCTAGTGGTCGAAAGGAACTTTGCTGTTGCCCCGAAGCCTGTGAGGAACATTGTGGCCTTTGCTGTTGGCTTCCTCTATCATCATTTTGTGTAGAGTTATGAATTGATCTCACGTGCCTCGGGTAGAACCTCCCTCCGAAGCCCCTGGTCATTTCAGAAAACCTGAAAGCCTCCTCCCTTCTTTGGCGAAAATCATTATCGGCCCGAATGTACTCGTCCATCTTCTGGAGCAGCTTCTCCAAAGTTTGAGGAGGCTTCCTAGCGAAGTACTGAGCTGACGGTCCTGGCCGAAGCCCCTTGATCATGGCCTCAATGACAATTTCATTGGGCACCGTTGGTGCCTGTGCCCTCAAACGCAAGAACCTTCGGACATATGCCTGAAGGTATTCTTCGTGATCCTGGGTGCACTGGAACAGAGCCTGAGCAGTGACCGGCTTCGACTGAAATCCTTGGAAGCTAGTTAACAACAAGTCCTTCAGCTTCTGCCATGAAGTGATCGTTCCTGGTCGAAGGGAAGAGTACCAGGTTTGAGCAACACTCCTGACAGCCATAACGAAAGATTTGGCCATGACTGAAGCATTGCCACCATACGAAGATACTGTTGCTTCGTAGCTCATCAAAAACTGCTTCGGGTCTGAGTGGCCATCGAATACGGGAAGCTGGGGCGGCTTGTAGGACGGAGGCCAAGGTGTAGCCTGCAGCTCAGCGGACAGAGGAGAAGCATCATCAAAAACAAAATTCCCATGATGGAAATTGTCATACCAGTCATCTTCGTTGGGAAAACCCTCCTGATGAAGATCTTGGTGTTGAGGCCTTCGGTGCTGCTCATCCTGGGCAAGATGACGAACTTCTTCAGAGGCTTCGTCTATCTGCCTCTGCAGTTCAGCTAGCCTGGCCATCTTTTCTTTCTTCCTCTGTACTTGTTGATGAAGCATCTCCATATCTCTGATTTCTTGATCTATCTCGTCCTCTGGTGGTGTCGGGCTGACAGCCTTCCTTTTCTGGCTTCGGGCCTCCCGCAGGGAGACTGTCTCCTGATTGTGGTCTAGTGGTTGCAGAGCTGCAGCCCCAGTCGCTGAAGCCTTCTTCGGCGCCATAACGAAGGTTTATGATCGCCGAAGGTGTTCAAAAAAACTCAGAGTGGAAGTGAGTTCACCGGAGGTGGGCGCCAATGTTGGGGACTTGTTCTCAAATGCTATGAATTAAGAACAAGGCAACATAGAAAATATTAATCGTTAAAGTCCTTCGTCCTCCGAAGCATTATTTCCCTTAGGATATAATGGTTTACGGACGAAGGTTATGAAGGACGTACCTTCATAAATTCATTAAACAATGACGAAGGATGAAATGTAAAGAATATAAAAGACAACATGAACAATTATATATTATTATCAGGTATAAACAGAAATATCGTTGAATTACAAGTGTACCTTCAATTGAAAGGAGATGATAGTACAAGCGTGACGCAAAAAGCGAATGCCAAGTCAGCGTGAACAGTACGGGGTTACTGTTCTCCTATTTATAGGCACGGGACACAACCCATACAAAATTACATTCATGCCCTTTACACTTGATAATAATTCTATAGTACTCTGTCGAGGTTTAAATAGCCTTTTCATCTTTAAGTCGGTTTCACTTTTTGCTACCGCACCGAAGCTTTCCTGCTCACACCTTCGGCTCTGTATCAACCTTCGTATTGCTCTGGTCTACTGTGATGCTGACTTGAATCCGAAGATACCTGTTCACACATTATACTCCAGAAATACTGTTAAATCCTGTTTTTGAGGACCTTCGGATGCCGAAGGTCCCCAACAACTCTCTTCCCCAATCTTCTTCTCTCACTTCTCAGTCCTTCTCTCAGCCGAGCGCCCCCTCATCTTATATCTTGGTTTTTCTCACTCTCCTCTCAAATCCACTCAAAATACTCTCAAGTCTTGCCAAATTTTTGGGAGAAAATTTGTGGGGTTGTTCCCCTTGAGCTCCTTCACACTTCCCCCCATATTTTTGAGATTTGACTGCAAGAATCTCTAGATCGAGGTAACTCCATTGTTCTTCATTCTTGTGACTCGATCTATGTACTTAGTGTATTTATTGTGATTCCCTTCGAGGAGTAGTAAGGGTTGGATGTTTGAATCAATCCTCGAATGATTCTTTTTATCATGGACATTTTTGTGAAGAAGAATCAGTGTGTATTGCTCATGACAATTGAACCATTCACATGAATGGTTGAACTATGTGCTCAAATTCACTCTTGGTTATCTTCACATGTGTTCTTTAAATTCCTTGAAAATCATTACTTCTCTCACCTTGTGTCTCTCGTTTGGACTCAAGGATGGTTCGTCGCCGAAATCCTTCAGTCATTGAATCTGACTCTGATGAAGACTTCCCAGAGATTCATGAGGAGGTACCAACTAGGTCTTAGAGTGGTCGTGGGTGTACGGCTCGAATTCCTTCTAGCCGCTCTCGCCCTGCTACGAATCCTTAGGCCTGGGAGCCTTCAAGCGATGATGATGGTGGTAAAGACGATGTAACTGATCTTCCTCCTCCAGATGCTCGCATTGTCAGGGGTCTGGTTCTGCATAAGGTCCAAGCCCGAAGAACTGCGAGTGAGGAGATCACTGATTTCAGTGCCAGTGGAGGCTTGACACTTCTTCAAGACATGTGCTTCCTAAATCCAGCTCTTCGTAGGAGACACATTCACATCAAAGGTAATCGCTTCTGGATGCTGCTGCATGTGGACTTCTGCAACACTGTTATTCTTTCCAAGAAACATTAACTCATCTTGCATCAACATCATATAAACTGGAGTGGTTGTGAAAATATTGGTGATAGGGAAATGTCCATGGCCTTGAGGGCTTGTGAGGACAAAAATATGAAAGACATCATGACTTTCACTTTTGATTGGAATGATGAGATCATTGTACAGTTTTACTCCACTCTCTGGATAAAAAGAGCTGATGAAGAAAGTCCCTACAACTACCCCTACATGAATTTATTTCTTGAAGGGAGTTGGTACAAAGTCAGTTACAGGAGGTTTGCCCACATCTTGGGATTCTCCGATAATGACATTGCTGGGGACTGTGGCGGAACTGCCCGAATTATTCCAGCTTAAGTGCCTAAGTCACGCCTCAAGGGCAGCAACACACTTAAATCGGAATAATCTGTCAGTACCTCAGATCTAGTCTGATAAAGCCACTTAACCAGGATCAAATACCACATACTCACTCGAAGGTGAGTCACAGAAGAAATACAATAAAACAGGAAAAACCTCAAATTAAAGTACTGGAATTATTACATAAATCGGAGTTTTTCAAGTAGCTGGTAAAAGTTCATAAATCAAAATGCAGCGGATAATCGATGTTGTCGGTAGCGAGGAAATGGGCAAGGCCTAGCCCACTACTCCTCTTGCTCCTCTCCTGTCGGAGCAGCATCCCACTCGACCGTACAACCCGGTGGCAGGGGGGTAGGCCAAGTCACACTATCAACCATATCCTGCAGCGTACCTGCAAAAATTATGCCACAAGCAAGGCTGAGTATACTAATACTCAGCTAGACTTACCCGGTGTGAGTAAACTACTCCTCTACCTCTAGACCATGCAGTTGTTTGGCTGAGGGGTTTGGTTTGCCAAAAGCACTAGCTGCATCTAAAATCAAGTTTTAGCTTTTCCAATTTCTAGCATCATTAGCTTAGCTAATTTTGTTCCTTCTAAGCATACATGGTAACAAGCATTTTGTACAAACAACAAGTTATTTCATGTAAACCTCATTTCACTTCTTACTCAATGTAGTACAAGGGGTCAAGCAGTCTCATTAGCTGCGAGAAGCATACGATTCGAATCGAGTTTTAATCCTTGCAAGGTAAACCTAAACACGCGACATGTCAGGGCACTCCGTCCCCACACATGTCAATCGTCCCCATTGATTCCCCGTTTGCGGCCAGGGCTCACCGCCTTGGCATACAATGCTCCACTGTCCCCGGCTGTTGCCGTGCAGTGACCGCACTTGTACCCACCATAGCTAGCATGGGAGACCCAGTCTCAGGACAAGTGAGGGATAAAGTCCACGCCCGGCTTCACTCAGGTACTAGGTTTACCGGTTACCATATT
Source organism: Zea mays (assembly GCF_902167145.1). Classification (NCBI taxonomy): domain Eukaryota; kingdom Viridiplantae; phylum Streptophyta; class Magnoliopsida; order Poales; family Poaceae; genus Zea; species Zea mays. Next base: position 132,765,439 of record NC_050100.1, on the reverse strand, counting down.
TCTCGACATGTGTTTAGTACGTTCAAACGCTTGACTCAGGTATCCACACATTAATCCTTAATTCCTTTTCCCGTCTCATAGACAAGGCATCCTTCCTGGATCGAAGCCCATAGACCATCATAGATCCCGTTATCAAGATGAATACAATCAATTCCTGACCTCGCGCGAGTGCTAGAAAAATCACTCGACTTCTACCGAGATCTTGATTGGCATAGCAGCTACTCGACCTAGCATACTAGTATCCATCTCAAAAAGGAATCCTAAGTTCACGCAACTAAGGGTTTCAAGCAACTCCTACACTAAAGTGCACATTACAAGCCTACAAACATTTAAGTGTAGTAAAGTAGCATATATAAACGGTTATGCATAAACTAGGGCTTGCCTTCAGTTACTGGGGCTGCGGGGAGATCCTCGATGGCAGTCTCGGGAGCTTGCTCCTGGTCCTCCTCGTGGACAACTTCTTGCTCGGGGATGAGCACGTACTCTCCGTCAGCGAGATTGCAATCTAATGAATGCAATGAGTAAGATACATGCATGATATGATATGCAATTTAGCAATTAAACATTAATGGTGAATGATCATTTTAATAAGGTAGGGCTTAATCTTGCTACTCGAAGATTTTGGTGGTATACTTAGCAAATTAGGTCAAGCTTAGTTAAGCTAAGTGGTAAGTTCATTTTGGTGTTCCACTGATTTCCTTTTAATGTCTTAGTGAGAATTTAATAAGATTTCTAGTTGAACTTATCGGAGCGAGGTTTATTTTTCCCTTCTTTCCTTCTATTCCTTTTATGCCTTTAAGGTGGGTTGAACTACAAGTTAACTTAATAAATTTCCAAAACTTCTGCAAAAATTACAGTGCCTTCTTACTGGTGTATAAGTTTCGGTCTCCAAATTTGGGGTTTAAAAAGTAAGTGGTTTTCTCTGTATAAAATTATCAATTATTGGGGCAGAAAGGGTGTTTTGAACTACAACTCCTTTTTAACAGAGGGTTATTCTTTAAGACATATTTTTGCTGGCATTTAGGGGTTATAACATGACTTTGTTTAAATTTCTAGCCATTAATACTTATTAGTTATTTTTCTATGATTTTCTAAAGTTTCTAGCCAAAGGGGTGCTTTCTACTACCACTATATTTGAAAAATGTCAAACGACATATTTCTAATTTTTCCTATCTTCTTCTTTGTGCAAGAGCAATCATTCTAAAATTTGGTAACTTTTTGCTTAAGGGAAGGGTGGTAGGAATTATGGATTAAATGGCCTTTTTCATGAAGTATTGGCAATGAGTATTATTTTTTAGCTTTCAATTGGGTTTTGCATTTTTCTCTGGTGGCCTATTTTATTATTGATCTAGTAAAATTTTATTTGCCAACTGTTGCACACTTTTTGGCTTACTTATGATTTAATTGAAATATGGCTTAATATCAAGTTTTATTTGTTTACCCTACTTAAAATGATGGACTGAGATGTTTATCATTTTTGTAGTGAGGTTCTAGGGGTTACAAGTCCACTGAATTTTTATTAACAATTTTGAAATTGTTTTCATAATTCTAATAATTGTTTTTCTAGTTGATTAGTGCATAATAAAATATTTCTTCTAGAATTTGCTCTGGACTAGGGGTCCCTTTATTTTTTCTAGGTTCTTTGTTACTTAAGTAGGCTAGGAAAAATAATTGCATTCACTGTTCATTACTTTCTAATACCTCTCTGATTTTCTTAAGTTTTGGGAAAAATGGCTTTTAATGGATAATCCTACTTAAATTTCCAATACTGGGGTGCTCACTATTTTTAAACAGTGTCTAAATGGGGTTTGAACATCTACAAATTTTCTTAAGTTCAGCACAAAAGCATAACTAGTTTTCTATAATTTAATAAGGTTTGGTCATTTCCCTTAATCAATTTCAAACTAAAAAAATTCAAAACAGAAAGCATAGGGTTCATTATTTTTAATTGATAGTCCATAATATTTTGAATTCAGCAAAATTGGTTTGGTCAAATTTGGTTGAATATAACTCAAGATATAAATTTCCAAAGTTCTATGCTGAATTTAAAAAGATTAATTAGAAATAGATAAAGGGAAAACAGTTTTGTGCTAGGGTCCCTGGCGAAAGATCTTAAATGAATTACAGACAGGTCCTCAGTGCATTATTCACATGAGTCTACGGCTCTGCAGAAAACCCCCTAGGGTTTCTGGAAATCAAACCCGCGGTCCTTCCCTAATGGAACAGTGGCCGCGGAAGAAGAAAGGGGCGGAGGGGCTTACCGATGGCGAGGCTGCTCCGATGAGGTGGTCGAGGATGTAGGGGAGGTCTTGAGGATCACGGCGATGTGCGGGTCGCCGTCGAGGATGGTCAAAGTCGGCCGGTCCACGTGCGCAGGCGGACGAGCTCGTCGGCGGCGAGGAGTCCGGCCTGCTCACGGCGCGATAGTCCAATCAAACGGGTCAGAGAGCTTCACTGGATGCTAGGGAAGACGTGGGTGCAAGGAATCGGAGAATGACTCTGGATTGCTCGGTCTACGCGCGTAGGCGGGCGACCGAAGTCCGGCGAGGACGATCTTGGGTTTCCGGTGAGGTTCTGCCTGGTCCGAGGGCTTGGAAAGCTTCACGAGCCACTGGCGAAGCTAACCAAAGGGCTGGCGCGACTTGGAAGCGACTTGAGGGAGCTGGCCGCGGTGGCCGAAGCTTGGGCAGTATTGGCGGGCGGAAGAAAGGCTCGCCGGAGCTAAAGAGGGGCGCCTAGCCAGCGAGGGTGAGCACGAGGTGAGGCGAGGCGCGCCCGGGGAGTCTTTAAAGGAGCGGGCGAGCATGGCCGAGGGCGAGGGCGCGCGACGGACTTGACCGGACGCTAAGGCGAGCGCGCGCGGGGGTTGGGCGAACGCCGACGTGCAGACCAGGGTCGAACACGTGTGCGCGTTCATTCTGCCCGAGTTCTGGCGCGTGTGGTCATTCATCCGAGCCTGCTCTCGCCTTGGTCAGTACACAAATCCTCTTCTCCCTATAAGCTACCGATCTTGTGTGGGGGTCATAGGATTTTGCCTACTGGTTTAAAAGATTTGGAGCTCTGAAGTCTGATCTGTCTCCCAGCCCGAGCCCGAGGCAAATCCTTGGATTTGTCGTGTCTAGGGCCTGTGTCCCAATGCCATCATCTGGCATGTGACAGAGGAGTTAGTTAGACACGATTTTGTCAATGGGAGCATTTGGATTAGAGTCAAGGATCAAGGTGAACATGCTCGGTTGTTGTTCAAGGGCTGAAAATTCAGAAATAAGAATTTCAGATTTCCCCATTGAACTCCACTTAAATGGCTTGTTTGGAGTTTTTAATAAACTATTTTGGCCAAGCTTTCATAATCTTTATTGTAGCTTATTTAGTGTATTTCAATGTTTATAATTGGCCTAAGCCTTGATTTTATGTTTTTCATGGTCTTTCATCCCTTTTCTTCATTTCTACTTAAATAGCTTAAGTAGGGTTAGTATTAGTGTTTCAACATTTTCCCTTTTGGAAAACCTCATTTGTTTTAGACATGATTCTTTAGATATAAACTTAGTGGATCTTTTATTCTTACATTGATTTGGTGCTTATGCTCAATTTGGCTCACATGAAATGATTGTTCTTGGGTTAGCACTGAGAAAAGCCCTAGGTGACACTGGTGTGTCACAGCCTTCCCCCTTAAAGGAATCTCGTCCCGAGATTCGGGTCGGAGTCCTCCCGGGGTGAAGCGAAGGGTGAGACTTACATGAAGTAGGTGCTTTATTTATTAGGGCATCTGCTCTTCGAATGTCATTCTCTTTGCAACTTCAGAAGGAAGTCCTTTTTAACTTTAGTTTTATAATTACTTCATTTTGATTTAAGATCATTTTTTGAAATTTAGATTCGAAAGGCAGGAGGAGGGGCTGGGCATGATTACGTACCAACTTTCTTTGGTAGGCAATCGGGGAAGTTGGAACGCAGGAATTCCTCAGTCTCCCAAGTAGCCTCTTCCTCTGAGTGATTACTCCATTGGATCTTATACATTTTGATCGATTTAGCCCGAGTTGATCTTTCTTTGCATTCCAGAATCTTGGAAGGGTACTCTTGGTACGATAGATCTGGCTCTATCTCCAATTCTGGTTTTGCTATGATCTCGGTCGGCAATTGAACACACTTCTTCAGCTGGGATACATGGAACACATTGTGGATGGCAGACAGTTTTGGAGGTAACTTCAATTTGTATGCCATGGGTCCACATGCTTCTATGATCTCATAAGGTCCAATGTAACGAGGGGCTAACTTGCCTTTGATCCCGAATCTCTGCACTCCCTTGGTGGGTGATACCTTCAAATATACGAAATCTCCCACCTCAAACTGGAGAGGTTTCCTCCTCTTATCATGGTAACTCTTCTGCCTGGCCTGAGCAGCTTCTAGATTCTTCCTGATTAGTTTGACCTTCCTTTCGGCTTCAGTCACTAAGTCAGGTCCGAAAACTTCTCTTTCTCCAGGCTGAGACCAATTGAGGGGTGTTCTACACCTTCTTCCATAGAGAGCTTCAAAGGGTGCCATCTTTAGGCTAGATTGATAACTGTTGGTATAAGCAAACTCTGCCAAGGAGAGGTGCTTATCCTAGTTCTTGCCACAATCGATTACACAAGCCCTCAGCATATCTTCAAGAATTTGATTTACCATCTCGGTCTGACCATCAGTCTGTGGGTGGTAAGCTGAACTTCTTATTAGCTTGGTTCCCAAAGACTCTTGCAGTTGTTCCCAAAATCTGGCAACAAAAGGGGCTCCTCGCTCAGATACAATGGTCCGGGGCAATCCGTGCAAACACACGATTCGGTCAATGTACAACTCTGCATACTTTTGAGCCTTATCAATGGTGTGCACTGGGAGAAAATGTGCCACTTTCGTCAGTCGGTCCACAATTACCCAAATCGAATCATGATGAAGAGAGGTGTTGGGCAGACCCACAATGAAATCCATGCTGATGTCATCCCATTTCCATGAAGGTATAGACAGTGGTTGCAAAGCTCCAGCTGATTTCAAGTGGCTTGCCTTTATCCTCTGACAGGTGTCACATTCCGATACATATTGGGCTATCTCCCTCTTCATTCTGGTCCACCAATACAACGGCTTCAAATCATGGTACATTTTGGTGCTCCCTGGATGCATGGAGAATTTGGAGAGATGGGCCTCATCCAAGATTCTCTTCTTGAGATCCTTATTTTTAGGAACTACCAATCTGCCTTCAAACCACAATATACCCTTCCCATCTTGGCGGAAACATTTATACTTCTCGGTCTTCTAATGGAGGTTCTCCTTGATAATCTGTACTCCCTTGTCACTGAGCTAGGCCATGATGATCTGGTCTTGCAAAGCTAGCTCAACAGAAATGTGAGACAAAGCACCAGAAGGAATTACTTCAATCTTCATCTTGCTCAACTCATCACACAAGGTGTCAATGCGAGAATCCATCCTGACACAGTTGCATTGCAACTTCCGACTCAAGGCATCTGCTACCACATTGGCTTTTCCTAGGTGATAATATACCTCCAGGTCATAGTCCTTGATCAGCTCTAGCCATCTTCTCTGTCTCATGTTGAGATCAGCCTGAGTAAAGATATACTTAAGGCTCTTATGATCAGTGAAGATGTTGCAGTGGGTTCCCATCAAATAGTGCCTCCACATTTTTAATGCATGAACCACGGCTGCTAACTCCAAATCATGAGTGGGATAGTTTTGCTCATGAGGCCTGAGTGCTCTCGATGCATAAGCAATGACTCGGTTGTCTTGCATCAAGACACAACCTAGTCTAGTGCCAGAGGCATCATAATACACATCAAATGGCTTGCTGCTTTCGAGTTGTGCTAACACCGGTGATGTGGTCAAATGTTCCCTTAATGCATGAAAGGCATCTTCACACTTCTGACCCAAAACAAACTTGGCTTCTTTCTTCAACAGCTCAGTTATGGGCTTCGCAATTCGAGAAAAATCCGGAATGAATCTTCGGTAATAACCAGCCAATCCTATAAAACTTCGAATCTGACGGACAGTCGTTGGTGGCTTCAAGTTCATCACCTCTTGCACCTTATCAGGATCAACAGCTATACCTGCCTGAGAGATAGTGTGACCCAAGAATTTAATCTCCTTTAGCCAAAAATCACACTTTGACAATTTGGCATAAAGATGGTGCTCTCGCAGACGTTGAAGCACTACATGCAAATGCCCGATATGTTCTTCTTCGTTCTTCGAGTACACCAAGATATCATCGATGAAAACCACTACGAATTTGTCCAATTCAGGCATGAAAACAGAATTCATCAGATACATGAAATATGCTAGTGCATTAGTCAGCCCAAATGACATCACCAAGAATTCATATAGCCCATATCTGGTTGAGAAAGCAGTCTTCGGAATATCGCTTGCTCGTATCTTGATCTGATGATAGCCGGAGCGAAGGACTATCTTGGAAAACACTTTGGCTCCGACCAACTGATCGAAAAGAACATCAATACGAGGCAAAGGATACTTGTTCTTGATAGTCACCGCGTTAAGTGGGCGGTAATCTATACATAGCCTCAAGCTTTCATCCTTCTTCTTTACAAACAAGGCTGGACATCCCCAAGGCGAAGTACTTGGGCGGATAAAACCTTTGTCCAGCAATTCTTGCAATTGCTTTTTCAATTCTGCCAACTCAGCGGGTGGCATCCGGTAAGGCCTCTTGGAAATAGGTGTCGTTTCCGGTTGCAACTCGATGGCGAATTCAATATCCCGGTCTGGTGGCATTCCTGGCAATTCATCGGGGAAGACATCTGCATACTCATAGACCACTGGAATCTTCTTCAGAGATAACTCCATCATCGCAAAAGCACACGACTAAGTAGAGTCTTGACGGGGCAGAAACAAGGTGAAACTCCCACAGATCGGGGAATTAACTTCCACGATGCGGCTGGCTACATCAAGCACTACTTGGTGTAGGGGCATTCAATTAGTGCCCAGAATAATATCCACATTTTCCAAACCCAAAACAAGAAGGGTGGTTTTGATAATGTGGCTTCCCAGTTGAATAGGCACACTTCAGATTAATTGGTTGGTTGCAGTTTTACCCCCAGGTGTGGTTATTATGAATGACCCTTTTGCATGACAGAAAGGCAATTGACATTTAGCACTGAACTTTTGGCTAATGAAACTATGAGATGCACCATAATCAAACAAAATTAAAGCAGGTTGATTAAAAACTAAAAAGATACCATTCATAATGGGGGCTCCCTCAGGTAACTCCTCCAGAGTAGTGAAGTTGAGCTTCCTTTGCCTGACTTGTACCTTCTGCTTTCTTCCCTTGTCTTGATTTGGTGCTGGCATCTGCCTCTGCTGATTTCTTAGGCAATTCTTGGCATAGTGGCCCACATTGCCACAAGTGAAGCACTTGTTCCCATTGCCCTGGCAAAACTGTGACTATTGTGGAGGCTGATTGTTCCTGGGAGCGGGAGCTAGAAAACGAGGGGGTGCCGGCTGCTGCTGCTAAGGTGGCCTGATCACCCATCTGCCTGCCTGCTGAAATCCCTTACTCTGATTGTGAGAAACAATCTTGAACCTCTGGGCCTGAGCGGATGGTGCTGCCATCGGTGCCTTTCTCTTCTTCTCTGCCCGGTGAGCTACAATACAGTCCTCCTGGGAGATGGCTAGGTTGACCAACTCATTGAAGCTATCAGCACGGACAGTGTTGATACGTTCCCGCAGCTTGGTGTTGAGACCCCTGCGGAAGCGGTCTCTCTTCTTCTCGTCAGAATCAGCATGATAACCTGCATACTAGCACAGGTCGTTGAAGGACTGAGCGTACTGCAATACCGTGCGGGTTCCTTGATTGAGTGCCAGAAATTCATTCAGCTTGCGATCAAGAATTATGGCTGGGATATGGTGCCCTCTGAAAGCAGTCTTGAATTCCTCCCAGGACACTTCACGATCAGCGGGGAGCATAGCACAGAAGTGGTCCCACCAAGTCCGAGCAGGGCCACAAAGCTGTTGCGTGGCGAAGCGAGCCTTGGTCTCATCGGGGTAGTCTCCCGTGAGGAGGGGAAACTTGGACTCAACAATCGGAGCCACACGTCGGCATCCAATGGATCCTCTGCCTTGGTGAAAAGGGCAGCTGCGTGCTTAGGAACTCCTGGTAGGTTGCCACTGCCGGAGGTCGCTGCTGCTGGCCTCCACCATGCTGCTGGGGGTGGGGCTGGCGCTGCAAGAGTTGTCGTAGAATCTCATTCTGCTGGGCCATAAGCTCCTGCACTATGGGAGCTGGAAGAGGTGGCGGGGGAACTTGCTCGTTATGCCCGCGACGTTGTCCAGCTGCCATCTGAAAATAGAGATTGTCACCAATGTTATCCCAATTCACAAGTTCGAACGACATGCTATTATCTCATATGGAAAGAAAATTGCCATAATCATAACATTAAGTTCGAAGGAAGATAACATGGTTACAACATCCCACAGATCTCAAAAGTTCTCAAGGGTTACATCAATTAGGGGAAAGTACCCGTAAGCCTAGTCCAAAATCTGCCATTAACTAAGCTCGTGTAGGTTTCTATCCTCTAAGACGTCAAAACGACTTGTCAACCCTGAGTAGTGGAAGCGACACTAGATGCGGGTGAAGGGGGCATCGCGGAGGTAGTCCCATTGGCACCAGGGGCTGGTCCTAACTCCTCAGGAGCCTCTTCTCCCTCGCTTCCGACCTCATTGGCCTCCATCTCCAAGTGGTGCATGTGTAGGTGGTCATTAGCTTCTTCGAGTTCCCGCTGCACATCGTGGAGCTGGTTCTCCAAGACATCAATAGTGTTGTCTCGGATCTCCACCTGCTGGTCCAAGGTGGTGATGCACTGGCTTAGCCTTTCCACCTATAGGTCCTTCTCCACCAACTCGGAGGACAAGTCGACCACAAAGTCTTCTCGGCTATCAAGGGTGAGCTTGGTGGTTTGAGCGATGTTAGCAAGATGTGCCATAGCGTCGCTCTGCAGGGCCTGAAGGCGGTACAACGCACTCATGCACTGAACAGTGACCCTCCCAACCAAGTCAGGATACATTGCCCACACATCTTTCACATGGCTCACACGGTTACACCACATGGGGTCATCCTTCTTCTCAGCAGGGAAGAATCCCAAGGGGTGCATCACCATCTCTAGGGGATGGTAACCACAGAAAGTTGTCAGGGCCTTCATTGCTGCCGCTTTAGTGGTGTCGTCCGTCCTGAATCCAATCATCTCGGAGTCAAGAGAACGCCAACCCGGCTGAAGGGGATGAACCTCCAAGGTCAGCCAGACTCGGCAACGTGGTACCTGATGCTCCTCGTACAGCTGCACCGTGTACAAAGGGGGCGTAGGGTAACCGGCAGAGTTAAGCACTTCCCACAAGATGGAAGGAAAGCCATCGTGAGAAAGGAAGTCAGAGCTGAAACGAGTGTCTCCTCCACTGGCGGGGTGGGTGAATTCATCTGTGGAAGGGGATCAGATGGTAAAGATTATGGTGGAAGGAAGAAAATAAAAGAGTCTGGATGCTAAGGAAGTGGGTTAGCTCAAACTTTTACTTCTTTAATTCTTAATCCTTCAAATTTTATAATGCATGCATGCTGAAAATAACGTCTCCTCTCCGAAATAAAAGGGTGCTCCTAGGGCATCCTTTTAAAAATCTACATACTAGCCCACAGGGCCTACTAACTTAGCCACCTATTTCTCCCTCTATCCCTAAGGCCTTTCGTCCTAGGTCTAGCAGTCTAGTCCTGACGATTCTTATCAGTTTCTAAGCAAGTTTTAGATTTTGAAAATTGGTATTCGTGGTTTATTGTCCTTCTCTATGGTGGTATTTGCTCCGATACTAGCTGTGGCAGAACCGCTCGAATTATTCCAGCTTAAGTGCCTAAGTCACGCCTCAGGGGCAGCAACACACTTAAATTGGAATAACCCGTTAGTCCGTCAGATCTAGTCTGATAAAGCCTCTTAACCAGGATCAAATACCACATACTCACTCAAAGGTGAGTCACAGAAGAAATACAATAAAACAGGAAAAACCTCAAATTAAAGTACTGGAGTTATTACTTAAATCGTAGTTTTTCAAGTACCTGGTAAAAGTTCATAAAACAAAATGCAGCGGATAATCGATGTCGTCGGTAGCGAGGAAATGGGCAAGGCCTAGCCCACTACTACTCTTGCTCCTCTCCAGTCGGAGCAGCATCCCACTCGACCGTCCAACCCGGTGGCAGGGTGGTAGGCCAAGTCACACTATCAACCATATCCTACAGCGTACCTGCAAAAATTATGCCACAAGCAAGGCTGAGTATACTAATACTCAGCTAGACTTACCCGGTGTGAGGAAACTACTCCTCTACCTCTAGACCATGCAGTTGTTTGGCTGAGGGGTTTGGTTTGCCAAAAGCACTAGCTACATCTAAAATCAAGTTTTAGCTTTTCCAATTTCTAGCATCATTAGCTTAGCTAAGTTTGTTCCTTCTAAGCATACATGGTAACAAGCATTTAGTACAAACAACAAGTTATTTCATGTAAACCTCATTTCACTTCTTACTCAATGTAGTACAAGGGGTCAAGCAGTCTCATTAGCTGTGAGAAGCAGACGATTCGGATCGAGTTTTAATCCTTGCAAGGTAAACCCAAACACATGACATGTCAGGGCACTCCGTCCCCACACGCATCAACCGTCCCCATTGATTCCCCATTCGCGGCCAGGGCTCACCGCCTTGGCATACAATGCTCCACTGACCCCGGCTGCCGCCGTGCAGTGACCGCACTTGTACCCACCATTGCTAGCATGGGAGACCCAGTCTCAGGACAAGTGAGGGATAAAGTCCGCGCCCGACTTCACTCAGGTACTAGGTTTACCGGTTACCGTATTTCCCGACATGTGTTTAGTACGTTCAAACGCTTGACTCAGGTATCCACACATTAATCCTTAATTCCTTTTCCCGTCTCATAGACAAGGCATCCTCCCTGGATCCAAGCCCATAGACCATCATAGATCCTGTTGGGGACTTGTTCTCAAATGCTATGAGTTAAGAACAAGGCAACACAGAAAATGTTAAACATTAAAGTCCTTCGTCCTACGAAGCATTATTTCCCTTGAGAGATAATGATTTTCGGACGAAGATTATGAAGGACGTACCTTCATCAATACAACATATAAATAATGAAGAAGGAGACATATGAAATACAAAAGATAACATAAACAGTTATGTATTATTATCAACTCATTTCTATTTTATTATTATGGAAAAATAGAGATGATAACAAATTACAAATGTACCTTCGGCTTGAAAGAAGGTAAAAGTACAAGCGTGACGCAAAAGCCAATGCCAAGTCAGCATGAATAGTACGAGAGCACTGTTCATCTATTTATAGGCACGAGACGCAGCCCATGTAAAATTACATCCATGCCATTTACATTTGCTAATAACTCTATAGTAATCCATCGAGGTCTAAACAGCCTTTTCATCTTTAAGTCGGTTTCCTTTTCTGCTATCGTGCCAAAGCTCTCCTGCGCATAGCTTCGGCTCTGCACCATCCTTCGTATTCCTTGTACTTCTTCATACTGTGGTTTCAATCCATGTCCGAAGGTACATGTTTATGTATTATACTCCAGAAACATTGTTAAATCATGTTTTTGAGGACCTTCGGAAGCCGAAGGCCCCCAATAGTAGCCCCTCGCAATATTAATTTGTTAGAATGATAAATTCAGATTGCGATATGGACGAAGGCCCTAAGTCGAAGGTCCGAAAAAACACCTTCCCTTTGCTAGAATAGCAACAGTCAATGACAAGCGGGGCCCTCTTGTTTTCAACGTACTAGGCGTATAAATAAGAGCACACTACGAGCTCATTTGATATGCTTTTTTGACATCTGCTTTGCTTGCTCAATTTTTAGCTCTTGCCTACAAACGCTTGCCTGACTTTTTAGATTTTTCTAGCTTCGGCCTTAAGAGCACATTTTCAGCATTTTCGAAGAGATGTCTCAAGATAAGAAGGCTGTTGTTGAAACGAAGCTGAGCCTTTCTGAGGAGAAGAATCTTGGCTTTCTTGAATCAATAGCGAAAACAAATACAGAGAAGATTACTAGAGAGATTTTAGAAGGCTTGTCTGAAGACACCGGTGATAGTGACAATTATGATGTGGAAAGTGGTGGCGAAGACTCCGAAGATCGACCCTGGCGACCAAGCCATTCATTTTTCAGAAAATCAAGTATTAAACAGAGTCATCTTGATAATATGAGAGGGAGATATTTTTGAGATATGTCTGTTGTGAGGGCAGATGATGGAGACAGGACTGTTCCTACTCCTGAAGAGAATGAAGTTGTGATCTTCTGAAGCTTTTTTAAAGCTGGGCTTCAGTTCCCCTTAAGCAAATTTGTGGTTGAAGTTTTAAAGATATATCAGGTCTACCTTCATCAAATTACTCCCGAAGCAATTGTAAGGATGGGAATCTTTGTCTGGGCCGTGAGGAGCCAGGGCTTGGTTCCAAATGCAAAAAGTTTCTGCAGTATGCACGAACTATTATACGAGACGAAGCCCTGGGGTAAGGAACAATATCATAACAATTTTGGCTGCTATAGCTTCGTTGCCCGCTCTGGCTCAAGCTCCCCAGTGCCGACTTTTTGGAAGAGATGGCCCGGAGACTGGAGAAGGAATGGTTCTATGTGAAAATTGATTTAAAGGCACGAGAAGACATTAAAGAGATAATCATGCGCCCTATCTGGCAGCGCTTCGGCCTTCGGAAGCCGAAGGTAGAGATTGATGAGGCAGCCGAAGGATGCCGAAGAGCCTTCGACACAGTTTGCTCTTTTATCGGGACAAGGGATCTAATCCAGGAACATATAGCTTTTAGAGTATGGCCACTTGTAGAAAAATGGGAAAGCTGAAGGAGACTGTCACTAAGACTGGCGAAGGAGAGCTAGTTCGGTTAAAGTACACCTTCAGATATGAAGGTAAGTTTGTTGAGCCGGATGATGACTGGTTAAAATGTATCGAAGCTACAAGTGATGAATTGGTTGGGCCGTACTCCAGAGCAGAAGATAACGCATTATCTGCAGCCTTCGGGAACCGGAAAAAGAAGAGATTAAACAGAGTTTTTGATGCTATTGGGTTTATGTACCCTGACTACCGGTACCCACTACGGGGTCAGAAAAGGAAAGGTGCGGCTCCTGTGAAGGATGTTGCTTCGGCTGCCTCTAGTGAGGCTACGCCGAAGAGGAAAAAAGTGAAGGTTCTCACTCACCGACCACGCTACATTGAAACGGCCACAGTGCCTGAATTTGGCGGTGAGGCCTCTTCGGCTACTGAAGCCAAAGAAACTGCGCTTATGCAGAAGACTGAAGAGCCGGCTGCAACGCTGAAGGCACAATTGGCCAAATTGGGTGAGCCGAAGGTCGATAGTATTAAAGAGACAGAGGTCGAGAGAACAAAGATATTAGAAGTTACAATTCCTTCAGCAGAAGTGACAGTGCCGAAGGCACAAAAAGATCTTACAGTTACCCCCAAGAGGAAAAGGATGGTCAACGTACTAGATGTGCTGGAAACGATAAAAACTTCAAGCTCTACTCCGAAGAAGACTGCCGAAGCTTCAAAAACACAAATTGAGGCAAAACTATCCGAAGCCGAAGCTGCTAAGAGCCAGGCTGAGACCGAAGCTGGGCCTTCAGAGCCCGCCAAGGAGAAATCCTTGGAAATTGGAGAAGGAGAAACGGAAAAAGAAGCTGCAAAACAAATTCTGTCTGAAAAAACTGCCATTCCTATTCCCGAAGCATCTTCTGAAGCTCTCGATTATATTGTACGATATGCTTCGGGAAAAAGGTTATCTGCAGAAGAAAAGCGAGAAGCTCAATATTATGCCCAGAAATTAAAATATCCAAAGGGGGCATTAATATTCAACGGCAGCGGAGAAGAAGATTTCTTGTATTGTCTCCCAGACAGCAAGGAAATTTCTGTCTGCCGGGAGATGGGCAAAAGCTTCGGATTACCGACGCTAGAAGATGGGCTTTTAGTGCTATCGAAAGATGAACTGGCAGACAGCTTAGCATATAACAGCTTAAAGGTATGAGAATGAATTTTTTGTATTAAAAAACCAAGATTTGTTTTATTTGCTTATACTTAATACCGCACTCCTTTCTCAGGGCCTAATTCTTAGCAACGCCCTCAGGGCGCAAAAAAGTGCCGAAGATGAAGGATGCACTATAGCTTTGAACAACCTTCGTTCCAAGGTGATTGAACTAAGGAACGAAGGTCTTGAAAAAGATAAAATCCTAAATTTATTGGTGAATAAAATAAAAGAAGATGAAGCTACTTCAAAAGCCTAAGCTGAAGCCCAGAAATGCGAAATTGAAGATCTTTGGAAACAGCTGGCAGAAGCAAAATTAAAATGTGCAATTGCCGAAGCTGACCGAGATGCTAATGATTACTGGAAAAATTATTGGGAGAAAACAACTGTAGAACTTCGGTCTTCAAAAGAAAGATGTTATGAAAAATCCATAGAATGTGTGGGAAAAATAAAGACTAGCTTCGCCAACGTTGGTGCATACTCCAGTGAGGACAACTTCGTAAGAGGCGATCCTGAGGGCCCAATTGAATGGATCAGCAGCGAAGCCGATGCCTTCGAGGAAATTTTAAATGGCCGCGAAGACATCTGCGCTTTCCCTGGCGCGAGAGGAGTTGCAGCTATCTTGGAGAAGATAGGTTGCGAACATGTAAAATCTTTGGCACAAAATGAAGCTGCCTTATCTATTGAAGATACAAAAGACCCCTCGGCGAAGCAAGCTTAGTTGGTGGAAAGTTTTTCACCGACATCTGGGAAAATGGAGGTCGAGGGATGGCCCACAAAATTATAAAGAAAAGTGAAAAAGATACTCACGATGCTAGAGAAGCAACAAAGGCAGCTGAAAAGACTGCAGAACTTGAAAGGCGGATTGGTATTGCCTAATTGCTTTTGACATTATGTTTTATTTTTGTGACTTCGGACTTATTTATGTTTTATATCGCAGCCGAACTATCTCCTCTCCCGGAGCCCTTCGAGTCACTGGCCGACCCCGAAGAAAAAAAGGAAGATGAAATTACTAAGATGGCCGAAGCTATTATGGACGAAGTTGTTACTCGACTACTAAACGAGGCTGCGGAAGCAGTTTTAAAAGAAGAATAGCTATTATTGTAAAAACATTTGGAATAATAATGTAATATTTGCTGAACAAAGTGTGTAATATTTTGTAGTTTTGAATGTAATATATAAGATGTTTGTACTTCAATTCTTTACGATGCATGAAACTTTATGTACATACCGTTTTTGAGCCTTCGGCGAAAAAACACCTTCCCTTCTTTTCATGCTTCGTGAAGAACATCCATATTCCGTAAAAACATTATGCTTCGTAAGCAATAAACCTTCTTTGATGTTAGAGTTGATGAAGCTGTACTTCTTCAAAACTTATTTTGTACCTTGACACAACTTCTTCGAAACAATTTCCGAAGATCAACATTGTATCCCCTTCTTGTGCCATTGATGCAATATGATGTATGATGTCATGTTATGCAAATGATGTGATGATGTTATGGTATGCAAAATGATATTTGTGCCGAAGATACACACACATTCCCACAGTAGAACACACAATCTCTTAGCCGTTTATTTTTCGGCTTCACCGCTTATTTTTCGGTGTATCAGCGCTGACTTTTCGCTGTAAGCCTCCCTTAGGAGCTTCTTCGCCTTCTATTTCGGCGGAATCAGCGTTTATTTTTCGCTGTAAGCTCTGCATTCCCTTTGGAACGACTTTTGAGCAGAAAACTTATGTTGCGCTCCCTTAGGAACGACTTTTTGTTGTTTCGGCAAACTTACACTGCGTTCCTTAGAACGACTTTTTGATGCTTCGACAAAACTTATACTGCGTTCCTTAGAACGACTTTTTGTTGCTTCGGCAAACTTGTAATATAATTGTGAACCCCGCGTTCTCTTGAGAACAACTTTCGTGCTTCACCGACTTTTGGAACTTCGTGAGTCTGTGAAGAAGGTATATTATATCATGACAATAACGAAGCTATTACAAGAAATTGAAAACAACAAAAGAACTAGGCTTTCAATGATTGCTCCTTATTGAAAAAGAAAATGATGACGAATGCAAAAACTGTTTCAGAGGTAGGATATCTCTTAGTAGATATGCTTCGATTCTGGCACAGTACTGTTGACTGTGCGAGCTTCGGACTCCTCCCTGAAGTCTCGCTGCTGGTGAGTATGCTGGCTCCCTTCTGGCTGTTGGCCTCTGGAGTATGCGGGTTGTATTGGTGGTGGAGGTGGAGGCTGTTGCCAAGATGCCTGTGGTTGGCTCGCCGAAGCGACAGAAGCTGCAGGATGGTTACCCACATACTCTGGTATGTATGGTGAGTGATACGAAGCAGTGTGCATAACCTGCTTTGGCTGGTTCTGTTGGGCTGCAGCTTCTTCTATCTCCTTCTATTTCTGAATGGTGACATGGCACATCCTTGTAGTATGGACCTTGTCCTCACCACAGAATAGGCAATAAATTTTCCTGGGCTGATCCCCAAACCTTCCACCGAAGCCCCTGGCACCTCTGCCCCTTGGAGCTGGCGGCCGAAGATAGCTTTGTTGCTACCCCGAAGCCTGGGAGGAATATTGTGGCTTCTGTCGTCATTCTGGGCGGAGTGAATTGATCTAACGTGCCTTGGGTGGATTCTCCCTCCAAAGCCCCTAGTCATCTCGGAGAACCTATAAGCTTCCTCCCTTCTTTGCCAAAAGTCATTATCAGCGCGGATATATTCATCCATCTTTTGAAGCAGTTTCTCCAGGGTCTGAGGGGGTTTCCTGGCGAAGTATTGAGCCGAAGGTCCTGGCCGAAGCCCCTTGATCATGGCCTCAATGACAATTTCATTGGGCACTGTTGGCGCTTGTGCCCTCAAACGCAAGAACCTTCGGACATACGCCTGGAGGTATTCTTCTTGATCTTGCGTGCACTGGAACAAAGCTTGAGCGGTAACCGGCTTCGTCTGAAACCCTTGAAAACTGGTGATCAGCATGTCCTTCAACTTCTGCCATGATGTAATTGTTCCTGACCGAAGAGATGAGTACCAGGTTTGCGCAACATTCTTGACTGCCATGACGAAAGATTTCGCCATGACTGCAGTATTGCCTCCATATGAAGATATGGTTGCTTCGTAGCTCATCAGAAACTACTTTAGATTTGAGTGCCCGTCGTACATGGGAAGCTGAGGTGGTTTGTAAGATGGAGGCCAAGGTGTAGCCTGCAGTTCTATTGACAGAGGAGAAGCATCATCAACAGCAAAATCTCCATGATGGGAATCATCATACCATCCATCACCATCAAACAATCCTTCTTGATGAAGCTCCCTGTGTTGGGGCCTTCGTTCTTGCTCATCTTGAGCAAGATGGCGTACTTCTTCCGTGGCTTCATCAATTTGCCTCTGAAGGTCGGCTAGTCGAGCCATCTTCTCCTTCTTTTTTATACTTGCTGATGAAGCATCTCCATGTTCTTGATTTCTTGGTCCAACTCGTTCTCCTGAGGTGTTGGACTAGTGGCCTTCCTCTTCTGGCTTCGGGCCTTCCTCTTCTGGCCTTCCTCTCCTGGTTCGGATCCAGCGGCTGCAGAGCGGCAGCCCCTGTCGCCGAAGCTTTCTTCGGTGGCATGACGAAGGTCAGTGCTTGCCGAAGGTGGTCGAAAAGACTTCACCGGAGGTGGGTGCCAATGTTGGGGACTTGTTCTCAAATGCTATGAGTTAAGAACAAGGCAACACAGAAAATATTAAACATTAAAGTCCTTCGTCCTATGAAGCATTATTTCCCTTGAGAGATAATGATTTTCGGACGAAGATTATGAAGGACGTACCTTCATCAATACAACATATAAATAATGAAGAAGGAGACATATGAAATACAAAAGATAACATAAATAGTTATGTATTATTATCAACTCAATTCTATTTTATTATTATGGAAAAATAGAGATGATAACAAATTACAAATGTACCTTCGGCTTGAAAGAAGGTAAAAGTACAAGCATGACGCAAAAGCCAATGCCAAGTTAGTGTGAACAGTACGAGAGCACTGTTCATCTATTTATAGGCACAGGACGCAGCCCATGTAAAATTACATCCATGCCCTTTACATTTGCTAATAACTCTATAGTAATCCATCGAGGTCTAAATAGCCTTTTCATCTTTAAGTCGGTTTTCTTTTCTGCTATCGTGCCGAAGCTCTCCTGCGCATAGCTTCGGCTCTGCACCATCCTTCGTATTCCTTGTACTTCTTCATACTGTGGTTTTGATCCATGTCCGAAGGTACCTGTTTATGTATTATACTCCAGAAACATTGTTAAATCATGTTTTTGAGGACCTTCGGAAGCCGAAGGCCCCCAAAAGATCCCGTTATCAAGATGAATACAATCAATTCCTGACCTCGCGCGAGTGCTAGAAAAATCACTCGACTTCTACCGAGATCCTGATTGGCATAGCAGCTACTCTACCTAGCATACTAGTATTCATCTCATAAAGGAATCCTAAGTTCATGCAACTAAGGGTTTCAAGCAACTCCTGCACTTAAGTGCACATTACAAGCCTACAAACATTTAAGTGTAGTAAAGTAGCATATATAAACGGTTATGCATAAACCGGGGCTTGCCTTCAATTGCTGGGGCTGCGGGGAGATCCTCGATGGCAGTCTCGGGAGCTTGCTCCTGGTCCTACTCGTGGACAACTTCTTGCTCGGGGATGAGCACGTACTCTCCATCAGCGAGATTGCAATCTAATGAATGCAATGAGTAAGATACATGCATGATATGATGTGCAATTTAGCAATTAAACTTTGATGGTGTTCCACTGATTTCCTTTTGGTGTTCCACTGATTTCCATTTAATGTCTTAGTGAGAATTTAATAAGATTTCTAGTTGAACTTATCGGAGCGAGGTTTATTTTTCCCTTCTTTCCTTCTATTCCTTTTATGCCTTTAAGGTGGGTTGAACTACAAGTTAACTTAATAAATTTCCAAAAATTCTGCAGAAATTACAGTGGCTTCTTACTGGTGTATAAGTTTCTATCTCAAAATTTTGGGTTTAAAAAGTAAGTGGTTTTCTCTGTATAAAATTATCAATTATTAGGGCAGAGAGGGTGTTTTGAACTACAACTCCTTTTTAACTGAGAATTATTCTTTAATACATATTTTTTGGCATTTAGGGGCTATAACATTACTTTGTATAATTTTCTAGCCATTAATAATTATTAGTTATTTTGCTATGATTTTCTAAAGTTTCTAGCCAAAGGGGTGCTTTCTACTACCACTATATTTGAAAAATATCAAACAACAGATTTCTAATTTTTCCTATCTTCTTCTTTGTGCAAGAGCAATCATTCTAAAATTTGGTAACTTTTTTCTTAAGGGAAGGGTGGTAGGAATTATTTGGATTAAATGGCCTTTTTCATGAAGTATTGGCAATGAGTATTATTTTGTAGCTTTCAATTGGGCTTTGCATTTTTCTCTGGCGGCCTATTTTATTATTGATCTAGTAAAAGTTTATTTTCCGACTATTGCACAATTTTTGGCTTACTTATGGTTTAATTGAAATAAGGCTTAATATCAAGTTTTATTTGTTTACCCTACTTAAAATGAAGGACTGAGGTGTTTATCATTTTTGTAGTGGGGTTCTAGGGGTTACAAGTCCACTGGATTTTTATTAACAATTTTGAAATTGTTTTCATATTTCTAATAATTGTTTTTCTAGTTGATTTGTGCTTAATAAAACATTTCTTCTAAAATTTGCTCTGGACTAAGGGTCCCTTTATTTTTTCTAGGTTCTCTGTTACTTAAGTAGGCTAGGAAAAATAACTGCATTCACTGTTCATTACTTTCTAATACCTCTCTGATTTTCTTAAGTTTTGGACAAAAATGGCTTTTAATGGATAATCCTACTTAAATTTCCAATACTGGGGTGCTCACTATTTTTAAATAGTGTCTAAATGGGGTTTGAACATCTACAAATTTTCTTAAGTTCAGCACAGAAGCATAACTAGTTTTCTATTATTTAATATGGTTTGGTCATTTCCCTTAATCAATTTCAAACTAAAAAATTCAAAATAGAAAACATAGGGTTCATTATTTTTAATTGATAGTCCATAATATTTTGAATTCAGCAAAATTGGTTTGGTTAAATTTGGTTGAATATAACTCAAGATATAAATTTCCTAAGTTCTCTGCTAAATTTAAAAAGATTAACTAGAAATAGATAAAGGGAAAACAGTTTTGCGGTGGGGTCCCTCGCGAAAGATCTTAAAGGAATTACAGACAGGTCCTCGGTGCACTATTCACATTAGTCTACGGCTCTGCAGAAAACCCCCTAGGGTTTCTAGAAATCGAACCCGCGGTCCTTCCCTAATGGAACAGTGGCCGCGGAGGAAGAAAGGGGCGGAGGTACTTACCAGCGGCGAGGCTTCTCTGGTGAGGTGTTCGAGGATGTAGGGGAGGTCTTGAGGATCACGGCGATGTGCGGGTCGCCGTCGCGGATGGTCAGAGTCGGTCGGTCCACGTGCGCAGGCAGAGGAGCTCATCGGCGGCGAGGAGTCCGGTCTGCTCACGGTGCGATAGTCCAATCAAACGGGTCAGAGAGCTTCAATGGATGCTAAGGAAGACGTGGGTGCAAGGAATCGGAGAATGACTCACCGGATTGCTTGGTCTACGCACGCAGGCGGGCGACCGAAGTCCGGCGAGGACGATCTTGGGTTTCCGGTGAGGTACTACCGGGTGCGAGGGCTTGGAAAGCTTCACGGGCCACCGGCGAAGCTAACCGAAGGGCTGGCGCGGCTTCGAAGCGATTGGAGGGAGCTGGCCACGGTGGCCGAAGCTTGGGCAGTGGTGGCGGGCCGAAGAAAGGCTCGCCGGAGCTAAAGAGGGGTGCCTGGCCAGCGAGGGTGAGCACGGGGTGAGGCGAGGCGCGCCCGGGGAGGCTTTGAAGGCGCAGGCGAGCACGGCCGAGGGCAAGGGCGCGCGGCGTACTTGACTGGACGCTGGGGCGAGCGCACGCGGGGGTTGGGCGAACGCCAGCGTGCCGACCAGGGTCGAACACGTGTGCACGTTCATCTGCCCAAGTTCTGGCGCGTGTGGTTATTCATCCGAGCCTGCTCTCGCCTTGGTCAGTGCACAAAACCTCTTCTCCTCCCTATAAGCTACTGATCTTGTGTGGGGGTCATAGGATTTTGCCTACTGGTTTTAAAGACTTGGAGCTCTAAAGTCTGGTCTGCCTCCCAGCCCGAGCCCGAGGCAAATCCTTGGATTTATCGTGTCTAGGGCCCGCGTCCCAATTCCATCTTCTGGCATGTGACAGAGGGGTTAGTTAGACACGATTTTGTCAATGGGAGCATTTGGATTAGAGTCAAGGATCAAGGTGAATATGCTTGGTTTTTGTTCAAGGGCTGAAAATTCAGAAATCTGAATTTCAGATTTCCCCATTGAACTCCACTTAAATGGATTGTTTTGAGTTTTTAATAAACTATTTTGGCCAAGCTTTAATAATTTTTATTTAGCTTATTTAGTGTATTTCAATGTTTATAATTGGCCTAAGCCATGATTTTATGTTTTTCATGGTCTTTCATCCCTTTTCTTCATGTCTACTTGAATAGCTTAAGTATGGTTAGTATTAGGGTTTCAACATTTTTCCCTTATTGAAAACCTCATTTGTTTTAGACATGATTCTTTAGATATAAACTTAGTGGATCTTTTATTCTTACATTGATTTGGTGCTTATGCTCAATTTGGCTCACATGAAATGATGGTTCTTGGGTTAGCACTGAGAAAAGCCCTAGGTGACACTGGGGTGTCACAGGGACAGGGTAAAGATTCATGATTATATCACCTTCCTACCTGAGATGAAGCGAAGGATCTTCATATTTCTGAGCATGATGAATATTGGAAATCTACAAATATGCACAAATATTATAGATATCTCAATGCTCTTTTTAGGATGACTCTTATCCCAAGAGGTGAAAATCAGATGAACATTTTGGGTGAAAGTAAAGTTCTTCTCTCTTTCATGAAACCAGATAGCAGTGTCATACTAAATGTCTTCGATATGATTTGGCAGGAGATCATCCATGCCTCATGCTCTCCTCTCAAAGGTTGTCTTCATGCTCCTTTCATTATGAAAATGATTGAGGCTGTTACTCAAATCAGATATGAGAAGGGCACCAGGCATCTTCCTTATACTCCTTTCTGGATAGATCCAAATAATCCCGCAGGAAGAATGAAAAATGATCCTACTGGTTCTCATGAGCAGACTTCTGCTGATCCCACCCATCCTTCCTCCTCTCGTGGTGCTTCCACTCCACGTCCTTTGGGCCATGGTGGCCGAGGTCGTGGTCGTGGTCGAGGTCGTTGTAACACCCCTGGTGTTACTGACACTAAAATTTGAGCATAACATCATGTGCATTGACATTTCATGTGTTTGTTACACCTAGAATGCATTCACTAGGTAAAATTTTCAAACAAGTTGTGATGATGTGACTTGAAGAGTGTTTAACCTTACGGTAGGGTACTTGACCGTGGAATTAGGGCCTATGGATTAAAGTGAAGCCAAAATGAGTAAAACTCTCATAAGCCATGAGAAATGTTCATAAGGTATCACATTTGATGTGCTTTAGTGGCACAAAAACCCTAAAGTACTCAAAACCCTAAATGAAACCCTAGAAAACCCTAATTGGAACCCTAGGGGGGTAAATGTAAATTTTATGCACTTTTGGACCAAAGTGCAAATATCAAAGTGATAGAACACCACAAACCAAGTAACTTTCACATTGGAGAATTTTGAAGTTGAATAATGGAATTTGGACTTAAGTGCAAAAGGGTCACATGAGCACTATGTGACTGTCTGAAATTCAGTGTATTGAAGCCAACTTTGGAGATCTATATCTCTAAATTCATAAGGGATTTGCCCTAGCTCAATACATCAAACTTTTAGAGCTATGTAAAGGGTAGAAATTTGATTAAGTAAGTAAGCCCTAGTACTACATGAAAATGGGAGAAAAGGAGACTTGAAACTGGCCTGTCAGATAGCCTTAGCTCTGAAAACCTTAGTTCAGTGACATTTGGTTAACTTTGGAAGCAGTTCATGGTTAATTCAATGGAGATAAGGTATGGGTCACTATGGCAAAGTTGAATCTCTAACATTAGTAAACAACTTTGTTATACAAGCTTGACCTGGCGCTGAACGATTTTTGAAGTAAAATGCTCTCAAACTTGCTCTGTCAAGCGCCCTGATGAGAGTTCGCGATGGTACAGTAACCAGACGAAGATCGCCAGGTTCAGTGCACCGCCGTCGGTGATCCCGTGCTGTGATCCTCGCCGCCGTTGCGATTCGTGCCCAATGGAGTGCAGATAACTACACAGGGTGAAAAATATCGCACAGGAGATGAACTTGTGGCACTATTTCGCCCTGTCGTCGTACCCACTTGCACTGGCGATGTGGCTGCGCGACCGTCGCCGTTGTGCCGCCGTCTAGCTTGGTTGTGACCTGCCTTAAGTAATCTCACCACTCGTCGCAAGTCGTGAAGACTCGGCAGTGACCACCGTAGACCGTAAACCAGTGAACGTCACGTTAGCAAACTCCGGTGACTCCTCCCCCTTTTCACCGTGCGCACTTCCCCGTCCAAATTCGCCCTCCTCACGGTCGTCCTCTATCAATTGATGCCTCGTCCTGTTCCGACTACTTGTTACGAACCCAGTGAACCAGTCCTTGCCTCCAATCGTTCACCATAGCCTCTTAATTTCTCTTTTCCCCCAAATCTGTTTTCCGCGCCGCCGAGAGTGTCTCATCGTGGATAGCCCCCCTCAGGTTGGTTAATGCCTCTCTGTTGGATGTTCTAGCATCTCTTAGGTCTCCTGTTGCTTGTAGGCTCGATTGATTGAACTAGACCGCGCTGGATTGCCCTAAACACTATAGTTTCTTCTCGGTTTTCGTCGTCGTCGTGAGCAGGCGTGCTCCAGTCCGGATTAGTGCAATTAGTTGGGGAATTAGTGTCGCCGAGGGTGGAATTAAGTATCTGCCAAGCTAGAGCCCTACTCGTTGAGTGTCTTGGCCGGTACAGGTTCGCTGGAAGGCGTGCTCACCGGCGATCACCATCGGGGACTGGAGTTTGCGAAGATAAGAAAGAGGAAGGTTCTAAGTGCAAACGTTAGTGAGACAAGGAAATAGTGCCCAGGGTTTTTTACTGTTTGTTCAAAAAGCCAAGGTCTTCTATGTAAAGCCGCCAACGCGGGCGCGCGCGCAGGCGCGTTTCGCCAGGACGTGGGCCAAATCGGGCTAGATAGGGCCCATTACTATTCATTCCTTTTCTTTTTCTAGACACCTAAAATTGGGCTTAGGGAATTTATAGAAAATTCTATAAAAATGATAAAAATATGAGACCAATTTTACTAGACACCTAAAATCCCCTAGTATTTAATAAAAATAGTTCCAAGATTTTTAGCCTAGCCATTTATTATGTAGCATTTAAGAAGACCTAAACCTAGTATTTTAGAATTATAGAAATTATTTGATAGTTCCAAAAATCATGAAACTTTTAGGGTAAGTTTAATTTGATAATTAGAGTCCTTCGGTAAAATTTGGTATGCTTTGGACATTGTTTGATCCCAAAACCCTAGTTTCTTAGAATAGAACTGCCTAACCCTACTAGGGTGTTAACTTTGAAAACCCTAGTGACTTAGGTGTACCATGAAGGAAAGTTGTATTCAAGATACAACTGGATGTCTCTCTATTATAATTGCATATTCATAGCATCACATGAGCATTCATGTATATGTATGGTTATGTATAGAAAACGAAGAAGAAGTAAGTGTCAAAGAAGGAGAGACTGCACCACCAATTGAGACTCCACCTGCCGGGAATTGTTTTTATTTTGATATCTGTGGAACAGATCCCGAATCCCCTACAACACAAGGCAAGCTCGGTACATTTACCTTTTCCTTGTGATTTTAAACTATTTATCACTTGAATGATGCATTTGGTGATAGGAGTTGGGTGCTAAACCAATTGCTGCATTTCCTTCCTTGGAACTGTTTACCATTCCTTGATTACCTATTTTATTAAAAGGTTTTATGATTCTTAGTCTTGCTTTAGAAAACAAAAAGGTTTTGTTTTAGACCAAAGATGATGCTTCATATGGAATGGGATGTTTTCAAAAATAAAACTTGATGGTGGATTCATCATGGTCGTGATGGGTTCAACATAGGACAAGATGTACCTCTGTCAGGTACCGAATTTTGGGTTTGAAAATGGTAAAGACGAGACTGGGTGAGTGACTTGCACGAGAAGGAAGTCTCGGTGTAGTGTCTCCATCTGAGTCGATTAAGGACCATACCGATGTAGGCTTGATGATTGAGGACCTTTTAGCTGGCCACATGCCTCGTCATGGGTAAGCTTTGCCTCAGGCAGACTAATACCAGAAAGGTCAACACGCAATGGGAGTGGAGAGATGGCGAGAGTAGCGTGTACCCTCCATGGCAAGAGGCTGGACGGTGGTGTATCTATGCTCTCGGTTAGCGTTAACCCGGTCTGGTCTTAAGAAACACGGTGGCGAGTTGACATATGCAAGGGTTAAGTGCCACATATGTCGTGTGGTTGGAGATCTCCAGCTGGGTATTAATCGATTCGGATCGCTGTTACTTCTCGGATATGAAGACTTGGTCACTGCCCTACACGTAGCAATCCAGTAAAGAAAAAGGGTGATAAAAGACGGCTAGTGCAGGTCAAGTGCTTGAACTAGGGTAGAAAGAACTCTAGCTGCAGGTAATGACTTAACTTGATAATAAAACTGGATTTTTATGGATCCACTGCTAGTAAGCATTTATGCAAACAGAGTCCTTGATTCTTGAATGGCCTTACCTTGACTCCCTCAAGCCAGCATATCCTTGAGAGTCTTTTCTTTTGTTGGGTAAGACTTGCGAAAGTACACTCCGTTTAGGGTTTTCGAACCCATGTTGTTGTAGGTGAGGAAACAATAGACTTTTGTTGTTTCTGTTCAAAGGTGAAACCCAAGAGCCCCAGCAGTGAAGTCGTGGGAGGATGTTGGCCTCCCACTTTATAAACAATAAACTTTTGTGCGGGAGGGTGTTTTGCCTCCCTGGTATGTAATAATAATACTTTATGCACTCGTAATACCCGGTATTGTAATAATAATACTCTCTCTCTATATTGGATGAATGTAAATTAAGTTATTGTAACTTGCTTCTGCTTATTCTTTCCTCCGATGTGATGTAATATCTGCGTGGCGGGTGAAACGCTCTTAGGCGAATTGATGAGGATACAGTTACCGAACTTGTCGAGTGATTAAGTGCATCTACAGGGTTGTCCAAGGTCCTTAGGACAAGGACAACTGTAGGTGGGCCTAATACCTTGGGAGGTTCCGTCAGAGCTGGTATCGGAGCGAAACCTATCTCTCCAGTTATTACGTAGTACTTCAAAAGAATTTTCAAATACTCACCTAGAAATATTCTTTCATTCTTATCTTACCACTTTCTAGTAGTCCCTTATCTTATAGAATTGGGTAACAGAGTGCAATATATTGGAAGTTGGGGATCAACGAAGGTTGATTCCATATTTATTAGGTTATGCATGCATCATGTTTAAAAATATACTAATAAATCTTCCCCTCTTATGGAGACATAGCGCGTACAAGAAAAACAACACGCAAATCTACTGGACCTTTTGGCGTGCCTCGCCATCAGCTAGCTCCCAGACATGAAGGAAGTAGTAGTGGCAGCAATGACCCAATTGGAGACCTAGAAGCCAAGGTGGAACAACTTCGGTCAGAGCTACGTCACCGGAATAGGGCATGGGCGCAGGACAGCCAGCGTATAGCTGAATTGTCAGCTGACGTCAGCCGCTTGCAATATGAGATTTCAGAATGGGATTCGGCCATTGATTGGGCCGTCAACTCGCGTTCGATTGCTTGGGACTGCGAAGCAAAAGCTCGAGCTTGTGTGGCAGAGCTTAGTGCGGCCCTCGACAACCTGCAAGTGTACTGTACTACTTTACATGAAGAAGTACATGTATTGTATGCTCAATTGCACCCAGACGTGCCTTCCGACGCTGCTGCAATGGGAGCCGGACCATCAGGAACAGCAAATGAAGGACCTGATGGGGAGTTGGACCTTTTTAGGCCCCCTCCT
Organism: Zea mays; assembly: GCF_902167145.1. Classification (NCBI taxonomy): domain Eukaryota; kingdom Viridiplantae; phylum Streptophyta; class Magnoliopsida; order Poales; family Poaceae; genus Zea; species Zea mays. The sequence goes on along the minus strand of NC_050100.1, from coordinate 132,738,261 downwards.
TTCGTGAACCTTGCTGACGAACGGTCTCCTGCAGCAGGGAATGAAGCAACAAAGGATGATGAAGACTAGAATAGTATAGTTTAGATGTTATACTTATGTAAAATAAGTACTGAAGTCAAGTTGTACGTTGGAGTCTGTATAATTATTACATTTTGGTAATGTAATATAATGGTGTGTGCTGGCATGTTATATTTTTTCCAAATGTTTCTTTGCCTCAGATGCCATCACAGACTCACGCACATGACAGTGCGGGGCCTTCCCGCGGTCGGGAAGATACTCCTAACCCACCACCAGTACCATAGACTTTGGCCGAGGCTATCGCTGTCCTGGTCAATGCCACTGCGGTTAATACGCGCTTCTTGCGCGAAATGGCGGGCAATCAGTTCCAATGGCATGGTGGGAGAGCTCCTCCTCAAGGACCGCATGAAACTACATACTTGGAATTTTCTGAGACTCGACCCCCGCTCTTTATTAAAGTAGAAGAACCTCTAGAAGCTGATGAGTGGGTAAGAGTTATGGAACAGAAGTTTGGGTTGATTCGCTGCACGGAAACGCAGAAGCCACTGTTTGCTGCACAACAGCTAAGAGGGCATGCCAGTACTTGGTGGGCAAATTTTGTAGCAATTCAATCGGCTGGACATCAGATCACCTCGGAGGAATTCAAGTTAGTGTTCCGAGAGCATTATGTTCCAGAGGGAGTGCTCCATATGAAACAAGAAGAGTTCATCCGGTTAAAGCAAGGGGGAGATACTGTAATGTAGTATCTCAATAAGTTCAACCATCTGTCCTAGTATGCCATCGACCAAGTGAATACAGATCTAAAAAAGAATTGTTTTATGAGGGGACTTAATGACATGCTTCAGCAGAAAATGGCAACGTGCTTGGACCTTACCTACAGTAGGGCTATCAGTACAACACTGGCAGTGGAAGCTAAAACTGCAGGACATGGAAAATCAAAGGGGTTTGGAGGTGAAAGTTCAAATCAAGGGCCTGAGAAGAGAACCAAGTTGGTGATTCGACCTTTTAATCAAAATCGATCTTTGCCTCGCCCACCTTCATACCCATTCAAGCAGCCTATTTTTATTCGTCCCACTACTGCCCCCGCTCCTACCAATAAGCTGAATGCCTCTGGTACTCGTTTCTCTGCTCTCCCCAGTTCTTCCACTGGTTGCTTCAATTGTGGAAAGTCTGGACACTTCATCAAGGACTGCCCATACCCGAAGCAAAATAAAACCAATTTCCAATAGAACTCTGAGAACTCCACCCAAGGAAAGGGGAACATGGCTAATACTTCAACGGGTAAGAATTTCAAGAAAACAGGATGGATTTATTTATACCCATGTGGCTACAACACCGAAGGGCGAGCCGGTAATGATGGGTATGTTCCTTGTTGCCAATTACCCAGTAGTCATTCTCTTCGATTCTAGTGCATCACACACCTTCATAAGCAAGAATTTTGTGGAAACGCATTGCATTCCTTGCACGAAATCAAGGGAAGGATTTATTATCCATTCACCTGGGGGACGGATATTTACTACGGAAGTAGCCTTCCACATACCAGTAACATTGGCTGGGCGGGAATTTCCTACCAATATGATTGTTTTAAAGGGACAAGACATAGATGTAATCCTAGGCATGAATTGGTTAGCCCAGCATAAAGCCATCATCAATACAGACTTAAGGACCATCAAATTGAGCTATGGTCATGAAGAGATTCAATTGTCCATCCCTATAGCTGTCCCAGCCAAACCATCGGGACGAGTCTATGAAGCTATCGTACAAGAAATTCAGGATATTCCAGTGGTATGTGAATTCCTGGATGTCTTTCCTGAAGATTTGCCTGAGTTGCCTCTAGAAAGGGATGTAGTGTTTGTGATTGAACTAAAGCCCGGTATGGCTCCTATTTCTAGAAGGTCGTCCTGAATGCCACATAATGAATTGGCAGAACTCAAGATTCAACTCCAAGACTTGCTTGAGAAGGGGTTCATTAGGCCTAGTTCATCACCATGGGGATGTCCAACAATTTTCGTTAAGAAGAAGGATTAGACACTTCGAATGTGCGTGGACTACAAACCCCTTAATGAGGTCACTATCAAGAACAATTATCCTCTTCTCTGGATCGATATCCCTCTTCTCTGGATCGATATCTTATTCGATGAACTCACTGGAGCTCGGGTATTCTCCAAGATTGACCTCAGGTCAGGTTATCATCAGATCCGCATTCGACCCGAAGATATACCCAAGACCGCATTCACTACGTGGTATGGATTATTTGAATATTTGGTCATGTCCTTCGGATTAACAAATGCTCCAGCCCACTTCACATACTTAATGAACTCGGTGTTTATGCCCGAGTTAGATAAGTTTGTGGTGGTCTTCATTGATGACATCCTGATATATTCCAAAAATGAAGAGGAGCATGCTAAGCACTTACTGATCGTATTAACGCGCTTAAGGGAGCATCAGTTGTATGCTAAGTTCAGCAAATGTGTGTTTTGGTTGGAAGAAATCCAGTTTCTGGGACATGTATTGTCTGCAAAAGGAATTGCGGTCGATCCCAGCAAGGTCAAGGATATTCTAGAATGGAAACCGCCAACTACAGTACATCAAGTCCGAAGTTTCCTTGGACTAGCTGGATACTACCGCAGGTTCATCCCGGATTTCTCTAAGATTGTTAAACCTATCATGGGTTTATTGAAGAATGATATAAAGTTTGACTGGTCCTCAAAATGCAATGAAGGCTTCGAGCAATTAAAGGTGTTATTAACCACTGCTACAATATTAGCTCAACCAGACATTGAAAAACCTTTTGATGTGTATTGTGACGCATCAGGAAGTGGACTCGGATGTGTCGTAATGCAAGAGGGCCGAGTCATAGCTTATGCTTCAGGACAACTATGCCGGCATGAGGAGCACTATCCAACTCATGATTTGGAATTAGCTGCAGTTGTTCATGCCCTTAAGATATGGTGTCATTAACTACTGGGAAATACTTGCCATTTATATACAGATCATAAACGTCTGAAATATATCTTTACCCAGTCAGAACTGAACATGAGGCAGAGAAGATGGCTTGAGCTGATTAAAGATTATGATTTAGAGATCCACTATCACCCAAGAAAAGCCAATGTGGTGGCAGATGCACTGAGTCGCAAAGCTTCCTGTCATTGTCTTACAGTAAGGACCCCTGACACCACACTATGTCAAGAAATGGAAAAGTTAAACCTAGGTATGATACAACATGGAACTTTGACCCAATTAAAGCTTGAGTCAGTTCTTCTACAAAGAATTATTGAAGCCCAAAGAACCGACAAGGGTATGAAGCACATTCATGAGAAAATAGAAGCCGGCAAAGCTAATTGCTTTAGAAAAGATGATCAAGGAATAGTATGGTTCAATGATCGCATAGTTGAGCCTAAAGATGCTGAAGTCTGCCAACAAATTTTGGATGAAGCTCATCTTAGTCGATATTCAATTCATCCCGAAAGCACTAAGATGTATCAAGACTTAAAGCAGCACTATTGGTGGACGAAAACGAAGATTGAAATTGCACGCTATGTGGCAAGTTGTGACACCTGCAGACGTGTCAAGGCAGTACACATGAAGACCGCTGGGACACTGCAATCTTTACCCATCCCAACTTGGAAATGGGAAGACATTAGTATGGATTTCATTGTGCGATTGCCCAAAACAGCCAATGGTTTTGACTCCATATGGGTCATAATTGATCGGCTTACGAAGATTGCTCACTTCCTACCCGTCAAGACAAAATATCCAGTGGTCGCATATGCAGAACTTTATATTGCTTGTATTCTCAATTTACATGGAGTTCCAAAAACGATAGTGTCAGATCGTGGACCACAATTTGTATCCAAATTTTGGAGTGAACTGCATAAATCCTTGGGTACTAAACTGCTCCACAGTTCGGCATATCATCCTAAAACAAGTGGACAAACTGAAATAGTATATCAGATACTTGAAGATATGTTGCGGGCATGTGTCCTGGAGTTTCCGCAAAAATGGGATGACTGTCTACCCTTGGCAGAATTTTCTTATAATAATAGCTATCAAGAAAGCATTAAGATGGCACCATTCGAAGCACTGTATGGACGATGGTGCCAGACTCCCTTAAATTGGTCAGAGCCCAGAGAAAGGTGGTTTTTCAGGACCGACATGGTTGAAGAGACGGAAGAAAAAGTCCAACAGATCATACACAACTTAAAAGAGGCACAAGCTCGGCAAAAGAATTATGCGGATAAGCGATGCCAACCTTTGGTCTTTCAAGTTAATGATCATGTATACCTGAAAGTATCACCAATCAAGGGTGTGAACCTTTTCGGGGTAAAAGGGAAACTAGCACCCAGGTATGTTGGCCCGTTTCTTATTCTTGAACGATACGGACCAGTGGCATACCGACTTCAATTGCCCGAAACATTATCTGCAGTACACAACGTGTTCCTTGTATCTCAAATGAAGAAGTGCCTTTGGATTCCTTATTGAACCATCGATGTGGTGGATGTTGCCTTGGAACCAGACTTAACGTATTAAGAACATCCCATTCGAATTTTGGATCAGAAGGACAGGGTCACCCGAAAAAGGACTCTTAAATTCTATAAGATACAATGGAACCAGCATACTGAAGATGAAGCTACCTGGGAGACTCAAGACTTCTTGGAAAAGAATTTTCCTTGATTTTTAGCTTCATGTAACCTATAAGATATGTACATTTGATTGTAAACATGAAATAAACCCCATATCACCCCCTGCTCTGTAAGATAAATAAGGAAATAAAGATGTGACACGTTTCCTTTTCCATTACTTACCCTAGGACCTTAAATATCGGGACGAGATTCTTTTAAGGGGCGGAAGGATGAAACACCCCTGGGGTTACTGGCACTAAAACTTGAGCATAACATCATGTGCATTGACATTTCATGTGTTTGTTACACCTAGAATGCATTCACTAGGTAAAATTTTCAAACAAGTTGTGATGATGTGACTTGAAGAGTGTTTAACCTTAGGGTAGGGTACTTGAACCTAGAATTAGGGCCTACGGATTAAAGTGAAGCCAAAATGAGTAAAACTCTCATAAGACTTGAGAAATGTTCACAAGGTATCACATTTGATGTGCTTTAGTGGCACAAAAAACCTAAAGTACTCAAAACCCTAAAAGAAACCCTAGAAAACCCAATTGGAACCCTAGGGGGTAAATGTAAATTTTATGCACTTTTGGACAAAAGTGCAAATATCAAAGTGATAGAACACCACAAACCAAGTAATTTTCACATTGGAGAATTTTCAAGTTGAATAATGGAATTTGGACCTAAGTGCAAAAGGGTCACATGAGCACTATGTGACTAAGTCTAAAATTCAGTGTATTGAAGCCAACTTTGGAGATCTATATCTCTAAATTCATATGGGATTTGCCCTAGGTCAATACATCAAACTTGTAGAGCTATGTAAAGGGTACAAATTTGATTAAGTAAGTAAGCCCTAGTACTACATGAAAATGGGAAAAAAAGGAGACTTGAAACTGGCCTGTCAGATAAACTTAGCTCTGAAAACCTTAGTTCAGTGACATTTGGTTAACTTTGGAACCAGTTCATGGTTAATTCAGTGGAGATAAGGTCAGGGTCATTGTGGCAAAGTTGAAGCTCTAACTTTAGTAAACAACTTTGTTATACCAAGCTTGACCTGGCGCTGAACGGTTTTTGGAGTAAAATGCTCTCAAACTTGCTCTATCATGCGCCCTGATGAGAGTTCGCGATGGTAGAGTAACCTAACGAAGATCGCCAGGTTCAGTGCACCGCCGTCGGTGATCCCGCACCGTGATCCTCGCCGCCGTTGCGATTCATGCCCGGTGGAGTGCAGATAACTACACAGGGTGAAAAATATCGCACAAGAGATGAACTTGGGGCACTATTTCGCCCTATCGCTGTACCCACTTGCACCGGCGACGTGGCTACGCGACCGTCACCGTTGTGCCGCCGTCTAGCTCGGTTGTGACACGCTTTAAGTCATCTCACCACTCGTCGCAAGCCGTGAAGACTCGGCAGTGACCGCCGTAGACCGTAAACCAGTGAACGCCACGCTAGCAAACTCTGGTGACTCCTCCCCCTTTTCACCGCGCGCACTTCCCCATCCAAATTCGCCCTCCTCGTGGCCGTCCTATATAAATTGATGCCTTGGCTTGTTCTGACTACTTGTTACGAACCCAGTGAACCAGTCCTTGCCTCCAATCGTTCACCATAGCCTCTCAATTTTTCTTTTCCCCCAAATATGTTTTTCGCGCCGACAAGAGTCTCTCACCGTGGCCAGCCCTCCTCAGGTTGGTTCATGCCTCTCTGTTGGATGTTCTAGCATCCCTTAGGTCTCATGTTGCTTGTAGGCTTGATTGATTGAACTAGACCACGCTGGATTGCCCTAAACACTATAGTTTCTTCTCAGTTTTCGCCGTCGTCGTGAGCAGGCGTGCTCCGGTCCGGATTAGTGCAATTAGTTGGGGAATTAGTGTCGCCGAGGCTGGATTTATGTGTCTGCCAAGCAAGAGCCCTGGTCGTTGAGTGTCTTGGCCGGTTCAGGTTCGCCGGAAGGCGTGCTCACCGGCAATCACCATCGAGGACTTGAGTTTGCGAAGATAAGAAAGAGGAAGGGTCTAAGTGCAAACGTCAGTGAGACAAGGAAATAGTGCCCATGGTTCTTTACTATTTGTTCAAAAAGCCGAGGTCTTCTGTGTAAAGCCACCAAAGCGGGCGCATTTCGCCTGGACGTGGGCCAAATCAGGCTAGATAGGGCCCGTTACTATTCATTCCTTTTCTTTTTCTACCAGGTTTAGGAAATTTATAGAAAATTCTAGAAAAATGATAAAAATATGAGACCAATTTTACTAGACTCCTAAAATCCCCTAGTATTTAATAAAAATAGTTCCAAGATTTTTAGCCCCAGCCATGAATTATGTAGCATTTAATAAGACCTAAACTTAGTCTCTTAGAATTTTAGAAATTATTTGGTAGTTCCGAAAATCATGAAACTTTTAGGGTAAGCTTAATTTGTGTAACACCCACTTTGTAAAAAAAATCGAAAAGGGAGAAAAATTATATCCCTTTGTGTACATGAGTGTGTCATCCATATCTATCATTTCATGTGAACACATTACTTACACAAATAAACCATTAACAAGAGACACCCAAATAAATTATGCATCATGCTGGAGTTTATGTGATTGTGCATTTGTGGATAATAAAAATAAAAGTGTCAATAACAATATATAAATGGGTCTATAGAATTTAAACTCTAATTTGGAGAAACAAAGCATTGGCTTTAACAAAATAAATATAAAAAAAATAAATAAATTCACCATGCCATGTTTAAGTTGGGAAATTAATGTGAAGATAAATCTACCACGAAATTGAATCTAAATGGGAATTCAAATTATGAATTTAGAAATAGAAAGGAAAAGAAAACAGAAGAAAAAAAAAGAAAAGAAGACTCCCATGGCGCGCTTGGGCCGAAATCATCCTTGCGGCCCATTTTCCTTTTCTCGCCCGCATTCTAGCCTCACACACACTCCCATTCCATCGCCGCAACCACTTCCATGTGGGCCCCTACTGTCAGTTCTGTCTTCACCAACAGAAGCACCCGCAGTCCTCGGATCGGTCAGCGCCGAGCGGCTTCATCCAGCCGAATCAGGGGAGGCCAGAGATCCTGTAGCCGCGCAACCGCTCCTCCGCATAATCCGAATCACCTAACTAACCTGCGCCAGCTGCGGATTTGGGAATGGGATTTGGCAGCGGATATAAAACCTCCTGCCGCGATCTCACAACCAGTCGGACGCGTAAAGCTCGGCCCGTCCATGCCATGGCTGCGGGTTCCGATCTCTGGCAAACGGTGCCCGCTCCTCATCCTCCTTCCTCCCCCGATCATCCATCACCTTCTTGGTTACGCCGCATCCTCGACCCTGGCGCGTTCGCCGTCGAGCTTTGGGAGGGGGAGTTTGTGCGCCTGTGCTGGTGTACGCCTGCCCCAGTTCCCAACCCTTGGAAGACCACATGCGTTGCTCCATTGTGGTGCTCGGATGGTGCTCGCGGCATCACACTGAGTCATCCACAGCTTGCGAGCACGTGATTTCTCGCCGAAGTTCCTCTGCCACCGTGATGCCGCACCGCGCCATGGCCGGATGCCTCCACGCCGTAATCACCGGTAAGGGTCCTACCAGTGTGTTAGCCTTGTTTCCCTTCTCTCGTAGCGAAGCTCGGTTCTGCGGTTGAACGCCTATGTGCTGGTCTGCCTGCTCGCCGGCGTTGTGCCGTGCAATAGTGCGCCGCCATGGTGATAACGGATGGGGGAGAACAGGAGAAGACAAACTCATGGCCGTTTGATCAGATGCAGGCGACTTTGATTAGGTCTAGCTACACCTTTTCGCGGATTCAATCTGTGCCGTCCGGATCTGATCGGGCGGACGTGATGGGTTTGGGATTCATAGAACTGGGACCCTAGGATTCAAATCTCGCGGCCGGTGAAGCATACCGGTCCATTAAAGATTTCGATCTATTCGCAACCATCTGATAGTGAATCAACGGCTGTGATCGTCCAATACCCCTTCGGCTGGCGATCTTTCATATGAACCCCTGAGTTTCTAGGGAATAAACCCGCCATCCACGCGGGGTTAGTTCTGAGTCTGCTGAAGTTTTATAGTTTAGCCCCTACACTTCCCTGTATTAGTATGCTCAGACCAGTGACTAGGAAATTTGAGAAAAATATTATAGAAATCACTTTTCCTATACTAAAATAATTCCAGAATCATAATTAATTCATAGAAAATTCACATTAAGTCCAAATGAGTCCATTCTAATTTCTACAATTTGATAATATTATTTTTATCATCTTGTGCCTCTGTTTTGGCATGAAAGACTCATTAAAATTTATCTAGCACTCAATCTTGTATTATATGCATAAAACCTTGGAAAATTCATAACTTAAAATCTATAACTCAGAAAATTATGATTCCTGTTCCTAGGATTTTATTTTAATATATAGAATATCTCTGTGTATTTTGTTTATATGTTTGGTGTAATGTTAATTTCTCTATATGCACTGTGCTTGTTTGTATTGTGGCGAGTAGAAGAGCCCGTGACCGAGGATCCTGGTGAGCAGCAGGTTGAAGTAGCTGAGCAGGAGCTCATTGAAGGCAAGTTGTGCCCTTGACCACTTTTTACCCAATAATGTTCTTTAATATCACTTATCCATGCATAGGTTAATTTTGATGGGACCCAATAGGTTACCCTAGATTGTTTATCTCATTACCTTGTTCACCCCTGATTCACTTGGGTAGTTTGCTATTGCTTTACATGGTTTTGGGATAATCATTTATTACCTCTATGTTCCAGTTATTTTTGTTATTCTATTTATGTTCATGTTGAGATCATTAATGTTAATTGGAACATAGAGCTTAACTTGAGAACCACGTGCCACCACAAGGGTTTAATGGGACGCCCTTGGCTGACTAATTAGGAAATCTAGTGGAAGACTACCTTACCCGAAAGGGGCAAGGGCAGTAGGGGAGAGGTCAGTGCGGGGAGGTCCCTGGTTGATTTTGCTGCGATGGCGGTCAGCCAGGAACCCTGTACTGGATCTTCCTATAAACTGTAGCGGGTTTTCGGAAGCTAGTGGAACTTTGTAAAGGCCTCGTAGTGTTGCCCTGCCGCGCTTCCTAGGTAGAGGTGTATGGGATTCATGACCCCTTGGCAGATGGGTAACATGACTTGTGGGTAAAGGGTACAACCTCTGCAGAGTGTAAAACTGGTATACTAGCCGAGCTCACGGTCATGAGCAGCTCAGGACTCTCTGATGTTTAAATTATGGAACTTAAATTCAATTTTGTCATTTGCATTGCATGGGTTTGTTATTAATTTTGTTCTATTACTTTACTTAGGGTTTGGTATTTACTTACACTTAGTAACTGCTAATAAAATTTTGACCAACTACTTAAAAGCAATGCTCAGCTTTAACCCCTATCATTGATCAGCCTTACACTTCACATGAGCTCCCACCTTTGGTGAGTTCATGTCACATTATTCCCCACAACTTGTTGAGCGATGATCATGTGTGAGCTCACCCTTGCTGTCTCACACCCCCCCACAGGAGATGATCAGGTGGTTCAGGAGGAGCCGCCTAACACTGAGGAGTTCGATCTGATCTAGGTGGCGTTTCTCAGTCGACATTGGCGCCGACGATCCTTAGTTCGTTTTATGGTTATACTTTTATTTTGTAATAAGTCTTCCGCTATGTAATAAATACTCTGATGTTTTATGACATTTATCTCTATACACTCTGTTATTATATATGTTGTCTTCTTGGCGCATGTATGAGATGCACCCGGCTTTGTTCCTTAAAGCCGGGTGTTACAGAAGTGGTATCAGAGGAAATGTTGACTGTAGGACGAAACCTAGATAGAAATGGACAAAACCCATACCTACTTACCTTCTTCTGATTCATTCTATACTTATCTTACTCTGATTCTCTCTATACTTATCTTGATCCTATCTCAACTTCTACTGCTCTACTCTGATTAATCTTATCTTTTCTACTCTGAGACAAGATGGATTTCACACCTGGGAATCCTACATTTGTGATCTTTTTAAGAGATAGGAGACCTACGACAAAAATTAAAACTATTTTCTCTATTAAAAATGTTGGTTGATTGTTCTGATGATTAATGCCTGATTTGCTTCTTTGATTGATTGAAATAGTATAGTTGGGCATCTTAGCATGTTCCACCATAAGGTAATGAATTAGCTTTAGCAGATGACACACTTAGCTAATAAATCCCCCAAAGTAACATGCTTCGTAATCACTGCCTTGTCTACAATCCTTCCTTTCGTCCCCTGTGTTTCTAACCCAGATGGGCTACTCCTATAGTGTTAGAAGAGAGCACTATAGACGTGATCCTTGGTATGTCATGGTTAAGAAAGGCAAGGGCAGTTTATACACTGTGCTAAAGGAACCATAGAACTCACCAGTTCCAAAGGAGAAAGATTTGAAGTTGGAATTGTAGTAACTACCGCCACCAGACTAGCGGCATTCTTAGTAGATGGGAAGTTCGTTGGTGTCAACATCCGTGTGGTTAGAGATTTTTTTGGATGTCTTCCCAAAAGAGTTACTAGGGATGCCCCCTGATAGAGAAGTTGAGTTTGTCATAGATCTCTTATCTAGGACTGCTCCTATTTCTAAACGGCCATATAGGATGTCCGTAGAAGAATTAAAAGAACTTAAGAAGCAGTTAACTGAGTTACAAGATGCTGGGTACATTCGTCCGAGTTCCTCAACTTGGGGAGCACCGGTTCTGTTTGTACAAAAGAAAGATGGATCACAAATGATGTGTGTGGATTATAGATCTCTTAACGATGTCACTATGAAGAACAAGTGTCCATTACCCTGCATTGAGGATTTATTTGATCAGAGGAGAGGTGCTAGAGTATTCTCAAAGATTGATCTCCGATCGGGTTACCATCAGATGAGGATTAGACCATCGGATATTCCCAAGACAACATTCTCGACTCGATATGGATTGTATGAGTTCACTGTTATGTCGTTTGGATTAACTAATGCACCAGCTTATTTCATGAACTTGAAGAACAAGGTGTTTATGGAGTATATGGACAGATTCGTCGTAGTATTCATCGACGATATTCTTATCTATTCCAAGAGTGATAGCGATCATGAGGAACATCTGAGATTGGTGCTACAGAAGCTACGAGATAATCAGCTATATGCCAAGTTCAGCAAGTGCGAGTTTTGGATTGGCGAGGTGCCATTCCTTGGACATATCATTTCTAATGGAGGGATATCAGTGGATCCTGCTAAAGTCAAGGAGATTATGGAGTGGAGAGTGCCCACTACAGTTACGGAGATTCGGAGTTTCTTGGGACTTGCAGGATATTATCGGAGATTTATTGAAGGATTCTCTAAGATTGCTAAGTCTATGACATCGCTTTTGGAGAAAGGAAGATAATTCAAGTGGGATGAGAAGTGCCAAGATAGTTTTTATCAATTAAAGAAAAGATTGATGTCGCCACCAGTGTTGGTTATGCCAGATCTACAGAAGGGATTTGATATTTATTGTGATGCATGTGGCCAAGGATTAGGATGTGTGCTCATGCAAGAAGGACATGTGATCACCTACGCATCTCGTCAGTTGCAGAAACATGAATTGAACTACCCCACACATGACTTAGAACCGGATGCCGTTGTGCATGCACTTAAAATTTGGAGGCACTACATTATGGGAACTAAGTGCCGAGTATATACGGATCATAAGAGCTTGAAGTATATATTCACTCAGAAGGATCTCAACCTTAGGCAACGCCGTTAGTTTGAGCTTATTAAGGATTATGATTTGGAGATTCACTATCACCCGGGCAAGGCAAATTTGGTTGCAGATGCCTTGAGTCGCAAGGAGCATGTTCATTCAGCTATTGTTGCCCAGTTACCCGATGAGATTGTTGAGGATTTTAGGAGACTTAACCTGGGGATAGTTGCTCATACTGAAGGAGTCACTATTGATGTGGAACCTACTTTGGAGCAAGAGATCCGCAAAGGACAAATTGGTGATGCTAAAATAAAAGAGATTAAGGATCTGATTGCTGAAGGTCGAGTTCCGGAGTTCACGGAAGATGAGCAAGGCACGGTATGGTTCAAGGACAGAATGTGTGTTCCGGATATTAAAAGCCTTCGAGAGACTATATTGAAGGAGGCCCATGACTCGGATTATTCTATTCATCCTGGTAGTACCAAGATGTATCAGGATTTGAAACGGAAGTATTGGTGGTATGGATTAAAAAGAGATGTGGCTGCACATGTGGCTATGTGCGATGTATGTCAAAGAGTTAAGGCTGAACACCAGAGGCCAGCTGGACTACTGCATCCACTGAAGATACCCGAGTGGAAATGGGAAGAGATTGGTATGGATTTCATTACTGGATTGCCTCGCACCCAAAAAGGATATGATGCTATATGGGTGATTGTGGATAGATTGACTAAAGTGGCTCACTTTATTCCTGTGAAGACTACTTATAAAGGTTCTCAGTTAGCAGAGTTATATATGGCCCGGATTGTGTGTTTACATGGAGTACCAAAGAAGATCGTGTCTGATCGAGGTTCGCAGTTTACCTCAAGATTTTGGAGAAGCTTTCATGAGAACATGAGCACGAAGTTGAATTTCAGTACAGCTTATCACCCTCAGACTGATGGACAGACCGAAAGGACTAATCAAGTATTGGAAGATATGTTGAGAGCATGTGCCCTTCAGCATGGAGGAAGTTGGGATAAAAGTTTACCTTATGCTGAGTTCTCGTATAATAATAGTTACCAGGCCAGTCTGAAGATGTCACCTTTTGAAGCTCTATATGGGAGGAAGTGCAGGACCCCTTTGTATTGGGATCAGACTGGAGAAAGACAGTTCTTTGGGCCTGAACTGATTCAAGAAGCAGAAGAACAAGTCCGTATAATTCGAGAGAATTTGAGAGTGGCTCAAACCAGGCAAAAGAGCTATGCTGATAATAGAAGGGGACCACTGGAATTTGAAGAGGGAGATTATGTGTACCTCAAGGTGTCACCACTGCGTGGAATGAGGAGATTTAAAGTTAAGGGCAAATTGTCCCCTCGCTATATTGGACCATTCCTGATCTTTAGGAGAGTTGGGGAGATGGCATACCAACTCGAGTTACCTGATAGTCTATTGGATGTGCATAATGTGTTCCACGTATCTCAACTTAAGAAGTGTCTCCGTGTCCCTGAGGAACAGTTACCAATGGAGGAGCTCAGTGTTCAGGGAGATTTGACATACACGGAGTATCCGGTCAAGATTCTTGACACTTCGACTCGAGTTACAAGAAATAAGGTAATAAAGATGTGCAAAGTGCAATGGAGTCACCATGGAGAAGAAGAAGCAACTTGGGAAAGAGAAGAGCTTCGCATAGATTTTCCCCATCTTTTCCCTCATTCTTCCTAAATCTCGAGGACGAGATTCTTTTTAAGGGGGTAGGATTTGTAACACCCACTTTGTAAAAAAAATCGAAAAGGGAGAAAAATTATATCCCTTTGTGTACATGAGTGTGTCATCCATATCTATCATTTCATGTGAACACATTACTTACACAAATAAACCATTAACAAGAGACACCCAAATAAATTATGCATCATGCTGGAGTTTATGTGATTGTGCATTTGTGGATAATAAAAATAAAAGTGTCAATAACAATATATAAATGGGTCTATAGAATTTAAACTCTAATTTGGAGAAACAAAGCATTGGCTTTAACAAAATAAATATAAAAAAAATAAATAAATTCACCATGCCATGTTTAAGTTGGGAAATTAATGTGAAGATAAATCTACCACGAAATTGAATCTAAATGGGAATTCAAATTATGAATTTAGAAATAGAAAGGAAAAGAAAACAGAAGAAAAAAAAGAAAAGAAGACTCCCATGGCGCGCTTGGGCCGAAATCATCCTTGCGGCCCATTTTCCTTTTCTCGCCCGCATTCTAGCCTCACACACACTCCCATTCCATCGCCGCAACCACTTCCATGTGGGCCCCTACTGTCAGTTCTGTCTTCACCAACAGAAGCACCCGCAGTCCTCGGATCGGTCAGCGCCGAGCGGCTTCATCCAGCCGAATCAGGGGAGGCCAGAGATCCTGTAGCCGCGCAACCGCTCCTCCGCATAATCCGAATCACCTAACTAACCTGCGCCAGCTGCGGATTTGGGAATGGGATTTGGCAGCGGATATAAAACCTCCTGCCGCGATCTCACAACCAGTCGGACGCGTAAAGCTCGGCCCGTCCATGCCATGGCTGCGGGTTCCGATCTCTGGCAAACGGTGCCTGCTCCTCATCCTCCTTCCTCCCCCGATCATCCATCACCTTCTTGGTTACGCCGCATCCTCGACCCTGGCGCGTTCGCCGTCGAGCTTTGGGAGGGGGAGTTTGTGCGCCTGTGCTGGTGTACGCCTGCCCCAGTTCCCAACCCTTGGAAGACCACATGCGTTGCTCCATTGTGGTGCTCGGATGGTGCTCGCGGCATCACACTGAGTCATCCACAGCTTGCGAGCACGTGATTTCTCGTCGAAGTTCCTCTGCCACCGTGATGCCGCACCGCGCCATGGCCGGATGCCTCCACGCCGTAATCACCGGTAAGGGTCCTACCAGTGTGTTAGCCTTGTTTCCCTTCTCTCGTAGCGAAGCTCGGTTCTGCGGTTGAACGCCTATGTGCTGGTCTGCCTGCTCGCCGGCGTTGTGCCGTGCAATAGTGCGCCGCCATGGTGATAACGGATGGGGGAGAACAGGAGAAGACAAACTCATGGCCGTTTGATCAGATGCAGGCGACTTTGATTAGGTCTAGCTACACCTTTTCGCGGATTCAATCTGTGCCGTCCGGATCTGATCGGGCGGACGTGATGGGTTTGGGATTCATAGAACTGGGACCCTAGGATTCAAATCTCGCGGCCGGTGAAGCATACCGGTCCATTAAAGATTTCGATCTATTCGCAACCATCTGATAGTGAATCAACGGCTGTGATCGTCCAATACCCCTTCGGCTGGCGATCTTTCATATGAACCCCTGAGTTTCTAGGGAATAAACCCGCCATCCACGCGGGGTTAGTTCTGAGTCTGCTGAAGTTTTATAGTTTAGCCCCTACACTTCCCTGTATTAGTATGCTCAGACCAGTGACTAGGAAATTTGAGAAAAATATTATAGAAATCACTTTTCCTATACTAAAATAATTCCAGAATCATAATTAATTCATAGAAAATTCACATTAAGTCCAAATGAGTCCATTCTAATTTCTACAATTTGATAATATTATTTTTATCATCTTGTGCCTCTGTTTTGGCATGAAAGACTCATTAAAATTTATCTAGCACTCAATCTTGTATTAAATGCATAAAACCTTGGAAAATTCATAACTTAAAATCTATAACTCAGAAAATTATGATTCCTGTTCCTAGGATTTTATTTTAATATGTAGAATATCTCTGTGTATTTTGTTTATATGTTTGGTGTAATGTTAATTTCTCTATATGCACTGTGCTTGTTTGTATTGTGGCGAGTAGAAGAGCCCGTGACCGAGGATCCTGGTGAGCAGCAGGTTGAAGTAGCTGAGCAGGAGCTCATTGAAGGCAAGTTGTGCCCTTGACCACTTTTTACCCAATAATGTTCTTTAATATCACTTATCCATGCATAGGTTAATTTTGATGGGACCCAATAGGTTACCCTAGATTGTTTATCTCATTACCTTGTTCACCCCTGATTCACTTGGGTAGTTTGCTATTGCTTTACATGGTTTTGGGATAATCATTTATTACCTCTATGTTCCAGTTATTTTTGTTATTCTATTTATGTTCATGTTGAGATCATTAATGTTAATTGGAACATAGAGCTTAACTTGAGAACCACGTGCCACCACAAGGGTTTAATGGGACGCCCTTGGCTGACTAATTAGGAAATCTAGTGGAAGACTACCTTACCCGAAAGGGGCAAGGGCAGTAGGGGAGAGGTCAGTGCGGGGAGGTCCCTGGTTGATTTTGCTGCGATGGCGGTCAGCCAGGAACCCTGTACTGGATCTTCCTATAAACTGTAGCGGGTTTTCGGAAGCTAGTGGAACTTTGTAAAGGCCTCGTAGTGTTGCCCTGCCGCGCTTCCTAGGTAGAGGTGTATGGGATTCATGACCCCTTGGCAGATGGGTAACATGACTTGTGGGTAAAGGGTACAACCTCTGCAGAGTGTAAAACTGGTATACTAGCCGAGCTCACGGTCATGAGCAGCTCAGGACTCTCTGATGTTTAAATTATGGAACTTAAATTCAATTTTGTCATTTGCATTGCATGGGTTTGTTATTAATTTTGTTCTATTACTTTACTTAGGGTTTGGTATTTACTTACACTTAGTAACTGCTAATAAAATTTTGACCAACTACTTAAAAGCAATGCTCAGCTTTAACCCCTATCATTGATCAGCCTTACACTTCACATGAGCTCCCACCTTTGGTGAGTTCATGTCACATTATTCCCCACAACTTGTTGAGCGATGATCATGTGTGAGCTCACCCTTGCTGTCTCACACCCCCCCACAGGAGATGATCAGGTGGTTCAGGAGGAGCCGCCTAACACTGAGGAGTTCGATCTGATCTAGGTGGCGTTTCTCAGTCGACATTGGCGCCGACGATCCTTAGTTCGTTTTATGGTTATACTTTTATTTTGTAATAAGTCTTCCGCTATGTAATAAATACTCTGATGTTTTATGACATTTATCTCTATACACTCTGTTATTATATATGTTGTCTTCTTGGCGCATGTATGAGATGCACCCGGCTTTGTTCCTTAAAGCCGGGTGTTACAATTTGATAATTAGAGTCCTTGGGTAAAATTTGGTATGCTTTGGTCATTGTTTGATCCCAAAACCCTAAAACCCTAGTTTCTTAGAATTGAACTGCCTAACCCTACTAGGGTGTTAACTTAGAAAACCCTAGTGACTTAGGTGTACCGTGAAGGAAAGTTGTATTCAAGATACAACTGGATGTCTCTCTATTATAATTGCATATTCATAGCATCACATGGGCATTCATGTATATGTATGGTTATGTATAGAAAACGAAGAAGAAGTAAGTGTCGAAGAAGGAGAGACTGCACCACCAACTGAGACTCCACCTGCAGGGAATTGTTTTTATTTTGATATCAGTGGAACAGATCCCGAATCCCCTACAACACAAGGCAAGCCCCGGTGCATTTACCTTTTCCTTGTGAATTTAAACTATTTAACACTTGAATGATGCATTAGGTGAAAGGAGTTGGGTGCTAAACCAATTGCTGCATTTCCTTCCTTGGAATTGTTTACCATTCCTTGATTACCTGTTTTATTAAAAGGTTTTCTGATTCTTAGTCTTGCTTTAGAAGACAAAAAGGTTTTGTTTTAGACCAAAGATGATGCTTCAGATGGAATGGGATGTTTTCAAAAATAAAACTTGATGGTGGATCCATCATGGCCATGATGGGTTCAACATCGGACAAGATGTACCTCTGTGAGGTACCAAATTTTGGTTTTGAAAATGATAAAGACGAGACCAGGCGGGTGACTTGCACGACAAGGAAGTCTCGGTGTAGTGTCTCCGTCTGAGTCGATTAAGGACCGCACCGATGTAGGCTTGATGATTGAGGATCTTTTAGCTGGCCACATGCCTCGTCATGGGTAAGCTTTGCCTCGGGCAGACTAATACCAGAAAGGCCAACACGCAATGGGAGTGCAGAGATGGTGAGAGTAGTGTGTACCCTCCGTGGCAAGAGGCTAGACGGTGGTGTATCTGTGCTCTCGGTTGGCGTGAACCTGGTCTGGTCTAAAGAAACCCGATGGTGAGTTGACATATGCAAGGGTTAAGTGCTACATATGTCGTGTGGTTGGAGATCCCCAGCTGGGTATTAATCGATTCGGATTGCTATTACTTCTCGGATATGAAGACTTGGTTACTGCCCTACGCAGGGCAATCTAGTAAAGAAACAGGGTGATAAAAGACGGCTAGTGCAGGTCAAGTTGTTGAACTAGGGTAGAAAGAACTCTAGCTATAGGTAATGACTTAACTTGACAATAAAACTGGATTTTTAAGAATCCACTACTAGTAAGCATTTCTGCAAACAGAGTCCTTTATTCTTGAATGGCCTTACCTTGACTCCCTCAAGCCAGCATATCCTTGAGAGTTTTTTCTTTTGTTGGGTAAGACTTGCGAAAGTACACTCCGTACTTAGGGTTTTCGAACCCATGTTGTTGTAGGTGAGGAAACAATAGACTTTTGTTGTTTCTATTCAAAGGTGGTACCCAAGGAAGAGCCCAGTAATGAAGTCGTGGGAGGATGTTGGCCTCCCACTTTATAAACAATAAACTTTTGTGCGGGAGGGTGTTTTGCCTCCCTGGTCTGTAATAATAATACTTTATGCACTCGTAATACCCGGTATTGTAATAATAATACTCTCTCTATATATTGGATGAATGTAAATAAAGTTATTGTAATTTGCTTCTGCCTATTATTTCCTCCGATGTGATGTAATATCTGCGTGACGGGTGAAGTGCTCTTGGGCGAATTGATGAGGATATAGTTACCGAACTTGTCGAGTGATTAAGTGCATCTACAGGTGTCACACCCGGGTTTTGGGGGCACCAAGACCCGGGCGCGAACATAATCACCAGGTGTGCTGGGACCAAGTCTCACACATATGATGAATCATGGCACAAGATCGAATGTCACATCTTTACTATATAATCAGAGTTTTGTACAAAATAAATAAATAATTACATTATATGGAGACAACGGTTCAGCAACCCAAAGTTGACTGGGAGACGACGGCCTAGATCTCTCACGAACTCATCGCAGCATCCTCCATGCGCCTCATCCTGTGGTACCTGTTCTTGACCTATGGGGGGGTGTGAGACAGCAAGAGTGAGCTCACATACGTTCATCGCTCAACAAGTTGTGGGGAATAATGTGCATGAACTCGCCAAAGGTGGGAGCTCACATGAAGTGTAAGGCTTACCAAAGAGGATGGTTAGAGCTGAGCATTGCTTTTAAAGTTGGTCAAAATTTTATTAGCAATTACTAAGTATAAGTAAATACCAACCCAATTAAGTAGTAGAACAAAAGTAACAACACCACCTGCGATGCAATGCATATGACAAATTGAATTTAGTTCCATAAGTTAATCATCAGAGGGTCCTGAGCTGCTCATGACCGTGAGGTCGGCTAGTATACCAGTTTTACACTCTGCATAGGTTGTACCCTTTACCCACAAGTCATGTTACCCGTCTGCCAAGGGATCGCGACTTCCCATACACCTCTACCGAGGAGGCGAGGCAGGGTAACACTACGAGGCCTTTACAAAGTTCCACTAGCTTCAGAAAACCCGCTACAGTTTATAGGAAGCTCCAATGCAGGGTTCTTGCCTGACCGCCATCGCAGCAAAATCAACCAAGGACCTCCCTACACTGACCACTCCCCTACTGCCCTTGCCCCTTTCGGGTAAGGTAGTCCTCCACTAGCTTTCCTAATTAATCAGCCAAGGGCGTCCATAAACCCTTGTGGTGGCACGTGTTTCTCAAGTTAAGCTCTATGTTCCAATTAACATTAATGATCTTGACATGAACATAAATAGAATAACAAAATAACTGGAACATAGATATGATAAATAATTACCCCAAATCCATGTAAAGCAATAGCAAACTACCCAAGTGATTCAGGGGTAAACAAGGTAATGAGATAAACAATCTAGGGTAACCTATTGGGTCCCATCAAAATTAACCTATGCATGAATAAATGATATTAAAGAACATTATTGGGTAAAAAGTGGTCAAGGGCACAACTTGCCTGGGACTTGAGATTCCAGGTACCATGATGCTCTTCAAGATAACTCGTAACCTTGCGCTAGTCGTAGCAATACAGACAAACATGGTGCATGCAAAATTAACATTACACCAAACATAAGAATAAATTGTGTAATAATAATCTACAAGTTGCTAAGAGATCGTGAGTTTGAGAATTACTAAAATTAGAGTTATGGTTACTAAGTTATGAATTTTTGAAATTATTAAGCACCTAGAATAGATTAGTTCATTTGAACATTATTAATTCAAGTTTCATGGCTAAACAGAGGCACTAAATGATAAAGGATAATATTATAAAATTTTAGGAACTGGAATGGGGTAATTTGGAATTCATATAAATTTTCTATGAATTATTGAAGTTCTAGTAATTATTTTCCTATTAAAAATCCATTCTCTATTTCATTTATTCAATTTAAACGATCTCTGGACTGGGCCTCAATATCTGATAACAGCAGGGGCGCTTGTGAAAAAGAGTCCAAGACTCAGGCTGACACAGGACTGGACCGCGGGATCTATTTGTCACTTAGTAAGGGCTCTTTTGCATTTTAACCATGGCGAAGGGGTATCCGTTATTGTGGGCCGCCAAATCAAACATGGACGGCCCGGATCAGATCGACATTATAATGAAGCGATAAGCGATCGTGGCCCTTGGATTCCGATCTAGCGCTCCAGGTGGGATACCTCGAATCGGTACACTTAATCTAATCGACACCGTCGGTGAAAGATCCAACGGTCGCGATCCAATCGGGAGAAAGGGGAAACTGGATTTAATCGTGGCCGTCCATCACACGTTCAACGACCAACACCGTGTCTTCTTCTCTGGTTCTCTTAAAACATGGCGGTGCCCTGGACCACGATGGTCCATTGCCTAATCACACTTAAAACTCTACTCTGGCCGCCGTGAATCGATCCGAGGGGCGTAAACTACTGCATATGGGTAGTGAGGTCGATGGAGGGCATCATACCGGAGTAATTCGTGAAGGTCGAGCGGGTCCACGGTAGGGGACGAACACGGGTCGGCGCCGAATCCGCCGCGACGCACGACTGAGGTGAGGGCACCCGGCCGCTGTCTGGAACCACAGCGCCACTTCACCGTGCGATCAGGGTGGTCACCAATGCCCCACAATACGCCGCCAGCGCTAGAACCCGCGGTTCTCTCTCTCTACTGCTCCCTTGCGGCGGTAATGGCGTTTGACGCAGGCGCTCTCGTGGGGACGCTGGTGGATTAAGTGCGCAAGGAAGGGCGAGGTCAGGGACACTCATATAGGCGCGAGAACTGGGCAGGGATTAGCTGAGTCGTTGAAGTCCGCTCCACAAGCGGCGCTCAGCCCCTAGAAATTCGCCGGGGTTCGTTGGGGTAGCTGCGTCATGGCGGTAGAGACGGGGTTGCGGAGGGGGGTCCCACGCCGCGGCGACTTGGCAAGAGCCTGGCCACATGGGCCCGCTAGTCAGCGCATGACGTGCTCCCAGACGGGCAGGGCACAGGAAGAAGGCCGGCGCGAGGTAATGCTAGTGGGCCACGCAGAGGGATTCAGCCCGCGCGCACAAGCCTTCCCCTGACGACCGAGCGGTCCGCTGCGCTCCCCACGGATTCGCGTGGAGTTGTTTGGGGAAGATAACTATCGGGGACCATAATTAGGGGTACCCTCAAGACTCCTAAATCTCAGCTGGTAACCCCCATCAGCACAAAGCTGCAAAGGCCTGATGGGTGCGACTAAGTCAGGGATCGGTCCACTCGAGGGACGCGATCACGCCTCGCCCGAGCCCAGCCTCGGACAAGGGCAGCCGACCCCGGAGGGTTTACGTCTCGCCCGAGGACCCCCTACGACAACGGACACACCTTCGGCTCGCCCGAGGCCCAGTCTTCACCAAGAAGCAACCTTGGCCAAATCGTCACGCCAACCGACCAAATCGCAGGGGCATTTAATGCAAAGGTGGCCTGACACCTTTATCCTGACGCACGCCCTCCAGTTGGCAGAGCCGAAGTGACCGTAGTCACTTCGCCGCTCCACTGACCGGCCTGACAAGAGGACAGCGCCGCCTGCGCCGCTCTGACTGCTGTACCACTCGACAGAGTGAGGCTGACAACAGTCAGGTCCGGCCCTAGGCGCCATGGGAAACTCCGCTTCGCCCGACCCCAGGGCTCGGACTCGGGCTCAGCCCCGGAAGACGACGAACTCCGCTTCGCCCGACCCTAGGGCTCGGACTCGGGCTCAGCCCCGGAAGACGACGAACTTCGGTTCGCCCGACCCCAGGGCTCGGACTCGGGCTCAGCCCCGGAAGACGACGAACTCCGCTTCGCCCGACCCCAGGGCTCGAACTCGGGCTCAGCCCCGGAAGACGACGAACTCCGCTTCGCCCGACCCTAGGGCTTGGACTCGGGCTCAGCCCCGGAAGACGACGAACTCCGCTTCGCCCGACCCCAGGGCTCGGACTCGGGCTCAGCCCCGGAAGACGATGAACTCCGCTTCGCCCAACCCAGGGCTCGGACTCGGGCTCAGCCCCGGAAGACGACGAACTCCGCTTCGCCCGACCCCAGGGCTCGGACTCAGCCCTGGCATCAGCCGACGGTCTCCGCCTCGCCCGACCCAGGGGCTCGGGTTCGACCTCGGCCTTGGAAGATAGACTCGACCTCGACCTCGGAGGAGCCTCCACCTCGCCCAACCCAGGGCACGGACCGACCACGTCAATAGGAGGCGCCATCATTACCCTGCCCCAAGCTGACTCAGGCTTCGGGGAACAAGACCGGCGTCCCATCTGGCTCGCTCCACTATACGAGTAATGATGGCGCCCCTCACGCTCTATGACGACGGCGGCTCTCAGCCCCCTTACGGAAGCAAGAGGACGTCAGCAAGGACTCGACAGCCCCGACAGCTGTCCTTCCGCCAGGCTCCGGCGCTCCTCCGACGGCCACGAAATCACACGAACCGGGTGCCAAAACCTCTCCGGCTGCCACGATGGCATGTACTTAGGGCGCTAGCTCTCCTCCGCTAGACACGTTAGCACACTGCTACACCCCCCATTGTACACCTGGATCCTTTCCTTACGCCTATAAAAGGAAGATCCAGGGCCCTCTTACGAGGGTTGGCCGCGCGGGGAAGGACGGGACGGCGCTCGCGTGAGGCCGCTTGCTCCCTCTCGCATGGACGCTTGTAACTCCCTACTGCAAGCGCACCCGACCTGGGCGCGGGACAAACACGAAGGCCGCGGGATTTCACCTCTCACGCCCGTCTCCCTCCGGCTTCTTCCCCCCTTCGCGCTCCGTCTTGCGCCGACCCATCTGGGCTGGGGCACGCGGTGATAATTTACTCGTCGGTCCAGGGACCCCCCGGGTTCGAAATGCCGACAGTTGGCGCGCCAGGTAGGGGCCTGCTGTGTGTTGATGAACAGCTTCCCGTCAAGCTCCAGATGGGCAGTCTTCAGCAACCTTTCCAGCCTGGGATGGTACTCCGTTTCGGCAGTCTTGAGTTCATGTCCCTCGACGGCAGCTACGACATGATACTCCTTCCCCCGCCGCGCGACAGCGACAATGGCGGCCGACAGCCCGCCCGCCGGCGGTGGAATCGACGACGTCTTCCCCGCACGGTGGAAGAACAACATTCAAGCTCGCCCCGTCCCCTCCCCCGCCGACGGAGGAGGAGGCGGGGCAACCAAGGCCAAGCAGAAGGCGGCACCTCGTCGGTTGTCGAGCGAGTCGACGGCGCCCCAACGGGGGGGCACGTCGGGCATCGACCTCGCGTCTGAGACGAAGACGAGCGCCGTCTCCCCGCAACACGCCAATCCCAAGCAAACGGACGACGCCAGCACGCTCGCGAAGGACTTGCTTGGCATAACCCTCGTACCTGAGACGACGATGCAGTCAGCTCCTGACGTGACTTTGTCACCGCCCGTCGACCAAGAGGTACCAACCGATTCCCATCTCACGCCTTTTGGATTCAGCCTCGACCCACCAAGCGACTTCGCTTTGGTGGACGCTCTCGTAGAGGCGAGTCCAAACCCTCTGGGGTATCGTATGCGGTCACCCTGGGACCGGCTGACGGCTGTCTCGACCTATGGGCCCTCGGGGTCTGAGGAAGATGACGAGCCCGACTTCTGTTGGGATTTCTCCGGACTTGGTAACCCCAGTGCCATGCGAGACTTTATGACCGCGTGCGACTACTGCCTTTCCGACTGTTCCGACGGTAGCCGCAGCCTCGACGATGAGGACTGTAGCCCAAGTCGTGAATGTTTCCACGTCGATCTAGGGGGTCCCAATGAAGGAAACCATCTTGGTATGCCGGAGAACGGTGATCTCCCTAGGCCTGTGCCTCGCGTTGACATCCTTCGGGAGCTAGTTGTGGTCCCCGTCCCGGCGGGGGGTCATGACCCACAGCTCGAGCAAATCCGCGAGGTGCAGGCCAGGCTCGACGAGGGGGCAGGAACACTTGAGCTGATCCACCGGGACATCGGGCAGGAATGGGCGGGCCAACCTCCGGCCGGAGAAGTGTGTCATGTACCCCAGGGTATCCAGCACCGCATCGCCGACGATGTCAGGGTAAGGCTGCCACCGACTTCCAGTGGAGTCGGCCAGAACCTGGCTGCAGCGGCAATGCTTCTCCGCGCGATGCCTGAGCCATCAACCACCGAGGGGCGGTGAATTCAGGGAGAGCTCAAGAATCTCCTGGAGGATGCCGCGGTCCGACGGACCGAGAGCTCTGCCTCCCGAAGGCAGGGGTACCCCTCGGAACATCGCGCCGCGACTTCCCGATTCATGCGGGAAGCCTCGGCCCACACCGGGCACACGCGCAACACAGCGCCTGTGGCCCCGGGTCGCCTCGGCAACGAGCACCATCACCACAACCGTCGGGCCCACCTCGACGAGAGGGTGCGCCGAGGCTACCACCCCAGGCGTGGGGGACGCTACGACAGCGGGGAGGATCGGAGTCCCTCGCCCGAACCACCCGGTCCGCAGGCTTACAGCCGCGCCATACGACGGGCGCCGTTCCCGACTCGGTTCCGAACCCCGACTACTATCACAAAGTACTCAGGGGAGACGAGACCGGAACTGTGGCTCGCGGACTATCGGCTGGCCTGCCAACTGGGTGGAATGGACGATGACAACCTCATCATCCGCAACCTCCCCCTGTTCCTTTCCGACACCGCTCGCGCCTGGCTGGAACACCTGCCTCCGGGGCAGATCTCCAACTGGGACGACCTGGTCCAAGCCTTCGTCGGCAATTTCCAGGATACGTACGTGCGCCCCGGAAACTCCTGGGATCTCTGAATCTGCCGCCAGCAGCCGGGAGAGTCTCTCCGGGACTACATCCGATGATTCTCGAAGCAGCGCACCGAGCTGCCCAACATCACCGATTCCGATGTCATCAGCGCGTTCCTCGCCGGCACCACCTGCCGCGACCTGGTGAGCAAGCTAGGTCGCAAGACCCCCACCAGGGCGAGCGAGCTGATGGACATCACCACCAAGTTCGCCTCTGGCCAGGAGGCGGTTGAGGCTATCTTCCGGAAGGACAAGCAGCCCCAAGGCCGCCCACCGGAAGATGTCCCCGAGGCGTCAACTCAGCAAGGCGCCAAGAAGAAAGGCAAGAAGAAGTTGCAAGCGAAACGAGACACAGCCGACGCGGACCTTGTCGCCGCCGCCGAGTACAAGAACCCTCGGAAACCTCCCGGAGGTGCCAACCTCTTCGACAAGATGCTCAAGGAGCCGTGCCCCTATCATTAGGGACCCGTCAAGCACACCCTTGAGGAGTGCGCCATGCTTCGGCGCCACTTTCACAAGGCCGGGCCACCCGCGGAGGGTGGCAGGGCTCGCGACGACGATAAGAAGGAAGATCACGAGGCAGGAGAGTTCCCCGAGGTCCGCGACTGCTTCATGATCTACGGTGGGCAAGTGGCGAACGCCTCGGCTCGGCACCACAAGCAAGAGCGTCGGGAGGTCTGTTCGGTAAAGGTGGCGGCGCCAGTCTACCTAGACTGGTCCGACAAGCCCATCACCTTCGACCAAGCCGACCACCCCGACAGCGTGCCGAGCCCGGGAAAATACCCACTCGTTGTTGACCCCGTCATCGGCGACGTCAGGCTCACCAAGGTCCTCATGGACGGAGGCAGCAGCCTCAACATCATCTACGCCGAGACCCTCGGGCTCCTGCATGTTGATCTGTCCTCGGTCCGGGCAGGCGCTGCGCCTTTCCACGGGATCATCCCCGGGAAGCGCGTCCAGCCCCTCGGACAACTCGATCTTCCCGTCTGCTTTGGGACGCCCTCCAACTTCCGAAGGGAGACCCTCACGTTCGAGGTGGTTGGGTTCCGAGGAACCTACCACGCAGTGCTGGGGAGGCCATGCTACGCAAAGTTCATGGTCGTCGCCAACTACACCTACCTCAAGCTCAAGATGCCGGGCCCCAACGGGGTCATCACCGTCGGCCCCACGTACCGACACGCGTACGAATGCGACGTGGAGTGCATGGAGTACGCCGAGGCCCTCGCCGAATCCGAGGCCCTCATCGCCGACCTGGAGAGCCTCTCTAAGGAGGTGCCAGACGTGAAGCGTCACGCTGGCAACTTCGAGCCAGCGGAGACGGTTAAATCCGTCCCCCTCGACCCCAGCAACGATGCCTCCAAGCAGATCCGGATCGGCTCCGAGCTCAATCCCAAATAGGAAGCAGTGCTCGTCGACTTTCTCCGCGCAAACGCTGACGTTTTCGCGTGGAGTCCCTCAGACATGCCTGGCATACCGAGGGATGTCGCCGAGCACTCGCTGGATATCCGAGCTGGAGCCCGACCCGTGAAGCAGCCTCTGCGCCGATTCGACGAAGAAAAGCGCAGAGCTATAGGCGAGGAGATCCACAAGCTAATGGCGGCAGGGTTCATCAAAGAGGTATTCCATCCCGAATGGCTTGCCAACCCTGTGCTTGTGCGAAAGAAAGGAGGGAAATGGCGGATGTGAGTAGACTACACTAGTCTAAACAAAGCATGTCCGAAAGTTCCCTACCCTCTGCCTCGCATCGATCAAATCGTGGATTCCACTGCTGGGTGCGAAACCCTGTCTTTCCTCGATGCCTACTCAGGGTATCACCAAATTAGGATGAAAGAGTCCGACCAGCTCGCGACTTCTTTCATCACACCTTTCGGCATGTACTGCTATGTCACCATGCCGTTCGGTTTGAGGAATGCGGGTGCAACGTACCAACGGTGCATGAACCATGTGTTCGGCGAACACATTGGCCGAACGGTCGAAGCCTATGTCGATGACATCGTAGTCAAGACAAGGAAAGCCTCCGACCTCCTTTCCGACCTTGAAGTGACATTCCGATGTCTCAAGGCGAAAGGCGTGAAGCTCAATCCCGAGAAGTGTGTCTTCGGGGTTCCCCGAGGCATGCTCTTGGGGTTCATCGTCTCCGAACGGGGCATCAAGGCCAACCCAGAGAAGATTGCGGCCATCACTAGCATGGGGCCCATCAAGGACTTGAAAGGCATACAGAGAGTCACGGGATGCCTTGCGGCTCTGAGCCGTTTCATCTCGCGCCTCGGCGAAAGAGGCATGCCTCTGTACCGCCTTCTTAAGGAAGGTCGAGTGCTTCACTTGGACCCCTGAGGCCGAGGAAGCCCTCGGGAACCTGAAGGCGCTCCTCACAAACGCGCCCATCTTGGTGCCCCCCGCTGCCGGAGAAGCCCTCTTAATCTACGTCGCCGCGACCACTCAGGTGGTTAGCGTCGTGATCGTAGTTGAGAGACGGGAAGAGGGGCATGCATTGCCCGTCCAAAGGCCAGTCTACTTCATCAGCGAGGTACTGTCCGAGACCAAGATCTGCTACCCACAAATTCAGAAGCTGCTGTACGCGGTGATCCTAACGCGGCGGAAGTTGCGACACTACTTCGAGTCTCATCCGGTAACTGTGGTGTCATCCTTCCCCCTGGGGGAGATCATCCAGTGCCGAGAGCCCTCGGGTAGAATTGCAAAGTGGGCGGTGGAAATCATGGGCGAAACGATCTCGTTCGCCCCTCGGAAGGCCATCAAGTCCCACGTCTTGGCGGACTTCGTGGCTGAATGGGTCGACACCCAGCTCCCAACAGCTCCGATCCAACCGGAACTCTGGACCATGTTTTTCGATGGGTCGCTGATGAAGACAGGAGCAGGCGCAGGCCTGCTCTTCATCTCACCCCTCGGGAAGCACCTACGCTACGTGCTACGCCTCCACTTCCCGGCGTCCAACAATGTGGCTGAGTACGAGGCCCTGGTCAACGGATTGCGCATCGCCATCGAGCTGGGGGTCCGACGCCTCGACGCTCGCGGTGACTCGCAGCTCGTCATCGACCAAGTCATGAAGAACTCCCACTGCCGCGACCCGAAGCTGGAAGCATACTGCGATGTGGTTCGGCGCCTGGAAGACAAGTACTACGGGCTCGAGCTCAACCACATCGCCTGACGCTACAACGAGACTGCGGACGAGCTGGCTAAAATAGCCTCGGGGCGAACAACGGTTCCTCCGGACGTCTTCTCCCGAGACCTACACCAACCCTCCGTCAAGACCGACGACACGCCCGAGCCCGAGAAGGCCTCAGCCCAGCCCGAGGCACCCTCAGCTCAGTCCGAGGTACCCTCGGCTCGGCCCGAGGCACCCTCGGCTCAGCCCGAGGTACCCTCGGCCCCCGAAGGTGAGGCACTGCGCGTCGAGGAGGAGCGAAGCGGGGTCACGCCTAATCGAAACTGGCAGACCTCGTACCTGCAATATCTCCACCGAGGAGAGCTACCCCTCGACCAAGCCGAAGCTCGGCGGTTGGCGCGGCGCGCCAAGTCGTTCGTCTTGCTGGGAGATGGGAAGGAGCTCTACCATCGCAGCCCCTCGGGCATCCTCCAGCGATGCATTTCCATCGCCGAAGGTCAGGAGCTCCTACATGAGATACACTCGGGGGCTTGCGGCCATCACGCAGCACCTTGAACCCTTGTTGGAAACGCATTCCGACAAGGTTTCTACTGGCCGACGGCGGTGGCCGACGCCACTAGAATTGTCCGCACCTGCGAAGGGTGTTAGTTCTACGCAAGGCAGACCCACCTGCCCGCTCAGGCCCTGCAGACCATACCCATCACCTGGCCGTTTGCTGTGTGGGGTCTGGACCTAGTCGGCCCCTTGCAGAAGGCACCCGGGGGCTACACGCACCTGTTGGTCGCCATCGACGAATTCTCCAAGTGGATCGAGGTCCGACCCCTAAACAGCATCAGGTCTGAACAGGCGGTGGCATTCTTCACCAACATCATCCATCGCTTTGGGGTCACGAACTCCATCATCACCGACAACGGCACCCAGTTCACCGGCAGGAAGTTCCTGGACTTCTGCGAGGATCACCACATCCGGGTGGACTGGGCCGCCGTGGCCCACCCCATGACGAATGGGCAGGTAGAACGTGCCAACAGCATGATTCTACAAGGACTCAAGCCTCGGATCTACAACGACCTCAACAAATTCGGCAAGCGGTGGATGAAGGAACTCCCCTCGGTGGTCTGGAGTCTGAGGACAACACCGAGCCGAGCCACGGGCTTCACACTGTTCTTTCTAGTCTATGGGGCCGAGGCCATCTTGCCCACAGACTTAGAATACGGTTCCCCGAGGACGAGAGCCTACGCCGACCAAAGCAATCAAGCTAATCGAGAAGACTCACTGGACTAGCTGGAAGAGGCTCGGGACATGGCCTTACTACACTCGGTGCGGTACCAGCAGTCCCTGCGACGCTACCACGCCCGAGGGGTTCGGTCCCGAGACCTCCAGGTGGGCGACCTGGTGCTTCGGCTGCGACAAGACGCCCGAGGGCGGCACAAGCTCACGCCTCCCTGGGAAGGGCCATTCGTCATCGCCAAAGTTCTAAAGCCCGGAACGTACAAGCTGGCCAACAGTCAAGGCGAGGTCTACAACAACGCTTGGAACATCCAACAGCTACGTCGCTTCTACCCTTAAGATGCTTTCAAGTTGTTCGCATGCCTCGTTCCCACGCAAAGTTTAGTCAGCAAGGAAGGGTCAGCCTTGCCTCGGCAAAGCCCGACCCTCCCTCGGGGGCTAAAAAGGGGGGAACCCCCTCTGCGCCAAAATTTTCCTCGGAAAAAGATCTTTTCTGCCAGAATGTCTTTCGTGCTTTTCGACTACTTCGAAAGTGGATCCTGAAAACGACGGAGTACACGTAAGCAGCCAAGGCTGACCGAGCCGAGGGATTCCTACGCCTCCGGGATACGGATACCTCACTCATCACCTTCTGTGATAAGTAACTCGCGCTCGGATAGGTGATTCCACGGACCGAACAAGTCTTCACGCTCGAAAGCTCCTCTGCCGAAACGATTTTTCGGGCCTTCTCGACTGCGTCGGTGACAGAACCCTATGGACGAGTAAGAGTGCGCGTAAGCGGCAAGGCCGACCAAGCCGAGGGATTCCTATGCCTCCGGGATACGGATACCTCACTCATCACCTTCCGTGAAAAGTAACTCTCTGTCGCGGAACCGCCCGAATTATTCCAGCTTAAGTGCCCACGTCACTCCTCAGGGGCCGTAACACACTTAAATCGGAATAACCCGTCAGTCCCTCAGATCTAGTCTGATAGAGCCAATTAACCAGGATCAAATTCCACAATCTCACTCGAAGGTGAGTCACAGAAGAAATACAATAAAACAGGAAACCTCAAATTAAGTGCGGAGTTATTACATAAATCGGAGTTTTTGCATAGAAAATAAAGTTCATAAAATAAGGTGCAGCGGATAATCGACGTCGTCGGTAATGAGGAAATGGGCAAGGCCTAGCCCACTACTCCTCATGCTCCTCTCCTGCCGGAGCAACATCCCACTCGACCGTCCAACCCGGTGGCAGGGTGGTAGGCCAAGTCACACCATCAACCATTTCCTGAATGGAACCTGCAAAAATGGTGCCACAAGCAAGGCTGACTATACTAATACTCAGCTAGACTTAACCGGTGTGAGGAGTCTACTCCTCTACCTCTAGACTATGCAGCTGTTTGGCTGAGGGGTTTGGTTTGCCAAAAGCGCTAGCTGTTTTCTAAAAGCAATTTTTAGCTTTTCAAATTCTATCATCATTAACTTAGCTATATTTGCTCCTTTTAAGCATACATGGTAACAAACATTTAGTTCAATCAACAAATTATCTCATGTAACCACGTTTCACTTCTTACTCGATGCAGTACAAGGAATCAAGCAGTCTCATTAGCTGCGAGAAGCAGACGATTCGAATCGAGTTTTAACCTTGCAAGGTAAACCTAAACACACGGCATGTCAGGGTACTCCGACCCCACACATGACAACTGTCCCCATCGATTCCCCGTTCGCGTCCAGGCCTCACCGCCTTGGCATACAATGCTCCACTGACCCCGGCTGCCGCCGTGCAGTGACCGCAGTTGTACCCACCATAGCTAGCATGGGAGACCCAGTCTCAGGTCGCATGAGGGATAAAGTCCGCGCCCGGCTTCACTCAGGTACTAGGTTTACCGGTTACCATTTTTCCCGGCATGTGCTTAGTACGTTCAAAAGCTTGACTCAGGTATCCACACATTAATCCTTAATTCATTTTTCCCGTCTTATGGACAAGGCATCCTCCCTGGATCCAAATCCATAGACCAACATAGATCCCGTTATCAAGATGAATACAATCAATTCCTGACCTCGCGCGAGTGCTAGAAAATCACTCGACTTCTACCGAGATCCTGATTAGCAAGCAGCTACTCGACCTAGCATACTAGTATTCATCTCAAAAAGGAATCCTAAGTTCATGCAACTAGAGGTTTCAAGCAACTCCTACACTTAAGTGCACATTACAATCCTACAAGCTTTAAGTGTAGTAAAGTAGCATATAATTAACAGGTTATGCATAAAACCGGGGCATGCCTTCAATTGCTGGGGCTGCGGGGAGATCCTCAATAGCAGCCTCTGAAGCCTGCTCCTGGTCCACCTCTTGGACAGGTCCTTGCTCGGGGATGAGCACGTACTCTCCGTCGGCAAGATTACAATCTAATGAATGCAATGCGTAAGATATATGCATGATATGACATGTGCTTTTAGAAATTACAACTTTAAAGGTGTATGATCTTTTGAGTTTAAACAAGTTAACTTTACTTATGTAAGACCCTTTAGTGGTACACTTGGTAAATTTGGGTTAAACTTTAGCTAAGGTAAGTGGTAGGTTTATTTTTGGGGTTCCACTGAATTCTTTTAAGTCTTGGTGAGAGTTGATTAAGTTCTCAAGTTAGACTTATTGGGGTGAGGTTTATTTCTTCTTCTCTTTTCTTTTATTCTCTTAAGGTTTTGGAGTAGGTTTGAACTACAAGTTGCCTTTATAAAATTCTAAAAATTCTGCAAACATTACAGTGGCTTGTTACTGATGTGTGTTTCTCTGTCTCAAAATTTGGGGATCAGAAAGTGAATCGTTTTCTCTGGACAAAATTATTAAATTCTAGGGCAGAAGGGGTGCTTTGAATTACAACTACTAATTGACAGTGGACAATTCTCCAAAACTTATTTTTGCTAGCTTTTAGGTGTTATAACATGACTTGATAAAAATTTCTAGTCATTAATACCTTCTAATTATTTTTCTATGGTTTTCTCAAGTTTCTAGCCAAATAGGTACTTTCTACTACCACTATATTTGAAAAACATCAAACAACAAGGTTCTCATTTTTCATAGTTATTATTTTGTGCAAGAGCAATCATTCTGAAGTTTGGCCTCTTTTTGCTTAAGGGAAAGGGGTGGTATGCATTATTTGAATTAAGTGGTCTTTCTCATAAATCATTAGCAATTGGTATGAGTTTGCTTCTTTTTCATGGGTTTGCATTTTTCTCTGGTGATTTATCTCATCATGGACTTAGCAAATTTTTGGTTGCCCATTATCACATTAATAGGGGTTGTTCATGATTTATTTGGAAAATGCCTTATTATCACTTTGCATTTATTCTCCTTACTTAAAGAGTTGGGCTAAGGTGCTCTGTATTTTTGTAGTGGGGCTCTGGTGGTTGTAAGTCCACTGGATTTTTATTACCCATTTTGGTTATAGTTTTGCTACCTTAATAATTGATTTTTAGTCCAAATAAGGCTAAATAAAACATTTTAAATTAAAACTGGTCCAAATTAATGGTCTCTGTATTTTTCCTAGGTTCTCTGTTACATAAGTAAGTTAGGAAAAATAATCTTAATCACTGATCATTAATTTCTAATGCCTTTCTGGTTTTCTCTAAGTTTTGGACAAAATAGCTTTAAATGAATAACTACACCATAATTTCTAATGCTAGGGTTCCTACTATTTTTAAACAGTGTCTAAATGAGGTTTAAACATCTACAAATTTTCTTAAGTTCAGCACAGAAGAAAAACTAATTTTCCTTAATTAAACAAGGTTTGGTGGGTTTCTGTTTTTAAATTTAAACTCTAAAATTTAGAACATAAAGCATAGGGTTCATCATTTTTAAATGATAGTCCATAATATTCAGGAGCTAGCAAAATTGGTTTGACAACTTTTTATTAAGATTTCATCAAGTTATGGATTTTCTAAGTTCTCTAGTCATTTTAAAAAGAATAACAGAATTGGTTTAAATGGAAATTCACTTGCACTGGGGTCCCTGGCGGGTTTTTAAGTTTTCTTCGTGGATCAGTCCTTAAGCTACTATTCACATGAGTCACTGACGTTACAGAAAACCCCTCAGGTTCTACAAATCCTATCCCGAGGTCCTTCTTCTATTTCAAACAGTAACCGCGGCGGAAGAAAGGGCGGAGGGGCTTACCAGCGGCGAGGTTGCTCCGGTGAAGTGGTCGAGGACG
Organism: Zea mays; assembly: GCF_902167145.1. Classification (NCBI taxonomy): domain Eukaryota; kingdom Viridiplantae; phylum Streptophyta; class Magnoliopsida; order Poales; family Poaceae; genus Zea; species Zea mays. The sequence goes on along the minus strand of NC_050100.1, from coordinate 132,704,048 downwards.
AAGGGGAGGTCTCGGGGATCACAACGGTGTGCGGGACGCCGTCGGAGATGGCCGGAGTCGGTCGGTCCACGCGCGCAGGCGGGGATGCTCGTCGGCGCCGAGGAGACCGGCCTGGTCACGGTGAGATAGAGCAATCAGATGGGTCAGGGAGGTTCACGGGATGCCAGAGAAGATATGAGCGCAAGGAATTGGGCGGAGACTCACTGGATAGCTCGGTCCACACGCGGCGGCGGAAGACCGAAGTCCGGTGAGGTTGATCTCGGGCCTCCGGTGAAGTCCGGCCGGGTCCGAGGGCTTGGCGAGCTTCACGGGCTACTGGCGGAGCTAGCCGAAGCACTGGCTTGCCCAGAGGATGGCTGGAGTGGGCTGGCCACGATGGCCGAAGCTCTGGCGGCAATGGCGGGCGGAATTGAGCTCGCCGGAGCTAAGGAAAAGTGGCTGGCTGGTGAGGGTGAGTGCGGGGCGAAGTGGGGCGCGCCTGGGAAGGCTTTATAGGCGCGGCGCGGTGCACGGGCGGTCGTGGACCGGCGAGTGCGCGCGGGCGTGCACTGGGAGGCGCGGTGCGTGAACGGGCATGAACCGGGGGTGTCAGCCACGGTCGAACACGTGTTCCCGTTGCCTCTGCCCCTGTTCAAGCGCCGATTGGGAGCAAATCTTCGCGAATTTGGGCAAGATCGCTGTGAAGGATTTGTTCACCTGACCAAGCTTTGTCTTTTGTGTATGGACGTCGCGCGGTTTTAGGCTAGGGACAGGGAGTTGTAGCGTCACCAAGGTGCCAGTGTCAGAATGCCTGGTCCCGAGGTCAAGCTGCGCCAAAACCATGTCAAATGAATTTGGTTTGAGTTCAAACTTTTCCAGGATGTGTTCAAGGGAATTTGGCACGACTTTGATATTTGGATCTCCTGGCTTTGAGTTTCGAAAAATAGAGAACACAGATGATCTTTGGGAAGAGGTCTGAAATTCAGAAATTCAGAAATCTGAATTTCTCTAAGGGTTCATAGATCAAGGGTTGATTTGGGGATTTATTTGAGTTATTTTGGCTAAGCTTTCTCAACCTTTCTTGTTGCTCAATAAATATACTTTAATTTGTATAATTGGCTCAAGTCATAATTTTAAACTTTTCATTCCCTTTTTCTTATTTTCTTGAATTTTGCTCATGGGGCTCACTTAGGGTTTTTAATTAGGGTTGCACATTCTTATCTTTTAAAAGACTCAATTGTTTTGATCATGATACTTTTAAGTATATACTTGGTGAATTCTTTCTCACTTATATTAATTTGATGCTCATGCTTACTTTGGCTCACATAAAATAATAGTTCTTGGTTTGGCATTTGAGAGAAACCCTAGGTGACACTGGGGTGTCACAGCCTTCCCCCCTTAAGGGAATCTCGTCCCGAGATTCAGGCCAGAGTCCTCCCAGGGTGAAGCGAAGGGTGAGACTTAAAGGAAATGGGTGAGTGTTGCTATTATTAGGGTTAAAACTGCTCTTCGAATGTCATTCTCTTTGCAACTTCAGAAGGAAGTCCTTTTAAGTTTTACTTCACAGTTACTTCATTCTGAATTAAGATCATATCTTTGGAAATTAGGTTCGAAAGGGCAGGAGGAGGGGTTGGGGTGATTACGTACCAGCTTCCTTAGGTAGGCAATCGGGGAAGTTGGATCTTAAGAATTCCTCGGTTTCCCAAGTATCTTCCTCCTCTGAGTGATTACTCCACTGAACCTTGTACATCTTGATCGATTTAGCCCGAGTTGATCTTTCTTTGCAATCCAGAATCTTGGAGGGGTACTCTTGGTACGATAGATCTGGCTCTATCTCCAAGTCTGGCTCTGCTATGATCTCGGTCGGCAATCGAACACACTTCTTCAGCTGAGATACATGGAATACACTGTGAATGGCAGACATCTTTGAAGGTAACTTCAGCTTATATGCCACGGGTCCACATGCTTCTATGATCTCATAAGGTCCAATGTAACGAGGGGCTAGCTTGCCTTTAATCCCAAATCTCTGCACTCCCTTGGTGGGTGATACCTTGAGGTATACAAAACTTCCCACCTCGAACTGGAGAGGTTTCCTTCTTTTATCATGATAGCTCTTCTGCCTGGCCTGAGCAGCTTCTAGATTCTTCCTGATTAGTTTGACCTTCCTTTCGGCTTCAGTCACTAAGTCAGGTCCAAAAACTTCTCTTTCACCAGGTTGAGACCAATTGAGTGGTGTCCTGCACCTTCTTCCATAGAGAGCTTCAAAAGGTGCGATCTTTAGGCTGGATTGATAACTATTGTTATAAGCAAACTCTGCCAAGGAGAGGTGCTTATCCCAGTTCTTGCCACAATCGATCGCACAAGCTCTCAGCATATCCTCCAGAATTTGGTTTACCCTTTCCGTCTGACCATCAGTCTGTGGGTGGTAAGCTGAACTCCTGATTAGCTTGGTTCCTAAAGACTCTTGCAATTGTTCCCAAAATCTGGCAACAAATTGGGCTCCTCGGTCAGAAACAATGGTCCGAGGTATCCGTGCAAACACACGATCCAGTCAATATACAATTCTGCATATTTCTGAGCCTTATCAGTGGTGTGCACAGGAAGAAGATGTGCCACTTTCGTCAATCGGTCCACAATAACCCAAATTGAGTCATGATGACGAGAGGTGTTGGGCAGACCCACAATGAAATCCATGCTGATGTCATCCCACTTCCACGAAGGTATGGACAGTGGTTGCAAGGCTCCAGCTGACTTCAAGTGGCTTGCCTTTATCCTCTGACAGGTGTCACACTCTGATACATACTGGGCTATCTCCCTCTTCATTCTGGTCCACCAGTATAAAAGCTTCAGATCATGGTACATCTTGGTGCTTCCCGGATGCATAGAGAATTTGGAGAGATGAGCCTCATCCAAAATTTTCCTCTTGAGGTCCTGATCTTTAGGAATCACCAATCTGCTTTTGAACCATAGCACACCTTTCTCATCCTAGCGGAAACAATTATACTTCTCAACCTTCTGATGGAGATTCTTCTTGATAATCTGCACTCCCTTGTCACTGAGCTGGGCAATGATAATCTGGTCTTGCAAAGCTGGCTCAACAGAAATGTGAGACAAAGAACCAGAAGGAATCACTTTAGTTTGCATCTTGCTCAACTCATCACACAAGGTGTTAATGCGAGAATCCATCAGAATACAGTTGCATTGCAACTTGCAACTCAAGGCATCTGCTACCACATTAGCTTTTCCTGGGTGATAATGTACCTCCAGGTCATAATCCTTGATCAGCTCTAGCCATCTTCTCTACCTCATGTTGAGATCAGCCTGAGTAAAAATGTACTTAAGGCTCTTATGATCAGTGAAGATGTTGCAGTGGGTTCCCATTAGATAGTGCCTCCACATCTTCAATGCATGAACCACTGCTGCTAACTCAAGGTCATGAGTGGGATAATTTTGCTCATGAGGCCTGAGTGCTCTTGAGGCATAAGCAATGACTCGGTTGTCTTGCATCAAGACACAACCTAGCCCGGTGCCAGAGGCATCGCAATACACATCAAAAGGCTTGCTGCTGTCGGGTTGCGCCAATACTGGTGCTGTGGTCAGATGCTGCCTTAATGCATGGAAAGCATCTTCGCACTTTTCACTCCACACGAATTTGACTTCTTTCTTCAGCAACTCAGTAATAGGCTTCGCAATTCAAGAGAAGTCCGGAATAAATCTTCGGTAATAACCAGCTAATCCCAGAAAACTCCGAATCTGGCGAACAGTTGTTGGTGGCCTCCAGTTCATTACTTCTTGCACTTTATCAGGATCAACAGCTATTCCAGCCTGAGAGATAGTGTGACCCAAGAATTTGATTTCCTTTAGCCAAAAATCACACTTGGATAACTTGGTATAAAGGTGGTGCTCTCGCAGACGTTGAAGCACTACATGCAAATGCCCGACATGTTCTTCTTCGTTCTTTGAGTACACCAGAATATCATCGATGAAAAACACCACGAACTTGTCCAATTCCGGCATGAAAACAGAATTCATCAGATACATGAAATATGCTGGTGCATTTGTCAGCCCGAATGACATCACCAAGAATTCATATAGTCCATATCTGGTTGAGAATGTCGTCTTCGGAATATCACTTGCTCGTATCTTGATCTGATGGTAGCTAGAGCGAAGGTCTATCTTGGAAAACACCTTGGCCCCGACCAACTGGTCAAAGAGAACATCAATACGAGGCAAAGGATACTTGTTCTTGATAGTTACGGCATTAAGAGGGCGGTAATCTATACACAGCCTCAAGCTTTCATCCTTCTTCTTCACAAATAGTGCTGGACATCCCCAAGGCGAAGTGCTTGGGCGAATGAAACCTTTATCCAGCAACTCTTGCAATTGCTTCTTCAACTCTGCCAACTCAGCGGGTGGCATTCGGTAGGACCTCTTGGAAATTGGGGCCGTTCCCGGTTGCAACTCGATGGCGAATTCAATATCCCGGTCCGGTGGCATTCCTGGCAATTCATCAGGGAAGACATCTGCATACTCACAGACCACTGGGATCTTCTTTAGAGGTAGCTCCGTCATAGAGAAAGCACATGACTGAGAAGAACCCTGACTAGGCAGAATCAAAGTGAAATTCCCGCAAAATGGAGAATTAACTTCCACGGTACGACTGGCTACATCAAGCACAACTTGGTGCAAGGTCATCCAATTTGCCCCTAGAATAATGTCCACATTTTCCAATCCCAACACAAGAAGAGTGGTTTTGACGATGTGGCTTCCCAGTTGAATAGGCACACTTTGGTTTAATTGATTAGTTGCAATTTTACCCCCAGGTGTGACTATCATGAATGACCCTTTTGAGTGAGAGAATGGCAGTTTGCAATTAGCACTGAACTTTTGGCTAATGAAACTATGAGATGCACCAGAATCAAACAAAATTAAAGCAGGTTGAATATAAACTGAAAAGGTACCGGTCATGATAGGAGCTCCTTCTGGTACTTCCTCCAGAGTAGTGAAGTTGAGCTTCCCTTGCCTGACTTGCACCTTCTGCTTTCTCCCCTTGTCTTGATTTGGTGCTGGCATCTGCCTCTGCTGGTTCCTGGGACAATTCTTGGCATAGTGGCCCACATTGCCACAAGTGAAACACTTGTTCCCATTGCCCTGGCGGAACTGCTGCTGCTGCGGAGGCTGATTGTTCCTTGGGGCGGGAGCTGGGTAGCGGTTAGGTGCCGGCTGCTGCTGCTGCTGAGGTGGCTTGATCACCCATCTGCCTGCCTGCTGCTGAAAACCCCTGCTCTGATTGTGAGAAACAATCCGGAACCTCTGAGCCTGAGCGGATGGTGCTGCCATTGGTGCCTTTCTCTTCTTCTCTGCCGGTGAGCAACAATGCAATCCTCCTGGGAGATGGCCATGTTGACCAACTCATTGAAGCTATCAGCCCAGACAGTGTTGAGTCGTTCCCGCAGCTTGGTATTGAGACCCCTGTGGAAGCGATCCCTCTTCTTCTCATCAGAATCAGCATGATACCCTGCATACTGGCATAAATCGTTGAAGGCTTGTGCATACTGCAGTACCGTGCGGGTTCCTTGATTAAGGGCCAAAAATTCATTCAACTTACGATCAAGAATGCCAGCTGGGATGTGGTGTCCTCTGAAGGCAGTCTTGAATTCCTCCCAAGATACCTCACGATCAGGGGGGAGCATAGCACGGAAGTGGTCCCACCAAGTCCGAGCAGGGCCGCGAAGCTGCTGTGCGGCGAAGCGAGCCTTGGCCTCATCAGGGCAGTCTCCTGTGAGGAGGGAAAACTTGGACTCGACGACGCGAAGCCATACGTCGGCGTCCAACGGATCCTCTGCCTTGGTGAACAAGGGCGGCTGCGTGCTCAGAAACTCTTGGTAAGTTGCCATAGCCGGAGGTCGCTGGTGCTGGCCTCCACCATGCTGCTGTTCGTGGGGCTGGCGCTGCAAGAGCTGTCGCAGAATCTCATTCTGCTGGGCCATCAGCTCCTGCACTGTGGGAGCTGGGGGAGGTGGCGGGGGAGCTTGCTCGTTATGCCCGCGACGTTGCCTAGCTGCCATCTGCAGAGACTGTCGCCATTGTTATCCCAACTCACAGTTTCGAACGACAAGATATCACCTCATATGGAAGGAAAAAAATGCCATAATCATAATATTAGGTTCGAAATGAAGATAACATGGTGACAAGATCCCACAGATTTCAGAAGTTTACAGGGTTACATCAATCAGGGGAAAGTACCCATAAGCCTAGTCCAAAATGTGATCTTTCTAAGCTTGCATAGGTTTCTATCCGCCTAAAAGTGTCGAAGTGACTGCTTAACCCTGAGCGGTGGAAGCGACACTGGATACGGGTGAAGGAGGCTTCGCGGAGGTAGTCCCATTGGCACCAGGGGCTGGTCCTAGCTCCTCGGGAGCCTCTTCTCCCTCGCTTCCTGCTTCATTGGCCTCCATCTCCAGGTGGTGCATGTCCAAGTGGTCGTTTGCTTCTTCGAGTTCCCTCTGCACATCGTGAAGCTGGTTCTCCAAGACATCAATAGTGTTGTCTCGGATCTCCACCTGCTGCTCCAAGGTGGCAATGCGCTGGCTCAGCCTTTCCACCTGCAGATCCTTCTCCACCAACTCTGTGGATAGGTCGACCACAAAATCTTCCCGACTGTCGAGAGTGAGCTTGGCAGTCTGAGCAGTGTTAGCAAGGAGTGTCATAGCATCGCTCTGAAGGGCCTGAAGGCGGTACAACGCACTCATGCACTGAACGGTGACCCTCCCAACCAAGTCAGGATACATTGCCCACACATCCTTCACATGGCTCACGCGGTTACACCACATGGGATCATCCTTCTTCTCAGCAGGGAAGAGTCCCAAGGGGTGCATCACCATCTCCAGGGGATGGTAGCCACAGAAAGTCGTCAGAGTCTTCATGGCTGCTGCCTCAACGGTGTCGTCTGTCCTGAGTCCAATTGTCTCAGAGTCAAGAGAACGCCAACCCGGCTGAAGGGGATGAGCCTCCAAAGTCAACCAGACCCGACAACGAGGTACCCGATGCTCCTCATACAACTGCACCGTGTACAAAGGGGGCGTAGGGTAACCGGCGGAGTTAAGCACTTCCCACAAGATGGAAGGAAAACCATCACGAGAAAGGAAGTCAGAACTGAAACGAGAGTCTCCTCCACTGGCGGGGGTGGGTGAATTCATCTGTGGAAGGGAATCAAAGGTAAAGATTATGGTGGAAGGAAAAAGAAAAAGAGAGCCCGGATGGTTTTAAGAAAGGGGGTTAGCTCAAATTTTTAAATTCCTCTTTGCGTTTTATAATGCATGCATGCTGGAAGAAACGTTGCCTCTCAAAAGAAAATAGGGTGCCTTTTTAGGGCATCCTTAAAATATAAGTACTGGCCCACGGGGCCTACTTAATTAGCCACCTATTTCTCCCTCTATGCCTAAGGCCTTTCGTCCTTGGTCTAGCTGTCTAGTCTTGACGATCTGTAGTAGTTTCTAGGCAAGTTTTAGATTTTGAAAATTGGTATTCATGGTTTATTGTCCTTCTCTGTGGTAGAATTTGCTCCGATACCAGCTGTGGCAGAACCGCCCGAATTATTCCAGCTTAAGTGCCCACGTCACGCCTCACGGGCCGTAACACACTTAAATCGGAATAACCCGTCAGTCCCTCAGATCTAGTCTGATAGAGCCACTTAACCAGGATCAAATTCCACAATCTCACTCGAAGGTGAGTCACAGAAGAAATACAATAAAACAGGAAACCTCAAATTAAGTGCGGAGTTATTACATAAATCGGAGTTTTTGCATAGCAAATAAAGTTCATAAAATAAGGTGCAGCGGATAATCGACGTCGTCGGTAATGAGGAAATGGGCAAGGCCTAGCCCACTACTCCTCATGCTCCTCTCCTGCCGGAGCAACATCCCACTCGACCGTCCAACCCGGTGGCAGGGTGGTAGGCCAAGTCACACCATCAACCATTTCCTGAATGGTACCTGCAAAAATGGTGCCACAAGCAAGGCTGAGTATACTAATACTCAGCTAGACTTAACCGGTGTGAGGAGTCTACTCCTCTACCTCTAGACTATGCAGCTGTTTGGCTGAGGGGTTTGGTTTGCCAAAAGCGCTAGCTGTTTTCTAAAAGCAATTTTTAGCTTTTCAAATTCTATCATCATTAACTTAGCTATATTTTCTCCTTCTAAGCATACATGGTAACAAACATTTAGTTCAATCAAAAAATTATCTGATGTAACCACGTTTCACTTCTTACTCGATGCAGTACAAGGAATCAAGCAGTCTCATTAGCTGCGAGAAGCAGACGATTCGAATCGAGTTTTAACCTTGCAAGGTAAACCTAAACACACGGCATGTCAGGGTACTCCGACCCCACACATGACAACCGTCCCCATCGATTCCCCGTTCGCGTCCAGGCCTCACCGCCTTGGCATACAATGCTCCACTGACCCTGGCTGCCGCCGTGCAGTGACCGCACTTGTACCCACCATAGCTAGCATGGGAGACCCAGTCTTAGGTCGCATGAGGGATAAAGTCCGCGCCCGACTTCACTCAGGTACTAGGTTTACCGGTTACCATTTTTCCCGGCATGTGCTTAGTACATTCAAAAGCTTGACTCAGGTATCCACACACTAATCCTTAATTCATTTTTCCCGTCTTATGGACAAGGCATCCTCCCTGGATCCAAATCCATAGACCAACATAGATCCCGTTATCAAGATGAATACAATCAATTCCTGACCTCGCGGGAGTGCTAGAAAATCACTCGACTTCTACCGAGATCCTGATTAGCAAGCAGCTACTCGACCTAGCATACTAGTATTCATTTCAAAAAGGAATCCTAAGTTCATGCAACTAGAGGTTTCAAGCAACTCCTACACTTAAGTGCACATTACAATCCTACAAGCATTAAGTGTAGTAAAATAGCATATAATTAACAGGTTATGCATAAAACCGGGGCTTGCCTTAAATTGCTGGGGCTGCGGGGAGATCCTCAATAGCAGCCTCTTAAGCCTGCTCCTGGTCCTCCTCTTGGGCAGGTCCTTGCTCGGGGATGAGCACGTACTCTCCGTCGGCAAGATTACAATCTAATGAATGCAATGCGTAAGATATATGCATGATATGACATGTGCTTTTAGAAATTACAATTTTAAAGGTGTATGATCTTTTGAGTTTAAACAAGTTAACTTTACTTATGTAAGACCCTTTAGTGGTACACTTGGTAAATTGGGTTAAACTTTAGCTAAGGTAAGTGGTAGGTTTATTTTTGGGGTTCCACTGAATTCTCTTAAGTCTTGGTGAGAGTTGATTAAGTTCTCAAGTTAGACTTATTGGGGTGAGGTTTATTTCTTCTTCTCTTTTCTTTTATTCTCTTAAGGTTTTGGAGTAGGTTTGAACTACAAGTTGCCTTTATAAAATTCTAAAAATTCTGCAAAAATTACAGTGGCTTGTTACTGATGTGTGTTTCTCTGTCTCAAAATTTAGGGATCAGAAAGTGAATAGTTTTCTCTGGACAAAATTATTAAATTCTAGGGCAGAAGGGGTGCTTTGAATTACAACTACTAATTGACAGTAGACAATTCTCCAAAACTTATTTTTGCTAGCTTTTAGGTGTTATAACATGACTTGATACAAATTTCTAGTCATTAATACCTTTTAATTATTTTTCTATGGTTTTCTCAAGTTTCTAGCCAAATAGGTACTTTCTACTACCACTATATTTGAAAAACATCAAACAACAGGGTTCTCATTTTTCATAGTTATTATTTTGTGCAAGAGCAATCATTCTGAAGTTTGGCCTCTTTTTGCTTAAGGGAAAGGGGTGGTATGCATTATTTGAATTAAGTGGTCTTTCTCATAAATCATTAGCAATTGGTATGAGTTTGCTTCTTTTTCATGGGTTTGCATTTTCCTCTGGTGATTTATCTCATCATGGACTTAGCAAATTTTTGGTTGCCCATTATCACATTAATAGGGGTTGTTCATGATTTATTTGGAAAATGCCTTATTATCACTTTGCATTTATTCTCCTTACTTAAAGAGTTGGGCTGAGGTGCTCTGTATTTTTGTAGTGGGGCTCTGGTGGTTGTAAGTCCACTGGATTTTTATTACCCATTTTGGTTATAGTTTTGCTACCTTAATAATTGATTTTTAGTCCAAATAAGGCTAAATAAAACATTTTAAATTAAAACTGGTCCAAATTAATGGTCTCTGTATTTTTCCAAGGTTCTCTATTACATAAGTATGTTAGGAAAAATAATCTTAATCACTGTTCATTAATTTCTAATGCCTTTCTGGTTTTCTCTAAGTTTTAGACAAAATAGCTTTAAATGAATAACTACACCATAATTTCTAATGCTGGGGTTCCTACTATTTTTAAACAGTGTCTAAATGAGGTTTAAACATCTACAAATTTTCTTAAGTTCAGCACAGAAGAAAAACTAATTTTCCTTAATTAAACAAGGTTTGGTGGGTTTCTGTTTTTAAATTTAAACTCTAAAATTTAGAACAGAAAGCATAGGGTTCATTATTTTTAAATGATAGTCCATAATATTCAGGAGCTAGCAAAATTGGTTTGACAACTTTTTATTAAGATTTCATCAAGTTATGGATTTTCTAAGTTCTCTGGTCATTTTAAAAAGAATAACAGAATTGGTTTAAATGGAAATTCACTTGCACTGGGGTCGCTGGCGGGTTTTTAAGTTTTCTTCGCGGATCAGTCCTTAAGCTACTATTCACATGAGTCACTGACGTTACAGAAAACCCCTCGGGTTCTACAAATCCTAACCTGAGGTCCTTCTTCTATTTCAAACAGTAACCGCGGCGGAAGAAAGGGCGGAGGGGCTTACCGGCGGCGAGGTTGCTCCGGTGAAGTGGTCGAGGACGAAGGGGAGGTCTCGGGGATCACAACGGTGTGCGGGACGCCGTCGGAGATGGCCGGAGTCGGTCGGTCCACGCGCGCAGGCGGGGATGCTCGTCGGCGGCGAGGAGACCGGCCTGGTCACGGCGAGATAGAGCAATCAGATGGGTCAGAGAGGTTCACTGGATGCCAGAGAAGATATGAGCGCAAGGAATTGGGCGGAGACTCACTGGATAGCTCGGTCCACACGCGGCGGCGGAAGACCGAAGTCCGGTGAGGTTGATCTCGGGCCTCCGGTGAAGTCCGGCCAGGTCCGAGGGCTTGGCGAGCTTCACGGGCTACTGGCGGAGCTAGCCAAAGCACTGGCTTGCCCAGAGGATGGCTGGAGTGGGCTGGCCACGATGGCCGAAGCTCTGGCGGCAATGGCGGGCGGAATTGAGCTCGCCAGAGCTAAGGAAAAGTGGCTGGCCGGTGAGGGTGAGTGCGGGGCGAAGTGGGGCGCGCCTGGGAAGGCTTTATAGGCGCGGCGCGGTGCACGGGCGGTCGTGGACCGGCGAGTGCGCGTGGGCGGGCACTGGGAGGCGCGGTGCGCGAACGGGCGTGAACCGGGGGTGTCAGCCACGGTCGAACACGTGTTCCCGTTGCCTCTGCCCCTGTTCAAGCGCCGATTGGGAGCAAATCTTCGCGAATTTGGGCAAGATCGCTGTGAAGGATTTGTTCACCTGACCAAGCTTTGTCTTTTGTGTATGGACGTCGCGCGGTTTTAGGCTAGGGACAGGGAGTTGTAGCGTCACCAAGGTGCCAGTGTCAGAATGCCTGGTCCTGAGGTCAAGCTGCGCCAAAACCATGTCAAATGAATTTGGTTTGAGTTCAAACTTTTCCAGGATGTGTTCAAGGGAATTTGGCACGACTTTGATATTTGGATCTCCTGGCTTTGAGTTTCAAAAAACAGAGAACACAGATGATCTTTGGGAAGAGGTCTAAAATTCAGAAATTCAGAAATCTGAATTTCTCTAAGGGTTCATAGATCAAGGGTTGATTTGGGGATTTATTTGAGTTATTTTGGCTAAGCTTTCTCAACCTTTCTTGTTGCTCAATAAATATACTTTAATTTGTATAATTGGCTCAAGTCATAATTTTAAACTTTTCATTCCCTTTTTCTTATTTTCTTGAATTTTGCTCATGGGGCTCACTTAGGGTTTTTAATTAGGGTTGCACATTCTTATCTTTTAAAAGACTCAATTGTTTTGATCATGATACTTTTAAGTATATACTTGGTGAATTCTTTCTCACTTATATTAATTTGATGCTCATGCTTACTTTGGCTCACATAAAATAATGGTTCTTGGTTTGGCATTTGAGAGAAACCCTAGGTGACACTGGGGTGTCACACTCTCGCTCGCACAAACAATTCTGTTACCGACAAATAAGTCCAGATACTCGAAACAAGGGGAAAAGAAACGCAGCTTTACAACACGACGATATGGTGTTTGGGCCTCGGCGGCCGCAAAAAACACACACTACAAGATAATCCGATCCTGCAGGCTCGGATCTTGACAATTGAAGGGAGCAGCAGCACCCTCGGCGTCAACTACACCTTCGACGAGGTCCGACCTAGCCTCGGACGGCGACGCGGTCGGAGGATCTCCACCCCGAAGGACGACATCAGCACCACGCCCGGGCCATCGCCGCCAGGGTCTTCTCTAGGAATCCGGCTCGAGCGGACGGCTCGGCCGGTCACCCCGAGGCCTCGGCCAGCTATCCCCCGAAGACATCAGCCCGGCCCGTGGCCTCGGCAACTCAACTCCGGCGTCGGTCCCGCCAGTGGACGACCCGGCCAGGCTCTGGCCGACCAAGTCTTCTTTTCGAGCCAACTCAGCCTTTGTCCGTGCTGACACCGCTACCTCCGGCTTCGGCTCATCGAAGAGCGGCCGAGGGTTTCCTTTAACCAAGCAAGAGAAGCGTTGGACGGCAAGGCCGACCGAGCCGAGGGACTCCTACGCCTCCGGGATACGGATACCTCACTCGTCACCTTTGCACGAGGCGACTCACGCTTGGTGAAGCGGTTCGGATAGTCGACAGGCGAGTCTTAGTGCTCAAAATGAAGAAACAACACGGCTCCGCGCCAAAAATACATACATGTTCAGGCCCCGATAGCCGCAATGAACAAGACACCGGCACTCAAGGTGCCATTACAAACGGAACTCCGGTTCCACCTCCGCAGGTACGAACAACCCCACACGATTAGAGGGCCTGCGGAGCAACAGAAGGCCGACGGATGGCTCGCCGTCGCCCGCTCCAACAGCAGCGACGACGACGACTTCTGCTCTAGGGGGCCGAACAGCAGCAGCGATGACCTCAGGGCGGATGCTGCTGCCATGAGGCCCTCGCCCATGCCCTCACTCGAGAGGCAAGGACGGGCAGAAGGCCGTAGAGTTGGAGGTCAGTCCGTGGGCGGCACCGGCTATCTCGTCGGCGGAGAAACCTCTTCCGGATGCCGTGGCGGAAGGCGGCGCCGGAAGCGGCTCCGAAGCCACTCGGGTCAGAGAGCCAGGCACGCGGCAGCTGCCAGCGCCACGAACGGCGAACGCCCTTCCCCCCGATCACTGAGGGAAGGAGCAGGCCGCCGCCCGCGCAGGGACCGACCCCAACTCGGCGCACTCCCCTCCCCAGCACTGATGATGAAAATCCTTGAAGCTGAGGAAGGGGCAGAGGTCGCAGCGCGGCTTGCTTTTCCCCGCCATCGAACTGGAGGTCACCGTCTTGGGTGACCACCGACGCGGGGGTGCATCCGGGCTGCATGATGAAAATCCTTGAAGCCGAACGATGGCTGAAAGGTACCAACTTCCACGAAGTTGTGTTCCTCCAACGATAAGGCGGAAGGATTGCGGGTGTTCCCCATCCGAGGGCTCGGAAGGTGGAAAGACACGATGCATAAGGGAGCGCGAAGACATGGTCGCCTTTCAAGGGGGTCACCCTCCTTTTAAAGGCAACTCTCCCTGTTTGCGTCCCCAACCGTCGCGGGCTGAGTCTTCTCCAACACGCTCCAAGGTCCTCCCCCTACGGCGCGGGGGCTGGATCCCACGCATCATGCAGGCTGGCCCAGAGCAGAAGAAGCCAAACCGTCGCGCGCGGTGCATGCAACTGCCCAGCGGTTACGAGCATTCCTCCACTTTCGCCCAGACCGGCGGGTGAAAGGGCGGACAGCCATGCAGTCGGCATGCAACCGCGCCAAGTGGGCGCACCCCTTCGACTCCAACACACCCAGCATGGAGGCCCAGGCCCACACGTCATGCAACCGGTGCGCCGGTTGCTACGTGCGAGCAACTGCACCGCCCCTTGCGCCACTACCGCGCCTCCTCGACTGTGAAACCAGTACCGCGACTCGAGGCAACCCTGCGTATGACCCAACAGTGCCAGCCAGGCGCATCGATCACGGGCCAGTCAGCCGCGGGAGAAGGCGCGACGGTCGATGCGGCCAAAAATGGGCCGGCAGTAATGGCGGTGGCAGGCGGGCAGAAGCAGCGGTCACGTCGTCAGCCAAGCTCACGTCACCTCATGGGACAGCGAGAGAACCCTATCTCACGGTGTGAAGACGACGCGCCCGTGTTCCGTTCCTCGAACGGCCCGCGCACGGGCAACGGCTGCCCCGTGAACCACTTGCCCCATCGCATTAACTCCGCGGCGGGACAAGTGGCACCTCTGGCAGGAGAAGCGAGCGACGCTTCGCCTTCGCCATAATGACCGCGTCAAAAAAGGTACACCACGTCATTCGATTTCGTATCCTTTTCCTCTTTCTCTCTTTTACAACAGGGACCGGGAAAGGGGGATACCCCGAAAAGGATCCTTCTCCGTGAAGGAAACAGGCCCCGAGCCTCCCTACTGATCAGACGTTCAAAGGCTGGCCCCTCGGAGGGGCTTAACAGCCGCCTCAGAGCGCTTGGGCTCCGCGCCCACTACTGGTCAGAGGTTCGAAGGCCGGCCCCTCGGAAGGGTTCAACGGCCGCCTCAGGCCACTCGGGCTCCGCGCCCACTACTGATCAGGGGTTCGTAGGCTGGCCCTCAAAGGGTTCACAGCCGCCTCAGACACAGAGCGAGGGATGACCCTGGGTACGTTCGATACATAACCAAGGTTCGGGCTACGCTCCCGTGGTACCCTAGGACATTTCCGATACCAGCGGGAACGATCTTGTAACGGAATCCCATTAGAGGGAGGCATCGAGCCCTCGGACCCCATCGAAAGGGGACCGGGTCCGGCAGATCACCCGCAGGTACTTTTGGAGCGCGCCTCCGAGCCTCTAGCCAACCCCTAACAAATGGGGCACGGGCATCCACTCGGATTACCCGTCAGCAGCTTGCTGGAGACACCATGTTTGGCGCCCTCCAAGGGCAACATGGCGCTTTCCCCCCCTCCTCCTTGCAGAAAGGCGACGCAGGGGCGTATGTAAAAAGTAGAGTCTGTCCTTGACCGTCCTCTTGCCCTGTGCAGAGGCTCGGGGGCTGCTCTCGCAAATCCGACTCCGGCCAAACCGTTGACAACATCAACATACCAGCCCGAGAACTTGGGACCCGACCGTGCACCCGGGCTACGGTTAGCTCGCATGAGGGAACGACCAGACCTTCCGAAACATTGCGAAATGCATTAAGACCTCGGAGGAGTCAAACCACTCCTCCGAGGCCTCGGGGGCTACACCCGGCGGGTGCGCTCGCGCGCACCCCCCGGAACAAGACGCGACCGAGAAAGGCTGGTCCCCTTGCAAAAAAAGTGCGACAAAAGCCTCCAAGCGAGTATTAACACTCCCTTCGAGGCTCGGGGGCAACTGTCGGGGACCATAATTAGGGGTACCCTCAAGACTCCTAAATCTCAGCTGGTAACCCCCATCAGCACAAAGCTGCAAAGGCCTGATGGGTGCGACTAAGTCAGCGATCGGTCCACTCGAGGGACGCGATCATGCCTCGCCCGAGCCCAGCCTCGGACAAGGGCAGCCGACCCCGGAGGGTTTACGTCTCGCCCGAGGACCCCCTACGGCAACGGACACACCTTCGGCTCGCCCGAGGCCCAGTCTTCACCAAGAAGCAACCTTGGCCAAATCGCCACCCCAACCGACCAAATCGTAGGGGCATTTAATGCAAAGGTGGCCTGACACCTTTATCCTGACGCGCGCCCTCCAGTTGGCAGAGCCGAAGTGACCGTAGTCACTTCGCCGCTCCACTGACCGGCCTGACAAGAGGACAGCGTCGCCTACGCCGCTCTAACTGCTGTGCCACTCGACAGAGTGAGGCTGACGGCAGTCAGGTCCGGCCCTAGGCGCCATGGGAAACTCCGCTTCGCCCGACCCCAGGGCTCGGACTCGGGCTCAGCCCTGGAAGACGACGAACTCCGCTTCGCCCGACCCTAGGGCTCGGACTCGGGCTCAGCCCCGGAAGACGACGAACTCCGCTTCGCCCGACCCCAGGGCTCGGACTCAGCCCTAGCATCAGCCGACAGTCTCCGCCTCGCCCGACCCAGGGGCTCGGGTTCGACCTCGGCCTTGGAAGACAGACTCGACCTCGACCTCGGAGGAGCCTCCACCTCGCCCAACCCAGGGCACAGACCGACCACGTCAACAGGAGGCGCCATCATTACCCTGCCCCAAGCTGACTCAGGCTATGGGGAACAAGACCGGCGTCCCATCTGGCTTCCTCCACTATACGAGTAATGATGGCGCCCCGCACGCTCTATGACGATGGTGGCTCTCAGCCCCCTTACGGAAGCAAGAGGACGTCAACAAGGACTCGACAGCCCCGACAGCTGTCCTTCCGCCAGGCTTCGGCGCTCCTCCGACGGCCACGACATCACACGAACCGGGTGCCAAAACCTCTCCGGCTACCACGATGGCATGTACTTAGGGCGCTAGCTCTCCTCCGCTAGACACGTTAGCACACTGCTACACCCCCCATTGTACACCTGGATCCTTTCCTTACGCCTATAAAAGGAAGATCCAGGGCCCTCTTACGAGGGTTGGCCGCGTGGGGAAGGACGGGACGGCGCTCGCGTGAGGCCGCTCGCTCCCTCCCGCGTGGACGCTTGTAACCCCCTACTGCAAGCGCACCCGACCTGGGCGCGGGACAAACACGAAGGCCGCGGGATTTCACCACTCACGCCCGTCTCCCTCCGGCTTCTTCCCCCCTTCGCGCTCCGTCTCGCGCCGACCCATTGTGACACCCCAGTGTCACCTAGGGTTTCTCTTAGAATGCCAAACCAAGAACCATTGTTTCATGTAAATCAAAGTAAGCATGAGCATCAAATTAACTTAAGTAATAAAGAATTCACCAAGTATATACTTAAAAGTGTCATGATCAAAACAATTGAGACTTTTGAAAGATAAGAATGTGCAACCCTAATTAAGAACCCTAAGTGAGCCCCATGAACAAAATTCAAGAATATAAGGAAAAGGGAATGAAAAATTTAAAATTTTGAGTTGAGCCAATTATATAAGTTAAAGTATATTTATTAAGCAACAAGAAAGATTAAGAAAGCTTAGCCAAAATAATTCAAATAAAACCCCCTAATCAAGCTTCTCATGTAGGGACTCATTGGGAATTCTGAATTTCAGAATTCTGAAATTCAGACCTTGAGCCAAAGATCAGGGATGTTCACCTTGATCCCTAACTCGAATCCTAATGGCCCCATTGACAAAATTGTGTGTAACTAACCCCTCTGTCGTGTGCTAGAAGATGGCATTGGGACGCGAGCCCTAGACACGACAAAACCTGGGATTTGCCTCGGGTTTGGGCAGGGGGACAGACCAGATTTCCTGGCTCCATATCTCTGCAACCAGTAGGCAAAATCCTATGACCCCCACACAAGAATGGTAGCTTGTAGGGAGGAGAAGAGGTTTTGTGCACTGACCAAGGCGAGAGCAGGCTCGGATGAGCGACCACACGCGCCAGAACTTGGGCAGAACGCACGGGCACACGTGTTCGACCCTGGTCGGCACGCCAGAGCTCGCCCAACCCGCGCGCGCGCTCACCCCGGCGTCCGGTCAAGTCCGCCGCGCGCCCACGCCCTCGGCCGTGCCCGCTCGCGCCTATAAAGCCTCCCCGGGCGCACCTCTCTTCGCCCCGCACTCACCCTCTCCGGCCAGCCACCTTCCCTTAGCTCCGGCGAGCTTAATTCCGCCCGCCATTGCCGCCAGAGCTTCGGCCGCCGTGGCCAGCCCACTCCAGCCACCCTCAAGCCCAGCCAGTGCTTTGGCTAGCTCCGCCAGTAGCCGTGAAGCTTGCCAAGCCCTCGGACCCGACCGGACTTCACCGGAGGCCCGAGATCGACCTCACCGGACTTCGGTCTTCCGCCGCCGCGCGTGGACCGAGCTATCCAGTGAGTCTCCGACCAATTCCTTGCGCTCATAGCTTCTCTGGCATCCCGTGGACCTCCCTGACCTATTTGATTGAACTATCTCGCCATGACCAGGCCGGTCTCCTCGCCGCCGACGAGCATCCCTGCCTGCGCGCGTGGACCGACCGACTCCGGCCATCTCCGACGGCGTTCCGCACACCGTTGTGATCCCCGCGACCTCCCCTGCACCCTCGACCACTTCACCAGAACAGTCTCGCCGCCGGTAAGCCCCTCCGCCCTTTTCTTCGCCGCGGCTACTGTTTAAGGTAGAAGAAGGACCTCGGGTTAGGTTCTGTAGAACCCGAGGGGTTTTCTGTAATGTCAGCGACTCATGTGAATAGTAACCTAAGGACTGATTCGCGTAGGAAACTTAGAAAACCCGCCAGGGACCCCAGTGCAAAGTGGATTTCCATTTAATCAATTCTGTTATTCTTTTTAAAATGACCAGAGAACTTAGAAAATCCATAACTTGATGAAATCTTAATAAAAAGTTGTCAAACCAATTTTGCTAGCTCTGGAATATTATGATCTGTCATTTAAAAATAGTGAACCCTATGCTTTCTGTTCTAAATTTTAGAGTTTAAAATCAAAAACAGAAACCCCCTAAACCTTGTTTAATTAAGGATAATTAGTTTTTCTTTTGTGCTGAGCTTAAGAAAATTTGTAGATGTTTATACCTTATTTAGACACTGTTTAAAAATAGTAGGAACCCCAGCATTGGAAATTATGATGTAGCTATTCATTTAAAGCTATTTTGTCCAAAACTTAGAGAAAATCATAAAGGCCTTAGAAATTAATGAACAGTGATTAATAATATTTTTCCTAGTTTACTTATGTAACAGAGAACCTAGGAAAAATACAGAGACCATTAATTTGGACCAGTTTTTAATTAAGATGATTTAATTAACCTTATATAGACTGAAAATCAATTATTAGAATTGCAAAACTATAACCAAAGTGATTAATAAAAATCCAGTGAACTTATAACCACCAGAGCCCCACTACAAAAATACAGAGCACCCCAGCCCAACTCTTTAAGAAAGGAAATTAAATGCAAAGTGATAATAAGGCATTTTCCAACTAAATCATGAACCACCCCAAATAATGTGATAATGGGCAACCAAAAATTAGCTAAGTCCATGATGAGACAATCCACCAGAGAAAAATGCAAACCCATGAAAAGGAAGTAAACCCATACCTTTTGTTAGTAAATTATGAGAAAGGCCACTTAATTCAAATAATGCAAACCACCCCTTCCCTTAAGCAAAAAGAAGCCAAACTTCAGAATGATTGTTCTTGCACAAAATACTAACTAAGAAAAATAAGAACTCTGTTGTTTGATGTTTTTCAAATATAGTGGTAGTAGAAAGCACCCCTTTGGCTAGAAACCTTAAGAAAACCATAGGAAAAGAATTAAAAGGTATTAATGACTAGAAATTTGTATCAAGTCATGTTATAACACCTAAAAACCAGCAAAAATAAGTTTTAGAGAATTACCCACTGTTAAATAATAGTTGTAGTTCAAAGTACCCCTTCTGCCCTAAACTTTGGTAATTTTGTCCAGAGAAAACCATTCACTTTCTGACCCTCAAATTTTGAGACAGAGCATCATACACCAGTAACAAGCCACTGTAATTTTTGCAGAATTTTTGGAATTTTATAAAAGCAACTTGTAGTTCAAACCTACTCCAAAACATTAAAGGAATAAAAGAAAAGGAAAGAAGAATTAAACCCCACCTCAATAAGTCTAACTTGAGAACTTATCATTTATCACTAAGACTTAAAAAGAATTCAGTATAACCCCAAAAATAAACCTACCCCTTACCTTAGCTAAGTTTAACCCAATTTACCAAGTATACCACCCAGGGGTTTTACATAAGTAAAGTTAACTTGTTGAAACTCAAAAGACCATACACCTTTAAAATGGTAATTTCTAAAAGCACATATCATATCATGCATATATCTTACGCCTTGCATTCATTAGATTGTAATCTTGCCGACGGAGAGTACGTGCTCATCCCCGAGCAAGGACCTGTCCAAGAGGAGGACCAGGAGCAGGCTTCAGAAGCTGCTATTGAGGATCTCCCCGCAGCCCCAGCAATTGAAGGCAAGCCCCGGTTTTATGCATAACCGTATTATTATATGCTACTTTACTACACTTAATGCTTGTAGGATTGTAATGTGCACTTAAGTGTAGGAGTTGCTTGAAACCTCTAGTTGCATGAACTTAGGATTCCTTTTTGAGATGAATACTAGTATGCTAGGTCGAGTAGCTGCTTGCTAATCAGGATCTCGGTAGAAGTCGAGTGATTTTTCTAGCACTCGCGTGAGGTCAGGAATTGATTGTATTCATCTTGATAACGGGATCTATGTTGGTCTATGGATTTGGATCCAGGGAGGATGCCTTGTCCATGAGACGGGAAAAATGAATTAAGGATTAATGTGTGGATACCTGAGTCAAGCTTTTGAACGTACTAAGCACATGCCGGGAAAAATGGTAACCGGTAAACCTAGTACCTGAGTGAAGCTGGGCGCGGACTTTATCCCTCATGCGACCTGAGACAGGGTCTCCCATGCTAGCTATGGTGGGTACAAGTGCGGTCACTGCACGGCGGCAGCCGGGGTCAGTGGAGCATTGTATGCCAAGGCGGTGAGGCCTAGACGCGAATGGGGAATCGATGGGGACGGTTGTCATGTGTGGGGTCGGAGTACCCTGACATGCCGTGTGTTTAGGTTTACCTTGCAAGGTTTAAAACTCGATTCGAATCGTCTGCTTCTCGCAGCTAATGAGACTGCTTGATTCCTTGTACTACATCGAGTAAGAAGTGAAATGTGGTTATATGAGATAACTTGTTGATCGATCTAATTGATTGTTACCATGAATGCTTAGAAGGAGCAAATCTAGCTAAGTTAATAATGGTAGAATTTGAAAAGCTAAAAATTGATTTTAGAAACAGCTAGTGCTTTTGGCAAACCAAACCCCTCAGCCAAACAGCTGCATAGTCTAGAGGTAGAGGAGTAGACTCCTCACACCGGTTAAGTCTAGCTGAGTATTAGTATACTCAGCCTTGCTTGTGGCACCATTTTTGCAGGTACCATGCAGGATTTGGTTGATGGTGTGACTTGGCCTACCACCCTGCCACCGGGTTGGACGGTCGAGTGGGATGTTGCTCCGGCAGGAGAGGAGCATGAGGAGTAGTGGGCTAGGCCTTGCCCATTCCCTCATTACCGACGACATCGATTATCCGCTGCACTTTAATTTATGAACTTTATTTGCTACTCAAAAACTCCGATTTATGTAATAACTCAGTACTTAATTTGAGGTTTCCTGTTTTATTGTTTTTCCTCTGTGACTCACCTTCGAGTGAGATTGTGGAATTTGATCCTGGTTAAGTGGCTCTATCAGACTAGATCTAAAGGACTGGCGGGTTATTCCGATTTAAGTGTGTTACGGCCCCTGAGGCGTGACTTAGGCACTTAAGCTGGAATAATTCGGGTGGTTCTGCCACAGCTGGTATCGGAGCAAATTCCACCACAGAGAAGGACAATAAACCATGAATATCAATTTTCAAACCTAAAACTTGCTTAGAAACTGTTACGGATCGTCAGGACTAGATCGCTAGACCTAGGACGAAAGGCCTTAGGCATAGAGGGAGAAATATGTGGCTAATTAATTAGGCCCTGTGGGCCAATACTTATATTTTTAAGGATGCCCTAAAAGGCACCCTATTTTCTTTTGAGAGGCAACGTTTCTTACAGCATGCATGCATTATAAAACACAAAGAGGAATTAAAATTTGAGCTAACCCCTTTTCTTTAAAATCATCCGGGCTCTCTTTTTCTTTTTTTTTCCTTCCACCATAATCTTTATCTTTGATTCCCTTCCGCAAATGAATTCACCCACCCCCGCCAGTGGAGGAGACTCTCGTTTCAGTTCTGACTTCCTTTCTCGCGATGGCTTTCCCTCCATCTTGTGGGAAGTGCTTAACTCCGCCGGTTACCCTACGCCCCCTTTGTACACAGTGCAGTTGTATGAGGAGCATCGGGTACCTCGTTGTCGGGTCTGGCTAACTTTGGAGGCTCATCCCCTTCAGCCGGGTTGGCGTTCTCTTGATTTCGAGACGATTGGACTCAGGACGGACGACACCGTTGAGGCAGCAGCCATGAAGACTCTGACAACTTTCTGTGGCTACCATCCTCTGGAGATGGTGATGCACCCCTTGGGACTCTTCCCTGCTGAGAAGAAGGATGATCCCATGTGGTGTAACCGCGTGAGCCATGTGAAGGATGTGTGGGCAATGTATCCTGACTTGGTTGGGAGGGTCACTGTTCAGTGCATGAGTGTGCTGTACCGCCTTTAGGCCCTTCAGAGCGATGCTATGACACTTCTTGCTAACACCGCTCAGGCTGCCAAGCTCACTCTCGACAGTCGGGAAGATTTTGTGGTCGACCTATCCACAGAGTTGGTGGAGAAGGATCTGCAGGTGGAAAGGCTGAGCCAGCGTATCACCACCCTGGAGCAGCAAGTGGAGATCCGAGACAACACTATTGATGTCTTGGAGAACCAGCTTCACGACGTGCAGAGGGAACTCGAGGAAGCAAATGACCACTTGGACATGCACCACCTGGAGATGGAGGCCAATGAAGCCGGAAGCGAGGGAGAAGAGGCTCCCGAGGAGCTAGGACCAGCCCCTGGTGCCAATGGGACTACCTCCGCGATGCCTCCTTCACCCGTATCCAGTGTCGCTTCCACTGCTCAGGGTTAAGCAGTCACTTCGACGTTTTTAGGCGGATAGCAACCTATGCGAGCTTAGTAGTATCACATTTTGGACTAGGCTTGTGGGTACTTTCCCCTGATTAATGTAACCCTGTAAACTTTTGATATCTGTGGGATCCTTGTCACCATGTTATCTTCATTTCGAACCTAATATTATGATTATGGCATTTTCCTTCCATATGAGATGATATCTTGACGTTCGGAAATATGAGTTGGGATAACAATGGTGACAATCTCTGTTTTCAGATGGCAGCTAGGCAGCGTCGCGGGCAGAATGAGCAAGCTCCCCCGCCACCTCCTCCAGCTCCCACAGTGCAGGAGCTGATGGCCCAGCAGAATGAGATTCTGCGACAGCTCTTGCAGCGCCAGCCCCACCAACAGCATCATGGTGGAGGCCAGCATCAGCGACCTCCGGCTATGGCAACTTACCAGGAGTTTCTGAGCACGCAGCCGCCCTTGTTCACCAAGGCAGAGGATCCGTTGGACGCCGACGTGTGGCTTCGCGTCGTCGAGTCCAAGTTTCCCCTCCTCACGGGAGACTGCCCTGATGAGGCCAAGGCTCGCTTCGCCGCACAGCAGCTTCGCGGCCCTGCTCGGACTTGGTGGGACCACTTCCGTGCTATGCTCCCCGCTGATCGTGAAGTATCTTGGGAGGAATTCAAGACTGCCTTCAGAGGGCACCACATTCCAGCTGGCATTCTTGATCGGAAGTTGAATGAATTCCTGGCCCTCAATCAAGGAACCCGCACGGTACTGCAGTATGCGCAAGCCTTCAACGACTTATGCCAGTATGCAGGGTATCATGCTGATTCTGATGAGAAGAAGAGGGATCGCTTCCGCAGGGGTCTCAATACCAAGCTGCGGGAACGACTCAACACTGTCCGGGCTGATAGCTTCAATGAGCTGGTCAACATGGCCATCTCTCAGGAGGATTGCATTGTTGCTCACCGGGCAGAAAAGAAGAGAAAGGCACCAATGGCAGCACCATCCGCTCAGGCTCAGAGGTTCCGGATTGTTTCTCACAATCAGAGCAGGGGTTTCCAGCAGCAGGCAGGCAGATGGGTGATCAGGCCACCTCAGCAGCAGCAGCAGCCTGCACCCAACCGCTATCCAGCTCCCGCCCCAAGAAACAATCAGCCTCCGCAGCAGCAGCAGTTCCGCCAGGGCAATGGGAACAAGTGTTTCACTTGTGGCAATGTGGGCCACTATGCCAAGAATTGTCCCAGGAACCAGCAGAGGCAGATGCCAGCACCAAATCAAGACAAGGGAAGAAAGCAGAAGGTGCAAGTCAGGCAAGGGAAGCTCAACTTCACTGCTCTAGAGGAAGTGCCAGAAGGAGCTCCTATCATGACCGGTACCTTTTCAGTTTATAATCAACATGCTTTAATTCTGTTTGATTCTGGTGCATCTCATAGTTTCATTAGCCAAAAGTTCAGTGCTAATTGCAAACTGCCATTCTCTCACTCAAAAGGGTCATTCGTGATAGCCACACCTGGGGGTAAAATTGCAACTAATCAATTAAACCAAAGTGTGCCTATTCAACTGAGAAGCCACATTATCAAAACCACTCTTCTTGTATTGGGATTGGAAAATGTGGACATTATTCTAGGAGCAAATTGGATGACCTTGCACCAAGTTGTGCTTGATGTAGCCAGTCGTACCGTGGAAGTTAATTCTCCTTTCTGCGGGAATTTCACTTTGATTCTGCCTAGTCAGGGTTCTTCTCAGTCATGTGCCTTCTCTATGATGGAGTTACCCCTAAAGAAGATCCCAGTGGTCTGTGAGTATGCAGATGTCTTTCCTGATGAATTGCCGGGAATGCCACCGGACCGGGATATTGAATTCGCCATCGAGTTGCAACCGGGAACAGCCCCAATTTCCAAGAGGCCCTACCGAATGCCACCCGCTGAGTTGGCAGAGTTGAAGAAGCAGTTGCAAGAGTTGCTGGATAAGGGTTTCATTCACCCGAGCACTTCGCCTTGGGGATGTCCAGCACTGTTTGTGAAGAAGAAGGATGAAAGCTTGAGGCTGTGTATAGATTACCGCCCTCTTAATGCGGTAACTATCAAGAACAAGTATCCTTTGCCTCGTATTGATGTTCTTTTTGACCAATTGGTCGGGGCCAAGGTGTTTTCCAAGATAGACCTTCGCTCTGGCTACCATCAGATCAAAATACGAGCAAGTGATATTCCGAAGACGGCATTCTCAACCAGATATGGGCTATATGAATTCTTGGTGATGTCATTCGGGCTGACAAATGCACTAGCATATTTCATGTATCTGATGAATTCTGTTTTCATGCCGGAATTGGACAAGTTCGTGGTGGTTTTCATCGATGATATTCTGGTGTACTCAAAGAACGAAGAAGAACATGCCGGGCATTTGCATGTAGTGCTTCAACGTCTGCGAGAGCACCACCTTTATGCCAAGCTATCCAAGTGTGATTTTTGGCTAAAGGAAATCAAATTCTTGGGTCACACTATCTCTCAGGCTGGAATAGCTGTTGATCCTGACAAAGTGCAAGAGGTGATGAACTGGAGGCCACCAACGACTGTTCGCCAGATTCGGAGTTTTCTGGGATTGGCTGGTTATTACCGAAGATTTATTCCGGACTTCTCTCGAATTGTGAAGCCTATTACTGAGTTGCTGAAGAAAGAAGTCAAATTTGTGTGGAGTCAGAAGTGCGAAGATGCCTTCCATGCGTTAAGGCAGCATCTGACCACAGCACCAGTATTGGCGCAACCCGACAGCAGCAAGCCTTTTGATGTGTATTGTGATGCCTCTGGCACCGGGCTAGGTTGTGTCTTGATGCAAGACAACCGAGTCATTGCTTATGCCTCAAGAGCACTCAGGCCTCATGAGCAAAATTATCCCACTCATGACCTTGAGTTAGCAGCAGTGGTTCATGCATTGAAGATGTGGAGGCACTATCTAATGGGAACCCACTGCAACATCTTCACTGATCATAAGAGCCTTAAGTACATTTTTACTCAGGCTGATCTCAACATGAGGCAAAGAAGATGGCTAGAGCTGATCAAGGATTATGACCTGGAGGTACATTATCACCCAGGGAAGGCTAATGTAGTAGCAGATGCCTTGAGTCGGAAGTTGCAATGCAATTGTATTCTGATGGATTCTCGTGTTAACACCTTGTGTGATGAGTTGAGCAAGATGCAAATTGAAGTGATTCCTTCTGGTTCTTTGTCTCAAATGGCTGTTGAACCAGCTTTGCAAGACCAGATTATCATGGCCCAGCTCAGTGACAAGGGAGTGCAGATTATCAAGAAGAATCTCCATCAGAAGGTTGAGAAGTATAATTGTTTTCGCCAGGATGAGAAGGGTGTATTATGGTTCAAAAGCAGATTGGTAATTCCTAAGGACCATGATCTCAAGAGGAAAATTTTGGATGAGGCTCATCTCTCCAAATTCTCTATGCATCCGGGAAGCACCAAGATGTACCATGATCTGAAGCTTTTGTACTGGTGGACCAGAATGAAGAGGGAAATAGCCCAGTATGTATCAGAGTGTGACACCTGTCAGAGGATTAAGGCAAGCCACTTGAAGTCCGCTGGAGCTTTGCAACCACTGTCCGTACCTTCGTGGAAGTGGGACGACATCAGCATGGATTTCATTGTGGGTCTGCCCAACACCTCTCGTCATCATGATTCGATTTGGGTTATTGTGGACCGATTGACGAAAGTGGCACATTTTCTTCCTGTGCACACCACTGATAAGGCTCAGAAGTATGCAGAATTGTATATTGACCGGATCGTGTGTTTGCATGGATTACCTCGGACCATTGTTTTTGACCGAGGAGCCCAATTTGTTGCCAGATTTTGGGAACAATTGCAAGAGTCTTTGGGAACCAAGCTAATCAGGAGTTCAGCTTACCACCCACAGACTAATGGTCAGACGGAAAGGGTAAACCAGATTCTGGAGGATATGCTGAGAGCTTGTGCGATCGATTGTGGCAAGAACTGGGATAAGCACCTCTCCTTGGCAGAGTTTGCTTATAACAATAGTTATCAATCCAGCCTAAAGATGGCACCTTTTGAAGCTCTCTATGGAAGAAGGTGCAGGACACCACTCAATTGGTCTCAGCCTGATGAAAGAGAAGTTTTTGGACCTGACTTAGTGACTGAAGCCGAAAGGAAGGTCAAGCTAATCAGGAAGAATCTAGAAGCTGCTCAGGCCAGGCAGAAGAGCTATCATGATAGAAGAAGGAAACCTCTCCAGTTCGAGGTGGGAAGTTTTGTATACCTTAAGGTATCACCCACCAAGGGAGTGCAGAGGTTTGGGATCAAAGGCAAGCTAGCCCCTCGTTACATTGGACCTTATGAGATCATAGAAGCATGTGGACCCGTGGCATACAAGCTGAAGCTACCTTCAAAGATGTCTGCCATTCATAGTGTATTCCATGTATCTCAGCTGAAGAAGTGTGTTCGATTGCCGACTGAGATCATAGCAGAGCCAGAATTGGAGATAGAGCCAGATCTATCGTACCAAGAGTACCCCTCCAAGATTCTGGATTGCAAGGAAAGATCAACTCGGGCTAAATCGATCAAGATGTTCAAGGTCCAGTGGAGTAATCACTCAGAGGAGGAAGCTACTTGGGAAACCGAGGAATTCTTAAGATCCAACTTCCCCGATTGCCTACCTAAGGAAGCTGGTATGTAATCACCCCCAACCCCTCCTCCTGCCTTTCGAATCTAATTTCCAAAATATGATCTTAATTCAGAATGAAGTAACTATAAAGTAAAACTTAAAAGGACATCCTTCTGAAGTTGCAAAGAGAATGACATTCGAAGAGCAGTTTTGCCCTAATAATAACAATCACCACCCTTTTTCCTATCAGTCTCACCCTTCGCTTCACCCCGGGAGGACTCTGGCCCAAATCTCGGGACGAGATTCCTTTAAGGGGGGAAGGCTGTGACACCCTAGTGTCACCTAGGGTTTCTCTTAGAATGCCAAACCAAGAACCATTGTTTCATGTAAATCAAAGTAAGCATGAGCATCAAATTAACTTAAGTAATAAAGAATTCACCAAGTATATACTTAAAAGTGTCATGATCAAAACAATTGAGACTTTTGAAAGATAAGAATGTGCAACCCTAATTAAGAACCCTAAGTGAGCCCCATGAACAAAATTCAAGAATATAAGGAAAAGGGAATGAAAAATTTAAAATTTTGAGTTGAGCCAATTATATAAGTTAAAGTATATTTATTAAGCAACAAGAAAGATTGAGAAAGCTTAGCCAAAATAATTCAAATAAAACCCCCAAATCAAGCTTCTCATGTAGGGACTCATTGGGAATTCTGAAATTCAGACCTTGAGCCAAAGATCAGGGATGTTCACCTTGATCCCTAACTCGAATCCTAATGGCCCCATTGACAAAATTGTGTCTAACTAACCCCTCTGTCGTGTGCCAGAAGATGGCATTGGGACGCGAGCCCTAGACACGACAAAACCTGGGATTTGCCTCGGGTTTGGGCAGGGGGACAGACCAGATTTCCTAGCTCCATATCTCTGCAACCAGTAGGCAAAATCCTATGACCCCCACACAAGAATGGTAGCTTGTAGGGAGGAGAAGAGGTTTTGTGCACTGACCAAGGCGAGAGCAGGCTCGGATGAGCGACCACACGTGCCAGAACTTGGGCAGAACGCACGGGCACACGTGTTCGACCCTGGTCGGCACGCCAGAGCTCGCCCAACCCGCGCGCACGCTCACCCCGGCGTCCGGTCGAGTCCGCCGCGCGCCCACGCCCTCGGCCGTGCCCGCTCGCGCCTATAAAGCCTCCCCGGGCGCACCTCTCTTCGCCCCGCACTCACCCTCTCCGGCCAGCCACCTTCCCTTAGCTCCGGCGAGCTTAATTCCGCCCGCCATTGCCGCCAGAGCTTCGGCCGCCGTGGCCAGCCCACTCTAGCCACCCTCAAGACCAGCCAGTGCTTCGGCTAGCTCCGCCAGTAGCCGTGAAGCTTGCCAAGCCCTCGGACCCGACCGGACTTCACCGGAGGCCCGAGATCGACCTCACCGGACTTCGGTCTTCCGCCGCCGCGCGTGGACCGAGCTATCCAGTGAGTCTCCGACCAATTCCTTGCGCTCATAGCTTCTCTGGCATCCCATGGACCTCCCTGACCTATTTGATTGAACTATCTCGCCGTGACCAGGCCGGTCTCCTCGCCGCCGACGAACATCCCCGCCTGCGCGCGTGGACCGACCGACTCCGGCCATCTCCGACGGCGTTCCGCACACCGTTGTGATCCCCGCGACCTCCCCTGCACCCTCGACCACTTCACCGGAACAGTCTCGCCGCCGGTAAGCCCCTCCACCCTTTTCTTTGCCGCGGCTACTGTTTAAGGTAGAAGAAGGACCTCGGGTTAGGTTCTGTAGAACCCGAGGGGTTTTCTGTAATGTCAGCGACTCATGTGAATAGTAACCTAAGGACTGATTCGTGTAGGAAACTTAGAAATCCCGCCAGGGACCCCAGTGCAAAGTGGATTTCCATTTAATCAATTATGTTATTCTTTTTAAAATGACCAGAGAACTTAGAAAATCCATAACTTGATGAAATCTTAATAAAAAGTTGTCAAACCAATTTTGCTAGCTCTGGAATATTATGATCTGTCATTTAAAAATAGTGAACTCTATGCTTTCTATTCTAAATTTTAGAGTTTAAAATCAAAAACAGAAACCCCCTAAACCTTGTTTAATTAAGGAAAATTAGTTTTTCTTTTGTGCTGAGCTTAAGAAAATTTGTAGATGTTTATACCTTATTTAGACACTGTTTAAAAATAGTAGGAACCCCAGCATTGGAAATTATGATGTAGCTATTCATTTAAAGCTATTTTGTCCAAAACTTAGAGAAAATCAGAAAGGCCTTAGAAATTAATGAACAGTGATTAATAATATTTTTCCTAGTTTACTTATGTAATAGAGAACCTAGGAAAAATACAGAGACCATTAATTTGGACCAGTTTTTAATTGAGATGATTTAATTAACCTTATATAGACTGAAAATCAATTATTAGAATTGCAAAACTATAACCAAAGTGATTAATAAAAATCCAGTGAACTTATAACCACCAGAGCCCCACTACAAAAATACAGAGCACCCCAGCCCAACTCTTTAAGAAAGGAAATTAAATGCAAAGTGATAATAAGGCATTTTCCAACTAAATCATGAACCACCCCAAATAATGTGATAATGGGCAACCAAAAATTAGCTAAGTCCATGATGAGACAATCCACCAGAGAAAAATGCAAACCCATGAAAAGGAAGTAAACCCATACCTTTTGTTAGTAAATTATGAGAAAGGCCACTTAACTCAAATAATGCAAACCACCCCTTCCCTTAAGCAAAAAGAAGCCAAACTTCAGAATGATTGCTCTTGCACAAAATACTAACTAAGAAAAATAAGAACTCTGTTGTTTGATGTTTTTCAAATATAGTGGTAATAGAAAGCACCCCTTTGGCTAGAAACCTTAAGAAAACCATAGGAAAAGAATTAAAAGGTATTAATGACTAGA
The DNA here is from genome assembly GCF_902167145.1 of Zea mays. Taxonomy (NCBI): domain Eukaryota; kingdom Viridiplantae; phylum Streptophyta; class Magnoliopsida; order Poales; family Poaceae; genus Zea; species Zea mays. Next base: position 132,673,513 of record NC_050100.1, on the reverse strand, counting down.
AATTTGTATCAAGTCATGTTATAACACCTAAAAGCCAGCAAAAATAAGTTTTAGAGAATTACCCACTGTTAAATAATAGTTGTAGTTCAAAGTACCCCTTCTGCCCTAAAATTTGGTAATTTTGTCCAGACAAAAACCATTCACTTTCTGACCCCCAAATTTTGAGACAGAGAATCATACATTAGTAACAAGCCACTGTAATTTTTGCAGAATTTTTGGAATTTTATAAAAGCAACTTGTAGTTCAAACCTACTCCAAAACATTAAAGGAATAAAAGAAAAGGAAAGAAGAATTAAACCCCACCTCAATAAGTCTAACTTGAGAACTTATCATTTATCACTAAGACTTAAAAAGAATTCAGTAGAACCCCAAAAATAAACCTACCCCTTACCTTAGCTAAGTTTAACCCAATTTACCAAGTATACCACCCAGGGGTTTTACATAAGTAAAGTTAACTTGTTGAAACTCAAAAGACCATACACCTTTAAAATGGTAATTTCTAAAAGCACATATCATATCATGCATATATCTTACGCCTTGCATTCATTAGATTGTAATCTTGCCGACGGAGAGTACGTGCTCATCCCCGAGCAAGGACCTGTCCAAGAGGAGGACCAGAAGCAGGCTTCAGAAGCTGCTATTGAGGATCTCCCCGCAGCCCCAGCAATTGAAGGCAAGCCCCGGTTTTATGCATAACCGTATTATTATATGCTACTTTACTACACTTAATGCTTGTAGGATTGTAATGTGCACTTAAGTGTAGGAGTTGCTTGAAACCTCTAGTTGCATGAACTTAGGATTCCTTTTTGAGATGAATACTAGTATGCTAGGTCGAGTAGCTGCTTGCTAATCAGGATCTCGGTAGAAGTCGAGTGATTTTTCTAGCACTCGCGCGAGGTCAGGAATTGATTGTATTCATCTTGATAACGGGATCTATGTTGGTCTATGGATTTGGATCCAGGGAGGATGCCTTGTCCATGAGACGGGAAAAATGAATTAAGGATTAATGTGTGGATACCTGAGTCAAGCTTTTGAACGTACTAAGCACATGCCGGGAAAAATGGTAACCAGTAAACCTAGTACCTGAGTGAAGCCGGGCGCGGACTTTATCCCTCATGCGACCTGAGACAGGGTCTCCCATGCTAGCTATGGTGGGTACAAGTGCGGTCACTGCACGGCGGCAGCCGGGGTCAGTGGAGCATTGTATGCCAAGGCGGTGAGGCCTGGACGCGAACGGGGAATCGATGGGGACGGTTGTCATGTGTGGGGTCGGAGTACCCTGACATGCCGTGTGTTTAGGTTTACCTTGCAAGGTTTAAAACTCGATTCGAATCGTCTGCTTCTCGCAGCTAATGAGACTGCTTGATTCCTTGTACTACATCGAGTAAGAAGTGAAATGTGGTTATATGAGATAACTTGTTGATCGATCTAATTGATTGTTACCATGAATGCTTAGAAGGAGCAAATCTAGCTAAGTTAATAATGGTAGAATTTGAAAAGCTAAAAATTGATTTTAGAAACAGCTAGTGCTTTTGGCAAACCAAACCCCTCAGCCAAACAGCTGCATAGTCTAGAGGTAGAGGAGTAGACTCCTCACACCGGTTAAGTCTAGCTGAGTATTAGTATACTCAGCCTTGCTTGTGGCACCATTTTTGCAGGTACCATGCAGGATTTGGTTGATGGTGTGACTTGGCCTACCACCCTGCCACCGGGTTGGACGGTCGAGTGGGATGTTGCTCCGGCAGGAGAGGAGCATGAGGAGTAGTGGGCTAGGCCTTGCCCATTCCCTCATTACCGACGACATCGATTATCCGCTGCACTTTAATTTATGAACTTTATTTGCTACTCAAAAACTCCGATTTATGTAATAACTCAGTACTTAATTTGAGGTTTCCTGTTTTATTGTTTTTCCTCTATGACTCACCTTCGAGTGAGATTGTGGAATTTGATCCTGGTTAAGTGGCTCTATCAGACTAGATCTGAAGGACTGGCGGGTTATTCCGATTTAAGTGTGTTACGGCCCCTGAGGCGTGACTTAGGCACTTAAGCTAGAATAATTCGGGTGGTTCTGCCACACCCATCTGGGCTGGGACACGCGGCGATAATTTACTCGTCGGTCCAGGGACCCCCCGGGTTCGAAACGCCGACAATAATCCTGACGGATGGGGCCCGCCAGTCAGTCCCATCGAGCCGTGACCCGCGCATATGGGAGGAAGCTGCAGTCTAGGGCCCACGTCGCAGTGACCAAAACAAAAGAAAAGGGGGAAGAGGCTGGCTTGGGCCGCGCAGGACTGCAGTGGAAGTGGGCTGGGGAGGGGAAAGAGGAAAATAAAGTAGGCCGCGGTGAGGAACTTGGGCCGAATCCGTTTTAGTTTATTCTTTTCTTTTTTTTATTCCTATTTTATTCTCTATTTCAAGTTTACAACATTCAATTCAAATTCAAATTTCCTATTTTGAAGTTCAGATCACCAGTATCAAAATAAGATCCAATTTATGAATATAAACACCACTATTTTTTTATATTAGTATTTTTTTTCCTTCCCCCTTTATTTAATTCCAGTAATAAGTGTCTTCATTCCAATTTCCTTTCTCATTTCAATCCTAAGTTTGATTCTGAATTTCAAGCATATATTTGATGCATCAAACAGAAATCCCAGCATGACAATGCAAGTATAAATTATATATTTATTTATATTGATTGCTTTGTCCATGCCAAAAAAACATATAATTCAATAAGGCATGATTTATGTAAAATACCTCACCATATTGTTTAGTTGGGAAAAATAGTTCAAATACATAGCCAAAATTTATATTAACTTTTTATTTAACTTTAGGAAAATATTTCAATTGATAAACTTATTAGAAATACACTTTTAAATTATAAATCTTATTAATTTTTTTTTCTCAAATACCAAAATAGGATTTTAGGGTGTTACAAATTCTACCCCCCTTAATAGAAATCTCGTCCTCGAGATTTGTAAGAAAAGGAATATAGAAAGCCAAATATTTGGTTGCAGTTTAGCTTCGAGTTTTTTTTAAATGGTTTTAAGCACAAATGTTTTCTATATACTTTTTTTGGCATTTAAATAAGGAAATGATTAGGAACACATGGGTATACTATGTTTAGCTATTAGGCAGAAGTAGAGAAGGTTGCGGTAACAAGGATTAGGGCAAAGAAAGATTCCATTACGGATGGTGGATCTTGACTCATCTGATGATTCCGTTTTGCCCTTTGAAGACTGTAGTTGGTGCTTATCCTCCCTTGACGTGGTTGGTCTTCTGTGGCCCTCAGTCCTGGAGTTGCCATCCGAGTTGAGGACATATGGCTATAGCTAGGATAGCTAGGGTACATGAGGTAGTTAGATTTAAACAGAGTTTTACTTTGCTTTTAGGATATCTAGATTAGGCAACCTATGATGTAGGTTAGGTGGTTGTTTACTGACGAGTTAGTCCAAGGTATTAATTTAGGGTAAGATATGTTTATAGAATCAGGGCCTAATTTATGTCTAACTTACTTAAGTAACTCAATTTGGATTAGCTCATGTTAGATTAGGTGGGATCTAGATCAGATTGGTATAACTAGATAAGGTCTATTTATTTTAGGTTAGATCATGGTTGTTAGTATAGAGTGGGGTAGGTATACCTATTAGAACAAGATAAATCCATAAGGATAAGGTAGAATCTTTTGAGGTCAGTTAGATCTATTAGGATGACACAATTTTTTTTCAAGATAAGATAAATCTACTAAGGTAATAGAGTATCTTTTAAGATAAGATGGATCTATTAAAATAGGTACACTTTAATGAGGAATAATCTAGACTTTTTTTATCTTATGAATTTTATTTATTTATATTTATGCCTATATGTATATGTAGATGCAAATGTGGACATTACTCCACAACTCATCACACTCAATCAAAGATCCAAATCAAACAAGTATCATAAGAACAAGCATTCAAGCATATAGATACCTATAAGAATAGTTTTGTTTTGTTCCTAAGATTAGGTCTCCTATTCCTAAAAGTCACTTCAGGCACAAGATTTCAATGTGTGAAATCCATATTTGTCTTTAGAAAGAAAAGATAAGAATAATCAGAGTAAGCGGAATTAGATGAGAAAAGATTAAGGGAAGTTTAGAAAAGAATCAGAGTAGCAGAGGTAAGTAAATATTGGTTGTCCAGTTCTATCTAGGTTTCGTCCTACAGTCAACATTCCTCTGATACCACTTCTGTCACACCCGGGTTTCGGGGGCACCAAGACCCGGGCGCGAACATAATCACCAGGTGTGCTGGGACCAAGTCTCACACATATGATGAATCATGGCACAGGATCGAATGTCACATCTTTACTATATAATCGGAGTTTTGTACAAAATAAATAAATAATTACATTATATGGAGACAACGGTCCAGCAACCCAAAGTTGACTGGGAGACGACGGCCTAGATCTCTCACGAACTCATCGCAGCATCCTTCATGCGCCTCATCCTGCGGTACCTGTTCTTGACCTGTGGGGGGGTGTTAGACAGCAAGAGTGAGCTCACATACGTTCATCGCTCAACAAGTAGTGGGGAATAATGTGCATGAACTCGCCAAAGGTGGGAGCTCATGTGAAGTGTAAGGCTTACCAAAGAGGATGGTTAGAGCTGAGCATTGCTTTTAAAGTTGGTCAAAATTTTATTAGCAATTACTAAGTATAAGTAAATACCAACCCAATTAAGTAGTAGAACAAAAGTAACAACACCACCTGCGATGCAATGCATATGACAAATTGAATTTAGTTCCATAAGTTAATCATCAGAGGGTCCTGAGCTGCTCATGACCGTGAGGTCGGCTAGTATACCAGTTTTACACTCTGCAGAGGTTGTACCCTTTACCCACAAGTCATGTTACCCGTCTGCCAAGGGATCGCGACTTCCCATACACCTCTACCGAGGAGGCGAGGCAGGGTAACACTACGAGGCCTTTACAAAGTTCCACTAGCTTCAGAAAACCCGCTACAGTTTATAGGAAGCTCCAATGCAGGGTTCTTGCCTGACCGCCATCGCAGCAAAATCAACCAAGGACCTCCCTACACTGACCACTCCCCTACTGCCCTTGCCCCTTTCAGGTAAGGTAGTCCTCCACTAGCTTTCCTAATTAATCAGCCAAGGGCGTCCATAAACCCTTGTGGTGGCACGTGTTTCTCAAGTTAAGCTCTATGTTCCAATTAACATTAATGATCTTGACATGAACATAAATAGAATAACAAAATAACTGGAACATAGATATGATAAATAATTATCCCAAATCCATGTAAAGCAATAGCAAACTACCCAAGTGATTCAGGGGTAAACAAGGTAATGAGATAAACAATCTAGGGTAACCTATTGGGTCCCATCAAAATTAACCTATGCATGAATAAATGATATTAAAGATCATTATTGGGTAAAAAGTGGTCAAGGGCACAACTTGCCTGGGACTTGAGATTCCAGGTACCATGATGCTCTTCAAGATAACTCGTAACCTTGTGCTAGTCGTAGCAATACAGACAAACATGGTGCAGGCAAAATTAACATTACACCAAACATAAGAATAAATTGTGTAATAATAATCTACGCGTTGCTAAGAGATCGTGAGTTTGAGAATTACTAAAATTAGAGTTATGGTTACTAAGTTATGAATTTCTGAAATTATTAAGCACCTAGAATAGATTAGTTCGTTTGAACATTTTTAATTCAAGTTTCATGGCTAAACAGAGGCACTAAATGATAAAGGATAATATTATAAAATTTTAGGAACTGGAATGGGGTAATTTGGAGTTCATATAAATTTTCTATGAATTATTGAAGTTCTAGTAATTATTTTCCTATTAAAAATCCATTCTCTATTTCATTTATTCAATTTAAACGATCTCTGGACTGGGCCTCAATATCTGATAACAGCAGGGGCGCTTGTGAAAAAGAGTCCAAGACTCAGGATGACACAGGACTGGACCGCGGGATCTATTTGTCACTTAGTAAGGGCTCTTTTGCATTTTAACCATGGCGAAGGGGTATCCGTTATTGTGGGCCGCCAGATCAAACATGGACGGCCCAGATCAGATCAACATTATAATGAAGCAGTAAGCGATCGTGGCCCTTGGATTCCGATCTATCGCTCCAGGTGGGATACCCCGAATCGGTACACTTAATCTAATCGACACCATCGGTGAAAGATCCAACGGTCGCGATCCAATCGGGAGAAAGGGGAAACTGGATTTAATCGTGGTCGTCCATCACACGTTCAACGACCAACACCATGTTTTCTTCTCTAGTTCTCGTAAAACACGGCGGCGCCCTGGACCACGGTGGTCCATTGCTGGATCACACCCAAAACTCTACTCTGGCCGCCGTGAATCGATCCGAGGGGCGTAAACTACTGCTTATAGGTAGTGAGGTCGATGGAGGGCATCATACCGGAGTAATTCGTGAAGGTCGAGTGGGTCCACGACAGGGGATGAACACGGGTCGGCGCCGAATCCGCCGCGACGCACGACTGAGGTGAGGGCACCCGGCCGCTGTCTGGAACCACAGCGCCACTTCACCGCGCGATCAGGGTGGTCACCAATGCCCCACAATACGCCGCCAGCGCCAAAACCCGCCGTTCTCTCTCTCTACTGCCCCTTGCGGCGGTAATGGCGTTTGACGCAGGCGCTCTCGTGGGGACGCTGGTGGATTAAGTGCGCAAGGAAGGGCGAGGTCAAGGACACTCATATAGGAACGACAACTGGGCAGGGGTTAGCTGAGCCGTTGAAGTCCGCTCCACGAGCGGCGCTCAGCCCCTAGAAATTCGCCGGGGTTTGTTGGGGTAGCTGTGTCATGGCGGTAGAGACGGGGTTGAGGAGGGGGGTCCCACGCCGTGGCGACATGGCAAGAGCCTGGCCACATGGGCCCGCTAGTCAGCGCATGACGTGCTCCCAGACGGGCAGGGCACAGGAAGAAGGCCGGCGCGAGGTAATGCTAGTGGGCCGCGCAGAGGGATTTAGCCCGCGCGCACAAGCCTTCCCCTGACGACCACGCGGTCCGCTGCGCTCCCCATGGATTCACGTGGAGTTGTTTGGGGAAGATAATCCTGACGGATGGGGCCCGCCATTCAGTCCCATCGAGCCGTGACCCACGCATATGGGAGGAAGCTGCAGTATAGGGCCCACGTCGCAGTGACCAAAACAAAAGAAAAGGGGGAAGAGGCTGGCTTGGGTCGCGCAGGACTGCAGTGGAAGTGGGCTGGGGAGGGGAAAGAGGAAAATAAAGTGGGCCGCGGTGAGGAACTTGGGCCGAATCCGTTTTAGTTTATTCTTTTCTTTTTTATTTCTATTTTATTCTCTATTTCAAGTTTACAACATTCAATTCAAATTCAAATTTCCTATTTTGAAGTTCAGATCCCCAGTATCAAAATAAGATCCAATTTATGAATATAAACGCCACTATTTTTTTATATTAGTATTTTTTTCCTTCCCCCTTTATTTAATTCCAGTAATAAGTGTCTTCATTCCAATTTCCTTTCTCATTTCAATCCTAAGTTTAATTCTGAATTTCAAGCATATATTTGATGCATCAAATAGAAATCCCAGCATGACAATGCAAGTATAAATTATATATTTATTTATATTGATTGCTTTGTCCATGCAAAAAAACATATAATTCAATAAGGCATGATTTATGTAAAATACCTCACCATATTGTTTAGTTGGGAAAAATAGTTCAAATACATAGCCAAAATTTATATTAACTTTTTATTTAACTTTAGGAAAATATTTCAATTGATAAACTTATTAGAAATACACTTTTAAATTGTAAATCTTATTAATTTTTTTCTCAAATACCAAAATAGGATTTTAGGGTGTTACAACAGGGTTGTCCAAGGTTCTTAGGACAAGGACAACTGTAGGTGGGCCTAATACCTTGGGAGGTTCCGTCATAGTCGTGGTCGCGGTCTGGGAGCTCGGCTAGCTCATGGGATCACAACTCTTTTCTCCATGTGTCTGGCCATCTCTGCTGATGTGCATGAGCTGGCTAGGCGCCAGCGGGAGACTGATGACAATCTGTGCTGCCAGTCAGTCTCTTTGGGTCACCCATTTGCTCCTTGCTCCCCTGATGTGTCCCTTCATGCACCCCATCCTGATGTAAATGAATGACACCAACAAGCCTATGGTGTCCCATTTATGTCTGCTAATGATGATGAAGTTGAGGAAGATTTTCTTGCTGATGATGTGGATCAGTTTGGCCCTCCTCCTTACCAAGGTGACCTGGGCCCCTCTTCTTCTTATCCTCCTCCACAGGATCCATCTGGTAACACACCTCCTGCTAACCCTGGGGAGGAAAACTTCGCTGTGAATCTGGCTGCTCGTTTCTTTGATCCCTCTCCATCGCGGTAATTTGTGGTCATCCCTTCTCCTATTTTTGGTGCTCGCTGCCAAAAAGGGGGAGAAGTTTGCTGTTTGGTTGCTTGGAAAGTGGCCGTAGGGGCTGAACTATCTTTTATGTAATGAACTATTTGGTCTGTAATAACTGTGTGATGTATGTGATGATGGTCTAGGGCCATGAACATTTCTATGATATGATGATCATTATTGTAATAGCTAGTTAAGCACTTTTTATGATCCTCTATGCTATGAGATATGTTCATCATGTTTCTCCCATGATATGTGATATGCCATGATGAGATTGAGTAAGTTTGTCATATGCATCATGATCTCCTATATGACGCTATGATTCTTGCACCCCACGAATGGTTGTGAACGTGTTGGTTATTCACTCTCTCCAAATGTGTTGCAATATTGACATATCAAGTCGATACTAAGTTTCAAAACATATGCACATATCTAGGGGGAGCCGCACATACACAAGTATTCAAAATCTTGCTAGTTAAAATTCTTATATGTATTTACTCTAGTTTGTTTTGGCATCTATCACCAAAAAGGGGGAGATTGTAAGTGCAATCGACCCTGACTGAGGGTTTTGGTGATTAAATGACAAAACAAATAGAGTTTCTAACAAGTTTGCTCCTAGTATGTATTCAGTTATCTTAAAGACAGGAGGAGCATAGATTCTATATTTATACAAAGGGTAAAGCGCTGAGGATTAAATATATACATCATATGGCGTGATTCAAGTGTTTATGAACGACGATCGTTTAAATTTTTACAATTTTTGAGTCGTAGGATTCACCGTTCAATTAAGAGGGATCCACAAAGATGAGTAAGTTGTTGTGATGAGCTCAGTCTAATTCTCTTCAAAATCCTCTAAGAAAACCTTGAATTTTGATCATGAATGCTCTTGGAAAAGCTGGTCGAATTCTCCACTCAGCCTTCCCCATGGTTGTGTATAGTTTTTTTGAAAACCAGCTCAGCCAGTTTTTGAACCTGCTCAGCCAGTTTTTGAAAACCAGCTCAGCCGGTTTTGGATCAGCTTAGCCGGTTTTGGCCCTGGTCCACCTTTCTACTCAGCCAGCCAAAAATTTGTGTTCGGTCTTTTAAAAACCATCTCAGCCGGTTTTGGCTCCGGTCCACCCACCTACTTAGTCGACCACTGAACCGAAAAACAGACTGGTGGAAACCGGTTCAGCCGGTTTTAAAACCGGCTCGACCGGTTTTTGATCAGAAAAGTCCAATGGCCACCAACTTTTGGGGGCTCCTTTATATACCCCTTTGCCCCCTCTCTCTTCATTCACTTCTGCCCATCCACGAATTCTTGGCTGACCTACACTCAAACAAGAGCATTCACTTCACCTCTCACACCCCAAATCACATCCCCTTCAATCATTTGGAGGACCCTTGGTGTGAGGTGAAGTTTGTTGTACTCGTTGGTGATTTCATCTCTATTATCCCTCTCTCTTCATCTCTTGAGCTCATTGCAAACTTGAATCTTGTGCAGATTTGTTACTCTTGGAACCTTGTCTTCCTTGACGGATAGAGGTTGTTTGAGAGTCTCCAAATTTGTGGACAATCCCAAGAAGTTTGTATTACCCACTCGTTGAACTAAGTTAAGAAGAGATTGCCTTGACCTTGGTGGTTGACTTGTGGAGGATTAGGGTTGAAAAAGACTCAACGCTTTGTAGGCTCCTCAACGAGGAGTTGGACACCTTTGTGGTGGAAGCCGAACCTCAGGTTAAATTGTGTGTTCTTGTGTTCTTGAGAAGTGCTTTAAATTGCTGGTTAGTCCATCTTCGTTTTTATCTTGTGTGTGAATCTTGTGGACTCGGTTCACATCGATTTGACACCCATTCGAGTGGATCTTTTTTAGGGCAAGATATAAGAAAAAATCTCTCATTACTCCGTGCTATTCGTGTGACTATTTATCTAATCTAAGTTGAGCAGGTTCAAACTAGTTCAACCGGGAATAATACCAGCTGAACCAGTTTGCACCAGTGCAACTTGAAATTTGACTTTATCTCGAAATTTTTGGTGAGAAATTTCAGGTGTAGCCTATTCACCCCCCTCTAGGCTACTTTCACAAATACACGAAAGTAGGAAACGTTGGGTTGGTTAGCGGTTAGGAGTTCGTATGCTGTCTTCTTGAGGTGGCGATGAAGATAGAGCCGGTTTATGGCATGGCAAGCTGTATTTATAGCTTCCGACCAAAACCGCTCAGGCATCTTGTATTCTCCAAGCATAGTTCTCGCCATGTCGATGAGCATCTTGTTCTTCCTCTCTACTACACCATTTTGTTGTGGTGTGTAGGGAGCGGAGAACTCATGGTTGATGCCTTCCTCTTCAAGATATTCTTCTACTTTAAGGTTCTTGAACTCAGATCCATTATCGCTCCTTATTTTCTTCACCTTGAGCTTAAACTCATTTTGAGCTCTCCTTAGGAAGCACTTTAAAGTTCCTTGGGTTTCAGATGTATCCTGCAAAAAGAACACCCAAGTGAAGCTGGAAAAATCATCAACAATTACATGACCATACTTACTTCCCCTGATGCTAAGATAAGCAACGGGCCCGAAGAGATCCATATGTAGGAGTTCCAAGGGTCTTGATGTCGTCATCACGTTCTTGTTTTAATGATAAGTTTCCACCTGCTTTTCTGCCTGGCATGCTGCACAAGGTCTGTCTTTCTCAAAACAGACATTGGTTAGTCCTAACACATGTTCTCCCTTTAGAAGTTTATGAAGATTCTTCATCCCAACATGTGCTAGACGGCGGTGCCAGAGCTAGCCCATATTAGTCTTAGCTATTAAACGTGCATCTAGATCGGCATTCTCTTTTGAAAAATCAACTAAATAGAGCTTGTCGTCTAATACACCTTTAAAAGCTAATGAACCATCACTTCTTCTAAAGACAAATACATCAATATTTGTAAATAAACAATTATAGCCCATATGACATAATTGACTTATAGACAATAAATAGTAGCCGAGTGGTTCTACTAGGAATACATTAGAAATTGAATGCTCTGCAGTGATGGCTATTTTACCCAAACCCTTTACCTTGCCTTGATTCCCATCTCCAAAGATGATAGTGTCTTGGGAATCCTTGTTCTTGACGTAGGAGGTGAACATTGTCTTCTCCCCCGTCATGTGGTTTGTGCATCCGCTGTCAATGATCCAGCTTGTGCTGCCGGATGCATAAACCTGCAAGGTAATTTAAGCTTGGGTTTAGGTGCCCAACTCTTGTTGGGTTCTACAAGGTTAGTCACAAAAGACATTGGAACCCAAATGCAAGTTTTGTCTCTCTTGCACATAGGTCCCAAACTTCTAGCAACTACTTTATCATTTTTGCATAAAAGAATAAATGAAGCTTCATATGTTTGATAAGCATTGTTGGTCCATTTGATGCTTTCCTAGGCGCATGAGAAGCAACATGATGGCGCCTAGGTCTATTCCTACCATGAGCATATGAAGAACTAGATGCAAAATGGCATGAGAATTAAATGCAGCATCATGACGTACAGGTAAAACAAGATGATTATAACACCTATCATGATGAGTAACACCAGAAACATTCTTAACAAGAGCATAAAGCTAGGCATGGTTCTTTTGGTCATGTGAAGAATAAGAGCTACTAGCCATAGCAGCCTTCCCTTTCTAATTGTTCAGATTGGAGGTCCTTTGGCTTGTTAAGTTCTTGGTTCCCTTTTGGAAACCAAGTCCATCCTTAATAGAGGAGTGTCTACCAATGATGTAGGCATCCCTGGCAAATTTTAATTTCTCATAATCATTCTTGCATGTTTTAAGTTGAGTACTAAGATTAGCAACATCATTACTCAACTTAAGAATGGTAGAAGCATGTTCATTGAAAGCATCAATATCAAAATTCTTACACCTATTGCAAATAACAACATGCTCTACAGATGACCTAGCCACATTTACTTTTTCTAGCTTATCGTTTGTTGGGGGCCTTCGTCTTCTGAAGGTCCTCAAAAACATGATTAACAATGTTTCCCAAGTATAATATATGTGCAGGAACCTTCGGACTCGGGATGAAGCTATACACGATATGAAGAGCAGGGTCAGAACGAAGGCTGAACCAGCGCCGAAGCTGTGTACAAGGGAGCTTTGGCTTAGTAGCAGAAAAAGGAACCGACTTAAGGAGGAAAAGGCTATCTAGTCCTCGACAGATTGTTCTTAAGTCAATAGTAAACATGAAGGGCATAAATGTAATTTCATACAGGCTGCGTCCTATGCCTATAAATAGATGAACAGTACCCCCGTACTGTTCACGCTGACTTGTACCCGCTTGTGCATCACGCTTGTACCTTTGCCTTCTGTCAAGCCGAAGGTACAAATGTAATTCAATATTGTTCTTATTCATTCATAATTACATAACAAAAGATATATTAACGGTATCATATGATTATCCATACTATTTATCATGTTCCATATGCTTTGTCTTTCATTGATATATGTTGTGATGATGAAGGTACGTCCTTCCTGACCTTCGTCCGAAGATCGTTATATCCTTAGGGAAATAACCCTTCCAAGGACGAAGGGCATTAACCATTAACCTATTTTCATGTTGCCTTGTTCTGAATTCATAGCATTTGAGAACAAGTCCCCAACATTGGCGCCCACCTCCGGTGTACTCACTTCCACAACCTTCGGCAAAGCACCAACCTTTGTCATGCCGTTGAAGAAAATAACAGCGCCAGGGGCGGTACTGCAGCCACTAGACGCAAACCAAGACACTCTGTCTCTCCGAGAGGCCAAAAGCCAAAAGAGGAAGGCCACCAGTCCAACACTTTAGGAAGAAGAGTTGCCCAGGAGATCAGAGACCTAGAAATCATTCACCAGCAGGTGCAAAGGAAAAAGGAGAAGATGGCTCGGCTGGCCGACCTCCAGAAGAAGATCGACGAATCCATTGAGGAAGTGCGTCATCTTACTCAAGATGATCACGACCGAAGGCCCCAACACCAGGAGCTTCGTCAAGAGGGCTCATTCAACGAAGATGAATGGTATGATGATTTTAATCATGGTATCTTTGCTTTTGATGATGCTTCTCCTCTGGCAGCAGAATTGCAGGCTATCCCATGGCCCCAATCCTACAAGCCACCCCAGCTACCCATGTATGATGGGCACTCGGACCCAAAGCGATTCTTGATGAGCTATGAGGCAACAATATCCTCATATGGAGGCAATGCAGCTGTCATGGCAAAGTCCTTCATCATGGCAGTCCGAAACGTGGCTCAGACATGGTATTCTTCCCTTCGGCCAGGGACAATCACGTCGTGGCAGAAGCTCAAGGACATGTTGGTTACCAGTTTTCAAGGCTTTCAGACGAAGCCAGTCACAGCTCAGGCCTTGTTCCAATGCACACAAGACCAGGAGGAATACCTTCAGGCGTATGTCCGAAGGTTCTTGCGACTAAGAGCACAAGCGCCCACAGTGCCCAATGAAACTGTCATTGAGGCCATGATCAAGGGTCTTCAGCCAGGACATACAGCCCAATACTTCGCTAGGAAACCTCCCCAAACTCTAGAGAAGTTACTTCAAAAAATGGATGAGTACATCCGGGCTGACAATGACTTCCGACAAAGAAGGGAGGAAGCTTACAGATTTTCTGAGATGACTAGGGGCTTCGGAGGGAGAATCCACCCTAGGCATGTCAGATCAATCCATAGCTCCAGTCAGAATGATGACAAAGGAAGCTAGCTTCAGAGGCCGCAGCACACCTCACAATCTTCGGGACAGCAGCAAAGCTCCTTTCAGGCCACCAGCTCCAAGGGGCAGAGGCACCAGGGGCTTCGAAGGAAGATATGGGGATCAGCCCAGGAAGATCTATTGCTTATTCTGTGGTGAGGACAAGGGCCATACTACAAGAATGTGCGAAATCACTATTCTGAAGCAAAAGGAGATCACCGAAGCCGAAGCTTGGCAGAATCAGGCGAAGCAGGTCTTGCACACTGCTTCGTGCCATTCTCCCTACATACCAGAATATGTGGGCAATCATCCTGCAACTTCTGTTGCTTCGGCAAGCCATTCACAAGCTTCGTGGCCTCAGCTCCCACCGCCTCCACCACTGCAACCTACTTATTCCCGAAGCCAGCAGCCAGAAGGGCGCCAGTACTCCCAACAACAATGTGAATTCAGAGAGGAATCTGAAGCTCGTACAGTCAACAGTACTGTGCCAGAATCAAAGCACATATACTGAGCGATATCCTGCCTCTGAAGTACTTTTATGTTCTATGTCATTTTGCTTTTCAATAAGGAACAAGCAATGTAAATTTAGTTTTAATTTCTTGTAATGATTTTGCTTCTATCAGAATGAAATATATTTTCTTCACAAATTTACGAAATTGCCGAAGCTACAAAAAGTTGTTCCTAAGGGAGCACAACGTAAGTCTTGTGCTAAAAAGACGTTCCTAAGGGAATGCAGAGCTAAAATTGCTGAAGCTACAAAAAGTCGTTCCTAAGGGAGCGCAGCGTAAGTTTTCTGCTCAAAAGTTGTTCCAAAGGGAATGCAGAGCCAAATACCGCTGAAATATAAGGTGAAGAAGTTCAAAAGTCGTTCCTAAGGGGATGCAGAACTTATACCGCCGAAATAGAAGGCGAAGAAGTTCAAAAGACGTTCCTATGGGGATGCAGAACTTACACCGAAAAATAAACGGTGAACACCGAAAAATAAACGGTGAAGAAGCTCAAAAGTCGTTCCTAAGGGGATGCAGAGTTTGTGTATTCCAGTGTGGATGTGTGTCTTCGGCATCAGTATCATTTTGCATCATATCATCACATCATTCCGCATAGCATCACATCATACATCATATCGCATCAATGACACGAGAATCGAATACGGAGTAAGTTTCGGCGAATGCTTCGTAAAAATGAAAATGTGCTAAGGCACGAAGTAAGCTTCGGGAAATACAACTTCGTCAGCCTTGTCACAAAAGAAGGGATCCCCCTTTGTGAAGCATGGATATTTTTTTCGAAGCATGGATTTTTTTCTTTACGAAGCATGAAAAGAAGGGAAGGTGTTTTTTCACCGAAGGCTCAAAAACGGTATGTATGTAAAGTTCCATGCATCACAAAGAAATAATTTACATATTTGATTCAAAGCTACACACATCAAATATTACACTCTTGTTACAATAAAAGTACAATGTCCATTCTAGTGTCTCATACATTGACCTTTTCAAAATGTTTTTACAATAAGAGCTATTCCTCTTTGAGGTCCTTTTCTGCAACTTCATTCAGTAATTTGTTAACAACTTTATCAACAATAGATTCAGCCATATTAATGATCTCCATCGCTTCCTTCGTTTTTGGATCAGCCAGGGGATCGAACGGTTCCGGCGGCGGAGATAATTCAGGTGAAGTGGGAAAAATTAATTAGTCCGAAGCCACCAAAACAAAGGCCGAAGCTGAAAATCAAAAGATATTACCTATACGCTTTTCGCGCTCTACAGCTTCTTCAGCTTGTCTTGCTTCTACTCGGGCGTCATGGGTGACTTTTTCACTTTTCTTTATAATTTCATGGGCTGTCTCTCGGCCACCATTCACCCAGACATCATTATAGAATTTTCCGCCCATCAAGGTTGCTTCAGGTGAAGGGTCCTTCGTATCATCTATGGAGAAGGCAGCTTTGGTCTGGGACATGGTTTTAATATGGTCGCATCCCGCCTTATCCAAGATGGCCGAGATTCCCCGCGCACCGGAAAACGTGCAAACATCCCCGCGATCACTTAAAATTTCTTTGAAGGTCTCAGCCTCTCCACTTATCCATTCAATAACGCCTTCGGGGTCGCCTCGTATGAAGTTTTATTAGGCAAAATAGGCACCCACTTTGGCGAAACTATCTTTTATTTTCTTCACACAATCCAAGGATTTTTCAAAACATCTTTCCTTGGATGTGCGAAGTTCTTCAACATTTTTCTCTAAATGATTTTTCCAATATTTGCTGATTTCTCTGTTAGCTTCTGCGAGTGCACATTTTTCCTTAGCTTCGGCCAGTTGCCTCCGAAGGTCTTCAATTTCAATGCTTTGGGCTTCGGCCGGAGCTTTGGAACTAACTTTGTCTTCTTTCACTTTGTTAACCAGAGAAAGTAAGATTTTGTCTTTTTCAAGACCTTCGTTTCTCAATTCGATCACCTCTGAACGAAGGTTGTTCAGAGCTATTGTATAGCCTTCGTCTTCAATATTTTTCTGTGCCCTAAGGGCCTTACTAAGAATCAAGCCCTGCAAGAGGAAGAGATATTTGAGTATGATAAATAAAATACCGCATTTTCAAATTCAAAGTTAACTTTTATACCTTTATGCTATTGTATGCTAGGCTGTCAGCAAGTTCATCCTTCGATAAAATCGAAAGGCCGTCTTCCACCTTCGGGAATCCGATGCTTTTACCTATCTCCCGACAAACGGATATTTTTTTGTTATCCGGGAGACGGTACAGAAAATCTTCTTTGCCACTACCATTGAACACTAACGCCCCCTTCGGATATTTCAATTTTTGGGTGTAGTGTCGTGCTTCTAGCATTTCTTCTTGGGATAGTTCTTTTCTCGAAGCATGACGAATAATGTAGTCAATGCTTTTGTTCGAAGATCAGGTAGCAGAAGCTTCGATCTTTCCAGATGCAATCTGTTCTGTCGTTTTTTCCTTTGGATCAGCAGGCTCCATCTCGGTGGGCACTGAAGGCCCAGTTTTGGCGTTAGCTTGAGCTTGCGTAGCTTCGGCTTCTACTTGCCCGGTTTCGGCTTCAGCCTGTGATTTGGCTTCAGTTTGAGCAACTTTCTTTGCAGGAGCAGGGCTCAGTGCCTTCGTAGTTTCCAGCACAACATCCAGCACGTTGGTCATTCTCCTCCTCTTGGGGGTTGCAGCAGAAGTTTTTTGTGCCTTCGGTAGTGTTGCCTCTGTCGGAGGGCTCAGAATTTTTGGCACTTGCATCATTTTTCAGCCTTTGACCTTTCAACTGTATCAATCTTATTTTCGACTGCCTTGACTATATGCGTCTTCGGCATTACGG
Organism: Zea mays; assembly: GCF_902167145.1. Taxonomy (NCBI): domain Eukaryota; kingdom Viridiplantae; phylum Streptophyta; class Magnoliopsida; order Poales; family Poaceae; genus Zea; species Zea mays. The sequence continues at coordinate 132,656,103 of NC_050100.1, read as the reverse complement.
TCGGCTCTTCGGTGCTCTTTGTAATCGAAGCAGACTGTGTTGCTTCAATTGATGAGGACCCTGCGCCGAATTTAGGCACCACGACCGGTTCAATATAACGCGGCCGGTGGGTCAGAACCTTCACCTTTTTGCTCTTCGGCATAGGCTCAGCTGGGGTGACCGAAGCAGCAATATTCCTCTTTTTCTCCTGTCCTCGCAGCGGGTAGCGGTAATCATGGTATACGAAGCCGATTGCGTCAAAAACTCTGTTCAGTCTTTTCTTCCCCCGACCTCCGAAGGCTACGGACAGAGCATTATCTTCTGCCTTGGAATATGCTCCAATCAGTTCATCACTGGTAGCTTCGATACACTTCAGCCAATCGTCATTTGGCTCATCAAACTTCTCCCAGAATCTGAAGGTATATTTCAGTCGGACCAGACCACCTTCGCTAGAGTCGGTGGTGTTCTCCTTCGGCATTTTCTAGCTCTCCACAAGCGGCCATACCCTGAAGGCTATATGTTCTTGAATTAAATCTCTTGTGCCAATGAAGGAGCAAACAGTGCTGAAAGCCCTCTGACATGCTTCGATAGTGTCATCAATTTCAACCTTCGGCCTTCGGAGGCCGAAGCAGGACCAGATGGGGCGCATGATGATTTTTTAATGTCTTCCCTTGCCTTTAGATCATTCTTCACATAAAACCACTCTTCCATCCAGGCCCCGGGCCATCTCTTCCGAAATGTTGGCACTGGGTGGCTTGCGTTAGGGCGAGCAATAAATCCATAACAACCGAAGTTGTTGTGGTACTGTTCTTTGCCAGTAGCCTTCGTCTCATATAAGAGTTCGTGCATACTACAGAAGCACTTCACGCTTGGCTCTAGCCCCTGACTCCTCATAGCCCAGACAAAAATCCCCATCCTCATTATAGCTTCGGGGGTGATCTGGTGAAGGAAGATCTGGTAGATCTTCAGCACTTCAACTACAAACTTGCTCAAAGGAAACCGAAGATCAGCCTTGAAAAAGCTTCGGAAAATAACAACTTCATTTTCCTCAGGGGCAGGGCGGTGTTGTCTCCGCCAGCTCTCACGATAGACATGTCTCGAAAGTACCTTCCTCTCATGTTTTCAAGATGACTCTGTTTAATCGTTGATTTTCCGAAGATTGAATGGCTTGGCCGCCAGGGCCGATCTTCAGAATCTTCGTCTCCACTTTCCACATCATAGCTATTGATGTCACCAGTATCTTTAGATAAACCTTCCAGTATTTCTTTAGTAATCTTCTCTATTTTTGTCTTTGCCATCGATTCAATAAATCCAGCAATATAAGGATCCACAACCTTCTTCCCCTCAAACAGCTTCGTCTCTTCAGTCAGCTTCGTCTCCGCAACAACCTTCTTTTCCTTGGTCATTTTTTCCTCAGACATGGTGAAAACACAACTTTAAACCAAAGCTCAAGAAGCTTGAAAATCTAGCGAGAGCTAGTAAGCAAGAGCTAAAAGTTTGGGAAAAATAATGCAAATGGCAAAAGCAGTGTATCAATGCTGCCGGTGTGAGTCCATATTTATACGCCTAGCACGCTACAACTTGGAGGGCCCCGTCTATCATTGATTGTTGCTATTCTAGCAAAGGGAAGGTGTTTTTCGGACCTTCAGCTTAAGGCATTCGTTCATGTCGTAGTCTGAATTTGTTGTTATAACAAATTAATACTGCGAGGGGCTACTGCTGGGGGCCTTCGTCTTCCGAAGGTCCTCAAAAACATGATTAACAATGTTTCCCAAGCATAATATATATGCAGGAACCTTCGGACTCGGGATGAAGCCATACATGATATGAAGAGCAGGGTCAGAACGAAGGCTAAACCAGCGCCGAAGCTGTGTACAAGGGAGCTTCAGCTCAGTAGCAGAAAAAGAAACCGACTTAAGGAGGAAAAGGCTATCTAGTCTTCGACAGATTGTTCTTAAGTCAATAGTAAACATGAAGGGCATAAATGTAATTTCATGCAGGCTGCGTCCTGTGCCTATAAATAGATGAACAGTACCCCCGTACTATTCACGCTGACTTGTACCCGCTCGTGCATCATGGTTGTACCTTTGCCTTCTGTCAAGCCGAAGGTACAAATATAATTCAATATTGTTCTTATTCATTCATAATTACATAACAAAAGATATATTAACGGTACCATATGATTATCCATACTATTTCTCATGTTTCATATGCTTCGTCTTTCATTGATTTATGTTGTGATGATGAAGGTACGTCCTTCATGACCTTCGTCCGAAGATCGTTATATCCTTAGGGAAATAACCCTTCGAAGGACGAAGGGCATTAACCATTAACATATTTTCATGTTGCCTTGTTCTTAATTCATAACATTTGAGAACAAGTCCCCAACATCATTTAAATCAACATTTAAATTCTTAAGACTAGAAATAGAATCAATACAAGAATATAATTCTGAAGAAAGAAGTTCATTTCTCTTAACTTATAAAGCAAGATATTTTTCGACATTAACAAGTTTATCATGTTCCTCATAAAGAATATCTTCTTGTTTTTCTAACAATCTATCTTTTCATTAAGGGCATCAATTAGTTCATTGATTTTATCTACTTTAGATCTATCTAATCCCTTAAAAAGATCACTATAATCTACATCCTCATCAGAATCCTCATCACTAGAAGAAGTATACTTGGGGGTATCTCGTGTACGTACCTTCTTATCTTTAGCCATGAGGCACGTGTGATGTTCATTAGGGAAGAGGGAGGACTTGTCGAAGGCGGAGGCAGCTAGTCCTTCATCGTCGGAGTCGGACGAATAACAGTCAGAGTCCCATTCTTTGCTAATGTGCGCCTCATCCTTTGCCTTCCTTTAGTTCTTCTTTTTCTCCTTATTCCATTTCTTTTCTTGTCCCTGGTCATTTTCATTATTGGGACATTGTGCAATAAAATGACCAGACTTACCGCACTTGAAGCGGGAGCGCTTTCCCTTTGACTTGTTCTTATTGGGATAATCCTTGCGTCCCTTCAAGGCGGTCTTGAAACGTTTGATTACAAGCGCCATTTCATCCTCATTTAGCCCGGCAGCCTCCACTTGTGCTACCTTGTTAGGTAGCACCTCCTTGCTGCTTGTTGCCTTGAGGGAAACAGGCTGCGGTTCGTAGAGTGGAAGCGGACCATTTGCAATATCGTCCACATACCTTGCTTCCTTTACCATCATGCGCCCGCTCACAAATTTTCCGAGAATTTTCTCGGGTGTCATCTTGGTGTACCTGGGGTTTTCATGGATAAGGTTTACAAGATGAGGATCAATAACAGTAAATGACCTTAGCATGAGTCGAACGACGTCATGATCCATCCATCTTGTGCTCTCGTAACTCCGGATCTTGTTCACCAGGGTCTTGAGCCTGTTGTATGTTTCGGTTGGCTCCTCTCCCCTTTTCACGGCGAATCTCCCAAGCTCATCTTCCACCAATTCCATTTTGGTAATCAAAGTGACATTGTTTTCCTCATGGGAAATCTTGAGGGTGTCCCAAATTTGTTTGGCATTGTCCAAGCCGGTGACCTTGTCATACTCATCCCGGCAAAGAGATGCTAGCAAAACAGTAGTAACTTGGGCATTTTTATGAATTTGTTCATTAATTAATACAAGATTTTCACTACTGTCAAATTGCATTCCATTTTCCAAAATTTCCCAAATACTAGGATGGAGAGAAAATAAATGACTACACATTTTATGACTCCAAAAAGAATAGTCTTCTCCATCAAAGTGAGGGGGTTTACCAAGAGGAATAGATAATAAACGAGCATTCGAATTATAAGGGATGTGAGAATAATCAAAAGAGTAGTTCTAATTAATCGTTTTCCTTTTCGACGAGGAATCTTCGCCGTCGCCATCTCTTGGTGAAGAGGAGGAGGCGTCGCTGCCGTAGTAGATGATCTTCTTAATGCGCCTCTTCTTCTTCCCATCCTTTTTCTTGTGACTCCAGCCTGAGTCAGTGGGCTTGTCACCTTTTGGCTCATCAACGTAGAGAGTCGCCTTCTCTTTGTCGTTGATCACCATCCCCTTACCTTTAGGATCCATCTCTTCGGGTGGTTTGTCCCTGTAACACTATAAAAATCATCAAATAAAAATAATGCATTTAGTTATTAATGGTAATTATGGCAATAAATTTTTCATTCAAGTGTTTGTTATTTATTTGCATTTGAAATAATTTTTGATTTCTCATGATTGATTTTGGTTATTGAATAACATTTCTTCTCCAAATAAATAATATAATAATGATTAGTCCAAAAATAAATATTTTATTTATAAATAATTTTAGTATAACTATTATGAATCTTAGGGTTATTTAAAAATATGTTTTCGAAATTAGAAAAGAAAAAAAGAAAAACTCTAAACTAAACCCTAACCCTAAGGCCCATGAAGAAGCAACCGCCGTGGCCCCCTGGCTCCCAGCCGCCGCCACCCTTCCGCCTTCCTCCCCCTCCTCTCTCTTGCGCATGGGCCCCACCCGGCTCTCTCTCTCCTCTCTTCCCTCTACTCTCACCCGCCCGCGTCGCCCGGAGCCGCTAGGAACCGATGCTCGCTGCCCCGCCAGCGCCTCCAGCCGCCAGGACGGCCGTGCCCCACCCGCGCCTAGGACCCGAGCAGCGACCGTGCCCGAAGGACCCAACGCGCCCAGTCCAAGCCGCGCCCGAGCAACACCCGCGCCCGACGCCTGACCCCGCCGACCGTTCTTCTCCCTGCGTAAAGGAGCTTCAATGCTTCTATTTCTCCTCCCCATTACCTCCCTCCATTGATGGCCTTGAAGACCCCGACGACCTCTCTTCTCCCCTCCCTCCTTCTATAAAAACCGAGACATGGAACTCTCTCTTGTTTCCCGAGCTCGCCCAAGTCTCTCACGCCCTCTCTCTCGCTCGCTCCATTGCTCGCCATCGTGCCTCGCCGCTCGTCGTTCGGTCATCGGAGACGCGCCCGAGCCCCGTTTGAGCTACGCCAACCGTCGTGCCAAACCTTTGCCTAGACGCACGCCCAAGCCCGTCCGCCGTTCGTCCCAAGGTTGAAGACAACCCCAAAATGTTGATTTATTTTCTAAAGCATGTTTTGAATTAATTTATAAATTTTGTGTATTATCGTTGTAATATCGAGATGATGTGATTTGGTGATTCATATGTATGTGAATCATTGAGTATATGTATTAGACATGTTATTTGTGCGCAATGGTTTTGACGAAATTCGGTAGACATGTGGTAAAAATACTAAATAATTGATTTTATAACTAACTCTGTTTAGGATGAATTTTAATGCTTATTTAGAAGTTAATCAAAAGGTTCATTTAGGCTCACTAAATAAATAATGGAAATTCTTGAGCACAGAATTAGTAAGTGGTGTAGAACTTATCTTGGTGCCAGAATTATAGGTTAATCATTGGTCTAAGTTATTTATTAGATGTTTTGTCCTCTGACTATTGTTGATACATTCTTTTGGAAAGAAAATATAAAACTAAAAGAATATCACTAGTCGTAACAAAAATAGGTTTGTACTAGCCAAAATAAAGGTGTCCATAAGTATAGCACTTAATTACTTAGAAAAGTAAAATGCTTATTTATGTCATAACAACCATAATTATGTTATTAAAGTCCAATTAGTAATTTACATTAATTCTTAGCATTATAATGTTAGAAAAATTATAAATAAACAATTTTTAGTTATACGTATAATTTCTATTTAGAAAAGAAAGGAGAAAACAGAATGAATAGAATTTTATAATATTAATAAAATGGTTTGATTTAGTGCTCACACCGTCATAACTAAAATGATAGTTAATGAATATAGTATTCATTTTAAACATCTAGGTCATATGTTCCTAAACTAAAGGTAAAGATAAGTGTTGGGGACTTGTTCTCAAATGCTATGAGTTAAGAACAAGGCAACACAAAATGTCAATAGTTAAAGACCTTCATCCTTCGAAGCATTATCTCCCTTAGGGTATAATGATCTTTAGACGAAGGTTATGAAGGACGTACCTTCATCATATCAGTATATAATAAAATAAGTAGAAGCATATGAAATATGGAAAATAACATGAATAATTATATAACATTATCAGAACACTTTTATTATCTTATCATGAATAAACATGAACAGTATCAAATTACATTTATACCTTCGGCTTGACAGAAGGTAAAAATCCAAGCGTGACGTGCGAGTGAATACAAGTCAGCGTGAACAGTACGATGTCACTGTTCATTTATTTATAGGCACAGGACGCAACTTGTGTAGAATTACATTCATGCCCTTAGCATTTACTATTGACTTAGGGATAATCTATCGAGGACTAGACAGCCTTTTCCCCTTTAAGTCGGTTTCATTTTCCACCGCTAAGCCGAAGCTTTTTCACGGGTAGCTTCGGCACTGGTTCGTCGTTCTCCTGAACCGCGCTCTTCATATCATGTACAACTTTATCCCATGTCCGAAGGTTCCTGTACATATATTATACTTGGGAAACATGTTAGTCGTGTTTTTGAGGACCTTCGGAAGACGAAGGCCCCCAACAGTAGCCCCTCGCAGTGTTAATTTGTTATAACAACAAATTTAGACTGCGACGTGAATCAAGGCCTTAAGCCAAAGGTCCAAAAAAACACCTTCCCTTCGCTAGAATAGCGACAGTCAATGACAGATGGGGCCCACCAAGTTGCAAAGCACTAGGCGTATAAATATGAACCCACAGCGGCATCATTTGATACATTATTTCTGCTATTTGCGTTATTTTCTCAAATTTCTAGCTCTTGCTCAATAGCTCTCGCCTGATTTTCGAGCTTTTAGAGCTTCGGTTTAAAGGCGTGCTTGCTCCAAATTTGAGGAGAAGATGAGTGAGGAGAAGAAGATGACTGAAGAGAAGAAAATAACCGAGGAGAAGAAGCTGTATCAAGAGAAGAAAGTTGCGGATCCTTTCATCGCTGGGTTTTATGAGTCTATGGCAAAAACGAACACAGAGAAAATTACTAAGGAGATCATGCAAGGTTTGTCCGACGATTCTGATGACAGTGATAGTTATGACATGGAAAGTGGGGATGAAGATTCTGAGGATCGGCCGTGGCGGCCAAGCCATACTATTTTCGGAAATCGACTATCAAACAAAGTCATATTGATGCCATGAGAGAGAGGTATTTTCGCGACATGTCTATTGTCAGAGTTGGAGGAGATAGCACTACCCCTGCTCCTGAGGAAAACGAAGTTGTTATTTACCAAAGCTTCTGAAGGCAGGCCTTCGGTTCCCACTAAGCAAATAATTAGGATGGGGATGTTTGTTTGGGCTGTAAGAAGCCAGGGGCTAGAGCCGAGCGCGAAGTGCTTCTGCAGTATGCACGAGCTTTTATACGAGACGAAGGCTATTGGCAAAGAACAATACCACAACAACTTTGGCTGCTACGGGTACAGTGCCCGCTCTAATGCAAGTTACCCGGTGCCAACATACCGGAAAAGATGGCCCGGGCCTGGATGGAGGAGTGGTTTTATGTTAAAAATGATCTGATTAAAAGGGAAGAAATCAAGGAAATTATCCAGCGCCCCATCTGGTCTCGCTTCGGCCTCCGAAGGCCGAAGGTGGATATTGATAGTGATGTTGAAGCATGCCAGAAGGCCTTTAGTACTGTTTGCGCCTTCATTGGCACGAGGGATTTAATTCAAGAGCACATATCCTTCAGGTTGTGACCACTTGTGGAGAGCTGGGATATGCCGAAGGAAACTACTGCCGAATCCAGTGAAGGTGGCTTGGTTCGATTGAAATATACCTTCAGGTTTAGAGAGAAGTTTGACGAACCAAATGATCACTGGTTGAAATGTATTGAAGCTACCAGTGACGAGCTACTTGGGACATATTCCAAGGCCGAAGATGATGCCTTGTCCGTAGCCTTTGGGGGCTGGGGGAAGAAAAGATTGAACAGGGTATTTGATACGATTGGCTTCGTATACCCTGATTATCACTACCCGCTACGAAGGCAGGGAAAGAAGAGAAAGATTGTCACTTCGGCCACCACAGCTGTGCCGAGGGGCAAAAAAGTGAAGGTTCTGACCCACCGGCCGCGATATATTGAATCGGCCGTAGTGCCTGAATTTGGCGAAGGGACCTCTTCAACTGCCGAAACAAAACAAGCTGTTCCGATTGTGCAGAGCGCTGAAGAGCCGATTGTAGTGCCGAAGGTGCCTACAGTCGGCCCAGCCGAAGCTAAGGATGATAAGGCCGAAGAGCCACAGGTGGAAAAACAATGAAAATGCCAGAAATTATGAGCCCACCAGCAGAGGCAAAATTGCTGAAGGTGCAAAAGGCTCCTGTCGCAACTCCCAAGAGGAGGAGGATGGCCAACGTGCTGGACGCTGTCTTGGAGACTACAAAGGCCTTGAGCCCTGGTCCTACTAAGAAAACTGCTGAAGCTGCCAAAGCCCAAGCCGAAGACAAAGCTGGGCCTTCAGCGCCTATTGAGAGAAAGGCTATCGCCCCTGAAGATAAAGCTGATCAACAAACTTCAGATACCAGCATGGCAGCAGGGCAAGACATGGCAGAAAAAACAAAATCTCCTGTCCTCGAAGCCCTAGTTGAAGATATTGATTACATTTTTCGACATGCTTCGGGGAAAATTATCCGAAGAAGAAATCCTGGAAGCCAGACATTATGCCCAAAGACTGAAATATCCGAAAGGAGCCTTAGTATTTAATGGCACTAACGAGGATGATTTCCTATACTGTCTCCTAGACAACAAAGAAATACCCGTTTGCCGGGAGATAGCTAAAAGTATGGGATTTCCGAAGCTTGAGGAAGGCCTTTCGGTTATGTCGAAGGATGATCTTGCTGATAGCCTCACGTACAATAGTATAAAGGTATAGAAGTTAACTTTGAAGTTGGAAATGAAGTATCTTATTGTCATACTCAATTCTTTCTTCTTTTTTGCAGGGCTTGATTCTTAGTAATGCCTTGAGGGCACAAAAGAGCGTTGAAGACGAAAGTTGTACAATAGCTCTTAGCAACCTTCGCTCAGAGGTGATTGAACTGAGAAACGAAGGTCTACAGAAAGACAAAATTTTGATTTCTTTGGTGAGTAAAATAAAAGAAGACGAAGCTAAGTACAAAGCTCAGGTCGAAACCCAAAAAGCCGAGGTTGAAGACCTTCGTAGACAATTGGCCGAAGCTAATGAGAACTGCGCGCTCGCACAGGCTAACCAAGAGATTAGTGAATATTGGAAGAATAAGCTAGAAAAAATGTTGAAGAACTTCGCGAATCCAAGGAAAAGTGTTTTGAAAAATCCTTGGATTGCGTGAAGAAATTAAAAACTAGCTTCTCCAAAGTAGGCGCCTATTCTTCTGAAGAAAACTTTATCCGAGAGGGCGTTATTGAATGGATAAGTGGAGAAGCCAAAGCCTTCGAGGAAATCTTGAATGATCGCGGGGATATTTGTGCTTTTTCCGGCGCTCGGGGAATCTCAGCTATTCTGGAGAAGGCCAGATGTGATCATGTCAAGGTTATAGCCCAGGCCGAAGTTGCCTTCTCTTTAGACGATACGAAGGATTCTTCAGCCAAAGCAACTTTAGTGGGCAGGAAGTTTTATTCTGATGTCTGGGTGAACGGTGGCCGAGAGCTGGCCAGCAAAATTATAAAAAAGAATGAAAAAGACATCCACGACGCCCGTGAAGAAGCAAAGCGAGCTGAAGAGGCTGCTAAACGCGAAAGGCGCATAGGTATTGCTTTTGATTTTTTAGCTTCAATACTTGCTTTGTGGCTTCAAATTAACAGAAATGAAGGAAGCACTAGACATTATAAACATGGTAAACTCCATTATCGATGAAGTCGTCGATAAACTATTAAACGAAGTCACAGAAAAAGTCCTTAGAGAAGAATAGATTTTATTGTAATAATATTTTGAAATGCTTGACGTATGGAACAATTGAAGGAAGATTAGGTGTCTATTGTAACAAAACTATGTAACATTTGATGTATGTAATATTGAACCGAATATGTAAGCTGTTGTAATTTATTTCTTTGCGATGCATGAAACATACACACATGCCGCTTTTTGAGCCTTCGGCGAAAAAAACATCTTTCCTTCTTTTCATGCTTCGTAAAGAATGAAGCCCCTTCTAGGGCAGATCTGATAGAATTGTCACCCGAAGCTTGCTTCGTGCCTTAGCACATTTTCATTCAATCAAAGTATTTCCAAAGATTTTCTTCGTATTCAGTCTTTCTGTTGATGTGATATGATGTATGATGTGATGCTATGCTAAATGATGCGATGATATGATGCAATATGATGATGCTTTAACACCCACACATACACCCACACTGGTACACGGAAGACTCTGCATCCCCTTAGGAACGTCTTTTGAGTCTAAGCTCTGCATCACCTTAGGAACGACTTTTGAGCTTCTTCACCTTCTATTTCGGTGATATAAGTTCTGCATCCCCTTAGGAACGACTTTTGAACTTCTTCTTCTTATATTTTGGCGGTATAAGTTCTGCATCCCCTTAGGAACGACTTTTGAACTTCTTTGCCTTATATTTTGGCGGTATTTGGCTCTGCATTCCCTTTAGAACGACTTTTGAACAGAAAACTTACACTGCGCTCCCTTAGGAATGACTTTTTGTAGCTTCGTCAATTTCGGCTCTGCATTCCCTTAGGAACGACTTTTGAGCTTCGAAATCTACTTTGTTCCTTTAAGAGTCATCTTTCGAGCTTCGTAAATCTATGAAGAAGATATATTTCATTCTTGTGTAGGCAGAATTATTACAAGAAATTGAAACTGAGTTTTTCATTACTTGTTTCTCAAACAGAAAGTAAAATGCATAAAAGATAAAAGTACTTCAGAAGTAGGATATTCCTCAGTATATGTGCTTCGATTCTGGCACAGTGCTATTGACTGTACGAGCTTTGGACTCCTCCCTGAAGTCGCGTTGCTGTTGGGGGTGCTGGCGCCCCTCTGGTTGCTGGCTTCCGGTATGAGTAGGTGGCAATGGTGGTGGCAGAGAAAGCTGAGGCCAGGAAGCTTGTGAATGGCTTGCCAAAGCAATAGAAGCTGCAGGTTGATTGCCCACATATTCTGGTATATAGGGAGAGTAGCACGAAGCAGTATGTAAAACCTGCTTCGGCTGGTTCTACCGGGCTTCTGCTTCGGCAATCTCTTTTTGCTTCAGAATGGTAACCTGGCACGATCTTGTAGTGTGGCCGTTGTCTTCACCACAGAATAAGCAATAGATTTTCCTGGGCTGATCCCATATCTTCCTCCGAAGCCCCTACCGCCTCTGCCCCTTGGAGCTCGTGGCTAAAGGAGCTTTGATGCTGCCCTGAAGACTGTGAGCTGTTCTATGGCCTTTGAAATTGGCTTCCTCTGTCCTCTGACTAGAGATGTGGATTGATCTGACATGCCTAGGGTGGATTCTTCCTCCCAAGCCCCTAGTCATCTCAGAAAACCTATAAGCTTCCTCCCTTCTTTGGCGGAAATCATTATCGGCCCGGATGTACTCATCTATTTTCTGAAGCAGCTTCTCCTGCGTCTGAGGGGGCTTCCTGGCAAAGTATTGAGCCGTGGGTCCTGGCCGAAGACCCTTGATCATGGCCTCAATGACGATTTCATTGGGCACTGTGGGCGCCTGTGCTCTTAGACGCAAGAACCTTCGGACATACGCCTGGAGGTATTCTTCGTGGTCTTGCGTGCACTGGAACAAGGCTTGTGCAGTAACTGGCTTTGTCTGAAACCCTTGGAAACTGGTGATCAGCATGTCCTTCAGCTTCTGCCATGATGTGATTATTCCTGGCCGAAGAGAGGAGTACCAAGTTTGCACACCATTCTTTACTGCCATGACAAAGGATTTCGCCATGACTGCGGTATTGCCCCCATACGAAGATATGGTGGCTTCGTAGCTCATCAGAAACTGCTTCGGATCTGAGTGCCCATCATACATGGGGAGCTGGGGTGGCTTGTATGATGGGGGCCATGGGGTAGCCTGCAGTTCTGCTGACAGAGGAGAAGCATTATCAAAAGCAAAATTTCCATGGTGGAAATCATCATACCACTCATCATCATCATAGGAATTGTCCTAACGAAGCTCTCTGCGTTGGGGTTGTCGGTCCTGGTCATCTTGAGTGAGATGACGCATTTCCTCAGCTGCTTCGTCGATCTTCTTCTGTAGCTCGGAGAGACGAAGCATCTTCTCCTTCTTCCTCTGGACATGTTGATGGATGGCTTCGAGGTCCCTTATTTCTTGGTCCAGTTCCTCCTCCTGAGGAGTTGGACTTGTAGCCTTCCTTTTTTGAGTTCTGGCTTCACGCAATGTTTCCTGATTGACATCCAGTGGCTGCAGTGCAGCCCCTAGCCCTAAAGAAGCTTTCTTCGGCGGCATGACAAAGGTCACGGCTTGCCGAAGGTGGTCGAATGAGTTCACCGGAGGTGGGCGCCAATGTTGGGGACTTGTTCTCAAATGCTATGAGTTAAGAACAAGGCAACACAAAATGTCAATAGTTAAAGACCTTCGTATTTCGAAGCATTATCTCCCTTAGGGTATAATGATCTTCAGACAAAGGTTATGAAGGACGTACCTTCATCTTCTAGTATATAATAAAATAAGTAGAAGCATATGAAACATGGAAAATAACATGAATAATTGTATAATATTATCAGAACACTTTTATTATCTTACTATGAATAAACTTGAACAGTATCAAATTACATTTATACCTTCGGCTTGACAGAAGGTAAAAATTCAAGCGTGACGTGCGAGTGAATACTAGTCAGCGTGAATAGTATGATGTCACTGTTCATCTATTTATAGGCACAGGACGTAGCTTGTGTATAATTACATTCATGCCCTTGACATTTACTATTGACTTAGGGATAATCTTTCGAGGACTAGACAACCTTTTCCCCTTTAAGTCGGTTTCATTTTCCACCGCTAAGCCGAAGCTTTTTCACGGGTAGCTTCGGCAATGGTTCGTCCTTCTCCCGAACCGCGCTCTTCATATCATGTACAACTTTATCCCATGTCCGAAGGTTCCTGTACATATATTATACTTGGGAAACATGTTAGTCGTGTTTTTGAGGACCTTCGGAAGACGAAGGCCCCCAACAATAAGTAATAGATTAATTATGTTTCCTCATAATCTAGGTAATAAGACTTACATTTCAATTTGTCCATAACTAGTAATATAAGCGTGGTTAATCTGTTCATCACATTGAATCCATATTATTTATATATATCATTTAGTTTTCCCTAAAGGACAAAATAAAGAAATTAGTGTTCATGTTCTTTTTATAATTAAAATGTTAGTTTACATATTGTTATATATATGGCTTTCTTAATAAAGAATATAAACCATGTACATTCTAATAAAAATAAAATATAGTTATTTGTTCATTATCTCTTGCTTGAAAATCCACTTAGTTAAAGGCCTATAACCTAGCTTTTCATAAAATAGGTGTTTAATAATAATGATCTTTTCACATAAAGCCTATTTAGACTTATATCTTAGTTTATCATAAGTGAATGTTTAACAAGGATTTATAATATGTTCCATAATGCTTCTAAAATTAATAACGTGTTTCGTAGCCCATTAACCTTAGATATATAACATATATCTTTTCTAAAAGGCTAAAAAGGTTTAATATCATTATAACGTGTTTTATCATCTTATAAACCCTTAATCTTAGACATATCACATAGGATGTTTTATAAAAGATTAATTTGGTGAACCTAATATTTGTATATTTTACTTAAGATATTTTTAAGCTCATGTCTTGTTTTATAAAGTATAGATCACACATTTTTTTGAAGAGAATACCTACTTATTACAACCATTACTTGCGATGTTTTTGAAAAACAAATGCTAGGGAAGTCTTATGTTGGGTGCTGGTCGTGGTCGACCGGAACGGGGGCATCTTCCAAGCTCTTATATTTCCGGCTTAGGTAGATTGGATACGTGCATAGTTCCCAAGCTTTACCCTGCAGACTGGTCTATAAGTTGGTTACGTTAAGTGTGCTTTATGCAGTTTGACCATTTCCAGCATTTGCATAATGAGGACTCTAGAGAAAAGCCTCATAGTGAGACCCTAGCCATTCACCTCGGAAGTGAATACGGGACTTGCAAACCCGGGCTAGAAAGGGATCGCGACTCATGGGTAAAGATGCGCTACCTCTATAGAGTGTAAAACTTATATATCAGCCATGCTCACGGTTAAGAGCAGCCTGGACCCTCACATGATAATTGAACATGAAGATGGAAATAAATCATGGTCCTTTTTTATTCAAGTGGTTCTGAGCTTATGCTAGTCATTATTTATGTTGATGACATATATGTTGATTATGAATTATGCTTAACTGGGATTGGTATATACTTGTACCTAGTAATCAGGTGTTGATAATAAAATGTTGACCAACTAAAATGCCAATCACATTAAACTTTAGCCTTACCTTGTTACCTTACATTTTCCCCCACTTGCTGAGCCCCGACCATAAGTGAGCTCACCCTTGCTTATATTTTGATCAGAAGTTTGCAGATGAAGTTACGATGCTGAGCTCCATGGATGCTAGTCTAGTGATACCCCCAGTCATCTTCTTGTGGATGGATGTCCATGTTTCGCTGTACTTTGATGAATAAAGGTTAAGCAATTATGTCTGTTCGAAGTGTAATATGTTAATATAATCGTTATTTATGCTTTTATGCATTGTTATTTTGATATATTACACTTGTGACGTCAACATATGTGTGGAAATAGATCCTGACACACATATGCTATGCATTCGGTTTTGCCCCCTAAAACCGGGTGTGACAGTCCCTAAATGAAGAGTATGGCTCTGATACCAATTGAGAGCACCTAGAGGGGGGTGAATAGGTGATCCTGTAAAAATCAAGACTAAACAACACAAACTTGGTTTATAAAATGTTAGTGAAGTCAAAACCAAGGTGCTATGAATAGAGAGGGAGAGAACTCTTCACTTAATTGTTCCTTTAGAATGTGTATTGAACTTAGGAACAATAGTGCAAGTGATTAAGTGAGAACTCTAAGGAAGAAAGCAATCACAACAGAAAGTCGCACAAGTGACACGGTGATTTGATCCCGTGGTTCGGCCAATGCCTACTCCACGTTTTGGTGACCTCCTTCGGTCAAGGATTGCACTCAATCCCTCTGAAGTGATCCAAAGATTAAACTTGAGTACCACAGTTTTCTTCCTTTTCTCAAGTATCCCCTTTGTGAGGAATCTCCACAAGTTGGAGCCTCTCACCCTTACAAGATTGATCACAATTAAACCACAAGAGTAAGGGAGGGAATAGAAACACATGCAAGAGCTAGAGTCACAGCAGCGACACGCACACAAGTCAAGAAACGAGCACAAAACACAACACATCAAGTTCACAGCTCAAACAAGTGCTCAAATCTCAAACACAATGAATCGAATGCGTGCTTGCGGAGTCTAGGTGTCTTAGGATGTTCAATGGAGGTTTGGTGTACTGCTCTATGCGCCAAGGGGTCCCTTTTATAGCCCCAAGGCAGCTAGGAGCCGTTAGAGCTCCATTTGGAAGTCCATAGTTGCCTTCTATCTATGGACGCACCGGATAATCCGGTGCACCACCGGACAGTGAACAATGTGTGATTTCCTTCCTTTTTTGGCGAAGCCGGCCGTTGTAGCCACGACCCCCTTGGCACACCGGACAGTCCGATGGCACACCGGACAGTCCCGTGGCACATCGGATAGTCTGGTGCGGCTTGGTGACCGTTGACGAAGTCCACGCGTCGCCCTCTGATTTCGCTGCCGACCCTTAGTGCGGGTGTGGCTGCCACACCAGACAGTCTGGTGCACACTGGACAGTCCGGTGAATTATAGCCGCGACTCCCCTAACTTTTCCCGAGAGCAGCGAGTTCATCGAGCACGCCAACCTAGGCACCGGACATTGTCCGGTGTACACCGGACAGTCCGTTGCAATCGCAGGCTGGTGCAAGTTTGGCTGGGTGAAGCCAAACTTCTCCAATCCAATTTCATTTGATTTGACAAGGTTCCTAGCACTTAGAGGAATATGTTAGTATCAAAAATAATTCACTAAGGCTAGAGTCATACCTTGATTCTTGATTTGCATCTCTTTGGCACTTAGAGCATATCAACCAAAACAATATGTGTTGGGCATCTAATCATCAAAACAATTATAGAAATGGCCCAAGGGCACATTTCCCTTTTAGTTAGCCTTAAATTTCTGGAGTAGAGGAGCATTAGTTCGAGTGCCCATGCACCATGTGCCCACATTAGGTTTTTAATAGAATAACCCTAAACCATAAAACCATATATATATTGTTTATTACGAGCCCTATGCTTCCAATAACTAGCCCAGGTCAGACGGTGCAATCCGGTTGAGCTGGATCAGGTCCAGACGTCTATAAAAGAAGACACAGAGTGCTAGGGTTTAGTTTTTCACGCCCCATCCCGATTCAATAATGACGGCATCCACCTAGGCGCGTGCGACGATGGTGGTTGTCCAAGAGCGCGCGCGGTGGCGGACCCCTGGCCGGTGGCTGCGGTAGCCTCAGCTCCCCGACCTAGACACGTGGTGGCGGTAGTTCCTTGATCCGGAGTAGTGCCGGTGGTTCCTAGGTCGTTGTTGACAACTGCTTGATCTAGAGGGCGAGCGACGGTGGGGCCCCTGTGCGGGCAAGCGGCGGCATCCCCGGGGCCCCGAGGCGGCGACACTCCCAAGGCGGGCGAGCAAGCGACGCCTCCCGACGTCAGAGTAGCGACGACGCCGAACGAGGCGTGAGGTTCGAGCGGCATCACGGAAGGCGCGAGGTGCACGCAGCGACGATCATGCGTGACATGCTCTGATCCGGCGTAGTTCGGGTGGCCCGAGTGATGACCTCCATTTGTGCATGTGTCATCGACGACGTCCTCCGGCGACTACCTCCTCTTATTTATGTTGTCTTTCGATTATTGTTTTTTATGCCTACCACATGCACTATTTACGCTGAAAACTGTACAATTTTATGCTTGAACACAGAGCTCGTATATCAGTTTACTGTATGCATATTTTTTGCATGCACATTGTAAAGGCAAATCCTTGATTTATGTTGTTTGTAATTACCATAAAAAATCAAATCATTTATGTTCGTAAATACCAGACTTTTATGCTGCCATAAAACTGTCCCTAATTCTCGCATGTTCGTAATTACCATAAAAAATAAAATAAAATCACTTATGTTTGTAACTGCCAGATTTTTACGTCTGTCATAAAATTGTTCCTATTTTTCGCTGACGTTCGTAGTTGGAACGATATTAGGTTTTTATCAAATATGCTACATGATCTAAGTATTATGCGACATTGTATAAGAATTTATGCTCTGTGTGACTCATGCATCCAATTTTTTGCGCGCGTGCAGTGGAAAAAATATAATCCAAAATTTATGGATCTGTACAAAAAAGAAACCGCATGCATGCGACTCCCATGTTTTTCAAATATCCCATAAGAATAGGATCGTAAATACAACTCACTAGAGCTATCAACCTCTCACATTGACTCAGTATTTTACGCTTATAACTGAGTTGTTTTATGCTTAAAACTTAAGGTTTTTACACTCGAACCTGGAGATGCGTCCACCAGTAAACCACATGCCATATTTTTTACGCAGTGTACCACATTGCATAAATACCTATACCGTGTAGCATAATTTGTATAAGTATATATCATAAATTGGTTCTAACGAGCCTAGTTGCATGGTTGTTGAAGCGATCCTATATTTATGGAGAAAATAAATCATTTAAATAAGATTTTTTTGTTCTCATGCATACCAATCCATTTCCTTTCATCGTACATCTTGTCATCCTAAATTTTTGCGCATGCAGCAAGAAACAAATTTTTACGCAGTGTACCGAGTTGCATAAATACTTACACCATGTAGCATAATTAGTATCAGTATATATCATAAACTAGTTCTAACGAGTTTAGCTGCATGAGTGTTGGAGGGATCCTATATTTATGGAGGAAATAAAACATTAAATAAGATTTTTTGTTTCCATGCATGCGAATTCATTTTCTTTCATCCCACATTCTTTCCATCCTAAATTTGTGTGCATGCAGCGAGTAACAGATTTTTACGCAGAGTGTCGAATTGCATAAATATCTACACTGTGTAGCATATTTAGTATCAGTATATATCATAATATAGTCTTGACGATCCTACCTGGATGGCTGTTGTAGCAATCATATAATTATGGAGGAAATAAAACATTTAAAAATATAAACTGCCACACATCTCTTTCCTAAATTTATGCGCATGCAGGGAACATTTTTGACTCATGCATACATTTCTTTTTTGCGCGCATAGACGTGGAGTGAGTGGTGCACCCGACAGCCTGTCTTGGGGAGTGAGTGGGCGCGCCGGGCTGGACCAGGTCATAGGGGTGGTCGACCTGGGCTTCCTCTAACTATGTGAAGCTCAGGGCTCCTAATATACCTACCCTATATATATATTCTCTTGTATTATATCTATACTCCTATATAACCCACTAATTTTATCTTTGCAAAACTCAGTCAAACAAATCACCCCACACATAATCTCTTCTAAAGCCACCAAACGAATTGCACTCACATGTATCATACCCTCAAAACCAACGGTTGAGTTCATATCGTTAGATAACTCCCTCACTCTTACTCAAATCCAATGGTCAATGTTATTTGGATCATCTTTCCTCCCTCATCATTCACAAGCACATCACCCCTGCCTCCTCCTCACACCATGACTACACCGCCCGGATGGCAACAGGTTTAAAACCCGTGGGTAGTGGGTTTTCAAACCTACATGTGCGGGTCTAATATTAAACCCGCACCCATACCCGTTACCCATGATGGGTACAATATGCTACTCATACCTGCGACCCGCGGGCGCTATACTTATACACATATATTTATATATCTATCATCTATATATACATATATTTATACACATATATCAATATACATATACAAAAATGTATATATAATATATACACTCATACATAGTTACATATATACACATATATATCCATTGCAGGTTTGCAGGCACCGATATAACTTTTTCATACATGCGAGAAAAAAACTCTGTGAGATTGAGAATCAAACCCGCACCTATACCCACAGGTACAAACTCATACCCAAACTCGGACCCTATAGGGTTTTTACCCACGGGCCACGCGGGTAAAATGTGACTGTTGCCATCCCTACTCCTCGAAACCATATCGTTAATAAGGGCAAATGCAGGTAGTCTAAAATGGGTATCGAGTATAGGTTACCTGTTGGAGATGCTACAATATTATTACCTATCTATAATAGGTATAATGTGCCCTATAGGTACTCTGTTGGAGTCAGCCTCGGGCTGACTCTAATGAATTATCTATTAGAGCACTAGACCATTATAGACATCTAAATAATAGTGTAGCATCTCCAATCTTTAACATATAACCTATTGCTGCGAAAAAGATTCCTGGGCCCCTAAGGCCCACGAGTCAGCAGGAGGATGATGGTTGAGTCTGCCCCGGAAGGACCTGCCCCTGGATAGTCCCGAGGCACCAAACCTTGGATCGGGTGAGGTGGAGCTAGAAGGGGGGTCGGGTGAATCAAGAGTAAGCCACTTGAGTGGATTCCGCGCCTAGCCCAGGACTAAGCTGACATAAATGACTAACCCTATGAACTGTGTCCGACGCTGAGCCACAGCAAGAGAGTCGATCCTCCTTCCACTTATGACCTACAAGTCTCTAGGCTTGCGGCCCACTCATGACCTATCAAGCCTAGACTTGAGTGCACTGGTCATCTATAGGACCCACAACACGACGAGCTACGCCGAGACCTAGGATACGAAGGCCAAGGGTCGACATGGTGGAGAAGAGTAATGATGACGTTGGAGCACCTCGCCGCCCATGCGCAGCCAGTCTTAAAGACCATGGCTTGAGAAGCTCAGTGTAACACCCTGAATTTTGGGGTATAAAAATTTCTTTGCTCTGTACTCTTTAGGTGTTACCCTTTCCTTTCTTCACTTTTCTTTTCCCTTAATTAAAACAATAGAGAGTTATTTTGTTCTATGTTGGTGTGAGCCCTAGAAGTGCCATGATTGTTACATTCATGCTGCTGCATAGTGTTTCTAAATGCAAAAAGTGTTTGGATCATGTTAATTTGTCTTGTAGAAGTTTCCCGTAAACATTCATATTTTCGAATATTTTTCTATTTTCCAAAATTCAAAATCTATTTATTTGAGGTACTTAAAAACTTTTTTGAAAGTCCTAAATATGTTTTTTGAGTTCATTGGGTGCCAAATCATGTCTAGGAATTTTCCTAGAATTTTTGGAGCCTTCAAAATATTTTTCGGATATTAAAAACGATTTCAGTCTTTTTCTGAAATTACTTTTAATTTTTAAAATGGGATAATTGTGAAAATAAAATATCTTCAAACCCTAGCAATATATATATGGCTGGAATCCTCCCGTCGAGCCATTTCCGAATTTTGAAACCCCATCCCAGTCTAGATCCAAAACTCTCGGAATTGCTCGCCGAAGTTCGGGACGGTTCCAACTCTAGCAACAACTCCAGCAAGCAATTATTTCGATCTGTGTGTCGTCGGCGGAATCCGAGGGTACCGCTGTGTTCGTCTCACCGAGGCTTCATCCCAAAGCCTTCAATTCGTCAATCCGACCGGCGATTCATCCTCAGTCGGCGAATTTGTGCTCGGCTCCGGCGAGGTAGTCTTCTCTGGTGTAACACCCTAAGTCCATTAATTAATGGTAACTTAGTTATATTATTAAATTTCAGTTGAAATGAAAATATTTATAATTTCAAATAATGATTTTGGTAAAAAAACAAATCGATCAATCTCTTAGAAGATAAAATTTTACAAAGTGATTGATGCATTCATACCGAAGCATAGATTTTGTTTGAATTGATTTTCAAATCAAATTCTTAGATTTAATTGTGTGAGAAAGATCTCGTTTAATAAAATAATAATGAGTTGTTGAAAATTTTTGGACTATGCATTTTTGATAAGTTATTGTCGGGGACCATAATTAGGGGTACCCTCAAGGCTCCTAATTCTCAGCTGGTAACCCCCATCAGCACAAAGCTGCAAAGGCCTGACGGGTGCGATTAAGTCAGGGATCGGTCCATTCGAGGGACTCGATCATGCCTCGCCCGAGCCTAGCCTCGGGCAAGGGCAGCCGACCCCGGAGGATCTCCGTCTCGCCCGAGGCCCCCCTCCAGCGACGAACATACTTCCGGCTTGCCCGAGGCCATGTCTTCGCCAAGAAGCAACCCTAACCAAACCGCCGTGCCGACCGACCAAATCGCAGGAGCATTTAATGCAAAGGTGGCCTGACACCTTTATCCTGATGCGCACCCTTCAGTCGACAGAACCGAAGTGACCGCAGTCACTTCGCCGCTCCACTGACCGACCTGACAGAAGGACAGCGCCGCCTGCGCCGCACCGGCTGCAGTGCCACTAGACAGAGTGAGGCTGACAGGCAGTCAGGCCCGGCCTCAGGCACCATTGGAAACTCCGCTCCGCCCGACCCAGGGCTCGGACTTGGGCTAAGCCCCTGAAGACGGCGAACTCCGCTCCGCCCGACCCAGGGCTCGGACTCGGGCTAAGCCCCTGAAGACGGCGAACTCCGCTCCGCCCGACCCAGGGCTCGGACTTGGGCTAAGCCCCGGAAGACGGCGAACTCTGCACCACCCGACCCAGGGCTCGGACTTGGGCTCAGCCCCAGAAGACGACGAACACCGCTTTGCCCGACCTGTAATATCCCAAAAAAATGTTGCCAAAGGTTTATCTTCGATGCGTGGATGTGGGGAAAGAGTTGTGGGCCGTTGGATGCAAAGTCAAGAGACATCTGAGGCGTCGTTTCTTTCTCCCACAAAACCCTAGTGGTCGCCCCCCTATTTTTCCCTTTTCTTGGCCGCCAACCCCCCCTTTTCCCCACCCTTGGCCGCCCCTCCCCCTTCCCCTTGCAGCCACCCTCCACTACTTCCTCCTCCCTCTAGATCTCCCCCCACGGAGCAAGGATCGAGAAGAGGAGGAGCAAGATGGATTGAAGAGGAAGAGAGGATCAAGGAGATGTTCTACCCCCATCTCTTGCAAAATTTCTTGGGGAAACCCTAGGTAAGGATAGGATCCTTGTTCCTCCCTATAATTATATGCTTTTGGAGGTTGTGGATCATGTGAATTGAAGGATTAGAGGTTGGATTAGATGTGGGGTTAGGTTTTGATCTCGAATTTAATTTCTGCAGAATGGCAGATTCGACAGTTTTTGTTTATGTCAGTTTTCCGTGGTCTTAGTGGCCTCAAAAAAAATAAAAAGTCTATATATGAGTCGTAGATAATTTGTAGATCTTTCCGTGGCCACGAAGAACACCTCAATCGGACATCAGAACAGAAAGTTATTGCAGTTTGATTATAGCAGTTTTTCAGTCTCATAATTTTGTGTAGAATCTGTTCTCTTAAGAGTTAGGCAATTTTATCAACAGAATTAAACTGTGGGTTGGTAAAAAAGTTGTACATAATTTCATAAGCTTTCCAGATTGTTAAAGAGTGTATTCATATGATTTATAAAACTCCATTTATGTTTGTTTTACTGTGGCTGTTCCTGTTTGCCTGACAAAAATGAGTGGGTCTGTTCACTGGTGGGTTTCATCTAGTAAATGACCGAATTGGCTCTTCCAACTGTGGAGACTTTTGTAGAGGGATAAAAGTTCTTACTGCCAGCAGAATTGCATAATTTTTGGTTCAGTAGTTTGGGAGATATCGAATTTTGAAGTTAACTAGGCTGCTGTCTAAAACAGATTCAGTCAGTTATCTTGTTAGATGTTTTAGAATATATTGATGGCAGAATTTAATTATCCATTGAATACCGAAGTTGTAGATTGATTTGTGTAGATACTCTTAGAGTATTTGTTTGATATCACCAATGTTTTAATTTTAAAGATACAAAATTAACAAACAGCGCTGCTGCTGTATAGCATGTGGTTCAGGGTGGGAGTCTTTCCACTAGGTCTTGGTTTCAAGTGTAGGAGTGTTTTGTTGATTGTTGGCAAATGTTTGTGAAATATTTGTACTAAGTTTTATGCCCGCTAGCAGGTGGCTACACTCCAGATCATGCCTAGTACATTTTTCTTCTTCGATGAAGGCAAGTGAATGTAGCGGTGGTTGCTATCGTTTTGACCTGTTATTTCTATCACCTACACTCTAATATGCAGAATTATTGGATTCTTTCATAATTGAACTCTATGATGATGTTTTACTTGATTGTATTATGTTGATGCTCTATCATATATTGATGATTATTATGGTTCAAGTATGACCCATGAGATTAATTCACACCCCTGAAGGCAGATGAAGTCTTATTTGAGGTTTGCATTGTATCTAAAGGCATACGAAGTATTATTTGAGGATTGCATTGTATCTGAAGGCAGATAAAGTATTATTTGAGGTTTGTATTGTATCTAAAGGAAGTGAAATTTATTGATAAATGCAGCATGCCATATACATTGCATGACTCATTTGCATCTGAAGTTTTGTCGTGACCTATGGTCCGACCGTACCGGTACAACTTAGCATCGTACGTTGCCCGAGAAGGGGTACGATGCAGCTTCATACCCTTAGAGGTATGAAGGCAGAGGACATATGCATTGCATTCATATGCATACATTGAAGTGATATTTGCAGATGATGTGGTTTTATACCCTCAGAGGTATGAAGATAGATGACCTACACATTGCATTCCTATGCATACATTGAAGTGATATTTGCACGTATTGTTGATGCAGGGAAGTGTTATACAACCTATTGTGGTTGTTCGAGGAAATGAGATGGTATTGGTTATATTGTGACTACTGAGTTCTATATCTACAAGTATTTCTGATCTTGATTGTGATTCTTTTAAAATGTTGATTAATTCAATGTGGTTTAAATATCTCGTCAAAACAATTAGCTTGCTGAGATGTTTCATCTCACTCTTGCATTACTCAATGCAGGTGCTTGTTGCTCATCAAGGGGAGTGGGAAGTAGCAGCACATACACCTTCACTCTCATAATAATGCTGCCCAGGCGCAGTCATGATTTAATTAGAAACTTCTTGTCAAAGGATGTTTGTTTTTAACTAGTCGTGCGCACTGGTTAATTCAGTTCATGTCGTTATGGTCGTCTTCCCATTGCTAGCAGATTATTAATGTCTATTATATTTTCTTATCATGATATCTATTTATACTTTGTTGCTTCCCCGTTTATGCAATTTTCAAAGGAGACACTGTCGAAATTTTATATATGAATGTTAGATGTGTAGTTTAGTAGCATTCTGGGGTGTTTGTGGATCCCGGGGTGTTACACAACCCCAGGGCTCGGACTCAGCCCTGGCCTCAGGCGACGGTCTCCGCCTCGCTCGACCCAGGGGCTCGGACTCGACCACGGCCACGGAAGACAGACTCGACCTCGACCTCGGAGGGGCCTCCACATCGCCCAACCTAGGGCGGACCGACCACGTCGACAGGAAGCGCCATCATTACCCTACCCCAAGCTGACTCAGGCTACGGGGAACAAGACCGGCGTCCCATCTGACTCGCTCCGCCAGATAGGCAATGATGGCGCCCCGCACGCTCTGTGTCGACGGCGGCTCTCAGCCCCCTTACGGAAGCAAGAGGACGTCAGCAAGGACTCGACAGCCCCGAAAGCTGTCCTTCCGCCAGGCTCCAGCGCTCCTCCGACGGCCACGACACCACACGAACCGGGTGCCAAAACCTCTTAGGCTGCCACGACGGCATGTACTTAGGCCACTAGCTCTCCTCCGCTAGACACGTAGCACTTTGCTACACCCCCATTGTACACCTGGATCCTCTCCTTACGCCTATAAAAGGAAGGACCAGGGCCCTCTTACAGGGGGTTGGCCGCGCGGGGACGAGGACGAGACAGGCGCTCGCGTGAGGCCGCTCGCCCCCTCTCCCGCGTGGACGCTTGTAACCCCCTACTGCAAGCGCACCCGACCTGGGCGCGGGACGAACACGAAGGCCGCGGGATTTCCACCTCTCTCATGCCTGTCTCCGGCCACCTTTCTCCCCCCTTCGCGCTCGGCCTCGCGCCGACCCATCTGGGCTGGGGCACGCGGCGACATTTCACTCGTCGGCCCAGGGACCCCCCGGTCTCGAAACGCCGACAGTTGGCGCGCCAGGTAGGGGCCTGCTGCGTGTTGACGAACAGCTTCCCGTCAAGCTCCAGATGGGCAGTCTCCAGCAACCTCTCTGGCCCGGGACGGTGCTCCATTTCGAGAGTCTTGAGTTCATGTCCCTCGACGGCAGCTACGACATGATACTCCTTCCCCCGCCGTGCGACAGCGACAATGGCGGCCGACAGCCCGCCCGCCGGCGGCGGAATCGACGACGTCTTCCCCGCGTGGTCGAAGAACAACATTCGAGCTCACCCCGTCCTCTCCCTCGCCGACGGCGGAGGAGGCGGGGCAACCAAGGCCAAGCAGGAGGCAGCGCCTCGTCGGCTGTCGAGCGAGTCGACGGCGCCAGCGCCCCAACGGGGGGCGCGTCGGGCATCGACCTCGCGTTTGAGACGAAGACGAGCGCCGTCTCCCCGCAACACGTCGATTCCGAGCAAACGGACGACGCCAGCACGCTCGCGAAAGGCTTGCTAGATGTCACCCTCGTACCTGAGACGACGGTGCAGTCAGTCCCCGACGTGACTTCATCACCGCCCGTCGACCAAGAGGTACACCGATTCCCATCTCATGCCCCTTGGATTCAGCCTCGACCCGCCAAGCGGCTTCGCTTCGGCGGACGCTCTCGTAGAGGCGAGTCCAAACCCTCTGGGGTATCATACGCGGTCACCCTGGGACCTGCTGACGGACGTCTCGACCTACGGGCCCTCGAGGTCCGAGGAAGATGACGAGCCCGACTTCTGTTGGGATTTCTCTGGACTTGGCAACCCCAGTGCCATGCGGGACTTCATGACCGCATGCGACTACTGCCTTTCCGACTGTTCCGACGGAAGCCGCAGCCTCGGTGACGAGGACTGCGGCCCAAGCCGTGAATGTTTCCACGTCAATCTAGGGGGTCCCTACGAAGGCAACCATCTCGATATGCCGGAGGACGGTGATCTCCCTAGGCCGGTGCCTCGCGTTGACATCCTACAGGAGCTAGCTGTGGTCCCCGTTCAGGCGGGGGGCCATGACCCACAGCTCGAGCAAATCCGCGGGGTGCAAGCCAGGCTCGACGAGGGAGCATGAGCGCTGGAGCCGATCCGCCGGGACGTCGGGCAGGAATGGGCGGGCTAACCTCCGGCCGGAGAAATCCGTCATCTACCCCAGGGCTTCCAGCACCGCATCGCTGACGATGTCAGGATGAGGCCGCCACCCGCTTCCAGTGGGGTCGGCCAGAACCTGGCTGCAGCAGCAATGCTTCTCTGTGCGATGCCAGAGCCATCAACCACCGAGGGGCGGCGAATCCAGGGAGAGCTCAAGAATCTCCTGGAAGGCGCCGCGGTCCGACGGGCCGAGAGCTCCGCCTCCCGAAGGCAGGGGCACCCCTCGGAACATCACGCCGCGACTTCCCGATTCATGCGGGAAGCCTCGGTCCACTCCGGGCGCACGCGCAACACAGCGCTTGCGGCCCCGGGACGCCTAGGCAACGAGCACCATCACCGCGACCGTCGGGCCCACCTCGACGAGAGGGTGCGCCGAGGCTACCACCTCAGGCGTGGGGGACGCTACGACAGCGGGGAGGATCGGAGTCCCTCGCCCGAACCACCCGGTCCGCAGGCCTTCAGCCGGGCCATACGACGGGCGCCGTTCCCGACCCGGTTCCGACCCCCAACTACTATCACAAAGTACTCGGAGGAGACAAGACCGGAGCTGTGGCTCGCGGACTACCGGCTAGCCTGCCACTTGGGTGGAACGGATGATGACAACCTCATCATCCGCAACCTCCCCCTGTTCCTCTCCAACACCGCTCGCGCCTGGTTGGAGCACCTGCCTCCGGGGCAGATCTCCAATTGGGACGACCTGGTCCAAGCATTCGCCGGCAATTTCCAGGGTACGTATGTGCGCCCCGGAAATTCCTGGGACCTCCGAAGCTGCCGACAGCAGCTGGGAGAGTCTCTCCGGGACTACATTCGGCGATTCTCGAAGCAGCGCACCGAGCTGCCCAACATCACCAACATCACAGATGTCATCGGCGCGTTCCTCGCCGGCACCACCTGCCGTGACCTGGTGAGCAAGCTGGGTCGCAAGACCCCCACCACCCACCAGGGCGAGCGAGCTGATGGACATCGCCACTAAGTTCGCCTCTAGCCAGGAGGCGGTCGAGGCTATCTTCCGAAAGGACAAGCAGCCCCAGGGCCGCCCACCGGAAGATGCCCCCGAGGCGTCAACTCAGCGCGGCGCCAAGAAGAAGGGCAAGAAGAAGTCGCAAGCGAAACATGATGCTGCCGACGCGGACCTTGTCGCCGCCGCCGAGTACAAGAACCCTCGGAAACCCCCCGGAGGTGCCAACCTCTTCGACAAGATGCTCAAGGAGCCGTGCCCCTATCACCAGGGGCCCGTCAAGCACACCCTTGAGGAGTGCGCCATGCTTCAGCGTCACTTCCACAAGCCCGGGCCACCCGCGGAGGGTGGCAGGGCTCGCGACGACGACAAGAAGGAAGATCACCAGGCAGGAGAGTTCCCCGAGGTCCGCGACTGCTTCATGATCTATGGTGGGCAAGCGGCGAACGCCTCGGCACGGCACCGCAAGCAAGAGCGTCGGGAGGTCTGTTCGGTGAAGGTGGCGGCGCCAGTCTACCTTGACTGGTCCGACAAGCCCATCACCTTCGACCAAGCCGACCACCCCGACCACGTGCCGAGCCCGGGGAAATACCCACTCGTTGTCGACCCCGTCATCGGCGACATCAGGCTCACCAAGGTCCTCATGGACGAAGGCAGCAGCCTCAACATCATCTACGCCGAGACCCTCGAGCTCCTGCGTGTCGATCTGTCCTCGGTCCGGGCAGGCGCTGCGCCTTTCCATGGGATCATCCCCGGGAAGCGCGTCCAGCCCCTCGGACAACTCAACCTTCCCGTCTGCTTCGGAACGCCCTCCAACTTCCGAAGGGAGACCCTGACGTTCGAGGTGGTCGGGTTCCGAGGAACCTACCACGCGGTACTGGGAAGGCCATGCTACGTGAAGTTCATGGCCGTCCCCAACTACACCTACCTCAAGCTCAAGATGCCGGGCCCCAACGGGGTCATCACCGTCGGCCCCACGTACAAACACCCGTTCGAATGCGACGTGGAGTGCGTGGAGTACGCCGAGGCCCTCATCGCCGACCTGGAGAGCCTCTCTAAGGAGGTGCCAGACGTAAAGCGTCATGCCGGCAACTTCGAGCCAGCGGAGACGGTTAAGTCCGTCCCCCTCGACCCCAGCAGCGACGCCTCCAAGCAAGTCCGGATCGGCTCCGAGCTCGATCCCAAATAAGAAGCAGTGCTCGTCGACTTTCTCCGCGCGAACGCCGACGTCTTCGCGTGGAGTCCCTCGGACATGCCCGGCATACCGAGGGATGTCGCCGAGCACTCGCTGGACATCCGAGCCGGAGCCCGACCCGTCAAGCAGCCTCTGCACCGATTCGACAAAGAAAAGCGCAGGGCCATAGGCGAGGAGATCCACAAGCTAATGGCGGTAGGGTTCATCAAAGAGGTATTCCATCCCGAATGGCTTGCCAACCCTGTGCTTGTGAGAAACAAAGGAGGGAAATGGCGGATGTGTGTAGACTACACTGGTCTAAACAAAACATGTCCGAAGGTTCCCTACCCTCTGCCTCGCATCGATCAAATCGTGGATTCCACTGCTGGGTGTGAAACCCTGTCTTTCCTCGATGCCTACTCAGGGTATCACCAAATCAGGATGAAAGAGTCCGACCAGCTCGCGACTTCTTTCATCACACCCTTCGGCATGTACTGCTATGTCACCATGCCGTTCGGCTTGAGGAACGCGGGTGCGACGTACCAGCGGTGCATGAACCATGTGTTCGGCGAACACATTAGCCGGACGGTCGAGGCCTACGTCGATGACATCGTAGTCAAGACAAGGAAGGCCTCCGACCTCCTTTCCGACCTTGAAGTGACATTCTGATGTCTCAAGGCGAAAGGCGTGAAGCTTAATCCCGAAAAGTGTGTCTTCGGGGTACCCCGAGGCATGCTCTTGGGGTTCATCGTCTCCGAGCGGGGCATCGAAGCCAACCCGGAGAAGATCGCAGCCATCACCAGCATGGGGCCCATCAAGGACTTGAAGGGCGTACAGAGGGTCATGGGATGTCTCGCGGCTCTGAGCCGCTTCATCTCACGCCTCGGCGAAAGAGGTCTGCCTCTATACCGCCTCTTAAGGAAGGCCGAGAGCTTCACTTGGACCCCTGAGGCCGAGGAAGCCCTCGGGAACCTGAAGGCGCTCCTCACGAATGCGCCTATCTTGGTGCCCCTAGCTGCCGGAGAAGCCCTCTTGATCTACGTCGCCGCGACCACTCAGGTGGTTAGCGCCACGATTGTGGTCGAGAGACGAGAAGAGGGGCATGCATTGCCCGTTCAGAGGCCAGTCTACTTCATCAGCGAGGTACTATCCGAAACCAAGATCCGATACCCACAAGTTCAGAAGCTGCTATACGCGGTGATCCTAACACGGCGGAAGCTGCGACACTACTTCGAGTCTCATCCGGTAACTGTGGTGTCATCCTTCCCCCTGGGGGAGATCATCCAGTGCCGAGAGGCCTCGGGTAGGATTGCAAAGTGGGCGGTGGAAATTATGGGCGAAGCAATCTCGTTCGCCCCTCGGAAGGCCATCAAGTCCCAGGTCTTGGCGGACTTCGTGGCTGAATGGGTCGACACCTAGCTCCCAACAGCTCCGATCCAGCCGGAGCTCTGGACCATGTTCTTCGATGGGTCGCTGATGAAGACGGGAGCCGGCGCAGGCCTACTCTTCATCTCGCCCCTCGGGAAGCACCTACGCTACGTGCTACGCCTCCATTTCCCGGCGTCCAACAATGTGGCTGAGTATGAGGCTCTGGTCAACGGGTTGCGGATCGCCATCGAGCTAGGGGTCCGACGCCTCGACGCTCGCGGCAACTCGCAGCTCGTCATCGACCAAGTCATGAATAACTCCCACTGCCGCGACCCGAAGATGGAGGCCTACTGCGATGAGGTTCGGCGCTTGGAAGACAAATTCTACGGGCTCGAGCTCAACCACATCGCCCGGCGCTACAACGAGACTGCGGACGAGCTGGCTAAAATAGCCTCGGGGCGAACAACGGTTCCCCTGGACGTCTTCTCCCGAGACCTGCATCAACCCTCCGTCAAGATCGACGACACGCCCGAGCCCGAGGCACCCTCGGCCCAGCCCGAGGTACCCTCGGC
Source organism: Zea mays (assembly GCF_902167145.1). Classification (NCBI taxonomy): domain Eukaryota; kingdom Viridiplantae; phylum Streptophyta; class Magnoliopsida; order Poales; family Poaceae; genus Zea; species Zea mays. Next base: position 132,625,717 of record NC_050100.1, on the reverse strand, counting down.
TCAGTCCGAGGCACCCTCGGCTCAGCCCGAGGTACCCTCAGCTCGGCCCGAGGCGTCCTCGGCTCGGCCAGAGATACCCTTGGTCCCCGAGGGTGAGGCACTGCGCGTCGAGGAAGAGCGAAGCGAGGTCACGCCTAACCAAAACTGGCAGACCCTGTACCTGCAATATCTCCACTGAGGAGAGCTACCCCTCGACCGAGCCGAAGCACGGCGGTTGGCGCGGCGCGCCAAGTCGTTCGTCTTGCTGGGAGATGGGAAGGAGCTCTACCACCGTAGCCCCTCAGGCATCCTCCAGCGATGCATCTCCATCGCCGAAGGTCAGGAACTCCTATGAGAGATACACTCGGGGGCTTGCGGCCATCACGCAGCACCTCGAGCCCTTGTCGGAAACGCTTTCCGGCAAGGTTTCTACTGGCCGACAGCGATGGCCAACGCCATTAGAATTGTCCGCACCTGCGAAGGGTGTCAGTTCTACGCAAAGCAGACCCACCTGCCTGCTCAGGCTCTGCAGACGATACCCATCACCTGGCCTTTTGCTGTGTGGGGTCTGGACCTCGTTGGCCCCTTGCAGAAGGCACCCGGGGGCTACACGCACCTGTTGGTCGCCATCGACAAATTCTCCAAGTGGATCGAGGTCCGACCCCTAAACAGCATCAGGTCCGAACAGGCGGTGGCGTTCTTCACCAACATCATCCATCGTTTTGGGGTCCCGAACTCCATCATCACCGACAACGGCACCCAGTTCACCGGCAGAAAGTTCCTGGACTTCTGTGAGGATCACCACATCCGGGTGGACTGGGCCGCCGTGGCTCACCCCATGACGAATGGGCAAGTAGAGCGTGCCAACGACATGATTCTACAAGGACTCAAGCCTCGAATCTACAACGACCTCAACAAGTTTGGCAAGCGATGGATGAAGGAACTCCCCTCGGTAGTCTGGAGCCTAAGGACAACGCCGAGCCGAGCCACGGGCTTCACGCCGTTCTTTCTAGTCTATGGGGCCGAGGCCATCTTGCCCACAGACTTAGAATACGGTTCCCCGAGGACGAAGGCCTACGCCGACCAAAGCAACCAAGCTAGTCGAGAAGACTCGCTGGACCAACTGGAAGAGGCTCGGGATAAGGCCTTGCTACACTCGGCGCGGTACCAGCAGTCCCTGCGATGCTACCACGCCCGAGGGGTCCGGTCCCGAGACCTCCAGGTGGGCGACCTGGTGCTTCGGCTGCGACAAGACGCCCGAGGGCGGCACAAGCTCACGCCCCCCTGGGAGGGGCCGTTCGTCATCGGCAAAGTTCTGAAGCCCGGAACGTACAAGCTGGCCAACAGTCAATGTGAGGTCTACAGCAACGCTTGGAACATCCAACAGCTACGTCGCCTCTACCCTTAAGATGCTTTCAAGTTGTTCGCATACCTCGCCCTCACGCAAGTTTTAGTCATCAAGGAAGGGTCAGCCTTGCCTCGGCAGAGCCCGACCCTCCCTCGGGGGCTACACCCGCCGGGTGTGCCCATACTCGTTGGGAAAACGGCGGAAGCATCTCGCCGTCACTCCGAAGGTAGAACCACCGGCGCTGCCACCCTTTGTTCGAGGACGCGAGGATGGCGGGGATGTTCAACGACGCTCGCGACTGCCTCAGCTGGAGAATGCAACCGCCGGCCCGCACCGCCGTGCGAACCCTTCTCTCTCCCGTCGGCGAAGCAAAAAGCTCCACGGAGAAGAGATGAGTCCACAAGTCCCAGTGGGGGGCGATCCCCAAGTATCCTTCGCACAACGCTACGAAGATGGCGGCCTGCGAAATGGAGTTGGGACTGAGGTTGTGCAACTCCACCTCATAGTTGTACAGGATCGCCCGCATAAAGTGGCTTGCCGGCACGCCGAACCCTCGCTCGTGGAAGGAGACGAAGCTCACGACGTACCCCGGCGGCGGGGACGAGGCGGTTCCGCTCGCAGGAGGAATCCACTGCGGCTGCCTCTCATCAGAGAGAGGGCGAAGTAAACCCTCGGCAACAAGATCCTCCAGGTCCTCCGCTGTGACTGCGAAGAAGGGCCATGGATCGCGCGGCGAGATGATGGTCACCCGGTCGGCCATCGCCGAGCGAAAGGGGTGGCGGCAGAAAAGACTGGGTGGATGGTTCTCCTTTTCTCCGGCTAAACCTCTCAGGTTACGAAAACCTAAGAAGGAGGCAAGAAGCGGAGCAAAGGACCGTCGCCAGGCCCTCCCCCGAGTATATAAAGACTAAGGCGAGACCCGTTCAACATTTCGTCCGGACCCGCCGCGGGATTCAAAAACCCAAGGCGAAACGGCCGTTCCTCGAACGGCTCGCGCACGCGCAACGGCCGCCCCGCAAACCGCTCGCCCCGTCGCATTAACTCCGCGGCGGGATAGGCGGCGCCTCTGGCAGGAGAAGCAAGCGACGCTTCGCCTTCGCCATAATGACCGCGTCAAAAAAGGTACGCCGCGTCGTTCAATTTCGTATCCTTTTCCTTTTTTCCTCTTTCTCTCTCTTACAACAGGGACCGGGAAAGGGGGATACCCCGAAAAGGATCCTTCTCCGTGAAGGAACCAGGCTCTGAGCCTCCCTACTGATCAGAGGTTCGAAGGCTGGCCCCTCGAAAGGGTTCAACAGCCGCCTCAGAGCGCGTGGGCTCCACACCCACTACTGGTCAGAGGTTCGAAGGCCGGCCCCTCGGAAGGGTTCAACGACCGCCTCAGGCTACTCGGGCTCCGCGCCCACTACTGATCAGGGGTTCGAAGGCTGGCCCTCGGAGGGTTCACAGCCGCCTCAGACACAGAGCGAGGGATGACCATGGGTACGTTCGATACATAACTAAGGCTCGGGCTGCGCTCCCGAGGTACCCTAGGACATTTCCGAGACCAGCGGGAACAATCTTGTAACGGAATCCCATCAGAGGGAGGCATCGAGCACTCGGACCCCGTCGACAGGGGACCGGGTCCGGTAGATCACCCGCAGGTACTTTTGGGCGTGCCTCTGGGCCTCTAGCCGACCCCTAGCAAATGGGGCACGGACGTCCACTCGGATTACCCGCCAGCAGCTCACCGGAGACACCATGTTCGGCGCCCTCCGAGGGCAACATGGCGCTTTCCCCCCTCCTCCTTGCGGAAAGGCGACGCAGGGGCGTATGTAAAAAAGTCGAGTCTGCCCCTGACCGCCCTCTTGCCCTGTGCAGAGGCTCGGGGGCTGCTCTCGCAAACCCGGCTCCGGCCAAACCGTTGACAGCGTCAACATACCAGCCCGAGAACTTGGGACCCGACCGTGCACCCGGGCTACGGCCAGCTCGCATGAGGGAACGACCAGACCAGCCAAAGCATTGCACGAGGCATTAAGACCTCGGAGGAGTCAAAACACTCCTCCGAGGCCTCGGGGGCTACACCCGGCGGGTGCACTCGCGCGCACCCACCGGAACAAAACGCAACCGAGAAAGGCTGGTCCCCTTGCAAAAAGGTGCGACAAAAGCCTCCAAGCGAGTGTTAACACTCCCTTCGAGGCTCGGGGGCTACTGTCGGGGACCATAATTAGGGGTACCCTCAAGGCTCCTAATTCTCAGCTGGTAACCACCATCAGCACAAAGCTGCAAAGGCCTGACGGGTGCGATTAAGTCAGGGATCGGTCCATTCGAGGGACTCGATCACGCCTCGCCCGAGCCTAGCCTCGGGCAAGGGCAGCCGACCATGGAGGATCTCCGTCTCGCCCGAGGCCCCCCTCCAGCGACGAACATACTTCCGGCTTGCCCGAGGCCCTGTCTTCGCCAAGAAGCAACCCTAACCAAATCGCCACGCCGACCGACCAAATCGCAGGAGCATTTAATGCAAAGGTGGCCTGACACCTTTATCCTGACGCGCGCCCTTCAGTCAACAGAGCCGAAGTGACCGCAGTCACTTCGCCGCTCCACTGACCGACCTGACATAAGGACAGCGCCGCCTGCGCCGCACCGACTGCAGTGCCACTAGACAGAGTGAGGCTGATAGGCAGTCAGGCCCGGCCTCTGGCACCATTGGAAACTCCGCTCCGCCCGACCCAGGGCTCGGACTTGGGCTAAGCCCCTGAAGACGGCGAACTCCGCTCCGCCCGACCCAGGGCTCGGACTCGGGCTAGGCCCCTGAAGACGGCAAACTCCGCTCTGCCCAACCCAGGGCTCGGACTTGGGCTAAGCCCCGAAAGACGGCGAACTCCGCACCGCCCGACCCAGGGCTCGGACTTGGGCTCAGCCCCGGAAGACAACGAACACCGCTTCGCCCGACCCCAGGGCTCGGACTCAGCCCTGGCCTCAGCCGACGGTCTCCGCCTCGCCCGACCCAGGGGCTCGGACTCAACCACGGCCACGGAAGACAGACTCGACCTCGACCTCGGAGGGGCCTCCACATCGCCCAACCTAGGGCGCGGACCGACCACGTCGACAGGAAGTGCCATCATTACCCTACCCCAAGCTGACTCAGGCTACAGGGAACAAGACTGGCGTCCCATCTGACTCGCTCCGCTAGATAGGCAATGATGGCGCCCCGCACGCTCTGTGACGACGGCGGCTCTCAGCCCCCTTACGGAAGCAAGAGGACGTCAGCAAGGACTCGACAGCCCCAACAGCTGTCCTTCCGCCAGGCTCCAGCGCTCCTCCGACGGCCACGACACCACACGAACCGGGTGCCAAAACCTCTCCGGCTGCCACAACGACATGTACTTAGGGCGCTAGCTCTCCTCCGCTAGACACGTAGCACTTTGCTACACCCCCCATTGTACACCTGGATCCTCTCCTTACGCCTATAAAAGGAAGGACCAGGGCCCTCTTACAGGGGGTTGGCCGCGCGGGGACGAGGACGAGACAGGCGCTCGCGTGAGGCCGCTCGCTCCCTCTCCCGCATGGACGCTTGTAACCCCCTACTGCAAGCGCACCCGACCTGGGCGCGGGACGAAAACAAAGGCCGCGGGATTTCCACCTCTCTCACGCCTGTCTCCGGCCACCTTTCTCCCCCCTTCGCGCTCGGCCTCGCGCCGACCCATCTGGGCTGGGGCACGCGGCGACATTTCACTCGTCGGCCCAGGGACCCCCTGGTCTCGAAACGCCGATAGTTATTAACTTTTGTTTGAAATTATTTGCAAGAATCTCATTTTATAGATTTATCTTTTTTTTTTGTAAACCCCACTTCATCTAATTGTTGGAATTGTCCTAAAATAATTTGAATGGCAAGTAGGGCCCACTTGTAAGGTTCATCTTCTACCCCAAATCAAGAGACGCTCGCATCAGAACAACAACAAAAAAAATGCTACCACCGCTTGACTGATGGATGTTGCCGCCTCGTCAGCCCTCCATCTCCCCGCGCCCAGCCGCACCAGTAGAGCAGCCGCCTGTATCTTCTCCTCTCCCACTTCAACGCGCAATGGCGTTTTCCCTTCTCCCGCCTGCTGCAGCTGTTACCAGCGTTCTCCATCAAATCTCCATTTATGACTTTCGTTTATCTGCTTCGATGGCCATTGAATGTGTCCGCGATTTCCTCTCCTGCGTCCCCTCGCTTCCTCGTCCGCGGCTATAAAAGCTAGCACCTGAGCCCCTTCTCCCTCGCCCCTCATCTCTGCTCACACAGATTCACGCTCTGTGCTCTGCTGCTTTGCTCTACGCCACTCACCGTTGCTACTCGCTCAGTAGTGTGCGACCGCTCGTCATTGTAGCTGTCCGACCCACATCACCAGAGCCGCACCCGTGCACAGCCATGACATCATCGGTTCTCTACCTGTGCCAAGCCCAGCTCTTGCCGCTTGCGTACAGGCAGTGCCTCGTCAACGTCGCCAAAGCCATCGACTCCCCTTCGCTGCGTCGGAGCTCGTCGTCGACATCGTTCTTCAACTTAGTATCCACGTCGACCATTGACCGTGCCCTCGCAATTCGATCCTCGATGCCCCACTGTTTATTCACGCCGCCGAAAGCCGTGCAACCGTCGTCGTTCATCCTCGTCACGTATGGGCTCGCGCAGCAAGTTTGTCGTCAACAGCCCCATTGAAGCTCGCCCAGCTCGTCACTCCAAATGTGTAACACCCCAGGATCCATAAACACCCTGAAATGCTACTAATCTACACAACTAACATTCATATATAAAATTTTGACAACATCTCCTTTGAAAATTTGCATAAACGTGGAAGTAACAGAGTATAAACAGATATCATGATAAGAAAACATACTAGACATTAATAATCTGCTAGCAATGGGAAGATAACCATATAACGAGATGAACTGAATTAACTAGTGTGCACGACTAGTTAAAAAAACAAACATCCTTCGACAAGAAGTTTCTAATTAAATCATGGCTGTGCCTGGGCAGCGTTATTATGAGAGTGAAGGTGGACGTGCTGCTACTTTCCTCATTCCCAACATGAATCAAGTACCTGCATTGAGTAATGCAAGAGGGAGATGAAACATCTCAGCAAGTAAATTGTTTTGACGAGATATTTAAACCAATAAAATTGGATTAATCAACATTTTAAAGGGATCACAATTGAGATCAGAAATACTTGTAGATATAGAACTCAATAGTCCCAAAATAACCAATGCCATCTCATTTCCTCGAACAACCACAGTAGGTTGTATAACACTTCTCTACGTCAACATTACCTGTAAATATCACTTCAATGTATGCATAGGAATGCAATGTGTAAGTCCTCTGCCTTCATACCACTTAGAGTATAAAACCACACTATCTGCAAATATCACTTCAATGAATGCATATGAATGCAATGCATGTGTCCTCTGCCTTCATAGCTCTAAGGGTATGAAGCTGCATCGTACCCCTCCTCGGGCAACGTACGATGCTAAGTTGTACCTGTACGGTTGGACCATAGGTCACGACAAAACTTCAGATGCAAGTAAATCATGCAATGTATATGGCATGCTGCATTTATCAATATACTTCACAAAGATTTGCCAACAATCAACAAATCGCTCCTACACTTGAAACCAAGATCCAGTGGAATGACTCCCACCCTGAACCACATGCCAAACAGCAGCAGCGCTGTTTGTTAATTTTGTATCTTTAAAATTATAACAGAGGTTATATCAAATAAATACTCTAGGAGTATCTACACAAAATACTCTACAACTTCGGTATTCAATGGATAATTAAATTCTGCCATCTATATGTTCTAAAACATCTGACAAGATAATTGACTGAATCTGTTTCAGACAGCAGTATAGTTAACTTCAAAATTCGATATCTCCCAAACTACTCAACCACAAATCATGAAATTCTGCTGGCAGTAAGAACGTTTATCCCTCTACAAAAGTCTCCATAGTTGGAAGAGCCAATTCGATAATTTACTAGATGAAACCTACCAGTGAACAGACCCACTCATTTTTGTCAGGCAAACAGGAACAGCCACAGTAAAACAAACATAACTGGAGTTTCAAAATTCATATGAATGCACTCTTTAACAATCTGGAAAGCTTATGAAATTATCTACAACTTCTTTTACCAACCTAAAGTTTAATTCTGTTGATAAAATTGCCAAAATCTTAAGAGAACAGATTCTGCACAGAATTATGAGACTGAAAAACTGCTATAATCAAACTGCAATAACTTTCTGATCTGATGTCCGATTGAGGTGTTCTTCACGGCCACCGAAATATCTACAAATTATCTACGACTCATATATAGACTTTTTATTTTTTTGAGGCCACTAAGACCACGGAAAACTGGCATGAACAAAAACCATTGAATCTGCCATTCCGCAAAAAACTAAATTCGAGATCAAAACCTAACCCCACATCTAATCCAAATGCTAATCATTTAATACCCATGATCCACAACCTCCAAAAGCACATAATTACAGGGAGGAAGAAGGATCCCATCCATACCTAGGGTTTCCCCAAGAAATTCTGCAAGAAGAGATGGGGAAGAACATCTCCTTGATCCTCTCTTCCTCTTCAATTCAATGTGCTCCTCCTCTTCTCGATCCTTGCTACATGGGGGAGATCTAGAGGGAGGAGGAAGCCATGGAGAGGGTAGAGGGCGGCTGCCCAAGGGGAGGAGAGGAAGAGGGAGGGAGGGGGGCAGCAGCCAAAGGGGTGGAAAGGGTGGGGGCTGCAACTATTGGGAGGAGAGGGGTCGGCTAGGGTTCGGGAGGGGGGGGCTCCCATCCATCGGATCGAGATCAAAGGCCCAAACCCGCTCTCCCATCTGAGCTCCCGACCCCAGCGGAAAAAATGCCAAAAGAACTACTGTTTCCCTGAGGAATGCCTCCTAAAACTCCAAACCCCAATGCCACAGAACATGAAAGAAAAGAGAAAAAGAATTTTAACTTCTTTTCAGAAAATTGGGATATCACAAGATGATGTCGTCATTCTCTATTTCGCGTCACGACATCGCCCTGTTGCCATGCCCCGTCTTACGCCGAGTTCACTGATGTCATGTCCAAATTCAGCATCAAGCCTCCTACTTCCTTTCAATCCAAGCCGCAACTCCCTGCTCTACGACGAACGTGATATTAAATAAGGTGAAAATTACAAGCCGAAGTCTAGACATAATTTCGCAAAGTTCTTACAATTATTTTATTTTGTGTACCTGGGATACAAATCAACTAGTAATTGTTTTATTAATTTCATAAATCAGTATCTGGAGTTGTTCATATGTTTTTGTAATTTTAATCTGAGTTGTGACTGTTATAATTGATCTATCATAGTTTTATAAATAAGAAAGCAAAGAAATATTACATATTTTTTAACCACAAATAAGAGATAGTTATTCGTAGCGTTAGCCGTACACAAAAATACAAATTTACTAGCTACCCCTCATAGTCTACTTTAATTTATGTTTAAGTCTCTGTTACATTTTAATAATACAAATTTACTAGCAAGGCAAGTGGACTTCTCCCTCTGCATATTCTGTTTGATCCCAAACAATACATTTAATAAAGTTTATTCTTGGATATATATATATATATGCATAATTTGATGGGATACCTATTTAGATACCCCTAACTTTTCCAACCTTACTCCTTGTTTAACATGGGATTATGATCTAATCAAGTAGCTATGCTATTGCTACAACTTTAAATTTATGCAGTCACTCCTGTTTATGATATTAATGTTCCAAATGGTAAGTTTACTTTATTGTTGTTAACCCGATGGTTAAACAAAATTATTGCATATTAATTGGAACATGGAGTGACCACCTCGGAAAACAGTGCTACCATGAGGGTGGTATGGGACGCCCTTGGCTAAATAACTAGGGAAGTCTTATGTCGGGTGCTGGTCGTGGTCAACCAGAACGGGGGCATCTGGCAAGCGCTTATAGTTCCGGCTTAGGTAGATTGGATACGGGCATAGTTCTAAAGCTTTACCCTGTAGTTTGGACTATAAGTTGGTTACGTTAGGTGTACCTTATGCAGTTGACCATTTCTAGCTTTTACATAATGAGGACTCTAGGGAAAAGCCTCGTAGTGAAACCCTAGCCATTCACCTCAGAAGTGAATACGGGTCTATCTAACCTGGGCTAGAAGGGAATCATGACTCATGGGTAAAGATGTGCCACCTCTACAGAGTGTAAAACTGATATATCAGTCGTGCTCACGGTTATGAGCAGCCTGGACTCCTCACATGATAATTGAACTTGAAGATGGAAATAAATCGAGATCCGATGATCTGCCAATGGTTTTCTTAAGTGGTTTCACTTAAGTGTTTTTGATATACTCTTATTCCTTTGTTTAAAGGAAATACTTGGGATTCACACTTATTAGTAAGATAGGTGTTGTTAATAAATGTTGAACAACTAAAATGCCCACTGCTCAACCTTAGCCTCACCTTGTTAAACTTGCATTAAGTTTTCCCCCACTTGCTGAGCCCCGACCATAAGTGAGCTCACCCTTGCTTAAATTTTGATCAGAAGTTTGCAGATGAAGTTATGATGCTGAGCTCCATGGATGCTAGTCTAGTGATACCCTCGGTCATCTTTCTGTGGATGGATGTCCATGTTTCGCTGTACTTTGATGAATTAAGGTTAAGACATTATGTATGTTCGAAGTGTAATATGTTAATATAATCGTTATTTACATTGTCGGTACCCTGAATCAGGGGTACCCTCTTCTACAGTATGAAGGCGCTGCACCCGTACCACACCTCTAGGTCATACGGAGAGCGGCTGCCATCCCCACCACATGGGCAGGACTAGGGGCACCACGTGGCAAGGAAAGATAATACATCCCAAGGTGTATCGATGGGTCCGGACCTCCAAGGGACACCGCACCCCTATGCAAACGCGTTTGGAGCTCCCAGAAGGACAAGCATGGGTGGGGGTCCGGTGCCGGCACGTGTCCAGGCCTTGCCCTACGCCTCCCGCTCGGGCGAAGGCCCGCTACTGCCGCGTGGCGTGTGGCCCGTGACATAAGCCAGCAGGCCGAGCCCGAAGCAAGGTCCATACAGCCTTTGCATTTATTACGGAGAGGACGCGCCGCCTGCCACCACGCTGACGGGCGACGTGCCCTCTCGGCATTTAATGCGCCCCGTCCCATCTGCTGGCAGACGACGCGTCTAATCATGTCTACTGGCAAACAGTGCGCCCGTGCTGAACGGAGCGCTGTACCCGTTTTCCCTTCTACAAAAAGCTTCCCCTGCATGCCGAGGATACGCATATCTCGGGCGTCAGAGCACAAGAAGATTGTCTCGGCAACAGACATTAGTGGCTCCAAGCGCTATATTCTTTATGTCCCTGGGCCCACATGTCGGGGCCCAGTGCCTTTGTGCATGCCCCCTTCAGTTATAAAAGGGGAGGCATGCGACGTTACACACACACACACAATCTTAGATCACACCTCAGACTCGCAAGCTCATACAAGCTCACAAGCAATACATCCCACAGTGGAGTAGGGTATTATGCTCCGGCGGCCCGAACCACTCTAAATCCTTGTGTGTTCTTGAGTTCTTCCCGTTCATTCTAACGATCAAGCAAAACGCCAAGCCCCTCCTCATCTCAGGATTTAGGGCGGGTGCACTCTGCCACCCGGCCGGAGATTTACTCTCCGACATTTGGCGCGCCAGGTAGGGGCAGAGGCATTAGGTTTTTGCTTGATCCCCAGCCCAAGAATGCTGGTGCAGATCATTGAGCACCGTGCTGAGACTTCGGTAGACTTTGCGGTGGAGGGAGAAGCTGCTTCCTCCACACCGCAGGTTCCCAGTCGCCCAGCACCAGGCACTGCTGCTGTGCACGCCGCACGACAGCACACAACAGCGCAAACGTCCCGGACTCCATCAAGGGGGTCTCCGGGGGCATTGTCGGCGGCCAGGGAGTTGTTGCGACACCCTTCGAGCTCCACGGCTTCACCAGGAGCCATGAAGCAATGGCGGGACGACGTCGACCGACTGCTCGGTATGGAACATTCTACCTCAACCAAGTCGAAGACACGGTCATCCTGGCGCCAACACGAGGCGTCAGCCTCTGTGCGGTCGCCCTCAGTAAGGGGCACACAAACCAACGACCTCCGGGCAGAGCTCAACTGCAGGCGTGCGGCAGAGGATGCCCGGGTCTCCTTGGACAGGGCGCGCGAGCGCCGCCAAAACATCGATGGACGCGACCTCGATCAAGACTTCGCTGCGGTTGCACCGCAGACACCAATGGGCACCTGGTCCCAGATGGGTGTCCCCTTGGCCAGTGTGGGCTACGCCGCCCTTGCAGATCATCTCCGCGCGGCGTCCTGGCCACCCAAGTTCCGGCCGCACCTACCAGAAAAATATGACGGAAAGACAAACCCGTCGGAGTTCCTGCAGGTGTACGTTACCGCCATCACAGCAGCAGGTGGAAACACCGCTATGATGGCAACATATTTTCATGTGGCCTTGTCTGGACCTGCCCGGACCTGGCTCATGAACCTCACCCCGGAATCAGTCTACTCCTGGGAGGAGCTCTGCGCGTGGTTCGTTGCGAACTTCTCTAGTGCTTACCAGCAGCACGGTGTGGAGGCCCACCTCCATGCGGTGAGGCAGGAGCCCGGGGAGACCCTCCGGAAGTTCATCTCCCGCTTCACCAAGGTGCGAGGTACGATACCTCGTATTTCTGATGCTTCTATCATCACGGCCTTCCGACAGGGAGTACGTGACGAAAAAATGTTGGAGAAGTTGGCCACACATGATGTGGAAACTGTCCCCACACTCTTCGCTCTGGCCGACAAGTGTGCCAGAGCCACCGAGGGCCGTGCATGGCACTCGGCCCCACAAACTGGAGCTGCCCAGTCGGGTGGCTCAGGGGTCGTCCCCCGAGACGGAAAGAAGAAGAAGAAGGACCGCGACTACCAAAAGCCGCGGTCCATCGCTCTGGTGGTCGCAGCCGCGACCGAAGGCCAGGGCGACCGCAACAAACGCCTGCGGCCGTAGAGGGGTAGCAGGGGTTCATGCCCTGTGCACCCGAACGGTCGCCACAGCACCGCGGAGTGTCGCGAGATTATTGACCTCGCAAAACGCGTCAGCGAGCAGCACGAGCAGTCTTCCAAAGATGGCTCCCCGCCTCGCCGCCGGCGCGGCAAGGAAAAGGTGGACGACGGCGAGGTGACTGCGGCTGAGCGGGACCTCGGGTATCAGTCGCCCGAGGGGGACCTGAAGGATATCTTCACCGGAGGCTCCTCCGGTGAAGACAACTAGACGAGCCCCAGAGGGACCCCGTGTTCCCCGGTCTACGGAGCTGAAGCACGCCTTCCTCCGGAGGCCCTTCCGGATACCCCATGGGTCCGTGTTGCAGACAGGTACATGCAAAAGTGGCCACAGCCAGAGACGAGGGATCCCGTGTCAAATGCAGACGGGAACCCTAGGTCGGGGCCTAGCCCCACGGCAAGAACCATACCAAGAGGGGCTCCGCAACTCTCCCCCAGCTGGGAAGGACCCTTCGAGGTAACGGGAATTCACCGACCCAGGGGCAACCATCTAGTTACGACTGGAGGAGTACCTTACCTCGATGCCAAACATCTCTATAAGTTCTGTCCATAGAGCAAATCTAAGGGGTCGAATTTGTTTCCCTTTTTTAACTAGATGACGCATACGTGTACGACAACCCGGTGGGGTCTGCCCCTAAGAACCCGGCCTATAGGTCTGCACACATGCACGACAAGTTATAAAGAGAAACTACCCCCAGCTGTGCTCTTGTGATAGTTCCATCTTGCTGCTCCATGGTCCTACCTTGCAGTCTTTCAGATAATACTTTTTAGCTAACCCACCCGTATGGCTTCCATCTGTCTGACATAACAACATCCGAATTGAGCAGCCAGGCTTCGAGTTTAGGGCCCTCTGATACGAAAGTAGGGAAGTCCGATAGCCTAGGGGCCGGCTCTAGAGAACGGGACCCCATTCCATAGGGTGGTCCAGAGCCCATGTAGCCGCTCAGCCAGGTCCTGTACCATGGGCCTGCATGCTCCGCCACCCCGTGATGGGAACTTAGATGTAACCCAAGAATTTCTACCCCCTCTTCCCTTAGGCAAAAAGTTGCCAAATTATAGAATGATTGCTCTTGCACAAAGAAGAAGACAAGAAAAATTAGAAATCTGTTGTTTGACATTTTTCAAGTAGAGTTGTAGTTCAAAGCACCCCCTCTGCCCTAAACATTGATAATTTTGTACAGAGATAACCCTTCACTTTTTAAGCCCCAATTCTTGAGACAGAGAGGTATACACCAGTGAGAAGCTACTGTAATTTTAACAAATTTTTTAAAAATTTATAAAACTAACTTGTAGTTGAATCCCACCTTAATTGCATAAAAGAAAAGGAAAGGAAGAGATAAATTAGAAGGAATAATGAATCTCGCCGTAATGAATTCAGGAATCTTATTAAAATTTCACTAAAACATAAGAATGAAAATCAGTGGAACACTAAAATAATCTTACCAAAATTAACCCTAATTGGCTAAGTGTACCACCAGAATTTCGAGTAATAAGATTAAGCCTTACCCCATTAATTTGATCTTTCACCATCAAATTTAAATTGCTAAATTGCATATCATGCCATGCATGTATCTTACTCATTCCATTCATTAGATTGAAACCTCGCTGATAGAGAGTACGTGCTCATCCCTGAGCAAGGAGTTGTCCACGAGGAAGACCAGGAGCCAGCTCTCGAGCCTGCCATTGAGGATCTCCCCGTAGCCCCAACAATTGAAGGCAAGCCCCGGTTTTATGCATAACTAGTGATATATATGCTACTTTACTACATGTTGGGGGCCTTCGGCTTTCGAAGGTCCTCAAAAACATGATTTGACAATGTTTTCCAAGAGAAATATGTAAACAGGTACCTTCGAAGTTAGATTGCGGGTATACAAAAGCACGGTTAAAGACGAAGCTATGTGCAGAAAAGCTTCGGCATAACGGCAGAAAAGCTTCGGCATAACGGCAGAAAAGGGGAACCGACTTAAAGATGAAAAGCCAAATTAGGCCTCGAAGAATTACTATAGAGTTATTGTTAAATGTAAAGGGTATTAATGTAATTTTGCATGGGCTGCGACCCGTGCCTATAAATAGATGAACAGTACTCCCATACTGTTCACGCTGATTTGGCATTTGCTTTTGCATCACACCTGTATTTACATTCCTTCAAGTCGAAGGTACATTTGTAATTTACCGTTGTTTACATAAGTAATATAAGTAAAAATAAACTAATAACAATGTTTACAGAGATTATGTTATTTTCTGTATTCTGTGTTTGAATATTCTTTGTCTTTTATCATGATCATGAGGGTTTGTCCTTCATGACCTTCGTCCGAAATCCATTATATCCGAAGGGAAATAATGATTTAAAGGACGAAGGGTTTTGATATTTAACATTTTGTGTTGCCTTGTTCTTGATTCATAGCATTTGAGAACAAGTCTCCAACATTGGTGCCCACCTCCGGTGAACTCACTTCCATTTCTTGAGATTTTGAACATCTTCGGCAAACATCACCTTCGTCATGCCGCCGAAGAAAGCTTCAGCGACAGGGGCTGCCACTCTGCAGCCGCTGGACCCCAATCAGGACGTCCTTTTTCTTAGGGAGGCCCGAAACCAGAAGAGGAAGGCCACCAGTCCAACGCCTCCGGAGGACGACTTGGACCAGGAAATCCAAAACCTGGAGATGCTCCAACAACAGGTGCAACGAAAGAAGGAGAAGATGGCTCGTCTAGCTGACCTTCAGAGGCAGATAGATGAAGCTTTGGAAGAGGTTCGTCATCTTGTTCAGGATGACCAGAACCGAAGGCCTCCGCGCAGAGAGCTCCATCAGGAGGGTTTCTACAATGAGGATGACTGGTATGAAGATTTCCATCATGGAAATTTTGCTTTTGATGATGCTTCTCCTCTATCAACAGAATTGCAGGCTACACCATGGCCCCAGTCTTACAAGCCACCTCAGCTCCCCATGTATGACGGTCATTCAGACCCGAAGCAATTTTTTATGAGCTATGAGGCAACCATATCTTCGTATGGTGGCAATACGGCAGTCATGGCAAAGTCTTTTGTCATGGCTGTCAAGAGTGTTGCTCAGACTTGGTACTCCTCTCTTCGACCAGGGACAATTACTTCATGGCAAAACCTGAAGGATATGTTGATAACCAGCTTCCAAGGATTTCAGACAAAGCCAGTCACCACTCAGGCTCTATTCCAGTGTACCCAGGACCACGAAGAATACCTTCAGGCGTATGTCCGAAGGTTTCTGCGTCTAAGGGCACAGGCGCCAACAGTGCCCAATGAAATTGTCATTGAGGCCATGATTAAGGGACTTCGGCGGGACCTTCAGCGCAATACTTTGCCAAGAAGCCACCACAGACTTTGGAGAAGCTGCTCCAGAAGATGGACGAGTATATTCGAGCTGACAATGACTTTCGCCAAAGAAGGGAGGAAGCATTCAGGTTCTCTGAAATGACCAGGGGCTTCGGAGGAAGATTTCACCCGAGGCACGTCAGATCAATTCATAACTCTACTCAAAATGACGATAGAGGGAGTCAGCAGCAAAGGCCACAATATTCTTTACAAGCTTCGGGGCAGCAGCAAAGCTCTTTTCGGCCGCCAGCGCCAAGGGGCAGAGGCGCCAGGGGCTTTGGAGGAAGATTTGGAGATCAGCCAAGAAAGATTTACTGCCTATTCTATGGTGAAGACAAGGGCCACACTACCAGGATGTGTCACGTTACCATCCAGAAGCAAAAGGAGATAGCAGAAGCTGCAGCACAACAAAGTCAGCCGAAGCAAGTCATGCATACTGCTTCGTATCATTCGCCTTACATTCCAGAATATGTAGGCAATCACCCTGCAGCTTCTGTTGCTTCGGCAAGCCTACCCCAAGCATCTTGGTAGCAGCCTCCGCCGCCACCACCAACACAAAGAGGCTAGCAGCCAGAAGGGAGTTAGCGCACTAACCTCCAGCGGGACTTCAGAGAGGAGTCCGAAGCTCGCACAGTCAATAGCACTGTGCCAGAGTCGAAGCACATTTACTAACAAATATCCTACCTCGACAGCAGTTTTTCGCATTTTCACATTCAGTATTGCTTTCTTTTTAATAAGGATCAATTAAGGGTAGTTTTAACGTCTTTTATCGCCTTTCAATTTCTTGTAATAGTTTCGCTCTTTACCGTAATGAAAATATATCTTCTCCATAGGCCTAAGATGCCGAAGCATGAGAATTTATGATTGGCAAGGAGGATCTTCGAGTTATCAAAAATTTGTTCTAAGCAACGCAGTGCAATTTATTCGAAGCAGCAAAAAGCCGTTCCTAAGGGAGCGCAGTGTAAGTTTTCTGAGCCTACAGCGAAAAATAAACGCTGATTCCGCCGAAAGTAAAAGGCGAAGAAGCTCCTAAGGGAGGCTTACAGCGAAAAATAAACGCTGATTCCGCTGAAGTAAAAGGCGAAGAAGCTCCTAAGGGAGGCTGACAGCGAAAAATAAACGCTGATTCCGCTGAAGTAAAAGGCGAAGAAGCTCCTAAGGGAGGCTTACAGCGAAAAGTCAGCGCTGATATAAAAAGATTGTGTGCTTTATTGCAGGGATGTGTGTACTTTCGGCACAAATATCATTTTGCATAACATAACATCATCACATCATTTTGCATAACATAAGCATCATACAACATGTTGCATGTGGAACAAGAAGGGGATACATCATTGATCTTCGGAGAATGTTTTGAAAAAGAGAAAATCGTGCTAAGGCACAAGATAAATCGAGAAGAAGTGTAGCTTCATTAGAGAGGCAACATAAAACTTTTTTATAGCTTCGGAGAATATTTCACGAAGCTTGGATATTCTCCATCAGAGAAGTATGCAAATTCTTGTGATATATAAAAGATTTTCTTCACGAAGCATGAAAAGAAGAGAAGGTGTTTTTTCGCCGAAGGCTCAAAAAATGGTATGTATGCAAAATTTCATGCATCGTAAAGAATTGAACTATAAATAGATTATATATTACATTCAAAGTTACAATGTATTACACATGTCACGTTCCAAATGTTTCTACAATAGCATTTAATCCTCCTTAAGAACTATTTCTGCAGCTTCGTTCAGTAGCTGGTCGACAACCATGTCCATGATGGCTTCGGCCATTTTTCTGATTTCATCGTCTCCCTTCGGGTGGGGGCCCGGAGATGCCTCAGCAGGTTCTGAGGGAGGAGAAGATACGGCTATATTACTATTACAAACCGCGAACAAAGTCTGGAATCAAAAATTACAACAGAATAAAAACCACTAATTAATACCTATTTGCCCTTCGGGCTCTGTACTTTTCTCAGCAGCCTCTGCTACTTTTCTAGCATCGTGGATGCCTTTTTCGCTCTTTTGAATAATTTCTTGGGCCATTTCTCGGCCGCCGTTGTCCCAAATATCGGTGAAAAATTTTCCGCCGATCATGCTTGCTTCGGCTGAGGGGTCTTTAATGTCTTCGGAGGACAAAGTAGCTTCGGATTGCGCTAAAGATTTTACATGCTCGCAACCTTTCCTCTCCAAAACAGTAGCAATTCCTCTAGCACCCGAAAAAGCACATATGTCTCCGCGGCTATTTAGGATTTCATCGAAGGCCTCAGCTTCGTGACTGATCCATTCCATCGGACCTTCGGGATTGCCCCTTGAGAAATTCTCTTCACTAGAGAATGCGCCAACGTTGGCAAAGCAAGATTTTATCTTTTCAACACACACTATGGATTTATCATAGCATCTTCTCTGGGATGCACGAAGCTCTTTAACATTTATTTCTAAATGATTGGCCCATTGATCACTAAGCTCTCGTTTTGTCTCTTCAAGTATACGTTCTTCTTTAGCTCTGGCTAGCTGTTTCTGAAGATCTTTAATTTCGCGTTTTTGGGCTTCAGCATGAGCCTTAGAGGTAGCTTCGTCTTCCTTTATCTTGTCCACCACCAATGTAAGCAGAATTTTATCTTTTTCCAGAGCTTCGTTCCTCAGCTTAATAACCTCTGATCGTAGATTGTTGAAAGCAATATCATAGCTCTCGTCTTCGGCATTCTTTTGCGCTCTCAGCGTGTTGCTCAATATTAAACCCTATATATACAAGAATTAGTATAAGAATAAAAGAATGATTTGAAGATTATAAATTTCTAAATATACAGTTCTCATACCTTCAGACTATTATATGCAAGACTATCTGCAAGATCGTCCTTCGTCATAGCGCAGAGTCCAGCTTCAAGCTTCGGAAACCCTATACTTCTAGCCATCTCCCGGCAGACAGATAATTTTTTGTTGTCTGGGAGGCAGTATAAAAAGTCATCTTCATCCGTGCCATTGAATACTAAGGCTCCCTTCGGATACTTCAATTCTCGGGCATAGTGATTAGCCTCAAAAATCTCTTCTTCAGATAATCTTTTTCCAGAAGCATGTCGTATAATATAATTGAGGGCCTCGGAGGATGCTTCGGGGGCAGCCGTGTCAGCTTCTTCAACCAAAATTGGCTCTGTCCTTTTTGGTTCTTCGGCTTCCAGGGGATTTATCTTCGTAGGTTCTGAAGGCCCAGCTTCAGTTTCAGGTTGTTGCTTCGAAGTTTCAACGGCAAGGGTTTCACCAGGCACTTTAGGAGTTTCAATAGTTTTCTTTGGAGTGATGCTTCAAGATTTAATTGTCTCCAAAACATCTAGCACATTAACCATTTTTTCTTTTCGGAGTCACTGTTGGCCCCTTTTGACTTTTTGTTACCTCGATTTCTCCTGAAGGACTCAAAATTTCTGATATTTTTACTTCTTCAACTGATATTTTTTCTTCTTCAGCCCTCGGTTCTTCTTTCTTTTCTGACGCTGGCACTTCGGCCAGCTCTACGATTTTTGGCAGTGGAGTTGGTTCTCTAGCTTCGGTGGCCGTAGAGGTCTCACCGGCGAACTCAGGCACCGTGGCTGGTTCAATATAGTGTGGCCGGTGTGTGAGAACCTTTACCCTTTTTCTCTTCGGCGCTGGCTCGCTAGGAGCGGCTGAAGCAGTCTCTTTTGCAGAAGTTGTGCTTTTTCTTTTTTGACCCCGCGCTGGATAGCGGTAGTCGGGGCAGACAAACCCAATTGCGTCAAATACTCGGTTAAGTCTTTTCTTCTTTCGGCCTCCGAAGGCCGCTGATAATGCAGTGTCTTCGGCCTTTGAATATACCCCAAGCAATTCATCACTTACAGTCTCAATGCTCTTTAACCAATCATCATCTGTCTCAACGAACTTGTCTCCGTACTTGAATGTGTACTTCAGCCTGACTAGTCCACCTTCGTCAGTTTCTTTAACAGTTTCTTTCGGCATTTCCCAGTTATCTGCAAGTGGCCATACTCTGAAGGCAATGTGTTCTTGTATTAAATCCCTTGTCCCAATAAAAGAGCAGACTACGCCGAAGGCCCTTTGGCATTCTTCGGCTACTTCATCCATTTCTACCTTCGGTTTCCGGAGTCCGAAGCGCTGCCAGATAGGGCACATGATGATATCTTTAATATCTTCTCGAA
Organism: Zea mays; assembly: GCF_902167145.1. Lineage (NCBI taxonomy): Eukaryota > Viridiplantae > Streptophyta > Magnoliopsida > Poales > Poaceae > Zea > Zea mays. The sequence goes on along the minus strand of NC_050100.1, from coordinate 132,605,816 downwards.
CCTTCAAATCATTTTTTACATAGAACCATTCTTTCATCCATTCCCCGGGCCATCTCTTCCGAAAGGTTGGCACGGGACAGCTTGATCCAGAGCGAGCACCGAAGCTGTAACAACCAAAGTTGTTATGATATTGCTCCTTACCCCAGGGCTTCGTCTCATATACTAACTCATGTATATTGCAAAAGCTTTTCGCACTTGGTTCCAGGCTCTGGCTCTTCACGGCCCAGACGATGACTCCCATTCTTATTATTGCTTCAGGGGTAAGTTGATGAAGATAAACCTGATATATTTTCAGAACTTCTACCACAAACCTGCTCAAAGGGAATCGTAGCCCAGCTTTAAAAAAGCTTCGGAAGATCACGACTTCATTATCTTCGGGACTCGGCACAGTCTTCTCTCCGTCATCTGCCCTCACGATGGATATATCTCGAAAATATCTTCCCCTCATGTTTTCAAGGTGACTTTGTCCAATAGTTGATTTTCCGAAGACTGAATGGCTTGGTCGCCATGGTCGATCTTCGGAATCCTCACCTCCGCTGTGTGCGTCATAACTATCACTTTCACCAGTATCTTCAGATAAGCCTTCCAAAATTTCCCTAGTAATTTTCTCTGCATTTGTTTTTGCTATTGATTCAATGAAGCCCAGATTTTTCTCCTCAAAAAGGCTCAGCTTCACTCCGGCAACAACTTTCTTTTCCTGAGACATCCCTTCGGAAGTCCTTTTAAAAAGTGCTTTTTGGTCCGAAGCTTAAAATCTAGAGAGGCAGTCAAATATTTGTGGACAGAGAGCTAGTTGAGCAGGCAGAGCAAATGGCAAGGTAGCGTGCCAAATAACTTGTGGTGAGCCCTTATTTATACACCCAGTATGTCGAAAACTGGAGGGTCCCACTTGTCAACGACTGTTGCTATTCTAGCAAAAGGAAGGTGTTTTTTCAGACCTTCGGCTCATAGCCTTCGTCCGTATCGCAATATAAATTTATCTTTACAGTAAATTAATATTGCGAGGGGCTACTGTTGGGGGCCTTCGGCTTTCGAAGGTCCTCAAAAACATGATTTGACAATGTTTTCCAAGAGAAATATGTAAACATGTACCTTCAAAGTTAGATTGCGGGTATACAAAAGCACGGTTAAAGACGAAGCTTGACTGGGACGAAAGGCGATCACGACGAAGGACAAGACGATCACGAAGCTATGTGCAGAAAAGCTTCGGCATAACGACAGAAAAGGGGAACCGACTTAAAGATGAAAAGCCAAATTAGGCCTCGAAGAATTACTATAGAGTTATTGTTAAATGTAAAGGGTATTAATGTAATTTTGCATGGGTTGTGACCCGTGCCTATAAATAAATGAACAGTACTCCCGTACTGTTCATGCTGATTTGGCATTTGCTTTTGCATCACACCTGTATTTACATTCCTTCAAGCCGAAGGTACATTTGTAATTTACCGTTGTTTACATAAGTAATATAAGTAAAAATAAACTAATAACAATGTTTACAGAGATTATGTTATTTTCTGTATTCTGTGTTTGAATATTCTTTGTCTTTTATCATGATCATGAGGGTTTGTCCTTCATGACCTTCGTCCGAAATCCATTATATCCGAAGGGAAATAATGATTCAAAGGACGAAGGGTTTTGATATTTAACATTTTGTGTTGCCTTGTTCTTGATTCATAGCATTTGAGAACAAGTCTCCAACACTACACTTAATGTTTGTAGGCTTATAATTTGCACTTAAGTGTAGGAGTTGCTTGAAACCCTTAGTTGCATGAATTCAAGATTCCTTTTGAGATGGATACTAGTATGTTAGGTCGAGTAGCTGCTTTTCTAATTAGGATCTCGGTAGAAGTCGAGTGATTTTTCTAGCACTCGCGCAAGTTCAGGAATTGATTGTATTCATCTTGATAACGGGATTTATGATGGTCTATGTATTTGGATCCAGGGTGGATGCCTTGTCCATGAGACGGGAAATGAACTAAGGATTAATGTGTGGATACCTGAGTCAAGCGTTTGAACGTACTAAACACATGTCGAGAAATATGGTAACCGGTAAACCTAGTACCTGAGTGAAGCCGGGCACGGACTTTCCTCCTCACTCGTCCTGAGACTGGGTCTCCCATGCTAGCTATGGTGGGTACAAGTGCGGTCACAGCACGGCGGCAACCGAGGTCAGTGGAGCATTGTATGCCAAGGCGGTGTGCCCTGGCCGCGAATGGGAATCGATGGGGACGGTTGATGTGTGTGGGGACGGAGTGCCCCTAATTGTCATGTGTTTAGGTTTACCTTGCAAGGTTTAAAAACTCGATTCGAATCGTCTGCTTCTTGCAGCTAATGAGACTGCTTGACCCCTTGTACTACATTGAGTAAGAAGTGAAACAAGGTTTTACTTGAGATAACACGTTGATTGTATTAAATGATTGATACCATGTATGCTTAGAAGGAGCAAACTTAGCTAAAAGTAATGATACTATAATTGGAAAAGCTAATAATTGAATTTAGACTCAGCTAGTGCTTTTGGCAAACCAAACCCCTCAGCCAAACAACTGCATGGTCTAGAGGTAGAGGAGTAGATTTCTCACACCGGGTAAGTCTAGCTGAGTATTAGTGTTGGGGACTTGTTCTCAAATGCTTCGAATTAAGAACAAGACAACACAATTATTAATGGTTAAAGACCTTCGTCCTTCGAAACATTATCTCCCTTAGGATATAATGATCTTGAGACGAAGGTTATGAAGGGCGTACCTTCATCATTTCAGTATATAATAATGAAAGTAGGAACATATGAAACATGAGAAGCATCATGAATAATCATATGACATCATTAATATAGCATCATGAATGAATATAAACAATATTGAATTACATTTATACCATCGGCTTGACAGAAGGCAAATATCCAAGTGTGACGTGCAAGTGAATACGAGTTAGCGTCCCTAATACGGGGTTACTGTTCATCTATTTATAGGCACGAGATGCAGCCCGGTCGAGATTACATTCATGCCCTTGACAAGTGACTATAAACATGACAAAACTATCCTTGACTGATTAGTTTTTTCCTCTTTAGGTCGGTGCAGCCCTTCGTCTCAAGGCGTGTCACCAAGCCGAAGCTCCCTGGATCGTAGCTTCGGCCTGTACCTTCATGCTATGTCTGCTTGTGCCAACTTGCTTAGAGGACCTTCAGCGACGAAGTAGGTTCCCAACAATTAGTATACTCAGCCTTGCTTGTGACATAATTTTTGTAGGTATGCTTCAAGATATGGTTGATGGTGTGACTTGGCCTACCACCCTGCCACCGGGTTGGACGGTCAAGTGGGATGCTGCTCCAGCAGAAGAGAACCAGGAGGAGTAGTGGGCTAGGCCTTACCCTATTCCTCATCTTTCGACGATATCGACTATCCGCTGCATTTTATCTTATGAACTTATTTTAGTTTACTTGAAAAACTCTGATTCATGTAATAACTCCGATACTTTAATTTGAGGTTTACTGTTTTATTGTATTCCTTTGTGACTCACCATCGAGTGGGTTAGTGGTATTTGATCCTGGACGAGTGGCTTTGTCAGACTAGATATGAGGGACTGACGGGTTATTCCGATTTAAGTTTGTCGCGACCCCTAAGGCGTGACTTGGGCACTTAAGCTGGAATAATTCAGGCGGTTCTGCCACAAACTTCCTCAAGGCCATATGCTTTTGCATGTGATGAAAGGAAGGGTAAAAGAAGGCTCCCACTCCAAGCTCCTCAAGTGAAGAAGAGGAAGAAGAATAAAATGATGACGAAGAAGATAATCAACCATCAACATCATCCTCCGAGGACGAAGAAACAATCTGATGCCTCGGAAAGGTAATGAGGATGATCCGCAAGATTAATCTAATGGGTGTGCCCCTGCAGGTAGAAGATCTTCTCTTTAACATGGATAGGAAAAAGCCAAGAAAGAGAGGATGCTTCGCATGCGGGGAGAAGGGCCACTTCAGGGACAGCTGTCCATCTATGGTCGAACCCAAAAAGGAGAGGAGCAAAGGCAAGGCACTAACAAGTGTCAAAACCTGGGATGATTCTTCAAGCGAAGATGAACCTCCAAGGATGCGCAGCCACCAATCCTCATCACGCTCATCACGGTCATCACACAAGTGCCTTATGGCAAGAGGTAAAATGAGTATTCCATCCTCTAGTGATGATTTGGCATTTTTCAAGTAGAGTTGTTGTTCAAAGCACCCCCTCTGCCCTAAACATTGTTAATTTTGTAACTTTTTAAGCCTCAATTCTTGAGACAGAGAGGTGTACACCAGTGAGAAGCTACTGTAATTTTTACAGAATTTTTGGAAATTTATAGAACTAACTTGTAGTTCAACCCCACCTTAAAGGCATAAAAGAAAAGTAAAGGAAGAGATAAATTAGAAGGAATAATGAATCTCGCCCTAATGAATTCAGGAATCTTATTAAAATTTCACTAAAACATAAAAATGAAAATCAGTGGAACACTAAAATAATCTTACCAAAATTAACCCTAATTGGCTAAGTGTACCACCAGAATTTCCAGTAATAAGATTAAGCCTTACCCCATTAATTTGATCTTTCACCATCAAATTTAAATTGCTAAATTGCATATCATGCCATGCATGTATCTTACTCATTGCATTAATTAGATTGCAATCTCGCTGACGGAGAGTACGTGCTCATCCCTGAGCAAGGAGTTGTCCACGAAAAAGACCAGGAGCCAGCTCCCGAGCCTGCCATTGAGGATCTCCCCGCAGCCCCAACAATTGAAGGCAAGCCCCGGTTTTATGCATAACCAGTGATATATATGCTACTCTACTACACTTAATGTTTGTAGGATTGTAATGTGCACTTAAGTGTAGGAGTTGCTTGAAACCCTTAGTTGCATGAATTCAGGATTCCTTTTGAGATGGATACTAGTATGCTAGGTCGAGTAGCTGCTTTGCTAATTAGGATCTCGGTAGAAGTCGAGTGATTTTTCTAGCACTTGGGCAAGGTCAGGAATTGATTGTATTCATCTTGATAACGGGATTTATGATGGTCTATGGATTTGGATCCAGGGTGGATGCCTTGACCATGAGACGGGAAAGGAACTAAGGATTAATGTGTGGTTACCTGAGACAAGCATTTGAACGTACTAAACACATGTCGAGAAATATGGTAACCGATAAACCTTGTACCTGAGTGAAGCTGGGCGTGGACTTTCCTCCTCACTCGTCCTGAGACTGGGTTTCCCATGCTAGCTATGGTGGGTACAAGTGCGATCACTGCACGGCAGCAGTCGGGGTCAGTGGAGCATTGTATGCCAAGGCGGTGTGCCCTGGCCACGAACGGGGAATCGATGGGGACGGTTGACGTGTGTGGGGATGGAGTGCCCCTACATGTCATGTGTTTAGGTTTACCTTGCAAGGTTTAAAAACTCGATTCGAATCGTCTGCTTCTTGCAGCTAATGAGGCTGCTTGACCCCTTGTAGTACATTGAGTAAGAAGTGAAACGAGGTTTTACTTGAGATAACACGTTGATTGTATTAAATGATTGCTACCATGTATGCTTAGAAGGAGCAAACTTAGCTAAAAGTAATGGTACTAGAATTGGAAAAGCTAATAATTGATTTTAGACTCAGCTAGTGCTTTTGGCAAACCAAACCCCTCAACCAAACAACTGCATGGTCTAGAGGTAGAGGAGTAGATTCCTCACACCAGGTAAGTCTAGTTGAGTATTAGTGTTGGGGACTTGTTCTCAAATGCTAGAACAAGGCAACACAAAATATTAATGGTTAAAGACCTTCGTCCTTTGAAACATTATCTCCCTTAGGATATAATGATCTTCAAACGAAGGTTATGAAGGACGTACCTTCATCATCTCAGTATATAATAATGAAAGTAGGAACATATGAAACATGAGAAGCATCATGAACAATCATATGACATCATTAATATAGCATCATGAATGAATATAAACAATATTGAATTACATTTATACCTTCGTCTTGACAGAAGGCAAAAATCCAAGTGTGACGTGCAAGTGAATACAAGTCAGCGTCCCCAGGACGGGGTTACTGTTCATCTTTTTATAGGCATGGGACGCAGCCTGGTCGAGATTACATTCATGCCCTCGACAAGTGACTATAAACATGACACAAACTATCCTAGACTGATCTGTCTTTTCCTCTTTAGGTCGGTGCAGCCCTTCGTCTCAAGGCATGTCACTATGCCGAAGCTCCCTGGATCGTAGCTTCGACCTGTACCTTCATGCTATGTCTGCTTGTGCCAACTTGCTTAGAGGACCTTCGGCGATGAAGCAGGCCCCCAACAATTAGTATACTCAGCCTTGCTTGTGGCATAGTTTTTGTAGGTATGCTTCAGGATATGGTTGATGGTGTGACTTGGCCTACCACCCTGCCACCGGGTTGGACGGTCAAGTGGGATGCTGCTCTAGAAGGAGAGGACCAGCAGGAGTAGTGGGCTAGGCCTTGCCCTATTCCTCATCTTTTGACGATATCGACTATCCGCTGCAATTTATCTTATGAACTTATTTTAGTTTACTTGAAAAACTCCGATTCATGTAATAACTCTGATACTTTAATTTGAGGTTTCCTGTTTTATTGTATTCCTCTGTGACTCACCATCGAGTGGGTTAGTGGTATTTGATCCTGGACGAGTGGCTTTGTCAGACTAGATCTGAGGGACTGACGGGTTATTCTGATTTAAGTGTGTCGCGACCCCTAAGGCGTGACTTGGGCACTTAAGCTAGAATAATTCGGGCGGTTCTACCATAAACTTCCTCAAGGCCATATGCTTTTGCATGTGATGAAAGGAAGGGTAAAAAGAAGGCTCCCACTCCAAGCTCCTCAAGTGAAGAAGAGGAAGAAGAATAGAATGATGATGAAGAAGATAATCAACCATCAACATCATCCTCTGAGGACGAAGAAACAATTTGACGCGTCGGAAAGGTAATGAGGATGATCCGCAAGATTAATCTAATGGGTGTGCCCCTGCAGGTAGAAGATCTTCTCTTTAACATGGACAGGAAAAAGCAAAGAAAGAGAGGATGCTTCGCATGTGGGGAGAAGGGCCACTTCAGGGACAGCTGTCCAACTATGGTCGAACCCAAAAAGGAGAGGAGCAAAGGCAAGGCACTAACAAGTGTCAAAACTTGGGACAATTCTTCAAGCGAAGATGAACCTCCAAGGATGCGCAGCCACCGATCCTCATCACGCTCATCACGGTCATCACGCAAGTGCCTTATGGAAAGAGGTAAAATGAGTATTCCATCCTCTAGTGATGAAAGTAGTAGTGATGATGAAGGTGAGGGAAAGCCCTCCGTAGATGAGCTTGCGGAAGCCGTTAAATTTTTTCAAGATGTATGCACTAAACAAAAGTCTCAACTTAAAACGTTGAAAAATAAGTTGATTAGCTCTCAAAATGACTATAAAGGTTTCTAGAAAAATTTGAAGCTTTTGCAAATTTGAATTGTGAGCTATCAACTAAAATTGAGCAATTAGAGTCTAGTGCTACATCCACAACTACTGATGATGGCCTTATTAAAAAGAATGAAAACCTTAAGGCAAATTTAGCTAGCTCTCAAGAAGCTATTGAAAATTTGCTAGAAAAAATGGAAATTCTTAGCATACACAACAATGAGCTAACTACTAAGCTAGAAAACATTGGTAGCACCCTAGGAGCATCTTTTGTTGAAATTCCTGAAATTATTAAAAAGGATGCTTCTACTTCTTGCTTTGATTTAATTGATGATTCTAACTCCTGCAACCAAGTTCTTGTTGAGAATATTGTTGTAGAAACATGTTCAGATGAGGTTGCAAAGGAAAATGAGCAATTAAGGCAAGAAGTGGCTCGCCTTGTCAAGGCTTTGTATGACAAGAAAGGCAAAGCCAAACAAATCTGACGTCCACAGGATAACACCACTGCGGGGGGTGAACAAGCCTATGGAGGGAGAAACTGTGATTTTGTAACACCCCAGGTGTTGCCATGGCTGGAGCACACCTTGGCACTCAAGACTATGATCACATGTGGAAGAACTTAAGGAGCAAAAGTATAAGGGGCTTAGGAAACTAAGTTTTTACCAAGAGTTGGGAATGACCAAAGGCATTACCCTAATTGTGTGCAACTATCACCTTGGGAGAGGGGGAAAGAACCCTAGGCCTCTCTTAAACCCTATCTCCCAAAACCATGGATAAGAGGGGAAAGAGAGTGAGCAAATGTGCAAAACATGGGTAATCTTTACCCAAACCCTAAGCAACATTATAACCATCAATTAGGGGAGGGAAATATTACAAAGAGGCCCCTAGGGAAACCCCATTTCAAATCTCCAAGTGGAGAGAGGGCTAGAGCTCTCTAATTCCCTCTAAGTCCCATTTTAGCCCTAAATCAAAGATCAACCGTGTTCACTTTAAAAATGGCGCCAAAACCACTTGGGTTCTATACCAAAAATGTGCAATACCACTTAGGGCACCCACTGGAAAAAGTTGAGCTCGAGACTCGGACGTTTGACATGCCATGGCATGGCTTTTGTCGTGATATGCTCAGTATGACACACCTGTTTTGGCACCCGAAGATCTCCCTCCCTAGGCCGTATCTGCCCCGGCGTCTCACAGTTGAGTGACAGCCCTAGGTGCCAGGAAGAGGTCTGCGCCGGACTTTTGCAAAGATTCGCACGTTTGCGACCTCTGGCGACATTTGAACACTGGAAGAAACAAACCGCCACGTGTTCGACGCCGTCTGCCGCGCCAGAGCACGTCCGCGCGCGCGCCCGCGCCGCGCCCAAGCCAAGCCAGTGCCCTGGTCCGCGTCCGCGACTATAAAACGCCCAGGAGCCTTGGCCGTACCCCTCCGCACGCGCTCAAGCCTCACCGGAGCTCAGTTCACCGCCGTTTGCCCATACGCAACGTGCCCGCGGCCACCCGAGCCCCTGCCACCGTAGACGGGCCAGCCCAGCCATTCCCAACCCCGTCCAGCCCTCGGAGAAGACTGTGCACGTCTCCGTGAAGCTCCCCGAGCGAGGAATCGGGCTCTGCTTCACCGGAGAGGCCGGCCCGAGGTCACCGGACTTCAACCGACCGCCAGCAACCGTGGACCGAGGTACACCGTGCACCTCTCTTCGATTCCTTGCACGGTTAGACTCCTTAGACCTCCACGAAGCTCCCTATGCCCTTGGATTGAACTATGCCGCCGTGGATAGGCCGGAGCACACGCCGCCGACGAGCTCGCCCGCCTGCTCACGTGGACCGGGCGATTCCGGCCATCCCCGACGACGAGCCGTACCTCGACGTGATCGCCAGACCCTCCCCGAGCCAACCCTACCCTTCGCCGGACCTCCCTCGCCGCCGGTAAGCCGCGCCACCCTTTTCTTTCCCGCGGCTACTGTTTCAGTTGAGGGAGGGACTGCGGGTGAGAGGGAGAGAAACCCAGGGGGTTAAGTGAAAGGTCAGAGACTCAAGTGAATAGTGCCTTAAGGGTAGATCTGCGAGGTTTGAATTGTTTTAAACCCAGGGGCCTCGGCGCAAACTGTTTTTCCAGGAAAACTTAATTAAAACCTAATTTAAATTCAAACAGAAACTTTAAAAACCCATAACTTCTGTTTGGTTTATCCAATTTTGGTCAAACCAATTTTGCCAGACTCTAAATCATGTAACCTATTTAGGAAAAATATAAAACCCCTTGATGCTGTGGAAAACTTAAAAGTTCTGATTTAATGTTAACTTTGGCCAAAAGCTAAATAATAGTAAGAAAAATAGTTAGGCTATTTGACTAAGGTTAGGAAAATTTGGAGAAGTTTATATTCACCTACTAACCTGTTTAAAAATGTTAAACCCCTCTGTCCATTACATTAAGTTAGTTTTAACCCCTTATTCCAAATATGCTTAAGTTTAAGAAAAATAGGAAAAGTGACACAAATATTGAACCAGAGGGCACCCCTATTTTTGTTAAGATACTTAGTTAATGTAGTTCACTAGAAAAATATATCATACCCTGTTTTAGTGTAAAATAATTAAGATCTCTTTTAAATTAATAAAACAAGGATAACTTAGAAAAACTCCACAAAAATAACCCCAAGGTGAAAACACCCCCACCCTTGGGATAACTATTGTTTTATTAGAAAGAACCTAAGAAAAATATGAAATCTGCTGTTTGACATTTTTCAAATAATAAGGTAGTAGAAAGTGCATTTTTGACATTAAACTTGGGAAAATCATAGCTAATTAACCACCCCTTAGTTTCCTGTGATTTCTAGCACAAAGACCTATCATTACCAGAGGATGCCAACAAAAATAACCTTTAGGACAGAGCCTACCCCTAACTAGGAGGTGTAGTGTAAAGTGCCCCTTTTTGCCTAACTTTTGTTATTTTTGTTTAAGGCCTAACTTTTATACCTTAAGCCTCAAATTCTTAAAACAAGCTAAAATAGACAGTGACAACCCACTGTAATTTTTACAGAATTTTTGGAAATTATTAAAACCCTGTTGTAGTTCAAACCTACCCTAGAAAACCTAAATGGAAATTAAGGGAAGAGAAATAAAAGATATGAATAAAGGTTGTCCCTAAAAACTTTATTTGCTGTCCACAAAAATATATCAAAGCAATACCAAACCAATATGTTGTCCTAAAGGAAAACCTAAGTCCAAAGAGTAATAAGTCTATCTATGTACCACTAGAAGCCCCGCATAACTAAGAAAACCCTAAGTTACTTCTCGACTTCGTTTCTTTTGCATAATGTTATTAAATCGTGCATAATCATGACATACATGTTCATTGCATTTCGATAGACTGTAATCTTGCTGACGGAGAGTACATCCTCGTGCCGGAGCAAGGAGCTGCTCAGGAGGTAGCCCCAGATCCAGCACCCGAGCCTGCACCAGAGGACCTGCCTGCCACTTCTTTGGAAGGCAAGCCCCGGTTTTATGCATAACCATTTATATATGCTATTTTACTTCACTTAATGATTGTAGGGTTGATTGTGCACTTAAGTGTAGGAGTTGTTTGAAACCCTAGTTGCATGATCTCAAGAATTCCGTTGAGATGAATACTAGTATGCTAGGTCGAGTAGCTGCTTTATTAATTAGGATCTCGGTAGAAGTCGAGTGATTTTTCTAGCACTCGCGCGAGGTCAGGACATTGATTGTACCCACTTCCATATCATACTGGTGTTGGTTGTGGACAACAATCCATGGGGATTGGTTGTCCACGGGATAAAATGTGAATAAGGATTAAGGTGTGGTACCGTGAGTCAAGCGTTTGAACGTACTAAGCACATGCCGAGAAATATGGTAAATCGGTAAGCCTAGTACCTGATTGAACCTGGCAGTGGACTTTACCCCTCACGCGACCTGAGACGAGGTCTCCCATTCCGGTTATGGTGGGTACAAGTGCGGTCACTGCACGACGGCCAGTCGGGGTCAGTGAGGCATTGTACGCCAAGGCGGTGAGCCCTGATCTGCTGACGGGGAATCGATGGGGACGGTTGATGTGTGTGGGGACGGAGTGCCCCTGCATGTCGTGTGTTTAGGTTTACCTTGCAAGGATAAAAACTCGATTCGAATCGTCTGCTTCTCGCAGCTAATGAGACTGCTTGATCCATGCTGCTACATTGAGTAACAAGTGGAATGATGCGGAGATGATATAAGATGTTGATTGCTAAAATGTTTGCTACTTTGTATGAATAGATAGTACACTTTTAGCCTTAAGAGAGTCACACTTAACTTTGACTAAGTTAAAATCTTGATTTAGAAACTCAGCTAGTGCTTTGGCAACCAAACCCCACAGCCAAACAGCTGCATGTCTAGAGGTAGAGGAGTAGACTCCTCACACCGGGTAAGTCTAGCTGAGTATTAGTATACTCAGCCTTGCTTGTGGCATAATTTTTACAGGTTCTCTGGAGGAGATGGTTGCTGGGATAACTTGGCCGACCACCCTGCCACCGGGTTGGACTGTCGAGTGGGACCCTGCCTCGGCTGAGGAGGAGCATGAGGAGTGATGGGACAGGCTTCCCCATCTCTCTGTTTTATTTACCGTTAGTTTTATTCCGCTGCACTTCGAACAATGATGGATACTTTTTGCAAAAACTCCGATGATGATGATGGTGATGTAATAATTTAACATTATGACATGTATGGTTTTATGCTTTATTGTATTTGCTCTGTGACTCACCTTCGAGTGAGATTGTGGTACTTGATCCTGTCAGTGGCCGTGTCGGACTAGATCCGAGGGATTGACGGGTTATTCCCATTTAAGTGTGGTCTAGCCTCTAAGGCGGGACTTGGACACTTAAGTTGGAATAATTCGGGCAGTTCCGCCACAGCTGGTATCGGAGCTTGTACCACCACAGAGGAATCAATAAAATGTAAATACCATCAATTTTTCTAAATAAAATTTGATAGAAACAAGGTTGGATAGACAGTAAGACGAGCAGGATAGACCTAGGACGTGAAGCCTTAGGTTACTAGAAGGGTAGCTAGGTGGCTAAGTAACTAGGCCCTACAGGCCACCTTTACAGGATGGGAGTTCCTCCCTATTCCTTTTAGCTTGTTGTGAGGTCGTTCAGGACGAGCATGCATGCATTCATAATTAAGAAAATGGATAACTGAGTAAAAGACTTAAAAACCAGATAACAACCAACTAGGTCCCTAGTGCCTTTTTACTTAACTAGAGGAGGGCTGAGTTTTATTCTCCTTGTTCTTTTTACCATTCTTTTTCTTTTACTTACGCTTAACCGTACACAGATGACTTCCCACGGATCCTCCGATGACGGAAATGCACTGACCCATACGGACGGACTTGCACGAGAGGGTTTTCCCCGCATTTTGTGGGAGGTACTTCAGGGGGCTGGATACACGACACCCCCTCAGTACGCGGTGCAGCAGTTCGAGAAGCACCGAGTACCCCGCTGTAGGGTGAGGATGACCTTGGAGCCTCATCCCCTGCAGCCAGGATGGCGCTCCTTGGACTCCGAGTCTTTCGGGTACCGGGCAGAGGACACGATCGAGGCGATCGCTCTGCATGGATTGACTACCTTCTGCGGGTTCCATCCCTTGGAGCTGGCTACCCATCCCATTGGCTTGTTCCCCGCTAAAAACGAGGACGACCCAATGTGGAAGGATCGGGTGGAACATGCCAAGGACATCTGGGCCATCTACCCAGGTCAGACTGCGCACTTGACAGTACGGTGCATGAATGCTCTGTACCGTCTGCAGGTGATGCGCGGTGAGGCCATGTCCCATCTGATGGCACTGCTGGAGGCCACCAAGATCACGTTGGATAACCGAGAGGAGCTTGTGGTCGACTTGTCTCAAGAAATGGTAGAGAAAGATTTGCAAGTGGAGCAGCTGTCTGGTGAGATTCATGAGTTGGAGGAGCTAGTGGGCACCCGGGAGAACACCATTGAGGTCCTAGAGGATCAGCTCCTCAACACTCAGCAGCAGCTGGCAGAAGCAAATGAGCACCTGGACATGCACCACCAGGAGATCCAGGACCAGGAGGACAACGAGGACGTCGACATTGAGGGAGGAGATGAGCCTGCCTCCAGTGTGGACACTGCTGGCTCGGGAAGACCACCTTCCCCCGAGTCCAGTGTTGCTTCGTTCGCTCACTAGGTGTCCAGGGTAGGCTTAGAAGTCGGACAGTCGGACTCCTCGCAGCTAGCTTAGCTTTTGCACCCTTGGGGTACTAGGCTAGATAGAGTTGAGTCATTTTGGAACAGTTTGATGTAATCATGTTAAACTCTCTTGGGGGCTTGTTTGAGGAATGCAATTATCAGTTTAAATTTGGAAGGAAAAATTTATGCCTCTTTAAACTCCCTTTTGTTGAAATTAGAGCCTATCATGCTGTTTTAACTTTTTCCCCGTGATGAAATCTTGAAATTGGAACTGTGGTGTTAAGTAAGTATGTGGTTTTTCAGATGGCTGGGAGGCAGCGTCGTGGCCAGAACGAGCACGTTCCACCACCACCCCCACCTCCCACTCTGCAGGAGCTCATGGCTCAGCAGAATGAGATCCTGAGGCAGCTGGCTCAACGTCAGCCACCACCCCAGCATTATGGTGGTGGAGACTACCAACGTCACCCCGCGGCGGCCACCTATCAGGAATTCCTCAGCACCCAGCCTCCACTGTTCACAAGGGCGGAAGACCCACTTGACGCAGATGTATGGTTGCGAGTGGTGGAATCCAAATTCCCACTGCTCCATGGAGTTTGCTCAGAGGTCACCAAAGTCAGGTTCGCCACCCAGCAGCTTCGCGGACCTGCAAGGACTTGGTGGGATCACTTTCTTGCTATGCAGCCAGAGGACCGAGAGGTGGAGTGGAGGGAGTTTAAGGCAGCTTTTAGAGGACACCATATACCAGCCGGGATCATGGACAGGAAACTCAATGAGTTCTTGGCACTCACTCAGGGCAACAGGACAGTGTTGCAATATGCCCAGGCCTTTAATGACTTGTGCCAGTATGCGGGATATCATGCGGATACAGATGAGAAGAAGAGGGACAAATTCAGAAGGGGGCTCAGCACTAAGCTCCGGGATCGTCTCAACACCGTCAGGGCCAACAGCTACAATGAGTTGGTAAACATGGCCATCTCCCAAGAGGACTGCATTACCGCTAGGCAGGCAGAGAAAAAGAGGAAGACCCCTGTGGCAGGACCCTCAGCTCAGCCACAGCGTTTCCGGATTGTGTCCGACACCCAGGGCAGGGGACCCCAGCAGCAGCAAGGGCGATGGGTAATTCGACCTCAGCAGCAGCAGCAGCAGCAGGCACCCAACCGCAACCAGTTTCCAGCACAGCGGAATAATCAGCAGCAGCAGTACCGCCAGGCCAATGACAACAGATGTTTCACTTGTGGCAACACTGGGCATTATGCCAAGAATTGCCCCAGGAACCAGCAGAGGCAGGGGCAGAATGCTAACCAGAACCAAGGCAAGAGGCAGAAGGTGCAAGTGAGGCAAGGCAGGCTGAACTTCACCACCATGGTTGATATCCCAGAGGGAGCACCCGTCTTGACTGGTATTTTTACAGTTTTGAATTATCCTGCTATTGTTCTTTTTGATTCTGGTGCATCACATAGTTTTATCAGTACCAAATTTTGTGCCAAGTGCCAATTGCCTTTTCACCACACCAATGGGGGTATTACAATCTCAACACCAGGAGGCAGGGTTGCCTCCTATCAGATCTGTAGGCACGTACCAATTAAGTTGGGTAGTCTCATAATCAAAACTACCCTAATGATAATGGGGTTGGATAGCGTGGATATTATATTGGGAGCTGACTGGTTGACCAGGCACCAAGCAGTTATGGATATCGCAGCCAGAGCCATTGGGGTGCACTCACCAACTTGTGGTGAGACCACACTGTATTTGCCTGACCAGGGTTGTACCCGATCTTGTGCTTTTGTTATGTTAGAATCCCCGGTGGAAGAGATCCCAGTGGTCTGTGACTATCCAGATGTTTTTCCGGATGAATTGACAGGAATGCCACCTGACCGAGATATCGAGTTCGCCATCGAATTGCAACCCGGGACTGCTCCTATCTCCAAGAGACCTTATAGGATGCCTCCCGCGGAATTGGCAGAACTGAAGAAGCAATTGCAAGAGTTGTTGGACAAGGGGTTTATTCGCCCCAGCACTTCACCATGGGGATGTCCAGCCTTATTTGTGAAGAAAAAGGATGAGAGTTTGAGGATGTGTGTTGACTACCGTCCTCTCAATGCGGTGACCATAAAGAACAAATACCCGTTGCCTCGCATTGATGTTCTGTTTGATCAATTGGTTGGAGCCAAGGTATTCTCCAAGATAGACCTTCGCTCAGGATACCATCAAATAAAGATCCGTGCTAGTGATATTCCCAAGACAGCTTTCTCTACCAGATATGGACTGTATGAGTTTTTGGTGATGTCTTTTGGGCTGACCAATGCCCCGGCTTATTTTATGTACCTGATGAATTCAGTGTTTATGCCAGAATTGGATAAGTTCATGGTTGTCTTCATTGATGATATTCTGGTTTATTCCAAAAATGAAGACGAACATGCTGAGCACCTGCACATTGTGCTTCAGCGATTGCGCGATCATCATCTTTATGCTAAGTTGTCTAAGTGTGAGTTCTGGCTGAAGGAGATCAAATTCTTGGGTCATACAATTTCTCAGGATGGGGTATCAGTTGATCCTAAGAAGGTGCAAGAAGTGATGGATTGGAAACCCCCGACCACAGTAAAGCAAATTCGGAGTTTTCTGGGATTGGCAGGATATTATCGACGATTTATTCCGGATTTCTCCAGAATTGCCAAACCAATGACGGAACTGTTGAAGAAGGGAGTCAAATTTGAGTGGAGCCAAAAGTGTGAAGATGCCTTTCATACCTTGAGACAACATTTGACAACAGCCCCGGTGTTAGCTCAACCTGACAATACCAAGCCATTTGAAGTTTATTGTGATGCTTCTGGTACTGGTTTGGGATGTGTCTTGATGCAAGAAAGCAGAGTGATTGCTTATGCTTCCCGGGCACTCAGGCCCCATGAGCAGAACTACCCTACACATGATCTAGAGTTGGCAGCTGTAGTTCATGCTCTTAAGATTTGGAGGCACTACCTGATGGGAGCTCACTGTAACATCTACACTGATCACAAGAGTCTCAAATACATCTTCACTCAGGCAGATCTGAACATGAGGCAAAGGAGATGGTTAGAGTTGATTAAGGACTATGATCTGGAGGTGCATTACCACCCTGGTAAGGCCAATGTTGTGGCAGATGCCTTAAGCAGAAAGGCCCAGTGCTATTGCATGAGCATGGATGTGGGAGTGACCACCCTGTGTGATGAATTGTGCAAACTGAACCTGGAAGTTGTTTCTTCGGGTAACCTAAGCTATATCTCGGTGGAGCCCACATTGCAAGAACAGATAGTCAGGGCACAGGTTGAGGATAAGGGTGTTCAGGTTATCAAGGATATGATCAAGCAAAAGGCAGAAAAATACAAATGTTTCCGACAGGACAGTAAGGGAATTCTATGGTTTGGAGATCGATTGGTTGTTCCCAAGGACCCTGAGCTTAGAAAGAAGATACTGGACGAAGCTCACCTTTCCAAATTCTCCATGCACCCTGGTAGTAACAAGATGTATCATGATCTCAGATCTTTATATTGGTGGACTAGAATGAAAAGAGAAATTGCCAAGTACATATCCGAGTGTGATACTTGTCAGAGGATAAAGGCTAGTCACTTGAAGGCAGCAGGCCCTCTGCAACCCCTTCCCATACCATCTTGGAAATGGGAGGACATTTGCATGGACTTTATAGTGGGATTACCCAATACCTCCAGGCACCATGATTCTATTTGGGTTATCGTGGACAGGTTGACCAAGACTGCTCATTTCTTGCCAGTGCATACCACCCACAGGGCAGAGAAGTACGCTGAAATTTATATTGATCAGATAGTAAGGTTGCATGGTATTCCCAAGACCATTGTATCTGACAGAGGAGCACCTTTTGTGGCACGATTTTGGGAGCAATTGCAAGAGTCACTTGGGACCCATGTCATCCGAAGCTCAGCCTATCACCCCCAAACAGATGGCCAAACAGAAAGGGTGAATCAGATTTTGGAAGACATGTTGCGAGCATGTGCACTACATTATGGAAAAGATTGGGACAAGTGTCTGTCTTTGGCAGAGTTCTCTTACAACAATAGCTATCAGTCCAGTCTGAAGATGGCACCTTTTGAGGCATTGTATGGGAGAAGGTGTAGGACCCCACTGAATTGGTCTCAAGCAGGAGAAAGGGAAATTTTTGGGCCAGACTTAGTACTCGAAGCAGAGGCAAAGGTCAGGGTCATTACCAAGAACTTGGAAGCTGCTCAGGCTAGGCAAAGGAGCTATCACGATAAGAGGCGGAAGCCTCTACAGTTTGAGGTGGGAGATCATGTCTATCTTAAGGTATCACCCACCAAGGGTGTTCAGAGATTCGGGATCAAGGGCAAGTTAGCTCCTCGCTATATTGGACCCTACGAGATCAAGGAGGCTTGTGGACCCGTAGCCTATCAAGTGGAATTGCCACCTCACATGTCAGCAGTTCATAATGTGTTCCATGTATCTCAACTGCGGAAATGTGTTCGTCTACCCACTGAGGTACTCCCGGAACCAGACATTGAGATAGAACCAGACTTGTCCTATCAAGAGTACCCCGTCAAGGTGTTAGATCAAAAGGAGAGATCAACTCGGGCAAGGTCGGTCAGAATGTATAAGGTTCAGTGGAGTCACCATTCAGCAGAAGAAGCCACATGGGAGACTGAGGATTTTCTACGCTCTCGCTTCCCCGACTTTCTACCCAAAGGAGTCGGTATGTAACCCCAGAACCCCACCCACACCTGCCCTTTTGAATCCAATTATAAGAAAAACTTAGATAACAAGGATAGTCTAAGTTGTGGATTTAACTTAAGAAGGGCTTCCTTCTGAAGTTGCAAAGAGAATGACATTCGAAGAGCAGTTAACAAGAGAAACTTGAGTATAAAGAAAGAGTAGCACCAACACACCTTCCAGCACCCTCCAAGGGACTCTACCTAAAATCTCGGGACGAGATTCCTTTAAGGGGGGAGGGCTGTAACACCCCAGGTGTTGCCATGGCTGGAGCACACCTTGGCACTCAAGACTATGATCACATGTGGAAGAACTTAAGGAGCAAAAGTATAAGGGGCTTAGGAAACTAAGTTTTTACCAAGAGTTGGGAATGACCAAAGGCATTACCCTAATTGTGTGCAACTATCACCTTGGGAGAGGGGGAAAGAACCCTAGGCCTCTCTTAAACCCTATCTCCCAAAACCATGGATAAGAGGGGAAAGAGAGTGAGCAAATGTGCAAAACATGGGTAATCTTTACCCAAACCCTAAGCAACATTATAACCATCAATTAGGGGAGGGAAATATTACAAAGAGGCCCCTAGGGAAACCCCATTTCAAATCTCCAAGTGGAGAGAGGGCTAGAGCTCTCTAATTCCCTCTAAGTCCCATTTTAGCCCTAAATCAAAGATCAACCGTGTTCACTTTAAAAATGGCGCCAAAACCACTTGGGTTCTATACCAAAAATGTGCAATACCACTTAGGGCACCCACTGGAAAAAGTTGAGCTCGAGACTCGGACGTTTGACATGCCATGGCATGGCTTTTGTCGTGATATGCTCAGTATGACACACCTGTTTTGGCACCCGAAGATCTCCCTCCCTAGGCCGTATCTGCCCCGGCGTCTCACAGTTGAGTGACAGCCCTAGGTGCCAGGAAGAGGTCTGCGCCGGACTTTTGCAAAGATTCGCACGTTTGCGACCTCTGGCGACATTTGAACACTGGAAGAAACAAACCGCCACGTGTTCGACGCCGTCTGCCGCGCCAGAGCACGCCCGCGCGCGCGCCCGCGCGCGCGCCCAAGCCAAGCCAGTGCCCTGGTCCGCGTCCGCGACTATAAAACGCCCAGGAGCCTTGGCCGTACCCCTCCGCACGCGCTCAAGCCTCACAGGAGCTCAGTTCGCCGCCGTTTGCCCATACGCAACGTGCCCGCGGCCACCCGAGCCCCTGCCACCGTAGACCGGCCAGCCCAGCCATTCCCAACCCCGTCCAGCCCTCGGAGAAGACTGTGCACGTCTCCGTGAAGCTCCCCGAGCGAGGAATCGGGCTCTGCTTCACCGGAGAGGCCGGCCCGAGGTCACCGGACTTCAACCGACCGCCGGCAACCGTGGACCGAGGTACACCGTGCACCTCTCTTCGATTCCTTGCACGGTTAGACTCCTTAGACCTCCACGAAGCTCCCTATGCCCTTGGATTGAACTATGCCGCCGTGGATAGGCCGGAGCACACGCCGCCGACGAGCTCGCCCGCCTGCTCACGTGGACCGGGCGATTCCGGCCATCCCCGACGACGAGCCGTACCTCGACGTGATCGCCAGACCCTCCCCGAGCCAACCCTACCCTTCGCCGGACCTCCCTCGCCGCCGGTAAGCCGCGCCACCCTTTTCTTTCCCGCGGCTACTGTTTCAGTTGAGGGAGGGACTGCGGGTGAGAGGGAGAGAAACCCAGGGGGTTAAGTGAAAGGTCAGAGACTCAAGTGAATAGTGCCTTAAGGGTAGATCTGCGAGGTTTGAATTGTTTTAAACCCAGGGGCCTCGGCGCAAACTGTTTTTCCAGGAAAACTTAATTAAAACCTAATTTAAATTCAAACAGAAACTTTAAAAACCCATAACTTCTGTTTGGTTTATCCAATTTTGGTCAAACCAATTTTGCCAGACTCTAAATCATGTAACCTATTTAGGAAAAATATAAAACCCCTTGATGCTGTGGAAAACTTAAAAGTTCTAATTTAATGTTAACTTTGGCCAAAAGCTAAATAATAGTAAGAAAAATAGTTAGGCTATTTGACTAAGGTTAGGAAAATTTGGAGAAGTTTATATTCACCTACTAACCTGTTTAAAAATGTTAAACCCCTCTGTCCATTACATTAAGTTAGTTTTAACCCCTTATTCCAAATATGCTTAAGTTTAAGAAAAATAGGAAAAGTGACACAAATATTGAACCAGAGGGCACCCCTATTTTTGTTAAGATACTTAGTTAATGTAGTTCACTAGAAAAATATATCATACCCTGTTTTAGTGTAAAATAATTAAGATCTCTTTTAAATTAATAAAACAAGGATAACTTAGAAAAACTCCACAAAAATAACCCCAAGGTGAAAACACCCCCACCCTTGGGATAACTATTGTTTTATTAGAAAGAACCTAAGAAAAATATGAAATCTGCTGTTTGACATTTTTCAAATAATAAGGTAGTAGAAAGTGCCTTTTTGACATTAAACTTGGGAAAATCATAGCTAATTAACCACCCCTTAGTTTCCTGTGATTTCTAGCACAAAGACCTATCATTACCAGAGGATGCCAACAAAAATAACCTTTAGGACAGAGCCTACCCCTAACTAGGAGGTGTAGTGTAAAGTGCCCCTTTTTGCCTAACTTTTGTTATTTTTGTTTAAGGCCTAACTTTTATACCTTAAGCCTCAAATTCTTAAAACAAGCTAAAATAGACAGTGACAAGCCACTGTAATTTTTACAGAATTTTTGGAAATTATTAAAACCCTGTTGTAGTTCAAACCTACCCTAGAAAACCTAAATGGAAATTAAGGGAAGAGAAATAAAAGATATGAATAAAGGTTGTCCCTAAAAACTTTATTTGCTGTCCACAAAAATATATCAAAGCAATACCAAACCAATATGTTGTCCTAAAGGAAAACCTAAGTCCAAAGAGTAATAAGTCTATCTATGTACCACTAGAAGCCCCGCATAACTAAGAAAACCCTAAGTTACTTCTCGACTTCGTTTCTTTTGCATAATGTTATTAAATCGTGCATAATCATGACATACATGTTCATTGCATTTCGATAGACTGTAATCTTGCTGACGGAGAGTACATCCTCGTGCCGGAGCAAGGAGCTGCTCAGGAGGTAGCCCTAGATCCAGCACCCGAGCCTGCACTAGAGGACCTGCCTGCCACTGCTTTGGAAGGCAAGCCCCGGTTTTATGCATAACCATTTATATATGCTATTTTACTTCACTTAATGATTGTAGGGTTGATTGTGCACTTAAGTGTAGGAGTTGTTTGAAACCCTAGTTGCATGATCTCAGGAATTCCGTTGAGATGAATACTAGTATGCTAGGTCGAGTAGCTGCTTTATTAATTAGGATCTCGGTAGAAGTCGAGTGATTTTTCTAGCACTCGCGCGAGGTCAGGACATTGATTGTACCCACTTCCATATCATACTGGTGTTGGTTGTGGACAACAATCCATGGGGATTGGTTGTCCACGGGATAAAATGTGAATAAGGATTAAGGTGTGGTACCGTGAGTCAAGCGTTTGAACGTACTAAGCACATGCCGAGAAATATGGTAAATCGGTAAGCCTAGTACCTGATTGAACCTGGCAGTGGACTTTACCCCTCACGCGACCTGAGACGAGGTCTCCCATTCCGGTTATGGTGGGTACAAGTGCGGTCACTGCACGACGGCCAGTCGGGGTCAGTGAGGCATTGTACGCCAAGGCGGTGAGCCCTGATCTGCTGACGGGGAATCGATGGGGACGGTTGATGTGTGTGGGGACGGAGTGCCCCTGCATGTCGTGTGTTTAGGTTTACCTTGCAAGGATAAAAACTCGATTCGAATCGTCTGCTTCTCGCAGCTAATGAGACTGCTTGATCCATGCTGCTACATTGAGTAACAAGTGGAATGATGCGGAGATGATATAAGATGTTGATTGCTAAAATGTTTGCTACTTTGTATGAATAGATAGTACACTTTTAGCCTTAAGAGAGTCACACTTAACTTTGACTAAGTTAAAATCTTGATTTAGAAACTCAGCTAGTGCTTTGGCAACCAAACCCCACAGCCAAACAGCTGCATGTCTAGAGGTAGAGGAGTAGACTCCTCACACCGGGTAAGTCTAGCTGAGTATTAGTATACTCAGCCTTGCTTGTGGCATAATTTTTACAGGTTCTCTGGAGGAGATGGTTGCTGGGATAACTTGGCCGACCACCCTGCCACCGGGTTGGACTGTCGAGTGGGACCCTGCCTCGGCTGAGGAGGAGCATGAGGAGTGATGGGACAGGCTTCCCCATCTCTCTGTTTTATTTACCGTTAGTTTTATTCCGCTGCACTTCGAACAATGATGGATACTTTTTGCAAAAACTCCGATGATGATGATGGTGATGTAATAATTTAACATTATGACATGTATGGTTTTATGCTTTATTGTATTTGCTCTGTGACTCACCTTCGAGTGAGATTGTGGTACTTGATCCTGTCAGTGGCCGTGTCGGACTAGATCCGAGGGATTGACGGGTTATTCCCATTTAAGTGTGGTCTAGCCTCTAAGGCGGGACTTGGACACTTAAGTTGGAATAATTCGGGCAGTTCCGCCACAGATTTGTAGGCTATGCTACATGGAAGGCCATAAGTCTTTCCAATGCAAGGCAATAACTGGGGATAAGCAAAAGCAAAAGCCAACAAGCAAAATTTCCAACACCTACATAAAAAAGGTGGACAAAAAGACTGCTACACCATATTTGATCAAGAAGAAAAAGAATGGGAAGGTGATAGCAATCAAGGCCAACAAGCAAGCCAACAAAGGAAAGGGGGCCAAACGCATCTGGGTGCCAAAAGAAATAATTTCGACCATGAAAAGCACCAAGAAGGTTTGGATCCCGAAAGGGAAATGAGTTGTCCGAAGGACCGCGGGAAATTTAGAGACTTGGCAAATTTGGGATGTATATCATGGGATACATCATATTAGATGAAGTTTATTGCCAAGTGGATTAGTGAATATTTTGGACCCAAATTTCCCCACTCATGACTAAGGTAACTAGAATCGTTGTATTTCTTGTTTTTATATATGCGTATCTATTTTCTTGTATCTAGTTTTACCTTTCATGCCTAGTATTTCATTTTGTACTTATTTGAGATTAATAATGCATGCATACTAGGTAAATCACATGGCAGGATTGCTTGTTTTCAATTCATAATCTTGAGCAAACCTACATGGTCTAAAATGTTTAATTAAGCATGGCACATAGCTTATTCAACATCCCTAAGTAAATGACACTAATGCTTCAGAAACTTATATCCTACAATTGGTATCATTTAACTTATATGTGTCAAAGCTCGGATTATAGATAATATATCCCTCTTGATATCAAATCAAAGTGCATGTCTCCTACAAGTATTCAAAACTTGTATGCACACTTTCAGGGGGAGGTTACTCTATAATATAAGACTTTGAGACTAATACCTTTTTCGAGTCTATTTCATGTAGTAGTCTCATTGTAAGGAAAATGAAGTCCCCAGAGAAAGACAACAAGTTTCCACTGCAAATCTGTAAGAATTCTTATGTCTCACAAGCCTACCATTTGTCTTCAAATGGTCCGCCATTGATTTTCAATTGGTAACTCTGAGACTACATTTAGCTTCATTTTCATGTCTTCTTCGATATTTGGTTAGACCATATTTCATATTTTATACTTCCTATGCTGCTAAATGCATATATTGTTGACTCATATTTTGTTACCTATGTATAAGGGAAGTTAGTCTATTCAAATCATGTCTTGCACCTCTATTTCTCACATGCTTTTTCCTAAGTAGAAGATCTCTGTCAGGGGAGTTTTTCTTTGTCTCTAAAGGGGGAGAAAATTCTTTCTAAAAGGAGAACACTAATTTAGGGGGAGTAACCATTTGGTGCTTCAGCTGGTATTTATTGACAAATCCTTTATGAGGGCAAGTCTTATTTGCTTCCTATTGCTTTTAATGTCTTCCTTTTCGGTGGCTAATGCCAAAGGGGGAGAAGTTGTAGGGACCAAAGCAATGAAAATTTTATCAAACACCAAACACCACCAAATTAAAAAAATTCATCCTTCAAGTGTTTTTGGTTGTTTGGTCCAAAATAGGAAGTAAGTGAATTATGGAGTTAGGGGGAGGCTTAAGTCCATAATCTCACTCTATGGGGACAATCATGCATCCTAGCAAGTAGATTGCATAATTTCATTCAAATGTTTGTTATATTTGCTTGCTTTGGTTGTGTTGTCATCAATCACCAAAAAGGGGGAGATTGTAAGGAAAATGAAACCCGTGCCATTTAGCTCAATAGGTTTTGGTGTTTGATGATCAACATAACATGTGGACTAATGTATTTCCCAAGTGTTTGTGTGTTGTAGTTCACAGGATGCGAAGTGGATTGGACTGAGGCTCTGAGGGTGCAACACCTCAAAGAAGACATTATAAGACCCATAGAAGACATTACAAAATCATATTGAAGATAATTTATACATGCTAAGAGTCCAACACATCAAGAAGTAGAAGTGAGATACAAAGCTACAAAACAAAAGTGAAGTTGACAAAGTTGAGAATTGGTAGAGTTTCACAAAATCAAATCTACTCAAACTGGCATGGATTTAACTCTGAGATGTAGATAATTTTATAGGCTTTCCAAAAAGTGCAAGATCATAAAAATCAGAGTTCGAAGCTAAAAGTTATGCCCACAATACGAAGTCGTAATTGCTGAAAAAACTGCAGCAACATATGGATGTCCAGTGCACACCGGACTGTCCGGTGTGCTAAATTTGCTCAAACTGGTATGACTTCAAATCTGGGACGTATAAAATTTCATAAGCTTTCCAAAAAGTACAAGATCATCGAAATCGGAGTTCGGAGCTAAAAGTTATGGCCAAAATATGACAAGCCAGCATGGGCTGTCCGGTGCGCCTTGTCCGGTGCGCCATCTTCGGAAGCTCCAACGACTACTTTTAACGGCTAGTACACGTGGCATGTCCAGTGCACCACCGGACAGTCCGGTGCACCTATCCGTTGCGTCGCATAAAGCTGCAGAACTGCTTTCCAACGACTATATTTGAGTTGGGGCCTATATATACTTCACCCAACCGGCCATTTGGAGGTGTGGGAGCCCAAGCAACATACCAAGACATATTGTAGACATTTCCAAGTTCTCAAACACCCAAGTGCTTAATATAATCACTCGGTGATTAGCGTAGGTGCTTTGCGAAGTGCTTAGGTTAGTTAGACCACATTAGCACTTGCTCTAGGTGAATCCTAGCTAGTTGAGTGAGTTTAGATAAACCACACAACCCCTCGGCTCTTCCGCGAGCCGTTGAAATGGTACCGAGTGGGGTGAGAGTCTTGCGAGACTGTGACAACCGCGTTTGTGTCACGGTCGCCACCGTGTACCGGAGGGAACGAGGCCCGCGGCGTTTTCGGCCAGAAGCTTGATAGTGGAGATGGCGGGGAGCGTCCGAGAGGAGCCGGAAGCAGAGCACCACTTGCGCGTGGAGAAGGCTCGTGGCTCTCTACGGAGTTACTCGACTGAGGTGCTTGGCCCTCGCGTGGGCTTCCCTTTGCGTAGGGGCACCAACAAGGATTAGTCTGGACCTTGCGTGGTTCCGGATACCACGGTAAAAATACAGGCATCATCCACGAGAGTTTGCATCTCTACCTTGCTCTTTAAGCTTCCGCATTTATATTAAGCATTTAAGTTTCAATCTTGTCTTTATACTTATATAGTGTAGATTGAAACTTAGCCATTGCGGTAGAGATAGCAACACTTGGACAAAACCTAGTTTGCATATTCTAGTTTGATTATTTGCATATGTTTTGTTTTAGGGATTTATTTGTGGCCTAGTTTATTGTAAGTTTTAGAAGTCCTAATTCACCCCCCCTCTTAGGCGTCACCTATTTCTTTCAAAGTGGTTAGATTATTTTAGTGTCTATCGGTACCCTGAAACTAGGGTACCCCTTACTACTGTATAAAGAGGCAGTACCCACGCGGCTATCTCTTAGTCGCGTGGTAAAGGTGTTGCGTGTGGGACCAAGCCATGACTCGCCCCGACCTCGGGTGACAACTCTAGGTCCACAACAGCGCCTGACCCCACCACATGGGCGGGGTTCGGAGCCGCCACGTGTCCAGAGAAAGTGATATACCCCAAGGTCTCAACAGTGAGTCTGGACCCCCATGGGAGAGTGCCGGACCCCTAGATATACAGTCCGGACCTCCAAGGTTGGTCCAGGACCTCCACGTGTACAAGCCGGACCCCTGAAATGGGATCCGGACCCCCCCCCCGTATGGGGTCTGGGCCGCCCAGAATGGGGTCCCAAGGTCCCAGGATAGAACAAACTCAGGCCTTGAACAGGACCCAGGCAGGGGTCCGGTGCCGACACGTGTCCAGACCTAGTCTGGTGGGTTCCAGACCTGTCCGCATACACTCCTGCCCCCCGCTCAGGCAGAGACCCGTTGCAACCACGTGGCATACTGCGTGCGGCTTGAGCCAACGGGCGGAACCTAGCATGTCGCCTCTAGGCTATGCGCGCCTTAGCATTCATTACAGATGACACGTGCGTCTGTCCATTCCACTGACAGGTGGCATGCACAGTCCACGACACGTGGGCCGTGCTGTTATTCACCATTACTCGTACGTTTTGGCTATCAATGCTGCATGGACTGTGGTCATCAAGACTCCCGGTGATTGCTCAGGCGTTACTAGCATTAGTTACGCACATAATGTTATTCTTTCCATTATGTTCCTGGGCCCACATGTCGGGGCTCAGCATCCTTGTATGTGCCTCCCTTAAACTATAAAAGGGAAGGCACACAGCGTTACAAGGACAGGTTCACACAGGCTCTCAATCACACTCTCAATACTACATACACACAGTGGAGGTAGGGTATTACGCTCCGACGGCTTGAACAACTCTAAACCCTCGTGTCCTCGTGTGTTCTTCCACCTTCCAACAGACAGACAAACCACTTAAGCCCCCTCCTCATCTTAGGTTTTAAGGCGGGCGCGTTCCGCCACCCGGCCAGAGGATTTTCTCTCTGACATTTGGCGCGCCAGGTAGGGGACTTTGGCATTAGGTTTTCACCTGTTTTCCTGCTCGACACCATGGTCCAGATTGTCGAGCACCACGACTTCATTCCCGAGGACTTCTCGATGGAGGAAGAGGCTGCATCTTCCATGCCATGGGTCTCCAACCACCCTGCGCCTGGTGCTGTTGCTGTGCGCTCTGCGCGGCAGCACACTCCTGCGCAGACATCCAGGGCTCCATCAAGGGCTGCTCCTACGGCTCTGTCTGCAGCTAAGGAGTTGCTACGCCACCCTCCCTGCTCCACGGCCTCGCCGGGGGCCATGAAGCAGTGGTGTGACGATGTCGACCGTCTGCTCGGCATGGCGCATTCTGGCTCAGCCAGGCCCAGGCCTCGGTCATTTCGACGTCAACATGAGGCATTGGCATCGGTGCGCTCACCTTCAGTGAACGCCGCACCAACTAAGGACCTACGGGCGGAGCTCAACCACCAGCGTGCGGGCGAGGATGCCTCAATTTCTCCAGAGAGACCTGATGACCTGCGGACAGAACTCAACCGCAGGCGTGCGGGCGAGGACGCGCGATTCTCTCTGGAGAGGGCGAGTGAGCGCCGACTAAACTTCGAGGGTCACAACCTCGACCAGGATTTCGCTCCGCTTGCGCCACAAACTCCAAGGGGTGCCTGAACCCAAACGGGTGTCCCATTGGTCGGCGTAGGCTGTGCCGCGCTAGGGACCACCTCTGCACGGTGTCTTGGCCATCCAAGTTTCGGCTGCACCTGCCAGAGAAGTATGATGGTATGTCAAACCCGTCGGAATTTTTGCAGGTTTATGTCACCGCCATTAGGGCAGCTGGTGGAAACACCACTGTGATGGCAAGCTATTTCCATGTAGCTTTGACCGAGCCAGCCCGGACCTGGCTCATGAACCTAACCCCGAGATCTGTCAACTCCTGGGAGGAGCTCTATGCACGGTTCACAGCTAACTTTGTCAGTGCTTATCAGCAGCACGACGTGGAGGCTCATCTCCATGCCGTAAGACAAGAACTCGGGGAGACTCTCTGGGCTTTCATCGCCCGCTTCACCAAGGTACGTAGGACCATACCTCGCATCTCCGATGCCTCTATCATCACTGCTTTCCGACAGGGGGTGTGTGATGAGAAGATGCTGGAGAAGCTAGCGACACACGATGTGGAAACCGTCACCACACTCTTTGCTTTGGCTGACAAGTGTGCCAGAGCTGCCGAGGGTCGTGCATGGCACTTGGCACCACAGACTGGAGTTACCCAGACGGGTGGCTCAGGTCCCGCTACCAAGGGTGGTAGCAAGAAGAAGAAGAAGAACTGCGGCCACGAGAGGCCACAGTCTGCTGCTCCGATCGTTGCGGCTGCGACTGGGGGCCGGAATGAGCGCAACAAGCGCCCATGGCCACAGGGAGGCAATAGTGGCTCATGCCCTGTGCACCCCAATAGTCGCCACAACGCTTCGGAGTGCCGCGAGATCATCAAGCTCGCGAAGCGCGTCAGTGAGCGACACGAGCAGGCTTCCAGGGATGGTTCGCCGCCCTGTCGCCCGCTTGGTAAGGAGAAGGTCGACGGGGGCGACGCGGCCACGGGAGAACGGGACCTCGGGTATCAGTCACCTGAGGGGGTCCTGAAGGACGTTTTCAGTGGAGACTCTGACTCTGGTGACGACAACGACCGCCGCAAGAAGTTGTATGTCATGTACGGCGGGAGCTGGGAGCTCACCTCCTGCAGGAACGTCAAGTCCCTGCGCCGGGAGGTCCTTTCGGCGGTCCCGGGGGTCCCGAAGGCTACTCCACTTCAGCGGTGGAGGAGCACCACTATCTCCTTCGAGGCATCCGACTGCCCCAACAACATGGCAGGGGCCGATATACTACCGCTCATCACCGCCCCTGTCATTGCCAACATGCGGCTGCACCATGTTCTGATTGACGGTGGGGCTGGGCTCAACGTCATCAGCCATGCTGTATTCAAGCAGATGCAGATCCTAGGGTCCCGACTGGGACCCTCTCATCCATTCTTTGGAATGGGCCCACAACCGGTGTATCCCCTTGGGAGCATCGCACTCCCGGTAACATTCGAGACTGAGGAAAACTTCCGCACAGAGAACGTCCAGTTCGACGTCGCAGAGGTTAACCTCGCCTTCAATGCCATCATTGGCAGGCCGACCCTGTACCGGTTCATGGCCATTGCCAATTACGGGTATCTGGTCCTCAAGATGTCGTCCCCAGCTGGGGTCCTTACCGTGCGGGATGACTGCGCCGCTGCAGTGGTGGCTGTCGAGAAGCTGCACGCCCTGGCGGCAAAAACTGCTCGCCCGGATAACGGAGGGAGGGACCCCTCGACCTCCGGTACCAAGGTGCCTGTGCCAAAGGTGCAGCCGTCCGGAGCAGACGGCGGTCCTGTCAAGACCATCCAGGTCGGCAAGAATTCTTCCCAGACCACCCGCATCGCAGGCAATCTGGAGGAGAAATAGGAACTCGCGCTCGTCACCTTCCTTCGGATAAATGTTGATGTTTTCACATGGGAACCGTCACAGATGCCTGGGATCCCTAGGGAGGTGATTGAGCACCATCTGAAGATCCACCCCGACGCCAAACCGGTGAGTCAGAAGCCTCGGAGACAGTCTGTTGAGCGGCAGGACTTCATCCGTAAGGAGGTCCGGAAGCTGCTAGACGCTGGCTTCATCGAAGAGGTTCATCACCCCGTATGGCTGGCCAACCCAGTCATCGTTCCAAAGGAAAACGGGAAGCTTCGGATGTGCATCGACTACACCAGCCTTAATAAGGCTTGTCCCAAGGACCCGTATCCACTTCCACGCATAGATCAAATCATGGACTCTACCTCTGGGTGCGACCTCTTGTCCTTCTTAGATGTTTACTCTGGTTTTCATCAGATCCATATGTCTAGAGAAGATAGGAAGCATACCACTTTTGTAACAGTGGATGGGCTTTATTGTTATGTTGTAATGCCCTACGGTCTGAAGAACGCCTTACCAACATTTGTACGGGCGATGAGTAAGACCTTGGAGGACCTGATTAGGGACAGGATAGAGATATACGTCGATGCCATCATGGTCAAGACTAAGAAAGGGTCGACTCTAGTGGAAGACTTGACCCTAGTCTTTGACAAGCTGTGGGCAACGCGCACGAAGCTGAACCCGGACAAGTGCGTCTTTGGTGTCTCCGCTGAGAAGTTGCTGGGATTCCTGGTTTCACACTGGGGCATTGAAGCAAACCCAGAGAAGATCAGAGCAATTGAGGCAATGAGGCCTCCGGCCCGGATCAAGGACGTCCAGAAGCTTACGGGGTCCCTGGCCGCCCTTAGCCGCTTCATCTCATGGCTGGCTGAGAGGGTGCTACCCTTCTTCAAGCTCGTACGAAAGTCCGGCCCATTCTCTTGGACTGAGGAGGTAGAGCAAGCCTTCCAAGAGTTGAAACAACACCTTGTGTCCCTGCCAATACTGGTAGCTCTGGAGCCAGGGGAGCCGCTGTACTTGTACATTGCAGCGGTTGCAGAGGCGGTGAGCATGGTGCTGGTCGTCGAAAGGACGGAGCAACACTCCCAGGGGAGTCAGGAGGTTCCCCTAGGAAAAGGTGGTGATCCGACCGCCACAGACCCTAAGGGCCTGGGGCCAACCATAGGGTTCCAGACCATATAGAGGCCGGTCTACTACGTCAGCGAGGTCCTCCATGAGGCGAAGGCCAGGTACCTTGAGACGCACAAGCTGCTCTATGATGTGCTTGTTGCGTCCAGGAAGCTGCATCACTATTTCCAGGCACACAGGGTTGTGGTGGTGACCTCCTTCCCGTTAAGGGCCATCCTCCACAACTCTAATGCCACAGGCAACATCACCAATTGGGCCTTGGAACGTGCAGAGTTCTAGCTCGACTTCTAGCCTCGCCACGCTGTCAAGAGCCAGGTGCTGGCTGACTTCATCGTGGAGTGGACCCCTCCCCCGAGTGCTCCAGGGGGTCCGGATCCCGATTCGAACCCCACACCTGCGGAGCCCAGGGTCCCAGTCTTCATCGAGCCCTACTGGACGCTTTTCTTCGACGGGTCCGCCCGCTAGCAAGGTGGCGGTGCTGGAGTGGTCCTCGTCGATCCAAGCGGAGGTCAAGTCAAGTACATGGTGCACCTCGAGTTCAAGGCCACCAACAACATGGTAGAGTACGAGGCACTTATCTTCGGCTTGTCTGCAGCCCTATCTCTAGGGATCTGCCAGCTCCTTGTGAAGGGGACTCCCAGCTGATCATCAAGCTGGTCCGCGGGGAATGTAGCTGCAACGAGCCCAGGCTCGCAGCTTACCTCCTCCATGTAAGGAAGCTGGAAAGGACTTCATGGCCTTGGAACTGCAACATGTTCCTCGGGCTAACAACTCATCGGCAGATGAACTCTCCACGAGGGCATCAACTTAGGTACCCGTGCTCGAGGGCATCTTTGAAAGAAGGCTGCTGAGACCTACCGCCCAGCCTACCGAGGCAGGCGAAGGGGGTGAGACTAGCACCTCGAAGCTAGCGGTCTCGATGGTGTTACATCTGCAGAACCCACCAAGGATTGTGTGCGCTACAGGGGGTCCCGCCAACCTCTTAGCACCACAGCCGGTATCTCAGAGTGGTCCCGATGCATGGATCTCCAGATCCGGGACTACCTGAACGAAAATATCCTTCCTGAAGATCATGTGTCCGCAGAGCGCATAGTGTGGTTGGCTAAGCGATACACGGTGGTAGAAGGGGATCTCTACCGCCGTGGTGCCAACGGCATTCTCATGCGGTGCATCACCTAGGAGGAGGGCCGTGAGTTGCTCACGGAGATCCATGGAGGAGAGTGCAGAAGTCATTTGTCATCCCGCACGCTGGTCGGTAAGGCCTTCTGGCATGTCTTCTACTGGCCAACCGCTCTCCAGGATGCAGCTGAGATGGTAAAGTCCTGCAAAGCATGTCAGTTCCATGCAAAGCAGACACACACACCAGCTCAGGCTCTTCAGATGATTCCACCTTCCTGGCCATTCGCCGTATGGGGGTGGA
Source organism: Zea mays (assembly GCF_902167145.1). NCBI lineage: Eukaryota > Viridiplantae > Streptophyta > Magnoliopsida > Poales > Poaceae > Zea > Zea mays. The sequence continues at coordinate 132,573,406 of NC_050100.1, read as the reverse complement.
TATCCTGGGACCATTCCCCAGGGCTGTCGGCGGGTACCGCTTCCTCTTCGTCGCCATCGATAAGTTCACAAAGTGGCCAGAGGGCACCCCTGTGGTCAATATCACCCAGGGTGCTGCAGTTGCTTTCCTCAGGTCGATTATCTGTAGATTTGGGGTCCCAAGCCGTATCATTACAGACAACGGGACCCAGTTTACAAGTCGGCTCTTCCAGGAGTATTGCGAGGGCATTGGCACCCAGCTCTGCTTTGCGTCTGTGGCTCATCCCAAGAGCAACGGCTAGGCAGAGAGGGCAAACACAGAAATCCTCAGGGGACTCAAGACACTCACCTATGACTGCTTGAAAAAGCATGGTGCGAATTGGGTCAACGAGCTTCCGTCCGTACTTTGGGGGAACTGGACCACACCTAGCCGAGCTACTGGGGAGACCCCGTTCTTCCTGGTCTATGGGGCCGAAGCCTACCTTCCCCTAGAAATCATTATGGGCTCCCCACGGGTCCAGGCTTTCGATGAGTCTATGCAGGAACAGCTACAGCGTGAGGATGTGGACTTCATCAACGAGCGCAGATGGTGAGCGGCGATCCAAAATGCACGGTACAACCAAGCGCTCAGGCGCTACCACCAACAGTTCGTGCATAGTAGGGAGCTCAGGGTCGGGGACCTAGTCCTAAGGCGAGTACTGAACCGAGAAGGGCTCCACAAGCTCTCCCCAGCTGGGAGGGACCCTTCAAGGTGACGGAAATGTGCCGACCCGGGTGTGTCCGCCTTGCCACGACTAAAGGAGTGCCTCTTCCCAATCCCTGGAACATAGAGCATCTCCGTAAGTTTTACCCATAAAAGCAACACTGGGGAATTCAGTTTTCTTCCTTTGTAACTAGGTTACGCATATATGTACGTCAATCCGGTGAGGTCCACCCTCATAAACCCGGTCTGTTGGCCTATAATCATGTATATCAAGTTATAAGGAAAAGATTCACCCCCCAGATTTGTTTTTATGATGGTTCGTTCTACTTCAATTTACGACCATTATTTTTTATCTAACCCACCCATACGGTTTCCCACCCTTGCTGGTATGATGACATCCGAATTGAGTAGCCAGGCTTGCAGTTTAGGACCCCTCTACAAAGGCAGGGGGTCGGGCAGCCTGGGGGCCAGTTCTAGAGAATGGGCGCTCTTTCCCTAGGGTGGTCCGGAGCTGTGTAGCCGCTTAGCTTGGTTCTGTACCCTAAGCCTGCACGCTCCACCACTCTGTGACGGGCATCCTAGTATTTGGAACTATAGTCCTGTGGGTCTGGCAACCTGAGGTCCGGTTCTAGAGAATGGACACTCGTCTCCTGGGGTGGCCCAGAGCTGTGTAGCCGCTAAGCCTGGTTCCGTACCCCAAGCCTTCACGGTCCACCACTCTGCGATGGGTGTCCTAGCATTTGGAGCTGTGATCCAGGGGGTCCAGACATACGACTTGGCTTCCCAGGCTAAATCCTGCAGGTCCTGTTCCATGAATCAAAGGATAAAAATACCAGTTGGTGGGTCCTATGGTTGCGCTACTAAAACTTCCTAGCCAAAGTTGTGTACAGGTCTAGGTCCCAATCCAGACTACATCCTGGGGGCCGGGTAACCAATTATTTCTTTGGTATGCTGGTATCCAGCCTCGACACGTCGAGCCTACATCCTAGGGGGCCAAGTACCAAGTAGAAGTTGGTAGCGCTACACACAACGAGGACAAATGGCATACAGATAAGTGCTGTTAAATTAACGGTTCTCAAAAGTATGTTATGTGTCCAAAATCTTATTACATCCGCCTTCAAGTGGAACCCTAGCCTTATCTTTGCAAGTACGAGCTACTCGGCATCGGCAGGGTCGCGCTGGAAGCATGCGGCCACCGTCTCCACGGCGTCTTGGACGCTTTCCTGGGTAGCGTCTTCTGTGGCGGCCACCGGACCATCGAGCACCGGCGCCAAGGATATGGCCGGGTCGTGGCTCCGGAAGCATGTCAGCACGTAATCCACCACCGCCCAGCAGAGCCTGCTACCCTCTGCCTCGAGAGGATCTGGTCTAGGCGACGAAGGCGTTCGGTGGCGGAGTCTAGCATCGGGACGGCGTCGGAGATCGACGCTGGTAGCTCCGATACTAGGATAGGACTTATCCCCAGTGGCACCAGCGCCGTGCTCGCCTCGCCGACCCACTCAGCTATCCGCTGGACCCCAGCACGGTGTTCTGCCTGGAGATCTTCTAGGGCCTTCTTGGTGGCCTTCGTCACCAAGGGACCTGGCGCCGCCTGCGCCGCTTTGAACCGGTGGATTCGCTCCTCCAGCTTCCGCTCCTTCTCCTCCGCCTCCAGTTCGTGCTCTGCCAGCAACATGCCCCACCTTTCAAGCATTTCCTCCCTGAAGGCGAGATCCTTCTCCCGCCTGGCGAGGTCCGTCTCTCGCCTGGCTAGGGACGTATCCTTCTCCTTGAGATTCTCCTCGGTGAGGGCTATGTCACTAGCCTTGTCCTCCAGCTCTTGCTGCCATTTTTTCATCCTTTCTATGGCCTCCACTTACTGGACCCATTGGGCCTCCAGGGTTTGGTCTAGGGCATTCAGCTTGGCCCTGAGCTCTGTTGTGAGGGCCTCCCTCTGGCTCAGGGCCTCCTCCCTCTTGGCCAGCTTCTTCTCCCGTCGGGACACCTCCAGCTCCCTGGCGAACACCTTCTGGTGGTCCCTTTTGTACTCTTTGCAGTCCCACGCGAGTTTGGACCGCTCAGAGGAGAATTGGCGGGACGCCGCCTTGGTGCGCTCCTCCAGCTGGGTGCGCCAGTCGTTGAGGCGCTGGTGCTCGGATTCCAGTACCTCCCATTCCCGTCGGATGGCTACCTTGGTTTCATTGAGGACTTGGTGGGCGCGAGACAGCACCCAGGGAAGAGGGATTGGTGCCACGTTCGGCTCGACACCTGATCGGAGCCGCCGCCCAAAAATCACCTCCACCTCCTCTGGGGCAAGCGGAGGGACGGAGCTGGACGCGCCTCCTAGGTCACCCTCGATGTCGGGAGCAGGCGCAGGTCCCCCAGCTGGGACCTCCTCCACCGCCGCAGTGCCTCCTAACGCTGGCGTCTCCACAGCCGGATCCCTAGTTGGGACGTGGGAGGTCGATGGCGCAGTCCCAAACGGCGGCTAGGTGCGCTCCGCCGACGCCACTCTCAGCAGACTCCTGCTACTGAGAACCAGACCCGCCGGCGGTCCTGGTATCTAACGGAGGAGGTGCGACCTCAGGAGCGGAGGGGGAGGAAGCCCTGGAAAACAAAGGATGGATTAAAACCCATCGGCATGATAACTAGACTCATGGAAAAAGGGGCTACATTTACTTGGGGCCCTGGACTTTCCAGCGACCCTGGAAGCGGGGCGACCATTGCTGTTGCTGTTGCTGCTGCTGCGGTTGTTGTTGTTGCTGCTGCTGTTTTTGCTGTTGTTGCTGCTGCTATTGTTGTTGCTGCTGTGGGTGCCCCTGGGGGAGATCTCCCTCAGGTGGTGGTGGTGGCAGCGGGACCGATGGTAGTGGTGGCGGCGGCGGGCCCGATGGTGGTGGTAGCGGCAGGACCAGAGGACTGACGCGCCTCTACGCGCCCTGGGCCTAGGAGCCGGCCTCCTCGGCCCCACCAGCAGTCCTCTGACGCTTCTGGGGGGTCCAAAACAAGCGACCCATCAGCGTGACGCAGGCGGCGTCGCCTCTCTTCCTCCGACCCCCCGGTGCCACCTGGGGCGGAGGCGCTACTAGCAGCCCCTTTACCCTTGTCCAAGGGGCTGGGGGCCATGGCGGGGGCGCTGGGAGCCGCACTGAAGGGCTGGGCACCTCCAGCTGCGGCACTGGGGATCTAGATCCCGCGGAGGGGGTCCCGACCACCGGTCTAACGAACCACCACACCGCTCTCGTCGAGGGTCGGCAGCGTGGCCAGGACCACCGTTCGCAGCCCTGGATCGTCACAGAGTGCCAGGGTGTCCTGGGGGAGTATCAAGGATTCAGAGACAAAGGACTCACCAGTAATCCCATTCACCAGGAGTTCCAGCTCCTCCCAGGACAGATTGGTACCCGGCCCGCGCTGGATCCTGCCGATATCATTCGGGCCAGTAAACCAGCAACATAGGCACGACCTCCTCTGCAACGGCATGACCCGGCGCTTCAGGAAGTCACCGACCACATGCATGGAGGTCAGACCACCGGTTGCCAAGGTCTTGATCCTGTCCAGCACGGGCAGGAGCTCTGGCGATAGCGATGGCTTCGTCCTCCAGTTCTTGCGGTCGAGGGCTGGCCCATTGCTCGACAGGACAAGGCGGTCGTTGGCCTCGGCGCTGACGATCACCTAGTCACCGTGCCAGTTTTCCCACCTCGCGCCGCCGAAGGTAGAGATGTAGGCTACGACCGAATTCGACCTCGTCTGAAAGTAGTAGGCACCAAGATGGTCCCTAGCCTTCCCATATTTGACCAGCACGAAGAAGTGGTAGAAGAGGGAAGTATAGGGGGCCACCCCTATGAACATCTCGCAGATGTGGACAAAGATGGCTGCTTGGAGAATGGAGTGGGGCATAAGGTGCTGAAGCTGGAGCTCGAACTCCTCCAACAGCAGCAGGAAGAAAGGCGAGATCGGTAGCGCCAACCCACAGGAGATGTAGGAGACGAATAGCACGAACTCTCCGATGGCAAGGTCGCCGAGGGGAGCCGCGCCAGCGCGAATCCTTCCGGTGAGCCCTGGCGCACTCCACCCGAGCAGGCCGCACACCAGGTTGAGCGCCGCCTCAGACTGGAAGCGATCAGGGTGACCGAGCGAAGCCATGGTGTGCACGGCGGCGCGGGCGTGGAACTGAGGAGCACGAAGGCAAAATGGCACAGCCGGCGGCACGTGCGTGGAATGAAGAAGCACGAAGGCAAAGGGGAGCAAGCGATTTGGAGAGAGTGTGAAAGGGTAACTGCTGCACGCGGGGATGAACCCTTTTTCAAGGAAACCAGAGTCCTCACTCAAGGAAACCCTTCCGCGCGCCCCTCAATCGCCGTAGGAGATCACGCACGATGGACACCTAGATCCAGACAGCCCAGTATATGACACGAGGCCCCGGGTCCACAGGTCATACACTTTGCGAGTCGGATTTTGGGTGCAGAAGGAATGAACCGCCGCACGCAGTAGCACGCCTCTTCATCTCCGCCGCAAGAGACAACAACCTAGTCTATGACACGAGGGCCCAGGCCCACGGGTCATACTCCTTGGGTGCCGGATCCTGGGTGCGGAAAGAGCGAACTGCCGCACGCGTCAGTAGTGCGCCTGCTCAGGGCCGCGACAGAACATAGAAGGTAATTTTTTAACCAATACAGCGGTACCGAGGCACCCCGCGCGTGGCCCGACGAAACCACCAGGTGTGGGGGCCGCGGGTCAGTCAGCCACGAGGATAGATATGGCAGTTGGCGTGACCTAAGGTAGATTGACTGTGGGTGCGTCAGCAGACACGCTGAAATGGCGCGCCAATCGTCAATCACGCCATGTCGGAGCAAAGTAAAAGTTTTGGCCCCACCTGCAGACTTGCATCCTCCCCTGAGGTGGGCCCGGGGGCCACTATCGGTACCCTGAAACTAGGGTACCCCTTACTACTGTATAAAGACGCAGTACCCACGCGGCTATCTCTTAGTCGCGTGGTAAAGGTGATGTGTGCGGGACCAAGCCATGACTCGCCCCGGCCTCGGGTGACAACTCTAGGTACACAACAGCGCCTGACCCCACCACATGGGTGGGTCTGGAGCTGCCACGTGTCCAGAGAAAGTGATATACCCCAAGGTCTCAATAGTGAGTCCGGACCCCCATGGGAGAGTGCCGGACCCCTGGATATATAGCCCGGACCTCCAAGGTTGGTCCAGGACCTCCACGTGTACAAGCCGAACCCCTGGAATGGGATTCGGACCCCCCCGTATGGGGTCCGGGCCACCTAGAATGGGGTCCCAAGGTCCCAGGACAGAACATACTCGGTCCTTGAAGAGGACCCAGGCGGGGGTCTGGTGCCGACATGTGTCCGGACCTAGTCTGGTGGGTTCCGGACCTATCCGCAAACACTCCTGCCACCCGCTCAGGCGGAGACTCGTTGCAACCATGTGACATACTGCGCGCGGCTTGAGCCAACGGGCGGAACCTAGCATGTCGCCTCTAGGCTACGCGCGCCTCAGCATTCATTACGGATGACACGTGCGCCTGTCCATTCCACTGACAGGTGGCATGCACAGTCCACGATACGCGAGTCGTGCTGTTATTCGCCATTACTCGTACGTTTCGGATATCAATGTTGCATGGACTGCGATCATCAAGTCTCCCGGTGATTGCTCAAGCGTTACTAGCATTAGTTACGCACATAATGTTATTCTTTCCATTATGTTCCTGGGCCCACATGTCGGGGCTCAGCATCCTTGTATGTGCCTCCCTTAAACTATAAAAGGGAAGGCACACACGTTACAAGGATAGGTTCACACAGGCTCTCAATCACAATCTCAATACTACATACACAGTGGAGGTAGGGTATTACGCTCCGGCGGCCTGAACCACTCTAAACCCTCGTGTCCTCGTGTGTTCTTTCACCTTCCAACAGATAGGCAAACCGCTTAAGCCCCCTCATCTTAGGATTTAGGGCGGGTGCGTTCCACCACCCGGGCGGATGATTTTCTCTCCGACAGTGTCCCACTGATTTTCTTTTAGTGTCTTAGTGAAAAGTCTATTATGACCCTGGCTGAAATCATTATGGGTGGGATTTATCACTCTTACCACTTCTCTCTCTTCCCCTTTTCTATTATGCTTTTTAAAGTGGGTTTGAACTACAACATAGCTTTAACAATTTCCAAAAATCTTGTAACAATTACAGTAGTTTCTCACTGGTGTATAATTTTCAGTCTCAAAAATTGAGGCTTAAAATGATAAGGGTTCACTCTGTACAAAAATTTTATGTTTTAGGGCAAAGGGGATGCTTTGAACTACAACTCTCTTCTAACAGTAGATTATTCCCTAAGCCTTATTTTTGCTGGCATTTAGGTGCATTGATATGACTTTGTACCAAGTTTTAGCCACTGATACCTATTGGTCATTTTATTGTGATTTTCTAAAGTTTTTTGCCATAGTGGTGCTTTGTACTACCACTATACTTGAAAAATGTCAAACAACAGATTTCCTAATTTTTCTACCTTCTTCTTTGCGCAAGAGCAATCATTCTAGAAGTTGGCAAATTTTTGCTCAAGGGAAAGGGTGGTAGAACTTCTTGGAATATATGGTCTTTCTCAAGGAATAAGAAGTGAGGTGTATTACATTATGTTCTTACCTTAGTTTCATATTTTTCCCTAGTGGTTTACATCATAAGTAATTGGGTAAAAATTGATTTGCTCACTGTGGCACCTTTTTAGTCTTTTCTTTAATTTATTTGGAGTATGGTCCAAATCTAATTTCAATTTGTTTAACTCACTTAATGGGATGATGTGGGGTGTTTATCATTTTTGTAGTGATATACTAGTAGTTAGAGGTCTATTGAATTTTTCTTGCCATTATTGTATTTGTCCTTATATTTTTAATCATGGATTTTCTTGCTTTCTTAGTGCCTAATAAATTCATAACCTTGGTTTAGCTCTAAACTAGGGTTCCATACATTTTTTCCTACGAACTACATCACTTAGGTAGGTTAGGAAAAATGTGGTTGCTCTCTGGTTTCCATTTTCAATCCCCCTTTTCATTTTCCTAAAGTTTGGGCAAACACAAGTTTTAGTGGATAAACCTTCCTTAACCTTGTATACTGGGGTGTTTAATATTTTTAAACAGTGTACTACTGGTTAAGTATCTCTCAAATTTTTCTTAGCCTTAGTCTAAAAGTCTTTCTATTTTTCCCTTAGTTATTAAGTTTTGGGCAGTTTTCTTATTTAAATCAATACTATAGAAAGTATTACAGGAACCATAGGGTTTACTATTTTTGCTTGATAGTTTATAATATGTAGGTTCTAGCAAAATTTGTTTGACCAAATTTGGTTGAACATAACTCAAGTTATGAATTTTTCAAGTTCCCTGCTCATTTAGAAAAGAATAAACATAAAAGTATAAAGGAAAATGACTTTGTATCGGGGTCCCTGGACTTATTCTTATCCGAGTTAATTAAACCGTGCCCCTGGAGAACTATTCATATGTGTCACTGACTTAACACTTAACCCCCTGGCCTTTTACCCTCTCTAACCTGCACTCCTTCCTCACCTAAACAGTAGCCGAGTAAGAAAAAGCGGTGGCGCGTCATACCGACGACGGTGGAGGTCCAGCGAAGGGTCGGGTGAGGTCCGGGGGTCTCTGGCGGTCACGTCGAGGTGCGGGTCGTCGACGGTGGTGACTGGAGGTAGGCTGGCCGTGTGCGCAGGCAGTCAGGCTCGTCGGCGGCGTTTGCTCCAGCCTGCTCACGGTGGTAGAGTTAAATTAAAGTGCTCGGGGAGCTTCATGGAAGGTCAGTGATGTCGTGGGTGCAAGGAATTTGGGAATGGCTCACCGTGTGGTCCGGTCCACGCGCGGCGGCGGTCGGTTGGAGTCCGGCGATGGCGATCTTGTGTCTCCGGCGAGGTAGTTGTTTGGCTTGAGGGCTCGGGAAGCTCTACGGGGCTCTAGGGAAGCTAGCAGTGGAGCTGGTTTGGGTGGAGGTGGGCTGGAGTGGCCGGTCCACAGTGGGCGTGCTCGGGCAGCTGGTGGCGCGTCGTGCTCAGGGGAAAGTCCGACGAACTCGGGCTTGGGCGAAACTAAGGGCGTGCGGGGGAGTAAGGTCGAGGCCTTGGGCTGCTTTATAGGCGCGGGCGCGGGTGAGGGCGCTGGGTCGGGCGTCGCTCGGCGTGGGCACGTGGGGTCGGGTGCCCGGGCATGCTCTGGCGCGCAAGCAAAGGTCGAACACGTGGATGTTTGTTTCTGCTCTTGTTCAAACGCTTGTTGGTCGACCAAACGTGCATATCATGCCAACAATCCTGTGTATTGTCTCTTCACTGTGCCAAGGGCTCTCTGTCTTGTGTGAGTCCCGAGTGGAGATATGGTCTGGGTGGGAAGATATGGTGGTGTGAAGTCAGCTCTGTCTGAGTTGTCTAGCCCGAGACAAAGCCCATGCCAAATCATGTCAAACGATTTTGGTTTGATTTCAAACTTGACCAGAGTGTGCCTAGGGTATTTTGGTGCCACTTTGGTATTTGGACTTTGTGGATTTGAGCTTTGGAAAACATAGAACACATCTAAACTTTGGGAAGGGTTAAAATTCAGATTTTTGATTTTTCTAAATTTTCTCTGGAGTTCTCACTTGAATGGTTAGTTTGAGAATTTTGCAGAGCCTTTCTTAAAAATCTTTCTTACTATGCTTTCTAGCTTATTTAGTATACTATAACTTTATTATTTGGTCATCATCATGATTTTGTGTTTTTCATGATTTTTCACAACCATTTCCTTTTTGTGCTTAAATGGCTCATTTAGGGTCATTTTAAGTTTTGTGAATTTTGCTTACCTTGGGGTGTATGATAGTGTTAGTATATGATTCTTAGGTTAAAGAGACTTACTTAAATCTTTATTCCTAAATTTTTGGTGTCTTTTTCCCAATTGGGTTCACATGTGGTAATGATCTTGAGGTTAGCACTGAGAAGAACCCTAAGTAACACTGGGGTGTTACAGTTTGCCACCTAATGAACTAGCAGAACTCAAGACACAATTACAAGACATATTGGAGAGAGGATTTATTAGACCGAGTTCATCACCATGGGGATGTCCAGCAATCTTTGTCAAAAAGAAGGATCAGACTCTTCGAATGTGCGTGGACTATAGACCCCTCAATGAAGTCACTATTATGAACAAGTGTCCTCTTCCTCAGATCGATATTTTATTCGATCAATTTACTGGAGCCCGGGTGTTTTCTAAAATTTATCTTAGATCGGGCTATCATCATATAAAAATTCGACCCGAGGATATACCCAAGACCGCGTTCACCACTTGGTATGGGTTATTTGAATACTTGGATATGTCTTTCGGATTAACAAATGCTCCAGCCCACTTCACATACTTGATGAAATTGGTATTCATGCCCGAGTTAGACAAGTTTGTGGTGGTCTTCATTGATGATATTTTGATATATTCCAAGAATGAGGAGGAGCATGCAAGACACTTGTGCATCGTGTTAACGCGCTTGAGAGACATCAGCTTTATGCCAAATTCAGTAAATGCACATTTTGTTTGGAATAAATCCAATTTCTTGGACATATTTTATCTACCAAAGGGATTATGGTTGATCCCAGCAAGGTCAAGGATATTCTGGAATGGAAATCACCCACTAAAGTGCATCAAGTTCGAAGTTTCCTTGGATTGGCTGGTTATTACCGCAGATTTATTCTGGATTTCTCCAAAATTGTTAAACCCATTACCGGGTTATTGAAGAATGATACTAAGTTTGACTGTTCCTCTAAGTGTAACGAGGCCTATGAATAACTAAAGGTATTGTAGACCACTGCACCGGTTTTGGCCCAACCGGATATTGAAAAGCCATTTGATGTTTATTGTGACGCATCAGGCAGTGGACTTAGATGTGTCCTGATGCAAGAAGGACGAGTTATAGCTTATGCTTCAAGGCAGCTGCGCCGGCATGATGAACATTATACAACCCACGATCTGGAATTGGCCGCAGTAGTTCATGCCCTTAAGATTTGTCGTCATTATCTGCTAGGGAATATATGTCACTTATATACGGATCATAAGAGTTTGAAGTATATCTTTACCCAGTTAGAGCTAAACATGAGACAAAGAAGGTGGCTCGAGCTAATCAAAAATTATGACTTGGAGATTCATTATCACCCCGGAAAGGCTAATGTGGTGGTAGATGCCCTAAGTCGTAAAGTCTCTTGTTATTGTCTCACAGTAAGCTCATCTGACACCACTTTATGTCAAGAAATGGAAAATTTGAATCTGGGGATAGTACAATAAGGAACTTTAATACATTTGAAGCTTGAGTCAGTTCTTCTACAAAGGATTATTGATGCTCAAAGAACAGATAAGGGTATGAATTATATTCATGAGAAAATGGAGGCCGGCAAGGCTAATTGTTTTAGGAAGGATAATCAAGGAGTAATATGGTTCAAAGACCGCATAGTAGTGCCAAATGATGCAGAAGTCTGTCAGCAAATCCTGGACGAAGCCCATCTTAGTCGATATTCCATTCACCCTAGAAGCACTAAGATGTATCAAGATTTGAAACAACATTATTGGTTGACTAAAATGAAGATTGAAACCGCGCTATGTGGCAAAATGCGACACCTGTAGACGTGTCAAGGCGATACAAATGAAGACCGCTGGACCATTATAATTCTTGTCAATCCCAACCTGGAAATGGGAAGATATCAGTATGGATTTCATTGTAGGATTACCCAAGACAGTTAAAGGATTTGAATCTATTTGGGTCATAATTGATCGGCTTACAAAGACTACCCATTTTCTTCGTGTTAAGGTGAAATATACAGTGGCTACATATGCAGAACTTTATATTGCTCGTATTCTCAGTTTACATGGAGTTCCAAAGACGATAGTGTCTGACCGGGGACCACAATTTGTATCCAAGTTTTGGGAGGAGTTGCACAAATCCTTGGGTACTAAATTACTCCATAGTTCGGCCTATCATCCTCAGACGAGTGGACAAACTGAGAGGGTAAAACAAATACTTGAAGATATGTTACGAGCATGTGTCCTGGAGTTCACACAGAAATGGGATGATTGTCTGCCATTGGTAGAATTTTCTTATAATAATAGTTATAAAGAAAGTATTAAGATGGCACCGTTTGAAGCTCTGTACGGACGACGATGCTGAACACCCTTAAATTGCCGAACTCCCTTAAAGAAACGGAAGAAAAAGTTCAACGGATAAGACATAATCTGAAAGAAGCTCAAGCTCGATAGAAAAACTATGCGGATAAACGACGTCGACCATTGGTTTTTCAAGTCGACGATTATGTATACCTGAAAGTATCACCGATGAAGGGTGTTAGCCGGTTCGGGGTAAAAGAAAACTTGGTACCCCAATATATTGGACCGTTCCCCATTCTTGAGTGATGAGGACAAGTGGCGTACAGACTTCAACTACCAGAATCATTGTCTGTGGTGCATAATGTGTTCCCTGTATCTCAGTTGAAGAAATGCCTTCGAATTCCTGATTGAACTATAGATGTGGTGGATGTTACTTTGGAACTAGACTTAACTTATTCAGAACATCCCATTCGAGTTCTGGATCTGAAACACCCCGGGATCCACAAACACCCCAGAATGCTACTAAACTACATATCTAACATTCATATATAAAATTTCGAAAGCATCACCTTTAAAAATTGAATAAACGGGGAAGCAACAAAGTATAAATAGATATCATGATAAGAAAACATAATAGACATTAATAATCTGCTAGCAATGGGAAGACAACCATAACGACATGAACTGAATTAACCAGTGCGCACAACTAGTTAGAAACAAACATCCTTTGACAAGAAGTTTCTAATTAAATCATGACTACGCCTAAGCAGCGTTATTATGAGAGTGAAGGTGGATGTGCTGCTACTTCCCACTCCCCTTGATGAGCAACAAGTACCTGCATTGAGTAATGCAAGAGTGAGCTAAAACATCTCAGCAAGCGAATTGTTTTGACGAGATATTTAAACCACAAATTGAATTAATCAACATTTTAAAAGAGTCACAATTAAGATCAGAAATACTTGTAGATATAAAACTCAGTAGTCCCAATATAACCAATACCATCTCATTTCCTCGAACTACCACAATAGGTTGTATGACACTTCCCTGCGTCAACAATACCTGCAAATATCACTTCAATGTATGCATAGGAATGCAATGTGTAGGTCCTCTGCCTTCATACCTTTGAGGGTATAAAACCACATCATCTACAAATATCACTTCAATGAATGCATATGAATGCAATGCATATGTCCTCTGCCTTCATACCTCTAAGGGTATGAAGCCGCATCGTACCCCTCCTCGGGCAACGTACGATGCTAAGTTGTACCAGTATGGTCGGACCATAGGTCACGACCCAACTTCAGATGCAAGTGAATCATGCAATGTATATGGCATGCTGCATTTATCAATATACTTCACTTCCTTCACACACAATACAAACCTCAAATAATACTTTATTTACCTTCAGATACAATACAAACCTCAAATAATACTTCATTTACCTTCAGATACAATACAAACCTCAAATAATACTTCATTTACCTTCAGGGGTGTGAATTAATCTCATGAGTCGTACTCGAATCATAATCATCATTAATATATGATTGAGAGTCAAGATAATGCAAGCAAGTAAAGCATCACCATAGAGTCCAATTATGAAAGAATCCAATAATTCTGAATATTAGAGTGTAGGCGATAGAAATAACAGGTCAGAATGGAAGCAACCACCGCTACATTCACTTGCCTTCATCGAAGAAGAAAAATGTACTAGGCATGATCTGGAGTGTAGCTATCTGCTAGCGGGCATAAAACTTAGTACAAATATTTCACAAACATTTGCCAACAATCAACAAATCGCTCCTACACTTGAAACCAAGACATGGTGGAAAGCCTCCCACCCTGAACCACATGCCATACAACAGCAGCGCTGTTTGTTAATTTTGTATCTTTAAAATTATAATATTAGTGATATCAAAAAAATACTCTAGTAGTATCTGCACAAAATACTCTACAACTTCGGTATTCAACTGCCATCTATAAGTTCTAAAACATCTGACAAGATAACTGACTGAATCTGTTTTAGACAGCAGCATAGTTAACTTCAAAATTCGATATGTCACAAACTACTCAACCAAAAATCATGAAATTCTGCTGGAAGTAATAACTTTTATCCCTCTACAAAAGTCTCCATAGTTGGGAGAGCCAATTCGGCCATTTACCTGATGAAACCTACCAGTGAATAAACCCTCTCATTTTTGTCAGGCAAACAGGAACAGCCACAGTAAAACAAACATAACTGGAGTTTCATAATTCATATGAATGCACTCTTTAACAATATGGAAAGCTTATGAAATTATCTACAGCTTTTCTTACAAACCCAAGGTTTAATTCTGTTGATAAAATTGCCTAAATCTTAAGAGAATAGATTCTGTACAGAATTATGAGACTAAAAAACTGCTATAATCAAACTGCAATAACTCTCAGATATGATGTCTGATTGAGGTGTTCTTTACTGCCACGGAAAGATCTACAAATTATCTACGACTCATATATAGACTTTTTATTTGTTTGAGGCCACTAAGACCACGGAAAACTGGCATAAACAGAAACTATCGAATCTGCTATTCTGCAGAAACTAAATTCGAGATCACAACCTAACCCCATATCTAATCCAACCTCTAATCCTTTAATCCCCATGATCCACAACCTCCAAAAGCACATAATTACAGGGAGGAACAAGGATCCCTTCCTTACCTAGGGTTTCCCCAAGGAAATCTGCAAGAAGAGATGGAGTAGAACATCTCCTTGATCCTCTCTTCCTCTTCAATTCAACACACTCCTCTTCTCGATCCTTGCTGCATGGGGGAAGATCTAGGGAGGAGGAAGCAATGGAGAGCGGCTGCCATGGGAGAAGAGGGGCGGCCAGCCAAGGGTAAGGGGGAGGGGCGGCCAAGTTTGGGGGGGGGGGAAGGGGGTGGCGGCAAAGAAGGGGCAAAAGGGGGAAAAGGCCACCACTAGTGTTTCTTTGCGGGAGAAAAGAAACGACGCCACAGATGACTCTGACTTAGCATCCAACGGCCCACAACCCTTTTCCCACATCCACGCAACGCAACGAAGATCAACCTTTGGCAACATTTTTTTGGGATATTACAGGATCAGAAGGACAGAATCACCCGAAAGAGGACTCTCAAGTTTTATAATGTACAGTGGAACCAACACACTGAAGAAGAAGCTACCTGGGATACTCAAGACTTCCTAGAGAAAAAGTTTCCTAGGTTTTTAGCCTCATGTAACCTGTAAGATTTGTGTACTTTAATATAAAGTTGGAACAAACCCCACCCCACCCCTGCTCTATAAGACAAATAAGGAAATAAAGTCATGACACGTTTCCTTTTCCATTACTTACCCTAGGATCTTAAATCTCGGGACAAGATTCTTTTATGCGGGGAGGATGTAACACCCATAGTGTTACAAGAATTAAAACTTGGGCATGGCATAATATGCATTGACATTTCATTATGTATGTTACACCTAGAGTGCATCCACTAGGCTAAAAGTTCAAAACAAGTTGTGATGTGATGACTTGAAGTGCTTCGATCTTAACCCTAGAATAGGGTACTATGCCCAAGGATAGAGGTATGTGGGTGTGTGTGATACCAAATTGAGTATTATCTCAAAAGTTAGTGGAAATGTTCATAAGAGACTAAACTTGATGGATTTGAGTGGCACACAAACCTTAGAACACTCAAAACCCTAATAAGAGCCCTTGAAAACCTAATTTGTGCCCTATAAGGTGATTTCAATTTCTATACACTTTTGGACCAAATTGCATATATCAAAGTGATATAATATCAAAAACCAAACAACTTTTACATTGGAAGATTTTCATGTGTTGTGGAACAAATTGGAGTAATTTGTAAAAGTTCCCAAGGGCACCCATATGGCTAACTCTGAAATCAGTGTGATTGAGCTGACTTTGGGACATTGTATTTCTTAATCCATGGAGATTTTTTCCCTAGGTACTATAGAGATACTATAGGGGTACAAGTTTGATTAAGTGGTTAAGCCCTAAAGCTACTTAGAAATTGGAGAAAACTGGACTGAAATTTTGGCTGTCAGTTGGGTTAGATACTCAAAACTTGACTGACAATGGTGCTTGACCAACTTTCACTACAACACAAACACCCCTATAGCAACGTATACATTGCAACAAATGGTTTATGCGTTGCAAGAAATTAGGTGGCAACGGATGCTAGCAACACATATATTTATATGTTGTAAGAAAATTAACTGGCAACATTTACCATGCGTTGCAAATGTCATCCGTAGAATATCCAAATTACCTGGCAACGTTTGTCATGCATTGGAAGGGTCATTCATAATATTTATGTCACCTAACAACACTTGTCATGTGTTGCAAGTGTCATCCATAGTATTTGTGTTACCTAACAACATTTATCATGTGTTGCAAGCATTATATGCAGTATTATGCAAATCAGTATATTGGTTTTGATACTTACAAAGTACTCCCTCCTTCCCAATTACAGATCGTTTGATTTTTTTGGCACCAAGTTTGACCTACTCATCTTATTAAAAAATCATAATTACTCTCTCCATATTTTTATTTGACATTTTGTTTCATTTTTGTACTGTTTGACATCAAATATAAAAAAAGAGGGAGGTAGTACTATTTATTTTTTATGGTGGTTTAATTTTTTCCATACTTTCGTAAATATAATAGTACGAGTTGGTCAAATTTGGTGTGAAAAAAGTCAAACAACCTATAAATTGAGATTGGGGGAGTATTTCCATGTTTCTTTATCATCTGTATATACCCAGTGTGATTTCTGTCTACTATTTTGTAGAGTCTAGTAAAATCTTGTAATCCCACAATATATTTTTCTATATATTAAGCGACGACACAAAGCTCGCACCATGTTTTGTCACATCACGCTTTCCTTACCCCCATTGGATCGCCATTTTTATTTACATAGTAAAAGCTATGCACCAACACGAGCCAGCAGAGCGCCACGTGGTCGTTTTTCTCTTCAACGGTACGATTCGTATTTGACGGTGATCGCTGCTTCTCGGTAGGGGTCGGTTGCTGCCTGTTGATATCTTCTACCTCACGTTTTCTGGAAATGAGATAATTGGATTTTTGCCACTCACAATGTTGTCTTCTTGTTATAATTATCACTGTGTTTATGAAATGTGGGCCCAGCTAGGTCTATGAAATGTGGGCCTGATGACAATTTTACAAACTTGTTTCTTGCTGATGGCAAATATCAGAATCTCTTTCTGGAAATAGGGTCGACCACTAGGATGTTTTTCTATCCTCTCACACTTCCTAGAAATGACTGCGGTTGTGGCTAGGGTTTCTCAAACGCAAATCATGATGTTCTGCTCGACTGCCGCCGATACGTGAAAGCTGAAGCTCCATTAGTTTTGGAGTTCGCTTTGCCTCACCTACATGTCGAGGTATCCCTGCAGGAGTGGGCGCCGCCATGGTCTCTGGCCTCTGCCGCGGCGATCCGCATAGGGCGAGGGACTGTGAGGATCAGGGATCCCTCGGCTTCGCGCTCTGTGCGCTCTCTCTGATTTTTTTCATGGGACAAAGTATGGGTTGCATGGACCTTTGCCGTGCGACGACCTGGAGTTCACCAACTTTGCCCTTTGCTCTGGCTATGAACCTCTCCCTGATTCCATCATGGATTAAGGTACGGACGATTGCAGCACAAGTTATACAAATGCTTATTTCTTTGTGCCTCTTCACTACCCGTCAGGGATATTATTTCCCCCTTCAAAATGTTTGCTTTTGTGGCAGGTAGAGATAGTGGCGTGACAATGTTACATTGGTTATTTTTTGAAACTGAATTAAATAGTGGCCTGGCAATGTTAGATGACGACAAAATGTGTATGTACATATCTAATTGCATTGCATAAGGAATAGATGAAATCTTTGTGAAGATATATAAAATCTTAGAGACGATGTTGGCATGTGGTATTCTAATCAACAAAGAACTACAAACACTCACCACCTGATGTGCAGGTTTTAAGCCAAGGCCAACTTTTAAATTTCACAGCACAATTAGTATAGGTTCAAACAACCTCCAGCAATTCAAGAAATTAATTTTGTTGTCTAATTAATTTTTTACTAATAAATAGGCACTCTCGGGAAAAATCTGGAATCCACGAATTCACAATGAGTTGACCAATAGTTCTAACGCTTTAATGTCTACGAATTGGGTCTTCACTTGTTTGTGGCCAATCACAGGCTACCAACGTTCTGCCTTTTGAGATCTCAAGACTTTCTTAGTAACTTTAGATCGTGCTCTAGGAGTTCTCAAGTCCATAACATTAGGTTCTACTTAATGTAAATGTTCTACAAATTGGTAATAGGTTCAAAAGTTTAATAACCATATGGATACTCATACATTTATTATTTCCTTTTACATGAAAGATTTCTATGGACCTACACTTCTTCATTTTCCATAATTGTTGAGTACAATTCTTCTGCTCACCTACAGGTAAGTTCTAAACACTACCACCACCTGTGACAACATTTACACTATAATATTTCTATATGATCTGTTATGCGTTGTCGATTGCTTCTGATCTTATGATGTTCAAACAGCTCCTGCCAATATTCTTATTTAAAATGATTATGCAGTAGGGTACAATATCCTCTTCCACCATTTTCCTGAATAGGATTTTCTTAAAAAAACAGACTCGCTGAAAACATACCTATCCTGATAAACATAATGTCGCTAGGACATGTTTCACTAATATATTTTTTACATTTTTATATGGTCCTATTTTTTCCTACTTCTCCAGGTATATGGATGTCACATTATCAAACATGGAAAATTTTCATTTATATACTTTTACTTATCGACTATTTTCTCTATGTTTCATATTTAGATATACATATTATACCACTAATTGTCACAATGATATAAAGTTTGTTGTTAGTTGGATTCTATGTAAATGTGGGCTTCAACTTGTTAAGATAAAAAATCTCAACCTTAACATTTGTTATGGTTCATCTTTCTCCAAATTTTTGTGCCTTTGAATGGAGTGCTTGAGATCTGCCTGTTCTTAATATGTGCAATGAGATGGTTGTTGAATTCTGTAGTAACCTTTGTTTAATTCTAGTGCCCTAGCTGGCTTGAAATAGATTTATACAATTATCTGGTTTGATTCATTAAAAATAACAGTAGTGGTCAGTAGCCCTTGAAATTTTTTTGGACAACCAGAATTTCATAGCAGCTCTTTGACTACTGTTGAAGTTGATCTTTTTACTATTGTAGATTGTCATTGATGTAAATGTTATTAGTGGTGCTTTAAGACGACTAAGGATTGATATTTGTCAAAAGATTTGTTTTTTCTTTACAAGTGAGGAGATTGCATGGTTCAATGAAGTACTAACCTATGATCCATGGGCTAGGTCTTTTATGAGTACCTTAACTTGCAGGATATCATGCTCATATAGTAATACTACTGCCTGTCGATCTTAACAAATTTCATTCAGGAACCAGGGCACACTGATGTTCAAAAGAGTTGTCAGCAGTTCATGACATCTGGTATTTATTATATCTTCTTTTGTAGAGGGCTAGTGTGGTCTGCTTAGCAGTAGGTAATTTTTCCATTGAAAGATTAATTTATTACCGTAAGCTTGGTGACTGAGGTAGACATCTGATTTATACTTAATCTAACTGTTTCTCTATGTGAATGGATACATATAATAACTCAGGTAGCACTACAACCAACAATGTATGATGAATTGAAGGAAGTAAAGAAGACATACAATCTTATCATCTTGTCATGATTGGCAAAGTAGATGGATGCATCCTTTGCATTGGTCTCTTCTTATCACCAAGTAGTAATGTGAAGCAAGTTCATTTGTTGACTAAGAATGGATGAACATAAATCAGTAAAGAGTTTGTTGCACTAGAGATGGAGGATGAAGATGTGGTAGATTTCAATATGGCTTTGATACTATTTTCCCTTACAATCTTTGTACAGAACAAGAAAAATAACGTTGTATGTGGATGCTATTGTAATTCAAGAAATTGTTTCTAAATAATAAATATATTTGTTTATAGTTTGTGTATGGGTTTGGTATAATATATAAATTTTTAGCTACATTGATTACATTTGTATTCAAATTAAATTATTCTAATAATAATATTTATTACCTGGTTAATTTCTTGTTACACATGGAAGCGTTACTATAGTCTCTAGATATCCGTTGTAGCCTCGCAACGCTTAACTCTTGGTTTTACCAACACATGTATAAGTGTTGTTATAGATCTTAGCAACGACAGTATAGGCAACACATAATTATGCGTTGGTATAGACCTTAGCAACACACATATCAACTTTTTGCAACACATATATGCATTGCTAAAGGGGTGGTTATTTTGTAGTGTTTGGGGCCTAATTACGCATGATTTAGTGAGTATTTGACCAAGAACTTTGTAACAAAGATGAAGCCGGTTTATAGAAGAGCAACTTTTCTACAGACGGATTAGTGTGTTGTTACATAAAAATTGGAGAACAAAGCCCTCTAACTTGCTCTGTCAGGCGCACTGATGAACGATCGTGATGGTATAGTAGTAAAAGATCTTCAGATGCAGCACACCTCGCCGCCGGTGATCCCCGCGCGTAGATTCATGCCGGCCGCCGCGATTCGTGCATGTGTGAAGTGGATAACCGTGGCGGGTGAAAAGATCTTGACCACGGATGAGACCGTGAGCTGGCCACCGTACCCACTTGCCCCGCGACCGATCAAGATGACCATCGCTGGAGTTTGCCGCTTGCCGCAAGGATGCCATGTATTTGGAGGCATTACCACGTCGCAGTAGATCATAGTAGATAGCCCATCTGTCGCCTGAGACATTGCCCCGGTGAGCGCCACAGTAGTTTTGCTCCGGTGACTCACCTCCTCTCCGGCCGCCAGCTTATCTTCCCCGAATTCGAAGCCATCGCTTGCGGACGCTATAAATTGAGTTTGCGGCCTGCTCCGTTAGCTTGTTACGAAGCCTGAACACCAACTCTGGCCCCCGATTAGCCACCGTAGCCCGTGAATTCGGTACTTCCCCCAAATCGGTCAAATTCGACGTTGTTGGCATCTCGATGTGGCCAGCCATCCACAGGTTGATTCGCACTTCTCTGCTTCGTGTTCTAGCATCCTAAGAGTCTCTTGTTGCTCATAGACTCGATTAATTGAAGTAGATCGCGTTGGATCGTCGAGAACACCTCGGTCCGTCCTCGGGTTTCGCCGTCGTTGTGGGCAAGGGAACTCCAGGCCAGATTAGCTCGATTAGAGCATGGACTAGGCTCGCCTGGGCTCTAGGATGGCGATCCGATGCTCGGTTTCGATCGTCGTCGCCGTTTGTGGTGAGTTCAAGCGAGAAGATTGCCGGCGGGCGAGCACAGCGTCGCCAGGGATTAAGTTAGTGAAGAAATAGAAGTTCAGGGTTTTTTGCGCAAACGTTAGCGAGACAAATGAATAGTGCTAGGGGTTCTTTACCGTTTGTTCAAATGGTCGAGGGTCTCTGGGCAAAGTTGCCAGCGCGGGCGCGTTTCCTCTGTTCGCGGGCTGGTTTAGGCCAGAATTGGCCCAGCCCTATTCATAGTTTTTCCTTTTCTTTTCACTGCCAGACTTAGAAATTTGTAGAAAATAATAGAAAAATAGTAAAATTATGAGACCAATTTTGCTAGACTCCTAAAATCATCTAGTATTTAATAAAAATAGTTCCAAGATTTTTATTCCAAGCCTGGAATTATTTAGCATTTAAAGATGCCTAAACCAAGCCTTTTAGAATATTAGAAATAATTTAGTAGCTCCAAAAATAGTAATACTTTTTGGGTAGGCATAGTTTGATGATTAAAGGCTTTGGGGATGTTTGAAATGATTTGTACATTGTTTGGTCCCAAACCCAATAAACTAGCATCCTAGGGTTTAATTGCCTAATACTGATAGAAAACTAACTTAGGAAACCCTAGTGATTAGTATGTACCGTGAAGGAAAGTTGTATTTAAGATACAACTTGGTATGTTTCTATTATGTAACTGCATATTCATAGCATCACATAAGCATTCATGTACAAGTACTGTTATGTATAGAGAACGAGGAAGAGACTGTAGTTGAAGAAGAAGTTGTCCCGCAAGCTGAGAATCCACCAGTCGAGAACAACTTCTACTTTGACATTTGTGGAGTAGACTCGGAACCTCCTGCAACACAAGGCAAGCCCCGGTGCATTATCCCTTTCCTTGATGTTTTAAAATCTTTATCACCTTATATGATGTATTAGGTGATAGGAGTTATGTGCTAAACAATTGATGCATTTCCTTCCTTGAAAATTGATTACCCTTCCTTGATGCCCTTTTATGAAAAGGATTTTTATGATTCTTAGCCTTGCTCTTGAAAAACAAAATGTTTTATTTTAAAACAAAAGGTGATGCTTCACACTGGATGGGGATTTTTACAAAGAAAAGACTTGTGATGGTGAATCCATCAGGGCCTTGATGGGTTCAGCATCTGAAAAGATGTACCTCTCTCATGTACCAAACTTTGGGTTGTAAATGGTAAAGACGAGACTGGGTGGGTAACTTGCACGAGAAGGAAGTCTCGGTGTAGTGTCTCCATCTGAGTCGCTTAAGGACCGAGCCGATGTAGGCTTGCTAATCGAGGACCTTTTAACTAGCCACATGCCTCGTCATGGGTAAGCTTTGCCTCGGTTGGACCAATACCAGAAAGGCCACCACGCAATGGGAGTGGAGAGATGGCAAGAGTAGTGTGTACCCTTCGTGGCAAGAGGCTGGACGGTGGTGTATTTGTGCTCTCGGTTGGCGTGAACCCATTATGGTCTTAGGAAACCCGGTGGCGAGTTGACATATGCAAGGGTTAAGTGCTACATATGTCGTGTGGTTGGAGATCCCCAGTTGGGTATTAATCGATTCGGATCGCCGTTACTTCTCGGACATGAACACTTGGTCACTGCCCTACACGTAGAAATCTAGTGAACTGAAGGATTGATAAAAGACGGCTAGCATCGGCCAACTGCCTGATCTAGGATAGAAAGAAATCTAGATGCAGGTAACTACTTAACCTGATAATAAAAATGGATTTTTAAGAATCCACTTATAGTAAGATTTTCTGCAAACAGAGTCTTTGAATCTTGTTAAACTCTACCTTGATTCCCAGGGGCCAGCATATCCTTGAGAGTCTTTTTCTTTGACGGGTAAGACTTGCAAAAGTACACTCCGTACTCAGGGTTTTCGAACCCATGTTGTTGTAGGTGATGAAAAAGCCGAGTTTTGTTGTTTCTGCTCTAAGGTGGTGCCAAAGCAGGAGAAAGATCACTGAACTTGTTTGTGGTGGGTGTTTTGCCTCTAGTTATGTATAATAAGTGCTGCACTCGAACACCGGCTATGTAATAAATACTCTCTCTATATTTGGTATGAATGTAAATTATATTATTGTAATCCTTCCGCTTATTCTCTTCTGTGATTATGTGTAATGTCTGCGTGATGGGTTAAGCGCTCTTGGGCGATATGATGAAGATACAGATAACCGAAGTGGCCGAGTCATTATGCGCACCTGCATGACTGTCTGAGGTCCTTGGGACAAGGACATCTATAGGTAGGCCTAATACCTTGGGAGGTTCTGTCATAGCACATCTCTTTGTACCATCCTTCTTCTCCACAAATAACACTGGAGCGGCCTAAGGTGAGGTACTTGGTCTGATGTAGCCTTTCTCTAACAATTCATCAATCTGCTTCTTGAGTTCCACTAATTCCGGTCCGGACACTCGATAGGCTCTCTTGGAAATAGACTCGGTGCCTAGGATAAGCTCTATGGCAAATTCAACTTTACGCTAGGATGGTAAGCCTGGTAACTACTCAGGGAACACACCGGGGAATTCCGACACAATTCTAATATCCTCAATCATGTTGACCTCCTTGTCATCTACCGACAAATAGTGACAGGCTCCTTCTTCTAGTTCAGGCATGTACAACTCAGTTACTACTTCCTTTCCGGATGGGGACACTAACTTGACTGTTCTCTTGTCACAACTGATAGTGGCTTGGTTTCGGTGCAGCCAATTCATCCCTAGGATGACATCTAACCCTTGAGTACCCATCACTACTAGGTTAGCGGGGAAGTCTATCCCCTTATTTCAATCCTTAGATTTGGACACATCTTATCGGACTAAACTTCCCACAACTAAATTAACTCTTAAAGGTGGAATCATTGGTTCTACGAGGATGTTATGTGCCTCTACCCATGATGTAGAAACATGGCACCAATATCAAATAATACTTTTGCTGGATGAAATTCGACTGGAAACATACCTACTGTCACATCCTGAGCATCCTGGATTGCTTCGGCCTCCAAGTGGTTCACCTTTCCATGGTTGTAGGCCTGACCACGGTCTCCTGGTGCTTACTATGGCGCTCCTTGTCTTGTTGAGGTGTTGAAAGCTGGCGACTGCTGAGTGGTGTTCTTTGGTCAGTGCTTCGCCCAGTGGTCTTGTTCCCCACAATGGAAGCATGAGCGGCCTCCTCCTTGTGCTGGAGCTACTTGGTTGTTCTAGTTCGTTGTTGGGGCAGGAAGGCGAGGTGCCTGGTTGTTCTGACGCTGGTACTGATTTCCTCCCTGCTGGTTGTTCTGACGGTACTGCTGCTGCTGAGGAAACTGCCTCTGGTACTGCTGCTAGTGCTGATAGTGATGCTGGTGCTGGTGACCTTGAGGGTGACCTTGCTTGAACTGCTGAGGTGGGTTGCCTGAGTAGCGGGGACGACTGCTACTCCTGGCCTGAGATCCACTAATCTTGTGTCTCCTTTCCTCCATCTCCCAACGCTTCCTTTCAGTCATTATGGCTCTGTCAATTAAGTGCTGGAAAGTAGGGAAAGTGTGGTTCATCAGCTGATAGTGAAGGGGGTCAACCAAGCCTCTCAGAAGCGGTATTGCCTCTTAGCATATGTGTTAACATCTTTTGGCGCATAACGTGACAGCTGCAAAAACTTATCCCTGTACTCACTGAAAGACAGGGGGCCTTGCTTCAGAGCTAGAAACTCCTCCTTCCTTACTATCATCAGTCCTTCGGGCACATGGTAACGACAGAAGTTGTCCTTGAACTCCTCCCAGGTAATAATGGCTTCAGGGTCGGCATGGGTGGCGAGGTAAGACTCTCACCAGGACTATGCTGCTCCACTTAGGTGACGGGGATCATACAACACCTTATTGCGATCGTTGCACTGAGCAGTGTGCAACTCATGCTCCACGGTACGCAGCCAATCTTTGGCGTCCATGGGATCAGCAGAATGGGCAAAGACAGTGGGATGGCCCCTCATGAATTCTGCCTGCTTAACTCTGGGCACCTATGGCATCTGAACTTGCACTTGGGTTGAGGTGGGGATTGCTGATGTTGCACCTGCTGCATTGCTGCTAAAGTCTAACCAATCGCTTGGACTGCTTGAGTTTGCATCAGGAACATCTACTTAATAGTCATCGGGGGTGCGGTGGCAACTGCTGCTGAGCTGCCTCCTCCTCTACGCCTTTTCTCAGACATCTGTAGAAAGCACACACACACATCAGATCTGACTCTGCAGTCTTTCAACATAAGAAAAGATATATGGAAATCTTCGTAGCACTGAGCAATTGATCATCTTCACTGACTCTCAACACAGCTTCTTTGATAAAGAGGAAAGTGGACATAAAGGGATTGCCCAACTAAATAACTAACTTTATTAATAACTACACCAAGTTGCAGGGGATGCCCACACCTTGATGATAATCATTACAAAGATCCAACTTCATTACAAGTTCATCATGACAAGCATCAAAACATGTGGTAAGCAAACTAATTTTAACTAAGACTGACTAAGACTAAGACACTGAATTAAGCATTATTACAGACTCCGACTCTGTCGATCTATGGCTCCAAATCTATCTGGGTCATGTAGTCAGGGGTGTCGTATTCAAAGCGACCATGGGGCGGTGAGCGGTAAGGGTGCTGAATCCCGATAAGAGTGGGAGAACCACCATCCTGATAGTGGCGCGCTACGCGCTCAGCACGCAATTCCGCAACCTCCGCCTGAACCTTGCCCAACTCATCAAGGGGATGGTCCAGCTCAGTGTTGAGCACGGTGACCAGGTTGACCATGATGTTCAGCCTAGGATTGCCCTCACCAACGGGCGAGACAATCACACCTCCAGCACTGCTGGTAGAACAGCGAGGGTAGTACTTCAGGTTGAGGCCATCAGCTACCCCGCTGAACAATGAGCAATAATGCGAAAGCGCACGTCATGCAGCATCTTGCATGGCTGCCTCAGTAGTATCCCTCTCAGTGATAAAATAATGCTCTAAGAAGGCCTTTGCACCCCGGAGATCATCGTCCAGGCGGCGCACCAAGCAAGTAGCCTCCCACTGGTCTGGGTATAACCCGCGACGATGCTGGTAGACTACACAATGGTACTCAATAGACCAAGTGTGTCGGTCAAAGGCCCGACGTAGCAAGGTGTCGAGAGCGTAGTTGAAGTGACACCCGTGAGTGGCGTCGCGAGTGATGGGTCTAGCGATCCATCCCTCTGGCTCCTGCTCCTCTGAGAGCTTCGTGCTATGGCTCGAACTGCCACCGGCATCATCATCGTCTCCGTCAGGGTCTCCTCCAGTAGCCAGGATGCCCTGTGGTGATGCAGGGGGCATCTCTGGCTGAGGTGCAAGGGAAGGTTGCCTCCCAGACTCCACCTCCTGTTGAGGCGAGGGGGAAGAGTCATGCTGCTCCTGGCGTCGGTGCTCCTGCTCCTCGTGTAGGCGACGATGCAGTCTCTCCAGGTGGCTAGACTGACCTATCACCGTGCATCACAGAGGGCGCTCCGCCATTGCAAAAAGGGGATCACTGACTTACATGTAGTGCGTCTAATACGGGCCATCTACAAAAGACATCGTAAGCACAAGAGTGAGAGTAGAACTATGTGACCAACAAGTAAACAAAAAGTAATGTGAGACAAAAAAATTGTAAGGTGAGTAATAACATAGAATTGATCAAGATGACCAACTTTTGAAATGACACTAAAGGTCAGGGTAAGGGTAGAGGTCTATAGTCCTTAGGGCGACCATTGTAGTCTAGGTTAGCGGTCCTACAGTCAGCATGGCCTTGATACCACTTATGTCACACCCGGTTTTGGAAGGCAAACCGAATGCGAATCATGTACGTGACAGGATCAGAAACTCACGTACACAGTGATTACATAATTAGACGTCATCACACATTACTCAAAGTAAATAGCAGAAAGGTACTTTATTACATCAAGATGTCCAAGACATCCATAGAGTCTATAACATAGTCATTAACCTTATCAAAGTGTGGAATACGAAACGTAGAAGATAAGGCCTTCATAGGCAACTGACTGGGGGTTTGCCACTAAGATAACTAGAACTCATCGTAGTCCTGAAACTCCTCAAAGTCCTCCATGTTGCCAGCATCTCCTCCTGAGCACTGAGTACTGTGGGGACAACCTGGGGTGGGTGGTTTTTCAAGCAAGGGTGAGTACACATCAACGTACTCAGCAAATGTCCCGTTTGGCTAAAGTGGACTAGCTTTATGTGGAGTTGAGGTTAAGCAGTTGCTTTTAGTTGGTCAAGTATTTCTTACTAATTGTAGAGCCAAATTTTAGTAATAAACCTAGTTATTACCCAAATGTACTCCCTCCAAGAGAAAATACCAGAGATCATAATTATAACCATCATCATTAAACATCATCATAAAAGTATCCAAAGTTCTTCTAATCAAAGAGGATACCAAGGCCGCTCTTAACCGTGAGCACGACTGATATACCAGTTTCTAACACCCTGTAGAGGTTGCACACTTTACCCACAAGTCGTGATTCTTGTTCTGCCCGGAGATCATGACTCTCCATTGATCACTACCAAGGTGACCTAGCAGGGTCTCACTATGTAGCCTTTACAAAGATTTCCCATAGGTCATAGCCACCCGTTAGGTTTCTCCAGTTTGATAAACACAGTACCTCTCCCTAGAAGAAGGGTGACTAAAAAAACCAAATCAAAGAACCTCTACAACCAGCCTCGGCAGAGCAAGTACTGTGCCTGGACCCCATTGACAGCACTAAGGCAAAGCCAACTAGACCTCAGGTTCCTCTAATTAATCAGCTAAGGGTGTCCCATTCCACCGTCATGGTTGCACTATTATCCTGGGTGGTCACTCCACGAACAGGTCCTTACGAAGAGGGACTCAGAAAACAGCCTGAGTCCCCTAAAGTATCACAAGATCATCATTGGGATAACAACATCGTATCATAAGTGTTCACATCATGTTCATTGATTGAAGTAAAGCAATATCATAAAGCTAACCATGATAACCTGAAAGGTAAACAAGGATGAGGTAAATACAGACTAGTCAATCCTTAGGTTTCAATAATGTAATGTAGGACGGTGAATTATAAAATAAGTAGGACATAATAGGTCAGAGGACACTTGCCTTCACTGGGTTATTGCTCAGGAAGATCTTCGGCAACACGCTCAGGAACCACGGGCTACTCGTTGTCTAAATAAAGCGATCACGCATTCAATGCATTCGAACATAGACAAGGAACAATACACCAAACAAATGCAATCAAGTGAACCCAAGCTTGGACAGGATGTTATAAACACAAAGGATAAACCTAGGTGCTAGGGTGAATTAGTGCACTTGGAGAATAGTGATTCCCTAATTACCATGGATTACATAATTTAGTTCCAATAATTTTAGTGAGACACAAAATTATACCAGGGATAAATTCATACATGACATATTATTAATCTCACAAAATTAAACATTTAAGTATCCTTAGGGTTTTCCTTTTTATTTTCTTATTTCATAAACACACTATTACATACCAAACCCTTTAGCTTAGTCATAAAATTAAAATGCACAAAATGTGGATGATCATAATCTATTTGAAAAGAGAATATTTTTATGGACATTTTGCAATTTGAATCACTAAATTTGGAGTTCATATCAAAAGGATATGACATAAACTAGTTTTGAAGTTTGAAATAAAAAATTAGGTCCAAATCTGTGATTACTAAAAAGGCCAGGGGTCTGTTTAAAAGAAAACAGTGGTCTGCTCGCTAAACTACAAAACGGCGGGTTGATTCTCAGAAACCCAAGGGTCTCTTTAGCAAATTTACACGCTAAGGGGTATCGGGCAACCTTGACTGCACGATCACAAGCGAACGGCTGAGATCAGATCCTGCGGGCGCCGGCAGGCGAGTGCAGCTGATAGGTGGGGTAGGGAAGGGTTGAGGCACTGGCGCACGGGGCCCACGGGTCAGCGGTGTGCTGAGAGCGCGGGGCGCGTTGGCCGCTAGATCACGGATCAATGGTTCTGGCTACACGAACCATGCAAATCGTTATCCACGCATCCGGGCCATCCGATCAAGACTGGACGGTTAGGATCGGGCGCTAGGGAGTTTGTCCTCTCCGGCTGGCCACAGGCAGCACAATACGCGCCCGCGACGGCACAACCGGCGGCGAAGTAGACTGGGGCTCCTATGGGCGCGAGGGTGGTCTAGGTAACCAGGGAGGTTGGGGAGGACTCGGTGAATCCGATGGCAGGGTCGGGACAACAGGAAAGGGGGTGAGGTGGCTAGACGGTGGAGGGGCAGTCAGACCGAGGAGCACTCCAGCGAGCAATCGCAGGAGAGTAAGTGCAAGACAGGGGAAATTAGGGGCGGCGTTAGGTCGGTTACCTTGAGGAGAGATTCTGGGGCTCACGAACGGTGTCCGAGGCACGGCAAGGGCTTGGGTCGACGGTAGCGGCTCTTCGGCTGCAAAGAAAGCCTGGGTGAGCGCGGACCAGGCGATCCGGAGGAAGGGGGGCGAACCGAGGGGTGTCCCGTGTTGCGGGCGATAAGGCGGAGCTTACCGAGGCAATGGACGCAGTGAGGGCTCGATGGCGACCGCAGAATGGGCGTGAGACCACGGCAAGCGGCAGTGGAACTCCCTAGGCGCGCGCAGAGCGAGAGAGAGGGCGAGGGTGCTCGGCTGAGGGCACAACTGAGCGAGGAAGGGCGAGTGAACGAGGGCGGGGTCCAGAAAAGGCTCGAGCGCGTGGGGGCGTGGCTGGAAATCGCGCGGACGTGGGCGCTTCCACGGCGGGGAGCACGAGCGGTTCACAGGGGATGTGGCAGAACCACCCGAATTATTCCAGCTTTAGTGTCCAAGTCACGCCTCAGAGGTCTCAACGCACTTAAATTGGAATAACCCGTCAGTCACTCAGATCTAGTCTGATAAAGCCACTTATCCAGGATCAAATACCACAAGCTCACTTGAAGGTGAGTCACAGAAGAAATACAATAAAACATGAAACCTCAAATTAAAGTATAGAGTTATTACATAAATCGGAGTTTTTCAAATAAATTGAAATAAGTTCATAAGGTAATCTGCAGCGGATGATAGATATCATCGAAAGGTGAGGAATAGGGCAAGGCCTAGCCCACTACTCTTCCTGCTCCTCTCCTGCTGGAGCAGCATCCCACTTGACCGTCCAACCCAGTGGCAGGGTGTTAGGCCAAGTCACACCATCAACCATATCCTGAAGCATACCTGCAAAAATTATGCCACAAGCAAGGCTGAGTATACTAATACTCAGCTAGACTTACCCGGTGTGAGGAATCTACTCCTCTACCTCTAGACCATGCAGCTATTTGGCTGAGGGGTTTGGTTTTCCAAAGCACTAGCTGAGTCTAAGATTGATTTTAACTTTTCCAATTCTAATATCATTACTTTTAGCTAAGTTTACTCCTTCTAAGCATACATGGTAACAATCATTTAATACAATCAACATGTTATCTCATGTAAAACCTCATTTCACTTCTTAATCAATGTAGTACAAGGGGTCAAGCAGTCTCATTAGCTGCGAGAAGCAGACGATTTGAATCGAGTTTTAACCTTGCATGGTAAACCTAAACACACGACATGTAGGGGCACTCCGTCCCCACACACGTCAACCGTCCCCATCGATTCCCCGTTCGCGGCCAGGACTCACCGCCTTGGCATACAATGCTCCACTGACCCCGTCTGCCGCCATGCAGTGACCGCACTTGTACCCACCATAGCTAGCATGGGAGACCCAGTCTTAGGACGCGTGAGGGCTAAAGTCCGCGCCTGGCTTCACTCAGGTACTAGGTTTACCGGTTACCATATTTCCCGACATGTGCTTAGTACATTCAAACGCTTGACTCAGGTATCCACACATTAATCGTTAATTCCTTTTCCTGTCTCATGGACAAGGCATCCTCCCTGGATCCAAGTCCATAGACCATCATAGATCCCATTATCAAGATGAATACAATCAATTCCTGACCTCGCGCGAGTGCTAGAAAAATCACTCGACTTCTACCGAGATCCTGATTTAGCAAAGCAGCTACTCATCCTAGCATACTAGTATCCATCTCAAAAAGGAATCTTGGATTCATGCAACTAAGGGTTTCAAGCAACTCCTACACTTAAGTGCACATTACAAGCCTACAAACATTAAGTGTAGTAAAGTAGCATATATATAAATTGGTTATGCATAAAACCGGGGCTTGCCTTCAACTGCTGGGGCTGCGGGGAGATCCTCGATGGCAGGCTCGGGAGCTAGCTCCTGATCTTCCTCATGGATAGCTCCTTGCTCAGGAATGAGCACGTACTCTCCGTCAGCGAGATTGCAATCTAATGAATGCAATGAGTAAGATACATGCATGACATGATATGCAATTTAGCAACTAAAATTGTAGGGTGAAAGATTATTTAACAGGTAATAGAGCTAAGTCTGGCTATTAGAGATTTCCGGGGTATACTTAGTAAATTTGGGTCAAGTTTGATTACTGAATTGTTAGATTGTTTTTACTGTTCTACTGATCTTCCTTTTTATGTCTTAGTGATATTTTAACAAGATTCTTAGCTGCAATTATTGGGGTGAGACTTATTAATCTTTCTAATCTATCTCTTCTTTTCCATTTTCTTTTATGCTTTTAAGGTGGGTTTGAACTACAAGCCAGTTTTATAATTTTCCAAAAATTTTGTAAAAATTACAGTGGCTTCTCACTGGTGTATAACTCTCTGTCTCAATAGTTGGGGCTTAAAAAGTGAGGGGTTCTCTCTATACAAATTATCAAATATTAGGGCAGAGGGGGTGTTTTGAACTACAACTCCCTTTTAACAGTGGGTTATTCTCTAAGGTTTATTTTTGCTGGCATTTAGGTGTAATAACATGGTTTTGACAAATTTTCAGCTACTAATATTTATTTGTTATTTTACTATGATTTTCTAAAGTTTCTAGCCAAAGGGATGCTTTCTACTACCATTATACTTGAAAAATATCAAACAACAGATTTCTAAAGTTTCTTATCTTCTTCTTTGCGCAAAAGCAATCATTTTAGAATTTGGTAAGTTTTTGCTTAAGGGAAAGGGTGGTAGAATTTCTTGAATTAAATGGCCTTTTAAATGAGGTAGGGGCAATGGGTGTTATTTTGTAGTTTTGAATAGGTTTTGCATTTTTCTCTGGTGGTCTACTTCATCATTAATTTGGTAAAAAATTATTTGCCCATTGTTGCACAATTTTTGGCTTTCTTATGATTTAATTGGAACATGGCTAAAAATCAAGTTTGAATTGTTGAACCCACTTAAGATGATGGACTCGGATGTTTATTATTTTTGTAGGGATGTTCTAGTAGTTAGGAGTCTCCTGAATTTTTCGTACCAATTTTGAATGGTCCTTATATTTTTAATGATGGCCTTTCTGGTTTTATTAGTGCCTAATAAAATATTCCACCTTGGATTTGTTCTGGACTAGGGTTCTTTATATTTTTCCTAGGTTCTTTATTACTTAAGTGGATTTGTTTTGGGCAGATATAGTTTTTAATAGATAACCCTGTGTTGATCTTGTATACTGGGGTGCTTAATAATGGGTTTGGGCTTCTACAAATTTTCTTAAGTCTAGCACAGAAGCATAACTATTTTTCCTTAATTTAATAAGGTTTTGGCAGTTTCCTTATTTAATTCCAAACTCTAAAAATGACTACAGAAATCATAGGGTTCTGCATTTTTATTTGTTAGCTCATAATATTATGAATCCAGTAAAATTGGTTTGACTAAATTTGGTTAAACATTTCTCAAGATATGAATTTCTTAAGTTCTCTGCCTATTTAAAAAGAATAAACAGAAATGGTTTAAAGGAAAAAGGTTTTGCATCTGGGTCCCTGGCGAAAGTTTCTAAGTTTCATTGCAGACAGGTCCTCGGGTCAATATTCATATGAGTCTCTGACTACGTAGAAAACCCCCTAGGGTTCTGCTAAATCAAACCTGCGGTCCTTCCCCTAATGAAACAGTAACCGCGGTGGAGGAAAGGGCAGAGGGGCTTACCGGCGGCGAGATTCCTCCGGTGAAGTGGTCGAGGGTGTAGGGAAGGTCTTGACGGTCACGCCGATGTGCGGATTGTCTCCGACGATTGTCGGAGTGGGTCGGTCCACGCGCACAGGCGGGCGAGCTCGTCGGCAGCGAGGGCTCCGGCCTATCCAGGGAGGTACAGTTCAATTAAACTGGTCAGTGAGCTTCACTAGAGGTCAGGGAAGACATAGGAGCGAGGAATTGGAAAATGGCTCACTAGATAGCTCGGTTCACGCGCGGTGGCGGGTGACCGAAGTCCGGCGAGGGCGATTCTGCTTCTCCGGTGAGGCAATGCTTCGGCTCAAGCTTGGAGAAGCTTCACAGGCTCTCGGGGAAGCTATCCAAGGGCTCGGTTGAGGCTGAAGGTCTCTAGAAATGGTTGGCCACGGTGGCCGACGCTCGGGTGGCTCGAGCGGGTGGCGCAGAGCTCGCCGGAGCTAAGGGTGGTGTCTGGCCAGCGAGGGTGAGTGCGGAGTGAGGTGAGGCGCATCTGGGGGTGGTCTTAAAGGCACGGGCGAGCACGGCAGAGGGGTAGCTCTAACATGCGCTCGAGGTGTGCGCGGGCCAGCGCCAGTGCGCGCTCTGGCGTCTGGGCACGGCGTCGAGCACGAGGCAGCGCAGAGAGAGGTCATGTTCAAGCATGGATTAGCCCCAAATCTTTGAGATTATGGCCATGATCCC
Organism: Zea mays; assembly: GCF_902167145.1. NCBI lineage: Eukaryota > Viridiplantae > Streptophyta > Magnoliopsida > Poales > Poaceae > Zea > Zea mays. Next base: position 132,539,566 of record NC_050100.1, on the reverse strand, counting down.
GTTGAGAGATCTCTTCCCCTGACATTCCTTTGTCATTTGTGTGTGGAGGCTTATGGGTTTCGCTGACTGGATCAAGAGATATGGAGGGGTGAAGTTGGGTTTGTCTCACTGCTGAACTCTGAGAGAAAATCCTGGGTTTGACGTGTCTAGGGCACGCATATCGTTGCCATCTTCACACACATTACAGAGGGGTTAGTTTAGAACAAAATTGTCAATGGGGACTTAAGAATTTGAGAAAGGGATCAAGGTGAACGCGCTCAAGTTCTAGGTGAAAGCTGAAATTCAGAAATCTGATTTTCAGATTCCCCCTAGGGTGCTTTCACTTGGAGGGCCTTTTTGGGGTTTTTAATAAACTATTTTGGCCAAACTTTTATAACAATTGTTGTAGTTTAGTTAGTGTATTTCAACTTTAATAATTGGCCTAAGCCATGATTCCATGTTTTTCATGGTCTTTTTACCCCTTTTCTTCCTTTCTACTTTAGTGGTTCAATTAGGGTTGTTCTAGGGTTTTAGCAAATTGTTTCCCTTTTTGGAATGCACCATATGATTTAGGCATGATTCTTAAGATAAAATACTTAGTGGAACTTTTATTCTCAAGTTGATTGGTGTCTTTTGCCCAACTTGGTTCACATGAAATAATGGTTCTTGAGTTAGCACTGAGAGGGACTTTGAGAATTACTGGGGTGTTACAGCCTTCCCCCCTTAAAGGAATCTCGTCCAAGATTCAGGTCAGAGTCCTCCTGGGGTGAAGCGAAGGTTAAGGCTTGCTTGAATTTTGGTGGTTCATTTATCAAGGTTCTTTTAATAAACTGCTCTTCGAATGTCATCTTCTTTGCAACTTCAGAAGGAAGTCCTTTTAGCTTTAGTTTTATGATTAACCCTTTTTATATTAAGATCATTTTTCTTATATTTAGATTCAAAGGGCAGGGGGAGGGGTTGGGCATGGTTACGTACCAATTCCCTTAGGTAGACAATCGGAGAAGTTTGAATGTAGAAATTCCTCAGTCTCCCAAGTAGCCTCTTTCTCTGAGTGATTACTCCATTGGATCTTATACATCTTGATCGATTTAGCTAGAGTTGATCTTTCTTTGCAATCCAGAACCTTGGAAGGTTACTCTTGGTATGCTAGATCTGGCTCTATCTCCAATTCTGGTTCTGCTATGATCTCGGTCGGCAATCGAACACATCTCTTTAGTTGGGATACATGGAATACATTGTGGATGGCAGACATTTTTGGAGGTAACTTCAATTTGTATGCCACGGGTCCACATGCTTCTATGATCTCATAAGGTCAAATGTAACGAGGGGCTAGCTTGCCTTTGATCCCAAACCTTTGCACTCCTTTGGTGGGTGATACCTTCAAATATACGAAATCTCCCACTTCGAACTGGAGAGGTTTCCTTCTTTTATCATGGTAACTCTTCTGCCTGGCCTGAGCAGCTTCTAGATTCTTCCTGATTAGTTTGACTTTCCTCTCGGCTTCAGTCACTAAGTCAGGTCCAAAAATTTCTCTTTCTCCAGGTTGAGACCAATTGAGGGGTGTTCGACACCTCCTTCCATATAGGGCTTCGAAAGGTGCCATCTTTAGGCTGGATTGGTAACTGTTGTTATAAGCAAACTCTGCCAAGGAGAGGTACTTATCCCAGTTCTTGCCACAATCGATTGCACAAGCCCTTAACATATCTTCAAGAATTTGATTTACCCTTTCGGTCTGACCATCAGTCTGCGGGTGGTAACCTATACTTCTTATTAGCTTAGTTCCCAAAGACTCTTGCAGTTGTTCCCAAAATCTGGCAACAAATTGGGCTCCTCGGTCAGAGTCAATGGTTCAGGGCAATCCATGCAAACACACGATTCAGTCAATGTACAACTCTGCATACTTCTGAGCCTTATCAGTGGTGTGCACTAGAAAAAAATGTGCCACTTTTGTCAGTCGATCCACAATGACCCAAATTGAATCATGATGTCGAGAGGTGTTGGGCAGACCCACAATAAAATCCATGCTGATGTCATCCCATTTCCATGAAGGTACTGATAGTGGTTGCAAGGCACCAGCTGATTTTAAGTGGCTTGCCTTTATCCTCTGACTTGTGTCACATTCTGATACATATTGGGCTATCTCCCTCTTCATTCTGGTCCACCAATACAAGGGCTTCAGATCATGGTACATTTTGATGCTTCTTGGATGCATGGAAAATTTGGAGAGATGAGCTTCATCCAAGATCTTCTTCTTGAGATCCTTATTTTTAGGAACCACCAACCTGCTTTCAAACCACAATATACCCTTCCCATCTTGGCGGAAACACTTATACTTCTTTGTCTTTTGATGGAGGTCCTCTTTAATGATTTGCACTCCCTTGTCACTGAGTTGGGCCATGATTATCTGGTCTTGCAAAGTTGGCTCAATGGAAATGTGAGACAAAGCACCAGAAGGAATCACTTCAATCTTCATTTTGTTCAACTCATCACACAGGGTGTTGATGCGAGAATCCATCGTAACACAGTTGCATTGCGATTTCTGACACAAGGCATCAGCTACCACATTGGCCTTCCCTGGGTGATAGTGTACCTCCAGGTCATAGTCCTTGATCAGCTCTAGCCATCTTCTCTGCCTCATGTTGATATCAACCTATGTAAAGATATACTTGAGGCTCTTATGATCTGTGAAGATGTTGCAGTGGGTTCCCATCAAATAGTGTCTCCACATCTTCAATGCATGAACCACGACTGCTAACTCCAAGTCATGAGTGGGATAATTTTGCTCATGAGGCCTGAGTGCTCTTGACGCGTAAGCAATGACTCGGTTGTCTTGCATCAAAACACAACCTAGTCCAGTGCCAGAGGCATCACAGTACACATCAAATGGCTTGCTGCTGTCGGGTTGCGCTAACACAGGTGTTGTGGTCAGATGTTGCCTCAATGTGTGGAAGGCATCTTTGCACTTCTGACCCCAAACAAACTTGGCTCCTTTCTTCAACAATTCAGTCATGGGCTTCGCAATCCGAGAGAAATCCGGAATGAATCTTCAGTAATAACCAGCCAATCCTAGAAAACATCGAATCTAACGGACAGTCGTTGGTGGCTTCTAGTTCATCACCTCTTGCACCTTATCAGGATCAACAACTATGCTTGCCTGAGAGATAGTGTGACCCAAGAATTTGATTTCCTTTAGCCAAAAATCACATTTTGACAATTTGGCATAAAGACGGTGCTCTCGCAGACGTTGAAGCACTACATGCAAATGACCGGCATGCTCTTCTACGTTCTTTGAGTACACCAAGATATCATCGATGAAAACCACCATGAACATGTCCAATTCAGGCATGAAGACAGAGTTCATCAGATACATGAAGTATGCTGGTGCATTAGTCAGCCCAAATGACATTAGCAGATATTCATACAGCCCATATCTGGTTGAGAAGGCAGTCTTCGGAATATCACTTGCTCGTATCTTGATCTGATGATAGCTGGAGCGAAGGTCTATCTTGGAAAACACTTTGGCTCTGACTAATTGATCGAAAAGAACATCAATACGAGGCAAAGGATACTTGTTCTTGATAGTCACCGCGTTAAGTGGGCGGTAATCTATGCACAGCCTCAAGCTTTCATCTTTCTTCTTTATAAACAAGGCTGGACATCCCCAAGGTGAAGTACTTGGGCGGATGAAACCCTTGTCTAACAGTTCTTGCAATTCCTTCTTCAATTCTGCCAATTCTGCGGGTGGCATCCGGTAAGGCATTTTGGAAATAGGTGTCGTTCCCGGTTGCAACTCGATGGAGAATTCAATATCTCGGTCTGGTGGCATTCCTGGTATTTCATTAGGAAAAACATCTGCATACTCACAGACCACTAGAATCTTCTTCAAGGTTAACTATATCATAGCAAAAGCACATGATCGAGTAGAATCTTGGCTGGGCAGAAATAAGGTGAAACTCCCATAGATTGGGGATTTAATTTCAATGATGCAGCTGGCTATATCTAGCACCACTTGGTGTCGGGTCATCCAATTGGCTCCAAAAATAATGTCCACATTTTCCAATCCTAGAATAAGGAGGGTGGTCTTGACAATGTGGCTTCCCATCCGAATGGGCACGCTTTGATTTAATTGGTTTGTTGCAACCTTGCCTCCTGGCGTTGCGATCATAAAAGACCCTCGGGTATGACAGAAAGGCAATTGGCACTTAGCACTGAACTTCTAGCTAATGAAGCTATGAGATGCACCATAATCAATTAGAATTAATGTAGGTTGATTAAAAACTGAAAAGATACCAGTCATGATGGGGGCTCCCTTAGGTAACTCCTCTAGAGTAGTGAAGTTGAGCTTCCCTTGCCTGACTTGCACCTTATGCTTTCTTCCCTTGTCTTGATTCAGTGCTGGCATCTGCCTCTGCTGATTCCTTGGGCAATTCTTGGCATAATGGCCCACATTGCCACAAGTGAAGCACTTGTTCCCATTTTCCTGGCAGAACTGATGCTGTTGCAGAGGTTGATTGTTCCTTGGAGCGGGAGCTGGAAAACGATTGGGGGCTAGCTGCTGCTGCTGAGATGGCCTGATCACCCATCTGCCTGCCTGCTGCTGAAATCCTCTGCTCTGATTGTGTGAAACAATCCTGAACCTCTGGGTTTGATCGGAGGGTGCTGACATTGGTGCCTTCCTCTTCTTCTCTGCCCGGTGAGCTACAATACAATCCTCCTATGAGATGGCCAAGTTGACCAACTCATTGAAGCTATCAGCCCGAACAGTGTTGAGATGCTCACGCAACTTGGTGTTGAGACCCCTGCGGAAACGGTCTCTCTTCTTCTCATCAGAATCAACATGATACCCTGCGTACTGGCACAAGTCGTTGAAGGCCTGAGCATACTGCAATACCGTGCGGGTTCCTTGATTGAGTGCTAGAAATTCATTCAGCTTGCGGTCAAGAATTCCAGCTGGGATGTGGTGCCCTCTGAAGGCAGTCTTGAATTCTTCCCAAGAAACTTCATGACCAGCAGGTAGCATGGTGCGGAAATGGTCCCACCAAGTCCGAGCAGGTCCGCGAAGCTGCTGCGCGGCGAAGCGAGCCTTGGTGTCATCAGGGCAGTCTCCCGTGAGGAGGGGAAACTTAGACTCCATGTCGCGTAACCACACGTCAGCGTCCAACGGATCCTCTGCCTTGGTGAACAAGGGCGGCTGCATACTCAGGAACTCCTGGTAGGTCGCCGCGGCTGGAGGTCGCTGCGGCTGGCCTCCACTGTGCTGTTGAGGGTGGGGCTGACGCTGTAAGAGCTATCACAGAATTTTGTTCTGCTGAGCCATCAGCTCCTGCACCGTGGGAGCTGGGGGAGGTGGCGGGGGAACTTGCTCGTTATGCCCACGACACTGCCTAGCTGCCATATGAAAACTGAGATTGTCGCCATTGTTATCCCAATTCACAATTTCGAACAATATGCTTTTATCTTATATGGAAAGAAATTGCCATAATCATAACATTTAATTCGAACGAGGATAACATGGTTACAACATTCCACTGATCCCAAAAGTTCTCATGGGTTACATCAATTAGAAGAAGTTCCCGTAAGCCTAGTCCAAAATCTGTCGTCAACTAAGCTCGCGTGGGTTTCTATCCTCCTAACGCGTCAAAATGACTCATCAACCCTGAGTAGTGGAAGCGACACTGGATACGAGTGGAGGGGGCATCTCGGAGGCAGTTGCATTGGCACCAGGGGCTGGTCCTAACTCCTCGGGATCCTCTCCTCCCTCGCTTCCGGCCTCATTGGCCTCCAACCCCAGGTGGTGCAACCGTGTGGGCCATGTGAAAGACGTATGTGCCATGTATCCTGACTTGGTTGGGAGCAAACATAACTGGAGTTTCATAATTCATATGAATGCACTCTTTAACAATCTGGAAAGCTTATGAAATTATCTACAGCTTTTCTTACAAACCCAAGGTTTAATTCTGTTGATAAAATTGCCTAAATCTTAAGAGAATAGAATCTATACAGAATTATGAGACTGAAAAACTGCTATAATCAAACTGCAATAACTCTCAGATATGATGTCCGATTGAGGTGTTCTTTGCTGCCACGGAAAGATCTACAAATTATCTACGACTCATATATAGACTTTTTATTTGTTTGAGGCCACTAAGACCACGGAAAACTGGCATAAACAGAAACTATCGAATCTGCTATTCTGCAGAAACTAAATTCGAGATCACAACCTAACCCCATATCTAGTCCAACCTCTAATCCTTTAACCCCCATGATCCACAACCTCCAAAAGCACATAATTACAGGGAGGAACAAGGATCCCTTCCTTACCTAGGGTTTCCCCAAGGAAATCTACAAGAAGAGATGGAGTAGAACATCTCCTTGATCCTCTCTTCCTCTTCAATTCAACGTGCTCCTCCTCTTCTCGATCCTTGCTGCGTGGGGGAAGATCTAGGGAGGAGGAAGCAATGGAGAGCGGCTGCCATGGGAGAAGAGGGGCGGCCAGCCAAGGGTAAGGGGGAGGGGCGGCCAAGTTTGGGGGGGAAGGGGGTGGCGGCCAAGAAGGGGCAAAAGGGGGAAAAGGCCACCACTAGTGTTTCTTTGCGGGAGAAAAGAAACGACGCCACAGATGACTCTGACTTAGCATCCAATGGCCCACAACCCTTTTCCCACATCCACGCAACGCAATGAAGATCAACCTTTGGCTATATTTTTTTGGGATATTACAGGATCAGAAGGACAGAATCACCCGAAAGAGGACTCTCAAGTTTTATAATGTACAGTGGAACCAACACACTGAAGAAGAAGCTACCTGGGATACTCAAGACTTCCTAGAGAAAAAGTTTCCTAGGTTTTTAGCCTCATGTAACCTATAAGATTTGTGTACTTTAATATAAAGTTGGAACAAACCCCACCCCACCCCTGCTCTGTAAGACAAATAAGGAAATAAAGTCATGACACGTTTTCTTTTCCATTACTTACCCTAGGATCTTAAATCTCGGGACAAGATTCTTTTATGCGGGGAGGATGTAACACCTCTGGTGTTACAAGAATTAAAACTTGGGCATGGCATAATATGCATTGACATTTCATTATGTATGTTACACCTAGAGTGCATCCACTAGGCTAAAAGTTCAAAACAAGTTGTGATGTGATGACTTGAAGTGCTTCGATCTTAACCCTAGAATAGGGTACTATGCCCAAGGATAGAGGTATGTGGGTGTGTGTGATACCAAATTGAGTATTATCTCAAAAGTTAGTGGAAATGTTCATAAGAGACTAAACTTGATGGATTTGAGTGGCACACAAACCTTAGAACACTCAAAACCCTAATAAGAGCCCTTGAAAACCTAATTTGTGCCCTATAAGGTGATTTCAATTTCTATACACTTTTGGACCAAATTGCATATATCAAAGTGGTATAATATCAAAAACCAAACAACTTTTACATTGGAAGATTTTCAAGTGTTGTGGAACAAATTGGGGTAATTTGTAAAAGTTCCCAAGGGCACCCATATGGCTAACTCTGAAATCAGTGTGATTGAGCTGACTTTGGGACATTGTATTTCTTAATCCATGGAGATTTTTTCCCTAGGTACTATAGAGATACTATAGGGGTACAAGTTTGATTAAGTGGTTAAGCCCTAAAGCTACTTAGAAATTGGAGAAAACTGGAATGAAATTTTGGCTGTCAGTTGGGTTAGATACTCAAAACTTGACTGACAATGGTGCCCGACCAACTTTGGGGCCTAATTACGCATGATTTAGTGAGTATTCGACCAAGAACTTTGTAACAAAGATGAAGCCGGTTTATAGAAGAGCAACTTTTCTACAGACGGATTAGTGTGTTGTTACATAAAAATTGGAGAACAAAGCCCTCTAACTTGCTCTGTCAGGCGCACTGATGAACGATCGTGATGGTATAGTAGTAAAAGATCTTCAGATGCAGCACACCTCGCCGTCGGTGATCCCCGCGCGTAGATTCACGCCGGCCGCCGCGATTCGTGCATGTGTGAAGTGGATAACCGTGGCGGGTGAAAAGATCTTGACCACGGATGAGACCGTGAGCTGGCCACCATACCCACTTGCCCCGCGACCGATCAAGATGACCATCGCTGGAGTTCGCCGCTTGCCACAAGGATGCCATGTATTTGGAGGCATTACCACGTCGCAGTAGATCATAGTAGATAGCCCATCTGTCGCCTGAGACATTGCCCCGGTGAGCGCCACAGTAGTTTTGCTCCGGTGACTCACCTCCTCTCCGGCCGCCAGCTTATCTTCCCCGAATTCGGAGCCATCGCTTGCGGACGCTATAAATTGAGTTTGCGGCCTGCTCCGTTAGCTTGTTACGAAGCCAGAACACCAACTCTGGCCCCCGATTAGCCACCGTAGCCCGTGAATTCGGTACTTTCCCATAAAAGGTCAAATTCGCCGCTGTTGGCATCTCGATGTGGCCAGCCATCCACAGGTTGATTCGCACTTCTCTGCTTCGTGTTCTAGCATCCTAAGATTCTCTTGTTGCTCATAGACTTGATTAATTGAAGTAGATCGCGCTGGATCGTCGAGAACACCTCGGTCCGTCCTCGGGTTTCGCCGTCGTTGTGGGCAAGGGAACTCCAGGCCAGATTAGCTCGATTAGAGCATGGACTAGGCTCGCCTGGGCTCTAGGGTGGCGATCCGATGCTCGGTTTCGATCGTCGTCGCCGTTTGTGGTGAGTTCAAGCGAGAAGATTGCCGCCGGGCGAGCACGGCGTCGCCAGGGACTAAGTTAGTGAAGAAATAGAAGTTCAGGGTTTTTTGCGCAAACGTTAGCGAGACAGATGAATAGTGCTAGGGGTTCTTTACCGTTTGTTCAAATGGCCGAGGGTCTCTGGGCAAAGTTGCCAGCGCGAGCGCGTTTCCTCTGTTCGCGGGCTGGTTTAGGCCAGAATTGGCCCAGCCCTATTCATAGTTTTTCCTTTTCTTTTCACTGCCATACTTAGAAATTTGTAGAAACTACTAGAAAAATAGTAAAATTATGAGACCAATTTTGCTAGACTCCTAAAATCATCTAGTATTTAATAAAAATAGTTCCAAGATTTTTATTCCAAGCCTGGATTTATTTAGCATTTAAAGATGCCAAAACCAAGCCTTTTAGAATTTTAGAAATAATTTAGTAGCTCCAAAAATAGTAATACTTTTTGGGTAGGCTTAGTTTGATGATTAAAGGCTTTGGGGATGTTTGAAATGATTTGTACATTGTTTGGTCCCAAACCCAATAAACTAGCATCCTAGGGTTTAATACTGATAGAAAACTAACTTAGGAATCCCTAGTGATTAGTATGTACCGTGAAGGAAAGTTGTATTCAAGATACAACTTGGTATGTTTCTATTATGTAACTGCATATTCATAGCATCACATAAGCATTCATGTACAAGTACTGTTATGTATAGAGAACGAGGAAGAGACTGTAGTTGAAGAAGAAGTTGTCCCGCAAGCTGAGAATCCACCAGTCGAGAACAACTTCTACTTTGACATTTGTGGAGTAGACTCGGAACCTCCTGCAACACAAGGCAAGCCCGGTGCATTATCCCTTTCCTTTATGTTTTAAAATCTTTATCACCTTATATGATGTATTAGGTGATAGGAGTTATGTGCTAAACAATTGATGCATTTCCTTCCTTGAAAATTGATTACCCTTCCTTGATGCCCTTTTATGAAAAGGATTTTTATGATTCTTAGCCTTGCTCTTGAAAAACAAAATGTTTTATTTTAAAACAAAAGGTGATGCTTCACACTGGATGGGGATTTTTACAAAGAAAAGACTTGTGATGCTGAATCCATCAGGGCCTTGATGGGTTCAGCATCTGAAAAGATGTACCTCTCTCAGGTACCAAACTTTGGGTTGTAAATGGTAAAGACGAGACTGGGTGGGTAACTTGCACGAGAAGGAAGTCTCGGTGTAGTGTATCCATCTGAGTCGCTTAAGGACCGAGCCGATGTAGGCTTGCTAATCGAGGACCTTTTAACTAGCCACATGCCTCGTCATGGGTAAGCTTTGCCTCGGTTGGACCAATACCAGAAAGGCCACCATGCAATGGGAATGGAGAGATGGCAAGAGTAGTGTGTACCCTTCGTGGCAAGAGGCTGGACGGTGGTGTATTTGTGCTCTCGGTTGGCGTGAACCCATTATGGTCTTGGGAAACCCGGTGGCGAGTTGACATATGCAAGGGTTAAGTGCTACATATGTCGTGTGGTTGGAGATCCCCAGCTGGGTATTAATCGATTCGGATCGCCGTTACTTCTCGGACATGAACACTTGGTCACTGCCCTACACGTAGAAATCTAGTGAACTGAAGGATTGATAAAAGACGGCTAGCATCGGCCAACTGCCTGATCTAGGATAGAAAGAAATCTAGATGCAGGTAACTACTTAACCTGATAATAAAAATGGATTTTTAAGGATCCACTTATAGTAAGATTTTCTGCAAACAGAGTCTTTGAATCTTGTTAAACTCTACCTTGATTCCCAGGGGCCAGCATATCCTTGAGAGTCTTTTTCTTTGATGGGTAAGACTTGCAAAAGTACACTCCGTACTCAGGGTTTTCGAACCCATGTTGTTGTAGGTGATGAAAAAGTCGAGTTTTGTTGTTTCTGCTCTAAGGTGGTGCCAAAGCAGGAGAAAGATCACTGAACTTGTTTGTGGTGGGTGTTTTGCCTCCCAGTTATGTATAATAAGTGCCGCACTCGAACACCGGCTATGTAATAAATACTCTCTCTATTTTTGGTATGAATGTAAATTATATTATTGTAATCCTTCTGCTTATTCTCTTCTGTGATTATGTGTAATGTCTGCGTGATGGGTTAAGCGCTCTTGGGCGATATGATGAAGATACAGATAACCGAACTGGCCGAGTCATTATGCGCACCTGCATGACTGTCTGAGGTCCTTGGGACAAGGACATCTATAGGTAGGCCTAATACCTTGGGAGGTTCTGTCATAGCACATCTCTTTGTACCATCCTTCTTCTCCACAAATAACACTAGAGCGGCCTAAGGTGAGGTACTTGGTCTGATGTAGCCTTTGTCTAACAATTCATCAATCTGCTTCTTGAGTTCCACTAATTCCGGTCCGGACACTCGATAGGCTCTCTTGGAAATAGGGGCGGTGCCTAGGATAAGCTCTATGGCAAATTCAACTTTACGCTAGGATGGTAAGCCTGGTAACTACTCAGGGAACACACCGGGGAATTCCGACAAAATTCTAATATCCTCAATCATGTTGACCTCCTTGTCATCTACCGATAAATAGTGACAGGCTCCTTCTTCTAGTTCAGGCATGTACAACTCAGTTACTACTTCCTTTCCGGATGGGGACACTAACTTGACTGTTCTCTTGTCACAACTGATAGTGGCTTGGTTTCGGTGCAGCCAATTCATCCCTAGGATGACGTCTAACCCTTGAGTACCCATCACTACTAGGTTAGCGGGGAAGTCTATCCCCTTATTTCAATCCTTAGATTTGGACACATCTTATCGGACTAAACTTCCCCCAACTAAATTAACTCTTAAAGGTGGAATCATTGGTTCTACGAGGATGTTATGTGCCTCTACCCATGATGTAGAAACATGGCACCAATATCAAATAATACTTTTGCTGGATGAAATTCGACTGGAAACATACCTACTGCCACATCCTGAGCATCCTGGATTGCTTCGGCCTCCAAGTGGTTCACCTTTCCATGGTTGTAGGCCTGACCACGGTCTCCTAGTGCTTACTATGGCGCTCCTTGTCTTGTTGAGGTGTTGAAAGCTGGCGACTGCTGAGTGGTGTTCTTTGGTCAGTGCTTCGCCCAGTGGTCTTGTTCCCCACAATGGAAGCATGAGCGGCCTCCTCCTTGTGCTGGAGCTGCTTGGTTGTTCTAGTTCGTTGTTGGGGCAAGAAGGCGAGGTGCCTGGTTGTTCTGACGCTGGTACTGATTTCCTCCCTGCTGGTTGTTCTGACGGTACTGCTGCTGCTGAGGAAACTGCCTCTGGTACTGCTGCTAGTGCTGATAGTGATGCTGGAGCTAGTGACCTTGAGGGTGACCTTGCTTGAACTGCTGAGGTGGGTTGCCTGAGTAGCGGGGACGACTGCTACTCCCGGCCTGAGATCCACTAATCTTGTGTCTCCTTTCCTCCATCTCCCAACGCTTCCTTTCAGTCATTATGGCTCTGTTGATTAAGTGCTGGAAAGTAGGGAAAGTGTGGTTCATCAGCTGATAGTGAAGGGGGTCAACCAAGCCTCTCAGAAGCGGTATTGCCTCTTAGCATATGTGTTAACATCTTTTGGCGCATAACATGACAGCTGCAAAAACTTATCCCTGTACTCACTGAAAGACAGGGGGCCTTGCTTCAGAGCTAGAAACTCCTCCTTCCTTACTATCATCAGTCCTTCGGGCACATGGTAACGACAGAAGTTGTCCTTGAACTCCTCCCAGGTAATAATGGCTTCAGGGTCGGCATGGGTGGCGAGGTAAGACTCTCACCAGGACTATGCTGCTCCACTTCGGTGACGGGGACCATACAACACCTTATTGCGATCGTTGCAATGAGCAGTGTGCAACTCATGCTCCACGGTACGTAGTCAATCTTCGGCGTCCATGGGATCTGCAGAATGGGCAAAGACAGTGGGATGGCCCCTCATGAATTCTGCCTGCTTAACTCTAGGCACCTATGGCATCTGAACTTGCACTGGGTTCAGGTGGGGATTGCTGATGTTGCACCTGCTGCATTGCTGCTAAGGTCTGACCAATCGCTTGGACTGCTTGAGTTTGCATCAGGAACATCTGCTTAATAGTCATCGGGGGTGCGGTGGCAACTACTGCTGAGCTGCCTCCTCCTAGGGTGCCTGCTGCTCCTGCTGAGCATGCCTTCCACCTCTACGCCTTTTCTCAGACATCTGTAGAAAGCACACACACATCAGATCTGACTCTGCAGTCTTTCAACATAAGAAAAGATATATGGAAATCTTCGTAGCACTGAGCAATTGATCATCTTCACTGACTCTCAACACAGCTTCTTTGATAAAGAGGAAAGTGGACATAAAGGGATTGCCCAACTAAATAACTAACTTTATTAATAACTACACCAAGTTGCAGGGGATGCCCACACCTTGATGATAATCATTACAAAGATCCAACTTCATTACATGTTCATCATGACAAGCATCAAAACATGTGGTAAGCAAACTAATTTTAACTAAGACTGACTAAGACTAAGACACTGAATTAAGCATTATTACAGACTCCGACTCTGTCGATCTATGGCTCCAAATCTATCTGGGTCATGTAGTCAGGGGTGTCGTATTCAAAGCGACCACGGGGCGGCGAGCGGTAAGGGTGCTGAATCCCGATAGGAGTGGGAGAACCACCATCCTGATAGTGGCGCGCTACGCGCTCAGCACGCAATTCCGCAACCTCCGCCTGAACCTTGCCCAACTCATCAAGGGGATGGTCCAGCTCGGTGTTGAGCACGGCGACCAGGTTGACCATGATGTTCAGCCTAGGATTGCCCTCACCAACGGGCGAGACAATCACACCTCCAGCACTGCTGGTAGAACGGCGAGGGTAGTACTTCAGGTTGAGGCCATCAGCTACCCCGCTGAACAACGAGCAATAATGCGAAAGCGCACGTCATGCAGCATCTTGCAAGGCTGCCTCGGTAGTATCCCTCTTAGTGATAAAATAATGCTCTAAGAAGGCCTTTGCACCCCGGAGATCGTCGTCCGGGCGGCGCACCAAGCAAGTAGCCTCCCACTGGTCTGGGTATAACCCGCGACGATGCTGGTAGACTACACAATGGTACTCAATAGACCAAGTGTGTCGGTCAAAGGCCCGACGTAGCAAGGTGTCGAGAGCGTAGTTGAAGTGACACCCGTGAGTGGCATCGCGAGTGATGGGTCTAGCGATCCATCCCTCTGGCTCCTGCTCCTCTGAGAGCTTCATGCTATGGCTCGAACTGCCACCGGCATCATCATCGTCTCCGTCAGGGTCTCCTCCAGTAGCCAGGATGCCCTGTGGTGATGCAGGGGGCATCTCTTGCTGAGGTGCAGGGGAAGGTTGCCTCCCAGACTCCACCTCCTGCTGAGGCGAGGGGGAAGAGTCCTGCTGCTCCTGGCGTCGGCACTCCTTCTCCTCGTGTAGGCGACGATGCAGTCTCTCCAGGTGGCTAGACTGACCTATCACCGTGCGGCACAGAGGGCGCTCCGCCAGGCAAGAGGGCAAAAAGGGGATCACTGACTTACATGCAGTGCATCTAATACGGGCCATCTACAAAAGACATCGTAAGCACAAGAGTGAGAGTAGAACTATGTGACCAGCAAGTAAACAAAAAGTAATGTGAGACAAAAAAAATTGTAAGGTGAGTAATAACATAGAATTGATCAAGATGACCAACTTTTGAAATGACACTAAAGGTCAGGGTAAGGGTAGAGGTCTATAGTCCTTAGGGCGACCATTGTAGTCTAGGTTAGCGGTCCTACAGTCAGCATGGCCTTGATACCACTTATGTCACACCCGGTTTTGGAAGGCAAACCGAATGCGAACCATGTACGTGATAGGATCAGAAACTCACATACACAGTGATTACATAATTAGACGTCATCACACATTACTCAAAGTAAATAGCGGAAAGGTACTTTATTACATCAAGATGTCCAAGACATCCATAGAGTCTATAACATAGTCATTAACCTTATCAAAGTGTGGAATACGAAACGTAGAAAATAAGGCCTTCATAGGCAACTGACTAGGGGTTTGCCACTAAGATAACTAGAACTCATCGTAGTCCTGAAACTCCGCAAAGTCCTCCATGTTGCCAGCATCTCCTCCTGAGCACTGAGTACTGTGGGGACAACCTGGGGTGGGTGGTTTTTAAAGCAAGGGTGAGTATACATCAACGTACTCAGAAAATGTCCCGTTTGGCTAAAGTGGACTAGCTTTATGTGGAGTTGAGGTTAAGCAGTTGCTTTTAGTTGGTCAAGTATTTATTACTAATTGTAGAGCCAAATTTTAGTAATAAACCTAGTTATTACCCAAATGTACTCCCTCCAAGAGAAAATACCAGAGATCATAATTATAACCATCATCATTAAACATCATCATAAAAGTATCCAAAGTTCTTCTAATCAAAGAGGATACCAAGGCCGCTCTTAACCGTGAGCACGACTGATATACCAGTTTCTAACACCCTGTAGAGGTTGCACACTTTACCCACAAGTCGTGATTCTTGTTCTGCCCAGAGATCATGACTCTCCATTGATCACTACCAAGGTGACCTAGCAGGGTCTCACTATGTAGCCTTTACAAAGATTTCCCATAGGTCATAGCCACCCGTTAGGTTTCTCCAGTTTGATAAATACAGTACCTCTCCCTAGAAGAAGGGTGACAAAAAAAACCAAATCAAAGAACCTCTACAACCAGCCTCGGCAGAGCAAGTACTGTGCCTGGACCCCATTGACAGCACTAAGGCAAAGCCAACTAGACCTCAGGTTCCTCTAATTAATCAGCTAAGGGTGTCCCATTCCACCCTCATGGTTGCACTATTATCCTGGGTGGTCACTCCACGAACAGGTCCTTACGAAGAGAGACTCAGAAAACAGCCTGAGTCCCCTAAAGTATCACAAGATCATCATTGGGATAACAACATCGTATCATAAGTGTTCACATCATGTTCATTGATTGAAGTAAAGCAATATCATAAAGCTAACCATGATAACCTGAAAGGTAAACAAGAATGAGGTAAATACAGACTAGTCAATCCTTAGGTTTCAATAATGTAATGTAGGACGGTGAATTATAAAATAAGTAGGACATAATAGGTCAGAGGACACTTGCCTTCACTGGGTTATTGCTTAGGAAGATCTTCGGTTACACGCTCAGGAACCACGGGCTACTCGTTGTCTAAATAAAGCGATCACGCATTCAATGCATTCGAACATAGACAAGGAACAATACACCAAACAAATGCAATCAAGTGAACCCAAGCTTGGACAGGATGTTATAAACACAAAGGATAAACCTAGGTGCTAGGGTGAATTAGTGCACTTGGAGATTAGTGATTCCCTAATTACCATGGATTACATAATTTAGTTCCAATAATTTTAGTGAGACACAAAATTATACCAGGGATAAATTCATACATGACATATTATTAATCTCACAAAATTAAACATTTAAGTATCCTTAGGGTTTTCCTTTTTATTTTCTTATTTCATAAACACACTATTACATACAAAACCCTTTAGCTTAGTCATAAAATTAAAATGCACAAAATGTGGATGATCATAATCTATTTGAAAAGAGAATATTTTTATGGACATTTTGCAATTTGAATCACTAAATTTAGAGTTCATATCAAAAGGATATGACATAAACTAGTTTTGAAGTTTGAAATAAAAAATTAGGTCCAAATCTGTGATTACTAAAAAGGCCAGGGGTCTGTTTAAAAGAAAACAGTGGTCTGCTCGCTAAACTACAAAACGGCGGGTTGATTCTCAGAAACCCAAGGGTCTCTTTAGCAAATTTACACGCGAAGGGGTATCAGGCAACCTTGACCGCACGATCACAAGCGAACGGATGAGATCAGATCCTGCGGGCGCCGGCATGCGAGTGCAGCTCATAGGTGGGGTAGGGAAGGGTTGAGGCACTGGCGCACGGGGCCCACGGGTCAGCGGTGTGCTGAGAGCGCGGGGCGCGTTGGCCGCTAGATCACGGATCAATGGTTATGGCTACACGGACCATGCAAATCGTTATCCACGCATCCGGGCCATCCGATCAAGACTGGACGGTTAGGATCGGGCGCTAGGGAGTTTGTCCTCTCCGGCTGGCCACAGGCAGCACAATACGCACCCGCGACGGCACAACCGGCGGTGAAGTAGACTGGGGCTCCTAGGGGCGCGAGGGTGGTCTAGGTAACCTGGGAGGTTGGGGAGGACTCGGTGAATCCGATGGCAGGGTTGGGACAACAGGAAAGGGGGTGAGGTGGCCAGACGGTGGAGGGGCAGTCCTTGGCGGACCGGGGAGCACTCCAGCGAGCAATCGCAGGAGAGTAAGTGCAAGACATGGGAAATTAGGGGCGGGGTTAGGTCGGTTACCTTGAGGAGAGATTCTGGGGCTCACAAATGGTGTCCGAGGCACGGCAAGGGCTTGGGTCGACGGTAGCGGCTCTTCGGCTGCAAAGAAAGCCTGGGTGAGCGCGGACCAGGCGATCCGGAGGAAGGGGGGCGAACCGAGGGGTGTCCCGTGTTGCGGGCGATAAGGCGGAGCTTACCGAGGCAATGGACACAGTGAGGGCTCGATGGCGACCGCAGAATGGGCGTGAGACCACGACAAGCGGCAGTGGAACTCCCTAGGCGCGCGCAGAGCGAGAGAGAGGGCAAGGGTGCTCGGCTGAGGGCACAACTGAGCGAGGAAGGGTGAGTGAACGAGGGCGGGGTCCAGAAAAGGCTCGAGCGCGTGGGGGCGTGGCTGGAAATCGCGTAGACGTGGGCGCGTCCACGGCGGGGAGCACGAGCGGTTCACAGGGGATGTGGCAGAACCACCCGAATTATTCCAGCTTTAGTGTCCAAGTCACGCCTCAGAGGTCTCAACACACTTAAATTGGAATAACCCGTCAGTCACTCAGATCTAGTCTGATAAAGCCACTTATCCAGGATCAAATACCACAAGCTCACTTGAAGGTGAGTCACAGAAGAAATACAATAAAACATGAAACCTCAAATTAAAGTACTAGAGTTATTACATAAATCGGAGTTTTTCAAATAAATTGAAATAAGTTCATAAGGTAATCTGCAGCGGATGATCGATATCATCGAAAGGTGAGGAATAGGGCAAGGCCTAGCCCACTACTCTTCCTGCTCCTCTCCTGCTGGAGCAGCATCCCACTCGACCGTCCAACCCAGTGGTAGGGTGGTAGGCCAAGTCACACCATCAACCATATCCTGAAGCATACCTGCAAAAATTATGCCACAAGCAAGGCTGAGTATACTAATACTCAGCTAGACTTACCCGGTGTGAGGAATCTACTCCTCTACCTCTAGACCATGCAACTATTTGGCTGAGGGGTTTGGTTTGCCAAAGCACTAGCTGAGTCTAAGATAGATTTTAACTTTTCCAATTCTAATATCATTACTTTTAGCTAAGTTTACTCCTTCTAAGCATGCATGGTAACAATCATTTAATACAATCAACATGTTATCTCATGTAAAACCTCATTTCACTTCTTAATCAATGTAGTACAAGGGGTCAAGCAGTCTCATTAGCTGCGAGAAGCAAACGATTTGAATCGAGTTTTAACCTTGCATGGTAAACCTAAACACACGACATGTAGGGGCACTCTGTCCCCACACACGTCAACCGTCCCCATCGATTCCCCGATCGCGGCCAGGACTCACCGCCTTGGCATACAATGCTCCACTGACCCCGTCTGCCGCCATGCAGTGACTGCACTTGTACCCACCATAGCTAGCATGGGAGACCCAGTCTCAGGACGCGTGAGGGGTAAAGTCCGCGCCTGGCTTCACTCAGGTACTAGGTTTACCGGTTACCATATTTCCCGACGTGTGCTTAGTACATTCAAACGCTTGACTCAGGTATCCACACATTAATCGTTAATTCCTTTTCCTGTCTCATGGACAAGGCATCCTCCCTGGATCCAAGTCCATAGACTATCATTGATCCCGTTATCAAGATGAATACAATCAATTCCTGACCTCGCGCGAGTGCTAGAAAAATCACTCGACTTCTACCGAGATCCTGATTTAGCAAAGCAGCTACTCATCCTAGCTTACTAGTATCCATCTCAAAAAGGAATCTTGGATTCATGCAACTAAGGGTTTCAAGCAACTCCTACACTTAAGTGCACATTACAAGCCTACAAACATTAAGTGTAGTAAAGTAGCATATATATAAATTGGTTATGCATAAACCGGGGCTTGCCTTCAACTGCTGGGGCTACGGGGAGATCCTCGATGGCAGGCTCGGGAGCTAGCTCCTGATCTTCCTCATGGATAGCTCCTTGCTCAGGAATGAGCACGTACTCTCCGTTAGCGAGATTGCAATCTAATGAATGCAATGAGTAAGATACATGCATGACATGATATGCAATTTAGCAACTAAAATTGTAGGGTGAAAGATTATTTAACAGGTAATAGAGCTCAGTCTGGCTATTAGAGATTTCCGGGGTATACTTAGTAAATTTGGGTCAAATTTGATTACTGAATGGTTAGATTGTTTTTACTGTTCTACTGATCTTCCTTTTTATGTCTTAGTGATATTTTAACAAGATTGTTAGCTGCAATTATTGGGGTGAGACTTATTAATCTTTCTAATCTATCTCTTCTTTTCCATTTTCTTTTATGCTTTTAAGGTGGGTTTGAACTACAAGCCAGTTTTATAAATTTCCAAAAATTCTGTAAAAATTACAGTGGCTTCTCACTGGTGTATAACTCTCTGTCTCAATAGTTGGGGCTTAAAAAGTGAGGGGTTCTCTCTGTACAAATTATCAAATATTAGGGCAGAGGGGGTGTTTTGAACTACAACTCCCTTTTAACAGTGGGTTATTCTCTAAGGTTTATTTTTGCTGGCATTTAGGTGTAATAACATGGTTTTGACAAATTTTCAGCCACTAATATTTATTTGTTATTTTACTATGATTTTCTAAAGTTTCTAGCCAAAGGGGTGCTTTCTACTACCATTATACTTGAAAAATATCAAACAACAGATTTCTAAAGTTTCTTATCTTCTTCTTTGCGCAAGAGCAATCATTTTAGAATTTGGTAAGTTTTTGCTTAAGGGAAAGGGTGGTAGAATTTCTTGAATTAAATGGCCTTTTAAATGAGGTAGGGGCAATGAGTGTTATTTTGTAGTTTTGAATAGGTTTTGGATTTTTCTCTGGTGGTCTACTTCATCATTAATTTGGTAAAAAATTATTTGCCCATTGTTGCACAATTTTTGGCTTTCTTATGATTTAATTGGAACATGGCTAAAAATCAAGTTTTAATTGTTGAACCCACTTAAGATGATGGACTGGGATGTTTATTATTTTTGTAGGGATGTTCTAGTAGTTAGGAGTCTCCTGAATTTTTCTTACCAATTTTGAATGGTCCTTATATTTTTAATGATGGCCTTTCTGGTTTTATTAGTGCCTAATAAAATATTCCACCTTGGATTTGTTCTGGACTAGGGTTCTTTATATTTTTCCTAGGTTCTTTATTACTTAAGTGGATTTGTTTTGGGTAGATATAGTTTTTAATAGATAACCCTGTGGTTATCTTGTATACTGGGGTGCTTAATATTTTTAAAAAGTGCCTAAGTTGGGTTTGGGCTTCTACAAATTTTCTTATGTCTAGCACAGAAGCATAACTATTTTTCCTTAATTTAATAAGGTTTTGGCAGTTTCCTTATTTAATTCCAAACTCTAAAAATGACTACAGAAATCATAGGGTTCTGCATTTTTATTTGTTAGCTCATAATATTATGAATCCAGTAAAATTGGTTTGACTAAATTTGGTTAAACATTTCTCAAGATATGAATTTCTTAAGTTCTCTGCCTATTTAAAAAGAATAAACATAAATGGTTTAAAGGAAAAAGGTTTTGCATCTGGGTCCCTGGCGAAAGTTTCTAAGTTTCATTGCAGACAGGTCCTCGGGTCAATATTCATATGAGTCTCTGACTACGTAGAAAACCCCCTAGGGTTCTGCTAAATCAAACCTGCGGTCCTTCCCCTAATGAAAAAGTAACCGTGGTGGAGGAAAGGGCAGAGGGGCTTACCGGTGGCGAGATTCCTCCGGTGAAGTGGTCGAGGGTGTAGGGGAGGTCTTGACGGTCACGCCGATGTGCGGATTGTCTCCGACGATTGTCGGAGTGGGTCGGTCCACGCGCACAGGCGGGCGAGCTCGTCGGCAGCGAGGGCTCCGGCCTATCCAGGGAGGTACAGTTCAATTAAACTGGTCAGTGAGCTTCACTAGAGGTCAGGGAAGACATAGGAGCGAGGAATTGGAAAATGGCTCACTAGATAGCTCGGTTCACGCGCGGTGGCGGGTGACCGAAGTCCGGTGAGGGCGATTCTGCTTCTCCGGTGAGGCAATGCTTCGGCTCAAGCTTGGAGAAGCTTCACAGGCTCTCGGGGAAGCTATCCAAGGGCTCGGTTGAGGCTGAAGGTCTCTAGAAATGGTTGGCCACGGTGGCCGACGCTCGGGTGGCTCGGGCGGGTGGCGCAGAGCTCGCCGGAGCTAAGGGTGGTGTCTGGCCAGCGAGGGTGAGTGCGGATTGAGGTGAGGCGCATCTGGGGGTGGTCTTAAAGGCACGGGCGAGCACGGCAGAGGGGTGGCTCTGACATGCGCTCGAGGTGTGCGCGGGCCAGCGCCAGTGCGCGCTCTGGCGTCTGGGCACGACGTCGAGCACGAGGCAGCGCAGAGAGAGGTCATGTTCAAGCGTGGATTGGCCCCCAAATCTTTGAGATTATGGCCATGATCCCGTTGAGAGATCTCTTCCCCTGACATTCCTTTGTCATTTGTGTGTGGAGGCTTATGGGTTTCGCTGACTGGATCAAGAGATATGGAGGGGTGAAGTTGGGTTTGTCTCACTTCTGAACTCCGAGAGAAAATCCTAGGTTTGACGTGTCTAGGGCACGCATATCGTTGCCATCTTCACACACATTACAGAGGGGTTAGTTTAGAACAAAATTGTCAATGGGGACTTAAGAATTTGAGCAAGGGATCAAGGTGAACGCGCTCAAGTTCTAGGTGAAAGCTGAAATTCAGAAATCTGATTTTCAGATTCCCCCTAGGGTGCTTTCACTTGGAGGGCCTTTTTGGGGTTTTTAATAAACTATTTTGGCCAAACTTTTATAACATTGTTGTAGTTTAGTTAGTGTATTTCAACTTTAATAATTGGCCTAAGCCATGATTCCATGTTTTTCATGGTCATTTTACCCCTTTTCTTCCTTTCTACTTTAGTGGTTCAATTAGGGTTGTTCTAGGGTTTTAGCAAATTGTTTCCCTTTTTGGAATGCACCATATGATTTAGGCATGATTCTTAAGATAAAATACTTAGTGGAACTTTTATTCTCAAGTTGATTGGTGTCTTTTGCCCAACTTGGTTCACATGAAATAATGGTTCTTGAGTTAGCACTGAGAGGGACTTTGAGAATTACTGGGGTGTTACAGCCTTCCCCCCTTAAAGGAATCTCGTCCCGAGATTCAGGTCAGAGTCCTCCTGGGGTGAAGCGAAGGTTAAGGCTTGCTTGAATTTTGGTGGTTCATTTATCAAGGTTCTTTTAATAAACTGCTCTTCGAATGTCATCTTATTTGCAACTTCAGAAGGAAGTCCTTTTAGCTTTAGTTTTATGATTAACCCTTTTTATATTAAGATCATTTTTCTTATATTTAGATTCAAAGGGCAGGGGGAGGGGTTGGGCATGGTTACGTACCAATTCCCTTAGGTAGACAATCAGAGAAGTTTGAACGTAGAAATTCCTCAGTCTCCCAAGTAGCCTCTTTCTCTGAGTGATTACTCCATTGGATCTTATACATCTTGATCGATTTAGCTAGAGTTGATCTTTCTTTGCAATCCAGAACCTTGGAAGGGTATTCTTGGTACGATAGATCTGGCTCTATCTCCAATTTTGTTCTGCTATGATCTCGGTCGGCAATCGAACACATCTCTTTAGTTGGGATACATGGAATACATTGTGGATGGCAGACATTTTTGGAGGTAACTTCAATTTGTATGCCACGGGTCCACATGCTTCTATGATCTCATAAGATTAAATGTAACGAGGGGCTAGCTTGCCTTTGATCCCAAACCTTTGCACTCCTTTGGTGGGTGATACCTTCAAATATACGAAATCTCCCACTTCGAACTGGAGAGGTTTCCTTCTTTTATCATGGTAACTCTTCTGCCTGGCCTGAGCAGCTTCTAGATTCTTCCTGATTAGTTTGACTTTCCTCTCGGCTTCAGTCACTAAGTCAGGTCCAAAAATTTCTCTTTCTCCAGGCTGAGACCAATTGAGGGGTGTTCGACACCTCCTTCCATATAGGGCTTCGAAAGGTGCCATCTTTAGGCTGGATTGGTAACTGTTGTTATAAGTAAACTCTGCCAAGGAGAGGTACTTATCCCAGGTCTTGCCACAATCGATTGCACAAGCCCTTAACATATCTTCAAGAATTTGATTTACCCTTTCGGTCTGACCATCAGTCTGCGGGTGGTAAGCTGAACTTCTTATTAGCTTAGTTCCCAAAGACTCTTGCAGTTGTTCCCAAAATCTGGCAACAAATTGGGCTCCTCGGTCAGAGACAATGGTTCAGGGCAATCCATGCAAACACACGATTCAGTCAATGTACAGCTCTGCATACTTCTGAGCCTTATCAGTGGTGTGCACTAGAAGAAAATGTGCCACTTTTGTCAGTCGATCCACAATGACCCAAATTGAATCATGATGTCGAGAGGTGTTGGGCAGACCCACAATACAATCCATGCTGATGTCATCCCATTTCCATGAAGGTACTGATAGTGGTTGCAAGGCACCAGCTGATTTTAAGTGGCTTGCCTTTATCCTCTGACTTGTGTCACATTCTGATACATATTGGGCTATCTCCCTCTTCATTTTGGTCCACCAATACATGGGCTTTAGATCATGGTACATTTTGATGCTTCCTGGATGCATGGAAAAATTGGAGAGATGAGCTTCATCCAAGATATTCTTCTTGAGATCCTTATTTTTAGGAACCACCAACCTGCTTTCAAACCACAATATACCCTTCCCATCTTGGCGGAAACACTTATACTTCTCTGTCTTCTGATGGAGGTTCTCTTTAATGATTTGCACTCCCTTGTCACTGAGTTGGGCCATGATTATCTGGTCTTGCAAAGTTGGCTCAATGGAAATGTGAGACAAAGCACCAGAAGGAATCACTTCAATCTTCATTTTGTTCAACTCATCACACAGGGTGTTGATGCGAGAATCCATCGTAACACAGTTGCATTGCGATTTCTGACACAAGGCATCAGCTACCAAATTGGCCTTCTCTGGGTGATAGTGTACCTCCAGGTCATAGTCCTTGATCAGCTCTAGCCATCTTCTCTGCCTCATGTTGATATCAGCCTATGTAAATATATACTTGAGGCTCTTATGATCTGTGAAGATGTTGCAGTGGGTTCCCATCAAATAGTGTCTCCACATCTTCAATGCATGAACCACGACTGCTAACTCCAAGTCATGAGTGGGATAATTTTGCTCATGAGGCCTGAGTGCTCTTGACGCGTAAGCAATGACTCGGTTGTCTTGCATCAAAACACAACCTAGTCCAGTGCCAGAGGCATCACAGTACACATCAAATGGCTTGCTGCTGTCGGGTTGCGCTAACACAGGTGTTGTGGTCAGATGTTGCCTCAATGTGTGGAAGGCATCTTCGCACTTCTGACCCCAAACAAACTTGGCTCCTTTCTTCAACAATTCAGTCATGGGCTTCGCAATCCGAGAGAAATCCAGAATGAATCTTCAGTAATAACCAGCCAATCCTAGAAAACTTTGAATCTAACGGACAGTCGTTGGCGGCTTCTAGTTCATCACCTCTTGCACCTTATCAGGATCAACAACTATGCTTGTCTGAGAGATAGTGTGACCCAAGAATTTGATTTCCTTTAGCCAAAAATCACATTTTGACAATTTGGCATAAAGACGGTGCTCTCGCAGACGTTGAAGCACTACATGCAAATGACCGGCATGCTCTTCTTCGTTCTTTGAGTACACCAAGATATCATCGATGAAAACCACCATGAACTTGTCCAATTCAGGCATGAAGACAGAGTTCATCAGATACATGAAGTATGCTGGTGCATTAGTCAGCCCAAATGACATTAGCAGATATTCATACAACCCATATCTGGTTGAAAAGGCAGTCTTCGGAATATCACTTGCTCGTATCTTGATCTGATGATAGCTGGAGCGAAGGTCTATCTTGGAAAACACTTTGGCTCCGACTAATTGATCGAAAAGAACATCAATACGAGGCAAAGGATACTTGTTCTTGATAGTCACCGCGTTAAGTGGGCGGTAATCTATGCACAACCTCAAGCTTTCATCTTTCTTCTTTACAAACAAGGCTGGACATCCCCAAGGTGAAGTACTTGGGCGAATGAAACCCTTGTCTAACAGTTCTTGCAATTCCTTCTTCAATTCTGCCAATTCTGCGGGTGGCATCCGGTAAGGCATTTTGGAAATAGGTGTCGTTCCCGGTTGCAACTCGATGGAGAATTCAATATCTCGGTCTGGTGGCATTCCTGGTAATTCATTAGGAAAAACATCTGCATACTCACAGACCACTGGAATCTTCTTCAAGGTTAACTATATCATAGCAAAAGCACATGATCGAGTAGAATCTTGGCTGGGCAGAAATAAGGTGAAACTCCCATAGATTGGGGATTTAATTTCAATGATGCAGCTGGCTATATCTAGCACCACTTGGTGCCGGGTCATCCAATTGGCTCCAAAAATAATGTCCACATTTTCCAATCCTAGAATAAGGAGGGTGGTCTTGACAATGTGGCTTCCCATCCGAATGGGCACGCTTTGATTTAATTGGTTTGTTGCAACCTTGCCTCCTGGCGTTGCGATCATAAAAGACCCTCGGGTATGACAGAAAGGCAATTGGCACTTAGCACTGAACTTCTAGCTAATGAAGCTATGAGATGCACCATAATCAATTAGAATTAATGTAGGTTGATTAAAAACTAAAAAGATACCAGTCATGATGGGGGCTCCCTTAGATAACTCCTCTAGAGTAGTGAAGTTGAGCTTCCCTTGCCTGACTTGCACCTTATGCTTTCTTCCCTTGTCTTGATTTAGTGCTGGCATCTGCCTCTGCTGATTCCTTGGGCAATTCTTGGCATAATGGCCCACATTGCCACAAGTGAAGCACTTGTTCCCATTTCCCTGGCAGAACTGATGCTGCTGCAGAGGTTGATTGTTCCTTGGAGCGGGAGCTGGAAAACGATTGGGGGCTAGCTGCTGCTGCTGAGATGGTCTGATCACCCATCTGCCTGCCTGCTCCTGAAATCCTCTGCTCTGATTGTGTGAAACAATCCTGAACCTCTGGGTTTGATCGGAGGGTGCTGACATTGGTGCCTTCCTCTTCTTCTCTGCCCGATGAGCTACAATACAATCCTCCTGTGAGATGGCCAAGTTGACCAACTCATTGAAGCTATCAGCCCGAACAGTGTTGAGATGCTCACGCAACTTGGTGTTGAGACCCCTGCGGAAACGATCTCTCTTCTTCTCATCAGAATCATCATGATACCCTGCGTACTGGCACAAGTCGTTGAAGGCCTGAGCATACTGCAATACCGTGAGGGTTCCTTGATTGAGTGCTAGAAATTCATTCAGCTTGCGGTCAAGAATTCCAGCTGGGATGTGGTGTCCTCTGAAGGCAGTCTTGAATTCTTCCCAAGAAACTTCATGACCAGCAGGTAGCATGGTGCGGAAATGGTCCCACCAAGTCCGAGCAGGTCCGCAAAGCTGCTGCGCGGCAAAGCGAGCCTTGGTGTCATCAGGGCAGTCTCCCGTGAGGAGGGGAAACTTGGACTCCACGACGCGTAACCACACGTCAGCGTCCAATGGATCCTCTGCCTTGGTGAACAAGGGCGGCTGCATACTCAGGAACTCCTGGTAGGTCACCACGGCTGGAGGTCGCTGCGGCTAGCCTCCACCGTGCTGCTGAGGGTGGGGCTGACGCTGTAAGAGCTATCACAGAATTTCGTTCTGCTGAGCCATCAGCTCCTGCACCGTGGGAGCTAGGGGAGGTGGCAGGGGAACTTGCTCGTTATGCCCACGACACTGCCTAGCTGCCATATGAAAACTGAGATTGTCGCCATTGTTATCCCAATTCAGAATTTCGAACAATATGCTTTTATCTTATATGGAAAGAAATTGCCATAATCATAACATTTAATTCGAACGAGGATAACATGGTTACAACATTCCACTGATCCCAAAAGTTCTCATGGGTTACATCAATTAGAAGAAGTTCCCGTAAGCCTAGTCCAAAATCTGTCGTCAACTAAGCTCGCGTGGGTTTCTATCCTCCTAACGCGTCAAAATGACTCATCAACCCTGAGTAGTGGAAGCGACACTGGATACGAGTGAAGGGGGCATCTCGGAGGAAGTTGCATTGGCACCAGGGGCTAGTCCTAACTCCTCGGGATCCTCTCCTCCCTCGCTTCCGGCCTCATTGGCCTCCAACCCCAGGTGGTGCAACCGTGTGGGCCATGTGAAAGACGTATGTGCCATGTATCCCGACTTGGTTGGGAGAATTACTGTTCAATGCATGAGCGCACTGTACCGCCTTCAGGCCCTGCAGAGCGATGCTATGGCACATCTTGCTAACCTTGCTCAAACCACCAAGCTCACCCTCGACAGCCGAGAAGATTTCATGGTCGACTTGTCCTCAGAGTTGGTAGAGAAGGACCTACAGGTGGAACGATTGAGCCAGCGCATCACCACCCTGGAGCAGCAGGTGGAGATCCGGGACAACACCATTGATGTCCTGGAAAACCAGCTCCACGATATGCAGCAGGAGCTCGAGGAAGCTAATGACCAAGCTATGGTAGAACCGCCCGAATTATTCCAGCTTAAGTGTCTAAGTCACGCCTTAGAGGTCACAACACACTTAAATCGGAATAACCCATCAGTCCCTCAGATCTAGTCTGATAAAGCCACTTATCCAGGATCAAATACCACAAGCTCACTCGAAGGTGAGTCACAGAAGAAATACAATAAAAACAGGAAACCTCAAATTAAAGTACTGGAGTTATTACATAAATCAGAGTTTTTCAAATAAACTGAAATAAGTTCATAAGGTAATCTGCAGCGAATGATCAATATCATCGAAAGGTGAGGAATAGGGCAAGGCCTAGCCCACTACTCCTCCTGCTCCTCTCCTGCCGGAGCAGCATCCCACTCGACCGTCCATCCCGGTGGTAGGGTGGTAGGCCAAGTCACAACATCAACCATATCCTGAAGCGTACCTGCAAAAATTATGCCACAAGCAAGGCTGAGTATACTAATACTCAGCTAGACTTACCCGGTGTGAGGAATCTACTCCTCTACCTCTAGACCATGCAGCTGTTTGGCTGAGGGGTTTGGTTTGCCAAAGCACTAGCTGAGTCTAAGATTGATTTTAACTTTTCCAATTCTAATATCATTACTTTTAGCTAAGTTTACTCCTTCTAAGCATACATGGTAACAATCATTTAATACAATCAACATGTTATCTCATGTAAAACCTCATTTCACTTATTACTCAATGTAGTACAAGGGGTCAAGCAGTCTCATTAGCTGCGAGAAGCAGACGATTTGAATCAAGTTTTAACCTTGCAAGGTAAACCTAAACACACGACATGTAGGGGCACTCCGTCCCCACACACGTCAACCATCCCCATCGATTCCCCGTTCTCGGCCAGGACTCACCGCCTTGGCATACAATGCTCCACTGACCCTAGCTGCCGTCGTGCAGTGACCGCACTTGTACCCACCATAGCTAGCATGGGAGACCCAGTCTCAGGACGCGTAAGGGGTAAAGTCCGCGCCCGGCTTCACTCAGGTACTAGGTTTACCGGTTAACATATTTCCCGACATATGCTTAGTACATTCAAACGCTTGACTCAGGTATCCACACATTAATCCTTAATTCCTTTTCCCGTCTCATGGACAAGACATCCTCCCTGGATCCAAGTCCATATACCATCATAGATCCCGTTATCAAGATGAATACAATCAATTCCTGACCTTCGAGTGCTAGAAAAATCACTCGACTTCTACCGAGATCCTGATTTAGCAAAGCAGCTAGTCGACCTAGCATACTAGTAAACATCTCAAAAAGGAATCCTGAATTCATGCAACTAAGGGTTTCAAGCAACTCCTACACTTAAGTGCACATTACAAGCCTACAAACATTAAGTGTAGTAAAGTAGCATATATATAAATTTGTTATGCATAAAACCAGGGCTTGACTTCAATTGCTGGGGCTGCGGGGAGATCCTCGATGGCAGGCTCGGGAGATGGCTCCTGATCTTCCTCGTGGACAGCTCCTTGCTCAGGAATGAGCACGTACTCTTCGTCAGCGAGGTTGCAATCTAATGAATGCAATGAGTAAGATACATGCATGACATGATATGCAATTTAGCAACTAAAATTGTAGGGTGAAAGATTAATTAACAGGGAATAGAGCTAAGTCTGGCTATTAGAGATTTCCGGGGTATACTTAGTAAATTTGGGTCAGATTGTTTTTAGTGTTCTACGGATCTTCCTTTTTATGTCTTAGTGATATTTTAACAAGATTCTTAGCTGCAATTATTGGGGTGAGACTTATTAATCTTTCTAATCTATCTCTTCTTTTCCATTTTCTTTTATGCTTTTAAGGTGGGTTTGAACTACAAGCCAGTTTTATAAATTTCCAAAAATTCTGTAAAAATTACAGTGGCTTCTCACTGGTGTATAACTCTTTGTCTCAAAAGTTGGGGCTTAAAAAGTGAGGGGTTATCTCTGTACAAATTATCAAATATTAGGGCAGAGGGGGTGTTTTGAACTACAACTCCCTTTTAACAGTGGGTTATTCCCTAAGGCTTATTTTTGCTGGCATTTAGGTGTAATAACATGGTTTTGTACAAATTTTCTAAAGTTTCTAGCCAAAGGGGTGCTTTCTACTACCATTATACTTGAAAAATATCGAACAACATATTTCTAAATTTTCTTATCTTCTTCTTTGCGTAAGAGCAATCATTCTAGAATTTGGTAACTTGTTTCTTAAGGGAAAGGGTGGTAGAATTTCTTGAATTAAATGGTCTTTTACATGAAGTAGGGGCAATCGGTGTTATTTTGTAGTTTTGAATAGGTTTTGCATTTTTCTCTGGTGGTCTACTTCATCAATAATTTGGTAAAAATTTATTTGCCCATTGTTGCACAATTTTTGGCTTTTTTATGATTTAATTGGAGCATGGCTAAAAATCAAGTTTTAATTGTTCAACCCCTTAAGATGATGGGCTGGGGTGTTTATTGTTTTTGTAGGGATATTCTAGTAGTTAGGAGTCTACTGAATTTTTCTTACTAATTTTAAATGGTCCTTATATTTTTAATGATGGCCTTTCTGGTTTTATTAGTGCATAATAAAATATTCCACCTTGGATTTGTTCTGGACTAGGGTTCTTTATATTTTTCCTAGGTTCTTTATTACTTAAGTGGATTAGGAAAAATATGTTCATCCACTGTCCATTAATTTCTATTGTCTTTCTTATTTTCCTGAGTTTTGGGCAGATATAGTTTTTAATAGATAACCCTATGTTAATCTTGTATACTAGGGTGCTTAATATTTTTAAACAGTGCCTAAGTTGGGTTTTTGCTTCTACAATTTTTCTTAAGTCTAGCATAGAAGCATAACTATTTTTCCTTAATTTAATCAGGTTTGGGCAGTTTCCTTATTTAATTCTAAACTCTAAAAATCACTACAGAAATCATAGGGTTCAACATTTTTATTTGTTAGCTCATAATATTATAAATCCAGTAAAATTGGTTTGACCAAATTTGGTTAAAAATTTCTCAAGATATGAATTTCTTAAGTCCTCTGCCTATTTAAAAAGAATAAACAGAAATGGTTTAAAGGAAAAAGGTTTTGCATCTGGGTCCCTGGTGATTGTTTCTAATTTTCATTGCAGACAGGTCCTCGGGTCACTATTCATATGAGTCTCTGACTACGCAGAAAACCCCCTAGGGTTCTGCTAAATCAAACCCGCGGTCCTTCCCCTAATGAAACAGTAACCGCGGCGGAGGAAAGGGCGGAGGGGCTTACCAGCGGCGAGATTGCTCTAGTGAAGTGGTTGAGGGTGTAGGGGAGGTCTTGACGATCACGCCGATGTGCGGATCGTCTCCGGCGATGGTCGGAGTGGGTCGGTCCACGCGGGCAGGCGGGCGAGCTCGTCGACGGCGAGGGCTCCGGCCTATCCAGGGCGGTACAGTTCAATTGAACTGGTCAGTGAGCTTCACCAGAGGTCAGGGAAGACATAGGCGCAAGGAATTGGAAAATGGCTCACCAGATAGCTCGGTTCACGCGCGGTGGCTGGTGACCGAAGTCCGGCGAGGGCGATTCTGCATCTCCGGTTAGACAATGCCTCGACTCAAGCTTGGAGAAGCTTCACAGGCTCTCGGGGAAGCTATCCAAGGGCCCGGTTGAGGCTGAAGGTCTCTGGAAATGGTTGGCCACGGTTGCCGGCGCTCGAGTGGCACAGGCGGGTGGCGCAGAGCTCACGGGAGCTAAGAGTGGTGTCTGGCCAGCGAGGGTGAGTGCGGAGTGAGGTGAGGCACGTCTGTGGGTGGTCTTAAAGGCGCAGGTGAGCACGGTCGAGGGGTGTATCTGACTTGCGCTCGGGGTGTGCGCGGGCGAGCGTCAGTGCACGCTCTGGCGTCTGGGCACGTCGTCGAGCACGAGGCAGCGCAGAGAGAGGTCATGTTCAAGCACGGATTGGCCCCAAATCTTTGAGACTATGGCCATGATCCCATTGAGAGATCTCTTCCCCTGACATTCCTTTGTCGTTTATGTGTGGTGGGTTATGGGTTTCGCTGACTGGATCAAGAGATATGGAGGGGTGAAGTTGGGTTTGTCTCACTGCTGAACTCCGAGAGAAAATACCGGGTTTGACGTGTCTAGGGCACGCATCTCGATGCCATCTTCACACACATTGCAGAGGGGTTAGTTTAGAACAAAATTGTCAACGGGGACTTAAGGATTTGAGCTAGGGATCAAGGTGAACGCGCTCAAGTTCTAGATGAAGGCTGAAATTCAGAAATCTGAATTTCAGATTCCCCCTAGGAAGCTTTTTCTTAGAGGGCCTTTTTGGGGTTTTTAATAAACTATTTTGGCCAAACTTTTATAACAATTGTTGTAGTTTAGTTAGTGTATTTCAACTTTAATAATTGGCCTAAGCCATGATTCCATGTTTTTCATGGTCTTTTTACCCCTTTTCTTCCTTTCTACTTTAGTGGCTCAATTAGGGTTGTTCTAGGGTTTTAGCAAATTCTTTCCCTTTTTGGAATGCACCATATGATTTAGGCATGATTCTTAAGATAAAATACTTAGTGGAACTTTTATTCTCAAGTTGATTGGTGTCTTTTGCCCAATTTGGTTCACATGAAATAATGGTTCTTGAGTTAGCACTGAGAGGGACTTTGAGAATTACTGGGGTGTTACAGGGGAAGGGTCCGACAGCGGGCCCCGCGGTTCAGAGAGGGAACGGCGAGCGTACGTGTTTCTGGGCTGACGAGTGGGGACCACGGAATACAGAGAGCTAGCGCGCAAGCGCGGAGGAAACCTGCGCCGACAGGTCGACCCCACCGGGCAGCGGGAAGGAGAGAGAGAAGAGTGAGCGAGTGCGAGAGGGCGCCGACAGGCGGGGGCCGCCTATCAGGGAGGGCTGGTGCGAGGGCGCGGGCGCGCGTGCGGGCTGGGCCGGCTGGGCTGATTTGGGCCGAAATGGGATTTTCTATTTTCCTAGAATTTCCAAATGCTTTTCTATTTATTTTCTCTAGTGTTTTCAATTCCAATTCAAACCAATATTCAAATTCAAACCAATTCAAACATGTGCATCAATTCAAAGAATATTTTAAGCTCAGCATGGTGCAACATTTCATGACTCACATTGTTTTGACAAAACAAATAAATAATCCCTCTCCTAATTAACTTAATTCTAGCAAAAAGAAAAAGAGAGAGAGAGACAAGAGTAACACCTGAATTTGGTAGATATTTAGAAAGAAATTTTATACCCCCAAATTCAGGGTGTTACACTCACCCTTTTCTCATAAGACAACTTCTCCTCCATAAGAGAACATTTTTTTGTAACAAGAGGGCTCCTCTTTGCTATCAAGAGGGTTTTGATCAAAACGACAAGTTTAAACCTCAAAATCACTCAAGTGGTGGTTGATCTAGTTGCTTTGGCCTTTAATTTCTCCCCCTTTAGCATTAAGCACCAAAACAGAGAAACTAGGTGGCCTAACCCGATTGCCTCACCAAAAATAGCGAATCAACATCGAAAGTAATGAGAAACCAAGAGAATTAGAACCAAAGGACATTGATACAGTTTATGTAGTGGAAGCTTCTTCCTTTGTCCAAATTCACCTTTTCTCTTTCAATCCTCCTTTGAGACTACATATACTCAACTCAAACAAATCATTAGTCTCAAAGGGTCAAGTTGTAGCATATCCTCCTCTACACATGTTCATCTACACTTAGACTAGTTAGGTCCGGGGATGAAATTCTACAACTTGAGCACCAAAATAAGCAATAGTATGAAATAAATCATAAATACTATGATCAAAGGCACATAAGGGATGTATGTTATAAATCAATCCAAGTTCCATGAATCTAAGACATTTATATCACTACGCAACTAATAAAACATCATCTCATTTAAAGGCTTGGTGAAGATATCAGCTAGCTAGTTATTGGTTCTAACATGGGCTATTTCGATATCTCCCCTTTATTGGTGGTCTCTTAGGAAGTGATGCTGAATGTCTACATGCTTAGTGCGATTGTGTTCAACAGGATTATTCACCAAGTGGGTTGCACTCTCATTATCACATATGAGTGGGACTTTGCTTAGATTGTAGCCAAAGTCCATTAGAGTTTGTCTCATGAAAAGCAGTTGGTCACTGTCGGTGTTTTGGGTCCGACCGCGCACCCGGGGTTGCCCTTAAGGTGCTTTTTGGAGTAGGACGGTGTTACCGACTGTAGCTCGATGGTTCGTGCTAGATGCACGAGAGACAGTGGACAGTTGTGTACAGGTTTGGGCCGCTTTGAGATGCGTAACACCCTACGTCCTGGCGTGAGTACTTTATGTGGTGGGTTACAAGGAGGCTCTCTAGTGTTGGAAACGTAGAGAACCGGATGGGTGGCTAAGTAGTGATGTCTCTCTTTTTGAAGGGGTGCCCCCTAGGCCTTATATACTCGACCGTGGGGTGTTACATGCAGATATGATAACGACGTGTGCCTAAATAATATTGAACTGACTGAGTCTATCTTGCTATAATTCAGCCGACCCATCCTTGCTCCGTTCCGATGTATGAGGCCCCTGCGCGGGAAGGTCGGGTCACTGTTGTGATCACTGCTCGAATTCATCGGGTCGTCTGGGCTTGCGTCGATCCGATCTTGTGTCAATCCGCTTCGCTAGACGTTCCTCCTCAGGCCCACGAAGGGATGACCTCGCGAATGATTGGGCCCACGGGCCTCTCGTGAGGTCTCTTATCCTTCTAGTGGACCCGGGGGATATCCGTCCCCCACAAGCCCCCGATGTTTGGGTTGATTTTGAAATAACCGGCCCAAAGATCCTAGGTCCAGCTTGCAGTTTTTTTATTTCAACAAGGAATGCCTTGAAAATAAGTCTGTCGGGCCACTACTTCTGAACTCTGAGTGATCCAGTAAAAACGACATTTTACTGTCTTCTTCTGCTATTATTCCTCGAGATTCAGTGTTCTGTCTCAGGTTTATGCTTTAGAGGTCAGCATTTTGCTTTGTAGAACTTTGAAATTCATTGGGTGCACCGAAGGTGCACCCAATGGGTGTAGCCCCCGAGCTTCGAGTGGATTTTTGCAGTCCACTCGAAGGTCTTCATTTCACACTACAGGAGAAGCCTAAAATTTCGTGGGCCGGTATATTTTCGTCGGTCGGCCCACGAAAATAAGGAAGTTATTTTCGTCGGCCTAGTGGCCGACGAATATAATACGTATTTTCGTAGGCCTATTAATATTTTCGTCGGCAGGCCGACGAAAATACGGAAATTATTTTCGTCGGCCACTAGGCCGACGAAAATAAGCTATATTTTCGTGGGCCGAGGCCAAACCGACGAAAATACGTCGTTGACCGACCACTATTTTCGTCGGCCTCACTGAGGCCGACGAAAATAGTGGCCCTACATCGTCGGGCCCAGCCTTCTCTCGCTCGTTTCAAACGGTTCTCACCACCGCGCCGCCGCACGCCTTACCCCGCCCACGCCGCCGCCGCCGAGCCCCACGCCGCCCAAGGTCCCGCGCCGCCCGGCCCCCACGACGCCGCCGCGCAGCCCGGCCCCCAGGACGCCGCCGTGCCGCCCCGCGCCGCCGCACGCCGCCCCCCGCCCACGCCGCCGCCGCCGCACGCCGCCCCCCGCCCACTCCACCGCCGCCGAGCCCCACGCCGCCCAAGGTCCCGCGCCGCCCGGCCCCCACGACGCCGCCGCGTAGCCCGGCCCCCAGGACGCCGCCGTGCCGCCTGGCCCCCACGACGCCGCCGCGCCGCCCGGCAGAGCTTCCGCGCCCCTCGCCGCCTCGCAGAGCTCCCGCGCCCCCACGACGCCGCCTGCACCCCTGCACGCCGCCCGCAGAGCTCCCGCGCCCCCACGACGCCGTTGCACGCCTGCACGCCGCCCCTGCAACCGCGCCCCTCGCCGCCCGCCCCTGCACGCCGCGCCCCTCACCCCTGCACGCCTGCCGAGCACCACGCCCGCCCCGCCGAGCCCCACGTCGCCGCACACCGCACGCAGCCCGCGCGTCCTCACCCGCCCGCGAAGAAGAGAGCCCGTCGTCCGCGAAGGGAGCCCGTGGCCGCCGTCGCGAAGAAGAGAGCCCGTCGTTCGTCCACGCCGCGCTCGCCGTTCGTCCACGCCGCCCTCGTTCACCGCGGTGAGCCTCCCCGTATATAATATTGTTTGTAAGATTGTTATCACACCATATTTGATGCTCATGGCGGTTGTGGCGGTCGTGGCGTGCCGTGGCGTGCCGTGCGCGTGCCGTGGCGGCCGTGACGAGCCTCTGTCTTATGGTTGTGCCATTGGCGTATAGGGCACTTCTATCTTATGGTTGTGTCGTTGCATTCTTTGTCTAATCCTCAATGTGATCGGAGGGTGATGTCTTTTGTTTAATCTCCGAGATATTTTTTAATGTTTATAGTTTAGTTTTAATCGTTAACCATAGCGAACCGTATGCGTCACCCGTTCGGGAACGGCGAACGTCACATTGGCTTGTGAGGTTCGCCGTTCCGGAATTGTCCACGTATTTTGGACAGCCTGAGAGTGTAGGCCGATGCTTGTGATTTGTGACATGTGCCTTATGATTGACGCGGAATTTCGGTTGTGTAACCCAGTTGTTCTCCAACACACCATGTTCAGGCGTGTGCTTGGAGAGCAGCGAGGTTATGCTGCCGAAATTTCGCGGCAATCGTAGGATACATGTCACAAATCACAAGCATCGGCCTACACTCTTGGGTGGGTTTAGGGCCTTTACCTAATAGGGAGTTCACCTAAGCCACGGACGATCGTTGATGTTCTTTGTGTTTTGTTTAGCCTTTGAAATGGACGGTGATCGGAGGGTGATGTATGACGGGTGGAGAAAGGATGGGGCACATTCGAATGAATGGATGGGTGTAACAAAGGCTTTTCTTGAGCACGCTTTCAAAGATGCAACTGGTCGTCTAGTGAAGTGTCCTTGCAATCGCTGCGAGAACAAGTGGCCTCAGAAGAAGGAAGAAATGGAGAAACACCTTTGCAAAAGTGGGTTTATGCCGAACTACCTTGTATGGTACCGGCATGGAGAGTCTATTAAACACGTTGACGCGGAGGTGGAACTTGATGACGATCATGATAGGATGGACGACATGTTGCATGATCTTGGTAGGGATGTTGAAATGAACGCTGAGGAGCCGGGGCAGCTTCCACGCGATGCTCAGGAATTCTTCAGGCTACTCGCCGCGGGGGAAGAGAGACTGCACGAGCACACTCAGATGTCAGTTCTTGGGACTCTCACAAGACTAATGGCGATAAAGTCGAAGCACAACATTTCAAACAGTGCTTACAACGACATCGTCCAACTGATGGGCGAGGTTCTCCTGGAGAATCATAAGTTGCCAAAGAATATGTACTTCGCAAAGAAGATGTTGGCTGGTCTTGGGATGACATATGAGAAGATCGACGTGTGTCCCAACAGTTGCATGCTATTCTTTGAGGAGGATGACAAGCTGGACCGTTGTAAGCATTGTGAAGCTTCTAGATATGTCGAGGTGACAAATGATGAGGGTGAATTGGTAGTTACGAAGGTCGCAGCTAAGCAACTTCGTCGGTTGCCCATCATTCCTCGGCTTTCAAGGTTGTTCCTCAACAAGGAAATAGCTCTGCATATGACATGGCCAAAGAATGGTGTACGTCTCGTCACTGATCCAGACATAATGGTCCATCCGTCGGACGGTGATGCGTGGAAGGCAATTGACGAGTTTGATCCCGAATTTGCAAACGACCCTAGGAGTGTACGGCTTGGTCTATCGACGGACGGATTCACACCTTTCAATACCAGTGCAAGCCCTTACTCGTGTTGGCCTGTCTTCATTGTGCCATATAATCTTCCTCCTGAGTTGGTCAATAAAGAAGAGTTCATGTTCCTTGCACTAGTCATCCCAGGCCCCGAGCATCCAGGGCCAAAGCTGAATATGTTTGTTCGCCCTTTAATTGAAGAGCTGAAACAATTGTGGAGAGGTGTGAAGGCTTATGACAGCCATACTGAAAAGGAGTTTACCATGCGCGCTGCTTATTTGTGGTCAGTGCATGATCTGCTGGCGTATGGAGATTGGTCTGGATGGTGTGTTCATGGTCGGTTGTGCTGTCCCATATGTATGAATGATACGGATGCATTCAGATTGAAGCATGGTGGGAAAGTGTCATTCTTTGATGCTCATCGACGTTGGACTCCATTCAAGCATGATTTCAGGAATTCGCTTACTGCATTCAGAAGTGGAGCCAAAATCAGAAATGGGCCACCAAAGAGGCAAACTGCACCGCAGATAATGGCATGGCATGCTTGTCTGAAGCAAGGAGAAAATGATAGGTTTCAAGGCTACGGGGAGGACCACAACTGGACCCATATTTCATCAATATGGGACCTTCCGTATGCAAAAGCCTTGATCATGCCGCACAACATAGACTTGATGCACCAAGAGCGTAATGTTGCTGAAAGCATCATAAGCACATGTTTCGATGTGACTGATAAAACGAAAGATAATATGAAGGCAAGAAAAGACATGGCTGAAATTTGTAAGAGACCGATGCTCGAGTTGAAAGTAAGCGATAAAGGGCATGAGAGTAGGCCGCGAGCTGATTACTGCCTCAAGCCAGATGAAAGGAAAGAAATATTTAAGTGGTTGAAGAATCTGAAATTTCCAGATCGATATGCGGCAAATCTGAAACGGGCAGTCAATCTGAAGACCGGTAAATTGATCGGTTTGAAAAGCCATGACTACCATATTATTATGGAGAGGCTGATGCCCGTGATGTTTCGAGGCTATTTTAAGGATGAGCTTTGGAGCATATTTGCAGAGCTGAGTTTCTTCTATAGGGAAGTATGCGCAAAGACGGTATCGAAGAGGTTGATGCAGAAATTTGAGAAAGAAATTCCAATTCTTATTTGTAAATTTGAAAAGGTTTTCCCGCCAGGATTCTTCAATGTGATGCAACATCTAATTGTGCATTTGCCTTGGGAAGCTTTGGTAGGCGGACCAGTGCAATTCAGGTGGATGTATCCTATAGAAAGGGCGTTGAAAAAGCTCAGGGCGTCTGTTCGCAACAAGGCTAGAGTCGAAGGGTGTATTGCGGAGGCTTTTGCCCTTAAGGAGATATCTCAATTCTCAACCAGGTATTTCGCTCGAGCCAACAATGTGTTTGCTCCTTCAGTGCGACTTCATGTCGAAAATGAATCGCCCCAAAGCACCCTTCAAATTTTTGCGAATCCGGGTAAAGCAGTTGGAAAAGGGAGTGTACGTCACATTGAAGGATCAGATTTGAACACGCTAATGCTATATATGTATAGCAATATTGACAGCACACAGGAGGCGTTCGAGTAAGTTTTCCTCATAGTTACTTCCATTTTCTCATCTCATAATTTCTATAGTGTGTAATCTCCATGTTTCTAATATGTCCAGCATGTTTGATGAAGAATGTTGGAAATCTACTAGTAAACCTACGTCCATCCAATTAGAAAATCTTCGACGTGATGGGTTGAAAGGTGGACCAAACTTCGTGCAGTGGTTTCGTAATTATGTTAGTAATTGTCGTTCTCTCATTGTCCATACTTAATCTTTGAATTTTGGACTTCGAAGATATAATGCATATACTAATTCCTTGTATAGGTTTCCAAAAACTCTGTGCACCCGGACTTGCAGCAAATGGCACATACCTCTGTGTCCGTCCGGAACTATACTCGCTATGATGTAAATGGATATCGCTTCCGAACCGCGAAATTGGAGAAGAGTCGACCATTGGCAGCCACCACCAATAGTGGTGTGTTGGCAAGTTCATATGTTGACGATGACAAAGTAGTGGACTATTACGGTGTTCTTCAAAACATTGTAGAGTTGATTTTCGATGGCCCCAAGGAACTTAAAGTCGTGTTTTTCGAGTGCGACTGGTTTGATGCTCATAGTGGGACTCGTGTCGACAAGTATGGTAATGTCGAGGTGAAGCATAGCTCTAGGATTCCGAGCAGTATGAGCGATGTTGTCCTTGCAAATCAGGCAAAACAAGTGTACTACCTGCCATATCCTCACCCAAGCCTTAGGGCTTGGTGGGTTGCAATCAAAGTCAACCCACAAGTCGTCGCTCCAGAGAGTGCTGACTACGTGAATACGAGCAGGGACAACGATGACGCTGTTTTTCAACCAGAAGCGGTGTCGAATCAAGACATAGCTCACCGATTCCATGTGACCAATGGAGAAGGCCTTGAAAATCTCTGTTACAATTCAAGCGACTTAATTGAAGAACCTAGGTCAAAGCGCAAACGACCTGTCGTCGTTAGAAGATCAGTAAGGATCCAACGAAATCAAGAGCGTATGAATAAACAACGAGCCGAAGAAGCATCATCGGATGCGGATGACTTTTGATTAGTATGTTTCTTTTATTTAATCAATTAAGCTATGTATTCCAATTTTCACATTATTAATTTTCATATTATTTGTTTCATATACTGTGGTTTGACATTAATTTATCTACAGTTGAACATGTTCAAGCATAGGAGATCGAGGAAGAGTGGGGGCAGCGCGGCCAGCGAGGACAGCTCGGGCAGTGGGCTTTTTCAGGGCACCTCACAGAGCCGACAGAGGCAGCAGCAACTTCTCGACTGTCTAGATGAAGTGCATGGTGAGGAGGGTGAGCAGGAGGCTCCTCAGCAGGATGCTCATGTGCAGGGTGAGGAGGGTGAGCAAGATGAGGAGGGTGAGCAGGATGAGGAGGTTGACCCTATGGGGGCAGGCAGCGCGGGCGACGCGTCAGATGGTTCTACATCCTTCAGGTATTATTATGCATATTAGTTTAATTGATATTAATTTTAAATCATTTCATCATATTTAATTTACTTGTATACTTAGGTATAAGAAGAGCAATGCGCTTGGTCCGAGGCCTGTTGAGAGGAGGCTCATCCGGCCGCATGGAGAATGGTGGGGCTTATTTCTGTTGTGTTAATTTTTTAATATGAACGTGATTGCACTGGTTTACTTGTTTTATTAATGTTTGTAGGTCATGGGAAGACTTGACTTGGGACGGTACAGGCAGACGTCCCAAGGTGAACGCGGTGTTGGGTAGCCTCTGTCGCTTCTACTACCCTGGCATGGTGGAGCTCAATGGCGAGAGGTTCGCGGCTATGCAGTGGGCCGACTGGGGTCTGAAGGACTATGTCCAGCCAGGGGAAAGCAGTAGCGGAGGGGGAAGTTCAGAACAAAAACCAAGGACTTGTCAGGTGGCTGTGTGGGACGAGTTCTGGGTGAGTTTACTTTCGTATATAAGCAATTCACTGCATTATTGCTTCTCCTAATCTTACTTTAACTTAACTTCTCCATTGATATGTAGGGGAGGTTCCAATTGCCGGATGACATCGAGGCGGATCAGGCTCAGTGGGCACGTGTGAAGAGACACTTTCGGAAGTGCGCTGATAAGGTCATCAAGGATGCCATGTACAATGCTCGCATCGCGGCCGTCAACTACTACTACAAGAAGATAAAGGGGCAGAAAATGAGCAAAGCATTAGGGGCCAATGAGATCTACCTCACAGAGGAGCAGTACTTGGAGAGCGTTGTGGATTGGCTGGCGAAGGACATGGAAGCCTGGAGGTGGTTGGCTAAGAGATGGGCGTCGCCTGAGTGGATTGCAGAGTCCAACAAGCACCGTGCCAACCGTGGCACTGAAGGACCGGGGCATAGGTACGGCGCCGATGGACACCTTGGTACCGCACGCCGCATGGTAAGTGTATAAATCAAACTTGTATGTTACATCTATTACAATTCTATGGTTTAACTCTTCTTTTTCATGCAGGAAGCTGAAAGTGGAGTTGCTCCAAGTTTTATGGAGGTTTACGTCCGTGGTCACCGTGGGCCTGATCCAGCGAACCCTGATGAGCTATGCAGCGAGGCGGCAAGGGAGAAAATGGTAAACAAGTTTGTATTTACGAATTAAATTGCATGATTTGTGTCTAACTCCAACTCTAACTTTCTTTGCAGAATGCATATGGGGAGGAAATGACTCAACGCCATGGGCCTGATTTCGACTGGATGCATTCAGACTTAGATGCCTCGGCGTTGTACCACAGTGGTGGGGGTAGAAAGCATGGCAGGTGAGGTGGTTGTCTTTGAGTCGACAATTTCATTAACAAGAATGTGTCCACTTAATGGCTCAACTATGTGTATCATGCAGGTTTGCCTTTGGCACCGGCGTTGTGGAGTACAACAGGACCATAGGTCAAGGGAAGGCATCGTCTTCGGCAGGGAGTTCTCGCTCCAAGTCTGCTCGAGAGGCTCAGCTGGAGGAGGAGACTCGGGCAGCACAGGAGCAGGCTCGACTCGCACAGGAGCAGGCTCGAGCAGCGCAGGAGCAGGTCGGACAGCTGACGCAGTATATGACTTCTTATTTTCAGGTAATTCGTCTATCTCATCACGTGTCATTGAATTCAATGTATAGTGTTGCGATTCTAACGTTTCATCCATTTGCAGGAAATGACTACTCGACTCGGCCCTGATATGAACTTGCCCGCTTTTCGCCCTCCTCAGGTAACACTATCTGAACACTTCAATTCCATAGCAACTCTTTTTTTATTATCAAAAATGGATCGCAGGCACAAGGATGGGGACAATGGCCAGGACAAGCTCCAGCGTCGCAGCCACAGTGGACCGGTGTTGGGTGGACGCAGGCACCTCCAGGCACTTGGACGCCTCCACCACCCCAAGGATCGCAGCCATTTCAAGCGTGGATGGCACCGCCACCGACGGGGTGGGTGCCACCACCTCAGGGGTGGCCAGCACAACAGTACCCGTGGATGCATGCACAGCCTCCTTATCACCATGGATCACAGGTGACGTTCCATGTTTAGTTTTATGCAAATAGTGACCAAACATAGCCAGTATAGGTATAGGGATAGCAAAACACAGCCTTATTTGAATGATTGATGAATTGCAGGGTTCAGCGTCACATGCTCAGGAGGGTGCTGTCAACGTCCACGACTTCCTCGTCCATGGTTCTGTAGGGAGTGGCCACCTTCCTGGTGGTGGAGGAGGGAGTGGCCAAAACTCTCATAGCCCGCAGGAGTGATTAGTGAGTAGTGAGTTTGTTTGAAACTATGGACTTATGGTATTGAAACTATGTATGGACTATGGACTATGGACTATTTGTATATGTGAATGTGTTTTGTGATATGTATATGTCAATGTGTTTTGTGATATGTATATGTGAATGTGTTTTGTGAATTATGTATTTTGATTGTGAATCTGTATATATGTGAATTGTGATATTGTGTATTTTGCTGTGAATTATTAATAGGTGCAGAAAAATCTGTTTTGGGGGGGGAACCATCAATTTTCGTCGGCCTCGGTGGTGGCCGACGAAAATGTCCTGGGAACATATTTTCGTCGGCCATCAGCGGGCCGACGAAAATAGCCTGGGCGTATTTTCGTCGGCTTTCCCAAGGCCGACGAAAATAGTCAGTCCGACCAATTATTTTCGTCGGCCTCGGGAAAGCCGACGAAAATAGGTATTTTTCGTCGGTACCGACGGAAATAGGTGCCTATTTTCGTCGAACTTATTTTCGGCGGCTATTTTCGTCGGTCTGCCGACGAAAATAGTCTATTTTCGTCGGTTTAGGCTTATTTTCGTGGGCTTTTGGCCCACGAAAATTTAGGTGTTTCCTGTAGTGTCAAGTCTTCTCAGAAATCACGTTTATCTTCCACTTGTGCTTTTTCAGAAGTCAGCCTGGTCTTAGTTTCACCTTATGCTTTAGAGGTCAGCATTTTGCCTCTCGGGGATGATGATTCATTGGGTGTAGCCCCCGAGCTTTGAGTGGATTTTTGAAAATAATCCACTCGAAGGTCTTCGTTTCATGCCATTTTTTAGGAATCATCCTTTCCTTTTGTCAAATGTCTTAGAGATCAGCATTATATCATTAACATTATGCTTTAGAGGTCAGCATACATTTTTGTCTTTGAGGCCGAGTACGCGATTTGCCCATATCTTGTTAGGTCTTGTAATTTATTTGATTTGCGACTGATTGGACGTTCGATAGATGGCCTTTGGCTAGTATTCATATCACTTCGTGCTTTAATGCTTCTGTTGATTAGACTTGTACCTCATCGGCTATATTTGGCTTTCCTTTGATATCTGTTGATATCTTCCTTTTGTCTTGAGGTATTCATTGCGTATATTATATGGATGTGACTGCTTGGGAAAATCTATTGAAAATTCCTAGACGTCCCCCCCAATGGGTGTAGGCAAGGGACGACTTGGTGCGCTGGGCGTTTAGCAAACTGCTTCTGAGTAGTAACTTGACGTGACCGCGGGTGTAATCATATCGCCCAAGCAGTTGACTGGAGTCCCAATGGGTGTCATGTTACGTGGAACGACGTCAGCCGCCTGACGTGTTTCCAGACGGTTTGAATTGCATATTGAATTTTTGCGACTGTTCAGTGGCCGTGGTAGGAGGTGAGCGGTTGCCTTCTTCTTCTATAAATAGTGTGCTTGCTTCTCCGACATATTCATATCTCTTATTGCTGCTTGTTCCTTACTTTCTTCACTTTCCTTCTACTCCACCATGGGCAAGAGCAAGAAATGTGGTAGTTCTTCGCATCACTCCGACGATAAGCGGAAGCATGAGCCGACTCCTCCCTCGGAGGACTTCGGCGACTCGGAGTACTTGGA
Source organism: Zea mays (assembly GCF_902167145.1). Classification (NCBI taxonomy): domain Eukaryota; kingdom Viridiplantae; phylum Streptophyta; class Magnoliopsida; order Poales; family Poaceae; genus Zea; species Zea mays. The sequence goes on along the minus strand of NC_050100.1, from coordinate 132,495,350 downwards.
GGAGGAGTTCTCCTCCGAGTCAGAGGGCTCACCGGTCCATGCCTCTCCCCCGGCGTCGTCTGATGACTCAGACGACTCCCAGGGGCTCGCCATAGAGGTGTGGACCTACATCCGGGCTGTCGAGCGCACCGGGCTCGAGGGCTCGGATGAGTCGGAGTACTCCTCGGACGAGGAGAACTCCTCGGACTCGTCCAAGGAGGGCGGCGGCGATGGCGATGGCGGTGACGACAACGACGACGGAGGCGATGGTGACGGCGGCGGTGACGGCGGCGAAGGCGACGGCGAGGGCGGCAGCAAGGGTAGCAGCAAGGGCAGCAACAAGGCCAGTGGCTAAGCGCCACTGGTTTTCAATCTTAGTATAGATTAGTAGTAGAAGTATTATTAGTGAAATAATGTAGTAGTAGTTAGTAGTATAGTGTAGTAAAATGTAATGTAGTAGTGGGGAGTAAATCAGCTCATAATGAGTTGATTTTTAAGTTTGGTAATGCTTCCCTTTTATGATGAAGAAGAATTTCGCCCCATTCTGTGTGCACTATTTTGCTTTCCCGTCGATCGTCGATCATATTTATGCTTACTGCGGATGTTGTTCTTGGACGTAACGCTTGAGTAACGACTTAGAATCGTCGAGTCGAGTTTCAGATTGCCTTCTTCGCGATGTCGGCGCTTTAGTGGTAGCGGTCGAGTCCTTTGGAGCCACATTGCCACTTTAGGAGTAACAGCCTAGTGATTACCGGCGACGTCGGCATTTTTAGAAGTAACAGCCGAGTGATAATGGGCCACGTCGGTGTTTTAGAAATAACGACCGAGCGGTTACTAGCGATGTCGGCGTTTTAAAAGTAACAGCCGAGTCCTTTGGAGCCACATCGCCGCTTTAGGAATAGTAGCCGAGTGACTACTGGCGATGTCGGCGTTCTAGAAGTAACAGCCGAGTGACAACGGACCACGTCGGCCGCTTTGAAAACAGTGGTCGAGTGAAGTCTGGTAACGTCAGCATTTTTAGAAATAGCAGCTAAGTTATATTGGGCCGCGTCGGCCGTTTTGGAAATAACAGCCGAGTGATGACATGGCACGCCAGCGTTTTAGAAATAATAGCTGGGTGATGACTGGGCACTTTTTAGAAATGGCGTCTAGCCCTGTAATATCCCAAAAAAATGTTGCCAAAGGTTGATCTTCGGTGCGTGGATGTGGGAAAAGGGCTGTGGGCCGTTGGATGCTAAGTCGGAGTCATCTGTGGCGTCGCTTCTTTTCTCCCGCAAAGAAAACCCTAGTGGTGGCCTTTTCCCCCTTTTGCCCCTACTTGGCCGCCACCCCTTTCCCCCCTCCCACACTTGGCCGCCCCTCTCTCCTTTTCCCTTGGGCTGGCTGTCCTCTCCTCCCATGGCAGCCCCTCTCCACGGCTTCCTCCTCCCTCTAGATCTCCCCCCGCGCAGCAAGGATCGAGAAGAGGAGGAGCACATTGAGTTGAAGGGGAAGAGAGGATCAAGGAGATGTTCTTCCCCATCTCTTCTTGCAGAATTTCTTGGGGAAACCCTAGGTATGGATGAGATCCTTGTTCCTCCCTGTAATTATGTGCTTTTGGAGGTTGTGGATCATGGGAATTAAAGGATTAGAGGTTGGATTAGATGTGGGGTTAGGTTTTGATCTCGAATTTAGTTTTCTGCAGAATGGCAGATTCGACAGTTTCTGTTAATTCTAGTTTTCTGTGGTCTTAGAGGCCTCAAAAAAAACGTCTATATATAAGTCGTAGATAATTTGTAGATCTTTCCGTGGCCGCGAAGAACACCTCAATCAGACATCAGATCAGAGAGTTATTGCAGTTTGATTATAGCAGTTTTTCAGTCTCTTAATTCTGTACAAAATCTGTTCTCTTAAGATTTAGGAAATTTTATCAACAGAATTAAACCTTGAGTTTGTAAGAAAAGATGTAGATAATTTCATAAGCTTTCCAGATTGTTAAAGAATGCATTCATATGAATTATGAAACTCCAGTTATGTTTGTTTTACTGTGGCTGTTTCTGTTAGCCTGACAGAAATGAGCGGGTATGTTCACTGGTAGGTTTCATCAAGTAAATGGCCGAATTGGCTCTCCCAGCTATGGAGACTTTTATAGAGGGATAAAAGTTCTTACTTTCAGCAGAATTTCATGATTTTTGGTTGAGTAGTTTGTGAGATATCAAATTTTGAAAGTTAACTATGCTGCTATCTAAAACAGATTCAGTCAGTTATCTTGTTAGATGTTTTAGAACTTATAGATGGCAGAATTTAATTATCCATCGAATACCGAAGTTGTAGAATATTTTGTGTAGATACTCATGGAGTATTTGTTTGATATCACCACTGTTATAATTTTAAAGATACAAAATTAACAAACAACATTGCTGTTGTATGGCATGTGGTTCAGAGTGGGAGGTTTTCCACCAGGTCTTGGTTTCAGGTGTAGGATCGATTTGTTGATTGTTGGCAAATGTTTGTGAAATATTTGTACTAAGTTTTATGCCCGCTAGCAGGTGGCTACACTCCAGATCATGCCTAGTACATTTTTCTTCTTCGATGAAGGTAAGTGAATGTAGCGGTGGTTGCTTCCGTTCTGACCTGTTATTTCTATTGCCTACACTCTAATATTCAGAAGTATTGGATTCTTTCATAATTGGACTCTATGGTGATGCTTTACTTGCTTGCATTATACTGATGCTCAATCATATATTGATGATGATTATGATTCGAGTATGACTCATGAGATTAATTCACACCCCTGAAGGTAAATGAAGTATTATTTGAGGTTGGTATTGTATCTGAAGGTAAATGAAGTATTATTTGAGGTTGTATTGTATGTGAAGGAAGTGAAGTATATTGATAAATGCAGCATGCCATATACATTGCATGATTCACTTGCATCTGAAGTTGGGTCGTGACCTATGGTCCGACCGTACCGGTACAACTTAGCATCGTACGTTGCCCGAGGAGGGGTACGATGCGGCTTCATACCCTTAGAGGTATGAAGGCAGAGGACATATGCATTGCATTCATATGCATTCATTGAAGTGATATTTGCATATGATGTGGTTTTATACCCTCAGAGGTATGAAGACAGAGTACCTACACTTTGTGTTCCTATGCATACATTGAAGTGATATTTGCAGGTATTGTTGACGCAGGGAAGTGTTATACAAACTATTGTGGTTGTTTAAGGAAATGAGATGGTATTGGTTATATTGAGACTACTGAGTTCTATATCTACAAGAATTTCTGATCTTAATTGTGATTCTTTTAAAATGTTGATTAATTCAATTTGTGGTTTAAATATCTTGTCAAAACAATTCGCTTGCTGAGATGTTTCATCTCACTCTTGCATTACTCAATGCAGGTGCTTGTTGCTCATCAAGGGAAGTGGGAAGTAGCAGCACATCCACCTTCACTCTCATAATAACGCTGCTTAGGCGCAGTCATGATTTAATTAGAAACTTCTTGTCAAAGGATGTTGTTTCTACTAGTTGTGCGCACTGGTTGATTTAGTTCATGCCATTATGGTTGTCTTTCCATTGCTAGCAGATTATTAATGTCTATTATGTTCTCTTATCATGATATCTATTTATATTTTGTTGCTTCCCCGTTTATGTAATTTTCAAAGGGGATGCTGTCGAAATTTTATATATGAATGTTAGATGTGTAGTTTAGTAGCATTCTGGGTGTTTGAGGATCCCAGGGTGTTACAAGCCCGGGAAAACCCAATATGTACTGCACTGTCGCATGCCTCTGCACTCTGAGCCCTAGTTTTGCTTTTCTGCATCCAGATCTTCTCTGCTTTGTTGCGATATTGCTTCCGCTCTGCTCGCCAGCAAGATTGAGATGGTGCCCAAGCGGAAGACTCACAGTTCATCTATCGCAATCATTCCTCCCATCGATCCCAACAGCCAGTTGCCTTTCGCAGGTAACCACATGTCTATTGTTTCTGAATCTGACTTTCTCCACCTTGTATCCATCGGAGTTCTTCCTTCGAAGGAACTCTGTTCTTGGCGGATTTGTCGTGGGGTCACTATTCCGACAGAAGACACTCACGAATCCGTCATTTACATTCATTTTCTCATCCGCGGCCTTGCTCTTCCTATTTCTCCTTTCTTCCGCGGTCTCCTTGATTTCTATCACTTGAATCTAACCCATCTGAATCCCCATTCCATTCTGCAAGTTTCCATTTCTGTTCATTTGTGCGAAGCCTTCCTTGGTATTCTGCCACACTTTGGCTTATGGAAGTATTTGTATCACTGTCGGCTTGGGATGGCCGGGGGACAGCACCAGCTTGTGGGGGGTGCAAGTTTGGAGATGCGCCGTGGGAGGAAAACTGAGTACCTTGACATCCCTCTCAAGGACAGCATCAAAGGATGGCACCTGGAATGGTTTATCGTGGAGAATCACGAGAATTCCCTCCCCCCGGTCAGGGAGACAACCAGATGTTCGCACTCCGAGTTGGACTGAATCCCCCACAGACCTGGAGGTAGCTGAGGCGGGGGCTCTGCTTGCCAAGGTTGGATTGTTGAAGGAGAAGGGTCTGACTGTCGAGGCTGTGGTTGCCGATTTTGTTTTCAAGAACATTCAGCCACTAAAAGACAGCGTATCCAGCTTATATGTATCGAGGCCTTGCTAATTCAACCCGGTTTACCAACAGAAGGATTCCTGCTGTGGATTTGGTGAGCCGGCTTGAGATGATACTCAGAGGCAAGGTGTCTAATATTGGTGCTCCTGTTGCATACTCAGCCTGGAATCTGCATCCTTCCAAGGCCTTCATCAGTTTTGTGTCAAATCCTCCTACAGGTGATAGCGGTTTGGGCCTTAGAGTGCGACCTTCTCCCGAAGAGGTTGAGGCTTTGGTTGCTTCACTTGGCGAAATCCCCGACGACGAGAGGCAGGTTCATTTCGAGGTGCCTTTGAATCCGAGTGACGCAGAAATAAGTGCCATGCTAGACATGTTGGCTGAAGATTCCTCTGATGCAGCCCTGCTAAAATACTGGTTGTAGCACCCATCCTCGAGTATGGCAAAGCTTTGGATATTCAGAGGTCTGATAGTGTTCGCCCGAAGCGTCCTCGCCGAACCAATCATCCAACTTCTCCTGCTGAGGGGAAGAAAAAGAAAAAGAGACGTCTTCGTCGAGTGTCATGCTTGAATCAGGATGTTGGCCCTTCTGCTCCTGCTGCTGAGGAAGTGCTAGTGCCGGTTTTTGCTGATGCTGATCCCAATGGGTGTGACCCGACTGATGCTGAACCCAATGGGTGTAATCCGGCCAAAGTTAATCCCAATGGGTGTACCGTTCGCGTTATTGATGAAGATGAGGAAGAGGAGGAGGAAATCCCTTTAATTCGGAAGAATAGCCGGCGCTACATAGCCAGCGGGGAAAGTAGTGGTGTTCCTTCTCCAGCTTTTTCTGCCCTCGTTGGTCTGCAAGAATTGTCTCTGGCAAATTTTGATCAGACTCTCGAAAATATGGTCCCAGAAGATCTGTTGTCGGAGCCGGTAGATGGTGGGATGATGGAAATTTGTGCTAATGTGCCTGATGCCGGGTTGGAGTTATCCCGAGCAGCGTCTCGTGCCTCATCGACCTTGGAGCGCGGTCTTATGAGTCAGGAGGCTGGTCTGGATTGCTCTGTTCCCATGGAAGTGGTTGAAGGTCCTTTAGCCTTAGAGGTGGCTGTTACAAGGGGCTCGGACCTCAAGGATGGCGCTAGCGTTTACCCAGCCCCCGAGGGCGTTGCCGAAGATGATCCGACTCGGATGGGTAGCTTGAGCTATGACCCAGCCCCCGAGGGTGTTCGAGTTGGTTCTCCCTCTCATACTTCCATTGATGTTCACGTAGGGTCTTCTCCTCCGCATTCTGGTTGCATGGCAGCAGCACGAGCTTCGAGTCAAGAAGTCGCCTTAGAGGTCGGCGCTCCTGATGACAGAGTTTTGATTTCTGCTGATGACTCTAAATTGGTCCCCACTGATGCATTGCGGATTGCTCCGGCAGGTGATCCTTCATCGAGCTAGCAACTGACTTCCCATGATTTGGGGGTTCCTTCGTTCTTCTCCAACCTCCAGGTAATTTGGTTTTTCCTGATCTGACTATACCCCGGGTGTGATACTGTTCTTACACTCATTTGTTTTTGACGTCAGGCAATGGTTGACAAAATGGCTGGTCAGTTGAGGTCACAGGGTGCTTCTGTCCCGGAAAGAGCTCTGTCTCTAACACATTGGAATCCAGTGCTGCTTCAACGGCAGGTATCTGATTTGGAGATGGCAAATGCTGGTTAGTGCCCTTTGTTTCTTGTTTGGCTACTTGACTGATCTGCTTTTTAGCTGAACACCCTTGCTTGACTGTTTCTTGATAGATATGCCCCGGCGGTATTCTAATCTTGAAGAAAAATATTCTCAAGGTCAGATGGATTTGGCCCAGGTTACTGCTTCTCTGAATGTTGCCAACATGCTGAACTCCACTCTCAATGCTCAGCTTGACTCTAAAAAGGTGGCCAATGAATTAACCTTTTACTTGCCCTTATCTGATGTGTTCTTAATGCTTGCTTGACGTTGGGGAACTGATTCTTGTGTGCAGGAGGAGAAATGTGCCCTTGCAACTTCTCGTGACAACCTTGACAAGTTATACCGCGACGCCAACAACTCATTGACCATCTTGGAGAGGAGCCATCGCTTCACCATGGAAGACTTGGATAATCATCATTATAAGCTGCAAGAGTCCATGGATGATATGATTCGCCTTAGGCCATTGGTGTCGAGCAAGGATACTATCATCAAGGATCTGCGCGCCTCCAAGAGATCAGTCGTCCAGGAGCTAGAAGCTGCTCGGTTGGCTGTCAAGGCTGCTGAAGACACTTCCGCTACTCTGAGGGCCTAGCACGATAGAGCTATGGACAAAGTCGTTCGCGCGGGGCGAATCCTGATGAGGAGACCTGGCGTGGTCGTTCCTGATGACATAGTGGCAGACGTGAATGCTGCTCCTGACTCTTCGAGTCGCCCTTCTTCTTTGGTCGCTCCTGAGAAGAACATTACCAAATAGAAACATTGAATGCTTTGTATATGTGGTTAGTGTGCTTCGGATATTTTGTTAGAAAACGCTTTTTAGTACTGAATGTCGTTATTGTTTTTCCGTTATTAGAATACAACAGTATCTACAATTGCAGATGTAAATGTAGTGTGATGGTTTTGAAATTTCTTTGTATTTCAAGGGGCATAGAGGTCGCCCTAAGATGAGTAATTGCAAACATGCTTGTGTTGGATTAAGTGGGCGCGAGTGCACCGTGCCGATTTAAGTCATTACCAACTTAAACCGATTGCTCCGTTAGTAGGGTATAGTGGTCACCCCGAGTTAAGTAAGCGTTAGCATGTCACACCGCCTTAAGCCGTTGCCGACTTAAGCCGATTGCTCCGTTAGTAGGGTATAGTGGTCACCCCGGGTTAAGTAAGCGTGAGCATGTCACACTGCCTTAAGCCGTTGCCGACTTAAGCCGATTGCTCCGTTAGTAGGGTATAGTGGTCACCCTGAGTTAAGTAAGCGTGAGTATGTCACACAACAACACTGTAGATCATTTTCGGTGGCCAGGGTTATTTTTGGCGGCCCGAGCTTGCCGCCGAAAATAGTACTAATTTCGGCGGCCTATGAGGTAGCCGCCGAAAATAGCCTTAATTTCGGCGGTCTATGAGGTAGCCGCCGAAAATAGCACTAATTTCGGCGGCTACCTATCTCGACCGCCGAAAATTAATCATTAAAAACCGCGTCTATTCCTCTGTTCTTTGTCTTTCTCTCTCTCTCGGTCAATCCCGCGCGCGCTAGCCGTTCGTCCACCGCCGTCGCCGCCAGCCCCTGCCACACTCCCGACCGTCGCCCCTCGCCGGCCGCTGCGCCGTGGACGCCGGCCGGCCGCCCCCGCCCTCGGCCCCCGCTGGCCGACCGCCCAAGCCCCCACCGTCGGCCCCCGGCGCCGGCCGCCCGAGCGCGCGCGCGGTCCGCCCTCGTCGGCCGCTGCCCCCGCCGCGCCGTGGACGGCCACCAACCTCCCCCGCCGTCCGCCCCCACCAGCCGCCCGCGGTCCGCCCTCGCCGGCCACCCCCGCCGCGCCGTGGACCCCCGCCGTCCGCCCCCTCCGCGTCGTGTGGACGTCTGGCCGCACGGCAGCGCCGCCGGCCCGCCCACAGCCAAGCCGCGCTGCCCGCGCCGCTCACAGCCACGCCGCCCGTGCCTCGCCGACGCGCCGCACGCAAGCCCGGACGCTCGGATCGACCTCGACTCCATTAAGGTATTTTTTGTCTATTTTATTTCTTATTTTCGACGGCCTTTTGTTTAATTGCCGCCGAAATTAGTATATCGTTGTAATTGTGTTTGTTTATTAGTGCGTTTGATTAATACTATTGTTTAGTATATTTTTGAAATTATATTGTGTATTTTTGGCCATATTTTATTGTATAATATGTGGTTTATTAATGTATTAGTGGTTTATATATATGTGTTTGTTGATTAATTATATATGTGTTTGTTGATTAGTATTATATGTGGTTTATGTCATTTAGGAAAGACATATGTACGTGGTATATGTGGTTCATTCTTATATTGTTTAGTGGCAGCGAGGTCATGCTGCCGAATTTTTTTTGGTCCTGCTAGCTTGCTGTGGGTTTAGAACCTATTATTGCCTATACATATATGTAGGACCGAAACCATTAACATAGTTGAATAATGTTTTCACGATATGGTTCGGTTTAACAGTCTCAGGCATGGCTGAAGATCGTGCATGTATGTACAATGGCTGGAGTAGAAATGGACGTCATTCTGATGAGTGGGTAGCCAAGACCAAAGATTTTGTGGACCACGTATTCGCCTTGTCCTTAACCGGCACTGTCAGATGCCCTTGTAGGCGGCACGAAAACAGTATATTTCTTAATAAGGAAAGAGTTAGCCTAGATCTTTGTCAGTTTGGATTTATGCCCGGATATGAGGTGTGGGAACATCATGGTGAGGTAGTACCCAACCGGAATGTAGAAGAGGAGGAGAACAATGATTGGGCTGGCGATGATGCGATGCATGAGATGCTAGATTCGCTACGTCCAGAATTCAACCTAAGCTCCGAGGATCCTGCCACACCAGAGGTTTCCAGATTTTTTAAACTACTAAAAGACTCTGAAGAGTCGTTGCATGAACACACAGATGTGAGTATACTCGCTTTTGTGACTCGGCTCATGGCCATTAAGTCCAAGTACTTTTTCTCGAACAATTGTTACAATGAGATTTTAAAGTTATTAGGAGATGTGCTCCCAAAGCCCAATAAGTTTTCTAAAGACATGTACCAATCAAAGACAATTATCAAAGGTCTCGGTATGGATTATGAGAAGATTGATGTGTGCAAAAATAATTGTATGCTTTTCATGAAGGAGCATGCGGAAGAGAAAAAATGTCTGAAATGTGGACAATCTAGATTTGTGGAAGTTGTTAATGATGAGGGTGAGAAGGTGATGACAGATGTTGCACATAAGCAGCTCCGCTACTTGCCACTAACTCCTCGAGTGAAACAGATGTTTCTATCTAAAAAACCGCTATGCACATGCGATGGCACAAAGAAGGTGTCCGTGATAACGATGACCTAATCGTGCACCCTTCAGATGGGGATGCATGGAAGGCTCTCGACACGTTTGATCCCGAGTTTGCAGCTGATCCGAGGAATGTTCGAATCGGCCTCGCGACCGATGGCTTCACACCTTTTGGTCAAATGGCATCATCATACTCATGTTGGCCCGTCTTTGTTATTCCATACAACCTTCCACCTTCTCTTTGTATGAAATATGAATTTATATTTCTTTGCTTAATCATTCCTGGCCCAGACTATCCTGGAAAGAACCTCAATGTCATGTTAACACCCTTGATTGAAGAGTTGAAGGAGCTTTGGAAAGGTGTGTTGAAGCATACGATGTTTTTACAAAACAGATATTCAAACTTCGAGTTGCGTATTTGTGGTCGGTGCATGACTTCATGGCGTATGCTATTTTTACCGGTTGGAGTACACATGGTAGATTGACATGTCCATATTGCGGTTCAGATATAGATTGCTTCCGTCTTGCTCATGGTGGAAAGATCACTTACTTCGATTGTCATCGACACTGGTTGCCCAGGAAACACCCCTTTAGGAGCGATAAGAAAAACTTTATAAATAACACTGTGGTCACCAAAGGTCCGCCTAAACGTCTTAACGCGGCAGAAATATATGCTCAGCTGAACAACCTTGTCCTAAATGAAAAGGGGGACAAGTACGAAGGATTCGGAGTGGACCACAACTGGACACATATATGTGGTCTCTGGGAGCTCCCTTATATGTCGTCATTGATTCTTGTGCACAACATTGATGTCATGCACCAAGAAAGTAATGTTGCTGAAGCCCTCATACACACCTGCATGCATTTTGACAAAACAAAGGACAATCTGAAAGCTCGAAGAGATCTAGCAATGCTTTGTGACCGACCAACCCAAGTGCTCAATGACAACGGTAAGCCGCCACGTGCCTTGTTCTGTCTTACCTCTAAAGACAAGATCGAGGTAATGAGATGGATGAAAAAAATTAAATTTCCCGATGGTTATGCCGCAGGCTTGAAAAGAGCTGTGAATTTGAAAATGGGAAAACTAACTGGGTTAAAGAGCCATGACTTCCATATATTAATGGAGAGGATTATCCCTGTCATGTTTCGTGGTTATATGCCCGACGCCATGTGGCAAGCAATAGCTGAGCTAAGTTATTTCTACAGGCAGATCTGTGCCAAAGAAATAAGTAAAAATATGATGGAGAAGTTGGAGAAACAAATACCAGTGTTGTTATGCAAGCTAGAAAAAATATTCCCACCTGGATTCTTCAATCCGATGGAGCATCTACTTATTCACACTCCATATGAGGCAAAGGTTGGTGGACCTGTACAATATAGGTGGATGTATCACATTGAACGTGCACTCAAAAACCTGCGAGGCATGGTTCGAAATAAGGCTAGAGTAGAAGGATGCATCGCTGAAGCTTTTTTGCTAAAGGAGGTTTCATACTTCACGAGTGTGTATTTCGCAGAGGAACATAATGTCTATGCTGCTACCATGCGATACAATGTCGATGAGGAACCTCCTGTCAGTGATCTCAACATTTTTCAATGGAGAGGCACAAGTACTAGTAAGGGCACGTTCTACCACCTTAGCATGGATGAAAGAATGTCTGCATTGCTATACATGTACTCTAATATGGAAGAGATGGAGCCATATTTCATGTAAGTCTTTATTTTACCCCTTAATTTCTTTACCAAAGGAGCCATATTTAATTACTTATTTGTCGTACAGTAAGTTCGACGAGGAAATTGGACTTATTCCCATCAGCCTACAAGCAAACAACTAGATACTATGCGACGACATGGGAGGCAAGGAAGACCTAATTTTGTTGACTGGTTTTGCGAGCATGTAAACTCTTTATATTTCTTACTTTCATGTCATTTAGCCTTTTACGCGAGGTAGTCATTTTAACTGTATATTATTTGCAGTGCACAAAGACTCCTAACATACACGAGGACTTGAGACAGCTATCTTATGGGACGGTCACTTGCAGAACATTTGGTCGATACGATGTGAATGGCTTTCGTTTTCGTTCAGACCAATTTGAAAAGTCTTGTCCTCGTGCAGCCACACATAACACTGGAGTTCTGACTAGGGCACTCGATGCACTCGGCAGAGAAACTAATTATTATGGCATCATTCAAAACATCCTAGAGTTTAATTTTGCAGGGAACAAACCTTTGAAATTAGTATTCTTTCTATGTGATTGGTTTGACAGCACTAATGGGATTAGACAAAGTCAATATGGTATAACTGAAGTAAAGCACAAGGAACGACTTCGAGGCCATGATAATTTTATCCTTGCACACCAGTGCGAGCAGGTCTACTATATGTCGTACCCAAATCCGAAGTTTGAAGCATGGTGGGTAGTTCATAAGGTGAACCCTAGGGAACGTTTACATACTCCTTGCACTGCTGGTTATCAATTCAAAGACGAACATGCCGATGATGTTTATCAAGAAGAAGAATTGCCAACTACTTTTACTATCGATGAGGGTGTTGCACTGAACTCACTAGTCGGAGACCGTAACGATGTCACTACTGATGAGTGTGTTGCACCGAAACGAAAACGAAATCCAAGGAACAAAAAATCCACATTGCGAGCTTTGGATCGAAGAAGACTCCTTGATCGTGATTCTGATGAATTTTGATGTGTAATGCAAAATTTCATATTATGTGATGTATTATTTGATTTTTTATTAGTTCACTTAATTTTATGGAGCTAATACATTTAATGTTTTTCTATTGAACAGGATGAGTGGTAGGAATAAACCAAAGCGCACTGCTAGGGGGTTTCTAAATGCGGCTAGCAGGATACTCCCTGGTGCACGTTCCCTTTTCCAAGGGAGTTCTTCTAGCCAGAGCAGACAGGAGGTGTTGTTGAGACACGCTCGGCCAGAACTACGTGATACACCTATCGCTCTACAATGGAGTACCGATGTAAATGTTTATGTAATTGATCTTATTTGTCAGTCACTTATGTAATTGATCTTATGTAAATGTTTATGTAAATTTTTACGTGTCTCTATTTCATGTCCATAGGAAGAGGAGGACGACGAGGAGGAGGTGCAACACCATGAGGAGGAGGACGAGCAGGCCCATGAGGAGGATGACGAGGAGGAGGTGCAACACCATGAGGAGGAGGACGAGCAGGCCCATGAGGGCATAGATGCTGAGGCGGATGACGATACCACCGAGGCTCCTATCGTTCGACGAAGGGGCACTCGGAAGGGCCACTTTGTCCTACCTCCGTCAGCGCCTGCACAATCTGAAGCTCGAGTACTGATCATCCCGGTTGGTGATAGGTACTCACGTTTGGCCACTTTGTTCTTACTTATTTGTTTATTTTACACTATATATATGACATGACTTTCTTGTTTTTTTTGTCATGCAGCCAATGGGAAGACACGTCATTTGACGGCCGAGGTCACCATAGACAGGTTAATCAAGTCTTAGGTAACCTCTGTCGTCTACATAACCCAGGAATTGTCACCGACTCGAAAGGTGTGGTGGTTCCTTGCACTAGTTGGTCGCACTTCGCACTAGCTCCACATGCTACATATGGAACAGCTCAAGGCGCCGTCAAGCACGACTTTTGGGTAATTTTTTCGAACTAACATTTATTAGTTGTTTCAACCTAACATTTATTAGTTGTTTTTGAACTAATTTTATTTTCGATGTTGGACAGAGACGCTATCGTGTGGAACCTGAGGCTCAAGAGCATGCAGACCGAGTATTAGAGAAAAATGCGAAGAAGGTGTGCAGGGATGCATTTTCCAATGCTCGTCTACAGGTTGTGAACGTGTACATGAAGAGCCGAGGTCATTCTATCAACAACTTTCGACAATATTCAGATGTCTACTTGGCTGTAGACCAGTACATGGAGGTAAAAATCTAATTTAACAACTCATTCAGATGTGAAAGTAATTTTGAGCTAACGCTTTATATGCAGGTAACTCTTCCATGGATGGAACACCGGCCGCAGGCTTACAAGGCTTTGTGTGAGATATGGGCTTCGCCCGAGTGGATTGAGAAGTCAAACAGAAATCGGCATAGGCAGCGCCATCAGCAGGACGAGGACGATGATGAGGTCGTAGTCAACCATACCTATGGGGCTGATGGACACATTCGGTTGGCTAAGCGAATGGTGAGTATGTAGTATTCTGTTTTACTCAGAAATGAAACAGGATTGAACTCATATATTTGCAGGAGGCTCAAACTGGAGTTGTCCCGAGCCCAATCGATGTTTATAGGAGAGGGCATCGAGCGAAAAACAATGAAATCTCCGATGAGCTGTGTAGTCAAGCGGCCGTTGAGCGTATGGTTAGTTGTTGTTATGATTAATATTTTCTTGTCATATAGCTATAAATTACATGTGTGCTGAACCTTCATATTGTATTGCAGGAGACATACGGACAGGAGATGGTTAAGAAGTATGGAGAAGACTACGATTGGCGAGGAGCGCCTACCATCGACGCTGAAGTTGTGCATTCACTTGGAGGCAAGGCGCATGGACGGTATGAACTTGTGAATTGTTTTCAATAATATTGGAACTACGACCGAATAGCTAATTTTCTTGTTTTTCAAGATATTCTATGTTTACCGGTGTTATCGATTCGACGGAGTTGCGTTCTCGTGGCGGCTCTTCGTCGCAGGCGGGCTGTGGTAGTAGCAGCCGTAGTCGCCGCTCTGTATCTAGCATGGAGGAAGCTATGAGGGAGCAGCAAGAAAAGTTTCGTGAAGAGCTGCGGCAACAACAAATGGCATTTCTCCAACAGCAATCAGAGTACATGGCTCCTTACAAAGCACAGGCGCAACAAGCAATGAACGTGAGTGTCTTATTTATTCTCAACATGCTCGATATTGGTTCTATATATAACTAATATATTATATTTGCAACAGTCTTGGTTTCCACAGCAGGCACAACAGCAACCATTTGTTTTCCCTCAATTTCAGCCGCCGATGCCTCAGTGGGGATTACATGCTCCGCCACCTCCACCTCCACATCAGGTTATTCAATTTAGTTAAGACTTATCGTTTGTATCAACCTAATTTCAAATCTTTACTAAACTTGATTTTGTAGGGATCCAGGGTCATGGGCCACAACACGCCACCACCGGTCATACCAGCACCAGGAGGAGCTTATGCAGGGGAGGGAGCTTATGCAGGAGAGGTTAGTTTGAGAAACAATTTGTTTGAATAGTCGTTATACATGTAACCAATGCCGTTATTAATGTATTCTTTTTTCTTTAGGATCCAAACTCGTCACACGACTTCGTCAACCAGTTCTTGGCTTCTTGAGGTAGTGGACACAACTCCAACGACCCCGATATGTGATTAAGTTAGCTTTGTGCCGCACTGTGCGTTGTAATGAACTATTTGTGGATTTTATGTTTGTATGGACTATTTGTGGACTTTATATTTGTTTGGACTCAAGTTTTATGTTGTGAACTCAAGTATGAATTTTCTGTTATTGTATAGAATTTCTGTTATTATATGAATTTTGTATGAAATTCTGTTATTTTTCGCATTTTTTTCAATTTTTTTTGCTCTGAAATTATTAATTTTCGGCGGCCTCCCTGGCCGCCGAAAATAAGAATACTATTTTCGGCAGTTTTAATTTCCGGTGGCTGACTACGTGGCCGCCGGAAATTATCTGTTATTTTCGGCGGCCAGGGAGACAGCCACCGAAAATAAGCTGTTTTCGGCGGCCAGGTCCTGACCGCCGAAAATAAAGCCTTATTTTCGGCCGGTTTTTTTGGCGGCCAGAAGCCGCCGAAAATAACATATTTGCCGCCGAAAATAGGTTATTTTCGGCGGCAAAGGGCTTATTTTCGGCGGCTTCTGGCCGCCGAAAATGCCTGTAGCTCTTGTAGTGTCACACCGCCTTAAGTCGTTGCCGACTTAAGTCGATTGCTCCGTTAGTAGGGTATAGTGGTCACCCTGAGTTAAGTAAGCGCGAGCATGTCACACCGCCTTAAGTCGTTGCCGACTTAAGTCAATTGCTCCGTTAGTAGGGTATAGTGGTCACCCTGAGTTAAGTAAGCATGCAGGTTGACAGTAAACAATTTGAGTGCCTTTGAAGTCTTTTTATTGATGATATATTTCCCAGTTTATAGAATACAATGCCGTCCCAATAGCTTTTGAAATATAGCTAGGGGTAAAACTTCCTGAGATGTTCTATGTTCCATGAGTTCCCAATTTCTGCCGTCCATTTGAGTAAGACGATATGATCCAGGCCGAGTGACTTCTGCTACTATGAATGGTCCTTCCCATAGTGGTGATAATTTGTGCCGTCCCTCCCCCGTTAGAATTCAGCGGAGGATGAGGTCTCCCACTGCGAAGGATCGATGTCGTATGGCCTTGTCATGATAGCGCCTCAGAGTTTGCTGATACCGGGCCGACTGAATCACTGTATTCAATCGTTCCTCTTCTAGTACATCAACATCCTCCAGTCTAGTAGCCTCAGCTTCTGCTATGTTTTCAAAGATTAACCTTGGTGCCCCAAACTTGAGATCAGCCGGTAGCACTGCTTCCGAACCATAGACCATAAAGAAAGGAGTGTTTCCATGCAAAGCCCGACTAGGTTGAGTTCTCAGGCTCCAAACAACATTGTGCAGCTCTCTGATCCACTTTCCTGCGAACTTTTCATTCTTGTTGAAGACTTTCTTTCTAAGCGCCTCCAATATCATCTCGTTGGCTCTTTCTACCTGCCCGTTGGCTCTTGGGTGCGCCACCGAGGCATATTTGATCTGAATGCTTTTTTGTTCGCAGAAATCAAAGAACTCTTGATGCCCAGTGAAATTGGATCCCAAGTCGGTTATAATGCTATTCGGTATTCCGAACCTAAATATTATGTCTTATATGAATTCCACTGCCTTAGCTGAAGTTAGAGAAGCAATGGGTTTGAACTCTATCCATTTAGTGAATTTGTCGATAGCAACCAGTACATGAGTGTATCCTCCTTGAGCTTTCTTGAAGGCTCCAATCATATCCAGTCCCCAGCATGCGAACGGCCAGGTTACAGGTATGGTTTGCAGTTGCTGCGCTGGTAGATGCTGCTGTTTTGACAAGTACTGGCAGGCTTCGCACCTCTGGACTAATTCGGCTGCATCACTCTTTGCTGTTGGCCAGTAGAAACCCGACCTGAAGACCTTCCCAACCAGGGTCCTGGATGCTGCGTGTATCCCGCATTGCCTAGCATGGACCTCTTCTAGCAGCTGCTTGCCTGTAGTCGAGAGAATGCATTTCATGAGGACTCCTGATGCGCCCCTTCTATATAGCGTTTCCCCAATGAGAGTATAATGAGCTGACTGCCTCGCAATGCGTTCGGCTGCATTTTTGTCATCTGGTTCCTCCTCATTCTTTATGTACCTAATGATCGGCTCCCTCCAGTCATTAGAATCTGACTCTGGTTGGCTCAGAGTATTGCATTCCTCTACCCGATCTAGTGAAATGCTCGGGTGCAGTACTTCTTGGACAAAAACTCCAGGTGGGACCTAAGTCCGACTGGATCCTAGCTTGGACAATGCATCCGCTGCTGTGTTGCGATCTCTCTCCATATGATGAAATTCTAGACCTTCAGATTTGTCTTCTAGTTTTTGGACAGCAGTGCAGTATTTTCCCATGGAATCATTCGAGCAATCCCATTCTTTATTTATCTGACTTATGACCACTAGAGAATCTCCGTATACCATCAGTCTCTTGATGCCCAGTGATATGGCAATGTTTAGTCCATGAATCAGAGCTTCGTATTCTGCTACATTATTGGATGCTGGAAATAACAATTGAAGAGCATATTTCAGTTGTTCACCTCCGGGTGCAATGAAGAGGATCCCTGCACCTGACCCCTGCAGTTTCAACGAGCCATCAAAATACATTCGCCATACTTCTACTGTTTCCGGGTTATCTGGCACTTGTTGTTCGGTCCACTCTGATACGAAGTCAACCAGTGCTTGAGTTTTGATTGTGGTGCGAGCTCGAAATTCAATGTCATGAGATCCCAGTTCACAGGCCCACTTGGCTATTCTTCCGATGGCTTCTTTATTGTGGAGAATATCCCCTATCGGAAATCCAGTGACTACTATGACTTTGTGGTCGTCGAAGTAGTGACGGAGCTTGCGTGCAGTTAGAAGTACTGCATATAATAATTTCTGAACTGGAGGGTATTTCTTCTTCGAGGGACCCAGGACTTCACTGATGAAATAGACATGATGTTGTATTGGGTATGCATGTCCCTCTTCTGCTCGCTCGACTACCAACGTGGTGCTCACCACGTGAGTCGTGCAAGAGATGTATAATAGCAGATCTTCAACCGGTTGAATCGGCGTGGCTCGGCGAGGTGCTTTTAGCACTGGTGGTGTTGTCAAGAATTTCGTCAGCGCATCTAGAGCTTCCTGTGCTTCTGAAGTCCAGTGGAATTTGTCTACCTTCTTGAGCAGCTTATAGAACGATAAGCCTTTTTCTCCCAGCCTTGATATGAATCTGCTTAGAGCTGCCATGCATCCAGTAAGTCTTTGTACTTTCTTCTGTAATCGTGGTGCTTCCATTCTCATGATAGCCTCAATCTTTTCTGGATTGGCCTTAATTCCCCGGTGGCTGACAATAAACCCAAGCAACTTTCCCGCTGGTACTCCGAAGACACATTTTTTGGGATTAAGCTTCCATCGATATCGCCGTAGACTGTTGAAGACCAGCTGTAAATCTTTAATGAAATTTTCTGAGTTCTCTGTCTTAATTACCACATCATCCATGTAAGCTTCCACACGCTTGCCCCAGTGATCGGCTAAGCATATCTGAATAGCTCTCTGATAAGTCGCTCCAACGTTTTTCAGGCCGAACGGCATGGAGGTATAGTAGAAGGCTCCGAACGGGATGATGAATGCTGTTTTTTCCTCGTCTTCTTTTGCCAAGCTAATCTGATGATACCCGGAATAGCAATCCAAAAAAGACAACACAGAACATCCGGTGGTTAAGTCCACCACCTGGTCTATCCTAGGAAGTCCAAAGGGATCCTTCGGGCAATGTTTGTTGAGATCCGTATAGTCGACGCACATGCGCCAATCCACTTTATTCTTTTTGAGTACAAGAACAGGGTTGGCTAACCACTCAGGATGTAACACTTCTCTAATGAATCCGGCCGCGACCAAGCGAGCCAGCTCAGCACAGATGGCTTCTCTCTTATCGGGCGTGAAGCGACGTAATTTTTGTCGGATCGGCCTTGCTTGGGGGTAGACCTTTAATTTGTGCTCGGCCAGTTCTCTCGGGACTCCCGGCATATCCGCAGGTTGCCATGTGAATACATCTCGGTTTTCTTGCAAAAACTGGACGAGCACGCCTTCCTATTTGTCATCCAGGCTGGAACTGATGATAGCTGTTTTGCGTTCGTCGGCGAACCCAAGATTGATTCTCTTGGTTTCTTCAGTCGGCCGTATAGAGGTCACGGCTTGAGCTTCATTCGCGGGTACCGCGAGGTCTTCCTCAGGCTTTGATTTCGCTTGCGTAGAAGAAGTCGTCGATGGTTTGGTGGTGAGGGCCGCCTGAATGGCCACTCGGAAACATTCTGCGGCGCCTTGGAAGTCAGTGCGCACAGTTATGATTCCTTGTGGTCCTGGCATCTTCAATATCATGTATGTATAATGTGGAATGGCCATGAACTTCGCCAATCTAGGCCTCCCAATGATGGCTGAAAGTCGCCTAAAGGGGGGGTGAATAGGGCAAAACTGAAATTTATAAACATAATCACAAATACAAGCCGGGTTAGCGTTAGAAATAGAAACGAGTCCAAGAGAGAGGGCGCAAAACAAATCGTGAGCGAATAAAGAGCGAGACACGATGATTTGTTTTACCGAGGTTCGGTTCGTGCAAACCTACTCCCCGTTGAGGTGGTCATGAAGACCGGGTCTCTTTCAACCCTTTCCCTCTCTCAAACGGTCACTTAGACCGAGTGAGCTTCTCTTCTCAATCAATTGGAACACGAAGTTCCCACAAGGACCACCACACGATTGGTGTCTCTTGCCTCAATTACAAGTGAGTTTGATCTCAAGAAAGAATGAGAAAGAAGAAGCAATCCAAGCGCAAGAGCTCAAATGAACACGACAAATCACTCTCTCTAATCACTAAATCTTTGTGTGGAGTTGGGAGAGGATTTGACCACTTGGGTATGTCTAGAATTGAATGCTAGAGGTCTTGTAAGTAGTTGGAAGGTGGAAAACTTGGATGCCAATGAATGTGGGGTGGTTGGGGTATTTATAGCCCCAACCACCACAAAGTGGCCGTTGGAAGGCTGCAGACGCATGGCGCACCGGACAGTGTCCGGTGCGCCAGCCACGTCACCTGGCCGTTGGGTTCCGACCGTTGGAGCTCTGACTTGTGGGCCCGCCTAGTTGTCCGGTGGTGCACCGGACAGGCCCTGTAGGCTGTCCGGTGTGCCACCCACGCGTGCTCTGACCTCTGCGCGCGCAGGCGCGCATTTAATGCGTTGCAGTCGACCGTTGCGCGCGAAGTAGCCGTTGCTCCGCTGGCTCACCGGACAGTCCGGTGTGCACCAGACATGTCCGGTGAATTATAGCGGAGCGGATTCCCGAAGCTGGCGAGTTCATAGCCGCTCTTCCTTGGGGCACCGGACACTGTCCGGTGGTGCACCGGATAGTCCGGTGAATTATAGCGAAGCGCCTCTGAGAATTCCCGAAGGTGATGAGTTCAGCTTGGAGTTCCCTGATGCACCGGACACTGTCTGGTGCGCCAGACCAGGGAGCACTTCGGTTATCCCTCGCTCTCTATGTTGAACCCTTTTCTTGGTCTTTTTATTGACTTATTGTGAACCTTTGGCACCTGTATAACTTATAGACTAGAACAAACTAGTTAGTCCAATTTATTTATGTTGGGCAATTCAACCACCAAAAACATTTAGGAAATAGTTGTAAGCCTAATTCCCTTTCAATCTCCCCCTTTTTGGTGATTGATGCCAACACAAACCAAAGCAAGTATAGAAGTGCATAATTGAACTAGTTTGCATTCCCAATTTGTTCAGCTGAGCTCAGTAACAAGAGGATGGATCCAGGTGTATATTGATACGGCCGATGTGTTTGTGTGAGCGTGTGCCTGTGCTTTGCGTTTTGTCCTGCCAAGCTGCCATTGCAGCCCGCCCTAAATTAGTCAGGGCGTATTTACTGTTGGCAGGATAATGAAAATACTGGCTTACTCCTTTTGTGGGCTGTGACTAAGCTCCCATGAATCTCACGATAAGCATTTTTCTCGATCCAATGGTGTATACTGTATCGTTTTGGGCTGAAGGCTGCAGCTTTTTTGCTGTTATGTTTGTCTCGGTGTATTTGTGTGTCTGCAAATAAAGTATTGAACAGTAACTGGGTACCTTGCATAAGGTTTGGTTGGCTGTTCACTTGCCTACGTTTCCCCGGTGTAACTTACGTGCATGCTAACTAATCTGATCTCTCTGAGATGTCCCTAGATTCCAGATTAAAAAAAAGCTTACGCCCCGTTTGGATCATTGGAATTGAATTCCATTCTAATAATAGTAATTTAGGCATATATCAATTAAGCTAATTCGGTTTTATGCAAAATATAATTATATACTATTATTAGCAAGATGTCGGAGATATTTATGTGCTACATTTTTAATATAGAGGAGTGAGACGAAGAGTGTCATGTAAGTTATAGATTAGAAACCAATTCTACTAATACATAAAATCATTTCCCACCCTCCACCCCATGAATTTAAGATAGGCTTATATCTGAACTTTGGAAAGTGGTGGAATGTCAAATTCCAAACCAAATAAGTTACTTTATTGAGTGAATTCCAATTCCTCTAAAATGAAGGGATCCAAACGCCCCGTTAAAGAAAACCATTTGTGTTACCACCCGACGTCGTTTCGCATCG
This sequence comes from Zea mays, assembly GCF_902167145.1. Taxonomy (NCBI): domain Eukaryota; kingdom Viridiplantae; phylum Streptophyta; class Magnoliopsida; order Poales; family Poaceae; genus Zea; species Zea mays. The sequence continues at coordinate 132,473,846 of NC_050100.1, read as the reverse complement.
CAGGATGGAGGTTCCTAACAGGGCCGTGCCCTACAAAATTATCGAAAATAGAGATTTTTTTTTACAAAATCACTAAAAACTAACAGTATAATAATATAAATATTATAATATAACATATAAATGGATTTTATGAAAAGCATACCTATTAAACTTTTGGTTACATAAATTTTACTTGAACAACTTCATTCTCTTTGTGTTCCTTGAAATAAATTCCTCAACAATATGATCATATTCAATCTTATCCAACAATCCACTCTTAGTAAGTCTTTGTTGTGTCATTGTAGAACGTAAGTAGGACTTCAATAGTTTCAGTTTAGAAAAACTTCGTTTTGCTGAAGCAACAGTCACATGAATGGTCAATAGAAACTCTGTAAGCAATACTTGCATTAGGAAAAGAAAAGAATCATGTAGCTTTAAAAAGTTTAGAATTTCCATAGGCCCCATCTTTTCTTTTGGAATGAAATTATGAAGAAACTTCAACTCCGCATACAATTCATTAGCATCAATATCAGATTGTCCATCCTTTTTTAGGGCAGCCTTTAGATTATCACAAGAAGAATTTAGGCTCTCATTATCTAATGATTGCAATACTTCAGAAGTAAATAAGAATCAAAAAAATTTCTGATAGCCTTGATACTGTTCAAATCTCCTTGTAAGTGAGGAAACTGCTTGATCAACAATAGGTAGAAAATAGGTGATTCTAAATGATTCCTCTGGAGACTGTGTAGCAATATTTGTCTCATCAGGGTTCTCATCAAAATGTCTCTTCCTTTTAATCTCACGTCTTCTACGAAAAGATGTGTCAATATCCATCTCAAGTGCAATGTCTTTGGCTATCTGTAATGCTTCTAAGAAACCAATTTCTCTATAATTTTTGAAAAAAGAAATCAACCCTTGCACTTAATCAATAACATCATCAATGAGCATATCTTTGGCTTGCAAGTGCTTGCTTACTATATTGACATCATATAGTACCTCATACCAAATTACTATTGCCACTATAAATTCATACTCTCCATGTTCGTTATTAGCCAAACCTTTAGCCTCGCTGTTCGTTTTCGCATCATTGTCAGCATCTGCCACCTAGTATGAAAAAATATGTGTTATAATTGGACAAACATGAAAGTATTAAACAAACATAAAAGTATAAAGCACCTGAAGTAGAGCCTCCCAAAAATCTGCAGATTAAAATCTGATAGCTTTAACACTTTCAACGGGACTCTCCCAACGTGCAGTTGATACTGACTTGGGAGTCAATCTTGTTATGTCATCTTTCAGAATCTGCCATTTCTTAGTGGAATTAGCAAATATTGTATATATGTGTTAGATAATTCCAAAGAAATCCTTAGCTTTTCCACATGTGTTGGCCATATCACAAAGTGTTAAATTAAGGCTATGACAACTACGAGCAGAACAGAAAGCTATAGGATTTAAATCCAAAAGTTTCTTTTGAACTCCGTTTTTGCATCCTTTCATGTTTAACACATTATCATAGCCTTGTCCTCTCACATTATCTCGGACCTTTCTGAACTGATAAGTCCCTTCTAGGACCCCTTTGCGATAAAATATCAATCTGTTTAGAATCAAGAGAATCACAATATCTTGGATCAAATATATCAGGCTGAAAAGAATCATCAGCATCAATAATAATATCCTCAATCTCAACATTATTCTCTGTCTCCGTATGATCATTTATAGTATCATTAATAACATCATTATTAGGTGTAGCCTCAATATCAATCTCTGTTTGCATCGGATCATTTATAGGATTATTATCAACATTATTATTACCAATTGCAGGGTCTTGATCAAGTGAATGATTATCAGAGGATACTTGCGATTCTTTTATAATAAATCTATCATATCTCCCTTCTGAGACTGAGTTAAATCCTCTATTCTTTGTTTTCTCTTACGCTTTTGATAACCAGAATCATATTTTCTAGATCGATTTGGAGAAGACATAACGCAATAATTGGATGTTGAAATATTAATATTTAATATGCATGCATACGAGATGAATAAAATAATCAATATATTATTTTATTAACAAAGTTAGACAATTAAATATACAATGCATATGTAGGATGTTACCTTATGATTTGATGGCTTTATTTTAGAGGAACACATCGAGCGATCGAACGAACCACGGACGGAGCAAGATCTACGGCCGCTCAGCCGCTGGAGCACGAACGAACAATAGGTGGACGATGCAGCAGGACCATAGGAGCGCGTTGGCCGCTGGCACCTGGCAGCGAGTAACGTCGTCGCCTGGCCTGACGAGCAGCAACACCTGACGTGCTATAGCAGCCGAGAAGTCTGCAACAACCGTGCGTGCTACAGCAGGCAAAACAATCTGCGCGTGCAACAGTACGTGCTAGAGCAGCCGCCAGAATCTCCAAGATTGATAAATAGCAAATGCTAATGACAACCTAATTAGTATTACTAATGGGCCAGATACTTGGGGGCCCCAAAAAAGTGGGGCCCCTGTTCGGGCGCACAGGCCTGTGCACGACCCTGGTTCCTAATATCCTATGGGTGGGTCTATTTGTTGCTTCACAAAATGGCAGCCCGAGGACAAGCCTTCTTGTTGTCTATCCCCTTTAACATCTAAACTGACCACTTTGCCTTTTATTTCTTTCCTACTTCAGGAGCGTCCATTAGTGAGCTGGACACTTACCGCTTGTTTGGGAGTAGGGAATTGGAGGGGTTAAAATTATCTTGTTATTTAAATTTAAATAACAAGGAGATTTAACATACATCATGTTTAATATCACCATGGGTTCATGTTAAGATAACATTGATACTAGAGATAGCTAATAATTCAGATAAGAAAGCAAATGTACCCAATGTAGAGAGGATTAGAGTGTGAACATACTAACATTAAATCATGTACAAGTGTAATTTCATATCCTCTCATACTATTTTCTAAATAATCTCTATGTTTTGATAGAATAAGGTGTTGTCCTATGGTGTTACACTCAACTGTAGATGATGAATCCGATAAACAAGATTAGCATGCTAGCATTCCAATCATTTTTATACTAGATATATCATCGATAAAAAAGATATATCTTACAATGGACAGATGGAGTGGATTTCTAGACAACCAGTTTTAGGAACTCAGTGAACACACTATTTTTTGGCTTCTTTATCAAATTGTTACAAAATCTTTTGGATTGAAAAAATCATAAAAGAAAAGCAAGAACATAGACAAAAGTCGCCACCAACTTACTACTACATGCCACAAGGCATTAGGTAAGATGAAACAAAAGCATGTGTCATTTTATGTGCATCAACTTAGGTTGTGTTTGGTTTAGATTTTTGCTATGGATTCAGTCTCATAATAGTCAAAAGCCAAACTAATGGCCTCATTGTAGCCAATAACTTTTTTCCAAAGCCGACTTTCTCGTAGTAGAAAATTGAGAGTACATCGAGACCTACTTTTAGTGACTTCTAGGTGGGAGAACTTTGAAATTATTACCCATCTACAACTGATAAGTGAAAAAGGCTTCGTTCTTTTCCATCGCTCACAATCGGCAATTGCGGCGTCCGCTCGTCTGTGACTTCCACCGCCACAGCTCTCAGCTTTTTACAGCTCATATCCCACAACAATTTTTTCACATCTTACCACACACAACAGCTTTTTCACGTCCACAACCCAACCAAACAAATCATTATTAGAGCTAGACCTTCTTTAAATATACATGTATCTACCTCAAACTACATTCATTGAAATAAAATAAAGTGAAACTTAATTTAATTTTTTACTTTAAGGTTTATTTGAATGTTTACATATTCACCTTGATCTATATATATGTTGTAGTGATTTGGTATGGAATTCATAGATTAAAGCGAATACATGATATCTGAACAAAGTTTCAATCCACCTCAACACATATGAATTAAGATAAATATGTAGATATCCAAACAATCCTTTAATTGACACGATGAAGTGTGCCGGACCATGCAGCAACGACCAACTTGGTGACCTCCTATATCACATACCATACTGCTCAGGGTTCTCGTAGCGGCCGCCAACCATGCTAGGGCTTCCATAGACATTGTCGACGGTCATAAAATCTTCCATAAATTCAGCATTTATAAAGTGAAATATTCCTATGCTATAGTGAGATCAAGATGAGTTTCTTATGTCTATTGAAGTGTTAATATATCTTGCAAATGCACTCAGCTAGATAGTGTTCTCATAATGATTTGGTATCTAGATGCAACTATATTCCTATGACACCTTATTGGATTTAGTAGCACATGGGATCTTGATGTGTTCATTCTAAAGAACTGATGATTCAGTTATGATTGGATAGAATGATATTTGGTTATCTATAGAATCCTCAAATGTCTTTTCATTGAAAGGGTTTATACATGTATGTGAATTTTTTTTGTGGAAACATGAGGCATAGGAACTGATGATTCTTCATTTGCATTTAAGTCACCCGAAAGCCAGAATGGCCACCTAAAGCACTATAATGGCAAGCACACATAAGTTTGTTTTGTAGAGTTGGATTGTTGCCGAACCAAATCTGATTCTTATAGCACAACACCCCATAAGCACTACCAGAATCGCCGGCTTTGCCGAGTGCCTGAAGCACTCGGCAAAGCCTTAAAAACACTCGGCAAAGAGGGCTCGGCACACAGTGCATCGGCAAAGCCTTCTTTGTCGAGTACTTTTTCTCGGGCACTCGGCAAAGAGGTTTGCCGAGTGCCAGAGAGCACTCGGCAAAGAAAAGCAGCCGTTACGGCGCCGGATGACCGCGACGGCGTCTTTGCCTAGTGTCCCAGGTGACACTCGGCAAAGGGGTTACCTTTGCCGAGTGTCTGCCGGACAGCACTCGACAAAGAATCCGCCAGCGGGGTCCCCATGTCAGGTACTTTGTCGGGTGCTTTGTATGGCACTCGGCAAAGCGTGCTTCTTTGCCGAGTGTCAGAGCCACTACACTCGACAAAGAACCTATATCGGTGCCCAGGTCTTGGTTCTTTGCCGAGTGTTATGGTCCTAACACTCGGCAAAGTACCTCTTTGCCGAGTGTGACACTCGGCAAAGTGACCAGTACACATCTTTTTTATTTGTTTTCCCTATTCCATTAAACAAACAAAAGATATTTCACAGATATCACATATATACATCACAGATCATCACAGACATATATAGCCAACACAAACATTAATATACAAACATAAGTTCAGAAGTTTTCAACACAAACAGTATCAACAGAGGCGCGTCGACGGTTGAGGTGCGGCGGCGTGGAGGGCGCGCGCGGTCGGGCGAGGGGCGCGGGCGCGGCGGCCGGGCGAGGGCGAGGCACGGTGGCCAGGCGAGGGCACGACGGCGGGAGATGACACGGCGGCGGGCGAGGTCGCGGCGGCGGGCGAGGTGCAGGGGCACGGCGGGCGAGGGCGCATCGGCGTCGGCGCGACGGCGTGGAGAGCAGCGGCGGCGACACATGAGAAGAGAGTGAGAGAGTGAGAAAGAAAGGACTTACAATTGCTATGTACGAGTGCTTTGCCGAGTACCCGTGATCTGGCACTCAGCAAAGATTTTTTTTTAATTTTAAAATACACTTGCCGAGTGCCCCCGATCTGGCACTCGGCAAAGGCGTCTTTGCCGAGTGTCCCCTGGGCTACACTCGGCAAAGATTATTTTACTTTTCTTTGCCGAGTGTCAACTAGCTGACACTCGACAAAGGCTACTTTGCCAAGTGTCATTTCTGGACACTCGGCAAATTACATTTTTATTTTTTTATTTTCCCAACCAAACTTTTTGTGGTGTGTTCCTACACTATATAGACCTACTTGTACCATTTTGGGACAATTAGAAAAGTGTTTTCTATAGCTAGTAGATTTAGTTCGTTTATTTGAATTTCTTCGAAAAAATCACATTTGAACTGCAAGTCACTCGAAACTTAGAAAATCGTGCATGCAAAAATCATATCCATGCTATTTAGCACAAGTTACGACCGATTTCAGGAGCGTACCGGAAACTTCGAGCACCATGCTCACTCAACATGGCCGTGAACTTGCCATCCAGCCGTTTAAAAATTTTATAAAACACAAACAAACTCAGAAAATTATGAAACTTGTCCACGTGTCATGATATCATATGTAGAGGCTGTGATAAAAATTTGAGAATGTTTAGAGAAAGTTGTGAGACACTATGTGTAGAAATCTAAGAGAACTACACATGAAATCATAGAGTTTCAATGTGGATCTCTTAGGTTTCTACACATAGTGCATCACAGTTTTCTCGAAACTTTTTTAATTTTTTATCAAAGCCTCTACATATGATATCATGACACGTGGACAAGTTTCATGATTTTCTGACTTTGTTTGTGTTTTATACAATTTTTAAACATGTGGATGGCAAGTTCACGGCCATATTTAGTGAGCATGTTGCTCGAAGTTTCTGGTCCGCTCCTGAAATCGGTCGTAACTTGTGCTAAATAACATTTGTATCATTTTTGCATGCACGATTATCCAAGTTTCGAGTGACTTGCAGTTCAAATCTAAATTTTCTGAAGAAATTCAAATAAACGAACTAAATCTACTAGCTATTGAAAACACTGTCATAATTGTCCCAAAATGGTACATGTAGGTCTATATAGTGTAGGAACACACCACAAAAAGTTTGGTTGGGAAAATAAAAAAAATAAAAATATGCTTTGCCGTGTGTCCACTGAAGACACTCGGTAAAGACTTTCTTTGCCGAGTGTCAGATATTTTACCCTCGGCAAACACTACAAGAAACCGGTTAAAGAACATGGGTGAAAAACCATCGAACTTAATGTAATAGGCCGTCGAACTTACCATAAGAACGTGGGTTTACCGACGAATAAAGCCGACGGCGATTTTTGGACAAACTTAAAGAAGTAAGTTCGGTGGCCCCCACGTTCTTAAGGTTAAGAACGTGGGTACCGTCGAACTTAACATTAAGAACATGGGTACCGTCGAACTTAACATTAAGAACGTGTGTTTTTAAGTTCTACGGGGGTTGTCGAATTTAGAGAAGTAAGTTCGACGGTACCCACGTTCTTACTGTTAAGTTCGGCGAGGACACGTGGCCGTCGAACTTATGTGGCCTGCGTGGGTCTGCGTGGGCTGCACATTAAGTTCAACGGTACCCACGTACTTAACATTAAGAACGTGGGTACCCACGTTCTTATCCTTTTTCCAGAAAAAAAAATTACAGAAATGAAAAATTAGACAAACATAAAATCACATGCAACACATAATATCACATACAATACAGATTTCAAATACATGGATATATATTCATATCACAAATTCACACAAGTCCAAATACATAAGTTCACAAATTCACATAAGTCCAAATACATAAGTTCACAAATTCACATAAATTCACATAAGTTCACATCCATAATGCACATTTTTAGTTCACAAGTTCAAACACACAAGTTCAAACATTAGCTCCATCGCTCTCGATCAGGACATCGGATTATTGTTCGTAGCTCCACCACTAGAATATCTATTTACACATAACAAGCAAATGGAAGTGACCAAGAAGCACATAGCAAAACTTGGAAGAAAATTAACAATAAAGATGCCATAATTTTTTTCCTGAACATTGAGAGAGAGTGTGCAACATAACATTGAGAGAAATAATTACCTTCTCAGATAGTTCCACATCTCTTGAATTGCATTTCAATCTCAGGGCGTTCCTTTCAGCATCTATATGCTCTAACTGTCTTCTGAAAAGGTCTAGAACAGGGCCAGCCAAACTGCAGTGATCATTCCAACAAAGGAAAAAATGATTGTGTGAGATAATGAGATCATTCCACATCAACCAACAAGACAATTGAAGAGGTGAATACCACTGCTGTAAGAATGTGGCTAGCCTTTTCCATTTTCCAGGACCATAGGCCGTTGACTCATACTCTGTGAGTAGGTCATCAAGGAGCTGCAGTTAATCCAGCAACAAGGACATTACCATAAACAATAATAAAGGATAAGGTTCTTGTCGATTAATTACAGCAGCAGAGAAGTTTTTTGTTGTCTTACCCTGACTATGTCATCTAATTTTGCATTCGAACTGTTACATGCTGCTCGCACCTTTGATTCCATGTTCTGAACTTTATTAGAACATTGCAAGTCAGCCTCCAGAAAAGCATTCCTTTTGTAGTCCTGCATTCATGTGCTTCAACATTAGCCAACCCACTCATATATTGTAATTTACTTCAGCAATTGGCAGGCATTAATCAATGTTCCATGTGAAAATAAAATAATAAGAAGGCATGCTGACTCAAAAGCAGCTGATGAGTAATGATAAGATCACCTCAAAGGCCTTTTTGAGAGAACTGTGAAGAAGCTTTTCAAATTTTGAACGAGCTGACCCAGCACCAACAGCAAAAACATTTAAAGCACTGTAAGCCAAAAAAACAGAAGCCACATTGCTATAAGCAATCATAATATACCTGCCATGATGAAGAGATTGTACGGACATCACCATTATTAATAGCATCAAGAAACGATTGTGTCAATCCAGCAAGGATGGGACCTGTCATTGTACTAGCTCCAAGTTGTTTTGGTCTTGTTCGGTCAAGAACGTGAAACCATCCAGACCGGATCTGAACTCTGGACGGAAATTACTCAGCTGCATCACAGAAATTAGGAATTATTGCACCAACATCAATCTGCTAGAACAATATAATTATGCCAAAACGTGCATTATGATTATGACTCACGTCATAATGGGACAGACATAATTTGTACATGCCATCAAACTGTTTAAAGTGTAAATATGTTTCAAGAGCAATCTATAGGTTTTACAAAAATATCACAATTCAAATCAGTGACCGAAGTTGTGTTAAAGACTGCCTTATTCGACTAGTAGTCTGGTACCATGTAAGTATATGTTATTACCATAAAAATGTACAGCTACCGGGAAAATGCACAAAATAATATAGTTTGCACTGCAGCAAACAAAAGCTTCATTTGTCTGACTGGTACCTTAACCCACTACCTTCAAGAAAATTTCCAAACTTTTTAAAATAGTCCAATCCAATCAGAAGTTCAGAATACATGGTCAAAAAATATATACAACAATATGTATGTGGGTACTTTGCTATTTGCGTAAATGAACTTAGGAAAAGTTTTAATCTAACCTGCAACATATGATATTTGCTGAGAATTTTAAGTACAAGGCCACAAATAGCAACTGTAGTTCAAAGGAAGAAATACTTACAGGAAGTTGATCAAGACGTTGGAGATCTTTCTCATTGTTCAAAGGTTGCACAAGTGTAAAACATTCCCTGTCCGGAAAAAGTGCACGGATGGAGTCCCGTATCTTCCAGAACAACAAAAGAAGTATAAGTATAGTCCATACGTCTAGTTACCAAGCACAAGTACAAAGCTACGTTTCACCCATGAAAATCTATCATACCACATTCTTTGCAGATATGTCCCTTCCTCCACCTTGAACAGGCCTCAATGCTAGCTCTAGGTAATCTCGTGGAGTAATTTTTCTGTTGTCTTCTGCCAAATCCAGATAAAAGTCCTGTAGTAAAGGAAGCATGGTGTCATCGGCTCATCGCACACCAAAGGTGTCTGATGCATAACAGGGCCCCTGAGGTTTATGTTTGACGGTTTATAAGATGATGTGCAGCTAGGGAATAGCCAAAGCGTTCAACGTTCAGTATACATAATTAGTATGGGAGAAAAGGAATGAAATATATTACTCGCAACAACCAAACAAAGACAGGCGAGAACTGCCCAAGTTCGGATGTAGTGGACCTTCCACCTGAGGCTCAGACACGTATGTGCTTTGTCATATCTGTGACCTGCGAGAGACGATCCAACGCAGATTCATCTATACCTCCCATCTAGAAGAAATAGCAGCACGCTCGGAGGTTAGCGTCCTTCAGATAAAAAAACTGAAGCACCCTAAGTAGTCTACAATACCCTCCTTGTTCAAACTTCCAAATGTGACTAATTCGTCAAAGTTTGACCGGTTCTTTTTATTCATTTTTTTGCGAAAAAATGAAAAATCCAAAACCATATTTAAAATATATTATATGCTAAACAATATCGCAGTAATAACTAACTATAATTATGATTTTTTTAATAAGACGAGCCGGTCAAATTTGGAGTAAAAAAGTAAAACAAATTATAAATTGGAATGAGTGGAGTATTAGGTGGCGTTTGGTTTGCCTAAATGTAACACAAATGGATTACATGGATATCGATACTTTTGGTTAACAACGTCTGAACACCTTACTAAATCAGCAAGGATCGATGCTATTTCTATTTTATTAGTACATAAAGGGACATCTATACCATGATCACCCATGAGAGGCGGGATACATGGAATACTGGCTTGAGACCATTGTTTACTAGGGAAAATTGTACAGGCAGATGATACTTCAAAGAGCAGATATTATAAGTTGCTCTTAGAGATATTAAAAGTTGCTCTCTCAGCTATTATATGTACGTAGAGCAAGACATCCCACATCAGCACCCTACTATTCCGTTCGCAAAGAAGTAATTTTTTTCCAGGCATCTAGGTAACTGAAATGACATATATACAAAGAAGAGAAGAGGGTGAATAAGATCATAAGACTGAAACTAATGAAGGCTAATTGCCAACACAACATATGAATTATTCTATCACCAGAACTTACCCCAGAACTGTGTGAAGATCCGGAAGAAGAAGTTTATATTGCGGGATACACTGTATGCCATTACAGGAGGGAGAGGCTTGACAAGTGCGTCCACGCTAAAAACTCTCTTCAGAAACTGCAAAGCATCCAATTCAATGTCAAACGATTGAACAAAAAGTGAAACGATGTTTATTACTTGTGCTAGCCAAGAACTAAATTTGCTAGGTGTGGGGAGCCGAATACAAGAATGAAGGACCATGTCATAGAAAGTAGTGGCATGATGCACGGATGCACCGGACAAGCAGTAGTCTTGTGCTATCGACCTAGTCTGATTTCAGGCTATGAAACTTACACATCACAGTATCACACAAAGTGTCTGGTGCATAAACTGTGTTGAGTGACTTTCAGGTCCTAATTCTGTTCATGGCTTTTGCTCAATCCACGTGTGTAAGAGCACACATGGACGGGGAAGAAATTGAAACTGTTGGGCCCGCGAAAACAACATTCACGATTTCAGGCTCTGATGATGGTGCAGGTAGCAAGGGTGATTGGAAGCTGCTGTAATGAACAAATCAGTAACAACGTGTGAGTTTAAGTGTGATCCATACCCAGCACTAGTGGCGCCCCGGTGCATTACGGGACACTGCTTTTTCATTAACAAATCAGCATAATCCTATCCTTCAGCAACTGCAATTTTACAAAGTTCTAATGCTGTTATCGGTGACCTGGTACATTTTTTAATTCGTTTTTAGCCAATGCAATCCAATATCCAAGAACACACAGAACACCGGTACATTTCCTGCACAAGTTTATAAGGATTCTGAACCTGACAGCGTGTTCCAGGGACAGGGTAACAATCTCCCCAAAACGGCGAGGACCTAACAAGCAAGCTAACAATCCATCGAGCAGGAGCAGGGGAAATCATAGAACAAAAAAACGATGGTCGGTCGGTCGGGCATATACGGTACCCTGTTGTTCCGCTGGAAGGAGTAGCGCAGCTCGGGGTCGATCTCGTCCTCCTCGAAGTCATCGATGGTGAGGTCGAGGTCCGGGCGTCTGCTCCGGGGCACGCTCATGGTGGGCATCTCCTCGGGGTTGCTGGTGATGCTGACCTTCCCCTCTCGGCTCATCCTTGTCGCGTCCTCGTCCTCTGCCGCCTCCCCCATCCTCCATGGAGCCGACGACAGCTCGTTCCACTTCCGCCCCATCCTCGCCGCCTCTCTCTCCTTTCCTCTTCGGCGGCGTTTGGACGGTAGGAGGAAGAGGATGAGATGATGAGGTTATCGGCTGCGTGGTGGGCCTGGGCGGGCGTGGTCTTTTATGGGCTGGGTCGTCCTATATCAGAAATGCCCAAACGACATAGCTTGGCCCAAACGGTCTTTTTGTTAAGTTCGACGGTGTCGAGTTGGCCCACGAACTTAATTTAAGAACGTGGGTAGCCAGGTTCCTAAAAGGTTAAGTTCGACGGTTTTTGGCTAGGGCCCACGAACTTAATTTAAGAACGTGGGTACCCACGTTCTTAAAAAAACCCATGAACTTAACTAATGTAAGAACGTCGGTGCCCAGGTTCTTAACAAAACCCACAAACATTTATCAGTTTCTTGTAGTGAAAGAGTATGCTTTGCCGAGTGCCGGACTTCGGCCCTCGGCAAAGGCTGACGGCCGTCAGCTGTAGACGGCCACTAACGGCCCTTTGCCGAGCGCCATCTTTGTCGAGTGTTTGCGACTCGGCAAAACAGTATTTGACGAGTGTTTCTCTGTGCCGAGTGTCCCGTACTCGGTAAACCAGCTCTTTACCGAGCGCAAGACTTTGCCGAGTGCGGCTCTCGGCAAAGTCTTTTTTGCCGAGTGTCCAATAAAAAGCACTCGGCAAAGCCTCTGGCACTCGGCAAAGGCCCGGATTCCGGTAGTGAAGTGCAAGAAAAGTGTGGAGTTGATGAAGGACTGATAGCCAACTAAGCCCTTAACTAAGATGCATGATCATCATTGCTGTAACCAGACACCACTTCTAATAGCCATTAGGGAGTAGCAGATGACACAGCAGCACATGAGGCATCATGAACGGTCTTGCAGGACAAGGCATCAGCAACTCAATTATCCGTACCATGATTGTACACGACACAGTATTTGATACCTAAGAGCTTAGAGAACACACGGTGCTGCTAGTGAGTATGGAGACGTTGTGCAGAGAGCTGGACCAAACTGTGTTGGTCTGTATAGATGAGGAATTCTCTGAGTTGAAGATAAGAACGCCAATAAGAAATTGTCATAAGGATGGTTATGTACTCCTTTTCGTAAGTGGAGAAGCCTTGGGATTTAGCACCGAAGGCCTTGCTAATGAATGCAATGGCATGAACATCTTGTGTAAGAATTGCTCCTATGCCTGTAGCACATGCATCGGTTTCGATGTCGAATGAGCGAGAGAAATCTGGAAGTTGCAACACGAGGGCTACATAGAGCGCATCCTACAAAGCTTGGAAGGTCCATGAACTGATGCCCAGATGAACAATGTATATTTCTTGAGGAGATATGTAAGGGACTTGGACATAATGTCGAAATGGTGAATAAACTTCAGTAATACCCTGCTAAGCCCAAAAGATTGTGAAGATATTTAGCCGAGTGAGGGCACGACCATGATGCAATAGCACACACCTTAGAAGGGTCAGTAGACACACCGTGCTCACTGATCACATGCCCCAAGTACCTGATCTCCGGTTGGGCAAAGGAGCATTTAGATAGCTTGACAAATCAATGATCCTAGGCTAACAACTGAAGGACTGTCCATAGGTGCTTGAGGTCGTCGGCATAAGATGAGTTGTAAAATAAGATGTTGAAGAATAACATGTCAAACTGACGAAGGCAGGGTGCCAGAGTAGCATTGATCGCCGATTGAAAAGTACCCGGAGTGCTCGTCAATCCGAAGGCCATAACCTTGAAGTCGTACTAATTGCAGTGAGTTTGGAATGCAATTTTATATTCCTCCCCCGGTCGAAGAAGAATTTGATGGAATTTGGTAACAAATCCAATTTGGAGAACCAAGAAGCTGATGCCAATTCATTAAGGAGCTCATCAATCACATGTACTAGGTATTTGCCTTTGATAATGATGGCATTAATGTGGTGATATTCCACACAAAAACACCAAGAGTTGTCTTTCTTTTTAACCAATAGCATAGATGACGAGAAGGTACTTGCCCTAGACTGAATAATTCCATGTGACAACATCTCTTGGAGTTGTTGTTCAATCTCATCTTTCAATGCCGGTGCATAACAATATGGCCTCATAGCCACTAGGGAAGCACTAGGGATAAGAGGGATGGCATGGTCATAGGCCCTTGGTGGAGGGAGGTCCATAGGTGCGAGGAACATGGCTGATAATTCTTGTAACACAGACTGCACCTCTACCGGAATAGAGGATGAATCCGGCTGAATGGGCACAAAATCTACCACCTCACATAACTGAATCACTGTGCCATCAAGAATAGAATAGGAAGCCCCTTGCAGTAACACTGAGAAATGCCCTGATACGGAATCACCAACCACTATTGCTGCCAATGAATGTGCATGGGACTGAAACTTGATATCCAATACATATCCGCAATAACATCATAGGAAGAAAGAGGTATGATTTTGAAATCAGAAGTAAAAGTGAGCCCTTGCACAGACCATGAAAGAGCCAATATATGTACGGTGCAGGACAACTGAGCCCCTTTAGCAACTTGAACTGATAGAGTTATGAGAAGAGGTGCGGCACCCTATAACTGAGCAACTAATCGGGCACTCATGAATGAGTGCGAACTACTATAATCGACCAATATATGGACGACATGCTATTGAATCAATCCATCTAACACCATCAGAAAGAGTTGCTCCTATTCATTACCCAATGTTTCAGCAATAGAGTGGCAATCCATGTCCCACTGGAAGTTGTCAAAGAGCTCTTGCACTGCCTTGAGTTGGATGGAGTTTGAATAGCGGTGATCCTTGGATCATTTTTCGACACATTTAAGACATAGCCCACGAGCATGATGATAAGCACGGATAGTAGCCCACTTGTCATTAGAGGACTTAGCACGGGTGAGGTCGACACCGCGATAATCATCATCTTGAGGTCCCAATGATTTGTTAGCTTCCATGGCGGGGAAGGAAGTGACATAGGAGATGGAGCTGTAGGTCGAGTGTTAGCAGTGCTACACAGGAAGCAGCCCAAACAAACAGCGCACCTGAAGAAGAGAACCAGGGGCGTGAACAGGTGAAGGCAGAGCACACTATCGTTCGAGTTAATGGGCCCGAGTGGTTGTGTAAGGGGGTTGGATTGGGCCGTGGTCAGGGGAGTATAAGAGAGATGAACGAGAGGTTGTAAGGCATCAAAAGAAGATATACTTACATTACACGTTTCCCCTCGTCGCTACACTATTCTTCTTCTCCACGCATCCTGATTCTTCTCTTCTCCTCTCTGCGCTGACGAGACGCTAACATCGAGGCACCACAAAGGGGTCTGGGCGGTGAGAGTAAGGATGCCTCGCCGAGTCGCACACCTCCTCCTGCAATTGAGCCAAAACAGAAGCACCATCCCAATTTGAAGGACGCCTAACCAACACTGCAGATTTAATACCATCACGGAGGCCATCCATAAAACACTTAGTTAAGTAGAGAGGATCAATATAAGTGTTGTAGACAATAAGTTGATCCATAAGTGTGGCAAAGCGATCAATATACTCTGCTACATACGAGGTTTGTCTGATGTGGAAGAGTTAACGGATAAGCAACTCGTGCTGATCCCGACCAAAACGAGCAAGCATCATAGTGCAAAATTCAGGCCACGAAAAGGTTTTCAGACGTGATTCCACTATTTGCGACCAGCGAGAGGCGGCTGCTGAAAAATGCATGGAAGAAACTCGCACCCACATAGAAGGAGCCACACTATACAACTCAAAATAGTCCTCGCAATGTGTGATCCAAGTTTAGGCTGATCGCCAGAGAACGAAGGAAATGGGATCTTGGGCAAGCGACCGGTGTTGCAAGAGTTACCCCAATCTTGTGGACCCTGACTACCCAATCCCTAAAACTGAAAGGGAAGAGTAGAACTAAAACGATGATATGGAGGAGAGGATGCACCCTTGACCAGGAGATGATCTAGAGTTGTGATAACTCCAAAACCATCTTTTCGGAGTATAGATTCTTCTTAATGCCCATTAGGCCATGCTAGCAGCAGATGGGCGCACGACGACCGACGATGGTGAAGGCATGAGAACCCTCGACATGTCGCCATGGTGTGGCGACGTGTTCATAAATCTTTGACATCTTGGAGACGTGTAGGTGGAGATCGTGCATTGTACCCTCCACACCAGGTCACCAATCATCGAGGGACGCTGTGGTGGATTCCAGCTGTGTCATACGAGCTTCATTGACGGAGGAGAGTGACGAGAGATGATTCCTCGATTTGGCATCGAGACCGAAGAGGCGGTTGTCGAGAGACACATTACTGTCGAGCAAGCGCTGATCCAACTTGGTGTTGTAATTGATAAAACGCTAAGAAAGCTTGGCATCGTAGCCGTCGAACCGTTTTGACATTTCATCGAGCAGGAGCTAGAAGTCGAGATTCATGGCGGAGAAATGACGATGAAGATGTGTGTTGTGGGAGTGGAAGATCCGACAAGGATCCAAAACATTCGAGGATTGACTAGACTGATACCAATTGTTAGTAGTGCGCTTGGGATTGAGAAGAAAGGAAGGAGGCATGGAGAAGAAAGAAGACAGAGGAAGGAGCAAATATTCAATAACTCTGTTCTTCTTTGATGTCTCTTACAAAAAACCGTTCTCATACATATATCTCCCTCTCAGTCATATGGCCCAATTACAACAACCATCCTATAAAGCCTAGTTTCCATCATTGATCAGTGAATTAGGCCTCCTTGTACACGAGCTTCGCCTCGGTCCGATGCGCTGGTCTTGGGCTAGTTCAGAGGATGTAACACATTCATTACAAAATAAGGCAAATTTCGTTCACTTCACCAAAACAACCAAAAAGATAGATGACAAGAAGAATTGGTTCATAGCTGGGTTCATGCACGAGATGGATGCTGACGATGAGGAGGTGAAATGGCAAATGATGGCCTTCATTCAAGCAGATGGCATATGCTTGTCACGTCGTTGCCACGGTTTCATTCTAGGTTTCATGAGTGCAGAGCATGATCATTTAAGTAGATACACGAGGATTCAACCGGACTACTCCGATATGCCGGTGTACATAGAAGCTCGATTTCAGAGAAGGTGGCTTATTACACGTGCAAATCACCAACCAACAAGTTTATATTGTGTACACCATTACTTATTGTCTGCATGACTCTTGTAGGTTTAGAATGCAACGACATGTGTTCCTTCGCATTGTTGTTGTCATCCGACATGTGGACCCCAACTTCGTGCAGAGACCTAACTGCACTAGTCAACTTGGTCTCGATGCACTCTAGAAGGTGGTGGCCTCTATTCTCATTCTTGCGTATGGTGTCCCTGAGGATGTCATGTATGAGTACATCCAAATCAACGAGTCTACTACACATGAGGCCCTAAAACACTCCTATAAGGCCATCGTAGCAACATTTGGAATGGTTTACTTGCGTGCGTGTACCTCCAAGGACCAGACATGCTTACTTCACGTAGGTGAGAGTCATGGATTTACTAGCATTCTCCACAACATTGACTACATGCACTAGGAGTAGAACAACTACCCTATTGGGGCAATCGCCCTTCCATGATCCTAGAGACAGTGGCCTCATATGATCTATGGATTTGGCACGCATACGTTGGGATGACCAGGAGCAACAATGGAATCAATGTGTTGCACTAATCTCCTATTTTCTCTAGGAATGTTAGTGGAGACAACCATCCAATTAGTTTCATCGTGAACTAGAACAACAACGACATGGGCTACTACCTTGTTGATAGTATTTACCCTGATTGGTCAACTTCATTAAGACAGTGCAAGATCCAATGAAGTTACGGACACAATGCTTTGATGCTCATGAAGAAGAGGGATGAAGGACATAGAACAACATTTGGTGTTATACAATCAAGGTGGGCAGTTGTGAGGGTTCTAGCATATGGGTGGTCATGTTCATAGATTAGTGACATAATGACCATGTGCATTATAATACACAACATAATAGTCAAATATGAAAGAAGGATGGCATCGAGTTGAAAGTTTGAGAACCATAGTGAAAGTCGCCTAGAGGGGAGGGGGTGAATAGGCGTAATCTGAAATTTATAACTTTAAACACACACTACAAGCCGGGGTTAGTGTTAGAACTAAAATCAAGTCCGGGAGAGAGAGGAAAACAAATCAAATGGAAATCAAGCGAATGAACACAGTGATTTGTTTTACTGAGGTTTGGTTCCATAGAACCTAGTCCCCGTTGAGGAGGTCACAAAGACCGAGTCTATTCCAACCCTTTCCCTCTCTCAAACGGTCACTTAGACCAAGTGAGCCTTTCCCTTAATCAATCGGGTCACTAAGACCCCGCAAGGACCACCACACTCTTAGGTGTCTCTTGCTTTGATTACAAGTCACTTGAGAACAAGAATGAGAAAGAAGAAAGGCAATCCAAGAGGCAGGAGCTCAAAAGAACAAGAAATCACTCTCTCATAAGTCACTAAGTATTTGAGGTGAATTTGAGATTTAGAGAGGCTTTGATCTTTTGAATTGTGTCTAGGAGTGAATGCTAGAGCTCTTATATTGAATGTGATACTAAGAAAACTTGGATGCTTGGAGTTGTGGTAGTTGGGGGGTATTTATAGCCCTCAACCACCAAAGTAGCTACTGGGGAGGCTCCTGGTGATGGGCGCACCGGACAGTCCGGTGCGCCGCCACGTCACCCAATCGTTAGGGTTCGGAGCTCGGGCGACCGTTGAAACTTTGTCCTCTTGCGGCACCAGACAGTCCGGTGCCCCTCTGACTCGCTGCTCTGACTTCTGCCGCGGTACTATGCTGCACTGTTCACCCGTCAGAGTCGACCGTTGCATGCTGGATAGCTGTTGCCCACTGGCACACCGGACAGTCCGGTGAATTATAGCGGAGCGTGCCTGTGTTTTCCCGAGAGTGACTGGTTGGACTCTGTACGGTCCTGGTGCACCGGACACTGTCCAGTGGCACACCGGACAGTCCGATGCACCAGACCACAGCACACTCAAGTCCTTTTTGCTCCTTTTGAATTGGGTCCTTAACTTGAATATTTATTGGTTTGTGTTGAACCTTGTGCACCTGTAATACATGAATTCTAGAGCAAACTAGTTAGTCCATATGTTTGTGTTGACGATCAACCACCAAAAAAATTATAGGAAAAGGTTAACCCTATTTCGCTTTCAATCTCCCCCTTTTTGGTGATTGATGCCAACACAAACCAAAGCAAATATAAAGTGCATAAATGAACTAGTTTGCATATGGTAAGTGCATGGGTTACTTGGAATTAAACCAATTGATAATCTTACTAGATATGAATGGATTGCTTTTCTTTTCTTTAGCGTTTTGGACCACATTTGCACCACTTGTTTTATTTTTGCAAATTCTTTTGGAAAATCTTTTCAATATCTTTTGCAAATAGTCAAAGGTATATGAATAAGATTGCAAGAAGCATTTTCGAGATTTGAAATTTCTCCCCCTGTTTCAAATACTTTTCCTTTGACTTTATAAAACTCCCCCTGAATGAAATTCTCCTCTTAGCTTTCAAGAGGGTTTTGAAATGGATACTGATTTTGAAAAATGATCTTGAAAGATACCAATTGAAGAGATTTCTATTATTAGATACCAATTGAAATTTTGCTTTCTCAAGACAAGTGAAGCATGGATACCAATTGAGAAATTGCCAAATATCAATTAAAGCTTTATTTTGATTTTTTTTGAAATTATGGTGGTGCGGTCCTTTTGCTTTGGGCTTAATATTCTCTCCTCCTTTGGCATTAATCGCCAAAAACGGAGATGTTGAGAGCCCCTTAATACTTTCTCCCCCATTGGTAAAAGTAAATAAGAGTGAAGGATTATACCAATTGAGAGTGTGCGAAGAAATGATACCGTGTAGAGTTGAGTGGAAGCCTGGTCTTCGTCGAATACTCCATTTCCCTTTCAATCTACGACTTAGTATAGAAATATACTTGAAAACACATTAGTCATAACCTTGGTACATAAATAATAAGAAATATGCATTTGTACCAAATGAAAGAGATATGATCAAAGGTATATAAATGAGCTATGTGTGCAATTGTTTCAATCAAAATTCCGAGAATCAAGTATATTTAGCTCATTCCTAAGTTTGCTAAAGGTTTTCTCATCTAATGGCTTGGTAAACATATCGGCTAATTGATTCTTGGTGTTTACATAAGCTATTTCGATATCCCCCTTTGTTGGTGATCTCTCAGAAAGTGATACCGAATGTCTATGTGCTTAGTGCGGCTGTGTTCAACGGGATTATCCGCCATGCAGATTGCACTCTCATTGTCACATAGGAGAGGGACTTTGCTCAATTTGTAGCCATAGTCCCTGAGGGTTTGCCTCATCCAAAGTAATTGCGCACAACAATGACCTGCGGCAATATACTCGGCTTCGGCAGTGGAAAGAGCTACTGAGTTTTGTTTCTTTGAAGCCCATGACACCAGGGATCTTCCCAGAAACTGACAAGTCCCTGATGTGCTCTTTCTATCAATTTTACACTCTACCCAATCGGCATCGGAATATCCTATTAAATCAAAAGGTGGATCCCATGGGATACCAAAGCCCAAACTTAGGAGTGTAAACTAAATATCTCATGATTCTCTTCACGACCCTAAGGTGAACTTCCTTAGGTTTAGCCTGAAATCTTGCATAGATGCATACAAAAAGCATAATATCCGGTCGATATGCACATAAATAGAGAAAAAAATCCTATCATCGACCGATATACCTTTTGATCTATAGATTTACCTCCCGTGTCGAGGTCAAGATGCCCATTTGTTCCCATGGGTGTCTTGATGGGTTTGCCATCCTTCATTCCAAACTTCTTAAGTATGTCTTGAATGTACTTTGTTTGGCTGATGAAGGTGCCATCTTGGAGTTGCTTGATTTGAAATCCTAGGAAATACTTCAACTCCCCCATCATAGACATCTCGAATTTTTGTATCATGATCCTACTAAACTCTTCACAAGTTGATTTGTTAGTAGACTCAAATATAATATCATCAACATAAATTTGGCGTATAAACAAATCTTTTGCAATAGTTTTAGTAAAGAGAGTATGATCGACTTTTCCGACTTTGAAGTCATTAGTGATAAGAAAATCTTGCAGGCATTCATACCATGCGCCTTTGAAAGTTTATAAACATGGTTAGGGTACTCACTATCTTCAAAGCCGGGAGGTTGCTAAACATAGACCACTTCCTTGATAGGTCCATTGAGGAAGGCACTTTTCACATCCATTTGATAAAGCTTAAAGCCATGGTAAGTAGCATAGGCAAGTAATATACGAATTGACTCAAGCCTAGCTACGAGTGCATAAGTTTCATCAAAGTCCAAACCTTCGACTTGTGAATATCCTTTGGCCACAAGTCGGGCTTTGTTTCTTGTCACCACACCATGCTCGTCTTGCTTGTTGCGGAATACCCAATTGGTACCTACAACATTTTGATTAGGACGTGGAACTAAATGCCATACCTCATTCCTCGTGAAGCTGTTGAGTTCCTCTTGCATTGCCAACACCCAATCCGGATCTCTTAGTGCATCCTCCACCCTGTATGGCTCAATAGAGGACACAAAAGAGTAATGTTCACAGAAATGAGCAACTCGAGATCTAGTAGTTACCCCCTTGTGAATGTCACCAAGGATGGAGTTGACGGGGTGATCTCGTTGAATTGCTTGGTGGACTCTTGGGTGTGGCGGTCTTTGACCCTGAATTTCTTGCTCATCTTCCTTGTCTTTATCATTATCATCTCCCCTTGATCATTGTCCTCCTCTTGAGGTGGCTCATCCTCTTGATCTTCATCTTCATCATTTTGAGCCCGATCCTTGTCTTGAGTTGGTGGAGATGCTTGTTTGGAAGATGACAATTGATCTTGTGTTTGTGTGGGCTCTTCGAATTCCTTAGGACACACATCCCCAATGGACATGTTCCTTAGCGCGACACATGGAGCCTCTTCATCATCTAGCTCATCTAGATCAACTTGCTCCACTTGGGAGCCATTAGTTTCATCAAACACAATGTCACAAGAAACCTCAACCAATCTAGTGGATTTGTTGAGGACTCTATATAGGGGTGAAAACGGGTAGGGTACCCGGAACGGGTACCGGATACGGATACTGATTCGGGACCATTTTTCGGATACGGATACGGGTATTTTTATATTCGGGACGGATACGGGTAACACCCGGATAGTGCAGCTTCGGATTCGGGTCGGATACGGAACGAGTACTACCCGGTAAATACCCGGATATTCGGGTCGGATACGGGTACCCGGAATTCGGGTACCCGTTTTTTCTTTTTCTGCATAATAATATAGTTATAAAATCATAACGTTTACATATGAAATCGGATGAAGATAAAGTTTATATGAAAATTGTAGAGCTCGAAGAGATCTATAACTTTGTAGTACAACACATATTTGTTTAAACATATCTTTAGGCCAAAATCATTGAAATAATGTCTAAATTTATATCAAAATAATAGACTTTAACATTTTTATGTGGGGACTTAAGATTATCTCCATGTGGGAACTTAGAATTATCTTTTTATAAACTATTTATTAATATTGGTAACTTATTCGCAATTTCCGGTCGACACTACAATATTTTTATGAATTTAATTGTATTTTGATGATTTTCTACAACAAGAAATTAATAATACACCAAATAGCCTAAAAATTCATGAATTTTTACGGGGACACAACATATATCCACATATAGTTCTAAAAAACATTTGGATTATAAAATTCACAAGATGTTAGTGTTTCTTCCATTCCACTCTCACTTATTGCGTGAGTTACACGTGAAATCATTTTATGTATCGATGTTTCAACATAATTAATATTTCACTTATCATTTTCATGTGGCGACTTGAGGTTTTATTTGAATAGAATGTTTATTTGTTTTGGTAAGCTTTTTGCAATTTTGGGTCAAAACCAGTGTATTTATGAATTTTAATTACATTTTGATGATTTTATGTAGAAAGAAATGAATAATGTACAAATAGCCTCAGAAATCTATGAAGTTATACGAAGGTACAACATATGGCCACATATAGTCATAAAAATAATGGGACCATAAAATCCACAGGATGTAAACGTTTTTTCTATTTTATTTCCACTTATTGCGTGAGTTACACGTGAAATCACTCTAAGTATCCAAGTTTCAACATAATTAATACTTCACTTTACCATTTTTATGTGGGAACTTGAGATTATCTTCTATTAAATGTTTATTAGTATTAATTTACTTGCAATTTCGTGGTCGAACAAGAATATTTTATGATAACCAATTAATGCATTATCCGACAAGTATCCGATATCCGATCAAATAATATCCGTATCCGTCACTTATCCGCCCGGATAAATATCCGGTCCCTGTATCCGTATCCGTCCCGTTTCTAACTATCCGTATCCGATCCCGAATCCGTTTTAAATACATTAGGGTAGGATACAGGATGGGCTACTATCCGTCCGTATCCGCCCGTTTTCACCCCTAACTCTATATGCCCTTGTGTTTCAGTCATAACCAAGAAAAAAGCCTTCTACAGAGCAAATTTAGATTTTCTACCTCTTTTAATAAGTATAAAACATTTGCTTCCAAAGACTCTAAAATATGAAACATTGGGCTTTTTACTAGTGAGGAGTTCATATGAGTCTTCTTGAGGATTCGATGAAGATATAACCAGTTGATGGAGTAGCAGGCGGTGTTAATCACCTCGGCCCAAAACCGGTCCGGTGTGTTGTACTCATCAATCATGGTCCTTGCCATGTCCAGTAGAGTTCTATTCTTCCTCTCCACTACACCATTTTGTTGAGGTGTGTAGGGAGAAGAGAACTCATGCTTGATTCCCTCATCCTCAAGAAAGTCTTCGATTTGAGAATTCTTGAACTCCGTCCCATTATCGATCCTTATCTTTTTGATCCTTAATCCGAACTCGTTTTGAGCCCGTCTTAAGAATCCTTTTAAGGTCTCTTGGGTTTCTAATTTTTCCTGCAAAAAGAACACCCAAGTGAAGCGAGAATAATCATCCACAATAACTAGATAATACTTACTCCCGCCGATGCTTATGTAAGCGATTGGGCCGAATAGATCCATGTGGATGAGCTTCGGTGGTATTATGTGTAATTGATGTTATCTTTTTTATTTTTTCCTATGGCACCCTTTTCTTTTTAGGAGGGGAGAAAGGTTTTTAACGGGGCCATAGTTTGTAATTTTCATTCTTATTTAGCCCTATGCAATACAAGGGCCAAAATCCCCCAGAAATGTAACATGTAAATATCAGAACCTGCACCATCGAGTGCAAAAGAGAATAGGGAAAAGCTCAAAAGACGTCCTGTTGGGGACTTGTTCTCAAATGTTATGAATTAAGAACAAGGCAACATAAAATGTTAAATATTAATGCCCTTCGTCCGCTGAAGCATTATCTCCCCAAGGATTTAATGATCTTCGGACGAAGGCCATGAGCGAGATATCACGAAGGTCATACCTTCGTGATTAGAGTTATAAAACAATGTAGAATGAAATATAGAAAATACAAAACATTAGGGAACAATATATCAAAAGCACATAAGATTATTCACATATTTTATTATGCAAACCTAAATATTAAAACATAATATTTAGGTATATTTATACCTTCGCCTTGGCGGAAAGCAATAATTCCAACGTAATGTGTCAGCGATTACAAGATTGCATGAACAGTACAGGGGTGCTGTTCACCTATTTATAGGCATAGGGCACAGCCTGTGTATAATTACATTTATGCCCTTTATAATTAACTACAATAATGACACATAATATCATGGGTCTTTAGGTCATTTCATCTTTAAGTCGGTTCACCCCTTCGTCTTGAGATATGCCACTGTGCCGAAGCTTTATAGGCAATAGCTTCGGCTCTGCTCTTGAGAGGATCTACCGAAGGTGTTTTCTTTCTTTAGGATCTTCGGCTACGAAGCATACCCCCAACAGTAGCCCCTTCGCGGTGCTAGATCGTTTTTCTTAATGAGCTTGATCCATGAATAAGTCTTCTAGGCTTCGTGATGCCGAAGATCCGAAAAACACCTTCCCTGAGCTCGTTGGCGAGAAACGATTAAAATAATCCGTGCGCAAGGTGGCGCCATCTTGCAGTAGTTATGCACGCCCTGGCGATTCACCTTGTCAGACCCTGTGGCCCACCGTTCAGTAAGTGCGGGTGGCTATTTGTCCGGTGTGGAAGACCTTGACGATTCACCTTCCCACCTGTGGCACTATATAAACAGACGGGTAGGTGTGAAGTTACCACAGCATTCATTGCTATTGCAATGTTTTGCTGCCAAAATATTGACCAAAGCCGAAGCTTGCTCACTGCTTCCGCAACCGAAGCTATTTATTTTGCTCAAGCTTTGTAACGAGAAAGAGCTTCAGCAAAGTTAAGAAAAATTTTCAACTTCATTCGAAAAACAAGAAATTCAATCACCAGATGGCCAGAGTACGTTCCACAGCTAGGGTTACTCACGACGGAGGAAGCCGAAGGTGCCGAAACTGCCCCAATCTCCGAAGTGATAAAACGCTCAGGGCTGGTAGCATCATAGGATGCACCTGCCGCTGAAACTGAGCAGGATGTCGAAGAACTTGAGTCTGAAGATGATTACAGCGCAGTGCCAACTAAACCCAGCCACCTGGAGTTCGGGAAATCGACCATTTCCAAAGATGATTTGCCTAAGCTGCTGAATTTGGGCTATTTCAGTGAAGCAAAGAAAGAGCTGGTTCGTTTTGGTGGGGAAGAGATTACTCCGAAGCCAGGAAAGGATGAAGTAGTGGTTTTCAAAAGTTTCTTTAAAGCTGGTTTGAGATTTCCTTTAAACAAGATGATTGCTGATGTATTGAACAAGTTTGGGATCTACCTTCATCAGCTAACTCCTAACGCTATTGTTAGGCTTAGCGTTTATATCTGGGCTCTCCGAAGCCAAGGGGTGGAGCCATTTGCCGAAGGCTTCTGCTGGATGCACGAGCTTCATTATCAGACGAAAGCTAGAGGAGATGGTCTTCATGAAAACTTTGGCTGCTACAATTTTGCCTATCGCAAGAATACAAAATTTCCAGTGATTAGCTACCGAAGCAAGTGGCCAGCTGGCTGGAAGTCTGAGTGGTTTTACATCAAAGTTGACGAAGAAAAGGAGAAGCTGGTCTAGAGTCCGCTAGAACTGATCTTCGGAGAGACCAGACCCCAGTGCAACATGACACCAGGGAGTCCAAGCCAAATCGCTCTGGCTGAATTTCGAGTTATTGCAGAGCATATCGACACTAGGGACTTAGTGCAAGAATTTTTGGCTTTCAGAGTGTTCTCAACTTTGAAGGAATGGGACATGCCGAAGCTGAAGGGGGAAAAGAACAAGGGATAACTTATTCGGTTGCCTTATCATTATAAATTCAAGAAACATTTCAAAGTGCCTTGCCAAGAGTGGCTGGACACGATCGAAGTAATGTGCAATGAAATTCTCGGCAATTACTCTAAAAAGGAAGATCAATTAATGACTGCAGCCTTCGGCACCCGTCCGAAGCGAAGGTTAAACCGAGTAATGGATGCCCTGGACTTTGAGTACCCCGACTACGAGCGACTAGACAAGGATGCCGAAGGGCAGAAAAGGAAGAGAGTGGCTGGTGCTCTGAATAAAGATGATGAAGAACAACTGCAAAAGAAAAAGTTGAAGCCTGATCCGAAAGTAGGTGTTGGGACCATGCTTCGTCGCCGAAGGTCCTGTAGAAAGAAACAGCTTCGGCTGAAGCTGCTTGTACGCGATGCCGAAGGTGCCACTTCGTGAAGCTTCAGAATTACAAACCGACTTAAAGATAGAATGACTTTTTAGTCCATAAGAGTCCGAGTCATTGTTGTAAATTTTTACGAGGGGTATGATTGTAATTCCTCACGGGCCGTGTCCTATGCCTATAAATAGCCGAAGGTGCCGAAACTGCCCCAACCTCCGAAGTGATAAAACGCTCAGGGCTGGTAGCATCAGAGGATGCACCTGCCGCTGAAACTGAGCAGGATGCCGAAGAACTTGAGTCTGAAGATGATTACAGCGCAGTGCCAACTAAACCCAGCCACCTGGAGTTTGGGAAATCGACCATTTCCAAAGATGATTTGCCTAAGCTGCTGAATTTGGGCTATTTCAGTGAAGCAAAGAAAGAGCTGGTTCGTTTTGGTGGGGAAGAGATTACTCCGAAGCCAGGAAAGGATGAAGTAGTGGTTTTCAAAAGTTTCTTTAAAGCTGGTTTGAGATTTCCTTTAAACAAGATGATTGCTGATGTATTGAACAAGTTTGGGATCTACCTTCATCAGCTAACTCCTAACGCTATTGTTAGGCTTAGCGTTTATATCTGGGCTCTCCGAAGCCAAGGGGTGGAGCCATTTGCCGAAGGCTTCTGCTGGATGCACGAGCTTCATTATCAGACGAAAGCTAGAGGAGATGGTCTTCATGAAAACTTTGGCTGCTACAATTTTGCCTATCGCAAGAATACAAAATTTCCAGTGATTAGCTACCGAAGCAAGTGGCCAGCTGGCTGGAAGTCTGAGTGGTTTTACATCAAAGTTGACGAAGAAAAGGAGAAGCTGGTCTAGAGTCCGCTAGAACTGATCTTCGGAGAGACCAGACCCCAGTGCAACATGACACCAGGGAGTCCAAGCCAAATCGCTCTGGCTGAATTTCGAGTTATTGCAGAGCATATCGGCACTAGGGACTTAGTGCAAGAATTTTTGGCTTTCAGAGTGTTCTCAACTTTGAAGGAATGGGACATGCCGAAGCTGAAGGGGGAAAAGAACAAGGGATAACTTATTCGGTTGCCTTATCATTATAAATTCAAGAAACATTTCAAAGTGCCTTGCCAAGAGTGGCTGGACACGATCGAAGTAATGTGCAATGAAATTCTCGGCAATTACTCTAAAAAGGAAGATCAATTAATGACTGCAGCCTTCGGCACCCGTCCGAAGCGAAGGTTAAACCGAGTAATGGATGCCCTGGACTTTGAGTACCCCGACTACGAGCGACTAGACAAGGATGCCGAAGGGCAGAAAAGGAAGAGAGTGGCTGGTGCTCTGAATAAAGATGATGAAGAACAACTGCAAAAGAAAAAGTTGAAGCCTGATCCGAAAGTAGGTGTTGGGACCATGCTTCGTCGCCGAAGGTCCTGTAGAAAGAAACAGCTTCGGCTGAAGCTGCTTGTACGCGATGTCGAAGGTGCCACTTCGTGAAGCTTCAGAATTACAAACTGACTTAAAGATAGAATGACTTTTTAGTCCATAAGAGTCCGAGTCATTGTTGTAAATTTTTACGAGGGGTATGATTGTAATTCCTCACGGGCCGTGTCCTATGCCTATAAATAGCCGAAGGTGCCGAAACTGCCCCAACCTCCGAAGTGATAAAACGCTCAGGGCTGGTAGCATCAGAGGATGCACCTGCCGCTGAAACTGAGCAGGATGCCGAAGAACTTGAGTCTGAAGATGATTACAGCGCAGTGCCAACTAAACCCAGCCACCTGGAGTTTGGGAAATCGACCATTTCCAAAGATGATTTGCCTAAGCTGCTGAATTTGGGCTATTTCAGTGAAGCAAAGAAAGAGCTGGTTCGTTTTGGTGGGGAAGAGATTACTCCGAAGCCAGGAAAGGATGAAGTAGTGGTTTTCAAAAGTTTCTTTAAAGCTGGTTTGAGATTTCCTTTAAACAAGATGATTGCTGATGTATTGAACAAGTTTGGGATCTACCTTCATCAGCTAACTCCTAACGCTATTGTTAGGCTTAGCGTTTATATCTGGGCTCTCCGAAGCCAAGGGGTGGAGCCATTTGCCGAAGGCTTCTGCTGGATGCACGAGCTTCATTATCAGACGAAAGCTAGAGGAGATGGTCTTCATGAAAACTTTGGCTGCTACAATTTTGCCTATCGCAAGAATACAAAATTTCCAGTGATTAGCTACCGAAGCAAGTGGCCAGCTGGCTGGAAGTCTGAGTGGTTTTACATCAAAGTTGACGAAGAAAAGGAGAAGCTGGTCTAGAGTCCGCTAGAACTGATCTTCGGAGAGACCAGACCCCAGTGCAACATGACACCAGGGAGTCCAAGCCAAATCGCTCTAGCTGAATTTCGAGTTATTGCAGAGCATATCGGCACTAGGGACTTAGTGCAAGAATTTTTGGCTTTCAGAGTGTTCTCAACTTTGAAGGAATGGGACATGCCGAAGCTGAAGGGGGAAAAGAAGAAGGGATAACTTATTTGGTTGCCTTATCATTATAAATTCAAGAAACATTTCAAAGTGCCTTGCCAAGAGTGGCTGGACACGATCGAAGTAATGTGCAATGAAATTCTCGGCAATTACTCTAAAAAGGAAGATCAATTAATGACTGCAGCCTTCGGCACTCGTCCGAAGCGAAGGTTAAACCGAGTAATGGATGCCCTGGACTTTGAGTACCCCGACTACGAGCGACTAGACAAGGATGCCGAAGGGCAGAAAAGGAAGAGAGTGGCTGGTGCTCTGAATAAAGATGATGAAGAACAACTGCAAAAGAAAAAGTTGAAGCCTGATCCGAAAGTAGGTGTTGGGACCATGCTTCGTCGCCGAAGGTCCTGTAGAAAGAAACAGCTTCGGCTGAAGCTGCTTGTACGCGATGCCGAAGGTGCCACTTCGTGAAGCTTCAGAATTACAAACCGACTTAAAGATAGAATGACTTTTTAGTCCATAAGAGTCCGAGTCATTGTTGTAAATTTTTACGAGGGGTATGATTGTAATTCCTCACGGGCCGTGTCCTATGCCTATAAATAGCCGAAGGTGCCGAAACTGCCCCAACCTCCGAAGTGATAAAACGCTCAGGGCTGGTAGCATCAGAGGATGCACCTGCCGCTGAAACTGAGCAGGATGCCGAAGAACTTGAGTCTGAAGATGATTACAGCGCAGTGCCAACTAAACCCAGCCACCTGGAGTTTGGGAAATCGACCATTTCCAAAGATGATTTGCCTAAGCTGCTGAATTTGGGCTATTTCAGTGAAGCAAAGAAAGAGCTGGTTCGTTTTGGTGGGGAAGAGATTACTCCGAAGCCAGGAAAGGATGAAGTAGTGGTTTTCAAAAGTTTCTTTAAAGCTGGTTTGAGATTTCCTTTAAACAAGATGATTGCTGATGTATTGAACAAGTTTGGGATCTACCTTCATCAGCTAACTCCTAACGCTATTGTTAGGCTTAGCGTTTATATCTGGGCTCTCCGAAGCCAAGGGGTGGAGCCATTTGCCGAAGGCTTCTGCTGGATGCACGAGCTTCATTATCAGACGAAAGCTAGAGGAGATGGTCTTCATGAAAACTTTGGCTGCTACAATTTTGCCTATCGCAAGAATACAAAATTTCCATTGATTAGCTACCGAAGCAAGTGGCCAGCTGGCTGGAAGTCTGAGTGGTTTTACATCAAAGTTGACGAAGAAAAGGAGAAGCTGGTCTAGAGTCCGCTAGAACTGATCTTCGGAGAGACCAGACCCCAGTGCAACATGACACCAGGGAGTCCAAGCCAAATCGCTCTGGCTGAATTTCGAGTTATTGCAGAGCATATCGGCACTAGGGACTTAGTGCAAGAATTTTTGGCTTTCAGAGTGTTCTCAACTTTGAAGGAATGGGACATGCCGAAGCTGAAGGGGGAAAAGAAGAAGGGATAACTTATTTGGTTGCCTTATCATTATAAATTCAAGAAACATTTCAAAGTGCCTTGCCAAGAGTGGCTGGACACGATCGAAGTAATGTGCAATGAAATTCTCGGCAATTACTCTAAAAAGGAAGATCAATTAATGACTGCAGCCTTCGGCACCCGTCCGAAGCGAAGGTTAAACCGAGTAATGGATGCCCTGGACTTTGAGTACCCCGACTACGAGCGACTAGACAAGGATGCCGAAGGGCAGAAAAGGAAGAGAGTGGCTGGTGCTCTGAATAAAGATGATGAAGAACAACTGCAAAAGAAAAAGTTGAAGCCTGATCCGAAAGTAGGTGTTGGGACCATGCTTCATCGCCGAAGGTCCTGTAGAAAGAAACAGCTTCGGCTGAAGCTGCTTGTACGCGATGCCGAAGGTGCCACTTCATGAAGCTTCAGAATTACAAACCGACTTAAAGATAGAATGACTTTTTAGTCCATAAGAGTCCGAGTCATTGTTGTAAATTTTTACGAGGGGTATGATTGTAATTCCTCACGGGCCGTGTCCTATGCCTATAAATAGCCGAAGGTGCCGAAACTGCCCCAACCTCCGAAGTGATAAAACGCTCAGGGCTGGTAGCATCAGAGGATGCACCTGCCGCTGAAACTGAGCAGGATGCCGAAGAACTTGAGTCTGAAGATGATTACAGCGCAGTGCCAACTAAACCCAGCCACCTGGAGTTTGGGAAATCGACCATTTCCAAAGATGATTTGCCTAAGCTGCTGAATTTGGGCTATTTCAGTGAAGCAAAGAAAGAGCTGGTTCGTTTTGGTGGGGAAGAGATTACTCCGAAGCCAGGAAAGGATGAAGTAGTGGTTTTCAAAAGTTTCTTTAAAGCTGGTTTGAGATTTCCTTTAAACAAGATGATTGCTGATGTATTGAACAAGTTTGGGATCTACCTTCATCAGCTAACTCCTAACGCTATTGTTAGGCTTAGCGTTTATATCTGGGCTCTCCGAAGCCAAGGGGTGGAGCCATTTGCCGAAGGCTTCTGCTGGATGCACGAGCTTCATTATCAGACGAAAGCTAGAGGAGATGGTCTTCATGAAAACTTTGGCTGCTACAATTTTGCCTATCGCAAGAATACAAAATTTCCAGTGATTAGCTACCGAAGCAAGTGGCCAGCTGGCTGGAAGTCTGAGTGGTTTTACATCAAAGTTGACGAAGAAAAGGAGAAGCTGGTCTAGAGTCCGCTAGAACTGATCTTCGGAGAGACCAGACCCCAGTGCAACATGACACCAGGGAGTCCAAGCCAAATCGCTCTGGCTGAATTTTGAGTTATTGCAGAGCATATCGGCACTAGGGACTTAGTGCAAGAATTTTTGGCTTTCAGAGTGTTCTCAACTTTGAAGGAATGGGACATGCCGAAGCTGAAGGGGGAAAAGAAGAAGGGATAACTTATTTGGTTGCCTTATCATTATAAATTCAAGAAACATTTCAAAGTGCCTTGCCAAGAGTGGCTGGACACGATCGAAGTAATGTGCAATGAAATTCTCGGCAATTACTCTAAAAAGGAAGATCAATTAATGACTGCAGCCTTCGGCACCCGTCCGAAGCGAAGGTTAAACCGAGTAATGGATGCCCTGGACTTTGAGTACCCCGACTACGAGCGACTAGACAAGGATGCCGAAGGGCAGAAAAGGAAGAGAGTGGCTGGTGCTCTGAATAAAGATGATGAAGAACAACTGCAAAAGAAAAAGTTGAAGCCTGATCCGAAAGTAGGTGTTGGGACCATGCTTCGTCGCCGAAGGTCCTGTAGAAAGAAACAGCTTCGGCTGAAGCTGCTTGTACGCGATGCCGAAGGTGCCACTTCGTGAAGCTTCAGAATTACAAACCGACTTAAAGATAGAATGACTTTTTAGTCCATAAGAGTCCGAGTCATTGTTGTAAATTTTTACGAGGGGTATGATTGTAATTCCTCACGGGCCGTGTCCTATGCCTATAAATAGCCGAAGGTGCCGAAACTACCCCAACCTCCGAAGTGATAAAACGCTCAGGGCTAGTAGCATCAGAGGATGCACCTGCCGCTGAAACTGAGCAGGATGCCGAAGAACTTGAGTCTGAAGATGATTACAGCGCAGTGCCAACTAAACCCAGCCACCTGGAGTTTGGGAAATCAACCATTTCCAAAGATGATTTGCCTAAGCTGCTGAATTTGGGCTATTTCAGTGAAGCAAAGAAAGAGCTGGTTCGTTTTGGTGGGGAAGAGATTACTCCGAAGCCAGGAAAGGATGAAGTAGTGGTTTTCAAAAGTTTCTTTAAAGCTGGTTTGAGATTTCCTTTAAACAAGATGATTGCTGATGTATTGAACAAGTTTGGTATCTACCTTCATCAGCTAACTCCTAACGCTATTGTTAGGCTTAGCGTTTATATCTGGGCTCTCCGAAGCCAAGGGGTGGAGCCATTTGCCGAAGGCTTCTGCTGGATGCACGAGCTTCATTATCAGACGAAAGCTAGAGGAGATGGTCTTCATGAAAACTTTGGCTGCTACAATTTTGCCTATCGCAAGAATACAAAATTTCCAGTGATTAGCTACCGAAGCAAGTGGCCAGCTGGCTGGAAGTCTGAGTGGTTTTACATCAAAGTTGACGAAGAAAAGGAGAAGCTGGTCTAGAGTCCGCTAGAACTGATCTTCGGAGAGACCAGACCCCAGTGCAACATGACACCAGGGAGTCCAAGCCAAATTGCTCTGGCTGAATTTCGAGTTATTGCAGAGCATATCGGCACTAGGGACTTAGTGCAAGAATTTTTGGCTTTCAGAGTGTTCTCAACTTTGAAGGAATGGGACATGCCGAAGCTGAAGGGGGAAAAGAAGAAGGGATAACTTATTTGGTTGCCTTATCATTATAAATTCAAGAAACATTTCAAAGTGCCTTGCCAAGAGTGGCTGGACACGATCGAAGTAATGTGCAATGAAATTCTTGGCAATTACTCTAAAAAGGAAGATCAATTAATGAATGCAGCCTTCGGCACCCGCCCGAAGCGAAGGTTAAACCGAGTAATGGATGCCCTGGACTTTGAGTACCCCGACTACGAGCGACTAGACAAGGATGCCGAAGGGCAGAAAAGGAAGAGAGTGGCTGGTGCTCTGAATAAAGATGATGAAGAACAACTGCAAAAGAAAAAGTTGAAGCCTGATCCGAAAGTAGGTGTTGGGACCATGCTTCGTCGCTGAAGGTCCTGTAGAAAGAAACAGCTTCGGCTGAAGCTGCTTGTACGCGATGCCGAAGGTGCCACTTCGTGAAGCTCCAGAATTACAAACCGACTTAAAGATAGAATGACTTTTTAGTCCATAAGAGTCCGAGTCATTGTTGTAAATTTTTACGAGGGGTATGATTGTAATTCCTCACGGGCCGTGTCCTATGCCTATAAATAGCCGAAGGTGCCGAAACTGCCCCAACCTCCGAAGTGATAAAACGCTCAGGGCTGGTAGCATCAGAGGATGCACCTGCCGCTGAAACTGAGCAGGATGCCGAAGAACTTGAGTCTGAAGATGATTACAGCGCAGTGCCAACTAAACCCAGCCACCTGGAGTTTGGGAAATCGACCATTTCCAAAGATGATTTGCCTAAGCTGCTGAATTTGGGCTATTTCAGTGAAGCAAAGAAAGAGCTGGTTCGTTTTGGTGGGGAAGAGATTACTCCGAAGCCAGGAAAGGATGAAGTAGTGGTTTTCAAAAGTTTCTTTAAAGCTGGTTTGAGATTTCCTTTAAACAAGATGATTGCTGATGTATTGAACAAGTTTGGGATCTACCTTCATCAGCTAACTCCTAACGCTATTGTTAGGCTTAGCGTTTATATCTGGGCTCTCCGAAGCCAAGGGGTGGAGCCATTTGCCGAAGGCTTCTGCTGGATGCACGAGCTTCATTATCAGACGAAAGCTAGAGGAGATGGTCTTCATGAAAACTTTGGCTGCTACAATTTTGCCTATCGCAAGAATACAAAATTTCCAGTGATTAGCTACCGAAGCAAGTGGCCAGCTGGCTGGAAGTCTGAGTGGTTTTACATCAAAGTTGACGAAGAAAAGGAGAAGCTGGTCTAGAGTCCGCTAGAACTGATCTTCGGAGAGACCAGACCCCAGTGCAACATGACACCAGGGAGTCCAAGCCAAATCGCTCTGGCTGAATTTCGAGTTATTGCAGAGCATATCGGCACTAGGGACTTAGTGCAAGAATTTTTGGCTTTCAGAGTGTTCTCAACTTTGAAGGAATGGGACATGCCGAAGCTGAAGGGGGAAAAGAAGAAGGGATAACTTATTTGGTTGCCTTATCATTATAAATTCAAGAAACATTTCAAAGTGCCTTGCCAAGAGTGGCTGGACACGATCGAAGTAATGTGCAATGAAATTCTCGGCAATTACTCTAAAAAGGAAGATCAATTAATGACTGCAGCCTTCGGCACCCGTCCGAAGCGAAGGTTAAACCGAGTAATGGATGCCCTGGACTTTGAGTACCCCGACTACGAGCGACTAGACAAGGATGCCGAAGGGCAGAAAAGGAAGAGAGTGGCTGGTGCTCTGAATAAAGATGATGAAGAACAACTGCAAAAGAAAAAGTTGAAGCCTGATCCGAAAATAGGTGTTGGGACCATGCTTCGTCGCCGAAGGTCCTGTAGAAAGAAACAGCTTCGGCTGAAGCTGCTTGTACGCGATGCCGAAGGTGCCACTTCGTGAAGCTTCAGAATTACAAACCGACTTAAAGATAGAATGACTTTTTAGTCCATAAGAGTCCGAGTCATTGTTGTAAATTTTTACGAGGGGTATGATTGTAATTCCTCACGGGCCGTGTCCTATGCCTATAAATAGCCGAAGGTGCCGAAACTGCCCCAACCTCCGAAGTGATAAAACGCTCAGGGCTGGTAGCATCAGAGGATGCACCTGCCGCTGAAACTGAGCAGGATGCCGAAGAACTTGAGTCTGAAGATGATTACAGCGCAGTGCCAACTAAACCCAGCCACCTGGAGTTTGGGAAATCGACCATTTCCAAAGATGATTTGCCTAAGCTGCTGAATTTGGGCTATTTCAGTGAAGCAAAGAAAGAGCTGGTTCGTTTTGGTGGGGAAGAGATTACTCCGAAGCCAGGAAAGGATGAAGTAGTGGTTTTCAAAAGTTTCTTTAAAGCTGGTTTGAGATTTCCTTTAAACAAGATGATTGCTGATGTATTGAACAAGTTTGGTATCTACCTTCATCAGCTAACTCCTAACGCTATTGTTAGGCTTAGCGTTTATATCTGGGCTCTCCGAAGCCAAGGGGTGGAGCCATTTGCCGAAGGCTTCTGCTGGATGCACGAGCTTCATTATCAGACGAAAGCTAGAGGAGATGGTCTTCATGAAAACTTTGGCTGCTACAATTTTGCCTATCGCAAGAATACAAAATTTCCAGTGATTAGCTACCGAAGCAAGTGGCCAGCTGGCTGGAAGTCTGAGTGGTTTTACATCAAAGTTGACGAAGAAAAGGAGAAGCTGGTCTAGAGTCCGCTAGAACTGATCTTCGGAGAGACCAGACCCCAGTGCAACATGACACCAGGGAGTCCAAGCCAAATTGCTCTCGCTGAATTTCGAGTTATTGCAGAGCATATCGGCACTAGGGACTTAGTGCAAGAATTTTTGGCTTTCAGAGTGTTCTCAACTTTGAAGGAATGGGACATGCCGAAGCTGAAGGGGGAAAAGAAGAAGGGATAACTTATTTGGTTGCCTTATCATTATAAATTCAAGAAACATTTCAAAGTGCCTTGCCAAGAGTGGCTGGACACGATCGAAGTAATGTGCAATGAAATTCTTGGCAATTACTCTAAAAAGGAAGATCAATTAATGAATGCAGCCTTCGGCACCCGCCCGAAGCGAAGGTTAAACCGAGTAATGGATGCCCTGGACTTTGAGTACCCCGACTACGAGCGACTAGACAAGGATGCCGAAGGGCAGAAAAGGAAGAGAGTGGCTGGTGCTCTGAATAAAGATGATGAAGAACAACTGCAAAAGAAAAAGTTGAAGCCTGATCCGAAAGTAGGTGTTGGGACCATGCTTCGTCGCTGAAGGTCCTGTAGAAAGAAACAGCTTCGGCTGAAGCTGCTTGTACGCGATGCCGAAGGTGCCACTTCGTGAAGCTTCAGAATTACAAACCGACTTAAAGATAGAATGACTTTTT
The DNA here is from genome assembly GCF_902167145.1 of Zea mays. Classification (NCBI taxonomy): domain Eukaryota; kingdom Viridiplantae; phylum Streptophyta; class Magnoliopsida; order Poales; family Poaceae; genus Zea; species Zea mays. Next base: position 132,437,185 of record NC_050100.1, on the reverse strand, counting down.
AGTCCATAAGAGTCCGAGTCATTGTTGTAAATTTTTACGAGGGGTATGATTGTAATTCCTCACGGGCCGTGTCCTATGCCTATAAATAGCCGAAGGTGCCGAAACTACCCCAACCTCCGAAGTGATAAAACGCTCAGGGCTGGTAGCATCAGAGGATGCACCTGCCGCTGAAACTGAGCAGGATGCCGAAGAACTTGAGTCTGAAGATGATTACAGCGCAGTGCCAACTAAACCCAGCCACCTGGAGTTTGGGAAATCGACCATTTCCAAAGATGATTTGCCTAAGCTGCTGAATTTGGGCTATTTCAGTGAAGCAAAGAAAGAGCTGGTTCGTTTTGGTGGGGAAGAGATTACTCCGAAGCCAGGAAAGGATGAAGTAGTGGTTTTCAAAAGTTTCTTTAAAGCTGGTTTGAGATTTCCTTTAAACAAGATGATTGCTGATGTATTGAACAAGTTTGGGATCTACCTTCATCAGCTAACTCCTAACGCTATTGTTAGGCTTAGCGTTTATATCTGGGCTCTCCGAAGCCAAGGGGTGGAGCCATTTGCCGAAGGCTTCTGCTGGATGCACGAGCTTCATTATCAGACGAAAGCTAGAGGAGATGGTCTTCATGAAAACTTTGGCTGCTACAATTTTGCCTATCGCAAGAATACAAAATTTCCAGTGATTAGCTACCGAAGCAAGTGGCCAGCTGGCTGGAAGTCTGAGTGGTTTTACATCAAAGTTGACGAAGAAAAGGAGAAGCTGGTCTAGAGTCCGCTAGAACTGATCTTCGGAGAGACCAGACCCCAGTGCAACATGACACCAGGGAGTCCAAGCCAAATCGCTCTGGCTGAATTTCGAGTTATTGCAGAGCATATCGGCACTAGGGACTTAGTGCAAGAATTTTTGGCTTTCAGAGTGTTCTCAACTTTGAAGGAATGGGACATGCCGAAGCTGAAGGGGGAAAAGAAGAAGGGATAACTTATTTGGTTGCCTTATCATTATAAATTCAAGAAACATTTCAAAGTGCCTTGCCAAGAGTGGCTGGACACGATCGAAGTAATGTGCAATGAAATTCTCGGCAATTACTCTAAAAAGGAAGATCAATTAATGAATGCAGCCTTCGGCACCCGTCCGAAGCGAAGGTTAAACCGAGTAATGGATGCCCTGGACTTTGAGTACCCCGACTACGAGCGACTAGACAAGGATGCCGAAGGGCAGAAAAGGAAGAGAGTGGCTGGTGCTCTGAATAAAGATGATGAAGAACAACTGCAAAAGAAAAAGTTGAAGCCCGATCCGAAAGTAGGTGTTGGGACCATGCTTCGTCGCCGAAGGTCCTGTAGAAAGAAACAGCTTCGGCTGAAGCTGCTTGTACGCGATGCCGAAGGTGCCACTTCGTGAAGCTTCAGAATTACAAACCGACTTAAAGATAGAATGACTTTTTAGTCCATAAGAGTCCGAGTCATTGTTGTAAATTTTTACGAGGGGTATGATTGTAATTCCTCACGGGCCGTGTCCTATGCCTATAAATAGCCGAAGGTGCCGAAACTGCCCCAACCTCCGAAGTGATAAAACGCTCAGGGCTGGTAGCATCAGAGGATGCACCTGCCGCTGAAACTGAGCAGGATGCCGAAGAACTTGAGTCTGAAGATGATTACAGCGCAGTGCCAACTAAACCCAGCCACCTGGAGTTTGGGAAATCGACCATTTCCAAAGATGATTTGCCTAAGCTGCTGAATTTGGGCTATTTCAGTGAAGCAAAGAAAGAGCTGGTTCGTTTTGGTGGGGAAGAGATTACTCCGAAGCCAGGAAAGGATGAAGTAGTGGTTTTCAAAAGTTTCTTTAAAGCTGGTTTGAGATTTCCTTTAAACAAGATGATTGCTGATGTATTGAACAAGTTTGGGATCTACCTTCATCAGCTAACTCCTAACGCTATTGTTAGGCTTAGCGTTTATATCTGGGCTCTCCGAAGCCAAGGGGTGGAGCCATTTGCCGAAGGCTTCTGCTGGATGCACGAGCTTCATTATCAGACGAAAGCTAGAGGAGATGGTCTTCATGAAAACTTTGGCTGCTACAATTTTGCCTATCGCAAGAATACAAAATTTCCAGTGATTAGCTACCGAAGCAAGTGGCCAGCTGGCTGGAAGTCTGAGTGGTTTTACATCAAAGTTGACGAAGAAAAGGAGAAGCTGGTCTAGAGTCCGCTAGAACTGATCTTCGGAGAGACCAGACCCCAGTGCAACATGACACCAGGGAGTCCAAGCCAAATTGCTCTGGCTGAATTTCGAGTTATTGCAGAGCATATCGGCACTAGGGACTTAGTGCAAGAATTTTTGGCTTTCAGAGTGTTCTCAACTTTGAAGGAATGGGACATGCCGAAGCTGAAGGGGGAAAAGAAGAAGGGATAACTTATTTGGTTGCCTTATCATTATAAATTCAAGAAACATTTCAAAGTGCCTTGCCAAGAGTGGCTGGACACGATCGAAGTAATGTGCAATGAAATTCTTGGCAATTACTCTAAAAAGGAAGATCAATTAATGAATGCAGCCTTCGGCACCCGCCCGAAGCGAAGGTTAAACCGAGTAATGGATGCCCTGGACTTTGAGTACCCCGACTACGAGCGACTAGACAAGGATGCCGAAGGGCAGAAAAGGAAGAGAGTGGCTGGTGCTCTGAATAAAGATGATGAAGAACAACTGCAAAAGAAAAAGTTGAAGCCTGATCCGAAAGTAGGTGTTGGGACCATGCTTCGTCGCTGAAGGTCCTGTAGAAAGAAACAGCTTCGGCTGAAGCTGCTTGTACGCGATGCCGAAGGTGCCACTTCGTGAAGCTTCAGAATTACAAACCGACTTAAAGATAGAATGACTTTTTAGTCCATAAGAGTCCGAGTCATTGTTGTAAATTTTTACGAGGGGTATGATTGTAATTCCTCACGGGCCGTGTCCTATGCCTATAAATAGCCGAAGGTGCCGAAACTACCCCAACCTCCGAAGTGATAAAACGCTCAGGGCTGGTAGCATCAGAGGATGCACCTGCCGCTGAAACTGAGCAGGATGCCGAAGAACTTGAGTCTGAAGATGATTACAGCGCAGTGCCAACTAAACCCAGCCACCTGGAGTTTGGGAAATCGACCATTTCCAAAGATGATTTGCCTAAGCTGCTGAATTTGGGCTATTTCAGTGAAGCAAAGAAAGAGCTGGTTCGTTTTGGTGGGGAAGAGATTACTCCGAAGCCAGGAAAGGATGAAGTAGTGGTTTTCAAAAGTTTCTTTAAAGCTGGTTTGAGATTTCCTTTAAACAAGATGATTGCTGATGTATTGAACAAGTTTGGGATCTACCTTCATCAGCTAACTCCTAACGCTATTGTTAGGCTTAGCGTTTATATCTGGGCTCTCCGAAGCCAAGGGGTGGAGCCATTTGCCGAAGGCTTCTGCTGGATGCACAAGCTTCATTATCAGACGAAAGCTAGAGGAGATGGTCTTCATGAAAACTTTGGCTGCTACAATTTTGCCTATCGCAAGAATACAAAATTTCCAGTGATTAGCTACCGAAGCAAGTGGCCAGCTGGCTGGAAGTCTGAGTGGTTTTACATCAAAGTTGACGAAGAAAAGGAGAAGCTGGTCTAGAGTCCGCTAGAACTGATCTTCGGAGAGACCAGACCCCAGTGCAACATGACACCAGGGAGTCCAAGCCAAATCGCTCTGGCTGAATTTCGAGTTATTGCAGAGCATATCGGCACTAGGGACTTAGTGCAAGAATTTTTGGCTTTCAGAGTGTTCTCAACTTTGAAGGAATGGGACATGCCGAAGCTGAAGGGGGAAAAGAAGAAGGGATAACTTATTTGGTTGCCTTATCATTATAAATTCAAGAAACATTTCAAAGTGCCTTGCCAAGAGTGGCTGGACACGATCGAAGTAATGTGCAATGAAATTCTCGGCAATTACTCTAAAAAGGAAGATCAATTAATGAATGCAGCCTTCGGCACCCGTCCGAAGCGAAGGTTAAACCGAGTAATGGATGCCCTGGACTTTGAGTACCCCGACTACGAGCGACTAGACAAGGATGCCGAAGGGCAGAAAAGGAAGAGAGTGGCTGGTGCTCTGAATAAAGATGATGAAGAACAACTGCAAAAGAAAAAGTTGAAGCCCGATCCGAAAGTAGGTGTTGGGACCATGCTTCGTCGCCGAAGGTCCTGTAGAAAGAAACAGCTTCGGCTGAAGCTGCTTGTACGCGATGCCGAAGGTGCCACTTCGTGAAGCTTCAGAATTACAAACCGACTTAAAGATAGAATGACTTTTTAGTCCATAAGAGTCCGAGTCATTGTTGTAAATTTTTACGAGGGGTATGATTGTAATTCCTCACGGGCCGTGTCCTATGCCTATAAATAGCCGAAGGTGCCGAAACTGCCCCAACCTCCGAAGTGATAAAACGCTCAGGGGTGGTAGCATCAGAGGATGCACCTGCCGCTGAAACTGAGCAGGATGCCGAAGAACTTGAGTCTGAAGATGATTACAGCGCAGTGCCAACTAAACCCAGCCACCTGGAGTTTGGGAAATCGACCATTTCCAAAGATGATTTGCCTAAGCTGCTGAATTTGGGCTATTTCAGTGAAGCAAAGAAAGAGCTGGTTCGTTTTGGTGGGGAAGAGATTACTCCGAAGCCAGGAAAGGATGAAGTAGTGGTTTTCAAAAGTTTCTTTAAAGCTGGTTTGAGATTTCCTTTAAACAAGATGATTGCTGATGTATTGAACAAGTTTGGGATCTACCTTCATCAGCTAACTCCTAACGCTATTGTTAGGCTTAGCGTTTATATCTGGGCTCTCCGAAGCCAAGGGGTGGAGCCATTTGCCGAAGGCTTCTGCTGGATGCACGAGCTTCATTATCAGACGAAAGCTAGAGGAGATGGTCTTCATGAAAACTTTGGCTGCTACAATTTTGCCTATCGCAAGAATACAAAATTTCCAGTGATTAGCTACCGAAGCAAGTGGCCAGCTGGCTGGAAGTCTGAGTGGTTTTACATCAAAGTTGACGAAGAAAAGGAGAAGCTGGTCTAGAGTCCGCTAGAACTGATCTTCGGAGAGACCAGACCCCAGTGCAACATGACACCAGGGAGTCCAAGCCAAATCGCTCTGGCTGAATTTCGAGTTATTGCAGAGCATATCGGCACTAGGGACTTAGTGCAAGAATTTTTGGCTTTCAGAGTGTTCTCAACTTTGAAGGAATGGGACATGCCGAAGCTGAAGGGGGAAAAGAAGAAGGGATAACTTATTTGGTTGCCTTATCATTATAAATTCAAGAAACATTTCAAAGTGCCTTGCCAAGAGTGGCTGGACACGATCGAAGTAATGTGCAATGAAATTCTCGGCAATTACTCTAAAAAGGAAGATCAATTAATGACTGCAGCCTTCGGCACCCGTCCGAAGCGAAGGTTAAACCGAGTAATGGATGCCCTGGACTTTGAGTACCCCGACTACGAGCGACTAGACAAGGATGCCGAAGGGCAGAAAAGGAAGAGAGTGGCTGGTGCTCTGAATAAAGATGATGAAGAACAACTGCAAAAGAAAAAGTTGAAGCCTGATCCGAAAGTAGGTGTTGGGACCATGCTTCGTCGCCGAAGGTCCTGTAGAAAGAAACAGCTTTGGCTGAAGCTGCTTGTACGCGATGCCGAAGGTGCCACTTCGTGAAGCTTCAGAATTACAAACCGACTTAAAGATAGAATGACTTTTTAGTCCATAAGAGTCCGAGTCATTGTTGTAAATTTTTACGAGGGGTATGATTGTAATTCCTCACGGGCCGTGTCCTATGCCTATAAATAGTGAACAATATTCCTTTACTGTTCACGCATTCTTGTAATTGCAAACGCTTCACTCGGGAATTATTATTTGTCAAGGCAGAGGTATAACTGTTCATAAAACATTATGTTCAAGCATCTCAGATTCGTATGATAAGATATATGAATAATGTCACTTATTTCCGATATATTCATCTTTAATGTTTCACATTGTATATTACTTTGTATTATCTTTGTAATTTTAATTACGAAGGTATAACCTTCGTAATATTCTGCTCATGGTCTTCGTCCGAAGTTCATTAAACCCTTGGGGAAATAATGCTTCAGCGAACGAAGGGCATTAATATTTAACATTTTATGTTGCCTTGTTCTTAATTCATAGCATTTGAGAGCAAGTCCCCAACATTGGCGCCCACCTCCGGTGAATTCACTTCCACTTTTTTGAGCTGATGGCTTCGTTCAACAATCAAGCTGGAGCTGCTTCGGCTCCGAAGCTGGTACTCCCGATAACAGGTGGTTCATGCTCAGAGCCAGCCAACAAGAAGCAGAAAAAGGAGGCACAGAGAAGGGTACAACATGTCGGGGTGTAGGGACCCTTCATCAAGTCAAGATGGTCTCACATTCCAATTACCTTCTCCCAAGAGGATCTTCAACTCAAAGATTACCCACACAACGATGCTATGGTTATCTCTTGTGTGATCAAAGGATTTCTGGTCCATAATGTTTTGGTTGATACAGGCAGTGCAGCTGATATCATATTTGCTAAGGCCTTCAGAGAGATGCAAGAGCCTGAGGATAAAATTAATGATGCCACACATCCCCTTTGTGGCTTCGGAGGAAGGCATATCGTAGCACTTGGAAAAATCACAATGCCAATAACCTTCGGATTCATTAACAATACAAGGACTGAACAAGTTGTATTTGATATTGTTGATATGGAATACCCTTACAATGCAATCATTGGTCGTGGTACTCTCAATGCCTTCGAAGCAATCCTTCATCCAGCCTATCTTTGCATGAAGATACCTTCGGACCAAGGGCCCATTGCTATTCATGGAAGTCAGGAAGCTGCCAGAAGGGCCGAAGGAAATTGGACAGACTCCAAAGCAATCCATAACATAGATGGAGCTGAAGCTTGTGAGCAATACAAGTTCAGAAGGGAAAAAGCTGCTTCGGCTGATCAGCCGAAGCCCATGCTCTTATGTGAGGACATAGCAGAGCAGAAGGTGCTATTGGGATCTCAACTGTCCGAAGAGCAGGAGAAAACCTTGATAAGGTTTTTGTTCAACAACAAAGATGTTTTTGCTTGGTCAGCTAATGATCTTTGCGGGGTAAACAGGGATGTTATTGAGCACTCGCTCAATGTTGATCCATCCTTCAGACCAAGAAAGCAAAGGCTTCGGAAGATGTCTGATGACAAAGCCGAAGGTGCTCGCAACGAAGTGAAAATACTCCTCAGTGCTGGAGTTATTAGAGAGGTAAAATATCCAGAATGGTTGGCTAACACTGTTATGGTAAAGAAGGCCAATGGTAAATGGAGAATGTGCATCGATTTTACTGATCTCAATAAGGCCTGTCCGAAGGACGAATTTCCATTACCAAGGATAGATTTCTTAGTTGATGCAGCAGCTTCATCAGAGCTTATGAGTCTGCTGGATTGTTATTCAGGCTATCACCAAATCTGGATGAAGAAGGAGGATGAACCGAAAACCAGCTTCATAACCCCCAGTGGAACATATTGTTACCTTCGGATGCATGAGGGCTCAAGAATGCCGGAGGAAGTTTCAGCAGAATGACAGCGAAGGTCCTCCATTCTCAGATAGGCAGGAATGTGCTAACCTATGTTGATGATATCATTGTAAAAAGCACGAAGCAGGATAACCACATTGCTGATCTGCAGGAGACCTTCGCAAATTTTAGACAGGCCGGCTTAAAGCTGAATCCAGAAAAATGTGTCTTTGGAGTAAAGAAGGGGAAATTTCTTGGTTGCTTAGTTTCAACAAAGGGAATTGAGGCTAATCCAAGCAAAATCGAAGCTATACTTCGAATGGAACCACCAAGTACAAAGAAGGGGGCTCAAAGATTGACAGGAAGGCTGGCATCTCTCAACAGATTCATATCTAGATCAGCAGAGAGAAATTTACCATTTTTCGAAGTGCTGAAGTCAGCCGAAGTTTTTCAATGGGGACCAATTCAGCAGACAGCCTTCGAAGAACTGAAGCAATATCTGATAGATCTAGCAACATTAACTCCACCAACACCAGGGGCTCCTTTGTTATTATATGTGGCAGCTTCGCATTCAGCAGTAAGTGCAGCACTTGTCCAGGAGAAGCTTGAAGGCCAAGTTAAGAGGCAGGCCCCAATATATTTTGTATCCGAAGTTCTTAGTTTATCAAAGAAAAATTATACAGAATTGGAGAAGGTACTGTATGCTGTTTTGATGGCCTCCAGGAAGCTTCGGCATTATTTTCAAGCCTACAACATAATTGTTCCTTCTTCACAACCTCTGAAGGATATTATGAGAAACCGAGAAGCTACTGGAAGGATTGGAAAATGGGCTGCAGAGCTCAATGAATTTTGTATTGATTATGTCCACAGATCTTCGATTCAGTCCCAAGCGTTGGCAGACTTCATTGCTGACTGGACGCCAGGGGCTCAGGAGGAAGAAACGAATAAAGATGCTGAAGCATGGACAATATTTTGCGATGGGTCTTGGGGAACCTTCGGGGCAGGAGCGGCTGCTGTGTTGATTTCACCTTCCAAAGTTAAAACTTGTTATGCGGCAAGACTTGATTTTAGTTGCACAAATAATATCGCTGAGTACGAAGCTCTGCTCTTGGGTCTTCGGAAGTTAAAGGCAATGGGAATCAGAAGGGCCATTCTTAAAACTGACTCCCAAGTTATTTCTGGTCATATTGACAAGAGCTATAAAGCAAGAGACCCGAAGCTTGAAAAATATTTAGATACAGTCCGAAGGATTGAGGCTTACTTTGAAGGATTCTCTGTTAAAAATATTCCTCGTGGAGAAAATGAATACGCTGATCTATTGGCTAAGTCAGCAGCACAGGGGCTGCCTTTGCCTTCGGAAGAATTTTTCGAAACAATAAAAGCACCTTCGGTCGAGCTTCTTGAAAGAGCTGTTCTTAACATATCCCCTGTCTATAGTGAAGATTGGAGAACTGAACTCATCTCTTTCCTTCAGGGTAATTTTCTTTCAAATGACGAGGCTTATAACAGGAGGATAGAAGCAAGAGCTCGACCATATGTCATAATAGAAGGGGAACTATACAAGCGAGGGGTCTGTTCCCCGTTGCTCAAGTGTTTATCCAGAGTCGAAGGCATAGAATTGATGAAGGAAATACACGCAGGCCTGTGTGGATCTCACATTGGACCTAGGCCTTTGCTTGGGAAAGTTTTTCGTCAAGGATTTTATTGGCCAAAGGCAGCTTCGGATGCAGCGGATTTAGTCCAAAAGTGCGAAGGTTGTCAGAAATGTGCAAGAGATCAAAAACAACCTTCGTCTTTAACTCAATTAATACAACCCATTTTGCCGTTGCAAAGGTGGGGCCTTGATTTTCTAGGCCCATTACCACCAGCACAGGGGAACTTAAGATATGTGGTAGTGGCAGTGGAATATTTCTCCAAGTGGATTGAGACAAAGCCCTTAGCCACAATAACTTCATTTACTATTCAAAAGTTTTTCTGGCAAAACATTGTTTGTCGCTTCGGAGTGCCGAAGGCCATTACTGTGGACAATGGGACACAGTTCGATTCCGAAGCCTTTAGAGAATTTTGTGATCAAATTGGCACGAAAATCCATTTTGCATCAGTCCGACATCCAGAGTCAAATGGACTTGTCGAAAGAGCTAATGGGATCATAATGACAGGAATAATGAAGTCAATCTTCAATCAGCCCAGGGGAAAGTGGCCAGACGAGTTAATCAAAGTGGTGTGGAGCCATAACACAACCATGTCAAGATCAACAGGTTTTACGCCCTTCAAATTATTGTTTGGTGACGAAGCAATAACCCCGGAGGAGGCCAAAGCAGGATCAATAAGAACAGTAGCTTCGGCAAAAGGCGAAGACGAAGCTGATTGCTCTGTAGAAAAAGATGCTATAGAAGGATTCAGACTTCAGGCTGTGGAAAACATCAATAAATATCAAGCTGAAACAATAAAATGGCGTGACAGAAAGGTCAAGCTGAAGAACATTGAGCCAGGACACTTGGTACTTCGAAGAGTAGCCAACCCTGAAACAGTAGGCAAATTACAGCTGAAATGGGAAGGCCCCTTTTTGGTAGTATCTTCGTCAAGACCCGGTTCCTACAGATTGAAGGATATGGACGGCAACGACATTCCTATATCATGGAATGCAGATGAGCTTCGGCGATATTATGTTTAGCTTGATGTAATTTTTCTATTCTTTTTTGTGGCACCCTTTTCCTTTCCAAAGGGGGAGAAAGGTTTTTAATGGGGCCACAACATGTAATTTTCCTTATTTCAATTCCATAAGAGTGATATCCCCCAAAAATGTAAATGTAAATGCAAAGGAAAAAAAGAAAAAGGAAACAGGGAGAAGCTCAAAAGTCGTTCCTAAGGGAATGCAGAGCTTACAGCGAAAAATAAACGCTGATTCCGCTGAAAGTAAAAGGCGAAGAAGCTCCCAAGGGAGGCTTACAGCGAAAAGTCAACGCTGATACACCGAAAAGTAAACGGTGAGGCCGAAAAGTAAACGACAAAAAGATTTGAATCATTCCTAAGGGGATGAAGGGCTGTGATTATGGTTTTTGAACATGTGTCCCAATATTCATTTGCACGATACATTTTCATCATGTCATTTGCATTCATAAACATTCATTTAGACATATATAGAATCATCATCATACCACACAAACAAGACAAGTACTTCAGCAATGAGGAAAAACTTTGAAGGAAAATTTTTTTATGCTTCGTTGTGTACGAAAAGAAGGGAAGGTGTTTTTCGCCTTCGGCTCAAAAGAGAAGTTTCGTCCACAGCAAAGCATATTGTACACATATAGCATAAACAAAATATTTTACAAGGTATGTACAAATTTACATGAGTTGTTCCATAACTATATTACAAAAGTTTCTCTAGAATTTTTGCAGGAAAATACATTGTAAGCAACTATCAAGCTTCAGGCTAGGCTTCGTCAAACTTCAGCTTCGTCATTCTTCAGCTTCGTCATCCTGTGTATACCAAATAGCAGAATAAGAAAGGTGCAAATTTCAAGGAAAAGGTAAAAGTAACAAATATCAGTTTCTTACCGGCTTAAGATGACTACAAGCTTCGTCACCCGCCATTTTTCGCCTGCCACTTACCCAGATCTGGGTCATGAATCTATTCTCAATGCTTCGGGCCAGACTTGGGATATCTATCAGATCTGATGCTGATAAGCTGAAGTTTGGTCTATTCACAATATTTCCATGTGTACAGCCAGCCTTCTGAAAAGCGGTAGCTGTGCCCCGAGAAGCTACCAGGGCGCAGAAGTCGGCATGCCCACCAATAACTTCGTCAAGGGCATCAACCTCGCCTTCAATATATTCTAATGTGCTGGGCAGATTTTCAGCTGAAGGTGTAAATTTTGCAGAGCTAGCTCCGACAGAATGAAACACATCCTTCAGCCGCTGCACGCATCGACTGCCGAAGCTTAGGCATTTCTCTTGAAGTTCCTTCAAGGATTTCTGCAAATTTGAATTTTTATCCATCTCAGTTTTTAGGCTTGCTTCAAGGTGTTTCTTTTCTTGCTCAAATTTTTCTGATTGTTTCAGCAATTCATTCTTTAAGCTGTCGTTCTCTGCTTGGACTTCAGTCAAGGAGCCTTCTATAGACTGGATAACGAAGTCTTTCTTTTCTAATGCACCTTCGTGCTCCTTAACCATGATTTCAAGGTCTTGGATGGTGAAGTCCTTCTTTTTCAGATCAGCTTCGTAATTTTCAACTTTTTCAGCCAAATCTTGGATGGTGGCTTTGTTTTTCTCGTCTTCGAGATCTTGTTGCATTTTTAGAACCTTACTTAACAATATGCTCTGTCAAAACAATATTCGTTAAAAACGACCTAAATAATAATAATAATAATAAAATAGCATTAATATTTGTTACCTTAAAATTAGCATAAAGTAAGCTTCCAGCGATATGGTGTCGTTGGTAGCGGCAGAGGTCCGCTTCCAGCTTTGGCAGGCCAATATTTTTGGAGAGGGTTCTAACAATTTTAGCTTCGCTGCGGTTTCGAAGGCATCTCAGTTTTCCTTCGTTAACCCCACCAAACAGTGTAGCTCCTGGCTTATATCCGTAGGATATGGCATATTTTTTTAAGCTCTTCTTTTTCAGCATCTGTCAATTCTTGCCCAAGTAAATCTTGAAAGTTAAAATCTTTTTCTTCCAAAGTCTCTTCAACTTGTTTTTCCCCTTTTCAGTAGCTGTGCTCGCTGTAACCACAGTAGCTTCTTCCTCAGTCATTTTCAGGAGTATATTATCAATAATTTCAAGTGTGTCTTCCAGGTTCAGATCTTCTGTGGCCCCGGTTTCGGCCCCAGTAGCTTCGGCTGCGCCGGTTTCAGCTTCGGGGGTTTCCACCCTGGTAGCTTCGGCTGCGGCGCCTTTTGCTTCGGCGGTCTCGACAGAAGCAACTTTTGACACTGTCGCCGGTGGCGGCGTCTGATGAATCACATCTGCTATCTGAATAATTCTTCGGTTTTTCCGCAGTGCAGGACCTTCTTCTGCCGAAGCTGCTTTGTACTTCTGAAAAAACTTCGTCAGTTCCGGCGCCAGCGGACTTAGCTTGACAGGCAAGGGTTCAGTCATTACCTTCATAATCTCTTCTACATCGGCAGCAGAAGGTGTTGTAGGAGTATCTTCTTCCCGAACCAACGTTTTTGGTTCTGGAGATGCAGTTTTTCTCTTTCTTGCAGCAGCCACCTTCGGCTCAGGGCTCAGCTTTTCAGGACTCAGTTTTTCAGAAATCTCCTTTTTCCTTTTAGCCACTTTGGCGCTCTCTTCGTCAGCAGCGCTAGCAATTCTTTTTCTCTTCGGGCCGCCAGCATCTCCGCCCAATTACCCATAGTCAGGATATTCGAAGCCTATAGCATCAAGTACTCTGTTTAGCCTTCGTTTCGGCCGGGTGCCGAAGGCTGCTGTCATCAATTGGTCCTCCTTTTTAGAGTAATTTCCAAGAATTTCAGTGCTCATTATTTCGATTGTATCGAGCCATTCTTGGCAAGGAGCCTTAAAATATTTCTTGAACTTATAATGGTAGGGTAGCCGGGCAAGCTCCCCTTCTTTCTTCTCCCCTGTAGGCTTCGGCATAGTCCACTCCTTCATAGTTGGAAATACTCTGAAGGCAAGAAATTCCTGCACTAAATCCCTAGTGCCAATGTGCTCTGCAATAATTCCGAATTCAGCCAACGCTTTTTGGGTTGGACCTTCTGGTGTCATATTGCACTAAGGTCGGGTTTCTCCGAAGATTAGTTCAAGCGGACTCTGCACAAGTTTCTCCTTGTCGTCATCAACCTTGACGTAGAACCATTCTGATTTCCAGCCTGCCGGCCACTTGCTTCGATAGCTGATGACAGGAAATTTTGTGGTTTTTCGATATGCAAAGTTGTAACAACCAAAATTTTCATGTAGCCCATCCTTTCTGGCCTTTGTTTGGTAGTGTAGCTCGTGTCTCGGCAGAAACCTTCGGCAAATGGCTCCACTGCTTGGCTTCGGAGAGCCCAAATATAAACACTGAGCCAAACAATGGCGTTAGAGTCAGTTGGTGAAAATAAATCCCAAACTTTTGAAGCACATCAGCAATCATCCTATTCAAAGGAAATCTCAAGCCAGCTTTAAGAAAACTCTTGAAAATCACTATTTCATCCTTCTCTGGCTTCGGGGTAGTTTCCTCTCCACCGAAGCGAATCAGCTTTTTCTCATCTTCACTGAAGTAGCCCGATTTCACCATCTTGGAAAGATCAGCCTTGGAGATAGTCGACTTTCCAAAGTCCAGATGGCTAGGCTTGCTCGGTACTGAGATATTGTAATCATCGTCAGAATCAGCCTCCTCAATATCTCCTTGTTCTGCTTCGGCAGCAGCCTGTTCTGCTTCGGCAGCGGGAGCTTCTCCCGACGTCACCAATCCAGATCGCTGCATTGCTTCCGAGATAGGAACAGTCTCCACACCTTCGGCTTCGTCTCCCTCACGTTCAACTCTAGCAGTAGAGCGCACTCTGGCCATTTAATTTTGAATTTCTTGAAAAATTTCTTGGAAAATAATAGTCTTCTCTTCCGAAGCTATTCTTCTGACGAAGCAAATTCTAAATTGGAGCTTCGTTTGAATGCGAAAGTTAAGCTTCGGCTATGGTCGAAAATTTTGGCAGCAAAACAGTACAATAGCAATGAATGTTGTGGTAACTTCACACCTACCCGTCTGTTTATATAGTGTTACAGGTAAGAAGGTGAATCGTCAGGATTTTTACACCAGGCAAACAGTTGCTCGCACCCGCTGAACGGTGGGTCGCAAGAACCAGAACAGTGAATCTGCATGGTGGGACCGCTGCACGCTTGAAAGTTGTATCGTTTCTCGACAACGAGCTCAGGGAAGGTGTTTTTCGGACCTTCGGCTTCCTGAATCCTAAGAGAATTTTTTCACGGATCAAGCTCGTTACGAAAAACGATCTAGCATCGCGAAGGGGCTACTGTTGGGACCATGCTTCGTCGCCGAAGGTCCTGTAGAAAGAAACAGCTTCGGCTGAAGCTGCTTGTACGCGATGCCGAAGGTGCCACTTCGTGAAGCTTCGGAATTACAAACCGACTTAAAGATAGAATGACTTTTTAGTCCATAAGAGTCCGAGTCATTGTTGTAAATTTTTACGAGGGGTATGATTGTAATTCCTCACGGGCCGTGTCCTGTGCCTATAAATAGTGAACAGTATTCCTTTACTGTTCACGCATTCTTGTAATTGCAAACGCTTCACTCGGGAATTATTATTTGTCAAGGCAGAGGTATAAATGTTCATAAAACATTATGTTCAAGCATCTCAGATTCGTATGATAAGATATATGAATAATGTCACTTATTTCCGATATATTCATCTTTAATGTTTCACATTGTATATTACTTTGTATTATCTTTGTAATTTTAATTACGAAGGTATAACCTTCGTAATTTTCTGCTCATGGTCTTCGTCCGAAGTTCATTAAACCCTTGGGGAAATAATGCTTCAGCGGACGAAGGGCATTAATATTTAACATTTTATGTTGCCTTGTTCTTAATTCATAGCATTTGAGAGCAAGTCCCCAACAGTAGGTGCTTCGAAGAATAGAAAAGCTACAGCTCCGAAGCAGAAGGCAATTAATGAAGAAGAAGAAACTGCTGCAACACCCTCTGCCACCGATGTGGAGGAAATTCTAAAGGTAATAACTGAATCTTTGCCTGTCAAGCTAAGTCCACTGGGGCCACATCTGACGAAGCTTTTTCAGAAGGAAAAGGAGCCCGCAAAAACGAAGAAGGCAACTAGGGCGAAAAAACAAAGAATCATTACAGTGACAGAAGTCATTGAAGGGACACCACCACAAGCTTCAGCTCCAAAGGCCCTGGCTGTTGAGAGCACAACAGCTTCCAAAGCTGCACCTTCGGAAGCTACAGCTACCGAAGCTGCCACAACCGAAGATATTCACTTAGAGAGCACAATTGCTAATATTGATAAGATACTGCTAGACATGGCCACAGAAGAAGCTGCTGCAGCCACCGAAGAAACTATGGCCCCAGTGCCCGAGAAGGAGAAGAAAATAGCCGAAGACACTTCGGAAGATGAAATTTTTAACTTTCAAAACTTAGTTGGTCAAGAGCTGACAAAGGCTGAAAATAAGAGCTAAAAGAATATGTTATATCTTGCGGATATTGACCGTGAGCACTTCTCTTCGGTGGCATCAATGACGAAAAGTTGGGTTGTGTCCGGGATCAGACCGGTGCGAAGGTTATTGGTACTCTATCAAAAAGTATCGGTTTCCCGAAGCTCGAGATGGACATTAGCCGCTACCGACGACAACACATCGTCGGTAGTTTGTTCTATTCCAATTTCAAGGTAAACAACTTTTCTCTAACTTTTATTGTTTTTAATAACGAAGGTTGTTTGTGTGCAGAGTATGCTACTGAGTAAAGCTTTGAAAATGCAGCAAGATTTGGAAGATAAAAAACACGAAGTTATAATTGAGAATTTAGAAAGCAAGATAAAAGACCAATCAGTTGCTCTTGAAAAGAAATACTTCGAGCTTCAGACAACCGAAGGCTTATTGGCAGAAGCTGAAGCTAAAATAGTAGAATTAAATACGAAGCTTCTCTCCCAGTCACAAAGCTTCGAACAAGAAAAGCATAAGCTCAATGCAAAATTTGAGGCCGAGATCCAGAAAAATTCAGATTTGAAAAAATCATTGACTGGCCTTCAAAACAAATGTCTGGAGTTCAGTAATCGATGTATTCAACGACTGAAGCAGGTCTTCTATTCGGTTGGAGCCAGCAGCGAGAAATTTAATCCTTCGACTGAAGACCTGCCAGAGGCCTTCGAAAATATCGAAGGTGAAATTGATGACCTTGATAAAGTTATAGCTGGACA
This sequence comes from Zea mays, assembly GCF_902167145.1. Lineage (NCBI taxonomy): Eukaryota > Viridiplantae > Streptophyta > Magnoliopsida > Poales > Poaceae > Zea > Zea mays. Next base: position 132,420,799 of record NC_050100.1, on the reverse strand, counting down.
TGGTGACTTTTGTGCCCTGGTAGCTTCTCGGGGCACAGCTGTCGCCTTCCTGAAATCTGGTTGCGAACATGGAAAGGTTGTCAATAGACCCAATTTCAGTTTATCACCAGCAGATTTGGACAATATTCCCAACCTTGCCCGAAGCATAGCAAATAGATTTATAAAACTAGTATGGACAAAGGGTGGACGAAGCATAGCTGGTGATGAAGCTCGAAGTCATCTTAAGCCGGTAACAAAATCATACCTTATGCTTACCTTTTCCTTCAAACTTGAATTTTCCTTACAATACTTTAACACATATAGGATGACGAAGCCGACGAAGCTGAAGAATGAGAAGACGAAGCCGAAGCTTAACGGACGACGAAGCCGAAGCCGAAGCTCAATGGATACTAATGAAGCTTGAATAGATAACTGTAGAAAAAACTCTAAGAACTCTTGTAATATCCTTTGTAAAGAATAATGTAATTAAATTTTACTCTATGAACTTTGTCCATACCTTGTAATATATTTTTACCTTTCCGTCAATGTATTAAGTGCTTCGGTGTGAACGAACTTAGCATTTTTGAGCCGAAGGCGAAAAACACCTTCCCTTCTTTTCATACACAGTGAAGCATAAAACTGCTTCTCTTTTCTTTTTTCCGAAGCCTTGTCTTTAGAGCCGAAGCAACTGCCTATGTTATGATGATGATGATCCTATGTATGTCTAAATGAATGTTTATGAATGCAAATGTATGATGTAATGTACCGTGCAAATGAATGTCCAAACACACACATACGAAGCCACAACCATAGACTTCATTCCCTTAGGAATAACCAAAGTCTCTTTGCCGTTTATTTTTCGGCTTCACCGCTTATTTTTCGGTGTATCAGCGCTGACTTTTCGCTGTAATTTCTGCATCCCCTTAGGAACGTATTTTGAACTTCTTCGCCTTCTATTTCGGCGGTATCACGTTGACTTTTCGCGCTTCGCCTTATATTTCGGCGGAATCAGCGTTGACTTTTCGCTGTAAGCTCTGCATTCCCTTAGGAACGACTTTTGAGCAGAAAACTTACACTGCGCTCCCTTAGGAACGGCTTTTGTAGCTTCGTCGTGCTCTGCATCCCCTTAGGAACGTCTTTCGAGCTTCTCCCTGTTTTTTATTTTCTCTTTGCACTCGATGGTGCATGCTCAGCTTTTACATTTACATTTTTGGGGGATATTGCTCTTGTAGAGCTGAAATAAGAAAAAGAGAAATTACATGCTATGGCCCTATTAAAAACCTTTCTCCCCCTTTAGAAAGGAAAAGGGCGCCATAGGAAAAAAATAAAAAGATTACATCAAGCTATACATAATATCGCCGAAGCTCATCCGCATTCCAAGATCTAGGAATGTCATTGCCATCCATATCCTTCAATCTATAAGAACTGGGTCTTGACGAAGATACTACTAGAAAAGGTCCTTCCCACTTCAACTGTAGCTTGCCTACTGTATCTGGGTTGGCAACTCTCCGAAGTACCAAGTGCCCTGGCTTGATGTTTTTTAACCAAACTTTTCTGTCACGCCATTTTATTGTTTCGGCTTGATATTTATTGATGTTCTCCACAGCTTGAAGCCTGATCCCTTCTATAGCATCTTTTGCCACAGAATAATCAGCTTCGTCCTCTGCCGAAGCCACTATTCTTATTGATCCTGCTTTAGCTTCTTCTGGGGTTATTGCTTCGTCACCAAACAATATTTTGAATGGTGTAAAACCTGTTGACCTTGATATTGTTGTGTTGTGGCTCCACACCACTTTGATCAATTCATCTGGCCACTTTCCTCTGGGCTGATTGAAGATTAACTTCATTATTCCCATCATTATAATGCCATTAGCTCTTTCGACAAGTCCATTTGACTCCGGATGTCTAACCGATGCAAAATGGATCTTCGTGCCGATTTGTTCACAGAACTCTTTGAAAGCTTCGGCATCAAACTGTGTTCCGTTGTCCACAGTAATAGCCTTCGGCACTCCAAAGCGACAAACAATATTTTGCCAGAAAAATTTCTTGACAGTGACCGAAGTTATTGTGGCTAAGGGCTTCGCCTCAATCCACTTGGAAAAATATTCTACCGCCACCAAAACATATTTTAAATTTCCTTGTGCTGGTGAAAGTGGGCCTAGCAAATCAAGGCCCCATGTTTGCAACGGCCAAGTGGGCTGTATTAACTGAGTCAGAGATGAAGGTTGTTTCTGATCTCTCGCACATTTTTGACAGCCTTCACATTTTTGGACTAATTCTGTTGCATCCGAAGCTGCCTTCGGCCAATAAAATCCTTGACGAATTTTTTTTCCCAGCAAGGGCCTAGATCCGATGTGAGATCCACATAGACCTGCGTGTATCTCCTTCATCAATTCGATACTTTCGGTTCTTAATAAACATTTGAGGAGTGGTGAACAAACTCCATGTTTATACAGTTCCCCTTCTATCATGACATATGGTCTTAAGGGGAGCCCCTGAGCCGCTGATTTGGCTAGCAAATCCGCATGCTCATTTTCACCTCTTGGAATATTTTTGACGGAAAACCCTTCGAACGAAGCTTCCAACCTTCGGACTGCATCCAGATATTTTTCTAGCTTCGGATCTCGTGCCCTGCTACTCTTGTCCACATGGCCAGCAATAACTTGAGAATCAGTCTTTAGGATAGCCCTTCTTATTCCCATTGCCCTTAGTTTTCGAAGCACCAAAAGAAGTGCTTCGTACTCAGCAATATTATTTGTGCAACTGAAGTCCAGTTTGACTGCAAAACATGTTTTGACTTTTGAAGGTGCTACTAGGACTGCAGCTGCTCTTGCACCGAAGGTTCCCCAAGAACCATCACAGAACACCGTCCATGCTTCGGTATCCTTGTTTGTCCCTTCTTCGTGAGCCCTTGGAGTCCAGTCAGCAACGAAGTCTGCTAGTGCCTGGGATTGAATTGAAGATTTATGCACGTAATCAATGGTGAACTCATTGAGCTCCGCGACCCACTTTCCAACCCTTCCAGTAGCTTCTCTGTTCCTCATAATATCCTTCAGAGGCTGTGACAAAGGAACAATTATATGGTATGCCTGGAAATAATGCCGAAGCTTTCTGGAAGCCATTAACACGGCATACAACACTTTCTCCAATTCTGTGTAATTTTTCTTTGACAAGCTCAACACTTCGGAGACAAAATATACTGGGACTTGCTTTTTATTTTGTCCTTCAAGCTTCTCCTGTACAAGTGCCGCACTCACTGCAGAGTGCGAAGCTGCGACATACAATAACAGAGGAGCCCCTGGCGTGGGTGGAGTTAGCGTCGTTAGGTCTATTAGGTACTGCTTCAGCTCTTCGAAGGCTTTCTGCTAAGCTGATCCCCATTGAAAGACTTCAGCCGACTTCAGCACTTTGAAGAATGTTAAATTTCTTTCTACTGATCTAGATATGAATCGATTCAAAGATGCCAGTCTTCCTGTCAGCCGTTGAGCCCCCTTCTTTGTACTTGGCGGCTCCATCCGAAGAATAGCTTCGATTTTATTCGGATTAGCTTCAATTCCTTTTGTTGAAACTAGACAACAAAGGAATTTTCCCTTCTTTACTCCGAAAACACATTTTTCTGGATTCAACTTCAGGCCAGCTTGCCTAAAGTTAGCAAATGTTTCCTGCAGATCATCAATGTGATTTTCTTGCTTCGTGCTTTTTACTATGATATCATCAACATATGTTAGCACATTTCTGCCTATTTGAGAATGAAGGACTTTCGCTGTCATTCTACTGAAGCTTCCTCCAGCATTCTTGAGCCCCTCAGGCATCCGATTTGATGGTAGCCAATATGTACCACTAGGGGTTATGAAGCTGGTTTTTGGCTCATCTTCCTTCTTCATCCAGATTTGATGGTAGCCTGAATAACAATCTAGTAGACTCATGAGTTCTGACGAAGCTGCTGCGTCTACTAGAGAATCTATTCTTGGTAATGGGAACTCATCCTTCGGACAAGCCTTGTTGAGATCAGTAAAATCAATGCACATTCTCCATTTACCATTAGCCTTCTTCATCATAACAGTGTTGGCTAGCCATTCTGGGTATTTTACTTCTCTGATGACTCCAGCACTCAGAAGTCTTTTTACTTCATTGCGAGCACCTTCGGCTTTGTCATCAGACATTTTTCGAAGCCTCTGCTTTCTAGGTCTGAAGGATGGATCGACATTGAGCGAGTGTTCAATAACATCCCTGTTGACACCACAGAGATTGTTGGCTGACCATGCGAAGACATCTTTGTTGTTGAACAAAAACCTTGTTAGGGTTTTCTCCTGTTCCTCAGACAATTGAGATCCCAGCAACACCTTCTGCTCTGCTATATCTTCACATAAGAGCATGGGCTTCGGCTGATCGGCCGAAGCAGCCTTCTCCCTTCTGTACTTGTACTGCTCACAAACTTCGGCTCCATCTATATTATGGATTGCTTTTGAATCTGTCCAGTTTCCTTCAGCCTTTCTGGCAGCTTCCCGACTTCCATGAATAACAATAGGCCCTTGATCCGAAGGTACCTTTATGCATAGATATGTTGGGTGAAGAATTGCTTCAAAAGCATTGAGTGTCCCACGACCAATGATTGCATTGTAGGGGTACTCCATGTCGACAATATCAAACACAACTTGCTCAGTCCTTGTATTGTTGACAAATCCGAAGGTCACTGGCATCGTGATCTTGCCGAGCGCTACAATCCGCCTTCCTCCGAAGCCACAAAGAGGGTGTGTAGCATCATGAATCTTATCCTCTGGCTCTTGCATATGTCTGAAGGCCTTAGCAAATATAATATCCGCTGCACTACCTGTATCAACTAGAACATTGTGGACCAGAAATCCTTTGATAACGTAAGAAATAACCATAACATCATTATGAGGGTAATCCTTGAGCTGAAGGTCCTCTTGAGAGAAGGTAATTGGGATGTGTGACCATCTCGACTTGATGAAGGGTCCCTGCACCCCGACATGCTATACCCTTCTTTGTGCCTCCTTCTTCTGCTTCTTGTTGGCCGGCTCTGAGCATGAACCGCCTGTTATCAGGAGCACCAGCTTCGTAGCCGAAGCAGCTCCAGCTTAGTTGTTGAACGAAGCCATCAACTCAAAAAGTGGAAGTGAGTTCACCGGAGGTGGGCGCCAATGTTGGGGACTTGTTCTCAAATGCTATGAATTAAGAACAAGGCAACATAAAATGTTAAATATTAATGCCCTTCGTCCGCTGAAGCATTATCTCCCCAAGGATTTAATGATCTTCGGACGAAGGCCATGAGCGAGATATCACGAAAGTCATACCTTCGTGATTAGAGTTATAAAACAATGTAGAATGAAATATAGAAAATACAAAACATTAGGGAACAATATATCAAAAGCACATAAGATTATTCACATATTTTATTATGCAAACCTAAATATTAAAACATAATATTTAGGTACATTTATACCTTCGCCTTGGCGGAAAGCAATAATTCCAGCGTAATGTGTCAGCGATTACAAGATTGCGTGAACAGTACAGGGGTATTGTTCACCTATTTATAGGCACAGGGCGCAGCCTGTGTATAATTACATTTATGCCCTTTATAATTAACTACAATAATGACACAGAATATCATGGGTCTTTAGGTCATTTCATCTTTAATTTGGTTCACCCCTTCGTCTTGAGATATGCCACTGTGCCGAAGCTTTATAGGCGATAGCTTCGGCGCTGCTCTTGAGAGGATCTGCCGAAGGTGTTTTCTTTCTTTAGGATCTTCGGCTACGAAGCATAGCCCCAACACATCCCTAAGGGGATGCAGAGCTGTAATCACTCCAAGGATGATGAAGCTGCAAAAGTCGTTCCTAAGGGAGCGTAGAGTAAGTTTCGAAGTTGCAAAAGTCGCTCCTAAGGGAGCACAGAGTAAGTTCCGAAGCTCAAAAGTCATTCTTAAGGGAATACAGAGCCAAATACCACTAAAATAGAAGGTGAAGAAGCTCCAAAGTCGTCCCTAAGGGGATGCAGAGCTTAAATGCCACCGAAATGTAAGGTGAAGAAGCTCCAAAGTCGTTCCTAAGGGAATGCAGAGCTTAAAGACTCCAAAGTCGTTCCTAAGGGGATGCAGATTCTGGGTGTGGCTTCGTGTGCGTTTGGGTTATACATTTGCATATTACATTACATCATTCAATGCATTCATACAGACATTCATTAGACATTTGTAGGATCATCATCATCTTGACATGAAGCACGAACAATAGTTTGGACAGAGATAATCCAGCTTCAGCGACAAAGTGCTTCATTGAACACGAAGAAGCTTCGTTTCAAATATAAATATAGGCATTTTATGTAAGGAAATGCTTCAATGTGTACAAAAAGAAGGAAAGGTGATTTTTTGCCTTCGGCTCAAAAGACATGAATTTCGTCCACAGTAAAGCACTTCGTACACGGATGGAAAGGTAAAATTATATTACAAGGTATGGATAGATATATACAATATTGAGTTCAAATCTCGATTACAATTTTTTGCAAAAATAATGCAAATATTTCCTAAGCTCTATACATGAAGGCATAAAGGGAAGCTTCAGGCCAGCAACCTCTGGAATGTGCTTTGGATTATTAACCTTCGGCACCGCCATCCTGTAGACAAATGATGGTATAAGGTAAAAGTGATGATAAAAATCAAGGCAAACAATAGGTATAAGTTTCGTACTGATTTAAGCAGATTCCAAGCTTCGTCTCCAGCCAACTCTCATCCGCCTTTAGCCCAAATTTGAGTGATGAATCTATTTATGATACTTCGGGCCTCACCAGGAATATTAATCAAGTCTGATGGCGACAGGCTGAAGGTTGGCTTGTTTACTGTCTTCGCATTCGTGCATCCGACCTTCAAGAATGCAGCAGCTGTGCCGCGAGAAGCTAACAGAGCATAGAAGTCACCATGCCCAGTTATTACTTCATTGAGTGCATCAACTTCATTTTTCAATGTGCTTGAAGGTATCTGATATATCTTCAGCCGAAGGGGCAACTTCTTCAGAATTGTCCCCAACCAAACTGAAGACTCCTTTTAACCATTGCACACAGCGGCTGCCAAATTCCAAGCATTTGTTCTGAAGGCCCTCAAAGATTCTTGCAACTTTGTGTTCTTATCAGCTTCGGCTTTATATTTTGCTTGCAGTTCCTTCTTCTCTTGTTCAAAGTACTCTAATTTTTCTTTTAAGGCTGTTTGAACTTGGAGAAACTCCTCGTTTAACTTAGCATTTTCAGCTTGAATCTCTGCAAGGGAACCTTCTATTGCTTGAAGCAGGAAGTCCTTCTTTTCAAGAGAAGCTTCATAATCTTTAATCTTGCTTTCCAAAAGCCCTCAATTATGATTTCATTTTTCTTATTCTCAAGGTCTTGTTGCATTCTTAATGCTTTGCTTAACAACATACTCTATGAAAATAAGCTGATTTCAGAAAATTTTAATTCATCACAAAGATAACAGAAATCTAGGCAAAAGAATTTTACCTTGAAATTGGAGTAAAAGAGACTGCCGACGATATGTTGCCACCGGTAGCCGCTAATATCAGACTCAAGCTTCAGGAAACCGACACTCTTTGATAGAGTGCCAATTATCTTTGCCCCAGCACGATCACGAATACATCCCAAGGCTTCTTCGTCAATTCCACCAAAAATCATTGATCCTAGCTGGTAGCCACAAGATATTCCATATTCCTTTAGCTCCTTTTTCTCGGCCTCGGACAATTCTTGACCCATCAGGTTCCGAAGGTCGAAATCCTTTTCTTCTGAAGCAGCATTAGCAACCTTTTTTCCTTTGTCAGGCACTGCGACCATGACCTTCTCTGCAGTTGCAGCCGTCTCTTCCACAGCCATATCCGAAAGAAGCTTGTCAATTCCCGACAATGTACTCGCAAGATTGGCAGCTTCGGCAGCGGTTTCAGCTTCGGCAGTAGCCTCGACACTTGCAACAGGCACTATTTTGGACGCCGAGGCCAACGGTGGTGTCCGCTCAATAGCTTGCATAACATTAACAATTCTTTGTTTTTCTGACCTTCAGCCTTCTCCTTTATGGCTGAAGGTTGATCCTTCTTCTGTAAAAGTTTTGTCAGTTCAGGTCCCAGAAGACTTAGCAGCTTGATGGGTAAGGATTCCGTCATTACCTTTAGAATTTTTGCTATTTCAGCAACAGGAGGCGTTGAAGGAGTTTCTTCTCTTGCCTCAGTTACCTTCGGCTCAGCTACTTCAGGCTTCTTCTCAGGCTTTCTCTTTTTTGAGACTATCACCTTCGGCTCGGGAGCAGATTTTGCCTTCTTTGAAATCTTCTCATCCTCAACAATTCTAGCAGCCTGTCTGTTTAAAATGCTAACAATTCTCTTCCTCTTCAAACCTTCGGCACCCTTATCAAATCTCTCATAATCCAGATATTCAAAATCTAGCGCGTCCATCACGCGATTCAACCTTTGTTTTGGCCATGTGCCGAAGGCAACAGTCATTAGTTGGTCCTACTTTTTGGTATAGTTACCAAGGATTTCGTTGCACATAGTTTCAATCATTTCCAGCCACTCTTGGCATGGATTCTTGAATTCTTTCTCAAATTTGAACCGGTAGGGGAGCCGAATAAGTTCATGCTTCTTACTTACATCCTTCTTCTTGGGCATCCCCCAGCCACTAGAGGTCGGGAACACTCTATTTGCCAAAAAATCTTGCACTAGATCTCTAGTGCTGATTTCCGGCACCACAACTCTAAATTCAACTTCAGCTACCTGGCATGGAGAGCCAAGCTGCATATGGCACAAAGGCCTTGTCATTCCGAAGCTCAAAGTCAGTGGACTCATAACCATGGTCATCAGCTTCTCCCTCTTTTTCTCGTCAGCCTTCATATAGAACCACTCACTCTTCCAACCAGTTGGCCACTTCGTGCGGTAGCTAAGAACTGGTGCCTTTGTATCCTTTCGATTGCAAAATCGTAACAACCAAAATTTTTGTGAAGACCAGCTGCCCTGGCCTTTGTCTGGTAATGCAACTCGTGCACCCGATAGAAAGCTTCGGCATTAGGGCTCATCCCCTGGCTTCGGAGGGCCCAGATGTAGACACTAAGCCTAACAATCGCGTTGGGTGTCAACTAATGAAGGTATATTTCAAAATGCTTCAAAACTTCTCCTATCATATCATAGAGAGGAAACCGAAGCCCGGCCCTGAAGAAGCTTTTAAACACAACAACCTCATCATCCTTTGGCTCTGGAACCACTTCTTCACCAGCAAAGCGAACAAGCCTGCTCTCAGCTTCACCGAAGTAACCCAATTTCTTCATTATGACCATATCATCTGACGTCATGGTGGATCTACCAAAGTCAAGATGACTAGGTTTTTCCGGGATCAAGATGGTGTAATCTTCTTCGTCATCATCACCACTTCTCTCTTCAACTGTGATTCCTTCAGCTTCGGCAGCAAGAGTACCTTCAGCAGCAGGCCCCTCTGGCACAACAAGACCTGATTGCCTCATCACCTCTGAAATTGGTGCTGTCTCAGTTCTGTCGACCTTGTCTCCCTCGCGAGACACTCTAGCAGTTGCTCGCACTCTGGCCATTTCAATTTCACCTTTTGACGAAGCTAACCTTAAACGATGAAGCGTTTGCTCGAGAGTGCAATGCAGAAAGCTTCGGCTATGGTTAAATTTTTTAATAGCACAATGGTGCAATGACAATGAATGATGTGGTAACTCCTCACCAACCCATCTGTTTATATAGTGCTGCAGGGGGAAGGTGAACCGCCAGGCCACTTGCACTCGCTGAACGGTGGACCGTCCGTCGCCTGGAATATTATAATCGTTTCTCGGCAACGAGCTCAGGGAAGGTGTTTTTTGGACCTTCGGCATTCCGAAGCCTTCGAGTTTTTCGTGGATCGAGCTCGTTACGAAAAACGATCTAGCACCACGAAGGGGCTAATGTTGGGGGCCTTCTTCTCCGCCGAAGGTCCTCTAAGCAAAAACACCTTCGGCAGGATGATATGCAAGCAGGCGCGACATGAAGATGAAAGCCGAAGCTACGATTGAAGGAGCTTCGACATGGTGGCATGCTAGAGACGAAGGATGGCACCGACATAAAGAGGAAAAGACTACATAGTCCCTGATAATTTGTATTATGATTATAATTAGTTATCAGGGACACGAATGTAATTTTGTCCGGGCTACGTCTTGTGCCTATAAATAGATGAACAGTACCCCCGTACTGTTCACACTGAATTGTAATCACTCTTGCGTCACTCCTGCTTCTTTCCATCTTCTGTCAAGCCGAAGGTACAAATGTAATATAAATATTATTGATGTTTATTCATGTTTAATAAGAGTATAAACAATCTAATGATTTGAAATGATTGTTTATATTCTTCTCATGTTTTATATGTATCTATTTACATCTTCACCCATTAAAATGATGAAGGTATGCCTTTCATGACCTTCGTCTGAAGATCATTATACCCCAAGGGAGATAATGCTTCGAAGGACGAAAGTCTCTAATCATTAACAATTTTGTTGCTTTGTTCTTGGTGTATAGCATCCGAGAACAAGGATCAACATCAGCCTCGTTAGATTTCTTTAGAATTTCACCTTCTATGCTACGCGCTTCAGCAGAAGCAGGAGTTGATGTCTTTACATATTCCATAACAGAGTTTAGCAAGCTGGCCATTCTCCTTTTCCTTGGAGTTGTTGCAGGGAACCTTGATGCCTTCGGTAGTTCTGTTATGCATGGTGGACTCAGGGCCTTCAGCTGCTCTGCCACCTTTTCTAGCTTTGGCTCTTCAGCCGGTTCTGTCTTAGCTTCGACGGGCATAGAGCGACTTGACTTAGACATAGAAGCAGACTCTTCAATTAGCTTTGACACTTCGGCCGTCTCAATGTGCCTGGGTAGACGCGTCAAAACTTTAACCTTTTTTGACTTTGGCGCGCTAGAAGTCGCCGAAGTAGCAGTCTTTCTCTTCTTTCCTTGCTTCCGCGAAGGATAACAGTAGTCTAGATATACAAATCCGATGACATCAAATACCCTATTCAGCCTCGGTTTGCCTCAAGCTCCGAAGGCAGTTGTCATGGCGTCATCTTCAGCCTTCGAATATGCTCCAAGCAATTCATCACTAGTCGCCTCTATGGCATCTAGCCAGTCATCATTCAGTTCATCAAATTGGCTCTTGTACCTGAAGGTATACTTCAGGTAGACTAAACCACCTTGGCTAGAGCCAGCAACAGTCTCCTTCGGCATTTCCCACCCATCTGTAAGTGGCCACACTCTATAAGCAATGTGCTCCTGCACCAAGTCTGTTGTGCCTATGTAAGTACACACTGTATTGAAAGCCGCCTGACATGTTTGTATATCATTTCCAAGGGTAGTGGCTGGCCTCCTATTGCCGAAGCGAGACCATATAGGATGTTGAATGATCCCTTTTACATCTTCCCTTTGACTTAGGTCATTCTTCACGTAGAACCATTCCTGCATCCAGGACCCAAGCCATCTCTTCCGAAATGTGGGAATTCGGTAGCCCTTTTTAGACCGAGGCACGAAACTGTAACAACCAATATTGTTGTGATACTGCTCCTTTCCGGTAGCCTTTGTCTCATACGACAACTCATGGATATTGCAAAAGCATCTCGCATCTGGTTCTAGTCCTTGGCTCCTCGTAGCCCATATAAAGATCCCACTTTAATGATGGCCTCGGGAGTAAGTTGATGAAGGTAAATTTCAAAGGGTTTCAGAACCTCGAACAACAATTTGTCTAGGGGAACCGAAGTCCCGCTTTCATGAAGCTTTTGTAAACTACCACTTCGTCAGCTTCGGGAAGAGGAACATTATTCTCTCCTCCGGCCCTTACGATTGAGATATCACGAAAATACCTCCCCCCCATTGCATCGATCTGCCCTTGTTTAATAGTTGATTTTCCGAAGACAACATGGCTTGGTCTCTAGGGCCGATCTTCGGCATCTTCATTTCCACTTTCTACATCTAAACTTTCACTATCGCTGGAGTTTTTAGATATTCTAGCCAACATCTCATTTGCAATCTCCTCTATGTTGGTTTTCTCCATAGCTTCGTAAAATCCGGCCAGCGCCGGATCAACAACCTTCTTTTCATCAACCATTTGGTCGATGGTTGCTAGAATGCCGAAGCTTAAAATCTAATTGAACTCGACGAGCCAAGAAAGGTTAAAATGACGAGCGCAATGCAAGCAACTGAAATAGCACGAAAAATACTCACAATGCAGGCTCCTATTTATATGTTCAGAGCCCCACAGTTTGGTGGGTCCCGCAGGTCAGTGTAATTCGCTATTCTAGCGAAGGGAAGGTGTTTTTTTGGACCTTCGAATAAAGGCCTTTGTTTACGTCACTGTCTAATTTTTTTACAAAGAAACAAATCAATACTACGAGGGGCTACTGTTGGGGGCCTTCTCCTTCCGAATGTCCTCAAAAACATAATTAACCATTTGTTTTCAGCATAAGCTATCACAGGAAACTTCGTCTTCAAGATACAAGCTTCTCCCTTATGACGAAGGCACACAAGATGAAGACATCCAAAGAGGATAAGAGTAAACGTCGAAGCTATCACCAGATGGACAACTTCGACTCGCAATGAAGATGATGAATAATGATGATGATCGAAAGAGGAAAAGACTACTTAGTCCTTAATAACTTGTATTACGATCATGTGTAAATGTTGCGGACATAAATGTACTTTTGCTCGGGCTGCGTCCCGTGCCTATAAATAGATGAACAATAACACCTTACCATTCACGCTGGATTGTAATCACTCTCCCGCATTCTCGCCTTCGAGTAAGCCGAAGGTATCAATGTAATATCAATAGTGTTGAGTATTCATTTATATTTTATGGAACATGAATATAAATGAATTAATGAAGATCCAGCCTTCATCTTTGTCCTTTTGCATTCCCATTCATATATTAAATAATGAATGTTTGTCTTTTGTGATCTTCGTCTGATGAGTATTATCTCCATGTGAAGATAATGCTTCTAAAGACGAAGATCCTTAATCCTTAACAATTGTGTTGCCTTGTTCTTGATTCATAGCATTTGAGAACGAGTGACCAACAACCTTCATCAGATTACCCCCTAAGCTCTTATTAGAGTGGGAGTTTTTATCTAGGCCATGAGGAGCCAAGGGCTAGAGCCAGATGCAAGATGCTTCTACAATATTCATGAGCTGTCCTATCAGACGAAGGCAACCGGGAAGGAGCAGTATCATAACAGTTTTGGTTGTTACAGCTTCGTGCCTCGATCTGAGGCGAATTACCCTGTGCCCACATTTCGGAAGAAGTGGCCGGGTTCTTGGATGAAGGAATGGTTTTACGTGAAGAATGACATGAGTCAAAGGGAAGATGAAAAAAGAATTATCCAAGGTCATGTATGGTCCCGCTTCGGCATTAGAAGGCCATCCACTGCACTCGGGAATGATGTGCAAGCGTGCCAAGCTGCTTTCAACATAGTGTGCACCTATATTGGCACAAGAGACTTAGTTAAAGAGCATATTGCTTACAAAGTATGGCCTCTTGAAAGTGAAGGGAAATGTCGAAGGAAGCCGCCGCTGGTTCCAGCCAGGGTGGCCTGGTTTATCTGAAGTATACTTTTCAGTTCAGAAACCAGTTTGATGAGCCAAATGATGATTGGTTGGATGCTATAGAGGCAACAAGTGATGAGATACTTGGAGTGTACTCGAAGGCAGAAGATGAAGCTATGATGGTTGCCTTCGGTGCTTGCGGCAAGAAGAGGTTGAATAGAGTGTTTGATGTTATTGGGTTCGTTTACCCAGACTATCGCTATCCCGTCCAGAAACAAGGGAGAAAAAGGAAAGTCGCTGCTTCGGTATTTGCTAGCGCGTCGAAAACAAAGAAAATCAAGGTCTTAACAGTAGACCTAGGCGCATTGAGACGACCGATGTGCCAAAACTAATAGAAAGGGTGGAAACTACCCCTCTAGCTATAGAGACTACTTCTGATACGCCTGTTGAGGTCATTGCAGACCCGGCCAGAGTGGCAGAATCAGAACAGGTAGCAGAGAAGGTACCGGAACAGCCTAAGATGATGATGGTGACAGCGATGCCGAAGCTGTCAGTTGCTACAGGAACTCTGAGGAAAAGGAGGATGGCTAGTTTTTTGGAAGATGTTTTAGAGTCTGTGAAGACACCATCCCTTCTTCTGCCAAAGCTTCGAACGGCAAAACTGAAGATGTCACAAAGATGATCACCGCCAGCACCTCTGCTCATGCCGAGGCGGGACCTTTGGATACTGCACTAGAAAATCTTGCGGAAGAGAGCCTTCCAGAGAATACCTCAGTGCCTGCTCGCGAAGCACCTTCCAGCAGTGATCTGAATTTCATTGTGCGACATGCTTTGGGAAAACAACTATCAACGGAGCAATTTGCCGAAACTAAGCATTATGCTAAAGAGCTGAAGTACCCCCATGGATCCTTGGTATATGGAGGAGATAATGATGATGATTTCCTCTATTGTCTACCTGACGGTAAGGAGGTCAATGTTTGCCACGAAATGATGGATCACATGGGGTATCCAAAGCTCAAACTCGGCTTGTCTGCGATGACCAAAGATCAGCTTGCAGATAGTCTTGCCTACAACAGCCTAAAGGTGTGTATACTTTGATTTGGCATTCTGCAATTTGTGTTACGATAAACTATTTTTGTGGTTTTTTATCGTCGTTACGTGTTCACTCTTCATTTTCCAGGGCTTGATTTTAAGAAAGGCTTTGAAGGCCTAGAAAGATGCAGAGGATGAGAGCTGTCGAATAGCACTTGGAAACCTTCGTTCGGAGGTTACTACATTAAGAAACGAAGCTCTTGAGAAGGATAAAATATTACTCTCTTTAGTGGAAAGATTGAAATCTAGCGAAGCCAGGCTTTCCGCTCAAGCCGAAGCTCATGAAGCCGAGGTTCAAGAACTAAAGAGGAAAGTTGCCGAAGCAACTAAGAACTTTGAAGTTGAAGCGGTGAAGCGTGAAATATGTGAAATTGAAAGATCAAGAGTGCAAAAGAATGTCGATGAGCTTCGTGCCGCCAAGGAAAAATGTTATGAAATATCCATGGAATGCCCTAAAAATTTAAAGAATAGCTTTTCTAAGGTTGGAGCCTACTTCTCCGAGCATAAATTTATTCGTGGAAATCCTGATGAAGTCATTCATTGGATAAATGGCGAAGTCGAAGCTTTCAAAGAAGTTCTTAGTGACCGAGGAGACTTTTGTGCCTTTGTTGGTGCCCGTGGGGCTACGTCCATCTTGGAGAAGGCTGGTTGCGATCATGCTAAGGCTGTAGTTCAGCCAGACTTTGCCTTCTCAGCTGATGATATTACAAACCCTTCAGCCGAAGCTACTACCCTAGGTGGGAAATTTTATTCTGAAGTATGGCTGAAGGGTGGACGAGAAATCGCCGATGAAGGTATCGAAAGAAATGAGAAGGAATCTCATGATGCTTTAGAAGAAGCAAAAAGAGCTGAAGAAGCTGCCGAGCGGGCTAGACTTTTAGGCATGCATTTTTAACTCATTTTCATAAGTTTTTCAACTTCGACACTAACAGATATTTGTGCCTCAATGCAGCTGAGCTCTCTCCACCTCCTGAACCATACATCCCTGAAGCTAACCCATCCGTCAAAGAGGCACTGGATATAATAAAAATTGATAATGACACTATTGACGAAGCTGTCGACATGCTTCTGAACGAAAGCTGCCGATAAAGTCCTTAGGGAAGACTAAAACTTTGTATTTTTGCTTGTTTAATGTCCTTGAACATGATCCCTAGTTTTGTAAGAGACACTTGTAAACAATTTGTATGTATATTGATGTAATATATTTCTTTATGAAGCGTGGAACCTTCGTACATACCGTTTTGAGCTGACGGCGAAAAAACACCTTCCCTTCTTTTCACGCTTCAAAAAGAAATCCCCCTTCTTTGCCGAAGCTACTGTATGATGTTTGCTTCTTGATGTAGACATTGCGTAGGAATAGTATTGTCGGAACTCCAAACTTCGCATAGCAGTATTTTCATAAGCATGAATCGTGCATCTTTAATACTCTTTCATGAGTCTTTGCCGAAGCTGATAGAGGAATCCCCATTTTTGCACTGCTTTTGTTGATGCAAAATGATGTATGATGCGATGCCATGATGCAATATGATGTGATGGCATGATGCAAATGATGTTGGCGCACGAAACATAAAAGATAAGACTCTGCATCCCCTCAGGAACGACTTTGGAGTCTCTTCACCTTTGACTTAGGTGGTATTTTAGATCTACATTCCCTTAGGAACGACTTTGGAGCTAAGCTCTGCATCCCCTTAGGAACGACTTTGGAGCTTCTTCACCTTTCACTTAGGTGGTAACTTAGCTCTGTATTCCCTTAGGAAAGACTTCGGAGCTTCTTGATCCTTTTTTGTTACACTCGATGGTGTAACCAGACTTATTACATCAAGTTGAAGGTTAAACCTCCTTGTATTGTCTTTTGAGAAGAAAATATAAAGGCAAAAAGGTAAAAATACATTGGATCAGGACACTCTTTGGTCGAAGCGTCGTGCCACCTTCAGTAGATATGCCTTGACTCGGGCGCAGTGTTGTTGACCGTGCGAGCTTCGGACTCCTCCCGAGTATCACACTGTTGCTGAGCCTGGCGATGCCTTCTGGCTATTGGTTATGGACCAAGGTAGGCGCGCAGTGGTGGTGGTGGTGGCAACTGAGCCCAGGGGGCTTGGGAGTGATTCGCCGAAGCAACGGACGTCGTAGTTTGCTGATTGCCCACATACTCAAGGATATATGGAGAATAGAATGAAGAAGTATGCAATACCTGCTTCAGCTGGTTCTGTCGTGCTTCGGCTTCAACGATTTCCTTCTGCTTTTGGATCATGGCTTGGCACGTCCTTGTCGTGTGTCCCTTATCCTCTCCATAGAATAAGTAGAACAGTCTCCTGGGTTGATTAGCATACCTTCCTCCGAAGGTCCTCCCCCTCTGCCTCTCGGGGCTGGTGGCCTGTAGGAAGTTTGTTGCATTCCCGAAGACTGTAAGCTTTGCTGGCTGCTCTGAGTATGATTGGCCCTGTCATCATTTGTGTTTAGGTTGTGGATCGTTCTGACATGCCTGGGGTGAAGTCTTCCTCTGAAGCCCCTAGTCATCTTAGAATACCTGTACGCTTCCTACCTTCTCTTGCAGAAATCGTTGTCAACTCGGATGTATTCATCCATCTTCTGGAGAAAGCTTCTCCAAGGTCTATGGTGGCTTCCTTGCAAAATATTGTGTTGTGGGTCCTGGTCGGAGCCCCTTGATCATGGCCTCGATGATGATTTCATTAGGCATAGTTGGCGCCTAGGCTCTTAGCTGCTAGAACCTTCGGACGTATGCCTGCAAGTACTCCTCATGGTCTTGCATGCACTGGAACAAAGCTTGAGCAGTCACTGGCTTCGTTTGGATGCCCTGGAAGCTTGTGACTAGCATATCCTTTAACTTCCGCCATGATGTAATTGTTCCTAGCCGAAGAGAAGAATACCAAGTCTGAGCCACGCTCCTGACTGCCATGACGAAGGACTTAGCCATGACAGTAGTGTTGCCATCATATGATGATATGGTTGCTTCATAGTTCATGAGGAATTGCTTTGGGTCAGAGCGCCCATCATACATGGGGAGCTGTGGTGGCTTGTATGAAGGTGGCCATGGGGTAGCCTGCAACTCTGCTGCTAGGGGAGAAGCATCATCAAAAGAAAAATTACCATGGTACAGATCATCATACCATCCATCATCGTTGACTGGAGTTTCTTGATGGAGCTCTCTATGTTGAGGCCCTCGTCCTTGATCGTCCTGCGCGAGGTGGCACATTTCTTCAGCTGCTTCGTCGATCTTCCTTTGAAGTTCGGTTAACCGAAGCATCTTTTCTCTTTTCCTCTGCACCTGGTGATGTATAGCTTCTAAATCCCTGATCTCCTGGTCCAACTCTTCCTCCTGAGGTGTTGGGCTGGTAGCCTTTCTCTTCTGGCTCCTAGCCTCTCTCAGTGAGAGTGTCCCCTGATTGGAGTCCAATGGCTGCAGAGCTGCCCCTGGCGCTGTTGTCTTCTTTTGCGGCATGACGAAGGCTAGCGTTTGCAAAAGGTTGTGGAAGTGAGTTCACTGGAGGTGGGCACCAATGTTGGTCACTTGTTCTCAAATGCTGTGAATCAAGAAGAAGGCAACACAATAGTTAATTATTAGGGACCTTCGTCTTCCGAAACATTATCTCCCCATGGATATAGTGATCATCAGACGAAGGTCATGAAGGACATGCCTTCATCATTCTATATGTAAACAAGAATGTAAAGAGACGAAGACAGTAAGTATATCTCATTAATTCATTCATATTTGCATTCTATAAAACATGTATGAATATCAACATAATTCATATTACATTGATACCTTCGGCTTGCTCGAAAGTGAAGACACGAGAGAGTGATTACAATTCAGCGTGAACATTACGGTGCTATTGTTCATCTATTTATAGACATGGGACGCAGCCCGAGTAAAAGTACATTCATGTCCCCAATATTCACTAATGATCGTGATACAAGTCATTGAGGACTAAGTAGTTCGGTCAGCATCATCATCATACTTCATCTCCGTTACGAGCCAAAGCTGTCAATCTGGTGATAGCTTCGGTGTTTATTCTTATCATCCTTAGATCATATCTTCATCTCATATGCCTTCATTATGAGGAAAAGACTTGCATCCTGAAGACGAAGCTCCCTATAATGGCTTATGTTGAAAACAAATGGTTAATTATGTTTTTGAGGACGTTCGGAAGAGGAAGGCCCCCAACAGATACTAACTATGCTACACGGTGAAGATATTTATGCATTACAGTACACTACTTAAAAATTGGCATGCGGGTCACTATTTAGATGCATCTCCATGTTTGATTGTAAAAACATTCAGTTTTGAGTGTAAAACCTCTCAGTTTTGATCGTAAATACCGAGTTAACGTAAATGTTAGGAACCCCATATACACACTGGGTTAGGTAACGAGATAATGCATACAAATCTATAAACGTTTGCGTAAAATATGAACATAATTATCATAAACATACAATAGATGGATGGGTAGCCAATGACTGAAATATATGTCGTAAACACCTATTGACGTTGGCATAAATATGTATACAGAGTAGCATAAAAACACGTCGTCGCTCACGCCTTAAGGGAGTCGTTGCCCACCGCACATGCCTCTGGGATCCGACGCTGCTCGCGCCTAGGGGATGCCGCCGTCACAGCTCGCCCCTATGGAAGTCTGCCGTCGCCGATCCCATCTCAGTTGCATTGCCTGTGACGGTGCCGCGTCCGTCCGCCAACCGCGAACTCGCTGTCTGCCCACCGTGGACCCCTTCTGTCCATGCCGGAACCACCTGTCCGCGCATCGGCCAGAGCCACGCCCCATCCTCGCCGGCTCACCTGCCCACACATCGGCCAGAGCCGCGCCCCATCCTCGTCGACTCACCTGCCCACGCATCGGCCAGAGCCATGCTCCGTCCGCACCGGATCCTGCCAGTCCCGAGCGCTCGCATGTCTGCCATCGCCATCATGGTCCGCCCGCCCACGCGCGTTGGTTCCACCGTTGTGCCCTAGGGAACTGCGAGATCGGGCGCACGCGCTCTCCATCACGTACGGGACCAGGAGCGGCAACAGGATCCTGCACGATCGCCATGCCGGCAACAGCCGCCGCGCTCTCGGCCAGCGACGCCCGCTGGATCCGCCTGCCCGCAAGGCCACCGTCGTGCGCTTCATATTGAAATCAACTTGGAATTAAATTCTATCATTCATTTATATACATCAAAGTCTTGTGTTTACAACCATCACACATTGTATACATCAAAGTTTTCACCTAAGCTCTAATAACTAACTTGGCTAAGACATAGTCTACTAATTTCTGTGAGTACTCTAAACTCTAGCCTAACTAATGTACCGATAGCATCACGATATTTTCCTTCAATGGAAATGATCTCTTTCAATATGAATGTGCATAGGTCCTCAATTATGCCATACAATGCACCTTCTATCATGTTTTCCGTCTTTCTCGTTGAAATTCCTATAAAGGAAGTTTATAAACATCATATATTTACACTGGATAACACATTTCCATCTTTAATGACATAAATACATACATGACTATTACTAATATTACCTGGCCAGGGTTCGTGATGTATCGTCCGTTTTGTCTCATGAGCTCGCACACATTGTACCCACATAGGATAGATCCAGTGATTGCTTGTGGCACTACATAAGGGAGATTAATTATTTAGTTGCAACATTGTCCTATGTACGCACATGTATGATATGTATTCATAAATTCGCATACTTACCAACCATTTATAGTGAATGTCTAGTGGCACGTGTTGTTTTGACGTATCGTACTTTCCACCTCTCATCTTATAGAATCTAAGAAGCCATGTGATCTCAAATAGAATCACCATGTTATTCTCAAATTTTCATCAATAAAAGAATGCATGCATAGAAAGGGCTTACAACTCTAAGATGCTGATGAATTTTGCATAGGTCGAAGGGTCATAATCCAAGGAGTCGAGCACTAACACCTTTCCAACCTTACGATAAATGAGGAAGCATATCCGGTGGTCCCTGTATGAATCGAATTTGTTATGCATATGTATTGAAATTATTAATTTTATTTATGCAAAATCACACATACTTAAAGTTGTATGGGGCCACTATGGCTTCTCTATCTTGAAATTGAAGCATTATGTGTCCTATGTAGGTGGTGTATCGAGCTTCAAAATCTTTCTTCATATCATGTATACGCTTCACAACTTGTTCGTCTGCCTTTACTTTTAATTCTTTGTTGTCTTTTCCAACTATGAAAATGTGATTTTGCTCAGATATCTCTATTAGGTTGAGGTACCCAACCCTTGTAGCGGTACTAGCATCGGGATTGGTACCATAGAGGATCTCCTACTGATCAGGATGCATTCTGCAAGGCACACGTGCATGTCATATATTGAAAATCTATACATCTCACTAATAATAACACATATATGTGTGTTGGGGGCCTTCGGTTTCCGAAGGTCCTCAAAAACATGATTTGACAATGTTTTCCAAGTGAAATATGTGAACAGGTATCTTCGGAGTCGGGTCACGAGTATACAAGAGTATGGTCAAGACGAAGCTTGAGTAGGACAGAAGGCGATCATGACGAAGGATAAGATGATCACGAAGCTATGCGCAGAAAAGCTTCAGCATGACAGCAGAAAAGGGGAACCGACTTAAAGATGAAAAGCCAAATTAGACCTCGAAGAATTACTATAGAGTTATTGATAAATGTAAAGGGCATTAATGTAATTCTACACGGGCTGCGTCCCGTGCCTATAAGTAGATGAACAGTACTCTCGTACTGTTCACGCTGACTTGGCATTCGCTTTTCGCATCATGCCTGTACCTTTACTTTTCGTCAATCCGAAGGTACATTTATAATTTGTTATTATGAATTTGATAATGCAAAATAAAAATAAGTTGATGATAATATCTGTAATATTATTCGTATTTCATATATGTATTCTTCATCATCATCTATCGAACTTACGAAGGTCTCTTCCTTCATAACCTTCGTCCGAAATTCATTATATCCGAAGGGACATAATGTCTTGAAGGACGAAGGACTTTAACATTTAACACTTTTTATGTTGCCTTGTTCTTAATTCTTAGCATCTGAGAACAAGTCCCCAACATTGGCGCCCACCTCCGGTGAACTCACGTCCATTTTTTGAGTTTTGAACATCTTCGGCAAGCATCACCTTCGTCATGCCGCCGAAGAAAGCTTCAGCCACAGAGGCTGCCACTCTGCAGCCGCTGGATCCCAATCAGGATGTCCTTTCTCTTAGGGAGGCCCGAAGCCAGAAGAGGAAGGCCACCAGTCCAACGCTTCCGGAGGACGACTTGGATCAAGAAATCCAAAACTTGGAGATGCTCCATCAAAAGGTCCAACGGAAGAAGGAAAAGATGGCTCGTCTAGCTGACCTATAAAGGCAGATAGATGAAGCCTCTGAAGAAGTTCGTCATCTTGCTCAAGATGACCAGAACCGAAGGCCTCCGCGCAGAGAGCTTCATCAGGAAGGCTTCTACAACGAGGACGACTGGTATGAAGATTTCCATCATGGAAATTTTTCCTTTGATGATACTTCTCCTCTGTCAACAGAACTGCAGGCTACACCTTGGCTCCAGTCTTACAAGCCACCCCAGCTCCCCATGTACGATGGTCATTCAGACCCGAAGCAATTCTTGATGAGCTATGAAGCAACCATATCTTCGTATGGTGGCAATACGGCAGTCATGGCAAAGTCTTTCGTCATGGCTGTCAAGAGTGTTGCACAAACCTGGTACTCCTCTCTTCGGCCAGGGACAATCACCTCATGGCAAAAGCTGAAGGACATGTTGATAACCAGCTTCCAAGGGTTTCAAACGAAGCCAGTCACTGCTCAAGCTTTATTCCAGTGCACCCAGGACCACAAAAGAATACCTTCAGGCGTATGTCCGAAGGTTCTTGCGTCTAAGGGCGCAGGCACCAACAGTGCCCAATGAAATTGTCATTGAGGCCATGATCAAGGGGCTTCGGCCGGGACCTTCAGCTCAGTACTTTGCCAGAAAGCCTCCTCAAACTTTGGAGAAGCTGCTCCAGAAGATGGACGAGTATATTTGAGCTGACAATGATTTTCGCCAAAGAAGGGAGGAAGCATTCAGGTTCTCTGAAATGACCAGGGGCTTCGGAGGAAGATTCCATCCGAGGCACGTCAGGTCAATTCACAACTCTACTCAAAGTGATGATAGAGGGAGTCAACAACAAAGGCCACAGTTCTCCTCGCAAGCTTCGGGGCAGCAGCAAACCTCTTTCCGGCCGCCAGCGCCAACGGGCAGAGGCGCCAGGGGCTTCGGGGGAAGATTTGGGGATTAGCCAAGAAAAATTTACTGCCTATTCTGTGGTGAAGACAAGGGCCATACCACCAGGATGTGCCATGTTACCATCCAGAAGCAAAAGGAGATAGCAGAAGCTGCAGCGCAACAGAGTCAGCCGAAGCAAGTCATGCATACTGCTTCATACCATTCGCCTTACATTCTAGAATATGTAGGCAATCACCCTGCAGCTTCTGTTGCTTCGGCAAGTCAACCCCAAGCATCTTGGCAACAGCCTCCACCGCCACCACCAACGCAACGAGGTCAGCAGCCAGAAGGGAGTCAGCACAATCACCTTCAGCGGGACTTCAGAGAGGAGTCCGAAGCTCGCACAGTCAATAGCACTGTGCCAGAGTCGAAGCATATTTACTGACAAATATCCTACCTCGACAGTAGCTTTTCGCATTTTCGCATTTCAGTCTTACTTTCTTTTTAATAAGGAATAATTATGGGAAGTTTAAGTGCTTTTTATCGTTTTTCAATCTCTTGTAACAGTTTCGCTTTTTACCATAATGAAAATATATCTTCTCCATAGGCTTAAGTTGCCGAAGCATAAGAATTTATGGTGGCAAGGAGGACCTTCGAATTATCAAAAATTTGTTCTAAGGAACGCAGTGCAATTTCTTCGAAGCAGCAAAAAGTCGTTCCTAAGGGAGCGCAGTGTAAGTTTTCTGCTCAAAAGTCGTTCCGAAGGGAATGCAGATCTTGCAGCGAAAAATAAACGCTGATTCCGCTGAAAGTAAAAGGCGAAGAAGCTCCTAAGGGAGGCTTACAGCGAAAAATAAACGCTGATTCCGCTGAAAGTAAAAGGCGAAGAAGCTCCTAAGGGAGGCTTACAGTGAAAAATAAAACGCTGATTCCGCTGAAGTAAAAGGAGAAGAAGCTCCTAAGGGAGGCTTACAGCGAAAAATAAACGCTGATTCCGCTGAAGTAAAAGGCGAAGAAGCTCCTAAGGGAGGCTTACAGTGAAAAATAAATGTCGACCTTCGACAAATATCATTTTGCATAACATCACATCATTACATCATTTGCATAGCATAACATCATACATCATAGTGCATCAACAACGCAAGAAGGGGGGTCTCAATATTGATATTCGAAGATCGTTTTGAAGAAATAGTGACACGACACAAACAATAGCCATTGAAGAGTTATATCTTCGTCAAACTCTGAAATGGAAAGATCTATTGATTATTGATTTTACGAGGATTGGTTACTGATTTTATGAGAACACGGATATTATTTACGAAGCATGAAAAGAAGGGAAGGTGTTTTTTCGCCGAAGGCTCAAATACGGTATGTATATGATGTTTCATGCATCGTAAAGAATAGAACTATAAACAGCTAATATATTACATCCAAAGTTACACAATATTACACATGATTCTCAACAAACATTACATTCTAAATGTTTTTACAACAGCATCTAATCTTCCCTTAGGACTACTTATGCAGCTTCGTTTAGAAGCTGATCAACAACTTTATCCATGATGGCTTCGGTCATTTGTCTAATTTCGTCATCCCCCTTCGTGTGGGGGCCCGGAGATGGCTCAGCAGGTTCTGGGGGAAGAGTAGATACAGATTTATTACTATTACAAACCGTGAACAAGTTCAAAATCAAAAAATTACAACAAAGAGTCAAAAACCACTAGTTAATACCTATTTTCCCTTCGGGCTCTGCGCTTTTCTCAGCGGCCTCTGCTACTTTTCTAGCATCATGAATGCCTTTTTCTCTTTTTTGAATAATTTCTTGGGCCATTTCCTGGCCACCATTGTCCCAGATGTCGGTGAAAAATTTTCCACCGACCAAGCTTGCTTCGACCGAGGGGTCTTTTATATCTTCGGAGGATAAGGCAGTTTCGGATTGTGCCAAAGATTTCACATGCTCACAGCCTTTCCTCTCCAAAATAGTAGCAATCCCCCTGGCACCCGAAAAGGCACATATGTCTCCGCGGCTATTCAAAATTTCCTCAAAGGCCTTAGCTTCGTGACTGATCCATTCAATCGGGCCTTCGGGGTCACCCCTTGTGAAGTTTTCCTCGCTCGAGAATGCGCCAAGGCTGGCGAAGCTAGTTTTTATTTTCTTAGCGCATTCTATAGATTTGTCATAGCACATTTTCTTGGATGCACGAAGCTCTTCAACGTTTCTTTCTAAATGATTTGCCCACTGATCGCTAAGTTCTCGTTTCGTCTCTTCAAGTATGCGTTCTTCTTTAGCTCTGGCTAACTGTTTCCGAAGATCCTCGATTTCGTGCTTCTGAGCCTCAGCTTGAGCTTTAGAAGTAGCTTCGTCTTCCTTTATCTTATCCACCAATGTAAGCAAAATTTTATCTTTTTCCAAAGCTTCGTTCCTCAGCTTAATAACCTCTGTTCGTAGGTTGTTGAAAGCAATATTATAGCTCTCGTCTTCAGCATTCTTTTGCGCTCTCAAAGCGTTGCTAAGTATTAAACCCTATATGAAAAGAATTAGTATAAGAATAAAAGAATAATTCAAAAATTATAAATTTCCAAATATACAATTTTCATACCTTCAGACTATTATATGCGAGGCTATCTGCAAGATCGTCCTTTGTCATAGCGCAGAGGCCAGCTTCAAGCTTCGGGAACCCCATACTTCTAGCCATCTCCCGGCAGACAGATAATTCTTTGTTGTCTGGGAGACAGTATAAGAAATCATCTTCGTCTGTGCCATTGAATACTAAGGCCCCCTTTGGATACTTCAGTTCTCGGGCATAGTGATTAGCTTCAAAAATTTCTTCTTCAGATAATATTTTTCCCGAAGCATGTCGTACAATATAATCGAGGGCTTTGGAGGATGCTTCGGGGGCAGCAGTGCCAGTTTCTTCAACCAAAATTGGCTCTGCCATTTTTGTTTCTTCGGCTTCCAAGGATTTTACCTTGGTGGGCTCTGAAGGCCCAGCTTCAGTTTCAGATTGTTGCTTTGAAGCTTCAGCAACAAAGGCTTCAGTATGCACTTCGGAAGTTTCAACAATTTTCTTCGGAGTTGTGCTTGAAGACTTAATTGTCTCCAAAACGTCCAGCACATTAACCATCCTTTTTCTTTTCGAGGTCACTGCTGGACCCTTTTGGCTTTTTGCTGCCTCAATTTTTGCTGAAGGACTTAAAACTTCTGATGTCTTTGTTTCTTCAGTCCTCGGTTCTTCTGTTTTTTCTGTTGCTGGCACTTTGGCCAGCTCTTCGATTTTTGGCAGTGGAGTTGGTTCTTTAGCTTCGGTGGCCGAAGAGGTCTCACCGACAAACTCAGGCACTGTGGCCGGTTCAATATAACGTGGCCGGTGTGTGAGAACCTTTACCTTTTTCCTCTTTGGCGCCAGCTCGCTAGGAGCGGCTGAAGCAGTTTCCTTTGCAGAAGATGTATTCTTTCTTTTTTGACCCCGCGTTGGATAACGGTAGTCGGGGTAGACAAACCCAATTGCATCAAATACTCGGTTGAGTCTCTTCTTCTTTCGGCCTCCGAAGGCCGCTGATAATGCAGTATCTTCGGCCTTTGAGTATACCCCAAGCAATTCATCACTTATGGCCTCAATACTTTTCAACCAGTCATCATCTGGCTCAACGAACTTATCTCTGTATTTGAATGTGTATTTTAGCCTGACTAGTCCACCTTCGTCAGTTTCTTTAATGGTCTCCTTCGGCATTTCCCACTTTTCCACAAGTGGCCATACTCTGAAAGCAATGTGTTCTTGGACCAAATCCCTTGTCCCAATAAAAGAGCAAACAACGCCGAAGGCTCTCTGGCATTCTTCGGCTGCTTCATTCATTTCCACCTTCGGCCTCCGGAGGCCGAAGTGTTGCCAGATAGGGTGCATAATGATACCTTTAATATCTTCCCGTGATTTCAAGTCATTCTTTACTTACAACCATTCCGTCATCCAGTCGTCGGGCCACCTCTTTCGAAAGGTTGGCATGGGGCAGCTTGGCCCAGACCGGGCGCCGAAGCTGTAGCAGCCAAAATTGTTGTGATACTGCTCTTTACCCCAGGGTTTTGTCTCATACAATAGCTCATGTATGTTGCAGAAACTTTTTGCATTAGGTTCCAAACTTTGGCTCCTCACGGCCCACACAAAGATGCTCATCCTTATGATTGCTTCGGGGGTAAGTTGGTGAAGGTTGATTTCAAATATCTTCAGTATTTCCACGACAAAACTGCTCAAGGGAAATCGTAGTCCAGCCTTTAAGAAGCTTCGGAATATCACGACTTCATTTTCCTCGGGAGTCGGACAAGTCTTCTCTCCTTCGTCAGCCCTCGCAACAGACAAGTCCCGAAAATATCTGCCCCTCATATTGACAAGATGATTTTCTTTAATACTGGATTTACCAAAAACCACATGGCTTGGTTGCCAAGGTCGATCTTCGGAGTCTTCACCACCACTTTCCACATCATAACTGTCACTGTCACCAATATCTTCAGATAAACCCTCCAAAATCTCCCTAGTAATCTTCTCTGTATTAGTCTTTGATATTGATTGAAGAAAGCCCAGATGCATCTCCTCAGAAAGGCTTAGCTTCGAATCACCAACAACTTTCTTATCTTCAGACATCTTCGCAAACGCTGAGAAAGTGCTCTCGAAACCGAAGCTTAAAAATTTAAAAAGCCAAGCAAGTGTTATTGCGCGCAGGCTAAAAGTTGGGTGAGTAAAAGCAGATGGCGAGAGAGCGTGCCAAATAAACTCGTGGTGAGCTCTTATTTATACACCTAGTGCATTGAAAACTGGAGGGTCCCGCTTGTCAAAGACTGTTGCTATTCTAGCAAAGGGAAGGTGTTTTTTCGGACCTTCGGCTTATAGCCTTCGTCCATGTCGCAATATGAATTTATCATTCCAGCAAATTAATATTGCGAGGGGCTACTGTTGGGGGCCTTCGGCTTTCGAAGGTCCTCAAAAACATGATTTGACAATGTTTTCCAAGTGAAATATGTGAACAGGTACCTTCGGAGTCGGGTCACGAGTATACAAGAGTATGGTCAAGACGAAGCTTGAGTAGGCCGGAACGCGATCATGACGAAGGATAAGATGATCACGAAGCTATGCGCAGAAAAGCTTCGGCATGATAGCAGAAAAGGGGAACCGACTTAAAGATGAAAAGCCAAATTAGACCTCGAAGAATTACTATAGAGTTATTGATAAATGTAAAGGACATTAATGTAATTCTACACGGGCTGCGTCCCATGCCTATAAATAGATGAACAGTACTCCCGTACTGTTCACGCTGACTTGGCATTCGCTTTTCGCATCACGCCTGTACCTTTACTTTTCGTCAATCCGAAGGTACATTTATAATTTGTTATTATGAATTTGATAATGCAAAATAAAAATAAGTTGATGATAATATCTGTAATATTATTCGTATTTCATATATGTATTCTTCTTCATCATCTATCGAACTTACGAAGGTCTCTTCCTTCATAACCTTCATCCGGAATTCATTATATCCGAAGGGACATAATGTCTTGAAGGACGAAGGACTTTAACATCTAACACTTTTTATGTTGCCTTGTTCTTAATTCTTAGCATTTGAGAACAAGTCCCCAACAATGTGGAAGTATGAGAAACACTTACAATGCAAACACCATTACGAGGTGCACTATGAGTCTTTGAAGGTTCATCATTAACCACATACCCTCACATGCAATAAATGTCTTATTGCTTAAACCATGAAAAGCATTTCCTAGTACATGTACACTGATGGTGTTGATGCTAACTGAAATTTCCGCATGTAGCAGTCATGTAACCTTTTAATACTAGCCGGGAGCTTTCTTAGTTTCTGAAAAGTGAGTAGAGGTCTGCCCGACACATTTTTAAAATCTGTCTTAGTTGGCTTCTTTATCTTTACGATCATTGCCTCGGTCTTTTTTGCAGACTTCTAATGCTCGGCCAAATCAATAGTATCTGACGTGAGGCTTTGTGCAATCCCTGACAAAAATCTCGTTGTGCCAGCAGTAGTAGCTTTACTCTTCTTTTTCTCATACGTGGACACCAATTTTGGTGTAGAAAATTTCGATTTCTTTGATGGTCGTGGATCCTTTGATGGCTGTGGAGAAGTGGATCCCTTGGTGGTGGTGTAGACAGTGGGTCAGCAAGAGGATGAGGACGAGGAGGTGGTCGAGCCCTAAATGGCGATGCTTGTGGCGAAGACGGTGGTATCACCCATTTTTATCACTAACTTTTTTATATACATTATTAATTACACTATATATATTATTAATTAAACTATATATTATTAATTACACTATATATATTATTAATTAAACCTTTTTTCTCTCCCTCTACCTCTTTTGTCTCTCTCTCCCTACCTCTCTCCTCTCTCTCTACCACCATTAAAAATACATTTTTATATTATTCGGTATATTTTATTTATGATTTAGTATAAATTCTATATATTGTTTAGTATACATTTTATCCTCCCTCCTCTCTCTCTCTCTCTTCTCTCTCGCTTCTCTCCCTCTTCTCTCTACCTCTCTCCTCTCTCCCTATCCTTCCTCTATCCCTCTCTCTCCTCTCTCTCTCCCTCATCTCCATCCTCTCTCTCTCTCTACCTCTCTCTCTCTCCATCTACCTCCCTCTTCACTCTCCTCCCTCCTCTCTCTCTCCTCTCTCCTCTCTCTCTCCTCTCTCCTCTCTCTCTCCTCTCTCCATCTCTCTCTCCTCCCCTCTCTACCTCTCTTCCTCTCCCTCCTCTCTCTCCTATCTCATCTCTCTCCTCCCTCCCTCATATCCCTCCTCTCCTCTCTCTTTGTCTGCCTCTCTCCTCTCCCTCCTCTCTCTCCTATCTCTTCTCTCCTCTCTCTCTCCCATCTCCTCTCTACTCTCTCTCTCCTCTCTAAACCCTAAACCCTCTCTCGCTCTCCTCTCTCCCTCATCCCCTTCCTATTTCTCCCTTCTCTCCTCTCTCTCTGCCTCTCTCCTCTCCCTCCTCTCTCTCCTATCTCCTCTCTCCCATCTCCTCTCTCTCCTCTCTCTCCTCTCTCCCTCCTCTCTCTTTCCTTGTAGCATCACCTGCTTCGTTGGGCAGCATGAACTTCCCTCGCTAATGGAATTGAACTTGTTTCCTTGGCCAATATGAGTTAGGCTTTAGTATACTATTGAGTATACATTTCATCCTCCCTCATCCTCTATGTCTCCCTCCTCTATCTCCTCCATCCTCTCTCTCCTCCATCCTCTCTCTCCTCTCTCTCCTCTCTCCCTCTCCCTCATCTCTCTCCTCTCTCTCTTTCCTTGGCCACAAAAATTGAATGAAGACAATGAAGAATTATATATTGATCTCAAACTTAGTAGACAAGTCCTAACATTAATCAATTACATGACAATATATAATCTAGGGAGCTATTGTTATTCCTTGTCCATCGTGGCATAACCAGGGCAACAAATTAAATGGGATGCTTCGCTCAATGTTCCTTATCTTGGTTGGATGATCTATGAAAACAGACATGTCGCTGAACTGGATAAATCCTCTAAATAAGATACACCATCAACTCCTATAGCTTATTGTTTTTAGGAAAAACTACATGTTTCGGTTTGTCGGTGCTTTTCTTCTCATTGTTAGAAATGATATATTCAGTATAGAAGACCTATGTAGCACGATTAGCAAGGATCCATGAGTCATCTTTCTAACCTACCTTACATAGATCAAGAACTCTGACCCATAGTTGTCGACTATGACATGTTTGTCTTCAACCCATTGACATCAAAAAACCCAGATCTAAAATGTACCATAGTCTAGTTCCCATATGTCCTCAATAAAGCCAAAATATGTACTAATCTCACTAGTTTCATTATCTATGGCCTTACATCGAACACCACTGTTTTGTGACATGCTCTTTTTGTCCTTGGATTTGGTACAAAATGTGAATCCACTAATGTCATAAGTTTTCCATGTCATGACCTAGCGTGATGGTCCATATGCCAACCCCTTGATGGTTTGTTCTTCTATTGTTTCTCCATGTGGAATGTCCTTCACCATTAGCCATGTGTTGAACCGCTACTTGTGTTGCTTCATTATCTAATCATTTGTATGCCTAGGATTTTGCTCACGAAGCTCATTGATGTGTAATTGGATAAATGGCTCCATTATCGATAGCTAATGTAAGATGTTATGATGTGCCTGAAGTAGTGTACTGTAATTTGGTGGGATGAAAGATTTCTATCCCATCCTCCTACTTCCATACAGTCTACCCTCATGTTGTGATGGAGACAAACATATTGCAACTTGGTCTTTTAGGATACTATGTAGACTAGACCTCCTAACTTAATGGCCTCTTCGGTACAATACCCCTCTATCATGGATGCCTCAGGATGAGCACGGGTTGATACATAGCCATTCGGTATCGACATGAAACGCTCATACGTCCGCATTTCATGCAAGTACATGAGACCCAATGCCTCTATTTGTGGCACCAAGTGCACCACAAGATGCACATAATATTAGAAAATGATGGAGGGAAACACATCTCAAACTGTGTTATTATCTCCACTGCAAATTTCTAAAGAGATGCCAACTCATCACGGTCAACTACCTTTTGTGAAATCCTGATGAAAAAGTAGCACAACCGTGTGATTGCCACCTTTAAGAACATAAGATTTATAGCCCTGATGGCAATAGGTAGGAAAGTAGTAAGCATAACATGACAATCATGTGAGTTGTAGTTAGTGACTGTCAGGTCTTTCATAGATACCCCATATGCTAGAGCAGAATCTGGATGGGACTTTCAAATTCTTGAGCCAAACACACATCGTATGTTTCTCATCTACATTGAGATTGTAGCTTGCTGTTGGGATATGGTACTTTCCATTCTCTTGAAGAATAGGATGAATTTATTTTTATGCCTAAATTCACCAAGTCCATGCGTGAATTGGGCCCTTCTTTTGTTTTGCCCTTCACGTCTAGCAAGGTGCCAATTTTGCTTTCAAACATGTTCTTCTGAATATGCATACCATCGATTGTGTGCCACACATCTAACTCTTTCCAGTAAGGCAAATACCCGAAGAAAATAGACTTCTTGAATGTACCCCCAGAGCTGGTTTGGTATCCTGGTTTTTTCGTCTTTTGTCTTCTTCCCAAAAGTTTATGATATTCCTGACAATTTCAAAAACTCTTTGAACTTTATTGTTACTCGATGGAGCAATATAATGTAGTTCATCATTATTGTCGAAGTATGTATCCATCTTTCACATGCGGTACATGTGTCCTTCCAATAAAAAGTGTTTGTGCCTCATGTACACTATCTTCTTAGATACAAAAAGGGACATGTAAGCAGTTCCGTCAATGCATACTGCACAACCAACCTTTCCCTTAAACTGACTTGATAATGTGAAGAGAGTAGGGTAATCGTTGATCATAATAAAAATAATTGCTCTCAGCGTGAATTAATCTTTACGATACTCTTCTTACATTTGAACACATGTTTCCCACAATATTTTCATATCCTCCATTATGGCCTCTAAAAATACATCAATGTCAACTCTAGATTGTGTTGGTCCAGAAATAAGGATGGTTAGTAAAATGTACTTTTGTTTCTACTTGAACCATGGAGGAAGGTTGTAGATGGTGAGGATCATCAGCCATGTGCTCCTCTTAGCAAATGGATTCATTCCATCAGTGCTCAGTGCAAACCTAACATTTCTTGGTTCATCGACAAATTCTCGGTGGTCATCATTTTATGCTCATCAGAAGCATGCCAGCTCATAACTTTGGCATCCTCAGGGTTAGCGAACAAACACCTCAATCAATCAACGATGGGGAGGTACCACATCACTAAAGCAGGAATCTTTTTGAGTACATAATAATCTACTTCTTCCTTTTCTTTGCTCGTGGATTTTGAAGTCTTCTTTTGGGCTTTCTTTCGTTTCTTCCCTTTAGACACAGATGCAACACACTCTTACTCTCGATAGTCTTTATTCGTCTTGTATCTACTTGCACCGCACTTTGGGCAGCTCTCCATGTCTTTATAATCATCACCTCAATAAAAGGATACAGTGATTTCTACACGCGTGGATCTTATCCCCACCCATAGTGAGTGGACTGATTAGTTTCTTTGCATAGTATGTGTTAGCAGGCACTTTGTTCTCCTTTGGAAGCATGTCTGCGATAATACTCAAGAACGCATCAAAGCTAGCATGAGACGGACCATATCTAGCTTTAACATCAACAGCTTTAGCACAGACCGAAACATTGTGAACTCTTTGGTACAACCCTTAGACTTGACGTACAAAGGCTCTTCTGCCGCCTTCATCTGGGACTCCATACCTTTCATGAAGAACATCGATGGATCTATATGACGATACAATATTGCCTCTAATAACTCTATATCTTCATCATCCATTGCATTTGGCAGAACATGAGTTCTATCACGTTCATTTCCTCCAACGTAACCATGATTAGTAACATTTGGCACAACATGTTCGCTCTGTGGAAGAGCTTTTTGTTTCTCGTGAACGAATTGAAATTTGTCGTCGATGTTCACAGGGTTTCTAGTTGTATAACGTGAAGAGCTACCCTCTCCATGCTTTGTCCAAATTATGTAATCCTTCATAAATCCTCGCATACCGAATGAGATATGGTTTGTTCTCTGTCATCAAATACAACACCATTTTTGCAGTCCATGCATGGACAATATATGTGCTTTGTCTTTGTTTTCCAAGCATGGTTCATAGCAATAAACCTATGGACCTAGGATATATATGATGGATCTATCCTTGATAAGTTATACATCCAGGATGTCCTCTCCATCATCACTTGTAAAAAAGTAACATAAACAAATAAGAACACAAATTGGCAAGATAAACATAAACCAACATTTCCTAACAACTAAATATGTCATGGATAAACAAAAAATGGCAAAAGAAACACAAACCAACCCTTCTTAGCAACCTTCTTCTGAAAAATAAAGATCAAAACCTCCCCCTTGTATTTTGTGAAATATAGTCGTCCAATGGAAGTTGGGCTGCGAGCTACTGTTCCTGTTGGGAAGGATGAAGGGGTGAAACCCTGTATCCAAAATGTGGCTAAAATTGAGGAAAACTGAGCAAAAATTGGTAAGAGAAACAGAAAACAAACTTTCCTAGCTACACTCTTCTCTCTAACACATGGTGAAGGCTTAGTTCCAAAATGTAGCTAAAATTGAACAAAAATAAACAATAATTGGCAATTGAAAAACAATTAAACCAACCTTCGCTGTCGGAATCCGACTCTTTGCAGAGTGCTTGGCGCTTTGCCGAGTGCTTTTAATCGGGCACTCGGCAAAGAATTGTTTGCCGAGCACCACACTCGGCAAAGTCATACTCTTGGTAACGATCATGTTTACCGAGAGTAAGACATTTAGCATAGACAGACACTCGGCAACGACCTCTTTGCCGAGTGTCAAACACTCGACGTATGATGACGCTCGACAAAGGGCCATCAACAACCGTCTATAGCCGACGACCATTATATTTGCCGAGCGCCAGGCATTGGCACTCAGAAAAGAAGCTGCTTTGCCGAGTGTCACTCTGCTGACACTCGGCAAACCATGCTTTGCGAAGTGTCTTACTTTGATACATGGCAAAGTGTATTTTTAGTCTTTTCTTTTTTCCAACCAAACTTTTTGTGGTGTGTTCCTAAAGTATGTAGACCTACATGTTCGATTTTGGCACAACTACAAAAGTGTTTGCTATATCTATTAGATTTTGTTCATTTAATTGAATTTCCTCGGATAATTCAGATTTGAACTACAAGACACTCCAAAAATGGAAAATCGTGAATGCAAAAATGATATTTATGTTATTTAGCACAAATCACGGCCGATTTTAGGTGTAGACCAGAATTTTAGAGCACCATGCTCACGAAATAAGACCGTGAACTTGCCATCCAGTTGTTTTAAAATTATATAAAACACAAACAAAGTTAAAAAATCATGAAACTTATCCACATGTCATGACATCATATGTAGAGCCTGTGATAAAAAATGAAAACATTTCACAAAAATTATCACGCACTATGTGTAGAAAGCTAAGTGTCCTTCACATGAAATCATAGAACTTCAATGTAGATCGGCTAGCTTTCTACACATAGTGCATGACAACTTTCTCGAAACAGTCTCCAAGTTTTATCATAGGCTCTACATATGGTATCATGACATGTCGACAAGTTTCATGATTTTTTGACTTTTTATGTATTTTATACAATTTTAAACAATTGGATGGCAAGTTCACAGTCATGTTTCGTGAGCATGCTGCTCAAACATTCTGGTCTGCTCCTGAAATCGGTCGTAATTTGTGCTAAGCAACATGAATATCATTTTTGCATTCATTGTTTTCCATTTTTGAGTGACTTGTAGTTCAAATCTGAATCATCCGAAGAAATTCAATGAAACAAACTAAATCAAATAGCTATAGCAAACACTTTTATAATTGTGCCAAAATCGAACATGTAGGTCTACATATATATTGTAAAAACACACCACAAAAAGTTTGGTGAAAAAAGTAAAGAATGAAAATATACTTTGTCGAGTGTCAGAGGAACACTCGACAAAACATTTTAAAATATTTAAAACAATCTTTGTTGAGTGCTTGTCAGTGGGCACTCGACAAAGAACTCTTTAATGAGTGTTAGATCTAGGTCACTCAGCAAAGTATATTTTTAAATTAAAAAAATCTTTACCGAGTGCCAGATCGCAGGCACTCGGCAAAGATGTTTTGTATAACCAGAGTGTTTCTTCTTTCTCTCTCTCTCGCTCGCACACTCTCACTCGCTCACCGCGCCACCGCCCTCACGCCCACAGCACCGCCCCTTGCGGCCCTCGCCTACTTGTGCTTCTCCTCGACCTCGCCCGTGCCCCACGCACACTCGGCAGTCGCCCCCACCACCGGCCACGTCGTCGGCTCCGGCCACCGCCCCTGGAACCACGTCAAGGTAAACTCTCTTTCTTCCATATAATTTTAAGTCCAAGTCAGTACCATTGTGGGTTATTTTGTCTTTACAAGGTTGATCTTTCGGTAGATTGTATCCTCTTATAGCATGAAATGTGTGTGCATGTCGGGCATGATGTTGTTAGATTTATTTGTAGGTTTTGGAAACCTCCCGGTGCAGGGGAGGTGCCGCCAAAAATTTTTATTGACAGACTTGTGTTCTTTTTTTTGAAGAGGTCTTTCTAACCGTTGCAGGTCTGCCGCACCGTGACGCGTCACCACTGCACCGACCCCGCCATAGCCCCGCTAGGCTGACTCCACCGCCACCCTAGGTATAACCTTGATTTCCATTTCATGGTCGTAGATCACGTAACCCAGTTAGGTGTCTCCCATTCGAAAGAGATATGGTGTAGATATGCATATATTTGCATATCTATAAATGTATCTGTTTCAGATTTTCCACGTTTTTTGACAGTCGACCATTGCATAGATGGTGTTAGTTTCCATGCTCTACTCTGGTCCAAGACAGATTTTTGGTGTCACCTTCTTGTTCTTTGGATAGTACACTCGCCCTGCCAGGACGTGTAGTCGGAGAACAACTAGCAGGTGTTGTCGAAACTCTGTCTCAGATCAGAGTATAGCATGGAAACTAACCCTGTCTACGCAACCAAGGGTGGGATTAGGACCTATCCTCACCTATTAGAAGGTAGGAACATAGTGTACATGCATTACATGTTTATATTAAACTATACTCGGTTACATATGTTATAGGATGGAGGACCGTGAGTGGATGTACATGGGCCATGTAGGAAGGAACGATGTCACCCCTGAATGGCTTAGAAAGATAGATGCTTTCGTGGAATAGGCATTTGGTGAAGTTGTTAAAGGAGCGAGTCTAGTCTCATACCCGTGCAATAAATGTACCAACAGGAAAAGAAAATCAAAGAATACCATGTTAGAACATATTTGGAAGAATGAATTTACGTCAGACTATAATCGGTGGATCTTCCATGGTGAAGTGCATCGTACGAGAGAGGAGGTGGTGAGACAACGCGTCGAGGATTATGATGCTGATGCCGGGATAGCAGATATGTTGAACGACTATCACGAGGCCGAGTTCGCTGTAGGACATACGGAGGACGAGCCAAAGCCAACCACAAAGGCATTCTACGACATGTTTGACGCAGCACAAAAGCCACTTCATGGCCAAACAAAGGTTTCTCAACTGGATGCCATTGGGCGTGCAATGGCATTCAAGTCGCAGTACAACATGAGTCGAGACGCATTCGATGGTTTGTTAACAGTTATTGGGAGCTTGCTTCTGGAGGATCACATTCTGCTAAAGAGCATGTACGAGGCACAAAAACTCCTTCATGCACTCAAGATGACATATGAGCATATGCATGCTTGCCCGAAGGGCTACGTGCTATTTAGGAAAGAATACGTGGAGACAAAGTACTGTCCGAAGTGTAAATCGTCTAGGTTCATGGAGGTACACTCTGGTGATGGACAGAAGAGGCAGCTCGACATCCCTGTGACAATCCTATGCCACCTCTGTGGCAGAACCTCCCAAGTTATTGGGCCCACATGCACCTGCCCTTGTCTCAAAGACCTCAGACGGCTATGCATGTGCACCAAATAACTTAACAGGATCCGTCCGAGTGCCCCAAGGACCTCGGATAAACCACTTACAACCAAGATCGCAAGATTAAGTAAACACAACTCACACACCAACATTTTGCAGCGAAATTTCTTATTACCAAAAAGTTACAAGTTACATTGATTACATTATACAAGATCGGAGTGATTATAAAATAAATCCAAAGTATTTCACTTTGAATGAAGTATAATTTTCATAAGTTTGAAATATATGCTAGCTTAAGTGACCATCCTCAGTAAGAAGTATAGAAGAAGTACTTAGACTTATAAGAAGGTTGTGCCCACCGGCGCTTAACACCAATGACAATCAAAATGACTCGTGACCTGCATCAACAATGGGTAAAACCCTAAGTACGCAAGTACTCAGCAAGACTTACCTGACTAAAGAAAAGACTCTCAAGGATATGCTGGTTAAATAGGAATCAAGGAAAAGGCTTTAGCAAGAATCAACTTAGATACTTTTGCAGAAATAGCTTACTAAAGTGAGTCCTTACTTTCAACATTTTAATGCTAGATTAGGTATCAATAGACCTTGTTTGCATCTAGTGTAATTTCACCATCACATTAATCAATCCAACATGATTTTTGCTCATTAAGATTCCATCCATGACTTAGATTGCAAGTCAGTGACCAAGTCTTCATATCCGAGAAGTAACGACAATCCTGAATCGATTAATACCCAGCTAGGGATCTCCAATCACACGACATATGTAGCACTTAACCCTTGCATATGTCAACTCGCCACCAGGGTTCTTAAGACCAGATCAGGTTCACGCCAACCGAGAGCACAGATACACCATCGTCCAGCCTCTTGCCACGGAGGGTACACGCTACTCTCGCCATCTCTCCACTCCCATTGCGTGATATCTTATTCTGGTATTAGTCTGCCCGAGGCAAAGCTTACCCATGATGAGGCATGTGACCAGTTAAAAGGTCCTCGGTCAGCAGGCCTACATTTAGTATAATCCTTAATCAACCTGGGTAGAACATCACCTGTTCCTAGCCCAAGTCCCGATTTAAGTACTTCCATCCTTAGGATTGTTTGTATTCCTTAGGATGAAAAGAGAAATATAGGGAACTTTGCAATAAGATTCCACCATTGCTCCCAATGAAAATATTCTTGCAGGCAGAAGCCATCCTTCCTCAGGATAACCCCTGAGCTAGGCATTAACACAAAGGACAACCTCTATCCACAAGATCTAAGCAGGGATAAGCATTTTTGTAAATCATATTTTGATACTTCATCAGAAGTATCTATAAAGGTATGGATATCAAGGTAGGCAATGCATCAAAGGGTTTTCAAGCAACTCCTATAAACCTAATGCACATTCACTAGACTTAAAGTGTGTAAAAATAATTTAAAACATAAGGAAGGGGTTGCATGCACCAGGGCTTGCCTGGATAACACTAGGTTAGTGTTGTTAAGTGGCGACCACTTGGTGAGCATCCTTTGGCTTGGCACTCGTTCAGATTATCCATCTTCCGGTTCGTCCGACTTACGACATCGTCTTGCGGAGATGCTCATGCTTTCCAGCATCTTATGGTCGACTCAGTTCTAGTTCTCCGCATCACGTGGTTAATTCACGTACCTGAATGAAATGCATTATGCACATGAATGCGTATAGACAGGAATATTACAAACCTAAATAGTGCTACGCGATAGTATCGCGAATTAAACACCTAGCGGCGAGGCGTTGTACAACTTCATATGATATAGGACTAAGCGCAATAATTACGCTTCACTAGATTAACCGAATCTAACGCAAACATCACGAAACAACAAACTATACACATTTAATACAATTAGCCTAAACACAACTTATCAGCTAATTAATTAAATTCTAAACTTATCCCTCACTTTATAAATTATACCACATCACACCAATCACTGGATAAGAAAATCATCGATCATATTCTACTCCAACATTATCGATCACAAACATAGATGATACTAACTACTAGCGCAGGACATCGACTTCATCTTTACGCGCACTAAACACAACTAGCATCGACAGATTTATCGATAATTGCATAAAATACTAAATTTAACCTACGCGTCGCTGAAGTACTACACTCTACAAAATAGAACTAGTCCGAATATACTTGGCAACTAAACTCTTCGAAGCACACCTCGCAACACTGGTATTTCTAACTTAAACTTCATACGCAAACTAAGCGTCTTATTTCACGATTATAAAATCAATAGCAAAAATAGTAAATCGGCTCACCGTTCCAATAGCTAACTCGAATCCGCGAGATCGGTAATGATTCTCCGATTTAGGCAATTTGTCGAGCGCGCTTGGCAGATACTATTCGAACTTCACGCACCCCACCATCCAACTTTTGGACATCTTCTCTTGGGGATTCTTTTGTCAGCGCGATTCCAACTCGAAGGCATCACGTAGGGACCGACATCGAGACGGGGTGATCGAACGACGACTGCAAGACAAAGGTTGGAGACGACCGGATATCAACGACAAGCACTAAAGTTTTACGACGAGCTGTTGTAATGGGACGTCGATACACTATCCATGGCAATTAGGAGATCGACGTAGGCGGAACCGATAGCCGAACAGGAATTGCGCAGATCGACGACCAGCAAGGCGAAGCTCGACGACGAGGTCGAATAGGGGATGGCGAGCTTGAGCACACGCGGGGGCTTGCTAAAAATACGAAGACGACGGCGTGGTGTGCACACGACGCGAAGAGAAACGACCACAACTCCACGACAGTTTCACGAATACGGCGAGGACGCAGAGCGCGGCGACTATTCTTCAATGACGAGAATACTGGAATTGGAGGCTGGTGGTCCGGGCAGAGGAGCGCACGGCCTAGGAAGTTTCGACGGCACGGACAGCGAGCAGGCGATTCGGCGGCGAGCAGAGAGCTTCGCGCGTGCAGGAAGCTCGGACCACGACGCAGGGAGCTCGACGGAGAGGAGCGCGCAGGGGTGAACTCGGCGCAGCAAGGAAATTCTATGGTTTCGGCCAGCAGGGAGGAGAGAGGTCCGAGGAATTCCGGCACATGGAACTCGGCACGGGCGTGGCGGCCAAGCAGACCCGACCCAGCAGCGAGAACAAACAGAGGGGGCGAGCTTGAGCATAGGGCAGAGCCGAGCTGGGCGACTGGGCGAAATCCAGGCTGTGGGAAAGCTCCGGCCATGGGAAAATAAGGGGTCAGGGCAAGCTCGGAGGGAGCTAGCCACCACAGGAAAGGGAACTCGGCGGCCAGGAGAGATGCACGCTGGAACGAAGAACAGGGGCGTGCGCACCAGACGAAGAGCTGCGGCCGAGCGAGATCCGGGGCGGCTGAGCAGAAGGAGCAGCTGCGCGTGCGGCAAGCTGGAGCAGGGAGATGGGCGACGAGGCAGGGATGGACGCCGAGCTGGAGAAGCAAGAGAGTGGCGTCGGCAAAGGAGCGCTGGAAGCCGCGGCGCTGGAGAGCGAGCTGAGGGGCGCGGCGTGCTGGGAGATGCTCCACGGAGGGGGAAGCAGGGAGGCAGGGACACGCGCGGCACCAGGAAGATGAAGACGGCGGGGACTCGGCGAAACCATTGAGGGCGGGCTTGTTAGCTTATTTTCAATCCATATGGATTGGAGGGGATTGATACGGATTGAGAGGAATTTTAACTTACTAGGGATTAAAACCTCCTCAATCTCCCTCAATCCACTAGGGGCGGCGGGATATTTCTTATGCCAGGAGCTAAGCAGCGCGTGGATAATCTCCACGGAGAAGAGAAGATCAGGTGGGAAAAGAGAGAGAGAGCGGCTAGAAAGAAGATATTTTCAATTTTCTTTTAATTTCTTTCTTTTTTTTACTGAAAGTCGCAGATATTTTTGGATCTCGA
The DNA here is from genome assembly GCF_902167145.1 of Zea mays. Taxonomy (NCBI): domain Eukaryota; kingdom Viridiplantae; phylum Streptophyta; class Magnoliopsida; order Poales; family Poaceae; genus Zea; species Zea mays. The sequence continues at coordinate 132,379,456 of NC_050100.1, read as the reverse complement.
TTTTTAGCGCTGTACACTGGACTGACACGCAACGCGAATACACATTTCATTCTCCGGATTTAGCGAACCGAACTATTTAACAATTGCTTATATCTGAAGATTTGGATCCTGGCGAGAAACGACAGACTGAAATAAACTGATTTCGGCACTGATAATTTGTTTTGCGTGATTCGACCGAAATTAGCCGAAACCCGATCCGCTAGTGTACACTCGTTTTCGTCACCAAAACAGCGTGCTGAAGGATAGATTGGATCATAACCTCGCACAAGATTTCGCGCGATTCTGATTATTTTGCCCCAAATATTTTTGTCGTCGAGTTCAAATTAATTTGCCCAAGACATAAATCATCCAAGTGGGTCGAGCTTCCGAATTCGTATTCGCGCGAGCGATGAATTTTAAATAATCATCGGACGCACCGATTTTCGGAACAACTATATTCAGAACATCACGAAAATTTAGGAAGAGCCTGGATAAATAAAAAAGAGGTCGAACTCGTGACAGACGAAACAGATTAAGACAGAGAGACTATTATTTAGTTCCGTCTAATTTTTACGATTCTCACCAGTGATCGATCATTTGATCTGACACATCACACTTTTCGGACAGCGCGGGGCTCCAAATTTTACGTAAAATCAAAAGTTTTCTGATTCTCGCATTCACTTACGCGCGTGATCCGAACAGTTCAAAATTTGCCAGCGACGAAGATTTGATAATTCAAAAGCTTCATGAACCCTTTTTAAGTGCGTAGATTATCAAAATGAAAATGGCACCAAACTCGAACTTTTGCGAGATGATTAAAATTTAGTGCTCACTTAATATACTGATATCCCGCGCTTAAATCCAAAATCGTTGTCGAACAGAATATAAACACCTGGGGTGTTACAACCTCCCGTTCATACCAAGGATCCAGCGTCTATACATGACCAAGGATGCAGCGAAATAGATGACATGGCACAAAAATGGCAGACGATACAATCCTGACAAGATGATGCATGCATTTGATGGTGAAGCATGGAAACACTTTGATGTCATTCATCATGAGAAAGCCGAAGAGGCTCATAATGTACGTGTTGCGTTGGCCACAGATGGGTTCAATCCCTATGGAATGACCGCTGCCCCGTTCACATGTTGGCCCATGTTTGTTATCCCCATCAATCTCCCCCGGCGTATGCTTTCAAAGATAGAACATATTCGGGTCGTTGACATTTCCTGGACACCTAGGGAATAAAATGGGCGTGTACATGGAGCCTTTGATTGATAAATTGGTCCATTCTTAAGAGGAAGGGGTATGGACGTATGACCGAGCTACGAAGACAAACTTCAAAATGCATATTTGATACTAGTACTCCATGCATGACTTACCGGCGTATGGGCTATTCTGCGCTTGGTGTGTTCATGGTAAGTTCCCATGCCCAGTTTGCAAGGAAGCCCTTAGGCTCATTTGGTTGAAGAAGGGTGGCAAATATTCGTCGTTCAATAAACATCGGCAATTTCTCCCTCCTAACCATCCATTTCGACTAGACATCAAGAACTTTACGAAAGGTGTCGTAGTGACAGACCGCCCATCTGCAATGATGACTGGTGCCGAAGTTCGTCAACATGTAGATGGTCTCGTGGCCAATCCAGAAGGTGGTTTTATGGGATATGGCGAGCAACATATGTGGACACATAAGTCAGGATTGACTTGGCTCCCTTATTATGATGACCCGCTCCTTCCACACAACGTTGACGTGATGCACACTGAAAAGAATGTCGTTCAGGCACTTTGGACAACAATTATGGATATTTCTGGTAAGTCAAAGGTTAACATAAAGGCAAGAGTAGATCTGGTAGCGTTATGTGATATACCAAACCAAGAGATGAAGCCGCCTAGTGGTGGAAAGACATGGAGAAGGCCTAAGGTGATATTCGAATGTCATTGGTTTGACCCTAAAGCCTAAACCCTAAAGTGATATTAAAGCCTCTTAATGGAAAGAATGTCGTGATGCACACTGAAAGAATGTCGTCAATTTTCATGTTTCCAAACCTCTTACTCTAGTGATATTCAAATGTCATTGGTTTGACACTAAAGTGACGAAATCGACACATTCTAATCTTGGGTTAGTCAAAATTCGACAAGATTCTGTTGGGGGCCTTCCTCTTCCGAAGGTCCTCAAAAACGTGACTAACCATATGTTTTCAGCACACTATAGATTATCACAAGAGGTTTCGGCTCCTGAATAAAAGACCTTCTCTAAATGGCGAAAGTATACGCGGAATAAAGAAGCAGCCCGAAGGTGATAGGAGTAAGCACCGAAGCTATCGCCAGAGAGCTTCGGCTTGATGTGGTGACGAAGACCAAGGACGACACCGATTTAAAGGGGAAAAGACCACTTAGCTCGTGATAAATTGTATTGTAATCACGAGTAAACATCAAGGGCACGAATATAATTTTATCTGGGCTGTGTCCCATGCCTATAAATAGATGAACAGTAGCACCGTACTGTTCAGGCTGGACTGTAATATCTCTCTCGCGTCACTCTCATTCCCACCTTCTGACAAGCCGAAGGTATTAATGTAACATGAATACTATTTATGTTCATTCATATTCATTGAATACAAATGCCAAATAATATATTGATATATGTGTATATTTATCATCTTTACCTTGTTGTATCTCATTGCTTTATAACTTATATTCATATGCTTAAATGATGAAAGTATGTTCTTCATGACCTTCGTCTGAAGATCATTATATCCAAGAGGAGATAATTCTTCGAAGGATGAAGGTCTTTAACCATTAACAATTGTGTTGCCTTGTTCTTGATCTATAGCATCTGAGAACGAGTGACCAACATTGGCGCCCACCTCCGGTGAACTCACTTCAACAACCTTCAGACGACCATCTATCTTCGACATGCTGCCGAAGAAGACAATGGTGCGAGAGGTTGCTCTGCAACCACCGGACACAAATCAAGATGCCCTCTCCCTGCGAGAAGCCAGGAACCAAAAGAGGAAGGCCACCAGCCCAACTTTATAGGAGGAGCAAATCGATCATGAAATCAGGGACTTAGAGGTCATCCATCAGCAAGTGCAAAGGAAGAAGGAGAAGATGGCCCAGCTGGCCGATCTTCAGAAGAAGATTAACGAAGCTGCTGAAGAAATGTGTCATCTTACTCAAGATGACCAGGACCGAAGGCCTCAGCACAAAGAGCTTCGTCAAGAGAGCTCATTCAACGAAGATGAGTGGTACGATGACTTTCATCATGCTAACTTTACCTTTGATGATCCTTCTCCTCTGGCAGCAGAACTGCAGGCAATACCATGGCTACAATCCTACAAGGCACCCCAGTTGCCCATGTACGATGGGCACTCGTACCCAAAGCAATTCTTGATGAGCTATGAGGCAACAATATCCTCATATGGAGGCAACACCGCTGTCATGGCAAAGTCCTTCGTCAAGGCAGTCTGAAGTGTGGCCCAGACATGGTACTCCACTCTTCGGCCAGGAACAATCACATCATGGCAGAAGCTTAAGGATATGCTGGTCACTAGGTTCCAAGGTTTCCAAACGAAGCCGGTTACTTCCCAGGCATTGTTTCAATGCCTACAAGACCAGGAAGAATACCTTCAGGCGTATGTCCGAAGGTTCCTGCGACTAAGAGCACAAGCACCTACAGTGCCTAATGAAATTGTCATTGAGGCCATGATCAAGGGACTTAGGCCAGGACCCACAGCTTAGTATTTTGCTAGGAAGCCTCCAAAAACACTGGAGAAGCTGCTTTAGAAGATGGATGAGTACATCCGGGCCGACAATGATTTTCGCCAAAGAACGAAGGAGGCCTATAGGTTTTCTGAGATGACTAGGGGCTTCAGAGGGAGGCTTCATCCTAGGTTTGTCCGGTCCATTCATAACTCCAATGCCAATGATGAAAGGGCCAGCATTGCTTAGCATAGTCATCAAAATTCTCAATCTTCAAGCATGACTTCTTTCAGACCACCGGCTCCGAGGGGCAGAGGAGGAAGAAGTTTCAGTGGAGGAAGGTTTAGCAACCAACCCAGGAAACTGTATTGTCTTTTTTGTGGTGAGGACAAGGGCCACACAACAAGGACATGCCATGTCACAATTCAAAAGCAGAAGGAAAATGCCGAAGCTGAGGCGCGGTAGAGTCAATCGAAGCAAGTCCTCCACACTGCTTCGTGTTACTCTCCATACATCCTAGAATACGTGAGTAATCAACAACCCCCGGCTTCTATTGCTTCGGCAAGCCATTCCCAAACTTCTTGGCCCTAGTTGCCACCACCACCACCACTGGTCCACAACCAACAGCCGGAAGGGCGCAGTCATACTCAGCAGCAACGTGACCTTCGGGAGGAATCTGAAGCTCGTATAGTCAACAACACTGTGCCTGAGTCAAAGCATATTTACTAAAAGGGCTACAATGGCTTGGCCAAGAAAATTGATGATCTGATGTATCTTAACATTTTCTGTCTTTTTTATTTTCTTGAAAGAAAAACAATACAGAAAGGATGAATTTTCAACTTGATATATTGATATTGTCGTTACACCATCAAGTGTGACAGCAGTGTAAGTCCCGAAGCTATGAAGTCGTTCCTAAGGGAGTGCAGTGTAAGTCCCGAAGCTACAAAGTCATTCCTAACGGAGCGCAGTGTAAGTCCTGAAGCTACGAAGTCATTCCTAAGGGAGCGCAGTGTAAGTTCCGAAGCTCAAAAGTCGTTCGTAAGGGGATGCAGAGCCAAAATGCCACCTAAGTGAAAGGTGAAGAAGCTCCAAAGTCGTTCCTAAGGGGGTGCAGCGCTTAAATACCACCTAAATCAAAGGTGAAGAAGCTCCAAAGTCGTTCCTAAGGGGATGCAGAGCTTAGCTCTGAAGTCGTTCCTAAGGGAATGCTGAGCTAAAATTCCACCTAAGTGAAAGGTAAAGAGACTCCAAAGTCATTCCTAAGGGAATGCAGAGTCTGAGTGTGTTTTCGTGTGGGTGATTATCTTCAACATAAACATCATATTGCATCATACCATCACATCATTTCGCATGGCATTACAACATACATCATATCGCATCGGCAACAAAACTGTGGAGAAGAAAAGATGTTTCTCCCAAAATATTTGATGGATTATGGAACAACGCACTGAAGCACAAAGTATACCTTCGGCAGATATAATTTTACACACCAAGGAAATCTTCGTCGATAATGATATTATACACAAGCTGTGGCATAGAATGGGTGATCTTTTCTTTGCAAAACATGAAAAGAAGGGAAGGTGTTTTTTCACCGAAGGCTCAAAAATGGTATGTACACAAATTTCATATATCATTTACATTAATATACATATAAAACACTTGATGTTTGACTCATACACAAATATTACATTTCCTAGTAAAACAAGAATCTATTCTTCCTTCAGAATTCTTTCAGCAACTTCATGTAAAAGTTTGTCGACGACTTCGTCAACAACTTCGTTTGCAATTTGCATAACATCTAGAGCTGCCTTCATAACTGGATCAGCTTCGGGGTTGTATGGCTCCGGTGGGGGAGAGAGGCCGGCTGTAATAAGTATATGATAGTGAGTTGCGAAAGTAAAAACAAACAACAAGGCAAAATATTTAAAATAAAAGTACCTATAATCATGGCACGTTTGGCATCTTGTTTAGCTTCGTCACGGGCGTCGTGAGATTCTTTCTCATTCTTTTTAATGGCTTCGTCAGCCATCTCACGTCCGCCCTTCATCCACACATCGGAGTAGAATTTGCCGCCGAGGGTAGAAGCTTCAACTAAAGGGTCCTTAATTGTCGGCGTTTCGAGACAGGGGGGTCCCTAAGCCGACGAGTGAGTGTGCTGCGTGCCCCAGCCCAGATGGGTCGAGCGCGTGGGCGAGCGCGAAGGGGGGAGAGGCGAGGTGGCCGGAGTCGAGCGTGAGAGAGGTGGAAGTCCCGCGGCCTTCGTGTTCGTCCCGCGCCCAGGTCAGGTGCGCTTGCAGTAGGGGGGTTACAAGCGTCCACGCGGGTGAGGGAAGCGAGCGGCCCCAAGAGAGCGCCTGTCCCGTCCTCGGTCCCGCGCGGCCAACCTTTTCTAAGAAGGCCCTGGTCCTCCCTTTTATAGTCGTAAGGAGAGGATCCAGGTGTACAATGGGTGGTGTAGCAGAGTGCTACGTGTCTAGCGGAGGGAGAGCTAGCGCCCTAGGTACATGCCAATGTGGCAGCCGGAGAGATCTGGGCACCCTGCTGGCGTGATGTCGTGGCTGTCGGAGGTGCGGTGGAGCCTGGCGGAGGGACAGCTGTTGGAGCGGTCGAGTCCCTGCTGACGTCGTCCAGCTTCCGTAAGAGAGCTGGGGGCCGCCGTCGTCATAGAGCGTGTGGAGCGCCATCATTGCCCCTCCGGCGGAGCTGGCCGGATGGGACGCCAGTCTTGTTCTCCATGACCCGAGTCGATTCGGGGTAGGATGATGATGGTGCTTCCTGTTGACGTGGCGGTCTATGCCCTAGGCAGGGCGACGTGGGGGTTCCTCCGAAGCCGAGGTTGAGTCTGCCTTCCGTTGCCGTGGCCGAGCCCGAGCCATGGGGTCGGGCGAGGCGGAAGTCGTTCGGCCGAGGCCAGGGCGGAGTCCGAGCCCTGGGGTCGGGCGAAGCGGAGTTTCGTCGTCTTCCGGGTGTTAGCCCGAGTCCGAGCCCTGGGGTCGGGCGGAGCGGAGTTCGCCGTCTTCCGGGTCTTAGCCCGAGTCTGAGCCCTGGGGTCGGGCGGAGCGGAGTTCCGTCGTCTTCCGGGTGTTAGCCCGAGTCCGAGCCCTGGGGTCGGGCGGAGCGGAGTTCGCCGTCTTCCGGGTCTTAGCCCGAGTCTGAGCCCTGGGGTCGGGCGGAGCGGAGTTCGCCGTCTTCTGGGTCTTAGCCCGAGTCCGAGCCCTGGGGCCGGGCGGAGCGGAGTTCGCCGTCTTCCGGGTCTTAGCCCGAGTCCGAGCCCTGGGGTCGGGCGGAGCGGAGTTCGCCGTGGCGCCTTTGGCAAGGCCTGACTACCTGTCAGACTCACTCTGTCAAGTGGCACTGCAGTCGGAGTGGCGCAGGCGGCGCTGTCCTTCTGTCAGACTGGCCAGTGGAGCGGTGGAGTGACGGCGGTCACTTCGGCTCTGCCGGGGGCGCGTGTCAGGATAAAGGTGTCAGGCCACCTTTGCGTTAAATGCCCCTGCAATTTGGTCAGTCGGTGTGGCGATTTAGTCAAGGTTGCTTCTGAGCGAAGCCAAGGCCTCGGGCGAGCCGGTGATGTGTCCGCCATAAAAAGGGGGCCTCGGGCGAGACGGAAGTCTCTCGAGGTCGGCTGCCCTTGGCCGAGGCTAGGCTCGGGTGAAGCGTGATCGAGTCACTCGTGTGGACTGATCCCTGACTTAATCGTACCCATCAGGCCTTTGCAGCTTTATGCTGATGGGGGTTACCAGCTGAGAATTAGGCGTCTTGAGGGTACCCCTAATTATGGTCCCCGACAGTAGCCCCCGAGCCTCGAAGGGAGTGTTAGCACTCGCTTGGAGGCTTTTGTCGCACTTTTTTGCAAGGGGACCAGCCTTTCTCGGTTGCATTTCGTTCTGGTGGGTGCGCGCGAGCGCACCCGCCGGGTGTAGCCCCCGAGGCCTCGGAGGAGTGGTTACACTCCTTCGAGGTCTTAATACCTCGCGTAACGCTTCGGCTGGTCTGGTCGTTCCCTCATGCAAACTGGCCGTAGCCCGGGTGCACGGTCGGGGCCCAAGCTCTCGGGCTGGTATGTTGACGCTGTCAACGATTTGGCCGGAGCCGGTTTTTGCGAGAGCAGCCCCCGAGCCTCTGCACAGGGCGAGAGGACGATCAGGGACAGACTCGACTTTTTACATACGCCCCTACATCGCCTTTCCGCAAGGAGGAGGGGGGGAGTGCGCCATGTTACCCTCGATGGGCACCGAACATGGTGTCTCCGGTGAGCTGCAAGCGGGTAATCCGAGTGGACGTCCGTGCCCCGTTCGTTGGGGGTCGGCTAGGGGCCCAGAGGCACGCCCAAAAGTACCTGCGGGTGATTTGCCGAACCCGGTCCCCTGGCGACGGGGTCCGAGGGCTCGATGCCTCCCTCCGATGGGATTCCGTTACTAGATCGTTCCCGCTGGTCTCGGAAATGTCATAGGGTACCTCGGGAGCGCAGCCCGAGCCTCGGTTATGTATCGAACGTACCCCTGGTCATCCCTCGCTCGGTGTCTGAGGCGACTGTGAACCCTTCGGGGGCCAGCCTTCGAACCCCTGATCAGTAATGGGTGCGGAGCCCGAGTAGCCTGAGGCGGCCATGGAACCCTTCGGGGGGCTGGCCTTCGAACCCCTGACCAGTAGTGGGTGTCGGGCCCACGCGATCTGAGGCGGCTGTTGAACCGTTCGGAGGGCCAGCCTTCGAACCCCTGATCAGTAGTGGGGGGCTCGGAGCCCGGTTCCTTCGCGGAGAAGGATCCCTTTCGGGGTATCCCCCTTTCCCGGTCCCTGTTGCAAGAGATAGAGAAAGAGGAAAACGGAAAAGGATACGAAATCGGACGACGTGGCATACCTTTTCTGACGCGGTTATTATGGCGAAGGTGAAGCGTCGCGCGCTCCTCCCGTCAGAGGCGCCGCCTGTCCCGCCGCGGAGTTAATGCGACGGGGCGAGTGGTTGGCGGGGCGGCCGTTGCGCGCGTGCGATCCGTTCGAGGAACGGGTCACGGGTGCACCGTCTCCACGCCGTGAGAGGAGGCTCTCTTGCTGTCTCAGGATGGGACGTGAGCCTGGCTGACGACGTGACCGCTGCGTCCGCCCGCCTGTCACCGCTATTACTGCCGGCCCACTTTCGGTCGCTTTGACCGACGCGCCAGGCTGGCGCTGTTGGGTCGCCTCGAGTCGCGGCATAGGCTCCGCAACCGAAGAGGCGCGATGGTGGCACAAGTGGCGGTGCGGTTGCTTGCATGCAGCAACTGGCGCGCCGGTTGCTCGACGCGTGGGCCTGGGTTCCCAAGCTGGCGTGTCAGAAGTCAGAGAAGCGCGTCCATCTGGCGCGGTTGCATGCCGCCTGCATGGCTGCCCGCCCCTTCTGCCCGTTGGTCTGGGCGAAAATGGGGGGTCGCTTGTAACCGCTGGACGGTCGTGCGCACCACGCGCGGCGGTTTGGCTTCTTCTGCCCTGAGCTGGTTTGTATGACATGCGGGACCCAGCCCCCGAGTCGCAGGGGAGGGCCTTGGAGCGTGTTGGAGAAGACTCAGCCCGCGGCGCCTGGGGGCGCACGTAGGGAGAGTTGCCTTTAAAAGGAGGGAGACTCCTTTCGGAAGGCAACCATGTCTTCTTCCTCCCTTAAGCGTCGTGTCTTCCCATCTTCCAAGCCCCCGGATGGGGGGTATCCGCCGCCTTTCCGCCTCCTCGTTGGAGGAACGCAACTCCATGGGAGTTGGTACCTCTCAGCCATCGTTCGGCTTCAAGGATTTTCATCACGCAGCCCGGTCGCACCCCTTCACCGGCGGTCACCCGAGATGGCGACCTCCGGCTTGATGGTGGGGGAAAGCGAGCCGGGCTGCGGCCTCCGCCCCTCCCTCAGCCTCAAGGATTTTCATCACCAAGGCTGGGGAGGGGAGAGTGCCGAGTTGGGGTCGGCCCCTGCGTGGGCGGTGGCCCGCTCCTTCACTCAGTGATGGGGGGAGAAGCGGGTATTGCCCGTGGCGCCCGGCAGCTGCAGCGTGCCCGGTCTTCAGCCGCGAGTGGCTTCGGGGCCGCTCGCGGCGCCGGCGTCCGCCACGGCAGCTGGAAGAGGTTCTTCCGCCGGCGCGGCGGCCGGGACCGGCCACGGGCTGACCTCCAACTTCTCGGCCTTCTGCCCGTCCTTGCCTCACAAGTTTTGGCATGGGCGGGGGCCTCCTGGCAGCGGCATCGACCCTGAGGTCAGTGCTGCCGCTGTTCGGCCCCCCGGAGCAGAAGTCGTCGTTGTCGCCGCTGCCGGAGCAGGTGACGGCGCGCCGTTCGTCGGCCTTCCGTTGCTCCGCAGGCCTTCCCCCTCGGAGTGGGGTCGTTCGTGCCTGCGGAGGGGGAACCGGAGTTCCGTTCGTAATGGCACTTTGAATGCCAGTGTTTTTTGTTCATTGCGGCTGTCGGGGCCTGAACATGTATGTAATTTCGGCGCGGAGCCGTGTTTTTTCCTCATTTTCGAGCACTAAGTCTCGCCTGTTGATTATCTGAACCGCTTTACCAAGCATGAGTCGCCCCGTGTCAAGGTGACGGGTGAGGTATCCATATCCCGGAGGCGTAGGAATCCCTCGGCCCGTTCGGCCTTGTTGTCTGGGGCTCCTCTAGCTTAGTTAAAGAGACCCCTCGGCCGCCCTTCGGTGGACCGAGGCCAGGGGTAGCGATATCAGTATGAACAGAGGCGGAGTTGGCTCGAGAATGGGAACCTGGTTGGCCGGAGCCTAGCCGTGTTGTCCGTCAGCGGAGCCGACGCCAAAGTCGATCAGTCGAGGCCTCGGGTCGGGCTGGCGCCCTTGGAAGCCGGTTGACCGAGGCCCCAGGGGTAACCGGTCGAGCCGCCTGCTCGGGCCGGATTCCCGGAGGAGTCCCTGGACCGCGTCGCCGCCCGAGGCTGGGTCGGGCTTTGCTGAAGACGTCGTCGATGCCGAGGGTGCTACGGCTCCCTTCAGCGTGAAGACCCGAGCCTGCAGGATCAGATCATCTTGTAGCGTGTGCTTTCTGCGGCCGCCGAGGCCAGAAAAACACACCCTCGCCACGCTTGCGAAGCTGCGTCTTTTTTCCTCTTGTTTCGAGCATCTGGACTCTGTCGGTAACAGGGATGTTTGTGTGAGCGAGAGTTGCTTTTCGTGGAAGGGACGAGTGAGGTATCCGTATCCCAGAGGCGTGGGAATCCCTCGGCTCGGTCGGCCTTGCCGCTTACGCGTACTTTCACCCGTCCATGAGGCCCTGTCCCCGACTTAGTCGAGAAAGCTTGAAGGACTGCTTCGGCAGGAGAGCTTCCGAACGTGAAGACTTGTTCGGTCCACGGAGTCGCTTTATCCGAGCGCAAGTTACTTATCGTAGAAGGTGATGAGTGAGGTATCCGTATCCCGGAGGCGTAGGAGTCCCTCGGCTCGGTCAGCCTTGGCTGCTTACGTGTACTCCGTCGTTTCCAGGATCCGCTTTCCGAAGTAGTCAAGAAGCACGAAAGAAATCCTGCTAAAAAGAGATCCTTTTTCGAGGAAAAATTCGACGCAGAGGGGGTCTCCCCCCTTTTAGCCCCCGAGGGAGGGTCGGGCTTTGCCGAGGCTAGGCCGACCCTTCCTTGACGACTAAACTTTGCGTAGGTGCGAGGTATATGAATAACTTGAAAACATCTTAAGGGTAGAAGCGACGTAGCTGTTTGATGTTCCAAGCGTTGCCGTAGATCTCGCCTTGATTGTTGGCCAGCTTGTATGTTCCGGGCTTCAGAACTTTGGCGATGACGAATGGCCCTTCCCAGGGGGGCGTGAGCTTGTGCCTCCCTCGGACGTCTTGCCGCAGCCGAAGCACCAGATCGCCCACCTGGAGTTCTCGGGACCGGACCCCTCGGGCGTGGTAGCGTCGCAGGGACTGTTGGTACCGCGCCGAGTGTAGTAAGGCCCTGTCCCGAGCTTCCTCCAGCTGGTCCAGCGATTCCTCTCGGCTAGCTTGGTTGCTTTGTTCGGTGTAGGCCCTCGCCCTCGGGGAGCCGTATTCCGGGTCAGTGGGCAAGATAGCTTCAGCCCCGTAGATCAGGAAAAACGGCGTGAAGCCCGTGGCACGACTCGGCGTCGTCCTTAGGCTCCAGACCACCGAGGGGAGTTCCTTCATCCATCGCTTGCCGAACTTGTTGAGGTCGTTGTAGATCCGAGGCTTGAGCCCTTGTAGAATCATGCCGTTGGCACGCTCTACTTGCCCATTCGACATGGGATGAGCCACGGCGGCCCAGTCCACCCGGATATGGTGATCCTCGCAAAAATCCAAGAATTTTTTGCCGGTGAACTGGGTGCCGTTGTCGGTGATGATGGAGTTCGGGACCCCGAAGCGATGGATGATGTTGGTGAAGAACGCCACCGCCTGCTCGGACCTGATGCTGTTCAGAGGTCGGACCTCGATCCACTTGGAGAATTTGTCGATGGCGACCAGCAGGTGCGTGTAGCCCCCGGGCGCCTTCTACAAGGGACCGACGAGGTCCAGACCCCATACAGCGAAGGGCCAGGTGATGGGTATTGTCTGCAGAGCCTGAGCGGGCAGGTGTGTCCGCTTCGCATAGAATTGGCACCCTTCGCAGGTGCGGACAATTCTAGTGGCGTCAGCCACCGCCGTTGGCCAGTAGAAGCCTTGCCGGAAAGCATTTCCGACAAGGGCTCGGGGTGCTGCGTGGTGGCCGCAAGCCCCCGAGTGTATTTCTTGCAGCAGTTCCCGACCTTCGGCGATGGAGATGCATCGCTGGAGGATGCCCGAGGGGCTGCGATGGTAGAGCTCCTCTTCGTCGCCCAGCAAGACGAATGACTTGGCGCGTCGTGCTACCCGCCGAGCCTCGACTTGGTCGAGGGGTAGCTCTCCTCGACGGAGATATTGCAGGTACGGGGCCTGCCAATCTTGATCTGGCGTGGCCCCGCTCTGCCCTTCCTCGACGTTCAGTGCCTCGCCCTCGGAGGACGAGGGTACCTCGGGCTGAGTCGAGGGTACCTCGGGCTCGGGCGCGTCGTCGAGCTTGACGGAGGGTTGATGCAGATCCCGGGAGAAGACGTCCGGGGGGACTGTCGTTCGCCCCGAGGCTATCTTAGCCAGCTCGTCTGCGGTTTCGTTGTAGCGCCGAGCGATGTGGTTGAGCTCGAGCCCGAAGAACTTGTCTTCCAGGCGCCGAACCTCGTCGCAGTAGGCCTCCATCTTCGGGTCGCGGCAGTGGGAGTTCTTCATGACTTGGTCGATGACGAGCTGCGAATCACCGCGGGCGTCGAGGCGTCTGACCCCTAGCTCGATGGCGATCCGCAATCCGTTGACTAGAGCTTCGTACTCGGCCATATTGTTGGACGCCGGGAAATGGAGGCGCAGCACGTAGCGCAAGTGCTTTCCGAGGGGCGAGATGAAGAGCAGGCCCGCGCCGGCCCCCGTCTTCATCAGCGACCCGTCGAAAAACATGGTCCAGAGCTCCGGTTGGATCGGAGTCGTTGGCAGCTGGGTGTCGACCCATTCGGCCACGAAATCCGCCAACACCTGGGACTTGATGGCCTTCCGAGGGGCGAACGAGATCGTTTCGCCCATGATTTCCACCGCCCATTTTGCGATCCTGCCCGAGGCCTCTCGGCACTGGATGATCTCCCCCAGGGGGAAGGATGACACCACAGTTACCGGATGAGACTCGAAGTAGTGTCGCAGCTTCCGCCTTGTCAGGATCACAGCATACAGCAGCTTTTGAACTTGTGGGTAGCGGATCTTAGTCTCGGACAGCACTTCGCTGATGAAGTAGACCGGCCTCTGAACGGGCAATGCATGCCCTTCCTCTTGCCTTTCGACCACAATCGCGGCGCTAACCACCTGAGTGGTCGCGGCGACGTAGACCAAGAGGGCTTCTCCGTCCGCCGGGGGCACCAAGACAGGCGCCTTTGTACGGAGCGCCTTCAGGTTGCCGAGGGCTTCCTCGGCCTCAGGGGTCCAAGCGAAACACTCGGCCTTCCTTAAGAGGCGGTACAGAGGCAGACCTCTTTCGCCGAGGCGTGAGATGAAGCGGCTCAGGGCCGCGAGGCATCCCATGACCCTCTGTACCCCTTTTAAGTCCTTGATGGGTCCCATGCTGGTGATGGCCGCGATCTTCTCCGGGTTGGCTTCGATGCCTCGCTCGGAGACGATGAACCCTAGGAGCATGCCTCGGGGCACCCCGAAGACACACTTCTCAGGATTAAGCTTGACTCCTTTCGCCTTGAGACACCGGAATGTCACTTCAAGGTCGAAGAGGAGGTCAGAAGCCTTCCTTGTCTTGACTACGATGTCATCGACGTAGGCCTCGACTGTGCGACCGATGTGTTCGCCGAACACATGGTTCATGCACCGCTGGTACGTCGCGCCCGCATTCCTCAAACCGAACGGCATGGTGACATAGCAGTACATGCCGAACGGCGTGATGAAAGAAGTCGCGAGCTGGTCGGACTCTTTCATCCGGATCTGGTGATACCCTGAGTAGGCATCGAGGAAGGACAGGGTTTCGCACCCAGCGGTGGAATCCACGATTTGGTCGATGCGAGGCAGAGGGTAGGGAACCTTCGGACATGCTTTGTTGAGACCAGTGTAGTCTACACACATCCGCCATTTCCCCCCTTGCTTCCTCACAAGCACAGGGTTTGCAAGCCATTCGGGATGGAATACCTCTTTGATGAACCCTGCTGCCATTAGCTTGTGGATCTCTTCGCCAATCACTCTGCGCTTCTCCTCGTCGAATCGGCGCAGAGGCTGCCTGACGGGTCGGGTTCCGGCCCGAATATCCAGCGAGTGCTCGGCGACATCCCTCGGTATGCCGGGCATGTCCGAGGGACTCCACGCAAAGACGTCGGCGTTTGCGCGGAGAAAGTCGACGAGCACTGCTTCCTATTTGGGGTCGAGCCCGGAACCGATCCGGACCTGCTTGGTGGTGTCGCCACTGGGGTCGAGAGGGACGGCCTTGACCGTCTCCGCTGGCTCGAAGTTGCCGGCATGGCGCTTCACGTCTGGCACCTCCTTGGAGAGGTTCTCCAGGTCGGCGATGAGGGCCTCGGACTCGGCGAGGGCCTCGGCGTACTCCACGCACTCCACGTCGCATTCGAACGCGTGTTTGTACGTGGGGCCGACGGTGATGACCCCGTTGGGGCCCGGCATCTTGAGCTTCAGGTAGGTGTAGTTGGGGACGGCCATGAACTTCGCGTAGCATGGCCTCCCTAGCACGGCGTGGTAGGTTCCTCGGAACCCGACCACTTCGAACGTCAGGGTCTCCCTTCGGAAGTTGGAGGGTGTCCCGAAGCAGACGGGGAGGTCGAGTCGCCGGAGGGGCTGTACGCGCTTCCCAGGGATGATCCCGTGGAAGGGCGCAGCGCCTGCTCGGATGGAGGATAGATCGACGCGCAGGAGCTTGAGGGTCTCGGCGTAGATGATGTTGAGGCAGCTGCCCCCATCCATCAGGACCTTGGTGAGCCTGACATCGCCGACAACGGGGTCGACGACGAGCGGGTATTTCCCCGGGCTCGGCACATGGTCGGGGTGGTCGGCCTGGTCGAAAGTGATGGGCTTGTCGGACCAGTCTAGGTAGACTGGCGCCGCCACCTTCACCGAGCAGACCTCCCGGCGCTCTTGCTTGCGGTGCCGAGCCGAGGTATTCGCCGCATGCCCTCCATAGATCATGAAGCAGTCGCGGACCTCGGGGAACTCTCCTGCTAGGTGATCTTCGTTCTTGTCGTCGTCGCGGGCCCTGCCACCCTCGGCGGGTGGCCCGGCCCTGTGGAAGTGACGCCGAAGCATAACGCACTCCTCGAGGGTGTGCTTGACGGGCCCCTGATGGTAGGGGCACGGCTCCTTGAGCATCTTGTCGAAGAGGTTTGCACCTCCGGGGGGCTTCCGAGGGTTCTTATACTCGGCGGCGGCGACAAGGTCCGCGTCAGCGGCGTCGCGTTTCGATTGCGACTTCTTCTTGCCTTTCTTCTTGGCGCCGCGCGGAGCAGACGCCTCGGGAGCTTCTTCCGATGGGCGGCCCTGGGGCTGCTTGTCCTTTCGGAAGATAGCCTCGACCGCCTCCTGGCCAGAGGCGAACTTGGTGGCGATGTCCATCAGCTCGCTCGCCCTGGTGGGGGTTTTGCGACCCAGCTTGCTCACCAGGTCGCGGCAAGTGGTGCCGGCGAGGAACGCGCCGATGACATCCGAGTCGGTGATGTTGGGCAGCTCGGTGCGCTGCTTCGAGAATCGCCAGATGTAGTCCCGGAGCGACTCCCCCGGCTGTTGCCGGCAGCTTCGAAGGTCCCAGGAATTCCCGGGGCGCACGTATGTGCCCTGGAAATTGCCAGCGAAGGCTTGGACCAAGTCGTCCCAGTTGGAGATCTGCCCCGGAGGCAGGTGCTCCAACCAGGCGCGAGCAGTGTCGGAGAGGAACAGGGGGAGGTTACGGATGATGAGGTTGTCGTCGTCCGTTCCACCCAGTTGGCAGGCAAGGCGGTAGTCCGCGAGCCACAGTTCTGGTCTCGTTTCCCCCGAGTACTTCGTGATAGTAGTCGGGGGTCGGAACCGGGTCGGGAATGGCGCCCGTCGGATGGCCCGACTGAAGGCCTGCGGACCGGGTGGTTCGGGCGAGGGACTCCGATCCTCCCCGCTGTCGTAGCGCCCCCACGCCTGGGGTGGTAGCCTCGGTGCACCCTTTCGTCGAGGTGAGCCCGACGGTCGCGTCGATGGTGCTCGTTGCCGAGGTGGCCCGGGGCCGCAGGCGCGGTGTTGCGCGTGCGCCCGGTGTAGACCGAGGCTTCCCGCATGAATCGGGAAGTCGCGGCATGAGGTTCCGAGGGATATCCTTGCCTTCGGGAGGCAGTGCTCTCGGCCCGCCGGGCCGCAGCGCCTTCCAGGAGATTCTTGAGTTCTCCCTGGATTCGCCGACCCTCGGTGGTTGACGGCTCCGGCATCGCGCGGATGAGCATTGCTGCGGTTGCCAGGTTCTGACCAACCCCGCTGGATGCGGGCGGCGGCCTGATCCTGACATCGTTGGCGACGCGGTGCTGGAGACCTTGGGGCAGGTGACGTATTTCTCCGGCCAGGGGTTGGCCCACCCATGCCTGTCCGACGTCCCGACGGATCGGCTCAAGCGCTCCTGTTCCCTCGTTGAGCCTGGCCTGCGCCTCGCGGACTTGCTCGAGTTGTGGGTCGTAACCCCCCGCCGGAGCGGGGACCACAACTAGCTCCCGTGGGATGTCGGCGCGAGGCACCGGCCTAGGGAGATCACCATCCTCCGGCATGCCAAGATGGTTGCCTTCGGAGGGATCCCCTAGCTCGATGTGGAAACATTCGCGGCTTGGGCCGCAGCTCTCGTCGCCAAGGCTGCGGCTTCCATCGGAACAGTCGGATAGGCAGTAGTCACATGCGGTCATGAAGTCCCGCACTGCACTGGGGTTGCCAAGTCCGGAGAAATCCCAACCGATGCTGGGATCGTCATCTTCCTCGGACCCAGAGGGCCCGTAGGTCGAGACGTCCGTCAGTCGGTCCCAAGGCGACCGCATACGAAACCTCAGTGGGGTTGCACTCGCCTCAATGAGAGCGCCCGCCAAAACGAGGTCGTTTGGCGGGTTGAGGCCGAGTCGAAATGACGCAAGATGGGAGTTAGTCGGTACCTTTTGGTCGACGAGGAGCGACGTAGCCACATCGGGGACTGGTTGCACCGTCATCTCTGGTTCGAGGGCGACGTCCTGCAGGCTTTCCGCGAGCGCGCCGGCGTCGTCTTCTTGCTCGGGGTCAGCGTGCCGCGGGGGGACGACGCTTGCCTCCGTCTTGAACGCGAGGTCGACGTCCGGCGTGCCTTCCGTCGGGGCGTCGGGGGCGTCGATTCGCTCGACGGCCGACGAAGCGCGGCCTCCCACCTGGCCTTGACGGCCCCGCCTCCTCCTCCGTTGGCGGGGGAGAAAACGGAGCGAGCCCGAATGTTGCCCTTCCACCACGCGGGGAAGACGTCGTCGATTCCGCCGCCGGCGGGCGGGTTGTCGGCCGCCATTGTCGTAGTCGCGCGGCGGTGGAAGAAGTATCATGTCGTAGCTGCCGTCAAAGGACATGAACTCGAGAGTCCCGAAACGAAGCACCGTCCCGGGCCGGAGAGGTTGCTGGAGACTGCCCATCTGGAGCTTGACGGGGAGCTGTTCGTCAGCACGCAGCAGGCCCCTACCTGGCGCGCCAACTGTCGGCGTTTCGAGACAGGGGGGTCCCTAAGCCGACGAGTGAGTGTGCTGCGTGCCCCAGCCCAGATGGGTCGAGCGCGTGGGCGAGCGCGAAGGGGGGAGAGGCGAGGTGGCCGGAGTCGAGCGTGAGAGAGGTGGAAGTCCCGCGGCCTTCGTGTTCGTCCCGCGCCCAGGTCAGGTGCGCTTGCAGTAGGGGGGTTACAAGCGTCCACGCGGGTGAGGGAAGCGAGCGGCCCCAAGAGAGCGCCTGTCCCGTCCTCGGTCCCGCGCGGCCAACCTTTTCTAAGAAGGCCCTGGTCCTCCCTTTTATAGTCGTAAGGAGAGGATCCAGGTGTACAATGGGGGGTGTAGCAGAGTGCTACGTGTCTAGCGGAGGGAGAGCTAGCGCCCTAGGTACATGCCAATGTGGCAGCCGGAGAGATCTGGGCACCCTGCTGGCGTGATGTCGTGGCTGTCGGAGGTGCGGCGGAGCCTGGCGGAGGGACAGCTGTTGGAGCGGTCGAGTCCCTGTTGACGTCGTCCTGCTTCCGTAAGAGAGCTGGGGGCCGCCGTCGTCATAGAGCGTGTGGAGCGCCATCATTGCCCCTCCGGTGGAGCTGGCCAGATGGGA
This sequence comes from Zea mays, assembly GCF_902167145.1. Taxonomy (NCBI): domain Eukaryota; kingdom Viridiplantae; phylum Streptophyta; class Magnoliopsida; order Poales; family Poaceae; genus Zea; species Zea mays. The sequence goes on along the minus strand of NC_050100.1, from coordinate 132,360,975 downwards.
CGCCGGTCTTGTTCTCCGTGACCCGAGTCGATTCGGGGTAGGATGATGATGGCGCTTCCTGTTGACGTGGCGGTCTGTGCCCTAGGCAGGGCGACGTGGGGGTTCCTCCGAAGCCGAGGTTGAGTCTGCCTTCCGTAGCCGTGGCCGAGCCCGAGCCATGGGGTCGGGCGAGGCGGAAGTCGTTTGGCCGAGGCCAGGGCGGAGTCCGAGCCCTGGGGTCGGGCGAAGCGGAGTTTCGTCGTCTTCCGGGTGTTAGCCCGAGTCCGAGCCCTGGGGTCGGGCGGAGCGGAGTTCGCCGTCTTCCGGGTCTTAGCCCGAGTCCGAGCCCTGGGGTCGGGCGGAGCGGAGTTCCGTCGTCTTCCGGGTGTTAGCCCGAGTCCGAGCCCTGGGGTCGGGCGGAGCGGAGTTCGCCGTCTTCCGGGTCTTAGCCCGAGTCCGAGCCCTGGGGTCGGGCGGAGCGGAGTTCGCCGTCTTCCGGGTCTTAGCCCGAGTCTGAGCCCTGGGGCCGGGCGGAGCGGAGTTCGCCGTCTTCCGGGTCTTATCCCGAGTCCGAGCCCTGGGGTCGGGCGGAGCGGAGTTCACCGTGGCGCCTTTGGCAAGGCCTGACTGCCTGTCAGACTCACTCTATCGAGTGGCACTGCAGTCGGAGTGGCGCAGGCGGCGCTGTCCTTCTGTCAGACTGGCCAGTGGAGCGGTGGAGTGACGGCGGTCACTTCGGCTCTGCCGGGGGCGCGTGTCAGGATAAAGGTGTCAGGCCACCTTTGCGTTAAATGCCCCTGCAATTTGGTCAGTCGGTGTGGCGATTTAGTCAAGGTTGCTTCTGAGCGAAGCCAAGGCCTCGGGCGAGCCGGTGATGTGTCCGCCATAAAAAGGGGGCCTCGGGCGAGACGGAAGTCTCTCGAGGTCGGCTGCCCTTGGCCGAGGCTAGGCTCGGGTGAAGCGTGATCGAGTCACTCGTGTGGACTGATCCCTGACTTAATCGTACCCATCAGGCCTTTGCAGCTTTATGCTGATGGGGGTTACCAGCTGAGAATTAGGCGTCTTGAGGGTACCCCTAATTATGGTCCCCGACATTAATATTGTCAGCTGAGAGAGTGGATTCTGTCTGGGTCGTGGCCTTGACATGTTCACACCCATCCTTTTCTAAGATTGTCGCAATCCCTCGGGCACCGGAAAAAACACAAAAATCTCCGCGATCGCTAAGGATCTCATTGAAGGATTCGGCTTCTTCACCTATCCATTAGATAACACCCTCAGGGTCGCCGCGAATAAATCTCTATTCTGAGGAATATGCCCCCACCTTCGTAAAGCTATCTTTTAGCTTCTTTGCGCACTCCAAGGATTTTTCATAACACCTTTCCCTGGAATCACGAAGCTCTTCAACATTCTTTTCCAGCCTTAAACTTGTCCATTCACTTATTTCTTGCTTGGCTTTAGCAACTTCAAAATTTTCATTCATGTCTGCAACTTTTTTCTTCAGATCTTCAACTTCGGTTTTGTGAGTTTCGGCTTTGGCAATAAGCTTGGTGTAACACCCCTGGTGTTACTGGCACTAAAACTTGAGCATAACATCATATGCATTGACATTTCATATTGCTTGTCACACCTAGAATGCATTCACTAGGTAAAATTTCAAACAAGTTGTGATGTTATGATTTGATGTGTGGTTAACCCTAGGATAGGATACTTAACCCTGGATTAGGGCTTAGAGATGTAAGTGAAGTCAAGATGAGTAAAAATCTCAAGAGACATTAAAAATGTTCACAAGATATCAAGTGGATGGACTTTTGTGGCACAAAAACCCTAATGTGCCTAAAACCCTAAAAATAAACCCTAGAAACCCTAATTAAAACCCTAGGGGGTAGATGTAATTTTTGTGCACTTTTGGACCAAAGTGCAAATATCAAAGTAAAAGAGCACCTCAAACCAAATATCTTTCATATTGGAGAATTTGCAAGTTGAATAGTGGAATTTGGACCTATTTGCAAAAAAGTACCCCATGAACCTTATATGCTTAAGTCTGAATTCAGTTGAATGGGGTCAACATTGGAGCTCTATATCTCAGAATTCTTGAGGATTTTGCTCCAGATCAATATAGAAAACTTGTAGAGCTATGTAAAGAGAACAAATTTGATTAAGTGAGTAAGCCCTAGCACTACATAAAAATGGGAGAAAAATAGACCTGAAGTTGGTCTATCAGTCGAGTGTAGTTCTGAAATTAGACTGACAGTGAACTAGGACCAAGTTTGGGAGCTATTTTGAGTATGATCCAGTGAGTATTTGATTGTGATTGCTATAGCAAGATTAAAGCTGAATTGTAGGACTAGAACTTTGTTACAGAGGGATTAACGAGTTGCCACATAGAAATCAGAGATTAATGCCCTGCAAATTGCTCTGTCAGACAGACTGAATGGAGTTTTGATTGTATAGTAACTGAAGAAGATCGTTGGTGCAGTACACCTTGCCGTCGGCGACCCCCGCGCCTGGATTCGCGCCGACGATGCGATTCGTGCCCGTTGGCGCACAGATAACGCCTTGGGGTGAAAAGATCTTCACCGCAGATGAGATCGGGAGCTGGCCGCCGTACCCGCTTGCCTTATCGTCGGTCCAGATAACCTCGCCGGCATTGGCCGCTTACCGATGGTGCGCCATGTGCCTAAGCGCAATACCACATCGCAGTGAATCGCCTTAGCATGTCCGTTCATCGCCGGTACTCTTGCCACGGTGAAAGCCACGCATCTCTTGCGCCAGTGACCTCCCCTCTCTTCGGCCGCCAGCGCGCCTTCGCAAAATTGGACGCCGCCGCTGATAGAACCTATAAATTACCGCCCAAGTGAGCTTCGCTAAGTAATCACGCATCCAGCGCACCCACTCGTGTCTCAGATTGTCCACCAGAGAGCTCTAATTTAGAGTTTCCCCCAATTCAATTCTCCGCGCCGTCGTGAGTGAGCTCGCCGTGGCCAGCCTTCTGCAGGTCCGTTCACTCCATCCTCACTCTCGTTTCAGCACCCTTGTGTGCTATAGATGCTCATCGACCTAGCCAATTGAACTAAACCGCGTTAGATCACCGGGAACACCTCTATTTGTCATCTGTTCGCGCCATCACCGTGGACAGAGTGACTGTGAGCTAGAACTTTGCAATTGATTGAGGGGTTATGGTCGTTATGGGTGCAATTAGGTGTCAGCCACACCTGAGCGCCGGTCATTGTGTTATCCTGCCGGTACAGGCTCGTCGGAGCCACTGCTCCACCGTCCATGGTCGGGGACCTCAACTTGCGAAGGAATAGAAAGGGAGGGGCCTCGACGCAAATGTCAGTGACACATAGAAATAGTGCGCAGGACTCTTAACTAGTTTTTCAAATGGCCAGGGTCTTCTGTGCAAACCTGGCAACGCGGGCGCGCACGGACGTGCGTTTCCCTGGACGTGGGCCAACTGAGGCCGGTTTCAGCCCATTACTATTCATCTTTTTGTTTTTCTTTTTCTGCCAGACTTAGGAAATTTACAGGAAATTATAGAAAAAATGATAAAAATATGAGACCAATTTTGTTGGACTCCTAAATTTCTCTAGTATTTAATAAAAATGGTTCCAATATTTTTAGCCCAAACCAGGAATTATGTAGTATTCAAGAAGGCCAAAAACTAGACTTTTGGAATTTTAGAAATTATTTGAAGACTTCAAAAATCATAAATTTTTTTGGATAAACTTAATTTGATAATTAGAACCCATGGGTGAAGTTTGACATGTGTTGGACATTGTTTGATTCCCAAACCCAAAACCCTAGCTCCTTAGGGTAAAATTGTCTAACCCTACTAGGGTGTTGACCTAGAAGACCCTAGTTTCCCTAGTGCACCGTGAAGAAAAATTGTATTCAAGATACAACTTGATGTATCTCTACTATCTTTGCATTCTCATAAGCATTACATGAGCATTCATGGTTATATATGGTTATGTATAGAAAACGAAGAAGAAGTGACTGTTCAAGAAGAGGAGACTGCACCATCAACTGAGAATCCACCTGCCGGGAACTGTTTTTTTATATTTGTGGAACAGAGCCCGACTCCCCTACAATACAAGGCAAGCCCCGGTGCATTTGCCACCTCCTTGCTGTTTTAAATCTTTATCACCTTATATGATGCATTAGGTGATAGGAGTTGTGTGCTAAACCAATTGCTGCATTTCCTTCCTTGGAACTGTTTACTATTCCTTGATTACCTATTTTATTAAAAGGTTTTCTGATGCTTAGTCCTGCTATAGAAAAACAAATTTTTTGTTTTGAAACAAAAGGTGGTGCTTCACAATGGAAGGGATTTTTCCAAAAATAAAACTTGATGGTGGATCCATCACGACCATGATAGGTTCAACATCGGAAAAGATGTACCTCTGCCAGGTACCAAACTTTGGGTTTTAAATGACAAAGCTGAGACCGGGCGGGTGACTTGCATGAGAAGAGAGTATCGGTGTAGTGTCTCCGTCTGAGTCGCTTAAGGACCATGTCGATGTGGGCCTGCTGACCGAGGACCCTTTAACTGGTCACATGCCTCGTCATGGGTAAGCTTTGCCTCGGGCAGACTAATACCAGAAAGGCCAAAACGCAATGGGAGTGGAGAGATGGTGAGAGTAGCGTGTACCCTCCGTGGCAAGAGGCTGGACGGTGGTGTATCTGTGCTCTCGGTTGGCGTGAACCCGGTCTGGTCTTAAGAAACTCGGTGGCGAGTTGACATATGCAAGGGTTAAGTGCTACATATGTCGTGTGATTGGAGATCCTCAGCTGAGTATTAATCGATTCAGATCGCTGTTACTTCTCGGATATGAAGACTTGGTCACTGACTTACACGTAGCATTCCAGTGAACTAAAAGGGTTGATAAAAGACTGCTAGTGCAGGTCAAGTGCTTGAACTAGGGTAGAAAGAACTCTAGTTACAGGTAATAACCTAACATGCTGATAAAACTGGATTTTTAAGGATCCATTTTTAGTAAGCATTTCTGCAAAACAGAGTCTTTGATACTTGATCAGCCTTACCTTGATTCCCTCAAACTAGCATATCCTTGAGAGTCTTTTCTTTTGACGGGTAAGACTTGTGAAAGTACACTCCGTACTCAGGGTTTTCGAACCCATGTTGTTGTAGGTGAGGAAACAACAGACTTTTACTATTTTTGTTCTTAGGTGGTGCCCAAAGAAGAACCTCAGCAGTGAAGCCGCGGGAGGATGTTGGCCTCCCACTAGGTGTTTTTGCCTCCCAAGTCTGTAATAATAATACTTTATGCACTCGTACACCCTGATTTTATAATAACAATAATACTCTTTCTCTATATTTGAATGAATGTAAATTAAGTTATTGTAATTACTTCCGCTATTCTTTCCTCAGATGTGATGTAATATCTGCGTGACGGGGTGAAGCGATCTTGGGCGAGGAAATGAGGATACAGTTACCGAACTTGTCAAGTAATTATGTGCATCTACAGGGTTGTCCAAGGTCCGTTGGACAAGGACAACTATAGGTGGGCCTAATAATTTGGGAGGTTCCATCACACTTGGCTTCACTGATTTTCAGTCTATCCACTAACGAGAGCAGAATTCTATCTTTTTCAAGGGCTTCATTCCTCAGTGTGATGACCTCTGACCGAAGGTTCCGAAGTCCAATTCGGTAGCTTTCGTCATCGGCCTCTTTCTAAGCCCTTAAAGCTTTACTAAGAATTAAGCCCTAATAGCAAAAATATATGTGTGAGAACATAAAAACGATAAGAAAACCAATAAACATAACTTATTTTACGAGCAAAAGTATCTATACCTTCAAGCTATTATAAGCAAGGCTGTCTGCAAGATCATCCTTCGACATCGCAGATAAGCCAAGCTCTAGCTTCGGGAATCCCACATTCTTTGCCATTTCTCGACAAACAGATAACTCCTTGTTGTCCGGTAGGCAATATAGAAAGTCATCTTCGTCAATGCCGTTGAATACCAAGGATCCTGGGGCATACTTCAAATCCTTGGCATATTGCCTAGCTTCGGCAATTTGTTCCTCTGTTAGTTTTTCCCTGCAGCATGACGCACTATAAATTTTAAATCCTCAGAAGGTGCATCAGGAACAGGAAATTCAGATCCTTCGGTAGCCTTTTCTTTTTCTAGCGGCAATGGTACTTTACTGGCATCCGAAGATCTCGATTCAGTTTTCTTTTCAGCAATCTCCGCAGGCCCCGCTTCGGCGATAGCTGACGGCCCAGCTTCAGTTTCAACCTGCGTCATAGCAGCTTTGGCATATTCCTTTGTATTTTTGTCTCCCATGCTAGGTGCCTCTACACGGGTAGGAGTTAATATCTTTGTGGATTCCGTAACAACATCCAATACACTTGCCATTCTCCTTCTTTTCGGAGTTATTGAAGCAGTCTTTTGAACCTTTGGCAGTTCCGCTTCTTGCAATAAACTCATGGAAGATTCTGGCTGCTCCACTACTGCTTTCGGGATTGGTTCTTCAGCTGATTCCACCCTAGCTTCGACAGTAGCGGGGTGACTTGGCCCAATGATAGAAGAAGTCCCTTCAGCAAACTTCGGCACTTTGGCCGTTTCAATATATCTAGGCTGATGTGTCAAAACTTTATCCTTTTTCACATTCGGCGTAGTAGAAATAGCTGAAGCAGCAGCCTTCCTCTTTTTTCCTGCTTTCGCGAGGGATAGCAATAGTCTGGGTAAACAAAGCCAATAACATCAAAAAACCTGTTTAACCTTTTCATGCCTCGTCCTCCGAAGGTAGACGTCATGGTATCATCTTTGGCCCTTGAGTAGGCACCAAACAACTCATCGCTAGTTGCTTCGATGGCATCCAGCCAATCATCATTCGGCTCATCGAATTGGCTCCTGTACTTGAAGGTGTACTTCAGATAGACCAGACCACCTTTGATGGACCCAACAGCAGTTTCCTTCGGCATCTCCCACCCACTTGAGAGCGACCACACACTATAAGCAATATGCTCTTGGACTAAGTCCCTAGTGCCTATGTAGGTTCATACTGTGTTATAAGCAGCTTAGCACGCTTGAATTTCGTTTCCAAGGGCAAGAGATGGTCTTCTAATGCCGAAGTGAGACCATATGGGACATTGGATAATCCCCTTGATATCTTCTCTCTCAACCAGGTCATTCTTTACATAGAACCATTCTTGCATCAAGGCTCCTGGCCATCTCTTCTGGAATGTTGGCACTGGATTGCTTACTTCATAATGGGTTACGAAGCCATAACAACTGAAATTGTTGTGGTATTGCTCTTTTCCAACATCCTTCATCTCATAAGTTAATTCATGCAAGTTGCAGAAACATTTCGCATTCGGCTCTTGTCCTTGACTCCTCATGGCCCAAATATAAACCCCTATTCTGATGATGGCTTTAGGGGTAAGCTGATGATGGTAGACTTTGAAGGTTTTCAACACTTCAACTAGCACATTATCCAAAGGGAATTGAAGCCCCGCTTTCATAAAACTTCTGTAGAAAACTACCTCGTCAGCTTCGGGCAGAGGGACATTACTCTCTCCCCCAGCCCGCACAATAGAAATGTCACAAAAATACCTTCCCCTCATGGCATCAATCTATCCTTATTTGATTGTCGACTTTCCGAAAACAACATGGCTTGGCCTCCAGGGCCGATTTTCAGCATCCTCGGTTTCACTCTCAGCATCAAAGTCTTCACTATCACTGGAATCCTCAGATATTCCAGCTAATGTTTCATGTGCAATTTTTTAGCATTAGTCCTCTCCACAGCTTCGTAAAACTCAGACAACACCGCGTCCACAGTCTTCTTCTCACCAGCCATCAAATCAAAACTTGTTGAAATGTCGAAGCTCAAACTCGTGAAAAACAAGAGAATTTAAAATAGCAAACATAGTGTGAGCAACTGAAACAACACAAGAAACACTTTCAATACGAGCTCATATATATATATATATATATGCATAGCGCCCCACAACTTGTTGGGTCCAGCATGTTAGTGACGTTCGCTATTCTAGCGAAGGGAAGGTGTTTTTTCGGACCTTCGGCTAAAGGCCTTCGTCCTTGTCGCAGTCTAAATTTGTTACAAAGAAACAAATCAATACTGCGAGGGGCTACTGTTGGGGGCATTCATCTTCTGAAGGTCCTCAAAAACGTGACTAACCATATGTTTTCAGCACAGTATAGATTATCACAGGAGGTTTTGGCTCCCGGATAAAAGACCTTCTCTAAATGGCGAAAGTATACGTGGAATAAAGAAGCAGCCCGAAGGTGATAGGAGTAAGCGCCGAAGCTATCGCCAGAGAGCTTCAGCTTGATGTGGTGATGAAGACCAAGGACGTCACCAACTTAAAGGGGGAAAGACCACTTAGCTTGTGATAAATTGTATTGTAATCACGAGTAAACATCAAGGGCACGAATGTAATTTTGTCCGGGTTGTGTCCCGTGCCTATAAATAGATGAACAGTAGCACCGTACTGTTCAGGCTAGATTGTAATCTCTCTCTCGCGTCACTCTCATTCCCACCTTCTGACAAGCCGAAGGTATTAATGTAACATGAATACTATTTATGTTCATCCATATTCATTGAGTATAAATGCCAAATAATATATTGATATATGTGTATATTTATTATCTTTACCTCGTTGTATCTCATTGTTTTATAACTTATATTCATATGCTAAAATGATGAAAGTATGTTCTTCATGACCTTCGTCTGAAGATCATTATATCTGAGAGGAGATAATGCTTCGAAGGACGAAGGTCTTTAACCATTAACAATTGTGTTGCCTTGTTCTTGATCTATAGCATCTGAGAATGAGTGACCAACAGATTCCACCTTACCAGGAGTCGATGTCTATATCGTGGCCCAACAGGCCACAAGTGTATTATCTCTCATATGCGTGCCAAACGAAAGAACATCTTAAGGGTTAGGATGTTGTGTATAAGGTATCACCGCACGATAACTTACCTGTTCCAAACGATGAAGATTATAACTTAGACTCAAACACATATGACAGAGAGTTCTTCTAAGAAGATGAGCTAGATGGGCAATTTGAGATAGACTTAACCGAAGCTATCAGAATGGAAGTAGATTTTGAAATGGTTGTTGATGAGGAGGATGATGAGGTGCAAAACGAGAATCACTTAGAAATACTTGAAGACAATGACATTAATGACGAACTTGCACCTTCAAATGGTGTTGACTATGAAATGGTTGATAGTGATGATGAGACTTATGCTCTGGCTTACCCGAACACATATGAAGATTATTTTTAATCGATGTAATGCTATATTTTATTTATTTTGCATCTGTTTCTAAATACATCTTTTTTATCTGCGCTTATTTGCTTACTCTTAATTGTAGGTTGTTGGACAAAGATGGTGGGCGGTGGCACTAGTAAGAATTTGATCACTGGTGATGATTTTCTCGTGACGCTGGTTACTTCAGTCACAGATTGATACCTTTCTATGACCAAATTTACATCTTCATCAAAAACTACAATTGACGAAGATTAGGCTTGAATATGAATGACGAAAATGACATGAACGTCATAGAAACAAACTTTTGACGAAACAAATTCGACATAGATTAGATTTGATATCGTCATCGCTAATTTGCCTTGTTTGGTCGACATAATGATGAAATAAATTGGTCACGGATGAGTTTTAGTAATCGTTGCCCCAGCCTAGCAAAAAAACAATTGCTCCCGCAGAGCTTCGAACCAGCGACCTGACCTTGCACAGGTAGTAGTGTTACCACTAGACCACTCGCTTGTTGTTATAACCAATGAGTGTTTTTAACCTATAATCCATTTACACTATAACCTATTCCCGTTGTTAAGCGTTTGGTTGGACCAGGCCGTATTGCATTGGGCTATGACCGGACACAAATCGTCGGACACAAGACGCCGCCACGGTCCTCCTCCTGGTGATCCCGCGCCATGCCGAGCAGCAAGGTTTCCCTCCTCCTGGTGATCTCGTGCCGTGCGCTGTGTCCTCTTCATCTTCCTCCGCCGCCACACACATCGCCGGTGAGGACCACCCTCTTCCTCTCCCTCTCCCTCTCCCTCTCCCTGTGGTTCACTATCGGTGATTTTGCTACTAGGTCTGCTAGTAGTCAATGTGCTTCATCTGATTTAGAAAATTCAGAAATCAAACCAAACGATATATTGTTGTTTCTGAATTTTCTTCATCTGTATTTCCCGATTCAACCAAACCCCACATGCGTTCTGCTAGATGTTTTTATTACCGGACTATCGAAACAGCAGAAACAGAATGGAAAACAGGACAGCGACAAGGCGGGAAGAAAAGCCAAGGTCTAAAGTGTTGTTTTTTGACAATAAGGTTCCATGTATGTTTGAATTTTATTTCATATATGCATGTGTTCGATGTGGTTTTCAATTTTGTTCAATTTAATCATAGTTAGGGAGTTAATGCAAGTTTTAATTTATTGTCAAAATAGATGGATAGAAGATGGGTTTATGGGAAACAATTCACACCTGCATATGTGAAAGGAGTTGAAGAGTTCATGAATTTTGTTAGTGAAAGATACCCCAAAGACACACACATTCGTTGTCCGTGCGTGAATTGTCTTAATCAAAGGTTGCAACCTCAGAGTGAAGTAGAAACCCATATACACATTTACGGAATGTCAACTACATACATGAGGTGGATTCATCATGGGGAGTCGACAGATACAGAAGTTGAGGGTATAGAGGAGGAGGTCGAAGGATATGATCATGACTTTGGGATACATATGGATGTGGACGATGATGATCATGGAGTACCAGAGATGATAGGTGAACTGTTTGTAGCGGCAGAGGCTGATGGAGAAGAGCCAAGATTTACAGGAGTTCTTGGAGATTCAAAGAAGGCGCTTAGTCCATGTTCTAGCCATTCAAAATTTTCTTTTATGGTGAGGATGTTGTATATGAAGTCTCGTTATCGAATCAGCAATACATCATTTTCAACAATGATGAAGCTGATGTCAGATGGTGTCGGGGACCATAATTAGGGGTACCCTCAAGACGCCTAATTCTCAGCTGGTAACCCCCATCAGCATAAAGCTGCAAAGGCCTGATGGGTACGATTAAGTCAGGGATCAGTCCACACGAGTGACTCGATCACGCTTCACCCGAGCCTAGCCTCGGCCAAGGGCAGCCGACCTCGAGAGACTTCCGTCTCGCCCGAGGCCCCCTTTTTATGGCGGACACATCACCGGCTCGCCCGAGGCCTTGGCTTCGCTCAGAAGCAACCTTGACTAAATCGCCACACCGACTGACCAAATTGCAGGGGCATTTAACGCAAAGGTGGCCTGACACCTTTATCCTGACACGCGCCCCCGGCAGAGCCGAAGTGACCGCCGTCACTCCACCGCTCCACTGGCCAGTCTGACAGAAGGACAGCGCCGCCTGCGCCACTCCGACTGCAGTGCCACTCGACAGAGTGAGTCTGACAGGCAGTCAGGCCTTGCCAAAGGCGCCACGGCGAACTCCGCTCCGCCCGACCCCAGGGCTCGGACTCGGGCTAAGACCCGGAAGACGGCGAACTCCGCTACGCCCGACCCCAGGGCTCGGACTCGGGCTAAGACCCGGAAGACGGTGAACTCCGCTCCGCCCGACCCCAGGGCTCGGACTCGGGCTAAGACCCGGAAGACGGCGAACTCCGCTCCGCCCGACCCCAGGGCTCGGACTCGGGCTAAGACCCGGAAGACGGCGAACTCCGCTCCGCCCGACCCCAGGGCTCGGACTCGGGCTAACACCCGGAAGACGACGAAACTCCGCTTCGCCCGACCCCAGGGCTCGGACTCCGCCCTGGCCTCGGCCGAACGACTTCCGCCTCGCCCGACCCCATGGCTCGGGCTCGGCCACGGCAACGGAAGACAGACTCAACCTTGGCTTCGGAGGAACCCCCACGTCGCCCTGCCTAGGGCACAGACCGCCACGTCAACAGGAAGCGCCATCATCATCCTACCCCGAATCGACTCGGGTCACAGAGAACAAGACCGGCGTCCCATCCGGCCAGCTCCGCCGGAAGGGCAATGATGGCGCTCCACAAGCTCTATGACGACGGCGGCCCCCAGCTCTCTTACGGAAGCAGGACGACGTCAGCAGGGACTCGACCGCTCCAACAGATGTCCCTCCGCCAGGCTCCGCCGCACCTCCGACAGCCACGACATCACGCCAGCAGGGTGCCCAGATCTCTCCGGCTGCCACATTGGCATGTACCTAGGGCGCTAGCTCTCCCTCCGCTAGACACGTAGCACTCTGCTACACCCCCCATTGTACACCTGGATCCTCTCCTTACGACTATAAAAGGGAGGACCAGGGCCTTCTCAGAGAAGGTTGGCCGCGCGGGACCGAGGACGGGACAGGCGCTCTCTTGGGGCCGCTCGCTTCCCTCACCCGCGTGGACGCTTGTAACCCCCCTACTGCAAGCGCACCTGACCTGGGCGCGGGACGAACACGAAGGCCGCGGGACTTCCACCTCTCTCACGCTCGACTCCGGCCACCTCGCCTCTCCCCCCTTCGCGCTCGCCCACGCGCTCGACCCATCTGGGCTGGGGCACGCAGCACACTCACTCGTCGGCTTAGGGACCCCCCTGTCTCGAAACGCCGACAGTTGGCGCGCCAGGTAGGGGCCTGCTGCGTGCTGACGAACAGCTCCCCGTCAAGCTCCAGATGGGCAGTCTCCAGCAACCTCTCCGGCCCGGGACGGTGCTTCGTTTCGGGACTCTTGAGTTCATGTCCTTCGACGGCAGCTACGACATGATACTTCTTCCACCGCCGCGCGACTACGACAATGGCGGCCGACAACCCGCCCGCCGGCGGCGGAATCGACGACGTCTTCCCCGCGTGGTGGAAGGGCAACATTCGGGCTCACTCCGTTCTCTCCCCCACCAACGGAGGAGGAGGCGGGGCCGTCAAGGCCAGGTGGGAGGCCGCGCTTCGTCGGCCGTCGAGCGAATCGACGCCCCCGACGCCCCGACGGAAGGCACGCCGGACGTCGACCTCGCGTTCAAGACGGAGGCAAGCGCCGTCCCCCCGCGGCACGCTGACCACGAGCAAGAAGACGACGCCGGCGCGCTCGCGGAAAGCCTGCAGGACGTCGCCCTCGAACCAGAGATGACGGTACAACCAGTCCCCGATGTGACTACGTCGCTCCTCGTCGACCAAAAGGTACCGACTAACTCCCATCTTGCGTCATTTCGACTCGGCCTCAACCCGCCAAACGACCTCGTTTTGGCGGGCGCTCTCATTGAGGCGAGTGCAACCCCACTGAGGTTCCGTATGCGGTCGCCTTGGGACCGACTGACGGACGTCTCGACCTACGGGCCCTCTGGGTCCGAGGAAGATGACGATCCCAGCATCGGTTGGGATTTCTCCGGACTTGGCAACCCCAGTGCCGTGCGGGACTTCATGACCGCATGTGACTACTGCCTATCCGACTGTTCCGATGGAAGCCGCAGCCTTGGCGACGAGAGCTGCGGCCCAAGCCGCGAATGTTTCCACATTGAGCTAGGGGATCCCTCCGAAGGCAACCATCTTGGCATGCCGGAGGACGGTGATCTCCCTAGGCCGGTGCCTCGCGCCGACATCCCACGAGAGCTAGCTGTGGTCCCCGCTCCGGCGGGGGGTTACGACCCACAACTCGAGCAAGTCCGCGAGGCGCAGGCCAGGCTCAATGAGGGAACAGGAGCGCTTGAGCCGATCCGTCGGGACGTCGGACAGGCATGGGTGGGCCAACCCCTGGCCGGAGAAATACGTCACCTGCCCCAAGGTCTCCAGCACCGCGTCGCCAACGATGTCAGGATCAGGCCGCCGCCTGCATCCAGCGGGGTTGGTCAGAACCTGGCAACCGCAGCAATGCTCATCCGCGCGATGCCGGAGCCGTCAACCACCGAGGGTCGGCGAATCCAGGGAGAACTCAAGAATCTCCTGGAAGGCGCTGCGGCCCGGCGGGCCGAGAGCACTGCCTCCCGAAGGCAAGGATATCCCTCGGAACCTCATGCCGCGACTTCCCGATTCATGCGGGAAGCCTCGGTCTACACCGGGCGCACGCGCAACACCGCGCCTGCGGCCCCGGGCCACCTCGGCAACGAGCACCATCGACGCGACCGTCGGGCTCACCTCGACGAAAGGGTGCGCCGAGGCTACCACCCCAGGCGTGGGGGGCGCTACGACAGCGGGGAGGATCGGAGTCCCTCGCCCGAACCACCCGGTCCGCAGGCCTTCAGTCGGGCCATCCGACGGGCGCCATTCCCGACCCGGTTCCGACCCCCGACTACTATCACGAAGTACTCGGGGGAAACGAGACCGGAACTGTGGCTCGCGGACTACCGCCTTGCCTGCCAACTGGGTGGAACGGACGACGACAACCTCATCATCCGTAACCTCCCCCTGTTCCTCTCCGACACTGCTCGCGCCTGGTTGGAGCACCTGCCTCCGGGGCAGATCTCCAACTGGGATGACTTGGTCCAAGCCTTCGCTGGCAATTTCCAGGGCACATACGTGCGCCCCGGGAATTCCTGGGACCTTCGAAGCTGCCGGCAACAGCCGGGGGAGTCGCTCTGGGACTACATCCGGCGATTCTCGAAGCAGCGCACCGAGCTGCCCAACATCACCGACTCGGATGTCATCGGCGCGTTCCTCGCCGGCACCACTTGCCGCGACCTGGTGAGCAAGCTGGGTCGCAAAACCCCCACCAGGGCGAGCGAGCTGATGGACATCGCCACCAAGTTCGCCTCTGGCCAGGAGGCGGTCGAGGCTATCTTCCGAAAGGACAAGCAGCTCCAGGGCCGCCCATCGGAAGAAGCTCCCGAGGCGTCTGCTCCGCGCGGCGCCAAGAAGAAAGGCAAGAAGAAGTCGCAATCGAAACGCGACGCCGCTGACGCGGACCTTGTCGCCGCCGCCGAGTATAAGAACCCTCGGAAGCCCCCCGGAGGTGCAAACCTCTTCGACAAGATGCTCAAGGAGCCGTGCCCCTACCATCAGGGGCCCGTCAAGCACACCCTCGAGGAGTGCGTTATGCTTCGGCGTCACTTCCACAGGGCCGGGCCACCCGCCGAGGGTGGCAGGGCCCGCGACGACGACAAGAACGAAGATCACCTAGCAGGAGAGTTCCCCGAGGTCCGCGACTGCTTCATGATCTATGGAGGGCATGCGGCGAATACCTCGGCTCGGCACCGCAAGCAAGAGCGCCGGGAGGTCTGCTCGGTGAAGGTGGTGGCGCCAGTCTACCTAGACTGGTCCGACAAGCCCATCACTTTCGACCAGGCCGACCACCCCGACCATGTGCCGAGCCCGGGGAAATACCCGCTCGTCGTCGACCCCGTTGTCGGCGATGTCAGGCTCACCAAGGTCCTGATGGATGGGGGCAGCTGCCTCAACATCATCTACGCCGAGACCCTCAAGCTCCTGCGCGTCGATCAGTCCTCCGTCCGAGCAGGCGCTGCGCCCTTCCACGGGATCATCCCTGGGAAGCGCGTCCAGCCCCTCGGGCGACTCGACCTCCCCGTCTGTTTCGGGACACCCTCCAACTTCCGAAGGGAGACCCTGACGTTCGAAGTGGTCGGGTTCCGAGGAACCTACCACGCCGTGCTAGGGAGGCCATGCTACGCGAAGTTCATGGTCGTCCCCAACTACACCTACCTGAAGCTCAAGATGCCGGGCCCCAACGCGGTCATCACCGTCGGCCCCACGTACAAACACGCGTTCGAATGCGACGTGGAGTGCGTGGAGTACGCCGAGGCCCTCATCGCCGACCTGGAGAACCTCTCCAAGGAGGTGCCAGACGTGAAGCGCCATGCCGGCAACTTCGAGCCAGCGGAGACGGTCAAGGCCGTCCCTCTCGACCCCAGTGGCGACACCACCAAGCAGGTCCGGATCGGTTCCGGGCTCGACCCCAAATAGGAAGCAGTGCTCGTCGACTTTCTCCGCGCAAACGCCGACGTCTTTGCGTGGAGTCCCTCGGACATGCCCGGCATACCGAGGGATGTCGCCGAGCACTCGCTGGATATTCGGGCCGGAGCCCGACCCGTCAGGCAGCCTCTGCGCCGATTCGACGAGGAGAAGCGTAGAGTGATTGGCGAAGAGATCCACAAGCTAATGGCAGCAGGGTTCATCAAAGAGGTATTCCATCCCGAATGGCTTGCCAACCCTGTGCTTGTGAGGAAGAAAGGGGGGAAATGGCGGATGTGTGTAGACTACACTGGTCTCAACAAAGCATGTCCGAAGGTTCCCTACCCTCTGCCTCGCATCGACCAAATCGTGGATTCCAGTGCTGGGTGCGAAACCCTGTCCTTCCTCGATGCCTACTCAGGGTATCACCAGATCCGGATGAAAGAGTCCGACCAGCTCGCGACTTCTTTCATCACGCCGTTCGGCATGTACTGCTATGTCACCATGCCGTTCGGTTTGAGGAATGCGGGCGCGACGTACCAGCGGTGCATGAACCATGTGTTCGGCGAACACATCGGTCGCACAGTCGAGGCCTACGTCGATGACATCGTAGTCAAGACAAGGAAGGCTTCCGACCTCTTCTCCGACCTTGAAGTGACATTCCGGTGTCTCAAGGCGAAAGGAGTCAAGCTTAATCCTGAGAAGTGTGTCTTCGGGGTGCCCCGAGGCATGCTCCTAGGGTTCATCGTCTCCGAGCGAGGCATCGAAGCCAACCCGGAGAAGATCGCGGCCATCACCAGCATGGGACCCATCAAGGACTTAAAAGGGGTACAGAGGGTCATGGGATGCCTCGCGGCCCTGAGCCGCTTCATCTCATGCCTCGGCGAAAGAGGTCTGCCTCTGTACCGCCTCTTAAGGAAGGCCGAGTGTTTCGCTTGGACCCCTGAAGCCGAGGAAGCCCTCGGCAACCTGAAGGCGCTCCTTACAAAGGCGCCTGTCTTGGTGCCCCCGGCGGACGGAGAAGCCCTCTTGGTCTACGTCGCCGCGACCACTCAGGTGGTTAGCGCCGCGATTGTGGTTGAAAGGCAAGAGGAAGGGCATGCATTGCCCGTTCAGAGGCCGGTCTACTTCATCAGCGAAGTGCTGTCCGAGACTAAGATCCGCTACCCACAAGTTCAAAAGCTGTTGTATGCTGTGATCCTGACAAGGCGGAAGCTGCGACACTACTTCGAGTCTCATCCGGTAACTGTGGTGTCATCCTTCCCCCTGGGGGAGATCATCCAGTGCCGAGAGGCCTTGGGCAGGATCGCAAAGTGGGCGGTGGAAATCATGGGCGAAACGATCTCGTTCGCCCCTCGGAAGGCCATCAAGTCCCAGGTGTTGGCGGATTTCGTGGCCGAATGGGTCGACACCCAGCTGCCAACGACTCCGATCCAACCGGAGCTCTGGACCATGTTTTTCGACGGGTCGCTGATGAAGACGGGGGCCGGCGCGGGCCTGCTCTTCATCTCGCCCCTCGGAAAGCACTTGCGCTACGTGCTGCGCCTCCATTTCCCGGCGTCCAACAATGTGGCCGAGTACGAAGCTCTGGTCAACGGATTGCGGATCGCCATCGAGCTAGGGGTCAGACGCCTCGACGCCCGCGGTGATTCGCAGCTCGTCATCGACCAAGTCATGAAGAACTCCCACTGCCGCGACCCGAAGATGGAGGCCTACTGCGACGAGGTTCGGCGCCTGGAAGACAAGTTCTTCGGGCTCGAGCTCAACCACATCGCTCGGCGCTACAACGAAACCGCAGACGAGCTGGCTAAGATAGCCTCGGGGCGAACGACAGTCCCCCCGGACGTCTTCTCCCGGGATCTGCATCAACCCTCCGTCAAGCTCGACGACGCGCCCGAGCCCGAGGTACCCTCGGCTCAGCCCGAGGTACCCTCGGCACAGCCCGAGGTACCCTCGGCCTCCGAGGGCGAGGCACTGAACGTCGAGGAAGGGCAGAGCGGGGCCACGCCAGATCAAGATTGGCAGGCCCCGTACCTGCAATATGTCCGTCGAGGAGAGCTACCCCTCGACCAAGTCGAGGCTCGGCGGGTAGCGCGACGCGCCAAGTCATTCGTCTTGCTGGGCGACGAAGAGGAGCTCTACCATCGCAGCCCCTCGGGTGTCCTTCAGCGATGCATCTCCATCGCCGAAGGTCGGGAACTGCTGCAAGAAATACACTCGGGGGCTTGCGGCCACCACGCAGCGCCCCGAGCCCTTGTCGGAAATGCTTTCCGGCAAGGCTTCTACTGGCCAACGGCGGTGGCTGACGCCACCAGAATTGTCCGCACCTGCGAAGGGTGCCAATTCTATGCGAAGCGGACACACCTGCCCGCTCAGGCTCTGCAGACAATACCCATCACCTGGCCCTTCGCTGTATGGGGTCTGGACCTCGTCGGTCCCTTGCAGAAGGCGCCCGGGGGCTACACGCACCTGCTGGTCGCCATCGACAAATTCTCCAAGTGGATCGAGGTCCGACCTCTGAACAGCATCAGGTCCGAGCAGGCGGTGGCGTTCTTCACCAACATCATCCATCGCTTCGGGGTCCCGAACTCCATCATCACCGACAACGGTACCCAGTTCACCGGCAAAAAATTCTTGGATTTTTGCGAGGATCACCATATCCGGGTGGACTGGGCCGCCGTGGCTCATCCCATGTCGAATGGGCAAGTAGAGCGTGCCAACGGCATGATTCTACAAGGGCTCAAGCCTCGGATCTACAACGACCTCAACAAGTTCGGCAAGCGATGGATGAAGGAACTCCCCTCGGTGGTCTGGAGCCTAAGGACGACGCCGAGTCGTGCCACGGGCTTCACGCCGTTTTTCCTGGTCTACGGGGCTGAAGCTATCTTGCCCACTGACCTGGAATACGGCTCCCCGAGGGCGAGGGCCTACACCGAACAAAGCAACCAAGCTAGCCGAGAGGAATCGCTGGACCAGCTGGAGGAAGCTCGGGACAGGGCCTTACTACACTCGGCGCGGTACCAACAGTCCCTGCGACGCTACCACGCCCGAGGGGTCCGGTCCCGAGAACTCCAGGTGGGCGATCTGGTGCTTCGGCTGCGGCAAGACGTCCGAGGGAGGCACAAGCTCACGCCCCCCTGGGAAGGGCCATTCGTCATCGCCAAAGTTCTGAAGCCCGGAACATACAAGCTGGCCAACAATCAAGGCGAGATCTACGGCAACGCTTGGAACATCAAACAGCTACGTCGCTTCTACCCTTAAGATGTTTTCAAGTTGTTCATATACCTCGCACCTACGCAAAGTTTAGTCGTCAAGGAAGGGTCGGCCTAGCCTCGGCAAAGCCCGACCCTCCCTCGGGGGCTAAAAGGGGGGAGACCCCCTCTGCGTCGAATTTTTCCTCGAAAAAGGATCTCTTTTTAGCAGGATTTCTTTCGTGCTTCTTGACTACTTCGGAAAGCGGATCCTGGAAACGACGGAGTACACGTAAGCAGCCAAGGCTGACCGAGCCGAGGGACTCCTACGCCTCCGGGATACGGATACCTCACTCATCACCTTCTGCGATAAGTAACTTGCGCTCGGATAAAGCGACTCCGTGGACCGAACAAGTCTTCACGTTCGGAAGCTCTCCTGCCGAAGCAGTCCTTCAAGCTTTCTCGACTAAGTCGGGGACAGGGCCTCATGGACGGGTGAAAGTACGCGTAAGCGGCAAGGCCGACCGAGCCGAGGGATTCCCACGCCTCTGGGATACGGATACCTCACTCGTCCCTTCCGCGAAAAGCAACTCTCGCTCACACAAACATCCCTGTTACCGACAGAGTCCAGATGCTCGAAACAAGAGGAAAAAAGACGCAGCTTCGCAAGCGCGGCGAGGGTGTGTTTTTCTGGCCTCGGCGGCCACAGAAAGCACACGCTACAAGATGATCTGATCCTGCAGGCTCGGGTCTTCACGCTGAAGGGAGCCGTAGCACCCTCGGCATCGACGACGTCTTCAGCAAAGCCCGACCCAGCCTCGGGCGGCGACGCGGTCCAGGGACTCCTCCGGGAATCCGGCCCGAGCAGGCGGCTCGACCGGTTACCCCTGGGGCCTCGGTCAACCGGCTTCCAAGGGCGCCAGCCCGACCCGAGGCCTCGACTGATCGACTTTGGCGTCGGCTCCGCTGACGGGCAACACGGCTAGGCTCCGGCCAACCAGGTTCCCATTCTCGAGCCAACTCCGCCTCTGTTCATACTGATATTGCTACCCCTGGCCTCGGTCCACCGAAGGGCGGCCGAGGGGTCTCTTTAACTAAGCTAGAGGAGCCCCAGACAACAAGGTCGAACGGGCCGAGGGATTCCTACGCCTCCGGGATACGGATACCTCACCCGTCACCTTGACACGGGGCGACTCATGCTTGGTAAAGCGGTTCAGATAATCAACAGGCGAGACTTAGTGCTCGAAAATGAGGAAAAAACACGGCTCCGCGCCGAAATTACATACATGTTCAGGCCCCGACAGCCACAATGAACGAAGAACACTGGCATTCGAGATGCCACTACCAACGGAACTCCGGTTCCCCCCTCCGCAGGAACGAACAACCCCACTCCGAGGGGGAAGGCCTGCGGAGTAACAGAAGAACGATGAGCGGCTCGCTGCCGCCCGTTCCAACCGCGACGACAACCACCCCTGCCCTAGACAGCGAAGCGGCTTAGGCAGCAGCTTTGGGGCAGGTGTCACGGCAGGAGGGCTCTCCCCCGCTGAGGACGAGAACCAGCCATTCCGGCAGGGAGACGGAGACCCAGGGCCACTAGCGCCCTACCTATCCCGGCATGGCTGGAGGAAGTCTCCGTGGGGCTCAAGGACGCCCTTCACCCCCGGGCGCGGGGGGAAGAAAAGGGCAGCCGACCCACGCGGGGGCAGCCCCCCGACTCGCCTCATCTTCCATCTTGGCCTGGATGACGAAAATCCTTGAGGCCGAGGGAGGAGTAGAGGCCGCGGCCTGGCCCGCTTTCCCCACCGTCGAACTAGAGGTCACCATCTTGGGTGACCGCCGGTGGCGGGGTGTGGCCAGGCTGCGTGATGAAAATCCTTGAAGCCGAACGATGGCTGAGAGGTACCAACTCCCATGGAGTTGCGTTCCTCCAACGAGGAGGCGGAAAGGCGGCGGATACCCCCCATCCGGGGGCTTGGAAGATGGAAAGACACGACGCTTAAGGGAGGAAGAAGACATGGTTGCCTTCCGAAAGGAGTCTCCCTCCTTTTAAAGGTAACTCTCCCTACGTGCGCCCCCAGGCGCCGCGGGCTGAGTCCTCTCCAACACGCTCCAAGGCCCTCCCCTGCGACTCGGGGGCTGGGTCCCGCATGTCATACAAACCAGCTCAGGGCAGAAGAAGCCAAACCGCCGCGCGTGGTGCGCACGACCGTCCAGCGGTTACAAGCGACCCCCCATTTTCGCCCAGACCAACGGGCAGAAGGGGCGGGCAGCCATGCAGGCGGCATGCAACCGCGCCAGATGGACGCGCTTCTCCGACTTCTGACACGCCAGCTTGGGAACCCAGGCCCACGCGTCGAGCAACCGGTGCGCCAGTTGCTGCATGCAGGCAACCGCACCGCCACTTGTGCCACCATCGCGCCTCTTCGGTTGCGGAGCCTATGCCGCGACTCGAGGCGACCCAACAGCGCCAGCCTGGCGCGTCGGTCAAAGCGACCGAAAGTGGGCCGGCAGTAATAGCGGTGGCAGGCGGGCGGGCGCAGCGGTCACGTTGTCAGCCAGGCCCACGTCCCATCCTGGGACAACAAGAGAGCCTCCTCTCACGGCGTGGAGACGGTGCACCCGTGACCCGTTCCTCGAACGGATCGCACGCGCGCAACGGCCGCCCCGCCAACCACTCGCCCCGTCGCATTAACTCCGCGGCGGGACAGGCGGCGCCTCTGACGGGAGGAGCGCGCGACGCTTCACCTTCGCCATAATAATCGCGTCAGAAAAGGTACGCCACGTCGTCCGATTTCGTATCCTTTTCCGTTTTCCTCTTTCTCTATCTCTTGCAACAGGGACCGGGAAAGGGGGATACCCCGAAAGGGATCCTTCTCCGCGAAGGAACCGGGCTCCGAGCCCCCCACTACTGATCAGGGGTTCGAAGGCTGGCCCTCCGAAGGGTTCAACAGCCGCCTCAGATCGCGTGGGCCCGACACCCACTACTGGTCAGGGGTTCGAAGGCCAGCCCCCCGAAGGGTTCCATGGCCGCCTCAGGCTACTCGGGCTCCGCGCCCATTACTGATCAGGGGTTCGAAGGCTGGCCCCCAAAGGGTTCACAGTCGCCTCAGACACCGAGCGAGGGATGACCAGGGGTACGTTCGATACATAACCGAGGCTCGGGCTGCGCTCCCGAGGTACCCTAGGACATTTCCGAGACCAGCGGGAACGATCTTGTAACGGAATCCCATCGGAGGGAGGCATCGAGCCCTCGGACCCCGTCGCCAGGGGACCGGGTCCGGCAAATCACCCGCAGGTACTTTTGGGCGTGCCTCTGGGCCCCTAGCCGACCCCCAACGAACGGGGCACGGACGTCCACTCGGATTACCCGCTTGCAGCTCACCGGAGACACCATGTTCGGTGCCCATCGAGGGTAACATGGCGCACTCCCCCCTCCTCCTTGCGGAAAGGCGACGTAGGGGCGTGTGTAAAAAGTCGAGTCTGTCCCTGATCGTCCTCTCGCCCTGTGCAGAGGCTCGGGGGCTGCTCTCGCAAAAACCGGCTCCGGCCAAATCATTGACAGCGTCAACATACCAGCCCGAGAGCTTGGGCCCCGAACGTGCACCCGGGCTACGGCCAGTTCGCATGAGGGAACGACCAGACCAGCCGAAGCGTTACGCGAGGTATTAAGACCTCGAAGGAGTGTAACCACTCCTCCGAGGCCTCGGGGGCTACACCCGGCGGGTGCGCTCGCGCGCACCCACCGGAACGAAATGCAACCGAGAAAGGCTGGTCCCCTTGCAAAAAAGTGCGACAAAAGCCTCCAAGCGAGTGCTAACAGTCCCTTCGAGGCTCGGGGGCTACTGTCGGGGACCATAATTAGGGGTACCCTCAAGACGCATAATTCTCAGCTGGTAACCCCCATCAGCATAAAGCTGCAAAGGCCTGATGGGTACGATTAAGTCAGGGATCAGTCCACACGAGTGACTCGATCACGCTTCACCCGAGCCTAGCCTCGGCCAAGGGCAGCCGACCTCGAGAGACTTCCGTCTCGCCCGAGGCCCCCTTTTTATGGCGGACACATCACCGGCTCGCCCGAGGCCTTGGCTTCGCTCAGAAGCAACCTTGACTAAATCGCCACACCGACTGACCAAATTGCAGGGGCATTTAACGCAAAGGTGGCCTGACATCTTTATCCTGACACGCGCCCCCGGCAGAGCCGAAGTGACCGCCGTCACTCCACCGCTCCACTGGCCAGTCTGACAGAAGGACAGCGCCGCCTGCGCCACTCCGACTGCAGTGCCACTCGACAGAGTGAGTCTGACAGGCAGTCAGGCCTTGCCAAAGGCGCCACGGCGAACTCCGCTCCGCCCGACCCCAGGGCTCGGACTCGGGCTAAGACCCGGAAGACGGCGAACTCCGCTCCGCCCGACCCCAGGGCTCAGACTCGGGCTAAGACCCGGAAGACGGCGAACTCCGCTCCGCCCGACCCCAGGGCTCGGACTCGGGCTAAGACCCGGAAGACGGCGAACTCCGCTCCGCCCGACCCCAGGGCTCGGACTCGGGCTAAGACCCGGAAGACGGCGAACTCCGCTCCGCCCGACCCCAGGGCTCGGACTCGGGCTAAGACCCAGAAGACGGCGAACTCCGCTCCGCCCGACCCCAGGGCTCGGACTCGGGCTAACACCCGGAAGACGACGAAACTCCGCTTCGCCCGACCCCAGGGCTCGGACTCCACCCTGGCCTCGGCCGAACGACTTCTGCCTCGCTCGACCCCATGGCTCGGGCTCGGCCACGGCAACGGAAGACAGACTCAACCTCGGCTTCGGAGGAACCCCCACGTCGCCCTGCCTAGGGCACAGACCGCCACGTCAACAGGAAGCGCCATCACCATCCTACCCCGAATCGACTCGGGTCACGGAGAACAAGACCGGCGTCCCATCCGGCCAGCTCCGCCGGAAGGGCAATGATGGCGCTCCACAAGCTCTATGACGACGGCGGCCCCCAGCTCTCTTACGGAAGCAGGACGACGTCAGCAGGGACTCGACCGCTCCAACAGCTGTCCCTCCGCCAGGCTCCGCCGCACCTCCGACAGCCACGACATCACGCCAGCAGGGTGCCCAGATCTCTCCGGCTGCCACATTGGCATGTACCTAGGGCGCTAGCTCTCCCTCCGCTAGACACGTAGCACTCTGCTACACCCCCCATTGTACACCTGGATCCTCTCCTTACGACTATAAAAGGGAGGACCAGGGCCTTCTCAGAGAAGGTTGGCCGCGCGGGACCGAGGACGGGACAGGCGCTCTCTTGGGGCCGCTCGCTTCCCTCACCCGCGTGGACGCTTGTAACCCCCCTACTGCAAGCGCACCTGACCTGGGCGCGGGACGAACACGAAGGCCGCGGGACTTCCACCTCTCTCACGCTCGACTCCGGCCACCTCGCCTCTCCCCCCTTCGCGCTCGCCCACGCGCTCGACCCATCTGGGCTGGGGCACGCAGCACACTCACTCGTCGGCTTAGGGACCCCCCTGTCTCGAAACGCCGACAGATGGATACCCTAACAGTGAGTTGCCAAAATCATATGATGAGGCCATGAAATATCTTAAAGAATTGGGCCTTGGATACGAAAACATCCATGTGTGCAAGAACAATTCTGTGTTGTTTTGGAATGTTAATGCTAAAATGAATGAGTGCCCAGTATGCAAGGAGTCTAGATAGAAAGATGAAACTGGTTCGAAGCGGGTTCCACATAAGGTATTAAGGCATTTTCCACTCTTGCCAAGGTTGAAAAGAATTTTTGCTTCAAAACAAACTTCTGAGGAAACACGATGGCACAAGAAAGTGAGGAAGCCAGTCACCAATCTGATGAGCCATCCAGCTGATAGGGAAACGTGGAAGGACTTTGACCGAAAGTACCCAGGTTTTGCAGATGATCTGAGGAACCTGAGGCTAGCCTTAGCTACCGATGGATTCAATCCATTTGGCAACATGAGTACCCAATACAGTATGTGGCCAGTGCTTGTGACACCGCTTAATCTCCCACCATGGGAATGCGTGAATCCAGCAAACTGCTTTATGTCTTTACTCATCCTAGGTCCAAGATGCCCAGGAAAGGATTTTGATTTGTTCCTTAAGCCCCTAATTGAAGATCTGCTCAAGCTATGGAAGGGTGTCAAGACCTATGATGCATGTACTGGTAGGAAGTTCGACCTTCGTGCTACTGTACTATGGTGTATACATGATTATCCAGCGCTGGCCACGTTATCTGGGCGAATAACAAAAGGGTATTATGCATGTATTTATTTCGACAAGAATCCATTGTCTCTGGCAAATAAGGAACAAGTTATGCTACATTGGACATCGTCGTTACCTTAAAGGGACACATTCATGGCGGAATAGCTTGGATTTTAATGGTAACCGTGAAAACAAAGTTGAGCCTGGCATGTTTACTGTGGATGAGGTCCTACAAGAGCTAGAGAAGGTGAAAGATGTCAGGCCAGGGAAGCAGGCTGACATTACTGGAAATAAAAGGAAGCGTAGTGATGGTCCAAAGATTTATAGCCAGAAATCTGGGTTGTGGCAATTGCCATATTGGAAAGGTTTGATGCTTCCACATAATCTCGATGTGATGCACATAGAGAAAAATGTATGTGAAAATATTCTCTGCACATTACTCAGTATACCAGGAAAGTCCAAGGACACACATAATGCAAGGCTAGATTTGTATGATATGGGCATAAGACCTGAACTGCACTTGCAACAAGATGGCAACTCGGCCTGCAGGGCTCCACCTGCTCCATATGTGTTGGGGAAGGATTAGAAAGTCGAGTTTTGCAAGTTCCTCAAAGGTATCAAGTTTCCTGATGGATTTGCGAATAACCTAGCAAGATACATAAGTGAAGATGGTTCAAAGGTGGTTGGAGAACTGAAAACACATTCTTGCCACATACTCCTACAGAGAATCATACCCGCTAGCCTTAGAGGACTGGTGAGGAAGGATGTATATGAAGCAATTGCAGAGCTGGGGACCTTCTTCAGGGAACTATGCAGTAGAAATCTACGGATAGATGTTCTGAAATGGCTGAAAGGAGAAATTCCATTGATCCTATGCAAGCTTGAGAAAATCTATCCACCTGCCTTCTTTGATGTCATGGTGCACTTGTGTGTCCATCTTCCCGATGAGGCACTGCTTAGAGGACCTATTCAGTATGGATGGATGTACCCAATAGAAAGGCGACTAGGCACTTTGAAAATTTTTGTAAGGAACAGGGCTAGGCCAGAAGGATCAATTGCTGAGGCATATATGGCAAGTGATACCTTGACATTTTGTTCTAGGTACATGAAGGATGTTGACACTAGATTTAACCAGGATGATGATAGTGGTACAGAGATGCCATTGCCTAATGACATCTCTGTTTTTAAGCATGGTGCTACTCTTGTTGGAGCTACTAAGACTGAGTACATTGATGATGCTATCATGAATAAGTTAGTTTGGTATGTGCTACATAATGCTGATGAATTAGAGGAATATTTGAAGTAAGTATCGTTTACATGTTTGAGATTTAATTTATGTTTTATTTATTACATTTGAAGACATTCTTATGAATAAAGTATGCCATGCAGTCTGTACAGGGAGGAGCTATCGCAGCAAGGTGCACGTCCAAATGATGTTGATCGAATGGTTCAACAAGGATTTGTAAAGTGGTTTATGTCCCATGTAAATCACTAAACTTTTATGTTATAGGTTTACTAAATTTTTTGGTATGCATATGTAATTGTTGAGCTGAGTAATTTTGTTGCGACAGATTGAGAAGAAACGTAATGAGAATCCCGAATTGGTTAGCGAAGGACTGTGGGCACTGTCATGTGGCCCAGCTCGGCGAGTTAAGACTAGTACAACTTGCAAGATTAATGGAGTGCGGTTTAGCACAGTGGATCGTGAGAAGTTCATGCAGACACAAAATAGTGGTGTAATGACTGAAGGTGAACATAATGAGGAGAACATAGATTTTTATGGTGTCTGATCCTTAAAGAGGTAATTGAGTTACAATATAACTCGAATTATCAAGTTCGTCGGACGGTGGTTCTATTTCGATGCGATTGGTACAACCAAGTAGGCAAGACTGTGGGCATTCGAGATGACAGACATTTCAAATCCATCAATGTGTAGTCATTTTGGTACAAGTCTGATCCTTTTATCTTGGCAGACCAAGCGAAAAAGATATTTTACCTGGAAGACACAACTCCACAATGTAAAGATTTCTGAGTTGTGCAGAAATTTGAACCTAGGAATATTTATGATGTGGCTGAAAAATATGAGGGCAATAATGATGTGCATCAGGATGATTATTGTTCTGATACTGAGCATATAGTGCAAGAAGGTGATGATAATCAGGTTCTGCACAATGTTGAAGGTGGAGAAGCCACTCTAATAGAAGGCAATTTAGAGGAACTAATAAGAAAAAAGAAGGAAGCGGCTATTATTCTTGAAGATAGTGAGTATGAGGATGGAGATGATACCATGCTTGAATATTTTAATGATGGTGGCGACGACAACAATGATGACATGTCCATAGAAGATGAAGATGAGGATTTCTAGTATTGATAGTTGATTTATGAACAAGCCTATTCTTCAGACGAATAAAACATTTCTGATACTGACCATGGCTTGATTGAATGAATTGAACTCATGAGCAGCGTATGCCAGGGAAGACGTCAACTTCATGAACTCGCGATCACCGATCATCAGCATCGGCAGTGAAAATCTTGGATATCTATTGCACTGTGCAGTTTGACAAAAAGGTTTATAATGGCGTGATGGTGGATGTCTGGACAATATGTTTCTAATGGTCTGGTTGTGGCTTTCTGAACCTTGTTAGGCTGAGAAGCTAACTGTAGTGGCACAAAGAATCTAGGATTTAAAGTTGGACCACCTTAAAAAAACTGTGGATCTGTCGTTACTAGCTAACTGTAGTGCCCAAGTGTTTAGTTACTAGCTACAGAAATAGTGAAATACTGAAATGTGAATCCTGTGGATCTGTCGTTACTCGTTTTGTTTTCTTTTTCTAAAAACATTATTATGTACCATTTTTCAATCGATGCTGTCATCAATCAGAAAACCTTTTTTCTAGTAGCAATGTACCATTTGTAAGTGCCATTCATTTCCGTTTTTTCTTTTTTTTTAGAATGATTCGTAAGTGCCATTAGTTAAATAGAATTGCGCTCTTTTACTAATGAACAAACTTGACTAGTCTAATGGTAACCCCTCCCTACTTTGAACTTAGCGTCCTAGGTTCAAGCTATGTGATAGATATATTTTTTTTGTGTTTGTTGACATTTTTCAATCATTTTTGTATTTTTGTTTTATTTATTTAGATGTAGGGTACCAGTTTCTCCAAATCATTTCAAATTTTTTTGGGGTGTTGATGGAGGTGTACCATGATGTTGTGTGCCGGTGCAATTTTTAGAACTAGTTTAACTATTAATGTAATTATTTGTTATTTTACTAAAGAATAAGTGGTAAAAAACCTTAGGTAGCTAGAAAAATCTAAAAACTTGCATGTACACTTCATTTTGGTGTACAATATTGACAAAAAAATTTCAATTTATTCTGATAAAGTGGTGACATACATCCTCAGAAAAGGCATACATCTCTCACATGGAGTCTAGTTACTCAGTGAGATATGTTCATGCTTGTGTTGGATCTATACTCTCACTTTCTCCAAATCATTTCAAACTTTAATGGGATGTTTATTGAACCAACCTATGATGTTGTGTGCATTTATGCATTTTTCAGACCTAGTTTACCAATTACTGTAATTATTTGATGCATTTCTTAAAGATATTTCTTACAATACCATAACCTAGCTATAAAAATCTAAAAACTTGCATGGACCATTAATTTTGGTGTACAATGTTGACAAAAAAGTTTCAAATCCTTCGGACAAAGTGGTGACACACATCCTAAGAAAGGCATATATCTCTCATATAGAGGCTAATTATTAAGTGAGAGATGCTATTGCAAGTGAGAGATGTATAGTATCAGTATGTTAAAATTATTTCCAAATATTATATAACATGATCATAAACCAAACTAATGTGTCCATGAATAGATAATTGCAAAAAAATCATAGAGAGAAATAAAAACAAAGAATAAATAAAAAAGGTAGGCAAAACAAACAATGTCTCCTTGCGAGCTCGATCTTTGAGTTAGCAGGTCAAACCATTGGGCTATTCAAGTGTTTTCAATATGTACCCAGCGCTACTATATTTAAACTTATTAGCCTCCGCATTGCCAAACAAATTGGGCGCCAAAAAACATTTTTCGGCGTGGTCACTAAAAAACGCCGCCAAAGACACAACCAGTACCTCCTCTTCTTTCTCCCCTACTCATCCTCTTTCTCCCCCACAATTTTCTCCGACCCTAATCACTGCCGCCGGGACACAATCGCCGTCGACGACCTACCTCCTCGACCAGGTACCTCACCGCCGTCGCTGGGACACAACCGTCATCGATGACCTACCTCCTCGACCAGGTACCTCACCCCCGCCCCCTTACCTCTCATCGCGTCGATGAGCTGCGTCGTCGCCGACTTCACTCGCTGCATCCCACTCTATCTCATTGCCATCCGCATTTCTCTTGCCCCTTCCACCTAACACGCCCCATCCACATTTCTCTCGCCTACCCCTAAACCCTAACCATTGCTGGATTTGGGTCATCGCCGACGACCTTGATGGTGAAAACAAGGAGGCAAAGAAGTCAGAAAGGTCCACAACAAGAAGAAGGTAAGCCACATGCAATCACCTGATTAAGTTAAAGGATGATATGTTTTGTAGATTTGTCCCAGCAGCTAGCAGGCCACCATCGTTTGTTGTTCCATGACAATATATATGACACTTCAACTGGCATTGTTTGGATAATAATTAGTAATTAGAAATGGTAGACATCCGGATCCATAAGACAGTGCCACTAATTAGAAATGGTAGACAACTAGCAGGTTCTAGTTTGAATCGTTGGGCCGTGTATAATATCTATTTGCTCTAATCTATCTTACCTCTAATCTATAACCTCTCACATCTTATCTATTTGCTCTACACATGGCACTACTAGCTCTTTCCTCTTATCTTCCCTGCAAATAGTAGTACCTCTTAGCTTTTAGTAAAATCCTTTATATTATCTAATATGCACAGTGTGCTTATTCTTATCTATCTTGCAAGCAGTTCAACATGAGATAACTGATTATGAGAGAAGACAGGATAAACAAGTGGAGAAGAATATAAAGAAGATGCAAGATTTGGGTCTGAACAAATATACTTCTGTTCTAAATAAATCTTTACCACCATCTGCATCAACAAAGGGGAAAATGCAGCAAACAAGAAAACTAATAGTTCAGATTCGGATTCATATGTCTCTGTCTATCTCCTTGACGATGATGATCAAGGAGATACTAATGATGATGACACTGAATCTTATGAGCAGCCACAACCCTTGGCAATTAAGGTGCTCCTTCTATCTTCAAAGTAGTGGATGTCAAATAGTTGCATTGCATTTCAATGTTTTTAATCTGGTGTTTAATGTATGCTCATGCTTTTAGATTCATCTTCTTTATTTCATACCTCTTAATTAATATATGGTCTTGCTTTTAAATGCACATGACTATTTTTTGTGGACAGTATCCTAGAAGTGCTAGAAACACAACCCTTGCTTCAGAGAAGAAGACAAACCCCAACATGGCTCCAGGAATTAGGTTCAGCAAGAGAGTGAGGGCAGGTCCACAACCAGAGGAGCAACCTTCAAAAAGGCTTCACTCTACAGAGACAGATGGCCACAATGTACATGAACCAACCGATGCTAATGATGACATACCAAACAGACCTACTACACCTGGACTTGCTGATCATTTTAGCAGAGCTGCAGACGAAGACATGACATCTGCTGCTCATGACAGTACAAGTGATGCTGAAGGCAATGTAGCTAGAGATGAAGAAACTGAAGGCAAGTTATAGTTTTTTCAGTCAAATATGGCATCTCTTTTGCTGATTTGCATGAAACAAAACAATTTCATTATTCAATAAATGCGAATTCTATTTTGTAGCTCCTACACAGCGAGCACCAAGGAGACCCAGGGCAGCAACTAAGGGAAAACAACTGGACAGGATGACTAAAGATATGCAAAGGAGATTGCCCATAGCTGTTGAGGAAGGCAAAAAAAGGCCACATGAACCTGTTCAAGCTGCCAAGTTTGCATCAGAGGCTGGCATCATTATTTGGGAAACCATGCCTATCCTAACTCATTGGAAAGATTACAAGGACGACCAGAAATACTACAACAGCTTTGTGTCACATCTAAATGTAAGTGCATTACTGATTCTATGGTTCACTTGTATACTGCTTAACCTGAATTGACTAACTATGGAATTGTCATATGCATAGGGGCGCTTGTCCGTTAACACTGAGGACAAGGCAACAAAGGAAGCTTACACCGATATGCTACGCTCTACGGTAAAAAACCAGCGTTATCGGCTCAAGCATAAATACTTCAATGGTGTACCTACAAATGAGATTAGGACAACTTCTCCTGTATCTTACATGACTGGTGAACAGTGGAGGGCATTAGTTGCAAAGTGGTCTGATCCAAAGAACATGGTATGGGTATCTTGTCATATATTCTTCTTTCACTATAAGTTTGCAAAGGATCTTCGCATATTGAACCTATGATCTAATCTGACATGTTCATTCTCTTATAGGAAATAAGTGAAAAGAACAAGCAGAACTGCAGTAAAGTCAAGTTTCATCAGGCTATGGGTTCTCGCTGCTATGTGGCACACTTACATGCATATGTAAGTAAATATTACCTTGTACTACTACCTGCACTTTTGCACTCAACAACTTCTATTGCATTTGATCTGAGAAAACTTCGCTGTGATTGTTTATCCACGAAACAGAAGCAGAGAGAAATAGAGAAGAACCCAGCTTAGATCAGACTGAAGAACTAGATGCAGTGGACGCCTTCAAGACCTGCCATACCAACTCCAAACGTGGCCTGAGTGAACCGGTAAGAGAAGCACTTGTAAGTTCATTTGTTTGCTTTATTTAGTGTATTTTTATGAGATCATATGAGGCAACACAGTTCATCATTCACTTGAAATATTGGGTAGAGATCAAACACATTTTGCAGGACAATATCTCTAACTAAGAAAGATTTAGGAAGAGTTTTGCTACTCTCTAGTATCCTTCCACCATTGATGAGTTTCACATTATTGTCAGCTCCAAATCTGCTATAATTTGTCATCACTAGATGTCACATCTTATCAGTTTTTAATTTTCAGAAAATAGAAATTTTATTGCCTGATTGTCCAACTGACAGTCTTCTAGAAAGGAACACGATATCAGAGATCATTTGTGCCTAAATCTCTGCATTTTTACCTCTCAAAAGAAAATGCCAACTGCAATCAGTTTTTGTCAGTGTAGCATTGGTTATTATTTCATTATAAACACCTTGTGTCATATGTCTTCCTCAAATTATTGCAATAACTAACAATTGGCATCTTGTTATTGCTCATTAGCATTAACATGTAATTGTTTTCTGTCCATGATATTTCAGTCTGATATGGAGGCTTTGAGGGCTGAACCTATTGCTGAAGGTGAGATGCCAACATCCAGTGTGCAGCTTGTGTCCAAGGTGTTGTCCCAGAGCAGCTCACACTAATTCCTGAAGAGCGTTGGCATCAAAACACCGGCATCCTCCAAGTCATCATCATCAAATCGAAGTGAGCTTCGGGAAAAACTTGCAGCTGAAGTGACAACTGCTGTTCAAGGTGAACTCGACCAACTTAGGAAGAAATGTGAAGAAGCTGAGGAACAGTAGGCGAGGACACAAAGGGAGTTGGAGGAGTACAAGAAGATAACAGAGAAGAACAACAAAGAGATGGAGGAGACCAATGTGCTCATCAAGAAGCTCTTGTCCTTGCATGTAACGCTTCTTCTTTGACATGAGGGCCGCTGGTCAGAGCTGTTGTGTTTGGCCTGTTCTTTGACATGAGGGTACCCAAAATCTCAAGTTGCTCGTGGGTGGCAACTTTTATTATATGATTTTGTTTGTGCAAACACAACTGAAATGTTAAGTCAAGTGGTAATGCTGTGAACTGAGTTCAGTGTTGTCCACTTAGTTTGTATGCTCACTGGAATACTAGTTTTATTCATCTACGGAATATGGAATTGTGTGCTCATTCCTCTATTCTAGTATCTTTTGCAATTTCCAATAAAATTATTCTCTGCACTACTGTGACCAAACTGGTGGCATATAATAAACATATGCCACGTCAGCTCTAACGTCAGCTACCACGTCATTAGCCACGTCACCGCTGACGTCATACGCCAGCATGGTATACGCCATCGGGACCCTTCCTAACGGCTATGAATGACCAAAACACGGCTCTATCTATGACGAAACCGGACCGTCACAGAAAGGCAACGACGTTAACGACGTCGTCAGCTTGCCCGGGCAGACGACGGATTATGATGGAAATGTGCCTTCATCCATGACCAAACCTGATCGTCATAGATTGAATTCACTTCCATGACAACATGTATTTCGTCACAGAATGGATACACATCTATGACGAAAATGGGCAGTCCGTCACAACAGACCAAATGTGACGCGACCCCTATGACCAATTCATAATCGTCACAAAATCATCACAAAGCTTTATCTGTGACGATACATGCATATTCCGTGATGAAATACGAACGTCATCGATGATAAGATCTCTACTAGTGTGGGATGAGGACGAGGAGGGGGAGGAGGATTACCTGTAGGATGGAGGAGGAGGCATAGCAGGACGACGATGCTCAGCAGCAGGTGGAGCAGCAGGCCATTGTTGAAGAGGCACAACAGGACGACGACGATGCTCAGTAGGACACATCATGTTTTGGTGCCTCAAGTTCGAGGAACGTCTACTTGTGAGGTCCTGTGCGTCTCCCTCAGCGACCCATACTTCAAGACAGGTGGCCGCTAATTCGGTCAGATGGGGAGAGGCATGTAACTTTAGATGTTCTCGCTGCTTGTTCATATTATGTTTTCAAATTCATAATAGAAACTTATACTTTTTATTTATCACTTGGACATGTCTTAGAAGGTTGTTGAGAATGCAAGGGGT
This sequence comes from Zea mays, assembly GCF_902167145.1. NCBI lineage: Eukaryota > Viridiplantae > Streptophyta > Magnoliopsida > Poales > Poaceae > Zea > Zea mays. The sequence continues at coordinate 132,326,769 of NC_050100.1, read as the reverse complement.
CACGGCCACAACCCCAATGGCATCCACGGCCTTATGTGCAGGGAACACTTCCCTGGACTGGTTGAGTATGCTGGAGTGACGGGCCCAGCCTACACCTTCGACCACTACGCCGTCGCCCCCGATGTAGTTGATCGGGATGGCAAGGAATTCAACAACAAGGCGGAGCGGATGAAGCAAGAGCTATGGGTATGTCTTCCTATATTGTAAAATACATCGCATTTGTTCACTACTACAAAACATGTTATATGAGACGGTTAATTTTCAGTTTTTAAAACGCTTATGAAGTGTCCAAATTTGATGGAGTCGTAAAAGATGTCCCACATTTAAGATGGTTATAAACCGTCTTAAAAGATATTATATAAGATAATTTTTAATTTATAACCGTTTGTAAAAGGTATTTGTTTAAGTCATTTTGTCCGATAAACCGTCTTAAATTATGTATTTGTTTAAGACACTTCTTTTAAAGAACCGCAGAGAATACAAACATTATAAGTCATAAAGTATTTATCAAACTGTCTCGAATATCCTACAATAATAGACGATTACAATAGGAAAACCATCTTATTTAGGTGACTAATACTGGACATTTTAGAAACCGTCTTATTTAGGAGACTGATATTAGACATTTTGGTGACCGTCTTATTAAGATTTAAACGAAATGACTTACACGGCAGTACATTCTTCAATTTATAATCATTTTTTAGATATCACGTTATAATAATTTGAAAGAGAAATATACATAAACATATATTGAACAACATTATAATTAATATAATATAAATAAGTACCTTTTAATGTCTCATAAATAAGCATTGTCAAACAACTCATACATAAGTGTACTCTAAATCTAAACTAAAATACAATTGTTCGCACTAATGTTTGATCCCTCTTTACTTTGAAAACCCATTTGAGTCCTATAGCCTTAGTATCCCTTGGCAGATCAGCAATCTCCCAGGTCTGATTTTCTTGAATTGACTTTAGTTCAACCTCCATAGCTCTTTTCCAGCAGTCCTGTGGAAAGAGCCTGTCCCACACAAGCAGGTTCATCAGCTGACAGCATGCACACTCCACTATACTCAAAGTCATGCACTTGTTCAGTTGCATCAAACAAATCAGTCAATGTTCTGAACCTGTATGGTCCTGACCTTGAGCTCTCTGATTGTTGAACAGATGGAGTTCCCATCCCTTGATTTTGCATCATACTTGATATTGGAGTGTATGGAGAAGCAGGTTCATTAGCTTGTCCTGTTCCACTGCTTTGGCCAACTGAATTTTCTCCTCCTGTACTTTGATCTGACAGTGTTGGGTTACTATCATCCCCAGCTGTTGCCATGTTTTGGTCAGTTAGATCATAGTGAACAATAAAAGTGTCATTCTCTTGTTGATCTGTGCTGCACTTTGAACTGTCCCAGTCCCAAGGTCTCCCTTCTTCAAATACCACATCTGAAAATACATTGTATTCTTAAAATACGTTAGCCAATACTTTTTGTCCAGAAATGGAACCTGTTCATTCTTTGTTTATTGCAATAAGTGATACATGCAATAGTAGAAAAACAAACTACAATTCATAAAGGTATTCAATATTTATCTGCATCAGATGTCAGGCCCTTCACCTGGTTTTGCAGGTCACTACAAAAACTTGACAGATGAACCGAAACTGTTGGAGAAAAGAAGGCAAAAAAACCTCCCAAAAACACTTTTTGGCTGCTCCCAAAAACAACACTTTTTGGCTCCACTCATGATCAAGACTAAATCACTCTAGACCTTGTCAGTCCAACAAACAGAGTTTTGATCACTATATGGTTATTTTTCTATTAAATAAACCTGGTAAGACTACGATACAATGGAAGATACTGCTGGCTAATTATTGTGCATGCATTTTATTGCTACAAGGAGTATAGGAGAGGGTACCTGGCAATCTCTCAATAACCGCTCGTTCTTGCAGCTGAACATTATTACATACAACAGAACCTTGGATGTGGCAACCATCTTCAACAACAACAAGATTCATCACAACCGAGTTGACAATCTGTAGCAAGGGTGGAAATGATCTCTTTCATGACAAGGAAGTAAAGAAGCTTCAACCAAAATGGAACTTAAATTTGGCAAGGATACCTTATAGGGTGTTTACAGCTACATCAACTACTCCATATGGTACTGGCTTGCCTCTCTGTACTCTGTGAAGAACTCCATTTGCACTGAGTTCTATAGGACCACAATTTCAAGTACAGATTGAAGTTACAAAATACATGTAGTGAAACAACCTATGGCTAATTGAACAATAGTATATCATTGCGAGCTATTAATCCGCAGATCATATGGCATGGCCGCATAACATGCGTCTACAAGTTTATAAAGCTAGGATCTTCTCCCTTAAGCATCAGACAAATGGGGAAGTATAGAAGATTGTAGGTACCAAAGCTAGAAAATATTGTTTACTTACAAAAGCTCCACCAAGCTTGTCGAGCATCCAATGCTTGGGCTTATTGAGCCTCTTCAAGTGCTTCTTCAATCCCCTAGCCTGGATTGCAAAATAATAATGATCAACAAAAGCGCAATAGATTCCAATATGGCATTCATAGGTGACTCATCCAGATTGCATCAGCTGTTAAAAGTAACAGCAACTACAAACTACTTGAAAACAAAAGACCCTTTTCATACATGTCTATCTCTATTACTTATATATGAGTAGTGCCATCGTCAGCACCTCCTGTATGTATACCTAGGACGACATCAGCTGGCGAGGGGCGCGGGGATGCACGGGCGTCTTGGACGGGCTCACCCTGAAAACACACTAGAACGACTCTGTTATCCAACCGCCCAGAAGAGCTCCTTCCTCAATGCAAAGCGTAAGAAGATCAGTCAGAGTTTTACCTTATTGGCAAGGATCCCAGTACCACACCACTACAGTTGAGAGCGGCAGTAGCACTTTCTGCCAGGAAAAAAAATATTGAGGCCCAGTCTTAAAACAGCTCACAGAATAATAAGGCATTTGAACGGCAGACCAAACAACTTGCAGAATAAAAAGAAGCTACGCAACTTTGAAGGTGAAGGTATGCTTAGCTGACCATCACGAATCTCAGTTTTAGCCCATGGAGCGGGGTCTGTTGCTCATGTCTGCCTTTCTGTCCTTTTAGATAACCAACACCAATAGTTCATGCAAAACTATTATCAACTGTTCCATTGTACATGTATAATACGTGGAAACAAACACAGTCAGTAGCCACCAATACCCATTCCTTATGCCAAATTTGTGACATGAGATGGAAATAGTACATCAATAACCCTTGATATACTGAAATCCAAAATTAAAGACTTCAGCTATGCTATAAAATTAAACATTGATAAAATGTTCCAAGCAAATTGTAATATATAATTAGATAGGATACAGAGATATAAATAAGTGAATGTAAGACCTGGTAGAGCGCATGACTAAGTTCTTGTCTTGCTGTGTGTAGCTGCCGCTCCAAAGCAAAATTAGAAAGCATGAGAACATCCCACTCCTGCAAAATTCAAGAAAAACAAGTTCGGGTAGAGCTATAGAATCATGATTTGCATCTTTGGATAGGCCACAGTAATAATAATGTATATCACAGAGATATTAAGTATCATGATGATCAGTGCATCCATGGGTAGTAATGGCAATCAAAGTATTTCAAGTGATTCCCAAATAAGGTCAGTTGTTAGATTCACTTAGTTTATTCTTAAAATAAGGTCAGATATCAGGTTCACTTTCAAATATAAGCCCAGAAAGGCACTTGAGATGCATGGTTATTAATATCCTTAGGAACAAGGCGCAGAAAATGCACGTGACACATCGCACTTAAACCCAGAAAGGCACGTGCCTGAGCAAGTGTGCTGCAGTCAGAGTGCATTCAGATAGTTATGCTGTGCCATACCTTGGCACATACTTTTTTTTCTTTTACCTACCTCGATAACACCACACTTAACAAAACAAAGAAAGGTTGACAACACCTCATAATCAAATTTTAGACATTCTAAAATAAGCTTAGAAAAGATAATTGGACCCCTTACGTTCTGAAAAATCCCAAGGAGTCCTGGAATGCTTGTAGCCTGCAAAGGCCTAGGCTTCACGACCTGCAAAGAATGTAGTTCTTGAGTTTTGGCAGATTGGGACAGCAGTAATAAAATACTTTAGGTGTATATGAGACTATCAAGGTAGTTAATGAGTATACAATATATGTTGTTGTCCTAATCAGAAACACTAATCGATGTGGATGCAGAAGTATAAACAGAGTGCACAACATCAAATTCCACCATTGATTCAAAAACATATCAATTTAGTTCTTGAAAGTTTAGCATAGCAATCTAAAATTTTAATTTTTATAGGTGCAGATAAAAATATCGGGTGAAGCTATTTCGTGGATTTCATAAGTTCATTTTTTTTAAAAAAATATTGCAAATAGCAAATGAAGCTTGAACATGTCTTTTTCAGCTACATGGATAGGGTATTCTAACATCATCAGAAAAGAAAACACTAAAGAACCTAAAATGGATCTAGGATTGACCATGTATATGTCATTATAGTCCCATAAAAGTAAACTACAACTCCACATCATTTTTTTGCCACATGTATCTAGGTAGTTAAAGTGAAAACACTGCCCAACCAATGAAAATATCGATATACAAAAGATTATGCAGTGGAAACAAATTGATCCCTAACCTAACAGCCTTTTTATGTGCTTTCTTTTACACAAAAGATTATGCAGTGAAAACAAATTGATCCCTCCCCCACTCACGCTCGACACGTAGGCTCAGGTGCGTGTCGGTCGCTCCCATCCCGCCAGTAGCCTCGCGTCCTCGCCTCCAGTCCTCCGCACACCGGCCGGCGACCTTTCATGCGTGCCTCCCGCTCTCCTCTTCCCTATTGTGAACTGTTAACGGCGCCGGGCCCCAGCGGCTGCGCTGCGCGCAGCCGGCGGACAGTGGGAGCCTGTATCCATTGCTCCACTAAGGCAGCTGCACTGCTTTGGGAGCGCTTATGCCCTGGTAAATCCCCTCCTAAACCCTACCATTTGGCCATGGTGCCACCCCATAGATTCCCCATGGACACCTTGGAGATGCGCTGCTGCTAAGGCGACACCTTACGCGTCCAGGCAACGCGATCGGGATGCCTTGCAGGCCAGGCTCGCCTTACCGCTTAAGCGACGCCTTAACAACTATGAGAGCAACCATACAAGACATAATTTAGCTACTGATGCTCATCGCCTTCCTCACTTAGTATCAAGAGCAACGTTGTGAACACATATTGCCTACTGATAATCTAAAGCCCATACCACATGCTACTGGAAACTTTGACTCAACATATTGATAGCCTACCAGAGAAACCATACCTTGTTGGTCTTGATCGGCACGATATCATCCATAGTAAGCTCCTCCTTGGTGATGGGGCACTTGCTATGGTCCTGCAATGTCGTGGGCATCGCCATCACGACATGAATTTAGCATAAACATTGGGCATCGCCACCATGACATGAATTTAGCACAAACATTTTTCCCAATCCCAATAAAAAAATTGCAGCGCGAGATCTGAGGCCAAGCTACAGACCTCAATGTAGCGCTCGATGAGCCGCCGCTCGAAGAGAAGCCCCGACATCTTTGACACCACTGGCTCGTCCGGCACCTCACCGGAGACTACAGGGAAGCGACACGGGATGAGTTAGCTCACGAAACGACGGATCAGAGAAGCTAGGGTTAGTAGACAGACATGCGAGGGAGGGAGAGGGGCATTACTCGCGTAGATCATGGCGGCGGCGAGGGCGAAGGTCGCGGCGCGGGAGAGACAGAGTGGCTCCTCGAGCAGCCTCCCCCACGGCGAGCTCCTGGGCAGATGTGGTGGCAGGACGGGAGCAGGCGACGGCGGCGCAGAGCGAAGGTTTTGCCTCTAGGGTTTTAATTTGAGTGGAGTGGGAAATTTTTGTCATCCTGGCATCTTTTTCGTTTTAGCCCTCTTCAAGTCTTCATTGGCGTCAGTGCTTCGATAGTGGTCTTGACTTGCAGAAAATTGGAAGCATGCTCCCTCGAGAGTTTCGCGGTGCCAGCAAGTGTGGGCTTGGAGAGAAAAAATTGCTATTTTAGCCATTTTAACGTGGGCTCACTGCTATTACGTGACACTCTGTCTATGACTTGTGGGACCATTTATGTCTATGATTTGTGGGTCTGGTGGTAAAATAGAGAAGTCCACAACTGAGAGTGACAAAATAGCAAATTCCCCGCTTGGAGATGAGCTGTAAGATCAGCCCAACTCTTTGGTGAACAACCATCTATAAGCGTGCAGCGGATTAATTTGAAATAGCGGTGAGGGGTTATTTGTAAAAAAATGACGCGGGACGATCATTGAAACTGGTTTATAGTATGATGTGAGACTTAACCCTCTGGTTTAGATCCCGTTTCGTTTGAGCTGAATATACTAATTAAATGTCTAAAGCATAGCCTGGAGCCTGCCATGTCATGAATCATGAAATGACAATAAAACATAAACAAAAGTATATCCTGGGAGTTTGGGGCGCCGCGCTGAGGGCACTGAAGACGACGGATCTTGCCTCTCAGCCTCGACGATGGGCGTCGGACGAAGGAGATGGCATTAACCACCGCTATATTAATAAAATGTATTGTATATATGTGTAATACGGATATAAAGAGAAATATCTGTGGCATTAACCACCGCTTATCAGGTTGCTTATACCGTACAAAGAGATGATATTATAACTATAAATATATTGTTAATGAGAAAATAAAAAATAATCATATTTCAAATGTATAATTTTATTTGAAGAAGTTTCTTATTTAAGCAAGATTTTTTACCTATAAGATATATAGAAACCGTACAAACATGCAGTCAGCTAACTAGTTCATTTTAAATTCCAAAAAATATTTAGTTCAATCTAATCAGAATTTACTATTGACTACGTTTTTTCATAATATGTCTTATCAGAAATATCATACGAGACGGTTTTATGTTTACAAGTTTCTAGTATACTCACTAACATCTAAGACAATTTTGTATAGTCTAGATGACTCTAATAATATCTTTATTTGAGATGGTTTCATATACAGAAGTGTCTAATATACTAACCAAAATAAAAGACACTTATTGTAAACTTAATGCCTCAAAAGGTATATTTATTTGACACGGTTTTCAAAATCAAACTGTATTAAATCAATATAAGACATTTACAACCATATATCTGTCTCAAAAACCTTCTTCATTAAAGACGGATGTCCAACAAACCCTCTTACCTTACTCAGCACCATATGATAAAAGACGCTTCTATAAAATACACTGATATTTGTCTTAAGATGTATGTATTAAATAAGCATATTTCTAGTAGTGGTTGCATGTTCTTGAAATAATATATGCATACATCGTCTTTGTATGCAGGATTTCTTTAGATGCGAGGCTGGATACGAGACCATGGTGGATGTGGTGGCTACCACGAGCTGTAAGAAGCTTGTCATGGACATGCACTACGAGGCGCGAATCTAGGCCATCGTCAGTTACCATGGCTTCGTCCTTGGGGAGAAGGTGACCAAGCAGGACGCCCGAACCATGTCATTAACTCAGGATCAATACTTGAAGGTAAATAGAGAACTTTAATATTCATGAAAAAATTGCTTAATTTTATCTTATGATATGTCGTGTACTTGTTTTACTTTGTAGATGATTCCTTATTGGTGCGTCGCACATCCTTAGTGCTGGGGGAAGATGGTGGATAGGTGGTGCTCGCCTGTGTGGGACGAGGCGCACAACGCTAGCTGGGAACAACGTATGATGATGCAAGGTCCCTCCCACCACCAAGGCAGTCGCAGCCTCGGCAAATATGCAGAAGCATGGGTATGTGCTTATCACACCCGGTTTTGGAAGGCAAACCGAATGCGAACCATATACGTGCCAGGATCAGAAACTCACGTACACAATGATTACATAGTTGGACATCATCACACATTGCTCAAAATAAATAACGGAAATAGTACTTTATTACATCAAGATGTCCAAGACATCCATAGAGTCATTAACTTAAGTCATAGTCATAATCAAAGTCCGGATACGAAACATAGAATGATAAGGCCTTCACAGGCAGCTGACTAGGGGTTTGCCACTAAACACGAGTAGAACTCATCGAAATCCTAAAACTCCTGAAAGTCCTCCATGTTGCCTTCATCTTCTCCTGAGCACTGATTGCAATTGGGACAACCTGGGGTTGGGTGGGTTTTAAAGCAAGGGTGAGTACACATCAATGTACTCAGCAAATGTCTTGTTTGGCTAAAGTGGACTAGCTGTATGTGGAGTTAAGCTCAAAGCAGTTGCTTTTAGTTGATCAGGTATTTATTACTAGTAGAAAGCCAAGTTTTAGTGATAAACCCAAGTTATTACCCAGAAGTACTCCATCCAGGAGGAAATACCAAGAACCATAGTTATAATCATCACCATTAACCATCATCATAAAAGTATCCTAAGTTATTCTAATCAAAGGAGCACACAAGGCTGCTCATAACCGCGAGCACGGCTGATATACCAGTTTCTAACACTCTGCAGAGATTACACACTTTACCCACGAGTTGTGATTCCTTTTTGCCTCGGGTCGATCAAACCCTTAAACACTACCAAGGTGAGTCGGTAAGGTTTCACTACGTAGCCTTTACAAAGATTCCCCTGGTGTGTAGTTGCTCGTTAGGTTTCGCCAGTCGTACAAACATAGTACTCCACCCTAACGTGGGTGACTAACAAAACCAAATTGAATGAACCTTGGCACCCACCTTAGCAGAGCAAGCACTATGCCCCGGCCCCCATTGATGGCACGACGGCAAAGCCAACTACACCCCCAAGCTCATCTAATTAAACAGATAAGGGCGTCCCATTCCACCCTCATGGTTAAACTGTTTTACCAGGTGGTCATCCAGCGAACAGGTCCTTACGGAGAGGTACTCAGGAAACAGCCCGAGTCCCCTAAAGTACCACAAGTTCATCATCATAATCAAGATAGCATCATCATATCATAAACATTCTCGTCATGTTCATTGATTAAAGTAAAGCAATAGCATAAAGCTAACCATAATAACCCAAAAGGTAATCAAGGACAAGGTAAATACAAAGCTAGTCAATCTTTAGGTTGATCATGGTATGCGAGACAATGGGTTATAGAGTAAATAGGACACAATGGGTCAGAGGACACATGCCTTCACTAGGTTGTTACTCAGGGAAGTCTCCTACAACACACTCAGAAACCTCGGACTGCTCGTTGTCTACGCAAAGCAATCATTCATTCAACACATTTGGGAAATGACAAATAAACAGTACACCAATCATATGCAACAGCGTGAACACTAGTTAAATAGAAAAGTATACACACCAAAAGTGAAATCTAGGTTTTAGGGTAGACTAATACACCTAGAGGTTTGTGGTTCTCTAAGTACTGCCTATCTCAGTGGATTACATAACTTAACTATAGCTATCTTAATAAATTACCAAAGTTAATCTAGGGGTGTGATCATATATCACATGGGGTTAATTTCACAAAGTTAACCACTTAACTATTCATTAGTGTTTCCTTTTTATGTTCCCTTTTAATAAATAATCCATCACTTTAACATAACGTATTTTCTAGTCATAAAATTAAGACATGCAAATAGTGAAAGATCATAATTTAAACAGATAGAGAATAATATTATGAACATTTTGCAATTTGAACCACCCAAATTGGAGTTCATATGCAAAAGATAAGAAATTCACAAGTTTTAGAATCCAAAAACGCTAAATTAGACCTATTTCTGTGATTAAAATAAAGTTCAGGGGCTTCTCTACAAGAAACGAGGGGCCTGAGCGCAAGAAACAGGACTGCAGGTTATATTTCCAGGAAACCGGGGGTCACTTATACAAAACAGCCAAGCGAAGGGGTACGGGGAGTCCTCGACCGTTTAATCTTAGATCAATGTTCGAGAATAGATCCAAGTGCGAGCGCACGGGCGCGGGCATGGGATGACAAGCGGGCCAGAGAAATTAGTGGCTCTAGGGCGAGGCAGGCTGACTGGCCGGGCCCAGATGTAGGGCACGGGTGAGGGAACGGGCTTGAGCGGCTGGATCCCGAGCGGACGGTTAGGATTAGATCTGTTCTAATTAAATATAGGCCGCTTGATCTCAGATGGACGCCCGAGATCTCACGACAAGCTTGGGCAGGGTCTCCCTGGCTACCAGCGGTGGCGGCACCCGACTTTGTGGTGGAGCTCCACCGGAGGCGAGGGCGTGGGCATGCCGGGGGCCCTGCGAAGGGCTCAAGTGGGTTCAGGATGACGTGGCAAACATAACCGTGGGCACGACACCGGGGCAGGAGCACCGGAGGGTTGCAGTCTATGGCGGGATGGATCGGCGGCGCCGCAGCTCATCTGTGGCGAGCGATTGCGCACATACAGGGGCAGTAAAGGGGAAATCAGGGGCATAGGGAGGTTTGTTACCTCGAGAGATGGCTCTGTGACATTCAAATAGCAGCAGGGACGCGGTGAGGCCTCGGGTCGACGACGGTGGGGCTTCGACTGCACGGTGGATGTTCGGTGAGCGCGAGCAGAGAGAGATAGAGGGGGAAGGGGCAAACCGAGGGGCGTCCCGAGTTGGTGGCGTTGAGGCGGAGCCCACCAAGGCAACGAACACGCCGGGGACTCGACGGCGGCCATGGAACAAGTCCGAGACCACGGTGGACGACGGTGGAGCTCCTCTGGTGCGCATGCGGTGCGAGGCAGGTGCTGGGGTTCTGAGAGTGCGCGAGCATGGGAGGAGGGAGAGCGAGTGGGATGCGAACAACTAGTAATGGCTGGGGTAGGGCAGGCGCGGCCTTTGCGTGCGCCATGGGCAAGGAGTCCACTACGTAAGCGCGGGTCATGCGTGCGGGAGGTTTGGGTGGGACGGGTCCACGGGCCAGCGATAGAGGGTGCGCGCACGGGCGGTCAGCGCTGACGGGCGAGGCCTGCTGCGCAGAGAGAGAACGGGGTGCACGCGCGAGGAGAAAGGGCACCGACAGGACGGCCCCACTGGGCAGAGGGAGAGAGGGAGCGAGTGCGCGAGGGCGAAGGGAATGGTGCTGACAGGTGGGTCCCACCACACAGCGAGAAGGGGAGCAGGCGCGTGCGGGCATGCAAGCTAGGCCGAACGCAGAGGGTGGGCTGAAAACGGTTTTTCCTTTTTTCTTTTGAATTTCTAACTTCTTTTCTTTTTATTTTCTCTATGGAATTCAAATCAAATCAAACCACAATTCAAATTCAAATATTTCAAACATGTGCATCAACCAAAAACAAAGTTTAAGCTCAGCATGATGCAAACATTCATATCTCCCCTAAGTTTTAGTATTCTAAAGACAATAATATATCTATCACATAATTAACCAAAAATTCTATTAAAGAGAATGGAAAACAAAATCTATAGAGGTGAGAAAAGGAGTAACACTTGAATTTGGTATGTATTAGACAAGAAATTTTATACCCCTAAATTTAGGATGTACAAACCTATCCCCTTTAAAAAGAATCTCGCCCTCGAGATTCAGGGTTGGCTAGCAAAGAGTTCGAGATATTTGGCTTTCAAGTCATCTTCTTTTTCCCAAGTTGCTTCTTCCTCTAAATGGTGATCCCACTTGACTTTACACATTCTGGTGGTGCTTCTTCGAGTGACCCTATCTGTTGTCTCCAGAATCTAAGTTGGCTTCTCGATATATGTTAGGCCTTCTTGGACTTTGAGATCCTCAGTTGGAAATTGCTCTTCTGGCACTTGCAAACACTTCTTTAGCTGAGACACATGGAACACATCATGCACAGCTGACAGACTTTCTGGTAGGCTGAGCTGATATGCCACTTCTTGAGGTCTTGACTGGATCTGGTACGGTCCGATTTATTGAGGTGCTAGCTTGCCCTTGACTCCGAACCTTCTGAACCCTCTGATCGGTGGCACCTTCAGATAAACATAATCTCCCACTTCGAAACTCAGTTCTCTTCTTCTGGTGTTGTCATAGCTTTGCTATCTGGACTGCGATGTCTTCAGATTCTTTCAAACCATTCTGATATTCTTTTCAGCTTCAAGCAAAATGTCTAGACCAAACACCTGCCTTTCGTCGGGTTGGTCCCAGTGCAACGGAGTTCAACAATTCCTCCCATAGAGTGCTTGGAACGGTGACATCTTCAAACTGACCTGGTAGCTATTGTTGTAGGAGAATTCTGCATAAGGTAGCCTTTTATCCCAACCTGACTTATCATGTAAAGCACAAGCCCTCAACATGTCTTCTAGGATTTGGTTGGTTCTTTCAGTCTGACTGTCTGTTTGTGGTTGATAAGCTGAACTGAACTTGAAGTACGTGCCCAAGGCTTCATGCAACTGCTACCAAAAATGAGAAGTGAACTGGGTTGCTCAGTCGGACACTATCTTCTTCGGAACACCATGCAAACATACAATCTAGGACATATATAACTCTGCAAACACTGCACTATTGTAGTTGGTCTTGACTGGTATGAAATGAGTCGCTTTTGTTAAGCGGTCCACTACTACCCAGATGGAGTCATAACCAGCTTGAGTGCGAGGCAGACCGATAATAAAGTCCATCCCAATCTCATCCCACTTCCATAGAGGAATCTGCAATGGCTGCAACAAACCTGCGTGCCTTTGATGCTCTGCCTTAATTCTCTCACAACTGTCGCATATGGCCACATACTCTGCGATCTCCCTTTTCATTTCATACCACCAGAATCTTTTCTTTAGGTCTTGGTACATTTTCTCACTGCCAGGGTGTATGGAATAAGCTGTCTCATGAGCTTCCTTGAGGATCATCTCCCTAATCAATTTGATGCCAGGAACACACAGCCTATCTTTGAACCATACTATGCCTTCCGTGTCTTCTGAGAAATCTTTGCCTTTTCCATCCAGGATCAGCTGTCAAATTTCATTGATCTTCTCATCATTTTTCTGCCCATCTTTGATATCTCGTTCTAGAGTGAGTTCCAGCTCAACTGTCACTCCTTGGGTACTGTTTAGAAATCCGAGACTCAGTCTATAGAATTCCTTCGCTAGCTCATATGGCATCGAATGAGCGGCCATCATGTTGACTTGGCTTTTCCTGCTCAAGGCATCTGCAACCACGTTAGCTTTGCCCGGGTGATAATGTTTCCCCAGCTCATAATCTTTGATTAATTCTAGCCATCTTTGTTGTCTCGTGTTTAGCTCTGACTGGGTGAATATATACTTGAGACTCTTGTGGTCCGTTTAAATATCACTTCTGCCCATATAAATAGTGCCTCCAGGTCTTTAATGCATGAACCACTTCTGCCAATTCCAAGACATGTGTGGGGTAATTCCTGTCATGAATCTTCAACTATCGGGACAAGTATGCCACTACTCTCCCTTCCTGCATTAACACACATCCCAGACCAATGTACGAAGCATCACAATACACTGAGAATGGAAAATGCACATCAGGTAGGATCAACACCGGTGTTGTAGTAAGCTTCTTATTCAATGTCTCAAAGGACTCTTGGCAATCTAGGGTCCACTTGAACTCGATTTTCTTCGCTAGCAGGACTGTCATTGGTTTGGCAATCTTGGAGAAACCTTCAATGAAACTCTGATAGTATCCAGCCATTCCAATGAAACTCTTGATTCCTCAGAAATCTTTTGGTGCTTTCTAATCTAGAATATCTTCCACCTTCTTCGGATCCACATTTAATCTGTCTCGGTTTATGATATGACCCAAGAACAGAACTTCACTTATCCAGAACTCATATTTGCTCAGCTTGGCATACAACTGACAATCACGTAGCCTCTGCAACACCTTCCTCAAATGCTCTTCATGCTCTTGCTCTTTCTAAGAATATACTAGGATATCATCGATGAACACCACTACGAACTTGTCAAGATAGTCCATGAACACACTATTCATCAAGTACATGAAGAAAGCAAGTGCATTTGTCAGACCGAAGGACATGATTGTGTACTCATAAAGCCCATACTTGGTGATGAATGTTGTCTTCAGTATGTCCAAAGGCTGGATCCTGAGATGATGATAACCTGACCTCAGATCTATCTTCGAGAACACACTGGCTCCTCCCAACTGGTCGAACAGATCTTCTATTCTAGGCAGGGGTACTTGTTCTTGATAATGACTTCATTTAGAGCTCTGCAATCTATGCACATCCTCTTCGTACCATCCTTCTTCTCCCTCCACAAACAACACTAGGGCGGCCCAAGGCGAGGTGCTGGCTCTGATGTAACCCTTCTCCAACAACTCGTCTATTTGTTTCTTGAGTTCCACTAGCTCTGGTCTAGACACTCTATAGACTCTTTTAGAAATGGGGTGGTGACAAGGATAAGCTCTATGGAAAATTCAACTTTTCCCTTAGGTGGCCTGCATGGTAAATCCTCGGGAAACACATCCGAAAATTCTGATACTACTTTGATGGCTTCGAGCGAATTGACCGAATTTTTTGCATTTTGGTCCTTCATCGGAAAAAAATTCACGTTTGGACCCTAGAAAATTTTAATGTCATTTTTGGACCCTTTACTCAGCGCCGTAGCCTGTGGCGCCGAGGTAACACAGCTCGGCGCCATAGGCTATGGCGCCGAGGTACGTGCTGCGTTGGCACAAACGGATGTCGTGGCGCCGACGTGGCGCCGAGCTCGGCGCCATAGATCTTGGCGCCGAGCTCTGTTCTGTATAGAAAACTTGTCTAGCTCAGTTGGTAAAATACAAGGCTCTTAACCATGTGGTCGCGGGTTCGAGCCCCATGGTGGGCATTTTTTAATACTTTTTGTCTTTTTCACTTATTTGTTTTTTTTTGTTGTCCATATTTTTCGTTTATATCGCTGATTTGTTTGTCCTGATTTATTTCTCATCCAGTTTTATTTTTGTGACTGATTTGTTTATTCGTCCAGATTTTTTTATCCGGCGAGCACAGCAGCTGTGTGCCACAGTGCTCACAAGCCGTCAACTTCTCCCCTTGTTTGTTCAGCTAACCACAATAAAAATCAAATGAGAACACTCTTACTTCAATCATGATCAAATAAAAATATTATATTTTCATTGAGTTCTTTTGAACATAAATTTTAAATACATAATAACATATTACCAGTAAAAAGCACACATATTCCTTTTTTTCTTCTGCACTAAATAAAAGTATACTCCATTATATACTTGTCTCATGGATGATATATTTTAGAATTTATTGCATATCAGCTGTTGTGATCGCCGGATTAAAAAAATCTGGACGAATAAACAAATCAGTCACAAAAATAAAACTAGATGAGAAATAAATCAGGACGAACAAATCAGCGACATAAACGAAAAATATGGACAACAAAAAAAAAATAAGTGACAGACAAAAAAAAGTATTAAAAAATGCCCACCATGGGACTTGAACCCACAACCACAAGGTTAAAGGTCTTGTATTTTACCAACTGAGCTAGACAAGTTTTCTGTACAGAATGGAGCTCGGCGCCAAGATCTATGACACTGAGCTCGGTTCCACATCGGTGCCACGACGTCCGTTTGTGCCAACGCAGCACGTACCTCGGCGCCATAGGCTATGGCGCCGAGCTGTGTTACCTCGGCGCCACAGGCTACGGCGCCGAGTAAAGAATCCAAAAATGACATTAAAATTTTCTAGGGTCTAAACGTGAATTTTTTTTCCGATGAAGGACCAAAATGCAAAAAATTTGGGCGAATTGAGTGCCTCACTATGGGCAGTGATCTGGTGACAGCTTCTTTTCTTTTGTCCAGACAATACTAAATCCACCAACACTTCCTCTCCTAACAAGGACACTAACTTCAAGGTCCTCTTATCGCAACTAAGGCCTGCTTGGTACTTGGTCAACCAATTCATCCCTAGGATGACATCTATGTCTACATCCCGGGTACCCATTACTATCAGATAAGCGGGGAACTCTATCCCCCTTATTTGAACTCTTGCACTTGGGCAAAATTTATCTATTTGGGTCCTCCCACCAATTGAACTAACCCTCATAGGTGGGTACATGGGTGCTACCGGTATGTTGTGTGTTTCTACCCATGATGTAGTCACAAAAGAATATGTGGCTCTAGTAGCAAATAACACATTTGTGGAATGAGATTCGATTGAGAACGTACCTAGTGCCACTCCTGGGGTCTCCTGAACTGTGTCAGCCACCAGGTGGTTCACCTTTCCATACTGGGCGCGGGGCTGTCCATGGTTGTTTGCTCCTTGCTGGGGTACATTTTGTCTTGCTGGGGTGTTGGTAGCTGATTGTTGTTGAGTTGCTTTCTTTGGGCAATGCGACGCCCAGTGGCCTTGTTCTCCACAGTGGAAACATCATTGGCCTCCTCCTTGCACTGGGGCTGTCTGATTGCTTTGATTGGTTGCTGGGGTAGGAAGGCGAGGTGCCTAGTTGTTCTGGCAGTATACTGCTGCTAAGGAAACTGCCTCTGAAACTGCTGCTGATGCTGATGTTGATGCTAGTGCTGGTGTTGGTGTCCCTGGGGGTGACTCTGCTTGAACTGCTAGGGTGGGTTGCCTGAGAAACAGGGACGACTGCTGCTCCCGACCTAAGGTCCACGAATCTTGCGCTTTCGGTCTTCCATCTCCCGGCACTTCCTCTCAGACATTATGGCTCTATCAATTAGGTGCTGAAAGGTAGGGAAGGTATGGTTCATCAACTGGTAGTGAAGGGTGTCAACCAAACCTCTCAAGAACCTATACTGTCTCTTGGCATCCGTGTTGACATCCTCAGGTACATAGCACGATAGTTGCAGAAATTTGTTCATGTACTCACTGACAGACAGGGGGTCTTTCTTCAATGCTAGAAATTCTTCCTTCCTCACTATCATCAAACCTTCAGGAACGTGGTACCAGCGGAAGTTGTCTCTGAACTCCTCCTAGGTGATAGCTTTAGGGTCAGCATGGGTGGCGAGGTAGGACTCCCACTAGGACTGTGCTGCTCCCCTTAGCAGACGGGGACCATATAGAACCTTCTCTCTGTCATTGCACTGAGCGGTATGCAGCTCCCGCTCCACCATGCACAACCAGTCTTCGGCGTCCATGGGGTCTGCAGAGTGGGAAAACACATGGGGATGACCTCTCATGAACTCCGCACATTTGTCTCTTGTCTGCGGCATCTGCACTTGTGGTTGAGGTTGAGGCTGCTGCTGCTACACCTCTTGCATGGCTGCCAGGGTCTGACCAATCGCTTGAATCGCCTGAGTCTGCATCAGAAACATCTAATCTATTGTCATTAGGGGTGGTGTTAGCAACTGTTGCAGGGGTGCCTCATTCTGTGGTGCTTGCTGCTCTGGCTGGGAATGCCTTCCACCTCGGCTCATGTTGTTAGACATTTGTAGAATGCATACACACATTAGATCTAACCTTGCAGTCTTTCAGCATAAGGAAATATATATAGAAGTCTTCACAACACTGAATAAATGAGCATCTCCACTGACTTTCAACACAGCCAACACAACTTCTCAGATAAAGAGGAAACTGGAAATAAAAGGTTGCCCAACTAAATGACTAATTACCCAAATGTACTACCTTCAAGAGGAAATACCAAGAACCATAGTTATAATCATCACCATTAACCATCATCATAAAAATATCCCAAGTTATTCTAATCAAATGAGCTCCCAAGGCTACTCATAACCGCGAGCACGACTGATATACCAGTTTCTAACAATCTGCAGAGGTTGCACACTTTACCCACGAGTTGTGATCCCTTTTTGCCTTAGGTCGATGAAACCCTCAAACACTACCAGGGTGAGTCGGCAAGGCTTCACTATGTAGCCTTTACAAAGATTACCGTAGTGTGTAGTTGCTCGTTAGGTTTCACTAGTCGTATAAACACAGTACTCCTACCTAAGTTGGCTGACTAACAAAACCAAATTGAATGAACCTCAGCACCCACCCTTAGCAGAGCAAGCACTATGCCCTGGCCCCCATTGACGGCACGACGACAAAGCCATCTATACCCCCAAGCTCATCTAATTAATCAGCTAAGGGCGACCCGTTCCACCCTTATGGTTGTACTGTTTTCCAGGGCGATCATCCAGCGAACATGTCCTTACGGAGAGGTACTCAGGAAACAGCCTGAGTCCCCTAAAGTACCACAGGTTCATCATCATAATCAAGATAGCATTATCGTATCATAATCATTCTCATCGTGTTCATTTATTAAAGTAAAGCAATACCATGAAGCTAACCATAATAACCCAAAAGGTAATCAAGGACAAGGTAAATACAAAGCTAGTCAATCCTTAGGTTGATCATGGTATGCAGGACAATGAATTATTAAGTAAATAGGATATAATGGGTCAAAGGACACTTGCCTTCACCAGATTGCTGCTTAGGGAAGTCTCCTACAACACACTCGGAAACCTCAGACTGCTCGTTGTCTATGCAAAGCAATCATTCTTTCAACACATTTGGGAAATGACAAATAAACAGTACACCAAACATATGCAACAGGGTGAACACCAGTTCAATAGAAAAGTATACACACCAAAAGTGAAATCTAGGTTTTAGGGTAGACTAATACACCTAGAGGTTTGTGGTTCTCTAAGTACTGCCTATCTCAGTGGATTACATAACTTAACTATAGCTATTTTAATGAATTACCAAAGTTAATCTAGGGGTGTGATCATATATCACATGGGGTTAATTTCACAAAGTTATCCACTTAACTATTCATTAGTGTTTCCTTTTTATTTTCCCTTTTAATAAATAATCCATCACTTTAACAAAACCTATTGTCTAGTCATAAAATTAAGACATGCAAACAGTGAAAGATCATAATTTAAACAAATAGGCAATAATATTATGAACATTTTGCAATTTGAACCACCCAAATTGGAGTTCATATGCAAAATATATGAAATTCACAAGTTTTAGAATTCAAAAACACTTAATTAGACATATTTCTGTGATTAAAATAAAGTCCAGGGGCTTCTCTGCAAGAAATCAGGGGCCTGAGCGTAAGAAACTGGACTGCAGGTCATATTTCTAGGAAACTGGGGTCACTTTTACAAAACGACCAAGCGAAGGGGTACGTGGTGTACTCGGCCGTTGGATCTCGGATCAAAAGCTGAGATTAGATCCAAGCGCGAGCGCGCGCGTGGGCACGGGCTGACAAGCGGGCCAAGGAAATTAGGGGCTCTAGGGCGAGGCAGGCAGACTGGCTGGGCCCAACTGCAGGGCACGGGTGAGGGAACGGACTCGAGCGGCCGGATCTTGAGCGAACAATTAGGATTAGATCCGCTCTAACTAAATCTGGGCCGCCTGATCTTAGATGGACGCCTGAGATCCCGCGGCAAGCCTGGGCAGGGTCTCCCTGGCTGCCAGCCGCGGTGCCGCTTGACTCCGTAGCAGAGCTCCACCGGAGGTGAGGACGCGGGCACGTTGGGGGCTCTAGGGCACTGGGAAAGGCTCATGTGTATTCAGGATGACATGGTGAACATAACCGTGGGCACGACATCGACACAGGAGCACCGAAGCATGGCAATCTGTGGCGGGGTGGCTCGGCGGCAGCCCAGCTCAACTCTGGCGAGCGATTGCGCACATACAGGGGCAGGAAAGGGGAAATCAGGGGTATAGGGAGGTTTGTTACCTCGAGAGAGGGCTCTGGGACCATCGAACGATGGCAGGGACGCGGTGAGGCCTCGGGTCGACAGCGACGGGGCTTTGGCTACATGGTTGAGGTCCGATGAGCGCGAGCAGAGAGAGATAGAGGGGGGAAGGGGCGAACCGAGAGGCGTCCTGAGTTGCTGGCGTTGAGGCGGAGCTCACTGGGGCAATGGACACGACAGGGACTCTATGGCGGCCGCGGAACAAGTCTGAGACCACGGCGGTGGAGCTCCTCTAGTGCGTGCGTGGTGCGAGGCAGGTGCTGGGGTTCTGTGAGTGTGCAAGTGCGGGAGAGGGAGAGCGAGTGGGTTGCAGACAGCTAGAAATGGTTGGGGTGGGGGCAGGCGCGGCGTCGGTGTGCGTCGTGTGAGTGGGGTCCACGGCGTACGCGCGGGTCGTGCACGCGGGTGGTTTGGGGCGACGGGTCTGACGGGCGGGGTCCATGGGCCAGCGTGAAAGGGTGCACGAACGGGGCAGTTAGCATTGACGGGTGGGGCCCGCTGCGTAGAGAGAGAACGAGGTGTGCGTGCGAGGAGAAATGTTGTAGATAGGACGGTCCCACCAGGCAGTGGGAGAGAGGGAGCGAGGGAGTGAGCGCGCGGGGGCAAAGGGAACGGCGCCGATAGGTGGGTCCCACCACGTACCCCACACACAAGCTAGGCCGGACGCAGAGGCTGGGCTGAAAACATTTTTTCCTTTTTCTTTTGAATTTCTAATTTTTTTATTTTCTCTATGGAATTCAAATCAAATCAAACCACAATTAAAATTCAAATTCAAATATTTCAAACATGTGCATCAACCAAAAACAAAGTTCAAGCTCAACATGATGCAAACATTCATATCTCCTTAAGTTTTAGTATTCTAAAGAAAATAATATATCTCTCACATAATTAACCCAAAATTCTATTAAAGAGAATGGAAAATAAAATATATAGAGGTGAGAAAAGGAGTAACACCTGAATTTGATAGGTATTAGAGAAGAAATTTTATACCCCCAAATTTAGGGTGTTACAACGCTCTTTTATATTTAGGTATATAACATCCGATTAGGCATGATTTCTAACTATCTCGTTGGTTTTCTTGTAGTCGGTGTCACATGGTGGTAAACCTTGCTCCATCTTCTCGGTGTATGCTATGTCCCACAAGGGCAAGGCGATGTCCGATGTCACCTACAACCCGTAGGATGGGCCTGAGGCGTATAGCAACCGCGCCATCTACAGCCGCCTAATTGAGTACATTGCCATGTCACAGGAGGTCCATGGGCCAGATTACGATCCAAGGACTGAGGGCATCGACGGAGATGTCCTCAGGAGGTCGGAGGAGGCAAGAGGCATGGGCGGTACTGGATTGCCGATGTTGCAATCGACTCGTCATCCACTCTCGCTCTGTCTCAGGTGCGAGCAAGGAGCACGAGCGCGAGCCTAGCCATACGACCTCGGCAGGACAGCTCACATCATTGGATACAACAACTACATGTTAGTGCTTCTATAACTCGTCATTCCTTGATTTATACACCTTCTCTTTGAGTTATTATAACATTGGGGTGAAATATTATAGACCCAGCTAGAAGAAGAGAGGAGGGAACGGCTGGAGATGGAGGCAAGGTGATGGTGGAGTGGGAGGCGGAGCGGGTGGCTCGCTTGACAGATCTACAGAGGATGGTGGAGATGTTCCAATACATGTAGAGCCTTGGCGCGACACAGGGTTTTCCTCCACCACCTCTGTTGTTCCCTCCAACTGACCCTGCTCAGTTCCATACTCCTATGTGTATCAAAATTCTAGTCCTGCACGATATTTATTCATCTGGTATAACACATGCAATCTCTTCTCTGTGTAGGGACAATCTGCGATGTCCAACAACCCTCATGGATCGCCCAGCCCATCGCCGCACTAGTCCAGCCGCCAACCTCGATGAGATACTTTGTGCACATGATCTTATCTTTGTTGGTGGTGTTAATACTTTGTGAGATAACTTGGTCTGAACCTGTTGATGTTGGTAATGCTTTGTGAGATACTTGAGAAATATGTTTGTGAGTGTTGGAGACTTATGTTTGTGTTCAAACTTGTTTGATGTGGTGATATCTGTGAGATTTATGGTCTTTGTGAGATATGTGGTGTGTACGATGTATTTGATGATTTTGTGATGTATATGTAATGTATATGTGATATATCTTTTGTTTATTTGGATGGAATAATAAAAACAAATAAAAAAGGGGTATTCTAGTCGCTTTACTAAGTGTAACACATGGGAAAGAGGTACTTTGCCGAGTGTCAAGGTCATAGCACTCAGCAAAGAAGGCACACCTGGTAACCGGTAATGCTTCTTTGCCAAGTGTTGTGGCCTTGGCACTCGGCAAAGAAGCAAACTTTGCGGAGTGTCTCCTAGTGCACTCGACAAAGGAACTGGTAAAGGGGTCCGCTGGTGCTCCCTTTGCCGAGTGCTAGTTCAGAGGGCACTCAGCAAAGAGGGATCCTTTGCCGAGTGTCACCTAATACTCTCGGCAAAGGAACTGGCAAAGGGGCCCACCTGGTGCTTCTTTGCCGAGAGCCGATACAGTAGACACTTGGCAAAGAGCACGCCTTTGCCGACTGCCAGTACAATAGACACTTGGCGCAGTCGCCATCACTGGCATCTTGACGACAACTTTCCTTGTCGAGTACCGAATGACACTCGACAAAGTCTTTACCGAGTGAACGACAAAAAGTACTCGACAAAGAAACCATTGCTGATGTACAGGTCACCGAGACTTCTTTGTCGAGTGTCACACTCGGCAAAGTGTTTGCCGAGTGTTTTCCAGGTTTTGCCGAGTGCTTCACGCACTCGACAAAGCATCTGTTTCTGGTAGTGCTTTCATAGCAACTAATAAAAAATCTTAATTACCAAAAAACCTATCTTCCTCTCTCTCCATGCATACAAATATGTCTCGTGGATAAACTGATTTAAAGAACTAAACATTAAAAATGAGAAAAGATAGACAAAATCTAACCATGTTAAGAAACCTTATTTGAGGAAATAGAGAATATAACCTAATTATACTCTTCTCTCACACATGGTGAAACCCTATATCCAAAATCACTACCGGAATCCAGGTCTTTGCCGAGTGCCAGTAGCTTTGTCGAGTGCTTTTTGTCGGGCACTCGGCAAAGTCCCACACTCGGTAACGAGGTCGTTTACCGAGTGTAGGACACTCGGTACAAAAAACACTCGACAAAGACCTCTTTGCCGAGTGCCGAACTCTCGGCAAAGGCGGCGCTCGGCAAAGAACCGTTAGCGGCCGTCTAAAGCTGACGGTCGTTAACATTTGCCGAGGGCCGGTGGTTGGCACTCGGCAAAGAGGCTTCTTTGCCGAGTGTCAACCAGCTGACACTCGGCAAACACCTCTTTACCGAGTGCCTTTTTTGGGCACTCAGCAAAGTATATTTTTATTTTTAAAAGTTTGGCAACCAAACCTTTTGTGGTATGTTCCTACACTATGTAGACCTATATGTACCATATTGGGACAATTATAACAGTGTTTTCAATAGCTAGTAGATTTAGTTCGTTTATTTGAATTTCTTCGGAAAATTCAGATTTGAACTGCAAGTCACTCGAAACATGGAAAACTGTGCATGCAAAAATGATACCCATCCTATCTAGCATAAGTTACGACCGATTTCAGGAGCGGACCGGAAACTTCGAGCAACATGCTCACTAAACATGGCCGTGAACTTGCCATCCACATGTTTAAAAATTGTATAAAACACAAACAAAGTCAGAAAATCATGAAACTTGTCCACGTGTCATGATGTCATATATAGAGGCTGTGATAAAGATTTGAGAATGTTTCGAGAAAGCTGTGACGCACTGTGTACAAACCTAAGAGATCCACACCTGAAATCTTTGCCGAGTTTTTTAGATTTTTAACTCTTTGCCGCCTATTTTTAGATTTTAAAAAAATCTTTGCCGAGAAGTGGAAGTTAACCGACCGCCGGCTTCTCCTTCTTCTCTCTCACTCACTCACGCTCACTCTCTCCCTCTCTCTCACGCCGACGCCGCCGCACCGCCGCTACCCCTAAGCCACCCTGTGCCGCCGCCACGCCCCTACGCCGCGCCCCTACGCTGTCGCCCCCGCCCAACGCCGCCGCTGCCCCCATGCCCGTCGCGCCCCCACGCCCGTCGCGCCCTCTACGCCGCCGCCCCACACCGCCCCACGCCTCTGTCTCGCCCAACGCCACCGCGGCCGCCCATCGCGCCCCTTCGCCTTCGTGCACCGTCCACGCCAAGCACCTGGGTACAAACTCATTTTGAGATTTTTGTTGCTAAATATTGTGAAATAGATGTTTGCTTGTTGTGAAATAGAGTTAGGTTTTTTTGTGTGTGATTGTGTATTGTGAAATAGAGGGAAAATAATTATTTTTAGTGGTCACTTTGCATGCATTAGCTAAGTCTTCTAATTGCACAAAAGATGTTTATGTGGTTGTTGAGGCATTAATGTATATGTGTGGATGTCAGCCATTGTGCTGCTACTTATATTAGCAGGCTTTGAAAACCTCCCCGTGCAGGGGAGGTGCTGCCAGATTTTTTTGTTGATAGGCTTTGGTTATATATGTTAGGATGGAGGATCGTGAGTCGATGTACATGGGACGTAGAGGAAGGAACAATGTCACCCCTGAATGGATTAGAAAGACCAATGATTTCGTGGAATGGCCATATGGCGAAGCTGCTAAAGGAGCGAGTCTAGTCCTATGCCCGTGCAGCAAATGTGCCAACCAGAAAAGAAAATCAAAGAAGGCCATGGTAGAACATATTTGGAAGAATGGATTTACATCGGGCTATACTTGATGGATCTTTCATGGTGAAGCGCATCGTACGAGAGAGGAGGTGCTGAGACAACATGTCGAGGATTATGACACAGATGAGGGGGTAGCGGATATGTTGAACGACTATTAGGAGGCACAGTACACGGGAGGATGTATGGATGACGAGCCAGAGCCGACTGCAAAGGCGTTCTACGACATGTTCGACGCGGCACAGAAGCCCCTTCACGGCCAGACAAAGGTTTCTCAACTGGATGCCATTGGGCATGTAATGGCGTTCAAGTCGCAGTACAACATGAGTAGAGACGCATTTGATGGCTTGTTGACGGTTATTGGGAGCCTGCTTCCAGATGATCATGTTCTACCAAAGAGCATGTAGAGGCACAGAAACTCCTTCGTGCACTCAAGATGACGTATGAGCAGATTCATGCTTGTCCGAAGGGCTGCGTGCTATTTAGGAAAGAATACGCGGAGGCAAAGTACTGTCCCAAGTGTAAATCGTCTAGGTTCATGGAGGTAGACTCTGGTGATGGACAGAAGAAGCAGCTCGACATCCCCTTGACAATCCTACGGCACCTTCCGTTCATACCGAGGATCCAGCGTCTGTACAGGACAAAGGAATCCGCGAAATAGATGACATGGCACAAAAATGGAAAACGATACAATCCTGACAAGATGGTGCACACATCCGATGGTGAAGCATGTAAACACTTTGATGCCATTCATCGTGAGAAAGCCGAAGAGGCTCGTAATGTACATGTTGCGCTAGCCACAGATGGGTTCAATCCCTATGGAATGAGCCCTGCGATGTACACATGTTGGCCCGTGTTTGTTATCCCAATCAATCTCCCCCCTGGTGTGTGCTTTCAAAGGCAGAATATATTCGTGTCGTTGATAATTCCCGGACACCCGGGGAATAAAATGGGCGTGTACATGGAGCCTTTGATCGATGAATTGGTACGTGCCTGGGAGGAAGGAGTATGGACGTATGACCGAGCTACAAAGACAAACTTCAGAATGCATGTTTGGTACCAGTACTCCATGCATGACTTACCGGCGTATGGGCTATTCTGCGCCTGGTGTGTTCACGGTAAGTTCCCATGCCCAGTCTGCAAGGAAGCTCTCAGGTTCATTTGGTTGAAAAAGGGTGGCAAATATTCATCCTTCGATAAACATCGACAATTTCTCCCTCCTAACCATCCATTCCGCCTAGACATCAAGAACTTTACAAAAGGTGTCGTAGTGACAGACCGCCCACCTGCAACGATGACTGGCGCCGAAATTCGTCAACAGATAGATGGGCTCGTGGCCAATACAGAAGGTGGTTTAGTGGGATATGGTGAGCAGCATATGTGGACACATAAGTCTGGCTTGACTCGACTCCCCTATTATGACGACATGCTCCTTCCACACAACATTGACGCGATGCACACTGAAAAGAATGTTGTTGAGGCACTATGGGAAACAATTATGGACATTCCTGATAAGTCAAAGGATAACGTAAAGGCTGGAGTGGATCTGGCGGCATTATGTGATAGACCAAACCTAGAGATGAAGCCGCCAAGTGGCGGAAAGACGTGGAGAAGGCCTAAGGCCGATTTCGTCCTAAGCAGGGCCCAGAGGAAGGAAGTACTTCAGTGGATCAAGATGTTGATGTTCCCTGATGGGTATGCAGCTAACCTGAGTAGGGGGTGAACTTATCTACTATGCGAGTCTTAGGGATGAAGAGTCATGACTTCCACATATGGATTGAACGGATTCTTCCTGCGATGGTTCGAGGCTATGTCCCTGAGCATGTCTGGCTAGCGCTTTCAGAGTTGAGCTATTTCTTCTGTCAGCTTTGTGCAAAAGAGTTATCTCGGACCGTGGTTGCAGACTTGGAAAGATTGGCACCCATGTTACTGTGTAAGCTTGAGAATATATTTCCACCCAGCATCTTCAATCCAATGCAGCATTTGATTCTTCATCTCCCCTATGAGGCACGAATGGGGGGCCCATGCAGGGACGTTGGTGCTATCCAATCGAGAGATGTCTAAAGACTATTCGAAAGAAATGTAGAAATAAATGCAAAATCGAGGCTTCCATTGCAAAGGCATACATTCTAGAGGAGGTGTCAAACTTCACAACAACTTATTATGGTGACAAACTGCCGAGCGTGCATAATCCACCCCCTCGTTACAATGATGGCGACAATGAATCGAACCTTAGCATATTTCGAGGCCAACTCAGAAGCGCAAGTGGCTCGACCACCAAGACCCTGACACATGAAGAGTGGCGGCATATCATGCTATATGTATTGACCAACCTTGAAGAGGTGACGCCATACATGGAACAATTTCTTCATGAATTCTGGCGTCGATCAAGGGACCCCACTCCACAGGAATATGACACTCTTCTTAGAAAAGGTGCGAGAAATGGGTTGCCCAATTTCATTTCTTGGTTCAAACGTAAGATACGTGCTTAGTTTGTCAAAGAGATCCATCTATGAACTCAATTTAGCGTCTTTTAACTTGCGAATACTTGCAGGGCCAAAGAGATCCGTCTATGAGTGCCGAGTTGAGACAAGTAGCCAACGACTTTGCTTATAGGGTCGAGAAATATTATGGGTATGATGTCAATGGATACCGTTTTCACACAACAAACTACGACAAAAGTCGGCCCAATCGGGAAAAAACGTGTTCTGGAGTCTTTACACCCGGCCTTGACGAGATCGATTATTTTGGACGAATCGAAGAAATATATGAGCTTAATTTTTATGGTTCCAAACCTCTTACTCCAGTGATATTCAAATGTCATTGGTTTGACCCTCAAGTGACGAGACAGACACATTCTAATCTTGGGATAGTCAAAATTCGACAAGATTCCACCTTACCAGGAGATGATGTCTATATCGTGGCCCAACAGGCCACACAAGTGTATTATCTCCCATATGCGTGCCAAACGAAAGAACATCTTAAGGGTTGGGATGTTGTGTATAAGGTATCGCCACACGGGAGGTTACCTGTTCCTAACGATGAAGATTATAGCTTAGACCCGGACACATATGATGGAGAGTTCTTCCAAGAAGATGGGCTAGAAGGGCGATTTGAGATAGACTTAACCGAAGCTATCGGAATGGACGTAGATATTGAAATGGTTGTTGATGAGGAGGATGATGAGGTGCAAAATGATAATGACTTAGTAATCCTTGAAGGCAATGACATTAATGACGAACTTGCGTCTTCCGATGGTGTTGAGATTGAAATGGTTGATAGTGATGATGAGAGTTATGATCCGCCTAACCCCGACACATATGAAGATTATTTTTAACGTAATGTTATATGACTTTTTATTTTGCACCTGTTTTTAAATATATCTTTTTATGTGTGCTTATTTGTTTACTCTTAATTACAGGTTTTTGGACAAATATGGTGGGCGGTTGGCTGAGGAGGAGGAGGGGGAGGAGGAGGAGGAGTAGGACGGCGGACGAGGCAGAGCAGGACGAGGCACAGCAGGCGGCGCAGCAGGACGACCTTGTCTAGCAGCAGGCGGCACAGCAGGACGACGACGACCAGCAGCAGGACGACGACGAAGCTCAGCAGACCGCCTCAGGTTCTGGCGCCTCAGGTTTGAGGAGCATCTACCTGCGAGGTCCCGCGAGTCTCCCTCAGCGTCCCATACTTCGGGACAGGCGGCCGCTGATTCGGTCAGATGGGGAGAGCCATGTATCTTTATGTACTTCGTTCTTATTCATATTATGTGTTCAAAATCATAATATAAACTAATACTTTTTATTTATCACTTGGACAGGTCTTGGATGGTTGTGGATTATGCTGGGGGTCATTTTCGCCCCCCAATGGCATCCTCGGCCTTCTGTGCAGGGAACACTTCCCTGGACTGGTTGAGTATGCCGGAGTAACGGGCCTAGCCTACACCTTCGACCACTACGCTGTCGCACCAGATGCAGTAGACCGGGACGGCCGGGAATTCAATAACAAGGCGGAGCAGGTGAAGCAAGAACTGTGGGTAAGTCTTAGTATAATGTAAAATATGTCGCATTCGTTGCAAATTCTTGAAATAATGTATGAATACATCTTTTTTGTATGCAGGATTTCTTCAGATGCGAGGCTGAATACGAGGCTAGGGCGGATGTGGTGGCCACCACGAGCTATAAGAAGCTCGTCATGGACATGCACTATGAGGCCCGAATCCAGGCCATCGTTAGCTACCACGGCTCCGTCATTGGGGAGAGGGTGACCAAGCAGCAAGCCCGAACCATGTCGTTGACCAGGGACCAGTACCTGCAGGTAAAGTCATGCATGTTTGGTACCAGTACTCCATGCATGAATTTTATTTTATCTTCTGATATGCACTTTACGTGTTTACTTTGTAGATGATTCCACATTGGTGCGCCGCACATCCTCTGTGCTGGGAGCAGATGGTGGATAGGTGGTGTTCGACTGAGTGGGACGAGACGCCCAATGCTAGCCGGGAACGGCGTACGATGATGCAAGGTCCCTCCCAACACCAAGGCAGCCGGAGCCTAGGCCAATATGCAGAAGCATGGGTACACCCTCTTTTTTATTTAGGTATATAGCACTAGATTAGATATTATTTCTAACTATCTCGTTGGTTTTCTTGCAGTCGGCGTCACATGGTGGCCGGCCTTGCTCCACCTAAGGGCAAGGCGATGTCCGACGTCACCTACAACCCGGATGATGGGCCCGAGGCCTACACCAACCCCGTCGTCTACAGACGCCTTCATGACTACACCGCCATGGCGCAGGAGGTCCATGGCCCAGAATATGATCCGAGCACCGAGCCGATCGACCCCAATGTGCTCATGAGGGTCGGAGGAGACAAGAGACATGGGCGGTACTGGATTGCCGACGGGGCAATCGACTCATCCTCCACTCCCAGTCTGTGTCAGGTGAGAGCAAGGAGCACGAGCTCGAGTCCAGCCATACGACCTCGGCACGACAGCTCACAACATCGCATACAACAACTCGAGGTTAGTGCTTCTATAACTCGTCCTTCCTTGAGTTATATACCTTATCTTTGAGTTACTATAACGTTGGCTTGTAATATTACAGACCCAACTAGAAGAAGAGAGGAGGGAACATCAAGAGATGGAGGCGAGGATAATGGCGGAGCGAGCGGTGGCTGATCAGAGGATGGCAGAGATGTTCCAGTACAAGTAGAAGCTTTGTGCCGCACAGGGTTTCGCTCCGCCACCTCCATTGTTCCCTACAGTTGACCCTGCTCAGTTCCATACTCCTGTGAGTATCAAAATTGTAGTTACATGTTGGTAATGCATCTGGTATAACACATGCAATCTCTTCTCTATGCAGTGCCAATCTGGGGCGGCATCC
The DNA here is from genome assembly GCF_902167145.1 of Zea mays. Lineage (NCBI taxonomy): Eukaryota > Viridiplantae > Streptophyta > Magnoliopsida > Poales > Poaceae > Zea > Zea mays. The sequence goes on along the minus strand of NC_050100.1, from coordinate 132,296,992 downwards.
AACAACCCTCATGAAGGGTACAACCCAACGCAGAACTAGACCAACCGACCACCTCCATGAGAGTTAAGTTTTTAGTGTTTCGAACACAAAACTTATGTGGAATACTTGTCAAATCTTGTGAACTTGTGTTGATACTTTTGAACTTCTGTTAATACTGTTTGTGTTGAGAACATCTCAACTTATGTTGAATACTTATGTCAGAATTTGTGTTAATACTGTTTGTGTTGGCTATATATGTCTGTGATGATCTGTGATGTATATATGTGATATCTGTGAAATATCTTTTGTTTGTTTGGATGGAATAGGGAAAACAAATAAAAAGGTGTGTACTGGTCACTTTGCCGAGTGTTACACTCGGCAAAGCACCTCTTTGCCGAGTGTCAGAACCATAGCACTCGGCAAAGAACCAAGACCTGGGCACCGGTATAGGTTCTTTGCCGAGTGTAATGGCTCTGGCACTCGGCAAAGAAACAAGTTTTGCCGAGTGCCACACCAAGCACTCGGCAAAGTACCTGACATGGGGACCCCTCTGGCGGTTTCTTTGTCGAGTGATGTCAGGCAGACACTCGGCAAAGGTAACTCCTTTGCCGAGTGTCACCTGGGACACTCAGCAAAGATGCCTTCTCCGTTACCCGGTGTCGTAACGGCGACTTTTCTTTGCCAAGTGCTCTCTGGCACTCGGCAAACTACTTTGCCGAGTGCCCGAGAAAAAGTACTCGGCAAAGAAGGCTTTGCCGATGCACTGTGTGCCGAGCCCTCTTTGCCGAGTGTTTTTAAGGCTTTGCCAAGTGCTTCAGGCACTCGGCAAAGCCGTCGGTTCCGGTAGTGAATGTGGGTAAAATTGAGCAAGAATGAAAAAAAATTGATAAGAGAAATATAAACCAACCTTTCTTAGCAACATTCTTCCAAAAAATGAAGATCAAAACCCCCTTATATTTTGTGAAATCTGAACCTCCAAAATCGTCTCCAATGGAAGTTGGTTGCGCGCTTCAGCTTCTATCGGGGAGAACGAAGGGGTATTTATAATAAAAAGTTCAATGGCGGTTCTCTCAACATAATCGCTGGTGAAAATGATCCATTTTCATTGGCAGTTGGTGTAACTGAACCGTCAGTAGAAATTAGATTATCATTGCCTATTCAGTTACACCAACCACCAGTGAAAATGACTGGCGGTTTTGTTAAGAAAATCGTTCCACTGGCAGTTTTATAAGCCGAACCCACCTGTTTATTCACTAGTAGAAAAGAGCTCAAAGCCTGCGGCACCCATAAATTATCACTAGCGGTTTCAGTTACCGCGCGCCAGTAAAAAAACCAGGTTGGCCCGACTTGGGAACCGCCAGTGGAAACATATTTCCACTGGCGGTTATCATAACACAACTGCTAGTGGAAATAGGATATTTATTTCCACTGGCGGTTGGTGTAACAGAACCGCCAGTGAAAATCTAATTTCCACTAGCGATTCTGTTACACCAACCGCCAGTGGAAATATCCTATTTCCACTGGCGGTTGTGTTACGATAACCGCCAGTGGAAATATGTTTCCACTGGCGGTTTTTCAAGCCAATCACCAGTGAACTATGTGTTATAAATACCACTCTTCCTCCCCCCAACAGGAGCTGTACGCTCGCAGCCAACTTCCATTGGAGGCGATTTTGGAGGTCCAGATTTCACAAAATACAAGGGGGGAGGTTTTGGTCTTCATTTTTTGGAAGAAGGTGGATAAGAAAGGTTGGTTTATGTTTCTTTGTCAATTTTTGTTCGTTCTTGCTCAATTTTAGCCACATTTTGGATCTAGGGTTTTACATATGAGAGAGAAGAGTATAGCTAGGTTATTTTCTCTATTTCCTCAAATGAGGTTGCTTAAGATGGTTAGATTTTGTCTATCCCCTCTCCTTTTTCATGTTTAGTTCTCAAATCAGTTTATCCATGACACATATTTAGTTGCTTAATGAATGGTGAATGCATGTGTTGGAGAGGGAGGATGATAGGTTTGGTAATTAAGATTGTTTTTATTAATTGTTATGAAAGGTTGGTTTAATTATGTTTCAATTGCCAATTATTGTTCATTTTTGCTCAATTTTAACTACATTTTGAAACTAGGCTTTCACCATGTGTTAGAGATAGGTTTGGGCATTAAGATTTTTTGTTTATTAGTTGCTAGGAAAGTTTGGCTTATGTTTCTTTTGCCAAATTTTGTTCATTTTTCCTCCATTTTAGCCACATTTTGGATCTAGGGTTTCACCATGTGTTAGAGATAAAGTAGTTAGGTTGCCTAATCCAACCGCCTATGACCTTTGTTGTATAAATACCCCTTCATCCTTCCCAACAAAAACTGTGTAGCTCGCGCGCAGCCCAACTTTCATTGGAAGGCCAGATTTCACAAAATACAAGGGGGAGGTTTTGATCTTTATTTTTTGGAAGAAGGTCGCTAAGAAAGGTTGTTCATGTTTATTTTGCCAATTTTCTTTATCCATGATATATTTAGTTGTTAGGTAATATTGGTATATGTTTCTCTTGCCAATTTGTGTTCTTGTGTGTTTTATGTTACTTTTTTTTACATGTGATGATGGAGAGGATATCCTGGATGTATAACTTATCAAGGCTAGATCCATCATACATATCTGAGGTCCATAGGTTTATTGTTGTCGCTACGAACCATGCTTGGAGAACAAAGACAAAGCACATATATTGTCCATGCATGGACTGCAAAAATGTTGTTGTATTTGATGACGCAGAACAAATCATATCTCATCTGGTATGCCGAGGATTTGTGAAGGATTACATAATTTGGACAAAGCCTGGAGAGGGCAGCTCTTCGCCTTATACAGCTGGAAACCCTGCGAACATCGACGACAGCTTTCAGTTCGTTCACGAGACACAACAACCTCTTCCACAGAGCGAACATGTAGTGCCAAATGTTACTGATCATGGTTACGCTAGAGGAAATGAACGTGAAAGAACCCATGTTCTGCCAAATGTTATGGACGAGGAAGATGCAGAGTTGTTAGAGGCAATGTTGCATCGTCATACAGATCCATCGATGTTCTTCATGAAAGGTATGGAGTCCCTGAAGAAGGCAGCAGAAGAGCCTTTGTACGACGAGTCTAAGGGCTGTACCAAAGAGTTCACGACGCTCCGGTCTGTGTTAAAGCTGTTGATGTTAAAAGCTAGATATGGTCTGTCTGATGCTGGCTTCGATGCGTTCTTGAGTATTGTCGCAGACATGCTTCCAAAGGAGAACAAAGTGCCTGCTAACACATACTATGCAAAGAAACTAATCAGTCCACTCACTATGGGCGTGTAGAAATCACTGTATCCTTTATCGAGGTGATGATTATAAAGACTTGGAGAGCTGCCCAAAGTGTGGTGCAAGTAGGTACAAGACGAATAAAGACTATCGAGAGGAAGAGTGTGTTGCATCTGTGTCTAAAGGGAAGAAGCGAAAGAAAGCCAAAAAGAAGACATCAAAATCCACGAGCAAAGAAAAAGAAGAAGTAGAATATTATGCGCTCAAAAAGATTCCTGCTTTGGTGATGTGGTACCTCCCCGTCGTTGATCGATTGAGGTGTTTGTTCGCTAACCCTGAGGATGCCAAACTTATGAGCTGGCATGCTTCTGATGAGCATAAAAACGATGGGAAGCTTCGACATCCAGCCGATGGGAAGCAGTGGCAAGATTTCAATGAGAACCACCGAGACTTTGCCGATGAACCAAGAAATGTTAGGTTCGCACTGAGTACTGATGGAATGAATCCATTTGCTGAAAGGAGCAGCAAGCATAGCACATGGCCAGTGATCCTCACCATATACAACCTTCCTCCATGGTTGATGCAGAAACGGAAATACATTTTGCTAACCATCCTTATTTCTGGACCTACACAACCTGGAGTTGATATGGATGTATTTTTAGAGCCCTTAATGGAGGATATGAAAATATTGTGGGTAACGGGTGTTCAAATGTTGGATGAGTATCGTAAAGATTCATTCACGCTGAGAGTAATTATTTTTGTTACGATCAACGATTACCCTGCACTCTTCACATTATCAGGCCAGTTTAAGGGAAAGGTTGGCTGCACAGTATGCATTGATGAAACTGCTTACGTGTCCCTTACTGCATCTAAGAAGATAGTGTACATGAGGCACATACGCTTTTTATTGGAAGGACACATGTACCGCATGCGAAAGATGGATAAGTACTTTGACAATAATGGTGAACTATATTCTACTGCTCCATCGGGTAACAATAGAGGTCATAGAGTTTTTTAAATAGTCAGGAATATCAAGTTTGTTTTCGGGAAGAAGACAAAAGACGAAAAAACAAGGAAGGATGCCAAACCAGCTCCAGGGGCTATATTCAAGAAAAAGTCTATTTTCTTCGAGTACTTGCCTTACTGGAAAGAGTTAGATGTGTGGCATGCGATCGATGGTATGCACATTCAGAAGAACGTGTTTGAAAGCATAATTGGCACCTTGCTAGACATAAAGGGCAAAACAAAAGAAGGGCTCAATTCACGCATGGACTTGGTAAATTTAGGCATAAAAAGGAACTACATCCTGTTCTTCAAGAAAATGGGAAGTACCATCTCCCAGCAGCAAGCTACAATCTCAATGTAGATGAGAAACATGTGATGTGTGTTTGGCTTAAGAATTTGAAAGTCCCATCCGAATTCTGCTCTAGCATACGGAGTATTGTGTCAATGAAAGACCTGATAGTCACCAACTACAACTCACATGATTGTCATGTCATGCTGACTACATTCCTACCTATTGCCATCAGGGCTATAAATCCTTTGTTTTTAAAGATGGCAATCACACGGTTGTGCTACTTTTTCAATAGAATTTCACAAAAGGTAATTGACCGTGATGAGTTGGCATCTCTTCAGGAATTCGCAGTGGAGACAATATCACAGTTTGAGATGTGTTTCCCTCCATCGTTCTTTGATATTATGGTGCACCTTGTGGTGCACTTGGTGCTTCAAATAGAGGCATTGGGTCCTATGTACTTGCATGAAATGTGGACGTACGAGCGTTTCATGTCAATACTGAATGGCTATGTATCAACCCGTGCTCGTCCTGTGGCATCCATGATAGAGGGGTACTGTACCGAAGAGGCCATTGAGTCTGGAGGTCCATTCTGCAATAGTATCCAAAAAGACCAGGTTGCAATAGGTTTGCCTCTGTCACGACACGAGGGTAGATTGTATGGAAGCGGGAGGATGGGACGGAAATCTTTCATCCCACCAGATTACAATACAGTACTTGAGGCACATCACAGCATCCTACATCAGCTAGCGATAATAGAGCCATTTATCCAACAACACATCAATGAGCTTCACGAGCAAAATCCTGGGCATACAGCTGATTGGGTAATGAAGCAACATAAGCAGCGGTTCAACACATGGCTAATGGTGAAGGACATTCCACGTGGAGAAACAATAGAAGAACAAACCATCAAGGGGTTGGCATCTGGACCATCATGCCAGGTCACAACATGGCAAACCTATGACATTAGTGGATTCACATTTTGTACCAAGTCCAAGGACAAAAAGAGCATGTCACAAAACAGTGGTGTTCGATGCGAGGCCATAGATGATGAAACTGGTGAGATTATTACATATTTTGGCTTTATTGAGGACATATGGGAACTAGACTATGGTACATTTCAGATCTCGGTTTTCCGATGTCAATGGGTTGAAGACAAACATGTCACGGTAGACAACTATGGGGTCAGAGTTCTTGATCTAAGTAAGGTAGGTTACAGAGATGACCCATGGATCCTTGCTAATCGTGCTGCACAGGTCTTCTATGTTGAACAGATCATTTCTAACAATAAGAAGAAAAGCACCGACAAACCGAAGCATGTAGTTTTTCCTGGAAAATGTAATACCCAAAAGTATAAAAACGAAAATAGAGTTGAGCTCAATATTTTGTGACCTATATGTATCATCTCATGTGAAACTTCATTTAAAAACAAATAATTAATAAAGGACCTGCCACTAAATCATGCATCATGCCGAACTCTATTTTGTGTGCATTTTGTGACAATATGAAAATAATGTAAAAAGAAAATATGTTAATACCCAAATTAGAATTTAAATCCTAAAATAGATTCTAGAAATAAGAGAAGGAAAGAAATGAGCAAATACTACATAAAATAAAAATAAGAATGAATACCTTTCACACTGATATTTTCAAATTGTACCTTTAACTGAAAACAAGTTCACCACCAATTTGAATTTTAAATTGAGAATAAAAAAATGAGAAGAAAAGGAAATGGAGAATCAAAGAAAAGAAAAAGACCCACGAATTGGGCTGAAATCAACAAATTCGGCCCAACTCCGCCCGCACACACCCTGCAGCTCTCGCTGACGCACGGGCCCGGCCGTCAGCCTTCCTCCACGCGCCGATTCGTTCGTTGGCTGGTGGGCCGCCACTGTCAGCCATCTTCTTCCCGAAAACACCGTACTAGAACCCACTTGCCAAGCGCGCGGAATCCGCGTGGGATTCGCCCTCATCGCTGCTGCATCTGGTGTCAGCAGGCGTACTACCTCGAGTCACTATCGGGTGAGCCCCACTCGTCAGGTTCACCTTTCCCCAACGCCGCCGTCGCAACGGAATGCCGACCCATCGCCCTGGATTCTAGCACCCCACCTGCGTCGTGCTTTCCGTGGCCGTTGCAGCCATTGACCGAAATCCCCACCTCGGCCTCGTCCCTAGGCACTATAAGAATCCCCGCACCTCGGGAACCTGAAGCCATGCCCCCTTGAATAGCTCGCCCTGATGCAATGAAGGAATGGCGCCGCCGTGGGCCAACTTCGATCCACTACCGACTTAGCCTCGATCGCTGCCCGCGCGCCGTCACCAGGGGGGCCTTGGAAGCTTACACTGGGATCACCAGCAATCTGGGCTGTCTCCGGTGTGAGGAATTTCTCATCAGAGTTCAATCATCGCCACCGTCCGCATCCTACCGTGGCCAGGGTGCCCTTCGCGGCAAGCTCCGGTGAGAACCGTACCCTCATACTCACTAGGAACCAAGTACCTTTAGCACTTTTTAACTTAGAGTTCTGAGCTCGATGACGTAGTATCAGCCTGCGCCGGCCATGGCGCCGCCGTGGTGCAGTGGCCGCCGATGTGGCTGGGCGTCGTAGAAGGTGGGATGCGCCTGGGCCGTTGATGTGCGGTTGGGTGGTCCTGATTAGTTTAAAGATAACGCTTCTGATGAACGAACCTAGGGCGTTGATTAGTAGATGGTCGGTTAGATTTGATCACGACGTGAATCACTGCTGTTCGTTGATCTCTGATCGAGTGGGTGATATCGGATCAGGCTTAAGTAAATAGGGGTCGTAGATCTTGTATCCTGCGGTCATAAATCGATACCGGTTTGGGTCGTGGTGGATCTAATCGGGACCCTAGATTCTAGATCAAACGACCATAGTGTCACCGTACCCCTTCAGACCGACCCCTTTGCTAAACCACCCCTATGATTCCAGGGAACCAACCCGCAGTCCACCCTGTACAGTGCACTGAGTCATAGGAATTCTTGCACGCTAGCCCCTGTGCTTCTGGTTAATTGGTGCGCGGTTCAGACAGATCTAAAATCTATAGAATTTATTTAGAAAATGAGTTTTTATTAGGAAAACGATTCCTAGAATTTGTATAATTCATAGAAAATGCATATGAACTCCAAATTGGTCCATTCCAGTTCCTAAATTTTTGTAATATTATTGTCTATCCATTGGTGCCACTTTTATGGCATGAAAGACACAATAAATTTATTTAGTACTTAATCTTGTATTAAATACATAAAACTTTGGAAATTCATAACTTAAAATCCATAACCCCGAATTTAATGATTCCAGTTTCTATGATCCTATTTTAATGTCTAGATTATTACTGCGTATTTTATTTACATGTTTGGTGTAATGTTAATTTTTGCTATACTATGTATGTATTGTGTTGATGCGAGTAGACGAGCAAGCTACAGAGGATTCTGGGGTTCAGCTGGTAGAGACTGCTGAGCAGGAGCTCGTTGAAGGCAAGTTGTGCCCTTGACCACTTTTTACCCAATAATGTTCTTTAATATCACTTATTCATGCATAGGTTAATTTTGATGGGACCCGATAGGTCACCCTAGATTGTTTATCTCATTACCTTGTTTACCCCTGAATCACTTGGGTAGTTTGCTATTGCTTTACATGGTTTTGGGATAATCATTTATTATATCTATGTTCCAATTCTTGTTGTTATTTTATTTATGTTCATGTCAAGATCATTAATGTTAATTGGAACATAGAGCTTAACTTGAGAAACACGTGCCACCACAAGGGTTTAATGGGACTCCCTTGGCTGACTAATTAGGAAAGCTAGTGGAAGACTACCTTACCCGAAAGGGGCAAGGGCAGTAGGGGAGTGGTCAGTGTAGGGAGGTCCTTGGTTGATTTTGCTGCGATGACGGTCAGACAAGAACCCTGCATTGGAGCTTCCTATAACTGTAGCGGGTTTTCGGAAGCTAGTGGAACTTTGTAAAGGCATCGTAGTGTTGCCCTGCCGCGCTTCCTAGGTAGAGGTGTATGGGATTCGCGACCCCTTGGCGGATGGGTAGCATGACTTGTGGGTAAAGGGTACAACCTCTGCAGAGTGTAAAACTGGTATACTAGCCGAGCTCACGGTCATGAGCAGCTCAGGACTCTCTGATGATTAAATTATGGAACTTAAATTCAATTTTGTCATTTGCATATATGCATGGGTTTATTATTAATTTTGTTCTATTATTTTATTTAAGGTTTGGTATTTACTTACACATAGTAATTGCTAATAAAATTTTGACCAACTACTTAAAAGCAATGCTCAGCTTTAACCATTCTCTTTGATAAGCCTTACACTCCATGAGCTCCCACCTTTGGTGAGTTCATGTCACATTATTCCCCACGACTTGTTGAGCGATGAACGTATGTGAGCTCACTCTTGCTGTCTCACACCCCCCCCCCCACAGGAGAAGAGCAGGTGGTTCAGGAGGAGCCACAAGGCGAGGAGTATGATCTGATCTAGGTGGCGTTTCTCAGTTGACATTGGCGCCAACGATCCTTAGTTCGTTTCATGTTTATTCTTTTATTTTGTAATAAGTCTTCCGCTATGTAATAAATACTCTGATGTTTTATGACATTTATCTCTATACACTCTGTTATTATATATGTTGTCTTCTTGGCGCATGTATGAGATGCACCTGGCTTTGTTCCTTAAAGCCGGGTGTGACAGAAGTGGTATCAGAGGAAATGTTGACTGTAGGACGAAACCTAGATAGAAATGGACAAAACCCTTCCCTACTTACCTTCTGATTCATTCTATACTTACCTTACTCTAATTCTCTCTATACTTATCTTGATCCTGTCTCACCTTCTACTGTTCTACTCTGGTCATTCTTACCTTCTCTATTCTAAGACAAGACGGATTTCGCACCTTGGAATCCCTACCCCTATGACATTTTTAAGAGATAGGAGGCCTAAGACCAAACCAAAACTATTTTCTATATTTAAAAATGTTGTTTGATTGTTCTGATGATCAATGCCTGATTTGCTTCTTTGATTGATTGAAATAGTATAAACGGGCATCTTAGCATGTACCACCATAAGGTAATATATTAGCTTTAGTGGATAACACACTAATCTACTTAGCTAATAAATCCCCGCAGTAACATCCCTCGTAATTACTCGCCTTGTCTACAATCCTTGCTTTTCTTACCCTGTGTTTCTAACCCAGATGGGCTACCCCTATACTGTTAGAAGAGAGCAGTATAGACGTGATCCTTGGTATGTTATGGTTAAGAAAGGCAATGGCAGTTTATACACTATGCTAAAGGAACCATAGGACTCACCAGTTCCAAAGGAAAAAGATTTGAAGTTGAAGTTGCAGTAACTACCACCATCAGACTAGCGACATTCTTAGTAGATGGGAAGTTTGTTGGTGTCAGTATCCGTGTGGTTAGAGATTTTTCGGATGTCTTCCCAGAAGAGTTATTAGGGATGTCACCAGATATGGAAGTTGAGTTGGTCATTAATCCCTTATCTAGGACTGCCCCTATTTCTAAACAGCCATACATGATGTCCGTAGAAGAGCTAAAGGAACTTAAGAAGCCATTAACGAAATTACAAGAGGTTGGGTACATTCGTTCGAGTTCCTCACCATGGGGAGCGCCGGTTCTGTTTGTACAGAAGAAGGATGGATCACAGCGGATGTGTGTGGACTGTAGGTCTCTTAATGATGTTACTGTGAAGAACAAGTATCCGTTGCCCCGTATTGAGGATTTATTTGATCAGATGAGAGGTGCTAGAGTATTTTCGAAGATTGATCTCCGATCCGGATACCATCAGATGAGGATTAGACCATCGGATATTCCCAAGACGGCTTTCTCGACTCGATATGGACTATATGAGTTCACTGTTATGTCGTTTGGATTAACCAATGCACTAGCTTATTTTATGAACTTGATGAATAAGGTGTTTATGGAGTATTTGGACAGATTCGTCGTATTATTCATCGATGATATTCTTATCTATTCCAAGAGTGATAGCGATCATGAGGAACATCTGAGATTGGTGCTACAGAAGCTACGAGATAACCAGCTATATGCCAAGTTCAGCAAGTGCGAGTTTTGGATTGGCGAGGTGCCATTTCTTGGTCATATTATTTCTAATGGAGGAATTTCGGTGGATCCTGCTAAGGTTAAGGAGATAATGGAGTGGAGAGTACCCACTACAGTTACTGAGATTCGGAGTTTCTTGGGATTAGCAGGCTATTATCGGAGATTTATTGAAGGATTTTCTAAGATTGCTAAACCTATGATTTCACTTTTGGAAAAAGGAAGAGAATTTAAGTGGGACGAGAAGTGCCAAGACAGCTTTGATCAATTGAAGAAAAGATTGATGTCGCCACCAGTATTGGTTATGCCGGACTTACAGAAAAGATTTGATATCTATTGTGATGCATGTGGCCAAGGCTTAGGATGTGTGCTCATGCAAGAAGGACATGTGATTGCTTATGCTTCTCGTCAGCTACGCAAACATGAACTGAGCTACCCCACTCATGACTTGGAATTGGCAGCCGTTGTGCATGCACTTATGATTTGGAGACACTACATTATGGGAACCAAGTGTCAAGTGTACACGGATCATAAGAGTTTGAAGTATATATTCACTCAGAAGGATCTCAACCTTAGGCAACGGCGTTGGTTGGAGCTTATTAAAGAATATGATTTGGAGATTCACTATCACCCGGGCAAGACAAATTTGGTTGCAGATGCCTTGAGTCGAAAGGAGCATGTTCATTCAACTGATGTTGCCCAGCTGCCCGATGAGATTGTTGAGGATTTTAAAAGACTTAACCTAGGGATAGTTGCTCACACTGAAGGAGTTACTATTGAAGTGGAACCTACCTTCAAGCAAAGGACAGATTGGTGATGCTAAAATATAAGAGATTAAGGATCTGATTACTGAAGGGCGAGGTCCAGAATTCACAAAAGATGAGCAAGGCATAGTATGGTTCAAGAATCGGATGTGTGTTCCTAATATTGAAAGCCTTCGAGAGACTATTTTAAAGGAGGCCCATGACTCGGATTATTCTATTCATCCTGGTAGTACCAAGATGTATCAGGATTTGAAGCAGAAGTATTGGTGGTATAGATTGAAAAGAAATGTAGCTGCACATGTGGCTATGTGCGATGTATGTCAAAGAGTTAAGGCTGAACACCAGAGGCCAGCTGGACTATTGCATCCACTGAAGATACCCGAGTGGAAATGGGAAGAGATTTGTATGGTTTTCACTATTGGATTGCCTCACACCTCGAAAGGATATGATTCTATATGGGTTATTGTGGATAGACTGACCAAAGTGGCTCATTTCATTCCGGTCAAGACTACTTATAAAGTATCTCAATTGGCAGAGTTATATATGGCTCGGATTGTGTCTCTACACGGTGTACCAAAGAAGATCGTTTTGGATAAGAGGATCACAGTTTACCTCCAGATTTTGGAAAAGTTTCATGAGAATATGGATGCGAAGTTCGGCCTATCATCCTTAGACTAATGAACAGACTAAAAGGACTAATCAAGTATTGGAGGACATGTTGAGAGCTTGTGCACTTCAACATGGAGGAAGTTGGGATAAAAGTCTACCATATGTTGAGTTCTCATATAATAACAGCTATCAGGCCAGTTTGAAGATGTCACCTTTTGAGGCTTTATATGGCAGGAAATGCAGGACTCCTCTATATTGGGATCAGACTGGAGAGAGACAGTTCTTTAGGCCTGAACTGATTCAAGAAGCAGAAGAACAAGTCCGTATAATACGAGAGAATTTGAGGGTAGCTCAAACCAGACAAAAGAGCTACGCAGATAATAGAAGGAGACCACTGGAATTTGAAGAAGGAGATTATGTGTATCTCAAGGTGTCACCACTTCGTGGAATGAGGAGATTTAAAGTCAAGGGCAAATTGTCCCCTCGCTTCATTGGACCTTTCTTGATCTTAAAGCGAGTTGGAGAAGTGGCATATCAACTAGAACTACCCAATCACCTAGCAGATGTACATGATGTATTCCATGTATCTCAGCTGAAGAAATGTCTCAGGGTACCTGAGGAACAGTTACCGATGGAGGAACTTAGTGTTCAAGACGATCTGATGTATGCAGAGTACCCTACCAAGATTCTGGACACTTTGACTCGAGTTACAAGGAATAAGGTTATAACGATGTGTAAAGTGCAATGGAGTCACCACGGAGAAAATGAAGCTACTTGGGAGAGAGAAGAAGAGCTTCACATAGATTTTCCTCATCTTTTCACTAGTCCTTCCTAAATCTCGAGGACGAGATTCTTGTTAAGGGGGGTAGAATTTGTAATACCCAAAAGTATAAAAACGAAAATAGAGTTGAGCTCAATATTTTGTGACCTATATGTATCATCTCATGTGAAACTTCATTTAAAAACAAATAATTAATAAAGGACCTGCCACTAAATCATGCATCATGCCGAACTCTATTTTGTGTGCATTTTGTGACAATATGAAAATAATGTAAAAAGAAAATATGTTAATACCCAAATTAGAATTTAAATCCTAAAATAGATTCTAGAAATAAGAGAAGGAAAGAAATGAGCAAATACTACATAAAATAAAAATAAGAATGAATACCTTTCACACTGATATTTTCAAATTGTACCTTTAACTGAAAACAAGTTCACCACCAATTTGAATTTTAAATTGAGAATAAAAAAATGAGAAGAAAAGGAAATGGAGAATAAAAGAAAAGAAAAAGACCCACGAATTGGGCTGAAATCAATAAATTCGGCCCAACTCCGCCCGCACACACCCTGCAGCTCTCGCTGACGCACGGGCCCGGCCGTCAGCCTTCCTCCACGCGCCGATTCGTTCGTTGGCTGGTGGGCCGCCACTGTCAGCCATCTTCTTCCCGAAAACACCGTACCAGAACCCGCTTGCCAAGCGCGCGGAATCCGCGTGGGATTCGCCCTCATCGCTGCTGCATCTGGTGTCAGCAGGCGTACTACCTCGAGTCACTATCGGGTGAGCCCCACTCGTCAGGTTCACCTTTCCCCAACGCCGCCGTCGCAACGGAATGCCGACCCATCGCCCTGGATTCTAGCACCCCACCTGCGTCGTGCTTTCCGTGGCCGTTGCAGCCATTGACCGAAATCCCCACCTCGGCCTCGTCCCTAGGCACTATAAGAATCCCCGCACCTCGGGAACCTGAAGCCATGCCCCCTTGAATAGCTCGCTCTGATGCAATGAAGGAATGACGCCGCCGTGGGCCAACTTCGATCCACCGCCGACTTAGCCTCGATCGCTGCCCGCGCGCCGTCACCAGGGGGGCCTTGGAAGCTTACACTGGGATCACCAGCAATCTGGGCCGTCTCCGGTGTGAGGAATTTCTCATCAGAGTTCAATCATCGCCACCGTCCGCATCCTACCGTGGCCAGGGTGCCCTTCGCGGCAAGCTCCGGTGAGAACCGTACCCTCATACTCACTAGGAACCAAGTACCTTTAGCACTTTTTAACTTAGAGTTCTGAGCTCGATGACGTAGTATCAGCCTGCGCTGGCCATGGCGCCGCCGTGGTGCGGTGGCCGCCGATGTGGCTAGGCGTCGTAGAAGGTGGGATGCGCCTGGGCCGTTGATGTGCGGTTGGGTGGTCCTGATTAGTTTAAAGATAACGCTTCTGATGAACGAACCTAGGGCGTTGATTAGTAGATGGTCGGTTAGATTTGATCACGACGTGAATCACTGCTGTTCGTTGATCTCTGATCGAGTGGGTGATATCGGATCAGGCTTAAGTAAATAGGGGTCGTAGATCTTGTATCCTGCGGTCATAAATCGATACCGGTTTGGGTCGTGGTGGATCTAATCGGTACCCTAGATTCCAGATCAAACGACCATAGTGTCACCGTACCCCTTCGGACCGACCCCTTTGCTAAACCACCCCTGTGATTCCAGGGAACCAACCCGCAGTCCACCCTGTACAGTGCACTGAGTCATAGGAATTCTTGCACGCTAGCCCCTGTGCTTCTGGTTAATTGGTGCGCGGTTCAGACAGATCTAAAATCTATAGAATTTATTTAGAAAATGAGTTTTTATTAGGAAAACGATTCCTAGAATTTGTATAATTCATAGAAAATGCATATGAACTCCAAATTGGTCCATTCCAGTTCCTAAATTTTTGTAATATTATTGTCTATCCATTGGTGTCACTTTTATGGCATGAAAGACACAATAAATTTATTTAGTACTTAATCTTGTATTAAATACATAAAACTTTGGAAATTCATAACTTAAAATCCATAACCCCGAATTTAATGATTCCAGTTTCTATGATCCTATTTTAATGTCTAGATTATTACTGCGTATTTTATTTACATGTTTGGTGTAATGTTAATTTTTGCTATACTATGTATGTATTGTGTTGATGCGAGTAGACGAGCAAGCTACAGAGGATTCTGGGGTTCAGCTGGTAGAGACTGCTGAGCAGGAGCTCGTTGAAGGCAAGTTGTGCCCTTGACCACTTTTTACCCAATAATGTTCTTTAATATCACTTATTCATGCATAGGTTAATTTTGATGGGACCCGATAGGTCACCCTAGATTGTTTATCTCATTACCTTGTTTACCCCTGAATCACTTGGGTAGTTTGCTATTGCTTTACATGGTTTTGGGATAATCATTTATTATATCTATGTTCCAATTCTTGTTGTTATTTTATTTATGTTCATGTCAAGATCATTAATGTTAATTGGAACATAGAGCTTAACTTGAGAAACACGTGCCACCACAAGGGTTTAATGGGACGCCCTTGGCTGACTAATTAGGAAAGCTAGTGGAAGACTACCTTACCCGAAAGGGGCAAGGGCAGTGGGGGAGTGGTCAGTGTAGGGAGATCCTTGGTTGATTTTGCTGCGATGGCAGTCAGACAAGAACCCTGCATTGGAGCTTCCTATAAACTGTAGCGGGTTTTCGGAAGCTAGTGGAACTTTGTAAAGGCCTCGTAGTGTTGCCCTGCCGCGCTTCCTAGGTAGAGGTGTATGGGATTCGCGACCCCTTGGCAGATGGGTAGCATGACTTGTGGGTAAAGGGTACAACCTCTGCAGAGTGTAAAACTGGTATACTAGCCGAGCTCACGGTCATGAGCAGCTCAGGACTCTCTGATGATTAAATTATGGAACTTAAATTCAATTTTGTCATTTGCATATATGCATGGGTTTATTATTAATTTTGTTCTATTATTTTATTTAAGGTTTGGTATTTACTTACACATAGTAATTGCTAATAAAATTTTGACCAACTACTTAAAAGCAATGCTCAGCTTTAACCATTCTCTTTGATAAGCCTTACACTCCATGAGCTCCCACCTTTGGTGAGTTCATGTCACATTATTCCACACGACTTGTTGAGCGATGAACGTATATGAGCTCACTCTTGCTGTCTCACACCCCCCCACAGGAGAAGAGCAGGTGGTTCAGGAGGAGCCACAAGGCGAGGAGTATGATCTGATCTAGGTGGCGTTTCTCAGTTGACATTGGCGCCTGTTGGGACTATGCTTCGTCGCCGAAGGTCTTGTAGGAAGAAGCAGCTTGCGGCTGAAGCTGTTCGTATGAGATGACCGAAGGTTCCTCTTCATGAAGCTTCGGTATTACAAACCGACTTAAAAGTAGAATGACCCTCTAGTCCATAAGTGCCTAGGTCGCTGTTGTAATCCTTTGTGAGGGACATAATTGTAATTTCTCACAGGCTGTGTCCTGTGCCTATAAATAGTGAACAGTATTCCCTTACTGTTCACGGATTCTGGTTTTTGCAAACACGTCATTCAGGAACCAATCTTTGCCAAGGCAGAGGTATAATTGTATTCAACAATTCAATATATTAAGTAAATACAATATGTTCCGTTTATGATTCATTTACCTTTGATACTCTTTATTTTATGTTATCTTATACAATCTATTAAAATTCAATTACGAAGACTTAACCTTCGTAATTGTATTGCCATCAACCTTCGTCCAAGGTCCATTATCCTCAAGGGAGTAATGCTTCGTGGACGAAGGACATTAACATTTAACATTTTATGTTGCCTTGTTCTTAACTCATAGAATTTGAGAACAAGTCCCCAACATTGGCGCCCACCTCTGGTGAACTCACTTCCACTTTCTGAGCTGATGGCTTCGTTCAATGATCGAGTTGGAGCTGCTTCGGCTCCGAAGCTTGTGCTCCCGATAACAGGTGGTTCGTGCTCAGAACTAGCTAACAAAAAGCAAAAGAAAGAGGCGCAGAGAAGGGTACAACATGTTGGAGTGCAGGGACCCTTCATCAAGTCAAGGTGGTCCCACATTCCAATCACCTTCTCCCAGGAGGACCTTCAGCTCAAAGATTTTCCTCATAACGATGCTATGGTTATCTCTTACGTTATCAAAGGGTTTCTTGTCCACAATGTCTTGGTTGATACAGGCAGTGCAGCTGATATCATATTTGCTAAGGCCTTCAGACAAATGCAAGAGCTAGAAGATAAGATTCATGATGCTACACACCCTCTCTGTGGCTTCGGAGGAAAACAGATTGTAGCACTGGGCAAGATCACCATGCCAGTAACCTTCGGATTCATCAACAACACCAGAACTGAGCAAGTTATGTTTGACATTGTTGACATGGAATATCCTTACAATGCAATTATTGGTCGTGGCACCCTCAATGCTTTCGAAGCAATTCTTCATCCTGCTTACCTTTGCATGAAGATACCTTCGGATCAAGGACCCATTGCTATTCATGGGAGTCAGGAAGCTGCCAGAAGGGCTGAGGGAAATTGGACTGACTCAAAAGCAATCCATAACATAGATGGAGCTGAAGCTTGTGAACAGTACAAATTTAGAAGGGAGAAAGCAGCTTCAGCAGACCAGCCGAAGCCCATGCTCCTATGTGAGGACATAGCAGAGCAGAGGGTGCTATTGGGCTCCCAATTATCTGAAGAACAGGAGAAAACCTTGATAAGGTTTTTGTTCAACAACAAAGATGTTTTTGCATGGTTAGCCAATGATCTTTGCGGAGTTAACAGGGATGTTATTGAACACTCGCTCAATGTTGACCCATCCTTCAGACCCAGAAAGTAGAGGCTTCGGAAAATGTCTGATGACAAGGCCGAAGGTGCTCGTAATGAAGTCAAAAGACTCCTCAGTGCAGGAGTTATCAGAGAAGTAAAGTACCCAGAATGGCTAGCTAACACTGTTATGGTAAAAAAGGCCAATGGCAAATGGCGAATGTGTATCGATTTTACAGATCTAAACAAGGCCTGTCCGAAGGACGAATTCCCACTGCCAAGGATAGACTCCTTAGTTGATGCAGCAGCTTCGTCAGAGCTTATGAGTCTTCTCGATTGTTATTCAGGTTATCATCAAATTTGGATGAAGAAGGAGGATGAACCGAAGACCAGTTTCATAACCCCTAGTGGAACATATTGTTACCTTCGGATGCCTGAGGGGCTCAAGAATGCTGGAGGAAGTTTCAGCAGAATGACTGCGAAGGTTCTCCAGTCTCAGATAGGCAGAAATGTGCTAACTTATGTTGATGATATCATTGTAAAAAGCACGAAGCAGGAAAATCACATTGCTGATTTGCAGGAGACCTTCGCCAGTTTTAGACAAGCTGGTCTAAAGTTGAATCCAGAAAAATGTGTCTTCGGAGTAAAGAAGGGGAAATTTCTTGGATGCTTGGTTTCAACAAAGGGAATTGAAGCTAATCCAAGTAAAATTGAAGCTATACTTCGAATGGAGCCACCAACTACAAAAAAGGGGGCCCAAAGATTGACAGGGAGGCTGGCATCTCTCAATAGATTTATATCCAGATCTGCAGAAAGAAATTTACCATTCTTCGAAGTGTTGAAATCAGCCGAAGTCTTTCAATGGGGACCAAGCCAACAAAAAGCCTTCGAGGAACTGAAGCAATATTTGATAGATTTAACAACATTAACTCCACCAACGCCAGGGGCTCCTTTGTTATTATATGTGGCAGCTTCGCACTCAGCGGTAAGTGCAGCACTTGTTCAGGAGAAGCTTGATGGCCAAGTCAAGAAGCAGGTCCCAGTGTATTTTGTATCTGAAGTTCTTAGCATATCAAAGAAAAACTATACAGAATTGGAGAAGGTGTTATATGCTGTTTTGATGGCATCCAGGAAGCTTCGGCATTACTTTCAAGCATACAATATTGTTGTTCCTTCTTCACAGCCGTTGAAGGATATTATGAGAAACAGAGAAGCTACTGGGCGGATTGGAAAATGGGCTGCCGAGCTCAATGAATTTTGCATTGATTATGTACATAGATCTTCGATCCAGTCTCAAGCGTTGGCAGATTTCATCGCCGATTGGACGCCAGGGGCTCAGGATGAAGAAACAAATAAAGATGCCGAAGTATGGACAGTGTTTTGCGATGGGTCTTGGGGAACCTTCGGAGCAGGAGCAGCCGCTGTGTTGGTTTCACCATCCAAAGTTAAGACTTGTTATGCGGCAAGACTCGATTTTAGTTGTACAAACAATATTACTGAGTACGAAGCCCTGCTTTTGGGTCTTCGGAAGCTAAAAGCAATGGGAATCAGAAGGGCCATTCTTAAAACTGATTCCCAGGTTGTTTCGGGTCATATCGACAATAGTTGCAAGGCTAAAGATCCGAAGCTTGAAAAATATCTAGACATGGTTCGAAGAGTCGAAGCTTCCTTCGAAGGATTTTCTGTCAAAAATATCCCTCGAGGACAAAATGAGCATGCTGATTTGCTAGCTAAGTCAGCAGCACAAGGGCTGCCCTTACCTTCGGATGTGTTCTTCGAAACAATAAAAGCACCTTCAGTGGAACTTCTTGAAAGGGCAGTCCTCAATATATCTCCTGTTTATAGCGAAGATTGGAGAACTGAGATCATCAATTACCTTCAGGGTAAATTCCTTTCAGATGACGAAACTTATAACAGGAGGATAGAGGCAAGAGCTCGTCCATATGTCATGATAGAAGGGGAGTTGTACAAGCATGGAGTTTGTGCTCCACTACTCAAGTGTTTATCTAGAACCGAAGGCATAGAATTGATGAAAGAAATACATGCAGGCCTGTGCGGATCTCACATTGGATCTAGGCCGTTACTTGGAAAAGTTTTCTGTCAAGGGTTTTATTGGCCGAAGGCAGCTTCGGATGCAGCGGAATTAGTTCAAAAGTGCGAAGGTTGTTAGAAATGTGCAAGAGATCAAAAACAACCTTCGTCCTTAACCCAGCTCATACAACCCATTTGGCCATTGCAAAGGTGGGGCCTTGACTTGTTAGGTCCGTTACCACCGGCCCAAGGAAACTTAAGATATGTTGTAGTGGCTGTGGAATATTTTTCTAAATGGATTGAGGCAAAGCCTTTAGCCACAATAACTTCGGCCACCATCCAAAAGTTTTTCTGGCAGAATATTGTTTGTCGTTTCGGGGTACCAAAGGCCATCACTGTAGATAATGGAACACAGTTCGACTCCGAAGCTTTCAGAGATTTCTGTGATCAAATTGGTACGAAGATCCATTTTGCATCAGTCAGGCATCCGGAGTCAAATGGACTCGTTGAAAGAGCCAATGGCATTATAATGACAGGAATAATGAAGTTAATCTTCAATCAACCTAGGGGAAAGTGGCCAGATCAATTAATCAAAGTGGTATGGAGCCACAACACAACAATATCAAGGTCAACAGGCTTTACTCCATTCAAACTATTGTTTGGTGACGAAGCAATAACTCCGGAGGAAGCCAAAACTAGATCAATAAGAGTAGTAGCTTCGGCAGAGTTAGATTCTGAAGCTGTTTATTCTGTGGAAAAAGATGCTATAGAAGGGATCAGGCTTCAAGCTGTGGAGAACATCAATAAGTATCAAGCCGAAACAATCAAATGGCGTGATAGAAAGGTTCGGCTAAAGAACATTGAGCCAGGACATTTGGTGCTTCGGCGAGTGGCTAACCCAGATACAGTGGGCAAGTTGCAGTTGAAATGGGAGGGACCTTTCTTAGTAGCATCTTCGTCAAGACCCGGTTCATACAGATTGAAGGATATGGACGGCAACGACATTCCTAGATCTTGGAATGCGGATGAGCTTCGGCGATATTATGTGTAACTTGATGTAATTTTTTATGTTTTTTCTTTTTCAGGGCACCCTTTTCCTTTCCGAAGGGGGAGAAAGGTTTTTAATGGGGCCATCATATGTAATTTCCTTTTTTAGTTCTATAAGAGCAAAATCCCCCAAGGAATGTAAATGTAAAAGCTGAGAACGCACCATCGAGTGCCGAAAAGTAAAAAGTGAAGAAGCTCCAAAGTCGTTCCTAAGGGAATGCAGAGCTTACAGTGAAAAGTCAACGTTGATTCCGCCGAAAGTAAAAGGCGAAGAAGCTCCAAAGTCGTTCCTAAGGGAATGCAGAGCTTACAGCGAAAAGTCAACGCTGATTCCGCCGAAAGTAAAAGGCGAAGAAGCTCCAAAGTCGTTCCTAAGGGAATGCAGAGCTTACAGCGAAAAGTTAGCACTGATATGTGATTGTTTCTAAGGAAATAATGGTTGTGATTATGGATTCGGATATGTGTTTGGACATTCATTTGCACATCACATTACATCATAGCATTTGCATTCATAAACATTCATCCAGGCATATGTAGGATAATCATCATCATAGCATAAGTGGTTGCTTCGGCGAAAAGAAAAAAAAGAGAAGAGCTTCTTCGTGTACGAAAAGAAGAGCTTCGGAAGAAAGGGAAATGTTGTTTTCTATGCTTTGCTGTGTACGAAAAGAAGGGAAGGTGTTTTTTCGCCTTCGGCTCAAAAAGATAATTTCGTCCACATCAAAGCACCTCTCATACATTAATGGAAGGATAAGTGCATAATACAAGGTATGAACAGAATTCATTAAAGACAAGTTTAGTTACATTTACAAAAGTTATCTCAAAAGTTTCTTGAGTCTGTCTACAGTCTACTCCTACTTAATCTTCAAGGGATCTCAACTTCGGCGTCATTCTTTTTAATCATCGGCTTCGGCTTCGTCCTCCTACATGAATTAAGTTGTTGTAAGTCAAAATCGAGCTTGAAGGAAGAGGTAAGCACAAGGTATGATTTCTTACTGGTTCAAGATGACTCCGAGCTTCGTCTCCAGCCTTTTCTCGCCCGCCTTTTGTCCATATCATCTTTACAAATCTATTGGAAATGCTTCGGGCGAGATCAGGAATGTCATCTAGAATTGATGGCGATAAAGTGAAATTGGGCCTATTGACAATCTTTCCATGATCGCAGCCAGCTTTTAGGAAAGCTGCAGCAGTGCCCCGAGAAGCTACCCAGGCGCAGAAGTCACCGTGCCCGGCTATAACTTCGTCAAGCTCATCAATTTCACCCTCAATATGTTCGAAGGTCTTTGGTAAAACTTCAGCTGACGGTGTGAACTTCTCACTGCTAGCTCCGACCGAATGGAAAATTTTTCTCAATCGTTGAATACATTTGTTGCTAAATTCTAAACATTTGTCTTGAAGGCCCGCCAATAGTTCTTTCAAAACTAAATTTTGTTGGACTTCGGCTTCAAGTTTTGCATTAAGTTCTTGCTTTTCTCGTTCAAACTGTTCAGATTGGCAGAGAAGCTTCGTGTTCAGTTCTGTTATTTTAGCTTCAGCTTCCGCCAATAAGCCTTCAGTCGCTTGAAGCTCGAAGTTCTTCTTTTCAATAGTAGCTGATTGCTCTTTTATTTTGCCTTCTAAATTTTCAATTATAACTTCGTGTTTCTTGTCTTCCAGATCTTGTTGCATTTTCAAAGCTTTGCTCAACAGCATACTCTGCACGAAAACAACCTTCGTTAGACATGTCTTCATTATCCAAAACAATAAAAGTCAGGGGAAAAATAGTTCACCTTGAAATTGGAATAAAATAAACTACCAACGATATGTTGTCGTCGGTAGCGGCTAATGTCCGTTTCTAGCTTCGGAAAACCGATACTCTTTGACAGAGTACCGATAACCTTAGCTCCAGTTTGATTCCGGATACAGTTCAATTTTTCATCATCAATACCTCCGAAGAGGAGTGCTCCTAGTTTATATCCGCAAGATTTGGCGTACTCTTTAAGCTCTTCTATTTCGGTTTTTGACAATTTTTCTCCAACTAAATTTTGAAATATGAAGGCCTCGTCCTCTGAAGCTTCGTCAGCAATTTCCTTTTCTTTCCCCGACGCTGCGGCCACGGCTTCTTCGGCGGCAGTAGTAGCTTCTTCTGTGGCCATGTCTAGCAGCATTTTGTCGATGTGTTCAATTGTGCTTTCCAAGTTCAAATCTTCAATTGAGGTAGCTTCGGCAGCCGCGACCTCCGAAGGTGTGATTTCAATATTTGTCATTCCCTCAGCCGGCGGTATCTTCTGAGCTGAAGCTCTCGGTGGTGTCTTGTCAATGACCTCTGTTACACCGATGATTCTTTGTCTTTTTTGCTTTAGTCGTTTTCTTCGTTTTTTCGGGCTCCTTTTCCCTCTGAAAAAACTTTGTCAGTTGAGGCCCCAATGGACTTAGCTTCGCAGGCAGGGATTCAGTCATTACCTTCAAAATTTCCTCCACGTCAGTGGCAGAGTGTGATGCGGGGGTTTCTTCTTCGTCGGATACTTTTTGCTTCGGAGAAGATGCTTTCCTCTTCTTCGGAATTTTCTTCTTTGATGGTTCTTTCTCATCTTCATTTAAGGCTTCGGTTATCCTTTTCCTTTTCTGGCTTCCGACACCTTTATTCAGATTTTCGTAGTCAGGATATTCAAAACCCAAGGCATCCAGCACTCGATTTAGTCTTCGCTTCGGACGGGTGCCGAAGGCCGCGGTCATCAACTGATCTTCTTTTTTGGAATAATTGCCAAGTATTTCATTGCACATTACTTCAATTGTATCCAGCCACTCTTGGCAAGGTGTTTTAAAGTATTTCTTAAACTTGAAATAGTAAGGTAACCGCACAAGTTCACCTTTTTTCTTCTCCCCCTTTAACTTCGGCATTTCCCATTCTTTCAAACTAGGAAAAACCTTGAAAGCCAAAAACTCCTGAACCAGGTCTCTTGTACTGATATGCTCCGCAATAATTCTAAATTCATCCAACGCTTGTTGGGTTGGACCTTCTGGTGTCATGTTGCAACGAGGTCGAGTTTCTCCGAAGATTAGCTCAAGTGGACTTTGCACAAGCTTCTCCTTGTCATCTTCAACCTTGACATAGAACCACTCCGACTTCCAGCCTACTGCCCATTTGCTTCGGTAGCTGATTACAGGAAACTTTGTGGTTTTCCGATAAGCAAAATTATAGCAACCAAAATTGTCATGTAATCCATCTTTTCTAGCCTTCGTCTGATAGTGCAGCTCGTGAACTCGACAAAAGCTGTCCGCAAACGGCTCCACCGCTTGGCTTCGGAGGGCCCAGATATAAACACTAAGCCTAACGAAAGCGTTAGGAGTCAACTGATGAAAATAGATACCAAACCTCTTCAGTACCTCTGCAATAATCCCATGTAGGGGGAATCTTAATCCAGCCTTTAGAAAGCTTTGGAAAATGACTATTTCATCCTTCTCCGGCTTTGGGGTAGTTTCTTCCCCCCCGAAGCGTAATAGCTTCTTCTGACTTTCACTGAAAAAACCCGACTTTACCATCTTGGAGAGATCAGCCTTCGAAACAGTAGACTTTCCGAAGTCCAAGTGGCTAGGTTTACTTGGCATAGCAATACGATAATCATCTTCAGGATCACTTTCCTCAATGTTCTCTTCTTCTACTTCGGCAGTTGCTTGTTCTGCATCGCCACTGGTGATTTTTTCCGAAACTATCAGCCCGGATCGTTGCATTGCTTCGGAGATGGGAATAGTCTCCGAACCTTCAGCTTCGCCTCCCTCACGCTCAACCCTAGCGGTAGAACGTACTCTGGCCATTTAATTCTGAATTTGTGGGAATTAAATACTTTTTCTTCCGAAGTTTTTTCTTCTGACGAAGCAGGCTTCAAGCTGGAGCTTCGTTCGATTCCGAGAGTCAAGCTTCGGCTATGGTTAAAAATTTTGGCAGCAAAACAGTGCAAATAGCAATGAATGCTGTGGTAACTTCACACCTACTCGTCTGTTTATATAGTACTGCAGGTAAGAAGGCGAAGCGTTAGGATTTTTACACCAGGCGGACAGCCGCTTGCACTCGCTACGCGGTGGACCACAGAGACCAAACAGTAACTCTGCAAGGTGGGACCGCTATGCGCTGGGAAACTGAATCGTTTCTCGATAACGAGCTCAGGGAAGGTGTTTTTTGGACCTTCGGCTTCCTGAAGCTTAGGAGACTTTTTTCACGGATCAAGCTCGTTACGAAAAACGATCTAGCACCGCGAAAGGGGCTACTGTTGGGACTATGCTTCGTCGCCGAAGGTCTTGTAGGAAGAAGCAGCTTGCGGCTGAAGCTGTTCGTATGAGATGACCGAAGGTTCCTCTTCATGAAGCTTCGGTATTACAAACCGACTTAAAAGTAGAATGACCCTCTAGTCCATAAGTGCCTAGGTCGCTATTGTAATCCTTTGTGAGGGACATAATTGTAATTTCTCACAGGCTGTGTCCTGTGCCTATAAATAGTGAACAGTATTCCCTTACTGTTCACGGATTCTGGTTTTTGCAAACACGTCATTCAGGAACCAATCTTTGCCAAGGCAGAGGTATAATTGTATTCAACAATTCAATATATTAAGTAAATACAATATGTTCCATTTATGATTCATTTACCTTTGATACTCTTTATTTTATGTTATCTTATACAATCTATTAAAATTCAATTACGAAGACTTAACCTTCGTAATTGTATTGCCATCAACCTTCGTCCAAGGTCCATTATCCTCAAGGGAGTAATGCTTCGTGGACGAAGGACATTAACATTTAACATTTTATGTTGCCTTGTTCTTAACTCATAGCATTTGAGAACAAGTCCCCAACAGCGCCAATGATCCTTAGTTCGTTTCATGTTTATTCTTTTATTTTGTAATAAGTCTTCCGCTATGTAATAAATACTCTAATGTTTTATGACATTTATCTCTATACACTCTGTTATTATATATGTTGTCTTCTTGGCGCATGTATGAGATGCACCTGGCTTTGTTCCTTAAAGCCGGGTGTGACAGAAAACAACAAGCTATAGGAGTTGATGGTGTATCTGATTTAGAGGATTTTAACCAGTTCAACGACATGTCTCTTTTCATAGACCATCCAACCAAGATAAGGAACATTGAGCGAAGCATCCCACGCAATTCGATGCCCTGGGTACACCACGATGGACAAGGCAGAACAATAGCTCCCTAGATTATATAGTTGTCATGTAATTGATTATTGTTAGCGACAAACCGAAGCATGTAACTTTACACGACTTTCTAGTGACTTTCTAGAGAGGAGAGGGTGAGGGAGAGAGAGGAGAGAGAGATAGAAGAGAGAGAGAGAAGAGAGAAAGGAGAGAGAGGAGAGAGTGAGGAGAGAGAGAGAGAGAGGAGAGAGAGGGAGAGATAGAGGAGGGAGAGAGAGGGAAGAGAGAGGAGGGAGAGAGGAGAGAGAGAGGAGGGAGAGGGGAGAGAGGAGGGAGAGGATATACAGAGAGGAGAGAGAGAGAGGAGAGAGAGAGGAGAGGAGAGAGAGAGGAGAGAGAGAGGAGAGGAGAGAGAGGAGAGAGAGGAGGGAGAGAGAGGGGAGAGAGAGGAGCTAGGGAGAGGAGAGAGAGGAGAGAGAGGAGAGGAGAGAGAGAGGAGAGAGAGGAGGGAGAGAGAGAAGTAATATATAAATATATATATTATGTATACTAAATATATATATTTATATATTTAATATGTATACAAATTTATATACTTAATATATGTATATATTATAAAAAAATAATATACTACAAATATTACTACTGGCGGTTCACAACGAAAACCGCCAGTAGAAATGGCCTCCACAGTCTGTGGAAGGCATTTCTACTTGCGGTTCTCGATGACAACCGCTAGTAGAAATGGCCTCCACAGTCTGTGGAAGGCATTTCTACTGGAGGTTCTCGATGACAACTGCCAGTAGAAATTATTTCTACTGGCGGTTGTCATTGTCATCCGCTAGTAGAAATATCTCCTATATAAAGGAGCGCGCGTGGGGCCGAAAATTTCGCTAAGTCTTTAGCGCCCAGTCTTTTACACTTCCCGCCGTCAGGCTGCCGAAATTTCGCCCCGGCGATCTTCTCCGCCGTGCGCCGCCGTTGTCCCCGCGCCGTAGGTACGTTCCCCTCTCTCTCTCTCCCTTCTTCGACTTCGATCGCTCGGGCACGCCTGTTGGGACCATGCTTCGTCGCCGAAGGTCCTGCAGGAAGAAACACCTTCGGCAAAACCTATTTATACGTGATACCGAAGCTACCGCTCATGAAGCTTCGATATTATAGCATATCCGAGGATGAAGGATCGAACAGACTTAAAGATGGAATGAATTTTTAGTCCATAAGGGTCTGAGTCATAATTGTAATCTTTTGTAAGGGGTATGATTGTAATTTCTTACAGGCTGCGTCCTGTGCCTATAAATAGTGAACAGTACTCCTTTACTGTTCACGCAATCCTGTAATCGCTAACGCATTACTCTGGAATTATTGTTTTCTGCCAAGGCGAAGGTATAAATGTAACTAAATATCATGTTTTAATATTTCAATTTATATTATAAAAATAAATAAATAATGTTATTTATTCTTGGTATTCTTTAATGTTTTATATTTTATATTTCATTTCGCATTGTCTTATCTCTGAACACGAAGGTAGGATCTTCGTGATCTACCATCCATGACCTTCGCTCGAAGCTCATTAAATCCTCAGGGAAATGATGCTTCAGCGGACGAAGGGTTTTAACATTTAACATTCTATGTTGCCTTGTTCCTAATTCATAGCATTTGAGAACAAGTTCCCAACATTGGCGCCCACCTCCGGTGAACTCACTTCCACTTTTTTGAGACGATGGCTTCGTTCAAGAACCAAGCTGGAACTGCTTCGGCTCCGAAGCTGATCCTCCCGATAACAGGCGGTTCATGCTCAGAGCCGGCTAATAAGAAATAGAAGAAGGAGGCACAGAGAAGAGTACAACATGTAGGGGTACAAGGACCCTTCATCAAGTCAAGATGGTCTCACATTCCAATTACCTTCTCTCAAGAGGATCTTCAGCTCAAGGATTACCCACACAATGATGCTATGGTTATCTCTTGTGTGATCAAAGGATTTCTGGTCCATAATGTTTTGGTCGATACAGGCAGTGCAGCGGATATTATATTTGCTAAGGCTTTCAGACAAATGCAAGAGCCCGAAGACAAGATTCATGATGCTACGCACCCTCTTTGTGGCTTCGTAGGAAGACAGCTTGTAGCGCTTGGTAAGATTACCATGCCAGTGACCTTCGGATTCGTCAATAATACAAGGACTGAGCAAGTTGTGTTTGACATTGTCGACATGGAGTATCCTTACAATGCTATCATTGGTCGCGGAACACTCAATGCTTTCGAAGCAATTCTTCATCCAGCATATCTTTGCATGAAGATACCTTCGGATCAGGGACCTATTGCTATTCATGGGAGTCAGGAAGCTGCCAGAAAGGCCGAGGGGAATTGGACTGATTCAAAAGCAATTCACAATATAGATGAAGCCGAAGCTTGTGAGCAGTACAAATACAGAAGGGAGAAGGCTGCTTCGGCCGATCAGCCGAAACCCATGCTTTTATGCGAAGATATCGCAGAGCAGAAGGTGCTGCTAGGATCTCAATTGTCTGAGCAACAAGAGAAAACCCTGATAAGGTTTCTCTTCAACAACAAAGATGTCTTTGCATGGTCGGCTAACGATCTCTATGGCGTCAACAGGGATGTTATTGAACACTCGGTCAATGTTGATCCATCTTTCAGACCCAGAAAGCAGAGGCTTCGGAAGATGTCTGATGACAAGGCCGAAGGTGCTCGAAATGAAGTAAAAAGACTCCTCAGCGCCGGAGTCATTAGAGAAGTGAAGTATCCAGAATGGCTGGCTAACACTGTTATGGTAAAAAAGGCCAATGGCAAATGGAGGATGTGTATTGATTTTACTGATCTCAACAAGGCCTGTCCAAAGGATGAGTTTCCATTGCCAAGGATAGATTCCCTAGTTGATGCAGCAGCTTCATCAGAACTTATGAGTCTGTTGGATTGTTATTCAGGCTATCATCAAATTTGGATGAAGAAAGAGGATGAGCCAAAAACCAGCTTCATAACCCCTAGCGGAACATATTGTTACCTTTGGATGCCTGAGGGGCTCAAGAATGCTGGAGGAAGCTTCAGCAGAATGACAGTAAAGGTTCTTCATTCTCAGATAGGCAGAAATGTGCTAACTTATGTTCATGATATCATTGTAAAAAGCACGAAGCAAGAAAATCACATTGCTGATCTGCAGGAGACTTTCGCTAATTTTAGACAGGCTGGTCTAAAACTGAATCCAGAAAAGTGTGTTTTTGGAGTGAAGAAGGGGAAATTCCTTGGCTGCCTAGTTTCAACAAAAGGGATTGAAGCTAATGCAAATAAAATCGAAGCTATCCTTCGAATGGAACCACCAAGCACAAAGAAGGGGGCTTAATGATTGACAGGAAGACTGGCATCTCTCAACAGATTCATATCTAGATCAGCAGAGAGAAATTTACCATTCTTCGAAGTGCTGAAGTCAGCCGAAGTTTTTCAATGGGGACCAGTTCAGCAAAGAGCCTTCGAAGAGCTGAAGCAATATTTGATAGACCTAACGACGCTAACGCCACCAACACCAGGGGCTCCTCTGTTGTTATATGTGGCAGCTTCGCACTCAGCGGTAAGTGCGGCACTTGTCCAAGAGAATCTTGAAGGGCAAGTCAAAAAGCAAGCCTCAATATACTTTGTATCCGAAGTTCTTAGTTTATCGAAGAAAAATTATACAGAATTGGAGAAGGTGTTGTATGCTGTTTTGATGGCTTCCAGGAAGCTTCGACACTATTTTCAAGCATACAATATAATTGTCCCTTCTTCACAACCATTGAAGGATATTATGAGAAATAGAGAAGCTACTGGAAGGGTTGGAAAATGGGCTGCGGAACTCAATGAGTTCTGCATTGATTATGTGCATAGATCTTCGATTCAGTCCCAAGCGTTAGCAGACTTCATTGCTGACTGGACGCCAGGGGCTCAGGAAGAAGAAGCGAGTAAAGATGCCGAAGTTTGGACAATATCTGCGATGGTTCTTGGGGAACCTTCAGGGCAGGAGCAGCCGCTGTGTTGGTCGCACCCTCCAAAGTTAAAACTTGCTACGTAGCAAGACTTGATTTCAGTTGCACAAATAACATTGCTGAGTACGAAGCTTTGCTCTTGGGTCTTTGGAAGTTAAAGGCAATGGGAATTAGAAGGGCGGTTCTTAAAATTGATTCCCAGGTTATTTCTGGTCATATTGACAAGAGTTGTAAAGCAAGAGACCCGAAGCTTGAGAAATATTTAGACACGGTCCGAAGGATTGAGGCTTCCTTTGAAGGGTTTTCTGTCAAAAATATTCCTCGAGGAGAAAATGAACATGCTGATTTGCTAGCCAAGTCAGCAGCACAGGGGCTGCCCTTACCTTCGGAAGTATTTTTCGAAACAATAAAAGCACCTTCGGTTGAACTTCTTAAAAGAGCAGTCCTCAATATATTTCCTGTTTATAGTGAAGACTGGAGAACTGAGATCATCTCTTTCCTGCAGGGTAACTTTCTTTCAGATGACGAAGCTTATAACAAGAGGATAGAGGCAAGAGCTCGTCCATATGTTATAATAGAAGGGGAGCTGTACAAGCATGGGGTCTGTTCTCCACTACTCAAGTGTTTATCCAGAGCCGAAGGTATAGAATTGATGAAGGAAATACACACAGGCCTGTGTGGATCTCACATTGGATCTAGGCCTTTGCTTGGAAAAGTTTTTCGTCAAGGATTTTATTGGCCAAAGGCAGCTTCGGATGCAGCGGAATTAGTCCAAAAGTGTGAAGGCTGTCAGAAATGTGCAAGAGATCAAAAACAACCTTTGTCTCTAACCCAGTTAATACAACCCACTTGGCCATTGCAAAGGTGGGGTCTTGATTTGTTAGGTCCGTTACCACCAGCACAGGGGAACTTAAGATATGTTGTAGTGGCAGTGGAATATTTTTCTAAATGGATTGAGGCAAAGCCTTTAGCCACAATAACTTCGGTCACTATTCAAAAGTTTTTCTGGCAAAATAATGTCTGTCGCTTCGGAGTGTCGAAGGCTATTACTGTGGATAATGGAACGCAGTTTGATTCCGAAGCTTTCAGAGAATTTTGTGAACAAATTGGCACGAAGATCCATTTTGCATCAGTTCGGCATCCGGAGTCAAATGGACTTGTTGAAAGGGCTAATGGCATCATAATGACAGGAATAATGAAGTTAATCTTCAATCAGCCCAGGGAAAGTGGCCAGACGAATTAATCAAAGTGGTGTGGAGCCACAACACAACAATATCAAGATCAACAGGTTTTACACCATTCAAATTATTGTTTGGTGACGAAGCAATAACTCCGGAAGAAGCAAAAGCAGGATCAATAAGAATAGTAGCTTCGGCAGAAGACGAAGCTGAAGCTGATTACTCTGTGGAAAAAGATGCTATAGAAGGGATCAGGCTCCAAGCTGTGGAAAACATCAATAAATACCAAGCTGAAACAATAAAATGGCGTGATAGAAAGGTTCGGCTAAAGAATATTGAACCAGGACATTTGGTGCTTCGAAGAGTAGCCAACCCAGAGACAGTAGGCAAGTTACAGCTGAAGTGGGAAGGACCTTTTCTGGTAGTATCTTCGTCAAGACCCGGTTCCTACAGATTGAAGAATATGGACGGCAATGACATTCCTAGATCATGGAATGCGGATGAGCTTCGGCGATATTATGTTTAGCTTGATGTAATTTTTTCTATTCTTTCTTGTGGCACCCTTTTCCTTTCCAAAGGGGGAGAAAGGTTTTTAATGGGGCCACAACATGTAATTTTTCTTTTTCTTATTTTCAATTCTATAAGAGTAATATCCCCCAAAGATGTAAATGTAAAAGCTGAGAACACACCATCGAGTTCAAAGGAAAAAGAAAAGAAAACAGGGAGAAGCTCAAAAGTCGTTCCTAAGAGAATGCAGAGCTTGGAGCGAAAAATAAACGCTGATTCCGCCGAAGTTAAAGGCGAAAAAGTTCCTAAGTGAGGCTTACAGCGAAAAATAAACGCTGATTCCGCCGAAGTAAAAGGCGAAGAAGCTCCTAAGGGATGCTTACAGCGAAAAGTCAGCGCTGATACACCGAAAAATAAACGGTGAAGCCGAAAAATAAGCGGCAAAAAGATTTGAGTCATTCCTAAGGGAATGAAGGCTATGATTATGGCTTCGAATATATATTCGGATATTCCTTTGCACGATACATTACATCATGACATTTGCATTTATAAACATTCATTTAGACATACGTAGGATCATTATCATCATATCATACAAAAAAGGCAGATGCTTCGGCTATGAGGACAAAGCTTCGGAGAAAGAAGAAATTTTCATGCTTCGTTGTGTACGAAAAGAAGGGAAGGTGTTTTTCGCCTTCGGCTCAAAAAGAAAATTTCGTCCACAGCAAAGCAGGTTGTACACGGATAAAGGGGAAAAGATATATTACAAGGTACGCACAAATTTACATAAGTTTCTTTACAATCATATTACAAAATTTTCTCTAGAATCTTATGCAGCAAAGTCTTTCGGAGCATTTGTTAAGGCTTCAACTCGTCATTCTTCAGCTTCATCATCCCGTACATATTAAAACGGAATGAGAAAGGCGTAGAGTTCAAGGAGAAGGTAAAAGTAACAAGTATAAGTTTCTCACTGGCTTAAGGTGGCTCCGAGCTTCGTCACCAGCCATTTTTCGCCTGCCGTTTATCCAAATCTGGGTCATAAACCTGTTTCCTATGCTTCGAGCTAGGCTGGGGATGTCAACCAAATCTGCTGGCGACAAACTGAAGTTTGGCCTATTAACAATTTTCCCGTGTGTACAGCCAGCCTTCAGGAAAGCAGTAGCCGTGCCTCGAGAAGCTAACAGGGCACAGAAATCGGCATGCCCAGCGATAACTTCGTCAAGTGCATCAACTTCGCCCTCAATGTATTCAAAGGTGCTTGGCAGGTTTTCAGCTGAAGGTGTAAACTTATCAGAGCTGGCTCCAATTGAGTAAAACACATCCTTCTGCCGCTGCACGCATCGGTTACCGAAATCTAAGCATTTCTCCTGAAGCTCCTTCAATGATTTCTGCAAATTTGAATTCTTCTCAATTTCGGTCTTGAGACTTGTTTCGAGATTCTTCTTTTCTTGCTCAGATTTTTCTGATTTTATGAGTAATTCGCTGTTTAATTTCTCAATTTTGGCTTGAGCTTCAGCCAGTGAACCTTCCATAGAGTGAATGACGAAGTCTTTCTTCTCCAAGGCAGCTTCGTGATCTTTAACTTTGTTTTCAAGGTCTTGAACGACGAAGTCCTTTTTCTTCAAAGCAGCTTCGTAACTTTTGACTTTGTTTTCTAGATCTTTGATGGTAGCTTCGTTTTTCTCGTCTTCAAGATCTTGTTGCATCCTCAGCACTTTACTTAGTAATATACTCTGCCAAAACAACCTTCGTCAGAAAACATCTTAATTCAAAAAAAAAAACAATAAAAAATTGAGTTTGTACCTTGAAATTAGCATAGAGCAAGCTACCGGCGATATGCTGTCGCTGGTACCTGCAGAGGTCCGCTTCAATCTTCGGCAGGCCAACGCTCTTTGAGAAAGTCCTAACAACCTTGGCCTCGGTTCGATTCCGAAGGCATCTTAATTTCCCTTCATTGACTCCGCCAAACAACAGAGACCCTGGTTTGTATCCACAGGATATAGCATATTTCTTTAGCTCTTCTTTCTCAGTTTCTGATAACTCTTGTCCAAGTATATCTTGAAAATTAAAGTTTTCTTCTTCCAAAGTGTCTTCAATTTGCTTTTTTCCTTTCTCAATTGTCGTGTCCACCGCAGCCGCAGCAGCTTCTTCTTCAACCATTTTCAGAAGCATGTTATCAATATCACCAAGTGTGGTTTCTACATTAGGATCTTCAGTGGCCTCGGTTTCAGCTCCGGTGGCTTCGGCTTCGGTGGCTACTCCGGTGGCTTTGGCTCCGGTAGTTTCGGCTCCGGTGGCTGTGGTCTCGGCAGTGATAGTGCTTTCAATAAATGGTATTTTTGACGCCGATGTCGGTGGCGGTGTCTGATGAATGACATCGGACACTTGGATAATTCTCTGTTTTTTCGGCTTAGCGGGACTTTCTGTTGCCGAAGGTTCTTTTTCCTTCTGAAAAAACTTCGTCAGTTCTGGCGCCAGCGGACTTAGCTTGATAGGCAAAGGTTCAGTCATTACCTTTAGAATCTCTTCCACTTCGGCAGCAGAAGGTGTTGCAGGAGCTTCCTCCTCTTGGGCCGACGTCTTTGGTTTTGGGGATGCAGCTTTTCTTTTCTTTGGAGCAGCTATCTTCGGCTCAGGGCTTGGTTTTCTTTTCTCAGAAATTTCTTTCTCCTTTTTAGCCAATTTGGTGCCTTCTTTGTCAAGGACGCTGGCAATCCTTTTTCTTTTCTGGCCTTCGGCATCTCCGCCCAGTTGCTCATAGTCAGGGTAATCAAAATTCAAGGCATCCAGCACCCGATTCAATCTTCGTTTTGGACGAGTGCCGAAGGCCGCAGTCATTAACTGATCTTATTTCTTAGAGTAGTTGCCGAGGATATCGTTGCACATAACCTCAATTGTGTCCAACCACTCTTGGCAGGGTGCTTTAAAATGTTTCTTAAACTTGTAGTGATAAGGCAATCGAACAAGTTCTCCCTTCTTCTTTTCTCCCTCTAGCTTCGGCATCTCCCACTCCCTCAGTGTTGGGAACACTTTAAAAGCCAAAAATTCCTGCACTAAGTCTCTGGTGCCAATATGATCTGAAATCACTCAAAATTCAGCCAAAGCAATCTGACTCGGACTCCCCATTATCATGTTCCATCGGGGCCTCGTCTCTCCGAAGGTTAGTTCTAGCGGACTCTAGACCAATTTATCTTCATCTTCATCAACTTTAACATAAAACCATTCAGACTTCCATCCGGCTGGCCATTTGCTTCGGTAGCTTATCACTGGAAACTTCATAGTCTTGCGATAAGCAAAATTGTAGCAGCCAAAATTCTCGTGCAGACCATCTCCTCTGGCTTTAGTCTAGTAGTGTAATTCATGAACTCAGCAGAAACCCTCACCGAACGGTTCCACTCCCTGGCTACGAAGGGCCCAAATATAAACACTTAACCTAACGATAGCATTAGGGGTCAGCTGATGAAGGTAAATCCCAAACTTCTTCAGTACAATAGCAATCATCTTGTTTAGGGGGAATCTTAAACCAGCTTTAAGAAAACTTTTGAAGACTACTACCTCATCCTTTCCTGGCTTTGGGATAGTTTCTTCTCCACCAAAACAAATTAATTCTTTCTTGGCCTCACTAAAATAACCCAGCTTCACCATTTTAGGAAGATCAGCTTCAGAGATGGTGGACTTTCCAAAGTCCAGATGACTAGGTTTACTTGGCACCCCGCAGTTGTATTCATCTTCGGAACCAACTTCTTCAACATCAGCTTGTGTTGCTTCGACAGCAGGTGTATCCTCTGATGAAACCAGCCCAGAACGCCTCATTGCTTCGGAAATCGGAACAGTTTCAGTGGCTTCGGTCTCATCTCCATCACGCTCAACCCTGGCAGTGGAGCGTACTCTGGCCATTTGATTATAAATTTTTTGGAAGTTTTTTGGAAATTAATAACCTTTTTTCCGAAGCTCTTCTTGTGACGAAGCAGAATCCAAAGAGGTGCCTCATTTGAATGCAAAAGTCAAGCTTCGGCTATGGTTAAATTTTTGGCAGCAAAACAGTGCAATAGCAATGAATACTGTGGTAACTTCACACCTACCCGTCTGTTTATATAGTGATGCGGGTAAGAAGGTGAATCATCAAGTCTTTTACACCGGGCAAATAGTCGCTCGCACCCACTGAACGGTGGGCCACAAAACCCGAGAAGGTGAACCTGCATGGTGGGACCGCTTCGCGCTCAGAAATTGTATCGTTTCCCGGCAACGAGCTCAGGGAAGGTGTTTTTCGGACCTTCGGCTTCCCGAAGCCTAAGAGACTTTTTTCACGGATCAAGCTCGTTACGAAAAACGATCTAGCACCATGAAGGGGCTACTGTTGGGACCATGCTTCGTCGCCGAAGGTCCTGCAGGAAGAAACACCTTCGGCAAAACCTGTTTATACGTGATACCGAAGCTACCGCTCATGAAGCTTCGATATTATAGCATATCCGAAGATGAAGGATCGAACCGACTTAAAGATGGAATGACTTTTTAGTCCATAAGGGT
The DNA here is from genome assembly GCF_902167145.1 of Zea mays. NCBI lineage: Eukaryota > Viridiplantae > Streptophyta > Magnoliopsida > Poales > Poaceae > Zea > Zea mays. Next base: position 132,261,037 of record NC_050100.1, on the reverse strand, counting down.
CTGAGTCATAATTGTAATCTTTTGTAAGGGGTATGATTGTAATTTCTTACAGGTTGCGTCCTGTGCCTATAAATAGTGAACATTACTCCTTTAATGTTCATGCAATCCTGTAATCGCTAACGCATTACACTAGAATTATTGTTTTCTGCCAAGGCGAAGGTATAAATGTAACTAAATATCATGTTTTAATATTTCAATTTATATTATAAAAATAAATAAATAATGTTATTTATTCTTGGTATTCTTTAACGTTTTATATTTTATATTTCATTTCGCATTGTCTTATCTCTGAACACGAAGGTAGGATCTTCGTGATCTACCATCCATGACCTTCGCCCGAAGCTCATTAAATCCTCAGGGAAATGATGCTTCAGCGGACGAAGGGTTTTAACATTTAACATTCTATGTTGCCTTGTTCTTAATTCATAGCATTTGAGAACAAGTTCCCAACAACGTCGCCGCCGCCGTGCACGCGCCACCGCCGCGCACGCGCCGCCGCCACGCGCGTGTAAACCCTAGGGCGCGCGTCTCTGCAGAGAGTGAGAGAGAGGGAGAGGAGAGGAGAGAGGGAGAGGGAAGAGAGAGGAGGGAGAGGGAAGAGAGAGGAGAGGAGAGAGGGAAAGGGAAGAGAGAGGAAAGAGAGTGGAGGGAGGGAGAGAGAGAGAGAAGAGAGAGAAGGGAGAGGGAGTGTATTGCCACACATACGAGTCATCGTCAATAGCGCGCCACACACATTCCATAGAATTACGATGGTGTGTTGAGTGTTGCCGATGCACATTTCGTAGAACTAGATGCTTGATTGTTGTCTGTTGATACGTTTAGCATTTATTTCTTGAATACGGACGTGTGAGAAGGAGGACACACGGAAAGTAGCGGGCGAGCCTAGTTGGCACCCCTTCCCTTCACACAGCATGTGGGCCGCACATCAAGCGGTTGCCTAGGTCGCGCAATATCATTCGACTAAGTATGAGCCTAGTTTTACTCATACTTGCGTCACCTCCTCGAGCGAGCAAGCGCTACCCTACTTACTCACTATGAAGTGCTTCGCTTCTATTACTATAGCTCATATCTATTTATATTATATAAAACTGCACATATTAGTATACTTTAAAAATAAAAATATACGACTCTCCATCTCTCTCTCTACATCCTATACGACTCCTCCTATACGTTCTATACGACTCTCCATCTCTCCCTCTCTACGTCCTATACGACTCCTCCTCTCTCCCTCTCTATACGTTCCATACGACTCTCCATCTCTCTCTACGTTCTATACGACTCTCCCTCTCTCCCTCTCTATACGTTCTATACGACTCTCCCTCTCTCCCTCTCTATACGTTCTATATGACTCTCCATCTCTCTCTCTACGTCCTATACGACTCTCCCTCTCTATACGTAACTCGATAATATCCGTATCACAATATTAGGGGTTAGGGTTACGGCTTAGGGTTAGTGTTAGTGGTTAAGAGTTAGGGTATTTGTTAATATGAATTTAATTATTGCTTATGTTAATATGTGTTAATATGTATTTGTATATATATATAGCTCAATGAGTTCTCCAATCAAGGACCAAGGATTAGGGCCCGACCACATGGACAAGAGTGTTGCTCAAGAACAATCCAGCAGTGAAGGATATGAAACGCCTAGCGACCCTTTTCCTACCACTAGCATAGATGCGCGTGAGTTGCAACGTGACCCTACTTATGATCCACAAGACCATGAGGTAAATTACACATCCTTAATTTCGTGTGTGTACCTTATTAATTAGCTGATTTCACAATGTCTATTACACATGCATGATTTCTTGTGCATTTTATTACATGAATAGGAGGTCTTGTCTCAATTTCGTGCGATGCTTGAGAAAGCTGCGGCACGATACCAAGACGCACCAGAACCAACCCAAGACGCACCGGAACCGACCCAAGGCGCATCGGAACCGAACCAAGGCGCACCGAAACCGACCCAAGGCGCACCGGAATCGACCGATACATCCACCGAGAGGTCAAGGAAAAGGAAGCAGAGCGATCAGAACAGAGGTGACAGGGGGCTAAACAAGTTTCCTGACAAGACATATAAAATCGCAGACGTGAGCCCGAATGGTCAGCCCCTAGCTCTAGAAGAGGCACTTGCCTAAGTTCCGGAATGCACTTGGGTTCTTAGTTAGAGATAATCTTGACATCACAATCCGACAGTGGAGAGATGTATCAGATGATGTCAAGAATCAAATGTGGAATAAGCTAATAACGAGGTTCGTTTTGCCTCGGGGTTCAGAAGAACTCGTGAAAAATACACGATGAAGCAGTTTGCAATCAATTTCCGAAACTGGAGGTCTGAGATGAATACAAAGTTTGCAAAGAAAGACCTAGACCCGACGAAAAAATATAAAATCTCAGCAGGTTAGTGGGCAGTATTTCTAGAGCAGAGGAGCAGCCCTGATTTCATATCGCTAAGTGAGGCAAATTCGGAACTATCTAAGAAGAACAAATACCACCACCACCTTGGCACAGGTGGTTACAAGCGTTAGGTTCCTAAATGGAGACAAGAAGACGCCGAGAAGAAGGCTGCAGGGTTGCCGACGCTGTCCGAGCAACTTGGTGAAAGGACAGCTAATTGGATCCGTGCTAGAAAACCAAGGGAAACTGAGTCTGGTGTATCTTTTGATGATCCCACTGTCGAAGAAGCGGCAAAAAACATATATGCAATTGCAGCTAAGCAGAGCCAAGGAACATTTAAGCCGCAAAGGGAGAGAGACATTCTAACGGCTGGTCTCGGTAACCCTGAGCATCCTGGTTGTGTACGAGGAATCTCATCTAAGGAAGGATGGAAGGAAGGATACGGACCACAATGAGAAGGTCTGTACAAGAAACGTGATCGATACAAGGAAGAGATGGCGAATTATTTTAAGGAGGAGGCCAAGAAAGAGTTCAAAGGCCTGATGTTTGAAATGCTATCGAATCCTCCTCTAGAATTGATGCAGCAATTGGCGATGGCGAGTGCGATGTCTGTTCAACAGATGACCACTCCACAGATGCAAATAATTCCAGCAGCTCAAACGCCGTCTTCCACCGAGGGTACGACCATCCCAAGCTCTATCGCGTCAACAGGAAATAAGGTCCGCTATCCAGTTGATGACATCACAAGGCCTATGGCATGCACACTATTTATAAGATATGGTATTAACAATCAGCGTACAAAGAAAGTAGCCACAGGCCTTGCGATCCCAAGACGCAAGTTCCATGGAAACGACATTCCAGAAGAATATTGCAGGGTAGAAGTGACGACAGTCGTCCAAGGATACGAGGACGACATGCTAGACATCCCTGGGCCCGAAGGTATCGAGACACTTGGACAAGCTATCAAGAATTTTATCATTTGGCCTCGAAGGGATGTCGAATTGGTTGATCCACCACGACAGCCGTCGTCGCAGGCCCAACCGTCTTCGCCTTCTCAAATTGTTGTTCCTATTGTACATCCATCATCACCTCCTCAAACTTCACATGTTGCTCCTCATCCTCTTTTTGACCCTCCTTCTCCTCATCCTCATGGTGGCCCACCGTCTCCACCACATACATCGCCCTTGAGGGATCCACCTTCTCCACAGCCATCTCCACGACCATCAAAGAAATCTAAAGTTTCTATACCAAAATTAGTGTCCCCGTTCGAGAAGAAAAAGAAGAGTAAATCCACTACTGGCACAACTCGTTTTTTGAAAGGGATTGGACGGAGCCTCACGTCAGACACTGTTGATTTGGCCGATCTCGAGGAGTCCGCAAAAAAGGCTAAGGCAATGGCCGCAAAGATAAAGAAGCCAACTAAGGCAGATTATAAAAACGTGCCTAAAAAATATGTGCCGGGCAGACCACTACCCACTTTTGAGAAACTAAGGAAGGTCCCGGCTAATATTAAAAGGTTACATGATTGGTACATGCAGGCATCTTCAGTTGGCATCGACACCATCAGTGTTAATATACCAGCCCATGCTTTTATTGGTTCAAATCAAAAAGCCATTGTTGCATTCGAGGACATGTGGTTAATGATGAACCTTCAGAGACTCGACGTGCAACTTGTAACCATATTTGCATTGTAAGTGTCACTCATACTCCACATATATGTGTTATTATTAGTGAGTTGTATAAATTTTCAATATCTGACATGCACGTGTGCGTTGCAGAATGCAACATAATCAGCAGGAGATCCTTTATGATACCAATCCCAATGCTAGTGCCAGTAAAAGGGTTGGGTATCTCAACCCAATAAAGATATGCGAGGATAACCACCGTTTTAGAATCGGAAAAGGCAATGAAGCATTACAGGGACTAACAGACGAAGAAATTGAGGTGCATATCCAGGATCTGAAGAAGGATTTTGAAGCAAGATACGCCACCTATATAGGACACGCAATTTCAAGACAGGGAATCCATAGTGGCCCCGTACAACTTTAAGTAAGTGTGATTTTGCATAAATAAAATTAATAATTTCAATGGATATGCTTCTTTATTTATCCTAAGGTTGGAAAGGTGCTGGTGCTCGACTCCTTGCACACCGAGCCTTCGGCCTATTCAAAATTCCTCAGCCTCTTAGAGCTGTAAGCCTTTTCTATGCTGCATACTTATATCGATGAGAATTGTAGAATAACATGGTTATTCTATTTGAGATCACAGGGCATTTAGGTTTTATAATCTACGAGGTGGAAAGTATGACACGTCCAAAAAAGGCGTGCCACTAGACATCCATTATAACTGGCCGGTAAGTATGTGAATATATGAATACATATCATACATGTACGTACATAGGACAATATTTCAACTAAATAACCAATCTCCCATTATGTAGTGCCACAAGCAACCACCCGGATCGGTCCTATGTGGGTTCTACGTGTGCGAGTTCATGAGAATGAACGGACGATACATCACGAACCCTGGCAAGGTATTATTAGTAATAGTCACGTATGTATTTATGTCATTAAAGATGCAAATGTGTTATTATTGAGTATAAATAGATGATGTTTATAAACTTCCTTTACAACAATTTCAACAAGGAAGCCCGGAGAACTTGACTGAAGGTGCATTGTATGGCATAGTTGAGGACCTGTGCACATTCATATTGAAAGAGGTCATTCCCGCAGAAGGGAAATATCACGATGCTTCCGGAACATTAGCTTTGCCAGAGTTTAGAATACTAACAGAAATTAGTAGACTATATCTTAGCCGAGATAGTTTTTGGAGCTTAAGTGAAAACTTTGATGTATATAATGTGTGATGCATACATGGTTGTAAATAAGACATTGATGTATATAAATGTATAATAGAATTTAATTCCATGTTGCTTTTAATATCAATACTACATGTTTATCAATATCAATATATATATATATATATATATATGTTTGTGTGTGTAAATATATATAAATTTCAGTACGAAAATTTAAAAAAAGGTGGGAAAACTTCCACTGGCGGCTAAATAAAAAAAAACTGCCAGTGGAAATGCTATTTTCACTGGCGGTTCTAGAATAACCGCCAGTGGAAATGGCGATTTACACTGGCCCCTAGCACTTGCGGCACTGAAAAACGCCAGTGCAAACATCTCTAGAATAGTCACTATAGAGCCTCTGTGTACTAGTAATTTTTATTGGCATGCGGTAACTGAAACCGACAGTGAGAAAGTTCTGTGTACCACTCTTACAGCACTTTTCTATTAGTGAAACCTGAAACCTTAACTGATTCTGCGTACGTGCGGACCATTCCACTAGTAGAAAAGAGTTCATAGCCTGCGGCACCCATAAATTATCACTGGCGGTTTCAGTTATCGCGCGCCAGTAAAAAAACGAGGTGGGCCCGGCTTGGGAACCGCCAGTGGAAACCTATTTCCACTGGCGGTTATCTTAACAGAACCGCCAGTGGAAATAGGATATTTCCACTGGCGGTTGGTGTAACAGAACCGCCAGTGGAAATATCCTATTTCCACTGGCGGTTGTGTTAAGATAACCGCCAGTGGAAATAGGTTTTCACCGGCGGTTTTTCAAGCCAACCGCCAGTGAACTGTCTGTTATAAATACCCCTCTTCTTCCCCCCGACAGTGAACTGTATGCTCGCAGCCAACTTCCATTGGAGGCGATTTTGGAGGTCCAGATTTCACAAAAATATAAGGGGGGAGGTTTTGGTCTTCATTTCTTGGAAGAAGGTGGATAAGAAATGTTGGTTTATGTTTCTTTGTCAATTTTTGTTCATTCTTGCTCAATTTTAGCCACATTTTGGATCTAGGGTTTTACATGTGAGAGAGAAGAGTATAGCTAGGTTATTTTCTCTATTTCCTCAAATGAGGTTGCTTAAGATGGTTAGTTTTTGTCTATTCCCTCTCCTTTTTCATGTTTAGTTCTCAAATAAGTTTATCCATAACACATATTTAGTTGCTTAATGAATGGTGAATGTGTTGTATGGAAGGTTGGTTTAATTATGTTTCAATTGTCAGTTATTGTTCATTTTTGCTCAATTTTAACTACATTTTGAAACTAGGCTTTCACCATGTGTTAGAGATAGGTTTGGGTATTAAAATTTTTTGTTTATTAGTTGCTAGGAAAGTTTGGCTTATGTTTCTTTTGCCAAATTTTGTTCATTTTTCCTCCATTTTAGCCACATTTTGGATATAGGGTTTCATCATGTGTTAGAGATAAAGTAGTCTAACTACTTTTATTGGAAGAGATAAAGTAGTCTAACTACATTTTTGGATATAGGGTTTCACATTTTAGCCACATTTTAGCCACATTTTATTGTTAGAGATAAAGTAGTCTAACTACATTTTTGGATATAGGGTTTCACCATGTGTTAGAGATAACCTAGTTGCCTAATCGATCCAACCGCCTATGCTTCATCCTTCCCGACAAAAACTGTGTAGCTCGCGTGCAGCCCAACTTTTATTGGAAGGCCAGATTTCACAAAATACAAGGGAGGTTTTGATCTTTATTTTTTGGAAGAAGGTCGCTAAGAAAGGTTGTTCATGTTTCTTTTGCCAATTTTCTTTATCCATGATATATTTAGTTGTTACGAAATATTGGTATATGTTTCTCTTGCCAATTTGTGTGCCTTGTGTGTTTTATGTTACTTTTTTTTACAGGTGATGATGGAGAGGATATCCTGGATGTATAACTTATCAAGGCTAGATCCATCATACATATCTGAGGTCCATAAGTTTATTGTTGTCGCTAAGAACCATGCTTGGAGAACAAAGACAAAGCACATATATTGTCCATGCATGGACTACAAAAATGTTGTTGTATTTGATGACATAGAACAAATCATATCTCATCTGGTATGCTGAGGATTTGTGAAGGATTACATAATTTGGACAAAGCATGGAGAGGGTAGCTCTTCGCCTTATACAGCTGGAAACTCTGCGAACATCGACGACAGCTTTCAGTTCGTTCATGAGACACAACAACCTCTTCCACAAAGTGAACATGTAGTGCCAAATGTTACTGATCATAGTTACGCCGGAGGAAATGAACGTGAAAGAACCCATGTTCTACCAAATGTTATGGACGAGGAAGATGCAGAGTTGTTAGAGGCAATGTTGCGTCGTCATACAGATCCATCGATGTTCTTCATGAAAGGTATGGAGTCCCTGAAGAAGTGTAATACCCAAATATGTAAACCATGAAAACAGTGTTGATCTCAATGTTTGGTGACCATTACTTATCATCACATGTGACTAACCATGTTTAAAAATGAGTAAATCCTTACTAAGACACAAATAAATCATTGCATCATATTGGATTTTTTGTTTGTGCATTGAAAACAAAATAACATGGATAAAGATATTACAATGAGTAGAGGATTTAGATTAAACCCTAGATTTGAATTTGAGATTTAAATGGAGAAGGAGAAAGAAATACCATAAAATACAAAATAAATTCATAAATACCACACTAATATTTTCAAGGTGAATAATTAGTCTAAGTACAAATTCACCTCAAGTTTGAAATTCAAATGGGGATTCGAAATTAAGAAAATTAAGAGAGAAAGTAAAAATATAAAAGGAAAATGAATAAAACCCCTAACTGGGCCTCAACGCCCCATTTCGGCCCATTTCGCGAGCCACAAAACACACCGCGCCTGGATTCCGCCGCACGGCCCACATCCTCTGGTCTCACACGCACTCACTGCCACGCGGGACCCGCGCGTCATCAACTACCTCCGCGGACTTTGCTCGATGGCGCAACAGAACAACCGCCGCGACTTCCCCGGGATTGACCAGCTCGCGCGGACCTAGCCCGGCCTCAACCACCACCTGGACCAGATAAAAAGCCCCTGCGCTAGTTACCCGTCTCCCCTTCTCCTTGCTGCGACCTCCATCGTGCACAAATCCGCGTGGGGGAGCCGACGTTCTGGGCGGACCGGAGATCACCGCGGGTTCGCTCCCCCGCCAGCGTTTCGTCCCTCGATTGTGTACCGGAGCATCGCCTGAGAGTGGGGAGTGGGGTGCTGTGCTCAATTTGGGGAGAGCTTCGCTGCATCGGCGCCAATTTCTCGCCGGTGTGGGCGCACCACCGTCAACCGCACCACGCCGTGGTCTGGGTGTCTTCGCGGGCGAACTCTCGGTGAGTATTTCCCCAATGAATTCGCACTTACTTCCGCGTCGTTTAACGCGTATCTACGTTAGGTTTAGGTCACCAGCTCGACCACGGACGTGCGTCACCGATGGCGCCGCCGCGGAAGTCCACCGCCGCCGTGTCTAGTGAGGCGTGAGCACGATGCCGCTCGGCCGTTGGATGGCCAGCGAACGGCGGAGAACATATCAATGGATACCTCCCTTCGTCGTTTTAAATCCAAGTCGTCGATGCGCGATCCTACGGTCCAGAGAATATTGGTGTGATGGGCGATCGCCAACCGTAGATCTTAGATCGTGCGGCTGCTGTGGAATACCGGTTTGGGGTTTAATCTGGATCGCTCGCGCTTGATTGGGCGGCCGAGATCTGACGATACCTCTTCGCTGGTTCATTTTACATATGAGCCCCTGAACTACTTAGGAATCAACCCGCCATCCTTGGGCGCTGTGCTCTGTGCCTCGGGTCTCTTGCACCGAGAACCCTGTCTTTTCCAGGATTTGGCGCCCAGTCCAGGAAGTTAAGAAATCAGATAAAAGGTTTTAGAAAATGATTTTTAATGCAAAAATAAAGGCTAGAATTTGTTTAATTCATAAGAAATTCATATGAAGTCCAAATTTATCCATTCCAATTCCTATAATCCTATAATAATGTTGTTTATTACCCTGTATCTTTGTTTTGACATGAAAATGGTATTAAAATTTATCTCTTAATTAATCTCGTATCAAATACATAAAACCTTAGGAAATTCATAACTTAATAACTGTAGCTCCGAATTTAGTGATTCTTATTCCTACGATCTCGTATCATCGCGTAGATTATTATTATGTAGTTTATTCTTATGTTTGGTGTGATGTTAATTTTGTATATACCATGTTTGTCTGTATTGCTACGTTTAGTAGTGAGGACACGTGTCACATGAAGATCATCCTGGTACCTGGAATCTCAAGTCACAGGCAAGTTGTGCCCTTGATCACTTCTTTTTACCCAGCCATGTTCTGATTAATCATAATGATCTGCATAGGTTAATTTTGATGGGACCCAATAGGTTACCCTAGTTTGATTATCTTTATACCTTGTTTACCACTGAACTTTTTGGGTAGTACTTGCTAGTGCTTTATGTGGTTTTGGGTATGAAGACACATTACTCATGATTATACTTTTGTTATCCGTTGTTATTTATCGTACATGATAAGATCATTATGTTAATTGGAACATGGAGCGACCACCCGGGAAAACAGTGCTACCACAAGGGTATAATGGGACGCCCTCGGCTGATTAATTAGGAAAGCTAGTGGAGGACTACCTTACCCGAAAGGGGCAAGGGCAGTAGGGGAGTGGTCAGTGTAGGGAGGCCCTCGGGAGGATTTTGCTGCGATGGAGGTCCTGCAAGGGATTCCTGCATTGGAGCTTCCTATAAACTGTAGCAGGTTTTCTGAAGCTAGTGGAACTTTGTAAAGGCCTCGTAGTGTTACCCTGCCTCGCCTCCTCGGTAGAGGTGTATGGGAAGTCGCGATCCCTTGGCAGATGGGTAACATGACTTGTAGGTAAAGATGTGCAACCTCTGCAGAGTGTAAAACTGGTATACTAGTCGTGCTCACGGTCATGAGCAGCTCGGACCCTCACATGATTAATTTATGGAACTAAATTCAATTTGTCATATGCATTGCATCGCAGGTGATGTTGTTACTTTGGTTCTACTGCTTAATTGGGTTGGTATTTACTTATACTTAGTAACTGCTAATAAAATTTTGACCAACTTTAAAAGCAATGCTCAGCTCTAACCATCCTCTTTGGTAAGCCTTACACTTCACGTGAGCTCCCACCTTTGGCGAGTTCATGCACATTATTCCCCACAACTTGTTGAGCGATGAACGTATGTGAGCTCACTCTTGCTGTCTCACACCCCCCCACAGGTCAAGAACAGTTACCACAGGATAAGGCGCATGGAGGATGCTGCGATGAGTTCGTGAGAGATCTAGGCCGTCGTCTCCCAGTCAACTTTGGGTTGCTGGACCGTTGTCTCCTTATAATGTAATAATTTATATATTTTGTATAGAACTCCTGTTATGTAGTGAAGATGTGACATTCGATCCTGTGCCATGATTCATCATATGTGTGAGACTTGGTCCCAGCACACCTGGTGATTATGTTTGCGCCCGGGTTTTGGACCCCTAAAACCCGGGTGTGACAGAAGTGGTATCAGAGGAATGTTGACTGTAGGACGAAACCTAGTTAGAACTGGACAACCATTATCTACTTACCTTTGCTACTCTGATTCTTTCTAAACTTTTCTTAATCTTTTCTCATCTATTTCCGCTTTACTCTGATTATGCTTACATGTTCTTTCTAAAAGACAAATGTGGATTTCACACTTTGAAATCCTGTGCTTAAAGTGACTTTTAGGAATATGAGACCTACTCCTAGGAACAAAAAAAATTATTTTCTTTTATATAGGTATTTATACACTTGAATGTTTGTTCTTATGATACTTGTCTGATTTGGATCTTTGATTGAGTGTGATGAGTTGTGGAGTAGTGTCCACAATTACATCTGCATAAACACCTAGGCATAAAGGATAGTATTCATAAAATGACTAGACAATCTAGGATATCCCATTAAAAAGGTAACTAGTATTCCGTATCTATCTCATCTGAAAAGATTCTATCCTACACACATAGATCCATCTTATCTTAAATAATACTCTATTACCTTAGTAAGTTCGTCTTATCTTGAAAAGATTTTATGTTATCCTAATAGATCTAACTAACCCCAAAAGATTCTACCTCATCCTTATGGATTTATCTTGTTCTAATTAGCATACCTATCCCACTCTACAGTAACAACCATGATCTAGCCTAAAATAAATAGATCTTATCTAGTTATACCAATCTGATCTAGATCCCACCTAATCTAACATGATCTAATCCAAATTGAGTTACTTAAACAAGTTAGTTAATATTGGTAACATAGATGGGTACTAAACCTAAATTGGTGTCTTAGACCAACTCGTCTGTGGAACCACCACAACCTAGCCTATGTTATAGGTTGCCCAACCCATTTATCCCAAAAGCAAAGTAAACCTTGTTGGGCCTACCCAGCCCAAGCACCCGACAACTATCTTAACCATACGTCCATAACACGGATGGAAACTCTAAGGATGAAGGCCAAAGAAGACCAACCATGTCAAAGGAGGATAAGCATCAACTCAAGTATTCAAAGATCAAGTTGAGTCGCCAGAAGAATCAAGGTCCAGAGTTTAGGATGAAGTCTTTCCTTATTATACCCTTGCCACAACCCCTACTTGCCATAACCGTACCTCATCTGACCCAATATATGGCTAGACATACAATATCCATATGTTCCAAATCGTCTACTAACTGTTATGTAAAAACTTGAACAAAACTTTGATTTCCAAAACCCAATGAGAAACTAAAATTCTAAACCAAACCTATTGTATCCTTTTTTTACAAATCTCGGGGACGAGATTTCTTTTAAGGGGGGTAGGATTTGTAATACCCAAATATGTAAACCATGAAAACAGTGTTGATCTCAATGTTTGGTGACCATTACTTATCATCACATGTGACTGACCATGTTTAAAAATGAGTAAATCCTTACTAAGACACAAATAAATCATTGCATCATATTGGATTTTTTGTTTGTGCATTGAAAACAAAATAACATGGATAAAGATATTACAATGAGTAGAGGATTTAGATTAAACCCTAGATTTGAATTTGAGATTTAAATGGAGAAGGAGAAAGAAATACCATAAAATACAAAATAAATTCATAAATACCACACTAATATTTTCAAGGTGAATAATTAGTCTAAGTACAAATTCACCTCAAGTTTGAAATTCCAATGGGGATTCGAAATTAAGAAAATTAAGAGAGAAAGTAAAAATATAAAAGGAAAATGAATAAAACCCCTAACTGGGCCTCAGCGCCCCATTTCGGCCCATTTCGCGAGCCACAAAACACACCGCGCCTGGATTCCGCCGCACGGCCCACATCCTCTGGTCTCACACGCACACACTGCCACGCGGGACCCGTGCGTCATGAACTACCTCCGCGGACTTTGCTCGATGGCGCAACAGAACAACCGCCGCGACTTCCCCGGGATTGACCAGCTCGCGCGGACCTAGCCCGGCCTCAACCACCACCTGGACCAGATAAAAAGCCCCTGCGCTAGTTACCCGTCTCCCCTTCTCCTTGCTGCGACCTCCATCGTGCACAAATCCGCGTGGGGGAGCCGACGTTCTGGGCGGACCGGAGATCACCGCGGGTTCGCTCCCCCGCCAGCGTTTCGTCCCTCGATTGTGTACCGGAGCATCGCCTGAGAGTGGGGATTGGGGTGCTGTCACACCCGTGTTTCGGGGCACCAAGACCCGGGCGCGAACATAATCACCAGGTGTGCTGGGACCAAGTCTCACACATATGATGAATCATGGCACAGGATCGAATGTCACATCTTTACTATATAAAAGGAGTTCTATACAAAATAAATAATTACATTATAAGGAGACAACGGTCCAGCAACCCAAAGTTGACTGGGAGACGACGGCCTAGACCTCTCACGAACTCATCGCAGCATCCTCCAAGCGCCTCATCATGCGGTACCTGTTCTTGACCTGTGGGGGGTGTGTGAGACAGCAAGAGTGAGCTCACATACGTTCATCGCTCAACAAGTTGTGGGGAATAATGTGCATGAACTCGCCAAAGGTGGGAGCTCACGTGAAGTGTAAGGCTTACCAAAGAGGATGGTTAGAGCTGAGCATTGCTTTTAAAGTTGGTCAAAATTTTATTAGCAGTTACTAAGTATAAGTAAATACCAACCCAATTAAATAGTAGAACAAAAGTAACAACCTCACCTGCGATGCAATGCATATGACAAATTGAGTTTAAGTTCCATAATTTAATCATGTGAGGGTCTGAGCTGCTCATGACCGTGAGCACGGCTAGTATACCAGTTTTACACTCTGCAGAGGTTGCGCATCTTTACCCATAAGTCATGTTACCCATCTAACAAGGGATCGCGACTTCCCATACACCTCTACCGAGGAGGCGAGGTAGGGTAACACTACGAGGCCTTTACAAAGTTCCACTAGCTTCAGAAAACCCGCTACAGTTTATAGGAAGCTCCAATGCAGGAATCCCTTGCAGGACCGCCATCGCAGCAAAATCCTCCCGAGGGCCTCCCTACACTGACCACTCTCCTACTGCCCTTGCCCCTTTCGGGTAAGGTAGTCCTCCACTAGCTTTCCTAATTAATCAGCCAAGGGCGTCCCATTATACCCTTGTGGTAGCACTGTTTTCCCAGGTGGTCGCTCCATGTTCCAATTAACATAATGATCTTATCATGAACAGTAAATAACAACTGATAATAAAAGTGTGATCATGAATATTGTATCTTTATACCCAAAACCACATAAAGCACTAGCAAGTACTACCCAAAAGTTCAGTGGTAAACAAGGTATAAAGATAGACAAACTAGGGTAACCTATTGGGTCCCATCAAAATTAACCTATGCAGATCATTATGATTAATCAGAACATGGATGGGTAAAAAGAAGTGATCAAGGGCACAACTTGCCTGGGACTTGAGATTCCAGGTACCAACTTGCTCTTCAGATGACACGTGTCCTCACTGCTAAACGTAGCAATACAGACAAACATGACATATACAAAATTAACATCACACCAAACATAAGAATAACTGAATAATAAAGATCTACACGTATCGTAACGAGATCGCGGGAACCAGAACTACTAAGATCACAGTCGATTAAGGAGTTATGATTTTATAAAAGATTTGTGTGATTAAAATATTAAACTATATTATAAATATGAGAGATTATTCTATAAATAAATATCTCAACTTAATCTAAGGCATTATTTGATTAAAGGTTATCTAGTTAAATTATAACCATAAAATTAGAATACTATATTAATATTAAAGAAGTTAATCCAATAGGTATAGATTAACCCAATTATAAAAGTACGGGATATCATATGATCAATGTTACTACTGCGTAGTAAATATTTATACGAAGCTAACACAACTGGAACGGGTCAATTCGGAATTAAAACGAAGAATTTACGAATTTCCGAAGTTTTACGTGTTTGGTATAAGATTAATTAAGTGATTAGATTTAATATGGGGTTTATGCTAAAACAGTGTTACTAAGTGATAAACAATATTATTACAAAATTATAGAAACTGGAATGGGTTAAAAAAAGCCCTAATCTGAATTTTCTATGAATTAATTATGATTCTGGAATTATTTTAGTATTAAAAATACATTTACTAATTCATTTATACATTTTAAACGGGCTCTGGATCGGGCGTCAATTCCTGGAAAACTCAAGGGCTCTGGCGTAAGATTTCCGAGACACAGAGAATAGTGTACACCGGATGGCGGGTTGATTAGTGCTTTCCTCGGGGGGCTCTTTAACAAAATGTACCCGCGAAGGGGTAACTAGGGTTTCTGGTCGTTGGATCAGAGATTGAGCGCCCAGATCAGCCTGCCCACACCATGAACCGGTATTTGATCCCAGCCGTTGGATCCCCCATCGGCGGCTCGGTTTTAGAAAAAAAAACTGCGACCTAATCTCTCGCGTTCATCTGCTGATCTACGGTCGAGGCAGACTCGGGCGAATCAGTACGCCAAGACTAATCGAGACCGCCCACCATGTATCCAACGGTGCACGGGCACGACTGAACCCCACCCAGCTGAGCGGCGGCGCAACACCGACGGAGACGGCGGCGCCATCACCGGAATTCTCCGATCTAAGCTCCTAGCCCTCGGCCCCTGCGGAAGACGCTACTTTACGAAGAGGGAAATGGTGCGAATGCGTTGGCGGGATTCTTACCAGAATCCAAGCGATATTCCGCCCTGCCCGCGACGCACGGCGGAAGTGCAGCGACGGCGAGGAATTCCTGGTCGTCTGCCGCGCGATGCGCCAAGGAAAGGTTCCAGCCGTGACCCACCGGACCAGGTGAAGCTCCCGCACCCCAGACCTCGGCCCAATCGCTGAGGAATCGACCGGTCGACGACAGCGGACCGAATCTCCTCACACGGCGCGCGACGGCGTTCTGGTGGCGATGAGAAGTTGGGGCTACAGAGGGGAGAGGGGGATAAGGATCCGGTTCTGGTCCTCTTATGGCCGCCCGAAGTCCGTTCGCGGCCCACCCCAACGGAATCCGCGAATCGCGCCATGCCGAGCTCGCCCGATTTGCGCAGCGAAGGAAGAGGGAGGTAGGCGCCTGACAGGGAGGGCCCGCAAGCCAGTGAGTGCGACCGCGGTGGAGTGTGAGCCTGCACGATGGGTCCCACCGGTCGGCTTCTGGAGAAATGAAAAAGGATAAAGGGAGAGGAGTAGTGGGCTGCGGTGGAGTGAGGTTTTGGGCCTGGCCGTGGAATTCGGCCCAAGCGCAGTTAGGGCTCCCCTATTTTTCTTATTTTCAGATTTCTATTCAATTTACAAATCCAAACTAAATCAAATTCAGTTTTAAGAATCCAATATAAACTACATTTTCATCTCAAAGTTTTCAGCCTGAATGTAAAAATATTATATATATATATTTGTTTTATTTTAGTTCTTTTATACATGATTCCAATCCTGAAATAGAGAAATGTTCACACCTTATGAATTTTTTTAGAGAAATATAATTTATATCGTAGATTATATATTTAAGAAATAGCTTAATCATAATTCTTCTATATAATTCAATCCAAAGATAATTTAGTTTATCTAAGTATCTTTTAACTTAGTCAAAAAAAATCATTTTGGGAGCAGTAACTTCAAAAGTATGAATATTCTTCAGGAAAGGTGTTTTGATTTAAAACCTTTGGGAAATTTTCCTTATTTTCACAAGCTTGAACTTTAGGGTGTTACAAATTCTACCCCCCTTAAAAATAATCTCGTCCTCGAGATTAGTAAGAAGAGGGATATAGAAAGCCATAGGTTTTGGTTGTAGTTTAGCTTCGAATTTTCTCAAGTGGTGTTAAGCACAGATTTTTTTTTAGTCATCAAATGAGGAAATGGTTAGGGAAACATGGGTACATTATATTTAGTTATCAGCTAACAGTATATAAGGTTGGGGTAAGAAGGATTAAGGCATGGAAAGACTTCATCTTGGATGGTGGATCTTGATTCATCTGAAGTTCTGATTCTATTCACATTCTTCCTTGTCAAGGTTGACCTTCTTCTTTCCTTTGGTCTTGTTGTGATCATCCGAGTTAGAGACATGTGGTTAAGCTAATTGTGGGTAGGATAGATTTCATGAGGTAGGTTGGTTAGAATCTCTTGCTAGGTTAAAATTGAGGGGTTATGCAACTATCGGATGGTTAAGGTAGTTGCATATGGTCAAGTCGATCTGTCATTCTTAATTTAGTGCAGGGTGAACTAAGTTAAGACCTGTTCTATAGGAGTAGAGTCTAAACTATTTCATCAGTATTATCTAACATGTTTGATAAGTCGCTTTAGATTAGATCAGATCTAGGTTAGATTGGTGTGACTAGTTTGACTAGATAAGATCTAATTAATTTGCATTAGATCATGGTTGTTAAACTAGGGTGGATAAGTATGCTTATTAGGATAAGATGAAATAGAATCTTTTGAGATCAGTTAGATCTATTAAGATGAGATAAAATCTTTTTAAGATAAGATGAATCTATTAAGATAAGAGAGAATCTTATTAAGATAAGATGAATTGGTTAGAATGAGATCTTTTAGGCTAAGATAAATCTCTTAAGCTAGATATATTCTAATGGGGATAATCTAGGTTGTCTAGTTATTTTATAAATATTTTTTTATACCTATGTGTATATGCAGATGCAATTGTGGACATTACTCCACAACTCATCACACTCAATCAAAGATCCAAATCAAACAAGTATCATAAGAACAAGCATTCAAGTGCATAGATAATTATATAAAAAAGTAATTTTTTTGTTCCTAAGAGTCGATCTCCTATTCCTAAAAGTCACTTTAGGTACAGGACTTCAAAGTGTGAAATCCACATTTGTCTTTAACATAAAAAGGTAAGAATAATCAGAGTAAAGCGGAAATAGATGAGAAAAGATTAAGGAAAGTTTAGAAAAGAATCAGAGTAGCAGAGGTAAGTAAATAAGGGTTGTCCAGTTCTATCTAGGTTTCGTCCTACAGTCAACATTCCTCTAATACCACTTCTGTCACACCCGGGTTTCGGGGCACCAAGACCCGGGCGCGAACATAATCACCAGGTGTGCTGGGACCAAGTCTCACACATATGATGAATCATGGCACAGGATCGAATGTCACATCTTTACTATATAAAAGGAGTTCTATACAAAATAAATAATTACATTATAAGGAGACAACGGTCCAGCAACCCAAAGTTGACTGGGAGACGACGGCCTAGACCTCTCACGAACTCATCGCAGCATCCTCCAAGCGCCTCATCATGCGGTACCTGTTCTTGACCTGTGGGGGGGTGTGTGAGACAGCAAGAGTGAGCTCACATACGTTCATCGCTCAACAAGTTGTGGGGAATAATGTGCATGAACTCGCCAAAGGTGGGAGCTCACGTGAAGTGTAAGGCTTACCAAAGAGGATGGTTAGAGCTGAGCATTGCTTTTAAAGTTGGTCAAAATTTTATTAGCAGTTACTAAGTATAAGTAAATACCAACCCAATTAAATAGTAGAACAAAAGTAACAACCTCACCTGCGATGCAATGCATATGACAAATTGAGTTTAAGTTCCATAATTTAATCATGTGAGGGTCCGAGCTGCTCATGACCGTGAGCACGGCTAGTATACCAGTTTTACACTCTGCAGAGGTTGCGCATCTTTACCCACAAATCATGTTACCCATCTGCTAAGGGATCACGAATTCCCATACACCTCTACCGAGGAGGCGAGGCAGGGTAACACTACGAGGCCTTTACAAAGTTCCACTAGCTTCAGAAAACCCGCTACAGTTTATAGGAAGCTCCAATGCAGGAATCCCTTGCAGGACCGCCATCGCAGCAAAATCCTCCCGAGGGCCTCCCTACACTGACCACTCCCCTACTGCCCTTGCCCCTTTCGGGTAAGGTAGTCCTCCACTAGCTTTCCTAATTAATCAGCCAAGGGCGTCCCATTATACCCTTGTGGTAGCACTGTTTTCCCGGGTGGTCGCTCCATGTTCCAATTAACATAATGATCTTATCATGAACAGTAAATAACAACTGATAATAAAAGTGTGATCATGAATATTGTATCTTTATACCCAAAACCACATAAAGCACTAGCAAGTACTACCCAAAAGTTCAGTGGTAAACAAGGTATAAAGATAGACAAACTAGGGTAACATATTGGGTCCCATCAAAATTAACCTATGCAGATCATTATGATTAATCAGAACATGGATGGGTAAAAAGAAGTGATCAAGGGCACAACTTGCCTGGGACTTGAGATTCCAGGTACCAACTTGCTCTTCAGATGACACGTGTCCTCACTGCTAAACGTAGCAATACAGACAAACATGACATATGCAAAATTAACATCACACCAAACATAAGAATAACTGAATAATAAAGATCTACACGTATCGTAACGAGATCGCGGGAACCAGAACTACTAAGATCACAGTCGATTAAGGAGTTATGATTTTATAAAAGATTTGTGTGATTAAAATATTAAACTATATTATAAATATGAGAGATTATTCTATAAATAAATATCTCAACTTAATCTAAGGCATTATTTGATTAAAGATTATCTAGTTAAATTATAACCATAAAATTAGAATACTATATTAATATTAAAGAAGTTAATCCAATAGGTATAGATTAACCCAATTATAAAAGTACGGGATATCATATGATCAATGTTACTACTGCGTAGTAAATATTTATACGAAGCTAACACAACTGGAACGGGTCAATTCGGAATTAAAACGAAGAATTTACGAATTTCCGAAGTTTTACGTGTTTGGTACAAGATTAATTAAGTGATTAGATTTAATATGGGGTTTATGCTAAAACAGTGTTACTAAGTGATAAACAATATTATTACAAAATTATAGGAACTGGAATGGGTTAAAAAAAGCCCTAATCTGAATTTTCTATGAATTAATTATGATTCTGGAATTATTTTAGTATTAAAAATACATTTACTAATTCATTTATACATTTTAAACGGGCTCTGGATCGGGCGTCAATTCCTGGAAAACTTAAGGGCTCTAGCGTAAGATTTCCGAGACACAGAGAATAGTGTACACCGGATGGCGGGTTGATTAGTGCTTTCCTCGGGGGGCTCTTTAACAAAAAGTACCCGCGAAGGGGTAACTAGGGTTTCTGGTCGTTGGATCAGAGATCGAGCGCCCAGATCAGCCTGCCCACACCATGAACTGGTATTTGATCCCAGCCGTTGGATCCCCCATCGGCGGCTCGGTTTTAGAAAAAAAACTGCGACCTAATCTCTCGCGTTCATCTGCTGATCTACGGCCGAGGCAGACTCGGGCGAATCAGTACGCCAAGACTAATCGAGACCACCCACCATGTATCCAACGGTGCACGGACACGACCGAACCCCACCCAGCTGAGCGGCGGCGCAACACCGATGGAGACGGCGGCGCCATCACCGGAATTCTCCGATCTAAGCTCCTAGCCCTCGGCCCCTGCGGAAGACGCTACTTTACGAAGAGGGAAATGGTGTGAATGCGTTGGCGGGATTCTTACCAGAATCCAAGCGATATTCCGCCCTGCCCGCGACGCACGGCGGAAGTGCAGCGACGGCGAGGAATTCCTGGTCGTCTGCCGCGCGATGCGCCAAGGAAAGGTTCCAACCGTGACCCACCGGACCAGGTGAAGCTCCCGCACCCCAGACCTCGGCCCAATCGCTGAGGAATCGACCGGTCGACGACGGCGGACCGAATCTCCTCACACGGCGCGCGGCGGCGTTCTGGTGGCGATGAGAAGTTGGGGCTACAGAGGGGAGAGGGGGATAAGGATCCGGTTCCGGTCCTCTTATGGCCGCCCGAAGTCCGTTCGCGGCCCACCCCAACGGAATCCGCGAATCGCGCCATGCCGAGCTCGCCCGATTTGCGCAGCAAAGGAAGAGGGAGGTAGGCGCCTGACAGGGAGGGCCCGCAAGCCAGTGAGTGCGACCGCGGTGGAGTGTGAGCCTGCACGATGGGTCCCACCGGTCGGCTTCTTGAGAAATGAAAAAGGATAAAGGGAGAGGAGTAGTGGGCTGCGGTGGAGTGAGGTTTTGGGCCTGGCCGTGGAATTCGGCCCAAGCGCAGTTAGGGCTCCCCTATTTTTCTTATTTTCAGATTTCTATTCAATTTACAAATCCAAACTAAATCAAATTCAGTTTTAAGAATCCAATATAAACTACATTTTCATCTCAAAGTTTTCAGCCTGAATGTAAAAATATTATATATATATATATATATATTTGTTTTATTTTAGTTCTTTTATACATGATTCCAATCCTGAAATAGAGAAATGTTCACACCTTATGAATTTTTTTAGAGAAATATAATTTATATCGTAGATTATATATTTAAGAAATAGCTTAATCATAATTCTTCTATATAATTCAATCCAAAGATAATTTAGTTTATCTAAGTATCTTTTAACTTAGTCAAAAAAAATCATTTTGGGAGCAGTAACTTCAAAAGTATGAATATTCTTCAGGAAAGGTGTTTTGATTTAAAACCTTTGGGAAATTTTCCTTATTTTCACAAGCTTGAACTTTAGGGTGTTACAGGTGCTGTGCTCAATTTGGGGAGAGCTTCGCTGCATCGGCGCCAATTTCTCGCCGGTGTGGGCGCACCACCGTCAACCGCACCACGTCGTGGTCTGGGTGTCTTCGCGGGCGAACTCTCGGTGAGTATTTCCCCAATGAATTCGCACTTACTTTCGCGTCGTTTAACACGTATCTACGTTAGGTTTAGGTCACCGGCTCGACCACGGACGTGCGTCACCGATGGCGCCGCCGTGGAAGTCCGCCGCCGCCGTGTCTAGTGAGGGGTGAGCACGATGCCGCTCGGCCGTTGGATGGCCAGCGAACGGCGGAGATCATATCAATGGATACCTCCCTTCATCGTTTTAAATCCAAGTCGTCGATGCGCGATCCTACGGTCCAGAGAATATTGGTGTGATGGGCGATCGCCAACCGTAGATCTTAGATCGCGCGGCTGCTGTGCAATACCGGTTTGGGGTTTAATCTGGATCGCTCGCGCTTGATCGGGCAGCCGAGATCTGACGATACCTCTTCGCTGGTTCATTTTACATATGAGCCCCTGAACTACTTAGGAATCAACTCGCCATCCTTTGGCGCTGTGCTCTGTGCCTCGGGTCTCTTGCACCGAGAACCCTGTCTTTTCCAGGATTTGGCGCCCAGTCCAGGAAGTTAAGAAATCAGATAAAAGGTTTTAGAAAATGATTTTTAATGCAAAAATAAAGGCTAGAATTTGTTTAATTCATAAGAAATTCATATGAAGTCCAAATTAATCCATTCCAATTCCTATAATCCTATAATAATGTTGTTTATTACCATGTATCTTTGTTTTGACATGAAAATGGTATTAAAATTTATCTCTTAATTAATCTCGTATCAAATACATAAAACCTTAGGAAATTCATAACTTAATAATCGTAGCTCCGAATTTAGTGATTCTTATTCCTACGATCTCGTAGCATCGCGTAGATTATTATTACGTAGTTTATTCTTATGTTTGGTGTGATGTTAATTTTGTATATACCATGTTTGTCTGTATTGCTACGTTTAGCAGTGAGGACACGTGTCACCTGAAGATCATCCTGGTACCTGGAATCTCAAGTCCCAGGCAAGTTGTGCCCTTGATCACTTCTTTTTACCCAGCCATGTTCTGATTAATCATAATGATCTGTATAAGTTAATTTTGATGGGATCCAATAGGTTACCCTAGTTTGATTATCTTTATACCTTGTTTACCACTGAACTTTTTGGGTAGTACTTGCTAGTGCTTTATGTGGTTTTGGGTATGAAGACACATTACTCATGATTATACTTTTGTTATCCGTTGTTATTTATCATTCATGATAAGATCATTATGTTAATTGGAACATGGAGCGACCACCCGGGAAAACAGTGCTACCACAAGGGTATAATGGGACGCCCTTGGCTGATTAATTAGGAAAGCTAGTGGAGGACTACCTTACCCGAAAGGGGCAAGGGCAGTAGGGGAGTGGTCAGTGTAGGGAGGCCCTCGGGAGGATTTTGCTGCGATGGCGGTCCTGCAAGGGATTCCTGCATTGGAGCTTCCTATAAACTGTAGCGGGTTTTCTGAAGCTAGTGGAACTTTGTAAAGGCCTCGTAGTGTTACCCTGCCTCGCCTCCTCGGTAGAGGTGTATGGGAAGTCGCGATCCCTTGGCAGATGGGTAACATGACTTGTGGGTAAAGATGCGCAACCTCTGCAGAGTGTAAAACTGGTATACTAGCCGTGCTCACGGTCATGAGCAGCTCGGACCCTCACATGATTAATTTATGGAACTAAATTCAATTTGTCATATGCATTGCATCGCAGGTGATGTTGTTACTTTGGTTCTACTGCTTAATTGGGTTGGTATTTACTTATACTTAGTAACTGCTAATAAAATTTTGACCAACTTTAAAAGCAATGCTCAGCTCTAACCATCCTCTTTGGTAAGCCTTACACTTCACGTGAGCTCCCACCTTTGGCGAGTTCATGCACATTATTCCCCACAACTTGTTGAGCGATGAACGTATGTGAGCTCACTCTTGCTGTCTCACCCTCCCCCCCACAGGTCAAGAACAGTTACCACAGGATAAGGCGCATGGAGGATGCTGCGATGAGTTCGTGAGAGATCTAGGCCGTCGTCTCCCAGTCAACTTTGGGTTGCTGGACCGTTGTCTCCTTTAATGTAATAATTTATATATTTTGTATAGAACTCCTGTTATGTAGTGAAGATGTGACATTCGATCTTGTGCCATGATTCATCATATGTGTGAGACTTGGTCCCAGCACACCTGGTGATTATGTTTGCGCCCGGGTTTTGGACCCCTAAAACCCGGGTGTGACAAGAAGGCAGCAGAAGAGCCTTTGTACGACGAGTCTAAGGGCTGTACCAAAGAGTTCACGATGCTCCGGTCTGTGTTAAAGTTGTTGATGTTAAAAGCTAGATATGGTCTGTCTGATGCTGGCTTCGATGCGTTCTTGAGTATTGTCGCAGACATGCTTCCAAAGGAGAACAAAGTGCCTACTAACACATACTATGCAAAGAAACTAATCAGTCCACTCACTATGGGCGTGGAGAAGATCCACGCGTGTAGAAATCACTGTATCCTTTATCGAGGTGACGATTATAAAGACTTGGAGAGCTGCCCAAAGTGTGGTGCAAGTAGGTACAAGATGAATAAAGACTATCGAGAGGAAGAGTGTGTTGCATCTGTGTCTAAAGGGAAGAAGCGAAAGAAAGCCAAAAAGAAGACTTCAAAATCCACGAGCAAAGAAAAAGAAGAAGTAGACTATTATGCGCTCAAAAAGATTCCTGCTTTGGTGATGTGGTACCTCCCCGTCGTCGATTGATTGAGGTGTTTGTTCGCTAACCCTGAGGATGCCAAACTTATGAGCTGGCATGCTTCTGATGAGCACAAAAACAATGGGAAGCTTCGACATCCAGCCGATGGGAAGCAGTGGCAAGATTTCAATGAGAACCACCGAGACTTTGCCGATGAACCAAGAAATGTTAGGTTCGCACTGAGTACTGATGGAATGAATCCATTTTCTGAAAGGAGCAGCAAGCATAGCACATGGCCAGTGATCCTCACCATATACAACCTTCCTTCATGGTTGATGCAGAAACGGAAGTACATTTTGCTAACCATGCTTATTTCTGGACCTACACAACCTGGAGTTGATATGGATGTATTTTTAGAGCCCTTAATGGAGGATATGAAAATATTGTGGGTAACGGGTGTTCAAATGTTGGATGAATATCGTAAAGATTCATTCACGCTAAGAGCAATTATTTTTGTTACGATCAACGATTACCCTGCACTCTTCACATTATCAGGCCAGTTTAAGGGAAAGGTTGGCTGCACAGTATGCATTGATGAAACTGCTTACGTGTCCCTTACTGCATCTAAGAAGATAGTGTACATGAGGCACAGACGCTTTTTATTGGAAGGACACAGGTACCGCATGCGAAAGATGGATAAGTACTTTGACAATAATGGTGAACTACATTCTACTGCTCCATCGGGTAACAATAAAGGTCATAGAGTTTTTGAAATAGTCAGGAATATCAAGTTTGTTTTCGGGAAGAAGACAAAAGACGGAAAAACAAGGAAGGATGTCAAACCAGCTCCGGGGGCTATATTCAAGAAAAAGTCTATTTTCTTCGAGTACTTGCCTTACTGGAAAGAGTTAGATGTGCGGCATGCGATCGATGGTATGCACGTTCAGAAGAATGTGTTTGAAAGCATAATTGGCACCTTGCTAGACATAAAGGGCAAAACAAAAGAAGGGCTCAATTCACGCATGGACTTGGTAAATTTAGGCATAAAAAAGGAACTACATCATGTTCTTCAAGAAAATGGGAAGTATCATCTCCCAGCAGCAAGCTACAATCTCAATGTAGATGAGAAACATGCGATGTGTGTTTGGCTTAAGAATTTGAAAGTCCCATCCAGATTCTGCTCTAGCATACGAAGTATTGTGTCAATGAAAGACCTGATAGTCACCAACTACAACTCACATGATTGTCATGTCATGCTGACTACATTCCTACCTATTGCCATCAGGGCTATAAATCCTTTGTTTTTAAAGATGGCAATCACACGGTTGTGCTACTTTTTCAACAGAATTTCACAAAAGGTAATTGACCGTGATGAGTTAGCATCTCTTCAGGAATTCGCAGTGGAGACAATAGCACAGTTTGAGATGTGTTTCCCTCCATCGTTCTTTGATATTATGGTGCACCTTGTGGTGCACTTGGTGCCACAAATAGAGGCATTGGGTCCTATGTACTTGCATGAAGTGTGGACGTACGAGCGTTTCATGTCAATACTGAATGGCTATGTATCAACCCGTGCTCGTCCCGAGGCATCCATGATAGAGGGGTACTGTACCGAAGAGGCCATTGAGTCCGGAGGTCCATTCTGCAATAGTATCCTAAAAGACCAGGTTGCAATAGGTCTGCCTCCGTCACGACACGAGGGTAAATTGTATGGAAGCGGGAGGATGGGACGGATTGATTGGGTAATGAAGCAACATAAGCAGCGATTCAACACATGGATAATGGTAAGGACATTCCACGTGGAGAAACAATAGAAGAAAAAACCATCAAGGGGTTGTCATCTGGACCATCACGCCAGGTCACAACATGGCAAACCTATGACATTAGTGGATTCACATTTTGTACATAGTCCAAGGACAAAAAGAGCATGTCACAAAACAGTGGTGTTCGATGCGAGGCCATAGATGATGAAACTGGTGAGATTATTACATATTTTGGCTTTGTTGAGGACATATGGGAACTAGACTATGGTACATTTCAGATCTCGGTTTTCCGATGTCAATGGGTTGAAGACAAACATGTCACCATAGACAACTATGGGGTCAGAGTTCTTGATCTAAGTAAGGTAGGTTACAAAGATGACCCATGGATCCTTGCTAATCGTGCTGCACAGGTCTTCTATGCTGAACAGATCATTTCTAACAATGAGAAGAAAAGCACCGACAAACCGAAGCATGTAGTTTTTCCTGGAAAACAACAAGCTATAGGAGTTGATGGTGTATCTGATTTAGAGGATTTTAACCAGTTCAACGACATGTCTCTTTTCATAGACCATCCAACCAAGATAAGGAACGTTGAGCGAAGCATCCCACGCAATTCGATGCCCTGGGTACGCCACGATGGACAAGGCAGAACAATAGCTCCCTAGATTATATAGTTGTCATGTAATTGATTATTGTTAGGACATGTCATGTAATTGATTATTGTTAGCGACAAACCGAAGCATGTAATTTTACACGACTTTCTAGTGACTTTCTAGAGAGGAGAGGGAGAGGGAGAGAGAGCTATTGTTGCCAATGCGCTCGGAGCAGGTCCAGCACTTACCGTCCGTGCGGATGCAGCACTTTGCACATCCAGAATGCCCGTTCTTGCACTGATTTTACACAGAGCAGAGCATCATGCTAGAGCCTACCGATCAATATGTATTGTATATATACATGCATGGTAATCTGACTTGCCATGAAAACTTCGGACTGGAAGGGTAGGCAACAGATGTCGCACTCCAGCGCGTCCTTCTCCACGGATAGTGTCACAGTCGCCTCTTCCTCATCCTCCAACCCTGCCTCTTCCTCATCCTCCACCACCACCTTGGCTTTCTTTGGAGTGCAGCCGTCAGAGGAAGTCGTGGTCTTTTCCTCGGTCATGGTTTATCACCTAGAACGCGAGGTAAAATAAAAGCAGGGAGGACTATTCGACTAATATATACATATCAGGTAGTAAGAAACAAGCATATTCAAAGAACATGTTGTGAAAGAACTTGGAAAGATGTTTACCAGATCTGATACTTGTGAAAGAACTTCACACCAATGGTGATGAGAGACACGAAGCTAGGAGACGACGTAGTATTTAAACACTGCAAGAACGGGCATTCTAGTGATAGAGGAGGGAGAGAGAGGGAAGAGAGAGGAGGGAGAGAGGAGAGAGAGGAGAGAGAGAGATAGAGGAGAGAGAGGAGAGAGAGCGGAGAGAGAGAGGATAGAGAGAGAGGAGAGAGAGAGAGAGGAGAGAGAGGGAGAGGGGAGAGAGAGGAGCTAGGGAGAGGAGAGAGAGGAGAGAGAGAGGAGAGAGAGAGGAGAGAGAGAGGAGAGAGAGAGATAGAGGAGAGAGAGGAGAGAAAGAGGAGAGAGAGAGAGGAGAGAGAGGAGAGAGAGGGAGAGATAGAGGAGGGAGAGAGAGGGAAGAGAGAGGAGGGAGAGGGGAGAGAGAGAGAGAGGAGAGAGAGGAGAGAGAGAGAGAGGGGAGAGAGAGAGGAGAGAGAGAGGAGGGAGAGAGAGAAGTAATATATAAATATATATATTATGTATACATAATATATATATTTTTATATATTTAATATGTATAAAAATTTATATACTTAATGTATGAATATACAATAAAAAATAATATACTAAAAACATTACTACTGGCGGTTCACAACGAAAACCGCTAGTATAAATGGCCTCCACAGTCTGTGGATGGCATTTCTACTGGCGGTTCTCGATGACAACCGCCAGTACAAATGGCCTCCACAGTCTGTGGATGGCATTTCTACTGGCGGTTCTCTATGACAACCGCCAGTAGAAATATCTCCTATATAAAGGAGCGCGCGTGGGGGCGAAAATTTCGCTAAGTCTCTGGCGCCCTGTCTTTCACACTTCACGCCGTCAGGCTGCCAAAATTTTGCCCGGCGATTTTCTCCGCCGTGCGCCGCCGTCGTCCCCGCGCCGTAGGTAAGTTCTTCTCTCTCTCTCCCTTTCTTCGACTATGATTGCTCGGGCTCGGGCATGCACGCGCCGCCGCCGTCGCGCGGCTAAACCCTAAGCCTAGGAAGAGTGAGAGAGTGAGAGGGAAGAGAGAGGAGGAAGAGGGAAGAGAGGGAGACCCCTGCGCGCGTCTCTGCAGAGAGTGAGAGAGAGGGAGAGAAGAGAGAGGAGGGAGAGGGAAGAGAGAGGAGAGGAGAGAGAGGGAAAGGGAAGAGAGAGGAAAGAGAGTGGAGGGAGGGAGAGAGAGAGAAGAGAGAGGAGGGAGAGGGAGTGTATATATAGGAAAGAGAGTGGAGGGAGAGAGAGAGAGAGGAGAGAGAGGGAAAGGGAAGAGAGAGGAAAGAGAGGGAGAGGGAGGGAGGGAGGGAAGAGAGAGGAAAGGGAGGGAGATGGAGAGGAGAGAGGGAAAGGGAAGAGAGAGGAAAGAGAGTGGAGGGAGGGAGAGAGAGAAGAGAGAGGAGGGAGAGGGAGTGTATATATAGGAAAGAGAGTGGAGGGAGAGAGAGAGAGGAGAGAGAGGAGAGAGAGGGAAAGTGAAGAGAGAGGAAAGAGAGGGAGAGGGAGGGAGGGAAGAGAGATGAAAGGGAGGGAGATGTAGAGAGAGAGAGGAGAGAGCAACGAAAAGCATGTTTTTTCCATTGTATTCCATTGTAAACAACGTATTCTATTGTATTCCATTGTAAACAACGTATTCCATTGTATTCCATTGTAAACAATGTATTCCATTGTAAAATGTAGACTAGATTCACTAGTATAAAATGTTTTTTTGGCTTCCACTCTCTAGTAAACAACGTATTCCATTGTAGTACTATTAGCTCTCTATACGTTCTATATGACTCCTCCATCTCTCTCTCTCTACGTCCTATACGACTCCTCTCTCCCTCTCTCCCTCTCTATACGTTCTATACGACTCTCCATCTCTCCCTCTCTCTCCCTCTCTCCCTCTCTATACGTTCTATATGACTCCATCTCTCCCTCTCTCTCCCTCTCTATACGTCCTATACGACTCCTCCTCTCTCCCTCTCTCTCTCTCTATACGTTCTATACGACTCTCCATCTCCCTCTCTCCCTCTCTCCCTCTCTATACGTCCTATACGACTCCTCCTCTCTCCCTCTCTCTCTCTATACGTTCTTTATGACTCTCCATCTCCCTCTCTCCCTCTCTCCCTCTCTATACGTCCTATACGACTCCTCCTCTCTCCCTCTCTCTCTCTATACGTTCTATACGACTCTCCATCTCCCTCTCTCCCTCTCTATACGTCCTATACGACTCCTCCTCTCTCCCTCTCTCTCTCTCTATACGTTCTATACGACTCTCCATCTCCCTCTCTCCCTCTCTCCCTCTCTATATGTCCTATACGACTCCTCCTCTCTCCCTCTCTTTCTATACGTTCTATACGACTCTCCATCTCCCTCTCTCCCTCTCTATACGTCCTATACGACTCCTCCTCTCTCCCTCTCTCTCTCTCTATACGTTCTATACGACTCTCCATCTCTCTCTCTACGTCCTATACGAATCTCCCTCTCTATACGTAACTCGATAATATTCGTATCACAATATTAGGGGTTAGGGTTAGTGTTAGTGGTTAAGGGTTAGGGTATTTGTTAATATGAATTTAATTATTGCTTATGTTAATATGTAGCTCAATGAGTCCTCCAACCAAGGACCAAGGATTAGGGCCCGACCACATGGACAAGAGTGTTGCTCAAGAAGAATCCAGCAGTGAAGGATATGAAACGCCTAGCGACCCTTTTCCTACCACTAGGATAGATAGGGCCGCTGCGCGTGAGTTGCAACGTGACCCTACTTATGATCCACAAGAACATGAGGTAAATTACACATCCTTAATTTCGTGTGTGTACCTAATTAATTAGCTTATTTCACAATGTCTATTACACATGCATGATTTCTTGTGCATTTTATTACATGAATAGGAGGTCTTGTCTCAATTTCGTGCGATGCTCGAAAAAGCTGCGGCACGATACCAAGACGCACCGGAACCGACCCAAGACGCACCGGAACCGATCCAAGGCGCACCGGAACTGACCCAAGGCGCACCGGAATCGACCGAGACAACCACCGAGAGGTCAAGGAAAAGGAAGCAGAGCGATCGGAACAGAGGTGATAGGGGGCTAAACAAGTTTCCTGACAAGACATATAAAATCACAGACGTGAGCCCGAATGGTCAGCCCCTAGCTCCAGAAGAGGCACTGCCTAAGTTCCGGAATGCACTTGGGTTCTTAGTTAGAGATAATCTTGACATCACAATCCGACAGTGGAGAGATGTATCAGATGATGTGAAGAATCAAATGTGGAATAAGCTAGTAACGAGGTTCGTTTTGCCTGGGGGTTCAGAAGAACTCGTGAAAAAATACACGATGAAGCAGTTTGCAATCAATTTCCGAAACTGGAGGTCTGAGATGAATACAAAGTTTGCAAAGAAAGGCCTAGACCTGACGAAAAAATATAAAATCTCAGCAGGTCAGTGGGCAGTATTTCTAGAGCAGAGGAGCAGCCCTGATTTCATATCACTAAGTGAGGCAAATTCAGAACTGTCTAAGAAGAACAAATACCGCCACCACCTTGGCACAGGTGGTTACAAGCGTCAGGTTCCTAAATGGAGACAAGAAGACGCCGAGAAGAAGGCTGCAGGGTTGCCGACGCTGTCCGAGCAACTTGGTGAAAGGATAGTTAATTGGATCTGTGCTAGAAAACCAAGGAAACTGAGTCTGGTGTATCTTTTGATGATCCCACTATCGAAGAAGCGGCAAAAAACATATATGCAATTGCAGCTAAGCAGAGCGAAGGAACATTTAAGCCGCAAAGGGAGAAAGACATTCTAACGGCTGGTCTCGGTAACCCTGAGCATCCTGGTCGTGTACGAGGAATCTCATCTAAGGAAGGATGGAAGGAAGGATTCGGACCACAATGGGAAGGTCTGTACAAGAAACGTGATCGATACATGGAAGAGATGGCGAATTATTTTAAGGAGGAGGCCAAGAAAGAGTTCAAAGGCCTGATGTCTGAAATGCTATCGAATCCTCCTCCAGAATTGATGCAGCAATTGGCGATGGCGAGTGCGATGTGTGTTCAACAGATGACCACTCCACAGATGCAAATAATTCCAGCAGCTCAAACGTCGGCTGCCACCGAGGGTACGACCATCCCAAGCTCTGTCGCGTCAACGGGAAATAAGGTCCGCTATCCAGTTGATGACATCACAAGGCCTGTGGCATGCACACTAGTTATAAGATATGGTATTAACAATCAGCGTACAAAGAAAGTAGCCACAGGCCTTGCGATCCTAGGACGCAAGTTCCATGGAAACGACATTCCAGAAGAATATTGCAGGGTAGAAGTGACGACAGTCGTCCAAGGATACGAGGACGACATGCTAGACATCCCTGGGCCCGAAGGTATCGAGACACTTGGACAAGCTATCAAGAATTTTATCCTTTGGCCTCGAAGGGATGTTGAATTGGTTGATTGGTCGAATTCGTCACAGGCCCAACCGTCTCTGCCTTTTCAAATTGTTGTTCCTATTGTACATCCATCATCACCTCCTCAAACTTCACATGCTGCTCCTCATCCTCTTTCCGACCCTCCTTTTCCTCATCCACATGGTGGCCCACCATCTCCGCCACATACATCGCCCTTCAGGGATCCACCTTCTCCACAGCCATCTCCACGACCATCAAAGAAATCTAAAGTTTCTATACCAAAATTAGTGTCCCCGTTCGATAAGAAAAAGAAGAGTAAATCCACTGCCGGCACTGTTCGTTTTTTGAAAGGGATTGGACGGTGCCTCACGTCAGACACTGTTGATTTGGCCGATCTCGAGGAGTCCGCAAAAAAGGCTGAGGCAATGGCCACAAAGATAAAGAAGCCAACTAAGGCAGATTATAAAAACGTGCCTAAAAAATATGTGTCGGGCAGACCACTACTCACTTTTGAGAAACTAAGGAAGGTCCCGGCTAATATTAAAAGGTTGCATGATTGGTACATGCGGGCATCTTCAGTTGGCATCGACACCATCAGTGTTAATATACCAGCCCATGCTTTTATTGGTTCAAATCAAAAGGCTGTTGTTACATTCGAGGACATGTGGTTAATGATGAACCTTCAGAGACTCGATGTGCAACTTGTAACCATATTTGCATTGTAAGTGTCACTCATACTCCACATATATGTGTTATTATTAGTGTTGTATAAATTTTCAATATCTGACATGCACGTGTGCGTTGCAGAATGCAACATGATCAGCAGGAGATCCTTTATGGTACCAATCCCAATGCTAGTGCCAGTAAAAGGGTTGGGTAT
Organism: Zea mays; assembly: GCF_902167145.1. Taxonomy (NCBI): domain Eukaryota; kingdom Viridiplantae; phylum Streptophyta; class Magnoliopsida; order Poales; family Poaceae; genus Zea; species Zea mays. The sequence goes on along the minus strand of NC_050100.1, from coordinate 132,228,589 downwards.
CTCAACCCAATAAAGATATGCGAGGATAACCACACTTTTAGAATCGGAAAAGGCAACGAAGCATTACAGGGGCTAACAGACGAAGAAATTGAGGTGCGTATCCAGGATCTGAAGAAGGATTTTGAACCAATATACGCCACCTACATAGGACACGCAATGCTTCAATTTCAAGACAGGGAATCCATAGTGGCCCCATACAACTTTAAGTAAGTGTGATTTTGCATAAATAAAATTAATAATTTGAATACACATGTATCACAAGTCTGATTCGTACAGGGACCACTGGATATGCTTCTTCATTTATCCTAAGGTTGGAAAGGTGCTGGTGCTCGACTCCTTGCACACCGAGCCTTCGACCTATTCAAAATTCCTCAGCATCTTAGAGCTGTAAGCCTTTTCTATGCATGCATACTTATATCGATGAGAATTGTAGAATAACATGGTGATTCTATTTGAGATCACAGGGCATTTAGGTTTTATAAGCTACATGGTGGAAAGTACGACACGTCCAAAAAAGGCGTGCCACTAGACATCCATTATAACTGGCCGGTAAGTATGTGAATTTATGAATATATATATCATACATGTACGTACATAGGACAATATTGCAACTAAATAACCAATCTCCCGTTATGTAGTGCCACAAGCAACCACCCGGATCGGTCCTATGTGGGTTCTACGTGTGCGAGTTCATGAGAATGAACAGACGATACATCACGAACCCTGACAAGGTATTATTAGTAATAGTCACGTATGTATTTATGTCATTAAAGATGCAAATGTGTTATTATTGAGTATAAATAGATGATGTTTATAAACTTCCTTTACAGCAATTTCAACAAGGAAGCCCGGAGAACTTGACTGAAGGTGCATTGTATGGCATAGTTGAGGACCTGTGCACATTCATATTGAAAGAGGTCATTCCCGCAGAAGGGAAATATCACGATGCTTCCGAAACATTAGCTTTGCCAGAGTTTAGAATACTAACAGAAATTAGTAGACTATCTCTTAGCCGAGATAGTTATTAGAGCTTAAGTGAAAACTTTGATGTATATAATGTGTGATGCATACATGGTTGTAAACAAGACTTTGATGTATATAAATGTATGATAGAATTTAATTCCATGTTGCTTTTAATATCAATACTACATGTTTATCAATATCAATATATATATATATATATATATATATGTTTGTGTGTGTAAATATATAAATTTCAGTACGAAAATTTAAAAAAAGGCGGGAAAACTATCCACTGGCGGCTAAATAAAACAAACCGCCAGTGAAAGCATTTCCACTGGCGGTTTTCTTAATAAAACCGCCAGTCTATTTTCACTGGCGGTTGCTTAAGAAAACCGCCAGTGGAAATGCTGCCCCCTAGCACCGGCGGCACTGAAAAGTGTCAGTGAAAACGTCTCTAGAACCGTCACTATAGAGGCTGTGTGTACTAGTGTTCGCGTCGCTACAGCGAACAGTCCAGACCAAGTACCGTCCGGCATCAGAGCCAGACTGTCGGCACGGCCAAAAATGGTGTGCTCAACACCTATCTTATAAGAATGGATACTATACAATGTTTTTTCCCCGGCAAAGAAGCGCTCGCGCGCGCGATGCGCGCAGGGTCTCACCTTGGTCGCTCCTCGTTCAAGGGCCACCATTAGTTTGAGTTTGAACCTTGCATGCATGCATCGAGGCGTCAGCAATAGCTGTGGTGGTTGAATGGCCAGCCCTGAACATGACACCATGTACGTGCGGCATGCCATCAGTAATCAGCGATGATCTTATGTTCATATATATACCCGTTCCAAAATTAAACAATGGCTAATCTTAGCGCTAGCCCGTCATCATGTCGGCTTCCATATATTGTTCCTCCCTGTAGCTCCGCCTGTTGCACCCGGACCCATAGCTGACGACACCACCGTGTGGTCGACAAAATAAAAAGGAGAGAGAGATGGCCCTGTTGTCTCGCCCTATGGCCGCCGCACCATTCTTCGTCGTCGTCCTTCTCGTACTCGTGGCGGCAGGTGATCTTCGTCATCGCAGTTCTTGGTATGGTGTGTCAATAGATTTCCAGTGCTAGTAACGAATGAATATGTGCAGAGAGGACGATGGGCAGGGTGGTGGTGGAAGAGACGCTCTGCCTGTCGCAGAGCCATGCCTTCAAAGGCGTGTGCCTCAGCAACACCAACTGCGACAACGTATGCAAGACGGAGAAGTTCACAGGCGGCGAGTGCAAGATGGACGGCGTCATGCGCAAGTGCTACTGCAAGAAGGTCTGCTAGGGCATGACCGGCAGCAAGCCCCAACCGTACGGCTGGTTGATCCGGTTGCACACTGCACAGCTCGTTTGGGCACGCGGTCATGTTCCGGCTTCTCGGCTTTATTTATTTCTTCTTTGTTATAATAAATAGACTCTGTTAGTCACGTGCGTTTTAGTCTGGGTTGTACGTTATTAATTCTCTAGTGTATTGTATTTGCGCAACGCGCTGTACTTAACGTAGCCATGTATTCGCGTTGCGTGGTGGAGAGGCCAACGATTTATACCTTGATTGTACAATATATATATATATATATATATATATATATATATATATATATATATATATATATATATATATATATATATATATATATATATATAGGCAACGTATCCTGTGTAAAAGGTTCTCCTGTGTAAACATGCTAAAACGTCTTAACAACCTTTGGATCCAGAATCAAAGGCTAATCTTAATCCCACCTGATAATCTTGTGTTTTTTCTAAAGAACCCCCTCCTGATAATCTGGTGCGGTGGCGGTTAGGTGGAATTAAAATTAGCCTTTGATTCTGGATCCAAAGGTTGTTAAGGCGTTTTAGCATGTTTACACAGGAGAACCTTTTACACAGGATACGTTGCCATATATATATATATATATATATATATATATATATATATATATATATATATATATATATATATATATATATATATATATATATATATATATATATATATATATATATATATTTATATTTGTGATGATGGTTATCTTTTTATTTTTGAAACGAATGGTCAGGAGAGCTGACCGCTATATATTAAAAAAAGAAGAGGGGTCACCAAGGCCATCCAGGAAGTACATGTACAACAAACAAAACAAGAACATTGCACTTGAAGCCCACAACAGCAAAACACAGCCTCAGAAGGCTCACTCACGCTCCCAGCTATCAGGAACAATAGCAGGGTTTGCGATCCACGCAGCAACCATGGACCAAACCCGCCTAGAAAACCTACGGTCAACAAAGAGGTGTAAACCAGTCTCCGGCGTTCTTCGGTAAAGCATGCAAACCAGGTTATGCGACTAGCCCCTTGAGCTCAACCTATCCACTGTCCATACCCTATTTTGAATTACCAGCCAGCTAAAGAAATTGCATTTTGAGGGCGCCCACACAGACCATATGAGTTCATTGAAGTTTGTGCTGGCTGAACCAAGGAATTGGACATGATAGGCTGAGCTTGAAGTGTACTGCTTGGATTCGCTAAGTTTCCACTCAATTTCATCACAGATGTCCGGACTTAAATGGATCCGTTGTACTGCTGCACTCCAGAGATGGGCAAATTCGACAAAGCACTGACCCGAGAAAGAGGGGTGTTGAAGGTCGATGTCACTAACCCAGTTATTATCCGTTAGAGCCTCCCGCAAGTTTCTATTTTTCCTTGTAGAGATTTGGAAAATGGATGGCACCATGTCTTTTGGTCTCAGCCCTTGCATCCAAGCGTCGCTCCAAAAAAGGATCTTCGACCCGTTGCCAATCTTAATCATGGTGGTCGTAGCAAACAAGAGTTGATCTATGTTGCTGCAAGGCATATCATTACCAAACCAAGGTTTATCCTCCGGGCACCATGCTCTCCATAGCCAACGGAGCCGAAGAGCTCGCGCAAACTTGCCAAGGTGCAGTATTCCTAAGCCATCATTTTCCTTTGGTCTTGTTGTACTAGTCCAATTGACCTTGCATTTCCCACCCATTAGTCTATCATCGTCAGCCCACAAGAATTGTTTATGTAAGGAAAATGGACTCCTGGCCATTTGGCTAAAGTTATTTTAGTGTTTGATGATCAACATAACCTGTGGACTAATATGCTGGCTAGTGTTTGTATTTATAGTTCACAGGATACAAAGAGGATTGGACTAAGGCACTGAGGATGCAACATCTTAAAAGAAGACATAAAAGAAACATAGAAGTCCAAGACTCAATAACAAAAGAAGCCCAAGGAAACGACAAAAAAATCCATTAAGTGGGCAGTAAGCCAGCGCACTGGTGGTGCACCGGACAGTGAACAGTAACCTATCCGGTGGCCACCGGACTGTCCGATTGGTCACCGGGCTGTCTACGCAGACGGGCCCGCAACCAGGCGCCCTCGGGCTGTAGCACCGGATTATCCTCTGTGCACCGGACAGTCTGACAACAGTCGGATCCAACGGTCGATTGGTGTAGACCCCAACGATCAGTGCTTAGGTTAGTTAGACAGCTTATGCGCTTGTTCTAGATTGTTCCTAATAAGTTGAGTGAGTTTAGAAAAACCCACAAAACCACTCGGCTCTTGTGTGAGCCAATGTAATTGTACCGAGTTGGGCGAGAGTCTTGCGAGACCGTGCCGAGTTTGTGTCATGGCCGCCACCGTGTACCGAAGGGAACGAGGCCCTCGGCATTTCGGCCGGAAGCCCGATAGTGGAGATGGTGGGGAGCGTCCGAGAGGAGGCGGAATCGGAGCACCACTTACGCGTGGAGAAGGTCCGCGGGTCTCTACGGAGTTACTCGACCGAGGTGCTTGGCCCTCCTGTGGACTTCCCTTGCGTAGGGACACCAACGAGGATTAGTCAGAACATTGCGTGGTTCCGGATACCTCGGTAAAAATATCGGCGTCATCCACGAGAGTTTGCATCTCTACCTTGCTCTTTACCTTCCGCATTTACATTAAATACTTAAGTTTCAATCTTATCTTTTTGTTTAGATTATTTAGATTGAAACTTAGTCATTGCGGTAGAGATAGCAATACTTAGACAAAACCTAGTTTGCACATTCTAGATTATTTATTTGTATAGGTTTTGCTCTAGAGATTTATTTGTGGCCTAGTTTAGAGAAATTTTAGAAGTCCTAATTTACCCCCCCCCCCCCCTCTTAGGCATCATTGTTTCCTTCAATTGGTATCAAAGCCCGGTTTGGCTCATTTGAAACGTTTTAGCTTTACCGCTAATAGAGCCAACGCTTTTTAGAGGAAAGGGATGGATACCCATAGTCCACCACATTTCGATGGCACTAACTTCCCATATTATAGTGCTAGAATGGCTTGTTACATAGAGGTCGTCGATCTAGGTGTTTGGAGAGTCACTCGTGGTGGGATGAAACCACCTAAAATCCCGAGAAACCCACCACGAGTAAGGAAAAAGAAATTCATTTGAATGCTAGAGCCAAAATTTTCTTGTATGAATCTCTTAGCATGGAAATTTTCAATCAAGTTTTTACATTAAAAACTGCTAATGAGATTTGGCTAAAATTGTATGAGCTCCATGACGACACATCCAATGTTCGTGAGCAAAAACATTGTATAGCTTTAAATGATTATAATTCTTTTACCATGAAAGAAAATGAGCTTGTTAGAGACATGTACTCTCGTTTAAATCTAACCATCAATGAGCTTAATTCCATTGACATTAATAAGCTAGTGATGCAGACATTGTGAGGAAGATTATCTCCCTACTAAGACAACAAAAATATGGGAGCATCATCACTATTCTTCACAACATGGAGGACTTGAGTCAATTGAACCTGACCATTGTGATTGGAAAAATTGTGGCATTTGAGATGTCGTAAAAATGGATTGGCAAGAGGAGTCAACTTCTTCAAGGCCATATGCATTTGCATGTGATGAAAAGAGCAAAGGAAAGAAGAAGGCTTCCACTCCAAGTTTCTCAAGTGAAGAAGAGGAAGAATAAGAAGAAAGTGATGATGAAGAAGATAATCAACCATCAACATCATCCTCCGAGGACGAAGAAACAATCTGACGTGTCAGAAAGGTAATGGGGATGATCCGGAAGATTAATCTAATGGGTGTGCCTCTGTAGGTCGAGGATCTTCTCTTTAACATTGATAGGAAAATGCAAAGAAAGAGAGGATGCTTCACATGCGGGGAGAAGGGCCACTTCAGGGACAGCTATCCAAATATGGCCGAACCCAAAAGGGGGAGGAGCAAAGGCAAGGCACTTACAAATGCCAAAACTTAAGATGACTCTTCAAGCGAAGATTAACCTCCAAGGACGCAGAGCCACCGATCCTCATCATGCTCATCACAGTCATCACACAAGTGCCTTGTGGCAAGAGGTAAAATGAGTATTTCATCCTCTAGTAATGATTGCAGTAGTGATGATGATGAATGTGAGGGAAAGCCCTCCTTAGATGAGCTTGCGGAAGCCGTTAATTTTTTTGAGGATGTATGCACTAAACAAAAGGCTCAACTTAAAACATTGAAAAATAAGTTGATTAGCTCTCAAGATGATTATAAATGTTTGCTAGAAACATTTGAAACATTTGCAAACTTAAATTGTGAGCTATCAACTAAAATTGAGCAATTAGAGTCTAATATTGCTCCATCCTCAACTACAGATGATGGCCTCATTAAAAATAATGAAAAACTCAAAGCTAAGTTAGCTAGCTCTCAAGATGCCATTAAAAACATGCTAGGAAAAATGGAAATTCTTAGTGTACATAATAATGAGCTAACTACTAAGCTAGAAAACATCGGTAGCACCCCAGGAGTATCTTTGGTTGAAATGCCTGAAATTATTAAGAAAAATGCTTCTACTTCTTGCCTTGATTTAATTGATAATTCTAACCCCCAAAATCAAGTTCATGTTAAGAATGTTGTTATAGAAACTTGTTCGGATGAGATTGCAATGGAGAATGAGCAATTAAATCAAGAGGTGGCTCGCCTTGTCAAGGCCTTGTATGACAAGAAAGGCAAAGCCAAACAAATCCAACCTCCTCAGGATAACACCACTGCGAGGGTGAACAAGCCTGTTGAGGGAGAAACTATGATTTGTAGACTATGCCATAAGAAAGGCCACAAGTCTTACATCAAGGCGAAGACCGGGGATAAGCAAAAGCAAAAGCCAACAAGCAAAATCTCCAACACCTACATCAACAAGGTGGATAAAAAGGCTGCTACACTGTATTTGATCAAGAAGAAAAGGAATGGAAAGGTGATAGCAATCAAGGCCAACAAAGGAAAGGGGGCCAAACACATCTGGGTGCCAAAGGAGATTATCTCAACCATGAAAAGCACCAAGAAGGTTGGATCCCAAGAGGAAAGTGAGAAGTATGAAGGACTTTGGGGAATTTGGAGACTTGGCAAAATTGGGATGTATATCATGGGATAAGTCATATTGGATCGAGTCTATTGGCAAGTGGGTTAGTGAATACTTTGGACCCAAATTCCCCACCCATGACTAAGGTAACTAGATTTATTGTATTTCTTGTTTTAGATATGTGTATCTATTCTCATGTATCTAATTTTACCTTTCATGCCTAGTTTTACATGATGTATTTTTCTTTAATTAAATTGCATGCATACTAGGTCAATCATATGGTAGGAATGCTCGTTTTCAATTCATATTCTTGAGCAAACCTGCATGGTTTTAAATAATAAAGTCAAGCATGGTACACAGCTTATTCAACATTCCTAAGCAAATGATACTTCAAATAGTATTTACATATCCTTCAATGCTTAAATTGATATCATTTAACTTATATGTGCCAAAGCTCGGATTATAGATAATTTGCCCCTCTTGATCTCAAAATCAAGTGCATGTCTCCTACAAGTATTCAAAACTTGTATGCACACTTCCAGGGGGGTTACTCTATAATCTAAGACTTTGAGACTAATGCATGTTTTCAAGTATATTATGTGTAGTAGTCTCATTGAAGGAAAATGGAGTCCCCGGAGAAAGACAATAAACTTCCACTGCAATGCTACAAAATCTTCATTTGGTTCCACAAATGGTTCCATTCAACAATTGGTATCATTTACATGTCTTCTCCATAATTTGATTAGACTATAATTCATATTTTATGCTTCTCATGTTGCTATATGTCACACCCAGGTTTTAGGGGTCCAAAACCCGGGTGCGAAATAATCACCAGGTGTGCTAGGACCAAGTCTCACACATACGATGAATAGTGGTACAGAAACGAATGTCACATCTTTACTATATAATAGGAGTTCTATACAAAATAAATAATTAATTACATCATAAGGAGACAACGATCTAGCAACCCAAAGTTGACTGGGAGACGATGGCCTAGACCTCTAACGAACTCATCACAACATCCTCCATGCGCCTCATCCTGCGGTACCTATCTTTGACCTGTGGGGGGTGAGACAGCAAGAGTGAGCTCACATACGTTCATCGTTCAACAAGTTGTGGGGAATAATATGCATGAACTCGCCAAAGGTGGGAGCTCACTTGAAGTGTAAGGCTTACCAAAGAGGATGGTTCGAGCTAAGCATTGCTTTTAAAGTTGGTCAAAATTTTATTAGCAGTTACTAAGTATAAGTAAATACCAACCCAATTAAGTAGTAGAACAAAAGTAATAACAACACCTGCGATGCAATGCATATGACAAATTGATTTTAGTTCCATAAATTAATCATGTGAGGGTCCGAGCTACTCATGACCGTGAGCACGGCTGATATACCAGTTTTACACTCTGCAGAGGTTGCGTATCTTTACCCACAAGTCATGTTACCCATCTGCCACGGGGTTGTACTGGCCCCATACACCTCTACCAAGGAAGCGAGGTAGGGTAACACTACGAGGCCTTTACAAAGTTCCACTAGCTTCAGAAAACCTGCTACAGTTTATAGGAAGCCTCAATGCAGGGATCCCTCGCCTCACCGCTGTCGCAACAAAATCAACCCAAGGACCTCCCTTTCGGGTAAGGTAGTCCTTCACTAGCTTTCCTAATTAGTCAGCCAACGGCGTCCTATACCACCCTTTTGGTAGCACTGTTTTCCCGGGTGGTCGCTCCATGTTCCAATTAACATAATGATCTTATCATGAACAGTAACTAACAACGGATAATAAAGTATGATCATGAATAATGTATATCTCTATACCCAAAACCACATAAAAGCAATAGCAGGTACTACCCAATAATTCGATGGTAAACAAGGTATAAAGATAGTCAAACTAGGGTAACCTATTGGATCCCATCAAAATTAACCTATGCAGATCATTATGATTAATAAGAACATGAGAGGGTAAAAAGAAGTGATCAAGGGCACAACTTGCCTGGGACTTGAGATTCCAGGTACCAACTTGCTTTTCAGATGACTGGTGACCTCGCGCTAGTCGTAGCAATACAAACAAACATGATATATGCAAAATTAACATCACACCAAACATAAGAACAAAATACATATTAATAATCTACACATTAAAATAAGATCATAAGAACACGAATCATTAATTTTGGAGTTATGGATTTTAAGTTATGAATTTCCAAAAGTTATAGGTGCTAGGTACAAGATTAATTAGTAGATTAATTTTAATATGGTTTTCATGTCAAAATAGAGACACTAGTTGATAAACAATAATATTATAAAATTATAGAAACTGGAATGGATCAATTTGGACTTCATATGATTTTTCTATGATTTATACAAGTTTCTAGAATTATTTTTGTATAGAAAATCAATTTCTAAATTCATTTATCTTATTTTCCTTGAGCTCTGGACTGGGCGTCAATAACAGAGAAACACAGGGGCTAACACGCAATTTCTCCCTTGACTTAGGCTAGCCCCCCATATGGACAACGTGTTGGTTTATTAGAAACCCGAGGGTTTATTTGGAAAAGGAGCACGACGAAGGGGTATGGTCGATCCTGGACCGCATGATAGAAACCAGACGCCTAGGATTAGACCCCAATCAATCCGAACCGGTACCCGATCCGGATTGTCCGATCCAGATCGGACGGTCATGATTTTAAAACAGCGCCAATGCTTCACCCGCCCAGGATCAGAATCGAACGGCCATCATAAACCCTAGCCAAAATGTTTTCTTGAATCTAATCCTAACCAATCTAGCTCATCCAATCGTTAGGACACAGTCTTCCTCCCCACACCCATTCCGCCGCCCATCCGGCCAACGGCGCGACCCCAGTCACGGCGGAAGCATTACCGGGGTTCGACAATCCCACGACCAAGCACCCTAAATCACAGCTAATCCCGAGATTTACAAAGAGGATGGATAAGCGAGCTTGATGGCGGCATTCTCACCGTCAAATATTGCCTAGGTAGTGATGGCCACGACGGAGAGCAGGTGAACAACGGAGCGCTCCCTCCAACGACAAATTCACACCAACCCGGCCACGAACCTTGCATGGCGAGACCACGGACACCGACAGGGTGTTGAGGTGAAGCTCCCTGAATGGCTTGGGGTAGCTCGACGTCGGCGGTCACGTGCTTCAGCGGCGACGGAAACTGTGGCAATGGCAGTTCTTTGACTGATTTGCTCTGGGTTTGGGGTGCCGCGGTGACGGCTCTATTTATTCACTGAGGCGAGCAGATCCTGGCCAGAAGATCGGAACGGAGAAGGCGGACAAGGGAAACCATCCCCTAGTGACTACGGACAAAGCTATTTCAACAAACCTGCGCGCGACGCGGAGGTGACGAATCCGACACCAAGGCCCCACATGGCAGTGAAAGGAGCACGCGGACGCGCACGCCCCAGAGACAGACGATGCGGGCCCCACTTTTTAGAGACTAAGCGCAGCGCGGGGAGTGGCTGACAGCGTGGGCCCCATGTGTCCGTGACATGTCATACGCGCATGGGGTACGTAGAGTTGGTGGGTCGAGCTGGTACGTGGGCCACGGGGAAGGAATTCAGCCCAGGCACTAGTTTGTTCATTTGCCCTTTTTTATTTTACTTTCTATCACCTTTTCAAATTTCTATTTCGATTTCAACTTGATTCAACTTTCTGTTTGAATTTCAGACTCCTATTTCCAAACACAATTCTAATGTGGATATAAATCCTACTATCTTCAATATTACTATTTATTTCCATTCTATTACTTAATTCTAGATGAATTATACTTTCTTCTCTTATTTTCCCTTTTATGTTTTAATTCAGAATTTTGAGGGCAAATTTAAATTATGATTCTTTATTTCAATAAAATGTATCCCCACAAATCCATAAATATGAGATGCCCACTTTCTCATATGACTATTTTAATATCTTTAATTGATTATAAACAAGAAATGTTCTACTAAATTCCAAAGGTTTCAAAAAAAATCTAGAAATAATATCCTAGATATTCTTATTTCTTTATTTTATCACTTTATGATATATTATTATATTTTTTCCTCTACTAATTTGAGGTCTTACAAATCCTACCCCATTAACAGAAATCTCGTCCTCGAGATTTGTAAGAAAAATGATGTATACTCATATTGTTCTCAGAACATATGCACAAACAAAGAAATCTCGGCATGATGCATAACTCATTAGCAAAACATAGGGTCAATAGACCTTATTATTATTACTAAAATAGTAAAATACTAGCTACTACTAAATTAATATTTAGGTCTTACAATTAGTACTTATATATATATTTATGTTTATATATATGCTCTACTCTTGTTGCTCGTTGACTTCTTCACCGACTACTTCATCTTCAACCAGTACTTCTTCTTGAATTTCAAGTTCACCGGGTTCAGTTTCTACTTCTGCATGGTTGGCTTGCCCCCGGTTGACCGATAAGGGCTGACTCTTTCCAGCCGAGGCTTGTCCTTGCTTCATTGGAGCCGGTGTAGTGTAGGCAGCCATGTTGGGATAGTAGTTTGCATAGTGTCCCGATTGTCCACACTTGAAGCATGCTCTGTTGGTGGATGGGTTAGGAGCAACAGGTCCTGCTGGGGTGCTTGCTTGCAGAGTAACAGTTTGTGTCCATTGAGTTTGCTGCCCGGAACCGCCACGAGCTGGTGTACTTGGAGTGGTAGTATAGAGAGGACGGGAACTACTTTCAGCCTGTCCTTGGTTAGCAGCCCTCCTTTTCTCTCCAAACTCACACCTCTTGTTTTCCACAGCAATAGCCTTGTCAAGTAGTCTTTGGAAGGACGGGAATGTGTGCGATACCAGTTGATATTGTATGGGTCCAATCAAACTATCCAGAAAGAGCTCCTGCTTCTTCTCATCATCCTCTACATCCCTAGGAGCATATCGAGATAGCTGGATGAATTTGTCCCTATATTCACTCACGGACATACTTCCTTGCTTGAGGGATAGAAACTCCTTTCTTTTAATCTTCATGAGTCCCACAAGAATATGATGGTTCCTGAATTGAGTAGAGAATTCTACCCAGGTGATTGTGTTGACGGCAGCATCAGCAGTGCAGTACGCATCCCACCAATCTGCAGCGGGGCCAATAAGACGACCCGGTGCGTAGAGCACTTTCTCTCTGTCCGAGCACTGAGCTATGTTGAGCATCTTCTCTACAGTCTTTAGCTAGACATCTGCTTGTAGCGGGTCTGCGGAGTTGGAGAAGGTTGGTGGTTTGTGACTCATAAACTCCCCGTGCTTATCCCTGGGTGGAGCTGGTGGTGGTGGAGGAGGTAGTGGTGGTTGCTGCTGTTGCACCCTGCGTTCCTGGCGCATCTCCTCCCTCTCTTGGCGCATCTCCTGACGCTCCTGTCGCATCTTGGCGTGCATGTCTTCCATAGTGTCCGCCATTTGCTGCATTATTCGCATCTAGGCTGAAACTGTTGGATCAGCATCGACTGGTGGAGGATTTGGAGGATTCATCTCTACTTTTTGTTGTTGTCTAAGCACCCTCCGGTTATATGGATTGGCAGGTAGATCAATTCATCCTCCCTTCCTAGTATTAACCATCTGAGTTAGAAGCATATGGTAAGATAGTTTTGCAAGGAAAATCATTTGGTAGGCAAAATGAATAGGCTAATAGCTGGTTATGTACAGAAGATTCTTTGGCAGGGCTTAATCTGATGTTTTATGTCAAGATTGGGGTAACTAGTTGTATAAGGTGAATGTCCAAAGGTAATATTATCGGCGTTTCGACCTCGGGGGGTCCCTGGACCGACGAGTAAATTGTCGCTACGTGTCCCAGCCCAGATGGGTCGGCGCGAGACGGAACACAAAGGGGGTAAAGACAGCAAAGGGGAACCTGTAGCCTTCGTGTTGTCCTGCGCCCAGGGCGGATGCACTTGCAGTAGGGGGTTACAAGCGTTCGTGTGGGAGAGAGAGAGTGAGAGCCTTGTGCGTCGGCCCGTTCTCCCGCGTGGCCAACCCTCTCGTACGAGAGCCCTGGACCTTCCTTTTATATGCGTAAGGAGAGGGCCTAGGTGTACAATGGGGGGTGTAGCAGTGTGCTAACGTGTCTAGCAGAGAGGAGCCAGAGCCCTAAGTACATGCCGTCGTGGCTGTCGGAGAGGTTTTGGCGCCCTGTTCATGTGATGTCGTGGCCATCGGAGGAGTGCTTGAGCCCTGTGGAAGTACAGTTGTTGGAGCTGTCGGATCCTTGGGGTCGGGCGAGGCGGAGTCCGTCTTCCGAGGTCGAGGTTGAGTCCGAGCCTTGGGGTCGGGCGAGGCGGAGTCCGTCGTCTGGCGTCGAGGTTGCGCCCGAGCTCTGGGGTCGGGCGAGGCGGAGCTTCCTATGGCGCCCGAGGCTGGACTTAGCTGCTGTCAACCTCACTCTGTCGAGTGGCACAGCAGTCGGAGCAGGGCAGGCGGCGCTGTTTTCCTGTCAGGTCGGTCAGTGGAGTGGTGAAGTGACTGCGGTCACTTCGGCCCTGTCGACTGAGGAGCGCACGTCAGGATAAGGTGTCAGGCGATCCTTGCATTAAATGCTCCTGCAATACAGTCGGTTGGCGTGGCGATCTGGCCAAGGTTGCTTCTCCGTGAAGCCTGGGCCTCGGGCGAGCTGAAGGTGCGTCCGTTGCTTGAGGGGACCCTCGGGCGAGACGTGAATCCTCCTGGGTCGGCTGCCTTTGCCCAAGGCTGGGCTCGGGCGAGGCGGGATCGTGTCCCTTGAGCGGACGGAGCCTTGACCTGAATCGCGCCCATCAGGCCTTTTGCAGCTTTGTGCTGATGGGGGTTACCAACTGAGATTAGGAGTCTTGGGGGTACCCCTAATTATGGTCCCCGACAGTAGCCCCCGAGCCTCGAAGGGAGTGTTGGTACTCGCTTGGAAGCTTTTGTCGCACTTTTTTGCAAGGGGACCAGCCTTTCTCGGTTGTGTTTCGTTCCGGTGGGTGCGCGCGAACGCACCCGCCGGGTGTAGCCCCCGAGGCCTCGGTGGAGTGGTTTGACTCCTTTGAGGTCTTAGCGCGTTTCGTGATGCTTCAGCCGGTCTGGTTGTTCCCTCATGTGAACTGGCCGTAGCTCGGGTGCATAGTCAGGTTCCAAGTTCTCGGGCTGGTATGTTGACGCTGTCAACGGTTTGGCCGGAGCCGGGTTTGCGAGAGCAGCCCCCGAGCCTCCGCACAGAGCGAGAGGATGGTCAAGAACTGACTCAGCTTTTTTCATACGCCCCTGCGTCGCCTTTCCGCAAGGAGGAGGGGGCGAAAGCGCCATGTTGCTCTCAGAGGGCGCCGAACATGGTGTCTCCAGTGAGTTGCTAACGGGTGATCCGAGTGGATGCCCGTGCCCCGTTCGATAAGGGTCGGCTAGTGGCCCAGAGGCGCGCTCCAAAAGTACCTGCAGGTGATTTGCCGGACCCGGTCCCGTTTGATAGGGTCAGAGGGCTCGATGCCTCCCTCTGATGGGATTCCGTTACAGAATCGCTCCTGCTGGTCTCGGAAATGTTCTAGGGTACCTCGGGAGCGTAGCCCGAGCCTCGGCCATGTATCGGACGTACCCAGAGTCATCCCTCGCTCTGCGTGCTCTGAGGCGGCTGTCGAACCCTTCGAGGGCCAGCCTACGAACCCCTGATCAGTAGTGGGCGCGGAGCCCGAGTGGTCTAAGGCGGCTATCGAACCCCTCTGAGGGGCCAGCCTTCGATCCTCTGACCAGTAGTGGGCGCGGAGCCCGAGTGCTCTGAGGCGGCTGTCGAACCCTTCCGAGGGGCCAGCCTTCGAACCTCTGATCAGTAGTAGGCGCGGAGCCCGAGTGCTCTGAGGCGGCTGTCGAACCCTTCCGAGGGGCCAGCCTTTGAACCTCTGATCAGTAGGAGGGCTCGGGGCCCGCTTCCTTCGTGGAGAAGGATCCCTTTCAGAGTATCCCCTTTCCCGGTCCCTGTAGCAAGAGAGAGAAAGAGGAAGAGGAAAAGGATACGAAATCGAACGACGTGGCGCACCTTTTTTGACGCGGTCATTATGGCGAAGGTGAAGCGTCGCCCGCTTCGCCTGCCAAAGGTGTCGCCTGTCCTGCCGCAGAGTTAATGCGACGGGACGAGTGGTTCGCGGGGCAGCCGTTGCGCGTGCGTGAGCCATTCGAGGAACGGAACACGGGCGCGTCGTCTTCACGCCGTGGGAGAGGGTTCTCTCGCTGTCCCAGGAGGGGACGTGAGCTTGCAGATGACTTGACCGCTGCTTCCGCCCGCCTGCCGCCGCCATTACTGCCGGCCCATTTCTGGCCGTATCGATCGTCGCGCCTTTTCCCGCGGCTGACTGACCCGTGACCGATGTGCTCGGTTGGCACTGTTGGGCCATGCGCAGGGTTGCCTCGAGTCGCGGCACCGGTTCCGCAGTCGAGAAGGCGCAGTACTGGCGCAAGTGGCGGTGCAGTTTCTCGCACGTAGCAACTGGCGCGCCGGTTACATGACGTGTGGGCCTAGGCCTCCACACTGGACGCGTCGAAGTCGAAAGGGTGCGCCCCCTTGGTGCGGTTGCATGCCGCCTGCATGGCGGTCCGCCCTTTCACCCGCTGGCTTGGGCAAAAGTGGAGGAGCGCTTGTAACCGCTGGGCAGTTACGCGCACCGCGCGCGGCGGTTTGGCCTCTTCTGTCCTGGGCCAGCTTGCATGACGCGTGGGACCCAGCCCCCATGTCGTAGGGGGAAGACCTTGGAGCGTGTTGGTGAAGACTCAGTCTGCGACGTCTGAGGACGCAAGTGCGGAGAGTCGCCTTTAAAAGGAGGGTGACCCCCTTGGATGGCAACCATGTCTTCGTACTCTCCTCATGCATCGTGCCCTTCCACCTTCCGAGCCCCCAGATGGGGAGCGCCCGCGTCGCTTTCGTCTTGTCATCGTTGGAGGAACGCAACTTCGCGGAAGTTGGTACCTTTCAGCCATCGCTCGGCTTCAAGGACTTTCATCAGGCAGCCCGACTGCATCCCCTCGCCGGTGGTCACCCAAGACGGTGACCACCAGTTCGATGATTGGGAGAAGCAAGCCGGGCTGGGGCCTCTGCCCCGAACTCAACTTCAAGGATCTTCATCATCCTTGCTGGGGCGGAGGGCGGGCTGAGCCGGAGCTCTACCTCCCACACGGGTTCGTGGGTCACCCTCTCCTTCAGCATTCAGGGGAGAGGGCGCTCACCGGCCTAGCGGAAGGGGCGGACTCCGACAACGCAGGGCTGGTCGGCCGCGAGCGTCGTCAGCTTTAGCGCGTTGGCCTCGCTGGCTCAGCTGGCTCTGGCTCGGCTCCCGGTGCCCCGTCCCGCCGTACGAGCGGTTGTTGCGCTGCGCGCACCGGAGGACTGCCCAAGACGTCGTGCGCTGCTAGGGCGTCGTTCGTGTTCTTGGGCTGTCCTGCCTTTGCTCCGGTACGACGCCTCTCCGCGGAGGTCGGTGCTCGCCCGTCCGGGAGGATCCGAGTGGGGATCTGCCGGTGGGCAGATGGCTGCCGTCGTCGGCGCTGAGGTGGTGGCGGCTGAAGAAGTCCTCGTCGCCGACGAGATCGCCGCCACCATCCGCGCTCCGGGCCTCCGGCTCTTTGGCTTTGATAGCTTGTCCTCGCCCCTCGAGTGGGGACGTGGGCGAGGGGCTCGTCGCAGCAGCGTCTGCCCTGAGGTCATCGCTGCTGCTGTTTGGCCACCCGGAGCGGAGGTCGTTGTCGCTGCTGCCGGAGCGGGCGTCGGCAAGCCACCTGGGGTTTTGTCGCCCCGCAGGCCCTCCAATGTGGGGGGTTGTTCGTACCTGCGGGGGCGGAACCGGAGTTCTGTTTGTAATGGCACCTTGAGTGCCGGTGTCTGTTCATTGCGGCTGTCGGGGCCTGAACATCTAGGTATTTTTGGGTGTAATACCATGTTTTTTCCTTATTTCGAGCACTAGAACTCGCCTGTCGGCTAACTGAACCGCTTAACCAAGTGTGAGTTGCCTCGTGCGAAGGTGACGAGTGAGGTATCCGTATCCCGGAGGCGTAGGAGTCCGTCGGCTCGGTCGGCCTTGTCGCCCAAGGCTTCTCTTGCTTAGTTAAAGAAACCCTCGGCCGCTCTGCGATGAGCCGGAGCCGGAGGCAGCGGTGTCAACATGGACAGAGGCGGAGTTGGCTCGAAAAGAGGCTTCGTCGGCCGGAGCCTAGTCGGGCTGTCCACTGGCTGGACCAGCGCCGGAGACGGGTTGCCGAGGCCATGAGCCGGGCTGATGTCCTCGGAGGATAGCTGGCTGAGGCTACGGAGCGGCCGGTCGAGCCGTCTGCTCGGGCCGGGTTCCTGGAGGAGACCCTAGCGGCGATGGCCCAGGCGTGGTGTCGACAGGTTCCTTCGAGGCGGAGATCCTCCGACCGTGTCGTCGTCCGAGGCTGGGTCGGATTCCGCCGAAGGTGGAGTCGACGCCGAGGGTGCTGCTGCTCCCCCACTGATGTCTGATCCTGCAGGAACAGTTTATCTGTAGTGTGCGTATGTTTTTTGCGGCCGCCGAGGCCCAAACATATCGTTGTCGTGTTGTAGAGCTACGTTTCTTTTCCCCTTGTTTCGAGTATCAGGACTTATTTATCGGTAGCAGAATTGTTTGTCCGAGCGAGAGTTACTTTTCACGGAAGGTGATGAGTGAGGTATCCGTATCCCGGAGGCGTAGGAGTCCCTCGGCTTGGTCGGCCTTGCCGCTTACGTGTACTCTTACTCGTCCGTAGGATTCTGTTATCGATATAGTCGAGAAGGCACGAAAAATCGTTTTGGCAGAAAAGTTTTCGAGCATTAAGACTTGTTCGGTCAGCGGAATCGCTTATCCGAGAGTGAGTTACTTATCGCAGAAGGTGATGAGTGAGGTATCCATATCCCGGAGACGTAGGAGTCCCTCGGCTCGGTCGACCTTGCCTGCTTACGTGTACTCCGTCGTTTTTAGGATCCCACTTTCGAAGTAGTCAAAAAGCACGAAAGATGTTATGGCAGAAAGACTTTTTCTGAGGAAAATTTTGACGCAGAGGGGGTGCCCCCCTTCTAGCCCCCGAGGGAGGGTCGGGCTTTGCCGAGGCAAGGCTAACCCTTCCTTGATGGTTAGACTTTGCTGGCGTATGTAAACGAGGTGTATGAACGACTTGAAAACATCTTAAGGGTAGAAGCGACGTAGCTATCGGATGTTCCAAGCGTTGATGTAGACCTCGCCTTGACTGTTGGCCAGCTTGTATGTTCCGAGCTTCAAAATCTTGGCGATGATGAATGGCCCTTCCCTGGGAGGCATGAGCTTGTGACGCCCTCGGGCGTCTTGTTGTAGCTGAAGCACCAAGTCACCCACCTGGAGGTCTCGGGACCGAACCCCTCGGCGTGGTAGCGTCGCAGGTACTGCTGATACCGCGCCGAGTGTAGTAAGGCCATGTCCCGAGCCTCTTCCAGCTGGTCCAGTGAGTCTTCTCGGTTGGTTCGGTTGCTTTGGTCGTCGTACGCCCTCGTCCTTGGGGAACCGTATTCTAAGTCTGTGGGCAAGATGGCCTCGGCCCCATAGACTAGAAAGAACGGCGTGAAGCCCGTGGCTCGGCTCGGCGTTGTCCTCAGACTCCAGACCACCGAGGGGAGTTCCTTCATCCATCGCCTGCCGAACTTGTTGAGGTCGTTGTAGATCCGCGGCTTGAGTCCTTGCAGAATCATGCTGTTGGCACGCTCTACTTGCCCATTCGTCATGGGGTGAGCTACGGCGGCCCAGTCCACCCGGATGTGGTGATCCTCGCAGAAGTCCAGGAACTTTCTGTCGGTGAACTGGGTGTCGTTGTCGGTGATGATGGAGTTCGAGACCCCAAAGCGATGGATGATGTTGGTGAAGAACGCCACCGCCTGTTCGGACCTGATGTTGTTTAGGAGTCGGACCTCGATCCACTTACAGAATTTGTCGATAGCGACCAGCAGGTGCGTGTAGCCCCCGGGTGCCTTCTGCAAGGGACCGACGAGGTCCAGACCCCACACAGCGAACGGCCAGGTGATGGGTATTGTTTGCAGAGCCTGAGCAGGCAGGTGGGTCTGCTTTGCATAGAATTGACACCCTTGGCAGGTGCGTACAATCCTGGTGTTGGAGACTTGTTCTCAAATGCTATGAATTAAGAACAAGGCAACATAAAATGTTAAATATTACCGTCCTTCGTCCATGAAGCATTATTCCTTTGAGGATAATGGGTCTTGGACGAAGGTTGATGAGAGTATTATTACGAAGTTGAACCTTCGTAATAAACTTTCAATAAACATTGTAAGATAATGTGAAATAGAAGGTATACGATGAATGGATAAATCACAGATGCATTATATTATATTTACTTAATGTATTGAATCATTAAATACAATGATACCTATGCCTTGGCAAAGGTTGAATTCCGAGAGATGTGATTGCAAATACCAGAATGCGTGAACAGTAACGGAATACTGTTCACTATTTATAGGCACAGGACGCAGCCTGTGAGGAATTACAAGTATGCCCCTTATAAAAACTTACAACATTGACTCAGACATTTATGGACTAAAAGGTCATTCTATCTTTAAGTCGGTTTGTAATGCCGAAGCTTTACGAAGAGGAACCTTCGGCTATCTTATACAAACAGCTTCATCCGAGAGCCACTTCTTTCTATAAGACCTTCGGCGACGAAGCATAGACCCAACAGTAGCCCCTTTCGCGGTGCTAGATCGTTTTTCGTAACGAGCTTGATCCGTGAAAAATGTTTCTTAGGCTTCGGAGCGCCGAAGGTCTCAAAAACACCTTCCCTGAGCTCGTTGTCGAGAAACGATTCAATCTCCCTGCGTGTAGCGGCCCCACCTTGCAGAGTTACTGTTCGGTCTCTGCGGTCCACCGTACAGCGAGTGCGAGCGGGTGTCCGCCTGGTGTAAAACTTCTGGCGCTTCGCCTTCTTACCTGCAGCACTATATAAACAGACGAGTAGGTGTGAAGTTACCACAGCATTTACTGCTATTTGCACTGTTTTGCTGCCAAAATTTTTAACCGTCGCCGAAGCTTGTCTGACGGAATCGAACGAAGCTCCATCTTGAAGCCTGCTTCGGAGGAAAAAAGTATTAAAGTTTCACAAGTTCATAGTTAAATGGCCAGAGTCCGTTCTACCGCCAGGGTTGAGCGTGAGGGGGACGAAACTGAAGCTTCGGAGACTGTCCCTATCTCCGAAGCAATGCGACGTTCCGGGCTGGTAACTACAGAAGAAAACCCTACTGCTGAAACAGAACAAACAACTGCCGTAGTAGAAGAAGAAGAAGAAAACACTGAAGAAACTGATCCTGAGGATGATTCTCATATTGCCGCGCCAAGCAAGCCCAGCCATTTGGACTTTGGCAAGTCAACTGTTTCCAAGGCTGACTTCCCCAAGATGGTGAAGTCGGGCTATTTTACTGAAAATGAGAAGAAGTTACTTCGCTTTGGGGGGGAAGAAACTACCCCGAAGCCAGAAAAGGATGAAATAGTCATTTTCAAGAGCTTCTTAAAGGCTGGATTAAGATTTCCTTTGAATAGGATAATTTCTGGCGTACTAGATCAATTTGGTATCTACTTTCACCAGCTGACTCCCAATGCGATTGTCAGGCTTAGCGTATACATCTGGGCTCTCCGAAGCCAGGCGATGGAACCATTTGCCGACAGCTTTTGTCGAGTTCATGAACTACATTACCAAACGAAAGCCAGAAAAGACGGATTGCATGAAAATTTTGGTTGCTATAACTTTGCTTATCGGAAAACCACGAAGTTTCCCGTGATTAGCTACCGAAGCAAGTGGCCGGCAGGCTGGAAACCAGAGTGGTTTTACGTCAAGGTTGACGAAGATAAAGAGAAGCTGGTTCAGAGCCCTCTTGAACTAACTTTCGGAGAAACAAGACCTCGGTGCAAAATGACATTAGGTGGTCCAAGTTTGGCCGCGGTGAGCGAATTCAAGATTATTGCAGAACATATTGGAACTAGGGACCTAGTGCAAGAATTCCTATCCTTCAGGGTTTTTCCTACCTCAAAAGAATGGGAAATGCCAAAGCTACAGGGGGAGAAGAAAAAAGGGGAACTTGTACGGTTGCCCTACTATTACAAGTTCAAGAAATACTTTAAAAAACCTTGCCAAGAGTGGTTGGAAACAATTGAATTTATGTGTAATGAAATACTTGGCAACTACTCCAAAAAAGAAGATCAATTGATGACCGCAGCCTTCGGCACCCGTCCGAAGCGAAGACTAAACCGAGTGCTGGACGCCCTGGGCTTCGAATACCCTGACTACGAAAATCTGAACAAAGGCGCCGAAGGCCAAAAAAGGAAAAGGAAAGCTGAGGCCTCAAATGAAGATGAAAAAGAACTACCAAAAAAGAAATTTCCGAAGAAGAAGAAAGCGTCCCCTCCGAAGCGTAACATATCTGACGAAGAAGAAACCCCCGCATCACCCTCTGCCGCTGTCGTTGAAGAAATTCTGAAGGTAATGACTGAATCCTTACCTACGAAGCTAAGTCCACTGGGGCCTCATCTGATAAAGTTTTTTCAGAAGAACAAGGAGCCCAAAAAATCGATGAAAGAAATCAAAGCAAAGAGACAAAGGATTATCACTGTGACAGAGGTAATTGACAAGACCCCGCCAAGGGCTTCAGCCCAGAAAATACCAGCGGCTGCAGAGGGGACAGATATTGACATTGCACCTTCGGAGGCCGCAGCTGCCAAAGTTGCCTCAGCTGAAGATTTGAACCTGGAGAGCACAATTGAACACATTGATCAAATACTGCTAGACATGGCTGCAGAAGAAGCTACCACTGCTGCCGAAGAGGCCGTGACCGCAGTGTCGAAGAAAGGAAAAGAAATTGCTGATGAAGCTTCAGAAGACAAAACCTTCGTGTTCCAGAACTTAATTGGAGAACATTTATCAAAAGCTGAAGTAGAAGAGCTTAAAGAGTATGCCAAATCATGTGGATACAAGCCTGGGGCACTCCTCTTCGGAGGCGTTGATGATGAGAAATTAGAGTGCATTCGTGATCAAACAGGGGCCAAAGTTATCAGTACTCTGTCCAAGAGTATTGGATTCCCGAAGCTAGAAACAGACATCAGCCGTTACCGACGACAACATGTCGTTGGTAGTTTATTTTACTCCAACTTCAAGGTGAATAACTTGTCCCTTAACTTTTATTGTTTCTAATAATAAAAAAAAAGAAGTCTGACGAAGGTTGTTTTCGTGCAGAGCATGTTGTTGAGCAAAGCCTTACAAATGCAACAAGATCTCGAAGATAAGAAGCACGAAGTTATAATTGAAAATTTGGAAAGCAGAATAAAAGAGCAATCAGATGCTTTCGAGAAAAAGAACTTCGAGCTCCAGACAACCGAAGGTTTATTGGCGGAAGCTGAAGCAAAAATAACAGAACTGAACACGAAGCTTCTCCGGCAGTCTGAGCAGTTCGAAAGAGAAAAACAAGATCTTAATGCAAAGCTTGAAGCCGAAACTCAACAAAATTCAGATTTGAGAAAACTACTGACAAGTCTTCAAGAAAAATGCTTGGAATTTAGCAACAACTGCATTCAACGATTAAGAAAGATTTTTTACTCAGTTGGAGCTAGCAGTGAAAAATTCATCCCCTCAGCTGAAGATCTACCGAAAACCTTCGAACATATTGAGGGGGAGATTGAGGAGCTCGACGAAGTCATAGCTGGGCATGGTGACTTCTGTGCCTGGGTGGCTTCTCGAGGGACTGCTGCAGCCTTCCTGAAGGCTGGTTGTGATCATGGAAAGATTGTCAACAGGCCAAATTTCACTTTATCACCATCAATCCTGGATGACATCCCTAATCTCGCCCGAAGTATCT
This sequence comes from Zea mays, assembly GCF_902167145.1. Taxonomy (NCBI): domain Eukaryota; kingdom Viridiplantae; phylum Streptophyta; class Magnoliopsida; order Poales; family Poaceae; genus Zea; species Zea mays. The sequence continues at coordinate 132,205,424 of NC_050100.1, read as the reverse complement.
CGAATCGATTTGTAAAAATGATATGGACAAAAGGTGGGCGAGAGAAGGCTGGAGACGAAGCTCGTAGCCACCTTGATCCAGTAAGAAACCATACCTTGTGCTTACCTTTTCCTATAAACTTGATTTTGACTTACAACAACCTTATTCATGTAGGATGACGAAGCCGAAGCTGATGATCAAAAATGACGCTGAGGCCGGAGCTCCTTGGAGATTTAGATAGTAAACTGTAGACAGTACTTGAGAAACTTTTGAGATAACTTTTGTAAATGTAACTAAAACTTGTCTTTAATGAATTCTGTTCATACCTTATTATATATCCTTATCCTTCCATTGATGTATGAGAAATGCTTTGATGTGGACGAAATTTTCTTTTGAGCCGAAGGCGAAAAAACACCTTCCCTTCTTTTCGTACACAGCGAAGCATAGAAAACAATATTTTCCTTTCTTTTTTGTGTACGAAGCTCTTTTTTCTCCTTTCTTTTTTTCTCTTTTTGCCGAAGCAACCATTTATGCCATGAAGATGATTATCCTGCATATGCCTAGATGAATGTTTATGAATGCAAATGCTATGATGTAATGTGATGTGCAAATGAATGGCCAAACACGTATCCGAAGCCATATTCATAGCCATTATTTTCTCAAAAACAATCACACCTCAGCTCTGCATTCCCTTAGGAACGTCTTTGGAGCTTCTTCGCCTTTACTTTTGGCGGAATCAGCGTTGACTTTTCGCTGTAAGCTCTGCATTCCCTTAGGAACGTCTTTGGAGCTTCTTCGCCTTTACTTTTGGCGGGATCAGCGTTGACTTTTCGCTGTAAGCTCTGCATTCCCTTAGGAACGTCTTTGGAGCTTCTTCGCCTTTACTTTTTGGCACTCGATGGTGCGTTCTCAGCTTTTACATTTACATTCCTTGGGGGATTTTGCTCTTATAGAACTAAAAAAGGAAATTACATATGCTGGCCCCATTAAAAACCTTTCTCCCCCTTCAGAAAGGAAAAGGGTGCCATAAAAGAAAAATAAAAAATATGAAAAAATTACATCGAGTTATACATAATATCGCCGAAGCTCATCCGCATTCCAAGACCTAGGAATGTCGTTGCCGTCCATATCCTTCAATCTGTATGAACCGGGTCTTGACGAAGATGCTACTAAGAAAGGTCCGTCCCATTTCAGCTGCAACTTGCCCACTGTTTCTGGGTTGGCCACTCTCCGAAGCACCAAGTGTCCTGGCTCAATATTTTTTAGCCGAACCTTTCTATCCCGCCACTTGATTGTTTCGGCTTGATATTTACTGATGTTCTTTACGGCTTGTAGTCTGATCCCTTCTAAAGCATCTTTTTCTATAGAATAAGCAGCTTCGGAATCTGATTCTGCCGAAGCTACTATCCTTATTGATCCGGTTTTAGCTTCCTCTGGAGTTATTGCTTCGTCACCGAATAACAACTTGAATGGAGTGAAGCCTGTAGACCTTGATGTTGTTGTGTTGTGGCTCCACACCACTTTGGTTAACTGATCTGGCCATTTTCCCCTGGGTTGGTTGAAGATTAACTTCATTATTCCTGTCATTATAATGCCGTTGGCTCTTTCAACGAGTCCATTTGACTCCGGGTGCCTAACTGATGCAAAATGGATCTTCGTACCAATTTGGTCACAGAAATCCCTGAAAGCTTCGGAGTCAAACTGTGTCCCATTATCCACAGTGATAGCCTTTGGCACCCCGAAACGACAAACAATATTCTGCCAGAAAAACTTTTGGACGGTAGCCGAAGTTATTGTGGCTAAAGGCTTCGCCTCAATCCATTTAGAAAAATATTCCACAGCTACTACAACATATCTCAGGTTCCCTTGGGCCGGTGGTAACGGACCTAACAAGTCAAGGCCCCACCTTTGCAATGGCCAAGTGGGTTGTATGAGCTGTGTTAAGGACGAAGGTTGTTTTTGATCTCTTGCACATTTCTGACAACCTTCGCACTTTTGAACCAATTCTGCTGCATCCGAAGCTGCCTTCGGCCAATAAAACCCTTGACGGAAAATTTTTCCAAGTAACGGCCTAGATCCGATGTGAGATCCACACAGGCCTGCATGTATTTCTTTCATTAACTCTATACCTTCGGTTCTGGATAAACATTTGAGCAGCGGAGCACAAACTCCATGTTTGTACAACTCCCCTTCTATTATGACATATGGACGAGCTCTTGCCTCTATCCTCTTGTTATAAGCTTCGTCATCTGAAAGGAATTTACCCTGAAGGTAAGAGATGATCTCGGTTCTCCAATCTTCGCTAAAAACAGGAGATATGTTAAGGACTGCTCTTTCAAGAAGTTCCACCGAAGGTGCTTTTATTGTTTCGAAGAACACATCCGAAGGTAAAGGCAGCCCCTGTGCTGCTGACTTAGCTAGTAAATCAGCATGCTCATTTTGTCCTCGAGGGATACTTTTGACAGAAAACCCTTCGAAAGAAGCTTCAACTCTTCGAACCATATCCAGATATTTTTCAAGCTTCGGATCCTTAGCCTTGCAACTCTTGTCAATATGACCCGAAACAACCTGAGAATCAGTTTTAAGTATAGCCCTTCTGATTCCCATTGCTTTTAACTTCCGAAGACCTAAAATCAATGCTTCGTACTCAGCAATGTTATTTGTGCAACTAAAATCAAGCTTTGCCGCATAACAAGTTTTGACTTTGGAAGGTGAAACCAACACAGCAGCCGCTCCTGCTCCGAAGGTTCCCCAAGATCCATCACAAAACACTGTCCAGGCTTCGTTGTCTTTATTCGTTTCCTCCTCCTGAGCCCCTGGCGTCCAGTCAGCAATGAAGTCTGCCAACGCCTGGGACTGAATCGAAGATCTATGAACATATTCAATACAAAATTCATTGAGCTCTGCAGCCCATTTTCCAATCCTTCCAGTAGCTTCTCGGTTCCTCATAATATCCTTCAGAGGTTGTGAAGAAGGAACAATTATGTTGTAAGCTTGGAAATAGTGCCGAAGCTTCCTGGAAGCCATCAAGACAGCATACAGTACCTTCTCCAACTCTGTATAATTTTTCTTTGATAAACTGAGAACCTCGGAAACAAAATATATTGGGGCCTGCCTTTTGACTTGACCATCAAGCTTCTCCTGGACAAGCGCTGCACTTACCGCTGAGTGCGAAGCTGCCACATATAATAATAAAGGAGCCCCTGGCATTGGTGGAGTCAATGTTGTTAGATCTATTAAATACTGTTTCAGCTCTTCGAAGGCCTTCTACTGGATTGGTCCCCATTGAAAGACTTCGGCTGATTTCAGCACTTCGAAGAATGGTAAGTTTCTCTCTGCTGATCTGGATATGAATCTATTGAGAGATGCCAACCTTCCTGTCAATCTTTGAGCTCCCTTCTTTGTAGTTGGTGGCTCCATCCGAAGTATAGCTTCAATCTTACTTGGATTAGCTTCAATTCCCTTTGTTGAAACCAAGCATCCAAGAAATTTCCCCTTCTTTACTCCGAAGACGCATTTTTCTGGATTTAACTTTAAGCCAGCCTGCCTGAAACTGGCGAAGGTCTCCTGCAAGTCAGCAATATGATTCTCCTGCTTCGTGCTTTTTACAATGATGTCATCAACATAAGTTAGCACATTTCTGCCTATTTGAGATTGGAGAACCTTCGCAGTCATTCGTCCATGAAGCATTATTCCTTTGAGGATAATGGGTCTTGGACGAAGGTTGATGAGAGTATTATTACGAAGTTGAACCTTCGTAATAAACTTTCAATAAACATTGTAAGATAATGTGAAATAGAAGGTATACGATGAATGGATAAATCACAGATGCATTATATTATATTTACTTAATGTATTGAATCATTAAATACAATGATACCTATGCCTTGGCAAAGGTTGAATTCCGAGAGATGTGATTGCAAATACCAGAATGCGTGAACAGTAACGGAATACTGTTCACTATTTATAGGCACAGGACGCAGCCTGTGAGGAATTACAAGTATGCCCCTTATAAAAACTTACAACATTGACTCAGACATTTATGGACTAAAAGGTCATTCTATCTTTAAGTCGGTTTGTAATGCCGAAGCTTTACGAAGAGGAACCTTCGGCTATCTTATACAAACAGCTTCATCCGAGAGCCACTTCTTTCTATAAGACCTTCGGCGACGAAGCATAGACCCAACACCTGGTGGCATCGGCCACCGCGATTGGCCAGTAGAAACCCTGTCGGAAAGCGTTTCCAACAAGGGCTCGAGGTGCTGCGTGGTGATCGCAAGCCCCCGAGTGTATTTCTTGTAATAACTCCTGACCTTCGGTGATGGATATGCATCGCTGGAGGATGCCTGAGGGGCTGCGGTGGTAGAGCTCCTTCCCGTCACCCAGCAAGATGAACGACTTGGCGCGCCGCGCCAGTCGCCGAGCTTCGGCTCTGTCAAGGGGTAGCTCTCCTCGGTGGAGATATTGCAGGTACGGGGTCTGCCAGTTTTGATTAGGCGCGACCCCATCCTGCTCTTCCTCGACGCGCAGTGCCTCACCCTCGGGGGCCGAGGGTGCCTCGGGCTGGGCCGAGACCTCCTCGGGCTCGGGCGTGTCGTCGGTCTTGACTGAGGGTTGATGTAGGTCTCGCGAGAAGACATCGGGAGGGACCATTGTCCGCCCCGAGGCTATCTTATCCAGCTCGTCCGCAGTCTCATTGTATCGTCGGGCGATGTGGTTGAGTTTGAGCCTGAAGAACTTGTCCTCCAGGCGCTGAACCTCATCGCAGTAGGCTTCCATCTTCGGGTCGCGACAATGGGAGTTCTTCATGACTTGGTTGATGACAAGCTGTGAGTCGCCACGAGCGTCGAGGCGTCGGACCCCTAGCTCGATGGCGATATGCAACCCGTTAACCAGAGCCTCGTACTCGGCCACGTTGTTGGACGCCGGGAAATGGAGGCGCAGCACGTAGCGGAGGTGCTTCCCGAGGGGTGAGATGAAGAGCAGGCCCGCGCCCGCTCCTGTTTTCATCAACGACCCGTCGAAAAACATGGTCCAGAGTTCCGGTTGGATCGGAGCTGCTGGAAGCTAGGTATCGACCCATTCCGCCACTAAGTCCGCCAAGACTTGGGACTTGATGGCCTTCCGAGGGGCGAACGAGATAGTCTCACTCATGATCTCTACCGCCCACTTTGCAATCCTACCCAAGGCCTCTCGGCACCTGATGTTCTCCTCCAGGGGGAAGGATGACACCACAGTCACCGAATGAGCCTCGAAGTAGTGTCACAATTTTCGCCGCGTCAGAATTACCGCGTATAGTAGCTTCTGAATTTGCGGGTAGAGGATTTTGGTCTCGGACAGTACTTCACTGATGAAGTAGATCTGCCTCTGGACGGGCAATGCATGCCCCTCTTCTCGTCTCTCGACCACGATCGCGGCGCTGACCACCTGAGTGATAGCAGCGACATAGATTAAGATGGCTTCTCCGGCAGCGGGGGGCACCAAGATGGGCGCGCTTGTAAGGAGCGCCTTTAGGTTCCCGAGGGCTTCCTCGGCCTCGGGGGTCCAAGTGAAGCGCTCGGCCTTCCTTAAGAGGTGGTACAGAGGTAGGCCTCTTTTGCCGAGGCGCGAGATGAAACGGCTCAGGGCCGCAAGGCATCCCATGACCCTCTGTACTCCTTTCAAGTCCTTGATGGGCCCCATGTTGGTGATGGCCGCGATTTTCTCCGGGTTGGCCTCGATGCCCCGCTTGGAGACGATGAACCCCAGGAGCATGCCTCGGGGGACTCCGAAGACACACTTCTCGGGATTGAGTTTTACGCCTTTCGCCTTGAGACAATTGAATGACGTTTCAAGGTCGAAGAGGAGGTCGGAGGCTTTCCTCGTCTTGACTACAATGTCATCGACGTAAGCCTCGACCGTCCGGCCAATGTGTTCTCCGAACACGTGGTTCATGCACCTTTGGTATGTCGCACCCGCATTCCTCAAACCGAATGGCATAGTAACGTAGCAGTACATGCCAAAGGGTGTGATGAAAGAAGTCGCGAGCTGGTCGGACTCTTTCATCCTGATTTGGTGATACCTTGAGTAGGCATCGAGGAAAGACAGAGTTTCGCACCCAGCAGTGGAATCCACGATTTGATCGATGCGAGGCAGAGGGTAGGGAACCTTCGGACATGCTTTGTTTAGACCAGTGTAGTCTACACACATCCGCCATTTCCCTCCTTTCTTTCTCACAAGCACAGGGTTGGCAAGCCATTCGGGATGGAATACCTCTTTGATGAACCCTGCAACCATCAGCTTGTGGATCTCCTCGCCTATGGCTCTGCGCTTTTCTTCGTCGAATCGGCACAGAGGCTGCTTCACGGGTCGGGCTCCAGCTCGGATATCTAGCGAGTGCTCGGCGACATCCCTCGGTATGCCAGGCATGTCCGAGGGACTCCACGCAAAAACCTCGGCGTTTGTGCGGAGAAAGTCGACGAGCACTGCTTCCTATTTGGGGTCGATCTCGGAGCCGATCCGGACTTGCTTGGAGGCGTCGTTGCTGGGGTCGAGGGGGACGGACTTAACTGTCTCAGCTGGCTCGAAGTTGCCGGCGTGGCGCTTCGTATCTGGCGCCTCCTTGGAGAGGCTCTCCAGGTCGGCGATGAGGGCCTCGAATTCGGCGAGGGCCTCGGCGTACTCCACGCACTCCACGTCGCATTCGTACGCGTGTCGGTACATGGAGCCGACGGTGATGACCCCGTTGGGGCCCGGCATCTTGAGCTTGAGGTAGGTGTAGTTGGGGACGGCCATGAACCTAGTGTAGCATGGTCTCCCCAGTACTGCGTGGTAGGTTCCTTGGAACCCGACCACCTCGAACGTGAGGGTTTCCTTTCGGAAGTTGGAGGGAGTCCCAAAGCAGATGGGCAGATCGAGTTGTCCGAGGGGTTGGATGCGTTTCCCGGAGATGATCCTATGAAAGGGCGCCGCGCCGGTCTGGATCGAGGACAGATCGATCTGCAGAAGCCCGAGGGTCTCGGCGTAGATGATGTTGAGGCTGCTGCCTCCGTCCATGAGGACCTTGGTAAGCCTGATGTTGCCGATGACGGGATCGACAACGAGCGGGTACTTTCCTAGGCTCGGCACGCGGTCGGGTTGGTCGCCCTGGTCGAAGGTGATGGGCTTGTCGGACTAGTCTAGGTAGACTGGCGCTGCCACCTTTACCGAGCCGACCTCCCGGCGCTCTTGCTTGCCGTGCAGAGCCGAGGCGTTCGCCACTTGCCCACCGTAGATCATGAAGCAGTCATGGACCTCGGGGAACTCCTCTACCTTGTGATCCTCCTTCTTGTCATTGTTGTGGGCTCTGCCACCTTCTGCCAATGGCTCGACCTTGTGGAAGTAGCGCCGAAGCATGACGCATTCCTCAAGGGTGTGCTTGACGGGACCCTGATGATAGGGGCACGACTCCTTGAGCATCTTGTCGAATAGGTTGGCACCTCCGGGAGGCTTCCGAGGGTCCCTGTGCTCGGCGGCAGTGACAAGGTCCGCGTCGGCGGCGTCACGTTTTGCTTGCAACTTCTTCTTGCCCTTCTTCCTCACGCCGCGCTGAGCAGACGCCTCGGGGACGTCTTCCGGCTGGCGCCCCTGAGGCTGCTTGTCCTTCCGGAAGATGGCCTCGACCGCCTCCTGACCAGAGGCAAACTTGGTGGCGATGTCCATTAGCTCGCTCGCCCTGGTGGGGGTTTTGTGACCCAGCTTGCTCACCAGGTCGCGGCAAGTGGTGCCAGCGAGGAACGCTCCGATGACATCCGAGTCGGTGATGTTGGGCAGCTCGGTGCGCTGCTTCGAAAATCGCCGGATGTAGTCCCGCAGGGACTCTCCCAGCTGCTGGCGGCAGCTTCGAAGATCCCAGGAGTTCCCAAGGCGCACGTATGTGCCCTGGAAGTTGCCGGCGAAGGCTTTGACTAGGTCGTCCCAGTTGGAGATCTGCGCAGGAGGCAGATGCTCTAGCCAGGCTCGGGCGGCGTCGGAGAGGAACAGGGGAAGGTTGCGGATGATGAGGTTGTCATCGTCCGTCCCACCCAGCTGGTAGGCCAGCCGGTAGTCCGCGAGCCACAGTTCCGGTTTTGACTCCCCCGAGTACTTGGTGATGGTAGTCAGGGTTCGGAACCGGGTCGGGAATGGTGCCCGTCGTATGGCCCGGCTGAAAGCTCGCGGACCGGGTGGTTCGGGCGAGGGGCTCCGATCCTCCCCGTTGTCGTAGCGTCCCCCACGCCTGGGGTGGTAGCCTCGGCACACCATCTCGTCGAGGTGGGCTCGACGGTCGCGGTGGTGGTGCTCGTTGCCGAGGCGACCCGGGGCCGCAGGCGCTGTGTTACGCGTGCGCCAGATGTGGACCGAGGCTTCCCGCATGAATCGGGAAGTCGCGGCGCGATGCTCCGAGGGGTACCCCTGCCTTCGGGAGGCAGAGCTCTCGGCTCGTCGGACCGCGGCATCTTCCAGGAGATTCTTGAGCTCTCCCTGGATACGCCGTCCCTCGGTGGTGGATGGTTCCGGCATCGCTCGGAGTAGTATCGCTGTTGCAGCCAGGTTCTGGCCGACCCCACTGGAAGCCGGGGGCAGCCTTGCCCTGGCATCGTCGGCGATGCGGTGCTAGATGTCCTGGGCCAGATGACACGCTTCACCGGCCGGTGCTTGGCCTGCCCACTACTGCCCGATATTTTGCCGAAGCTGCACAAGTTGTCCTGCTTCCTCATCGAGCCTGGCCTGTACCTCGTGGATTTGCTTGAGCTGTGCGTCCTGACCCCCGCAGGGACTGGGACCACAGCTAGCTCCCGAAGGATGTCAACGCGAGGCGCAGGCCTAGGGGGATCACCGTCCTCCGGCATACCACGATGGTTGCCTTCGTCGAGACCCCCCTAGATCGATGTGGAAGCATTTGCGACTTGGGCCACAGTCCTCGTCGCCGAGGCTGTGGTAGCTATCGGAGCAATCGGAGAGGCAGTAGTCACATGCGGTCATGAAGTCCTGCATGGCACTGGGGTTATCGAGCCTGGAGAAATCCCAACTAGAGTCAGGCTCATCATCTTCCTCGGAACCCAGGGGCCCGTAGGTCGAGACGGCCGTCAGCCGGTCCCAGGGTGACCGCATATGATACCCCGGAGGGTTTGGACATGCCTTTATGAAAGCGTCCACCGAAGCGGGGTCGCTTGGTGGGTCGCAGCTGAATCTAAAAGGCATGGGATGGGAAACGGACGGTACCTCTTGATCGACGGGCGGTGATGACGTCGCGTCGGGGACGGACTACACCGTCGTCTCAGGTATGAGGCCGATGCCCAGCAAGTCCTTCGCGAGCGTGCTGGCGTCGTCCGTCTGCTTGGAGTTGGCGTGTTGCGGGGAAATGACGCTCTTCTTCGTCTCAGATGCGAGGTCGACGCCCGACGTGTCCCCCGTTGGGGCGCCGGCGCCGTCAACTCGCTCGACAGCCGACGAGGTGCCGCCTCTTGCTTGGCCATGCCTGCCCCGCCTCCTGCTCCATCGGCGGGGAAGGTGACGGGATAGACCCGGATGTTGCTCTTCCGCCACGTGGGGAAGACATCGTCGATTCCGCTGCCGGCGGGCGGGCTGACGGTCGCCATTGTCGTTGTCGCGCGGCGGAGGAAGGAGTATCATGTCGTAGCTGCCGTCGAGGAACATGAACTCAAGACTCCCGAAACGAAGCATCGTCCTGGGTTGGAGAGGTTGCTGGAGACTACCCATCTGGAGCTTGACGGGAAGCTGTTCGTCAACTCGTAGCAGGCCCCTACCTGGCGCGCCAACTGTCGGCGTTTCGACCCTGAGGGGTCCCTGGACCGACGAGTAAATTGTCGCTGCGTGTCCCAGCCCAGATGGGTCGGCGCGAGACGGAACACAAAGGGGGGAAAACAGCAAAGGGGAACCCGCGACCTTCGTGTTGTCCTGCGCCCAGGGCGGATGCGCTTGCAGTAGGGGGTTACAAGCGTTCGCGAGGGAGAGAGAGAGATAGACTGTCCGCCAGCCCGTTCTCCCGCGCGGCCAACCCTCTCGTACGAGAGCCCTGGACCTTCCTTTTATAAGCGTAAGGAGAGGGCCCAGGTGTACAATGGGGGTGTAGCAGTGTGCTAGCGTGTCTAGCTGAGAGGAGCCAGAGCCCTAAGTACATGTTGTCGTGGCTGTCGGAGAGGTTTTGGCGCCCTGTTCATGTGATGTCGTCGCCATCGGAGGAGTGCTTGAGCCCTGTACAAGTACAGCTGTCGGAGCTGTCGGATCCTTGCTGACGTCTCCTTGCTTCCGTAAGGGGCTGAGAGCCGCCGTCGACATGGAGCACGCGGGGTGCCATCATTACTTGTTTACCGGGGCGAGCCAGATGGGACGCCGGTCTTGTTCCCCATAGCTTGAGCTAGCTGGGAGTAGGGTAATGATGGATCCCCCTGTGACGTGGTCGGTCCGAGCCCGAGGTCGGGCGAGGCGGAGGCTCCTCCGAGGTCGAGGCTGAGTCCGGGCCCGGGGATGGGGCGAAGCGGAGACCGTCGTCCGAGGTCGAGGTTGAGTCCAAGCCCTAGGGTCGGGCGAGGCAGAGTCCGTCTTCCGAGGTCGAGGTTGAGTCCGAGCCCTAGGGTCGGGCGAGGCGGAGTCCGTCGTCCGGCGTCGAGGTTGAGCCCGAGATTTGGGGTCGGGCGAGGCGGAGCTTCCTATGGCGCTCGAGGCTGGACTTAGCTGCTGTCAGCCTCACTCTGTCGAGTGGCACAGCAGTCGGAGCAGGGCAGGTGGCGCTGTTTTTCTGTCAGGTCGGTCAGTGGAGCGGCGAAGTGACTACGGTCACTTCGGCCCTGTCGACTGAGGACCGCGCGTCAGGATAAGGTGTCATGCGATCCTTGCATTAAATGCTCCTGCGATACGGTCGGTTGGCGTGGCGATCTGGCCAAGGTTGCTTCTCTGCGAAGCCTGGGCCGCGGGCGAGCCGAAGGTGCATCCTTTGCTTGAGGGGACCCTCGGGCGAGACATGAATCCTCCTGGGTCGGCTGCCTTTGTCCGAGGCTGAGCTCGGGCGAGGCGGGATCGTGTCCCTTGAGCGAACGGAGCTGTCACACCCGGTTTTGGAAGGCAAACCGAATGCAAACCATGTACGTGCCAGGATCAGCAATTCACGTACACAGCAGTTACATAACGTGGACATCATCACACAGTGCTCAAATAGTATTAAAAAGGGAAATAATAGTCGATTACATCATATGTCTGAGACATCCATATAGTCTTTACAGTAAATCAAAGTGCGGAAAAGAAACGTAGATAAACGCGGCCTTCATAGGCAGCCGACTGGGGGTTGCCGCTAACCCACGCCTAGAACTCGTCGTAGTCTTGGAACTCCTGGAAGTCTCCTTCCACGGCTTCATCTTCTCCTGAGCAGTGGTTGCAATGCTGACATCCTGGGGATGGGGGGTTTGGTGTGTAGAGCAAGGGTGAGTACACATCAACATACTCAGCAAGTATCCTGTTTGGCTGTAGTGGACTAGCTTTATGTGGGGATAAGTCAAGCAGTTGCTTTTAGTTGGTCAGATTATTATTTACTAGTAGAAAGCCAGGTTTTAACATTAACCCAAGTTATTAGCCTGATGTACCCTTTCCAAACGGAAAGAATACCAATTACCAGCACCATAGTCATAACCAAAACCATCAGTCTCATTGCCACCTGTAAGCCAAAATGTCTCTGATCAAGTGCCACTAATCACTGCAGCTCCCTTGGCCGCTCATAACCGCGAGCACGACTGATATATCAGTTTTCAAACACTCTGCAGAGGTTGTGCACTTTACCCACAAGCCGTGATTCGCTTTCTGCCCGGAGATCATGACTCTCCATTGATCACTACCAAGGTGACCCAGTAGGGCATCACTACGTAGCCTTTACAAAGACTCCTCGGGGCTATAGCCGCCCGTTAGGTTTCCTAAATGCACCGCACTCCTCCCTAAGGGGCGAACCCAAACTTGGCAGAGCGAGCCGCATACACCGAGCCCCATTGACGGCACAACGGCTAAGCGAACTACACCCCGGATCCTCTAATTATTCAGCTAAGGGCACCCCATTCCACCCTCATGGTTGCACTGTTTTCCCGGGCGGTCATCCAAAGAACAGGTCCTTACGGAGAGGCACTCGAGAAACCGCTCGAGCCCCCTTAAAGGCCACAAGAATAACATCATAATAAGAGAAGGGAAAACAGTGTATCATAGATAATCTCATCATGTTCATTGATTATAGTTGAGCAATAGCATAAAGCTAAACAATAATAATCCAACCCAAATAGGTAAACAAGGACATGGATAACGAAGCTAGTACATCCTTACGCATAAATGTGTAATGCGGGAGGTGAATTAAAGAATGAATAGGACAGAGATAGGTCAAGGGACACTTGCCTCCACCAACCGACTGCTGCTCAGGGACTTCTCCTGCTAGTTCCTTGGGCTCTTCAACCGGATCATTCTCTATGCGAGTGCAAACATACATACATCCATCCATTGAAATTAGGAAACCAACAGTACACCATACAAGAGAACAAGTAGATTAAACATGCATAGAATATGACATGCGATATTGCATTTACCATGGTTAGAAAGAAACGGGGAAAGGTCTCGCATGGGTTTAAGCTTATGCTCGAGGCGCATTACAGGTAGAAGAATAACTAGACGTTACGTGCTCTAGTTCTACTTAGCTCCAATAATAAGGATTAGCTACATGCACTAATAGAAACGTGACCACTTTTAGTAGGTTAACATTAAATGAGATAGACAATTAGCTATATAAATTAACTAACGTAACCAATTTCTAAATTGAGTTTCCTATTTCATTAACATGAACAACGTGATTAGCGCACATAAAATATAGAGGGGGGTAGACGGGCACGTCCATGGGTAGACGAGGGCACGACGAGTCGTGCCAAGGCACTGCGCATTACACGAGCACGCGCGCGAGGCCGCACGCACGCGTCGCGAACTAGCCGTGCGCACGTCGGGGCCGCGCGCTAGCCGAGCTCAAGGCCGCGCGCCATAGGCACACTGAGCCGAGCTCGAGGCCGCGCAAGGGCCATCACGACGCGAGCAAGGCACGCCGGGGCGGGCGGGCGAGCACGGCGCACGGGCGGGGCGAAGCACGGGCGGGGCGGCGCAGCCGGGGCCAGGACGAGGGCGGCCGAGGCCGGGGCGGCACGGCCGGGCGCGGGGCCGGGCACAGGGCAGCGCGGCCGGGACGGGGGCCGGGCGGCGCAGGACGGCGCGGCCGGGGCCGAGGCGGGGCCGGGCGGCGCGCACGGGGCGAGGGCGACCGGGGCCGGGGCGGCGGCGCTATGGCCGGAGCCGAGGCGGGGCCGGGCGTGGGGCGGGGGCGGCTCGCCGGGCGGGGCGAGGCGGGGCTCACCGGGGCGGGCGCGGCGGGGCCGGCGCGGGGGCGGCCGAGCCGGGCGCGGGGTGGGGGCGGCTCGCCGGGCGGGGCCGGCCGGGGTCGGGGACGGGGCGGGGGCGGCCGAGCCGGGGCGGGCGCCATGGCCGGGGACGGGGGCGCCATGGCCGGGGAGAGGGATGGAGGGGGGAGAGGAGAGGGAGGAGGGGGGACCTACCGCGCAGGGGGGGCGGCGGCGCGCAGGGGAGGGAGGCGGTGGCGGCGGCGCGCAGGGGAGGGGGCGCGGTTAGGGCAGGGGAGGGGATGACGGGCGGGGCCCGCAGGGGAGGGGAGAGAGAGAATTTGGGAGGAGGGAGAGGGGGGGCAGCTGGGCCGCCTTGGGCCCAAAGAGGGCGCTCGCGGGGGGCGGCTGGGCCGACCGGGGCGGCCCACGGCACGGGGGGAGGGGGCGGCTAGGCCAAAAATGGGGAAGGAGGGGGGAGAGGAGAAGAAAAAGGTTTTCCTTTTTTCTAAAATCTATTTTTCTCTAGATGAATGCATTCACATTTTTAAACAATCAAAAAGTATGCATGGTTCGATATGGTGCATCACACAAAATAAAGTATTTTAGGGTTTTGCTTTACACGGGATCCCAAGCCGAATCTCGCTATAACTTTGGAAAAGATCAAGGTTTAGTGAGGAGAAAAGGGAAAAGGAAAGGGTAACGCCTGAATTTGGTGAGGGAAAAGAAGAAAAAATTCTACCCCCAAATTCAGGGCGTTACAAACCTATCCCCCTTAAAAGAATCTCGCCCTCGAGATTCAGGGTTGGCTAGCAAAGAGCTCTGGGTATTTAGCCATCAGATCATCTTCACGCTCCCAGGTTGCTTCTTCCTCAGAGTTATGGTTCCATCTGACCTTGCACATTCTGATGGTCTTCCTTCGGGTGACTCTGTCTGCAATCTCAAGGATTTGCGCTGGTTTCTCTGTGCAGGTCAAGTCCTCTTGGACCTCCAGACCTTCCACCGGCAACTGCTCTTCCGGCACGCGCAAGCACTTCTTCAACTGAGACACATGAAAGACATCATGCACATAAGACAAATTTTCTGGCAGACTGAGCTGATAGGCCACTTCTCCACGCCTTGCGAGGATTTGATATGGACCGATGTAGCGGGGTGCTAGCTTGCCTTTGACTCCGAATCTTCTGACTCCTCTGATCGGTGACACTTTCAGATAGACAAAGTCTCCGACTTCAAAACTCAGCTCTCTTCTTCTTGTGTCTGCATAACTTCGCTGTCTTGACTGCGCTATCTTCAGATTCTCTCGGACCATCTTGATGTTCTCTTCAGCTTCAAGCAAAATGTCTGGCCCAAACACTTGCTTTTCTCCAGGCTAATCCCATTGCAACGGAGTTCTACAACTCCTTCCATAGAGCGCTTGAAATGGTGACATCTTCAAACTGGCCTGGTAACTGTTGTTATAGGAGAACTCTGCATAAGGCAATCGCTTGTCCCATCTGGACTGATCCTTCAACGCACAGGCTCTCAACATGTCTTCAAGAATTTGATTGGTCCTTTCGGTCTGACCATCTGTCTGCGGATGATAAGCTGAACTGAAATTCAAATGTGTGCCCAAGGCTTCATGCAACTGCTGCCAGAAATGAGAGGTGAACTGTGTTCCTCTGTCTGACACTATCTTCTTTGGCACACCATGAAGACAAACGATCCGAGACATATACAATTCTGCCAATACTGCACTGCTGTAGTTGGTCTTGACAGGTATGAAGTGGGCTGACTTGGTCAAACGGTCCACTACTACCCAAATAGAATCGTAGCCGGCTCGAGTGCGAGGCAATCCGACTATGAAATCCATACCGATTTCATCCCATTTCCACTAAGGAATTTGCAATGGTTGCAACAATCCAGCTGGTCTCTGGTGCTCTGCCTTAATTCTTCGACAACTATCACACATAGCCACATGCTCTGCGATTTCCCTCTTCATTCCGTACCACCAGAATTTCTTCTTCAGATCCTGATACATCTTCTCACTGCCAGGGTGAATCGAATAGGCTGTCTCATGAGCTTCCTTGAGAATCAACTCCCGAATAGACTGGACATTGGGAACACACAAGCGGTCTTTGAACCATATCACACCTTCTGCGTCTTCCCGAAAATCTTTGCCTCTGCCATCTAGAATCAGTCGCCGGATCTCACTGATCTTCTCATCATTCTTCTGTGCTTCTTTGATTTCCCGCTCCAGGGTAGGTTCCAACTCATTTGTGACTCCTCTCGTGTTGTTCAGAAATCCGAGACTCAACCTGTCAAACTCTTTGGCCAACTCATAAGGCATCGGACGAGCGTCCATCAGATTGACTTGGCTCTTCCTGCTCAAAGCATCTGCCACTACGTTCGCTTTGCCTGGATGGTAATGGATCTCCAACTCATAGTCTTTGATCAGCTCTAACCATCTTCGCTGCCTCATATTCAACTCTGACTGAGTGAATATGTACTTCAGACTCTTGTGGTCTGTGTAAACATCACATTTCTGTCCATACAGATAGTGCCTCCATGTCTTCAGTGCGTGAACCACTGCTGCCAACTCTAGATCATGGATTGGGTAATTCTTCTCATGAACCTTCAGCTGTCGAGACGAGTAAGCCACAACTCTTCCCTCTTGCATCAACACGCATCCCAAACCTATGTAACAAGCATCACAGTACACCGAGAAGGGCTTATGCACATCAGGCAAGACTAAGACAGGCGCTGTAGTCAACTTCTCTTTCAGCGCTTCAAAGGCCTCTTGACATTTCTGGGTCCACTTGAACTCAATCTTGTTGCCTAGCAAAGCTGTCATTGGTTTCGCAATCTTCGAAAACCCTTCGATGAATCGCCGATAATATCCGGCCATTCCAATGAAACTCTTGATTCCTCGAGCATCTGTTGGCGCTTTCCAGTTCAGAATGTCTACCACTTTCTTCGGATCCACAGCCAATCCTTCTTTGTTGATTATGTGACCCAAGAACAGGACTTCATTGATTCAGAATTCACACTTGCTCAACTTTGCATACAATTGGTGCTCTCGCAATCTCTGCAATACCATCCTCAAATGATCTGCATGCTCTTCTTCGCTTTGAGAATAAATCAGAATGTCATCAATGAATACCACCACAAACTTGTCAAGGTAATCCATGAATACACTATTCATTAAGTTCATGAAGAAGGCTGGTGCATTGGTCAAACCAAAAGACATCACAGTGAACTCATACAAACCATACTTGGTAATGAATGTCGTCTTCGGAATATCCGAAGGTCGGATCCTGAGCTGATGATAACCTGACCTCAGATCAATCTTGGAGAACACACTGGCTCCTCTTAACTGGTCGAACAGATCTTCTATTCTGGGCAAAGGGTACTTGTTCTTGATCGTGACTTCATTCAGAGCTCGATAATCGACACACATCCTTTTGGTGCCATCTTTCTTCTCCACAAATAGGACAGGGGCGGCCCAAGGTGTGGTGCTTGGCCGAATGTAACCTTTCTCTGACAGCTCATCAATCTGCTTCTTAAGTTCAACCAACTCTGGTCCGGATATTTTGTAAGCTCTCTTAAAGATGGGGGCGGTTCCAGGAAGAAGCTCTATGACAAACTCAACTTTCCGCTCTGGTGGCATACCTGGTAAATCCTTTGGAAACACATCTGGAAACTCAGACTCAATCTTGATCCTCTCAATTGGGTCTGCTTCACTGCTATCGACAGCCATCTAATAACAACTTCCTTTCTTCGGCTCAGGCGGGACTCACTCGGTCACCACTTCCTCTCCTAGTGGGGACACCAACTTGATTGTCCTCTTATCACAACTGATAACTGCCTGATACTTATCTAGGCAATTCATCCCTAGGATGACATCTATTCCCTGAGTACCCATTACTATGAGGTTGGCGGGAAACGCTATCCCCCTTATTTCCACACTTACATTCAAACATATGCTATCAGCTCGAATTCTACCACCGGCTGAGTCAATTTGAATGGGGGTTGACATGGTAGTAATTGGAAGATTATGTGCTTCTACCCATGATGCAGTAATGAAAAAATGCGTTGCTCCAGTATCAAATAACACTTCTGCAATATGGGAGTCGACTGGGAACATACCTACTATCATGCTGGGGGTCTCTTGAACTGCTTCAGCTTCCAAGTGGTTCAGTATTCCATGATTGTAGCGCGGCTGAGAGCGGTTGCCTGCTCCAGGCTGAGACACATTCTGCTTTGCTGGGGCATTAGGGCCTAACTGCTGCTGGGCTGCCTTCTTCGGACATTGCATCACCCAGTGACCTTGCTCTCCACAGTGGAAACATGCCCTGTTTCCAACCTGAGCTGGTGCTGCCTGACTGTTCTGCTGGGCTGCTGGCGCAGGAAGACGAGGTGTCTGCTGATTCTGCCTCTGAAACTGACCTCCTGACTGATTGCTCTGATGGTTCTGATACTGGTGCTGAGGATACTGCCTTTGGAACTGCTGATGCTGAGGTGGACGCTGGTTCTGCCTGAACTGCGGAGGTTGATTGCCTGAGAAACAAGGACGATTGCTGCTTCCAGGCTGGGGTCCACTGATCTTGCGCTTACGATCCTCCATCTCCTTACGCTTTCTCTCTGTCATGATTGCTCTGTCAATCAGGTGCTGGAATGTCGGGAAGGTATGATTCAACAGCTGATACTGAAGAGGGTCAACCAAGCCTCTCAGGAAACGGTATTGTCGCTTGGCGTCGGTGTTGACATCTTCAGGAGCATAGCGAGACAGCTGCAGAAACCTGTCTTGGTACTCACTGACAGACGATGACCCTTGCTTGAGGGCCAGGAACTCCTCCTTCTTCACTGTCATCAGACCTGCAGGAACATGGTACTGACGAAAGCTACCTCTGAACTCTTCCCAGGTGATGGTGTCGGGGTTAGCATGGGTGGCGAGATAAGACTCCCACCATGACTGAGCTGCTCCTCTCAACAGATGAGGACCATACAAGACTTTCTCCCTGTCATCACACAGAGCGGTATGCAACTCCCGCTCCACAGTGCGCAGCCAGTCTTTAGCATCCATGGGGTCAGAAGAATGAGCAAACGTTGGGGGATGACCTCTCATGAATTCAGCATGCTTGTCTTTGGGCATCTGAGGCATCTGAGGCTGAGGTGGTGCCTGCTACTGCTGTTACTGCTGGATAGCGGCCAGAGTCTGACCGATGGCTTGGATTGCCTGAGTCTACATCAGAAACATCTGCTCGATGGACATCGGGGGCGGGGGTGGCAGCTGCTGTTGCTGGGGCACCTCTTCCTTCTGAGCGGCTTGCTCCTGCTGAGCACGCCTTCCTCCTCTGCGCCTGTTCTCTAACATCTGCAGAATGCAACCACACATCAGAACTGATCTTGCAAATCTTGCAGCATAAGAAAAGAGTATAGAATTCTCCACAACACTGAACAGATGAGCCTCTTCACTGATCTCCAACACAGACCACACAACTTCTCAGATAAAGAGGAAAGTGGAATAAAAGGTTCCCAACTAGATAACTAACTCCATTAACATAGTAGGTAAACCAAAATGCAGGGGATACCCACACTTTGGTGACAGTCATTACAAAGATCGAAACCAAACATAGTTCATCATGACAAACATAAATGCACAGGATATAGCAAACTACCCTGTGTAACTAAGACTAACTAAGAGCGAGACTAACGCTAAGACTGTAGCTTCTACGTATATATTTTGTATTAATTACAAGATCCGATTCTATCGATCTATGGTTCTAGATTTATCTTGGTCTTACTGTCGGGATTGCCATAAGACTGGCATCCATGCCGAGGTGAGCGGTACGGGTGTTGAGTCCCGACAGGAGCGGGGGAACCATCATCCAGGTGATGACGTTCCGCGCGCTCAGCCCGCAGCAGGGCGATCTCAGCACAAGCCCTACTCAGCTCGTCTAATGCATGGTCCAGCTCCGTGTTTAGCACGGCGGCTAGGTTGACTGTGCTGCTCAACCTAGGATTGTCCTCACCAACAGGTGAAACAATCACGCCTCCTGTGCTGCCAGATGGACGGCGGGGGTAATACTTCAGGTTGAGACCGTCAGCTACCCCACCGAGAACCGAGCAGTAGTGCGAAAGCGCACGCCGTGCGGCATCTTGCATGGCCGCCTCAGCTGAGTCCCGCTCAGAGATAGAATAGTGCTCTGAGCAGGCCTCCGCACCTTGGAGACTGTTCTCCGGACGGCGCACCAAGCAGGTCGCCTCTCAGCGGTTCGGGTAGACCCCGCGACTATGCTGGTAGACCACACAGCGATACTCGATGGACCAAGTACGTCGGTTAAGTGCCCGACGTAGCAGGGTGTCGAGCGCATCGTGGAAGTGACACCCGCGAGGAGCGTCGCGAGTGATGGGTCGAGCAACCCATCCTTCCGGCTCCTGGTCAACAAACAAGTCGGTGTCGTGGCTCGAGCTGTCGTCGCCACCTCCGTCGTCTGGGTCTCCTCCAGCAGCTACTCCAGAGGCTGGGGCGCCCAGTGGTGGTGCAAGGGGCGCCTCCAGGGGAAGCACAAGGGAGCAGCTCCTCACAGACTCTATCTTCTGTTGGAGCGAGAAAGAAGAGCCCTGCTGCTCCTGTCGTCGACGCTCCTGCTCCTCATGCAGGCGGTGGTGCAGCCTCTCCAAGTGACTGGACTGACCGGCCACGGGACGGCGAAGCGGACACTCAGCAAGGCGGGAGGGTAAGAAGGGGATGACGGACTTTCGTGCAGTGTGTCTAAGACGAGCCATCTACAAAAGACACCGCAAGCAAAAGAGTGAGAACAGAATTAATATGACCAGCAAGTAATGAACCATAAATAAATGAAGGATTAGAAGAAAACACAATTTTCAGCAAGGTATAATATATAATAGAACATAGGTTTTGGTCGATATGACCAACTTTTGAAGGGATATCAAAGTCAAGGCAGGGACAGAGGTCTATAGTCCTTAGAACGACCATTCTACTCTAGGTTAGCGGTCCTACAGTCAGCACGGCTTTGATACCACCTATGTCACACCCGGTTTTGGAAGGCAAACCGAATGCGAACCATGTACGTGCCAGGATCAGCAATTCACGTACACAGCAGTTACATAACGTGGACATCATCACACAGTGCTCAAATAGTATTAAAAAGGGAAATAATAGTCGATTACATCATATGTCTGAGACATCCATATAGTCTTTACAGTAAATCAAAGTGCGGAAAAGAAACGTAGATAAACGCGGCCTTCACAGGCAGCCGACTAGGGGTTGCCGCTAACCCACGCCTAGAACTCGTCGTAGTCTTGGAACTCCTGGAAGTCTCCTTCCATGGCTTCATCTTCTCCTGAGTAGTGGTTGCAATGCTGACAACCTGGGGATGGGGGGGTTTGGTGTGTAGAGCAAGGGTGAGTACACATCAACATACTCAGCAAGTATCCTGTTTGGCTGTAGTGGACTAGCTTTATGTGGGGATAAGTCAAGCAGTTGCTTTTAGTTGGTCAGATTATTATTTACTAGTAGAAAGCCAGGTTTTAACATTAACCCAAGTTATTAGCCGGATGTACCCTTTCCAAACGGAAAGAATACCACTTACCAGCACCATAGTCATAACCAAAACCATCAGTCTCATTGCCACCTGTAAACCAAAATGTCTCTGATCAAGTACCACTAATCACTAGAGCTCCCTTGGCCGCTCATAACCGCGCGCACGGCTGATATATCAGTTTTCAAACACTCTGCAGAGGTTGTGCACTTTACCCACAGGCCATGATTCCCTTTCTGCCCGGAGATCATGACTCTCCATTGATCACTACCAAGGTGACCCAGCAGGGCATCACTACGTAGCCTTTACAAAGACTCCCCGGAGCTGTAGCCGCACGTTAGGTTTCCTAAATGCACTGCACTCCTCCCCAAGGGGCGAACCCAAACTTGGCAGAGCGAGCCGCATACACCGAGCCCCATTGACGGCACAACGGCTAAGCGAACTACACCCCGGATCCTCTAATTATTCAGCTAAGGGCACCCCATTCCACCCTCATGGTTGCACTGTTTTCCCTGGCGGTCATCCAAAGAATAGGTACTTACGGAGAGGCACTCGAGAAACCGCTCGAGCCCCCTTAAAGGCCACAAGAATAACATCATAATAAGAGAAGGAAAAACAGCGTATCATAGATAATCTCATCATGTTCATTGATTATAGTTGAGCAATAGCATAAAGCTAAACAATAATAATCCAACCCAAATAGGTAAACAAGGACATGGATAACGAAGCAAGTACATCCTTAGGCATAAATGTGTAATGCGGGAGGTGAATTAAAGAATGAATAGGACAGAGATAGGTCAAGGGACACTTGCCTCCACCAACCGACTGCTGCTCAGGGACTTCTCCTGCTAGTTCCTCGGGCTCTTCAACCGGATCATTCTCTATGCGAGTGCAAACATACATACATCCATCCATTGAAATTAGGAAACCAACAGTACACCATACAAGAGAACAAGTAGATTAAACATGCATAGAATATGACATGCGATATTGCATTTACCATGGTTAGAAAGAAACGGGGAAAGGTCTCGCAGGGGTTTAAGCTTATGCTCGAGGCGCATTACGGGTAGAAGAATAACTAGACGTTACGTGCTCTAGTTCTACTTAGCTCCAATAATAAGGATTAGCTACATGCACTAATAGAAACGTGACCACTTTTAGTAGGTTAACATTAAATGAGATAGACGATTAGCTATATAAATTAACTAACGTAACTAATTTCTAAATTGAGTTTCCTATTTCATTAACATGAACAACGTGATTAGCGCGCATAAAATATAGAGGGGGGGTAGACGGGCACGTCCATGGGTAGACGAGGGCACGACGAGTCGTGCCAAGGCACTGCGCATTACGCGAGCACGCGCGCGAGGCCGCACGCACGCGCCGCGAACTAGTCGTGCGCACGTCGAGGCCACGCGCTAGCCGAGCTCAAGGCCGCGCGCCATAGGCACACTGGGCCGAGCTCGAGGCCGCGCCGGGGCCGTCACGACGCGAGCAAGGCACGCCGGGGCGGGCGGGCGAGCACGGCGCACGGGCGGGGCGAAGCACGGGCGGGGCGGGGGCACGGTCGGGGCGGCGCAGCCGGGGCCGGGACGAGGGCGACTGGGGCCGGGGCGGCACGGCTGGGCGCGGGGGCCGGGCACGGGGCGGCGCGGCCAGGACGGGGGCCGGGCGGTGCGCACGGGGCGAGGGCGACCTGGGCCGGGGCCGGGGCGGCGGCGCCATGGCCGGAGCCGAGGCGGGGCCGGGCGCGGAGTGGGGGCGGCTCGCCGGGCGGGGGCTGGGGCGGCTCGCCGGGGGGCGGCGCGAGGGCGGGGCGGGGGCGGCTCGCCGAGGGCGGCGCGAGGTCGGGGCGGGGCGAGGCTCGCCGGGGCGGGCGCGGGGTGGGGGCGGCCGAGCCAGGGCGGGCGCGGCGGGGCCGGCGCGAGGGCGGCCGAGCCGGGCGGGGCCGGCCGGGGTCGGGGACCGGGCGGGGGCGGCCGAGCCGGGCGCGGGCGCCATTGCTGGGGACGGGGGCGCCATGGCCGGGGAGAGGGAGGGAGGGGGAGAGGAGAGGGAGGAGGGGGACCTACCGCGCAGGGGGGTCGGCGGCGGCGGCGCGCAGGGGAGGGAGGCGGCGGCGGCGGCGCGCAGGGGAGGGGGCGCGGTTAGGGCAGGGGAGGGGATGACGGGCGGGGCCCGCAGGGGAGGGGAGAGAGAGAATTTGGGAGGAGGGGGGTGGCTGGGCCGCCTTGGGTCCAAAGGGGGCGCGCGGGGGGGGGGGGGGGGGCTGGGCCGGCCGGGGCAGCCCACGGCGGGGGGGAGGGGGTGGCTGGGCCAAAAATGGGGAAGGAGGGGGAGAGGAGAAGAAAAAGGTTTTCCTTTTTTCAAAAATCTATTTTTCTCTAGATGAATGCATTCACATTTTTAAACAATCAAAAAGTATGCATGGTTCGGCATGGTGCATCACACAAAATAAAGTATTTTAGGGTTTTGCTTTACACGGGATCCCAAGCCGAATCCCGCTATAACTTTGGAAAAGATCAAGGTTTAGTGAGGAGAAAAGGGAAAAGGAAAGGGTAACGCCTGAATTTGGTGAGGGAAATGAAGAAAAAATTCTACCCCCAAATTCAGGGCGTTACAGGAGCCTTGACCTGAATCGCGCCCATCAGGCCTTTGCAGCTTTGTGCTGATGGGGGCTACCAGCTGAGATAGGAGTCTTGGGGGTACCCCTAATTTATGGTCCCCGACAAATATAGAATCTGTCAAGATGAGATAGATACTGAATACTAGATACATTTTAATGGGGATACTCTAGATTGTCTAGTTATTTTATAAATATTATCCTTTATACCTAGATATATATGCAGATGCAACTGTGGACATTAATCCACAACCTATCACACTCAATCAAAGATCCAAATCAGACAAGTATCATAAGAACAAACATTCAAGTTCATAGATATCTAAAAAATAATTTTGTTTTTATTCCTATGAGTAGGTCTCCTATTCCTAAAGGTCACTTTATGTATAGGATTTCAAAGTGTGAAATCCACTTTTGTCTTTAGAAGGAAAAGCTAAGAATAATCAGAGTAAAGCAGCAGTGAATGAGAAAAGATTAAGGAAAGTTTAGAAAGAATTAGAGTAGCAAAGGTAAGTAGGTAATGGTTGTACAGTTCTATCTAGGTGTCATCCTACGGTCAACATCGCTCTAATACAACTTCTGTCACACCCGGGTTTTAGGGGTCCAAAACCCAGGCGCGAAATAATCACCAGGTGTGCAAGGACCAAGTCTCACACATATGATGAAAAGTTGTACATAAACGAATGTCACATCTTTACTATATAATAGGAGTTCTATACAAAATAAATAATTAATTACATCATAAGGAGACAACGATCCAGCAACCCAAAGTTGACTGGGAGACGACGGCCTAGACCTCTCATGAACTCATCAAAGCATCCTCCATGCGCCTCATCCTGCGGTACCTGTCCTGTGGGGGTGAGACAGCAAGAGAGAGCTCATATATGTTCATCGTTCAACAAGTTGTGGGGAATAATGTGCATGAACTCGCCAAAGGTGGGAGCTCACGTGAAGTGTAAGGCTTACCAAAGGAGATGGTTACAGTTGAGCATTGCTTTTAAAGTTAGTCAAAATTTTATTAGCATTTACTAAGTATAAGTAAATACCAACCCAATTAAGTAGTAGAACAAAAGTAATAACAACACCTGCGATGCAATGCATATGACAAATTGAATTTAGTTTCATAAATTAGTCATGTGAGGGCCCGAGATGCTCATGACCGTGAGCACGACTGATATACCAGTTTTACACTCTACAGAGGTCGTGCATCTTTACCCACAAGTCATGTTACCCATCTGCCACAGGGTTGTACAGGCCCCATACACCTCTACCAAGGAAGCGAGGTAGGGTAACACTATGAGGCCTTTACAAAGTTCCACTAGCTTTAGAAAACCCGCTACAGTTTATAGGAAGCTCCAATGCAAGGATCCCTCGCCTGACCGCCATCGCAGCAAAATCAACCCAAGGACCTCCCTACACTGACCACTCCCCTACTTCCCTTGCCCCTTTCGGGTAAGGTAGTCCTCCACTAGCTTTCCTAATTAGTCAGCCAAGGGCGTCCCATACCACCCTTCTGGTAGCACTGTTTTCCCGGGTGGTTGCTCCATGTTCCAATTAACATAATGATCTTATCATAAACAGTAAGTAACAACTGATAATAAAGTATGATCATGAATAATGTATATCTCTATACCCAAAACCACATAAAGCAATAGCAGGTACTACCCAAGAATTCAGTGGTAAACAAGGTATAAAGATAGTCAAATTAGGGTAACCTATTGGGTCTCTTCAAAATTAACCTATGTAGATCATTATGATTAATAAGAACATGAGAGGGTAAAAAGAAGTGATCAAGGGCATAACTGGCCTCGGACCTTAGATTCCAGGTACCAACTTGCTTTTCAGATGACTGGTGACCTCGCGCTAGTCGTAGCAATACAAACAAACATGGTATAGGAAAAATTAACATCACACCAAACATAAGAACAAAATACATATTAATAATCTACACATTAAAATAAGATTATAGGAACATGAATCATTAATTTTGGAGTTATGGATTTTAAGTTATGAATTTTCAAAAGTTCTAGGTGCTAGGTACAAGATTAATTAGAACATTAATTTTAATATGATTTTCATGTCAAAACAGAGACACTAGTTGATAAACAATAATATTACAAAATTATAGAAACTGGAATGGATCAATTTGGACTTAATATGAATTTTCTATGATTTATACAAGTTTCTAGAATTATTTTTGTATTGAAAATCAATTTCTAAATTCATTTATCTGATTTTCCTTGAGCTCTGGACTGGGCGCCAATAACAGAGAAACACATGGGCTAACACGCAATTTCTCCCCAGACTCAGGCTAGCCCTCCATATGGACGGTGGGTTGGTTTATTAGAAACCCGAGGGTTTATTTGGAAAAGGAGCACGACGAAGGGGTATGCTCGATCCTGGACCGCACAATAGAAACCGGACGACCAGGATTAGACCCCGATCAATCTGAATCGGTACGCGATCCGGACTGTCCGATCCACATCGGACGATCACGATTTTAAAACAGCGCCAATGCTTCACCCGCGCAGGATCAGAATCGAACGACCATCATAAACCCTAGCCGAAACGTTTTCTTTAATCTAATCCTGGCCGTTCCAGCCGAATCCAATGGTTAGGACACAGTCTTCCTCCCCACACCCATTCTGTCGCCCATCCAGCCGAAGGCGCGACCCCAGTCATGGCGGAGGCATCACCAGGGTTCAACAATCCCACGACCAGGCACCCTAAATCACAGCTAATCCCGAGATTTACAAAGAGGATGGATATGCAAGCTTTATGGAGGCATTCTCACCGTCAATTATTGCCTAGGTAGTGCTGGCCACGGCGGAGAGCGGGTGAAGAGCGGAGCTCTTCCTCTGACCACAAATTCACACCAACCCGGCCATGAATCTTACGTGGCGAGATCACGGACACTGATAGGGTGTTGAGGCGAAGCTCCCTGAATGGCTTGGGGTAGCCCGGCGTCTGCGATCACGTGATTCAGCGGCGGCAGAAACTGCGGCAATGGCGGTTCTTTGACTGATTCACTCTAGGTTTGGGGTGCCGTGGTGATAGCTCTATTTATTCACCAAGGCGAGCGAATCCCGACCAGAAGATCGGAACGGAGAAGGCGGACAAGGGAAACCATCCCCCGGCGACCACTGACGGAGCTGTTTCAACAAACCTGCGCGCAATGTTGTAACACTATAAAAATCATCAAATAAAAATAATACAGTTAGTTTAGTAATGGTATTTATGGTAATGAATTTTCTTTTAAGTGTTTGTTATTTATTTGCATTTGGAATGATTTTTGATTGCACATAATTGATTTTGGATATTTAATAGCATTTCTTTTTAAATGGAAAACCAAATAAATAATATAATTATTAGTCCAAAAAAGTATTTTATTTATAAATAATTTTGGTATAATTATTATGGTTTTATGGTTATTTTAAAATATATTTTGAAGTTAGAAATGAAAAAAAAGAAAAAAAGAAGAAACCCCTAACCCTAACCCTAAGGCCCATTAGGGGACCATGTAAGGAGCCGCCGCCGCGACCCTGGTCCCCACCCGCGTGCTCCCTCCTCCCAGCCGCCACCACTTCATTCTCCACTTTCCCCTTCTCTCTTACGCGTGGGACCCACCCGCGCCCTCCTCTCATTCCTCTTCTCCCTTCCCTTTCCCACGCGCCGCCAGGGAACATCGCACCAGGCGCGCCGTCAGCCCAAAGCCGCCCGCTCCCAGCAGCGCAGCCGCCAACGCCGACCAGCCGAAGCCTCACGGCCGAGCCGCGCACCCAGGCGCCGACCCCGACGCGCCCGCGCCACAAGGACACAGAAGCCGCCCGAGCAAGCCCGACCACGGCCGAGTCGCTAGGAGCCCCGACCCCGCACCCGATGCCCCGACCCGACTGCCTAGGAGCCGAGCAGCCCCTGCCATGTCCGCACTCGATGCCCAAGCCGAGCTCCACGTCCGTTCTTCTTCCTCACGTTATGGAGTTTCAATGCAGTCGTTTCTCCCTCCCCCATTACTCCCTCTCTTCATTGACGCCATTGATGGCGCCATGAAGCACCCCGGCCGCCCTCTCCTCTCCCTTCCCTCCTTCTATAAAAACCGAGCCATGGAGCTCTCTCTTCCTCCCCGAGCTCTCCCTCTCTCGCGCGCGCTCTCCCCATTCCCGAGCTCGCCATTGATTGAACTGTCCGCCCCGCCGTCTGTGGAGACTCGTTGGAGCTCGTGCTCGCCGTTCCCTGCCCGTCGAGACCGCTGAACCCTCCCTGCTCGTCGACGTTCATCCCTGCGCATGAGCGAGAACCCAAGGTTGAAGACAACCCCAAAATATTAATTTATTTTTTAAAGCATGTTTTTAATTAATTTATGAATCTTGTGAATTATCGTTGTAATATTGAGATGATGTGATTTGGCGATTCACGTGTATGATTTTAGAGATTTCGATGTATACGTGTAGCCAAAATTGAATCCCGCGACAATGCTTTGAATATGTGTATGATTTTATAATTTTAAAAATGAGTACTGTCACTATTCACTACCTCGGTGATTTTCTTAGAACATGTTTACAGATTTAATTTCGCTTTAGTGTGTGTGGAACGATAATTGTTAGTAATATTTTAAGTGTAAACTTTTTGACATAAAGAAATAGAAGAAATACTAGGCCACGTATTTCCGGTCAAATGAAAATTTAGATGTTGCTAGTCATGATAAATGTATTCATAAGTATAGCACTTAATTACTTAGAGTTAGTAAAATACTTATTTATGTCATAATAACCATGAATATGTTATTAAAAGTCCTATTTAGTAATTTACAATTAATTCTTAGTACATTAATGTCAAAAGAATTATAAATAAACAATTTTTAGTTATACGTATAAATTCTATTTAGAAAAGAAAGGAGAAAACCAAAAGAGTAGAATCTATAATAATGTTAAAATGACTTAACTAGGCACTCATACTTTTCTAATAAAGAAATTTATTGTTATGTTGGTAAACATAGGTTTCTTACTAAAGAATTAGATAACTTGTTTCTAGTTTAAAATGACCTTTTAATAGATATCATATTTAACAAGGTTCGTTATAGATGTTTACGTATAGCCGTATTAAATAGAAACTTAAAAGAATATGTAGACCATATGTTTCTTAATAAAAATAGAAGATAAATATATGTCCAATTAATAGATTATTTATATTTTCTTAATTAAAAGATAACAAGGGTCATTGCTTTTATAAACTAAAATAATAGTTTATACATAATTTCCTTTCTAATGAATTAGATCATTTGTTCCTACAATAGAATTAAAGATAAATAATAGATTAATTATCCTTTATCATAATTTATTAATAAAACCTATAGTCAATTTGTTCTTAACTAGATTTATGGCATGATTAATGATTTCATAGAATTTAGTCCACATTATATACGAATCACTTAGCTTTTCCTAAAGGATAAAATAAAGTAATAAGAGTTTAAGTTCTTTTATAACTTAAAATGTTAATGTATATATTGACCTTGAATGTAGTTTCTTAATAATAGGCTATGCATTTTCCTAATCAAAGTAAGACAATTAATGGTTTCTTTCTTTTACACGACAATCCACTTAAGGGCCTATAACCTAGTTTTTCATAAAATAGGTGTTTATTAATAATGATCTTTTCACATAAAACCTATTTAGACTTATATCTTAGTTTAACAAAAGTGAAGGTTTAACAATGAATTATAATACGTTCCATAATGCTTCTAAAATTAATAACATGTTTCGTAGCCCATTAACCTTAGATATATAACATATATCTTTCTAAAAGGATTAAAAAGGTTTAATATTGTTATAACATGTTTTATCATCTTATAAACCCTTACTCTTAGACATATCAAATATGACGTTTTATAAAAGATTAATTGGTGAACCTAATATCTGTATATTTTAATTAAGATATTTTTAAGCTCATGTCATGTTTTATAAAGTATAGATCACACATTCTTGAAAAGAATACCTTCTTATTATAACCATTACTTGCGACATTCTAGAAAAACGAATGCTCTTTTCGTTAAGCTTTCTTTTAGCTTTGCGTATGGTGAATGTTGTATGTTATTGAGTGGTGTTTGTTTCTTCTTGTTTGTTTGTGTGATATTCAGTGGTTGATCTAGTAGTTAAGAATCAAGATCTATTCCTATCCGTGAAAGAACCTCAAGTTTTCTATAAGCAAGGCAAGTGGACTTCTCCCTCTACATACTATGTTTGATCCCAAACAATACATTTAATAAAGTTTATTCTTCAATATATATATATATGCATAATTTGACGGGTTACCTATTCAGATACACCTAACCTTTTCTATTGTATTCCTTGCTCAAACTTGGGTATTATACTTTACCTTCGTAGCTATGCTATTGCTACAACTTAACTTTATGCAATCACTCCGGTTTGTGATATTAATGTTCCAAATGGTAAGTTTACATTATTGTTGCTAATCCGATGATTAAGCAAGATCATATTATTTATTTGGAACATGGAGTGACCACATAGGAAAACAGTGCTACCATGAGGGTGGTATGGGACGCCCTTGGCTAAATAACTAGGGAAGTCTTATGTTGGGTGCTGGTCGTGGTCGACCGGAACGGGGGCATCTGGCAAGCGCTTATATTTTTGGCATAGGCAAATTGGATACGGGCATAGTTCCCAAAGCTTTACCCTGCAGACTAGACTATAAGTTGGTTACGTTAGATGTGCTCTATGCAGTTTGACCATTTCTAGCATTTGCATAATGAGGACTCTAGGGAAAAGCCTCGTAGTGAGACCGTAGCCATTCACCTCGGAAGTGAATACGGGTCTAGCTAACCCGGGCTAGAAGGGAATCATGACTCATGGGTAAAGATGCGCCACCTCTACAGAGTGTAAAACTGATATATCAGCCGTGCTCACGGTTATGAGCAGCCTGGACTCCTCACATGATAATTGAACTTGAAGATGGAAATAAATCGAGATTCGATGATCTGCCAATGGTTTGCTTAAGTGGTTTCACTTAAGTGTTTTTGATATACACTTATACCTTTGTTTAATGGGAATACTTGGGATTCATACTTATTAGTAAGACATGTGTTGTTAATAAAATGTTGACTAACTAAAATGCTTACTGCTCAACCTTGGCCTCACCTTGTTAAACTTGCATTAATTTTCCCCCACTTTCTGAGCCCTGACCATAAGTGAGCTCACCCTTGCTTAATTTTGATCAGAAGTTTGGAGATGAAGTTATGATGCTGAACTCCATGGATGCTAGTCTAGTGATACCCCCGGTCATCTTCATGTGGATGGATGTCCATGTTTCACTGTACTTTGATGAATAAAGGTTAAGACATTATGTCTGTTCGAAGTGTAATATGTTAATATAATCGTTATTTACTCTTTTATGCATTGTTGTGACATCAACATATGTGTGGAAATAGATCCTGGCCCACATATGCGATGCACCCGCCTCTGCCCCAGGAATCGGGTGTGACAGAAGTGGTATCAAAGCAATGTGACCGTAGGTCGCTAGATTAGTTAGAAATGGAAAGCCCAGTCAGTTGTTCAAAACTTGACTTAATTGTCTTCATAAAAACTTACTTTATATCAAAACTTGTCTCTTTTATTTTCAACCCTTCTTGTATGATTCTTCGTCTACTAGAAGGTTCTAATGAGAAGCATTGCAAGATGATCAAGCTAGGATTGCGGAACTTGAAGCGAAGTTTGCCAGAAGAACCCTTTCGAGGCTATTGACGATGCCCTATTCTCTGTCTTATCCCCACTCCACAAGAAGTTTTGTTATGGATCCCTTGGATCTATTACCAGACTTCTTGAGTAGGCTTATAGGATAGTTCTATGACATTAAGTTTTTCGACTAGATCGGTAAGGACGATGTTATATTATATTATAGTGGTTTTCTAATCCATAATATTGCTATATAACCCTTGACTTCTTATACTTTTGTTTTCTTGCCATTGTATTGCCATCCTTGCGCAATATCTACCTTTATATACTGAATTCTTTGTCTCCCTACTCCTACTTGATAATGCCTCTCTATTTTGTCTCCTTGATAAAGCTTTCTCCCAAACTCACTTAATAATCCTTGGTTATATCATTTATCCTTCTTACATCACTATACTAGTTCTTGGTCATCTTAACTCACTCAACGATAATACCTTGTTGTTATCTAACTCGTTGCTATTTCTTACCCGACTCCTTGATTTTATAATATCTTTCTTATTCCAAACCTTGTCTCACCTTTTGTTTTGGTTGAATGAGTAGAATTGGATTGTGTTGTGCTGGTATGCTTGAGTTAATGTTAGTTGTTTTTGTGCCCATGTTTGATTTGCTTCTTTGTAATGGTTGTTGGTGTATTGTGTGACTTCTGTCCACAATGGCATCAATTCACTAGGTAAAACCTTAGATAGATGGGTTTTCTTTGCTCTCTATAGTATGTCTTTGCTCAACCCTTTCGTCCCTTCCATTCTTCCATACCCATACAGATGTCAGACCTTGGAATGTCAACTACAAGCGATGTCACTAAATGTAAAGAATGCGGTGTGTTGGCAAGTCAAAACAACACTATAAATAAAATAGCTGATGAATAGACATTCAAGACACAAAAGGATGCACAACCAAACAAACAAACAAGTGACCTTGGAACATGTTGTTGTTGTGAGTACTATGGACTTCCTTGTCGCCAAATCAATGCAAATGAAAGTGAAACTGCAAAACAGAAGAACCAGATTTTATTTTCTGGCATAAAAAGACAAATGTCTCCCCAAGAACAACTAATAGCAGATTATCTGATAACTAATGCACTGTCAGTTGATGAAATGCAAAGTATTCCAAAAAGGAAACATCACAAGGATGCCCAGCCCCAAGAAGAAACACAGGAGTGTTACATTGATGGATGTACTATTACTTGCACATAGTTTCAGCCTCGTGGACGCATCAGGTCCAGGAAACAAAAAGGGAAACATGGAAAAAGTCAAGAAACAACTTCAAGAAAAGCTTGCTATCAATGTGGACGTGAAGGTCATTACTTCCGTAACTGTCCTGAGAAGAGTTCACTACAGACCACCTCCGAGATGAAGCTACCTTAGTGTTCAGACATGGAAAATGTACAAAAATGCACAGAAACTTCTACCAACAACGTAAAGACAACTCCACCATGTAACTTATCAAGTCGTGCTTGCTTTGGCTATGGTGATAACGGCCATCTTCTTAATAGTTGTCCTAAGATAGATGTGGAGATCAATAAGGTCCAAAAGAAAAGACAACACCCTCAAACTCATGCATCAACAAAAAATAAACAATGGAAAAAGTCCATAGGAAGGATAAGTTATGCAGTGACAGGAACCATTCCATATGAAAATGCAGTAATTTTTGGAACAGTGGTTGTTGGGGGTATGCTTCGTAGCCGAAGATCCTAAAGAAAGAGAACACCTTCGGAAGGTCCTCTCAGGAGCAAGCGCCGAAGCTATTACCTATAGAGCTTCGGCATAATAACAGATCTCAAGACGAAGGGCCGAACCGACTTAAAGATGGATTGACTTAAAGACCCATGATGTTTTGTGTCATTATTGTAGTCGATTGTAAAGGACATAAATGTAATTTTACACAGGCTGCACCTTGTGCCTATAAATAGGTGAACAGTACCCCGGCACTGTTCACGCAATCCTATAATCGCTAACGCATTACGCTGGAATTATTTTTTGTTAGAGGCAAAGGTATAAACGTACCTAAATATTATGTTTCGACATTTAAGTTCATATTATGAAATATATGAATAATGTAAATTGTTTTTCCTATAATGTTTAATATTTTATATTTTATTTCGTATTGATGAATGTTTAACCACGAAGGTATGACCTTCGTGGTATTTTGTCTGTGGCCTTCGTTTGAAGTTCATTAAATCCATGGGGATATAATGCTTCGGCGAATGAAGGGCATTATTATTTAACATTTTCTGTGTTGGCTTGTTCTTAATTCATAGCATTTGAGAACAAGTCCCCAACATTGGCGCCCACCTCTGGTGAACTCACTTCCACTTGTTTGAGCTGATGGCTTCGTTCAACAACCAAGCTAGAGCTGCTTCGGCTCTGAAGCTGGTACTCCCGATAACAGGCGGTTCATGTTCAGAGCCAGCTAACAAGAAGCAGAAGAAGGAGGCACAGAGAAGGGTACAACATGTCGGGGTGCAAGGACCCTTCATCAAGTCAAGATGGTCCCACATCCCAATTACCTTCTCTCAAGAGGACCTTCAGCTCAAGGATTACCCTCACAATGATGCTATGGTTATTTCTTGTGTTATCAAAGGATTTCTGGTCCACAATGTTCTGGTTGACACAGGCAGTGCAGCGGATATTATATTTGCTAAGGCCTTCAGACAGATGCAAGAGCCCGAAGATAAGATCCATGATGCTACACATCCCCTTTGTGGCTTTGGAGGAAGGCAGATTGTAGCACTCGGCAAGATCACGATGTCAGCGACCTTCGGATTTATCAATAATACAAGGACTGAACAAGTTGTGTTTGATATTGTTGACATGGAATATCCTTACAACGCAATCATTGGTCATGGGACTCTCAATGCTTTTGAAGCAATTCTTCACCCAGCATATCTTTGCATAAAGATACCTTCGGATCAGGGACCTATTGCTATTCATGGAAGTCAAGAAGCTGCCAGAAAAGCCGAAGGAAACTGGACAGATTCAAAAGCAATCCATAATATAGATGGAGCTGAAGCTTGTGAGCAATACAAATACAGAAGGGAGAAGGCTGCTTCGGCTGATCAACCAAAGCCCATGCTTTTATGTGAAGATATAGCAGAGCAGAAGGTGTTGCTGGGGTCTCAGTTGTCTGAGGAGCAGGAGAAAACCTTGACAAGGTTTATGTTCAACAATAAAGATGTCTTCGCATGGTCGGCCAATGATCTCTGTGGTGTGAACAGGGATGTCATTGAGCACTCGCTCAATGTTGATCCATCCTTCAGACCCAGAAAGTAGAGACTTCGGAAGATGTCTGATGACAAAGCCGAAGGTGCTCGGAACAAAGTGAAAAGACTTCTTAGTGCTGGCGTCATTAGAGAAGTAATGTACCCAGAATGGTTAGCCAACACTGTCATGGTGAAGAAGGCAAATGGTAAATGGATAATGTGCATTGACTTTACTGATCTCAATAAGGCTTGTCCGAAGGATGAATTTCCATTACCAAGAATAGATTCTCTAGTAGACGCAGCAGCTTTGAAAGAGCTCATGAGTCTACTAGATTGTTATTCAGGCTACCATCAAATCTGGATGAAGAAAGAAGATGAGCCAAAAAACAGCTTCATAACCCCCAGTAGTACATATTGTTATCTTCGGATGCCTGAGGGGCTCAAGAACGCTGGAGGAAGCTTCAGCAGAATGACAGCGAATGTCCTTCATTCTCAGATAGGCAGAAACGTGCTAACATATGTTGATGATATCATAGTAAAAAGCACGAAGCAAGAAAATCACATTGCTGATCTACAGGAGACATTCGCTAATTTTAGGCAAGCTGGTCTGAAGCTGAATCCAGAAAATGTGTCTTCGGAGTAAAGAAGGGGAAATTCCTTGGTTGTTTGGTTTCAACAAAAGGGATCGAAGCTAATCCAAATAAAATCGAAGCTATCCTTCGGATGGAGCCGCCAAGCACAAAGAATGGAGCTCAACGGCTAACAGGAAGACTGGCATCTTTGAATCGATTTATATCCAGATCAGCAGAGAGAAATTTACCATTCTTTGAAGTGCTGAAGTCAGCCGAAGTTTTTCAATGGGGATCAGCTCAGCAAAAAGCCTTTGAAGAGCTGAAGCAGTATCTAATAGATTTAACAACCTTAACTCCACCAGCGCCAGGGGCTCCTCTGCTGTTGTATGTGGCAGCTTCGCACTCTGAAGTAAGTGCGGCGCTTGTCCAGGAGAAGCTTGAAGGACAATTGAAAAAGCAGGCTCCAGTATACTTCATCTCCGAAGTTCTCAGTTTATCGAAGAAAAACTATACAGAATTGGAGAAGGTGCTGTATGTCGTCTTAATGGCCTCCAGGAAGCTTCAACATTATTTTCAAGCATACCATATAATTGTTCCTTCATCACAGCCTTTGAAGGATATTATGAGAAACAGAGAAGCTACTGGAAGGATTGGAAAGTGGGTTGCAGAACTCAACGAGTTCAGCATTGATTATACGCATAGATCTTCGATTCAGTCCCAGGCGCTAGCAGACTTCATCGCTGACTGGACGCCAGGGGCTCAGGAGGAAGAAACAAGTAAAAATGTCGAAGCTTGGACAGTGTTCTGCGATGGCTCCTGGGGAACCTTCGGGGCAGGTGCAGCTGCCGTTTTAATTGCACCTTCCAAAGTCAGAACATGCTATGCAGTAAAACTTGATTTCAGCTGCACAAATAATATTGATGAATACGAAGCTTTGCTTTTGGGGCTTCGGAAGTTGAAGGCAATGGGGATAAGAAGGGCGGTTCTCAAAACCGATTCCCAAGTTATTTCTGGTCATGTTGACAAAAGTTGCAAAGCAAGAGATCCGAAGCTTGAGAAATATTTGGATACAGTTCGAAGGCTTGAAGCTTCCTTCGAAGGGTTTTCTGTCAAGAATATTCCACGAGGAGAAAATGAGCATGCTGATCTACTAGCCAAGTCAGCGGCACAGGGGCTGCCTTTACCTTCGGAAGTATTCTTTGAAACAATAAAAGCACCTTCGGTTGATCTTCTTGAAAGAGCAGTGCTCAATATATCTCATGTTTATAGCGAAGATTGGAGAACTGAGATCATGTCTTTTCTCCAGGGCAATTTCCTTTCAGATGACGAAGCTTATCATAAGAGAATAGCGGCAAGAGCCCGTCCATATGTAATAATAGAAGGGTAGTTATACAAGCATGGAGTCTGTTCTCCATTACTCAAATGTTTATCCAGAGCTGAAGGTATAGAGCTGATGAAAGAAATACATGCAGGGTTGTGTGGATCTCACATCGGATCTAGGCCCTTGCTGGGTAAAGTTTTTCGTCAAGGATTTTATTGGCCGAAGGCAACTTCGGATGCAGCAGAATTAGTCCAAAAATGCGAAGGTTGTCAAAAATGTGCAAGAGATCAGAGACAACCTTCGTCTCTAACTCAATTAATACAGCCCACTTGGCCATTGCAAAGGTGGGGCCTTGATTTGCTAGGCCCACTTCCAACAGCACAAGAGAATTTAAGATATGTTGTGGTGGTAGTAGAATATTTTTCTAAGTGGATTGAGGCAAAGCCCTTAGCCACAATAACTTCGGTCACTGTTCAAAAATTTTTCTGGAAAAATATTGTGTGTCGCTTCGGAGTGCCGAAGGCTATCACTGTGGACAACGGAACACAGTTTGATGCCGAAGCTTTCAAGGAGTTTTGTGAACAAATTGGCACGAAGATCCATTTTGCATCGGTTCGACATCCAGAGTCAAATGGACTTGTCG
The DNA here is from genome assembly GCF_902167145.1 of Zea mays. Taxonomy (NCBI): domain Eukaryota; kingdom Viridiplantae; phylum Streptophyta; class Magnoliopsida; order Poales; family Poaceae; genus Zea; species Zea mays. The sequence goes on along the minus strand of NC_050100.1, from coordinate 132,168,434 downwards.
AAAGAGCTAATGACATTATAATGACAGGAATAATGAAGTTAATCTTCAACTAGCCCAGGGGGAAGTGGCCAGACGAATTAATCAAAGTGGTGTGGAGCCACAACACAACAATGTCAAGGTCAACAGGTTTTACACCATTCATATTGCTGTTTGGTGACGAAGCAATATCCCCAGAAGAAGCTAAAGCAGGATCTATAAGAACAGTGGCTTCGGCAGAGGACGAAGCTGATTATTTTGTGGCAAAGGATGCTATAGAAGGGATCAGGCTTCAGGCTGTGGAGAATATCAATAAATATCAAGCCGAAACAATAAAATGGCGTGACAGAAAAGTTCGGTTAAAAAAATATTAAGCCAGGACACTTGGTACTTCGGAGAGTTGCCAACCCAGATACAGTAGGCAAGCTACAGTTGAAGTGGGAAGGACCTTTTCTGGTATTATCTTTGTCAAGACCTAGTTCCTACAGGTTGAAGGATATGGACGGCAACGACATTCCTAGATCTTGGAATGCGGATAAGCTTCGGCGGTATTATGTGTAGCCTGATGTAATCTTTTTTATTCTTTTCTATGGCACCCTTTTCCTTTCCAAAGGGGGAGAAAGGTTTTTAATGGGGCCATAGCATGTAATTTCTCTTTTTCTTATATCAGCTCTACAAGAGCAATATCCCCCGAAGATGTAAATGTAAAAACTGAGCATGCACCATCGAGTGCAAAGAGAAAAAGGAAAAACAGGGAGAAGCTCGAAAGACGTCCCTAAGGGGATGCAGAGCACGATGAAGCTACAAAAAGCCGTTCCTAAGGGAGCGCAGCGTAAGTTTTCTGCTCAAAAGTCGTTCCTAAGGGAATGCAAAGCTTACAGCGAAAAGTCAACGCTGATTCCGTCGAAAGTAAAAGGCGAAGAACTTCAAAAGACGTTCCTAAGGGAATGCAGAACTTATATCGAAAAGTCAGCGCTGATACACCGAAAAATAAGCGGTGAAGCCGAAAAATAAACGGCAAAGATTTGTTATTCCTAAGGGAATAAGAGTTTTAATTGTGGTTTTGTATGTGTCTTTGAACATTCATTTGCATGATACATTACATCATACATTTGCATTCATAAACATTCACTTAGACATACATAGGATCATCATCATCATAACATACACACTTGCTTTGGCTTTAAAAGAGAAGGCTTCAGAAAAAAGGAAAAAGAGGCAATTTTATGCTTCGCTGTGTACGAAAAGAAGGGAAGGTGTTTTTCGCCTTCGGCTCAAAAATATTAATTTTGTCCACACTAAAGCACTTTATACATTGACGGAAAGGTAAGACTATATTACAAGGTATGGATAAAGTCCACGAAGTGAGATTTAATTACATTATACTTTATACAAGTTATTACAAAAGTTTTTTGAGCTATTTCTACAGACTACTCGAGCTTCGTCAGCATTCATGGAGCTTCGTCTTATTACTCCGTAGCTTCAGCTTCGGCTTCGTCATCCTGTATGTAAGTATTATAAGCTAAATTCAAAATTCAAAGGAAAAGGTAAGCATAAGGTATGATTTTTTTACCGGCTTAAGGTGGCTTCGAGCTTCGTCACCAGCTTTGCTTCGTCCACCCTTTGTCCATACTAATTTTATAAATCTATTCGCAATACTTCAGGCAAGGTTGGGAATGTTATCTAAGTCTACTGGTGACAAGCTGAAGTTGGGTCTATTGATAATCTTCCCGTGTTCACAGCCAGACTTCAGAAAGGCAACAGTTGTGCCCCGAGAAGCTACCAGGGCACAGAAGTCGCCATGCCCAGCTATAACTTCGTCAAGATCATTAATTTCACCTTCAATATGCTCGAAGGCACCAGGCAGGTCTTCAGCCGAAGGAGTAAACTTCTCGCTGTTGGCTCCAACAAAATAGAACCTGTTTCAGTCGTTGAACGCATCGATTGCTGAATTCCAGACATTTATTCTGAAGGCTTGTCAAAGATTCTTTCAGCTCTGAGCTTTTTTGGACTTCGGCCTCAAGTTTTGCATCAAGCTTCAGCTTTTCTTGTTCGAAGTTTTCTGATTGAGAAAGAAGCTTCGAATTTAATTCTGTTATTTTGGCTTCAGCATCCGCTAATAAGCCTTCGGTTGTTTGAAGCTCGAAGTCTTTCTTTTTGATAGCAACTGATTGCTCTTTTATCTTGTTTTCTAAGTTCTCAATTATAACTTCGTGCTTTTTATCCTCTAAGTCATGCTGCATTTTTAAAGCCTTGCTCAACAGCATACTCTGCGAACAAATAACCTTCGTTAGAAAACATCTATGTTATTAAAAACAATAAAAGTTAGAGAAAAGTTGTTTACCTTGAAATTGGAATAAAATAGACTACCGACAATGTGTTGTCGTCGGTAGCGGCTGATATCTGCTTCGAGCTTCAGGAAGCCGATACACTTTGATAGAGTATCGATAACTTTTGCGTCGGTCTGATCTTGTATGCAGCCCAACCTTTCGTCATCAATGCCACCGAAGAGAAGCGCTCCCGGCCGATACCCGCAAGATATAGCATATTCTTTTAGTTCTTCTTTTTCAGCTTTTGTCAGCTCTTGGCCAACTAAGTTTTGAAAATTAAAAGCTTCATCTTCCGAAGTCATTTCTTCCTTCTCGAGTTTTGCGGTCGTAGTCTCTTCGGTGATTGCGGCAGCCTCTTCTGCAGCAGCTTCTTCCGCGGCCATGTTTAGTAGCATTTTGTCTATATCAGCAACCATGCTTTCTAAATTAATATCTTCGGATTTGGCATCTTCGGCTCTGGCCTCTTCTGCGGCAGCCTCCAAAGGTACAGCTTCAGTAGCTGTCATGCTTTCAATAGCCAGCATCTTCGGAGCTGAAGCTCCTGGTGGTGTTGCTTCAATGACTTCTGTCATAGTAACGATTCTTTGCCTCTTTGGCATAGGTGCCTTCGTTTTTGTGGGCTCCTTTTCCTTCTGAAAAAGCTTCGTCAGATGCAGTCCCAGTGGACTTAGTTTGACAGGCAAAGTTTCAGTCATTACCATTAAGATTTCCTCTACTTCGGTAGCAGAGGATGTTGCAGAAGTTCTTTCTTTTTCATCAATTGATTTTTGCTTCGGAGTCAAAGCCTTTCTTTTCTTTGGAGCAACTGTTTTCGCATCAGACTCTTGTTTTTTCTTCTTCGGTTGATCTGCATCGTCCTTATTCAAAGCACTAGCTACTATCTTCCTTTTTTGGCCTTCGGCACCCTTGTCCAGCCGCTCGTAGTCAGGATATTCAAAACCTATAGCATCCATCACTCGATTGAGCCTTCGTTTCGGACAGGTGCCGAAGGCCGCAGTCATCAATTGGTCTTCTTTTTTAGAATAATTTCCAAGTATCTCGTTGCATATTACTTCGATTGTATCCATCCATTCTTGGCAAGACACTTTGTAATGTCTCTTGAATTTGTAATGGTAGGGTAGCCGGGTAAGTTCTCCTTCCTTCTTTTTTCCTTCAAGCTTTGGCATGGTCCACTCTTTCATAGTTGGAAACACTTTGAAAGCCAAAAATTCCTGCACTAAGGGCATGTTTGGTTACACGCCTAAGATGCCACACCTAAGGTTAGCACCTTGCCACACCTATGGCGTGCCTAAGGCGACTAAGGTTAGGCTTGTGTTTGGTTTATCTCCACGCCTAAGGTTAGGCGCGCCAATAAATGTGGGACAGCTGTTTGGATTACTACCACGCCTAAGATTAGGCACGTCTATAAACGTGTGGTAGCTGTTTGGTTCACCGCCTAACTTATCCGTGCCACACTTTTTTAACAGCTATTTTACATGGCATCCATCCAACCTGACAACCTAATATCAATTTTTCTGCAAACGATCGGGCGGCTGCTGCCGATGAAGCATATATGCATGGTTGAACAATTCAATGGAACAATTCCTAATGGATCTAAGGACTGCAGATTTTTTACTAAACAAATTCAATGGAACAATTCCTAAAAGCATATATGCATGCAACAATTATACCACTGTCCCTCAATTTTCATGGCCAGTTCTCACCAAGAAAGCCAATCTTAGATCCCTTTCCTTCATTTCAGTTACCAATAACTTATTTACAAATATCACAGATGCACTTCAGCAGCTGCAAGAACCTTCATAATAGCCCCATGACATGATGAATATGAGGAAACCAAAATAACAGATTAATATATAGAGCCCATAACATGTCCAATCATCCATAACAGGCCATAGCATCTTCATAATAGCCCCATCACAACTCCACAAGACCCATAAACACCATTAAAGGTTCACATTGCTCAACAAAAAGAGTATCTAATTATTAACCAAAAGAGTGTGTGATAGCTATCACAACCACCAGCCTTCTCCATGAACCGTCATGCATCAACCTAGAAGAAATGCAAAATAACCAACCATCACACATTCACCTCCTGCTTGGATCAACCTGTTACAATTGCAAAATATCTCAAATTAGTATAAGCACAAACAATAAAGCTATAATGACCGAAAGTACAAAAAAATTACCTAGTCGATTCACAGGTCCAAATCACTTAAATGCTTCAATACCCATGACTCAAATGTCATGTCAGATGCAGCAGATAAGAAACCACGCATACCCTTTTGATCTTTGTGTGCTAGATATGTTCCTACTATCAACTTTTGATCAGTAGTAATTGTCATATTCTCAAGCCTTTGCCACAACATTGCATCAGGGTTAACAAAAGGCATAGGCGCTGGAGGTGGTGGCTTCTTCAGATCATTTCGAAGTTCTACCAAAGTAGCACTGAGTTCATCTACTACCTTTGTTGTGCGACTCTTTGGTTTAACATTCCTCTTGGTCGGTACACCCTCTCCTTGTGGGCGCTTCAATCCAGAACTTGACGAGCTATGATCAACACTTTGAGATGGATGGTGATTGGGAGATGGTAAAGTGTCAGAATCATCACCTAGATCATGCACAGGCTGAGGATAGTTGGAGAAGTCACTGCACACATCATCATTGAAGTCACTGTCATCTCCAGGATGAGTTTCATTCATGCAGGTTGTAGCATCCATAGCTAGAGAGCCATCAGCACTACTGTCAATAAACAACTCCTGCATCTCATTGAAAAACTTGATAGGCTTAGAAAGGAGCCTCCTTGCCCTATCCTGCATACAGAAACATAGAACATAAACAGGGTCAGTTTAGTAAAGTAACGGGTTGCGCCAACTTTCTTATATGTTAGCAAAATGTGAACCACAAGTGATACTCCCTAACATGAATAGAGAATTGCTAATCAAGAAATTAGGTAACATGAACAAAGAACTGCTACTCAAGTTGCAAGTAACATGAACAGAGCAAGCACCTGGAATGCATGGCAAGTAGAAATAAAGAGTAGAAATCTCAGGACTTTACCAGATTCTAGCTAGAAAAATGCCTTACCATGATATACAGTAAAATGTCTATATATTTACATCGAAGAGTTTATTACCTTTAGGTTAGCTTTCTCTGATTCAGATATGAGTACCATAGACCTTGTTGTGTCAAAAGTATTACCACTCTTGCTTAAGGCTGCAGCAACAAACTTCCAATTCTCTTTATAATGCCTGTAATGTCTTTCAACTTGAGTAGCAGTGACCCCCATATTGAATTGTCTGTTCAATGCCTCGGAACACTTGAAGTGGTGTTGTTTTTTAATCTTAAAACCAGCATGTTGTTCTTTTATGAAGTCAGTAAACCAACCAAGCATAAACTTGCTTTGATCCTCATCCCACACAATGGTCCTCTCAATCTTCTCTTTTCCTTTACTCATCTATACATTTCAGCAATAAAGGTACAAAATACCATGAATATAACATAAATAGGGTCTGAGTACAACAACATAATACCATAAAATAGGTTCATACAACAATAGAAAAGATCAATTTCCATCCCAATCGTCCCACATTTGTTGCGCTAGCTGATCACGCATAGTGGCCCAAAGTTGATTATCTCTGTTCATATCAGCATGGGTACGACTGCTTCTTGGAAGACTTCCAAACCATGCCTCATCTTCATAAACATAAATATCAGTGCCATCCTCTATTATGAAGTTGTGCAAAGCACAACAAGCCAAAACTATCTTTACTTGAGTTTTGAGAGGGAAGAACGGTTGACTTGTGAGTATCTTAAATCTGTTTTTGAGTGTACCAAATGCACGTTCTATCGTTGTCCTAAGAGAAGAGTGTCGAAGGTTGAACAGTTCTTTTGGATTCTCTGGTCGTCTAGTACCTTGAAACTCCTTAAGATGGTACCGAACACCCCTATATGGAGGTAATATGCCAGGTCGTGCTGCATAACCCGCATCTGCTAGAAAGAAATGACCTACAATTGGATTTAACTAAAATTAGCTAGTCATGTTACAAGCCAAAAAAGGGTAAGTTGTGTGTCTTGTCTACTACCTTCGGGAATTTTTAAGCCTGAGGGACGTGACAATGCATCTTGGAGCACAAATGAGTCATGAGCTGATCCTTCCCATCCGGCCAACACATATGTAAACCTAAGATCAAAATCCACGGCAGCTAACACATTCTGTGTTGGGTAGTGTTTTCTACCTCTAAACCTATCCTGCATATAAATGGGGACCCATGCTGGTACATGTGTGCCATCCAGTGCTCCTACACATCTCTATCAAACAGAAAAATGGGGATTTGTAAGTACCTACTACAAGGATCAATTCCATTTATATATGTGTGTGTGAGATATGTTACCTCAAAGTACGGGTGAAATCTTCTCGGACTACTAGATATCTTTGGATGTGTCCCTGTGGTTCTCATGGTAATGAGGTCACGTGACATGACACATAGAGCATCTAAAACAAGGTTGAAGTACCTGCTAACTGTTTCTCCGGACCGCAGGAATTCAAACCCAACTGACCTATTTGTCCATCTATGACCAACAAACTTTAAGAACATAGCAACTTGTTCTTCAACAGAGACATTGACAGTATCCTCTAACAACCTACGAGACCTTAAATGGCTACATAACCTATGGAAAACAAATTTGCGCATGCGCAACTCACTAATACAATTGGCTTCTGTCCCATTATACAACCGGTTGAGCCGCCTCTCTCGTTCCAAATCTCGTTGTAACAAAGGACCATATTTAACACTCTTCCTATGTAATCTATTCAGTTTGTACCAAAGAAAAACCACACAAATGGTAATGTAAATAAGCACCCTTCTTCTTCGTAGGTACTGGATGTAACTATTGTAATATTGAAGATACATCTCCTTCACACCCATCTAGACAAATTAGAAACTAATTACAATCTTTAAAATACCCAAAATGCAAGTTTCAGAGGCTAGAATTTCAGTTACCTTTAGAATTCAAGTTACCCAGTCGGCAGAACCGGTTGAGATAGAATTTCAGTGCTCCTGGTCCTGCACAAGCACAAGAAAAAAATAAATCGTTAGGCTCTGAGGGAGAGAACTATTAGAAGAACTATGCATTCCTACATTCCAGCTGCTAAAATAAGAAATATTCTTTCCTACATTCCAGCTGCTAAAACAGGTTTCTGATCCAGCACACCTTTGCATCAGCTAGCGGCCAGCTAAAACAGGAACCTGATATATTTTTACAAAGTTTCAGAGTAGTAGTACTTGGCTTGCTGCTGCTCCTTCACACCAGCCATCACTAGCATTCAACAGACAACGTACTAGTCCTTCACACCAGCCATCCAAGCTCCTAGATGCCATGGCACGTACAGACATCTCCTTCACACCAAGCGTCTCCTAGATGTGACGGCAGAGCCTGACGCTACCCCTAGCAGCAGAGCCCGACGCTCCGACTAGCCATCTAGCCCCTAGCGGCCTGGGGACTGTGAAATGCAGAGGTCTGCTGTAGGGTGCCGTGGGGATCTGCGTGTGTGGTGCCGTGCGGATCTGCTGCAGGATGGGGGTGGGTGCGTGTGTGGTGCCGTCGGCCCGCACAATCAAAGAAGAAACGACGGGCAGATCTACGCGGAGGAGCGAAGAAGAATACAGGGGAGCCAAGAAAACCGGGTGGCAGAAATACGAGGGACATCACCGTGCTTGGAGGAGACGACGAGAAGATCCGTGCTTGGAGGAGGAGATGACGAGAGATCAACCAGCGGCATGAGAGGGAGAGAAGGGGGCGAAGTGCGGCGCGTAGCGGTGCTGGGGCATCGAAAACGAGCGCCCCAGATGCGGCGAAAAAAAGTATGGCAAGCTCAGGGAACCTCGCCACACTTTTTGTGGCTGCCTAAAGTTAGTCACGAACCAAACACTTACCCACAGAAGTGTGGCATGCCTAACCTTAGGCTGTGGCGTTTGAGGCAGCCAACCAAACACACCCTAAGTCCCTAGTGCCGATGTGCTCTGCGATAACCCTAAATTCAGCCAACGCAATTTGGGTTGGACCCTCTGGTGTCATATTGCACGGGGGTCTGGTCTCTCCGAAGATCAACTCTAACGGACTCTGAACCAGCTTCTCTTTATCATCGTCAACTTTGACGTAGAACCATTCAGATTTCTAGGCAGCTGGCCACTTGCTTCGGTAACTGATCACGGGAAATTTTGTAGTCTTGCGGTAGGCAAAATTGTAGCAGTCGAAGTTTTCATGTAACCCATCTCCTCTAGCCTTGGCCTGATAATGCAGCTCGTGCACTCGGCAGAAACCTTCAGCAAATGGTTCCACTCCTTGGCTTTGGAGAGCCCAAATGTAAACGCTAAGCTTAACGATAGCGTTAGGAGTTAGCTGATGAAAGTAGATCCCAAACTTCTTCAGCACATCAACAATCATCTTATTCAAAGGGAATCTCAAACCAGCTTTGAAGAAACTTTTAAAAACTACTACTTCATCTTTTCCTGGCTTCGGAGTAGTTTCCTCCCCACCAAAGCGAACCAGCTCTTTCTTTTCTTCATTAAAATAGCCCAATTTCAACATCTTAGGTAGGTCACCTTCGGAGATGGTGGATTTTCCAAAATCCAGATGGCTGGGTTTGCTCGGCACCGCGCTGCTATAATCATCTTCAGACTCGGTTTCCTCAACATCAGCTTGCTCTGCTTCAATGGCACGGACGTCCTCCGATGTTACCAGCCCAGACCGCTTCATTGCTTCGGAAATCAGAACAGTCTCAGTAGCTTCGGTCTCATCTCCCTCACGATCAACCCTAGCAGTGGAACGAACTCTGGCCATTTGATTATTACTTTCTTGAAATTTTTGTTGTTGACTTTTTTGATTTTCCCGAAGCTCTTCCTCTTGTGACGAAGCAGAATCAAAAGCGAAGTTTTGTCTAAGCATGATGATTAAGCTTCGGCTATGACTAAAATTTTGGCAGCAAAACAGTGCAATAGCAATGAATGCTGTGGTAACTTCACACCTACCCGTCTGTTTATATAGTGCCGCAGGTGGGAAGGTGAATCGTCAAGGTCTCCCGCACCGAACAAACAGTCACCCGCACTCGCTGAATGGTGGGCCACAGGGTCCGAGAAGGTGAATCGCTGGGGCACGCGTAACTGCTGCAAGATGGGGCCACCGCGCGCACGATGATTATTTTAATCGTTTCTCTCCAACGAGCTCAGGGAAGGTGTTTTTCGGATCTTCGGCGTCCCGAAGCCTAGAAGATTTTTTCACGGATCAAGCTCGTTACGAAAAACGATCTAGCACCGCGAAGGGGCTACTGTTGGGGATATGTGAAAGGGAATTAGGCTTACACCTAGTTCCTAATTGATTTTGGTGGTTGAATTGCCCAACACAAATAATTGGACTAACTAGTTTGCTCTAGTGTATAAGTTATACAGGTGTCAAAGGTTCACACTTAGCCAATAAAAAGACCAAGAATTGGGTTCAACAAAGAAAGCAAGGGACAACCGAAGTGTGCCCTGGTCTGGCGCACCGGACTATCCGGTGTGCCACCGGACAGTGTCCGGTGCATCAGGGGACTTCATGCTGAACTCCTCACCTTCGGGAAAATCCAGAGGCGCTCCGCTATAATTCACCGGACTGTCCGGTGTACACCGGACAGTGTCCGGTGCTCCAAGGAAGAGCGTCTCAGGAACTCGCCAGCTTCGGGAATTTGCTCCACTATAATTCACCGGACATGTCCGGTGTACACCAAACTGTCCGGTGAGCTAGCGGGGCAACGGCTACTTCGCGCCAACGGTCACCTGCAGAATCATTAAATGCGCGCCAGGGCGCGCAGAAGTCAGGCACGCGCGCGCTGGCACACCGGACACTCTACAGTACATGTCCGGTGTGCCACCGGACATCCAGGCGGGCCCAGAAGACAGAGCTCCAACGGTTGGAACCCAACGGCCTTGGTGACGTGGCTGGCGCACCGGACATGTCCGGTGTGAACCGGACTGTCCGGTGCACCATACGACAGTCAGCCACCACCAAACGGCTAGTTTGGTGGTTGGGGCCATAAATACCCCCAACCACCCCACATTCAAGTATCCAAGTTTTCCTACTTCAACCACTTACAAGAGCTCTAGCATTCAATTCTAGACACACCCAAGTGATCAAATTCTCTCCAAACTCCATACAACGCCCTAGTGATTAGTGAGAGAGATTTGCTTGTGTTCTTTCGAGCTCTTGCGCTTGGATTGCTTTCTTCTTTCTTTGATTCTTCATTGCGATCAAACTCACTTGTAATTGAGGCAAGAGACACCAATCTTGTGGTGGTCCTTGTGGGAACTTTGTGTTCCAAGTGATTGAGAAGAAAAGCTCAATCGGTCCGAGGGACCGTTTGAGAGAGGGAAAGGGTTGAAAGAGACCCGGTCTTTGTGACCACCTCAACGGGGAGTAGGTTTGCGAGAACCGAACCTCGGTAAAACAAATCCACGTGTCACACTCCTTATTCGCTTGCGATTTGTTTTGCACCCTCTCTCGTGGACTCAATTATATTTCTAATGCTAACACGGCTTGTAGTTGTGATTATTTTGAGAATTTCAGTTTCGCCCTATTCACCCACCCTCTAGGCGACTTTCAGTATGCTTCGTAGCCAAAGATCCTAAAGAAAGAGAACACCTTCGGAAGGTCCTCTCAGGAGCAAGCGCCGAAGCTATTACCTATAGAGCTTCGGCATAATAACAGATCTCAAGACGAAGGGCCAAACCGACTTAAAGATGGATTGACTTAAAGACCCATGATGTTTTGTGTCATTATTGTAGTCGATTGTAAAGGACATAAATGTAATTTTACACAGGCTGCACCCTATGCCTATAAATAGGTGAACAGTACCCCGACACTGTTCACGCAATCCTGTAATCGCTAACGCATTACGCTGGAATTATTTTCTGTCAGAGGCGAAGGTATAAACGTACCTAAATATTATGTTTCGACATTTAAGTTCATATTATGAAATATATGAATAATTTAATTTGTTTTTCCTATAATGTTTAATATTTTATATTTTATTTCGTATTGATGAATGTTTAACCACGAAGGTATGACCTTCGTGGTATTTTGTCTGTGGCCTTCGTTCGAAGTTCATTAAATCCATGGGAATATAATGCTTCGGCGAACGAAGGGCATTATTATTTAACATTTTCTGTGTTGCCTTGTTCTTAATTCATAGCATTTGAGAACAAGTCCCCAATAGTGGTCATTCACACAACCATCGCCACTGTGTTGTATGATCCTTGTACAACACATTCTTTTATCAGTGCCCAATTTGCAACAAAGTATGGTATCTTTAAGTGTCCCTTAAGATCAAGGATGACCATCAGTGCACCCGAAAGAAAAATTTAGTAAACTACATATGTCCAAATGTATGTGTTAAAATCAATGGGATAGATTTTCTAGCTGATCTTATAGTGATAGAATCAATGGGAAAGGATGTTGTTGGGGACTTGTTCTCAAATGCTATGAATTAAGAACAAGGCAACATAAAATGTTAAATATTAATGTTCTTCGTCCGCTGAAGCATTATTTCCCCAAGGATTTAATGAACTTCGGACGAAGATTATAATGACACAATTATGAAGGTTGTATTTTCGTAATTGAACTCTCAGAGGTAATATAAAATAACACGAAACATAAGGCATTAAAGATAAGTAAATTAGAAGTAAACAACATCATTTATACATTATATAAGCTTGATGTATTCAAATATATTGTTTAGATACATTTATACCTCTACCTTGACAAAGAATAATTTCCGAGTGATGTGATTGCAATTACAAGAATGCGTGAACAGTAAAGGAATATTGTTCACTTATTTATAGGCACAGGACACAGCCTGTGAGCAATTACAATCATACCCCTCATAAAAGTTTACAACAACGACTCAAACTCTTATGGACTAAAAGGTCATTCTATCTTTAAGTCGGTTTGTAATTCTGAAGCCTCATGAACGGCACCCTTCGGCATCACGTACAGACAGCTTCAGCCGAAGTTGTTTCTTCCTGCAGGACCTTCGGCGACGAAGCATGGTCCCAACAGTAGCCCCTTCGCGGTGCTAGATCGTTTTTCGTAACGAGCTTGATCCGTGAAAAAATTCTCTTAGGCTTCAGGAAGCCGAAGGTCCTAAAAACACCTTCCCTGAGCTCGTTGTCGAGAAACGATACAATTTCCGAGCGCGTAGCGGTCCCACCATGCAGGTTCACTATTTTGGTCTTTGCGGCCCACCGCGCAGCGGGTGCGAGCAGCTGTTTGCCTGGTGTAAAAATCCTGATGATTCACCTTCTTACCTGCAGCACTATATAAACAGACAGGTAGGTGTGAAGTTACCATAGCATTCATTGCTTTTGCACTGTTTTGCTGCCAAAAATTTTAACCATAGCTGAAGCTTGACTCTCGCATTTAGATGAAGCTCCAGTTTAGTGCCTACTTCGTCAGAAGAAAAGCTTCGGGAGAAAAGGTTATTTAATTCCCAAAAAATCTTTCAAGAAATTCAAAATTAAATGGCTAGGGTGCGCTCTACTGCTAGAGTTGAGCGTGAGGGTGACGAAGCCGAAGGTGTGGAGACTGTTCCTATCTCCGAAGCAATGCAGCGATCCGGATTGGTGACCTCGGAAAGAATCCCCACTGCCGAAACAGAACAAGCTGCTGCCGAAACAGAACAACCTGCTGCCGAAGCGGAACAAGGAGATATTGAGGAAGCTGATTCTGATGATGATTACCATATCGCAGTACCGAGCAAGCCCAGCCATTTGGACTTCAGAAAGTCGACTATCTCCAAGGCTGATTTTTCCAAAATGGTGAAGTCGGGCTATTTCAGTGAAAATGAGAAGAAGTTGCTTCGCTTCGGGGGAGAGGAAACTACCCCGAAACCAGAAAAGGATGAAATAGTTATTTTCAAGAGTTTTCTAAAAGCTGGGTTGAGATTTCCTTTAAATAGAATGATTTCTGATGTGCTGCAAAAGTTTGGTATCTATTTTCACCAACTGACTCCTAATGCCATTGTCAGGCTTAGCGTTTACATCTGGGCTCTCCGAAGCCAGGCGGTGGAGCCGTTTGCCGACAGCTTCTGTCGAGTTCATGAGCTGCATTACCAGACTAAGGCCAGAAAAGATGGATTGCATGAAAATTTTGGTTGCTATAATTTTGCCTATCGGAAAACCACAAAATTTCCTGTGATCAGCTACCGAAGCAAATGGCCGGCAGACTGGAAGTCAGAATGGTTTTATGTCAAAGTTGACGATGACAAAGACAAGCTGGTACAGAGCCCTCTTGAACTGATCTTCGGAGAAACAAGACCCCGATGCAAAATGACAGCAGAAGGTCCAACTTGGACCGCACTGGCTGAATTCAAAATTATTGCAGAACATATTGGCACTAGAGATTTAGTGCAGGAATTTCTAGCCTTCAGGGTATTTCCAACTATGAAGGAGTGGACTATGTTGAAGCTTAAAGGAGAAAAGAAAGAGGGGGAGCTTGTCCGACTATCCTATTATTATAAGTTTAAGAAATATTTTAAAGCACCCTGCCAAGAATGGCTCGATACAATTGAAGTAATGAGTAATGAAATTCTTGGAAATTACTCCAAAAAAGAGGACCAACTGATGACAGCAGCCTTCGGCACTCGGCCGAAGCGAAGGCTGAACAGGGTGCTTGATGCTATAGGATTTGAATATGCTGATTATGGTCGACTAGGCGGAGATGCTGGAGGCCCGAAGCGAAAAAGAATTGCCAGCGCTGCTGACGAAGAGGTCGCCAAGGTAGCAAAAAAGAAAAGGGAAGATTCTAAAAAACTTAGCCCTGAAGAGTTGAACCCTGAGCCGAAGGTGGCCACTGCAAGGAAGAGGAAAACTGCATCTCCAGAACCAAAAACGTTGGTTCGAGAAGAAGGTACCCCTGCAACGCCTTCTGCTGTTGAAGTAGAAGAGATTATGAAGGTAATGACTGAACCCTTGCCTGTCAAGCTAAGTCCGCTGGCGCTGGAACTAACGAAGTTTTTTCAGAAGGACAAGGCAACTTCGGCAGAAGAAGGTCCTGCACTGCCGAAAAAACGAAGGATTATTCAAATAGCAGATGTAATTCATGGGACACCGTCACCGACACCGGCATCAAGAATTTCTATTGACCAGACTGCCGAAGCTAAAGGCGCCTCAGCCGAAACCACCAGAGCGGAAACCTTCGAAGCTGAAACTGGCGCAGCTGAAGCTGCCGGGGCTGAAACCGGGGCCACAGAAGATCCGAACCTAGAAGAAACGCTTGAAGTTATTGATAACATACTCTTAAAAATGACCGAAGAAGAATCTGTTGTGGCCGCGACGAGCACAGCTACTGAAAAGGGGAAAGAGCAAGCTGAAGACATTTTGGAGGAAGAAGATTTTGAATTTCAAGATTTACTTGGGCAAGGACTGACAGACGCTGAAAAAGCAGAGCTTAAAAAATGTGTCATAGCCTGCGGATATAAGCCAGGGGCCACACTGTTCGGTGGGGTTAACGAAGGAAAGCTGAGGTGCCTTCGAAACCGCAGCGAAGCTAAAATTGTTAGAACTCTCTACAAAAACATTGGCTTGCCGAAGCTAGAAGCGGACCTTTGCCGCTACCAACGACACCATATCGCCGGAAGCTTGCTTTATGCTAACTTCAAGATAACAAATATTTTTGTTATTTTATTAGTATTATTATTATCTTTTAGGTCATTTTCTAACGAAGATCGTTTCGACAAAGCATATTATTAAGTAAGGTTCTAAAAATGCAACAAGATCTCGAAGAAGAGAAGAACAAGGCCGTCATCCAAGATTTAGCTGAAAAAGTTGAAAATTACGAAGCTAATCTGAAAAAGAAAGACTTCACCATCCAAGACCTTGAAATCATGGTTAAAGAGCACGAAGGTGCATTAGAGAAGAAAGATTTTGTTATTCAGACCATGGAGGGTTCTTTGGCTGAAGTCCAAACTGAGAATAGCAACTTAAAGAATGAATTGCTCCAACAGTCAGAAAAATTTGAGCAAGAAAAGAAATATCTTGAAGCAAGGCTGAAAACTGAGGTGGATAAAAATTCAAATTTGCAGAAATCCTTTAAAGATCTTCAAGAGAAATGCTTAAGCTTCGGCAGCCAATGCGTGCAGCGTCTGAAGGATGTGTTTCATTCTGTCGGAGCCAGCTCTGCAAAATTTACACCTTCAGCTGAAAATCTGCCCAGCACATTAGAATATATTGAAGGCGAGGTTGATGCCCTTGACGAAGTCATTGGTGGGCATGCCGACTTCTGCGCCCTGGTAGCTTCTCGGGGCACAGCCACCGCTTTTCTGAAGGCTGGCTGCACGCATGGAAATATTGTGAACAGACCAAACTTCAGCTTGTCTGCATCAGATCTGATAGATATCCCAAGCCTAGCCCGAAGCATTGGAAATAGATTCATGACCCAGATCTGGGTAAGTGGCGGGCGGAAAATGGCAGGTGACGAAGCTCGAAGTCATCTTAAGCCGGTAAGAAACTTATGTTTGTTACTTTTACCTTTTCCTTGAAATTTGCACCTTTCTTATTCTGCTATTTGATATACGCGGGATGACGAAGCTGAAGTTTGACGAAGCCTAGCCTGAAGCTGGATAGTTGTTTACAATATACTTTCCTGCAAAAATTCTGAAGAAACTTTTGTAATATAGTTACGGAACAACTTATGTAATTTTGTACATACCTTGTAATATATTTTGTTTCTGCTATCTGTGTACAATCTGATTTGCTGTGGACGAAACTTCTCTTTTGAGCCGAAGGCGAAAAACACCTTCCCTTCTTTTCGTACACAACGAAGCATAAAAATTTTCCTTCGAGTTTTTCCTCATTGCCGAAGCATCTGTGTTTTTTGTGCGGTATAATGATGATTCTATATATGTCTAAATGCATGTTTATGAATGCAAATGACATGATGAGATGTATTGCGCAAATGAATATCAAAACACATATTCAAAAAATCATAATCATAGTCCTTCAGCGTTGACTTTTCGCTGTAAGCCTCCCTTAGGAGCTTCTTCGCCTTTTACTTTCAGCGGAATCAACGCTTATTTTTCGCTGTAAGCCTCCCTTAGGAGCTTCTTCGCCTTTTACTTTCAGCGGAATCAGCGTTTATTTTTCGTTGTAAGCCTCCCTTAGGAGCTTCTTCGCCTTTTACTTTCAGCGGAATCAGCGCTTATTTTTCGCTGTAAGCTCTGCATTCCCTTAGGAACGACTTTTGAGCTTCTCCCTGTTTCCTTTTCTTTTTCCTTTTGCATTTACATTTACATTTTTTGGGGGATATCACTCTCATAAAATTGAAATAAGGAAAATTACATGTTGTGGCCCCATTAAAAACCTTTCTCCCCCTTTGGAAAGGAAAAGGGTGCCACAAAAAGGAATATAAAAAATTACATCAAGCTAAACATAATATCGCCGAAGCTCATCCGCATTCCATGATCTAAGAATGCCGTTGCCGTCCATATCCTTCAATCTGTAGGAACCGGGTCTTGACGAAGATACTACCAAAAAGGGACCTTCCCACTTCAGCTGTAATTTGCCTACTGTCTCAGGGTTGGCTACTCTTCGAAGTACCAAGTGTCCTGGTTCAATGTTCTTCAGCTTGACCTTTCTGTCACGCCATTTTATTGTTTCAGCTTGATATTTATTGATGTTTTCCACAGCTTGAAGTCTGATCCCTTCAATAGCATCTTTTTCTACAGAGCAATCAACTTCGTCTTCGCCTTCTGCCGAAGCTACTGTCCTTATTGATCCTGCTTTGGCCTCTTCTGGGGTTATTGCTTCGTCACCGAACAATAGTTTAAAGGGCGTAAAGCCTGTTGACCTTGACATGGTTGTGTTATGGCTCCACACCACTTTGATTAACTCGTCTGGCCACTTTCCCCTAGGCTGATTAAAGATTGACTTCATTATGCCTGTCATTATGATCCCATTAGCTCTTTCGACAAGTCCATTTGACTCTGGGTGTCGGACTGATGCAAAATGGATCTTCGTGCCAATTTGATCACAAAATTCTCTCAAGGCTTCAGAATCAAACGGTGTCCCATTATCCACAGTAATAGCCTTCGGCACTCCGAAGCGACAAACAATGTTTTGCCAGAAAAACTTTTGAATAGTAAATGAAGTTATTGTGGCTAAGGGTTTTGCCTCAATCCATTTGGAAAAATATTCCACTGCCACTACCACATATCTTAAGTTCCCCTGTGCTGGTGGTAATGGGCCTAGCAAATCAAGGCCCCACCTTTGCAACGGCTAAGTGGGTTGTATTAATTGAGTTAAAGATGAAGGTTGTTTTTTATCTCTTGCACATTTCTGACAACCTTCGCACTTTTGGACTAAATCCGCTGCATCCGAAGCTGCCTTTGGCCAATAAAATCCTTGGCGAAAAACTTTCCCAAGCAAGGGCCTAGATCCAATGTGAGATCCACACAGGCCTGCATGTATTTCCTTCATTAATTCTATACCTTCGGATCTGGATAAACACTTGAGCAATGGGGAACAGACCCCACGCTTGTATAACTCCCCTTCTATCATGACATATGGTCGAGCTCTTGCTTCTATTCTCCTGTTATAAGCTTCGTCGTCTGAAAGAAAATTACCCTGGAGGAAAGAGACGATCTCAGTTCTCCAATCTTCGCTATAAACAGGGGATATGTTAAGGATTGCTCTTTCAAGAAGCTCGACCGAAGGTGCTTTTATTGTTTCGAAAAATACTTCCGAAGGTATAGGCAGCCCCTGGGCTGTTGACTTGGCCAATAGATCAGCGTATTCGTTTTCTCCACGAGGAATATTTTTGACAGAGAAACCTTCGAAGGAAGCCTCAATCCTTCGGATTGTATCTAGATACTTTTCAAGCTTCGGGTCTCTTGCTTTATAGCTCTTGTCAACATGACCAGAAATAACTTGAGAATCAGTTTTAAGAATGGCCCTTCTGATTCCCATTGCCTTTAACTTCCGAAGACCCAAGAGCAGAGCTTCATACTCAGCGATGTTATTTGTGCAACTAAAATCAAGTCTTGCCGCATAACAAGTTTTAACTTTGGAAGGTGAAACCAACACAGCAGCCGCTCCTGCTCCGAAGGTTCCCCAAGACCCATCGCAAAACACTGTCCATGCTTCGGCATCTTTATTTGTTTCTTCCTCCTGAGCCCCTGGCGTCCAGTCAGCAATGAAGTCTGCTAACGCTTGGGACTGAATCGAAGATCTATGAACATAATCAATACAAAATTCATTGAGCTCTGCAGCCCATTTTCCAATCCTTCCAGTAGTTTCTCGGTTTCTCATAATATCCTTCAGAGGTTGTGAAGAAGGAACAATTATGTTGTAAGCTTGAAAATAATGCCGAAGCTTCCTGGAGGCCATCAAAACAGCATACAGTACCTTCTCCAATTCTGTATAATTTTTCTTTGATAAACTAATAACCTCGGATACAAAATATATTGGGGTCTGCCTCTTAACTTGGCCTTCAAGCTTCTCCTGGACAAGTGCTGCACTTACCGCTGAGTGCGAAGCTGCCACATATAATAACAAAGGAGCCCCTGGCGTAGGTGGAGTTAATGTTGTTAGATCTATCAAATATTGCTTCAGCTCTTCGAAGGCTTTCTGCTGGATTGGTCCCCATTGAAAGACTTCGGCTGACTTCAGCACTTCGAAGAATGGTAAGTTTCTCTCTGCTGATCTGGATATGAATCTGTTGAGAGATGTCAGCCTTCCTGTCAATCTTTGAGCCCCCTTTTTTGTACTTGGTGGTTCCATTCGAAGTATAGCTTCAATTTTGCTTGGGTTAGCCTCAATTCCCTTTGTTGAAACTAGGCAACCAAGAAACTTCCCCTTCTTTACTCCGAAGACACATTTTTCTGGATTCAGCTTTAGACGAGCCTGTCTAAAATTAGCGAAGGTCTCCTGTAAATCAGCAATGTGGTTATCTTGCTTCGTGCTTTTTACAATGATATCATCAACATAAGTTAGCACATTCCTGCCTATCTGAGAGTGGAGGACCTTCGCTGTCATTCTACTGAAACTTCCTCCGGCATTCTTGAGCCCCTCAGGCATCCAAAGGTAACAATATGTCCCACTAGGGGTTATGAAGCTGGTTTTCGGTTCATCCTCCTTCTTCATCCAGATTTGATGATAGCCTGAATAGCAATCCAGCAGACTCATAAGCTCTGATGAAGCTGTTGCATCGACTAAGGAATCTATCCTTGGCAATGGAAACTCGTCCTTCGGACAGACCTTATTGAGATCAGTAAAATCGATACACATTCTCCATTTACCATTGGCCTTCTTCACCATAACAGTGTTAGCCAACCATTCTGGGTATTTTACTTCTCTAATAACTCCGGCACTGAGGAGTCTTTTCACTTCATTCCGAGCACCTTCGGCCTTGTCATCAGACATCTTCCGAAGCCTCTGCTTTCTGGGTCTGAAGGATGGATCAACATTGAGCGAGTGCTCAATAACATCCCTGTTAACTCCACAAAGATCATTAGCTGACCAAGCAAAAACATCTTTATTGTTGAACAGAAACCTTATCAAGGTTTTCTCCTGCTCTTCAGACAATTGAGATCCCAATAGCACCTTCTGATCTGCTATATCCTCACATAAGAGCATGGGCTTCGGCTGGTCAGCCGAAGCATCTTTTTCCCTTCTGAACTTGTATTGCTCACAAGCAAATATGATATCAGCTGCACTGCCTGTATATACCAAAACATTGTGGACCAGAAATCCTTTGATAACACAAGAGATAACCATAGCATCGTTGTGTGGGTAATCCTTGAGTTGAAGATCCTCTTGGGAGAAGGTAATAGGAATGTGAGACCATCTTGACTTGATGAAGGGTCCTTGCACCCCGACATGTTGTACCCTTCTCTGTGCCTCCTTCTTCTGCTTCTTGTTGGCTGGCTCTGAGCATGAACCGCCTGTTATCGGGAGTACCAGCTTCTGAGCCGAAGCAGCTCCATCTTGAATGTTGAACGAAGCCATCAGCTCAGAAAAGTGGAAGTGAGTTCACCGGAGGTGGGCGCCAATGTTGGGGACTTGTTTTCAAATGCTATGAATTAAGAACAAGGCAACATAAAATGTTAAATATTAATGTTCTTCGTCTGCTGAAGCATTATTTCCCCAAGGATTTAATGAACTTCGGACGAAGATTATAATGACACAATTACGAAGGTTGTATTTTCGTAATTGAACTCAGAGGTAATATAAAATAACACGAAACATAAGGCATTAAAGATAAGTAAATTAGAAGTAAACAACATCATTTATACATTATATAAGCTTGATGTATTCAAATATAATGTTTAGATACATTTATACCTCTGCCTTGACAAAGAATAATTTCCGAGTGATGTGATTGCAATTACAAGAATGCGTGAACAGTAAAGAAATACTGTTCACTTATTTATAGGCATAGGACACAGCCTGTGAGCAATTACAATCATACCCCTCATAAAAGTTTACAACAACGACTCAAACTCTTATGGACTAAAAGGTCATTCTATCTTTAAGTCAGTTTGTAATTCCGAAGCCTCATGAACGGCACCCTTCGGCATCACGTACAGACAGCTTCAGCCGAAGCTGTTTCTTCCTGCAGGACCTTCGGCGACGAAGCATGGTCCCAACAGATGTGATTCTTGGAAAGAATTGGTTACAAAGAACTAATGCAGTAATCCAACATACTTAGAGAACCATGTGTTTGGAAACCCCATCTGGAGAAAGAATAGTAGTTGAAGACAATTGACCTCCAGCTCTGATTGGTGCATCTGACAAGGAAGAATAATATATCATTTAGCTAGAAGAAGGAGTATGTCTCACGAAGAAAAAAATGTCAAGGTGTTGCCCCTTTCAAGATTTGTAATTGTGCTAAGTGATATATGAATAAATTTGGAGAATCTCTCGCACCTACTGTGTTTTGCCTCCTTATAAAGAGAATAAAGTATGGTGTCATCTGCTATATGCAAACAATGTGATGCTCTATTCTAGTTGCCCTAAAAGTACCGCTCAAGTCTTTCTCTCAAATTGTGCTCAAAGAAATACTGTTGGATCAGAAAGATGATTTGGATATCATGCTCTGAAATCTACAAAGTTCAAAAGATCTATGTTAAGGATTATAACACTTGTACACTCTTGTAGTATGATGAAGCTAGGCGGAATCAGAAATCATCCTTAACTAATCTTATCTTGGAAATCAAAATGTTGTGTTAGCTCTTGATCTTAATGTCATACAAGCCTCTTATGCAGTCTGTCTCACTAACTCTGTTACCCTCTGACTAGATGATGAACCCCAATGGAAATGAAAAAAATAATGCCAACGCCAATATTCCTACTTTAACAACTACGAATGAGAAAAATGAGTCACAGAGATATTTGATGAATGGAATGAAGAACAACAAAAGGAATAGAAAAATGTTTGGATACATGATTACTCCACCTCAACCACAAGCAAAAACCACGAAACACATGGATACCCAAACAGAAGAATCAAGTCAGGCTCAGCTATATGAGATACAAACACCCAATCAATCCTCACCCCTGTTGGTCAAGCAAAGTTGACTCGCAAAGAACTCAAAGCAAGAGGTGCTTGCTACTACTGCAAAAACAAAGGACATATTATTCGTGAATGCCCCAAGAAGCGTCTAGACCGACTAGAGAAGAAAACTGCCAAGCATGACCTAAGCAATACTTCAGAAGACCAACCATTTTATAAGTACGATGATGAAGGTCACTTGATTAGTATACATTGCGAAGCAAAGAAGAAATAAAGTTCCTTAATATTACAAGAGTTCAATGCGAACTAAGAACCTACAAATAACCATGTATCTCCTTTGCTTTCGTGCTAGCCTTCCTTAATCTCGAGGACGAGATTCTTTTAAGAGGAGTAGGTTTGTAACACTATAAAAATCATCAAATAAAAATAATACAGTTAGTTTATTAATGGTATTGATGGTAATGAATTTTCTTTTAAGTGTTTGTTATTTATTTGCATTTGGACTGATTTTTGATTGCTCATAATTGATTTTGGATATTTAATAGCATTTCTTCTTAAATGGAAATCCAAATAAATAATATAATTATTAGTCCAAAAAATATTTTATTTATAAATAATTTTGGTATAATTATTATGGTTTTATGGTTATTTAAAAATATATTTTGAAGTAAGAAATGAAATAGAAAAAAAGAAAAAGAAGAAGAAAACCCTAACCCTAAGGCCTATTAGGGGCCCATGTAAGGAGCCGCCGCCGCGCCCCTGGTCCCCAGCCGTGCGCTCCCTCCTCCCAGCCGCCACCACTTCCTTCTCCCCTTTCCCCTTCTCTCTCTTGCGCGTGGGACCGACCCGTGCCCTCCTCTCATTCCTCTTCTCCCTTCCCTTTCCCACGCGCCGCCAGGGAACATTGCACCAGGCGCGCCGCCAGCCCGAAGCCGCCCGCTCCCAGCAGCGCAGCCACCAACACCGACCGATCGAAGCCCCACGGCCGAGCCGCGCACCCAGGCCCCGACCCCGACGCACCCGATGCCGCGACCTGATTGCCTAGGAGCCGAGCAGCCCCTGCCACGTCCGCACTCGACGCCCAAGCCGAGCTCTGCATCCGTTCTTCTTCCTCGCGTTATGGAGTTTCAATGCAGTCGTTTCTCCGTCCCCCATTACTCCCTCTCTTCATTGATGCCATTGATGGCGCCATGAAGCACCCCGACCGCCCTCTCCTCTCCCCTCCCTCCTTCTATAAAAACCGAGCCATGGAGCTCTCTCTTCCTCCCCGAGATCTCCCTCTCTCGCGTGCTCTCCCCATTCCCGAGCTCGCCGTCGATCGAACCGTCCTCCCCGTCGTCCATGGAGACTCACCAGAGCTCGTGCTCGCCGTTCCCTGCCCGCCGAGACCGCCAAAACCTCCCTGCTCATCGACGTTCATCCCTGCGCATGAGCGAGAACCCAAGGTTGAAGACAACCCAAAAATGTTAATTTATTTTCTAAAGCATGTTTTGAATTAATTTATGAATCTTGTGAATTATCGTTGTAATATTGAGATGATGTGATTTGGCGATTCACGTGTATGATTTTAGAGATTTTGATGCTTACATGTAGCCAAAATCGAAACCCGCGACAATGCTTTGAATATGTGTATGATTTTATAATTTTAAAAATGAGTACTATCACTATTCACTACATCGGTGATTTTTATACTAGAACACGTTTACATATTTAATTTCGCTTTAGTATGTGTGTGGAACGATAATTGTTACTAATAATTTTAAGTGTAAACTTTTTGACATGAAGAAATAGAAGAAATACTAGGCCACGTATTTCCGGTCAAATGAAAATGTAGATGTTACTAGTCATGATAAATGTATTCATAAGTATAGCACTTAATTACTTAGAATTAGTAAAATACTTATTTATATCATAATAACCATGAATATATTATTAAAAGTTCTATTTAGTAATTTACAATTAATTCTTAGTATATTAATGTCAGAAGAATTATAAATAAACAATTTTTAGTTATACGTATAAATTCTATTTAGAAAAGAAAGGAGAAAACCGAAAGAGTAGAATTTATAATAATGTTAAAATGACTTAACTAGACACTCATACTTTTCTAATAAAGAAATTGATAGTTATGTTGGTAAACATAGGTTTCTTACTAAAGAATTAGATAACTTGTTTCTAGTTTAAAATAACCTTTTAATAGATATCATATTTAACAAGGTTCGTTATAGATGTTTAAGTATAGCCGTATTAAATAGAAACTTAAAAGAATATGTAGACCATATGTTTCTTAATAAAAATAGAAGATAAATATATGTCCAATCAATAGATTATTTATATTTTCTTAATTAAAAGATAACAAGGGTCATTGCTTTTATAAAATAAAATGATAGTTTATACATAATTTCCTTTCTAATGAATTAGATCATTTGTTCCTACAATAGAATTAAAGATAATTAATAGATTAATTATCCTTTATCATAATTTATTAATCAAACCTATAGTCAATTTGTTCTTAACTAGATTTACGGCATGATTAATGATTTCATAGAATTTAGTCCGCATTATATACGAATCACTTAGCTTTTCCTAAAGTATAAAATAAAGTAATAAGAGTTTAAGTTCTTTTATAACTTAAAATGTTAATGTATATATTGACCTTGAATGTAGTTTCTTAAAAATAGGCTATGCATTTTTCTAATCAAAGTAAGACAATTAATGGTTTCTTTCTTTTACACGACAATCCACTTAAGGGCCTATAACCTAGTTTTTCATAAAATATTTGTTTATTAATAATGATCTTTTCACATAAAACCTATTTAGACTTATATCTTAGTTTATCATAATTGAAGGTTTAACAATGAATTATAATACGTTCCATAATGCTTCTAAAATTAATAATGTGTTTCGTAGCCCATTAACCTTAGATATATAACATATATCTTTTCTAAAAAAATTAAAAAGGTTTAATATTGTTATAACATGTTTTATCATCTTATAAACCCTTACTCTTAGACATATCACATATGACGTTTTATAAAAGATTAATTTGGTGAACCTAATACCTGTATATTTTAATTAAGATATTTTTAACCTCATGTCTTGTTTTATAAAGTATAGATCACACATTTTTGAAAAGAATACCTTCTTATTATAACCATTACTTGTGATGTTCTTGAAAAATGAATGCTCTTTTCGTTAAGCTTTCTTTTAGCTTTGCGTATGGTGAATGTTGTATGTTATTAAGTGGTGTTTGCTTCTTCTTGTTTGTTTGTGTGATATTCAGTGGTTGATCTAGTAGTTAAGAATCAAGATCTATTCCTATCCGTGGAAGAACCTCAAGTTTTCTATAAGCAAGGCAAGTGGACATCTCCATCTGCATACTCTGTTTGATCCCAAACAATGCATTTAATAAAGTTTATTCTTCGATATATATATATGCATAATTTGACGGGTTACCTATTCGGATACACCTAACCTTTTCTACCGTATTCCTTGATCAAACTTGGGTATTATACTTTACCTTCGTAGCTATGCTATTGCTACAACTTAGCTTTATGCAGTCACTCCGGTTTGTGATATTAATGTACCAAATGGTAAGTTTACATTATTGTTGCTAATCCGACGATTAAGCAAGATCATATGATTTAATTGGAACATGGAGTGACCACTCGGAAAAACAGTGCTACCATGAGGGTGGTATGGGACACCCTTGGATAAATAACTAGGGAAGTCTTATGTTGGGTGTTGGTCGTGGTCGATCGGAATGGGGGCATTTGGCAAGCGCTTATATTTCTGGCTCAGGCAGATTGGATACGGGCATAGTTCCCAATACTTTACACTGCAGACTGGACTATAAGTTGGTTACGTTAGATGTGCGCTATGCAGTTTGACCATTTCCAGCATTTGCATAATGAGGACTCTAGGGAAAAGCCTCATAGTGAGACCCTAGCCATTCACCTCGGAAGTGAATATGGGTCTAGTTAACCCGGGCTAGAAGGGAATCGTGACTCATGGGTAAAGATGTGCCACCTCTGTAGAGTGTAAAACTGATATATCAGTCGTGCTCACGGTTATGAGCAGCCTGGACTCCTCACATGATAATTGAACTTGAAGATGGAAATAAATCGAGATCCGATGATCTACCAATGGTTTGCTTAAGTGGTTTTACTTAAGTGTTTTTGATATACTCTTATACCTTTGTTTAATGGGAATACTTGGAATTCACACTTATTAGTAAGACATGTGTTGTTAATAAAATGTTGACCAACTAAAATGCTTACTACTCAACCTTAGCCTCACCTTGTTAAACTTGCATTAATTTTCCCCCACTTGCTGAGCCCCGACCATAAGTGAGCTCACCCTTGCTTAATTTTGATCAGAAGTTTGCAGATGAAGTTATGATGCTGAGCTCCACGGATGCTAGTCTAGTGATACCCCCGATCATCTTGCGGTGGAAGGATGTCCATGTTTCGCTGTACTTTGATGAATAAAGGTTAAGACATTATGTCTGTTCAAAGTGTAATATGTTAATATAATCGTTATTTATGCTTTTATGCATTGTTCTTTTGATATATTACAATTGTGACGTCAACATATGTGTGGAAATAGATCCTGGCACACATATGCGATGCACCCGGCTCTGCCCCTCGAATCGGGTGTGACAGACGTGGAGGTGACAAATCCGACACCAAGGCCCCACATGGCAGTGAAAGGAGCACGTGAACGCGCACGCCCCAGAGACAGACGATGCGGGCCCCACATTTCAGAGACTGAGCGAGGCGCGGGGAGAGGCTGACAGCGTGGGCCCCATGTGTCTGTGACATGTCAGACGCGCGCGGGGTAGAGTTGGTGGGCTGAGCTGGTACGTGGGCCGCGGGGAAGGAATTCAGCCTAGGCACTAGTTTGTTCATTTTCCCTTTTTTATTTTACTTCCTTCTACCTTTTCAAATTTCTATTTCAATTTCAACTTGATTCAACTTTCTGTTTGAATTTTAGACTCCTATTTCTAAACACAATTCTAATGTGGATATAAATCCTACTATCTTCGATATTACTATTTATTTCCATTCTATTACTTAATTCTAGATGACTTATACTTTCTTCTCTTATTTTCCCTTTTATGTTTTAATTTAGAATTTTGAGGTCAAATTTAAATTATGATTCTTTATTTCAATAAAATGTATCCCCACAAATCCATAAGTATGAGATGCCCACTTTCTCATATGACTATTTTAATATCTTTAATTGATTATGAACAAGACATGTTCTACTAAATTCCAAACGTTTCAAAAAAATCTAGAAATAATATCCTAGATATTCTTATTTCATTATTTTATCACTTTATGATATATTATTATATATTTTTTCCTCTACCAATTTTAGGTCTTACACTATAAATGCATATGTTAACAAAATAGATCTTTTACCTATGCATAAGGAGAGTTAGTCTAATCAACCATAGCTTGCACCTCTCTTTCTCATATGCTTTTTCTAAGTAGAGGATCTGTGTCAGGGGGAGTATTTCTTCGTCTATGACAAAGGGGGAGAATATTATTTTAAAGGGGATAATACTCTTTTAGGGGGGGTAATCTTTTAGAACTTCAATTGGTAAAATCTTTTAGAGGGCAAGTCTTTTTGCTTCCTATATGTTTTTAATGTCTTCCTTTTCGGTGGTTGATGCCAAAGGGGGATAAGTTTTAGGGTATAAAGAAACAAAAAATATGTCAAACACCAAATACCACCAAATTAAATTTTTATCTTACAAATAGTTTTGGTTCATCAAGTATCTTTGGTCTAAAATCGGAAGCACATGAATTATGGAGATAGGGGGAGGCTTAAGTCCATAATCTCACCTTATGGGGACCTTCATGCATCCTAGCAAGTATATTGCATATTTTCATTAAAATGTTTGTTATATTTGCTTGCTTTGGTTGTGTTGTCATCAATCACAAAAAGGGGGAGATTGTAAGGATAATGGACCCCGGGCCATTTGGCTAAAGGGATTTTGGTGTTTGATGATCAACATAACATGTGGACTAATATGCTTGCTAGTGTTTGTGTTTATAGTTCACAGGATGCGAAGAGGATTGGACTAAAGCACTGAGGATGCAACACCTCAAATGAAGACATAAAAGAAGCATAGAAGTCCAAGACTCAAGAACAAAAGAAGCCCAAGGAAACGACGAAAAAAATCCATGAAGTGGACAGTCAGCCAGCGCACTGGTGGCACACCGGATAGTGAACTATAACCTATCTGGTGTGCACCAGACTGTCCGGTGGGTCAGTGGGTAGTCTGCGCAGAGGGGCCCGCAACCAGGCGCCCTCGGGCTATAGCACCGGACTGTCTGGTGTGCACCGGATAGTCTGGCAACGGTCGGATCCAACGATCGACTGATGCAGAACCCAACGGTCGGCTAACGTGGCCAGGGCACCGGATAGTAAACAGTGCATGTTCGGTGGGCACCGGACTATCCAGTGCGCCCGTCGACAGAAACAACAATTTTTTGTCCAACTGCAATAATTGAGGGGGGAAGGCTATAAATACCCCCCTCAACATGCCATTTGAAGGTGTGGGAGCCCAAGCAACATAACAACACATATTATAGACATTTCCAAATGCTCAAACACCCAAGTGCTTAATAGAATCACTTGGTGATTAGTGTATGTGCTTTGCGAAGTGCTTAGGTTAGTTAGACTACTTATGTGCATGCTCTAGGTTGTTCCTAGTAAGTTGATTGAGTTTAGAAAAACCCACAAAACCCCTCGGCTCTTGTGTGACCCATTGTAATTGTACTGAGTAGGGCGAGAGTCTTACGAGACCGTGACAACCGAGTTTGTGTCACGGCCGCCATCTTGTACCGAAGGGAACAAGGCCCGCAGTGTTTTGGCCGGAAGCTCGATAGTGGAGACGGCGGGGAGCGTCAGAGAGGAGCTGAAAGCGGAGCACTACTTGCGCGTGGAGGAGGTCCACGACTCTCTATGGAGTTACTCGATCGAGGTGCTTGGCCCTCGCGTGGGCTTCCCTTTGCGTAGGGGCACCAACGAGGATTAGTCGGAACCTTGCGTGGTTCTAGATACCTCGGTAAAAATATCAGCGTCTTCCACGAGAGTTTGCATCTCTACCTTCCGCATTTACATTAAGTATTTAAGTTTTAATCTTGTCTTTTTGTTTATATTATTTAGATTGAAACTTAGCCATTGTGGTAGAGATAGCAACACTACGACAAAACCTAGTTTGCACATTCTAGATTATTTATTTACATAGGTTTTGCTCTAGGGATTTATTTGTGGCCTAGTTTAGAGAAAGTTTTAGAAGTCCTAATTCACCCCTCCTCTTAGGCATCACCATTTCCTTTAGTTTCCGCTTGTAATCAAGATCTTTCAATGTTGCTTTTGGCGCCTTAGTGCTGTTAGATGGTAGGTCACGTGAGAAGTGACGACTGATTTCATCATGGTCGACCGGCATGATTCAGGTTGCAGTCATTCCAATCATTAAGTCTTGTTGTAACTTTATCTACAAGCGGCTGAAAGTCAACCCGTCTCAACCGAGATGTTGTTAAATGGAGTACTCAGTACTTGATTTGGAAATGTGTTACTTGGGCCGGCATGTCTACTAGGATGTCAACAATAACAATGCCAGAGCACCATATTGGCATGCTAGTAGACTTATGGAAGTTATCTTTGAGTCCAATTACTTCCTCGAACAGTGTAACACCCTGAATTTGGGGGTAGAATTTTTTCTTCTTTTCTCTCACCAAATTCGGGCGTTACTCTCTTTTCTCTTTCCCCTTTTGCTCTTTCTTCCCAATTTCAAACCAGTATAGCGGCAGGTGTCCGTGTCATGTATAAACCAAAACCTAAGTGTCATGGTGTTGCATCATGCCGAAGCGCATTTCTTTGTCTGATGATGAGTGTTCGTCTCGTTCCGTTCCGGATTTCGATTCGCGATTTAATTCCGTTTAGTGGTCCGCGCTCGTCGTGGGTTTTCGATCCGCGAAGTGGCCCGGCCCAGCCCAACCTAGTCCAGCCCAGCCCAGCCGGCCCGGCTCGCCCCGGCCTGCGCGCCCCTGGCGCCCAAACCCCCCCCCCCCCCCCATGCGCCCCCCTCCCCTCTCTCTCTCTCATTTGGATCTCCCGCGAAACAACCTCTCCTCTCCTTCTTCCACCTCTCTCTCCCCGTGGTGCCCTAGGATTTGGAGACGGCGATCACCAGATTTTGGACCCCGAGGTGAGCTCCCCTCCCCTCCCCTCCCCTTCTCCTCTCTCTCTCCCTCTCCCTCTTCTTCTTTCCCCCCCGCGCGCGCCCTCCCTCTCCCCCTGCCCGCGCCCGACCCCGTCCCCGCCCCCGCGGCGGCGCTCGGCCCCCCCGCTCGGCCCCGTCCCCTCCCCTCGCGGCGGCGCTCGCCCGCCCGCCCCTGCCCCGGCCCGCGTGGCGGCGCCCGCCCTCCCCTGGCCCGCGGCGGCGCTCGCCCGCCCCTCCCCCCGCGCGCGGCGGCGCTCGCACGCCCTCCCCGGCCCGCGGCGGCGCCCCTGCCCGCCCCTCCCCGGTCCCGCGCGGCGGCGCTCGGCCCCTTCCCCCGGCCCCGCGTGGCGCTCGTCCGCCCGCCCCTCCCCGCGGCGGCGCCCGCCCGCCCCCGCCCCTCTCCTGCTCGCGCGCAGCGCGGCCCCGGTGGCCCCTGCTCGCCGGCGCGTCCCCGGCCGGCTCGGCTGCCCCTGGCCGGTTCAACCGCCCCCCTGGCCGGTTCAACCGCCCTGGCCCCAGCTCGGCCGCCCGTTCCCCCGCCCCGGCCTCGCCCGACCGTATCTTCGCTCGCCCGCGCTCGCGGTGATTATTCGTTAATTAGCGTGTTGCGTCGCGCGCTTCGCCGCGCGACGAATTTGTCTAAATTCAGATTCTATCTTGTGTTGCGTCGTGCGCTTCGTCGCGCGACGATCCATTTTTGTTTCAGGTTGTTTAAGGTGTAACGCCGCGTGTGTATTCACGCGACGTTCCACTTTGGACTCAGTTTAGTCGACGTATGCCGTCGTGCGCTTCGTCGCGCGAAGCTTAACGTCTCCTCTTAACTAAGGCGAAGTGTCTCGCTGCGTGCTCAGTCGCGCGACGAGTCGTTAACTTCTTAATTTGTTTTAGAGAGATTTGTCGCGCGTCTCGCCGCGCGACCATCCTTTTATTTATCTCCACCTGCTTATAATAATTAGACATGAAACATGACTTTACTTTACGCTAAACATAGTGTCTACATTAAATTTCCTTCCATTAAGCGAGTGGTTAATTTATAATCATGTAACGTGATCGTTTCTCGACTGTCTTTTCCTCTTTCTCTCTTAACCGTACTTGCGAGCCCGCGTGGAACGTCTGTTTACTTATTGCATTCTATTGTATGATGTACTGTTCTTTTGTATTAAATGTGTGTATGTATGTACGTTTGCGCTCGCATAGAGAACGATCCGGTTGAAGAGCCCGAGGAACTCGCAGGAGAAGCCCCTGAGCAGCAGTCGGTTGGTGGAGGCAAGTGTCCCTTGACCTATCTATGTCCTATTCATTATTTAATTCACCTCCCGCATTACACATTTATGCCTAAGGATTGACTAGCTTTTGTGATCCATGTCCTTGTTCACCTATTTGGGTTGGATTATTACTGTTTAGCTTTATGCTATTGCTCAACTATAATCAATGAACATGATGAGATTATCTATGATACGCTGTTTTCCCTCTTCTTATTATGATGTTATACTTGTGGCCTTTAAGGGGGCTCGAGCGGTTTCTCGAGTGCCTCTCCGTAACCTGTTCTTTGGATGACCGCCCGGGAAAACAGTGCAACCATGAGGGTGGAATGGGATGCCCTTAGCTGAATAATTAGAGGGTCCGGGGTGTAGTTCACTTAGCCGTCGTGCCGTCAATGGGGCTCGGTGTATGCGGCTTGCTCTGCCAAGTTTGGGTTCGCCCCTTGGGGAGGAGTTTGGTGCATTTAGGAAACCTAACGGGTGGCTACAGTCCCGGGGAATCTTTGTAAAGGCTATGTAGTGATGCCCTGCTAGGCCACCTAGGTAGTGGTCAATGGGGAGTAGCTCTCTCCGGGCAGAAAGGGAATCACGGCTTGTGGGTAAAGTGCACAACCTCTGCAGAGTGTTTGAAAACTGATATATCAGCCGTGCTCACGGTTATGAGCGGCCAAGGGAGCTCCAATGATTAGTGGTACTTGATCAGAGATACTTTGGTACAGGTGGTTATGAGATTGATGGTTTTGGTTATGACTATGGTGCTGGTAAGTGGTACTCTTTCCGTTTGGAAAGGAGTACGTTTGGGTTAATAACTTGGGTTAATGCTAAAACTTGGCTTTCTACTAGTAAGTAATAATCTGACCAACTAAAAGCAACTGCTTGACTTATCCCCACATACAGCTAGTCCACTACAGCCAAACAGGATACTTGCTGAGTATGTTGATGTGTACTCACCCTTGCTCTACACACCAAACCCTCCCCCCCCCAGGTTGTCAGCATTGCAACCACTGCTCAGGCGAAGATGAAGCTGTGGAAGGAGACTTCCAGGAGTTCCAAGACTACGACGAGTTCTAGGTGTGGGTTAGCGGCAACCCCCAGTCGGCTGCCTGTGAAGGCCGCGGTTATCTACGTTTCTTTTCCGCACTTTGATTTATTGTAAGGACTATATGGACGTCTCAGACGTATGATGTAATCGACTATTTCCCTTATTAATACTATTTTGAGCACTGTGTGATGATGTCCATGTTATGTAACTGCTGTGTACGTGAATAACTGATCCTGGCACGTACATGGTTCGCATTCGGTTTGCCTTCTAAAACCGGGTGTGACATAAGTGGTATCAAAGCCGTGCTGACTGTAGGACCGCTAACCTAGAGTAGAATGGTCGCTCTAAGGACTATAGACCTCTGTCTCTGCCTTGACTTTGATATCCCTTCAAAAGTTGGTCATACCGACCAAACCTATGTTCTACTATATATTATACCTTGCTGAAAATCATGTTTTATTCTAATCCTTCATTTACTTATGATTCATTATTTGCTGGTCATATTAATTCTGTTCTCACCCTTTTGCTTGCGATGTCTTTTGTAGATGGCTCGACTTAGACACACTGCACGAAAGTCAGTCATCCCCTTCTTACCCTCCCGCCTTGCTGAGCGTCCGCTTCGCCGTCCCGTGGCCGGACAGTCCAGCCACTTGGAGAGACTACACCACCGCCTGTGTGAGGAGCAGGAGCGTCGACGACAGGAGCAGAAGGGCTCTTCCTTCTCGCTCCAGCAGGAGATAGAGTCTGTGAGGAGCTGCTCCCCTGTGCTTCCTCTGGAGCCGCCCCCTGCACCACCACTGGGCGCCCCAGCTTCTGGAGTAGCTGCTAGAGGAGACCCAGACGACGGAGATGGCGACGACAGCTCGAGCCACGACACTGACTTCTCTGCTAACCCTGAGCCGGAAGGATGGGTTGCTCGACCCATCACTCGCGACGCTGCTCGCGGGTGTCACTTCCACGATGCGCTCGACACCCTGCTACGTCGGGCATTTAACCGGCATACTTGGTCCGTCGAGTATCGTTGTGTGGTCTACCAGCATAGTCGCGGGGTCTACCCGGACCGCTGGGAGGCAACCTGCTTGGTGCGCTGCCCGGAGAACAGTCTCCAGGGTGCGGAGGCCTGCTCAGAGCACTATTCTATCTCTGAGCGGGACTCAGCTGAGGCAGCCATGCAAGATGCTGCACGGCGTGCGCTTTCGCACTACTGCTCGGTTTTCGGTGGGGCAGCTGACGGTCTTGACCTGAAGTATTACCCCCGCCGTCCATCTGGCAGCACAGGAGGCGTGATTGTCTCACCTGTCGGTGAGGGCAATCCTAGGTTGAGCAGCACAGTCAACCTAGCCGCCGTGCTAAACACGGAGCTGGACCATGCATTAGATGAGCTGAGTAGGGCTCGTGCTGAGATCGCCCTGCTGCGGGCTGAGCGCGCGGAACGTCGTCACCTGGACGGCGGTTCCCCCGCTCCCGTCGGGACTCAGCACCCGTACCGCTCACCTCAGCGTGGACACCAGTCTTATGGCAATCCCGACTGCAAGACCAAGATAACTCTAGAACCATAGCTCGTTAGAGTTGGATCTTGTAATTAATACGAAATATATATACATAGAAGCTTCAGTCTTAGCGTTAGTCTTGGTCTTAGTTAGTCTTAGTTAGACAGGGTAGTTTGCTATATCCGGTGCATCTATGTTCGTCATGATGAACTATGTTTGGTTTGGATCTTTGTAATGACTGTCACCAGAGTGTGGGTATCCCCTGCATTTTGGTTTACCTATTATATTAATAGAGTTAGTTACATAGTTGGGAAACCTTTTATTCCACTTTCCTCTTATTCTGAGAAGCTGTGTGGTCTGTGTTGGAGATCAGTGAAGATGCTCATCTGTTCAGTGCTGTTGAAGAATTCTATACTCTTTCCTTATGCTGCAAGATTTGCCAGATCAGTTCTGATGTGTGGTTGCATTCTGCAGATGTCAGAGAACAGGCACAGAGGAGGAAGGCGTGCTCAGCCGGAGCGAGCCGCTCAACAGGAGGAGGTGCCCCAGCAGCAGCACCTGCCGCCCCCGCCCCCGATGTCGATCGAGCAGATGTTTCTGATGCAGACTCAGGCAGTTCAAGCCATCGGTCAGACTTTGGCCGCCATTCAGCAGCAGCAACAACAGCAGCAGGCCCCACCTCAGCCTCAGATGCCCAGAGACAAGCGTGCTGAATTCATGAGAGGTCATCCACCAACGTTCGCTCACTCTTCTGACCCCATGGATGCTGAAGACTGGCTGCGCACTGTGGAGCGGGAGTTGCATACCGCTCAGTGCGATGATAGGGAGAAGGTTCTGTATGGTCCCCGTCTGTTGAGAGGGGCAGCCTAATCATGGTGGGAGTCTTACCTCGCCACCCATGCCCACCCTGACGCCATCACCTGGGAAGAGTTCAGAAGTAGCTTTCGCCAGTACCATGTTCCTGCAGGTCTGATGACAGTGAAGAAGGAGGAGTTTCTGGCCCTCAAGCAAGGGCCATCGTCTGTCAGTGAGTACCGGGACAGGTTTCTGCAGTTGTCTCGCTATGCTCCTGAAGATGTCAACACCGACGCCAAGCGGCAGTACCGTTTCCTGAGAGGCTTGGTTGACCCTCTGCAGTACCAACTGATGAATCACACCTTCCCGACATTTCAGCACCTGATTGACAGAGCAATCATGACAGAAAGGAAGCGTAAGGAGATGGAGGATCGTAAGCGCAAGATCAGTGGACCCCAATCTGGAAGCAGCAACTGTCCTCGTTTCTCAGGCAATCAACCTCAGCAGTTCAGGCAGAACCAGCGTCCACCTCAGCAGCATCAGCAGTTCCAAAGGCAGTATCCTCAGCATCAGTATCAGAACCGTCAGAGCAATCAGTCAGGAGGTCAGTTTCAGAGGCAGAATCAGCAGGCACCTCGCCTTCCTGCCCCAGCAAACCAGCAGAACAATCAGGCAGCACCAGCTCAGGTTGGAAACAGGGCATGTTTCCACTGTGGAGAGCAAGGCCACTGGGTGATGCAATGTCCGAAGAAGGCAGCCCAGCAGCAGTCAGGCCCCAATGTCCCAGCAAAGCAGAATGTGCCTCAGCCTGGAGCAGGCAACCGCTCTCAGCCGCGCTATAATCATGGGAGACTGAACCACTTGGAGGCTGAAGCAGTTCAGGAGACCCCCGGCATGATAGTAGGTATGTTCCTAGTCGACTCCCATATTGCAGAAGTGTTATTTGATACTGGAGCAACGCATTCTTTCATTACTGCATCATGGGTAGAAGCACATAATCTTCCAATTACTACCATGTCAACCCCCATTCAAATCGACTCAGCCGGTGGTAGAGTTCGAGCCGATAGCATTTGTTTGAATATAAGTGTGGAAATAAGGGGGATAGCGTTTCCCGCCAACCTTATAGTAATGGGTACTCAGGGAATAGATGTCATCCTAGGGATGAATTGGCTAGATAAGTATCAGGCAGTTATCAGTTGTGATAAAAGGACAATCAAGTTGGTGTCCCCACTAGGAGAGGAAGTGGTGACTGAGTTAGTCCCGCCTGAGCCAAAGAAAGGAAGTTGTTATCAGATAGCTGTTGATAGCAGTGAAGTAGACCCAATCGAGAGTATCAAGGTTGTGTCCGAGTTCCCAGATGTGTTTCCAAAGGACTTACCGGGTATGCCACCAGAGCGGAAAGTTGAGTTTGCTATAGAGCTTCTTCCTGGAACCGCCCCTATCTTCAAGAGAGCTTACAGAATATCTGGACCAGAGTTGGTTGAACTTAAGGAGCAGATTGATGAGTTGTCAGAGAAAGGTTACATTCGGCCAAGCACCTCGCCTTGGGCCGCCCCTGTCCTGTTTGTGGAGAAGAAGGATGGCACCAAGAGGATGTGTATCGATTATCGAGCTTTGAATGAGGTCACGATCAAGAACAAGTATCCCTTGCCCAGAATAGAAGATCTGTTCGACCAGTTGAGAGGAGCCAGTGTGTTCTCCAAGATTGATCTGAGGTCAGGTTATCATCAGCTCAGGATCCGACCTTCGGACATTTCGAAGACGGCATTCATTACCAAGTATGGGTTGTATGAGTTCACAGTGATGTCTTTTGGTTTGACCAATGCGCCAGCATTCTTCATGAACTTGATGAACAGTGTATTCATGGATTACCTTGATAAGTTTGTGGTGGTATTCATTGATGACATTCTGGTTTATTCTCAAAGCGAAGAAGAGCATGCAGATCATTTGAGGATGGTATTGCAGAGATTGCGAGAGCACCAGTTGTATGCAAAGTTGAGCAAGTGTGAGTTCTGGATCAATGAAGTCCTGTTCTTGGGTCACATAATCAACAAAGAAGGATTGGCTGTGGATCCGAAGAAAGTGGCAGACATTTTGAACTGGAAAGCGCCAACAGATGCTAGAGGAATCAAGAGCTTCATTGGAATGGCCGGATACTATCGGCGATTCATTGAAGGGTTTTCGAAGATCGCAAAACCAATGACAGCGTTGCTAGGCAACAAGGTTGAGTTCAAGTGGACCCAGAAATGCCAAGAGGCCTTTGAAGCGCTGAAAGAGAAGTTGACTACAGCGCATGTCCTAGTCTTGCCTGATGTGCACAAGCCCTTCTCGGTGTATTGTGATGCTTGTTACACAGGTTTGGGGTGTGTGTTGATGCAAGAGGGAAGAGTTGTGGCTTACTCGTCCCGACAGCTGAAGGTTCATGAGAAGAATTACCCCATCCATGATCTAGAGTTGGCAGCAGTGGTTCACGCACTGAAGACATGGAGGCACTATTTGTATGGACAGAAATGTGATGTTTACACAGACCACAAGAGTCTGAAGTACATATTCACTCAGTCAGAGTTGAACATGAGGCAACGAAGATGGTTAGAGTTGATCAAAGACTATGAGTTGGAGATTCATTACCATCCAGGTAAAGCGAACGTAGTGGCAGATGCTTTGAGCAGAAAGAGTCAAGTCAATCTGATGGTTGCTCGTCCGATGCCTTATGAGTTGGCCAAAGAGTTTGACAGGTTGAGTCTCGGATTTCTGAACAATTCGCGAGGAGTCACAGTTGAGTTGGAACCTACCTTGGAGCGCGAAATCAAAGAAGCGCAGAAGAATGATGAGAAAATCAGTGAGATCCGGCGACTGATTCTAGATGGCAAAGGCAAAGATTTTCGAGAAGATGCAGAAGGCGTGATATGGTTCAAAGACCGCTTGTGTGTTCCCAATGTCCAGTCCATTCGGGAGTTGATTCTCAAGGAAGCTCATGAGACAGCTTATTCGATTCACCCTGGCAGTGAGAAG
This sequence comes from Zea mays, assembly GCF_902167145.1. Taxonomy (NCBI): domain Eukaryota; kingdom Viridiplantae; phylum Streptophyta; class Magnoliopsida; order Poales; family Poaceae; genus Zea; species Zea mays. Next base: position 132,130,746 of record NC_050100.1, on the reverse strand, counting down.
ATGTATCAGGATCTGAAGAAGAAATTCTGGTGGTACGGAATGAAGAGGGAAATCGCAGAGCATGTGGCTATGTGCGATAGTTGCCGAAGAATTAAGGCAGAGCACCAGAGACCTGCTGGATTGTTGCAGCCGTTGCAGATCCCTCAGTGGAAATGGGATGAAATTGGTATGGATTTCATAGTCGGATTGTCTCGCACTCGAGCCGGCTACGATTCCATTTGGGTAGTGGTGGACCGCTTGACCAAGTCAGCCCACTTCATACCTGTCAAGACCAACTACAGCAGTGCAGTATTGGCAGAGTTGTATATGTCTCGGATCGTTTGTCTTCATGGTGTGCCAAAGAAGATAGTGTCAGATAGAGGAACGCAGTTCACCTCTCATTTCTGGCAGCAGTTGCATGAAGCTTTGGGCACGCATCTGAATTTCAGTTCAGCTTATCATCCGCAGACAGATGGCCAGACTGAAAGGACCAATCAAATTCTTGAAGATATGTTGAGAGCCTGTGCGTTGCAAGATCAGTCCGGATGGGACAAGAGATTGCCTTATGCAGAGTTTTCCTATAACAACAGTTACCAGGCCAGTTTGAAGATGTCACCATTTCAGGCGCTCTATGGAAGGAATTGCAGAACTCCGTTGCAATGGGATCAGCCTGGAGAAAAGCAAGTGTTTGGGCCAGACATTTTGCTTGAAGCCGAAGAGAACATCAAGATGGTCCGAGAAAATCTGAAGATAGCGCAATCGAGGCAGCGAAGCTATGCAGACACAAGAAGAAGAGAGCTGAGTTTCGAAGTCGGAGACTTCGTCTATCTGAAAGTGTCACCGATCAGAGGAGTCAGAAGATTCGGAGTGAAAGGCAAGCTAGCACCCCGCTACATTGGTCCGTATCAGATTCTTGCAAGACGTGGAGAAGTGGCCTATCAGCTCAGTTTGCTAGAGAATTTGTCTGTTGTGCATGATGTCTTTCATGTGTCTCAGTTGAAGAAGTGCTTGCGTGTGCCAGAAGAGCAGTTGCCAGTGGAAGGTCTTGAAGTCCAGGAGGACTTGACCTACGTTGAAAAGCCAGTGCAGATCCTTGAGGTTGCAGACAGAGTCACCCGAAGGAAGACCATCAGAATGTGCAAAGTCAAATGGAATCATCACCCTGAGGAAGAAGCAACCTGGGAGCGTGAAGATGATCTGATGGCTAAATACCCTGAGCTCTTTGCTAACCAACCCTGAATCTCGAGGGCGAGATTCTTTTAAGGGGGATAGGTTTGTAACGCCCTGAATTTGGGGGTAGAATTTTTTCTTCTTTTCTCTCACCAAATTCGGGCGTTACTCTCTTTTCTCTTTCCCCTTTTGCTCTTTCTTCCCAATTTCAAACCAGTATAGCGGCAGGTGTCCGTGTCATGTATAAACCAAAACCTAAGTGTCATGGGTGTTGCATCATGCCGAAGCGCATTTCTATGTCTGATGATGAGTGTTCGTCTCGTTCCGTTCCGGATTTCGATTCGCGATTTAATTCCGTTTAGTGGTCCGCTCTCGTCGTGGGTTTTCGATCCGCGAAGTGGCCCGGCCCAGCCCAACCTAGTCCAGCCCAGCCCAGCCGGCCCGGCTCGCCCCGGCCTGCGCGCCCCTGGCGCCCAAACCCCCCCCCCCCCCCATGCGCCCCCCTCCCCTCTCTCTCTCTCATTTGGATCTCCCGCGCAAACAACCTCTCCTCTCCTTCTTCCACCTCTCTCTCCCCGTGGTGCCCTAGGATTTGGAGACGGCGATCACCGGATTTTGGACCCCGAGGTGAGCTCCCCTCCCCTTCTCCTCTCTCTCTCCCTCTCCCTCTTCTTCTTTCCCCCCCGCGCGCGCCCTCCCTCTCCCCCTGCCCGCGCCCGACCCCGTCCCCGCCCCCGCGGCGGCGCTCGGCCCCCCCCCGCTCGGCCCCGTCCCCTCCCCTCGCGGCGGCGCTCGCCCGCCCGCCCGCCCCTGCCCGCGCGGCGGCGCCCGCCCTCCCCTGGCCCGTGGCGGCGCTCGCCCGCCCCTCCCCCCCGCGCGCGGCGGCGCTCGCCCGCCCTCCCCGGCCCGCGGCGGCGGCCCTGCCCGCCCCTCCCCGGTCCCGCGCGGCGGCGCTCGGCCCCTTCCCCCGGCCCCGCGTGGCGCTCGTCCGCCCGCCCCTCCCCGCGGCGGCGCCCGCCCGCCCCCGCCCCCGCCCCTCCCCTGCTCGCGCGCAGCGCGGCCCTGGTGGCCCCTGCTCGCCGGCGCGACCCCGGCGCGGCCTCCGGCCCCCGGCGCGTCCCCGGCCGGCTCGGCTGCCCCTGGCCGGTTCAACCGCCCCCTGGCCCCAGCTCGGCCGCCCGTTCCCCCGCCCCGGCCTCGCCCGACCGTATCTTCGCTCGCCCGCGCTCGCGGTGATTATTCGTTAATTAGCGTGTTGCGTCGCGCGCTTCGCCGCGCGACGAATTTGTCTAAATTCAGATTCTATCTTGTGTTGCGTCGTGCGCTTCGTCGCGCGACGATCCATTTTTGTTTCAGGTTGTTTAAGGTGTAACGCCGCGTGTGTATTCACGCGACGTTCCACTTTGGACTCAGTTTAGTCGACGTATGCCGTCGTGCGCTTCGTCGCGCGACGCTTAACGTCTCCTCTTAACTAAGGCGAAGTGTCTCGCTGCGTGCTCAGTCGCGCGACGAGTCGTTAACTTCTTAATTTGTTTTAGAGAGCTTTGTCGCGCGTCTCGCCGCGCGACCATCCTTTTATTTATCTCCACCTGCTTATAATAATTAGACATGAAACATGACTTTACTTTACGCTAAACATAGTGTCTACATTAAATTTCCTTCCATTAAGCGAGTGGTTAATTTATAATCATGTAACGTGATCGTTTCTCGACTGTCTTTTCCTCTTTCTCTCTTAACCGTACTTGCGAGCCCGCGTGGAACGTCTGTTTACTTATTGCATTCTATTGTATGATGTACTATTCTTTTGTATTAAATGTGTGTATGTATGTACGTTTGCGCTCGCATAGAGAACGATCCGGTTGAAGAGCCCGAGGAACTCGCAGGAGAAGCCCCTGAGCAGCAGTCGGTTGGTGGAGGCAAGTGTCCCTTGACCTATCTATGTCCTATTCATTATTTAATTCACCTCCCGCATTACACATTTATGCCTAAGGATTGACTAGCTTTTGTGATCCATGTCCTTGTTCACCTATTTGGGTTGGATTATTACTGTTTAGCTTTATGCTATTGCTCAACTATAATCAATGAACATGATGAGATTATCTATGATACGCTGTTTTCCCTCTTCTTATTATGATGTTATACTTGTGGCCTTTAAGGGGGCTCGAGCGGTTTCTCGAGTGCCTCTCCGTAAGGACCTGTTCTTTGGATGACCGCCCGGGAAAACAGTGCAACCATGAGGGTGGAATGGGATGCCCTTAGCTGAATAATTAGAGGATCCGGGGTGTAGTTCACTTAGCCGTCGTGCCGTCAATGGGGCTCGGTGTATGCGGCTTGCTCTGCCAAGTTTGGGTTCGCCCCTTGGGGAGGAGTGTGGTGCATTTAGGAAACCTAACGGGTGGCTACAGTCCCGGGGAATCTTTGTAAAGGCTATGTAGTGATGCCCTGCTAGGCCACCTAGGTAGTGGTCAATGGGGAGTAGCTCTCTCCGGGCAGAAAGGGAATCACGGCTTGTGGGTAAAGTGCACAACCTCTGCAGAGTGTTTGAAAACTGATATATCAGTCGTGCTCACGGTTATGAGCGGCCAAGGGAGCTCCAATGATTAGTGGTACTTGATCAGAGATACTTTGGTACAGGTGGTTATGAGATTGATGGTTTTGGTTATGACTATGGTGCTGGTAAGTGGTACTCTTTCCGTTTGGAAAGGAGTACGTTTGGGTTAATAACTTGGGTTAATGCTAAAACTTGGCTTTCTACTAGTAAGTAATAATCTGACCAACTAAAAGCAACTGCTTGACTTATCCCCACATACAGCTAGTCCACTACAGCCAAACAGGATACTTGCTGAGTATGTTGATGTGTACTCACCCTTGCTCTACACACCAAACCCCCCCAGGTTGTCAGCATTGCAACCACTGCTCAGGCGAAGATGAAGCTGTGGAAGGAGACTTCCAGGAGTTCCAAGACTACGACGAGTTCTAGGTGTGGGTTAGCGGCAACCCCCAGTCGGCTGCCTGTGAAGGCCGCGGTTATCTACGTTTCTTTTCCGCACTTTGATTTATTGTAAGGACTATATGGACGTCTCAGACGTATGATGTAATCGACTATTTCCCTTATTAATACTATTTTGAGCACTGTGTGATGATGTCCATGTTATGTAACTGCTGTGTACGTGAATAACTGATCCTGGCACGTACATGGTTCGCATTCGGTTTGCCTTCTAAAACCGGGTGTGACAAACAGGTTGAGAAGGGAAGAGAGAGCGGAGATTTCTTCATTGATTGGTACAGACATTGATATTTGGATGTCCGGCATACGTCCTCTAATTTTACTGAAAATCCCCATTTCTGCAACTAGCTTGATGAGCCTTTGCAAAGGTTTAATGACGATGATGAAAAGAAGAGGCGAAAGAGGGTCGCCCTGGCAAAGACCTCTCCCATGGAGAATGGGCAGATTCGGTACCCCATTGAGAAGCACCCATGATGTAGATGTAGACAAAAGGGAAGTAATGATGTCTCACCATCTAATAAGGAAACCCAGGCATTGTAGGAGAGTCAACAAAAAATCCTAGCGAAAAGAGTCAAAGGCATTTGTGATATCTAATTTGAAGAATAATGTTGGCACTTGATTCCTGGGTAGACGTCTTATCGTGTTACGCACTGACATGAAGTTATCATGGATCAATGGTGATGATGAAAAGAAGAGGCGAAAGAGGGTCGCCCTGGCGAAGACATCTCCCGTGGAGAATGGGCGGATTCAGCATCCCATTGAGAAGCACCCATGAAGGTACACACTAATGATGGTTATCTAAAATCAAATTAGTACATTGTTGGCCTTCCATGCTTGTTCAGTCATCCTCACTTCTTGCCTCCTAGCTCCAAGCCTCTGCGATCTACTCAAGAACATCTCTAAGTGCTCCACGAGTCCACGTCTAAAAAAGCAGCTTTAAACCTCATTTTTCTATTCAGGCATCTCACTTTCATAAAATCGAATGCACCAAAAAACATAGATCTGTAGGAGTTAAGAAAATTACCACCATACCACTGATTAGTAAAAAATAGTTCTAGCTCTTTCATTTTCCTCGATATCGCACTTGTCCTTTCCCATCATTCCTCTCCATGACATGCTCGCCTAACCCATCGGTTATGCTCGGAACCCGGTTACAGAAAACGTTTTTACATGCGGTCCTAAAGAGATCTATCCAAATGGAGGACAAGTCCGCTAATGATTAGGTGTTTGTGAAAACTACTATCAGGGGCCTACTCTATCGAAGATCCTCAAAACACCTAACCTTTGGCATAAGCAAATGTGTTTCAGACACATAATGAAGAGTGGGTGAAGATAGCCCATGGTCAAAGTAGCCTGGGAAGAAGCTTCGACTAGGCACATGTGTGATGAAGGAATGAACCAAGGCCACTAGCTTCGGTGTGGCAAAGGCTTTCTACGTAAAGCGACGAAGGAGAAGAGGTCAAAGACTTGTGCAGCAAGAAAGAAAGAGAAAAGACATTGATGCCCCATTACATTTGTAAATTGTAACTGTAAACTTTGTGGGCATGCTTGTAATTTCTTACGAAGTCGTACCTCTCTCCTATAAATAGGTGAACTGTGCCATGCGTAAAGGGACCTTTTTGAGGACTATAAGCTTCGTCGTTCTTAGCCTTCGAAGTACCCTCGAGCTGTCTCATTTGTAAAGCCTAATGTACGCTTGTAAACCTATTATGTATGGAAAGAAATGGAATGAAAAGTGCTAAGGCACATAAGATGAGTAACATGCTTCAATTCTTCATTACATTGTCTTACATTGTTGTTTACATTTGTTTCCTTATCTTCTCTTTACATCACCCTTCGAAGAAAATGTAATCAAAGGAGAAGGTATCTATCTTCTAACTTGTGTTTCCTTGTTTTTATGCCATGAAGCAATCAAAAGCAAGTGACCCACATTGGCGCCCACCTCCAGTGATCTCACGACCACAACAAGCTACACTGCGACGAAGAGCATGGCAAGCCATCAAGCTTCGTCGTCAACATTGAAGAAGCTTGTGCTCCTCATCACTTGGAGCTCAAGCTTCGAACCTAGCAACAAGAAGAAAAAGAAAGAAGCCCAAAGAAAGGTGCAATAGTGGGTGTCCAAGGATCCTACATCAAAACCAAATGGTCTCACATACTAATCACATTCTCCCAAGACGAACTTCATCTCAAGGGTTATCCGCACAGAGATTGCCATGGTGATCTCATGTGTCATAAAAGGCTTCTTGGTTCAAAATGTTTTAGTAGACACATTCAGTGCAGTAGACATCATATTTGCAAAGGCCTTCATGCAAATGCAAGAACTAGATGATAGAATTCAAGATACATCCTATCCTCTTTGTGGCTTCAAGGACAACAAGTAATGGCCCTTGGAAAGTTACCCATGCCTATCACCTTCGGCTATGTCAACAATACAAGAACAAAAGAGGTTCTATTTGAAATAGTTGACATCAAATTCCCATACAACGCAATCATTGGAAGGGGAATGCTCAACATCTTCGAAGCAGTCCTGCGCTCGGCTTATCTCTATATGAAGATACCAACCAACCAAGGAGTTATATCAATATATGGGAGTCAAGAAGCTGCAACAAGGGTAGAAGGGACCATGCAAGAACCTAAAATCGTCTACAACATAGACAAGCTGAAGCACAGGAGCAGGCATCAGAGAAAACAAGTAAAAGAGAAAGCATCTTCGGCGGATCAGCCAAAGCTAGTACTCCTTTGTGAAGATGTTTTAGATCAAAGGGTTTTCTTCGGCAATCAGCTAACTTCGGAGCAATAACCCGATCTCAAGAGATTTCTGTTTCACAACAAGGTTGTCTTTGCTTGGTCGGCAAATGACTTGTGTGGAGTTGATAGAAGCATAATAGAGCACGCTCTAAATGTTGACCTGAGGAGCAGGCCACGAAAGTAGAAGCTTTGCAAGATGTCTGAGGATAAGGCCTAAGATGCAAAGGCCGAAGTTAAAAGATTGCTTAGTGCTGGACTTGTAAGAGAAGATGCATATCCGGAGAGGTTGGCCGACACAGTCATGGTCAAGAAGTCTAATGGCAAGTAGACGATATGTATTGATTTCAAAGACCTCAACGAAACATGCCTGAAGGATGAATTTTCATTACCAAGAATTGATTCTCTAGTGGATGCAATAGTTACTTTGGAGCTTATAAGTTTACTAGATTGTTATTCAGGGTATCATCAGATTTGGATGAAAAAGAAAGATGAGCCAAAGACTAGCTTTATAACCCTCAGTGGAACTTATTGCTACCTTCGAATGCTTGAGAGGCTCAAGAATGCTGGCGGAAGTTTCAACATAATGACGACCAAGGTGTTGAGTACACAGCTAGGCAGAAATGTTTTGACTTATGTTGATGATATCATCATAAGGAGCACGAAGCAACAAAATCATATTTCAGATCTCTAAGAGACCTTCGCCAACTTCTGAAAGGCAAACTTGAAGCTGAACCCTAAAAATGTGTGTTTGGAGTAAAGAAATGCAAATTTATGGGATGCCTTATATCAACAAAAGGGATCGAAGCAAACCCACACAAAATTGAGGCTATACTTCTAATGGAGCCACCGAAGTCAAGAAAAGGAGCTCAGAGGCTAGCAGGAAGGCTTGCCTCCCTGAATAGATTTATCTCTAGATCTGCAAAATGAAGCTTGCCGTTCTTTGAAGTATTGAAATCAGCAAAAGTTTTTCAGTGGGGACCATCTCAGTAGCAAGCTTTCGAAGAGCTGTAGCACTATCTGATTCAGCTAATAACCCTTTCCCCACCTTCATCAGGGGCTCCTTTGTTGCTTTATGTGTCAGCTTCACAGTCCACTATGAGTGCTGCTCTAGTTCAGGAGAAGGTGCAAGAAGGCATCAAAAGGCAAATGCTTGTGTACTTCGTGCCTGAGGTGTTGGGCCCATCCAAGAGGAATTACATAGAAATGAAAAAAAGTCATATATGCAGTCTTGATGGCTTGAAGGAAGTTTCAACATTATTTCTAGTCTCATAATATAATTGTATCTTCGCTCCAGCCACTAAAAGATAATATAAGAAATAGAGAAGGTTCTGGGCGAATTGGAAAATGGGCAGCATAACTCAACGAGTTCGTCATCGATAGCTGCCATACACGACCTATTTATACAACTCCAACCAGCACTAGCCGTTATCAGCAAGTTGCCCTATTTCTGCGCACACGTGGACGGTCCGCACCCTCTGGCCGGATTGTCCGCCATACAAGGTAACGACTATTTTTTCGTTTTCAATCCTGTCAGAGCTGGAGTAATCCTTTGTCTTCATCTAAACCCTTCAACATTAGAATTGAGGAGCACTGAAGTAAGTGACTTGGTTTGAAGTGGCATGATGGTCGCTGGTTGGGGGCACTATTGTGCCTGCAGGAGGACAAACTGAGGATGGGCATCATATGGGGAAGGAGCACCAAACGAGGGAGCGAAATGAGGTGGAGCACCATATGAAGGAGCATTACCATCCATATGGTGGATATGGATAGGTGAAAGGTGGTGGAGGAGGAACTTTGGTGGTTGTGATTTTAGTGGTAGGAAGTGGGGCATCGGTGGTATGATCATCGTTGAGAATAAAAGCATGTATGAATATTTGGTAGGGATATAGAGTACGAGGATATAGATATGAAATAGAGGTTATGGACTCAACAGAGATGTGTACAAATATCCTCCTAATGCTGATGTATAAGAGAGGTCGTCGAATAAGACCTATGCCACACCGACAAGGTGTCATAGTGATTAGTGATTGATTGTTGAGCAAGTCAGTAAAACTTTTAAAGTTTAGACTCCAGATATGATTCCATATAAGAAAAAAGAATAAAAGACTATAATCTAAATAAATACAAGGGAATTGAAGAGTGTGGGGGTGTGGATGAACCCAAATAACCCTCTCTATTTATAGGGCGGATTTTATTTTTTAAAACTTCAAACTGTCCATTGGAACCAAACTGCACAAAACGTACTGAGCAAAGGCGGCACAAGACCTGGAACGGGAAACGGACGATGAGCGTGCAGCAGCAGCACAACCCCGTTCCCGAACAAGAAAAACCAGCTCCGTGCAGGCTCCTTCACTCGCGCCACCCACCCTGGCGCCTGTAGGACTCGTCCTGCTTCTGCTGCTATAAGGCTATAAACGGGCCCCTGGCACCAACGGAAAAGGAAAGAGAGAACGCAAACCACCACTCCGCAGTGCCCCAAGGACGGTCACCGGTGCCGGTACATTCACTAGCCACCCCTGCTCTCCCGATCAGGATTCAGGAGCGCGCCATCATCCGCCATGGACCACCTTCTCGACCGTCGCCTCGGCGCGCCTCTCGTCGTCATCTTCTCCTGCCTGGCGCTCATTCTTGCCGGGTGCAGCAGCGCGCTCGCAGCCCCGCGCCCGGTCTTCGCGTTCCCGGCAGTCGCCGCCAAGGCGCAGGCAATGGCGCGCCACGAGCGCCTGCGCGTCGCGCTCGACGCCGCCGCCACGCGCGTGGGCAAGGCGCTCGGCGCGCTGGCCGCCGCCACGCCGGCCTCCTCGTCGCCGCTGGCCGCGGCCGCCCGGGAGGACTGCGCGGAGCTGCTGGACGAGGCCCTCCAGCTCCTGGCCGGCGCGGGGGCGCCCGGAGCGGCCCGCCGCGACGCGCTCACGTGGCTGTCCGCCGCGCTCACCAACCACGACACCTGCGCCGATAGCCTCGCCGAGGCCGGGGCGCCCCTCCACGCGCACCTCGCCGCCGCTCGCGGCGTGGTCCGTGACAGCCTCGCCATGTACGCGTCCACCGCCGCGGAGGCCGCAACCGCCACCACAACAACTGGGGCCGGCGGCGCGGGCGGCCTCGTCATGGGCGAGGAACGCAGCGGCAAGAACGAGACGAAACGGCGGGGCCCGTGCGGTTTCCCGCGGCGGCAGCCGGTGAGGGACCGGCGCCTGCTGCTAGCCCCCGCGGCGGCGCTGGCTGCGAGCGCCGACATTGTGGTCGCCAAGGACGGCACGGGGACACACGCCACCATCGCCGACGCCGTGAAGGCGGCGCCCGAGTGCAGCGAGCGCCGGACGGTGATACACGTCAAGGAGGGACGGTATGACGAGAACGTCAAGGTGGGGATGAAGAAGACCAACCTGCTGTTCGTCGGGGACGGCAAGGGCGTCACAGTGGTCGCCGGCAACCGCAGCGTTGCTGACAACTATACCACCTTCCGGACCGCCACCTTTGGTACGTGACGCACGCAACCATTCTTCTCCACGGAGCACTAGTGATTCCAAGATCGAGCTTTTACAATCATTTGCACTGATTTTTTTCCCCAACGGAATCGAAAAGCTTAGAGCATCCTTCAAACCAGAATAATTTGTAGCCAAGTAGGTTTCGTGAAGTTCGTAACCGTTCTGAAATGGATCATTTGGAAGTGAAGTGCCATTAAGTGATCTACCAAGTAAATTAAATTTCATGAACATGGAAAAGTAATGCCCATACTGTGTTTGGGGACGACTTGGTACAGCTGGTGTGGGGTATTGTAGATTAGCGGCCTTTAACTGATGCGCGTTACCGATGGCCCGGTGAGGTGGGGTGCCCGGCACTTGGCTGCTGCATGCTGCGACGATGTCACGTCGCCCTCGCTGGCTCGCCCTGCAATTCTGCCACGCATGCCTTTACATGTCATTGTCACGGCCTTTTCCATTTGTCTTGGTACATATAGTACAACACGCTTACACGCATGAATGTTGGACTCGGACCTGTTGCTGCGTGCAGCCGCGTCCGGGTTTGGGTTCATGATGCGCGACATGACGGTGGAGAACTGGGCGGGGCCGGCGGGGCACCAGGCGGTGGCGCTGCGCGTGAGCGCCGACCGCGCCGTCGTCCACCGCTGCAGCATCGCCGGGTACCAGGACACGCTGTACGCGCATTCTAACCGCCAGTTCTACCGCGACTGCGACATCTACGGCACCGTGGACTTCGTCTTCGGCAATGCCGCCGCCGTGCTCCAGCGCTGCAACCTCTGGGCGCGCGTGCCGCTGCCGGGCCAGAAGAACACCGTCACCGCGCAGAGCCGGAACGATTCGTGCCAGCGCACCGGCATCGTCCTCCACGCCTGCCGCCTCGTGGCGGCCGCGCCGGCAGAAGGCCTCTCGCCCGCGGCGGCCCCGGCGCCCGTCCCGGACCGTTCGCCGCTGCTCCTCTCCCCGACGACGTACCTGGGCCGGCCATGGAAGTCCTTCTCCAGGGTGGTGGTGATGATGTCGTACATCGGCCCGCACGTGCCGCCGCAGGGATGGATGGAGTGGAACGCCACCAGCACCTACGCACTCGACAGGCTTTACTTCGGCGAGTACATGAACTACGGGCCCGGCGCTGGGTTGGCCGGGCGTGTTGCGTGGCCTGGCCACCGCGTCATCAACAGCACCGCGGAAGCGGAGAGCTTCACGGTGGCGCGGTTCATCGACGGCGCGTCCTGGCTGCCGGCCGCCGGGGTCTCCTTCGTTGCCGGGCTCTCGCTGCTGTAATCGTCTTGATGGAAATCCCAGGGCACACCAGGGACCAGGCAGGCTGAGTGACAAGTAGACGTGATAATGTACTTTTAGTGGCGGCAGTTCGAATCAATTCAAATCATTTTGCTGTGAGATTTCAGATAACAAATTTGCAGCACAAACTGACTTGATTGCTTCTTGATCGAGCTCCCTGCTGTATCTGCTTCAGCCTCCATAAACTTGGCAAAATGCACTTACCATCTCCAATTTCTCCCACATTTCTAGTACGTCGTTCACAAGAAATCGATAGACTCAGACTCCGCGCGCTTCTCGCTGCGCACTACGGGCGGCCAAGCCGACGTACACGGTACACCACACAGCCTGCAGGCTGCAGCCCAACATCCAAGCTGTTCGTCAGAGTCCAAGAGAAAGTTGAAGGCAGGCTGTAGTGAAAGGCTCAAGGCCACCGGTGTATCCGAAGGCCCCACAGCCAGCTCCACCTACTAAGGTCAACCGCAATAGTGTCAGCTCGTCCAATGCCACATGTGCTGACGGCTCGAACCAACTACGCAAGGCGCGGAACCGAAGACAGCAGGGTCAGGAGGCCCAATTCCTGTACGCGGGCTCTGAGTGGGCCATAGGGTCAGGAGGCCCAATTCCGTATACGCGGGCTCTGAGTGGGCTGTGTGACACTTGTATGGGTTATATGCCTGGTGAATGCCTGTGAGGCAAAGGGGGAAAACATTGCTGTAAGAAATAACTAAGAATACGCAGCTTCTCCGTATCTTCACCCTTCTCCAGCAATTCTTCCGATCAGTATCTGTGGTGCTGACAATTGGTATCAGACTACCAATCTTGGGTTGCGGAGTCCGGGTACTTCACACGGCGGGCGAAAATGGCGGGCGCAGCAGATCCTGGCATCACAGCGGCTTTGGCGGCACAGTCCAAACAGATCGACTCCCAATCGAAGAACATCGCCACACAATCCAAGATCCTGCAACAACTCTGCGAGCGAGATATCCAAGGTGTGTGGGCATCTTCTCCTGTGGAGTCTGAATTTCCTTCCATTGTGTCTCGTAAGGGTGTTCCTGGTCATCCATATCCACGACCTCATTCACCCTTTGGCAGTCGCGATTATGGCACCCAATTTGCTAGCTACTTAGGTCAACTGCCCAAACTTAATTACCCTGAGTTTTATGGCACACACCCCAAATTGTGGCAAAAACGCTGTGAGAACTACTTTCATATGTATGGGGTAGATCCTGCTATGTGGATTCAAGTGTCAACCATGAGTTTTTTGGGCCCAGCGGCTTGTTGGCTCCATTCTGTCGAACATAAACTCCATCGTGTGTGATGAGGACATCACTTCTATACATACAATGAATGGACCGATAACACGATCGCGTGCACGACGGCTAATTCTCCAGGTACGTTCTACCCTAGTCAATTGTGTTTCAGAGCTTACGCTTGGGGCCATGGATGTTTTGATGATTAGGAACCTTGGAGAAGACCAGCAAGGACTTGGGAAAGGCCTAAGTGTTGAGGAGGAGGAGCAAGGGCGCCCACAACAGGAAGGAGATCAAGTCTGACTCGGCTGCGACTCCATCTCGGGTTCCAGGACCATTCTGCACTAAAATAGACGCCCAAGATGCATCCGGACTCCAATTGCAACGGGCTTTATATGGTTGGAAAGATAAAGAGATTATCTAACCAACCCAACTGGTTCCACCCTAAAATTCATCCGGAGTCAACGGGAATCGTCGAATCAATTCAGCGTTCAGATTCTGTTTTGGTGTTGCGACACCGTCTGTTGGGCTGTTGGGTCGTGTATCGCGTCGGAGCCCATTAGGGGCGAGCCCATTAGAATCGAGAACAGTCGCCATAGATCGGTTTGTGAGACCCCAACTTGTGAGCTTAATCATTCATCCGCAATATTCTAAATTGTGTTCTTTCTTGTTCTTGCTTGTGTCTTCGATTCTCAGGCAGGAATTAGCCCTCGTGGCGAGGTCAATCGCGCAGTGCACGGTTGATAACCAGAGGAGAAGTGGTGCTGCGATTGTGGGGTTCTAGTCGTGTTGATTGGAAGCCGGATCGTCTGTGTGACATCTCTACCAAATCGATAGTTACCTTCACCTAATGGAAGATCGGGCACCCCCGTTCCTATGAGTGTGTCTTGGCCAGAATTTGGGTTCATGGTTATGGAACGGTTTGGCAAATACCAGCACGAAATCTTTCTTAGACAACTCCTCCATATACGACAAACTTCTAGTGTTACCAATTATGTTGACAAATTTCCCAACTAGTAGATTAGTTGAATGCTTATCAGCCCAATGCCGATTTCCTTTACTATACCACTAAATTCATAGATGGTTTAAGGGATGATGTTCATTCTACTGTTTTAATGCAACGACCCCGCGATCTCGATATTGCCTATGTGCTTGCTCAATTACAGGAGGAAGTGCGCGAGGTGAACAAATCGCGTAACTACATGCCTTCATTTAAGGGGTTCAGCAAATGCCCTTCTTCTATCACTTCGGCGGGGACAGACAGTTGTGTGCCCGTGCCTTCCAAGCTGGAGGTTTCAGTTCCTCAAGTGCTCACCAAGTCTCGTTCTACTGATGATAAACTAGCCACAATTTATACTTATAGAAGGGATAAAGGACTGTGTTACTAGTGCGGCTTGACATATACTTGTGGCCACGTGTGCTGAAACTGTACAACTTCACTGTGTCGAAGAGTTATGGCAGTTCATGAATTTCTCTGATAATGAGGACCAGTCAGTTGATCAGGCATCTAAGGAGCTCCACATGCTTAGTATTTCTCAAGCAGCAGTCTCAGGTACCGATTCTCTCAAGACCATAAGATTTTTGGGTCATATTGTTGGTATGGAGATATTGGTTGTACTGGATTCGGGTAGCTCAGCTTCCTTCATTAGCGACCGTGTAGCTGCCCACCTTCCTCATGTGCAGGCCGTGTCTAAGCCCCTTCTGGTTCGAGTAGCTAATGGATCTTCTCTATCCTATGACAAAGAAATGATTCACGTTACATGGTACCTCAATGAATACATGTTCACATCCAACCTGAAGGTTTTACAGATCTCCAGATATGATCTCATCCTCGGAATGGACTAGTTAGGCACATCTAGTCCCATGTTGGTTCATTGGGCAACCAAGTGGTTGGTTATTCCATATGGTGGTTCATCTCTTAAGTTGTGGGGTCTCGGAGCTCAAGAGTCATAGTGTGCTGTGCTAGAGGTCTGTCCACAAGACATTCTTCCTGCTAAGGATCAGTCCATTATACTTCAGTTGCCTCTTGAGTTGCAACAATTGTTAGCATCCTTTGCTGATATTTTTGAGGTTCCACAGAGTTTTCCTCCATCCCAAGATTGTGATCATCACATTCCATTCATAACTGGTGTTCGTCCTGTTCAGATGCGGCCATATCGGTATGCCCTAGCATTGAAGACAGAAATTGAGAAACAAGTCACAAAGATGTTGCAGTCAGGCATCACCCAACCCAGCAAGAGTGAGTTGTCATTTTGGTCAAGAAAAAAGACAACACATATCATTTTTGTGTGGATTACAGGCATCTCAAATCTTAATGCTCTCACAGTGAAGACAGAGTTTCTCGTTCCCATCATTGACAAGTTCCTACATGAGCTGCACGGGGCAGCGTGGTTTTCTACGCTTGACCTGCGAGCGGGGTTTCACCAGATCTGGATGGCACCTGAAGACCAACATAAGACATCTTTTCAAACTCACCATGGTCACTTCAAGTTTTGGGTCATGGCCTTCGGTTTATCAGGACCTCCGGCGACATTCCAGGGTGCAATGAACATAAATCTTGCCCCTATCCTTAGCCACTATGCACTAGTATTTTTTGATGACATATTGGTTTATAGCTAAACCTAGACTAATCACATTCAGCATTTACAATCCATGTTTCAGCTCTTGCGGGATGATCAGTGGCAGATCAAGTTGTCGAAGTGTGCCTTCGCTCGTCTAGAGATTGCTTACCTCGGTCATGTCATTTCAGCACAGGGGGTTGCAACCGACCCAGCAAAGGTGGCTTTGTAGTATATCCTCTTGGCCCACTCCAACGATCTGCAAAGAACTTTGTGGGTTCCTAGGCCTCATAGGCTACTACCGCAAATTTGTCAGACATTTTGCAGTCATTGCCAAGCCCCTAACTCAACTGTTGAAAAAGCATACCTTATATGTGTGGAAGCATGACCATGAACATGCTTGCTCCACACTCAAACTCACTTTATCATCCACACCAGTATTATAGTTACCAAATTTCAATATTCCTTTGTCATTGAAACAGATGCCTCAAGCCATGGTATAGGTGTTGTGTTAAGCCAGCAAGGTCATCCTCTTGCATTCGTCAATAAGGCGCTAGGGGTCAAGAATCGGGGCTTATCCATGTATGAGAAGGAATATCTCGCTATTTTAATGGCTATGGATCAGTGGCGCACTTACTTACAACATGATGAGTTCATCATATATACAGACCAACAAAGTTTATCTCACTTGTCTGAATAGAAGCTCAATACACTCTAGCAACAAAAGGCCTTCACCAAGCTACTGGGTCTTCAATACAAAATCATGTACAAGAAAGGGATTGAGAACGGTGATGCAGATGCTTTATCACGCAGTCCTCATCGAGATGCGACAGTCTACACTATGTCCTACAGTTCGTCTCAGTGGATGTCTGAAGTCATCCTGGGTTACTCAAACGATAGCAAGGCCCAACAGTTGCTTTCAGAGTTGGCATTGCAACCTGACAGTCATCCTCTTTATCGTCTCTAGGCTGGTGTTCTTAGGTATAAAGGTCGCATATGGTTGGGTACTAATCTATCGCTACAACACAAAGTCCTTTCTGCTCTGCATTACAGTCCTTTAGATGGCCACTACAAACTTCCAGTGACTTACCATCGTATTCGACAATTGTTCGCATGGCCCAACATGAAAGGCATGGTGAAGGACTATGTAGCTGGTTGTTCAGTCTGTTAACAATCCAAACCCGACCGTTTGAAATATCTCGGTCTTCTGCGACCACAACTAGTTCTCGATCAGGCATGGTAGGTAGTGTCTTTGGATTTCATTGAAGGATTGTCCCGCTCATCTAATGCCAATAGCATCTGAGTAGTGGTGGATAAATATTCTAAGTACGCTCATTTCCTACCATTGTTGCACCCATGCACTACCTTCAAAGTGGCTAAAATATTCATGTCCTCCGTATACAAGTTACATGGGATGCCTAAATCTATTATTTCAGATCGGGATCACATATTTACCAGTGCTTCGTGGCAGGAGCTCTTTAAATTGGTAGGCACTCAATTACGGATGGGAACCTCTTATCACCCTCAATCGCATGGTCAGACCGAACGTGTAAACCAGTGTTTGGAAACCTTCTTATGTTTTTTGCATGCCTGACCTACTAAGTGGACTAGCTGGCTGTCAATGGCAGAATTTCGGTATAATACTAGTTTTCTGTAACACCCCAGGTGTTACTCAGGGCCTTTACTCAACACATACACTTGTGATCTATTATCACATGTGGTTTAGTTTGAGAAAAAGGCACCAAACTTGAGGAATAAGGTCTTAACCTAGTGTTAATCATCCTGGAAGTCATATCCTAGCCCCTTCAACACCCAAGGTAAGAAAAATGCACAAAACTTAAGATGACCCTAAATGAGCCATTTAAGCACAAAGGAAAAGGTGGTGAAAAATCATGAAATACCCAAAATCATTATGAGGACCAAATAACAAAGTTATAGTATACTAAATAAGCTACAAAGCATAGTAAGAAAGATTTTTAAGAAAGGCTCTGCAAAATTCTCAAAATAACCATTCAAGTGAGAACTCTATAGAAAATTCAGAAAATCTGAATTTTAACCCCTTTCCAAAGTTCAGATGTGTTCTCTGTTTTCCAAAACTCGAATCCACAAAGTCCAAATATCAAAGTGGTGCCAAAATACCCTAGGCACAATATGGTGAAGTTTGAAATCAAACCAAAATCGTTTGACACCATTTGGCATGGGTTTTGTCTCGGTTTGAACAATGCAGACAAAGCTGACTTCACACCACCATATCTTCCCACCTAGACCATATCTTCACTCGGGACTCACACAAGGCAGAGAGCCCTTGGCACGGTGAAGAGACGATACATAGGATCCTTGGCAAGATATGCATGTTTAGGTTGACCAACAGACGTTTGAACAAGGGCAGAAACACACCTCCACGTGTTCGATCGCGTGCTCAAGCGCTCGACCGCGCACTAGCTGCCCTCTGCGCGTGCGCCGCGCACGGTCGGCTCCTGTCCCCCGCGCCTGCGCCTAGCCATGCCCGAGGGCGCCGATAAGTGCCCTGGAGCGCAGCAGTCCACCCCTCACTCTGCCTCACTCCCCGAGCAGAAACTCCAACTCCGGCGAGCTCTGCACCGCCCGCCATCACTGCCCGAGCACGGCCGTCGTGGCCAGCCCTTCACGTCGACCCCCAGCCTCGCCCTAGCCCCTGGATGGCTTCCTCGAGAGGTTGTGAAGCTTTTCCAAGCTTGAGCCAAGACATTGCCTCACCGGAGAAGCGAGCGCGACATCGCCGGACTTCGGCCGACCGCCGCCGCGCGTGGATCAGGTCACACGATGAGATATTCTCCAATTCCTTGCACCCACGGCATCACTGACCTCCCATGAAGCTCCTCGAGCACTTTGATTTGACTCTACCGCCGTGAGCAGGCCGGAGCACGCACCACCGGCGAGCCCGACCGCCTGCGCACATGGCCAGCCCACCTCCGGTCACCACCGCCGATGACCCGCCCCTCGACATGATCGCCAGAGACCCCCGGACCTCACCTGACCCTTCGCCGGACCTCTATCGTCATTGGTAAGCCACGCCACCGCTTTTTCCAACTCAGTTACTGTTCAAGCGAGGGAGGAGCACGGGTTAGAGGGGGTATAAGGCCAGGGGGTTAAGGGGATGTTTGGTTTGTTGCCTAAGGCACCACAGCCTAAGATTAGGCATGCCACACTACCTTGGTCATGTGTTTGGTGTTTCCCTAAGGTTAGGCCGCCACAAATTCTAAGGCATGCGCCACACCACTCGCCACACCTGCGGTGTCCAAATCGAGCGCCTCAACCCTACGCCACAGACGCCGCCACAAAAATCTGCTCATCGCTGCCACAGGTAACTGGCGATTCCTCTCATCTCTCATCTGATTTCGCCGCTCCTGTGCTTGGGTTTTTGAGACCGCCGCCAGGATGTTCTTCGCCGCTCCTGCGCATCGCATGGTCCTGCACATGGTCCTGCCTGGGTGCGCATCGCATGGTCCTGCGCATGGTCACCGCTCCTGCGACCGTCGTGCCTGGGTGGCATGGTCCTGCGCATCGCCCCTGGGTGGCCATCGTGCCCCTGGGCGGCCAGGATGCCAGTGCCTGTACCAACTTCCTAGGATGCCAATGCCTATACCAACTTCTTGGATGCTGATTTCAGGACCAAAATTGATGTATTGTGTTAGCTGTTTCAGGGCCAAAACTCATGTAATGTGTAGCTGTTTTCAGGACCAAAAACTCATGTAATGTGTTGCTGTTTTCAGGACCAAAAACTCCTATACTGTGTTGCTGTTTTGTGGACCAAAACTCATGTAATGTGTTGCTGTTTTTAGGATAAAAAACTCATGTACTGTGTTGCTATTCTGTGGACCAAAATTCATGTAATATGTTGCTATTTTCGAGTACTATTTCAGATTTGCTTTTATTTCAATTGTTGCAGCTAGACAACATGATTTTTACCTTGCTGCAATAGATTTCTAGTTACAGTATAGCATATTTAGTAGGAGACTATTGGTGACTTGTTCTCAAGTGCTATGAATTAAGAACAAGACAACACAAAATGTTAAATGTTAATGCCCTTCGTCCATCGAAGCATTATTTCCCTTAGGATATAATGATCTTTAGACGAAGGTCATGAAGGACATACCTTCATCATTGTAGTATATGTTAAAATAGAAGAAGAAACATATGGCATATAAGAAACAACATAAATGATCATATGACATTGTTGATTCATTCTTATTATATAATCATAAAAAAACAGGAACAATATTGAATTACAAAAGTACCTTCGGCTTGTCAGAAGGTAAAAGGGTACAAGCGTGACGCAAGAGCAGGTCCAACTCAGCGTGAACAGTATGGGGGTACTGTTCATCTATTTATAGGCACATGATGCAGCCTATGAGAAATTATAGTCATGCCCTTTATATTTATTATTGACTTGTAGACAAATCTATGAGGACTAAACATCCCTTTCCCCTTAAGTCGGTTCCTTTTTCTGCGATTGAGCCGAAGCTCTCTTGAGCGTAGCTTCGGAACAGCGGCAGCCTTCATCATGACCATGCTCCTCCCGTTGTGTATGCTTTTATCCTGAGTCCGAAGGTACCTGTCCATAAGCCATACTTGGAAGACGTTGTTAAATTACGTTTTTGAGGACCTTCGGAGGATGAAGGCCCCCAACAGTAGCCCCTCGCAGTATTAATTTGTTTAAAATGATGAATTACTGTGACATGGACGAAGGCCTTAAGCCGAAGGTCCGAAAAAACACCTTCCCTTTGCTAGAATAGTATCAGTCAATGACAGACGGGACCCTCCAACTCGGGGCACATCGAGCGTATAAATAAGAACTCACCCTGACCACATTTGGTACGCTCTATGTGCCACTTGCTTGATTTGCTCAATTTTATAGCTCTTGCTCACCAACGCTTGCTTAGTTTCTCAAGCTTTCTAAGCTTCGGCTTGGAGTATATGTTTTTGTCATTTCCGAAGAAAGATGTCTCAAGACAAGAAAGTTGTTGCTGAGACGAAGCTAACCGAAGAGGAGAAGCTTTTTGAGCAGAAGAAGGCTGTGAATCCTTATATAGCTGGGTTTTTAGAATCAATGGCAAAATTGAATACAGAAAAAATTACAAAGGAGATACTGGAGGGCCTTTCTGAAGATACTGGTGACAGTGACAATTATGATGCTGAAAGTGGGGGTGAGGATTCCGAAGATCGACCGTGAAGGCCAAGCCATGTAATTTTCGGTAAGTCGAGCATCAAGCAAAGTCACCTTGAGAGTATGAGGGGGAGGTACTTTCAAGATATTTCTATTATGAAGGCCGGTGAAGATAATAACACTCCTGCGCCTGAGGAGAATGAAGTTGTGACTTTCCGAAGCTTCTTTAAAGCTAGGCTTCGGTTCCCATTGAGCAGGTTTGTAGTGAAGGTGCGGAAAACCTTCCAAATTTTCCTTCATCAACTGACCCCCGAAGCCATATTGAGGATGGGAGTCTTCGTCTGGGCAACAAGAAGCCAAGGGGTAGAGCCCAGCGCAAAATGCTTCTGCAGCATGCACGAACTCATGTATGAGACGAAGGCCACGGGGAAGGAACAGTATCACAACAACTTCGGTTGTTACGGGTTTATCGCCCGTCCCAACGCAAGTTACCCAGTGCCAACATTTCGAAAGAGGTGGTCAGGGAATTGGATGGAAGAATGCTTTATGTGAAGAACGACTTAGTGGCGAGGGGGGATGTTAAGGAGGTTATTATGCGCCCCATTTGGTCCCGCTTCGGCCTTCGAAGGCCGAAGGTTGAAATCGATGAAGCCGCCGAAGCATGTCAGAAGGCCTTTGGTACTGTCTGTTTTTTCATTGGTATAAGAGATTTAATCCAAGAGCATATAGCTTTCAGAGTATGGCCGCTTGTAGAGGATTGGGAGATGCCGACGGAGACTGTCACCGAATCTAGCGAAGGTGACTTGGTTCGACTAAAATACACCTTCAGATATGGAGATAAATTTGATGAACCCAATGACGACTGGCTGAAATGTATCGAATCTATAAGTGATGAATTGCTTGGGCCATATTCCAAAGCAGAAGATAATGCATTATCCACATCCTTCAGGGGCCAAGGAAAAAAGAGATTGAATAGAGTTTTTGATGCTATTGGTTTTGTTTACCCTGACTACAGCTACCCGCTGCAGGGACGAGGAAAGAAGAGGAAGATTGCTGCTTCGGCCAAGATTGCTGCTTCGGGCACTTCAGATGAGCCTGCGCCGAAGAGCAAAAAGTTGAAAGTCCTTACTCACCGACCACGTTATATTGAGCCGACCGTGGTGCCTGAGTTTGGCGGGGAGACTTCATCAGCTGCTGAACCAAAGGAGCCCATTCCTCCTACGCAGAAGGATGAAGAACCGGCTACCATACCGAAGGCGCCCTTAGCCAAGCAAGCTGAGTCAAAGACTGGTAGATAGAAGGCCGAGGAGCCAAAAACTGAAGGAACAAAAATGTTAGAAATTTTAAGCCCTGCGGCGGAAGTAACAGTGTCGAAGGCACAAAAAGGTCTTGCGGCAACTCCGAAAAGAAGAAGGATGGCAAATGTACTAGACGTGCTAGAAACAGTAAAGGCTTTAAGCTCTACTCCTTCCAGGAAAATTGCCGAGGCTTCAAAAATGCGAATCGAAGCTGAAACAAAGCCGGCCGAAATCGAAGCTACAGTAAGCCAAGCTAGTGCCGAAGCTGGGCCTTCAGAGCTTGCCGAGAAAAAACCTTCAGAAATTGAAGAGAAAGCAACAGAAGAAAAAGCCTCAGAGCAAACTTCGCCTGAAAAGGTTGCTACTCCTGCTCCCAAAGCTTTGGAAGAGAGCATTGATTATATCATCCGCCATGCTTCGGGAAAGATGCTTTCTTCGGAAGAAAAACGAGAAGCTTACCATTATGCCCAAAAACTGAAATACCCGAAGGGGGCACTGGTGTTTAATGGCAGCGGAGAAGAAGATTTTTTATATGTCTCCTGGATAACAAAGAGATATCCGTCAGCCGGGAGATAGGAAGAAGCTTCGGATTCCCGAAGTTAGAGGATGGCCTCTCAGTATTCTCGAAGGATGAATTAGCTGACAGTTTAGCATATAATAGCATAAAGGTATGAAAATCAATTTTTGTATTTGAAAATGAATTTTTTGTTTATGCTTAATACTATACTCCTCTTGCAGGGCTTGATCCTTAGCAATGCCCTCAGGGCACAGAAAAATATCAAAGATGAAGGGTGTACAATAGCTCTGAACAACCTTCGCTCAGAGGTAATTGAACTAAGGAACGAAGGCCTTGAAAAGGATAAAATATTAATTTCATTGGTAAACAAAATAAAAGAAGACGAAGCCAGTTCCAAAGCTAAAGCCGAGGCCCAGAAGAGTGAAATTGAGGATCTTCGGAGACAATTAGCTGAGGCCAAAGTAAAATGCGCTGTTGCTGAAGCTGATCGAGATGTCAGCGAATACTGGAAAAATTATTTTGAAAAGACAGTTGCAGAGCTTCATGCATCGAAGGAGAGATGTTTTGAAAAATCTGTGGGATGCGTGAAAAAGATGAAGACTAGCTTCGCCAACGTGGGCGCCTACTCAAACGAAGACAACTTTATACTAGGCGACCCTGAGGGAGTTATCGAGTGGATCAGTGGAGAAGCCGAAGCTTTTGAGGAGATCTTAAGTGATCGTGGGGACGTCTGCGCCTTCTCTGGCGCGAGAGGAGTTGCAAATGTCTTGGAGAAGGCGGGTTGCGAACATGTTAAAACCTTGGCCCAGGCCAAAGCTTCCTTCTCTGTTGACGACACGAAGGACCCCTCGGCCGAAGCAAGGTTATTGGGCGGCAAATTTTTCACTGATATTTGGGACAATGGCGGCCGAGAAATGGCTCATGAAATAATGAAGAAGAGCGAAAAAGATATCCATGACTCTCGAGAAGCGGCAAAGAAAGCTAAGAAGGCCGCAGAACTTGAGAGACGGATAGGTATTGTTTAATGGCTTGTAGCTTTGTTGTTTGTTTTCGAGGCTTCGAACTGATTGATTTTTTCTGTCGCAGCTGATCTACCTCCTCCACCGGAGCCATTCGACCCCCTAGCCGACCCGGAAACAAAGAAAGCGATAGAAATCATTAATATGGCCGAAACTATTGTCGACGAAGTTGTTACCAAACTGCTTAACGAAAATTCTGAAGGAAGAAGAGTAGCTATTGTAAAAACATTTCTAGGATATTAATGTAACATTTGCTGAACTATGTGTGTAATATTTGGTGTTTATAAATTTGAATGCAATATGTGAATTGTTTGTAATTCAGTTCTTTGTGATGCATGAAACTTTATGTACGTACCGTTTTGAGCCTTCAGCGAAAAAACACCTTCCCTTCTTTTCATGCTTTGTAAAGAAGAGTTTCTATGCCTCGTAAGAATCATCCACACTTTGTAAAAACATCAATGCTTCATAAACAATAGATCCCTTCTTCCACATTAGAACCGATGAAGCTGTAATTCTCAGTTTACTTTGTGCCTTGGCATCTTTTCATTTTTTTTTATAAAGCATTCTCCGAAGATCGGCTTCGTTTCCAATTGATGTCGTTGATGTGATATGATGTATGATGTGAAGCTATGCGATATGATGCGATGATATGATGCAAAGAATGATGCTAATGCCGAAGACACATACCCACGCTGAAACACAATCTCTGCGTCCACTTAGGAACCATCAAAATCTCTTTGTCGTTTATTTTTTGGCTTCACCGCTTATTTTTCGGTGTAAGTTCTGCATCCCCTTAGGGACGTCTTTTGAACTTCTTCGCCTTCTATTTCGGCGGTATTCACGTTGACTTTTCGCGCTTCGCCTTATATTTCGGCGGTATTTGGCTCTGCATTCCCTTTGGAACGACTTTTGAGCAGAAAACTTACACTGCGCTCCCTTGGGAATGACTTTTTGTAGCTTCGGCAAACTTACAATGCGCTCCTTAGGAACGACTTTTTGTAGCTTCAGTAAAACTTGCAATGCGATTTTTAGCTCTGCATTCCCTTAGGAACGACTTTTGAGCTTCAGCAGTTTTTGAGCTTCGTGAGTCTGTGGGAAAGATATATTTCACTATGACAAGAACGAAGCTATTACAAGAAATTAAAAATGACAAGAAGACTAGATTTACATTGATTGTTCCTTATTAAAAAGAAAATGATAATGAATGTAAAAATGCTTTAGAGGTAGGATATCTCTCAATAGATGTGTTTTGATTCTGGCATAGTACTATTGACTGTGTGAGCTTCGGATTCCTCCCTGAGATCTCGCTGCTGATGAGTCTGATGGCTCTCTTCTGGCTGCTGACCTCGTGAATAGGCAGGTTGTAGTGGCGGCGGAGGTGGAAGCTGTTGCCAAGAAGCCTGTGGCTAACTAGCCGAAGCAACAGAAGCTGCAGGATGATTATCCACATATTCTGGTATGTAGGGTGAGTGACACGAAGCAGTGTGCAGGACCTGCTTCGGTTGACTTTGCCGGGCTTCGGCTTCTGCGATCTCCTTCTGCTTTTGGATGGTAATTTGGCACATTCTTGTAGTATGGCCCTTGTCTTCACCACAAAATAGGTAGTAGATCTTCCTAGGCTGGTCCCCATATCTTCCTCCGAAGCCCCTGGCGCCTCTGCCTCTTGGAGCTGGCGGCCGAAAAGAGCTTTGTTGCTGCCCCGAAGATTGTGAAGTATACTGCGGCCTCTGCAGCTGACTTCCTCTGTCATCACCCTGAGTGGAGTTGTGAATTCACCTGACATGCCTCGGGTGGATTCTTCCTCCGAAGCCCCTAGTCATCTCAGAGAACCTGTAAGCTTCCTCCCTTCTTTGGCGGAAGTCATTGTCAGCCCTGATGTACTCATCCATCTTTTGAAGCAGCTTCTCCAGAGTCTGTGGAGGCTTTCTAGTGAAGTACTGGGCAGTAGGTCCTGGACGAAGCCCCTTAATCATGGCCTCAATGACAATTTCATTGGGCACTGTAGGCGCTTGTGCTCTCAGACGAAAGAACCTTCGGACATATGCCTGGAGATACTCCTCATGATCTTGCGTGCACTGAAACAGGGCCTGAGCTATGACTGGCTTCATCTGAAAGCCTTGGAAACTTGTCACTAGCATATCTTTGAGTTTCTGCCACGAAGTAATAGTCCCCGGCCAAAGAGAAGAATACCATGTTTGAGCCACATTCCGAACTGCCATGACGAAGGACTTGGCCATGACGGCTACGTTGCCTCCATATGAAGATATAATTGCTTCATAACTCATCAAAAACTGCTTCGGATCTGAATGCCCATCATACATGGGGAGCTGAGGTGGCTTGTAGGATGGGGGCCATGGGATAGCCTACAGTTCTGCTGCCAAGGGAGAAGCATCATCAAAGGTAAAGGTATCATGATTAAAATCATCATACCATCCATCCTCGTTGAACAAGCCTTCTTGATGAAGCTCCCTGTGTTGGGGCCTTCGATCTTGTTCGTCTTGAGCAAGATGGTGTACTTCTTCAGTAGCTTCATCGATCTGCCTTTGAAGATCAGCCAGTCGGGCCATCTTCTCCTTCTTCCTTTGTACTTGCTGATGGATTATCTCCATGTTTCTGGTTTCTTGATCCAACTCTTCTTCCTGGAGTGTTGGACAAGTGGCCTTCCTCTTCTGGCTTCGGGCCTCTTGGAGAGAAAGGGTCTCCTAATTTGGGTCCAGTGGCTGTAGTGTGGCAGCCCCTGGCGCTGAAGCTTTCTTCGGCGGCATGACGAAGGTCAGTGCTTGCCGAAGGTGGTCAAAAAAGGGTTCACCGGAGGTGGGCGCCAATGTTGGCGACTTGTTCTCAAGTGCTATGAGTTAAGAACAAGGCAACACAAAATGTTAAATGTTAATACCCTTCGTCCATCGAAGCATTATTTCCCTTAGGATATAATGATCTTTAGACGGAGGTCATGAAGGACATACCTTCATCATTGTAGTATATGTTAAAATAGAAGAAGAAACATATGGCATATAAGAAACAACATAAATGATCATATGACATTGTTGATTCATTCTTATTATATAATCATGAAAAAATAGGAACAATATTGAATTACAAAAGTACCTTCGGCTTGTCAGAAGGTAAAAGGGTACAAGCGTGACGCAGGAGCAGGTCCAACTCAGCGTGAACAGTATGAGGGTACTGTTCATCTATTTATAGGCACAGGACGCAGCTGGTGAGAAATTACAGTCATGCCCTTTACATTTATTATTGACTTGTAGATAAATCTATGAGGACTAAACAACCCTTTCCCCTTTAAGTTGGTTCCTTTTTCTGCGATTGAGCCGAAGCTCCCTTGAGCGTAGCTTCGGAACAGCGGCAGCCTTCGTCATGACCATGCTCCTCCCGTTGTGTATGCTTTTATCCTGAGTCCGAAGGTACTTGTCCATAAGCCATACTTGGAAGACGTTGTTAAATTACGTTTTTGAGGACCTTCGGAGGACGAAGGCCCCCAACAGAGACCATCATTAATATTTTCATCATCTTTTTCAGGGACTTGTTGCAAGCTGAGGGCACCAGGAGACCCTTGTTTGCTACTGATCAAGGTATGTGAGCACAAGCAGTTAGATTGCATTTTTCTAGATTGGTTCAAACAATTCATAAATCCATTAGTCTGTTGAGTGTACATTTTAATTACCTTGCATTTTTTAGATGGGTTCAAAAAAGATGTATCTTGAGTATTGCAATAACTATAATTATTACCTACGAAGGAGAAGGGTGCTTGTTTTCACTACCATCCGCATTGTTTTATTGTGGTATAAGTTGCAACTGAATAGATTGAATAAGAAGCATACCAAATACGGTTCTTTGTTACAAAGAGATTTGGAAAGGGAAAGGCGACTGGACCGTTTGTACCATGGGACCGAAGCCAACTGCATTAGTGAGTTGTGTATGCGCAAATTTGTTTTTCACAGGTTATGTCGCCATTTAAGGACCCATGGGATTTTAGTGGACTCTATCAATGTCTCAATTGAAGAACAGGTAGCCATGTTTATGAAATTTGTTGGCCATAGATGGACAAATAGATCTGTTGGTTTTGAATTCTTGTGATCTGGAGAGACAGTTAGTAGGTACTTTAACGCTATTTTAGATGCTTTATGTGTCCTATCACGTGACCTCATTACCATGAGAACCACGGAGACACATCCAAAGATATCTAATAGCTCGGGAAGGTTTCATCCATACTTTGAGGTAACATATATATAACTGGAGTCCATCCTTATATCAACCTTTAACTTGTACTAATAAAATTATGTTTTTTCATTGTTGTTAGAAATGTATTGGAGCACTAGATGGCACACATATACTAGCATGGGTTCCTATTTATATGCAAGATAGGTTCAGGGGTAGAAAACACTACCCAACATAGAATGTATTAGCTGCGATGGACTTTGATCTTAGGTTTACGTATGTGTTGGCTGGATGGGAAGGATCAGCTCATGATTCCTTTGTGCTCCAAGACGCACTGTCACGCCCTTCGGGCTTAAAAATTCTTGAAGGTATTAGTAAAGTCATAAATATATATCATATTTTCTCTTTTAAATGCATAGCTAATTATAGTAAAATCCAATTGTAGGTCATTACTTTCTAGCTGATGCTGGTTATGCAGCAAGACCTGGCATACTACCCCCATATCGTGGTGTTCGGTACCATCTTAAGGAGTTTCAGGGTACTAGACGACCAGAAAATCCAAAGGAATTGTTCAACCTACGCCACTCATCTCTTAGAACAACAATTGAACGGGCATTTGGCACACTTAAAAATAGATTTAAGATACTAACAAGTCAACCATTCTTCCCTTTGAAAACTCAAGTGAAGATAGTTTTGGCTTGTTGTGCATTACATAACTTTATAATAGATGATGGTCCTAATATTTATGTATATGATGATGAGACCTGGTTTCAAAGCCTTCCAAGAAGCAATCGTTCCCATGTTGACATGAATAGAGACAACCAACAATGGGCTAACATGCGTGATCAGTTAGCTCAACAGATGTGGGACGATTTGGAGCACAATTGATGTATTTGTGTGGCTGTTTTGTAGTGATGTATTTCAGACCTATTTTTTGTATTGTGTCATTGTTTGTATTGTTGTTTTGGACCTTAAGCAGTTGCTTTGTATTGATTATTAAGACCTAAAGTGCCTATTTTTTATTGATATTTCCGATCTTAAGTGGTTAGTTTATACTGCTACTATATTGTTGATGCCCACAGATGGGCAAAGGGAAGGATAAGGTTGATGGTGACAACTATACTCATGAGAGGACCATTCTATGGGATGAGGATCAAACAAAGTTCTTGCTTGGTTGGTACATGGACTCATAAAGGATCAACATGCCGGTTTTAAGGTTAAAAAACAACACCACTTTAAGTGTGCAGAATCATTGAATAGACAATTCAATATGGGGGTAACAGCAACTCAAGTGGAAAGACATTTTAGGCATTACAAAGAAAATTGGAAGTTCATTGCAACAGCCTTAAACAAGAGTGGTAACACTTTTGACACAACAAGGTCTATGGTAATCATATCAGAATCAGAGAAGGAAAAACTAAACGTATTCTGTTTTTCAATTTTAATTCTATTTTCACAGCATGGTCCATGAATATTACTAACAAACATATAACTGGATGCAGGATAGAGCAAGGAGGCTCCTTTCAAATCCCATCAAATTCTTCAATGAAATGCAGGAGCTATTCCTTGACAGTAGTGCTGATGGATCTCTTGCCATGGATGCTACTACTTGCCTAAATGAAAGTCAACCTGTCGATGATAATGATAATGATGATGACATATGCAATGATGTCTCCAACTATGGTCAACCTGAGGATGACCTAGGTGATGACTTTGACACTTTACCATCTCCTAAAATTCCATCTCAAGTTATCGAGCAGAGCTCATCTAGCTCTGGAATCAAGCGTCCAAGAGGAGATGCCATACCAGTCAAAAGAGATGTGAGACCGCGGAGCCGCATGGCAAAGATAGGAGATGAAATCAACACTACTTTGATGGATCTCCGGAACGAACTTAAACAACCACCACCTCCACATGTTATACCTTCTTTGAACTCTGATGTCGAATTATGGCAAAGGCTTGAAAAATGACATTGACTACTGATCAAAAACTGATAGTTGGGACATTTCTAGCATCAAAGGATCAAAGGGCATGCCTGGTTTCTTATCCGCTTCAGCTGAAACAACATTTCAGTCATGGGTATTCAAGTTTTTGAGTGATTCAACACTACTGTGAAGTGATTAGGTGATTCACATATCATTAGTTTTATTGTTTCAACTTGTACTTAGCTGATATGTTTTGCACTTGTTTTAGGCTCAACCAGGTACTCTTTTGTGGATGGAAGGGTGGTGTTGTTGGCTGGTTGTTTTGCTGTGAATTCCTTAGGTGGTTGCCTATTATTTTGCTCAGTGGCCAGGTGATGTATATGGCGGTGGTGATGCCTGATTCTTTTGCACGTCTTCTAAGCTGATCAATAAGGCTTAAGGAGATGGATGGTACTGCTCATAGCTGAATGTTTAGCAGCATTATATATACATATTTGTGTGTGTGTTGTAATAGCAACTACCTCAGACTGTTTCGAATCTATTTTAGACCTATTAATCACCTGTAATGAACATGTTGTGGAGCAATTATGAACTGATTATTAGCTTATCATGCTCATGTGATTAAAGTGGTGTAAGATTCTTATATTCTTATATATGTGTTCATGTGATGCACCTATTTAGTTTATGTGGCGTGAATGGAGTTTGGTGAACAACCAAACAGCTGCCACACATTGACATGTATGCCTAAATTTAGGCGTGGCAACAATCCAAACAGGTTCCACACTTTTTAAAGTCAAGCCTAATCTTAGGCGAACACATGAACCAAACACAAGCTAAGCTAAGGCAGATTAAGCAAGCCACAAATGTGGCAGCTAACTAAGCTTAGGCGTGGCATCCTAAGCATAGAACCAAACATGCCCTAAGTGCTAAGTCAGTGACACATGTGAATAGTTCTTCAGGGGCACGGTTTAAACGACTCGGATAAGATTAAGTTCGGGGACCCCGATGCAAAGTCGTTTTCCTTTAAACCTTTATGTTTATTCTTTTCAAATGAGCAGAGAACTTGGAAAATTCATAACTTGAGTTATATTCAACCAAATTTGGTCAAACAAATTTTGCTAGACAAACACACAAAAATTCACCATAGACAAAGCTAAAAGAAAGCATAACAAAAAAAGCATTTGCTTTTCAAAAACATCACAAGCAATGGTTATAACAAGAAGGCGCTCTTTTAAAAAGGTTTGGTTCATATTTTATAAAACAAGACATAAGTTTGAAAATATCTTAATCATAAATATACAAATATTAGGTTCACCATTTTAATATTTTATAAAATTCATATGTAGTATTCTAAGATTAAGGGTTCATAAGATGATAAAACACATTACAACATTATTTAACTTTTTTAACCTTCTAGAAAAGATTTATGTTATATACCTAAGGTTAATGAGTTATGAAACACATTATGAAACATTAATTGATGAGAAGCTAATATATAACCCTAAACATGTTTTATGTGGAAAGATAATAAAACAAATAATTATCTTTACTTTTTACTAAGAAAACACTTAGCCTAAGTTTGTTAAGAAAACTATATTCAAACCTATAAGTCATCAATTTTAAAGATATGAACATCAGTTATATTATTTTAACATTTTTTTAAGGAAACTCTATGCTAAAGAAGCAATTTATATACACACACATGCATAAAACTTGAATACAAAACTAAATCATACTTTATGCATAAATATAATTACTTATATTTTATTTTTATTAAGAAACATATGGTCTACAATTTTTTATAGGTCCCGTTTGTTTCCTTTCATATTGAGGAATTGGAATCTTACTAATGGAATAGGCTATTTTTTAGAATGTGACATTCCACCACTTTCCAAAGTTATCATATAAGCCTATCTCAAATTCATGGAGTGGGAGATGGAAATTGATTCTATAGATTTACATGCTATTTTTCCGATGTACAACTTATAGCACACTCTTCTACTTGCTTCGCTATAACATAAATGTAGTATATAATTATCTCTCTCATATGATTTAGGATAATATACAAATATATTACATATATAAATATATGAACTTAATTAGTTTTGTCTAAATTATAATTATTAAAATGGAATTCAATTCCATCGAAACAAACGGGGCCTTAAATTTCTATTTAAGAAGGCTATACTTAAACATCTATATTGAACATTGCTATATTATGAAAATATGATATCTATTAATAGACCATCTTAATATTTCTTGTATAACAATCTTAATTTAAATTAAACTATGAAAATACGTGAACTGTTGGAAACACTGATTAAAAATGTTTATCACATAATTATGAAACTAACAAAACCATTTCTATTTTATTTGGGTTCCTAATATATATTTTATAATAAAACCTATAACAAGGACATACACATAAATAAAGGTAGACTAGAAGGGGTAGCTAGTAAATTTGCATTTTTTGTACGGATAACACTTTGAATAACTATCTCTTATTTGTGGTTAAAAATATGAAATATTTCTTTCCTTTCTTATTTATAAAACAACGCATAGATCAGTCACAAATCAAATTAAACTTACTACTATTTATTAAGGCTGCAAGAGTAGTCTGTCATGTTCGTCCAGCCCACATCTAGCTAAAATTAAAAAAACACACATGTCCTCAAGGGGATTTGAACCTGTGACCTCTCAAGCAGAGGACAAGAGTAGGTACCACTACACCACATGTGTGTTTATGTCTACATCTATGACAGGAAACACATCTACTACATCTCTCACCAAGCTCACTTGCTACCCTTGCACAATGCGTAGTAGTAGATAAGTATCACCGAGATTCTTGAATTATATTTTTGGATGGAGGTAATATTATTTAAAGAAGAGCTTTGTATGCGATTTCTTTTGTTTGATAATGTTTTATACTTAAATTCTCTTTTTGCATGTGTGACATTTATTCTTCGTAATATTTTTTTCATGGATCAGACTTGTGAGTCATTTTCATAAACCAACGTCAAACATGAATCCATGTTTCTTACTTAAAACCCCGAATAAACACCATGAGCAGGAGGCACTCGCGTTGGCGTCGCTCATCGATGACGAGAAGAAGCTTGGCGACAAGCTCCCGCGAAGCCGCCGCTTGGACGTGGTCCAGAGCAGCTGCACCGCGCTGTCCATCGTTAAGCAAGGGGCCTCATGGTTGTCGCCAACGTCGACGACTCTTGGGTTGTTCTGGACACCGCATCCGACGACAACGGCATGACGCCGTCCAGCTCATCGTCCACCTGAAGCCCAACCTGCCACGTAAGTCGCTACTGACCGGACATGAATTCTTGTGCGCTGGGACGATACACGTTGCTGACGTTGTGTGAGTGTCCTCGAACATGATGTATGTAGTGGAGTAGCGCATCCGGTGGTTCAACGGTCAGGGGTACTACCTCGCTGATGAGCTCGGGGTGCACTTCGTTTGCAGCCCAACCAAGAGTCATCGGTACTCGTTATGTCGCGCGCATTCGACGACTACTATATCGAGGATTGTGGCGTCATCTTGCCGCCGGAGGTGACGTAGAGGAGGATCGACAACAGTGACCAGTTCGTCTTCCTCGCCACCGTCAGGGTAGCTTTTGTGCCGGCCTGCCTTTAATTCTCTTCGCAAACACACACTTGCTTTTTTTGTTTAAGCACGAGCGTATGGTGGTGCGTGTCTAATGACTAACGATCGATGTACGAGGGAATTTCTTCCGGCATGTGTGGAACATGCTCTCCAATGATGAGATCATACAAATCGTGGCATATATCGAAGTCTGCATGATAGTTGCAATGTAGTGGTGAAACAACTAGATTAAAATAACAAAATTTATGTATGGCTAGGATCATAAATTGATTATGAAACATTTTTTCACAACAGTATAACACACATTTTATATATAAGTTATCTTAGTATACTGGTATTATATATTCACGTTGCAACGCACGGGCACTCAGCTAGTACATTTATAAGTATGCAAAATAGGAAATTTGCACAAAAATTGATGGCCTTCTCCATATTTTATTGCACTAGAATTTGTGTATTACAAATTTTGATCATAAGAATGTGAAGAGGATTTCGACAAAGACGTGGATGATTCTAAATCTAGTCATGCGCCGATCATCTTCATGTGAGAGAATTCCCATAAAATCCTATATGTTTTGGTAATGTTTAAGACACTTATGTCGTTCAGGTTATAATAAAGTACTCTACTCTTATTTAGGTTTGGAGCATTGTTTTTTAATATTTTAAACTTGTAACTTATGTGTCAAAAAATGATCATGACACATATATGTTATGTATTTAGTTTTACCCCTAAAATCAGGTGTGACAATAGCTCCCCAACCCTATAATCGTAACAAAAAAAATCCTATGAGAATCACCAAATCACCACGAATGCTTATGGAGGATAAATCGGACAATAATATCCATCCCTATTTAAATTATAATTATGATATACGTTCTTAATTATTAATAATTTATAATCCGTTTGATTTTTTATCTTAAATTTGACCGACTCTTATTTTTAAAAAAATCACAATTATTATAAATTTTTACTTTAATATTATTTAGCATATAATATACTTTATTTTTGTCTCTGAATTTTTGAATTTTTCAGTTTTTCATGAAAATTTTGAATAAGACAAGCCGGTCAAACTTGGTCCAAAAAAGTCATACGAATTATAAATTGTCGTATAAATTGGGACAGAGGAGGTACAAAACATTCTTTTTGGGGCAAGACCGAGACTCACTTGATAGTGAAAATTCAACTAAGCCGTCTTAGTTCCAGCATCTTAAGAAAATACAACATGCTCCGGGCAGTTCAAGTACCGTCTTTCAGGAATCTGCAGCATCTATCCTACATAAACCGATTGTTGTCCTAAGCGACATTCATATCAACAATAGTGCCAGACAAGTCCATCGAAAGATGTTACATGATATAAAACGTTCACATGCAATCATTTGGTTTTATCCTCATCTGCACCTTTACAAGAACCATCGTACGCAGAGGTAAAGAAGGTGATCTGATTCTTCTGAAGAAACCTGACAGTAAAGCCATTGGAATGATTCAGGTTAAGCTAAAAAGGTTGCAAGCATAACTCTGAAGCAAGAAAGCATACTTGAGAACGTCCAGCAGTTTCAGCTGTAGCTTGTTCAACGCATCTTCCTCCATATTGACAGAAGCAAGTAGCTCTGGCAATTTTACTGCAAACTTGCAAGTCAGCAATTTAAGATTTTTTTTATTATGTACAGAAGGGCATGACAAGGTAACATACTCAACACGCTTGGGTTGGTGACAATCACACAGTAGCCATATAACCAAGCTATATCAATTATAGTAGTCATTAGATTACTAGATAGGAATATCATGTGCTGAAGAACAAATCAACTTGTCATGTTTCTATTTTTTGGGTTGTCTTCTTGAACTGAAGCCTTGTGGGCTAATTACTGTATCGACATGGTCCATTCATTATGACCAAGCACATAAACATCCCCATAATTCATCTGAAGGGGATCCGATCTATGGACTGTTTCCCACTCACCCACATATCATCATGTATTAGTATTAGTATTACCGATCAGCAGTGGACTTCGGTTTTCAAAAGTTCAAACGCCTAAAGAACACAAAAGACTAAAATAAAATCCTGAGCAGTTTAATAGGATACTATAAAATTTCAAGTAGGTAATTTTAGTAGTATGGCAAACAGAATATAATTTAGGGAAAAGCTATTATTCATAAGTTTCTATTTGTTTTCAGTTTACTTTGTGGAAGCATTTTATCTGTTACCATTTCCAGTGCAGATCAAATTATGAACTGGAAATTTGGACGGTGGCAGACCATTTTGCTTTTTTCCCCTCCATAAACTTAAGGCTCTCCTGCAT
This sequence comes from Zea mays, assembly GCF_902167145.1. Lineage (NCBI taxonomy): Eukaryota > Viridiplantae > Streptophyta > Magnoliopsida > Poales > Poaceae > Zea > Zea mays. Next base: position 132,095,276 of record NC_050100.1, on the reverse strand, counting down.
CACAAGGAGGCCACTTATTACTGTTTTAAATTAAACAAGAAAAATATCTAACTAGTTAGAGCATCTCCATTAGTTCCATAAAAAACCCTCTAAACTCATATTTAGCAAGTTGGTAAATACAATTTGGAAACAAAAACAACCTTAGCCTCAAACTATTCCTAATTCTTAGATTGTTAAATATTTTTAAATGAGTTAAATGCATGAGCAGCCCTTAAAGTCGTTAAGAGGAGCCACTTTGGTCCCATAAACTTTGAAAACACATTTCTAGGCCCCATAAATTGTTAAGTGTGTACCACAATGGTCGGTATGGTCCAAAAAAATAGATCTGTGATGCACCATGTTACAAGTTTAGGGATGTGTAGTGCACCATAAAACACATTTAGGGACCCAAAAAGCACTTACAAAGTTCAAGGGCCTAAGTGGCACCCTTTGATAAGTTTAAACGTCACTGGTGTCAAATCAGTTTTTCTAGTTATTACTTGCAGCTTTAAATTTGGTTTCATTTGTATGATAAAACTCAATAATCATTGTTCTTCTCTTCATTACTATTTCCATACAGTATGAATCATGGTCGGTTGGTTTCTTCTAAATTTTTGGATCGGTCATCTTCAGACTTGTCAAACGAGGATGAAGAACTCATCTTCCGTAGCTCAAATCATTCAAAGTACATCACTTGTACATGGGTGTGAACTCAATGGCGGGCAAGTGATTTCACAGTGCGATTGACGCGCAAAATAGGCTATTGGTAGTGCGAAACAGCTCCCCAAGTCTGGGGACTAAATAGGGATATTTAGAAAGTTGGTATATTTTGATGCCTCATTTAAGGAACTGTTGGAGCATAATTTATAGTTAATAACACCCTAAATTAATTTTAGAAAATTGTTTTGGAAACTAGTGGAGATGCTCTTAGTAGCCAACTCTAGTCCCTATGCCTATCACCCTCTCCTAAGTCCCTTCACTTTCTGCATCGACATCATAGGCTGCCTCTCGGCATTGTTTAAACCTTGTAACCATCCAAAGACACATGAAGTTAATCCCACCAGAAGCAAGAAAAATAGCAAACTAGTAAGTAGCCAACTCTAGTCCTATGCCTATTTGTTATGGTTGCTAGATCGGTGAGGGATTGGAGCTGCTGGTGGAGGCGGCATGCACATGAACAGGTGAGGGATTGGAGCTGCTGGTGGAGGCGGCACGCACATGAACAGTGCCCGCCAATGAACAGTAGATGCGTAGAGGGGATTAGAGAGGGAGATCGATGGGCAGGAACGCCGGCAGGGGGGCTCTATCCACGGCCGAGCAAGAGGAGGGTTTCTCCCTTCTAATTCTTGCCTACTTTATTTCTCATCCATTGATTACATAAATATGCCGGTTGGCCGTTCCTATCTAGTTAGAGATCTTTATCTCCTTAAAACTCCCCTAAAAACTCTCAACAAACTACTAACTGATAACCTTCCTAGATAATCTCAACTAATCTTTTATCCTTTGACATGCGCTCCTTATTGCAGCCCCCTTGGGCCCTAACAAGTCTTGACACTATACCCCTCCTAGACAAGCAGCCCGTCCTCGAGCTGCAACATGACGGGTGCCCAAAGGCCGACTCTACTTGACCCAAAACCAAACACCTAGAAGACAAGCCTTTTACATCTCGGCTTATTTTTTTCCGAATCTGAATTTTTTTTTGACCCCATAAGGCAGACACCCTACGCGCATAGGACTTGCACGTGTGTCATCTGGACGAAAGGGGAGCACATGGATGGCCACCTGGAGTAGGTCGCAACAATGACCAGCAGAGGCACCCTCGTGGTGGCCGATAGCGGAATGTGGTGGCGCTAAGCGGTGTGCCCTTGCCGATGACGAGGGGAGCGCTTTCCCTACCACCGCTGTCGTAGAGTTGAAGTTCGTCGCCCGCGGGACACGCACCATGCTCGCACTTGGAGACAGCGGCCCGGCACAACTACTGATGGCCACCCGACAGGGCGAGGTCGTGCTCCCGTGTGCCGAGGTCAACCATCACCAAGGCTGCCTCGAGCATCTGTCGTCGCATCTCCCGCACTCTCTGTCGTGCAAACTACATTACATTAAGGACATGTACAACAATGTTGTCACTAGTGTTCAAACCAGTGAGTAGGACCATATCAAGGTTCATCCGATTCGTGCTCTCCAGTGTGATAACGACCACGAGTTCGATAACTCCGCCTCTCGTTACTTTCTCTCCAACGGCGTTCAGTTGCGACTCTCGTGTCCCTACACTTCCCCTTAAAACAGCCGGGCCGAACGGATCATTCGCACCACCACCAACATGATACGATGCCTACTCTTTCAGGCGTCTCTTCCCGCTAGCTATTGGGCAAAGTCCCTGAACACTGCTACTCATCTCATCAACCGCCTTCCCTCCAAGGCAGTGAGTCACCCCACCCCCCACTTCACCTTGTATGGCACAAGCCCCCTCCTATGCCCACCTTCGAGTCTTTTGTTGTGTCTGTTATCCCAACACCTCCACCACTGCTCCTCACAAACTCTTCCCCGCTCCACTCGTTGTCTTTTCCTCGGTTACTCCCCTGACCAAAAGGGGTATCGATGCCTTGACCTCCTCATCCACCACATCATCTCTCGTCATGTTGTCTTTGATGAGGAGGTTTTCCCTCTTGCTGGCTCCTTTTTTCCTCAAAAAACGCAGGAGAATTGCGCCTCATTATATTAAGAAGGTAAAGCAAGGTCTAAAAATAGACCCATAACAAGGACTTCCTTACGGAGGTCTAAAACTCAGCAACCTGAGAAGATCCATCTAAAACAAAAAACCTACCGACAAAAACCAGCCCACTCTATTCCAGACTAATCCTCAGGGATAGAGGCCGCCAGGTAGGAGAGGCCCTTAGCCCCAGCCAACTCCCACATCATTCTCTCATCCCTCCTCCCCACCCGCCGACGTCGATTGTGTCGACGTCTCCCTTCCGCTGCCCTGTTTCACGCCTGTGCCTCACGTGGCCCCGTCGACGATCGTGGCCCCGCCATTTTCGCCTGAGCCATGCGCGACCTCATCAACGAGTGCAGCCTCGCCGTTCCCGCTTGCGCCACACACAACCCCGACGCCTACGCCACGCACGGCCCCGAAGCCTCCGCCCGCACCACGTGCGGCCCCATCAACCCCGCCCGCGCCACACTCGGCCACGTCGCCTCCGCCTGCGCCGTGTGCGGCCTCATCACCTACTCCCCATCTGGCACGCTTCGCCGACCCCGCCCTTGTCTACCACTATCGCGGGTGGACCACTCCATTGGTACTCGCTGCCCCATCACCTCATTCTTATGCGGAGCCGCCAATCTACCACCCTGACACCATTCATCGTGACTCCGACCACGTTCACCCGACGGTGACTCGTCGCTCGAACGGAGTTCTCCGCCCCGTCGACCGACTGATCCTGACTGCCCACCGCTCCTCCAAATGCCTCCCTGGTTCCCTCCTATGTTCGTGCCGCCCTCGCCGATCCCCACAAGGCATTGCGCTACGGAGGAGTACACGGCCTTGCTGGCCAACCACACCTAAGACCTAGTGCCACATCCACAGGGCACCAACGTGGATACCGACAAGTGGCTTTTCTGCCACAAGCTCACCTCGGATGGCTCGCTCGACCGCTACAAGGCTCGTTGGGTCCTTCGGGGCTTCACCCAGCACCTCGAAGTGGACTACGACGAGATCTTCAGCCCCGTCTTCAAGTTTGCCATCGTTCCCTCTCCCAAGACTGGGCGGTCTACCAGCTCGACGTCAAGAATGTCTTCCTCCACAGCGCCCTGATAGAGGTGGTCTACTATAGCCACCCCACCGACTTCGTCGACTCCGCTGACCTGGTTTGCTGGCTGAACTGCTCCCTGTACGGCCTCAAGAAGGTGTCATGAGCCTAGTACAGTTGCTTCGCATCCTACTTGGCCTCCCTCGACTTCGTCGAGGCCAAGTCAGACACGTCATGTTCATACATCAGCACAGCGATGACACCGTCGACCTCCTACTCTACGTCGACGACATCGTGCTCACGACGTCCAGTGCCGCTCTTCTTCAGCGCATGATCGCCGCTCTTCAGTGCGGATTCGCGATATACCTAGGGCCTCTCCACCACTTCCCAAGGATCACCACCGAGCGGTAGCCTCAGGGTCTCTTTCTCCACCGGCACTAGTACGCTCTCGACATCCTAGAGCGGGCGGGCATGTCCGGTTGCAAGCCCTGCTCCACGCATGTCGACACTCAGGCGAAGCTCTTTGAGGATGACGGGCCCCGGTCGCCGACGCGACAGCCTATCGGAGCCTCATCGGCGCTCTCCAGTAACTGACCTTCTCTCGGCCTGACATCGCCTACGTCGTCCAGCAGATGTGCCTTCACATGCACACCCCACGGGAGCCCCACCTCACCGCTCTTAAACGGATCATTCGCTATCTTCGCGGCTCCATCGACTACGGTCTACACCGACACTGACTGGGCTGGCTATCCCGACACGCGTCGGTCCACTTCCGGTTACGTCGTGTTCCTAGGCGCCAACCTCGTCTCCTGGGCGCGAAGCAGCAACCCGTTGTCTCGCACTCCTTCCCTAAGGCCGAGTACCGCGTTGTGGCCAACAGTGTGGTCGAGGCCTTCTGGTTCCGCCAGCTTCTCCAAGAGCTCCGCAGCCCCCTCGAGCATGCCACCTTCGTCTAGTGCGACAACGTCAGCGTAGTCTACCTCTCTACCAATCCCGGCAGCATCAACACACAAAGCACGTAGAGATTGACCTTCATTTAATCCGCGAGCATGTCGCCGCTGGGGATGTTTGCGTTCTCAGCATCCCGACCACGTCGCAGTTCGCTGACATCTTCACCAAGGCGCTGTCGTCGAGTGTATTCACTAAGTTTCGATCCAGTCTCAACATCTGTACAGGATAGAGTTGAGATTGTGGGGGTGTTAGACTCCTGTTTAGGGTTTTGGCTTGAGCCCTCTTGTATTTACCTAACTACCCATGTGTATTGGGCTTGGCCCACCTATTTGATCTATATAATATGCTCCCAACCCTGATTAGGGTTAGGGTTTCACCCATTCCAACTATCAAGATGACGATGATCATTCAGTTGAACAGCCAATACAAACTCAAGAAGTGGAGGAAGAATCTGAGTCAGGTATACCAACTCAAGGATGAGAAGTGGAAGAAGAATTTGAATCAAGTGGAAGGGTTGTTGCTTTTCAATTTGAAATTGTTCCCATCCCCGCTTTCTACAAGCCGACCCACAGCCCGACGAGCCTATAACAGCATATACGTTTAGATGGTAAGACCATGTTCAGCGGCTTACCCATATGGGCACCCAAAACACTGTTTTGCATTGTAGACTACATTGTTCGCAGAGTGGAGTTTGAATATGGGGATGGGAACGGGTAAGCTGCTAGAGATAGTCTAAAAATAAGCTAGAAATGCGCAAAGTGAGGCTTTGATCCATGGTTGTTGGTTCCGAGCACACATTCACATCCACCTAGCCAATTGAATACACATGTTTTTTATGTTTTATACTCTATACATGATCATAATATAGATATTTTTATGAAAAATAGGGAAAAAGATAAAATTATGTCGTGTCAGACCTAGCCCGCAGTGTGCACCTAAGGTCCAGGCATGACATGTGCTGATCAGGCTCGGTGGACAACAGGCCAGGTTGTGCTCAAGCCGAGCTAAACCATGTCAAGCCACATGTCTTCCAGTAGATCCGACTCATTTGGACATATATACATGTACAATAGTTATGCAGCCGCGCAGGCAGGCAGTGGTGTAAGCAAGATGATGGCCGTGGCGCCGTGCAGGAGGGGCTACCTCGCACCATAGTAAGTCTGCATCATATGAAATTATGAAGTAGTGGCTGATGTTCTGAAGTCTGAAATATCCAGTTCCAGTATTCATATTTGCTATGTTTGGTATTGCCTCCTATATGCTATATTGCTATATATATCAATATACTATACATAGATAATATATATATGTTAGAAATATGGGCTCACACTAGTAGCAGAGAAAATGAAAAGAATAAACACCTTGTTGCAAAGCAAACAGTTTGATAATACAAGGAACATAATTGTTCTGACTTCTTCCAAAGCATTTCAACAAGCAGAATAAACCAATACATATGAGAACACATTTAGTGGACAATTGGACGTACCAAAAAGGCGCAATAGATGCTCAGCTCCATATACAGTTGATGGTGAGACATCACCTTTAACTTCTTCAGCATACTGATCTCGCTCTTTCTTATATAAAAGCATTGCAGGCAATGCTTTATCAAAGTAGCAGCGTAATCCTTTCAGAATCTCAGCATAGGAGTCATTTATCCTTCAACACAACAGAAAAGCTATAACTAACCAAACAATGCTGGTGCTGACAACCAACCAAAGTAAAACAAAAGGACTGAAAAAATAGATATATGGAAAGTGGGATAAAATGGAATTACGAAAACTATAGCACAATGGACTAACAAATAAAAGCATAATCAAAGTTATCAATATGAATAAGCAAAGTGGAAATTATCAGCTTAAGCTATCTGCCATTCAATGATGTAATTGAGATGATTCAATCCAACAACCAAACAATGCTTCATATATGTTACCATTATTAGCACGACTAAATGAACGCCATGACATACTAAACACTATATTTGTTTTGGTTACATGGTAACAACAATACAATCAAACATAAAAAGGCATCCAATTGGCTATAACAGTATTGGTAAAACTAATGAAAGAAAGCTGTCTAAATGGAAAAGGAATTTGCAGGTCCAGAAGCCAGCTTTGTACAGTCAACATTCTGATGGAAACAACCCTTTCTGCTACGCGCGTAAGTAAATTTGTATTATATAATGGTATACAAAAGAGGCTCATGGTTCAGGTAAGGCTATTGCCCAAGACCAAGAGCGAAAATGCATATAGAAAATGAATCCATGTCAGCAATAGAATACTCACTTGCCATCCTTCTTTGCCCGGTGTTCCAAGTACTTCTTTAGAATATCATCAACAGTAGGTGATCGTGGTAGCTTCACAAGCTGCAGGCCAAGGAAATCTCAGGTAGTTGTGGTGAACAAAAAAAGTGAGGCGAATATGGTTATCTATTTCAAAGAAGACTTTCATCTGGTGTTCGGATCAGTTTATCACTAAGGTTAGCTTGTTTTCTTTGAGCTGATAATAAAAAAAACTCGGCCGGCGAGGGAAAGACCGCCCTCCCGGTATTATATTAAGAAGAAACTGAAACATGGTCCCGGACGAAAAAACCCCGAACCCTGGCCCCCATCACTAACGGGCCGATCAACTGCCCACTCTGCAACGGCCCAGTCGGAGGATGACGGGCAGGATATCGATCCCCGAGAGCGGGCGGGGCTCAACTAAGGGATTTTTTTAACTAAATCCGAAATTCACTCCCGAGGGGGATCGAACTCAGGACCTGGAAGTGCTACTCGGAAGCCTTAACCATTACGCTAGAGGCCCTTTCGCTCTTTGAGATGATAATGATATACAGAGTTTCCCTATTTATCAGTGGGTCCAGAAAAAAATACAAACTCAAATATTAGTGTTCTTTTGGACCCTATTGCACGGACAAATCTGTCTTGAGGTTTGATGTTTTGGAGAAATAAATAAATATATGGAAAATGTTTGCCGCATTCTTTGGATCCTATTGCATGGACGGCATTTCTTATTTAACTGCCAATTCAGCAAATGTCTGTAATATTCAAGTGACTACCACAAGGGTTGACAGATTGCTGAATTTCCATTAAAAATAATTGGAATACATGGAGTTATAAAGTCTTCCTTCTGAATGAGAATGGAGTTGCAAAGTCTTTTTCTGAATGAGCTAATGAGCTTGCCACTTGGGCCTGCTGAAATTCCATGCCAATTAACACAAAACATTTTAATATTTAGTCTAGGATATGAGACATCAAATGGTACATGAGAATATGAGATACTAATGAAGGGTAAGAGACAGAGAACTAAATACCTTACCCATCTGCGTAACAAACTCCCAATCATCCACAAGTTGCTTCTTCAGTGGCAAAGGAAACTGCAACACTAGTAGACTATGTGATGATCTTTTTTCCTTGTCCTGAATCTTCAGAGATAGTAATTAATATGTTACAAGATAAGCACAGTGGTTTGTTAGTCTCTTAATTTGCTAAAGCAGATAGCTAAAACATTGAATTTTGAGTCAGCTGCTGGCACTAAGGATGGGTGGGTAATAAATTCATACCGGTACTATGATAGCTCCAACACTTTGAAATGAACTATGCAACATTTTCAGTGCTTTTATTTCCACACATTCAGCTGTAAGTAATTCTTTGTTGAATGTCATTGTTATTGATGTTTGAAAAATGAATATCAGGCTTTGGATCAATTTAGAAAGCACCCGCATGGATTGCCTGATTTTTCTTTTAAGGCCCTGTTTGAAACCTTTAATAGTTAGCTGCTAAAATTAGCTATAGAGGTTCCAAACACACCCAACTAATACACCAACTAATTATTATCTACCTCACAGCCAACCATTAGTTCATTAGCTGGCTCAATCCAGCTAACAATTTGTTAGCTGGATAACTATTAGCTCTAGGAGTTCCAAACAGGGCCTAAGATGTGGAATAGAGAAAAAATGGTAGAACCTCATTATAAAAGGAAACAAGATATTTGACTTGTCCCAGGGAAGGGAGTAGCAATTTAAAGAAAGCTATACTAGGTTACAACCAAGGGAAAACATTCCCAGCAACATTGTTATTAAAACGTCGCTTAAACGACGTTTAAGCGTCGTTTAAGCGAGAAAACGTTATTAGGAGCTGGAACGTCCGAACGTTTTAGAAAACTGGCGTAGAACGTCCGTTTTGGATGTTTAAACGTCGTTTAAGCGTCCTAAACACGTTTTAGGACGTTTTACGCGTTCTGGGGACGTTTTACCCATCTGTGGGCCTTTCCTGGGCCTTTAGGGTTTAGGTCCAGCCAGCGCGTACCCGTGGAGGCTTCCTCTCCAGCGCGGAGCACTCCTTAGTCGGCTGCCCTCCTCTCCTCCGCCGCCACAGCAGTCAGCAGACATCAGCAGACCGCCGGCCGACCGCCCCACAGGTATGCCGCTGCCCTCCACTGACCTCGGCTCCCCCTACTCCCTCCTCCCACAGGCGGACAGGCCCACAGCAGACCGCTGCGCGCCTGCGCCACCGCCGGCCGACCGGCGACCGCAAGACCAGCAGCCAGCGCCCTCCTCCTCCCTCCGCAAGACCAGCAGCCAGCGCCCAAGATCATAGTACCAGCCAGCGCCCATTGTTTTAGGCCCTATTTGTTGATTTTGCTTATAGTGAATCAATCTCTATTTGCTCACAGTAAATTTCAATGGCAACAAATAGTGAGGCATTGTGTGGTTGAACTTGTGTTGTTGAACTTGATCTGTTTCTTTTTGTGCTATTTGGTTTGTGAACTCAAGTACTCAACTTATGTATGAACATATTTTATATTTGAACTTCTATGTCAAATCTGAAAAGACGTTTCAACGTTCGTTTAAACGTTTAAATGTTAAAAAGTTGGTTCATAACGTTTTAACGTTTTACCGCTTTAATAACCATGCCCAGCAAATACATGTAATATCCTGACACTGCTGTGATTGCAAATATGAGTTTTGGGCACTCCATGCGCTCAAGAAATGAACAAGAACATGAAAGACAACATTTCATTTGGCAAATTGCAAAAAAAAATACTCAAATTAAACCAAACAGCAGAAACAATGTATAAAATATATTAATAAACAGTAATTAGCAGAGTATGGAAAGGAAAATTACACTAGCTCAACAATACTATTTGAAAATGCATAGTGTATTATCATTTTGGGTCAAGAAAGTGGAAAGAATATGAAATTCAAGGAAGGATAGGCATATAGCACAAAAAGTTAAGGAATTAAAGTCACCTCAGTCCCAAGCTGACTTTTACGTTTCTTCCCCTTCACTGAAACTTAAACATGATAAAGATAAATTACGCAAACATAACTCAAAAAAGGTATTGACTGCCAATAGAAGGTAATAGACGAAAAACTACAATATAAAAGAAAAGACTGTACTCACTGAGACTCTTAGTGTCATCTTTATCAGCTTTTGCATCCGCTGAACAATGAGCATAGCCAAGTTAATAAGACATTTCAAGAGCAAAGTATGATAGAAACAGACATGAAGAGGTAGAAAACATGTACTCATGAACAGAAGTGTCCAATAAGAACTAATAGAACTGCATGATTGTCTATTATAAAAGGTGGTTAATTTTGCATCACAAAATTATTCCAGCAACGGATGATATACATGTTAAAATAGGGGCACTGGCACAATTGTCCCATTTTCTATTAACTTCATATAACCCCAACATGCAATTTCAGCTTGATCTGTAAATTGTAAATGATCAAAATGTTCAGTTATAGCTAAGTTGTCACAATTCTTGTTTCAACTCTAAACTAGGCACCAACATGATAGGAATTCTTGATTGCATGACACTCCCACAGGCAGCAAGGAATTGAAGATAATAATTTGGCAGAACTATTACCACAAAAATGACTTAACTTGAGTGCAACCTTAGAATTATCCATAATAGTAGAGATAGATTGTCCTAATAGATAATTTAAGGATCAATACAACAAACAGACAATGTATCATATATAGGAGTAGAATCTATCAACCTAGCCATACTCACATGCCCTTTATTCTTAAAGACAACATGGGGATGGGAGGGGAAGGCAAGCTAACCATTGGAGACTTTTGGTTTATGCTGTGTTGACCGTCCAGACTTCATTGTTTTGTCAACTACCTGATTCTTATCAAGCTCTTGTTGTTTGCGCACGTTTTCCTCCGTCAATTCCAACAAGCGGTCATTTGCAACCCATTCATCCCAGCTACAAAAACAACAAAAATTGAATATGTTGAGGAGCATGTGTGCTTAGGGGTGGTAATGGATCGCGATCCAAATGTTCCTTCACAAAAAGTTATGGCCCTTAATAAATTTTAGTTCAAAAATGAATAGGAATAGAGCCCGATCATAATCCGATTCGATCCTTAAACTTTATAGTGCAAAATTTAGAACCCATTACTACCCCTATGTGTGCTTGGAGGAAGAACAGCAGAGAATGAAAACTAATTAAGTGTGATGACAACAAAATAGCATGCTATAAATATCAGGACCTCATGAATAAGAAACACTACCACGATATGGTAGTTACTCGTTAACCTTTTATTTCTCGAACACACAAGAGCACTGTGTAGCTTTATGTTAAGATGAAAAGGGGGCAAGAACCCCAACAAACAACACACCCTTGTTACCTGTTAACCTTAAAAGCAACAGCGGTTCACTTGAACAGAAGTCTGCACCTAAACTTGAGCCAAGCACGACTTATTTACATAGCCTATTCGGCGATCCACTCAAACAATGTGTCCATTGATCAACATAATCTTTAGCCAAAGCAACAGTTCACTTTACCATGGATTGGCTTAATAAGGAAACAAATGAATGAAATGTATGAGCCAACCTTTTCTGTGCATCCATTAAACAGGTTGGCCATATTTTACAATCTAACAGAAGGCACAGAGCCACAGACTACAAACACCCAACCCAACTGATCAACATCCAGAACTATGCCATGTGAAAAACACAAAATGAATTCTCCAGCTTAGATGATAACAATATCATGTATGAACATTAAAGCTGCCTCTATATGCAAATCCCCCAGGTATTTGAAATAGTAGGCACAGAATATGAGCATCAATCAACTACGAAAGGAACAAAGAACTCAACAATGTAAATGTTAGTCATCATGGCTACTGAGAATACGATGCATAGAAGCCACAAAATGTTTGCAACATGCTTACATGTGCTTTTGATATAAAACTTGCTCCTATCTGCATTGATCATTTCCTTGGGAAATGATTACTTGTTTTTTCTAAAGGACATAGGAATTTGGCAATGTTGGGGGACTGGAAATTCAGTAATTTGGACATTGCGGAAATTGAGGAGCTTGTTTCAAACAACAATTCTCTACTGACCCTATATACAGTTGGTTTAAATTATGGTCTTTGTTGCAGAAAAAAGGAGGGCAAAGAATGTTCCTGAATGAGCTCAGAGACCAAAGAGGCACACAATGCAAGAGGTCACGAGGTTGAGCACCATTGTAGGAAGGCCAACTATCAGACATTTTCAGTTTCTGGTACAAGGAAGTTTGGTTGGATCATGTTTGGTTTGATTTTTTGGTGAGAGAGTTCGTACCTTGTTGTAGTAATACTATTAATGTAGAGTTGTAGACATTGACCATCCAGTGGCATTGTGTGATATCAAGTCATTCGGTACTCTGATGGTTTCAGTAGATACAGGTTTAATTAATGTTCACTATCTTTACTGTGCTAGTTCATATCAACGTTAAAGAACATGACTCTGCAATGGAACTGGTTATCCGCTTTAATATGAAAATTGGAAGGTGCATTTACCCTTCTGTCAAAATTAACCCCAAAAAAATCATGACCTTGGTATGTTGCTTGACGTGTAGAATACTCGCCAGATGGTAATCAACCCAAGCAGATATTGCAAGTGATTATACATCAAAAATGGTTGGGCATAACATAATTCACATAATGCAGATCAAAACTTGCTCATGGCTCAGAACTTGTAAGGCATTTGACATAGGTAGTGTTAATCAGTGGTAGACAAATAGCACAATAAATCATATAATTTTAAGGAATATTAATTTGGGACAATCAGAAATATGCCACTCAAATTTTCAAAATTAGATAGCTAGTTCATTCGGATGCCATGGGTAGTATCCAAATGAACTAGCTATCTAAGTTTGCAAAATTTGAGTGGCATATTTGAAGAAACCCCTATAAATTTAGTTAAATGAAAAGGCATCTGGTTTAGCTGTATCACTAGCTCACGGCTGAGAAATGAGCAGTGTGTGCACTACCAAAAGCGAAAGGGCCTCTAGCGTAATGGTTAAAACTTCCGACTAACACCCCTGGGTTCGATCCCCCTCGGGGCGAATTTGTGGCTTGGTTAAAAAAAATCCCCTCGCTATGTCCTACCGCTCCTGGGTTACGTCTGCGCGCCACCCTTCGGCTGGGCCGTTGCAGAGTGGGCAGTGATGGCCCGCTAGTGATGAGGGGCAGGGTTCGGGGATTTTCTCGACGGGGACCATATTTCGGTCTCTTCTTAATAGAATACCGGGAGGGTGGTCTTTCCCTCCCCGGTCGAGTGTGTACTGTCAAATCCCTGAAACAAACTGGTTCAGTGTATGCCACTAGACACAGAACTATCTGATGAGCTAGAACAAACACAGCAACAATTAAATGGGTTTTTATAACTGTGGAGGAGTAGGGTAGGAAACATAACAAAAGATATATGCACGAATGTGAGGGAGAAACATGGAAGACTTATCTAACATCCATCCACTCATGGAGTATGAAACACTTACTTCTTATTCCAACCCTACAAGAGAAGTGACAAAGAATTAGAGAACAGCAGAAATTGCCAGGTATATGCTGATTTATGTGAGAGTAAGATATATCTAAATGGTTAAGGTGTGAAGAAAGAATGAGGAAACAATGCGTTTAAGAATACTTGCACAATGGAGTGACCTAAGACTTACGAGATAATGGACAAAGTAGCGCCATTCATCTTCATGGTTTTCGATCCTTTGAACCTTGAGAAATGGGACAGAATATATAAAGTTCCGTTATCATTAAACTGAAGAAGCAAAGAAAGAAGAGAAGGAACATGCATAGATCAGATGGGATGTGAATGATAAAGCCTAAACCCTAACAGCTAGCATAGTGCACGCAGGGGGGCTGGGGTAGTGAATCTAATCGACCAACGGGTCCGGGGCCGATGGTATCCTAATTCCTAACCCTAACAAGGATTAAGGAACACAGCACAACACAAGCGTAACAAATGAGTGTATCTACCATTCAGTAAGAGGTCGTCCAGGAAGGGAAGGAAAGAAATAGCGAACCTTGGCCTCGTAGAGGAGGGGGCCGTGGTAGGCGAGGACCCTTTCGTTCTCCTTGAAGGATGGCCCCGACGAGTCCTTGCCTTTGATCTTGTCCTCCTTCTTCTTCTCCTCCTTGTCGCTGGCCCCGCCGCTCGTGTTGGTATTCGAGGAGCTGCCCATGGATTCGATGCGATTCAATTCGCGTCTCACCGGAGATGGAGGAGCGGGCTGGGAGAGGGCAGAGGCTGCGACAGCGCACAATCGGACAGCGGAGGGAGACGAGGACAAACAGACGGTAATAATTCCGGGCCAACGGGCCGTCTTTTTCGTGTACGGTGGAGAGACTCAGGTTTTGTTTGGTCAACTAAATGTAACTTGTTTAAATATCATATGAGTGTTCCAACGAGAATATATAATAATACGATAACTTATGTACAAATGTGTGTTATATTGTCAACTTTTGTATCATCATACATATTGTTGGGGCGAAGGCGAAGACGCCACCCTTCGCTCGATGTCTTCGTCAATCTCGCTGCACCAACGGAGACAAGACGACTGGCAGACTTACCCTTCGTCTCACGCGTCGCCGGACGAAGGCCTGTGACGAGGTCGTCCCATCTCGCGGCCTCGTCCAACATGGAGGCCCACGTGTGATCCGACCCATGTAACAGGCCCTGCGTGGCCGCTGCGCATTACGGGTCTAATTTGTAAAGGTCTCCCTGTAATTACAGTTTGTAACCCTGCTTTATGGAAATATTCCGGGGATAACCTAGGCGCCTGAGGGCACATGCGTCCTTAACTCAGGACGTTGGGCACTCAGATACCTATAAATACCCCCGCACAGTGCCCTTGAAATGCTAGATTAACAGAGCTTTTGTCATCTCGAATTGAAACCTTGTTTACGTTGCTCTCACTCCCCCGTTGGATCAACTTGCTCGGGAGAGCAAGTTCCAACATTTGGCGCCCACCGTTTGTGCTACGGAAAAACCACCCGCGATGGCACCCAACAGAGCTAGCTCGAAGGCTGACGAGGCTGCGAAGGCAGCACTGCTGGCCGAGAAAAATGGCAAGGCCCTCGTCGACACCACCCACCAAGAGGCCACCGAAGACGACGCTCTCAGCAAGCGGCAGCGCAACGAACAACCTACTCCCGAAGGCAGTCTTCGCACCTGCAGCTCTGGAGGACAACCGCAACTTCCCCCAGGCTTCGCTCCACCAGAGGGCGCGGACGTCATCGAGGACGGCGAAGTCATCGGCGTTTCAGCGGAAGAGCAGCTACAGCTGCGTGCCTTCGCATCAAGAACCGTAACCTCCAGAAGCGAAAAGAAATCCTTGAGGCCAAGCGCCAACGCGTGTCTGCACAAGCTAAGGTGCGACAGATGATACGCGACGAAGAGCAGAAAGCCCAGGAGCTCGAACAAGAGATCGCGCTCATGCAGCGCGAAGGCCACCTCGGCCTGCAACACGCCCCCCCCCCCTACAGCAGCGCGCACAAATCGAAGACATGTACTTCCCTCAGCACGGCCACGCCGTTGTTAGAAATATGCCCTAGAGATAATCATAGAGATGAGCATATTTCTTTGTATCCATGATATATATATTACTTAATTGAATATCCATGGAAGGCACCTTGTATTGATTAGCAATTATGTGAATTGTTTGTGAGATTCTTTACTTATATGGTTATTCTAAATGATGTCCCTAGTCAGAGTCGATGACTAGCACATGTATTAGTTGATGACTACATTTCACAAGTCATGAACATGGAGATGTTAAACTAATAATGTGGGCGCATGTATGACATGAGGCTGGACTGACCCAACGTGAGATATTGTAATATAGTTCTCTTCTTGCAACATGAATACTGTATCCTTAGACCTGAGATCGTCGCATGTTCTCAAGATGTGAATTGACTTACTTAGGGACTATCAAACGCTATCCCGTAACTGGGTAGTTATAAAGGTAGTTTTGGGTTTGTCAGGAAGCATGCTGTGAGGCATGGTCAGTCAAGATGGAATTTGTCCCTCTCTTTGTGAGAGAGATATCTCTGGGCCCCTCGAGTGATTGGATCAAGAAATGCATGGCCGTGCTAGGGTTAAGAGTTAACCATTCAAAGGATTCCAATTCACAGTATCGAGAAAGAGAGGTCAGCTTAGAGCCAGACCAAATATCGTGAGACAAAGGGAACAGCATGTACGTAATGTCGCAATGGTTCGTCTGATATGATCTTTACGTACACATAGGAGTTGACATGTCTTGCTAGAGGCCGCTGTCAATTATTGGGCCAAGTAAGAGTACTCGGGCTATGTCTATTTGTACGTGAACCTATAGGGTCACACACTTAAGGGGAAGGAAGCCTAATTCGGATTAGATCCGAAATTAGACTGGGCTTTAGGGTTAATGATGGGCCTCGGCGTCAGAAGCCCACCATAACGCCTATATAATGAGGGGCGGGGGCGCAGTTAAGTGATAACCTAATTCGCCACCTGCAAACCAGCAGCCGCCGCTCGCCTCTCGCCCTCGCCAAGCCGCCGTCGCGAACCTAGCAGTTCGGTACGCGGCGCTTCCTCCCTGTACGTGTGGATACCTCGGAGGTGCTGCATCTGGAGCACTTGGACGAACCGTGCGAGGACGTGAAGGACGCCGGCGACTGCACGGCACTGCTCGACGCGTTCGTCTACATCGAGACGTCTTCCGCTGCTCTGCGCGTCTAGTGGTAATCCCATGACCTATAACCGCAGTAGTTCTTGGTATTATGGGGTTGAAAATTTTGTTTTGCGCTAGTGTAGCCTCCCCGTATTCCTACAGTGGTATCAAAGGAGGTTCTGCGTAGTTTTAGGTCTGGATCTAGGTTCATGAGATGGACGGTTTGATTAGATCAATTGGTAATAAAGGGTTGAAGTAGATTACATCGGATATGACTGGAGAGATCAGTTCGTCCTTCTCTGTTGTATGCGCGACTTGCCCCTACCGGCTGGAATCACCATCGGGGCTAACTGCGAACACAACCAGCAGATTGACGTAACAGATCAACGTCATGAGTGTAATCTCCTTCGGGTCGAAAGTCTCGGATTTGGGTTGATTTGATCAACCGCATGAGATTTCCAGGACATCTTGTGATCGGTATGGCTATTGTGTATATGATGCATGTTAATAAATTATTCATGACCTGCGTGTCGTGACCAGGGCAATACGGCTGGAGCCACATGTATTGTCCAAATTTAATGTAATGACCTGCGTGTCAACATGTGATGATCCAAAGCGTATATGTAATTTGTTTACCAGCATACGTTAGATAGGTCTTGAAGGACTCATCACCTGGAGGATGGCATACCTATATCATGGAGATGGAGATCATCGTGATGGACAGATTATTGGAGATGGGGATCACCATGTGACAGCAAGCCATACCGAATCACAACTGTTGTGTGAATGCCATTCTTATTGTTCTACTTGTTTATATTGCATATATGTCCTTGTGTGCGATGTTATAAGTAGGACGATCCCTCATAAATGTTTAAGCTTTAATGCCTCTCCAAACCTTGCACTATCATAAGTCTTGTACAATTGGTGGTGGGTCTATGAAATTAGGGTGCCACCAGTTTTCCTTGACTAGATAGGTTTGTATCGGATACGAACTGCAGAAAGGGTTGGTTAACTTAAACAAAGTCAACTTAATGGTTAAGGACTTTGAGGCATAAGGTTGGGAGCCGAGACATAGAGATGTCACCCAACAACAGGAGTCATATATATGATATGATTAGCAAGGAGTTGCTTACCGATCTACCTTGTCTTCTAGCGGTGATGCTAAAGCTCACTAGTAGACTTGTTAGTTGTGGGTTCTGAATCACTAAGTATCAATCGAGGGATATTGATTTTAGTGGGAGTAGACTATTAAATGTTTAATATGATTTACTCTGTCATGGATATTTTTGTCTTAGTATTTTGCATTATTTTGTTGTAGATAAATGGCACCTAGCACACCAACATTTACTTTGCGATCGATTCTTGAAAAGGATAAGTTAAATGGAACAAACTATACGGATTGGATCCGTAACCTAAGAATTGTTCTCAGGGCTGAAAAAAAGGAAGACGTTCTAGACACCCCACTACCAGAGGATCCTGGTGAAAATGCAACTGCTGCAGCTAAAACTGCTTACAAGAAAGCAATGGATACTAATCTTGAAGTGAGTTGCCTAATGCTTGCTTGCATGGAGCCTGAGCTGCAGATGCAGTTTGAGACAAACCATGAGGTGCACGATATGATCGTGGCGCTCAAGGATATGTTCCAGACTCAGGCTAGGACTGAAAGGTTCAATGTGTCCAAAGCCTTTCTGGAATGCAAGCTAGCAGAAGGCGCAGCAGTTGGGCCACACGTAATCAAAATGGTTGGTTACAGTCAGAGGTTGGAGAAGCTAGGCTTCCCAATAAGCCAAGAGTTGGCCACTGACTTCATTTTGGCATCTCTTCCGCCCAGCTATGGAAACTTCATCACGAACTACCATATGCATGGGGCAGAGAGGGGCCTCAATGAACTATGTGGCATGCTGAAAACTGCAGAGGGGGACATAAAGAAAAGCGCTGGCAGCAGCGGCCATGTGATGGCGGTCCAAAACAAACCCAACTTTAAGAAGAAGGGTAAAACTCAAAAGAAGAAGGGCAAGGCAAAAGATACAGTATCCAAGCCAAATCAAAAGCCCAAGGCTGGACCAGCTGCAGATGCAGAGTGCTTTTATTGCAAAGAACTTGGTCACTGGAAAAGGAATTGCAAGCAGTACTTGGCCTCTATTAAGGATCGCGGCGGTAAGGGTACAGCCGCAGCAGGTACACTTGCTATTCACATTACAGAAATTTTTCTTGCTGATTCTTATATTAATTCTTGGGTATTTGATACCGGATCGGTTGCCCATATTTGCAATTCGATGCAGGGAATGATAAGAAGTAGAAGCGTGAAAAGAGGAGAAGTTGATTTCCGGGTAGGCAATAATGCAAGAGTTGCTGCGTTGGCCGTCGGGACGATGCAACTCCACCTCCCATCAGGATTTATTTTGGAGTTAAATAATTGTTATCTAGTTCCTAGTATGAGTCGAAACATTATGTCTCCTTCATGTTTGATGAAGGATGGTTATTCATTTGCGAGTGAAAACAATGGTTGTGTGATCTCTAAGAATGGCATGTTTGTGGCTTTTGCATCCATTATGAATGGGTTATTCATTTTAAATCTTGATGATGCACCTATCTGTAATATTAGTGCTAAAAGGCCTCGGCCTAATGATTTAAGTCCTACCTACATGTGGCACTGTCGTTTGGGTCATATAAGTGAGAATCGCATGAAGAAGCTTCATTCTGATGGGCTTTTAACTTCGTTTGATTTTGAATCATACGAGACATGTGAAGCTTGCTTACTTGGTAAGATGACCAAGGCGCCTTTCACGGGTTTACCGGAGAGGACATTAGATTTATTGGAACTCATACATACTGATGTGTGCGGACCAATGAGTACGACAGCTAGGGGAGGATTCCAATACTTCATAACCTTCACTGATGATTTTAGTAGATATGGGTATGTCTACTTAATGAAACACAAGTCTGAATCCTTAGAAAAGTTCAAAGAGTTTCAGAATGAAGTAGAAAATCAGCGTGGCAAGAAAATTAAAGCACTGCGATCAGATCGTGGTGGTGAATATTTGAGTCATGAGTTTAGCAATCATCTAAAGAGTTGTGGAATTGTTCCACAACTTACGCCGCCTGGAATGCCTCAGAGGAATGGCGTGTCTGAGCGACGTAATCGGACTTTATTGGATATGGTTCGATCAATGATGAGCCAGTCGGACCTACCTTTGTCGTTTTGGGGATACGCTCTAGAAACAGCAGCTTTCACACTAAATAGGGTACCATCTAAGTCTGTAGTTAAGACACCATATGAGATGTGGACTGTGAAGACTCCCAGTTTGTCTTTTCTGAAGATTTGGGGTTGTGAGGTTTACGTCAAGCGACTACAGTCGGATAAACTCACTCCAAAATCGGACAAGTGCATGTTCGTGGGATATCCAAAGGAAACTTTAGGATATTACTTTTACCACCGGTTAGAGGGCAAAGTGTTTGTCGCCCGGAACGGTGTGTTCTTAGAGAAAGAGTTTCTCAAAAGAGAGAAAAGTAAACAAAAGGTGTATCTTGAAGAAGTTCAGGATGAGCCAGTGGGACAAGATTCAACAAGTGATGCTAATGTAGCAGAACAAGTTGAGACGTCTATGGCAAGAGAATCACCACCACAACCACGAAGGTCAGCAAGGCTTCGCGAGGCACGAGGAGAAGTGCTATTGTTGGGCAATGGGAAAGTGTTGTTGTTAGACAACGACGAACCTGCAACATATTCAGAAGCGATGATGGACCCAGATTCCGAGAAATGGCATGTCGCCATGAGATCCGAGATAGATTCCATGGGAGAAAATCAAGTTTGGAACTTGGTTGACCCGCCTGATGGTGTTAGACCTATAGAATGCAAATGGATCTATAAGAAGAAGAAAGACATGGATGGAAATGTTCACATCTATAAGGCTCGACTTGTTGCAAAGGGTTTTCGACAAGTTCAAGGAGTTGACTATGACGAGACATTCTCGCCAGTAGCGATGCTTAAATCTATTCGGATCATTCTAGCTATTGCCGCATATTTCGATTATGAGATTTGGCAGATGGATGTCAAAACAGCTTTCCTTAATGGAAACCTAGATGAGGACGTGTATATGATACAGCCCGAGGGTTTTGTCGATCCGATCAATGCTGGAAAGATATGCAAACTTCAGAAATCCATTTATGGGTTGAAGCAAGCATCTCGGAGTTGGAACAATCGTTTTGATGAAGTGATCAAAGGGCTTGGTTTTCATCAGAATGAAGAAGAAGCTTGTGTTTACAAGAAGGAAAGTGGGAGCGCTGTTGTATTTCTGATCTTGTATGTGGATGACATATTATTGATTGGGAATGACATTCCTATGCTGGAGTCCGTCAAGGCTTCACTGAAAAAGAGTTTTTCTATGAAGGACTTAGGGGAAGCAGCATATATTTTGGGCATAAGGATCTATAGAGATAGGTCGAAGAGGCTTATAGGATTAAGTCAAGATACGTACATTGACAAGGTTTTGAAACGGTTCAACATGGAACAGTCCAAGAAAGGTTTCATACCTATGTCACATGGTAAACACCTTAGCCAGATGCAATGTCCTGCGACGGCTAATGAGCGGGAGCGCATGAGTAAGGTACCATACGCCTCAGCGATTGGATCAATCATGTATGCCATGATAAGTACACGCCCAGATGTTTCATACGCTATAAGTGCTACGAGTAGGTACCAGGCTGATCCAGGTGAGGATCACTGGACAGCGGTAAAAGGCATTCTTAAGTACTTAAGAAGGACTAAAGATATGTTCCTGGTATATGGGGGTAAGGAGGAGCTCGTTGTAACTGGTTACACCGATGCTAGCTTCCAAACTGACCCAGACGAGTTAAAATCGCAATCAGGTTTTGTGTTCACAATAAATGGTGGTGCTGTTAGTTGGAAGAGTTCCAAACAGGAGACTGTGACTGATTCTACAACAGAAGCCGAGTACATTGCAGCTTCTGAATCTGCGAAGGAAGGTGTTTGGATAAGGAAGTTCCTCATCGAGCTTGGTGTGTTTCCTAATGCTTCTAGTCCATT
Organism: Zea mays; assembly: GCF_902167145.1. Classification (NCBI taxonomy): domain Eukaryota; kingdom Viridiplantae; phylum Streptophyta; class Magnoliopsida; order Poales; family Poaceae; genus Zea; species Zea mays. Next base: position 132,073,613 of record NC_050100.1, on the reverse strand, counting down.
GAACCTCTACTGTGACAACAATGGGGCTATTGCGCAAGCTAAGGAGCCTAGGAACCACCAGAAAAACAAACACGTACTGCGGAAGTTTCACCTCATACGGGAATTCATTAGGCGGGGTGAGATAAAGATATGCAAAATACATACGGATTTGAATGTTGCTGATCCTTTGACAAAACCTCTTCCACAACCTAAGCATGAGGCACACGTGAGATCTATGGGTATTAGATATCTTCTAGATTAACTCTAGTGCAAGTGGGAGACTGTTAGAAATATGCCCTAGAGATAATCATAGAGATGAGCATATTTCTTTGTATCCATGATATATATATTACTTAATTGAATATCCATGGAAGGCACCTTGTATTGATTAGCAATTATGTGAATTGTTTGTGAGATTCTTTACTTATATGGTTATTCTAAATGATGTCCCTAGTCAGAGTCGATGACTAGCACATGTATTAGTTAATGACTACATTTCACAAGTCATGAACATGGAGATGTTAAACTAATAATGTGGGCGCATGTATGACATGAGGCTGGACTGACCCAACGTGAGATATTGTAATATAGTTCTCTTCTTGCAACATGAATACTGTATCCTTAGACCTGAGATCGTCGCATGTTCTCAAGATGTGAATTGACTTACTTAGGGACTATCAAACGCTATCCCGTAACTGGGTAGTTATAAAGGTAGTTTTGGGTTTGTCAGGAAGCATGCTGTGAGGCATGGTCAGTCAAGATGGAATTTGTCCCTCTCTTTGTGAGAGAGATATCTCTGGGCCCCTCGAGTGATTGGATCAAGAAATGCATGGCCGTGCTAGGGTTAAGAGTTAACCATTCAAAGGATTCCAATTCACAGTATCGAGAAAGAGAGGTCAGCTTAGAGCCAGACCAAATATCGTGAGACAAAGGGAACAACATGTACGTAATGTCGCAATGGTTCGTCTGATATGATCTTTACGTACACATAGGAGTTGACATGTCTTGCTAGAGGCCGCTGTCAATTATTGGGCCAAGTAAGAGTACTCGGGCTATGTCTATTTGTACGTGAACCTATAGGGTCACACACTTAAGGGGAAGGAAGCCTAATTCGGATTAGATCCGAAATTAGACTGGGCTTTAGGGTTAATGATGGGCCTCGGCGTCAGAAGCCCACCATAACGCCTATATAATGAGGGGCGGGGGCGCGGTTAAGTGATAACCTAATTCACCACCTGCAAACCAGCAGCCGCCGCTCGCCTCTCGCCCTCGCCAAGCCGCCGTCGCAAACCTAGCAGTTCGGTACGCGGCGCTTCCTCCCTGTACGTGTGGATACCTCGGAGGTGCTGCATCTGGAGCACTTGGACGAACCGTGCGAGGACGTGAAGGACGCCGGCGACTGCACGGCACTGCTCGACGCGTTCGTCTACATCGAGACGTCTTCCGCTGCTCTACGCGTCTAGTGGTAATCCCATGACCTATAACCGCAGTAGTTCTTGGTATTATGGGGTTGAAAATTTTGTTTTGCGCTAGTGTAGCCTCCCCGTATTCCTACAGCCATCCCGCACGCCACGGCATTCTAAGGTGTCAACTACCTTGACGAGCGAAGTCCCCTGGCGCCACACCTGCAAGTGTCACCATGGCCCGCCAATTTCAGGGCAGGGACTTATCCCAAGTACAACGGCAGCATTGACCCGGCTCAGTACATCATGAGTTATCAGGTCACCGTTGCATCATCCGGAGGGGACGACGCCACCATGGCCAAATCATTCATCATCACCCTCGAAGGCCCAGCCCTCACCTAGTACACCAGGCTGCCCCCACTGTCCATCGACTCCTAGAGAAGTCTCCGGGACAAATTCTTGCTCAACTTTTAAGGGTACCGCCCAGACACCGACGTCTTGGCCGAGCTTTCACTCTGCAAGCAGATGGAAAAAGAGACTCTGCGAGAGTACTACCGCAAGTTTCTGACCCTCAAGTCACAACTGCCTTCGGTCGATGACCAGATTGCCATCCACTACGCCATCAGCGGCCTTCGGGCCGGCGTCCTTTACAGCCACTGCATCAGGGATCCACCCAAGAACCTCCAGGAGCTGTATCAGCTATTTGAAAAATACGCCAGATCCGAGGAGCTCCACCAGCGCAAAGTCGAGTCTCAAAGGAAACCCAAAGACACTCCACAGCCCAGCCGCACGTGGACGAGGACCTCGCAGGCAGACTCCGGTCGGGACGACCGCAATCAACAACAGGTGCACAACATCGCCAACCAGAGCCTCGCTGGCGAGGCCCCTCGCCACCAGGAGTATCCCCCCTAGGGCCGCGGAAACAGAACTCGCGGTCGGGGCCGGGGATGCGCGCAGCAGCCGCACAGATTCTACTGCCTGTTCCACGGCGAAGACTGCACCCACCCTACAAGAGACTGCCCAGAAACGAAGGCAACCAGAGACAGGATGACACGAGCGCAACCAGCCGACAACCCTAGAGTTGTCGCGCACACATACCAGCAACCCCTTCAACCATACAACCACGGCCCCGTTCCGCACCCACCGCACCACGCATACCAACATCACCAGGAGGTACAAATCGTACCTCCCCCGCCCCCACCCCAATAACAAAACGTCCACCACCACAACCACCCCCAAGCCCCAAAGCAAGAAGACTTCGCTGATCAACCGTATCGCGGAGTCATTCACATGATCACTGGGGGGTCCAGCGCAGACTTTGACACAAAGCGGCAGAAGAGGGACCATTACCGCAGCGTCAACCACGTCGTCGTCACCGGCCCAGTCGTGCAGACAAAGTGGTCCCCAAGTACCATTGACCTTCGACACCCGCGACGTCGACCTGCGCAGCGCACCACACATCGACGTCATGGTTATCAACTGCAGCGTGGCAGGATGGGATCTGCACAAAGTCTTAGTCGACAACGGCAGCCAGGCAGATATCATTTTCCTCCATGCCTTCGATCGCATGGGCATAAGCCACAGTCTGCTCAAGCCTTCGGACAACCCGCTGTACGGCTTCAGCGGCAAGGGCACCTTTCCTGTCGGCAAAATAGAGTTACCTCTCTCCTTCGGTGTAGCACCCAATGCCCGAAGTGATCAAGTCACATTCGACATTGTCGACATGGTGTACCCGTACAACGCCATAATGGGCCGGGGCTCCATCAACAAGTTCGAGGCAGCTATTCACGGCCTTTATCTGTGCATGAAGATCCCAGGTCCGTAAGGCGCCATCACAGTCTATGGAAACCAGCAGGCTGCGCGTAACATAGAAAGAGACTTCGTTCCCAGGCAACGAAACGTACACTGCCTCATGGCCCAGCGCGAGGTCCCCGAATCTGCCAGCCCAACCGCCAAAGAACATGACAAAGCACAGCTGCAAAGCAACGACGGGACCAAGACTGTCCCCCTCGACAAGGCGACACCCAAGCAAACTGTCACCATCAGCGAAGACCTCACCTCGCATGACGAGGAGAGACTCCTCAGCTGTCTGTCCAAGAATAAAGACGTCTTCGCCTGGTCCGCCTTCGACCTGGTCGGAGTCAGTCGCTCCATCATCGAGCACAGCTTGGGAATTGACCCTTCGGTAAGGCCGAAGAAACAGCGGCTGCGCAAGATGTTCGACGAGAAGACAGAGGCCGCCAAGGCCGAGGTACATCGCCTGCTGGAGGCCAAATTTATCGAGCCAATTGCCTACCCTACATGGCTCGCCAACGTAGTGATGGTGCAGAAGAAGAGCGGCAAATGGCGAATGTGTATCGATTTCACCAGTCTTAACAAGGCCTGCCCCAAGGACAACTTCCCGCTGCCTCGGATCGACAAAATCGTCGATAGTGCGGCCGGGTGCGAAGTCATGTCACTCCTCGATTGCTTCTCCGGCTACCATCAAATATACATGAAGGAGGAGGACAAGGCGAGCACCAGCTTCATAACACCCTTCGGCACGTATTGCTTCGTTAGAATGCCGGAGGGACTTAAGAACGCCGGGTCCACTTTCTCTCGGCTCACCAAAACGGTGCTCGAGGGCCAAGTCAGCAGGAATATATTCACGTATGTGGACGACATCGTCGTGTCCAGCAGAAGCAAGGAAGACCATCTGGCCGACCTCGCCGAAACATTTGCGAACATGCGGGACGCACGACTTCGCCTGAACCCCGAAAAGTGTGTTTTCGGTGTTCGCCAGGGGAAAATCTTGGGCTACCTGGTGTCACACCGCGGGATTGAAGCCAATCCAACCAAAATACAGGCTATCATCAATATGACGCCCCCGCAGTCAGCCAGAGATGTGCAACGACTGGCAGGCAGGTTGGCTGCCCTCAACAGATTCATTTCCAAATCCGTAGAGCGAAGCCTCCCTTTCCTCAAAACACTCCGTGGCGCAAAAGACTTCGCATGGGGGCCAGAGCAGGCAGCGGCCTTCGCTTCGTTGAAGCAGTACCTGTCAGAATTGGCCATTCTTACAAGCCCCGACCCCTCGCTACCCCTGTTGCTCTACGTCGCGGCTTCGCCGCACACGGTCAGCGCAGCGCTGGTTCAAGAGCAGAGCAGAGAGGGCACAATCAGGCAATGTCCAGTTTATTATGTCTCCGAAGTACTTATGACATCCAAATGTAATATGACGGAACTGGAAAAAATAGCCTATGCAGTTGTTATGGCCTCGCGCAAATTGCACCATTATTTTGAAGCATTCAAGGTTCGGGTTACCTTAGATAGGGGACTCGGCGAATTATTCAGAAACCCGGAGGCATCAGTCCGGATCGCCAAATGGGCAACCGAACTCTCCGGCTACCACATCACATTTGAACCCAGGACAACCATCAAGTCACAAGTCCTAGCAGACTTCGTCGTCGATTGGACTGGGCCAATAACACAGCTGGACCTGTCCGTAGAGAAGGTGTGGACAATCCATTGCGACGGCGCATGGTGCCATGCGGGGGCAGGCGCCGCTGCAGTCATCACTTCACCCACAGGGGTCAAGCACAGATACGCAGCACGCCTCAGCTTTGCTTTGGAGTCTGATAGATGCACTAACAACATAGTAGAATACGAAGCTGTCATCCTCGGCCTTTGCAAGCTAAGAGCCCTTGGCGTCACCATCTGCATCATCAGAACAGACTCCAAGGTAGTCGCCGGCCAAGTCGAGAAAGACTACGCAGCGAAGGACCCCGCACTTATGCAGTACCTCGCAGCTATCCGTAGTCTCGAGAGGCAATTCAAAGGTTTTAACTTGCAGCATGTGGACCGTGCCAAAAATGAGGAGGCCGACATGTTGGCCAAGGCAGCCGCCCGAGGCGAGGCCCTGCCCTCCGACGTATTCTACCATGTCATCGGCACGCCAGCCGTCCGCAGCCCAGAGGGGCTCCAAATAACCAATGACAGCGAGGGCCACCGCATAGTCAACCTTATCATGACCAAAGACTAGCGGGCACCAATAACCCTGTTCCTGCAGGGGTACTATCATCCAACCGACATCAATGAGGCCAAAGCCTCAAACATCGAAGCCGGGACTTCGCACTAATTGAAGGACAACTTTACAAGAAGGGGGTCAGTCAACCCATGCTTAAATGTGTCACCGAGACCGAAGGCGTCCAAATTCTGCGCGAAGTCCATAGCGGGACTTGCGGCTCTCACGCAGGGCCTAGGGCACTAGCTGCAAAGGTAATCCGTGTGACACCCCAGTGTCACCTAGGGTTTCTCTCAAATACCAACCCAAGAACCATTATTTCATGTGAATCCAAGTAAGCATGAGCATCAAATTAACTTAAGTAAGAAAGAATCCACCAAGTATATACTCAAAAGTATCATGATCAAAAGAATTGAGTCTTTTAAAAAGATAAGAATGTACAACCCTAATGAAAACCCTAAGTGAGCCCCTTGAGCAAAATTAAAAAAAATAAGAAAAAGGGGATGAAAAGTTTAAAATTATGACTTGAGCCAATTATAAAAATTGAAGTATATTTAATAAGCAACAAGAAATATTGAGAAAGCTTAGCCAAAATAACTCAAATAAAACCCCAAATCAAGCTTCTCATGTGGGGACTTAATGGGAATTCTGAATTTCAGAATTCTGAAATTCAGACCTTGAGCCAAAGATCAGGGATGTTCACCTTGATCCCTAACTCGAATCCTAATGGCCCCATTGACAAAATTGTGTCTAACTAACCCCTCTGTCGTGTGCTAGAAGATGGCATTGGGACGCGAGCCCTAGACACGACAAAACCTTGGATTTGCCTCGGGTTTGGGCAGGGAGACAGACCGGATTTCCTGGCTCCATATCTCTGCAACCAGTAGGCAAAATCCTATGACCCCCACACAAGAATGGTAGCTTGTAGGGAGGAGAAGAGGTTTTGTGCACTGACCAAGGCGAGAGCAGGCTCGGATGAGCGACCACACGCGCCAGAACTTGGGCAGAACGCACGGGCACACGTGTTCGACCCTGGTCGGCACGCCAGAGCTCGCCCAACCCGCGCGCGCGCTCGCCCCGGCATCCGGTCAAGTCCACCGCGCGCCCACGCCCTCGGTCGTGCCCGCCCGCGCCTATAAAGCCTCCCCGGGCGCACCTCACTTCGCCCCACACTCACCCTCACCGGCCAGCCCCCTCTCCTTAGCTCCGGCGAGCTCAATTCCGCCCGCCATTGCCGCCAGAGCTTCGGCCACCGTGGCCAGCCCACTCCAGCCATCCTCAAGTCGAGCCAGTGCTTCGGCTAGCTCCGCCAGTAGCCCGTGAAGCTTGCCAAGCCCTCGGACCCGGCCAGATTTCACCGGAGGCCCGAGATCGACCTCACCGGACTTCGGTCTTCCACCGCCGCGCGTGGACCGAGCTATCCAGTGAGTCTCCGACCAATTCCTTGCACCCATATCTTCTCTGGCATCCCGTGAACTTCTCTGACCCATCCAATTGCTCTATCTCGCCGTGACCAAGCCGGACTCCTCGCCGCCGACAAGCATCCCCGCCTGCGCGCGTGGACCGACCGACTCGGGCCATCTCCGATGGCGACCCGCACACCGTTGTGATCCCCGAGACCTCCCCTACGTCCTCGACCACTTCACCGGAGCAATCTCGCCGCCGGTAAGCCCCTCCGCCCTTTCTTCCGCCGCGGTTACTGTTTAAGATAGAAGAAGGACCTCGGGTTAGGATTTGTAGAACCTGAGAGGTTTTCTGTAACGTCAGTGACTCATGTGAATAGTAGCTTAAGGACTGATTCGCGATGAAAACTTAAAAACCCGCCAGGGACCCCAGTGCAAAGTGGATTTCCATTAAACCAATTCTGTTATTCTTTTTAAAATGACCAGAGAACTTAGAAAACCCATAACTTGATGAATTTTTCATAAAAAGTTGTCAAACCAATTTTGCTAGCTCCTGAATATTATCCCTATACTTTCTGTTCTAAATTTTAAAGTTTAAAATTAAAAACAGAAACTTACCAAACCTAGTTTAATTAAGGAAAATTAGTTTTTCTTCTGTGCTGAACTTAAGAAAATTTGTAGATGTTCAAACCTCATTTAGACACTGTTTAAAATTAGTAGGAACCCCATCATTAGAAATTATGATGTGCTTATTCATTTAAAGCTATTTTGCCCAAAACTTAGAAAAAAATCAGAAAAGCATTGGAAATTAATGAACAGTGATTAAGATTATTTTTCCTAGTTTACTTATGTAACAGAGAACCTTGGAAAAATACAGAGACCATTAAATTGGACCAGTTTTAAATTAAAATGTTTTATTTAGCCTTATATGGACTGAAAATCAATTATTAGAGTAGCAAAACTATAACCAAAATGAGTAGTAAAAATCCAGTGGACTTACAACCACCAGAGCCCCACTACAAAAATAAAGAGCACCTCAGCCCAACTTTTTAAGTAAGGAAAATAAATACAAAGTGATAATAAGGCATTTTCCCAATAATTCTTGAACAACCCCTAATAATGTGATAATAAGCAACCAAAAATTAGCTAAGTCCATAATGAGATAAACTACCAGAGAAAAATGCAAACCCATGAAAAAGAAGCAAACTCATACCTATTGCTAATAATTTAAAAGAAAGGCCACTTGATTCAAATAATAAATATCACCCCTTCCCTTAAGCAAATAGAGACCAAACTTCAGAATGATTGCTCTTGCACAAAATAATAACCAAGAAAAATAAGAACTCTGTTGTTTGATGTTTTTCAAATATAGTGGTAGTAGAAAGCACCTATTTGGCTAGAAACTTGAGAAAACCATATAAAAATAATTAAAATGTATTAATGACTAGAAATTTGTATCAAGTCATGTTATAACACCTAAAAGCCAACAAAAATAAGTTTTGGAGAATTACCCACTGTTAAAAAGTAGTTGTAGTTCAAAGCACCCCTTCTGCCCTAAAATTTGATAATTTTGTCCAGAGAAAACTATTCACTTTCTGATCCTCAAATTTTGAGACAGAGCAACATACACCAGTACTCAGCCAGTGTAATTTTTGCAGAATTTTTAGAATTTTATAAAGGAAACTTGTAGTTCAAACCCACTCCAAAACATTAAAAAGAATAAAAGAAAAGGGAAGAAGAAATAAACCTCACCCCAATAAGTCTAACTTGAGAACTTATCAATTCTCTCTAAGACAAAAAAAGAATTCAGTGGAACCCTAAAAATAAACCTGCCACTTACCTTAGCTAAGTTTGACCCAATTTACCAAGTATACCACCCAAGGGACTTACATAAGAAAAATTAACTTTGATTAACTCAAGAAGATCATACACCTTTAAAGTTGTAAATTCTAGAAGCACATATCATATCATGCATATATCTTACGCATTGCATTCATTAGATTGCAATCTTGCCGACGGAGAGTACGTGCTCATCCCCGAGCAAGGACCTGTCCAAGAGGAGGACCAGGAGCAGGCTTCAGAGGCTACTATTGAGGATCTCCCCGCAGCCCCAGCAATTGAAGGCAAGCCCCGGTTTTATGCATAACCTGTTAATTATGCTATTTTACTACACTTAATGCTTGTAGGATTGCAATGTGCACTTAAGTGTAGGAGTTGCTTGAAACCTCTAGTTGCATGAACTTAGGATTCCTTTTTGAGATGAATACTAGTATGCTAGGTCGAGTAGCTGCTTGCTAATCAGGATCTCGGTAGAAGTCGAGTGATTTTTCTAGCACTCGCGCGAGGTCAGGAATTGATTGTATTCATCTTGATAACGGGATTTATGTTGGTCTATGGACTTGGATCCAGGGAGGATGCCTTGTCCATGAGACGGGAAAAATGAATTAAGGATTAATGTGTGGATACCTGAGTCAAGCTTTTGAACGTACTAAGCACATGCCGGGAAAAATGGTAACCGGTAAACCTAGTACCTGATTGAAGCCGGGCGCGGACTTTATCCCTCATGCGACCTGAGACTGGGTCTCCCATGCTAGCTATGGTGGGTACAAGTGCGGTCACTGCACGGTGGCAGCCGGGGTCAGTGGAGCATTGTATGCCAAGGCGGTGAGGCCTGGACGCGAACGGGGAATCGATGGGGACGTTTGTCATGTGTAGGGTCGGAGTACCCTGACATGCCGTGTGTTTAGGTTTACCTTGCAAGGTTAAAACTCGATTCGAATCGTCTGCTTCTCGCAGCTAATGAGACTGCTTGACCCCTTGTACTGCATCGAGTAAGAAGTGAAATGTGGTTACATGAGATAACTTGTTGATTGAACTAAATGATTGTTACCATGTATGCTTAGAAGGAGCAAATCTAGCTAAGTTAAATGATGATAGAATTTGAAAAGCTAAAATTTGCTTTTAGAAACAGCTAGTGCTTTTGGCAAACCAAACCCCTTAGCCAAATAGCTGCATAGTCTAGAGGTAGAGGAGTAGACTCCTCACACCGGTTAAGTCTAGCTGAGTATTAGTATACTCAACCTTGCTTGTGGCACAATTTTTGCAGGTACCATTCAGGAAATGGTTGATGGTGTGACTTGGCCTACCACCCTGCCACCAGGTTGGACGATCGAGTGGGATGTTGCTCCGGTAGGAGAGGAGCACGAGGAGTAGTGGGCTAGGCCTTGCCCAATTCCTCGATACCGACGACATCGATTATCCGTTGCACTTTATTTTGTGAACTTTATTTACTACGCAAAAACTCCGATTTATGTAATAACTCAGTACTTAATTTGAGGTTTCATGTTTTATTGTATTTCTTCTGTGACTCACCTTCGAGTGAGATTGTGGAATTTGATCCTGGTTAAGTGGCTCTATCAGACTAGATCTGAGGGACTGACGGGTTATTCCGATTTAAGTGTGTTACGGCCCCTGGGGCGTGACTTAGGCACTTAAGCTGGAATAATTCGGGCGGTTCTGCCACAGCTGGTATCGGAGCAAATTCCACCACAGAGAAGGACAATAAACCATGAATACCAATTTTCAAAAATCTAAAACTTGCCTAGAAACTGCTATGGATCATCAGGACTAGACCGCTAGACCTAGGACGAAAGGCCTTAGGCATAGAGGGAGATATAGGTGGCTAACTAATTAGGCCCCATGGGCCAGTACTTATATTTTTAAGGATGCCCTAAAAAGGCACCCTATTTTCTTTTGAGAGGCAACGTTTCTTCCAGCATGCATGCATTATAAAACACCAAGAGGAATTAAAATTTGAGCTAACCCACTTTCTTTAAAACCATCCGGGCTCTCTTTTTCTTTTTCCTTCCACCATAATCTTTACCTTTGATTCCCTTCCACAGATGAATTCACCCACCCCCGCCAGTGGAGGAGACTCTCGTTTCAGTTCTGACTTCCTTTCTCGCGATGGCTTTCCTTCCATCTTGTGGGAAGTGCTTAACTCCGCCGGTTACCCTACGCCCCCTTTGTACACGGTGCAGTTGTATGAGGAGCATCGGGTACCTCGTTGTCGGGTCTGGCTGACTTTGGAGGCTCATCCCCTTCAGCCGGGTTGGCGTTCTCTTGATTCTGAGACGATTGGACTCAGGACAGACGACACCATTGAGGCAGCAGCCATGAAGACTCTGACGACTTTCTGTGGCTACCATCCCCTGGAGATGGTGATGCACCCCTTGGGACTCTTCCCTGCTGAGAAGAAGGATGATCCCATGTGGTGTAACCGCGTGAGCCATGTAAAGGATGTGTGGGCAATGTATCCTGACTTGGTTGGGAGGGTCACCGTTCAGTGCATGAGTGCGCTGTACCGCCTTCAGGCCCTTCTGAGCGATGCTATGGCACTCCTTGCTAACGCCGCTCAGACTGCCAAGCTCACTCTCGACAGTCGGGAAGATTTTGTGGTCGACCTATCCACGGAGTTGGTGGAGAAGGATCTGCAGGTAGAGAGGCTGAGCCAGCGCATCACCACCTTGGAGCAGCAGGTGGAGATCTGAGACAACACTATTGATGTCTTGGAGAATCAGCTTCACGATGTGCAGAGGGAACTCGAAGAAGCAAATGACCACTTGGACATGCACCACCTGGAGATGGAGGCCAATGAAGCAGGAAGCGAGGGAGAAGAGGCTCCCGAGGAGCTAGGACTAGCCCCTGGTGCCAATGAGACTACCTCCGCGATGCCTCCTTCACCCGTATCCAGTGTCGCTTCCACCGCTCAGGGTTAAGCAGTCACTTCGACACTTTTAGGCGGATAGAAACCTATGCGAGCTTAGAAATATCACATTTTGGACTAGGCTTATGGGTACTTTCCCCTGATTGATGTAACCCTGTAAACTTTTGAAATCTGTGGGATCTTTGTCACCATGTTATCTTCATTTCTAACCTAATATTATGATTATGGCATTTTTCCTTCCATATGAGATGATATCTTGTCGTTCGAAACTGTGAGTTGGGATGACAATGGCGACAATCTCTGTTTTCAGATGGCAGCTAGGCAGCGTCGCGGGCAGAACGAGCAGGTTCCCCTGCCACCTCCTCCAGCTCCCACAGTGCAGGAGCTGATGGCCCAGCAGAATGAGATTCTGCAACAGCTCTTGCAGCGCCAGCCCCACCCCCAGCAGCATGGTGGAGGCCAGCACCAGCGACCTCCGGCTATGGCAACTTACCAGGAGTTTCTGAGCACGCAGCCGCCCTTGTTCACCAAGGCAGAGGATCCGTTGGACGCCGACGTATGGCTTCACGTCGTCGAGTCCAAGTTTCCCCTCCTCACGGGAGACTGCCCTGATGAGGCCAAGGCTCGCTTCGCCGCACAGCAGCTTCGCGGCCCTGCTCGGACTTGGTGGGACCACTTCCGTGCTATGCTCCCCGCTGATCGTGAAGTATCTTGGGAGGAATTCAAGACTGCCTTCAGAGGACACCACATCCCAGCTGGCATTCTTGATCGGAAGTTGAATGAATTTCTGGCCCTTAATCAAGGAACCCGCACGGTACTGCAGTATGCGCAAGCCTTCAATGACTTATGCCAGTATGCAGGGTATCATGCTGATTCTGATGAAAAGAAGAGGGATCGCTTCCGCAGGGGTCTCAATACCAAGCTGCGGGAACGACTCAACACTGTCCGGGCTGATAGCTTCAATGAGTTGGTCAACATGGCCATCTCCCAGGAGGATTGCATTGTTGCTCACCGGGCAGAGAAGAAGAGAAAGGCACCAATGGCAGCACCATCCGCTCAGGCTCAGAGGTTCCGGATTGTTTCTCACAATCAGAGCAGGGGTTTTCAGCAGCAGGCAGGCAGATGGGTGATCAGGCCACCTCAGCAGCAGCAGCAGCCAGCACCCAACCGCTACCCAGCTCCCGCCCCAAGGAACAATCAGCCTCCGCAGCAGCAGCAGTTCCGCCAGTGCAATGGGAACAAGTGTTTCACTTGTGGCAATGTGGGCCACTATGCCAAGAATTGTCCTAGGAACCAGCAGAGGCAGATGCCAGCACCAAATCAAGACAAGGGAAGAAAGCAGAAGGTGCAAGTCAGGCAAGGGAAGCTCAACTTCACTACTCTGGAGGAAGTACCTGAAGGAGCTCCTATCATGACCGGTACCTTTTCAGTTTATAATCAACCTGCTTTAATTCTGTTTGATTCTGGTGCATCTCATAGTTTCATTAGCCAAAAGTTCAATGCTAAATGTAAACTGCCATTCTCTCACTCAAAAGGGTCATTCATGATAGTCACACCTGGGGGTAAAATTTCAACTAATCAATTAAACCAAAGTGTGCCTATTCAACTGGGAAGCCACATTGTCAAAACCACTCTTCTTGTGTTGGGATTGGAAAATGTGGACATTATTCTAGGAGCAAATTGGATGACCTTGCACCAAGTTGTGCTTGATGTAGCCAGCCGTACCGTGGAAGTTAATTCTCCGTTCTGCGGGAATTTCACTTTAATTCTACCTAGTCAGGGTTCTACTCAGTCATGTGCTTTCTCTATGACGGAGTTACCTCTGAAGAAGATCCCAGTGGTCTGTGAGTATGCAGATGTCTTTCCTGATGAATTGCCAGGAATGCCGCCAGACAGGGATATTGAATTCGCCATCGAGTTGCAACCGGGAATGGCCCCAATTTCCAAGAGGCCCTACCGAATGCCACCCGCCGAGTTGGCAGAGTTGAAGAAGCAATTGCAAGAGTTGCTGGACAAGGGATTTATTCGCCCAAGTACTTCGCCTTGGGGATGTCCAGCACTATTTGTGAAGAAGGATGAAAGCTTGAGGCTGTGTATAGATTACCGCCCTCTTAATGCGGTAACTATCAAGAACAAGTATCCTTTGCCTCGTATTGATGTTCTCTTTGACCAGTTGGTCGGGGCCAAAGTGTTTTCCAAGATAGACCTTCGCTCTGGCTACCATCAGATCAAAATACGAGCAAGTGATATTCCGAAGACGGCATTCTCAACCAGATATGGGCTATATGAATTCTTGGTGATGTCATTCGGGCTGACAAATGCACCAGCATATTTCATGTATCTGATGAATTCTGTTTTTATGCCGGAATTGGACAAGTTCGTGGTGGTTTTCATCGATGATATTCTGGTGTACTCAAAGAACGAAGAAGAACATGCCGGGCATTTGCATGTAGTGCTTCAACGTCTGCGAGAGCACCACCTTTATGCCAAGTTATCCAAGTGTGATTTTTGGCTAAAGGAAATCAAATTCTTGGGTCACACTATCTCTCAGGCTGGAATAGCTGTTGATCCTGATAAAGTGCAAGAGGTGATGAACTGGAAGCCACCAACAACTGTTCGCTAGATTCGGAGTTTTCTGGGATTAGCTGGTTATTACCGAAGATTTATTCCGGACTTCTCTCGAATTGCGAAGCCTATCACTGAGTTGCTGAAGAAAGAAGTCAAATTTGTCTGGAGTCAGAAGTGCGAAGATGCCTTCCATGCATTAAGGCAGCATCTGACCACAGCACCAGTATTGGCGCAACCCGACAGCAGCAAGCCTTTTGATGTGTATTGCAATGCCTCTGGCACCGGGCTAGGTTGTGTCTTGATGCAAGACAACTGAGTCATTGCTTATGCCTCAAGAGCACTCAGGCCTCATGAGCAAAACTATCCCACTCATGACCTAGATTTGGCAGCAGTGGTTCATGCATTAAAGATGTGGAGGCACTATCTAATGGGAACCCACTACAACATCTTCACTGATCATAAGAGCCTTAAGTACATTTTTACTCAGGCTGATCTCAACATGAGGCAGAGAAGATGGCTAGAGCTGATCAAGGATTATGACCTGGAGGTACATTATCACCCAGGAAAAGCTAATGTGGTAACAGATGCCTTGAGTCGGAAAATGCAATGCAATTGTGTTCTGATGGATTCTCGCATTAACACCTTGTGTGATGAGTTGAGCAAGATGCAAATTGAAGTGATTCCTTCTGGTTCATTGTCTCACATATTTGTTGAGCCAGCTTTGCAAGACCAGATTATCATGGCCCAGCTCAGTGACAAGGGAGTGCATATTATCAAGAAGAATCTCCATCAGAAGGTTGAGAAGTATAATTGTTTCTGCCAGGATGAAAAGGTGTGCTATGGTTCAAAAGCAGATTGGTGATTCCTAAGGACCAGGACCTCAAGAGGAAAATTTTGGATGAGGCTCATCTCTCCAAATTCTCTATGCATCCGGGAAGCACCAAGATGTACCATGATTTGAAGCCTTTGTACTGGTGGACCAGAATGAAGAGGGAGATAGCCCAGTATGTATCAGAGTGTGACACCTGTCAGAGGATAAAGGCAAGCCACTTGAAGTCAGCTGGAGCCTTGCAACCACTGTCCGTACCTTCGTGGAAGTGGGATGACATCAGCATGGATTTCATTGTGGGTCTGCCCAACACCTCTCGTCGCCATGATTCAATTTGGGTTATTGTGGACCGATTGACGAAAGTGGCACATTTTCTTCCTGTGCACACCATTGATAAGGCTCAGAAATATGCAGAATTGTATATTGACCGGATCGTGTGTTTGCACGGATTACCTCGGACCATTGTTTCTGACCGAGGAGCCCAATTTGTTGCCAGATTTTGGGAACAATTGCAAGGGTCTTTGGGAACCAAGCTAATCAGGAGTTCAGCTTACCACCCACAGACTGATGGTCAGACGGAAAGGGTAAACCAAATTCTAGAGGATATGCTGAGAGTTTGTGCGATCGATAGTGGCAAGAACTGGGATAAGCACCTCTCCTTGGCAGAGTTTGCTTATAACAATAGTTATCAATCCAGCCTAAGGATGGCACCTTTTGAAGCTCTCTATGGAAGAAGGTGCAGGACACCACTCAATTGGTCTCAACCTGGTGAAAGAGAAGTTTTTGGACCTGATTTAGTGACTGAAGCCGAAAGGAAGGTCAAGCTAATCAGGAAGAATCTAGAAGCTGCTCAGGCCAGGCAGAAGAGCTATCATGATAAAAGAAGGAAACCTCTCTAGTTCGAGGTGGGAAGTTTCGTATACCTCAAGGTATCACCCACCAAGGGAGTGCAGAGGTTTGGGATCAAAGGCAAGCTAGCCCCTCGCTACATTGGACCTTATGAGATCATAGAAGCATGTGGACCCATGGCATACAAGCTGAAGTTACCTTCAAGGATGTCTGCCATTCACAGTGTTTTCCATGTATCTCAGCTGAAGAAGTGTGTTCGATTGCCGACCGAGATTATAGCAGAGCCAGAATTGGAGATAGAGCCAAATCTATCGTACCAAGAGTACCCCTCCAAGATTCTGGATTGCAAAGAAAGATCAACTCGGGCTAAATCGATCAAGATGTACAAGGTCCAGTGGAGTAATCACTCAGAGGAGGAAGCTACTTGGGAAACCGAGGAATTCTTGAGATCCAACTTCCCCGATTGCCTACCTAAGGAAGCTGGTACGTAATCACCCCAACCCCTCCTCCTGCCCTTCGAATCTAATTTCCAAAAATATGATCTTAATTCAGAATGAAGTAACTATAAAGTAAAACTTAAAAGGACTTCCTTCTGAAGTTGCAAAGAGAATGACATTCGAAGAGCAGTTTTACCCTAATAATAACAATAATCACCCATTTCCTATAAGTCTCACCCTTCGCTTCACCCTGGGAGGACTTTGTCCCGAATCTCGGGACGAGATTCCTTTAAGGGGGAAAGGCTGTGACACCCCAGTGTCACCTAGGGTTTCTCTCAAATACCAACCCAAGAACCATTATTTCATGTGAATCCAAGTAAGCATGAGCATCAAATTAACTTAAGTAAGAAAGAATCCACCAAGTATATACTCAAAAGTATCATGATCAAAACAATTGAGTCTTTTAAAAAGATAAGAATGTACAACCCTAATGAAAACCCTAAGTGAGCCCCTTGAGCAAAATTAAAAAAAATAAGAAAAAGGGGATGAAAAGTTTAAAATTATGACTTGAGCCAATTATAAAAATTGAAGTATATTTAATAAGCAACAAGAAATGTTGAGAAAGCTTAGCCAAAATAACTCAAATAAAACCCCAAATCAAGCTTCTCATGTGGGGACTTAATGGGAATTCTGAATTTCAGAATTCTAAAATTCAGACCTTGAGCAAAAGATCAGGGATGTTCACCTTGATCCCTAACTCGAATCCTAATGGCCCCATTGACAAAATTGTGTCTAACTAACCCCTCTGTCGTGTGCTAGAAGATGGCATTGGGACGCGAGCCCTAGACACGACAAAACCTTGGATTTGCCTCGGGTTTGGGCAGGGAGACAGACCGGATTTCCTGGCTCCATATCTCTGCAACCAGTAGGCAAAATCCTATGACCCCCACACAAGAATGGTAGCTTGTAGGGAGGAGAAGAGGTTTTGTGCACTGACCAAGGCGAGAGCAGGCTCGGATGAGCGACCACATGCGCCAGAACTTGGGCAGAACGCACGGGCACACGTGTTCGACCCTGGTCGGCACGCCAGAGCTCGCCCAACCCCCGCGTGCGCTCGCCCCGGCGTCCGGTCAAGTCCGCTGCTCGCCCACGCCCTCGGTCGTGCCCGCCCGCGCCTATAAAGCCTCCCCGGGCGCACCTCACTTCGCCCCGCACTCACCCTCACCGGCCAGCCCCCTCTCCTTAGCTCTGGCGAGCTCAATTCCGCCCGCCATTGCCGCCAGAGCTTCGACCACCGTGGCCAGCCCACTCCAGCCATCCTCAAGTCGAGCCAGTGCTTCGGCTAGCTCCGCCAGTAGCCCGTGAAGCTTGCCAAGCCCTCGGACCCGGCCAGACTTCACCGGAGGCCCGAGATCGACCTCACCGGACTTCGGTCTTCCGCCGCCGCGCGTGGACCGAGCTATCCAGTGAGTCTCTGTAACGCCCTGAATTTGGGGGCAGAATTTTTTCTTCTTTTCTCTCACCAAATTCAGGCGTTACTCTTTCCTTTTCCCTTTTCTTCTCTCTAAGCCTTGATCTTTTCCAAAGTCGCAGCGGGTTTTGGCTTTAGACCTCGTGTAAAGCAAAACCTTAAAACACTTTATCTCGTGTGATGCACCATGTCGAACCATGCATACTTTTGGTTGTTTAAAACGTAAAAGCTTTCACCCCGAGAAAATCAGATTTTAGAAAAAGAAAACTCTTTCTTTTTCTCTTCCCCCCTCCCTTTCCCATTTCGGCCCAGCCCCCCCTTCCCCTTGCGCGCCGGCCCAGCCGCGCCTCCCCCCTCCCCTCCCGCGTGGGCCCCGGCCGGCCCAGCCCCGCCCCCCCCTTTCCCCCACTTTGGGCCCATCCGGCCCAGCCGCCCCCACCCTTTTCTTTTTTCCCAAAAATCCCCCCCGCGGGCCCCGCCCGTCATTCTCTCGCTCTCTCTCTCTCCCCAAACCCTAACCGCGCCGCCCTTGCCCTAGCGCCGCCGCCGCCGCCTCTCCCCTCCCCGGCGCCGCCGCCGCGCCGCCCCCCTCCGGTGAGGCCCCCACCCTCCTCCCCTCTCCTTCCCCCTTCTCCCTCCTCCTCCCTCGCCCGCCCGGCCACCCGGTTCGGCCGCCCCCGCCCCGGCGGCCCGCGCCCCAACCTCCCCCGGCCGCCCCCGTCCCGCGCTCGGCCGGCGCCGCCGCGCCCGCCCCCGCCCCGTCCGGCCCCGGCGGCTGCCTCGGCCCCCCGGCGAGCCCGCGCCCCGACCTCCCCCGGCTCGGCCCCGCCCGCGCTGCCTCTCCCCCGGTTGCCCGCGGCCTCCCGCGCCCGGCCGCCCTCGCCCTCGTCCGCCCCGGCCCCGGCGACCCCGGCCGCCCGGCTCGTTCCCGTCCCCGGCGCGCCCCGCGCCGCCGCGCCCGGCCGCCTCCGGCGAGCCGCCCGGCCCGTCCTAGCCCCGGCGCGCCCCGCCTCGCCGCCCCGGCCGCCCTCACCCGACCCCGCCCCCGGCGAGCTCGGCCGCCGCCGCCGCGCCCGCCCCCGCCTCCGGCGAGCCCGCGCCCCGCCGCTCCGGCGAGCCCCCGCCCCGTCCCGCGCTCGGCCACGCCCCTCGGCCCCGCCCCCGGCTTGGCCGCCCTCGGCTGCCTCTCGCCCCCGGCGAGCCCCGCGCCCGCGTCGGCCCCGCCTCGCCGCCCTCCGGCGAGCCGCCCTCGCCCGGCCCCGCTCGGCCCCGCCCTCGCGCCCGCCTCCCGGTGAGCTCGGCGCCCCCCCCGGTTCAACCGCCCCCGTGCCCCGGCTCGGCCGCCCGTCCCCGCGCTCGGCCTTGTCCGGCCGCGTCCTCGCTCGCTCGCGCTCGCTGGCCCCGGCGTGCTTGCCCGCCCGCCCCGCCGTGCCTTGCTCGCGTCGTGTCGGCCCCGGCGTAGCCTTGAGTTCGGCCCAGCGTGCCTATGGCGCGCGGCTTTGAGCTCGGCTAGCGCACAGCCCCGACGTGCGTACGGTTAGTTCGTGGCGTGTGCATGCGGCCTCGCGTGCGTGCCCGCGTAGTGGGCGTGCCTTGGCACGACTCGTCGTGCCTCGTCTACCCCCTAACCCCTCGTCTACCCCCCCCGTCTCCTATATGCGCTAATCACGTCGTTTATATTAATAAGGTAGGAGTCTCAATTTGGAAATTGGTTACGATAGTTAATTTATATATTCAATCGTCTATCTTATTCTATGTTAATCTACTAAAAGTGATCGCGTTTACATTAGTGCATGTAGCTAATTCTTTTGTTAGAACCAATTGGAACTAGAACACGTGGCGTCTAGTTATTCACCAACCCGTAGTGCCCCTCGAGCATAAGCCTTAACCCCTGCGAAACCTTCCCTCGTTTCTTTCTAACCAAGGTAAATTCATCATCGTATGTGGTACTCTATGCATATCTGCTTTACCTGTTCTCTTGTATGGTGTACTGTTGGTTTCCTAATTTCAATGGATGGATGTATGTATGTTTGCGCCCGCTTAGAGAACGATCCGGTTGAAGAGCCCGAGGAACTCGCAGGAGAAGCCCCTGAGCAGCAGTCGGTTGGTGGAGGCAAGTGTCCCTTGACCTATCTATGTCCTATTCATTATTTAATTCACCTCCCGCTTTACACATTTATGCCTAAGGATTGACTAGCTTTTGTTATCCATGTCCTTGTTTACCTATCTGGGTTGGATTATTACTGTTTAGCTTTATGCTATTGCTCAACTATAATCAATGAACATGATGAGATTATCTATGATACACTGTTTTCCCTTCTCTTATTATGATGTGGTACTTGTGGTCATCAAGGGGGCTCGAGCGGTTTCTCAAGTGCCTCTCCGTAAGGACCTGTTCTATGGATGACCGCCCGGGAAAACAGTGCAACCATGAGGGTAGAATGGGGTGCCCTTAGCTGATTAATTAGAGGATCCGGGGTGTAGTTCACTTAGCCGTCGTGCCGTCAATGGGGCTCGGTGTATGCGGCTCGCTCTGCCAAGTTTGGGTTCGCCCCTTGGGGAGGAGTGCGGTGCATTTAGGAAACCTAACGGGTGGCTACAGCCCCGGGGAATCCTTGTAAAGGCTACGTAGTGATGCCCTGCTGGGTCACCTTGGTAGTGATCAATGGAGAGTCATGATCTCCGGGCAGAATGGGAATCACGGCTTGTGGGTAAAGTGCACAACCTCTGCAGAGTGTTTGAAAACTGATATATCAGCCGTGCTCGCGGTTATGAGCGGCCAAGGGAGCTCCAGTGATTAGTGGTACTTGATCAGAGATACTTTGGTACAGGTGGTTATGAGATTGATGATTCTGGTTATGACTATGGTGCTGGTAAGTGGTATTCTTTCCGTTTGGAAAGGGTACATCGGGTTAATAACTTGGGCTAATGCTAAAACTTGGCTTTCTACTAGTAAGTAATAATCTGACCAACTAAAAGCAACTGCTTGACTTATCCCCACATACAGCTAGTCCACTACAGCCAAACAGGATACTTGCTGAGTATGTTGATGTGTACTCACCCTTGCTCTACACACCAAACCCCCCCATCCCCAGGTTGTCAGCATTGCAACCACTGCTCAGGCGAAGATGAAGCTGTGGAAGGAGACTTCCAGGAGTTCCAAGATTACGACGAGTTCTAGGTGTGGGTTAGCGGCAACCCCGAGTCGGCTGCCTGTGAAGGCCGCGGTTATCTACGTTTCTTTTTTTGCACTTTGATTTATTGTAAGAACTATATGGACGTCTCAGACGTATGATGTAATCGACTATTTCCCTTCTTAATACTATTTTGAGCACTGTGTGATGATGTCCATATTATGTAACTGCTGTGTACGTGAATAACTGATCCTGGCACGTACATGGTTCGCATTCGGTTTGCCTTCTAAAACCGGGTGTGACATAAGTGGTATCAGAGTCGTGCTGACTGTAGGACCGCTAACCTAGAGTAGAATGGTCGTTCTAAGGACTATAGACCTCTGTCTCTGCCTTGACTTTGATATCCCTTCAAAAGTTGGTCATGCCGACCACACCTATGTTCTACTATATATTATACCTTGCTGAAAATCATGTTTTATTCTAATCCTTCATTTACTTATGATTCATTATTTGCTGGTCATATTAATTCTGTTCTTACCCTTTTGCTTGCGATGTCTTTTGTAGATGGCTCAACTTAGACACACTGCACGAAAGTCAGTCATCCCCTTCTTACCCTCCCGCCTTGCTGAGCGTCCGCTTCGCCGTCCCGTGGCCGGACAGTCCAGCCACTTGGAGAGACTACACCACCGCCTGCGTGAGGAGTAGGAACGTCGACGTCAGGAGCAGCAGGGCTCTTCCTTCTCGCTCCAGCAGGAGATAAAGTCTGTGAGGAGCTGCTCCCCTGTGCTTCCTCTGGAGGCGCCCCCTGCATCACCACTGGGCGCCCCAGCTTCTGGAGTAGCTGCTGGAGGAGACCCAGATGACGGAGGTGGCGACGACAGCTCGAGCCACGACACCGACTTCTCTGCTAACCCTGAGCCGGAAGGATGGGTTGCTCGACCCATCACTCGCGACGCTGCTCGCGGGTGTCACTTCCATGATGCGCTCGACACCCTGCTACGTCGGGCATTTAACCGGCATACTTGGTCCGTCGAGTATCGCTGTGTGGTCTACCAGCATAGTCGCGGGGTCTACCCGGACCGCTGGGAGGCAACCTGCTTGGTGCGCTGCCCGGAGAACAGTCTCCAGGGTGCGGAG
The DNA here is from genome assembly GCF_902167145.1 of Zea mays. Taxonomy (NCBI): domain Eukaryota; kingdom Viridiplantae; phylum Streptophyta; class Magnoliopsida; order Poales; family Poaceae; genus Zea; species Zea mays. The sequence continues at coordinate 132,051,674 of NC_050100.1, read as the reverse complement.
GCCTGCTCAGAGCACTATTCTATTTCTGAGCGGGACTCAGCTGAGGCAGCCATGCAAGATGCTGCACGGCGTGCGCTTTCGCACTACTGCTCGGTTTTCGGTGGGGCAGCTGACGGTCTTGACCTGAAGTATTACCCCCGCCGTCCATCTGGCAGCACAGGAGGCGTGATTGTCTCACCTGTCGGTGAGGGCAATCCTAGGTTGAGCAGCACAGTCAACCTAGCCGCCGTGCTAAACACGGAGCTGGACCATGCATTAGATGAGCTGAGTAGGGCTCGTGCTGATATCGCCCTGCTGCGGGCTGAGCGCGCGGAACGTCGTCATCTGGATGGTGGTTCCCCCGCTCCCGTTGGGACTCAGCACCCGTACCGCTCACCTCAGCGTGGACACCAGTCTTATGGCAACCCCGCCTGCAAGACCAAGATAACTCTAGAACCATAGATCGTTAGAGTTGGATCTTGTAATTAATACGAAATATATATACGTAGAAGCTACAGTCTTAGTGTTAGTCTCGGTCTTAGTTAGTCTTAGTTAGACAGGGTAGTTTGCTATATCCTGTGCATTTATGTTTGTCATGATGAACTATGCTTGGTTTGGATCTTTGTAATGACTGTTACCAGAGTGTGGGTATCCCCTGCATTTTGGTTTATCTATTATGTTAATGGAGTTAGCTATATAGTTGGGAAACCCCTTTTATTCCACTTTCCTTTCTATCTGAGAAGCTGTGTGGTCTGTGTTGGAGATCAGTGAAGATGCTCATCTGTTCAGTGCTGTTGAAGAATTCTATTCTCTTTTCTTATGCTGCAAGATTTGCCAGATCAGTTCTGATGTGTGGTTGCATTCTGCAGATGTCAGAGAACAGGCGCAGAGGAGGAAGGCGTGCTCAGCAGGAGCGAGCCGCTCAACAGGAGGAGGTGCCCCAGCAGCAGCACCTGCCGCCCCCGCCCCCGATGTCGATCGAGCAGATGTTTCTGATGCAGACTCAGGCAGTTCAAGCCATCGGTCAGACTTTGGCCGCCATTCAGCAGCAGCAGCAGCAGCAGGCCCCACCTCAGCCTCAGATGCCTCAGATGCCCAGAGACAAGCGTGCTGAATTCATGAGAGGTCATCCACCAACGTTCGCTCATTCTTCTGACCCCATGGATGCTGAAGACTGGCTGCGCACTGTGGAGCGGGAGTTGCATACCGCTCAGTGCGATGACAGGGAGAAAGTCCTGTATGGTCCCCGTCTGTTGAGAGGAGCAGCCCAATCATGGTGGGAGTCTTACCTCCCACCCATGCCCATCCTGACGCCATCACCTGGGAAGAGTTTAGAGGTAGCTTTCGTCAGTACCATGTCCCTGCAGGTCTGATGACAGTGAAGAAGGAGGAGTTCCTGGCTCTCAAGCAAGGGCCATTGTCTGTCAGTGAGTACCGGGACAAGTTTCTACAGTTGTCTCACTATGCTCCTGAAGATGTCAACACCGACGCCAAGCGACAGTACCGTTTCCTGAGAGGCTTGGTTGACCCTCTGCAGTATCAGCTGATGAATCACACCTTCCCGACCTTCCAGCACCTGATTGACAGAGCGATCATGACAGAGAGGAAGCGTAAGGAGATGGAGGATCGTAAGCGCAAGATCAGTGGACCCCAGCCTGGAAGCAGCAATCGTCCTCGTTTCTCAGGCAATCAACCTCAGCAGTTCAGGCAGAACCAGCGTCCACCTCAGCAGCATCAGCAGTTTCAAAGGCAGTACCCTCAGAACCAGTACCAGAACCGTTAGAGCAATCAGTCAGGAGGTCAGTTTCAAAGACAGAACCAGCAGGCACCTCGCCTTCCTGCCCTAGCAAACCAGCAGAGCAGTCAGGCAGCACCAGCTCAGGTTGGAAACAGAGCATGTTTCCACTGTGGAGAGCAAGGCCACTGGGTGATGCAATGTCCGAAGAAGGCAGCCCAGCAGCAGTCAGGCCCCAATGCCCCAGCAAAGCAGAATGTGCCTCAGCCTAGAGCAGGCAATCGCTCTCAGCCGCGCTATAATCATGGAAGGCTGAACCACTTGGAGGCTGAAGCAGTTCAGGAGACCCCCGGCATGATAGTAGGTATGTTCCCAGTCGACTCCCATATTGCAGAAGTGTTATTTGATACTGGAGCAACACATTCTTTCATTACTGCATCATGGGTAGAAGCACATAATCTTCCAATTACTACCATGTCAACCCCCATTCAAATTGACTCAGCCGGTGGTAGAATTCGAGCCGATAGCATTTGTTTGAATATAAGTGTGGAAATAAGGGGGATAGCGTTTCCCGCCAACCTTATAGTAATGGGTACTCAGGGAATAGATGTCATCCTAGGGATGAATTGGCTAGATAAGTATCAGGCAGTTATCAGTTGTGATAAAAGGACCATCAAGTTGGTGTCCCCACTAGGAGAGGAAGTGGTGACCGAGTTAGTCCCGCCTGAGCCAAAGAAAGGAAGTTGTTATCAGATAGCTGTTGATAGCAGTGAAGCAGACCCAATCGAGAGCATCAAGGTTGTGTCCGAGTTCCCAGATGTGTTTCCAAAGGACTTACCGGGTATGCCACCAGAGCGGAAAGTTGAGTTTGCTATAGAGCTTCTTCCTGGAACCGCCCCTATCTTCAAGAGAGCTTACAGAATATCCGGACCAGAGTTGGTTGAACTTAAGGAGCAGATTGATGAGCTGTCAGAGAAAGGTTACATTCGGCCAAGCACCTCGCCTTGGGCCGCCCCTGTCCTATTTGTGGAGAAGAAAGATGGCACCAAGAGGATGTGTATTGATTACCGAGCTTTGAATGAGGTCACGATCAAGAACAAGTATCCCTTGCCCAGAATAGAAGATCTGTTCGACCAGTTGAGAGGAGCCAGTGTGTTCTCCAAGATTGATTTGAGGTCAGGTTATCATCAGCTCAGGATCCGACCTTCGGACATTCCGAAGACGGCATTCATTTCCAAGTATGGTTTGTATGAGTTCACAATGATGCCTTTTGGTTTGACCAATGCGCCAGCATTCTTCATGAACTTGATGAACAGTGTATTCATGGACTACCTTGATAAGTTTGTGGTGGTATTCATTGATGACATTCTGGTTTATTCTCAAAGCGAAGAAGAGCATGCAGATCATTTGAGGATGGTGTTGCAGAGATTGCGAGAGCACCAGTTGTATGCAAAGTTGAGCAAGTGTGAGTTCTGGATCAGTGAAGTCCTGTTCTTGGGTCACATAATCAACAAAGAAGGATTGGATGTGGATCCGAAGAAAGTGGCAGACATTCTGAACTGGAAAGCGCCAACAGATGCTAGAGGAATCAAGAGTTTCATTGGGATGGCCGGATATTATCGGCGATTCATTGAAGGGTTTTCGAAGATTGCGAAACCAATGACAGCGTTGCTAGGCAACAAAGTTGAGTTCAAGTGGACTCAGAAATGCCAAGAGGCCTTTGAAGCGCTGAAAGAGAAGTTGACTACAGCGCCTGTCCTAGTCTTGCCTCATGTGCACAAGCCCTTCTCGGTGTATTGTGATGCTTGTTACACAGGTTTGGGATGTGTGTTGATGCAAGAGGGAAGAGTTGTGGCTTACTCGTCCCGACAGCTGAAGGTTCATGAGAAGAATTACCCAATCCATGATCTAGAGTTGGCAGCAGTGGTTCACGCACTGAAGACATGGAGGCACTATTTGTATGGACAGAAATGCGATGTTTACACAGATCACAAGAGTCTGAAGTACATATTCACTCAGTCCGAGTTGAACATGAGGCAGCGAAGATGGTTAGAGTTGATCAAAGATTATGAGTTGGAGATCCATTACCATCCAGGCAAAGCAAACGTAGTGGCAGATGCTTTGAGCAGAAAGAGTCAAGTCAATCTGATGGTTGCTCGTCCGATGCCTTATGAGTTGGCCAAGGAGTTCGACAGGTTGAGTCTCGGATTTTTGAACAATTCGCGAGGAATTACAGTTGAGTTGGAACCTACCTTGGAGCGCGAAATCAAAGAAGCGCAGAAGAATGATGAGAAAATCAGTGAGATCCGGCGACTGATTCTAGAAGGCAAAGGCAAAGATTTTCGAGAAGATGCAGAAGGCGTGATATGGTTCAAAGACCGCTTGTGTGTTCCTAATGTCCAGTCTATTCGGGAGTTGATTCTTAAGGAAGCTCATGAGACAGCCTATTCGATTCACCCTGGCAGTGAGAAGATGTATCAGGATCTGAAGAAGAAATTCTGGTGGTACGAAATGAAGAGGGAAATCGCAGAGCATGTGGCTATGTGCGATAGTTGCCGAAGAATTAAGGCAGAGCACCAGAGACCTGCTGGATTGTTGCAACCGTTGCAGATCCCTCAGTGGAAATGGGATGAAATTGGTATGGATTTCATAGTCGGATTGCCTCGCACTCGAGCCGGCTACGATTCCATTTGGGTAGTAGTGGACCGTCTGACCAAGTCAGCCCACTTCATACCTGTCAAGACCAACTACAGCAGTGCAGTATTGGCAGAATTGTATATGTCTCGGATCGTTTGTCTTCATGGTGTGCCAAAGAAGATAGTGTCAGACAGAGGAACGCAGTTCACCTCTCATTTCTGGCAGCAGTTGCATGAAGCTTTGGGCACGCATCTGAATTTCAGTTCAGCTTATCATCCGCAGACAGATGGCCAGACCGAAAGAACCAACCAAATTCTTGAAGACATGTTGAGAGCATGTGCGTTGCAAGATCAGTCCGGATGGGACAAGCGATTGCCTTATGCAGAGTTTTCCTATAACAACAGTTACCAGGCCAGTTTGAAGATGTCACCATTTCAGGCGCTTTATGGAAGGAATTGCAGAACTCCGTTGCAATGGGATCAGCCTGGAGAAAAGCAAGTGTTTGGGCCAGACATTTTGCTTGAAGCCGAAGAGAACATCAAGATGGTCCGAGAGAATCTAAAGATAGCGCAATCGAGGCAGCGAAGCTATGCAGACACAAGAAGAAGAGAGCTGAGTTTCGAAGTCGGAGACTTTGTCTATCTGAAAGTGTCACCAATCAGAGGAGTCAGAAGGTTCGGAGTGAAAGGCAAGCTAGCACCCCGCTACATTGGTCCGTATCAGGTTCTTGCAAGACGTGGAGAAGTGGCTTATCAGCTCAGTTTGCCCGAGAATTTGTCTGCTGTGCATGATGTCTTTCATGTGTCTCAGTTGAAGAAGTGCTTGCGTGTGCCAGAAGAGCAGTTGCCAGTGGAAGGTCTTGAAGTCCAGGAGGACTTGACCTACGTTGAGAAGCCAGTGCAAATCCTTGAGGTTGCAGACAGAGTCACCCGAAGGAAGACCATCAGAATGTGCAAAGTCAGATGGGACCATCACTCAGAGGAAGAAGCAACCTGGGAGCGTGAAGATGATCTGATGGCCAAATACCCTGAGCTCTTTGCTAGCCAACCCTGAATCTCGAGGGCGAGATTCTTTTAAGGGGGATAGGTTTGTAACGCCCTAAATTTGGGGGCAGAATTTTTTCTTCTTTTCTCTCACCAAATTCAGGCGTTACTCTTTCCTTTTCCCTTTTCTTCTCTCTAAGCCTTGATCTTTTCCAAAGTCACAGCGGGTTTTGGCTTTAGACCTCGTGTAAAGCAAAACCTTAAAACACTTTATCTCATGTGATGCACCATGCCGAACCATGCATACTTTTGGTTGTTTAAAACGTAAAAGCTTTCACCCCGAGAAAATCAGATTTTAGAAAAAGAAAACTCTTTCTTTTTCTCTTCCCCCTCCCTTTCCCATTTCGGCCCAGCCCCCCACCTTCCCCTTGCGCGCCGGCCCAGCCGCGCCTCCCCCCCTCCCCTCCCGCGTGGGCCCCGGCCGGCCCAGCCGCGCCCCCCCTTTCCCCCACTTTGGGCCCATCCGGCCCAGCCGCCCCCCCACCCTTTTCTTTTTTCCCAAAAATCCCCCCCCCGCGGGCCCCGCCCGTCATTCTCTCGCTCTCTCTCTCTCCCCAAACCCTAACCGCGCCGCCCTTGCCCTAGCGCCGCCGCCGCCGCCTCTCCCCTCCCCGGCGCCGCCGCCGCGCCGCCCCCCTCCGGTGAGGCCCCCACCCTCCTCCCCTCTCCTTCCCCCTTCTCCCTCCTCCTCCCTCGCCCGCCCGGCCACCCGGTTCGGCCGCCCCCGCCCCGGCGGCCCGCGCCCCGGCGGTCCGCGCCCCGGCGGTCCGCGCCCCGACCTCCCCCGGCCGCCCCCGTCCCGCGCTCGGCTGGCGCCGCCGCGCCCGCCCCCGCCCCGTCCGGCCACGGCGGCTGCCTCGGCCCCCCGGCGAGCCCGCGCCCCGACCTCCCCCGGCTCGGCCCCGCCCGCGCCGCCTCTCCCCCGGTTGCCCGCGGCCTCCCGCGCCCGGCCGCCCTCGCCCTCGTCCGCCCCGGCCCCGGCGACCCCGGCCGCCCGGCTCGTTGCGCGCCCCGCGCCGCCGCGCCCGGCCGCCTCCGGCGAGCCGCCCGGCCCGTCCTAGCCCCGGCGCGCCCCGCCTCGCCGCCCCGGCCGCCCTCACCCGACCCCGCCCCCGGCGAGCTCGGCCGGCGCCGCCGCGCCCGCCCCCGCCTCCGGCGAGCCCGCGCCCGGCCGCTCCGGCGAGCCCCCGCCCCGTCCCGCGCTCGGCCGCGCCCCTCGGCCCCGCCCCCGGCTTGGCCGCCCTCGGCTGCCTCGCCCCCGGCGAGCCCCGCGCCCGCGTCGGCCCCGCCTCGCCGCCCTCCGGCGAGCCGCCCTCGCCCGGCCCCGCTCGGCCCCGCCCTCGCTCCCGCCTCCCGGCGAGCTCGGCGCCCCCCCCGGTTCAACCGCCCCCGTGCCCGGCTCGGCCGCCCGTCCCCGCGCTCGGCCTTGTCCGGCCGCGTCCTCGCTCGCTCGCGCTCGCTGGCCCCGGCGTGCTTGCCCGCCCGCCCCGCCGTGCCTTGCTCGCGTCGTGTCGGCCCCGACGTAGCCTTGAGTTCGGCCCAGCGTGCCTATGGCGCGCGGCTTTGAGCTCGGCTAGCGCACGGCCCCGACGTGCGTACGGTTAGTTCGTGGCGTGTGCATGCGGCCTCGCGTGCGTGCCCGCGTAGTGCGCGTGCCTTGGCACGACTCGTCGTGCCTCGTCTACCCCCTAACCCCTCGTCTACCCCCCCCGTCTCCTATATGCGCTAATCACGTCGTTTATATTAATAAGGTAGGAGTCTCAATTTGGAAATTGGTTACGATAGTTAATTTATATATTCAATCGTCTATCTTATTCTATGTTAATCTACTAAAAGTGATCGCGTTTACATTAGTGCATGTAGCTAATTCTTTTGTTAGAACCAATTGGAACTAGAACACGTGGCGTCTAGTTATTCACCAACCCGTAGTGCCCCTCGAGCATAAGCCTTAACCCCTGCGAAACCTTCCCTCGTTTCTTTCTAACCAAGGTAAATTCATCATCGTATGTGGTACTCTATGCATATCTGCTTTACCTGTTCTCTTGTATGGTGTACTGTTGGTTTCCTAATTTCAATGGATGGATGTATGTATGTTTGCGCCCGCTTAGAGAACGATCCGGTTGAAGAGCCCGAGGAACTCGCAGGAGAAGCCCCTGAGCAGCAGTCGGTTGGTGGAGGCAAGTGTCCCTTGACCTATCTATGTCCTATTCATTATTTAATTCACCTCCCGCTTTACACATTTATGCCTAAGGATTGACTAGCTTTTGTTATCCATGTCCTTGTTTACCTATCTGGGTTGGATTATTACTGTTTAGCTTTATGCTATTGCTCAACTATAATCAATGAACATGATGAGATTATCTATGATACGCTGTTTTCCCTTCTCTTATTATGATGTGGTACTTGTGGTCATCAAGGGGGCTCGAGCGGTTTCTCGAGTGCCTCTCCGTAAGGACCTGTTCTATGGATGACCGCCCGGGAAAACAGTGCAACCATGAGGGTAGAATGGGGTGTCCTTAGCTGATTAATTAGAGGATCCGGGGTGTAGTTCACTTAGCCGTCGTGCCGTCAATGGGGCTCGGTGTATGCGGCTCGCTCTGCCAAGTTTGGGTTCGCCCCTTGGGGAGGAGTGCGGTGCATTTAGGAAACCTAACGGGTGGCTACAGCCCCGGGGAATCTTTGTAAAGGCTACGTAGTGATGCCCTGCTGGGTCACCTTGGTAGTGATCAATGGAGAGTCATGATCTCCGGGCAGAATGGGAATCACGGCTTGTGGGTAAAGTGCACAACCTCTGCAGAGTGTTTGAAAACTGATATATCAGCCGTGCTCGCGGTTATGAGCGGCCAAGGGAGCTCCAGTGATTAGTGGTACTTGATCAGAGATACTTTGGTACAGGTGGTTATGAGATTGATGATTCTGGTTATGACTATGGTGCTGGTAAGTGGTATTCTTTCCGTTTGGAAAGGGTACATCGGGTTAATAACTTGGGCTAATGCTAAAACTTGGCTTTCTACTAGTAAGTAATAATCTGACCAACTAAAAGCAACTGCTTGACTTATCCCCACATACAGCTAGTCCACTACAGCCAAACAGGATACTTGCTGAGTATGTTGATGTGTACTCACCCTTGCTCTACACACCAAACCCCCCCATCCCCAGGTTGTCAGCATTGCAACCACTGCTCAGGCGAAGATGAAGCTGTGGAAGGAGACTTCCAGGAGTTCCAAGATTACGACGAGTTCTAGGTGTGGGTTAGCGGCAACCCCCAGTCGGCTGCCTGTGAAGGCCGCGGTTATCTACGTTTCTTTTTTTGCACTTTGATTTATTGTAAGAACTATATGGACGTCTCAGACGTATGATGTAATCGACTATTTCCCTTCTTAATACTATTTTGAGCACTGTGTGATGATGTCCATATTATGTAACTGCTGTGTACGTGAATAACTGATCCTGTCACGTACATGGTTCGCATTCGGTTTGCCTTCTAAAACCGGGTGTGACAGTCTCCGACCAATTCCTTGCACCCATATCTTCTCTGGCATCCCGTGAACCTCTCTGACCCATCCAATTGCTCTATCTCGTCGTGACCAGGCCGGACTCCTCGCCCGCCGACGAGCATCCCCGCCTGCGCGCGTGGACCGACCGACTCCGGCCATCTCCGACGGCGACCCGCACACCGTTGTGATCCCCGAGACCTCCCCTACGTCCTCGACCACTTCACCGGAGCAATCTCGCCGCCGGTAAGCCCCTCCGCCCTTTCTTCCGCCGCGGTTACTGTTTAAGATAGAAGAAGGACCTCGGGTTAGGATTTGTAGAACCCGAGGGGTTTTCTGTAACGTCAGTGACTCATGTGAATAGTAGCTTAAGGACTGATTCGCGAGGAAAACTTAAAAACCCGCCAGGGACCCCAGTGCAAAGTGGATTTCCATTAAACCAATTCTGTTATTCTTTTTAAAATGACCAGAGAACTTAGAAAACCCATAACTTGATGAATTTTTCATAAAAAGTTGTCAAATCAATTTTGCTAGCTCCTGAATATTATGAACTATCATTTAAAAATGATAAACCCTATACTTTCTGTTCTAAATTTTAAAGTTTAAAATTAAAAACAGAAACTTACCAAACCTAGTTTAATTAAGGAAAATTAGTTTTTCTTCTGTGCTGAACTTAAGAAAATTTGTAGATGTTCAAACCTCATTTAGACACTGTTTAAAATTAGTAGGAACCCCAGCATTAGAAATTATGATGTGCTTATTCATTTAAAGCTATTTTGCCCAAAACTTAGAAAAAAATCAGAAAAGCATTGGAAATTAATGAACAATGATTAAGATTATTTTTTCTAGTTTACTTATGTAACAGAGAACCTAGGAAAAATACAGAGACCATTAAATTGGACCAGTTTTAAATTAAAATGTTTTATTTAGCCTTATATGGACTGAAAATTAATTATTAGAGTAGCAAAACTATAACCAAAATGAGTAGTAAAAATCCAGTGGACTTACAACCACCAGAGCCCCACTACAAAAATAAAGATCACCTCAGCCCAACTTTTTAAGTAAGGAAAATAAATACAAAGTGATAATAAGGCATTTTCCTAATAATTCTTGAATAACCCCTAATAATGTGATAATAGGCAACCAAAAATTAGCTAAGTCCATAATGAGATAAACTACCAGAGAAAAATGCAAACCCATGAAAAAGAAGCAAACTCATACCTATTGCTAATAATTTAAAAGAAAGGCCACTTGATTCAAATAATAAATACCACCCCTTCCCTTAAGCAAATAGAGACCAAACTTCAGAATGATTGCTCTTGCACAAAATAAAAACCAAGAAAAATAAGAATTCTGTTGTTTGATGTTTTTCAAATATAGTGGTAGTAGAAAGCACCTATTTGGCTATAAACTTGAGAAAACCATAGAAAAATAATTAAAAGGTATTAATGACTAGAAATTTGTATCAAGTCATGTTATAACACCTAAAAGCCAGCAAAAATAAGTTTTGGAGAATTACCCACTGTTAAAAAGTAGTTGTAGTTCAAAGCACCCCTTCTGCCCTAAAATTTGATAATTTTGTCCAGCGAAAACTATTCACTTTCTGATCCTCAAATTTTGAGACAGAGAAACATACACCAGTACCCAGCCACTGTAAGTTTTGCAGAATTTTTAGAATTTTATAAAGGCAACTTGTAGTTCAAACCCACTCCAAAACATTAAAAAGAATAAAAGAAAAGGGAAGAAGAAATAAACCTCACCCCAATAAGTCTAACTTGAGAACTTATCAATTCTCCCTAAGACAAAAAAAGAATTCAGTGGAACCCCAAAAAAAAAACCTGCCACTTACCTTAGCTAAGTTTGACCCAATTTACCAAGTATACCACCCAATGGACTTACATAAGAAAAATTAACTTTGTTTAACTCAAGAAGATCATACACCTTTAAAGTTGTAAATTCTAGAAGCACATATCATATCATGCATATATCTTACGCATTGCATTCATTAGATTGCAATCTTGCCGACGGAGAGTACGTGCTCATCCCCGAGCAAGGACCTGTCCAAGAGGAGGACCAGGAGCAGGCTTTAGAGGCTGCTATTGAGGATCTCCCCGCAGCCCCAGCAATTGAAGGCAAGCCCCGGTTTTATGCATAACCTGTTAATTATGCTATTTTACTACACTTAATGCTTGTAGGATTGCAATGTGCACTTAAGTGTAGGAGTTGCTTGAAACCTCTAGTTGCATGAACTTAGGATTCCTTTTTGAGATGAATACTAGTATGCTAGGTCGAGTAGCTGCTTGCTAATCAGGATCTCGGTAGAAGTCGAGTGATTTTTCTAGCACTCGCGCGAGGTCAGGAATTGATTGTATTCATCTTGATAACGAGATTTATGTTGGTCTATGGACTTGGATCCAGGGAGGATGCCTTGTCCATGAGACGGGAAAAATGAATTAAGGATTAATGTGTGGATACCTGAGTCAAGCTTTTGAACGTACTAAGCACATGCTGGGAAAAATGGTAACCGGTAAACCTAGTACCTGATTGAAGCCGGGCGCGGACTTTATCCCTCATGCGACCTGAGACTGGGTCTCCCATGCTAGCTATGGTGGGTACAAGTGCGGTCACTGCACGGCGGCAGCCGGGGTCAGTGGAGCATTGTATGTCAAGGCGGTGAGGCCTGGACGCGAACAGGGAATCGATGGGGACGGTTGTCATGTGTAGGGTCGGAGTACCCTGACATGTCGTGTGTTTAGGTTTACCTTGCAAGGTTAAAACTCGATTCGAATCGTCTGCTTCTCGCAGCTAATGAGACTGCTTGACCCCTTGTACTGCATCGAGTAAGAAATGAAATGTGGTTACATGAGATAACTTGTTGATTGAACTAAATGATTGTTACCATGTATACTTAGAAGGAGCAAATCTAGCTAAGTTAAATGATGATAGAATTTGAAAAGCTAAAATTTGCTTTTAGAAACAGCTAGTGCTTTTGGCAAACCAAACCCCTCAGCCAAACAGCTGCATAGTCTAGAGGTAGAGGAGTAGACTCCTCACACCGGTTAAGTCTAGCTGTGTATTAGTATACTCAGCCTTGCTTGTGGCACAATTTTTGCAGGTACCATTCAGGAAATGGTTGATGGTGTGACTTGGCCTACCACCCTGCCACCGGGTTGGACGGTCAAGTGGGATGTTGCTCCGGCAGGAGAGGAGCACGAGGAGTAGTGGGCTAGGCCTTGCCCAATTCCTCGATATCGACGACATCGATTATCCGCTGCACTTTATTTTGTGAACTTTATTTACTACGCAAAAACTCCGATTTATGTAATAACTCAGTACTTAATTTGAGGTTTTCTGTTTTATTGTATTTCTTCTGTGACTCACCTTCGAGTGAGATTGTGGAATTTGATCCTGGTTAAGTGGCTCTATCAGACTAGATCTGAGGGACTGACGGGTTATTCCGATTTAAGTGTGTTACGGCCCCTGGGGCGTGACTTAGGTACTTAAGCTGGAATAATTCGGGCGGTTCTGCCACAATCCGTCAAGGTTTCTACTGGCCCGCCATGATCTACGCCGCAAATCGGGTCACAAGGTCCTGCGAAGCCTGCCAGAAATTTTCTCCACGATCGGGAAGCCCTTCACAATTCACGAAGCTAATCGCCCACACATGGCCTCTTCAGCGCTGGGGCCTGGACATCGTCGGGCCCCTACCCACGGCCTAGGGGAACCTCAAGTTCACCTTCGTCACTGTCGAATATTTTACCAAATGGATCGAGGCAAGGGCTGTATCCACAATAACATCGAAGACTGCCTAGAAATTCTTCTGGCAAAACATTGTTTGCCGCTTCAGAGTCCCGTCCGAACTCACAGTTGACAATGGCAAGCAATTTGACAGCCAAGACTTCAAGGATTTCTGTTTCTCCATTGGCACCAAGCTTGCCTTCGCCTCAGTATACCACCCGCAATCCAACGGAGTTGTGGAACGCGTAAACGGCAAAATTTTCACAGCTGTCAAGAAGATGCTCCTCGACGATAAAAAGGGCAAGTGGGCTGATTTGTTACCTGAAGCGGTCTGGGCATTAAACACGACTGAGTGCAGGGCGACTGGGTTCACCCCTTTCCGCCTTCTATATGGATCGGAGGCCATGACCCCACAAGAAATAAAACATGGGTCCCCACGGACAGTCCCGTCAGCTGTCCCCGACGTGGACGAGCCCACTTCGAAGGACCTCATCGATGGAGACCGCGTCTTCGCCCTACAGGCTCTAAACAAATACCAAGCCTAAACAAAAGCATGACGCGACCACACAGTCATCCCGAGGGAATTCAGCGAAGGAGACCTCGTACTCGTCCGGACAGCTCGGACAGAGTCCCGGGGCAAGCTGGAGCCCAAGTGGGAGGGCCCTTTCATCGTCAAGACAAAGGCGTCCCCCAGCGCGTACAGGCTCGCAACGCCATCCGGCGAGGACTTGGAGCATTCTTGGACCATTGATAATCTCCGCAAATTTTTTGTTTGACTCCTCAGGGCCAGCTCGCCCTTGTAATTCGCAAAACAATTTTATTCTGGCCCGCACTCTTTTCCTCTCGGGGGGTGAGGTTTTTAACGAGGCGGAGCCATGTAATATACAAGCGAAAAATCCCCCGCAAAAATCTACGTCAAAAAAAGACCGCATCGACGGTCTTCGACATTCGACCAATACAAAGTCACCGAGAGGGGCAGCGCTAGCTACCCTCGCGTGCGACACTCCACGCAAAAGTCGCCTAAGGGTGCAGCCGGACTAGCACAACAAGTGCGCAAAATCGAAGTCTTCCTCAAAAAGACTATCCGTGCAAAAGCCGCCCAAGGGAGCAGCCGGACTAGCACAACAAGTGCGCAAAATCGAAGTCTTCCTCAAAAAGACTATCCGTGCAAAAGCCGCCTAAGGGTGCAGCCGGACTAGCACAACAAGTGCGCAAAATCAAAGTCTTCATCAAAAGACTATCCGCTCAAAAGTCGCCAAAGGGTGCAACCGGACTAGCACAACAAATGCGCAAAACCGAAGTCTTCCTCAAAAGACTATCCGTGCAAAAGTCTACACCAAGAAACTGTCCGCGCAAAGACCGACTACAGGCGCAGCCAGACCGACATAATAAACGTGCTAGACCAAGCGCGCAACGCCCCTATGAACATAGCCGGATGCGCGAAGGCGCACAACCTCATCATACAAACTATAGTTACATATGTACAGCGAGGGCATCACACCTTACATAGGTTCAACCTTCGGAATGATTCCATCTACCTATAGTTAAATAGCACTATCCTAAGCTCCTCACCCTCAAAAAGACTTCGCAACTCCCCCTCACCCCAACCGGCGAGGACAACAATTCCCGCTTGTCAGCCCTGCCCACACGAAGCCGACCGCCATCCACTTCACTCACTCTACGCTTCGCCACCGCCCTTCGCCGCCTACGCCCAGCACTCGGACCAGGCAAAACTTCAGCATCCGTAACATGCGGAGAAGCCTCCGCCGTAGCCACATCCAAGGCCGCAAAGTAATCCAAGTCCTCATCCGAAGACTCTTCCATCCACTCAACCGAACTCCCAGAGTCATCAAAATCAGAAAACTTAAACGTAGACTCATCCGATTCATTTCCAGCGACCACGGTCGAAACCGCCACAAAATTAGCAGTAGCGGTTGCGTGCGCAGGCCCAAAATCCTGAACCTGCGCAGCAACCAAAGTTCAGTAACATAGCCAAAATTCTCTAACTACCCCACACCCACTAAGCCACCTGCGAAGACCCAGCCGCCGCCATGGGATCCTCCGCTGCCGCCTTCGGGGGATCCTCCGCTGCCAGCTCCGTCGCCGCCTTCGGGGGATTCTCCGCCATCGGCGCGGTGGCTGGCGACGAGCCTCCACCAGACACAGCAGCCGCAGGGGCAGCACGGGAGCCTTCACCGGTTTCCGAGGGTGGTGCCGGGTCGACTTCAGCCTCGGCCACAACCGGGTTGGCCTCCGCTTCGGGCTGCGCGCCGTTCAGGGGTCCGAAGTCCTCCACGTCCTCGGCACGCGCCATCTACAACATAGCACACCGATTCAGCAAAGCCCACGTATACCCACATTCAACGACACTATACAAAAGTCAAACTTTACCTGATCCCTCGCTCGGTCAGACCGCTCCCTAACCACCTCCCGACCGTAGGGGCCCCACATCCGGTCGAAGAGGGCCCCCGCGGAGTCCTTCACTATAGGGTCTTCGACTTTATAAATCTCGCGCCCAAAATCTTCATCAGATCGGTCGAAGACCTCATAGTGACTGCACCCCTCGTGGGACAGCGCGTTCATCGCCCCTTCGTAGGTGACGAGGGAGGCAAAGGACATAAACCCCTCCATGATGGTCGGGAGCGCCAACAATTCCTCTTGCAACCACTCGAGGAAGCGAAGGCCCGCCTCTCGGTCGGGCACTTCGAAGTCAGCAATCCGCGCGCCCAGCTCGCGGTATGAGTCCACAAGCTGTTTGCGCGTCCGCTCAACTTCCGAGCGTGTAGAGGCCTCGGTCCTCTCCATGCGGGCCTGCAAAGCATTGAACTGCACCTCCCATTCCTCGGCGCGCTGGCTGGCAAGACTCCCTTCCACCCGCGCCAATTTGGCCTCCGCCTGCGCCGCCTGCGCCTTGGCGATGGCCTGGTTGGCCTCCCTCCTCTCCTCCACCAGCTGGCGCCGGAGGTCCGTCCTCTTGCCCTCTAGGGCGGCCACCTTCTCCGCCAGCTTGCAACACTTGCTATCCGCAGCCGACTTTTCCCGGACGGCGTCAGCATGCTGCGCCCAAAGTCTCTCGACTTTGGCAAACACATCTGCAGTAAGGGCCCCCGACGCCACACGGTCGGCGAAGTCGGCCGCCTAACAGACACACATGAGACCACAATCCCCATGAAAGCGGTAAACACCGAAGTCCAGCTCAACTTACTTGACTCAGCTGCTGCGACGCCTCCCTCAGCCGGTGGGACACAGTGCCCGCTTCGTCCTTGACGGCAGCGACCGCCGAAATCTCGCCGCCAGCGCTGAGAGCGCTACCCTTCACCCCAGGCACCGCGACAGACACCGTGGTCGCCACCGCAGGCGGAACAACAACAAGTTGCCCCTCGCCCGATCCTGCAACGTATCACCAGTCAAAAAAAACTTACCAACGAGATAATCGTCCACACTAATATTTGTGCCGAAGTCGGCAATGCATTTCCCCGGCGAAGGCAATTCCCCGGGCCTTCGCAGCTCCGTCCAGGGCAAACTTGGTTCCGCCGGCGCCGGCCGCCTTCACGCTCTCCGGCACCTTGCTGGACCCAGGGGCGGCCGGCTTCGCCACCAGCGTCGGCTGGCTACCACCGGGGGCGGTAGCCTTCGTAGTCCCCCGCGCCCTCTTCGGCCTAGCTTCGGGGAGCCTGATGACCGCCCGGCGCTTCTGCGCAGCTTCCTGGCGATCCTTGTTCATCACTGCCGACACAACAGTAGCAATATTTCGTCCGTAAGGAAACACTCTCAAGTCACGAGCCATGCGAGACGTAAAAAAGTCTTCGCCGGCCGCGCGGGGGATAGGAACGTCCTTGGGCCATCGACCCCCGGTAACCTCCAGCATCCGCGCCGAAGACTCTCGGAGCTCGGGCGAAGACATCCTTCCCCCGGGGGCCGCGCATGTTCCCATCAACTCCATAGCAAAGCTATCGGAGACCCCCAATTCTCCCACCGCAGTACCTAGCTTCCTCTTTTTAGTGGCTGGGGCGGCTTCCGGCGCGGGGTCATCTTCAGTCACGGTCGCTGGTTTTTTCCCGCGGCGATCGACGACGTCCTCCCCAGGGTAACCGCCATACGACAAAGAATTCAACTCAAAGACCCTATACAGGCGGTCGTTGGATCCACGTATATCCCAACTTCGCTGGGCCTCCATCCTTGGCACATAACGCCCAACAATTCTCACCGCCCCATCCTCTGCCTCACGCACAACCGAGGCGGGATCCCGCCCTCGCAAATCCAAAGCAAAACGCGGACTTCGCACCTTCCGTCCACCCAGGGAGGGCATCTCGCGAGGGCATACTTCGCCCAGCGCCCATCCATGTGCCAAAGGCCACACCCCATACCCTATGAATTCCTCAACTAGATCGCGCTCACTACTCGAGCGGGCAGCAATCCGAAGGGCCACCTCATTTTCATCATCCTCCGCCACTTCAAACGACGGGTACGCCACATAATAATGCGAACACATAATGGCGGCAGGGAGCCCTGGGTGGTCTTCGACTTCAGCCTCCGAAACATAAAACCAGTAGTCCCACCAGTTGCCCCACTTGTTCCGGGCACAGGGGACTAGCTCCACCACTTCCATCGAAGTCTTCCCGGACTTCGGCGTGAAAGTGCACGATCCAAATTGCACAATCTTCTGTCCTATTTTTCTCTTCTACCAGTGCAGACAGTATTGCTTGGTGAAGACCTCCACCGAAGGCTGGCCGCCATATGACGTCGTTGCCCAGACATACTTCGCCAACGCAACCACGGCGTTTGGTGTCAACTGATGAACCTGGACTTCGAACTTCTGCAAAACCTCCGACACAAAATGATGCGCCGGCAGGCGAAGTCCGGCGATGAAAAACGCCTAAAAAACAACCAATTCGCCCTCGGGCTCGGGGACCTCCTCCGCCCCCGGGACCCGACCAACCCCGCTGCCAAAATACCCCAACCGCTGCATATCTTGAACGAGGGCCAACGATATCCGCGAAACACCGAATTCCACTATATCACCCGGTAGCAACTCCACCGCCACCGCAGTTCCCGAGAGATCTTCGGAAGACGCCCCGACCGTCGGTGTGGTCGCAGCAGACAAGGAGGAAGACGGCATGGCTACATACCGTCGACGGCGGCGTGCAGTCTGCTTCACGCGGGCCAGTTCTCCGACGAACAGGAGCAAGGAGGGCAGACGAGCAAGCGAGCAGTTTGAAAGTGAGGCTAGGGTTTTCGCGGCGCGCAGAAAGGTAAATTTCAATCCGCGCCGCCCCCGCCCCCTTTATATACACAGGGCGCGACGCTTCGGGAAACCCGCAATCCAACAGTGCGGCGTTAATCAACGGTCATGTCAAAAACCCCCGCGAAATCACTTCGAGCGAGGGCAACGTCTCCACCATCTAGCGACGTCTTCGGCACCAGATGACTTAGTCGAACTGGTCCCTCGGAGGGCAAATGTTGGGGCGAAGGCGAAGACGCCACCCTTCGCTCGATGCCTTCGTCAACCTCGCTGCACCAATGGAGACAAGACGACTGGCAGACTTACCCTTCGTCCCACGCGTCGCCGGACGAAGGCCTGTGACGAGGTCGTCCCATCTCTCGGCCTCGTCCAACATGGAGGCCCACGTGTGATCCGGCCCATGTAACAGGCCCTGCGTGGCCGCTGCGCATTACGGGCCTAATTTGTAAAGGTCTCCCTGTAATTACAGTCTATAACCCTGCTTTATGGGAATATTCCGGGGATAACCTAGGCGCCTGAGGGCACATGCGTCCTTAACTCAGGACGCTGGGCACTTAGATACCTATAAATACCCCCGCACAGTGCCCTTGAGAGGCTAGATTAACAGAGCTTTTGCCATCTCGAATTGAAACCTTGTTTACGTTGCTCTCACTCCCCCGTTGGATCAACTTGCTCAGGAGAGCAAGTTCCAACACATATGTATTGTTGGAGACTTGTTCTCAAATGTTATGAGTTAAGAACAAGGCAACACGAAATGTTAATGATTAGAGACCTTCGTCCTTCGAGGCATTACCTCCCTTAGGATATAATGGTCTTCAGACGAAAGTTATGAAGGACGTACCTTCATCATCTCAGTATATAATAAAGTAAGTAGAAGCATATGGGAAATAGAAAATAACACGAATAATTACATGACATCATCAGAGTATTTTTATTATCTCATCATGAATAATTATGAACAATATTGAATTACATT
This sequence comes from Zea mays, assembly GCF_902167145.1. NCBI lineage: Eukaryota > Viridiplantae > Streptophyta > Magnoliopsida > Poales > Poaceae > Zea > Zea mays. Next base: position 132,032,830 of record NC_050100.1, on the reverse strand, counting down.
TATACCTTCGGCTTGATAGAAGGTAAAAATCCAAGCGTCTCGTGCGAGTGAATACAAGTCAGCGTGAACAGTACGGTGTCACTGTTCATCTATTTATAAGCACAGGACGCAGTTTGTGTATAACTACATTCATGCCCTCGACATTTACTATTGTCTTAAAGAAATCTATCGAGGACTAGACAGCCTTTTCCCCTTTAAGTCGGTTTCATTTTCCATCGTTAAGCCAAAGCTTCTTCACGGGTAGCTTCAGCACTGGTTCATCCTTCTCTCGAACCGCGCTCTTCATATTATGTATAGCTTCATCTCATGCCCGAAGGTTCCTGTACATATATTATACTTAGGAAACATGTTAGTCGTGTTTTTGAGGACCTTCGGAATACGAAGGCCCCCAACACGTATAAATTCTTTTTTTCTTGAACAACACAGAAGAGTTGTGTGTCATTTCATTAATACATAGTACACAGAGGGGGTTACTCCCTCCAAAAAAATACGTCATGCACATCATACACATAAATTCTAACCAATAATCAAAGAATGATATTATATAACCACAGAAGCAATGAAACAGTTAACATTCACGAGGTTGGAACCTGAACCTTAAAAGGAGCTTACTTTGCTTCGTAGTTAGGGTTGCAGGAGTGGCAGATTCTACTCGCGTAGTTGGCCGCATCGCATCAACAAAAACCAAGTCATATCCATCTCGGTCTCCCTTCCATCATGACAGAACTAAAATGTTAATAGGATAAAAAGACCATGAATTGAAATGACCAGTTACAAGTTAGATCTCATTAAAATCAGAGACTCAACACAACCTTTGGCCTTTCTAACATAATGTTGTAAAACTCAGGAGCTTGATCTTCACTGTTGTTTTGTATATGTTTAATACCATCTTGCTTTTCATACCATCTCCAAGAAGGGTAAACCTGCAAAGTTTATAAATCAACATATTCATGGCTATACTACTGCCACTCGATCTAGGAGTAGAATGGATGAATATTAAAAACTAAGGCATACCTCCCCAAAAATTCAACAACAAAGTCATCTACACCAAATCCACCTTTTTTGTTGCAAACAACACCAAGACCCTAGAAAAGATGCACCAAACGTGTCAAAAAGACACAAGAAATGACCCTGAGTTAATAGGTTGCTGAAGGCATACCTTTCTATAAGCAACAAAGTTCTGATCACAGCGATTTCTCATGGACTTTAGCATCCCCAAGCACATCTTCAAATTTCATCTGTCACCACTATCCTCCGCAGACCTTTGAATTTCTTCAATGACAGGCCTAAGGTTGTAAGTCATAGGGATATTTCCCAAACCAGTGAAATGCCTAACTTGCTTATTCAATGCATTCAGAAGCAACTACATTGAAAATCGGCTTTGGTCACTTGAGCCATCACAGCGAAGAAATCGACTTGCATTTGTGTCTCTGCCCTGCGTAAGTGAGCACGTGAAATCTCTTATATCTCTTAGTAGTCAAATACCCATGCATTGCAACGGGAAAAAAGTGTAAGAATAAAATATGTATGGTCATGTGTTGTGTTGTTAATCAAAACTAAATCGACTTTACAAAAGTAGTAATTGTTTATAATTTGGAATGGAGTTCCAACATTCCCTTGGCTGCACCCTTGGAAGGCACTACATACTGGACACCAGTTCTTCTACCCAAGCCACTGGTAGCACACGTGGTACCGGTGCTCGCAATCTCGCATGACAGCCTCCCAACCTCTTCACCCTTCATGTACATTTCTTGGAAGAGACATGGCAGCCTCCCAACCTCTTCGCCCTCCACACACTCTTTCTAGAACAGACGATAGAAGAGACGGAGACGTTTCAAGTTTCAGTGGTACATAACAGAACATTTTTGCATCAGTTTTGTTGGCTATGAACATGAACAAGACTGAAAAGGGTTAAATCCAAAAAACAACAACACTAGAACAGAAAGCAGTACAATGCAATTATGTCATGCAAACTTCATTACCAAACACTATTGCTATGAAGTTGAGATGAATCAGAATAGTTTGTTGTTGAAAACATTTTGGTTTTGAAGTGCATTTAAATATGATAGGAGAGATAATATAACAGCAGGTCACATTCAATAAGTGTAGATGTGCAAACCATGTGTAGTTGATTCCAGGGGCCTGTTTGCACTGTATGCTGATACCATGTGCACTTCGGGCCTGTTTGTTTGTGTTCCATGCAGACTTGTCCGACAAGGATGCAAGCAAACATCCCTTTCAAAATTTGTGCTAGAAATTTCTAGCGGTGGTGCATTAAAAAATACGTAGAGTTTACCAGGATATCTGTGAAAACCCAGTATACTAAGGCATAGTAAGTAATAACATAAAATAGAATCATATGCCTTTGTGATTCTATGATAAAGATAAGCTGAGGTTATAAGCAACTTACCTGAATGTCCAGAACAATTGAGCCCAGCTTGCTCTGTCATTTGCTCCGTGTGCAATGTGTCAGGTACATAATCTTCTTGCTTTGTGGTAGTAGAATCTCTAGAACAGGAAGCAGATTAGAACAAAGTTAGCTATGAACCATTGCTTTCTAGGCCCCAATCTCACAAAAGCAGTATCTTTGAACCACTGCTCCGTCGATCTCACCTTGAGGGACTTCGCCTTCTACCCTGCATCGCCTGCTTAAACTTCACTGGCGGCGGCCACCGCCAGCAACTTACTAAACAATGCTAGGCATAACCATTAGTAAACTGAAAGTGATACACCAAACTTGCAATGAATACCTTTACGAACTTGATCAAATCCAAAAGCTAAAGTGGATGCAAACATTCATGGAGATATTGACCAGGTGGGGTTGTTAAGGAAGTTGGTGTCGCGATAGGAAAATGTATTTTCCTATCCCAACTTTCCTAACAAATTCATAATCATCCTGCTAAGTGTTAAAAAAGATACGGTACTTATCAGAAACTCAAATTTAATAGGTTGGAAAATATAACTACACAACAACAAAATAGAAAAAATTAAGTTGTCAATCACAACATGGCTGTCCAAAGCACTATAAGTAATAACAAAATGATTTAAAGAAGAAAATTGCAGAGCAAAAATAGAAATATTATTGTGAGGCAGAAATGCTCGTCGAGGTAAAAATCTATGTAACTGTCGGAGAGGAAATTCTCCGCCGGGTGGCGGAGTGCACCCGCCCTAAGTCCTAAGATGTGGAGGGGGTTTAAGCGTTTTGCTTGTTGAGAGATGTAGGAATGAACACGAGAACACACAAGAGTTTAGAGTGGTTCGGGCCGCCGGAGTGTAATACCCTACTCCACTGTGTGTTGTATTGCTTGAGAGCTTGAGTTGTCTTGAATGATTTGGGTTTGAGCCTAAAGATTGTGCCCTCCTTGTAACGTTGCATGCCTCCCCTCTTATAGCTAAGGGGGGCATGCACAAAGGTACTGAGCCCCGACATGTGGTCCCAGGAACATAACGGACATAGCACTTGGAGCCACAAATGTTCGTTGCTGGAGCAATCTCCTTGCACCCTGACATCCAAGATCTACGTAGTATCGGCGTGTAGGGGAAGCTTCTCGTATAAGGGATGATGAGCACAGTGCGTCGTGCGGCACGGGGGCATTGTTTGATAGTGGATTGGACAGGTGCGTCGTCTGTAGGGTGGCCTTGACGCCTCCTGCCAGCGGAGTGGACAGGACGCAATAAATGCTGAGGGGGCACATCGCCTGTCAGGAGGGTGGACAGGCGGCGCGTCCCTTCCGTAATAAATGCAGAGTTCACACGGTCTACGGGCCTTACGTCAGGCTCCGCCCGCTGGCTTATGTCACGGGCAACGAGCCACGTGGGTGCTTCGGGTCTCCGCCTGAGCGGGGAGCGCATGCACAGGGTAAAGCCCGGCCACGCATCAGCACCGGACCCTTGCTCATGCCAGGGTTTCCCCTGTCCCGGGACCCTGTTTCGGCCTGGACCTTACTCGGGAGTCTCGAGCCATAATCGGGGGTCCGGGTTGTGCGTACAGGGGTCCGGCGCTCCCTTGCGGAGGTTCGGCTCGACTAGCACATCCTGGATGTATCATCTTTCCTTGCCATATGTTGCCCCTTGATCTGCCCATGTGGTGGGGATGAGCGTTGTTCACCGTGTGGCTAAGGAACGGCGTACGAGCACCACGTCTTCATGCTGTAGTAAGGGGTACCCCTGTTTCAGGGTACCGACAGTGGCCCCCGGGCCCGCCTAAGGGGAGGATGCGAGCCTGCAGGTGGGGCCAAAGTTTGACTGGCGATTGGCTCGCTGCTCCTGCGCGCCCGTTGATGCAATTACTACCGGCCCACCCATGGTCACGCCAACTTCCACGCCTGTCCCCGCGGCTGACTGTTCCATGACCTCTGCACTTAATGCCTTTGTTGGGCCACGCGCGGGGTGCCTCGAGTCGCTGCATTGGATTTGAAAATTTTGCTTCTCAGCCTTCTGCGATAGCCTCGAGGAGGCGCGGTATTGGCGCGAGCGGTGGTGCGACTTTTCTGCACCCAGAAACTGGCGCGCTGGGTGCATGTCATGTGGGCCTGGGCCCCCATGCCAGAGGTTGGACCACCGGACGAAGCCGGGGGGGGGGGGGGGCACACAACCGCGGGGCGGTTGCATGCTCCTTGTGTGGCGGTTTGCCTCCTTGACCGCTGGTTATGGTGAATATGGAAGGGCGAATAACCGCAAGGCGGTTGCACGCTCCTTGTGCGGCGGTTCGCCTTCCTGACCGCTGATTGCAGCGAAGATGGAAGGGCGTATAACCGCGGGGCGGTTGCACGCTCCCTGTGCGACGATTCGCCTTCTTTGCTCTTCGGGCCAACTTGTATGACATGTGGGGCCTGGCCCCCATGTCATAGAATGGGAACCCTGGTGCGCATCGGGGGAGACCTTACCCGCGATGCTTCGGGGTGCGAGCGGGGAAATCTGCCTTTAAAAAGGGGTTCACCCCTCGGATAGCAGCCATGTCTTGCTTCTCTCCTACTCGCGGCGCCCTTTTGCCTTCGAGCTTTCTGCGCCCCTTTGCCTTCAAGGTTCTTGCTTTGTGTCGCCATAGTTTGCCATGGCCTTGTGAGACCATTTCGAGCACACCCAATCCGAGTGAGTGCTCGAAATGGTATATCACTTGCTTAGATGGGATGCACCGGCGCTCAGCGGAAGGATTTGCGTCGGCGTTATCCATTCCGATGAGCTTGCTGCTAGAGAGTTTGTGCCTTTTGTCCTCCCTAGCGGGCCGGTGCTACCGGTCTTGTTTTTCCTCTGTTGGAGATGCGCGGCCTCGTGGGAGCGGCGCTCTTCCACCGGTGCTTGGCTTCAATGATTTTCATCATGCAGCCCGGCTGCGGTCTCCCGCCAGTGGTCATCTACAAGGATGACCACCAGCCTCGTGGTGGAGAGAAGCGAGCCGGGCTGCGGCCTCCCCCTGCCTTCAGCTTCAAGGATGCTCATCATCCTCGCTGGGGTGGAAGGCGAGCCGAGTTGGGGTCCTGCCTTCCGCATGGGCTGGTGACCCGCTTCTTCCTCCAGCATTTGGAGGAGAAAGATGTTCACCAGCCTTGCGGAGGAGACGAACTTCAGCTACGCGGGGCCGGCCGGCTGCAGGCGCCGTCAGCTGCCGCGTGTCTGGCTCCTTGGCTTGGATGGCTTTGGTGCCGCCTCCAGCCGCCTCCCGCCGCCAAGCGGGGCGTGGCTGCCCGTCCATCGCACGGGCGACGGTCGCGCCGTGCGCAGGTCTGCCGCATCTGTGGCGCACTGCTCCGACGCCGCCCAGGGCGTCGTACAAGACGTCGCACGCCGCGGATGTGGCAGTCGCGTTCTTGGATGGTTTTGTCCTCACCCCCGTAGGAAGACGGGGGCGAGGACCTTTATGCACGCGTTGAGGCGGTCGCCGTCACCGGTAAGCCACCGGTGCAGAGGTGGCCGCTGTCGTTGGTGCTGAGGTGGTCACCGCTGCTGGTGAGGCTGCCCGCTGCAGAGGTGGTTGCCTCCGCTGGCGATACCACCAGCGTCATCTGCCGCTGAGCCTCCAACTCTTTGTCTTCAATGGCCTCGTTGCCGCCCCCGTAGGAGGATGGGGGTGAGGACCTCTTCGCAATGGCGCACGCATTGAGGCGGCCATCACTGCTGTCACGCCATCCTGGAGGATTTCGCAAGGACAGTGGCCGCGAACTTCCAGCGCGACTCTGCTGGCGTCGAGTAGTTTATACCTGTAGAGTAGGGATGGAACTAGGATTCTGCTTAAAGGCGGATGTAATACTTTTGGTTTTTGTAAGCTACTTTTGAGTACTATTTATCAAGCAGTGTTAGCACTTATCTGTGTACCGCCTGTTCCTGCTGTGTGTGATGTTGTTGACTGCTCCCTGGTACCTGGCCCCCCGCCTGGGATGCAGGCTTGATGTGTCGAGGCTAGATACCAGCGTATCTGAAAGAGTTGTCAACAACTCCCAGGAGGCAGCCTCGGCCGGGATCTGGACATGTACACAGCTTCAGCTAGGGAGCGTTAGTAGTACACCCATAGGGTCCCCTGTCTAATATTAGCCATCCTTTGATACATGCTCGGGACTCGCAAGGTTTAGTCCGGGCGGCCAAGTTGCGTGTCCGGACCCCCTTGGGTCGCGGCTCTAGATACTAGGACTCCCGTCGCAGGGTGGTGGAGTGTGTAGGCTTACGGTACGGGACCATGCTAAGCGGCTACACAGCTCCGGACCACCCCAGGAGACAAGTGCCCATTTTCTGGAGCCGGACCCCAGGTTGCCGGACCCACAGAACTATAGTTCTAGATACTAAGGCACCCGCCACAGAATGGTGGGCTGTGCAGGCTTACGGTACGGGACCAGGCTAAGCGGCTACACTGCTCTGGACCACTCCATGGAACGAGCTCCTGTTCTTTGGGACCGGCCCCTAGGCTGTCGGACCTCCCAGCTTTCATAAAGGAGGTCCTAAACCACAAGCCTGGCTGCTCAATTCGGATGTCGTTATGTTAGGACAGATGGGAACCATGTGGGTGGGTTAGATAAAGGGTATTATCTGAAAACTGTAGGCCAAGTCCATGGAGCAGGAAGATAAAGTTGTCATAGAAACGCGTCCGAGGGGGTGAATTTCCTCTTTATAACTTGACATGCATGGGTGTAAACCATCAGGCCAGGTTTATGTGGGCAGACCTCACCGGGCTGGTGTACATATACGCGAAATTTAATTATAAAAGGAGAAAAATTTAACCCCTTAGAGTTGCTTCTATGGATTGAACTTACAGAGATAGGAAGGGGTACTTCTTCAGTTATAGCAAAGTTGGCATCCCTCGGGTTGGCATATTTCCATTGCCTTGAGGGGTTCCTCCATGCTGGGGGAGAGGTTGCAGATCCCCTCTTGGTTCAGTACTTTGCCGCAGGATTAGGTCCCGACCCTGGGTTCCCTACTATGCACGAACCGTCAACCATAGTACTTGAGCGCCTGGTTACGATGTGCATTTCGGGTTGCAACTTGACATCTGAGTCTTCCGCTTGAGTCCACGTCCTCACGATGTAGCGGCCCCTACACAAACCCATCGAAAGGTTGGACCCATGGGGAGTTCAGAAGGGTTTCCGGGGGAAGGCAGGCTTCGGCCCCGTAGGCCAGGTAGCACGGAGCCCCCTGGTGGTCCGTCTAGTTGCCTTCACCGGAATTGGAGCCGCCAGTGAAGACATCCTTCAGGACCCCCTCGGGTGACTGATACCTGAGGTCCGGTTCGGCCGCGACCACTTCTTCGTCATCGGCCCTTTCCTTGCCGAGTCGGTGACAAGGTGGGGAGCAATCCCCGGAAGACTGCTCGCATCACGTGCTGACACGTTTCGCGAGGTCGATGATCTCACGACATTCTGCAGCGCTGTGGTGACCGTTGGGATGCATGAGGCATGTTCCGCCGTTACCCCTTGGTGGCCATGGGCGTTTGCTGCGGTCACCCCAGCCCCTAGTTGCAGCTGCCACGACCAGAGCGGCGGAGTGCGGCTTCTCGTTGCTGTAGTTCTTTTTCTTCTTTTTCTTGCTGTCCTGAGCGACGGTACCTGAGCCGCCCGTTTGGGCAGCCCCGGTCTGTGGTGCTGAGTGCCACGCACGGCCCTCAGCAGCCCGAGCGCACTTGTCAGCCAGAGCAAAGAGAGTGGGGACTGTTTCCACGTCATGCGTGGCCAACTTCTCCAACATCTTTTCATCACGTACCCCCTGGCGGAAGGTCGTGATGATAGAAGCATCGGAGATGCGATGTATAGTACCTCGCACCTTGGTGAAGCGGGAGATGAACGTCCGGAGAGTCTCCCCGGGCTCCTGCCTCACCGCATGGAGGTGGGCCTCCACACCGTGCTGCTGGTAAGCACTGGGAAGTTCGCTGTGAACCATGCGCAGAGCTCTTCCCAAGAGTAGATTGATCCTGGGGCGAGGTTCATGAGCCAAGTCCGGGCAGGTCCAGACAAGGCGACATGGAAATATGTTGCCATCACAGCGGTGTTTCCACCTGCTGCTGTGATAGCGATGACGTACACCTGCAGGAATTCCGACAGGTTTGACGTACCATCGTACTTTTCCGGCAGGTGTGGCCAGAACTTGGATGGCCATGACGCCGCACGGAGATGATCCGCGAGGGCGGTGCAGCCCACACTAGCCAAGGGGACACCCGCTTGGGACCGGGTGCCCATTGGGGCCTGCGGTGCTACCACAGTGAAGTCTCAATCGAGGTTGCGACCCTCGATGTTTTGCCGGCGCTTGTGCACCCTCTCTAAAGAGACCTGGGCGTCCTCTCTCGCACGCCTGCGGTTGAGCTCTGCCCGGAGGTCGTTGGTCTGTGCGCCCCTTACTGAGGGTGAGCGCACAGATGCCGACGCCTCACGTTGGCGCCGGGATGACCGTGGCCTTGACCTAGTCGAGGTAGAATGTGCCATGCCGAGCAGCCGGTCGACGTTGTCCCGCCACTGCTTCATGGCCCCCGGCGAGGCCGTGGAGCTTGGAGGGTGACACAGCAACTCCCTGGCTGCTGACAATGCTCCCGGAGCCGTTCTCGACGGAGTCCGGGATGTTTGCGCAGTTGTATGCTACCGCGCAGCGTGCACAGCAGCGGTGCCCAACACTGGGTGGTTGGGAACCTGTGGCATGGAAGAAACAACTTCTTCCTCCACCAGGAAATCCGTTGAAGTCTCGGTGCGGTGCTCAACGATTTGCACCATCATGCTGAGCGAGAAAACAAGCAAAAACCTAATGCCTAGCCCCCTACCTGGCGCGCCAAATGTCGGAGAGGAAATTCTCCGGCCGAGTGGCGGAGTGCACCCGCCCTAAGTCCTAAGATGTGGAGGGGGCTTAAGCGTTTTGCTTGTTGAGAGATGTAGGAATGAACACGAGAACACGCAAGAGTTTAGAGTGGTTCGGGCCGTCGGAGCGTAATACCCTACTCCACTGTGTGTTGTATTGCTTGAGAGCTTGAGTTGTCTTGAATGATTTGGGTTTGAGCCTAAAGATTGAGCCCTCCTTGTAACATTGCATGCCTCCCCTCTTATAGCTAAGGGGGCATGCACAAATGTACTGAGCCCCGACATGTGGGCCTAGGAACATAACGGACGTAGCACTTGGAGCCACAAATGTTCGCTGCTGGAGCAATCTCCTTGTGCCCTGACATCCGAGATCTGTGTAGTATCGGCGTGTAGGGGAAGCTTCTCGTATAAGGGATGATGAGCAAAGTGCGTCGTGTGGCATGGGCGCACTGTTTGATAGTGGATTGGACAGGTGCGCCGTCTGCAGGGTGGCCTTGACGCCGCCTACCAGCGGAGTGGACAGGACGCAATAAATGCTGAGGGGGCACATCGCCTGTCAGAGGGTGGAAAGGCACGTCCCTTCCGTAATAAATGCAGAGTTCGCGCGGTCTAGGGGCCTTACGTCAGGCTCTGCCCGCTGGCTTATGTCACGGGCAATGAGCCACGTGGGCGCTTCGGGTCTCCGCCTGAGCGGGGAGCGCATGCGTAGGGTAAAGCCCGGCCACGCGTTAGCACCGGACCCTTGCTCATGCTAGGGTTTCCCCTGTCCCGGGACCCTGTTTTGGCCCGGACCTTACTCGGGAGTCCCGGGCCACAATCGGGGGTCCAGGTTGTGCGTACAGGGGTTCGACGCTCCCTTGCGGAGGTCCGGCTTGACTGACACATCCTAGATGTATCATCTTTCCTTGCCATATGGTGCCCCTTGAGCTGCCCATGTGGTGGGGACGAGTGTTGTTCACCGTGTGGCTAAGGAACGACGTACGGGCACCGCGTCTTCATGCTGTAGTAAGGGGTACCCCTGTTTCAGGGTACCGACAGTAACAAAACAAAATAGTTTAGTTTCTTTAGGCACAAAGTTTATCTTCCGCATCTAAGGCCTGGAAGATGCAGAGGGGAGAGAAGACACCACTACTTGACATCTAAGTGTGATTTTTTTGCATATTTGGCAATACCCCCACACCTATTCTACATACAACTATTTCAGACTCCAGTCCTGTCAAGTACATATGAATATCAAAGCAACAATAAACCAGGCCAAGCTCAATGCCAATTGTGTTGGTACAGGAGTCAAATAGACAATATCGAAGCTCACTGGTCATGATAAATATATCAAATATTGATTACAATCTGAAATCAACTTTTAGCTAATTGCATTTACTAATCCAAAACCCATGTGTATGACAGTAGATTCCACGCATCAACTGGGTTCCACCCTGATCAGCGAAGAAACACAATTACGCCCTTGGTTTATTGCTTATACTGCTGGTATATCATATGGTAGTCCTCTAAGTCAATCGATACCAAGGAGTGTTCATACTATATTTGTGCTGGTGTGGATAGGCAGCTAGACACTACGCAAATTAGTTCAATCACTAAATACCATGATGTACAATTAACTAAACATATAGGCTAAGCATCAGAAGCTCAACTACAAAGACAGTTGAGCACCCCTTTGACTGCTAGCCAAGCATACCAAAAATATTTCATGCATGTCTCGATCCATTCGGTTGGTCACAACATTCAGTTCTTTGGCATCCCACATTCAGAATTGTTCGTTTAAGTAGCACAAAAGAACTCTGCCTTGTTTTTGAAAGCATCAGTTATACAAGTGAAGAGAAGAAAAAACTACTGGTTCATCACGACTGACTACTACAACAAAGCAAGAGGAGCAAAATGCATTGCAATCTAAGCTGAGCACATTGGAAAACACAACTAAGAATATCAAAGATGATGTCTCACGAGCAGAAAGCAGAGCGCAAAATGCAGAAATAAGGTGTATGGAGCTAATTGTAGCTAATATAGAGCTTAATGGGGAACTAAATGCCCTTAAAAGCGAGAAGTCAGATAAGGCTAGTCTTTTGGAGAAGAAACTTACAGAGTCAAATACCCAATAAGAGCATGCAAAGGCAGCGGTTGATGCCATTGTTGAACAGCAAGGTATGCTAAAATGTACGATGTCTGATATGGAACATATTATTGAAGATCTGAAGGGTAAAGTTTCAAAAACTGAAACCAGAGCTGAGTGTGCTGAGTCAAAATGCACACTGTTAACAGACACAAATTTAGAACTTAGTGAAGAGCTAGCATTTCTAAGAGGTCGAGTAGAAAGTCTAGAGAACTCGTTACATGAAGCCAACCATGCGAAGGTGTCCACTGCCAAGGACATTGGTGTGGAAACTAAAATTATTACTGATTTGGTCAGAAAATTGGCACTGGAAAGAGAACGGCTTCATCTCCAGGTATATGCACACATTCTGCTGCAAACCTTCAGATCGAGTATCACTCCACCCAAACCCTAACCAAGAAGGCAGATCAGATTGGAGCTAGAAAGAGCGAGCAAGGGGTGTCACACCTTCTACTGGAGTGGCCTCCGACACCTCCATCTCGTCGATCACCAGCTCGGTGTACTCACGCAGCGCGATCTCGCGGATGTTGTCCGGATCCTTGGAGACCAGCACCAGGCCGCCCGGTGGCGCTGTAGGATTACGGGGAGGCTACGCTAGCGCAAAACAAAATTTTCATCCCCATAATACCAAGAACTACTGCGGTTATAGGTCATGGAATTACCACTAGACGCGCAGGTCATGAATAATTTATTAACATGCATCATATACACAATAGCCATACCGATCACAAGATGTCCTGCAAAAACAGGTTAGACAAACACGTTTCTATACGTTCGCCACTTCAGCAGATAGCCACGGCGGATTCCATGCATCGTATGTATGGAAATTCCACTGGAAATCTCATGCGGTTGATCAAATCAACCCAAATCCGAGACTTTCGACCCGAAGAAGATTACACTCATGACGTTGATCTGTTACGTCAATCTGCTGGTTGTGTACGCAGTTAGCCCCGATGGTGATTCCAGCCGGTAGGGGCAAGTCGCGCATACAACAGAGAAGGACGAACTGATCTCTCCAGTCATATCCGATGTAATCTACTTCAACCCTTTATTACCAATTGATCTAATCAAACCGTGCATCAAGTAGATCCATCTCATGAACCTAGATCCAGACCTAAAACTACGCACAACCTGGCTCTGATACCACTGTAGGATTACAGGGAGGCTACGCTAGCGCAAAACAAAATTTTCATCCCCATAATACCAAGAACTACTGCGGTTATAGGTCATGGAACTACCACTAGACGCGCAGAGCAGCGGAAGACGTCTCGATGTAGACGAACGCGTCGAGCAGTGCCGTGCAGTCGCCGACGTCCTTCACGTCCTCGCACGGTTCGTCCAAGTGCTCCAGATGCAGCACCTTCGAGGTATCCACACGTACAGGGAGGAAGCGCCGCGTACCGAACTGCTAGGTTCGCGACGGCGGCTTGGCGAGGGCGAGAAGCGAGCGGCGGCTGCTGATTTGCAGGTGGCGAATTAGGTTATCCCTTAACCGCGCCCCCGCCCCTCATTATATAGGCGTTATGGTGGGCTTCTGACGCCGAGGCCCATCATTAACCCTAAAGCCCAGTCTAATTTCGGATCTAATCCGAATTAGGCTTCCTTCCCCTTAAGTGTGTGACCCTATAGGTTCACGTACAAATAGACATAGCCCGAGTACTCTTACTTGGCCCAATAATTGACAGCGGCCTCTAGCAAGACATGTCAACTCCTATGTGTACGTAAAGATCATATCAGACGAACCATTGCGACATTACGTACATGCTGTTCCCTTTGTCTCACGATATTTGGTCTGGCTCTAAGCTGACCTCTCTTTCTCGATACTGTGAATTGGAATCCTTTCAATGGTTAACTCTTAACCCTAGAACGGCCATGCATTTCTTGATCCAATCACTCGAGGGGCCCAGAGATATCTCTCTCACAAAGAGAGGGACAAATTCCATCTTGACTGACCATGCCTCACAGCATGCTTCCTGACAAACCCAAAACTACCTTTATAACTACCCAGTTACGGGATAGCGTTTGATAGTCCCTAAGTAAGTCAATTCACATCTTGAGAACATGCGACAATCTCAGGTCTAAGGATACAGTATTCATGTTGCAAGAAGAGAACTATATTACAATATCTCACGTTGGGTCGGTCCAGCCTCATGTCATACATGCGCCCACATTATTAGTTTAACATCTCCATGTTCATGACTTGTGAAATGTAGTCATCAACTAATACATGTGCTAGTCATCGACTCTGACTAGGGACATCATTTAGAATAACCATATAAGTAAAGAATCTCACAAACAATTCACATAATTGCTAATCAATACAAGGTGCCTTCCATGGATATTCAATTAAGCAATATATATATATCATGGATACAAAGAAATATGCTCATCTCTATGATTATCTCTAGGGCATATTTCTAACAGTCTCCCACTTGCACTAGAGTTAATCTAGAAGATATCTAATACCCATAGATCTCACGTGTGCCTCATGTTTAGGTTGTGGAAGAGGTTTTGTCAAAGGATCAGCAACATTCAAATCCGTATGTATTTTGCATATCTTTATCTCACCCCGCCTAATGAATTCCCGTATGAGGTGAAACTTCCGCAGTACGTGTTTGTTTTTCTGGTGGTTCCTTGGCTCCTTAGCTTGCGCAATAGCCCCATTGTTGTCACAGTAGAGGTTCAATGGGCTAGATGCATTAGGAAACACACCAATCTCGATGAGGAACTTTCTTATCCAAACACCTTCCTTCGCAGATTCAGAAGCTGCAATGTACTCGGCTTCTGTTGTAGAATCAGTCACAGTTTCCTGTTTGGAACTCTTCCAACTAACAGCACCACCATTTATTGTGAACACAAAACCTGATTGCGATTTTAACTCGTCTGGGTCAGTTTGGAAGCTAGCATCGGTGTAACCAGTTACAACGAGCTCCTCCTTACCCCCATATACCAGGAACATATCTTTAGTCCTTCTTAAGTACTTAAGAATGCCTTTTACCGCTGTCCAGTGATCCTCACCTGGATCAGCCTGGTATCTACTCGTAGCACTTATAGCGTATGAAACATCTGGGCGTGTACTTATCATGGCATACATGATTGATCCAATCGCTGAGGCGTATGGTACCTTACTCATGCGCTCCCGCTCATTAGCCGTCGCAGGACATTGCATCTGGCTAAGGTGTTTACCATGTGACATAGGTATGAAACCTTTCTTGGACTGTTCCATGTTGAACCGTTTCAAAACCTTGTCAATGTACGTATCTTGACTTAATCCTATAAGCCTCTTCGACCTATCTCTATAGATCCTTATGCCCAAAATATATGCTGCTTCCCCTAAGTCCTTCATAGAAAAACTCTTTTTCAGTGAAGCCTTGACGGACTCCAGCATAGGAATGTCATTCCCAATCAATAATATGTCATCCACATACAAGATCAGAAATACAACAGCGCTCCCACTTTCCTTCTTGTAAACACAAGCTTCTTCTTCATTCTGATGAAAACCAAGCCCTTTGATCACTTCATCAAAACGAATGTTCCAACTCCGAGATGCTTGCTTCAACCCATAAATGGATTTCTGAAGTTTGCATATCTTTCCAGCATTGATCGGATCGACAAAACCCTCGGGCTGTATCATATACACGTCCTCATCTAGGTTTCCATTAAGGAAAGCTGTTTTGACATCCATCTGCCAAATCTCATAATCGAAATATGCGGCAATAGCTAGAATGATCCGAATAGATTTAAGCATCGCTACTGGCGAGAATGTCTCGTCATAGTCAACTCCTTGAACTTGTCGAAAACCCTTTGCAACAAGTCGAGCCTTATAGATGTGAACATTTCCATCCATGTCTTTCTTCTTCTTATAGATCCATTTGCATTCTATAGGTCTAACACCATCAGGCGGGTCAACCAAGTTCCAAACTTGATTTTCTCCCATGGAATCTATCTCGGATCTCATGGCGACATGCCATTTCTCGGAATCTGGGTCCATCATCGCTTCTGAATATGTTGCAGGTTCGTCATTGTCTAACAACAACACTTCCCCATTGCCCAACAATAGCACTTCTCCTCGTGCCTCGCGAAGCCTTGCTGACCTTCGTGGTTGTGGTGGTGATTCTCTTGCCATAGACGTCTCAACTTGTTCTGCTACATTAGCATCACTTGTTGAATCTTGTCCCACTGGCTCATCCTGAACTTCTTCAAGATACACCTTTTGTTTACCTTTCTCTCTTTTGAGAAACTCTTTCTCTAAGAACACACCGTTCCGGGCGACAAACACTTTGCCCTCTGACCGGTGGTAAAAGTAATATCCTAAAGTTTCCTTTGGATATCCCACGAACATGCACTTGTCCGATTTTGGAGTGAGTTTATCCGACTGTAGTCGCTTGACGTAAACCTCACAACCCCAAATCTTCAGAAAAGACAAACTGGGAGTCTTCCCAGTCCACATCTCATATGGTGTCTTAACTACGGACTTAGATGGTACCCTATTTAGTATGAAAGCTGCTGTTTCTAGAGCGTATCCCCAAAACGACAAAGGTAGGTCCGACTGGCTCATCATTGATCGAACCATATCCAATAAAGTCCGATTACGTCGCTCAGACACGCCATTCCTCTGAGGCGTTCCAGGCGGCGTAAGCTGTGGAACAATTCCACAACTCTTTAGATGATTGCTAAACTCATGACTCAAATATTCACCACCACGATCTGATCGCAGTGCTTTAATTTTCTTGCCACGCTGATTTTCTACTTCATTCTGAAACTCTTTGAACTTTTCTAAGGATTCAGACTTGTGTTTCATTAAGTAGACATACCCATATCTACTAAAATCATCAGTGAAGGTTATGAAGTATTGGAATCCTCCCCTAGCTGTCGTACTCATTGGTCCGCACACATCAGTATGTATGAGTTCCAATAAATCTAACGTCCTCTCCGGTAAACCCGTGAAGGGCGCCTTGGTCATCTTACCAAGTAAGCAAGCTTCACATGTCTCGTATGATTCAAAATCAAACGAAGTTAAAAGCCCATCAGAATGAAGCTTCTTCATGCGATTCTCACTTATATGACCCAAACGACAGTGCCACATGTAGGTAGGACTTAAATCATTAGGCCGAGGCTTTTTAGCACTAATATTACAGATAGGTGCATCATCAAGATTTAAAATGAATAACCCATTCATAATGGATGCAAAAGCCACAAACATGCCATTCTTAGAGATCACACAACCATTGTTTTCACTCGCAAATGAATAACCATCCTTCATCAAACATGAAGGAGACATAATGTTTCGACTCATACTAGGAACTAGATAACAATTATTTAACTCCAAAATAAATCCTGATGGGAGGTGGAGTTGCATCGTCCCGACGGTCAACGCAGCAACTCTTGCATTATTGCCTACCCGGAAATCAACTTCTCCTCTTTTCACGCTTCTACTTCTTATCATTCCCTGCATCGAATTGCAAATATGGGCAACCGATCCGGTATCAAATACCCAAGAATTAATATAAGAATCAGCAAGAAAAATTTCTGTAATGTGAATAGCAAGTGTACCTGCTGCGGCTGTACCCTTACCGCCGCGATCCTTAATAGAGGCCAAGTACTGCTTGCAATTCCTTTTCCAGTGACCAAGTTCTTTGCAATAAAAGCACTCTGCATCTGCAGCTGGTCCAGCCTTGGGATTTGGCTTGGATACTGTATCCTTTGCCTTGCCCTTCTTCTTTTGAGATTTACCCTTCTTCTTAAAGTTGGGTTTGTTTTGGACCGCCATCACATGGCCGCTGCTGCCAGCGCTTTTCTTTATGTCCCCCTCTGCTGTTTTCAGCATGCCACATAGTTCATTGAGGCCCCTCTCCGCCCCATGCATATGGTAGTTCGTGATGAAGTTTCCATAGCTGGGCGGAAGAGATGCCAAAATGAAGTCAGTGGCCAACTCTTGGCTTATTGGGAAGCCTAGCTTCTCCAACCTCTGACTGTAACCAACCATTTTGATTACGTGTGGCCCAACTGCTGCGCCTTCTGCTAGCTTGCATTCCAGAAAGGCTTTGGACACATTGAACCTTTCAGTCCTAGCCTGAGTCTGGAACATATCCTTGAGCGCCACGATCATATCGTGCACCTCATGGTTTGTCTCAAACTGCATCTGGAGCTCAGGCTCCATGCAAGCAAGCATTAGGCAACTCACTTCAAGATTAGCATCCATTGCTTTCTTGTAAGCGGTTTTAGCTGCAGCAGTTGCATTTTCACCAGGATCCTCTAGCAGTGGGATGTCTAGAACGTCTTCCTTTTTTTCAGCCCTGAGAACAATTCTCAGGTTACGGATCCAATCCGTATAGTTTGTTCCATTTAACTTATCCTTTTCAAGAATCGATCGCAAAGTAAATGTTGGTGTGCTAGGTGCCATTTATCTACAACAAAATAATGCAAAATACTAAGACAAAAATATCCATGACAGAGTAAATCATATTAAACATTTAATAGTCTACTCCCACTAAAATCAATATCCCTCTATTGATACTTAGTGATTCAGAACCCACAACTAACAAGTCTACTAGTGAGCTTTAGCATCACCGCTAGAAGACAAGGTAGATCGGTAAGCAACTCCTTGCTAATCATATCATATATATGACTTCTGTTGTTGGGTGACATCTCTATGTCTCGGCTCCCAACCTTATGCCTCAAAGTCCTTAACCATTAAGCTGACTTTGTTTAAGTTAACCAACCCTTTCTGCAGTTCGTATCCGATACAAACCTATCTAGTCAAGGAAAACTGGTGGCACCCTAATTTCATAGACCCACCACCAATTGTACAAGACTTATGATAGTGCAAGGTTTGGAGAGGCATTAAAGCTTAAACATTTATGAGGGATCGTCCTACTTATAACATCGCACGCAAGGACATATATGCAATATAAACAAGTAGAACAATAAGAATGGCATTCACACAACAGTTGTGATTCGGTATGGCTTGCTGTCACATGGTGATCCCCATCTCCAATAATCTGTCCATCACGATGATCTCCATCTCCATGATTTAGGTATGCCATCCTCCAGGTGATGAGTCCTTCAAGACCTATCTGACGTATGCTGGTAAACAAATTACATATACGCTTTGGATCATCACATGTTGACACGCAGGTCATTACATTAAATTTGGACAATACATGTGGCTCCAGCCGTATTGCCCTGGTCACAACACGCAGGTCATGAATAATTTATTAACATGCATCATATACACAATAGCCATACCGATCACAAGATGTCCTGCAAAAACAGGTTAGACAAACACGTTTCTATACGTTCGCCACTTCAGCAGATAGCCACGGCGGATTCCATGCATCGTATGTATGGAAATTCCACTGGAAATCTCATGCGGTTGATCAAATCAACCCAAATCCGAGACTTTCGACCCGAAGAAGATTACACTCATGACGTTGATCTGTTACGTCAATCTGCTGGTTGTGTACGCAGTTAGCCCCGATGGTGATTCCAGCCGGTAGGGGCAAGTCGCGCATACAACAGAGAAGGACGAACTGATCTCTCCAGTCATATCCGATGTAATCTACTTCAACCCTTTATTACCAATTGATCTAATCAAACCGTGCATCAAGTAGATCCATCTCATGAACCTAGATCCAGACCTAAAACTACGCACAACCTGGCTCTGATACCACTGTAGGATTACAGGGAGGCTACGCTAGCGCAAAACAAAATTTTCATCCCCATAATACCAAGAACTACTGCGGTTATAGGTCATGGAACTACCACTAGACGCGCAGAGCAGCGGAAGACGTCTCGATGTAGACGAACGCGTCGAGCAGTGCCGTGCAGTCGCCGACGTCCTTCACGTCCTCGCACGGTTCGTCCAAGTGCTCCAGATGCAGCACCTCCGAGGTATCCACACGTACAGGGAGGAAGCGCCGCGTACCGAACTGCTAGGTTCGCGACGGCGGCTTGGCGAGGGCGAGAAGCGAGCGGCGGCTGCTGATTTGCAGGTGGCGAATTAGGTTATCCCTTAACCGCGCCCCCGCCCCTCATTATATAGGCGTTATGGTGGGCTTCTGACGCCGAGGCCCATCATTAACCCTAAAGCCCAGTCTAATTTCGGATCTAATCCGAATTAGGCTTCCTTCCCCTTAAGTGTGTGACCCTATAGGTTCACGTACAAATAGACATAGCCCGAGTACTCTTACTTGGCCCAATAATTGACAGCGGCCTCTAGCAAGACATGTCAACTCCTATGTGTACGTAAAGATCATATCAGACGAACCATTGCGACATTACGTACATGCTGTTCCCTTTGTCTCACGATATTTGGTCTGGCTCTAAGCTGACCTCTCTTTCTCGATACTGTGAATTGGAATCCTTTCAATGGTTAACTCTTAACCCTAGCACGGCCATGCATTTCTTGATCCAATCACTCGAGGGGCCCAGAGATATCTCTCTCACAAAGAGAGGGACAAATTCCATCTTGACTGACCATGCCTCACAGCATGCTTCCTGACAAACCCAAAACTACCTTTATAACTACCCAGTTACGGGATAGCGTTTGATAGTCCCTAAGTAAGTCAATTCACATCTTGAGAACATGCGACAATCTCAGGTCTAAGGATACAGTATTCATGTTGCAAGAAGAGAACTATATTACAATATCTCACGTTGGGTCGGTCCAGCCTCATGTCATACATGCGCCCACATTATTAGTTTAACATCTCCATGTTCATGACTTGTGAAATGTAGTCATCAACTAATACATGTGCTAGTCATCGACTCTGACTAGGGACATCATTTAGAATAACCATATAAGTAAAGAATCTCACAAACAATTCACATAATTGCTAATCAATACAAGGTGCCTTCCATGGATATTCAATTAAGAAATATATATATATATCATGGATACAAAGAAATATGCTCATCTCTATGATTATCTCTAGGGCATATTTCTAATAGGTGCCCCGTGCGCCTGCGAGCCCGGCATGCCACCGGCGCCCGGCGCCATCCCCGAGGTGGCATTCCGCGGTGGGGCGGCGATGGGAAGATTTGGGAGGCATGAAGCCGCGGCGGCGGCGCGGTACTGCGAGGAGAGCAAGTCGAGTAGGTAGAGGAGCGGCCACAACGACGCTAGGCAGGCACGACCGGAGAGCTTGGAGTGGAGGTCAGGGAATGAGAGCGCATCATCGGGGCGGGCCGAGGCGTCGAGGCGGTGTTTGATGGACTCCGCGAGCGCATGCTCATCGGGGAGGACCGCGGGGGCGAGGCGGCTAGAGAGGATTCAGTGCATGCTCATCGGGGAGGGCGGGCGGATCGCGGCGTTCGCGGCGGGTGGGGTAAGGAGGCGGGGGCAGTCTACATTACTCTCTTAATAGTTAGTAGAGATACTAGATAAGTGCCCTTGCGATGCAACAAGAATATATAATACTACGATAACTTATATATAAAATATGTGTTATACTATTATGAGAAAAGGTTTCATAATCCATTTGTGAGTCTGGTCATACATAAATGTTGTTATTTTAATCTAGCCATTTCACCACTACATTGCAACCATCGGTATCATGCAGACTTCAATATATGTCATGATCTCATCATTGAACAACACGTCCCACACCTACCAGAAGAAGTTCCCGCGTACATCGTTAGTCATTAAGCACACATCACTATACACGCTTGCTTAAACAAAAAAGGCAAGTGTGTGTGTTTGCGAAGAGAATTAAAGGCAAGCCGGCATAAAAGCTACTCCGACGGTGGCAAGGATGATGAGCTGGTCATTGTTGTCGGTCCTCCTCTGCGTCACCTCCGGCGCCGAGATGATGCCACAGTCCTTGATATAGTAGTCTTCGAACGCGCGCAACATGGCGAGTACCAATGACTCTTGACTGGGTTGCCAGACGAAGTGCACCCCGGGCTCATCAGCAAGTTAGTACACCTAGTCGTTGCACCACCGGATGCGCTACTCCTCTACATACATCATGTTCGAGAACACTCACAATGTCAGCAACGACCGTCGTCCCAGCGCACAAGAATTCATGGTCGGTTAATAGCGACTTACATGGCAGGTTGAGCTTTAGGTGGACGATGAGCTGGACGGCGTGATGGCGTCATCGTCGGATGCAGGGCTCAGAACAACCCGAGAGTCACCAACGTTGGGGACGACCATGAGGTCCCCCTGCTTGATGATGGACAGCGCGGTGCAGCCGCTCTGGACCGCGTCCAAGCGGCGGCTGCACCGGAGACTGGAGCCTGTCGTTCACAGTGGCGCATGCGGCCACGTAGGACTGCTTTCAAAGGTCGAACTGGCAGTCGCTAAGCTTCTTCTCATCATCGATGAGTGACGCCAACACGAGCGCCTCCTACTAGTGGTGTTTGTTCGTGGTTTCCATGTAAAAAACAAGGATTCATTCTTGGCGTTGGTTTATGAAAATGACTCACAAGTCAGATCCATGGAAAAAATATTACGGAGATTAAATGTCACACATGCAAAAAAAGAAATTTAAGTTGAAAACATTAATAAAACAAAAGAAATTGCTTGCAATGCTCTTTTTTAAATACTACTCTCTACATCCAAAAATATAATTTAAGAATCTCGGTGATACTTATCTACTACTACGCATTGGGCAAGGGTAGCAGTTGGAGTTGAGGAGAGATGTAGTAGATGTTTTTCCTATCATAAATATAGACATAAACACACATGTGGTGTAGCGGTAGCTACTGCTTGTATTTGCCGAAGGGGTCGCGGGTTCAAATCCCCTTGGGCCGATGTTTATTTTTTAATTTTAGCTAGATGTGAGCTTTACGGGGGGGAATGAGAATGGGCTTTGCGAGGAGAGGGGAATGGAGGGAATGGGAAAGACAGGACAATGAATGAGAATGACAGATCAGGGTATGGTGGTAGAACATGGGACTGGGTTGTGCGGGGAGGGGGGAATGAGAAAGGTAGAACAAGAATAGAAATGGCAGAACTGGGAATGGTGGTAGAACACGGAATGACGGGCTACCCTTACAGCCTTAATAAGTAGTAGAGATAATCTAAATTATAATCTGGATTATTTGCTCTCGATTAAATAATCTAGGTGCTGCTGTTTGTTAGCTCAGATTATTTGGACTCGGCTTATTATTCATATATGCATACAAATACAACAATACCCTTGGTTGTTTTACTTGTCTGGTTTCATCCGTTGGGACTACATCAGTTTATACACAATAATTTATACACATCTATACATGTTTTTTCCAAATAGCTCATACACGTTTTGTCCAACAATTGCTTAATGCAAAATTTAAAAAAGACAAATAATTCATACATGTTTTGTCCAAACCAAAATACTCAATATAAAATTACATTCTCATTTCAAATAGTGCATTGGCAATTTGATCTCGAAAGTTATTCATGTCTCCCTCCTCGTCTCCGAATTGGCCTTCAGCATTGTGATGACTTGGAGGAATCGACATATAGTGTGGCGGAACCGCCCGAATTATTCCGACTTAAGTGCCTAAATTCCGCCTTAGAGGCTAGACCACACTTAAATGGGAATAACACGTCAATCCCTCGGATCTAGTCCGACAAGGCCACTAACAGGATCAAGTACCACGTACTCACTCGATGGTGAGGCACAAAGCAAATACAATAAAGCATAAAACCATACATTAAGGGAGTATTAAATTTATTACATCATCATCGGAGTTTTAGCAAAAGTAGTAATCATTGTTCAGAATGCAGCGGAAATAAACTAACGATAAATGGAGGGATGGGGAAGCCTGTCCCATCACTCCTCACGCTCCTCCTCAGCCGAGGTAGGGTCCCACTCGACTGTCCACCCCGGTGGCAAGATGGACGGCCAAGTTATGCCAGCAACCATGTCCTCCAGAGAACCTGTAAAATTATGCCACAAGCAAGGCTGAGTATACTAATACTCAGCTAGACTTACCCGGTGTGAGGAGTCTACTCCTCTACCTCTAAACATGCAGCTGTTTGGCTGAGGGGTTTGGTTGCCAAAAGCACTAGCTAAGTCTAAATGAAATCAAGTTTAAGCTTACGGCATAGATTACGGCGGCGAGGCTTACCGGCGGCAGTAGAGCTCCGACGGGGTGGTCAGTGACGTCGGGGAGGTCATGGTGGTCACGTCGGTGTGCGGGTCGACGTCAGAGGTGGTCGAAGCTGCCCTGGCCACGAGCGCAGGCGGCGGAGGTCGTCGGTGGCTCCTGCTCCGGCCAAACCACAACGGTCGGGTTCAATCAAAGTGCATGAGGAGCTCCACGGGGTGATGTAGAGGCCATGCGTGCAACGAATTGAGAAATGGTGCAGAGGTTTACCCGGTCCACGTGCTCCGGCGGGGTTCCGAACTCCGGCGAGCACGATTGCGCTATTCCGGTGGCGCGGGTCCTCGGTTCAAGCTCGGGCAAGCTTCACGACCTGCTAAGGGAGCTATCCGAGGGCTTGGATCGAGCGGAGGAGGGTGGGAAAGGGTTTGGCCACGGGGGTTGCCCTCGGGCGGCTTTAGCGGGTCGCGGGGAGGTCGCCGGAGCTATGGGCGAGCTCAGGGGAGTTAGGCGCGGTACAGAGGAGGCAACAGGGAAGATGGCCGGGCACTAGGGTGGGCTTTATAGCCGCGGCGCGGGCGTGGTCACGGGGCGGACGCGGGCGCGCGGGGGTTCGCGTGCGGGCGTGCTCTGAGCGTGCCCCCGAGTGTCAGCCCACGTCGAACACGTGGGGGTTTACCTCTGCCAGGGTTCAACGACCGATTTGAGCGCTTTAGCGTGCAGATCTTGGCAAAACCCCCGTGTACGGTCTCTTCCCTGCACCAAATCCTACCTTTTTGATGTGAGTTCCAAGCAAAGATACGGCCGGTGTAGAGAGATATAGGGGTGAGAAGTCGGCTCTGTCAGAGTTATCCACACCGAGACAAAAGCCATGCCAAGTCCTGTCAAATGGCTTAGGGTTGGGTTCAAACTTTTCCAGGGTGTGCTAGAGATCTTTGGGCGTCATTTTGTCAATTGGGCCATAGGGTTTTGAGTTTGGGATCAAGATGAACATGTTTGATCTTTGAAAGAGGGTCGGTTTTGAACTTGAGCAAATCCTGATTTTCCTTTTATGCTCTACTCTTTGGTGTCCTTTTTGGGGTTTTTCTGAAATCTTTTTGGGGTCACTTTCTTTCTAGTTTTTGTAGGGTATTTAGTGTACTACAACTTTTATAATTAGCCCAAGTCAAGACAATGTGATTTACATAGACTTTTTGCCATAATCCCCTCTAGGGCTCCAGTTGTCTATAAGGGATTTGGATTAGGGTTTGAGTCATTCTCTTCTCTTTAGTGCATGATAAGGCCAAGGCATGACTTCTAAGTTGGGTTACACCTACTTAGGATCTGGATTCCCAAGTTTGATGTCTTTTACTCAATTTAAATCACATGTGATGAGGGGCTTACTAGTGTAGTCTTAAGTGAAAACCCTAAGTAACACCTAGGGTGTTACAGCCCTCCCCCTTAATGGAATCTCGACCCGAGATTCTGGGCTGGGCCCTTTAGAGGGGTACCATGAAGGTGTGCTGGCTTGTTGCTTTTTCTTTTATCCTAGTTTTCTCTAGTTAACTGCTCTTCGAATGTCATTCTCTTTGCAACTTCAGAAGGAAGCCCTTTTAAAGTCATTTTCAAAGCTTACAATACCGTTGACATCTAAGTTTTTCTCATATTTAGATTCAAAGGGCAGGTGGGAGTGGGGTTTTGGATTACGTACCGACTCCTTTGGACAGGAAGTCGGGGAAGTGAGAACGTAGAAAATCCTCAGTTTCCCATGTAGCCTCTTCTACTGAATGGTGACTCCACGGAATCTTATACATTCTGATCGACCTTGCCCGCGTTGATCTCTCCTTTTGATCCAATACCTTGACGGGGTGCTCTTGATAGGACAAATCCAGTTCTATCTCCAATTCTGGTTCAGGTAGCACTTCCGTGGGTAAGCGGACACATTTCCGTAGCTGAGATACGTGGAACACATCATGAACTGCTGACATGTGGGGTGGCAACTTCAATTGATATGCTACGGGCCCATAATTCGCTTTGATCTCATAGGGCCCAATGTAGCGAGGAGCTAACTTGCCCTTGATTCCAAATCTCTGAACACCTTTGGTGGGTGACACCTTAAGATAAACATGGTCTCCCACTTCAAACTGTAGAGGCTTCCTCCTCTTGTCATGATAACTCTTCTGTCTGGCCTGAGCAGTTTCTAGGTTCTTCTTAATGACTCTGACTTTCTCTTCAGCTTCAAGTACCAGGTCAGGTCCAAATATTTTCCTTTCTCCAGCTTGTGACCAATTTAGCGGTGTCCTACACCTTCTTCCATACAAGGCCTCAAAAGGTGCCATCTTTAGACTGGACTGGTAGTTGTTGTTATATGAAAATTCCGCCAAAGAAAGGCACTTGTCCCAATTTTTACCATAGTGTAGCACACATGCTCGCAACATGTCTTCGAGAATTTGATTCACTCTTTCTGTCTGACCATCAGTCTGCGGATGGTACGCTGAACTTCTTATTGCATGGGTCCCAAGTGACTCTTGGAGCTGCTCCCAAAAGCGTGCCACAAACAGTGCTCCTCTGTCAGACACAATGGTCTTCGGAATTCCATGCAAACGCACTATTTGATCAATATAGATTTCTGCATACTTCTCTGCCTTGTGGGTAGTATGTACTGGCAAGAAATGAGCTGTATTGGTCAACCTATCCACGATGACCCAAATAGAATCATGGTGCCGGGAGGTATTGGGCAATCCCACAATAAAATCCATGCAAATATCCTCTCACTTCCAAGAGGGTATGGGGAGAGGCTGTAAGGTGCCTGCTACCTTCAAATGACCGGCCTTGACTCTCTGGCAAGTGTCGCATTCAGATATATACTTAGCAATTTCCCTCTTCATTCTGGTCCACCAGTACAAAGATCTGATATCATGGTACATCTTGTTACTGTCGGGGTGCATAGAGAATTTGGAAAGGTGAGCTTCATCCAATATCTTCTTTATGAGTTCGGGGTTCTTGGGAACAACCAGTCGGTCTCCAAACCATAGAATTCCTTTGCTGTCCTGACGGAAGCACTTGTATTTTTCCGCCTTCTGCTTGATCATTTCCTTAATGACTTGAACACCCTTGTCACCAATCTGTGGCCTAACTATTTGCTCATGCAGGGTGGGCTCTACTGAAATATAACTTAAAGCACCAGAGGAAACGACTTCTATGTTCAGCTTGCACAACTCATAACATAGGGTGGTGATTCTTGCATCCATATTCATACAATTGCACTGGGCTTTCCTGCTTAAGGCATCTGCCACAACATTGGCTTTGCCAGGATGGTAATGCACCTCCAAATCATAATCCTTGATTAATTCTAACCATCTTCTCTACCTCATATTAAGATCAGCCTGAGTGAAGATGTATTTGAGACTCTTATGATCAGTGTAGATATTACAATGAGCTCCCATCAAGTAATGTCTCCAAATCTTGAGAGCATGAACCACGGCTGCTAACTCCAGGTCATGTGTGGGGTAGTTCTGCTCATGGGGTCTGAGTGCCCGGGAGGCATAAGCAATAACCCTGTTGTCTTGCATCAAGGCACATCCCAATCCAGTACCGGAAGCATCGCAATAAACCTCAAAGGGTTTGGTGTTGTCAGGCTGAGCTAGCACAGGTGCTGTTGTCAAATGCTGCCTTAGTGTATGAAAGGCATCCTCACACTTCTGGCTCCATTCATACTTGACTCCTTTCTTCAACAATTCAGTCATTGGCTTGGCAATCCTGGAGAAATCTGGAATAAATCGTCGATAATACCCTGCCAATCCCAGAAAACTACGGATCTGCCGTACTGTGGTAGGAGGCTTCCAATCCATTACTTCTTGTACCTTCTCAGGATCAATTGATACCCCATCCTAAGAGATGGTGTGACCCAAAAATTTTATCTCCTTCAGCCAGAAATCACATTTGGACAACTTAGCATATAGACGATGATCGCGCAGTCGCTGAAGTACGATGTGTAGATGCTTAGCATGCTCAGCTTCATTTTTGGAATAAACCAGAATGTCGTCAATGAAAACCACCACAAACTTGTCCAGCTCTGGCATAAAGACTGAATTCATCAAATACATGAAGTAAGCCGGGGCATTGGTCAGCCCGAAAGACATTACCAAGTAGTCATAAAGCCCATATCTAGTAGAGAAAGCCGTCTTCGGAATATCACTGACCCTGATCTTAATCTGATGATAGCCAGAGCGAAGGTCTATCTTGGAGAATACTCTTGCTCCCACCAACTGATCAAACAATACATCGATACAGGGCAATGGATACTTGTTCTTGATGGTCACCGCATTGAGAGGGCGGTAATCGACACACAATCTCAGACTCTCATCCTTCTTCTTTACGAACAAGGCTGGACATCCCCATGGTGAAGTACTTGGGCGAATAAACCCCTTGTCCAACAACTCTTGTAGTTGCTTTTTCAATTCCACCAATTCCGCTGGAGGCATCCTATAGGGTCTCTTGGATATAGGTGCAGTTCCGGGTTGTAATTCAATCGCGAACTCTATGTCTCTGTCGGGTGGCATCCCTGACAATTCATCAGGAAAAACATCTGGGTAGTCACAGACTACGGGGATTCTCTCAACTGGTGATTCTATCATGGTAAATGCACAGGAGCGGGTACAACCCTGATCGGGTAGGTACAAGGTGATCTCGCCATCCAGTGGGGAGTGGATTTCTATGGCTCTAGCTGCGACATCAATTACCGCATGGTGTCGCGATAACCAATCAGTCCTCAGGATGATATCCACACTATCCAATCCCATGATCAGGAGAGTGGTTTTAAATATGAAGCTACTCAACTTTATTGGTACGTGTCTATTGATCTGATAGGTGGCAACCCTGCCTCCGGGTGTAGAAATTGTAATACCCCCATTGGTGTGGTGAAAAGGTAACTGACACTTGGCACTAAATTTGGTACTGATAAAACTGTGTGATGCATCAGAATCAAAAAGAATAATTGCAGGATAATTCAAAACTAAAAAGATACCAGTCAAGACGGGTGCTCCCTCTGGAATATCAGCCATGGTGGTGAAGTTCAGCCTGCCCTGCCTTACTTGCACCTTCTGCCTCTTGCCTTGGTTTTGGTTGGAATTCTATCCCTGCCTCTGCTGGTTTCTAGGGCAATTCTTAGCATAATGCCCGGTGTTACCATAAGTGAAACACCTATTGTCATTGGCCTGATGGTACTGCTGCTGCTGTGGCTGATTATTGTTCCTCTGAATTGGGGGCTGAGAGCGGTTGGGTGCCTGCTGCTGCTGCTGTGGTCGGATCACCCAACATCCTTGCTGCTGCTGAGGTCCTCTGTTCTGAGTGTCAGATACAATCCTGAAGCGTTGTGGCTGAGCTGATGACCCTGCCACAGGGGTCTTCCTCTTCTTTTCTGCTTGACGGGCTGTGATGCAGTCCTCCTGAGAAATGGCCATGCTGACCAATTCATTGTAACTGTTGGCCCTAACGGTGTTGAGACGGTCGCGGAGCTTAGTGTTGAGCCCCCTCCTGAATCTGTCCCTTTTCTTCTCATCCGTGTCTGCGTGGTATCCGGCATACTGACACAGGTCATTGAAGGCCTGAGCATACTGTAATACTATCCGATTCCCCTGAATGAGTGCCAGAAACTCATTGAGCTTGCGATCCATAATGCCTACTGGTATATAATGCCCTCTGAAAGCTGCCTTGAACTCTCTCCAGTCCACCACATGGTCAATTGGCTGCATAGCGAGGAAGTGGTCCCACCATGTCCGCGCGGGTCCGCGAAGCTGCTGGGTGGCGAACCTGACCTTAGCCTCATCAGAACAAACTCCATTGAGTAGCGGGAATTTGGATTCCACTACCCTGAGCCATACATCAGCATCAAGTGGGTCCTCCGCCCTGGTGAACAACGGTGGCTGGGTACTGAGGAACTCCTGATAAGTGGCTACCACGGGGGGACGCTGATGGTGGTCACCACCACCATAATGCTGAGGTAGTGGCTGACGCTGAGCCAACTGCTGCAGAATCTCATTCTACTGCGCCATCAACTCTTGCATGGTAGGAGGCGGTGGCGGTGGCGGAGGAATGCGTTCATTCTGTCCACGACGCGCTCTTCCTGCCATCTGAAAAATCAAGAATGCTCTCAATATCACAATTTTGATGTCAGAGCTCACACACGGCGAAGGATTTGCAGGGGTAAAACCACTATTTTCTTGCATAAATCATAAAAATGGCATGAAACTTTTCTTCATAAAGTTAAAGCTGACATCATTCATCATCCAACTTCCAAAAGAGTTTGTTGCGATTACATCAGTGACTTAAAAGACTCAACTCTATCTAGCCTAGTACCCCAAGGGTGCAAAAGCTAAGCTAGCCTCGAGGAGTTCTACAGCCACAGACTTCTAACTCTATCCCTGCGACCTAGTGAGCAAACGAGGCAACGCTCGACTCGGGGGAAGGTGGTCTCCCTGAGCCAGCAGTGTCCAAACTGGAGGCAGGCACCGGCTCCTCTCCTCCCTCGATGTCGACATCCTCGTTGGCATCCATGTCCTGGATCTCTTAGTGATGCATGTCTAAATGCTGGTTAGCCTCCGCAAGCTGCTGCTGAGTGTTGATTAGCTGATCCTCGAGAATCTCAATGGTGTTCTCCCTGGTCCCCACTAGCTCCTCAAGCTCCTAGATCTCGTTGGACATCTGTTCCACCTGTAGGTCCTTTTCCACCATCTCAGTGGACAAGTCTACCACAAGTTCTTCTCTGTTGTCCAAGGTGATCTTGGTAGCTTCCAACAATGCCATCAGGTGAGACATTGCCTCTCCTCGCCTCACCTGCAGACGGTACAGAGCATCCATGCATCGCACCATTAAGTGCGCAGTCTGCCCTGGGTAAAGAGCCCATATATCCTTGGCATTGCCTCTATGACTACGACAATGGCACTGGGTGCACTTAATCTGTCATTATCGTGTATTAAAGTTCTTACCAAATTATCAAGTAGTTTAAGTAAGGATAAATGCATGCTCGCCCTAAGCGACCTCATTTCAACTTAGAGGGATTAGGGAAAACCCCCCATACCTTATAGTAGCCGATAGAGCTTACTCAAATAGCCACCTAGCTACCCCTTCTATCATCCTAAGGCTTCACATCCTAGGTCTATCCTTATCGTCCTGACGATCTATCCAACATTTTTTGCTATCAAGTTTTACTTTTAAAAAGGATGGTATTTACAGTTTATTGATTCCTCTATGGTGGTACGAGCTCCGATACCAGCTGTGGCGGAACCGCCCGAATTATTCCGACTTAAGTGCCTAAATCTTGCCTTAGAGGCTAGACCACACTTAAATGGGAATAACACGTCAGTCCCTCGGATCTAGTCCGACAAGGCCACTAATAGGATCAAGTACCACATACTCACTCGATGGTGAGGCACAGAGCAAATACAATAAAGCATAAAACCATACATTAAAGGAGTATTAAATTTATTACATCATCATCGGAGTTTTAGCAAAAGTAGTAATCATTATTCGGAATGCAGCGGAAATAAACTAACGATAAATGGAGGGATGGGGAAGCCTGTCCCATCACTCCTCACGCTCCTCCTCAGCCGAGGTAGGGTCCCACTCCACTGTCCACCCCGGTGGCAAGATGGACGGCCAAGTTACTCCAGCAACCATTTCCTCCAGAGAACCTGTAAAATTATGCCACAAGCAAGGCTGAGTATACTAATACTCAGCTAGACTTACCCGGTGTGAGGAGTCTACTCCTCTACCTCTAAACATGCAGCTGTTTGGCTGAGGGGTTTGGTTGCCAAAAGCACTAGCTAAGTCTAAATAAAATCAAGTTTAAGCTTTTTCAAGTTTTAGTGTGACTCTCTTAAGACTAATTGTGTACTATCTAATCATTCATGGTATCAAGCAAATTAGCAATCAATATCTTTTGCCAAACTATCACATTTCCACTTGTTACTCAATGCAGTACAATGGATCAAGCAGTCTCATTAGCTGCGAGAAGCAGACGATTCGAATTGAGTTTTTATCCTTGCAAGGTAAACCTAAACACACAACGTGGCGAGGCACTTCGTCCCCACACACATCAACTGTCCCCATCGATTCCTCGCCAGCAGATCAGGGCTCACCGCCTTGGCGTACAATGCCTCACTGACCCCGACTGCCGTCGTGCAGTGACCGCACTTGTACCCACCATAACCAGAATGGGAGACCACGTCTCAGGTCGCGTGAGGGGCAAAGTCTGCTGCCAGGTTCAATCAGGTACTAGGCTTACCGATTTACCATATTTCTCGGCATGTGCTTAGTACGTTCAAACGCTTGACACAGGTATCCGCACGTTAATCCTTATTCCAATTTCACCTCGTAGACCACGCATCCCCATGGATCCGTGTCCACTGACTATCATCATTCTGATATAAAAGTGGATACAACCAATTCCTGACCTCGCGAGAGTGCTAGAAAAATCACTCGACTTCTACCGAGATCCCTAATTAGCAAAGCAGCTACTCGACCTAGCATACTAGTATCCATCTCAAAAGGAAATCCTGAGTTAATGCAACTAGGGTTTCAGGCAACTCCTACACTTAAGTGCACAATACAAGCCTACACTCATTAAGTGCAGTAAAAAAATATATAGAACGAGTTATGCATAAAACCGGGGCTTGCCTTCCAAAGCTGGGGCAGGCAGATCCTCGATGGTAGGCTCTGGTGCTGGATCCTGGGCTACCTCCTGAGCAAGTCCTTGCTCCGGCACGAGGATGTACTCTCCGTCAGCGAGGTTACAATCTATCGAATGTAATGAATAAGATATATGTGTGCTATGATATGCAGAATTTTGTAACCATTATGCATAGGGAAGGAAAAACTAAGTTAGTTGATGACTTAGGGTTTTCCTTGTTATAAGAAGTCTTAGTGGTTTATGCTTAGCAATTTAGGTTTGAGGTTTTGCTTAGAGGTAAGCATAGTGGATTAAGGCTTGGATTGTCTCTTGAAGGTTTTAATAAGTACTCAAGGGTTTTGTTGTTTTGGTTAGGGCAACATTAATTTCCACTACTAATTTCTCTTTTTATTGTCTTTTTATGCTCTTAATGTGGTTTAAACTACAACAGTGATTTCAAATTTTATAAAACTTCTGTAAAAATTACAGTGGGTGAGTATGGGTATCTGAAGTATGTCCTATGAATTTGGGGCCAAAAATCGACAGAACATGCCCTGAACAAAAATAACAAAAGTTGGGGCAGAGGGGTTACTTTGCACTACAACCCTTATCTAGGTGTGGGTTCTGTACTAAGGGTTATTTTTGCTAATATATATGGGTAATAACATGCTTCTGTGCCAAAAATCACAGAGGGTCATTTAGTGGTTAATTAGTTATGATTTTCCAAAGTTTAATGCCAAAAGACACTTATAACTAACTCACTAATTGAAAAAGGTCAAATAACAGAACTTTCATTTTTCCTAGGTTCTTCTTAGCAAAAGAACAACCATTCCTAAGGTAGGGGTGTTTTCTCCTTAGGATTATTTTCTTATGACTTTTCAAAGTTTTCTCTGTTTTTCATGAATAAATGTGAGTGTAATTTCTTTCCACTGAACTATAGTTTAACAGATTTTTCTTGTGAACTACATGACTTAGGCATGCTAGAAAAAATATGGTTGCCCTCTGATTTCCATTTTTAATCCCTTTTCTTAATTTTCCTAAGTTTGAGCATAAACAAGCTTTAGTGAATAAACCCTCCTTAACCTGGTATACTGGGGTGTTTATTAATTTTAAACAGTGTAACTACTAGGTTAGTGTATCCACTATTTTTCTTAACCCTGGTCTAACAATATTTCTATTTTTCCTTCTAATATTAAGTTTTGGGCAGTTTGCTTATTTAATTCAAAACTCTAGAAAATAATACATGAACTATGGGGTTTATTGTTTTTGCGTGATAGTTCATATTTCACAAAGTCTAGCAAAAATGGTTTGACAAATTTTGGATGATTATTCTTCAAGTTATGCATTTATTAAGTTCTCTGCAATATTAAAAAAAAATAAATTCGAAATGGAAAAGAAATACAGGTTTGCACTGAGGCCCCTGGATTTTCTCTCACAAAACAGTCCTCGGTCTACTATTTGCATGAGTCACTAACATTGCACAAAACCCCCTAGACTTAGCCGAAATCTAACCCGCACTCCCTGGCTGGCTTAAACAGTACCCGCGACATAGATTATAGCGGTGAGGCTTACCGGCGGCAGTAGAGCTCCGACGGGGTGGTCAGTGACGTCGGGGAGGTCAAGGCGGTCACGTCGGTGTGCGGGTCGGTGTCAGAGGTGGTCGAAGCTGCCCTGGCCACGAGCGCAGGCGGCGGAGGTCGT
The DNA here is from genome assembly GCF_902167145.1 of Zea mays. Taxonomy (NCBI): domain Eukaryota; kingdom Viridiplantae; phylum Streptophyta; class Magnoliopsida; order Poales; family Poaceae; genus Zea; species Zea mays. Next base: position 131,999,055 of record NC_050100.1, on the reverse strand, counting down.
CGGCGGCTCCTGCTCCGGCCAAACCACGGCGGTCGGGTTCAATCAAAGTGCACGAGGAGCTCCACGGGGTGATGTAGAGGCCATGCGTGCAACGAATTGAGAAATGGTGCAGAGGTTTACCCGGTCCACGTGCTCCGGTGGGGTTTCAAACTCCGGCGAGCACGATTGCGCCATTCCGGTGGCGTGGGTCCCCGGTTCAAGCTCGGGCAAGCTTCACAGCCTCCTAAGGGAGCTATCCGAGGGCTTGGATCGAGCAGAGGAAGGCGGGAAAGGGTTTGTCCACGGGGGTTGCCCTCGGGCGGCTCTGGTGGGTCGCGGGGAGGTCGCCGGAGCTATGGGCGAGCTCATGGGAGTTAGGCCCGGTACAGAGGAGGCAACGAGGAAGATGGCTAGGAATTGGGGTGGGCTTTATAGCCGCGACGCGGGCGTGGTCACGGGGCGGACGCGGGCGCGTGGGGGTTCGCGTGCGGGCGTGCTCTGAGCGCGCCCCGAGTGTCAGCCCACGTCGAACACGTGGGGGTTTACTTCTGCCAGGGTTCAACGACCGATTTGAGCGCCTTAGCGTGCAGATCTTGGCAAAACCCCCGTGTACGGTCTCTTCCCTGCACCAAATCCTACCTTTTTGATGTGAGTTCCAAGCAAAGATACGGTCGGGGTAGAGAGATATAGGGGTGAGAAGTCGGCTCTATCAGAGCTGTCCACACCGAGACAAAAGCCATGCCAAGTCGTGTCAAATGGCTTAGGGTTGGGTTTAAACTTTTCCAGGGTGTGCTTGAGATCTTTGGGCGCCATTTTGTCAATTGTGCCATAGGGTTTTGAGTTTGGGATCAAGATGAACATGTTTGATCTTTGAAAGAGGGTCGGTTTTGAACTTGAGCAAATCCTGATTTTCCTTTTATGCTCTACTCTTTGGTGACCTTTTTGGGGTTTTTCTGAAATCTTTTTGGGGTCACTTTCTTTCTAGTTTTTGTACGGTATTTAGTGTACTACAACTTTTATAATTAGCCCAAGTCAAGACAATGTGATTTACATAGACTTTTTGCCATAATCCCCTCTAGGGCTCCAGTTGTCTATAAGGGATTTGGATTAGGGTTTGAGTCATTCTCTTCTCTTTAGTGCATGATAAGGCCAAGGCATGACTTCTAAGTTGGGTTACACCTACTTAGGATCTTGATTCCCAATTTTATGTCTTTTACTCAATTTAAATCACATGTGATGAGGGGCTTACTAGTGTAGTCTTAAGTGAAAACCCCAAGTAATACCTGGGGTGTTACATATAGTTCTCGTCTTGATCACAACGATCAAACTCATCATCGACCATTTTACTATCTCGAATGAAATTATGTAGAGCCATGCATGCATGTATTGTTTTTGATTGCTTCAATATCGGATAACTTGGCAAGTCCAACAAAATTCTCCACTTCATCTTCAATACACCGAAAGAACGCTCAATGTGATTACGAAAAGAAGAGTGCAATTGGTTGAATACCTCCTTTTTCCTAGTTGCACGTGGTCCCGCTCTAAACTCTGGTAAATGGTACTTCACTCCTTTGTATGGAGCAAGATAGCCCTTTTGGTTTGGATACCCCAAATCCACAAGGTAAAATTTTCCTAAAAATTTTCAAACAAATATGAGACACTCAATTTTTAATTATGAACAACACAAAATTAAATTGCATTAAAATAAACATACCAGGTGGAGGATGAGGGAAAATAGTGCCATACTTGCGCAAAGCATCATTGAATACTCTCATATCATGCACCGATCCGGGCCATCCCACAACAACAAAGGTGAACCTCATATCAAAATCACATATGGCTAAAACATTTTGAGTTGGATATCCATGACGACCCACATGTTGAACAACCTTTGATGCGGGTACAACAACTGTAATGTAAGTACCGTCTATTGCCCCTATACAATTATTAAAATGAGGCGCATACCGATCACTTTGCAACTTTTGATGCGTTGTTATGAAGTTTGGATCTATAGGCTTCACAATCTCTTTGGCCATTCGATATACACAATCCAACACTTCATTGAATTTCCTACTAATGGTTTCTTTTGACATTTGAAATCAATTCTTCACTTGAACAAATGATTGAGGTGCACCAACAGTCCATAGAAACATTGCCAAGGCTTCAATAGATGTCATTTTACTACTAGATGCCAAGCCATAAGATGACACTAACAAGTCATGTAATCTATCAAATAATGGTCTACTCATCCTAAACATCTCATAGCATTCGGTAGGATCGTTAGTGTTCTCATAACCCAATCAAAGCCACACATGATAGGTTGTCTTCTAATGGTCTTGTTCAAGTAATTTTCAGTATAGAACATACCTATTCCTGCAACAACTGCTTCAAAATTCCTCAAAGTCTCAACTCGGTTGAGAGCAACAGTCATGGACATATCATCATCATCATCACTTGAACAAACATCCATCTATAAGGAACCATTGTATACTATAAATGATATTATCTATAATATGGTTCAATTCAACATAAAGGACTTCCTAATCAAGAAATAAAAAGTTCATTAAGCAAGAAGTAGCATGCTAATGTTCAGCTGATCATAATAAGGTTCATGACAATTATAACTAGCATAGTAAGCTCTTCTACATGAGTCCTGCACGTGCACAGTGTCACTTCAACCGAAGAAGCCTTCCTTCATCTATCTCAAATGCCTTAAAGGAGGACTGATTCTCAACTTTCCGAAAAAGTTCAGTTGCCATGAAGTGTTCAACTGATCCTTCCTTTGCCCCACATCGAACCGCCATAGACTAAACTTCCCTAATTACTTCATCTAGATGCTCACCTAGCATGACTTTGTTTGCAATTTTACAATTTTCTTTTAGAGTGGCGTGAATATTCTGCATCACTTTGACCGTTTGGTTCTTGGGCTTCAATGGACTTGTAGCAGTACTGGCAGTTGCTCGATTTCGGGGGAAGCTTCCTTTTGGAGCATAGGAACTAATAGCAGGTGATGCAAATGTATTACTGTCATCTCCACCATAGCGTCCATCAACAACAACATCTTCTTCATCATTCCGTCCAAGCACTTCACCAGGTGTGCATGCACTAGGTCCATCCACAACAATGCCACCAAACATTTCATGTAACAATTATTCATGCTCTCGTGGGCCTTTCTTTAATTGTTTCCAGTTTGAATGACCATGCATGCATGTAAAAGAATGGTTAGTTAAATTGAACTCATTAAGAAAACATTGAAAATAAGGAACAAAATGATGCATACCTTTGTCAACCTATTCCAGTACTCATCTAATGCAGAATATGTTCCCAATGTTGCATTCCACCCAAGTTCAGTATCTTTATGAAGTTGTAACCAGAACCCATACAAGCCTTTTAGTAAATCCCACTTGTTCTTCAATTGCACTTTTGAATGACGCAGCCCAGTTGCTATCTTATACTTCTCAGCTATGTTGTTGTAACCTCGAGAAGTCATGATACCATTAGACTTATTCCCGGCACTGATTTCTTGGATGCATATTTCACAAAAAATTCTACTATTGTCGAATGTCCAAGCAGCTTTGTCATAAATTTGTTTCTATTCATTCATATAACATATATGTAAATAATGATTTAGAATACTAAATAGTAACTACAAGCAATGCATGATGGAATAAAAAACAATTGTACAAGCATATACCGTGGTGCTATGAATCATTTCTTCGACATCATCATCAGTGGTGGGCTCGGAGTTAAGGTTTAGATCCACATCGAGCAAAGTAGAGCGTCGAGGGTTGTAGGATTGTGAGCTCGAAGCATGGCCACGCCCATGTCCACAAACTAAATGGATAGAACCATGTGAACCCTGTGATGCTCGCTTTCCACAGCCACGCCCTATCCCCAATGGTGGTAGTCCATCTGCAGGAACACCTAGCATATGAAAAAAACAGAACAATCACAAATAATAGTCACAAAAATAGAATAATTTAAGTAATCTGTGGGAGATAAACAAACATACAAGGTAATTTAATTTCTTTGTTCAGTTAGTAACCTAATTACTGTGCTCGTTCTTACTGTCATTAAAAAAACTGGAAAGCTTGAGGGAGCAACTAGTTTCTAAAATCAGTTAGGTGGTAAAAGCTAGCAGATCACCTAGTTTTGCAAGGAAGGAAGAATACAAAGCAAGTACGATATATACTTCATCTCATGCCAGACTATTCAACACTTGTTTTATACTCATTAGACCATCTATATGTGGTGGTGGGGAGAATTTGTTTTTTGACGATGTAACACTACAAAACCATCAAACTAAAAATAATGCATTTAGATTATTAATGGTAAATATGGTAATGAATTTTTCTTTCAAGTGTTTGATTTTTATTTGCATTTAGAGTAATTTTGTTTGCTCATATTTGATTTATGGATGTTTAGTAAAATTTCTTTTATATTGAAAATCCAATTAATTAATATAGAAATATTGGCCCAAAAATAAATATTTTAGTTATAAATAATTTTGGTATAATTATTATGTTTTTAGAATTATTTAAAAATATATTTATTTATATTTTTAAATAGAAAAGAAAAAGGAAAAAAAGAAAACCTAAACCTAACCCTAACCGGCCCACCAGGCCCACCTTCCGGCCGCCACGCGCCCCTAGCCCCTCCTTTCTCTAGCGCGTGGGCCCGCCCCGGCCCTCTACTTCCTTCTTCCTCCCGCGCCGCCGCCGCCTGGCCGTGCGCACCGTCGCGCCGCTGCGCGCCCACCCCTCGGCGTCTGCGCCTGGCTCGCACCCGCTCGCCTCCCCTAGAGCCGGAAACCGCCACCGTTCCTTCTCTCTCTCTCTCTCTCCCCACGTTCTCTCTCCATTAGTGGAGAAACGACTGCCATTAATGGCGTTGATGGCCGGTTGTTCTCTCCCTCTCTGTGGCACCCTCTCCTCTCCCTCTCTCGCTTTATAAAAGCCGCCGAGCTCCCTCCTCTCTCCCTCCCCGAGCTCCTCTCTCTCTCACACTCCTCTCCCTTGCTCGCCGTCGCGCCAAGCCGCCTCGCCAGAGCCGCCGTCAAACGCGCCCGAGCCGCCTCGCCGGACCGTCCGAGCTCGCCATCTGCGCCTGTCCCCAAGCTGCGCCCTCGACTGAGCCCCCTGCTCCTCCCGTGCCCGGCCGAACTCCCCCCGTGGATCTCCATTCCTGCGCGTGAGCAAAAGCTCAAGGTAGAAGAAGCATGTTATTCATTTTAGCCCCTGGTTTTGTATAAAATTAATTCCGAGATTTTCAGTTTAGAAACTATTGGAAAGAGACCCCAAAGTATACGTGTATTCGTGAACTAGCCCTTGCAACAATATTTTGGACAGATGTATTATTTTATATTTCAAAAATAAATAATGTCACTATTCACTAACTTGGTGATTTACATACTAGAAACGTTTATGACTAACTTCGCTTTAGCACATGGAACAATATTTGTTAGTAGTGATTTAAGTATAATTTTATTGATATAAGAAAATAGAAGAAACACTAGGCCACGTATTTTCGGTCAGATTAAAATATAGGTTTTACTAGTCATGATAAATGTATTCATAAGTATAACACTTAATTACTTAGAATTAGTAAAATATTTCTTTATGTCAAAATCATCATGATTATATTACTAAAGTCCAACTAGTACTCTACATTAACACTTGGAATATTAATGTCAGGAATAAACATTTTTAGCTATACGTAAAATATCTATCTAGGAGGAAAAGGATAAAAACCAAAAGTCTATTATTAGTAATAAACCGTAAAGTTTGTTAACACATTTTTATCTATATTATACTAGATAAAATTAGTGTCATAGTCACCTACTCATATTTTCACCAATGATAACTCGCAGTGGAAGATATAGTGGCTTAATAAACATTTATGTTGTAGACATATTTATGAGTACAGTTGCGTGATGTATGAATGTGTATGTAATGGTGAATGATTACCCATGTAATGGTGTATGTTTATTTATTTGGCGTACGGATTATTTTGTATGTACGATACGCAAATCGATGCTAGAAGTTGACTGTGAGGTAGACGAACCAAACTCGTTCGAGGACGACCCACAGGACACTTTCGAGCAAGGCAAGTGGATTCTCCCTCTGCATTTCTATTTGTACCCAAATAACGCATGCAATAATGTTTACTTTTGGATATTTATATATATATTGCATAATTTGATGGGATTTGCCTAAATAAGGGTTTCCTAGAATTACCAACCCTATTCCTTGAATTACCCTGCGATAAATGCTATGCTTAGCAATTTTTGCTACTGCTCAACTTGATAAATATGATGTTACTCTTTTAATGATACTATGTCCGAAAATGAAGTTTTATTATGATGTTAACCTGATGGTTAAACAAGAACATTTTGTGTTAAATTGAACATGGAGTGACCATTCAGGATAACAGTGCAACCACGAGTGCTATAATGGCTCTGGCTTTGGTAATTAGCTCTATAGACTTAGTGCTTAGCAACCCTACCTGAAAGATGGGCAAGAGGGGGCGGCAGTGGTTTGGTGGCAGCTCATGTTAACATGGAAACCTTAGCGTGTGGCTTTGTACTAAGGATATTTTGTGAAAGCCTCATAATGGATCCCTAGCCATTCGTCTCGGCAGTGTTTACGGGTCCGATCAACCCAGGCTAGATGGGATACATGGCTTATGAGTAAAGTTGTACCACCTCTGCAGAGTGTAAAACTGATATGCCAGCCGTGCTCACAGTTAAGAGCAACCTGGACCCTCACATGATAATTGAACTTAAAGATGGAAAATAAATCATGATCTGATGATCTACCAGTGATTTGCTTAAGTGATTTCACTTAAGTGCTTTTGATATAATCTTATACCTTTGATTAAATAGGATATTTGAGATACACACTTATTAGTAAGACATGTGTTGCTAATAAAATATTGACCAACTAAAATGCTTACCGTTTATCCATAGCCTACCTTCTTAACTTGCATTAATTTCCCCCACTTGCTGAGCCCTGACCATAAGTGAGCTCACCCTTGCTAATATTTTGATCAGAGGGTGATGGCGAAGACTTCACAGATGACATTGATGAGTTTTGAGTCTAACGATGCGCCAGTCACCTTCCTGTGGAAGAGTGTCCATGTTTAATTCCACGTACTTTGATTATGATACTTGTTAAGATACAATATTCTGGATGATGTAATAAAGTTACTCTACTCTCTTTACGTCTTTATTACATCGTATTTTGATATATTACACTTGTGACGTCAACATATGTGTGAAAAATGGATCCTGGCTCACATATACTATGTATTCGGTTTTGTCCCCAGAATTGGGTGTGACAAACGGATGGGTCATGTATCTAAAAAAAATAGCTGGCTAAAACTAACAAATATTACCTACTCCTTACTAATCCTGGCAAACACGGGGACAAATTAGAGAGCACCTGCCAACCCCATCCTCATTGCTTCCGGGGAAGAAGCAGAAGGCAAAGAAAAACACCCATACCCAAGGGTCACCACGAACTGTACACTAACATGAGGCACGAATCATCGAGAGGTAATGACAACCCCCGCGGCCCCGCCAGCCTCAATCCCAGAGTCAACCGAAGCTAACAGCCTAACACTAGTTCACTGACTGATCAATGGCGCGGCAGGTGCCCATCTCGCTAATGCTGCCTCTAGAGCAGTAGAAGGAGGCCAGCTTGTTCTTCATCCGCAAGGGGCCAGTACATGTCCGTCCCCCCACCTCGCCTTTCCTTTGCACCCATCCAGCAAGCAGAGCCCACCCGGATGGACGGACGTCCCGCGTGCCGACCGTCCGGTCGATTCCCCCACTCCAGTCGCCGCCCGCGACTGCGCTGCGCATCGACGACACAATCACCCCACCCCTCGTCCAATCAGTAGCAGACGAGGGACGACCATGACCCCCATCTGCCGCACACGTGCCCGCTCTGGCAGCTGCTGCTACTACTGCTAAACCACGGCCAGATCAGGCAACAAGCGAAGACGGTGTAATCGGCCTGGGATAAGGGTATCCGGCCGGCGGATAGAGGCAGCAAGTACCAACTCGATGCACATGTAGGTACGCCAGTGCTGCTGGACTCGAGGGAGACAGAGCTGCATCCAACGCCGGTGCCTCCCGCGGTGCCTCGCGCTAGGCTACCATTACTTCCGCGCCCAACACCACGCCCAAGCTGGTTGATGCACGCCCAACACCGGTAGTTTTGCGCCCCCGTGATACACCGCCGCCGCGTCCAACGCCACGCCCCAAGCCGTCACCCACGTCAAAGCTGCCGACGTCTCCTGCCTCATCCATGCCGACATGGTCTACGCTCAACAAATTTCGGTGCTCCCAAGCTTCATAAAGACTATCCTCGGCGTCGTTGGATCCATGATGGCGCAGAATCGAGCTGATGTTGTAGCTAGCGGCTAGGGTTTGAAGGACAACATTAGGGAGGAGAGGTCTGGTTGGTTGGGTCTGGTGGGTGAGAACGCCTATGAGCAGGTGGATGACAATTGGAAGTAATTTTAATCAACTTGCCATGGGTAGTAGGTCTTTCATAAAAAATAAGCTGAAATAATCACCCTTTGATGAGCTTATATGATTATCATAATATCGAGTGCTAGATTATATAATCTTATCAAATAAGTTGCTTGTTTGTTTCCTCACTAGCTTATTTACATTGGATTATATAATCTACGTAGATTATAATGCCAAACAAACATGACCATAATAATGTTAATAATTCATATTCGAATACTAGAACAATTTTGAATAAGCCGACATTAATTTCAATGGTGGTCTCTAATTAAGGTTGAATTTAAACAAACATAGTTTAACATTATCAGTTATTCATTACATTACAAATGCATGAACTAAACAACACCTCAGATGCAAACGTCTGTTGGTAGTGGTAATAAATCACGATTTAAATGTTTTCCATAATTTTAGGATACTAAATTAATTTTAGTTCAAAAATTAATATAAATAGAATCTGATCCTTAAATTTTATGTCGTGAAATTTAGAGCTCATTGTCGACGTACATGTGAAAAAAATATGACGTTAGACATATCACATAACTAAGGCTTTGGATACTAAACTTTAGTGTCGTCATGTTTAAATGTTTTTATAAGAGTTAAAAGTATTAAATATAGTCTATTTATAAAACTAATTACATAGATGAGAACTAAACATCAAGTCAAACCTATTAAACATGATTAGTCCATGATTTACGTATATGATATTATACTATAGTAATTATTTGCTAATCATGGATTAATTATGCTTTAAAAATTTGTCTCGATGTTTAGTCTTCATTTGTGTAATTGTTTTTTATTAGACTATATTTAATATATCTCTAATTGACATTCACACATCCAATGTGTCATAGGCTAAACTTTAGTCACATAAACCAAACACACCCTCAGACACAGGATGGTACTGTTGGTGTTTAGTCCCCATGGCGCATTAGGGGTGTAATGTGTAGTGCTTTTAGGAGGACGGTGAAGTCAATTGCAGCTTGATGATTCATGCAAGGCACGATGGAATGTAGAGTATTATACAGGCTCGGACCGCTCAAGCGTGTAACGTCCTACGTCCTATGAGTTGTGAAGGTGTATTGCGCTTCCTTCTCGGTTACCGAGAGTTCTCGAGATATAGGATGACTATGCCTTCAATGATGTCTCTCGTTTTTCTAGGGGCTCCTCATCTGCCCCTAGATAAGAGGAGTTACACACATGACTCGGTGAACGTTCTCAGTCCACTCTCATCTGCAAGAATGGTGTTGTTGGTCACTTGTTTTCAATTGCTACATGGCATAAAAAACAAGGCAACACAAGTTTAAAAGCTTGGACCTTCGTCCCTGAGTTATTACTTCTTCCAAGTGTTAGATTAGGGACAAAGGTATCTAATGAAACGATGTTAAGAAAAATGATAGAAGACCATGGAGTATGGGATCCATCTCTTAAGCCTTAGCATTATTTATTTCATCTCTCTCTGTATTACATAAATTTATAAACATACCTTTGGCTTTTTTGCACGAGATTGTATTACATAAATTTACAAACATACCTTTGGCTTCTTTGCACGAGATAGCCCGAAAGTATTTCGAAGGTTAAGTGAGACAAAGCTAGAGGCCCTCAAAAAAGGTTTGTTTATGCAGCACATTGTTCCTCTATTTATAGTCGCGGGTGTAGGAAACGGTGACGCCTAACAGGGGGTGAATTAGGACTTCTAAAAACTATCTCTAAACTAGGCCACAAATAAGTCCTTAGAACAAAAACTATGCAAATAATCAATCTAGAATATGCAAAGTAGGTTTTGTCTAAGTGTTGCTATCTCTACCGCCAAAAGAGTTTTGCAACCTAAATTCCAATCCTAAATATTCTAACTAGAAAGGAGAGATTAAAACTTAAGTACTTAATGTAAATGCGAAAGATTAAAGAGCAAGGGTAGATGCAAACTGTCGTGGATGACGCGGTATTTTTACTGAGGTATCCGAAACCCCGCAAGGTCCCGACTAATCCTCGTTGGTGCCCCTAGTTTGCACCTCTATCACGGGAGTTTGCATCTATACCCTTGCTCTTTACCTTCCACATTTAAATTAAGTACTTAAGTTTCAATCTCTCCTTTCTAGTTAGAATATTTAGTATTGGAACTTAGGTTTTGCGGTAGAGATAGCAACACATAGACTAAACCTAGTTTGCACATTCTAGATTGTTTGTTTGCATAGGTTTTGGTCTAGGGATTTAATTATGGCCTAGTTTAGAAAGATGTTCTAGAAGTCCTAATTCACCCCCTCTTAGGCGTCATCGTTTCCTACAAGTGGTATTCGAGCCTGATTTGACTCATTTGAAACATTTTAACTTCATCGCTAATCAAGTTGACGCCTTTTAGAGGAAAGGGACGGATACTCATAGGCCACCACACTTCGACGGCAATAACTTCCCATATTATAGTGCTTGAATGGCTTGCTACCTAGAAGCAGTTGATCTAGGTGTTTGGAGTCACTCGTGACGGGATGAAACCACCCAAGAATCCCGAAAAGCTGACCACGAGTGACGAAAAAGAAATTCATTTAAATGCTAAAGCTAAAAACTGCTTGTATGAATCTCTTAGCATGGAAATTTTCAATCAAGTATTTACCTTGAAAACTGTTAATGAGATTTTGCTAAAATTGCATGAGCTCCATGACGGCACATCTAATGTCCATGTCACACCCGGGTTTTAGGGGCACCAAGACCCGGGCGCGAACATAATCACCAGGTGTGCTGGGACCAAGTCTCACACATATGATGAATCATGGCACAGGATCGAATGTCACATCTTTACTATATAATAGGAGTTATGTACAAAATAAATAAATAATTACATTATAAGGAGACAACGGTCCAGCAACCCAAAGTTGACTGGGAGACGACGGCCTAGATCTCTCACGAACTCATCGCAGCATCCTCCATGCGCCTCATCCTGTGGTACCTGTTCTTGACCTGTGGGGGGTGTGAGACAGCAAGAGTGAGCTCACATACGTTCATCGCTCAACAAGTTGTGCGGAATAATGTGCATGAACTCACCAAAGGTGGGAGCTCACGTGAAGTGTAAGGCTTACCAAAGAGGATGGTTAGAGCTGAGCATTGCTTTTAAAGTTGGTCAAAATTTTATTAGCAGTTACTAAGTATAAGTAAATACCAACCCAATTAAGTAGTAGAACAAAAGTAACAACATCACCTGCGATGCAATGCATATGACAAATTGAATTTAGTTCCATAAATTAATCATCAGAGAGTCCTGAGCTGCTCATAACCGTGAGCTCGGCTAGTATACCAGTTTTACACTCTGCAGAGGTGGTACCCTTTACCCACAAGTCATGTTACCCATCTGCCAAGGGATCGCGACTTCCCATACACCTCTACCGAGGAGGCGAGGCAGGGTAACACTACGAGGCCTTTACAAAGTTCCACTAGCTTCAGAAAACCCGCTACAGTTTATAGGAAGCTCCAATGCAGGGTTCTTGCCTGACCGCCATCGCAGCAAAATCAACCAAGGACCTCCCTACACTGACCACTCCCCTACTGCCCTTGCCCCTTTCGGGTAAGGTAGTCCTCCACTAGCTTTCCTAATTAATCAGCCAAGGGCGTCCATAAACCCTTGTGGTGGCACATGTTTCTCAAGTTAAGCTCTATGTTCCAATTAACATTAATGATCTTGACATGAACATAAATAGAATAACAAAATAACTGGAACATAGATATGATAAATAATTATCCCAAATCCATGTAAAGCAATAGCAAACTACCCAAGTGATTCAGGGGTAAACAAGGTAATGAGATAAACAATCTAGGGTAACCTATTGGGTCCCATCAAAATTAACCTATGCATGAATAAATGATATTAAAGAACATTATTGGGTAAAAAGTGGTCAAGGGCACAACTTGCCTGGGACTTGAGATTGCAGGTACCAACTTGCTCTTCAGGTGCCTCGTGACCTCACACTAAACGTAGCAATACAAACAAACATGTATAGGCAAAATTAACATCACACCAATCATAAGAATAAAATAAATATTAATAATCTACATAATCATATAAACATGAATCATTAATTTTGGAGTTATAGATTTTAAGCTATGAATTTCTGAAGGTTTTATGTGTTTTGCACAAGCTTAAATAGGATATAAATTTTATTATGATATTCATGTCAAAACAGTGGTACTAAATGATAAACAATAATATTACAAAATTATAGGAATTGGAATGGATTAATTTGGACTTCATATGAAGTTTTATATGAATTAAACAAATTCTGCATTTATTTATGCATTAAAAATCAATTTCTATTTTGTTTTAATGGATTTTCTAATCTTCTGGACTAGGCGTCAATTACAGGAAAGCGCAGGGGCTAACGCATAAGAAATTTTAAGACACATAGCGCTACTGTGTGGACTGCGGGTTGGTTTATATAAATTTCAGGGACTCTTTAGCAAAGTTGTAGCGCCGAAGGGGTACGGGCGCAAGAGATCCATTGGATCACGATCTAACTGCTAGAGATAGATTATAAAGCGGTACGCGATATTAGCCGCAGGATCAATCACAGACGCTTCAGATTTATTTTGCTGAGATCTATTTCCGAGCGCCCGATCCCGATCAAACGGCCGAGGCGCGATCCACCGAAACAGTATGCTTGATCAAATCTGAACCGTTCATCGGCCAATCCACGGCCCTCAGTGCCTCTCTCTAACTTCTAATCTCAACCCTTCACCAGCATACCAACGCACACCCTTCTCCCCCAATTCTCGCAGCTAAGCACGGCGGCGCACAGACCTCCAGCGGTGGCGCCATCACCGGCGCGACGTAGTACCGCGCCCCAATGCGCAAATCGCCACGCCGACCAACACCATGCGAACAGAAGTTCAGAACGAACTAGTTGAGGGCTAATTTACCTCAGATCTGGGCGGTGGTAGAGCTCCGTGGCGGATTCCCACCATGGACCCGACGTCGCTGTTGTCCAAATTCACGCGCGACGGAGCCAATCTCCTCCATGGAGCAGCAAGTCGCCTCTCCCCCGCCAATGCAGAACACGGTGCCGTACCTGTGCACCGCGGCGAGCACGACCCACGACCAGAGCGCCGAAACGGAGGTCGACGAAGAGCGGCGGGCTGGCACAGAGGTGGCCGAGGAGCATGTGGCCGAGGGGACATCAAGAGGTGGATGAGCGCGGCAACGACACCGTCGTTGCGGGAGAGCGCGACGAGCACGTCCTTAGAGCCCACAACATCGCAAAGGACGGCGGCGCGGGCGAGATTCTCAGGCACGGACTCGAGGCGAAGGCGGAGCTCGTGCAACGAGTGGGGGAACGCCGGGTCGGCGGAGAGAAGGGCACGATATTATGTGGTTTCCGGAGTCCGCACCTGGCAGCCAGCTGGTGGACCGGTGGTTGCAACGGAACCCGATTCCCCCGGGAGACCGATACGACGCTCACAACCATCCGAGAAGATCTACAGCAACCACGGTGTAGGAGAATGAAAAGGGGATCCCATCTGACAGCATCGGAAAACAAAGAAAGGGAGCGCGCGCTTTGACTGGAGAGTGGGGGCGGCCTGGCAGAGGAAATGTGAGCGGGCTGACGCGCGGACCCCACGAAACAGTGCCAGACGCGAGCGCGCTGTCGCAGATGGGCAGTGCGCGCGTGAGATGGAAGAAGTGGGCCGAATTGTGAGGTTGCGGCCCAACAGCGGGTTTTCTTTTCTCTTTTTTTCTTTTCTATTTCCATTTCTATTTCTCTCATTTCCAAATTCAATTTGAATTACAAATTTTGAATTCAAACTTGTGCCAAATTTATTTTCAAATCATATTGTGAAATTAAAATACACATTTTGGAAATATAGTTATATTATTTATATTTTTATATCATTTCTCTTCTTCTCATCTTCAAAACCCCTATTTTTAGTTTAGGGTTTGATTTAACTTCTAGTATTTATTATCTTATTATCCTTATTATTTTATTAATGCACAAACATATAAACTCCAACATGATGCATTTTTTATCATTTGTTTGAATTAATCTCTAAATTTTGTGTATGCTCTTTTTATGATGCGAATGAGGCACATAAAATTGAGGAGATCTCTCTATTATTCTTTGTATACAATTTTGAGTATTACAAATCCTACCCCCTTAACAGAAATCTCGTCCTCGAGATTTGTAAGGAAAGGGTGTATATTCATATTGTCTCAACACATATGCACAAACAAAATCTCAGCATGATGCATACTTTATTAACAACACGTGGGGTCAATTAGACCTTATTATTCCTCCTGAAAAAGTATCATACCATTTACTAACTAAAGTAACATGAAGATCTTACAAATAGTAGTAATTTATATATATGTCTATGTAGCTTGGTGGAGCTGGTGGTTAGGAAAGCATGGGTGTATATATGTATGTCCACTTTATTATGTAGAATAGAAGATGCCTTTAAAGCATAGATAGGTTTGGGCAAGAAAGGGTAGGGTAAGGAAATACTCCATCCAAGATTGTGGATCTTGATTACTTTGAAGATCTGGCTTGAATCTTATCCTTCCTTGATTTGATGAGGTCAATCATCTTCGATCTTCGTTCTTGAAGTTGTTATCCGAATTTGGGACATGTAGTTAAGGTAGATTCTTAGGTAAACAAAATTGGTTAATAGGTAGTTATGAGTTAAATAAGCTTAAGCAGAGTCGGTCTTATTGTTTTGCTTATAGATTGGTTGGATAAGTTATGCAACCTGTCATATCGGTCAAGCTGGTGTTATCATAACTAGGGATATAGTTGAGATAGGTGTGGGTACTTGGGGTAGGTAGATTGAACAGAGTTTTTCTTCGCTTGTAAGATAAATGGGTTGGGCAACCTATAATATAGGCTGGGTC
Source organism: Zea mays (assembly GCF_902167145.1). Lineage (NCBI taxonomy): Eukaryota > Viridiplantae > Streptophyta > Magnoliopsida > Poales > Poaceae > Zea > Zea mays. Next base: position 131,983,672 of record NC_050100.1, on the reverse strand, counting down.
GTGGTTTCTCGGACAAGTTGGTCTAAGACACCAATTCAGATTTAAAAACCATTTATCGGAATATGGTTTAGTTAATACTTGTAACATAGATTAGACCATATTAGATTAGGTAGGGTCTACTTATTTTATTTTGGAATAGATCATGTTTGTTACAATGTCATGAGATAAGCAAAGTGGTTGGGGATAAGTATGCTCATTAGGACAAGATGAGTCTGTAAGAATAAGATAAAATCTTTTGAGTTTAGTTAGATCTATTAGGGTAAGATAGAATCTTTTCGAAATAAGATGGATCTTGTTAAGATAAGAAAGAATCTTCTAGGACAAGAGAGAATATGTTAAGATGAAATGGGTCTATTAAGATAATAAAATGGGTCTATTAAGATAAGAGAGAATCTTTTAAGATAAGATGGATCTATTGAGGTAGGAGAGGACCTTTTTAAGATAAGATGGATCTATATAAAATAGATACACTTTAATGAAGGATAAGCTAAGTTGTTTAGTTATCTCATGAGTTCTATTTATGTCTATATGTATATGCATATGTAGTTGTGGACATTACTCCACAACTCATCACACTCAATCAAAGATCCAAATCAGACAAGTTTCATAAGAACAAACACTCAAGCGTATAAATACCTATAAAAAATAGTTTTGTTTTTGTTCCTAAGATTTGGTCTCCTATTCCTAAAGGTCACTTTAGGCACAGGATTTCAAAGCGTGAAATCCACTTTTGTCCTTAGAAGTGAAAAGGTAAGAATAATCAGAGTAAAGCGGAAATAGATGAGAAAAGATTAAGATGAGTTTAGAAAAGAATCAGAGTAAGGTAAGTAAGTAAAGGTTGTCCAGTTCTATCTAGGTTTCGTCCTACAGTCAACATTCCTCTGATACCACTTCTGTCACACCCGGGTTTTAGGGGCACCAAGACCCGGGCGCGAACATAATCACCAGGTGTGCTGGGACCAAGTCTCACACATATGATGAATCATGGCACAAGATCGAATGTCACATCTTTACTATATAATAGGAGTTATGTACAAAATAAATAAATAATTACATTATAAGGAGACAATGGTCCAGTAACCCAAAGTTGACTGGGAGATGACGGCCTAGATCTCTCACGAACTCATCGCAACATCCTTCATGCGCCTCATCCTGTGGTACCTGTTCTTGACCTGTGGGGGGTGTGAGACAGCAAGAGTGAGCTCACATACGTTCATCGCTCAACAAGTTGTGCGGAATAATGTGCATGAACTCGACAAAGGTGGGAGCTCACGTGAAGTGTAAGGCTTACCAAAGAGGATGGTTAGAGCTGAGCATTGCTTTTAAAGTAGGTCAAAATTTTATTAGCAGTTACTAAGTATAAGTTAATACCAACCCAATTAAGTAGTAGAACAAAAGTAACAACATCACCTGCGATGCAATGCATATGACAAATTGAATTTAGTTCCATAAATTAATCATCAGAGAGTCCTGAGCTGCTCATGACCGTGAGCTCGGCTAGTATACCAGTTTTACACTCTGCAGAGGTGGTACCCTTTACCCACAAGTCATGTTACCCATCTGCCAAGGGATCGCGACTTCCCATACACCTCAACCGAGGAGGCGAGGCAGGGTAACACTACGAGGCCTTTACAAAGTTCCACTAGCTTCAGAAAACCCGCTACAGTTTATAGGAGCTCCAATGCAGGGTTCTTGCCTGACCGCCATCGCAGCAAAATCAACCAAGGACCTCCCTACACTGACCACTCCCCTACTGCCCTTGCCCCTTTCGGGTAAGGTAGTCCTCCACTAGCTTTCCTAATTAATCAGCCAAGGGCGTCCATAAACCCTTGTGGTGGCACGTGTTTCTCAAGTTAAGCTCTATGTTCCAATTAACATAATGATCTTGACATGAACATAAATAGAATAACAAAATAACTGGAACATAGATATGATAAATAATTATCCCAAATCCATGTAAAGCAATAGCAAACTACCCAAGTGATTCAGGGGTAAACAAGGTAATGAGATAAACAATCTAGGGTAACCTATTGGGTCCCATCAAAATTAACCTATGCATGAATAAATGATATTAAAGAACATTATTGGGTAAAAAGTGGTCAAGGGCACAACTTGCCTGGGACTTGAGATTACAGGTACCAACTTGCTCTTCAGGTGCCTCGTGACCTCACGCTAAACGTAGCAATACAAACAAATATGTATAGGCAAAATTAACATCACACCAATCATAAGAATAAAATAAATATTAATAATCTACATAATCATATAAACATGAATCATTAATTTTGGAGTTATAGATTTTAAGCTATGAATTTCTGAAGGTTTTATGTGTTTTGCACAAGCTTAAATAGGATATAAATTTTATTGTGATATTCATGTCAAAACAGTGGTACTAAATGATAAACAATAATATTACAAAATTATAGGAATTGGAATGGATTAATTTGGACTTCATATGAAGTTTTATATGAATTAAACAAATTCTGCATTTATTTATGCATTAAAAATCAATTTCTATTTTGTTTTAATGGATTTTCTAATCTTCTGGACTGGGCGTCAATTACAGGAAAGCGCAAGGGCTAACGCATAAGAAATTTTAAGACACATAGCGCTACTGTGTGGACTGCGGGTTGGTTTATATAAATTTCAGGGACTCTTTAGCAAAGTTGTAGCGCCGAAGGGGTACGGGCGCAAGAGATCCATTGGATCACGATCTAATGGCTAGAGATAGATTGTAAAGCGGTACGCGATATCAGCCGCAGGATCAATCACAGACGCTTCAGATTTATTTTGCTGAGATCTATTTCCGAGCGCCCGATCCCGATCAAACGGCCCAGGCGCGATCCACCGAAACGGTATGCTTGATCAAATCTGAATCGTTCATCGGCCAATCCACGACCCTCAGTGCCTCTCTCTAACTTCTAATCTCAACCCTTCACCAGCATACCAACGCACACCCTTCTCCCCCAATTCTCGCAGCTAAGCACGGCGGCACACAGACCTCCAGCGGTGGCGCCATCACCAGCGCGACGTAGTACCGCGCCCCAATGCGCAAATCGCCACGCCGACCAACACCATGCGAACAGAAGCTCAGAACGAACTAGTTGAGGGCTAATTTACCTCAGATCTGGGCGGTGGTAGAGCTCCGCGGCGGATTCCCACCATGGACCCGACGTCGCTGTTGTCCAAATTCACGCGCGACGGAGCCAATCTCCTCCATGGAGCAGCAAGTCGCCTCTCCCCCGCCAATGCAGAACACGGTGCCATACCTGTGCACCGCGGCGAGCACGACCCACGACCAGAGCGCCGAAACGGAGGTCGACGAAGAGCGGCGGGCTGGCACAGAGGTGGCCGAGGAGCATGTGGCCGAGGGGACATCAAGAGGTGGATGAGCGCGGCAACGACACCGTCGTTGCGAGAGAGCGCAACGAGCACGTCCTTAGAGCCCACAACATCGCAAAGGACGGCGGCGCGGGCGAGATTCTCAAGCGCGGACTCGAGGCGAAGGCGGAGCTCGTGCAACGAGTGGGGGAACGCCGGGTCGGCGGAGAGAAGGGCACGGTATTATGTGGTTTCCGGAGTCCGCACCTGGCAGCCAGCTGGTGGACCGGTGGTTGCAACGGAACCCGATTCCCCCGGGAGACCGATACAGCGCTCACAACTATCCGAGAAGATCTACAGCAACCACGGTGTAGGAGAATGACAAGGGGACCCCATCTAACAGCATCGGAAAACAAAGAAAGGGAGCGCGCGCTTTGACTGGAGAGTGGGGGCGGCGTGGCAGAGGAAATGTGAGCGGGCTGACGCGCGGACCCCACGAAACAGTGCCAGACGCGAGCGCGCTGTCGCAGATGGGCAGGGCGCGCGTGAGATGGAAGAAGTGGGCCGAATTGTGAGGTTGCGGCCCAACAGCGGGTTTTCTTTTTTCTTTTTTTTCTTTTCTATTTCCATTTCTATTTCTCTCATTTCCAAATTCAATTTGAATTACAAATTTTGAATTCAAACTTGTGCCAAATTTATTTTCAAATCATATTGTGAAATAAATACACATTTTGGAAATATAGTTATATTATTTATATTTTTATATCATTTCTCTTCTTCTCATCTTCAAAACCCCTATTTTTAGTTTAGGGTTTGATTTAACTTCTAGTATTTATTATCTTATTATCCTTATTATTTTATTAATGCACAAACATATAAACTCCAACATGATGCATTTTTTTATCATTTGTTTGAATTAATCTCTAAATTTTGTGTATGCTCTTTTTATGATGCAAATGAGGCACATAAAATTGAGGAGATCTCTCTATTATTCTTTGTATACAATTTTGAGTATTACAGTCCATGAGCAAAAACATTGCCTAGTTTTAAATGAGTATAATTCATTTGCTATGAAAGGGAGTGAGCTTGTTAGAGACATGTATTCCCACTTAAATCTTGTGATTAATGAGCTCAACTCTATTGGAATTAATAAGCTAGGTGATGCGGACATTGTGAGGAAGATCATCTCCCTTCTACCACAACAAAGATATGAGAGCATCATCACCATCCTTATAGGTGTACATTTGGGCCGGGGCTGATGGGCCAGCCCGAAGCACGAATAAAAGCACGGCCCAAGCACGGCACGACCCAATATATCGGGCTGGGTTTGGGCCGAGGTCGGGGCCCATGGGCGGGCACAAGCACGGTCCGTTTAAGGCAGGCACGAAATGACCCATATAGAGGCATGAAAAGGCCCATATATTTATTAAAATCACACTTCATTCCACACTTTCATGTACTTGATAAAGAACACAAAGCTAGAGATAATGTTTGTTAGATGTTTTTGTAGCTTTGAATTAGAGTATGTGATGTAATTTTATTTTTGTTATGAACATTAGATAATGAACTGAACTTACAAACTTTATATAGAGCTGGTTATACTCTTTTTCTTTCTAACAAAATGATTTGTAAACGAGGTAGTCATTGCATAGCTCTAGTAACTTATACAAATATTAAGTTTGCTTTTGGTCAAATTTATTTGTCTTATCTTTTATTTGTTTTATTAAATTTGTTTTGAATTTCGGGCTCTGATGTGAATTTCGGGCCCTGATGTGAATTTCAGGCCAAAAACTGAATTTAGGGCTAACAATTGAATTTCAGGCCCTAATGTGAATTTAGGGATTTTATAATTTCGGGCCGCCCGAAATGAGCCCGGCATGTTTAAGCAATTACGGGCCAGGCCGTGGGGCGGCCCGGCACGACCCGAAATTCAAACGGGCTGGGCCAGCCCGAAATTCAAACAATACGGGCCTTTTCGTGCTTGGGCCGGGCCGGGCGGCCCGAATGTACACCTATAACCATCCTTCACAACCTCGAGGACTTGTGCCAAATGACTCCAACGATTGTGATTGGAAAATTGCAACATTTGAGATGTAGCGGAAAATAGGTTAACAAGAGGAGCCAACTTCTTCAAAGCCATATGCTTTTTGATGTGATGAACACAAAAAGATGAAAGGCAAGAAGAAGGCTCCAAGCTCAAGTGAAGAAGAAGAGGGAGAAGACGATGCTGATGATGATGCTGTTGATGATGAAAATGACCAACCTTCAACATCATCCCCTGAGGACGAAGAAACAGTCTGACGTGTCAGAAAGGTAATGGGGATGATTCGCAAGATTAATCTAATAGGTGTGCCCCTGCAGGTCGAGGATCTTCTCTTTAACATTGACAGGAAATAACAAAGAAAAAGAAGATGCTTCGCATGCGGGGAGAAGGGCCAGTTTAGGGACAACTGTCCAAATATGGTTGAACCCATAAAGAGGAGGAACAAAGGCAAGGAACTCACAAAGTGTCAAGACTTGGGACAATTCTTCAAGCAATGGTGATCCTCCAAGGACCCGTAGCCACCACTCTTCATCACACTCTTGACGGTCATCTCACAAACGCCTTATGGAAAGAGGTAAAACAAGTATCCCATCCTCTAGTAATGATAGTAATAATGAGTATGATGATGAGGGAAAGCCCTCCATAGATGAATTTGCGCATGTCGTTAAGTTTTTTTGAGGATGTTTGCACTAAACAAAAGGCTCAACTTAAAACCTTAAAAAATAAGTTGATTAGATCTCAAAATGATTATAAATGTTTGCTAGAAAAAATTGAAACATTTGCAAACTTGAATTGTGAACTAACAACTAAAATTGAGCAATTAGAATCTAAAGCTCCATCCTCAACTACCGATGATAGTCTTGTAAAAAAGAATGAAAAACTTAAGGCTAAGTTATCTAGCTCTCAAGAAGCCATTGAAAACTTGTTAGAGAAAATGGAAATTCTTAGCATACATAATAATGAGCTAACTAGCAAGCTATAGAGCATCGGTAGCACCCCAGAAGCATCTTTAGTTGAAATTCCTGAAATTATTAAGAAAGATGATTATACTTCCTGCTTTGATTTAATTGATGATTCTAATCCCTGCAATCAAGTTCTTGTTAAGAATGTTGTTATAGAAACATGTTCGGATGAGATTTCAATGGAGCATAAGAAATCAAGGCAAGAGGTGGCTCGTCTAGGCAAGACTTTGCATGACAAGAAAGGCAAAGCCAAACAAACCCAATCTCCTCCGAATAACACCACTGAGGGAGTGAACAAGCCTATGGAGGGAGAAATCGTGGTTTTTAGGCTATGCCACAAGAAAGGCCACAAAGTCTTACCAATGCAAGGCGAAGATCGGGGATAAGCAAAAGCAAAAGCCAACAAGCAAACTCTTCAACACCTACATCAACAAGGTGGACAACAAGGCCGCTACACAATATTTGATAAAAAAGAAGAAGAATGGAAAGGTGATAGCAATCAAGGCCAACAAGCAAGCTAACAAAGGAAAGGAGGCCAAACACATCTGGATGCCAAAGGAGATTATCTCAACCACGAAAAGCTCGAAGAAGGATTGGATCCCAAGAAGGAAGTGAGAAGTCCGAAGGACTTTAGGGAATTTGGAGACTTGGCAAAATTGGGATGTATATCATGGGATGCGTCACATTGGATCAAGTCTATTGCCAAGTGGATTAGTGAATACTTTGGACCCAAGTTCCCACTCATGACTAAGGTAACTAGATTTTTTTACATTTCTTTGTTTTTAGATATGCGTATCTATTTTCTTGAATCTAGTTTTTACCTTACATGCCTAGTTTTACATGTGGTATTTACTTTTCATTAGAGTTGCATGCATACTAGGTCAATAATATGGTAGGAATGCTTGTTTTCAATTCATATTCTTGAGCAAACCTACATGGTTTAAAATGTTTAGTTAAGCACGACACATAGCTTATTTAACATTCTTAAGTAGATGACACTAATGCCTCAAAGTTTATATCTTATAAGTGGTATTTTCCATGTGGTGTCATTTTGACTTATATGTGGCAAAGTTCGGATTATAGACAATTTCCCCCTCTTGATATCAAAATCAAAGTGCATGTATCCTACAAGTATTCAAAACTTGTATGCACACTTTCAGGGGGAGGTTACTATATAATCTAAGACTTTGAGACTAATACTTGTTTTCAAGTCTATTATGTGTAGTAGTCTCATTGAAGGAAAATGGAGTTCCTAGGAGAGACAATAAGCTTCCACTGCAAATCTACAAGTACTTCTGCAAGTGGTTTCATTCCATTATTGGTATTGTTGGGGGTCTCCTTCTCTACCGAAGGTCCTCAGGATGAAGAAACCATTTGTAATTCATTTTGACAAAGATACTTCAAAGGAACTGAGTGCCGAAGCTGTGACAGACACGTAGGAAATACAACAAAGCTTCGGCAAGAACTAAAGCTTCGACTTAAGATGATCACGAAGGTCATACATGAAATCAAGCCAGCAATGAAAAGACCTATTTATCCTTGATATTTGTATTAGAGCAATGTATAGATATCATGGTCATAATTGTACTTTTGTTTGGGCTATGTTCCATGCCTATAAATAGATGAACAGTGCCCCCATACTGTTCACGTTTTTATTGGAAGGCTGTACTCGCATTCTCTCCTTCGAGCAAGCCGAAAGTACAAATGTAATATACAACCTGTATCACTTTATTAACATATAATATAGATCTCGACTTTATTCTGACATATAATATGAAATGAATTCTTGTTATAATATTACATTGTAATATTATTCGTACGAAAAATGAAGACCTGTTCTTCATGACCTTCGTCTAAGATCCATTATCTCCGAAAGAAGATAATTGTGACAGAACCTCCCAAGTCATTAGGCCCACCTACAGTTGTCCTTGTCCAATGGACCTTAGACAATCCTGTAGATGCACATAATCACTCGACAAGTTCGGTATTTGTATTCTTTTCCTCGCCCAAGAGCGTTTTACCCGTCACACAGATATTACAACACATCGGAGGAACGAATAAGCGGAAGCAAATTACAATAACTTAATTTACATTCATTAAAATATAGAAAGAGTATTATTATTACATCACCAGGTCATAAGAGTGCATAAGTATTATTATTACAACCCTGGGAGGCAAAAACCAGTCCCGCATAAAAGTATATTGTTTTTCAAAAGGGAGGCCAACATCCTCCCGCAACCACTTCACTATTGAGGTTCATCCTTGGGCACCACCTTAGTGCAAAAACAACAAATTCTGTTGTTTCCTCACCTACAACAACATGTGTTCGAAAACCCTGAGTACGGAGTGTACTTTTGCAAGTCTTACCCGTCAGAATAAAAGGCTCTCAAGGATATGCTGGCTTGAGGGAGTCAAGGTAAGGCTTAATCAAGAATCAAGGATCTGTTTGCAAAAATGCTTACTAAAGGTGGATCCTTAAAAATCTAGTTTTATTGGCAACTTAAGTCATTACCTGTCACTAGAGTTTTTCCTACCCTAGTTCAAGCACTTGGCCTATACTAGCCATCCTTTTATCAACCCTTCTTGTTCACTGCAATGCTACTTGTAAGTCAGTGACCAAGTCTTCATGTCCGAGAAGTAACAGCGATCCGAATCGATTAATACTCAGCTGAGGATCTCCAATCACACGACATATGTAGCGCTTAACCCTTGCATATGTCAACTCACCACCGAGGTTCATAAGACCAGACCGGGTTCACGCCAATCGAGAGCACAGATACACCACCGTTTAGCCTCTTGCCACGGAGGGTACACGCTACTCTCGCCATCTCTCCACTCCCATTGCGTGTTGGCCTTTCTGGTATTAGTCCGCCCGAGGCAAAGCTTACCATGATGAGGCATGTGACCAGTTAAAGGGTCCTCGGTCAACAGTCCTACATCGACAAGGTCCTTAATCGACTAAGACGGAGACACTACACCGAGACTCTCTTCTCGTGCAAGTCACCCGCCCGATCTCAGCTTTATCATTTTAAACCCAAAACATGTCTAACTTCACCCATGGGTTCTAGGTACTAAAATAAGTTCACCCACAAAGTTTTATGATTTTTGGAGCTATCAAATAATTTATAAAATTCAAAAAGACTAGGTTTAGGTCTTCTTAAATACTACATAATTCCTAGTTTAGGCTAAAAATCTTGGAACTATTTTTATTAAATACTATAGAAATTTAGGAGTTCAACAAAATTAGTCTCATATTTTTATAGTTTTCAATAATTTTCTATGGATTTCCAAAGTCTGGTAGAAAAAGAAAAAGGAAAAAGGTGAATAGCACTGGGCTGAAACTAGCCCAAGCTGGCCCATGACAGGCGAAAGCTCGCCCGCGCGCGCGCTCGCGGTGTCCATCTTTCACAGAGGTCCCTGGTCATTTGAAACACTCGTAAATAATCCTCTCCACTGTTTCTATGTCTCATTGACATCTGCATTAAAGCCCCTCCCCTTTTTGTTTCTTTACAACCCGAGACCCCCGACTGTGGGCGACGGAGCAGTGACTCCGGCGAGCCCGTACCGGTCGGATAACTCAACTACCGATGCTCCGGTGCGGTTGACACCTAATTTGACCCCTAATGATCATTACCCCTCAACCAATTTCAAGGTTCTAGCCCCTAATCTCTCTGCCCACGGTGACAGCGTGATCAACGGACAAATTGAGGCGTTCCCGGTGATCCAACGTGTTATAGCCAATTGGCCGGGTCGAGAAGCATCAAGTGCCGTAGTTACTACCATGCGGTAAAGAGCTACGACGTGGCATAAGTAAGATTGCCGGAGTTTCCACGACGACACCGGCGGTCCGGCCACGTCGCACGGCTACATGCACGATGATAAGCTTCCTCTGCGATCAAATCCGCTCCCCTGCGAGATCTTTTTACCTCCCTATGGATATCCACTGCGTGCCAAGCACGAATCACGGCGACCAACGCGAATGTGGGTGCAAGATCACCTGCAGTGAGGGGGAGTGAATCCTGAGATCTTTCTGTGGCACTGTACCATCAGGGCACCATTCAGTCTGTCTGACAGGGTCATTTGCAGGGCATTAATCTCTGATTTCTGTGTAGCAACTTGTTAACCTCTCCGTAACAAAGTTCTTGGCCTACAATCCAGCTACAATCTTGCTATAGTAACCATACTCAAACACTCACTGGATTATCTTCAAAAGAGCTCCCAAAGTTCATCCCAAGTCACTGTCAGTAAAATTTCAGATTCTGAGTTGACTGACAGCCAGACTTTAGACCTGTTTATCTCCCAATTTTGTATGACACCAAGGTTTAATAACTTAAGAAAAGTTATGCTCCTATAGCAGCTCTATAATCTTGATGTATTGACCTAGGGCAAATTCTTTATGTATTAAAAGATATAAGGCTCCAAAGATGCTCCAAGTTCACTGAATTTCAGACTTAGGCATATGGATGTATGGGGTGTCCTTTTGCAAATAAGTCCAAATCCCACAATTTGACTTGCAAATCCTTACATGTGAGAAACACATGATTTGTGGTGTTCTATTACTTTGGTATTTGCACTTGGGTCCAAAAGTGCACAAAATTTGCACTTAACCCCCTATGGTTCTAGTTTAGGGTTTTCCAGGGGTCTTTTTAGGGTTTTTAGCACTTTAGGGTTTTGATGTTACTAAAGTCCATTAGAGATGATATCTTATGATCATTTCTCATGTCTTTTGAGGTTTTCACATATTTGGGCTTCACTTATATCCATAAGCCATGATCTAGGGTTAAACACTTTACTCTAGGGTTAACCACACATCAAGTCATATCAGTACAACTTGTTTGAAATTTTTACCTAGTGAATGCATCCTAGGAGTGTCAAACACATGATATGCCAATGCTCATAATGTTATGCTCAAGTTTTAGTGATAGTAACACCAGGGCTGTTACATCCTTCCCCCCATAAAAGAATCTCGTTGTGGCGGAACCGCCTGAATTATTCCAACTTAAGTGCCTAAGTCCCACCTTAAAGGCTAGACCACACTTAAATAGGAATAAAACGTCAGTCCCTCGGATCTAGTCCGACGAGGCCACTAATAGGATCAAGTACCACGTACTCACTCGATGGTGAGGCACAGAGCAAATACAATAAAGCATAAAACCCAACATTAAGGAGTAATTAATTTATTACAACATCATCGGAGTGTTAACTAAAGCACTGATCATTGTTCGGAATGCAGCGGAATAAAACTAACGATAAATAAACGGAGAGATGGGGAAGCCTGTCCCATCACTCCTCATGCTCCTCCTCTACTGAGGTAGGGTCCCACTCGACTGTCCAACCTGGTGGCAAGATGGACGACCAAGTCACTCCAGCAACCATGTCCTCCAGAGAACCTGTAAAATTATGCCACAAGCAAGGCTGAGTATACTGATACTCAGCTAGACTTACCCGGTGTGAGGAGTCTACTCCTCTACCTCTAGACATGCAGCTGTTTGGCTGAGGGGTTTGGTTTGCCAAAAGCACTAGCTGAGTCTAATATCAAGTTTTTGCTTTTCAAGTTTTAGTGTGACTCTCTTAAGACTAAATGTGTACCTATCTAATCATACATGGTATCAAGCATTTAGCAATTAACATCTTTTGCCATCACACACTTTTCCACTTATTACTCAATGCAGTACAATGGATCAAGCAGTCTCATTAGCTTCGAGAAGCAGACGATTCGAATCAAGTTTTTATCCTTGCAAGGTAAACCTAAACACACGACGTGGCGAGGCACTCCGTCCCCACACAGAACAACCGTCCCCATCGATTCCCCGTCAACAGATCAGGGCTCACCGCCTTGGCGTACAATGCCTCACTGACCCTGACTGCCGTCGTGCAGTGAACGCACTTGTACCCACCATAACCGGAATGGGAGACTACGTCTCAGGTCACGTGAGGGGTAAAGTCTGTTGCCAGGTTCACTCAGGTACTAGGCTTACCGATTTACCATATTTCTCGGTATGTGCTTAGTACGTTCAAACGCTTGACACAGGTATCTGCACGTTAATCCTTATTCCAATTTCTCATCTCATAGACAACGCATCCCCATGGATCCGTGTCCACAGACCATCATCATTCTGTTATCAAAGTGGATACAACCAATTCCTGATCTCTCGCGAGTGCTAGAAAAATCACTCGACTTCTACCGAGATCCCTAATTAGCAAAGCAGCTAGTTGACCTATCATACTAGTATCCATCACAAGGGAAAATTCTGAGTTCATGCAACTAAGGTTTCAGTCAACTCCTACACTTAAGTGCACAATACAAGCCTACAAACATTAAGTGCATTAAAATAGCATATAGAATTGGTTATGCATAAAACCGGGGCTTGCCTTCCAAAGCTGGGGCAGGTAGATCCTCGATGGCAGGCTCTGGTGCCGGATCCTGGGCTACCTCCTGAGCAACTCCTTGCTCCGGCACGAGGATGTACTCCCCGTCAGCGAGATTACATTCTATCGAATGCAATGAATAAGATACATGCTTATTAATGACATGATAAATTGTAAAGGTTATGCATGGTAAAATAGTACTAAGTTGAGTGAGACTCTAGGGTTTCTTTTGGGTATACTTAAGGGATTTATACTTTACCTTTGAGATTTTGAATGAACTTACACTCTTTAATTCTATTTCTATGCTCCATGAGGTACTTGAAAGGTTTTGGTTGTACATTATCTAATTCTCCCAACATTTTCCTTTTTCTTTCCATTGTGCTTCTATTTATGCATTTTTAACTATCATGGTCAGTTAACATTTTCCAAAAATGTTATAAACATTATAGTGGGTAAACATTCACCATTGTGGGTTATTATAGAAGTTTGAGGCTGAAGTTAATTCAGATACTACTTGTGCAAAATTTACAAAAGTAAGGGTAAAAGGGCACTTTACACTATAGCTCCAGTTTATGTGGGGTTTCTAGTTCAACTTTTATTTTTTTGCCAAGATCCCTAGGGAATAATAGGCCTTGGTTTTAAAAATCACAGAAAAAGGCTTACTGGATATTTAGTTGTGATTTTCTAAAGTTTAATGCCAAGAAGGTACTTATAACTAACTTGTCATTTGAAAAATGTCAAACAACAGAAGTTATATTTTTCCTAGATTCATAATAACATATTATTAGTTATCCTAAGGTTTGGGGTGGTTTCTCCTCAGGGTTATTTTTCTAAGGTTTTTCTAAGTTTCCATTGTTTCCATAAAATAAAAGGTAATGCATTTCTTTTGTATTATTAGAAGGTCTAACAAAATTTTCCAGTGAACTATATTGAATAAGTGGGCTAGCAAAAATGTGGTTGCCCCCTGGTTCTTGTTTTAAACTACCTTTTCTATTTTCTTTAACTTTGGGCCAAAATGAGTTTAAATGGTAAACCCTTCCTTAATTTGGTGTACTGAGGGGTGTACTATTTTTAAACAGGTTAGGGAATGACTAAGTACCTCTCTGATTTTTCTTAACCCCAGTCTAACAGTGTAACTATTTTCCCTCTTTTATTTAGCTTTTGGCCACAACACTATTTAATTCAAAACTTTAAATTCTTCTGCAACACTTAGGGGGTTTTGTATTTTTCCTAAGTAGTTCACATTATTCAAAACCTAGCAAAATTGGTTTGACTCAATTTGGTTGAATAAAACTGAAGTTATGAATTTTACAAGCTCTGTTTGTATTTAAATGAGAAATGTTTAAAAGGTTTTCTGGAAAACCAGTTTACACCGAGGACCCTGGGCTTTTCCTAAAACAATCCTTTAACTTAAACCCCTGCGCAACTATTCATCTGAGTCTCTAACCATTCAAAAACCCCCCTGACTTCTTTTCCTTCTTCCCCGAGGTCCCTCCCCCTTCTAAACAGTACCCGTGGAAGAAAACAGGGCGGCGCGGCTTACCTGCGGCGAGGGAGGTCCGATGAAGGACATGGTTGGCTCTGGGATGTCCTTGCGGTCACGACGAGGTACGGCTCGATGACGGTGATGGCCGGAATCGGCCAGTCCACGTGCGCAGGCGGGCGAGCTCATCGGCGGCGGGTGCTCCGGCCTATCCATGACGATATAGTTCAATCCAAGGGCACGAGAAGCTTCACGGGGCGCTAAGGAGTCTACCCGTGCAAGGAATCGAAGAAAGACTCACCATGGAGCTCGGTCTACGCTCGCCGGTGGTCGGGTGAAGTCCGGTGACCTTGATCTAGTGTCTCTGGTGAGGCGGAGCTCGATTCCTCGCTCTGGGAGCTTCACCGAGGCACGTAGAGTCTCTCTCGAGGGTCAGACGGGGCTAGGAATGGCTCGGTTGGCTGGTCTATGGTGGTGGGTGCTCAGGCGGCCGCTGGCACGCCGTGAGCAGGGCAGATGCCGGTGATCTTGCGCTCCGGCGAGGTCGAGAGCGAGCGGGGGCATACGGTTGAAGCCTTGGCTGGCTTTATAGGCGTGGGCGCGGGTAGTGGCACGGGCTTGGCTTGGCGCGGTGCGGGGCACGCGGGGTCGGGCGCCGGGCGTGCTCTGGCGAGGTCAGGGCGCGTCGAACACGTGGAGGTGTGTTTCTGCCCTTGTTCAAACGCTTGCTGAGATCGCAAACGTGTGAATCTTGGCAAAAATCCTGCGTAGACCTCTTCCTGGCACCTAGGGCTATCTCTTGTATGTGAGTTCCAATGGAAGATATGCCCTAGCTTGGGAGATATGCGGACGCCAAATCTGGGTTGTCTCACTGTTCACCCCGAGACAAAAGTAGTGTCAAATCATGTCAAACGAATTTGGCTCGGGTTCAAAATTTTCCAGTGGGTTCCTTAGGTAGTTTGGCTCCTTTTTGGTATTCAGACCAAGTGGTTTTGGCGCCATTTACTAAGTGAACACGCCTGATCTTTAGATTAGGGTTTATTTTTGACTTAGAGAAGATTAAAGAGCTCTAGTGTGCTCTCTACTTAAAGGATGGATTTGGGGTCTTTAAGGGGCCTTTTTGTAATGTTTCCCCTCCGCATTTTATAGATTTTAATGTGTGCTTAAACTTTAGTTAAGGGTTAACTCATGAATTGCACATTTGCTTAACCTTTCCCTTAAACCAGGGTTTTGGGAGTTACGGTCTCAAGAAGGGTCTAGGGTTTAATCTTCTCTTGCCCAAGGTGAAAATTGTATAAAACTTTTGGGTATTGCTTTTGTCATGGACATTCCTTAGCTAACACATTATTCCCAAAGTTTTAGGTGCTCCTTCTCCTCCACTTAACCACATGAGATAACATGTCATGAGTGCAAGTAAGGAGTCAGGGCCTTGGTAACACCTGGGGTGTTACACTCGTCCCGAGATTTAAAGTCCTAGGGCAAGTAGAGGAAAAGGAAACACGTCATATTTTTATTTCCTTATTTCTTATACAAGGCAGGGGGTGGTATGGGGTTTATTTCATCTTTACAACAATTGTACATATCTCACAATTTACATGAAGCTAAAAAGCCAGGAAAATTCTTTTCTAAGAAGTCTTGGGTTTCCCATGTAGCTTCATCTTCAATATGTTGGTTCCATTGTATCTTATAGAATTTAAGAGTTATTCTTCGGGTGACCCTGTCCTTTTGATCCAGGACTCGAATGGGATGTTCTGAATATGTTAAGTCTGGTTCCAAGGTAACATCCACCACATCAATGGTTCGATCTGGAACCCGAAGACACTTCTTCAATTGGGATACATGGAACACATTGTGCACCACAGACAATGTTTCGGGTAATTGGAGTCGGTATGCCACTGGTCCACATTGTTCAAGAATTGGAAACTGACCAATGTATCGGGGTGCAAGCTTTCCTTTTACACCGAAATGGGTCACACCCTTCATTGGTGATACCTTCAGGTACACATAATCTTTAACTTGAAAGTATAACGGTTGGCTTCGTTTGTCTACATAACTCTTTTGTCGAGCTTGTGCATCTTTCAAGTTATGTATGATTCGTTGAACCTTTTCTTCCATCTCTTTCACCATATCAGGCCTGAAAAACCACCTTTCTCCGGGTTCAGACCAATTCAATGGAGTTCGGCACCGTCGTCCATACAAAGCTTCAAATGGTGCCATCTTGATACTTTCTTGATAACTATTGTTATATGAAAACTATGCCATTGGTAAACACTCATCCCATTTTGGTGGAAATTCCAGAACGCATGCCCGCAACATGTCTTCAAGTATTTGATTTACTCTCTCAGTCTGCCCACTTGTTTGGGGATGATAGGCCGAACTGTGGAGCAACTTAGTACCCAGGGACTTATGTAGTGCTTCCCAAAACTTGGATACAAATTGCGGTCCGCAATCCGACACTATTGTCTTTGGAACTCTGTGCAGACTAAGAATACGAGCAATATATAACTGAGCATAGACATCAACTGGGTGATTTGTCTTGATGGGCAGAAAATGGGCTATCTTGGTAAGTCGACCAATTATAACCCAAATAGAATCAAATCCTTTTGCTGTCCTGGGTAATCCCACAATGAAGTCCATGCTAATGTCCTCCCATTTCCAAGTTGGGATGGGCAAAGATTGCACTGGACCAGCAGTCTTCATATGTATGGCTTTGACACGTCTACAGGTGTCACATCTTGCCACATAGCGTGCAATTTCGATCTTCATTTTTGTCCACCAATAATGTTGCTTTAAATCTTGATACATCTTAGTGCTTCCAGGATGAATGGAATATCGACTAAGATGTGCTTCATCCAAAATTTGCTGGCGGACTTCATCATTTTTAGGCACAACTATGCGATTATTAAACCATACTATGCCTTGATCGTCCTTTATGAAACAATTTGCTTTGCCGGCTTCTATTTTCTCATGAATATGTTTCATACCCTTATCATTACTTTGGGCATCAATAATTCTTTGCAGAAGAATCGACTCAAGCTTCAATTGGTTTAAGGTTCCATGTTGTATCATTCCTAGGTTTAACTTCTCCATTTCTTGACATAATGTGATGTCAGAGGCCTTTACTATAAGACAATGGCAGGAAGCCTTGCGACTTAGTGGATCTGCCACCACGTTGGCCTTGCCTGGGTGATAGTGAATTTCTAATTCATAATCCTTAATTAGCTCAAGCCATCTTCTCTGCCTCATGTTTAGTTATGACTAGGTAAAAATATACTTCAAACTTTTATGATCTGTATATATATGGCAGATATTTCCCAGCAGATAATGACGCCATATTTTAAGGGCATGAACCACACCAGTTAATTCCAAGTCATGAGTTGGATAATGTTCCTAATGTCGGCGCAACTGTCTTGAAGCATATGCTATAACTCGGCCCTCTTGCATTAAGACACATCCGAGACCACTTCCTGATGCATCACAGTATACATCAAAAGACTTTTGAATGTCCGGTTGAGCCAATACCGGAGCAGTGATCAACAACACCTTCAGCTGCTCGAAGCCTTCGTTGCATCTTGAGGACCAGTTAAATTTGGTATCATTCTTCAACAGACTTGTGATTGGTTTCACAATCTTGGAAAATCCGGGATAAATCTGCGGTAATAGCCAGCCAGTCCAAGGAAACTTCGAACTTGATGTACAGTGGTTGGTGGTTTCCACTCTAGAACATCCTTGACCTTGCTGGGATCAACCGCAATTCCGTTTGTAGACAATACATGCCCCAAAAATTTGATTTCCTCCAGCCAAAACGCGCATTTGTTGAATTTAGCATATAATTGGTGTTCCCTTAAGCGCGTTAATACGATCCGTAAATGTTTAGCATGCTCCTCTTCATTCTTGGAATAAATCAAAATATCATTGTTGGGGACTTGTTCTCAAGTGCTATGAATTAAGAACAAGGCAACACAAAAATATTAAATATTAATGCCCTTCGTCCTTTGGAGCATTATTTCCCTTAGGATATAATGATCTTCAGACGAAGGTCATGAAGGACATACCTTCATCATCACGATGAATCTTAATAACAGGAGAATCATATGAAATGTAAGAAATAACATGAGCAATTGTATAGCGTTGTCAATTCATCCTTATTTTATTATCATGGAAAAATAGAAATAATATTGAACTACAAATGTACCTTCGGCTTGGCAACAGGTAAAAGTACAAGCGTGATGCACGAGCAAGTACAAGTCAGCGTGAACAGTACGGGGGTACTGTTCATCTATTTATAGCCATAGGACACAGCCTGTGAGAAATTACAGTCATGCCCTTTACATTTACTATTGACTTATAGATAAATCTATGCGGACTAGATAGCTTTTTCCTCTTTAAGTCGGTTCCTTTGTCTGCGATTGAGCCGAAGCTCTCCTGCGTGTAGCTTCGGAGCAACGACAACCTTCGTCATGATCATGCTCTTCTCATCGTATATGCTTTTAACCTGAGTCCGAAGGTACCTGTCCATGAGCCATGCTTGGAAGACATTGCTAAATTACATTTTTGAGGACCTTCGGAGGACGAAGGCCCCCAACAGTAGCCCCTCGCAGTATTAATTTGTTTAGGATAACGAATTCAGACTGCGACATGGATGAAGGCCTTAAGCCGAAGGTCCGAAAAAAGACCTTCCCTTTGCTAGAATAGCAACAATCAATGACAGACGGGACCCTCCAACTTGGAGCGTGCCGAGCGTATAAATAAGAACTCGCACCAACCATATTTGGTACGCTGCTTGTGCCATTTGCTTTGTTTTCTCAATTTTATAGCTCTTGCTCACTAACGCTTGCTAGTTTTTCAAGCTTCCTGGGCTTCGGTTTAAAAACACATTTTCGTCATTTCTGAAGGGAAAAATGTCTCAAGACAAGAAGGTTGTTGCTGAGACGAAGCTGACTGAAGAGGAGAAGCTCTTTGAGGAAAAGAAGGCTGCAAATCCTTACATAGCTGGGTTTATCGAGTCAATGGCAAAATCAAATACAGAGAAGATTACTAAGGAAATACTGGAAGGCCTGTCTGAAGATACCGGTGACAGTGATGATTATGATGCTGAAAGCGGGGGAGAAGATTCTGAGGATCGACCGTGGAGGCCAAGTCATACAATTTTTGGGAAATCGACAATTAAACAGAGTCATCTTGACAATATGAGAGGAAGGTACTTTCGGGATATGTCTATTGTGAGAGTTAGTGGAGACAACAACGTCCCTGCCCCCGAGGAAGACGAAGTTGTGATTTACCGAAGCTTCTTCAAGGCTGGGCTTCGGTTCCCATTGAGCAGGTTTGTGGTCGAAGTACTAAAAATTTATCAGATTTACCTTCATCAGATAACCCCTGAAGCTATTAATAGAATGGGGATTTTTGTTTGGGCTGTGAGAAGCCAGGGACTGGAGCCAAGCGCAAAATGCTTTTGCAGTATGCACGAGCTTGTATACAAGATGAAGGCCATGGGCAAAGAACAATATCATAACAATTTTGGCTGTTATGGATTTATCGCCCGCCCCAACGCAAGCTACCCGGTGCCAACATACCAGAAAAGGTGGCCCGGGGCCTGGATGGAGGAATGGTTTTACGTGAAGAATGACTTGAAGGCAAGAGAAGATGTTAAGGAAGTTATTATGCGCCCCATTTGGTCCCGCTTCGGCCTCCGAAGGCCGAAGGTTGAAATTGACGAAGCCGTCGAAGCATGTTAGAAGGCATTTGGTACTGTCTGCTTCTTTATTGGTACGAGAGATTTGGTTCAAGAGCACTATAGCACCCACTCTGTAATTAGTCAGAAATAATATCAATAGAGAAACAATTTCTCCTTAATGGGTTTGACCTTTATGCATCATCACATGTGAACACTAGATTCAAAAACAAATAAGTAATAAAAGGATAAATTATTAAAGTTTATGCATCATGCTGAGTTTTTATTTGGATGTGCATTTGTGCTTAATAAAGTAAATATACCATTAATAGCATATCAATGGATCCATAGAATTTAAAGTTTGATTTGAAAATAAAACCATGAGAATATAGAAAAGAAAGGGAAAGAGTATAGAATTTATAGAAAATATATACATAAAAATAAGTATCTTCAAAGTCAGTACTTTAATGGCACAATATAAAATTGTAAGGAAGGGCCAAAAGGTTTGAATTAGATCTGAATTCAAATTGAATTTGAAAAGGGAGAAAAGGAAATAGGAAATAAAAAGAAAAAGGATATTGAACCCCTAACTGGGCCTCTGTACCAAATTCGGCCCACCAGAAACCTTCACCAGCGCAGCCCACTTCTTCAGCTAGCCTGCGCCGACTGGTGGGGCCTGCCTGTCGGTCTCTGGCTCACCGTCACGCGGGTCCCACTTGTCTGTCTCCCTGCGACTTGGCTGGGCGCCCATCGTGGCTTGGTGACCTGCTCTCTCTCGCGCCGTTGTGCCGCTGCGGGTGGGACCGGAGCGTCAGCTCCTTCCTCTCCACCGAAACGGACGGAATCCGGGCACAGGCGCGGCTTCGGAACAACCTCCGCCGAAGCTCCCGGGTCGTGAATCCGATCTTTTCTCCCCCCTTTCTCGGGCCGGCCTGGCGTGTCCTCACCTCGCGGCTATAAGACCGAGCCCCCGTACCATCTCGCCATCTACCTTGTGCCACGCCGAGCGGTGTTAGAGGAGGGAGGGCGAGTGCAGGAGAGAGAGGGAGAAGATTTGGCCGCCGCGGTTGCAACCTACGCATGCGCCGCTCGGGCTTCGGTCGCATGGTCTGGGCGTCGTGGCTGGGGCGATTTCTCGACGACGTTCATGGGTTGCCGTGAACCCACCTCGCGTCGTGGTCCAGCGACTATGCAGTCCCGATTGACGGTAAGAAGCCCCGCTCTTGTCACAGTATTCTCTGGAACGAGTAGACGTCGAGATTTGGGCAATGGCGCGGGGGATGGCCAGCGCGCCGGCGAGTAGCGCCGCCGTGGAGACTGTACTCCGGCGTCGGGTGAGGATGGGTGGCTCACCGGCGTTGTTTGGAGGCCGCGCCTCTGCTCGGGGTCGTTGGGGAAGAAAACCAGTGGCCGTTGATGGGGTTAATCAACGGTGGGGATTGGTGGCTGGATTCCGGACAGCAGGGGCCGTAGATTTCGAATCTGGCGGTGGTGGGTTGATTGGGTTTCATAAAATCTGGGCCGCAGATCTGGGGATCAGCGGTGCTCAGTGCATACCGGTTCGGGATCTAATCCGATCCGTGGATTTCGGATCCAACGGCCGAAATCAGTTCATACCTCTTCGGTCGTGTGTTTTCGCATAAGAGCCCCTAATATTTATAGTATTCATCCCGCAGTCTGTGTGTAGTGTTAAAGCATTAAACTCAGGTCCTGGATGTTAGCAGTTTAGCCCCTGAACTTTTACAAAATGATGGCCGCGGTCCATGGGAGTCTGTTTTTCGACAAGATTAATTCAAAAATAAGTTTTTATTCAAAAGTAATCCAAAAAATCATAGAAAAGCATAACTAATTCTTTTTAGCTCCGATTTGATCCATTCAAATTGAGTTAGCTTCATAAAAATATTATATACGCAGTGGCAACATTAATTGTACCATAGAACATACTTTTATAGTTAGATATTCATTTAACCTATGTTTAGTAGATTAACCTCTCTGAATCAAAGTTAATATGTTTATAATTATAGTTTGGCTAAAATATGATCCCTAATTATATTATGATTTAACTTAAAGTCGAATTAATTATTTATTTAGGCTATTTTCTCACATGATTTATTAAATCAACATAAGGTCTAGCTTTAAGTGCTTAAATGTCGTGGATCTTCGAAAAAAACCATAACTCGTTAACCGTAGCCCCGAATTCAGTGATTCTCGAACCCACGATCTCGTAGTAACGCGTAGATTATTATTATGCAGTGTATTCTTATGTTTGCTGTGACGTTAATTTTTCCTATACTATGTTTGTTTGTATTGCTACGATTAGCAGCGAGGTTACGAATCTTGAAGATCATCCTGGTACCTGGAATCTCAAGTCCCAGGCAAGTTGTGCCCTTGATCACTTCTTTTTACCTATTCATGTTCTGATTAATCATAATGATCTGCATAGGTTAATTTTGATGGGACCCAATAGGTTACCCTAGTTTGATTATCTTTATACATTGTTACCACTGAACTTTTTGGGTAGTACTTGCTAGTGCTTTATGTGGTTTTGGGTATGAAGATACATTACTCATGATTATACTTTTGTTATCCGTTGTTATTTATCGTTCATGATAAGATCATTATGTTAATTGGAACATGGAGCGACCACCCGGGAAAACAGTGCTACCACAAGGGTATAATGGGACGCCCTTGGCTGATTAATTAGGAAAGCTAGTGGAGGTCTACCTTACCCGAAAGGGGCAAGGGCAGTAGGGGAGTGGTCAGTGTAGGGAGGCCCTCGGGAGGATTTTGCTACGATGGCGGTCCTGCAAGGGAATTCCTACATTGGAGCTTCCTATAAACTGTAGCGGGTTTTCTGAAGCTAGTGGAACTTTGTAAAGGCCTCGTAGTGTTACCCTGCCTCGCCTCCTCGGTAGAGGTGTATGGGAAGTCGCGATCCCTTGGCAGATGGGTAACATGACTTGTGGGTAAAGATGCGCAACCTCTGCAGAGTGTAAAACTGGTATACTAGCCGTGCTCACGGTCATGAGCAGCTCGGACCCTCACATGATTAAATTATGGAACTTAAACTCAATTTGTCATATGCATTGCATCGCAGGTGAGGTTGTTACTTTTGTTCTACTACTTAATTGGGTTGGTATTTACTTATACTTAGTAATTGCTAATAAAATTTTGACCAACTTTAAAAGCAATGCTCAGCTTCAACCATCCTCTTTGGTAAGCCTTACACTTCACGTGAGTTCCCACCTTTGGCGAGTTCATGCACATTATTCCCCACAACTTGTTGAGCGATGAACGTATGTGAGCTCACTCTTGCTGTCTCACACCCCCCCACAGGTCAAGAACAGGTACCACAGGATGAGGCGCATGGAGGATGCTGTGATGTGTTCGTGAGAGGTCTAGGTCGTCGTCTCCCAGTCAACTTTGGGTTGCTGGACCGTTGTCTCCTTATAATGTAATTATTTATTTATTTTGTACAGAACTCCTATTATATAGTAAAGATGAGACATTCGATCCTGTGCCATGATTCATCATATGTGTGAGACTTGGTCCCAGCACACCTGGTGATTATGTTCGCGCCCGGGCTTTGGACCCCTAAAATCCGGGTGTGACAGAAGTGGTATCAGAGGAATGTTGACTGTAGGACGAAACCTAGATAGAAATGGATAACCATTATCTACTTACCTCTACTACTCTGATTCTTTCTAAACTCTTCTTAATCTTTTCTCATCTATTTCCGCTTCACTCTGATTATCCTTACCTTTTCTCTCTAAAGACAAATGTGGATTTCACACTTTGAAATCATGTGCCTAAAGTGACCTTTAGGAATAGGAGATCTACTCATAGGAACAAAAACAGAACTATATTTTCTTTATAGGTATCTAGGCATTTGACTGTTTGTTCTTATGATACTTGTTTGATTTGGATCTTTGATTGAATGTGATGAGTTGTGGAGGAATGTCCACAATCACATCTGCATATACATATAAAAAATGTTTATAAAAATAACTAGATAAACTAGGTTATCCCTCATTAAAGTATCTAGCCTAACAATATCCATCTCATCTTAAAAGATTTTATCCTACACTCATAGATCCATCTTATGTGGAAAGATCCTAACTTATCCTAATTAAAATATATCTTATCTTAAAAGATTTTCTCTTATCTTAATAGATTCATCTTATCTTAAAAGATTCTATCCTATCTTATCTTGTCATATCCTAACTACTTTGCTTATCTCGTACTAAGTGTAACAACTATGATCTATTCTAAAATAAGTAGATCTTAACTAGTCTAATCTAGTTATATCCAATTTGTCTATCCCCACCTAACATCAAACAAGATTTTGACCTACATCATGTAGTCTATCTCATCCATATCTATCTTAACCATATTCCCCAACCCCGATGATATACACTAACCTCGAATCAATGAGACCAAGACCAGAGAAGAGAAGATCGACCTCGACAAGGAAGGATAAAACAATCAAAGTGAATCTCGAGATGAATCAAGACTTAAACATTGCTGGTGAAGTCTTTTCCTTGTCATAATCTTTCTTACCTCAACCTGTCCAGCTTATACCCTATATAATAGGTAACTAGATACCTAGGCTCTCCTAATCAACCCCTATTGACTATAAAAAAAATGAGACTCCAGATTTTTGAACCAACTATAGACTAAAAACGGAATTACAAACCAATTCTTTTGTATCCCTTTTCTTATAAATCTCGGGGACGAGATTATTTTTAAGGGGGGTAGGATTTGTAGCACCCACTCTGTAATTAGTCAGAAATAATATCAATAGAGAAACAATTTCTCCTTATATGGGTTTGACCTTTATGCATCATCACATGTGAACACTAGATTCAAAAACAAATAAGTAATAAAAGGATAAATTATTAAAGTTTATGAATCATGCTGAGTTTTTATTTGGATGTGCATTTGTGCTTAATAAAGTAAATATACCATTAATAGCATATCAATGGATCCATAGAATTTAAAGTTTGATTTGAAAATAAAACCATGAGAATATAGAAAAGAAAGGGAAAGAGTATAGAATTTATGGAAAATATATACATAAAAATAAATATCTTCAAAGTCAGTACTTTAATGGCACAATATAAAATTGTAAGGAAGGGCCAAAAGGTTTGAATTAGATCTGAATTCAAATTGAATTTGAAAAGGGAGAAAAGGAAATAGGAAATAAAAAGAAAAAGGATATTGAACCCCTAACTGGGCCTCTGTACCAAATTCGGCCCACCAGAAACCTTCACCAGCGCAGCCCACTTCTTCAGCTAGCCTGCGCCGACTGGTGGGGCCTGCCTGTCGGTCTCTGGCTCGCCGTCGCGCGGGTCCCACTTGTCTGTCTCCCTGCGACTTGGCTGGGCGCCCATCGCGGCTTGGTGACCTGCTCTCTCTCGCGTCGTTGTGCCGCTGCGGGTGGGACCGGAGCGTCAGCTCCTTCCTCTCCACCGAAACGGACGGAATCCGGGCACAGGCGCGGCTTCGGAACAACCTCCGCCGAAGCTCCCGGGTCGTGAATCCGATCTTTTCTCCCCCACTTTCTCGGGCCGGCCTGGCGTGTCCTCACCTCGCGGCTATAAGACCGAGCCCCCGTACCATCTCGCCATCTACCTTGTGCCACGCCGAGCGGTGTTAGAGGAGGGAGGGCGAGTGCAGGAGAGAGAGGGAGAAGATTTGGCCGCCGCGGTTGCAACCTACGCATGCGCCGCTCGGGCTTCGGTCGCATGGTCTGGGCGTCGTGGCTGGGGCGATTTCTCGACGACGTTCATGGGTTGCCGTGAACCCACCTCGCGTCGTGGTCCAGCGACTGTGCAGTCCCGATTGACGGTAAGAAGCCCCGCTCTTGTCACAGTATTCTCTGGAACGAGTAGACGTCGAGATTTGGGCAATGGCGCGGGGGATGGCCAGCGCGCCGGCGAGTAGCGCTGCCGTGGAGACTGTACTCCGGCGTCGGGTGAGGATGGGTGGCTCACCGGCGTTGTTTGGAGGCCGCGCCTCTGCTCGGGGTCGTTGGGGAAGAAAACCAGTGGCCGTTGATGGGGTTAATCAACGGTGGGGATTGGTGGCTGGATTCTGGACAGCAGGGGCCGTAGATTTCGAATCTGGCGGTGGTGGGTTGATTGGGTTTCATAAAATCTGGGCCGCAGATCTGGGGATCAGCGGTGCTCAGTGCATACCGGTTCGGGATCTAATCCGATCCGTGGATTTCGGATCCAACGGCCGAAATCAGTTCATACCTCTTCGGTCGTGTGTTTTCGCATAAGAGCCCCTAATATTTATAGTATTCAACCCGCAGTCTGTGTGTAGTGTTAAAGCATTAAACTCAGGTCCTGGATGTTAGCAGTTTAGCCCCTCAACTTTTACAAAATGATGGCCGCGGTCCATGGGAGTCTGTTTTTCGACAAGATTAATTCAAAAATAAGTTTTTATTCAAAAGTAATCCAAAAAAATCTTAGAAAAGCATAACTAATTCTTTTTAGCTCCGATTTGATCCATTCAAATTGAGTTAGCTTCATAAAAATATTATATACGCAGTGGCAACATTAATTGTACCATAGAACATACTTTTATAGTTAGATATTCATTTAACCTATGTTTAGTAGATTAACCTCTCTGAATCAAAGTTAATATGTTTATAATTATAGTTTGGCTAAAATATGATCCCTAATTATATTATGATTTAACTTAAAGTCGAATTAATTATTTATTTAGGTTATTTTCTCACATGATTTATTAAATCAACATAAGGTCTAGCTTTAAGTGCTTAAATGTCGTGGATCTTCGAAAAAAACCATAACTCGTTAACCGTAGCCCCGAATTCAGTGATTCTCGAACCCACGATCTCGTAGTAACGCGTAGATTATTATTATACAGTGTATTCTTATGTTTGGTGTGACGTTAATTTTTCCTATACTATGTTTGTTTGTATTGCTACGATTAGCAGCGAGGTTACGAATCTTGAAGATCATCCTGGTACCTGGAATCTCAAGTCCCAGGCAAGTTGTGCCCTTGATCACTTCTTTTTACCTATTCATGTTCTGATTAATCATAATGATCTGCATAGGTTAATTTTGATGGGACCCAATAGGTTACCCTAGTTTGATTATCTTTATACCTTGTTACCACTGAACTTTTTGGGTAGTACTTGCTAGTGCTTTATGTGGTTTTGGGTATGAAGATACATTACTCATGATTATACTTTTGTTATCCGTTGTTATTTATCGTTCATGATAAGATCATTATGTTAATTGGAACATGGAGCGACCACCCGGGAAAACAGTGCTACCACAAGGGTATAATGGGACGCCCTTGGCTGATTAATTAGGAAAGCTAGTGGAGGACTACCTTACCCGAAAGGGGCAAGGGCAGTAGGGGAGTGGTCAGTGTAGGGAGGCCCTCGGGAGGATTTTGCTGCGATGGCGGTCCTGCAAGGGAATTCCTGCATTGGAGCTTCCTATAAACTGTAGCGGGTTTTCTGAAGCTAGTGGAACTTTGTAAAGGCCTCGTAGTGTTACCCTGCCTCGCCTCCTCGGTAGAGGTGTATGGGAAGTTGCGATCCCTTGGCAGATGGGTAACATGACTTGTGGGTAAAGATGCGCAACCTCTGCAGAGTGTAAAACTGGTATACTAGCCGTGCTCACGGTCATGAGCAGCTCGGACCCTCACATGATCAAATTATGGAACTTAAACTCAATTTGTCATATGCATTGCATCGCAGGTGAGGTTGTTACTTTTGTTCTACTACTTAATTGGGTTGGTATTTACTTATACTTAGTAATTGCTAATAAAATTTTGACCAACTTTAAAAGCAATGCTCAGCTTCAACCATCCTCTTTGGTAAGCCTTACACTTCACGTGAGTTCCCACCTTTGGCGAGTTCATGCACATTATTCCCCACAACTTGTTGAGCGATGAACGTATGTGAGCTCACTCTTGCTGTCTCACACCCCCCCACAGGTCAAGAACAGGTATCGCAGGATGAGGCGCATGGAGGATGCTGTGATGTGTTCGTGAGAGGTCTAGGTCGTCGTCTCCCAGTCAACTTTGGGTTGCTGGACCGTTGTCTCCTTATAATGTAATTATTTATTTATTTTGTACAGAACTCCTATTATATAGTAAAGATGAGACATTCGATCCTGTGCCATGATTCATCATATGTGTGAGACTTGGTCCCAGCACACCTGGTGATTATGTTCGCGCCCGGGCTTTGGACCCCTAAAATCCGGGTGTGACAAGCACATAGCATACAGAGTGTGGCTGCTTATAGAGAGCTGGGAAATGCCGAAGGAGACTGTTGGGGGTATGCTTCGTCGCTGAAGATCCTGTAAGAAGAAACACCTTCGGCAGATCCTCTCAAAAGCAGTACCGAAGCTATCATCCATAAAGCTTCAGCATAGTGGCATGTCTCAAGATGAAGGATTGCACCGACCTAAAGATGAAATGACCGATTGACCCATGAGAGTCTGTGTCATAATCGTAATCTTTTGTAAAGGGCATGAATGTAATATCTCATAGGCTGTGCCCTGTGCCTATAAATAGATGAACAGTACCCCCGTACTGTAGACGCTATCTTGTAATCGCTCGCACGCAACACTTGGATTCTTGCCTTCTATCAAACCGAAGGTACAAATGTAATTAAATATTATATTTTAATATTCAAGTTTGTATGATGAAATATATGGATGATATTACGTGCTTGTTTATATCATCTTTCATGTTTCATGTTTCATATATTTCGTCTTTCATTATCTTATAACTTTGATCATGAAGTTATGTCCTTCATGACCTTCGTCCGAAGATCGTTATATCCTAAGGGGAATAATGCTTTGAAGGACGAAGGGCATTAACATTTAATACTCTGTGTTGCCTTGTTCTTGACTTTTAGCATTTGAGAACAAGTCCCCAACATTGGCGCCCACCTACGGTGAACTCACTTCCACATTTTGAGCTGATGGCTTCGTTCAACAATCAAGCTGAAGCTGCTTCGGCTACGAAGCTGGTGCTCCCGATAACAGGCGGTTCATGCTCAGAGCCGGCCAACAAGAAGCAGAAGAAGGAGGCCTAGAGAAGGGTACAACATGTTGGGGTGCAGGGACCCTTCATTAAGTCAAAATGGTCCCACATCCCAATTACCTTTTCCCAAGAGGACCTTCAGCTCAAGGATTACCCTCACAATGATGCTATGGTCATATCTTGTGTCATCAAGGGATTTCTAGTCCACAATGTTCTGGTTGATACAAGCAGTGCAGCAGATATCATATTTGCTAAGGCCTTCAGACAGATGCAAGAGCCAAAGGATAAGATCCATGATGCTACACACCCTCTTTGTGGTTTCGGAGGAAGGCAGATTGTAGCACTTAGCAAGATCACGATGCCAGTGACCTTCGGATTTGTCCACAACACAAGAACTGAACAGGTTGTGTTTGATATTGTTGACATGGTATACCCCTACAATGCAATCATTGGTCGTGGAACACTCAACACATTCGAAGCAATTCTTCATCCAGCATATCTATGCATGAAGATACCTTCGGATCAAGGGCCTATTGCTATTCATGGAAGTCAGGAAGCTACCAGAAAGGCTGAAGGAAATTGGCCAGACTCAAAAGAAATCCACAATATAGATGGAGCCGAAGCTTGTGAACAGTATAAGTACAAAAGAGAGAAGGCTGCTTCGGTTGATCAGTCGTAGCCCATGCTTCTATGTGAAGACATAGCAGAGCAGAAGGTATTGCTGGGGTCCCAATTATCTGAAGAGCAGGAAAAAACCTTGATAAGGTTTTATTCAACAACAAAGATGTTTTTGCATGGTCAGCCAACGATCTCTGTGGTGTGAACAGGGACGTCATTGAACATTCACTCAATGTCGATCCATCCTTCAGACCCAGGAAGCAAAAGCTTCGGAAAATGTCTAACGATAAAGCTGAAGGTGCTCGGAACGAAGTGAAAAGACTTCTCAGTGCTGGTGTCATCAGAGAAGTAAAATACCCATAATGGCTAGCCAACACTGTTATGGTGAAGAAGGCCAATGGTAAATGGAGAATGTGCATTGATTTTACTGATCTGAACAAGGCTTGTCCAAAGGATGAGTTCCCATTACCAAGAATAGATTCTCTAGTAGATGCAGCAGCTTCGTCAGAGCTCATGAGTATACTAGATTGTTATTCAGGCTACCACCAAATCTGGATGAAGAAGGAAGATGAGCCAAAGACCAGCTTCATAACCCCCAGTGGTACATATTGTTATCTTCGGATGCCTGAGGGGCTCAAGAATGCTGGAGGAAGCTTCAGTAGGATGACAGCCAAGGTTCTTCATTCTCAGATAGGCAGAAATGTACTAACATATGTTGATGATATCATAGTGAAGAGCACGAAGCAAGAAAACCATATTATTGATTTGCAGGAAACATTTGCTAATTGTAGGC
Organism: Zea mays; assembly: GCF_902167145.1. Classification (NCBI taxonomy): domain Eukaryota; kingdom Viridiplantae; phylum Streptophyta; class Magnoliopsida; order Poales; family Poaceae; genus Zea; species Zea mays. The sequence goes on along the minus strand of NC_050100.1, from coordinate 131,953,375 downwards.
AAGCTGGCCTAAAATTAAATCCAGAAAAATGTGTCTTCGGAGTGAAGAAGGGTAGTTCCTTGGCTGTCTAGTTTCAACTAAGGGGATTGAAGCCAACCAAAGGAAGATCAAAGCTATCCTTCGAATGGAGCTGCCAAGCACAAAGAAGGGGGCCCAACGGCTGACAGGAAGACTGGCATCTTTGAATCAATTTATATCTAGATTAGCAGAAAGAAATTTACCATTCTTTGAAGTACTAAAGTCAGCTGAAGTTTTTCAATGGGGCCCAACTCAACAGAAAGCTTTCGAAGAGCTGAAGCAATACCTGATTGATTTAACAAAATTAACTCCACCCGTGCTAGGGGCTCCATTGCTATTGTATGTGGCAGCTTCACACTCTGCAGTGAGTGCGGCGCTTGTACAAGAGAAGCTTGAAGGACAAGCTAAAAAGCAAGTCCCAATATACTTTGTCTCCGAAGTTTTGAGTTTATCAAAGAAAAACTATACAGAATTGGAGAAGGTGTTGTATGCTGTGTTAATGGCGTCCAGGAAGCTTCGGCATTATTTTCAAGCATATCACATAATTGTTCCTTCATCACAGCACCTGAAGGATATCATGAAGAATAGAGAAGCTACTGGAAGGATTGGAAAGTGGGCTGCAGAGCTTAATGAATTCACTATTGACTACGTGCACAGATCTTCAATTCAATCCCAAGCACTAGCAGATTTCATCGCTGATTGGACGCCAGGGGCTCACGAAGAGGGGACAAGCAAAGATGTCGAAGCTTGGACAGTGTTTTGCGATGGTTCTTGGGGAGCCTTCGGCGCAGGAGCAGCTGCGGTCCTAGTGGCACCTTCAAAAGTCAAAACATGTTATGCAGTCAAACTGGATTTCAGTTGCACAAATAATATTGCTGAGTACGAAGCACTTCTATTGGGGCTTCGGAAACTAAGGGCAATGCGAATAAGAAGGGCCATCCTAAAGACTGATTCTCAAGTTATTGCTGGTCATGTGGACAAAAGCAGCAAGGCGCGAGATCCGAAGCTTGAAAGATATCTGGATACAGTTCAAAGGTTGGAAGCTTCCTTCGAAGGTTTTTCTGTCAAGAATATTCCAAGAGGTGAAAATGAGCATGCATATTTGCTAGCCAAATCAGTTGCTCAGGGGCTCCCCCTACCCTCGAAAGTATTTTTTGAAACAATAAAAGCACCTTTGGTTGAGCTCATGGAGAGAGCAGTGCTTACTATTTCTCCAGTACACAGTGAAGACTGGAGAACTGAAATAATATCTTTCCTCCAAGGCAATTGTATTTCATGTGACGAAGCTTATAACAAGAGAATGGAGGCAAGAAAAGACCATATGTGATAATAGAAGGGGAATTGTATAAACATGGAGTTTGTTCACCACTCCTCAAGTGTTTATCAAGAACTGAAGGTATGGAATTAATGAAAGAGATACATGCAGGTCTGTGTGGATCTCACATTAGATCTAGGCCCTTGTTGGGAAAAGTTTTTCGACAAGGATTTTACTGGCCGAAGGCAGCTTCGGATGCAGCAGAATTAGTCCAAAAATGTGAAGGCTGTCAAAAATGTGCAAGAGACCAGAAGCAACCTTCATCTCTCACTCAGTTAATACAGCCCACTTGGCCATTGCAAAGGTGGGGCCTCAATTTGCTAGGCCCACTTCCACCAGCACAAGGAAATCTAAAATATGTTGTGGTGGCGGTAGAGTATTTTTCCAAGTAAATTGAGGCGAAGCCTTTAGCCACAATAACTTCGGTCACCGTCCAGAAATTCTTCTGGCAAAACATTGTTTGTCGCTTCGGAGTGTCGAAGGCTATTACTGTAGACAACGGAACACAATTTGATGCTAAAGCTTTCAAGGAATTCTGTGAACAAATTGGCACGAAGATTCATTTTGCATCGGTCAGACATCCAGAGTCAAATGGACTTGTTCAAAGAGCTAAAGACATTATAATGACATGAATAATGAAGTTAATCTTCAATCAGCCTAGAGGAAAGTGGCCAGATGAATTGATCAAAGTGGTGTGGAGCCACAACACAACAATACCAAGGTCAACAGGTTTTACACCATTCAAACTATTGTTTGGTGACAAAGCAATAACCCCAGAGGAAGCGAAGGCAGGATCAATAGGAACAGTGGCTTCGACAGAGGATGAAACTGATTATTCTATGGCAAAAGATGCTATAGAAGGGATCAGGCTTCAGGCCGTGGAGAATATCAATAAATACCAAGCCGAAACAATAAAATGGCGTGACAGAAAAGTTCGGCTAAAGAACATTAAACCAGGGCATTTGGTACTTCGGAGAGTGGCCAACCCAGATACAGTAGGCAAGCTACAGCTGAAGTGGGAAGGACCGTTTTTGGTAGTATCTTCGTTAAGACCCGGTTCTTACAGATTGAAGGATATGGACGTCAACGACATTCCTAGATCTTGGAATGCGGATGAGCTTTGGCGCTATTATGTCTAGCTTGATGTAATCTTTTTATTTTTCCTATGGCACCCTTTTCCTTTCCAAAGGGGGAGAAAGGTTTTTAATGGGGCCATAGCATGTAATTTCTCTTTTTCTTATTCAGCTCTATGAGAGCAAAATCCCCCAAATATGTAAATGTAAAAACTGAGCATGCACCATCGAGTGCAGGGAAAAAGGAAAAAACAGGGAGAAGCTCGAAAGTCGTCCCTAAGGGGATGCAGAGCACGACGAAGCTACAAAAAGCCGTTCCTAAGGGAGCGCAGCGTAAGTTTTCTGCTCAAAAGTCGTTCCCAAGGGAATGCAGAGCTTACAGCGAAAAGTCAACGCTGATACCGCCGAAATATAAGGCGAAGCGCGAAAAGTCAACGCGAAAAATACCGTCGAAATAGAAGGCGAAGAAGTTCAAAAGACGTTCCTAAGGGGATGCAGAACTTACAGCGAAAAGTCAGCGCTGATACACCGAAAAATAAGCAGTGAAGCCGAAAAATAAGCGACAAAGAGACTTCGGTCATTCCCAAGGGAATGAAGGCTATGGTTGTGGCTTCGTATGCGTGTGTTTGGACATTCATTTGCACGACACATTACATCATACATTTGCATTCATAAACATTCATTTAGACATACATAGGATCATCATCATCATAACATACAGACACAGGCGGATGCTTCGGCTTTAAAAATAAGGCTTCGGCAAAAAAAGTAGTTTCATGCTTCGTTGTGTACGAAAAGAAGGGAAGGTGTTTTTCGCCTTCGGCTCAAAAAATACTAGTTTCGTCCACATCAAAGCAGTTCATACAAGGACGAAAAGGTAAAAATATATTACAAGGTATGCACAAATTTACAGAATTAGTATTTGATTCTTAAATTACAAATATTTTTACAACGATATCACAAGATTTTCTCTAGAATTTTTTTAGCAAGGTCTTCAGCTTTGACATCATTGAGCTTCGGATCATCTGAGCTTCGGATCACCTGTCAAGCTTCGGCTCATTGCTCCTCAGCATCGTCATCCTGTACATATTAAAACGGTATGAGGGAAGTGCAGAGTTCAAGAAGAAGGTAAAGTGACAGACACAAATTTTTTACCGGCTTAAGGTGGCTTCGAGCTTCGTCGCTAGCCATTTTTTGCCCGCCTTTTACCCATATTTGAGTTATGAATCTATTTCCTATACTCCGGGCTAGGCTGGGGATATCAATTAAATCTGCCGGTGATAAGCTAAAATTTGGTCTGTTGACAATGTTTCCATGTGTACAACCAGATTTCATGAAGGCAACAGCTGTGCCCCGAGAAGCTAGCAGAGCGCAGAAATCGGCGTGTCCAGCTATAACTTCGTCGAGTGCATCAACTTCGCTCTCAATGGGTTCGAAGGTTTCCGGCAGGTTTTCAACGGAAGGATTGAATTCCTCAGCGCTAGCTCCAACCGAGTTGAAAACCTGCTTTAGCCGCTGCAGGCACTAGTTGCCGAAGTTTACGCATTTTTCTTGAAGTTCTTTCTATGATTTCCTCAAATTTGAATTTTTCTCAGCTTCAACTTCGAGTTTGGCTTCAAAATTTTTCTTTACCATGGAGAGTTAACTATTCAATCTAGCAATTTCGGCCTGGGCCTCCGCCAGTGAACCTTCCATGGTTTGAAGTACGAAGTCTTTTTTCTCCAGGGTAGCCTCATGGTCTTTAATCTTCTTCTACAGGCCCTCAATTATAATTTCGTTATTTTTGTCCTCGAGGTCTTGTTGCATCCTCAGGACTTTGCTCAGTAGTAAGCTCTGATAAAATAAGCTTCATCAAAAAACAATCTTCATATCAAAACAATGAAAAGTTAAGAAGTTTACCTTAAAGTTAGCATAAAATAGGCTACCGACGATATGCTGTCGCCGGTACCTGCTGAGGTCTGCCTCAACCTTCGGGAGGCCAACACTCTTCGATAGAGTGCCGACAACCTTCGCCCCAGTGTGGTCCCGAAGGCATCCTAAGCTTTCTTCGTTGACTCCCCCGAAGAGTAACGCACCTGGTTTGTACCCGCAAGATATAGCATACTCTTTCAGTTCTTCTTTTTCAGCCTTTGATAATTCTTGCCCAAGTATATCTTGGAAATTGAAGTCCTCTTCTTCCGAAGTATCCTTGGTTTTCTCCTTTCCTTTTCCAGCCACTGTGCCCGGGATCTCTTCAGCGGCTGCAGCAGCTTCTTCCGCGGCCGCATCCATAAGCATGGTATCAATTTCAGAGAGTGTGGCATCTAGATTTACATCTTCAGCGGTTTCTGCTTCGGCACTTTCGGCTTCGGTGGGTGCAGCTTCGGTAGCAGTAGTGCTCTCAATAGCTGGAGTCTTTGACGCTGATGCCAGCGGCGGTGTCTGCTCGATAACTTCAACTACATGAATAATTCTTCGTTTTTCGGCTCATCTGGCTTCTTCGCTACCGAAGGCTCCTTTTCCTTCTGAAAAAGCTTCGTCAGATGTGGCCCTAGTGGACTTAGCTTGACAGGCAAAGATTCAGTCATTACGTTTAAAATTTCTTCCACATCGGCAGCAGGAGGTGTTGAAGGAGCTTCATCCTCAATATCAGTCGTTTTTCGCTTCAGAGCCGTAGCTTTCCTTTTCTTCGAAGCAGCTATCTTCGGCTCAGGGCTTAATTTTCTTTTCTTCAAAGTTTCTTCATCCCTTTTCACCAATTTAGCAGCCTCTTTATCCAGGACGCTAGCAACTCTTTTTCTTTTTTGTCCTTCGGCACCTCTGTCCAATCGCTCATAGTCAGGATACTCAAAATTCAGGGCATCCATCACCCGGTTCAATATTCGCTTCGGTCGAGTGCCGAAGGTTGCAGTCATTAATTGATCTTCTTTTTTAGAATAGTTGCCAAGGATCTCGTTGCACATAACTTCAATCGTGTCTAACCATTCTTGGCAAGGTTCTTTGAAGTGTTTCTTGAATTTATAGTAATAGGGCAACCGAACAAGTTCCTTCTCTTTCTTTTCCCCTTTGAGCTTCGGCATGTCCCATTCTTTCAAAGTTGGGAATACTCTAAAAGCTAAGAATTCTTGCACCAGATCCCTAGTACCAATGTGCTCCGCAATAACTCGAAATTCGCCCAGTGCAATTTGGCATGGACTCTTCGGTTTCATGTTGCACTGGGGCCTAGTGTCTCCGAAGATTAATTCTAATGGGCTTTGAACCCACTTCTCCTTTTTCTCATCAACTTTGACATAAAACCATTCAGTCTTCTAGCCAGCTGGCCATTTGGTACGATAGCTGATAACTGGAAACTTTGCATCTTTGCGATAAGCAAAATTGTAACAGCCAAAGTTCTCGTGCAGCCCATTTTTTCTAGCTTTTGTCTGATAATGAAGCTCATGTGCCCGGCAGAAGCCTTCGGCAAGCGGTTCTGCCCCTGGCTTTGGAGAGCCCAGATGTAGACACTAAGCCTAACGATGGCGTTAGGAGTTAGCTGATGAAGATAAATCCCAAACTTCTCCAAAAGATCCACAATCATCTCATTCAAAGCTAATCTTAATCTTGCTTTAAAGAAGCTCTTAAAGACTACCACCTCATTCTTTTCTGGCTTCGGAGTAATTTCCTCTCCGCCAAAGCGAATCAGCTTCTTTTTGGCTTCACTGAAATAGCCTAACTTCATCAACTTAGGCATATCATCTTTGGTAACAGTGGACCTCCCAAACTCCAAGTGGCTGGGTTTAGATGGCAGGGCACCGTAATCATCTTCAGATTCACCTTCCTCAGCACCAACCTGCTCAGCTTCAGCGGCAGGTGCACCTTCGTCAGAAACATCCTCCGGCTCTACCAGCCCCGACCGTTTCATCACTTCGGAAATTGGAGCGGTTTCAGCAGCTTCGGCTTCTTCTCCGTCACGTGTAACTCTGGCAGTGGAACGTACCCTTGCCATTTGATGATGAATTCCTCACAATTTTTGATGAAGTTGTTGACTTTTTTTTTTTAATTTTCCCGAAGCTCTTCCTCTTGTGACGAAGCAAAACCAACAACGGTGCTTCGGTTGAGTGCGATGAACAAGCTTCGGCTATGGTCAAATTTTTGGCAGCAAAACAGTGCAATAGCAATGAATGCTGTGGTAACTTCACACCTACCCGTCTGTTTATATAGTGCCGCAGGTGGGAAGGTGAATCGTCAAGTCTTCCGCACCGGACGAACAGTCGCCCGGACCCACTGAATGGTGGGCCATCGAACCCGAGAAGGTGAATCGCCAGGACGCGCATACTCGTTGCATGGTGGGACCATTTCACGCTCGGAATATTGTGATCGTTTCTCGGCAACGAGCTCAGGGAAGGTGTTTTCCGGATCTTCGGCTCTCCGAAGCCTAGGAGACTTTTTCACGGATCAAGCTCGTTACGAAAAACGATCTAGCACCGCGAAGGGGCTACTGTTGGGGATATGCTTCGTCGCCGAAGATCCTGTAAGAAGAAACACCTTCGGCAGATCCTCTCAAAAGCAGTGCCGAAGCTATCATCCATAAAGCTTTGGCATAGTGGCATGTCTCAAGACGAAGGATTGCACCGACCTAAAGATGAAATGACCGATTGACCCATGAGAGTCTGTGTCATAATCGTAATCTTTTGTAAAGGGCATGAATGTAATATCTCACAGGCTGTGCCCTGTGCCTATAAATAGATGAACAGTACCCCCGTACTGTAGATGCTATCTTGTAATCGCTCGCACGCAACACTTGGATTCTTGCCTTCTGTCAAACCGAAGGTACACATGTAATTAAATATTATATTTTAATATTCAAGTTTGTATGATGAAATATATGGATGATATTACATGCTTATTTATATCATCTTTCATGTTTCATGTTTCATATATTTCGTCTTTCATTATCTTATAACTTTGATAATGAAGGTATGTCCTTCATGACCTTCGTCCGAAGATCGTTATATCCTAAGGGGAATAATGCTTCGAAGGACGAAGGGCATTAACATTTAATACTCTGTGTTGCCTTGTTCTTGACTTTTAGCATTTGAGAACAAGTCCCCAACAAAGACCATCACCGAATCTAGTGAAGGTGAACTGGTCCGGCTGAAGTACACATTCAGATACGGGGATAAATTCGATGAACCAAACGGTGACTGGCTAAAATGCATCGAAGCTACCAGTGATGAACTGCTTGGATCATATTCCACAGCCTTCAGAGGCCGGGGAAAAAGAGATTGAACAGAGTTTTTGATGCCATTGGTTTCGTCTACCCTGACTACCGCTATCCATTGCAAGGTCAGGGAAATAAGAGGAAAACTACCGCTTCGGCCACTCCAGACGAGCCTGCGCCGATGGGCAAAAAGTTGAAGGTCCTTACCCACCGGCCACGCTACATTGAACCGGCTGTGGTGCCTGATTTTGGCGGGGAGGCCTCTTCAGCTGCTGAACCAAGAGAACCCGTTCCTCCCGCACAGAAGGCTGAAGACCCGGCTATAATGCCGAAGGTACCCTCAGCTGAGCTAGCTGAGTCGAAGACTAATAAGGATAAGGCTGAAGAGCCAAAAATTGGAGGAACAAAAGTGTTAGAAATTTTAAGCCCTTCGTCAGAAGTAACAGTGCTGAAGGCACAAAAAAGTTCTGCCGCAACTCCCAAGAGGAGAAGGATGGCAAATATACTAGATGTGCTAGAAACAGTAAAGACTTTGAACTCGACTCCTTCAAAGAAAATTGCCGAAGCCTCGAAGGCGCAAACTGAAGTTGAAACAGAGCAGGCCAAAATTGAAACTGCAGTAATTCAAGCTGGTACCAAAGCTGGGCCTTCAGAGCCCGCTGAGAAAAAGCCTGCGGAAATTGAAGAAAAGGCAACAGAAGAAAAAGCCACAGAGCAAATTTCGCCTGAAAAGGTTGCCACTCCTGCTCCCGAAGTTTTGAAAGAGAGCATTGATTGCATCATCCGCCATGCTTTGGGAAAGGTACTTTCTAAGGAAGAAGAATGAGAAGCTCAACATTATGCCCAAAAACTGAAATACCCGAAGGGGGCATTACTGTTTAATGGCAGCGGGGAGGAAGATTTTTTGTACTGTCTCCTGGATAACAAAGAGATATCCGTCAGCCGAGAGATAGGAAGAAGCTTCGGATTTCTGAAGCTAGAAGATGGCCTCTCAGTATTATCAAAGGATGAATTGGCTGACAGTTTAGCATATAATAGCATAAAGGTATGAAAGTCAATTTTGTATTTGAAAACGAATTACTTCATTTGTTTATACTTAATCTTGTCCTCCTCTTGCAGGGCTTAATCCTTAGCAATGCCCTTAGAGCACAGAAAAACATTGAAGATGAAGGGTATACAATGGCTCTGAACAACCTTCGTTCAGAGGTGATTGAACTAAGGAACGAGGGCCTTGAAAAAGACAAGATATTAATTTCATTGGTAAACAAAGTAAAAGAAGACAAAGCTAGTTCCAAAGCTCAAGCTGAGGTCCAAAAGAATGAGATTGAAGACCTTCGGAAACAATTAGCTGAGGCCAAAGAAAAATGCGCTGTCGCAGAAGCTAACCGAGAGGCCAGTGAATATTGGAAAAATTATTTAGAAAAAACAGTTGAAGAACTTCGCACATCCAAGGAACGATGTTTTAAAAAATCTTTGGGCTGTGTGGAGAAGATAAAGGCTAGCTTCGCCAACATGGGCGCCTATTCAAACGAAGATAACTTCATACGAGGCGACCCTGAGGGTGTTATCGAGTGGATCAGCGGAGAAGCCAAAGGTTTTAAGGAAATTTTAAGTGATCGTGGGGATGTCTGCGCGTTTTCTGGTGCAAGAGGAGTTTCAACCATCTTGGAGAAGGCGGGTTGCAATCATGTTAAAACCTTGACCCATGCCGAAGCTGCCTTCTTCGTGGATGACACAAAGGATCCGTCAGCCGAAGCAAGTTTAATGGGCCGAAATTTTTTCACTGACATCTAGGAAAATGGCGGCCGAGAAATGGCTCATGAAATTATGAAGAAAAGTGAAAAAGACATCCATGAAGCTCGAGCTGAAGCAAAACGAGCTAAAGAAGCTGCTGAGCGTGAGAAACGTATAGGTACTGTCTCGCGGCATCTAACTTCGGCATTTGTTTTCGTGACTTTGAACTGACTGTTTTTCCTTCCGCAGCTGAATTATCTCCTCCACCGGAGCCGTTCGACCCGCTGGCCGACCCAGAAACAAAGAAGGCAATAGAAATCATCAATATGGCCGAAGCTATTGTTGACGAAGTTGTTAACAAATTGCTTAACGAAGTTGTAGAGGAAGTTCTGAAGGAAGAATAGTAGTTATTGTAAAAACATTTCTAGGCTATTAATGTAACATTTGCTAAACTAAGTCTGTAATATTTGATGTGTATAGTTTTGAATCTAATATGTAAACTATTTTGCAATTTACTTCTTTGCGATGCATGAAACTTTTATATACATACCGTTTTTGAGCCTTCGGCGAAAAAACACCTTCCCTTCTTTTCATGCTTCGTAAAAGAAGAATATTTATGCTTCGTGAGCATTTCCACGCTTCATAAAGAACATCCAAGCTCCGTAAAAATATCAATGCTTCGTGAACAATAAATCTCTTCTCCCACATCAGAGATGATGAAGCTGCAATTCTCAACTTACTCTGTGCCTTAGCACCTTTTCATTTTTGTAAAGCATTCTCCGAAGGTCGACTTTGTTTCCAATTTTTGTCATTGGTGTGGTATGATGTATGATGTGATGCTATGCGAGATGATGCAATGATATGATGCGAAGAATGATGCTAATGCCGAAGACACACACCCACGCTGACACACACAATCTCTGCGTCCCCTTAGGAACGATCAAAATCTCTTTGCTGCTTATTTTTCGGCTTCACCGCTTATTTTTTGGTGTAAGTTCTGCATCCCCTTAGGAACGTCTTTTGAACTTCTTTGCCTTCTATTTAGGCAGTATTTTTTGCGTTGAATTTTCGCGCTTCGCCTTATATTTCGGCGGTATTTGGCTCTGCATTCCCTTTGGAACGACTTTTGAGCAGAAAACTTACACTGCGCTCCCTTAGGAATGACTTTTTGTAGCTTCGGCAAACTTACGCTGCGCTCCTTAAGAATGACTTTTTGTAGCTTCGGTGGAACTTGCACTGCGATTTTTAGCTTTGCATTCCCTTAATAACGTCTTTTGAGCTTCATCAATTTTTGAGCTTCGTAAGTTTGTGAAGAAGATATATTTCATTCTAACAGGAGCGAAGCTATTACAAGAAATTAAAAGTAGGTTTACATTGATTGTTCTTTATTGAAAAACAAAATGATAATGAACGTAAAAATGTTTCAGAGGTAGGATATCTCTCAATAGATGTGCTTTGATTCTGGCACAGTACTATTGACTGTGCGAGCTTTGGATTCTTCCCTGAATTCCCGTTGCTGTTGAGAGTGCTGGCACCCTTCTGGCTGCTGGCTTCGAGAATAGGTTGGTTGTAGTGGTGGCGGAGGCGGAAGTTGTGGCCAGGAAGCCTATGAATGGCTAGCCGAAGCGACAGAAGTTGCAGGATGATTGTTCACATACTCCGGTATGTAAGGAGAGTGACATGAAGCAGTGTGCAAGACCTGCTTCAGCTGATTCTACCGAGCTTCGGCTTCTGCTATCTCCTTTTGTTTGTGAATGGTGACATGGCACATTCTTGTAGTATGGCCCTTGTCCTCACAACAGAATAAGCAGTAAATCTTTCTCGACTGATCCCCAAACCTTCCTCCGAAGCCCCTGGCGCTTCTGCCCCTTAGAGCTGGTGGCCTGAAAGAGCTTTGCTGTTGCCCCGAAAATTGTGAGGTATATTGTGACATCTAAGACTGACTTCCTTTGTCGTCACTTTGAGTGGAGTTATGGATTGACCTGACATGCCTCAGATGGATTCTTCCTCCGAAGCCCCTGGTCATTTCGGAGAATCTGTAAGCTTCCTCCCTTCTTTGGCGAAAATCATTGTCAGCTCAGATGTACTCATCCATCTTCTGGAGCAGCTTCTCCAGAGTTTGTGGAGGCTTCCTAGCGAAATATTGGGCAGTAGGTCCTGGATGAAGACCCTTGATCATGGCCTCAATGACAATCTCATTGGGCACCGTAGGCGCTTGTGCCCTCAATCACAAGAACCTTCGTACATATGCCTGAAGGTATTCTTTGTGATCTTGTGTGCATTGGAACAGAGCCTGAGCTGTGACCGGCTTCGTTTGAAAGCCTTGGAAGCTAGTAACCAACATGTCCTTAAGCTTCTGCCACGACGTGATAGTCCCTGGCCGAAGAGAAGAATACCATGTTTGGGCTACATTTTGGACTGCCATGACGAAGGACTTCGCCATGACTGCAGTATTGCTCCCATACGAAGATATAGTTGCTTCATAGCTCATCAGGAACTGCTTTGGATCTGAGTGCCCATCATACATGGGGAGCTGAGGTGGCTTGTATGATGGGGGCCATGGGGTAGCCTGCAGTTCTGCTGCCAAGGGAGAAGCATCATCAAAAGTAAAGGCATCCTGATTAAAATCATCATACCATCCATCCTCGTTGAATAAGCCTTCTTGACGAAGCTCCCTGTGTTGGAGCCTTCGATCTTGTTCATCTTGAACAAGATGACACACTTCTTCAGTGGCTTCGTCGATCTTTCTTTGGAGATCAGCCAATCGCGCCATCTTCTCCTTCTTTCTTTGTACTTGCTGATGGATGATCTTCATGTCCCTGATCTCTTGGTCCAACTCCTCTTCCTGGAGTGTTGGACTAGTGGCTTTCCTTTTTTGGCTTCGAGCCTCTCGAAGAGAAAGAGTTTCTTGGTTTGGGTCCAGCGGCTGTAGTGCAGCGGTCCCTAGTGCGGAAGCATTCTTCGGCGGCATGACGAAGGTCAGTGCTTGCCGAAGGTGGTCGAAAAGGGTTCACCGGAGGTGGGCGCCAATGTTGGGGACTTGTTCTCAAGTGCTATGAATTAAGAACAAGGCAACACAAAAATATTAAACAATAATGCCCTTCGTCCTTCGGAGCATTATTTCCCTTAGGATATAATGATCTTCAGACGAAGGTCATGAAGGACATACCTTCATCATCACGATGAATCTTAATAACAGGAGAAGCATATGAAATGTAAGAAATAACATGAGCAATTGTATAGCGTTGTCAATTCATCCTCATTTTATTATCATGGAAAAATAGAAATAATATTGAACTACAAATGTACCTTCGGCTTGGCAAAAGGTAAAAGTACAAGCGTGACGCACGAGCAAGTACAAGTCAGCGTGAACAGTACTGGGGTTCTGTTCATCTATTTATAGGCACAGGACACAGCCTGTGAGAAATTATAGTCATGCCCTTTACATTTACTATTGACTTATAGATAAATCTATGAGGACAAGATAGACTTTTCCCCTTTAAGTCGGTTCCTTTGTCTGCGATTGAGCCAAAGCTCTCCTGCGCGTAGCTTCCGAGCAACGACAACCTTCGTCTCATCGTATATGCTTTTAACCTGAGTCCAAAGGTACCTGTCCATGAGCCATGCTTGGAAGACATTGTTAAATTACGTTTTTGAGGACCTTCGGAGGACGAAGGCCCATGAAGACCACCACAAATTTATCCAACTCGGGCATAAACACCGAGTTCATTAGATATGTGAAGTGGGCAGGAGCATTTGTCAATCCGATGGACATAACCAAATATTCGAATAATCCATACTGCGTAGTAAATGCGGTCTTGGGTATATCTTCGGGGTCGAATACGGATCTGATGATAGCCCGACCTGAGGTCAATTTTGGAGAATACCCGTGCTCCAGTAAGTTGATCGAACAAGATATCGATCCGGGGAAGAGGGTACTTGTTCTTAATCGTGACCTCATTAAGGGGTCTGTAGTCCACGCACATTCAAAGTGTTTGATCCTTCTTCTTGACAAAGATTGTGGGACATCCCCAAGGTGATGAACTAGGTCGAATGAATCCCTTCTCAAGCAAGTTTTGTAATTGCGTCTTGAGCTCCGCCAATTCATTTGGTGGCATCTGGTACAATCTTCTAGAAATAGGAGCTGTACCGGGCTTTAGTTCGATCACAAACTCTACATCCCTTTCTAGAGGCAATCCAGGCAAATCTTCAGGAAATACATCCGTAAATTCACACACTACCGGAATATCCTAGATTTCTGGTATGATAGCTTCATAGACCTGTCCAAATGGTTTGGCTAGGACAGCTATAGGGATGGACAAGATAACCTCATCATGGCCATGGCTCAACTTGATAGTCCTTAAGTCAGTATTGAGGATAGCTTTATGCTGGGCTAACCAATTCATGCCCAGAATTACGTCTATATCTTGGCCTTTCAAAATGATCATGTTGGTGGGAAAGTCCCGTTTAGCCAATGTTACCGGCACATGGAAGGCTACTTCCTTAGCAAATATTTGTCCCCTGGGCAAATGAATAATAAACCCTTCCCTTGATTCAGTGCAAGGAATGCAATGTTTTCCACGAATTTCTTGCTTATGAATGTATGCGAAGCACCAGAATCAAAGAGAATGACTGATGGGTGATTGGCCACAAGGAACGTACCCATCATTACCGGCTCTCCTTCTGGTGTAGTGGCCACTTGAGTTTAATAAATTCGCCCAGTCTTCTTCACATTTTTGCTCGCTGAATTATTAGCCATGTTCCCTTTGCCTTGATTTGAGCTCCCAGAGTTCTACTGATTGTTGAACTTATTCTGCCTTGGATATGGACAGTCTTTGATAAAATGACCCGAATTTCCACAGTTAAAGCAGCCAGTTGAAGAACTAGGGAGGGTGGGGAAACGAGCACCAGGGCTGATTTATAGAAATGGGAGCAGTGGCAGGGCAAATGAAAACAGGCTGTTTGAATGGATAGGAGGGTGGACGAGGCGAAGAACGATTCTGATTAAATGGTCGGATTACCAACCTGGTTCGCTTCTCAGGTCCCTGATTGAACCTGTCACCCCCAAATTCCTTTGATTTTCCTTGGCCTGTATTCTTGGCTTCTACTACCAGCGCCGTGCTGATAGCTCTGTTGTACGTAAGATATAGGCAGGTGGCCATTTTCCTTTGGAGCCGGTCGTTGAGTCCTCTCATGAAGCAGTTCTTCTTTTTCAGGTCAGTGTTTACTTGGTCAATCGCATATTGGGATAAATGATTAAATTTGTTGAGATACTGCATCACAATATCTCCTCCTTGTTTTAGTCGAATAAATTCCTCTTGTTTCATGTGAAGCACTCCGTCTGGAATATAGTGTTCACGGAATGCAAGATTAAATTCATCCCAAGTGACCTGGTGTCTGGCTGGTTGAACTGCCACAAAATTTCCCCACCAGGTACTGGCAGGGCCTCTCAGTTGCTAGGCAGCGAACAACGACTTCTGTGTTTCGGTGCAACGGATTAATCCGAACTTCTGCTCCATTACCCTGATCCACTTATCAGCTTTGAGAGGGTCTTTAGCTTTATCAAAGAGTGGGGGACGCGTTTCAGAGAAATCCAGATACGAGGTTTCACGCGGTCCCTGTGGAGGAGCCCTTCCGCCATGCTGCTGGAATTGATTACCCGCCATCTCACATAAGAAGCGGGTATTATCGGCAGTAGCATTGACCAAGGCAGCAATAGCCTCGGTTAGCGTTGGTGGTACAAGTGGTGGATTAAGAGTATCTTCCCGACCATGGGAAGTACCCGCACCGTCATGCACACGAGTCCTTGATGGCATCTGAGGCAAAGAAACATTTGGGAAAAATATAACATGCCGATACACACCATCATTTTACATTACCAAGATGTAATGATACAGACTCAAGTGTACAACATGACCTTATTATTCATTTTACATAGGTATAGTTTCTAAACTATACTAGTCTAGTCTTCGTCGCCCTTGGTTTCTTCGTCCCCTGCTGTGGGAGGCCAATCGTCAGCCAGGTTCATGGAAGGAGGAGGCCTAAAAAGGTCCAGCTCCACATCAGTTCCTTCACCTGCTATCCTTGATGGACCGACTCCCATTGCAACAGGGTCGGCAGGCACGTCCGGGTGCAGTCGCGAATACAATACATGCACTTCCTCATGTAAGGTATTGCAGTACACCTGCAAATTGTCGAGGGCCGCACTAAGCTTGGTCACACGAGCACGAGCTTTGGCTTCCCGGTCCCAAGCAACCGAACGTGAGTTTACGGCCCAATCGACCGCCAGATCCCGTTCAACAAGCTCGTCTTGCAGGCGTCTGACGTCAGCTGCCAACTCATTTATACGCCGATCGTCCTCTGCCCACACCCTGTTTTGATGATGTAGCTTCGTCCAAAGCTGTTCCACTTGGGCTTCCAAGTCTCCGATTGGATCGTTGCTGCCGCTGCTGCTCCCTTCATGTCTTGGAGCCAACTGATGACGAGGCACGCTAATAGGTCCAGTTGACTTATGTGCGGTTTTCCTTGTGCGTGACATATCTCCATAAGGGGGAAAATTTATTAATATAATTTTTAAACATGATGCATGCATAATTACGGAATCAACCTTCGTTGATCCTACTTTCTATAATTTGCACTTTATTACCTGGTCTTACAAGATGAAAGCTTCCAGAAAGTGGCAAGGTAAGAAAGAAAGAAATTTTCTTGGATAAGTATTTTAAAATTCTTTTTGAAATGCTTCATAATATCTGAAGAGATGGGATTCGCTCCCATACCAGATGTGACGGAACCTCCCAAGTCATTAGGCCCACCTACAGTTGTCCTTGTCCAACGAACCTTAGACAATCTTGTAGATGCACATAATCACTCGACAAGTTCGGTATCTATATTCTTTTCCTCGCCCAAGAGCGTTTTACCCGTCACACAGATATTACAACACATCGGAGGAATGAATAAGCGGAAGCGAATTACAATAACTTAATTTACATTCATTAAAATATAGAAAGAGTATTATTATTACATCACCAGGTCATAAGAGTGCATAAGTATCATTATTACAACCCTGGGAGGTGTTGGGGACTTGTTCTCAAATGCTAAGAGTTAAGAACAAGGCAACATGAAGATTGTTAAATGTTAGAGTCCTTCGTCCTTCAAGACATTATTTCCCTTCGGATATAATGAATTCCGGACGAAGGTTGTGAAGGAAAAAACCTTCGTAAGCACAATAAATGATGAGGAAGGATTCATATACAAAATACAAAAAACAATATAAACATTATCATCAACTTATTTTTATTGGTATTACCATATCCACAATAACAAATTATAAATGTACCTTCGGTTTGACGGAAAGTAACGGTACAGGCGTGATGCAAAAAGTGAATGCCAAGTCAGCGTGAACAGTACGGGAGTACTGTTCATCTATTTATAGGCAAGGGACGCAGCCCATGTAGAATTACATTCATGCCCTTTACATTTGCTAATAACTCTATAATAATTCTTCGAGGTCTAATGTGCCTTTTTATCTTTAGGTCGGTTCCCCTTCTCTGCTGTCATGCCGAAGCTTTTCGGCGCACAGCTTCGTGATCGCCTTGTCCTTCATCATAATCACCTTTCGTCTCGCTCAGGCTTCGTCCTGATCATGCTCTTGTATACTCATGACCCGATTCCGAAGATACCTGTTCGCATACTTCACTTGGAAAACATTGTCAAATCATGTTTTTGAGGACCTTCGGAAGCCGAAGGCCCCCAACAGTAGCCCCTCGCAATATTAATTTGCTAGAATAATAAATTCATATTGCGATATGGACGAAGGCCTTAAGCCGAAGGTCCAAAAAAACACCTTTCCTTTGCTACAATAGCAACAGTCAATGACAAGTGGGACCCTGCCACTTGCAACGCGTTGGGCGTATAAATAAGAATGCACCGCGAGCACACTTAGCATGCTTTCTTGCCGTTTGCTCTTGCCTTCCTAATTTTTAGCTCTTTGCACACCAACGCTTGCCTGGCTTTTTAAAGTTTTAAGCTTCGTCTTTGAGAGCACTTTCTTGGCATTTTCGAAGATGTCTAAAGACAAGAAAGCTGTCGCTGAGGCGAAGCTAAGCCTTTCCGAAGAGATGAATCTCGGCTTCCTTGAATCAATAGCGAAGACAAACACAGAGAAAATTACTAAAGAGATTCTAGAGGGCCTCTCTGAAGATACTGGTGACAGTGACAACTACGATGTGGAAAGTGGTGGTGAAGATTCCGAAGATCGACCGTGGCGACCAAGCCATGCAGTTTTTGGGAAATCAAGCATCAAACAAAGCCATCTTGTCAATATGAGGGGTAGATATTTTCGGGACTTGTCTATTGTGAGGGCTGACGAAGGAGAGAAAACTTGTCCGACTCCCGAGGAGAATGAAGTCGTGATATTCCGAAGCTTCTTAAAGGCTGGACTTCAGTTTCCCTTGAGCAATTTTGTCGTGGAAGTTTTGAAGATATTTGAAATCTGCCTTCATCAAATTACTCCCTAGGCAATCATAAGGATGGGCATCTTCGTATGGGCTGTGAAGAGTCAAGGTTTGGAGCCAAATGCCAAAAGTTTCTGTAGCATGCATGAGCTATTATATGAGACAAAACCCTGGGGTAAAGAGCAATACCACAACAATTTTGGCTGCTACAGCTTCGGTGCTCGATCTGGGTCAAGCTGCCCCGTGCCAACCTTTCGAAAGAGATGGCCCAGCGACTGGATGACGGAATGGTTTTATGTAAAAAATGATTTGAAAACACGAGAGGATATTAAAGATATCATTATGCGCCCTATCTGGCAGCGCTTCGGTCTCCGGAAGCCGAAGGTGGAAATTGACGAAGCAGCCGAAGAATGCCAGAGGGCCTTCGGCGTGGTTTGTTCTTTTATTGGGACAAGGGATTTGATCCAAGAACATATTGCCTTCAGAGTATGGCCACTTGCAGAAAAATGGGAAATGCCAAAGGAAACTGTCAGGGAACCTGACGAAGGTGGACTAGTTAGGCTAAAATACACATTCAAATATGGAGATAAGTTCGTCGAGCCAGATGATGACTGGCTGAAAAGTATTGAGGCCATAAGTGATGAACTGCTTGGATTATACTCGAAGGCGGAAGACACTGCACTATCTGCAGCCTTCGGAGACCGAAAGAAGAAAAGACTCAACCGAGTATTTGATGCAATTGGGTTTGTCTACCCCAACTACCGTTATCCAACACGGGGTCAAAAAAGAAAGAATGCATCTTCTGCGAAGGGAGTAGCTTCAGCCGCTCCTAGTGATCCGGCGCCGAAGAGGAAAAAGATGAAGGTTCTCACACACCGGCCACGCTATATTGAACCGGCCACAATGCCTGAGTTTGTCGATGAGACCTCTTCGGCCACCGAAGCCAAGGAGCCAACTCTCCTGCCGAATATTGAAGGGCCGGCCAAAGTGCCAGCGACGGAAAAAATAGAAGAACCGAAGCCTGAAGAAATAAAGACATCGGAAATTCTAAGTTCTTCAGCAAGAATTGAGGTGCCAATGCCAATGCCGATGACGACCCCCAAGAGGAAAAGAATGGTTAACGTACTGGATGTATTGGAGACAATAAAGTCTTCAAGCACCACTCCAAAGAAAATTTCCGAAACTTCCGAAGTGCAAATCGAAGCCTTTGGTGCCGAAGCTTCAAAGCACCAAGCTGAAACTGAAGCTGGGCCTTCAGAGCCCGCCAAGGTGAAGTCCTTGGAAGCCGAAAAAACAGAAACAACAGAATATATTTTGGCTGAAGAAACTGGCACTGCCGCCCCCGAAGCATTCTTCGAAGCTTTTGATTATATTTTTCGACATGCTTCGGGGAAAGAGTTGACTGCAAAAGAAAAGCAAGAGGCTCAGTTTTATGCCCAAAAACTGAAATATCCAAAGGGGGCGTTGATATTCAACGGCAGCGGAGAAGAAGACTTCTTGTATTGTCTCCCTAACAGCAAGGAGATTTCTGTCTGTCGGGAGATGAGCAAGAGCTTCGGATTCCCAACATTAGAAGACGGGCTCTCGATGTTGTCGAAAAACGAGCTGGCCGACAGCTTGGCATACAATAGCTTAAAGGTGCAAAAATGAGGTCTTTGTATTATTTCTTGAAACCAAAATTTTTCATTTTCTTAAACTTATTGACACACGCACATTTTTTTTGCAGGGCCTTATACTTAGCAATGCCCTCAGGGCTCAAAAAGATGCCGAAGATGAAGGGTGTGTTATGGCCCTGAGCAACCTTCGTTCTGAAGTAATTGAACTAAGGAACGAAGGTCTCGAAAAAGATAAAATATTACATTCATTGGTAAATAGAATAAAAGAAGACGAAGCTACTTTTAAAGCTCAAGCTGAAGCTCAGAAGCGTGAAATTGAAGATCTTCGAAAACAACTAGCCAGAGCTAAAGAGGAACACACACTTGAAGAAACAAAACGAGAAATCAGTGAACAATGGGCAAATCATTTGGAAAAAAATGTTGAAGAGCTTCGTGCATCCAAGAAAAGATGCTATGAAAAATCTATAGAATGTGTTAAGACAATAAGAACAAGCTTCGCCAGCGTTGGCGCATTCACAAGTGAGGAGAACTTCATAAGGGGTGACCCCGAAGGCCCAATTGGATGGATCGGCCACGAAGCTGAAGCTTTTGAAGAAATTTTAAATAGTCGCAGAGACATATGCACCTTTTCGGGTGCCAGGGGGATTGCTACTATTTTGGAGAGGAAAGGTTGTGACCATGTGAAATTCTTGGCACAATCCGAAACCGCCTTGTCCCCCGAAGATATAAAAGACCCCTCGGCCGAAGCAAGCCTGGTCGGTGGAAAATTTTTCACCGACATCTGGGACAATGGTGGTCGTGAAATGGCCCAGGAAATTATACGAAAAAGCGAGAAAGGCATTCATGACGCTAGAAAAGTAGCAGAGACCGCTGAAAAAAGTGCGGATCTCGAAGGGCAAATAGGTATTGACTAGTGGTTTTTGGATCTTTGTTGTAATTTTTTGATTTCGGACTTGTTTACGTTTTGTAACAAAGCCGTACTTTCTCCTCCCTCAGAGCCTACGGAGCCATCGGCGGACCCCCACGCGAAGGGGGACAACGAAATTAGAAAAATGGCCGAAGCCATCATGAATAGGGTTGTTGATCAGCTACTAAACGAAGCTGCAGAAGTAGTTCTAAGGGAAGATTAGGTATTATTGTAAAAACATTTAGAATGTAATGTTTGTTGAGAAACATGTGTAATATTTTGTAACTTTGAATGTAATATATAAGCTATTTATGGTTCTATTCTTTACGATGCATGAAACTTCACATACATACCGTTTTTGAGCCTTCGGCGAAAAAACACCTTCCCTTCTTTTCATGCTTCGTAAATAATGTCCATGCTCTCATAAAATCAGTAACCAATCCTCGTAAAATCAATAACCAATAAATCTTCAATAACTATTTTTGTGTCCTGGCACTATTTCTTCGAAACAATCTTCGAATATCAATACTGATACCCCCTTCTTGCGTCGTTGATGCAATATGATGTATGATGTTATGTTATGCAAATGATGTGATGTTATGCAAAATGATATTTGCCGAAAATCGACGTTTTTTCACTGTAAGCCTCCCTTAGGAGCTTTTTCGCCTTTTACTTCAGCGGAATCAGCGTTTATTTTTCGCTGTAAGCCTCCCTTAGGAGCTTCTTCGCCTTTTACTTTCAGCGGAATCAGCGTTTTTTTTGCTGTAAGCCTCCCTTAGGAGCTTCTTCGCCTTTTACTTTCAGCGGAATCAGCGTTTATTTTTCGCTGTAAGCTCTGCATTCCCTTCAGAACGACTTTTGAGCAGAAAACTTACACTGCGCTCCCTTAGGAACGACTTTTTGTTATTTCAAAGAGTCACCGCGTAACCATAAATTCTCATGCTTCGGCAACTTTTTGACTCCGTTATTCTGTGGAGAAGGTATACTTGTACTATAGCAAAGTCGAAGGTATTACAAGAAATTGAAAGCGACAAAAAAACACTTAGAGTCTCAATAATTGTTCCTTATTAAAAAGAAAATGATACTGAATGCAAAAACTGCTGCTGAGGTAGGATATTTGTCAATAAATGTGCTTCGATTCTGGCACAGTACTATTGACTGTGCGAGCTTTGGACTCTTCTCTGAAGTCTCGTTGGTGTTGAGTATGCTGACTCCCTTCTGGCTACTGGCCTCGTTGCATTGGTGGTGGAGGTGGAAGCTGTTGCCAAGATGCCTGAGATTGGCTTGCCGAAGCAACAGAAGCTGCAGGGTGGTTACCCACATACTCTGGGATATAAGGCGAGTGGTACAAAGCAGTATGCATGACTTGCTTTGGCTGGGTCTATTGGGCTGCAGCTTCTGCTATTTCTTTTTGTTTCTGGATGGTGACATGGCACATCCTGGTGGTGTGGCCCTTGTCCTCACCACAGAATAAGCAATAAATTTTCCTTGGTTGATCCCCAAATCTTCCTCCGAAGCCCCTGGCACCTCTGCCCCTTGGAGCTGGAGGCCGAGGATAACTCTGCTGCTGCCCCGAAGCCTGGGAAGCTTGGGAGGAATATTGCGGCCTCTGCTGCTGGTTTCCCCTGTCACCAGTCTGGGTGGAATGAATCGATCTGACATGTCTAGGATGAAGCCTCCCTCCGAAGCCCCTGGCTATTTCGGAGAATCTGTAAGCTTCCTCCCTTCTCTGTCGGAAGTCATTGTCAGCGCGGATGTATTCATCCATCTTCTGAAGCAGCTTCTCCAGAGTCTGAGGGGGTTTCCTGGCAAAGTATTGGGCTGAAGGTCCCGGCCGAAGCCCCTTAATCATGGCCTCAATGACAATTTCATTGGGCACTGTCGGCGCTTGTGCCCTCAGGCGTAAGAATCTTCGGACATACGCCTGAAGATATTCTTCATGATCTTGGGTGCACTGGAATAAGGCTTGAGAAGTGACCGGCTTCGTTTGAAATCCTTGAAAACTGGTGATCAGCATCTCCTTCAGCTTCTGCCATGATGTGATTGTTCCTGGCCGAATGGAGGAGTACCAGGTTTGTGCAACATTCTTGACAGCCATGACGAAAGATTTCGCCATGACTGCAGTATTGCCACCATAGGAAGATATTGTTGCTTCGTAACTCATCAGAAACTGCTTCGGATCTGAGTGGTCGTCGTACATGGGGAGTTGGGGTGGCTTGTAGGACGGAGGCCAAGGTGTAGCCTGCAGTTCTGCTGACAGAGGAGAAGCATCATCAAAAGCAAAAATTTCCATGATGGAAATTCTCATACCAGTCATCTTCGTTGAAGAAGCCCTCCTGATGAAGCTCTCTGTGCTGAGGCCTTCGGTTCTGCTCATCTTGAGTAAGATGGCGAACTTCTTCAGAGGCTTCATCTATCTGTCTTTGCAGGTCAGCTAGCCTAGCCATCTTTTCCTTCTTCCTTTGCACCTGTTGATGAAGCATCTCCATATCTCTGATCTCTTGATCCAATTCATCCTCCTGAGGCGTTGGGCTGATGGCCTTCCTCTTCTGGCTTCGGGCCTCCCGAAGAGAGAGGGTCTCCTGGTTGGGATCCAGTGGTTGCAGA
This sequence comes from Zea mays, assembly GCF_902167145.1. Classification (NCBI taxonomy): domain Eukaryota; kingdom Viridiplantae; phylum Streptophyta; class Magnoliopsida; order Poales; family Poaceae; genus Zea; species Zea mays. The sequence continues at coordinate 131,930,473 of NC_050100.1, read as the reverse complement.
GCTGCAGCCCCTGTTGCTGAAGCTTTCTTTGGCGGCATGACGAAGGTCTATGCTTGCCGAAGGTGTTCAAAACTCAAAAAGTGGAAGTGAGTTCACCGGAGGTGGGCGCCAATGTTGGGGACTTGTTCTCAAATGCTAAGAGTTAAGAACAAGGCAACATGAAGATTGTTAAATGTTAGAGTCCTTCGTCCTTCAAGACATTATTTCCCTTCGGATATAATGAATTCTGGACGAAGGTTGTGAAGGAAAAAACCTTCGTAAGCACAATAAATGATGAGGAAGGATTCATATACAAAATACAAAAAACAATATAAACATTATCATCAACTTATTTTTATTGGTATTACCATATCCACAATAACAAATTATAAATGTACCTTCGGTTTGACGGAAAGTAACGGTACAGGCGTGATGCAAAAAGTGAATGCCAAGTCAGCGTGAACAGTACGGGAGTACTGTTCATCTATTTATAGGCAAGGGACGCAGCCCATGTAGAATTACATTCATGCCCTTTACATTTGCTAATAACTCTATAATAATTCTTCGAGGTCTAATGTGCCTTTTCATCTTTAGGTCGGTTCCCCTTCTCTGCTGTCATGCCGAAGCTTTTCTGCGCACAGCTTCGTGATCGCCTTGTCCTTCGTCATAATCACCTTTCGTCTCGCTCAGGCTTCGTCCTGATCATGCTCTTGTGTACTCATGACCCGATTCCGAAGATACCTGTTCGCATACTTCACTTGGAAAACATTGTCAAATCATGTTTTCGAGGACCTTCGGAAGCCGAAGGCCCCCAACAGGAGGCAAAAACCCCTCCCGCATAAAAGTATATTGTTTTTCAAAAGGGAGACCAACATCCTCCCGCAACCACTTCACTATTGAGGTTCATCCTTGGGCACCACATCCTTGGGCACCACCTTAGTGCAAAAACAGCAAAATTCTGCTGTTTACTCACCTACAACAACATGGGTTCGAAAACCCTGAGTACGGAGTGTACTTTCGCAAGTCTTACCCGTTAGAATAAAATACTCTCAAGGATATGCTGGCTTGAGAGAGTCAAGGTAAGGCTTAATCAAGAATCAAGACTCTGTTTGCAAAAATGCTTACTAAATGTGAATCCTTAAAAATCCAGTTTCATTAGCAAGTTAAGTCATTACCTATCACTAGAGTTCTTCCTACCCTAGTTCAAGCACTTGGCCTATACTAGCATCCTTTTATCAACCCTTCTTGTTCACTGGAATGCTACGTGTAAGTCAGTGACCAAGTCTTCATGTCTAAGAAGTAACGACAATCCAAATCGATTAATACTCAGTTGAGGATCTCCAATCACACGACATATGTAGCACTTAACCCTTGCATATGTCAACTCGCCACCGGGGTTCTTAAGACCAGAATGAGTTCACGCCAATCGAGAGCACAGATACACCACCGTCCAGCCTCTTGCCACAGAGGGTACACGCTACTCTCGCCATCTCTCCACTCCCATTGCTTGTTGGCCTTTCTGGTATTAGTCTACCCGAGGCAAAGCTTACCCATGACGAGGCATGTGACCAGTTAAAGGGTCCTCGGTCAGCAGACCTACAACAACAAGGTCCTTAATCGACTCAGACGGAGACACTACACCGAGACTCTCTTCTTGTGCAAGTCACCCGCCCGGTCTCAGGTTTATCATTTTAAACCCAAAGTTTGGTACCTGGCAGAGGTACATCTTTTCCGATGTTGAACCCATCATGGCCATGATGGATCCACCATGAAGTTTTATTTCTGAAAATATCCCATCCACTGTGAAGCATCACCTTTTGTTTTGAAACAAAACATTGTTTTTCTAAAGCAGAACTAAGCATCAGAAAACATTTTAATAAAATAGGTAATCAAGGAATGGTAAATAGTTCCAAGGAAGGAGATGCAGCAATTGATTTAACACCCAACTCCTATCACCTAATGCATCATTCAAGTGATAAAGAGTTTAAAACATCAAGGAGGAGGCAAATGCACCGGGGCTTGCCTTGTGTTGTAGGAGAGTCAGGCTCTGTTCCACAAATACCAAAATAGAAATAGTTCTCGGCAGGTGGATTTTTTCTGTCGATGGAGTAGTCTCTTCCTCTTCAACAGTTATTTCTTCCTCATTCTCTATACATAACCATATATAACCATGAATGCTCATGAAATGCTTATGAAAGTGAAATGATAGAAGAAATACAACAAGTTGTATCTTGAATACAACTTTCCTTCACGGTACACCGGGGAACTAGGGTTTTTGGAGTCAGTACTTAATTTCATAGGGCAGACACTACTTAGAAGACTAGGGTTTTGGGTTTGGGGATCAAACATTATACAAAACATGTCTAACTTCACTCATGGGTTCTAGGTACTAAAATAAGTTCACCCACAAAGTTTTATGATTTTTGGAGCTATCAAATAATTTATAAAATTCAAAAAGACTAGGTTTAGGTCTTCTTAAATACTACATAATTTTATGGTTTAGGCTAAAAATCTTGGAACTATTTTTATTAAATACTATAGAAATTTAGGAGTTCAACAAAATTGGTCTCATATTTTTATCATTTTCCATAATTTTCTATGGATTTCCAAAGTCTGGTAGAAAAAGAAAAAGGAAAAAGGTGAATAGTACTGGGCTGAAACTAGCCCAAGCCGGCCCATGACAGCCGAAAGCGCGCCCGCGTGCGAGCCCACGGTGTCCATCTTGCACAGAGGTTCCTGGTCATTTGAAAAACTCGTAAAGAATCCTCTCCACTGTTTAGCTATCTCACTGACATCTGCATTAAAGCCCCTCCCGTTTTTGTTTCTTTACAACCCGAGACCCCCTACCATGGGCGACGGAGTGTAACACCCCAGGTGTTACCAAGGTGTTGGCTTCCTAATGGCACATATACCTATTATCACATGTGGTTAAAACTTGGAGGAGAGGGAGCACTTAAGACCTTGGAAGCATGAGTGAGTTAAGAAATGCCAAGGACCAAAGTATTACCCAAGCTTTTAGGCAATGATCACCTAGGGCAAGGGAGGATTGAACCTTGGGCCCCTCTCTTGAAGCCTTTAGTTGAGAGAAAGATTAGGCAAATGCACATTTCATGATTTAAACCCTTAACCAAAGTTTAAGAGTACCAAAATGTTTACAAAAGACAGCAAAGGAACTTTACAAAAAGACCCCTATAAGACCCCTAAATCAGCCCCCAAGTGGAGAACACTATGGGATCACCCCCCACTCCTTCTAAGTCCAAAATCAGCCCTAATCTAGAGATCAGGAGTGTTCACCTAGCTAATGGCACCAAAACCCCAGGGTCTAAATAACAAAAAGGAGCCAAATTATCTAAGAAACCTCCTGGAAGAGTTTGAACCCAAGTCAAGACCGTTTGACACGAGTTGGCACTTGTTTTGTCTCGGGTTGAACAGTGAAGACAGACAAGACTTGGCGCCACCATATCTTCTAAACCAGACCCGATCTCCCCTTGGAACTCACATGAACTAGGTAGCCCTAAGCGCAGGGAAGAAATCTTACACATGCCATAGGGCGAGATTCGCACGTTTGGCTGCTCAACAGGCGCAAGAACAAGGGCAGAAAGCAACGGCCACGTGTTCGACGCGCTCTGAGCTCGCCAGAGCACGCCCGACGCGCGCCCCGCGTGCCCCGCGTTGCGCCAAAGCCCAGCTGGCGCCATGGCCCGCGCTCGCGCCTATAAAGCACCCAGGGACCTTGATCGTACCCCTCCGCACGCGCTCGACCTCACCGGAGCCCAAAACCACCGGCGTTTGCCCGTGCACGGCGTGCCCGCGGCCGCCCGATTCCCCCGCCACCGTAGACCGGCCAACAGGACCCTTCCCAACCCCGTCCAGCCCTCGGAGAAGACTGTGCACACCTCGGTGAAGCTCCTCGAGCGAGGAATCGGAGTTTGCTTCGCCGGAGAGGCCAGTCCACGGTCGCCGGACTCCACCCGACCGCCGGCGAGCGTAGACCGTGTAATCCTCTGCTCCATTCTTCAATTCCTTGTGCACACAGCCTCTACGTCACCCCGTGAAGCTCACTGTGCCATTGGATTGAACTAGGTCGCCGTGGTTTGACCGGCACACCCGCCGGCGACGAGAGCACCCGCCTGCGCACGTGGACCGGGCGATTCCGGCCACCCCCGCTGTCGAGCCGTACACCTTTGTGACCACCAGAACCTCCCGGAGCCAACCCCGCCCCTCGCCGGACCTCTCTCGCCGCCGGTAAGCCGCGCCACCCTTTTCTTCTCGCGGGTACTGTTTAAACCTAGGGAGGGGCCGCAGGGGAGAAGAAGAGAAGGCTAGGGGGTTTTGCACAATGTCAGTGACTCGGATGAATAGTAGCGCGAGGGTATAACTGAGAGAGTTAGTTTGAAAATAGCCCGAGGACTTCGGTGCAAAGTGGTTTTTCAGGAAACCTTTTATTAAATCTGATTTAAAATTTAAACAGAACTTGAATAATTCATATCTTCTGTTTTATTCATCCAAATTGAGTCAAACCAATTTTGTCAGATCTTAAATAATATAAACTAGTGAAGAAAAATATAAAACCCCTATGTGCTACGGAAAACTTTAGGGTTCTAAATTAAATACTGATTTGGCCAAAAGCTAAATAATAGGAAGAAAAATAGTTGCACTATTTAACTGAGGTTAAGAAAATTTGGAGAAGTACATGACCACCTACTAACCTATTTAAAAATGATAAACCCCTCTGTACACCCCATTAAGGTAGAGTTTGCTCTTTATTTTACATTATGCTTAAGGTTAAAGAAAATAGGAAAGGTGATTTAAATAAAGAATCAGGGAGCCCCCATATTTTTGTTAGTATACTTATTTAGTGTAGCTTACTAGAAAAATTGATTATACCCTGGTTTAGTATAAAATAAATAGGATACCTTTTATTTTAAGAAAACAAGGAAAACTTAGAAAAACCCTAGAAAAATGACCCCAAGGTGAAAACACCCCAAACCTTGGGATAATTAATGTTTTATTATTAAGAACTTAGGAAAAATATGAAATCTGCTGTTTGACATTTTTCAAATAGCAAGGCAGTAGAAAGTGCCTTTTTGGCATTAAACTTTGGAAAATCACAACTAAATAACCATCCCTTAGCTTTCTGTGATTTTTGGCACAGAAGCTTATTATTACTATTAGATGCCAACAAAAATAACCCTTAGGACAGAACCCACCCTAGTTAAGAGTTGTAGTACAAAGTGGCCCATTTACACAACTTTTGTTATTTTTGTCTAAGGCATAGCCTTTTTATTTTGAACCTCAAATTCCTAGAACAGGCTATATTGACCAATGGCAAGTCACTGTAATTTGTACAGAATTTTTTGGAAAAAAGTTAAACCACTGTTGTAGTTCAAACCTCCACTAGAATTCATAAATAGAAAATAAAGAAAGGAAAATGAATAATGGAAATTAGTGTCATCCTAAAACCCTTGTAAATTGTCCACTGAAATATAAAAAGGTAATACCAATCCACTATGCTTATCCTTAACAAAACCTAAACCTAGAGTGATAAGCATAAACCACTAAAAGCCACGTATGACCAAGAAACCCTAAGTTACTCATTAACTTAGTTTTTCTTCCTTTAGCATAATGTTATTAAATCCTGCATAATCATGACATACATATTCATTGCATTTTGATAGACTGTAACCTCGCTGACGGAGTGTACGTCCTCGTGCCGGAGCAAGGAGCTGCTCAGGAGGTAGCCCCGGATCCAGCACCAGAGCCTGCACCAGAGGATCTGCCTGCCATAGCTTTGGAAGGCAAGCCCCGGTTTATGCATAACCTATTATTTATGCTATTTTACTACACTTAATGAATGTAGGATTGAATGTGCACTTAAGTGTAGGAGTTGTTTGAAACCCTAATTGCATGATCTTAGGAATCCTTTTGAGATGAATACTAGTATGCTAGGTCGAGTAGCTGCTTTATTAATCAGGGTCTCGGTAGAAGTCGAGTGATTTTCTAGCACTCGCGCGAGGTCAGGAATTGGTTGTACCCACCTTCATATCACAATAATGTTGGTCTGTGGACAACAATCCATGGGGATTGGTTGTCTACGGGATGGGAAATTGGAATAAGGATTAACGTGTGGATACCTGTGTCAAGCGTTTGAACGTACTAAGCACATGCCGAGAAATATGGTAAATCGGTAAGCCTAGTACCTGAGTGAACCTGTCCGCAGATTGCCCTCCTCACGCGACCTGAGACGTGGTCTCCCATTCCGGTTATGGTGGGTACAAGTGCGGTCATTGCACGACGGCAGTTGGGGTCAGTGAGGCATTGTACGCCAAGGCGGTGAGCCCCTTTCTGTTGCCAGGGAATCGATGGGGACCGTTGGGGACTTGTTCTCAAATGCTATGAATTAAGAACAAGGCAACATAGAATATTAAATATCAAAGCCCTTCGTCCTTCGAAACATTATTTCCCCTTGGGTATAATGAATTTCGGACGAAGGTTATGAAGGTCATACCTTCATAATCATAATAAGAGACAAGAAAAGATTTATGCATGAAATAGAGAATAACATAATTATTTTAAACATTATTATTGATTTATTTCTATTTCATTTTACTCATATAAATAATGGTAAATTACAGATGTACCTTCGGTCTGAAGAAAAGCAAGGGTACAAGCGTGATGCGAGTGCCAAGTCAGCATGAACAGTACGGGAGTACTGTTCATCTATTTATAGGCACGGGACGCAGCCCGTGTAAAATTACATTGATGCCCTTTACATTTATCAATAACTCTACAGTAATTCTTCAGGGTCTAATTTGGCTTTTCATCTTTAAGTCGGTTCCCCTTTTCTACTGTCATGCCGAAGCTTATCTGCGCATAGCTTCGTGATGATCTTTTCCTTCATCACAATCGCCTTCCGTCCCACTCAAGCTTCGTCTTGACCATACTCTTATATACTCGTAATCCAATTCCGAAGATACCTGTTCACACATTTCACTTGGAAAACATTGTCAAATCATGTTTTTGAGGACCTTCGGAAGCCGAAGGCCCCCAACAGTAGCCCCTCGCAATATTAATTTACTGTACTGATAAATTCATATTGCGATATGGACGAAGGCCTTAAGCCGAAGGTCCGAAAAAACACCTTCCCCTTGCTAGAATAGCAATCAGTCTTTGACAAGGGGGACCCTCCAGTTTTCAACGCTCTGGGCGTATAAATAAGAGCTCATCCCGAGTTATTTGACACGCTCTCTTGCCAACTGTTTTTACTCACCCGACCTTTAGCCTACGCGCAACAACCTTTGCTCGGCCTTTTAAGTTTTAAGGCTTCAGAGTTGAGAGCACTTTCTCAGCGTTTGCAAGGATGTCTGAAGATAACAAAGTTGTTGGTGATTCAAAGCTGGGTCTTTTTGAGGAAATGCATTTGGGTTCTCTTCAATCTATGTCGAAGACTAATACAGAGAAGATTACTAAAGAAATTTTGGAAGGTTTATCTGAAGATACTGGTGACAGCGACAGCTATGATGTGGATAGTGGTGGTGAGGACTCCGAAGATCGACCTTGGCGACCAAGCCATGCGGTTTTTGGCAAATCAAGTATTAAAGAAAATCATCTTGTCAACATGAGGGGAAGATATTTCCGGGACTTGTCCGTTGTGAGGGCCGACGAAGGAGAGAAGACTTGTCCAACTCCTGAGGAAAATGAAGTCGTAGTATTTCGAAGCTTCTTGAAAGCTGGACTACGATTTCCCCTAAGCAGCTTTGTTGTAGAGGTGCTGAAGATATTTGAAATCTACCTTCACCAACTTACCCCCGAAGCAATCATAAGGATGAATATCTTCGTGTGGGCCGTGAGAAGCCAAGGCCTGGAACCTGATGCGAAAAGTTTCTGCAACATACACGAATTGTTATACGAGACAAAACCCTGGGGTAAGGAACAGTATCACAACAATTTTGGCTGCTACAGCTTCGGCTCCCGGTCTGGGTCAAGCTGCCCAGTGCCGACCTTTCGAAAGAGGTGGCCTGGCGACTGGATGACGGAATGGTTTTACGTGAAGAATGACTTGAAATCACGAGAAGATATAAAGAAGATCATTATGCGTCCCATCTGGCAACGCTTCGGCCTGCGGAGGCCGAAGGTGGAAATGAATGAATCAGTCGAAGAATGCCAGAGAGCCTTCGGAGTTGTTTGCTCTTTTATTGGGACGAGGGATTTGGTCCAAGAACACATTGCCTTCAGAGTATGGCCGCTTGTGGAAAAATGGGAAATGCCGCAGGAGACCATTAAAGAGGCTGACGAAGGTGGACTAGTCAGGCTGAAGTACACTTTTAAGTTTGGAGATAAATTCGTTGAGCCAGATGATGACTGGCTAAAAAGCATTGAAACTGTAAGTGATGAACTACTTGGGGTATATTCAAAGGCCGAAGATACTCCATTGTCAGCAGCCTTCGGAGGCCGAAAAAAGAAGAGACTGAACCGAGTGTTTGATGCAATTGGGTTCGTGTACCCCGACTACCACTATCCAATGCGGGGTCAAAAAAGAAAGAACACTTCCTCTGCAAAGGAAACTACTTCAGCCGCTCCTAGTGAGCTGGCGCCGAAGAGAAAAAGGGTAAAGGTTCTCACACACCGGCCACGTTACATTGAACTGGCCACAGTGCCTGAGTTCGCCGGTGAGACCTCTTCGGCCACCGAAGCTAAAGAATCAACTCTGCTGCTAGGAATCAAAGAGCTGGTCGAAGAGCCAACAACAGAAAAGATAGAAGAAGCAAAGACTGAAGAAGCGAAAACATTAGAAGTTTTAAGTGCTTCAGCAAAAATTGAGTCAGAAAAAAGCCAGAAGGGTCCAACAGTGACCCCGAAAAGAAAAAAGGATGGTTAATGTGTTAGATGTTTTGGAGACAATTAAATCTTCGAGCATAACTCCAAAGAAAACCATTGGAACTTGTGAAGTGTCTACTGAAGCCTTTGTTGCTGAAACTTCGAAGCAACAACTTGAAGCTGAAGCTGGGCCTTCAGAGCCCTCCAAGAAACAACCTTTGGAAACCGAAGAAACAAAGGTTACAAAGGCAGCATTGGAAGCCGAAAAAATAAAAATGTCAGAGCCAATTTCGGTTGAAGGAATTGGCACTGCTGCCCCCGAAGCACCTTCCAACATAAGCGATTACATTGTACGACATGCTTCGGGGAAAAACTATCTGAAGAAGAGATTTATGAAGCTAATCACTATGCTAGAGAATTAAAATATCCGAGGGGAGCATTAGTGTTCAATGGAACAGACGAAGATGACTTCCTATACTGCCTCCCTGACAATAAAGAATTATCTGTCTGCCGGGAGATGGCTAGGAGTATGGGGTTTCCGAAGCTTGAAGCTGGATTATGCGCTATGACGAAGGAGGATCTTGCTGATAGCCTTGCATACAATAGCCTGAAGGTGCGAGAATTGTATATTTAGAAATTTACAATTTTTGAATCATTCTTTTATTCTTATACTAATTCTTGTATATATAGGGTTTAATATTTCGTTTTGCTGAGATCGCAAAAGAATGCCGAAGACGAGAGCTATAATATTGCTTTCGACAATCTACGATCAGAGGTTATTAGCCTCAGGAACGAAGCTCTGGAAAAAGATAAAATTCTGCTTACATTGGTGGACAAGATAAAGGAAGACGAAGCTACCTCTAAGGCTCAAGCTGAAGCCCAAAAACATGAAATTAAAGATCTTCAGAAACAGCTAGCCAGAGCTAAGGAAGAGCGTATTCTTGAAGAGACAAAACGAGAGCTTAGTGATCAATGGGCCAATCATTTAGAAATAAATGTTAAAGAGCTTCGTGCATCCCAGAGAAGATGCTATGATAAATCCATAGTGTGTGTCAAGAAGATAAAATCCAGCTTCGCCAACGTTGGCGCATTCTCTAGCGAAGAGAATTTCTCAAGAGGCAATCCCGAAGGTCCGATGGAATGGATCAGTCACGAAGCTGAGGCCTTCGAAGAAATCCTGAATAGCCGCGGAGACATATGTGCTTTTTCAGGTGCTAGAGGAATTGCTACTGTTTTGGAGAAGAAAGGTAATGAGCATGTAAAATCTCTAGCGCAATCCGAAGCTACCTTGTCCTCCGAAGACATTAAAGACCCCTCAGCCGAAGCAAGCATGATCGGCGGAAAATTTTTCACCGATATCTGGGACAATGGCGGTCGAGAAATGGCGCAAGAAATTATTCAAAAGAGCGAAAAAGGCATCCACGATGCTAGAAAAGTAGCAGAAGCTGCCGAGAAAAGTACAAAGCCCGAAGGGCAAATAGGTATTAATTAGTGGTTTTTTTTATTATGTTGTAATTTTTGATTCCAGACTTTGTTCGCGGTTTGTAATAGTAATATAGTCGTATCTTCCCTTCCCTCAGAACCTGCTGAGGCATCTCCGGGCCCCCACCCAAAGGGGGACGATGAAATTAGAAAAATGGCCGAAGCCATTATGGACAAGGTTGTCGACCAGCTACTGAACGAAGCTGCAGAAATAGTTCTTAAGGAGGATTAAATGCTATTGTAGAAACATTTGGAACGTAACATGTGTAATACATTGTAACTTTGAATGTAATATATAATCTATTTATAGTTTAATTCTTTACGATGCATGAAATTTTGCATACATACCATTTTTGAGCCTTCGGCGAAAAAACACCTTCCCTTCTTTTCATGCTTCGTGAAGAAAATCTTTTCTATATCACAAGAATTTGCATACTTCTCTGATGAAGAATATCCAAGCTTTGTGAAATATTCTCCGAAGCTATAAAAAAGTTTTGTGTTGCCTCTCTAATGAAGCTACACTTCTCGATTTATCTTGTGCCTTAGCACGATTTTCTCTTTTCCAAAATATTCTCCGAAGATCAACACTGTATCCCCTTCTTGTTCCACATGCAATATGCTGTATGATGCTTATGTTATGCAGAATGATGTGATGATGTTATGTTATGCAAAATGATATTTGTGCCGTAGATACATATCCCTGTAATAGAGCACACACACTTTTTATATCAGCGCTGACTTTTCGCTGTAAGCCTCCCTTAGGAGCTTCTTCGCCTTTTACTTTCAGCGGAATCAGCGTTTATTTTTCGCTGTAAGCCTCCCTTAGGAGCTTCTTCGCCTTTTACTTTCAGCGGAATCAGCGTTTATTTTTCGCTGTAAGCCTCCCTTAGGAGCTTTTTCGCCTTTTACTTTCGGCGGAATCAGCGCTGACTTTTCGCTGTAGGCTCAGAAAACTTACTCTGCGCTCCCTTAGGAACGACTTTTTACTGTTTCGAACAATTTGCACTGTGTCCGTTAGAACAAATTTTTGATAATACAAAGGTCCTTCATGCCACCATAAATTCGTATGCTTCGGCAACTCAAGCCAATGGAAAAGACATATTTTTATTATGGTAAAAGACGAAAGTGTTACAAGAAATTGAAAAACGATAAAAGACACTTAAACTTCCCATAATTGTTCCTTATTAACAAAAAAGTAATACTGAATGTAAAAATGCAAAAAAACTGCTGTTGAGGTAGGATATTTATCAATAAATGTGCTTCGACTCTGCCACAGTGCTATTGACTGTGCGAGCTTCGGACTCCTCTCTGAAGTCCCTCTGAAGGTGATTGTGTTGACTCCCTTCTGGCTGCTGTCCTCGCTGCGTCGGCGGTGGCGGTGGAGGCTGTTGCCAAGATGCTTGGGGTTGGCTTGCCGAAGCAACATAAGCTGCAGGGTGGTTGCCTACATATTCTGGAATATAAGGCGAATGATACGAAGCAGTATGCATGACCTGCTTCGGCTGACTTTGTTGCGCTGCTGCTTCTGCTATCTCCTTCTGCAACTGGATGGTAACGTGGCACATCCTGGTGGTATGGCCCTTGTCTTCACCACAGAATAGGCAGTAAATTTTTCTTGGCTGATCTCCAAATGTTCCCCCGAAGCCCCTGGCGCCTCTGCCCCTTGGCGCTGACGGCCGAAAAGAACTTTGCTGCTGCCCCGAAGCTTGTGAAGAGTATTGTGGCCTTTGCTGCTGGCTCTCTCGATCATCACTTTGAGTAGAGTTATGAATTGACCTAACATGCCTCGGGTGAAATCTTCCTCCGAAGCCCCTGGTCATCTCAGAGAACCTGAATGCTTCCTCCCTTCTTTGGCGGAAGTCATTGTCAGCTCGAATATACTCGTCCATCTTCTGGAGCAGCTTCTCCAAAGTTTGTGGTGGCTTCCTGGCAAAGTATTGCGCTGAAGGTCCCGGCCGAAGCCCCTTAATCATGGCCTCAATGACAATTTCATTGGGCACTGTTGGCGCCTGTGCCCTCAGACGCAGAAACCTTCGGACATACGCCTGAAGGTATTCTTCATGGTCCTGGGTACACTGGAAGAGAGCCTGAGCGGTGACTGGCTTTGTCTAAAATCCTTGGAAGCTGGTTATCAACATATCCTTCAGCTTTTGCCAAGAGGTGATTGTCCCTGGCCGGAGAGAGGAGTACCAGGTCTGAGCGACACTCTTGACGGCCATGACAAAAGACTTTGCCATGACTGCAGTATTGCCACCATACGAAGATATGGTTGCTTCATAGCTCATCAAAAATTGCTTCGGGTCTGTATGACCGCCGTACATGGGGAGCTGGGGTGGCTTGTAAGACTGGGGCCATGGTGTAGCCTGCAATTCTATTGATAGAGGAGAAGCATCATCGAAAGCAAAATTTCCATGATGGAAATCTTCATACCAGTCGTCCTCATTGTAAAAGCCTTCCTGATGGAGCTCTCTGCGCGGAGGCCTTTGGCTCTGGTCATCTTGAACAAGATGACGAACCTCTTCGGAAGCTTCATCTATCTATCTCTGAAGGTCAGCTAAACGAGCCATCTTCTCCTTCTTGCGTTGCACCTGTTGATGAAGGATCTCCAGGTTTTGGATTTCCTGATCCAAGTCATCTTACGGAGGCGTTGGACTAACAGCCTTCCTCTTCTGGCTTCGGGCCTCTCTAAGAGAAAGGACATCCTGATTGGGATCCAACGGCTGCAGAGTAGCAGCCCCTGTCGCTGAAGCTTTTTTCGGCGGCATGATGAAGGTGATGCTTGCCGAAGGTGTTCAAAGCTCAAGAAATGGAAGTGAGTTCACCGGAGGTGGGCGCCAATGTTGGGGACTTGTTCTCAAATGCTATGAATTAAGAACAAGGCAACATAGAATATTAAATATCAAAGCCCTTCGTCCTTCGAAACATTATTTCCCCTTGGGTATAATGAATTTCGGACGAAGGTTATGAAGGTCATACCTTCATAATCATAATAAGAGACAAGAAAAGATTTATGCATGAAATAGAGAGAATAACATAATTATTTTAAACATTATTATTGATTTATTTCTATTTCATTTTACTCATATAAATAATGGTAAATTACAGATGTACCTTCGGTCTGAAGAAAAGCAAGGGTACAAGCGTGATGCGAGTGCCAAGTCAGCGTGAACAGTACGGGAGTACTGTTCATCTATTTATAGGCACGGGACGCAGCCCGTGTAAAATTACATTGATGCCCTTTACATTTATCAATAACTCTACAGTAATTCTTCAGGGTCTAATTTGGCTTTTCATCTTTAAGTCGGTTCCCCTTTTCTACTGTCATGCCGAAGCTTATCTGCGCATAGCTTCGTGATGATCTTTTCCTTCGTCACAATCGCCTTCCGTCCCACTCAAGCTTCGTCTTGACCATACTCTTATATACTCGTAATCCAATTCCGAAGATACCTGTTCACACATTTCACTTGGAAAACATTGTCAAATCATGTTTTTGAGGACCTTCGGAAGCCGAAGGCCCCCAACAGGGACGGTTGATGTGTGTGGGGACGGAGTGCCCCTACATGTCGTGTGTTTAGGTTTACCTTGCAAGGATAAAAACTCGATTCGAATCGTCTGCTTCTCGCAGCTAATGAGACTGCTTGATCCATTGTACTACATTGAGTAACAAGTGGAAAGATGATGAGTTGATACAAGATGTTGATTGCTAAAAATGTTTGCTACTATGTATGAGTAGATAGTACATATTTAGCCTTAAGAGAGTCACACTTAAATTTGACAAAGCTAAAACTTGATTTAGAACTCAGCTAGTGCTTTTGGCAACCAAACCCCACAGCCAAACAACTGCATGTCTAGAGGTAGAGGAGTAGACTCCTCACACCGGGTAAGTCTAGCTGAGTATTAGTATACTCAGCCTTGCTTGTGGCACAATTTTACAGGTTCTTTGGAGGACATGGTTGCTAGAGTGACTTGGCCGTCCATCTTGCCACCGGGTTGGACTGTCGAGTGGGGCTCCGCCTCGGCTGAGGAGGAGCATGAGGAGTGATGGGACAGGCTTCCCCATCCCTCCATTTATTTATCGTTAGTTTTATTCCGCTGCACTTCGAACAATGACAGCTACTTTTGCAAAAACTCCGATGATGATGTAATAATTTAATACTCCTTAATGTATGGTTTTATGCTTTATTGTATTTGCTCTGTGACTCACCATCGAGTGAGATTGTGGTACTTGATCTTGTCAGTGGCCTCGTCGGACTAGATCCGAGGGATTTACGGGTTATTCCCATTTAAGTGTGGTCTAGCCTCTAAGGCGGGACTTAGGCACTTAAGTCGGAATAATTCGGGCAGTTCCGCCACAGCTGGTATCGGAGCTTGTACCACCACAGAGGAATCAATAAACTATAAATACCATCTTTTTCCAAAGTAAAACTTGATAGAAACAAATGTTGGATAGATCGTAGGACGATCAGGATAGACCTAGGACGTGAAGCCTTAGGATGATAGAGGGGTAGTTAGGTGGCTAAGTGATTAGGCCCTACAGGCTACTATAAGGGATGGGAGTCCTTCCCTATTCCCTTTACATTGATGTGAGGTCGTTCAGGATGAGCATGCATGCATTCTTAAATTAAACAAATGGAAAATTAAGTAAGGACTTAAATACCAAATGATGACCTACTAAGTACCCCGGCACCATTGTTATACTTAGAGAGAGGCTGAGTTGTGTTTCCTTTTTCTTTTTATAATTCTTTTTCTTTTACTTACGCTTAACCGTACACAGATGACTTCCCACGGATCCTCAGACGACGGGAATGCACTGTCCCACACTGACAGGCTTGCACGAGAGGGCTTTCCCCGCATATTGTGGGAGGTACTTCAGGGGGCCGGATACACGACACCTCCTCAGTACACGGTGCAGCAGTTCGAGAAGCACCGAGTGCCCCACTGTAGGGTGAGGATGACCCTGGAGCCTCATCCCCTGCAACCAGGCTGGCGTTCGCTGGACTCTGAGTCCTTTGGATACCGGGCTGAGGATACGATCGAGGCGATTGCTCTGCACGGGATTGACCACTTTCTGTGGATTCCACCCCTTGGAGCTGTCCACCCACCCCATTGGCTTGTTCCCCACGGAGAAGGAGGACAACCTAATGTGGAAGGACCGAGTGGAGCATGCCAAGGACATCTGGGCTATCTACCCAGGTCAGACTGCTCACTTGACAGTGCGGTGCATGAATGCCCTGTACCGTCTGCAAGTGATGAGTGGTGAGGCAATGTCCCATCTGATGGCATTGTTGGAGGCAACTAAGATCACCCTGGACAATAGAGAGGAGCTTGTGGTTGATTTGTCCACTGAGATGGTGGAAAAGGACTTGCAGGTGGAGCAGCTGTCGAATGAGATCCAAGAGCTGGAGGAATTAGTGGGAACAAGGGAGAACACCATCGAGGTTCTCGAGGATCAGCTTATCAACACCCAGCAGCAGCTTGCCGAGGCTAATGAGCACCTGGATATGCATCACCAGGAGATCCAGGATATGGAGGCTAACGAGGACGTAGACATTGAGGGAGGAGAGGAGCCTGCCTCCAGCTTGGACACTACTGGCTTAGGGAGACCACCTTCCCCTGAGTCGAGTGTTGCCTCGTTCGCTCACTAGGTATCAGGAGTAGGGCTAGATGTCGGTAACGGTGGGACTCCTCAAAGATAGCTTAGCTTTTGCACCCTTGGGGTACTAGGCTAGATAGAGTTGAGTCTTTTGGGCTATTGATGTAATCGTGATAAACTCTTTTGGAAGCATGGTTGATGGATGATGTTAGTCTTAATTTGAGAAGAAAAGTTTATGCCTTGTGAAATCCTTTATATTTATGCAAGAATCTATCAATTTTGCCTTTTGACTCTTTCATCGCGATTGAACCTTGAACCTTGAAGATGTGTTATTGAGAATATATGTGATTTTTCAGATGGCCGGGAGAGCGCGTCGTGGTCAAAATGAGCGTGTTCCTCCACCGCCGCCACCGCCTCCCACTCTGCAGGAGCTTATGGCTCAGCAGAATGAGATTTTGAGGCAGCTAGCTCAGCGCCAGCCACCACCTCAGCACTATGGTGGTGGAGATCATCAGCGTCACCCCGCGGCAGCCACCTACTAGGAGTTCCTCAGTATCCAGCCTCCACTGTTCACCAGGGCAGAGGACCCACTTGATGCAGATGTATGGTTGAGAGTAGTGGAATCCAAATTCCCGCTACTCCATGGAGTTTGCTCAGAGGTCACTAAGGTCAGGTTCGCCACCCAGCAGCTTCGCGGACCCGCAAGGACTTGGTGGGACCATTTTCTTGCTATGCAGCCAGATGACCAAGAGGTGGAATGGAGAGAGTTCAAGGCAGCTTTCAGGGGGCACCATATACCAGCCGGAATTATGGACCGAAAGCTCAACGAGTTCCTGGCGCTCACTCAGGGCAACAGGATAGTGTTACAGTATGCTCAGGCTTTCAATGACCTCTGCCAGTATGCCGGGTATCATGCAGACACGGACGAGAAGAAGAGAGACAGGTTCAGGAGGGTGCTCAGCACTAAGCTCCGTGACCGTCTCAACACAGTTAGGGCCAACAGCTCTAATGAGTTGGTCAATATGGCCATCTCCCAGGAGGACTGTATCACCGCTCATCAGGCAGAGAAGAAGAGGAAGACCCCTATGGCAGGACCTTCAGCTTAGCCACAGCGTTTCAGGATTGTGTCTTACACTCAGAACAGGGGGCCTCAGCGGCAGCAAGGACGATGGGTGATCCGACCACAGCAGCAGCAGCAAGCACCCAACCGTACCCAGTTTCCAGCTCAGAGGAACAATCAACAGCAGCAGCAGTATCGCCAGGCAAATGACAACAGGTGTTTCACATGCGGCAACACCAGACATTATGCCAAGAATTGCCCCAGAAACCAGCAGAGGCAGGGGCAGAATGTTAATCAGAACCAAGGCAAGAGGCAGAAGGTGCAAGTGAGGCAAGGCAGGCTGAACTTCACCACCATGGCTGATATTCCAGAGGGAGCACCCGTCATGACTGGTATCTTTACAGTTTTGAATTATCCTGCTATTATTCTTTTTGATTCTGGTGCATCGCATAGTTTTATCAGTGCCAAATTTAGTGCCAAGTGCCAGTTACCTTTTCACCACACCAATGGGGGTATCACAATTTCAACACCAGGAGGCAGGGTTGCCACCTACCAAATCAACAGGCAAGTGCCTATAAAATTTGGTAGTCTTGTGATAAGAACCACCCTTCTCATCTTAGGATTGGATAGCGTGGATATTATATTGGGAACTGACTGGTTGACCAGGCATCAGGCAACATTGGATATTGCAGCGAGGGCCATTGAAATTCACTCCCCTGCTTATGGCGAGACTATTTTATATTTGCCTGATCAGGGTTGTACCCGTTCTTGTGCTTTCGTTATGATAGAATCCCAGTGGAAAAGATCCCAGTGGTTTGTGACTACCTAGATGTTTTTCCGAATGAATTGCCAGGAATGCCACCCGAAAGAGACATTGAGTTCGCTATTGAATTGCAACCCGGGACTGCTCCTATCTCCAATAGACCCTATAGGATGCCTCCCGCGGAATTGGCAGAATTGAAAAAGCAACTGCAGGAGTTGTTGGACAAGGGGTTTATTCGCCCAAGTACTTCACCATGGGGATGTCCTGCTTTATTTGTGAAGAAAAAGGATGAGAGTTTGAGAATGTGTGTTGATTACCGCCCTCTCAATGCGGTGACTATCAAGAACAAATACCCACTGCCCTGCATTGATGTTTTGTTCGATCAGTTGGTGGGGTTACCATCAGATCAAAATTTGTACCAGTGATATTCCCAAGACGACTTTCTCGACCAGATATGGGCTTTATGAGTTTTTGGTGATGTCTTTTGGGCTGACCAATGCCCCGGCTTATTTTATGTACCTGATGAACTCAGTATTCATGCCAGAGCTGGACAAATTCGTGGTCGTTTTCATTGACGATATTCTGGTACATTCCAAGAATGAAGCCGAGCACACCAAACATTTGCATACTGTACTTCAGAGGCTGCGTGACCATCAGTTGTATGCCAAATTGTCTAAATGTGAATTCTGGCTAAAGGAAATTAAATTCTTGGGTCACACAATTTCTCAGGATGGGATATCTGTTGATCCTGAGAAGGTACAAGAGGTAATGGATTGGAAACCTCCTACCACCGTACGGCAGATTCGGAGTTTTCTCGGTTTGGCAGGGTATTATCGACGATTCATTCCGGATTTCTCTGGAATTGCCAAGCCAATGACTGAACTGTTGAAGAAGGGAGTCAAGTATAATTGGAGCCAAAAGTGTGAAGATGCCTTTCATACACTGAGGTAGCATTTGACAACAGCCCCAGTGCTGGCTCAACCTGATAAACCAAGCCCTTTGAAGTTTATTGTGATGCTTCCGGTACAGGATTGGGATGCGTCTTAATGCAAGATAACAGAGTAATTGCTTATGCCTCCCGAGCACTCAGACCCCATGAGCAGAACTACCCTACACATGATCTGGAGTTAGCAGCCGTGGTTCATGCTCTCAAGATATGGAGACATTACTTGATGGGAGCTCACTGTAACATTTACACTGATCACAAGAGCCTCAAATACATTTTCACTCAGGCAGATCTGAACATGAGGCAGAGGAGATGGTTAGAATTAATCAAGGACTATGATTTGGAGGTGCATTACCATCCTGGCAAAGCCAATGTTGTGGCAGATGCCTTGAGCAGAAAGGCCCAGTGCAATTGTATGAGCATGGATGCAAGAGTTACCACCCTGTGTGATGAGTTGTGCAAATTGAACCTGGAGGTTGTTTCTTCGAGTGATTTAAATTATATCTCGGTGGAGCCCACACTGCAAGAGCAAATAGTCAGGGCCCAGATTGAAGACAAGGGTGTACAGGTTATCATAGAAATGATCAAGCAGAAGGCGGAGAAATACAAGTGCTTCCGTCAAGACAGCAAGGGGATTTTATGGTTTTGGAGATCGATTGGTTGTTCCCAAGGACCCTGAGCTCAGAAAGAAGATATTGGATGAAGCTCACCTTTCAAAATTCTCCATGCACCCTGGCAGCAACAAGATGTACCATGATCTCAGATCCTTATACTGGTGGACCAGAATGAAGAGGGAAATTAACAAGTACATATCCGAGTGCGATACCTGCCAGAGAATCAAAGCCAGTCATCTGAAGGCAGCAGGCCCTTTGCAACCCCTTCCCATACCATCTTGGAAATGGGAGGACACTTGCATGGATTTTATCGTGGGATTGCCCAATACCTCCAGGCACCATGATTCCATTTGGGTTATTGTGGACAGATTGACCAAGACCGCTTATTTCTTACCAGTGCATACCACCCACAAGACAGAGAAGTATGCAGAAATTTATGTTGATCAAATAGTGCGGTTGCATGGTATTCCAAAGACCATTGTATCTGACAGAGGAGCACTGTTTGTGGCACGCTTTTGGGAGCAGCTACAAGAATCACTTGGGACCCAGGTAATACGAAGCTCAGCATACCATCCTCAAACAGATGGCCAGACGGAAAGGGTAAATTAGATTTTGGAAGACATGTTGCGGGCATGTGTACTACACTATGGATGGATTGGGACAAGTGTCTTTCTTTGGCAGAGTTTTCTTATAATAACAGCTACCAGTCTAGTCTGAAGATGGCACCTTTTGAAGCCTTGTATGGGAGAAGGTGTAGGACCCCGCTAAATTGGTCTCAAGCAGGAGAGAGGGAAATATTTGGGCCAGACTTAGTACTTGAAGTAGAGGAAAGGGTCAGAGTTATTACGAAGAACTTAGAAGCTGCTCAGGCCAGGCAAAAAAGTTATCATGACAAGAGAAGGAAGCCTCTACAGTTTGAAGTGGGAGACCATGTTTATCTTAAGGTATCACCCACCAAGGGTGTCCAGAGATTTGGAATCAAGGGCAAGTTAGCTCCTCGCTACATTGGACCCTATGAGATCAAAGCAAATTGTGGACCCGTGGCCTATCAATTGGAATTGCCACCACACATGTCAGCAGTTCACAACGTGTTTCATGTATCTCAGCTGCGGAAATGTGTCCGCCTTCCCACTGAAGTGCTACATGAACCAGAAATTGAGATAGAACCAGACTTATCTTATCAAGAGTACCCCGTCAAGGTATTGGATCAGAAGGAGAGATCATCGCGGGCAAGGTCGATCAGAATGTATAAGGTTCAGTGGAGTCACCATTCAATGGAAGAAGCTACATGGGAGACCGAGGATTTTCTACGCTCTCGCTTCCCCGACTTTCTGCCCAAAGGAGTCGGTACGTAACCCCAAAACCCCACCCCCACCTGCCCTTTGAATACAACTATAAGAAAAACTTAGATAACAAGGGTAGTCTAAGTTGTGGATTTAACTTAAAAAGGACTTCCTTCTGAAGTTGCAAAGAGAATGACATTCGAAGAGCAGTTAACAAGAGAAACTTGGGCAAAAGAAAGGGGTAGCACACCAACACACCTTCACGACACCCCTCCAAGGGACTCTACCTAAAATCTCGGGACGAGATTCCTTTAAGGGGGAGGGCTGTAACACCCCAGGTGTTACCAAGGTGTTGGCTTCCTAATGGCACATATACCTATTATCACATGTGGTTAAAACTTGGAGGAGAGGGATCACTTAAGACCTTGGAAGCATGAGTGAGTTAAGAAATGCCAAGGACCAAAGTATTACCCAAGCTTTTAGGCAATGATCACCTAGGGCAAGGGAGGATTGAACCTTGGGCCCCTCTCTTGAAGCCTTTAGTTGAGAGAAAGATTAGGCAAATGCACATTTCATGATTTAAACCCCTAACCAAAGTTTAAGAGTACCAAAATGTTTACAAAAGACAGCAAAGGAACTTTACAAAAAGACCCCTATAAGACCCCTAAATCAGCCCCCAAGTGGAGAACACTATGGGATCACCCCCCACTCCTTCTAAGTCCAAAATCAGCCCTAATCTAGAGATCAGGGGTGTTCACCTAGCTAATGGCACCAAAACCCCAGGGTCTAAATAACAAAAAGGAGCCAAATTATCTAAGGAACCCCCTGAAGAGTTTGAACCCAAGCCAAGACCGTTTGACACGAGTTGGCACCTGTTTTGTCTTGGGTTGAACAGTGCAGACAGACAAGACTTGGCGCCACCATATCTTCTAAACCAGACCCGATCTCCCCTTGGAACTCACATGAACTAGGTAGCCCTAGGCGCAGGGAAGAAATCTTACACAAGCCATAGGGCGAGATTCGCATGTTTGGCTGCTCAGCAGGCGCAAGAACAAGGGCAGAAAGCAACGACCACGTGTTCGACGCGCTCTCAGCTCGCCAGAGCACGCCCGACGCGCGCCCCGCGTCGCGCCAAAGCCCAGCCGGCGCTATGGCCCGCGCCCGCGCCTATAAAGCACCCAGGGACCTTGACCGTACCCCTCCGCACGCGCTCGACCTCACCGGAGCCCAAAACCACCGGCGTTTGCCCGTGCACGGCGTGCCCGCGGCCGCCCGATTCCCCCACCACCGTAGACCGGCCAACAGGACCCTTCCCAACCCCGTCCAGCCCTCGAAGAAGACTGTGCACACCTCGGTGAAGCTCCCCGAGCGAGGAATCGGAGTTTGCTTCGCCGGAGAGGCCAGTCCACGGTCGCCAGACTCCACCCGACCGCCGGCGAGCGTAGACCGGGTAATCCTCTGCTCCATTCTTCGATTCCTTGTGCACACAACCTCTACGTCACCCCATGAAGCTCACTATGCCATTGGATTGAACTAGGTCGCCGTGATTTGGCCGGCACACCCGCCGCCGACGAGAGCACCCGCCTGCGCACGTGGACGGGGCGATTCCGGCCACCCCCGCCGTCGAGCCGTACACCATTGTGACCACCAGAACCTCCCGGAGCCAACCCCGCCCCTCGCCGGACCTCTCTCGCCGCCGGTAAGCCGCGCCACCCTTTTCTTCTCGTGGGTACTGTTTAAACCTAGGGAGGGACCGCGTGGGAGAAGAAGAGAAGGCTAGGGGGTTTTGCGCAATGTCAGTGACTCGGATGAATAGTAGCGCGAGGGTATAACTGACAGAGTTAGTTTGGAAATAACCCGAGGACTTCGGTGCAAAGTGGTTTTCCAGGAAACATTTTATTAAATCCGATTTAAAATTTAAACAGAACTTGAATAATTCATATCTTCTGTTTTATTCATCCAAATTGAGTCAAACCAATTTTGTCAGATCTTAAATAATATAAACTACTGAAGAAAAATATAAAACCCCTATGTGCTACAGAAAACTTTAGGGTTCTGAATTAAATACTGATTTGGCCAAAAGCTAAATAATAGGAAGAAAAATAGTTGCACTATTTAATTGAGGTTAAGAAAATTTGGAGAAGTACATGACCACCTACTGACCTATTTAAAAATGATAAACCCCTCTGTACACCCCATTAAGGTAGAGTTTGCTATTTATTTTACATTATGCTTAAGGTTAAAGAAAATGGGAAATGTGATTTAAATAAAGAACCAGGGAGCCTCCATATTTTTGTTAGTATACTTATTCATTGTAGCTTACTAGAAAAATTGATTATACCCTGGTTTAGTATAAAATAAATAGGATACCTTTTATTTTAAGAAAACAAGGAAAACTTAGAAAAACCCTAGAAAAATGACCCCAAGGTGAAAACACCCCAAACCTTGGGATAATTAATGTTTTATTATTAAGAACTTAGGAAAAATATGAAATTTGCTGTTTGACATTTTTCAAATAGCAAGGCAGTAGAAAGTGCCTTTTTGGCATTAAACTTTGGAAAATCACAACTAAATAACCATCCCTTAGCTTTCTGTGATTTTTGGCACAAAAGCTTATTATTACTATTAGATGCCAACAAAAATAACCCTTACGACAGAACCCACCCCTAGTTAAGAGTTGTAGTACAAAGTGGCCCATTTACACAACTTTTGTTATTTTTATCTAAGGGATAGCCTTTTTATTTTGAACCTCAAATTCCTAGAACAGGCTATATTGACCAATGGCAAGCCACTGTAATTTTTACAGCATTTTTTGGAAAAAAGTTAAACCACTGTTGTAGTTCAAACCTCCACTAGAATTCATAAATAGAAAATAAAGAAAGGAAAATGAATAATGGAAATTAGTGTCATCCTAAAACCCTTGTAAATTGTCCACTGAAATATATAAAGGTAATACCAATCCACTATGCTTATCCTTAACAAAACATAAACCTAGAGTGATAAGCATAAACCACTAAAAGCCACGTATGACCAAGAAACCCTAAGTTACTCATTAACTTAGTTTTTCTTCCTTTAGCATAATGTTATTAAATCCTGCATAATCATGACATACATATTCATTGCATTTCGATAGACTGTAACCTCGCTGACGGAGAGTACGTCCTCGTGCCGGAGCAAGGAGCTGCTCAAGAGGTAGCCCCGGATCCAGCACCAGAGCCTGCACCAGAGGATCTACCTGCCACAGCTTTGGAAGGCAAGCCCCGGTTTATGCATAACCTATTATTTATGCTATTTTACTACACTTAATGATTGTAGGATTGAATGTGCACTTAAGTGTAGGAGTTGTTTGAAACCCTAGTTGCATGATCTTAGGAATCCTTTTGAGATGAATACTAGTATGCTAGGTCGAGTAGCTGCTTTATTAATTAGGGTCTCGGTAGAAGTCGAGTGATTTTCTAGCACTCGCGCGAGGTCAGGAATTGGCTGTACCCACCTTCATATCACAATAATGTTGGTCTGTGGACAACAATCCATGGGGATTGGTTGTCTACGGGATGGGAAATTGGAATAAGGATTAACGTGCGGATACCTGTGTCAAGCGTTTGAACGTACTAAGCACATACCGAGAAATATGGTAAATCGGTAAGCCTAGTACCTGAGTGAACCTGCCCGCAGATTGCCCTCCTCACGCGACCTAAGACGTGGTCTCCCATTCCGGTTATGGTGGGTACAAGTGCGGTCACTGCACGACGGCAGTCGGGGTCAGTGAGGCATTGTACGCCAAGGCGGTGAGCCCCTTTCTGTTGCCAGGGAATCGATGGGGACGGTTGATGTGTGTGGGGACAGAGTGCCCCTACATGTCGTGTGTTTAGGTTTACCTTGCAAGGATAAAAACTCGATTCGAATCGTCTGCTTCTCGCAGCTAATGAGACTGCTTGATCCATTGTACTGCATTGAGTAACACGTGGAAAGATGATGAGTTGATACAAGATGTTGATTGCTAAAAATGTTTGCTACTATGTATGAGTAGATAGTACATATTTAGCCTTAAGAGAGTCACATTTAAATTTGACAAAGCTAAAACTTGATTTAGAACTCAGCTAGTGCTTTTGGCAACCAAACCCCACAGCCAAACAGCTGCATGTCTAGAGGTAGAGGAGTAGACTCCTCACACCGGGTAAGTCTAGCTGAGTATTAGTATACTCAGCCTTGCTTGTGGCACAATTTTACAGGTTCTTTGGAGGACATGGTTGCTGGAGTGACTTGGCCGTCCATCTTGCCACCGGGTTGGACTATCGAGTGGGACCCCGCCTCGGCTGAGGAGGAGCATGAGGAGTGATGGGACAGGCTTCCCCATCCCTCCATTTATTTATCGTTAGTTTTATTCCACTGCAGTTCGAACAATGACAACTACTTTTGCAAAAACTCCGATGATGATGTAATAATTTAATACTCCTTAATGTATGGTTTTATGCTTTATTGTATTTGCTCTGTGACTCACCATCGAGTGAGAATGTGGTACTTGATCCTGTCAGTGGCCTCGTCGGACTAGATCCGAGGGATTGACAGGTTCTTCCCATTTAAGTGTGGTCTAGCCTCTAAGGCGGGACTTAGGCACTTAATTCGGAATAATTCGGGTAGTTCCGCCACACGGAGTAGTGACTCCGGCGAGCCCGTACCGACTGGATAACTCAACTACTGATGCTCCGGTGCAGTTGACACCTAATTTGACCCCTAATGATCATTACCCCTCAACCAATTTCAAGGTTCTAGCCCCTAATCTCCCACGGTGACAGCGCGATCAACGAACAAATTGAGGCGTTCCCGGTGATCCAACGTGTTCTAGCCAATTGGCTGGGTCGAGAAGCATCAAGAGCACATAGGAATGCCAAAACAAGAGTGAGGAGGGCATGATTGGACCTGTGGAGAGCTGGCCATGGTGAGCTCACACAGTACAGTGTTCTTGACCGATTTGGGGGAAATCTCAAATTAGAGCTCTCTAGTGGACAATCCGAGACACGAGTGGGTGCGTTGGATGCTTGACTACCTAGCGGAGCTATGGCACGCTCAATTTATAGGGCCCGAGGGTAGTGGCTCCTAATTTGGGCATGGCGCGCTGGCGGCCGGAGAGAAAGAAGATCACTGGTGGCTTAGTCGTGGAGCTCGCCGGTGCAACGACTCTAAAGAGGTGAATCTAGGTGTGCCACTGTAACTACCATGTGGTAAAGAGCTACGGCGTGGCATAAGTAAGATCATAGGAGTTTCCACGACGACACCGGCGGTCCGGCCACGTCGCACGGCTACAGGCGTGGTGATAAGCTTCCTCTGCGATCAAATACGCTCCCCTGCAAGATCTTTTTACCTCTCCATGGATATCCACTGCGTGCCAAGCACGAATCACGGTGACCGGCGCGAATCCGGGCGCAAGGTCACCGGCGGCGAGGGGGACTGAATCCTGAGATCTTTCTGTGGCACTGTACCATCAGAACACCATTCAGTCTGCCTGACAAGGTCAATTGGAGGGCATTAATCTCTGATTTCTGTGTAGCAACTTGTTAACCTCTCTATAACAAAGTTCTTGGCCTACAATCCAGCTACAATCTTGCTATAGTAACCATACTCAAACACTCACTGGATTATCTTCAAAAGAGCTCCCAAAGTTCATCCCAAGTCACTGTTAGTAAAATTTCAGATTATGAGTTGACTGACAGCCAGACTTTAGACCTATTTATCTCCCAATTTTGTATGACACCAAGGTTTAATCACTTAAGAAAAGTTATGCTCCTATAGCAGCTCTATAATCTTGATGTATTGACCTAGGGAAAATTCTTTATGTATTAAAAGATATAAGGCTCCAAAGATGCTTCAAGTTCACTAAATTTCAGACATAGGCATATGGATGTATGGGGTGTCCTTTTGCAAATAAGTCCAAATCCCACAATTTGACTTGCAAATCCTTACATGTGAGGAACACAGGATTTGTGGTGTTCTATTACTTTGGTATTTGCGCTTGGGTCCAAAAGTGCACAAGATTTGCACTTAACCCCCTAGGGTTCTAGTTTAGGGTTTTGCAGGGCTTTTAGCACTTTAGGGTTTTGATGTTACTAAAGTCCATTAAAGATGATATCTTATGATCATTTCTCATGTCTTTTGAGGTTTTCAAATATTTGGGCTTCACTTATATCCATAAGCCATGATCTAGGGTTAAACACTTTACTCTAGGGTTAACCACACATCAAGTCATATCAGTACAACTTGTTTGAAATTTTTACCTAGTGAATGCATCCTAGGTGTGTCAAACACATGATATGCCAATGCTCATGATGTTATGCTCAAGTTTTAGTGATAGTAACACCAGGGGTGTGTAACACCCTAAAATCATGCCTTGATTATTAGGGATAGTTCTTCAAAATATTTAGTTAAAATGTCTTTTAAATAAGGCATTTTAATGGTTTGGGATCATTTTCTTAAAATAAATAAATGATAATAGTAAATTTTAATATGGTGGTTCATAGCTAAGAATAGATCTTGAAACAAGAATTTGAATTATGAGGTACATAATAATAAATAAAAGTAGCATTAAATTTTGATATCTCAAATAGAGCATTGACTTTTTGAATATAATATTTCAAACTCAGAACGTGATGATAGAAATATTTATTTTATTAATTTGGGTAAAACTATTCTTTCATGGATGATACATTGAGAAGTTGTACCCAAATGAATAAAATAACTAACATACACATGGATGACTTTGCATTACATGCTGAGCTTTACTTGATGGTGCATTGTGTTTGAGGTTGGAATTTATTCAAAACTGAAAGTTTAGATTTAATTTGAATCTAGGAAACTAAAAATAGAGATTAGAAAAGAAATAAGGAGCAGAAAATAAGATGGAAAAAGGGAAAGATCACTCACCTGGGCCTCGGATCCTACATTCGGCCCATCCCGCGCCCTCCGTCCGCGGCCACTGCTTGGCGGGCCACTCATGGCAGTCTCTTCATCTCTATCCTCAAGTTACGAACTCAGACTCAACAGAATTCCGATGATCCGCACAACATTGGTCGGAATTGATTCGCGTGCTCCTCGGGATTACAGTATCCGTTCGGCTGTATAAGAGCATGGCCACACCCCCACCCTCGCGGCTCAACCAGGAGAGAGAGAGTTGAAGCCGCCATTGTAGATTCCTCACCGGCGTTGGGTCTGGGCCCCTACCGAGCCTCCTGGGCGCTCCCTGAGTTGCGCGGAATGCGTCCGAGTTGCCTCCAAGTCAGCTCGGTGGTCGGGTCCTCGCCGGGCCGAGCTAGTAGCTTCTGCGCCCCAAATTTACTCGCCGGGAGCGGGGTTCGTCGGGGAGTCGCTCGGTGCCGCGGACTGGTGCCTCGGCGTCGCCCTAACCCTGGTATGACCAACTCATGCCTTCTCTCTCGAATTCATACCGAGTAGCACCGATCTATGTAGGAAGAACGTCTCTGGTAGATCGTGAATTGCTCATCGGCGTTGCGCGTGGTAATGGACCTGCGCCTTCCCGTGGGTACCGCGTGGTGTCGTGTTCTTCCCGATTAGCAGACTCCGACCAGACTCATGGTGTACCAGCAGGAGTGTAGCGCCCTTGGGGTGTGTGCTTAGGCGTCGAGAGTGAGAGAAGGGTGGTGCATGAATGACGCCGCCGTGCGGATGAACAGGGGTGCCTCTGCTCAGCCGTGGTCGCGAGGTGGGAGAAGCCCTCTGAGCCGTTCATCTCAGACCAAGGGTCAAGATTAGAATGTGGGGCGGTGTTGTGTGGGCTGTTGATCTCACTGTGGACGGCTACGATTGGATCATGGCCTTCCAGCGCGGGCGTGGGATGTTAGCCGTAGATCTCGGATCGGGCGGCCGCCAGCGCTTACCGGTTCGCTTAGACGTAGGTTTAATCTGGCGCGTCAGTCATTGATCCAACGGCCGAGAACCGCCTGTAGCCTTGCCGTGGCAATCTTCGTAAAGAGCCCCTGCACTTTTTCTTAAATAACCCGCCATCCACCTTCACTGTGCGCTGAGTCTAGGATTTTATGCGCGCAGCCCCCTGATCTTTTCGGGAAATCGAGGCCCAGTCCAGAAGGGATTAAAACTAGAGAAATAATTATAGAAATTAGTTTTTAATTCTAGAAACTTGAGAAATTCATATATAATTCATGTTAGCTCCAAATTGAGTCATTTCAGTTGCAATAATTTTGTATTAATATTTTATACCAACTAGTAACACTGTTTAGCCATGAAACTTGAATTAAAATTATTTATTTGGATTAAGCTATTCTAAGCACTAAATGATTTCCGAAATCATAACTTGGTAACCGCAACTCCGAATTTAGTGGTTCTTATTTCTACGATCTCGTAACGTCGCGTAGATCATTATTATGCAGTATGTTCTTATGTTTGGTGTGATGTTAATTTTGCCTATACCATGTCTGTTTGTATTGCTATGACTAACAGTGAGGTTACGAGGATCTGAAGTTCATCCTGTCACCTGGAATCTCAAGTCCCAGGCAAGTTGTGCCCTTGATCACTTCTTTTTACCCAGCCATGTTCTGATTAATCATAATGATCTGCATAGGTTAATTTTGATGGGACCCAATAGGTTACCCTAGTTTGTCTATCTTTATACCTTGTTTACCACTGAACTTTTGGGTAGTACTTGCTAGTGCTTTATGTGGTTTTGGGTATGAAGATACATTATTCATGATCACACTTTTATTATCTGTTTATTATTACTGTTCATGATAAGATCATTATGGTAATTGGAACATGGAGAACCACCCGGGAAAACAGTGCTACCACAAGGGTTTAATGGGACGCCCTTGGCCGATTAATTAGGAAAGCTAGTGGAAGACTACCTTACCCGAAAGGGGCAAGGGCAGTAGGGGAGTGGTCAGTGTAGGGAGGCCCTCGGGAGGATTTTGCTGCGATGGCGGTCCTGCAAGGGATTCCTGCATTGGAGCTTCCTATAAACTGTAGCGGGTTTTCTGAAGCTAGTGGAACTTTGTAAAGGCCTCGTAGTGTTACCCTGCCTCGCCTCCTCGGTAGAGGTGTATGGGAAGTCGCGATCCCTTGGCAGATGGGTAACATGACTTGTGGGTAAAGATGCGCAACCTCTGCAGAGTGTAAAACTGGTATACTAGCCGTGCTCACGGTCATGAGCGGCTCGGACACTCACATGATTAATTTATGGAACTTAAATTCAATTTGTCATATGCATTGCATCGCAGGTGATGTTGTTACTCTTGTTCTACTACTTAATTGGGTTGGTATTTACTTATACTTAGTAATTGCTAATAAAATTTTGACCAACTTTAAAAGCAATGCTCAGCTCTAACCATCCTCTTTGGTAAGCCTTACACTTCACGTGAGCTCCCATCTTTGGCGAGTTCATGCACATTATTCCCCACAACTTGTTGAGCGATGAACGTATGTGAGCTCACTCTTGCTGTCTCACACCCCCCCCCCCACAGGTCAAGAACAGGTACCGCAGGATGAGGCGCTTGGAGGATGCTGTGACGAGTTCGTGAGAGGTCTAGGCCGTCGTCTCCCACTCAACTTTGGGTTGCTGGACCGTTGTCTCCTTATAATGTAATTATTTATTTTGTACCGAATTCTTGTTATGTAGTAAAGATGTGACATTCGATCCTGTGCCATGATTCATCATATGTGTGAGACTTGGTCCCAGCACACCTGGTGATTATGTTCGCGCCCGGGTCTTGGTGCCCCGAATTCCGGGTGTGACAGAAGTGGTATCAGAGGAATGTTGACTGTAGGACGAAACCTAGATAGAACTGGACAACCATTATCTACTTACCTTTGCTACTCTGATTCTTTTCTAAACTTTTCTTAATCTTTTCTCATCTATTTCCGCTTTACTCTGATTATTCTTACCTTTTCCTTCTAAAGACAAAAAGTGGATTTCACACTTTGAAATCCCGTGCCTAAAGTGACCTTTAGGAATAGGAGACCTACTCTTAGGAACAAAAACAAAACTATTTTTATAGGTATTTGTATGCTTGAATGTTTGTTCTTATGATACTTGTTTGATTTGGATCTTTGATTGAGTGTGATTAGTTGTGGAGTAATGT
The DNA here is from genome assembly GCF_902167145.1 of Zea mays. Classification (NCBI taxonomy): domain Eukaryota; kingdom Viridiplantae; phylum Streptophyta; class Magnoliopsida; order Poales; family Poaceae; genus Zea; species Zea mays. The sequence continues at coordinate 131,899,833 of NC_050100.1, read as the reverse complement.
CCACAATCACATCTGCATATACATATAGAAAAAAAACGGTTATAAAAATATCTAAATGAACTAGGTTATCCCTCATCAAAGAATCTAGCCTAGCAAAATCCATCTTATCTTGAAAAAGTCTATCCTACACTCATAGATCCATCTTATCCTAAAAAAATAGATTCTCATCTTATCTTGAAAAGATTTATCTTATCCTAATAGATCTATCTGACCTCAAAAGATTCTACCTTATCCTTATGGATTCATCTTACCCCAATAAGCATATTTATCCCACGCTAGTGTAACAACCATGATCTAGCCTAAAATAAATAAGATCTTATCTAGTAAAACTAGTCACACCAATCTAACCTAGATCTGATCTAATCTAAAGTGACTTATCAAACATGTTAGATAATACTGATGAAATAGATTAGACTCTACTCCTATAGAACGGGTCTTAACTTAGTTCACCCTGTACTAAATTAAGAATGACAGATCGACTTGGCCATATGCAACTACCTTAAACCATCCAATAGTTGCATAACCCCACAATTTTAACCTAGCAAGAGATTCTAACCTACCTACACCATATAATCCATCCTACTCACATATATAGTCACCATATGTCCTTAACTCGGATGGCAACTCCAACAAGAAAGGCCAAAGGATACCAACCACGGCAAAGAAGGATAAGCATCAACCCAAGACTTCAAAGATCAAGTTGAATCGCCAGCGGAATCAAGATCCACAGTTCAGGATGAAGTCTTTCCTTATTATACTCTTCCTTGCCACAACCTATACTTGCCATAATCGTACCTCATCTGACATAATAGATGGCTATACACATATATATATATATATATATATATATATATATATATATATATCTACATTTTCCAAATCATCTACTAGCGAGTATAAAAAAAACTTGAAACAAAACTTTTGATTCCTAAACCAAACTGGTTGCATCCCTTTTTCTTACAAATCTCGAGGACGAGATTATTTTTAAGGGGGGTAGGATTTGTAACACCCTAAAATCATGCCTTGATTATTAGGGATAGTTCTTCAAAATATTTAGTTAAAATGTCTTTTAAATAAGGCATTTTAATGGTTTGGGATCATTTTCTTAAAATAAATAAATGATAATATTAAATTTTAATATGGTGGTTCAAAACTAAGAATAGATCTTGAAACAAGAATTTGAATTATGAGGTACATAATAATAAATAAAAGTAGCATTAAATTTTGATATCTCAAATAGAGCATTGACTTTTTGAATATAATATTTCAAACTCAGAACGTGATGATAGAAATATTTATTTTATTAATTTGGGTAAAACTATTCTTTCATGGATGATACATTGAGAAGTTGTACCCAAATGAATAAAATAACTAACATACACATGGATGACTTTGCATTACATGCTGAGCTTTACTTGATGGTGCATTGTGTTTGAGGTTGGAATTTATTCAAAACTGAAAGTTTAGATTTAATTTGAATCTAGGAAACTAAAAATAGAGATTAGAAAAGAAATAAGGAGCAGAAAATAAAATGGAAAAAGGGAAAGATCACTCACCTGGGCCTCGGATCCTACATTCGGCCCATCCCGCGCCCTCCGTCCGCGGCCACTGCTTGGTGGGCCACTCATGGCAGTCTCTTCATCTCTATCCTCAAGTTACGAACTCAGACTCAACAGAATTCCGATGATCCGCACAACATTGGTCGGAACTGATTCGCGTGCTCCTCGGGATTACAGTATCCGTTCGGCTGTATAAGAGCATGGCCACACCCCCACCCTCGCGGCTCAACCAGGAGAGAGAGAGTTGAAGCCGCCATTGTAGATTCCTCACCGGCGTTGGGTCTGGGCCCCTACCGAGCCTCCTGGGCGCTCCCTGAGTTGCGCGGAATGCGTCCGAGTTGCCTCCAAGTCAGCTCGGTGGTCGGGTCCTCGCCGGGCCGAGCTAGTAGCTTCTGCGCCCCAAATTTACTCGCCGGGAGCGGGGTTCGTCGGGGAGTCGCTCGGTGCCACGGACTGGTGCCTCGGCGTCGCCCTAACCCTGGTATGACCAACTCATGCCTTCTCTCTCGAATTCATACCGAGTAGCACCGATCTATGTAGGAAGAACGTCTCTAGTAGATCGTGAATTGCTCGTCGGCGTTGCGCGTGGTAATGGACATGCGCCTTCCCGTGGGTACCGTGTGGTGTCGTGTTCTTCCCGATTAGCAGACTCCAACCAGACTCATGGTGTACCAGCAGGAGTGTAGCGCCCTTGGGGTGTGTGCTTAGGCGTCGAGAGTGAGAGAAGGGTGGTGCATGAATGACGCCGCCGTGCGGATGAACAGGGGTGCCTCTGCTCAGCCGTGGTCGCGAGGTGGGAAAAGCCCTCTGAGCCGTTCATCTCAGACCAAGGGTCAAGATTAGAATGTGGGGCGGTGTTGTGTGGGCTGTTGATCTCACTGTGGACGGCTACGATTGGATCATGGCCTTCCAGCGCGGGCGTGGGATGTTAGCCATAGATCTCGGATCGGGCGGCCGCCAGCGCTTACCGGTTCGCTTAGACGTAGGTTTAATCTGGCGCGTCGGTCATTGATCCAACGGCCGAGAACCGCCTGTAGCCTTGCCGTGGCAATCTTCGTAAAGAGCCCCTGCACTTTTTCTTAAATAACCCGCCATCCACCTTCACTGTGCGCTGAGTCTAGGATTTTATGCGCGCAGCCCCCTGATCTTTTCGGGAAATCGAGGCCCAGTCCAGAAGGGATTAAAACTAGAGAAATAATTATAGAAATTAGTTTTTAATTCTAGAAACTTGAGAAATTCATATATAATTCATGTTAGCTCCAAATTGAGTCATTTCAGTTGCAATAATTTTGTATTAATATTTTATACCAACTAGTAACACTGTTTAGCCATGAAACTTGAATTAAAATTATTCATTTGGATTAAGCTATTCGAAGCACTAAATGATTTCCGAAATCATAACTTGGTAACCGCAACTCCGAATTTAGTGGTTCTTATTTCTACGATCTCGTAACGTCGCGTAGATCATTATTATGCAGTATGTTCTTATGTTTGGTGTGATGTTAACTTTGCCTATACCATGTCTGTTTGTATTGCTACGACTAACAGTGAGGTTACGAGGATCTGAAGTTCATCCTGTCACCTGGAATCTCAAGTCCCAGGCAAGTTGTGCCCTTGATCACTTCTTTTTACCCAGCCATGTTCTGATTAATCATAATGATCTGCATAGGTTAATTTTGATGGGACCCAATAGGTTACCCTAGTTTGTCTATCTTTATACCTTGTTTACCACTGAACTTTTGGGTAGTACTTGCTAGTGCTTTATGTGGTTTTGGGTATGAAGATACATTATTCATGATCACACTTTTATTATCTGTTTATTATTACTGTTCATGATAAGATCATTATGGTAATTGGAACATGGAGAACCACCCGGGAAAACAGTGCTACCACAAGGGTTTAATGGGACGCCCTTGGCCGATTAATTAGGAAATCTAGTGGAAGACTACCTTACCCGAAAGGGGCAAGGGCAGTAGGGGAGTGGTCAGTGTAGGGAGGCCCTCGGGAGGATTTTGCTGCGATGGCGGTCCTGCAAGGGATTCCTGCATTGGAGCTTCCTATAAACTGTAGCGGGTTTTCTGAAGCCAGTGGAACTTTGTAAAGGCCTCGTAGTGTTACCCTGCCTCGCCTCCTCGGTAGAGGTGTATGGGAAGTCGCGATCCCTTGGCAGATGGGTAACATGACTTGTGGGTAAAGATGCGCAACCTCTGCAGAGTGTAAAACTGGTATACTAGCCGTGCTCACGGTCATGAGCGGCTCGGACACTCACATGATTAATTTATGGAACTTAAATTCAATTTGTCATATGCATTGCATCGCAGGTGATGTTGTTACTCTTGTTCTACTACTTAATTGGGTTGGTATTTACTTATACTTAGTAATTGCTAATAAAATTTTGACCAACTTTAAAAGCAATGCTCAGCTCTAACCATCCTCTTTGGTAAGCCTTACACTTCACGTGAGCTCCCATCTTTGGCGAGTTCATGCACATTATTCCCCACAACTTGTTGAGCGATGAACGTATGTGAGCTCACTCTTGCTGTCTCACACCCCCCACAGGTCAAGAACAGGTACAGCAGGATGAGGCGCTTGGAGGATGCTGTGACGAGTTCGTGAGAGGTCTAGGCCGTCGTCTCCCAGTCAACTTTGGGTTGCTGGACCGTTGTCTCCTTATAATGTAATTATTTATTTATTTTGTACATAACTCCTATTATATAGTAAAGATGTGACATTCGATCTTGTGCCATGATTCATCATATGTGTGAGACTTGGTCCCAGCACACCTGGTGATTATGTTCGCGCCCGGGTCTTGGTGCCCCGAATTCCGGGTGTGACAGGGTGTTACAATAATGCTTCAAAGGATGAAGGTCCTTAATGTTTAACATTTGTGTTGTCTTGTTTTTGATTCACAACAATTGAAAACATGTAACCAACATTGGCGCCCACCTCCGGTGAACTCTCTTTCATGTTTATAGCAATGGCTTCGTAAAGTCATCAAGCTGCGCCACCTTCGGCGACGAAGCTTGTCCTTCCGATCACATGTGGTTCAAGTTTCGAACCATCCAACAAGAAGCATAAGAAGGAAGCCCAAAGAAGGGTACAACATGTTGGAGTACAAGGACCCTACATCAAATCCAAATGGTCTCATGTGCCAATCACATTCAATCAAGAGGGCCTTCAACTCAAGGATTATCCCCACAATGATGCCATTGTTATATCCTGTGTCATAAAAGGATTTTTTGTCCATAATGTCCTGGTGGATACAGGTAGTGCAGCAGATATTATCTTTACAAAGGCTTTCAGACAAATGCAAGAGCAAGAGGACAAGATACATGATGCAACACATCCTCTGTGTGGCTTCAGAGGAAAACAGATAGCAACACTTGGAAAGATAACAATGCCAATCACTTTTGGTTACGTGCACAACTCTAGAACTGAACAAGTTGTGTTTGACATTGTAGACATGGACTACCCCTACAATGCAATCATTAGAAGGGGAACAGTGAATGTGTTCGAAGCAATACTACACCCAACGTACTTGTGCATGAAAATACCATCAGATCAAGGTCCAATTGCCGTACATGGAAGCCAAGAGGTTGCTAGAAGAGCCAAAGGAAATTGGACAGATTCCAGGGCTATTCACAACATAGACAAAGCTGAAGCCCATCGGCAGCACAAATACATAAGAGATAAAGCAGCTTCGGCGGACCAACCAAAATCCATGCTTCTGTGTGAAGACATAGCCAAACATAAAGTGTTGTTTGGATCCCAGTTATCTGAGGAGCAAGAAAAAACTCTATCAAAGTTCTTATTCAACAATAGAGATGTCTTTGCCTGGTCAGCTAATGATCTATGTGGTGTCAATAGAGACGTCATTGAACATTCTCTCAATGTTGATCCTACCATCAGGCCAAGGAAGCAGGAGCTTCGGAAGATGTCAGATGATAAAGCCAAAGGAGCAAGAAATGAAGTCAAAAGACTTCTAAGTGCTGGAGTAATCAGAGAAGTGACATATCCAGAATGATTAGCCAATACCATAATGGTAAAAAAAGGCCAACGTGAAGTGGAGAATGTGTATTGATTTCACAGATCTCAACAAGGCGTGCCCGAAGGATGATTTTCCTCTTCCTAGAATAGACTCCCTTGTAGATGCGGCAGCTACTTCGGAGCTCATGAGTCTGCTAGACTGTTACTCAGGTTATCATCAGATTTGGATGAAGAAGGAAGATGAGCCCAAGACAAGCTTCATAACCCTTAGTGCAACATATTGCTATTTTTGTATGCCAGAGGGGCTCAAGAATGTTGAGGAAGCTTCAGCAGAATGATGTCCAAGGTGTAGAGTACCCAAAATGGCAGAAATGTCTTGACATATGTTGATGACATCAAGTCAAGAGTACGAAGCAAGAAAATCACATTGCCAATTTGCAAGAAACATTTGCCAACTTCAAGAAAGCTGGCCTCAAGCTGAACCTAGAAAATTGTGTCTTCAGAGTAAAGAAGGGCAAATTCCTTGGCTGCCTGGTATCAACAAAAGGGATCGAAGCAAACCAGAGCAAGATAGAAGCCATACTTCGAATGGAGCCATCAAAGTCGAGAAAGGGTGCTTAGAGATTGTCAGGAAGGCTGGCATCATTGAATAGATTTATCTCAAGATCGGTAGAGAGGAATCTACCGTTCTTTGAAGTGCTAAAATCAGCCGAAGTCTTTCAATGGAGACCAATCCAACAAAAAGCCTTCGAAGACTTGAAGCAGTACCTTATACAGTTAACAACCCTAACTCCACCTTCATGAATGCTTGTTATAATATTACATTGTAATATTTTTTTACGAAAAATGAAGACCTGTTCTTCATGACCTTCGTCCAAGATCCATTATCTCTGAAAGAAGATAATGCTTCGAAGGACAAAGGTCCTTTACGTTTAATATTTGTGTTGCCTTGTTTTTGATTCATAGCAATTGGAAACAAGTAACCAACAGGTATCATTTACATGACTTCTCCAGATTTTGATTAGACCATATTACATATCTTATGCTTCTCGTGTTTCTATAAATGCATGTGTTGTTAAAATATATATTTTACCTATACATAGGGGGAGTTAGTCTAATCAATCATATCTTGTTCCTCTCTTTCTCATGTGCTTTTCCTAAGTAGAGAATCTCCGACAGGGGAGTATATTTTCTTTTATGACAAAGGGGGAGAATATTCTTTCAAAGTGGGAGAACACTCTTTTAGGGGAGTAATCTTTTAGAGGACAAGTCTTATTTGCTTCCTATATGCTTTTAGTGTCTTCCTTTTCAGTGTTTGATTCCAAAGGGGAGAAGTTTTAGGGTCCAAAGCAATTCAAAATGTATCAAACACCAAACACCACCCAATTTAAAAATTTAAAATATTGAGCTTACAAGTGGTTTTTATTCTACATGTATCTTTGGTCTAAAATAGGAAGTATGTGGATTATGGAGTTAGGGGGAGGCTTAAGTCAATAATCTCACATTATGGGGACACTCATGCATCCTAGCAAGTAGATTGCATATTTTAATCAAAACATTTGCTATATTTGCTTGCTTTGGTTGTGTCGTAATCAATCACCAAAAGGGGGAGATTGCAAGGAAAATGGACCTCAACCCATTTGACTAATTGATTTTGGTGTTTGATGACCAACATAGCCTGTGAACTAATGTGTTTGCTAGTGTTTGTTTTTGTAGTTCACAGGATACGAAGAGGATTAGACTGAGGCTCTAAGGATGCAACACCTCAAAAGAAGACCTAAAATATGCGTAGAAGTCCAAGACTCAAGACCAAAAGAAGCCCAAGGAAACAGTGAAGAAATCCAAGAAGAGGGCAGTCAACCATCACTTTGGTGGCTCACCGGACATGTCTGGTGTGCACCAGACAATTTGTGCAGAGAGGTCCGCATCTAAGGACTCTCGGGCGTTGTTGTACCAGACTGTCCGGTGTGCACCAAACAGAGCCAACGGTTGGCTCTAACTGTCGACTGCTACAGACCTCAACGGTCAGCTGACGTGGCCAGGACATCTCCACTGTGCACCGGACTGTCTGGTACGCCGACTATAGAATGAGCATTTTTCTCTGTCCAACAACTATAATTAAGGGGAGGCTATTTATACCCCCAACCAGCCATTTGAAGGTATGGGAGCCCAAGCAACATACCAACACATGCTATAGACATTTCCATGTGCTCAAACACCCAAGTGCTTAATAGAATCACTCGGTGATTAGCGTAGGTGCTTTGTGAAGTGCTTAGGTTAGTTAGACCGCTTATGCGCTTGCTTTGGTGAATCCCTAGTTAGTTGAGTGTGTTTAGAAAAACCCACATAACCCCTCGATCTTGCGTGAGTCATTGTAATATTGTACTGAGTGGGACAAGAGTATTGTGAGGCTGTGACAACCGACTTTTGTGTCATGGCCGCCATCGTGTACCGGAGGGAATGAGGCCCGTGTCGTTTTGGCCAGAAGCTTGATAGTGGAGACGGTGGGGAGCGTCCAAGAGGAGCTGGAAGCGGAGCACCACTTGTGCGTGGAGAAGGCCCGTGGCTATCTATGGAGTTACTCGACTATGGTGCTTGGCCCTCCCATGGCTACCCTTTGTGTAGGGGCACCAACGAGGATAAGTCAGGACCTTGCGTGGTTGTGAAGTTACCACATCATTTACTGCTAATGCATCGTTGTGCTGCCAAAAAATTTGACCACAACCGAAGCTTGCTCACTACATTCTCAACCGAAGGATCCTTTTGCTCTAGCTTCATGACAAGAGGGAGCTTTGGCAAAGATAAAAAAATTTCAACTTCGTTAAAACGCAAGAAATTCAACATCAAATGGCCATGGTGTGTTCAACAGCTAGGGTTACTGGGTTACTCACGACAGAGAGGAAGCCGAAGCTGCTGAAACTGCTTCGATCTCCAAAGTTATGAAGCGGTCGGGATTCGTTATGAATGAAGGCGCTTCTGACGAAGAAGCACCCGCTGCTGAAGCCGAGCAGGCAGATATTGAAGATGGTGATGCTAATGAAGAAGAGATTGATTATAACATCATTATGCCTTCGAAGCCCAGCCATTTGGATTTTGGGAAATCTACTGTGTCTGAAGCTTATATGACTATGATGACGAAGCTAGGCTACTTCAGAGAAGCTGAGAAGGGGTTGGATCGCTTTGGCGGGGAAGAGACTATCCCGAAACCAGAAAATGATGAAGTTGAAGTTTTTAAGAGCTTCTTCAAAGCAGGGTTGAGATTTCCTCTGCACGGAATGATTGCAGAAGTCTTGGAAAAGTTCGAGATTTACCTTCATCAGTTGACCCCTAACGCCATTGTTAGGCTCAGCGTGTACATCTGGGCTCTCCGAAGTCAAGGGGTAGAGCCGCTCGCCGAAGCATTCTGCCGAGTACATGAACTTCACTATCAGACGAAGGCTAGAGAAGACGGATTGCATGAGAACTTTGGCTGCTATAATTTTGCTTATCGAAAGGATATGAAGACACCGGTGGTCAGCTATCGTACTAAATGGCCGACCGGTAGGAAATCTGAATTGTTTTATGTTAAAATTGATGAGAAAAATGAGAAGCTAGTTCAGAGCCCGCTAAAGCTAATCTTCAGGCTGACTAGGCCTCAGTGCAACATGACGCCAGGGGATCCATGCCAAGATGTTGTGTACGAGTTTAGAATTGTGTCTGAACATATTGGAACTAGGGATCTAGTCCAGGAATACCTAGCCAACAGAGTATTCCCAACGCTGAGGGGGTGGAGTATGCCGAATCTTGAAGGAGAGAAGAAGATGAGTGAACTCGTTTGGCTGCCCTATCACTTTAAGTTCAAAAAGCACTTCAAGGAACCCTACCAAGAATGGTTGGATACGATCGAAGTTATGTGAAATGAGATTTTAGGGAACTATAAGAAAAAAGAATACCAGTTGATGACTGCAGCCTTCGGCTCCCGACCGAAGCGAAGATTGAATCGGGTAATGGATGCTCTACATTTTGAATATCCTTATTATGAGCGATTGAACAAGAGCGCCGAAGGGCCAAAAAGAAAAAGAGTTGTCAGTGTTGTGGGCCGTCAGGCCGCTAGAATGGTAAAAGAAGATGAAGAAAACCTGAAGAAGAGAAACTTGAGCCCTGAGTCGAAGGCAGTTGCTCTGAAGAAGAGAAAAGCTATGGCTCCAAAGCAGAAGGCGACTGATATAGAAGAAGAAACTCCTGCAACACCTTCTGCTACCGACGTGGAAGAAATTTTAAAGGTAATGGCTGAATCCTTGCCTATCAAGCTAAGTCCACTGGGGCCACATCCGACGAAGCTTTTTCAGAAGAAGAAGGAGCCTTCGATAGCGAAGAAGGCAGCTAGGCCTAAAAAACGAAGAATTATTACTGTGACAGAAGCTATTGAAGAGACACCACGACCGTCTTCGGCTTTAAAGGCACCAGCTGTCGAGAGCACTATAGCTACCGAAGTTGCACCCACTGAGGCTGCAACTGCCGAAGCTGAACCGGCCAAAGATGCAAATCTAGAAAGCACACTCTCTAATATTGATAAGATACTTCTTGACATGGCCGCAGAAGAAGCTGCTACAGCTGCCGAAGAGGCCGTGGCCACAGTGCCTGAGAAAGAGAAGGAAATAACCGGAGATGCTTTGGAAGAAGAAAATTTCAATTTTCAAAACTTAATTGGACAAGAATTGTCGAAGGCTGAGAAAGAAGATATGAGAGACTATGCCATATCCTGTGGGTATGAACCAGGGGCTCTACTCTTCGGTGGTGTGGACGATGAAAGCTTGCGCTGTCTCCGAGACCGAATTGGAGCGAAGGTTATCAGTACTCTGTCGAAGAGTATTGGTTTCCCGAAGCTTGAGACAGACATTAGCCGCTACCGACGACAACATATCGTCGGTAGTTTATTCTATTCTAATTTCAAGGTAAAAAACTTTTCTTCGACTTTTTATTGTTTTTAACAACGAATGTGTTTTCTAACGAAGGTTGTTTTTGCACAGAGTATGCTATTGAGTAAAGCTTTGAGAATGCAACAGGATCTTGAGTATAAAAAGCATGAAGTTATAATTGAGGGTTTAGAAGGCAAGATAAAAGATCAAGCAACTGCTCTTGAAAAGAAGGATTTCGAACTTCAGACAGCAGTGGGTTTACTGACAGAAGCTGAAGCTAAAATTGCAAAGTTGAATACGGAGCTTCTCTCAAAGTCAGAAAGCTTTGAACAAGAAAAGCAGAAATTTGATGCAAAATTTGAAGCTGAGGTCGAAAAAAGTTCAAATTTGCAAAAATCATTGACAGAGCTTCAAAATAAATGTCTGGAGTTCAGCAACCGATGTGTGCAACGGCTGAAGCAGATCTTCAATTCGGTTGGAGCCGGCTATGAAAAATTTAGTCCTTCGATTGAAGACCTACCAGGGGCCTTCGAACATATTGAGGGTGAAATTGATGCTCTAGATGAAATTATAGCTGGACACGGCGATTTCTGTGCCCTGGTAGCTTCTCGGGGCACAGCTGTTGCCTTCCTGAAATCTGGTTGCACACATGGAAAGATTGTCAATAGACCCAACTTTAGCTTATCACCAGCAGATCTGATTGATATTCCCAGTCTTGCCCGAAGCATAGGAAACAGATTTATAAAACTAGTATGGACAAAGGGTGGACGAAGCTTAGCTGGTGACGAAGCTCAAAGTCATCTTAAGCCGGTAACAAAATCATACCTTGTGCTTACCTTTTCCTTTAAACTTGAATTTTCCTTATAACACTTTAATATGTATAGGATGACGAAGCCGAAGAGCACAAAGCCGAAGCTTAGCAGACGATCCGAAGCTCAATAGATGGTGATGAAGCTTGAATAGCTAGCTGTGGAAAAAACTCTAAGAAGTCTTGTATTAACCTTTATAAGGAATATTGTAATTTAAGAATTAGATTCTACTCTGTAAATTTTGTCCATACCTTGTAATATATTTTTACCTTTTCATCAATGTGTGAAATGCTTCGATGTGAACGAAACTTGTACTTTTTGAGCCGAAGGCGAAAAACACCTTCCCTTCGTTTCGTACTCAATGAAGCATGATTCTGCTTTCGAAGCTGCATTCTTAGAGCCGAAGCAACTGTCTGTTATTGTATAATATGATGATGATGATCCTATGTATGTCTAAATGAATGTTTATGTATGCAATGTATGATGTAATGTATCATGCAAATGAGTGCCCAAGCACACACATTCGAAGCTCCATCCACAACCTTCATTCCCTAAGGAATGACTGAAATCTCTTTGCCGTTTATTTTTCGGCTGCACCGTTTATTTTTCGGTGTAAGTTCTGCATTCCTTAAGGAACGTCTTTTGAACTTCTTTGCCTTCTATTTTGGCGGTATTCGCGTTGACTTTTCGCGCTTTGCCTTATATTTCAGCGGTATTTGGCTCTGCATTCCCTAAGGAACGACTTTTGAGTAGAAAACTTACACTGTGCTCCCTTAGGAACGGCTTTTTGTAGCTTCGTCATGCTCTGCATCCCCTTAGGGACGACTTTCGAGCTTCTCCCTGTTCTTTTTCTCTACACTCGATGGTGCATGCCCAGATTTTACATTTACATATTTTGGGGGGATTTTGCTCTCGTGGAGCTGAATAAAAAAGGAAAGGATTACAAACTATGGCCCCATTAAAAACCTTTCTCCCTCTTCGGAAAGGAAAAGGGTGCCATAGAAAAATAGAAAAAGATTATATGAATCTATACATAATACCACCGAAGCTCATCCGCATTCCAAGACCTAGGAATATCATTGCCATCCATATATTTTAGTCTATAAGAACCGGGCCTTGACGAAGATACGACCAGAAAAGGTCCTTCCCACTTCAGCTGTAGTTTGCCTACTGTGTCCGGATTAGCCACTCTCCGAAGCACCAGATGCCCTGGCTTGATATTTTTCAGCCGGACTTTTCTGTCGCGCCATTTTATTGTTTTAGCTTGATATTTATTAATATTTTCCATAGCCTGAAGTCTGATCCCTTCTATAGTGTCTTTTACCGCATGATAATCAGCTTCGTCTTCAGTCGAAGCTGTTGTTCTTATTGACCCCGTTTTAGCTTCTTCTGGGGTTATGGCTTCGTCACCAAATAATAGCTTGAATGGCGTAAAACCTGTTGATCTTGATGTAGTTGTGTTGTGGCTCCACACCACTTTAATCAACTCTTCCGGCCACTTTCCTCTAGGCTGGTTAAAAATTAACTTCATTATTCCTGTCATTATAATACCATTTGCTCTTTCGACAAGTCCATTTGATTCTGGATGTCCGACTGATGCAAAAATGGATCTTCGTGCCGATTTGATCACAGAATTCCTTGAAGGTTTCGGCATCAAACTGCGTTCCATTGTCCACAGTTATAGCCTTTGGTACGCCGAAGCGACAAACAATGTTTTGCCAAAAGAATTTCTGGACTGTGACCGAAGTTATTGTGGCCAAAGGCTTCGCTTCAATCCACTTGGAAAAATATTCTATAGCCACCACAACATATTTTAAATTGCCTTGTGCTGGTGGAAGTGGACCTAACAAATCCAGGTCCCATCTTTGCAATGGCCAGGTTGGTTGTATCAGTTGGGTTAACGACGAAGGTTATTTCTGGTCTCTTGCGCATTTTTGGCATTTTTCACATTTTTGAACCAGATCTGATGCATCCGAAGCTGCCTTCGGCCAATAAAATCCTTTTCTGAAGACTTTCCCTAGCAAAGATCTAGATCCAATGTGAGATCCACACAATCCTGCATGCATTTCCTTCATCAATTCTATACCATCAGCTCTGGATAGACACTTGAGCAGTGGAGAGCAGACTCCATGTTTGTATAACTCCCCCTCTATTATTACATATGGTCGTGCTCTTGCCTCTATTCTCTTGTTATAAGCTTCCTCATCTGAAAGCAGTTGCCTTGGAGAAAAGATATAATCTCAGTCCTCCAATCTTCACTATGAACAGGAGATATATTGAGCACTGCTCTTTCGAGAAGTTCCACCGAAGGTGCTCTTATTGTCTCAAAGAATACTTCCGAAGGTAAAGGCAGCCCTTGTGCCGCTGACGTAGCTAGCAGATCAGCGTCCTCATTTTCTCCTCGTGGAATATTCTTGACAGAAAACCCTTCGAAAGAAGCTTCAAGCCTTCGAACTGTATCCAGGTATTTCTCAAGCTTCAGGTCTCTTGCTCTACAACTCTTGTCAACATGACTAGAAATAACTTGGGAATCGGTTTTAAGAACCGCCTTTCTTATCCCCATTGCCTTTAACTTCCGAAGCCCCAAAAGCAAAGCTTCGTATTCAGCAATATTATTTGTGCAGCTGAAATCAAGTTTTACTGCATTTCATGTTCTGACTTTGGAAGGTGCAACTAAAACAGCAGCTGCACCTGCCCCGAAGGTTCCCCAGGAACCGTCGCAGAACACTGTCCAAGCTTCGGCATCTTTATTTGCTTCTTCTTCCTGAGCCCCTGGCGTCCAGTCAGCGATGAAGTCTGCTAACGCCTGGGACTGGATCGAGGATCTATGCACATAATCAATGCTGAATTCGTTGAGTTCCGCAGCCCACTTTCCAATCCTTCCAGTAGCTTCTTTGTTCCTCATATTATCCTTCAAAGGCTGTGATGAAGGAACAATTATATGGAATGCTTGAAAGTAGTGTCGAAGCTTCCTAGAGGCCATTAAGACAACATATAGCACCTTCTCCAATTCTGTATAGTTTTTCTTTGATAAACTGAGGACTTCGGAGACAAAGTATACCAGGGCTTGCTTTTTAGTTTGTCCTTCAAATTTTTCCTGCACAAGCGCTGCACTTACTGCAGAATGCGAAGCTGCCACATATAATAGTAACGGAGCCCCTGGCGTAGGTGGAGTTAATGTTGTTAGATCAATCATGTATTGCTTCAGCTCTTCAAAGGCTTTCTGTTGAGCTGGGCCCCACTGAAAGACCTCGGCTGACTTTAGTATTTCAAAGAATGGTAAGTTTCTTTCTGTTGATTTAGATATAAATCTATTCAATGAAGCCAATCTTCCTGCCAACCGTTGAGCCCCCTTCTTCGTACTTGGCGGTTCCATTCGAAGTATGGCTTCGATCTTGCTTGGGTTAGCTTCGATCCCCTTCGTTGAAACTAGGCAACCGAGGAACTTACCCTTCTTTACTCCAAAGACACATTTTTCAGGATTTAATTTCAGGCCAGCTTGCCTGAAGTTAGCAAATGTTTCTTGCAGATCAGTGATATGGTTTTCTTGCTTCGTGCTTTTTACTATGATGTCATCAACATATGTTAGCACATTTCTGCCTATCTGAGAATGAAGGACCTTGACTGTCATTCTGCTGAAGCTTCCTCCAGCATTCTTGAGCCCCTCAGGCATCCGAAGGTAGCAATATCTACCACTAGGGGTTATGAAGCTGGTCTTCGGCTCATCTTCCTTCTTCATCCAGATTTGGTGGTAGCCTGAGTAACAACCTAGTAAACTCATAAGATCTGATGAAGCTGCTGCATCTACTAGAGAATCTATTCTTGGCAATGGGAACTCATCCATTGGACAAGCCTTGTTAAGATCTGTAAAATCAATGCACATTCTCCATTTACCATTTGCCTTCTTCACCATAACAGTGTTGGCTAGCCACTATGGGTATTTGACCTCTCTAATAACGCCAGCACTAAGAAGCCTCTTCACTTCGTTCCGAGCACCCTCAGCTTTGTCATCGGACATTTTCCGAAGCCTTTGCTTTCTTGGCCTGAAAGACGGGTCGACATTGAGTGAATGCTCAATGACATCTCTGTTGACACCGCAAAGATCATTGGCTGACCAAGCAAACACATCTTTGTTGTTGAATAAAAACCTTATCAAGGTTTTCTCATGCTCTTCAGATAACTGAGATCCCAGCAGTACCTTCTGCTCTGCTATGTCTTCACATAGAAGCATAGGCTTCGGCTGATCAGCCGAGGCAGCCTTCTCTCTTCTATACTTGTACTGTTCACAAGCTTAATTTCCATCTATGTTGTGGATTGCTTTTGAATCTGTCCAATTTCCTTCAGCTTTTCTAGCAGCTTCCTGACTACCATGAACAGCAATGGGTCCTTGTTTCGAAGGTATCTTCATGCATAGATATACTGGATGAAGTATTGCTTCGAAAGCATTGAGTGTTCCACAACCAATGATTGCATTGTAGGGGTATTCCATATCGACGATGTCAAACACAACTTGTTCAGTCCTTGTATTGTGGACGAAGCTGAAGGTCACTGGCATTGTGATTTTGCCGAGCGCTGTAATCTATCTTCCTCCGAAGCCACAAAGAGGGTGTGTAGCATCATGAATCTTGTCCTCTAGCTCCTGCATCTATCTGAAGGCCTTAGCAAATATGATGTCAGCTGCACTACCTGTATCAACCAAACCATTGTGGACCAGAAATCCCTTAATGACACAAGATATGACCATAGCATCATTATGAGGATAATCCTTGAACTGAAGGTCCTCCTGGGAGAAGGTGATTGGGATGTGGGACCATTTTGACTTGATGAAGGGTCCCTGCACCCCAACATGTTGCACCCTTCTCTGAGCCTCCTTCTCCTGCTTCTTGTTGGCTGGCTCTGAGCATGAACCACCTATTATTGGGAGCACCAGCTTCGTAGCCGAAGCAGCTTCAGCTTGGTTGTTGGACGAAGCCATCAGCTCAAAAGTGGAAGTGAGTTCACCGGAGGTGGGTGCCAATGTTGGGGACTTGTTCTCAAATGCTATCAATCAAGAACAAGGCAACACAAAGTATTAAATGTTAAAGTCCTTCTTCCTTCGAAGCATTATTTCCCTTAGGATATAACGATATTCGGACGAAGGTCATGAAGGACGTACCTTCATCATCACGGTTATAAGATAATGAAAGATGAAACATATGAAACATGAAAGATAACACAAAAAAACACATAATATCATTCATATGTTATCATTATACAAACTTGAATATTTAAATATGATATTTAATTACATTTGTACCTTCGGCTTGACAGAAGGCAAAAATCCAAGTGTTGCGCGTGAGCGATTACAGGATAGCGTGATCAGTACGGGGGTACTATTCATCTATTTATAGGCACAGGATGCAGCCTGTGAGAAATTACATTCATACCCCTTACAAAGGTTTACAATCATAATACAAGTTATCATGGGCCGGTTGGTCATTTCATCTTTAAGTCGGTGCATTTGAAAACATACTCTGAAGCCTTTTGATTTATATCTTCGACTTTGTGTCAATCTTCCAAAGGTGTTTTCTTCTTAAGGGACCTTCGGCGATGAAGCAGACCCCCAATAGCCTACCTATTGCTGTAAATGTGACCACTACATTAAAGGTGGTTGTCCAACCAGAGGCTTCTCTTGATACGAACAAGGTTAGCTCTTCGAAAGTCTATTCGATGACAGATACTGCTAGAGAAAGAGATGAAGAGAAGTTCAAGGCCTCTAGAGTTGAAGGTTCTATGGAGGGAGAGGTTTCAATAGCAGTTGAAGAAATGCAGCCCACACATCGTGAATACCTTATTCGCCACGCCTCACTGGGAAAATTGTCTGCTAAACAAACTACTGAAGTTCAAAACTATGCCAAAGATTTGAAGTACCCCTCAGGCTTACTCGTATATGGTGGCAATGATGATGATGACTATCTCTACTGTCTTTTGGACAACAGGGAAATTCAAGTATGCCGTGAAATGATGGATAAGATGGGTTACCCAAAGCTTGAATGTGGGCTATCTGCTATGCCAAAGGATCAACTTCCAGATTGTCTAGCATACAACAATCTAAAGGTTAGCACATATTTTTCGTGTACTATATTTCATGAATATAACTTGATTTGCTAATTTTTAAAACTACACTACACGTAGGGACTTATCCTGATCAAAGCTTTAAAAGCCAAGAAGGATGTTGAAGATGAGAGCACTCGAATACCTTTGGGAACTTGTAATCGGAGGTCATCAAGCTTGAGCATCAGGTAGAGAAGAAAGAGAAAATCTTGAATACTTTGGCTAGCGAGCTACTTGAAGATCATGCTAAGTTCAAAAAATCTTCTGAAGAGAAAAATGACAAAATTTTAAAGCTGGAAGATGAGAAGAAATAGAACGCAAATTGCATTGTTGACCTCGAAGCTAAACTGGCAACACAAGTCGAGGTGCATAAGTCTGAGGTGTCTAAGTTGAAAGAAAGATTTGATGAAGTAAGCGAAAATTTTGAAGTTGAAAAATCAAAGCGCAAAAACGCCGAAGCTGAATGTGATAGAGTTTAGAAGAATGTTGATGAACTTCAGGAATCGAAGGAACAATGCTTTTCCATTGCAGCGCAGTCATGTGGGAAAAATTGAAGAGTATGTTTGCTAGCGTTGGTGCCTTTTCTGGCAAGGGAAATTTTGTCCGTGGTGATGCTGAAGGTGCGGTAAAATAGGTAGAAGGTGGAGTTGAGTCCTTAGACAAGGTTTTTACTAGTCGGGGAGATTTTTTGTGCTTGCGTGGGTGCATGGGGAGTAATTTCGCTCCTTGAGAAGGCTGGTTGTGAGCATGTGAAGTATGTGATCCAGCCAGCGTTTAAGATTTCTGCCAGTGATATCGAAGACCCTTCAGCTGAAGTTGTTGAACTAGTAAGGAAATTCTATTCTGGCATCTACCTCGCTGGTGGAAGACAAATGACAGATGAAGCCGCTAGATATAGTGAGGGAAATGTTTCTTTTGATTTCTACTCTTATGGCTTTGGTTACTTGTACTTCCTACTCACATACATCGATTGTTTTTTAGGTTCACCGAGCAGAAAGGCAGCTGAAGAAGCTAGAGAAGCCTTACGTTTAGAAGAACTTATAGGTATCTCATTTGCCTATTTTATTTATGCTTCGGAAGATTGTTCCTGAGTTATATAATTGTATTATGTGCATCTGCTCTTTCGCCTCTACCTGAGCCATACATACCTAAGAATGATCCGAAGCTTAAAGATGCCTTGGCCATGCTTGAAGTTGTACACAAGATAATAGACGAAACTGTGGATGACGCTTTAAATGATGCAACTGAAAAAGTTCTAAGAGAAGAGTGATGATGTAACACCCTGAATTTTGAGTATAAAAATTTCTTTGCTCTATACTCATAATTTAGGTGTTATCTTTCCTTTCTTTTTCCCCTCTTTTATTTTTCATTAAAAGGGAGAGTTAGCATAGAATTTACAGGTGTATTTTGAACAAATATGTGTGTTACATTTTATACCGAAGCCGATTTTTGTTTGCTAAAAATGATTTTGGCCATGTTTACGTCTAGAGGAAGAAGAAACTATTGCTTTTGAATTATTTGGGAGTGGTCTAATGTAAATAAATAAATATACATATATACTTAAAAAAGAAAAAGAGAGAAAATAAATAAAAAAGAGGGAAAAAGAAAGTCCTTTTCACCCCATCGCCTTGCCCACCAGCCCATCTAACGAGCGTAGGGGGAGGAGTGTCATGCTCCGTGGGCCACGCCCATCAGTTAGCCACAAAATCTCTCTCTTCTCCCCTCGGTAACTAGTTCTCTCATTCGATCTCGCGAGTAGCTTGGATAAACCTTAGCCCGACCATCCATTCCCACTAGAGATGGCAACGGGTACAAACCCACCGGGTTTTGCTATCCCAAATCCGTACCCATGAAAAATATTTACACCCATTAAAAAACCCGTACCCATGACGGGTTTGAAATTTTGCCCAAACCCGTACCCATCGGGTTCGCGGGTACCCACGGGTTACCCGCGGGTTTTTATCTCCAATATGCTTATTCTTTTTATAATCAATAAGTATCGTAATGATTAATGAGATTATGGTCCAAAATTTATGTAATGAACAACGAATTCATAATTTGGTATAAAAAATATTAGTAGAGATAATTAAATACAAATAATAATTGTATAATTAAGTTACCTTGCACTAAGTTATACATCCACCACATATATAACGCTATTAATAACTATAATAACAAGCAAACAACACTATCACCAACTACTTATACATTCACTATTTGATAAAAATTAGGAAGTAAATAGGTAGATAACAAGTTTGTTGTTCGTTTATAAAATAAAATAACAATATGCACTAGTTTTGGTCGGGTTTAAAAAACCTGCGGGTTCACGGGTTTGGGTACTATAGGAACAAACCCGTACCCATGAACTCGTCGGGTATACATTTATGCCCATTAACAAACCCATGAGTATGAAAATTGACCCAAACCCGTACCTTAATGGGGTAAAAACCCATCGGGTTTCGGGTTTCGGATACCCATTGCCATCTCTAATTCCCACACCCGTCCAATCCTTGCCCATAGCCGCATGTCTAGAGATGTCAATGGGGCCCCGAAATCCGATTACCCGTGGGGAATTACTCTATTAGGGTTAGGGTATGGATTAAAACAAATCCCCATGGGTATAGATATGGAATAAATTCCTTAACCATCGGGTATGGCGGGTTCGGGTTTAGGAGGGCTAAACCTAAACCCGATTACCCATGGGGAGAAATACCCGGTACAATCATGAGTCCATCAAGCATTCCAGCGACCATTTATCTGTGGCCTTGTGGGCTGCCGACAACCTATGGGCTCTAGAATCCCAAATTCCCAACCAATGAGGCCCGCAGGAAAGAAGCAAGGCAACAAAGTAAAAAAAAACCTAAACTAATTAACCAGTCGCTTGCCCTCAATCCCTCATGCTTGACCGCGTGCGTGACGGGCTGACGGCCGCTCGCTAGATGACCGGATAGCCGGACCGCCGCTCGCCGTCTCCTTCTCCAGATTTGCTTGGACGCCTAGACGGTCAGACCGCCGCTCGCTGGACGCCCCTGCAGAGCCCGTCAACCGCCGCTCGCCCAGACACCCGGACGGTCTGACCGCTCACTGGATGCGTGGATGGCGTCTTCATCGACGCCGACGCCGATGAACACCGCTGACGAGCAAGGAAAGTGAGTATGTTGATGATACTATAAAATATGCATGTTGGAATGAATGTCGAATTGTGTCCATAATCTATATGCTGAAATTCTGAAATGTTGAATAGTCGGGTCGGGTATGGGTCCCCATGGGTATTTAGTACCCGGTCGGGGATGGGTATGGGAAGATTTTCGTACCTGAGGTCGGGTTTGGGTTCGGGGATGGGGGCGGGTCGACGTTCATGGGTACGGGTCTGGGGAGTTAATCCCCGGTGGGTAATTCTCCATTGACATCTTTACGCACGTCGGACTCGACGTCGCGTCGTTCGTCATCGTGAAGAAGGGACCGACATCGCTGAGAGGAGGAGGCTATGTCGCGCTCATCACTGTATAGCAGAGTCTGCGGTCGCTGTACAACCATCTCGCCTCGCCCTTCATCGTGCTCATTGTCATTCTCGTCCAAGCCACCGGTGTATGGACCTGCTGCAGGGTGAGGGATCCATCTCCCTTGCTGTTCTTCTCCCTTTGTTTCATTGTGAAAGCTCTGCGACATTTTGGCGAAGGAATCAGCATGCTCCACCATAGCCGCACCTCACCTCCGCGCGCCCAGCTCCTGTGCGCTCGGCACCCACCATGGCCGCACCCACTGTCGGGTGCCTCCTCAGCCTCGACACCGAGCGACCACGACGACCAGGCCCTTGGGCTCTGCTGCAGCCCGCACGCAGCCTGCCTCGCCGCTCTATCCACACGACGTCGCCGTCCCTGTTCTTGCTGTTGTGTGCGCACAGGCATGACAACTAGCTAGACCGTGCGTCCCTGTGAGTCCCACTCTGAGCGGCTAAGGTCCTCAGGCCTATGCCCCTCCTTCCTCCCCAACTTGTTGGGGCCTTCGTCT
Source organism: Zea mays (assembly GCF_902167145.1). Taxonomy (NCBI): domain Eukaryota; kingdom Viridiplantae; phylum Streptophyta; class Magnoliopsida; order Poales; family Poaceae; genus Zea; species Zea mays. Next base: position 131,878,476 of record NC_050100.1, on the reverse strand, counting down.
TTCAAAGGTCCTCAAAAACACATTTAACCATTGTTGTTAGCACATCCTAGGAGCTTTGGTACTAAATACATTCAGAGCAAGACAGGGAGGAAGACAAAGATGTTAGCTTCGTCATAACAACACAAGGAAACAAAGGCAGAAGTGGAATAAGGCCGAGAGAAGGTGTTTTCAAGACTCTGTAACCAAAGCAGAAAAGGCAGAAGATGATACTGCCCCCACATAATTTGTAAACTGCATGTACAAGTTTTATGGAAATGTTTGTAACCATACACGAAGTTGTACCACCACACTATAAATAGATGAACAGTGCCCTACATGAGGAACCTCTTAGGTGCCGGGGGGAACAACTATGTGTAATCCATTTTCTTCCAAGTACCTTCGAGTTTTCTCCTCGTCAAAAAGCCAAAGGTACTATTGTAAAATTTGTTTCACATAAAGAAAGAAATCCCAAGTTGTTCGCGATAAGCAATCTTATCTAGCTTCGTTATAGCCTTGTGTGTAATCTTTATCTTCATCCTCTGACAATCCTATAGATTATATATAATAACGTTCGTACTTGGTTTGGATGTCCCGAAGGACGAACTCTTTAAAGTACGAAGGATAACATCTTTTTAAATATTGTGTTGTCTTGTTTTTGATTGTATACAACAATTAAAAATGAGTGACCAACATTGGCTCCCACCTCTGGTGTACTCATTTATGACCACAACCACCTTCAACATGCCCCCAAAGAAGACAACGGTGCCCGGTTCCATCCTCGCACCCTTGGATAATGTTGGGGGCCTTTTTCTTCCAAAGGTCCTCAAAAACATGGCTAACCATCTGCTTTTAGCATACTACTGAATATTAGAGGAGCTTCATCACCAGGAAAGCTTTGGTACAACATAAGAGGAGCGGAGTAAAGCTTCATCTGGCATGCTTCATCACAATGAAACGAGTGGACAATGGGGCTTTGGCATAACGAAAAGGATGTACAACGAAGCACACTTCATCAAGCAGGCATCGTCATGACGAAGCAATGAGGCAATGCAAGGAGAAGGTGTTGCTCAAGCTATTAAATACAAATGGCGATGTTACCCTTGTGACATTTTGTAAACTTTGTATGTAATTGTTGAGGGCATAAATGTAATAGCGTACAAGCCTCTACGGTTGCCTATAAATAGATGAACAGTACCCCCGTACTGTTCACGCTGGATTGTAATTGCTCTCGCGCAACACCTTCAATCAAGCCGAAGGTATCAATGTAATATAAATTCTGTTAATATTCATGTATATATATATTATGAAATAAATATATGAATGAATGGATGAATAGATAACATATGTTATCTCCATGGACTCTTATTCTCATAAATCAAGAAGTTGTGACCTTCATGACCATCATCTGAAGATCATTATATCTGAAAGGAGATAATGCTTCGGAGGACGAAGGTCCTTAATCTTTAACAATTGTGTTGCCTTGTTCTTGATTCACAGCATTTGAGAACAAGTGACCAACATTGGCGCCCACCTCCGGTGAACTCAAACGACCACCTTCGACACTAGGAGCTTGAGCAACCACCTTCGTCATGCCGCCGAAGAAGGCAATATCGCTAGAGGCTGCCCTTGCACCGCTGGACATCAATCAAGAAGGTCTCCCTCTGAGAGAAGCATGAAACCAGAAAAGGAAGACCATCAGCCCGACACCACAGGAAGAGGAGCTAGACCAAGAGATCAGAGACCTAGAGGCTATCCACCAACAAGTGGAGAGAAGAAGAGAGAAATTGATTTGGCTAGCTGAACTTCAGAAGAAGATTGATGAAGCTACCGAAGAGATGTGTCATATCACACAAGATGAGCAAGGTCGAAGGCCACGACAGAGAGAGCTTTGTCAGAAAAGCCCAAGCTATGATGATGTATGGTATGACGATTTCAATCATGGTAACTTTGCTTTTGATGATGCTTCTCCCCTAGCAACAGAGTTGCAGGCTACCCCATGGCCACATTCGTACAAACCGCCACAACTCCCCATGTATGACGGGCATTCCAACCCGAAGCAGTTCCTGATGAGCTATGAGGCAACCATATCATCATATGGTGGCAACACTGTTGTCATGGCGAAGTCCTTCGTCATGGCAGTCAGAAGTGTGGCTCAAACATGATATTCTTCTCTTCAGTCAGGAACAATCATGTCATGACAGAAGCTCAAGGATATGCTAGTCACCAGCTTCCAGGGTTTCCAGACGAAGCTAGTGACTACTCAAGCTCTATTCCAATGCACACAAGACCACGAGGAATACTTGCAGGCGTATGTCCGAAGATTTTTATGTCTCAGAGCTCAGGTGCCAACGATGCCAAATGAGATTGTTATTGAAGCCATGATCAAAGGACTTCGACCAGGACCAACAACACAATATTTCGCCAGGAAGCCACCACAAACTCTGGAGAAGTTTCTACAAAAAATGGACGAGTACATCAGAGTCGATAATGACTTCTGACAAAGAAGGGAAGAAGCCTACAAATACTCTGAGATGACTAGAGGCTTCATAGGAAGACTCCACCCTAGGCATGTTAGGACAATCCATAATCCTAGTTCAAGCGAAGACATGGGAAATCAAACTCAAGGGCATCAGCACATCTCTCAATCATCAGGAACACAAAAAAGCTCCTTCAGGCCACCAGCACCAAGAGGTAGAGGAGGGAGAAGCTTCGGAGGAAGATTCAGCTTGCAACCAAGAAGGTTGTTTTGCTTATTTTGTGGAGAAGAGAAGGGGCATACAACTAGGACATGCCAGGTCATGATACAGAAGCAAAAGGAAATAGCTGAAGTCGAAGCACGACAGAATCAGCCGAAGCAGGTCCTGCATACCGCTTCGTGCTATTCCCCGTACATTCTTGAGTATGTGGGCAATCAACAACCCACAGTATCAGTAGCTTCGGCAAGCCACTCCATAGCTGCATGGCCCCTGCCACCACCACCACTCATGGCTCTGACTTCGTCTCACAATCAATAGCCAGAAGGGCACCACTAGGTTCAGCAACAATGCGACGCACACGAAGAGTTTGAAGCTCGGACAGTCAACAGTACTGTACCAGAGTCAAGACACATTTATTGAAGCAACAGAGGGGCTCAATCAAAAAAACTTTCATACATACTCAATGTAATTGTAAAGCCCTAAAATTTGTATAAGGTAAAAATAATAATAAATAAACACATATATTTAAAGGGAAATGTGCCCTTGGGCCATTTCTATAATTGTTTTGGTGATTGAATGCCCAACACATTGTTTTAAACTCATATGTGCTAAGGAGGTGAAAAGTGCACATCAAAGGACAAGGTATGGTTCTAGACTTAGTAAATTGTTTTTGGTACTAACATGTTTATCTAAGTGCTAGAGACATAGACAAGAAAAGAGAAAAAGAGATGAGAAAGATTGGCTCGGTTCAGCCAAACCAGCACCAGCCTGTGGCGCACCGGACAGTGTCGGTGCCCAGGCTGGCCCGACGGCGAACTGGCTGCTCTCGGGAACCGACGGGGCGACGTGGCTATAAATCATCGGACTGTTCGGTGGAGCATCTGACTGTCCGGTGAGTCATCAGCGAACGCGCCCAAGTCTCCGGCGACGAACTCGTCACTCTCAGGAAATGAAGAAGGCGCCTCGGCTAAAATTCACCGGACTGTCCGGTGGTGCACCAGACTGTCCGGCGAGCCAAAGGCACTCGCGGCCAACAGTCGGCTGCGCAATCAGCGGGCGATGCATGGCCCGCGCCAACGATCGGTTTGGCACACCGGACTGTCTGGTGTGCACCAGACAGTGTCCGATGCGCCAACCGGTCCTGAGGCCCAACGGTCGGCTGCGCCCGATATGGAAGGAAATCGAGCACCGGACATGTACTGTAGCTGTCCGGTGGTGCACCGGACTGTCCGGTGCACCACTCGACAGAAGGCAAGATTTGCCTTCCAAGTTGATCTCCAACAACTCCTAGCTGCCTTGGGGCTATAAAAGGGACCCCTAGGAGCATGGAGTAGTACACCAAGCATTCTCTAAGCATCTTAAGACTCCTAGACTCCACCTTCACGCATTTGGATTGTTGTGTTAGTGATTTGAGCTCCGCTTGAGTTGTGAACTCCCTGCATTATGTTTTGAGCTCAAGTCTTGGCTTGTGTGCATGTGTGTGCTGCGGATTGAGTCTTGCGTGCGTTGCTTTCCCTACCTTATTTCTTGTCTTCTTGTGTGATCATATTTGTAAGGGCGAGAGGCTCCAACTTGTGGAGATTCCTCGCAAACGGGAAAAGACTACTGAAGAAGATAACCGTGGTACTCAAAGTTGATCAATGATTCACTTGAGAGGGATTGAGTGCAATCCTTGACCGAAGGAGGCCACCACAACATGGAAGTAGGCATTGGCCGAACCATGGGATAAATCAATGTGTTCTGTGTCCATCTTCTTTGTGATTGGTTTTCTTCTATAGTTCACACCTTAGCAACTTGATTTTAATTGCACTAACATTTCATAACCATGTATTAGCTATTTAGTGTTGAATTTCGCAGGATCACCTATTCACCCCCCTCTAGGTGCTCTCAATTAGTATCGGAGCCATACTCTAAGGGACTAACCGCCCGAAGAGATGGATCCTAAATGTAAGGGGATGGTGGTCAACGACAAGGAGGAGTCCCTCTTCAACGAGCCAAGAGACGATAAGCCCACTAACTCAGGCTCAAGTCACAAGAAGAGGGACGTGAGGACGAAGAGGCGCATCAAGAAGATCATCTACTATGACAGCGACACATCCTCTTCTTCACCAAGGGATGACGACGACGACGACTCCTCGTCGAAAAAGAAAACAGTCAATCAGAATTACTCGTTTGACTATTCTCGCATTCCTTACAATTCAAATGCGCATTTACTATCAATTCCCCTTGGAAAACCCCCACACTTTGATGGAGAGGAGTATTTGTTTTGGAGTCATAAAATGCGTAGTCATTTATTCTCCCTCCATCCTAACATATGGGAAATTGTAGAAAATGGGATGTATTTTGATAGTACCGATAATCCTGTGTTTATCAGTGAGAAAATTCATAAAAATGCCCAAGCCACTACTGTTTTGCTAGCATCTCTGTGCAGGGTTAGCGACTTGGACAACGCCAAACTAATCTGGGACACCCTCAAGATCTCTCATGAGGGAAATGATGCCACCATGATTACCAAAATGGAACTGGTGGAAGGCGAGCTGGGGAGGTTCGCGATGATCAGGGGAGAGGAGCCAACACAAACCTACAACAGGCTCAAGACCCTGGTCAACAAAATCCGAATCTACGGGAGCACAAGATGGATGGATCATGATGTCGTCCGACTCATGCTCAGGTCATTCACAGTTATTAACCCCCATCTTGTAAATCTTATTCGTGAGAATCCCAGGTATACCAAGATGACGCCCAAGGAAATCCTCGGAAAACTTGTGAGCGGGCGCATGATGGTGAAGGAGGCAAGATACGTGGACGATGCACTAAACGGTCCACTACCCGTCTACGAGCCACAACCCATTGCTCTCAAAGCAACCAGCAGCAAGGAGGCGGTACCCAGCAAGGTAGCACAAGTGGAGGCTGCTGGGCTCAACGAGGAAGAAATGGCGCTCATCATCAAGCGCTTCAAAACCGCCTTGAGAGGACGCAAGGAATACCCAACAAGAATAAAACAAGGGGAAAGTGCTCCTGCTTCAAATGCGGTAAGACTGCTCATTTTATAGCACAATGTCCCGATAATGAGAATGACCAGGTACAAGAAAAGCATGGGAATAAGGAGAAAAAGAAGAGCTACAGGAAGGCAAAGGGCGAGGCGCACCTTGGAAAGGAATGGGACTCTGACTGTTCTTCATCCGACTCCGACGATGAAGGACTAGCTGCCTCGGCCTTCGACAAAACTTTGCTCTTCCCCAACGAACTCCATACGTGCCTTATGGCGAAGGAGAAGAAGGTATGTATTCGGGACACTCCCAAGTATACTTTTTCTAGTGATGAAGAGTCATCTGACGATGAAGTAGACTACACTGATTTGTTTAAAGGATTAGATAGAACTAAAGTAGACAAAATAAATGAATTAATTGATGCCCTTAATGAAAAGGATAAATTGCTAGAAAAGCAAGAAGATATTTTGTATGAGGCACATGATAAATTTATTAGTGTTCAAAAATCTCTTGCTCTAGAAATTAAAAGAAATGAAATGCTTTCCTCTGAGTTGTCTACTTGTCATGAATCGATCTCTAGTTTAAAGAATTTAAATGATGAAATAAATGCTAAGCTAGAGAAAGCAAGTGCAACTAGTTCAAGTGTAGAGCATGTAGTTATTTGTGATAGATGTAAAGATATCAATCTTGATAAACATGTTACTACTATTGTTAATTTAAACGATGAGGTTGCAAGTCTTAATGCTCAACTTAAGACTTGCAAAGATGATTTTGAGAAACTAAAATTTGCTAGTGATGCCTACACCATTGGTAGACATCCCTCAATTAAGGATGGACTTGGTTTTCGAAAGGAAACCAAGAACTTAACAAGCCAAAGGACTTCCGGTCTCAACAAGGAGAAAGGGAAGGCCCCTATGGCTAGTAGTTCTCAAAAGAACCATGCCTATCTTTATGACAAGAAGTTTACTAGTAGTACTCATAATGATAGGTGCTATGATCATACTGTTTATCATGATGCTACACTTAATTCTCATGCCATGTTCGCATCTAGTTTCACTTTTGTTCATGGTAGAAGTAGACCTAGGAGAAATTATGCTACTTCTCATACACCTAGGAAAGTGAGTAATGGTCCTACTACTATTTATCATGCTTGCAATACTTTGTTTGTGCTTTCATGTAAAAATGCAAATGTGGTAGCTAGAAAATTGGGATCTAAATGCAAGGGAGACAAGACTTGCATTTGGGTTCCAAAAGTTGTTGTGACTAACCTTGTAGGACCCAACAAGAGTTGGGTACCTAAGACCCAAGCTTAAATACCTTGCAGGTTTATGCATCCGGGGGCTCAAGCTGGATTATCAACAGCGGATGCACAAACCACATGACGGGGGAGAAGAAAATGTTCACCTCCTATGTTAAGGACACGGATTCCTAGGACACTATTATATTTGGAGATGGGAACCAAGGCAAGGTTAAAGGATTGGGAAAGATAGCCATCACAAACGAGCACTTAATATCAAATGTATTCTTAGTAGAGTCGCTTGGGTACAATCTACTGTCTGTAAGTCAATTGTGTCACATGGGCTACAATTGTTTATTTACAAATATTGATGTATCTGTCTTTAGAAGGAGTGATGGTTCATTAGCCTTTAAGGGTGTATTAGACGACAGACTCTATTTAGTTGATTTTTCGAAAGAGAATGCCGATCTAGATGCATGCCTAATAGCTAAGACTAATATGGGCTGGCTTTGGCATCGCCGTCTAGCACATGTTGGGATGAAGAACCTTCATAAGCTTATAAAGGGTGATCATGTGTTAGGACTAACCGATGTCTGTTTTGAGAAAGACAGACCTTGTGTAGCATGTTAAGCAGGGAAACAGGTGGGAAGCACTCATCACAGCAAGAATGTGATGACAACATCAAAACCACTGGAACTTCTTCACATGGATCTCTTCGGACTCGTTGCCTACCTCAGCATCGGGGGAAGTAAGTATGGTCTTGTGATAGTTGATGATTTTCCCGCTTCACTTGGGTTTTCTTTTTGCAGGACAAATCCGAAACCCAAGGGACCCTAAAACGCTTCTTAAAGAGAGCTCAAAATGAGTTTGAGCTAAAGGTGTAGAAGATAAGAAGCGACAATGGGTCTGAGTTCAAGAATTTGCAAGTTGAAGAGTATCTTGAGGAGGAAGGCACAAGCATGAGTTCTCCACTCCTTACACACCACAACAAAACGGTGTGGTAGAGAGGAAGAATAGGACGCTAATAGACATGGCGAGAACGATGCTTGGAGAGTACAAGACGCCTGAGCGGTTTTGGTCGGAAGTTGTGAACACAGCTTGCCATGCCATCAATCGGCTCTATCTGCACCGTCTCCTCAAGAAGACCTCCTACGAACTCCTAACTGCAAACCTAACGTCTCTTATTTTCATGTATTTGGGAGCAAATGCTACATTCTGGTGAAGAAAGGTAGACATTCGAAATTTGCTCCCAAGGGAGTAGAAGGTTTTTTACTAGGATATGACTCAAATACAAAGGCGTATAGGGTCTTCAACAAATCATTAGGATTAGTTGAAGTCTCTAGCGGCGTTGTATTTGATGAGACTAATGGCTCTCCAAGAGAGCAAGTTGATCTTGATGATATAGATGAAGATGTGGTTTCGACGGCCGCAATGCGAACTATGGCAATAGGAGATGTGCGACCACAGGAACTACAGGAACAAGATCAACCATCCCCCTCTATAATGGTGCATCCCCCAACTCAAGACGATATACAGGTACCTCAAGAAGAGGGGCAAGATCAAGGGGGAGCATAGGAAGAACAGGTTATGGAGGAAGAAGCACCATGGGCCCCTCCAACCCAAGTCCGCGCGACGATCCAAAGACATCACCCCGTCGATCATATTCTGGGTGACATCAGCAAGGGAGTAACTACTCGCTCACGATTAGCTAATTTTTGTGAGCATTACTCGTTTGTCTCTTCTATTGAGCCTTTTAGGGTAGAAGAGGACTTGCAGGATCCGGACTGGGTGTTGGCAATGCAGGAAGAGCTCAACAACTTCAAAAGGAATGAAGTCTGGAGCTTGGTGCCACGTCCAAAGCAAAACGTTGTGGGAACCAAGTGGGTGTTCTGCAACAAGCAAGACGAGCACGGAGTGGTGACAAGAAACAAGGCTCGACGTGTGGCAAAAGGTTATGCTCAAGTCACAGGTTTGTATTTTGAGGAGAATTCTGCTCCCGTGGCTAGGTTAGAGTCAATTCGGATTTTATTAGCCTATGCTGCTCACCATTCCTTTAAGTTGTTTCAAATGGACGTGAAGAGCGCTTTCCTCAATGGACCGATCAAGGAAGAGGTATACGTGGAACAACCCCCTGGCTTTGAGGGTGACAGGTATCCCGACCATGTGTACAAACTCTCTAAGGCGCTTTATGGACTTAAGCAAGCCCCAAGAGCATGGTATTAGAGATTTCCTTATTGCTAATGCTTTCAAGGTTGGGAAAGCTGATCCAACTCTTTTCACAAAGACTTGTGAGGGTAATCTTTTTGTTTGCCAAATTTATGTCGATGACATAATATTTGGTTCTACTAACCAAAAGTCTTGTGAGGAGTTTAACAGGGTGATGATGCAAAAGTTTGAGATGTCGATGATGCGCGAGTTGACCTACTTCCTTGGATTTCAAGTGAAGCAACTCAAGGACGGCACCTTCATCTCACAAATGAAGTACACTCAAGATCTCCTCAAGAGGTTTGGGATGAAGGATGCTAAACCCGCAAAGACACCGATGGGAACCGACGGACATCTTGAACTCAACAAAGGAGGTAAGTCCGTTGATCAAAAGGCATACCGGTCAATGATAGGCTCATTACTTTATCTTTGTGCTAGTAGACCGGATATTATGCTTAGTGTATGCATGTGTGCTAGATTACAATCCAACCCCAAGGAATGTCACCTTGTGGCCGTTAAGTGAATTCTTAGGTATTTAGTCTCTACGCCTTGCTTCGGGATCTGGTATCGAAAGGGGTCTACCTTTGACCTAATTGGATACTTAGACTCCGACTATGACGGGTGCAAGGTTGATAGGAAGAGCACATCAGGGACGTGCCAGTTTCTCGAAAGGTCCCTGGTGTCCTAGAGCTCCAAGAAACGAACATTTGTTGCCCTATCCACCGTTGAGGCCATGTATGTTGCCGCTGGACAGTGTTGCACACAACTGCTTTGGATGAGGCAAACCCTTCAGGACTTTGGCTATAATCTGAGCAAAGTCCCACTCCTATGTGACAAGGAGAGTGCAATCCGCTTGGCGGATAATCCTGTTGAACATAGCCGCACTAAGCACATAGACATCCGGCATCACTTTCTGAGAGACCACCAGCAAAAGGGAGATATTGATTTTTACCACATTAGCACCGAGAACTAGCTAGCTGATATCTTCACCAAGCCTTTAGATGAGAAAAAGTTTTGTAGGTTGCATAGTGAGCTAAATGTCTTAGATTCGCGTAACTTGGATTGATCTATAGCATACATGTGTTTCATGCCTTTGATCATGTTACTTTGAGCATTTACATCATTTATTGTTTCTTTGTGGTGCTCAAGTTGTACAAGTCATCCCCGGACCTCACAAGTCCGTATGCAAATGATGCACATGTTTAGGGGGAGATGAGCTACAACTTGACTCCTTTGAGACTAACTCATTTGTTTGAGTACAATTGAAGTAGTCTCAAAGGACCATTGAAAGGGAAAATGAACTTGGACAACGAAAAGACTTCCATTGCACTCCGGTATAAGTGTATTCCAAGTTCATACTAATGCTCTCATTGCCTTTTTGCTCTTATTTGACATTTTGGTGAGGCAATGGGATTAAAGGGCCAAAAGTTTTTCCGTTTTTGTGCTTAATGCCAAAGGGGGAGAAATTAAGGCCAAAGCAAATGGTCAGCCAACCACTTGTGTTTTTTTGATAAATAGTAAAGTTAGAATTTGTATTTTGTCAAAATCCTCTTATAGCAAATTTGGTCTCTTATGGGGGAGAATTTTGATTATGGGAAAAGGGGGAGTTTTTGGCACTTGATCAATTTTACTCTTGGAATATCTCTCTATTTGCCCAAACAAGTGTGTTTGACTTAGAGATAGGAAAAAGAATTTGATTTGCAAAATCAAACCAAGTGGTGGCAAAAAGTGATCCAAATATGCCAAATCCTAAGTAGAGAGAATTTGGTCTTCAATTTGAAATTTTTAGTTGCTTTTTAATGTGTTGGCATAAATCACCAAAAAGGGGAAGATTGAAAGGGAAATGTGCCCTTGGGCCATTTCTATAATTGTTTTGGTGATTGAATGCCCAACACATTGTTTTAAACTCATATGTGCTAAGGAGGTGAAAAGTGCACATCAAAGGACAAGGTATGGTTCTAGACTTAGTAAATTGTTTTTGGTACTAACATGTTTATCTAAGTGCTAGAGTCATAGACAAGAAAAGAGAAAAAGAGATTGAGAATGATTGGCTTGGTTCAGCCAAACCAGCACCAGCCTGTGGCGCATTGGACTGTCCGGTGGTGCACCAGACAGTGTCCGGTGCCCAGGCTGGCCTGGCGACAAACTGGCTGCTCTCGGGAATCAGCGGGGTGACGTGGCTATAAATCACCGGACTGTCCGGTTGAGCACCGGACTGTCCGGTGTGCCCAACCGACCGTTGGCGCGGGTCACATGTCGCCCGCTGATTGCGTAGCCGACCGTTGGCCGCGAGTGCCTCAGGCTCAACGGATAGTCCGGTGCACCACCGGACAGTCCGGTGAATTTTAGCCGAGGTGCCTTCTTCATTTCCCGAGAGCGACGAGTTCGTCGCCGGTCCCGAGGCCCAATGGTCAGTTGTGCCCGATATGGAAGGAAATCGAGCACTAGACATGTACTATAGCTGTCCGGTGGTGCACCGGACTGTCCGGTGCACCACGCGGCAGAAGGCAAGATTTGCCTTCCAAGTTGATCTCCAACGACTCCTAGCTGCCTTGGGGCTATAAAAGGGACCCCTAGGCGCATGGAGCAGTATACCAAGCATTCTCTAAGCATCTTAACACTCCTAGACTCCACCTCCACGCATTTGGATTGTTGTGTTAGTGATTTGAGCTCCGCTTGAGTTGTGAACTCCCTGCATTGTGTTTTGAGCTCAAGTCTTGGCTTGTGTGCATGTGTGTGCTGCGGATTGAGTCTTGCGTGCATTGCTTTCCCTCCCTTACTTCTGTGCTTCTTGTGCGATCATCTTTTTAAGGGCGAGACCGCGAGAGGCTCCAACTTGTGGAGATTCCTAGCAAACGGGAAAAGACTACTGAAGAAGATAACTGTGGTACTCAAAGTTGATCATTGGATCACTTGGGAGGGATTGAGTGGAATCCTTGACCGAAGGAGGTCACCACAATGTGGAAGTAGGCATTGGCCGAACCATGGGATAAATCACTGTGTTCTGTGTCCATCTTCTTTGTGATTGGTTTTCTTCTGAAGTTCACACCTTAGAAACTTGATTTTAATTGCACTAACATTTCATAACCAAGTATTGACTATTTAGTGTTGAATTTCGCAGGATCACATATTCACCCCCCCTCTAGGTGCTCTCAAGTATCAGTAGCTTCGGCAAGCCACTCCCCAGCTGTATGGCCCCCGCCACCACCACCACTCATGACTCTGACTTCGTCTCACAATCAATAGCCAGAAGGGCACTGCCAGGTTCAGCAACAACGCGACGCACACGAAGAGTCTGAAGCTCGGACAGTCAACAGTACTGTACCAGAGTCAAGACACATTTATTGAAGCAACAGAGGGGCTCAATAAAAAAAACTTTCATACATACTGAATGTAACTGAATGTAATTGTAAAGCCCTAACATTTGTGTAAGGTAAAAATAATAATAAATAAACACATATATTTATATAAAAGTGTTTTGGGATTATGGAACCTTTGGAGATCAATTGATTTGTGCATATTCAATTCATGGAATTATATTGGTCAAATAACAAATAAATAATAAAATGATGATAAGATGAGAGTGTTCCTCTCATGAACTATATAATTAATACTTTAAGATGTTTTACCAAAGAAATCCAGATAAAATATTATCCAAACATCTTCATCTAAATAAGTATTAAACATCAAACTTCGGATAAATCCTTAAAGTTTATTATACATTCAAAATGCCTATGTTCACGCCCGTTGTACCCTCTCGCCCTTGCCCAGTCATACTCTTTCACCGCCACCGCGCAAGTAGAGTCACCGCCGTCGTCCCTTCCTCCACCACGTGAGAGGGGACGCGGTTCCTCCATCGTAGTGCCACGTCTTATCCTCGGGGTGCGGTTTGGTGTGGCCGCTGGTGTAACACCCCTGGTGTTTATATTCTACTCGACAACGAGTATGGATTTAGGCACGTAATATCAGTGGATAAAACGGATGCTAAATTTTAATCATCTTCGCCTATTGCAATTTTAATATCCCATCTATTTTGTCTGTCGCGAGTATGATTTTAATAGTTGTTCCAAAAATCGGTGCGTCCGGTGATTATTTAAAATTCATTGCTCGCGCGAATATGAATTCAGAAGCCCGACCCACTCAGATGATTTTACCCCAAACAGATTATGTAGAACTCGACAAATAGAGTTTTCGGAACAAATTATCAAAGCTGGAATCAGTTTAATCCTATTTGGTTTCGATTAAATCAAATCGTACCACAAGTATTGTCGACCCATATTGTTGTGATCTGACCCATTTTATTGCTAAAAATCTGGATTCAAGAATATCTGTGAATTTCGGTTAAAAAAAGGAAAAGAAAATCCCAAAAGAAAAATCTGCTTCCGTTCTTATCTGCCGCCGCCTCTACCGTTTGATTTTTTGTCCAGCGCGCCCAGATCTTTTCCTCCGCCTGCGTGCTGTCTTTATCTCGCCCACGCGGTCTTCTTCTTCCTGTCGCGCTGAGTTCTCTATGCGCAACTCTCTCTTTCCCCAAGCTCTCTCTCACGCCGCGCTCCCCTGCTCCAGCTCCCACGCACGTCGCGGTCTTCTCTGCTCCTACTCAGAGTTCGCCCAGCCAGAGCTTCCTCCCTGCTCAGATTTTCCTGCCGCCCAGCCGCGCCTGCTCCCTGACGCGCGCTCCTCCTTCCTCCTCCTCTGCCGCGCCCGCTACTTGCTCCTCTGCTGCGCGCCCGCCGAGGTCCTTCCCATGGTGCTCTGCTCCAGCTCCCGCGCCCGGCCTCAGCCCGGTCGAGCTCCCTGGTGCCACGTCCCTCAGCTCGCCTTCCTGTAGCTCGCCGTCGGGCCGCCCTTTCCTCTGCTAGGACCTCGCCATGAAGCCTCCTCGTCAGCGTGCCCATCTCTCTCACGCGCGGTTCTCTGGTGCTTGCCCCTCTTTTCCATCTCCTGCTCCTCCACGACGCTAAGCTCCACCAGTCGCTGGTTCGGAACGCCGGCACCGACCACCATCTTCCATGGCGCCCAGCTCGGACTGCCCCTACTCCTTGTTCCTCCAGCTCGTTCCTGACCGGACTCCCTGCGTTGCGCGCTCCTCCTCCCTGTCCCCAGCTCGCTCGCCCTGATGCCGCGCTCGGCTCCTCTGCTGACTGCGCGCCGCTCCCTGTTGTTTTGGTTGCCGTGCGTGCGAAACTGCTCTGGTCGGCTGTTTCTGTACCCCGCGCCCAGATCGACATGGCCTCATGCTTGGCCTGCCCTAGATCCGTAGCTAGTCACTCTGTGTTCTCGACCTTGCCCTGTCGCCGAACCCCAGCACCATCGACCTTCAGCTCCGTGCCTTGTCCCTGGCTGCGCGCGCGTGCTTCACTGTTTGGTTGTCGTCGCGCAAGCTCCTCTGTTGGGCTCGCCAGCCCCTGTTGTCCTAACCGCGCCAGTCCACGTTCGTGGTCATGTTCATCGAGTTCACCAACGCTCTGTTGCCGATTCGACCATCGTCGCTGCTGCGTGCCTCGCTGCGTGCTTGACGGTTGTCGTCTGATGTACCCTAGCACTCGTGCTTGCCCCTGGCTCGCGTTAGCGCTTGCGTGCCTGCTCGTTGTCACTGCGACGCACTCGCTCTTCGTCCATCAGGCTTCGCGCGTGCTCGTGTTTGCCGTCGAGCTGTTGAACCCGTCCTCCCTTGTTCGTGACTTCGTCGTCGCCAGAGCCCTCACGGGATTCGTGTCCTTGCCAGCTCACTCCAGACTCGATCTCGTCGTCATTCCGTGCATCATCAAGAAATCCCAAGAATCGGGTGAAGACGAAGCTAGCAGCGTGATATTCCCCAAGTGCTCGACACAAGGGCGGAACCAGAATCCTTGCCGTGTTCGCGGATAGCGCGTCAGATTTAGTATGGTAAGCCGATTCATATTTTTGTTAGCTTAATTATTGGTTTGATGAATATATTGTGTACATAAGTATAAAGTGGTCGTGTCACGCGAAACTCAAGTTTAAAATGATTATTGTGTAAGAAGAATTAATAGCGTGAAGAATTGATTTAGTAATCCAAACGATTATCGATAAGGCTTTCATCGTTAATTTTGTAGGATATTTTGGTAGTCAAACCTGAAATATTTGATTAATCGTTGACATGTAAAATATGTGAGGTGTGAAATAAAATTAAAATAGTTCTTTGTGAGCGATGTGGTATAATTTATAAAGCGAGGGATAAGTTTAGAATTTAATTAATTAGCTAATAAGTTGTGTTTAGGCTAATTGTATTAAAGGCGTATAGTTTGTTGTTCGTGATATTTGCGTTAGGTTCGTTAATTTAGTGAAGCATGATTATTGTGCTTAGTCGTACGTCGATAACTAGTGTCTCCGTATGAAATTGTACAACGCCTCGCTGTAGGTGTTTAATTCGCTATCGCGTAGCACTATTTAGGTTTGTGATATTCCTGTCTATATGCATTCATGCGCATAATGCATTTCATTCAGGTACGTGAATTAACCACGTGAGGCGGAGGACCAGAACTGAGTCGACCACAAGATGCTGGAAAGCGTGAGCTTCTCCGAGAAATGATGCTGAGGAATCAACCTGAAGATGGTTAAATCAAGTAGGTGCTCGGTCGAGGGATACTCATCAAGCAGACGTCGTCTAACAACACTAACGTAGTGTTTATTCCAGGGAAGCCCCGGTGCATTTGCCACTTCCTTGCTATTTTAAAATCTTTATCACCTTGTTTGATGCATTAGGTGATAGGAGTTGTGTGCTAAACCGTTGATGCATTTCCTTCCTTGGAAAAATTGATTACCCTTCCTTGATACCCTTTTTGAAAAGAATTTTATGATGCTTAGCCTTGCTTTAGCAAACAAAAATGTTTTGTTTTAAAACAAAAGTGATGCTTCAGTGGGTGGGAATGTTTTTAAAAAGAAAAACTTGTGATGGTGGATCCATCAAGGCCTTGATGGGTTCAACATCGGAAAAGATGTACCTCTGCAAGGTACCAAACTTTGGGTTTTGAATGATAAAGCTGAGACCGGGCGGTTGACTTGCACGAGAAGGGAGTCTCGGTGTAGTGTCTCCGTCTGAGTTGATTAAGGACCGTCTCGATGTAGGCTTGCTGATCGAGGACCTTTTAACTGGTCACATGTCTCATCATGGGTAAGCTTTGCCTCGGGTAGACTAATACCAGAATAGGACAACACACAATGGGAGTGGAGATATGGCGAGAGTAGCATGTACCCTCCGTGGCAAGAGGCTGGACGGTGGTGTATCTATGCTCTCGGTTGGCGTGAACCCGATCTGGTCTTAAGAACCCCGGTGGCGAGGTTACATATGAAAGGGTTAAGTGCTACATATGTCGTGTGATTGGAGATCCCCAGCTGTTTATTAATCGATTCAGATCGCCGTTACTTCTCGGACATGAAGACTTGGTCACTGCCCTACACGTAGCAATCTAGTGGACTGAAGGGATGATAAAAAGACGGCTAGTCTAGGCCAAGTGCTTGAACTAGGGTAGAAAGAACTCTAGATGCAGGTAACTTTACTCAACCTGACAATAAAACTGGATTTTTAAGGATCCATTATTAGTAAGCATTTATGCAAACAAAGTCTTTGATTCTTGATAAGCCATACCTTGATTCCCAATAGCCAGCATATCCTTGAGAGTCTTTTTCCTTAGACAGGTAAGACTTGCGAAAGTACACTTCGTACTTAGGGTTTTCGAACCCATGTTGTTGCAGGTACTAGAATTGTGCTGCTGTGGATGGTGTTAAGCGCCGGTGGGCACGACCTTCTTATAAGTCTAAGTACTTCTTATTGAGGATTGTCATTGCGATAGCATATATTTCAAAACTATAAATAATTTATAACATTTCAAAGTTTATTCTTTGAACCACTTTTGTAATCACTCAAATCATGTACAATGTCAATTTGATGTAACTTGTAAAATTTGGTAATAAGATTTCCGCTGCAAATTGTTGGTGTGTGATTTATGTTTACTTAATCATGCGTTCCTGGTTGTAAGTGGTTTATTCGAGGTCCTTGGGGCACTCGGACAAATCCTGTTGAGTTATCTGGTGCACATGCATAGCTGTCCGAGGTCTTTGAGACAAGGGCTGGTGCATGTGGGCCCAATAACTTGGGAGGTTTTGCCGCAGCTGGTATCAGAGCAGGATTAAGTATAATATGGTCACATACGTATTTTAAAAACAAAGTTTTTGTTTTAGAAAACCTATTTTCAACTAAACACATTGTTTGGTTTTGAAAAACAGTTTTGAAAAACTATAATGCTAGCGAGATCCTTTGTTAAGCCCTAAATTAAGGACTATCAGGTGGCTTAGTTCAAAACCACTAACCCACAACCGGGTGGATATTGCATACATGTGTATTGTTATTTTTGAGGCCATTCAATTTTGAATGGATCAATGCTCAGGTAAGGTGAGATGTGAGAGCATGACCGAACAACCGTCGGTCTAGGGAAGAGTGTAAAAAGTGCTTGACTATATACATGTTCTACATATGTATATATGAAAGCTGCGATGTGGAGTATTTACTTTTCTAGGAATTCGGTACCCCATGGATGTGTATGGGTATACAGACATGGGAATACTGAGAAGTGTAATGTACTTGTAACGACAGACCTACGCTCAGGTAAGAAGGTGAGTTACCATAATGAGTTGCCCTATGGTTAAAGTGTGGCAACGACGCCTATGTGTGGCTCGGCGCTTAATGATGAGCTGGCCCCCATATAGAAATATATGGAGTATAAACTGTGATAAACTGTCATGTGTGAACTGCATCATGGGAAATTGGGCTGTGATGGAAATTTCTGCAGGTACACCAACCTCGAAAACGTATGTGTAGCTGACGACTAGCAAAATACCGAGAAAGAATGTATGCCACCGATATAGAACGCTATTGCCACATTAGATTGACAAAAACTTGTGAGGACGCTTAGGACGAGCATGCATCTTGATTGTTGCATTATGTTTGTCACCTATACATCCAAAATGCTTCTCTCACCCTTATTCCAGTAACCAGTGATTGTAGATAATGTGGTGTAATGCGGTATTATGAACTTCTATGAAATAGTTGTCCTCCGTTCTTTAGGTAATTTATTTAGGTGTTATATGTGCCTGCTCTTGTACTTGATGTGCCGATAGAATGTTGGTGACTTGTTTGCCTAAACCCAAAAACTAGGCCATGTTCTTATTTAGTGAACCATGACCCAAAGTTGATTTTTCCGTTATCCCTCCATGACTAAACTCATGCAAATGGATGTTTGGATAATTTCTTTATCCAACGCAAGATGTGCATGAGCTTAAAGCTAGAATTTTGAGTTCGTGTTCGTGCGATTTAATTTGTGACGTTTTAGTTGTCATATTTCCATCTTAGACCATGCCCTTGTTCGATTGGCACAAGTTGATGTCCCTTATCTAGTTGCCTATTCTTAAGGATCGTCATGTTGCTTTATCAACCTAACCTATGAAAGTCCCGCCTCATCATCTTCTTTAATTTGATGCCTTTGGTTTCCTCATATCTATCGAAGGCACACCAATGTAATCTTACGATTATTTTCCCTTCGTATCTAATTAGATACAAATCCTTGACCTTGTAATCTCTGCGATGGGCATAGAAATATGCTTGGACTGAAATAATAGTCTCCCATTGTACTCCTTTCATCAAATTTAGGTTATGGCCATGTCTTGTTCATTTCATCGAGCCATGATCTATTTGGCTCTCTACTTGTAATCATTCTTACAGGTGGAGTCTCTTTTGTATATTGTCATCCTTGACCAGTCTATTTGTGTTGCGTGAGATCTCTTATTGGTTACGTCTGGTATTGGTGTTATGACTAAAATTGATGATGCCGCGCCAAAACCGAGGGCGTCCTGTGGGTATACACACAAGGTTGTGCTGCTCGGTACACGCTAGTATCACAGTTAGTAGTCATAATCCATTATGAGACTATATCGATATGTTATCTCTTGCACAAATTGTTCTTACCACGTGAGATTCTTTATTGGTGTCAGTTCGGTAATGGTGTCACGATTAATGACTTATGGTGCCGCAGCGAAACTGAGAGCCCCTTGTGATTGTACACGCAAGGTTATGCTGCTTGGCGCATGCTGGTATCGAGGTCTTGGGTCATGATCCATTGTGGAACTACACTAATGTGTGATCCTCCGTAAACATTTCCCTTGAAACAATTTCTATGTTGTTTGTCAAGTGCTCAAGCAACATCTATCATTTCTATTGGATCAAAAAGGGTACACCACTTTCATGTGTGGTCTCTTTTCTTTTGATCTTGGTAGTGACTACTCATACAAGTCCCCTTTACGTCCTTTGTGTAAAGGTGAAGCCTTGAAGCTTTTAGTGTTGAGAGACAACTGATTAGCTCTCAAAATGGAGATTGGTTTTCCCCTGCTGATGAGATGCAGAAGTTTGTTCATTCGCTCTCTTATTTAATCCATGTATTCCCTAACCAAGGGGATAATTCACCTCACATGAAGAAACGGATGAACAACCTGACCAAATGGATTTCTACTCAAGTGCATGATCTCCTGTTAACCAAAAGTGAACTCTCGACCATTGGATTGCCGATGGGTAATGAGAAGGCTTACTCAATGTCAAAAGTAGTTCAACAAGTTGGTTTTACTAACTTGTAACTGCCCTATGAACGAAGGTTGAGTTTAGAGATCTTTTTATCGAGCTGTCTGAACTCACTTTGGTTCAACCCATTTTAAGGAAGTGATTATAAAAATCGAGATTAAGTTGGCCAGTAACCACCTATTCATCGCTCTAGTCATGCCTCGATCGCCTCACGTGTGCTTTTCCAGCATGTGTGATCAAGTCGAGCCATGGTTAGTGCTTGATAAAATGGATTGGTTGCGAAGTCATCATCAACGGATCTCTTCATTGATATTTTCCGAGTCTCTATCAGTTTTTCTTGAACTTGGATTTTCGGGCTAGCCACGGGTCAACTGTGATGTTATTCGACCTTCACACCCATCTCGTGTGCTATGAACTTACTGTGACCACTTGTTGGTAAACCCCTTTCTGTGTGTTTTACCCAAGAGGTTGCATCTGATTCTGTTTGGGTAAAGTCACATATCTACCGCTCGCCCAACAGACTCAGATAGTACAGTGTCATCAGAAAAAGCAAACTGCACACATGGAACCTTGTGTGTTCCTCTGGCAGAAATCGTCTCTATTGGTGGACATTCCTAAATTAGATGTTATGTCCACTAGAGAAATAACATCCTAAGACACTCGCCTTTATTTGGAAATGTCTCGCGATTATCGCTGATATGGACATGGGTTACATGCTGCTCTACTCTTAGAAGTCTTTCGCTCTGAATCTCGGGACGAGATTCTTTTAAGGGGGAGGGCTGTAACACCCCTGGTGTTTATATTATGCTCGACAACAAGTATGGATTTAGGCACGTAATATCAGTGGATAAAACGGATGCTAAATTTTAATCATCTTCGCCTATTGCGATTTTAATATCACATCTGTTTTGTCTGTCACGAGTTCGACATCGTCTTTATCTATCTAGGCTCTTCCTAAATTTTCGTAATGTTCGGAACATAGTTGTTCCGAAAATCGGTGCGTCCGATGATTGTTTAATATTCATCGCTCGCGCGAATACGAATTCGGAAGCTCGACCCACTCGGATGATTTTACCCCGAACAGATTATGTAGAACTCGACAAATAGAGTTTTCGGAACAAATTATTAGAGCTCGAATCAGTTTAATCCTATTTGGTTTCGATTAAATCAAATTGTACCACAAGTACCGTCGACCCATATTGTTGTGATCTGACCCATTTTATCGCTAAAAATCTGGATTCAAGAATATATGTGAATTTCGGTTAAAAAAAGGAAAAGAAAATCCCAAAAGAAAAATCTGCTTATGTTCTTATCTGCAGCCGCCCCTACCCTTAGATTTTTTGTCCAGCGCGCCCTGATCTTTTCCTCCGCCTGCGCGCTGTCTTTATCTCGCCCGCGCGGTCTTCTTCTTCCTGTCGCGCTGAGTTCTCTGCGCGCAACTCTCTCTTTCCCCAAGCTCTGTCTCACGCCGCACTCCCCTGCTCCAGCTCCCACGCACCTTGCGATCTTCTCTGCTCCTTCTCGAAGTTCGCCTAGCCGGAGCTTCCTCCCAGCTCAGATTTTCCTGCCGCGCCTGCTCCCTGATGCACGCACCTCCTTCCTCCTCCTCTGTCGCGCCTGCTGCTTGCTCCTCTGCTGCGCGCCCGCCGAGGTCCTTCTCATGGCGCTCTGCTCCAGCTCCCGCGCCCGGCCTCAGCCCGGTCGAGCTCCCTGGTGCCGCGTCCCTCAGCTCGCCTTCCTGCAGCTCGTCGTCGGGCCGCCCTTTCCTCTGCTCAGACCTCGCCATGGAGCTTCCTCGTCAGCGCGCCCATCTCTCTCTCTCACAGTTCCCTGGTGCTTGCCCCTCTTTCCCATCTCCTGCTCCTCCATGGCGCTAAGCTCCACCAGTCGCTGGTTCGAAACGCCGTCACCGACCACCATCTTCCATGGCGCCCAGCTCGGACTGCCCCTGCTCCTTGTTCCTCCAACTCGTTCCTGACCGGACTCCCTGCATCGCGCGCTCCTCCTCCCTATCCCTAGCTCGCTCGCCCTGATGCTGAGCTCGGCTCCCCTGCTGACCGCGCGCCGCTCCCTGTTGTTCTGGTTGCCGTGCGCGCGAAACTGCTCTGGTCGGCTGTTTCTGTACCCCGCGCCCAGATCGACATGACCTCATGCTCGTCCTGCTCCAGATCCGTAGCTAGTCACTCTCTGTGCTCGACCTTGCCTTGTTGCCGAACCCCAACGCCGTCGATCTTCAGCTCCGTGCCTTGTCCCTGGTTGCGCGCGCGTGCTTCACTGTTTGGTTGTCGTCGCGCAAGCTCCTCTGTTGGGCTTGCCAGCCGTCGTTGTCCTATCCTCGCCAGTCCGCATCCATGGTCGTGTTCATCGAGTTCACCAATGCTCTGTCTGATTCAACTGTCGTCGCTGCTGCGTGCCTCGCTGCTTGCTCGACGGGTGTCATCTGATGTACCCCAGCACTCGTGCTTGCCCCTGACTCGCGTTAGCGCTCGCGCGCCTGCTCGTTGTCACTGTGGCGCACTCGCTCTTCGTCCATCGGGCTTCGCGCGTGCTCGCGTTTACCGTCGAGCTGTTGAACCCATCCTCCCTTGCTCGTGACTTCGTCGTCGCCAGAGCCCTCACAGGATTCGTGTCCTCGCCAGCTCGCTCCACACTCGATCTCGTCGTCGTTCCGTGCGTCATCAAGAAATCCCAAGAATCGGGTGAAGACGAAGCTAGCAGCGTGATTGTCGGGGGCCTTCGTCTTTCGAAGGTCCTCAAAAACATGATTTAACAATGTTTTCCAAGTGTGACATATGAACAGGTACCTTTGGACTCGGGTTAAAACCATACGCGATGTGAAAAGCATGATTGAGACGAAGGCTGATGTTGCTCCGAAGCTACACGTAAGGGAGCTTCGGCTAACTGGCGGAAAAAGGAACCGACCTAAAGGGGAAAAGGCTATTTAGCTCTCATTGGTTCATCCATAAGTCAATAGTAAATATAAAGGGCATGAATGTAAATTTACACAGGCTGCGCCCTGTGCCTATAAATAGATGAACAATATCCCCGTACTGTTCACGCTGACTGTTACTCGCTCGTGCATCATACTTGTACTTTCACCTTCTGTCAAGCCGAAGGTATAAATGTAATTCAATATTGTTTCTGTATATTTATGATAATGTAGTAAATATATATTGATAATGTCATGTGATTATTCATATTGTCTCTTATATTTCGTATGCTTCTTCTTCTATTAACATATACCGCGATGATGAAGGTACGTCCTTTATAACCTTCGTCTGAAGATCATTATATCCTAAGGGAAATAATGCTTCAAAAGATGAAGGACAGTAACCTTTAACATTTTGTGTTGCCTTGTTCTTAATTCATAGCATTTGAGAACAAGTCCCCAACATTGGTGCCCACCTCCGGTGTACTCACTTCCAAAACCTTCGGCAAAGCACTGACCTTTGTCATGCCGCCAAAGAAGATAACAGCACCAGGGGCTGCTGCACTGTAGCTACTGGACACAAATCAGGAGACTCTCTCTCTCTCTCTGAGAGGCTCGAAGCCAGAAGAGAAAGGCCACCAGTCCAACACTCCAGGAGGAGGAGTTGGACCAAGAGATCAGGGACATGGAAATCATCCATCAACAAGTGCAAAGGAAGAAGGAGAAGATGGCTCGGCTGGCCGATCTTCAAAGTAAGATCGACGAAGCTACTGAAGAAGTGCGTCATCTTGCTCAAGATGAACAAGACCGAAGGCCCCAACACAAGGAGCTTCGTCAGGAAGGCTTATTCAACGAGGATGGATGATATGATGATTTTAATCATGATACCTTTACTTTTGATGATGCTTCTCCCTTGACAGCAGAATTGCAGGCTGTCCCATGGCCACAATCTTACAAGCCACCCCAGCTACCCATGTATGATGGGCATTCAGACCCAAAACAATTTCTGATGAGCTATGAGGCAACAATATCCTCATACGGGGACAATGCAGCTGTCATGGCTAAGTCCTTCGTCATGGCAGTCTGGAATGTGTCCCAGACATGGTATTCTTCCCTTTGGCCAGGGACAATCACGTCGTGGCAGAAGCTCAAGGACATGCTGGTGACTAGTTTCCAAGGCTTTCAGATGAAGCCAGTCATAGCTCAAGCCTTGTTCCAATGCACGCAAGACCATGAGGAATACCTCCAGGCGTATGTCCGAAGGTTCTTGCGACTGAGGGCACAAGCGCCCACAGTGCCCAATGAAATTGTCATTGAGGCCATGATTAAGGGTCTTCAGCCAGGACCCACGGCTCAGTACTTTGCTAGGAAGCCCCCACAAACTCTGGAGAAGCTGCTTTAGAAGATGGATGAATACATCCGGGCTGACAACGACTTCCGCCAAAGAAGGGAGGAAGCTTACAGATTCTCGGAAATGACCAGGGGCTTCAGAGGAAGAATTCACCCGAGGCATGTCAGGTCAATCCACAATTCTAGTCAGAATGACGACAAAGGAAGTCAGCTTCAGAGGCCACAGTACACCTCACAATCTTCGGGGCAACAACAAAGCTCTTTCAGGACGCCAGTTCCAAGGGGCAGAGGTCCCAGGGGTGTTGGGGGCCTTCGGCTTCCGAAGGTCCTCAAAAACATGATTTAACAATGTTTCTGGAGTATAATACATGAGGTACCTTCGGACTCGGATCAGAACCACAGTGTGAAGAAGCACAAAGAATACGAAGGATGGCGCAGAGCCGAAGCTATGCGCAGGGGAGCTTCGGCATGATAGCAGAAAAGGGAACCGACTTAAAAGGGAAAAGGCTATTTAGACCTCGATGGATCAATATAGAGTCATTAGCAAATGTAAAGGGCATGAGTGTAATTTTACATGGGCTGCGTCCCATGCCTATAAATAGATGAACAATGCTTCTGTACTATTCTCGCTGACTTAGCATTTGTTTTTGTGTCACGCTCGTACCTTCTTTTCATGCCGAAGGTACATTTGTAACTTTATATCATTTCTATTTTTCTATGATAATAAAATAGAAATGAGTGGATATTGTTACATAATTGTTCATATTATTTTTATATTTCATATGACTTTCTTTTTATTACCATATGCTGCGATGATGAAGGTATGTCCTTCATAACCTTCGTCCGAAGATCATTATATCCTAAGGGAAATAATGTCTCGAAGGACGAAGGGCATTAATGTTTAACATTTTTTTCGTGTTGCCTTGTTCTCAACTCATAGCATTTGAGAACAAGTCCCCAACATTGGCGCCCACCTCCGGTGAATCCTTTTCGACCACCTTCGGCAAGCACTGACCTTCGTCATGCCACCGAAGAAAGTTTCAGCGCTAGACCCTTTCTCTTCGAGAGGCCCAAAGCCAGAAGAGGAAGGCCACCAGTCCAACACCCCAGGAGGACGAGTTGGACCAAGAAATCAGAAATATGGAGATGCTTCATCAGCAAGTGCAAAAGAAGAAGGAGAAGATGGCTTGACTAGCTGACCTTCAAAGGCAGATTGACGAAGCTATTGAAGAAGTACGTCACCTTGCTCAGGACGAGCAAGACGGAAGGCCCCAGCACAGGGAGCTTCATCAAGAGGGCTTGTTCAACAACGATGGATGGTATGATGATTTTAATCATGATACCTTTACTTTTGATGATGCTTCTCCCTTGGCAGCAGAACTACAGGCTATCCTGTGGCCCCCATCATACAAGCCACCTCAGC
Organism: Zea mays; assembly: GCF_902167145.1. Lineage (NCBI taxonomy): Eukaryota > Viridiplantae > Streptophyta > Magnoliopsida > Poales > Poaceae > Zea > Zea mays. The sequence goes on along the minus strand of NC_050100.1, from coordinate 131,853,076 downwards.
TTCCAATGTATGATGGGCACTCAGACCCGAAGCATTTTTTGATGAGTTATGAAGCAACCATATCTTCATATGGAGGCAATGCAGCTGTCATGGCCAAATCCTTCGTCATGGCAGTTAAGAATGTGGCCCAGACATGGTATTCTTCTCTTCGGCCAGGAACTATCACTTCATGGCAGAAACTCAAGGACATGCTGGTGACAAGCTTCCAGGGCTTCCAGACGAAGCCAGTCACAGCTCAGGCTCTGTTTCAGTGCACGCAAGATCATGAGGAGTATCTCCAGGCATACGTCCGAAGGTTCTTGCGTCTGAGAGCACAAGCGCCTACAGTGCCCAATGAAATTGTCATTGAGGCCATGATCAAGGGGCTTCGTCCAGGACCTACTGCCTAGTATTTTGCTAGAAAGCCTCCACAGACTTTGGAGAAGCTGCTTCAAAAGATGGATGAATATATCCGCGCTGACAATGACTTTCGTCAAAGAAGGGAGGAAGCCTACAGGTTCTCTGAGATGACTAGGGGTTTCGGAGGGAGAATCCACCCAAGGCACGTCAGATCAATCCACTCCACCCAGAATGACGACAGAGGAAGTCAGCAATAGAGGCCACAATATTCCTCGCAAGCTTCGAGGCAGCAACAAAGCTATCTTCGGCCCCCAGCTCCAAGAGGCAGAGGCGCTAGGGGTTTCGGAGGAAGGTTTGGGGATCAGCCTAAAAAAATTTATTGCCTATTCTGTGGTGAGGACAAGGGCCATACTACAAGGATGTGCCATGTCACCATTCAGAAACAGAAGGAAATAGCAGAAGCTGTAGCCCAACAGAACCAGCCGAAGCAGGTCATGCACACTGCTTCGTATCGCTCACCCTATATACCAGAGTATGTGGGTAACCACCCTGCAGCTTCTGTTGCTTCAGCTAGCCAGCCACAGGCATCATGGCAACAACCTCCACCTCCGCCACCACTACAACTTGTGTATTCACGAAGCCAGCAGCCAGAAGGGAGCCAACAGACCCATCAGCAGCGAGACTTCAGGGAGGAGTCCGAAGCTCGTACAGTCAACAGTACTGTGCCAGAATCGAAGCATATCTACTAAGAGATATCCTACCCCTGAAACATTTTTTACATTCATTGCCATTTTTTAATAAGGAACAATTATTGAAAACTTAGTTCTCTCGTCATTTTCCATTTCTTGTAATAGCTTCGTTCTTGCCATAGTGAAATATATCTTCTCCACAGACTCGCTGAAGCTACAAAAAGTCGTTCTAAGGAACGCGGCATAAGTATCACCGAAGCTACAAAAAGTCGTTCTAAGGAACGCAGCGTAAGTTGCCGAAGCTACAAAAAGTCGTTCCTAAGGGAACACAGTGTAAGTTTTCAGCTCAAAAGTCGTTCCAAAGGGAATGCAGAGCCAAATACCGCCGAAATATAAGGCGAAGTGCGAAAAGTCAACGCGAATACTGCCGAAATAGAAGGCGAAGAAGTTCAAAAGACGTTCCTAAGGGAATGCAGAACTTACAGCGAAAAGTCAACGCTGATACACCGAAAAATAAGCGGTGAAGCTGAAAAATAAACAGCAAAGAGATTGTGTATTCCACTATGGGGATGTGTGTGTGTCTTCGGCACAAATATCATTTTGCATAGCATAACATCATCACATCATTTCGCATAACATAACATCATACATCATGTTGCATCAATGGCACAAGAAGGGGATACAATGTTGATCTTCGAAGAATGCTTCGAAAAAGTGAAATTGTGCTAAGGCACAAAATAAGTTTTGAAGAAATACAACTTCATCAGCTTGGATGTGAAGGAAAAAATCTATTGTTGACGAAACATTAATGTTTTGGCAACGCTTGGAGGATTTTTCATGAAGCATAAAAGCTCTTCTTTGCGAAGCATGACAAGAAGGGAAGGTGTTTTTTCGCCGAAGGCTCAAAAACAGTATGTACATAAAAAATTCATGCACCGCAAAGAAATGAATTACAAAGCCATTTATATATTACATTCGAAACCCATGAGCACCAAATATTACAAGCATAGTCTAGCAAATGTTACATTAATATTCTAGCAATGTTTTTACAATAGCTATTCTTCTTCTTTCAAAACTTTGTCTGCAGCTTCGGTCAGCAATTGAGTAACGACTTCGTCCATAATAGTTTCGGCCATGCTAATAATTTCTGTTGATTCCTTTTGTCTCTGGGTCGGCCAGTGACTCGAAGGGCTCTGGGGGAGGAGATAGTTCAGCTGTGGTAGAAAACGTAAATCAGTTCGAAGTCACAAAAAAAAAAATAAAGTTAAAAGCCATTAAGTAATACCTATTCGCCTCTCAAGCTCCGCAGCCTTTTCAGCTGCTTTCGTTGCTTCTCTAGTGTCATGAGTATCTTTTTCGCTCTTCTTTATTATTTCGTGAGACATCCCTCGACCGCCATTTTCCGAGATTTCAGTAAAAAAATTTCCGCCTATTAAGCTTGCTTCGGCCGAGGGGTCCTTCGTATCATCAATGGATAAAGCAGCTTCGGCTTGGGCCAAAGTTTTAACTTGTTCGCACCCTGCTTTCTCCAAAATAGCTGCAACTCCTCTCGCGCCAGAGAAGGCGCAGACATCCCCACGGCCATTCAAAATTTCCTCAAAAGCTTCGGGTTCGCTGCTGATCCACTCAATTGGGCCCTCAGGATCGCCTCTTATGAAGTTGTCCTCGCTTGAATATGCGCCAACGTTGGCGAAGCTAGTTTTTATCTTCTTCACACAGTCCATAGATTTTTTAAAGCATCTTTCCTTGGATATGCGAAGTTCTTCAACGTTCTTCTCTAGATGATTTGTCCACTGTTCGCTAATTCCTCGTTTAGCTTCTGCGACTGCGCACTTCTCTTTAGCTTCGGCTAGTTGCTTCCGAAGGTCTTCAATCTCAATTTTTTGGGCTTCAGATTGGGTCTTGAAGTTAGCTTTGTCCCTCTTTATTTTATCCACCAATGTAAGCAGAATTTTGTCTTTTTCCAAAGCTTCGTTCCTCATCTTAATAACCTCTGTTCGAAGGTTATTGATAGCAATAGTGCAGCTCTCGTCTTCGACATTCTTTTGCGCCCTTAAGGCGTTGTTAAGTATCAAGCCCTACACGAAAGAATGAATGGAACAATATAAGAACAATAGACTAATTCAAAATTCAAAAATTCCAAATTCACAATTTTTGTACCTTCAGACTGTTGTACGCAAGGCTATCCGCGAGATCGTCCTTCGTCATGGCACAAAGGCCAGCTTCGAGCTTCAGAAAGCCCATACTTTTGGCCATCTCCCGGCAGACAGATAATTCTTTGTTGTCTGGGAGGCAATATAAGAAGTCATCTTCGTCTGTGCCATTAAACACTAAGGCCCCTTTTGGGTATTTCAGTTCTCGGGCATAATGTTTAGCTTCAAAAATTTCTTCTTCAGATAATCTTTTTCCTGAAGCATGTCGAATAATATAATCAAGGACTTCAGAAGTCGCTTTGGGAGCAGGGGCGGCGGCTTTGTCAGGCAAAATCTGTTCTATACCTTCTTCTTTCGCTGCCTTTTCTCCAATTTCCGAGGATTTCTCCTTGGCGGACAATGAAGTCCCAGCTTCGGCTTCGGTCAGCTTTGTCTCCGTTTCAATTTGTATTTTCGAAGCCTTGGCAATTTTTCCTGGAGTAGAGCTTGAAGTTTTTATCGTCTCTAGCACATCTAATACATTAACCATCCTTTTTCTCTTGGGGGTTGCTGTTAGATCTTTTTTGTGTCTTCGGCGCCTCCACTCCTGCCAAAGGGCTTAGAACTTCTAATGTTTTCGTCCCTTTGGCTCTCGGTTCTTCAATTTTGTCAGCCTTCGGCATTGCAGCCGGCTCTTCAATCCTCTGCGTAAGAGCAGGTCCTTCGGCTTCAATAGCCGAAGAGGTCTCACCGCCAAATTCAGGCACTATGGCGCGGTCGGTGAGTAAGAACCTTCACCTTTTTCCTCTTCGGCGCGGGATCGCTTGAAGCGGCTGAAGCAACATCCTTCCCAGAAGTTTCACCCTTTCTTTTTTGCCCCGCGGCGGGTACCGATAGTCAGGGTACACAAACCCAATAGCGTCAAAAACCCTATTTAGTCTTTTCTTTTTTCGGCTCCCAAAAGCCGCAGATAATGCATTATCTTCTGCTTTGGAATACGGCCCAAGCAATTCATCACTTGTAACTTCGATACATTTCAGCCAGTCATCATTTGGCTCATCAAATTTATCTCCATATCTGAAAGTGTATTTCAGTCGAACCAGCTCACCTTCGCCAGATTTGGTGATAGTCTCCTTCAGCATTTCCCACTTCTCTACAAGTGGCCATACTCTGAAGGCTATATGCTCCTGGATTAAATCCCTTGTCCCGATGAAAGAGCAAACTATGCCGAAGGCTCTTCGACATCCTTCGACTGCCTCATCAATCTCTACCTTCGGTTTTCGGAGGCCGAAGCGCTGCCACATGGGGCGCATGATGATCTCTTTAATGTCTTCTCGTGCCTTTAAATCATTTTTCACATAGAACCATTCTTTCATCCAGTCTCCGGGCCATCTCTTCCGAAAAGTTGGCACTGGGCAGCTTGAGCCAGAACGAGCAACGAAGCTATAGCAGTCAAAATTGTTATGATACTATTCTTTACCCCAGGGCTTCGTCTCATACGAAAGTTCGTGCATGCTGCAGAAACATTTTGCACTTAGCTCCAAACCCTGACTCCTCACGGCCCAGACAAAGATCCCCATTCTAATAATTGCTTCGGGAGTAATTTGGTGAAGGAAAATCTGATATATCTTTAAAACTTCAACCACAAATCTGTTTAAGGGAAATCAAAGCCCAGCTTTGAAAAAGCTTCGGTAAATCACGACTTCATTCTCTTCGGGAACAAGAACAGTCCTGGCTCTGTTGTCAGCCCTCACAATAGACATATCTCGAAAATATCTTCCTCTCGTATTATCAAGATGACTCTATTTAATAGTTGATTTTCCGAAAACTGCATGGCTTGGTCGCTAGGGTCGATCTTCGGAGTCTTCGCCCCCGCTTTCCGCATCATAACTATCGCTGTCGCCGGTATCTTTAGATAAACCTTCTAGAATCTCCTTAGTAATCTTTTCTGTATTTGTCTTTGCTATTGATTCAATAAAGCCAACAGTCTTCTCCTCAAGGAGCTTCTCCTCCTCGCTCAGCTTCATCTCAGCAACAACTTTTTTATCTTGAGACATCTTCTCTTCGAAAATGGTGAAAATGTGTTCTTAAAACCGAAGCTTTCAAAATCTAAGAAACTAAGCAACTGTTGGCAAGCAAGAGCTAAGAAATTGAACAAGCAAAGCAGGCGGCAAATAGCGTACCAAATGAGCTCGGGGTGCGCTCTTATTTATACGGCCAGTGCGTTGCAAATTGGAGGGCCCCGCCTGTCATTGATTGTTGCTATTCTAGTAAAGGGAAGGTGTTTTTTCGGACCTTCGGCTTAGAGCCTTCGTTCATATCGCAATCTGAATTCGTCATTCTAGCAAATTAATATTGCGAGGGGCTACTGTTGGGGGCCTTCGGCTTCCGAAGGTCCTCAAAAACATGATTTAACAATGTTTCTGGAGTATAATACATGAACACGTACCTTCGGACTCGGATCAGAACCACAGTGTGAAGAAGCACAAAGAATACGAAGGATGGCGCAGAGCCGAAGCTATGCGCAGGGGAGCTTCGGCATGATAGCAGAAAAGAGAACCAACTTAAAAGGGAAAAGGCTATTTAGACCTCGATGGATCACTATAGAGTCATTAGCAAATGTAAAGGGCATGAGTGTAATTTTACATGGGCTGTGTCCCGTGCCTATCAATAGATGAACTGTGCTCCCGTACTATTCACGCTGACTTAGCATTTGCTTTTGTGTCACGCTCGTACCTTCTTTTCAAGCCGAAGGTACATTTGTAACTTGATACCATTTCTATTTTTCTATGATAATAAAATAGAAATGAGTGGATAATGTTACATAATTGTTCATATTATTTTTATATTTCATATGACTTTCTTTTTATTACCATATGCTGCGACGATGAAGGTATGTCCTTCATAACCTTCGTCCGAAGATCATTATATCCTAAGGGAAATAATGTCTCGAAGGACGAAGGGCATTAACGTTTAACATTTTTTTCGTGTTGCCTTGTTCTTAACTCATAGCATTTGAGAACAAGTCCCCAACAAGGGGCTTCAGAGGAAGATATAGGGATCAACCCAGGAAGATTTATTGCTTATTCTGTGGTGAGGACAAGGGCCATATTACAAGAATGTGCCAAATTACCATTCTGAAGCAAAAGGAGATCGCATAAGCCGAAGCTCGACAGAATCAGCCGAAGCAGGTCTTGCACACTGCTTCATGCCACTCTCCCTACATACCAGAATATGTGGGCAATCATCCTGCAGCTTCTGTTGCTTTGGCTCGCCATTCACAGGCTTCCTGGCCACAGCTCCCACCCCCACCACCACTGCAACCGACCTATTCTCAAAACCAGCAGCTAGAAGGGCGCCAGCACACCCAACAGCAACGGGAGTTCAGGGAGGAATCCGAAGCTCACACAGTCAACAGTACTGTGCCAGAATCAAAGCACATTTATTGAGCGATATCCTACCCCTGAAATACTTTTATGTTCTACGTCATTTTGTTTTTCAATAAGGAACAAGAAATGTAAATCTAGTTTTAATTCCTTGTAATAGTTTTGCTTCTATCAGAATGAAATATATCTTCTTCACAAACTTACGAAGCTCAAAAATTGCCAGAAGCTCAAAAGTCGTTCCTAAGGGAATGTAGAGCTAAAAATTGCTGAAACTACAAAAAGTCGTTCCTAAGGGAGCACAACGTAAGTTTTGCCAAAGCTACAAAAAGTCATTCCTAAGGGAGCGCAATGTAAGTTTTCTGCTCAAAAGTCGTTCCAAAAAGAATGTAGAGCCAAATACCGCCGAAATATAAGGCGAAGAAGTTCAAAAGACATTCCTAAGGGGATGCAGAACTTATACCGCCGAAATAGAAGGCGAAGAAGTTCAAAAGACATTTCTAAGGGGATGCAGAACTTACACCGAAAAATAAACGGTGAAGCCAAAAATAAACGGCAAAGAGATTCCGATCGTTCCTAAGGGGACGAAGAGATTGTGTGTTCCAGTGTGGGCGTGTGGGTGTGTGTCTTCAGCATTAGCATCATTTTTTGCATCATATCATCACATCATCCCGCATAGCATCACATCATACATCATATCGCACCAATGACATGAATTGAATACGAAGTCGATCTTCAGAGAATGCTTTGTAAAAATCAAAATGTGCTAAGGCACACAGAAAGCTGAGAAATACAACTTCATCAGCTCTATTGCAAAAGAAGGGATCCCTTGTTTACGAAGCATGGATATTTTTTCGAAGCATGGATATTTTTACGAAGCTTGGATATTTTCACAAAGCATGGATCTTTTTCTTTACGAAGCATGAAAAGAAGGGAAGGTGTTTTTTCGCCGAAGGCTCAAAAACGGTATGTATATGAAGTTTCATGCATCACAAAGAAGTGAATTACAAATAATTTACATATTAGATTCTAAGATATACACATCAAACATTACAGTCTTGTTACAATAAAGCTACATTGACCATTTAAAAATGTTTTTACAAAAAGTGCTAGTCTTCTTTCAGGATCTTCTCCGCAACTTCATTTAGCAATCTATTGACGACTTCGTCAACAATAGATTCAGCCATATTAATGATTTCCAGTGCTTCCTTCGTTTCTGGATCGGCCAGGGGATCGAACGGTTCCGGTGGCGGAGATAATTCAGCTACAATGGAAAAAGTTAATTAGTCCGAAGCCATAAAAACAAATGCCGAAGCTAAAGGCCACGAAGCAATACCTATACGTTTTTCACGCTCTGCAGCTTCTTCAGCTTGTTTTGCTTCTACTCGGGCGTCATGAATGTCTTTTTCACTTTTCTTCATAATTTTGTGTGCCATCTCTCGGCCACCATTTACCCAGATGTCATTATAAAATTTCCCGCACATTAAACTTGCTTCAGCTAAGGGATCCTTTGTATCATCCACGGAGAAGGCAGCTTCGGCCTGGGCCAGGGTCTTGATATGGTCGCATCCTGCCTTCTCTAAGATGGCTGAAATTCCCCGCGCACCGGAAAACTCGCAAACATCCCCGCGATCACTTAAAATCTCTTCGAAGGCTTCGGCCTCTCCACTTATCCACTCAATAATGCCTTCGAGGTCGCCTCGTATGAAGTTTTCTTCGGAAGAGTAGGCGCCCACGTTGGTGAAGCTAGTCTTTATTTTCTTCACACAGCCCAAGGATTTTTCAAAGCATCTTTCCTTGGATGCGCGAAGTTCTTCAACAATTTTCTCTAAATGGTTTTTCCAATATTCGCTAATCTCTCGGTTAGCTTATGCGAGTGCGCATTTTCCTTTGGCCTCTGCCAACTGTTTCCGAAGGTCTTCAATTTCATTCTTTTGGATTTCGGCCTGAGCCTTGAAACTAGTTTCATCTTCTTTCACTTTGTTTACCAATGAAATCAAGATTTTGTATTTTTCAAGACCTTCATTTCTTAATTCAATTACCTCTGAACGAAGGTTGTTCAGAGCCATCGTATATCCTTCATCTTCAATGTTTTTCTGAGCCCTAAGCGCATTGCTAAGAATTAAGCCCTGCAAGAGGAGGACATAATTAAGTATAGCAAATAAAATATTTCGTTTTCAAATACAAAATTAGCTTTTATACCTTAATGCTATTATACGCTAAGCTGTCACCAAGCTCATCCTTCGATAAGATTGAAATGCCATCTTCCAGCTTCGGGAATCCGATGCTTCTACTTATCTCTCGGCAAACAGATATCTCTTTATTATCCAGAAGACAGTACACAAAATCTTCTTCCCCACTGCCGTTAAACACTAATGCCCCCTTCGGGTATTTTAATTTTTGGGCATAGTGTACTGCTTCTAGTTTTTCTTCTTGAGAAAGTCTCTTCCCCGAAGTATGACGAATGATGTAATCAGTGCTTTCTTTTGAAGCTTCGGAAGCAGGAGCTTCAACCTTTTCAGACGCAATTTGCTCTGTCGCCTTTTCTTCAACTACGGCAGGCTCTATCTCAGTGGGTTCTGAAGGCCCAAATTCGGTTTCAGCTTGAATTGTTGCAGCTTCAACTTCTGCCTGCTTCATTTCAGCTTCGGGTTACGCTTTGGAAGCTTCGACAATTTTTCTTGAAGGAGCAGGACTCAAGGTTTTTGCTGTTTCTAACACAACATCTAGCACATTTGCCATCCTTCTCCTCTTGGGAGTTGCGGCAGACCCCTTTTGTGCCTTTGGCACTGTTACCTCTGATGAAGGGCTCAAAATCTCTGGCATTTTTGTTATTTCTTCAATTCTTGACCCTTCAGCCTTATCCTTATCAGCCTTCGTCTCAATTAGCTCAACTGAATGTAGCTTCGGCATTATAGCTAGCTCTTCAGTCCTCTGAGCAGGAGGAACAATTTCTTTTGTTTTGGCAGCCAAATAGGCCCCTTCGCCAAATTCAGGTATCATGGCCGGTTCGATGTAACACAACCTGTGAGTCAGAACCTTCATCTTCTTGCCCTTCGGCTCAACCGTGATGGCCGAAGCGGCAACCTTTCCAGAAACAACAATATTTCTTTTTACCCCTTGCCCTCGCAGCGGGTAGCAATAGTCAGGGTATACGAAGCCAATAGCATCGAATACCCTGTTCAACCTTTTCTTATTTCGAGCCCTGAAGGCTATGGATAATGCATTGTCTTCCGTTTTGGAATACGCTCCAAGCAGTTCATCACTTGTAGCTTCGATGCACTTCAGCCAGTCGTCGTTTGGTTCATCAAACTTATCCCCAAACCTGAATGTATACTTCAGCCGGACCAAACCACCTTCGCTAGAGTTAGTGATGGTCTCCTTCGGCATTTCCCAGTTTTCTACAAGCGGCCATACTCTGAATGATATATGTTATTGAATTAAATCTCTTGTGCCAATGAAGGAGCAAACAGTACTGAAGGCCTTCTGACACGCTTCGGCGGCGTCATCAATTTCGACCTTCGGCCTTCGGAGGCCGAAGCGGGACCAGATGGGGCGCATAATGATTTCTTTTATGTCTCCCCTCGTCTTTAGATCATTTTTCACATAAAACCACACTTCCATCCAGGCCCCGGGCCATCTTTTCCAAAATGTCGGCACCGGGTGGCTTGCGTTGGGGCGGGCGATAAATCCATAACAACCGAAGTTGTTGTGGTACTATTCTTTACCCATGGCCTTCGTCTCATATAGAAGTTTGTGCATACTGCAAAAGCACTTTGCGCTTGGCTCTAGCCCTTGACTCCTTACTGCCCAGACAAAAATCTGCATCCTTATTATGGCTTCAGGGGTGATCTGATGAAGGAAGATTTGGTAGGTCTTCAACACTTCAACTACAAACTTACTCAAAGGGAACCGAAGCCCAGCCTTGAAAAAGCTTTGGTAAATCACAACTTCGTTCTCCTCAGGGGCAGGGACGTTGTTGTCTCCGCCAGCCCTCACAATAGACATGTCCTGAAAATACCTTCCTCTCATGTTCTCAAGATGACTCTGTTTGATGGTTGATTTTCCGAAGATTGAATGACTTGGCCTCCAAGGCCGATCCTCAGAATCCTCATCCCCACTTTCCACATCATAGCTATCGCTGTCACCAGTACCTTCAGATAAACCTTCTAGTATCTCTTTAGTAATTTTCTCTATGTTTGTTTTTGCCATCGACTCGACAAATCCAGCAATATAAGGATTCACAGCCTTCTTCTCCTCAAATAGCTTCTCCTTTTCAGTTAGCTTTGTCTCTGCCACAACCTCATTTTCCTGAGACATCTTTTTTCCAGAAATGGTGAAAACACGTGTTTTAAACCGAAGCTCAGAGAGCTTGAAAATCTAGCAAGTGCTAGTGAGCAAGAGCTATAAGATTGAGAAAATAATGCAAATAGCAGAAATAACGTATCAAATTCAGATGATGTGAGCTCCTATTTATACGCCCAGTGCACAACATATTGGAGGGGCCCATCTGTCATTGATTATTGCTATTCTAGCAAAGGGAAGGTGTTTTTTCGGACCTTCGGCTTAAGGCCTTCGTCCATGTTGCAGTCTGAATTCGTTATCTTAACAAATTAGTACTGCGAGGGGCTACTGTTGGGGGCCTTCGTCTTCCAAAGGTCCTCAAAAACATGATTTAACAATATTTTCTAAGTGTGACATATGAACAGGTACCTTTGGACTCGGGTTAAAACCATACGCGATGTGAAAAGCATGATTGAGATGAAGGCTGATGTTGCTCCGAAGCTACACGTAAGGGAGCTTCGGCTAAGTGGCGGAAAAAGGAACCAGCCTAAAGGGGAAAAGGCTATTTAGCCCTCGTTGGTTCATCCATAAGTCAATAGTAAATATAAAGGGCACGAATGTAAATTTATATAGGCTGCGCTCTGTGCCTATAAATAGATGAACAATATCCCCGTACTGTTCACGCTGACTGTTACTCGCTCGTGCATCATACTTGTACTTTCACCTTCTGTCAAGCCGAAGGTATAAATGTAATTCAATATTGTTTCTGTATATTTATGATAATGTAGTAAATATGTATTGATAATGTGATGTGATTATTCATATTGTCTCTTATATTTCGTATGCTTCTTCTTCTATTAACATATACCGCGATGATGAAGGTACGTCCTTCATAACCTTCGTCTGAAGATCATTATATCCTAAGGGAAATAATGCTTCAAAAGACGAAGGGCAGTAACCTTTAACATTTTGTGTTGCCTTGTTCTTAATTCATAGCATTTGAGAATAAGTCCCCAACAATGATATTCCCCAAGTGCTCGACACAAGGGCTGAACCAGAATCCTTGACGTGTTCGCGGATAGCGCGTCAGATTTAGTATGGTAAGACGATTCATATTTTTGTTAGCTTAATTATTGGTTTGATGAATATATTGTGTACATAAGTATAAAGTGGTCGTGTCACGCGAAACTCAAGTTTAAAATGATTATTGTGTAAGGAGAATTAATAGTGTGAAGAATTGATTTAGTAATCCAAACGATTATCCGATAAGGCTGTCATCGTTAATTTTGTAGGATATTTTGGTAGTCAAACCTAAAATGTTTGATTAATCGTTGACATGTAAAATATGTGAGGTGTGATATAAAATTAAAATAGTTCTTTGTGAGCGATGTGGTATAATTTATAAAGCGAGGGATCAGTTTAGAATTTAATTAATTAGCTGATAAGTTGTGTTTAGGCTAATTGTATTAAAGGTGTGTAGTTTGTTGTTCATGATATTTGTGTTCGGTTCGTTTAATTTAGAGAAGCGTGATTATTGCGCTTAGTCGTCTGTCGATAACTAGTGTCTTCGTATGAAATTGTACAACGCCTCGCCACTAGGTGTTTAATTCGCTATCGCGTAGCACTATTTAGGTTTGTGATATTTCTGTCTATATGCATTCATGTGCATAATGCATTTCATTCAGGTACGTGAATTAACCACGTGAGGCGGAGGACCAGAACTGAGTCGACCACAAGATGCTGGAAAGCGTGAGCTTCTCCGAGAAATGATGATGAGGAATCAACCTGAAGATGGTTAAATCAAGCAGGTGCTCGGTCGAGGGATACTCGTCAAGCAGACGTCGTCTAACAACACTAACATAGTGTTTATTCTAGGCAAGCCCCGGTGCATTTGCCACCTCCTTGTTATTTTAAAAACTTTATCACCTTGTTTGATGCATTAGGTGATAGGAGTTGTGTGCTAAACCGTTGATGCATTTCCTTCGTTGGAAAAATTGATTACCCTTCCTTGATACCCTTTTTGAAAAGAATTTTATGATGCTTAGCCTTGCTTTAGCAAACAAAAATGTTTTGTTTTAAAACAAAAGTGATGCTTCAGTGGGTGGGAATGTTTTCAAAAAGAAAAACTTGTGATGGTGGATCCATCAAGGCCTTAATGGGTTCAACATCGGAAAAGATGTACCTCTGCCAGGTACCAAACTTTTGGTTTTAAATGATAAAGCTGAGACCGAGCGGTTGACTTGCACGAGAAGGGAGTCTCGGTGTAGTGTCTCCGTCTGAGTCGATTAAGGACCATCTCGATGTAGGCTTACTGATCGAGGACCTTTTAACTGGTCACATGCCTCATCATGGGTAAGCTTTGTCTCAGGCAGACTAACACCAGAATAGGACAACACGCAATGGGAGTGGAGATATGGCGAGAGTAGCGTGTATCCTCCGTGGCAAGAGGCTGGACAGTGGTGTATCTGTGCTCTCGGTTGGCGTGAACCCGATCTGGTCTTAAGAACCCCGGTGGCGAGTTGACATATGCAAGGGTTAAGTGCTACGTATGTCGTGTGATTGGAGATCCCCAACTAGGTATTAATTGATTCAGATCGCCTTTACTTCTCGGACATGAAGACTTGGTCACTGCCCTACATGTAGCAATCCAGTGAACTGAAGGGATGATAAAAAGACGGCTAGTCTAGGCCAAGTGCCTGAACTAGGGTAGAAAGAACTCTAGATGCAGGTAACTTTACTCAACCTGACAATAAAACTGGATTTTTAAAGATCCATTATTAGTAAGCATTTCTACAAACAGAGTCTTTGATTCTTGATAAGCCATACCTTGATTCCCAACAGCCAGCATATCCTTGAGAGTCTTTTTCCTTAGATTGGTAAGACTTGCAAAAGTACACTTCGTACTCAGGGTTTTCGAACCCATGTTGTTGAAGGTACTAGAATTGTGCTGCTGTGGATGGTGTTAAGCGCAGGTGGGCACGGCCTTCTTATAAGTCTAAATACTTCTTCTATACTTCTTATTGAGGATTGTCATTGCGCTAGCATATATTTCAAAACTATAAATAATTTATAACATTTCAAAGTTTATTCTTTGAACCACTTTTGTAATCACTCCGATCATGTAAAATGTCAATTTGATGTAACTTGTAAAATTTGGTAATAAGATTTCCGCTGCAAATTGTTGGTGTGTGATTTGTGTTTACTTAATCCTGCGATCCTGGTTGTAAGTGGTTTATCCGAGGTCCTTGGGGGCACTCGGACAGATCGTATTGAGTTATCTGGTGCACATGCATAGCCGTCCGAGGTCTTTGAGACAAGGGCAGGTGCATGTGGGCCCAATAACTTGGGAGGTTCTGCCACAGCTGGTGTATGCCATGTGTCCTCAGTGTTTAGTCGGGCAACGCGGGTGGCCAGAGTTTGGCTTATTCCTTACCGAAATCCACGGGCGGCATGCGGTCCGCAACCCATGGTGGGGCATGGGACTTTGCGCTTCGGCCTTAGGTGAACTACCCCTATTCCTACTCCCTGTTGTTGCTCTTTTTCTTCTTTCGTAGCAACGCTGAGGTTTGGGTACGCCTGGTAGCCGTATATACCTTGCTCCAGTGATCCTCCGCCGTGGGTCGCGCGTGCGCCGTTGGGGCTCGGTGACGGGAGTTGGACGATATGCGGTGACCGCACGTTCTCTGATGAACGACTGTGGTGGGTTATGGGCTGATGGCCATTGATCGGCCAGCGGATGGCTTTGATTAAATCGCCTGGTACCCCTTTGACTCATCAATTCGTGGCCTTAGATTTCGAGATAAACAGCGGATCCGGTTTCATCAACTCGGGGCCGACGAATCTTGATCCGAAGGGTAGGGTTGCGTACCGGTTCAGTTAAAACCGAGATTTAATCCGAGTCGTCTAGGTCAGATCGGGTGGCTGAGTGGTGTCCATAGCGCTCCGGCCGGGGTATTTCACAAATAAGCCCCTGTGTTGTAGCAGAATCAACCCGGAGTCCACTTTGGGTATGGGAAAACTTACTCCCTAGCCCCGGAACTCCCTGGAAATTGGCGCCCAGTCTAAAGCTCAGAGAAATCAGTTATTTAAATTTAGAAATTGATTTTTAATACAAAAATAAATCCAGAAACTTGTATAATGCATATTTAATTCATTTTAGCTACAAATTGATCCATTCCAGTCGCAATAATTTTGTTTTAATATTGTTCATCATCTAGTACCTTTGTTTAATCATAAAACTTGAATTAAAATTATTCACTTGATTTATTCTATACTAAGCACTCAATAACTTCGGAAATTCATAACTCCTCCGTTTTAATTCCGAATTGACTCATTCTAGTTGTGTTAGCTTCATATAAATATTTACTACGCAGTAGCAACATTAATTATATGATATCCCATACTTTTATAATTTGGTAACTAATTTTATTAATCTATGTTTTTTGGGATTAGCTTATTATAATATTAATATAGTATCATGATCTTAGAGTTATCTTTGGCCTAAAAGATGTTTTATAATCAAGTAATGACTTAGATTAAAGTTGAGTTAACTATTTATAAGATATTCTCTCATATGATGTATACTAATCAATTTATAATATAGTTTAATAATTAAATCACATAGATCTCCCATAAGTCATAACTCCTTAACCTTGACTTCGATTTTACTAGTTCTTGATCCCACGATCTCATAGCGACGCGTAGATTATTATTATGCAGTTTGTTCTTATGTTTGGTGTGATGTTAATTTTGTCTATATCGTGTTTTTGTATTGCTACGACTAGTAGTGAGGTCACGAGAATCGAAAGATCATCCTGGTACCTGGAATCTCAAGTCCTAGGCAAGTTGTGCCCTTGACCACTTTTATTACAGAATAATGTTCTTTATAATCATTTTATCATGCATAGGTTTAATTTTGATGGGACCCAATAGGTCACCCTAGTCTTGTTATCTTTATACCTTGTTTACCCCTGAACTATTTGGGTAGTTTTTGCTATTGCTCTATATGGTTTTGGGTTTAATATTACATTATCTTCATGTTCCAATTATACTGTTATTTTATTTATTGTTCATGACAAGATCATTATTTTAATTGGAACATGGAGCTTCACTTGAGAAACACGTGCCACCACAAGGGTGGAATGGGACGCCCTTGGCTGACTAACTAGGAAAGCTAGTGGAGGACTACCTTACCCGATAGGGGCAAGGGCAGTAGGGGAGTAGGCGTGTAGGGAGGTTCCTGAGTTGATTTTGCTGCGATGGCGGTCAGACGGAGGATTCCTGCATTGCTCTTCCTAGAAACTGTAGCGGGTTTTCTGAAGCTAGTGGAACTTTGTAAAGGCCTCGTAGTGGATCCCTAACCATTCACATCGGAAGTGTCTAAGGGCCTTGCAAACCCAGACGACATGGGATACACGACTTGTGGGTACACGGTACAACCTCTTCAGAGTGTAAAACTAGTATACTAAAAGTGCTCGCGGTCATGAGCAGCTCAGGACTCTCGCATGATTAAATTATGGAACTAAATTCAATTTGTCATTTGCATTGCATGGGATTTATTATTAATTTTGTTCTATTATTATTATGATTTGGTATCTACTTATACTTAGTAACTGCTAATAAAATTCTGACCAACTTTAAAAGCAATGCTCAGCTTTAACCATCCTCTTTAGTAAGCCTTACACTTCACATGGGCTCCCACCTTTGGCGAGTTCATGCACATTATTCCCACAACTTGTTGAGCTGTGATCGTGTGTGAGCTCACCCTTGTTGTCTCACACCCCCCATAGGTTAAGAACAGGTACCACGGGATGAGGCGCATGGAGGATGCTGCGATGTGATCATGAGAGGTCTAGGCCGTCGTCTCCCAGTCAACTTTGGGTTGCTGGATCGTTGTCTTCATATGGTGTAATTATTTATTTATTTTGTACATAACTCCTATTATTTAGTAAAGATGTGACATTCGTTTCTATGAGTCATCATATGTGTAAGACTTGGTCCTAGCACACCTGATGATTGCGTTCGCGCCCGGGTCCCTAAAACCCAGGTGTGAAAGAAGTGGTATCAGAGCAATGTTAATTGTAGGACGAAACCTAGATAGAACTAGACAATCCTAACTTACTTACCTTTGCTACTTTGATTCCTTCTAAACTCTTCTTAATCTTTTCTCATCTATTTCTGCTTCACTCTGATTATTTTTACCTTTTCTTTCTAAAGACAAATGTTGATTTTACACTTTGAAATCACGTACCTAAAGTGATTTTTAGGACTAGGAGACCTAATCTTAGGAACAAAAACAAAACTATTTTTATAGGTATCTATGTGCTTGAATGCTTGTTCTTATGATACTTGTTTGATTTGGATCTTTGATTGAGTGTGATGAGTTGTGGAGTAAAGTCCATAATTACATCTGCATATACATATAGGCATAAATATAAATAAATAAAATTCATAAGATAACTAAACAACCTAGATTATCCTCCATTAAAGTGTATCTATTTTAGATAAAATCATTTAAGTTGAGGTAAAAAATTCTATCTTATCCAAATAGGTTCATCTTATGTTACAAAAATTATCTTATCCTCATAAAATTGTGTATAAGATAAACTCGACCAACTAAGAATACTCCCATTAGAATATATCAAGCCTAATAGATCCATCTTATCTTAAAAGACTCTTTGTTATCTTAATAGATCTATTTTATCTTAAAAGATTCTTTCTTATCTTAATAGATTCATCTTATCTTTAAGGATTCATCTTATCCTAACCACTTTACTTATCTCATCCTAAAGTAATAACCATGATCTAATTAATGAGATCTTATCTAGTCTATCTAGTCATAACAATCTAACCTAGATCTGATCTAATGTGATAAGATTAATCTAACCTAATGAAGGCTAACCTTATGTTGAGCTAATATAATGTAAGTTGCTCAACAGGAAAGTTAATACTGATAAAATGGATTAGACTCTACTCCTATAAAATATATTTAACTTAATTCACTCTGCACTAAGTTAAGAATGACCGACTAACTCGGCCTTATGCAACTACCTTAACCATCCGATGGTTGCATAACCCCTCTATTTTAACCTAACAGAGATTCTGACCTACCTACACCCTATAATCCATCCTATCTCAAAGGATTCCAACCCATTTATCCCAAAAGCAAAGTGAAACTTTGTTTAACCTACCTACCCCATGTATCCGCAGTTGTTATCCCAACTCAGATAACGACATCTAACACCACGACCGATGGTCCCTAAATTAGACACAAGAAGAAGGTTAACCTCGACACTGATGGATATGAGTAGAAACATATCTTTAGATGAATCAAGATCCACCACTTAGAATAAAAGTCTCTCTTACCTAACTTTCTTTTACCCCCAAATCTTCTCTACACTCACCTAATAGCTAAAATCTGATGTACCCTTATTTTCTATGCCACACCTGCTAATGGCATGAAAATTTAGGGCATATAAAAAATACTAATTGGAAGTTCCACTTGAAAAAAAGATACTAGAATTTCATAAAGATAAAGTCAGCTTGATATGCTTAACTAAGCGATATTCCTAAAATAGGATTATAGAATCTAATATGATCTAATCTAATGTGGTCAACTTAAATAGATTATTAATACTGGTAGAAGAGATTAGACCCTAATAGCCAGGTGTAGACCAACTCAACCATGAGCAGAAGAACTAACCATAGAGCCATGATGGATTGTATAATTTGTCTATCCTCACCTAACATCAAACATACTTTTGACCTACATCATGTAATCTATCTCATCTTGACAGATTCTATCTTACCTTTGGACATTCACCTTATACGACTAGTTATCCCAATCTTGATATAAAACAACAGATTAAGCCCCGCCAAAGAATCTTCAGTTCATAACCAGCTACTAGCCTATTCGTTCTGCCTATCAAATAATTTCCCTTGCAAAAAACTATTTTACCATATGCTTCTAACTTTGATGGTCAATACCAGGAAGGGAGTATTATTAGGCAACAACAAACAGAAATGAATCCTCGAAATTCTCCATGGGCCGGAACCGATCAAGTGGTTGCCGCCCAAATGCTGGTACTACAACAAATGACAAACATGGTGAACGAAATGCAAAATCAGATAAGGCAAGAACGCCTTGAAATGCGTTAGGACCGGCTGGAGATGCGTCAAGAAATGAGGCAAGCACGGTTGGAAAGACAACAACAACACCCACTACCTCCACCACCACCAGCTCCACCAAGCTACATAAATATATATATTTTACTATTTGTAAGACCTAAATGTTACTTTAGTTAGTAGTTAATATTTTACTATTTTAGGAATAATAATAATGTGTATTTGACCCTATGTGTGGCTAATAAGTTATGCATCATGATGAGATTTTTGTTTATGCATATGTGTTGAGACAATATGAGTATACATCCCTTTTTCTTACAAATCTCGAGGACGAGATTTCTGTTAAGGGGTAGGATTTGTAAAGCCCTAAAATTTGTATAAGGTAAAAAATAATAATAAATAAACACATATATTAATATAAAAGTGTTTTGGGATTATGGAACCTTTGGAGATCAATTGATTTGTGCATATTCGATTCATGGAGTTATATTGGTCAAATAACAAATAAATAATAAAATGATGATAAGATGAGAGTGTTCCTCTCATGAACTATATAATTAACACTTTAAGATGTTTTACCAAAGAAATTCAGATAAAATATTATCCAAACATCTTCATCTAAATAAGTATTAAACATCAAACTTCGGAATAATCCTTAAAGTTTATTATACATTCAAAATAATGACTTCTTCGAAATAAATAAACAAAATAGGTGCATGTGTTTATGGTTGAAGCATGTGGTTAAACATATATAAATTAAAAAATCTAATGAAACTCTTGCATTTCATGAGGGAGTTTCTATGTTGGTGCACTAATCATAAACTTAAAATAGAAGCAAGTTTGAACTCTGTTTGAATCGAATTAGGGTTTAAAATTGAATAGAAATCTGAAAACTAAAATAGGAAAAAAAACATTGGGAACATGCTATGGGCCGAAACCTCCCATCCTCGACCCAAGTTCCCTCAGCCCACGCGCTGCCCCTCACCCCATGCACCGACCGGTGGGGTCGCTTAACCAGTGGCCGGCCTCCCCATGCGGGCCTGTTTCATCCCCACCTCCGTGTGGACCCCGCGTGTCGAACCCTCCCTCAACCGAATTGAGCTCATGCAATGTCTTCATAACCACTCGGCCGGGACCTCAGGGTCGTTGCAACGGCGCCCGGACTCCGCGTCAGATATCCAGCTCCAGGGTTATAAATGCCCGTGTTCACACCCGTCGTACCCCTTTGACTCATCAATTCGTGGCCTTAGATTTCGAGATAAATGGTAGATCCGATTTCATCAACTCGGGGCCGACGGATCTTGATCCGAAGGGTAGGGTTGCGTACCGGTTCAGTTAAAACCGAGATTTAATTTGAGTCATCCAGGTCAGATCGAGTGGCTGAGTGGTGTCCATATCTCTTCGGTCGAGGTATTTCATAAATAAGCCCCTGTGTTGTAGCAGAATCAACCCGCAGTCCACTCTGGGTGTTCCCTGGGTCTGGGAAAACTTACACCCTAGCCCCTGAACTCCCTGGAAATTGGTGCCCAGTCCAAAGCTTAGAGAAATCAGTTATTTAAATTTAGAAATTGATTTTTAATACAAAAATAAATCCAGAAACTTGTATAATTCATATTTAATTCATTTTAGCTCCAAATTGATCCATTCCACTTGCAATAACTTTGTTTTAATATTGTTCATCATCTAGTACCTTTGTTTAGCCATAAAACTTGAATTAAAATTTTTCACTTGATTTATTCTATAATAAGCACTTAATAACTTCGGAAATTCATAACTCCTCTGTTTTAATTCCGAATTGACTCGTTCTAGTTGCGTTAGCTTCGTATAAATATTTATTACGCAGTAGCAACATTGATTATATGACATCCCATACTTTTATAATTAGGTAACTAATTTGATTAATCTATGTTTTCGGGATTAGCTTATTCTAATATTAATATAGTATCATGATCTTAGGGTTATCTTTGGCCTAAAAGATGATTTATAATCAAGTAATGACTTAGATTAAAGTTGAGTTAACTATTTATAAGATATTCTCTCATATGATGTATACTAATCAATTTATAATATAGTTTAATAATTAAATCACATAGATCTCCCATAAGTCATAACTCCTTAACCTTGACTCCGATTTTACTAGTTCTCGATCCCACGATCTCGTAGCGACGCGTAGATTATTATTATGAAGTTTGTTATTATGTTTGGTGTGATGTTAGTTTTGTCTATACCATGTTTGTTTGTATTGCTACGACTAGTAGTGAGGTCACGAGAATCGAAAGATCATCCTGGTACCTAGAATCTCAAGTCCCAGGCAAGTTGTGCCCTTGACCACTTTTATTACCCAATAATGTTCTTTATAATCATTTTATCATGCATAGGTTTAATTTTAATGGGACCCAATAGGTCACCCTAGTCTGGTTATCTTTGTACCTTGTTTACCCCTGAACTATTTAGGTAGATTTTGCTATTGCTCTATATGGTTTTGGGTTTAATATTACATTATCTTCATGTTCCAATTATACTGTTATTTTATTTATTGTTCATGAAAAGATCATTATTTAATTGGAACATGGAGCTTAATTTGAGAAACACGTGCCACCACAAGGGTGGAATGGGACGCCCTTGGCTAACTAACTAGGAAAGCTAGTGGAGCACTACCTTACCCGATAGGGGCAAGGGCAGTAGGGGTAGGCATGTAGGGAGGTTCCTGGTTTGATTTTGCTGTGATGGCAGTCAGATGGGGGATTCCTGCATTGCTCTTCCTAGAAACTGCAGCGGTTTTTCTGAAGCTTGTGGAACTTTGTAAAGGCCTCGCAGTGGATCCCTAGCCATTCACCTCAGAAGTGTCTAAGGGCCTTGCAAACCCTGGTGTTGGGGGTCTGCTTCGTCGCCGAACGTCTTTTAAGAAGAAACACCTTCGGAAGATCAGCACAGAAGCAAATATAACACGAAGGTACACGCCGAAGCTACCGTCAAGGTAGCTTCGGCATAGCGAGATGCCTTGAGACGAAGGGCTGCACCGACTTAACAAGGAAAAGACCAATCGACCCATGGTAATTTGTGTCATGATTGTAACTAGTTGTAGAGGACATAAATGTAATTTTGACCGGGCTACGTCCCGTGCCTATAAATAGCTGAACAGTACCCCTGTACTGTTCACGCTGATTTGTATTCGCTTGTGTGTCACGCTTGGACTTTTTGCCTTCTGTCAAGCCGAAGGTATAGATGTAATTCAATATTGTTTTTATTCATCCATGATGGTATAATAAAGATATATTAATAACGTCATACGATTACTCATGTTATTTCTCATGTTTCATATGCTTCGTCTTTCACCATTATATACTGCTATGATGAAGGTACATCCTTCATGACCTTCGTCCGAAGATCGTTATATCCCAAGGGAAATAATGCTTCGAAGGACGAAGGGCATTAACCTTTAACTTCTCTTTGTGTTGCCTTGTTCTTAATTCATAGCATTTGAGAACAAGTCCCCAACATTGGCACCCACCTCCGGTGAACTCACTTCCACTTTTGAGCTGATGGCTTCATTTAACAACCAACTCGAAGCACATTCGGCTACGAAGCTGGTGCTCCCGATAACAGGCGGTTCAAGCTCAGAGCCGGCTAACAAGAAGCAGAAGAAAGAAGCGCAAAGAAGGGTGCAGCATGTTAGGGTGTAGGGACCCTTCATCAACTCAAAATGGTCCCACATCCCAATCACCTTCTCCCAGGAGGACCTTCAGATCAAAGATTACCCTCACAACGATGCTATGGTCATATCTTGTGTCATCAAGGGATTTCTAGTCCATAATGTTCTGGTTGATACAGGCAGTGCAGTGGATATCATATTTGCTAAGGCCTTTAGACATATGCAAGAGCCAGAAGACAAGATTCATGATGCTACACACCCTCTTTGTGGCTTTGGAGGAAGGCAGATTGTAGCACTTGGAAAAATCACAATGCCAGTAACCTTCGGCTTCATCCACAACACAAGGACTGAACATGTTGACTTTGACATTGTTGACATGGAGTACCCCTATAATGCAATCATTGGTCGAGGGACACTTAATGCATTCGAAGCAATACTTCATCCAGCATATTTATGCATGAAGATACCTTCGGAACAAGGGCCCATTGTTGTCCATGGGAATCAAGAAGCTGCCAGAAGGGCCGAAGGAAACTAGACAGATTCAAAGGCAATTCATAATATAGATGGAGCCGAAGCCTGTAAGCAGTATAAATACAAAAGAGAGAAGGCTGCTTCGGCGGATCAGCCGAAGCCTATGCTCCTATGTGAAGACATAGCAGAACAAAGGATACCGCTGGGGTCTCAGCTATCTGAAGAGCAAGAAAAGACTTTGCTAAGATTTTTATTCAACAACAAAGATGTCTTTGCTCGGGCAGCCAATGATCTTTGTGGAGTCAATAGAGATGCCATTGAACATTCACTCAATGTGGATCCATCCTTCAGGCCAAGAAAACAAAGGCTTCGAAAGATGTCTGAAGACAAAGCTGAAGGTGCTCGGAACGAAGTGAAGAGACTTCTTATTGCTGGTGTCATCAGAGAGGTGAAATATCCAGAATGGCTAGCCAACACTGTTATGGTGAAGAAGGCCAATGACAAATGGAGAATGTGCATTGATTTTATAGATCTCAACAAAGCTTGTCCAAAGGACGAGTTCCCACTGCCGAGAATAGACTCTCTACTAGATGCAATAGCTTCTTCAGAGCTCATGAGTCTACTGGACTGTTACTCAGGCTATCATCAAATTTGGATGAAAAAGGAAGATGAGTCGAAGACTAGCTTCATAACCCCCAGTGGCACATATTGCTATCTTCGGATGCCTGAGGGGCTTAAAAATGTTGGAGGAAGCTTCAGCAGAATGATAGCCAACGTCCTTCATTCTCAAATAGGCAGGAATGTACTGACCTATGTTGATGATATCATAGTGAAAAGCACGAAGCAAGAAAATCATATTGCTGATTTGCAAGAGACATTTGCTAATTTCAGGCAAGCTGACCTGAAGTTAAATCCAGAAAAGTGTGTTTTGGGGTGAAGAAGGGCATGTTCCTTGGCTATTTAGTATCAACGAAGGGAATTGAAGCCAACCCAAGCGAGGTTTAAGCTATCCTTCGGATGGAACCGCCAAGCACAAAGAATGGGGCTCAACGGCTGACAGGTAGACTAGCATCAATAAACAGATTCATGTCCAGACCAGCAGAAAGAAATCTGCCATTCTTTGGAATACTAAAGTCAGCCGAAGTTTTTCAATGGGGCCTAGCTCAGCAAAAAGCCTTCGAAGAGTTGAAGCAATACTTGATTGATTTAACAACACTAACTCCACCTTCGTCAGGGGCTCCATTGCTCTTATATGTGGTACCACTCTGCAGTTAGTGTGGCGCTTGTGCAGGAGAAGCTAGATGGCCAAGCCAAAAAGCAGGCTCCAGTGTACTTCATTTCTGAAGTTTTAAGTTTATCAAAGAAAAATTATACATAATTGGAGAAGGTGTTGTATGCTATGTTAATGGCCTCCAGAAAGCTTCGGCATTATTTTCAAGCATATCACATAATTGTTCCTTCGTCACAGCCTCTGAAGGACATAATGAGAAACAGAGAAGCTACTGGAAGGATTGGAAAATGGGCTGCGGAGCTTAATGAATTCACTATTGACTATGTGCATAGATCCTCAATTCAGTCCCAGGTGTTAGCAGACTTCATCACTGGTTGGACGCCAGGGGCTCAGGAAGAAGAAACTAATAAAGACGCCCAAGCTTGGACAGTGTTCTGCGATGGTTCCTGGGGGACCTTCAGTGCAGGAGCGGCTGTTGTCCTAGTTGCGCCTTCAAAAGTCAAAACATGTTATGCAGCAAGGCTTGACTTTAGTTGCACAAATAATATTGCTGAATATGAAGCACTTCTGTTGGAGCTTCGGAAGTTAAGGGCAATGGGAATAAGAAGGGCCATCCTGAAAACTGATTCTCAAGTCATTTCAGGCCACATAGACAAAAGTAGGAAGACAAGAGACCCGAAGCTTGAAAAATATCGAGATACAGTTCGAAGGTTGGAGGCTTCTTTCAAAGGTTTTTCTGTCAAAAATATTCCAAGAGGAGAAAATGAGCATGCAGTTGTGTTAGCCAAATCAGCGGCCCAGGGGCTCCCTCTACCTTTGGAAGTATTTTTTGAAACAATAAAAGCACCTTCGGTTGAACTTATGGAGAGAGCAGTGCTTGCAATTTCCCCAGTACATAGTGAAGATTGGAGGACTGAAATTATATCTTTCCTCCAAGGTAATTGTCTTTCGGATGACGAAGCTTATAATAAGAGGATGACGAAGCTTATAATAAGATAATGGAAGCAAGGACAAGACCGTATATGATAATAAAAGGGGAATTATATAAACATGGATTCTGTTCTCCACTCCTCAAGTGTTTATCCAGAGCTGAAGGTATTTAATTAATGAAGGAGATACATGCAGGTCTGTGTGGATCTCATATTGGGTCTAGGCCCTTGCTGGGAAAAGTATTTAGACAAGGATTTTACTAGCCGAAGACAGCTTCGGATGCGGCAGAGCTAGTTCAAAAATGTGAAAATTGTCAAAAATGTGCAAGAGACCAGAAACAACCTTCGTCTCTCACCCAGCTAATACAGCCTACTTGGCCATTGCAAAGATGTGCCCTAGATTTATTAGGCCCACTTCCACCAGCGCAAGGTAATTTGAAATATGTTGTGGTGGCTGTAGAATATTTTTCCAAGTGGATTGAAGCGAAGCCTTTGGCTACAATAACTTCGGTTACAGTCCAGAAATTCTTCTGGCAGAATATTGTTTGTCGCTTCGGTGTGCCGAAGGCTATAACTGTGGACAATGGAACACAGTTTGATGCCGAAATGTTCAAGGATTTCTGTGATCAAATTTGCACGAAGATTCATTTTGCATCAGTTAGGCATCTAGAGTCAAACGGGCTGGTCGAAAGAGCAAATGGCATTATAATGATGGGAATAATGAAGCTAATCTTCAATCAGCCTAGAGGAAAGTGGCCAGATTAGTTGATTAAAGTGGTGTGGTGCCACAATACAACCGTATCAAGATCAACAGGTTTTACACCTTTTAAACTATTATTTGGTGACTAAGCTATAACTCCAGAAGAAGCTAGAGCAGGGTCAATAAGAACAACAACTTTGGAAGAAGACGAAGCTGATTACCACGTAGCAAAAGATACTATAGAAGGGACCAGACTACAGGCTGTGGAGAATATCAATAAATATCAAGCCAAAACAATAAAATGGCGTGACAGAAAAGTCCGGTTGAAAAATATTAAGCCAGGGCATTTGGTGCTTCGGAGAGTGGCCAATCCGGACACAGTAGGCAAATTGCAGCTGAAGTGGGAAGGACCTTTTCTGGTGGTATCTTCGTCGAGACCCGGTTCTTACAGATTGAAGGATATGGACGACAATGACATACCTAGATCTTGGAATGCGGATGAGCTTCAGTGATATTATGTGTAATTTGATGTAATCTTTTTTCATTTTTTCTATGGCACCATTTTCCTTTCCAAAGGGGGAGAAAGGTTTTTAATGGGGCCAAAGCTTGTAATTTTTCCTTTCTTATTTAGCTCCACGAGAGCCAAATCCCCCAAAAGAATGTAAAATCTGAGCACGCACCATCGAGTGCAGAAAAAGAAAAAAAAAAGCAGGGAGAAGCTCAAAAGTCGTCCCCAAGGGGATGCAGAGCACGACGAAGCTACAAAAAGTCGTTCCTAAGGGAGCGCAACATAAGTTTTCTACTCAAAAGTCGTTCCTAAGGGAATGCAGAGCCAAATACCACCGAAATATAAGGCGAAGAAGTTCAAAAGTCGTTCCTAAGGGGATGCAGAACTTATACCGCCGAAATAGAAGGCGAAGAAGTTCAAAAGACGTTCCTAAGGGGATGCAGAACTTATACCACCGAAATAGAAGGCGAAGAAGCTCAAAAGACGTTCCTAAGGGGATGCAGAGCTTAAGACTCAAAAGACGTTCCTGAGGGTATGCAGAGTCTAGGTGTGGCTTTGTATGCGTGTGTATGGGCATTCATTTGCACATTACATCACATCATTCATTGCATTCATACACATTCATTTAGACATTTGTAGGATCATCATCATCATAACATAGAGTACAAACAAATGCTTCGGCTCTGATGATAAGGCTTCGATGAGTATAAAGAAGCAAAGATATGCTTCGTTGTGTACGAAAAGAAGGGAAGGTGTTTTTCGCCTTCGGCTCAAAAAATATAAGTTTCGTTTACATCAAAGCAATTCATACACGGATGGAAAGGTAAAATATATATTACAAGGTATGGACAAATTTACAAGTGCAATGTTTGATTCCTAAATTACAATATTTTCTACAAAGATAATTCAAATTTCTCTAGAGCTTTTTGCAGTAGCTTCATCAGTATCCGTCAAGCTTCGGATCATTGACCTTCGGCTTCGTCATCCTGTACATAACAAAGCGGTATAAGGTAAATAAAATTCTCAGGAGAAGGTAAACAATAGGTACAAGTTTAATACCGGTTTAAGATGACTTCGAGCTTCGTCACCAGCTAAGTTCCGCCCACCCTTCGTCCAAATTTGAGTTATGAATCTATTTCCAATGCTTCGGGCCAGGCTGGGGATGTCAGTTAAATCTGCTGGTGATAGGCTGAAGTTCGGCCTGTTTACGATCTTCCCATGCGTGCAACAAGCCTTCATAAAAGCTACAGTTGTGCCGCGAGAAACTAGCAAGGCACAAAAGTCACCATGCCCAACTATAACCTTGTCAAGCGTTTCAACTTCGCCCTCAATATGTTCGAAGGTGCTTGACAGGTCTTCAACCAAAGGTTCAAATTTTTCAGAACTGGCTCCCACCGAGTTGAAGACCTGTTTCAGCCGTTGCACGCACCGGTTGCCGAAGTTTAGGCATTTGTTCTGAAGCTCCTTCAAGGATTTTTGCAAATTCGAACTTTTTTCAACTTCGGTTGCAAGCTTCATATCAAAATTCTTCTTTTCTTGCTCAAAGCTTTCTGACTTTAGGAGGAGTTCACTGTTTAATCTGGCAATTTCGGCTTGGGCCTCTGCCAATGAACCCTCCATGGTTTGAAGAACAAAATCTTTCTTTTCAAGAGCAGCTTCATGATCTTTGATTTTACTTTCCAATCCTTCAATTATAACCTCATTTTTGTTATCTTCGAGGTCCTGTTGCATCCTCAAGACTTCACTTAGTAGCATACTCTGTGCAAAGTAACCTTCATCAGAAATCACCTTCATCGCAAAACAATAAAAAGTTGAGGGAAAAACTTTACCTTAAAATTAGAATAGAATAAGCTGCCAACGATATGCTGTCGTCGGTAGCGACTAATGTCAGCTTCAAGCTTCGGAAAACCAACACTCTTCGACAGAGTGGTGATAATCTTTGCTCCGGTTCGATCTCGAATACAACCTAAGGCTTCTTCGTTAATTCCGCCGAAGAGCATCGCTCCTGGCTGGTAGCCACAGGATATAGCATACTCCTGTAGCTCCTCTTTCTCTGCCTTGGATAATTCTTGACCAATTAAATTTTGAAAATTGAAGCCTTTTTCTTCCGAAATATCTTCGACAATTTCCTTCCCTTTTTCAGGCACTGTGGCCAGGACTTCTTCTACAGAAGCAGCAGTCTCCTCTGCAGCCATATCCAAGAGCACTTTATCGATATCAGATAATGTACTCTCTAGGTTGGTAGCTTCGGCAGAAGCAGCAACTTCGGCAGCTGGTGTTATTTTTGACGCTGAGGCCGGCGGTGGCATTTCCTCAATAGCTTGCATAACAGTAACAATCCTTTGCTTTTTTGGCTCAACCGCCTTCTTCGCTAAAGAAGGCTCGTCCTTCTGTAAAAGCTTCGTCAGTTGCGGCCCTAGTGTACTTAGCAGCTTGATAGGTAAGGATTCGGTCATTACCTTTAAAATTTCTTCTACTTCGGCAGCAGAAGGTGTCGAAGGAGCTCCCTCTTCTATCTCAGCCATCTTCAAATCTGGAGTTGCCATTTTTCTCTTCTTCGAGGTCGCCACCTTCGGCTCAGGACTGAATTTTCTCTTTTTCAAAGGGTTTTCATCTTCTTTTACCATCCTAGCATCCTGTCTGCTCATAACACTAATGGCCCTTTTCTCTTTGGCCCTTCGGCACCCTTGCTTAGTCGTTCATAGTCAGGGTATTCAAAGTTTAAGGCATCCATTACCCGATTTAACCTTCATTTTGGTCGGGTGCCGAAGGCTGCAGTCATCAGTTGATCTTATTTTTTAGTGTAATTGCCCAAAATTTCGTTGCACATAGCCTCAATCATTTCTAGCCACTCTTAGCAAGGCTCTTTGAATTGTTTTTCAAATTTGAAGCGATAGGGTAATCGAACAAGTTCATTTTTTTCTTTGTTCCCTTCAGCTTCGGCATACTCCATTCACTCAATGTTGGAAATACCCTGTTGGCTAGATATTCTTGCACTAAATCTCTAGTGCTGATCTGTTCAGCCACCACCCTGAATTCTGCTACAACTTGTTGGCATGGTGACCCCGACGTCATGCGGCACAGGGGCCTAGTCAGTTCGAAGCTTAAACTCAGTGGGCTTAGGATTATCGTCTTCAACTTCTCCCTCTTCTTCTCATCGACCTTGATATAGAACCATTCACTTTTCTAGCCGGTTGGCCACTTGGTGCGATAGCTGAGCACCGGGGCCTTCGTATCCTTGCGATACGCGAAGTTATAACAGCCAAAATTTTCATGTAGCCCGTCTTCTCTGGCCTTCGTCTGGTAATGTAGCTCATGCACTCGGCAGAAAGCTTCAGCATTTGGGTCCATTCCTTAGCTTCGAAGAGCCCAGATGAAGACGCTCAGCCTAACGATAGCGTTAGGGGTCAGCTGATGAAGATAGATTTCATAATTATCCAAAACTTCTCCAATCATCTCGTGAAGCGGAAATCGCAATCCTGCTCTGAAAAAGCTTTTGAAAACTACTACTTCGTCATTCTTCGGCTCTGGAGTGGTTTCTTCTCCGGCAAAGCGAATAAGTTTCTTCTCAGCTTCTCCGAAGTAACCCAACTTCATCATCATGGGTACATCAGCCTTAGACATAGTAGATTTTTCAAAATCCAAATGGTTGGGCTTTGATGGGATCAGAGTGTTATAGTCTTCCTCTTCTTCATCAGCATTTTCTTCTTCGATGTCAGCTTGTTCAGCATCGGCAGTAGGTGCACCTTCGTCAATAACTTCCTCCATCACAACCAATACCGATTGCTTCATGACTTCGGAGATCGGGGCTGTCTCGGTGGCTTCGGTCTCCTCTCTTTCATGGGTCACCCTTGCAGTCGAGTGTACTCTGGCCATCTGATGATGAATGTTTTGCTGTTCTTACGAAGCTAATGATTTTTATAGTTTTGACGAAGCTCTTTCTTTTGCCGAAGCTAAATCAAGATGATGCTTTGCTCGAGAATGCAGTGAAAAAGCTTTGGCTATGGTTAAAATTTTCAACAGCACAATAGTGCAATGGAAATGAATGTTGTGGTAACTTCACACCAACCCGTTTGTTTATATATCTGCAGGTGGGAAGGTGAATCGCCAAGTTGACCGCACCCGCTGAACAGTTACCTACACCCACTGAACGGTGGACCTCTCGGCGCTTGGGAGGAAAATCACCAGACCGTGTGTACCCGTCGCATGGTGGGCCAGTTCGCGCTTGGAAAATTTTAATCGTTTCTCGGCAACGATCTCAGGGAAGGTGTTTTTCGGACCTTCGGCATTCCGAAGCCTTGGAGATTTTTCATGGACCAAGCTCGTTACGAAAAACGATCTAGCACCACGAAGGGGCTACTGTTGGGGGTCTACTTCATCGCCGAAGGTCTTTTAAGAAGAAACACCTTCGGAAGATCAGCACAGAAGCAAATATAACGCGAAGGTACACGCCGAAGCTACCATGCAGGGAACTTCGGCATACAACATGCCTTGAGACGAAGGGATGCACCGACTTAACGAGGAAAAGACCAATCAGCCCATGGTAATTTGTGTCATGATTGTAACTAGTTGTAGAGGACATAATGTAATTTTGACCGGGCTGCGTCCCGTGCCTATAAATAGGTGAATAGTACCCCTGTACTGTTCACGCTGATTTGTATTCGCTTGTGCGTCACGCTTGGACTTTTTGCTTTCTGTCAAGCCGAAGGTATAGATGTAATTCAATATTGTTTTTATTCATCCATGATGGTATAATAAAGATATATTAATAACGCCATATGATTACTCATGGTAATTCTCATGTTTCATATGCTTCGTCTTTCACCATTATATACTGCTATGATGAAGGTACGTCCTTCATGATCTTCGTCTGAAGATTGTTATATCCCAAGGGAAATAATGCTTCGCAGGACGAAGGGCATTAACCTTTAACTTCTCTTTGTGTTTCCTTGTTCTTAATTCATAGCATTTGAGAACAAGTCCCCAACACCTGGCGACATGGGATACACGACTTGTGGGTACAGGGTACAACCTCTTCAGAGTGTAAAACTGGTATACTAGCCGTGCTCGCGGTCATGAGCAGCTTAGGACTCTCGCATGATTAAATTATGGAACTAAATTCAATTTGTCATTTGCATTACATGAGATTTATTATTAATTTTGTTCTATTATTATTATGGTTTGGTATCTATTTATACTTAGTAACTGCTAATAAAATTTTGACCAACTTTAAAAGCAATGCTCAGCTTTAACCATCCTCTTTGGTAAGCCTTACACTTCACATGGGCTCCCACCTTTAGCGAGTTCATGCACATTATTCCCCACAACTTGTTGAGCTGTGATCATGTGTGCTCACCCTTGCTGTCTCACACCCCCACAGGTCAAGAATAGGTACCATAGGATGAGGCGCATAGAGGATGCTGCGATGTGATCGTGAGAGGTCTAGGTCGTCGTCTCCCAGTCAACTTTGGGTTGTTGGATCGTTGTCTTCATATGGTGTAATTATTCATTTATTTTGTACAGAACTCCTATTATTTAGTAAAGATGTGACATTTGTTTCTGTACCATGAGTCATCATATGTGTAAGACTTGGTCCTAGCAGACCTGGTGATTTCGTTCGCGCCTGGGTCCCTAAAGCCCGTGTGTGACAGTAATTTTTTATTTCTCTTGCTTTTATGTCTCTGCCCTAAAGACAATCTGAGAAGGTACAACCTTTGGCCTGTTGTAATAAATCTGGAGTTACACCATCGAGTGTAACAGAAAAAGTGACCAAGCTCCAAAGTTGTTCCTACGGGGATGCAGAGTTAAAATGCCACCTAAGTAAAAGGTGAAGAAGCACCAAAGTCGTTCCTAAGGGGATGCAGAGCTTAGCTCCAAAGTCGTTCCTACAAGGATGCAGAGCTAAAATGCCACCTAAGTAAAAGGTGAAGAAGCTCCAAAGTCGTTCCTAAGGGGATGTAGAGCTTAGCTCCAAAGTCATTCCTACGGGGATGCAGAGCTAAAATACCACCTAAGTAAAAGGTGAAGAGACTCCAAAGTCGTTCCTAAGAGGATGTAGAGTCTTACATTTACGAAGCGTTCATGCATTAACATCTGCTACATCACACCATAGCATCATACTACATAGCATCGCATCATTCATCATCTCACATCATCCAAAACAGTGGAAAAAGAAGGGAAATTGCTCCTTCAAACATGCTATGAGTTTAAGTCTATCTTTGACAAAGAGTTATGAAAGGATGTATCAACAATGCAAGATCTATGAACTTCGGCAACAATATTCTTATGCAAGATCTATGACAAGACCTTCAAGTCTAAAAAATGGCATTCTTATGCAAGGTCCATGACTTCGGCAGAAAAGGGGATTTTTCTTTACGAAGCATGAAAAGAAGGGAATGTGTTTTTCCCCTGTGGCTCAAAAATGGTACGTACGAAGGTTTCACGCTTCACAAAGAAATATATTACATCATGAGATACGTAGTTAACATATGTTTTTTACATAAGAAAACATCATACAAAAATTTACAAATGTTTCAATATACAAGGTCTAATCATCCTCTTTCAAGATCTTATCAGCAACTTCGATCAGAAGTTTGTTTACAGCTTCGTCAATAGCTTTGTTAGCTATCCTAATCACATCAAGAGCGCCTTTCAGAGCTGGATCGGCCTCAAGATATTACAGCTCCGGAGGAGGGCAAAGTTCCGCTACATAAAATATATATTTGTCATATACGAAACTAGGGCACTTATGGAGATAGAGTGCAACACAAACATACCTATATGCCTTCCCGCTCTGCAGCTTCTGCAGCTCTCCTCGCTTCCTCTGAAGCTCCGTGGGTTTCTTCTTCATTTTGCCTGGTAGCTTCGTCTGCTATCTCCCTTCCACCATTCATCCACACTTCAAAGTAAAATTTCCTGCCAAGGGCAGTAGCCTCAGCTAAAGGTTCCTTGATATCATTCGCTAAAACTGAGAATTATGGCTGAATTACAGCCTTCGCATGCTTGCAGCCAGCTTTTCAAGGAGTGAGATGGCTCCTCGAGCACCAACAAAGGCGCAAAAATCTCCTCTATCATTAAGAATTTCATCAAAAGCTTCGGCCTCACCACCGATCCATCGGATAACCCCGTCAGGATCACCACGGATAAAGTTCTGCTATGTAGAGAATGTGCCAACTTTAGCAAAACTATTCTTCAACTTATTGCAACATTTCATAGCAACATTGTAGCACTCCTCTTTCGCCTGACGAAGCTCCTCGACATTTTTCTGAACTCTTAACCATTCAGTATCAGATATCTCGCATTTTGTTTGTTCGACATTAAAATGTTCAGTGATTTCATCGAGCTTCTTCTCCAGTGTTGGGGGCGTTCGTCTTCTGAAGGTCCTCAAAAACATGACTAACATGTTTTTCAAGTATAAAATACTGTTACAGGAACCTCCGACTTTGAGATGAAGGTGCACACGGTATGAAAGGCGCGGTCTGGAAGAAGGACGAATCAGTTCTGAAGCTATGGATGGAGAAGCTTCGGCTTAGCGCAAAGACGATGATGGAGAATGAAACCGACCTAAAGGGGAAAAGACTGCCTAGTCCTCGACAGGTTACTCCTTAGTCAATAGTAAATGTCAAGGACATGGATGTAATTTTACCCAGGCTGTGACCTGTGCCTATAAATAGATGAACAGTAACGCCGTACTGTTCACGTTGACTTGTAATCACTCGCACGTCACTCTTGGATTCTTACCTTCTGTCAAGCCGAAGGTACAAATGTAATCCAATATTATTAATGTTTGTTCATGATAATATAAGGAGAAGGTAGATAATCTGATGATTTTATATTATCATTTATGTTCTTTATATGTTCCCCATGTTCCTGCTTTTTATTATTATTACATGTTGAGATGATGAAGGTTTGTCCTTCATACCCTTCGTCCGAAGATCATGATATCCTAAGGGAGATAATGCTTCGAAGGACGAATGTCTTTAACCATTAACATATGTGTTGCCTTGTTCTTAACCCATAGCATTTGAGAACAAGTGACCAACATTGGCGCCCACCGCCGGTGAACTCATTTGACCACCTTCGGCAACCTGTGACCTTCGTCATGCCGCCGAAGAAGTCTTCAGTGCTAGGGGTTGCATTGCAGCCACTGGACATCAGTCAGGACACATTACGTGAAGCTAGGAGCCAAAAAAGGAAGGCTACCAGTCCGACACCTCAGGAGGAGTTGGACCAAGAAATCAGGGACCTCGAAGCCATTCATCAACATGTTCAGAGGAAAAAGGAAAAGATGCTTCGTCTCGCCAACGTTCAGAAGAAAATTGATGAGGTCGCTGAAGAAATGTGTCATCTCACCCAAGATGACCAAGACCGACGACCTCAACACAGAGAGCTTCGTCAAGACAACTCCTACAATGATGACGAATGGTATGATGATTTCCATCATGGCAATTTTGCTTTTGATGATGTTTCTCCTCTAGCAGCAGAATTGCAGGCTACCCCATGGCCCCCATCAAACAAGCCACCCCACTCCCTATGTATGATGGGCACTCAGACCCGAAGTAGGTTCTCATGAGCTATGAGGCAACTATATCTTCTTATGGAGGCAACACTGCAGTCATGGCGAAATCCTTCGTCATGGCAGTTAAAAGTGTCACACAAACTTGGTACTCTTCTCTCTGGCCAGGGACAATCACATCATGGCAGAATCTTAAAAACATGCTAATCACTAGCTTCCAAGGATTTCAGACGAAGCCAGTCACTGCTCAGGCTTTGTTTCAGTGCACACAAGACCATGAGGAGTACCTTCAGGCGTATGTCCGAAGGTTCCTGCGTCTGAGAGCACAAGCGCCTACAGTGCCCAATGAAATTGTCATTGAGGCCATGATCAAAGGGCTTCGGCCAGGACCTACGGCTCACTATTTTGCAAGGAAGCCCCCACAAACCCTAGAGAAGCTTCTTCAGAAGATGGATGAATACATCCGGGCTGATAATGATTTCCGCCAGAGAAGGGAAGAAGCTGACAGGTTTTCTGAGATGACCAGGGGCTTCGGAGGAAGAATCCACCCCAGGCATGTCAAATCAATCCATAATTCCGGCCTAAGTGATGACAGAGGAAACCAGCCTCAAAGGCCACAACACAGCTCCCAATCTTCAGGGCAACAACAAAGCTCTTTCAGGCCACCAGCCCCAAGGGGCAGAGGCGGCAGGGGCTTTGGAGGAAGGTACGGGGATCAACCCAGAAGGCTATATTGCTTATTCTGTGGAGAAGATAAGGGCCACACCACAAGAACATGCCAAGTTATAATACAGAAGCAAAAGGAGGTTGCCGAAGCTGAAGCACGGCAGAATCAGCCGAAGCAGGTTTTACATAATGCTTCATGCTACTCTCCCTATGTACCAGAGTACGTAGGCAACCAACAACCTTCAGCTTCTGTCGCTTCAGCAAGTCACTCTCAAGCTTCCTGGGCCCATCTCCCATTACCACCACCATTACCACCCACTCAAACCCGAAGCCAGCAGCCAGAAGGGCACCCACGTGCACAGCGGCAGCGTGATTTCGGGAGGAATCTGAAGCTCGCACAGTCAACAACACTATGCCAGAATCCAAGCATATCTATTAAAGAATATCCTATTCTTGATGTATCTTTATCTTTTATGCCATTTTAATTTTTGTATGAGAAACAAGTCATGAAGAATTAAATTTCGATTATATGTAATAATTGTGCTTGTGTCAACGAAAATCGTTCCTAAGGGAGCGCAGAGTAAGTTCCGAAGCTACAAAAATCGTTCCTAAGGGAGTGCGGAGTAAGTTCCGAAGCTACAAAAATCGTTCCTAAGGGAGTGCGGAGTAAGTTCCAAAGTTACAAAAGTCGTTCCTAAGAGAGCGCAGAGTAAGTTTTCTGCTCAAAAGTCGTTCCTAAGGGGATGCAGAGCTTAAATACCACCGAAATAGAAGGTGAAGAAGCTCCAAAGTCGTTCCTAAGAGGATGCAGAGCTTAAATACCACTAAAATAGAAGGTGAAGAAGCTCCAAAGTCGTTCCTAAGGGGATGCAGAGCTTAAATGTCACCGAAATATAAGGTGAAGAAGCTCCAAAGTCGTTCCTAAGGGGATGTAGAGCTTAGAGACTTCAAAGACGTTCTTAAGGGGATACAGAGTCTTGTGTGTCTCAGTGTGGGCGCGCGTGTGTGTGTTCGGCATCACCATCAATATTGCATCATATCACCGCATCATTCTGCATAACATTACATCATACATCATATCGCATTAACGGCAAAACGATTGGATACGAAGCAAATCTTCAGCAATACTTTGTTGAATGAAAATGTGCTAAGGCACGAAGCAAACTTCGGGAAACACAATTTTATCAGACTGGCCATAGAAGGGGCATTTTTCTTTACGAAGCATGAAAAGAAGGGAAGGTGTTTTTTCGCTGAAGGCTCAAAAACAGTATGTAAGTAAATTTCTTGCATCGCAAAGAAATATATTACAACAATTTACATGTCTGATTACTTGTTCAATACACCAAATGTTAGATAGTATCATTACAATAAAGTTTAATCTTCCTTTAGTATTTTCTCTACGGCTTTGTTCAACATCTTGTCGACGACTTCGTCGATGATGGAGTTAGCGACGCTCATTATATCCAGTGCTTCTTTCATGACTGGATCGGCTCGAGGGTTGTACGGCTTGGGCAGTGGTGACAGTTCAGCTGTAATAGACAAAATGTTAATTCGAGGCTATAAAATAAACGCCGAAGTTAAATTTCAAAAACAATACCTATGCGCCTTTCGCGTTCAGCAGCTTCTTCGGCTCGCCTAGTTTCTTCCCGGGCTTCGTGGGTTTCTTTTTCATTCTTCTTTATAATTTCGTTGGCCAATTCTCGGCCACCGTTCACCCATACATCGGAATAAAATTTTCTGCCCACTGTTGGGGGCCTTCTTCTTTGCCGAAGGTCCTCTATGCAAAAACACCTTCGGCAAGGCCATATGCAAGCAGGCACAACATGAAGGTATATGTCGAAGCTGTAATCAAGGGAGCTTCGGCATGATGACATGACTAAGATGAAGGGCAGCACCAACTTAAAGAGGAAAAGACTGCCTAGTCCATGATGATTTGTGTCATGATTATAGTTAGTTGTCAAGGATATAAATGTAATTTTGACCGGGTTGCATCCCGTGCCTATAAATAGGTGAACAGTACCCACGTACTATTCACGCTGACTTGTATTCACTCGCACGTCACTCTTGAATTCTTGCCTTCTGTCAAGCCGAAGGTATAATTGTAACTCAATATCGTTAATGTCTATTCTTGATCATATAATGAGAATATAGATAATCTAATGATTTGATATGATTATTCATATTCTTTTCGTGTACCATATGTTCCTGCTTTTCGTTATATATTGAGTTTATGAAGGTATGTCCTTCATAACCTTCGTCTGAAGATCATTATATCCCAAGGGAGATAATGCTTTGAAGGACGAAGGTCTTTAACAATTAACATTTGTGTTGCCTTGTTCTTAACTTGTAGCATTTGAGAACAAGTGACCAACACCCACTAATGTAGCTTCAGCCGAAGGGTCTTTTGTGTCGTCTATAGAGAAGGCAGCTTCAGCCTGGGCTGCAGTTTTAACATGATCACAACCAGCCTTCTCCAGGATAGCCGCAATCCCTCGAGTGCTGGAGAAAGCACAGATATCCCCACGATCGCTCAGGATCTCTTCAAATGCTTAGGCTTCCTCACTTATCCAATCAATAACGCCCTCGGGGTCGCCTCGGATGAAGTTTTCTTTAGAAGAATAGGCGCCTACTTTCGCAAAGCTGGTTTTCAGTTTTTTCACACAATCCAAGGATTTCCTGAAGCACCTTTCCTTGGATTCACGAAGCTCCTCAACATTTTTCTCTAGCCTAGTTTTTGACCATTCACTAATTTCTTGACTAGCCTTAGCAACTGCAAAGTTCTCATTGGCTTCGGCAAGTTTTTTCCGAAGGTCTTCAATTTTGGCTTTATAAATTTCGGATTGAGTGTTAAACATTGCTTCATCTTCTTTCACTTTATCCACCAATGAAAATAAAATCTTGCCCTTCTCCAAGGCTTCATTTCTCAGTTTAATGATTTCTAATCGCAGGTTGCCAAGAGCTATTGTGCATCTTTCATCCTCTGCATTCTTTTGCGCCCTCAGGGCGTTGCTAAGAATTAAGCCCTGCGAAAAAGAAGGATAAAGGTTTAGCATGAGAATAAGACTTTATTTCCATGTTCATAGACTTTAAGTTCACAATCTCTGTACCTTCAGGCTGTTGTATGCAAGGCTATCCGCGAGGTCATCCTTCGACATGGCGGAGAGGCCAACCTCGAGCTTTGGAAATCCCATACTTTTAGCCATCTCCCGGCAGACATATATCTCTTTGTTGTCTGGGAGACAGTATAAGAAATCATCTTCGTCCGTACCATTGAACACTAAGGCCCCCTTTGGGTATTTCAATTTTTGGGCATAGTGTTTGGCTTCTGCAATCTCTTCTTCAGATAGCTTTTTTTCCCGAAGCATGTCAAATAATAAAATCAAGATTTTGGGACAGTGCTTCGGGAGCAGGAGATTTAGCTTCTTCGGCTACTTCCTTCTCCATACCTATGCCAATATCTGAAGATTCTTGTTCAGCCCTTTCCTCAGTTACAACGGGCTTCGTCTCAGC
The DNA here is from genome assembly GCF_902167145.1 of Zea mays. Taxonomy (NCBI): domain Eukaryota; kingdom Viridiplantae; phylum Streptophyta; class Magnoliopsida; order Poales; family Poaceae; genus Zea; species Zea mays. The sequence continues at coordinate 131,813,943 of NC_050100.1, read as the reverse complement.
AGGCACCGAAGGCCTAGCTTCGGTTTTAGTATGAGCCTAGTAGCTTCAACAACCCTTTTTACAGGAGCAGGAGTCAGTACTCTTATCTCCATGACGGCGTCTAACACGCTGGCCATTCTTCTCCTCTTGGGAGTTGTGGCGGGAGCTTTCGCAACCTTCCGCAATTCTGCTTCCACCGGGCTCAGAATTTCTGGCAGCACTATTGTTTTTTCTAACTTTGGCTTCTTGGCCGCCCCACCTTCGGCTTGGACTGGCTCAACTATAGACACCTTCGGCACTATAGTTGATTCCTCAGCGCTCCAAGCGGCGGGAGAAGCTTGTTCCGCTTCGGCAGCGGAAGATGTCTCTTCACCAAATTTTGGCACTGTGGCCGTCTCAATATACCTCGGCTGATGTGTCAAAACCTTGATCTTTTTGCCCTTAGGCATAGCAGAGATGGCCGAAGCGGTAGTCTTCCTCTTTTTTCCCTACCTTCGCGAGGGGTAGCTGTAATCAGGGTATATGAAACCAACTGCATCAAAACCCTGTTCAACCTTTTCTTGCCCCGACCCGCGAAGGCTGAGGATAAAGCATCATCTTTGGCTCTGGTATATGCCCCAAGTAACTCATCGCTAGTAGCCTTAATACATTTAAGACAGACGTCATTTGGCTCGTCAAACCGGTCTCTATATCTGAAGGTATATTTCAAACAAAGTAATCCACCTTCACTAGACCCGGCAGCAGTCACCTTCGGCATCTCCCAGTTATCCACAAGTGGCCATACCCTGTAGGCTATGTGCTCTTGGATCAGGTCTCTTGTATCAATGAAAGCACAGACATTGCTAAAAGCCTTTTGGCATGCTTCGACATTATTTTCAATGGTCACGATCGGCCTTCGAAGGCCGAAGCTAGACCAGATGGGGCGTTGGATGATCCCCTTTATGTCCTCCCTTTCAATCAAATTATTCTTAACATAAAACCATTCCTCCATCTAGGACCCAGGCCACCTTTTCCGAAATGTTGAAACCGGGTAGCTTGCATTAGAACGAGTAATGAATCCATAACAACCGAAGTTGTTGTGATACTGCTCTTTGCCAGTGGCCTTCGTTTCGTACAACAGTTCATGCATACTGCAAAAACTCTTCGCGCTCGGTTTTAGCCCTTGGCTTCTCACAGACCAAACAAACAAACCCATTCTGATTATAGATTCGAGAGTAAGTTGATGAAGAAAGATCTGAAATATCTTCAACACTTCAACCAAAAATCTGCTTAATGGGAACCGAAGACCCGCTTTCATAAAGCTTCTATAGACAACAACCTCATTTTCTTTAGGAGCAGGGGTGATGCTGTCTCCTCCAACCCTCACAATAGACATATCACGTAAGTATCTTCCCTTCATGGCGTCAATTTGACTTTGCTTAATGGTTGATTTTCTTAAGGGTCGGTCCTCAGAATCTTCATCCCCACTTTCCACATCATAATCATCGCTATCGTCAGAATCTTCAGACAAATCTACCATTATTTCCTTTGTGATCTTCTCTGTATTTGTTTTTGCCATAGATTCGTAAAACACAGCAAGAAAAGGGTCCACAACTTTCTTCTCCTCGGACATCTTCTCCTCCTCAGATATCTTCTTCTCCACAGACATCTTCTTCTCTTCAGACAGGCAACAAGCACTTGTCTATATCACGAAGCTCGAAAATCAAGCGAGAGCTGATAGCAAGAGTTAAAAATTTGAGAAAATAACGCAAGCAACAGAAATGGCATAGCAAATGTTGTCGCTGTGGGTTTCTATTTATATGCCTAGTGCATTGCAACTTGGCGGGTCCCATTTGTCATTGACTTTCGCTATTCTAGCGAAGGGAAGGTGTTTTTTCGGACCTTCGGCTAAAGGCATTCGTTCACGTCGCAGTCTGAATTTGTTAGATACAAGAACAAATTAATACTGCAAGGGCTACTGTTGGGGGCCTTCGTCTTCCGAAGGTCCTCAAAAACACGACTAACATGTTTTCCAAGTATAAAATACTATTACAGGAACCTTCGGCTTTGAGATGAAGGTGCACACGGTATGAAAGGCGCGGTCTGGAAGAAGGACGAATCAGTTCCGAAGCTATGGATGGAGAAGCTTCGGCTTAGCACAAAGACGGTGATGTAGAATGAAACCAACCTAAAGGGGAAAAGACTGCCTAGTCCTCAACAAGTTACTCCTTAGTCAATAGTAAATGTCAAGGACATGGATGTAATTTTACCTAGGCTGCGTCATGTGCCTATAAATAGATTAACAGTAACATCGTACTGTTTACGTTGACTTGTAATCACTCGCACGTCACTCTTGGATTCTTACCTTCTGTCAAGCCGAAGGTACAAATGTAATCCAATATTATTAATGTTTGTTCATGATAATATAAGGAGAAGATAGATAATCTGATGATTTTATATTATCATTTATGTTCTTTATATGTTCCCCATGTTCCTACTTTTTATTATGATTACATGTTGAGATGATGAAGGTTTGTCCTTCATACCCTTCGTCCGAAGATCATTATATCCTAAGGGAGATAATGCTTTGAAGGACGAAGGTCTTTAACCATTAACATTTGTGTTGCCTTGTTCTTAACCCATAGCATTTGAGAACAAGTGACCAACATCCAGTCCTTGCACTTCGGATCTGTGCAATCCCACTTGAATAGATAGCGCATATTCTAAATCAGCAATACACTCCTCATTTGTTTCTTTCTTCTTTTCAAACTCCTCCATTTTTTGTTCTACTTCGGAAAGGCTAGACAATCTAGCTTCGCTAGACTTTAACCTCTCAACTAAGGAAAGCAGGATTTTGTCCTTCTCAACAGCTTTATTCCTAAGTGTTATGACTTCCGAGCACAGGTTTTCGAAAGCTATCTGAGAGCTTTTGTCTTCTGCATCTTCCTGAGGTTTCAAAGCTTTGCTAAAGAAAAGACCCTGACAAATAAGAAACATACAAATAAGCTTTATCACAAATCGATTACCGCAAACCTACCTAACAAAGAACAAAAAATGCAAAAATGAAATATGCAAATCTTCAAGCTGTTATAAGCAAGGTTGTCTGCAAGTTGATCCTTCGTCATTGCAGATAGTACAAGTTCAAGCTTTGGATAACCCATGTTATCCATCATCTCTCGGCAAACATTTATCTCCTTGTTGTTTAGTAGACAGTAAAGGAACTCATCCTTTTCATTTCCTCCATATACTAAGGATCCTCGGGGATATTTCAGGTCCTTTCCATAGTATTGCACTTCGACAATCTGTTCTTCTGTTAACTATTTCCTAAAGCATGGCGAATAATATATCCCAAGTCGCCTTGAGAAGATGTTTCAGGTATAGGCGATGTTAGCTTCTCCGGAAGGCTTTCCTTTGCTAGCTCTACTGACTTAGTTCCCGAAGGTCCAGCTTCAGCATGAATAGGAGAAGCGCTTGCAGCGATTTCTTCTCTTAGATCTTCAATCTTGTCCTCGAAAGCTTCAGTATAAGCTGGAGTTGACATCTTCATAGATTTCAGAACAACATCTAGAACACTGGTCATTGTCCTTCCTTTTCTAGGAGTTGCTGTTGGAGCAATTGCTAATTTTGATAACCCCGTCGTGGTTGGGGGACTCTGCAGCTTCGGATGCTCCTCTGTCTTTGAGTTCTTTGCTTCTATTTCTTTTACCGGACCAAAAGTAGCTTCGGCGGGCGCAGCAGGAATTATCTCCGAAGCCAAGGGGCAGCTTCGATATACTCAATTTCCATTTTCTTTGAAGCAGGCGCTGCAACATTTTTCTCCAAAGAGTGTAGCTTCGACCGGCGAGTCAGAACTTTAACTTTTTTCGGCTTCGGCCCACCGGAAGAGGTCAAAGTTGCGATTTTCCTCTTCGTTGCTTGTTTCTGAACGGGAAAGCAGTAATCAGGATAAATGAATCCAATCACATCAAAAACTTTGTTCAGTCTACTTTTGCCTCGAGCGCTAAAGGCATTGTTCATGGCTTCGTCCTCTGCCTTCGTATAAGCCCCAAACAGCTCGTCACTAGTCAGTTCAATAGCTTCAAGCCAATCATCATTTGGCTCGTCAAATTGACTTCTGTAGCTGTTGGGGGCCTTCGTCCTCCGAAGGTCCTCAAAAAACGTAATTTAACAATGTCTTCCAAGCATGGTTTATGGACAGGTACCTTCAAATTTAGGATTAAAAGCATACACAATGAGAAGGGCATGATCGTGACGAAGGTTGTCGATGCTCTGAAGCTATGCGCAAGGGAGCTTCGACTTAATCGCGGAAAAAGGAACCGACTTAAAGGGGAAAAGGCTATTCAGTCCTCATAGATTTTTCTATAAGTCAATAGTAAATGTAAAGGGCATGATTGTAACTTCTCACAGGTTGTGTCCTGTGCCTATAAGTAGATGAACAGTACCCCCATACTGTTCACGCTGACTTGTACTTGCTCGTGCGTCACACTTGTACTTTTACCTTCTGTCAAGCCGAAGGTACATTTGTAATTCAATATTGTTTCTATTTCTTCATAACAATAAAGTAAGAATGAATTAATATTGCTATACGATTGTTCATGTTGTCTCTTATATCTCACATGCTTCTCCTTTTATTAACATATACTGCGATGATGAAGGTATGTCCTTCATGACCTTTGTCTAAAGATCAATATACCCAAAGGGAAATAATGCTTCGAAGGACGAAGGGTATTAACATTTAACATTCTGTGTTGTCTTGTTCTTAATTCATAGCACTTGAGAACAAGTCACCAACATTGGCGCCCACCTCCGGTGAACCCTTTTCGACCACCTTCGGCAAGCACTGACCTTCATCATGCCGCCGAAGAAAGCTTCAGCACCAAGGACCGCTGCACTGCAGCCGCTAGACCCAAACCAAGAAACTCTTTCTCTTCGAGAGGCTCGAAGCCAGAAGAGGAAGGCCACCAGTCCAACACTCCAGGAGGAGGAGTTGGACCAAGAGATCAGGGACACGAAGATCATCCATCAGCAAGTACCAAGAAAGAAGGAAAAGATGGCGCGACTGGCTGATCTCCAAAGAAAGATCGATGAAGCCACAGAAGAAGTGCGTCATCTTGTTCAAGATGAACAAGATCGAAGGCCCCAACACAGGGAGCTTCGTCAAGAAGGCTTATTCAACGAGGATGGATGGTATGATGATTCTAATCATGATGCCTTTACTTTTGATGATGCTTCTCCCTTGGCAGCAGAACTGCAGGCTACCCCATGGCCCCCATCATACAAGCCACCTCAGCTCCCCATGTATGATGGGCACTCAGATCCATAGTAGTTTCTCATGAGCTACGAAGCAACTATATCTTCGTATGGGGGCAATACTGCAGTCATGGCAAAGTCCTTCGTCATGGCAGTCCAGAATGTAGCTCAAACATGGTATTCTTCTCTTCGGCCAGGGACTATCACATCGTGGCAGAAGCTTAAGGACATGTTGGTTACTAGCTTCCAAGGCTTTCAAACTAAGCCAGCCACAGCTCAGGCTTTGTTCCAATGCACACAAGATCACGAAGAATACCTTCAGGCGTATGTATGAAGGTTCTTGCGATTGAGGGCACAAGCGCCTACGGTGCCCAATGAGATTGTCATTGAGGCCATGATCAAGGGTCTTCGTCCAGGACCTACTGCCCAATATTTCGCCAGGAAGCCTCCACAAACTCTGGAGAAGCTGCTTCAGAAGATGGATGAGTACATCCGAGCTGACAACGATTTTCGCCAAAGAAGGGAGGAAGCTTACAAATTCTCCGAAATGACCAGGGGCTTCGGAGGAAGAATCCATCCGAGGCATGTCACGTCAATCCATAACTCCACTCAAAGTGACGACAAAGGAAGTCAGTCTCAGAGGTCACAATATACCTCACAATCTTCGGGGCAACAACAAAGCTCTTTCAGGCCACCAGCTCCAAGGGACAGAGGCGCCAGGGGCTTTGGAGGAAGATTTGGGGATCAGCCTAGAAAGATCTACTGCTTATTTTGTGGTGAGGACAAGGGCCATACTACAAGAATGTGCCACGTCACCATTCAGAAGCAAAAAGAAATAGCAGAAGCCGAAGCTAGGCAGAATCAGCTGAAGCAGGTCCTGCACACTGCTTCGTGTCACTCTCCTTACATACCAGAGTATGTGAACAATCATCCTGCAGCCTCTGTCGCTTCGGCTAGCCATTCACAGGCTTCCTGGCCACAACTCCCGCCTCCGCCACCACTACAACCGACCTATTCCCGAAGCCAGCAGCCAGAAGGGTGCCAGCACTCTCAACAACAACGGGAATTCAGGGAGGAATCCGAAGCTCGCACAGTCAACAGTACTGTGCCAGAATCAAAACACATCTATTGAGAGATATCCTACCTCTGAAACATTTTTACGTTCATTGTCATTTTGTTTTCAATAAGGAACAATCAATGTTAACCTACTTTTAATTTCTTGTAATAACTTCGCTCTCGTCAGAATGAAATATATCTTCTTCCCAGACTTACGAAGCTCAAAAATTGTTGAAGCTCAAAAGACGTTCCTAAGGGAATGCAGAGCTAAAAATCGCAGTGCAAGTTTCACCGAAGCTACAAAAAAGTCGTTCCTAAGGAGCACAACATAAGTTTGCCGAAGCTACAAAAAGTCGTTCCTAAGCGAGCGCAGTGTAAGTTTTCTGCTCAAAAGTCATTCCAAAGGGAATGCAGAGCCAAATACCACCGAAATATAAGGCGAAGCGCGAAAAGTCAACGCGAAAAATACCGCCGAAATAGAAGGCGAAGAAGTTCAAAAGACGTTCCTAAGGGGATGCAGAACTTACACCGAAAAATAAGCGGTGAAGCCGAAAAATAAACGACAAAGAGATTTTGATCGTTCCTAAGGGGACGCAGAGATTGTGTGTTTCAACGTGGGTGTGTGTCTTTGGCATTAGCATCATTCTTTGCATCATATCATCGTATCATATCGCATAGCATCACATCATACATCATATCACACCAATGACATGAATTGGAAACGAAGCCGATCTTCAGAGAATGCTTTACAAAAATGAAAAGGTGCTAAGGCACAAAGTAAGCTGAGAATTACAGCTTCATCGGCTCTGATGTGGAAGAAGAGATCTATTGTTTATGAAGCATTGATGTTCTTACGAAGCTTGGATGTTCTTTACGAAGTGTGGATATTCTCATGAAGCATAAATATTCTTCTTTACGAAGCATGAAAAGAAGGGAAGGTGTTTTTTCGCTGAAGGCTCAAAAACGGTACGTATATAAAAGTTTCATGCATCGCAAAGAAGTGAATTGTAAAATAGTTTACATATTAGATTAAAAACTATACACATCAAATATTACAGACTTAGTTCAACAAATGTTACATTAATCACCTAAGAACGTTTTTACAATAACTACTATTCTTCCTTCAGAACCTTCTCCGCAACTTTGTTAAGCAATTTGTTGACGACTTCGTCAACAATAGATTCGACTATGTTGATAATTTCTATTGCTTTCTTCATCTCCGGGTCGGCCAGGGGGTCGAACGGCTCCGGTGGAGGAGGTAATTCAGCTGCGATAGAAAAAATCAATCAGTTCGAAGCCACGAAAACAAACGACGAAGCTAAAAAAAAGCCATTAAACGATAGCTATCCGTCTCTCGAGTTCTGCAGCTTTCTCAGCTTTTTTCACTACTTCTCGAGCATCATGAATATCTTTTTTGCTTTTCTTCATTATTTCGTGAGCCATCTCTCGGCCACCATTTTCCCAGATGTCAGTAAAAAATTTACCGCCCATTAAACTTGCTTTGGTCGAGGGATCCTTTGTGTCATCCACGGAGAAGGCAGCTTCGACCTAGGCCAAGGTTTTAACATGATTGCAACCCGCCTTCTCCAAGATAGCTGAAACCCCTCTCGCACTAGAAAATGCGCAGACATCCCCACGATCACTTAAAATTTCCTCAAAAGCCTCGGCCTCCCCGCTGATCCACTCGATAACACCCTTAGGATCGCCTCGTATGAAGTTATCTTCGTTTGAATATGCGCCCATGTTGGCGAAGCTAGCCTTTATCTTCTCCACGCAGCCCAGAGATTTTTCAAAACATCTTTCCTTGGATGCGCGAAGTTCTTCAACTATTTTTTCTAAATAGTTTTTCCAATATTCGCTGGCGTCTCGGTTAGCTTCAGCAAGAGCGCATTTTTCCTTGGTCTCGGCCAATTGTTTTCGAAGGTCTTCGATCTCATTCCTTTGGACCTCGGCTTGAGCTTTGGAATTAGCTTCATCTTCTTTTACTTTGTTTACCAATGAAATTAATATCTTGTCTTTTTCAAGGCCTTCGTTCCTTAGTTCAATCACCTCTGAACGAAGGTTGTTCAGAGCCATTGTATACCCTTCATCTTCAATGTTTTTTTGTGCTCTGAGGGCATTGCTAAGGATCAAGCCCTGCAAGAGGAGTACAACATTAAGTATAAACAAATGAAGTAATTCATTTTCAAATACAGAATTGACTTTTATAACTTAATGCTATTATATGCTAAGCTGTCAGCCAATTCATCCTTTGATAGTATTGAAAGGCCATCTTCTAGTTTCGGGAATCTGAAGCTTCTTCCCATCTCCCGGTAGACGGATATCTCTTTACTATCCGGGAGATAGTACAAAAAATCTTCCTCCCCGCTGCCATTAAACACCAATGCCCTCTTCGGGTATTTCAATTTTTGGGCATAATGTTGAGCTTCTTGTTTTTCTTCCTTAGAGAGTCCTTTTCCCAAAGCATGGCGGATGATGTAATCAATACTCTCTTTTAAAGCTTCGGGAGTAGGAGTGACAACCTTTTCAAGCGGAATTTGCTCTGTGGCCTTTTCTTCTGTTGCCTTTTCTTCAATTTCCGCAGACTTTTTCTTAGAGGGCTCTAAAGGCCCAGCTTCGGTACCAGCTTGGGTTGCCGTAGCTTCAATTTCGGTCGGCTTTGTTTCAGCTTCGGTTTGCGCTTTCGAGGCTTCGACAGTTTTCCTTGAAGGAGCAGGGTTCAAAGTTTTTACCGTTTCTAACACATCTAGTACATTAGCCATCCTTCTCCTCTTGGGAGTTGCCACAAAACTTTTTTGTGCCTTCGTCGCTGTTACTTTTGTTTCTCCAATATTTGACTCTTCAGCCTTATCCTTATCAGTCTTCGACTCAGCTAGATCAACCAAAGGTGCCTTCGGCATTATAGCCGACTCTTCAGCCTTCTGCGTAGGAGGAATGGGTTCTCTTGGTTCAGCAGCTGAAGAAGCATCCCCGCCAAACTCAGGCACCACAACTGGTTCAATATAACATGGTCGGTGAGTAAGGACCTTCAACTTTTTGCCCTTCGGTGCAGGCTCGTCTGCAGTGGCCGAAGCAGCAGTTTTCCTCTTCTTTCCCTGACCTCGTAGTGGATAGCGGTAGTCAGGGTAGACGAAACCAATGGCATCAAAAACTCTATTCAATCTCTTTTTTCCCCAGCCTCCGAAGGCTATGGATAAGGCATTGTCTTTCGCCTTGGAATATGATCCAAGCAGTTCATCACTGGTAACTTTGATGTATTTTAGCTAGTCATCGTTTGGTTCATCGAATTTATCCCTGTATCTAAATGTGTACTTCAGCCGGACCAGTTCACCTTCACTAGTTTCAGTGATGGTCTCCTTCGTCATTTCCCAGCTCTCTATAAGTGGCCATATTCTGTATGCTATGTGCTCTTGAACCAAATCTCTCGTACCAATAAAGAAGCAGACAGTACCAAATGCCTTCTGACATGCTTCGGCGGCTTCGTCAATTTCAACCTTCGGCCTTCGGAGGCCGAAGCGGGACCAAATGGGGCGCATAATAACTTCCTTAATATCTTCTCTTGCCTTCAAGTCATTCTTCACGTAAAACCATTCCTCCATCCAGGCCCCGGGCCACCTTTTCTGGTATGTTGGCACCGGATAGCTTGCGTTGGGGCGGGCGATAAATCCATAACAGCCAAAATTGTTATGATATTGTTCTTTGCCCATGGCCTTCGTCTCGTATACAAGCTCGTGCATACTGCAGAAGCATTTTGCGCTTGGCTCCAGTCCCTGGCTTCTCACAGCCCAAACAAAAATCCCCATTCTAATAATAGCTTCGGGGGTTATCTGATGAAGGTAAATCTGATAAATTTTCAGCACTTCGACCACAAACCTGCTCAATGGAAACCGAAGCCTAGCTTTGAAGAAGCTTCGGTAAATCACAACTTCGTCTTCCTCGGGGGCAGGGACGTTGTTGTCTCCACCAACTCTCACAATAGACATATCCCGAAAGTACCTTCCTCTCATATTGTCAAGATGACTCTGTTTAATTGTTGATTTCCCAAAAATTGTATGACTCGGCCTCCATGGTCGATCCTCAGAATCTTCTCCCCCACTTTCAGCATCATAATCATCACTGTCACCGGTATCTTCAGATAGGCCTTCCAGTATTTCTTTAGTAATCTTCTCTGTATTTGATTTTGCCATTGACTCGATAAACCCAGCTATATAAGGGTTTGCAGCTTTCTTCTCTTCAAAGAGCTCTCCTCTTCAGTCAGCTTTGTCTCAGCAGCAATCTTCTTGTCTTGAGACATGTCTTCCTTCGGAAATGACAAAAAATTGTCTTTTAAACCGAAGCTAAGGAAGCTTGAGAAACTAGCAAGCGTTAGCGAGCAAGAGCTATAAAATTGAGAAAACAAAGCAAATGGCACAAGCAGCGTACCAAATGTGGTTGGTGTGAGTTCTTATTTATACGCTTGGCATGCTCCAAATTGGAGGGTCCCGTCTGTCATTGACTATTGCTATTTTAGCAAAGGGAAGGCGTTTTTTCGGACCTTCGGCTTAAGGCCTTCGTCCATGTCGCAGTTTGAATTCATTATCTTAAACAAATTAATACTGCGAGGGGCTACTGTTGGGGGCCTTCGTCCTCCGAAGGTCCTCAAAAAACGTAATTTAACAATGTCTTCCAATCATGGTTTATGGACAGGTACCTTCGAATTCAGGATTAAAAGCATACACAATGAGAAGGGCATGACCGTGACGAAGGCTGCCGATGCTCCGAAGCTATGCACAAGGGAGCTTCGGCTTAGTCACGGAAAAAGGAACCGACTTAAAGGGGAAAAGGCTATTCAGTCCTCATAGATTTTTCTACAAGTCAATAGTAAATGTAAAGGGCATGATTGTAATTTCTCACGCTGACTTGTACTTGCTCGTGTGGCACACTTGTACTTTTACCTTCTGTCAAGCCGAAGGTACATTTGTAATTCAATATTGTTTCTATTTCTTCATAACAGTAAAGTGAGAATGAATTAATATTGCTATACGATTGTTCATGTTGTCTCTTATATCTCACATGCTTCTCCTTTTATTAACATATACTGTGATGATGAAGGTATGTCCTTCATGACCTTCGTCTGAAGATCATTATACCCAAAGGGAAATAATGCTTCGAAGGACAAAGGGTATTAACATTTAACATTCTGTGTTGTCTTGTTCTTAATTCATAGCACTTGAGAACAAGTCACCAGCAGTAGCGATAGGTGTACCTAAGATAAACCAGACCACCTTCGCTGGAGCCAACAGCGATTTCCTTCGGCATATCCCAGTCATTAACAAGCGGCCATACCTTATAAGCAATATGCTCTTGAACCAAATCTCTGGTGTCGATGTAAGTGCACACTGTGTTGAAGGCCATCAAACTTGCTTGTACTTTGTTTCCACTTGCGATCGAAGGCCTCCTGATGCCGAAGCGTGAACGGATGGGCGTTGGATTATTCCCTTCACATCCTCTCTCTCACTCAAATCATTTTTGACATAAAACCATTGCTTCATCCATGAGCCCGGCGATTTCTTCCGGAACATTGGCACATGACAACTCACATCAGACCGGTACACAAAGCTATAGCATCCGAAGTTATTATGATATTGCTCTTTCCCAACTGCCTTCGTTTGGTAAGATAATTCGTGAATATTGCAGAAGCACTTGGCATCTGGCTCCAGCCCTTGGCTTCTCATAGCCCAGATGAAAACTCCAACTTTAATCAAAGCTTCGGGAGTAAGCTGATGAAGGTATATCTCAAATGTCTTTAGCACTTTGACCAGCATCTTATGCAAGGGAAAACGAAGTCAGCCTTCATAAAACTCTTGAATACCACCACTTCGTCTGCTTCAGGAAGAGGAACAGTACTCTCTCCTACAGCTCTCACTATGGATATATCATGGAAATATTTGCCCTTAATCGCTTCAATTTGCCCTTGCTTAACAATGGATTTCCCGAAAGCAACATGACTTGGCCTCCATGGCCGATCTTCGGCATCTTTGTTCTCACTCTCAACATCAAAGCTCTCGTTGTCGCTTGAGTCCCTAGACAGCTCAGCCAACATTTTATCTGTGATTTTCTCAACATCAGTCCTCTCCATGGCTTCATAGAAACCAAAAAGCGTGGGGTCCACACTTTTCTTATCTTCGGCCATTTCAGTGCCAGTTACAACAGAAAACCGAAGCTCAAAAAACAATTGCGCTTATAGAGATAGAAAGCTAAAACGACAAGCACAATGCAAAGCTTGATACCACGAAAAATATTTTCAGCGTAAGCCCTTGTATATATACACAAAGCACCACTGAGCGGCGGGGCCCACAGTGCAGAATGTTTCGCTATTCTAGCGAAGGGAGGGTGTTTTTTCGGACCTTCGGCTAAAGGCCTTCGTTCTTTTTGCAGTCCGAGTTTGTTACAAAGAAACAAACTAATTCTGCGAGGGGCTACTATTGGGGGCCTTATTCTTTCGAAGGTCCTAAAAACACGACTAACCATCTGCTTTCATCATACTACTAAATATTACAAGAGCTTCATCACCAGAAAAGCTTTGGTACAACATAAGAGGAGCGGAGTAAAGCTTCATCTGGTAAGCTTCATCACAGTGAAAAGGCTGGATAGCAGGGCTTCGGCATAACGAAAATAAAGTACAACGAATCACACTTCATCAAGCAGGCTTCGTCATGACGAAGCAATGAGGCAATGCAAGGAGAAGGTGTTGCTCAAGCTATTAAATATAAATGGCGATGTTACCCTTGTGACATTTTGTAAATTTTGTATGTAATTGTTGAGGGCATAAATGTAATAGCGTACAAGCCTTTACGGTTTCCTATAAATAGATGAACAGTGTCCCCCATACTGTTCACGCTGGATTGTAATTGCTCTCGCGTCAACACCTTCAATCAAGTCGATGGTATCAATGTAATATAAATTCTATTAATGTTCATGTATATATATATATATATATATTATGAAATAAATATATAAATGAATGGATGAATAGATAACATATGTTATCTCCATGGACTCTTATTCTCGTAAACCATAAAGGTGTGACCTTCATGACCTTCGTCTGAAGATCATTATATCTGAAAGGAGATAATGCTTTGGAGGACGAAGGTCCTTAATCTTTAACAATTATGTTGCCTTGTTCTTGATTCACAGCATTTGAGAACAAGTGACCAACAGATTGTCACACCCGGTTTTGGAAGGCAAACCGAATGCGAACCATGTACGTGCCATGATCAGAACTGACATACACAACGATTACATAATTGGACATCATCACACAATGCTCGAATTAAATAACGGAAAGGTACTTAATTACATCAAGATGTCCAAGACATCCATAGAGTCTATTACATAACCATTGTCTTCAGCATAACTATCAAAGTGCGGAGAAACGAAATGTAGATGATAAGCCTACACAGGCAGCTGACTGGAGGTTTGCCACTAAGATAAACTAAAACTCGTCGTATTCCTGGAACTCCTCAAAGTCATCCATGTTGCCAGCATCACCTCCTGGGCACTGAGTACACTGGGGACAACCTGGGGTGGGGGTGGTGTGTAAAACAAGGGTGAGTACACATCAACGTACTCAGCAAATGTCCCGTTTGGCTAAAGTGGACTAGCTGTTTGTGGGGTTGAAGTTAAGCAGTTGCTTTTAGTTGGTCAAGTATTTATTATTATTAGTAGAGCCAAGTTTTAGTAATAAACCCAGTTATTACCCAAAAGTACTCCCTCAAAAGAGGAAATACCAGAGATCTGATTTATAACATCATTGTTAACCATCATCATAAAAGTAACCAAAGTTCTTCTAATCAAAGAGGATCCCAAGGTTGCTCTTAACCGTGCGCTCGGTTGATATACCAGTTTCTAACACGCTGCAGAGGTTGCACACTTTACCCACGAGTCGTGATCCCTTTCCAGCATGGGTTGTACAGACCCGATCTTCACTACCGAGGTGAATGGCCAGGGATACACTATGTAGCTTTTACAAAGACTCACCTGGTGCATAGCTTCTTGTTAGGTTTCGCTAGTCGTACAAACACAGTACACCTCCCCAAGGTGGCTAACTAACAAAACCAAATCGAATGAACCTCTGCACCCCAACCTTGGCAGAGCGAGCACTACGCCCCGGCCCCCATTGACGGCCCTCCGGCAAAGCCATCTACACACCTAGGTTCACCCAATTAATCAGCTAAGGGTGTCTCATTCCACCCTCATGGTTGCACTGTTATCCCGGGTGGTCACTCCACGAATAGGTCCTTACGGAGAGGTACTCAGGAAAAAGGCCTGAGCCCCCTAGAGTATCACAAGATCATCAACATAATCAGGACAATAGTATTGTATCATAAATGTTCACATCATGTTCATTGATTAAAGTTAAGGGAATAGCAAAATGCTAACCATGATAACCCAAAAGGTAAGCAAGGATAAGGTACATACAAAGCTAGTCAATCCTTAGGTTTAGATAATGTAATGCGGGACAGTGATTCATAAAGTATGTAGGACATAATAGGTCAGAGGACACTTGCCTTCACCATGTTGTTGCTCAGGAAGGTCTTCAACAACACACTCAGGAATCTCGGACTGCTCGTTGTCTAAATAAAGTGAGCATGCATTCAATACATTTGGAAAGTACAAATGAACAACACACCAAACATGTACAAACATAGGGATACATCTCAAAGGGCACAATACTAAATAAGGAATAATGAGATCAAAGTATAACATAAACTATAACATAAACTAACTTCATATGGGAATTGATTATTATTTCTCTAAGTGTTACTCACATATACATAACATAGTTCAATTTATTTTATTGTGACCTAAAAAATAGACCAGAGATGATTTCATGTAATACACATTATTAATCTCACAAGATTAAACATGTTTAAATCTCTAGGGTTCTCCTTTTATTTATTTAATTAAATAAATAAATCTACACCTACATTAGTTCATACTTAGTCATAAAAAATAGAATGTGCAAACATTAAATGAAACTATTTTATTTAAACAGAGAATAATGCTATGAACATTTTGCAATTTGAATCACTAAATTTGGAGTTCATATGCAAAAGATATGAAATAAACAAGTTTGGGAATTCAAAATATGAAATTATGTCTAATTCTGTGAATATTTAAAAGTCCAAGGTTCAATCTGCAAGAATACAGGGGCCTGCGCGCGAAAACCAGGGATGACGGGTTTATTTCCAACAAACAGAGCGTTTCTTACGCAAAACAACCACGCGAAGGGGTATCGGGCTCCCTCAACCGTTAGATCTAAAACCAACGCATGAGATTAGATCTGCGGCCGAGGGCGCGCGCACGGGCGGGCGAGTGCTGACAGGCGGTCCTGGGGATGTCAGCGACAGAGGGGGAGGGCGCACTGACTGAGCGGGCCCAGCGCCAGGGAACACGTGCGCTGACAGGCGGGCCAGGGGCGCAGGGCACGCGTGCGCGAAGCGGTATCCACGATCTGGGTCGTGCAATCAAGATCGGATGGAGGGGATCGGACCGGGGAGGATGAACGGCTGCGGGTGGCGCTGCTCCTCTCCGCGGCGATGAAGTCACCGTAGTTGAGGCTGGCGCGAGCTAGGGTGGCTTCGGGGTCGCTGGAGTTGGGCAGATAGGGAGAGAACACCACGACGAACTCAATGGCGGGAAAGAGGCCATGAATCCGCGGGCAGAGAGGGGAGAACGGCGAGGAGAAGGTCTCAGGCGGACCGGAGGAGCTCTGGCGAGGCATTCTAGCCACGGGGAGGGGGGCTTAAGGCGCGCTAAGGCCTGGGCTAGCTTCAGCAGAGGCAGAGGCACCTTAGGGACTAATGCCGGGGAACTAGACCGGGCTAAATCCGCCGGCCACCACGTGAGCACGGCGGAACGCCGCGACCGAGCACCGGCGATGCCAAAATTGGCCAAGCACAGAGCGAAACTAGGGAAATTGAGCATGGGCAAAGGTGTCTCACTTCGGGGCGGAACTCGGGGAGGCTTGGCACGGTCTTCGGCGAGATGGATGGTCGTGAACGCGGGTGCGGGTCTTCGATGGCGTCTGGCGGCGAGGGCGGAGCGCAAGAGAGGGCAAAGCTGTGCGAAATGAGGCGGGGGGCGAGCGCGGGGCACTGGCCGGGCTCTAAGAAGGGAGCTGGGCGCGTGGGCGGGTGTCGTGGCCGAGAAATCCGGCGACGTGCGCGAGTGCACACTCGCCGGTCCACGGCGGGCACGGGGAGGGCGGAACTGATAGGGCAGGCCCACAGCGCAGAGAGAGAAAAGGGAACGTGCAGGGCAACGGCTCAGCAACTGGCAAACCGGGCTCGCGAGATAGAGAGAGAGAGAGAGGAGGGGAGCGTGGGTGAAGAAACCAGCGCCGACAAGTCAGCCCCATTGGACAGCGAGCGAGAGAGGGAGGGCACACGGGAGAGAGAGCTGCCGCTGACAAGTGGGGTCCGCCTGTCAGGCGGCGCGCGCCCTGGCTAGGCCGAGCTGGGCTAACTAGGCCAGATAGGCCTTTTCTATTTCCAGGGAATTTCTATTTGCTTTTCTATTTATTTTCTCTAGGGTTTTCAATTCAAATTCAAACCAAATCAAATATATGCAACAATTCAAAGAATATTTAGACTCAATATGATGCAACATTCCATGAATCATAAGTTTTGGGCAAAATAAAATAAATAATCCTTCACTAATACCACTAACTCTAATTAAAAGAAAAAGAGAGGGAGAAAACTAGAGAGAGAGTGAAGCTAGAGTGAGATAGAGAAGAGTAACACCTGAATTTGAATGATCATAAGAAAGAAATTTTATACCCCCAAATTCATGGTGTTACAGACCTATCCCCCTTAAAAGAATCTCGCCCTCGAGATTCACTAATACCCCAAATTCTCCACGACTTGCTTGAATTTGATACGGCCCAATATATCGAGGTGCTAGCTTGCCTTTGACTCCAAACCTTTTGGTTCCTCTGATTGGTGACACCTTCAAGTAGACATAGTCTCCTATTTCAAAACTGAGTTCCCTTCTTCCGGTGTCAGCATAGCTTCACTGTCAGGACTGTACTGCCTTTAAATTTTCTCAGACCATTCTGATGTTCTTTTTGGCTTCAAGCAAAATATCTGGACCGAACACCTGTCTTTCACCAGGTTGGTCCCAATGCAATGGAGTTCTGCAATTCCTCCCATAAAGCGCTTCGAATGGTGACATCTTCAAGCTGGCCTAATAGCTGTTGTTGTAAGAGAATTCTACATATGGTAATCTCTTGTCCCAACCTATCTTATCTTGCAAAGCACAAGCCCTCAACATATCCTCTAGAATCTGATTGGTTCTCTCTGTTTGACCATCTGTCTATGTGTGATAAGTTGAACTGAACATTAAGTGTGTGCCCAAAGCTTCATGCAACTGCTGCCAAAAATGAGAGGTGAACTGAGTGCCTCTATTTGATACTATCTTCTTCAGAACTCCATGCAAGCACACAATCCGAGACATGTATAGTTCGGCTAACACCGCACTGTTGTAGGTGGTCTTGACTGGTATGAAATGGGCCACCTTTGTCAAACGGTCCATTACTACCCTGATGGAGTCATAACTAGTACGAATGCAAGGCAAACCGACTATAAAGTCCATTCCGATCACATCCCATTTCCACTAAGGAATCTGCAACGGTTGCAACAAACCTGTAGGTCTCTGATGTTCTTCTTTAATCCTTTGACAACTGTCACATACAACCACATACTCTGCTATCTCCCTTTTCATAACGTACCACCAGAATCTTTTCTTTAGGTCTTGGTACATCTTCTCACTACCAGGGTGTATAGAGTATGTTGTCTCATGAGCTTCCTTGAGAATCAGTTCCCGGATCGATTTGATGTGGGGAACACACAGTCTATCCTTGAACCATACCACTCCTTCTGCATCTTCACGGAAATCCTTGCCTTTCCCATCTATGATCAGCTGCCGGATCTTGTTGATCTTCTCATCATCCTTCCGACCTTTCCTGATGTCTTGCTCTAGAGTGGGTTCCAACTCGATTGTCACCCCTTGGGTGTTGTTCAGAAATCTAGGGCTCAATCTGTCGAACTCCTTCGCTAGCTCATATGGCATCGGGTGAGCGGCCAACATATTAACTTGAATCTTTCTGCTAAGAGCATCTGCAACCACATTTGCTTTGCCTGGGTGATAATGAATCTCCAACTCATAATCTTTGATCATTTCTAGCCATCTTCGCTGTCTCATATTTAGCTCTGACTGGGTGAATATATATTTGAGACTCTTGTGGTCCGTGTAGATATCACACTTCTGCCCATAAAGATAATGCCTCCAGGTATTCAATGCATGAACCACGGATGCTAATTCCAGATCATGAGTAGGGTAATTCTTCTCATGAATCTTCAATTGTCGGGACGAGTATGCCACTACTCTCCCTTCTTGCATTAACACACATCCCAGTCCTGTGTACGAAGCATCACAATATACTGAGAATGGCTTGTGAACATCTGGCAGAATCAGTACTGGTGCCATTGTCAACTTCTCCTTCAATGTCTCAAAGGACTTCTGGCATGCTGGGGTCCACTTGAACTCAACCTTCTTTGCCAACAAGGCTGTCATTGGCCTGGCAATATTGGAGAAACCTTCAATGAAACACTGATAATAACCGGCCATTCCGATGAAACTCTTGATTCCTCGGACATCTTTTGGTGCTTTCTAGTCCAAGATAGTTGTTACCTTCCTCGGATCTACAGCCAATCCCTCTCGGTTTATAATGTGACCCAAGAATAGGACTTCACTGATCCAGAACTCGAACTTGCTAAGCTTGGCATACAACTGACAATCTCGTAGCCTCTAAAGTACCTTCCTCAAATGCTCCTCATGCTCTTGCTCATTCTGGGAATATATAAGAATGTCATCAATGAACACTACTACGAACTTGTCGAGGTAGTCCATTAACACACTGTTCATCAAGTACATGAAGCAAGCTGGTGCATTCGTCAAATCGAATGACATAACCGTGAACTCAAACAGTCCATACTTGGTGATGAATGTTGTCTTCGGTATATCCGAAGGTCGGATTCTAAGCTGGTGGTAGCCTGACCTCAGATCTATCTTCGAGAACACACTGGCTCCTCTCAACTGATCGAATAAATCTTCAATTCTGGGCAGGGGGTACTTGTTCTTGATAGTGACTTCATTCAAAGATCTGTAGTCAATGCACATCCTCTTTGTTCCATCCTTCTTCTCCATAAATAGCACTGGGGCTGCCCAAGGCTAGGTACTCGGTCTGATGTAGCCTTTCTCTAACAACTCATCAATCTGCTTCTTAAGTTCCACCAACTCTGGTCCAGACACTCGATAGGCTCTCTTGGAAATAGGGGCGGTGCCTAGTATAAGCTCTATGGCAAATTCAACCTTCCTTTCAGGTGGCATACTTGGTAACTCCTCGGGAAACACATCTAGGAATTCTGACACTATATTGATAGCCTCTGATGGTTTAATCTCCTCAAAATGGGCAGTGACTTGGTGACAACTTCCTTTTCTTGGTCCATACAAGACCAACTCCACTAACACTTCTTCTCCTGATAGGGACACTAACTTCACTATTCTCTTGTCACAGCTAAGACTGGCTTGATACTTGGTTAGCCAATTCATCCCTAGGATGACATCTATAGTTGTATCCTGGTTACCCATAATTATTAAATCAGCGGGGAACTCTATCCCCCTTATTTGAACCTTTGCACTAGGGCAAAATCTATCCGTTTGGGTCCTTCCACCAACTGAACTAACCCTCATAGGTGGATACATGGGTGCTCCTGGTATATTATGTGATTCTACCCATGATGCAGTCACAAAAGAATGCGTTGCTCCAGTATCAAATAAGACATTTGCAGAATGGTACTCGACTGAAAATGTACCTAGTGCCACTCCTAGAGTCTCCTGGACTGTGTCGGTCTCCAAGTGGTTCACCTTTCCATACTAGGCACGAGGCTACCCACGGTTGTTGCCTCCTTGCTGCATTGCATTCTGCCTGACTAGGGCATTGGGAGCTGGCTGCTGCTGAGCTGCTTTCTTTGGCCAATGATTCGCCTAGTGGCCTTGTTCCCCACAGTGGAAACACACACGACTTCCTCCTTGCGATGGCGCTGCTTGGTTGTTCTGGTTGGTTGTTGGGGCAGGAAGACGGGCTGCCTGGTTGTTTTGACGCTGAAATTGATTTCCTCCCTGCAGGTTATTCTGAAGGTACTGCTGCTGCTGCTGAGGAAACTGCCTCTGGTACTGCTGTTGCTGGTTCTGACGCTGATGCTGGTGTTGGTGACCCTGCTTGAATGGCTGAGGTGGATTGCCTGAGTAGCGAGGACGGCTGCTACTCCCGGACTGAGATCCACCAATCTTGTGTTTCATGTCCTCCATCTCCCGACACTTCCTTTCTGTCATGATTGCTCTGCCTATCAGATGCTGGAAGGTAGGGAAGGTGTGGTTCATCAGCTGATAGTGGAGGGGATCAACCAATCCTCTCAGAAAGCGGTACTGCCTCATAGCATCCATATTGACATCTTCTGGGGCATAATGTGATAGCTACAGAAACTTATCCTTGTACTCACCGACGGACATGGGACCTTGCTTCAAGGCGAGAAAATCCTCCTTCCTCACTATCATCAGTCCCTTGGGCACATGGTAGCGACGGAAGTTGTCCCTGAATTCTTCCCAAGTAATGGCTTCAGGGTTCGCATGGGTGGCGAGGTAAGACTCCCACCAAGACTGTGCTGCTCCCCTGTAACGCCCTAAATTTGGGGGTAGAATTTTTTCTTCTTTTCTCTCACCAAATTCAGGAGTTACTCTTTCCTTTTTCCCTTTTCTTCTCGCTAAGCCTTGTTTTTTTTTCAAAAGTTATAGCGAGAATTAGCTCAACATCTTGTGTAAGCAAAACCTAGAACTATTTTTGTTTGTTGCATCATGCCGAATTATGCACTCTTTTGTTTGTGGTTGAGTGAAGTGGAGAATTAGGCATACAAGAAAATGAGGAAATTAGAAAAAGAAAAGCCTTTTCTTTTTCTCTCTCCCCCCTTCTCCCCTTTTGGCCCAGCCGCCCCCTTCCCCTTGGCCCATGCGTCCCAGCCGCCCCTCCCCCGCCGTGGGCCGGCCTGGCGGCCCAGCCGCGTGCCCCCTCCCCCCTTTGGGCCCAGCCGGCCCAACCGCCCCTCCCCTTTTCTTTTTTCCAAAAATCCTCCCCGCGGGCCCCGCCCGTCATCCCCCTCTCTCTCTCTCCCTCACCCTAACCCTAACCCTAGCCGCCGCCTCCCCTCCCCCGCGCCGCCGCCGCCGTCCTCCCCTCCGGTGAGGCCCTCCCTCCTCCCTCCTCCCTCCCCTCCCTCCGGCGCCCTCCCCGCGCCCCGTCGCACCCGGCCCCGGACCCGGCGAGCTCGGCCCCGGCCCCGACCTCGCCCGCCCGGCCGGTCGGCTCGGCCGCCCCGGCGCCCCCGTCCTGCGCCGGCGTCCCCCGCCCCCGACCTCGCCCGGCCCCGCGCCGCTCGGCCCCGGCTCAACCGCCCCCCGGCGGGCCCGTCCGCCCCGCCCTCGGCCGCTCCGGCGAGCCCGCCCCTTCCCCGCCCTCGCCCGGCCTCGCTCCGGCGAGCCCGCCCCGCCCCGCCACGCCCGGCCTCGTCCCACCCCGCGCCCGGCCGCGCCCGCCCTCCCCACGCCCGCTCGGCCCGGCTCCATGGCCGCCCCGGCGACCCGAGCCGCCCCGTGCCCGGCCGCCCCCGGCGAGCCGCGCTCGGCCCCGCATCCGGCCGCCCTCCCCGCGCTCGCTCGGCCCCGCTCGGCCGGCGCGCCGCCCCGGGCTCGCGCCCGTCCCCGCTCCGGCAAGCTCCGCCCGCCCCCGCCCCCGCGCCCGGCCTCGCCCGGCCGTGTCCTCGCCCGGCTGCGTCCTCGCTCGCCCGTGGTCGCTTGCCCCGGCGCGCTTGCCCGCTCGCCCCGCCGTGCCTTGCTCGCGTCGTGACGGCCCCGGCGTGGCCTCGAGCTCGGCCCAGCGTGCCTTTAGCGCGCGGCTTTGAGATCGGCTAGCGCTCGGCCCCGACGTGCGCACGGCTAGTTCGTGGCGTGTGCGTGCGGCCTCGCGCGCGTGCTCGTGTAGTGCGCGTGCCTTGGCACGACCCGTCGTGCCCCGTCTACCCCCAGACGCCCCGTCTACCCCCCCCCCCCCCCCCCCGTGCGCTAATCACGTGTTTATATTAATAAGATAGGAGTCTCAATTTGGAAATTGGTTACGTTAGTTAATTTGTTTAGCTAATCATCTATCTCATTCAATGATAATCTACTAAAAGTGGTCACGTTTACATTAGTGCATGTAGCTAATTCTTTTGTTAGAACCAATTGGAACTAGAGCACGTGACGTTTAGTCATTTGTTTACCCGTAGTGCGTCTCGGGCATAAGCTTTAACTCTCGCGAGACCTTTTCCCATTTCTTTCTAACCATGGTAAGTTCATTATCGTATGTGATATTCTATGCATATTTACTTCATTTGTTCTCTTGTATGGTGTACTGTTTGTTCCCTAATTTGAATGGATGGATGTATGTATGCTTGCAATCGCATAGAGAACGATCCGGTTGAAGAGCCCGAGGAACTCGCAGGAGAAGCCCCTGAGCAGCAGTCGGTTGGTGGAGGCAAGTGTCCCTTGTCTTATCTCTGTCCTATTCATTCTTTAATTCACCTCCCGCTTTACACATTTATGCCTAAGGATTGACTAGCTTTGTTATCCATGTCCTTGTTTACCTATTTGGGTTGGATTATTATTGCTTAGCTTTATGCTATTGCTTAACTCTAATCAATGAACATGATGAGATTATCTATGATACGCTGTTTTCCCCTCTCTTATGATGATGTTATACTTGTGGTCTTCAAGGGGGCTCGAGCGGTTTCTCGAGTGCCTCTCCGTAAGGACCTGTTCTATGGATGACCGCCCGGGAAAGCAGTGCAACCATGAGGGTGGAATGGGATGCCCTTAGCTGAATAATTACAGGATCCGGGGTGTAATTCACTTAGCCGTCGTGCCGTCAATGGGGCTCGGTGTATGCGGGTCGCTCTGCCAAGTTTGGGTTCGCCCCTTGGGGAGGAGTGCGGTACATTTAGGAAACCTAACGGGTGGCTACAACCCCGGGGAATCTTTGTAAAGGCTACGTAGTGATGCCCTGCTAGGCCACCTAGGTAGTGGTCAATGGGGAGTAGCTCTCTCCGGGCAGAATGGGAATCACAGCTTGTGGGTAAAGTGCACAACCTCTGCAGAGTGTTTGAAAACTGATATATCAGCCGTGCTCGCAGTTATGAGCGGCCAAGGGAGCTCCAGTGATTAGTGGTACTCGATCAGAGACATTTTGGTTTACAGGTGGCAATGAGACTGATGGTTCTAGTTATGACTATGGTGCTGGTAAGTGGTATTCTTTCCGTTTGGAAAGGGTACATCGGGCTAATAACTTGGGTTAATGCTAAAACCTGGCTTTCTATTAGTAAATAATAATCTGAACAACTAAAAGCAACTGCTTGACTTATCCCCGCATAAAGCTAGTCCACTACAGCCAAACAGGATACTTGCTGAGTATGTTGATGTGTACTCACCCTTGATCTACACACCAAACCCCCCCCCCCCATCCCCAGGTTGTCAGCATTGCAACCACTGCTTAGGAGAAGATGAAGCTGTGGAAGGAGACCTTCAGGAGTTCCAAGACTACGACGAGTTCTAGACGCGGGTTAGCGGCAACCCCCAGTCGGCTGCCTGTGAAGGCCGCGTTTATCTACGTTTCTTTTCCGCACTTTGATTTATTGTAAGGACTATATGGACGTCTTAGACGTATGATGTAATCGACTATTATTTCCCTTTTTAATACTATTTGAGCACTGTGTGATGATGTCCATGTTATGTAACTGCTATGTATGTGAATAACTGATCCTGGCACGTACATGGTTCGCATTTGGTTTGCCTTCTAAAACCGGGTGTGACATAAGTGGTATCAAAGCCATGCTAACTGTAGGACCGCTAACCTAGACTAGAATGGTCGTTCTATGGACTATAGACCTCTGTCCCTGCCTTGACTTTGATATCCCTTCAAAAGTTGGTCATATCGACCAAAACCTATGTTCTACTATATATTATACCTTGCTGAAAATTGTGTTTTATTCTAATCCTTCATTTATTTATGGTACATTACTTGCTGGTCATATTAATTCTATTCTCACTCTTTTGCTTGCGGTGTCTTTTGTAGATGGCTCGTCTTAGACACACTGCACGAAAGACCGTCATCCCCTTCTTACCCTCTCGTCTTGCTGAGCGTCTGCTTCGTCGTCCCGTGGCCGGACAGTCCAGCCACTTGGAGAGACTGCACCACCGCCTGCATGAGGAGCAGGAACGTCGACGACAGGAGCAGCAGGGCTCTTCCTTCTCGCTCCAGCAGGAGATAGAGTCTGTGAGGAGCTGCTCCCCTGTGCTTCCCCTGGAGGCGCCCCCTGCACCACCACTGGGCGCCCCAGCTTCTGGAGTGGCTGCTGGAGGAGACCCAGATGACGGAGGTGGCGATGACAGCTCGAGCCACGACACCGACTTCTCTGCCGACCAGGAGCCGGAAGGATGGGTTGCTCGACCCATCACTCGCGACGCTGCTCGCGGGTGTCGCTTCCATGATGCGCTCGACACCCTGCTACGTCGGGCACTTAACCAGCGTACTTGGTCCATCGAGTATCGCTGTGTGGTCTACCAGCATAGTCGCGGGGTCCACCCGGACCGCTGGGAGGCGACCTGCTTGGTGCGTCGTCCGGAGAACAGTCTCCAGGGTGCAGAGGCCTGCTCAGAGCACTATTCTATCTCTGAGCGGGACTCAGCTGAGGCGGCCATGCAAGATGCTGCACGGCGTGCGCTTTCGCACTACTGCTCGGTTCTCGGTGGGGTAGCTGACGGTCTTGACCTGAAGTATTACCCCCGCCCTCCATCTGGCAGCACAGGAGGAGTGATTGTCTCACCTGTTGGTGAGGACAATCCTAGGTTGAGCAGCACAGTCAACCTAGCCGCCGTGCTAAACACGGAGCTAGACCATGCATTAGACGAGCTGAGTAGGGCTCATGCTGAGATCGCCCTGCTGCGGGCTGAGCGTGCGGAACGTCGTCACCTGGATGATGGTTCCCCCGCTCCCGTCGGGACTCAGCACCTGTACCGCTCACCTCGGCGTGGACGCCAGCCTTATGGCAATCTCGACTGCAAGACCAAGATAAATCTAGAACCATAGATCGTTAGAGTTGGATCTTGTAATTAATACGAAATATATACGTAGAAGCTACAATCTTAGCATTAGTCTCGCTCTTAGTTAAGTCTTAGTTAGACAGGGTAGTTTGCTATATCCTGTGCATTTATGTTTGTCATGATGAACCATGTTTGGTTTGGATCTTTGTAATGGCTGTCACCAGAGTGTGGGTATCCCCTGCATTTTGGTTTACCTATTATGTTAATGGAGTTAGTTATATAGCTGGGAAACCTTTTATTCCACTCTCCTCTTTATCTGAGAAGCTGTGTGGTCTGTGTTGGAGATCAGTGGAGATGCTCATCTGTTCAGTGCTGTTGAAGAATTCTATACTCTTTTCTTATGCTGCAAGATTTGCCAGATCAGTTCTGATGTGTGGTTGCATTCTGCAGATGTCAGAGAACAGGCGCAGAGGAGGAAGGCGTGCTCAGCAGGAGCGAGCCGCTCAGCAGGATGAGGTGCCCAAGCAACAGCACCTGCCGCCCCCGCCCCCGCCCCCGATGTCGATCGAGCAGATGTTTCTGATACAGACTCAGGCAGTCCAAGCCATCGGTCAGACTTTGGCCGCCATTCAGCAGCAGCAGCAACAACAGCAGCAGGCCCCACCTCAGCCTCAGATGCCTCAGATGCCCAGAGACAAGCGTGCTGAATTCATGAGAGGTCATCCACCAACGTTCACTCATTCTTCTGACCCCATGGATGCTGAAGACTGGCTGCGCACTGTGGAGCGGGAGTTGCACACCGCCCAGTGCGATGACAGGGAGAAAGTCCTGTATGGTCCCCGTTTGTTGAGAGGAGCAGCTCAGTCATGGTGGGAGTCTTACCTCACCACCCATGCCCACCCTGACGCCATCACCTGGGAAGAGTTCAGAGGTAGCTTTCGTCAGTACCATGTTCCTGCAGGTCTGATGACAGTGAAGAAGGAGGAGTTCCTGGCCCTCAAGCAAGGGCCATTGTCTGTCAGTGAGTACCGGGACATGTTTCTGCAGTTGTCTCGCTATGCTCCTGAAGATGTCAACACCGACGCCAAGCGACAGTACCGTTTCCTGAGAGGCTTGGTTGATCCTCTGCAGTACCAACTGATGAATCACACCTTCCCAACATTCCAGCACCTGATTGACAGAGCAATCATGACAGAGAGGAAGCGTAAGGAGATGGAGGATCGTAAGCGCAAGATCAGTGGACCCCAGCCTGGAAGTAGCAATCGTCCTTGTTTCTCAAGCAATCAACCTCAGCAGTTCAGGCAGAACCAGCGTCCACCTCAGCAGCATCAGCAGTTCCAAAGGCAGTATCCTCAGCACCAGTATCAGAACCGTCAGAGCAATCAGTCAGGAGGTCAGTTTCAGAGGCAGAATCAGTTGGCACCCCGCCTTCCTGCCCCAGCAACCCAGCAGAACAGTCAGGCAGCACCAGCTCAGGTTGGAAACAGAGCATGTTTCCACTATGGAGAGCAAGGCCACTGGGTGATGCAATGTCCGAAGAAGGCAGCCCAGCAGCAATCAGGCCCCAATGCCCAGCAAAGCAGAACATGTCTCAGCCTGGAGCAGGCAACCGCTCTCAGCCGCGTTATAATCATGGAAGACTGAACCACTTGGAGGCTGAAGCAGTTCAGGAGACCCCCGGCATGATAGTAGGTATGTTCCCAGTCGACTCCCATATTGCAGAAGTGTTATTTGATACTGGAGCAACGCATTCTTTCATTACTGCATCATGGGTAGAAGCACATAATCTTCCGATTACTACAATGTCAACCCCCATTCAAATTGACTCAGCCGGTGGTAGAATTCGAGCCGATAGCATTTGTTTGAATGTAAGTGTGGAAATAAGGGGGATAGCGTTTCCCGCTAACCTTATAGTAATGGGTACTCAGGGAATAGATGTCATCCTAGGGATGAATTGGCTAGATAAGTATCAGGCAGTTATCAGTTGTGATAAAAGGACAATCAAGTTGGTGTCCCCACTAGGAGAGGAAGTGGTGACCGAGTTAGTCCCGCCTGAGCCAAAGAAAGGAAGTTGTTATCAGATAGCTGTCGATAGCAGTGAAGCAGACCCAATTGAGAGTATCAAGATTGTGTCTGAGTTCCCAGATGTGTTTCCAAAAGACTTACCGGGTATGCCACCAGAGCGGAAAGTTGAGTTTGCCATAGAGCTTCTTCCTAGAACCGCCCCTATCTTTAAGAGGGCTTACAGAATATCTGGACCAGAGTTGGTTGAACTTAAGGAGCAGATTGATGAGCTGTTAGAGAAAGGTTACATTCGGCCAAGCACCTCGCCTTGGGCCGCTCCTGTCTTGTTTGTGGAAAAGAAAGATGGCACCAAAAGGATGTGCATCGATTATCGAGCTTTGAATGAAGTCACGATCAAGAACAAGTACCCTTTGCCCAGAATAGAAGATCTGTTCGACCAGTTGAGAGGAGCCAGTGTGTTCTCCAAGATTGATCTGAGGTCAGGTTATCATCAGCTCAGGATCCGACCTTCGGACATTCCGAAGACGACATTCATTTCCAAGTATGGTTTGTATGAGTTCACAGTGATGTCTTTTGGTTTGACGAATGCGCCAGCGTTCTTCATGAACTTGATGAACAGTGTATTCATGGATTATCTTGATAAGTTTGTGGTGGTATTCATTGATGACATTCTGATTTATTCTCAAAGCGAAGAAGAGCATGCAGATCATTTGAGGATGGTATTGCGGAGATTGCGGGAGCACCAGTTGTATGCAAAGTTGAGCAAATGTGAATTCTGGATCAATGAAGTCTTGTTCTTGGGTCACATAATCAACAAAGAAGGATTGGTTGTGGATCCGAAGAAAGTGGCAGACATTCTGAACTGGAAAGCGCCAACAGATGCTCGAGCAATCAAGAGTTTCATTGGAATGGCCGGATATTATCGGCGATTCATTGAAGGGTTTTCGAAGATTGGGAAACCAATGACAGCGTTGCTAGGCAACAAAGTTGAGTTCAAGTGGACCCAGAAATGTCAAGAGGCCTTTGAAGCGCTGAAAGAGAAGTTGACAACAGCGCCTGTCCTAGTCTTGCCTGATGTGCACAAGCCCTTCTCGGTGTATTGTGATGCTTGTTACACAGGTTTGGGATGTGTGTTGATGCAAGAGGGAAGAGTTGTGGCTTACTCGTCCCGACAGTTGAAGGTTCATGAGAAGAATTACCCAATCCATGACTTAGAGTTGGCAGCAGTGGTTCACGCACTGAAGACATGGAGGCACTACCTGTATGGACAGAAATGCGATGTTTACACAGACCACAAGAGTCTGAAGTACATATTCACTCAGTCAGAGTTGAATATGAGGCAGCGAAGATGGTTAGAGTTGATCAAAGATTACGAGTTGGAGATTCATTACCATCCGGGCAAAGCGAATGTAGTGGCAGATGCTTTGAGCAGGAAGAGTCAAGTCAATCTGATGGTCGCTCGTCCGATGCCTTATGAGTTGGCCAAGGAGTTTGACAGGTTGAGTCTCGGATTTCTGAACAATTCGCGAGGAGTCACAGTCGAATTGGAACCTACCTTGGAGCGGGAAATCAAAGAAGCACAGAAGAATGATGAGAAGATCAGTGAGATACGGCGACTGATTCTAGATGGCAAAGGCAAAGATTTTCGAGAAGATGCAGAGGGTGTGATATGGTTCAAAGACCGCTTGTGCGTTCCTAATGTCCAGTTGTGGGGGACAGATATCCCCTGGGTCCACTAGAAGAAGTAAAAGACCTCACGAAAGGCCCAAGGGCCCAATAAATCGTAAGGTCATTCTTTCGTGGGCGTGGGGAGGGACAATCAGCAAAGCAGATTGACATGAGGCCGGATTAGTGCAAGCTCGGACGGCCCACAACGTCGAGCGAGCGACCACAACAGAGATCCGACTTTCCCGCGCTGGAGCCCCCATGCAACGGAGCCATGCGAGGATAGGTCGGCAGAACTATAGGGAGATAAACTAAAACAGTTCACTATCTTTTAGCTACACATTGTTATCATATCCACGTGTATTGCCCCACGGTCGAGTATATAAGGCCTAGGGGGCACCCCTTCAGAACGATCGACCCTATTACTCAGCCACCCACCTCAACTCTCTGCATTCTCAATTCGGAGAGCTCTCTTGTAACCTCATTCACCAAGCATACTCACCAGGACGTAGGGTGTTACGCATCTCTAAGCGGCCCGAACCTGTAAACATTGTCCACTATCCCTCGTGCATCTGGCACGAACCATTTTGCTACAGTCGTCGACACCGTCCTACTCCTAAAAACACTTCGAGGGGCAACCCTGGGTGTGTGGTCGGACCCAAAACACCGACAGCTGGCGCGCCAGGTAGGGGGTGTGTCGACGATCCAAGCTAGCTCAATGGCCGTCACCTTCCACAGCAAGATCACCCTCCGTCCCGGATCCGTATTTTGCTTCGGAACAATCTCATCCGTAGCAGATGAAGAGGGAACTCTACACCGCATTGCAGATCCGCCGGAAAAGAAGTCTCCTCCAACAAACTCCAAATATATTGGAGAAGTTCTCCGGGAAAAGATTGCCTTCAGAAAGTCAGGGGCCGAGAGCCCGCTGACCCGGAGAACTCCACTGTCTACTTCCCCGACAAAAGAATGGACATAGATCACGAGGAAGAAGGAGACCAAGGGGAAGCAAATTGTTCTTTCCGTTCCTCCGCCCTCAAAGGAGAACGGAAAGAAAGTCGCCACGACAGCAGCACCATTCTATCCCGACGTCCTCTTCATCGGGAGAGTGGAGTCGCCTCCCGTCTCTGACGACGAGCCAACCGCACCCGGAGAAGAACCACCTCAACGAGAATCCCGCCGACGGAGAAACCGGCGCAGGAACGTTCGACGACATCACTCGGCCGGAGAACAGGATCCGGAGCAACCTGTCTCGCGAGACGAGGTCTCGGAGATAGGAGAAACTCCGGAGGAACGCGTCTTCAGAGAACGAAGGAACTCCCGACGACGTGATCGCCGCCGGGCTCAGGAACAAGCCGAGCAAGATGCAAGGCAATGCCGGGAGAATCCATTCTTCGGGCGCAACCTGAATCCCGACTTCGGCCGAGCCATGAACACGCCGAGCGAAGTTGGAGGAGTACTAGCTCGGATAGCTGATGGACTCCCTTGGACTCCCGACGCCGAGGGCTACCGACGACTGTTCACCCAGGCAGCCAACCATCTTCTATCGCTTGCTCACCCGCCGAACGATCTACGACACGCCATCAACAGTCGCCGAGACGCGCGAAGCTCCATCAATGCTTCGCGTGAACGATGGCACGAGAATGAGATCTGCCGCCGGGAGGAGTACGACAGGGATCATGGCATCCCAGCCCGGAGCCAGGCCACCAGAACTGAGTCGGCAACAGCCTCGACTGGCGGTACCACCCGGGGACGGTCGAGGAACCACAACAACTACTCCCCTCCCCGGGACAGACATCATCCACGACGACAGGAGGACACGTGTGGAGTGTCTGCTCTTACTCCACGTCTTAGTGCCATCCAATGGCCTCCTAACTTCAAGGTATCCAATGTCGACAAATATGAACCTAAGCAGGATCCAGGGGGCTGGCTAGCCGTCTACACGACCGCTGCTCGAGCTACCGGGGCGTCCGAAGACGTGATGACCGCGTACTTACCCATTGTCCTCGGGCAAGACGCGCTGCAATGGCTGCGACATCTACCCCGACACTGCATCGACGACTGGGGCGACTTCAGTGGACGCTTCACCGCCAACTTCCAGTCCCTCTCCGACAAACCGGCGCTACCATGGGACCTCAAATCCATCAAGCGCCGGGGGGACGAAACTCTCTGGTCGTACCTTAAAAGGTTCCAGACCATGAGAAATAGTATCCCTGAGGTCACGGAGGCGGCCGTGATCAAGGACTTCTACAGAGGATCCAACGACTCGGCTTTCGTCCGAGCCATATTAGAGAAGGCGCCGACTACCTCCGAGGAGCTATTCCGGGAAGCCGACCTCTACATCACCGCCGACGAGCGTGCCCAGGACCTGATCGGAGGAGTGAAGCCCGCATAGGCAGCACCACGACGCGACGCGAACCAGCAGTCCGACAAACGCTGGGAGAAGAGACCTCGCGAAGAGGTACACGCCGCCGAACCACCAGCCTCTCGCGCCCGGGGAGGACCTCGCGGAGGCGAGCGCACGCTGGACGACATCCTCGACACCCAGTGCTCGTACCACAAGGACATGCGCCACACTCTTCGGAACTGCCGGGACTTCAAGCATTCCGTCGGGCACGACCGACCCTTCCAACCTCTACCTCCTCCTCCGCCGAGGGGAGGACCAGAAGAACCACGACAGCCCCAGCAGCAGGAGGAGGGAGGAGGAGGAGCTTTCCCACGCGTTGACAGGGAGGTCAACGTCATCTTCGGCGGACATGGATCGCAGGAGAACAGAAGACAACAAAAGCTAAATGATCGCCAGATACTGGTGGCGACCACCGGTCCTCCCGCCCCGTACCGGTGGTCAGAGCACCCGATCACTTTCACTCGGGTGGATCAATGGCTCAACTTCGACCGCCCAGGCAAATACCCGCTCCTCGTCGATCCGGTGATCCGAGAGAGCAGGGTGAAGAAGGTGTTGGTGGACGGGGGGAGTAGCATCAACGTCACCTTCCCCCGGACACTCCAAGGCTTGGGAGTTCACCTCAAAGAGCTCCACGAGTCGGACACTCCCTTCTTCGGCATCGTGCCGACTGAAGGGGAATACCCGCTGGGCCACATCCACATGCCCGTCACCTTCGGAACTCCGGAGAACTACAGAACCGAGTTCCTGAGGTTCGAAGTGGCGAACTTCGACTGCGGGTACAACGCCATCATCGGGAGGCCGGGATTGGCCAAATTCATGGCCATTCCTCATTACACGTACATGATACTGAAGATGCCAGGACCACAAGGAATCATAACTGTGCGCGCCGACTTCCAAGGCGCCGCGGAGTGTTTCCGAGTGGCCATCCAAGCGGCCCTCACCACCAAGCCGTTGGCGATTTCTTCAACACAGGCGAACTCTAAGCCTGAGGAGGACCTTGCAGTACCGGCAAACGAAGCTCAGGTCGCGACCTCTATGCGGCCGACTGAAGAAACTAAAAGGATCAACCTGGGGTTCGCTGATGAACGCAAGACTGCCATCATCAGCTCCAGCCTGGACGACAAATAGGAAAGCGCGCTCGTCCAGTTTCTGCAAGATAACCGAGATGTATTCGCATGGCAACCTGCGGATATGCCGGGGGTCCCAAGAGAACTGGCCGAGCACAAACTGAAAGTCTATCCCCAGGCAAGGCCGATTCGGCAAAAACTACATCGTTTCACGCCCGACAAGAGAGAGGCCATTCGCGCGAGTTAGCTCGCTTGGTCGCGGCTGAATTTATTAGAGAGGTGTTACACCCTGAGTGGTTAGCCAACCCTGTTCTTGTACTCAAAAATAATAAAGTGGATTGGAGCATGTGTGTCGACTATACTGATCTCAACAAGCACTGTCCGAAGGATCCCTTCGGGCTCCCGAGGATAGATCAGGTGGTGGACTCCACCGCTGGATGTTCTGTGCTGTCTTTCCTAGATTGCTATTCTGGATACCATCAGATTAGTTTGGCAAAGGATGACGAGGAAAAAACAGCGTTCATCACTCCGTTCGGTGCTTTCTGTTATACCTCCATGCCGTTCGGTCTCAAAAACGCTAGAGCAACTTATCAGAGAGCTATTCAAACATGCTTAGCCGATCACTGGGGCAAGCGTGTGGAGGCCTACGTAGATGACGTGGTAATCAAAACGGAGAACTCGGAAAACTTCATCGAAGACTTACAGCTGGTTTTCAACAGTCTGAGGCGGTATCGATGGAAGCTTAATCCCGAAAAATGTGTTTTTGGGGTACCAGCAGGAAAGTTACTCGGGTTTATTGTCAGCCACCGGGGAATTGAGGCTAATCCGGATAAGATTGAAGCTATCATGAAGATGGAAGCACCTCGATCACAAAAGAAGGTTCAGCGACTTACTGGATGTATGGCAGCTCTAAGCAGATTTATATCCAGGCTGGGGGAAAAAGGTTTACCATTTTACAAGCTACTCAAGAAGGTGGATAAGTTTCAGTGGACTTCAGAGGCACATGAAGCTCTAGATGCACTGAAGAAATTCTTGACAACACCACCAGTACTGAAGCCGCCACGACGAGCTACGTCAACTCAACTAGCTGAAGATATGCTACTGTATATCTCTTGCACGACCCACGTGGTAAGCACCGCGTTGGTAGTCGAGCGAGCAGAAGAAGGACATGCCTACCCAGTGCAACATCCTGTTTACTTCATTAGTGAAGTTCTGGGTCCCTCGAAGAAAAAGTGTCCTCAAGTTCAGAAGCTATTATATGCAGTACTTCTAACTGCCCGCAAGCTACGCCACTACTTTGATGACCACAAAGTCATAGTAGTCACTGGTTTTCCGATAGGGGATATTCTTCACAACAAGGAAGCCATTGGCCGAATAGCCAAGTGGGCTTGTGAGCTGGGATCTCATGACATCGAGTTCCGACCTTGCACTGCCATCAAAACTCAAGCACTGGTTGATTTCGTATCAGAGTGGACTGAACAGCAAGTACCAGATAACCCAGAGACTGCAGAAGTATGGCGAATGTATTTTGATGGCTCGCTGAAGCTGCAGGGAGCATGAGCGGGAATTCTCTTCGCCGCACCTGGAGGCGAGCACCTCAAATATGCCCTCCAGTTGCTGTTTCCGGCCTCCAACAATGCAGCCGAGTATGAAGCTCTAATCCATGGATTGAACATCGCCATATCATTGGGCATCAAGAGACTGATGGTATACGGAGACTCTCTGGTAGTCATTAGCCAGATAAACAAGGAGTGGGATTGTTCAAGCGATTCAATGGGAAAGTACTGCACTGTCGTCCGAAAGCTAGAAGATAAATTTGAGGGTCTGGAATTTCATCATGTAGAAAGAGATCGGAACACGGCAGCCGATGTGTTGTCCAAGCTAGGATCCAGTCGAACTCAGGTCCCACCTGGAGTCTTTGTACAAGAAATACTACAGCCGAGCATCTCAATGGATCAAGCAGAAGAGTGTAATATTATAAATCAACCCGAGTCAGACTCTGATGACTGGAGAAGGCCAATCATCAGGTATATAAAGAATGAAGAGGAACCAGATGATAAAAATGCAGCTGAGCGCATTGCCAGACAGTCGGCTCACTACACACTCATTGGGGAGACATTATACAGAAGGGGTGCATCAGGCGTCCTCATGAAGTGCATTCTCTCATGTACTGGGAAGCGACTTCTGGAGGAGGTCCATGCCAGGCAATGTGGAATACATGTGACGTCCAAGACACTAGTCGGGAAGGTTTTCAGGTCAAGATTCTATTGGCCAACAGCGAAGAGTGATGCAGCCGAGTTAGTTCAGAGGTGCGAAGCTTGTCAGTACTTGTCAAAGCAACAACATCTACCAGCACAGCAACTGCAGACCATACCAGTGACTTGGCCCTTTGCGTGCTGGGGACTGGATATGATTGGACCCTTCAAGAAAGCTCAAGGAGGATACACTCATGTACTGGTAGCAATCGACAAATTCACTAAATGGATAGAATTCAAACCCATTGCCTCTTTGACCTCAGCTAAGGCCGTGGAATTCATACAAGACATAATATTCAGATTCGGGATACCAAACAGCATCATAACTGACCTAGGATCCAACTTCACAAGTTCAGAGTTCTTCAACTTTTGCGAGCAAAAAAGCATTCAGATCAAGTATGCTTCTGTAGCACATCCAAGAGCCAACAGGCAAGTTGAGCGAGCCAACGGGATGATACTGGAGGCACTCAGGAAAAAGGTCTTCGATAAGAATGAAAAGTTCGTAGGAAAATGGATAAGAGAATTGCCCTATGTCGTCTGGAGCCTAAGAACCCAGCCTAGCCGAGCTCTGCATGGAAACACTCCTTTCTTCATGGTCTATGGGTCAGAGGCAGTATTACCAGCCGACCTCAAGTTCGGAGCGCCAATGTTGATCTTCGAAAACATAGCAGAAGTCGAAGCCACCAGGCTGGAGGACATTGATGTACTCGAGGAAGAACGGCTGAGTGCAGTAATCCAATCAGCACGATACCAGCAGACTCTAAGGCGCTATCACGACAAGGCCGTGCGGCAGCGATCTTTCTCAGTAGGAGATCTCGTCCTCCGCCGAATTCTAACGGGGGAGGGACGACACAAGTTATCGCCCTTATGGGAAGGACCCTTCATAGTAGCAGAAGTCACTCGGCCAGGATCATATCGTCTCACTCAGATGGACGGCATAGAAGTCGGGAACTCCTGGAATATAGAACACCTCAGGAAATTTTATCCCTAGCTGTACTTCAAAAGCTATCGGGACGACGATGTACTCTGTAAAATGGAAATATGTCATCAATAAAAAAGGGCTTCAAAGATACTCAGTTTGTTCATGATTGACTTGCATTCTTACTTAACTCGGGGTGACCACTATGCCCTGCTAACGGAGCAATCGGCTTAAGTCGGCAACGACTTAAGGCGGTGCAACATGCTCGCGCTTACTTAACTCGGGGTGACCACTATGCCCTACTAACGGAGCAATCGGCTTAAGTCGGCAACGACTTAAGGCGGTGCAACATGCTCGCGCTTACTTAACTCGGCGTGACCACTATGCCCTGCTAACGGAGCAATCGGCTTAAGTCGGCAACGACTTAAGGCGGTGCAACATGCTCGCGCTTACTTAACTCGGGGTGACCACTATGCCCTGCTAACGGAGCAATTGGTTTAAGTCGGCAACGACTTAAGGCGGTGCAACATGCTCGCGCTTACTTAACTCGGGGTGACCACTATGCCCTGCTAACGGAGCAATCGGCTTAAGTCGGCAACGACTTAAGGCGGTGCAACATGCTCGCGCTTACTTAACTCGGGGTAACCACTATGCCCTGCTAACGGAGCAATCGGCTTAAGTCGGCAACGACTTAAGGTGGTGCAACATGC
Organism: Zea mays; assembly: GCF_902167145.1. Classification (NCBI taxonomy): domain Eukaryota; kingdom Viridiplantae; phylum Streptophyta; class Magnoliopsida; order Poales; family Poaceae; genus Zea; species Zea mays. The sequence continues at coordinate 131,777,404 of NC_050100.1, read as the reverse complement.
TCGCGCTTACTTAACTCGGCGTGACCACTATGCCCTGCTAACGGAGCAATCGGCTTAAGTCGGCAACGACTTAAGGCGGTGCAACATGCTCGCGCTTACTTAACTCGGGGTGACCACTATGCCCTGCTAACGGAGCAATTGGTTTAAGTCGGCAACGACTTAAGGCGGTGCAACATGCTCACGCTTACTTAACTCGGGGTGACCACTATGCCCTGCTAACGGAGCAATCGGCTTAAGTCGGCAACGACTTAAGGCGGTGCAACATGCTCGCGCTTACTTAACTCGGGGTGACCACTATGCCCTGCTAACGGAGCAATCGGCTTAAGTCGGCAACGACTTAAGGCGGTGCAACATGCTCGCGCTTACTTAACTCGGGGTGACCACTATGCCCTGCTAACGGAGCAATCGGCTTAAGTCGGCAACGACTTAAGGCGGTGCAACATGCTCGTGCTTACTTAACTCGGGGTGACCACTATGCCCTGCTAACGGAGCAATCGGCTTAAGTCGGCAACGACTTAAGGCGGTGCAACATGCTCGCGCTTACTTAACTCGGGGTGATCACTATGCCCTGCTAACGGAGCAATCGGCTTAAGTCGGCAACGACTTAAGGCGGTGCAACATGCTCGCGCTTACTTAACTCGGGGTGACCACTATGCCCTGCCAACAGAGCAATTGGCTAAAGTTAGCAGCGACTTAAGCCAGTGCAACATGCTCACGCCTACACAATATAGGGTGACCACTACACCCTATTAACGGAAGCAATCGACTTAAGTCAGCAGCGACTTAAGGCGATCTGATGCGCTTATGATTATTCATATAGGGATGACTTCTATATCCCGCAAACAAGTTTCAAAACCATCGCACATCATTTTACTACTGCAAATTTACGAACTGATGAATTCTGAAACAATATGAGAATAACAATGTCGTTCAAGTACTGAAATGACGTCCTCTAACAAATGTCTGACCATGCTAACCGCGCGCTCAAAACACGCAAAATGTTTCTCTATTTTGTGATATTTTTCTCAGGAGCAATCGATGAGGAAGGGCGACTCGAGGAATCAGGGGCATCATTCACGTCAGCCCTTATATCTTCGGGAACAACCACGCCGGGTCTCCTCATCAAGATTCGCCCCGCCCGAGTGGCCTTATCCATGGCTCTATCGCGCTGGGCTCTGAGAGTAACAGAAGTTTCTTCGGCAACCTTGGCAGCCAACCGAGCAGTTTCTAACTCCTGGGCGATGGATTTCTTGGAAGCTCGGAGTTCTTTGATAGTAGCGTCCTTCGCTGATATCAACTACTTGAGCCGGGTCACCTCATCCGTAGATTCCTGCAGCTTACAACGTTGGTTGTCTAACTCTTCCATGGTGAAGCGATGACTCCTCTCCAGGATGGTCAGCGAGTTGCTAGAATCGCGATACAATCTGTCGAGACTGTCACGAGAAGCAGCAAGGATACACTTTTCTTCCTGCAAACAAAAGTCAACTTCCTCAAACATCAAGCAGGTAATAGGAGCACAACAAGGCAAGGCACAGTTTCGTAAGTCACCTTTTCAGAGTTAAGCTGAGCGTGAAGGGAAGAGCTCAGTGCATTGGCGTCATCTAAGGCAGCAGAGACCTGAGCTAGTTCAGTCTGACTTTGAGAATACTTTTCTTCAAAGTCAGAGCACCGCTGGACCAATTCAGCCTGATCTCGAGAATGTTTTTCTTCAAGAGTGGAAATCTGCCGAGTCATACCTAGCAGGAGACAACCAAACAAAGGGGGTCAGAATGTAAAGCAGTTTAATAGTGAAGACAAAGAGAAGCAAAAAAGCACTAACCAGCATTGGTCGCCTCCAAGTCAGAGATACGATGTTGAAGTAACACTGGATTCCAACGTGCAAGAGACGAAGCTACTTCTGGAACAGGAGCACCCTGTAACCTCAGCTGGCTAGCCATTCCGTCCACCAAAGCCTGATAAGGAGAGCAGATGAGTGTAATGACAGCAGTTCATGCGGTGTAAAAATCAAGCTGAAGTATACCACAGTACTTGGAGGTTGGAAAAGAACGAAGGGACCCCCAAATCATGAGAGATCAATTGATGATCGGGCGTAAGGTCGCCACCCGAAGCAGCTTGCAACGAACCAGCCGAAACTAACTCAGTGCCATCAACAGAGCCCACAACTTGGTCAGCGGGGACGCTGCCCTCTAAGGCGACCCCCTGGTCCAAAGCTTGGGCTACCACCATGCAGCCGGAGTGCGGAGGCGATCCCGCATGAACGTCCATGGAAGTACAGGAGGGAGACCCCGCTTGGACACCCTCGGGGGCTGGGTCATAGTTTGCACTACCCACTTGAGCCGGATCATCCCCGGCAGCACCCTCGGGGGCTGGGCAGTGGCTTACACTTCCCACCCGAACCAAGTCATCCCCGGCGACATCCTCGGGGGCTGGGCATGTGTCAACACCATCCTTGGGGTCCAAGTTCTCTGCGGTAGCCACTTCTAAGGCTGATGGGCCCTCAGTTACTTCCATGGGACTAGGACGATCCAAGACAGTCTCCTGACCCTCGAGATCGCGCTCTAAGGTCGACGAGGCACGGGATGACCTCAACCCAGCATCAAGCACATCAGCACAAACCTCCATCACACCATCATCTGCTGGCTCTGATAACAAATTCTCTGGGACCATATCCTCAAGAGTCTGATCAAAATTCGCCAGGGACAATTCTTGCAGACCAATGAGAGCAGACAAAGCAGGAGAAGGAACTCCACTACTTTCACCACTAGCGATGAATTGCCGACTGTTTTTCCGAGTCAAAGGAACTTCATCCTCTTCCTCCCCGTCGTCTTCATTAGCAACACAGGCAGCACACCCATTGGGTTCAGCAAGAGATGGAGCACCCACATTGGGATCAGCAGCAGATTGGGCACACCCATTGGGGTCAGCGTCAATAAATTCAGCCACAGGCGTTTCTTCAGCACCAGGAACCGAAGTACCAACATCCCGATCCAAACTGGATACTCGCCGGAGGCGTCTCTTTTTCTTTTTCTGCTCATCAGCAGGAGGATCAGGTTGATTAGCTCGGCAAGGGCGCCTCGGGCGAGTACTAGCAGGCTTCTGAATATCCAAGGTCGTATCAGCCTCTGGGAGGGGCGCCACCACCGATGTCCCAGCAGGAGCAGCATCAGAAGAGTCCTTAGCCAGCAAATCAAGCATAGCACTTATCTCTGCATCACTAGGATTCAGGGGCACCTCAAAATGGACTTGTCGTTCATCATCAGGAATCTCCCCGAGCGAGGCGACCATGGCGCTGACTTCTTCAGCAGAGGGTCGCACTCTAAGGCCCAAACTACCATCAGTGACAGGTGGATTCGACACAAAAAGAGTGAAGGCTTTGGGAGGAGGCAAGTTCCAGGCTGAGTATGCCACTGGGGCACCAACATTTGACACCTTGCCTCTAAGGATCATCTCAAGTCGGTTCACCAAGTCTACAGAGGGAATTCTTCTGTTGGTAACCCGAGTTGAGTCGGCTAGGCCTCGATACAGATAAGTCGGGTATGCCCTGTCTTTCAACGGCTGAATATTCTTGAAGACAAAATCAGCAACCACAGCTTCAGCAGTCAGACCCCTCTCCTTCAGCAACCCAACTTCAGCTAGCAAAACACCTGCCTCAGCTACCTCCTGATCCGTGGGGGACTCGGTCCAACTCGGGGTGCGAACGTCCGGCTGTCTTCCCGACCGAGGGGGGAGAGATTTTCCATAATTCTCAACAATGAACCACTCCAAGCGCCATCCCTTGATACTGTCTTTGAGAGGGATTTCGAGATACTCAGTTTTCCTCCCGCGGCGCATCTCCAAGCTAGCAGCCCCAATCAACTAATGTTGTCCCCCGGCCATCCCAGGGCGACAGTGATACAAGTACTTCCACAACCCAAAATGTGGCAGCACGCCAAGAAAGGCTTCACATAAATGAACGAAAATGGAAATTTGCAGGATAGAATTGGGATTCAGATGGGTCAAGTTAAGATGGTAGAAATCAAGGAGGCCGCGGAAAAAGGGAGAAATGGGAAGACCGAGGCCGCGGAGAAGGAAAGGAGCGTAAATCACGGACTCATGGGTATCCTCAGTCGGGACAGTAACCCCATGGCAAATCCGCCAAGAACAGAGTTCCCTCGGGGGAAGAACCCCGATGGACACAAGGTGGAGAAGTTCGGGCTCGGAGATGACAGACACGTGGTTACCTACGAAAGGCAACTGGCTGTTGGGGTTGATTGGAGGAATCACCGCGGCAGACGAACTCGAGGCTTTCCTCTTGGGCGCCATCTCGATTCTACCGACGAGCAGAGTGGGAGGCGAATTGCAGAGAGGATTCGGAAGCGAGAAAGCAAGAACTAGGGCACGGAAAGCAGAGGCGGCTAAAAGCGCAGCACTTATGGGATATTCCAGAGCCAGATACCGTTTCAAAAAGCGCCCAGTCAGCACCCGGCGGTTATTTCCAAAACACCGGCGTGCCACGTCATCACCCGGCAGTTATTTCCAGAACACCGGTGCGCCACATTATCACTCGGCTATTATCCTAAAAGTGGCCCACACAGCCCGCTATCGCTCGACGTAACCTCTAAAACGCTGATGTCGCCCTCAAGTCACTCGGCGTTACCTCTAAAACGCTGACGTCGCCCTCAAGTCACTCGGCGTTACCTCTAAAACGCTGACGTCGCCCTCAAGTCGCTCGGCGTTACATCTAAAACGCTGACGTCGTCTTCAGTCGCTCGGCGTTACCTCTAAAACGCTGACGTCGTCTTCAGTCGCTCGGCGTTACCTCTAAAACGCTGACGTCGCCCTCAAATCGCTCGGCGTTACATCTAAAACTCCGACATCGTCTTCAGTCACTCGGCAGTTACCTCTAACACGCCGACGTCGTCTTCAAGTCACTCGACAGTTATCTCTAAAACTCTGACATCATCTACAAGTCGCTCGGCAGCTACCTCTAAAAGCATCGATATGATGCCCGAGTTATTCACTTACTATTCCAAGGGAATCAACTTCACGAAAAAGGTGGGAAGAGGAATGATTCAAGAACTTTGAGTTATGAATATCAACGAGCAACCATCACAGAGAAGCCAACATCATTTCTTCATTAAAGGGAAGATATCATACTTACAAATCAACTCATTATGAGTTGATACTTCCCTACTACTACTACTACTACTACATTACATTATACTACTACTACAAATACACTACACTATACTACTCTACACTACTAAATACTACTACATTATTCTAACTATACTATACTAACATCTAATGACCAGTGGCATCTAGCCACTGGCCCTGTTGCTGCCCCTGCTGCTGCCGCCGCCACCGCTGCCGCCCCTGCTGCTGCCGCCGTCGCCATCCTTGCTGCCGCTGCTGCCGCCCCTGCCGCTGCCATCACCGTCACCGCCACCACCGCCTCCGTCGTCGTCATCATCGTCGTCGTCGTCCTCGCTGTCGCCGCCACCGTCCTCCTCGGACGAGTCCTCCTCATCCGAGGAGTACTCCGACTCATCCGAGCCCTCGAGCCCGAAGCGCTCGACGGCCCGGATGTACGTCCAGACCTCCGCCGTGAGCCCCTGGGAGTCGTCTGAGTCGTCAGACGACTCACGCAGGGGGATGGGAGCCGGAGACCCCTCAGACTCAGAGGAGAACTCCTCCTCTGAGTACTCCGAGTCACCAAAATCCTCCGATGGAGGAGTTGGCTCACGCTTGCGCTTGTTGTTCTTGCCCATGGTGGAAGTGAAAGGGAGAGAAGAAAAGCAAGCAACAGAGAGCAGCAAGAGATGTGAAAAAGCCGGAGAGACAACGACATTATTTATAGAAGAAGGCAACCGCTCACCTCCAACCACGGTCACTGAACAGTCGCAAAGCATTCAATAAGCACTTCAACCCGTCTGAAGACACGTCAGGCGGCTGACGCCGTTTCACGCAGCACAACAGCCATTGGGACTCCAGTCAACAGCGCGGATGATATGATTACACCCGCCGTCACATCACATTACTACTCAGAAGCAGCCGGCTAAAACACTCAGCTGTAACATCCCAAAATCCCAACCCAGGTTTGAAACCCTAACCCCCCCTAATCCCCCCTCCTTCATTTTATTCTTCTCCCTTAACCCTACCCCTAGGTCACCCAATCATTTGCATGCACTTAAAATGATTTGAAGCACCTCACACAGACCATATTTATCACCAAGTTCATTTAGAGAAATTTTGGTAAGAGAAAAAGAAACAAAAAGACACAAAAGTGGAAAAGAAAAAGGAAAAGAAATAGAATAAGAAAAGGAAAAGGAAAAACCCTCTCCCCTCCCTCGGCTGGGCCGAATCCCAGCCTAGCTCGTGCGCGCCCGCTTCTTCCCCCCTCTCTTCCGGCCCAAACAGCCCAAACCGCGCGCCACTCCCGCCCTCTAACCACAGACCCCACCCGTAAGCTCCTTCTCCCTCGCCCATCCCTTACCGGCGCGATCGTCGCCGAGCGCCGCTCGCCTCATCGCCTCGCCATTAATGCTCGCCAGCCTCCGCGACAACCCCGCCACTGTGCTTGAGCCGACCTCTCACCCCCTCAGCCTGCCCGAGCTGTCCCAATCGGCGTTAGCGCCATTCCCGTACCCATGGCGAGCTCGCCGGTGCTCGCCGTCTCCCCCATCCCCGTCCCTCCCCCGAGCGCCTATAAAAGGGCCCGCTCGAGCACCGTCTTCGCCACACAACACCAGCCACCCTCACTGCCCTCCTCCCCGAGCCGTTCAAGCGAGCGCCGCCGTGCCCCCTGCCTTGCTCCGGTGAGCTCCCTTCCCCCTCTCTAGCGTCTCTCTGTTCAATTAAACTATGGCCGAAGCTCCGCCACACGCTCGCGATCACTAGACACCACTTTGCCTCCCCTGTCGTGGCCGGAAACCTCACCGGCGGCTTCGCCGCCGCGGGCACCCGCCACTGCGCCGTGGACCGGCCGCCATAGGCCCCCGCAGGCCAAATTCGCCCCACCATCGTGACCCACTCCAACCGCCCGTGCTTCGCCACCCCTTCCCCGCCAGAGGACCGGACCGACGGCGGAGAACCGCCGCGGAGCTCACCGCCGACCGGCCCGGTCGAGCCCCCCTTCCCCTCCGTTACCAAGTAGCGCCGTCAGCCCCCCCCCCTCTCTCCCTGGCTGGTGGGCCCGCGCTACGGCGCCGTCCCCGCCACCATTCCCTCGCAGCTGGGCCGGCTGGGCCGCAAAGCGCGCCCGCGCCCGCACGCCATGTGGGCCAAAATCCCCCCCGGCCCGGTTGGATGGAGAATCCCTTTTCTTTTTCTTTTTCCTATTTTCTTCTCTCATTTTCACATATATATTTAGATACTAATATTTTATGCACCAAAAATTGTCTAAATAAATTATTAGGGCACAAAAATAATAAAGTATAACAATTTGCACACCCCACAAAGGTCACTATGTTTGATTTATTGTTATTGTCTATGTTTAATTAGCGGAAGAGGGATCCGATCCTCCGGAACTCTTAGCTCCGGAAGAAGAACAGGAACCCGACCCCTCCGAGATTAACCTTTTGTGCCAGGAAAGTTTCGACGAAGGCAAGTCCATCTTTCCCTTGATGCATTATTTACCTATATCTCTCTACCACTGCCTAAGCCTGGATTACGGGATGGGAATCGAATTGCATGGTAAGCATGAGAGAGCCCGCATTTACTATCACTTCGATTAAAAGAAATGGGACAAGTAAAAAGGGGTATAAGTGAAATGTTTTCCAAAAGAGTGCGATGAAGGGTACTCACCCTCATCACCTAGTGAAGTAGGCTGATCAGGGACTCCCTGGTTTAGGGGAGGGCCTAAGGTGTTGGCTCAGCTGGTTTAGGCGTGAGCAGAAGGATCGTCCTCTCATATAAGGACCGGTTTGTCATCTTTCATTACCTGTACTCTCGAAAAGTACAACCACTCGAGGCTGTGTGGGCAGCCACTCAATCTGAACTCGTATGGTCCAACCCCAGGGTTATGAAGGCTGGGGTAGCACCGGGAGGATAAGGAGGGGGAATGTTTTGTCCGGTTTGGACATGGCGGTGGCCTGACTCCTTCCGGTATAACCGTTAAGGTTCGGACGTACAAGGAAGGAAAGAGTTTCGGATCCGGGTCTCATTGGCCATGAGATCGCAGAGCCGGACTAGTGGGTAAAGTGTACCCCTCTGCGCAGAGTCTAAACCTATTCGAATAGTCCGTGTCCACTGGTATGGACGAGTCTGGTATGGTATGACAATTAGTGTTTCTACTACAACTGGGAACAGGGAAATGTGTGTGTATGTTCTGGAAAGAAAGTAGTACCACGGGAGCAGGAAGCTCAGTGGTGGTCAAGCAAGTGTTACTTCTATTGTCTTGGGAAAACCCTAATCATTGAGTACTGCCTTTCTCTGAAAAAGTATGAGTGACTTCAACTCCACCAAATAAAGCATGTACAATATAGGTCACTTTCTCTTTATGGGAACCGGGTGGGCTTGCGGAATACCTAGTGTATTCACCCAGATTTATTTATGTTTTTCAGCAGCTGAAGACTTTTTTTCTGCTATGCTTGATTGATGGGGCTATGTCTTCACCCAGTTCTGCCAGTGGCCTGGGCTATTTTATCTTCCACTGTGCTTTATGTTTTCTCGGCTCACTTTCGAGCTTGTATCCCCGGTATTGTAATAACATTATTCAGACTCTGTAACTATTTGAAGTAATGGATGTGGTTACTAGCCTCCTGGGACTAGTAATTGTATCACATTTGAGTCCCAAAGGATCGGGATGCTTCAGGTGGTATCAGAACCTATAGGACTGGCCGTAGACCACAGCCCTGACCTTAAAAGTTGCCTTAACAAGAAAACACCTCTTACCTCCAAGAAACACTCTTTCCCCTTTTCCCCGATATTAATAGACCTTTCTTTTCGTCTACCAGATGGAAAACCCCTGGGTGAATAGGACTTCCTATTGCTCAGAGGAGGAAGGCTTTCCTCACCTTCTTCGAAGCTACGCGCTGCGCTTGGGGATCCACAAGAAGCCCGAATATGTCTGGAAAGAGTACCATGAAAATGGAATGGAAAAGTGCTCTATGGCGGTCTACATGGGAGAAAGCCGGAACTACCCAAACCACCCTCCCTTCCAAATTACTTTCATCGGGCACCGCTTCCCAGACACATGCCAGAGCGTTGCTCGAAAAGCCCTCAAACAACTGTGCCAGAACTATAGCCGAGAGATCTTTGAGACCCCCCTCCGTTATTTCCCACCCAGCAACAAAAACACCCCCACCTGGAAGAAAAGACTCTAGGCTCTGTCAGGAGGAGATCCCATAGAAGATGATCCCACTATCGTCTACATGGCCGGATACCTCCACACCCTCGACAACCACTACGATGAGCTCTCCTCCCATTGTACCCACCTAAACTCCCGAGTGGAAAGCCTAGAGCAGCAAGTCAAAGAGCTTACGCAAGAGAAGGCATCTCTCCAAGAGAGTCTCAGCATAGTGGAAGGTGAGGAAGCCAACACCCGTGAGGCCTACTGGACCTTGAAGATAGACTTTGACAAGAAGCTGAAAGCACTCGCCCCCAAAAAGAAGATCTAGAAGAAGACCGCTAACCAAGGATGCCAGACAGAGAAGAAGAAGAAGGCCCCTCTAGCCCTACCTCCCCCCAGAATAGATGACTAGTCCGACGAAGAAGATGTATCCCTAGCCAGCCTCGATGATCTTCTCAAGGCATTTGGGGACACCTTAGACAAGGAACTCGCTAGTACCTCGAAGAACGCTCTCGTGTAGTCTTCCCCTGTAGTATTCTTATGCTTGTAATGTGATGGTGTAATGAATAAAATAACTTGGTTGAAAACAATTTGCATGTGCATGATAGTGACTCTCTTCCCTAGCAGATGGCTTCGGATAAAACCACGCCTACCGCCTCAGGGATTGGAGCAGGTTTCCCCCGAAGAGCTGAAGGGGAAGTCGTTAGAGAAGAAAGTGAAACCCACCTCCCCGCACCTCCACCCCTACCCTTAGACCTAGCCCAAGTTCTAGCCAATCAGACCCGACTCATCGAGGTCCTCACTCGAAATCTGGAAAATCAACAGCCGAATGGTGGAAGATCGCAAGACAGAATGGGGGACTTCCTGAGACTCAAACCTCCCATGTTCGCCGGATCAAACAACCCCATCGATGCAGACGATTGGATGCGCACGATCAAAAGGAAACTAGAAGCCATTGGTTGCCCAGAAAATCAGCGTGTTCAACTGGCTGCCCACCAACTTTCTGGGATGGCCTTAGCCTGGTGGGACACCTTCAACGTCACCATCAGAGATGCTACCTGGGCGGAATTTGAAGCAGCTTTCCGGAAGCACCATGTGCCCCAAGGACTGGTACAGCTTAAGGAGGACGAGTTCCGAGAATTGACTCAAGACGGAAGGTCTGTCAGCGAATATGTGCACAAGTTCACGGAGTTAGCCCGCTACGCGCCAGATGATGTCAATACTGAGAGCAAAAAGATGGCCCGTTTCCTAAAGGGACTCAGGCCAGAACTCAAAACAATTCTGGCTAGCCAAGACTTCCTCAACTTCTCTCACCTTTCCAACAAGGCCATGCAAGTTGAAAGAGCTAAGGAGGAAGAAAAAGGACATCTCAAAAGGAAGTTCCAGGTTCTCCGGGCACAGCAGCAGGACCGGCACCAGAAGACTCGATCATTTGGGTTTCCACCCAAGGGTCCCAACTTCAGTAGACCAGCTGGGCCCACTCCGTCACGATTCAGCCAGCAGAGTCAAAGCTCTTTCCATTCTCCCTTAGTGGCAAGCAACCAACCTCTGGCAAATGCATGTTGGCACTGCGGTGATCCAAGTCACTTCAAGAACAACTGTCCGCAGCTGAAGCCACCCGGACCCGCCTACTCCAACTCGGTGAATGGCCCCAAGAATACCTCGGCATCTGCCCCTAAGGCGCCCTCCGCCGTCAGCCAGCAGAACAAGACTCAATACCAAGGGAGGGCACGTGTAAATCACGTCGATGCCCAGGAAGCTCAGCAGGCTCCGGGAGTAGTACTCGGTGAGTTCCTTGTTGAATTTACTCCTGCTACCGTACTTTTCGATTATGGAGCATCCCACTCTTTCATAGCCACTAGCTTTGTGGAAAAATATGGCATTCCCTCTACTCCTTTAGAGATCCCCTTGGTCACCCGAACCCCAGGGTCCGACCTCCTATGCCAGCTAAAATGTTCCCAAGTCAGAATCCTTTTAAGTGGGGTAGTATTCCTGGCAGACTTAACCGTCTTGCCATCCAAAGGAATTGATGTAATCCTAGGGATGGATTGGCTAACTAAACACAAAGGCATCATCAGTTGCGCAGACAAGACAGTCCTCCTCACCGACCAGCAGGGAAAGTCAGTCTCTTGCCAGGCATGACCACCCGCCAGTGACCCAATTATGTTCAATCTAACAACGGAAAGTATATCAGTAGTAGAAGAATTCATGGATGTGTTTCCAGAAGAATTGCTAGGAATGCCACCAGAAAGAGAAGTGGAGTTCTACATAGATCTGATCCCTGGAACAACACCCATCGCGAAGAGACCATACCGCATGGCTCCGACCGAGTTAGCAGAACTGAAGCTTCAAATTTCAGATCTTCAGCAAAAAGGGTACATTCGTCCCAGCTCATCACCTTGGGGAGCACCAGTCCTGTTCGTCTCCAAGAAGGATGGAAGCATGAGAATGTGTATTGATTACCGATCGTTAAATGAAGTTACCATCAAGAACAAGTACCCACTTCCTCGGATTGATGACCTCTTCGATCAGCTTCAAGGAGCCAAGTACTTCTCCAAGATAGACCTAAGGTCTGGTTACCACCAATTGAGAATCAAGGAAGCGGACATCCAAAAACTGCATTTGTCACCCGGTACGGGCAATATGAATTCACGGTAATGCCGTTCGGACTGACAAACGCACCCGCCTTTTTCATGAACCTCATGAATAAAGTGTTTATGGAAGAGCTAGATAAGTTTGTCGTAGTCTTCATCGACGACATCCTTATTTACTCCAGGAACCACGAAGACCATAAGCGTCACCTTCGGATCGTCCTTGGAAAACTCAGAGCACACCAACTTTATGCCAAACTCAGTAAATGTGAATTCTGGTTGGAAAAGATAGCCTTCCTTGGGCATATCTTAACCGCAGAAGGGATAGAAGTGGACCCTTCCAAAGTAGAAGCAGTGTCAAAATGGAGGCAACCAACCAACGTTAGTGAAGTTCGAAGCTTCCTAGGAATGGCAGGGTATTACCGCCGCTTCATCAAAGGATTCTCCAGCATCGCAAGACCAATGACAGAACTTCTCAAGAAATACCATAAATTTGTGTGGACCCCAAAATGTGCAGGAAGTTTCCAAATCATAAAGGAGAAACTCACAACGGCACCCGTTCTATCACTGCCAGATATTCATCAAGATTTTGTCGTCTTCTGTGATGCCTCGAGGCAAGGCTTAGGGTGTGTGCTAATGCAAAACGGGAAAGTCATTGCTTACGCATCACGCCTGCTCAAGCCTCACGAGCAGAATTACCCCACCCATGATTTGGAATTGGCAGCCATAGTGCATGCCTTAAAGATATGGAGGCATTACCTAATCGGAAACAAATGCCACATTTTCACCAATCACAAGAGTCTGAGGTATATATTTACTCAACCAGATCTCAACCTCCGTCAGCGAAGATGGTTAGAACTGATCAAGGATTACGACCTAGAAATTCACTATCACCCCGGGAAGGCCAACGTGGTAGCCGACGCCCTCAGTCGAAAGCCATTCGGAATAAAAGGGACCAACTTTCTAGAGGACTGGAAGAAAGAATCAGCACAACTAAATGCATGTCTTGGAAACAACGACAGTCTCGAAGTCAAGCCAATGCTAGAAGACCTCATCGGCAAAGCTCAACGTCTAGACTCAGAGACAGCAAGGCTTGTGGAGAAAGCCCGCAAGGAACAACTCCCGGACCTCAGGACAGATGACCAAGGAGTCCTTTGGTTCAAACACCGTCTATGTGTACCAAAAGGGGAAGCCCGAGAAGTCCTACTCAAGGAAGCTCACGACTCGGCCTACTCCATCCACCCCGGATCTACCAAGATGTACCTGGACCTCAAGACCAGATACTGGTGGAAGGGGATGAAGAAAGAAATAGCTCAGTATGTGGCCTGATGTGACATCTGCCAACGGACGAAGGCCGAACACCAAAAACCTGCTGACCTATTACAACCCCTCCCGATACCTGAATGGAAGTGGGAAGAAATAGGCATGGACTTCGTAACCGGACTGCCCCGGACGCAGAAAGGAAATGACTCCATCTGGGTAATAATAGACCGCCTCACCAAGGTAGCCCATTTCGTTCCAGTGAAAACTACCTTTGCAGGAGCCACCCTTGCCCGGATTTACCTCAAGGAGATAGTCAGACTCCATGGCATCCCAAGGAAGATAGTGTCAGACAGAGGAACCCAGTTCACATCCAAATTCTGGACAAGCCTTTAGAAAGCCATGGGCACCAAGCTAGATTTCAGTACCGCTTACCACCCTCAGACAGATGGGCAGACAGAGAGAGTCAACAAAGTCCTTGAAGATCTGTTAAGAGCATGTGTGTTAGCTTTTGATAGAAGTTGGGAATCCAGTCTACCCTACGCAGAGTTCTCCTACAACAATAACTATCAGTCCAGCATCAAGATGTCACCATTCGAAGCACTGTATGGACGGAAATGCCAGACCCCTCTCATATGGTCCAACGTGGGGGAAAAGCACTAGAAGGACCTGCCTTTGTCAAAGAGGCAGAAGAGAAAGTTGCACTGATCCGCAGAAGGTTGCTTGAAGCTCAAAGTCGGCAGAAGAGTTACGCAGACAACAGGCGGAGGGAACTCCGATTTGAGGAAGGAGACTTTGTCTACCTCAAGGTTTCTCCAATGCGTGGTGTCAGGAGGTTCCAAGTCAAAGGGAAGCTAGCCCCACGTTTCGTAGGTCCCTATCCCATCATTGGCAAGGTAGGACCCGCAGCATACCGCCTGGAACTACCGGAATCCATGTCCGACATCCACAATGTGTTCCACGTATCCCAGCTCCGCAAATGCCTGCAAGCACCAGAAAGTCACCTCGAAGAAGAGACAGTACAAATTCAGAAAGACCTTCAGTATCGTGAAAAACCAGTGAAGATTCTTGATTCAGCAGTCAGAAAGACCCGCACCTCAGAAGTAAAGCTCTGTAAAGTCCAGTGGAGCAGAGAAGGAGAAGAGGAAGCCACCTGGGAGAGTGAGGACTTCTTGAGGAGGGAATACCCTTATCTTTTCCCAAATCCAGTCTAATCTCAAGGGCGAGATTCCTTTAAGTGGGGTAGGTTTGTAACATCCCAAAATCCCAACCTAGGTTTGAAACCCTAACCCCCCCTAATCCCCCCCCCCCTCCTTCATTTTATTCTTCTCCCTTAACCCTACCCCTAGGTCACCCAATCATTTGCATGCACTTAAAATGATTTGAAGCACCTCACACAGACCATATTTATCACCAAGTTCAGTTAGAGAAATTTTGGTAAGAGAAAAAGAAACAAAAAGACACAAAAGTGGAAAAGAAAAAGGAAAAGAAATAGAATAAGAAAAGGAAAAGGAAAAACCCTCTCCCCTCCCTCGGCTGGGCCGAATCCCAGCCCAGCTCGCGCGCGCCCGCTTCTTCCCCCCTCTCTTCCGGCCCAGGCAGCCCAAACCGCGCGCCACTCCCGCCCTCTGACCACCGACCCCACCCGTCAGCAACTTCTCCCTCGCCCATCCCTCACCGGCGCGATCGCCGTCGAGCGCCCCTCGCCTCGTCGCCTCGCCATTAATGCTCGCCAGCCTCCGCGACAACCCCACCACTGTGCTTGAGCCGACCTCTCACCCCCTCAGCCTGCCCGAGCTGTCCCAATCGGCGTTAGCGCCATTCCCGTACCCATGGCGAGCTCGCCGGTGCTCGCCGTCTCCCCCATCCCCCTCCCTCCCCCGAGCGCCTATAAAAGGGCCCGCTAGAGCACCGTCTTCGCCACACAACACCAGCCACCCTCACTGCCCTCCTCCCCGAGCCGTTCAAGCGAGCGCCACCGTGCCCCCTGCCTTGCTCCGGTGAGCTCCCTTCCCCCTCTCTAGCGTCTCTCTGTTCAATTAAACTATGGCCGAAGCTCCGCCACACGCTCGCGATCACTAGACACCACTTTGCCTCCCCTGTCGTGGCCGGAAACCTCACCGGCGGCTTCGCCGCCGCGGGCACCCGCCACTGCGCCGTGGACAGGCCGCCATAGGCCCCCGCAGGCCAAATTCGCCCCACCATCGTGACCCACTCCAACCGCCCGTGCTTCGCCACCCCTTCCCCGCCAGAGGACCGGACCGACGGCGGAGAACCGCCGCGGAGCTCGCCGCCGACCGGCCCGGTCGAGCCCCCCTTCCCCTCCGTTACCAAGTAGCTCTGTCAGCCCCCCTCTCTCCCTGGCTGGTGGGCCCGCGCTACGGCGCCATCCCCGCCGCCGTTCCCTCGCAGCTGGGCTGGCTGGGCCGCAAAGCGCGCCCGCGCCCGCACGCCATGTGGGCCAAAATCCCCCCCGGCCCGGTTGGATGGAGAATCCCTTTTCTTTTTCTTTTTCCTATTTTCTTCTCTCATTTTCACATATATATTTAGATACTAATATTTTATGCACCAAAAATTGTCTAAATAAATTATTAGGGCACAAAAATAATAAAGTATAACAATTTGCACACCCCACAAAGGTCACTATGTTTGATGTATTGTTATTGTCTATGTTTAATTAGCGGAAGAGGGATCCGATCCTCCGGAACTCTTAGCTCCGGAAGAAGGGCAGGAACCCGACCCCTCCGAGATTAACCTTTTGTGCCAGGAAAGCTTCGACGAAGGCAAGTCCATCTTTCCCTTGATGCATTATTTACCTATATCCTCTACCACTGCCTAAGCCTGGATTACGGGATGGGAATCGAATTGCATGGTAAGCATGAGAGAGCCCGCATTTACTATCACTTCGATTAAAAGAAATGGGAAAAGTAAAAAGGGGTATAAGTGAAATGTTTTCCAAAAGAGTGCGATGAAGGGTACTCACCCTCATCACCTGGTGAAGTAGGATGATCAAGGACTCCCTGGTTTAGGGGAGGGCCTAAGGTGTTGGCTCAGCTGGTTTAGGCGTGAGCAGAAGGATCGTCCTCTCATATAAGGACCGGTTTGTCATCTTTCATTACCTGTACTCTCGAAAAGTACAACCACTCGAGGCTGTGTGGGCAGCCACTCAATCTGAACTCGTATGGTCCAACCCCAGGGTTATGAAGGCTGGGGTAGCACCGGGAGGATAAGGAGGGGGAATGTTTTGTCCGGTTTGGACATGGCGGTGGCCTGACTCCTTCCGGTATAACCGTTAAGGTTTGGACTTACAAGGAAGGAAAGAGTTTCGGATTCGGGTCTCATTGGCCATGAGATCGCAGAGCCGGACTAGTGGGTAAAGTGTACCCCACTGCGCAGAGTCTAAACCTATTCGAATAGTCCGTGTCCACTGGTATGGACGAGTCTGGTATGGTATGACAATTAGTGTTTCTACTACAACTGGGAACAGGGAAATGTGTGTGTATGTTCTGGAAAGAAAGTAGTACCACGGGAGCAGGAAGCTCAGTGGTGGTCAAGCAAGTGTTACTTCTATTATCTTGGGAAAACCCTAATCATTGAGTACTGCCTTTCTCTGAAAAAGTATGAGTGACTTCAACTCCACCAAATAAAGCATGTACAATATAGGTCACTTTCTCTTTACGGGAGCCGGGTGGGCTTGCGGAATACCTAGTGTATTCACCCAGATTTATTTATGTTTTTCAGCAGCTGAAGACTTCTTTTCTGCTATGCTTGATTGATGGGGCTGTGTCTTCACCCAGTTCTGCCTGTGGCCTGGGCTATTTTATCTTCCACTGTGCTTTATGTTTTCTCGGCTCACTTTCGAGCTTGTATCCCCGGTATTGTAATAACATTATTCAGACTCTGTAACTATTTTAAGTAATGGATGTGGTTACTAGCCTCCTGGGACTAGTAATTGTATCACATTTGAGTCCCAAAGGATCGGGACGCTTCATCAACGTACCAAGCCGTCCCTTGCCCACACCCATTGGGGGGGACGCCTAGGAATTATCAGTATATTTTTCAAAAACTGTCACATCTGTGCAGGGCGTGCAATGAATACCTCAAGACAAAAATGAGATATCAGTAAGGAACAGAGGAAAGCCAAATATAGTCGGGGAAGTACAGAATCTGGCCAGTAGAAGCGACGTGAAGACTAGACAGGGAACGTCCATCAAATGTCCAAACAGCCGCAGAGCAAATAAATTGCACCACCTAGCAAGATATGGATGGATTGTGAACTCGGCTGCAAAAGACAAAATACATGCTGACCTCTGAAGCATAATATTGATGACATAATGCTGACCTCCAAAGCATAATGCGGATGGCATCATGCCGATTTTCACAGGCAGAAAGGATAATCTTCAACAAAAACACACCAAAGGAAGACCTTCGAATGGATTATCCTCAAAAATCCACTTGAAGGTCGGGGGCTACACCCATTGGGTGCACCTTCGGTGCACCCCATGGATCACCATTTCAGGCCAAGATAGTGCCGACTTCTAAGGCATGGGACAAGATTAAAGACAAGGCTGACCCTCAACCAAAGCACAAGAGTAAGATGAAAGTAATTTCTGATGAAGACCTTCGAGTAGATTATTTTCCAAAATCTACTCGAAGCTCAGGGGCTACACCCATTGGGTGCACCTCCGGTGCAACCAATGAAGTTCAGAGTCCTACAAGATGAAATGCCGACCTCTAAGGCATAAG
Organism: Zea mays; assembly: GCF_902167145.1. Classification (NCBI taxonomy): domain Eukaryota; kingdom Viridiplantae; phylum Streptophyta; class Magnoliopsida; order Poales; family Poaceae; genus Zea; species Zea mays. The sequence goes on along the minus strand of NC_050100.1, from coordinate 131,759,536 downwards.
CACGAAACAAAGCTTCAGTTTACGAGTGACCAAAGCAGGAGGAGACAGTAAGAAATCGTTTTCCCCAAATTACCTGCAAGCTGGACCTGGGATCTTTGGGCTGATTACCTCAAAATCAACCCAAAGATCGGGGGCTTGTGGGGGACAGATATCCCCCGGGTCCACTAGAAGAAGTAAAAGACCTCACGAAAGGCCCAAGGGCCCAATAAATCGTAAGGTCATTCTTTCGTGGGCCTGGGGAGGGACAATCAGCAAAGCAGATTGACATGAGGCCGGATTAGTGGAAGCCCGGACGGCCCACAACGTCGAGCGAGCGACCACAACAGAGATCCGACTTTCCCGCGCTGGAGCCCCCATGCAACAGAGCCATGCGAGGATAGGTCGGCAGAACTATAGGGAGATAAACTAAAACAGTTCACTATCTTTTAGCTACACATTGTTATCATATCCACGTGTATTGCCCCACGGTCGAGTATACAAGGCCTAGGGGGCACCCCTTCAGAACGATCGACCCTATTACTCAGCCACCCACCTCAACTCTCTGCATTCTCAATTCGGAGAGCTCTCTGGTAACCTCATTCACCAAGCATACTCACCAGGACGTAGGGTGTTACGCATCTCTAAGCGGCCCGAACCTGTAAACATTGTCCACTATCCCTCGTGCATCTGGCATGAACCATTTTGCTACAGTCGTCAACACCGTCCTACTCCTAAAAACACATCGAGGGGCAACCCCGGGTGTGCGGTCGGACCCAAAACACCGACACCAGTCTATTCGGGAGTTGATCCTTAAGAAAGCTCATGAGACAGCTTATTCGATTCACCCTGGTAGTGAGAAGATGTATCAGGATCTGAAGAAGAAATTCTGGTGGTACGGAATGAAGAGGGAAATCGCAGAGCATGTGGCTATGTGCGATAGTTGCCGAAGAATTAAGGCAGAGCACCAGAGACCTGCTGGATTGTTGCAACCGTTGCAGATCCCTCAGTGGAAATGGGATGAAATCGGTATGGATTTCATAGTCGGATTGCCTCGCACTCGAGCCGGCTATGATTCCATCTGGGTAGTAGTGGACCGCTTAACCAAGTCAGCCCACTTCATACCTGTCAAGACCAACTATAGCAGTGCAGTATTGGCAGAGTTGTATATGTCTCGGATCGTTTGTCTTCATGGTGTGCCAAAGAAGATAGTGTCAGACCGAGGAACGCAGTTCACCTCTCATTTCTGGCAGCAGTTGCATGAAGCCTTGGGCACACATCTGAATTTCAGTTCAGCTTATCATCCGCAGACAGATGGCCAGACCGAAAGGACCAATCAAATTCTTGAAGATATGCTAAGAGCCTGTGCGTTGCAAGATCAGTCCGGATGGGACAAGAGATTGCCTTATGCAGAGTTTTCCTATAACAACAGTTACCAGGCCAGTTTGAAGATGTCACCATTTCAGGCGCTATATGGAAGGAGTTGTAGAACTCCATTGCAATGGGATCAGCCTGGAGAAAAGCAGGTGTTTGGGCCAGACATTTTGCTTGAAGCCGAAGAGAACATCAGGATGGTTCGAGAGAATCTGAAGATAGCGCAATCGAGGCAGCGAAGCTATGCAGGCACAAGAAGAAGAGAGCTGAGTTTCGAGGTCGGATACTTTGTCTATCTGAAAGTGTCACCGATCAGAGGAGTCAGAAGGTTCGGAGTCAAAGGCAAGCTAGCACCCTGCTACATTGGTCCGTACCAAATTCTCTCGAGGCGTGGAGAAGTGGCCTATCAGCTCAGCTTGCCAGAGAATCTGTCCGCAGTGCATGATGTTTTTCATGTGTCTCAGTTGAAGAAGTGCTTGCGTGTGCCAGAAGAGCAGTTGCCAGTGGAAGGTCCGAAGACCAGGAGGACTTGACCTACGTTGAGAAGCCAATGCAGATCCTTGAGGTTGCAGATAGAGTCACCCGAAGGAAGACCATCCGAATGTGCAAGGTCAGATGGAATCACCATTCTGAAGAAGAAGCAACCTGGGAGCGTGAAGATGATCTGATGGCTAGATACCCTGAGCTCTTTGCTAGCCAACCCTGAATCTCGAGGGCGAGATTCTTTTAAGGGGGATAGGTTTGTAACGCCCTGAATTTGGGGGTAGAATTTTTTCTTCTTTTCTCTCACCAAATTCAGGTGTTACTCTTTCCTTTTTCCCTTTTCTTCTCGCTAAGCCTTGTTTTTTTCAAAAGTTATAGCGAGAATTAGCTCGACATCTTGTGTAAGCAAAACCACTATTTTTGTTTGTTGCATCATGCCGGATTATGCACTCTTTTGTTTGTGGTTGAGTGAAGTGGAGAATTAGGCATACAAGAAAATGAGGAAATTAGAAAAAGAAAAGCCTTTTCTTTTTCTCTCTCCCCCCCTTCTCCCCTTTTGGCCCAGCCTCCCCCTTCCCCTTGGCCCATGCGGCCCAGCCGCCCCTCCCCCGCCGTGGGTCGGCCTGGCGGCCCAGCCGCGCGCCCCCTCCCCCCCTTTGGGCCCAACCTGCCCAACCGCCCCCCCCTCTCCCCTTTTCTTTTTTCCAAAAATCCTCCCCGCGGGCCTCGCCCGTCATCCCCCTCTCTCTCTCCCTCACCCTAACCCTAACCCTAGCCGCCGCCGCCCCTCCCCGGCGCCGCCGCCGCCGTCCTCCCCTCCGGTGAGGCCCTCCCTCCTCCCTCCCCTCCCTCCGGCGCCCTCCCCACGCCCCGTCGCGCCCGGCCCCGGCCCCGGTGAGCTCGGCCGCCCCGGCGAGCTCGGCCCCGGCCCCAACCTCGCCCGCCCGGCCGCTCGGCTCGGCCGCCCCGGCGCCCCCGTCCCGCGCCGGCGTCCCCCGCCCCCGACCTCGGCCGGCCCCGCGCCCGGCCGCGCCCGCCCTCCCCGCGCCGCTCTCCGGCGAGCCCGGCCCGGCCGCCCCCGGCCTCGGCCGCCTCGCCCCGCTGGGCCTCGCCCCCGACCGCTCCGGCGAGCCCCGCGCCCGCCCTCCCCGCGCCGCTCGGCCCCGGCTCGGCCGCCCCTCGGCGGGCCCGTCCGCCCCGCCCTCGGCCGCTCCAGCGAGCCCCGCCCCCGTCTGCCCCGCCCTCGGCCGCTCCGGCGAGCCCGCCCCTTCCCCTCCCTCGCCCGGCCTCGCTCCAGCGAGCCCGCCCCGCCCCGCCGCGGCCGCGCCCGCCCTCCTCACGCCCGCTCGGCCTGGCTCCATGGCCGCCCCGGCGACCCGCGCCGCCCCGTGCCCGGCCGCCCCCCGGCGAGCCGCGCTCGGCCCCGCCCCCGGCCGCCCTCCCCTCGCTCGCTCGGCCCCGCTCGGCCGGCGCGCCGCCCCGGGCTCGCGCCCGTCCCCGCTCCGGCGAGCTCCGCCCGCCCCCGCACCCAGCCTCGCCCGGCCGCGTCCTCACTCGCCCGTGCTCGCTTGCCCTGGCGCGCTTGCCCGCTCGCCCCGCCGTGCCTTGCTCGCGTCGTGACGGCCCCGGCGTGGCCTCGAGCTCGGCCCAGCGTGCCTTTAGCGCGCGGCTTTGAGCTCGGCTAGCGCTCGGCCCCGACGTGCGCACGGCTAGTTCATGGCGTGTGCGTGCGGCCTCGCGCGCGTGCTCGCGTAGTGTGCGTGCCTTGGCACGACCCGTCGTGCCCCGTCTACCCCCAGACGCCCCGTCTACCCCCCCCCCCCCCCCCCCTCCCGTGTCCTATGTGCGCTAATCACGTGTTTATATTAATAAGATAGGAGTCTCAATTTGGATATTGGTTACGTTAGTTAATTTGTTTAGCTAATCATCTATCTCATTCAATGATAATCTACTAAAAGTGGTCACGTTTACATTAGTGCATGTAGCTAATTCTTTTGTTAGAACCAATTGGAACTAGAGCACGTGACGTTTAGTCATTTGTTTACCCGTAGTGCGTCTCGGGCATAAGCTTTAACTCTCGCGAGACCTTTTCCCATTTCTTTCTAACCATGGTAAGTTTATTATCGTATGTGATATTCTATGCATATTTACTTCATTTGTTCTCTTGTATGGTGTACTGTTTGTTCCCTAATTTGAATGGATGGATGTATGTATGCTTGCAAACGCATAGAGAACGATCCGGTTGAAGAGCCCGAGGAACTCGTAGGAGAAGCCCCTGAGCAGCAGTCGGTTGGTGGAGGCAAGTGTCCCTTGACCTATCTCTGTCCTATTCATTCTTTAATTCACCTCCCGCTTTACACATTTATGCCTAAGGATTGACTAGCTTTGTTATCCATGTCCTTGTTTACCTATTTGGGTTGGATTATTACTGCTTAGATTTATGTTATTGCTTAACTCTAATCAATGAACATGATGAGATTATCTATGATACGCTGTTTTCCCCTCTCTTATGATGATGTTATACTTGTGGTCTTCAAGGGGGCTCGAGCGGTTTCTCGAGTGCCTCTCCGTAAGGACCTGTTCTATGGATGACCGCCCGGGAAAACAGTGCAACCATGAGGGTGGAATGGGATGCCCTTAGCTGAATAATTAGAGGATCCGGGGTGTAGTTCACTTAGCCGTCGTGCCGTCAATGGGGCTCGGTGTATGCGGCTCGCTCTGCCAAGTTTGGGTTCGCCCCTTGGGGAGGAGTGCGGTGCATTTAGGAAACCTAACGGGTGGCTACAGCCCCGGGGAATCTTTGTAAAGGCTACGTAGTGATGCCCTGCTAGGCCACCTAGGTAGTGGTCAATGGGGAGTAGCTCTCTCCGGGCAGAATGGGAATCACGGCTTGTGGGTAAAGTGCACAACCTCTGCAGAGTGTTTGAAAACTGATATATCAGTCGTGCTCGCGGTTATGAGCGGCCAAGGGAGCTCCAGTGATTAGTGGTACTCGATCAGAGACATTTTGGTTTACAGATGGCAATGAGACTGATGGTTCCAGTTATGACTATGGTGCTGGTAAGTGGTATTCTTTCCATTTGGAAAGGGTACATCGGGCTAATAACTTGGGTTAATGCTAAAACCTGGCTTTCTATTAGTAAATAATAATCTGAACAACTAAAGGCAACTGCTTGACTTATCCCCACATAAAGCTAGTCCACTACAGCCAAACAGGATACTTGCTGAGTATGTTGATATGTACTCACCCTTGCTCTACACACCAAACCCCCCCCCCATCCCCAGGTTGTCAGCATTGCAACCACTGCTCAGGAGAAGATGAAGCTGTGGAAGGAGACCTTCAGGAGTTCCAAGACTACGACGAGTTCTAGGCGTGGGTTAGCGGCAACCCCCAGTCGGCTGCCTGTGAAGGCCGCGTTTATCTACGTTTCTTTTCCGCACTTTGATTTATTGTAAGAACTATATGGACGTCTCAGACGTATGATGTAATCGACTATTATTTCTCTTTTTAATACTATTTGAGCACTGTGTGATGATGTCCATGTTATGTAACTGCTATGTACGTGAATAACTGATTCTGGCACGTACATGGTTCGCATTCGGTTTGCCTTCTAAAACCGGGTGTGACATCCCCTCAGCTGTCGGGGACCATACAACACCTTCTCACGATCGTTGCACTGAGCAGTGTGCAACTCATGCTCCACGGTACACAGCCAATCTTTCGCGTCCATGGGATCAGCAGAGTGGGCAAACAGGGGGATGGCCCCTCATGAACTCTATTCGCTTGTCTCTGGGCACTTGTGGCATCTAGACTTGCACTGGAGGCTGAGGCGGTGGTGGCTGCTACTGGACCTGCTGCATCACTGCTAAGGTCTGACCAATTGCCTGGACTGCTTGGGTCTGCATCACGAACATTTGCTCAATAGTCATCGGGGGTGGAGGTGGCAAATGCTACTGTGGTGCTGCCTCCTCTTGGGGTGCCTGTTGTTCTGGCTAAGCACGCCTCGCACCTCTGCGCCTGTTCTCAGACATCTGTAGAAACCACACACATCAAATCTAACTCTACAGTCTTTCAGCATAAGAAAAGATATACGGAAAACTTCATAGCACTGAACAATTGATCATCTTCACTGACAACTTCTCAGATAAAGAGGAAAGTGGAAATAAATGGATTACACAACTAAATAACTGACTTTATTAATAACTACACCAAGTTGCAGGGGATACCTACACCTTGGTGACAATCATCACAAAGATCCAACTTCAGTACATGTCCATCATAACAAGCATCCAACATAAGATAAGCAAACTACCTCTAACTGAGACTAACTAGACTAAGACACTGAACTAAGCATTATTACAGACTCCGACTCTGTCGATCTATGGATCCAAATCTATCTGGGTCCTGCAGTCTAGGGTACCATAGTCGAAGCGACCACGGGGCGGTGGACGGTAAGGGTGCTGAATCCTGACAGGGGCGGGAGAACCACCATCAAGATAGTGGCGTGCTGCGCACTCAACACGCAATTCCACAACCTCCGCCCAAACCTTGCCCAACTCGTCAAGGGCGTGGTCCAACTCTATGTTGAGCATAGCAGCCAAGTTGACCATGTTGTTCAGCCTGGGATTGCCCTCACTAACTGGCGAGACAATCACACCTCCAGCACTGCCGGTCGAACGACGAGGGTAGTACTTCAGGTCGAGGCCATCAGCTACCCCGCTGAACAACGAGCAATACTGAGAAGTGCCAGTCGTGCTGCATCTTGCATGGCTGCCTCGGCAGTATCCCTCTCAGTAATAGAATAGTGCTCTGAGAAGACCTCTGCACCCCGGAGATCATCGTCCAGACGATGCACCAAGCAAGTAGCCTCCCATTGGTCCGGGTATAGCCCGCGACGATGCTGGTAGACTACACAACGGTACTCGATGGACCAAATGTGTCGGTCGAAGGACCGACGCAGCAGGGTATCGAGAGCGTCGTGGAAGTGACACCCGCGAGCGGCGTCACGAGTGATGGGTCTAGCGATCCATCCCTCTAGCTCCGGCTCCTCCAAGAGCTCCGTGTCGTGGCTCGAACTGCCACCGGCGTCGTCGTCGTCTCTGTCAGGGTCTCCTCCAGCAGTCGGGATGCCCTATGGTGGTGCAGGAGGCATCTCTGGCTGAGGTGCAGGGGAAGGCGGCCTCTCAGACTCCACCTCCCGCTGAGGCGAGGGGGAAGAGTCCTTCTGCTCCTGGTCCTGCTCCTGGCGTCGGCGCTCCTGGTCCTCGTGCAGGCGACGATGCAGTCTCTCCAGGTGACTAGACTGACCTAGCACTGTGCGACGTAGTGGGCGCTCCACCAGTCGAGAAGCCAAAAAGGGGATCACAGACTTACGTGCAGTGCACCTGATACGGGCCATCTACAAAAGACATTGTAAGCACAAGAGTAAGAGTAGAACTATGAGACCAGAAAGTAAACGTAAAGAAAAGTGAGACAAAACTTTTGAGATAAGTAGATAACATAGAGTTGGTCAAGATGACCAACTTTTGAAAAGACTCTAAGGTCAAGGTAAGAGTAGGGGTCTATAGTCCTTAGGTCGACCATTCTAGTCTAGGTTAGCAGTCCTACAGTCAGCAAGGCTTTGATACCACTTATGTCACATCCGGTTTTGGAAGGCAAACCAAATGCGAACCATGTACGTGCTAGGATCAGAACTCACGTACACAGCGATTACATAATTGGACATCATCACACAATGCTCGAATTATATAACGGAAAGGTACTTAATTACATCAAGATGTCCAAGACATCCACAGAGTCTATTACATAACCATTGTCTTTAGCATAACTATCAAAGTGCATAGAAACAAAACATAGATGATAAGCCTACACATGCAGCTGACTGGGGGTTTGCCACTAAGATAAACTAAAACTCGTCGTATTCCTAGAACTCCTCAAAGTCCTCCATGTTGCCAGCATCACCTCCTGAGCACTGAGTACACTAGGGACAACCTGGGGTGGGGGTGGTGTGTAAAACAAGGGTGAGTACACATCAACGTACTCAGCAAATGTCTCGTTTGGCTAAAGTGGACTAGCTGTTTGTGGGATTGAAGTTAAGCAGTTGCTTTTAGTTGGTCAAGTATTTATTATTATTAGTAGAGCCAAGTTTTAGTAATAAACCCAGTTATTACCCAAAAGTACTCCCTCAAGAAAGGAAATACCAGAGATCAGATTTATAACATCATTGTTAACCATCATCATAAATGTAACCAAATTTCTTCTAATCAAAGAGGATTCCAAGGCTGCTCTTAACCGTGAGCTTGGCTAATATACTAGTTTCTAACACTCTACAGAGGTTGCACACTTTACCCACGAGTCATGATCCCTTTCTAGCCTGGGTTGTACAGACCCGATCTTCACTACCAAGGTGAATGGCCAGGGATACACTACGTAGCTTTTACAAAGACTCCCCTGGTGCATAGCTGCTCGTTAGGTTTCGCCAGTCGTACAAACGCAGTACACCTCCCCAAGGTGGGTGACTAACAAAACCAAATCGAATGAACCTCTGCACCCCAACCTTGGCAGAGCGAGCACTACGCCCCGATCCCCATTGACGACCCTCCGGCAAAGCCAACTACACACCTAGGTTCACCCAATTAATCAGCTAAGGTCGTCCCATTCCACCCTCATGGTTGCACTGTTATCCCGGGTGGTCACTCCACGAATAGGTCCTTACAGAGAGGTACTCAGGAAAAAGGCCTGAGCCCCCTAGAGTATCACAAGATCATCAACATAATCAGGATAACAGTATCATATCATAAATGTTCACATCATGTTCATTGATTAAAGTTAAGGCAATAGCAAAATGCTAACCATGATAACCCAAAAGGTAAGCAAGGATAAGGTACATACAAAGCTAGTCAATCCTTAGGTTTAGATAGTGTAATGCGGGACAGTGAATCATAAAGTATGTTGGACATAATAGGTCAGAGGACACTTGTCTTCACCAGGTTGTTGCTCAGGAAGGTCTCCAACAACACACTCAGGAACCTCGGACTGCTCGTTGTCTAAATAAAGCGAGCATGCATTCAATACATTTGGAAAGTACAAATGAACAACACACCAAACATGTACAAACAACAGGATACATCTCAAAGGGCACAATACTAAATAAGGAATAATGAGATCAAAGTATAACATAAACTAACTTCATTTGGAAATTGATTATTATTTCTCTAAGTGTTACTCACATATACAAAACATAGTTCAATTTATTTTATTGTGACCTAAAAATTAGACCAGAGATAATTTCATGTAATACACATTATTAATCTCACAAGATTAAACATGTTTAAATCTCTAGGGTTCTCCTTTTATTTATTTAATTAAATAAATAAATCTACACCTACATTAGTTCATACTTAGTCATAAAAATAGAATGTGCAAACAGTAAATGAAACTATTTTATTTAAACAGAGAATAATCCTATGAACATTTTGCAATTTGAATCACTAAATTTGGAGTTCATATGCAAAAGATATGAAATAAACAAGTTTGGGAATTCAAAATATGAAATTAGGTCTGATTCTGTGGATATTTAAAAGTCCAGGGGTTCAATCTGCACGAATACAGGGGCCTGCGCACGAAAACCAGGGACGACAGGTTTATTTCCAACAAATCGAGGGTTTCTTACGCAAAACAACCACGCGAAGGGGTATCGGGCTCCCTCAACCGTTAGATCTAAAACCAACAGCTGAGATTAGATATGCGGCCGAGGGCACACGCGTGCGGGCGGGCGAGTGCTGACAGGCGGGCCAGGGGATGTCAGCGACAGAGGGGGAGGGCACACTGACCAAGCGGGCCCAGCGCAAGGGAACACGGGCGCTGACAGGCGGGCCAGGGGCGCAGGGCGCGCGTGCGCGATGCGGTATCCGCGATCTGGGCCGTGCGATCAAAATCGGATGGAGGGGATTAGACCAGGGAGGATGAACGGCTGCGGGCAGCGTTGCTCCTCTCCGCGGTGGTGAAGTTGCCGGAGTTGAGGCTGGTGCGAGCTAGGGTGGCTCAAGGGTCACCGGAGTTGGGCAGAGAGGGAGAGAACACCATGGCGAACTCAATGGCGGGGAAGAGGCCATGAATCCGCGGGCAGAGAGGGGAGAACGGCAGAGAGAAGGTCTCGGGCGGACCGAAGGAGCTCCGGTGAGGCATTCTAGGCACGGGGAGGGGGCTTAAGGCGTGCTAAGGCCTGGGCTAGCTTCAGCAGAGGCACCTTAGGGACTAACGCCGGGGAACTAGACCGGGCTTAATCGGCCGGCCACCGCGCGAGCACGGCGGACCGCCGCGGCCGAGCACCGGCGATGCCAAAATTGGCCAAGCACCGAGCGAAACTAGGGAAATTGAGCATGGGCAAAGGTGTATCACCTCGGGGCAGAACTCGGGGAGGCTTGGTGCGGTCTCCGGCGAGCTGGATGGTCGGGAACAAGGGCGCGGGTCTCCGACGGCGTCTGGCGGCGAGGGCAGAGCGCGAGAGAGAGCAAAGCTGTGCAAAATGAGGTGAGGGGCGAGCGTGGGGCACTGGCGGGGCTCTAAGAAGGGAGCTAGGCGCGTGGGCGGGCGTCGTGGCCGAGAAATCCGGCGATGTGCGCGAGTGCGCACTCGCCGGTCCACGGCGGGCGCGGGGAGGGCGGAACTGACAGGGCAGGCCCATGGCGTAGAGAGAGAAAAGGGGACGTGCGGGGCAACGACTCAGCAACTGGCGAACTGGGCCCGCGAGACAGAGAGAGAGGAGGGGAGCGCGGGTGAAGAAACCGGCACCGACAGGTCGGCCCCACTGGGCAGCGAGCGAGAGAGGGAGGGCGCGCGGGAGAGAGAGCTGCCGCTGATAGGCGGGGTCCGCCTGTCAGGCGGCGCGGGCGCGTGGCTTGGCTGGGCCGAGCTAGGCTAACTGGGCCAGATTGGCTTTTTCTATTTCTAGGGAATTTCTATTTTCTTTTCTATTTATTTTCTCTAGGGTTTTCAATTCAAATTCAAATCAAGTTTCAAATTCAAACCAAATCAAATATATGCAACAATTCAAAGAATATTTAGACTCAATATGATGCAGCATTCCATGACTCATAAGTTTTGGGAAAAATAAAATAAATAATCCTTCACTAATACCACTAACTCTAATTAAAAGAAAAAGAGAGGGAGAAAACTAGAGAGAGAGTGAAGCTATAGTGAGATAGAGAAGAGTAACACCTGAATTTGGATGATCATAAGAAAGAAATTTTATACACCCAAATTCAGGGTGTTACACAGATACTAATCAAGATGGAATTCTCCTGAGAGAGGCATGAAGCCTGAAAAGAAAACCGCTAGTCTGACTCCACAAGATGATGAGTTGGATCAGGAAATCGTCAATCTCGAAGCCATCCATCAACAGGCAGATAAAAGAAAAGATGCTTCGGCTTTCCGAGTTGCAGACGAAGATTGATGAAGCAGTCGAAGCGATGTAAAACATTTCGCACGATACTGAGCAACAAGAGTATCGTGAACACCAGAAAGACCTTCGGCATTAAGGCCCAAACCATGAGGACATGTGGTACGGACCTTTTAATCACGACAATTTTCCTTACGATGATGCTTCTCAATTAGCTACAGAGCTGGAAGCAGTACCATAGCCACCTCAATTACCCATTTATGATGGTCACTCTGATCCAAAGCTATTCCTGAGTTATGAAGCGACAATATCATCTTATGGAGGCAACATGACCGTCATGGTCAAGTCCTTCGTCATGGCAGTAAGGAGTGTCGCTCAGACTTGGTATTCTTCTCTTCGGCCAGGGATAATAACCTCTTGGTAGAAGTTAAAGGACACACTGATCACAAGCTTCCATGGATTTCAGATGAAGCCATTCACTGCTCAGGCTCTCTTCCAGTGCACACAAGATCACGAGGAATATATGCAAGCCTATGTTCGAAGGTTTCTACGGCTTCAAGCCCAAGCACCAACAGTACCAAATGAGATTGTCATTGAGGCCATGATCAAGGGGCTTCGACTGGGATCGGCGGCGCAATATTTTGCTAGAAAACCCCCTCAGGCCTTAGAGAAGCTCTTAAAGAAAATGGATGAATACATTAGGACAGACAATGATTTTCGACAAAGGAAAGAGGAGGCCTTCAGATATTCCAAAATGACAAGGGGCTTCGGTGGACGGTTCAATCTAGGGCATGTCAGAACCATCCATAATCCAAGTCAACAAAGACAAAAACAACCATACTCAAGGGCAGCAAAATCACTCTCAATCAACAGCAACTCACCAGAGTACCTTCAGAGCACCAGTTCCAAGAGGTGGAAGAAGAGGAAGGAGTTTTTGAGGGAGATTCAACTCCCAACAAAGGAAATTATTCTGTCTATCCTGTGGAGAAGACAAGGGGCATACAACAAGAACATGTCAAGTCACAATCCAAAAACAGAAGGAACGTCGAAGCTGAAGCACAACAAAATCAGCCGAAGCAGGTCCTTCACACTGCCTCATATTATTCTCCATACATCTCAGAGTATGTCCGTAGTCAACACCCAAGTCCACAACCCTCAGCCTTAGTTGCTTTGGCATGTCATTCTTTGGCTCGATTCGTCTTGCCTCAACTGCCCATGCAAGCACCACCTTCACCATATAACGAGCAACATCCAGGGCAATTTCAGGTCCAGCCACATTTCTGCATACAAGATATACCACATCGTGATATAAGGGAGCAATCGAAAGCTAGAACAATAAACAATATTGTACTAGAGTCCAAGCATATCTACTGAAGCGCCTAAGGGCTGGATCAACCATATGAAGTTGTTTCAAAAATCTATTGTAATTTCAATTTTCTTTTCTTTATATTTGTCTTAAGATACTTGAAGAAGGTATATCCTTCGACACTCTGTAATAAATCTAAGGTTATACCATCGAGTGTAACAAAAATGTCAGAAAAGCTCTAAAGTCATTCCTAAGGGGATGCAGAGCTCAAATAAAACACCTAGTAAAGGTGTAAAAGCTTCGAAGTCGTTCCTAAGGGGATGCATAGCTCAAGAGAAACACCTAGTAAAGGTGTAAAAAATTCCAAAGTCGCTCCCAAGGCAATGCAAAGTCTTGATACAATGTTTTTCCTCTTTTCTTTATCATCATCTTGCACCAAACATCATGCATCATATCATCATACCATCATGCATTATACCATCTTGCACCAAGTATAAAGTAAGAATAAGGGGAATGGCTCCCATTATGTATAGGTGAAAAAAGGACTCTGAAGCAGTTCACTAAGGAACGAAAAAGATCAAAATCTAAAAAGATGAAGGCACATCTAACTTTGATGACCTCTCTTTTGTTTCACACATGTTTTTTTATAAAAAGTGTATAATGGAAGCAGAAGGACAAATAAGGGGAAATGCTTCGTCTTCAGCAGTCACATTCTCTAAGATATTACAAGACCTTCGGCTGAAGAAGTTTTTTCTTTACGAAGCATGAAAAAGCGAGGTGTTTTCCCCTTCGGCTCAAAACAGTACGTATACTTATTTCCCGCTATATAAAAAAATACCGTACGCACAGAAATTATATAGAGAATACAATTCACATAATTGTTTTTACATAAAGCAAAGCACATACATGAAAATGTTTTTACAGACTTCTCAAACATGAATTTGAAAAGAGTTGTTTACAAAAAATCTATCAATCTTCCTTCAGAACTTTCTCAGCAGCTTCGTTCAGTACCGTATCAATAGCTTCGTCTATTGCTCCATGCACCACCTTGAATTCGGCAAGGGTTTCATTTAGCTCTAGATCATTTTCAGCATTATACAATTCTGGTGGCGGCGAAAATTCCGTTGTATAAGAAATCATTTAGTTATATATTACGAAGCTAAGTTATTATGAAGCCAAAACTCAAGAGATGATAAAATGTACCTATACGTCTCTCTAATTGCGAAGCTTCTTCTGCTTTCTTAGCCTCTTCGACAGTCATTGTTTTTTTGCGATTTTATTTTTTCAAATTTTTTATATTTTTTTCTCTTTTGCAGCAGCACATAAGAAGAAAACACACCGATTTTTAGATTTTTGCACAAAGACGGGTCCTTTGGAATTTCTGCAAGTTTGCCCTAAAATCGGATTAAATATTTGGAAAATGAGAACTCCTATTTACAAGCCTAATTTGGGGAATTTAAAAACACCAAATTTTGGAAATTTAGTTCTGTGCGATTTGAAAAAAATGTCCTGATTCGAGTTCCAAGGCGAAAGTTACGGCCGTTTTAAGTTTGGACTCCGAATCAGGATTTCTAGCGAGGCGTTGGAAGGGTGGGGTTGGTTTTGTGGGTATGGTCGGTTTGGGTGATTGGGTCGGTTTATCGAGATGGAGTTTGTGGAATGATAGTGGATGGTGATGACCGAACTGACCCCAAAAAATCTAACCCAGCAACCTCATTAGGGTCGTTGGCGAGGCAAGTGAAGGGAGAATAGGGTCGATTTTGTGGATAGATTGGTTTTGTAGATAGGTTGGTTTTGTGGATGGATTGGTTTGTCGTGATTGAGTTTGTTGGGTGGCAGCGGATGGTAATGATCAAACTGACCTAACACAAATCTAAACCAGCAACAAGACCTTGACCTAGGACACGAACTCAGAACTATGGACTCCAAAACTGAATTGTGCAAAAGCTAAGGCGATGGTTTTAGGTCGGGATAAACATATCGTTTTTTTTGCTTTTTTGTGGGTTATAGGACGAAAAAAGAGAATCTAAAGGTAAGATTATACCTCACCGGCAACCTGAATCTTGATAACACTTGATAGAGAACGAGGCCCGATCTTCTGTGAGGTACGATAACTTGTTTGGGTGGAGATCTCGACGCTGATGATCCAAGGCTCCGAACGAACCGCTCCTCGCAATCACTACATCACTGCTCCATTGATTATCACCTGTGCCATGAGTGACCTTGCCACGAAGGCTTATCCCAGCAAGGGCAATCAAGAGCACCAGCAAGAACAGGAAGAACACAACCAAACTGTATTGATTACGAGATGGGGTCTCACAAGCCGATGTCGGCGATAACGTTCGATGATAGAATAATCTAAGCAAAACCCACCCTATTGTGATGGCGTATGCTGAATAAATAAAGTATTAGGGTGTGCGTGACCCCTGGTCTCGCCCCTAATGGGCTTCGACGAGATACACGGGCCAATGGCTCAACAGACGGTGTTGCAACACCAAAACAGAATTGTTTCGATGAATTCCGTTGACTCCGAAAGAATTTTATGGTGGGACTAGTTGGGTTGGTTAGATAATATTTTTTATCTTTCCAGCCATATCTTGTCCGCCGCAATCGGAGTCCGGATGCGTCTTGGGCTTCCATTTTAGTACACGCTAGTCATGGAACCCGAGATGGAATCGCAGCTGAGTTGGACTTTGGTTCATACGTCCCCAGCAGACCACAATTTCTTTCTTGTGGTGATCACTTCCCTTCTGGACCGAGGATGGGTTGTGTTTTTCCTAACACTTTTTATGGATAGATGCCCCAACACTAGTATTGTTCTCAGTAATCTAACCCTGGTGTTGTGCCATTTGCTCACCCCGTGTTTTTCTATTGATGCAGGACAGAGGCTTGGAGAACATATGGCTCATGGATACCAGTTGTTCGTGCTACATGACTAGAAGCAAAAAATGGTTCTCCAGTCTCGACCCTGTGATTAGTAAGGAATACATCACATTGGGATAAGTCGAGAGGTAAGGTAATCTCACGTGGCTCTGTTCAAGTAAACGAGAGTTTTGTTCTCAAGGTTGTCGCTTTGGTTTCGAATTTGCATTTCAATCTGCTTTATGTTTCACAACTCATTGGGGATGACTATGAAGTGTGCTTAAAAAAGGTCTTGTCTCAGGTTTTGGATGCTCGGGTGATCTTGTTAGTTAGATTTCCCCTTTCGGTCAAGTTTTCAGTGTTGTTTTTTCACATTCTTCTGGCCCTTCTCGATGCTTCCAGGTAGGATTCTCTTCTTTGATTTGGAAGTGGCATAGGAAACTAGGACACTTGAGCTTTGATTTTTTGTGTAGACTGAGCTCACTTGGCTTGATCCAAGGATTGCCCAAGTTGAAATTTGAGAAGGATCTTGTCTATCACCCTTGTTGTCACGGCAAGATGGTTGTTGCTTCCCATTCCTCAGTCACCAAAGTGACGACTTTGTAGCCCGGTGAATTGCTTCATATAAACATTGTTGGTCCACCTCGAGTTTACTCTTTCGGGGGGATGTGGTATGTGCTTGTGGTCGTTGACGATTTTTCTCACTATTCTTGAGTGTTCTTCATGAAGGCGAAGGATCTGGTTTTCACTCATGCTCGAGATTTGATTCTTAGGTTGCAAAATGAGTTTCCTAAGAATGCCATGATAGCTATACACAGTGACAATGACACAAGATTAAAAAATACTCATTTTAAGACTTTTTGCGCTTCTTTGGGACTTGAGCATCAGTTTTCCTCTCCATATGGCCTCACCAGAATGGCATTGTTGAACGCAAGAATTGGACCCTTGTTGAGATGGCAAGGACAATGCTTGATGAGCATAAGACCCTTAGGCGTTTTTGGGCCAAAGTGATCAACATTGCCTGCCATGTGTCGAACCACATCTTTCTTCGAGCTTTCTTTAACAAGACTTCTTATGAGTTGCGGTTTGGATGACCACCCAAGGTTAGTCATTTCAGGGTGTTTGGCTGCAAATGCTTTGTGCTGAAACAGGGCGATTTGGACAAATTTGAGTCTCGGTCTTTTGATGGGGTTTTCCTGGGTTATGCACTACATTCTCGTGCTTATCATGTTCTTAACCTAGAGACTAATTGTATTACGGAGACTTGTGAGGTAACATTCGATGAGACTGCACATTGTCCATCCTGTCTTTGATCCTGCATGTCCAGATCAGATGGGATAGACCACCTTTGTGGAGGAGGAGCATGACGACGCCGACTGGGGTGATCCCGAGCTAACTCCATCGGTTGCCCTAGTCGAGCTTGCTCCCACTACTTTTGCTGACGAACTTGACCCCACTTTTTCCACCACTTGGGGTTCGCTCAAACCAGCTCATACTGAGGCTAGAGGAGTAGGTTGCTGTTGATGAGGAGGCTACCTTTTCGAGGATAGCTCCACGACATGTTCATTATGATCACCCTCCTCAACAAATGATTGGTGTGATTGATGAGCGAGTCACACGCTCTAGGTATCAACAGATGTCTCATTTTGCCCACTCAGCTTTTTTGCTTCTTTTGAGCCTCGAGATGTTGAACATGTTTTATATGATTCTAACTGGGTCAATGCATGCATGAGTTTGAAAATTTTGAGAGAAATTAGGTTTGGGTTTTTGTGCAACCTCCTTCAATCTGCCATCCCATGGGTACAAAATGTAACACCTCAGGTGTTACCATGGCTAGGGCACATCTATGCACTAATGACTATGATCACATGTGGAAGAAACTTAAGGAGCAGAGTGTAAGAGCCTTGGAGGCTAGGTTTTAACCAAGAGATGTGAATGACCAAAAGCATTACCCAAGTTGTGTGCACTTATCACCTTGGACAAGAAGGGAGTAAACCCTAGACCTCTCTTGAACCCCTATCTCCTAAACACCTTGGTTAAAGGGGAGAGACTAAGCAAAGGTGCAAATCATGACCAAACCTTTGGCATAAAGTTAAGTAACTTATTAAGCTACAAGTATAGAGAGGAAACATTGCTAAAAGACCCCTTAAGAAACCCCAAATTCATTCCTTAAGTAGAGAAAGAGCTAGAGCTCTCTAATTCTCTCTAAGTCAAAATCTACACCTAATCTAAAGATCCACCGTGTTCACCTTGAAGATGGCACCAAAACCACCTAAGTTCTATACCAAAAATGTGGCATACCACCTAAGGCACCCCCTGGAAAAAGTTGAGACCGAGCCCTTGACATTTGACATGTCTTGGCATCACTTTTGTCGCGCAGCGGGCAGGGGGACAAGCCAGATTTGGCGTCCGCATATCTTCTGACCTAGGGCTTATCTTCCCTTGGAACTCACATACAAGAGATAGCCATAGGTGCCAGGAAGAGGTCTGCGCCGGATTTTTGCCAAGATTCGCACGTTTGCGATCTCAGCAAGCTTTTGAACACGAGCAGATGAACACCTCCACGTGTTCGACGCGTTCTGCGCGCGCCAGAGCACGCTCGCGCCCGACCTCGCGTGCCCCACGTCACGCCAAAGCCAAGTCGGCGCCATGGCCCGCGCCCGCGCCTATAAAACGCCTAGGGACCTTAACAGTACCCCTCCGCACGCGCTCAACCTCACCGGAGCTCAAACTCACCGGCGTTTGCCCGTGCACGGCGTGTCCGCGGCCACCCGAGCCCCTGCCACCGTAGACCGGCCAACCGAGCCCTTCCCAACCCCGTCCAGCCCTCGGAGAAGACTGTGCACACCTCGGTGAAGCTCCCTGAGCGAGGAATCGGAGTTTGCTTCGCGGGAGAGGCCAGTCCATGGTCGCCGGACTCCACCCGACCGCCGGCGAGCGTAGACCCGGTAATCCTCTGCGCCATTCTTCGATTCCTTGTGCACACGGCCTCTACATCACCCCATGAAGCTCACCGTGCCATTGGATTGAACCAGGTCGCCGTGGTTTGGCCGGCACACCCGCCGCCGACGAGAGCACCCGCCTGCGCACGTGGACCGGGCGATTCCGGCCACCCCCGCCGTTGAGACGTACACCGTTGTGACCGCCAGAGCCTCCCCGAGCCAACCCCGCCCCTCGCCGGACCTCTCTCGCCGCCGGTAAGCCGCGTCACCCTTTTCTTTCTCGGGGGTACTGTTTAAACCTAGGGAGGGACCGCGGGGGAGAAGAAGAGAAAACTAGGGGGTTTTGCGCAATGTCAGTGACTCGGATGAATAGTAGCGTGGGGGTATAACTCAGAGAGTTAGTTTGGAAATAACCCGAGGACTTCGGTGCAAAGTGGTTTTCCAGGAAACCTTTAATTAAATCTGTTTTAAAATTTAAACAGCACTTGAATAATTCATATCTTCTGTTTTATTCATCCAAATTGAGTCAAACCAATTTTGTCAGATCTTAATTAATATGAACTACTTAAGAAAAATATAAAACCCCTATGTGCTACAGAAAACTTTAGGGTTCTGATTTAATTATTGTTTTGGCCAAAAGCTAAATAATAGAAAGAAAAATAGTTGCACTATTTGACTAAGGTTAAGAAAAATTGGAGAAGTTTATGTCCAGCTACTGACCTGTTTAAAAAGGCTAAACCTCTCTGTCCACCCCATTAAGGTAGCTTTTGCCATTTATTTTACAATATGCTTAAGGTTAAGAAAAATAGAAAAGGTGATTTAAATAATGAACCAGGGGGCACTCCTATTTTTGTTAGGGTACTTATTCAGTGTAGTTCACTAGAAAAATCTATTATACTCTGGTTTAGTATAAAATAAATAGGATACCTTTTATTTTAAGAAAACAAGGAAAACTTAGAAAAACCCTACAAAAATAACCCCAAGGTGAAAACACCCCAACCCTTGGGATAGTTAATATTTTGTTATTAAGAACTTATGAAAAATATGAAATCTGATGTTTGACATTTTTCAAAAAGCAAGGCAGTAGAAAGTGCCTTTTTGGCATTAAACTTTGGAAAATCACCACTAAATAACCATCCCTTAGCCTTCTGTGATTTTTGGCACAGAAGCTTATTATTACTGTTAGATGCCAACAAAAATAACCCTTAGGACAGAACCCACTCCTAGTTGAGAGTTGTAGTACAAAGTGGCCCATTTACACAACTTTTGTTATTTTTGTCTAGAGCATAGCCTTTTTATTTTGAACATCAAATTCCTAGAACAGACTATATTGACCAATGGCAAGCCACTGTAATTTTTACAGAATTTTTGGAAAAAGTTAATTCACTGTTGTAGTTCAAACCTACACTAGAACTCCTAAATAGAAAATAAAGAAAGGGAAAATGAATAATGGAAATTAGTGTCATCCTAAAACCCTTTGTAAATTGTCCACTGAAATATATAAAGGAAATACCAATCCACTATGCCTATCCCTAACAAAACCTAAACCAAGAGTGATAAGCATAAACCACTAAAAGCCACGTATGACCAAGAAACCCTAAGTTACTCATTAACTTGGTTTTTCTTCCTTTAGCATAATGTTATTAAATCCTGCATAATCATGACATACATATTCATTGCATTTCGATAGACTGTAACCTCGCTGACGGAGAGTACGTCCTCGTGCCGGAGCAAGGAGCTGCTCAGGAGGTAGCCCCGGATCCAGCACTAGAGCCTGCACCAGAGGAGCTGCCTGCCACTGCTTTGGAAGGCAAGCCCCGGTTTATGCATAACCTGTTATTTATGCTATTTTACTACACTTATTGATTGTAGGATTGAATGTGCACTTAAGTGTAGGAGTTGCTTGAAACCCTAGTTGCATGAACTCAGGATTCCTTTTGAGATGAATACTAGTATGCTAGGTCGAGTAGCTGCTTTATTAATTAGGATCTCGGTAGAAGTCGAGTGATTTTTCTAGCACTCGCGCGAGGTCAGGAAATTGGTTTTATCCACTTTCTTATCATAATGATGCTGGGTTGTGGACAACAATCCATGGGGATTGGTTGTCCACGGGATGAAAATTGGAATAAGGATTAAGGTGTGGTACCGTTTGTCAAGCGTTTGAACGTACTAAACACATACCAAGAAATATGGTAAATCGGTAAGCCTAGTACCTGAGTGAACCTGCCCGCAGATTGCCCTCCTCACGCGACCTGAGACGTGGTCTCCCATTCCGGTTATGGTGGGTACAAGTGCGGTCACTGCACGACAGCAGTCGGGGTCAGTGAGGCATTGTACGCCAAGGCGGTGAGCCCCTTTCTGTTGCCAGGGAATCAATGGGGACGGTTGATGTGTGTGGGGACGGAGTGCCCCTACATGTCGTGTGTTTAGGTTTACCTTGCAAGGATGAAAACTCAATTCGAATCGTCTGCTTCTCGCAGCTAATGAGACTGCTTGATCCATGCTGCTACATTGAGTAACAAGTGGAAATACGATGAGTTGATACAAGATGTTGATTGCTAAAAATGTTTGCTACTATGTATGAGTAGTTAGTACATATTTAGCCTTAAGAGAGTCACACTTAAACTTGACAAAGTTAAAACTTGATTTAGAAACTCAGCCAGTGCTTTAGGCAACCAAACCCCACAGCCAAACAGCTGCATGTCTAGAGGTAGAGGAGTAGACTCCTCACACCGGGTAAGTCTAGCTGAGTATTAGTATACTCAGTCTTGCTTGTGGCATAATTTTTACAGGTTCTCTAGAGGACATGGTTGCTGGAGTGACTTGGCCGTCCATCTTGCCACCGGGTTGGACTGTCGAGTGGGACCCCGCCTCGGCTGAGGATGAGCATGAGGAGTGATGGGACAGGCTTCTCCATCCCTCCATTTATTTATCGTTAGTTTTATTCCACTGCACTTCGAACAATGATGACCACTTTTGCAAAAACTCCAATGATGATGATGTAATAATTTAATACTCCTTAATGTTTGGTTTTATGCTTTATTGTATTTGCTCTGTGACTCACCATCGAGTGAGATTGTGGTACTTGATCCTGTCAGTGGCCTCGTCGGACTAGATCCGAGGGATTGACGAGTTATTCCCATTTAAGTGTGGTCTAGCCTCTAAGGCGGGACTTAGGCACTTAAGTTGGAATAATTCGGGCAGTTCTGCCACAGCTGGTGTCGGAGCTTGTACCACCACAGAGGAATCAATAAAATATAAATACCATCCTTTTCCGAAGTAAAACTTGATAGAAACAATGTTGGATAGATCGTAGGACGATCAGGATAGACCTAGGACGTGAAGCCTTAAGATGATAGAAGGGTAGCTAGGTGGCTAAGTGATTAAGCCCTACAGGCTACTATAAGGGATGGGAGTTCTTCCCTATTCCCTTTATATTGATGTGAGGTCGTTCAGGACCAGCATGCATGCATTCTTAAATTAAACAAATGGATAATTGAGTAAGGACTTTAATACAAAATGATGACCAACTAAGTACCCCAGTACCATTGTTATATTTAGAGAGAGGCTGAGTTGTGTTTCTTTTTTCTTTTTATAATTCTTTTTCTTTTACTTACGCTTAACCGTACACAGATGACTTCCCATGGATCCTCAGACGACGGGAATGCAGTGTCCCACACTGACGGGCTTGCACGAGAGGGCTTTCCCCGCATTTTGTGGGAGGTACTTCAGGGGGCCGGATACACGACACCTCCTCAGTACGCGGTGCAGCAGTTTGAGAAGCACCGAGTGGCCCGCTGTAGGGTGAGGATGACCTTGGAGCCTCATCCCCTGCAGCCAGGCTGGCGTTCGCTGGACTCTGAGTCCTTTGGATACCGGGCTGAGGACACGATCGAGGCGATTGCTCTGCACGGGTTGACCACTTTCTGCGGATTCCATCCCTTGGAGCTGTCTACCCACCCCATTGGCTTGTTCCCCGCAGAAAGGGAGGACGACCCAATGTGGAAGGATCGGGTGGAGCACGCCAAGGACATCTGGGCTATCTACCCGGGTCAGACTGCTCACTTGACAGTGCGGTGCATGAATGCCCTGTACCGTCTGCAAGTGATGCGTGGTGAGGCAATGTCCCATCTGATGGCATTGTTAGAGGCAACAAAGATCACCCTGGACAACAGAGAGGAGCTTGTAGTTGATTTGTCCACTGAGATGGTGGAAAAGGACTTGCAGGTGGAGCAGCTGTCAAATGAGATCCAAGAGCTGGAGGAATTAGTGGGAACAAGGGAGAACACCATCGAGGTTCTCGAGGATCAGCTTATCAACACCCAGCAGCAGCTTGCCGAGGCTAATGAGCACCTGGATATGCATCACCAGGAGATCCAGGATATGGAGGCCAACGAGGACGTCGACATTGAGGGAGGAGAGGAGCCTGCCTCCAGCTTGGACACTGCTGGCTCAGGGAGACCACCTTCCCCCGAGTCGAGTGTTGCCTCGTTCGCCCACTAGGTATCATGAGTAGGGTTAGAAGTCGGTGATGGTAGGACTCCTCACAGCTAGCTTAGCTTTTGCACCCTTGGGGTACTAGGCTAGATAGAGTTGAGTCTTTTGGGCCGTTGATGTAATCATGATGAACTCTTTTGGAAGCATGGTTGACGGATGATGTTAGTTTTTGGGAAGAAAAGTTTATGCCTTTTGAAATCTTTTATGTTTATGTCGAAATCTATCAATTCGCCTTTTGACTCTTTCACCGCGATTAAACCTTAAACTTGAAGATGTGTTATTGAGAATATATGTGATTTTTCAGATGGCCGGGAGAGCACGTCGTGGTCAGAATGAGCGTGTTCCTCCACCGCCACCACTGCCTCCCACTCTGCAGGAGCTAATGGCTCAGCAGAATGAGATCTTGAGGCAGCTAGCTCAGCGTCAGCCACCACCTCAGCACTATGGTGGTGGAGACCATCAGCGTCACCCCGCGGCAGCTACCTACCAAGAGTTCCTCAGTACCCAGCCTCCATTATTCACCAGAGCAGAGGACCCACTTGATGCGGATGTGTGGTTGAGAGTAGTGGAATCCAAATTCCCGCTACTCCATGGAGTTTGCTCAGAGGTCACCAAAGTCAGGTTCGCCACCCAGCAACTTCGCAGACCCGCAAGGACTTGGTGGGACCATTTTCTTGCCATGCAGCCAGATGACCGAGAGGTGGAATGGAGAGAGTTCAAGGCAGCTTTCAGGGGGCACCATATACCAGCCGGAATTATGGACCGAAAGCTCAACGAGTTTCTGGCACTCACTCAGGGCAACAGGACAGTGTTGCAATATGCTCAGGCTTTTAATGACCTGTTCCAGTATGCCGAATATCATGCAGATACGGACAAGAAGAAGAGAGACAGGTTCAGGAGGGGGCTCAGCACTAAGCTCCGTGACCGTCTCAACACCGTCAGGGCCAACAGCTATAATGAGTTGGTCAACATGGCCATCTCCCAGGAGGACTGTATCACAGCTCGTTAGGCAGAAAAGAAGAGGAAGACCCCTGTGGCAGGACCTTCAGCTCAGCCACAGCGTTTCAGGATTGTGTCTGACACTCAGAACAGGGGGCCTCAGCAGCAGCAAGGACGTTGGGTGATCCGACCACAGCAGCAGCAGCAGGCACCCAACCGTACCCAGTACCCAGCTCAGAGGAATAGTCAACAGCAGCAGCAGTATCGCCAGGCAAATGACAACAGGTGTTTCACATGCGGCAACACCGGGCATTATGCCAAGAATTGCCCCAGAAACCAGCAGAGGCAGGGGCAGAATGTTAACCAGAACCAAGGCAAGAGGCAGAAGGTGCAAGTGAGGCAAGGCAGGCTGAACTTCACCACCATGGCTGATATTCCAGAGGGAGCACCCGTCATGACTGGTGTCTTTACAGTTTTAAATTACCCTGCTATTGTTCTTTTTGATTCTGGTGCATCGCATAGTTTTATCAGTGCCAAATTTAGTACCAAGTGCCAGTTACCTTTTCACCACACCAATGGGGGTATCACAATTTCAACACCAGGAGGCAGGGTTGCCACCTACCAAATCAGCAGGCAAGTGCCTATAAAATTTGGTAGTCTTGTGATTAGAACCACCCTTCTCATCTTAGGATTGGATAGCATGGATATTATATTGGGAAATGACTGGTTGACCAGGCATCAGGCAGTATTGGATATTGCAGCAAGGGCCATTGAAATTCATTCCCCTGCATATGGCGAGACTGTTTTATATTTGCCTGATCAGGGTTGTACCCGTTCTTGTGCTTTCGTTATGATAGAATCCCCAGTGGAAAAGATCCCAGTGGTTTGTGACTACCCAGATGTTTTTCCGGATGAATTGCCGGGAATGCCACCCGATAGAGACATTGAGTTCTCCATTGAATTGCAACCCGGGACTGCTCCTATCTCCAAGAGACCCTATAGGATGCCTCCCACGGAATTGGCAGAATTGAAAAAGCAACTACAGGAGTTGTTGGACAAGGGGTTTATTCGCCAAAGTACTTCACCATGGGGATGTCCTACTTTATTTGTGAAGAAAAAGGATGAGAGTTTGAGAATGTGTGTTGATTACCACCCTCTCAATGCGGTGACTATCAAGAACAAATACCCACTGCCCCGCATTGATGTTTTGTTTGATAAGTTAGGGGGAGCCAAGGTATTCTCCAAGATAGATCTTCGTTCGGGTTACCATCAGATCAAGATCCGTACCAGTGATATTCCCAAAACGGCTTTCTCAACCAGATATGGGCTTTATGAGTTTTTGGTGATGTCTTCTGGGCTGACCAATGCCCCAGC
The DNA here is from genome assembly GCF_902167145.1 of Zea mays. Lineage (NCBI taxonomy): Eukaryota > Viridiplantae > Streptophyta > Magnoliopsida > Poales > Poaceae > Zea > Zea mays. Next base: position 131,734,382 of record NC_050100.1, on the reverse strand, counting down.
TTATTTTATGTACCTGATGAACTCAGTATTCATGCCAGAGTTGGACAAATTTGTGGTCGTTTTCATTGATGATATTCTGGTCTATTCCAAGAATGAAGCTGAGCACACCAAACATTTGCATACTGTACTTCAGAGGCTACGTGACCATCAGTTGTATGCCAAATTGTCTAAATGTGAATTTTGGCTGAAGGAAATTAAATTCTTAGGTCACACAATTTCTCAGGATGGGATATTTGTTGATCCTGAGAATGTACAAGAGGTGATGGATTCGAAACCCCCGACTACAGTGAGGCAGATTCGGAGTTTTCTGGGATTGGCAGGGTATTATCGACGATTTATTCCTGATTTCTCCAGAATTGCCAAACCAATGACTGAACTGTTAAAGAAGGGAGTCAAGTATGATTGGAGCCAAAAGTGCGAAGATGCTTTTCATACACTAAGGCAGCATTTGACAACAGCCCCAGTGCTGGCTCAACCTGATAACACCAAGCCCTTTGAAGTTTATTGTGATGCTTCTGGTACTGGATTGGGATGTGTCTTAATGCAAGATAACAGAGTAATTGCTTATGCTTCCCGAGCACTCAGGCCCCATGAGCAGAACTACCCTACACATGATCTGGAGTTGGCAGCCGTGGTTCATGCTCTCAAGATATGGAGACACTACTTGATGGGAGCTCACTGTAACATTTACACGGATCACAAGAGTCTCAAATACATTTTCACTCAGGCAGATCTGAACATGAGGCAGAGGAGATGGTTAGAATTAATCAAGGACTATGATTTGGAGGTGCATTACCATCCGGGAAAAGCCAATGTTGTGGCAGATGCCTTGAGCAGAAAGGCCTAGTGCAATTGTATGAGCATGGATGCAAGAGTTACCACCCTGTGTGATGAGTTGTGCAAATTGAACCTGGAAGTTGTTTCTTCTGGTGACTTAAACTATATCTCGGTGGAGCCCACATTGCAAGAGCAAATAGTCAGGGCACAGATTGAAGATAAGGGTGTTCAGGTTATCAAAGACATGATCAAGCAGAAGGCAAAGAAATACAAGTGCTTCCGTCAGGACGACAAGGGAATTTTATGGTTTGGAGATCGATTGGTTGTTCCCAAGGACCCTGAGCTCAGAAAGAAGATATTGGATGAAGCTCACCTTTCCAAATTCTCCATGCATCCTGGTAGCAACAAGATGTATCATGATCTCAGATCCTTATACTGGTGGACCAGAATGAAGAGGGAGATTGCCAAGTACATATCCGAGTGTGACACCTGCCAGAGGATCAAAGCTAGTCATTTGAAGGCAGGAGGCCCTTTGCAACCCCTTCCCATACCATCTTGGAAATGGGAGTACATTTGCATGGACTTTATCGTGGGATTGCCCAATACCTCCAGGCACCATGATTCCATTTGGGTCATTGTGGACAGATTGACCAAGTCAGCTCATTTCTTGCCAGTACACACCACCCACAGGACAGAGAAGTATGCAGAGATCTACATTGACCAGATAGTTCGTTTGCATGGGATACCAAGGACTATAGTATCAAACAGAGGAGCACCATTTGTGGCACGATTTTGGGAACAATTGCAGGAATCACTTGGGACCCATGTAATACGAAGCTCAGCATACCATCCCCAAACAGATGGCCAGACAGAAAGGGTAAACCAGATTTTGGAAGACATGTTAAGGGCATGTGTACTGCACTACGGAAAAGATTGGGACAAGTGTCTTTCTTTGGCAGAGTTTTCTTATAATAACAGCTACCAGTCCAGTCTAAAGATGGCACCTTTTGAAGCCTTGTATGGGAGAAGATGCAGAACCCCGCTGAATTGGTCTCAAGCAGGAGAGAGGGAAATTTTTGGGCCAGATTTGGTACTTGAAGCAGAGGCAAAGGTCAGAGTCATCAAGAAGAACTTAGAAGCTGCTCAGGCCAGACAAAAGAGCTATCATGATAAGAGGCGGAAGCCTCTACAGTTTGAAGTGGGAGACCATGTTTATCTTAAGGTGTCACCCACCAAGGGTGTCCAGAGATTCGGGATCAAGGGCAAGTTAGCTCCTCGCTACATTGGACCCTACGAGAACAAGGAGGCTTGTGGACCTGTAGCCTATCAATTGAAGTTGCCACCCAGTATGTCACCTGTGCATGATGTGTTCCATGTATCTCAGCTGCGGAAATGTGTCCGCCTACCCACTGAAGTGGTATCTGAACCAGACATTGAGATAGAACCAGACTTGTTCTATCAAGAGTACCCCATCAAGGTATTGGATCAGAAGGAGAGATCAACGCGGGCAAAGTCAATCAGAATGAATAAGGTTCAGTGGAGTCACCATTCAGTAGAAGAAGCTACATGGGAGACTGAGGATTTTCTACGCTCTCGCTTCCCCGACTTTCTGCCCAAAGGAGTCGGTACGTAACCCAAAACCCCACCCCCACCTGCCCTTTGAATACAATTATAAGAAAAACTTAGATAACAAGGATAGTCTAAGTTGTGGATTTAACTTAAAAAGGGTTTCCTTCTGAAGTTGCAAAGAGAATGACATTCGAAGAGCAGTTAACAAGAGAAACTTGGATAAAGGGAAGGGTAACACACCAGCACGCCTTCATGGCACCCCTCTAGAGGACTCTACCTAAAATCTCGGGACGAGATTCCTTTAAGGGGGGAGGGCTTTAACACCTCAGGTGTTACCATGGCTAGGGCACATCTATGCACTAATGACTATGATCACATGTGGAAGAAACTTAAGGAGCAGAGTGTAAGAGCCTTGGAGGCTAGGTTTTAACCAAGAGATGTGAATGACCAAAAGCATTACCCAAGTTGTGTGCACTTATCACCTTGGACAAGAAGGGAGTAAACCCTAGACCTCTCTTGAACCCCTATCTCCTAAACACCTTGGTTAAAGGGGATAGATTAAGCAAAGGTGCAAATCATGACCAAACCTTTGGCATAAAGTTAAGTAACTTATTAAGCTACAAGTATAGAGAGGAAACATTGCTAAAAGACCCCTTAAGAAACCCCAAATCCATTCCTTAACTAGAGAAAGAGATAGAGCTCTCTAATTCTCTCTAAGTCAAAATCTACACCTAATCTAAAGATCCACCGTGTTCACCTTGAAGATGGCACCAAAACCACCTAAGTTCTATACCAAAAATGTGGCATACCACCTAAGGCACCCCCTGGAAAAAGTTGAGACCGAGCCCTTGACATTTGACATGTCTTGGCATCACTTTTGTCGCGTAGCGGGCAGGGGGACAAGCCAGATTTGGCGTCTGCATATCTTCTGACCTAGGGCTTATCTTCCCTTGGAACTCACATACAAGAGATAGCCATAGGTGCCAGGAAGAGGTCTGCGCTGGATTTTTGCCAAGATTCGCATGTTTGCGATCTCAGCAAGCTTTTGAACACGGGCAGATGAACACCTCCACGTGTTCGACGCGTTCTGCGCGCGCCAGAGCACGCCCGCGCCCGACCTCGCGTGCCCCGCGTCGCGCCAAAGCCAAGACGACGCCATGGCCCGCGCCCGCGCCTATAAAACGCCCAGGGACCTTAACCGTACCCCTCCGCACGCGCTCAACCTCACCGGAGCTTAAACTCACCGGCGTTTGCCCGTGCACGGCGTGTCCGCGGCCACCCGAGCCCCTGCCACCGTAGACCGGCCAACCGAGCCCTTCCCAACCCCGTCCAGCCCTCGGAGAAGACTGTGCACACCTCGGTGAAGCTCCCCGAGCGAGGAATCGGAGTTTGCTTCGCCGGAGAGGCCAGTCCACGGTCGTCGGACAACACCCGATCACCGGCGAGCGTATACCGGGTAATCCTCTGCTCCATTCTTCGATTCCTTGTGCACACGGCCTCTACATCACCCCGTGAAGCTCACCGTGCCATTGGATTGAACCAGGTCGCCGTGGTTTGGCCGGCACACCCGCCGCCGACGAGAGCACCCGCCTGCGCACGTGGACCGGGCGATTCCGGCCACCCCCGCCGTCCAGCCGTACACCGTTGTGACCGCCAGAGCCTCCCCGAGCCAACCCCGCCCCTCGCCGGACCTCTCTCGCCGCCGGTAAGCCGCGCCACCCTTTTCTTTCTCGCGGGTACTGTTTAAACCTAGGGAGGGACCGCGGGGGAGAAGAAGAGAAAGCTAGGGGGTTTTGCGCAATGTCAGTGACTCGGATGAATAGTAGCGTGGGGGTATAACTGAGAGAGTTAGTTTGGAAATAACCCGAGGACTTCGGTGCAAAGTGGTTTTCCAGGAAACCTTTAATTAAATCTGTTTTAAAATTTAAACAGCACTTGAATAATTCATATCTTCTGTTTTATTCATCCAAATTGAGTCAAACCAATTTTGTCAGATCTTAATTAATATGAACTACTTAAGAAAAATATAAAACCCCTATGTGCTACAGAAAACTTTAGGGTTTTGATTTAATTATTGTTTTGGCCAAAAGCTAAATAATAGGAAGAAAAATAGTTGCACTATTTGACTAAGGTTAAGAAAATTTGGAGAAGTTAATGTCCACCTACTGACCTGTTTAAAAAGGCTAAACCTCTCTGTCCACCCCATTAAGGTAACTTTTGCCATTTATTTTACAATATGCTTAAGGTTAAGAAAAATAGAAAAGGTGATTTAAATAATGAACCAGGGGCACTCCTATTTTTGTTAGGGTACTTATTCAGTTTAGTTCACTAGAAAAATCTATTATACTCTGGTTTAGTATAAAATAAATAGGATACCTTTTATTTTAAGAAAACAAGGAAAACTTAGAAAAACCCTACAAAAATAACCCCAAGGTGAAAACACCCCAACCCTTGGGATAGTTAATATTTTGTTATTAAGAACTTAGGAAAAATATGAAATCTGATGTTTGACATTTTTCAAAAAGCAAGGCAGTAGAAAGTGCCTTTTTGGCATTAAACTTTGGAAAATCACCACTAAATAACCATCCCTTAGCCTTCTGTGATTTTTTGCACAGAAGCTTATTATTACTGTTAGATGCCAACAAAAATAACCCTTAGGACAGAACCCACTCCTAGTTGAGAGTTGTAGTACAAAGTGGCCCATTTACACAACTTTTGTTATTTTTGTCTAGAGCATAGCCTTTTTATTTTGAACATCAAATTCCTAGAACATACTATATTGACCAATGGCAAGCCACTGTAATTTTTACAGAATTTTTGGAAAACGTTAATTCACCATTGTAGTTCAAACCTACACTAGAACTCCTAAATAGAAAATAAAGAAAGGGAAAATGAATAATGGAAATTAGTGTCATCCTAAAACCCTTTGTAAATTGTCCACTGAAATATATAAAGGAAATACCAATCCACTATGCCTATCCCTAACAAAACCTAAACCAAGAGTGATAAGCATAAACCACTAAAAGCCACGTATGACCAAGAAACCCTAAGTTACTCATTAACTTGGTTTTTCTTCCTTTAGCATAATGTTATTAAATCCTGCATAATCATGACATACATATTCATTGCATTTCGATAGACTATAACCTCGCTGACGGAGAGTACGTCCTCGTGCCGGAGCAAGGAGCTGCTCAGGAGGTAGCCCTGGATCCAGCACTAGAGCCTGCACTAGAGGAGCTGCCTGCCACTGCTTTGGAAGGCAAGCCCCGGTTTATGCATAACCTATTATTTATGCTATTTTACTACACTTATTGATTGTAGGATTGAATGTGCACTTAAGTGTAGGAGTTGCTTGAAACCCTAGTTGCATGAACTCAGGATTCCTTTTGAGATGAATACTAGTATGCTAGGTCGAGTAGCTGCTTTATTAATTAGGATCTCGGTAGAAGTCGAGTGATTTTTCTAGCACTCGCGCGAGGTCAGGAAATTGGTTGTATCCACTTTCTTATCATAATGATGCTGGGTTGTGGACAACAATCCATGGGGATTGGTTGTCCACGGGATGAAAATTGGAATAAGGATTAAGGTGTGGTACCGTGTGTCAAGCATTTGAACGTACTAAACACATACCGAGAAATATGGTAAATCGGTAAGCCTAGTACCTGAGTGAACCTGCCCGCAGATTGCCCTCCTCACGCGACCTGAGACGTGGTCTCCCATTCCGGTTATGGTGGGTACAAGTGCGGTCACTGCACGACGGCAGTCGGGGTCAGTGAGGCATTGTACGCCAAGGCGGTGAGCCCCTTTCTGTTGCCAGGGAATCAATGGGGACGGTTGATGTGTCTGGGGACGGAGTGCCCCTACATGTCGTGTGTTTAGGTTTACCTTGCAAGGATGAAAACTCGATTCGAAACGTCTGCTTCTCGCAGCTAATGAGACTGCTTGATCCATGCTGCTACATTGAGTAACAAGTGGAAATACGATGAGTTGATACAAGATGTTGATTGCTAAAAATGTTTGCTACTATATATGAGTAGTTAGTATATATTTAGCCTTAAGAGAGTCACACTTAAACTTGACAAAGTTAAAACTTGATTTAGAAACTCAGCTAGTGCTTTAGGCAACCAATCCCCACAGCCAAACAGCTGCATGTCTAGAGGTAGAGGACTAGACTCCTCACACCGGGTAAGTCTAGCTGAGTATTAGTATACTCAGCCTTGCTTGTGGCATAATTTTTACAGGTTCTCTGGAGGACATGGTTGCTGGAGTGACTTGGCCGTCCATCTTGCCACCGGGTTGGGCTGTCGAGTGGGACCCCACCTCGGCTGAGGAGGAGCATGAGGAGTGATGGGACAGGCTTCCCCATCCCTCCATTTATCTATCGTTAGTTTTATTCCGCTGCACTTCGAACAATGATGACCACTTTTGCAAAAACTCCGATGATGATGATGTAATAATTTAATACTCCTTAATGTATGGTTTTATGCTTTATTGTATTTGCTCTGTGACTCACCATCGAGTGAGATTGTGGTACTTGATCCTGTCAGTGGCCTCGTCGGACTAGATCCGAGGGATTGACGAGTTATTCCCATTTAAGTGTGGTCTAGCCTCTAAGGCGGGACTTAGGCATTTAAGTTGGAATAATTCGGGCAGTTCCGCCACACAAAATGGGTTTTCAAAAATAGAGTGAGAATTGGTTGGTAGTGAAAACAAGGCAAGGTTGGAAGCCCAAGGGTTTTGCCAGAAAGAGAACATAGTTTATGTAGAGACCTTTGCTCTTCTTGCCCGTTTAGAGGCCATTAGGATCGTTTTAGCCTTTACTGCTTCAAAGTGTTTTAAGCTTTTTCAAATGGATGTCAAAAGTGCCTTTTTGAATGGGTATATGGAGGAAGAGGTCTATGTGAGGTAGCCCCCTAGTTTTGAAAGTTCCAAGTTTCCAAACCATGTTTTTAAACTCCAAAAATCTTTGTATGGTTTGAAACATGCCCCTAGAGTCTGGTATGAGAGTTTGAAACCTTTCTTGCTTTCAAAGCGTTTGAAATCATCACTGCTACTAGTTGTTGCTCGCAGATGTTATGGATGATGTCTACTTTACGAGATTTTGGCTTGGATTTTCATCACATGCCTCTGCTTTGTGATAGCTTGAGTGCCATAACTGTTGCCAAGAATCATGTGCTATATTCAAGGACCAAGCATATTGATGTTCGTTTTCACTTTCTTCGTGACCATTCTGAGAAAGGTGACATCAATTTGTGCCACGTTGATACCCAAGGTTAGCTAACTGACATATATTTTGCTCATGAGAAACACCTAACACACGACAGGTTCTGCTCGATGGTGGGCGCCTTCGCGACCTGCCTGCCGGTGTGTAGGCCTTGCCCGTCCGGGCTGCCGCCGTCGAACGTAGAGCCGAATATATCACCCAGAAGATGGACGAGGAGAACATTGTCCACCGGCCCACATGCCAAGCATCCCACCCCGCCCATGTCGCGCGACTGGAGCCGCCGAAGAACTCAGCAAAGATATCATCTGTGTTGCGCGGGTTAAACTGAAACAAAGTCGGCGCCATTGCCTCTGCTGCCGATGGGAGCAAGAGGGTGCCGCTGCCGCTGAGCCACCGCATTTGGAGAAGCCTCGGCGCGGTGAGATCCAATAGGTGTAGTAGATGGGGTTGCCACCACGGCCGGAGAAGGAAGTCTTCCACAGTCATGGCCAAAGGAGGGTCACTACCAGGCTTTCAAGGGGAGGGCACCTGGTCTAGATCCCGTCGTCGTCACTACGTGATACAAACGGGGAAGGTTGAGGCGTCCTCCTCCTTGACGAACGAGGCAATAGAGGTGGAGATCATGGAGGAGGTCGGGTAGGACAGAGGCAGCGCCATGGGGGTGGCCACCATAGGGGTTGGGGCAGTTCTGGCGGCCAACATCAAGAAGGGCGGGGTGTCGCGGATCTGAAGATGGGTTTGGAGGGAAGAAGGGGCGGTGGTAGCGGACCTACGCCGTGGGGGGAGGGTCTTGCGCGAGGCCAAGGGTACGGAAACGGGGCAGACGCGGGCGCATCTCATGACGAGATTTTCGGGAGGCGAGGCCGCGAATGGAAGTCCGAGAGGGATAGTTGCTCGCGCGGCACGGAAGGTCGAGGGGCGACGCACGTGAGCGTTGGTGGACACAGAGTCACAGATGGATAGTGTAGATTCAACAAAGACGAACAGACAGTGCAGATCTATAGAAGGTATAACCATGGTGCACGGTGTGGTCTACATTAGGTGCTTATAGAGTAGTAGAGATGACTCTAGTTTGTAATATTATTACTTACTTTTTATTACTATCTGAAGCATTGTGCTATGATGAGTCATTTATGTACGTAAATTTCTAATCATGGCGCATACATGGTTCGCATCCGGTTTACCTTCAAAACCGGGTGTGACACATTTATTATAAAGCTAGCAAGAGCCCCTTATCTTTGTGGTTGTCCTTGCGGAGACTTCGGTCTTTTGTTGATAAATAAGGAACACTCGCCGATCTTGGTGACCGTTGGAGAGAGGGAAAGAGTTGAAAACGACCCATCCTTTGTGGACTCCTCAACGGAGATTAGGTTCTTGGTGAACCAAACCTCGGTAAAATAAAACATCTGTGTTTCTTGTGTTTATTGCTTGTGATTTGTTTGTCTTCTCCCTCTCTAAGTTCTCTTGCACTGTTCTTAGTTGATATTACTTTGTGTTGCTTCAAATTAAATTCTCATATATAGAAGCAACTCCTTGCAAGAATGAACTTGTGTTGTTCCTCTTCTTATCTAAGCCTTCTTGCTCTATTCATCATAGATATTCAGTTGTGTTGCTTTAAGTTTATTTCGTATTCTTTGGAAGCAACACTTTTGCAAGAATAGGACTAATTTCAATACTCTGATTATTGTTCATCTTGTTCTAACCACTAACAGGGGATCAAGTGTTGTTTAAAGTTGTAAATTTCAAGTTTTGCCTATTCAACCCCCTCTAGGCGACTATCAATTAGCTTTTCATCAATAAATGTTTTATAATATGTTTGATAATTCTTCATAAATTAATAATATGTTTTATAACTCCTTAACCTTAGATATGTACTATATATCTTTTCTAAAAAGGTTTAATAATGTCTAATAATGTGTTTTATAATCATTCACAAATAAGTGTTTAATAAATGTGTTTTATAATGTTTTAGCCCATAGCCTTAGATTCCACATATAGGTTTCTAAAAAGATTTAAAAGGTTAACCTAATGTTCATATAGTTGTTATCCAAAATATTTCAAGCTTATGTCTTGTTTTATAAAGTATAGATCAAACCTTTTCAAAAAGAGTACATTTTATTATAGCCATTGTTTGTGATGTTTTTTTAAAAGCAAATGCTCTTTTCGTTATGTTTTTTCAGCCGAGGCACAAGGAGGAGATTGCGAACACAAGGTTGACTTATCCCTTATGGTTCGGGTTGATGATGAGTGATTCTCAATGGGTAGCGTCTCGGGTTGAGTCGTGGACTAACCGAGACGTGAGTTATTGTGCTTGTGGTGTGCAGGTCTGGAGCACAAAGATAGTGGTCGATGGCGAAGGTGAAGGTCCTGTGGTTTCGTGTGGATGGACCGGGAGCGGTGAAGGACGAGCACGGGTGTAACACCCTTGGTGTTACTGTCACTAAAACTTGAGCATAACATCATGAGCATTGGCATATCATGTGATGGTTACACCTAGAGTGCATTCACTAGGTAAAAATTTCAAACAAGTTGTAATGATGTGACTTGATGTGTGATTAACCCTAGGGTAGAGTGCTTAACCCTAAACTAGGGCTTATGGATGTAAGTAAATCCCAAATAAGTTAAAACCTCAAAAGAATTGAGAAATTCCCATAAGGTATCACATTTGATGGACTTTGATGGCACCAAAACCCTAATGTGCCCAAAACCCTAAAAACAAACCCTAGAAACCCTAGGGGGTTAATTGTAAATTTTGTGCACTTTTGGACCCAAGTACAAATACCAAAGTGATAGAACACCACAAATCATGTGTTTTCTATATTTTAGGATTTGCAAGTCAAATAGTGGGATTTGGACTTATTTGCAAAAAGCACCCCATGCACTTCATATGCCTAAGTCTGAATTCAGTTGAATGGGGTCAACTTTGGAACTCCATATCTCATAATTCTTGAGGATTTTGCTCTTGGTCAACATAGCAAACTTGTAGAGCTATGTTAGGAGTACAAGTTTTGTTAAGTGACTAGGCATTGGTATTGTACAGAAATTGAAAATAAAAGGACTTAAAGTCGGGCTGACAGTCAATCTTTGAACTGAATATTGGCTAGCAGTGAAGTTAGGTAAACTTTGAGATCGGATTTGACCATGATCCAGTGATTGTTTGTCTCTGATTACTATAGCAAGATTAAAGCTGGAGTATAGATCAACAACTTTGTTACAGGAAGGTTAACAAGTTATCACTTAAAAATTTGAGGTAAAGACCCTGAAACCTGCTCTGTCAGGCGCCTGAATCAAGTTCCCATAGTACAGTGACCTGACGAAGATCGCCAGATTCAGTGTATCGCCGCCGGTGATCCCATGCCGTGATCGTCGCCGCCGTTGCGATTCATGCTCAGTGAAGTGCAGATAACTGCTCGGGGTAAGAAATATCGCGTTAAGGATGAACTCGGGCCACTGTTCCGCCCTATTGTCGTGCCCACTTGCATCGGCGACGTGGCCGAGCGGCCATCACTGAAATATGCACCATTCACCGCGGTTGCGCCACGCCTTAGGCTATTTACCACGTCGTCGCGAGCCGTAGTGACTGCTCAGTAGCTACTCTAGCTCATTGCCCAGTGACCGCCACGGCAGACTGCTATGATGACTCACTCTCTTTTCCGGTAGCCGCGTGTCTTCTCAAAATTAGCCGCCACCACCTATGGAACCTATAAATTGCCGCCCCAGTGAGCTCCGCTAAGTAATCACACACCCAACGCACCAGCCCGTGCCTCAGATTGTCCACCAGAGCGCTCCAATTTTGAAGTTCCCCCAAATCAGTCAAAACTCCATCGTGAGTGAGCTCGCCGTGGCCAGACGTCTACAGGTTAGCTCATGCTCTTTTGTGGGATGTTCTAGCCTCCCTCATGTCCCCTTTTGCTCACAGAACCATTCAATTGAACTAGACAATCTTGAATCACCCAGAACATGTTGAGTTATCTCTGGTTTCCATTGCCACCGTGGACATAGTGATTGTGAGCTAGAACTTTGTAATTGAGTGAGGGGTTATGGTCGTTAGGGGTAGAATTAGGTGTCAGCCACATCGGAGCACCGGTCATTGCGTTATTCGGCTAGTACAGGCTCGCCTGAGCCACTGCTCCACCGTCCACGGTCGGGGACCTCACCTTGCGAAGGAATAGAAAGGGGAGGGTCTATCTGCGATTGTCAGTGACACAAGGAAATAGTGCTACGGACTCTTTAAGGGTTTTTTCAAATCGCCAAGGTCCTCTGTGCAAACCTGACACCGCGGGCGCGCGCAGGCGCGCTTTCGCCTGTGTATGGGTCGACTCGGGCCAGTTTCAGCCCACCACTGTTCACCATTTCTCTTTTTTCTTTTTCTGCCGGGATTAGAGAAATCATAGAAAATTCTAGAAAAATGCTAAAAATATAAGACCAATTTTACTTGGTTCCTAAATTTCTCTAAAAGTTAATAAAAATAGTTATAAGATTTTTAGTCCAAACCAGGAATTATTTAGTATTTAAAAGGGTCTAAACCTATAATTTTGGAATTCTAGAAAATATTTAATTACTCTAAAAATAACAAAACTTTTTGGATAAGACTAATATGATATTTAGATCCCATGAGTGAAGTTTGACTTGTTTTGGACATTGTTTGATTCCTAAACCAAAAACCCTAGTCTTCTAGGTAGTATCTACTTTATGAAAATGAAGTACTGAGTCCAAAAACCCTAGTTCCCTGGTGTACCGTGAAGGAAAGTTGTGTTCAGGATACAATTTGTGGAATCTCTATTTTCATTGCATTTTCATAAGCATCACATAAGCATTCATGGTTATATATGATTATGTATAGAAAACGAAGAAGAAGTGACTATTGAAGAAGAAGAGACTACTCCATCAACAGAAAATCCACCTACCGGGAACTGGTTTTATTTTGATATTTGTGGAGCAGAGCTCGACTCCCCTACAACACAAGGCAAGCCCCAGTGCATTTGCCACCTCCTTGCTGTTTTAAATCTCTATCACCTTTTATGATGCATTAGGTGATAGGAGTTGTGTGCTAAACCAATTGTTGCATTTCCTTCCTTGTAACTGTTTACCATTCCTTGATTACCTGTTTTATTAAAAGGTTTTCTGATGCTTAGTCCTAATTAAGAAAAACAAATGTTTTGTTTTAAAACAAAAAGGTGATGCTTCATAGTGGAAGGGATGTTTTCAAAAATAAAACTTGATGGTGGATCCATCAAGGCCATGATGGATTCAACATCAGAAAAGATGTACCTCTGCCAGGTACCAGACTTTGGGTTTTCAAATGATAAAGCTGAGACCAGGCGGGTGACTTGCACGAGAAGAGAGTCTCGGTGTAGTGTCTCCATCTCAGTCGATTAAGGACCGTCTTGATGTGGGCCTGATGATCGAGGACCTTTTAACTGGTCAGATGCCTCATCATGGGTAAGCTTTGCCGCGGGCAGACTAATACTAGAAAGGCCAACACGAAATGGGAGTAGAGAGATGGCGAGAGTAGCGTGTACCCTCCATGGCAAGAGGCTGGACGGTGGTGTATCTGTGCTCTCGGTTGGCGTGAACCCAGTCTGGTCTTAAGAAACCCGGTGGCGAGTTGACATATGCAAGGGTTAAGTGCTACATATGTCGTGTGATTGGAGATCCCCAGCTGGGTATTAATCGATTCGGATCGCCGTTACTTCTCGGACATGAAGACTCGGTCACTGACTTACACGTAGCATTCCAGTGAACAAAAAGGGTTGATAAAAGACGGCTAGTGCACGTCAAGTGCTTGAACTAGGGTAGAAAGAACTCTAGTAGCAAGTAATGACTTAACTTGCTAATAAAACTGGATTTTTAAGGATACACTTTTAGTAAGCATTTCTATAAAATAGAGTCTTTGATACTTGATCAGCCTTACCTTGACTCCCTCAAACCAGCATATCCTTGAGAGTCTTCTCTTTTGACGGGTAAGACTTGCGAAAGTACACTCCGTACTCAGGGTTTTCAAACCCATGTTGTTGTAGGTGAGGAAACATCAGACTTTTGTTGTTTTTGTTCTAAGGTGGTGCCCAAAGAAGAACCTCAGCAGTGAAGCCGCGGGAGGATGCTGGCCTCCCACTTAAAAAACAATATACTTTTATGCGGGAGGGGTTTTTGCCTCCCAAGTCTGTAATAATAATACTTATGCACTCATGCACCCCGGTTTGTAATAACAATGATACTCTCTCAATATTTTAATGAATGTAAATTAAGTTATTGTAATTCGCTTCCGCTTATTTGTTCCTCCGATGTGTTGTAATATCTGCGCGACGGGTGAAACGCTCTTGGGAGAGGAAATCAGGATGCAGATATCGAACTTGTCGAGTGATTATGTGCATCTATAGGATTGTCCAAGGTCCGTTGGACAAGGACAATTGTAGGTGGGCCTAATCACTTGGGAGGTTCCGTCATAGCTGGTATCGGAGGGAAGCCCATCTCTTTTGATATTACGAAGCATTTCAAAAAGAATTTTCAAATACTTATCCAAGAAATATTCTTTCATTCATACCTTGCCACTTTCTGGAAGTTCTCATCCTGTAAGACCAGGCAATAGAGTGCAATATATAGGAAGTGGGATCAGCGAAGGTTGATTCCGTAATCATTGGATTATGCATGCATCATGTTTAAAAATTATACTAATAAATCTTCCCCTCTTATGGAGATATGGCACGTACGAGGAAAACCGCACGCAAGTCCACTGGACCTATTGGCGTGCCTCGTCATCAGTTGGCTTTCCGACATGAAGGAAGCAGTAGCGGTAGCAACGATCCAATCGGAGACTTGGAAGCTAAAGTGGAACAGCTTCAGACGGAGCTTCGTCACCGAAATAGGGTGTGGGCATAGAATGGTCAGCATATAACTGAATTGGTAGCTGACGTCAGACGCTTGCAAGACGAGCTTGCTGAACGAGATTTGGTGGTTGATTGGGCCGTCAACTCACGTTTGATTGCCTAAGACCGTGAAGCTAAAGCTTGTGCTTGTGTGGCAGAGCTTAGTGTGGCCCTCGACAGCTTGCAGGTGTACTGCAATACTTTACATGAAGAAGTACATGTACTGTATGCGCGACTGCACCCGGACGTTCCTGTCGACCCTGTTGCAATGGGAGCCGGACCATCAGGGACAACATGTGAAGGACCTGATGGGGAGTTGGATCTTTTTAGGCCTCCTCCTTCCATGAACCTAGCTGACGATCAATCTCCTGCAGTAGGAAATGAAGAAACCAAGGACGACGAAGACTAGACTAGTATAGTTTAGAAACTATACCTATGTAAAATAAGTAATGAAGTCATGTTGTACGCTTGAGTCTGTACCATTGCATTTTGGTAATGTAAAATGATGGTGTGTATTGGCATGTTATATTTTTCCAAATATTTCTTTGCCTCAGATGCCATCACGGACTCGTGCGCACGACGGCGCGGGGACTTCCCGTGGTCGATAAGATACACCCAACCCACCGCCTGTACCACCAACACTGGCTGAGGCTATCGTTGCTTGTTGGTCAATGCTATTGCAGATAATACCCGCTTCTTATGTGAGATGGCGGGTAATCAATTCCAGCAGCATGGCGGGAGAGTTCCTCCACAAGGACCACGTGAAACCTCGTATCTAGAATTCTCTGAAATATGTCCTCCACTCTTTGTTAAAGCAGAAGACCCTCTTGAAGCTGATGAGTGGATAGGGGTAATGGAGCAAAAGTTCAGATTGGTCCGTTGCACAGAAACACATAAGCCGTTATTTGCTGCCCAACAATTGAGAGGCCCTGTCAGTACCTGGTGGGCGAATTTTGTAGCAGTTCAACCAGCCGGACATCAGGTCACTTGGGATGAATTCAAGCTAGCATTCTGTGAACACTATGTTCCAGAGGGAGTGCTTCACATGAAACAAGAGGAGTTCATTCGACTAAAACAAGGGGGAGATACTGTAATGCAGTATCTCAATAAGTTTAACCATTTATCCCAATATGCTATTGACCAAGTAAACACTAACCTGAAGAAAAAGAATTGCTTCATGAGGGGACTCAACGACCGGCACCAAAGGAAAATGGCCACCTGTTTGGATCTTACTTACAGCAGAGCTGTCAGCATAGCACTGGCAATAGAAGCCAAGAACGCAGGCCAAGGAAAATCAAAGGGATTTGGAGGTGATAGGTCTAATCAGGGACCTAAGAAGCAAATCAGGTTGGTAATCCGACCTTTTAATCAGAATCGTTCTTCGCCTCGTCCACCCTCCTACCCGTTCAAACAGCCTGTTTTCATTCGTCCTGCCACTACCCCCACTTCTACAAATCAGTCGAGTGCCCCTGGAGCTCGTTTCCCCGCCCTCCCTAGTTCTTCCACTAGCTGCTTCAACTTTGGAAAGTCTGGTCATTTTATAAAAGACTGTTCATACCCGAGGCAGAATAAATTCAAAAATCAGCAGAACTTTAGGAGCTCCAATCAAGGTAAAGGGAACATGGCTAATAATTCAGTGGGCAAAAATTTCAAGAAGACTGGGCAAATTTATTATACTCAAGTGGCCACTACACCGGAAGGAGAACCGGTAATGATGGGTACGTTCCTTGTGGCCAATCACCCAGCAGTTATTCTCTTTTATTCCAGTGCTTCCCATACATTCATAAGCAAGAATTTTGTGGAAAAGCATTGCATTCTTTGCACTGAATCAAGGGAAGGATTTATTATCCATTCACCTGGGGGGCAAATATTTACTAAGGAAGTAGCCTTCCATGTGCCAGTAACATTGGCTGCACGGGACTTTCCCACCAACATGGTTGTCTTAAAAGGCCAAGACATAGATGTAATTCTAGGCATGAATTGGTTAGCCCAACATAAAGAATTCCTCAACACTGACTTAAGGACTATCAAGTTGAGCCATGGTCATGAAGAGGTTCTCTTATCCATACCTGTAGCTGTCCTAGCCAACCCATTTGGACGGGTCTATGAAGCTATCATACCAGAAATCCAGGATATTTCGGAGGTATGTGAGTTCCCGGATGTCTTTCCTAAAGATTTGCCTGGATTGCCTCCAGAAAGGGATGTAGAGTTTGTGATTGAACTAAAGCCCGTTACAGCTCCTATTTCTAGAAGGTCGTATCGAATGCCACCAAATGAATTGGCAGAGCTCAAGGCTCAATTAAAAGACTTGCTTGAGAAGGGATTCATTCGGCCTAGTTCATCACCCTGGGGATGTCCCGCAATTTTTGTCAAGAAGAAGAACTGAACACTTCGAATGTGCGTGGACTGCATACCCCTTAATGAGGTCACTATCAAGAACAAGTACCCTATTCCCTGGATCAATATCTTGGTCGATCAACTTACTAGAGCCCTGGTATTCTCCAAGATTGACCTCAGGTCCGGGTATCATCAGATCCGTATTCAACCCGAAGATATACCCAAGACCGCATTTACTATGCGGTATGGATTATTTGAATATTTGGTTATGTTCTTCAGATTGACCAATGCTCCAGCCCACTTCATGTATCTAATGAACTCGGTGTTTATGCCCAAGTTGGATAAATTTGTGGTGGTCTTCATTGATGATATTTTGATTTATTCCAAGAATGAAGATGTAACACCCCTGGTGTTACTGCCACTAAAACTTGAGCATGACATCATAAGCATTGGCATATCATGTGTTTGTCACACCTAGAATGCATTCACTATGCAAAAATTTGAAGTTGTATTGATGTGACATTTCATGGGTGAAACCCTAGGATACAGTGCTTAACCCTAGACTGGGCTTAAGGGAGTAAACAAAGCCTAATAAGAGAAAACTTCAAAACTTAGTTGTAATAATCATAAAATATCAGCATGAATGGACTTAAGTAGCATTCCAACCCTAGAAGTGCCAAAAACCCTAAATAGACTCCTGGAAAACCCTAGAATGAAACCCTAGGGGGTTATCTGTAAAAGTGTGCACATTTTGGACCTAAGTGCAAAAATCATGAAATTAGGGTACCTCATGTCATATGGGTTCACATAATTGGAGATTTGCAAATTAAACCTTGAGATTTGGACTTATTTGCAAAAAGCACCACTACCACCTGAAGTACCTCAGGCAGGAAACTGCTTTTACTTTGATATCTGCGGAACAGAGCCTGATTCACCTATCACATAAGGCAAGCCCTGGTGCATTTGCCACCCCTTGTTATTTTGAAATCTTTCTCACTTACTTGATGCATTATGTGATAGGAGTTGTGTGTCAAACTAGTTGTTGCATTTCCTTCCTTGGAAATTGATTACTTCTCCTTAATCCCTGATTTACAAAAAGGTTTTTATTATGCTTAGCTTTGCTCTAAAAAACAAAATGTTTTGTTTTCACAAAAAGATAATGCTTCAAAGTGGGTGGGATGTTTTTCAAAAAAACAAAACTTGATGGTGGATCCATCATGGCCATGATGGGTTCAACATAGGAAAAGATGTACCTCTACTAGGTACCAAACTTTGGGTTTGAAATGATAAAGCTGAGACCGGGCGGGTGACTTGCACGAGAAGAGAGTCTCAGTGTAGTGTCTCCGTCTGAGTCGATTAAGGATCTTGTCGATGTAGGCCTGCTGATCGAGGACCCTTTAACTGGTCACATGCCTCGTCATGGGTAAGCTTTGCCTCAGGCGGACTAATATCAGAATAAGATAACACGCAATGGGAGTGGAGAGATGGCGAGAGTAGCGTGTACCCTCCGTGGCAAGAGGCTGGACGGTGGTGTATCTGTGCTCTCGGTTGGCATGAACCTGATCTGGTCTTAAGAACCCCGGTGGCGAGTTGACATATGCAAGGGTTAAGTGCTACATATGTCGTGTGATTGGAGATCCTCAGCTAAGTATAATCGATTCGGATCGCCATAACATGAAGACTTGGTCACTGACTTACGCGTAGCATACAGGTAAATAAGAAGGGTTGTTAAGAAATTGGCTAGTATAGGTCAAGTGATTGAACTAGGGTAGAAAGAACTCTAGATGCAGGTAACTTTACTTAACCTGACAAGTAAAACTGGATTTTTAAGGATCCATTATTAGTAAGCATTTCTGCAAACAGAGTCATTGATTATTGAAAAGCCATACCTTGATCCCTAAAGGCCAGCATATCCTTGAGAGTCTTTTTGTTTTGACGAGTAAGACTTGCGAAAGTACATTTCGTACTCAGGGCTTTGTCCCATGTTGTTTTAGGTGAAGAAGCAGCAAACTTTTGTTACTTCTGTTCCAAGGTGGTACCTAAAGAAGAAAATCAAGACTGAAGCTGCGGGAGGAAGGGTCCTCCGTTAAGAAAAACTTTTTACTGTTTATCGGGAGGGGTTTTTGCCTCCCAGGTTATGTAATAATAATACTCAGCACTTTTATATTTGTTCTGGTATGTAATAAATACTACTCTTTCTTACTTTTTAAATAAAGTAAGTTATTGTAACTGCTTCCGCATTTTCGTACCTCCGATGTATTGTAATGTCTGCGTGACGGGTGAAACGCTCTTGGGAAAGGTAAGGAATACAGATACCAAACTTGTTAAGTGATTAGGGGCACCTGCAGGGTTATCGAAGGTCCGTTGGACAAGGACAACTGTAGGTGGGCCTAATGACTTCGGAGGTTCTGTCACAGAAGAGGAGCATGCTAAACATTTATGGATCGTGTGAACGCGCTTAAGGGAACACCAATTATATGCTAAATTCAGCAAATGCGCATTTTGGTTGTAGGAAATCCAATTTTTGGGACATCTATTATCTGAAATGGGATTGTGGTTGACCCCAGCAAGGTCAAGGATATTCTAGAGTGGAAATCGCCAACCACTGTACATCAAGTTTGAAGTTTCCTTGGGCTAGCTGGTTATTACCGCAGATTTATTCCGGATTTCTCCAAGATTGTGAAACCAATCACAAGTCTGTTGAAGAATGATACAAAATTTAACTGGTCCTCAAGATGCAACGAAGCCTTCAAGCAACTGAAGGTATTATTGACCATTGCTCCGTTATTGGCTCAACCAGACATTGAAAAGCCTTTTGATGTATACTGTGATGCATCAGGCAGTGGTCTCGGATGTGTCTTGATGCAGGAGGGCCGAGTCATAGCATATGCTTCAAGGCAGTTACGCCGGCATGAGCAGCATTATCCAACTCATGACTTGGAATTAGCTGCAGTTGTTCATGCCATTAAGATATGGAGTCATTATCTGCTGGAAATATCTGCCATATATATACATATCATAAAAGTTTGAAGTATATTTTTACCCAGTCCGAACTAAACATGAGGTAGAGAAGATGAGCTGATTAAGGATTACGATTTAGAAATCCACTATCACCCAGGAAAGGCCAATGTGGTGGCAGATGCGCTAAGTCGCAAGGCTTCCTGCCATTGTCTTACAGTGAAAACCCCTGACATCACATTATGTCAAGAAATGGAGAAGTTAAATCTGGGAATGATACAATATGGAACCTTGACCTAATTAAAGCTTGAGTCAGTTCTTCTGCAAAAGATTATTGATGCCCAAAGAAATGATAAGGGTATGAAACATATTCATGAGAAAATAGAAGCTGGCAAAGCTAATTGCTTTAGAAAAGATGATCAAGGGATAGTATGGTTTAATAATCGCACCTAAGGATGTGGAAGTCCGCCAGCAAATTTTGGATGAAGCTCATCTTAGTTGATATTCCATTCATCCCGGAAACACTAAGATGTATCAAGATTTAAAGCAACATTATTGGTGGACAAAAATGAAGATTGAGATTGCACGCTATGTGGCGAGATGTGACACCTGTAGACGTGTCAAAGTCATACATATGAAGACTGTTGGTCCACTGCAATCTTTACCCATCCCAACTTGGAAATGGGAGGACATTAGCATGGACTTCATTGTGGGATTACCCAGGATGGCTAAAGGTTTTGACTCTATCTAGGTTATAATTGATCGACTTACAAAAATAGCCCATTTTCTACCGGTTAAGACATCCTATCCGGTCCTCACCTATGCCCAGATATATATTGCCCGTATTCTCAGTTTGCACGGAATTCTAAAGACCATAGTGTCGAACCGCGGACCGCAAATTGTATCCAAGTTTTGGGAAGAACTACATAAGTCCCTGGGTACTAAGTTGCTCCACAGTTCGGCATATCATCCTCAAACAAGTGGACGGACTAAGAGAGTGAATCAAATACTTGAAGACATGTTACGGGCATGCATTCTAGAATTCCCACAAAAATGGGATGAATGTTTACCATTGGCAGAGTTTTCGTATAATAATAGTTATCAAGAAAGTATTAGGATGGCACCATTTGAAGCATTGTATGGACGACAGTGTCGTACCCCTTTGAATTGGTCTGAACTAGGAAAAAGGTGGTTTTTCAGGCCTGACTTGGTTAAAGAGATGGAAGAAAAGGTTCAACGAATCATACATAACTTGAAAGAGGCACAAGCTCGAGAAAAGAGTTATGTAGACAAACGACACCAACCCTTGTACTTTCAAGTCAAAGATTATGTGTACCTGAAAGTATCACCAATGAAGGGTGTGACCCATTTTGGTGTAAAAGGAAAGCTTGCACCCCGATACGTTGGTCTGTTCCCCATTCTTGAAAGGTGTGGACCAGTGGCGTACCGACTCCAACTACCCGAAACGTTGTCTACAGTGCACAATGTGTTCCATGTGTCCCAATTGAAGAAGTGCCTTTGGGTTCCAGATCGAACCATTGATGTGATGGATGTTACCTTGGAACCAGACTTAACATATTCAGAACATCCCATTCGAGTTCTGGATCAGAAGGATAGTGTCACCCGAAGAAGAACTCTTAAATTCTATAAGGTACAATGGAACCAACACACGGAAGATGAAGCTACCTAGGAGACTCAAGACTTCTTGGGAAACAATTTTCCTGGGTTTTTAGCTTCATGTAACTTGTGAGATATGTACATTTGTTTGTAAAGAAGGAATAGACCCCATACCACCCATTGCTTTGTAAGACAGTTAAGGGAATAAAAATGTGACGTGTTTCCTTTTCCATTACTTGCCCTAGGACCTTAAATCTCAGGATGAGATTCTTTTATGGGGGGGGAAGGATGTAACACCCTTGGTGTTACTGTCACTAAAACTTGAGCATAACATCATGAGCATTGGCATATCATGTGATGGTTACACCTTGAGTGCATTGACTAGGTAAAAATTTCAAACAAGTTGTAATGATGTGACTTGATGTGTGATTAACTCTAGGGTAGAGTGCTTAACCCTAAATCAGGGCTTATGGATGTAAGTAGAGCCCAAATAAGTTAAAACCTCAAAAGACATGAGAAATGCCCATAAGGTATCACATTTGATGGCACCAAAACCCTAATGTGCCCAAAACCCTAAAAACAAACCCTAGAAACCCTAGGGGGTTAATTGTAAATTTTGTGCACTTTTGGACCCAAGTACAAATACCAAAGTGATAGAACACCACAAATCATGTGTTTTCTATATTTTAGGATTTGCAAGTCAAATAGTGGGATTTGGACTTATTTGCAAAAAGCACCCCATGCACTTCATATGCCTAAGTCTGAATTCAGTTGAATGGGGTCAACTTTGGAACTCCATATCTCATAATTCTTGAGGATTTTGCTCTTGGTCAACATAGCAAACATGTAGAGCTATGTTAGGAGTACAAGTTTTGTTAAGTGACTAGGCATTGGTATTGTACAGAAATTGGAAATAAAAGGACTTAAAGTCGGGCTGACAGTCAATCTTTGAACTGAATATTGGCTAGCAGTGAAGTTAGGTAAACTTTGAGATCGGATTTGACCATGATCCAGTGATTGTTTGTCTATGATTACTATAGCAAGATTAAAGCTGGAGTATAGATCAACAACTTTGTTACAGGAAGGTTAACAAGTTATCACTTAAAAATTTGAGATCAAGACCCTGAAACCTGCTCTATCAGGCGCCTGAATCAAGTTCCCATAGTATAGTGACCTGAAGAAGATTGCCAGATTCAGTGTATCGCCGCAGGTGATCCCATGTCGTGATCGTCGCCGCCGTTGCGATTCGTGCTCAGTGAAGTGCAGATAACTGCTCGGGGTAAGAAATATCGCGTTAAGGATGAACTCGGGCCATTGTTCCGCCCTGTTGCCGTGCCCACTTGCGGCGGCGACGTGGCTGAGTGACCGTCACCGGAATATGCACCATTCACCGTGGTTGCGCCACGCCTTAGGCTATTTACCACGTCGTCGTGAGCCGTAGTGACTGCTTAGTAACCGCCATAGCTCATTGCCCAGTGACCACCACGGCAGACCGCTACGATGACTCACTCTCTTTTTCGGCCGCCGCGCGACTTCTCAAAATTAGCCGATACCACCGATGGAACCTATAAATTGCTGCCCTAGTGAGCTCCGCTAAGTAATCACACACCCAACGCACCAACCCGTGCCTCAGATTGTCCACCAGAGCGCTCCAATTTTGAAGTTCCCCCAAATCAGTCAAAACTCCGTCGTGAGTGAGCTCGCCGTGGCCAGATGTCTACAGGTTAGCTCATCGTCTTCTGTGGGATGCTCTAGACTCCCTCATGTCCCCTGTTGCTCACAGAACCATTCAATTGAACTACTGTGGGTAGTATCTGCTTTATGAAAATGAAGTACTGACTCCAAAAACCCTAGTTCCCTGGTGTACCGTGAAGGAATACAACTTGTGGAATCTCTATTTTAATTGCATTTTCATAAGCATCACATAAGCATTCATGGTTACATATGATTATGTATAGAAAACGAAGAAGAAGTGACTGTTGAAGAAGAAGAGACTACTCCATCAACAGAAAATCCACTTGCCGGGAACTGCTTTTATTTTGATATTTGTGGAGCAGAGCCCGACTCCCCTACAACACAAGGCAAGCCACAATGCATTTGCCACCTCTTTGCTATTTTAAATCTTTATCACCTTTTATGATGCATTAGGTGATAGGAGTTATGTGCTAAACCAATTGCTGCATTTCCTTCCTTGGAACTGTTTACCATTCCTTGATTACTTGTTTTATTAAAAGGTTTTCTGATGCTTAGTCATAATTTAGAAAAACAAATGTTTTGTTTTAAAACAAAAAGGCGATGCTTCACAGTGGAAGGGATGTTTTCCAAAATAAAACTTGATGGTGGATCCATCATGGCCATGATGGATTCAACATCAGAAAAGATGTACCTCTGCCAGGTACCAGACTTTGGTTTTTCAAATGATAAAGCTGAGACCGGGCGGGTGACTTGCACGAGAAGAGAGTCTCGGTGTAGTGTCTCCGTCTGAGTCGATTAAGGACCGTCTCGATGTGGGCCTGATGATCGAGGACCTTTTAACTGGTCACATGCCTCATCATGGGTAAGCTTTGCCTTAGGCAGACTAATACCGGAAAGGCCAACACGTAATGGGAGTGGAGAGATGGCGAGAGTAGCGTGTACCCTCCGTGGCAAGAGGCTGGACGGTGGTGTATTTGTGCTCTCGGTTGGCGTGAACCCGGTCTAGTCTTAAGAAACCCGGTGGCGAGTTGACATATGCAAGGGTTAAGTGCTACATATGTCGTGTGATTGGAGATCCCCAGCTGGGTATTAATCGATTCGGATCACCGTTACTTCTTGGACATGAAGACTCGGTCACTGACTTACACGTAGTATTCCAGTGAACAAAAAGGGTTGATAAAAGACGACTAGTGCAGGTCAAGTGCTTGAACTAGGGTAGAAAGAACTCTAGTAGCAGGTAATGACTTAACTTGCTAATAAAATTGGATTTTTAAGGATCCACTTTAGTAAGCATTTTTGCAAAACAGAGTCTTTGATACTTGATCAGCCTTACCTTGACTCCCTCAAACCAGCATATCCTTGAGTCTTTTCTTTTGACGGGTAAGACTTGCGAAAGTACACTCCGTACTCAGGGTTTTCAAACCCATGTTGTTGTAGGTGAGGAAGCATCAGACTTTTGCTGTTTTTGTTCTAAGGTGGTGCCCAAAGAAGAACCTCATCAGTGAAACCGCGGGAGGATGTTGGCCTCCCACTTAAAAAAACAATATACTTTTATGCGGGAGGGGTTTTTGCCTCCCAAGTCTGTAATAATAATACTTATGCACTCGTGCACCCTGGTTTGTAATAACAATAATACTCTCTCTATATTTTAATGAATGTAAATTAAGTTATTGTAATTCGCTTCCGCTTATTCGTTCCTCTGATGTGTTGTAATATCTACGCGACGGGTCAAACGCTCTTGGGAGAGGAAATCAGGATGCAGATACCGAACTTGTAGAGTGATTATGTGCATCTACAGGGTTGTCCAAAGTCCGTTGGACAAGGACAACTGTAGGTGGGCCTAATAACTTGGGAGGTTCTGTCACAACTGGGATTTAACTGAGGGACCTGTCACACCCAGATTTAAGTGATAAAGTCGGGTGCGTCTCATATGTGCGCCAAAGAAGAACAACACATATAATGACCAAGTGTATAGAGATAAATGTCACAGTCATTATTACATAGCGGAAATGTCTTACATAAATAAATGATAACAATAAAGCGAACTAATTTTATTCCTTGGCGCCATTAAGCTGATTGGGAGACGCCACCTAGACTTCCTCATACTCCTCGTAGTAGTCCTCCTCCTGGGCTACCTGTTCTTCTCCTGTATGGGGGGGTTTAATATTGCAAGGGTGAGCTCACAAAAGATCATAGCTCAACAAGTTGGCGGGAATAATGTGCATAAACTCGCCAAAGATAGGAGCTCATGTGAAGTGTAAGGCTGATCAACAAATAATGGTTAAAGTTGAGCATTGCTTTTATAAGTTGGTCAAATTTTATTAGCAGTTACTAAGTATAAGTAAATACCAACCCAATTAATGAGATATCACAATTAATAAATAAACCACAATGCGATGCAAATGACCAATTAATTTTAATTCCATAAGTTACTCATGTGAGCGTCCGAGCTGCTCATGACGTGAGCACGGCTGATATACCAGTTTTACACTCTGTAGAGGTTGCTCATCTTTACCCACAAGTCATGTTACCCATCTGCGACGGGGTTGTACAGGCCCCATACACCTCTACTAAGGAAGCGAGGCAGGGTAACACTACGAGGCCTTTACAAAGTTCCACTAGCTTCAGAAAACCCGCTACAGTCTAAGGAGTGAAATATAGGAATCCCCCGTCTGAAAAGCCATCGCAGCAAAATCAACCCAAGAACCTCCCTATACCGACAACTCCCCACTGTCCTTTCCCCTTTTGGGTAAGGTAGTCCTCCACTAGCATTCCTAATTAGTAAGCCAAGGGCGTTCCATACCACCCTTGTGGTAGGACTATTTTCCTGGGTGGTCGCTCCACGTTCCAATTAACATAATGATCTTGTCATCAATAGTAAATAACACATTGGTAATTGAAAGGGAAATAGGGTTAACTTTTTCCCACAATTAATTTTGGTGGTTGAATGCCCAACACAAACAAATGGACTAACTAGTTTGCTCTAGAATATATGTTCTACAGGTGCATAAAGGTTCAACACAAACCAATAAATGTTCAAGAGAGGGTTCAAATTCAAAGGAGCAAAGAAACTAAGTGTGCTCTGGTCTGGCGCACTGGACTGTCCGGTGTGCCACCGGATAGTGTCCGATGCACCAGGTCCGTACAAGGATGAACTAGCCACTCTCGGGTTTCTTCAAGTGCACTCCGCTATAATTCACCGGACTGTCCGGTGTGCCACCAGACTGTCCGGTGTGACAGCGGAGCAACGGCTACTTCGCACAATGGTCGCCTGCAAAAGCTGAAGATCAGAGCTACAATGAAGAACAGTGCGCGCAGAGTCAGAGCCGCCCGTCAGAGGCGCACCGGACACTGAACAGTGCCTATCCGGTGCAGCACCGGACTGTCCGATGCCACTAAAAGACAAAGCCTCCAACGGTCAGAAGCTCTCGAACCCTAACGGTTGGGTGACGTGGCTGGCGCACCGAATAGTGTCCAGTGGCGCACCGGACTGTCCAGTGCGCCCATCGACAGCAGCCTGCCCCAACGGTCAATTGGTGATTGAGGGCTATAAATACCCCCCAACCACCACCACTCCAAGCATCCTAGTTTCCAGCACTTCACATTCAATACAAGAGCTAGTGCATTCACTCCAAGACACATTTCCAAGAGATTAAAGTCTCTCAAAGTCTAGAATTCATTCCAACCACCTAGTGACTTGAGAGAAAGTTTGCTCGTGTTCTTTTGCGCTCTTGTTGCTTGGATCGCTTTCTTCCTTCCTCATTCTTGTTCCAAAGAGACTTGTAATCAAAGCAAGAGACACCAAGTGTGTGGTGGTCCTTGCGGGGTCCAAGTGACCCGTTTGATTAAGGAGAAAACTCACTCGGTCTAGGTGACTGTTTGAGAGAGGGAAAGGGTTGAAAGAGACCCGGTCTTTGTGACCACCTCAACGGGGACTAGGTTCATTAGAACCGAACCTCAGTAAAACAAATCATCATGTTCATCCGCTTTATTTCTTGGTTGATTAATTTTACCCTCTCTTTCGGACTCAGATTCATTTCTAACGCTAACCTCGGCTTGTAGTGTGTGCTTAAGTTTATAATTTTCAGATTCCGCCTATTCACCCCCCCTCTAGGCGACTTTCAATTGGTATCAGAGTCCGGTACTTCATTAGAGTCTAACAACTCGAAGTGATGTCGGGAGGATCCGCCAAGAGGGAGATGGAAACCAGCGAGAAGGCCACAAGCCACGGGAAGGCTCCATCAAGGGAGTCCGACACCAAAGAAAAGAAGGGATCCCCTCCTCGCGTCAAGTCGCATCGGAGTGGCGAAAAGAAGAAGAAGATGAAGAAAGTGGTCTATTACAAGACCGACTCTTCATCGCCCTCCACATCCAGCTCCGACACGGTGTCCGTCACTTCTAAACGCCATGAGCGCAAGAAGTATAGTAAGATGCCACTTTGTTATCCCCATATTTCTAAGCGTGCTCCTTTACTTTCCGTTCCATTAGGCAAACCACCATATTTTGATGGTGAGGATTATTGTATGTGGAGTGATAAAATGAGGCATCACCTAACCTCAATCCACGCAAGCATATAGGACATTGTTGAATTTGGAGCGCAGATACCTACCGTGGGGGACGAGGGCTACGACTCGGACGAGGTCACCCAAATACGGCACTTTAACTCCCAAGCAACTACTATACTCCTCGCCTCTCTATGTCGAGAGGGTATAATAAGGTGCAAGGGTTAAAGAGTGCCAAGGAGATTTAGGACATCATAAAGACCGCGCACGAAGGAGATGAGGTGACCAAGATCACCAAGCGGGAGACGATCGAGGGGGAGCTCGGTCGATTTGTCCTCCACCAAGGAGAGGAGCCACAAGCAATGTACAATCGGCTCAAAACCTTGGTGAATCAAGTGCGCAACCTCGGGAGCACTAAATGGGATGACCATGAGATGGTCAAGGTTATTCTAAGATCCCTTGTTTTTCGCAATCCTACTCAAGTACAATTAATTCGTGGGGATCCTAGATATAAATTAATGTCTCCCGAGGAAGTGATACGAAAGTTTGTGAGCTTTGAACTAATGATCAAAGGCTCCAAACACATCGTCGACTTGGAGCAAGGCGGCACCTCCACACCCGAGGTGCAACCCGTCGCATTCAAAGCGACGGAAGAGAAGAAAGAAGAGTCTACATCAAGTAGGCTCCCCATCGATGCCTCCAAGCTCGACAATGAGGAGATAGCGCTCATCATCAAGAGCTTTCGCCAAATCCTCAAGCAAAGCAGGGGGAAAGACTACAATCCCCGCTCCAAGAGGGTGTGCTACAAATGTGGTAAGCCCGGTCATTTTATTGCTAAATGTCCATTGTCTAGTGATAGTGACAGGGGCAACGACAAGAAGGGAAAGAAAAAGGAGGAGAAGAAGTACTACAAGAGAAAGGGCAGTGATGCCCACGTGTGTCAGGAATGGGACTTCGACGAGAGCTCCACCGACTCCTTCGACGAGGATGCCACCAACATCGCCGTCAACAAGGGCCTCCTCTTCCCCAATATCGGCCACAAGTGCTTCATGGCAAAGGACGGCAAAAAGAAGAAGGTACAATCTAGAACCACCCCCAAGTATACTGCATCTAGTGATGAGGGTAGTTCTAGTGAAGATGAAGATGATCTACTTACCCTTTTTGCCAACCTTAACATGCAACAAAAGGAAAAATTAAATGAATTGATAGGTGTCATTCATGAGAAGGATGAACTCTTGGATAGCCAAGAGAAATTCCTTATTAAAGAAAATAAAAAACATGTTAAATTGAAGAATGCTTATGCTCTGGAAGTTGAGAAATGTGAAAAATTGTCTAAGGAGCTTAGCATTTGCCATGACACTATTTCAAACCTTAGAACTGAGAATGCTAGTTTAATTGCTAAGGTTGAAAAATTAAATGCTTGTAATGATTCAATTGCTAGTCTTAGAACTGAAAATGACAATTTAGTTTCTAAGATTAAAGAGCTAAATGTTTGCAATGATTCTATTTCCTATCTTAGAAATGAGAATACCATATTACATGCTAAGATAGAAGAATTAAATATTTGCAAACCGTCTACATCTACTGTTGATCATGTTTCTATTTGTACTAGATGTAGAGATGTTAATGTTGATGCTATAAATGATCACCTTGCTTTAATTAAACAACAAAATGATCATATAGCTCAATTAACTACTAAAATCAATGAGCATGAAATTGAAAATTAAAAATTTAAATTTGCTAGAAGCATGCTATATAGTGGGAGACGCCCTGACATTAAGGATGGCATTGGTTTCCAACAGGGAAGCAATGTCAAGCTTAATGCCTCTAATAAATTGTCTAACTTCGTTAAGTGCAAAGCTCCCATGGTTCGGGATAATGAGGGCTATATTCTATATCCTGCTAATTATCCTGAGCACAAAATTAGGAGAATTCATGCTAGGAAACCTCATTTTGTTTCTCACCATGCTTTTATATATAAGAATGAGTCTTCTACCTCTAGGCAATCAACCCATGTTAAATTGCCTAAAAAGAAAACTCCTACTGCATCAAATGAGCCTAACATTTCATTTAATACTTTTGATGCATCATATGTTTTAACTAACAAATCAGGCAAAGTAGTTGCCAAATATGTTGGGAGCAAACACAAGGGGTCAAAGACTTGTGTTTGGGTACCCAAGGTGCTTGTTTCTAACGTGAAAGGACACAAGACTGTTTGGGTACCTAAGAACAAGACCTAAATTGTTTTGCAGGTTTATGCATCTAGGGGCTCAAGCTGGATAACAGATAGCGGATGCACAAACAACATGACAGGGGAGAAAAGAATGTTCTCCTACGAGAAAAACGAAGATCCCCAAAGAGCTATCACATTCGGGGATGGAAATCAAGGTTTGGTCAAAGGACTTGGTAAAATTTCTATATCACCTGACCATTCCATTTCCAATGTTTTTCTTATAGAGTCTTTAGATTACAACTTGCTTTCTGTATCTCAATTATGCAAAATGGGCTACAACTGTCTATTTACAGATATAGGTGTTACTGTCTTTAGAATAAGTGATGATTCAATAGCATTTAAGGGAGTGTTAGAGGGTCAACTATATTTAGTTGATTTTAATGAAAACACAGCTGAACTCAACACTTGTTTAATTGCTAAGACTAATATGGGTTGGCTTTGGCATCGCCGATTAGCCCATGTTGGAATGAAGAATCTTCACAAGCTTCTAAAGGGAGAACACATTTTGGGACTAACAAATGTTCATTTTGAGAAAGACAGGGTTTGTAGCGCATGTCAAGCAGGAAAGCAAGTTGGTGACCACCATCCACACAAGAACATAATGACAACAGACAGGCCACTGGAGCTAATCCACATGGATTTATTCGGCCCAATAGCTTACATAAGCATCAGCGGGAGAAAATTCACAAACCCAAGAGACTTTAAAGGGATTCTTGAGACGGGCTCAAAATGAGTTCGGATTGAGAATCAAGAAGATAAGAAGCGACAACGGGACATAGTTCAAGAACTCACAAATCGAAGGCTTTCTTGAGGACGACGGCATCAAGCATGAGTTTTCTTCTCCCTACACACCACAACAAAATGGTGTAGTGGATAGGAAGAATAGAACTCTATTGGACATGACAAGAACCATGCTTGATGAGTACAAGACTCCGGACCGATTTTGGGCGGAAGCAATCAACACTGCTTGCTACTCCATCAACTGGCTCTACCTTCACCGAATCCTCAAGAAGACATCTCATGAACTCCTCACTGGTAAAAAGCCCAATGTTTCATATTTTAGAGTCTTTGATAGCACATGCTTTATTCTTGTTAAAAGAGGTAGAAAATCTAAATTTGCTCCTAAGGCTGTAGAAGGCTTTTTACTAGGATATGACTCAAACACAAGGGCATATAGAGTCTTCAACAAATCCACTGGATTGGTTGAGGTTTCTTGTGAAATTGTGTTTGATGAGACTAATGGCTTCCAAGTGGAGCAAGTTGATCTTGATGAACTAGATGATGAAGAGGCTCCGTGTGTCACGCTAAGGAACATGTCCATTGGGGATGTGTGTCCTAAGGGATCCGAAGAGCCCACACAAGCACAAGATCAAC
The DNA here is from genome assembly GCF_902167145.1 of Zea mays. NCBI lineage: Eukaryota > Viridiplantae > Streptophyta > Magnoliopsida > Poales > Poaceae > Zea > Zea mays. The sequence goes on along the minus strand of NC_050100.1, from coordinate 131,703,230 downwards.
CGTCATCTTCCATGCAAGTATCTCCACCAACTAAAGATGAGGAATAGGCTCAAGATGATGAAATTGAAGATCAAGAGGATGAGCCACCTCAAGAGGAGGACAATAATCAAGGGGGAGATGAAGACAAGGAAGATGATCAAGAAACACAGGGTCAAAGACCGCCACACCCAAGAGTCACCCCGTCAACTCCATCCTTGGTGATATTCATAAGGGGTAACCACTAGATCTCAAGTTGCACATTTCTGTGAACATTACTCTTTTGTGTCCTCTATTGAGCCATACAGGGTGGAGGATGCACTAAGAGATTCAGATTGGGTGCTGGCTATGCAAGAGGAGCTCAACAACTTCACGAGGAATGAGGTATGGCATTTAGTTCCACGTCCTAATCAAAATGTTATAGGAACCAAATGGGTATTCCGTAACAAGCAAGATGAGCATGGTGTGGTGACAAGGAACAAAGCCCGACTTGTGGCTAAGGGTTATTCACAAGTCGAAGGTTTGGACTTTGATGAAACTTATGCACCCGTAGCTAGGCTTGAGGCCCTCTAGGCGAGGTACCTTAGCCAAGAATATGTCCCCATGTTAACGTGAGCTGCCACCAATGCCGCTCCCCCTCTTGCCCATATTTCAGGTAAGGTTGCTAGGTACTAAGCACATTAAGCAAATTACCAAAGCCAGAGCCATTATAGCACTCGTGGTTGCACTGTTATCCTAGGTGGTCACTCCATGTTCCATTTAATACAAAATGTTCTTGTTTAACCATCGGGTTAACATCATAATAAAAACTTTATTTACAGATCATAGTATCAATAAAAGAGTGACATCAGATTTATCAAGTTGAGCGATAGCAAAAGTTGCTAAGCATAGTATTTTTCTTAGGGTAATCAAGGAATAAGGTTGGTATTTCTAGGAAATCCTATTTAGGCAAATCCCATCAATTTATGCAAATATCCAAAAAGTAAACTTTATTATATGCATTATTTGGGTACAAATAGAAATGCAGAGGGAGAATCCACTTGCCTTATTCGAACGTGTCTTGTGGATCGTCCTCAAACGAATTCGGGTCCTCTACCACAAAATCAGCTTCTAATAGATTCACACATCGTACATACAAAAAGAAAACATACACCAATAAATAAATAGACATCATTCAACAAACAATAAAACAAAATTCAGTCGTGACAAATTATTATTCCTTTTTCATAGATTTGAAAATATCTAAAAACAAATGAATAAGTGAAACTTTTAGATTCACATGCACTACAGTAAAACGATACAAGTCCGATGACTCCCTTATGTCCGACGGCTGCCTAGGAGACCACCGGACATAATCTTATGTCCGACGGCCGCTGGCAGCCGTCGGACATAAGGGAGAATATCCGAGGGCTGGCAGGCGGACCGTCGGACATAAGCTTATGTCCGACGGCTGGCAGACAAGCCGTCAGACATAAGCTTATGTCCGACGGTCTCCTAGGTGGCCGTCGGAACTAACGAATTTTAACCGACCTCCGCGCTCTCGTCGGTTTCATTTCTCTCTGTCTCTCCCACTCGCATGCGTAGCCGCCGCCGCCGTCGCCGAGGAGCCGCCGACGTCGATGTCGCCCGGCACCGCCCAAGCCTCTCCCGGGGACCTCCAGCACCGTCCCGACGCCCAGCCCGCGCTCGATCCTCTGTCCACGTCGACCGGCAACTCCACCGCTGCCCAAGCGACACCGGAGCCTCTGCCCTCGTCCCCGACGCCACCGGCGTCCGCTTCACCGGCTAATCGTCCGGCAAAGTAAGCAATTTTATAATGTTTAGTATAATTTTGTATATGCATATATTGTTTGCTACTAGCAATGTTTAGTTTTGTTATGTCCGACGGCTTAATTTAATTATGCAATTAAATTAACTTGTTTTAATTTATTTATTAGTGGCTATATAATTTAAACTTTTAATTTTCGAGGGTAATTATTAAGCCCTCAGAAATAAGGTTGTTTTATTTGATTTAGGGTCCCGTGAAATGATTTTTTTGTAGTGCTATTGTATTAGTGTGGTTAATTAGTGGCTATTGTATTAGTGTGGTTAATTAGTAATCATAACTAATTAAGTTAATGTCTCGTATCTAGTATGGAGGAGGATCGTCGATGGATGTATAAAGGTTGAAAGAAAAGAGGTGCTCTATCAAGTGAGTGGGTTGCCAAGACTAATGCTTTTCTCGACCGTGCTTTTGCTCGATCAGAGACTGGAACCGATGTTAGGTGCCCTTGTAGCAAGTGTCAGAAAATTAATTTCCTTGACAGAAGGACTATGTCGATACATATTTGCAAGAACGGTTATGTGCCAGGCTATGAGGTCTAGGTGCACCACGGTGAGGGCCCACCTCCTCGTATTGTATAGGAATTTCAGTCACATGAAGAGGGGGACTACGATAGGATGGAAGAGATGCTTGACGATGTACGCCATGAGATTCTAACCGTCAATTCGGAGAACCCTGGTCAACCCACCGATTATGAGGATCCAGCTACACCTGAGGTTCAGAAGTTTTTCGAGCTCCTTAAAGCTGTCAAAGAGCCGTTGCATGAGCACACGAAAGTGACCGTCCTTGTATTTGTGACTCGACTTATGGCTATTAAGTCTAAGTTTGCATTCTCAAACAACTGCTACAAGGAGCTTTTGAACTTAATCAGTGATGTACTTCCAGAGAATCACAAGATGCCAAAGGACATGTATCAGTCCAAAAAGTTGCTCTCTAGGCTCGGTATGGACTATGAAAAAATTGATGTCTGTGATAATAACTGCATGCTTTTCTGGAAGGAAACCGCGAGTGAGAAGAAGTGTACTGTATGTGGGGAGCGTAGATTCGTTGAGGTTGAAAACGACGATGGTTTGACCGTGACGACGAAGATTGCACGTAAGCAGCTTCATTACATGCCTCTTATACCTCGGTTGAAACGTTTGTTCATCTCCAAAAATACAGCCAGACACATGAGATGGCACAAAGAAGGGGTACGTGAGAATCCAAATGTCATGGCACACCCAGCTGATACAGATGCATGGAAGGCACTAGATGCTTTTGATTCCAGCTTTGCTGATGAAGTGCAGAATGTCTGCTTCGGTTTAGCAACAGATGGTTTCTCGCCTTTCAATCTAACTGCAACGTCCTACGATGTCGTTGCAGATGCAATGTACTATGCAAGAATTCAGGCTATAAAGGCATGGTACAGAGCAAATGCTGATGATCGACCGATGCCAAATACCAAGGCCGAGTGGTCATCAATTTATCTGACGGAGGAGCAATACCTAGAGGTAAACAGGTTGTTGCATCTCATATCGCACGAATCAATGTATTTGCTTTATTGAAAAAATTTCATGTAGGTGTCGGTGTCGTGGATGGCCACCCGATCAGACGGTTATCGGGCCTTGTGCAGATGGTGGGCTTCCCCTGAGTTTCGTGCCATTTCCGAAAGGAACAGGGGAAACCGTGGGACTGAGTCGTTCCACAACTACGGCGGTGATGGTCATGTGAGCTTGGCTAAGCGAATGGTAAGTCACAGTATGTTGTAACTTTGAATTACATAGAAATGTGTCATTGCAACTTTTATGTATATGAAGTCAAATCCAGCCGTACGCCCACAGATGTGGAGGTGTATATGCAAGGGCATAGGGGTTCTGATCCTCAGAATCCTGATGTGTTATGCACTCAAACGGCCACCGACCGTCTAGTGAGTTTTTGGTACTCTATTATGTGTTTGATATTGTTTGCAAGGACATAAGGGTTATGCACTTATATTTGATATTGTTTGCCTCAGGCTTCGTATGGGCAGGAGATGGTTCAACGCCATGGGCAGGAGTACGATTGGAGGAGCCAGCCAATCGACCCTCAGGCATCATATGCTAGCGCAGGAGGACAAGCCCATGGACGGTGGGATTATTTGATTTGGATTTCAAAATTATCCTCATATGCTTGCGATTCAACTGAGCCATGAGTTACTATACTAAGTGCATGGTTCACGCTTGTAGGTTGGGTATTTTTGATTCTACGATTGATTCCAGAGAGCTGAGACGCCGTGGACAACAGTCCACATCGTCGTCTTCATAGTCGTCCCGTTCACGATCATCCGCCCAGGAGATAGAGCTTGCAGTGTTGCGTCAACAGGCAGAGTACCATCAATCAGTTTTGAGGGAACAATTGGAGTACCAGAGGCAACAATCTGAGTACTAGAGACAACAAGCTGAGTACCAGAAGAAGAGGGACGAGTATTATGCAAACCTCCAGGCCCAAAATCAAGCTCTTCTCTTGGTAAGTTGAAGTAACATTTTGTACCTTATTTTGCAAAACACATGATGTGTATCTTATTTGCTCAACAATGACTTGTATATAATTTGTAGCAACTAGCCCAACAAGCGGGCGTCCCGATGCCCACACATGGGATGCCGCCTCCGGACTTTGCACTGCCGATGCCAATGCTGGCGCCTCCACCTCCGCCTCCGTCACAATTCCCTACGGTTTGTACACATATGCGTGTGTGACATGTTCATAGATGTCTTATGTGTTTAAATGAAAAACTGAGTGATTACTATTTCATGTGCGTGTGTTATAGGGATTTCAGACACCACCCGCTTCAGTTGCAGCACCAGGAGATGGGTCTGGTCAAGATGATGCATCACATTCTTGGGTGAATAACCTTTTCAGCACGCATAGTCCAGCAGGAGGAGGTGGCTACTCGAACCATCCAGGCGATGGATATGAGTGATGTGTCGTTATGTTAATTTGTGAAACACTTGTTTGCAACACTTGTTTGCAACCGTGATTGCAACACTTGTTTGTGAGACACAATGTCAGTTTTTATTTTGGACATATATGTTGATGTAAAACACTTGTTTGCAACCATTTAGAACTATATGTCGTTATGTAAAATTTGTGAATATGAATATTTATGTGAGTATATTTGTGATTGTGAATGTGAATACTTATGTGAATGTGTATATTTGTGATTGTGAATGTGTATATCTGCATGAAATCTGTTTTTGTTTTGTAAATGTCAGATTTTTTAAAAAACAGAATTTTGTGTAATTTCTGAAATTTATTATGTCCAACGGCCTAGCGTTAGCCGTCGGACATAAAGGCTGGTTATGTCCGACGGCTTTATATAAACCGTCGTAGCGCCAGGCCATCGGACATAAGTCTGTGGGCCCCACCGTCCGATCGGTAAAACGGTTGCCATTTACTATTTTCGACGGGTGGTGGCGGCCGTCGGAGATAGCTTATGTCCGACGGCAGCCGTCGGACATAATCCTATTTCCGACGCCTTATCTCCAACGGCTTAAAGCCGTCGGAGATAGATTAATGTTGTCGGATATAAGCTATCTCCGACGGTTTAAAGCTTATGTCCGACGGCTTTGGTCGTCGAAAGCTGTTTCGTTCACTGTAGTGATGTTAACCTTTTGTTTAGAAAATTTATAATTAATATACCTAGAAGATATGTAAGCATTTTAATTTACAAAAACTAAGGTATAGGTCGTAGTATGTTTTTATGCAAAAGAAAATAACAAATGTTATCTTTAATTCTTTGCATGATCTACATATCACGAGAGAACTACTTTCGTAAACCCATCTATAACCTAACGAGTAACAATTATATTAGTTAGTTATATTTATTTTAGTATTTTTGAAATATCAAATGGTATGTCGCATTGAATACTAAACTACTTTATATTTTATAAGTAAATATATATAAAACTAACCACTCTATTTTTAGTTACAAAAATATGTGATCTTGCTTTTTCTTCCAAATTTCTTATTTAAAAGTCTACAAAGCGTTTAAAATAGCCATAACTTAGATCAAATGAAAAATAACATAAAGATTACGGTAACCCCTAATTTGAAATGTGCGTCACATAATTTTGAAGCTGTCAAAATAATTTCTACCTTGTTTAGATCACAAATTCATTTTTTATAAAAGGAAAAAACTGCAAGAGAGACTAGCTTCTCTATTAAACGTAGATCAAAAGAATTAGCACATAAATATATCTAGTCTCTTTCAACTTCAGACGGCAAATACATAGAGAATTGAGCAGTGGCTATCGGCTAACACAGACGTCGCAGGGAATGGAGGAGCACTGGAGTGGATCCTCGACGGGGCAGCAAAACTCAAGGGAAGTTGATGGCAGCGTGGCTGGACAGTTTATCGGGCGGTCAGCAGAGGAGAAGATCGTCTGGGCGTCAGCGGCGCGACGTCGCGAAGGCAGCGATCTGGGAGTGTGGGGAGAGGATGAAGTGGTCGGGATTTTATAGAGTGAGGGAGGAAGCAGAGGGACGCTGAGAGAGAGAGAGTTGCGACGGACGGCCATTGAACTCCATTGATGGCTGTCGGCAGCCGTTACATGAGAGAAAGAGTGGGGGAGAGGAGAAGGCGCGAGTGAGAGGGAGAGGGTCGCGGCGGTTCTGTAGGGGTTTGGTCGGTACAGCACATCCACAGTGGTTAGGCGAGGCGGCGGGGTAGAGCAATCGACGAGTGCAGCAGCGTCCTGTGAGCGGCGACTGCCCGAACGAATGAACGACACACGGTACCAAATAGAGAAAACGAGCAGTGGGTTGAAGATGAGGGCACTGACATGATGACCCCACTTGTCATGCAATCACGGAGAGAGAGGGACCGTGGGATGGGCTGGGAAGGGGATCGGCCTGGCCTCCTCGTTCAAGCGTGTGGCCTATGGATATGGATGGTACGTGAGTGTGTTTTCTTTTTTTTCTTCTTTTCTCTTTTTGATACTTTATAATATTTCTAAAAAAATTCTAATAAATCCAATAACACTAAATATTTATATTATATGTGTAAGTTAATTGTATTTTGAAATAATGAAATACTACTAAAACAATTCTCAATAATTAATTCAATCAAAATTTATCTTCCAAAAATGAATAAAAGAAATCAAGCACTTGATTTAAAATTTAAAATTTTATCCTCTAATAAGTTTAGCAACTAGTAATGAATTGTTTTATTTGATAGATTTGAGGTGTTACAATAGACTTAGTGCTTAGCAACCCTACCTGAAAGATGGGCAAGAGGGGCGACAGTGGTTTGGTGACAGCTCATGTTAACATGGGGTGGTAGTCTTGGCTAAGTTACCTCACCCAGAGGGCCATCAATACGGACGTGGAAACCTTAACGGTAGCTTTGTACTAAGGATATTTTGTGAAAGCCTCATAATGGATCCCTAGCCATTCACCTCGGTAGTGTTTACGGGTCCGATCAACCCAGACTAGATGGGATACATGGCTTGTGGGTAAAGTTGTACCACCTCTGCAGAGTGTAAAACTGATATGTCAGTCATGCTCACAGTTAAGAGCAACCTGGACCCTCACATGACAATTGAACTTAAAGACGAACAATAAATTGAGATCTGATGATCTACCAACGGTTTGCTTAAGTGGTTTCACTTAAGTGCTTTTGATATACTATTATACCTTTGATCAATTGGGATACTTGGGATACACAATTATTAGTAAGACAAGTGTTGCTAATAAAATATTGACCAACTAAAATGATTACCGCTTATCCATAGCCTACCTTGTTAACTTGCATTAATTTTCCCCACTTGCTGAGCTCCGACCATAAGTGAGCTCACCCTTGCTAATATTTTGATCAGAGGGTGATACTGAAGACTTCACTGATGATGATGATGAGTTTTAAGTCTAACGATGCGTCAGTCACCTTCCTGTGGAAGAGTGCCCATATTTAACTCTGCCCTACTTTGATTTTGATACTTGTTAAAGATACAATAATTCACATGATGTAATAAAGTACTCTACTCTCTTTACGCCTTTATTGCATTGTCTTTTGATATATTACACTTGTGACGTCAACATATATGTGAGAAATGGATCATGACCCACATATGCTATGCATTCGGTTTTGCCCCCAGAACCGGGTGTGACAGAAGTGGTATCAAAGCTATGCTGACTCTAGGTCATTAGATTAGTTAAAAATGGAAAGCCTAGACTGTTCAAGACATGTTAATTTTATTCTTACAAAATTATTTTATTAACCTTACCTCTTTAAAAATCAACTGAGTTGATATTTTCTTTTATAGATGGTATGTACCATTCAAACCACTCGGATCAACACCAACTACATCCCTCCGCCACGGCAAGTTCCTGTCTACCCAGTGGTAGTCGAGGAAATTCCTGTGGATCTCCCTCGCATTCGGGTGGAGAACGGAGTCATTCTGGAGGACAGCTCGGAGGAGTTTCTGCCTACGCCCACCCCGTTGGCAGAATCACTAGCCTTCGCAGCTGGATCGTCAGTTTCAGCACCGCCAGCACCAGTAGTCCAAGCCCCTGCTCCCGAAGGCGACGACCCAGACGACTCTGGTGACGATGATGAAGACGACGAGGAAGAAGAAGAAGATGAGGAAAACCTCAACGATGAAGCCAACGAAGAACAGTAGGACCACTACGTGGGGTTATGGCCTGTCACTGAACATTACACCTCAATGTTCGAGACAGGGTACTTCCCTAACCTGCTGCAGGATGTTCTGCACGCGTTGGGAACCTACGTCCGACCCCTGTACGAGACCAGGCGAGTGTACGAGCCTCCTCGAGCTTGGTACTACATCACTTGCATTCATGTCAGGGTAATGGATGCAGGTGATAGAGGGTTCAGGACTCTGTCAGCACATGAGTCTCTGGCGCCGCTATCCACCTATGCTGCTTCGGTCAGCGATGCTGCTAGGCGAACTCTGTGGTCTCTCAGCCACACCTACCGGCAGTAGCTGCACAACACGAAGTACAGGCATCTTCCTCTGCGTATTCGTGGAGAGAACCAGACCAGCATTGTTGCATGTGGAGCAAATGAAGATCACCTCAACACCTTAGCTGGTGTGGTGGCAGGTCTTAACATCGACCTGGATAGTGCTACCCTGGACCTCTCTAGGGTACACTTGGAGCTGGAGGATGCACATGTAAGGATCGCAGCCCTGGAAGCTCAGCTTGATGGAAGGAATCCCCCAGAAGTTCAAGTCCCCGCTATGGCGTTATCCCCTCCCCGCAAGAGGATCCACTATGGAGAACCAGGATCCATCACCAGGCTACTTTAGATTTTTCATTTATGTTGTAATAAGTTAGTTTCCACGGTAGACGAAGAACACTTTTCTATTATTACACTATTAACAATAACAACCATGTGATGGCGTTGTTTGAAATGTTTGATTTGGATTTTTGCTTCAGTGTGATGGTCTTATGGAATGATGGCCATAAGAGCGTATAAAAATAATAACAATAAACTTAACATTAATAATAAGCTATTCCCCTTAGAATCTTCTCTACTCCTCACTTACCTCGGGAGTGCACTTTCTAACCGAACAGATGGTGAACACTCGATCAGGTCCCAATAACCATCAGAACCAGCGTGGACAACAGTTACCACCACCACCACCCAATCCCACGATGGATCAGTTCATCGTAGCACAGATGCAACATTTGCGAGGACTTAAAGCTTTGGTACAACAGATTCAGCAGAATCAGCAAAACCAGCAGTACCACAACAACAACACGCACCCCAAGCTAGAGACAAGCGTCGAGACTTTATGAGTCATCACCCGCCCGCTTTCTCTCACGCAGTAGACCCTTTGGATGCTGATGACTGGCTTAAGGTCATTGAAAGAAGTTAGACATCACCTAGTGCAATGACCGAGAGAAGGTCTTGTATGCCTCGGGAAGACTCGAAGGAGTCGCGTCCAATTGGTGGGATGCCTTCACAGCGGCACACGCCAATGTTGATGCCATAAACTAGCAGGAGTTCCAAGTGAACTTCCGTGCTTATCATATTCCCTTGAAAATTATGAAGCTTAAGAAGGAGTTCCTTTCCCTCACTCAAGGGAACATGACCGTCAGTTAGTATCGTGATCGCTTCACCCAGCTTTCACGTTACACCCAAGAGGAAGTGGACACCGACGAGAAGCACAAAGAACGCTTCTTGGAAGGCTTAATTGGACCCTTGAACTACCAGCTACAGAGCCACAGTTTCCCCAATTTCTAGACTTTACTGAACAAGGCAATTGGCCTTGAAAACAAAAGGAAAGAACTATCCGACCACAAGAGGAAGTACCAAGGGCAGACCAGCAGAAATACCCGGCAAAACAACTCCCAAGGTTCCCAGTTTCGCTCCGGAAACCAGAGTGGGAACAACAACTATCAAGCACAACGCTCTGGACAACAAAGTCAGAGGAACAATCAATACCAGAACCAGTAGAGAAGCAACACCCAGACTGACCAAAGGTCTAGTGGGCAACAGCAGAATCGTCAGGGAAGCGCCGTGAACACACCGGCCAAGAACAACAATGCAACTACCCCAGTTCAACCCAATGGTTGTTTCAAGTGTGGCGAACTTGGCCACTATGCCAACAACTGCTCCAGGCGAACCCATAGACACCCTAGAAGAACAACAACCAGAGGAATGACCAGAACACACCTGCTCATGGATCTGCACAGAACAAGACTCCGCAGAACCAGAGTAGAGGAAGAGTCAACCATGTGACAGCGGAATCAGTTCCTGAGGATGCCGACGTGGTGTATGGTATATTTCTTATTAACTCCATACCTGCATCAGTTTTATTTGATTCTGGAGCATCTCATTCCTTCATAACAAATTCATTCATGGAAAAACATAATATACCAAACTATCCCTTAAAGAAGAAACTATTAATTCGATCACCAGGAGGTGAACTTAGAGCCACTAGCTCATGCCCTCAGACTAAGATTGAAATTAGAGGCCTAAACTTTCTAGTAGAGCTGATAATTTTGGAATCAAGTGGAATCAATGTGATACTCGAAATAGACAACTTGACCAAATATGATGGAGTAATATCTTATGCAAGAGGATGGTTACATTAACCAGTCCACAAGGAGAAAGAATTGAAGTCAATGTCAGTATGTCAGCAACAACAAAGACAATGGTGAATCAGTTGGAAGAGAAATCTTTAGAGCATATCAGGATCGTGATATAAAGTTTTCTATTGAACTATTACCCAGAATCGCACCAATTTCAAAAAGAGCTTACCGAATGGATGTCAAAGATTTAATTGAACTGAAGAAACAAATAGAGGAATTACTAGAAAAATGTTTTATTCGCCCCAGTTCATCACCATGGGGAGCCCCAGTTCTATTCGTGAACAAGAAAGATGGTTTAAGAAGAATGTGTGTGGACTATAGAAGTTTGAACGAAGTAACGATTAAGAATAAGTACCCGTTACCTCAGATTGAAGATCTGTTTGATCAGATGAGAGGAGCTACAATATTCTCAAAGATAGATCTAAGATCAGGCTATCATCAGTTGAAGATTCGGCCTGAAGATATACCTAAAACAGCTTTCACTACAAGATATGGAGTATATGAGTTTTTAGTCATGTCTTTTGGACTAACTAATGCACCAGCTTACTTTATGAACTTGATGAATAAAGTATTCATGGAATACCTTGACCAGTTTGTAGTGGTATTCATTGACGACATACTAGTATACTCTCAGAATGAAGAAGCACATGAAGATCATCTGAGATTAGTTCTACATAAGCTTCGCAACAATCAGTTGTATGCAAAATTTTTGAAATGTGATTTTTGGCTAAAGGAAGTTGCTTTCCTAAGTCATATTATCACCAATGGAGGAATCAAGGTAGACCTCAGTAAAATAAGTGAAATACTAAATTGGAGACAACCCACAGATGTGTCTAAGATCAGGAGTTTTCTTGGATTAGCATGATACTACAGAAGATTTATTGGAGGCTTCTCCAAAATAGTGAAACCCCTTACTTCACTATTGAAGAAAGGTAAAGAGTTTAAGTGGGATGAAGCATGTCAGAAATGTTTCAAGGAATTAAAGGAAAGGCTAACCACTGCACCAGTGTTAATAATGTCTGATATTTAGGACCAGAGTTGACGTGTGACTAGCCGTAGTGGCTGACACCTAGGACATGCATCGGTGTGAGAACGTGGCAGAGCGGGTCGTGTTGCCGGCGCGGTCGAGGATTAGCGAGACACGTATCCACAACATGGGGGATGCGCATGTAGTGTGCTACTCGCGGCGGTTTGGTGGTTCAACCTCGAAAAACCACCTAGAGCTATGGATGGCGGGTTTTGCTGAGTTTGGGCCTCAAAACTCGGCGATGGCAGTTCCGGTGGGAATTAGAGACGGCATGTGGCATCATCGCGAAGAGTGAGTCAAGGCAAAGCAACTTCATGTGGAGCGTGTGGCCGTCAAATCAAAATCACAAGAGTTGGTCCATTTCACCCTCGTCTAAGTGGATATGCTTTATGTATCTAGGTGTAGTTTAGGAGGTAGTAATAACCCTATATAAATAGAAGGATGGACTCATTGTTTCAATCGTCTCTTTGGCTATTTGTTTTAGGCTTCTGCTTAGAAAATTTAATTTTTCCTCTCCCTAGTGTACCCGAGATCCACAGATGTTTTGAACTTGCGTCTGTGTTTCTGATCGTCAATAATCTATTCAAAGGAAGGGTGACAGAATCCATCCACCGGGCTAGTTCGACTCGTTTTCTCAGTTTTGTCTCCGCTGAAATTTTGAGTCAATTTTGTTCTTGTGTTCTTCCTTTTCCTCTCTTTATGGATTTGTGAAAATCTTGGAGTTCTTGAGTTGGGGTTTCTCTCTAGGTTTGATTCAGTTTTTAGACCACTTAGAACCTCTGGTTTGCATAGCTTTTTGTTCTGGATTGATCTGAACTTGTTTTGATCAAAAAGGCAAAATCCCAACAAAACCACAAGCATGTTCGTATTTTCAGATCTACAATTGGTCTACAAATTCGGTTGAGTTCAAAATTTATGGAGACCATGAAAACTCATTTGTCAAGGTGTGTGTGTAAAATTTCAGCTCAATCGGAGTCTGTTTGGTTCAGTTTCGCGTTCGAAAACTGAAGTTCGAGTTGGTGAAAACAGCACCGAATAGTGACACGATTTTGGACTAATTCGGGCTTTTCAGTGTCCGATTTGGATCTGTTCGTTTTGTTGATCTCGTGTGAGTCTTAGAAGCATTTTGAAATTATGAGATCACTAGTTGGCTGATGCGCTTTTGGTTTAATCAATTACTTTATCTCAATTAAAGTTAAGTGCTCAATTTAAGTTCCTAGAAGCAAATTTTGATTAGCTTCCATTCACCCTCTTTGGTCCCTCACCGGTCCTTCATTTTTGTAGCTAGGACCATAGGGTATAAGCAACTTGCACTCTACAGACTGCAGTGACTTAGTAAATTTAGTATTTAGTGGTGGAAAGTCACCCACTAAGGGCTAGTTTGGAAGCCACAAAACTGAAGGGATTTGGAGGGACTAAAATCCCTCCTTGAATAAAGGCTACTTTGGGAACCTTAAATCCCCTTCGGAATTGGAGAAGATTGAGGTGAAAATAAACTAATTTCCTCTCCAATCTCCTTCAATCCCCAAGGAGATTTAAGTTTCCAAACTAGCCCTAAGGAGGGGATTTTAACCCCTCCAGTATTTGGACTACCAAACTAGCCCTAATGTAACCATTACAGTACCTCTAAATCTATGGGCCCATTCGTGTAATGGTAGGTTCTTCCCTATAATCTTCAGTTCAAAATTGCACAGGAGTTTGTTGCAACTTATAGACTGGCTTGAATTACAAATAAATAAGAGTCTGTAGCAGCAGTTGTGTGCTAATCCATTTGCTAAAGCTTTCTTCCAGTCTTTACTAGCGTCGAAAGAATCGTGTACAATGCCTATAGTCCTACGTATGACCTACACAATATATGTGTAATACTAACTTCGTTCTCAAATATTTGTCGTCTAGTTCATTTTTGAACTAAAACACGACAAATAAAAAGAACAGGGAGAAGTAGATGAGAAACAGTGCCCGCCTTATCCGTGGCCAAATAATACTACTCCAGGTATCGGCTGATTTATTCATCACAAAACTGCCATATAATCCTCTATCTTAATCTGGCGACCTTTAGTCTTTGTCTGTAGACCACCAAAAATATCCTGATTACTGACTTGAGGACGCCGTGCAGCCGTCACTCATACGAGACCTGGCAACGGAGCATGCAGCTTCTATGTGTAGAAGATGCATTGACGACAAATGGATGCGATTATGTTACTTTTTCTTCGAAACTTTTGGGTTCTTGCACATACGGATGCTTGCAGGAGTAACCTCCACTATCTCATCTTCTTGGATAAACTCTATGCAGTCATCCAAACTGTAGCTTAAAGGTTCATCAAGAACCACTGCAAAATAGGAAACCCGCAGAATTTAGCACTTGGATCAAAACCTAAAGAGTCAATTAGATACAGATGTTGGTATAGTACAGAAGCATTTTCATGTATACATTGTTCATTTCAGAATGACAACCTACATTGCCTGTAATACATGACTATTCCAAGATTTTTACTTTCTGGTTCAAAAGTTTTAGTATTTATTTTGCAGTGGCTAAATTGGGAAGTTTGTCAGAAGAGAACCCACAGTCAGTACATAAATTTCATCATATAAGAGTCAAAAGGATTCAGGTCTGGTAGCAACAAAAAAGGAAAAACCATCAAACTGCCAAGTGCTAAGAGAAAAATCAATTATTACCTGTAGTTTCTTTGTTGGAACGAACATTTGTAGCAGCCTTTTTCTTGCACACATTAATTGCTAAATCACCAGGTCTCTGATGGATACCAACAATTTGACCTTTGTAAACATCCTGCCCTGGTTGGACAAACAACATACCTCTTTCTTGTGCATTAAGAAGTGCATAAGAAGTAGTGCTTCCATCTTCAAAAGCAACCTATGTTGTTTTATTGGAAGTTAGATGCTGGAGAAAATGTAAGAGAAAACCTCACTATTTTTATTTTAAACTTATTCATACCAAGGATCCCTGATCACGTGAGCTAAGATCTCCAGCCCATGGGCCATAGCTGTCAAAGATTGTATTCAATATAGCTCTGCCACGAGAAGCTGTAAGAATTGCATTCCGAAGTCCAATAAGGCCTCTGGTAGGAATCTTGTATTTCAGCAATGTTGTTCCCTCCGTCCTACCATTCAAAATGATTCTCATCAAGGCCACTCAATATCATAAAGCAGAACGCAAAGACTGGAGTATAATATGGTTAACATAAAAGTCAACAATTAAGCTTATCTTAATCGCCTTTTAATTCAAAACTGACTTTTTTCATCAAGTAGATACATTCACCTTTTGCATGATTTTTTACACCTCTCAATAAATAAGATAAATGATTCATAATTAAGGATATCGCAGCTCCCAACAAAATTATGCAAATTGACCATTGTTGAACTCACAGAAAATTGACCAGTCTGTTGGATTTTATTAGTTTGGATAGGTTCACATTGAAGTTTGAGTTTTCCCCCAAATAAAATTGTTCCAAATCCACATGACTCTAAGAGTATTTAATTCAGCTTACTTAGTCCCATACTGTATTCACTTAGACTGGTCCACGGACTATGAAACTTATTTTTAAACCCTTGTTTATAGGGGCCCAAATGGTTCGAATATTTTCTGACCGTATTTGACCCATTTAGAGTTCAGATGTGTCCATATCCGAGTCTGGATATTCAGCATCTGATACTATATCTGTATCCGAATACTCAAATCGCATATGTTAGCTGATATTATCGTATTCGAATCTGAATTTGAAAGAAATATTAAAACAAATGAAATATCAATGATATTTGTCTGTATCCGATCCATTTGCGCCCTTACTCATTTTGTGCTAGTAGTTACAAAAATACTGTGTTAAAAATAACAGAAAAATATGCCATTCAAGGATGGAAGTGCTGGACTGAGGCACTGAACTGGTTGTTCTAGGAAATCAGTTGAAGCCTGATAAATCAGAACACTATTGGCACTAGCCCTTATAGTCATTTCCTATATCAAAATATTATACAGATTGTAACTGAACATTTCACCAATTCGATGAATTGATGAAAGTATGGCACAAACCCGTTAGCTTCCATGTCAACCATCTGTCCACGCCTTTTCCCTAAAAGCTCAACAACTGATCCCATGGACTCCTCTGGGACTTCAACAGCAGCTATCTGGAGCACAGCAACAGCACATATTAGTTAAATGGGAAGTTGGAAGCTGAGGAGACAGGAGTTCCAGGAATAATAAAGTAATAAAAGAAGAGGTTTATTGCTAATAAATCAGTAAATAAATGTATTCCAACTCTATATATACAATAAAGTATATATTTTACCTCATAAGGCTCTAGTAGTTTTCCATCGACTGTCTTGTTTATGACCTTTGGAGGTCCAATCATAAATTCATATCCTTCTCTCCGCCTACAAAGTTCATGTTGTTCTTAAAAACCAGAAGTCACTGAATTAACGACACTACCAAATTTAATTTCTTACATATTTTCTATCAATATTGTGAGATGTAGTGTGCCTCTGCCACTAACAAGAAATGTATCAGCAGTTTCCCCGTCTTCTACTTTCATAGCCAAATTCCTTTCGAGCTCGCGATACAACCTGTCACGGAGATTTCGGCTAGTAACATATTTCCCCTATAATAAAGAGAATGAGAAGATGTAAATTTGTCAGTATTCTATAAAGAGAATAAACAAAATTATAGCATTACACTTAACATGGTATGGTATATTTCACAAATGATGTAACGACATTATCATGGAGGCCAATCATTTACATAATTCATTATGATATAGAAGACATTTAGCTTAAACATATCAACTTTTGGTTTTTATTTTCCTTGTTATATTTATTAAAAAATATTAAAGCATAACAATGCAAAAGTACTTTTATGGAAAATGAACAAATACCATTTTAACATGAAAACTGAGAAAACCTTCTATTATAATTATGGTTTTTAGAAGGATGACTGCACAAATTTAGAACAACGAATACAGAATACAAGAGATCATATGGAGTAACCAGTGTATATTTTATGGATTTCCCAACACTTTAACACAGAAGAGCATGTTAGGAAGTAGATAGAACATATTTTTTGTTATCACTTATCACGGAGGATAGACATACCTCCCGTCCAACAAAAGGTGATGTATTGATGGAGAAAGACATTCTGACTGTTGGCTCCTCCACTTTGATAGTGGGCAATGGTGTTCCTGTAACTTTATCAGCTATAGTTTCCCCGATCTGGATAGTTCAAAGCATACAGAATCATGTTATAAATATGAACTGAAAGATTGAATAATGAATATGAATGCACATACACCTACCATGATATCATCGATTCCACATACAGCACAAATGTCACCAGCACTAACAGATTCAACGGGGGCACGGCTGAAGTTCTGATAAACAAAAAGCTCACTCACTTTACCAACCCTGCAAGCATCGTCTGGTGTACAAACCTGAAAAATGTCTTAATCAACAGAAACTCTACTGCAATAATATGGTAACATGTGAAGAAAATTTTCTAATTTTACTCAAAAGAAGACTTAATAAGATTTTGGAACCAATATATGAAATAAAAATTTTACCAGCCAGAAGGAACCATGTGGCATTGTATATGAGAAGAAATACGTAACAGAAATTGAGTCAAAGAGGACCCAAACTTGGGTGGTGGAGGGTTATACACCCACACCTTCCACGGACTGAGCTAGACTAAGATCCTTCAATAGATGAAATACATATAACGATAAACTGAATCTGAAGACCCAATATATCACATCAGTTTCATTTATAAAACACAAAAATAATAAAACTTGACCCCAAGGGAGGATTGCCCCAACAGCATTGTTTGAGAGACCCCAATCAGTTTGGGCCAGCAAAGGGCCCTGAAGGCTGCATACAGCGAGGGTCATTTTTTAGTGCATCCGGGCACAAACTCAACCGAGGAGCACCACTACTGGGCACATCTAACCACCATCCACCACACATATTTGTGCACCTGCATGCAAAACTGGGAGCCAAACTCACAACTGCCTCAACTGGTTCGTTGCACAACAGTGAACCACCAAGTTATCAGCTTGTTCACATACACAATAATTTCTGACTATATATCACAACATTTGCTCAGGTGCATGTTGGAATCACAAGGATAAAATTCAAAACAGAGTGCACCAAATCAGCTTCTAAAATGTAAGATAAAGAGATGTGGAGGGCTGGAGGCTGCTCTGCCCTCAACCAATCCCAGCAGTACTTTTATTTTATATGATTTGCTTTCCTCACAGACTTCCTCAATTGAGATGAATCATAAGGCGCCAGACCGCCAGTCTCAAATAGAGAAGGCAAAACCCAGGTACTCATAAAAAATGATATACATTTTATTATATTATTGCAAATGGAATTCATCAGCATTGTGGCATCGATTCAGTAATACTTTATTATCCAATATATATGTAGTAAAGAACCATATAACACCTCACTGTAAATGGATATTTTCACTGTATCAAACACAAAGATCAGTAGAAATTTCAATCCCTCTTTTGGTTGAGCCCATCTGTGATACGACAACATTTTTTATATAACTTTCTAACTGGAATGTTCATGTCCGCGTTGTTATGCCAAAACATGCACAAGAAGAGCAGGGTTATACCTTGACCTCCATGCCACGCTGAAGTTCTCCTGCATGCAGCCGTCCAATTGCAATTCTTCCTTTGTGCTCATCATATTCAGTATTAGATACCTTCATTGAAGCCAGCAATTCAGCATGGAAAAATTAATAAAGATATGGAGGCAACGAAAGATAAGTGCAGATATAGGCTGTGAAAACCAATCAATGTTTAGAATCCAGAAAGCCGTCTCAACAGAAAAAATTTCATGACAAAACATTTGGAGCTTTATAAGCATGAATCCTGGAAGAAGCAACAAAACAGACAAGGTATTCATATTATGTGTTTGATGAGTTTCTGTGTTCAAATTAGCAATGGCACCCTCTTAGAAGAAAAGAGTGAGTGTCCTTGTGACAGTGACACTAGTTTGGAAGAGATCAGCTGTGAACATAAATCAAGATTGGAGAATTAGCAGTCCAAGAGTAGAAGTAATAATAATAATAAAACTATTTCTTGATTGTGAATGTTGGAAGTAAGTTATGTTCAACAAAGTTTTCTCTTTTAGTGAATGTCAGATATCAGTCGTTAACAAGAAACACCTATAAATTAATTTTCCATGGCATGGCTTTCAGCATTAGGATAACGTTGTTGCTCATATTTGATGTGTATAATTGGTTAACCATGAAATTAAAGGTTTCACCACAGGTGATGGTACAATAAGAAACAAAACAGAAAGAAAAAAAAAACTACTTCCTCCGTTCTTTTTTATTTGTCGCGGTTTAGTTCAAAAATGAACTAGCGGGTGACAAATATTCAAGAACGGAGGTACTATTTTTCTACAGTTTAGGAAGCACAATTCATGAAATAAACTCGGTAATTGCCAGTAATTGAAAGCATTTTTAGAGAAGCTGCTAAAAGCATATCACCACGACTCATATACATACACTGCATCCTTGAAAATCAAATGTGTGAACTGTGAACAATATTAAAGTACCAACCATGCAAACTAGAAACAGAAAATGATGCACCAGAAATAAAGAATGAAAAGAGTAAAATTTGTAACTCACAAGCATTTGCAGGGCACCATCTTTCTCAACGCGTGGCTCTGGTATGCATCTAAGAATTGCCTCAAAAAGGGGTCCTAGGTCATCAGCTAAATTGTCAGGAGATAGACTGGCCTTTCCTTTAATTCCACTTGCATAGACTGTTTGGAAATCACACTGGCATGTTGAAACAGAACATGAACATGAGGATTAGGATAAGCCGTGTGTTGATAAACTGAAAACAAATTATATGAATAGTAGGATACCATAACTGTTTACCTGTTCATCAGTTGCATTTAATTCAATAAATAGTTCAAATGTTGAATTCACCACAAACTCAGGACGAGCAGTAGGTCTGTCGATCTTGTTTACAACTACAACAACAGCATGTCCAAATTCTAGAGCTTTCTTCAGAACAAACCTTGTCTGTGGCATAGGCCCCTCTACAGAATCAACCTACATAGAAGATAAGCTTCAAAAGTTGAGGTTATATACAATATATACCACATTAGTGGTCTCCCTAATGTTTTTTCTTAAAAAAAGAAGGATATACACATGTTTCCTCAATGTAGATTAATACACAGTTCAGAAAACCAATTTGATAAGGGCTTGGTACCATGCAGCGGAAAAAGGAATATGTACACATAATGCGAGTACAATGTTTGTTTTTTTTTCTCGAATACGCAGGAGAGTTGCGCATCATTTCATTAATAGAAGGAGAGAGAAACAATATTTACAAGAACAGACCACAACATACACCACAGTTACTTCCACAAGCCCTTATCAAATATAGAGTACAATGTTTGATTGAATATATCCAAAAGGCACATCAAAATTTGGTAGCCTCCCATGACTACGTGTGGGAAGACTAACTGCAATAAAGCACATAAGAATCCAAAAAATGTGACAAGTACAAAAATAATGAAAACATGAAACGAGAAAGAAGTCACTGTTTGGGGAATAAAACAAAGCCAAGTAGCTAGTACCACTAGAAGAACTCCTTCCACCATGTTCAGAACACGCTCAACCTCCCCACCAAAATCTGAATGTCCAGGAGTATCAATTATATTGATTTTAGTGCCCTTATAGGTTATTGATGTATTCTTGCTCAGAATCGTGATCCCTCTTTCCCGTTCTAGGTCATTGGAGTCCATTATTCTTTCCTGCACAACTTGATTATCTCGGAAAACCTGCACAAGTTAAGCAATTAGCTTAATCCAATAAGGAGATCACTTCACAGTAAATGCAGTACTCAATTTTGCTACAACATTGTAAGAGAACATTGATCCAATTAAAGTAAGTTCCAGATGGTTTATAATTTATCTTGTCTCCGTTGTTATAAACAACGTTTTAGTTTAACACTGATTTGTAGTCTACTAGTCTTGTAGAGGTAAGGCCCCAGACGGAATAAAGAGACACTACTTTATTTAATAAACAATGCAGATACCTCATTGGAACCAATCAAACTGAGTGAATAAAATTAAGCAATAGGTTTCTGGAGGGTTGTAACGAGGTGACATACTGTCTTTTTTAAGCCAGTATTCAATAAGAAATAAAGTTCTGGTATCATGCTCCACAAGTAAAACCATCTTACTTCCCGAAAATTTAACCAGGGAAGTAAAATTGAAGTTCCATTAATTAGTTTTTATGTACTTATATTATTGCCAATTATGGGACTGCTTCTAGAAGTGTGTATACATATTAAAAAACAAGGGTATTGTTTCAAGGTTTCCAACACAATCTTTTTCTCGGACATAACTCTTGTAAGACAATCGATATGAAAAAGCAACCAGATCATGACAAAACAGTTCGTACCATCCAAATGCAAACCTAACATGTTTGTATTAGACCATTTAAAGCAGTTCTGTTAACTTGCCTACCAAACAACGAAAGTAACAGTAGTTGACTATCCATGCAAAACAAGTAAAAACAATTCAGCCAAAATAAATTCAGATGCTCAGTCTGTATAGGGGCATCACCACTCCCAATGAGAGACAATTAGCATGCTACAACAAAGATACGGAGCAACAGTTAAAAGTACTAATAGTCTTGAATAGGAACATAGGATATATCTGTGAGCATATACATTCAATGGTGGAGAGATTCACTTTTCAATGTATCTCTGATAAACATAATCACAGAGGTAATGAATGCATTACTGGAATGTACCTTGGCTTGCCTTAACATTGAATCCACCAAAGTTGTTTTCCCATGATCAACATGAGCAACAATTGCGATATTCCTCACATCTCTTCTAGTTGCTTGACTACTCTTCCCTGCTGAATAGTCCAGTGAAGATTGTACATTAAATTAGCATTGGTTCTACAGTAAAGAAGGAAAGCTGACACACATAGAGTCATAGACAACAAATTGGCTTGAAGGAAATTTTGGGACAATAGGCACTCACTCAATGCTTCTAGGCAAATTGATATACTTGAAATTCTGAATTTCCACAAAGATGTCCTCCATATGGACCACTACAGCACACTTTGATAAAACCCGATGGTGTACCCGACAATATGATCACTGGCAGAGCTACGTTTGGGCCACACTGGGTCCTCCCCCCCCCCCCTCATCCCACAGCTGCACCGCTGGAAGTTTGCATGCCGTTGCATGTGTGCTGCAACTAATCCTACCTCTCTCGTTGTCCTATGCTTGCTAGGTGCTACACTACACTTGCTGAGAAGTGGATCCCAGCTCGCAAGTATGCAAATCTGCATACAAGCTATTGATTCGTCCATTCTTCTTTAGCGTGATTTTTTTTTCTCATGCTAGTTTTAGTTTTTCGTTGCAGTCTACATAGAACTGGAAAAAAACAAAGATCATTCACACACACCCCACCTCCGCCACTGAATATGACCACCTTGTTAGATAAGTCTGTTGCCAAATAAAGGCCCGAATAGCTGGCAGGTTAGTTTTTTCATTTGTTATCCAGAGCGCATGCAGTCTTCCCTAAAGTCCGCCATGCGCGCGTCGATCGCGGCACGTCCCAGCGGTTTGGGATGGTACTCTGTGTACACGAACGTGCCGCCGTTTATTGGTGGGCACGATGCCCCTGTACTCCTTTGTTTTCATCGCAATCTTGCAATGGAAAACGCTGCTAGTTGACAGCACCAAAACTTGCGAGAGAGTTCATTGTGTTCACAGAGTACAGACTACAGAGGGTGAGAGAGTTCGCCGGCGATCAAACTCTGGCGTTCTACTGACATTTGGTATCGGAGCCAAAGGTTGTTCCAGCCATGGTGCCAGCATCTCCGTTGAGGTCTGCCGGAAGCGACGACGACACTAACAAGCTAGAACGGAGGGGGGCGCGTTCGCCACAACGTCGCCACCCTCACCGTCCAAGTCGATAGCGTACCCGGGGCGTCGGGCGGCGCGAGCGGGTCATCGAGCGAGTAGTCGAGCGCGGCTCGAACTCCATCCAGTATCTGATGCTTTCGCGGACCAACTACCAGGAGTGGGCATTAGTCATGAAGGTGAACCTCTATGCTGCACAATACTATGATGCCATTGATCCCGGTGACTATGACGATCACATCGATCATCTCGCACTCGCAACGCTTCTACGAGGAGTACCATAGGAGCAGTGTTATCCTAAACGGCCGTTTAAACAGTTTACACGCCGTTTAAACGCTACTCAGTAGCTAACCGTGTTGGCCGTTTAATACGTTTAATCTCGTATAATCTGTTTTTTAGTCCGTTTAAACGCCCGTGTAGTCCGATTAAACGCTAAACAGAGGATGACCGACTGTTTACCGTTTAGGATAACACTGCGTATGAGATGTGGAGCTTGCTGGCGAAAAAGAAATCGGCCAGAGGCATGGGAGATAGTACAGACCATGCGGGTCGGCGTCGATCGTGTGCGAGAGGCGAACACACAACAGTTGTGACACGACTTCAACGCCATTGTCTTTAAGCCTGGTGAGTCCGTCTATGACTTTCCAGTACGACTGACCACACTCGCCGACAACCTACGCACACTCGGTGACAGCATCACAGACGTCGAACTCATCAAGAAACTTCTACAGGTTGTGTCGAAGAGGCTCAACTAGGCGGCCATCGCGCTGGATATGCTCCTCGATCTGAACAACACCCCGATCGACGAGGTCGTTGGGCATCTACAAGCATTCGAGCAGCGGATTTAGCCAGAAGCCAGGCAGGTCACGGACTCGCTTGAACGGCTAATGTTGTGCGATGAAGATTGGAAGGCACACCGCAAAACTCGGATCGAGCAGGAGCACGACGGTTCCAGCTCTGGCTCTGGCGCGTGCGGCAAGCGTCGAGACCACGGAGGTAGCGTGGCCACGGAAAAGGCGAATCCCCCAACGCCCCTCCATCAGGCTCCAGCAGGATTCACTTTGACGACAAGTCCCGCAAATACAACAAAACTGACCATTGGGCCAGTACTGCAAGTCCAAGGAGAAAGGGGAGGCGTACATGGCGAAAGCCAATGAGGAGGAACCGGCTCTCATGCTCTCCACGTTGGAGCTGGCCCCGATGGCCTCCATTTCCCTCCACCACCACTCCGACATCGCTCAGACAGCGTGGACAAAGTCACGTTGAACTGGAGGAGGCCAAGGTATTTCTCCACCTTGATGGGCCAGTCGAGAAGGACAACAGCCGTTGGGTCCTCGACATAGGCGCAACAAACCATATGACGGGTTCTCGGAGCGCGTTCGCTGAGCTCAATCCTGCCGTGTGTGGAACCGTGCGGTTCGGTGATGGATCACTGGTGAACATCGAAGGGCGTGGGACGGTACTATTCATGTGCAAGTTCAGCGAGCATCGCGCACTCACCGGGGCCTACTACATCCCGCATCTCACTGCCAACATCATTAGCATCAGGCAATTGGATGATGCGGGGAGCAAGGTCGACATCGAGCACGACATCCTTCGCCTGTTCGACCCAGACCGCCAACTTCTAACCAAAGTATGACGTGCCCCAAACCGCCTCTATTACCTCAACATCGACATCGCCCGGCTGGTGTGCCTAGCGGCGTGCGAAAGCGAGCATGCTTGGCGCTGGCACACGCGGTATGGCCACCTAAACTTCCAGGCACTTCGTCGGCTGTCCTCACAGTCTATGGTGCGTGGCCTACCTCCCATCGACCATGTGAACCAGCTCTGCGACGTGTGCCTAGCTGGAAAGCAAAAGAGGACGTCGTTCCCGCAGCAGTCTGCTCACCGCGCCAACGAACGCCTAGAGCTTGTCCATGGCGACATTTGTGGTCCCATTGAACCCACCACTCCGGGGGGGTAAGAGGTATTTTGTCCTATTGATAGATGACATGAGTCGCTATATGTGGCTCACCCTAATCGCGAGCAAGGATCAAGCTGCTGCTGCCATCAAGAAGTTCAAGGCCCACGCGGAATTGGAGAGCGGGCGAAAACTCAAGGTGCTGCGAACAGATCGCGAGGGTGAATTCACCTCGATCGAGTTCGGTGAGTACATGGCAGATCAAGGCGTCCATCGGCAATTGACAGCCCCTTACTCGCCTCAGCAAAATGGGGTTGTCGAACGCCGAAACCAGAGCGTGGTTTCCACCACAGCATGATAAGGCAAAGGGTGTTCTAGGGATGTTCTGGGGTGAAGTCGTGCATACCGCAGTATACCTCTTGAACCGCTCCTCGACGAAGGCACTGTCCTGGATGACCCCATATGAGGCCTAGCATGGTAAGCAGTCGTCTGTCCATCACCTGAGGACTTTCGGTTGTATTGGCCATGTCAAGAACGTACGTCCTTACCTAAAGAAGTTGTCTGATCGGTCCACGCCGATGGTGATGCTTGGCTACGAGGAAGGAAGCAAGGTGTATCGCTTGTTCGATCCAGTCAGTGAACGGCTACATGTATCGCGGGATGTCGTGTTTGATGAAAGCGCGAGCTGGTACTGGGATACTGCATCGACATCAGATGTTGTCTTCGACTCTTCGAACGGCTCAGCGTCGAGTCTCTGTCCATGCCCGTCAGAGGCAGGGAAAGGGAATCTGCACCGGCATCACCACAACATGCCACGCCTCCACAAGCCTCTCTGGTGCCGGCTACACCGTGCTCGGAGGTTCCACCGTCTCCGCAGGATGGCATCGAGTTCGCGTCCCCACGCTCGTTCGATAACACACTCGACGCAGATGTGGACGACGACGAACCCCAGCGCTACCACCTCGTCAACAATGTCATCAAGGATAGCTCTCCAACTAGGTATGCAACTCGGACACTATTCAACTTTGATGAGCTTCATGCAGTCACCGCCGAGGAACTAGGCTCGTTCAAGGAGGCAGAACGTGCCCCAGGATGGAAGCAAGCTATGAAAGAAGAAATGGACGCTATTATCGCCAATGGGACATGGAGTCTCATTGAGCTCCCCGTGCCATTGGTCTAAAGTGGGTCTATAAGGTGAAGCGGGACCAGCGGGGCGCCATTGTTTACCACAAAGCGCGCTTGGTGGCCAAGGGGTACGTCCAGCTCTATGGAGTGGACTTCGAGGTGTTCGCGCAAGTGGCGCGCCTCGAGTCCGTGCGACTGATGATCGCGATTGCTGCACACCGGAACTGGTCGATCCATCATATGGATGTGAAGTCGGCATTCCTGAATGGAGATCTCAAGGAGGAGGTGTTCGTCACTCAACCACCTGGCTTCGTCGACAAAAACTGCCCCGACAAGGTACTGCGCCTACACAAGGCGTTGTACGGTCTACGCCAAGCTCCTCATGCCTGGAACACCAAGCTGGATGCGACTCTACTCTCCCTCGGGTTCAGGCACAGCAAGAATAAACATGGTGTATACACGCGTGGCAAGGCGCAGAAACGCATGATTGTTGGCATTTATGACGATGATCTCATCATCACGAGCAGCGATGTTGATGAACTCATCATCTACTTCCTCGGCGATGGGCCAATCTCTTGGCAGTAATGCAAGCAGAAGGTGGTGGCCCTCTCGTCATGCGAAGCAGAGTACATTGTGGCGGCTACCACAACCTGCCAAAGCATTTGGTTGGCTCACCTCCTCGCCGATCTGCTCGATGTCAAGGCCATCGCACCAGTCCTTAGGGCTTACAACAAGTCCGCTATCTCCCTAATCAAGAACCCAGTGCATCACGACCGGACAAAGCATATAGATGTGAAGTACCACTACGTCCGGGAGTGTGCAGATCGAGGCCAAATTGATGTTCAGTTCATCGGGACAGTGGAGCAACTCGGTGACATCCTCACGAAGGCTCTTGGGCGCCGAGGAACTGCGCAGCAAAATCGGCCTCACAAAGTTACTCTCTTCCGGCAACATGACTTAGAAGGTGATTTGTTATATAAGTATGTTGCCAAATAATGGCCGGAATAGCTGGCAGGTTAGTTTTTTCATTTGTTATCCAGAGCGCATGCAATCTTCCCTGAAGTCCGCCATGCGAGTGTCGATCGCGGCACGTCCCAGCGGTTTGGATGGCACTCCGTGTACACGAACGTGCCGCCGTTTATTCTGGGCACGATGCCCCTATACTCCTTTGTTTTTATCGCAATCTATGCAATGGAAAACGCTGCCAGTTGACAACACCAAAACTTGCGTGAGTCTCCAGTTCATTGTGTTCACAGAGTACAGAGAGTGAGAGAGTTCGCCGGCGATCTAGTAATCTAGTGACACACCTATCACCAAATTTCATTAAGCGCCAAGCGCTAACTGGTCAATCATGCATTAAATAAGCCTTTGATAGCTATCAGATTTTGTGAAGCTATTTTGCTGCAATGAAGAGAAATGCATCCTTGTGTGAAATGTTCATCTAATTATAGAAACGGGCAAACATAGCTGTAGGCTTCTAGCAATAGGTTGGTCAAACGTTCCGCGAACAGAAAACTGTGCAGCCTGACAGATACAGCTACCAAGTTACGCAATACAACACATTAGAAGCCCACTGAAACGGACTCAGGAGCTCACTATGTTAAATTACTAATCAGAAAATCTAACCTCGATGACGTTCACTGATCAAGCTAAAAAACGTACAACACCGTTCGTGGAATTGACGAATTAGGGAGAGAGGAAGCAGGAGTTGGTTTACCGGAGGGAGCTGGGGAGCTGGCGACTTCCTTGACCTGCTCGAGAGAGGCAGAGGCCCTGAGAGAGCGGGTTCTTCGGCGTCGGAGCGAGCTGGGAGCACGCAGCAGGCACCTTCCGGAGGCGGCGAGGTGCACGGTGCTGGCCGGCGGCGGCGTGGAGCGTCGGGCGGAGGGGCCAGCGCGTAGGATGAGGGTCTGCGTCTGCATGGTGGCCGGTGGTGGAGGGGGTGCCGCGGCGGGTGGCTGCGGATGGGGTTGTGGGGTTTTGTAAGGCGGGCGGCGAGCGGGAGTCGGGAGTGGCGGTGGAGCCCCCGCGGATAGCGGCCACCGGCTACAGGTCTCGGGTGAGTGTGCCGCTGCAAGGGAAGCCACGTCGGCCGCCGGCGCCGAGTAAATTATTTATCGCCTTTTTCCATTTTATTTACCATGAGTATATGCATGGCATTCCTTCCATCGTTTATTATTTTCTCTCGAAAAAAAAAGAATATGTCTTTGCTAGTAAAAGAGAACGAGTACGGAGTTGTTGAGCATAATTGGTACTAGGAATGGCAATGGCTAACAAAACCTGAAACCCGATAGATTTTTACTCCATTAAAACTAGTTTGAGAACTCAATTTTTCCAACTTATTTTTTTTTCTAAGAAAAATTATTTTATTTTCCCTTAGAAAATAGAAATCCCTTAGAAAAATGAAGTTTCCGAACTAGCCTTTAAGGTACGGATTTGGCTCAATATTTATACACGAGTCTTATCGTTTTATTTTATAAACAAACAACAAACTTGTTATCTCCTCTATTTTCTTCCTAATTTTCATCAAATAAATGGTGAATGTATAAGTAGTTGGTGAGAGTGTTGCTTGATTGCTATTATTGTTTTTACTAGCGTTGTATATGTGGTGGATCGATAACTTAGTGCAAGGTCACTTGATTATACAACTTATTATTTGTATTTCATTCTCTCTTCTAATAATTTTTATACCAAATCATGAACTCGTTGTTCATCACATAAATTT
Organism: Zea mays; assembly: GCF_902167145.1. NCBI lineage: Eukaryota > Viridiplantae > Streptophyta > Magnoliopsida > Poales > Poaceae > Zea > Zea mays. The sequence continues at coordinate 131,674,662 of NC_050100.1, read as the reverse complement.
TGGACTATGATCTTATTAATCATTATAATACTTATTGATTATGAGAAGAACTAGCATATTGGATGGGTACCCGCTAACCGATGGATACGGGTTTTGGCAAAATTTCAAACTCGTAACAGGTACGGATTTTTAATGAGTATAGATATTTTTCACGGATACGGGTTTGGGATGGCAAAACCCGGCGGGTTTGTACCCGTTGCCGTTCCTAGACGATCCAACCACATGGCATGGATGGTCCACGCTCTGTACGGTCCGCGATTAAATCAGATCAGGTGAGATATTCTATTTTTTTGTGTGTGTTTATCCAACTAATTACGTGGATTCTATTGGAGAATGCCTAGGTGGATCCAAACCTCCCCTCTATATATATAGAGGGGTACGATCGATTGCGCGCATCACCAATCGAACCAATCAATCATAATCTACTTTATTTCTTTGTCCTTCATCGCATTAGGATTAGGCGTAATTTAGACTTAGCTTAGCTTTATCCCAACCTTCAATCTTCATCCCTCTTCAACTCTATGTCGTCTAGGGACATCCCGAATGGCCTGTCGATCCTAGGACACCCCCTAGAACTCTCCTCCCTAACAGGATCCCTTCTGGGGGTGAGTTCTTGTAATACCCAAATTGTAATTTGTAAGAGATAATATAAAAGGAGAAACAATTTCACTTTATCTATGTGTGAGTTTGACCTTTTTGTACCATTACATGTAAACACCATATTTAAAACAAATAAATGACTAACAAAGGACACTACTAAATCATGCATCATGCTGGTTTCTCATTTTTGTGTGCATTTCGGTGACAATATAAAAATAAGGTGAAAAGAAATATATCAAAGTACAAAGTAGAATTTAAGATATAAAGGAAATTCAGGAATTTAGAAAAAAGAGAAGAAGGAAACAATATTATGTGAGTGAAACGAGTAATAAAAAATATATTATTTTTGTAGTGGATTTGAAGGTGTACATTGGACTCAAATGTGCAACTCCTAAAAGGATTCAAATTCAAATTTGGAATTTAAACTAGAAAGAAGACAAAATAGGAGAAAGGAAATAAAAAAGGGAAACCTTACTGGGCTCGAATCACCCATTTCGGCCCACTAGAGGAAATCACCCGCGCGGCCTAGTTAGCTCCCACGCGCACGATGCCCTGACGTGCGGGCCCTCCTACCATCGCGGGACCTTCCTTATGCGCGCCCAGGGCCACCTGGCTGCGACACTCACTTGCGTCGTTCTCTGACCCGTGGACCCTTGCGGTCAGCTCCGACCTCAACAGAATCCGCGCATGGCGGGCTGCGTTGGCGCAAGTCTAGCGCGCGCGTGAACCGCTTGACCACGTCGGGCGATAAAACCCCAGTCGCCCTTGCCTCCTTCCGTTCCGCAGCACCACAGAGTCCGCAACTAACCTAAATTCCAGAGCCGCCATAGCCATCTACCGCCGTCGCCGATGAATCTCACCAACCCGTGTCGTCTGCCCTCGGCGTTAGGTCGGGAGGTTCGTCTTCGCCTAGGAAAGCCGTCTACGCCTCCAATTCGAGTTGGACACCACCGTGATGCGAGTAATTGCTCGTCGTACTTCTCCATCCGCCGCGGAGTCACTGCGCGTCGTGAATTGACTCTCTGCGCCGCACAAGACTCTGGTATGATGACCCTACTAGCTTCCTTAGGTCCCTAGCTTCATTCTGCATCACTCGTACGGTGTGTGGGCCACTGGCTTGCCGATTGGCTGGTCTCCGGCGATGGCGTCGCCGTGGCGGTGTGGCTGTGCCGTCGTCCGGTAGGGGGGGATCGGGGCAGTTGTTCGCGACCGTTGGATTGGTGTCGAACGGCTCAGATTAGAGATTGCATAACCCTTCGTCGTTTTAAGATCCGAGTCGTCGATCCGGCGTCGTGCGCATCAGATTAGATCTAGGGTCTTTTAAATCATTACTATTAGATATTGATCGGGCGGTCACGAGGGAGAGAGGTTGAGCGACGCTCGGGATCCAATTGTGGCCCTCAGATCTGATCTGAACGACCCTCGTCTGAGAATACCCCTTCGCGGGTACATTTTGCTAAAGAGACCCCGCCCTTTTCATGAATAAACCAGCAGTCCACTCGGCTATGCCCCTGAGTCATGATAACATTTGCGCTAGAGTCCCTGCGTTCTCCAGAAATTGGCGCCCAATCCTGAGAGCACCTAGAGGGGGGTGAATAGGTGATCCTGTAAAAACTTGAAACTTAATGCCACAAAACTTGATTAGGAGTTAGCACAATAAAGCCAAGTGGCTAGAGAGGAGTTCTTGTAAGACACGATAACCACAAGAAGATCAACACAGATAGGCACAGTGGTTTATCCTGTGGTTCGGCCAAGTCCAACACTTGCCTACTCCACGTTGTGGCGTCCCAACGGACGAGGGTTACAATCAACCCCTCTCAAGCGGTCTAAAGACCCACTTGAATACCACAGTGTTTTGCTTTACTTTACTATATCCCGCTTGCGAGGAATCTCCACAACTTGGAGCCTCTCACCCTTACACTTTGATGTTCACAAAGAAGCACGGAAGTAAGGCTGGGATGAGCAACACACAAAAGACACAAAATCATAGCACAAACCGCACACAAGTCGCAACTCGAGCTCACAACACAACCCAAAGAGATCGCTACTCAAATGGAGCTCTAGTTGCTATCAAAAAGAATCGAATGCGCGGAATTGGAGTCTTGGTGCTTAGGAATGCTTAGAGAATGCTTGGTGTTCTCCTCCATGCGCTTAGGGTCCCTTTTATAGCCCCAAGGCAGCTAGGAGCTGTTGAGAGCATTCCCGGAAGGCAATTATTGCCTTCTGTCGCCTGGCGCACCGGACAGTCCGGTGCGGGTTTCTTTCCTTCTTTGGCGAAGCCGACCGTTGGAGATTCAGAGCCGTTGGCGCACCGGACAGTCTGGTGCCCCCTTCTGACCGTTGGCTCTGCCACGCGTCGCGCGCGGATTACGCGGCCGACTGTTGGCCCGGCCGACTGTTGGCTCACCGGACAGTCCGGTGATTTATAGTCGTACACCGTCGTCGAAGTCCCGAGAGCAGCCAGTTGACGGACGCCAGCCTGGCGCACCGGACACTGTCCGGTGCACCCAGACTGCGCAGAGTCTTGGCTGCACAGCCAAGTCTTTTCCAAACTGGTCTTTTTCCTATTTCTAGCACTTAGACACAATACATTAGTCTCCAAAACAATGTACTAAGTCTTAGAAACATACCTTTACTCTTGATTTGCACTTTGTCCATCATTTGGCATAGATTACCACATGAACACTTGTGTTGGCACTCAATCACCAAAATACTTAGAAATGGCCCAAGGGCATATTTCCCTTTCAATCTCCCCCTTTTTGGTGATTTATGCCAACACAACAAAAAGCAATACAAAGATGTGCAACATTAATGCAAATGAGAACACAAATTTGTTTTGAATCAAATTTGGCATATTTGGATCATTCTTTGCCACCACTTGGTTTTGTTTTTGCAAATCAACCTCAATTTCCTATCTCTAAGTCAAACACACTTGTTGAGACATAAAGAGAGTTGTTCCAAGAGAAATTGATCAAAGATTTCAAAAACTCCCCTTTTCCCATAATCAACCATTCTCCCCACAAGATGCCAACTTTTGACAAACGAAACAATAAGAGATTTTTGACAAACCAAAAGCTCTATTCTACTATTTTCAAAATTCTCAAGTGGTAGCTGATCCATTTGTTGCTTTGGCCTTATTTTCTCCCCCTTTGGCATCAAGCACCAAAACGGGATCAATCTTGGCCCTTGAACCCCATTGCCTCACCAAAATCTTCACTCAAGAATTAAAAAGGCAATAAGAGCATGGAGATGAACTTGGAGTTAGTTACTCTTTCATCGGAGTGCAGTGGAAGTCTTGCATGGTCCAAGTCCACCTTTTCCCTTTCAATCCACCTTTGAGACTAAATTAAGAAAACTCAAGCACATGGTTAGTCTCAAAGGGTCAAGTTGTAACACAACTCCCCCTAAATATGTGCATCACTTGCAAATGGACTTATGAGGTCCGGGGAGTGCTTGTACAACTTGAGCACCATACATAAACAACAAAATGCATAAGGAACATGATCAAAAGCATAAACCACATGTATGCTATAAATCAATCCAAGTTCCGCGAATCTAAGACATTTAGCTCACTACGCAGCCTGCAAAAGGTCGACTCATCTAGAGGCTTGGTAAAGATATCGGCTAGCTGGTTCTCGGTGCTAACATAAAACACTTCGATATCTCCCTTTTGCTGGTGGTCTCTCAAAAAGTGATGCCGAATGTCAATGTGCTTAGTGCGGCTGTGTTCAACAGGATTATCCGCCATGCGGATAGCACTCTCATTATCACATAGGAGTGGGACTTTGCTCAGATTGTAGCCAAAGTCCCTGAGGGTTTACCTCATCCAAAGTAGTTGCGCGCAACACTGTCCTGCGGCAACATACTCGGCCTCAACGGTGGATAGGGCAACGAAAGTTTGTTTCTTAGAGCTCCATGACACCAGGGACCTTCCTAAGAATTGGCACGTCCCCGATGTACTTTTCCTATCGACCTTACATCCAGCATAATCAGAGTCTGAATATCCAATCAAGTCAAAGGTAGACCCCTTTGGATACCAGATCCCGAAGCAAGGCGTAGCGACTAAATATCTAAGAATTCGCTTCACTGCCACTAAGTGACACTCCCTTGGGTCGGATTGAAATCTAGCACACATGCATACGCTAAGCATAATATCCGGTCTACTAGCACATAAATAAAGTAAAGACCCTATCATAGACTGGTATGCCTTTTGATCAACGGACTTACCTCCTTTGTTGAGGTCGACATGTCCGTCGGTTCCCATTGGTGTCTTTGCGGGCTTGGCGTCCTTCATTCCAAACCGCTTTAGCAAGTCTTGCGTGTACTTCGTTTGGGAGATGAAGGTGCCGTCCTTGAGTTGCTTCACTTGGAACCCAAGGAAGTAGTTCAACTCGCCCATCATCGACATCTCGAACTTTTGAGTCATCACCCTGCTAAACTCTTCACAAGACTTTTGGTTAGTAGAACCAAATATTATGTCATCGACATAAATTTGGCACACAAATAAGTCACCGTCACAAGTCTTAGTGAATAAAGTTGGATCGGCTTTCCCAACCTTGAAAGCATTAGCAATTAAAAAGTCTCTAAGGCATTCATACCATGCTCTTGGGGCTTGCTTAAGTCCATAGAGCGCCTTAGAGAGCTTACACACGTGGTCGGGGTACCGTTCATCCTCAAAGCCAGGGGGTTGCTCCACGTACACCTCCTCCTTGATTGGCCCATTGAGGAAAGCGCTCTTCACATCCATTTGGAACAGCCTGAAAGAATGGTGAGCGGCATATGCTAGCAAAACACGAATTGACTCTAGCCTACCCACAGGAGCAAAAGTCTCCTCAAAGTCCAAACCTGCGACTTGAGCATAACCTTTTGCCACAAGTCGAGCCTTGTTCCTTGTCACCACTCCGTGCTCGTCTTGTTTGTTGCAGAACTGAAAGGGAATAAGGCTTACACCTATTTCCTAATTGATTTTGGTGGTTGAATTGCCCAACACAAATAATTGGACTAACTAGTTTGCTCTAGTTTATAAGTTATACAGGTGCCAAAGGTTCACACTTAGGCAATAAAATGACCAAGAATTGGGTTCAACAAAGATAGCAAGGGTTAATCGAAGTGTGCCCTGGTCTGGCGCACCGGACTGTCCGGTGTGCCACCGGACAGTGTCCGGTGCACCAGGGGACTTCACGATGAACTCTTCACCTTCGGGAAAATCCAGAGGCGCTCCGCTATAATTCACCGGACTGTCCGGTGTACACCGGACAGTGTCCGGTGCTCCAGGAATGAAGCGTCTCTGGAACTCGCCAGCTTCGGGATTCGCTCTGCTATAATTCACCGGACATGTCCGGTGTGCACCGGACTGTCCGGTGAGCCAGCGGAGCAACGGCTACTTCGCGCCAACGGTCACCTGCAGAGTCATTTAATGCGCGCCAGAGCGCGCAGAAGTCAGGCACGCGCGAAGTGGCGCACCGGACACTCTACAGTGCATGTCCGGTGTGCCACCGGACATCCAAGCGGGCCCAGCAGTCAGGGCTCCAACGGTCGGAACCCAACGGCCTGGTGACGTGGCTGGCGCACCAGACAGTGTCCGGTGGCGCACCGGACTATCCGGTGCGCCATGCGACAGCAGCCTCCACCAAACGGCTAGTTTGGTGGTTGGGGCTATAAATACCCCAACCACCCCACATTCAAGTTATCCAAGTTTTCACACTTCCAACCACTTACAAGAGCTAGGCATTCAATACAAGACACACCCAAGTGATCAAATCCTCTCCCAATTCCACAAAAGCATTAGTGACTAGTGAGAGTGATTTGTCGTGTTCTTTTGAGCTCTTGCGCTTGGATCGCTTTCTTCTTTCTCATTCTTTCTTGTGATCAATACTCACTTGTAACCAAGGCAAGAGACACCAATTGTGTGGTAGTCCTTGCAGGGAAGTTTTGTTCCCGGTTGATTTGAGAAGAGAAAGCTCACTCGGTCCGAGGGACCGTTTGAGAGAGGGAAAGGGTTCAAAGAGACCCGGTCTTTGTGACCACCTCAACGGGGAGTAGGTTTGCGAGAACCGAACCTCGGTAAAACAAATCCGCGTGTCTCACTCTTTTATTCGCTTGCGATTTGTTTTGCATCCTCTCTCTCTCGGACTCGATTATATTTCTAACGCTAACCTGGCTTGTAGTTGTGATTAACTTTGTAAATTTCAGTTTCGCCCTATTCACCCCCCCTCTAGGCGACTTTCAATTGGTATCAGAGCCCGGTGCTTCATTAGAGCCTAACCGCTCGAAGTGATGTCGGGAGAACACGCCAAAAAGAAGATGGAGACCGGCGAAAAGCCCACTACAAGCCACGGGAAAGCTTCATCGGAAGAGTCCCGCAAAAAGGGAAAGGGGAAGGAGAAGAAAGCCTCTTCCCACAAGTCGCATCGGAGTGGCGACAAGAAAAAGAAGATGAGGAAGGTGGTCTACTATGAGACCAATACTTCATCACCTTCCACCTTCAGCTCCGACGCGCCCTCCGTAACTTCTAAGCGCCATGAGCGCAAGAAGTTTAGTAAGATTCCCTTACACTACCCTCGCACCTCTAGACATACTCCATTACTTTTCGTTCCATTAGGCAAACCGCCAACCTTTGACGGTGAAGATTATGCTAGGTGGAGTGATTTAATGAAATTTCATCTAACCTCACTCCACAAAAGTATATGGAATGTTGTTGAGTTTGGAGCACAGGTACCATCCGTAGGGGATGAGGATTATGATGAGGACGAGGTAGCCCAAATCGAACACTTCAACTCCCAAGCCACAACCATACTCCTCGCCTCTCTAAGTAGGGAGGAGTACAACAAGGTGCAAGGATTAAAGAGCGCCAAGGAAGTTTGGGACGTGCTCAAGACCGCGCACGAGGGTGATGAACTAACCAAGATCACCAAGCGGGAAACGATCGAGGGGGAGCTTGGTCGCTTCCGTCTTTGCCAAGGGGAGGAGCCTCAAGACATGTACAACCGGCTCAAAACCTTGGTGAATCAAGTGCGCAACCTCGGGGGCAAGAAATGGGATGACCACGAGGTGGTTAAGGTTATTCTAAGATCACTTATTTTCCTTAACCCTACTCAAGTACAATCGTGGTAATCCTAGATATACACTAATGACTCCCGAGGAGGTAATCGGGAATTTTGTGAGCTTTGAGTTTATGATCAAGGGCTCACGGAAGATCAACGAGCTTGACGGTCCCTCCACGTCCGAAGCACAACCGGTTGCATTCAAGGCGACGGAGGATAAGAAGGAGAAGTCTACACCAAGTAGAACACTCATCGACGCCTCCAAGCTCGACAACGAGGAAATGGCGCTTGTCATCAAAAGCTTCCGCCAAATCCTCAAGCAAAGGAGGGGGAAAGATTACAAGCCCCGCTCCAAGAAGGTTTGCTACAAGTGTGGTAAGCCCGGTCACTTTATAGCAAAATGTCCTATTTCTAGTGACAGTGACAGGGACGACGACAAGAGGGGAAGAAGAAAGGAGAAGAAGAGGTACTACAAGAAGAAGGGCGGCGATGCCCATGTTTGTCGCGAGTGGGACTCCGACGAAAGCTCTAGCGACTCCTCCGACGACGAGGACGCCGCCAACATCGCCGTCACCAAGGGACTTCTCTTCCCCAACGTCGGCCACAAGTGTCTCATGGCAAAAGACGGCAAAAAGAAAAAGGTTAAATCTAAATCCTCCACTAGATATGAATCCTCTAGCGATGATAATGCTAGTGATGAGGAAGATAATTTGCGTACCCTTTTTGCCAACTTAAACATGCAACAAAAAGAAAAATTAAATGAATTAATTAGTGCCATCCATGAGAAGGATGATCTCTTGGACTCCCAAGAGGACTTCCTAATCAAGGAAAACAAAAAGCATGTTAAAGTTAAAAATACTTATGCTCTAGAAGTTGAAAAATGTGAAAAATTATCTAGTGAGCTAAGCACTTGCCATGAGACCATAGACAACCTTAGAAATGAGAATGCTAATTTGTTAGCTAAGGTTGATTCTATTGCTTGTAATGTTTCAATTCCCAATCTTAGAAATGATAATGATAATTTGCTTGCTAAGATTGAAGAATTGAACTTATCTATTGATAGCCTTAGGAATGAAAATGAAAAATTAATTGCCAAGGCTAAAGATTTTGATGTTTTCAATGCTACCATTTCCGACCTTAGAAGTAAAAATGATATATTGCATGCTAAGGTTGTAGAATTAAAATCTTGCAAACCATCTACATCTACCGTTGAGCACACTTCTATTTGTACTAGATGTAGAGATGTTGATGTTAATGCTATTCATGATCACATGTCTTTAATTAAACAACAAAATGATCATATAGCTAAACTAGATGCTAAAATTGCCGAGCATGAACTTGAAAATGGAAAATTTAAATTTGCTCGTAGTATGCTTTATAGTGGGAGACGCCCTGGCATTAAGGATGGCATTGGCTTCCAAAAGGGGGACAATGTCAAACTTAATGCCCCTCCTAAGAAATTATCTAACTTTGTTAAGGGCAAGGATCCCATGGCTCAGGATAACGAGGGTTACATTTTGTGCCCTGTCGGCTATCCTGAGAGTAAAATTAGGAGAATTCATTCTAGGAAGTCTCACTCCGGCCCTAACCATGCTTTTATGTATAAGGGTGAGACATCTAGTTCTAGGCAACCAACCCATGCTAAGTTGCCTAAGAAGAAAACTCCTAGTGCATCAAATGATCATGACATTTCATTTAAAACTTTTGATGCATCTTATGTTTTAACTAACAAATCCGGCAAGGTAGTTGCCAAATATGTTGGGGGCAAACACAAGGGGTCAAAGACTTGTGTTTGGGTACCCAAATTTCTTGTATCTAATGCCAAAGGACCCAAAACCATTTGGGTACCTAAAGTCAAGAACTAAACATGTTTTGTAGGTTTATGCATCCGGGGGCTCAAGTTGGATAATCGACAGCGGGTGCACAAACCACATGACAAGGGAGAAGAAAATGTTCTCCTCCTACGAGAAAAACCAAGATCCCCAACGAGCGATCACATTCGGGGATGGAAACCAAGGTTTGGTCAAAGGATTGGGTAAAATTGCTATATCTCCTGACCATTCTATTTCCAATGTTTTTCTTGTAGATTCTTTAGATTACAATTTGCTTTCAGTTTCTCAATTATGTCAAATGGGCTACAACTGTCTTTTTACTGATGTAGGTGTCACTGTCTTTAGAAGAAGTGATGATTCAATAGCATTTAAGGGAGTGTTAGAGGGTCAGCTATACTTGGTAGATTTTGATAGAGCTGAACTCGACACTTGCTTAATTGCTAAGACTAACATGGGCTGGCTCTGGCATCGCCGACTAGCACATGTTGGGATGAAGAATCTTCATAAGCTTCTAAAGGGAGAGCACATTTTAGGACTAACAAATGTTCATTTTGAGAAAGACAGGATTTGTAGCGCGTGTCAAGCAGGGAAGCAATTTGGTGCCCATCATCCACACAAGAACATCATGACAACTGACAGGCCACTGGAGCTCCTACACATGGATCTATTCGGCCCGATAGCTTACATAAGCATCGGCGGGAGTAAGTACTGTCTAGTTATTGTGGATGATTATTCTCGCTTCACTTGGGTATTCTTTTTGCAGGAAAAATCTCATACCCAAGAGACCTTAAAGGGATTCTTAAGATGGGCTCAAAATGAGTTCGGTTTAAGGATCAAGAAAATTAGAAGCGACAACGGGACGGAGTTCAAGAACTCTCAAATTGAAGGCTTCCTTGAGGAGGAGGGCATCAAGCATGAGTTCTCTTCTCCCTACACGCCACAACAAAATGGTGTAGTGGAAAGGAAGAATAGAACTCTATTGGACATGGCAAGAACCATGCTTGATGAGTACAAGACTTCGGATCGGTTTTGGGCCGAGGCAGTCAACACCGCTTGCTACGCCATCAACCGGTTATATCTACACCGAATCCTCAAGAAGACATCATATGAACTCCTTACCGGTAAAAAGCCCAATATTTCATATTTTAGAGTCTTTGGTAGCAAATGCTTTATACTTGTTAAAAGAGGTAGAAAATCTAAATTTGCTCCTAAGACTGTAGAAGGCTTTTTACTAGGATATGATTCAAACACAAGGGCATATAGAGTCTTTAACAAGTCCTCGGGACTAGTTGAAGTTTCTTGTGACGTTGTGTTTGATGAGACTAACGGCTCTCAAGTAGAGCAAGTTGATCTTGATGAGATAGGTGATGAAGAGGCTCCGTGCATCGCACTAAGGAACATGTCCATTGGGGATGCGTGTCCTAAGGAATCCGAAGAGCCTCCAAATGCACAAGATCAACCATCCTCCTCCACGCAAGCATCTCCACCAACTCAAAATGAGGATGAGGCTCAAGTTGATGAAGGAGAAGATCAAGCAAATGAGCCACCTCAAGATGACGGCAATGATCAAGGGGGAGATGCAAATGATCAAGACAAGGAGGATGAAGAACCAAGACCACCACACCCAAGAGTCCACCAAGCAATCCAACGAGATCACCCCGTCGACACCATCCTCGGCGACATTCATAAGGGGGTAACCACTAGATCTCGTGTTGCACATTTTTGTGAGCATTACTCTTTTGTTTCCTCTATTGAGCCACACCGGGTAGAGGAAGCACTTCAAGATTCAGATTGGGTGGTGGCGATGCAAGAGGAGCTCAACAATTTCACGAGGAATGAGGTATGGCATTTAGTTCCACGTCCTAATCAAAATGTTGTAGGAACCAAATGGGTTTTCCGCAACAAGCAAGACGAACATGGTGTGGTGACAAGGAACAAAGCTCGACTTGTGGCCAAAGGATACTCCCAAGTCGAAGGTTTGGATTTCGGTGAAACCTATGCACCCGTAGCTAGGCTTGAGTCAATTCGTATATTATTAGCCTATGCTACTTACCATGGCTTCAAGCTTTATCAAATGGACGTGAAAAGTGCCTTCCTCAATGGACCGATCAAGGAAGAGGTCTATGTTGAGCAACCTCCCGGCTTTGAAGATAGTGAGTATCCTGACCATGTGTATAAACTCTCTAAGGCGCTTTATGGGCTCAAGCAAGCCCCAAGAGCATGGTATGAATGCCTTAGAGATTTCCTTATCACTAATGGCTTCAAAGTTGGAAAGGACGATCCTACACTCTTTACCAAAACACTTGAAAATGATTTGTTTGTATGCCAAATTTATGTTGATGATATTAAATTTGGGTCTACTAACGAATCTACATGTGAAGAGTTTAGTAGGATCATGACACAAAAATTCGAGATGTCTATGATGGGGGAGTTGAAGTACTTCTTGGGATTTCAAGTGAAGTAACTCCAAGAAGGCACTTTCATTAGCCAAACGAAGTATACTCAAGATATTCTAAGCAAGTTTGGGATGAAGGATGCCAAACCCATCAAGACATCCATGGGAACAAATGGGCATCTCGACCTCGACGAGGGAGGTAAATCCATGGATCAAAAGGTATACCGGTCGATGATAGGCTCTTTACTCTATTTATGTGCATCTCGACCGGATATTATGCTTTCCGTATGCATGTGTGCAAGATTCCAAGCCGACCCTAAGGAAGCTCACCTTACGATCGTAAAACGAATCTTGAGATATTTAGTTTATACTCCTAAGTTTGGGCTTTGGTATCCTAGGGGATCCACTTTTGATTTAATTGGTTATTCGGATGCCGATTGGGCGGGGTGTAAAATCAATAGAAAGAGCACATCGGGGACTTGCCAGTTCTTGGGAAGGTCCTTGGTGTCTTGGGCTTCAAAGAAGCAAAATTTCGTCGCTCTTTCTACCGCTGAAGCCGAGTACATTGCCGCAGGCCATTGTTGCGCGCAACTACTTTAGATGAGGCAAACCCTTAGGGACTATGGTTACAAATTAACCAAAGTTCCTCTTCTATGTGATAATGAGAGTGCAATCCGCATGGCGGATAATCCCGTTGAGCATAGCCGCACTAAACACATAGCCATTCGGTATCACTTTTTAAGGGATCACCAACAAAAGAGAGATATCGAGATTTCATACATTAATACTAAAGATCAATTAGCCGATATCTTTACCAAGCCACTTGATGAACAAACCTTTAACAAACTTAGGGATGAGCTAAATATTCTTGATTCTAGGAACTTCTTTTGTTAATTTGCACACAAAGCTCTTTCATATACCTTTGATTGTCTCTTTCATATGCTATGACTAATGTGTTTTCAAGTCTATTTCAAACCAAATCATAGGTGTATTGAAAGGGAATTGGAGTCTTCAGCGAAGACAAAGGCTTTCACTCCGTAACTCATCCTTCGCCGTCACTCCGGGCAACTCTCCATCTTTGGGGGAGAGAGCCTAAGTACAAAGCAAAAGGACTCCGTCTTTGGTATAATCTTCACTCATATGTTTTATTTTGCCAAAGGGGAGAAAGTAGTTAAAAGGGCTCTAATGATTCCGTTTTTGGCGATTTATGCCAAAGGGGGAGAGAGCATGAGCCCAAAGCAAAAGGACCGCACCACCACCAATTTCAAAATTTTGGTTTTCAATTGGTACTAATTTTAGAAAGAGTTTTTTCAATTAGTATGATTTTCAAATTGGTATCTCTTTGTGTTCAAAAGAGGAAGAGAGTAGTATTTTCAAAATCAATATCTTAAAACCCTCTTGAACACTAAGAGGAAGAATTTATCAAGGGGGAGTTTTGTTTAGTCAAAGGAAAAGAATTTGAAACAAGGGGAGAAAATTTCAAATCTTGAAAATGCTTCGCAAAATCTTATTCATTTACCTTTGACTATTTGCAAAAGAACCTTGAAAAGGATTTACAAAAGAATTTGCAAAAACAAAACATGTGGTGCAAGCGTGGTCCAAAATGATAAAAATGAAGAAATAATCCATGCGTATCTTATGAGTAGTTATATTGGCTTAATTCGAAGCAACCTTTGCACTTACTTTATGCAAACTAGTTCAATTATGCACTTCTATACTTGCTTTGGTTTGTGTTGGCATCAATCACCAAAAAGGGGGAGATTGAAAGGGAATAAGGCTTACACCTATTTCCTAATTGATTTTGGTGGTTGAATTGCCCAACACAAATAATTGGACTAACTAGTTTGCTCTAGTTTATAAGTTATACAGGTGCCAAAGGTTCACACTTAGCCAATAAAAAGACCAAGAATTGGGTTCAACAAAGAGAGCAAGGGTTAATCGAAGTGTGCCCTGGTCTGGCGCACCGGACTGTCCGGTGTGCCACCAGGTAGTGTCCGGTGCACCAGGGGACTTCACGATGAACTCTTCACCTTCGGGAAATGTAACACCCTAAAACCCTATTTTGGGATCTAGAGAAAATTCATCTCAGGAATTAAATAAAAATGTTTTCTAAGAAAAGATGGGAGAAAATAATCATCATAAGACTAGAGGTACTTTTTGAATAAACTATATAAATAAAATACTTGTAAAGAAATATATCCAACCTAAGGTAATTCTTTATATTGAACCTTACCTTTCACAAAAAGATATATAATGAATATTTTTATTCTTCTAAATTAAACTTTTTAGCTTTGATCACATATTCAAAATTATTTGTGTATTGCATATGTGAACCAAGACTTAGATAAATAAATTGGAGAATTTTTATACTAGTGTTTTTGTTTGTGAATTAAAAACCTAAATTTAAAATCTCAACTGCAGATTTGAATTCAATTTTGAATTTGGATAGCAAATAGGAAAAAAAAAGAGAGATATCGAGATTCCACATGGCGGATAATCCCGTTGAGCATAGCCGCACTAAACACATAGCCATTCGGTATCACTTTTTAAGGGATCACCAACAAAAGAGAGATATCGAGATTTCATACATTAATACTAAAGATCAATTAGCCGATATCTTTACCAAGCCACTTGATGAACAAACCTTTAACAAACTTAGGGATGAGCTAAATATTCTTGATTCTAGGAACTTCTTTTGTTAATTTGCACACAAAGCTCTTTCATATACCTTTGATTGTCTCTTTCATATGCTATGACTAATGTGTTTTCAAGTCTATTTCAAACCAAGTCATAGGTGTATTGAAAGGGAATTGGAGTCTTCAGCGAAGACAAAGGCTTTCACTCCGTAACTCATCCTTCGCCGTCACTCCGGGCAACTCTCCATCTTTGGGGGAGAGAGCCTAAGTACAAAGCAAAAGGACTCCGTCTTTGGTATAATCTTCACTCATATGTTTTATTTTGCCAAAGGGGAGAAAGTAGTTAAAAGGGCTCTAATGATTCCGTTTTTGGCGATTTATGCCAAAGGGGGAGAGAGCATGAGCCCAAAGCAAAAGGACCGCACCACCACCAATTTCAAAATTTTGGTTTTCAATTGGTACTAATTTTAGAAAGAGTTTTTTCAATTAGTATGATTTTCAAATTGGTATCTCTTTGTGTTCAAAAGAGGAAGAGAGTAGTATTTTCAAAATCAATATCTTAAAACCCTCTTGAACACTAAGAGGAAGAATTTATCAAGGGGGAGTTTTGTTTAGTCAAAGGAAAAGAATTTGAAACAAGGGGAGAAAATTTCAAATCTTGAAAATGCTTCGCAAAATCTTATTCATTTACCTTTGACTATTTGCAAAAGAACCTTGAAAAGGATTTACAAAAGAATTTGCAAAAACAAAACATGTGGTGCAAGCGTGGTCCAAAATGATAAAAATGAAGAAATAATCCATGCGTATCTTATGAGTAGTTATATTGGCTTAATTCGAAGCAACCTTTGCACTTACTTTATGCAAACTAGTTCAATTATGCACTTCTATACTTGCTTTGGTTTGTGTTGGCATCAATCACCAAAAAGGGGGAGATTGAAAGGGAATAAGGCTTACACCTATTTCCTAATTGATTTTGGTGGTTGAATTGCCCAACACAAATAATTGGACTAACTAGTTTGCTCTAGTTTATAAGTTATACAGGTGCCAAAGGTTCACACTTAGCCAATAAAAAGACCAAGAATTGGGTTCAACAAAGAGAGCAAGGGTTAATCGAAGTGTGCCCTGGTCTGGCGCACCGGACTGTCCGGTGTGCCACCAGGTAGTGTCCGGTGCACCAGGGGACTTCACGATGAACTCTTCACCTTCGGGAAATGTAACACCCTAAAACCCTATTTTGGGATCTAGAGAAAATTCATCTCAGGAATTAAATAAAAATGTTTTCTAAGAAAAGATGGGAGAAAATAATCATCATAAGACTAGAGGTACTTTTTGAATAAACTATATAAATAAAATACTTGTAAAGAAATATATCCAACCTAAGGTAATTCTTTATATTGAACCTTACCTTTCACAAAAAGATATATAATGAATATTTTTATTCTTCTAAATTAAACTTTTTAGCTTTGATCACATATTCAAAATTATTTGTGTATTGCATATGTGAACCAAGACTTAGATAAATAAATTGGAGAATTTTTATACTAGTGTTTTTGTTTGTGAATTAAAAACCTAAATTTAAAATCTCAACTGCAGATTTGAATTCAATTTTGAATTTGGATAGCAAATAGGAAAAAAAAGAGAGAAAAATATAAAAAGGAAAGGTCATACCTGCGCTTGGGCTAATTTCGTTCCTTTCGGCCCAGTTGCCAAATTCTGCTGCGCGGCCCATCACGGTCGTCCACGCGCACTGTGGTAGGCACCGACACCCCTACCCCACGCGTCAGCCGCCCTGTCACGTGCCTCCTCTGTTAACCACTTCCGCGTGGGACCGCCGCGTCAGGTCGACTCATTCCTATCCGCGCGCTCGGGTGAAACAGAAGTCGCCGTCTTCCTCGCGGGCTCTCTAGTGCCAGCTTGGGTAAACACTTCCCCGCCAGCCTCCGCGTCCTTGGGAGCTCCGCGTGATCGCCGCCAGGTGGGACCCGTAGGTTAGGTTCGCGCTCATCTAGCACGCGGACTCCGTCAGCTCCACTCTTTCCCCCTCTCAACTACTTCCACGGTGCGCTCGGCTGGAAATCCGCCGATGATTTCGGCATGGCGCCCGCGCACGCCACCGTGACCGCACCTATCCGGCCGTATAAACCCCCTCACGGCACCGGCAACGTTGGAGAAATCACGAGCTCGAACCGGCGGGATCTGAGCTCAGGTTGACCACCGCCGCCGTCGGGATTCCTCCGCCACTGCAGTCGGCCGTTGGGCGGATTCGCGAAGGTGCATTTTGAGCGTTCATCGGGAGCGGGTTTCGGCGGGACGGCCGCGGTCGATTCGGACATTTGAGCAGGGCTGAGTTCGCGGAACTAGGCTGGGAGCATCTCCGGGACGCCTGGGTGCAGTGCGAATTTCTCGTCGTCGCTCTTTTGCCGCCGCAGGGCTGTGGCGTCCCGTGGCCTGGGATGTTGGGCACGCAACTCAAGGTATGGATGTCTCCCCTGGATTCATGTTGGCCGCCGCTTAGTCTAGGTTTGATTAGTCTGGGTAATAGACCATAGAATCACCGTGGACTTATGGCCGAACCCGTTTCGCCGTCGTGGATCTGTGCTGAGTGGTAGGCAAGTCCCCCCCACGGCACCACCGCCAGTAGGCATCCTTCTACTGTGTTTGCCAATATCTCCTCCCCCTATTTCTGTATTCATGTTGGATTTGGGGGGGGGGGCACGGGCACGCCGAATCGTCTAGCTACGGCGAGCTCATCGGCGGTGCTTCGGTTGCTTTCTCCCTGTTGCGACCGAGAGGTGGAAGACGACCCCCCCTGTCCGTTGGTTTCTGATGAGCGGTGGGGATTTGGCCTGCGGCACGGCTCGGCCAGGATGTGTGGCTGGCCGTTGGATGGGAATCGGACGATCGTAAGACCCCGATACCCCTTCGGCCGGTACTAATTGCAAAAGAGCCCTTGTCTTTATTAAAAATAAACCCGCGGTCCATAGCTGCTGTGCGCTGAGTCACAGAATTCTTGCGCAGTAAACCCTAAACTTTCTGATTTTAGTAGCTCGGTCCAGATGATAATAAAACTGGGAAAATCATTTAGAAAATGATTTTTAATGTGAAAATAATTGTTAGAACTTGTTTAATTCATAGAAAATTCATATTATATCCAAATTAATTCATTCCAATTTATATAATTTTGTAATATTATTGTTCATCCTTTAGTACCACTGTTTTTACAGGAGAATCACATTAAAATTTATATCCCATTTAATCTTGTACAAAACACATAGAATCTTCAGAAAATCATAACTCCTCCGTTTTAACTCCGATTTAATCCGTTCAAGTTCCGTTAGTCTCGTAGCAAAGCGTAGATTATTATCATGCAGTATGTACTTATGTGTGGTGTGATGTTAATTTTGTCTATACCATGTCTGTTTGTATTGCTACGACTAGCGCGAGGTTTCGAGGATCTGAAGAATCACCCTGGTAACTGGAATCTCAAGTCCCAGGCAAGTTGTGCCCTTGATCACTTCTTTTTACCCAGCCATGTTCTGATTAATCATAATGATCTGCATAGGTTAATTTTGATGGGACCCAATAGGTTACCCTAGTTTGATTATCTTTATACCTTGTTACCACTGAACTTTTTGGGTAGTACTTACTAGTGCTTTATGTGGTTTTGGGTATGAAGATACATTACTCATGATTATACTTTTGTTATCCGTTGTTATTTATCGTTCATGATAAGATCATTATGTTAATTGGAACATGGAGCGACCACCCGGGAAAACAGTGCTACCACAAGGGTATAATGGGACGCCCTTGGCTGATTAATTAGGAAAGCTAGTGGAGGACTACCTTACCCGAAAGGGGCAAGGGCAGTAGGGGAGTGGTCAGTGTAGGGAGGCCCTCGGGAGGATTTTGCTGCGATGGCGGTCCTGCAAGGGATTCCTGCATTGGAGCTTCCTATAAACTGTAGCGGGTTTTCTGAAGCTAGTGGAACTTTGTAAAGGCCTCGTAGTGTTACCCTGCCTCGCCTCCTCGGTAGAGGTGTATGGGAAGTCGCGATCCCTTGGCAGATGGGTAACATGACTTGTGGGTAAAGATGCGCAACCTCTGCAGAGTGTAAAACTGGTATACTAGCCGTGCTCACGGTCATGAGCAGCTCGGACCCTCACATGATTAATTTATGGAACTTAAATTCAATTTGTCATATGCATTGCATCGCAGGTGAGGTTGTTACTTTTGTTCTACTACTTAATTGGGTTGGTATTTACTTATACTTAGTAATTGCTAATAAAATTTTGACCAACTTTAAAAGCAATGCTCAGCTCTAACCATCCTTTTTGGTAAGCCTTACACTTCACATGAACTCCCACCTTTGGCGAGTTCATTCACATTATTCCCCACAACTTGTTGAGCGATGAACGTATGTGAGCTCACTCTTGCTGTCTCACACCCCCCCCCACAGGTCAAGAGCAGGTACCACAGGATGAGGCGCGTGGAGGATGCTGTGATGAGTTCGTGAGTGGTCTAGGTCGTCGTCTCCCAGTCAACTTTGGGTTGCTGGACCGTTGTCTCCTTATAATGTAATTATTTATTTTGTATAGAACTCCTATTATATAGTAAAGATGTGACATTCGATCCTGTGCCATGATTCATCATATGTGTGAGACTTGGTCCCAGCACACCTGGTGATTATGTTCGCGCCCGGGTTTTGGACCCCTAAAATCCGGGTGTGACAGAAGTGGTATCAGAGGAATGTTGACTGTAGGACGAAACCTAGATAGAACTGGACAACCCTTATCTACTTACCTTACTCTAATTCTTTCCATACTTTCCTTGATCTTGTCTCACCTTCTACTGTTCTACTCTGATTAACCTTGCCTTTGCTACACTGATTCTTTTGTAAACTTATCTTAATCTTTTCCCATCCATTTCCGCTTTACTCTGATTATTCTTACCTATTCACTTCTAAAGACAAAAGTGGATTTCACACTTTGAAATCCTGTGCCTAAAGTGATTTTAGGAATAGGAAACCTACTCTTAGGAACAAAAACAAAACTATTTTATCTATACGCTTGAGTGTTTGTTCTTATGATACATGTCTGATTTGGATCTTTGATTGAGTGTGATTAGTTGTGGAGTAATGTCCACAATTACATCTACGTATACGTATAGATATAAATAAATAAAATTCATGAGATAAATAAACAACTTAAATTATCCTCCATTAAAGTATACCTATTTTATATAGATCCATCTTATCTTAAAAGATTCTCTCTTATCTTGATAGATCCATTTTATTTTAAAAGATTCTCTCTAATCTTAAAAGATTCTTTCTTATCTTAATAGACTCATCTCATCTCGAAAGAATTTTCATCTTATCCTAATCGATCTAACTGACCTCAAAAGATTCTATCTCATTTTTAGAGACTCACCCTATCCTAATAAGCATACTTATCCCCACCACTTTGCTCATCTCATGACAGGGTAACAAACATGATCCATTCTAAAATAAAATAAGCAGATCTTATCTAGATTAATCTAGTCATGCCTAGACCCCATTCAACCTAAACTGATCCAAAATTAATTAGGTCTTATTTAGTCAAATCTAGTTATGCTAAACTACTCTAGTTTCCATCTAATCTGAACTAACCCAATGTGACCCACTCAAACAGATTAGTTAATACTTGTAACATGGATTAGACCCTATCCATCTATTCTAACGTGATTCACTCGGCACTAAATTAAGAGTAACCGACCAACTCAACAATGAGCAAAAGAGTTAACCCAACCCATAGGGTCATGATGAATGGTATAATCTATCTATCCCCACCTAACATCAAACAAACTTTAATCTACATCATGTAGTCTATCTTACCCACATCTATATTAATCCTATTCCCCCAACTCCGACAAAATACACTAACCTCGAATCAATGAGACTAAGACTTGAAAAGGGCAAGATCAACCTCGGAGAGAAGTCAAACTCGATCTTCAGAGGCATTACCACCCAACAAGTTCTTTCTCACCGTAAACTTTCTTACCCCAGGCTATTCTTGCCCTAACCTATCCATCTCTTGTATTTGACATAATATGTAGCTGGGTACCTATACTCTCCTAATCACCCACTACCTCCACCACCACCAGCTCCACCAAGCTACATAAACATATATATAAAGTACTACTATTTGTAAGATCTAAATGTTACTTTATTTAGTGGTTAGTATGATACTATTTTAGGGGGAATAATAAGGTCTAATTGACCCATGTGTTGCTAATAAAGTATGCATCATGCTGGGATTTTTGCGTGTGCATATGCGTTGAGACAATATGAGTATACACCCTTTCCTTACAAATCTCGAGGACGAGATTTCTGTTAAGGGGGGTAGGATTTATAACACCCTAAAACCCTATTTTGGGATCTAGAGAAAATTCATCTCAGGAACTAAATAATAATGTTTTCTAAGAAAAGATGGGAGAAAATAATCATCATAAGACTAGAGGTACTTTTTGAATAAACTATATAAATAAAATACTTGTAAAGAAATATATCCAACCTAAGGTAATTCTTTATATTGAACCTTACCTTTCACAAAAAGATATATAATGAATATTTTTATTCTTCTAAATTAAACTTTTTAGCTTTGATCACATATTCAAAATTATTTGTGTATTGCATATGTGAACCAAGACTTAGATAAATAAATTGGAGAATTTTTATACTAGTGTTTTTGGTTGTGAATTAAAAACCTAAATTTAAAATCTCAACTGCAGATTTGAATTCAATTTTGAATTTGGATAGCAAATAGGAAAAAAAAGAGAGAAAAATATAAAAAGGAAAGGTCATACCTGCGCTTGGGCTAATTTCGTTCATTTCGGCCCAGTTGCCAAATTCTGCTGCGCGGCCCATCACGGTCGTCCACGCGCACTGTGGTAGGCACCGACACCCCTACCCCACGCGTCAGCCGCCCTGTCACGTGCCTCCTCTGTTAACCACTTCCGCGTGGGACCGCCGCGTCAGGTCGACTCATTCCTATCCGCGCGCTCGGGTGAAACAGAAGTCGCCGTCTTCCTCGCGGGCTCTCTAGTGCCAGCTTGGGTAAACACTTCCCCG
The DNA here is from genome assembly GCF_902167145.1 of Zea mays. NCBI lineage: Eukaryota > Viridiplantae > Streptophyta > Magnoliopsida > Poales > Poaceae > Zea > Zea mays. The sequence continues at coordinate 131,653,051 of NC_050100.1, read as the reverse complement.
CCAGCCTCCGCGTCCTTGGGAGCTCCGCGTGATCGCCGCCAGGTGGGACCCGTAGGTTAGGTTCGCGCTCATCTAGCGTGCGGACTCCGTCAGCTCCACTCTTTCCCCCTCTCAACTACTTCCACGGTGCGCTCGGCTGGAAATCCGCCGATGATTTCGGCATGGCGCCCGCGCACGCCACCGTGACCGCACCTATCCGGCCGTATAAACCCCCTCACGGCACCGACAACGTTGGAGAAATCACGAGCTCGAACCGGCGGGATCTGAGCTCAGGTTGACCACCGCCGCCGTCGGGATTCCTCCGCCACTGCAGTCGGCCATTGGGCGGATTCGCGAAGGTGCATTTTGAGCGTTCATCGGGAGCGGGTTTCGGCGGGACGGCCGCGGTCGATTCGGACATTTGAGCAGGGCCGAGTTCGCGGAACCAGGCTGGGAGCATCTCTGGGACGCCTGGGTGTAGTACGAATTTCACGTCGTCGCTCTTTTGCCGCCGCAGGGCTGTGGCGTCCCGTGGCCTGGGATGTTGGGCACGCAACTCAAGGTATGGATGTCTCCCCTGGATTCATGTTGGCCGCCGCTTAGTCTAGGTTTGATTAGTCTGGGTAATAGACCATAGAATCACCGTGGACTTATGGCCGAACCCGTTTCGCCGTCGTGGATCTGTGCTGAGTGGTAGGCAAGTCCCCCCCCCCACGGCACCACCGCCAGTAGGCATCCTTCTACTGTGTTTGCCAATATCTCCTCCCCCTATTTCTGTATTCATGTTGGATTTGGGGGGGGGGGGCACGGGCACGCCGAATCGTCTAGCTACGGCGAGCTCACCGGCGGTGCTTCGGTTGCTTTCTCCCTGTTGCGACCGAGAGGTGGAAGACGACCCCCCCTGTCCGTTGGTTTCTGATGAGCGGTGGGGATTTGGCCTGCGGCACGGCTCGGCCAGGATGTGTGGCTGGCCGTTGAATGGGAATCGGACGATCGTAAGACCCCGATACCCCTTCGGCCGGTACTAATTGCAAAAGAGCCCTTGTCTTTATTAAAAATAAACCCGCGGTCCATAGCTGCTGTGCGCTGAGTCACAGAATTCTTGCGCAGTAAACCCTAAACTTTCTGATTTTAGTAGCTCGGTCCAGATGATAATAAAACTGAGAAAATCATTTAGAAAATGATTTTTAATGTGAAAATAATTGTTAGAACTTGTTTAATTCATAGAAAATTCATATTATATCCAAATTAATTCATTCCAATTTATATAATTTTGTAATATTATTGTTCATCCTTTAGTACCACTGTTTTTACAGGAGAATCACATTAAAATTTATATCCCATTTAATCTTGTACAAAACACATAGAATCTTCAGAAAATCATAACTCCTCCGTTTTAACTCCGATTTAATCCGTTCAAGTTCCGTTAGTCTCGTAGCAAAGCGTAGATTATTATCATGCAGTATGTACTTATGTATGGTGTGATGTTAATTTTGTCTATACCATGTCTGTTTGTATTGCTACGACTAGCGCGAGGTTTCGAGGATCTGAAGAATCACCCTGGTAACTGGAATCTCAAGTCCCAGGCAAGTTGTGCCCTTGATCACTTCTTTTTACCCAGCCATGTTCTGATTAATCATAATGATCTGCATAGGTTAATTTTGATGGGACCCAATAGGTTACCCTAGTTTGATTATCTTCATACCTTGTTACCACTGAACTTTTTGGGTAGTACTTGCTAGTGCTTTATGTGGTTTTGGGTATGAAGATACATTACTCATGATTATACTTTTGTTATCCGTTGTTATTTATCGTTCATGAAAAGATCATTATGTTAATTAGAACATGGAGCGACCACCCGGGAAAACAGTGCTACCACAAGGGTATAATGGGACGCCCTTGGCTGATTAAATAGGAAAGCTAGTGGAGGACTACCTTACCCGAAAGGGGCAAGGGCAGTAGGGGAGTGGTCAGTGTAGGGAGGCCCTCGGGAGGATTTTGCTGCGATGGCGGTCCTGCAAGGGATTCCTGCATTGGAGCTTCCTATAAACTGTAGCGGGTTTTCTGAAGCTAGTGGAACTTTGTAAAGGCCTCGTAGTGTTACCCTGCCTCGCCTCCTCGGTAGAGGTGTATGGGAAGTCGCGATCCCTTGGCAGATGGGTAACATGACTTGTGGGTAAAGATGCGCAACCTCTGCAGAGTGTAAAACTGGTATACTAGCCGTGCTCACGGTCATGAGCAGCTCGGACCCTCACATGATTAATTTATGGAACTTAAATTCAATTTGTCATATGCATTGCATCGCAGGTGAGGTTGTTACTTTTGTTCTACTACTTAATTGGGTTGGTATTTACTTATACTTAGTAATTGCTAATAAAATTTTGACCAACTTTAAAAGCAATGCTCAGCTCTAACCATCCTTTTTGGTAAGCCTTACACTTCACATGAACTCCCACCTTTGGCGAGTTCATTCACATTATTCCCCACAACTTGTTGAGCGATGAACGTATGTGAGCTCACTCTTGCTGTCTCACACCCCCCCACAGGTCAAGAGCAGGTACCACATGATGAGGCGCGTGGAGGATGCTGTGATGAGTTCGTGAGTGGTCTAGGTCGTCGTCTCCCAGTCAACTTTGGGTTGCTGGACCGTTGTCTCCTTATAATGTAATTATTTATTTTGTATAGAACTCCTATTATATAGTAAAGATGTGACATTCGATCCTGTGCCATGATTCATCATATGTGTGAGACTTGGTCCCAGCACACCTGGTGATTATGTTCGCGCCCGGGTTTTGGACCCCTAAAATCCGGGTGTGACAGGAAAATCCAGAGGCGCTCCGCTATAATTCACCGGACTGTCCGGTGCTCCAGGAATGAAGCGTCTTTGGAACTCGCCAGCTTCGGGAATTCGCTCCGCTATAATTCACCGGACATGTCCGGTGTGCACCGGACTGTCCGGTAAGCCAGCGGAGCAACGGCTACTTCGCGCCAACGGTCACCTGTAGAGTCATTTAATGCGCGCCAGAGCGCGCAGAAGTCAGGCACGCGCGAAGTGGCGCACCGGACACTCTACAGTGCATGTCCGGTGTGCCACCGGACATCCAGGCGGGCCCAGCAGTCAGAGCTCCAACGGTCGGAACCCAACGGCCTGGTGACGTGGCTGGCGCACCGGACAGTGTCTGGTGGCACACCGGACTGTCCAGTGCGCCATGCGACAGCAGCCTCCACCAAACGGCTAGTTTGGTGGTTGGGGCTATAAATACCCCCAACCACCCCACATTCAAGTTATCCAAGTTTTCACACTTCCAACCACTTACAAGAGCTAGGCATTCAATACAAGACACACCCAAGTGATCAAATCCTCTCCCAATTCCACAAAAGCATTAGTGACTAGTGAGAGTGATTTGTCGTGTTCTTTTGAGCTCTTGCGCTTGGATCGCTTTCTTCTTTCTCATTCTTTCTTGTGATCAATACTCACTTGTAACCAAGGCAAGAGACACCAATTGTGTGGTGGTCCTTGCGAGGAAGTTTTGTTCCCGGTTGATTTGAGAAGAGAAAGCTCACTCGGTCCGAGGGACCGTTTGAGAGAGGGAAAGGGTTGAAAGAGACCCGGTCTTTGTGACAACCTCAACGGGGAGTAGGTTTGCGAGAACCGAACCTCGGTAAAACAAATCCGTGTGTCTCACTCTTTTATTCGCTTGCAATTTGTTTTGCATCCTCTCTCTCAGACTCGATTATATTTCTAACGCTAACCCGGCTTGTAGTTGTGATTAACTTTGTAAATTTCAGTTTCGCCCTATTCACCCCCCCTCTAGGCGACTTTCAGGAACACCCACTTGGTTCCCACAACGTTTTGCTTAGGACGAGGCACCAGTGTCCAAACTTCATTTCTCTTGAAGTTATTGAGCTCTTCCTGCATGGCCAACACCCAGTCCGGATCTAGCAAGGCCTCTTCTACCCTGAAAGGCTCAATAGAGGAGACAAAAGAGTAATGCTCACAAAAATTAACTAATCTAGAGCGAGTAGTTACTCCCTTGCTAATGTCACCCAAAATCTGGTCGACGGGATGATTCCTTTGAATCGTCGCTCGAACTTGAGTTGGAGGGGCTTGTGGTGCTTCTTCCTCCATAACTTGATCATTTTGTGCTCCCCCTTGATCACACGCCTCCTCTTGATGAACCTGTTCATCATCTTGAGTTGGGGGATGCACCATTGTTGAGGAAGAAGGTTGATCTTGCTCCTTTTGTTCCTGTGGCCGCACTTCTCCAATCGCCATGATGCGTATTGCGGCCGTTGGAATATCTTCTTCATCTACATCATCAAGATCAACAACTTGCTCTCTTGGAGAGCCATTAGTCTCATCAAATACAACGTCGCTAGAGACTTCAACCAAACCCGATGATTTGTTGAAGACCCTATACGCCTTTGTATTTGAGTCATAACCTAACAAAAACCCTTCTACAACTTTGGGAGCAAACTTAGAATTTCTACCTTTCTTCACTAGAATGTAGCATTTACTCCCAAATACACGAAAGTATGAAACATTGGGTTTGTTTCCGGTGAGAAGCTCATATGACGTCTTCTTGAGGAGGCGATGAAGGTAGACCCGGTTGATGGCGTGGCAAGCCGTGTTCACGACTTCCGACCAAAACCGCTCGGGGGTCTTGAACTCTCCAAGCATCGTCCTTGCCATGTCAATGAGCGTCCTGTTCTTCCTCTCTACCACACCGTTTTGCTGTGGTGTGTAGGGAGCGGAGAATTCGTGCTTGATCCCTTCCTCCTCAAGGTACTCCTCCACTTGAAGGTTCTTGAACTCGGACCTGTTGTCGCTCCTTATCTTCTTCACCTTGAGCTCAAACTCATTTTGAGCTCTCTTTAGGAAGCGCTTGAGGGTCCCTTGGGTTTCAGACTTATCCTTGCCTTGATTCCCGTCACCGAATATGATTGAGTCTTGGGAATCTTTGTTCTTGACATAGGAGGTGAACATCTTCTTCTCCCCCGTCATGTGGTTTGTGCATCCGCTGTCGATAATCCAGCTTGATCCCCCGGATGCATAAACTTGCAAGGCAAATTTAGGCTTGGGTCTTAGGTACCCAACTCTTGTTGGGTCCTACAAGGTTAGTGACAATATCCTTAGGGACCCAAATGCAAGTTTTATCTCCCTTGCATTTTGCCCCTAATTTCCTGGCAATCACCTTTCTATCCTTTCTACAAATTGCAAAAGAAGCATTGCAAGCATGATAAATTGTAGAAGGTTCATTAATTTTCCTAGGAACATGAGCAACATTTCTCCTAGGCATATGATGAATGACATTTCTCCTAGGCATATCTCTACTATGCACATAGGAAGAACTTGAAGCAAACATTGCATTTGAATCATAAGCATTACAACTCCTATCATGATGAACATTTCTAGAAAATTTCCTATCATAAATAAATGCATGATTCTTTTGAGCACTATTAGCCATAAGGGCCTTCCCTTTCTCCTTGGTGGAGATGGGAGCCTTATGGCTTGTTAAGTTCTTGGCTTCCTTCTTAAAGCCAAGCCCATCCTTAATTGAGGGGTGTCTACCAATAGTGTAGACATCCCTTGCAAATTTTAGTTTGTCAAATTCACTCTTGCTAGTCTTAAGTTGGGCATTAAGATTAGCCACTTCATCATTTAACTTTGCAATAGAAACTAGGTGTTCACTACAAGCATCAACATTAAAATCTTTACACCTATTGCAAATCACAACATGTTCTATACAAGAGTTAGATTTATTTGCTACATCTAGTTTTGCATTCAAATCATCATTAACACTTTTTAAATTAGAAATTGTCTCATGGCAGGTAGATAGTTCACAATAAAGTATTTCATTCCTTTTAACTTCTAAAGCAAGAGATTTTTGTGCCTCTACAAATTTATCATGTTCTTCATACAAAAGATCCTCTTGCTTTTCTAACAATCTATTCTTATCATTCAAAGCATCAATCAATTCATTAATCTTATCAATTTTAGTTCTATCTAAGCCCTTGAACAAACTAGAGTAATCTATTTCATCATCGCTAGATTCATCATCACTAGAAGAAGCATAAGTAGACTTTCGAGTACATACCTTCTTCTCCTTTGCCATGAGGCATGTGTGACGCTCGTTGGGGAAAAGGGATGATTTGTTGAAGGCGGTGGCGGCGAGTCCTTCGTTGTCGGAGTCGGACGAGGAGCAATCCGAATCCCACTCCTTTCCAAGATGTGCCTCGCCCTTTGCCTTCTTGTAGTTCTTCTTCTTTTCCCACTTTCCACTCTTCTTTTCCTGGTCACTCTCATTATCGGGACAATTAGCGATAAAATGACCAATCTTACCACATTTGAAGCAGGAGCGCTTCCCCTTCGTCTTGTTCTTGTTGGGATGCTCCTTGCGGCCCTTTAGCGCCGTCTTGAAGCGCTTGATGATGAGGGCCATCTCTTCCTCATTTAGCCCCACCGCCTAAATTTGCGCCACCTTGCTAGGTAGCGCCTCCTTGCTACTTATTGCCTTGAGAGCAATGGCTTGAGGCTCATGGATTGGGCCATTCAATGCATCGTCGATGTATCTTGCCTCCTTGATCATCATCCGCCCGCTTACAAACTTCCCAAGTACTTCTTCGGGCGACATCTTGGTGTACCTGGGATTTTCACGAATATTGTTTACAAGATGTGGATCAAGGACAATAAAAGACCTTAGCATTAGGCGGACGACGTCGTGATCCGTCCATCGTGTGCTTCCATAGCTCCTTATTTTGTTGATGAGGGTCTTGAGCCGGTTGTACGTTTGGGTTGGCTCCTCTCCCCTGATCATTGCGAATCTCCCAAGTTCGCCCTCCACCAACTCCATCTTGGTGAACATGGTGACGTCATTTCCCTCATGTGATATCTTGAGGGTGTCCCAGATCTGCTTGGCATTGTCCAAGCCGCTCACCTTATTGTATTCTTCCCTGCACAAAGATGCTAAAAGGACAGTAGTGGCTTGTGCATTTTTATGGATTTGTTCATTGATGAACATGAGACTATCCGTACTATCAAAGTGCATTCCATTTTCTACTATCTCCCATATACTTGGATGGAGAGAGAACAAGTGGCTACGCATTTTGTGACTCCAAAATCTGTAGTCCTCTCCATCAAAGTGAGGGGGTTTACCGAGGGGTATGGAAAGCAAATGAGTATTGGAACTTTGCGGAATACGAGAATAATCAAAGGAAAAATTTGAATTAACCGTTTTCTTTTTCTCGTAGTCGTTGTCGTCGTCCTTTTGGGAAGAAGAGGACTCGTCGCTGTCGTCGTAGTAGACGACCTCCTTGATACGCCTTGTTTTCTTCTTCTTCCCGTCTTTTCTTTTGTGACTCGCACCCGAGTCAGTAGGCTTGTCATCCTTTCGATCATTGACGAAGGACTCCTTCTCCTTATCATTGACCACCATCCCCTTGCCCTTAGGATCCATCTCTTCGGACGATTAGTCCCTCACGTGAAGAGAATGGCTCTGATACCAATTGAGAGCACCTAGAGGGGGGGGGGGGTGAATAGGTGATCCTATAAAAACTTGAAACTTAATGCCACAAAACTTGATTAGGAGTTAGCACAATAAAGCCAAGTGGCTAGAGAGGAGTTCTTGTAAGACACGATAACCACAAGAAGATCAACACAGATAGGCATAGTGGTTTATCCCGTGGTTCGGCCAAGTCCAACACTTGCCTACTCCATGTTGTGGCGTCCCAACAGACGAGGGTTGCAATCAACCCCTCTCAAGCGGTCCAAAGACCCACTTGAATACCACGGTGTTTTGCTTTACTTTACTATATCCCGCTTGCGAGGAATCTCCACAACTTGGAGCCTCTCGCCCTTACACTTTGATGTTCACAAAGAAGCACAGAAGTAAGGCTGGGATGAGCAACACACACAAGACACAAAATCAGAGCACAAACCGCACACAAGTCACAACTCGAGCTCACAACACAACCCAAAGAGATCTATACTCAAATGGAGCTCTAGTTGCTATCACAAAGAATCGAATGCGCGGAATTGGAGTCTTGGTGCTTAGGAATGCTTAAAGAATGCTTGGTGTTCTCCTCCATGCGCCTAGGGGTCCCTTTTATAGCCCCAAGGCAGCTAGGAGCCGTTGAGAGCATTCCAGGAAGGCAATTCTTGCCTTCTGTCGCCTAGCGCACCGGACACTGTCCGGTGCGGATTTCTTTCCTTCTTTGGCGAAGCCGACCGTTGGAGATTCAGAGCCGTTGGTGCACCGGACACTGTCCGGTGCACACCGGACAGTCTGGTCACCCTTCTGACCGTTGGCTCTGCCACGCGTCGCGTGCGGATTACGCGGCCGACCGTTGGCCCGACCGACTGTTGGCTCACCGGACAGTCCGGTGATTTATAGCCGTACACCGCCGTCGAAGTCCCGAGAGCAGCCAGTTGACGGACGCCAGCCTGGCGCACCGGACACTGTCCGGTGAACCCAAACTGCGCGGAGTCTTGGCTGCACAGCCAAGTCTTTTCCAAACTGGTCTTTTCCTGTTTCTAGCACTTAGACACAATACATTAGTCTCCAAAACAATGTACTAAGTCTTAGAAACATACCTTTACTCTTGATTTGACTTTGTCCATTATTTGGCATAGATTAACACATGAACACTTGTGTTGGCACTCAATCACCAAAATACTTAGAAATGGCCCAAGGGCACATTTCCCTTTCAAATCCAGAGACTAAGGCAATTACGAAATTAATAACAGAAATTGATTTTTAATGTATAAATAAATGTTAGAACTTGTTTAATTTGTAGAAAATTCATATAAACTCCAAATTAACCCATTCCAGTTTCTAAAATTTTGTAACATTATTGTTTATCACCTAGAGTCTCTGTTTTGACATAAAAATAGTAAGAAAATTTTATTTCTCATTTAATTATGTATCAAGCACATAAACCTTTGGAAATTCATAACTTAAAATCTAAAACTCCAAAATTAATTATTCCTGTTCCTAGGTTCTTATTTTAATGTGTAGATTTTTATTATATATTTTGTTTACATGTTTGGTGTGATGTTAATATCTCCTTTATATTGTGCTTGTTTGTATTGTGGCGAATAGAAAAGCTTGTGACTAAGGATCCTGGTGCCCAGCAGATAGAAGTTGCTGAGCAGGAGCTCATTGAAGGCAAGTTGTGTCCTTGACCACTTTTTACCCAATAATGTTCTTTAAATATCACTTATTCATGCATAGGTTTAATTTTGATGGGACCCAATAGGTCACCCTAGACTGTTTATCTCTTTACCTTGTTATCCCTGAATCACTTGGGTAGTTTTGCTATTGTTGTACATGGTTTTGGGTTAATATTTCATTATATCCATGTTCCAATTATCTTGTTATTTTATTTATGTTCATATCAAGATCATTAATGTTAATTGGAACATGGAGCTTAACTTGAGAAACACGTGCCACCACAAGGGTGGAATGGGACGCCCTTAACTGACTAATTAGGAAAGCTAGTGGAAGACTACCTTACCCGAAAGGGGCAAGGGTAGTAGGGGAGTTGCATGCAAGGAGGTTCTCGGGTTGATTTTGCTGCGATGACGGTCAGATGGGGGATTCTTGCAAGTGCTCTTCCCATAAACTGTAGCGGGTTTTCGGAAGCTAGTGGAACTTTGTAAAGGCCTCATAGTGTTGACATGCTCGCTTCCTTGGTAGAGGTGTATGGGAGTCGCGATCCCTTGGCAGATGGGTAACATAACTTGTGGGTACAGGGTACAACCTCTGCAGAGTGTAAAACTGGTATACTAGCCGAGCTCACGGTCATGAGTAGCTTAGGACTCTCGCATGATTAAATTATGGAACTTAAACTCAATTTGTCATTTGCATTGCATGGGATTATTTATTAATTTTGTTCTATTATTCTTATTATGATTTGGTATTTACTAACATTTAGTAACTGCTAATAAAATGTGACCAACTTATTAAAAGCAATGCTTAGCTTTAACCCCTATTGTTGATCAGCCTTACACTTCACATGAACTCCCACCTTTGGTGAGTTCATGCCCACTGGTTTCCCCACAACTTGTTGAGCTATGATCATGTGTGAGCTCACCCTTGCTATCTTACACCCCCACAGGAGAAGAACAGGTGGTTCAGGAGGAGCCACACAACGATGAGTTTGATCTGATCTAGGTGGCGTCTCCTAGTTGACTTATGGGCGCCAAGGATGGATTTAGTTCGTTTTATATTTATCTTTTATTTTTGTAAGACTTCTGCTATGTAATAAGTACTCTGATGTTATTGTGACATTTATCTCTATACACTCTATTATTATATATGTTGTCTTCTTTGGAGCATGTATGAGATGCACCCAACTTTGTCCCTTAAAACTGGGTGTGACAGAAGTGGTATCAGAGGAAATGTTGACTGTAGGACGAAACCTAGATAAAAATGGACAAACCCTTACCTACTTACCTTACTCTGATTCATTCTATACTTTTCTTATCTTGATCATGTCTCACCTTTTGCTGTCATACTCTGATTACTCTTATCTTTTCCACTCTAACACAAGATGGGTTCCACACCTTGGAATCCTACATTTATAACATTCTTAAGAGATAGGGAACCTAAGACAAAATTAAAACTATTTTCTCTATTTAAAAATGTTGGTTGATTGTTCTGATGATAAATTCCTGATTTGCTTCTTTGATTGATTGAGATATTATAAATGGACATCTTAGCATGTACCACCATAAGGTAATGAATTAGCTTTGGTAGGTAAAACATTAATCTGCTTAGCTAATAAATCCCCCAAAGTAACATGCCTTGTAATTACCTGCCTTGTCTACAATCTTTTCTATCTTACCATATGTTTCTAACTTAGATGGTCAATACCAGGAAGGGTGGTGGAATTGATCTACCTCCCAATCGACACACTCAGAGGATATATAGACAACCACAACAACAACAACCTGAGATGGATCCTCCACAGCATCCACCAGCCGAAGCTGACCCAGCTGTTGCAGCACAGATGAGGATAATGCAACAGATGGCTGACACCATGATGGATATGCACGTGCAGATGCGGCAGGAACGCCAGGAGATGCGCCAAGAGCGAGAGGAGATACGCCAGGAGAGAAGGGCGCAAAAGCAACAGCAGCAAGCACCTCTGCCTCCACCTCCACCACCAGTTCCACCCTGGGACAAGCACCGGGAGTTCATGAGCCATAAGCCACCGACGTTCGCCAGTTCTCCTGATCCACTAGACGCTGATGATTGGCTGAAGTTTGTGGAAAAGATACTGATTATTGCACAATGCTCTGACCGGGAGAAGGTCTTATATGCTTTTGGTCCTCTGACAGGTCATGCTGCTGATTGGCGGGATTCATATACTGCTGCCCACGATGCTGCTGATACTATCACATGGGCAGAGTTTGCTACTCAGTTCAGAAACTACATATTCCTGCTGGACTGATGAAGATTAAGAAGAAGGAATTTCTATCGCGGAAGCAGGGAAGCATGTCAGTCAGCGAGTACCGCGACAAATTCATTCAGCTCTCCAGATATGCACCAGATGAAGTTGTTGAAGATGAGAGGAAGCATGAGCACTTTATTGAAGGACTCAATGGACCTCTGAAGTATGCTCTAGTGGCACATACATTTCCATCATTTCAGAGGCTGCTTGACAAGGCCCTAGCTATTGAACACAAGCATGTTCAGCTGGGAGATCTAAAGAGGAAGGCTATATCCCAGGGTCAGGGAAGCACCGGTGTTCGTCCTCGCTATAGTTCACCCCAGGGTACACCAGTTCGCACTAGAGGAGGCCAGCGCCTAGCTCTGCACTCACCACAGGGGACTCCACTGACTCGTCAAGCTACCCCCACTGGCACCCCGATGAAATTTTCAGGACAGAGTGCAGGCACTACTTGCTACAAGTGTGGGAAGACTGGACATTATGCAAATGTTTGCTCATAGAGGATTGCTACCACCCCAGTTCAAACCAAACAGCAGACTCGAGGATCTGGCAAGAGATTCTCTATTGCCAGGGTTAATCAGGTCAGCGCTGATGCTACTACGGAAGGAGCTGACATCGCACTTGGTATGTTTTACATTAATGCAATTCCTGCAACAATATTATTTGATTCTGGAGCTACACATTCATTCATGTCTGCTCGATATGCCAACACAAATGAGTTACCACTGAAAAATATGAAAACACCAATTAGAGTAATTACACATAAAGGGCCTGTTGAGGCAAGTTATATGGCACATAGATTGACATTAACAATTATGGGAAGAGAATTCTGGGCTACCGCTATAATATTAGAAGCAAGAAGTATAGATCTGGTCCTTGGTATGTCATGGCTAAGAAAGGCAAAGACCATTATACAATGTGGTAGGGGTACAATAGAACTCACCAGCCCTAAAGGACAAAGATTTGACGTTGAAATTACAGTAACTACCTATACCAGACGAGCGACATTCTTCATTGATGTGGAGTTTGTTGGAGACAACATCCGTGTGGTTAGGGATTTTCTGGATGTCTTTTCAGAGGGGTTACCAGGGATGCCACCAGATAGGGAAGTTGAGTTTGTCATTGATCTATTACCTGGGACTGCTCCTATTTCTAAACGGTCGTACAGGATGTCCGTAGAAGAACTAAAGAACTTAAGAAGCAGTTAACAGAATTACAGGAGGCTGGGTACATTCATCCGAGTTCCTTACCTTGGGGAGCGCTGGTTCTGTTTGTACAGAAGAATGATGGATCACAAAGGATGTGTGTGGATTATAGATCCCTTAATGATGTTACTATAAAGAACAAGTATCTATTACCCCACAATGAGGATTTATTTGATCAGATGAGAGGTGCTAGGGTATTCTTGAAGATTGATCTCCGATCGGGTTACCATCAAATGAAGATTAGGCCATCGGATATTCCCAAGACAGCTTTCTTGACCCGATATAGTTTATATGAGTTTACGGTTATGTCATTTGGACTAACTAATGCACCGACCTATTTTATGAATCTAATGAATATTTGTTACCTATTACATTACAAATATGTGAACCAAACATCACGAAGGTGTTTATGGAGTATCTAGACAGATTCGTCGTAGTATTCATCGACGATATTCTTATTTATTCCTAAAGTGATAGTGATCATGAGGAACATATGAGATTGGTGCTACAGAAGCTACGAGATAATCAACTCTACGCCAAGTACAGTAAATGCGAGTTCTGGATTGATGAGGTGTCATTCCTTGGACATATCATTTCTAATGGCGGGATATCAGTGAATCTTGCTAAAGTCAAGGAGATAGTGGCGTGGAGCATACCCAGTATAGTTACTGAAGTCCAGAGTTTCTTGGGACTTACAGGATATTTTTGATGATTTATTGAAGGATTTTCTAAGATTGCTAAGCCCATGACCTCACTTCTAGAGAAGGGAAGAGAATTCAAGTGGGACTCGAAATGTCAAGATAGCTTTAATCAACTGAAGTTGAGATTGATGTCACCCCTAGTGTTGGTTATGCCAGATCTACAGAAGGGATTTGACATTTATTGTGATGCATGCGGCCAAGGCTTGGGATGTGTGCTTATGCAAGAAGGACACGTGATTACCTACGCGTCTCGTCAATTGTGGAAACATGAGTTGAACTATCCCACTCATGACTTAGAACTGGCAGTCGTAGTGCATGCGCTTAAGCTATGGAGGCATTATATCATGGGAACCAAGTGCCAAGTGTACACGGATCATAAGAGTTTGAAGTATATATTCACTTAGAAGGATCTCAACCTCAGGCAACGCCAATGGTTGGAGCTCATAAAGGATTATGACTTGGAGATTCACTATCACCCGGGCAAGGCGAATCTGGTTGTTGATGCCTTGAGTCGAAAGGAGCACGTTCATTCAACTATTGTGGCCTAGCTACCTGAGGAGATTGTTGAGGATTTCAGGAGACTTAACCTGGGGATAGTTGCTCACACCAAAGGAGTTACTATTGATGTGGAACCTACCTTGGAACAAGAAATTCGCAAAGGTCAGGTTGGTGATGCTAAGATACAAGAGATCAAGGATATTATTACTGAAGATAGAGGCCCAGAGTTCACGGAGGATGAGCAAGGCACCGTATGGTTCAAGGATAGGATATGTGTTCCTGATATTGATGGCCTTCGTGAGACTATATTGAAGGAAGCCCATGACTCTGATTATTCTATTCATCCTAGTAGCACTAAGATGTATCAGGATTTGAAGCAGAAATACTGGTGGTATGGATTGAAGAGAGATGTGGCTGCACATGTGGCTATGTGCGATGTGTGTCAAAGAGTTAAGGCTGAACACCAGAGGCCAGCTGGACTACTGCATCCACTGAAGATACTCGAGTGGAAGTGGGAAGAGATTGGTATGGATTTCATTACTAGATTGCCTCGCACCCAGAAAGGATATGATTCTATATGGGTGATTATGGATAGATTGACTAAAGTAGCTCATTTCATTCCCGTCAATACTACTTATAAAGGTTCTCAGCTGGCAGAGTTATATATGGCTCGAATTGTGTGTTTACACAGAGTACCAAAGAAGATCGTGTCTGATCGAGGTTCACAGTTTACCTCAAGATTATGGAGAAGGTTTCATGAGAATATGGATACAAAGTTGAACTTTAGTACAACCTATCACCCTCAGACTGTTGGACAGACTGAAAGGACTAATCAAGTATTGGAAGATATGTTGAGATCTTGTGCCCTTCAGCATGGAGGAAGTTGGGATAAAACTCTACCTTATGCTGAGTTCTCATATAATAATAGTTATCAGGCCAGTCTGAGGATGTCACCATTCAAGGCTTTATATGGCAGGAAGTGCAGGACTCCTCTATACTGGGATCAGACTGGAGAAAGACAGTTCTTTGGTCCTGAGCTTATTCAAGAGGCGGAAGAACAAGTCCGTATAATTCGGGAGAATTTGAGGGTAGCTCAGACCAGGCAAAAGAGCTATGCTGATAATAGAAGAAGACCACTGGAGTTTGAGGAAGGTGATCATGTGTACCTCAAGGTATCACCACTTCGTGGAATGAGGAGATTTAAAGTCAAAGGCAAATTGTCCCCTCACTTTATTGGACCATTCAAAATCTTTAGGTGAGTTGGGGAGATGGCATACCAGCTTGAGCTACCTGATAATTTATCTGATGTGCATAATGTATTCCATGTGTCTCAACTTAAGAAGTATCTCCGTGTCCCTGAGGAACAGTTACCAATGGAGGAGCTCAGTGTTCAGGGCGATTTGACTTACACAGAGTATCCTATCAAGATTCTTGATACATTGACTCGAGTCACAAGGAATAAGGTGATAAAGATTTGCAAAGTGCATATTGGATGGGTACCCGCTAACCCGATGGGTACGGGTTTTGGCAAAATTTCAAACTCGTAACAGGTACAGATTTTTAATGGGTATAGATATTTTTCACGGATACGAGTTTGGGATGGCAAAACCCGACGGGTTTGTACCCATTGCCGTCCCTAGACGATCCAGCCACATGGTATGGACGGTCCGCGCTCTGTACGGTTCGCGATTAAATCAGAACAGGCGAGATATTCTATTTTTTGTGCGTGTTTATCCAACTAATTACGTGGATTCTATTGGAGACTGCCTAGGTGGGTCCAAACCTCCCCTCTATATATAGAGGGGTACGATCGATTGCGCGCATCACCAATCGAACCAATCAATCATAATCTACTTTATTTTCTTTGTTCTTCATCGCACTAGGATTAGGCGTAATTTAGACTTAGCTTAGCTTTATCCCAACCTTCAATCTTCATCCCTCTTCAACTCTGTCGGAGAGAAAATCTCCGACCGGGTGGCGGAATGCACCCGCCCTAATCCTAAGATGAGGAGGGGCCTAAGCGTTTTGCTTGTTAGTTGGAAAATGGGAAGAACGTGAGAACACACAAGAGTTTAGAGTGGTTCGGGCCGCTGGAGCGTAATACCCTACTCCACTGTATGATGTATTGAGCTTGAGAGCTTGTATGAACTTGTGAGCCTGAGCTGGGTCTAAGTCTGCTTGAGTCTAAGTGTGTCTGACCCTTTGTAACGTTGCACACCTCCCCTTTTATGTGGGCCTAGGAATATAATGGATGTAATACTTGGAGTTGCTGGAGCAATCTTCTTGCACCCTGACATCCGCGATCTGTGTGGTATTGGCGTGCAGGGGAAGCTTCCCTGGCAATGCATAAGTGATGATGGACACAGTGCACCTTGCAGCACGGGCGTACTGTTTGGCAATGGACTGGACAGGCACGCCACCTGCAGGATGGCCTCAACGCCGCCTGCCAGCTGAGTGGACAGGTCACAATAAATGCTGAGGTGGCACATCTCCTGTCAGCAGGGTGGACAGGCGGCGCATCCTCTCCGCAATAAATGCAGAGACTGCACGGCCTAGAGGCCTTACGCTGGCTTACGTCACGGGCAACAAGCCACGTGGCAGCAACGGGTCTCCGCCTGAGCGGGGAGCACAAGCGCACATGATAAAGCCTGGACACGTGCCAGTACCAGACCCTTGCTTAGGCCAGGGTATCCCCTGTCCCGGGACCTCGTTATGGGTGGCCCGGACCTTACTCGGAGGGATCCGGACCCCATCTAAGGGACCCAACACGCTTACTTGGCAGTCCTGGACCATATTCGGGGGTCTGGGCTGTGCGTACAGGGGTCCGATGCTTCCTCGTGGAGGTTCGGTCCAACTGATTGCCTCCTGGAATATATCATCTTTTCTGGCCACGTGGCGCCCCTGGAACCGTCCACGTGGTAGGGTCGGGTGCTATTCACCGTGCGGCTAGAGATTGCCGCACGGGCACCGTGTCTTCATACTGCAGTAAGGGGTACCCCTGATTCAGGGTATCGACAGTGGCCCCTGGGCCTGCCTCAGGGGAGGGAACGAGCCTGCAGGTGGGGCCAAAGTTTGATTGGCGATTAGCATGCTGCTTCCGCGCACTTGCTATCGTAATTACTGCCTGTTCGCGCCAACTGTCACGCCTGTCCCCACGGCTGACTGACCCGTGACTTCCGTAGTTGATGGTTCCGCTGGGCCATGCGCGGGGTGCCTCGATACCGCTGCATTGGTTTTGAAAATTCATCTTCTCAGTCTTCTGCGGCGGCCCCAAGGAGGCGCGGTACTGGCACGAGCGACGGTGCGACTTCTCTACACCTAGGAACCTGCACCCAAGGAGGATGACTCGTGGGCCCGGGCCCTTGTGCTAGGGACTGGGCTGTTGGTTTTGGCGGAGGCGAAGAGGCGCACTACCGTAGGCGGAGGCGCGCTCTTCACGCGGCGGTTCGCCTTCTTCATACTCAGGAACCGGCACGCCAGGTGCGTGACATGTGGGCCTGGGCCCCCACGCCGAAGGTTGGGCCGTTGGTCGCAGCGAAGATGAAGCGGCGCACCTACCGCGGGGCAGTAGCACGTTCCTCGCACGACAATTCGCCTTCTTCACGCTTTGGGACCAGCGAGCCAGCTGTATGACATGTGAGGCCGGCCCCCCGTGTCATAGGATGGGAACCCTGGTGCGTATCGGGGGAGACTTTGCCCGTGACTCTTCGGGGCGCGAGCGGGGGAATCTGCCTTTAAAAAGGGGTTCATCCCTCGAGTAGCAGCCATGCCTTGCTTCTCTCGTACTCGCGGTGCCCTTTCGCCTTCGAGCTCTCTGTGCCCCTTTGCCTTCAAGGTTTCTACTTTGTGTCGCCATAGTTTACCATGGCCTTGTAAGTTCATCTCGAGCATGCCCAGACTGAGTGGGTGCTCGGCATGGTGTGCCGCCTACTTGGATGGGATGCGCCGGCGCCATCCTCCCCGGTGAACTTGCCGCCAGAGAGTTCGTGCTATTTTTTGTCTTCAACCTCCCCAGTGAGCTGGTGCCGCCGATCTTGCCTTTCCTCTGCTGGAGGTGCATGGCCCCGTGGAGGCAGCGCTCTTCCACCGGTGCTTGGCGTCAAGGATGTTCATCAGCCTTGCGGTGGTGGAGAGCGAGCTAGGCCGCGGGTCCATCTTTCACATGGGCTAGTGACCCGCCTCTTCCTCCAACATTCGGAGGAAAAGGATGATCACCAGCCTTGTGAAGGTTGGAGGCGAACTTCGGCTACGCGGCACCGGCCAGACCGCAAGCGCCGTCTGCCGCCGCGCTTCCAGCTCCATGGCTTGGATGGTCTTGTCCTCACCCCCGTAGGAGGGTGGGGGCGAGGGCCTCTTTGCCATGGCGCACGCGCTGAGGTGGCCGCCATCGCTGGCAAGCCGCTGGTGCAGAGGTGGTCACCGCCGCTGGTGAGGCTGCCCGGTGCGGAGGTGGTCACCGCCGCTGGTGAGGCTGCCCGGTGCAGAGGTGGTTGCCGCCGCTGGTGAGCCGCCCAGAGCTAGCTTCCAACGCGATCCTGCTGGTGCAGAGTAGTCCATTCCTGTAGAGTAGAGATGGAGCTAGGACTCCACTTGAAGGCGGATGTAATAACTTTTGCTTTTTGTAAGGTACTTTTGAGTACTATTTATCAAGCAGTATTAGCACTTATCTGTGTACCACTTGTCCCTGTTTTGTGTGGTGTAACCGATTCCTCCTTGGTACCTAGCCCCCCTGGGATGTAGGCTCGATTTGTCGAGGCTACAAACCAGCATACCTAAGAAAGAATTTGGCAATGGCCCCCAGGAGGTAGCCTCAACTGGGACCTGGGCCTGCACACAGCTTCGACTAGGGAGCATTAGTAGTACACCCGCAGGACCCGCCATCTGACACTAGCCATCCTTTGATACATGCTCGGGACCTGTAGGGTCTAGTCTGGGAAGCCAAGTTGTGCGTCCGGACCCCCTGGTCGGTGGTTCTAGATACTAGGACACCCGTCACAGAGTGGTGGAGCGTGCAGGCCCACGGTACGGGACCAGGCTGAGCGGCTACACGGCTCCGGACCATCCCAGGAGACAAGGGTCCATTCTCTAGTTTCGGACCCCAGGTTGCCGGACCCACATGACTTATAGCTCCAAGTACTAGGGTACCCGTCACGGAGTGGTGGAGTGTGCAGGCTTTCAGGTACGGGACCAGGCTAAGCAGCCACACAAGCTCCGGACCACCCCATGGAACGGGCTCCCGTTCTTTAGAACCAGCCCCCAGGCTGTCGGGCCCTCCTACTTTTGCAGAGAGGTCCTAAACTGCAAGCCTAGCTATTCAATTCGGATGTCATCATGTCTGATGGGATGGGAACTATTTGGGTGGGTTAGATAAAATAACATCCGGAAAACTGCAAGGTAAGACCATGGAGCAGTAGGATAAAACTATCATAGAGGCACATCTGAGGAGGTAAATCTTTTCTTTATAACCTGTCATGCATGGGTGCAGACCAACAGGTCGGGCTTATGAGGGCGGACCTCACCGGGCTAGCGTACACGTATGCGTTACCTAGTTACAAAAGGGAGAAAAATTTGACCCCTCAGACTTGCTCCTATGGATAGGACTTACAGAGATGCTCTAGTGGTCAGGATGAGGTAGTCCTTCAGTCGTAGCAAGATAGTCACCCCCGGGTCAGCGTATTCCCGTCACCTTGAAGGGTCCTTCCTAGCTGGGGGAGAGTTGCGGAGCCCTTCTTGGTTTGGTACTTGCCGTAGGACTAGGTCCTGACCCTGGGTTCCCCTCTGCATTTGATGACGGAGTCCTTGTCCTCGTGCTGTAGCCATTTCTGCATGGACTTGTCAGAAGCCTAGACCCGTGGGGAGTCCAGAAGGGTTTCCGGGGGAAGGTAGGCTTCGACCTCGTAGACCGGGGAGTATGGGGTCCCTCCGGGGGTCCATCTAGTTGTCGCCACCGGAGTTGGAGTCTCCGGCGAAGACATCCTTCAGGTCCCCCTCGGGAGACTAATACCCGAGGCCCCGTTCAGCCGTGGCCACCTCGCCGTCGTCAACCCTTTCCTTGCCAGGTTGGCGACGAGGTGGGAGCCATCCTTGGAAGACTACTCGCGCCGCTCGCTGACGCGTTTCGCGAGGTTGATGATCTCGCGACACTCCGCGGCGTTGTGGCGACCATTGGGGTGCACAGGGCATGAGCCGCTGTTACCCCTCTGCGGCCGTGGGCGTTTGTTGTAGTCGCCCCGACCCCCAGTCGCGGCTGCGACGACTAGAGCGGTGGACCATGGCTTCTGGTGGTCGTGGTCCTTCTTCTTTTTTCTTTTTATCGTCCCGGGGGACGGTACCCGAGCCACCCGTCTAGGTAACCCCGGCCTGTGGGGCCGAGTGCCATGCACGGCCCTCGGCGGCTCTGGCGCACTTCTCGGCCAGAGCGAAGAGTGTGGAGACAGTCTCCACGTCATGCGTGGCCAACTTCTCCAACATTTTCTCATCACGTACTCCCTGGCAGAAGGCCGTGATGATGGAAGCATCAGAAATGCGAGGTATAGTACCTCACACCTTGGTGAAGCAGAAGATGAACGTCTGGAGAGTCTCCCCGGGCTCCTGCCTCACTGCGTGGAGGTGGGCCTCCACACCGTGTTGCTGGTAAGCGCTGGCGAAGTTCGCAACGAACCGCGCGCAGAGCTCTTCCCAGGAGTAGATTGACCTTGGGGCGAGGTTCATGAGCCAAGTCCGAGCAGGCCCAAACAAGGCGACATGAAAATATGCAGCTATCACAGCGGTGTTTCCACCTGCTGCTGTGATAGCGGTGACGTACACCTACAGGAACTCCGATGGGTTTGACGTACCGTCGTACTTTTCCGGTAGGTGCGGCCGGAACTTGGATGGCCATGACGTCGCACGGAGATGATCCGCGAGAGCGGCGCAGCCCACGCGGGCCAAGGGGACACCCGCTTGGGACAGGGTGCCCATTGGGGCATGCGGTGCTACCGCAGTGAAGTCTTGATCGAGGTTGCGACCCTCGATGTTTTGCTGGCGCTCGCGCGCCCTCTCTAAAGAGATCCGGGCGTCCTCTCCCACATGCCTGCAGTTGAGCTCTGCCCGGAGGTCGTAGGTCTGCGCACCCCTTATTGAGGGTGAGCGCACAGACGCCGTTGCCTCACGTTGGCGCCAGGATGTCCGAGGCTTGGACCTAGTCGAGGTGGAATGCGCCATGTCGAGCAGCCGGTCGACGTCGTCGTGCCACTACTTCATGGCCCCTGATGAGGCCGTGGAGCTTGGAGGGTGGCGCAGCATATCTCTAGCCGCAGACAACGCGCCGGGCGCCGCCCTTAACGGAGTCCGGGACGCCTGTGCAGGCGTGTGCTGCCGCACAGCGTGCACAACAGCAGCCCCAGACATAGGGAGGTTGGATACTCGTGGCACGAAGGACACAGCTTCTTCCTCCACCATAAAATCCTCCGAAGTGTCGGCGCGATGCTCAACGATTTGCACCATCATGCCGAGCAAGAAAACAAGCAAAAACCTAATGCCAAGGCCCCTACCTGGTGCGCCAAATGTCGGAGAGAAAATCTCCGGCCGGGTGGCGGAATGCACCCACCCTAATCCTAAGATGAGGAGGGGCCTAAGCGTTTTGCTTGTTAGTTGGAAAATGGGAAGAACGCGAGAACACATAAGAGTTTAGAGTGGTTGGGGCCGCTGGAGCGTAATACCCTACTCCACTGTGTGATGTATTGAGCTTGAGAGTTTGTATGAACTTGTGAGCCTGAGCTGGGTCTAAGTCTGCTTGAGTCTAAGTGTGTGTGTCCCTTTGTAACTGTTGGGGGCTTTTGGCTTTCGAAGGTCCTCAAAAACATGATTTGACAATGTTTTCCAAGTTGAAATATGTGAACAGGTATCTTCGGAATCGGTTCATGAGCATACAAGAGCATGGTCAGGACGAAGCCTGAGCGAGACGAAAGGTGATTATGACGAAGGACAAGGTGATCACGAAGCTGTGCGCAGAAAAGCTTCAGCATGACAGCAGAAAAGGGGAACCGACTTAAAGATGAAAAGGCAAATTAGACCTCGAAGAATTACTATAGAGTTATTAGCAAATGTAAAGGGCATGAATGTAATTCTACATGGGCTGCGTCCCTTGCCTATAAATAGATGAACAGTACTCCCGTACTGTTCACGCTGACTGGGCATTCGCTTTTTGCATCACGCTTGTACCCTTGCTTTCCTTCAAACCAAAGGTACATCTATAATTTGTAATTGTGGATATGGTAATGCAAATAAAAATAAGTTGATGATGATGTTTATATTATTTTTCGTATTTCGTATATGAATTCTTCCTCATTATTTATTGTGTTTACGAAGATTTTTCCTTCATAGCCTTCGTCCGGAATTCATTATATCCGAAGGAAAATAATGTCTCGAAGGACGAAGGACTTTAACATT
Organism: Zea mays; assembly: GCF_902167145.1. NCBI lineage: Eukaryota > Viridiplantae > Streptophyta > Magnoliopsida > Poales > Poaceae > Zea > Zea mays. The sequence continues at coordinate 131,630,781 of NC_050100.1, read as the reverse complement.
TAACACTTTTCATGTTGCCTTGTTCTTAACTCTTAGCATTTGAGAACAAGTCCCCAACATTGGCGCCCACCTCCGGTGAACTCACTTCCACTTTTTGAGTTTCGAACACCTTCGGCAAGCATAGACCCTCGTCATGCCGCCAAAGAAAGCTTTAGCAACAGGGACTGCAGCTCTGCAACCGCTGGACCCCAACCAGGAGACCCTCTCTCTTCGGGAGGCCCGAAGCCAGAAGAGGAAGGCCACCAGTCCAACGCCCCAAGAGGACGAATTGGATCAAGAGATCAGAGATATGGAGATGCTTCATCAACAGGTGCAAAGGAAGAAGGAAAAGATGGCTAGGCTAGCTGACCTGCAAAGGCAGATAGACGAAGCCTCTGAAGAAGTTCGCCATGTTACTCAAGATGAGCAGAACTGAAGGCCCCAGCACAGAGAGCTTCATCAGGAGGGCTTCTTCAACGAAGATGACTGGTATGAGAATTTCCATCATGGAAATTTTTCTTTTGATGATGCTTCTCCTCTGTCAGCAGAACTTCACGCTACACCTTGGCCTCCGTCCTACAAGCCACCTCAACTACCCATGTACGACGACCACTCAGATTCGAAGCAGTTTCTGATGAGTTACGAAGCAACAATATCTTCCTATGGTGGCAATACTGCAGTCATGGCGAAATCTTTCGTCATGGCTGTCAAGAATGTTGCACAAACCTGGTACTCCTCTCTTCGGCCAGGAACAATCACATCATGGCAGAAGCTGAAGGATATGCTGATCACCAGTTTTCAAGGGTTTCAAACGAAGCCGGTCACTGCTCAAGCCTTATTCCAGTGCACCCAAGATCACGAAGAATATCTTCAGGCGTATGTCCGAAGATTCTTATGCCTGAGGGCACAAGCGCCAATAGTGCTCAATGAAATTGTCATTGAGGCCATGATTAAGGGGCTTCGGCCCGGACCTTCAGCCCAATACTTTGCCAGGAAACCCCCTCAGACTCTGGAGAAATTGCTTCAGAAGATGGATGAATACATCCACGCTGACAATGACTTTCGACAGAGAAGGGAGGAAGCTTACAGATTCTCCGAAATAGCCAGGGGCTTCGGAGGGAGGTTTCATCCTAGACATGTCAGATCGATTCATTCCACCCAGAATGATGACAGGGGAGGCCAGCAGCAGAGGCCGCAATATTCCTCCTAGGCTTCCCAGGCTTCGGGGCAACAGCAGAGTTATCCTCGGCCTCCAGCTCCAAGGGGCAGAGGTGCCAGGGGCTTCGGAGGAAGATTTGGGGATCAGCCAAGGAAAATTTATTGCTTATTCTATGGTGAGGACAAGGGCCACACCACCAGGATGTGCCATGTCACCATCCAGAAACAAAAAGAAATAGCAGAAGCTGCAGCCCAACAGACCCAGCTAAAGCAGGTCATGCATACTGCTTCGTACCACTCGCCTTATATCCCAGAGTATGTGGGTAACCACCATGCAGCTTCTGTTGCTTCGACAAGTCAATCTCAGGCATCCTGGCAACAGCTTCCACCTCCACCACCAATGCAACGAGGCCAGCAGTCAGAAGGGAGTCAGCATACTCAACACCAACGAGACTTCAGAGAAGAGTCCGAAGCTCGCACAGTCAATAGTACTGTGCTAGAATCGAAGCACATTTATTGACGAATATCCTACCTCGACAACAGTTTTTGCATTCAGTATCATTTTCTTTTTAATAAGGAACAATTATTGAAAGTCTAAGTGTTTTTTGTCGTTTTCAATTTCTTGTAATAGCTTCGACTTTGCTATAGTACAAGTATACCTTCTCCACAGAACAACAGAGTCCAAAAAGTTGCTGAAGCATAAGAACTTATGGTTATGGGGTGAATCTTCGAAATAACAAAAAGTCATTCCTAAGGGAGCGCAGCGTAAGTTTTCTGCTCAAAAGTCGTTCCGAAGGGAATGCAGAGCTTACAGCGAAAAATAAACGCTGATTCCGCTGAAAGTAAAAGGTGAAGAAGCTCCTAAGGGAGGCTTACAGCGAAAAATAAACGCTGATTCCGCTGAAAGTAAAAGGCGAAGAAGCTCCTAAGGGAGGCTTACAACGAAAAATAAACACTGATTCCGCTGAAGTAAAAGGCGAAGAAGCTCCTAAGGGAGGCTTGCAGTGAAAAAAACGTCGATCTTCGGCAAATATCATTTTGCATAACATCACATCATCACATCATTTGCATAGCATAACATCATACATCATATTGCATCAACGACGCAAGAAGGGGGTCTCAGTATTGATATTCAAAGATTGTTTTGAAGAATTAGTGCCAGGGCACAAAAATAGTTATTGAAGAATTATACCTTCGTCAAACTCTGAAATGAAAAGATCTATTGGTTATTGATTTTACGAGGATTGGTTACTGATTTTATGAGAACACGGATATTATTTACGAAGCATGAAAAGAAGGGAAGGTGTTTTTTCGCCGAAGGCTCAAAAACGGTATGTATGTGAAGTTTCATGCATCATAAAGAATAGAACGATAAATAGCTTATATATTACATTCAAAGTTACAAAATATTACACATGTTCCTCAACATACATTACATTCTAAATGTTTTTACAATAACATCTAATCTTCCATTAGAACTACTTCTGCAGCTTCGTTTAGTAGCTGATCAACAACATTATCCATGATGGCTTCGGCCATTTTTCTAATTTCGTCGTCCCCCTTCATGTGGGGGTCCGCCGATGGCTCGGTAGGCTCCAAGGGAGGAGAAAGTGCGGCTGTGCTACAAAGCGTAAACAAGTTCGAAATCAAAAAAATACAACAAAAAGCCAAAAACCACTAGTCAATACCTATTTGCCCTTCGAGATCCGCACTTTTCTCAGCGGCCTCTGCTACTTTTCTAGCGTCATGAATACCTTTCTCGCTTTTTCGTATAATTTCTTGGGCCATCTCCCGGCCACCATTGTCCCAGATGTCGGTGAAAAATTTTCCACCGACCAGGCTTGCTTCGGCCGAGGGGTCTTTTATATCTTCAGAGGATAAGGCGGCTTCGGATTGTGCCAAGAATTTCACATGGTCATAGCATTTCCTCTCCAAAATAGTGGAAATCCCCCTGGCACCCGAAAAGGCACATATGTCTCCACGACTATTCAAAATTTCTTCAAAAGCTTCAGCTTCGTGGCTGATCCATCCAGTTGGGCCTTTGGGGTCACCCCTTATGAAGTTCTCCTCACTTGAGAATGCGCCAACGCTGGCGAAGTTGGTTCTTATTTTCTTAACACATTCTATAGATTTTTCATAACACTTTTTCTTGGATGCCCGAAGCTCTTCAACGTTTTTTTCTAAGTGATTGGCCCATTGTTCACTAATTTCTCGTTTTGTTTCTTCAAGTGTGCACTCTTCTTTAGCTCTGACTAGCTGTTTCCGAAGATCCTCGATTTCGCGCTTCTGAGCCTCAGCTTGAGCTTTGAAAGCAGCTTTGTCTTCTTTTATTTTATTCACTAACGAGTGCAATATTTTATCTTTTTCGAGACCTTCGTTCCTTAGTTCAATTACTTCGGAACGAAGGTTGCTCAAGGCTATGGTACACCCTTCGTCTTCAGCATCTTTTTGTGCCCTGAGGGCATTGCTAAGTATAAGGCCCTGGAAAAAATACGTGTTAATAAGTTTAAGCAAATAATTTTTTTTTGGTTTCAAGAAAAAATACAAAGATCTCATTTTTTCACCTTTAAACTATTGTATGCTAAGCTGTCGGCCAGCTTGTTCTTTGATAACACTGAGAGCCCGTCTTCTAGTGTTGGGAATCCGAAGCTTTTGCTCATCTCCCGACAGACAAGAGATCTCCTTGCTGTCAGGGAGACAATACAATAAGTCTTCTTCTCCGCTGCCGTTGAATATTAACGCCCCCTTTGGATATTTCAGTTTCTGGGCATAGAACTGAGCCTCTTGCTTTTCTTTTTTAGTCATCTCTTTCCCCGAAGCATGTCGTAAAATATAATTGGAAGCTTCGGAAAATGCTTCGGGGACAGCAGTGTCAGTTTCTTCAGCTGAAATTTGTTCTGCTGCTTCTGTTTCTTTGGTTTCCAAGGATTTCACCTTAGCGGGCTTTGATGGCTTAGCTTCAGTCTCAGCTTGGTGCTTTGAATCTTTGGCACCAAAGGCTTCAATTTGCACTTCAGGAGTTTCAACAATTTTCTTCGGAGTAGTACTTGAAGACTTTATTGTCTCCAAAAATCTAGTACATTAACCATCCTTTTTCTTTTGGGGGTCATTGCTGGACCCTTTTGGCTTTTTGGTGCTTCAACTTTTGCCGAAGGACTTAAAATTTCATATGTCCTTGTTTCTGAAGCCTTCAGTTCTTCTATTTTTTCCATTTCTGGCATTATAACTGGCTCTTCAACATTCGGTAGGGGAGTCGGCTCCTTGGCTTCGGTGGCCGAAGAGGTTTCACCGACAAATTCAGGCACTGTGGCTGGTTCAATATAGCGTGGCCGGTGCGTAAGAACCTTTATCTTTTTCCTCTCCAGCGCTGGCTCACTGGGAGCGGCTGAAGCAACTTCCTTCGCTGAAGCAGTATCTTTCCTTTTCTGACCCCGTGTTGGGTAACGGTAGTCAGGGTACACGAACCCAATGGCATCAAATACTCGGTTGAGTCTCTTCTTCTTCCGGCCTCCGAAGGCTGCGGACAATGCAGTATCTTCTGCCTTCGAGTATGGCCCAAGCAGCTCATCGCTTATGGCCTCAATACTTTTCAGCCAGTCATCATCTGGCTCGACGAATTTATCTCCATATTTGAAGGTGAATTTTAACCTAACTAGTCCACCTTCGTTAGGTTCGCTGACGGTTTCCTTCGGCATTTCCCACTTTTCTGCAAGTGGCCATACTCTGAAGGCAATGTGTTCTTGGATCAAATCCCTTGTCCCGATGAAAGAACAAACCACGCCGAAGGCCCTCTGGCATTCTTCGGTTGCTTCGTCAATTTCCACCTTCGGCTTCCGAAGGCCGAAGCGCTGCCAGATAGGGCGCATAATGATATCTTTAATATCTTATCGCGTCTTCAAGTCGTTCTTCACATAGAACCATTCCTTCATCCAGTCCCCAGGCCATCTCTTCCGAAAAGTTGGCATGGGACAGCTCAACCCAGAGCGGGCGCCGAAGCTGTAGCAGCCAAAATTGTTATGGTATTGCTCTTTACCCCAAGGTTTTGTCTCATATAATAACTCATGCATGCTACAGAAACTTTTGGCATTTGGCTCCAAACCTTGACTCTTCACAGCCCATACGAAGATGCCCATCCTTATGATTGCTTCGGGAGTAATTTGATGGAGGCAGATTTCAAATATCTTCAAAACTTCCACGACAAAACTGCTCAAGGGAAACCGAAGTCCAGCCTTAAAGAAGCTTCGGAATATCACGACTTCATTCTCCTCGGGATTCGGACAAGTTTTCTCTCCTTCGTCAGCCCTCACAATAGACAAGTCCCGAAAATATCTACCCCTCATATTGACAAGATGGCTTTGTTTAATGCTTGATTTCCCAAAAACTGCATGGCTTGGTCGCCAAGGTCGATCTTCGGAATCTTCACCACCACTTTCCACATCATAGCTGTCACTATCACCAGTGTCTTCAGAGAGGCCCTCTAAAATCTCCTTAGTAATCTTCTCTGTGTTTGTCTTTGCTATTGATTCAAGGAAGCCGAGATTCATCTCTTCGGAAAGGCTTAGCTTCGACTCAGCGACAACTTTCTTGTCTTCAGACATCTTCGAAAATGCCAAGAAAGTGCTCTCAAAGACGAAGCTTAAAAATTTAAATAAGCCAGGCAAGCGTTGGTGTGCAAAGAGCTAAAAATTAGGAAGGCAAGAGCAGACGGCAAGAAAGCATGCTAAATGTGCTCACGGTGCGTTCTTATTTATACACCCAATGCGTTGCAAGTGGCAGGGCCCCACTTGTCATTGACTATTGCTATTCTAGCAAAGGAAAGGTGTTTTTTCGGACCTTCGGCTTAAGGCCTTCGTCCATATCGCAATCTGAATTTATTATTCTAGCAAATTAATATTGCGAGGGGCTACTGTTGGGGGCCTTCGGCTTCCGAAGGTCCTCAAAAATATGATTTGACAATGTTTTCCAAGTTGAAATATGTGAACAGGTATCTTTGGAATCGGTTCATGAGCATACAAGAGCATGGTCAGGACGAAGCCTGAGCGAGACGAAAGGTGATTATGACGAAGGACAAGGTGATCACGAAGCTGTGCACAGAAAAGCTTCGGCATGACAGCAGAAAAGGGGAACCGACTTAAAGATGAAAAGGCAAATTAGACCTCGAAGAATTACTATAGAGTTATTAGCAAATGTAAAGGGCATGAATGTAATTCTACATGGGCTTCGTCCCTTGCCTATAAATAGATGAACAGTACTCCCGTATTGTTCACGCTGACTGGGCATTCACTTTTTGCATCATGCTTGTACCCTTGCTTTCCTTTAAACCAAAGGTACATCTATAATTTGTAATTGTGGATATGGTAATGCAAATAAAAATAAGTTGATGATGATGTTTATATTATTTTTCGTATTTCGTATATGAATTCTTCCTCATTATTTATTGTGTTTACGAAGGTTTTTCCTTCATAGCCTTCGTCCGGAATTCATTATATCCGAATGAAAATAATGTCTCGAAGGACGAAGGACTTTAACATTTAACACTTTTCATGTTGCCTTGTTCTTAACTCTTAGCATTTGAGAACAAGTCCCCAACAGTAACGTTGCACACCTCCCCTTTTATAGCTCAAGGGGGCGCGTACAAGGGTACTAAGCCCCAACATGTGGGCCCAGGAATATAATGGATGTAATACTTGGAGTTGCTGGAGCAATCTTCTTGCACCCTGACATCCGTGATCTGCGTGGTATTGGCGTGCAAGGGAAGCTTCCCTGGCAACGCATAACTGATGATGGACACAGTGCACCTTGCAGCACGGGCGTACTGTTTGGTAATGGACTGGATAGGCACGCCGCCTGCAGGATGGCCTGGACGCCGCCTGCCAGCTGAGTGGACAGGTCACAATAAATGCTGAGGCGGCACATCGCCTGTCAGTAAGGTGGACAGGCAGCGCGTCCTCTCCGCAATAAATGCAGAGACCGCGCGGCCCAGAGGCCTTACGTCAGGCTCCGCCCGCTGGCTTACGTCACGGGCAACAAGCCACGTGGCAGCAACGGGTCTCCGCCTGAGCGGGGAGCGCAAGCGCATAGGATAAAGCCTGGACACGTGCCAGTACCGGACCCTTGCTTAGGCCAGGGTATCCCCTATCCCGAGACCTCGTTATGGGTGGCCCGGACCTTACTTGGAGGGATTAGGACCCCATCCAAGGGACCCGACACGCTTACTTGGGAGTCCCGGACCGTATCAAGGGGTCCGGGCTATGCGTATAGGGGTCCGGTGCTTCCTCGTGGAGGTCCGGTCCAACTGATTGCCTCCTAGGATATATCATCTTTTCTGGCCACGTGGCGCCCCTGGAGCCGTCCACGTGGTAGGGTCGGGTGCTGTTCACCACGCGACTAGAGATTGCCGCTCGGGCACCATGCCTTCATACTATAGTAAGGGGTACCCCTGATTCAGGGTACCGACAAACTCTATGTCGTCTAGGGACGTCCCGGATGGCCTGTCGATCCTAGGACACCCCCTAGAACTCTCCTCCCTAACAGGGTCCCTTCTGGGGGTGAGTTCTTGTAATACCCAAATTGTAATTTGTAAGAGATAATATAAAAGGAGAAACAATTTCACTTTGTCTATGTGTGAGTTTGACCTTTTTGTACCATCACATGTAAACACCATATTTAAAACAAATAAATGACTAACAAAAGACACTACTAAATTATGCATCATGCTGGTTTCTCATTTTTGTGTGCATTTTGGTGACAATATAAAAATAAGGTGAAAAGAAATATATCAAAGTCGAAAGTAGAATTTAAGATCTAAAGGAAATTCAAGAATTTAGAAAAGGAGAAGAAGTGAAATGAGTAATAAAAAATATACAATAAAATATATTATTTCTGTAGTGGATTTGAAGGTGTACATTGGACTCAAATGTGCAACTCCTAAAAGGATTCAAATTCAAATTTGGAATTTAAACTAGAAAGAAGACAAAATAGGAGAAAGGAAATAAAATAAAAAAGGGAAACCTTACTGGGCTCGAATCACCCATTTCGGCCCACTAGAGGAAATCACCCGCGCGGTCCAGTTAGCTCCCACGCACACGACGCCCTGACGTGCGGGCCCTCCTACCATCGCGGGACCTTCCTTATGCGCGCTCGGGGCCACCTGGCTGCGACACTCACTTGCGCCGTTCTCTGACCCGTGGACCCTTGCGGTCAGCTCCGACCTCAACCGAATCTGCGCATGGAGGAACGCGCGCATGGTGGGCGGCGTTGGCGCAAGTCTAGCGCGCGCGTGAACCGCTTGACCACGCCGGGCGATAAAACCCCAGTCGACCTTGCCTCCTTCCGTTCTGCAGCTCCTCGGAGTCCGCAACTAACCTAAATTCCAGAGCCGCCATACCCATCTACCGTCGCCGCCGGTGAATCTCACCAACCCATGTCGTCTGCCCTCGACATTAGGTCGGGAGGTTCGTCTTCGCCTGGTAAAGCCGTCTGCGCGTCCAATTCGAGTTGGACACCACCGTGACGCGAGTAATTGCTCGCCGTACTTCTCCATCCGCCGCGGAGCCGCTGCGCGTCGTGGATTGACTCTCTGCGCTGCACAAGACTCCGGTATGATGACCCTACTAGCTTCCTTAGGTCCCTAGCTTCATTCTGCATCACTCGTACGGTGTGTGGGGCCACTGGCTTGCCGATTGACCGGTCGCCGGCGATGGCGCCGCCGTGGCGGTGTGGCTGTACCATTGTCCAGCAGGGGGGATCGGGGTAGCTGTCCGCGACTGTTGGATTGGTGTCGAACAGCTTAGATTAGAGATTGCAAAACTCTTCGCCATTTTAAGATCCGAGTCATCGATCCAGCGTCGTGCGCATCAGATTAGATCTAGGGTCTTTTAAATCGTGACCATTAGATATTGATCGGGCGGTCACGGGGGAGAGAGGTTGAGCGACGCTCGGGATCCAATTGTGGCCCTCAGATCTGATCTGAACGGCCCTCGTCTGAGAATACCCCTTCGCGGGTACATTTTGCTAAAGAGACCCCGCCCTTTTTCATGAATAAACCTGCAGTCCACTCGGATGTGCCCCTAAGTCATGGTAACATTTGCGCCAGAGTCCCTGCATTCTCCAGAAATTGGCGCCCAATCCAGAGACTAAGGAAATTAGGAAATTAATAACAGAAATTGATTTTTAATGTATAAATAAATGTTAGAACTTGTTTAATTTGTAGAAAATTCATATAAACTCTAAATTAACCCATTTCAGTTTCTAAATTTTTGTAACATTATCGTTTATCACCTAGAGTCTCTATTTTGACATAAAAACAGTAAGAAAAATTTATTTCTCATTCAATTTTGTATTAAGCACATAAAACCTTTGGAAATTCATAACTTAAAATCTAAAACTCCAAAATTAATGATTCTTGTTCCTAGGTTCTTATTTTAATGTGTAGATTTTTATTATATATTTTGTTTACATGTTCGATGTGATGTTAGTTTCTCCTTTATACTGTGCTTGTTTGTATTGTGGCGAATAGAAGAGCCTGTGACTGAGGATCCTGGTGCCCAGCAGATAGAAGTTGCTGAGCAGGAGCTCATTGAAGGAAAGTTATGCCCTTGACCACTTTTTACCCAATAATGTTCTTTAAATATCACTTATTCATGCATAGGTTTAATTCTGATGGGACCCAATAGGTCACCCTAGACTATTTATCTCTTTACCTTGTTATCCCTGAATCACTTGGGTAGTTTTACTATTGCTATACATGGTTTTGGGTTAATATTTCATTATATCCATGTTCCAATTATATTGTTATTTTATTTATGTTCATGTCAAGATCATTAATGTTAATTGGAACATGGAGCTTAACTTGAGAAACATGTGCCACCACAATGGTGGAATGGGACGCCCTTGGCTGACTAATTAGGAAAGCTAGTGGAAGACTACCTTACCTGAAAGGGGCAAGGGCAGTAGGGGAGTTGAATGCAAGGAGGTTCTCAGGTTGATTTTGCTGCGATGGCGGTCAGACGGGGGATTCTTGCAAGTGCCTACAAGGAATCCTTTAATCAATGACAGACAAAATTTGTCATGGATTAGGAAAAAACCGTCACAAAGCCATGATTATGAAATTTTTTGATAACGTCATGTAATGGGGGTCATAAATTGTAATCTATGACGTTTCTTTTGTAATGGGGTTCACAAAATTCGTCATGGAATAGCAAAACACCGTCACGAAGCCATCTTCATGACATTTTCGAATTATGTCACCGAGAATTCGTCATGGATTAAATGATTTCTTGTAGTGTATAACTATAACGGGTTTTTGGAAGCTAGTGGAACTTTGTAAAGGCCTCGTAGTGTTGCCCTGCCTCGCTTCCTTGGTAGAGGTGTATGGGAGTCACGATTGCTTGGCAGATGGGTAATATGACTTGTGGGTACAGGGTACAACCTCTGCAGAGTGTAAAACTGGTATACTAGCCGAGCTCACGGTCATGAGCAGTTCAGGACTCTCGCATGATTAAATTATGGAACTTAAACTCAATTTGTCATTTGCATTGCATGGGATTATTTATTAATTTTGTTCTATTATTCTTATTATGGTTTGGTATTTACTTACATTTAGTAACCGCTAATAAAATTTGACCAGCTTATTAAAAGCAATGCTCAGCTTTAACCCCTATTGTTGATCAGCCTTACACTTCACATGAACTCCCACCTTTGTGAGTTCATGCCCACTGGTTTCCCCACAACTTGTTGAGCTATGATCATGTGTGAGCTCACCCTTGCTGTCTCACACCCCCCACAGGAGAAGAACAGGTGGTTCGAGATGAGCCACACAACGAGGAGTTTGATCTGATCTAGGTGGTGTCTCCCAGTTGACTTATGGGCACTAAGGATGGATTTAGTTTGTTTTATATTTATCTTTTATTTTTGTAAGACTTCCGCTATGTAATAAGTACTCTGATGTTATTATGACATTTATCTCTATACACTATGTTATTATATATGTTGTCTTCTTTGGCGCATGTATGAGATGCACCCGGCTTTGTCCCTTAAAACCGGGTGTGACAGTTCTAGGGTTCTTCGCGAGGAATAAGACCCTCTGCGCACGCGAAGACCGTTCGGCCCAGAGCATGGACTGTTTGTCACGCGGACTGTTTGTAGCAGGGTCACAAACCATATGGCCCCGTGTCGCGGAACATCCATGCCGTAGAGAGCACTGTCAAGCGGTACACTCCTAGTGTTTGGCACCAACTCAGAGCCCACACACTTTTTGGCAACTCCCCTGGGGACAGTTAGTTGTGACCTATCGAAGATCGATCCCAAATGGCCAGTTCAAAGGATCGCACCGACGTTTCCCCCAACAACATCGTGAAGCTGACTCTGGAGAACCTGTCGACCGAAGATCATCAGAAATTTGAAAACTACAAAAGGCAGCTGATCGAGGAGGTCCAAGCGAGGTACCTAGCCAATTTCAAGATGGACTGACACTAGAAGGTCGTCAAACAAGGGGAGATCGAGATGCCATCTCTCTTACCTTCGCTGATCCTTAATGTAAGTAAATCCAATGACATCCAGTCCCTCAAACAATACGTAGATCTACAAGGGACTCAGTTGCAACAACGCATTGGGGGATAGAAGACACACTTAAGAAACTCACGCGTACGATAGAAAATCTATTGTGTCTAATTTCCCATCGCACGAGGTCGCAATAGAGCTAAATTTGCCAAAAGCATCGGCTACAAATGGGCCCTCACAAACCCAGCCATTATACGACATGCCAATGAACTTGTGCATGACCGGACCATCTAGGCCTGAGCTCAGATAGTCTGGTCCAACAGCGGCTGTCCCCGTAATCCGTAGCGTGCCGTCGAGATCCGCAACTGATATGCTCGGATCGTCCGCGTATCATGCCGGACCGTCCAAGCACATCTCCAGACCATCCACATGTAACATCAAACTATCTGAAGTAAGCTACGTAGAACAGGATGAAGGTTATTACCATCAGTCGTTACACCCGACTCAATCAAGCTTCCCCTTACCACCCACAACTTCTCAAAATCATGGCATGGACCCACGAACACGTGGAGGCGAGCACTTTTTGGCCCCTACAAGGCCAAAAAGATTTAACATACATTACGAGGCACCTAGGGCGAGCATTAATGCCCCATAGAACCCCAACCCATTGGCAGGGGGATGACATATAGACACACAAGCGCCCATACCTTTGTAATAAAGGGTCAGTAGATTACCACCGTCCGTGGTACTTGTTGCACCAGGAGCTGTTACGCCAGGCGCGCTAGCATGGATATTTTGTATCCATTGAGCCAAGATGGTTGTAATTGTATGGCGGTATCCGAAAACATATCTTGGGGACGGCCTAAAGAACTCATGGTATCATTATGAATGTACAAGCCAAAACTGTGAAAACCCAGAAATATACATACCAAGTTAAGGTGGGATATGATTTCCTTCCTTATATAAAATTCCATATTTCTCTTGCCGATCACATCCAATTTCGTCGGAATACATCCTGTCTTTTCACCATATGATATGGTATGATATGAATAGTCACTACACGACGGTTCACTTACAGCGACCTACGGTTGGTTGCTAAAGCGGCTTTTAGCGACCTACGGTCGGTCGCTAAAAACCTTTAGCGACCCATAAGGATGGTCGCTGTAGGTGCCGTCGCTAAAGGCTTTAGCGACCGACATCTTTTTAGCGACCGACCGTTTGTTGCTAATATTGTATATTTAGCGACCAACCGTGGGTTGCTGTACTACAGATTTAGCAACCAACCGTAAGTCGTCATACTATATATTTAGCAACCAACAGAAAGTCGCCCTTGTTATAGTTGTTGTTAATAATAATATACATTTAATTAAGCACCACAAATCACAGATTTTTATACACAAATCATAAAGACATACACATTTTATCACAGTCATAGATCCATCACATAAACACAAAAGCACCACAATTATATGATCACAAAAGTATCACAATTATAATATCATTCACAATTCGATCATTTACAAATAGCTAGATCATTCACAAAAGCTCCAGAGATGATCAGTCACAAAAGCACCACAGCGACATCACTCCAGCTTGAAGCAGTTCAAAAGCCCACAACTACATCACTAATGTTTCATATCACTCCAGCTATTGTTCAAAAGTCCACAACTACATCACTCTAGCTGCTCCAGAGTTGATCAGTCACAAAAGCACCAAAGCTACACTAATGCTTCAAGCAGTTCAAAAGCCTTCAGGCAACCACTCCAGCTTCTTGTATCCTCCTGTTTTAAGGTACAAGCTTTCTTTGTCCAGAACACCCTAGAAAAAAGTACATCAAATTAGTATATTGTTGCTACATTTGCAAATAAAAATACAGTTTTGATGCCTTATCTACCTCCACTAGACGGTGTTGCAGCCTTATGCACCAACTTCAGCTGGTGCAATCAAGATCATCATTAAGTTGATGGCTCATATAAATCTAAATACAAACAAGATAAGATATAGAATATTACTTTCTTGTACGGCCATGCAACTGACATCATGTAAGCATCAGCCATAGTTTCCACATTTGCACAAGGGCGAGGCAAAACTGTATCTCGTTTTATCACACAAGTTACAATAACTTCACAATATTGCCTTCCAAGGATCTGGCCTCCAACTGTGGTGCTTGGTTTAGTAGAAACAATTGTCCCTTTAGCCACAGGCAAATCAGATCTCAACATAGCATATAATATGACATCTTTTCCAACCTGGTGCAAATGATTAAGAATAATTTACTTCAATGTTTTTGAGGGTTTATGAAAATAAAGGTTAGAAAATGTATGAAATGAATGAGAGCATTACAAGATCATCATGTTTAGAGTGTGAAGCTTCAGCAAAGTGCCTTGTAGATCTTGGTGAGTTAGCACCTTGCATCTGATGAAATATTTGATCATCCTCATCATCTAATTCTCATCTTCAGAAGCACAATATTCTTCATTGTCTTCCTCATCCTCAACAGCAAACTTGTTCCTCATCACCTTAAGAAACACAATTTCATAGCATAGTACAAGGAATCTAGAAAATTAGGATAAAGCAGCATGAATGAAAATATTGAATACCTTATGTTGAAATGAAGTAGAGCCACGATGTGACATGGGCTCTTCACTTGCCCGGTCTGGTTGAGCCCTTTGCTCAATTTGAGTCTGTAGCTCAAGTACACGCTCTTCTAAAGCAGCCTTCTCACTTTGAACCTTTGTACGAGCAAGAATCTCCATTTGTAGTCTTGTTGCAGTATAAGACTTCAACTCTGGAGTGCCAATATCTTGAGGAGTAGGGCCTAAACCCAAAACACGAACATATCCTTTTGGCTCTTTTGGTCCACAAACAATAGAGAATGCATCACCCTCTTGAATTGACCGGTCCTTTAACTCTGGATATACTCCAAGAACATCATTAAGTTGGTCCTATAGAGAATTAAAGATGATTCACATCATAAAAGGTAATTCAGATAGAAATGTACTAAAAATTAACAACAAAGCCTTACAATTATTGGTTTTGCCTGTTCTGTAGGAACACCATTTTTTCTTGTATGGGTTTGGATAAAGTTTTCATCTCTTCGTGGAGGACGTCCTAGTTTCACAGCCTGCAAACATACTTTGTTCATTGAAAACAGCAAGCAGCAGCAGCAGCACAAGCAGCAATCTATTTTGTGTCAATCTATTTTAGCAGCACAGCAGCACAAGCAGCAATCTATTTTGTGTCAATCTATTTTAGCAGCACAGCAGCACAAGCACAGCAGCACAAGCAGCAATCTATTTTCAGACTGGACAATAGAGCTTATATCAAATGTGGAGCAGCAGGATGTCCTGGGTCTGGGCACTAAGAAGCTCTAAAACTTCTGAAGACAGACTGCAGATTTTGGAACTGGGCACTAAGAAGCTCTAAAACTGGGCACTAAGAAGCTCTAAAATTTCTGGAACTGCAGGTTTAGGGTCCCAGAAAATAGATTCAGACTTCAGATTTTATTTTCTGGAACTGGGCACTAAGAAGCTCTAAAACTGGGCACTAAAATTCTGTTGGTGATCAGATTTTGGTCCTGGGTCTTGGAGAGGCAAAGACAGACTGCAGCTCCGGACGAAAAGACGACTTCAACACACCAAATGGCGAAGTACTGAATTTTAGTAGAATTTTTGAGCTGTTCAGACTTAACCAGATTCAGACTTGAGCTGTCCAGACATGTAACGATTCAGACTTAACCAAATGGCGAAGTACTGAATTTTAGTAGAATTTTTGAGCTGTTCAGACATGTAGCGATTTAGACTTAACCAGATTTAGACTTTGAGCTGTTATAATGTGGTTGAAAATAGACTTCAGATTTGTGGTAGTAATCTGATAATACTAAGCTGGGGAAAAACATGGTTAATCAGATTTTGGTCCTGGGTCTGGGCACTAAGAAGCTCTAAAACTTCTGAAGACAGACTGCAGATTTTGGAACTGGGCACTAAGAAGCTCTAAAACTGGGCACTAAGAAGCTCTAAAATTTCTGGAACTGCAGGTTTAGGGTCCCAGAAAATAGATTCAGACTTCAGATTTTATTTTCTGGAACTGGGCACTAAGAAGCTCTAAAACTGGGCACTAAAATTCTGTTGGTGATCAGATTTTGGTCCTGGGTCTTGGAGAGGCAAAGACAGACTGCAGCTCCGGACGAAAAGACGACTTCAACACACCAGAATATGTTTCGCACGCTACATTTCAAGAGCTACAAAGCACAGGTCGAGAACAAAGAGATCACAAGGCGTCTCAAGCACAGGGAAAACATCAATTTCGGTAAAGTGCAGAGCAAGAGGGGGAAGGTCGACAGTCTGGACAGTGATGGCTTACCATACACAGATAACTGGCAACTCACATACACATACACAGATAACTGGCCACTCACATACACATACACAGATAACTGGGCACTAAGTTTGTTTCTGGGATTCTGTTTCTGGAATTCTGGGCACTATTTCTGTTTCTGGGAGCACATACACAATTCTGGGCACTAATTCTAGCACAATTCTGGGCACTATTTCTCTGATTTCTACTACTGCACAGGAACATCAAGTTGCACAGGAATTTCTTTTCTAGCACAGGATTGAAATAGATCTGAAAGCAATAAAGATATAGATAGGTGCAATAGTAGAAACCAGAGATGTTCATGTGCTATAATGAGTTGCTAAACACTAGCAGATTACAATTAAGCCCATGAATAAGAGTAAAACTGCCGTCTTATGATCCTGAAGGAAACTATTTATTGTAAAGAGATGATACTCAGAGTAAGACATATTTGTGGTAGGGAGATTTGAAATATGAACTTGTAAATGTAATGCAAATAATTGCAGCTGTGTTTGAGTAAACTGAACACAAAATAAGCACAAAGAAATTCAGTTAAGAGATGCCAACCTTTGAAATTTTTTTGGATGGACCTTGGTGCTCCATACTCTTGACGATTTCAGGGATGTTAAGAGATGCCAACCTCCTTTTATTTCTTTCAATATTTTCTTGCTTCAGCTGCTCGTATTCACTACATGATCCATCTTTATTGCTTTCTCTTGCGCTTGCCATTTTTTTCCTGAAATATCATCAAACATGGAATCATAAAACTTACTCAAACAATGAGATTAGCTATTTACACTCAAACAACAAGTGCATGCATATATTAAAAAATATCATCAAACATGGAATCATCAAACTTACTTTCTAGATTTTTTTCCTTGTTTTACTCCACTAACAATGAGACCATCTATATCTGTTCTAGCACATGGGACACATCCAACAGTAAGACTTTCAAATACATTAGATTGCAGATCAAGGATTGGCGGAACTACATAATTTTCATCATCAATGATACCATAATCAACATCACTTCCATACAAATCTCGCGGTTTTGGCTGAACAACAGCTACCCATTCAGTATCAATTGGATCAACAACATAGTAAACTTGTGTTGCCTGTGATGCTAATATGAAAGGTTCATCCGAGATCTTTTCACCAGTATTGAATAAATGTTTGAAGTTCACTGTAGTGATTCCAAATTGATCTGTTCGAACCCATTTGTTGTTTACACGGTTATCAACCCAATCACACTTGAAAAGCACAATATTTCCTTTGTGGTGATAGTTGAGTTCAAGAATTTCTTTTATGATACCATAAAAGATGTTTTTCCCTATAGTATGGTTGTCATCATTTCCTCTTTCAAAATGAGTTGTCTCAGCAGCTAACGCTACCCCACTACTTTGGACAGACCTATTCTCATCATATGACTGTGTACGGAAGTTGAATCCATTTATTGAGTAGTTGTTATACTGATGTGCAATCATCATTGGTCCCTTAGCTAAAATTTTGATCTCTTCTGAGGCCTCCTCACATGTTTCCTCAACCTGTGGTACCAATACTATTGTTAATGTGAAAGACTTTATGAGATTGTAAATTCACTTCTCCTTTTATACTTACATGTAACCTGAACCACTCATGGAAGGTTTTATGTTGCATGTGGTTGGTCTCACGCTGATTTCGAACACCAATTGAGGAGAGGTATTGAGCATGTTTGCTGAAATGGCCAACATGAATTTTCTTTGAAATGGCCAACGAAGAGTAAATAATCACATGATACTCGCTGAGTTAGATAGCTTACTTTAAATATGGTTCTATGTTGGAATAGTTGAAAAGGACATATCTATGTGCTTGAAGCCATGTCTTGTGATCTAAATTGACAACACACTTTCCAGCCAATGCTCGACCAATTTTGTGAAAGAATGGAGTTGTAACACAAATTTGTGTTGGTAAGCGATTTCTAACTCTATGGTTGAAGTGGGTCTCATCTTGTAAATACCGAGAACAAAGCGTGAGAGCCTCATCAAACAAAGAACCCTCCATAATTGATCCTTCCGGGTGACTTTTTGTACGCACATAGCCCTTGCATTTTTTTAGAAACCTATACATGTAAACAATGACACTCATCATATTATTGAAAAATTATATCGTTATTTGTTTGCTATGTAATATACCAAAGAAAATTACCTCTCCACCGGCCACATGCTTCGAAAATGGATTGGGCCTACCACTCTTGCTTGGGTAGGAAGATGTACCATCAAATGTACATTAATGGTAAAAAATGATGGAGGGAAAATAATCTCTAAAAGGCTCAAGATTTCAGCTATCTCAGATTCTAACCTTTGCATGTCACTTATTCGAATAACAGGAGAGTACAATTTTCTAAAGAACGTGCTTAAACGAATCAGCACAGCACTAACTTCTTGAGGGAGAACTCTCCGGACAGCAAGTGGCAGTAAATCTTGTAGAAGAATGTGGTTGCCATGAGTATTAAGATTAACTATCTTTTTTTCATTGACAAGAACATTATGTCGTATATCAGCGGCATATCCATCAGGAAACTTGACCCCTTTTAATACTTGACAAAACAATTTCTTCTCAACAGAGCTCATTGAGTAGGGTGCAGGAGGCAAATAAAATTGATTAGCTTATAGTTCAATAGGATGAAGGTCGCTTCTAATACCTAAAGCTTGAAGATCCAAGCGAGCATTCAGATTATCCTTAGATTTTCCAGCAATGTCCAACAAAGTATTAATTATATTTTCACACACATTCTTCTCTATGTGCATGACATCAAAATTATATCGAATTTTCAAGTCCTTCCAATATGGAAGAGTGAACCAAATAGGTCTCCTTTTCAAAAAGACTAATGGTTTCCCATCCTTGCGTTTCTGATTCCTTATTGGCTTACCTGATGGCTTCTTGCCATAAATTGTTTTCAAATTTTTTGTACAATCCAAAATTTCCTCTCCTGAAAGAGGAGTAGGTGCTGGCCTCAATTCACTTTCACCAAATGAATCAACATCAGACCTAAATGGGTGGTTTGGATGTAAGAACCTACGATGTCCCATGTAGCAAGACTTGCTACCATTTCCAAGTCTGAGAGAACAAATCAATGAGTGGCAATCAGGACACGCTGCTTGACCAGAGGTGACAAATCCGGATACACTGCCTAGACTAGGGAAATCAGTGATGGTCCAAATTATTGCAGCACGCAACTGAAAGTATTCACCCTTTGAGGCATCATAGGTCTTCACACCATTAATAAACATATCAAGCAGATCATAGACAAGGGGCTGAAAATAAACGTCCATATCACTACCCGCAGAAGATCGACCAGGAATTAAGACAGACAAGATAAAATTTGAATCCTTCATGCACATCGATGGTGGAAAGTTGAGTGGAATCAATATGCCAGGCCAAATACTGTAACTAACATTCATTGTCCTATATGGATTGAAACCATCTGTAGCAAATGCTAGGCGGATATTACGACTATCCATAGCAAATTCTGGATACTTTTGATCAATATCTTTCCACAAGGGTGAATCGGCAGGATGCCTAAGCAAACCATCTTTTACTCTTTGTTCATCATGCCACCTTGTGAGACTTGCAAATTTAGAAGAAACAAACAATCTTTGGAGTCTTTTTTTAATAGGGAAATAACGAAGCACCTTCCTAGGAACTTTGTACTCACGTTTCCCATCTAGACTCTTCTTTTCTGATTTCCAACGTGAGACACTACATACCGAGCATGAATCAAGTTTTTTATGCTCCTTCCAAAATAGAATGCAATCATTTTCACATGCATGAATTGTAGTGTACCCGACTCCTACAGATTTGACCACTTTCTTTGCTTCATGAAAGTTTCTAGGAAGTGCTGAACCCTTAGGAAGTGCATCAACAAGTAAATCTACCAACAAATCAAAACTTCTATCTGTCCATCCTCCAAGAAGTTTGATGTGAAGCAAACGAACTAGGAAACGTAGCTTTGAGTAGTTTTGACAACCCGGATATAATTCTTGACTATTGTCTTCTGCTAGCTTACGAATGGCTATTGTGTCTTCATTAGGTTCCTCAAAAGACCCATCATCCTCCATATCCCCTCCATCATCTAAACCACAAGCTAAATCCTTTAACAACTCAGATATTGCATCATCTTCTGTAGGATGCTCGCTAAACTCATCATCATTGTTACCATGATTCACAAAAGAGGACGAAGCTTCTCCATGTAAGGTCCATGTTGTGTACCCTTTTAGAAAACCATCACATATCAAGTGTTCTCGCACTTCACCGGCCTCTCTCCAAAACGAGTTAACACACTTCTTGCAAGGGCATAGTATCTTGTTTCCTATTGCTGAATGTCTAAATGCAAAAGCTAGAAAACCATTCACCCCTTGTTTATAAACCTTTGTCTCCCTACATACAGTTCCTATGTTACATATCAATATAACTATAGAAAAACATAAGAGTTGCTATGAAAAGTTGCTTTGTACCTAGCCTCACTTGTGATCCATGATTTATCCATACTCTTTATGTAGGATTTATCCATACCTAGGTGTGCCTGCACAACCTTCACTAACTCAGGCTAACACGACCGTAGTATATGATGCGTTCTGCAAGAGCTAGCAAAGCAATGAGGGCAGCACTTATGTACCATTAACCTGCCCTTCTACTAGCTGATCGATCGACCCTCTCACACAATCCAATAGTAACAGAAATTTATAATAATTTAACATTCCAACAACCTCAAATAATAATTTTAGCACCAAATAATAATGTGCCTAGTGTGGGCAGCAAACAAAAAAAAGCAATGTGTCTAGTGTGGGCAGCAAACAATAGTCAAGAATACAGATCTGGCTAAGTGACATTGATATGGAGCACTTACACAGCACGAAGAAACCGATGTAGCCGTCTTTGGGAGCCGATGTCGTGGGAGTTGAATCCGATGTAGCCGATGTAGCGGTGGTGCCTGGTGCCTGCCGGCTGGTGCTGGTGGCCTGATGGAGTGGTGGGGGGCGGCGGGGCGCCTGGGGCTGGGGCAGTCCGGCAGTGGGCGCGCTGGACGGTGCCGCGGAGCGGCGGCCGGCGGAGGCGCGGACCGCGGTGGGGCCTGGAGGCGGCCGGCCGCGGGGCTGGGGCCTGGGGCTGGGCGGCTGGGGGAGATGGGTGGGGCTGGGCGGCTGCCGGCGGCTGGGGCTAGGGGCGAGCGAGCGAGAGTGGGGTTGGGCGGCTGGGGGAGACAGGTCACGGACCACGTGCACTGTGATGTGCTGAAGCCGTGAAGACTGAAGGACAGAAGGGTACGTGCTGGATTGCTATTAGGGATTTAGGGTTCATCTGCTGCCTGACACGTGGGCCAGGCTGTATTTCAGTTTTTTTCTGGTTTTTCGGTTCTTTAGAGTGGAGTAAATAAGAAACACAAAAATCACGTACCCCTATAGCGACCCACCATCAGTCCCACACTTACCTCTATAGCGACCGACCATAAGTCGATAAATTTCTAGACTTTTAGCGACCCACAGACCGTCGTTATAAAAGTATTTAGCGACCAACCGTCGGTCCATAACTTTTAGCGACCAACCGTCGGTCCCTAATAAGGGTCGCTAAAGATCAACCATCGTGTAGTGAGTAGTCCTATGCATTACCCAAAATTGACATAGTGAGGGAGGAGATAACTGGGGCATTTCGAGACAAACTCAGAGTCAACATGACCCATGGGGGCAGTCGTATCATTAACCCCATGACAGCTGATTTGATAATGACCCATACCCACAGGGTACAAGGGTACCTAAGTTTTCAAAAAAATTATGTGACCGGGACAAAAACACACATGAGCACATAGGCCATTTCTAGCACAATTGGGAGAATTAGCCGATAGGGAGGTTTTCCGCGTTTGATTATTTTCATGATCCCTAACTTGTACTGCTTTTGCATGGTATGCCACCCCTACCACCTAATTCCATATACTCTTGGGGAATTTAGAGCAAAATTCCATGACCATTTTTCTTCGTAGTATGAGTTAGACCTGGTAGATTTAGTAGCATAAGGATGGGATGAGTCAGTTAATGATTACATTCGGAGGTTTCAGATCATGAGAAATCGATGTTTCTAGATTCACATTGCAGATAAACAACTAGCAGGATTATCTTTTAATAGGATGTGGTTATACTTAAAGAAAAATTAGAAGGCATCCCATTTTTAGCACTAGCTAAATTGCACCTTCGAGCTGAGAGCCGAAGCAAAGATACATTTAAAAAGACTCGTAACAACTTTCACATAGTTAAGTGTGATGACAGTGGTTCATAAGATGAGTCTCTAGAAATATATGTTGTTCAATTAGTTTGGTCAGCAAAGGCCAAACCACAAGCTTGTTCAGAATGGAAGAGGTTAAGTTCACCTTTAATGCTGCCAAATGTGATAAAATATTTGATGAATTACTCAAAAGTGGCAATATTAAAATAAATCATACTATTCCATCTGCTGATGAGCTCAAGCGACACGCTTATTGTAAGTGGCATAACTCATTTTCTCATGCCACTAATGACTGTAACATGTTTCGTCGGCACGTAAAATCGGTCATTAATTAGAGCTGGTTGATTTTCCAAAAAAATGTTGGTTAACGAACAACTTTTCCTTATAAATGTAATGGATTTTAATGATAAAAGGATCTTGGTTCGATCGAATGTGGCCGATAAAGATAAAGACAAAGGCAAGGGCATCATCATCGGCGACCCTCGGGCCCTCGATAAAAACACAAAAATCTGTTGTAGGGAAGTTGTTGCTGAGAAGACCCCAGATGACAAAGAAACATTAAAGATCACCATCAAGTCTGACGATGCTAGGGGCAAACGCAGATAGGTGACCGAGCCAAGCTCCCTGTTCTGCGCATCACAGATAGTCCAGCTGGTCGCACGAACGGTTCGGATCACCGACGGACAGTCTAGGCAGCTCTCATGGATAGTCAGGCAACACCTAGGGACAACAGCGACTGTGTACCTTCAAGCCATAATGACCTGAAATGGGTAAGTGGAAGCAAAATCCAGCAAAAGCTCTTGGACGCGTGATTAAACTCGGTCCAACTTTTTTCAATTATTGTCCAAATATGTCAACAAAAGGGTTGGGCCTCATGACCGTCTAGCAAAACGACCTCGTTCACCCACCAAAGAAGGACATGCAAAAGCAATTGGGTCATCTCAAAAAATAAGGTCGAACAAGTCAGCCAAAAATATTGTCCAAATAGGTGCACCTAGGAAGGACCAGTGAGGCGACCAGAGAGGGGTGAATGGGAGCCATCAAAATTCTGTTTCGAGAATAGCACAATAACTTTGATCCTGAACTTGACCCAAAACCTCTAGGGACTCACAAAGCACCAGATCACTACATAATTCAAGCCAGTGTCATTTGAATACACATAAAACATAGAAGAAGATCAACCTAACTGATTGCCAAAAATCAGAATCAAAAACATAAAATAGAGGGAGCGGTAGTTCCATGCAGGGGTCCGGTAGTGCCGCACACTGAAAAAGAAACAGAATTGCTTCAAACTTCACATAAAGTTACACGAGGGAAATAAGATGATACATGAAGTACCAACCCGAGGAACTCAACATTCAAAGTGCAGATCAGAAATCCCATTTTGGTTGGGGTTTTGATGGGGTTTTCTAGAACGAGTTCAAACCGAGTTCATCTTGAATCACGACCAAAATCTACAACAATAGGGTGTGTGCAGTGATCCGAGAAGTGTAACTCTCTACCAATCAATCCCCAAACCAAATTCTCACACAAGAACGCGATGGTTCTTCGCAAAAGCACAAGAGGAGGAAAGGAAAGAACACAAGAGCAAAATGAATCAAAAACTTCAGCAAAAACAAACAGGGTTTGTGATTCAACGAAACCTATGGATGGAATCAACAACCCTTCCTTGGATTACACTATGAAGATTACACAGATGTAGCTCAAAACTATCTGCGGATCTCTAGTAGGAACAAAACTAGATATAAAACTAGTGATCTCTCTCAAGTGGGAATCTAAACTAGTGCTCAAAGAGATGTGGCTCGCAAGATATCAATAACACCAGCCCTACCTCTCTATTTATAGAGGATTATTTGCCTAGACTAAACTACCCCTATTTACATAGAGCCTATCCACTCCAGCGGGGCAAAATGGACCAATTCCTGAGTTTTTGATCTGACAGCCATGCGATCCACACAAAGTTGCTTCGCCTTGACACACCATTTGCTGTGACACGCCACATGCCGCCAACAGTTCCCACCGGAACTGCCACCATCGAGTTTTGAGGCCAAACTCGGTAAGAAACCCACCATCCGTAGCGCAGGGTGGGTTTTCGAGAATCAACCACCAAACTACCGTGAATATGGCACCTTGTGCCCGTCCCCCCACGACCTAGACACGTGTCCCACTAGTCCTCGACCACATCGGCAACTTGGGCCGCTTTTCCATGTCCTCGCGCCAATGCGTGTCATAGGTGTCAGCCATTGTTGCTAGTCACCCGGTAACTCTGGTCACTCGATCAAGTCCTAGCGCTTGTCCTTCACCACTTCCGGTCCATTAGCATGAACCCACATGGCCTTCACCTTCGTCGTCGACCACCGCTCCTATGCTCCACACCTGCACACCACAAGTCGACAGACATGGTTGCACACACATAACTCACGCCTCGGTTACTCCACAACTCAACCCGAGATGCTACCTGTTGACAATCACTCATCATCAACACGGACTACAAGGCACACATCAACCTTGTGTTCACAATCTCTCCATTGATGAGTGCATTGTCAACACCACCACATGAACATATATAAGCAGAGAGAAGAAAGAAAAAGAGAAACTAACTCAAACGACCAAAAGCCAGATAAAAGCCAAAACAAGTCATTTAGAGTAAGCAAAGCTTGATCCCTAAATAAATGGGCAATGACTCAACATGATCAAGCAAGAAAGGCTTGCCCTCAAGAAGAGGCAAAAGTAGGGTTCAACACCACTAGCTAGCAGATAAAGACAAATCGGAGCACAAAATCAACAAGACGCTGAAAATCAAAGATAGTTCCTCCAGAAAGAGGTAAATGGCTCAACACAACAAACAAAAGCTCTAGACAGACCAAATTTCTCCCTTTGTCAAACTTCCCCATTGAAAACTCTCCCCAGAAGCTCTCCCAATGCTTCAAATCCCTAAAAATCTCCCCTTGTTAGAAAAGCCCGAAAAACTCAAAATCTCTCCCCCCAGTTGACAAATGGACTCATCAAGCACAAACAAGGGTAGAAACAAGAACTCCCCCTCGACAAGAGATCTCCCCCCTAAGAAAATGTAGAAATGCAAAAGAGAGGAAAAAGGGGAAAAAATACAGGAGCTTCAGGAGTATTCCAGTCAGAGTGTAAAGATGCTCTAAATGGTGTTGTGCTATGTGTGCAACAATAAATGCACATGCTAGCAATCGCCAAAACTAATCATATGCACAATATATGTGAAGTGTTAGCAATTTGATTCAGTTTTAAGTAGTTTGTTGGGCGGAGACCGAATACACCCTCAACCAACTGGACGAAGACCATGTACCTGTACTAACGGTTTTCACAGATCCAAGAGTGAAGTTTTGAGGCCAAACTCGATAAGAAACCCACCATCCGTAGCGCAGGGTGGGTTTTCGAGAATCAACCACCAAACTACCGTGAATATGGCACCTCGTGCCCATCCCCCCACGACCTAGACACGTGTCCCACTAGTCCTCGACTACATCGGCAACATGGGCCGCTTTTCCATGTCCTCGCGCCAATGCGTGTCATAGGAGTTAGCCATTGCTGCTAGTCACCCGGTAACTCTAGTCACTCGGTCAAGTCCTAGCGCTCGTCCTTCGCCACTCCCGGTCCATCAGCACGAACCCACATGGCCTTCACCTTCGTCGTCGACCACCGCCCCTATGCTCCACACATGCACACCACAAACCGACAGACATGGTTGCACACACATAACTCACGCCTCGGTTATTCCACAACTCAACCCGAGATGCTACCTGTTGACAATCACTCATCATCAACCCGGACCACAAGGCACACATCAACCTTGTGTTCACAATCTCTCCATTGATGAGTGCATTGTCAACACCACACATGAACATATATAAGCAGAGAGAAGAAAGAAAAAGAGAAACTAACTCAAACAACCAAAAGCACTCGTCCCTAAACCCTAAACCCTAAACCCAACATTTGGTGCCCACCGTTTGGGCGACGAAGACAACACCCACGATGACCCCTAAGAAAAGCACCCGTCCCTCACCATCAAGAAAGTCAAGGTACTCCTGCCGCCGATCATTCCCCACTACCTAACCGAAGGCCAACACCAACCCATAGGGTGAGGATCCCCTCACAAAACAAAAGTAGACAGATGCCTCCACCAAGCAAGAGGGCGCGACCCACACCACCAGTTTAGAAGACTCAGAAGACCCTCCGCCCAACCCAAAAAAGCCAACATTACCAAGTCAAGGTTTGGCTAGACCTGACAAGGAACCTATCTCCCACACCCCCGGGTTTCGCTGCCACAGCAGGCCCGTGCCACCCATTCGGAATGCCCTTGGAGAACGACGACAAAGACTTACAGGCCAGCCTAGACCTCAGCATCAACACTGAGGAGCATTTGTTACTCAAAAGCCTTAGCACGCGCAACTCTAATCTCCAGACACAGCCCTCCTCATCTATATTATGTTAGTCGGCGAAGCTACTGTGTAAATGCGTAATATTTAAACATTCGGTGCTTCGGACGCCCATGTAAAATTTAAACACTGAACATTCGTACCCATGCTCTTTTCCTTGCAAAGAGGGTGAGGTTTTTAATGAGGCAGAGCCTTGTAATAAAGCAGCAAAAATATCCCAACGAATGCCATGGCCAAAAAAGGCTCCCAAGTCATCATTCAGCCCCAAAGACAGTCACCATCGTGCCAGGCAAAGTCTGTCTGCGACGTGCGATGACAGCTCTGAGTGCAAAGCCGCCTCCGGGCACAAAAAACACCTCAGGGCGACGCCAGATTAAAATAATATCTAAGCAAAGACACTTCTAGGCGCAAAGTAATGCCAGTTTAAAATAAAATCTATGCAAAGACACCTCTAAGTGCAAAGTCGCCATAGGACGACGCCAGATTAAAATAAAATCAAGGCGAAGACACCTCTAGGTACAAAGCCACCTCTGGGTGCAAATTGCCTTAGGGCAACACCAGATTAAAATAAAATCTAGGCGAAGACACCTATGGGTGCAAAGCCGTCTTCGGGCGCAAAGCAATGCCTCAGGGCGATGCCAGATTAAAATAAAATCTAGGCGAAGATACTTCTGGGTGCAAAGCCACCTACGGGTACAAAACCACCTCAGGGTGATGCCAGATTAAAATTAAATCTTGGCGAAGACACCCCGGGTGCAAAACAAACCACCTCAGGGCACCGCCGAATTAAAATCTTGGCACAGATATCTAAGTGCGCGAACACCCCCAAAAGTATAGCAAGAATAAAATATCAGCAAAACATAGTGTGGTGTGAAGACACCCACGAGCACAAGCTAAAGGGAAATAGAAGAGATCTACCCTAACACCTGCACTTATCCCCCATCGGCAAAGGGAAGGAGAGGGCAGTGTTTCACATTTATTTTTTTCTGATAAGAGACAACCGCCCGCGTTGACAAGGTACATTATTACTCAATACGAACACAACACACCTAATAATGACTCACGTGACCTTGCAATCAAGGACTCAGGGGCTCCTCCATCGGTATAAGATCAGCCTCTCTACAATTCTGCAACATGATCTCAAGCCCTTTGCCCTCTCTAAAGAGGCCAAGGACAGACTCATTAACACAAACCCAAGCACAAACACCACTGATGGCCCCGTCAAAATTCGACGGGGACCTAAATCAACATCGCCAAGATCACTGCCTTAATATGCACATCTTTTCCCGACAAGGGATAAACTAAATGAAGATATTCTCGGCATCGACCCCACCTCGCCTTCGAGTCGACGGACCAGAACCATCCACTCATGAAGGGCCCCTCGCTCAAAGGCACCAGCACGAGTTCAACGCACCCTGCCCACCTCAACAACTGAAGGGCTCCTGCTGTCCCGGAGGCCTCTAAGGCTACAACGACCATCACGATAAAAAAGTCTAAGTCCTCGTCGAACGACTCATCCATTTCCGCGAAAGAACCTAAATCTTCATCATCCACTAACGACTGAGAATCAAAACAATTGCTAAACCTATCATAATCCAAGGGACTCCGGCAAGCCAAAGGGGTAACATACAACACGTTGTCCAAAGTGAAAGTCGCCTAGAGGGGGGTGAATAGGTGAAACCTGAAAATTATAAACTTTGAACATGCACTTCATCCGTGGTTAGGGTTAGAAATAAATATTAGTGAATTTGGAGTGCAGAAGATAGTTCTTCTTGGTATGAGTTACTCAATCAACACAGATAACTTTGGAGTGTATTCTTTGCTCTTGTATTGAATGAAGAGAGTGGGATGCTTGGATGGCTTGAATGGTGGTGGTTAGGGGGTATTTATAGCCCCAACACTATTCTAGTTATTGGATGACTTCTTTGTCGATGGACACATCGGACAGTCCGTTGGTGCACCAGACACAACACTGTTCACTATCCGGTGCATGCCACGTCAGCCGATCGTTGGTGTTTGGAGCTATTGACCGTTGAAGACTTCTGTCCTTTTGGTGCTCCGGATAGTCCGGTGGCACACTGGACAGTCCGGTGCGATCTGACATTGCAGACTGTCTTCTGACCTCTGACAATCTGACTGCTCTGCGGGCTCGCCAGATAGTCCGGTGGCACACCGAATAGTCTGGTGATTTTTAGTGGATAAGCTCTGAGAAAACCTGAGAGCAGCCGGTTCACGGAGCGCTCCAGCCAGGGCACCGGACACTGTCCCGTGCGCCACTGGCTGCAACAAGTCTGACTTGCTCCAAACTTGTAGAATTATTGCACGGTCATTTTCTTTGTATGTGTATATAAACTTTATGCACCTGAGAAAAATATTAGCTATGCAAACTAGTTAGTCCACATGGTTTGTGATGGACGTCAAACACCAAAATCGATTATAGGAAATGTTGAGGCCATTTCCCTTTCAATCTCCCCCTTTTTGGTGATTGATGCCAACACAGACCAAAGCAAATACAAAGTGTAGAAGTGTAACTAGTTTGCATTTTAGCAGATGTGCATAAGTTACTTTGAAATGAAAGCATTTCTAAGCATATATAGTTGTTTTGATATATTTAACATTTCAGACCACATTTGCACCACTTAGCTTGTTTTTGCAAATCCTTTGGAAAAGTCTTTTCAAATTCTTTTGCAATTAGCCAATGGTATAAGAATATGATTTCTAAAGTATTTCCAAGTTTTGAAAGATTCTCCCCTATTTCAAATGATTTTCCTTTGGCTAAATAAAAGCCCCCCTGAACAAGTTCTCCCCTTAGCTATCAAGAGGGTTTTTTGCAAATGGCTATTAATTTCTCCCCCTTTTTTATTCCCCCCTCTTTTTGAAAAGATTTTTAGAAAAACAGGGGGTGGTGGTGCGGTCCTTTTGCTTTGGCCTATTAATTAATCCCCCTTTGCCAAAAATGAAGAAAAAGCTAGAGGCCTTCAATAAGAAAGATATGAATGTAAATACACGAGTAGGGCAAAGGGTATATGATACCGACAAAGTCGTAGGGGAAGCCTTGCTTTTGCCTATTAATCCATTTCCCTTTCAATCTAAGACTAAGCATAGAAATACACTTGGAAACACATTAGTCTAAGCTTTGGCATAAGAAAAACAAGAAATATGCATTTGTACCAAATGAAAGAGATATGACACTATCAAGGGTATAAAATGTGCAATGTGTGCAGGATTTCAATAAAAGTTCTAAGAGTCTAAGACATTTAGTTCATTCCTAAGCTTGCTAAAAGTCTTCTCATCCATGGGCTTCATGAAGATATAGGCTAATTGGTTGTGGGTGCTAACATAAGCAATTTCAATATCCTCCTTTTGCTAGTGATCTCTCAAAAAGTGATACCAGATGTCTATGTGCTTAGTGCGGCTGTGTTCAACATGATTATCCGCCATGCAGATTGCACTCTCATTATCACACAGGAGAGGGACTTTGCTAAATTTGTATCCATAGTCCCTAAGCGTTTGCCTCATCCAGAGTAATTGTGCACAACAATGTCCTGCAACAATATACTCGGCTTCAGTGGTTGATAGAACTACTAAATTTTGTTTCTTTAAAGCCCAAGACACCAAGGATCTTCCCAAAAACTGACAAGTCCTTGATGTACTCTTTCTATCAATTTTACATCCGACATAATCAGCATCAGGATACCTAATTAGATCAAAGGTAGATGCCTTGGGATACCATAACCCGAACTTAGGAGTATTAACTAAATATCTCATGATTCTTTTCACGTCCCTAAGGTGAACTTCCTTAGGATTAGCCTGGAACCTTGCATACATGCATACTGAAAGCATAATATTCGGTCATGAAGCACATAAATAGAGTAAGGATACTATCATCGACCGGTATACCTATTGATCTACAGATTTACCTCCTTTATCGAGGTCGAGATGCCCATTTATTCCCATGGATGTCTTGATGGGTTTGGCATTCTTCATTCCAAATTTCTTGAGTATATCTTGAATGTACTTAGTTTGGTAGATGAAGGTGCCCTCTTGCAGTTGCTTGATTTGGAATCCAAGAAAATACTTCAACTCCCCCATCATAGACAACTCAAATTTTTGTATCATAATCCTACTAAACTCTTCATAAGATGACTTGTTAGTAGACCCAAAGATAATATCACCAACATAAATTTGGCATATAAACAAGTCTTTATCAATTGTTTTAGTGAAGAGAGTAGGGTCAGCTTTTTCGACTTTAAATCCATTAGTGAGAAGAAAGTCTCTTATACATTTATACCATGCTCTTGGGGCTTGTTTGAGCCCATAAAGCGCCTTAGAGAGCTTATAAACATGTGTGGGATACTCACTATGTTCAAAGCTGGGAGGTTGCTCAACATACACCTCTTCCTTGATAGGGCCATTGAGGAAGGCACTTTTCACGTCCATTTGATATAGCTTAAAGCCATGGTAAGTAGCATAGGCAAGTAATATACGAATTGACTCAAGCCTAGCTACGGGTGCATAGGTTTCATCAAAATCCAAACCTTCGACTTGTGAATATCCTTTGGCAACAAGTCGGGCTTTGTTCCTAGTCACCACACCATGCTCATCTTGTTTGTTGCAGAATACCCACTTGGTACCTACAACATTTTGGTTAGGACGTGGAACTAAATGCCATACCTCATTCCTCGTGAAGTTGTTGAGCTCCTCTTGCATTGCCACCACCCAGTCTGGATCTCTTAGTGCATCCTCTATCCCGTATGGCTCAATAGAAGACACAAAAGGGTAATGTTCACAAAAATGAGCAACTCGAGATCGAGTGGTTACCCACTTGTGGATGTCACCAAGAATGGAGTTGATAGGGTGATCTCTATGAATTGCTTGGTGGACTCTTGGGTGCGGTGGTCTTTGATCTTGAACTTCTAATTCATCTTCCTTTTCTTGAACATCTTCATCTCCCCCATGATCAATGTCCTTCTCTTGAGGTGGCTCATTGTCTTGATCTTGATCCTCGTCTTCCTGAGCCTGTTCCTCATCTTGAATTGGTGGAGATGCTTGTATGGAAGATGATGGTTGATCTTGTGCTTGTGAAGGCTCTTTGGGTTCTTTTCGACACATGTCTCCAATGGACATGTTCCTTGGCGCGACGCATGGAGCCTCTTCATCATCTAATTCATCAAGATCAACTTGCTCCACTTGGGAGCCATTAGTCTCATCAAACACAATATCACAAGAAACTTCAACAAATCCACTGGACTTGTTGAAGACTCTATATGCCCTTGTGTTTGAGCCATAACTAAGTAAAAAGCCTTCTACTGCTTTAGGAGCAAATTTTGAATTTCTACCTCTCTTAATAAGAATAAAGCATTTGCTCCCAAAAACTCTAAAATAAGAAACATTGGAATTTTTACCGATGAGGAGTCTATATGATGTTTTCTTGAGGATTCGGTGAAGGTAGAGTCGGTTGATGGAGTAGCAAGCGGTGTTAATCGCCTCCACCCAAAACCGATCCGGTGTCTTGTACTCATCAAGCATGGTCCTTGCCATATCCAAGAGAGTTCTATTCTTTCTCTCCACAACACCGTTTTGTTGAGGTGTGTAGGGAGAATAGAACTCATGCTTGATGCCCTCCTCCTCAAGAAAACCTTCGATTTGAGAGTTCTTGAACTCTGTTCCATTGTCGCTTCTGATCTTATTGATTCTCTATCCGAACTCATTTTGAGCCCGTCTCAAGAATCTCTTTAAGGTCTCTTGGTTTTGAGATTTTTCATGCAAAAAGAAAACCCTAGTGAAGCGGGAATAATCATCCACAATTACAAGACAATACTTACTCCGCCGATGCTTATGTAAGCAATCGGGCCGAATAGATCCATGTGGAGTAGCTCAAGCGGCCTTTCGGTCGTCATGATGTTATTGTTTGGATGATGAACTCCAACCTGCTTCCTTGCTTGACATGCGCTACAAATCCTATCTTTCTCAAAATGAACATTGGTTAGTCCTAAAATGTGTTCCCCTTTAGAAGCTTGTGAAGATTCTTCATCCCAACATGAGCAAGTCGATGATGCCAGAGCCAGCCCATATTAGTCTTAGCAATTAAGCAAGTGTCTAGTTCAGCATTGTTATCATTGAAATCAACTAAATATAGATGACCGTCTAACACTCCCTTAAAGGTTATTGAATCATCACTTCTTCTAAAGACAGTAACACCAACATCAGTATATAGACAATTGTAACCCATTTTACATAATTGAGAAATAGAAAGCAAGTTGTAATCTAGAGAATCTACAAGAAAAACATTAGAAATGGAATGGTCAAGAGATATAGCAATTTTACCCAAACCTTTGACCAAACCTTGATTTCCATCCCCGAATGTGATTGTTCTTTGGGGATCATCATTTTTCTCATATAAGGAGAACATCCTTTTCTCCCATGTCATATGGTTTGTGCACCCACTGTCGATTATCCAACTTGTTCTACCGGATGCATAAACCTACAACACAGATTTATGCCTTGTTCTTAGGCACCCAAACTGTCTTGGATCCTTTTACATTAGAAACAAGCACCTTGGGTAACCAAACACAAGCCTTTGGACTCTTGTGTTTGCCCCAACATATTTGGCAACTAATTTGCCTAATTTGTTAGTAAGCACAGAAGATGCATCAAAAGTCTTAAATGCAATGCTATGTTCATTCGATGCATTTAAAACCTTTTTCTTAGGCATTTTGATATGAGTTGTATGCCAAGAACTAGAAGCCTCAATACTGTATATATAAGCATGATGAGAAACAGAATGAGATTTCCTAGCATGAATTTTTCTAATCTTATTGCCAGGATAGTTTTCAGGGTATAAAATGTAACCTTCTCTATCCTGAACCATGAGAGGCTTGCTCTTAACAAAGTTAGAAAGCTTGTTCTTAGGGGCATTAAGTTTGATGTTGCTTTGGCTCCCTTGTTGGAAGCCAATGCCATCCTTAATGCCAGGGCGTCTCCCATTATGAAGCACACTTCGAGCAAATTTAAATTTCTCATTCTCAAGATCATGCTCGGCAATTTTAGCATTCAATTTAGCTATATGATCATTTTATTTTTTAATCATATCAAGGTGATCATTCATAGCATCGACATTAACATATCTACATCTGGTGCAAATGGTAACATGCTCAATAGTCGATGTAGGAACTTTGCAAACATTCAATTCTTCAATCTTAGCATTTTCAGTTCTAAGATAAGAAATTGAATCGTTGCATGTATCTAGCTCTTTAGTCAAGTTTTGGCATTTTCCACTTCAAGAGCATAAGCATCTTTTAGCTTAAGAATTTTTTATTTTCCTTAACAAGCAAGTCCTCTTGGCATTCCAAGATATTATCCTTTTCGTTAATGGTTTCTATTAATTCATTAATTTTCTTCTTTTGCTCTTTGGTAAGGTTTGCAAAAAGAGAAGTCAAATCATCATCATTATCACTAGAGCTACTCTCATCATCGGAAGTAGTGTATTTGGGGGTATCTCTAGAATGTACCATCTTATTTTTGCTGTCCTTAGCCATAAGACACTTGTGGCCGACGGTGGGGAAGAGATGGCCTTTGTTGATGGTGATGTTGGCGGCGTCCTCGTCGGAGGAGGAGTTGGTGGAGCTCTCATCGGAGTCCCATTCCCGCCCCATGTGCGTCTCACCACCCTTCTTCTTGTTGTAATATCTTTTCTTCTCCATCTTCTTCTTCCCTTTCTTGTCGTCATCCCTGTCACTATCACTTGTATATGGATATTTAGCTATAAAACGACCGGACTTACCACACCTGTAGCAAACCCTCTTGGAGCGGGGTTTGTAGACCTTCCCTTCCTTTGTTTGAGGATATGCCGGAAGATCTTGATGATAAGAGCCATCTCCTCATTGTCAAGCTTGGAGGTGTCGATTGGGAGTCTACTTGTTGGTGTAGACTCTTCCTTCTTTTCTTCCCTTGCTTTGAATGCAACGGGTTGTACCTCAGGTGTGGAGGTGGCACCTTGCTCCAAGTTGACAATATGTTTGTAGTCTTTGATCATAAGTTCAAAGCTCACAAACTTACCTATCACCTCTTTGGGAGACATCTGTTTATATCTAGGATCTCCATGGATTAGTTGTACTTGAGTGGGATTACGAAAGACAAGTGATCTTAAAATAACCTTGACCATTTCATGGTCATCCCACTTGGTGCTCCCTCCCGAGGTTGCGGACTTGGTTGACCATTGTCTTGAGCCGGTTGTACATTGCTTGTGGCCCTTCTCCTTTATTGAGGACGAATCGACCGAGTTCTCCCTCGATCGTTTCACGCTTGGTGATTTTGGTCACCTCGTCCCCGTCATGCACCGTCTTGAGGACGTCCCAAATTTCTTTGGCACTTTTCAACCCTTGCACCTTGTTGTACTCCTCCCTACACAAGGAAGCGAGGAGTATGGAGGTGGCTTGGGAGTTGAAGTGTGTTATTTGGGTGGCTTCATCGGAGTCATAGTCCTCGTCGCCTACCTGTGGTGCCTGCGCTCCAAACTCAACAATATCCCAAATGCTTTCGTGGAGTGAGGTTAGATGGAGCCTCATTTTATAACTCCACATACAATAATCTTCACCATCAAAATATGGTAGTTTGCCTAGGGGAACGGAAAGTAAAGGAGCGCGTTTAGAGATGTGAGGATAGAGAAAAGGCATCTTACTATACTTCTTACACGCTTGGCGCTTCAAAGAAGTAGACTCGGCGCCAAAGGTTGAGGGTGAGGAAGAATCCATCTTATAGTAGACCACTTTCTTCATCTTCTTTTTCTTCCTGCCACCCTTTCTATGTGACTTGATGAAGCCGACGGATTCCTCCTTGTGCTTATCACCGGCCTCCTTTGATGGAGTTCTTTCTTCGATCTTCTTTCCCAAAGATTCGACCTTTTCTCCGGTGACCATCTCCCTTTTGGCGTGTTCTCTCGACATCACTTCGAGTTGCTAGACTCTAATGAAGTATCACGCTTTGGTACCACTTGAAAGTCGCCTAGAGGGGGGGTGAATAGATGAAACCTGAAAATTATAAACTTTGAACATGCACTTCACCCGGGGTTAGGGTTATAAATAAATATTAGTGAATTGGAAGTGCGGAAGATAGTTCTTCTTGCTATGAGTTGCTCAATCAATGCTGATAACTTTGGAGTGTATTCTTTGCTCTTGTATTGAATGAAGAGAGTGGGATGCTTGGATGGCTTGAATGGTGGTGGTTGGGGGTATTTATAGCCCCAACCACTATTCTAGTTGTTGGCTGACTTCTCTATCGATGGGCACACCAGACACTCCAGTGGTGCTCCGAACACAACACTATTCACTATCCGGTGCGTGCCACGTCAGCCGACCGTTGGGGTTTAGAGCTGTTGACCGTTGAATACTTCTATCCTTTTGGTGCATCGGATAGTCCGGTGCGATTTGACATCGCAGACTGTCTTCTGACCTCTGACGGCCAGACTGCTCCGCAGTCAATCATTGGCGAACTTGACCATTGCTTCGTGGGCTTACCGGACAGTCCGGTGATTTTTAGTGGACGAGCGCTGAGAAAACCCGAGAGCAGTCAATTTGCGGAGCGCTCTAGCCAGGGCACCGGACACTGTCCGGTGTGCCACTAGCTGTAGCAAGTCTGACTTGCTCCAAACTTGTAGAATTGTCCCACAGTCATTTTCTTTGTATGTGTATATGAACCTTATGCACCTGAGAAAAATATTAGCTACGCAAACTAGTTAGTCCACATGGTTTGTGATAGACGTCAAACACCAAAATCGATAATAGGAAATGTTGAGGCCATTTTCCTTTCACAAAGGGTCATCTTCCTTGATCAAGACGACTCCAGAATCGCTTTGTGCAGGCCCCATAGAGGAACCTGCACAAAAGCATTGTTCGCAAAATATCAGTTAGCCTTCGCAACACTGTCACACTAAATAAAGCCTATCAACATGTCTACACCTTGCCCTCATTCAAAGCAGCATCAAGCGAGGCCCCATCGCTTGCACTCCAGCCACAGGAGTAGCCAATCCCACGAGCGTTGGTGGTGGTGGAGGCGACAGTGTCGCGGTATCCGACAGCGGCACTATAACACCTTGAATTTGGGGGTATACAATTTCTTTCTTATTATCATCCAAATTCAGGTGTTACTCTTCTCTCTCTCACTCTAGTTTCTATCTCTCTCTAGTTCCTCTCTCTCTCTCTTTCTCTTTTGGTTAGGGTTAGCTTAATTGGTGAGGGATTATTTATTTTATTTTTTACAAAACATATGAGTCATGAAATGTTGCATCATGTTGAGTTCCAAATATTCTTTGAATTGTTGCACATGTTTGATTTGGTCTGAATTTGAAATTTGGTTTGAATTTGAATTGAAAACCCTAGAGAAAATAAATAGAAAAGGCATTAGAAATTCCCTAGAAATAGAAAAAACCCATTTCAGCCCAGTCGGCCCAGCAGGCCCAGCCTCGCCCGCGCCCGCGCGCCCTCGGTGCCTCACAGGCGGGTCCCGCCTATCGGCACCAGCCCTCATGTCCCTTCTCTCCCTCTCTCCCTCCCGCTACCCAGTGGGTCAGCCGTGTCGGAGCCGTTCCCTTCGCACACGCGCCCACTTCTCTCTCTTTGTTCTGTCGAGCCCACCTGTCAGTCCGTCCCCAACCTCCCGCCCACATCCCTCGCCTTGGACGCGCCCACGACCGCGCGTTCTCTGGCCATGTTCTCGAGACCGCTCCTCTTTAGAAGCCGCATGCGGCTCGTCCACTTCCCCCCCACTCACTTGCGCCCTCGCTCCGTCCGTTGCAGCGGTGAGTTCCACCTCGCCGTCAGCTACTCGGGACGCCCTTTGGTTTGCCCTTCCCCTCTCTGATTTGCCCGGTCCGCGCTCACCGGAGCGTTTCTTGCGCAGCCGGAGCCCACCACCGTCGACCCGAGGCTCCACCACACCCCCGTCGTTCCCCAAGCGTCCCGGAGTTCGCACTCGAGGTGAGCAACCTTCCCATGCCTTTATTTCGCCAAGTATAGCCCCAGTGCCCACGCAATTCCTCACCGGAGTTGATTCACGCCGCCGTTAGCCCACCTCGTTGTGTTCTGCGCCCTCTGGTGCCCCCGTGCCGGTTTTGCGCCCATGGTCGAGTTCGCCAGATCACCCCCTGAGCGCGCTCGAGCTATTCCCCAAGCCCCTAGAGCCCCACCGTGGCCAGTCCCCTCGTCTCCGGTGAGATTTCGTCGCGGGATCGAGCGGCGCCACTGCACCCGCGTCTGGCCACCAGCCGTTGGATATTGGGCGTCCGTCCGAGATCGGGTGGTTTAGCCTTAATCAGAGCAGATCTAACCTCAGCCCTCCGATCCAGATCTGACTGGTCTCATCTCTTCCCCCTCACCCGCGCCCCAGCTGTTGGGCCCGGCCGGTCAGCCCCGCCTCGGTTCGCTGACACCCCGTCCCCGCCTGTCAGTCACGCACGCGCGCGCGTCCGCGAGATCGAATCCTGTCTGTTGAT
Source organism: Zea mays (assembly GCF_902167145.1). NCBI lineage: Eukaryota > Viridiplantae > Streptophyta > Magnoliopsida > Poales > Poaceae > Zea > Zea mays. The sequence goes on along the minus strand of NC_050100.1, from coordinate 131,592,642 downwards.
CTGAGATCCGATGGTTGAGATCATATGATACCCTTCCACTTGTATTTTTGCTTGAGAGACCCTCAGGTTTTAGGAAATGAACCCGCCGTCCCTGGTTTTTGCGCGCAGGCCCCTGTGTTCTTTTAAAAAGCCCCCTGTGCTTTTAAATAATTACAAAATTAGCCCTAATTTCATATTTCAAACTTCAAAACTTGTTTATTTAATATGTTTTTCATATGAACTCCAAATTTAGTGGTTCAAATTACAAAATGTTCATAAAATTATTCTCTGTCCAAATAAGTTATGTTCATATATAGTCTGTACACTTTAATTTTATACCTAGAATATAAGATTGATGTATATGTTGATTTATTCCCTTAGTTAAATAAATAAAAAGGAAAACCCTTGGAATAAATGAATGTTTAATCTTGTGAGTTTAATAATGTGTAAGATAAGAATTAATCTCTGGTTTAACCTTTGGGTCTCAATAAAATGAGTAGTATTAGATTATGTAATCATGGACAACACTTAAAGAGTAATCAACTCCTAAACAAGATTAGTTCATTTTATATTTGGATCTCCTTTTTCTTTAATTAGTACTATACCTTTTGAGATGTGTTCCAATGTGTGTACATGTTTGATGTGTTGTTCATTTGTACTTTCCAAATGTATTGAATGTATGATAGTTTTATTTAGACAACGAGCAGCTCGTGGTTCCTGAGTTTGTTGCCGAAGATCTCCCTGAGCAACAACCTGGTGAAGGCAAGTGTCCTCAGACCTATCATGTCCTATTTTACTTTATAATTCACTGTCCTGCATTACATTACTAAAAGCTTAAGGATTGACTAGTCTGTATTTACCTTATCCTTGTTTACCTTTTGGGTTATCATTGTTAGCTTTATGTTATTGCTTTACTTTAATCAATGAACATGATGTGAATATTATGATACGATGATGTTATCCCAATGATGTTCTTGTGATTACTTTAGGGGACTTAGGCTGTTTCCTGAGTACCTCTCTGTAAGAACCTGTTTGGGGAGTGACAACCTGGGATAACAGTACAACCATGAGGGTGGAATGAGACGTCCTTTGCTGATTAATTAGAGAAACTAGAGGAGTAGTTGGCTTCGCCGTAGGGCCGTCAATGGGGTCCGGGCACAGTACTTGCTCTACCATGGCTGGTTGTAGAGGTTCTTGATTTGGTTTTGTTAGTCACCCTTCCTTTGGGGAGATGTATTGTGTTTATCAAACTGGAGAAACCTAACGGGCGACTATGACCTCTAGGGAATCTTTGTAAAGGCTAAGTAGTGAGACCCTGCTAGGTCACCTTGGTAGTGATCAATGGGGAGGCTAGAACCCTGGGCAGAAAGGGAATCATGACTTGTGGGTAAAGTGTGTGACCTCTACAGAGTGTTAAAAACTGGTATATCAGTCGTGCTCACGGTTATGAGCGGCCTTGGGATCCTCTTTGATTAGAAGAACTTTGATTACTTTTATGATGATGGTTAGCAATGATGGTTATAATTTTGATCTCTAGTATTTCCTCTTGGAGGGAGTGCCTCTGGGTAATAACTGGGTTTATTACTAAAATCTGGCTCTACTTATAGTAATAAAATTTGACCAACTAAAAGCAATTGCTTAACCTTAACTTCATATACAGCTAGTCCACTTTAGCCAAACAGGACATTTGCTGAGTACGTTGATGTGTACTCACCCTGACTTTACAAACCACCCCAACACAGGTCGTCCCCACTATACTCAGTGCTCAGGAGGTGATGCTGGCAACATGGAGGACTTTGAGGAGTTTTAGGACTATGATGAGTTCTAGTTTACCTTAGTGGCAAACCCCCTATATGCTGCCTGTATAGGCTTATCTTCTACGTTTCGTTTCTCCGCACTTTGATATTAATGTTGAATACTATGGCTATGTATTAGACTCTGTGGATGTCTTGGACATCTTGATGTAATTAATGTACCTTTCCGCTATTTACTTTGAGCATTGTGTGATGATGTCCAATTATGTAATCGCTGTGTACGTGAGTTCTGATCCTAGCACATACATGGTTCACATTCGGTTTGCCTTCCAAAACCGGGTGTGACATAAGTTATATCAATGTCTTGCTGACTGTAGGACAACTAACCTTGACTAGAATGGTCGCCCTAAGGACTATAGACCTCTACCCTTACCTTGACCTTAGTGTCCTTTCAAAAGTTGGTCATCTTGACCAATTCTATGTTATCTACTTATCTCACAAAAATTTTGTCTCACTTTTTTTCTGTTTATTTTCTGGTCTTATAGTTCTAGTCTCACTCTTGTGCTTATGATGTCTTTTGTAGATGGCTCGTATTAGATGCATGACATGTAAGTCTGTGATCCCCTTTTTTGCCTTCTCACCAGGCGGAGCGTCCACTGCGTCGCACGGTGCTAGGTCAGTCCAGTCACCTGGAGAGACTGCATTGTCGCCTGCACGAGGAGCAGGAGCGTCGATGCCTGGAGCAGGAGCAGGAGCAGCAGGACTCTTCCCCTCGCCTCAACATGAGGTGGAGTCTAGGAGGCTGCCTTCCCCTGTACCTCAGCCAGAGATGCCCCCTGCACCACCACAGGGCATCCCAGCTGCTGGAGGAGACAGAGACGGAGATGGAGACGACGACGACGCCGGTGGTAGTTCGAGCCACGGCATGGAGCTCTTGGAGGAGCAAGAGCCTAAGGGATGGATCGCTAGACCCATCACTCGTGACGCCGCTCGCGGGTGTCACTTCCACGACGCTCTTGATACCTTGTTGCGTCGAGCCTTCGACCAACACAATTGGTCCATTGAGTACCGTTGTGTAGTCTACCAGCATCATTGCGAGTTATACCCGGACCAGTGGGAGGCTACTTGCTTGGTGCGCCGTCCAGACGATGATCTTCGGGGTGCAGAAGCCTTCTTAGAGCACTATTCTATTACTGAGAGGGATACTGCAGAGGCAGCCATGCAAGATGCAGCACGACATGCACTTTCTTAGTATTGCTCGTTGTTCAGCGGGGTAGCTGATGGCCTTGACCTGAAGTACTACCCTCGCCGTTCGACCGGCAGTGCCGGAGGGGTGATTGTCTCGCCAGTTGGTGAAGGCAATCCCAGGCTGAACATCATGGTCAACCTGGCCATCGTGCTCAACACCGAGCTGGACCACGCCCTTGACGAGTTGGGCAAGGTTCGGGTGGAGGTTGCGGAATTGCATGCTGAGTGCGCAGCACGCCACTATCTAGATGGTGGTTCTCCCACCCCTGTCGAGATTCAGCACCCTTACCGCTCACCGCCTCGTGGTCGCTTCGACTATGGTTCCCCTGACTGTAGGACCCGGATAGATTTGGATCCATAGATCGACGGAGTCGGAGTCTGTAATAATGCTTAATTCAGTGTCTTAGTCCTGGTCAGTCTTAGTTAGAGTTAGTTTGCTTATCATGTGTTTGATGCTTGTCGTGATTTCCGTATATCTTTTCTTATGCTGAAAGGCTGTAGAGTCAGATCTAATGTGTGTGTGCTTTCTACAGATGTCTGAGAATAGACGCAGAGGTGCAAGGCGTGCTCAGCCGAAATAGCAGGCACCCAAGGAAGATGCAGCTCAGCACCAGCAGTTGCCACCACCACCCCGATGACAGTTGAGCAGATGTTCCTGATGCAAGCTCAGGCAGTCCAAGCAATTGGTCAGACACTAGCAGCAATGCAGCAGATGCAGCAGCAGCCACCCCACCTTAGCCTCCAGTGCAAGTCCAGATGCCACAGGTGCCGAGAGACAAGCGGGTGGAATTCACGAGGGGCCATCCCCTGTCTTTGCCCACTCTGCTGATCCCATGGACGCTGAAGATTGGTTGCGTACTGTGGAGCACGAGTTGCACACTGCCCAGTGCAACAATCGTGAGAAGGTGTTGTATGGTCCCCGACAGCTAAGGGGAGCAACATAGTCTTGGTGGGAGTCTTACCTCGCCACCCATGCCAACCCTGAAGCCATCACCTGAGAGGAGTTCAGGGATAACTTCCGTTGCTACCGTGTGCCCGAGGGACTAATGATAGTGAGGAAGGAGGAGTTTCCCGCCCTGAAGCAAGGCCCCCTGTCTGTTAGTGAGTATAGGGACAAATTTCTGCAGCTATCACGTTACACCCCAGAAGATGTCAACACGGATGCTAAGAGGTAGTACCGCTTTCTGAGAGGATTGGTTGATCCCCTCCACTACCAGCTGATGAACCACACTTTCCCTACCTTCCAGCATTTGATCGACAGAGCAATCATGACTGAAAGGAAGCGTCGGGAGATGGAGGACAAGAAACGCAAGATTGGTGGATCTCATCCCGGGAGTAGCAGTCATCCCCACTACTCAGGCAACTCACCCCATCAATTCAAGCAAGGTCATCAGCATCAGCACCAGTACCAGAGGCAATTTCCTCAACAGCAGTACCGTTAGAGCAACCAGTAGGGAGGAAATCAGTACCAGCGTCAGAATAACCGGGCAGCTCACCTTCCTGCCCTAGCAACCAACCAGAATTCAGCGCAAGTAGGAGGTCGTGCATGCTTCTACTGTGGAGGACAAAACCACTGGGCGAAGAACTGTCCAAAGAAAGCAGCTCAGCAGTCGCCAGCAGTCAATGCCCTAGTAAGACAAGGAGCGCCACAGCAAGCACCAGGAGGCTGTGGCCAGGCCTACAACCGTGGAAAAGTGAACCACCTAGAGGCCGAAGCAATCCAGGATGCTTAGGACGTGGCAGTAGGCATGTTTCCAGTCGAATCCTATCTAGCAAAAGTACTATTTGATACTGGTGCCACACATTCTTTTGTTTCTACATCATGGGTAGAAGCACATAACATCCCCATAAAATCAATGATTCAACCTTTAAGAGTTAATTTAGTTGGGGGAAAAGTTCAGTCCGATAGGATTTGTCCGAATCTAAGGATTGAAATAAGGGGGACAAACTTCCCCACTAGCCTAGTAGTAATGGGAACTCAAGGGTTAGATGTCATCCTAGGGATGAATTGGCTACATAGAAACCAAGCCACTGTCAGTTGTGACAAGAGAACAGTTAAGTTGGTGTCCCCATCCGGAAAGGAAGTAGTAACTAAGCTGTACTTGCCTGAACTAGAAGGAGCCTGTCACCATTTATCAGTAGATGACAAAGAGTCCAATCCGATTGAGGCAATTAGGATTGTGTCAGAATTCCCCGATGTATTCCCTGAAGAGTTACCAGGTATGCCACCTGAAAGAAAGGTTGAATTTTCCATATAGCTTATCCCAGGCACTGCCCTTATTTCCAAGAGAGCCTATCGAGTGTCCGGACCAGAGTTGGTGGAACTCAAGAAGCAAATTGATGAGTTGTTGGAGAAAGGTTACGTCAGACCAAGTACCTCACCTTGGGCAGCCCCAGTGCTATTTGTGGAGAAGGATAATACGAAGAGGATGTGCATTGATTATAGAGCTTTGAATGAAGTCACTGTCAAGAACAAATACCCTCTACCTCGAATCTAAGACCTATTTGATCAGTTGAGAGGAGCCAGTGTGTTCTCAAAGATAGATCTGAGGTCAGGTTACCATCAGCTCAGAATCCGACCTTCGGATATACCGAAGACAACATTCGTCACCAAGTATGGACTACATGAGTTCATGGTTATGTCATTCGGCTTGACGAATGTGCTAACTTACTTCATGTACCTGATGAACAGAGTGTTCATGGACTACCTCGACAAGTTCATAGTGGTGTTCATTGATGATATTCTTATATATTCCCAGAATGAGCAAGAGCATGAGGAACATTTGAGGAAAGTACTTTAGAGGCTACGAGATTGCCAGTTGTACGCCAAATTTAGCAAGTGTGAGTTCTAGATCAACAAAGTTCTATTCTTGGGTCATATTATAAACCGAGATGGACTAGTTGTGGATCCAAAGAAAGTAGTAGCGATTCTGGACTAGAAAGCACCAAAAGATGTCCGCGGAATCCACTAGTACAAATAAGTTCAAAGCCTGCGGCACGTTGAACTTTTCACTGGCGGTTTCCGTTATCAAACGCCAGTGAAAGAAACAGGTGGGCCCGGCTTTAAAAACCGCCAGTGGAAACCTATTTCCACTGGCGGTTATCTTAACACAACCGCCAGTGGAAATAGGATGTTTCCACTGGCGGTTGTGTTACACAAACCGCCAGTGAACATTGATTTCCACTGGCGGTTATCTTAACTTAACCGCCAGTGGAAACATCCTATTTCCACTGGCGGTTTTTAAAGACAACCGCCAGTGGAAATCAATTTTCACTGGCGGTTTTTAAAGACAACCGCCAGTGAAGTGTCTGTTATAAATACCCCTCTTCCCCCGACAGTGAACTGTATGCTCGCAGCCAACTTCCATTGGAGGCGATTTTGGAGGTCCAGAATTCACAAAATACATGGGGAGAGGTTTTGATCTTCATTTTTTGGAAGAAGATTGCTAAGAAAGGTTGGTTTATGTTGCTAATGTCAATTTTTATTCATTTTTGCTCAATTTTAGCCACATTTTGGATCTAGGGTTTCACCATTGGAGAGAGAGTGTATCCTCTCTCAATTTTAGCCACATTTTAGCCACATTTTAGCCACATTTTTGCTCTATTCGCTCAAATAAAGTTGTTTAATATGGTTAGATTTTGTCTATCCTCTCTCCTTTTTCATGTTTAGTTCTCAAATCAGTTTATCCATGACATATTAAGTTGTTTAATGAATGGTTCATGTGTTGTGTGGAGAGAGAAGAAGATAGGTTTGATAATTAAGATTGTTTTTATTAGTTGCTATGAAAGTTGGTTTAATTATGTTTTAATTGCCAATTATTGTTTATCTTTGCTCAATTTTGGAACTAGGCCTTCACCATGTGTTAAAGAGAAGAGTATGGCTAGGAAAGTTTAGTTTTATGTTCCTCTTGCCAATTTTTGTTCATTTTCCTTAAATTTAGCCACATTTTGGATATAGGGTTTCACCCCTTCATCCTTCCCAACAGGTGGTGATGGAGAGGATATAACCTTCGTAATTGTATTGCCATCAACCTTCGTCCAAGGCCCATTATCCCCAAGGGAATAATGCTTCGTTGGACGAAGAACATTAACATTTAACATTTTATGTTGCCTTGTTCTTAATTCATAGCATTTGAGAACAAGTCCCCAACATTGGCGCCCACCTCCGGTGAACTCACTTCCACTTTTTTGAGCTGATGGCTTCGTTCAACGATCGAGCTGGAGCTGCTTCGGCTCCGAAGCTGGTGCTCCCGATAACAGGTGGTTCGTGCTCAGAACCAGCCAACAAAAAGCAAAAGAAAGAGGCGCAGAGAAGGGTACAACATGTTGGAGTGCAGGGACCCTTCATCAAGTCAAGGTGGTCCCATATTCCAATCACCTTCTCCCAGGAGGACCTTCAGCTCAAGGATTTTCCTCATAACGATGCTATGGTTATTTCTTGCGTTATCAAAGGGTTTCTGGTCCACAATGTCTTGGTTGATACAGGCAGTGCAGCTGATATCATATTTGCTAAGGCCTTCAGGCAAATGCAAGAGCCAGAAGATAAAATTCATGATGCTACACACCCTCTCTGTGGCTTCGGAGGAAGACAGATTGTAGCACTGGGCAAGATCACCATGCTAGTGACCTTCGGATTCATCAACAACACCAGAACTGAGCAAGTTGTGTTTGACATTGTTGACATGGAATACTCTTACAATGCAATTATTGGTCGTGGCACCCTCAATGCTTTCGAAGCAATTCTTCATCCTGCTTACCTTTGCATGAAGATACCTTCGGATCAAGGACCCATTGCTATTCATGGGAGTCAGGAAGCTGCCAGAAGGGCTGAGGGAAACTGGACTGACTCAAAAGCAATCCATAACATAGATGGAGCTGAAGCTTGTGAACAGTACAAATTCAGAAGGGAGAAAGCAGCTTCAGCAGATCAGCCGAAGCCCATGCTCTTATGTGAGGACATAGCAGAGCAGAGGGTGCTATTGGGCTCTCAATTATCCGAAGAACAGGAGAAAACCTTGATAAGGTTTTTGTTCAACAACAAAGATGTTTTTGCATGGTCAGCCAATGATCTTTGCGGAGTTAACAGGGATGTTATTGAACACTCGCTCAATGTTGACCCATCCTTCAGACCCAGAAAGTAGAGGCTTCGGAAAATGTCTGATGACAAGGCCGAAGGTGCTCGTAATGAAGTCAAAAGACTCCTCAATGCAGGAGTTATCAGAGAAGTAAAGTACCCAGAATGGCTAGCTAACACTGTTATGGTAAAAAAGGCCAATGGCAAATGGCGAATGTGTATCGATTTTACAGATCTCAACAAGGCATGTCCGAAGGATGAATTCCCATTGCCAAGGATAGATTCCTTAGTTGATGCAGCAGCTTCGTCAGAGCTTATGAGTCTTCTTGATTGTTATTCAGGCTATCATCAAATTTGGATGAAGAAGGAGGATGAGCCGAAGACCAGTTTCATAACCCCTAGTGGAACATATTGTTACCTTCGGATGCCTGAGGGGCTCAAGAACGCTGGAGGAAGTTTCAGCAGAATGACTGCGAAGGTTCTCCAGTCTCAAATAGGCAGAAATGTGCTAACTTATGTGGATGATATCATTGTAAAAAGCACGAAACAGGAAAATCACATTGCTGATTTGCAGGAGACCTTCGCCAGTTTTAGACAAGCTGGCCTAAAGTTGAATCCAGAAAAATGTGTCTTCGAAGTAAAGAAGGGGAAATTTCTTGGATGCTTGGTTTCAACAAAGGGAATTGAAGCTAATCCAAGTAAAATTGAAGCTATACATCGAATGGAGCCACCAACTACAAAAAAGGGGGCCCAAAGATTGACAGGGAGGCTGGCATCTCTTAATAGATTTATATCCAGATCAGCAGAAAGAAATTTACCATTCTTCGAAGTGCTGAAATCAGCCAAAGTCTTTCAATGGGGACCAAGCCAACAAAAAGCCTTCGAGGAACTGAAGCAATATTTGATAGATTTAACAACATTAACTCCACCAACGCCAGGGGCTCCTTTGTTATTATATGTGGCAGCTTCGCACTCAGCGGTAAGTGCAGCACTTGTTCAGGAGAAGCTTGATGGCCAAGTCAAGAAGCAGGTCCCAGTGTATTTTGTATCTGAAGTTCTTAGTATATCAAAGAAAAACTATACAGAATTGGAGAAGGTGTTATATGCTGTTTTGATGGCATCCAGGAAGCTTCGGCATTACTTTCAAGCATACAATATTGTCGTTCCTTCTTCGCAGCCGTTGAAGGATATTATGAGAAATAGAGAAGCTACTGGGCGGATTGGAAAATGGGCTGCAGAGCTCAATGAATTTTGCATTGATTATGTGCATAGATCTTCGATCCAGTCTTAAGCGTTGGCAGATTTTATCGCCGATTGGACGCAAGGGGCTCAGGATGAAGAAACAAATAAAGATGCCGAAGTATGGACAGTGTTTTGCGATGGGTCTTGGGGAACCTTCGGAGCAGGAGCAGCCGTTGTGTTGGTCTCACCATCCAAAGTTAAAACTTGTTATGCGGCAAGACTCGATTTTAGTTGTACAAACAATATTACTGAGTACGAAGCCCTGCTTTTGGGTCTTCGGAAGTTAAAAGCAATGGGAATCAGAAGGGCCATTCTTAAAACTGATTCCCAGGTTGTTTCGGGCCATATCGACAAGAGTTGCAAGGCTAAAGATCTGAAGCTTGAAAAATATCTAGACACGGTCCGAAGAGTCGAAGCTTCCTTCGAAGGATTTCCTGTCAAAAATATCCCTCGAGGACAAAATGAGCATGCTGATTTGCTAGCTAAGTCAGCAGCACAGGGGCTGCCCTTACCTTCGGATGTGTTCTTCGAAACAATAAAAGCACCTTCAGTGGAACTTCTTGAAAGAGCAGTCCTCAATATATCTCCTGTTTATAGCAAAGACTGGAGAACTGAGATCATCTCTTACCTTCAGGGTAAATTCCTTTCAGATGACGAAACTTATAACAAGAGGATAGAGGCAAGAGCTCGTCCATATGTCATGATAGAAGGGGAGTTGTACAAGCATGGAGTTTGTGCTCCATTACTCAAGTGTTTATCTAGAACCGAAGGCATAGAATTGATGAAAGAAATACATGCAGGCCTGTGTGGATCTCACATTGGATCTAGGCCGTTACTTGGAAAAGTTTTCCGTCAAGGGTTTTATTGGCCGAAGGCAGCTTCGGATGCAGCGGAATTAGTTCAAAAGTGCGAAGGTTGTCAGAAATGTGCAAGAGATCAAAAACAACCTTCGTCCTTAACCCAGCTCATACAACCCATCTGGCCATTGCAAAGGTGGGGCCTTGACTTGTTAGGTCCGTTACCACCGGCCCAAGGGAACTTAAGATATGTTGTAGTGGCTGTGGAATATTTTTCTAAATGGATTGAGGCAAAGCCTTTAGCCACAATAACTTCGGCCACCATTCAAAAGTTTTTCTGGCAGAATATTGTTTGTCGTTTCGGGGTACCAAAGGCCATCACTGTAGATAATGGAACACAATTCGACTCCGAAGCTTTCAGAGATTTCTGTGATCAAATTGGTACGAAGATCCATTTTGCATCAGTTAGGCATCCGGAGTCAAACGGACTCGTTGAAAGAGCCAATGGCATTATAATGACAGGAATAATGAAGTTAATCTTCAATCAACCCAGGGGAAAGTGGCCAGATCAATTAATCAAAGTGGTATGGAGCCACAACACAACAATATCAAGGTCAACAGGCTTTACTCCATTCAAACTATTGTTTGGTGACGAAGCAATAACTCCGGAGGAAGCCAAAACTGGATCAATAAGGGTAGTAGCTTCGGCAGAATCAGATTCTGAAGCTGTTCATTCTGTGGAAAAAGATGCTATAGAAGGGATCAGGCTTCAAGCTGTGGAGAACATCAATAAGTATCAAGCCGAAACAATCAAATGGCGTGATAGAAAGGTTTGGCTAAAGAATATTGAGCCAGGACATTTGGTGCTTCGGCGAGTGGCTAACCCAGATACAGTGGGCAAGTTGCAGTTGAAATGGGAGGGACCTTTTTTGGTAGCATCTTCGTCAAGACCTGGTTCATACAGATTGAAGGATATGGACGGCAACGACATTCCTAGATCTTGGAATGCGGATGAGCTTCGGCGATATTATGTGTAACTTGATGTAATTTTTTATATTTTTTCTTTCATGGCACCCTTTTCCTTTCTGAAGGGGGAGAAAGGTTTTTAATGGGGCCATCATATGTAATTTCCTTTTTTAGTTCTATAAGAGTAAAATCCCCCAAGGATGTAAATGTAAAAGCTGATAACGCACCATCGAGTGCCGAAAAGTAAAAGGCGAAGAAGCTCCAAAGTCGTTCCTAAGGGAATGCAGAGCTTACAGCGAAAAGTTAACGCTGATTCCGCCGAAAGTAAAAGGCGAAGAAGCTCCAAAGTCGTTCCTAAGGGAATGCAGAGCTTACAGCGAAAAGTCAACGCTGATTCCGCCGAAAGTAAAAGGCGAAGAAGCTCCAAAGTCGTTCCTAAGGGAATGCAGAGCTTACAGCGAAAAGTCAGCGCTGATATGTGATTGTTTCTAAGGAAATAACGGCTGTGATTATGGCTTCGGATATGTGTTTGGACATTCATTTGCACATCACATTACATCATAACATTTGCATTCATAAACATTCATCCAGGCATATGTAGGATAACCATCATCATAGCATAAGTGGCTGCTTCGGCAAAAAGAAAAAACTGTCTTTTGTACTTCTTCGTGTACGAAAAGAAGAGCTTCGGAAGAAAGGGAAATGTTGTTTTTTATGCTTCGCTGTGTACGAAAAGAAGGGAAGGTGTTTTTTTGCTTTCGGCTCAAAAAGATAATTTCGTCCACATCAAAGCACCTCTCATACATTAATGGAAGGGTAAGAACATATTACAAGGTATGAACAGAATTCATTAAGAACAAGTTTAGTCACATTTACAAAAGTTATCTCAAAAGTTTCTTGAGTCTGTCTACAGTCTACTATTTAATCTTCAAGGGACCTCAGCTTCGGCGTCATTCTCTTTAAGCATCGGCCTCGGCTTCGTCATCCTACATGAATTAAGTTGTTGTAAGTCAAAATCAAGCTTGAAGGAAAAGGTAAGCACAAGGTATGATTTTTTACTGGTTCAAGATGACTCCGAGCTTCGTCTCCAACCTTTTCTCGCCCGCCTTTTGTCCATATCATCTTTACAAATCTATTAGAAATGCTTCGGGCGAGATCAGGAATGTCATCTAGAATTGATGGTGATAGAGTGAAATTGGGCCTATTGACAATTTTTCCATGATCGTAGCCAGCTTTTAGGAAAGCTGCAGCAGTGCCCCGAGAAGCTACCCAGGCGCAGAAGTCACCGTGCCCGGCTATAACTTCGTCAAGCTCATCAATTTCACCCTCAATATGTTCGAAGGTCTTTGGTAAATCTTCAGCTGACGGGGTGAATTTCTCACTGCTAGCTCCAACTGAGTGGAAAATTTTTCTCAGTCGTTGAATACATTTGTTGCTAAATTCCAAACATTTGTCTTGAAGGTCCGCCAATAGTTTTTTCAAATCTGAATTTTGTTGGACTTCGGCTTCAAGTTTTGCATTAAGTTCTTGCTTTTCTTGTTCAAACTGTTCAGATTGGCAGAGAAGCTTCGTATTCAATTCTGTTATTTTAGCTTCGGCTTCTGCCAATAAGCCTTCAGTTGCCTGAAGCTCGAAATTCTTCTTTTCAATAGTAGCTGATTGCTCTTTTATTTTGCTTTCTAAATTTTCAATTATAACCTCGTGTTTTTTGTCTTCCAGATCTTGTTGCATTTTCAAAGCTTTGCTCAACAGCATACTCTGCACGTAAACAACCTTCGTTAGGCATGTCTTCATTATTAAAAACAATAAAAGTCAAGGGAAAAGTAGTTCACCTTGAAATTGGAATAAAATAAACTACCAACGATATGTTGTCGTCGGTAGCGGCTAATGTCCGTTTCCAGCTTCGGAAAGCCGATACTCTTTGACAGAGTACCGATAACCTTAGCTCCAGTTTGATCCCGGATACAGTCTAATTTTTCATCATCAATACCTCCGAAGAGGAGTTCTCCTGGTTTATATCCACAAGATTTGGCATACTCTTTAAGCTCTTCTATTTCGGTTTTTGACAATTTGTCTCCAATTAAATTTTGAAACATGAAGGCCTCGTCCTCTGAAGCTTCGTCAGCAATTTTCTTTTCTTTCCCAGACACTGCGGCCATGGCCTCTTCGGCGGCAGTAGTAGCTTCTTCTGTGGCCATGTCTAGCAGTATTTTGTCGATGTGTTCGATTGTGCTTTCTAAGTTCAAATCTTCAATTGAGGTAGCTTCGGCAGCCGCGACCTCCGAAGGTGTGATTTCAATATTTGTTATTTCCTCAGCCGCTGGTATCTTCTGAGCTGAAGCTCTTGGCGGTGTCTTGTCAATGACTTCTGTTACTGCGATGATTCTTTGTCTCTTTGTTTTAGTCGTTTTCTTCGTTTTTTCGGGCTCCTTTTCCTTCTGAAAAAACTTTGTCAGTTGAGGCCTCAATGGACTTAGCTTCGCAGGCAGGGATTCAATCATTACCTTCAAAATTTCTTCCACGTCAGTGGCAGAGCGTGATGCGGGAGTCTCCTCTTTGTCGGATATTTTTTGCTTCGAAGATAGTACTTTCCTCTTCTTCGGAATATTCTTCTTTTTTGGTGGTTCTTTCTCATCTTCATTTAAAGCTTCGGTTACCCTTTTCCTTTTCCGGCCTTCGATACCTTTATTCAGATTTTCGTAGTCAGTATATTCAAAACCCAGGGCGTCCAGCACTCGATTCAGTCTTCGCTTCGGACGGGTACCGAAGGCCGCAGTCATCAGCTGATCCTCTTTTTTGGAATAATTACCGAGTATTTCATTGCACATTATTTCAATCGAGTCCAGCCACTCTTGGCAAGGTGTTTTAAAATATTTCTTAAACTTGTAATAGTAAGGTAACCGCACAAGTTCCCCTTCTTTCTTCTCCCCCTCTAGCTTCGGCATTTCCCATTCTTTTAAGGTAGGAAAAACCCGGAAAGCCAAAAACTCTTGGACCAAGTCTCTTGTGCTGATATGCTCTGAAATAATTTTAAACTCAGCCAACGCTTTTTGGGTTGGACCTTCTGGTGTCATGTTGCAATGAGGTCGGGTTTCTCCGAAGATTAGTTCAAGCGGACTCTGCACGAGCTTCTCCTTGTCGTCATCAACCTTGACGTAGAACCATTCCGATTTCCACCCTGCCGGCCACTTGCTTCGATAGCTGATGACAGGAAACTTTGTGGTTTTCCGATAGGCAAAATTATAGCAACCAAAGTTATCATGCAATCCATCCTTTCTAGCCTTCGTCTGATAATGCAGTTCGTGAACTCAACAAAAGCTGTCCGCAAACGGCTCCACCGCCTGGCTTCGGAGGGCCCAGATATAGACGCTGAGCCTAACGATAGCGTTAGGAGTCAGCTGATGAAAGTAGATCCCAAACCTCTTCAATACATCTGCAATAATCCCATGCAGGGGGAATCTCAACCCAGCCTTTAGAAAGCTCTTGAAAATAACTATTTCGTCCTTCTCTGGCTTCGGGGTAGTTTATTCCCCTCCGAAGCGAAGTAGCTTCTTCTGATTTTCATTGAAATAACCCGATTTCACCATCTTGGACAGATCAGCCTTCGAAACAGTCGATTTTCCGAAGTCCAAGTGGCTGGGCTTACTTGGCATGGCAATACGGTAATCATCTTCGGAATCAGTTTCCTCAATGTTTTCTTCTTCCGCTTCGGCAGTCGCCTGTTCTGCCTCAGCAGTGGGGATTTCTTCCGGGGTTACCAGTCCGGATCGTTGCATCGCTTCGGAGATGGGAACAGTCTCCGATCCTTCAGCTTCACCTCCCTCACGTTCAACCCTAGCGGTAGAACGCACTCTGGCCATTTAACTCTGAATTTTTTGGGAACTAAATGCTTTTTCTTCCGAAGCTTTTTCTTCTGACGAAGTAGGCTTCAATCTGGAGCTTCGTCTGGTTCTGAGAGTCAAGCTTCGGCTATGGTTAAAAATTTTGGCAGCAAAACAGTGCAAATAGCAATGAATGTTGTGGTAACTTCACACCTACCCGTCTGTTTATATAGTGATGCAGGCAAGAAGGCGAGTCGCCAGGATTTTTACACCAGGCGAACAGCTGGTACCCACTGAACACTGGGCCACAGAACCCGAGAAGGTGAATCGCCAGGACACGTGTAACTGCTGTATGGCGGGGCCACCTTGCGCTCGGATTATTTTAATCGTTTCTTGGCAACGAGCTCAGGGAAGGTGTTTTTTAGACCTTCGGCTTCCCAAAGCTTGAGATACTTTTTTCATGGATCAAGCTCGTTACGAAAAACGATCTAGCACCGCGAAGGGGCTACTGTTGGGACCATGCTTCGTCGCCGAAGGTCGTGCAGGAAGAAGCAGCTTTGGCTGAAGCTGTTTGTACGAGATACCGAAGGATGCAGTTCATGAAGCTTCGGAAATGCAAACCGACTTAAAGATAGAATGACCCTTTAGCCCATAAGAGTTCGAGTCATTGTTGTAAACTTTTATGAGGGGTATGATTGTAATTCCTCACAGGCTGGGTCCTGTGCCTATAAATAGTGAACAGTATTCCTTTACTGTTCACGATTTTTCCGGTTTTTGCAATCGCATCACTCGGGAACCAATCTTTGTCAAGGCAGAGGTATAATTGTATTCAACACTTAAATATAATAAATAGATAAAATATGGTTTATTTATGATTCATTTACCTTTGATATTCTATATTTTATATTTTATGTTATCTTATACAATCTGTTAGAATTCGATTACGAAGATATAACCTTCGTAATTGTATTGCCATCAACCTTCGTCCAAGGCCCATTATCCCCAAGGGAATAATGCTTCGTTGGACGAAGAACATTAACATTTAACATTTTATGTTGCCTTGTTCTTAATTCATAGCATTTGAGAACAAGTCCCCAACACCACTCATGACCTGGAGCTAGCAGAAGTGGTTCATGCACTGAAGACCTGGAGATATTATCTATATGGGCAGAAGTGTGATATCTACACAGATCACAAGAGCCTCAAGTACATATTCACTCAGACAGAGTTAAACATGATGCAACGAAGATGGCTAGAGTTTATCAAAGATTATGAGCTGGAAATACATTATCACCCAGGCAAAGCAAACATGGTTGCGGATGCTTTGAGCAGAAAGAGTCAAGTCAATATGTTGGCCGCTCACCCGATGCCGTTCGAGCTAGCAAAGGAATTCGATAGGCTGAGTCTCAGATTTCTAAACAACACTCAAGGAGTGACAGTTGAGCTAGAACCCACTCTAGAGCAAGATATCAGGAAGGGCCAAAAGGACGACGAGAAGATCAACGAGATCCGACAGCTGATCATAGATGGGAAAGGTCCAGATTTCCGTGAAGATGCAGAAGGGGTGGTATGGTTCAAGGATAAGTTGTGCGTTCTCGACATCAAATCGATCCGGGAACTAATTCTCAAGGAAGCTCATGAGACAACATATTCTATACACCTTGGTAGCGAGAAAATGTACCAAGACCTAAAGAAGAGATTCTGGTGGTATGGTATGAAAAGAGAGATAGCAGAGTATGTGGCCAGATGCGACAGTTGTTAGAGGATCAAGGCAGAACATCAGAGGCCCACAGGTTTGTTGCAGCCGTTACAGATTCCCTAGTGGAAATGGGATGAGATTGGGATGGACTTTATAGTCGGCCTACCCTGCACTCGAGCTGGTTATGACTCTATCTGGGTAGTAGTGAACCGTTCTACAAAGGCGGGTCATTTCATACCAGTCAAGACCACATATAACAGTGCGGTGTTGGCAGAATTATACATGTCTCGGATTGTGTGCTTGCATGGCATTCCAAAGAAGATAGTATCGGACAGAGGCACCCAATTTACCTCTCATTTCTGGCAGCAGCTACATGAAGCTCTAGGCACACACTTGAAGTTCAGTAAAGCTTATCACCCACAGACAGATGGTCAGACTGAGAGAACCAACCAGATTCTTGAAGATATGTTGAGAGCTTGTGCTTTGCAAGACAAGTTAGGTTGGGACAAGAGGCTACCGTATGCAGAATTCTCCTACAACAACATCTATCAGGCCAGCCTGAAAATGTCACCATTCCAAGCACTCTATGGGAGGAATTGCAGAACTCCATTGCATTGGGACCAACTCGGCGAAAGGCAGGTGTTCGGTCCAGATATTTTGCTCGAAGCTAAAGACAATATCAGGATGGTCAAGGAGAATCTAAAGGCAGCGCAGTCCAGACAGCGAAGCTATGCTGACACCAGAAGAAGAGAACTCAGTTTTGAAGTGGGACACTATGTCTACTTGAAAGTGTCACCCATCAGAGGAACCAAAAGGTTTGGAGTCAAAGGCAAGCTAGCACCTCGATATATCGGGCCGTATCAGATTTAATCAAGACGTGGAGAAGTGACTTATCAACTCAGTTTACTAGAAAATCTGTCTACCGTGCACGATGTGTTTCACGTGTCTCAGTTGAAGAAATGCTTGCGAGTACTAGAAGAACAGTTGCCAACGGAAGACCTTGAATTTCAAGAAGATCTAACATACATTGAGAAGCCAACTCAAATTCTAGAGACAGCAGATCGGGTCACTCGGAGGAGCACTATCCGCATGTGCAATGTCAAGTGGGGTCACCACTCAGAAGAAGAAGCAACCTGGGAAAGAGAAGACGATATGAGAGCCAAATACCCTGAACTCTTTGCTAGCCAGTCCTGAATCTCGAGGGCAATATTCTTTTAAATGGGATAGGTCTGTAACACCCTGAATTTGGGGGTATAAAATTTCTTTCTTATTGTCATCCAAATTCAGGTGTTACTCTTCTCTCTCACTCTAGTTTCTATCTCTCTCTAGTTCTTCTATCTCTCTTTCTCTTTTGGTTAGGGTTAGCTTAATTGGTGAGGGATTATTTATTTTATTTTTGACAAAACATATGAGTCATGAAATGTTGCATCATGTTGAGTTCCAAATATTCTTTGAATTCTTGCACATGTTTGATTTGGTCTGTGTTGGGGGCCTTCGTCTTCCGAAGGTCCTCAAAAACATGATTTAACAATGTTTCTGGAGTATAATACATGAACAGGTACCTTCAGACTCGGATGAGAACCACAGTGCGAGAAGCACAAAGAATACGAAGGTTGACGCAGCGCCGAAGCTACGCGCAAGGGAGCTTCGGCATGACAGCGGAAAAGGGAACCGACTTAAAAGGGAAAAGGCTATTTAGACCTCGATGGACCACTATAGAGTCATTAGCAAATGTAAAAGGGCATGGGTGTAATTTTACATGGGCTGCGTCCCGTGTCTATAAATAGATGAACAGTGCTCTCGTACTGTTCACGTGGACTTGGCATTTGCTTTTGCGTCACGCTGGTACCTTTGCTGTCTATCAAGTCGAAGGTACCAAATGTAATTCAATATTGTCCTTATGTTGATTTTGTGTTTATATGATATGAAATACATGTATGATAATGTTGTTGTTCACATTGTTTCTTATGCTTTACATGCTTCATTCGTTGTTAATAATCATATCTTTATGTATGAAGAATTGATGAAGGTATGCCCCTCATGCCCGTCGTCCGAAGGTCATTATAACCTTAGGGAAATAATGCTTCGGAGGACGAAGGGCGTTAACATTTAACATTTTATGTTGCCTTGTTCTTGATTCATAGCATTTGAGAACAAGTCCCCAACATTGGCGCCCACCTCCGGTGAATCCTTTTCAACCACCTTCGGCAAGCACTGACCTTCGTCATGCCACCGAAGAAAGCTTCAGCGACAGGGGCTGCCGCTCTGCAGCCACTGGACCCAAACCAGGAGACCCTTTCTCTTCGAGAGGCCCGAAGCCAGAAGAGGAAGGCCACTAGTCCAACACTCCAGGAGGAGAAGTTGGACCAAGAAATCAGAAACATGGAGATGCTTCATCAACAAGTACAAAGGAAGAAGGAGAAGATGGCTCGACTAGCCGATCTTCAGAGGCAGATTGACGAAGCCACTGAAGAAGTATGCCATCTTGCCCAAGACGAACAAGAGCGAAGGCCCCAACATAGGGAGCTTCACCAAGAAGGCTTCTTCAACGAGGATGGATGGTATGATGATTTTAATCATGATACCTTTACCTTTGACGATGCTTCTCCCTTGGCAGCAGAACTGCAGGCTATCCCATGGCCTCCATCATACAAGCCACCTCAGCTCCCCATGTATGATGGACATTCAGATCCAAAGCATTTTTTGATGAGTTATGAAGCAACTATATCTTCATACGGAGGCAATGCAGCTGTCATGGCCAAGTCATTCGTCATGGCAGTTAAGAATGTGGCCCAAACATGGTATTCTTCTCTTCGGCCAGGAACTATTACTTCATGGCAGAAGCTCAAGGATATGCTGGTGACAAGTTTCCAGGGCTTTCAGACGAAGCCAGTCATAGCTCAGGCTCTCTTTCAATGTACACAAGATCATGAGGAGTATCTCCAAGCATACGTCCGAAGGTTCTTGCGCCTGAGAGCACAAGCGCCTACGGTGCCCAATGAAATTGTCATTGAGGCCATGATTAAGGGACTTCGTCCAGGACCTACTGCCCAGTATTTTGCTAGAAAGCCTCCACAGACTTTGGAGAAGCTGCTTCAAAAGATGGATGAATACATCTGGGCTGACAATGACTTTCGCCAAAGAAGAGAGGAAGCCTACAGGTTCTCTGAGATGACTAGGGGCTTCGAAGGAAGAATCCACCCAAGACATGTCAGGTCAATTCACTCCACCCAGAGTGACGACAGAGGAAGTCAACAACAGAGGCCACAATATTCCTCGCACGCTTCGGGGCAGCAACAAAGCTCTTTCTAACCGCCAGCTCCAAGAGGCAGAGGCGCCAGGGGCTTCGGAGGAAGGTTTGGGGACCAGCCTAGAAAAATTTATTGCTTATTCTGTGGTGAGGACAAGGGCCATACTACAAGGATGTGCCATGTCACCATTCAGAAACAAAAGGAAATAGCAGAAGCCGCAGCTCAGTAGAACCAGCCGAAGCAGGTCATGCATACTGCTTCGTATTACTCACCCTACATTCCAGAGTATGTGGGTGACCATCCTGCAGCGTCTGTTGCTTCGGCTAGTCAGCCACAGGCATCTTGGCCACAACCCCCACCTCCGCCACCACTACAACCTATATATTCATGAGGCCAGCAGCCAGAAGGGAGTCAACAGACCCATCAGCAGCGAGATTTCAGGGAAGAGTCCGAAGCTCGCACAGTCAACAGTACTGTGCCAGAATCGAAGCATATCTATTGAGAGATATCCTACCCCTAAAATAGTTTTTACATTCATTGTCATTTTCTTTTTTAATAAGGAACAATTATTGAAAACCTAGTTCTCGTCATTTTCAATTTCTTGTAATAGCTTCGTTCTTGTCATAGTGAAATATATCTTCTCCACAGACACACGAAGTCCAAAAAGTCGTTGAAGCACAAAAGTCGTTCCTAAGGGAACGCGGGGCTAAAAACCACATTACAAGTATCACCAAAGCTACAAAAAGTTGTTCTAAGGAACACAGCGTAAGTTTGCCGAAGATACAAAAAGTCGTTCCTAAGGGAGCGCAGTGTAAGTTTTCTGCTCAAAAGTCATTCCAAAGGGAATGCAGAGCCAAATACCGCCGAAATATAAGGCGAAGCGCGAAAAGTCAACGTGAATACCACCGAAATAGAAGGCGAAGAAGTTCAAAAGACGTTCCTAAGGGAATGCAGAACTTACAGCGAAAAGTCAGCGCTGATACACCGAAAAATAAGCGGCAAAGAGATTGTGTATTCCACTATGGGGGTGTGAGTGTGTGTCTTCGGCATAAATATCATTTTGCATAACATAACATCATCACATCATTTCGCATAACATAACATCATACATCATATTGCATCAATGGCACAAGAAGGGGATACAATGTTGGCCTTCGGAGAATGCTTCGAAAAAGTGAAATTGTGCTAAGGCACAAAATAAGTTTTGAAGAAATACAGCTTCATCAGCTCTAATGTGGAGGAAAAAATCTATTGTTGACGAAGCATTAATGTTTTTGCGACGCTTGGAGGATTTTTTACAAAGCATAAAAGCTCTTCTTTACGAAGCATGAAAAGAAGGGAAGGTGTTTTTTTCCCAAAGGCTCAAAAACGATATGTACATAAAAGTTTCATGCATCGCAAAGAAATGAATTACAAAACCATTCATATATTACATTCAAAACCTATGAGCACCGAATATTACAAGCATATTCTAGCAAATGTTACATTAATATTCTAGCAATGTTTTTACAAATAGCTATTCTTCTTCCTTCAGGACTTTTTCTGCAGCTTCGGTTAGTAATTTGGTGACAACTTCGTCCACAATAGCTTCAGCCATATTAATAACTTCTATTGCCTTCTTTGTCTCTGGGTCGGCCAGTGGGTCGAAGGGCTCTGGGGCAGGAGATAGTTCAACTGCAGTAGAAGATATAAATTAGTTCGAAATCACAAAAATAAACAACAAAGTTAAAAGCCATTAAGTAATACCTATCCGTCTTTCAAGTTCCGCAGCTTTTTCAGCTGCTTTTGTTGCTTCTCGAGCGTTATGAATGTCTTTTTCACTCTTTTTCATTATTTCGTGGGCCATCCCTTGGCCGCCATTTTCCTAAATATCAGTGAAAATTTTTCCGCCTATTAAGCTTGCTTCGGCCGAGGGGTCCTTCGTATCATCAATAGACAAAGCAGCTTCGGCCTGGGCCAAAGTTTTAACATGTTCGCACCCTGCTTTCTCCAAAATAGCTGCAACTCCCCTCGCACCAGAGAACGCGCAGACGTCCCCGCGGTCACTCAAAATTTCTTCAAAAGCTTCGGCTTCGCTGCTGATCCACTCAATTACGCCCTCAGGATCGCCTCTTATGAAGTTGTCTTCGCTCGAGTACTCACCCACGTTGGCGAAGCTAGTTTTTATCTTTTTGACGCATTCTACAGATTTTTCAAAACATCTTTCTTTTGACGAGCGAAGCTCTACAACTGTTTTTTCAAAATAATTTTTCCAGTACTCACTGGCATCTAGTCAGCTTCGGCAATAGCGCATTTCAATTTGGCTTCGGCCAGTTGTTTTTGAAGGTTTTCAATCTCATTCCTTTGGATTTCAGTTTGAGCCTTGAAGTTAGCTTCATCCCCTTTACTTTGTCCACCAATGTAAGTAGAATTTTGTCTTTTTCCAAAGCTTCGTTCCTCAGCTTGATAACCTCTGTTTGAAGGTTGTTGAGAGCAATAGTGCAACTCTCGTCTTCGACATTCTTTTGCGCCCTTAAGGCGTTCCTAAGTATTAAACCCTATATGCAAAGAATGAGTGGGTTAATATAGGAACAAAAGAATAATTCAAAATTCATAAACTTCCAAATACACTATTTTTGTACCTTCAGACTGTTATATGCAAGGCTATCCGCAAGATCGTCCTTCGTCATGGCGCAGAGGCCAGCTTCAAGCTTCGGGAACCCCATACTTCTGGCCATCTCCCGATAGACAGATAATTCTTTGTTGTCTGGGAGGCAATACAAGAAGTCATCTTCATCTGTGCCACTAAACACTAAGGCCCCTTTCGGGTACTTTAGTTCTCGGGCATAGTGTTTAGCTTCAAAAATTTCTTCTTCAGATAATCTTTTTCCCGAAGCGTGTCGAATAATATAATCAAGGACTTCGGAAGGCGCTTCGGGAGTAGGAGCGGTAGCATTTTAGGCAAAATATGTTCTATAGCTTCTTCCTTCGCTGCCTTTTCTCCAATTTCCGAGGATTTCTCCTTTGCGGGCTCTGAAGGCCCAGCTTCGGCGTCAGTCTCGCTCATTGTAGCTTCGGTTTCGGTCAGCTTTGTCTCGGTGTCAATCTGTGCTTTTGAAGCCTTAGCAATTTTCCCTGGAGTAGAGCTTGAGGCTTTTATTGTCTCCAGCACATCTAGTACACTAGCCATTCTTTTTCTCTTAGGGGTCGCTGCTAGACCTTTTTGTGTCTTCGGCACCTCCACTCCTGCCGAAGGGCTTAGAACTTCTAATGTTTTCGTCCCTTCGATTCTCGGTTCTTCAATTTTATTAGTCTTCGGCATTGCAGCCGGCTCTTCAATCCTCTGCGTAAGAGAAGGTCCGTTGGCTTCAATAGTTGAAGAAGTGTCACCGCCAAATTCAGGCACTATGGCCGGTTCAATGTAGCGCGGTCGGTGAGTAAGGACCTTCAACTTTTTCCTCTTCGGTGCGGGCTCGCTTGAAGCAGCCGAAGCAGCAGCCTTCCCAGAAGTTGCACCCTTTCTTTTCTGCCCCCGTGGTGGGTAGCGATAGTCAGGGTACACAAATCCAATAGCATCAAAAACTCTATTTAGCCTTTTCTTTTTTCAGCTCCCGAAGGCCGCAGATAGTGCATTATCTTCAGACTTGGAGTATGCTCCAAGTAGTTCATCACTAGTATTTTCAACACACTTCAGCCAGTCATCGTCTGGTTTGATAAATTGGTCTCCAAACCTGAAGGTATATTTCAATCGAACCAAACCACCTTCGCTAGGGTTAGTGATGGTTTCCTTTGGCATTTCCCAGCTGTCTATCAGTGGCCATATCCTGTAGGCTACATGTTCTTGAACTAAATCTCTTGTCCCAATAAAAGCGCAAACTGTGTTGAAGGCCCTTTAGCATGCTTCGGCTGCCTCATCAATCTCTACCTTCGGTTTTCGGAGGCAGAAGCGGGACCAAATGGGACGCATGATGATCTTTTTAATATCTTCTCTTGCCTTCAAATCATTTTTTTACATAAAACCACTATTCCATCCAGGCCCCGGGCCACCTCTTCCGAAAAGTTGGCACTGGGTAGCTTGAGCCAGAACGAGCAACGAAGCTATAGCAACCAAAATTGTTATGATACTGTTCTTTACCCCAGGGTTTCGTCTCATAGGAAAGTTCATGCATACTGCAAAAACATTTTGCACTTGGCTCCAGACCTTGACTTCTCACAGCCCAGACGAAGATCCCCATTCTAATAATTGCTTCTGGAGTGATCTGGTGAAGGAAAATCTGATATGTCTTTAAAACTTCAACAACAAATCTGCTCAACGGGAACCGAAGCCCAGCTTTGAAGAAGCTTCGGTAGATCACAACTTCGCTTTCTTCGGGAACAGGAACAACCCTATCTGCGGCAGCCCTCACAATAGACATATCTTGAAAATACCTTCCTCTCATATTATCAAGATGACTCTGTTTGATAGTCGATTTCCCGAAGACTGCATGACTTGGTCGCCAGGGCCGATCTTCATAGTCTTCGCCTCCACTTTCCGCATCATAACTGTCACTGTCATCAGTATCTTCAGATAAGCCTTCTAGAATCTCCTTAGTAATCTTTTCTGTATTTGTCTTTGCTATTGATTCAACAAATCCAGCAGTCTTCTCCTCAAGGAGCTTCTCCTCTTCGCTCAGCTTCGTCTCAGCAACAACTTTTTTGTCTTGACACATCTTTTCTTCAGAAATGGCGAAAATGTGTCCTTAAAGCCGAAGCTTAGAAAGTCTAAGAAACCAAGCAAGCGTTGGTAGGCAAGAGCTAAAAAATTGAGCAAGCAAAGTAGGCGGCAGATAGCGTACCAAATGTGCTCGGGGTGAGTTCCTATTTATACGCCCAATGCGTTCCAAATTGGAGAGCCCCGTCTGTCATCGACTGTTGCTATTCTAGCAAAGGGAAGGTGTTTTTTCGGACCTTCGGCTTAAGGCCTTCGTCCATATCACAATTTGAATTCGTTATTCTTACAAATTAATATTGCGAGGGGCTACTGTTGGGGGCCTTCGTCTTCCGAAGGTCCTCAAAAACATGATTTAACAATGTTTCTAGAGTATAATACATGAACAGGTACCTTCGGACTCGGATCAGAACCACAGTGCGAGAAGCACAAAGAATACGAAGGTTGACGCAGCGCCGAAGCTACGCGCAAGGGAGCTTCGGCATAACAGCGGAAAAGGGAACCGACTTAAAAGGCAAAAGGCTATTTAGACCTTGATGGATCACTATAGAGTCATTAGCAAATGTAAAAGGGCATGGGTGTAATTTTACATGGGCTGCGTCCCGTGTCTATAAATAGATGACAATGCTCTCATACTGTTCACGCGGACTTGGCATTTGCTTTTGCGTCACGCTGGTACCTTTGCTGTCTATCAAGTCGAAGGTACCAAATGTAATTCAATATTGTCCTTATGTTGATTTTGCGTTTATATGATAAGAAATACATGTATGATAATGTTGTTGTTCACATTGTTTCTTATGCTTTACATGCTTCATTCGTTGTTAATAATCATATCTTTATGTATGAAGAATTGATGAAGGTATGCCCCTCATGCCCGTCGTCCGAAGGTCATTATAACCTTAGGGAAATAATGCTTCGGAGGACGAAGGGCGTTAACATTTAACATTTTATGTTGCCTTGTTCTTGATTCATAGCATTTGAGAACAAGTCCCCAACAGTCTGAATTTGAAATTTGTTTGAATTTGAATTGAAAACCCTAGAGAAAATAAATAGAAAAGGCATTAGAAATTCCCTGGAAATAGAAAAACCCATTTCAGCCCAGTCGGCCCAGCCTCACGCGTGTGCGTGTTCACGTGCCCTCGGTGCCTGACAGGCGGGTCCCGCCTGTCGGTGCCAGCCCTCGCGCCCCTTCTCTCCCTCTCTCCCTCCCGCTGCCCAGTGGGCCAGCCGTGCCCATGACCGCACGTTCTCCGGCCACGTTCTCGAGCCCGCGCCTCTTTAGAAGCCGCACGCCGCTCGTCCACTCCCCCCCCCCCCCCGCTCACTTGCGCCCTCAGCCGAACCCTCTCGCCCCGTCTCTCACTCTGCGCACGCGACCAAGTAGCTCCGCCACCGCTCGCTGAAGACCGCCGTCCACTCCGCGACCGCCATCGAGCCCGCGCTCCGTTCGTTGCAGCGGTGAGTTCTGCCTCGCTGTCAGCTACTCGGGACGCCCTTTGGTTTGCCCTTCCCCTCTCTGATTTGCCCGGGCCACGCTCACCGGAGCGTTTCTTGCGCAGCCGAAGCCCACCGTCGTCGACCCGAGGCTCCACCACACCCCGCTGTTCCCCAAGCGTCCTGGAGTTCGCACTCGAGGTGAGCAACCTTCCCATGCCTTTATTTCGCTAAGTATCGCCCCAGTGCCCATGCAATTCCTCGCCGGAGTTGATCCGAGCCGCTGTTAGCCCACCTCGTCGTGTTCTGCGCCCTCTGGTGCCCCCGTGCCGGTTTTGTGCCCATGGTCGAGTTTGCCAGATTGCCCTGAGCGCGCTCGAGCTATTCCCCAAGCCCCTAGAGCCCCGTCGTGGCCAGTCCCCTCGTCTCTGGCGAGACTTCGCTGCGGGATCGAGCGGCGCCACCGCACCTGCGTCCGGCCACCAGTCGTTGGATCTTGGGCGTTCGTCCGAGATCGGGCGGTTTCGACTTAATCAGAGCAGATCTAACCTCAGCCCGCCAATCCAGATCAGACTGTTCTCCTCTCTTCCCCCTCACCCGCGCCCCTACCGCTGGGCCCGGCCCGTCAACCCCGCCTCGGTTCGCTGACACCCCGTCCCCGTCTGTCAGTCGCGCCCGAGCGCACATCCGCGGGATCTAATCATGTCTGTTGATCTGAGATCTGATGGTTGAGATCGTCCAATACCCTTCCGCGTGTATTTTTGCTTAAGAGACCCTCGGATTTTAGGAAATGAAACCGTCGTCCCTGGTTTTCGCGCGCAGGCCCATGTGTTCTTTTTAAAAGCCCCCCGTGCTTTTAAATAATTACAGAATTAGCCCTAATTTCATATTTCAAACTTCAAAACTTGTTTATTTAATATCATTTTCATATGAACTCCAAATTTAGTAGTTCAAATTGCAAAATGTTGATAAAATTATTCTCTGTCCAAATAAATTATGTTCATCTATAGTCTATACACTTAAGTTTTATACCTAGAATATAAGATTGATGTATATGTTGATTTATTCCCTTAGTTAAATAAATAAAAAGGAAAACCCTAGGGATAAATGAATGTTTAATCTTGTGAGTTTAATAATGTGTAAGATAAGAATTAATCTCTGGTTTAACCTTTGGGTCTCAATAAAATGAGTAGTATTAGATTATGTAATCATGGACAACACTTAAAGAGTAATCAACTCCAAAACAAGATTAGTTCATTTTATAATTTGATCTCCTTTTTCTTTAATTAGTACTATACCTTTTGAGATGTGTTCCATTGTGTGTACATGTTTGATGTGCTGTTTATTTGTACTTTCCAAATGTATTGAATGTATGATCGTTTTATTTAGACAACGAGCAGCCCGTGGTTCGTGAGTGTGTTGCCGAAGATCTCCCTGAGCAATAACCTCGTGAAGGCAAGTGTCCTCAGACCTATCATGTCCTATTTTACTTTATAATTCACTGTCCCGCATTACATTACTAAAACTTAAGGATTGACTAGTCTGTATTTACCTTATCCTTGTTTACCTTTTGGGTTATCATTGTTAGCTTTATGTTATTGCTTTACTTTAATCAATGAACATGATGTGAATATTATGATACGATGATGTTATCCCGATGATGTTCTTGTGATTACTTTAGGGGACTCAGGTTGTTTCCTAAGTACCTCTCCATAAGGACCTGTTTGGGGAGTGACAACCCGGGATAACAATACAACCATGAGGGTGGAATGGGACGCCCTTTGCTGATTAATTAGAGGAACCAGAGGAGTAGTTGGCTTCGCCGTAGGGCCGTCAATGGGGTCCGGGCACAGTACTTGCTCTGCCGAGGCTGGTTGCAGAGGTTCTTGATTTGGTTTTGTTAGTCACCCTTCCTTTTGGGAGATGTATTGTGTTTATCAAACTGGAGAAACCTAACGGGCGACTATGACCTCTGGGGAATCTTTGTAAAGGCTACGTAGTGAGACCCTGCTAGGTCACCTTGGTAGTCATCAATGGGGAGGCAAGAACCTCGGGCAGAAAGGGAATCATGACTTGTGGGTAAAGTGTGCAACCTCTACAGAGTGTTAGAAACTGGTATAACAGCTGTGCTCACGATTATGAGCGGCCTTGGGATCCTCTTTGATTAGAAGAACTTTAGTTACTTTTATGATGATGGTTAGCAATGATGGTTATAATTTTGATCTGTGGTATTTCCTCTTGGAGGGAGTGCCTCTGGGTAATAACTGGGTTTATTACTAAAATCTGGCTCTACTTATAGTAATAAAATTTGACCAACTCAAAGCAACTGCTTAACCTTAACTCCATATATAGCTAGTCCACTTTAGCCAAATGGGACATTTGCTGAGTACGTTGATGTGTACTCACCCTTGCTTTACAAACCACCCCACCCCAGGTCGTCCCCACTGTACTCACTGCTCAGGAGGTGATGCTGGCAACATGGAGGACTTTGAGGAGTTCCAGGACTACGATGAGTTCTAGTTTACGTTAGTGGCAAACCCCCAGTCAGCTGCCTGTGTAGGCTTATCTTCTATGTTTTGTTTCTTCGCACTTTGATATTAATGTTGAATACTATGGCTATGTATTAGACTCTGTGTGTCTTGGACATCTTGATGTAATTAAAGTACCTTTCCTCTATTTACTTTGAGCATTGTGTGATGATGTCCAATTATGTAATCGTTGTGTACGTGAGTTCTGATCCTAGCACGTACATGGTTCGCATTCGGTTTGCCTTTCAAAACCGGGTGTGACAGGCACCTCCTCTACATTAGAGTCAGCCCTCGCAACAGCAATAACATTCAAAAAAATCAGTTCTGGCTCTCTCCTCATACGCCGCCCTGACCTGCACAAGCAGAAGTCATAAAGATGATCACCCACAAACACAAAAACACATAAACGTGAAGACCATTACCTACTCCAACTCAGTTATAGAACGCTTGCGGGTAGATTTCGCACTGAAGGGGCTCCACATGTGTTCGAGCATGTCATATGCCGCAACACCATCCACTTCGCTAACCTCGGCATACAAGCTCTATCTGTCTTCAAACTCCGCCGAGGTCAAGCGTGACATGTGGTCACAACCCTCATGGATCAATGACTCAAATCCACTCTCGTAAGTAACAAGGGCGGAAAAGGTTTTAGCTCTTTGATTATAGCCCAGAGCCATGTGATCTCTATCTGCAACCACACCACCCAGCGGTCGAAGAGGCCTTCACCTTCCATATCAAGCGGATGGATCGCTGCCCCCAACTCCCGGTACACTCTGCTGAAATCATTGAAAATATCTTGTGCATGCACCGAACGCTTAGAGTGAAGCCCTCCGAGCCAAGGTGCTCAGCTGATAGCTCGATCGTCGTTTCATCAAGCTGCTTCTTCAGGAAGCCCAACTCAGCTTTAGCGGACTTCGCTCGCTGCTCGAACTCGGTCGCCTGCCGCTTCTTCTGTTTAAGCTCGTCCTTAACAGCCAAACACTCGGCCCTCACCGCAGCTACCGCCTCCCACATTTCCGCCAAGGGGGCTAGAGCATCGATAATAGTGGCAAGATGAAGAAGTACGAAATCAGCCACAAGTGCACCCTAAAAACGTTGAACCATGCACAAAGACTCTTACCGAGCGAAGGTGCGAAGCAACATCCCTCAGCACCACCCCCATAATAGTCGAGCCGTCGACCTATTCCCCCGCCTCAATACCGGAGTGCACAATGCCCCGCGACCTAGCCCTTGGCGCAATAGGACCAAAAGTCCTCTAGGCGATAAACCCCTCCCCTACACATGTGCACACAAGAGTTAAAAATTGCTGGCAAAGACATCTTCAGCAGTGACTTCATCGCCAGCTCCATAGTAGACATGTTGAAATCATCCACACCCAACGAAAGCGTGGAGCCCCCGGCACCCTTCGCGACTTTATCCTTGCTCCCCTTTTCTCAATGCCCTTCGCCTCTTTTGAAGGTCGCCCAGTGTCTAAGAGACCAGCGGAAACGACCCTCCATTTCCTCACCCGGTCCTTCATGTTGACCACTCCGTAAATTGGTGGAGGTGCCTTCCCCTTCGGGTCCGTCGCTGCAACAATCACATCCGGAATGTTATGTGTAAGCAACTAAACATATACATAATTATTTGCATGGTGTTATTGTATTAATAAATCCTTGGGAAATAAAGTAAGGATTAATAGTAATCTATGTATCATTAATGAGGTATATATTTTCTTTTACATACTAATGAAATATATGAAATTATGCATCATGCTGGAATTCTTTGGTTGTGTACTTAATTGGAGGACTTAAAATACTAGAAGTGAATATAGATAAATTCAAATTGGGAATTTAAAAATTCAAACAAGGAATAGGAAAGAAACATAAAATTTTAAAAGAATAAAGAAAAGAAGAAGGGAATTCAGTCCACCTCGGCCCACTCCACTCCAAGCCGGCCCAGATTGGATCCGCGCGCCTCCGCGCCGACAGATGGGCCCGTGTCGAAGCCGAAAGCGTCGCGCGCGCACCCTATGTCGCTGCGGTGTGGGTCCCGCTTGTCAGCTACTCTCTGCACGCACTTCCCTCTGGCCCATAGCATAGTTACTCGTCGCTTCTTCGTCTACTGCACGGTGGTACCCGGAAGTCGACGTTGTCCTCATCGAGTCCGTTGTGGGCATGTCGAAGCCGCCGCGGCCTCGCCAGCCAGGCAGACCCCTCGCCCTACGTATAAGATGAGGCTGCCACCAACCTACGTGGCCCTCTTTCTCATCAAGCCGAGATCAGTGAGTACTACACCGCGGATCTGGGTTGAAGACCAGAAGCTGTGAGAGGAGAGAGGGAAGCTCGCAGCCGCGGGCGCAGCATCAACACGCCTGGAGCCGAGCGTCGGTGGGTGCCAAGAACAACGCTGGGGGTGCTCCGCGCGTAGTCGAGACCCTCTTGGGCGAGCTCGGTGGTCGAAATCATCTAAATTCCTCGTCGACGTTGTCCACCACAGCTGCCCCGCCCTCATTGTGGTTAAGGAGCCCTACTGCACGGCTGTCAGTAATAATACACCCTTACTATTCGCATTTGTTTGGTGATTCGTGTAGATGCCCTCAGGATAGCTCGTGGTGCCTTGTCGCGAAAACTGATGGGCTCACCGGAGCCCTCCGCCGCAGCTGGGTCAGTGCCGTCGTCGGCTTTCTGAGGGAGGGAGACGATTGATATCCTGCGTTGGATATGTTTCGGATGGCGGTGATTAAATCGGGCGTAACATTTCGGCCAAGGCAAGTTGTGACCGTAGATCTTCAATCGGAGGGATGGGAGCTCATGAGGGTTCGGGATCTATTGGACCATTGGATCAGGATCCGATGACCCTGGATGCGTACCAAATCGTCGTATGGGGAGACATAACCCTAGCTGTGAGATCTAATCTGGATGACCAGATTTGGCCAGTACCCCTTTACTAGCTACATTTTGCATTTGAGTCCTCGGATTCCGCCTGAATTAACCCACGCTCCTGAGTAGTTATAAGATCATCACTAACAGGTCCTAAAATTTATAAAACTGACCCTAACCTTTACCAATATAGTGGCCACAGTCCATGAGTCCTTCAGGAATTATAAAATAAATACAGAATTCGATTCTTAGTTTAACTCCGAATTGATGGTTTTAACTCCGAACTGATCCATAAAATACTCATAACTTGATGGTTTTAACTCCGGATTAATCCATTCTAGTTGCATTAAATTCATATTGATATTATTTGTCATCTAGTAACCTTATCTTGTTATTAAACATATGGTTAAAATCATGCACTTAATCTGTTTATGTCTAACACATAAACCTTCAAAAAATTATAACTCCTTAACCGTAACTCCGATTTTAGTGGTTCTCGAACCTACGATCTCATAACAACACGTAGAACATTATTATGCATTATGTTCTCATGTTTGGTGTGATGTTAATTTCTCCTATACCATGATTATTTGTATTGTTGTGAGTAGACGAACATGTGACCGAGGACCACAGTACTTAGTAGGTGGAAAACTCTGAGCAGGAGCTCGTTGAAGGCAAGTTGTGCCCTTGATCACTTCTCTTTACCCAATAATGTTCGTGTTAATCATTATGATCTGCATAGGTTAATTTTGATGGGACCCAATATGTCACCCTAGTTTGGTCATCTTTATACCTTGTTTACCACTGAACTTTTGGATAGTATATGCTATTGCTTTATGTGGTTTTGGGTGTTAAGATACACATTATTCATGATCATGCTATTTATTATCAATGAGTTATTTATTGTTCATGACAAGATCATTATGTTAATTGGAACATGAAGCGACCACCCGGGAAAATAGTGCTACCACAAGGGTGGTATGGGACGCCCTTGGCTGACTAATTAGGAAAGCTAGTGGAGGACTACCTTACCCAAAAGGGGCAAGGGTGGTAGGGGAGTTGTCGGTATAGGGAGGCTCTCGGGTTGATCTTGCTAAGATGGCTTTTCAAATGGTGGATTCCTATATCGCTCTCCTTAGAAACCGTAGCGGGTTTTCTGAAGCTAGTGGAACTTTGTAAAGGCCTCGTAGTGCTACCCTGCCTCGCCTCCTCGGTAGAGGTGTATGGGGTCCATACAACCCCATGGCAGATGGGTAACACGACTTGTGGGTAAAGATGTGCAGCCTCTGCAGAGTGTAAAACTGGTATATCAGTCATGCTCATGGTCATGAGTGGCTTGAACCCTCACATGAGTAACTTATGGAATTAAACTTAATTGGTCATTTGCATCGCATTGTGGTTTATTATTTAATTATGATCTCTCGTTTATTTGGGTTGGTATTTACTTATACTTAGTAACTGCTAATAAAATTTGACCAACTTATTAAAAGCAATGGTTTGTCTTAACCATTATTTGTTGATCAACCTGACACTATAGATGAGACCCCACTGTGGTGGGCTCATGCACATTATTCCCCACACTTGTTGAGCGATGAACTTTTGTGAGCTCACTCTTGCGATAAAACTCACCCCCGCAAAGGTGAAGAGCAGATGGCCCCGTAGGAAGATTACTACGAGGAGTTTGACGAGGTCTAGGAGTCGTCTCTCAGTCGACTTAATGGCGTCAAGGAAATAATATTAGATCGCTTTATTATTATCAGTATTTTGTAAGACATTCTCGTTATGTAATAATATTTGTGACATTTATCTCTATACACTCGGTCATTGTATGTGTTGTTCTTCTTTGGCGCACATATGAGACGCACCCGGGTTTACCCCTTAAATTCGGGTGTGACATTATGCGAGTAAGGGAATATAAGTAACACCCATGCCATGAGAGCCAGTTCAACATCCTCACAGTCACACACCGCACTCGCCTCCCACACAACCCACTGTTTCGTGCTACCCGTACCAACTTTCATTGGAATTAAATCCTTCCCCAACTTATCCTCGGTAACGAGGTCTACTGAGTACTCTGCGGTCTCAGCCACAATGTCGTGCGCTGAGCCATCGGGATCGCATGTCTCTGCTAGATCTGCTGCAAAGACCTCGAAACATTCCCCCATGCCAGCACCCACTGAACAAGTCGACGGCGTCTCCGTCGACGTTTATGATTGTGTAGGGTCCCTTGTCAACATCTTTCGCTGCCTCTTCGGACACGTCGTGTGCTCCCTGTAGGAAAGCCCCATCTAGCTAAACACACGATTCAAACACACATGGCCTCCGCGAAGCTCAACCCCTCTCAATCTCTTGCTAAAAACAGGACCAACAAGTTCCTCAGCCTCCTTCTCAATCTCCGCCACAAACGTGTCTCGAGTGTATTCCCTAAGCTAGATCAGGAAGGCAGGACTCAAAACCTGCCTCTCAAAGCCTTTGAAGTCTCCGCGAGTAACCAGACCTGTTGGGGGTCTCCTTCTCTGCCGAAGGTCCTCAGGATGGAGAAATTGCATATAAGCAATGAAAACTAAATGTCGAAGCTACAACAAGTATGTGTAAAGCGCTGAAGGATGACAGTTTCGGCTCAAGATGGTTACGAAGGTCGAGCATTTTGTTGAACTGAAGAGAAAAAGACTAGTTAGTCTCTGTTGCTTGTATTAGGATAATATGTATGTATAAAAGGTCATGAATGTACTTTCACTTGGGTTGCGTACCAAGCCTATAAATAGATGAATAGCACCCCGTACTGTTCACACTGGATTCTATTTGCCCTTGCGTCATTGTCTCCAAACAGGACGAAGGTATCGATGTAATACAAGCTTTAATAATATCTTTACCTTCGTTATTGAGAGCACCTAGAGGGGGGTGAATAGGTGATCCTGTAAAAACTTAAAACTTAAAGCCACAAACTTGATTGAGTGTTAGAGCAATAAAGCCAAGTGGCTAGAGAGGAGTTCTTGCAAGGCACAATAACCACAAAGATATCAACACAGAGAGGCACAGTGGTTTATCCCGTGGTTCGGCCAAGTACAAAGCTTGCCTACTCCACGTTGTGGCGTCCCAACGGACGAGGGTTGCACTCAACCCCTCTCAAGTGATCCAATGATCAACTTGAATACCACGGTATTCCTTTTTCCTTTACTATATCCCGTTTGCGAGGAATCTCCACAACTTGGAGTCTCTCGCCCTTACAATGAGGATCAAAGTGAAAGCACTAGAGTAAGGGAGGGAAGCAACACACACAAATTCACAGCAAATACGCACACACACAGCCAAGACTTGAGCTCAAATGAATGTCACAAACTTCTCACTAGAACGAAGCTCAAAACACTAAGAATGTCGAACGAGTGCGCAAAGATGAAGTGTGAATGATCAAGAATGCTCAAAGTGTGCTTGGTGTTCTCCTCCATGCGCCTAGGGGTCCCTTTTATAGCCCCAAGGCAGCTACGAGCCGTTGAGAGCAATCCAGGAAGGAAATTCTTGCCTTCTGTCGACTGGCGCACCGGACAGTCCAGTGCACCACCGGACACTGTCCGGTGCGGATTTCTTTCCTATTTTGGCACAGCCGACCGTTGGCAATTTGGAGCCGTTGGCGCACCGGACACTGTCTGGTGCACACCGGACAGTCCGGTGCCCCCTTCAGACCGTTGGCCCGGCCACGCGTCACGCGCGGATTGCGTGGCCGACCGTTGGCTCGGCCGACCGTTGGCTCACCGGACAGTCCGGTGCAAACCGGACAGTCCGGTGAAGTTTAGTCGTACGCCGCCGACGAATTCCCGAGAGCGGCCTTTTCACCAGAGCCAGCCTGGCGCACCGGACACTGTCCGGTGCACCCAGACTGAGCAGAGTCTTGGCTGCTCGAGCCAAGTCTTTTCCAATTGTCTTTTCTCTGATTCTAGCACTTAGACAAATATGTTAGTACATAAAAACCAATGTACTAAGTCTAGAATCATACCCTTGTATTGATTTGCACTTTGTCCATCCTTTGGCATATACTCATTCCCTTAATGAGTGTTGGGCACTTAATCACCAAAATCTTATAGAAATGGCCCAAGGGCACATTTCCCTTTCAATCTCCCCCTTTTTGGTGATTTATGCCAACACAACAAAAAGCAACTAAAAGAAGTGCAACATCAATGCAAATAAGAACACAAATTTGTTTTGATTCAAATTTGGCATATTTGGATCATTCTTTGCCACCACTTGGTTTGTTTTTGCAAATCAAACTCAATTTCCTATCTCTAAGTCAAATTCACTTGTTGAGGCATAGAGAAAGATATTCCA
Organism: Zea mays; assembly: GCF_902167145.1. NCBI lineage: Eukaryota > Viridiplantae > Streptophyta > Magnoliopsida > Poales > Poaceae > Zea > Zea mays. The sequence continues at coordinate 131,556,981 of NC_050100.1, read as the reverse complement.
AGAGAAATTGATCACAGATTCAAAAACTCCCCCTATTTCCCATAATCAAACATTCTCCCCACAAGAGATCAACTTTTGACAAAAAGAGACATTTAGAATTTTGACAAAACAAAAGTCCTAACTCTATTATTTTCAAAATTCTCAAGTGGTAGCTGATCCATTTGTTGCTTTGGCCCTAATTTCTCCCCCTTTGGCATCAAGCACCAAAACGGGATCATTTTTGGCCCTTAAACCCCATTGCCTCACCAAAATCTTCAACTAAGAGTAAAAAGGCAATAAGAATATGAAGATGAACTTGGAGTGAGTTACCCTCTCATCGGAGTGCAGTGGAAGTCTTGCATGGTCCAAGTTCACCTTTCCCTTTCAATCTACCTTTGAGACTAAATCAAGTAGACTTAAGCACACGGTTAGTCTCAAAGGGTCAAGTAGTACCATGCCTCCCCCTAAATAAGTGCATCACTTGCAATTGGACTTGAGGTCCGGGGATCATGAGTACAACTTGAGCACCATAACCAACAAAATGCATAAGGAACATGATCAAAAGCATAAACACATGTATGCTACAAATCAATCCAAGTTCCGCGAATCTAAGACATTTAGCTCACTACGCAGCCTGCAAAAGGTCTTTTCATCAAAAGGCTTGGTAAAGATATCGGCTAGCTGGTTCTCAGTGCTAATATAGAACACTTCGATATCTCCCTTTTGCTGGTGGTCTCTCAAAAAGTGATGTCGGATGTCAATGTGCTTTGTGCGGCTGTGCTCAACAGGATTGTCCGCCATGCGGATAGCACTCTCATTGTCACATAGGAGTGGGACTTTGCTCAGATTGTAGCCAAAGTCCCGGAGGGTTTGCCTCATCCAAAGTAGTTGCACGCAACACTGTCCTGCGACAACATACTCGGCCTCAGCGGTGGATAGGGCAACGGAAGTTTGTTTCTTAGAACTCCACGACACCAGGGACCTTCCTAAGAATTGGCACGTCCCCGATGTACTCTTCCTATCGACCTTACATCCAGCATAGTCAGAGTCTGAATATCCAATCAAGTCAAAGGTAGACCCCTTTGGATACCAGATCCCAAAGCAAGGCGTAGCAATTAAATATCTAAGAATTTGCTTCACAGCCACTAAGTGACACTCCCTTGGATCGGATTGAAATCTAGCACACATGCATATACTAAGCATAATATCCGGTCTACTAGCACATAAGTAAAGCAAGGAACCTATCATAGACCGGTATGCTTTTTGATCAACGGACTTACCTCCTTTGTTGAGGTCGATGTGTCCGTCAGTTCCCATTGGAGTCTTTGCGGGCTTGGTGTCCTTCATCCCAAACCGCTTGAGCAAGTCTTGTGTATGCTTCATTTGGGAGATGAAAGTGTTGTCCTTGAGTTGCTTCACTTGGAACCCAAGGAAGTAGTTCAACTCGCCCATCATCGACATCTCAAACTTTTGAGTCATCACCCTGCTAAACTCTTCACAAGACTATTGGTTAGTAGAACCAAATATTATGTCATCGACATAAATTTGGCACACAAATAAGTCACCATCACATGTCTTAGTGAAAAGAGTTGGATTGGCTTTTCCAACCTTGAAAGCATTAGCAATTAAAAAGTCTCTAAGGCATTCATACCAAGCTCTTGGGGCTTGCTTAAGTCCATAGAGCGCCTTAGAGAGCTTACACACGTGGTCGGGGTACCGTTCATCCTCAAATCCAGGGGGTTGCTCCACATACACCACCTCCTTGATTGGCCCGTTGAGGAAAGCGCTCTTAACATCCATTTGGTACAGCCTGAAAGAATGGTGAGCGGCATAGGCTAACAAAATACGAATCGACTCTAGCCTAGCCACAGGAGCAAAAGTCTCCTCAAAGTCCAAACCTGCGACTTGGGCATAACCTTTTGCCACAAGTCGAGCCTTGTTCCTCGTCACCACCCCGTGTTCGTCCTGTTTGTTGCGGAACACCTACTTGGTTCCCACAATATTTTGCTTGGGACGCGGCACTAGTGTCCAAACTTCATTACGCTTGAAGTTGTTGAGCTCTTCCTGCATGGCTTACACCCAGTCCGGATCTAGCAAGGCCTCTTCTACCCTGAAAGGCTCAATAGAGGAGACAAAAGAGTAATGCTCACAAAAATTAGCTAATCTAGAGCGAGTGGTTACTCCCTTGCTAATGTCACCCAAAATCTGGTCGACGGGATGGTTCCTTTGAATCATCGCTCGAACTTGAGTTGGAGGGGCCTGTGGTGCTTCTTCCTCTTCAACTTGGACATCTTGTGCTCCCCCTTGATCACACGCCTCCTCTTGAGGTACCTGTTCATCATCTTGGGTTTGGGGGTGCACCGTCGTTGAGGAAGAAGGCTGATCTTGTTCCTTGTGTTCCTGCGGTCGCATGTCTCCAATCGCCATGGTACGAATCGCGACCGTTGGAACATCTTCCTCATCTACATCATCAAGCTCGACTTGCTCTCTTGGAGAGCCATTAGTCTCATCAAATACAACGTCGCTAGAGACTTCAACCAAACTCGATGATTTGTTGAAGACTATACGCCTTTGTATTTGAGTCATAACCTAACAAAAAACTTTCTACAGCTTTGGGAGCAAATTTTGAATTTCTACCTTTCTTCACTAGAATGTAGCATTTACTCCCAAAAACTCGAAAATACGAAACGTTGGGTTTGTTACCGGTTAGAAGCTCGTATGATGTCTTCTTGAAGAGGTGATGGAGATAGACTCGGTTTATGGCGTGGCAAGCCGTGTTCACAGCTTCCGACCAAAACCGCTCCGGCGTCTTGAATTCTCCAAGCATCGTCCTCGCCATGTCTATGAGCGTCCTGTTCTTCCTCTCTACCACACCATTTTGCTGTGGTGTGTAGGGAGCGGAGAACTCGTGCTTGACTCCTTCCTCCTCAAGGTACTCCTCCACTTGAAGGTTCTTGAATTCGGACTCGTTGTCGCTCCTTATCTTCTTCACCTTGAGTTCAAACTCATTTTGAGCTCTCCTTAGGAAGCGCTTGAGGGTCCCTTGGGTTTCAGATTTGTCCTGCAAAAAGAACACCCAAGTGAAGCGGGAAAAGTCATCAACAATTACTAAACCATACTTACTTCCCCCAATGCTGAGGTAGGTGACAGGTCCGAAGAGGTCCATATGCAGTAGCTCCAGGGGTCTTGATGTAGTCATCACGTTCTTGATGTGATGAGCACTTCCCACTTGTTTACCTGCTTGACAAGCTGCACAAGGTCTATCTTTTTCGAAATGCAACATTTGTTAGTCCTAACACATGTTCTTCCTTTAGAAGTTTGTGAAGATTTTTCATCCCCACATGTGCTAGACGGCGATGCCACAGCCAGCCCATGCTAGTCTTAGCAATTAAGCATGCATCTAGACCGGCCTCCTCCTTTGCAAAATCAACTAAATAGAGTTTGTCGTCTAGTACACCCTTAAAAGCTAATGAACCGTCACTCCTTCTAAAGACAGACACATCTACATTTGTGAATAAGCAATTATATCCCATATTACATAATTGACTAACTGACAAAAGATTATAACCTAGTGACTCTACTAAAAATACATTGGAGATAGAGTGCTCATTTGAGATGGCAATCTTGCCTAAGCCTTTAACCTTGCCTTGATTCCCGTCACCGAATATGATTGAATCTTGGGAATCTTTATTCTTGACGTAGGAGGTGAACATCTTCTTCTCCCCCGTCATGTGGTTTGTGCATCCGTTGTCGATAATCCAGCTTGATCCCCCATATGCATAAACCTGCAAGGCAAATTATGCTTGGGTCTTAGGTACCTAACTCTTGTTGGGTCCTACAAGGTTAGTGACAATAATCTTAGGAACCCAAATGCAAGTTTTGTCTCCCTTGCATTTTGCCCCTAATTTCCTAGCAACCACTTTCTTATCCTTTCTACAAATAGCAAAGGAAGCATTGCAAGCATGGTAAATTGTAGAATGTTCATTACTTACTTTCCTAGGTACATGAACAACATTTTTCTTAGCAAAATTTCTATCATGCATAATAGAAGAACTTGAAGCAATCATGGCATGAGAATCAAAAGCATCATAACTTCTATGAACATTCCTAGAATATCTCCTGTCATGGTACATGAAGGCATGGTTCTTTTGAGCACTATTAGTCATAGGAGCCTTCCCTTTCTCCTTGGCGGGAATGGGAGCCTTATGACTTGTTAAGTTCTTGGCTTCTCTCTTAAAGCCAAGCCCATCCTTAATTGAAGGATGTCTACCAATGGTGTAGGCATCCCTTGCAAATTTTAGTTTATCAAATTCATTTTTGCTAGTCTTAAGTTGGGCATTAAGACTAGCCACTTCATCCTTTAATTTAGAAATGGAGACTAGGTGTTCACTACAAGCATCAACATTAAAATCTTTACACCTATTGCAAACCACAACATGTTCTACACAAGAGGTTGATTTATTAGCTATTTCTAGTTTAGCATTCAAGTCATCATTGATACTCTTTAAGCTAGAAATAGATTCATGGCATGTAGACAATTCACATGAAAGCATTTCATTTCTTTTAACTTCTAAAGCAAGAGAATCTTGTGCACTTACAAATTTATCATGCTCTTCATATAAGAGATCTTCTTGCTTTTCTAAAAGTCTATTTTTCTCGTTCAAAGCATCAATTAATTCATTGATCTTATCAATTTTAGTCCTATCTAATCCTTTGAATAAACTAGCATAGTCTACTTCATCATCGCTAGATTCGTCATCACTTGAAGAGGCATATGTAGTGGCATTTCGAGTACTTACCTTCTTCTCCTTTGCCATGAGGCAGGTGTGATGCTCGTTGGGAAAGAGAGACGATTTGTTGAAGGCGGTGGCGGCGAGTCCTTCGTCGTCGGAGTCAGACGAAGAGCAACCTGAATCCCACTCCATTCCAAGGTGTGCCTCGCCTTTAGCCTTCTTGTAAACCTTCTTGTTCTCTCTTTTCCCATTCTTTCCTTGTTCCTGGTCACTATCATTATCGGGACAGTTAGCAATAAAGTGACCAATCTTACCACACTTGAAGCAGGAGCGCTTTCCCTTCGTCTTGCTCTTTTTGGGATGCTCCTTGCGACCCTTTAGCGTCGTCTTGAAGCGCTTGATGATGAGTGCCATTTCTTCCTCATTGAGCCCCGCCGCCTCAACTTGTGCCACCTTGCTAGATAGCGTCTCCTTGCTATTTGGTGCCTTGAGAGCAATGGCTTGAGGCTCATGAATTGGACCATTCAATGCCTCATCGACGTATCTTGCCTCCTTGATCATCATCCGCCCGCTTACGAATTTTCCAAGTATTTCTTCGGGCGACATCTTGGTGTACCTAGGATTTTCACGAATATTGTTTACAAGATGTGGATCAAGGACAGTGAAAGACCTTAGCATTAGGCGGACGACGTCGTGGTCCGTCCATCGCGTGCTTCCATAGCTCCTTATTTTGTTGACGAGGGTCTTGAGCCTGTTGTATGTTTGGGTTGGCTCCTCCCCCTGATCATTGCGAACCTTCCTAGTTCGCCTTCTACCAACTCCATCTTGGTGAGCATGGTGACGTCGTTCCCCTCATGTGAGATCTTGAGGGTGTCCCAAATCTGCTTGGCGTTGTCCAAGCCGCTCACCTTATGATACTCATCCCTGCACAATGAGGCTAACAACACAGTAGTAGCTTGTGCATTTTTATGAATTTGTTCATTGATGAACATGGGACTATCTGTACTATCAAAGTGCATTCCATTTTCTACTATCTCCCATATACTTGAATGGAGAGAGAACAAGTGGCTACTCATTTTGTGACTCCAAAATCCGTAGTCCTCTCCATCAAAGTGAGGGGGTTTACCGAGGGGAATGGAAAGCAAATGAGCATTGGAATTTTGCGGAATACGAGAGTAATCAAAAGAAAAGTTCGAGTTAACCGTCTTCTTTTTCTCGTAGTCGTTGTCGTCGTTGTCCTTTTGGGAAGAAGAGGACTCGTCGCTGTCGTCGTAGTAGACGATCTTCTTGATGCGCCTCTTCTTCTTCCTGTCCTTCTTCTTATGACTTGAGCCCGAGTTAGTGGGCTTGTCATCTTTCGGCTCATTGATGAAGGACTCCTTCTCCTTGTCATTGATCACTATCCCCTTTCCCTTAGGATCCATCCCTTCGGGCGATTAGTCCCTTTCTTGAAGAGAACGGCTCTGATACCAGTGGAGAGCACCTAGAGGGGGGTGAATAGGTGATCCTGTAAAAACTTAAAACTTAAAGCCACAAACTTGATTGAGTGTTAGAGCAATGAAGCCAAGTGGCTAGAGAGGAGTTCTTGCAAGACACAATAACCACAAAGATATCAACACAGAGAGGCACAGTGGTTTATCCCGTGGTTCGGCCAAGTACAAAACTTGCCTACTCCACGTTGTGGCGTCCCAACGGACGAGGGTTGCACTAAACCCCTCTCAAGTGATCCAATGATCAACTTGAATACCACGGTATTCCTTTTTCCTTTACTATATCCCGTTTGCGAGGAATCTCCACAACTTGGAGTCTCTCGCCCTTACAATGAGGATCAAAGTGAAAGCACTAGAGTAAGGGAGGGAAGCAACACACACAAATTCACAGCAAATATGCACACACACAACCAAGACTTGAGCTCAAATGAATGTCACAAAGTTCTCACTAGAACGGAGCTCAAAACACTAAGAATGTCGAACGAGTGCGCAAAGACGAAGTATGAATGATCAAGAATGCTCAAAGTGTGCTTGTTGTTCTCCTCCATGCGCCTAGGGGTCCCTTTTATAGCCCCAAGGCAGCTACGAGCCGTTGAGAGCAATCCAGGAAGGCAATTCTTGCCTTCTGTCGACTGGCGCACCGGACAGTCCGGTGCACCACCGGACACTATCCGGTGCGGATTTCTTTCCTATTTTGGCGCAGCCGACCGTTGGCAATTTGGAGTCGTTGGCGCACCGGACACTGTCTGGTGCACACCGGACAGTCCGGTGCCCCCTTCAGACCGTTGGCCCGGCCACGCGTCACGCGCGGATTGCGCGGCCGACCGTTGGCTCGGCCGACCGTTGGCTCACCGGACAGTTCGGTGCAAACCGGACAGTCCGGTGAATTTTAGCCGTACACCGCCGACGAATTCCCGAGAGCGGCCCTTTCACCAGAGCCAGCCTGGCACACCGGACACTGTCCGGTGCACCACCGGACAGTCCGGTGCACCCAGACTGAGCAGAGTCTTGGCTGCTCGAGCCAAGTCTTTTCCAATTGTCTTTTCTCTGATTCTAGCACTTAGACAAATATGTTAGTACATAAAAACCAATGTACTAAGTCTAGAATCGTACCTTTGTATTGATTTGCACTTTGTCCATCCTTTGGCATATACTCATTCCCTTAATGAGTGTTGGGCACTTAATCACCAAAATCTTATAGAAATGGCCCAAGGGCACATTTCCCTTTCAGTTATGGAATAAATATGTGGCTTGATCTTACATCTTATGAATAAATTTTTCATATTTATGGATGATGAAGACTTGCTCTTCGTAACCTTCGTCTAAGATTCATTATACCCGAGAGGGAATAATGCTTCGAAGGACGAAGGTCTTTTAACGTTTAACAATTGTGTTGCCTTGTTTTATGGTTCACAACAATAAAAAAAGTAAACAACAGGACCCACGATCCAACCTCGGGTAAGCGGCCAGATCCCACACTACAGGTATTCCTCGACCAGATCCTGGCTGCTGTAGGTAACAACGACACGTCCGATGGCCCGGTCATAGTGGTTCCTCTCCTCGATCGAGAAATGAAGGAAAGCTTCTAACTGAAATGGGCTTAGTGCACTCTCCCGCGGCCACCCTTCGCATTCAGGGCATCGCACATAAAACCAATTCTCCGTCCATCCCCCCCACTTTATTTGTTACGCAGCGGGCTAGTTCGACAACCTTCTCTTTTGTCTTCCTGGTCTTCGGGGTGAAGGTGCAACTTCCAAACTGATCAATACCAACACTAGAATACCTCTTTTGCCAATGCAAGCAGTAATGCTTTGCGAAGACCTCTGCACTTGGGCCTTCACCAAAGGTAGTCATTGCCTAGACAAACTTGCTCAAAGGCACCACAACGTTCCTGTAACACCCTAAAAATTAAACCATGTTTATAATTCAAATATGGTGTGTCCTATGGATGATTGGAGGTCGTAGATGTTTAGATCTCGTCGAGATGATTTCGATCGATTACTAGTTTGTCTTGTTTGGAGTCTGGATGAGTCTTTTCGAGTGCTGGTTGATCTGAGCCATTGGATATTAGGATTGTGGAAGTTTTCTTCTATTTATACCTCCCTAACCATAGCAGCCAAGTCCTCCCACCCCTAGCATTCATCACCCTTTTGTGCCTTGCATACCATCGTCCATCGTCATCGTTCCTCTCCAAGAATTGGTCGGATTTCCTTTCTCTCTATTTTTCTCCACTTTATGAATGTTTTCTCTTGTTTTGGATGAGTTTTAGGCCCTGCAATTAGCCTTTCTTGGTTGGATTAGATGGGGGATTAGATTTTGATCTCGAAATTAGTCTCTGTAGAGTGGCAGATTCGATAGTTTTTGTTCATGCCAGTTTTCCGTTGTTAGTGGCCTCAAAAAAAATAAAAAGTATATCTATGAGTCGTAGATAATTTGTAGATCTTTCCATGGCCGCAAAGAACACCTCGATCGGACATCAAATCAGAGACTAATTGAAGTTTGATTATAACAGTTTTTCAGTCTCATAATTCTGTGTAGAATCTGTTCACCTAAGATTTAGGCACTTCTATCAACAGAATTAAACTTTGATTTAGTCAGATAAGTTGTACATAATTTCATAAGCTTTCTAGATTGATAAAGAGTGTATTCATATGAATTTTGAAACTCCAGTTATGTTTGTTTTACAGTGGATGTACCTGTTTGCCTGGCAAACCAAGCATGTCTATTCACTGGTGGGTTTTATCTAGTAAATGGTCGAATTGGCTCTTCCAACTATGCAGACTTTTGTAGAGGGATAAAAGTCCTTACGACCAGCAAAGGTTCATAATTTTTGGTTGATTAGTTTGGGAGATATCGAACTTCAAACTTAACTATGCTGCTATCTGAAACAAATTCAGTCGGTTATATTGTCGGATGTTTTAGAACCTATAGATGACAAAATTTAATTATCCATCGAATACTGATGTTGTAGAGTATTTTGTGTAGATGCTTCTAGATATTTTGTTTGATAGCACTGCTGTAATAATTTTAAAGATACAAAATTAACAAGTAGTGTTGCTACTGTTGGCAGGTGGTAGGGAGCAGTGGTTGTTCACGTCAGTGTTGGGGTTGTGCGTAGAAGCGGTGTTGATTATTAGCAAATGCTATGTGAATGTTTGTACTAAGTTTAATGCCCACAACAGGTGGTGGGGCTTCGGATCGTACATAATGCCATTTTGAATTCCCTGCGAAGGCAAGTAAAATGCAGTGGTGGTTTGCTATCGCTTGACTCATCTTATTCCCTGTCATTGAGTATTCATAAGTATTGCATGTGTTAAACATGGAATTCTACGATGAGGTTTTATTTGATCGAAAGTATTAATTGTATATGTTAATAATGTTTATGAACATGATTTGAGAATGGTATTTGTGGTTGACTCGTGTCTTTAAGGAAGTTGAAGTTTCTATTATGAAGCATGTTATATGTAGTGAAGTGTTGTTGGCATGTCATGCACATTGCATCATCCATCTTGCATTTTGAAGTTATGTTGTGATCTTATGGTCTGACCATACTGGTACATTTAGCATCGTACGTTGCTCGAGGAGGGGTACGATGCGGCTTCATATCCTTAGAGGTATGAAGGCAGAAGTCATCTTTGCATTTGCAGTCATTTGCACTCATAAGGTATATATGAAGTGTGACATTGCTATGTTACTATTGTGGTTTCTACCTACGAGGTGTGGTAACTAGGTGTGTTGTACATTGTATTTGTGATGCACCTTCATAATAAGAAGAAGATTGTGAAATCAAGTGGTGGTAAAACAATGTTCTTATGTGGTTAAACAATTTAATATTATTTTACTTGCTGAGATGTGTCATCTCACTCTTGCATTACTCAATGCAGGTACTTGATTCACGTTGGGAATGAGGGAAGTAGCAGCACGTCCACCTTCACTCTCATAATAACGCTGCTAGTCGCAGCCATGATTTAATTAGAAACTTCTTGTCAAAGGATGTTTGTTTTTAACTAGTCGTGCGCACTGGTTAATTCAGTTCATGTCGTGTTATGGTTATCTTTCCATTGCTAACAGATTATTAATGTCTAGTATATTTTCTTATCATGATATATGTTTATACTCTGTTGCTTCCTTGTTTATGCAATTTTCAAAGGAGATGTTGTTGAAATTTTATACCAGATTATTAGAAGTGTAGTTTTAGTAGCACCTCAGGGTGTTTGTGGACCTTGGGGTGTTACAGTTCTGCATTAACTAATGAATTTGGAACTTAAACTTTTCAAGCACCTCAACCAAAACAACCATGGCTTGGAAGCCGAAGGCCAGCAACAAATAGCCCTTTGAAGCCCAGGACCTCGCCATTCTGCCTCGACACGGTCTCTGCTCCAGCAGCTCGCTCGTGGCCAGCAAGGAAGTATCCCAAGCCCTCTGTCTCCGTCACCCTTCACAAAGTAACCTTAGAGTGGCCCAACGCATAATTCACCCGGCCTAACCCATCAACGCACGCAACCCTAGCAAACGATGAGCCGACACTTTTTCCAGTGGTCGTCTGACCAGCGCGCAACAACGATGGAGATGCACCACCATTGGGAGAGGGAGGCATGGCGACGTATCGAGGTCGTTGGCGAGCAGCAGTCTTGCGATGGGCCAGCATCAACGAGCTCGTCATCGATCTCGTCACCGGCGGCGAAAACGACAGTTGCAAGCGGTGGCGATCCGATGATTTTTACGAACAATTACGGTCGCAAAAGCAGAGTGTGGTGGCCCAACAGCGGGAAACTCGGGATGCTACCTGTTGACAATCACTCATCATCAACCCGAACCACAAGGGACACAACAACCTTGTGTTCACAATCTCTCCCTTGATGAGTGCATTGTAAACACCACCACATGAACATATATAAACAGAGAGAAGAAAGAAAAAGAGAAACCAACTCAAATGACCAAAAGCCAGATAAAAGCTAAAACAAGTCAGTTAGGGTAAGCAAAGCTTGGTCCCAAAGAAATGGGCAACGACTCAACAAGATCAAGCAAGAAAAGTTAGCCCTCAAGAAGAGGCAAAAGTAAGGCTCAACACCACTAGCTAGCAGATAAAGCCAAATCAGAGCACAAAATCAGCAAGAGTGTTGAAGTCAAAGCTAGTTCCTCAAGCAAGAGGCAAATGGCTCAACACAACTAACAAAAGCTCTAGACAACTCAAATGTCCCCCTCTGTTGAAATTCCCCATTGAAAACTCTCCCTCGAAGCTCTCCCAATGCTTAAAATCCCTAAAACTCCCCCTTTCTAGGAAAGCCCGAAAAATCCTCTATCCCCCTTGTTGACAAATGGACTCATCAAGCACAAACAAGGGTAGAGACGAGAATTCCCCCTCGACAAGAGATCTCCCATGAGAAAATGCAGAAATGCAAAAGAGAGAAAAAAGTGGAAAATACATGAGCTTCAAGAGTATACCAGTTAGAGTGTAAAGATGCTCTAAATGGTGTTGTGCTATGTGTGGAACAATAAATGCACGTGGTAGCAAACATACAAAACTGATTGTATGCACAATATATGTGAAGTGTTAGCATTTTGATTCAGTTTTAAGCAGTTTAAAAAGGAAATTCACCACTAAAGACAACATTGGAAATATATAAGCAGGAAATCCACCAAGTGCAAGTCAAGGTAATCCAGGTGAACTACCCCCAAACAGTGGTCACTCATCAAGCTAGAATCATATATGAAATTGATACTAGTTGAAGTTTTCAAGATTTGTCAAATTTTGCAGTGGATTACAAATTTCAATGAAAAGTATCTGAGTGTGAGAGGTTGTGAGCATTGTCATTGTCTAACTTTTCAACCGGGTGTAGCCTATGCAAAAATGCAATAAGAGGCTAAAGACACCAGTTTTGATCATCCACTACCATGCTATAACACCCAAAATCCTATTTTGGGACTTAGTAAAGATTCTCCAAAAAGGTCAAGAATTTTAATGGCTTTTAAATGAGGATTTCCTTTATTCCAAAGTTATTGTCTCTGAAATAAATAAAGATTTGGTGGTACAAAATATAGACAGTTAAAAAGTTAGATATAAACCTTGAAACTAGAATTTAACTTAAACATTTAGAAAAAAGATAGAAAGATTTGCAATTTAGTTACTAAAATAGGTTATTCCTCCCATGAATCATAAGTTCTCTTTAATATATATATATATATATATATATATATATATATATATATATATATATATATATATATATATATATATATATATATATATATATATATATAAATATATATATATATATAAGTTAATTCTTGATAAATATTACTTCAAATAAGTGAGAAATATTCATTCTGAATTAACTTCTAGTTTCATCACACTTCCAAAATAATATTTTCCTAAAAGTTTAATGTATGTGCATGGCATATTTCGAGCATTTGCCTAAATAAATGAATAAAATAGTTAATATAAATATATATGAACGCTTATGCATGTCATGCTGAGTTTTTTGCTTGTACATTTGTTTTTAAAGTTTCAAACTTAGACCTGAATTCGAATTAGAAATTTGAAATTGAAATAGGAAACAGAAATTAAAATGAGAAAATGAAAAGAGGAAACACTACCTGGGTTGAATTCCCCTTCCCGACCCAGCTCCTTGCTCTAGCCCATCTCAGCCAACCGGCCAAGTTCTGCTTTCCCCCCACGACCACATGTTGTTGAGCCCGAGCCATTAACGTGTGGACCCACTTTGTCGGCGCAAGTGATCCGTGGTGGACTCCGCTGTTTCGCTGGCGCATGGGCCCCTTTGTGGGCCCGTATGATTGGATGGGTGTTTGCGCGCAACCTGGCTCACGGCAGCCTAGTCCGCCGGATACGAGCGTTTTTTTCGTTTCTGTAGATGCAACTAAATGAGCCTACAATGTACCGGTGCGTATGCGTCCGGCCTCCTAAATACAACGAACCAAACACATGCTGATACATAATCAATGCATCTGAAGAGTCTGGCTCTCCTAATACGGACAACCAAACACGTGCCATCTGAACCAAGCAGTAACGACGCACCGTAACCGCCACCGGAATTTCGGCTGGCTCCGAAGTCATTCACACCATAGCTTGGGCATATAAACCTGGAGCCAAACCCACCCCCACGACCATCTCGTGCCAAACACCATACCCAGGAAAAAAATTTGGTGTAACACTGCTACAAACCAGAGTGTTTATAGTCCCTCATAAAAATAAGTATAGACGCCACCTGCAGTTCCACCAGATAACGTTTTAGTTGTGTTATTACTGCTACGGCTGTTTGAGAGACTGCAAACACTATGGTGTACAGTAGTGCTGTACCAAATTTTTTCCCATACCCAAGGCAAGAGAAGCGTTGCAACGTAGGAGAGAGAGAGCACTCGGCAAAGTCGTCCCGCACCTGCACCGCCGCAAGGGAAATCGCTAAACGTCATCGGCAAGTGGCCAGGGATTGATCAGTGGACATCGCGGGGAGCTACGGATGGTGTGTGTGGCCTTCTCGTCTGAGTTCGGTAATCAAAGAGCAACAATTGTTCGTCGGAGGTTGACCCATGCCCCGAAACCGCAGTGCGTCATCGCCGGACCGGGACACTGCTCCTATCGCAGTAAGAACGCCACCGATCGACTCGTTTTTCGTCCTTGTGTCGTTTAGCACAGTTTTCCATGGGGGTTATCACTTTAGGGCGAGGGATGGCGTGCACCTGTGAGAACGCCACCGCGGTGTGGCTCACGCCGCCACTACCCTGGCGGGGATAAGGAAGAAACATGTTGGTCATTGGATCTTGTAAGGATGATCGAGATTAAAACCTGTGATACCCCTTCGATGAAGAGATCTGGGCTGTTGGATCAACGATGAACGGACTAGATTAGATCACACCTGTTTTAGATCTGAACCGTAGATCGATAAGTGGGCGATCAAGATTATATCTGGGATACTGGTTGAACTTTTCTATGAGGACCTTTGGATCGGGATTCGATGGCTCAGATGGGCCGATACCTTTTGACTATATAACATTGTTGTAGGCCCCTGGCTTTAATGCAAATTAACCCGTCATCCGCCCATACACAAGATCTGTAACATCCCGTCCACTTTCGGAACGGCGGTACTTACTCCTGGCAGCTCTTTAGGATCATATGTTGCCCTCATAGACCAACACGAGTCTTTTGTGCGCACTTTGTTCTCACTCGTGCGCACCCGAGAAAACTTCTCAGTCGGTCACCCATCCCAAATTTCTACAAACCAAACACGCTTAACTTGGAGGTTCTTTCGAGATAGGCTTCTGAAAAAGAAGATGCACCTTGTTGGTATAAGTATACTATTAATTATATTAAACCTTGGGCCAAGATATTACCATCCACCGGGCCAAGATATCACAATCCACCCCTTAGAAGACCAACGTCCTCGTCGGTCTACCCCAATCCAGGAACCTCCCCTCATAGCCACGTCTGTGTGTCTAGTGTCGTCATAGTCATGCCATGTGACCACTTCGGGCCCACATGCGCCATGTGCCATATACCCGAATCCCCTAACCCACACACGCCCGTGAAACCACGAGAGTCGGCTCTAATACCACTTGTAACACCCAGTCCAAACCCGGACCAGCGATACTTATTCCTAGCATCTCTCTAGGATCATATATTGTCCCCCACAAACCAACACGAGTCTTTTATGTGCACTTTGTCCTCACTCATGCGCACCCGAGAAAACTTCCCCGTCGGTCACCCATCCCAAATTGCTCCAAGCCAAGCACGTTTAACATTGAGGTTTTTTCGAGATAGGCTTTCGAAAAAGAATATGCACCTTATTGGTATGGATACTCTATTAATTCTATTAAGTCTTGGGCTAGGATATCACCATCCTAGGGGCCAGGATACTCATGGCACATGTGGGCCCGGAGTGGTCACATGGCATGACATATGACGACACTAGACACACAGACGTGGCTAAGAGGGGAGGTTCCTAGATTGGGGTTGACCGACGAGGATGTCGGTCTTCTAAGGTGGGTGGATTGTGATATCCTGGCCCCCTAGGATGGTGATATCCTAGCCCAAGGCTTAATAGAATTAATAGAGTATGTATACCAACAAGGTGCATCTTCTTTTTCGAAAGCTTATCTCGAAAGAACCTCCAAGTTAAGCATGATTGGCTTAGAGCAATTTGGGATGGGTGATCGACCGGGAAGTTTTCTCAGGTGCGCATGAGTGAGGACAAAGTGCGCACAAAAGACTCGTGTTGGTCTGTGGGGACAATATATGATCCTAGCGAGCTGCCAGGAGTAAGTATCGTCGGTCCGGGATTGGACGGGGTGTTACAAGATTCCTTGCAGATTAGTCCAAATCATTACAAAATTAACCTTGTCTTTCCTAAAATATGAACCCAAAGTCCAAAGGATATCTAGATTTTGTAAATTAATATGAACCCGCAAATCAGTCCAAACACATACAAATTAACCCGTTGTTCATTTCCATGTTTGGTGTAATGTTATTTATATTCATTATTTGCTTATCTATATGTATTGCCATGAATAGAAGTGAGGTTACGAGAAACCTGAAGTCCAACTTTGAGAAGTGACTAGTGTTGCACCAAAAAAGTCATGTTGTGTCCTTGAAAACATTCTTTGACCTAATAATATTTATGATTCTATTAATCATCGTTGCATAGTTAGGCTAAATTGATGGTACCTAATAGGTTACCTAATTTTGTTTACCCTACACCTTGCATACATATGAATTATTGGGTAGTCCTGCTATTTCTCTACCTAGTTTTGGGATTAATATTATATTTGAATTATGATCATGCCTTATTACTATTGTTCGATTTATTGTTATACATGATAAGATCATTTTGTTAATTGGAACATGGAGCGACCACCCAAGACAACAGTGCTACCACATGGGTGAAATGGGACGCCCTTAGCCAATTAATTAGGAAAGCTAGTGTGGGATAATCCTTTCCTGAAAGGGGCAAGCGGGGAGTGAGAAAGTTGCCGGTATAGAGAGGTTCTCAGGTCGATCATGCTGCGATGGATTTTCGGACGAGGGATTCCTATATTTCCTCCTTCTGCCTGAAACCATAGCGGGTTTTCTTATGCTAGTGGAATTTTGTAAAGGCCTCATAGTGTACCCTCGCCAACTCACCTCGAAAGTGTTTAAGGGTTCATAAAACCCAAGGCAGAAAAGGAAACACAGCTTGTGGGTAAAGATGTGCCACCTCTACAGAGAGTAAAACTGGTATATCAGTCATGCTCACGGTCATGAGCGGCACAGACCCTCACATGAGTAAATTATGGAATTAAATTTAACATATCATGCATTTGCATTGTATTGTGGGAATATCATATATGATCTCTTGTTTATTTGGGTGGTATAAACTTATACTTAGTAATTGCAAATAAAATTTTGACAAACTGTCACACCCAGATTTTGGGGCACTAAGACCCGGGCGCGAATATAATCACCAGGTGTGATGGGACTAAGTCTCACACATATGATGAATCATGGCACATGATCGAATGTCACATCTTTACTATATAGTAGGAGTTCTGTACAAAATAAATAAATAATTACATTATAAGGAGACAACGGTCTAACAACCCAAAGTTGACTGGGAGACGACGGCCTAGACCTCTCACGAACTCGTCACGGCATCCTCCATGCGCCTCATCCTGCGGTACCTGCTCTTGACCTGTGGAGGGGGGGTGAGACAGCAAGAGTGAGCTCACGTTCATAGCTCAACAAGTTGCGGGGAATAATGTGCATGAACTCGCCAAAGGTGGGAGCTCATGTGAAGTGTAAGGCTTACCAAAGAGGATGGTTAGAGCTAAGCATTGCTTTTAAAGTTGGTCAAAACTTTATTAGCAGTTACTAAGTATAAGTAAATACCAACCCAATTAAGTAGTAGAACAAAAGTAACAACATCACTTGCGATGCAATGCATATGACAAATTGAATTTAATTCCATAAATTAATCATGTGAGTGTCCGAGCTGCTCATGACCGTGAGCACGGCTAGTATACCAGTTTTACACTCTGCATAGGTTGCGCATCTTTACCCACAAGTCATGTTACCCATCTGCCAAGAGACGGCCAATCTCATACACCTCTACCGAGGAGGCAAGGCAGGGTAACACTATGAGGCCTTTACAAAGTTCCACTAGCTTCAGAAAACCCGCTACAGTTATAGGAAGCTCCAATGCAGGAATATTTCGCCTGACCGTCATCGCAGCAAAATCAACCCGAGGACCTCCCTACACTGACCACCCCCCTACTGTTCTTGCCCCTTTCGGGTAAGGTAATCCTCCACTAGCTTTCCTAGTTAGTCAGCCAAGGGCGTCCCATTCCACCCTTGTGGTGGCACTGTTTTCCTGGGAGGTTCTCCATGTTCCAATTAACATAATGATCTTAACATGAACAATAAATAACAATTGATAATAAAGGTATAATCATGAATAATGTATCTTCATACCCAAAACCACATAAAGCAATAGCATGTACTACCCAAAAAGTTCAGTGGTAATCAAGGTATAAAGATAGTCAAACTGGGGTAACCTATTGGGTCCCATCAAAATTAACCTATGCAGATCATTATGATTAATCAGAACATGACTGGGTGAAAAGAAGTGATCAAGGGCACAACTTGCCTAGGACTTGAGATCCCAGGTACCAACTTGCTCTTCAGGTGACACGTGTCCTCACTGCTAAACGTAGCAATACAGACAAACATGGTATAGGCAAAATTAACATCACACCAAACATAAGAATACATTGCATAATAATAATCTACTCGTCGCTACAAGTTCGTGGGTTCAAGAACCACAAAATTCGGGGTTACGGTTATGAAGTTATGATTTTCTGAAGATCCACGTGGTTACGTATAGAATAAACTAAGTGCAACATTTTAACCTATATTTCATGACAAAACAAAGTTACTAGATGTTAACAAATATTATTGTGAGACTAATTCAACTAGAATGGATCAAAACGGAGTTACAGTTATTGAGTTATGAATTTATGGAGTTATTGAGTACTTAGAACAGATTAATTCAAATAAACAATTTTAATTCAAGTTTCATTGCTAAACAGAGGTACTAAGTGGTAGACAATATTAAAACAAAATTAATGTCTCTAGAATGAATTAATTTAGAGCTAAAATGAATTTAATATGAATTATATAAGTTTCTGGATTTATTTTTATACTAAAAATTCATTTTCTGTATTTAATCTCGAATTTGTTATAGGTTCTGGACTGCACACACAATTTTGTAGAAGCCTAGGGTCTAACTCATAAAGTTCGGGACCAATCCGTAATATTAACAGCATAAGGGTGGACGGCGGGTTGAATAGGTAAAACCCCAGGGTCTCTTTTGAAAGAAGTACACGACGAAGGGGTATGCTTACCTCTAGGCCGCCAGATCAGATAGCAACGGTCCTGATTAAATCTTGAAGGGGTATGTTATCACGGTTGTTGGATCCCGATCCCACGGCACAGGTTCAATGAGATGCGCGATACCCGCTGACCGCCCGATGGGAGATCAACGCCCCGAAATGCGTCCGGCTGAAGCGGTCACCCGGACAAATCCTAGTCGCCAAAACCCGTATCAACGGTCCGTCCATCATCTCTCACCTTTCCCCACTCACCAACCGCAGACGACGGAACCACGCGCACCAGCGGCGGAGCGCCGGTGAGCAGGCGGACTGCCCCACCCGATACCCGATTTCGAACGAGGGCAGGGCCCACACATGGAGGAGACCCAAGAGAATGCAGCGGAGGTCCACTTACCTCGAATTACGAACACATGAGCTCTGTCCACGGTGCGGTGCGGTACAGTGATGAATTTGATGCACGGCGAGCAATCCCGGCTATACGGGGTGCAATCCCGCCACCGTGAGGCCATGGGCACCGCGCGAGCATCACAACGAATCTTCCTGGTACCCCCTGGCAGCCCGACGGCAGCGAATTGACGGCACGACCATTGCAGCGAGCACGACCATGCAGCCAACGGTGACATTATCCAACTGTAAGGAGGCACCGACTTGGATTAGAGGATTCAAGGGGGTGTACGAGTTTATAACTCTGAGAAGATCGAGCTCGAGGAGGTGGAGGAGCAGCAGCCGACTCGATTGGTTGCAACAGACCGCGGATACCACGCGGCCAGTTTCTTCTACTACCCTCCCAGCCGGCTTGGTGACGCTCGAATTAATGGCCGAGGAAGGTGTGGCGGGGGGTCGCTTTTATACTCCGGTGAGGGTAGAGTCCGAGGCAGCCCTGATTGGCCGCACTGACCAAAGCGGCGAGTTCCGCGCGTTCCGTTGGGATCGACGGGAGGAAGAAGATATCCCCGACAGATGGGCCCACATGTAGGTGACCGAAGCGGAAGCAGGCGCGCGGGTGGGCTGGCGCGGGGGATGAAAGTGGAGATGGCCAACGCGGGAATGGGCCGAGATGGGCTAGTTGTCCGGCCCATCACGTTAACTCCTGAAAGGGAATTAGGCTTACACCTAGTTCCTAAATAATTTTGGTGGTTGAATTGCCCAACACAAATATTGGACTGACTAGTTTGCTCTAGTGTATAAGTTATACAGGTGCAAAAGGTTCACATCTAGCCAATAAAAAGACCAAGTGTTGGATTCAACAAAGGAGCAATAAGGCAACCGAGGGCACCTCTGGCTGGAGGCACCGGACTGTCCGGTGTGCACCGGACAGTGTCCGGTGCGCCCGTAGACTTCGTTTTCTACCCTTCGCCAGAGGACTTCGACTTCAACCCTTCGCCCTCGGGAATTCGCGGAGGCCGGCGCGCTATAATTCACCGGACTGTCCGGTGTGCACCGGACATGTCCGGTGCGCCAACGAACCGCGGCCTCCGGAACTCGTCATCCTCGGGTTTTCACGACAGCCGCTCCGCTATAATTCACCGGACTGTCCGGTGTGCACCGGACTGTCCGGTGTGCCAGCGGAGCAACGGCTCTCTGCGGCGCCAACGGCTCCCTGCGGAGCATTAAATGCGCGCGCAGCGCGCGCAGACGTCAGGGCTGCCCATACCGGTGCACCGGACATCAAACAGTGCATGTCCGGTGTGCACCGGACACCTCGGCAGGCCCACAAGTCAGAAGCTTCAACGGTCAGAATCCAACGGCAATGGTGACGTGGCAGAGGCACCGGACTGTCCGGTGTGCACCGGACTGTCCGGTGCGCCATCGAACAGAGGCTGCCAGCAACGGTCACTTTTGGTGGTTGGGGCTATAAATACCCCAACCACCCCACATTCATTGCCATCCAAGTTTTCCTCTTCTCAACTACTACAAGAGCTCTAGCATTCAAATCTAGACACACCAAATAGATCAAATCCTCTCCAATTCCACTCAAGCCCTTAGTGACTAGCGAGAGTGATTTGCTTGTGTTCTTTCGAGCTCTTGCGCTTGGATCGCATTCTTTTCTTTCTCATTTATTCTTGTGATCATACTCAATTGTAACCAAGGCAAGAGGTACCAATTGTGTGGTGGCCCTTGCGGGGAAGTTTTGTTCCCGGTTGATTGAGAAGAAGAGAAAGCTCACTCGATCCGTGGGATCGTTTGAGAGAGGGAAAGGGTTGAAAAAGACCCGGCCTTAGTGGCCTCCTCAACGGGGAGTAGGTTTGCGAGAACCGAACCTCGGTAAAACAAATCCGCGTGTCACACTCTTATTTGCTTGCGATTTGTTTTGCGCCCTCTCTCGCGGACTCGTTTATATTTCTAACGCTAACCCGGCTTGTAGTTGTGTTTATATTTGTAAATTTCAGATTCGCCCTATTCACCCCCCCCTCTAGGCGACTATCAATTGGTATCAGAGCCCGGTGCTTCATTAGAGCCTAACCGCTCGAAGTGATGTCGGGAGATCACGCCAAGAAGGAGATGGAGACCGGCGAAAAGCCCACTACAAGCCACGGGAGCACTTCATCGGAAGAGTCCCGCACCAAGAGAAGGGAGAAGAAGAAGAACTCCTCCAAGCGGAAGGAGAAAAGATCTCCCTCTTCTCACCACAAGGAGAAGAAGGAAAAATCTTCTTCTCACAAGCCGCATCGGAGTGGGGACAAGCCCAAGAGGATGAGGAAGGTAGTCTACTATGAGACCGACACTTCATCGACATCTACCTCCGGCTCCGACGCGGCGTCCGTCACTTCTAAACGCCAAGAGCGTAAGAAGTATAGTAAGATTCCCCTACGCTATCCTCGTGTTCCTAAACATACACCTCTACTTTCCGTCCCATTAGGTAAACCACCAACTTTTAATGGTGAAGATTATGCTATGTGGAGTAATTTAATGCGATTTCATCTAACCTCTCTCCACAAGAGTATATGGGATGTTGTTGAGTATGGTGTGCAGGTACCATCTATAGGGGATGAGGACTATGACACGGACGAAGTGGCCCAAATCGAGCACTTCAACTCCCAAGCCGCAACCATCCTCCTTGCCTCCCTAAGCAAGGAGGAATACAACAAAGTACAAGGGTTGAAGAACGCCAAAGAGATTTGGGATCTTCTCAAGACGGCGCACGAAGGTGATGAACTCACCAAGATCACCAAGCGGGAAACGATCGAGGGGGAGCTCGGTCGCTTCCGTCTTCACCAAGGGGAGGAGCCACAAGACAAGTACAACCGGCTCAAGACCTTGGTGAACCAAGTGCGCAACCTCGGGAGTACAAAATGGGATGACCACGAAGTGGTTAAGGTTATTCTAAGAGCTCTTATTTTCCTTAACCCCACACAAGTTCAATTAATTCGTGGTAATCCAAGATATCCACTAATGACCCCCGAGGAAGTCATCGGGAATTTTGTTAGTTTTGAATGCATGATTAAGGGCTCCAAGAAGATCAACGAGCTTGACGAGCCTTCCACATCCGAGGCGCAACCGGTGGCCTTTAAGGCAACAGAGGAGAAGAAGGAGGAGTCTACACCAAGTAGACAACCAATTGACGCCTCCAAGCTCGACAATGAGGAGATGGCCCTAATCATCAAAAGCTTTAGGCAAATCCTCAAGCAACGGAAGGGGAAGGACTACAAACCTCGTTCCAAGAAGGTTTGCTACAAGTGTGGTAAGCCCGGTCACTTCATTGCAAAATGTCCTATGTCTAGTGACAGTGACAGGGGCGACGACAAGAAGGGAAGAAGAAAGGAGAAGAAGAAATACTACAAGAAGAAGGGCGGCGATGCCCATGTTTGTCGGGAGTGGGACTCCGACGAAAGCTCAAGCGACTCCTCCGACGACGAGGACGCCGCCAACATCGCCGTCACCAAGGGCCTTCTCTTCCCCAACATCGGCCACAAGTGTCTCATGGCCAAGGACGGCAAAAGGAAGGTAAAATCAAGGTCCTCCAATAAATATGAAACATCTAGTGATGAGGATGATAAAAATGAGGAGGAAAACTTGCGTACCCTTTTTGCCAACCTTAACATAGAACAAAAGGAAAAATTAAATGAGTTAATTAGTGCCATCCATGAAAAGGATGATCTCTTGGACTCCCAAGAGGACTTCCTAATCAAGGAAAACAAGAAACATGTTAAGGTTAAAAATGCTTATGCTCTAGAGGTAGAAAAATGTAACAAATTATCTAGTGAGCTAAGCATATGCCATGACACT
Source organism: Zea mays (assembly GCF_902167145.1). NCBI lineage: Eukaryota > Viridiplantae > Streptophyta > Magnoliopsida > Poales > Poaceae > Zea > Zea mays. The sequence continues at coordinate 131,534,171 of NC_050100.1, read as the reverse complement.
ATTGCCAACCTTAGAAATGAAAATGTTAAATTAATTGCTAAGGTTGATTCTCATGTTTGCATTGATCCTAGAAATGATAATGTTGATTTACTAGCTAGGATTGATGAATTAAATGTCTCTATTGTTAGCCTTAGAAATGAGAATGAGAAACTAGTTGCTAAGGCTAAAGATTTTGATGTTTGCAATGCTACTATTTCCGACCTTAGAACTAAAAATGATTTGTTGCATGCTAAGGTTGTTGAACTTAAATCTTGCAAACCTTCTACATCTAATGTTGAGCATGTATCCATTTGTACTAGATGTAGAGATGTTAATGTTGATGCTATCCATGATCACTTAGCCTTAATTAAAAAACAAAATGATCACATAGCACAACTTAATGCTAAGATTAGTGAGCATGACTTAGAAAATGAAAAATTTAAATTTGCTAGAAGCATGCTCAATAATGGGAGACGCCCGGGCATTAAGGACGGCATTGGCTTCCAAAGGGGAGACAATGTCAAAATTAATGCCCCTCCTAAAAACTTGTCTAACTTTGTTAAGGGCAAGGCTCCCATGTCTCAGGATAACGAAGGATACATTTTGTACCCTGCCGGCTATCCTGAGAGCAAGATTAGGAAAATTCATTCTAGGAAGTCTCACTCTGGCCCTAATCATGCTTTCATGTATAAGGGTGAGACATCTAGATCTAGGCAACCAACCCATGCCAAGTTGCCTAGAAAGAAAACCACTAATGCATCAAATGATCATATTGTTTCATTTAAAACTTTTGATGCATCTTATGTTTTAACTAGCAAATCCGGCAAAGTAGTTGCCAAAATTGCTGGGGGCAAACACAAGGGCTCCAAGACTTGTGTTTGGGTACCCAAAGTTCTTGTATCTAATGCGAAAGGACCCAAAACCGTTTGGGTACCTAAAACAAAGAACTAAACTTGTTTTGTAGGTTTATGCATCCGGGGGCTCAAGTTGGATACTCGACAGCGGGTGCACAAACCATATGACAGGGGAGAAAAGGATGTTCTCCTCCTATGAGAAAAACAAAGATCCCCAACGAGCGATTACATTCGGGGATGGAAACCAAGGTTTGGTCAAAGGTTTGGGTAAAATTGCTATATCCCCTGACCATTCCATTTCTAATGTTTTTCTCGTAGATTCTTTAGATTATAATTTGCTTTCCGTATCCCAGTTATGTCAAATGGGCTACAACTGTCTATTTACTGATGTTGGTGTTACTGTCTTTAGAAGAAGTGATGATTCAATAGCGTTTAAAGGAGTGCTAGAGGGTCAGCTATACTTGGTAGATTTTGATAGAGCTGAACTCGACACTTGCTTAGTTGCTAAGACTAATATGGGTTGGCTATGGCATCGCCGACTAGCCCATGTTGGAATGAAGAATCTTCATAAGCTTCTAAAGGGAGAACACATTTTAGGACTAACCAATGTTCATTTTGAGAAAGACAGGATTTGTAGCGCATGTCAAGCCGGGAAGCAAGTTGGCATCCATCATCCACACAAAAACATCATGACGACCGACAGGCCGCTTGAGCTACTCCACATGGACCTATTCGGCCCGATTGCTTACATAAGCATCGGCGGGAGTAAGTATTGTCTTGTTATTGTGGATGATTATTCTCGCTTCACTTGGGTATTCTTTTTACAGGAAAAATCTCAAACCCAAGAGACCTTAAAGGGATTCTTGAGACGAGCTCAAAATGAGTTCGGCTTAAGGATCAAGAAAATAAGAAGCGACAACGGGACGGAGTTCAAGAACTCTCAAATTGAAGGCTTCCTTGAGGAGGAGGGCATCAAGCATGAGTTCTCCTCTCCCTACACGCCACAACAAAATGGTGTAGTGGAGAGGAAGAATCGAACTCTATTGGACATGGCAAGAACCATGCTTGATGAGTACAAGACACCGGACCGGTTTTGGGCCGAAGCGGTCAACACCGCCTGCTACGCCATCAACCGGTTATATCTTCACCGAATCCTCAAGAAGACATCATATGAACTCCTAACCGGTAAAAAGCCCAACATTTCATATTTTAGAGTTTTTGGTAGCAAATGCTTCATTCTTATTAAAAGAGGTAGAAAATCTAAATTTGCTCCTAAAACTGTAGAAGGCTTTTTACTTGGTTATGACTCAAACACAAGGGCATATAGGATCTTTAACAAGTCCACTGGACTAGTTGAAGTCTCTTGTGACGTTGTGTTTGATGAAACTAACGGCTCTCAAGTAGAGCAAGTTGATCTTGATGAGATAGGTGAAGAACAGGCTCCATGCATCGCGCTAAGGAACATGTCCATCGGGGATGTGTGTCCTAAGGAATCCGAAGAGCCTCCAAGTACACAAGATCAACCATCCTCCTCCATGCAAGCATCTCCACCAACTCAAAATGAGGATGAGGCTCAAAATGATGAAGAGCAAAATCAAGAAGACAAGCCACCTCAAGATGATAGCAATGATCAAGGGGGAGATACAAATGATCAAGAAAAGGAGGATGAGGAAGAACCAAGACCGCCACACCCAAGAGTCCACCAAGCAATACAACGAGATCACCCCGTCGACACCATCCTTGGCGATATTCATAAGGGGGTAACCACTAGATCTCGTGTTGCTCATTTCTGTGAACATTACTCTTTTGTTTCCTCTATTGAGCCACACAGGGTAGAGGAAGCACTTCAAGATTCGGATTGGGTAGTGGCGATGCAAGAGGAGCTCAACAATTTCACAAGGAATGAGGTATGGCATTTAGTTCCACGTCCTAACCAAAATGTTGTAGGAACCAAATGGGTCTTCCGCAACAAGCAAGATGAGCATGGTGTGGTGACAAGGAACAAAGCTCGACTCGTAGCCAAAGGGTATTCACAAGTCGAAGGTTTGGATTTCGGTGAAACCTATGCACCCGTAGCTAGGCTTGAGTCAATTCGCATATTATTGGCCTATGCTACTTACCATGGCTTTAAGCTCTATCAAATGGACGTGAAAAGTGCCTTCCTCAATGGACCGATCAAGGAAGAGGTCTATGTTGAGCAACCTCCCGGCTTTGAAGACAGTGAGTATCCTAATCATGTCTATAGGCTCTCTAAGGCGCTTTATGGGCTCAAGCAAGCCCCAAGAGCATGGTATGAATGCCTTAGAGATTTCCTTATTGCTAATGGCTTCAAAGTCGGCAAGGCCGATCCTACACTCTTTACTAAAACTCTTGAAAATGACTTGTTTGTATGCCAAATTTATGTTGACGATATTATATTTGGGTCTACTAACGAGTCTACATGTGAAGAGTTTAGTAGGATCATGACACAGAAATTCGAGATGTCGATGATGGGGGAGTTGAAGTATTTTCTAGGATTCCAAGTCAAGCAACTCCAAGAGGGCACCTTCATTAGCCAAACGAAGTACACTCAAGACATTCTTGCTAAGTTTGGGATGAAGGATGCCAAACCCATCAAGACACCCATGGGAACTAATGGGCATCTCGACCTCGACACAGGAGGTAAGTCCGTGGATCAAAAGGTATACCGGTCGATGATTGGTTCATTGCTTTATTTATGTGCATCTCGACCGGACATTATGCTTTCCGTTTGCATGTGTGCAAGATTCCAATCCGACCCTAAGGAATCCCACCTTACGGCCGTAAAACAAATCTTGAGATATTTGGCTTATACCCCTAAGTTTGGGCTTTGGTACCCTCGGGGATCCACATTTGATTTACTTGGTTATTCGGATGCCGATTGGGCGGGGTGCAAAATCAATAGGAAGAGCACATCGGGGACTTGCCAGTTCTTGGGAAGATCCTTGGTGTCTTGGGCTTCAAAGAAGCAAAATTCGGTCGCTCTTTCCACCGCCGAAGCCGAGTACATTGCCGCAGGACATTGTTGCGCGCAATTGCTTTGGATGAGGCAAACCCTGCGGGACTACGGTTACAAATTAACCAAAGTCCCTTTGCTATGTGATAATGAGAGTGCAATTAAAATGGCCGACAATCCCGTCGAGCATAGCCGCACTAAGCACATAGCCATTCGGTATCATTTTCTTAGGGATCACCAACAAAAGGGGGATATCGAGATTTCTTACATTAATACTAAAGATCAATTAGCCGATATCTTTACCAAGCCACTTGATGAACAATCTTTTACCAGACTTAGGCATGAGCTCAATATTCTTGATTCTAGAAATTTCTTTTGCTAAAGCTTGCACACATAGCTCATTTGAATACCTTTGATCATATCTCTTTTATATGCTATGACTAATGTGTTTTCAAGTCTATTTCAAACCAAGTCATAGGTATATTGAAAGGGAATTGGAGTCTTCGGCGAAGAAAAAGGCTTCCACTCCGTAACTCATACTTCGCCACCACTCCGAGCAACTCTCTCTTCTTTGGGGGAGAAATGAGCATCAAGGAAAAGGACTTCATCCTTGGGGGAGAGAGTAAAAGCTCAAACGCAAAAGGACCGGATTTCGTCTTTGGTATAATCTTAACTCATTCATTTATGACCAAAGAGGAGGAACTTACTTCAAGGGCTCTAATGATTCCGTTTTTGGCGATTCATGCCAAAAAGGGGGAGAAATGAGCTCAAAGCAAAAGGACCGCACCACCACCACCAACTTCAAAAACTTAGTGCTTTCCAAAAGTATTTATCATTTGGTATCCTATTGTGTTCAAAAGGGGGAGAAAGTAGTATCTCAAAAATGGTATATCAAAACCCTCTTGAACACTAAGAGGTGGATCTCTTTTAGGGGGAGTTTTGTCTAGTCAAAGGAAAAGCATTTGAAACAGGGGGAGAAAATTTCAAATCTTGAAAATGCTTTACAAACTCTTATTCATTTACCTTTGACTATCTTGCAAAATGACTTTGAAAAGAATTTGCAAAAACAAAACCCTTGGTGCAAATGTGGTCCAATATGTCAAAAACAAAGAAAACAATCCATGCGCATCATATGAGTGTTTATATTGGCTCAATTCCAAGTAACCTTTGCACTTACATTATGTAAACTAGTTCAATTACGCACTTCTATATTTGCTTTGGTTTGTGTTGGCATCAATCACCAAAAAGGGGGAGATTGAAAGGGAATTAGGCTTACACCTAGTTCCTAAATAATTTTGGTGGTTGAATTGCCCAACACAAATATTGGACTGACTAGTTTGCTCTAGTGTATAAGTTATACAGGTGCAAAAGGTTCACATCTAGCCAATAAAAAGACCAAGTGTTGGATTCAACAAAGGAGCAATAAGGCAACCGAGGGCACCTCTGGCTGGAGGCACCGGACTGTCCGGTGCGCCCGTAGACTTCGTTTTCTACCCTTCGCCAGAGGACTTCGACTTCAACCCTTCGCCCTCGGGAATTCGCGGAGGCCGGCGCGCTATAATTCACCGGACTGTCCGGTGTGCACCGGACATGTCCGGTGCGCCAACGAACCGCGGCCTCCGGAACTCGTCATCCTCGGGTTTTCACGACAGCCGCTCCGCTATAATTCACCGGACTGTCCGGTGTGCACCGGACTGTCCGGTGTGCCAGCGGAGCAACGGCTCTCTGCGGCGCCAACGGCTCCCTGCGGAGCATTAAATGCGCGCGCAGCGCGCGCAGACGTCAGGGCTGCCCATACCGGTGCACCGGACATCAAACAGTGCATGTCCGGTGTGCACCGGACACCTCGGCAGGCCCACAAGTCAGAAGCTTCAACGGTCAGAATCCAACGGCAATGGTGACGTGGCAGAGGCACCGGACTGTCCGGTGTGCACCGGACTGTCCGGTGCGCCATCGAACAGAGGCTGCCAGCAACGGTCACTTTTGGTGGTTGGGGCTATAAATACCCCAACCACCCCACATTCATTGCCATCCAAGTTTTCCTCTTCTCAACTACTACAAGAGCTCTAGCATTCAAATCTAGACACACCAAATAGATCAAATCCTCTCCAATTCCACTCAAGCCCTTAGTGACTAGCGAGAGTGATTTGCTTGTGTTCTTTCGAGCTCTTGCGCTTGGATCGCATTCTTTTCTTTCTCATTTATTCTTGTGATCATACTCAATTGTAACCAAGGCAAGAGGCACCAATTGTGTGGTGGCCCTTGCGGGGAAGTTTTGTTCCCGGTTGATTGAGAAGAAGAGAAAGCTCACTCGATCCGTGGGATCGTTTGAGAGAGGGAAAGGGTTGAAAAAGACCCGGCCTTAGTGGCCTCCTCAACGGGGAGTAGGTTTGCGAGAACCGAACCTCGGTAAAACAAATCCGCGTGTCACACTCTTATTTGCTTGCGATTTGTTTTGCGCCCTCTCTCGCGGACTCGTTTATATTTCTAACGCTAACCCGGCTTGTAGTTGTGTTTATATTTGTAAATTTCAGATTCGCCCTATTCACCCCCCCCCCCCCCTCTAGGCGACTATCAACTCCCCCTCTTTTATTTTTTTTATTTTTATTTGCTATCCAATTTCAAAATTGAGTTCAAATCTGTAGTTGATATTTTAAATTTAGGTTTTTAATGCACAACAAAAATACCAGTATAAAATTTGCCAATTTATTTATCTAAGTATTAGTTCACATATGCAATACACAAATAATTTTGAATGTGTGATCAAAGCTAAAAAGTTTAATTTAGAAGAACAAAAAGATTCATTATATATATTTATTTTGTGAAAAGTAAGGTCCAATATAAAAAATTACCTTAGGTTGGATATTTTTCTTTACAAGTATTTTATCTCTATAGTTTATTCAAAAAGGTACCTCTAGCCTTACTATGATTCTTTTCTCCCATTTTTTTAGAAAACATTTGTATTTAGTTCCTGAGATGAATTGTTTTCTCTAGATCCCAAAAATAGGGTTTTAGGGTGTTACACAAACAAAATTAAAATATATGCTCAGCCTTAACCCCATTTCTTGGTAAGCCTTACACTAAACTTTTCCCCACACTTGTTGAACGATGACCGTATGGGAGCTCACCCTTGCTATAATCACACTAGGTCAAGAATAGGTACCACTGGAAGAAGATTGTTATGAAGAGTTTAGAGAGGTCTAGGTCGTAGTCTCCGAGTCAATTATGGTTGTGGAGGATCATTGTTGTCATATGGTGTAACTTAATTAGTTATTTTGTACAGAAATTGTATTAAGTAATAAAGACGTGTCATTGTTTTTTGTACACTGAGTCGCCATATGTGTGAGACTTGATCCTTGCACGCATGTGAGATGCATCTGGATTTGTCCTTAAATTTGGGTGTGACACCTACTCAAGTTCATCTAAAAGTGCAATTAGAAGCAGCCTCGATACAGTGATGTGGTTACAAATGCAAACCCATCTCGATCTTTCTAAATTTTCACTTATCTTGATTTTGATTTAAGTACAAAATTAATGAATCAAGACAGTGAATGACTCAAGGCATGAGACATAGCCACCTAGCATACTAGTGACAGCAAACAACACATCATATACATGCTAGGTTCCAATCTTAATGGTGAACAATTTTTGGATTCAACAAGAAATAGTAAAGTTCATAGTTATGAAAACAAGCTTAGCTCAACAATATTGTATCAATATGAACAAGAAGAGGCTAAGCATGCCATAGCATCATCATGTACACAAAGAACATACTACTAGGAGCATAGTCACATTCTAGCAGTTATACAAGTGAAGCTCAAAATGCTACAAGAGATGCAGATATAATAAAAGAATCAGGAAAGAAAGAATAAAATCTACATGAAAAGCAGAGGAAAAGAAGAAAAAACTAGAATGGGAGCCCTCAGTCAAAAAGGGAAGCAAACACGCAATTCCCCTCGCAAATGAACAAAAGTGGATTGATCGAGGGGTTTGGTCAAAATGTCAGCAAGCTGCCTGTGGGTATCAACGTGGTGTAGATCGATGTCGCCTTTCTCATAATGATCAGGAAGAAAGTGAAAGCGAACATCAATGTTCTTGGTCTTCGCATGCAGCACAGGATTCTTAGCAACACTTATGGCATTCGTGCTATCGCAAAGTAGAGGCACATGATGAATATCCAAACCAAAATCACGTTATGTGGCCATCATCCAAAGCAACTACGAGCAATAGCTAGCGACATCAACATACTCAGCCTCTATGACAGACTGGCAACGCTAGATTGTTTGCGCGAAGACTAGGAAACCAAGAAAGTCCCCAAAAACTGACAAGTCCAAAAAGTAGACTTGCGCTCCAAGCGACATCCCACAAAATCAGCATCTGAATAACCACACAAAGATATAATGGAAGAACAGGAATACCATAAACCAAACTCAGGAGTGAAACACAAGTACCTCATAATCTGTTTGACATCCTATCTGTGAGAAGTGCGTGGGAAGCCTAGAAGCGAGCGCATAGACACACTGCAAAGTTTATATCCGGCCTCGTCGCAGTCAGGTATAGTAGGGTCCATGAGCTCGTTGTCCTTATCAGCATCCAACACCGTGATGGTGGACATGGACATCGAAAGAGGCTTGGCCTTGCCCATGTAGAACTTCTTTAGGACGTCCTTTGTATACTTGCCTTCATGCACAAAGGTCCCATGTTGGTTCTGCTTGATTTGCAACCCAAGAAAGAAGTTCATCTCGCTCATCATGCTCATCTCAAACTCCCTACTCATAGTATCTAAAAACTTGGAAACAAGAGCACGCACTACCGGAATCAGGTTCTTTGCTGAGTCCCGCAAGCACTCGACAAAGCCTATAAAACACTCGGCAAACTCTTTGTCGAGTGTGACACTCGACAAAGAGGTCTCCTGTGAATTGTACATCGGCAATGGCCTCTTTGCCAAGTACTTTATGTCAGATACTCACCAAAGTCTTTGTTGAGTGCCACTGGTGCTCAGCAAAGAAAAGTCATCGTGATGGCGACAAGTGACACTGACGTAGACTTTTTTGAGTGTATTCACCGACACTCGACAAAGAGGGAGCCTTTGCCGAGTGCCTGCTGGCCTAGCACTTGGCAAAGAAAGCTACAATGGGCCTCGACGGTAGCATGGGCTGAGAGCCACAAGCTGGTACTCAATAAAGGGAGCTTCTTTGCCGAGTGTCTGCCTACCTAGGACTCGACAAAGGGAGCACCAGTGGGTCCCTTTGCCGAGAGCGCTGGGAGGCACTCGACAAAGGGAGCTTCTTTGCCGAGTGCCAGGACTACAACACTCGACAAAGAAGCTTTACTGGTTACCAAGTGTGCTCTCTTTGCCGAGTGCTATGGTTAGTGCACTTGGCAAATGCACTCTTTGCCGAGTGTAACACTCGACAAAATGACCAGAAACCCCCTTTTTAATTGTTTTGCTATTCCATCCAAACAAACAAAAGATATATCACATAAGCATCACATATACATCACATATATCACAGAATCACCACATACATCATACACACCACATATCTCACAAAGATCACAAATCTCATAAGTTTCTTCACAAATATATGTATTAGCAACTCACAAACATAAAATTTTCACAAACATAAGTTTAGACCAAGTTTAGACAAAGTTCAGACCAAATTTCTCACATAAGTTTTTCACAAACATCAGCGAGGTGGGCGGTTGGACTAGTTCGACGAAGGACTAGGCAATCCATGAGGGTTGTTTGATGCTGCCGAATGTCCCTGCATAGTGAAGAGATTGCATTTGTGAGACCAGATGAATATATATCCTACAAGACTAAAATTTTGATACTCACAGGAGTAGAGAATTGAGAAGGGTCAGCTAAAGGGAACAACGAAGGTGGTGGAGCAAAACCTGATGCGGCACCAAGGCTCTGCATGTACTGAAACATCCCCACCATACTCGCCTCCAAGTCCTCACGTTGACTCCTCTCTTCTTTTAGCTGAGTTTGTTATATTTCTCCCTAATGTTACGATAATTCAAAGAGAAGACATATAATAATCAATGAACGACGAGTAGGTGAGGAATAACCTGGATTCCTGGATGCCATGCTGTGAGTTTTCTTGTCGTGGTTGTATGGCTGGACTCGTGCTCCTTGCTCGCACCTTAGATACAATGGGAGTGGAGGACGAGTCGATTGCCCCGTCAACAATCAGGTACCGCCCATACCTCTTGCCTCCTCTGACCCTCATGAGGACATCTCTGTCGATGTCCTCAGTCCTCGGATCGTATTCTGGCCCATGGACGTCCTTTTCCATGGCAGTGTACTCACTGAGGCGGCTGTGGACGGCGAGGTTGCTATATGCCTTGGGGCCATCGTTCGGGTTGTAGGTGACGCCAGACATCGCTTTTCCCTTATGGGCCATAGCATACGCCGATAAGATGGAGCAAGGCTGGCCACCATGTGACGTCGACTGCGTGAAAACCAACGAGATGGTTACAAATCATGGATAATCATAAGTTAGACTAAATAAAAGGAATCGTGTACCATGCTTCTGCGTATTTGGTGAGGCTGTGACTGGCTTGGTGGTGGGAGGGACCTTGCATCATCAAACACCGTTCCTGGCTAGCGCTGTGGTCCTCGTCCCACTCATTCGAGTACTACCTTTGCACCATCTGCTCCCAGCACTCAGGATGAGTGGCACACCAATAAGTAATCATCTATAAAAATCAAGTACACGACATATCAGAAGAAAAAATTGAGCATACTTAATATTAATATTAAAGATATGTATTTACCTGCAAATACTTGCTCAGGAGTCAATGACATGGTTCTAGCGTCCTTCTTGCTGACCTTGTCTCCAAGGACGGAGCTGTAGTAAGTTATGATGGCCTGAATGCATGCCTCATAGTGCATGTCAACGACGAGCTTCTTACATGTAACACCCTGGTGTTATCACTCGTTAAACCATGAGTCTGGACCTAAGCATGGGATGTTGGTGAGTATAATGATCTCTATGTCTTGATCTTTCTCACCTATCGTGTTTTCGATATCGTTTTTGTTGGGGGCCTTCGTCTTCCGAAGGTCCTCAAAAACATGATTTAACAACGTCTTCCAAGTGTGACATACATGAACAGGTACCTTCGAACTCGAATCAGAACCATAGTGTGAGAAGCACGAACAACACGAAGGTTGACGCAGCGCCGAAGCCACGCACAAGGAAGCTTCGGCGTGACAGTAGGAAAGGGAACCGACTTAAAGGGGAAAATGCTATTTAGACCTCGATGGATTACCTTAGGGCCATTAGCAAATATAAAGGGCATGGATGTAATTTCACATGGGCTGCGACTCGTGCCTATAAATAGATGAACAGTACTCCAGTACTGTTCACGCTGACTTGTATCTGCTCGTGCGTCACGCTTGTACTTTTACCTTCCATCAAGTCAAAGGTACATTTGTAATTTGATATCATTTCTATTTTTCCATGATAATAAAATAGAAATGAGTTGATAATGTTATATAATCGTTCATGTTATCTCTTGCATTCCATATGACTCTCCTTTTTATTAACATATACTACAATCATGAAGGTATGTCCTTCATGACCTTCGTCTGAAGATCATTATATCCTAAGGGAAATAATGCCTCAAAGGACGAAGGGCATTAACATTTAACATTTTTTGTGTTGCCTTGTTCTTAATTCATAGCACTTGAGAACAAGTCCCCAACATTGGCGCCCACCTCCGGTGAATCCTTTTCGACCACCTTCGGCAAGCACTGACATTCGTCATACCACCGAAGAAAGCTTCGGCGACAGGGGCTGCCGCTCTGCAGCCACTAGACCCAAACCAGGAGACTCTTTCTCTTCGAGAGGCCCGAAGCCAGAAGAGGAAGGACACTAGTCCAACACTCCAGGAGGAGGAGTTGGACCAAGAAATCAGAAACATGGAGATGCTTCATCAACAAGTACAAAGGAAGAAGGAGAAGATGGCCCGACTAGCTGATCTTCAAAGGCAGATTGATGAAACCACTGAAGAAGTACGCCATCTTGCTCAAGACGAACAGGAGCGAAGGCCCCAACATAGGGAGCTTCACCAAGAAGGCTTCTTCAATGAGGATGGATGGTATGATGATTTTAATCATGATACCTTTACCTTTGACGATGCTTCTCCCTTGGCAGCAGAACTGCAGGCTATCCCATGGCCTCCATCATACAAGCCACCTTAGCTCCCCATGTATGATGGACATTCAGATCCGAAGCAGTTTTTGATGAGTTATAAAGCAACTATATCTTCATACGGAGGCAATGCAGCTGTCATGGCCAAGTCCTTCGTCATGGCAGTTAAGAATGTGGCCCAAACGTGGTATTCTTCTCTTTGGCCAGGAACTATTACTTCATGGCAGAAGCTCAAGGATATGCTGGTAACAAGTTTCCAATGCTTTTAGATGAAGCCAGTCACAGCTCAGGCTCTGTTTCAATGCACGCAAGATCATGAGGAGTATCTCCAAGCATACGTCCGAAGGTTCTTGCGCCTGAGAGCACAAGCCCCTACAGTGCCCAATGAAATTGTCATTGAGGCCATGATTAAGGGGCTTCGTCCAGGACCTACTGCCCAGTATTTTGCTAGAAAGCCCCCACAGACTCTGGAGAAGCTGCTCCAAAAGATGGATGAGTACATCCGAGCTGACAATGACTTCCACCAGAGAAGGGAGGAAGCATACAGGTTCTCTGAAATGACCAGGGGCTTCGGAGGAAGAATCCATCCAAGGCACGTCAGGTCAATTCACAACTCTACTCAGAGTAATGACAGAGGAAGTCAACAACAGAGGCCACAGTATTCCTCGCAAGCTTCGGAGCAACAACAAAGTTCTTTCCGGTCACCAGCTCCAAGAGGCAGAGGAGCCAGGGGCTTCAGAGGAAGGTTTGGGGATCAGCCTAGAAAAATTTATTGCTTATTCTGTGGTGAAGACAAGGGCCATACTACAAGGATGTGCCATGTCACCATTCAGAAACAAAAGGAAATAGCAGAAGCCGTAGCTCAGCAGAAACAGCTGAAGCAAGTCATGCACACTGCTTTGTATCACTCACCCTACATACCAGAGTATGTGGGTAACCATCCTACAACTTCTGTTGCTTCGGCTAGCCAGCCGCAGGCATCTTGGCCACAACCTCCACCTCCGCCACCACTACAACCTGCATACTCACGAGGCCAGCAGCCAGAAGGGAGCCAACATACCCATCAGCAGCAAGATTTCAGGGAGGAGTCCGAAGCTCGCATAGTCAACAGTACTGTGCTAGAATCGAAACATATCTATTGAGAGATATCCTACCCCTGAAACAGTTTTTATATTCATTGCTATTTTCTTTCTCAATAAGGAACAATTATTGTAAAACTAGTTTTCTTGCCATTTTCAATTTCTTGCAATAGTTTCGTTCTTGCCACAGTGAAATATATCTTCTCCACAGACTCACGAAGTCCAAAAAGTCGCTGAAGCGCAAAAGTCGTTCCTAAGGGAACGCGGGGCTAAAAATCACATTACAAGTACCACCGAAGCTACAAAAAGTCGTTCCTACGGAACACAGCGTAAGATTGCCAAAGCTACAAAAAGTCATTCCTAAGGGAGCGCAATGTAAGTTTTCTGCTCAAAAGTCGTTCCAAAGGGAATGCAGAGCCAAATACCACCGAAATATAAGGCGAAGCGTGAAAAGTCACCATGAATACCACCAAAATAGAAGGCGAAGAAGTTCAAAAGACGTTCCTAAGGGAATGCAGAACTTACAACGAAAAGTCAGCGCTGATACACCGAAAAATAAACGGTGAAGCCGAAAAATAAGCGGCAAAGAGATTGTGTATTCCATTATGGAGGCGTGAGTGTGTGTCTTCGGCATAAACATCATTTCTCATAACATAACATCATCACATCATTTCGCATAACATAACATCATACATCATATTGCATCAATGGCACAAGAAGGGAATACAATGTTGACCTTCGGAGAATGCTTCGAAAAAGTGAAATTGTGCTAAGGCACAAAATAAGTTTTGAAGAAGTACAACTTCATCAGCTCTGATGTGGAGGAAGAAATCTATTGTTTACGAAGCATTAATGTTTTTACGATGCTTGTAGGATTTTTTTACGAAGCATAAAAGCTCTTCTTTACGAAGCATGAAAAGAAGGGAAGGTGTTTTTTCGTCGAAGACTCAAAAATGGTATGTACACAAAAGTTTCATGCATCGCAAAGAACTGAATTACAAAGCATTCATATATTACATTCAAACCCATAAGCACCAAATATTATAAACATAGTTCAGCAAATGTTACATTAATATCCTAGAAATGTTTTTACAAATAGCTAATCCTCTTCCTTCAAGACTTTTTCTGCAGCTTCGGTTAGTAATTTGGTGACAACTTCGTCTACAATAGCTTCGACCATATTAACAATTTCTATTGCCTTCTTTGTCTCTAGATCGGCCAGTGGGTCGAATGGCTCTGGGGGAGGAGATAGTTCAGCTGCAGTAGAAGGTATAAATTAGTTAAAAGCCATTAAGTAATACCTATCCGTCTTTCGAGTTCCGTAGCTTTTTCAGCTGCTTTTGTTGCTGCTCGAGCGTCATGAATGTCTTTTTCGCTCTTTTTCATTATTTCATGGGCCATCCCTCGGCCGCCATTTTCCCAGACATCAGTGAAAAATTTTCCGCCTATTAAGCTTGCTTCGGCCGAGGGGTCCTTCGTATCGTCAATAGAGAAAGTAGCTTCGACCTAGGCCAAAGTTTTAACATGTTCGCACCCTGCTTTCTCCAAAATAGCTGCAACTCCCCTCGCACCAGAGAACGCACACACGTCCCCGTGGTCACTCAAAATTTCTTCAAAAGCTTCGGCTTCACTGCTGACCCACTCAATTACGCCCTCAGGATCGCCCCTTATGAAGTTGTCTTCGCTCGAGTACGTGCCCACATTGGCGAAGCTAGTCTTTATCTTTTTTACACATTCCACAGATTTTTCAAAACATCTTTCTTTTGATGAGCGAAGTTCTACAACTGTTTTTTCCCAATAATTTTTCTAGTAATCACTGGCATCTCACTCAGCTTCGGCAACAGCGCATTTTAATTTGGCTTCAGCCAGCTGTTTCCGAAGGTCTTCAATTTCACATTTCTGGGCTTCAGCTTGGGCTTTGGAAGTAGCTTCGTCTTCTTTTATTTTGCTCACCAATGAAATTAATATTTTATCTATTTCAAGACCTTCATTCCTTAGTTCAATTACTTCTGAACGAAGGTTGTTTAGAGCTATAGTGCATCCTTCGTCTTCGATATTTTTCTGCGCCCTGAGGGCATTGCTAAGGATCACGCCCTGCAAAAAGAGTACGGTATTGAGTATAAGAAAATGAAAAAAATCGTTTTAAGTACAAAAATTTGATTTTCACACCTTTATACTATTATATGCTAAACTGTCGGCCAATTCATCTTTCGACAGTACTGAAAGCCCGTCTTCTAATGTCGGGAATCCAAAGCTTCTGCTCATCTCCCGGCAGACAGAAATCTCCTTGCTGTCTGGGAGACAATACAAGAAATCCTCTTCTCTGCTGCCTTTCAATACTAATGCCCCCTTTGGATATTTCAGCTTTTGGGCATAGTGTTGAGCTTCTCATTCTTCTTCTTTAGAGAGCTTTTTTCCCGAAGCATGACGGATAATATATTCAATATTTTCTTTCAAAGCTTCGGGAGCGGGAGTGATAGTTTTCTCAGGCAAACTCTGCTCGGTAGCCTCTTCCTCTGCTGCCTTTTTCTCAATTTCCGAAGGTTGTTTATCAATAGGCTCTGAAGGCCTGGCTTCGGCACTAGCTTGGCTCACTGCACCTTCAACTTCGGCCGGTCTTGTTTCAGCTTCGACTTGTATTTTTGAAGCCTCGACAATTTTCCCTGAGAGAATAGAACTTGAAGCCTTTACCGTCTCTAGCACATCTAGCACACTGGCCATCCTTTTTCTCTTGGGGGTCGTCGTAAGATCTTTTTGTGCCTTCGGCACTGTCACTTCTGCCGAAGGGCTTAAAACTTCTAATATTTTCGTCCATTCGACTCTTGTCTCTTCAATATTATCGGTCTTCGGCTCAGCTAATTTGGCTGAGGGTGCCTTCGGCATTGCAGCCGGCTCTTCAATCTTCTGCGTGGGAGGAGCAGGTTTTTTCGCTTCACTAACCGAAGAGGTTTCCCCACCAAACTCAGGCACTATGGCCGTTTCAATGTAGCACGGTCGATGGGTAAGGACCTTCAATTGTTTCCTCTTCGGCACAGGTTCGCTTGGAGTAGCTGAAGCAGCAACTTTTCCAGAAGCTGCAGCCTTTCTTTTCTGCCCCCGTGGCGGGTAGCGATAGTCAGGATACACAAATCCAATAGCATCAAAAACTCTATTTAATCTTTTCTTTTTTCGGCTCCCGAAGGCCGCAGATAGTGCATTATCTTTAGACTTGGAATACGCTCCAAGTAACTCATCGCTAGTATTTTCAACACACTTCAGCCAGTCGTCGTCTGGCTCGACAAACTGGTCTCCAAACCTGAAGGTATATTTCAATCGAATCAGACCACCTTCGCTAGGGTTAGTAATGGTTTCTTTTGGCATTTCCCAGCTGTCTATCAGTGGCCATATCCTGTAGGCTACATGTTCTTGGACTAAGTCTCTTGTCCCAATAAAAGCGCAAACTATACTAAAGGCCCTTTGGCATGCTTCAGCTGTCTCATCAATCTCTACCTTCGGCTTTCGGAGGCCGAAGCGAGACCAGATGGGGCGCATGATGATCTCTTTAATGTCTTCTCTCACTTTCAAATCATTTTCACATAAAACCACTCTTCCATCCAGGCGCCGGGCCACCTCTTCCGAAAAGTTGGCACTGGGTAGCTTGAGCCAGATCGAGCAACGAAGCTATAGCAACCAAAATTGTTATGATACTGTTCTTTACCCCAGGGCTTCGTCTCATACGAAAGTTCATGCATGCTGCAAAAACATTTTGCACTTGGCTCTAGACCTTGACTTCTCATAGCCCAGAAAAAGATCCCCATTCTAATAATTACTTCAGGAGTGATCTGGTGAAGGAAAATCTGGTATGTCTTTAAAACTTCAACAACAAATCTGCTCAACGGGAACCGAAGCCCAGCTTTGAAGAAACTTCGGTAGATCACAACTTCATTTTCTTCGGGAGCAGGAACAACCATGTCTGCGTCAGCCCTCACAATAGAAATATCTCGAAAATACCTTCTTCTCATATTATCAAGATGACTCTGTTTGCTAGTTGATTTCTCGAAGACTGCATGACTTGGTCGCCAGGGCCGATCTTCAGAGTCTCGCCTCCACTTTCCGCATCGTAGCTGTCGCTGTCATCAGTATCTTCAGATAGGCCTTCTAGAATCTCTTTGGTAATCCTCTTTGTATTTGTTTTTGCTATTGACTCAATAAATCCAGCAGTCTTCTCCTCAAGGAGCTTCTCCTCTTCGCTCAGCTTCGTCTCAGCAGAAATTTTTTGTCTTGAGACATCTTATCTTCGGAAATCACAAAAATGTGTCCTTAAAACCGAAGCTTAGGAAGCCTAAGAAACCAAGCAAGCGTTGGTAAGCAAGAGCTAAAAAGTTGAGCAAACAAAGTAGGCAGCAAGTAGCGTACCAAATGTGCTCGGGGTGAGTTCTTATTTATACGCCTAGTGCGCTCCAAATTGGAGGGCCTCGTCTGTCATTGACTGTTGCTACTCTAGCAAAGGGAAGGTGTTTTTTTGGACCTTCGGCTTAGGGCCTTCGTCCATATCACAATCTGAATTCGTTATTTTAACAAATTAATATTGCGAGGGGCTACTGTTGGGGGCCTTCGTCTTCCGAAGGTCCTCAAAAACATGATTTAACAACGTCTTCCAAGTGTGACATACATGAACATGTACCTTCAAACTCAGATCAGAACCATAGTGTGAGAAGCACGAACAACACGAAGGTTGACGCAGCGCCGAAGCCACGCACAAGGAAGCTTCGGCGTGACAGCAGGAAAGGGAACCGACTTAAAGGGGAAAAGACTATTTAGACCTCGATGGATTACCTTAGGGCCATTAGCAAATATAAAGGGCATGGATGTAATTTCACATGGGCTGCGACCCGTGCCTATAAATAGATGAACAGTACTCCAGTACTGTTCACGCTGACTTGTATCTGCTCGTGCGTCACGCTTGTACTTTTACCTTCCATCAAGTCGAAGGTACATTTGTAATCTGATATCATTTCTATTTTTCCATGATAATAAAATAGAAATGAGTTGATAATGTTATATAATCGTTCATGTTATCTCTTGCATTCCATATGACTCTCCTTTTTATTAACATATACTGCAATCATGAAGGTATGTCCTTCATGACCTTCGTCTAAAGATCATTATATCCTAAGGGAAATAATGCCTCGAAGGACGAAGGGCATTAACATTTAACATTTTTTGTGTTGCCTTGTTCTTAATTCATAGCACTTGAGAACAAGTCCCCAACAGTTTTTCTTTCTGTTTATCGAGAATGCGAAAAAGGATTTCATGATGTTTATACTTTAGTAATCTTCCGAAATATCGAATCCGATATTGTTTGGGTTGAGCCATCGACATCTCGCCCATACTCTAACCCTTGAAACCGAATCTGGTTCTTAAATTGCATTTTGAATTCCTTCACGCCTGCGAAGCACGCGTCTCTTTGTGGCCTAGTGTCTTGACGCGTGGCGGATGTAAACCTGTGTGTGCACATCGCACAACTTCTCACTCACATAAACGAAACATGCCACTGTTCCCATGTGAATTCGTATATGTGTCTTATCTCCTTACTGCTCTTCCTCTCGTTTATCCAAATCGGCCATCGATCCAGCTCCTCACCACGTGTCGCGCATTCCATCACTCTGCTCTTATGTGTTTGACATGCTAGCGTCGTGGTGGTTCTGGGGTTCGCGATTGCCGCTGTGCTCACTCCATGATTGTAACACCCTGAATTTGGGGTATAAAATTTCTTCTCTAATATCTACCAAATTTAGGAGTTACCTCTCTCTATAGATTTCATTCCCTTCCTTTTGATGGAGTTTTGTTTATATATTAAGGAGATGTATTATTTATTTAGTATATCAAACCAAAGGGGAGACATGAAATGTTGCATCATGCTGAGCCTAAACTTTGTTTTTGGTTGATGCACATGATTGAAATATTCAAATTTGAATTTGTGGTTTGGTTGGATTTGAATTTAAAAGAGAAAATAAAAGGAAAAAGAATTAGAAATTTAAAATAAAAGAAAAATAGAAAACAACCCAACCACCATTCTCTCTCAGCCTATCAGCCCATGATGCCTAGTTCGCCCGACCCCTCTCTCCCTCTGCCCAGTGGGGCCGACCTGTCGGCGCCGCTCCCCTCATCCGCGCATGCGTTCTCGCTCTCTACACAGCGGGCCCGCTCCGTCAGTGTTGTACCATTTCCCTTCGCATGCCTGTGCCCTATCCTATGGGCCCTGCTCGCCAGCCACCCCGCGCGCGCAGTTGCTGGCACTCCGACCCCGCCTGTCAGCCCTATCTTCCCTGCAACCACCGCTGACCCATGTGCGCATGCACGCCGAGAAGTCCGGCCACGTCGCACCCCCACGCCCCAGCTCCCTTTTGAGCCTCGCCCGCACCCGCTCTCTCTCCTCTGCCTCATTTCGCCTGCTCTCAGCCCCTCTCACGCTCAGCCGCTGCCGCCCGAGCTCGCTGGACAAGCGCGCCCCGCTGTGTCGTCCACTCGAAGCTCCAGACACTTTGCTGAGTGTCATACATGGATTTAAGGAACAAAGCCGGGTGCATCTCATACATGCGCCAAAGAAGACAACATATATAATAACAGAGTGTATAGAGATAAATGTCACAATATAATCAGAGTTTTTATTACATAGCGGAAGTCTTACAAAATAAAAGATAAATATAAAAGGATCTAAAATCCATCCTTGGCGCTAGAAAGTCAACTGGGAGACGCCACCTAGATCAAATCAAACTCCTCGTTGCGTGACTCCTCTAAACCACCTGTTCTTCTCATGTGGGGGTGTGAGACAGCAAGGGTGAGCTCACACATGTTCATCGCTCAACAAGTTGCGGGGAATAATGTGGCATGAACTCACAAAAGGTGGGAGTTCATGTGAAGTGTAAGGCTGATCAACAAAATAAAGGTTGAAGTTGAGCATTGCTTTTATAAGTTGGTCAAAATTTTATTAGCAGTTACTAAGTGTAAGTAAATACCAAACTATAATAAATAATAGAACAAAATTAATAAATAATCCCATGCAAATGCAAATGACAAATTGAATTTAAGTTCTATAATTTAATCATGCGAGAGTCCAGAGCTGCTCATGACCATGAGCTCGGCTAGTATACTAGTTTTACACTCTGCAGAGGTTGTACCCTGTACCCACAAAAAGTGTATCCCATGTCACTAGGGTTTGCAAGGCCCTTAGACACTACCGAGGTGAATGGCTAGGGATCCACTACAAGGCCTTTACAAAGTTCCACTAGCTTCCGAAAACCCGCTACAGTTTATGGAAAGAGCACTTGCAAGACTTCCCCGTCTGACCGCCATAGCAGCAAAATCAACCCGAGAACCTCCTTGCATGCAACCCCCTACTGCCCTTGCTCCTTTCAGGTAAGGTAGTCTTCCACTAGCTTTCCTAATTAGTTAGCTAAGGGGTCCCATTCCTCCCTTGTGGTGGAACATGTTTCTCAAGTTAAGCTCCATGTTCCAATTAAAGATAATGATCTTGACATGAACATAAATAAAATAACAAAATAATTGGAACATGGATATAATGAAATATTAACCCAAAACCATATAAAGCAATAGCAGAACTACCCAAGTGATTCAGGGTAAACAAGGTAAAAGATAATCAGACTGGGGTGACCTATTGGGTCACATCAAAATTAAACCTATGTATTAATGAGTGATAATAAAGAACATTATTGGGTATAAAGTGGTTAAGGGCACAACTTGCCTGGCACTTGAGATTCCAGGTACCAGGATGATTCTGCAGATCCTCGTGACCTCACTGCTAGTCGTAGCAATACAAATAAACATGGTATAGATAAAATTAACATCACACCAAGCATAAGTACAAACTGAATAATAATGATCTACGTGAAGCTATGAGATCACGTGTTCGAGAACCACTAAAATTGGAGTTACGGTTACCGAGTTATGATTTACAGGAGATCTATGTGGTTTGAATATTTGAATTATATTATAAATTGATTAGTACACAGTATATGAGAAAATATATTCTAAATAACTAATCAACTTTAATCTAGATTATAACTTGATTAGGAGTTACCGTTTACTCAGATTATATTTATAGAGAGATTAACCTATATTAGTAGAGTTAATCTGGTAGACAAAGAATAAATAAATATGTAATTATAAGAGTGTGCGACATAGTATAATTTATGATGTTACTGCATATTAAATATTTATACGAAACTAACACAACTGGAATGAATCAATTCGGAATTAAAACGGAGGAGTTATGAATTTCTAAAGTTTAAGTGTTAGATTAAAAGGGTTAATCTACTAACATAGGTTAAACATAATATTTATTTTCGAAAACATGTCACTTGATAAAATAATGTTACTATAGCGTAGGTAATTTACTTACGGAGCTATCGCAACTCGAACGGATTAAATCGGAGTTAAAACAAACTAACAGCGGGATTTATAAGTTTTTGTGATTTATTTCTATATTTAGAATTAAATTCGAAATTCATTTAACCTTTCCTGGAAGTCTTTTGGACGGCGGACACTATTCTGGAATTCCCTAGGGTCGGTTTTATAAATTTTGGGGCCTGATAGTGATGATTTTCCTATAGTTCTAGACCGGGGGTTGATTTGATAAACTACGAGGTCTTCTTTGCATATTACCCTGGTCGAAGGGGTATCGGCCATTCACAACCGTCCAATCAGAGCTCCTCGGTTCGGATTAGATTATCACCCCGCATGAATTGGTATGAGCCCATTGCCACAGGATTCCTGATCAATGGCCAGAAACGTGCCACACCCTGCTAAGCCTTGAGCCCTCAGATCATATCCCAACGACCTAGGTTTAATCGGGCCAAAGGGGTATGATTGAGCTAATCTACGCCATCCACAGACCGATTAACGGCAACGATTTAAAATATCGAATCGGTATCTTTACTACAGATATCAGTCGTCCATTACTATCACAACGATCATGATTTGATGAAACGTGATCCGATCTTGGTCGTTAGACCCAGATCCAATGGCACGGTCAAAGGTCACTGGGCACTCTTCCTCCCCTGTCGGCTCCAAGTGGCGGCGCACAGGATCCTCCCTGCACAGCGGCGCGCCATCGGCGGCCCTAGGCGAAAGCCGAGTGAGCTAACCTACGATTGGAGACACGCTACACGATGCGAGAGCGAAGGCAAATTAACGGGCCAAATTATTACCGTCTAAGGCGTTGTGGTGAGGCCGGCCCGCAGCATGAAGCGGCGCCGCGGTGGTGCTTCAGTGCCGGTGAGCAATCGATGGAGCCACGGAGCACCATTCCGTCCAGAACAACCATGATCAACTCCCAGGCAATGTTGTGAAGCCCCCAGGCCAGACCACATGACCCAAACGGCAACCCAGGCGAGGTCCCGCGGTGGCGGCAGTTTTCCCAGCCGTAATGGCGGCGACACATGGTTTCCCCAACCTAGATCCTTCCCCCGCGGTAGCTTCTGGTGCTGGTGTTTCGGCCGCACGGTTAGACAACAGAGCACAAT
Organism: Zea mays; assembly: GCF_902167145.1. Lineage (NCBI taxonomy): Eukaryota > Viridiplantae > Streptophyta > Magnoliopsida > Poales > Poaceae > Zea > Zea mays. The sequence goes on along the minus strand of NC_050100.1, from coordinate 131,511,596 downwards.
TTTATAACCTAGCGAGGCACGATCTTATCCCGGCGAGGGCGCAACAACCCGAGAGGTACACGGAGTGTTAGAGCACGTGGTTGGGAATGAGTCGAGCACCGCTTCCGGCGCTCAGATCCTCTCTCGAAGTTTACGGAGGTAGCAGTAAGTATGGGGATTACACGACGGCGCCGGACGCAGCCGGATCCAGTTCCAAGTTCCAGTCCGATCCTCTCCTCCTCTCCACGGCAGTGTATATTTTCTCTCTGCTAGCTGCTAAACCATCTGGGCCTAAATCATTTCACTCATTCATGGCCCGACAGCCGGACGTTGGGCTGTGTCACCCGTTGGCTTCTCCTAGGCCCATCAACGCGCACACCTGGCTCCATTCCCCATCTCTCTCCCGCACTGGCGCTTGCATCTCCATCCGCCGGTACGCTGACATTTTCCCCTCCTGAAACGCCAGCTTGTCCCCAAGCTGGAGCGAATGGAAAATGCCGCTTGATGTCGCTTTCTCCCTCCCAGGTGGCCAATGTCGGATGCCATCCACTCCATTGAATCAAAAGCTGATTCTGGACTTTCCCCGCTTGACGCCGCAACCTGGTATCAAGCACAACAACTGGCACCTGAAGATTATGAGACAAATCAGGTAACACAGGACTCACCGGGATACGAGATCTGATGACCGCCTTGAGCTGAGAAACGTGAAAGACAGGATGAATAGAACTGCCAGCTAGTAAAGCCAGTTCATAAGCCACATGATTGATTTGTCTTTTAATAGCATAAGGGCCGAAGAACCGGAAAGACAGTTTCTGGTTCTGCCTCTCGGTTATCGACGACTGACAATATGGCTGCAGTTTCAGAAACACTTGGTCCCCAACTGAAAATGATCGTTCAGTTCTGCCCTGATCAGCCTGCCTTTTCATTCGTGCTTGAGCTCGTTGGAGATGCATGCGTACCTATTGCAGCACCTTCTGTCTGTCCTCCAAAAACTGCTGAAGATCTGGAACCTCACACTGTTCAGCAGCTACCCGTCCCACTTGTGTTGGCAAATGGCCATAAAGCACTTCAAATGGAGACTTACCAAGGGATGAGTGATGGCAGGTGTTGTACCAAAATTCTGCCAGCGATAACCACATGGGCCATTGTCGAGGACATGAGTGAACAAAACAGCGAAGATAGGTTTCAAGACACTGATTGACCCTCTCTGTTTGTCCGTCCGATTGTGGATGATAGGAGCTGCTAAGACACAGCTGAGTACCCGTTAGTCTGAAAAGTTCTTGCCACAAGCGACTGGTAAAAATAGGATCACGGTCTGAAATAATAGCTGTTGGCAACCCATGCAGTCTGTATACTTCGGACAAAAATGTTTTAGCCACCGTTAAAGCAGTGAAAGGGTGTTTCAAAATCATAAAATGGGCATACATGGATAGCTTGTCCACAACCACCAGAATACAATTTCCTTTGCCTGTTGGAGGAAGTCCAGAAATAAAATCAAGGCTAACCGTTTGCCATGCTTGTTTAGGGACTGGAAGCGGCAATAGTAATCCTGGGTATTTAACCCTTTCCGGTTTAGCCTGTTGACAGATCTGACACCCTTGAACAAATTCACGGATTTGGTGCTTCATTCCTGGCCAGGCAAAATTAGATTTAATTCTTCAATAGGTAACTGGAAATCCAGAATGACCACCAACTGCGCTATCATGTAATGCCGACATCACCTTCTGATGCATCTCTTGGTTACTTCCCAGCCAGATCCTTCCTTTGTACCGAATAACACCTTGGGTGATTGTATAGTGTGCCAGTTGACCACCCACAGCTAGCTGAGTTAATATTTTTTTTGCCGTCGGGTCTTGATCATACCCTTGAGTAACCTGCAGCAACCAGTCGGGTGTAATAGTAGACATTGATACTGTGTTCAAATGAGCATTGGCTGTATCTTGATCCATATTGGGTCTTCTGGACAGAGCATCAGCAACCCGATTTTCACTGCCTTGCTTGTACTGGATTTTATACTGTAACCCCAACAGTTTAGTCAAGCCTTTCTGCTGCCATGGTGCAGACAACCTCTGATCATCCAAATGAGTCAAGCTTTGGTGATCTGTTTTGATGATAAATTCACCATGCTGAAGGTAGGGACGCCAGTGCTCGACAGCAAAAAGAATGGCTAAACATTCTTTTTCATAGATAGATAATCCCATGTTCTTTGGACCCAAAGCTCGACTGATATAGGCCACTGGATGTCCTTCCTGCTGCAAAACGGCCCAACTCCACCCCCACTGGCATCAGTCTCGATTGTGAATGATTTAGAGAAATTTGGTATGGCCAAAACTGGCGCCTGTGCCAAAGCTGTTTTTAAAGCATTGAATGACTGGTCTGCTAATTCAGTCCACACAAATATAGTATCCTTCTTTAATAAAGTAGTGAGGGGCCTACTGATGATTCCAAAATGGGCAACAAATTTTCTATAGTAACCTGCCATTCCCAAAAAACTGCGGACATCTTTGGTTGATTTTGGTATGGGCCAGTTCTGAATGACTTCCACCTTCTTTGGGTCAGTGGTAATGCCAGCTGCACTAACTATGTGGCCCAGAAATTCCAATTTCTCTTGTGCAAACAAGCATTTCGACTGCTTCAAATGTAATTTTTGTTGGCTGAGCAACTCAAATACTTGTGTCAAGTGTCTGACATGGTCTTCAAGAGTTGCACTATAGACCAGCACATCATCAATAAAGACAACCACACACTTTCGTAGCAAGGGAGCCAGCAGTCTATTCATAAAACTTTGGAAAGTGGCCGGAGCTCCAGTTAAACCAAAAGGCATAACCCTATACTCAAAGTGTCCGTGGTGTGTTTGGAATGCAGTCTTGTACTCATCACCTTCCTTGATGCGTATCTGATGGTAGCCTGACCGATGATCCAATTTAGAAAATATAGATGCTCCTTGCAGCTCATCCACTATTTCCTCAAAAATAGGCATAGGATACCTATTCTTGACTGTATAAGCATTTAATTTTCTATAATCCACACACAAACGCCATTCACCATCTTTTTTCTTTACTAATAAAATAGGTGATGCAAAAGGGCTGAAACTCTGCTGTATCACACCACTATCCAACATTTCCTTGACTTGCTTCTCTATCTCATTTTTCTGCTGTGGAGTATACCGATAAGGTCGAAGCCGAAAAGGTGGAGCACCAGGCAAGAGCTCAATGGCATGATCAACTGCTCTCTTGGGAGGAAGACCAGTAGGTTTCAAGAAAAGATGTTGATATTGGTCCACCACTCGCTTGATCGACTCAGGAACCAGTGTCGCAGCTGTATCCCCACTCTCCACTCCATGTAACTCCAAAAGTTGCTCAACAGCCTCCTGTCTGATCAATGACGCCAATTGAAAACAAGTTAGACTGTAGCAGGTCTGAATTTTGGGTTGCACTCCTTGTAACTGCACCCTTCTGTGGTTATAGTCAAACTCCAACCGTTTTTCTGCCCAATGAACTTCCATTGGACTGTGGCACTCCAACCAGTCCATACCCAAAATTATGTCGTAACCACCCAGAGGCAAAATCTTGAAATCAGTAGAAAATGTCAACCCACCACAAAGCCACTTGCACTTGGGAACCCAATATTTGCTCACAAAAGTTCTTCCATCAACCACCTTGACCCTCACTGGCTTGGCCAATAACTGTACCCCCGGCATGACTCCCATAAGATGACTACCCAAGAAACTGGCAGAACTTCCCGAATTGACTAGAACCGAAACCTGTTAACAATGCACCGAGGCCCACAATCTAATTGTTTGGCTACCTTCGCTCCCATTAACAGCTGCTACAGATATGGCCTGGATGCTTTCATCGGCTGTAGGTTCATTGTTGTTGTCATTAACTTCCTCAGATACACTCTCCCCTTGTATAGCCAATTCCCACATTTCTTCCACCAAATGGAGTGGAACACTGGTCGAGCAACGGTGTAAATGGCCCCACCGTTCTCCACATTTAAAACATAACCCTTTTGCTCTTCTGTAATCCCTTAGAGCTGATAGCTTGCTATCTTCTCCTCTGTTCTGGTACCGTCCACTGCTTTTCCGGTCTTCGATGGTACCACTGGTCCGAGTCGCAATAGCCGGTGGCAATGGTAGAGGCATTGGAACTGCTTTGGCTGGTGGTCTAGCCAAACTGCTGAACTCCGGTCTTCTGACTTCTCGGCGACCCATGTGCAGCAGCACGTCCTCCTGCAATATTGCAAGGGAACAAGCAGTATCCAAATCGGACGGGCGTTGAATGGTAACAACAGTTTTTATCTCATCTTTTAACCCGTCAACAAAACGTGCAGTTATCATGTTTGCAGTTAGACTGTTCTCATGAGCTAGCAATTGATGCATCAGTTGGTCAAATTGCTCTACATACTCAGCTACCGATGCAGTTTGGTGTATATGATAAAACTGATGAATAAGCATGTTATGCTGGTCTCGACCAAACCTAGCACTAAGGGCTGCACAAAGGGATTCCCAGTTCATTTCCCTAATCCTACTCTCCATAGATTGAACCCAGAACACAGCAGATCCCTCGAAATACATGGTAGCCATCCTAACCCAAACCTCGATAGGTACTGCATAGAACTCAAAATATGTCTCACATCTATGTTTCCACAGTTTGGGGTTAGTTCCATCGAACACTGGGAAATTCATGTTAGGAATGGTCGGGCCCGACATCTGAGACCAGTTGGCTATCGAGTTCCTCCCTACAGATCCCCAATCTATGGAAGAAGGAAAATATCCAGCGGTTTGTTGCATACCTTCGACCGGAGCTGGTGTTCGTAAAATTTCTGTAACACCCGGCCTCCGGTGTATATCAGCAAGGTGATGGCAGTTTGGTCCAGGCGCCTTCCCTAACACCGCAGCTTCCAGATGAGCGGATGCTGGCACTTTTTTTCGATCTGAACCCCACCAGCTGAAGAAATCGATGGTAGATTCAGAGCAACTTGATCTACCTTCATCTGGACGTCCTTCAATGTTTCTGTTAGATCCTTCACCTTCATTTCCATTTCCGGTTTCCATTTCTGAATTCCGATTTGCTCGCTTACAACTCCCTTCATAGTCACCTCCATTCCAGTCATCGTTGTCTGCAGCAGATCCATCCGCTTCTGCATCTCCCTGTTGCCTTCCTCGATTTTGACCATGAGTTGCATCATCGGATCTTCACTTCGCGTCGGTGCCATGTTCCCCGCCTTGGCTTGCAACCTGGTGAAGTGCTCGTGCTTCGGGAACTCCAGCTCGGGATCGAAGGCTCTGAATACCAACTGTTAGAGCACGCGGTTGGGAATGAGTCGAGCACCGCTCCCGGCGCTCAGATCCTCTCTCGAAGTTTATGGAGGTAGCAGTAAGTATGGGGATTACACGACGGCACTCCGTCGGTTCGCCGGACGCAGCCGGATCCAGTTCCAAGTTCCAGTCCGATCCTCTCCTCCTCTCCACGGCAGTGTATATTTTCTCTCTGCTAGCTGCTAAACCATCTGGGCCTAAATCATTTCACCCATTCATGGCCCGACAGCCGGACGTTGGGCTGTGTCACCCGTTGGCTTCTCCTAGGCCCATCAACGCGCACACCTGGCTCCATTCCCCATCTCTCTCCCGCACTGGCGCTTGCATCTCCATCCGCCGGTACCCTGACACGGAGTCGTCGCACAGTTTGTTACGACCCGGTCGACGACGATGCTGACCATACGGGGCCACCATTTCAGCGACAAACGCGAGAGAGCACATAACGGTGGGTGAGGCTGGTCAACGGGCCCCGCAAGCTAGAGACCAGGCGCACGGGCCGGGTAGGTGGTTAGTTAGTGGGCCGAGGACAGGGGAGAATCTGCCCAAGATGGGTGGTTCTCCTTTTCTTTTTCCTGTTTTTCTTATTTCATTTCCCTATTTCATTTTATTTCAAGTTTCAATTTCAATCTTCGAACAAATTCAATTATGAGTTTTAACAAACAAAATAACCCCAACATGATGTGATGATATTTTATTATTTATTTTATTATTTGAATAATATCGATGCCTAATTCGTGAGAGAGGGAAAAGAATAATTCACTCATCCGAAAATAGAACTCTTTATGTTTATTAAAAGATTTTCAACTTTTACTTTTAGTTCTAAGACTCAAATGTATCTTTGATAAAATAAAAAATATAATATTGCCATTTACTTATTTCCAAGAAATATTTACTAATCTAATAAAATCCTTATTCATTTGTTTTCTGGTTTCAAGTTGGATTCCAGTTCTAAACTTTAACTCAAATATTTTGGACAAAATTTTATGAAATTCCAAAGTTAGGATTTTGGGATGTTACACTGAGCCTCCTCGAGCGTCGTCCCAAGGTGAGGAACCTTTCCCCATGCTGTGTTTGCTCCAATTCTACCTCGTCGTAGAGAATTCACGCTCGTCGGAGCTCTGCCTCGCCGGTCCGTCGCACCCGCATGGAGTCTAGGTGTTCCCGATCCCTCACCGGAGGTCGTGCCAGCCTCAGCGCACACAATTCACCCTCCCCGTGGCTAGGATTGCTCATAGGAGTAACCCCGACCCGCCTGGAGCGCCCCCTCCCCCATTCACTTGTCTCCAGTCTCGTTCTCATGTGCGGAACCCTGCCATCGAGTTCACCGGGTCCCCCTCACTATTCCTGGCCAACTTCGGCGACCCCAAACCCCTAGAGGCTGCTTCTGTCTCGTCTCCGGTGACAACATCGCCGCGGACTGTAACATCGCTGGTCGTCGTGCCGTTAACCCCTTGGGCGCCTGATCCCAGCCGTTCAGCCCTGATCCAACGGTCCAGATTGCTGGATACCGCTTCACGTGGGCGCCCCTGCCCCTGGACCCCACTCGTCGTCCACTAGTGCCCCTGGCACAGGGCTCGACCGATCAGCCCGCCCTCGCCCCAAGCCGCTGATCGCCCTAGCCCAGCTGTTAGCGCTCACTCACGCCCACGCGCGCTCGCTCACTCGCAAATCTGATCTCAACCGTTGATCTGTGATTATATGGCCGAGAGCGCCTGATACCCCTTCGCTTGGAAGTTTTGTTAAAGAGTCCCTCGGGTTTCTGAGAATCAACCCGCATTTCATTTTTCTTGCTCCTGAGTCCCTGGTTTCTTGCAGAGAGACCCCTGGGCTTTATTTTAATCACATAAATAGGTTTAATTTTAGGTTTTTGAATTCCAAAACTTGTAAATTTCATAACTTTTGCATATGAACTCTAACTTGGGTGGTTCAAATTGCAAAATGTTCATAATGTTATTTTCTATCTATTTAAATTAAGTTCATTCACTGTTTCCATGTCTCAATTTTGTGGTTAGTCTCTAGGTTAATTTAAGGTTATAGAATATTTATTAAAGGTAAAATAAAAGATAAAACCCTAGTGAGTATTCATGTGCCTAAATTTGTAGACCTAATCTCATTTAAATGCATAATCCCATCCCTAGAATAAGTTTACTTAAGTACGTAATTTACTGAGATAGACAATAGTTGGAGAACTATAGACCACTAGGCATAGTGATCTACCCCCATAACCATTAATGCACCTGTGTGCCTTTACCTTTTATGGAACTTATGTTCACTTTGTTGCATATGTTTGGTGTATTGTTCTTTTGTTATTCCCAAAGTGTGTTGAATTAATGATTGCTTTGCATAGACAACGAGCAGTCCGAGGTTCTCGAGTGTGTTGCAGGAGACTTCCCTGAGCAACAACCTGGTGAAGGCAAGTGTCCTCTGACCCATTATGTCCTACTTACTTTATAATTCGCTGTCCCGCATACCATGATCAACATAAGGATTGACTAGTGTTCTGTTTTCTTGTCCTTGGTTACCCTTTGGGAATTGGTTACTATGATTAGTATCATGCTACTGCTTTACTTTAGTCGATGAACATGATGAGAATATTTATGATACGTTGATGATATCTTGATTAGTGACTCGGGCTATTTCCCGAATACCTCTCCGTAAGGACCTGTTTGCTAGATGACCACCTAAAAAATAGTACAACCATGAGGGTGGAATGGGACGCCCTTAGCTGATTAATTGGGGGAACTTGTGGTGTAGTTTACTTCGCCGTCATGCTGTCAATGGGGGTTGTGGCATAGTGCTTGCTCTACTAAGGGTGGGTGTCGAGGTTCATTCGATTTGGTTTTGTTAGTCACCCACCTTAGGAAGGAGTACTGTGTTTGTACGACTGGCGAAACCTAACGGGCAACTACACACCTTGATGACTCAACTTGGTAGTGTTTGAGAGTTTGATCAACCCGAGGCAAAAAGGGATCACGACTCTGGGTAAAGTGTGAAACCTCTGTAGAGTGTTAAAAACTAGTATATAAGCCGTGCTCACGGTTATGAGCAGCCTTGGGAGCTCCTTTGGTTAGAATTACTCTGGATACCTTTATGATGATGCTTAATGATGATGATTATATTTATGTTACTTGGTATTTCCTCTTGGGGGAGTACTATTTGGTTTAATAACTTGGGATTATTGTTAAAACTTGTCTTTCTACTAGTAATAAATACATGACCAACTAAAAGCAATTGCTCTAAGCTTAACCCCACATACAGCAAGCCCACTTTAGCCAAACGGGACATTTGCTGAGTATGTTGATGTGTACTCACCCTTGCTTAAAAGCAACTGCTCAGGAGAAGATGAAGGCAACATGGAAGACTTTCGGGAGTTTTAGGACTTCAACGAGTTCTAGAGTAGTTTAGTGGCAAACCCCCAGTCAGCTGCCTGTGAAGGACTTATCGTACTACGTTTCGTTCGGCACTTTGATTATGACTTAAGTTAATGACTCTATGGATGTCTTGGGCATCGTGATGTAATAAAGTACTTATTTTCGCTATTATTTTGAGCAATGTGTGATGATGCCCAACTAAGTAATCGCTATGTACTTGAGTTTCTGATCCTGGCATTTACAAGGTTCGCATTCGGTTTGCCTTCTAAAACCGGATGTGACATAAGTGGTATCAAAGCATTACTGACTGTAGAACTGCTAACTTAGACTAGAATGGTCGCTCTAAGGACTATAGACCCTCATTCTCACATTGACCTTTGGTGTTACTTCAAAAGTTGGTCATCTCGACCAATTTTATGTTATAATACTACATATATACTCACCTTAAAAAACTTGTTTTCTTTATCTTATTCTGCTCATGGATTGCTTGTTGGTCATATTGTTCTGTTCTCACTCTTGTGCTTATGACATCTTTTTGTAGATAGCTCGTCTTAGACGTACCGCACGTAAGTCGGTGATCCCTTTCTTGCCCTCTCGCCTTGCGGAGCGTTCACTACGCCACACGGAGACTGGACAATCAAGCCACTTGGAGAGACTACACCGCCGCCTGCATATGGAGCAGGAGCGCCGACGTCAGGAGAGGGAGCAGCAGGACTCTTCCCCTCACCTTAGCAGGAGGTGGAGTCTAGGAAGCATCTCTCCTCTGTGCCCCAGCTAGAGGTGCCCCCTGCACCAGCACAGGGCACCCCAGCTGCTGGAGGAGACCCCAATGGAGATGACGATGGTGGCAGTTCGAGCCACAGCATGGAGCCTTCGAAGGAGCAAGAGCCAGAAGGATGGGTCGCTCGACCCATCACTCGTGATGTCGCTCACGGTTGTCATTTCCACCACGTTGTTGACACCTTGCTGTGTCGGGCCTACGACGACACACTTAGTCGATCGAGTACCACTGTGTAGTCTATCATCAAAGTCGCAGGTTATACCTAGACCAATGGGAGGCTACTTGCTTGGTGCATTGTCCGGACGATGATCTCCGGGGTGCAGAGGCCTACACAGAGCATTATTCTATCATTGAGCGGGACACTGCCGAGGCAGCTATGTAGGATGCTGCACGACATACACTTTCGTAGTACTGTTCGTTATTCAGTGGGGTGCCTGACGGTCTCGACCTGAAGTACTACCCACGCCGTTCGACTGGTAGTACCAGAGGTGTGATTGTCTCCCCCATTAGTGAGGGCAATCCTAGATTGAGCAACATGGTCAACCAGGTCGTTGTGCTCAACACCGAGCTAGATGAGGCACTTGACGAGTTGGGAAAGGCTTGTGCAGAGATTGCGAAACTGCATGCTGAGCGCGTGTATTTCCGCCATCAAGAGGATGGTTCCCCGCCCTTGTTGGGACTCAACACCCTTACCGCTCGCTGCCTCGTGGTCGTTATGCTTATGGCACCCCTGACTGCAGGACCTAGATAAACTTGGAGGCCTAGATTGGTAGTGCCAGAGTTTGTAATAAATGTTTAAGTCAAATGTCTTAGTCAGTTTTAGTTAGTCAGAGTGGTTTGCTTATCATATGTTCCTATGTTTGTCGTGGTGAACTCATGATGGATTTAGCTCTTTGTAATGATTGTCACCAAAATGTGGGTGTTCGTTGCAATTTGTTGTAGTTATTCATAAAGTTAGTTACTTAGTTGGGCAATCTTTTACTTCCACTTTCCTCTTTATCTGAGAAGCTATGTGTGGCTGTGTTGAGATTCATTGAAGATGCTTGTTTGTTCAGTGTTATGAAGACCTCTATGTATCTTTTCTTATGCTGAAAGACTGCAAGATCAGTTCTGATGTGTGTGCCCTCCGTAGATGTCTGACAATAGGCTCCAAGGCAGGAGGTGTGCCCAACAAGAGCAGCAAGCCCCACATGATGAGGCACCCCAGCAGCAGTTGCCTCCACCACCACCTCCAATGACAATAGTGCAGATGTTTCTCATGCAGACTCAAGTAGTTCAAGCAATCGGGCAGACCCTTGCAGCCATACAACAAGCTCAACATCAACCTCAGCCTCAACCGCAGGTGCAGATGCTGCAGATGCCAAGAGACAAGCATGTAGAGTTCATGAGAGGTCATCCCATTGTGTTTGCCCACTCTGCAGACCCCATGGACGCCGAAGACTAGCTGCGCACTCAGGAGCAGGAGCTACACACTGCCCAATGCAACGACCGAGAGAAGGTTCTGTATGGTCCCTGTCTGTTAAGGGGAGCAGCTCAGTCCTGGTGGGAGTCCTACCTGAAAGGGAATTAGGCTTTCACCTAGTTCCTAAATAATTTTGGTGGTTGAATTGCCCAACACAAATCTTTGGACTAACTAGTTTGCCCAAGTGTATAGATTATACAGGTGAAAAAGGTTCACACTCAGCCAATAAAAAGACCAAGTTTTGGATTCAATAAAGGAGCAAAGGGGCAACCGAGGGCACCCCTGGTCTGGCGCACCGGACTGTCCGGTGTGCCACCGGACAGTAAACAGTACCTGTCCGGTGCACCAGGGGACTCAGACTCCAACTCTTCACTCTCGGGAATTCTCGGAAGCCGGCGCGCTATAATTCACCGGACTGTCCGGTGTGCACCAGACATGTCCGGTGCTCCAAGGAAGCTCGGCCTCCTGAACTCGCCAGCCTCGGGTTCGCGCGGCAGCCGCTCCGCTATAATTCACCGGACTGTCCGGTGTGCACCGGACTGTCCGGTGTGCCAGCGGAGCAACGGCTCCCTGCGGCGCCAACGGCTCCCTGTGGAGCATTTAATGCGCGCACAGCGCGCGCAGAAGTCAGAATCGCCCATGCCGGTGCACCGGACATCAAACAGTGCATGTCCGGTGTGCACCGGACACCCAGGCGGGCCCACAAGTCAGAAGCTCCAACGGTCAGAATCCAACGGCAGTGATGACGTGGCAGGGGCACCGGACTGTCCGGTGTGCACCGGACTGTCCGGTGCGCCATCGAGCAGAAGCCTCCAGCCAACGGTCAAGTTTGGTGGTTGGGGCTATAAATACCCCAACCACCCCACCATTCATTGCATCCAAGTTTTCCACTTCTCAACTACTACAAGAGCTCTAGCATTCAATTCTAGATACACTAAAGAGATCAAATCCTCTCCAATTCCGCACAAAGCCCTAGTGACTAGTGAGAGTGATTTGCCGTGTTCATTTGAGCTCTTGCGCTTGGATTGCTTCTTTTCTTTCTCACTTGTTCTTGAGATCACAACTCCATTGTAATCAAGGCAAGAGGCACCAATTGTGTGGTGGCCCTTGCGGGGAAGTTTTGTTCCCGGCTTTGATTAGAGAAGAGAAGCTCACTCGGTCCGAGGGACCGTTTGAGAGAGGGAAGGGTTGAAAGAGACCCGGCCTTTGTGGCCTCCTCAACGGGGAGTAGGTTTGCAAGAACCGAACCTCGGTAAAACAAATCTCCGTGTCTCACTTGCTTATTCGCTTGGGATTTGTTTTGCACCCTCTCTCTCGGACTCATTTATATTTCTAACACTAACCCGGCTTGTAGTTGTGTTTATATTTGTAAATTTCAGTTTCGCCCTATTCACCCCCCCTCTAGGCGACTATCAATTGGTATCAGAGCCCGGTGCTTCATTAGAGCCTAACCGCTCGAAGTGATGTCGGGAGATCACGCCAAGAAGGAGATGGAGACCGGCGAAAAGCCCACTACAAGCCACGGGAGCACTTCATCGGAAGAGTCCCGCACCAAAAGGAGGGAGAAGAAGAAGAGCTCCTCCAACAAAGGGAAGGAGAAGAAATCTTCTTCTCATCACAAAGAGAAGAAGGAAAAATCTTCTTCCCACAAGCCGCATCGGAAAGGCGACAAGCACAAGAGGATGAGGAAGGTGGTCTACTACGAGACCGACACTTCATCAACATCGACCTCCGACTCCGATGCGCCCTCCGTCACTTCTAAGCGCCAAGAGCGCAAGAAGTATAGTAAGATCCCCCTACGTTACCCTCGCATTTCCAAACATACACCTTTACTTTCCGTCCCATTAGGCAAACCACCAACATTTGATGGTGAAGATTACGCTAGGTGGAGCGATTTAATGCGATTTCATCTAACCTCGCTCCACAAAAGCATATGGGATGTTGTTGAGTTTGGCGCGCAGGTACCATCCGTAGGGGATGAGGACTATGATGAGGATGAAGTGGCCCAAATCGAGCACTTCAACTCTCAAGCAACAACAATACTCCTCGCCTCTCTAAGTAGAGAGGAGTATAACAAAGTACAAGGGTTAAAGAGCGCCAAGGAGATTTGGGATGTACTCAAAACCGCGCACGAGGGAGACGAGCTCACCAAGATCACCAAGCGGGAAACGATCGAGGGGGAGCTCGGTCGGTTCCGGCTTCACAAAGGAGAGGAGCCACAACACATGTACAACCGGCTCAAGACTTTGGTGAACCAAGTGCGCAACCTCGGGAGCAAGAAGTGGGACGATCACGAAGTGGTAAATGTTATTTTAAGATCTCTCATTTTTCTTAATCCCACTCAGGTTCAATTGATTCGTGGTAATCCTAGATATACTAAAATGACCCCCGAGGAAGTTATCGGGCATTTTGTAAGTTTTGAGTGCATGATAGAAGGCTCGAGGAAAATCAACGAGCTTGGCGACTCATCCGAAGCCCAACCCGTTGCATTCAAGGCAACGGAGGAGAAGAAGGAGGAGGCTACACCAAGTCGACAACCAATCGACGCCTCCAAGCTCGACAATGAGGAAATGGCGCTCGTCATCAAGAGCTTCCGCCAAATCCTCAAACAAAGGAGGGGGAAAGACTACAAGTCCCGCTCCAAGAAGGTGTGCTACAAATGTGGTAAGCCCGGTCATTTTATTGCTAAATGTCCTATATCTAGTGACAGTGACCGAGGCGACGACAAGAAGGGGAGAAGAAAGGAGAAGAAGAGGTACTACAAGAAGAAGGGCGGCGATGCCCATGTTTGTCGCGAGTGGGACTCCGACGAGAGCTCAAGCGACTCCTCCGACGACGAGGACGCCGCCAACATCGCCGTCACCAAGGGACTCCTCTTCCCCAACATCGGCCACAAGTGCCTCATGGCAAAGGACGGCAAAAAGAAGAAGGTTAAATCGAACTCCTCCACTAAATATGAATCTTCTAGTGATGATAATGCTAGTGATGAGGAGGATAATTTGCGTTCCCTTTTTGCCAACCTTAACATAGCTCAAAAAGAAAAATTAAATGAATTAGTTAGTGCCATTCATGAAAAGGATGACCTTTTGGATGCCCAAGAGGATTGTCTAATTAAAGAAAACAAGAAACATGTTAAGGTTAAAAATGCTTATGCTCTAGAAGTAGAAAAATGTCAAAAACTATCTAGTGAGCTAAGCACTTGTCGTGAGATGATTGACAACCTTAGAAATGAAAATGCTATTTTAAATGCTAAGGTTGATTCACATATTTGTAATGTTTCAATTCCCAATCTTAGAGATGATAATGTTGACTTGCTTGCTAAGATTGATGAATTGAATGTATCTCTTGCTAGCCTTAGATTAGAGAATGAAGATTTAATTGCTAAGGCTAAAGATTTTGATGTTTGCAAGGTTACAATTTCCGATCTTAGGGATAAAAATGATATTCTTCATGCTAAGATTGTTGAGCTTAATTCTTGCAAACCCTCTACATCTATTGTTGAGCATGTATCTATTTGTACTAGATGTAGAGATGTTGATATTCATGCTATTCATGATCACATGATTTTAATTAAGCAACAAAATGATCATATAGCTAAACTAGATGCTAAAATTGCCGAGCACAACTTAGAAAATGAGAAATTTAAATTTGCTCGTAGCATGCTTTATAATGGGAGACGCCCTGGCATCAAGGATGGCATTGGCTTTCAAAGGGGAGACAATGTCAAACTTAATGCCCCTCCTAAGAACTTGTCTAACTTTGTTAAGGGCAAAGCTCCCATGCCTCAGGATAACGAGGGTTACATTCTATACCCTGCCGGCTATCCTGAGAGCAAAATTAGGAAGATTCATTCTAGGAAGTCTCACTCTGGCCCTAATCATGCTTTTATGTATAAGGGTGAGACATCTAGTTCTAGGCAACCAACCCATGCTAAGTTGCCTAAGAAGAAAATTCCTAATGCATCAAACGATCATGCCATTTCATTTAAAACTTTTGATGCATCTTATGTGCTTACTAGCAAATCCGGCAAGGTAGTTGCCAAGTTTGTTGGGGGCAAACACAAGGGCTCCAAGACTTGTGTTTGGGTACCCAAAGTTCTTGTTTCTAATGCCAAAGGACCCAAAACCGTTTGGGTACCTAAAGTCAAGAACTAAAATTGTTTTGTAGGTTTATGCATCCGGGGGCTCAAGTTGGATACTCGACAGCGGGTGCACAAACCACATGACCGGGGAGAAAAGGATGTTCTCCTCATATGAGAAAAACCAAGATCCCCAACGAGCTATCACATTCGGGGATGGAAATCAAGGTTTGGTCAAAGGACTTGGTAAAATTGCTATATCTCCTGACCATTCTATTTCCAATGTTTTTCTTGTTGATTCTTTAGATTACAACTTGCTTTCTGTTTCCCAATTATGTCAAATGGGCTACAACTGTCTATTCACTGATGTTGGTGTCACTGTCTTTAGAAGAAGTGATGATTCAATAGCATTTAAGGGAGTGTTAGAGGGTCAGCTATACTTGGTAGATTTTGATAGAGCTGAACTCGACACTTGCTTAATTGCTAAGACTAACATGGGTTGGCTCTGGCATCGTCGACTAGCCCATGTTGGGATGAAGAATCTTCATAAGCTTCTAAAGGGAGAGCACATTTTAGGATTAACAAATGTTCATTTTGAGAAAGACAGGATTTGTAGCGCATGCCAGGCAGGGAAGCAAGTTGGAGTCCATCACCCACACAAGAACATCATGACGACCGACAGGCCGCTTGAGCTACTCCACATGGATCTATTCGGCCCGATTGCTTACATAAGCATCGGCGGGAGTAAGTATTGTCTTGTTATTGTGGATGATTATTCTCGCTTCACTTGGGTATTCTTTTTAAAGGAAAAATCTCAAACCCAAGAGACCTTAAAGGGATTCTTGAGACGAGCTCAAAATGAGTTCGGCTTAAGGATCAAGAAAATAAGAAGCGACAACGGGACGGAGTTCAAGAACTCTCAAATTGAAGGCTTCCTTGAGGAGGAGGGCATCAAGCATGAGTTCTCCTCTCCCTACACGCCACAACAAAATGGTGTAGTGGAGAGGAAGAATCGAACTCAATTGGACATGGCAAGAACCATGCTTGATGAGTACAAGACACCGGACCGGTTTTGGGCCGAAGCGGTCAACACCGCCTGCTACGCCATCGACCGGTTATATCTTCACCGAATCCTCAAGAAGACATCATATGAACTCCTAACCGGTAAAAAGCCCAACATTTCATATTTTAGAGTTTTTGGTAGCAAATGCTTCATTCTTATTAAAAGAGGTAGAAAATCTAAATTTGCTCCTAAAACTGTAGAAGGCTTTTTACTTGGTTATGACTCAAACACAAGGGCATATAGGGTCTTTAACAAGTCCACTGGACTAGTTGAAGTCTCTTGTGACGTTGTGTTTGATGAAACTAGCGGCTCTCAAGTAGAGCAAGTTGATCTTGATGAGATAGGTGAAGAACAGGCTCCATGCATCGCGCTAAGGAACATGTCCATCGGGGATGTGTGTCCTAAGGAATCCGAAGAGCCTCCAAGTACACAAGATCAACCATCCTCCTCCATGCAAGCATCTCCACCAACTCAAAATGAGGATGAGGCTCAAAATGATGAAGAGCAAAATCAAGAAGACGAGCCACCTCAAGATGATAGCAATGATCAAGGGGGAGATACAAATGATCAAGAAAAGGAGGATGAGGAAGAACCAAGACCGCCACACCCAAGAGTCCACCAAGCAATCCAACGAGATCACCCCGTCGACACCATCCTCGGCGACATTCATAAGGGGGTAACTACTCGATCTCGGGTTGCTCATTTTTGTGAACATTACTCTTTTGTTTCCTCTATTGAGCCACACAGGGTAGAGGAAGCTCTCCAAGATTCGGATTGGGTGGTGGCGATGCAAGAGGAGCTCAACAGTTTCACGAGGAATGAGGTCTGGCATTTAGTTCCACGTCCTAACCAAAATGTTGTAGGAACCAAATGGGTCTTCCGCAACAAGCAAGATGAGCATGGTGTGGTGACAAGGAACAAAGCTCGACTCGTAGCCAAAGGGTATTCACAAGTCGAAGGTTTGGATTTCGGTGAAACCTATGCACCCGTAGCTAGGCTTGAGTCAATTCGCATATTATTGGCCTATGCTACTTACCATGGCTTTAAGCTCTATCAAATGGACGTGAAAAGTGCCTTCCTCAATGGACCGATCAAGGAAGAGGTCTATGTTGAGCAACCTCCCGGCTTTGAAGACAGTGAGTATCCTCACCATGTTTATAGGCTCTCTAAGGCGCTTTATGGGCTCAAGCAAGCCCCAAGAGCATGGTATGAATGCCTAAGAGATTTCCTTATTGATAATGGCTTCAAAGTCGGCAAGGCCGATCCTACACTCTTTACTAAAACTCTTGAAAATGACTTGTTTGTATGCCAAATTTATGTTGATGATATTATATTTGGGTCTACTAACGAGTCTACATGTGAAGAGTTTAGTAGGATCATGACACAGAAATTCGAGATGTCGATGATGGGGGAGTTGAAGTATTTTCTAGGATTCCAAGTTAAGCAACTCCAAGAGGGCACCTTCATTAGCCAAACGAAGTACACTCAAGACATTCTTGCTAAGTTTGGGATGAAGGATGCCAAACCCATCAAGACACCCATGGGAACAAATGGGCATCTCGACCTCGACACGGGAGGTAAGTCCGTGGATCAAAAGGTATACCGGTCGATGATTGGTTCATTGCTTTATTTATGTGCATCTCGACCGGACATTATGCTTTCCGTTTGCATGTGTGCAAGATTCCAATCCGACCCTAAGGAATCCCACCTTACGGCCGTAAAACGAATCTTGAGATATTTGGCTTATACCCCTAAGTTTGGGCTTTGGTACCCTCGGGGATCCACATTTGATTTGATTGGTTATTCGGATGCCGATTGGGCGGGGTGCAAAATTAATAGGAAGAGCACATCGGGGACTTGTCAGTTTTTGGGAAGATCCTTGGTGTCTTGGGCTTCAAAGAAGCAAAATTCGGTCGCTCTTTCCACCGCCGAAGCCGAGTACATTGCCGCAGGACATTGTTGCGCGCAATTGCTCTGGATGAGGCAAACCCTGCGGGACTATGGTTACAAATTAACCAAAGTCCCTTTGCTATGTGATAATGAGAGTGCAATCAAAATGGCCGACAATCCCGTCGAGCATAGCCGCACTAAGCACATAGCCATTCGGTATCATTTTCTTAGGGATCACCAACAAAAGGGGGATATCGAGATTTCTTACATTAATACTAAAGATCAATTAGCCGATATCTTTACCAAGCCACTTGATGAACAATCTTTTACCCGACTTAGGCATGAGCTCAATATTCTTGATTCTAGAAATTTCTTTTGCTAGCTTGCACACATAGCTCATTTGAATACCTTTGCTTATATCTCTTTTATATGCTATGACTAATGTGTTTTCAAGTCTATTTCAAACCAAGTCATAGGTATATTGAAAGGGAATTGGAGTCTTCGGCGAAGACAAAGGCTTCCACTCTGTAACTCATCCTTCGCCATCACTCCAACCATCTCTCTATTCTTTGGGGGAGAAATGAGCATCAAAGAAAAGGACTTCGTCTTTGGTATTATCTTAACTCATTTACTTATGACCAAAGGGGAAGAAATTACTTCGAGGGCTCTAATGATTCCGTTTTTGGCGATTCATGCCAAAAAGGGGGAGAAATGAGCCCAAAGCAAGAGGACCGCACCACCACCACCAAATTCAAAAACTTAGTGCTTTCCAAAAGTCTTTATCATTTGGTATCCTATTGTGTTCAAAAGGGGGAGAAAGTAGTATTTCAAAAATGGTATATCAAAACCCTCTTGAACACTAAGAGGTGGGGGAGTTTTGTTTAGTCAAAGGAAAAGCATTTGAAATAGGGGGAGACAATTTCAAACCTTGAAAATGCTTTGCAAACTCTTATTCATTTACCTTTGACTATTTGCAAAAGATCTTTGAAATGGATTTACAAAAAGAATTTGCAAAAACAAAACATGTGGTGCAAACGTGGTCCAAAATGTTATATAAGAAAGAAACATTCCTTGCATATCTTGTAAGTAGTTATATTGGCTTAATTCCAAGTAACCTTTTCACTTACATTATGCAAACTAGTTCAATTATGCACTTCTCTATTTGCTTTGGTTTGTGTTGGCATCAATCACCAAAAAGGGGGAGATTGAAAGGGAATTAGGCTTTCACCTAGTTCCTAAATAATTTTGGTGGTTGAATTGCCCAACACAAATCTTTGGACTAACTAGTTTGCCCAAGTCTATAGATTATACAGGTGAAAAAGGTTCACACTCAGCCAATAAAAAGACCAAGTTTTGGATTCAATAAAGGAGCAAAGGGGCAACCGAGGGCACCCCTGGTCTGGCGCACCGGACTGTCCGGTGTGCCACCGGACAGTAAACAGTACCTGTCCGGTGCACCAGGGGACTCAGACTCCAACTCTTCACTCTCGGGAATTCTCGGAAGCCGGCGCGCTATAATTCACCGGACTGTCCGGTGTGCACCGGACATGTCCGGTGCTCCAAGGAAGCTCGGCCTCCTGAACTCGCCAGCCTCGGGTTCGCGCGGCAGCCGCTCCGCTATAATTCACCGGACTGTCCGGTGTGCACCGGACTGTCCGGTGTGCCAGCGGAGCAACGGCTCCCTGCGGCGCCAACGGCTCCCTGTGGAGCATTTAATGCGCGCACAGCGCGCGCAGAAGTCAGAATCGCCCATGCCGGTGCACCGGACATCAAACAGTGCATGTCCGGTGTGCACCGGACACCCAGGCGGGCCCACAAGTCAGAAGCTCCAACGGTCAGAATCCAACGGCAGTGATGACGTGGCAGGGGCACCGGACTGTCCGGTGTGCACCGGACTGTCCGGTGCGCCATCGAGCAGAAGCCTCCAGCCAACGGTCAAGTTTGGTGGTTGGGGCTATAAATACCCCAACCACCCCACCATTCATTGCATCCAAGTTTTCCACTTCTCAACTACTACAAGAGCTCTAGCATTCAATTCTAGATACACTAAAGAGATCAAATCCTCTCCAATTCCGCACAAAGCCCTAGTGACTAGTGAGAGTGATTTGCCGTGTTCATTTGAGCTCTTGCGCTTGGATTGCTTCTTTTCTTTCTCACTTGTTCTTGAGATCACAACTCCATTGTAATCAAGGCAAGAGGCACCAATTGTGTGGTGGCCCTTGCGGGGAAGTTTTGTTCCCGGCTTTGATTAGAGAAGAGAAGCTCACTCGGTCCGAGGGACCGTTTGAGAGAGGGAAGGGTTGAAAGAGACCCGGCCTTTGTGGCCTCCTCAACGGGGAGTAGGTTTGCAAGAACCGAACCTCGGTAAAACAAATCTCCGTGTCTCACTTGCTTATTCGCTTGGGATTTGTTTTGCACCCTCTCTCTCGGACTCATTTATATTTCTAACACTAACCCGGCTTGTAGTTGTGTTTATATTTGTAAATTTCAGTTTCGCCCTATTCACCCCCCCTCTAGGCGACTATCACTACCTTGCCACCCATGCCGACCGTCAAGCTATCACCTGGGAGGAGTTCAGGGAAAACTTCCGCCGGTACCACGTTCCAGAAGGTTTTGGAAGGAAGGATTTCACGCACTGTAGCAAGGACCCCTGTCTATCAGTGAGGACAAAGACAAATTTCTGGAACTATCTCACTATGCACTCGAGGATGTCAACATTGATGCCAAGATGCAGTATAGGTTTTTGAGAGGTTTAGTCGACCCCCTACACTACCAGTTGATGAACCATACCTTCCCTATCTTCCAACATCTGATTGATTGGGTTGTATTGACTGAGAGGAAGCGCCGGGAGATGGAAGACTGGAAGCGCAAGAATGGTGGACCGTAGGCAGGGAGCAGCAGTCGTCCCCGTTTCTCAGGCAATCCACCCCAGCAGTTCAAGCAGAGTCATCCTCAGTGATATCAGCACTAGAACTAGCGTCCGCATCAACAACAGTTCTAGAGGCAGTTCCCTCAACAATAGTAGCAACAGTACCGCCAGCACAACCAACCGTGAGGAAACCAATATCAAAGGCAGAGCAACCAGGCACCTCGTCTTCCTGCCCCAGCAACCAATCAAAATAATCAGATAGCCCCAGCATAAGGAGGAGGCCGAGGATGTTTCCACTATGGAGAACAAGGCCACTGGGCGATGTAATGCCCAAAGAAAGTAGCTCAGCAGTAGTAAGCTCACAATGCCCCAGCAAGACAGAATGCACCTCAGCAAGGAACAAACAATCGTGGACAGCAGAGCACCCAATATGGAAAGGTGAACCACCTGGAGGCCGACACAGTTCGGGAAACCCCAGGAGTGGCACTAGGTACGTTCTCAGTCAAATTTCATTATGTAAATCTGTTGTTTGATACTAGAGCCACACATTCTTTTGTGACTGCATCATGGGTAGAAACACACAACATACTAGTAGCACCCATGTACCCGCCTATGAGGGTTAGTTCAGTTGGTGGGACCCAAATAGATAAATTTTGCCCAAGTGCAAGAGTTCAAATAAGGGGATAGATGTCACACCCGATTTTAGAAGGCAAACCGAATGCGAACCATGTACGTGCCAGGATCAGCAATTCACGTACACAACAGTTACATAACTGGGCATCATCACACAATGCTCAAATAATAACATAAAAGGGGAATAATAGTCGATTACATTATATGTCTGAGACATCCACATAGTCTTTACAATAATCAAAGTGTGAAAACGAAACGTAGATACACGCGGCCTTCACAGAAGCCGACTAGGGGTTGCCGCTAACCCACGCCTAGAACTCGTCGTAATCTTGGAACTCCGGGAAGTCTCCTTCCACGGCTTCACCTTCTCCTGAGCAATGGTTGCAATGCTGACAACCTGGGGATGGAGGGGGATTTCGTATGTAGAGCAAGGGTGAGTACACATCAACATACTTAGCAAGTATCCTGTTTGCCTGTAGTGGACTAGCTTTATGTGGGGGTAACTCAAGCAGTTGCTTTTAGTTGGTCAGATTATTATTACTGGTAGAGAAAGCCAAGTTTTAGATTTAACCCACATAATCAACCCAAACGTACTCCTTTCCAAACGGAAAGAGTACCACTTACCATTACCAGAGTCAGTACCAAGAACCATCAATCTCATTGCCACCTGTAATCCGAACATCTCTGATCAAGTATCACTAATCAATGGAGCTCCTTTGGCCGCTCATAACCGCGAGCACGACTGATATATCAGTTTCATAACACTCTGCAGAGGTTGTGCACTTTACCCACAAGCCGTGATTCCCTCTTGCCTTGGGCCGATCAAACCCTTAAACACTACCAAGGTGAATAGGCAGGGTCTCACTACGTAGCCTTTACAAAGATTCCATGGGGCTGTAGCCGCTCATTAGGTTTCCTAAATGCACCGCACTCCTCCCCATTGGGCGAACCAAACTTGGCAGAGCGAGCCGCATACACCGAGCCCCATTAACGGCATGACGGCTAAGCGAACTACACCCCGGTTCCTCTAATTATTCAGCTAAGGGCATCCCATTCCACCCTCATGGTTGCACTGTTTTCCTGGGCGGTCATCCAACGAATAGGTCCTTACGGAGAGGCACTCGAGAAACCGCTCGAGGCCCCTTGAATGACACAAGTATAACATAATAAAGAAGGGAAACAACATATTATTGATAAATCTCATCATGTTCATTGATTAGAGTTGAGCAATAGCATAAAGCTAAACAATAATAATCCAACCCAAATAGGTAAACAAGGACATGGATAACAAAAGCTAGTCAATCCTTAGGTATAGCTGTGAAATGCGGGAGGTGAATTAAAGAATGTACATGACAAATATAGGTCAAGGGACACATGCCTCCACCAACCGACTACTGCTCAGGGGCTTCTCCTGCGAGTTCTTTGGGCTCCTCAACCAGATCGTTCTCTATGCGAGCGCAAACATACTTACATCCATCCACTCGAATTAGGAAATAAATAGTACACCATACAAGAGAACAGATAGATTAAATATGCATAGAGTGAGACATACGATATTGCATTCGCCATGGCTAGAAAAAGAAGAAAGAAGGTCTCACAATGGTTAAAGCTATGATCGAAGCGTATTACGGGTAGATGTATAACTAACCATTACGTGATCTAGTTTCACCTAGTTACACTAACAGGTATTAATCACATGCACTAATAGAATTATAACTATTTTCAATTGATCAACATTAGACGAGATCCAAGATTAGCTACATGAAATAACTAACATAACCAATTTCTAAATCGAGTTTCCATTTATTGATAGAAATAACGCGATCACTACGCATGGGTTACACGGGGGGGGGGGGGGGGGGGGGTGGGTAGACGGGTAGGTCTAGGGGTAGACGAACACGCCGAGGGCACGCCGAGCCGTGCCAAAGCACCGCGCGCTCCACGCGAGCACGTACGCACAGGGCCGTGCTGGACCGCGCACACGCCGAGGCCGAGTCGCGCACGCGCTGCGCTGCGCACCGCGAGCGGCAACGGGGCCACGCCGAGGCCGACCGCGCAGGGCCGCGCGCCATAGGCACGCCGGGCAGGGACAGGGCACGTCGAGGCGGGCGGGCTGTCGGGGCCGCGCACCGGGCGAGGCGGCGCAGGACGCCGCGCTGTGCCGTGCCACCACGCCAGGCCGCGGGAGCGGGACGCCGGGGGCGGGCGGACGTGCTGGGCGTGCCATGGCCGGGGCGAGGCAGGACGTCGGGGACGCGCCGGGGCGCCGTGGCCACGCAGGGGAGCGTGCCGGGGCGAGCGGACGCGCCGAGCGCGCCACGCAGGGAGGGAGGGGGAGGGCCGCGCCGGGGAAGGCGGGCGCGGACACCATGGCCAGCGAGGCCGAGCCGCGCGCAATGGCGGGCGAGGTCGGGCCGGAGCCGCGCGCGAGGAAGGGGCAGGGACGGCTGGGTCGCGCCGGGCGGGCGGGACGCCGGGGGAGGGCGGGTGTGGACACGCCAGGGCCGGCGAGGATGAGCCGCACGCGAGGAAGGGGCAGGGGCGGCTGGGTCGCGCCGGGCGGGCGGGATGCCAGGGGAGGGCGTGTGTGGACACGCCAGGGCCGGCGAGGATGAGCCGCGCCACGGCAGAAGCAGGGGGCCGCGCGGGGCGCGCTGAGGCCGGGACGCGGGGGAGTGGGAGCCTGGACCGGCGGGCTGGGGCCACCGCGAGCGGGCGCAGGCAAGCGCCATCGCCGCGAGCCACGCGGGGCGGGTTGCCCTGGCCACGCGCCGAGAGCACGGCGACGGGCGCCGAGGCGACACCAAGCCTAGGGAAGAAGCGGGCGAGGGAGGGAGGGAGAGGGAGGACCGGGGCTCACCGCGGGCGGTCGGACGGCGGGCGGCGTCGGGCGAGCCAGGATGGGGCAGGGGAGGTCACGTGAGGTGGGGAGGAGAGAGATCGTGTGGGGGGGTAAGGGGAGGGAGAGGGCGATTTTGGGGGGTGGCTGGTGGGTGGGCCCCACTTGGCAGCGCGGCGGTGGCGGCTCCAACCGCCCGAGCAGGGCGCGGCGCGCGCAGGGGGAGGGCGGCTGGGCCGTGAGGGGGGTGCGGGGCAGGCCGCGGCTGGGCCGCCGAGCCGGCCTGTAACACCCGGATTTTAGGGGTCCAAAACCCGGGGTTAACATAAACACCAGGTATGCTGGGACCAAGTCTCACACATATGATGTATAGTGGCACAGGATCGAATGTCACATCTTTATATATAACAGGAGTTCTATACAAAATAAATAATTACATTATAAGGAGACAACGGTCCAGCAACCCGAAGTTGACTGGGAGACGACGACCTAGACCTCTCACGAACTCATCACAGCATCCTCCATGAGCATCATCCTGCAGTACCTGGTCTTGACCTGTGGTGTATGTGAGACAGCAAGAGTGAGCTCACATACGTTCATCGCTCAACAAGTTGTGGGGAATAATGTGTATGAACCCGCCAAAGGTGGGAGCTCACGTGAAGTGTAAGGCTTACCAAAGAAGATGGTTAGAGCTGAGCATTGCTTTTAAAGTTGGTCAAAATTTTATTAGCAGTTACTAAGTATAAGTAAATACCAACCCAATTAAATAGTAGAACAAAAGTAACCACATCACCTGCAATGCAATGCATATGACAAATTGAGTTTAGTTCCATAAATTAATCATGTGAGTGTCCGAGCCGCTCATGACCGTGAGCACGGCTAGTATACCAGTTTTACACTCTGCAGAGGTTGCGCATCTTTACCCACAAGTCGTGTATCCCATGTCGCCAGGGTTTGCAAGGCCCTAAGACACTTCCGAGGTGAATGGCTAGGGATCCACTACGAGGCCTTTACAAAGTTCCACTAGCTTCCGAAAACCCGCTACAGTTTATAGGAAGATCCAGTACAGGAATCCCTTGCAGGACCGCCATCGCAGCAAAATCCTCCCGAGGGCACTTCCCGCACTGACCTCTCCCCTACTGCCCTTGCCCCTTTCGGGTAAGGTAGTCTTCCACTAGCTTTCCTAATTAATCAGCCAAGGGCGTCCCATTAAACCCTTGTGGTAGCACTGTTTTCCCGGGTGGTTCTCCATGTTCCAATTAACATAATGATCTCAATATGAACAATAAATAATAACTGATAACAAAAGTGTAACCATGAATAGTGTATCTCCATACCCAAAACCACATATAGCACTAGCAAGTACTACCCAGAAAGTTCAGTGGTGAACAAGGTATAAAGATAATCAAACTAGGTAACCTGTTGGGTCCCATCAAAATTAACCTATGCAGATCATTATGATTAATCAGAACATGAGTGGGTAAAAAGAAGTGATCAAGGGCACAACTTGCCTGGGCCTTGAGAATCCAGGTACCAGGATGATCTTCAGATGGCACGTGACCTCACTGCTAGTCGTAGTAATACAAACAAACAGTGTAGGCA
Source organism: Zea mays (assembly GCF_902167145.1). Lineage (NCBI taxonomy): Eukaryota > Viridiplantae > Streptophyta > Magnoliopsida > Poales > Poaceae > Zea > Zea mays. The sequence goes on along the minus strand of NC_050100.1, from coordinate 131,485,709 downwards.
GAATTTAACATCACACCAAACAAGTAAACAAAATACATAATAATAATCTACACATAAAAATAAGATCACAGGAAAAAGAATTATTAATTTTGGAGTTGTAGAATTCAACTTATGAATTACCTAAGATTTTAGGTGATTATAATATGATTAAATGATAAATAAATTTTCTGGCAGAGTTCATGTCAAAACAGTGATTCTAAATGGTAGAGAATATTATTACAAAATTTTTGGAATTGGAATGACTCAATTTGGAGCTAAAATGAATTTTCTATGCATTTTACAAGTTTCTAGATTTGTTTTTGTATTAAAAATGAATTTCTAATATTAATTTCTCTGTTTTTAATACTCTCGGGACTGGGCGTCAAATTCCAGAAACATCAGGGGCCACGGAGTAAGTTTTCCGTGACACAGTGAATAGTAATAGGTGGACGGCGGGTTTATTTCTTTAGAACTCAGGGACTCTTTAGCAATTGTGACACGGCGAAGGGGTACGGGGCACCGTGAGCCGTCAGATCCGAGACGTGCGCACCAGATTAGATCTGGCCGCCCGCGAAGCGGTACGCCGCACGGCCCGTCCATTCTGCGATCAACGGCGCGGATCTAATTACTCCGAAATCTCCCCCGATCCGTCCGATCAAAATCGAACGGATCCGATTCATGCACGAAGCGTTACTCCCTCTTCTAATCTCGGACATCCGCGTCACGATCAACGGCCCCCATCGTTTTACCCAATCCCGCCCCAAACACGGCGGCGCCGCCCTCACGCGCGGCGGAGCCATCGCCGGAGTATGCCAAATCGAGATCCCGAGCGCGAATCACCAAAATTAAGGGGCGGTAAACATAGCAGAGATTAAGGCGAGACTTACGGAGGTGTCCTCACCGTTGATCGAGCTTGCAGGCGCGCGGTCCACGGCGTCTCGCGGATCCGTGGCGGAGCAGCAACACCGGCGAGCAATTCACGCCAAGCAGCTGCCAATCTCCACGGTCCGAGCGCACGTAGAGTTTCCCCGTGGTCTGGCGAACCCCCCCGGAACCCAGCTTACGACTCCCGAACGGCGGCACGACCCTTGGCGTCGTCGGCCGAATGTATCCGCGGCGGCAATGGAAGCTTCACGGTCGGCTTGGGGTGAGGGCAATGCCTCAACCGGTGCTTTAAATAGGGGCGGGCAGGCAACGAGGATTTCGGCCGGTTAGTTAGAGGATCGAATCGCGGATTCCGCGGCGAGCTCGCTAAGCGTTCGGGCGGCGGAGCTCGGAGTTCTCAGCGTAACGAGCGGGAGTTGTTTGTGAGGGAGATGGACCTGACGAGGAGCGCCCACATGTCAGCGAGAGAAGGAATACGCGGGCGAGCGCGCGCGAAGGCAGAGCGAGGCTGACAACCTGGGCCCGCCCGGTCAGCGACAGAGTGAGGATGGCGCGAGCGCGAGAGGAGGAGGGACTGCCCCGTGGGGCCCACATGTCGGCGCCGTGGTGGAGTGGGCTGCGCGCGGTAACTGTTTAAGTGGGCCGAAATGAGGTATGGCGGCCCATGAGGCTGTTTTCGTTTTATTCTTTTTATTTTCTGTTTTCTTTTCTTCATTTTCAAACCCAATTTGAATTCAAGTTTAAATTCAAACTTCTATGGCTCATCACTTCAACTTATTTTTGTGAAATTAGGGATATTAATTCTGAATATATTTATTTATATATATATATTATTTATATTTTTGTTTTATATCCCTTCTCTTTTCTTATTTCCTAACTCTAAGATTTGAATTAGGTTTTAATCCTCAATTCACATCATTAATGTAGCCTTATTAATATTTTCTTTATTATTAAATGCACAAGCAATTAAACTCCAGCATGATGTACAATTTAATGGCTTTTATTGATCCTTTATTTTTACATGAGGTGTTCCCTTGTGATAGTAAGTAGATACAACACACATATATAGATAAAGGAAAATAATCCTTTTATTTTATATGCACAAATTGGGTATTACAAATCCTACCCCCCTTAAAAATAATCTCGTCCTCGAGATTTGTAAAAAAAAAAAAAAAAAAAGAATTATACCAAGATTGGTTTGTAATTGAGGTTGTAGTTTCTAATTGATCCAAAAATTAAGAGTCTCTCTCTTTTTTTAAAAAAATACAATTTAGCAAGTACTTAGAAGTGCATGGGTATCTTCTAGTTTAGACACACAGTTAGGTAAGAAGAGAGATGGTCAAAATGAGGTTAGCTGATGGTAAGAAGAACTTGGTAAGGGAAGACTCCATCGAAGGTGGTAAATCTTGAATCATCTCGAGATCTGATTTGACTCCTATTCTTCCATGTCGAGGTTGATCTCCTCCTCCTTGCTCTTTGGTGTCTCCATCTGGGTTTGGGACAAGAGGCTAAGATAGATCTTGTTATGTAAGTCAAGTTGTTGGGTATGGCCTTATCTTTTGTACCAGCATTAAGTAACTTACTCTAGATTAGATCATAATAGATTAGATAAAAGCTAGATTAGATTGGATATGACTAGATTAGACTAGTTAAAATCTAACTATTTTTTTTGGATTAGCTTATGGTTGTTATTCTAGAGTGGGATAAATATGCTGATTAGGGCAAGATGGATCCATCAGGATAAGGTAGAATCTTTTGAGGTTAGTTAGATCTATTAGGATGAGATAAAATCTTTTCAAGATAAGATGAATCCATTAAAGTAGGAGAGTATCTTTTAAGATAAGATGGATATATTCTAGTGGGGGATTTTCGTAGATGATCTAGTTTATCTTATAAATATATCTAGTTTAATAGATCCATTTTTTTTTTAATAGGGAATATTCTGTGTTGTCTATTTTGTAAATATTTTCCCTTGTGTCTAGGTGTATATGCAGATGCAATTGTGGATATTACTCCACAAACTATCACACTCAATCAAAGATCCAAATCAGACAAGTATCACAAGCACTCAAGCGTATAAACATCTATAAAAATAGTTTTGTTTTTGTTCCTAAGAGTAGGTCTCCTATCCCTAAAGTCACTTTAGGTACAGGATTTCGAAGTGTGAAATCCACATTGGTCTTCAGAAGGAAAAAGGTAAGAATAATCAGAGTAATGCGGAAATGGATGAGGAAAGATCAAGATAAGTGTAGAAAAGAATCAGAGTACCAAGGGTAAGTAAAGAATGGTTGTCCAGTTCTATCTAGGTTTCGTCCTACAGTCAACATTCCTCTGATACCACTTCTGTAACACCCGGATTTTAGGGGTCCAAAACCCGGGGTTAACATAAACACCAGGTATGCTGGGACCAAGTCTCACACATATGATGTATAGTGGCACAGGATCGAATGTCACATCTTTATATATAACAGGAGTTCTATACAAAATAAATAATTACATTATAAGGAGACAACGGTCCAGCAACCCGAAGTTGACTGGGAGACGACGACCTAGACCTCTCACGAACTCATCACAGCATCCTCCATGAGCATCATCCTGCAGTACCTGGTCTTGACCTGTGGTGTATGTGAGACAGCAAGAGTGAGCTCACATACGTTCATCGCTCAACAAGTTGTGGGGAATAATGTGTATGAACCCGCCAAAGGTGGGAGCTCACGTGAAGTGTAAGGCTTACCAAAGAAGATGGTTAGAGCTGAGCATTGCTTTTAAAGTTGGTCAAAATTTTATTAGCAGTTACTAAGTATAAGTAAATACCAACCCAATTAAATAGTAGAACAAAAGTAACCACATCACCTGCAATGCAATGCATATGACAAATTGAGTTTAGTTCCATAAATTAATCATGTGAGTGTCCGAGCCGCTCATGACCGTGAGCACGGCTAGTATACCAGTTTTACACTCTGCAGAGGTTGCGCATCTTTACCCACAAGTCGTGTATCCCATGTCGCCAGGGTTTGCAAGGCCCTAAGACACTTCCGAGGTGAATGGCTAGGGATCCACTACGAGGCCTTTACAAAGTTCCACTAGCTTCCGAAAACCCGCTACAGTTTATAGGAAGATCCAGTACAGGAATCCCTTGCAGGACCGCCATCGCAGCAAAATCCTCCCGAGGGCACTTCCCGCACTGACCTCTCCCCTACTGCCCTTGCCCCTTTCGGGTAAGGTAGTCTTCCACTAGCTTTCCTAATTAATCAGCCAAGGGCGTCCCATTAAACCCTTGTGGTAGCACTGTTTTCCCGGGTGGTTCTCCATGTTCCAATTAACATAATGATCTCAATATGAACAATAAATAATAACTGATAACAAAAGTGTAACCATGAATAGTGTATCTCCATACCCAAAACCACATATAGCACTAGCAAGTACTACCCAGAAAGTTCAGTGGTGAACAAGGTATAAAGATAATCAAACTAGGTAACCTGTTGGGTCCCATCAAAATTAACCTATGCAGATCATTATGATTAATCAGAACATGAGTGGGTAAAAAGAAGTGATCAAGGGCACAACTTGCCTGGGCCTTGAGAATCCAGGTACCAGGATGATCTTCAGATGGCACGTGACCTCACTGCTAGTCGTAGTAATACAAACAAACAGTGTAGGCAGAATTTAACATCACACCAAACAAGTAAACAAAATACATAATAATAATCTACACATAAAAATAAGATCACAGGAAAAAGAATTATTAATTTTGGAGTTGTAGAATTCAACTTATGAATTACCTAAGATTTTAGGTGATTATAATATGATTAAATGATAAATAAATTTTCTGGCAGAGTTCATGTCAAAACAGTGATTCTAAATGGTAGAGAATATTATTACAAAATTTTTGGAATTGGAATGACTCAATTTGGAGCTAAAATGAATTTTCTATGCATTTTACAAGTTTCTAGATTTGTTTTTGTATTAAAAATGAATTTCTAATATTAATTTCTCTGTTTTTAATACTCTCGGGACTGGGCGTCAAATTCCAGAAACATCAGGGGCCACGGAGTAAGTTTTCCGTGACACAGTGAATAGTAATAGGTGGACGGCGGGTTTATTTCTTTAGAACTCAGGGACTCTTTAGCAATTGTGACACGGCGAAGGGGTACGGGGCACCGTGAGCCGTCAGATCCGAGACGTGCGCACCAGATTAGATCTGGCCGCCCGCGAAGCGGTACGCCGCACGGCCCGTCCATTCTGCGATCAACGGCGCGGATCTAATTACTCCGAAATCTCCCCCGATCCGTCCGATCAAAATCGAACGGATCCGATTCATGCACGAAGCGTTACTCCCTCTTCTAATCTCGGACATCCGCGTCACGATCAACGGCCCCCATCGTTTTACCCAATCCCGCCCCAAACACGGCGGCGCCGCCCTCACGCGCGGCGGAGCCATCGCCGGAGTATGCCAAATCGAGATCCCGAGCGCGAATCACCAAAATTAAGGGGCGGTAAACATAGCAGAGATTAAGGCGAGACTTACGGAGGTGTCCTCACCGTTGATCGAGCTTGCAGGCGCGCGGTCCACGGCGTCTCGCGGATCCGTGGCGGAGCAGCAACACCGGCGAGCAATTCACGCCAAGCAGCTGCCAATCTCCACGGTCCGAGCGCACGTAGAGTTTCCCCGTGGTCTGGCGAACCCCCCCGGAACCCAGCTTACGACTCCCGAACGGCGGCACGACCCTTGGCGTCGTCGGCCGAATGTATCCGCGGCGGCAATGGAAGCTTCACGGTCGGCTTGGGGTGAGGGCAATGCCTCAACCGGTGCTTTAAATAGGGGCGGGCAGGCAACGAGGATTTCGGCCGGTTAGTTAGAGGATCGAATCGCGGATTCCGCGGCGAGCTCGCTAAGCGTTCGGGCGGCGGAGCTCGGAGTTCTCAGCGTAACGAGCGGGAGTTGTTTGTGAGGGAGATGGACCTGACGAGGAGCGCCCACATGTCAGCGAGAGAAGGAATACGCGGGCGAGCGCGCGCGAAGGCAGAGCGAGGCTGACAACCTGGGCCCGCCCGGTCAGCGACAGAGTGAGGATGGCGCGAGCGCGAGAGGAGGAGGGACTGCCCCGTGGGGCCCACATGTCGGCGCCGTGGTGGAGTGGGCTGCGCGCGGTAACTGTTTAAGTGGGCCGAAATGAGGTATGGCGGCCCATGAGGCTGTTTTCGTTTTATTCTTTTTATTTTCTGTTTTCTTTTCTTCATTTTCAAACCCAATTTGAATTCAAGTTTAAATTCAAACTTCTATGGCTCATCACTTCAACTTATTTTTGTGAAATTAGGGATATTAATTCTGAATATATTTATTTATATATATATATTATTTATATTTTTGTTTTATATCCCTTCTCTTTTCTTATTTCCTAACTCTAAGATTTGAATTAGGTTTTAATCCTCAATTCACATCATTAATGTAGCCTTATTAATATTTTCTTTATTATTAAATGCACAAGCAATTAAACTCCAGCATGATGTACAATTTAATGGCTTTTATTGATCCTTTATTTTTACATGAGGTGTTCCCTTGTGATAGTAAGTAGATACAACACACATATATAGATAAAGGAAAATAATCCTTTTATTTTATATGCACAAATTGGGTATTACAAATCCTACCCCCCTTAAAAATAATCTCGTCCTCGAGATTTGTAAAAAAAAAAAAAAAAAAAGAATTATACCAAGATTGGTTTGTAATTGAGGTTGTAGTTTCTAATTGATCCAAAAATTAAGAGTCTCTCTCTTTTTTTAAAAAAATACAATTTAGCAAGTACTTAGAAGTGCATGGGTATCTTCTAGTTTAGACACACAGTTAGGTAAGAAGAGAGATGGTCAAAATGAGGTTAGCTGATGGTAAGAAGAACTTGGTAAGGGAAGACTCCATCGAAGGTGGTAAATCTTGAATCATCTCGAGATCTGATTTGACTCCTATTCTTCCATGTCGAGGTTGATCTCCTCCTCCTTGCTCTTTGGTGTCTCCATCTGGGTTTGGGACAAGAGGCTAAGATAGATCTTGTTATGTAAGTCAAGTTGTTGGGTATGGCCTTATCTTTTGTACCAGCATTAAGTAACTTACTCTAGATTAGATCATAATAGATTAGATAAAAGCTAGATTAGATTGGATATGACTAGATTAGACTAGTTAAAATCTAACTATTTTTTTTGGATTAGCTTATGGTTGTTATTCTAGAGTGGGATAAATATGCTGATTAGGGCAAGATGGATCCATCAGGATAAGGTAGAATCTTTTGAGGTTAGTTAGATCTATTAGGATGAGATAAAATCTTTTCAAGATAAGATGAATCCATTAAAGTAGGAGAGTATCTTTTAAGATAAGATGGATATATTCTAGTGGGGGATTTTCGTAGATGATCTAGTTTATCTTATAAATATATCTAGTTTAATAGATCCATTTTTTTTTTAATAGGGAATATTCTGTGTTGTCTATTTTGTAAATATTTTCCCTTGTGTCTAGGTGTATATGCAGATGCAATTGTGGATATTACTCCACAAACTATCACACTCAATCAAAGATCCAAATCAGACAAGTATCACAAGCACTCAAGCGTATAAACATCTATAAAAATAGTTTTGTTTTTGTTCCTAAGAGTAGGTCTCCTATCCCTAAAGTCACTTTAGGTACAGGATTTCGAAGTGTGAAATCCACATTGGTCTTCAGAAGGAAAAAGGTAAGAATAATCAGAGTAATGCGGAAATGGATGAGGAAAGATCAAGATAAGTGTAGAAAAGAATCAGAGTACCAAGGGTAAGTAAAGAATGGTTGTCCAGTTCTATCTAGGTTTCGTCCTACAGTCAACATTCCTCTGATACCACTTCTGTAACACCCGGATTTTAGGGGTCCAAAACCCGGGGTTAACATAAACACCAGGTATGCTGGGACCAAGTCTCACACATATGATGTATAGTGGCACAGGATCGAATGTCACATCTTTATATATAACAGGAGTTCTATACAAAATAAATAATTACATTATAAGGAGACAACGGTCCAGCAACCCGAAGTTGACTGGGAGACGACGACCTAGACCTCTCACGAACTCATCACAGCATCCTCCATGAGCATCATCCTGCAGTACCTGGTCTTGACCTGTGGTGTATGTGAGACAGCAAGAGTGAGCTCACATACGTTCATCGCTCAACAAGTTGTGGGGAATAATGTGTATGAACCCGCCAAAGGTGGGAGCTCACGTGAAGTGTAAGGCTTACCAAAGAAGATGGTTAGAGCTGAGCATTGCTTTTAAAGTTGGTCAAAATTTTATTAGCAGTTACTAAGTATAAGTAAATACCAACCCAATTAAATAGTAGAACAAAAGTAACCACATCACCTGCAATGCAATGCATATGACAAATTGAGTTTAGTTCCATAAATTAATCATGTGAGTGTCCGAGCCGCTCATGACCGTGAGCACGGCTAGTATACCAGTTTTACACTCTGCAGAGGTTGCGCATCTTTACCCACAAGTCGTGTATCCCATGTCGCCAGGGTTTGCAAGGCCCTAAGACACTTCCGAGGTGAATGGCTAGGGATCCACTACGAGGCCTTTACAAAGTTCCACTAGCTTCCGAAAACCCGCTACAGTTTATAGGAAGATCCAGTACAGGAATCCCTTGCAGGACCGCCATCGCAGCAAAATCCTCCCGAGGGCACTTCCCGCACTGACCTCTCCCCTACTGCCCTTGCCCCTTTCGGGTAAGGTAGTCTTCCACTAGCTTTCCTAATTAATCAGCCAAGGGCGTCCCATTAAACCCTTGTGGTAGCACTGTTTTCCCGGGTGGTTCTCCATGTTCCAATTAACATAATGATCTCAATATGAACAATAAATAATAACTGATAACAAAAGTGTAACCATGAATAGTGTATCTCCATACCCAAAACCACATATAGCACTAGCAAGTACTACCCAGAAAGTTCAGTGGTGAACAAGGTATAAAGATAATCAAACTAGGTAACCTGTTGGGTCCCATCAAAATTAACCTATGCAGATCATTATGATTAATCAGAACATGAGTGGGTAAAAAGAAGTGATCAAGGGCACAACTTGCCTGGGCCTTGAGAATCCAGGTACCAGGATGATCTTCAGATGGCACGTGACCTCACTGCTAGTCGTAGTAATACAAACAAACAGTGTAGGCAGAATTTAACATCACACCAAACAAGTAAACAAAATACATAATAATAATCTACACATAAAAATAAGATCACAGGAAAAAGAATTATTAATTTTGGAGTTGTAGAATTCAACTTATGAATTACCTAAGATTTTAGGTGATTATAATATGATTAAATGATAAATAAATTTTCTGGCAGAGTTCATGTCAAAACAGTGATTCTAAATGGTAGAGAATATTATTACAAAATTTTTGGAATTGGAATGACTCAATTTGGAGCTAAAATGAATTTTCTATGCATTTTACAAGTTTCTAGATTTGTTTTTGTATTAAAAATGAATTTCTAATATTAATTTCTCTGTTTTTAATACTCTCGGGACTGGGCGTCAAATTCCAGAAACATCAGGGGCCACGGAGTAAGTTTTCCGTGACACAGTGAATAGTAATAGGTGGACGGCGGGTTTATTTCTTTAGAACTCAGGGACTCTTTAGCAATTGTGACACGGCGAAGGGGTACGGGGCACCGTGAGCCGTCAGATCCGAGACGTGCGCACCAGATTAGATCTGGCCGCCCGCGAAGCGGTACGCCGCACGGCCCGTCCATTCTGCGATCAACGGCGCGGATCTAATTACTCCGAAATCTCCCCCGATCCGTCCGATCAAAATCGAACGGATCCGATTCATGCACGAAGCGTTACTCCCTCTTCTAATCTCGGACATCCGCGTCACGATCAACGGCCCCCATCGTTTTACCCAATCCCGCCCCAAACACGGCGGCGCCGCCCTCACGCGCGGCGGAGCCATCGCCGGAGTATGCCAAATCGAGATCCCGAGCGCGAATCACCAAAATTAAGGGGCGGTAAACATAGCAGAGATTAAGGCGAGACTTACGGAGGTGTCCTCACCGTTGATCGAGCTTGCAGGCGCGCGGTCCACGGCGTCTCGCGGATCCGTGGCGGAGCAGCAACACCGGCGAGCAATTCACGCCAAGCAGCTGCCAATCTCCACGGTCCGAGCGCACGTAGAGTTTCCCCGTGGTCTGGCGAACCCCCCCGGAACCCAGCTTACGACTCCCGAACGGCGGCACGACCCTTGGCGTCGTCGGCCGAATGTATCCGCGGCGGCAATGGAAGCTTCACGGTCGGCTTGGGGTGAGGGCAATGCCTCAACCGGTGCTTTAAATAGGGGCGGGCAGGCAACGAGGATTTCGGCCGGTTAGTTAGAGGATCGAATCGCGGATTCCGCGGCGAGCTCGCTAAGCGTTCGGGCGGCGGAGCTCGGAGTTCTCAGCGTAACGAGCGGGAGTTGTTTGTGAGGGAGATGGACCTGACGAGGAGCGCCCACATGTCAGCGAGAGAAGGAATACGCGGGCGAGCGCGCGCGAAGGCAGAGCGAGGCTGACAACCTGGGCCCGCCCGGTCAGCGACAGAGTGAGGATGGCACGAGCGCGAGAGGAGGAGGGACTGCCCCGTGGGGCCCACATGTCGGCGCCGTGGTGGAGTGGGCTGCGCGCGGTAACTGTTTAAGTGGGCCGAAATGAGGTATGGCGGCCCATGAGGCTGTTTTCGTTTTATTCTTTTTATTTTCTGTTTTCTTTTCTTCATTTTCAAACCCAATTTGAATTCAAGTTTAAATTCAAACTTCTATGGCTCATCACTTCAACTTATTTTTGTGAAATTAGGGATATTAATTCTGAATATATTTATTTATATATATATATTATTTATATTTTTGTTTTATATCCCTTCTCTTTTCTTATTTCCTAACTCTAAGATTTGAATTAGGTTTTAATCCTCAATTCACATCATTAATGTAGCCTTATTAATATTTTCTTTATTATTAAATGCACAAGCAATTAAACTCCAGCATGATGTACAATTTAATGGCTTTTATTGATCCTTTATTTTTACATGAGGTGTTCCCTTGTGATAGTAAGTAGATACAACACACATATATAGATAAAGGAAAATAATCCTTTTATTTTATATGCACAAATTGGGTATTACACGGCCCAAGGCGGGGGAGGGGGGGCGAGCTGGGCCGCGAGGTCACGGCTGGGCCGCCGAGCCGGCTGGGCCCCGCGCAGGGGGGAAAGGGGGGAGAAAAAAAGGGTGGAGTTGGGCCGCGCCAAGGTGTCGGCCCAGGGAGAGAGGGGGCTTTTTCTATTTTCCCTTTTTCCTATTAGCTCCAAATTTTCTCTTAATTAATAAACAAATATCCCAATGAAAAACAAGCGAATACACACCAGGAAAGGATGCGTGGTTTGGCATGATGCAACACTCAAAGAAAATAATTCTAGAGTTTACTTACACGAGATCTCGAGCTAAATCTTGCTAGAACTTTGAAAAAGAACAAGGCCTTGCGAGATGAAAAAGAAAGAGGAAAGGTAACGCCCGAATTTGGTGGGTAAAAAGAAGAAAAAAATCTACCCCCAAATTCAGGGCGTTACAAACCTATCCCCTTAAAAGAATCTCTCCCTCGAGATTCAAGGTTGGTTAGCAAAGAACTCAGGGTATTTAGCCATCAGATCTTCTTCACGCTCCCAAGTTGCCTCTTCTTCGAAGTGATGACCCCATCTGACTTTGCACATTCTGATAGTCTTCCTTCGAGTGACTCTGTCTGTAGTCTCAATGATTTGCGTTGGCTTCTCAATGTAGGTCAAGTCCTCCTGGACTTCAAGACCTTCCACTGGCAACTTCTCTTCTGGCACACGCAGACATTTCTTCAACTGAGACACATGAAAGACATTATGCACAGCAGACAAACTTTCTGGCAGACTGAGCTGATAGGCCACTTCTCCACGCCTCGCGAGAATCTGATACGGACCAATATAGCGGGGTGCTAGCTTGCCTTTGACTCCGAATCTTCTGACTCCTCTGATCGGTGACACTTTCAGATAGACAAAATCTCCAACCTTGAAACTCAGCTCTCTTCTCCTTGTGTCTGCATAGCTTCGCTGCCTTGATTGCGCTATCTTCAGATTCTCTCGAACCATCTTGATGTTCTCTTCAGCTTCAACCAGAATGTCTGGCCCGAACACTTGCTTTTCTCCAGGCTGATCCCATTGCAATGGAGTTCTACAACTCCTCCCATAAAGCGCCTGAAATGGTGACATCTTCAAGCTGGCCTAGTAACTGTTGTTATAGGAGAACTCTGCAAAAGGCAACCTCTTATCCCATCCGGACTGATCTTGCAACGCATAGGCTCTCAACATGTCTTCAAGGATTTGATTGGTTCTTTCGGTCTGACCATCTGTCTGCGGATGATAGGCTGAACTGAAATTCAGATGTGTACCCAAAGCTTCATGCGACTGCTGCCAGAAATGAGAGGTGAACTGCGTTCCTCTGTCTGACACTATCTTCTTTGGCACACCATGAAGACAAACAATCCGAGACATGTACAACTCTGCCAATACTGCATTGTTGTAGTTGGTCTTGACTGGTATGAAGTGGGCTAACTTGGTTAAGCGGTCCACTACTACCCAAATAGAATCGTAGCCGGCTCGAGTGTGAGGCAATCCGACTATGAAATCCATATCGATTTCATCCCATTTCCACTGAGGAATTTGCAACGGTTGCAACAATCCAGCCAGTCTCTGGTGCTCTGCCTTGATCCGTCGACAGCTATCACACATAGCCACATGCTCTGCGATTTCCCTCTTCATTCCGTACCACCAGAACTTTTTCTTCAGATCCTGATACATCTTCTCACTTCTAGGGTGTATCGAATAAGCTGTCTCATGAGCTTCCTTGAGGATCAACTCCCGAATAGACTGGACATTGGGAACACACAGGCGGTCCTTGAACCATATCACACCTTCTGCATCTTCCCGAAAATCTTTGCCTCTGCCGTCTAGAATCAGTTGCCAAATTTCAATGATCTTCTCATCATTCTTCTGTGCTTCTTTGATTTCCCACTCTAAGGTGGGTTCTAACTCAACTGTTACTCCTCGCATATTGTTTAGAAATCTGAGACTCAACCTGTCAAACTCTTTGGCCAACTCATAAGGCATCGGATGAGCGACCATCAAGTTGACCTGACTCTTCCTGCTCAAAGCATCAACCACTATGTTTGCTTTGCCTGGATGGTAATGAATCTCCAATTCATAGTCTTTGATCAACTCTAACCATCTTCGTTGCCTCATATTCAGCTCCGACTGAGTGAATATGTACTTCAGACTCTTGTGGTCTATGTAAACATCACATTTCTGCCCATACAGATAGTGTCTCCATGTCTTCAGTGCGTGAACCACTGCTGCCAACTCTAGGTCATGGATTGGGTAATTCTTCTCATGAACCTTCAGTTGTCGGGACGAGTAAGCTACAACTCTTCCCTCTTGCATCAACACACATATCAAACCAGTGTAACAAGCATCGCAATACACCGAGAAAGGCTTGTGCACATCAGGCAAGACTAAGACAGGCGCTGTAGTCAACTTCTCTTTCAGCGCTTCAAAGGCCTCTTGACATTTCTGGGTCCACTTGAACTCAACCTTGTTGCCTAGCAAAGCTATCATTGGTTTCGCAATCTTTGAGAACCCTTCAATGAATCGCCGATAATATCCGGCCATTCCAATGAAGCTCTTGATTCCTCGGGCATCTGTTGGCACTTTCCAGTTTAGAATGTCTGCCACTTTCTTCGGATCCACAACCAATCCTTCTTTGTTGATTATGTGACCCAAGAACATAACTTCATCAATCCAGAACTCACACTTGCTCAACTTTGCATACAGCTGGTGCTTTCGCAATCTCTGCAATACCATCCTCAAATGATCTGCATGCTCTTCTTCGCTTTGAGAATATATCAGAATATCATCAATAAATACCACCACAAACTTGTCAAGATAATCCATGAATACATTGTTCATTAGATTCATAAAGAAGGCTGGTGCATTTGTCAAACCAAAAGACATCACAGTGAACTCATACAACCCATACTTGGTAATGAATGTCGTCTTCGGAATGTCTGAGGGTCGAATCCTAAGCTGATGATAACCTGACCTTAGATCTATGTTTGAGAACATGCTGGCTCCTCTCAACTGGTCGAACAGATCTTCTATTCTGGGCAAGGGGTACTTGTTCTTGATTGTGACCTCATTCAGAGCGCGATAATCAATACACATCCTTCTGGTACCATCTTTCTTCTCCACGAATAAGACAGGGGCGGCCTAAGGCGAGGTGCTTGGCCGGATGTAACCTTTCTCTGACAGCTCATCAATCTGCTTCTTAAGTTCAACCAGCTCTGGTCCAGATACTCTGTAAGCTCTCTTAAAGATGGGGGCGGTTCCAGGAAGAAGTTCTATGGCAAACTCAACTTTTCGCTCTGGTGGCATACCTGGTAAGTCCTTTGGAAATACATATAGGAACTCGGACACAACCTTGATAATCTCAATTGGGTCTGCTTCACTGCTGTCAACAGCCATCTGATAACAACCTCCTTTCTTTGGCTCGGGTGGGACTAACTCAGTCATCACTTCCTCTCCTAGTGGGGACACCAACTTAATTGTCCTCTTATCACAACTGATAACTGCCTCATACTTATCTAACCAATTCATCCATAGGATGACATCTATTCCCTGAGTACCCATTACTATGAGATTAGCAGGAAATGCTATTCCCCTTATTTCCACCCTTACATTCAAACAAATGCTATCGGCTCGAATTCTACCACCGGCTAAGTCAATTTGAATGGGGGTTGACATGGTAGTTATTGGAAGATTATGTGCTTCTACCCATGATGCAGTAATGAATGAATGCGTTGCTCCAGTATCAAATAACACTTCTGCAATATGGGAGTCGACTGGAAACATACCTACTGTCATGCCGGGGTTTTCCTGAACTGATTCAGCCTCCAAGTGGTTCAGTCTCCCATGGTTGTAGCGTGGCTGAGAGCAGTTGCCTGCTCCAGGCTGAGACACATTTTGCTTTGCTGGGGCATTGGGGCCTGACTGCTGTTGGGCTGCCTTCTTCGGACATTGCATCACCCAATGGCCTTGCTCTCCACAGTGGAAACATGCCCTGCTTCCACCCTAGGCCGATGCTGCTTGACTGTTCTGCTGATTTGCTGGGGCAGGAAGACGAGGTGCCTGCTGATTCTGCCTCTGGAACTGACCTCCTCCTGACTGATTATTCTGGCGATTCTGATGCTGATGCTGAGGATACTGCCTTTGGAACTGCTGCTGCTGAGGTGGACGCTGGTTCTGCCTGAACTGCTGAGGTGGATTGCCTGAGAAACGAGGGCGATTGCTGCTTCCTGGCTGGGGTCCACTGATCTTACGCTTGCGATCCTCCATCTCTTTGCGCTTCCTCTCTGTCATGATTGCTCTGTCAATCAGGTGCTGGAATGTTGGGAAGGTATGATTCATCAGCTGATATTGCAGAGGGTCGATCAAGCCTCTCAAGAAACGATAATGCCGCTTGGCGTCGGTGTTGACATCTTCAGGAGCATAGCGAGACAGCTGCAGAAACCTGTCTCGATACTCACTGATAGACATTGACCCTTGCTTGAGTGCCAGGAACTCCTCCTTCTTCACTGTCATCAGACCTGCAGGAACATGGTTCTATCGGAAATTGCCTCTGAATTCTTCCCAGGTGATGGTGTCGGGGTTGGCATGGGTAGCGAGATAAGACTCCCACCAAGACTGAGTTGCTCCTCTCAACAGACAGGGTCCATACAGAACTTTCTCCCTGTCATCGCACTGAGCGGTGTGCAACTCCCGCTCCACAGTGCGTAGCCAATCTTCAGCATCCATGGGGTCAGAAGAATGAGCGAACGTTGGGGGATGACCTCTCATGAATTCATCACGCTTGTCCTTGGGCATCTGAGGCATCTGAGGCTGAGGTGGTGGCTACTGCTGCTGTTGCTGCTGAATGGCAGCCAGAGTCTGACCGATGGCTTGAACTGCCTACGTCTGCATCAGGAACATCTGCTCGATGGACATCGGGGGCGGGGGTGGCAGCTGTTGTTGCTGGGGTGCCTCATCCTGCTGAGCTGACCGCTCCGGCTGAGCACGCCTTCCTCCTCTGCGCCTGTTTTCTAACATCTGCAGAATGCAACCACACATCAGAACTGATCTTGCAAATCTTGCAGCATAAGAAAAGAGTATAGAATTCTTCCAGAACACTGAATAGATGAACATCTTCACTGATCTCCAACACAGACCAACACAGCTTCTCAGATAAAGAGGAAAGTGGAATAAAAGGCTTCCCAACTAGATAACTAACTTCATTAACATAACAGATAAACCAAAATGCAGGGGATACCCACAGTCTAGTGACAGTCATTACAAAGATCTAACTCCAACATTGTTCATCATAACAAGCATAAAAGCACAGGATAAGCGAACAACCATGTCTAACTAAGACTAACTAACAACAAGACTGAGACTAAGACTAAAACTTCTATATTAAGCATTTATTACAGGATCCAACATTGACGATCTACGGTTCTAAATTTATCTTGGTCCTGCAGTCAGGGTTGCCATACGACTGGTGTCCACGCCGAGGTGAGCGGTACAGGTGCTGAGTCCCGACGGGAGCGGGGGAACCATCATCTAGGTGACGACGTTCCGCGCGCTCAGCCCGCAGCTGGGCGATCTCAGGACGAGCCCTACTCAGCTCGTCTAACGTATGGTCCAGCTCCGTGTTTAGCATGGCGGCTAGGTTGACTGTGCTGCTCAACCTAGGATTGTCCTCACCAACATGTGAGACAATCACGCCTCCTGTGCTGCCAGATGGACGGCGGAGGTAATACTTCAAGTTGAGACCATCAGCTACCCCGCCGAGAACCGAGCAGTAGTGTGAAAGCGCACGCTGTGCGGCATCTTGCATGGCCGCCTCAGCTGAGTCCTGCTCAGAGATGGAATAGTGCTCTGAGCAGATCTCCGCACCCTGGAGACTATTCTCCGGACGGCGCACCAAGCAGGTCGCCTCCCAGCGGTCCGGGTAGACCCCGTGACTGTGCTGGAAGACCACACAGCGATACTTGATGGACCAAGTACGCCGGTCAAGTGCCCGACGTAGCAGGGTGTCGAGCGCGTCATGGAAGTGACACCTGCGAGCAGCGTCGCGAGTGATGGGTCGAGCAACCCATCCTTCCGGCTCCTAGTCAGCAGAAAAGTCGGTGTCGTGGCTCGAGCTGCTGTCACCACCCCCGTCGTCTGGGTCTCCTCCAACAGCTACTCCGGGGGCTAGGGCGCTCAGTGGTGGTGCAGGGGGCGCCTCCTGGGGGAGCTTAGGGGAGCAGCTCCTCACAGACTCTATCTCCTGCTGGAGCGAGAAAGAAGAGCCCTGCTGCTCCTGCTCCTGTCGTTGATGTTCCTGCTCCTCATGCAGGCGGTGGTGCAGCCTCTCCAAGTGGCTGGACTGACCGGTCACTGGACGGCAGAGTGGACGCTCCGCGAGTCGGGAGGGTAAGAAGGGGATGACAGACTTCCGTGCAGTGTGTCTAAGACGAGCCATCTACAAAAGACACCGCAAGCATAAGAGTGAGAACAGAACTAGTATGTCCAGCAAGTTATGAACCATAAATAAAATGAGGAATTAGAGTAAACAAAAAGTTTTTTAGCAAGGTATAATATATAGTAGAATATAGGTTTGGTCGATATGACCAACTTTTGAAGGGATACCAAAGTCAAGGCAGGGACAAAGGTCTATAATCCTTAGAACGACCATTCTACTCTAGGTTAGCGGTCCTACAGTCAGCACGACTTTGATACCACTTATGTCACACCCGGTTTTAGAAGGCAAACCGAATGCGAACCATGTACGTGCCAGGATCAGCAATTCACGTACACAAAAGTTACATAACTAGGCATCATCACACAGTGCTCAAATAATAACATAAAAGGGGAATAATAGTCGATTAAATCATATGTCTGAGACATCCACATAGTCTTTACAATAATCAAAGTGCGAAAACGAAACGTAGATACACGTGGCCTTCACAGGCAGCCGACTGGGGGTTGCCGCTAACCCACGCCTAGAACTCGTCGTAATCTTGGAACTCCTGGAAGTCCCCTTCCACAGCTTCACCTTCTCCTGAGCACTGGTTACAATACTGACAACCTGGGGATGGGGGGGATTTGTTATGTAGAGCAAGGGTGAGTACACATCAACATACTCAGCAAGTATCCTGTTTGGCTGTAGTGGACTAGCTTTATGTGGGGGTAAGTCAAGCAGTTGCTTTTAGTTTGTCAGATTATTATTACTGGTAGAGAAAGCCAAGTTTTAGATTTAACCCACGTTATCAACCCAAACGTACTCCTTTCCAAATGGAAAGAGTACCACTTACCATTACCAGAGTCAGTACCAAGAACCATCAATCTCATTGCCACCTGTAATCCGAACATCTCTGATCAAGTATCACTAATCATTGGAGCTCCCTTGGCTGCTCATAACCGCGAGCATGGCTGATATATCAGTTTCATAACACTCTGCAGAGGTTGCACACTTTACCCACAAGCCATGATTCCCTCTTGCCTCGGGTCGATCAAACCCTTAAACACTACCAAGGTGAATAGGCAGGGTCTCACTACGTAGCCTTTACAAAGATTCCCTGGGGCTGTAGCCACCCGTTAGGTTTCCTAAATGCACCGCACTCCTCCCCAAGGGGCGAACCAAACTTGGCAGAGCGAGCCGCATACACCGAGCCCCATTAACGGCACGACGGCTAAGCGAACTACACCCCGATTCCTCTAATTATTCAGCTAAGGGCATCCCATTCCACTCTCATGGTTGCACTGTTTTCCCGGGCGGTCATCCAATGAATAGGTCCTTACGGAGAGGCACTCGAGAAACCGCTCGAGCCCCCTTGAATGACACAAGTATAACATAATAAAGAAGGGAAACAGCGTATCATTGATAAATCTTATCATGTTCATTGATTAGAGTTGAGCAATAGCATAAAGCTAAACAATAATAATCCAACCCAAATAGGTAAACAAGGACATGGATAACAAAAGCTAGTCAATCCTTAGGTATAACTGTGAAATGCGGGAGGTGAATTAAAGAATGTACAGGACAAAGATAGGTCAAGGGACACTTGCCTCCACCAACCGACTGCTGCTCAGGGGCTTCTCATGCGAGTTCGTCGGGCTCCTCAACCAGATCGTTCTCTATGCGAGCGCAAACATACATACATCCATCCATTTGAATTAGGAAATAAACAGTACACCATACAAGAGAACAGATAGATTGAATATGCATAGAGTATGACATACGATATTGCATTCGCCATGGCTAGAAAAAGAAGAAAGAAGGTCTCGCAGTGGTTAAAGCTATGCTCGAAGCGTATTACGGGTAGATGCATAACTAACCATTACGTGATCTAGTTTCACCTAGTTACACTAACAAGTATTAATCACATGCACTAATAGAATTATAACTATTTTCAATTGATCAACATTAGACGAGATCCAAGATTAGCTACATGAAATAACTAACGTAACCAATTTCTAAATCGAGTTTCTATTTATTGATAGAAATAACGCGATCACTACGCATGGGTTACACGGGGGGGGGGGGGGTAGACGGGTACGTCTAGGGGTAGACGAACACGCCGAGGGCACGACGAGTCGTGCCAAAGCACTGCGCGCTCCACGCGAGCATGTACGCGTAGGGCCGCGTTGCGCGCCGCGAGCGGCAACGCGGCCACGCCGAGGCCGACCGCGCGGGGCCGCGCGCCATAGGCACGCCGGGCCGAGCTCAAGGCCGCGCCGGGGCCGACACGCCGCGGTCGCGCCAGGCAGGGGCAGGGCACGCCGAGGCGGGCAGGATAGGGCACGCCGGGGCGGGCAGGCTGCCGGGGCCGCGCACCGGGCGGGGCGGCGCAGGACGCCGCGCCGCGCAACCACGCCAGGCCACGACGACGGGAGCGGGACGCCGGAGGTGGGCGGACGCGCTGGGCGCGCCATGGCCGGGGCAGGGGGACGGGGCCGGGGCGAGGCGGGACGTCGGGGACGCGTCGGGGCGCCGTGGCAACGCAGGGGAGCTCGCCGGGGCGAGCGGACGCGCCTAGCGCGCCGCGCAAGGAGGGAGGGGGAGGGTTGCGCCGGGGAGGGCGGGCGCGGATGCCATGGCCGGTGAGGCCGGGCCGCGCGCAACAGAGGGCGAGGTCAGGCCGGGGCCACACGCGAGGAAGGGGCAGGGGCGGCTGGGTCGCGCCGAGCGGGCGGGACACCGAGGGAGGGCGAGCGAGGACGAGTCGCGCCACGGCTGAAGCAGGGGGCCGCGCGGGGCACGCCATGGTTGCGCCATGGCCGGTCACGTTGAGGCTGGGACGCGGGGGAGTGGGAGCCGGGACCGGCGGGCCAAGGCCGCCGCGAGCGGGCGCGGGCGAGCGCCATCGTCGCGAGCCGCGCGGGGTGGGGCGCCATGGCCGCGCGCCGAGAGCACGGCGGCGGGCGCCGAGGCAACACCAATCCGAGGGAAGAAGGGGGCGAGGGAGGGAGGGAGAGGGAGGACCGAGGCTCAACGTGGGCGGTCGGACGGCGGGCGGCGTCGGGCGAGCCGGGATGGGGCAGGGGAGGTCGCGCGAGGTGGGGAGGAGAGAGATCGTGCATGTGGGGGGGGGGGGGGGGGGGTTAGGGGAGGGAGAGGGCGATTTTGGGGGGGGGGGCGGCTGGCGGGTGGGCCCCACTTGGTAGGGCGGCGGCTCCAACCGCCCGCATAGGGCATGGCACGCGCGCAGGGGGTGGGCGGCTGGGCCGCAAGGGGGGCTCGGAGCAGGCCGCGGCTGGGCCGCCGAGCCGGCCCAAGGCGGGGGAGGGGGGCGAGCTGGGCCGCGAGGCCGCGACTAGGCTGCCGAGCTGGCTGGGCCACGTGCAGGGGAAATGGGTGAGAAAAAAAAGGGGGGAGTTGGGCCACGCCAAGAAGTCGGCCCAGGGAGAAAGGGGGCCTTTTCTATTTCCCCTTTTTCCTATGAGCTCCAAATTCTCTTTTAATTAATAAACAAATACCCCAATGAAAAACAAGCGAATACACACCAGGAAAGGATGCGTGGTTCGGCATGATGCAACACTCAAAGAAAACAATTCTAGAGTTTACTTACACGAGATCTCGAGCTAAATCTCGCTAGAACTTTGAAAAAGAACAAGGCCTTGCGAGAAGAAAAAGAAAGAGGAAAGGTAACGCCCGAATTTGGTGGGTAAAAAGAAGAAAAAAAATCTACCCCCAAATTCAGGGCGTTACAATAGAGTTCCCCGCTGATCTGATAGTAATGAGTACTCGGGATGTAGACATAGATGTCATCCTAGGGATAAATTGGTTGACCAAGTACCAAGCAAGCCTTAGCTGCGATAAGACGACTGTGTGGTTGGTGTCCTTGTTAGGAGAAGAAGTGTTGGTGGAGTTGGTCTTGTCTGGACCAAGAAAAGAAATCTGTCCCCAGATAACTACCCATAGTGAGGTAGTCAATCCGCTCGAAGTCATCAAGTAGTATCAGAATTCCCAGATGTGTTCCTCGAGGAGTTACCAGGCATGTCACCTGAGAGAAAAGTTGAATTTTCCATAGAACTTATTCCGGGCACCACCCCCATTTCTAAAAGAGCCTACAGAGTGTCCGGACCAGAATTGGTAGAACTCAAGAAGCATATAGACGAGCCGTTGGAGAAGGGCTACATCAGACCCAACATCTCGCCTTGGGCCACCCTAGTATTGTTTGTAGAGAAGAAAGATGGTTCGAAGACAATGTGCATAGATTATAGAATAGAGCTCTAAACGAAGTCTCCATCAAGAACAAGTACCCCTACCCAGAATAGAAGATCTATTTGGTCAGCTGAGAGGAGCCAGTGTGTTCTCGAAGATAGATATGAGATCTGGGTACCATCAGCTCAGGATCCGGCCTTCGGACATAATGAAGACAACATTCATCACCAAGTATGGGCTATATGAGTATACAATCATGTCCTTCAGATTGACTAATGCACTAGCTTTCTTCATGTACTTGATGAACATTGTTTTCACATACTATCTTGACAAGTTTGTAGTAGTGTTCATCGATGATATCCTCGTATATTCTCAGAATGAGGAAGAGCACGAGGAGCATTTGAGGATGGTGTTGTAACAGTTACGGGATTGTCAGTTGTATGGCATGCTGAGCAAATGTGAGTTCTAGATCAGTGAAGTCCTATTCTTGGGTCATATCATAAATCGAGACGGGTTAGTTGTGGATCCGAAGAAAGTGGCAGATATTCTAGACTAGAAAGCATCGAGAGATGTCCGTGGGATCAAGAGTTTCATTGGAATGGCCAGATACTATCGGCGTTTCATTAAAGGTTTCTCCAAGATTGCCAGACCAATGACAGCCCTGTAGGCAAATAAAGTAGAGCTCAAGTGAACCCTAGAGTGCCAAGAGTCCTTTGAAGCATTGAAGAAGAAGTTGACTACAACACCGATGTTGATTCTTCCTGATGTTCACAAGCCATTCTCAGTGTATTGTGATGCTTCTTACACTGGTCTGGGTGTGTGCTAATGCAAGAAGGGAGACTGGTGGCGTACTCATCCTAACAGTTGAAGATTCATGAGAAAAATTACCCCACACACAACCTTGTGGCGGAACCGCCCGAATTATTCCAGCTTAAGTGCCCAAGTCACACCATTAAGGGCAGCAACACACTTAAACAAGAATAACCCCTCAGTCCCTCGGATCTAGTCCGATAAAGCCACTTACCAGGATCGAATACCACTAGCTCACTCGAAGGTGAGGCACAGAGAAATACAATAAATCATAATACCACAAATTTAAGAAGTACCATTAGTGATTACATTATCAGAGTTTTAGAAATAATAACCATAAATTTTAATGCAGCGGATATAACTAACGGAGAAAACCGAGTAACATGGCGAAGCCTGGCCACGCTACTCCTCCTGGTCCTCTCCTGCGGAAGTAGTAACCCACTCGACCATCGATCCCGTTGGCAGGGATGAAGGCCAAGTCACACCATCAACCAAATCAAGGAGGTACGTGCAAAAATTATGCCACAAGCAAGGCGGAGTATACTAATACTCAGCTAGACTTACCCGGTGTGAGGAGTCTACTCCTCTACCTCTAGACATGCAGCTGTTTGGCTGAGGGGTTTGGTTTGCCAAAAGCACTAGCTGAGTCTAAAATCATGTTTTAGCTTTTAAAGTTTTAGTATGATCCTTTTAAACTAGATGTGTACCTAGCTATTCATACATGGTATCAAACATTTTATCAATCAATATCTTTTGCCAATCAACTCATTTCCACTTATTACTCAATGTAGCAGCATGGATCAAGCAGTCTCATTAGCTGCGAGAAGCAGACGATTCGAATCGAGTTTTTTAAACCTTGCAAGGTAAACCTAAACACACGACGTGGCGAGGCACTCCGTCCCCACACACATCAATCGTCCCCATCGATTCCCCATCAACAGAACAGGGCTCACCGCCTTGGCGTACAATGCCTCACTAACCCCGACTGCCGTCGTGCAGTGACCACACTTGTACCCACCATAACCGGAATGGGAGACCATGTCTCAGGTCGAGGAGGGGTAAAGTCTGCTGCCAGGTTCACTCAGGTACTAGGCTTACCGATTTATCATATTTCTCGGCATGTGCTTAGTACGTTCAAACGCTTGACACACGGTACCACACCTTAATCCTTATTCCAATTTCCGTCTTGGAGACGACGCATCCCCATGGACCGTCGTCAACAGACCATCATCATTCCGATATAAAATGGATACAATCAATTCCTGACCTCGCGCGAGTGCTAGAAAAATCACTCGACTTCTATCCAGATCCCTAATTAGTAAAGCAACTACTCGACCTAGCATACTAGTATCCATCTCAAAAGGAATCCTGAGATAATGCATCTAGGGTTTCAGGTAACTCCTACACTTAAGTGCACAGTACAAACCTACAAACATTAAGTGTAGTAAAATAGCATATATAAGTAGGTTATGCATAAAACCGAGGCTTGCCTATAATTTAACACTTAGATAGTGTTTGGTGGGGGGAGGTACTCGCTTGGCGAGCTCCCACTGGTTATGTCCATCATTCTTCAGGTCGTCCACCAACTGCACCTTGTTGTTCGCACCACATTACTTGCACGATCATCATCTCTCGGTCTTAAATGAGATGCAGGATGCACATTTATGAATATGGTGAAAAATATCACAAGACAATGCAAAAACAGACGGTAGCGAACTAAACACTAAATAGAGAGACATCGTGAACAACCACACACACTAGCGCTAGCTATCTACACATCAACGGGCATAACAAGTCAACATTACTGGAAATATGACGATTACTACCTATAATTAACCAACGCAAACACAACATCACATGTACAAGCATTTACCATGTTCACTTTAATCGTTCATTGGCTACTTATGATTAAACTAGTTAAGTACACATAATTTACGATGACTTACACATAGACTGGCTTAGTTAACAAGGAATAGTTACTTAATCTGATTTTACAATTGTTCGCAATACTCTAATGCAAGCATACATCCAAGGGCACACAAGAAAGTGATAGCTTGATCACACTGCTTATTATACTAATCTATTAAGGTTGGTTATTTAGTAATACTCAGATTAGCAGCACAATTATTAGAAATGGTAACATCCCATTAATTTTGTTTCTCGTCCATATAGTGACACTTGCTAAATTGACGTTGATTGAAGCTGATTACTTACTAGACTTCAACAATTTAATTTACTACTTAGGAACGTGCACTAGTTACTTACATATAACCTAATTATATTAGTTACTATCATTGTTACTCATATGCACTTAACACCAAAACAAGCAAGCAGTCACTCAAGACAAACACCACAGAGTAGAGTAATCAATCACATTCAACATGTTTGGGACAGCAGCATAGCAGTTGCTTGTTTCAATTATAACTCACACGTTATTTATCCAAACATGGTGAGCAAATACTCTTTGGAAATCTTATTAAACACTCTATAACTTTGGTATTTTCATCTCAAGGTAATTAAACACTTAATAAGGTTAAATAGTGATACATGACAGTTTTATTTAGATTACTTGCGACTTCAAAAATTCATAACCAGAGACTCATGCATCCAAAACAGGTGATTCTGGACTTTCTGGAAAGCTAATGAAATTTTCTACAAATCATTTATAAACATTTCAAGGTGATCCAATATGCAATTTAGGATAAAAGACATTAGAAGGCTTTGCTGTCCAGAACTGGACAGATTCAGTCTTCACACTTTAAACATCCATAACTTAATCTTCAGATCACCAAAAAGAGTGATCCAAGACTTTTTGGAAAGCTCAGCAAAAGCACTACATAACTTTTATAATCACCAAGAAGTGATTTCATGTTTAACTACATCAAACAATACAGTTTTCAAAATCTGTTTGACACAACAACCAGTTTGTAAAATTCATAATTCCTAAACTGTCAGGCCTATGGCTGTGAAATTTTAACACAACCAAGATAAGAAAAGCATCTACAACTTTCTTATAACGACCATGAACAGATTGTAAAATTAAGTTAGGCAAACAATGCAGTTTCTGAAATATGTACAGAATTTGGACAGATTCAATTACTGAATTTGTAAAAAACATAGCTCCTAAACGATCAGACTTATGCCTGTCAAATTTTAACACCAGCAAGATAATAAAGTTATCTACCACTTTTCTATAGTACATATCTACAGAAAACACAATTTGGTTCACCAAACATACAACACGGGAAAATCACTGCGTGCAGTCCAAAACAACAACTAATAATTTTCAGCCTCTATTTACTTCAAGAATTGCCGCGTTTTAGAGACTTGAATTATTCTAACACTTTACCATCCGTTAGAGTTAAAACAATCATATTAGGATCAACAAGTAGACTTACTAATTTTATACGAGTTATTTCGTGCACTAGAATTACCTTATACCATTAACAACGTATTCACCAAAATAAAACACTTCGGCGCAAATGTCCGACATCACACAAAATCATGATGAAGAACTATTAATATTTATCTTTAGAACACCATGACATAACCATTAAATCTCTAATTAGTTTTAAGGTGTAACTCAAGCATTCCATGAAACATGCATGATTTTGTTTTCTTCTAATTTTTCACTAACTCTTGTAATTATAAAAGGGGTGTTATTTTAGCACCATATGAAACTATCTAATTTGGGGCTGAAATTTTTATGAGGTATAGGTAATGACAAATCATGACTAATGTATAAATTTTACATGCTCAGATTTTATATTTTATTTACTACAAAAATAACAAATTATTAATGCAATAAAGCATGTGAGAGCAAGTTAAATCTAAAACTAATTATTTTCTGTGGATGCATGACCATATTAAGTTTTCTTAGGCCAATATAATACCATGCAAGGACAGTGGAACACCATTTTCCATTTTTACAGTCAGACATTATTTATAAACCATTTAAAACTACCTAAGGTGCATTAAACAAGTTAAATCACTAACTTAATCATACATGCACCACAATTTATGACATTTTTACCAGTCACCAAGCATCACACCAAGAGTCTACTGTAAAAATGTCAACCTATTTGGAGCAATAGAGCTACAGATCCAAAAACAGCAAGCAAAAACAATCATTTTTTCCTATTTAACGTGTTTTAATTAACACACCAAGAAAACAGTGAACAACATATAAGTTTTATATTTTTCCTTGATGGAGTATGACAACATCTAACTAAAAAAACAGGTTTCATCATTTTTGGATTTTTATAATTAAAATTATGGAGAGAAGCAAGTTCGTTTATTCTCTAAACCAGTTTTTAAATACGAATTTCTACAGAAAAACGTTTCCACTAAAACATAAAAACATATAGATCCAATAGTTAGAGAATTTCATAAGGAAGCCAACAAAACAAATTTCGTGATTTTTGGAGCTCCGAAACTCAAGATATGAATTTTAGAATACAACACAAAAATCTGCAACTTTGTATACTCACATATCGCCTTGGGCCCACTTGTCATAGACTCAGGGGTCTTCTTCTACCTTGGACCTGAACGTGAGCACACCGGTTTGCTGCAGGTTTGAGGGCTCCATGACCATGGGAAGGGATCCTCGCTGCTGCCATGGGAGAAGAGAAGAGAGGGATGGCTCCACAGCAGCGCACCAAGGAGAGCCTGAGCAGAGGGGGAGAGATGGCGTGGGGGAAGAGAAGGGAGAGGGCAGGGGCTGCCATTTATAGAGCCAAGCTCTGGACACGTCAGTAAGCTGCAGCAGGTGGCAGGTGCTACAGTGACAACATTGGACGGCATGTTTTGACATTTTCTGCTTGGAATCGGATCTTGGTTGCTGCACAAAATATCTTCCTTGATCTACACTCTACAATTTTTGTACAAAACTTAAGGTGATTCGGGCACTGGTTAGAGAGTTATAGACCCATAAAATTTGGTTTGTCAGTGGTTAGAAATCAGTGGAAACTGGTGAAAACTGAGTGTCAAAGCATATCAAACGGAATCGGATGAATGCCATCTTTTAATATATTGTGCCCCTATCATTTATTAACAACTTTTATATTTAGAAAAACTTGAGTTGTTCAACAAAAATTTGGGAACGCGAGACGTCGACCCGAACGATGCTGATTTCAGACTTAGAAGAATTCGAATCCTGAAATCAGATTTTTATTCTGTCTTGATGGCACTGTTTGAGATACTTAGAAATTGAATCAAGGCTTGATTTAAATATAAAATTTGTTGTATAACACAGGTTCTACAACTTTATTAAAGGTCAAACCTCATATCTTGAATATAAATAAAAGTTTCACTTTGGTCAAGGTAGTATCATTATAAAGCTCTCAATTTTATTTTTAAGGCAATCAGACTATTTTCTTGACATTTTCTTGGCATGGACCCTCAATAACTTTTGTTGTAAAGTTTATATAGAGTGTTTTGGAAAGGTTAACATAACTTGGTTGAATGTCTAAATTTGCTTTTACTTAATCGAGCAGTTTTAAGCAAGCGTATGATTTATAATTTCATACAAATATTTGGTTCAAACTTTGAGAAATCTTTAGAATACACTTGATAGATAGAGATGAATGATGACATAAATATAACAAGCTGAATTGCATAAGAAATAATTAGAGGTTGACATAATAGAGATTCCGCTGGAGAATGCGGATTCAGACATAGTTCGGATAACATCACAACTGTCGAGAGTCCGGATAAAAGAGTCTGGACGGGAGTTGTGAGACGAGATTGACTTTCAAATTTGCCTTTGCTCCGAGAAATAAAAGTTTTAACAGGCTCCAAATTTAGATGTTCTTGAGATCGAATAATTCCAAATTTGGTGAAACTTTCATGAGTACCTTGATAAATGTGATAAAGAGACAGAAATTTTCACTGAGCATCCGAGATTAGGATAAATCTCCCGACGTAACACGAAATAGACACCTGGGGTGTCACAAACCTGAAATTAGCAGTAGTGGTTCATGCATTGAAAACCTAGAGGCACTATCTATATGGGCAAAAGTGTGATGTTTACACGGACCACAAGAGTCTTAAGTATATATTCACCCAGTAAGAGTTAAACATGAGGCAGCGGAGATGACTAGAGTTGATCAAAGACTATGAGCTGGAGATATATTATCACCCAGGCAAAGCTAATGTGGTTGCAGTTGCTTTGAGCAGGGAGATCCAAGTCAACATGATGGCCGCTCGCCCGATGCCATATGAACTTGCGAAGGAATTCGACAGGCTAAGTCTTGGATTTCTAAACAGCACCCAGGGAGTGACAGTTGAGGTAGAACACACTCTAGAACGAGATATCAATGAGATTCGATAGCTAATCCTAGATGGGAAACACAAGGATTTCCGAGAAGACGCAGAAGGCATTGTATGGTTCAAAGATAGGTTGTGTGTTCCCTACATCAAATTGATTCGGGAGCTGATTCTCAAGGAAGCCCATGAGACAGCTTATTCCATACACCATGGAAGCGAAAAGATGTACTAAGACCTGAAGAAAAGATTTTGGTGGTACGGTATGAAAAGGGAGATTGCGGAGTGAAAGTCGTCTAGAGTGGGGTGAATAGGCGAAACCTGAAAATTATAAACTTTGAACACGCACTTTACCCGGTGTTAGGATTAGAATAAATCGGAGTGCGGAAGATAGTTTTTCATGCTATGAGTTGCTCAATCAATGCGGATAACTTTGGGAGCAAACTCAAAACAATGTGAGCAAGCGAACTTTTAGTGAGAGGGGAGAGGGAAGAAACAAATCAAATGGTGAAGAAAATCCATTGTTCGAAAAGTCATCGCAGTATGATCAACCAGAGAACCTCCCTATACTATGTAGCGATACCTCCCCGTTTGTCCCTTTCGGATAAGGTAATCACTCCCTTACTTTCCTAATTAATTGGCCAAGGGTGTCTCATTCCACCTCGTGGTAGAACTGTTGTCTCGAGTTAAGCTCCATGTTCCAATTAACAAAATGATCTTATTATGGCGGATCCTCCGAAATTATACGGCCCACATGCAGTTGTCCTTGTCCAAAAGACCTTAGACAGAGCTATGCATGTGTGCCAGATAACTTAACAGGATCGGTTCGAGTATCCCAGGGACCCCAGATAAACCACTTGCAACTAAGATCACAAGATTAAGTAAACACAAATCACACACCAAAATTTTGCAGCGAAATTTTATTACAAAAGATTACAAATTACAATAAGTTTACAATGTACATAATTGGAGTGGTTATAATTGTGATTCAAAATGGTAGAATTTTGAATATATATTTATGAGTTTTTAATACATGCTAGCTTAAGTGACACTCCTCAAGAGGGAAGAATAGGAGAGATACTTATACATATAGAAGGCTGAGCCCACTGACACTTAGCACCATCCACAGCAGCACAAGTTTATTACCTGCAACAACTTGGGTTCAAAGAACCCTGAGTACGAAGGTACTTTCGCAAGTCTTAACCGACTAAAGAAAAAGACTCGAAGGATATGCTAGCTTTTAGGAATCAAGGTAAGGCTAAGCAATAACCAAGGACTCGTTTTGCAGAAAAGCTTACTAATAGTGGATCCTTAAGCCATCTTTTAATTATCAAGTTAAGTTCTTACTTGATTCTAGATTTGCCTAATCTAGATCATTCACTTGTCCTGATCTAGCTTCCTTTTGGCCAATTCTTGTTTCCCTTATTAACTATGATGCAAGGCAGTGACCAAGTCTTCATATCCGAGAAGTAACGGCGATTCCAATCACTTTATACCCAGCTAGGGATCTCCAACCACATGATATATGTAGCACTTAACCCTTTCATATCCCTTTCATATGTCAACCGTTCCCATGGATCCTCCAAAACGTGAACCGGTCCGAGCCACACACCGACTCATTTCTCGATCAGCAAGCCTACAACAAACGGTTCTTAATCAACACAGGTAGAGCACTACACCGACTCATTTCATGATGCAAGCCACCCACCCAGTCTCATATTAATTAACTAGCTCAAGTTCTTTCACACATAACAATAACCAATGATCAAAATAAGTTTCAAGACCTTATCTCATTAAGCAGGGCTAAGCAACACTAGTTTTTCATAAAACAAGTATCAAGTAATGATTATTCAAATACTCAATGATGGTAATGCAGTAATTTGGTTAGTCACACAACTCCTATCACCTAATGCATCATCAAAGGTGATAAAATTTTTATAACAACAAGGAAGGTGGGAAATGCACTAGGCTTGGGGCTTGCCTTTTGTTGCAGTGAAGACCAAATGATAAAGAAATAAAATGTGACAAGCCTTTTGGGGGATAACCAGCCTCCCGAAAATTGCTTGACCAAGCGATCGATTCACCGAAAACGTGATCTACACGTAGAGTAAAGATGCTTGCTATGATTATGATGCGATGATACAATGAATACATGTGCAATGTGAAAAATTTAATTGATAAACCCCCTGAGTACAACTTTCCATCACGAAGAAGTTGCACTCAACAACCGACACAACCCTAAATGATCTCCCAACCAGATTACTAAGGTTTTCAGGCAACCTCAGAGGCGGGTCCCGAATTAACCATGGTCGGCGTTCCATGGACTTCATAAAATTCCCAAAAAAAATAAGTGCATCAATCTATTCATCTCACTAGTCCCATGAAGTTATTTATCTTTCTCGGAGTAAAAGATATTTTAGTTAAGTGAGATTTAGATAACTCTCAGAACATGCTCCAATTCAAACCAAACTTTTCTGAGAACTATTATAATTTTACATAATACCAAAGCTGAGTCAAGATCCACAAAACAGCGATGATTCGTACTCAAGCCTTATGCCAACACCTAGCGGGCGACGTACGAAACTTCACATTTCTACACAATCTAACTCCTTCCTTTTTCTCATTTCCACAATCATACAACTACTAACCACTATCTGAAAGTCGCCTAGAGGGAGGTGGATAGGCGAAAACTGAAATTTACAAACTTTAAGCACAACTACAAGTCGGGGTTAGCGTTAGAAATAAAACCGAGTCCGAAAGAGAGAATGAAAACAAATCACAAGCAAATGAAGAGAGTGACATGGTGATTTGTTTTACCGAGGTTCGGTTCTTGCAAACCTAATCCCCGTTGAGGTGGTCACAAAGACCGAGTCTCTTTCCACCCTTTCCCTCTCTCAAACGGTCACTTAGACCGAGTGAGCTTCCTTCCTTGATTTCCCGGGTCACATAGACCCCGCAAGGACCACCACACAATTGGTGTCTCTTGCTTCGCTCACAAGGATTTGAGAGTAAGAATTAGAGAAAGAAGAAAGCCAACCAAGCAACAAGAGCAACAAAAGAACACAAGTCGATCTTCTCACAAGTCCTAAAAACTAGAGTTGAATTGTGGACTTTGATTTGATCAGAGGCTTTGATTTGTGTCTTGGAGTGTTGTGTATTGCTCTTGTATTGAATGAGGAGTAGTGAATGATTGGATGTCTTGAATAGAGGTGGTTGGGGGGTATTTATAGCCCCAACCACCAAAACAACCGGTGAGGAGGGCCACTGTCGATGGGCGCACTGGACAGTCCGGTGCGCCAGCCACGTCACCCAACCGTTAGGGTTCTGACGGTTTCGACCGTTGGAGCTCTGACATCTTGGGGCACCGGACAGTCCGGTGCTGCACCGGACAATCACTGTTCATTGTCCGGTGCGCCTTCTGGCGCTGCTCTAAATCTGCATGAACTGTCCGCACATTGTTCACGTTGTTAGTCGACCGTTGAAGTCGACTGTTGCGCAGGCGATCGTTACTCCACTTGGCACACCGGACAGTCTGGTGACCCACCGGACAGTCTGGTGAATTATAGCGGAGCGCGGCCTCAGAAACCCGAAGGTGAAGAGTTTGAAGTCGATCCACCCTAGGGCACCGGACACTGTCTGGTGCGCCAGACCAGGGTTCATTTCAGTTTCTTTTGCTCCTTTCTTTTGAACCCTAACTTAGTCCTTTTTATTAGTTTGTGTTGATCCTTTGGCACCTGTAGAACTTGTAATCTAGATCAAACTAGTTAGTCCAATTATTTGTGTTGGGTAATTCAACCACCAAAATCATTTAGGAAAAGGTTTGACCCTATTTCCCTTTCACTCTCCCCCTTTTTGGTGATTGATGCCAACACAAACCAAAGCAAACATATAAGTGCAGAATTGAACTATTTGCATAAGGTAAATGCAAAGGTTGCTTGGAATTAAACCAATTTATACTTTCATCATAGATGTGCATGGATTGCTTTCTTTCTTTTAACATTTTGGACCACATTTGCACCACTTGTTTTTTTTGCAAATTCTTTTGGAAAATCTTTTCAAAGTCTTTTTGCAAATAGTCAAAGGTACATGAATAAGATTTCGAGAAGCATTTTCAAGATTTGAAATTTTCTCCCCCTGTTTCAAATGCTTTTCCTTTGACTTAAACAAAACTCCCCCTTAATGAAATTCTCCTCTTACTGTTCAAGAGGGTTTTAGATATCAATTTTGAAAGAGGGTCATACCAATTTGAAATTATATCAAAAATAAGATACCAATTGAAAAACTTCTTTAATACCAATTGAAAGACTGCTTTTTTAAAAAACTTTTTGAAATTGTTGGTGGTGCGGTCCTTTTGCTTTGGGCTAATACTTTCTCCCCCTTTGGCATGAATCGCCAAAAACGGATACTTTGTGAGTGAAATATAAGCCCTCTTTACTTTCTCCCAATGGTATAAAAACAAATATGAGTGAAGATTATACCAATGTGGAGAGCGTTGCGGAGTGACGACGAAGGGTAAATAATACCAATAGAGTGGAGTGGAAGCCTTGTCTTTGCCGAAGACTCCATTTCCCTTTCAATCTATGACTTAGTATGAAATACACTTTGAAAAGACATTAGTCATAGAGATAAAAGAGATATGATCAAAGGTACATAAATGAGCTATGTGTGCAAAGTATCAATCAAAGTTCCGAGAATCAAGAATGTTTAGCTCATTCCTAAGTTTGGTAAAGGTTTTCTCATCTAATGGTTTGGTAAAGATATCGGCTAATTGTTCTTCGGTGCTAACATAGCCTATCTCGATATCCCCCTTTGTTGGTGATCCCTCAAAAAGTGATACCGAATGGCTATGTGCTTAGTGCGTCTGTGTTCAACGGGATTATCCGCCATGCAGATTGCACTCTCATTATCACATAGGAGAGGGACTTTGCTCAAGTTGTAGCCATAGTCCCTAAGGGTTTGCCTCATCCAAAGCAATTGCGCGCAACAATGGCTTGCGGCAATATACTCAGCTTCGGCGGTAGAAAGAGCTACTGAATTTTGTTTCTTTGAAGCCCAAGACACCAGGGATCTTCCCAAGAACTAACAAGTCCCTGATGTGCTCTTCCTATCAATTTTACACCCTGCCCAATCAGCATCTGAATAGCCTATTAAATCAAAAGTGGATCCCTTAGGGTACAAAAGACCAAACTTAGGTGTATGAATTAAATATCTCAAGATTCTTTTCACGGCCCTAAGGTGAACTTCCTTAGGATCGGCTTGGAACCTTGCACACATGCATACGGAAAGCATAATATCCGGTCAAGATGCACATAAATAGAGTAGAGATCCAATCATCGACCGGTATACCTTTTGATCTACGGATTTACCTCCCGTGTCGAGGTTGAGATGCCCATTGGTTCCCATGGGTGTCGTGATGGGCTTGACATCCTTCATTCCAAACTTGGTAAGTATTTCTTAAATGTACTTGGTTTGGCTGATGAAGGTGCCCTCTTGGAGTTGCTTCACTTGAAATCCTAGAAAATACTTCAACTCCCCCATCATAGACATCTCAAATTTTTGAATCATGATCCTACTAAACTCTTCACAAGTAGATTTGTTAGTAGACCCAAATATGATATCATCAACATAAATTTGGCATACAAACAAATCATTTGCAATAGTTTTAGTAAAGAGAGTGTAACACCCCAGGTGTTACCCAAGGCCCTGACCCCCTACTTACACTTATGACTTGTTATCACATGTGTTTAAGTGGAGGAGAAGGAGCACCAAAACCTTGGAAATTTGGGTTTAACTAAAGAAGGTTCATGACAAAAGCATTACCCAAACATTTTATGCAATGGTCACCTTGGACAAAAGAGGAACAAACCCTAGAACCCCTTAAAGCACTAGACCTCCAAGCAAGAGATTAGTGGGAAAGATAATCAAATGACAAATTCTTGTTTTTAACTCTTAACCAAAGTTTAAGTACACTAATGTATCTACAAAAACAGTAAGGGTGACATTACAAAAAGGCCCCTTAAAGACCCCAAATCAATTCATTAAGTAGAGAGCACACTAGAGCTCTCCACTTTTCTCTAAGTCCAAAATCAACCCTAAGCTAAAGATCAGAGGTGTTCACCTAGTTAATGGTGCCAAAACCACTTGGTCTGAATATCAAAAAGCAGCCAAACTACCTAAGAAACCCACTGGAAAAATTTGAACCCGAGCCAAAACCATTTGACACGATTTGACATCCCTTTTGTCTCGGGGTGAATAGTGTGACAACCCCGATTTGGCGTCCGCATATCTTCTGAACTAGGGCGTATCTTCCATCGGAACTCACATATAAGAGCTAGCCCTAGGTTCCAGGAAGAGATCGGCGCAAGACTCATGGCAAGATTCGCACGTTTGCGATCTCTGCAGACGTTTGAATAGAGGCAGAAACAAACGCCCACGTGTTCGACGCTCGGCCCTGCGCGCACCGCGCCGCGCCAAGCCAATCCTGTGCCCCCGCCCGTGCCAAAAAAGCCAGCCAAGGCTTCAACCGTACACCCCCGCTCTCTCTCAACCCCACCGGAGCGCCAAATCACCAGCGTTTGCTCTGTGCACGGCGTGCCAGCAGCCGCCCGAGACCCGACCACCGTAGACCGGCCAACCGAACCATTCCCCGCCCCGTCCGACCCTTGAGAGAGTCTCCATGTGTCTCGGTGAAGCTCCCAGAG
The DNA here is from genome assembly GCF_902167145.1 of Zea mays. Classification (NCBI taxonomy): domain Eukaryota; kingdom Viridiplantae; phylum Streptophyta; class Magnoliopsida; order Poales; family Poaceae; genus Zea; species Zea mays. Next base: position 131,450,263 of record NC_050100.1, on the reverse strand, counting down.
CCAGGAATCGAACTCTACCTCGCCGGAGACACCGGATCAACGTTGTCGGGCTTCACCAGATCGCCGGCGTACGTAGACCGAGCTCCACAGTGAGTCTTTCTTCGATTCCTTGCACGGTCGACTCCTTAACACCCCATGAAGCTCCATGTGCCCTTGGATTGAACCCTACCGCCGTGAGCAGACTAGAACACACACCGCCAACGAGCCCGACTGCCTGCACACATGGCCCGACCGACTCCGACCATCACCGACGACGAGCCGTACCTCGACGTGACCGCAAGGTCTTCCCGGAGCTAACCCTGCCCTTCACCGGACCTCCCTCGCCGCCGGTAAGCCGCGCCGCCCTGTTTACTTCCGCTGGTACTGTTTATAAGGGGGGAGGGACCTCGGGGAAGAAGGAAAAGAAGTCAGGGGGGTTTTGAATGGTTAGAGACTCAGGTGAATAGTTGCGCAGGGGCATAAGTGAAAGAACTAGTTTAGGAGAAGCCCAGGGTCCTCGGTGTAAACTGGTTTTTCAGAAAACCTTTAAAACATTATTCATTTAAATACAAACAGAGCTTATAAAATCCATAACCTCAGTTTTATTCAACCAAACTTAGTCAAACCAATTTTGCTAGGTTTCGAATAATGTGAACTGCTTAGGAAAAATACAAAAACCCCTAAGTATTGCAGAAGATTTCAAAGTTTTGATTTAAATAGTAATCTGACCAAAAGCTAAATGAAAGAGGGAAAAATAGCTACATTGTTAGACTCGGGTTAAGAAAAATCAAAGAAGTACTTAACCACTCCCTAATCTGTTTAAAAATGGTACACCCCTCAGTACACCAAATTAAGGCAGGGTTTACCGTTTAAACTCATTTTGGCCCAAAGTTAAGTAAATTAGAAAAGGTAGTTTAAAAGAAGAACCAGGGGGCAACCCCATTTTTGCTAGCTCACTTATCCAACATAGTTCACTGGAAAATTTTGTTAGACCCTCTGTTAGTACAAAAGAAATGCACTATCTTTTATTTTGTGAAAACAATGAAAACTTAGAAAAACCTTAGAAAAATAATTCTGAGAAGAAACCACCCCAAATATTGGGATAACTCATAATATGTTATTAAGAATCTAGGAAAAATGTAAGTTTTGTTGTTTGACATTTTTCAAATAGCAAGTTAGTTATAAGTACCTTTTTGGCATTAAACTTTAGAAAATTACAACTAAATATCCAGTAGGCCTTTTTCGGTGATGTTTAACACAAAGACCTATTATTCCCTAGGAATCTTGGCAAAAATAAATGTTGAACTCGAAATTCCACAGAAACTAGAGCTATAGTGTAAGTGCCCTCTTACCCTTACTTTTATTAATTTTGCACAAGTAGTATTTTAATTAATTTCAACCTCAAATTTTTAGATTAACCCACAGAGGTAAAAGTTTACCCACTGTAATTTTTATAACATTTTTGGAAAATGTTAACTGACCAGGGTAGTTCAAAAATGCTTAATAAGAAGCACAATAGAAAGAGAAAGGGAATTTTGGGAGAAATAGATAATGTACAACCAAAACCTTCCAAGGATCTCATGGAACATAAAAATATAATTAAAGAGTGTAAGTTCATTCAAATCCCAAAGGCGAAGGTATAAAACCCTTAAGTATACCCAAAGGAAACCCTAAAGTACCACTAAACTTAGTACTGCTTTACTGTGCATAGCTTTTACAAATTACCCTGTCATTAATATGCATCTATCTTATTCATTGCATCCGATAGACTGTAATCTCACTGATGGGGAGTACATCCTCGTTCCGGAGCAAGGAGTTGCTCAGGAGGTAGCCCAGGAGCCAGCACCAGAGCCTGCCATCGAGGATCTGCCTGCCCCAGCCTTTGAAGGCAAGCCCCGGTTTTATGCATAACCGTTTATATATGCTATTTTACTACACTTAATGTTTGTAGGCTTGTACTATGCAATTAAGTGTAGGAGTTGACTAAAACCTTAGCTGCTTGAACTCAGGTTTTCCCTTATGATGAATACTAGTATGCTAGGTCGAGTAGTTGCTTTACTAATTAGGGATCTCGGTAGAAGTCGAGTGATTTTCCTAGCACTCGCGCGAGGTCAGGACTTGATTGTATCCATTTTTATATCGGAATGATGATGGTCTGTGGACAACGGTCCGTGGGGATGCGTTGTCTACGAGACGGAAATTGGAATAAGGATTAAGGTGTGGTACCGTGTGTCAAGCGTTTGAACGTACTAAGCACATGCCGAGAAATATGGTAAATCGGTAAGCCTAGTACCTGAGTGAACCTGGCAGCAGACTTTACCCCTCACGCGACCTAAGACGTGGTCTCCTATTCCGGTTATGGTGGGTACAAGTGCGGTCACTACATGACGGCAGTCGGGGTCAGTGAGGCATTGTACGCCAAGGCGGTGAGCCCTGTTCTGTTGACAGGGAATCAATGGGGACGGTTGATGTGTGTGGGGACAGAGTGCCTCGCCACGTCGTGTGTTTAGGTTTACCTTGCAAGGTTTAAAAACTCGATTCAAATCGTCTACTTCTCGCAGCTAATGAGACTGCTTGATCCATGCTGCTACATTGAGTAACAAGTGGAAATGTGTTGACATTGGCAAAAGATGTTGATTGCTAAATGTTTGATACCATGTATGATTAGCTAGGTACACATTTAGTCTTAAGAGAGTCACACTAAAACTTGAAAAGCTAAACTTGATTTTAGACTCAGCTTGTGCTTTTGGCAAACCAAACCCCTCAGCCAAACAGCTGCATGTCTAGAGGTAGAGGAGTAGACTCCTCACACCGGGTAAGTCTAGCTGAGTATTAGTATACTCAGCCTTGCTTGTGGCATAATTTTACAGGTTCTCTGGAGGACATGGTTGCTGGAGTGACTTGGCCGTCCATCTTGCCACCGGGTTGGACAGTCAAGTGGGACCCTACCTCGGCAGAGGAGGAGAAAGAGGAGTGATGGGCCAGGCTTCCCCATCCCTCTGTTTATTTATCGTTAGTTATATTCCGCTGCAACCCGAATAATGATCACTGCTTTTGTTAAACTCCGATGATGTTGTAATAACTTTTAATATTCCTGAATGTATGGTTTTATGTTTTATTGTATTTGCTCTGTGCCTCACCTTCGAGTGAGTACGTGGTACTTGATCCTGTTAGTGGCCTCGTCGGACTAGATCCGAGGGACTGACGTCTTATTCCTATTTAAGTGTGGTCTAGCCTTTAAGGTGGTACTTAGGCACTTAAGTTGGAATAATTCGGGTGGTTCCGCCATAGAGAGTAGGATCAGCTTTGCCAACTTTGAAGCCATTAGTGATAAGGAAATCTCTTAGGCATTCATACCATGCTCTTGGGGCTTGCTTGAGCCCATAAAGCGCCTTTGAGAGTTTATAAACATGATTAGGGTACTCACTATCTTCAAAGCCGGGAGGTTGCTCAACATAGACCTCTTCCTTGATTGGTCCATTGAGGAAGGCACTCTTCATGTCCATTTGATAAAGCTTGAAGCCATGGTAAGTAGCATAGGCAAGTAATATGCGAATTGACTCAAGTCTAGCTACGGGTGCATAGGTTTCACCGAAATCCAAACCTTCGACTTGTGAATATCCCTTGGCTACAAGTCGAGCTTTGTTCCTTGTCACCACACCATGCTCATCTTGCTTGTTGCAGAATACCCACTTGGTTCCTACAACATTTTGGTTAGGATGTGGAACAAGATGCTATACCTCATTCCTCGTGAAGTTGTTGAGCTCCTCTTGCATTGCCAACACCCAATCTGAGTCTCTCAGTGCATCCTCTACCCTGTATGGCTCAATAGAGGAAACAAAAGAGTAATGTTCACAAAAATGAGCAACTCGAGATCGAGTTGTTACCCCCTTATGAATATCACCGATGATGGAGTTCACGGGGTGATCTCTTTGAATTGCTTGGTGGACTCTTGGGTGTGGCGGCCTTTGAACCTGTACTTCTTGATCATCTTCCTTATCTTGATCATTATCATCTCCCCTTGATCATTGTCCTCCTCTTGAGGTGGCTCATCCTCTTGATCTTCATTGTCATCATCTTGAGCTTGATCCACATCTTGGGTTGATGGAGATGCTTGCATGGAAGATGACGGTTGATCTTGTGCTTGTGGAGGCTCTTCGGATTCCTTAGGACACACATCCCCAATGGATATGTTCCTTAGCGCAACGCACGGAGCCTCTTCATCATCTAGCTCATCAAGATCAACTTGCTCTACTTGAGAGCCATTAGTCTCATCAAACACAATATCACAAGAAACTTCAACTAGTCCAGTGGATTTGTTGAAGACTCTATATGCCCTTGTGTTTGAGTCATAACCAAGTAAAAAGCCTTCTACAGCCTTAGGAGCAAATTTAGATTTTCTACCTCTTTTGATAAGAATAAAACATTTGCTACCAAAGACTCTAAAATATGAAACATTGAGCTTTTTACCAGTGAGGAGTTCGTATGATGTCTTCTTGAGGATTCGGTGAAGGTAGAGCCGGTTGATGGAGTAGCAGGCAGTGTTAATCGCCTCAGCCCAAAACCTGTCCGGAGTCTTGTACTCATCAAGCATGGTCCTTGCCATGTCCAATAGAGTTCTATTCTTCCTCTCCACTACACCATTTTGTTGAGGTGTGTAGGGAGAAAAGAACTCATGCTTGATGCCCTCCTCCTCAAGAAAGCTTTCAATTTGAGAGTTTTTGAACTCTGTCCCATTGTCGCTTCTTATCTTCTTGATCCTTAATCCGAACTCGTTTTGAGCCCATCTCAAGAATCCCTTTATGGTCTCTTGGGTCTAAGATTTTTCCTGTAAAAGGAATACCCAAGTGAAGCGAGAATAATCATCCACAATTACAAGACAGTACTTACTCCCGCCGATGCTTATGTAAGCGATCGGGCCGAATAAATCCATGTGGAGTAGCTCAAGTGGCCTGTCGGTCGTCATGATGTTCTTGTTTGGATGGTGGGTACCAACTTGCTTCCCTGCTTGACCTGCGCTACAAACCCTGTATTTCTCAAAATGAACATTGGTTAGTCCCAAAATGTGTTCTCCCTTTAGAAGTTTGTGAAGATTCTTCATCCCAACATGGGCTAGTCGGCGATGCCAGAGCCAACCCATATTAGTCTTAGCAATTAAGCAAGTATCGAGTTCAGCTCTATTAAAATCAACTCAGTATAGCTGACCCTCTAATACTCCCTTAAATGCTACCGAATCATCACTTCTTCTAAAGACAGTAACACCTATATCCGTAAAAAGACAGTTGTAACCCATTTTGCATAATTGAGAAACTGAAAGCAAGTTTTAATCTAAAGATTCTACAAGAAAAACATTGGAAATGGAATGGTCAGGAGATATAGCAATTTTACCAAGTCCTTTGACCAAATCTTGGTTTCCATCCCCGAATGTGATAGCTCTTTGGGGATCATCATTTTTCTCGTAGGAGGAGAACATCCTTTTCTCCCCTGTCATGTGGTTTGTGCACCCGCTATCAATTATCCAACTTGAGCCCCCGGATGCATAAACCTACAAAACAAGTTTAGGCCTTGTTCTTAGGTACCCAAATGGTCTTGGGTCCTTTCACATTAGAAACAAGCACCTTGGGTACCTAAACACAAGTCTTGGAGCCCTTGTGTTTGCCCCCAACATATTTGGCAACTACTTTGCCTGATTTGTTAGTTAAAACATATGAAGCATCAAAAGACTTAAATGAAACATTAGGCTCATTTGATGCAATAGGAGATTTCTTTTTAGGCAATTTAACATGGGTTGATTGCTTAGAGGTGGAAGCCTCATTTTTATATATAAAAGCATGGTGAGAAACATTATGAGGTTTCCTAGCATGAGTTCTCCTAATCTTGTGCTCAGGATAACCAGCAGGATATAAAATGTAACCTCGTTATCCTGAGTCATGGGAGCCTTACCCTTAACAAAATTAAACAATTTCTTGGGGGCATTAAGCTTGACATTGTCTCCCTCTTGGAAGCCAATGCCATCCTTAATGCCAGGGCATCTCCCATTATAGAGCATGCTTCTAGCAAATTTAAAATTTTCATTCTCTATCTCATGCTCATTAATTTTAGCAGTAAGTTGAGCTATGTGATCATTTTGTTCTTTAATTAAAGCTAGGTGATCATGAATAGCATCAACGTTAATATCTCTACATCTAGTGCAAATAGAGACATGACTAACAGTAGATGTAGAGAGTTTGCATGCATTTAATTCATCAATCTTAGCATGTAACATGGCATTCTCATTTCTAAGATTGGAAATAGTATCATTGCAAACATTTAAATCTATAGCCTTAGAAATTAGTTTATCATTCTCAATCTTAAGGCTAGAAATTGATTCATTCAACTTCTCAATCTTAGCAATCAAACTAGCATTATCATTTTTAAGGTTGACAAGAGGATCATTACAAACATTTAATTTCTCAACTTTAGCAATTAATTTGGCATTTTCAATTCTAAGGTTAGAGATAGTGTCATGGCAAATGCTAAGCTCACTAGTTAATTTTTCACACTTTTCTAATTCCTGAGCATAAGCATTTTTCACCTTAACATGCGTTTTGTTTTCCTTAATAAGGAAGTCCTATTGGCTATCCAAGAGTTCATCCTTCTCATGAATAGCACCTATCATTTCATTCAATTTTTTATTTTGTTGCATGTTTAGGTTGGCAAAAAGAGCAAGTAAATCATCATCATCTTCACTAGAGCTACCCTCATCACTAGATGTTGTATATTTAGTGGAGGCTCTAGATTTTACCTTCTTCCTTTTGTCGTCTTTTGCCATGAGGCACTTGTGGCCGACATTTGGGAAGAGGAGGCCTTTAGTGACGATGATGTTGGCGGTGTCCTCGTCGGAGGAGGAGTCGGTGGAGCTCTCATCGAAGTCCCATTCCCGACACACGTGGGCATCGCTTCCCTTCTTCTTGTAGTATCTCTTCTTTTCCTTCCTCTTTCCCTTCTTGTCGTCGCCCCTGTCACTATAACTTGATAATGGACATTTAGCAATAAAATGATCGGGCTTACCACACTTGTAGCACACTTTCTTGGAGCGGGGATTATAATCCTTCCCCCTCCTTTGTTTGAGGATTTGGCGGAAGCTCTTGATGATGAGCGCCATTTCCTCGTTGTCGAGCTTGGAGGCATCGATGGGGAGCCTACTTGACGTAGACTCTTCTTTCTTCTCCTCCGTCGCTTTGAATGCGATAGGTTGCACCTCGGGTGTGGAGGTGCCGCCTTGCTCGACGATTTGTTTGGAGCTTTTGATCATCAATTCAAAGCTCACAAACTTTCCTGTCACTTCCTCGGGAGACATTAGCTTATATCTAGGATCACCATGAATTAATTGAACTTGCGTAGGATTACGAAAAACCAGTGATCTTAGAATAACCTTGACCATTTCATGGTCATCCCATTTGGTGCTCCTGAGGTTGCGCACTTGATTCACCAAGGTCTTGAGCCAGTTGTACATGGCTTGTGGTTCCTCTCCTTGGTTGAGGATAAATCGACCGAGCTCCCCCTCGACCGTCTCCCGCTTGGTGATTTTGGTCACCTCATCTCCCTTATTCGCGGTCTTGAGCACGTCCCAAATCTCCTTGGCACTTTTCAACCCTTGCACCTTATTATACTCCTCTCGACATAGAGAGGCGATTAGTATAGTAGTGGCTTGGGAGTTGAAGTGCCGGATTTGGGCGACCTCGTCCGAGTCATAGCCTTCATCCCCCATGGATGGTACCTGCGCTCCAAATTCAACTATGTCCCAAATGCTAGCGTGGAGTGAGGTTAGATGATGCCTCATTTTATCACTCCACATACAATAATCTTCACCGTAAAAAACCGGTGGCTTGCCTAATGGGACGGAAAGTAAAGGAGTGCGTTTGGAAATGCGGGGATAGCGTAAGGGGATCTTACTAAACTTCTTGCTCTCATGGCGCTTAGAAGTGACGGACGGAGTGTCGGAGCCGGAGGTGGATGGCGACGAGGAATCGGTCTCGTAGTTGGCATGTGAAGGGGATCTTACTAAACTTCTTTTTCTTGTCACGACTCCGATGCGACTTGGCATGTGAAGGGGATCCCTTCATCTTGTTGCTAGACTCCCCCGATGGAGCCTTCTCGTGGCTTATAGACTTGTCACCGTCGGTCACGATCTCCTTCTTGGCGTGTTCTCCTGACATCACTTTGAGTGGTTAAACTCTAATGAAGTACCGGGCTTTGATACCAACTGAAAGTCGCCTAGAGGGGGGTGGATAGGCGCAAACTGAAATTTACAAACTTTAAGCACAACTACAAGCCGGGGTTTACGTTAGAAATAAAACCGAGTCTAAAAGAGAGAATGAAAACAAATCACAAGCAAATGAAGAGAGTGACACAGTGATTTGTTTTACCGAGGTTCTGTTCTTGCAAACCCAATCCCCATTGAGGTGGTCACAAAGGCCGGGTCTCTTTCAACCCTTTCCCTCTCTCAAACGGTCACTTAGACCGAGTGAGCTTCCTTCCTTGATTTTCCGGGTCACTTAGACCCCGCAAGGACCACCACACAATTGGTGTCTCTTGCTTCACTCATAAGGCTTTGAGAGTAAGAATTAGAGAAAGAAGAAAGCCAACCAAGCAACAAGAGCAACAAAAGAACACAAGTCGATCTTCTCACAAGTCCTAAAAACTAGAGTTGAATTGTGGACTTTGATTTAATCGGAGGCTTTGATTTGTGTCTTGAAGTGTTGTGTATTGCTCTTGTATTGAATGAGGAGTAGTGAATGCTTGGATGTCTTGAATAGAGGTGGTTGGGGGTATTTATAGACCCAACCACCAAAACAGCTGCTGGGGAGGGCTGCTGTCGATGGGTGCACCGGACAGTCCGGTGCGCCAGCCACGTCACCCAACCGTTAGGGTTCTGATGGTTTCGACCGTTGGAGCCCTAACATCTTGGGGCACCGGACAGTTCGGTGCTGCACACTGTCCGGTGCACCTTCTAGCGCTGCTCTGACTCTGCGCGAACTGTCCGCACACTGTTCACGTTGTCAGCCGACCGTTGAAGTCGACCGTTGCGCTGGCGACCGTTGCTCCGCTTGGCACACCGGACAGTCCGGTGACCCACCGGACAGTCCGGTGAATTATAGCGGAGCACGGCCTCAGAAACCCGAAGGTGAAGAGTTTGAAGTCGATCCACCCTGGAGCACCGGACAATGTCCGGTGCGCCAGACCAGGGTTCATTTCGGTTTCTTGTGCTCCTTTCTTTTGAACCCTAACTTAGACCTTTTTATTGGTTTGTCTTGAACCTTTGGCACCTGTAGAACATGTAATCTAGAGCAAACTAGTTAGTCCAATTATTTGTGTTGGGCAATTCAACCACTAAAATCATTTAGGAAAAGGTTTGACCCTATTTCCCTTTCACTATCCTAACCAAGGTATATAAGTATTTATAACATATCCAAAAACTTGTTATGGAATAGCAAGATGTAAAGGCCTACAGACTTCAATTAAAATATAAAGTCACCCAAAATTACTTAATGTTTTCTCTAACTAGCTAGGTATTTATTTTACTAAGGCTTCTTTTTGTTTAAGCTGAGAGTAGCCCACTATGGGAACTTGCTTTCAACAGAACCAACCTTTTTGGGAGGACTCCTAACAGCATAACCACATTACAAAATCATTTTCCTGATTTTTGGATATTCATTACATCCCACAAAACTCGTAAGATACTCCTTTATAAATAAAAGGAACATTATTCAACCCTACTAAGACCCTGTTTGTTTGGGATTATAATCTATGTAGATTATATAATCCAATGTAAGCTAGTGAGGAAACAAACAAGCAACTTATCTTATAAGATTATATAATCTAGCACTTGAGATTATGATAATTCTATAAGCTCATCAAAGGGTGCTTATTTCAGCTTAATTTTTATGAAAGACCCACTACCCATGGCAAGTTGATGAAAAATACTTCCAATTGCCATCCACCTCTCCATAGACGTTCTCACCCACCCAAACCCAACCAACCGGACATCTCCTCCTCCCTAATGTTGTCCTTCAAACCCTAGCCGCTAGCTACAACATCAGCTCGATTTTGCGCCACCATGGATCCTGTTGGGGGCCTTCATCTTCCGAAGGTCCTCAAAAACATGATTTAACAATGTCTTCCAAGTGTGGCATATGAACAGGTACCTTCGGACTCGGGTTAAAAGCATATACAATGTGAAGAGCATAGTCGTGATGAAGGCTGGTGTTGCTCCGAAGCTACGCGCAAGGGAGCTTCGGTGCAATGGCGGAAAAAGGAATCGACTTAAAGGGGAAAAGGCTATTTAGTCCTTGTTGGTTTATCCATGAGTCAATAGTAAATATAAAGGGCATGAATGTAAATTTACACAGGCTGCGTCCTGTGCCTATAAATAGATGAACAGTACCCCCGTACTGTTCACGCTGATTTGTACTCGCTCATGCATCACGCTTGTACTCTCCTTCTGTCAAGACCGAAGGTACAAATGTAATTCTATAATATTTCTGTTTATCCATGATAATATAATAAAAAGATGTGATGATAATGTTATATAATTATCCATGTTGTCTCTTATATTTCATATGCTTCTTCTTTCATTAACATAAGCTGCGATAAAGAAGGTATGTCCTTCATGACATTCGTCTGAAGATCATTATATCCTAAGGGAAATAATGCTTCGAAGAACGAAGGGATTTAACCTTTAACATTTCGTGTTGCCTTGTTCTTAATTCATAGCATTTGAGAACAAGTCCCCAACATTGGCGCCCACCTCCGGTGAACCCATTCGACCACCTTCGGCAAGCCCTAACCTTCGTCATGCCGCCGAAGAAAGCTTCAGCGCCAGGGGCTGTTGCACTGCAGCCACTGGACCCAAACCAGGAAACTCTTTCTCTCCGAGAGGCTCGAAGCTAGAAGATGAAGGCCATAAGTCCAACACTCCAGGAGGAGGAGTTGGACCAAGAGATCAGGGACATGGAAATCATCCATCAACAAGTGCAAAGGAAGAAGGAGAAGATGGCTTGGTTGGCCGATCTTCAAAGGAAGATCGACGAAGCTACTGAAGAAGTGCGTCATCTTGCTCAAGATGAACAAGACCGAAGGCCCCAACACAGGGAACTTCGTCAGGAAGGCTTATTCAACGAAGATGGATGGTATGATGATTTTAATCATGATACCTTTACTTTTGATGATGCTTCTCCCTTGGCAGCAGAACTGCAGGCTATCCCATGGCCGCAATCTTACAAGCCACCTCAGCTACAATGTACGATGGGCACTCAGACCCAAAACAATTTCTGATGAGCTATGAGGCAACAATATCCTCATGCGGAGGCAATGCAGCTGCATGGCCAAGTCCTTCGTCATGGCAGTCCGGAACGTGGCCCAAACATGGTATTCTTCCCTTCGGCCAGGGACAATCATGTCGTGGCAGAAGCTCAAGGACATGCTGGTGACCAGTTTCCAAGGCTTTCAGACGAAGCCAGTCACAGCTTAGGCCTTGTTCCAGTGCACGCAAGACCATGAGGAATACCTCCAGGCGTATGTCCGAAGGTTCTTGCGACTGAGCGCACAAGCGCCCACAGTGCCTAACGAAATTGTCATTGAGGCCATGATTAAGGGTCTTCGGCCAGGACCCACGACTCAGTACTTCGCCAGAAAGCCCCCACAAACTCTGGAGAAGCTGCTTCAGAACATGGATGAATATATCCGGGCTAACAATGATTTCCGCCAAAGAAGGGAGGAAGCTTACAGATTCTCGGAGATGACTAGGGCTACGGAGGAAGAATCCACCTGCGGCATGTTAGGTCAATCCACAATTCCAGCCAGAATGACGACAAAGGAAGCCAGCTTCAGAGGCCACACTACACCTCGCAATCTTCGGGGCAACAACCAAGTTCTTTCAGGCCGCCAGCTCCAAGGGGCAGAGACGCCAGGGGCTTCAAAGGAAGATATGGGGATCAGCCCAGGAAGATTTATTGCTTATTCTGTGGTAAGGACAAGGTCCATACTACAAGAATGTGCTAAATCACCATTCAGAAGCAGAAGGAGATCGCAGAAGCCGAAGCTCGGCAGAATTAGCCGAAGCAGGTCTTGCACACTTCTTCATGACACTCTCCCTACATACCAGAATATGTGGGCAATCATCATGTAGCTTCTGTTGCTTCGGCTAGCCATTCACAGGCTTCCTGGCCACAGCTCCCACCCCCACCACCACTGCAACCGACCTATTCCCAAAGTCAGCAGTCAGAAGGGCGTCAGCACACTCAATAGCAACGGGAGTTCAGGGAGGAATCCGAAGCTCGCACAGTCAACAGTATAGTGCTAGGATCAAAGCACATTTATTGAGCAATATCCTACCCCCGAAATACTTTTATGTTCTATGTCATTTTGTTTTTCAATAAGGAACAATCAATGTAAATCTAGTTTTAATTTCTTATAATAATTTCGCTTCTATCACAATTAAATATATCTTCTTCACAAACTTACGAAGCTCAAAAAACTGCCGAAGCTCAAAAATCATTCCTAAGGGAATGCAGAGCTAAAAATCGCTGAAACTACAAAAAGTCGTTCCTAAGGGAGCGCAGTGTAAGTTTTCTGCTCAAAAGTCGTTCCAAAGGGAATGCAGAGCCAAATACCGCCGAAATATAAGGCGAAGAAGTTCAAAAGACGTTCCTAAGGGGATGCAGAACTTATACCGCCGTAATAGAAGGCGAAGAAGTTCAAAAGACATTCCTAAGGGGATGCAGAACTTACACCGAAAAATAAGCGGTGAAGCCGAAAAATAAACGTCAAAGAGATTTCGATCGTTCCTAAGGGGACGCAGAGATTGTGTGTTTCAGCGTGGGCGTGTGGGTGTGTGTCTTCGGCATTAGCATCATTCTTTGCATCATATCATCACATCATCTGGCATAGCATCACATCATATATCATATCGCACCAATGACACGAATTGAATACGAAGTCGATCTTCAGAGAATGCTTTATAAAAATGAAAATGTGCTAAGGCACAAAGTAAGCTGAGAAATACAGTTTCATCAGCTCTGTTGCAAAAGAAGGGATCCCTTGTTTACGAAGCATGGATATTTTTACGAAGCTTGGATGTTCTTACGAAGCATGGATATTTTCACGAAGCATGGATCTTTTTCTTTACGAAGCATGAAAAGAAGGGAAGGTGTTTTTTCGCCGAAGGCTCAAAAACGGTTTGTATATAAAAGTTTCATGCATCGCAAAGAAGTGAATTACAAATAATTTACATATTAGATTCAAAGATATACACATCGAATATTACAGTTTTGTTACAACAAAGCTACATTGACCATCTAAAAATGTTTTTATAATAAGTACTAGTCCTCTTTCAGGATCTTCTCCGCAACTTCATTTAGCAATTTGTTAACGACTTCATCAACAATAGATTCGGCCATATTGATGATCTCCAGTGCTTCCTTCGTTTCTGGACCAGCCAGGGGATCGAACGACTCCGATGGCTGAGATAATTCAGCTACAGAAAAAAATTAATTAAAATTAATCAATCCGAAACCACAAAAACAAATGCCGAAGCTAAAAGCCGCGAATCAATACCTATACGTCTTTCATGCTTTGCTGCTTCCTCGGCTTGTTTTTCTTCCGCTCGGGCGTCATGAATGTCTTTTTCGCTTTTCTTCATAATTTCGTGAGCCATCTCGACCACCATTTACCCAGATGTCATTGTAAAATTTCCCACCCATTAAACTTGCTTCAGCTGAGGGATCCTTTGTGTCATCCACGGAGAAGGCAACTTCGGCCTGGGCTAGGGTCTTGACATGGTCGCATCCCGCCTTCTCCAGGATGGCTGAAATTCCCCTTGCACCGGAGAACACGTAGACATCCCCGCGGTCACTTAAAATTTCTTTGAAAGCTTTGGCCTCTCCACTTATCCATTCGATAACACCTTTAGGGTCACCTCGTATGAAGTTATCTTTGTTAGAATAGGCACCCACGTTGGCGAAGCTAGCCTTTATTTTCTCCACGCAGCCCAAGGATTTTTCAAAACATCTTTCCTTGGATGAGCGAAGTTCTTCAACTGTTTTCTCTAAATGGTTTTTCCAATATTCACTGATCTCCTGGTTAGCTTCTGCGAGAGCGCATTTTTCTTTGGCTTCTGCAAACTGCTTTTGAAGGCCTTCAATTTCATTCTTTTGAATTTCGGCTTGAGCATTGAAGCTAGCTTCATCTTCTTTCACTTTGTTTACCAATGAAATCAATATTTTGTCTTTTTCAAGACCTTCGTTTCTTAATTCAATTACCACTGAACGAAGGTTATTCAGAGCCATCGTATATCCTTCATCTTCAATGTTTTTCTGAGCCCTTAGCGCATTGCTAAGAATTAAACCCTACAAGAGGAAGACAGAATTAGGTAAAGTAAATAAAATATTTCGTTTTCAAATATAAAATTAGCTTTTATACCTTTATGCTATTATACGCTAAGCTGTCATCAAGCTCATCCTTCGATAAGATCGAAAGACCGTCTTCTAGCTTCGGGAATCCGATGCTTCTACCTATCTCCCGGTAAACGGATATTTCTTTATTATCTGGGAGACAATACAAAAAATCTTCTTACCCACTGCCATTAAACACTAATGCCCCCTTCGGATATTTCAATTTTTGGGCATAGTGTAGTGCTTCTAGCTTTTCTTCTTGAGAAAGTCCCTTTCCTGAAGCAAGACGAATGATGTAATCAATGTTTTCCTTTGAAGCTTCGGGAGCAAGAGTTTCAACCTTTTCAAACGCAATTTGCTCTGTCGCCTTTTCTTCAATTACAACATGCTCTGTCTTAGGGGGCACTGAATGCCCAGCTTCGGTTTCAGCTTGAATTGTTATAGCCTCGACTTTTGCCTGTTTTGTTTCAGCTTCGGGTTGCGCTTTCGAAGCTTCGACAATTTTTCTTGGAGTATAACTCAAGGTTTTTGTTGTTTCTAACACAACATCTAGCACGTTTGCCATCCTTCTCCTCTTAGGACTTGCGGCAGAACCCTTTTGTGCCTTCGGCACTGTCACCTTTGATGAAGGGCTCAAAATCTCTGGCATTTTTGTTATTTCTTCAATTTTTGACCTTTTAGCCTTATCTTTGTCAGCCTTCGTTTCAACTAGCTCAACCGAAGGTACCTTCCGCATTGTAGCCAGCTCTTCAGTCCTCTGTGCAGGAGGAGCGGTCTCTTTTGTTTTGGCAACTTAAGAGGCCCCTTCATCAAATTTAGGTATCGCAGCTGGTTTGATGTAACGCGGTCGGTGGGTCAGAACTTTCAACTTTTTTCCCTTTGGCACAGGCTCGTCTGGAGTGGCCGAAGTAGCAGCTTTCCTCTTTTTCCTTTGTCCCCACAGCGGGTAGCGGTAGTCGGGGTAAACAAAGCCAATCGCGTCAAAAACTCTGTTCAGTCTCTTCTTTCCCTGACCTCCGAAGGCTGCGGACAGTGCATTATCTTTTGCCTTGGAATATGCTCCAAGCAGTTCATCACTTGTAGCTTCGATACACTTCTGTCAATCATCATTTGGTTCATCAAACTTATCCCCAAACCTGAATGTATACTTCAGCCGGACCAAATCACCTTCGCTAGAGTTAGTGATGGTCTCCTTCGGCATTTCCCAGTTTTCCACAAGCGGCCACACCCTGAAGGCTATATGTTCTTGAATTAAATCCCTTGTCCCAATAAAAGAGCAAACAGTGCTGAAGGCCCTCTGACACGCTTCGGCGGCATCATCAATTTCAACCTTCGGCCTTCGGAGGCCGAAGCGGGACCAGATGGGGCGCATAATGACTTCCTTAATATCTTCCCTTGCTTTCAAATCATTTTTCACATAAAACCATTCTTCCATCCAAGCTCCGAGCCATCTTTTCCGAAATGTTTGCACTGGGTGGCTTGCGTTGGGACGGGCGATAAATCCATAACAATCGAAGTTGTTGTGGTACTGTTCTTTACCCATGGCCTTCGTCTCATATAGAAGTTCGTGCATACTGCAGAAGCACTTGGCGCTTGGCTCTAGCCCTTGACTTCTCACCGCCCAGACAAAAATCCCCATCCTTATTATGGCTTTGGGGTGATCTGATGAAGGAAGATTTGGTACGTCTTCAGCACTTCAACAACAAACTTACTCAAAGGGAACCGAAGCCCGGCCTTGAAGAAGCTTCGGAAAATCACAACTTCGTTCTCCTCAGGGGCAGGGACGTTGTTGTCTCCACCAGCCCTCACAATAGACATATCCCGAAAGTACCTTCCCCTCATGTTTTCGAGATGACTCCATTTGATGGTCGTTTTTCCGAAGATTGAATGACTTGGCCTCCAGGGCCGATCCTCAGAATCTTTCTCCCCACTTTTCACATCATAGCTATCACTATCACCAGTATCTTCGGACAAGCCCTCCAGTATCTCTTTAGTAATCTTCTCTGTATTTGTTTTTGCCATTGACTCGACAAATCCAGCAATATAAGAATCCACAGCCTTCTTCTCCTCAAAAAGCTTCTCCTCCTCAGTCAGCTTCGTCTCAGCAGCAACCTTCTTGTCTTGAGACATTTTTTCTTCAGAAATGGTGAAAATGCGTCTTTTAAACCGAAGCTCAGAGAGTTTGAAAAACTAGCAAGCGCTAGTAAGCAAGAGCCATAAAATTGAGAAAATAAAGCAAATGGCACAAGCAGTGTATCAAATGTAGCTGGTGTGAGTTCTTATCTATACGCTCAGCGCGCTGCAAAGTGGAGGGCCCCATCTGTCATTGTCTGTTGCTATTCTAGCAAAGGGAAGGTGTTTTTTCGGACCTTCGGCTTAAGGCCTTCGTCCATGTCGCAGTCTGAATTCGTTATCTTAACAAATTAATAATGCAAGGGGCTACTGTTGGGGGCCTTCGACTTCCAAAGGTCCTCAAAAACATGATTTAACAATGTCTTCCAAGTGTGACATATGAACAGGTACCTTCGGACTCGGGTTAAAAGCATATACAATGTGAAGAGCATGGTCGTGACGAAGGCTGGTGTTGCTCCGAAGCTACGCGTAAGGGAGCTTCGGCTAAGTGGCGAAAAAAGGAACCGACTGTGGGGGATAGATATCCCCCGGGTCCACTAAAGAGTAAAAGACCTCACGAAAGGCCCAAGGGCCCAATAAATCATAAGGTCATTCTTTCGTGGGCCTGGGGAGAGATAACCAGCAGAGCAGATCGACATGAGGCCGGATTGATGTAAACCCGGACGACCCACAACGTCGAGCGAGTGACCACAACAGAGATCCGACTTTCCCGCGCTGGAGCCCCCATGCAACGGAGCCATGCGAGGATAAGTCGGCAGGATTACACGGAGATAAACTCAAGAAGTTCACTATCTTTTAGCTACTCGTTGTTATCATATCCACATGTATTGCCCCACGGTCGAGTATATAAGGCCTAGGGGGCACCCCTTCAGAACGATCGACCCTATTACTTAGCCACCCACGTCAACTCTCTGCACTCAGAGAGCTCTCTTGTAACCTTGTCCACCAAGCATACTCACCAGGACGTATGGTGTTACGCATCTCTAAGCGGCCCGAACCTGTAAACCTTGTCCACTGTCCCTCGTGCAATCGGCATGAACCATTTTGCTACAGTTGTCGACACCGTCCTACTCCTAAAAACACCTTGAGGGGCAACACCGGGTGTGCGGTCGGACCCAAAACACCGACAGCTGGCGCGCCAGGTAGGGGGTGTGTCGACAATCCAAGCTAGCTCAATGGCCGTCACCTTCTACAGCAAGATCACCCTGCGTCCCGGATCCGTATTCTGCTTCGGAACAATCTCATCCGTAGCGGATGAAGAGGGAACTCTACACCGCATTGCGGATCCGCCGGAAAAGAAGTCTCCTCCAACAAACTCCGAAAATGTCGGAGAAGCGCAACCTCCAGCTCTCCGGAAAAAGATCGTCTCCGAAAAGTCGGGGGCCGAGGGCTCGCTGACCCGGAGAACTCCACTGTCTACTTCTCCGACAAAAGAATGGACACATATCGCGAGGAAGAAGGAGACCAGGGAGAAGCAAGTTGTTCTTTCTGTTCCTCTGCCCTCAAAGGAGAACGGAAAGAAGGTCGCCACGACAGCAACACCATTCTACCCCGACGTCCTCTTCATCGGGAGAGTGGAGTCACCTACCGTCTCCGACGACGAGCCGACCGCACCTGGAGAAGAACCGCCTCAACGAGAATCCCGCCGACGGAGGAACCGGCGCAGGAACATTCGACGACATCACGCGGCCGAAGAACGGGATCCGGAGCAACCTGTCTCGCGAGACGAGGTCTCGGAGATAGGAGAGACTCCGGAAGAACGCGTCTTCAGAGAACGAAGGAACTCCCGATGACGTGATCGCCGACGGGCTCAGGAACAAGCCGAGCAAGATGCAAGGCAACGCCGGGAGAATCCATTCTTCGGGCGCAACCTGAATCCCGACTTCGCCCAAGCTATGAACACGCCGAGCGAAGTCGGGGGGGTACTAGCTCGGATAGCCGATGGACTTCCTCGGACTCCCGACGCTGAGGGCTACCGACGACTGTTCACCCAGGCGGCCAACCATCTTCTACCGCTTGCTCACCCGCCGAACGATCTACGACACACCATCAACAGTCGCCGAGACGCGCGAAGCTCCATCAATGCTTCGCGCGAACGGCGGCATGAGAACGAGATTCGCCGCCGGGAGGAGTACGACAGGGATCATGGCATCCCGGCTCAGAGCCAGGCCACCAGAACTGAGTCGGCAACGGCCTCAACTGGCGGTACCACCCGGGGACGGTCGAGGAACCACAACCACAACTCCCCTCCCCGGGACAGACATCATCCCCGACGACAGGAGGACACGTGTGGAGTATCTGCTCTTACTCCGCGCCTTAGGGCCATCCTGTGGCCTCCCAACTTCAAGGTATCCAATGTCGACAAATATGAACCTAAGCAGGATCCAGGGGGTTGGCTAGCCGTCTACACCACTGCTGCTCGAGCTGCCGGGGCGTCTGAAGACGTGATGACCGCGTACTTACCCATTGTCCTTGGGCAAGACGCGCTGCAATGGCTGCGACATCTACCCCGACACTGCATCGACGACTGGGGCGACTTCAGTCGACGTTTCACCGCCAACTTCCAGTCCCTCTCCGACAAGCCGGCGCAACCGTGGGACCTCAAATCCATCAAGCGCCGGGGGGACGAGACTCTTCGGTCGTACCTCAAAAGGTTCCAGACCATGAGAAATCGTATCCCCGAGGTCACGGAGGCGGCCGTGATCGAGGACTTCTACAGAGGATCCAATGACTCGACTTTCGTCCGAGCAATACTACATAAGGCGCCGACTACCTCCGAGGAGCTGTTCCGGGAAGCCGACCTCTACATCACCGCCGACAAACGGGCCTAGGACCTCATCGGAGGAACAAAGCCCGCACCGGCAGCACCACAACGCGACGCGAACCAGCAACCCGACAAACGATGGGAGAAGAGGCCTCGCGAAGAAGTACACGCCGCCGGGCCACCTGCCTCTCGCGCCCGAGGAGGACCTCGTGGAGGCGAACGCACGCTGGACGACATCCTCGACGCCCAGTGCCCGTACCACAAGGACATGCGCCATACTCTTCGTAACTGTCGGGACTTCAAGCATTCCGTCGGACACGGCCGACCCTTCCAACCTCTACCTCCTCCTCCGCCGAGGGGAGGACCAGATGAACCACGACAGCCCCATCAGCAAGAGGAAGGAGGAGGAGGAGCCTTCCCACGCGTTGACAGGGAGGTCAACGTCATCTTCGGCGGACATGGGTCGCAGGAGAACAAAAGACAACAAAAGCTCAACGGTCCTCCCGCCCCATATCGGTGGTCGAAACACCCGATCACTTTCACTCGGGAGGATCAATGGCTCAACTTCGACCATCCAGGCAAATACCCGCTCCTCGTCGATCCGGTGATCCGAGAGAGCCGGGTAAAGAAGGTGCTAGTGGACGGGGGGAGCAGCATTAACGTCACCTTCCCCCGGACACTTCAAGGCTTGGGAGTTCACCTCAAAGAGCTCCACGAGTCGGACACTCCTTTCTTCGGCATCGTGTCGACGGAAGGGGAATACCCGCTGGTCCACATCTACATGCCAGTCACCTTTGGAACTCCGGAGAACTACAGAACCGAGTTCCTAAGGTTCGAAGTGGCGAACTTCGATTGCGGGTACAACGCCATCATTGGGAGGCCGGGGCTGGCCAAATTCATGGCCATCCCTCATTACACGTATATGATACTGAAGATGCCAGGGCCGCAAGGAATCATAACTGTGCGCGCCGACTTCCAAGGCGCCGCAGAGTGTTTCCGAGTGGCCTTCCAAGCAGCCCTCACCACCAAGCCGTCGGCGGTTTCTTCAACACTGGCGAACTCTAAGCCTGAAGAGGACCTTGCAGTACCGGCAAACAAAGCTCAGGCCGCGACTTCTATGTGGCCGACTGAAGAAACCAAGAGGATCAACCTGGGGTTCGCTGATGAACGCAAGACTGCCATCATCAGCTTGGACGACAAATAGGAAAGCGCGTTCGTCCAGTTTCTACAAGATAACCGAGACGTATTCGCATGGCAACCTGCGGATATGCCGGGAGTCCCAAGAGAACTGGCCGAGCACAAACTGAAGGTCTACCCCCAGGCAAGGCCGATTCGGCAAAAGCTACGTCGTTTCACGCCCGACAAGAGAGAGGCCATTCGCGCTGAGTTAGCTTGCTTGGTCACGGCCGGATTTATTAGAGAAGTGTTACACCCCGAGTGGTTAGCCAACCCTGTTCTTGTACTCAAAAAGAATAAAGTGGATTGGCGCATGTGCGTCGACTATACCGATCTCAACAAACACTGTCCGAAGGATCCCTTCGGGCTCCCGAGGATAGATCAGGTGGTGGATTCCACCGCTGGGTGTTCTGTGCTGTCTTTCTTGGATTGCTATTCCGGATACCACCAGATTAGTTTGGCGAAGGAAGACGAGGAAAAAACGGCGTTCATCACTCCGTTTGGTGCTTTCTGTTATACCTCCATGCCGTTCGGCCTCAAAAACGCTGGAGCGACTTATCAGAGAGCCATTCAAACATGCTTAGCCGATCACTGGGGCAAGCGTGTGGAGGCCTACGTAGATGATGTGGTAATCAAAACGGAGAATTCGGAAAACTTCATCGAAGACTTGCAGCTGGTTTTCAACAGCCTGAGACGATATAGATGGAAGCTTAATCCCGAAAAATGTGTTTTCGGGGTACCAGCCGGAAAGTTGCTCGGGTTTATCGTCAGCCACCGAGGAATTGAGGCTAATCCGGATAAGATTGAAGCTATCATGAAGATGGAAGCTCCTCGATCACAAAAGAAGGTTCAGCGACTTACTGGATGTATGGCAGCTCTGAGCAGATTTATATCCAGGCTGGGGGAAAAAGGTTTGCCATTTTACAAGCTACTCAAGAAGGTGGATAAGTTTCAATGGACTTTAGAAGCACAAGAAGCTCTAGATGCACTGAAAAAATTCTTGACAACACCACCAGTACTGAAGCCACCCCGGAGAGCTACGTCAACTCAACCAGCTGAAGATTTGCTACTGTATATCTCTTGCACGACTCACGTGGTAAGCACCGCGTTGGTAGTCGAGCGAGTAGAAGAAGGACATGCCTATCCAGTACAACATCCTGTTTACTTCATCAGTGAAGTTCTAGGCCCCTCAAAGAAAAAGTATCCTCAAGTCCAGAAGCTATTATACGCAGTACTTCTAACTGCCCGCAAGCTACGTCACTACTTTGATGACCACAAAATCATAGTAGTCATCGGTTTTCCAATAGGGGGTATTCTTCACAACAAGGAGGCCATTGGCCGGATAGCCAAATGGGCTTGTGAATTGGGATCTCATGACATCGAGTTCCGACCTCGCACTGCCATCAAAACTCAAGCACTGGTTGATTTCGTATCAGAGTGGACTGAACAGCAAGTACCAGATAACCCAGAGACTGCAGAAGTATGGCGAATGTATTTTGATGGCTCGCTGAAGCTGCAGGGAGCAGGAGCAGAGATTCTCTTCACCGCACCTAGAGGCGAACACCTCAAGTACGCCCTCCAGTTGCTATTTCCGGCCTCCAACAATGCAGCCGAGTATGAAGCTCTGATCCATGAATTGAACATCGCCATGTCATTGGGCGTCAAGAGATTGATGGTATACGGAGACTCTCTGGTAGTCATCAGCCAGATAAACAAGGAGTGGGATTGTTCAAGCGATTCAATGGGAAAATACCGCGCTGCCGTCCGAAAGCTGGAAGATAAATTCGAGGGTTTGGAATTTCATCATGTAGAAAGAGATCGGAACACAGCAGCCGATGTACTGTCCAAGTTAGGATCCAGTCGAACTCAGGTCCCACCCGGAGTCTTCGTGCAAGAAATTCTACAGCCGAGTATCTCAATGGATCAAACAGAAGAGTGCAACATCATAGATCAACCCGAGTCAGACTCTGATGACTGGAGAAGGCCGATCATTAAATATATAAAGAATGAAGAAGAACCAGATGACAAGAACTCGGCAGAGCGCATTGCCAGACAGTCGGCTCACTATACACTCATTGGGGAGACATTATACAGAAGGGGTGCATCAGGCGTCCTCATGAAGTGCATTCTCCCGTCCACTGGGAAGCAACTTCTGGAGGAGGTCCATGCTGGGCAATGTGGAATACATGCAGCCTCCAGAACACTAGTCGGGAAGGTCTTCAGGTCAGGATTCTATTGGCCAACAGCAAAGAACGATGCAGCCGAGTTAGTTCAGAGGTGCGAAGCTTGTCAATACTTGTCAAAGCAACAACACATGCCAGCACAGCAACTGCAGACCATACCAGTAACTTGGCCTTTCGCATGCTGGGGACTGGATATGATTGGACCTTTCAAGAAAGCTCAAGGGGGATACACTCACGTATTGGTAGCAATCGATAAATTCACTAAATGGATAGAATTCAAGCCCATTACTTCTTTAACCTCTGCTAAGGCCGTGGAATTCATACAAGACATAATATTCAGATTCGGGATACCAAACAGCATCATAACTGACTTAGGATCCAACTTCACAAGTTCAGAATTCTTCGACTTCTGTGAGCAAAAGAGCATTCAGATCAAGTATGCATCTGTAGCACATCCAAGAGCCAACGGGCAGGTTGAGCGAGCCAACGGGATGATATTGGAGGCACTCAGGAAAAAGGTCTTCGATAAGAATGAAAAATTCACAGGAAAGTGGATAAGGGAATTGCCCTATGTCGTTTGGAGCCTAAGAACCCAACCTAGCCGAGCCCTGCATGGAAACAATCCTTTCTTCATGGTCTATGGGTCGGAGGCAGTGCTACCCGCCGATCTCAAGTTTGGGGCACCAAGGTTGATCTTCGAAAGCATAGCAGAAGCTGAGGCCACCAGGCTGGAGGACATTGATGTACTTGAAGAAGAACGGCTAAACGCGGTAATCCAATCAGCACGGTACCAGCAGACTCTAAGGCGCTATCACGACAAGGCTGTGCGACAACGATCCTTCTCAATAGGAGATCTCGTCCTCCGCCGAATTCTAACGGGGGAGGGACGGCACAAGTTATCGCCCTTATGGGAAGGACCCTTCATGGTAGCAGAAGTCACTCGGCCCGGATCTTATCGTCTCACTCAGATGGATGGCACAGAAGTTGGGAACTCCTAGAACATAGAACACCTCAGAAAGTTTTACCCCTAGCTATGTTTCAAAAACTGCTGGGACGACAATGTACTCTGTAAAGCGGAAAGATGTCATCAATAAAAAAGAGGTTTTAAAGATACTCAGTTTGTTTACGATTGACTTGCATTCTTACTTAACTCGGGGTGACCACTATGCCCTACTAACGGAGCAATCGACTTAAGCCGGCAACGACTTAAGGCGGTGCAACATGCTCACGCTTACTTAACTCGGGGTGACCACTATGCCCTACTAACGGAGCAATCGACTTAAGTCGGCGACGACTTAAGGCGGTGCAACATGCTCACGCTTACTTAACTCGGGGTGACCACTATGCCCTATTAACGGAGCAATCGACTTAAGTCGGCAACGACTTAAGGCGGTGCAACATGCTCACGCTTACTTAACTCGGGGTGACCATTATGCCCTATTAACGGAGCAATCGACTTAAGTCCACAACGACTTAAGGCGGTGCAACATGCTCACGCTTACTTAACTCAGGGTTACCACTATGCCCTACTAATGGAGCAATCGGCTGAAGTCAGTGGCGACTTAAGCCGGTGCGACATGCTCATGTCTATGCAATTTAGGGAGACCACTACGCCCTATTAGCAAAAATAATCGACTCAAGTCAGCAGCGACTTCAGACGATCTGACATAATTATGATTACTCATACAGGGATGACTTCTATATCCCGCAAACAAATTTCATAATCATCGCGCGTCATTTCACTGCTGCAAATTTATGAACTGATGTCCTCTAACAAATACTTGATCATGCTAACCGCGCGCTCAAAGCACGCAAAATGTTTCTCTATTTCGCAATGTCTTTCTCAGGAGCGACCGACGAAGAAGGGCGACTCGAGGAATCAGGGGCAGCATTCACATCAGCCCTTATGTCTTCAGGAACAACCACGCCGGGTCTCCTCATCAAGATTCGTCCCGCCCGAATAGCCTTGTCCATGGCTCTATCGCGCTGGGCTCTGAGAGTAACAGAAGTCTCTTCGGCAACCTTAGCAGCCAGTCGAGCAGTTTCTAACTCTTGAACAATGGATTTCTTGGAAGCTCGGAGTTCTTTGATGGTAGCATCCTTTGCTGATATCAACTGCTTGAGGCGGGTCACTTCGTCAGCGGATTCCTGTAGCTTACTGCGTTGATTGTCCAATTCCTCCATAGTAAAGCGGTGACTCCTCTCCAAGATGGTCAGCGAGTTACTAGAATCACGATACAATCTGTCAAGACTGTCACGAGAGGCAACGAGGATATGCTTTTCTTCCTGCAAGCAAAAATCAACTCCTTCAAGAACCAAACAAGTAATAGGAACACAGCAAGGCAAAGCACAGTTCTGTAAATTACCTTTTCAGAATCGAGCTGAGCATGAAGAGAAGAACTCAGTGCATTGGCGTCATCCAAGGCAGCGGAGACCTGACCTAGTTCAGTTTGGCTCTGAGAGTATTTCTCCTCGAAGTCAGCACACCGCTGGACCAATTCAGCCTGATCTCGGGAATGTTTTTCCTCAAGAGTTGAAATCTGCCGAGTCATTCCTAGCAAAGGATAATCAAACAAAACGGGGTCAGAAGGTAAAGCAGTCCACAGTGAAGGCAAAGAAAAGCAAAAAGACATTAACCAGCGTTGGTTGCCTCCAATTCAGAGACGCGATGTTGAAGTGACACTGGATTCCAACATGCAAGAGACGAAGCTACTTCTGGGACGGAAGCACCCTGTAGCCTCAGCTGGCTAGCCATCCCATCCACCAAAGCCTGATGAGGAAAACAGATGAGTGTAACGACAGCAGTTCATACAATGTGAAAATCAAGCTAAAATACATCACAGTACCTGGAGGTTGGAAAAGAATGAAGGGATCCCTAAATCAGGAGAGATCAGTTGATAACCAGGCGTAAGACCACCACCCGAAGCAGCTTGCAACGAACCAGTAGGAATCAGCTCGGTGCCTTCAACAGAGCCAAACACTCGATCAGCAGGGGACGCTGCCCTATAAAGCGACTCCCTGGTCCAAGGTTTGAGCTACCACCATACAGCCAGAGTGTGGAGGAGATCCCGCATGAACGTCCATGGAAGTACAGGAAGGAGACCCTGCTCGGGCACCCTCGGGGTCTGGGTCATAGTTTGCACTGCCCACTTGAGCTGGATCATCCCCGGCAGCACCCTCGGGGGCTGGGCAGTGGCTTACACTCTTCACCCGAGCTAAGTCATCCCCGGCGACACCCTCGGGGGCTGGGCATGTGTCCGCACCGTTCTTGAGGTCCAAGCTCTCTGCAGTAACCACCTCTAAGGTTGACGGGCCCTCAGCTACTTCCATAGGACCAGGACGATCCAAGTCAGTCTCCCGACCCTCGAGATCGCGCTCTAAGGTCGACGAGGCTCGGGATGACCTCAACCCAGCATCGGGCACGTCAGCGCAAGCCTCCATTGCACCATCATTCACTGGCTCCGATAACAAGTCCTCTGGGACCATATCCTCTAGAGTCTAGAGTCTGATCAAAGTTGGCCAGGGACAGTTCTTGCAGACCAATGAGGGCAGACAAAGCAGGAGAGGGAACTCCACTACTTTCACCACTGGCGATGAACTGCCGACTATTTTTCCGAGTCAAAGGAATCTCATTTTCTTCCTCATCATCATCCACATTGGCAACACAAGCAGCACCCCCATTGGGATCAGCAACAGATGGGGCACCCACATTAGGATCAACAGCGGGTTGGGTACACCCATTGGGGTTAGCGTCAGAAAATCCAGTCGCAGGCACTTCTTCAGCAGCAGGAACCGAGGTACCAGCGTCCTGATCAAAACTGGATACTCGCCGGAGGCGTCTTCTTTTCTTCTTCTGCTCATCAGCAGAAGGATCAGGCTGATTGGCTCGACAAGGGCGCCTCGGGCGAGTACTGACAGGCTTTTGAACATCCAAAGTCGTTTCAGCCTCTGGGAGGGGCGCCACTACCAACGTCCCAGCAGGAGCAGCGTCGGATGAATCCTCAGCTAGCAAATCAAGCATAGCGCTTATCTCTACATCACTAGGGTTCAGGGGCACCTCAAAATGGACCTGCCGTTCGTCATCAGGAATCTCCACAAGCGAGGCAACCAAAGCACCAACTTCTTCAGCAGAGGGTCGCACTCTAAGGCCCAAACTGCCATCAGTAATGGGTGGATTCGACACAAAAAGGGCGAAGGCTTTGGGAGGAGGCAGGTTCCAGGCCGAGTACGCCACTGGAGCACCAACATTTGACACTTTGCCCCTGAGGATCATTTCAAGTCGGCTCACCAAGTCTGCAGAAGGAATTCTCCTGTTGGTAACCCGAGTTGAGTCAGCTAGCCCTCGATACAGATAAGCTGGATAGGCCCTGTCTTTCAGTGGCTGAATATTCTTGAAAACAAAGTCAGTAACCACAGCTTCAGCAGTCAGACCCCTCTCTTTCAGCAGTCCAACTTCAGCTAGCAACACACCTGCCTCAGCTACCTCCTGATCTGTAGGAGACTCGGTCCAGCTTGGGGTGCGAACGTCCGGCTGTCTTCCCGACCGGGAGGGGAGAGAATTCCCATAATTCTCAACTATGAACCACTCCAGGCGCCATCCCTTAATACTGTCCTTGAGGGGGATCTCGAGATATCCAGTTTTCCTCTCGCGGCGCATCTCCAAGCTGGCACCCCCGACCAACTGATGTTGTCCCCCGGCCATCCCAGGGCAACAATGATACAAGTATTTTCATAAACCGAAATGTGGCAGCACGCCAAGAAAGGCTTCGCATAAATGAACGAAAATGGAGATTTGCAGAATTGAATTGGGGTTCAAATGGGTCAAGTTAATATGGTAGAAATCAAGGAGGCCGCGGAAAAAGGGAGAGATGGGAAGGCCAAGGCCGCGGAGAAGAAAAGGGGCGTAAACAACGGACTCATGGGTATCCTCTGTCGGAACAGTAAACCCATGGCAAATCCGCCAAGAACAGAGTTCTCGCGGAGGGAGAACCCCGATAGATACGAGGTGGAGAAGTTCAGTTTCAGAAATGATAGACATGTGGTTACCTGCGAAAGGCAACTGGCTGTTGGGGTCGATTGGAGGAATCACCACAGCAGACGAGCTAGAGGTTTTCCTCTTGGGTGCCATCTTGATTCTACCAACGAGCAGAGTGGGAGGCGAATGGCAGAGTGGATTCGGAAGCGAGAAAGCAAGAACTAGGGCACGGAAAGCAAAGGCGGCTAAAAGCGCAGCTCTTATGGGATATTCTCGAGCCAGATACCGTTTCAAAAAGTGCCCAGTCATCACCCGGCAGTTATTTCCAAAACCCCGGCATGCCACGTGGAAACCCGGCAGTTATCCCCAGAACACCGGTGCGCCACCTCATCACTCGGCCATCGTCCTCAAAGTGGCTCGCACGGCCTGCTATCACTCGGCGTTGCCTCCAAAACGCCGATTTCGTGTTCAGTCGCTCGGCGTTACCTCTAAAACGCTGACGTCGCCTTTCAGTCGCTCGGTGTTACCTCTAAAACGCTGACGTCGCCCTCTGGCATCGTCTCAAGTCGCTCGGCATTACCTCTAAAATGCTGACGTCGCTTTCCAATCACTCGGCGTTGCCCCTAAAACGCTGATATAGTGTTCAGTCGCTCGGCGTTACCTCTAAAACGCCGACGTCGCCTTTCAGTCGCTCGGTGTTACCTCTAAAACGCTAACGTCGCCCTCTGCATCATCTCAAGTCGCTCGGCATTACCTCTAAAATGCCGACGTCGCTTTCCAATCACTCGGCGTTGCTTCTAAAACACTGATACAGTCTTCAGTTGCTCGGTGTTACCTCTAAAGCGCCGACACCGTCTACAAGTTACTCGGCAGCTATTTCTGAAAGCATCAGTTTGATCCCCAAGTTATTCATCTAGTGTCTCAAAGGAATCAGCTTCACAAACAAGCAAGACAAGTTATCAAGGAGAAGCCAACGTCATTCTTTCATTAAAAAGAAAGATAACAAACTTACAAATCAACTCTTTACGAGTTGATACTTCCCTATTACTACCACTACATTACATTACTGCTACTACTACTACACTACGCTATACTACTCTAAATTACTACTACATTATTCTAAACTATACTATACTAATATCTAAAAGACCAGTGACATCTAGCCACTGGCCCTGTTGCTGCCGCCGCCGCTGCCACCTCTGGTGCTGCCCCTGCTGCTGCCGCCCCGGTTGCTGCCCCTGCTACCGCCGCCATCATCGTCCCTGCTGCCGCCACCGCCCCTGCCGCTGCCGTCGCCGTCACCGTCGCCACCGTCGTCGTCGTCGTCGTCGCCGTCGTCGTCATCGTCCTCGTCCTCGCCGCTGCCGTCCGAGTCCTCCTCATCCGAGGAGTACTCCGACTCATCCGAGCCCTCGAGCCCGGAACGCTCGACGGCCCGGATGTACGTCCAGACCTCCGCCGCAAGCCCCTGGGAGTCGTCTGAGTCGTCAGACGACTCACGCAGGGGGATGGGAGCCGGAGACCCCTCAGACTCAGAGGAGAACTCCTCCTCTGAGTACTTCGAGTCACCAAACTCCTCCGATGGAGGAGTCGGCTCACGCTTGCGCTTGTTGTTCTTGCCCATGGTGGAAGCAGACGGGAATGAAGAAAGGGAAGCAACAGAGAACAGCGAGAGATGTGAAAAAGCCAGAGAGACAACGACGTTATTTATAGAAGGAGAAGGCAACCGCTCACCTCCAACCGCGGTCACTGAATAGTCGCAAAGCATTCAATAAGCACTTCAACCCGTCTGAAGACACGTCAGGCGGCTAACGCCGTTTCACGCAACACAACACCCATTGGGACTCCAGTCAACAGCGCGGAGGATATGATTACACTCGCCGTCACATCACATTACTACTCAGAAGCAGCCGGCTAAAACACTCAGTGTACCAAGCCGTCCCTTGCCCACACCCATTGGGGGGGGACGCCCAGGAATTATCAGTATATTTTTCAAAACGGTCACATCTGTGCAGGGCACGCAGTGAATACCTCAAGACAAAAATGAGATATCAGTAAGGATAAGAGGAAAGCCAAATATAGCCAGTGAAGTACAAAATATGGCCGACAGAAGCGACGTGAAGACTAGACAGAGAACGTCCAATCAGTCGCAGAGCAAATAAATTGCACTACCTAGCAAGATATGGATGGATTGCGAACTCGGCTACTAAAGACAAAATATATGCTGACCTCTGAAGCAAAATATTGATGACATAATGCTGACCTCCAAAGCATAATGCGAATAGCTTCATGCCAATTTCTACAAACAGAAAGGATAATTTTCAGCAAAGAGACACGGAAGGAAGACCTTCGAATGGATTATCTCCGGTGCACCCCATGGATTATCATTCCAAGCCAAGATAGTGCTGATTTCTAAGGCGTGGGACAAGATTAAAAGGCCAACCCTCAACCAAAACGCAGGAGCACAAATGGAAATAATTTCTGGGGAAGACCTTCGAGCAGATTATTTTCTAAAAATCTACTCGAAGCTCGGGGGCTACTCCGGTGCACCCAATGAAGTTCAGAATCCTACAAATTGAAATGCCGACCTCTAAGGCACAAGCACGAAACTAAGCTTCGGTCAGCGAGTGATCGAAGCAGGAGAAGACAACAGGAAGTCATTTTCTTCAAATCGCCTGCAAGCTGGACCTGGGATCTTTGGGCTGATTACCTCTAAATTAACCCAAAGATCGGGGGCTTGTGGGGGATAGATATCCCCCGGGTCCACTAAAGAGTAAAAGACCTCACGAAAGGCCCAAGGGCCCAATAAATCATAAGGTCATTCTTTCGTGGGCCTGGGGAGAGATAACCAGCAGAGCAGATCGACATGAGGCCGGATTGATGTAAACCCGGACGACCCACAACGTCGAGCGAGTGACCACAACAGAGATCCGACTTTCCCGCGCTGGAGCCCCCATGCAACGGAGCCATGCGAGGATAAGTCGGCAGGATTACACGGAGATAAACTCAAGAAGTTCACTATCTTTTAGCTACTCGTTGTTATCATATCC
This sequence comes from Zea mays, assembly GCF_902167145.1. Taxonomy (NCBI): domain Eukaryota; kingdom Viridiplantae; phylum Streptophyta; class Magnoliopsida; order Poales; family Poaceae; genus Zea; species Zea mays. The sequence continues at coordinate 131,419,571 of NC_050100.1, read as the reverse complement.
ACATGTATTGCCCCACGGTCGAGTATATAAGACCTAGAGGGCACCCCTTCAGAACGATCGACCCTATTACTTAGCCACCCATGTCAACTCTCTGCACTCAGAGAGCTCTCTTGTAACCTTGTCCACCAAGCATACTCACCAGGACGTAGGGTGTTACGCATCTCTAAGCGGCCCGAACCTGTAAACCTTGTCCACTGTCCCTCGTGCAATCGGCACGAACCATTTTGCTACAGTTGTCGACACCGTCCTACTCCTAAAAACACCTTGAGGGGCAACCCCGGGTGTGCGGTCGGACCCAAAACACCGACACCGACTTAAAGGGGAAAAGACTATTTAGTCCTCGTTGGTTTATCCATGAGTCAATAGTAAATATAAAGGGCATTAATGTAAATTTACACAGGCTGCGCCCTGTGCCTATAAATAGATGTCGTACTGTTCACGTTGATGCATCACGCTTGTACTCTCCTTCTGTCAAGACCGAAGGTACAAATATAATTCTATAGTATTTCTGTTTATCCATGATAATATAATAAAAAGATATGATAATAATGTTATATAATTATCCATGTTGTCTCTTATATTTCACATGCTTCTTCTTTCATTAATATAAGCTGTGATAATGAAGGTATGTTCTTCATGACCTTCGTCTGAAAATCATTATATCTTAAGGGAAATAATGATTCGAAGAACGAAGAGCTTTAACCTTTAATATTTCGTGTTGCCTTTTCTTAATTCATAATATTTGAGAACAAGTCCTCAATAGATCCCAACAACGCCGATGATAACCTTTATGAAGCTTGGGAGCACCGAAATTTGTTGTCGCGGCGTGAGCTCATCTTCGATTTGAGCGTAGACTATGTCGGCAGCCTTGATGTGGGTGACAGCTTGGGGCGTGGCGTTGGACACGGCAGTGGTGTATCATGGGGGTGCAGAACTACTGGTGTTGGACGTCCATCAACCAGCTTGGGGCGTGGTGTTGGGCGCTGGTAGTGGTAGCCTAGCGCGAGGCACCGGCGCTGGATGCAGCTATGTCTCCCTCAAGTCCAGCACTAGCGCACCTACAGGTACATCGAGTTGGTACTTGCTGAGTTAGTACTTGCTGCCTCTATCCGCCGGCCAGATACTCTTGTCCCAGGCCGATTGCTCCGCCACCGCTTGTTGCCTGATCTGGTCGTGGTTTCGTTTGCCCTCGGCGCCATGGCAGACGGTTGGGCAAAAGCTCAGCACGTACGCGTGCGCAGACGAAGTCTCGGAAGAAGCCTGGATTGAACTTTTCGGCCTCCAGTCCAGGCGTCCAGCCTTTTCTTTACGTACTACGTGTGTGGCAGTTTGGCTTGACGTGTGTTCATCTCATCTCATCTCATCTCACGCCATGCGGTACCTAACCAATTTCAGAAACTAACTAATTTCAGAAACTACACGTGTGGCAGTTTCATCACCTAACTGATTTCAGAAACTAATTGCTCCCTAAAGCTTTCCAGTTTTTTAATGACAGCAAGAACTAGCATAATAATTAGGTTACTAACTGAACAAAGAAATTAAATTACCTTGTATGTTTGTTTATCTCCCACAGATTACTTAAATTGTTCTATTTTTTAACTGTTCTGTTTTATTTTCCTATGCTAGGTGTTCCTGCAAATGGACTATCACCATTAGGGATAGGGTGTGGCTGTGGAAAGCGAGCATCACAGGGTTCACAGGGATCTATTCGTTCAGTTCGTGGACGTGGTCATGCTTCGAGCTCACAATCCTACAACCCTCCACGCTCTACTTCGCTCGATATGGATCTGAACCTTAACTTCGAGCCCACCGCTGATGATGTCGAAGAAATGATTCATAGCACCACGGTATATGTTTGTACAATTGTTTTTTATTCCATCATGCATTGCTTGTAGTTACTATTTAGTAGGGATGGCAATTTAATCCGTGGATAGAGATATCCGTCGGATATTCGACCCGACGGATCAGGATATGGATATGTTTTTTGACCCGCGGGTTAGACCCGTATCCGATCCGAGATAAAGCAGACATGGATTTGGATATTAAACCTCACCAGCGGGTAATCCGTTGGATATCCAAAATTAACCATTAGTCTATTATTGTCAGCCCACATATGGACACCAATGAACAAATCGTCAGCCCACCATTGTCCATTGAGCCCAAGCGCCAGGCGCCAGCCCACTACCCACCAAGGCACCATTCCGCCAAAGACTCAAAGTGGCAAACACCCAAACCAGGACACCAATGTTCTTATAATTTAGTTATCGAATCTGATCATTGATTTAACCATTTATCTATTTTGTTGTTTGCCAGGATGAACATGATTCTACTATCATTGACTAAAAAAATTCAAACACAGCTCAAGCGCTCAACACTACACTCGGATCAGAATCAGAAGGCAAAAGTCTTAAGTCCAAAAGCAGACATGTATTTGTTGTCATATATTTGTTTTCATGTTGAGACATGTAGACATGTATTTTTGTTATGTTAAGAATGTTGCTTGTTGAAGGACATGTATATTTGTTTAATTTTTTATTAAATTTTTAAGTTGTGTATGATATTGAATTGAGAACAAATTTGATTAATTATGTTATTCAATTGCTGAAAATGGTTTTTTGTTATATTCGATGGATATCCAATGGATATCCGAAATCCGATGAGCATGGATATGGATATGAATTTCTACTCGTGGGTATAGTCACGGGCGGATATTATCTATGACCGTGGATATGACTGCGCGCAGATATTTTCAATATCCGATCCGAATCCGACCCGTTGCCATCCCTACTATTTAGTATTCTAAATCATTATCTACATATATGTTATATGACTGAATAGAAACAAATTTATGACAAAGCTGTTTGGACATTCGACAACAGTAGAATTTTTTGTGAAATATGCATCCAAGAAATCAATGCCGGGAATAGATCTAATGGTATCATGACTTCCCGAGGTTACAACAACATAGCTGACAAGTATAAGATAGCAACTGGGCTGCGTCATTCAAAAGTGCAATTGAAGAACAAGCGTGATTTACTTAAAGGTGTATAAATATGTCGGGAATATTATTTGGAAAAAGCATGTATAAACGTGTATAAACTGTTATGTATAAACTGATGCAGTGCCAACTGATGAAACCATACAAGTAAAACGGCCAAGGATATTGTTATATTTGTATACATATGAATAATAAGTCGAGTCCAAATAATCTAAGCTAACAAACAGCAACATCTAGCTTATTTAATCCAGAGCAAATAATCCAGATTATATAATCTAGATTATAATTTAGATTATATAATCTATAAGTTAAAACAAACATGCCTAAGACTATCCATCTCATTCCATTCGTTCATCAAACCAGCAAGTCGGAGCAGCAAATCAACCCACCAATACTAAAATGACTCGGAAATTGTGAAAGTGACGACGATCTCTAGTTCAGGCAATTCACCGAGCACCAGGCGAGCGTCGATCTGGAACTTCACTTCCTACACCATCTAGCCATCTTTGCCAACCACAAACTGTGATTCACACGAACAAACACAGCCAGATCACTATACACAAATCAAGAGCATCGACTTCAATGGTAGCAGTACCTTCTTTAAACTGTTGAATCAGTCCTGGAGCTGGAGCACTTCCGGCTATAATGTAATAACCGTAGCTGTAGCCTATGGCAGCATGCTCCAAGAGCTAGAATGTGGATCCCTTCGATCTGTCAGGTGCTAGTGCTATGCGTGTGGGATAGGAGTAGCAGCAGCGTAGTGTTGGACGTGATGTGAGATATGGACGAACTGGGAGCAGTGATCAGGGCGAGCGGCTCGGTCGACGGTCAGCCAGGAGCGGGCGAGCACCGGCGTGGTGGCTGACCACGACGAGGTGGGGGACCGGGCGTGAGAGTCTGCAACGAGGAGGACGAGGCCAGGCGGCGCGCGGGTCCTAGAACTGGGCGGGCGGCGCTGAGGAGAAGTACGCATGAGCAAGGAGAATCCGGGAATCCGGTATGGCTGCGGAATGAGCAGCAGGGCGCTCGGCGCCTCGGTGAGCGCGAGTGTTAGTATCCCTTCGTCAGGACCTCACTGGAGGTCAGACAGAGCACGTTCAACGAGATGCAGCAGACAATGAAGCTACAAGACTTGCAGGCCAAGCACCAGTGTTTACGGGCCAGAATAGGCTAAATAGTTGCTATGCGCCTATGCCCACCTGCGTGCCGTGAGTATAATATAGGGATAAGCCAAACTTGGCATAGAGAAGCGGTATGAATAAACAAGACTCAAATACTACTATCTACTATCATCTCCCTGTTCCTCGCCTCTATTCCTCTTCTCTGTGTTGTCTGTCTGTATCTCTCCACTCTTGCTGTTCTACTGTTCCTCTTTTCTCTGTGTTGTCTATCTGTATCTCTCCACTTCCGCTATTCTATTAGTGATCTATTAGGATCGCTAACAATTGGTATCAGATATCCACCGATCCTCAGATTCCATCGTTCCTCAGCCGAAAAACATCCATGGCGTCTCCTTCACCACTCAATACTCAGCTCATTCAAGTGTTGGAGCTTCAGACACGCACCCTCCTGTCGGAGTTGGACAAGCGTCTCGACTCCAAGTAGGGGACCAATGGGAATCCCGTGTTGGAGCGATCGAATCGCGTTCCGCCGATTCGACTCGCGCCATGTCCAATTTCTCCTCTACTCTTCAATCCGACATGGAAGCGCACCTCACAGCAGCTGACGACGCCACCGACTCCAAGCTTCTCCAGATCGAAGCTGAGCTAGACCCCCGCGTGTCGGCGCTCGAATCCTCATTGCACGGCCTCGATATGTGGTGTACTCGCGTGGATTCATCGATCGAGGGGCTCCACGCTTCGGTGGATTTCATCCGCACCGAGGTGTCCAAGATGGGGATTCTGTGGAACCGCGACATGCGCATCGACAGCTTAGCCAGACCAGGCATGTTCGGAGCACACAGATCGGCAGGGTGCTTCGACGCGTCCGCTAGCGCGCCGCCGATCCCAGCCTCGGTCATCGCCGACAACTAGGGCGGGTGCTTCGATGACGGCGAGCAGTACTGCGTGGCGCTGAACGCGCTGCCCAACAGCATCCACCCGGACCTCCTCAACTCATCCGCGCGTCACAACCATGACCATCTCTTCCTCCTCAACCCCGTAGCTGCCCAGGATTCCTCTGCCGAGGAGGCCATGTCTGCGATGGAAGCAGCCGCGGACGCGGGGGATCCCGCAAGGCTCGACCAGCCCTCGTCGTCCCCTTCCCTACTCGTCGTGGGGAACCCGCTACCGCCCTCCCTCGCGGTGCTGCAGCTGCAAGCTGAGGTGGTGGACAAGCAGTACCGCGCCGCGATGAGTCCACCGCCTCCTCTTCCCGAAGTCGACAAGTTGTACCGCGACGAGGCAAGTCCTCCGCCTCCCATCCACAACGACGCTGCGGGGGTGATGTCCTTGGGCTCGAGCGCGTTCAAGGTGCTCGATCGAATGGCCAAGAGCGCGAGAGCCGACGATCTGGTGGTGAACACGTTCGAGGAGATGGAAAGCGACTCGACGATGCTTCTCGCGGAGGCAACAGGCAAAAAGGTGATCGTCGTCAGGTCCGTCTCGCTCTACCGCTCACCAAGTCTCGACCCTTAGTCCATGTCGTGTGACGCGAGGCGATGCATGGCATGGCTGGACGCCAAGGCTCCTAAGTCTATGGTGTACGTGAGCTTCGGCAGTGCCATGCGCATGCCACCCATTCAGCTCGACATGGCGTTTGCCTCATGCCCCTCGCTTGTGCTCTGGCTCATCAAGGACGCTGACTCCCTGCCCGACAACGTCAAGGATTGGCTACGCAAGAACACCGATGCACACGGCATCATAGGAAGCAAGTGTCTGGTGGTGCGTGGTTGGTTGCTAGAGGTGGCCATCCTGGCCCATCTAGCCAGTGGCGGCTTCATGGCGCTCTATGGATGGGGCTCCGCTCTGGAGGTTGTTGCAGCCGGTCTACCCATGGCTACCTGACCCTTTTTCGCTGAGCAATTTATCAATGAGCAGCTCATCGTGGACGTGCTTGGTATTGGATTATCCATCAGTGTGATGAAGCCAACTGAAAATGTTTTGACTACCAGTAACACGGGTGGTGTTGTTGTGATGATATATGCTCCTGCTTTTTGATCCTGCCTAACAAGCTTCACACTTGGAATCTATGGTCAGATAGTTGGGGTTATATGTTGGCCATTTCTGGTAATTCAACTAAATAGCATTATAGTTGTCCAGCAACGGTTCTTGTGGGATCCTGGTGGTGATCAGTGTTGCTTACTGAATCTGTTTATTCATGGCTTGGGGGACTTGCAGATGAAACAAGCTAGTCTGTATTTTGTCTCAAGACAAGATGGCTGGTGATTATCCTTTCCTTGCTGCTACTTCAATGGGACAAGCCAAACCTTCGGGGTCTTTACAAACCCAAGTGCATTCAGCGTGGCTTCTATGCTATGTACATGCTTGTCCAAGCAGGTGGTCTGATTGGCTTCCATCGGCCGAGTTTTTGGTATAATAGCTCATTCCATTCTGCTATCGGCCGATCTCCTTTTGAGGCCTTATATGGTTATGCACCTCGCCATTTCGGTATTACTTCATGTGATGGTCCCTCTGCTAACCTAAATGCATTCTTGCAAGACAAATTGGTTATGACCAAACTGTTACATCAACAACTTTTACGCGTCAAGCAATGGATGAAGTCTATGGCTGATAAGCACCACACCGAGTGTCAATTTACTGTTGGAGATCTGAAGGCTGTGGGTGCTAACGTCCAGGTATCTCTGTTGTTTCCTGCCACTGACTCTGCTTGGTACATTATTGAACAGATATTGGAGCGGCGTCTGGTGTTCCACGGCACACGTGTTGTCCAACAGAAGTTGATCACATGGTCGTCCCAACCTTCCTTGTTGGCGACATGGGAAGACTTGGAAGCACTCAAGCACACCTTTCCTCAGGCCCCATCTTGGGGGCAAGCTGGTTCTCATGGAGGGGGGAATGTCAATATCCCTTCATCAGTCACTCACTAGAGGTCAGGCAGAGCACGTTTAAGGAGATGCAGCAGACAATGAAGCTACAAGACTCGCAGGCCAAGCACCAGGGTTTATGGGCCAGAATGGGCTAAATAGTTGATAGGTCGGCCTATGTACCGTGAGTATAATATATAAGCCAAACTTGGCATAGAGAAGCGACATGAATGAACCGGACTTGAATACTACTATCTACTATCATCTCCCTGTTCTTCGCCTCTATTCCTCTTCTCTGTGTTGTCTGTCTGTATCTCTCCACTCCTGCTGTTCTACTATTCCTCTTTTCTCTGTGTTGTCCGTCTACATCTTTCCACTCCCACTATTCTATTAGTGATCTATTAGGATCGCTAACAGCGAGGGCGCTGGGAGCACGCAGGACCAATTCTTGGCGATGATGAGCAGCAAGGGTGTGTGGCCCAATTCAATAAAAAGCCAATGTGGTGTTTAGAGATGGTGCGGTACTTTAGTCTCATATCGTCTCTCTAGATAGGATACAACCAGCTTATATGTGGGAATGTTCTCTACTCTTCACATTATACAAATAAAGGGCTATAGAGGCTACCACACGCGCGCGCTCTCACTCGCGTTTCGTGTTATTTATATCGCGTGACTTGTGACTTGCGACTATACGTGATCGTGTCGTGACGTATTTTAAACGGTAGTTTAATTTTTGTTTTTTATTTATTTAGTTATCAAATATCACACTTAGACTGCCACGTCAACTAGGAGTAACGAGCACGTACGTTACGTGTGAGATCTCCGGACGGTTGCACGTAGAGATATTCCAGGGGGCGGTTCCTAAAATTTAGCAGATCGAATCAAGGGGTTGCGACGGCCCATCTATAAAGGGCAGACGTCCTTCAGTCGGAGAAAACAGGTGAACAGCAACCACTTCCACTACAGGAAACGCCTAAATTTTCGTGGGCCAAAAACCCACGAAAATAAGCCTAAAGAATATTTTCGTCGGCAGGCCAACGAAAATAGCCGCCGAAAATAAGTTCGACGAAAATAGGCACCTATTTTCGTCGGTACCGACGAACAATACTTATTTTCGTCGGCTTTCCCAAGGCCGACGAAAATAAATGGTCGACTCACTGTTTTCGTCGGCCCGGTGGTGGCCGACGAAAATAGCCTGGGAACATATTTTCGTCGGCCTCGGTAGTGGCCGACGAAAATAGCCTGGGAACATATTTTCGTCGGCCACCACCGAGGCCGACGAAAATTGATGGTTCCCACCCCCCCCAAAACAGATTTTTCTGCACCTATTAATAATTCATAGCAAAATACACAATATCACAATTCACATATACAGATTCACAAGCAAAATACATAATTCACAAAACACATTCACATATACATAAATAGTCCATAGTCCATTCAAATAAGTTCAGAGTCCATAAATAGTCCATAAATAGTCCATAAGTCCATAAATAGTCCATAGTCCATAGTACACACTCACTACTCACTACTCACTACTCACTCCGGTGGGCTGTGGGAGTTTTGGCCACTCCCTCCTCCGCCACCAGGAAGGTGGCCACTCCCTCCAGCACCATGGACGAGGAAGTCTTGGACGTTGATACCACCCTCCGATCCATGAGCATGTGACGCTGAACCCTGCAATTCATCAATCATTCAAATAAGGTTGTATTTTGCTATCCCTATACCTATACATTGCTGTGTTTGGTCAATATTTGCATAAAACTAAACATGGAACGTCACCTGTGATCCATGGTGAGGAGGAGGCTGTGCATGCATCCACGGGTACTGTTGTGCTGGCCACCCCAGAGGTGGTGGTACCCACCCCATCGGTGGCGGTGCCATCCACGCTTGAAATGGCTGAGAGCCCGCCGGTGGCTGGGAGACCGGTGGCACCCATCCCGGGACTGGCTGCGATCCTTGGGGTGGTGGAGGCGTCCAAGTGCCTGGAGGTGCCTGCGTCCACCGAACACCGGTCCACTGTGGCTGCGGCGCTGGAGCTTGTCCTGGCCACTGTCCCCATCCTTGTGCCTGCGAGCCATTTTTGATAATAAAAAAGAGTTGCTATGGAATTGAAGTGTTCAGATAGTGTTACCTGGGGAGGGCAAAAAGCGGGCAAGTTCATATCAGGGCCGAGTCTAGTAGTCATTTCCTGCAAATGGATGCAACGTTAGAATCGCAACATTATACTTTGAATTCAATGACGACACGTGATGAGATAGACGAATTACCTGAAAATAAGAATCCATATATTGTGTCAGCTGCCCAACCTGCTCCTGCGCTGCTCGAGCCTGCTCCTGTGCTGCTCGAGCCTGCTCCTGTGCTGCCGAGTCTCCTCCTCCAGCTGAGCCTCTCGAGCAGACCTGGAGGAGCGAGAACTCCCTCCCGAAGACGATGCCTTCCCTTGACCTATTGTCCTGTTATAATCCACAACGCCGGTGCCAAAGGCAAACCTGCATGATACACATAGTTGAGCCATTAAGTGGACACATTCTTGTTAATGAAATCGTCGAATCAAACACAAACACCTCACCTGCCATGCTTTCTACCCCCACCACTGTGGTACAACGCCGAGGCATCTAAGTCTGAATGCATCCAGTCGAAGTCAGGCCCATGGCGTTGAGTCATTTCCTCCCCATATGCATTCTGCAACGAAAGTTAGAGTTGGAGTTAGACACAAAATATGCAATTTAATTCGTAAATACAAACTTGTTTACCATTTTCTCCCTTGCCGCCTCGCTGCATAGCACATCAGGGTTAGCCGGATCAGGGCCACGGTGACCACGGACGTAAACCTCCATAAAACTTGGAGCAACTCCACTTTCAGCTTCCTGCATGAAAAAGAAGAGTTAAACCATATATTTTTCATAGATGTAACATACAAGTTTGATTTATATACTTACCATGCGGCGTGCGGTACCAAGGTGTCCATCGGCGCCGTACCTGTGCCCCGGTCCTTTAGTGCCACGGTTGGTACGGTGCTTCTGGGACTCTGCAATCCACTCTGGCGACACCCATCTCTTAGCCAACCACCTCCAGGCTTCCATGTCCTTCGCCAGCCAATCCACAACGCTCTCCAGGTACTGCTCCTCTGTGAGGTAGATCTCATTGGCCCCTAATGCTTTGCTCATTTTCTGCCCCTTTATCTTCTTGTAGTAGTAGTTGACGGCCGCGATGCGAGCATTGTACATGGCATCCTTGATTACCTTATCAGCGCACTTCCGAAAGTGCCTCTTCACACGTGCCCACTGAGCCTGATCCTCCTCGATCTCATTCGGCAATTGGAACCTCCCCTACATATCAATGGAGAAGTTAAGTTAAAGTAATATTAGGAGAAGCAATAATTCAGTGAATTCAGTAAACTCACCCAGAACTCGTCCCACACAGCCACCTGACAAGTCCTTCGTTTTTGTTCCGAACTTCCCCCTCCGCTACTGCTTTCCCCTAACTCCCCTGGCTGGACATAGTCCTTTAGACCCCAGTCGGCCCACTGCATAGTCGCGAACCTCTCGCCATTGAGCTCCACCATGCCAGGGTAGTAGAAGCGATAGAGGCTACCCAACACCGCGTTCACCTTGGGACGTCTGCCTGTACCGTCCCAATTCAAGTCTTCCCATGACCTACAAACATTAATAAAAAACGTAAACCAGTGCAATCACGTTCACATTAAAAAATTAACACAACAGAAATAAGCCCCACCATTCTCCATGCGGCCGGATGAGCCTCCTCTCGGCAGGTCTCGGACCAAGCGCATTGCTCTTTTTATACCTAAGTATACAAGTAAATTCAATATGATGAAATGATTAAAAACTAATATCAATTAAACTAATATGTATAATAATACTTGAAGGACATAGAACCATCTGACGCGTCGCCCGCGCTGCCTGCCCCCATAGGGTCAACCTCCTCATCCTGCTCACCCTCCTCATCCTGCTCACCCTCGTCACCCTGCACATGAGCATCCTGCTGAGGAGCCTCCTGCTCACCCTCCTCACCCTGCACTTCGTCTAGACAGTCGAGAAGTTGCTGCTGCCTCTGTCGGCTCTGTGAGGTGCCCTAAAAAAGCCCACTGCCCGAGTTGTCCTCGCTGGCCGCGCTGCCCCCACTCCTCCTCGATCTCCTATGCTTGAACATGTTCAACTATAGATAAATTAATGTCAAACCACAGTATATGAAACAAATAATATAAAAATTAATAATGTGAAAATTGGAATACATAGCTTAATTGATTAACTAAAAGAAACATACTAATCAAAAGTCATCCGCATCCGATGATGCTTCTTCGGCTCGTTGTTTATTCATACGCTCTTGATTTCGTTGGATCCTTACTGATCTTCTAACGACGACAGGTCGTTTGCGCTTTGACCTAGGTTCTTCAATTAAGTCGCTTGAATTGCAACAGAGATTTTCAAGTCCTTCTCCATTGGTCACATGGAATCGGTGAGCTATGTCTTGATTCGACGCCGCTTCTGGTTGAAAAACAGCATCATCGTTGTCCCTGCTCGTACTCACGTAGTCAGCACTCTCTGGAGCGACGACTTGTCGGTTGACTTTGATTGCAACCCACCAAGCCCTAAGGCTTGGGTGAGGATATGGCAGGTAGTACACCTGTTTTGCTTGATTTGCAAGGACAACATCGCTCATACTGCTCGGAATCCTAGAGCTATGCTTCACCTCGACATTACCATACTTGTCGACACGAGTCCCACTATGAGCATCAAACCAGTCACACTCGAAAAACACGAATTTAAGTTCTTTGGGGCCATCGAAAATCAACTCTACAATGTTTTGAAGAACACCGTAATAGTCCACTACTTTGTCATCGTCAACATATGAACTTGCCAACACACCACTATTGGTGGTGGCTGCCAATGGTCGACTCTTCTCCAATTTCGCGGTTCGGAAGCGATATCCATTTACATCATAGCGAGTATAGTTCCGGACGGACACAGAGGTATGTGCCATTTGCTGCAAGTCCGGGTGCACAGAGTTTTTGGAAACCTATACAAGTAATTAGTATATGCATTATATCTTCCAAGTCCAAAATTCAAAGATTAAGTATGGACAATGAGAGAACGACAATTACTAACATAATTATGAAACCACTGCACGAAGTTTGGTCCACCTTTCAACCCATCACGTCGAAGATTTTCTAATTGAATGGTCGTAGGTTTACTAGTAGATTTCCAACATTCTTCATCAAACATGCTGGACATATTACAAACATGGAGATTACACACTATAGAAATTATGAGATGAGAAAATGGACGTAACTATGAGGAAAACTTACTCGAACGCCTCCTGTGTGCTGTCAATATTGCTATACATATATAGCATTAGCGTGTTCAAATCTGATGCTTCAATGTGACGTACACTCCCTTTTCCAACTGCTTTACCCGGATTCGCAAAAATTTGAAGGGTGCTTTGGGGTGATTCATTTTCGACATGAAGTCACACTGAAGGCGCAAACACATTGTTGGCTCGAGCGAAATACCTGGTTGAGAATTGAGATATCTCCTTAAGGGCAAAAGCCTCCGCAATACACCCTTCGACTCTAGCCTTGTTCCGAACAGACGCCCTGAGCTTTTTCAACGCCCTTTCTATAGGATACATCCACTTGAATTGCACTGGTCCGCCTATCAAAGCTTCCCAAGGCAAATGCACAATTAGATGTTGCATCACATTGAAGAATCCTGGCGGGAAAACCTTTTCAAATTTACAAATAAGAATTGGAATTTCTTTCTCAAATTTCTGCACCAACCTCTTCGATACCGTCTTTGCGCATACTTCCCTATAGAAGTAACTCAACTCTGCAAATATGCTCCAAAGCTCATCCTTAAAATAGCCTCGAAACATCACGGGCATCAGCCTCTCCATAATAATATGGTAGTCATGGCTTTTCAAACCGATCAATTTACCGGTCTTCAGATTGACTGCCCGTTTCAGATTTGCCGCATACCGATCTGGAAATTTCAGATTCTTCAACCACTTAAATATTTCTTTCCTTTCATCCGGCTTGAGGCAGTAATCAGCTCGCGGCCTACTTTCATGCCCTTTATCGCTTACTTTCAACTCGAGCATCGGCCTCTTACAAATTTCAGCCATGTCTTTTCTTGCCTTCATATTATCTTTCGTTTTATCAGTCACATCGAAACATGTGCTTATGATGCTTTCAGCAACGTTACGCTCTTGGTGCATCAAGTCTATGTTGTGCGGCATGATCAAGGCTTTTGCATACGGAAGCTCCCATATTGATGACATATGGGTCCAGTTATGGTCCTCCCCGTAGCCTTGGAACCTATCATTTTCTCCTTGCTTCAGACAAGCATGCCATGCCATTATCTGCGGTGCAGTTTGCCTCTTTGGTGGCCCATTTCTGATTTTGGCTCCACTTCTGAATGCAGTAAGCGAATTCCTGAAATCATGCTTGAATGGAGTCCAACGTCGATGAGCATCAAAGAATGACACTTTCCCACCATGCTTCAATCTGAATGCATCCGTATCATTCATACATATGGGACAGCACAACCGACCATGGACACACCATCCAGACCAATCTCCATACGCCAGCAGATCATGCACTGACCACAAATAAGCAGCGCGCATGGTAAACTCCTTTTCAGTATGGCTGTCATAAGCCTTCACACCTCTCCACAATTGTTTCAGCTCTTCAATTAAAGGGCGAACAGACATATTCAGCTTTGGCCCTGGATGCTCGGGGCCTGGGATGACTAGTGCAAGGAACATGAACTCTTATTTATTGACCAACTCAGGAGGAAGATTATATGGCACAACAAAGACAGGCCAACACGAGTAAGGGCTTGCACTGGTATTGAAAGGTGTGAATTCGTCCGTCGATAGACCAAGCCGTACACTCCTAGGTTCGTTTGCAAATTCGGGATCAAACTCGTCAAATGCCTTCCACGCATCACCGTCCGACGGATGGACCATTATGTCTGGCTCAGTGACGAGACGTACACCATTCTTTGGCCACGTCATATGCAGAGCTATTTCCTTATTGAGGAACAACCTTGAAAGCCGAGGAATGATGGGCAACCGACGAAATTGCTTAGCTACGACCTTCGTAACTACCAATTCACCCTCATCATTTGTCACCTCGACATATCTAGAAGCTTCACAATGCTTACAACGGTCCAGCTTGTCATCCTCCTCAAAGAATAGCATGCAACTGTTGGGACACACGTCGATCTTCTCATATGTCATCCCAAGACCAGCCAACATCTTCTTTGCGAGGTACATATTCTTTGGCAACTTATGATTCTCCGGGAGAACCTCGCCCATAAGTTGGACGATGTCGTTGTAAGCACTGTTTGAAATGTTGTGCTTCGACTTTATCGCCATTAGTCTTGTGAGAGTCCCAAGAACTGACATCTGAGTGTGCTCGTGCAGTCTCTCTTCTCCCGCGGCGAGTAGCCGGAAGAATTCTTGAGCATCGCGTGGAAGCTGCCCCGGCTCCTCAGCGTTCATTTCAACCTCCCTACCAAGATCATGCAACATATCGTCCATCCTATCATGATCGTCATCAAGCTCCACCTCCGCGTCAACGTGTCTAATAGACTCTCCATGCCGGTACCATACAAGGTAGTTCGGCATAAACCCACTTTTGCAAAGGTGTTTCTCCATTTCTTCCTTCTTCTGAGGCCACTTGTTCTCGCAGCGATTGCAAGGACACTTCACTAGACGACCAGTTGCATCTTTGAAAGCGTGCTCAAGAAAAGCCTTTGTTACACCCATCCATTCATTCGAATGTGCCCCATCCTTTCTCCACCCGTCATACATCACCCTCCGATCACCGTCCATTTCAAAGGCTAAACAAAAGTCAAAGAACATCAACGATCGTCCGTGGCTTAATTAGGTGAACTCCCTATTAGGTAAAGGCCCTAAACCCACCCAAGAGTGTAGGCTGATGCTTGTGATTTATGACGTGTAGCCTACGATTGTCGCGAAATTTCGGCAGCATAACCCCGCTGCTCTCCAAGCACACGCCTGAACATGGTGTGTTGGAGAACAACTGGGTTACACAACCGAAATTCCGCGTCAATCGTAAGGCACATGTCACAAATCACAAGCATCGGCTTACACTCTCAGGCTGTCCAAAATACGTGGACAATTCCGGAACGGCGAACCTCACAAGCCAATGTGACGTTCGCCGTTCCCGAACGGGTGACGCATACGGTTCGCTACGGGTAACGATTAAAACTGAGAATAATGTATACCTGAGAAATTACGAAAACAATGTATACCTGAGAATAATGTACGAGTCTAGCTAACGGTGGAGAAGGTGAAGTCGGAAGAATACCTATGTACAAAAAATATTATTGTCAATAAAAAATTCGGCAGCACCTCCCCTATAAACTGATGTTTCTAAAACCTGCAAATAAACGACAACACGATGGTTGCTAACACAGAAAACTACACGATAGCTACATAATAAACAATATGTTGACCAGTATATGCTAAACAATATGTTGACCAGTATATGCTAAACAATATGCTACAAGTATATACTGAACAATATGCTGCAAGTATATGCTAACTATATACTCACTAACTTTCCTTCATCAAATATACTAACAATTTCCTAACTATATAATCACTATATGGTTAGTTTACCATAATGCTATGTTAAACAATATACTTTACCATGTGCTAAGTAACTAAAAAATTTTAAAATTTTACCTGTCGGACTAGGAGGCGAGGCGGAGCTCGGTGCGGCTGCGGCGGGGGACGGCGGTGGAGAGAGCCGGTGCCCGAGGCTCTCGGGCCGAGGGCGGTGGTGGGGGCGAGGCTGCCGCGCAGTGGGGGCGCGTGTCGCTGGAGCTGCACGGGCGAGCGGTGCCCCGTCGAGGAGCCGAGGCGCAATGGGGCGGGCGCCGCCGGAGCTGCAGGGGGCCGGGGCGCGATGGGGCGGGCCGCCCGATCGCCGGTGGAGGGAAGGGCGCGCGGCGGGCGCGCAGCGGCGACGGCGCGGCAGCGGCGCGGTGGACGGCAGAGTGAGGACGGGCGGCGTTGCGGCGAGGGAGGACGGGGGGCGGGCGCCGACGGCGGCGCGGCGACGGAGGGCGGGCGGGCGGCGACGCAAAGACGAGAGATTGACGAGTGAGAGAGAACCTGCGCTGAGGCCGATTAACGGGCCTCTATTTTCGTCGGCCTCACTGAGGCCGACGAAAATAGTGGTCAGTTAATGCCTTATTTTCGTCGGCCGGGAGAAGGCCGACGAAAATAATTGACTTATGTTCGTCGGCCTGGCTATGACTGACGAAACTAAACCTTATTTTCGTCGGTCTCGGGGCCCACGAAAATATCGTTCCTATTTTCGTGGGCAGGCCGACGAAAATATGTACTGGCCCACGAAAATAAGGTGTATTTTCGTCGGTCCCAAGGGCCGACGAAAATAACTATGTATTTTCGTGGGCAGACCGACGAAAATAGCTAGGCCCACGAAAATTTATGCGTTTCCTGTAGTGTTCATCCTCTTATTCTCAATTCTCTACATCGCCGCTTCTCTGCCCGACCGTCCCTTCATCTGTCGTGCAGTAGATCATGGGAGAGTGGTGTCTCCGAACCACCGTTGGTGTTTCGACGACTGGCACGGGTGCCGACAAATCAGGTTTCTAGGAAGTGCTTCATGCACGTCCGCTCGAGTTCCTCTACAAAACTCGTGGAAATAATTGTGAGTAAATCTACAGTTTCAGTTAGTTGCAATGACGGTCTTATGGTTAGATCCGTTGTCGATTCTTATTTTATGCATTAATCTTGTTGAGTTAGTTCAGATCTGTTCTGTTATAATGTCGTGGATATTATTTGCCAGTAGATCTGGGTTTTTCATTTTATGCCGCATTATCAAATTAATCTTAGGCCTAGTTAATTTTTGAACATTTCAGAAACCTGATAAAATTAACATGGCTGGACCTTTGGATGCATTGAAACCTGACCGGTTTGTCGGTGGTCAAAACTTTAAGAGATGGCAGACTAGGGTTAAATTCTGGTTCATGTCGTTGAGGATCTGGCGGGTGATTTCCCCAATTCTTTCTCTCACTGAGGAGCAGGATCGTAACTTCGAGTCAGATAACAAAACATGTGTTGGTTGTATCTTGACATTATTGTCAGATCAACTATATGACATACACATGCACCACGAAGTGGCTCATGATTTATGGGAGACCCTGGACCATATGTATACTAAATCAGATGCTGGACGTGAACTTTATGTTAATGAGCAGTACCATGAATACAAGATGGTCGATGACCATTCTGTCATGGAACAGGCTCATGAAATCCAGCTTCTTGTGGGGGAACTTGCACACTTTGACTATGTCTTGCCTAACAAATTTTACATCATTGCAAAATTACCTCCTACTTGGAGGAATTTTGCCACGGCTCTCAAACACAAGGAGGCAATGACTGTTGAAAGTCTAATTGCTGCTCTTGATGTTGAGGAGAAGGCGAGATCTAAGGATGTGCCCCGTTCTGGTCCATTGGATAGTGGTACCTCTAATGCCAATGTGGTTGAAGGCAAATCTGGTGGGAAAAACAAAAACAAGTCGAACCGGAAACCAAAGGCCAAGCAAAACACTGATTTTAAGAAGAAGAAGAAAAACCTTGCAGACCTGACTTGCTTTGTGTGCAGTGAATCCGGTCACATAGCTAGAAAATGTCGTAATAAGAAAGGCAAGAAAGGTGATGGTCAGAAAAATGTAAATGTGGCTATTGCTGATGCTGGGAATTCTAGGTTTGTCCCTCAAATTCTTTTAGCATGTCAATCCACCGATTGGTGGTTAGACACTGGAGCCAATGTACATGTTTGTTCTGATCTAAACTTATTTTCTTCTTATCAGGCTACCGACAATAGCGCCATCTTGATGGGCAATGGGTCAAGGGCTGCTGTACATGGAATATGAAGAGTTAATCTAAAGTTGACCTCTAGAAAGACTCTCTTTGAAGAATGTGCAGCACATTCCTAGAATAAATATGAACCTTATTAGTGGTTATCTTTAATGTCGTGATGGCTTTAAGTTAGTGTTTGAGTCAAAAAAGTTTATTGTCTCAAAATTTGGTTTGTTTATTGGCAAATGTTATGACAGTGGTGGTTTGTTTCGCCTTCCAGTGGCTGATGATGGTAATAATGTGGCAAACTCAGTTTCATATTCTGAATTGAATGTAGGCAAGGCTGCTGTTTGACACTCTCGACTTTGTCATATTAGTTTTGATCGTATTATACAATTGTCCATGCTTAATTTGATTCCAAAAGTTCCTGTTGTTAGGAGATCTAAGTGTCATGCTTGTGTGCAAGCTAAGCAACCACGTAAACCTTTTAAGAGTGTGGAATTTAAAAATCTGGCACCTTTAGATCTCATTCACTCAGATCTGTGTAAAATGAATGAAATTTTGACGAGAGCAGTTAAGAAATATTTTATCACATTTATTGATGATGCTACTAGATATTGCCAGCTCTATCTTTTTAAGATGAAAGATGATGCACTTAATTGTTTTAAGATCTATAAGGTAGAGGTAGAAAACCAACTAGAAAAGAAATCTAAACGGGTTAGGTCTGATTGAGGAGGGGAGTATCTCTCTAATGAATTCGGTGAATACTGTGCTGAACATGGAATCATCCATGAGTCAACAGCTCCCTACTGGCCTCAATCAAATGGGTGGCTGAACTGAAAAACCGAACTTTGACAGACTTGGTTAATGCCATGTTGGATAGTTCTAGTTTACCTAAGTCATGGTGGGGCGAAGCTATTTTGGCCGCATGCTTTGTTCTAAACCGAGTTCCATCAGCTAAGGGATGTAAAAACACCCTATGAAGGATGGAAAGGTAGAAAGCCTGCTCTTGGATTTCTGCATGCATGGGGCTGTTTAGCCAAAGTTAATGTGCCTGCGTGCAAGAAACGTAAATTGGGACCAAAAATCGTTGATTGTCTTTCTAGGATATGCACATAATAGTGCAGCCTATAGATTTATGGTGATTAAATCTGATTTTCCAGATGTGCATGTTAACACCGTGACTGAATCTCATGATGCCTCCTTTTTCGAAGATATATTCCCTATGAAGGATAGAGTTGCAGCACGTAGCGATGCATCTACTAGTTATACTCCTGAACCATATCCAGTTTCTTTACCTCCTGCTAATTCTGAACAACACATTGAGGACAATATGGTAGCTCCTCGTAGGAGCAAGAGACAA
This sequence comes from Zea mays, assembly GCF_902167145.1. NCBI lineage: Eukaryota > Viridiplantae > Streptophyta > Magnoliopsida > Poales > Poaceae > Zea > Zea mays. The sequence continues at coordinate 131,400,338 of NC_050100.1, read as the reverse complement.
AGGACTGAAAAATCCTTTAGTGATGACTTTATTGTTTGTCTTGTGGATGATACACCAAAAACCCTTGCAGAGGCATATGCATCACCAGATGCAGAGCGCTGGAAGGAGGCAGTTCACAATGAAATGGAGTCCAATCTAACAAATGGGACTTGGGAAATATATGACCTGCTAGTTGGGTGTAAACCTGTGGGATGTAAATAGATATTTATGAAAAAACTGAAACCACATGGTACTGTCGATAAATACATGGCTAGGCTTATGGCCAAGGGATTTACCCAAAAGAAAGGTGAGGATTATTTTGATACATATTCACCAGTTGCCAGATTGATCACAATTCGTGTGCTAATAGCACTTGCTGCGAGTCATGATCTACTCATCCATCAATGGATGTGAAGACAACTTTCCTTAATGGTGAGCTTGACAAGGAGATCTATATGAAGCAGACGGAGGGATTTGTGACACATGGACAGGAGAACATAGTGTGTAGACTAAGGAAATCCTTATATGGCCTCAAGCAGACGCCAAAGCAATGGCATGAGAAGTTCGATAGAACTTTGATGTCAGTAGGTTTTGTGGTAAAGGAAGCTAACACTTGTGTGTACTATCGGTTTGTTGGTGGTAAGGGAGTAATATTGTGCTTGTATGTGGATGACATGCTAATCTTTGGGACTAGTATTGATGTGATGAATGATGTGAAATCATTTTATCTCAAAATTTTGATATGAAGGATTTGGTAGAGACAGATGTTATATTACACTTAAAATTGATTAAGGTGAGAATGGGATAATTCTGAAACAATCTCATTATGTGGAGAACATTATAAATCGCTTTGGGTTTTCTGACTCCAAAGATTCTCCAACACCTTTTGATTCTAGTCTAAAGATTTGCAAGAATAGAGGACAAGGAATTAATCAGTTGAGATACTCCCGAATTATTGGTTCCCTCATGTACCTTGCTGGTGCAACCAGACCTGATATCTCATTTGTTGTGAGCAAATTGAGCAGATTCACTTCTAATCCTGGAAGCGATCACTGGTTTGCACTAGAACGTGTAATGAGATACTTGAGAGGTACTTCTGCGTATTGACTTCACTATACTGGGTAGCCTGCTGTACTTGAAGGGTATAGTGATTCCAACTGGATCTCAGATGCAGCTAAGATCAAGGCCACAAAGTGGATACATATTCACAATTGGTGGGGCTGTAGTTTCTTGGAGGTCTCGTAAGCAGACTACTTAACAAAGTCTACTATGGAGGCAGAACTTGTAGCACTTGAGTCAGCCACTACTAAGGCAGAGTGGTTGAAAGAGCTGTTGATGGACTTGCCAATGGTAGATAAACTAGTACCAATCATTTTGTTGCATTGTGATAATCAAAGCGTGATCACAATTGTAGGCAACACTAAGGAAAATGCAAAGTTCTCAAGACATGTGAAACGACGTATCAAATCAGTAAGGCATTTGAGAAATACTAGAGAGATCATCGTAGAGTATATTAATACTGCTCGAAACTTGGCGGACCCTTTTACAAAGGGATTAGCACGTACTGTGATTGATGGAGCATCAAGGGAGATGGGATTGAAGCCCACGTGATGTTATCATATAGTGGTAACCAAATCTATGTGATCGGAGATCCCATGAATTAGTAATTGGGAAGAACAAACTGTTTTGTATAACAAGAGAGTACATTATTTTACTCGTTTCCCGCTAGAAGATGCGTACTCTTATTACTACAAGGGAGGTTGAATTTTGTCTTAATGTATTCTGAGGCCTCTAACAGGCAGCAGGGTACACTTGTAAGAATATATCTATGTGAGTTTGACTGTGAGGTCGCAGTCTATGAGATGTGTGTAATCTCAAATAAATTCACTTAAAGACATGGGAGCATGACCGTAATGCTCCAATTAGAGGCATGGCTTTAGGCGACCTAGTCTCAGTGATGCCTATAGGTGAAACCATCTTACACAAGACTAGCAATTCAAGACTTTGTCCATTGCAAAGTCATGAGAAGGTGAATCATGTACTGCAAGGTGTAGCTCAACCTGTATCGGATCTGCACTGTAAAGCTGGTATATGAAAGCGTAGAGATTGAGTCAATTGCAGACCTTGGCTGTGGTGGGATTGTTGGAATTAGGCCCACTAGTGTGTGACCCAATTCAATAGGGAAGCCAAGGTGGTGTGTAGAGATGGCACGATACTTTAGTCCCATATTGTCCATCTAGATAGGAGAGAACCAGCTTATATGTAGGAGTGTTCCATACTCTTCACATGAAATAAATAAAGGGCTATGGAGGCTGACAGACGCGCGCGCTCGCTCGCATTTCGCATTATTTATCGTGTGACTTGTGACGATACGCGATCGCGTCGTGACGTGTTCTAAACGGCAATTTAATTTTTTCCTTTTATTTATTTGGTTATCAAATATCACACCTAGACTGTCACGTCAACCAGGAGTAACGGGCACGCACGTTATGTACGAGATCTCTAGACGGTTGAACGTAGAGATATTTCAGGGGACGGTTCCTGAAATTTAGCAGATCGAATCTATGAAGGGAAGACGTCCTTCAGTCGAAGAAAATAGGCGAACAACAAACGACTCGTCCTCTTCTCAATTCTCTACGTCGCCGCTTCTCTGCCCTGCCGTCCCTTCATCTGTCGTGCAGCAGATCAAGGGAGAGCGGTGTCTCCGAACCACCGTCGGCGTTTCGATGACCTGCACGGGTGCCGACGAATCAGATTTTTGGGAAGTGCTTCGCGCACGTTCGCTCAGGTTTCTCTACAAAACTCGTAGAAATAACTGTGAATAAATCTGTAGTTTCAGTAGTTGCAATGACGGTCTTATGGTTAGATTCGTTGTCGATTCTTGTTTTATGCGTTAATCTTGTTGAGTTAGTTTAGATCTGTTCTGTTCTATGGTGCATTATAACAAGGTCGGGGACTATAACACCACAAAACCATCAAGTAAAAAAATAATGCATTTAGATTATCATTGGTAAATATAGTAATGAATTTTTCTTTCAAGTGTTTGATTTTTATTTGCATTTAGAATAATTTTGTTTGCTCATATTTGATTTATGGTTGTTTCTTAGAATTTCTTTTATATTGAAAGTCCAATTTATTAATATAAAAACATTGATCCAAAAATAAGTATTTTAGTTATAAATAATTTTGGTATAATTATTATGATTTTTTGAAATATTTAAAAATATATTTATTTATATTTTAATAGAAAAGAAAAGAAAAAAAGAGAAAAGAAAAAGAGAAAAAAATGGAAACCCTAACCCTAGCCACCGGCCCACTAGCGGCCCATCAGCCGCGTGCCACCTCCCTCCCCTCTCTCTCACCGACGCGTGGGGCCCACCCGTCAGGGGCCCCTTCTCCTACCTCCCGCCGCCGCCTGGTGCTCGCGCGCTTCTTGTGCCTCGCCCTGACCACCCCGGCTGGACAACGGGCCAGCCGAGCCACGCCTTGGCTGTCACACCCGGCTTTAAGGGACAAAGCCAGGTGCATCTCATACATGCGCCAAGAAGACAACATATACAATAACAGAGTGTATAGAGATAAATGTCACGATACATCAGAGTATTTATTACAAAGCGGAAGACTTATTACAAAATAAAAGAATAAACATAAAACGAACTAAGGATCGTTGGCGCCAATGTCGACTGAGAAACGCCACCTAGATCAGATCATACTCCTCGCCTTGTGGCTCCTCCTGAACCACCTGCTCTTCTCCTGTGGGGGGGTGTGAGACAGCAAGAGTGAGCTCACATACGTTCATCGCTCAACAAGTCGTGGGGAATAATGTGGCATGAACTCACCAAAGGTGGGAGTTCATGTAGTGTAAGGCTGATCAATGAAATAGAGGTTGAGGCTGAGCATTGCTTTTATAAGTTGGTCAAAATTTTATTAGCAATTACTAAGTGTAAGTAAATATCAAACCTTAATAATAATAAAGAACAGTAATAGTAAAATAATCCCAAATGCGATGCAAATGTCAAATTGAATTTAAGTTCCATAATTAATCATGTGAGGGTCCGAGCCGCTCATGACCGTGAGCACGGCTAGTATACTAGTTTTACACTCTGCGGAGGTTGCGCATCTTTACCCACAAGTCGTGTATCCCATGTCGCCTGGGTTTGCAAGGCCCTTAGACACTACCGAGGTGAATGGCTAGGGATCCACTACGAGGCCTTTACAAAGTTCCACTAGCTTCCGAAAACCCGCTACAGTTTATAGGAAGATCCAGTACAGGGTTCCTGGCTGACAGCCATCGCAGCAAAATCAACCAGGGACCTCCCCGCACTGACCTCTCCCCTACTGCCCTTGCCCCTTTCGGGTAAGGTAGTCTTCCACTAGCTTTCCTAATTAGTCAGCCAAGGGCGTCCCATTATACCCTTGTGGTAGCACTGTTTTCCCGGGTGGTCGCTCCATGTTCCCATTAATTTAATGATCTTAACATGAACAATAATAATAACAAGTTAATAACAGAATAATCATGAATAGTGTATCTCCATACCCAATCCACATAAAGCAATAGCAAGTACTACCCAAAAATATTTTAGGGGTGAACAAGGTATAGAGGTAATCAAAACTGGGGTAACATAAAGGCTCCCATCAAAATTATCCTATGCAGATCATTAAAATTAATAAGAACATGGCTGGGAAAGTAAGTGATCAAGGGCACAACTTGCCTGCAATGAGCTCCTGCTCAGCTACTTCTACTTGTTGAACCTCAGTTTCCACAGTGGCTTGCTCGTCTACTCGCATCAACACAATACATACATAGTATAGCCAAAATCAACATCACACCAAACAGATGAATAAAATATACAGTAAAATTCTATACATTAAAATGAGATCATAGGAACTGGAATCACTAAATTTGGAGTTATAGAATTCAAGTTATGAATTTCCTAAGATTTAAGGTGATTATAATAGGATTAGATGACAAATTAATTTTCTAACAGAGTTCATGTCAAAACAGAGACACTAAATGGTAGAGAATATTATTACAAAATTTTAGAAATTTGAATGGCTCAATTTGGACTAAAAATGGATTAGATATGAATTTTTCCAAGTTCTAACAATTGTTTTTGTATTAAAAACTAAATTCTATAATCATTTTCTCGGTTTTTAATATCCCCTGGACTAGGCCTCGAATTTCAGAAAACTCAGGGGTCCCTGCGCAAGAGGTACGAGACCCAGTGCACAGTCAGATAGGATGGCGGGTTGATTTGTTATTTTTCCAGGGGCTCTTTAACAAAAAGTACCCGCCAAGGGGTATGGTTAGATCTCGGCCGTCCGATCCACAATGGGTGGCCCAGATTAGAAGGTTATAACTCTGAACCGGTATTCAACAATAGCCGCTGGATCGTATATCTACGGTTTGGATCCAAAATAACCGAGATCGCACCGTATCCATAGGATTGCAGATCTACGGTCCACGCGTAAGGGTACTCCCGGCTACTAATCGGGACCGTCCGATCCACATCCAACGGCTGCGCCAGCTTCGCCCTTCTCCCACCCCGAGCCGCGCAAACAGCCCCCACGCACGGCGGCGGGGATCGCCGGAGATCACGATTCCGGCCCTTGATGCCCTATAGTTCAATCTACTCCATGCTACACGATGCCCCACACTAGACGAACGCGAGGAATGCTTACATACCACACCAGGCAACGCGGACAGGTACGGCGACGACGGGTTGGAACTCCACTGGTCTGGTGAGGTTGCCGCCGCGGAATTTGGCCAAGCCGAGGCGCCCGACGCGCCGGAGTTCTTCTGTGTGGCTTCCTAGGTGTCAATCGTCCCCTCTCAGACGACGGTAAGGCTACGGGGCGGAGTATGTCGTGGTGGTGCCGATTGCAGGTGTCCTCGCCGCCCCGAGGTGATGTCTAGGTGAGGAGATGGTGGTTGTCGGCGCGCGTGAACTCGAGGAGAAGAGGAGATTGCGGCCGGACCCTTTTATGAGTGCGCGGGGTGGAGCACTGTCAACGCCATCCGCCGCACAACCCGCAACGGCGCCCGCGGAGTTCGACAGAGTTGTTGAAGACGGGCCTGACAATGGGTCCCGCAGTCCAGCGACACAAGCAGCGAACGCACGCGGGTGATGCACTGGCCGAGCGGGCCCATGTGTAAGTGACAGGTGACACTTGCGCGCGGGTGGTTAGTGACGGGCTGCGCAGGTGGGTTGTTCTGCTGGGCCAAAACGAGTAGAGGCTGGCCCATGAGGCATTTTATCCTTTTTCTTTTTATTTTTCTTTCTATTTTCTTCATTTCTAAGGTTTTTAGTTTGAATTCAAATTTAATTTCAAACCTTGTACAAATTTGTTATCAAATCATATTATGAAATGAAAAGTACAAATTCTAGTAATATATTTATATTATTTTTATTTTCATATCATTTCTCTTCTTACTTTTAAACCCTAGTTTTCAATGTAGGGCTTGATTTAACTTCTAGCATTTATTATATTATTATCTTTATTAGTATTATTATTATTTTATTTAATGCACAAACATAAAAACTCCACATGATGCATTTTCTTTTATTTTGGTATTATTGGTTTTAATTAATCACTCTCAATTAGATGTGTGCTCTTTTTATGATGCAAATAAGGCACACAAAATGTGGAAATCCACCATATTCCTTTGTATACAAATTTGAGTATTACAAATCCTACCCCCCTTAAAAATAATCTCGTCCTCGAGATTTAGGAAGATCTAGGGAAAAGGTGGGGAAAATCTATACGAAGCTCTTCTTCTCTTTCCCAAGTTGCTTCATCTTCACCGTGGTGGCTCCATTGCACTTTGCACATCTTTATAACCTTATTCCTCGTAACTCGAGTCAGAGTATCCAAAATCTTGATGGGGTACTCAGCATAAGTCAAGTCCTCTTGAACACTAAGGTCTTCCATTGGTAACTGTTCTTCAGGCACCCTGAGACATTTCTTCAGCTGAGATACATGAAAGACATCGTGAACATCCGCGAGATGATCCGGTAACTCCAATTGGTATGCAACCTCTCCCACTCGCTTTAAGATTAAGAAGGGTCCAATAAAGCGAGGGGACAACTTTCCTTTGACTTTGAACCTTCTCATGCCCCGGAGTGGTGACACCTTCAAATAGACATAATCTCCCTCTTTAAACTCAAGCAGTCTTCTCCGGGTATCAGCATAACTTTTCTGCCTGGATTGTGCAGTTCTCAAATTCTCCCTTATTTGCTGAACTTGTTCCTCTGCTTCTTGTATAATCTCAGGTCCAAACAACTGCCTTTCACCAGTTTGATTCCAATACAAGGGAGTCCTGCACTTTCTGCCATACAAAGCCTCAAACGGTGACATCTTCAAGCTGGCCTGGTAGCTATTATTATATGAGAACTCCGCATACGGCAAACTCTTATCCCAACTACCACCATGTTTAAGAGCACAAGCTCTTAACATATCTTCAAGCACTTGGTTAGTCCTCTCAGTCTGCCCATCAGTCTGGGGATGGTAAGCCGAACTGAAATTCAATCTTGTATCCAATGACTCGTGCAACTTCTTCCAATATCGAGAGGTAAACTGTGATCCTCGATCAGACACGATCTTCTTCGGTACACCGTGTAGAGACACAATCCAAGCCATATATACTCTGCCAATTGAGATCCCTTATAAGTAGTCTTGATTGGAATGAAATGAGCAACTTTGGTCAGTCTATCCACAATAACCCATATATCCATATCAATCTCTTCTCACTTCCACTCGTGTATCTTCAGTGGGTATAATAGTCCAGTTGGTCTTTGGTGTTCTGCCTTAACTCTTTGACACACATTGCACATAATCACATGTGCAGCCACATCTCTCTTCAGTCCATACCATTAGTACTTCTGCTTCTAATCCTGATACATCTTGGTATTCCGAGAATGAATAGAATAATCCGATTCATAGGCTTCCTTTAAAATAGTCTCACGAAAACTATCAATCTCAGGAACACATATCCGATCCTTGAACCATATTGTGCCTTGCTCATCCTTCGTGAATTCCAGACCTCTACCCTCTGTTATCAGATCCTTGATCTCCTGGATTTTGGCATCACCAACCTGACCTTTACGAATTTCTTGCTCCAAGGTAGGTTCCAATTCAATAGTAACTCCTTCCGTATGTGTAACAATTCCCAGGTTGAGCCTCTCAAAATCCTTTGCTAATTCATCAGGTAGCTGGACAACGAAAGCGGAGTGAACATGCTCCTTCCGACTCAAGGCATCTGCAACCAAATTCGCCTTGCCTGGGTGATAGTGAATCTCCAAGTCATAATCCTTAATGAGCTCCAACCAACGGCGTTGCCTCAGGTTGAGATCCTTCTGAGTGAATATATACTTCAAACTCTTATGGTCCGTGTATACTTGGCACTTAGTTCCCATAATGTAGTGTCTCCAAATCTTAAGTGCATGCACAACGGCAGCCAACTCTAAGTCATGGGTGGGGTAGTTCAATTCATGCTTCCTCAACTGACGAGATGCATAGGCAATCACATGACCATCTTGCATAAGCACACATCCAAGTCCTTGGCCACATGCATCACAGTAAATGTCAAATCCCTTCTGCAGATCTGGCATAATCAATACTGGTGGGGACATCAATCTCTCCTTCAATTGATCAAAGCTTTCTTGGCATTTCTCATCCCACTTGAATTCTCTTCCCTTCTCCAGAAGCGAGGTCATGGGCTTAGCAATCTTAGAAAGTCCTTCAATAAATCTCCAATAATATCCCGCAAGTCCCAAGAAACTCCGGATCTCAGTAACTGTAGTGGGTATGCTCCACGCCACTATCTCCTTGATTTTAGCAGGATCCACTGATATCCCTCCATTAGAAATGATATGTCCAAGGAATGGGACCTTGTCAATCCAAAACTCGCATTTAGTGTACTTGGCGTAGAGTTGATTGTCTCGTAGCTTCTATAGCACCAATCTCAGATGTTCCTTTTGATTGCTATCACTCTTGGAATAAATAAGAATATCGTCGATGAATACTACGACGAATCTGTCCAGATCATGAACACCTTATTCTTCAGATCCATAAAATAGGCTGGTGCATTAGTTAGTCCAAATGACATAACGGTGAACTCATATTAACCATATCGGGTCGAGAAATTCGTCTTGAGAATATCCGATGGCCTAATCTTCATTTGGTGATAACCCGATCGGAGATCAACCTTCGAGAATACCCTTGCACCTCTCATCTGATCAAATAAATCTTCAATGCGGGGTAATGTATACTTGTTCTTCATAGTGACACCATTAAGGGACCTTTAATCCATGCACATCCCTTGCAATCCACCTTTCTTACGTACAAACAAAACCGGTGCTCCCCAAGGTGAAGAACTCGGACGTATGTACTCATACTCTTGTAATTCCGTTAACTGCTTCTTTAGTCCCTGTAACTTTTCTAGAAAGACATCCAAAAAATCTCTAACCACACGGATGTTGGCACCAACAAACTTCCCATCTACTAAGAATGTCGCTAGCCTGGTGGCAGCAGTTATTGCAATTCCAACTTTAAATATTTCTCCTTTGGAACTGGTGAGTTCTATGGTTCCTTTAGCATAGTGTATAAACTACCTTTTCCTTTCTTAACCATGACATACCAAGGATCACGTCTATAGTGCTCTCTTCTAACACTATAGGGGTAGCCCATCTGGGTTAGAAATACAGGGTAAGAAAGAAAGAATTGTAGACAAGGTAGTGATTACGAAGCATGTTACTTTGGGAGATTTATTAGCTAAGTGCGTCACCTACTAAAGCTAATTCATTACCTTATGGTGGTACATGCTAAGATGCCCGTCTATACTATTTCAATCAATCAAAGAAGCAAATCAAGCATTGATCATCAGAACAACAAACCAACATTTTTAATAGAGAAAATAATTTTAATTTCGTCTTAGGTTCCCTATCTCTGAAAAGGTTCATAGTTGTAGGATTCCAAGGTGTGAAATCCATCTTGTCTCAGAGTAGAAAAGGTAAGAATGATCAGAGTAGAACAGTAGAAGGTGAGACGGGATCAAGATAAGTGTAGAAAGAATCAGAGTAAGGTAAGTAGGTAAGGGTTTTATCCATTTCTATCTAGGTTTCGTCCTACAGTCAACATTTCCTCTGATACCACTTCTGTCACACCCGGCTTTAAGGGACAAAGCCAGGTGCATCTCATACATGCGCCAAGAAGACAACATATACAATAACAGAGTGTATAGAGATAAATGTCACGATACATCAGAGTATTTATTACAAAGCGGAAGACTTATTACAAAATAAAAGAATAAACATAAAACGAACTAAGGATCGTTGGCGCCAATGTCGACTGAGAAACGCCACCTAGATCAGATCATACTCCTCGCCTTGTGGCTCCTCCTGAACCACCTGCTCTTCTCCTGTGGGGGGGTGTGAGACAGCAAGAGTGAGCTCACATACGTTCATCGCTCAACAAGTCGTGGGGAATAATGTGGCATGAACTCACCAAAGGTGGGAGTTCATGTAGTGTAAGGCTGATCAATGAAATAGAGGTTGAGGCTGAGCATTGCTTTTATAAGTTGGTCAAAATTTTATTAGCAATTACTAAGTGTAAGTAAATATCAAACCTTAATAATAATAAAGAACAGTAATAGTAAAATAATCCCAAATGCGATGCAAATGTCAAATTGAATTTAAGTTCCATAATTAATCATGTGAGGGTCCGAGCCGCTCATGACCGTGAGCACGGCTAGTATACTAGTTTTACACTCTGCAGAGGTTGCGCATCTTTACCCATAAGTCGTGTATCCCATGTCGCCTGGGTTTGCAAGGCCCTTAGACACTACCGAGGTGAATGGCTAGGGATCCACTACGAGGCCTTTACAAAGTTCCACTAGCTTCCGAAAACCCGCTACAGTTTATAGGAAGATCCAGTACAGGGTTCCTGGCTGACAGCCATCGCAGCAAAATCAACCAGGGACCTCCCCGCACTGACCTCTCCCCTACTGCCCTTGCCCCTTTCGGGTAAGGTAGTCTTCCACTAGCTTTCCTAATTAGTCAGCCAAGGGCGTCCCATTATACCCTTGTGGTAGCACTGTTTTCCCGGGTGGTCGCTCCATGTTCCCATTAATTTAATGATCTTAACATGAACAATAATAATAACAAGTTAATAACAGAATAATCATGAATAGTGTATCTCCATACCCAATCCACATAAAGCAATAGCAAGTACTACCCAAAAATATTTCAGGGGTGAACAAGGTATAGAGGTAATCAAAACTGGGGTAACATAAAGGCTCCCATCAAAATTATCCTATGCAGATCATTAAAATTAATAAGAACATGGCTGGGAAAGTAAGTGATCAAGGGCACAACTTGCCTGCAATGAGCTCCTGCTCAGCTACTTCTACTTGTTGAACCTCAGTTTCCACAGTGGCTTGCTCGTCTACTCGCATCAACACAATACATACATAGTATAGCCAAAATCAACATCACACCAAACAGATGAATAAAATATACAGTAAAATTCTATACATTAAAATGAGATCATAGGAACTGGAATCACTAAATTTGGAGTTATAGAATTCAAGTTATGAATTTCCTAAGATTTAAGGTGATTATAATAGGATTAGATGACAAATTAATTTTCTAACAGAGTTCATGTCAAAACAGAGACACTAAATGGTAGAGAATATTATTACAAAATTTTAGAAATTTGAATGGCTCAATTTGGACTAAAAATGGATTAGATATGAATTTTTCCAAGTTCTAACAATTGTTTTTGTATTAAAAACTAAATTCTATAATCATTTTCTCGGTTTTTAATATCCCCTGGACTAGGCCTCGAATTCCAGAAAACTCAGGGGTCCCTGCGCAAGAGGTACGAGACCCAGTGCACAGTCAGATAGGATGGCGGGTTGATTTGTTATTTTTCCAGGGGCTCTTTAACAAAAAGTACCCGCCAAGGGGTATGGTTAGATCTCGGCCGTCCGATCCACAATGGGTGGCCCAGATTAGAAGGTTATAACTCTGAACCGGTATTCAACAATAGCCGCTGGATCGTATATCTACGGTTTGGATCCAAAATAACCGAGATCGCACCGTATCCATAGGATTGCAGATCTACGGTCCACGCGTAAGGGTACTCCCGGCTACTAATCGGGACCGTCCGATCCACATCCAACGGCTGCGCCAGCTTCGCCCTTCTCCCACCCCGAGCCGCGCAAACAGCCCCCACGCACGGCGGCGGGGATCGCCGGAGATCACGATTCCGGCCCTTGATGCCCTATAGTTCAATCTACTCCATGCTACACGATGCCCCACACTAGACGAACGCGAGGAATGCTTACATACCACACCAGGCAACGCGGACAGGTACGGCGACGACGGGTTGGAACTCCACTGGTCTGGTGAGGTTGCCGCCGCGGAATTTGGCCAAGCCGAGGCGCCCGACGCGCCGGAGTTCTTCTGTGTGGCTTCCTAGGTGTCAATCGTCCCCTCTCAGACGACGGTAAGGCTACGGGGCGGAGTATGTCGTGGTGGTGCCGATTGCAGGTGTCCTCGCCGCCCCGAGGTGATGTCTAGGTGAGGAGATGGTGGTTGTCGGCGCGCGTGAACTCGAGGAGAAGAGGAGATTGCGGCCGGACCCTTTTATGAGTGCGCGGGGTGGAGCACTGTCAACGCCATCCGCCGCACAACCCGCAACGGCGCCCGCGGAGTTCGGCAGAGTTGTTGAAGACGGGCCTGACAGTGGGTCCCGCAGTCCAGCGACACAAGCAGCGAACGCACGCGGGTGATGCACTGGCCGAGCGGGCCCATGTGTAAGTGACAGGTGACACTTGCGCGCGGGTGGTTAGTGACGGGCTGCGCAGGTGGGTTGTTCTGCTGGGCCAAAACGAGTAGAGGCTGGCCCATGAGGCATTTTATCCTTTTTCTTTTTATTTTTCTTTCTATTTTCTTCATTTCTAAGGTTTTTAGTTTGAATTCAAATTTAATTTCAAACCTTGTACAAATTTGTTATCAAATCATATTATTAAATGAAAAGTACAAATTCTAGTAATATATTTATATTATTTTTATTTTCATATCATTTCTCTTCTTACTTTTAAACCCTAGTTTTCAATGTAGGGCTTGATTTAACTTCTAGCATTTATTATATTATTATCTTTATTAGTATTATTATTATTTTATTTAATGCACAAACATAAAAACTCCACATGATGCATTTTCTTTTATTTTGGTATTATTGGTTTTAATTAATCACTCTCAATTAGATGTGTGCTCTTTTTATGATGCAAATAAGGCACACAAAATGTGGAAATCCACCATATTCCTTTGTATACAAATTTGAGTATTACATTGGCCCCGACCCGTGCCCTCTCCTCTTCCCGAACTGGAAACGGCTGCCGCCATCTCCTCCTCTCCCTCCCCCACGTCCCTCCCTCACTCAATGGTGGTAACGACTGCCATTAATGGCTTTGAAGCCACCGACCGTTCTCTCCCTCTCCCCTCTGCGCCTCTCCCTCTCCCTCCCTATAAAAGCCGACCGAGCTCTCTCCCTCTCCCTTCGCCCAAGCTCGCTCTCCTCCCCTCCTTCTCTCTCTCTCTCTCTCTCCCTCTCTCTCTCTCTCTCGCAACGTTGTCGACCGCCGGAGCTTCACCACCACGCTCTACTCGTCGGACTTTGTCGAGTCGCCGCGCCCGTCCCTGGCCACCCCGACGCCGAGCCCTCCCTGCTCCCTGCCTGGCCGATCCCCCCCGTTGAGCTCCTCCCTACTGTCACACCCGGTTCTCGGGGCAAAACCGAATGCATAGCATTTGTGGGCCAGGATCCATTTCCCACACATATGTTGGCGTCACAAGTGTAATATATCAAAAGACAATGCAATAAAGGTGTAAAGAGAGTAGAGTACTTTATTACATCATCTGAATCATTGTATCTTTAACAAGTATCAACATCAAAGTAGGGCGGAATTAAATATGAGCACTCTTCCACAGGAAGGTGACTGACGCATCGTTAGACTCAAAACTTATCAATGTCGTCAGCGAAGTCTCCAGCATCACCATCTGATCAAAATATTAGCAAGGGTGAGCTCAATTATTGTCGGGGCTCAGCAAGTGGGGGAAAATTAATGCAAGTTAACAAGGTAGGCTATGGATAAGCGGTAATCATTTTAGTTAGTCAATATTTTATTAGTAACACCTGTCTTACAAATAAGTGTGTATCCCAAGTATCCCAATTAAACAAAGGTATAAGAGTATATCAAAAGCACTTAAGTGAAATCACTTAAGCAAACCATTGGTAGATCATCAGATCTCGATTTATTGTCCATCTTTAAGTTCGATTATCATGTGAGGGTCCAGGTTGCTCTTAACCGTGAGCACGGCTGACATATCAGTTTTACACTCTGTAGAGGTGGTACAACTTTACCCACAAGCCATGTATCCCATCTAGCCTAGGTTGATCGGACCCGTAAGCACTACCAAGGTGAATAGCTAGGGATCCGTTATGAGGCTTTCACAAAATATCCTTAGTACAAAGCCACCCGCTAAGGTTTCCACGTTAGTATTGATGGCCCTCTGGGTGAGGTAACTTAGGCAAGACTACCACCCCATGTTAACATGAGTTGCCACGAAACCACTGCCGCCCCCTCTTGCCCATCTTTCAGGTAGGGTTGCTAAGCACTAAGTCTATAGAGCTAATTACCAAAGCCAGAGCCATGATAGCACTCGTGGTTGCACTGTTATCCTGGGTGGTCACTCCATGTTCCATTTAACACAAAATGTTCTTGTTTAACCATCGGGTTAACAACATAATAAAACTTCATTTCCAGAACATAGTATCATTAAAAGAGTGACATCATATTCATCAGGTTGAGCAATAGCAAACATTGCTAAGCAAAGCATTCATCCCAGGGTAATTCAAGGAATAGGGTTGGTAATTCTAGGAAATCCTTATTTAGGCAAATCCCATCAAATTATGCAATATATCCAAAAAGTAAACATTAGTATATGCATTACTTGGGTACAAATAGAATATGCAGAGGGAGAATCCACTTGCCTTGCTCGAAAGTGTCCTGTGGGTCGTCTTCGAACGAGTTTGGTTCGTCTACCTCACAGTCAACTTCTAGCATCGATTTGCGTATCGTACATACAAAAAGAATACGTACGCCAAATAAATAAACATACACCATTACAGGAGTAATCATTCACCATTACATATACATTCATACATCACACTTATTATACTCATGAATACGTCTTAAAGCGTAAATAATTATTAATCATTATGACTATTACCGCGAGTCATTATTGGTGAAAATATGAGTATGTGACTATAACACTAGTTTTATCTAGTATAATATAGATAAACATTTATTAACAATCTTTATGGCTAATTATTTTCTTTATTACTAATAATAGACTTTTGAGTTTTATCCCTTTTATTTCTACATGGAAATTATACGTATAGCTAAAAATTGTTTATTTATAATTCCTCTAAAATTAATATTCTAATAATTAATGTAAATTACTAATTGGACTTTTAATAACATAATCATGATTATGATGACATAAATAAGTGTTTTACTAATTCTAAGTAATTAATTGCTATCGTTATGAATACCTTTATTATGACTAGTAAAAACCTATTTTCATCTGACTGAAAATACGTGGTCTAGTGTTTTCTTCTACTTCTTTATATCCATAAAATTATACTTAAAATACTACTAACAATTATTGTTTATGTGCTAAAGCGAGATTAATCGTAATCGTCTCTAGTATAAAAATCACCAAGTTAGTGATTAGTGACATAATTTATTTTTGAAATATAAATTCATACACCTGTCAAAATATTGTTGCGAGGCTTGTTTATGACTACACGTATACATCGGAGAGTAGCACATAAAGTTTTTGAATCACTTTTACATACATTTGTAATGCAGAAAATACAGAAATAATTCTCGAAATTTCGGAGGGCCAAAACAAAAAAATGATCGTCTTCTACCTTGGGATAGAGCTTGTGAGCTGGGAGGAGCTCGACGGGTAGGGCTCGGTCGGGCAGGGCACGGGCATGGCCGAGGACGTGGGTGGTCCGGCCGAGGTTGCGGACGACGGGCGCGGTCGGGACTGGCGAAGCTCCGGCGAGGTGACGCGGCTCCGGCGAGGTTCCGGCGAGCGCGAGCGAAGGAGAGAGAGAGCGTGGGGAGTGACAGCGAGCTCAGGGAAGGAGAGAGGAGGGAGGTGCTCGGCTTTTATAGAGAGAGGAGAGGAGAGGGAGAGAGAGGGGCACCGAGGAGGAGGAAATGGCCATTAATGGCGGCCATAACTCCATTGAGGGAGAGAGGACGAGGGGGGGGGGAGAGGGAGAGGAAACGACGACGGTTTCTGGCTCGGGGTCGGCTCAGCTGGGTGCGGGGTCGGGCGCGGTCTCGACGGCGCGGGCGCGCGAGACGTGGGCGCGCGTGCCCCAGCGCACGGCGACGGCGGCGGATGGGAGGCGAAGGGGAGAGGAGGTCCGTGGGTGGGCCCTACGTGCCATAGAGAGAAAGAGGGGAGGGGGTGGGCGGCTGGCTGGTTGGGCCCCTAATGGGCCGAATTTGGCTAGGGTTAGGGTTTTCTGAATTTGTTTTTTCTTTTCTATTCAAAAATATAAATAAATATATTTTTAGAAATTCTAAAAATCATAATAATTATTCCAAAATTATTTATAACCAAGATATTTATTTTTGGACCAATATTTCCATATTAATTAATTGGATTTTCAATATGAAAGAAATTCTACTAAACATCAAAAATCAAATATGAGCAAACAAAAATTATTCTAAATGCAAATAAAAAATCAAACATTTGAAAGAAAAAATCATTACCATATTTACCATTAATAAACTAAATGCAATATTTTTAGTTGATGGTTTTGGTAGTGTTACAAACCTACCCCCTTAAAAGAATCTCGTCCTCGAGATTAAGAAACTTCTGAGAATAACTGGGGAATTCTGCTCTGAGTTCATCTTCTCTTTCCCAAGTGGCCTCATCCTCTGAATGATGACTCCACTCAACTTTACACATGTTGATAACTTTACTCCATGTAATTCTGCGAGATGTTTCCAGAATTCTGACAGGGTACTCCGAATAAGTCAAATCTTTCTTAACATTGAGTTTTTCCATAGGTAATCGTTTCTCCGGTACTCTTAAACATTTCTTAAGTTGTGACACATGAAATACGTCATGCACATCCGACAAACTATTGGGTAGCTCTAACTGGTATGCTACTTCACCTTTTCTTTCCAAAATCTTGAACGGGCCAATATAGCGAGGAGATAGTTTACCCTTAACCTTAAATCTTTTCATGCCTCTCATCGGTGAAACTTTAAGGTATACGAGGTCTCCTACTTCAAATATCAACTCTCTTCTTCTATTGTCTGCATAGCTTTTCTGTCTCAATTGTGCTGTTTTCAAATTATCCCTGATAATATGTACTTGCTTTTCTGCTTCTTGGAGAATTTCTGGACCAAATACTTGACTTTCTCCGGTCTGATTCCAATAAAGCGGTGTTCTACACTTTCGTCCATAAAGTGCTTCAAATGGTGTCATTTTTAGACTTGCCTGGTAACTATTGTTATACGAGAATTCTGCATAAGACAAACTTTTATCCCAACTTCTACCATGCTTTAGAGCGCAAGCTCTTAGCATATCTTCCAACACTTGGTTTGTTCTTTCCGTTTGCCCATCTGTTTGCATATGATAAGCTGAACTAAAGTTTAGCTTGGTATCCATGGACTCATGTAGTCTTTTCCAAAAGCGCGAGGTAAATTGGGTTCCTCGATCCGATACGATCTTCTTTGGTACTCCATGCAGACAAACAATTCTTGACATGTATAACTCTGCTAACTGGGCTCCTGAGTAAGTTGTCTTCACAGGTATAAAGTGTGCCACTTTAGTCAACCTGTCCACTATAACCCATATTGAATCATAGCCATCTCGAATACGGGGTAGTCCAACTATGAAATTCATACTGATTTCTTCCCATTTCCATCCCTATACTTTGAGAGGTTGTAGCAATCTTGCTGGTCTTTGGTGTTCGGCTTTAACTCGCTGACACACGTCACATAGTGCAACATAAGTAGCCACATCTCTTTTCAAATCATACCACCAATACTTTTCCTTAAGATTCTGGTACATCTTAGTACTTCTAGGGTGAATAGAATAAGCTGAATCATGGGCTTCTCTTAAGATAAGTTGGCATAGGTGCTCGATTTCTGGTACACACATTCTCTTTTTAAACCATACTGTGCCTTGATCATCTTCTGTGAAATCTGGGGTTTTTCCTAGACTAATTTGTGTCTTAATTTCTTTGATTTTGTCATCAGACTCTTGTCCTTTACGAATCTCTTCTTCCAAAGTAGATTCAACTTCCATAACTGTTGCTTCCATATTATTGAGCATTCCAAGATTGAGTTGTTCCATCTCCCAACACAATTCCTGTGCCATCAAATGAGTAGTGATGCTGTTCACTTGACCTTTACGGCTCAAAGCATCTGCCACTACATTTGATTTTCCTGGGTGATATTGTATTCCAAATCATAGTCTTTTATTAACTCAAGCCAAGTACATCCAAGATATACTTAAAAAGTTTGGGATGAAGGATGCAAAGCCCGCTAGGACACCAATGGGAACTGACGGACATTTGGACCTCAACGCGGGAGGTATGTCTGTACATTAAAAGGCTTACTGGTCTATGATAAGATCTTTGCTTTATCTTTGTGCAAGTAGACCAGACATTATGCTTTCAGTTTGCATATGTGCTTGATTTCAATCCGATCCCAAAGAATGTCACATTGTGGCTGTGAAGCGTATTCTTAGATATTTAGTTCATACACCTTACATCGGGCTCTAGTATCCTATGTGGACTACCTTTGACTTGATTGTATATTCAGACTCCAACTATGCTGGGTGCAAGGTTGATAGAAAAAGTACATCAGGGACTTATCAGTTTTTGGGAAGGTCCCTCGTATCATGGAGCTCAAAGAAACAAACTTCTGTTGCCCTATCCACCACCGAGGCCGAGTATGTTGCCGTAGGATAGTGTTGCGCACAACTACTTTGGATGAGGCAAACCCTCTAGGACTTTGGCTACAATTTGAGCAAAGTCCCACTACTATGAAATAATGAGAGTGCAATCCGCTTGGTGGACAATCCTGTTGAACATAGCCACACTAAGCACATGGATATCCCATATCACTTTTTGAGAGACCACCAGCAAAAGGGAGATATTGATGTATACCACATTAGCACCGATCACTAGCTAGCCAATATCTTTACCAAGCCTTTAGATGAGAAATGGTTTTGTAAGCCGTGTAGTGAGCTAAATGTCTTAGATTCGCGGAACTTGGATTGTGTCACACCCTGTTTTTAGAAGGCAAACCGAATGCAAACCATGTATGTGCCAGGATCAGAAACTCACGTACACAACGATTACATAATTGGACATCATCACACATTGCTCAAAGTAAATATCGGAAAGGTACTTTATTACATCCAGATGTCCAAGACATCCACATAGTCTATAACATAGTCATTAACATAATCAAAGTGCGGAATACGAAACATAGCAGATAAGGCCTTCATAGGCAGCTGACTGGGGGTTTGCCACTAAGATAACTAGAACTCGTTGTAATCTTGAAACTCCTCAAAGTCCTCCATGTTGCCAGCATCTCCTCCTGAGCACTGAATATAGTGGGGACAAACTGGCGGTGGGGTGATTTTTAAAGCAAGGGTGAGTACACATCAGCATACTCAGCAAATGTCCCATTTAGCTAAAGTGGACTAGCTGTATGTGGAGTTAAGGTTAAGCAGTTGCTTTTAGTTGGTCAAGTATTTATTACTATTAGTAGAGCCAAGTTTTAGTAATAAACCTAGTTATTACCCAAATGTACTCCCTCAATAAGGAAATACATGTTGGGGACTTGTTCTCAAATGCTATGAGTTAAGAACAAGGCAACACAAAAAT
Source organism: Zea mays (assembly GCF_902167145.1). Taxonomy (NCBI): domain Eukaryota; kingdom Viridiplantae; phylum Streptophyta; class Magnoliopsida; order Poales; family Poaceae; genus Zea; species Zea mays. The sequence continues at coordinate 131,380,352 of NC_050100.1, read as the reverse complement.
AGGTTAATGCTCTTCGTCCTTCGAAGCATTATTTCCCTAAGGATATAACGATCTTCGGACAAAGGTTATGAAGGACTTACCTTCATAATCACATCATATATCAATGAAAGACGAAGCATATGAAACATGGAAAACAACATGGATAATCATATGACATCATAATATATCTTTTGTTATATAATCATGAATAAATAAGAACAATACAGGATTACATCAGTACCTTCGGCTTGACAGAAGGTAAAAGTACAAGCGTGACGCACAAGCAAGTACCAGTCAGCGTGAACAGTACGAGGGTACTATTCATCTATTTAAGCACATGGCGCAACCTGTGTAAATTTACATTCATGCCCTTCATATTTACTATTGACTTATGGACAACCCGACAGGGACTAGATAGCCTTTTCCCCATCAAGTCGGTTCCTTTTTCCGCCATTGAGCCGAAGCTCCCTTGCGCGTAGCTTCGGAGCAACATCAGCCTTCGTCTCGACCATGCTTTTCACATCCTATATAGCTTTAACCCGAGTCCAAAGGTACCTGTTCATATGTTACACTTGGAAAACATTATTAAATCATGTTTTTGAGGACCTTCGGAAGACGAAGGCCCCCAAAAGTAGCCCCTCGCAGTATTAATTTGTTAAGATAACGAATTCAGACTGCGACATGGAAGAAGGCCTTAAGCCGAAGGTCCGAAAAAACACCTTCCCTTTGCTAGAATAGCAATAATCAATGACAGATGGGGCCCTCCAATTTGCAGCGCACTGGGCGTATAAATAGGAACTCACACCAGCTGCATTTGATACACTGTTTCTGCCATTTGCATTATTTTCTCAATCTTTTAGCTCTTATTCACTAGCGCTTGCTAGATTTTCAAGCTCTGAGCTTCGTTTTAGAAAAAACGTGTTTTCACCATGTCTGGAGAAAAAATGTCCTAGGAAAAGAAGGTTGTTGCAGAGACGAAGTTGACTGAAGAGGCGAAGTTGTTTAAGGAGAAGAAGGCTGTAGATCCTTATGTTGCTGGATTTGTTGAGTCAATGGCAAAAACAAACACAGAGAAAATTACTAAAGAGATACTAGAAGGTTTATCTGAAGATACTGGTGAAATCGATAGCTATGATGTGGAAAGTGGGGATGAAGATTCTTAGGATCGGACCTGGCGGTTAAGTCATTCAATATTCGGAAAATCGACCATTAAACAGAGTCATCTTGAGAACATGAGAGGAAGGTACTTTCGGGACATGTCTATTGTGAGGGCTGGTGGAGACAACAACGTCCCTGCCCCTGAGGAAAACGAAGTTGTAATTTACCGAAGCTTCTTCAAGGCTGGGCTTCGGTTCCCTTTGAGCAAGTTTGTAGTTGAAGTGTTGAAAATCTATCAGATCTTCCTCCATCAGATTACCCCCGAAGCTATAATAAGGATGGTAATTTTTGTCTGGGCAGTAAGTAGTCAAGGGCTAGAGCCAAGCGCGAAGTGCTTCTACAGTATGCACGAACTTCTATATGATACGAAGGCCATGGGTAAAGAACAGTACCACAACAACTTCGGTTGTTATGGATTTATCGCTCGCCCCACCCCAACGCAAGCCACCCGGTGCCAACATTTCGAAAGAGATGGCCAGGAGCTTAGATGGAAGAATGGTTTTATGTGAAGAATGATTTGAAAGCGAGGGAAGACATTAAGGAAGTCATCATGCGCCCCATTTGGTCCCGCTTCGGCCTCCGAAGGCCAAAGATAGAAATTGATGAGACAGTTGAAGTGTGTTAGAGGGCCTTTAGCATTGGTTGCTCCTTTATTGGGACAAGAGATTTAATTCAAGAACATATAGCCTTTAGGGTATGGCCGCTTGTAGACAGCTGGGAAATGCCGAAGGAGACCACCACCGACTTTAGCGAAGGTGGTCTGGTCCGATTGAAGTATACCTTTAGATTCAGGGAGAAGTTTGATGAGCCAAATGACGACTGGCTGAAGTGTATCGAAGCTACAAGTGATGAACTGCTTGGAGCATATTCCAAGGTGGAAGATAATGCTTTGTCCGCAGCCTTCGGAGGTCGGGGAAAGAAAAGACTGAACAGAGTTTTTGACGCCATCAGCTTCGTATACCCCGATTACCGCTACCCGCTGTGGGGACAGGGGAAAAAGAGAAAAACTGCTGCTTCAGCCACCCCAGTTGAACCTGTGCCGAAGGGCAAAAAGGTGAAGGTTCTTACCCACTGGCCGCATTACATTGAACCGGTCGTGGTGCCTAAGTTTGGCGCAGGGACCTCTTCTGCTACCAAAACAAGAGAAACTGCCCCGACTGCGCAGAGCACTGAAGAGCCGGCTGTAATGCCGAAGTTGCTTACATTCAAGCTGGTTGAAACGAAGGTTGATATGGCTGAAGAGCCAAAAATTGAAGAAATAATGAAGATGCCAAAGATTTTGAGCCCTCCAACAGAGGCAACAGTACCGAAGGTACAAATGGGTTATGTCGTAACTCCTAAGAGGAGAAGGATGGCAAATGTGCTAGATGTTGTGTTAGAAACAACAAAAACCTTGAGTCCTACTCCTACAAGGAAAGTTGCCGAAGCTTCCAAGGCGCAACCAGAAGCTGATACTAAGCAAGCTGAAGTCGAAGTTGCAACAATTCAGGCTGAAACTGAAGCTGGGCCTTCAGTGCCCACCGAGATGGAGCGTGCTGACCCTAAGGAAAAATCAACAGAGCGGATTGCAACTGAAAAAAATCGAAGCTCCTGGTCCCGAAGCGTCGAACAAAAGTATTGACTACATTATTCGTCATGCTTCGGGAAAGGTACTATCCCAAGAAGAAATGTTAGAAGCGCAACACTATGCCCAAAAATTGAAATATCCGAAGGGGGCATTAGTGTTCAATGGTAGTGGCGAAGAATACTTTTTGTACTGTCTCTCGGATAACAAAGAAATATCCGTTTGCCGAGAGATAGGTAAAAGCATCGGATTCACGAAGCTGGAAGGCGGTCTTTCGATTTTATCGAAGGACGAACTTGCTGATAGCCTAGCATACAATAGCATAAAGGTATAAAAACTAACTCTAAATTTGAAAAATCAAGTATTTTATTTGTCATACTTATTTTTTCCTCCACTTGCAGGGCTTGATTCTTAGTAATGCCCTAGGGCACAGAAAAAAATAGAGGATGAAGACTATACAATGGCCCTGAACAACCTTCATTCAGAGGTAATTGAAATGAGAAACGAAGGTCTCAAAAAAGACAAAATCTTATTCTCTCTAGTTAACAAAGTCAAATAAGATGAAGCTAGCTTCAAAGCCTAGATCGAAGCCCAAAAAACTGAAATTGAAGACCTTCGGAGGCAACTGGCTGAAGCTAAAGAAAAATGCGCACTCGCAGAGGCTAACCGAGAAATCAGCGAATATTGGAAAAATCATTTAGAGAAAAACGTTGAAGAACTTCGCACATCCAAGGAAAGATGCTTTGAAAAATCCTTGCACTGTGTGAAGAAAATAAAAACTAGTTTCGCCAACGTGGGCGCCTACTCTTCCGAAGAAAACTTCATACGAGGCAACCCCGAAGGCATAATTGAATGGATAAGTGGAGAGGCTGAAACCTTCGAAGAAATTTTAAGTGATCGCGGGGTTGTTTGCGCGTTTTACGGTGCGTGGGGAATTTCAGCCATCTTGGAGAAGGCGGGATGCGACCATATCAAGACCATGGCCCAGGCCGAAGTTGCCTTCTCCATGGATGATACAAAGGATCCTTCAGCTGAAGCAAGCTTGATGGGCGGGAGATTTTACAATGATATCTGGGTAAATGGTGGCCGAGAGATGGCCCATGAAATTATAAAGAAAAGTAAAAAAGACACCCATGATGCCCGAGTAGAAGCAAGACAAGCTGAAGAAGCTGCAGCGCGCGAAAAGCGTATAGGTAATATCTTTTGATGTTCAGCTTCGGCATTTGTTTTTGTGGCTTCAGACTGATTAATTTTTCCCACTTCAGCTGGACTATCTCCGCCACCGGAACCATTCGATCCCCTAGCCGATCCAGAAACGAAGGAAGCACTGGAGATCATTAATATGGCTGAATCTATTGTTGATGAAGTCGTCAATAAATTGCTAAATGAAGTTGTGGAGAAAATCCTGAAAGAAGACTAGCACTTATTGTAAAAACATTTTTAAATGGTCAATGTGAGAGACACTAGAATGGACATTGTGCTTTTATTGTAACGAAGCTGTAATATTTGATGTGTGTAACTTTGGATCGAATATGTAAATTATTATAATTTATTTCTTTACGATGCATGAAACTTACATACATACCGTTTTTGAGCCTTCGGCGAAAAAACACCTTCCCTTCTTTTCATGCTTCATAAAGAAAGAAGATCCGTGGTTTGTAAAAATAAAGATATCCATGCTTCTCAAAGAGAGATCCCTCTTTTGTGTGCAGGCTGACGAAGCTATAATTCAAAGCTTACTTCGTGTAACTTTGACAGTATTTTCCGAAAATCGGCTCTGTATTCCATTTTTGTGTCATTTATGCAATATGATGTATGATGTGATGCTATGCGAAATGATGTGATGAAATGATGCAAAATGATAATGATGCCAAAGACACATACTCACACTCCCACACTGGAACAGAATCTCTGCATTCCCTTAGGAACGACTGAAATCTCTTTGCTGTTTATTTTTCGGCTTCACCGTTTATTTTTCGGTGTAAGTTCTGCATCCCCTTAGAAACGTCTTTTGAACTTCTTCGCCTTCTATTTCGGCGGTATAAGTTCTGCATCCCCTTAGGAACGACTTTTGAACTTCTTCGCCTTATATTTCGGCGGTATTTGGCTCTGCATTCCCTTTGGAACGACTTTTGAGCAGAAAACTTACACAGCGCTCCCTTAGGAACGACTTTTTTGTAGCTTCGACAAAACATACGCTGCGCTCCCTTAGGAACGACTTTTTTGTAGTTTCGGCAGTTTTTAGCTCTGCATTCCCTTAGGAACAACTTTTGAGCTTCGACAATTTTTGAGCTCCGTAAGTCTGTGAAGAAGATATATTCCATTCTGATATAAGCGAAATTATTACAAGGAATTAAAACTAGATTTACATTACTTGTTCCTTATTGAAAATCAAAATGACATAGAACATAAAAGTATTTCAGAGGTAGGTTATCGCTCAATAAATGTGCTTTGATTCTGGCACAGTACTGTTGACTGTGCGAGCTTCGGATTCCTCCATGAATTCACGTTGCTGTTGGGAGTGCTGGCGCCCTTCTAGCTGTTAGCTTCGGGAATAGGTAGGTTGCAGTGGTGGTGGCGGTGGGAGCTGTGGCCAGGAAGCCTGTGAATGGCTAGCCGAAGCAACAGAAGCTGCAGGATGATTGCCCACATATTCTGGTATGTAGGGAGAATGGCACAAAGTGGTGTGCAAGACCTGCTTTGGCTGATTCTGCCGAGCTTCGGCTTCTACGATCTCCTTTTGCTTCAGAATGGTGATTTGGCACATTCTTGTAGTATGGCCCTTATCCTCACCACAGAATAAGGAATAGATCTTCCTGGGCTGATCCCCATATCTTCCTCCGAAGCCCCTGGCGCCTCTGCCCCTTGGAGCTGGTGGCCTGAAAGAGCTTTGCTGTTGCCCCGAAGATTGTGAGGTGTACTGTGGCCTCTGAAGCTGGCTTCCTTTGTCGTCATTCTGACTAGAGCTGTGGATTGACCTAACATGCCTCGGGTGGATTCTTCCTCCGAAGCTCCTGGTCATCTCCGAGAATCTGTAAGCTTCTTCCCTTCTTTGGCGGAAGTCGTTGTCAGCCTGGATGTACTCATCCATCTTCTGAAGCAGCTTCTCCAGTGTTTGTGGGGGCTTCCTGGCGAAGTATTGAGCCGTAGGTCCTGGTCGAAGACCCTTAATCATGGCCTCAATGAAAATTTCATTGGGCACTGTGGGCGCTTGTGCCCTCAGTCGCAAGAACCTTCGGACATACGCCTGAAGGTATTCCTCATGGTCTTGAGTGCACTGGAACAGGGCCTGAGCTGTGATTGGTTTCGTCTAGAAGCCTTGGAAACTGGTCACCAGCATGTCCTTAAGCTTTTGCCACGACGTGATTGTCCCTGGCCAAAGGGAAGAATACCATGGCTGGGCCACGTTCCGGACTGCCATGATGAAGGACTTAGCCAAGATAGCTGCATTGCCTCTGTATGAGGATATTGTTGCCTCATAGCTCATCAGAAATTGTTTTGGATCCGAGTGCCCATCGTACATGGGTAGCTGGGGTGGCTTGTAGGATTGCGGCCATGGGATAGCCTGCAATTCTACTGCCAAGGGAGAAGCATCATCAAAAGTAAAGGTATCATGATTAAAATTATCATACCATCCATCTTCATTGCCAAGGGAGAAGCTCCCTGTGTTGGGGCCTTCGGTCTTGGTCATCTTGAGCAAGATGACACACTTCTTCAGTAGCTTCGTCGATCTTCCTTTGAAGATCAGCCAGCCGAGCCATCTTCTCCTTCTTCCTTTGCACTTGTTGATGGATGATTTCCATGTTCCTGATCTCTTGGTCCAACTCCTCCTCCTGGAATGTTGGACTGGTGGCCTTTCTCTTCTGGCTTCGAGCCTCTCGAAGAGAGAGAGTCTCCAGGTTTGTGTCCAGTGGCTGCAGTGCAGCAGCCCCTAGCGCTGTTATCTTCTCCGACGGCATGACGAAGGTCAGCGCTTTGCCGAAGGTTGTGGAAGTTAGTACACCGGAGGTGGGTGCCAATGTTGGGGACATGTTCTCAAATGCTATGAGTTAAGAACAAGGCAACACAAAAATAAGTTAATGGTTAATGCCCTTCGTCCTTCGAAGCATTATTTCCCTAAGGATATAACGATCTTCGAATGAAGGTTATGAAGGACTTACCTTCATAATCACAACATATATCAATGAAAGACGAAGCATATGAAACATGGAAAACAACATGGATAATCATATGACATCATAATATATCTTTTATTATATAATCATGAATAAATAACAACAACATAGGATTACATTAGTACCTTCGGCTTGACAGAAGGTAAAAGTACAAGCGTGACGCACAAGCAAGTACTAGTCAGCGTGAACAGTACGGGGGTACTGTTCATCTATTTATAGGCATAGGGCATAGCCTGTGTAAATTTACATTCATGCCCTTCATATTTACTATTGACTTATGGACAACCCGATGGGGACTAGATAGCCCTTTCCCCTTTAAGTCGGTTTCTTTTTCCGCCATTGAGCCGAAGATCCCTTGTGCGTAGCTTCGGAGCAACATCAGCCTTCGTCTCGACCATGCTTTTCACATCCTGTATGGCTTTAACCCGAGTCCGAAGGTACCTGTTCATATGTTACACTTGGAAAACATTGTTAAATCATGTTTTTGAGGACCTTCGGAAGACGAAGGGCCCTAACAATACCAGAGAGCATAATTATAACCATCATCATTAAACATCATCATAAGAGTATCCAAAATTCTTCTAATCAAAGAGGATCCCATGGCCGCTCTTAACTGTGAGCACGACTGATATACTAGTTTCAAACACTCTACAGAGGTCGCACACTTTACCCACAAGCCGTGATTCCCATTCTGTCCAGAGATCATGACTCTCCATTGATCACTACCAAGGTGACCAAGCAGGGTCTCACTACGTACCCTTTACAAAGATTCCCCAGATGTCATAGCCGCCCGTTAGGTTTCTCCGGTTTTATAAACATAGTACCTCTCCCCAAAGGAAGGGTGACTAACAAAACCAAATCAAAGAACCTCTACAACCAGCCTCGGAAGAGCAAGTACTGCACCCGGACCCCATTGACAGCCCTGTGACGAAGCCAACTACACCTCAGGTTCCTCTAATTGATCTGCTAAGGGCGTCCCATTCCACCATCATGGTTGCACTGTTATCCCGGGTGGTCACTCCACGAACATGTCCTTACAGAGAGGTACTCAGGAAACAGCATAAGTCCCCTAAAGTATCACAATATCATCATCAGGATAACATCATCGTATCATAAGTATTCACATCATGTTCATCGATTAAGATAAAGCAATAGCATAAAGCTAACCATGATAACCCAAATGGTAAACAAGGATAAGGTAAATACAGAGCTAGTCAATCCTTAGGTTTCAATTAACTAATGCGAGACAGTGAATTATAAAGTAAGTAGGACATAATAGGTCAGAGGACACTTGCCTTCACCAGGTTGTTGCTCAGGAAGATCTTCGGCAACACGCCTAGGAACCATGAGCTGCTCGTTGTCTAAATAAAGAGGTCATGCATTCAGTACATTTGGGCAGAGACAAGGAACAATATACCAAACAAATGCAATCAAGTCAACACAAGTTTTGACAGGATGTTATAAACACAAAATATAAACCTGGGTGCTAGTGTGAATTAATGCACTAGAAGATTAGTGATTCCCTAATTATTATTGATTACATAACTTAGTTCCACTGATTTTAGTGAGACACAAAATTATACCAGGGATAAATTCATACAAGACATCATATTAATCTCACAAAATTAATATCTAAATATCCTTAGGGTTTTCCCTTTTTATTTTCATATTTCATAAACAAACTATTGCATACACTAACCTATAGCTTAGACATAAAATTAAAGTGCACCGACTGTGGATGAACATAATTTATTTGAACAGAGAATATTCCTATGAATATTTTGCAATTTGAATCACTCAATTTGGAGTTCATATGAAAAATATATGAAATAAACAAGTTTTGAAGTTTAAAATACAAAACTAGGTCTAATTCTGTGATTATTAAAAAGGTCAGGGGTCTATTTATAAGAAAACAGGGGCCTGCGTGCAAAATCAAGGGACGACGAGTTGATTACTAAAAAGCATAGGTTCTCTTTAATAAATTTACACGCGAAGGGGTATCGGGCCACCTTGACCACACGATCACGAACGATCGGCCGAGATCAGATCCCGCGGACAAGCGTGTGCGCGCGGATGCGTGGCAAGCGCTGACAGGTGGGCTTGGGGCGTTAGCGACCTGAGGTAGGACTGACGGGTCGGGCCCAGCGGCAGGGCGCGGGTGAAGGAGAGATCTGAGCGGCCAGATCTACAACGAGCGGCTGAGATTAGATCGATCCTAATTAACCCTAGACCGCCAGATCTCGGATGGACGTCTGGGACCCAACGGCCAGCGTGGTCAGGGCGGCCGAGCCTAAGTGCGGCGGCACCACTCGTTCCCGCGGCGATGTCTCACCGGAGACGAGGACACGGCCACAGCAAGGCCCCTAGGGGATTGGAGAAGAACTCAGGCGCACTAAGGGCGACATGGCAGACTCAGTCGTTGGCACGACACCGGTGCAGGGGCACCAGAGGGCTCAGACCGCGGCGGAGCGGCTCAACGGCGGCGTAAACTCGCTCCGGTGTGCAATTACGCGGACACTAGGGCAGTAAATAGGGAAATAAGGGCATAGGAGGGTTTCTCACCGCAATTACGGCGGGGACGCAAGGAAACCTCAGGTCGATGACGGTGGGGCTTCGGCTGCATGTAGAGGACACAGTTGAGCATGGACCAGGAGAACTAGAGGGGTTGGGGGAAAACTGAGGGGTGTCCTAGGCTGCTGACGAAGACACAAAACTCACCTAGGCAGCGGGCGCGGCAGAGGCTCCACGACGACCGCAGAACGAGCGGCGGACCACGACGAGCGGCGGTAGAACTCCCTAGGCGGGCGCAAGGTTCGAGGCGAGTGCTGAGGGCTGCGAGTGCGCAAGTGAGGGAAAAGGAGGGTGAGCGGGTGATGGGCAGTTAGAAAAAAGGCCGAGGTGGGGACGGGCGCCGCCTCGGCGTGCGTCGTGGGAGCGGAGTCATCGGTGACACGTGGGTCGTGCGCGGGCGGTTCGGAGCGGAGTCATCGGTGCGTGGGTCATGCTAAGGTATCACATTTGAAGGACTTTAGTGGCACAAAAACCCTAAACTACTCAAAACCCTAAAAGAAACCCTAGAAAACCCTAACTAGAACCCTAGGGGGGTAAATGTAAATTCTAGGCACTTTTGGACCAAAGTGCAAATAGCAAAATGGTAGAACACCATAAACCAAGTAATTTTCACATTGGAGAATTTCCATGTTGTATAGTGAAATTTGGACTTATTTGCAAAAGGGTCACATGAGTGCTATGTGACTAAGTCTGAAATTCAGTGTAATGGGGTCAACTTTGGAGCCATGTATCTTCAAACTCATAAGGATTTTGCCCTAGGTCAACGCATCAAATTTGTAGAGCTACTCTAGGAGCATAACTTTGTTTAAGTCATAAGGCATGAGTGCTGTACAAAAATTGGAGTTAAATGGACTCAAAGTATGGCTGTCAGTCACCATGACAGTCTGATATTGGTCTGACAGTAAGTTTTGATGAACTTTGGACTCGATTCAAGCTCAATGGGGTAAGTAAATGATCCAGGTTCCTATATTCAAATTATAGATGGATTATAGCTCAACAACTTTGATGCAGATGAATGATCATGTTGTCACACAAATTTTGGAGTAATTCGCGCTCAAACTTACTCTGTCAGGCACACTGAAGGCACTTCTGATGGTACAGTGACTGAATATGATTAGATGCGCTGAACCTCACTGCCGGTGATCCCCGCGTCCGGATTCGTGTCGGTCGCCGTGATTCGTGCTTGGCGCGTGTGGATAACTGTGGGGAGTAAAAGATCTTGGTACCCCGATAAGCTCAGACCCGGTCACCAGTAATGCCACCGTACCCACTTGCTCTTCGGCCAGTCGAGATAAGCCTTGCTAGCGTTGGCCGCTTGCCGCCTGTGCGCCATGTGCCTAAGTGCAATACCACGTCGCAGTGAATCGCCTTAGCATATCCGTTCATCGTCAGTGGCCTTGCCACGATGAAAGCCACGGTATCACCTGCGCCAGTGACTTCCCCTCTCTCCGGCTGCCGGCGCGCCATCCCAAAATTAGCCGCCACCGCTCTCGGACACTATAAATTGGGGTGCCGCGGGCTCCGTTAGGTTGTCACGAAGCCAGTGCACCCGCTCGTGCCTCAGACCATCCACCAGAGCGCTCCAAATTAGAATTTTTCCCCCAAATCAGTCAGAATCCTGCCGTGAAGGTCTCTCACCGTGTTCAGCTTTCCTCAGGTTGATTCATGTCCCTCTGTTAAATGTTCTAGCATCTCTAGGGTCTCTTGTTGCTTGTAGGCTCGATTGATTGAACTAGACCGAATTGGATTGCCCTGAACACCATAGTTGAGGGATTAGTGTCGTCGTCGTGAGTAGGTGTGCTCCGGTCCGGATTAGTGAAATTGGTTGAGGGATTAGTGTCGCAGAGGGTGGAATTCGGTGTCAGCCAAGTTAGGGCTTCGATCTTTGAGCATATCGGCCAGTACGGGCTTGCCGGAGGGCGTGCTCACCATCGTTCGCCATCGAGGACTCAAGTTGTGAAGAGAAAGAAGTCTACGGGCCTTAATGCAGATGTCAGTGAGACAGGGGAAATAGTGTAAAGGATTCTATGCCAGTATTTTAAATCACCAGGGACCACTGCGCAAGATGACCGTCACGGGCGCGCGCGGGTGCGGATTTCCCCTATTGATGGGCCATTCGGGCTGGTTTCGGCTTTCCTTTTTCTGATTAGGTTTGGAAATCCATCAGAAATTCTAGAAAAATAATAGAAAAATGGGACCAATTTTACTAAATTCCTAATTTTCCCTAGTATTTAATAAAAATAGTTCCAAGATTTTTAGTCCCAACCATGAATTATTTAGTATTTAAGAAGGCCTAAACTTAGACTTTTGAAATTTTAGAAATTAATTGATAACTCCAAAATTCACAAAACTTTTTGGGTAAGTTTAATTTGGTAATTAGAGTCCATGGGTGAAGTTTGACATGTTTTGGAAATTGTTTGATTCCCAAACCCAAAACCCTAGCTTTCTAGATAATAGTCGCCTTATTCTAGAGGAATGCTGACTCAGAAAACCCTAGTTTCCCTGGTGTACCGTGAAGGAAAGTTGTATTCAAGATACAACTTGAAGAATCTTTGTTACAATTGCATATTCATAGCATCACATGAGCATTCATGTATATGTATGGTTATGTATAGAAAACGAAGAAGAAGGAAGTGTTGAAGAAGAAGAGACTGCACCACTAGCTGAAAATCCACCTGCCGGGAACTACTTTTATTTTGATATATGTGGAACAGATCCCGACTCCCCTACAATACAAGGCAAGCCCCGGTGCATTTACCCTTTCCTTGCGATTTTAAACTATTTATCACTTGACTGATGCATTGAGTGATAGGAGTTGAGTGCTAAACCAATTGCCGCATTCCCTTCCTTGGAACTGTTTACCATTCCTTAATTACCTGTTTTACTAAAAGGTTTTCTGATGCTTAGTCTTGCTTTAGAAAACAAAAAGGTTTTGTTTTAAACCAAAGATGATGCTTCAAATGGAATGGGATGATTTCAAAATAAAACTTGATGGTGGATCCATCATGGCCGTGACGGGTTCAACATCGGAAAAGATGTACCTCTGATAGGTACCAAACTTTGGGTTTAAATGATAAAGCTGAGACCTGGCAGGTGACTTGCATGAGAAGGAAGTCTCGTTGTAGTGTCTCCATCTCAGTCGCTTAAGGACCGTGTCGATGTGGGCCTGCTGACCGAGGACCCTTTAATTGGTCACATGCCTCGGGCAGACTAATACCAGAAAGGCCAACATGCAATGGGAGTGGAGAGATGGCGAGAGTAGAGTGTACCCTCCATGGCAAGAGGCTGGACGGTGGTGTATCTGTGCTCTCGGTTGGCGTGAACCCAGTCTGGTCTTAAGAAACCCGGTGGCAAATTGAAATATGCAAGGGTTAAGTGCTACATATGTCATGTGATTGGAGATCCTCAGCTGAGTATTAATCGATTCGGATCACTGTTACTTCTCGGACATGAAGACTTGGTCACTGACTTACACGTAGCATTCCAGTAAACTTAAGGGTTGATAAAAGATGACTAGTGCAGGTCAAGTGCTTGAACTAGGGTAGAAAGCACTCTAGCTACAAGTAATGACCTAACCTAATAATAAAATTGGATTTTTAAGGATCCACTATTAGTAAGCATTTCTGCAAACAAAGTCTTTGATTCTTGAATAGCCTTACCTTGACTCCCTCAAGCCAGCATATCCTTGAGAGTCTTTTCTTTTGACGGGTAAGACTTGCGAAAGTACACTCCGTACTCAGGGTTTTCGAACCCATGTTGTTGTAGGTGAGGAAACAACAGACTTTTGCTGTTTTTGTTCAAAGGTGGTACCCAAGGATGAGCCCCAACAGTGAAGGCTATCGCGGGAGGATGTTGGCCTCCCACTTTAAAAACAATACTCTTTTGTGTAGGTGGGTGTTTTGCCTCCCGGGTCTGTAATAATAATACTTTATGCACTCATAGTACCCTGGTACTGTAATAACAATATTCTCTCCCTATGAATGTAAATTAAGTTATTGTAATTTGCTTCCGCTTATTCTTTCCTTCAATGTGATGTATAATATATGCGTGACGGGTGAAGCGCTCTTGGGCGAAATGATGAAGGTACAGTACCGAACTTGTCAAGTGATTATGTGCATCTACAGGATTGTCCAAGGTCCTTAGGACAAGGACAACTGTAGATGGGCCTAATACCTTGGGAGGTTCCGTCACAGCTGATATCGGAGCGAAACCCATCTCTTTAGATATTACTTAGTACTTCAAAAGAATTTTTAAACCCTTATCTAGAAAGATTCTTTCATTCTTATCCTATCACCTTCTGGTAGTCTCTCACCTTGTAAAGTCAGGGTAATAGAGTGCAGTATATAGGAAGTTGGGGATCAATGAAGGTTAATTCCATATTTACTAGGTTATGCATGTATCATGTTTAAAACTATACTAATAAATCTTCCCCTCTTATGGAGACATGGCACATACAAGGAAAACTGCACGCAAATCTACTGGACCTCTTGGCGTGCCTCGTCATCAGCTAGCCCCCAGACATGAAGGGAGTAGTAGCGGCAGCAATGACCCAATCGGAGGATTAGAGACCAAGGTGGAACAACTTTGGACAGAGCTACGTCATCGAAATAGGATATGGGCACAGGACAACCAACGTATAGCTGAATTGTCAGCTGACGTCAGCCGCTTGCAGTACGAGATATCTGAACGGGATTCAGCCATTGATTGGGCCGTCAACTCGCGTTCGATCGCTTGGGACCGTGAAGCAAAAGCTTAGGCTCATGTGGCAGAGCTTAGCGCGGCCCTCGACAGTCTGCAAGTGTGTTGTAATACTTTACATGAGGAAGTACATGTACTGTATGCTCGACTGCACTCGGACGTGCCTTCCGACGCTGTTGCAATGGGAGCCGGGCCATCGGGAACATCAAGTGAAGGACCTGATGGGTAGTTGGATCTTTTTAAGCCCCCTCCTTCTATGAACCTTGCTGACGAACGGTCTCCTGCAGCAGGAAATGAAGCAACAAAGGATAACGAAGACTAGAATAGTGTAGTTTAAATGTTATACTTATGTAAAATAAGTACTGAAGTTGAGTTGTACGCTGGAGTCTGTATAATTATTACATTTTGATAATGTAATATGCTGGTGTATGCTGGCATGTTATATTTTTCCCAAATGTTTCTTTGCCTCAGATGCCATCATGGACTCACTCACACGATGATGCGGGGACTTCTCGTGGTCGGGAAGTTACTCCCAACCCGCCACCAGTACCACCAACGTTGGCCGAGGCTATCGCTGCCCTGGTCAATGCCACTGCGGATAATACACGCTTCTTGTGTGAGATGGCGGGTAATCAGTTCCAACAGCATGGAGGCAGAGCTCCTCCGCAAGGACTGCGTGAAACTACATATCAAAAATTCTCTGAGACCCGACCCCCGCTCTTTATTAAAGCTGAAGAACCTTTAGAAGAAGATGAGTGGGTAAGAGTCATGGAGCAAAAGTTTGGATTGATTCGCTACACAGAGACGCAGAAGCCATTATTTGCTGCCCAACAACTAAGAGGACCTGCCAGTACTTGGTGGGCAAATTTTGTAGCAGTTCAACCAGTTGAACATCAGATCACTTGGGAGGAATTCAAGCTAGCATTCCATGAACACTATGTTCCAGAGGGAGTGCTCCATATGAAGCAAGAAGAGTTCATCTGGTTAAAGCAAGGGGGAGATACTGTCATGCAGTATCTCAATAAATTCAACCATCTATCCCAGTATGCCATCGACCAAGTGAATACTGATCTGAAGAAAAAGAATTGTTTTATGAGGGGACTTAATGACAAGCTTCAATGGAAAATGGCAACATGTGTGGATCTTACTTACAGTAGGGTTGTCAGTACATCACTGGCAGTGGAAGCCAACAATGTCGGGCATGGAAAATCAAAGGGGTTTGGAGGTGAAAGGTCAAATCAAGGGCCTGAGAAGAGAACTAGGTTGGTGATCCGACCTTTTAATCAGAATCGTTCTTCGCCTCGCCCACGTTCCTATCCTTTCAAGCAGCCTATTTTCATTCGTCCCAATCCTGTCCCCGCTCCTACTAATCAGCCGAGTGCCCCTGGTACTCGTTTCTCTGCTCTCCCTAGTTCTTCTACTGGTTGCTTGAACTGTGGAAAGTCCGAACACTTCATTAAGGACTGTCCATACCCAAAGCAAAATAAAACCAACTTCCAACAGAACTCTGGGAACTCCAACCAAGGAAAGGGAAATGTGGCTAATACTTTAGCGGGCAAGAACTTCAAGAGAACAGGACGAATATATTATACCCAAGTGGCTACAACACCGGAAGGCGAGCCGGTAATGATGGGTACGTTCCTTCTTGCCAATTACCCGGCGGTGATTCTCTTTGATTCTGGTGCATTGCACACCTTCATAAGCAAGCATTTTGTGGAAAAGCATTGCATTCCTTGCACTGAATCAAGGGAAGGATTTATTATCCATTCACCTGGGGACGTATATTTACTAAGAAACTAGCCTTCCACATACCAGTAGTATTGGTCGGACGGGAATTTCCTACCAACATGATTGTTTTGAAAGGCCAAGACATAGATGTAATTCTGGGTATGAACTGGTTAGCCCAGCATAAGGCCATCATCAATACAGACTTAAGGACCATCAAATTGAGCTATGGCCATGAAGAGATTCAATTGTCCATCCCTGTAGCTATCCTAGCCAAACCATCTGGGCAAGTTTATGAGGCCATCATACCGGAAATCCATAACATTCTGGTGGTGTGTGAATTCTCGGATGTCTTTCCTGAAGATTTGCCTCGGTTGCCTCCTGAAAGGGATGTAGAGTTTGTGATTGAACTAAAGCCCGATACGGCTCCTATTTCCAGAAGGTCGTACCGAATGCCACCTAATGAATTGGCAGAACTCAAGACTCAACTCCAAGACTTGCTTGAGAAGGGGTTCATTAGGCCTAGTTCATCACCATGGGGATGTCCAGTAATTTTCGTTAAGAAGAAGGATCAGACACTTCGAATGTGCATGGACTACAGACCCCTTAATGAGGTCACTATGAAGAACAAGTACCATCTGCCTCGGATCGATATCTTGTTCGATCAACTTACTGGAGCTCGGGTATTCTCCAAGATTGACCTCAGGTCAGGTTATCATCAGATCCGTATACGACCCAAAGATATACCCAAGACCGCATTCACTACGCGGTATGGATTATTTGAATATTTGGTCATGTCTTTCGGATTGTCAAATGCTCCAGCCCATTTTGCATACTTAATGAACTCGGTATTTATGCCCGAGTTGGATAAATTTGTGGTGGTCTTCATTGATGTCATCCTGATCTATTCCAAAAATGAAGAGGAGCATACTAAGCACTTACGGATCGTGCTAACACGCTTGAGGGAGCACCAGTTATATGCTAAGTTCAGCAAATGCGCGTTCTGGTTGGAGGAAATCCAATTTCTTAGACATTTATTATCTGCAAAAGGAATTGTGGTTGATCCCAGTAAAGTCAAGGATATTCTAGAATGGAAACCGCCAACTACAGTACATCAAGTTCGAAGCTTCCTTGGACTAGCTGGATATTACCGTAGGTTCATCCCGGATTTCTCCAAGATTGTTAAACCTATTATGTGTTTATTGAAGAATGATACCAAGATTGACTGGTCCTCAAAATGCAATGAAGCCTTCGAGAAGCTGAAGGTGTTGTTGACCACTGCTCCGGTATTAGCTCAACCGGATATATAGAAGCCTTTTGATGTGTATTGTGACGCATCAGGCAGTGGACTCGGATGTGTCCTAATGCAGGATGGCCGAGTCATAGCTTATGCTTCAAGACAACTACGCCGACATGAGGAGCACTATCCAACTCATGACTTGGAATTACCTGCAGTTGTTCATGCCCTTAAGATATGGCATCATTATCTGTTAGGAAATACTTGCCATTTATATACAGATCATAAAAGTCTGAAATATATTTTTACCCAGTTAGAACTAAACATGAGGCAAAGAAGATGGCTTGAGCTGATTAAAGATTATGATTTAGAAACTATTATCACCCAGGGAAAGCCAATGTGGTGGCAGATGCACTGAGTCGTAAAGCTTCCTGTCATTGTCTTATCGTAAAGACCTCTGACACCACCCTATGCCAAGAAATGGAAAAGTTAAACCTGGGAATGATACAACACGGAACTTTGACCCAATTAAAAGCTTGAGTCAGTTCTTCTACAGAGAATTATTGATGCCCAAAGAAGTGACAAGGGTATGAAGCATATTCATGAGAAAATAGAAGCCAACAAAGCTAACTGCTTCAGAAAGGATGATCAAGGAATAGTATGGTTCAATAATCGCATAGTGGTGCCTAAAGATGTTGAGGTCCGCCAACAGATTTGGGATGAAGCTCATCTTAGTCGATATTCCATTCATCCCGGAAGTACTAAGATGTATCAAGACTTAGAGCAACATTATTGGTGGACAAAAATGAAGATTGAGATTGCACGCTATGTGGCAAGTTGTGACACCTGCAGACGTGTCATGGCAGTACACATGAAGACCGCTGGGCCACTGCAATATTTGCCCATCCCAGCTTGGAAATGGGAGGACATTAGTATGGATTTCATTGTGGGGTTGCCCAGGACAGCAAAAGGATTTGATTCTATCTGAGTTATAATTGATCGACTTACCAAGATAGCCCATTTTCTGCCCGTCAAGACAGATCACCCAGTTGCTGTCTATGCCCAATTATACATTGCTCGTATTCTCAGTTTGCACGGAGTTCCAAAAACAATAGTGCCGGACCGCGGACCACAATTTGTATCCAAATTTTTGAAAGAGCTCCACAAGTCTCTGGGTACTAAGTTGCTCCACAGTTCGGCCTATCATCCTCAAACAAGTGGACAAACTAAGAGAGTAAATCAAATACTTGAAGATATGTTGCGAGCATGTGTCCTAGAATTTCCACAAAAGTGGGATGAATATCTGCCATTGGCAGAGTTTTCATATAACAATAGCTATCAAGAAAGCATTAAGATGGCATCATTCGAAGTATTGTATGGGCGACGATGACGGACACCCTTAAATTGGTCAGAACCTGGAGAACGGTGGTATTTCAGGCCTGATTTAGTCAAGGAAACAGAAGCAATGGTTCAACAGATAAGACACCACTTGAAGGAAGCCCAAGCTCGATAGAAAAGTTATGCAGACAAACGACGTCGGCCCTTGTTCTTTCAAGTTAAAGATTATGTGTACCTGAAAGTATCACCAATGAAGGGTGTGAACCGTTTTGGGGTAAAAGGGAAGCTAGCACCCCGATACATTGGCCCATTTCCCATTCTTGAACAATGTGGACCAGTGGCTTACCGACTCCAACTGCCAGAAACATTGTATGCAGTGCATAATGTGTTCCATGTATCTCAATTAAAGAAGTTCCTTCGAGTTCCTGATCGAACCATCGATGTGGTGGATGTTGCCTTGGAACCAGACTTAACTTATTCAGAACATCCCATTCGAGTTTTGGATCAGAAGGACATGATTACCCGAGAAAGGACTCTTAAATTCTATAAGGTACAATGGAACCAGCATACGGAAGATGAAGCTACCTGGGAGACTCAAGACTTCTTGGAAAAGAATTTTCCTAGGTTTTTAGCTTCATGTAACCTGTAAGATATGTATATTTGTTTGTAAATATGGAATAAACCCCATACCACCCCTGCTCTGTAAGACAAGTAAGGAAATAAAGATGTGACGTGTTTCCTTTTCCATTACTTACCCTAGGACCTTAAATCTCGGGACGAGATTCTTTTATGGGGGGAAGGATGTAACACCCCTGGTGTTACTAGCACTAAAACTTGAGCATGACATCAGGTGCATTGACATTTCATATTGTTTGTCCCACCTAGAATGCATTCACTAGGTAAAAATTTCAAAGAAGTTGTGATGAGGTGACTTGATGTGTGATTAACCCTAGGGTAGGGTACTTAACCCTGAATTAGTACTTATGGATGAAAGAGAAGCTTAATGAGTAAAAATCTCGTAAGACATGAGAAATGTTCATAAGGTATCACATTTGATGGACTTTAGTGGCACAAAAACCCTAAACTACTCAAAACCCTAAAAGAAACCCTAGAAAACCCTAACTGGAACCGTAGTGTGGTAAATGTAAATTCTAGGCACTTTTGGACCAAAGTGCAAATAGCAAAATGGTAGAACACCATAAACCAAGTAATTTTCACATTGGAGAATTTCCAAGTTGTATAGTGAAATTTGGACTTATTTGCAAAAGGGCCACATGAGTGCTATGTGACTAAGTCTGAAATTCAGTGTAATGGGTCAACTTTGGAGCCCTGTATCTTCAAACACATAAGGATTTTGCCCTAGTTCAACACATAAAATTTGTAGAGCTACTATAGGAGCATAACTTTGTTTAAGTCACAAAGCATGATTGCTGTACAAAAATTGGAGTTAAATGGACTCAAATTATGGCTGTCAGTCACCATGGCAGTCTGATATTGGTCTGATAGTAAGTTTTGATGAACTTTAGACACGATTCAAGCTCGATGGGGTAAATAAATTATCAAGGTTCCTATAGTCGAATTGTAGATGGATTATAGCTCAACAACTTTGATGCAGATGAATGATCATGTTGTCACACAAATTTTGGAGTAAATCGTGCTCAAACTTGCTTGTCAGGCACACTGAAGGCACTTCCGATGGTACAGTGACTGAATATGATCAGATGCGTTGAACCTCGCCGCCGGTGATCCCCGCGCCCAGATTCATGCCGGTCGCCGTGATTCGTGCTTGGCGCGTGTGGATAAATGTGGGGAGTAAAAGATCTTGGTACCCCGATAAGCTCAGACCCGGTCACCAGTAAAGCCACTGTACCCACTTGCTCTTCGGCCAGTCGAGATAAGCCTCCCCGGCGTTGGCCGCTTATTGCCTGTGTGCCACGTGCCTAAGTGCAATACCACGTCACAGTGAATCGCTTTACCATGTCCGTTCATCACCGGTGGCCTTGCCACGATGAAAGCCACGTTATCACATGCGCTAGTGACTTCCCCTCTCTCCGGCCGCCAGCGCGCCATCCCAAAATTAGCCATCATCGCTCTCGGACACTATAAATTGGGGGGTGCCACGGGCTCCGCTAGGTTGTCACAAAGCCAGTGCACCCCTCGTGCCTCAGATCATCCACCAGAGCGCTCCAATTTAGAATTTCCACCAAATCAGTCAGAATCCCGCCGTGAAGGTCTCTCACCATGGCCAGCTTGCCTCAGGTAGATTCATGTCCCTCTATTAAATGTTCTAGCATCTCTAGGGTCTCTTGTAGCTTGTAGACTCGATTGATTGAACTAGACCATACTGGATTGCCCTGAACACCATAGGTTCTTCTCGGTTTCCGCCGTCATCGTGAGCAGGTGTGCTCCGGTCCGGATTAGTGAAATTGGTTGAGGGATTAGTGTCGCAGAGGGTGGAATTCGGTGTTGGCCAAGTTAGGGCTTTGGTCTTTGAGCATATCGGCCAGTACGGGCTCGCCGGAGGGCGTGCTCACCGTCGTTCGCGATCGAGGACTCAAGTTGTGAAGAGAAAGAATTCTAGGGGCCTTAGTGCATATGTCAGTGAGACAGGGGAAATAGTGTAAAGGATTCTTTGCCAGTATTTTAAATCACCAGGGACCTCTGCGCAAGATGACCGGCGCGGGCGCGCGTGGGTGCTGATTTCCCCTGTTGATGGGCCATTCGGGTTGGTTTCGGCCCAATACTGTAGAAAGTTTCTCCTTTTCTTTTTCTCATTAGGTTTGGAAATCCATCAGAAATTCTATAAAAATAATAAAAATATGGGACCAATTTTACTAAATTCCTAATGTTTCCTAGTATTTAATAAAAATAGTTCCAAGATTTTTAGTCCCAACCATGAATTATTTAGTATTTAAGAAGGCCTAAACTTTGACTTTTGGAATTTTAGAAATTATTTGATAACTCCAAAAATCACAAAACTTTTTGGGTAAGTTTAGTTTGGTAATTAGAGTCCATGGGTGAAGATTGACATGTTTTGGACATTGTTTGATTCCCAAACCCAAAACCCTAGCTTTCTAGATAATAGTTGCCTTATTCTAGAGGAATGCTGACTTAGAAAACCCTAGTTTCCCTGGTGTACCGTGAAGGAAAGTTGTATTCAAGATACAACTTGAAGAATCTCTATTACAATTGCATATTCATAGCATCACATGAGCATTCATGTATATGTATGGTTATGTATATGTTGGGGGCCTTCGTCTTCCGAAAGTCCTCAAAAACATGATTTAACAATATTTTCCAAGTGTAACACATGAACAGGTACCTTCGGACTCGGGTTAAAACCATATACGATGTGAAAAGCATGGGCGAGACGAAGGCTGATGTTGCTCCGAAGCTACGCGCACGGGAGCTTCGGTGCAATGGCGGAAAAAGTAACCGACTTAAAGGGGAAAGGGTTATCTAGTCCCCGTTGGGTTGTCCATAAGTCAATAGTAAATATGAAGGGCATGAATGTAAATTTACACAGGCTGTGCCCTATGCCTATAAATAGATGAACAGTACCCCCGTACTGTTCACGCTGACTTGTACTTGCTCGTGCGTCACGCTTGTACTTTCACCTTCTGTCAGGCCGAAGGTACAAATGTAATCTTATGTTATTCTTATTTATTCATGATTATATAATAAAAGATATATTATGATGTCTTATGATTATCCATGTTATTTCTCATGTTTTATATGCTTCGTATTTCATTATGCTGTGATTATGAAGGTATCAGCCCAGGAAGATCTATTGCTTATTCTGTGGTGAGGACAAGGGCCATACTACAAGAATGTGCCAAATCACAATTCTGAAGCAAAAGGAGATCGCAGTAGCCGAAGCTCGGCAGAATCAGCCGAAGCAAGTCTTGCACACTGCTTCGTGCCACTCTCCCTACATACCAGAATATGTGGGCAATCATCCTGCAGCTTCTGTTGCTTCGACTAGCCATTCACATGCTTCCTAGCCATAGCTCCCACCCCCACCACCACTGCAACCGACTTATTCCCGAAGCCAGTAGCCAGAAGGATGCCAGCACTCCCAACAACAACGTGAATTCAGGGAGGAATCCGAAGCTCGCACAATCAACAGTACTGTGCCAGAATCAAAGCACATTTATTGAGTGATATCCTACCTCTGAAATACTTTTATGTTCTATGTCATTTTGATTTTTAAATAAGGAACAAGTAATGTAAATCTAGTTTTAATTCCTTGTAATAAGTTTGCTTCTATTAGAATGGAGTATATCTTCTTCACAGACTTATGAAGCTCAAAAATTGCCGAAGCTCAAAAGTCGTTCCTAAGGGAATGCAGAGCTAAGAACTGCCGAAACTACAAAAAAGTCTTCCTAAGGGAGCGCAGCGTAAGTTTTGCCAAAGCTACAAAAAAGTCGTTCCTAAGGGAGCACAGTGTAAGTTTTCTGCTCAAAAGTCGTTCCAAAGGGAATGCAGAGCCAAATACCGTCGAAATATAAGGCGAAGAAGTTCAAAAGACGTTCCTAAGGGGATGCAGAACTTATACCGCTGAAATAGAAGGCGAAGAAGTTCAAAAGACGTTCCTAAGAGGATGCAGAACTTAAACCGAAAACTAAACGGTGAAGCCGAAAAATAAACGGCAAAGAGATTCCAGTCGTTCCTAAGGGGACGCAGAGATTCCAGTCGTTCTTCGGCATTAGCATCATTTTTGCATCATATCATCACATCATCTCGCATAGCATCACATCATACATCATATCGCACCAATGACACGAATTGAATACGAAGTCGATCTTCGGAGAATGCTTTGTAAAAATGAAAATGTGCTAAGGCACAAGGTAGGCTGAGAAATACAGCTTCATCAGCCCTGCTACAAATTAAGGGATCCCTTGTTTACAAAGCATGGATATTTTCATGAAGCATGGATCTTTTTCTTTACGAAGCATGAAACGAAGGAAAGGTGTTTTTTCGTCGAAGGCTAAAAAACGGTATGTATATAAAGTTTCATGCATCGTAAAGAAATGAATTACAAACAATTTACCTATTAGATTCAAAGATATACACATCAAATATTACAGTCTTGATTACAATAAAGGTACATTGACCAATTAAAAATGTTTTTACAATAAGTGCTAGTCTTCTTTCAAGATCGTCTCCGCAACTTCATTTAGCAATTTATTGACGACTTCGTCAACAATAGATTCAGCCATATTAATGATCTCGAGTGCTTCCTTCGTTTTTGGATCGGCCAGGGGATCGAACGGTTCCGGTGGCGGAGATAATTCAGCTGAAGTGGGAAAATTTAATCAGTCCGAAGCCACAAAAACAATGCCAAAGCTGAACATCAAAAGATATTACCTATATGTTTTTTGTGCTTTGCACCTTCTTCAGCTTGCCTTGCTTCTACTCGGGCGTCATGTGTTGGGGACTTGTTCTCAAATGCTATGAGTTAAGAACAAGGCAACACAAAAAATGTTAAATGTTAAAGTCCTTCATCCTCCGAAGCGTTATTTCCCTTAGGATATAATGACTTTCGGAGGACAAGGATTACAAAGGTCATACCTTCGTAAATCACAACACATGATATTGAGAGAAAGGATCATATGAGAAATAAAAAATAATATAAACAGTCATATATTATTATTATTATCTCATTTCTATTTTATTACCATGGAAAATAGAAATGGCGTTAAATTACGAGTGTACCTTCGTCTCAAAGGAAGGCAAAAAGCATGAGCGTGACGCAAAAATGAATGCTAAATCCCGTGAACAGTACGGGGTTACTGTTCACCTATTTATAGGCACGAGACGCAACTCATGTAAAATTACACTTATGCCCTTTACATTTGCTAATAACTCTATAGTATTCCATCGAGGTTTAAATAGCCTTTTCATTTCTAAGTCGGTTTCCCTTTCTGCTATCATGCCGAAGCCTTCTTGCGCACAGCTTCGGCTTTGCGTTATCCTTCGTACTCTTTTTGTGCTTCTTCACGCGGTGGTTTCGTTTCAACACCGAAGGTACCTGTTTATGCATTATACTTCCAGAAACATTGTTAAATCATGTTTTTGAGGACCATCAGAAGCCGAAGGCCCCCAACAGTAGCCCCTTGCAATATTAATTTGTTAGAATAATAAATTTAGATTGCAATAGGAACGAAGGCCCTGATCCGAAGGTCCGAAAAAACACCTTCCCTTTGCTAGAATAGCAACAGCCACCGACAAGCAGGCCCTCCAGCATGCAATGCACCAGGCGTATAAATAAGAGCACACCACAATGTCATTTGGTACGCTTTCTTGCCATCTGCTCTTGCTTACTCAGTTCTTAGCTCTTGCGCACCAAGACTTGCTTGGCTTTTTAAGTTTTTTAAGCTTCGGCTTTGAAAGCAGTTTTTTAGCATTTCCGAAGATGTCTGAAGATAAAAAAGCTGTTGCTGAAACGAAACTGAGCCTTTTTGAGGAGAAGAATCTTGGCTTTCTTGAATCAATATCAAAGACAAATACAGAGAAGATTACAAGGGAAATTTTGGAAGGTTTATCTGAAGATACTGGTGATAGTGACAGTTATGATGTGGAAAGTGGCGGGGAAGACTCCGAAGATCGACCCTGGCGGCCAAGCCATGCAGTTTTTGGAAAATCAACCATTAAACAAAGTCATCTTATCAATATGAGGGGAGATATTTTCGGGATATGTCTATTGTGAGGGCTGACAACGGAGAGAAGACTTGTCCTACTCCCGAAGAAAATGAAGTCATGATCTTCTGAAGCTTCTTCAAGGCTGGGCTTCGGTTCCCTCTAAGCAGTTTCGTGGTTGAAGTTTTGAAAATATATGAAATCTACCTTCATCAAATTACTCCCAAAGAAATCGTAAGAATGGGAGTCTTTGTCTGGGCCGCGAGGAGCCAAGGCTTGGAGCCAAATGCAAAAAGTTTCTGCAGTATACACGAACTGGTTTATGAGACAAAGCCTTGGGGCAAAGAGCAGTATCATAACAATTTTGGCTGTTATAGCTTCGGTGCCCGCTCTGGGTCAAGCTGCCATGTGCCGACTTTTCAAAAGTGATGGCCCGAGGATTGGATGACGGAATGGTTCTATGTAAAAAATGATTTAAAATCACGAGAGGATATTAAGGATATTATTATGCGCCCTATCTGGCAGCGTTTCGGCCTCCGGAAGCCGAAGGTGGAGATTGATGAAGCAGCCGAAGAATGCCGAAAGGCTTTCGGCATAGTCTGCTCCTTCATCGGGACAAGGGACTTAGTTCAAGAGCACGTGGCCTACAGAATATGGCCATTGGTAGCCAACTGGGAAATGCCAAAAGAAACTATCAGCAACCCTCTCGAAGGTGGTCTGGTTTGACTAAAGTATACCTTCAGATTTGTAGACCAGTTTGTCGAGCCAGACGATGATTGGTTGGAAAGTGTCAAAGCTACAAGTGATGAATTGCTTGCGGCATACTCCAAGACAGAGGATAATGCGCTATCAGCGGCCTTCGGAGGCCGAAAAAAGAAGAGGCTGAACAGAGTTTTCGATGCTATTGGATTCGTCTATCCTGACTACCGTTACTCGCTACGGGGTCAGAAAAGAAAAGGTGTAGTTTCTGTGAAGGAAGTTGCTTCGGCGGCTTCTAGTGAACCTACACCGAAGAGAAAAAAGGTGAAGGTTCTTACCCACCGGCCACGCTACATTGAGCCGGCCATAGTGCCTGATTTTGGTGGTGAGACCTCTTCTGCCACTGAAGCCACAGAACCTACACACCTGCAGAATATTGAAGAGCCGGCTGCAATGCCGGAGATGGAAAAAATTGAAGAACCGAGGGCTGAAGAGACAAGGACATCGGAAGTTTTAAGTCCTTCGGCAAGAGTTGAGGTGTAAATGTCGAAGGCACAAAAGGATCTTACAACAACTCCCAAGAGGAAGAGAATGGTCAATGTTTTAGATGTGCTAGAAACAATAAAATCTTCAAGCTCTACTCCGAAGAGAGATGTCGAAGCTTCAAAAACACAAATTGAGGAGACCGAAACTGGGCCTTCAGAGCCCGCCAAGAAGAAATCCTTGGAAATTAGAAAAGAAACGGAAAAAGAATCTGTAGAAGAAATTTTATCTGAGAAAACTGCCATCCCTATTTCCGAAGCATCTTTCGAAGCCCTCAACTATGTTATACGTCATGCTTCGGGTAAAAAATTGACTAAAAAAGAAAAGCGAGAAGTTCAGTTCTATGCACAAAAATTGAAATATCCAAAAGGGGCGCTGATATTCAACGGTAGTGGAGAAGAAGACTTCTTGTATTGTCTCCCTGACAGGAAGGAGATTTCTGTCTGTCGGGAGATGAGCAAGAGCTTCGGATTCCCGACATTAGAAGACGGACTTTCGGGGCTGTCAAAAGATGAGTTGGCCGACAGCTTAGCATACAATAGTTTAAAGGTGAGAAATTGAGATTTTTGTATTTAAAAACAAAATTTTTCATTTGCTTAAACTTAATACCGCATTTTTTGCAGGGCCTTATTCTTAGCAATGCCCTCAGGGCACAAAAAGATGCCGAAGATGAAGGGTGTACCATAGCCTTGAACAACCTTCGTTCCGAAGTAATTGAACTAAGGAACGAAGGTCTTGAAAAAGATAAAATATTAAACTCATTGTTGAGTAAAATAAAAGAAGACGAAGTTGTTTCCAAAGCCCAAGCCGAAGCTCAAAAACAGGAAATCGAAGATCTTCGAAAACAGCTATTCGAAGCTAAAGAAAAATGTGCTGTTGCAGAAGCTAAACGAGAAATTAGCGATCAAAGGACAAAATGTTTAGAGAAAAACATTAAAGAACTTCGTATATCCAAGGAAAAATGTTTTGAGAAATCTATGGATTGTGTGAAGAGAATAAAAATTAGCTTCGCCAACATTGACGCGTACTCAAGCGAGGAGAATTTCATAATGGGCGATCCCGAGGGCCCAATGGGATGGACCAGCCACGAAGCTAAAGCTTTTGAGGAAGTTTTGAGTGGCCGTGGGGACATATGCGCCTTCTCTGGTGCTAGAGGGATTGCCGCTATTTTGGAGAGGATAGGCTGCGAACATGTGAAATCCTTGGCGCAAACCGAGGTTGCCTTGTCTATTGAAGATACAAAAGACCCCTCGGCCGAAGCAAGCTTGGTTGGTGGAAATTTTTTTCACCGACATCTGGGAAAATGGCGGTCAGGAGATGGCTCAAGAAATTATAAGGAAAAATGAAAAAGATACTCACGATGCTAGAGAAACAGCAGAGGCCGCTGAGAAAACTGCGGATCTCGAGAGGCGAATAGGTATTGATTAATAGCTTTTGACTTTATGTTCTAATTTTATGACTTCGAACTTATTTACGCTTTGCATCACAGCCGCACTATCTCCTCCCCCAGAGCCCGTCGAGCCATTAGCGGACCCCAAAGCAAAGGAGGATGATGAAATTATAAAAATGGCCGAAGCTATTATGGATAAAGTTGTTGATCAACTATTATACGAAGCTGCAGAAGTAGTTTTAAAAGAAGATTAGCTGTTATTGTAAAGAAATTTGGAATGTAATATTTGCTAGACAATGTGTGTAATATTTTATAATTTTGAATGTAATATATAAGCTGTTTATAATTCAATTCTTTACGATGCATGAAACTTTACGTACATACCGTTTTTGAGCCTTCGGCGAAAAAACACCTTCCCTTCTTTTCATGCTTCGTGAAGAATATCCATATTCCGTAAAAATATACAGTTTCCGAAAAAACATTATGCTTCGTAAACAATATATCTCTTTTTCATATTAAAGTTGACGAAGCTGTATTTCTTGAAAACTTATTTTGTGCCTTGGCACTTCTTCGAAACAATCTCCGAAGTTCAGTATTGTAGGTCAACATTGTCTACCCTTCCGAAGGTCAACATTGCATCCCCTTCTTGTGCCATTGATGCAATATGATGTATGATGTTATGCTATGCATATGATGTAATGATGTAATGACATGCAAAATGATATTTGCGTCGAAGGTACACACACATTCCCCAGTAGAGCACACAATCTTTTTGCCGTTTATTTTTTGGCTTCACCACTTATTTTTCGGTGTAGCAGCGCTGACTTTTCGCTGTAAGCCTCCCTTAGGAGCTTCTTCGCCTTTTACTTTAGCGGAATCAGCGTTTATTTTTCGCTGTAAGCCTCCCTTAGGAGCTTCTTCGCCTTTTACTTCAACGGAATCAGCGTTTATTTTTTGTTGTAAGCCTCCCTTAGGAGCTTCTTCGCCTTTTACTTTAGCGGAATCAGCGTTTATTTTTCGCTGTAAGCCTCCCTTAGGAGCTTCTTCGCCTTTTACTTCAGCGGAATCAACGTTTATTTTTCACTGTAAGCTCTGCATTCCCTTTGGAACGACTTTTGAGCAGAAAACTTACGCTGCACTCCCTTAGGAACGACTTTCTGTAACTTCGGCAAACTTACGCTGAGTTTCGTAGAATGACTTTTTTGTAACTTCGGAGGTATTTTCTGTAGCCATGAGCTCTTTAGAACGATATATCTTCGCTATTGCACAAACGAAGCTATTACAAGAAATTAAAATCAACAAGAAAAAGCTTAAGCTTTTGATGATTGTTCCTTACTAAAAAGAAAAATGACGACAAATACAAGAACTATTTCAGAAGTAGGATATCTTCTAGTAAATGTGCTTCGACTCTGGCACAGTGCTATTGACTGTACGAGCTTCGGACTCCTCTCTGAAGTCTCGCTGCTGATGAGTATGTTGGCTCCCTTCTGGCTGCTGGCCTCGTTGTATTGGTGGTGGAGGTGGGAGTTGTTGCCAAGATGCCTGAGGTTGGCTTACCGAAGCAACAGAAGCTGCGGGATGGTTACCCACATACTCTAGAATGTACGGTGAGTGGTACGAAGCGGTATGCATAACTTGCTTCGGCTGGCTCTGTTGGGCTGCAGCTTCTGCTATCTCTTTCTGTTTCTGGATGGTGACATGGCACATCCTGGTAGTATGGCCCTTGTCCTCACCGCAGAATAGACAATAAATTTTCCTGGGCTGATCCCCAAATCTTCCTCTGAAGCCCCTGGAACCTCTGCCCCTTGGAGCTGGGGGTCGAGGATAGCTCTGTTGCTGTCCCGAAGCCTGAGAGGAGTATTGCGGTCTCTACTGCTGAGTTCCCCTGTCGTCACTCTGAGTGGAATGAATTGATCTGACATGCCTAGGGTGGATTCTCCCTCCGAAGCCCCTGGCCATTTCGGAGAATCTGTAAGCTTCCTCCCTTCTCTGCCGAAAATCATTATCAGCGCGGATGTATTCATCCATCTTCTGAAGCAGCTTCTCCAGGGTCTAAGGGGGTTTCCTGGCGAAATATTAGGCCGAAGGTCCTGGCCGAAGCCCCTTGATCATGGCCTCAATGACAATTTCGTTGGGCACTGTTGGCGCTTGTGCCCTCAGACGCAGGAACCTTCGGACATACGCCTGGAGGTATTCTTCTTGGTCTTGCGTGCACTGGAACAAAGCTTGAGCAGTGACCGGCTTTGTCTGAAATCCTTGGAAACTGGTAATCAGCATGTCCTTCAGCTTCTGCCATGACGTGATTGTTCCTGGCCGAAGAGAGGAGTACCAGGTTTGTGCCACATTTTTGACTGCCATGACGAAAGATTTCGCCATGACTGTAGTGTTGCCACCATACGAAGATATTGTTGCTTCGTAGCTCATCAAAAGCTGCTTTGGATCTGAGTGTCTGTCATACATGGGGAGCTGGGGTGGCTTGTAAGAAGGGGGCCAAGGTGTAGCCTGCAGCTCTGCTGACATAGGAGAAGCATCATCAAAAGCAAAATTTCCATGATGGAAATCTTCATACCAGTCATCCTCGTTGTAGAAGCCTTCTTGGTGCGGCTCTCTGTGTTGGGGCCTTCGGTTCTGCTCATCTTGAGCAAGATGACACACTTCTTCGGTAGCTTCGTCAATCTGCCTTTGCAGGTCAGCTAGCCGAGCCATCTTCTCCTTCTTTTTCTGTACCTGCTGATGAAGCATTTCCATATTCCTAATCTCTTGGTCCAAGTCATCCTCTTGAGGTGTTGGACTGGTGGCCTTCCTCTTCTGGCTTCGGGCCTCTCGAAGAGAAAGGGTCTCTTGGTTCGTATCCAACGGCTGCAGAGCGGCAACCCCTGTCGCTGAAGCTTTCTTTGGCGGCATGACGAAGGTCGATGCTTACCGAAGGTGGTCGAAAAGGGTTCACCGGAGGTGGGCACCAATGTTGGGGACTTGTTCTCAAATGCTATGAGTTAAGAACAAGGCAACACAAAAAATGTTAAACGTTAAAGTCCTTCGTCCTCCGAAGCGTTATTTCCCTTAGGATATAATGACTTTCGGAGGACAAGGATTACAAAGGTCATACCTTCATAAATCACAACACATGATATTGAGAGAAAGGATCATATGAGAAATAAAAAATAATATAAACAGTCATATATTATTATTATCTCATTTCTATTTTATTACCATAGGAAAATAGAAATGGCGTTAAATTACGAGTGTACCTTCGTCTCAAAGGAAGGCAAAAAGCATGAGCGTGACGCAAAAATGAATGCCAAATCCCGTGAACAGTACGGGGTTACTGTTCACCTATTTATAGGCACGAGACGCAGCTCATGTAAAATTACACTTATGCCCTTTACATTTGCTAATAACTCTATAGTATTCCATCGAGGTTTAAATAGCCTTTTCATTTCTAAGTCGGTTTCCCTTTCTGCTATCATGTCAAAGCCTTCCTGCGCACAGCTTCGGCTTTGCGTTATCCTTCGTACTCTTTTTGTGCTTCTTCACGCGGTGGTTTCGTTTCAAGACTGAAGGTACCTGTTTATGCATTATACTTCCAGAAATATTGCTAAATCATGTTTTTGAGGACCTTCAGAAGCCGAAGGCCCCCAACATCATGGTTGTCTTTTTCACTTTTCTTCATAATTTCATGAACCATCTCTCAGCCACCATTCACCCAGACATCATTATAGAATTTTCCGCCCATCAAGGTTGCTTCAGCTAAAGGATCCTTCTTGACATCTGTGGAGAAGGCAGCTTCGGCCTGGGCCATGGTCTTGATGTGATCACATCCCGCATTCTCCAAGATAGCTGAAATCCCCCACGCACCAGAAAATGCACAGACATCCCCATGATCACTTAAGATTTCTTCGAAGGTCTCGGCCTCCCCACTTATCCATTCAATAACACCTTCAGGGTTGCCTCGTATGAAGTTTTCTTCGGTAGAATAGGCACCCACGTTGGCGAAACTAGTTTTTATTTTCTTCACACAGTCCAAGGATTTTTCAAAGCATCTTTCCTTGGATGTGCGAAGTTCTTCAACGTTTTTCTCTAAATGATTTTTCCAATATTCGCTGATTTCTTGGTTAGCTTCTGCGAGTGCGCATTTTTCTTTAGCTTCAGCCAGTTGCCTCCGAAGGTCTTCAATTTCAGCTTTTTGGGCTTTGGCCTAGGCTTTGAAGCTAGCTTCATCTTCTTTGACTTTGCTAATCAGAGATAATAGGATTTTGTCTTTCTCGAGACCTTCGTTTCTCAGTTCAATTACCTCTGAACGAAGGTTGTTTAGGGCCATTGTATAGCCTTCATCCTCTATATTTTTCTGTGCCCTAAGGGCATTACTTAAGAATCAAGCCCTCCAAGTGGAGAAAAGAATAAGTATGACAAATAAAATACCCCATTTTTAAATTCAAATGTAACTCTTATACCTTTATGCTATTATATGCTAAGCTGTCAACAAGTTCATCCTTCGATAAAATTGAAAGGCAATCTTCCAACTTCGGGAATCCCATGCTTTTACCTATCTCTCGGCAGACGTATATTTCTTTGTTGTCTGGGAGACAGTATAAGAAATCATCTTCATTGCTTCCATTAAACACTAATGCCCCCTTCGGATATTTCAATTTTTGGGCATAGTGTCGTGCTTCTAGCATTTCTTCTTGAGATAGTTCCTTTCCCGAAGCGTGACGAATGATGTACTCAGTGCTTTCTTTTGAAGCTTCGGGAGCAGGAGTTTCGACCTTTTCAGATGCAATTTGCTCTGTCGTCTTTTCTTCAACTACGGCAGGCTCTGCCTCAATGGGCACTGAAGGCCCAACTTTGGCTTCAGCTTGAACTTGCGCAGCTTTGGCTTGCCTAGTTTCGGTTTCGGCCTGCGATTTTAGTTTCGGCTGGAACAACTTTCTTTACGAGAACAGGACTTAAGACTTTCGTCGTTTCCAGCACAACATCCAGCACATTTGCCATCCTTCTCCTCTTAGGAGTGGCAACAGAAGTCTTTTGTATCTTCGGCAGATCTGCCTCTATCGGAAGGCTAAGAATCTTTGGCATTTTTGTTTTCTCGTAAATCTTTGGCTCTTCAGTCTTTTCAGCCTTATCTTCGGTTGGCTCAACTATATGTATCTTCGGCATTGCAGCTGGTTCTTCAGCGCCATGTGCGGTCGAAGCAGCTTGTATTGTTTTGGCCGCTGAAGAGGACCCTGCGTCAAACTCTGGCACCACGGTCGGTTCAATGTAACGCGACTAGTGGGTAAGAACCTTCACCTTTTTGCCCTTCGACACAGGTTCAACTGGGGTGGCCAAAGCAGCAGTTTTCCTCTTTTTCCCCTGTCCCCGCAGCGGGTAGCCGTAATCGGGGTATACGAAGCTGATGGCGTCAAAAACTCTGTTCAGTCTTTTCTTTCCCCGACCTCCGAAGGCTGCGGACAAAGCATTATCTTCTGCCTTGGAATATGCTCCAAGCAGTTCATCACTTGTAGCTTCGATACACTTCAGCCAGTCGTCGTTTGGCTCATCAAATTTCTCCCTAAATCTGAAGGTATACTTCAGCCGAACCATACCTTCGCTAGAGTCGGTGGTGGTCTCCTTCAGCATTTCCCAACTGTCTACAAGCGGCCATACCAAGAAGGCTATATGTTCTTGAATTAAATCTCTTGTCCCAATAAAGGAGCAAACAGTGTTGAAGGCCCTCTGACACGCTTCAACTGTCTCATCAATTTCTATCTTCGGCCTTCAAAGGCCAAAGCGGGACCAAATGGGGTGCATGATGACTTCCTTAATGTCTTTCCTTGCTTTCAAATCATTCTTCACATAAAACCATTCTTCCATCCAAGCTTCGGGCC
Source organism: Zea mays (assembly GCF_902167145.1). Taxonomy (NCBI): domain Eukaryota; kingdom Viridiplantae; phylum Streptophyta; class Magnoliopsida; order Poales; family Poaceae; genus Zea; species Zea mays. The sequence goes on along the minus strand of NC_050100.1, from coordinate 131,346,769 downwards.
ATCTCTTACGAAATGTTGGCACCGGGTGGCTTGCGTTGGGGCGAGTGATAAATCCATAACAACCGAAGTTGTTGTGGTATTGTTCTTTACACATGGCCTTCGTCTCATATAGAAGTTCGTGCATACTGCAGAAGCACTTCGCACTTGGCTCTAGCCCTTGACTCCTTACTGCCCAGACAAAAATCCCAATCCTTATTATAGCTTCGGGGGTAATCTGATGGAGAAAGATCTGGTAGATTTTCAACACTTCAACCACAAACTTGCTCAAAGGGAACCAAAGCCCAGCCTTGAAGAAGCTTCGGTAAATTACAACTTCGTTTTACTCAGGGGCAGGGACATTGTTGTCTCCACCGGCCCTCACAATAGACATATCCCGAAAGTACCTTCCTCTCATATTCTCAAGATGACTCTGTTTGATGGTCGATTTTCTGAAGATTGAATGACTTGGCCGCCAGGGCCGATCCTCAGAATATTCATCCCTACTTTCCACATCATAGCTATCGCTGTCACCAGTATCTTCAGATAAACCTTCTAGTATCTCTTTAGTAATTTTCTCTGTGTTTGTTTTTGCCATTGACTCAACAAATCCAGCAACATAAGGATCTACATCCTTCTTCTCCTCAAACAGCTTCGCCTCTTCAGTCAGCTTCGTCTCTTCAACAACCTTCTTTTCCTGGGACATTGTTTCTCCAGACATGGTGAAAACACGTTTTTTCTAAACAGAAGCTCAAAGAGCTTCAAAATCTAGCAAGCGCTAGTGAGCAAGAGTTAAAAGATTGAGAAAATAATGCAAATGGCAGAAACAGCGTATCAAATGCAGCTGGTGTAAGTTCCTATTTATAAGCCTAGTGCGCTGCAAATTGGAGGGCCCCGTCTGTCATTGATTGTTGCTATTCTAGCAAAGGGAAGGTGTTTTTTCAGACCTTCGGCTTAACGCCTTCGTCCATATCACAGTCTGAATTCATTATCTTAACAAATTAATACTGGGAGGGGCTACTGTTGAGGGCCTTCGTCTTCCGAAGGTCCTCAAAAACATGATTTAACAATGTTTTCCAAGTGTAACACATGAACAGGTACCTTCGGACTCGGGTTAAAACCATATACGATGTGAAAAGCATGGGCGAGATGAAGGCTGATGTTGCTCCGAAGCTACGCGCAAGGAAGCTACGGCGCAATGGCGGAAAAAGGAACCGACTTAAAGGGGAAAGGGCTATCTAGTCCCCGTTGGGTTGCCCATAAGTCAATAGTAAATATGAAGGGCATGAATGTAAATTTACACAGGCTGCGCCCTGTGCCTATAAAAGATGAATAGTACCCCCGTACTGTTCACTCTGACTTGTACTTGCTCGTGCGTCACGCTTGTACTTTCACCTTCTATCAGGTCGAAGGTACAAATGTAATTTTATGTTATTCTTATTTATTCATGATTATATAATAAAAGATATATTATGATGCCTTATGATTATCCATGTTATTTCTCATGTTTTATATGCTTCGTATTTCATTATGCTGTGATTATGAAGGTACGTCCTTCATAACCTTCGTCCGAAGATCGTTATATCCTTAGGGAAATAATGCTTCAAAAGACGAAGGGCATTAACCATTAACCTATTTTTGTGTTGCCTTGTTCTTAACTCATAGCATTTGAGAACAAGTTCCCAACAGTATAGAAAACGAAGAAGAAGGAAGTGTTGAAGAAGAAGAGACTGCACCACCAGCTGAAAATCCACCTGCCGGGAACTGCTTTTATTTTGATATCTGTGGAACAGATCCCGACTCCCCTACAACACAAGGCAAGCCCCGGTGCATTTACCATTTCCTTGCGATTTTAAACTATTTATCACTTGACTGATGCATTAAGTGATAGGAGTTGAGTGCTAAACCAATTGCTGCATTCCCTTCCTTGGAACTGTTTACCATTCCTTGATTACCTATTTTACTAAAAGGTTTTCTGATGCTTAGTCTTGCTTTAGAAAACAAAAAGGTTTTGTTTTAAACCAAAGATGATGCTTCAAATGGAATGTGATGATTTCAAAAATAAAACTTGATGGTGGATCCATCATGGTCGTGATGGGTTCAACATCGGAAAAGATATACCTCTGACAGGTACCAAAATTTGGGTTTAAATGATAAAAGCTGAGACTGGGAGGGTGACTTGCACGAGAAGGAAGTCTCATTGTAGTGTCTCCGTCTGAGTCGCTTAAGGATCATGTCGATGTGGTCCTGCTGACCGAGGACCCTTTAACTGGTCACATGCCTCGTCAAGGGTAATCTTTGCCTCGGGCAGACTAATACCAGAAAGGCCAACACGCAATGGGAGTAGGGAGATGGCGAGAGTAGCGTGTACCCTCCATGGCAAGAGGCTAGACGGTGGTGTATCTGTGCTCTCGGTTGGCGTGAACCCGGTCTGGTCTTAAGAAACCCGGTGGCGAGTTGACATATGCAAGGGTTAAGTGCTACATATGACGTGTGATTGGAGATCCTCATTTGAGTATTAATCGATTCAGATCGCTGTTACTTCTCGGACATGAAGACTTGGTCACTGACTTACACGTAGCATTCCAGTAAACTTAAGGGTTGATAAAAGACGGCTAGTGAAGGTCAAGTGCTTGAACTAGGGTAGAAAGCACTCTAGTTACAAGTAATGACTTAACCTAATAATAAAATTGGATTTTTAAGGATCCACTATTAGTAAGCATTTCTGCAAACAGAGTCTTTGATTCTTGAATAGCCTTACCTTGACTCCCTCAAGCCAGCATATCCTTGAGAGTCTTTTCTTTTGACAGGTAAGACTTGTGAAAGTACACTCCGTACTCAGGGTTTTCGAACCCATGTTGTTGTAGGTGAGGAAACAACAGACTCTTGCTGTTTTTGTTCAAAGGTGGTACCCAAGGATGAGCCCCAGCAGTGAAGGCTGTCGCGGGAGGATGTTGGCCTCCCACTTTAAAAACAATACTCTTTTGTGCGGGTGGGTGTTTTGCCTCCCGGGTCTGTAATAATAATACTTTATGCACTCATAGTACCCTGGTACTGTAATAACAATATTCTCTCCCTATGAATGTAAATTAAGTTATTGTAATTTCCTTCCGCTTATTCTTTCCTCTGATGTGATGTAATATCTGCGTGACAGGTGAAGCGCTCTTGGGCGAAATGATGAAGGTACAGTACCGAACTTGTCAAGTGATTATGTGCATCTACAGGGTTGTCCATGGTCCTTAGGACAAGGACAACTGTAGGTGGACCTAATGCCTTGGGAGGTTCCATCACAGGCGGGGGCCGCCTGTCAGGGAGGGCTGGTGCGCGCACGCGGGCTGGGCTGATTTGGGCCGAAATGGGATTTTCTATTATCCTGGAATTTCCAATTGCTTTTCTATTTTATTTACTCTAGGGTTTTCAAATCAAATACAAATTCAAACATTTCAAACATGTGCATCAAACAAAAGAATAATTTAGGCTCAGCATGATGCAACATTTCATGACTCACATTGTTTTGACAAAATAAATAATTAATCCCTCTCCTAATTAACTTAATTCTAATCAAAAGAAAGAGTGAGAGAGACTAAAGAGAGAGACAGGCAAGAGGTAACACCTGAATTTCGTAGATATTTAGAAATAAATTTTATACCCCCAAATTCAGGATGTTACAAAGCTATCCCCCTTAAAAAGAATCTCTCCCTCGAGATTCAAGGTTGGCTAGCAAAGAGTTCAGGGTACTTGGCTTTCAAATCATCTTCTCTTTCCCAGGTTGCTTCATCTTCTGAGTGATGGCCCCATTTGACTTTGCACATCCTGATGGTGCTTCTCCGAGTGACCCGGTCTGTTGTCTCCAGAATCTGAGTTGGCTTCTCAATGTATGTCAGATCTTCTTGAACTTCAAGGTCCTCTATTGGCAACTGCTCTTCTGGTACTCGCAAGTATTACTTCAGCTGAGACACATGGAACACGTCATGCGCGGCTGACAGACTTTCTGGCAAGCTGAGTTGATATGCCACTTCTCCACGTCTTGCTTGAATCTGGTACGGTCCGATGTATCGAGGTGCTAGCTTGCCTTTGACTCCGAACCTTTTGATTACTCTGATGGGTGACACTTTTAGACAGACATTATCTCCCACTTCAAAACTCAATTCTCTTCTTCGGGTGTCAGCATAGCTTCGCTGCCTAGACTGTGCTATCTTTAGATTCTCTCGAACCATTATGATGTTCTCTTCATCCTCAAGCAGAATATCTGGACCGAACACCGACCTTTCGCCGAGTTAGTCCCAATGCAACGGAGTTCTACAATTCCTCCCATAAAGTGCTTGTAATGGGGACATCTTCAAACTGGCCTGATAGCTGTTGTTGTAGGAGAATTCTGCATACGGTAGCCTCTGGTCCCAACCTAACTTGTCTTGCAATGCACAAGCTCTCAACATGTCTTCAAGAATTTGGTTGGTTCTCTCTGTCTGACCATCTGTCTGTGGGTGATAAGTTGAACTGAACTTCAAGTGTGTGCCTAAAGCTTCATGTAGCTGCTGCCAAAAATGAGAAGTGAATCGGGTGCCTCTGTCTGATACTATCTTCTTTGGAACGCCATGCAAGCATACAATTAGAGACATATATAGTTCTACCAATACTGCGCTGTTATAGGTGGTCTTGACTGGTATGAAATGGGCCGCCTTTGTTAAACGGTCCACTACTACCCAGATGGAGTCATAACCAGCACGAGTGCAGGGTAGACCAACTATAAAGTCCATCCTAATCTCATCCCATTTCCACTGAGGAATCTGCAACGGCTGCAACAAACCTATGAGTCTCTGATGTTCTGCCTTGATTCTCTGACAACTGTCGCATCTGGCAACATACTCTGCTATCTTCCTTTTCATACCGTACCACCAGAATCTTTTCTTCAGGTCTTGGTGCATCTTCTCGCTACCAGGGTGTATAGAATACGCTGTCTCATGAGCTTCCTTGAGAATCAGTTCCCGAATCGATTTGACGTCGGGAACGCACAACCTATCCTTAAACCACACCACTCATGCGTCCTCACAGAAAATCTGGCCTTTCCCATCTATGATCAGCTGCCAGATCTCGTTGATCTTCTCATCGTCTTTCTGGCCCTTTATGATATCTTGCTCTAGAGTGGGTTCCAGCTCAACTGTCACTCCTTGAGTGTTATTCATAAATCTGAAATTCAGCCTGTCGAATTCCTTTGCTAGCTCGTACGACATCGGGTGAGCAGCCAACATATTGACTTGACTCGTTCTGCTCAGAGCATCTGCAACCACATTTTCTTTGCCTGGGTGATAATGTATCTCTAGTTCATAGTTGAAAGGGAAATAGGGTCAAACCTTTTCCTAAATGATTTTGGTTGTTGAATTGCCCAACACAAATAATTGGACTAACTAGTTTGCTCTAGATTACATGTTCTACAGGTGCCAAAGGTTCAACACAAACCAATAAAAAGTTAAAGTTAGGGTTCAAAATGAAAGGAGCAAAAGAAACCGAAGGCTGCCCTGGTCTGGCGCACCGGACTGTCCGGTGTGCCACCGGACAGTGTCCGGTGCACCAGGGTGGATCAACTCCAACTCACCACCTTCGGGTTTCTGGAAAAGCCACTCTGCTATAATTCACCAGACTGTCCGGTGTGCCACCGGACTGTCCGGTGTGCCAGCGGAGCAACGGCTTCCAAGCGCAACGGTCGACTTCAACGGTCGGCTGACAGGTGCACAGTGCGCGGACAGAGCGCTCAGAGTCAGAGCAGCGCTAGAAGGTGCACCGGACAGTGAACAGTGACTGTCCGGTGCACCACCAGACTGTCCGGTGGCCCCATATGTCAGAGCTCCAACGGTCGAACCCTAACGGTTGGGTGACATGGCTGGCGCACCGGACTGTGTCCGGTGCGCCCATCGACAGACAGCCTCCCCAATGGCCACTTTGGTGGTTGGGGCTATAAATACCCCCCAACCACCACACTTCAAGGCATCTAAGTTTTCAGCTATTGCATTCAATACAAGAGCTCTAGACTTCACTCCAAGACACAAACAAGAGATCAAATCCTCTCCCAAGTCCGGAATCACTCCAAACAATTAGTGACTAGTGAGAGAGCGATATTTGTGTTCATTTGAGTTCTTGTCGCTTGGATCGCTTTTCTTCTTCCCCATTTCTTGTTCTCAACACCTTTGTAACCAAAGCAAGAGACACCAAGTTGTGGTGATCCTTGTGTGGTCTAAGTGACCCAATTGATTGAGGATAAAAGCTCACTCGATCTAAGTGGCCGTTTGAGAGAGGGAAAGGGTTGAAAGAGACCCGGTCTTTATGACCACCTCAACGGGGAGTAGGTTTGCAAGAACCGAACCTCGGGAAAACAAATCACTGTGTCATCCGCTTTATTTCCTTGTGATTTGTTTTCACCCTCTCTTTCGGACTCGTTTTTATTTCTAACGCTAACCCGGCTTGTAGATTGTGCTTAAAGTTTGTAAATTTCTGATTTGCCTATTCACCCCCCCCCCCCTCTAGGCGACTTTCAATTGGTATCAGAGCCCAGTAATTCATTAGAGTCTAACCACTTGAAGTGATGTCAGGAGCATCCGCCAAGAGGGAGATTGGGACCGGCGGCGACAAGCCTGCCACAAGCCACGGGAAGGCTCCTTCCGGAGAGTCTGGCAACAAGATGAAGGGATCCCCTTCACACAACAAGTCATGTCGGAGCGGCAAGAAGAAAAAGAAAATGAAGAAGGTGGTCCACTACGAGACCGATTCTTCATCACCTTCTACATCCGGCTCCGACGCACCGTCCATCACTTCTAAGCGTCATGAGCGCAAGAAGTTTAGTAAGATTCCCCTATGCTATCCTCACATTTCTAAACACACTCCTTTACTTTCCGTTCCATTAGGCAAAACACTGGTTTTTGAAGGTGAAGATTATTCTATGTGAAGTGCTATAATGAAAGGTCATCTAACCTCACTCCACAAAAGCATATGGGGTGTTGTTGAGTATGGAGCGCAAGTACCGCAGGTGGGGCATAAGGACTATGACTCGGATGAGGCCGACCAAATACGGCACTTTAACTCCCAAGAAACAACTATACTCCTTGCCTCTTTAAGTCGAGAGGAGTATAACAAAGTGCTTGGGTTAGAGACCGCCAAAGATATTTGGGACATGCTCAAGATCGTGCACGAAGGAGATGAGGTGACAAAGATCACCAAGCGAGAGACGATCGAGGGGGAGCTCGGTCGATTCATGCTCAACCAAGGAGAGGAGCCACAAGCCATGTACAACCGGCTCAAGACCTTGGTGAACCAAGTGCGCAACCTCGGGAGCACAAAATGGGATGACCATGAAATGGTCAAGGTTATTCTAAGATCACTCGTTTTTCTTAACCCTACACAAGTTCAATTAATTTGTGGTGATCCTAGATACAAGCTAATGTCTCCCGAGGAGGTGATAGGAAAGTTTGTGAGCTTTAAGTTGATGATCAAAGGCTCCAAACAAATTATCGAGCGAGGCGCCACCTCCACAGCCGAGGTGCAACCTGTCGCATTCAAAGCGACGGAAGAAAAGAAAGAAGAGTCTACGTCAAGTAGGCTTCCCATCGACGCCTCCAAGCTCGACAATGAGGAGATGGCACTCATCATCAAGAGTTTCCGCCAAATCCTCAAGCAAAGGAGGGGGAAGGATTACAAGCCCCGCTCCAAGAAAGTTTGCTACAAGTGTGGTAAGCCCGGTCATTTCATTACTAAATGTCCATTATCAAGTGATAGTGATAGCGGCAACGACAAGAAGGGAAGAAGGAAGGAGAAAAAGAAGTACTACAAGAAGAAGGGCGGCGATGCCCACGTTTCTCGGGAGTGGGACTCCGATGAAAGCTCCACCGACTCCTCATTCGACGAGGATGCCGCAAACATCACCGTCAACAAAGGCCTCCTCTTCCCCAACGTCGGCCACAAATGCCTCATGGCAAAGGACGGCAAAAAGAAGAAGGTAAAATCTAGAGCTTTCACTAAGTATGCAACATCTAGTGATGAGGCTAGCTCTAGTGATGATGAGGATGATTTGCTCACACTTTTTTCCAACCTAAACATGCAACAAAAGGAAAAATTGAATGAATTAATTAGTGCTATTCATGAGAAGGATGAACTCTTGGATAGCCAAGAGGACTTCCTTATTAAAGAAAACAAGAAGAATGTTAAGGTTAAAAATGCTTATGCTCAGGAGATAGAAAAATGTGAAAAATTGACTAGTGAGCTTAGCATTTTCCATGATATTATCTCCAACCTTAGAAATGAGAATGCTAAATTAATTGCTAAGGTTGAGAAATTAAATGTTTGTGATGATTCTTTTGTCAAACTTAAAAACGATAATGCTAGTTTGATTGCTAAGATTGACAAGTTGAATGAATCACTTTCTAGCCTTAAGATTGAGAATGATAATTTAATTGCTAAGGCTAAGGATTTAAATGTTTGCAATGATTCTATTTCCAATCTTAGAAATGAGAATGCCATGTTACATGCTAAGATTGATGAATTAAATGCTTGCAAACCCTCTACATCTACTGTTAGCCATGTTTCCATTTGTACTAGATGTAGAGATATTAATGTTGATGCTATTCATGATCACCTAGCTTTAATTAAACAACAAAATGATCACATAGCTCAACTTAGTGCCAACATTAACGAGCATGAGATAGAAAATGAAAAATTTAAATTTGCTAGAAGCATGCTCTATAGTGGGAGACGCCCTGGCATTAAGGATGGCATTGGCTTCCAACAGGGAGGCAATGTTAAACTTAATGCCCCTAAGAAATTGTCTAATTTTGTTAAGGGCAAAGCTCCCATGGTTTAGGATAACGAGGGCTATATTTTATATCCTGCTGGTTATCCCGAACATAAGATTAGGAGAATTCATTCTAGAAAGTCTCACTCTGGCCCTCATCAAGCTTTTATGTATAAGAGTGAGGCATCTAGTTCTAGGCAATCCACTCATGTCAAATTGGCTAAAAAGAAAACTCGTATTGCATCAAATGAACCCAATGTTTCATTTAAGACTTTTGATGCATCATATGTTTTAACTAACAAATTAGGCAAAGTAGTTGCCAAATATGTTGGGGGCAAACACAAGGGCTCCAAGACTTGTGTTTGGGTACCCAAGGTGCTTGTTTCTAATGTCAAATGACCCAAGACCGTTTGGGTACCTAAGAACAAGGCCTAAACTTGTTTTGTAGGTTTATGCATCCGGGGGCTCAAGTTGGATCATTGACAGCGGGTGCACAAACCACATGACTGGGGAGAAAAGGATGTTTTCCTCCTACGAGAAAAATGATGATCCCCAAAGAGTTATCACATTCGGGGATGGAAATCAAGGTTTGGTCAAAGGACTTGGTAAAATTGCTATATCTCCTGACCATTCTATTTCCAATGTTTTTCTTGTAGATTCTTTAGATTACAGCTTGCTTCCAGTTTCTCAATTATGCAAAATAGGCTACAATTGTCTTTTTACGGATATAGGTGTTACTGTCTTTAGAAGAAGTGATGATTCAGTAGCATTTAAGGGAGTATTAGAGGGTCAGCTATACTTAGTTGATTTTAATAGAGCTGAACTCGATACTTGCTTAATTGCTAAGACTAATATGGGTTGGCTCTAGCATCGCCGACTAGCCCATGTTGGGATGAAGAATCTTCACAAGCTTCTAAAGGGATAGCACATTTTGGGACTAACCAATGTTCATTTTGAGAAAGACAGGGTTTGTAGCGCATGTCAAGCAGGGAAGCAAGTTGGCGTCCATCATCCACACAAGAACATCATGACGACCGACATGCCACTTGAGCTACTCCACATGGACCTATTCAGCTCGATAGCTTACATAACCATCGGCGGGAGTAAGTACTGTCTAGTTATTGTGGATGATTATTCTCTCTTCACTTGGGTATTCTTTTTGCAGGATAAATCTCAAACCCAAGAGACTTTAAAGGGATTCTTGAGACGGGCTCAAAATGAGTTCGGCTTAAGGATCAAAAGATTAGAAGCGACAATGGGACGGAGTTCAAGAACTCTCAAATAGAAGGCTTTCTTGAGGTGGAGGGCATCAAGCATGAGTTCTCTTCTCCCTACACACCACAACAAAATAGTGTAGAGGAGAGGAAGAATAGAACTCTACTTGACATGGCGAGGACCATGCTTGATGAGTACAAGACTTAAGACTGGTTTTGGGCGGAAGCAATCAACACCGCTTGCTACGCCATCAACCGACTCTACCTTCACCGAATCCTCAATAAGACATCATATGAACTCCTAACCGGTAAAAAGCCCAATGTTTCATATTTTAGAGTCTTTGGTAGCAAATGTTTTATTCTTGTTAAAAGAGGTAGAAAATCTAAATTTGCTCCTAAGGCTGTAGAAGGCTTTTTACTAGGATATGATTCAAACACAAGGGCATATAGAGTCTTTAACAAGTTCACTGGACTAGTTGAAGTTTCGTGTGACATTGTGTTTGATGAGACTAACGGCTCTCAAGTAGAGCAAGTTGATCTTGATGAGCTAGATGATGAAGAGGCTCCATGCGTCGTGCTAAGGAACATGTCCATTGGGGATGTGTGTCCTAAGGAATCCGAAGAGCCTCCACAAGCACAAGACCAATCGTCATCTTCCATGAAAGCATCTCCACCAACTCAAGATGAGGATCAAGCTCAAGATGATGAAAATGAAGATCAAGAAGAGTCACCTCAAGAGGAGGACAATGATCAAGGGGGAGATGCCAAGGATCAGGGTCCAAGACCGCCACACCCAAGAGTCCACCAAGCGAAACAATGAGATCACCCCGTGAACTCCATCCTCGGCGATATTCATAAGGGGGTAACCACTCGATCTTGTGTCGCTCATTTTTGTTAACATTACTCCTTTGTGTCTTCTATTGAGCCATACAGGGTGGAAGACGCATTAAGGGATTCGGATTGGGTGTTGGCAATGTAAGAGGAACTCAACAACTTCACGAGGAATGAGGTACGGCATCTTGTTCCACGTCCTAACCAAAATGTTGTAGGAACCAAATGGGTTTTCCTCAACAAGCAAGATGAGCATGGTGTGGTGACAAGGAACAAAGCCTGACTTGTGGCCAAGGGTTATTCACAAGTTGAAAGTTTGGATTTCGGTGAAACCTATGCACCCGTAGCTAGGCTTAAGTCAATTCGTATATTACTTGCCTATGCTACTTACCATGGCTTTAAGCTCTACCAAATGGACGTGAAAAGTGCCTTCCTCAATGAACCAATCAAGGAAGAGGTCTATGTTGAGCAACCTCGTGGCTTTGAAAATAGTGAGTACCCTAATCATGTTTATAAACTCTCTAAGGCGCTTTATGGGCTCAAACAAGCCCCAAGAGCATGGTATGAATTCCTAAGAGACTTTCTTATCACTAATGGCTTCAAGGTCGGAAAAGCCGATCCTACACTCTTTACTAAAACAATTGCAAATGATTTGTTTGTATGCCAAATTTATGTTGATGATATCATATTTGGGTCTACTAACAAATCTACTTGTGAAGAGTTTAGTAGGATCATGATTCAAAAATTCAAGATGTCTATGATGGGGGAGTTGAAGTATTTTCTAGGATTTCAAGTAAAGCACCTCCAAGAGGGCACCTTCATCAGCCAAACCAAGTACAATCAAGATATACTTACCATGTTTGGAATGAAGGATGCCAAGCCCATCAAGACACCCATGGGAACCAATGGGCATCTCGACCTCGACACGGGAGGTAAATCCGTAGATCAAAAGGTATACCGGTCGATGATAGGATCTTTACTCTACTTATGTGCATATGCATGTGTGCAAGATTCCAAGCCGATCCTAAGGAAGTTCACCATAGGGCCGTGAAAAGAATCTTGAGATATTTAGTTCATACAACTAAGTTTGGTCTTTGGTACCCCAAGGGGTCCACTTTTGATTTAATAGGTTATTCAGATGCTGATTGGGTAGGGTGTAAAATTGATAGAAAGAGCACATCATGGACTTGGCAGTTCTTGGGAAGATCCCTGGTGTCTTGGGCTTCAAAGAAACAAAATTCAGTAGCTCTTTCTACCGCCAAAGTCGAGTATATTGCCGTAGGTCATTGTTGCACGCAATTGCTTTGGATGAGGCAAACCCTTAGGGACTATGGTTACAAATTAACCAAAGTCCCTCTCCTATGTGATAATGAGAGTGCAATCCGCATGGCGGATAATCCCGTTGAGCACAGCCACACTAAGCACATAGCCATTCAGTATCACTTTTTGAGGGATCACCAACAAGGGGGGATATCGAGATTGCTTATGTTAGCACCAAAGAACAATTAGCCAATATCTTTACCAAACCACTAGATGAGAAAACCTTTACCAAACTTAGGAATGAGCTAAACATTCTTGATTCTCGGAATTTTGATTGATATTTTGCACACATAGCTCATCTCTATACCTTTGATCATATCTCTTTCATGTGCTATGGCTAATGTGTTTTTCAAGTGTATTTCATGCTAAGTCATACATTGAAAGGGAAATGGAGTCTTCGGTGAAAACAAGGCTTCCACTCCACTCTTTCGGTATTATTTCACCTTCGCTGTCACTCCGCACCGCTCTTCACTTTGGTATAATCTTCACTCATATTTATTTGTACCATTGGGGAGAAAGTAAAAGGGCTCATATTTCACTAACAAAGTATCTGTTTTTGGCGATTCATGCCAAAGGGGGAGAAAGTATTAGCCCAAAGCAAAAGGACCACACCACAACCAATTTCAAAAAGTGTTTAAATGCAGTCTTTCAATTTGTATTAAAGAAGTTTTTCAATTGGTATCTTATTTTTGATATAATTTCAAATTGGTATGACCTCTTTCAAAATTAATATCTAAAACCCTCTTGAACACTAAGAGGAGAATTTCATTGAGGGGGAGTTTTGTTTAGTCAAAGGAAAAGCATTTGAAACAGGTGGAGAAAACTTCAAATCTTGAAAATGCTTCTCGAAATCTTATTCATTTACCTTTGACTATTTGCAAAAAGACTTTGAAAAGAATTTCCAAAAGATTTTGCAAAAACAAAACAAGTGGTGCAAATGTGGTCCAAAATGTTAAAAAGAAGAAAGCAATCCATACATATCTAGTGTAAGTTTAAAATTGGTTTAATTCCAAGCAACCTTTGCACTTGCCTTATGCAAACTAGTTCAATTCTGCACTTATATATTTGCTTTGGTTTGTGTTGGCATCAATCACCAAAAAGGGGGAGATTGACAGGGAAATAGGGTCAAACCTTTTCCTAAATAATTTTGGTGGTTGAATTGCCCAACACAAATAATTGGACTAACTAGTTTGCTCTAGATTACATGTTCTACAGGTGCCAAAGGTTCAACACAAACCAATAAAAAGTTAAAGTTAGGGTTCAAAATGCAAGGAGCAAAAGAAACCGAAGGCTGCCCTGGTCTGGCACACCGGACTGTCCGGTGTGCCACCGGACAGTGTCTGTTGCACCAGGGTGGATCAACTCCAACTCGCCACCTTCGGGTTTTCTGGAAAAGCCACTCCGCTATAATTCACCGGACTGTCCGGTGTGCCAACGGAGCTACGGCTTCCAAGCGCAATGGTCGACTTCAACTGTCGACTGCTAGGTGCACAATGCGCGGACAAAGCGCACAGAGTCAGAGCAGCGCCAGAAGGCGCACCGGACAGTGAACAGTGACTGTCCGGTGCACCACCGGACCGTCCGGTGGCCCCATCTGTCAGAGTTCCAACGGTCGAACCCTAACGGTTGGGTGACATGGCGGGCGCACCGGACAGTGTCCGGTGGCGCACCAGACTATCTGGTGCGCCCATCGATAGGTAGCCTCCCCAACGGCCACTTTGGTGGTTGGGGCTATAAATACCCCAACCACCACACTTAGAGGCATCCAAGTTTTCAGCCATTGCATTCAATACAAGAGCTCTAGACTTCACTCCAAGACACAAACAAGAGATCAAATCCTCTCCCAAGTCCGGAATCACTCCAAATAATTAGTGACTAATGAGAGAGAGATATTTGTGTTCATTTGAGTTCTTATCACTTGGATCGCTTTTCTTCTTCCCCATTTCTTGTTCTCAACACCTTTGTAATCAAAGCAAGAGACACCAAGTTGTGGTGGTCCTTGTGTGGTCTAAGTGACCCAATTGATTGAGGAGAAAAGCTCACTCGGTCTAAGTGATCGTTTGAGAGAGGGAAAGGGTTGAAAGAGACCCGGTCTTTGTGACCACCTCAACAGGGACTAGGTTTGCAAGAACCGAACCTTGGTAAAACAAATCATCGTGTCATCCACTTTATTTCCTTGTGATTTGTTTTCACCCTCTCTTTCGAACTCGTTTTTATTTCTAATGCTAACCCGGCTTGTAGATTGTGCTTAAAGTTTGTAAATTTCATATTTTCCTATTCACCCCCCCCCTCTAGGCGACTTTCAATAGTCTTTGATCAACTCTTGCCATCTTCACTGCCTCATGTTCACTTCTGACTGGGTGAATATGTACTTGAGACTCTTCTGGTCCGTGTAGATATCACATTTCTGCCCATACAAATAGTGCATCCAGGTCTTTAGTGCATGAACCACTGCTGCTAGCTCTAGATCATGAGTGGGGTAATTTTTCTCATGAATTTTCAACTAGCGGGACGTGTATGCCACTACTTTCCCTTCCTGCATTAACACGCATCCCAGTCCGGTGTACGAAGCATCACAATATACTGAGAATGGCTTGTGGACATCTGGCAGAATCAATACCGGTGTTGTTGTCAATTTCTTCTTCAACATCTCAAAATACTCTTGGCACGCTGGGGTCCACTTGAACTCAACCTTCTTTGCCAGCAAGGCTATCATTGGCCTAGCGATCTTGGAGAAAACCTCAATGAAACGCCGATAGTAACCGGCCATTCCAATGAATCTCTTGATTCCTCGGACATCTTTCAGTGCTTTCCAGTCCAGAATCGCTGCTACCTTCTTTGGATCCATAGCTAGTCCATCTCGGTTTATGATATGACCCAAGAACATGACTTCACTGATCCAGAACTCGCAGTTGCTAAGCTTGGCATACAATTGACAATCTCGTAGCCTTTATAGTACTTTCCTCAAGTGCTCTTCATGCTCTTGATCATTCTAGGAATATATGAGGATATCGTCAATGAACACCACTACAAACTTGTCGAGGTAGTCTATCAACACACTGTTCATCAAGTACATGAAATAAGCTGGCGCATTCGTCAGACCGAATGACATGACAATGAACTCATATAGTCCATATTTGGTGATAAATGTTGTCTTCGGTATATCCGAGGGTCAGATCCTGAGCTGATGGTAACCTGACCTTAGGTCTATCTTTGAGAACACACTGGCTCCTCTCAACTGATCGAATAGATCTTTAATTCTTGGCAGAGGGTACTTGTTCTTGACAGTGACTTCATTCAAGGATCTATAATCAATTCACATTCTCTTTGTACCATCTTTCTTCTCCATAAATAACACTGGGGCTGCCTAAGGCAAGGTACTTGGTCTGATGTAGCTTTTCTCTAACAATTCATCAATCTGCTTCTTGAGTTCCACCAATTCCAGTCCGGACACTCGATAGGCTCTCTTCGAAATAGGGGCGGTGCCTAGGATAAGCTCTATGGCAAACTCAAGTTTACGCTTGGGTGGCGAGCCTGGTAACTCCTCAGGGAACACGTCGGGGAATTTCGACACAATTCTAATATCCTCAATCAGGTTGGCCTCCTTGCCATCTACTGACAAATAGTGACAGGCTCCTTCTTCTAGTTTAGGCATGTACAACTCAGTTAATACTTCCTTTCTAGATGGGGACACTAACTTGACTGTCCTCTTGTCACAACTGACAATGGCTTGGTTTCGTTACAGCCAATTCATCCCTAGGATGACATCTAACCCTTGAGTACCTATCACTACTAGGTTAGCGGGGAAGTCTATCCCCCTTATTTGAATCCTTAGATTCGGACACATCTTATCGGACTGAACTTTTCCCCCAACTGAATTAATTTTTAAGGTGGAAACATAAGTTCTACAGGGATGTTATGTGCTTCTACCCATGATGTAGAAACAAAAGAATGTGTGACACCAGTATCAAATAATACTTTTGCTAGATGGGATTCAACTGGAAACATACCTACTGCCATGTCCTGAGCATCCTAGACTACTTCGGACTCCAAGTGGTTCACCTTTCCATGATTGTAGGCCTGACCACGTCCTCCTAGTGCTTGTTGTGGCGCTCCTTGTCTTGCTGAGGTGTTGAAAGCTGGCGACTGCTGAGTGGCCTTCTTTGGGCAATGATCCGCCAGTGGCCTTGTTCCCCACATCAGAAATATGCACAGCCTCCTCCTTGCACTGGAGCTACTGGGTTGTTCTGGTTGGTTGCTGGGGCAGGAAGGCACGGTGTCTGATTGTTTTGACGCTGGTAATGATTTCCTCCCTGCTGGTTGTTCTGACGGTACTGCTGCTGCTGAGGGAACTACCTCTGGTATTGCTGCTGGTGTTGACACTGATGCTAGTGCTGGTGACCTTGAGGGTGACCTTGTGAAAGGGAAATGTTCCCTTGGGCCATTTCTATAAGATTTTGGTGATTAAGTGCCCAACACACATTAAGGGAATGAGTATATGCCAAAGGGTGGACAAAGTGCAAATCAACACAAAGGTATGATTCTAGACTTAGTACATTGGTTTTTGTGTACTAACATATTTGTCTAAGTGCTAGAATCAGAGAAAAGACAATTGGAAAAGACTTGGCTCGAGCAGCCAAGACTCTACTCAGTCTGGGTGCACCGGACTGTCCGGTGGTGCACCGGACAGTGTCCGGTGCGCCAGGCTGGCTCTAGTGAAAAGGCCGCTCTCGGGATTTCGTCGGCGGCATACGGCTAAAATTCACCGGACTGTCCGGTGAGCCAACGGTCGGCCGAGCCAACGGTCGGTCGCGCAATGCGCGTGTGACGCGTGGCCAGGCCAACGGTCTGAAGGGGGCACCGGACTGTCCGGTGTGCACCGGACAGTGTCCGATGCGCCAACGGCTCCAAACCTTCAACGGTCGGCTGCGCCAGAACATGAAAGAAATCCGCACCGGACAGTGTCCGGTGGTGCACCGGACTGTCCGTGCGCTAGTCGACAGAAGGCAAGAATTGCCTTCCTGGAATGCTCTCAACGGCTCCTAGCTACCTTGGGGCTATAAAAGGGACCCCTAGGCGCATGGAGGAAGGCACTAAGCACACTTTGAGCATTCTTGATCATTCACACTTCGTCTTTGCGCACTCGTTTGACATTCTTAGTGATTTGAGCTCCGTTCTAGTGAGAACTTTGAGATATTAATTTGAGATCAAGTCTTGGCCGTGTGTGTGTGCGTATTGCTGTGGACTTGTGTGTGCTGATCATCCCATCCTTACTTCTGTGTTCATTTGTGATAATCTTTTGTAAGGGCGAGAGACTCCAAGTTGTGGAGATTCCTCGCAAACGGGATATAGTGAAAGGAAAAGAAATACCATGGTATTCAAGTGGATCTTTGGATCACTTGAGAGGGGTTGATTGCAACCCTCGTCCGTTGGGACGCCACAACGTGGAGTAGACAAGTGTTGAACTTGGCCAAACCACGGGATAAACCACTGTGCCTCTCTGTGTTGATATCTTTGTGGTTTTTTTGTTTTGCAAGAACTCCTTTCTAGCCACTTGGCTTTATTGCTCTAACATTTAATCAAGTTTGTGGCATTAAGTTTTAAGTTTTTACAGGATCACCTATTCACCCCCCCCCCCTCTAGGTGCTCTCAATTGGTATCAGAGCCGTTCTCTTCAAGAAAGGGACTAATTGCCTGAAGAGATGGATCCTAAGGGAAAGGGGATGGTGGTCAACGACAATGAGAAGGAGTCCATCTTCAACGAGCCAAGGGACGACAAAGTCAATGACTCCGGCTCGAGTCAAAAGAAGAAAGATGGAAAGAAGAAGAGGCGCATCAGGAAGGTTGTCTACTACGACAGCGACGAATCTTCCTCTTCTCAAAAGGACGACGAATATGAGGAGAAAAAGAAAACGATTAACTCGAACTTTTCTTTTGATTACTCTCGTATTCCGCATAATTCCAATGCTCATTTGTTTTTTATTCCACTTGGTAAACCTCCTCACTTTGATGGAGAGGACTACGGATTTTGGAGTCACAAAATGCGTAGTCATTTGTTCTCTCTTCATCCAAGTATATGGGAGATAGTAGAAAACGGAATGCAATTTGATAGTTCGGATAATTCTATGTTTATCATTGAACAAATCCATAAGAATGCACAAGCTACTACTATTCTTCTAGCATCCTTGTGCAGGGAAGAATACAATAAGGTGAGCGGCTTGGACAATGCCAAGCAGATCTGGGAAACCCTCAAGATCTCTCATGAGGGGAACGACGTCACCATGCTCACCAAGATGGAGTTAGTGAAAGGCGAACTAGGAAGGTTCACAATGATCAGGGGGGAGGAGCCAACCCAAACGTACAACAGGCTAAAGACCCTCGTCAACAAAATAAGGAGCTATGGAAGCATGCGATGGACGGACCACGACGTCGTCCGACTTATGCTAAGGTCTTTCACCGTCCTTGATCCTCATCTTGTTAACTCTATTCGTGAGAATCCTAGGTACGCCAAGTTGACGCCTGAGGAAATACTTGGAAAGTTTGTAAGTGGGCGGATGATGATCAAGGAGGCAAGATACGTTGATGATGCGTTGAATGGCCCAATCCACGAGCCTCAAACTGTTGCTCTCAAAGCAACGAGGAGCAAGGAGGCGCTACCTAGCAAGGTGGCGCAAGTTGAGGCGGCCGGGCTTAACGAGGAAGAAATGGCCCTCATCATCAAGCGTTTCAAGACGGCGCTCAAAGGTCGCAAGGAGCATCCCAACAAGAGCAAGACGAAGGGAAAGCGCTCCTGCTTCAAGTGTGGTAAGGTTGGTCACTTTATTGCTAATTGTCCCGATAATGATAGTGACCAGGATCAAGAAAAGAAAAGGGAAAAGAAGAAGACCTACAAGAAGTGGAACTCGGATTGTTCATCATCCGACTCCGACGACGAAGGACTCGCCGCCTCGGCCTTCAACAAATCGTCCCTCTTCCCCAACGAGCATCACACATGCCTAATGGCAAAGGAGAAGAAGGTAAGTACTCGAAATAATACTACGTATGCTTCTTCAAGTGATGATGAATCTAGTGATGATGAAATAGACTATGCATGTTTATTCAAAGGATTAGATAAGATCAATGAATTGATTGATGCTTTGAATGAGAAGAATAGACTTTTAGAAAAGCAAGAAGATCTTTTATATGAAGAGCATGATAAATTTGTAAGTGCGCAAAATTCTCTTGCTTTAGAAGTTAAAAGAAATGAAATGCTTTCATGTGAATTGTCTACATGTCATGAATCCATTTCTGGCTTAAAGAGTATCAATGATGACTTGAATGCTAAGTTAGAAATAGCTAATAAATCAACCTCTTGTGTAGAACATGTTGTGATTTGCAATAGGTGTAAAGATTTTAATGTTGATGCTTGTAGTGAACACCTAGTTTCCATTTCTAAATTAAATGATGAAGTGACTAGTCTTAATGCTCAACTTAAGACTAGCAAAAATGAATTCGATAAACTAAAATTTTTAAGGGATGCCTACACGATTGGTAGACACCCCTCAATTAAGGATGGGCTTGGCTTTAAGAAGGAAGCCAAGAACTTAACAAGTCTTAAGGCTCCCATCTCCGCCAAGGAGAAAGGGAAGGCTCCTATGGCTAATAGTGCTCAAAAGAACCATGCTTTCATGTACCATGATAGGAGATATTCTAGGAATGTTTATTATGATAGAAGTAACAATGATGTTGATTCACATGCCATGATTGCTTCAAGTTCTTCTATTATGCATGATAGAAACATGGCTAGGAAAAATGTTATTCATCATTTGCCTAGAAGAAATGTTGTTCATGTACCTAGGAAAGTAAGTGATGAACATTCTACAATTTACCATGCTTGCAATACTTCCTTTGCTATTTGTAGAAAGGATAAGAAGGTGATTTCTAGAAAATTAGGGGCAAAATGCAAGGGAGATAAAACTTGCATTTGGGTCCCTAAGGCTATTGTCACTAACCTTGCAGGACCCAACAAGAGTTGGGTACCTAAGACCCAAGCCTAAATTGCCTTGCAAGTTTATGCATCCGGGGGCTCAAGCTGGATTATCGACAGCAGATGCACAAACCACATGACGGGGGAGAAGAAGATGTTCACCTCCTACGTCAAGAACAAAGATTCCCAAGATTCAATCATATTCGGTGACGGGAATCAAGGCAAGGTTAAAGGGTTAGGAAAGATTGCTATTTCTTTCGAGCATTCCATTTCTAATGTGTTTTTAGTTGAGTCGCTCGGTTATAACTTATTGTCCATTAGTCAACTTGTAATATGGGTTATAATTGCCTATTCACAAATATAGATGTGTCTGTCTTTAGAAGAAGTGATGGTTCATTAGCTTTTAAGGGTGTACTAGACGGCAAACTTTATTTAGTTGATTTTGCAAAGGAGGAGGCCGGTCTAGATGCATGCTTAATAGCTAAGACTAGCATGGGCTGGTTGTGGCATCGCCGTTTAGCACATGTGGGGATGAAGAACCTTCACAAACTTCTAAAGGGAGAACATGTGTTAGGTCTAACAAATGTGACTTTCGAAAAAGATAGACCTTGTGCAGCTTGTCAAGCAGATAAACAAGTGGGAAATGCTCATCACAGCAAGAACGTGATGACCACATCAAGACCCCTGGAGCTGCTACATATGGACCTCTTCGGACCCGTCGCCTATCTTAGCATCGGGGGAAGTAAGTATGGTTTAGTAATTGTTTATGATTTTTCCCGCTTCACTTTGGTATTCTTTTTGCAGGATAAAACTGAAACCCAAGGGACCCTCAAGCGTTTCCTAAGGAGAGCTCAAAATGAGTTTGAGCTCAAGGTAAAGACGATAAGGAGCGACAATGGGTCCGAGTTCAAGAACCTTCAAGTGGAGGAGTATCTTGAGGAGGAAGGAATCAAGCATGAGTTCTCCGCTCCCTACACACCACAGCAAAACGGTGTGGTAGAGAGGAATAACACGACGCTCATCGACATGGCAAGGATGATGCTTGGAGAGTTCAAGACCCCCGAGCGATTTTGGTCGGAAGCTGTGAACACGGCTTGCCACGCCATAAACCGGGTCTACCTTCATCGCCTCCTCAAGAAGACTTCGTATGAGCTTCTAACCGGTAACAAACCCAATGTTTCATACTTTCGTGTATTTGGGGGTAAATGCTACATTCTAGTGAAGAAAGGTAGGAATTCTAAATTTTCTCCCAAAGCTGTAGAAGGGTTTTTGTTAGGTTATGACTCAAATACAAAGGCGTATAGGGTCTTCAACAAATCATTGGGTTTGGTTGAAGTCTCTAGCGATGTTGTATTTGATGAGACTAATGGCTCTCCAAGAGCAAGTTGTTGATCTTGATGATATAGATGAAGAAGATGTTCCAACGGCCGTCATACGCACCATGGCAATTGGAGATGTGCGACCACAGGAACAAACGGAGCAAGATCAACCTTCTTCCTCAACAATGGTGCAACCCCCAACTCAAGATGATGAACAGGATCATCAAGAAGAGGCGTGTGATCAAGGGGGAGCACAAGATGATCATGTTATGGAGGAAGAAGCACCTCAAGCCCCTCCAACTCAAGTTCGAGCGACGATTCAAAGGAATCATCCCGTCGACTAGATATTGGGTGATATTAGCAAGGGAGTAACTACTCGCTCTAGACTAGTTAATTTTTGTGAGCATTACTCTTTTGTCTCTTCTATTGAGCCTTTCAGGGTAGAAGAGGACTTGCTAGATCCGGACTGGGTGTTGGCCATGCAGGAGGAGCTCAACAATTTCAAGAGAAATGAAGTTTGGACACTGGTGCCACGTCCCAAGCAAAACGTTGTGGGAACCAAGTGGGTGTTCCGCAACAAACAAGACGAGCACGGAGTGGTGACAAGGAACAAGGCTAGACTTGTGGCAAAAGGTTATGCCCAAGTCGTAGGTTTGGACTTTGAGGAGACTTTTGCTCCTGTGGCTAGGCTAGAGTCAATTCGCATATTGTTAGCCTATGCCGCTCACCATTCTTTCAGGTTGTTCCAAATGGACGTGAAGAGCGCTATCCTCAATGGGCCAATCAAGGAGGAGGTGTACGTGGAGCAACCCCCTGGCTTTGAGGATGAACGGTACCCCGACCACGTGCGTAAGCTCTCTAAGGCGCTCTATGGACTTAAGCAAGCCCCAAGAGCATGGTATGAATGCCTTAGAGACTTTTTAATTGCTAATGCTTTCAAGGTTGGGAAAGCCGATCCGACTTTATTCACTAAGACTTGTGATGGTGACTTATCTGTGTGCCAAATTTATGTCGATGACATAATATTTGGTTCTACTAACCAAAAGTCTTGTGAAGAGTTTAGCAGGGTGATGACTCAAAAGTTTGAAATGTCGATGATGGGTGAGTTGAACTACTTCCTTGGGTTCCAAGTGAAGCAACTCAAGGATGGCACTTTCATCTCCCAAACGAAGTACACGCAAGACTTGATCAAGCGGTTTGGGATGAAGGACGCCAAGCCCGCAAAGACTCCAATGGGAACTGACGGACACGTCGACCTCAACAAAGGAGGTAAGTCCGTTGATCAAAAAGCATACCGGTCTATGATAGGTTCCTTACTTTACTTATGTGCTAGTAGACCATATATTATGCTTAGTGTATGCATGTGTGCTAGATTTCAATCCGATCCAAGGGAGTGTCACCTAGTGGCCGTGAAGCGAATTCTTAGATATTTAGTTGCTACGCCTTGCTTCGGGATCTGGTATCCAAAGGGGTCTACCTTTGACTTGATTGGATATTCAGACTCTGATTATGCTGGGTGTAAGGTTGATAGGAAGAGTACATCAGGGACGTGTCAATTCTTAGGAAGGTCCCTGGTGTCCTGGAGTTCTAAGCAACAAACTTCTGTTGCCCTATCCACCGCTGAGGCCGAGTATGTTGCCGCAGGACAGTGTTGCACGCAACTACTTTGGATGAGGCAAACCCTCCGGGACTTTGGCTACAATCTGAGCAAAGTCCCACTCCTATGTGATAATGAGAGTGCTATCTGCATGGCGGATAATCCTGTTGAACACAGCCGCACAAAGCACATAGACATCCGGCATCACTTTTTAAGAGACCACCAGCAAAAGGGAGATATCGAAGTATTTTATGTTAGCACCGAGAACCAGCTAGCCGATATCTTTACCAAGCCTCTAGATGAGAAGACCTTTTGCAGGCTGCGTAGTGAACTAAATGTCTTAGATTCGCGGAACTTGGATTGATTTATAGCATACATGTGTTTTATGCCTTGATCATGTTCCTTATGCATTTTGTTGTTTATTTATGGTGCTCAAGTTGTACAAGCACTCCCCGGACCTCACAAGTCCATTTGCAAGTGATGCACATATTTAGGGGGAGATGTGCTACAACTTGACTCTTTGGGACTAACCATGTGCTTGAGTGTTCTTAAATTAGTCTCAAAGGTGGATTGAAAGGGAAAGGTGGACTTGGACCATGAAAGACTTCCACTGCACTCCGATAAGGGGGTAACTTACTCCAAGTTCATCTCCATGTCTCTTATTGCCTTCTGCTCTTAATTGACAATTTTTGGTGAGGCAATGGGGTTTAAGGGGCCAACAATGATCCCGTTTTGGTGTTTGATGCCAAAGGGGGAGAAATTGAGGGCCAAAGCAACAAATGGATCAGCTACCACTTGAGAAACTTGAGAATTTTGAAAATAGTAGAGTTAGGACTTTTGATTTGTCAAAATTCTAAATATCTCTTTTTATCAAAAGTTGGTCTCTTATGGGGAATGTTTCATTATGGGAAATAGGGGGAGTTTTTGAATCAGTGATCAATTTCTCTTGGTATCTTTCTCTATGCCTCAACAAGTGAATTTGACTTAGAGATAGGAAATTGAGTTTGATTTGCAAAAACAAACCAAGTGGTGGCAAAGAATGATCCAAATATGCCAAATTTGAATCAAAACAGATTTGTGTTCTCATTTGCATTGATGTTGCACTTCTTTTAGTTTCTTTTTGTTGTGTTGGCATAAATCACCAAAAAGGGGGAGATTGAAAGGGAAATGTGCCCTTGTGCCATTTCTATAAGATTTTGGTGATTAAGTGCCCAACACACATTAAGGGAATGAGTATATGCCAAAGGGTGGACAAAGTGCAAATCAATACAAAGGTATGATTCTAGACTTAGTACATTGGTTTTTGTGTACTAACATATTTGTCTAAGTGCTAGAATCAGAGAAAAGACAATTGGAAAAGACTTGGCTCGAGCAGCCAAGACTCTGCTCAGTCTGGGTGCACCGGACAGTGTCCGGTGCGCCAGGCTGGCTCTGGTGAAAAGGCCGCTCTCAGGATTTCATCGGCGGCGTACGGCTAAAATTCACCAGACTGTCCGGTGAGCCAACGGTCGGCCGCGCAATCCGCGCGTGACGCGTGGCCAGGCCAACGGTCTGAAGGGGGCACCAGACTGTCCGGTGTGCACCGGACAATGTCCGGTGCGCCAACGGCTCCAAACCTTCAACGGTCGGCTGCGCCAGAACAGGAAAGAAATCCGCACCGGACAGTGTCCGGTGCGCCTGTCGACAGAAGGCAAGAATTGCCTTCCTGGAATGCTCTCAACGGCTCCTAGCTGCCTTGGGGCTATAAAAGGGACCCCTAGGCGCATGGAGGAAGACACTAAGCACACTTTGAGCATTCTTGATCATTCACACTTCGTCTTTGCGCATTCGTTTGACATTCTTAGTGATTTGAGCTCCGTTCTAGTGAGAACTTTGAGATATTCATTTGAGCTCAAGTCTTGGCCGTGTGTGTGTGCGTATTGTTGTGGACTTGTGTGTGCTGATCATCCCATCCTTACTTCCGTGTTCATTTGTGATCATCTTTTGTAAGGGCGAGAGACTCCAAGTTGTGGATATTCCTCACAAACGGGATATAGTGAAAGGAAAAGAAATACCGTGGTATTCAAGTGGATCTTTGGATCACTTGAGAGGGATTGATTGCAACCCTCGTCCATTGGGACGCCACAACGTGGAGTAGGCAAGTGTTGAACTTGGCCGAACCACGGGATAAACCATTGTGCCTCTCTGTGTTGATATCTTTGTGGTTATTGTGTTTTGCAAGAACTCCTTTCTAGCCACTTAGCTTTATTGCTCTAACACTTAATCAAGTTTGTGGCATTAAGTTTTAAGTTTTTACAGGATCACCTATTCACCCCCCCTCTAGGTGCTCTCACCTTGCTTGAACTGCTGAGGTGGGTTGCCTGAGTAGCGGGGATGACTACTACTCCCGGCCTGAGATCCACCAATCTTGCGTTTCCTGTCCTCCATCTCCCGACGCTTCCTTTCAGTCATTATTGCTCTATCGATCAAATGCTAGAAGGTAGGGAAAGTGTGGTTCATCAGCTAGTAGTGAAGGGGGTCAACCAAACCTCTCAGAAAGCGGTATTGCCTCTTAGCATCTGTATTAACATCTTCTGGCGCATAACGTGATAGCTACAGAAACTTGTCCCTGTACTCACTGACAGACAGGTGTCCTTGCTTCAAAGCTAGAAATTCCTCCATCCTTACTATCATCAGTCCTTCAGGCATATGGTAACGATGGAAGTTGTCCCTGAACTCCTCCCAGGTGATGGCTTCAGGGTCGGCATGGGTGGAGTTGGGGACTTGTTCTCAAATGCTAAGAGTCAAGAACAAGGCAACACGAAGTATTAAATGTTAATGTCCTTCGTCCTTCGAAGCATTATTTCCCTCAGGATATAACAATCTTCGGACGAAGGTCATGAAGGACGTACCTTCATCATCACGGTTATAGGAAAATGAAAAATCAAACATATAAAACATGAAAGATAAACACAAATAAGCATATAATAATATCATTCATATATTATCATTATACAAACTTGGATATTTAAATACAATATTTAATTACATTTATACCTTCGGCTTGATAGAAGGCAAAAATCCAAGTGTTGCGCGCGAGCGATTACAAGATAGCGTGAACAGTACAGGGGTACTGTTCATCTATTAATAGGCACAGGGCGCAGCCTGTGCGAAATTACATTTATGCCCTTCATAATCTATTACAATCATGACACAAACTATCATGGGTTTATTGGTCATTTCATCTTTAGGTCGGTTCACTCCTTCGTCTTGAGACATGTCACTATGTCGAAGCTTTATAGGTGATAGCTTCGGCATTGCTTTTGAGAGGATCCACTGAAGGTGTTTCTTTCTTCAGGATCTTCGGCTAGGAAGCATACCCCCAACAGTAGCCCCTTCACAGTGCTAGATCGTTTTTCGTAACGAGCTTGATCCGTGAAAAAGTCTCTTAGGCTTCGGGATGCCGAAGATCCGAAAAACACCTTCCCTGAGCTCGTTGCCGAGAAACGAATAAAATAATTCGAGCGCGAGGTAGCCCCGCCATGCAGCAGTTACACGCGTCCTGGCGATTCACCTTCTCGGGCTCTGTGGCCCACCGTTCAGTGGGTGCGGGCAGTTATTTGTCTGGTGCGGAAGACTTGAGGATTTACCTTCCCACCTGCGGCACTATATAAACAGATAGGTAAGTGTGAAGTTACCACAACTATCATTGCTATTGCACTGTTTTGGTGCCAAAAATTTGACCATAGCCGAAGCTTGCTTACTGCATCGTCAACCGAAGCTATTCATTTTGCTCAAGCTTCGTAATAAGAAAGAGCTTCGGCAAAGTTAAAAAAATTTCAACTTCATCAAAAAACAAGAAATTCAATCATCAGATGGCTAGGGTACGCTCAACAGCTAGGGTTACTCGCGACGGAGAGGAAGCCGAAGGTGCCGAAACCGCTCCAATCTCTGAAGTGATGCAACGGTCAGGGCTGGTAGTATCGGAGGATGCACCTGTCGTTGAAGCTAAGCAGGTCGATGCTTAGGAAACTGAATCTGAAGATGATTACAGCGTCGTGCCATCTAAACCTAGCCACTTGGAGTTTGGGAAATCCACAGTTACCGAAGGTGATATGTCTAAGCTGATGAAGCTGGGCTATTTCAGTGAAGCAAAAAAGGAGCTGGTTGATTTTGGCGGAGAGGAAATTACTCCGAAGCCGGAAAAGGATGAGGTGGTAGTGTTCAAAAGCTTCTTTAAAGTAGGGTTAAGATTTCCTTTGAATGGGATGATTGCTGACGTTTTGAAGAAGTTTGGGATTTATCTTCATCAACTAACTCCTAACGCCATCGTTAGGCTTAGTGTCTATATCTGGGCCCTCCTAAGCCAGGGGGTAGAACCGTTTGCCGAAGGTTTCTGCCGAGTACATGAGCTTCATTATCAAACAAAAGCTAGAGAGGATGGGTTGCATGAAAACTTTGGCTGCTACAATTTTGCCTATCGCAAAAATACAAAGTTTCCAGTGATCAGCTATCGTACCAAGTGGCCAGCTGGCTAGAAGACCGAATGGTTTTACATCAAAGTTGATGAAGAAAAGGAAAAGCTGGTCCAAAGTCCACTAGAATTAATCTTCGAAGAAACCAGGCCCCAGTGCAACATGACACCGAAGAGTCCAAGCCAAATTGCACTGGGCGAATTTCGGGTTATTGCGGAGCATATTGGCACTAGAGATCTGGTGCAAGAATTCTTGGCTTTTAGAGTGTTCCCAACTTTGAAAGAGTGGGACATGCCGAAGCTCAAGGGAGAAAAGAAAAAGGGGAAACTTGTTCGGTTACCCTACTATTATAAATTCAAGAAACATTTCAAAGTACCTTGCCAAGAATGGTTAAACACATTTGAAGTCATGTGCAACGACATTCTTGGCAATTATTCTAAAAAAGAAGATCAAATGATGACTGCAGCCTTCAGCACTCGTCTGAAGCGAAGGTTAAACCGGGTAATGGATGCTCTGAACTTTGAGTATCCTGACTATGAGTGACTGGACCGAGGCGCCGAAGGACAGAAGAGAAAGAGAGTTGCCAGCGTCCTGAATAAAGAAGATGCTAAATTGGTGAAAGATGGTGATGAGAAACTGAAAAAGAGAAAGCTGAGGCCTGAGCCGAAGACAGATGATTCGAAGAAAAGAAAGGTTGCGGCTCTGAAGCAGAAGGCAACTGATATAGAAGAAGAAACTGCTGCAACACCTTCTGCCACCGACGTGGAGGAAATCTTAAAGGTAATGACTGAATCTTTGCCTATCAAGCTAAGTCCACCGAGGCCACATCTGACGAAGCTTTTTCAGAAGGAAAAGGAGCCCTCGATAATGAAGAAGGCAGCTGGGCCGAAAAAACAAAGAATTGTTACTATGAGAGAAGTTATTGAAGGGACACCACCGCAAGCTTCGTCTCCGAAGGCACCAGTTGTTGAGAGCACAACAGCGACCGAAGCTGCCACGGCCGAAGATGTACATTTAGAAAGCACGATTTCTAACATTGATAAGATACTTCTGGACATGGCCATAGAAGAAGCTGTCGCAGCCACTGAAGAAGCCATGGCTACAGTACCTGAGAAGGGGAAGAAAATAGCTGAAGATGCTTCGGAAGAGGAAATTTTCAACTTTCAAAACTTAGTTGGACAAGAGTTGACGAAGGCTGAGAAAGAAGAGTTAAAAGAATATGCCATATCCTATGGATATCAACCAAGGGCACTACTCTTCGGTGGTGTTGACGATGAAAAGTTAGGCTGCGTCCGAGATCAAACCGGAGCGAAGGTTATCGGTACTCTATCAAAGAGTATTGGTTTCCCGAAGCTTGAGACCGACATAAGCCGCTACCGACGACAGCATCTTGTCGGTAGCTTATTCTATTCTAATTTCAAGGTAAAAACTTTTCTTTGACTTTTTTATTGTTTTGAACAATGAAGGTGTTTTCTAACGAAGGTTGCTTGTGCACAGAGTATGTTGTTGAGTAAAGCTTTGAGAATGCAACGAGATCTTGAAGATAAAAAGCATGAAGTTATAATTGAGGGTTTAGAAAGTAAAATAAAAAGATCAAGCAGCTGCTCTTGAAAAGAAGGATTTCGAGCTTCAGACAACAAAAGGTTTATTGGCAGAAGCTAAAGCTAAAATTGCAAAATTAAATACGGAGCTTCTCTCGAAGTCCAAAAGCTTCGAACAAAAGAAGCAGAAGTTAAATGCCAAAATTAAGACTAAGGTCGAGAAAAGTTCGAATCTGCAAAAATCATTGACATAGCTTCAAAACAAATGTCTGGAGTTCAGTAGCCGATGTGTACAACGGCTGAAACAGATCTTCAATTCAGTTGGAGCCAGCTGTGAAAAATTTAGTCCTTCGACTGAAGATTTGCCAGGGGCCTTCGAACATATCGAGGGTGAAATGGATGACCTTGATGAAATTATAGCCGGACATGGTGATTTTTGTGCCCTGGTAGCTTCTCGAGGCAAAGTTGTCGCCTTCCTGAAATCTGGTTGTACACATGGAAATATTGTTAATAGGCCCAACTTTAGTTTGTCACCAGCAGATCTAGTTGATATTCCCAATCTTGCCTGAAGCATAGGAAACAGGTTTATAAAACTAATATGGACGAAGGGTGGACGAAGCATAGCTGGTGACGAAGCTCGAAGTCATCTTAAGCCGGTAGCAAAATCATACCTTGTGCTTACCTTTCCCTTTAAACTTGAATAATTCTTACAATACTTAAATATGTACAGGATGACGAAGCTGAGGAGCAAGTTGACGAAGCTGAAGAGCGCGAAGCCGAAGCTTAATAGACAATGATGAAGCTTAAATAGATAGCTGTAGAAAAGACTAAGAATTCTTGTAATAACTTTTGTGAAGAATATTGTAACTTGAGAATTAAATTTTACTCTATAAACTTTGTCCATACCTTGTAATATATTTTTACCTTTCCATCAACGTATGAAGTGCTTCGATGTGAACAACACTTGTACTTGCATTGATTTGCTTTGCTGTGGACGAAACTAGCATTTTTTGAGCCGAAGGCGAAAAACACCTTCCCTTCTTTTCGTACACAACGAAGCATAAAACTGCTTCTTTTTCTCTTTTTGCCGAAGCCTTATTTTTAGAGCCGAAGCATCCGCCTTTGTGTGTATGTTATGATGATGATGATCCTATGTATGTCTAAATGAATGTTTATGAATGCAAATGTATGATGTAATGTGTCGTGCAAATGAATGTCCAAACACACATACGAAGCCACAACCATAGCCTTCATTCCCTTGGGAATGACCAAAGTCTCTTTGCCGCTTATTTTTCGGCTTCACTGCTTATTTTTCGGTGTATCAGCGCTGACTTTTCGCTGTAAGTTCTGCATCCCCTTAGGAACGTCTTTTGAACTTCTTCGCCTTCTATTTCGGCGGTATCGCATTGACTTTTCGTGCTTCGCCTTATATTTCGGCGGAATCAGCGTCGACTTTTCGTTGTAAGCTCTGCATTCCCTTTGGAACAACTTTTGAGCAGAAAACTTACGCTGCGCTCCTTTAGGAATGGCTTTTTGTAGCTTCGTTATGCTCTGCATCCCCTTAGGGACGACTTTCAAGCTTCGTCACTGTTTTTTCCTTTTTGCCTGCACTCGATGGTGCATGCTGAGTTTTTACATTTACATTTTTGGGGGATTTTGCTCTCGTAGAGCTGAATAAGAAAAAGGAAAATTACATGCTATGGCCCCATTAAAAACCTTTCTCCCCCTTCGGAAAGGAAAAGGGTGCCATAGAAAAAATAAAAAGATTACATTAGCTAAACATAATATCGCTGAAGCTCATCCGCATTCCAAGATCTAGAAATGTCGTTGCCGTTCATATCCTTCAATCTGTAAGAGTCGGGTCTTGACGAAGATACTACCAAAAAAGGTCCTTCCCACTTCAGCTGTAGCTTGCCTACTGTATCTGGGTTGGCCACTCTCCGAAGTACCAAGTGCCCTAGCTTAATGTTCTTTAGCCGAACTTTTCTATCACGCCACTTTATTGTTTTGTCTTGATATTTATTGATGTTCTCCACTGCCTGAAGCCTGATCCCTTCTATAGCATCTTTTGCCACAGAACAATCAGCTTCATCCTCTACCGAAGCCATTGTTCTTATTGATCCTACTTTAGCTTCTTCTAGGGTTATTGCTTCGTCACCAAACAGTAATTTGAATGGTGTAAAGCCTATTGACCATGATAGTGTTGTGTTGTGGCTCCACACCACTTTGATCAATTCATCTGGCCACTTTCCTCTGGGCTGATTGAAGATTAACTTCATTATTCCCATCATTATAATGCCATTAGCTCTTTCAACAAGTCCATTTGACTCCGAATGTCTGACCGATGCAAAATGAATCTTCGTGCCAATTTGTTCACAGAATTCTTTGAAAGCTTCAGCATCGAATTGTGTCCCGTTGTCCACAGTAATAGCCTTCGGCATTCCGAAGCGACAAACAATATTTTGCCAGAAAAATTTCTGGACAGTGACCGAAGTTATTGTGGCTAAAGGCTTCGCCTCAATCCACTTGGAAAAATACTCTACCGCCACCACAACATATTTTAGATTTCCTTGTGCTGGTGGAAGTGGGCCTAGTAATTTGAGGCCCCACCTTTGCAACGACCAAGTGGGTTGTATTAATTGAGTGAGAGATGAAGGTTGCTTCTGATCTCTTGCACATTTTTGACAGCCTTCGCACTTTTGGACTAATTCTGCTGCATCCGAAGCTGCCTTCGGCCAATAGAATCCTTGTCGGAAAACTTTTCCCAATAAGGGTCTAGATCCAATGTGAGATCCACACAGACCTGCATGTATCTCTTTCATTAATTCCATACCTTCGGTTCTTGATAAACATTTGAGGAGTGGTGAACAAACTCCATGTTTATACAATTCCCCTTCTATTATCACATATGGTCTTGTTCTTGCCTCCATTCTTTTGTTATAAGCTTCGTCACTTGAAAGACAATTGCCTTGAAGGAAAGATATTATTTCAGTTCTCCAGTCTTCACTGTGTACTAGAGAAATAGTAAGCACTGCTCTCTCCATGAGCTCAACCAAAGGTGCTTTTATTGCTTCAAAAAATACTTCGGAGGGTAAGGGGAGCCCCTGAGCCACTGATTTGGCTAGCAAATATGCATGCTCATTTTCACCTCTTGGAATATTTTTTTACGGAAAAACCTTCGAAAGAAGCTTCCAACCTTCGGACTGCATCCAGATATTTTTCAAGCTTCGGATCTCGTGCCTTGCTGCTCTTATCCACATGGCCAGCAATGACATGAGAATCAGTCTTTAGGATGGCCCTTCTTATTCCCATTGCCCTTAGTTTCCGAAGCCCTAAAAGAAGTGCTTCGTAGTCAGCAATATTATTTGTGCAACTGAAATCCAGTTTGACTGCAAAACATGTTTTGACTTTTGAAGGTGCCACTAGGACCGCAGCTGCTCCTGTACCGAAGGTTCCCCAGGAACCATCGCAGAACACCGTCCAAGCTTCGGTATCTTTGCTTGTCCCCTCTTCGTGAGCCCCTGGCGTCCAGTCAGTTATGAAGTCTGCTAGCGCCAGAGATTGAATTGAAGATCTGTGCACGTAGTCAATGGTGAATTCATTGAGCTCCGTGGCCCACTTTCCAACCCTTCCAGTAGCTTCTTTGTTCCTCATAATATCCTTCAGAGGTTGTGACGAGGGAACGATTATATGGTAAGCTTGAAAATAATGCCGAAGCTTCCTCAATGCTATTAACACAGCATACAACACTTTCTCCAATTCTGTGTAATTTTTCTTTGATAAGCTTAATACTTCGGAGACAAAATATACTGGGACTTGCTTTTTAGTTTGTCCTTCAAGCTTCTCCTGTACAAGCGCCGCACTTACTGCAGAGTGCGAAGCTGCCACATACAATAGCAGAGGAGCCCCTAGCGTGGGTGGAGTTAGCATTGTTAGATCTATCAGGTATTGCTTAAGCTCTTTGAAGGCTTGCTGTTGAGCTGATCCCCATTGAAAGACTTCGGCCAACTTCAGCACTTCAAAGAATGGTAAATTTCTCTCTACTGATCTAGATATGAATCGATTCAAAGATGCCAGTCTTCCTGTCAGCCGTTGAGCCCCCTTCTTTGTGCTTGGCGGCTCCATCCGAAGAATAGCTTCGCTTTTGTTCGGATTAGCTTCGATCCCTTTCGTTGAAACTAGACAACCAAGGAATTTTCCCTTCTTTACTCCGAAGACACATTTCTCTGGATTTAATTTAAGGCCGGCTTGCCTAAAATTAGCAAATGTTTCCTACAGATCAGCAATGTGATTTTCTTGCTTCGTGCTCTTTACTATGATATCATCGACATATGTTAGCACATTTCTGCCTATCTGCGAGTGAAGGACTTTGGATGTCATTCTACTGAAGCTTCCTCCGGCATTCTTGAGTCCCTCAGGCATCCGAAGATAACAATATGTACCACTGGGGGTTATGAAGCTGGTTTTTGGCTCATCTTCCTTCTTCATCCAGATTTGATGGTAGCCTGAATAGCAATCTAGTAGACTCATGAGCTCTTACGAAGCTGCTGCATCCACTAGAGAATCTATTCTTGGTAATGGGAACTCATCCTTTGGACAAGCCTTATTGAGATTAGTAAAATCGATGCACATTCTCCATTTACCATTGGCCTTCTTCACCATAACAGTGTTAGCTAGCCATTCCGGGTATTTTACTTCTCTGATGACTCCAGCACTAAGAAGTCTTTTCACTTCATTCCGAGGACCTTCGGCCTTGTCATCAGACATTTTCCGAAGCCTCTATTTTTTTGGTCTAAAGGATGGATTGACATTGAGCGAATGTTCAATGATGTCCCTATTGACACCACAGAGATCGTTGGCTGACCATGCAAAAACATCTTTGTTGTTGAATAAAAATCTTAACAAAGTTTTCTCCTGCTCTTCAGATAGTTGAGACCCCAGCAATACCTTCTGCTCTGCTATGCCTTCACATAGAAGCATGGGCTTCGGCTGATCAGCCGAAGCAGCCTTCTCCCTTCTGTACTTATGCTGTTCACAAGCTTCGGCTCCATCTATATTATGGATTGCTTTTGAATCTGTCCAGTTTCGTTCAGCCTTTCTGGCAGCTTCCTGACTTCCGTAAATAGCAATAGGCCCTTGATCCGAAGGTATCTTCATGCATAGATATGCTGGATGAAGAATTGCTTCAAAAGCATTGAGTGTCCCATGACCAATGATTGCATTGTAAGGATACTCCATGTCGACAATATCAAACACAACTTGCTCAGTCCTTGTATTGTTGACAAATCCGAAGGTCACTAGCATCGTGATCTTGCCAAGTGCTACGATCTGCCTTCCTCCGAAGCCACAAAGAGGGTGTGTAGCATCATGAATAGTATCCTCTGGCTCTTGCATCTGTCTGAAGGCCTTGGCAAATATAATATCCGGTGCACTGCCTGTATCAACCAGAAAATTGTGGACCAGAAATCCCTTGATGACACAAGAAATGACCATAGCAT
This sequence comes from Zea mays, assembly GCF_902167145.1. Taxonomy (NCBI): domain Eukaryota; kingdom Viridiplantae; phylum Streptophyta; class Magnoliopsida; order Poales; family Poaceae; genus Zea; species Zea mays. The sequence goes on along the minus strand of NC_050100.1, from coordinate 131,312,277 downwards.
CATTGTGAGGGTAATCCTTGAGCTGAAGGTCCTCCTGGGAGAAGGTGATTGGGATGTGGGACCATTTTGACTTGATGAAGGGTCCCTGCACCCCAACATGTTGTACCCTTCTCTTAGCCTCCTTCTTCTGCTTCTTGTTGGCTGGCTCTGAGCATGAACCGTCTGTTATTGGGAGCACCAGCTTCGTAGCCGAAGCAGCTTCAGCTTGGTTGTTGAACGAATCCATCAGCTCAGAAAGTGGAAGTGAGTTCACCGGAGGTGGGCGCCAATGTTGGGGACTTGTTCTCAAATGCTAAGAGTCAAGAACAAGGCAACACGAAGTATTAAATGTTAATATCCTTTGTCCTTCAAAGCATTATTTCCCTCAGGATATAACGATCTTCGGACGAAGGTCATGAAGGACGTACCTTCATCATCACGGTTATAGGAAAATGAAAGATGAAACATATAAAACATGAAAGATAAACACAAATAAGCATATAATAATATCATTCATATATTATCATTATACAAACTTGGATATTTAAATACAATATTTAATTACATTTATACCTTCGGCTTGATAGAAGGCAAAAATCCAAGTGTTGCGCGCGAGCGATTACAAGATAGCGTGAACAATACAGGTGTACTGTTCATCTATTTATAGGCACAGGGCGCAGCCTATGTGAAATTACATTTATGCCCTTCACAATCGATTACAATCATGACACAAACTATCATGGGTTTATTGGTCATTTCATCTTTAGGTCAGTTCACTCCTTCGTCTTGAGACATGTCACTATGCCAAAGCTTTATAGGTGATAGCTTCGACATTGCTTTTGAGAGGATCCGCTGAAGGTGTTTCTTTCTTCAGGATCTTCGGCTACGAAGCATACCCCCAACAGGTGGCGAGGTAAGACTCCCACCAAGACTGTGCTACTCCCCTTAGCAGATGGGGACCATACAAAACCTTCTCGCGATCGTTGCACTGAGCAGTGTGTAACTCACGCTCCACAGTATGCAACCAATCTTCGGCGTCCATGGGATCAGCAGAATGAGCAAAGACAGGGGGATGGCCCCTCATGAATTCTGCCTGCTTGTCTTTGGGCACCTGTGGCATCTGAACTTGCACATGGGTTGAGGTGGGGGGTTGCTGCTGTTGCACCTACTGCATTGCTGCTAAGGTCTGACCAATAGCTTGGATTGCTTGAGTTTGCATCAGGAACATCTGCTCAATAGTCATCGGAGGTGGGGGTGGCAACTGCTGCTGAGCTGCCTCCTCCTGGGGTGCCTGCTACTACTGCTAAGCAAGCCTTCCACCTCTATGCTTGTTCTCAGACATCTGTAGAAAGCACACACACATCAGATTTGACTCTGCAGACTTTCAGCATAAGAAAAGATATATGGAAATCTTCATAGCACTGAACAATTGATCATCTTCACTGACTCTCAACACAGCCAACACTGCAGGGGATGCCCACACCTTGATGGCAATCTGAAAGTCGCCTAGAGGGGGGGTGAATAGGCAAATCTGAAATTTATAAACTTTAAGCACAACTACAAGCCGGGTTAGTGTTAGAAATGAAACCGAGTCCGAAAGAGAGGGCGAAAACAAATCAACCAAAGAAATAGAGCGGATGACACGGTGATTTGTTTTACCGAGGTTCGGTTCTTGCAAACCTACTCCCCATTGAGGTGGTCACAAAGATCGGGTCTCTTTCAACCCTTCCCCTCTCTCAAACGGTCACCTAGACCGAGTGAGCTTTTCTCCTTAATCAACGGGTCACTTAGACCCCTCACAAGGACCACCACAACTTGGTGTCTCTTGCGTTGATTACAAGTTGCTTGAGAACAAGAATGGAGAAAGAAGAAAAGCGATCCAAGCACAAGAGCTCAAATAACACAAGCAAAACTCTCTCTTCTAGTCACTAATTGCTTTGAGTGGAATTGGGACTTGGAGAGGCTTTGATTCAATAGAATTGTGTCTTGTATTGAATGCACTAGCTCTTGTATTGAGTGAGATGTCTGAAAAACTTGGATGCCTTGAATAGTGGTGGTTGGGGGTATTTATAGCCCCAACAACCAACCCAACCATTGGGGTTGGGCTGTTGTCGATGGGCGCACCGGACACTGTCCGGTGCGCCAGCCACGTCACCCAACCGTTAGGGTTCTGACGGTTTCGACTGTTGGAGCTCTGACTGCTTGGGCCATCGGACAGTCCAGTGGTGCACCGGACAGTCACTGTTCACTGTCCGGTGCGCCTTCCGGCGCTGCTCTGACTCTGCGTGCACTGTTCGCTGTGTCAGCCAACCGTTGGAGTCGACCGTTGCGCTGGCGACCATTGCTTCGCTTGGCACACCGGACAGTCCGGTGCCGCACCGGACAGTCCGGTGAATTATAGCGGAGAGTCGCCTCAGAAACCCAAAGGTGAAGAGTTTGAGGTCGATCCTCCGTGGTGCACCGGACACTGTCCGGTGGTGCATCAGACACTGTCCGGTGGCACACCGGACAGTCCGGTGCGCCAGACTAGGGTCCTCTTTGGTTTCTTTTGCTCCTTTCTTTTGAACCATAACTCCGATCTTTTTATTGGTTTGTGTTGAACCTTTGGCACCTGTAGAACTTATATTCTAGAGCAAACTAGTTAGTCCAAATATTTGTGTTGGGCAATTCAACCACCAAAATCATTTAGGAAAATGTTTGACCCTATTTCCCTTTCAATCTCCCCCTTTTTGGTGACTGATGCCAACACAAACCAAAGCAAATATATAAGTGCAAAAATGAACTAGTTTGCATAAGGTAAGTGCAAAGGTTGCTTGGAATTAAACCAATTTAAACTTTCATAAGATATGCATGGATTGCTTTCTTCCTTTTAACATTTTGGACCACGCTTGCACCACGTGTTTTGTTTTTGCAAATACTTTTAGAAATTCCTTTTAAAGTCTTTTTGCAAATAGTCAAAGGTATATGAATAAGATTTTGAGAAGCATTTTCAAGACTTGAAATTTTCTCCCCCTGTTTCAAATGCTTTTCCTTTGACTAAACAAAACTCCCCCTGGATGAAATTCTCCTCTTAGTGTTCAAGAGGGTTTTTACCAATTGAAAGAAGATCAAATATTTTAGATACCAATTTTTGAAGAAGTCCTCTTTTAAACATTTCAATACCAATTGAGATAGAATTTCTTAGAGGAATACTAATTTGAAAGATGCCAATTGAAAACATTAAAAACTTTGTCTCGAAAATTTTTGAAATTGGCATGGTGGTGCGGTCCTTTTGCTTTGGACTTATACTCTCTCCCCCTTTGGCATTACTCGCCAAAAATAGAGTCTTTAGATCCCTCTCTCCCAATGGTATGAGTAATGAATATGAGTGAAGATTATACCAAAGTGGAGAGCGGTGCGGAGTGACGGCGAAGAGGTAAATAATACCGATAGAGTGGAGGGGAAGCCTTGTCTTCGCCGAAGACTTCATTTCCCTTTCAATCTACGACTTAGCATAGGAATACACTTGAAAACACATTAGTCGTAGACATAAAAGAGATATGATCAAAGGTACATAAATGAGCTATGTGTGGAAAGTATCAATCAAAGTTCCTAGAATCAAGAATGTTTAGCTCATTCCTAAGTTTGGTAAAGGTTTTCTCATCTAATGGTTTGGTAATGATATCAACTAGTTATTCTTTGTTGCTAACATATGCAATCTCGATATCCCCCCTTTGTTGGTGATCCCTCAAAAAGTGATACCGAATGGCTATGTGCTTAGTGCGGCTGTGCTCAACAGGATCATCCGCCATGCGGATTGCACTCTCATTATCACATAGGAGAGGGACTTTGGTTAATTTGTAGCCATAGTTCCTAAGGGTTTGCCTCATCCAAAGCAATTGCGCGCAACAATGGCCTGCGGCAATATACTCGGCTTCGGCGGTAGAAAGAGCTACTGAATTTTGTTTCTTTGAAGCCCAAGACACCAGGGATCTTCCCAAGAACTAACAAGTCCCTGATGTGCTCTTTCTATCAATTTTACACCCTGCCCAATCAGCATCTGAATAACCTATTAAATCAAAAGTGGATCCCTTGAGGTACCAAAGACCAAACTTTGGTGTATGAACTAAATATCTCAAGATTCTTTTCACGGCCCTAAGGTGAACTTCCTTAGGATTGGCTTGAAACCTTGCACACATGCATACAGAAAGCATAATATCCGGTCGAGATGCACATAAATAAAGTAGAGATCCTATCATTGATCGGTATACCCTTTGATCTACGGATTTACCTCCCGTGTCGAGGTCGAGATGCCCATTGGTTCCCATGGGTGTCTTGATGGGCTTGGCATCCTTCATTCCAAATTTGGTGAGTATGTCTTGAGTGTACTTCGTTTGGCTAATGAAGGTGCCCTCTTGGAGTTGCTTGACTTGAAATCCTAAGAAATACTTCAACTCCCCCATCATAGACATCTCAAATTTTTGAACCATAATCGTACTAAACTCTTCACAAGTAGATTTGTTAGTTGACCCAAATATGATATCATCAACATAAATTTGGCATACAAACAAATCATTTGCAATGGTTTTAGTAAAGAGTGTAGGATCGGCTTTACCGACTTTGAAGCCATTAGTGATAAGGAAATCTCTTAGGCAATCATACCATGCTCTTGGGGCTTGCTTGAGCCCATAAAGCGCCTTAGATAGTTTGTAAACATGATTAGGGTACTCACTATCTTCAAAGCCGGGAGGTTGCTCAACATAGACCTCTTCCTTAATTGGTCCATTGAGGAAGGCACTCTTCACGTCCATTTCATAAAGCTTGAAGCCATGGTAAGTAGCATAGGCAAGTAATATACGAATTGACTCAAGCCTAGCTACGGGTGCATAGGTTTCACCGAAATCTAAACCTTCGACTTGTGAATATCCTTTGGCTACAAGTCAGGCTTTGTTCCTTGTCACCACACCATGCTCATCTTGCTTGTTGCGGAACACCCACTTGGTTCCTACAACATTTTGGTTAGGACATGGAACAAGATGCCATACCTCATTCCTCGTGAAGTTGTTGAGTTCCTCTTGCATTGCCAACACCCAATCCGAATCTCTTATTGCATCTTCCACCCTGTATGGCTCAATAGAAGACACAAAAGAGTAATGTTCACAAAAATAAGCGACACGAGATCGAGTGGTTACCCCCTTATGAATATCGCCGAGGATGGAGTTCACGGGATGATCTCGTTGTATCGCTTGGTGGACTCTTGGGTGAGGCGGTCTTAGATCCTGATCATCTTCCTTGTCTTGATCAACTTCATCTCCCCTTGATCGTTGTCCTCCTTTTGAGGTGGCTCTTCTTGATCTTAATCTTCATCATCTTGAGCTTGATCCTCATCTTGGGTTGGCGGAGATGCTTGCATGGAAGATGATGGTTGATCTTGAGTTTGTGGAGGCTCTTCGGATTCCTTAGGACACACATCCCCTATGGACATGTTCCTTAGTGCAACGCACGGAGCCTCTTCATCATCTAGCTCATCAAGATCAACTTGCTCTACTTGAGAGCCATTAGTATCATCAAACACAATGTCACAAGAGACCTCAACTAATCCAGTGGATTTGTTGAAGACTCTATATGCCCTTGTGTTTGAGTCATAACCAAGTAAAAAGTCTTCTACAGCCTTAGGAGCAAATTTAGATTTTCTACCTCTTTTAACAAGAATAAAACATTTGCTACCAAAGACTCTAAAATATGAAACATTGGACTTTTTACCGGTTAGGAGATCATACGATGTCTTTTTGAGGATTCGGTGAAGGTAGAGTCGGTTGATGGCGTAGCAAGCGGTGTTGATTGCTTCCGCCCAAAACCGGTCCGAAGTCTTGTACTCATCAAGCATGGTCCTCGCCATGTCAAGTAGAGTTCTATTCTTCCTCTCCACTACACCATTTTGTTGTGGTGTATAGGGAGAAGAGAACTCATGCTTGATGCCCTCGTCCTTAAGAAAGCCTTCAATTTGAGAGTTCTTGAACTTCGTCCCATTGTCGCTTCTTATTTTCTTGATCCTCAATCCGAACTCATTTTGAGCTCGCCTGAAGAATCCCTTTAAAATCCCTTGGGTTTGTGATTTCTCCTGCAAAAAGAACACCCAAGTGAAGCGAGAATAATCATCCACAATAACTAGACAGTACTTACTCCCGCCGATGCTTATGTAAGTTATCAGGCCGAATAGATCCATGTGGAGTAGTTCAAGTGGCCTGTCGGTCGTCATGATGTTCTTGTGTCGATGATGAACACCAACTTGCTTTCCTGCTTGACACGCGCTACAAACCCTGTCTTTCTCAAAATGAACATTTGTTAGTCCCAAAATGTGTTCTCCCTTTAGAAGCTTGTGAAGATTCTTCATCCCAACATGGGCTAGTCGGCGATGCCAGAGCCAACCCATATTAGTCTTAGCAATTAAGAAAGTATCGAGTTCAGCTCTATTGAAATCAACTAAGTAAAGCTGACCCTCGAGTACTCCCTTAAATGCTACTGAATCATCACTTCTTCTAAAGACAGTAACACCTATATCTGTAAAAAGACAATTGTATCCCATTTTGCATAATTGAGAAACTGAAAGCAAGTTATAGTCTAAAGAATCTACAAGAAAAACATTGGAAATAGAATGGTTTGGTGATATAGTAATTTTACCAAGTTCTTTGACCAAACCATGATTTCCATCCCCGAATGTGATAGCTCTTTGGGGATCTTTGTTTTTCTCGTAGGAGGAGAACATTCTTTTCTCCCTAGTCATGTGGTTTGTGCACCCGCTATCAATGATCCAACTTGAGCCCCCGGATGCATAAACCTACAAAAACAAGTTTAGGTCTTGTTCTTAGGTACCCAAACAGTCTTGGGTCCTTTGATGTTAGAAACAAGCACCTTGGGTACCCAAACACAAGTCTTGGAGCCCTTGTGTTTGCCCCCAACATATTTCGTAACTACTTTGCCTGATTTGTTAGTAAGCACATAAGAAGCATCAAAAGTTTTAAATGAAACATTAGGTTCATTTGGTGCAATAGGAGATTTCTTTTTAGGCATTTTAACATGGGTAGAATGCCTAGAGCTAGAAGCCTCATTTTTATACATAAAAGCATGATGTGAAACATTATGAGGTTTCCTAGCATGAATTCTCCTAATCTTATGCTCGGGATAACTAGCAGGATATAAAATATAGCCCTCGTTATCCTGAGCCATGGGAGCCTTACCCTTAACAAAATTAGACAATTTCTTGGAGGCATTAAGCTTGACATTGTCTCCCTATTGGAAGCCAATACCATCCTTAATGTCAGGGCGTCTCCCATTATAGAGCATACTTCTAGCAAATTTAAATTTTTCATTTTCTATCTCATGCTCATTAATCTTGTTAGTTAGTTGTGCTATGTGATCATTTTGTTGTCAATTAAAGCTAGGTGATCATGAATAGCATCAACATTAATATCTCTACATCTCATGCAAATAGAAACATGATCAACTGTGGATGTAGAGGGTTTGCAAACATTTAATTCATCAATCTTAGCATGTAACATGGTATTCTCATTTCTAAGATTGGAAATAGAAACATTGCAAACATTTAAATCTTTAGCCTTAGACATTAATTTATCATTCTCAATCTTAAGGCTAGAAAGTGATTCATTCAACTTGTCAATCTTAGCAATCAAACTAGCATTATCATTTTTAAGGTTGACAAGAGAATCATCACAAACATTTAATTTCTCCACCTTAGCAATTAATTTGGCATTTTCAATTCTAAGGTTAGAGATAGTGTCATGGCAAATGCTAAGCTCACTAGTTAATTTTTCACATTTTTCTACTTCCTGAGCATAAGCATTTTTTACCTTAACATGCTTTTTATTTTCCTTAATAAGGAAGTCCTCTTGGCTATCCAAGAGTTCATCGTTCTCATGAATAGCACCTATCAATTCATTTAATTTTTCTTTTTGTTGCATGTTTAGGTTGGCAAAAAGAGCAAACAAATTATCTTCATCATCACTAGAGCTATCCTCATCACTAGATGTTGCATATTTATTGGAGGCTCTAGATTTTACCTTCTTCTTTTTGCCGTCCTTTGCCATGAGGCACTTGTGGCCGACGTTGGGGAAGAGAAGGCCTTTGGTGACGGAGATGTTGGCGGCGTCCTCGTCAGAGGAGGAGTCGGTGGAGCTCTCATCGGACTCCCATTCCCGACACACATGGGCATCGCCACCCTTTTTCTTGTAGTACTTCTTCTTTTCCTTCCTTCTTCCCTTCTTGTCGTCACCCCTGTCACTATCACTTGATAATGGACATTTAGCAATAAAATGACCGGGCTTACCACACTTGTAGCAAACCTTCTTGGAACGAGGTTTGTAGTCTCTCCCCTTCCTTTGCTTGAGGATTTGGCGAAAGCTCTTGATGATGAGCGTCATTTCCTCGTTGTCGAGCTTGGAGGCGTCGATGGGGAGTCTACTTGACGTAGACTCTTCTTTCTTCTCCTCCATCGCTTTGAATGCAACGGGTTGCACCTCGGGTGTGGAGGTGGCGCCTCGCTCGATGATTTGTTTGGAGCCTTTGATCATTAATTCAAAGCCCACAAACTTTCCTATAACCTCCTTGGGAGACATTAGCTTGTATCTAGGATCACCACGAATTAATTAAACTTGTGTAGGGTTAAGAAAAACGAGTGATCTTAGAATAACCTTGACCATCTCATGGTCATCCCATTTGGTGCTCCCGAGGTTGCACACTTAGTTGACCAAGGTCTTGAGCCGGTTGTACATGGCTTGTGGCTCCTCCCCTTGGTTGAGCATGAAACGACCAAGCTCCCCCTCGATCGTCTCCCCCTTGGTGATCTTGGTCACCTCATCTCCTTCGTGTGCGGTCTTTAGTACGTCCCAAATCTCTTTGGCACTTTTCAACCCTTGCACCTTATTATACTCCTCTCGACTTAGAGAGGCGAGGAGTATAGTAGTGGCTTGGGAGTCAAAGTGCCGGATTTGGGCAACCTCGTACGCATCATAATCTTCATCCCCTACGGATGGTACCTACGCTCCAAACTCAACAATATCCCATATGCTTGCGTGGAGTGAGGTTAGGTGATGCCTCATCATATCACTCCACATGCTATAATATTCACCATCAAAAACCTGTGGTTTGCCTAATGGGACGGAAAGTAAAGGAGTATGTTTAGAAATGCGAGGGTAGCGTAGGGGGAACTTACTAAACTTCTTGCGCTCATGGCGCTTAGAAGTGACAGACGGAGCGTCGGAGCCGGAGGTGGATGGCGACGAAGAGTCAGTCTCGTAGTAGACCACTTTCTTCATCTTTTTCTTCTTGTCGCCACTCCGATGCGACTTGACGCGGGGAGGTGACTCCTCCCTTCCTTTGGTGCCAGACTCCTTCGATGGAGCTTTCCTGTGGCTTGTGTCGGTCTCCATCTCCCTCTTGGCGAATCCTCCTGATATCACTTTGAGTGGTTAGACTCTAATGAAGTACTGGGCTCTGATACCAATTGAAAGTCGCCTAGAGGGGGGGGTGAATAGGCAAATCTGAAATTTATAAAGTTTAAGCACAACTACAAGCCGGGTTAGTGTTAGAAATGAAACCGAGTCCGAAAGAGAGGGCAAAAACAAATCAACCAAAGAAATAGAGCAGATGACACGGTGATTTGTTTTACCGAGGTTCGGTTCTTACAAACCTACTCCCCGTTGAGGTGGTCACAAAGACCGGGTCTCTTTCAATCCTTTCCCTCTCTCAAACGGTCACCTAGACCGAGTGAGCTTTTCTCCTTAATCAATGGGTCACTTAGACCCCTCACAAGGACCACCACAACTTGGAGTCTCTTGCATTGATTACAAGTTGCTTGAGAATAAGAATGGAGGAAGAAGAAAAGTGATCCAAGCACAAGAGCTCAAAGAACACGAGCAAAACTCTCTCTTCTAGTCACTAATTGCTTTGAGTGGAATTGAGACTTGGAGAGGCTTTGATTAAATTGAATTGTGTCTTGAATTGAATGCACTAGCTCTTGTATTGAGTGAGATGTCTGAAAAACTTGGATGCCTTGAATGGTGGTGGTTGGGGGTATTTATAGCCCCAACAACCAAACCATCCATTGGGGTTGGGCTACTGTCGATGGGCGCACCGGACAGTCCGGTGCGCCACCGGACACTGTCCAGTGCGCCAACCACGTCACCCAATCGTTAGGGTTCTGATGGTTTCGACCGTTGGAGCTCTGACTGCTTGGGCCACCGGACAGTCCAGTGGTGCACCAGATAGTCACTGTTCACTGTCCGCTGCGCCTTCTGGCGCTACTCTGACTCTGCGCGCACTGTTCGCTGTGTCAGCCGACCGTTGGAGTCGACCGTTGCGCTGGCGACCGTTGCTCCGCTTGGCACACCGGACAGTCCGGTGAATTATAGCGGAGAGTCGCCTCAGAAACCCGAAGGCGAAGAGTTTGAGGTCGATCCTCCCAAGTGCACCAGACACTTTCCGGTGGCGCACCGGATAGTCCGATGCGCCAGACTAGGGTCCTCTTTGGTTTCTTTTGCTCCTTTCTTTTGAACCCTAACTCGGATCTTTTTATTGGTTTGTGTTGAACCTTTGGCACCTGTAGAACTTATATTCTAGAGCAAACTAGTTAGTCCAAATATTTGTGTTGGGCAATTCAACCACCAAAATCATTTAGGAAAATGTTTGACCCTATTTCCCTTTCATAATCATTACAAAGATCCAACTTCATTACAAGTTTATCATGACAAGCATCAAAACATATGATAAGCAAACTAACTCTAACTAAGACTGACTAAGACCAAGGCACTGAAGTAAGAATTATTACAGACTCCGACTCTGTCGATCTATGGCTCCAAATCTATCTGAGTCCTATAGTCAGGGGTGCCGTAATCAAAGCGACCACGGGGCGGCGAGCAGTAAGGATGCTGAATCCTGACAGGAGCGGGAGAACCACCATCCTGATAGTGGCGTGCTGCACGCTCAGCACACAATTGCGCCACCTCCGCCCGAACCTTGCCCAACTCGTCAAGGGCATGATCTAGCTTGGTGTTGAGCACGACAACCAGGTTGACCATGTTGTTTTGCCTGGGATTGCCCTCACCAATGGGCAAGACAATCACACCTCCAGCACTGCCGGTCGAACAACGAGCAATACTACGAAAGTGCATGTCGTGCAACATCTTGCATGGCTGCCTCGACAATATCCCTCTCAGTGATAGAATAATGCTCTAAGAAGGCCTCTACACCCCGGAGATCATCGTCCGGACGGCACACCAGGCAAGTAGCCTCCTACTAGTCCGGGTATAACCCGCGATGATGCTGGTAGACTACACAACGGTACTCAATAGACTAAGTGTGTCGGTCGAAGGCCCGATGCAGCAGGGTGTCGAGAGCATCGTGGAAGTGACACCCGCGAGCGGCGTCGCGAGTGATGGGTCTAGCGATCCATCCCTTCGGCTCCTGCTCCTCCGAGAGCTCCGTGTCGTGGCTCGAACTGCCACCAGCGTTGTCGTCGTCTCCGTCAGGGTCTTGTCCAGCAGCTGGGATACCCTATGGTGATGTAGGGGGCATCTCTGGCTAAGGTGCAGGGGAAGGCTTCCTTCCAGACTCCACCTCCTGCTAAGGCGAGGGGGAAGTGTCCTGCTGCTCCTGCTCCTCGTGCAGGCGACGGTGCAGTCTCTCCAGGTGGCTAGATTGACCTGTCACCGTGCGACGTAGTGGGCGCTCCGCCTGGAGAGAGGGAAAAAAGGGGATCACTGACTTACATGCAGTGCATCTAATATGAGCCATCTACAAAAGACATTGTAAGCACAAGAGTGAGAGTAGAACTATGTGACCAACAAGTAAACAAAAAGCAAAGTGAGATAAAACTTTTGTAAGATGAGTAATAACATAGAATTGGTCAAGATGACCAACTTTTGAAATGACACTAAAGGTCAAGGTAAGAGTAGAGGTCTATAGTCCTTAGGACGACCATTCTAAGCGCCTTTTGGGCCAAACACCAACAATTCATAGATCTCGCTCGCGGGGAGCAGAATCTTAGGGAATCCCTCTGCGGGAGCACGAACCGTCCGCGATAGGTCATTGGACCATCGGTGACTCTACGCAGGGAGCTCTGCTCTTCTCTGCGGGCAGGCGGACCATCCACGTGGAGGCGGCAGACCATCCACGAGGGCCCAAAGGGCTTCGTGAATCTCTTGCAGAACCTAGATCTCGCCTCCCAAGAGGGACCACTCGCGGAGGAAAGATCTTAGGGTTGTCTTAATATCGGCAGGTCACCTAAAACACCTCTAGACGATGTCGAGCCGAAGAGAAATAGAGATTGAGGATGAGAAACTACAACTAAGACTAAATTATTCCTACTGTTAGTGCATAAGGTAGATTTGGATTGTCAGATCAATTGTTATGTGTTCTCAATTGGCCATAACCCCTTACATATATAGGAAGGAGGTCTGGATCCGTTTCTAAGCAAGATCTAACAGATCCCTGTAAGTTTGTTATGATAATCAAGCATGTGATAAGCACCATAGCATAAACTATTCTAATCGCAAATTGTCCGGCCTACTCTTATGGACCCTCTGAGATATGGACCGTCTTACCGTGCTGCTGCTAAATTTGGTATTTAACAGTATATTGATTAAAGGTTCATATATATATATATATATATATATATATATATATATATATATATATATATATATATATATAGGGTAGGTATAACGGGAGCCCTGGGCTTCCAATAGTTAAAGGAAGCCCAGGCCGACCACCCCTACAAACTTGTTCAACCCAGCGCGCCCAACCAGCATGTCGGGTGCGCCACCTGCCCCAAGTCTGCTAGCACAAAAAAGGAATACATGCATGAGTCAAACACGATCCAATGCATGCGAGTAAATTTAGGAAAAAAATGTGTGACGGTTTCTATTTTTAAATGCTTTATTTGCTCCATAAATTTAGGATCGCTGCAACAGCCATGCAGCTAGACACGTAAGGACCATTTTATGATATATATTGAGACTAAATATGCTACACTGTGTAGATAATTATGCAATTCGGTATACTGCGTAAAAATCTGTTACCAGCTGCATGCGCACGAATTTATGATGAAAATAATGTGCAATGAAAGGAAATGAATTGCATGCATAGAAAAAAATGTATTTAATGTTTAATTTGCTTCATAAATATAGTATCTCTCCAACAACATTGCAGCTAAACACATTAGAACTAGTTTATGATTTATACTTATACTAATTATACTACTCGGTGTAGGTATTTATGCAATTTGGTACACTGCGTAAAAAAATCTAGCATGTTGTTCACTGGTGGACGCATCTCCAGGTTGGAGCGTAAAATCCTTAAGTTTTAAGCATAAAATCTCTCAATTATAAGCGTAAATATCTGGCCAATGTGAGAGGTTGATAGCTCTGGTAGGTTGTTATTACGATCCTATTTTTATGACAGATTCAAAAAATATGGCAGTCGCATGCATGCAGTTTCTATTTTTATACAGATCCAAAAATTATGGCAAAATGCATGCATGAGTCAAACACGTTCCCTGGCATGCGTGTAAATTTAGGAAAGATATGTGTGGCGGTTTCTATTTTAAAGGCTCTATTTCCTCCATAAATTTATGATCGCTGCAACAGACACGCAACTAAAACTCGTAATGACCATTTTATGATATATACTGATACTAAATATTCTACACTATGTAGATAATTATGCAATTCGGTATACTGCGTAAAAATCTGCTACCAGCTGCATGTACATGAATTTATGATGGAAAGAATATGCAATGAAAGGAAATGAATTGCATGCATGGAAACAAAAAATCGCATTTAATGTTTTATTTCCTTCATAAATATAGGATCCCTCCAACAGCCATGCAGCTAAACGCATTAGAACTAGTTTATGATGTATACTGAAACAAATTATACTACACGGTATAGGTATTTATGCAATTTCTTACACTGCGTAAAAAATCTGGCATGTTGTTCACGGGTGGACGCATCTCCGGGTGGAGCGTAAAAACCTTAAGTTTTGAGCATAAAATCTTTCAATTATAAGCGTAAATACCGAGTCAATTAAAGGTTGATAGCTTTAGTAGGTTGTTATTACGATCCTATTTTTATGACAGATCCGAAAAACATGGCAGCCGCATGCATGCGGTTTCTATTTTTATACAGATCCAAAAATTATGGCAAAATCGTGGGAGTTTCCATTGCATGCGCGCAAATTACGGACAGCATAAATCAAGGAATTGTCTTTCCAATGTACATGCAGTAAACTGATATACGAACTCTGTGTTCAAGCATAAAATCGTACAGTTTTTAGCGTAAATAATACATGTGGTAGGCATAAAACACAATAATCGAAAAGAAAACTGCGCGCGGATCGGAGGATGTCACGCGCGATCATCGCTGCGCGCATCTCGCGCCTTTCGTGACGTCGCTCGCTCGAACATCGCGCCTCATGCGTCACCGTCGCTCACACGTCGACGGGCGTCGCTTGCTCGCCGGCTTTGGAAGTGTCGCCTCCTCGGGGCTTCGGGGACGCCGCCGCTTGCCCGCACAAGGGCCCCGTTGTCGCTCGCCCTCTGGATCGGGGAACCGCCGCCACTACTCCGGATCGAGGAATCTCCGCCACCGCACGTCGAGGTAATGGATTGCGGCCACCGGCCTGAGAACCGCCGCCACCACATGTCGAGGTCGGGGAGCCGCGGCCACCGCAGCCACCGGCCAAGGGTCCACCACCGCGCGCGCTATCGGCAACCGCCGTTGCTAATGAATCGAGATGGGGCGTGAAAAATTGATCCCTATCTTTTATAGACGTCCGGACCTGGTCCGACTCGACCGAATTACACTGTCTCGCCTGGGCTTCCTTTAGTTATTAGAAGCCCAGAGCTCCTAATATATATATATATATATATATATATATATATATATATATATATATATATATATATATATATATATATATATATATATATATATATACTCCTATTTAATACTAGCAATTGTTTGTCCAAATTCACAACTGGCAAGCAATCTTCTGTTGCCATCCGTAAATCATTCGAGGCCGTGATCAACATTTGAACTAGACAGCCCTACTCCGGTCGCACATTCTTTAAAGATAACCAAACCAAGCGTCGCTTGGCAGACAGAGCAGCGCCAAGCAGATCAAAAGGTAGAGCCTCCAAGTCCAAGAAACACACCAACGCTCCACAAGCAAAGGCGCACCAGCGCACTCGCATAAAAAAATGTTCGCCACCTTTCTCCTGCTGCTGTGGTCCCATGCCCCGGCGCCGGCGCTCTCGCTGCCGCCGCGCCCTCCGGTACGCTGCAGCGATGGCGGGACCACGGGCTGCGTGCTCTCCAACGCCTACGGCGCGTGGTCGAGCGACCGCGCCGACTGCCCCGTCTCCTCCGTCGCGTACCCGGCGTCCGAGCAGGAGGTGGTCGCGGCCGTGGCGCGCGCCAGCGCCAGCGGCGCCCGCGTCAAGGTCGTGAGCGGCTTCGCGCACACCATTCCGAAGCTCGCCTGCCCCGGCGGCGGCAACGGCACTACCACCACCCTGCTCATCAGCACGGCGAGGCTGGCAGGCGTGGAGGTGGACGTCGCGGCGCGGACGGTGACCGCGGACGCCGGCGCGCCGCTGCGGGCCGTCATCGACGCGGCAGAGGCGAGCGGGCTCAGCCTCACGGCGGCGCCGTACTGGGAGGGCGTCAGCGTCGCGGGGCTCGTGAGCACAGGGTCCCACGGCAGCTCGTGGTGGGGCCGCGGCGGTGCCGTGCACGACCACGTTGTGGGGCTCAGGCTCGTCGTTACCGCCGGGGAGGCTGACGGCTGGGCCAGGGTCCTGACGCTGCGCAGAGGCGACGAGCTCTTCCCGGCTGCGCTTGTCTCGCTCGGGCTGCTTGGGGTCGTCTCCAAGGTTAGTGATCGAACGCATCATTCGTATCGTAATGGTTCAAAATTATGTTTCCTTTCAAAAAAAACGGTGCATGTTTGTTTCAAATTTATATAAATCTTATTTCCATATATTTTTATGTTATAGTTGAGCTCTGAGATAAGGTATTCATGATTTACTTATAACCAGGCGTTTGGATCTCTTCATTTTAGAGGAATTGAAATTTACTAAATAAAGTAATTTATTTAGTTTGGAATTTGACATTTCACCAATTTTCAAAGTTCAGATATAAGACTATATCAAATTCATGAGGTGGAGGATGAAAAATAATTTTATGCATTATTAGAATTTGTTTTTATTCTATAACTTACATGACACTCTTCGTCTCACCTTTTTATAATAAGAATGTAGCACATAAATATCTCATATATCTTGCTAATAATACTATATATATATATTTTTTGTATATAACCGAATTAGTTTAATTGATATGTGTCTAAATTATTATTATTAGAATGAAATTCAATTCTAATAATTCAAACGGGACATAAAAAATTTATCAAAACTGTATGCAATAAAATGCAAAAATAAAAAAGAAGAACCAACCAAAAAGAAGGTCAAGAGAAGACCGCGGAGATCTAAATGTAATGCATACCTCCATGCTTAATAAATATTGCGATTTTTTTACTCCTTATAAAATTATAAAAAATCATATACTACCAACGGCAGGGAACTCCACTTTTAGCAACTCATAATACAGAAATTGATTGCCTTGACAAATATTTCATACTGTATCATTTAATTATCTTTACTACCTATAAAATGAGCTAGGTGGTAGTTGGAAATCAAGTGAATAGGCCATTATTGTCATTGGTTTACAAAAGATGTATAAAATTGTCGGGAGGCAATCCGTTGCATTTTAAAGAGCATGTTTCCTTAGAGAGAGGGAACGAGAGGTCATTCCGTGTCCATCTACTTGCTTTGATCATAAATATAAGTTCATCCAGGTTTGTCACAAGCAAACCTTTTTAACTTTGATCATCAATCAATATCTAGAGGTTTGTATAGGTTGTCAAAACAAGAATGATATTAGTATATTCATTATGAAAAATACTTCCCCAATATCCAACTTTTCAAATATTTTTATTTTAGTAGGAAAATTATAAATTTGGATAAACTTAGATGAACTTATATTTGTAACAGGATAGAGTAACACCTAGTTGTTTGTTCTAAAAAAAATTGGTCATGTGTGATTGGTATGCTTGACTGATCTATAGTTCTTCCTTAAGTAAAAAAATAGTTGATGTCTTTTACAAGATTTGGTTAACCTTGTGAAAATTTAGTTAATAAGATCCTATTCTAAACATCTATAGCTAATTGTTAGTCAGCTAATAAGTTGTTAGCTAGATTTAGCTGGGTTGGAGCAACTAGCAACAATAGCTATTTAAGAGGTATAGGGAACAATTAGCTGGTCTACTGACCTGTCCATTAACAATTCATCAGGAAATCAAATAAAAATGTAGGGTTAGAATTTTAGCGATACGACGCAAAGTGAGATACAGAGAGAGGACTGCGAATAGTCCAGGGCGCTGCTGTCCTCTGTCCGGTAAAGCAGTGTGTACGGGGCACCAATAGTGGCATGCTCATTCATTTATGCCAGGACCTCAAGGAGCAAAAGTAGGCACATCATACCAGTTTACAACAGCTTTTCTTGTAGAACGGAGATCAGCTTGAAATATACTTTCAAAAGACATTTTCTAGCAGAGTTTACGAAAGATCGTAGCGCCCTACAACCACTAATCACAACACGCACCACAATTATTGTGCATCCACTCCACCCCTCGTAGCTACGCCGCCGATCCAAAGCCATTCTCAATGATGGAGCACAATGGAAAGGTGAGAAACATGCCAACCAACAGAGACGACAACCTCCCTTCAAATTCAAGGCATTCCGAGCTCCAAGCACCGTCACCCAACGCTAAAACAACGGGGATCAATACTTTGGAGGAATAGTTTGTTTCGCCATCTCTAAAAAAACAAATTTCTAGAGGCGGCGGCTGAAAACATGAAGTCCTCTACAAAATCGATTTGGAGATGCGGCTGTATTTTAAGCCATCTCTTTAGGTCGCGTTATTATATCAGGCATCACAAATTTAGTGAAAAAATAGCAAAAATAAAAACAAAAACATGTGAGACCACATTGTGCATCCACACGCGAGGTGCCAACCCGCGTTCCTTTGGTAACCGCTACACTTAGGGCACGTTTGGTTAGAGAGTCAACTAGAATATAGCGGCTTCATTCCAGTTTTTGAGAATGGAGCCGTTCTATTATGCGTTTAGTAAATAGAATAGAGTCGTTTTATTTTTTGCTTTGTTAAAGAGTATAATCGAGTGGAGCCGCTCCGTTCTTTGTTTAGTTGAAGAGCCATATGAATGTAGAGGGAAGGAAAGAGAGCAGAGCGCTCGGGTCCAGTCGTTTTTGTGGAGCGGGAGCATTCCAACTATTCTTGGTAAATTTTTATATGAAGACTTCAGAAGCCGTTCCGCTCCTCTTTTATTGAAAACCAAATATCTAAAATAGGAATAGAGCCACTCCATTCTCATTCTCTCCTCAACCAAACACACTCTTATAGAACATGTGTGTCTTGATCGAAAGTTGGTCAATAGCTATTTGGAACCCTAAATGAATCCAAAGAAAGAAATTGTCAACTACAATGTTTTAGAACTTTTAGATACCAACAACACTATTTTTGTCCATTTCTTCATCCATAGCCATTTTAAAATTTTGAATTTCAAATGTAAGTTATTTTAGATTTAATTTTCTTTGTATAAATAAGTTTAAATGAATAAATAAAAAAGGTAAATTCGAGGAATAGTTCCCTTTTTGAGGCCCCGCTCGGTTATCAACTATAACGTTGTGAAACGTTTCTAGATCTATAGCTTTTATTTTGGTCATTTCTCCCTTCAAGATTGTTTGAAAAAAATAAATTTTAAATGTAAGAAATTCAAACATAGATTTTCCACATATACATGATTTCGAATTATTTCCATACATAGATGTCCATGTAAGAAATCCAAACATGTGTTTCAAATGATTTCGTGATCGACTCTTGTTTTTATCATTTCTCCATTCAAAGTTGTTTAAAATTTTGAATTTCCAAATGAGAAATTCTAATGTTAATTGTCATGCATAGATGATTTTAAATGAAAAGTTGTCAACTATGAAATTACATAACTTTTCTAGAACCACAACATTTGTTTAGGTCAGTTTTTATTCGTGGTTGTTTGAAAATTGTGGATCTACTATGCAACTCCTACTTTTAGGTGAGACTAGAAACCAATTTCCTAGAACCAACTGACGATTGAGTCGTCTCTAAAATTCGTTTTTTTGAAACAACTGTAAATACTGTCTATAAAATAAATAAACATATAACAACAACCGACTTAGAAATATGGCACTTTAATTTTAAAAAGTTATAAACTAGTTTATTTTTATAACACTCTATAGCATTAAAATAACTAATGATATAATTTTGTTAAAGTAGAGTGATATGTGTACGATTAGTCCTGCAAAAAAAGACTCCCTTGTGGCAGAGATTTTTAGGTTGTTCGCTTCGGATTAACATTGTAGCAGAAGTCAGTACGGACTAAAGTCAAGTGAACATGCTCTTTGTAGAAATGGCCTGACACATGGAGATCGCCGATAGGGTAGGGTGCCGAAGATAGCATGGGGCGAGATCCTACAAGGGAGGATGCTTGTTCAAATGCACCAGCTCATCGTGCACTTGGCGCGAGCCCGATGTTTTAGTTGCACATTATAGCCAATTGATGAGCACCAGCGCCGGAGGCGCAATTCGAGGTGCATCACGCCAGCACCTCGTGCATTTGGCGTGTCGCTTTCGCTACTAGCTAGGTCGAGCTACAGATGGACAATAAGCCCGTGGCCCGCGAGCCCAGCACGAAGCATGCTATTTATGCCCTATCCAAGTTCAGCACATCCTAACTCTATGCGAGCCCGAGCCTAGCCTGGCACAGGTGGTGTGCCGAGCTTGTTCAGAGTTTTTAGCTTGTCGGGCTAGTCCGGGCACGACCCGATCCTAAACGGGGAACAGACTAGAACTCGACCCATTTAATAAGGTAAACATTGCAAAAATAGCTCTATCCTTTATTTAAGGTCAATCATTTATTTGTGATATGTGTATTATTTTTAATATATGTTATTGTATTTAGTTATTTTCTTCAATTGTGATTTGTAAATATGTTCAATTTTTTATGGAGAACTAATTTTAAACATGGTTTATATGTTGTGGGGCTTGGGCTGGCACGGTGAACATTTTTGGGCCAGGCTTACTGGGCCGGTCTAGCACGGTTGGGCCTATCCCGTCCTAGGCTAGGTCATAGAGTTGAGCCCCTCGGGCAGATCGGCTTGGCCAGTATAACTATTAAGACCTAACCGTTTCGTGCTTAAGCGGGGTCGGGTCAGACCGGGCAACCCGTTTGGACATCTCTAGGTCGAGCACACCAGACAAACTCACCTAGTATATCCTTAAGCTTGTCAAACTATTAGTTTATTCTATCTTTGTAGTATAGATAAAGAAAACAATGTTCTAAACTATTTTAAATATATGTTAACTCTAATCAACACTTAGAACTAGTATGTCCTTAAGCTTGTCATCCATTCTTTGAAAATTCTTTGAAAACCAAAACAAAATTCCATTATTAGGGGCATGATCATTCATCATTGATTGTCCAACAAGGCAATAATCAACATTACTATAACCTAACTCAAAATCCTCTGCAAAACATGTATTAATCAAAATAATCTTATGTTGTTATTAATCACCAAAACCCACTAAAAATTTCATGATCTTCTAGTACTAAAATTCTATCTATTGTTAGAAACCATTCTCACATGTGGAATAAGTGAAAGTGTATAACAGTAATATCAGTACTCCATATGTTCAGGAAAGAATACAATTTTACTATAGTACACGTTAAAGTATCTTAAGTTTAAATAAAAATATCAACCTTTATAATTTTAAATACCATTTAATTTATCATGAAATATATTTTATATACTATACTTATTTGGTGTGAACATTACTAATTTTATCTATATATTTTATCAAACTTTATACATGTGAACTAAAAATAGGCCTAGAGACTTCATTCTTTTGTGGACAGTTCATCTTCCAGTACTAAAATTCCGTCTGTTAGCGCGAGAGTAGGATTTGTATCCTGGATAGCTAAGATTATCTCTCTCTCCTCTCCGTCAATGAAATTGGCACAACGCCATGCTTATGCCCATCCACTAAAAAAATAAGAAATGTGTTGGGGCGAAGGCGAAGATGCTACCATTTGCTTGATGCCTTCGCCAATCTCACTGCACCAACGGAGGCGAAACGACTGGCAGTCTCCACCCTTCGTCCAACACGCTGCAGGACGAAGGCCTACGACGAGGTCGTCTCATCCTATGCCCTCATCCAATACGAAGGCCCACGTGGAATTCGGCCCATTGTAACAGGCCCCGCGTGGCTGCTGCACATTACGGGCCTAATTTGTAAAGGCTTCTCTGTAATTACAGTCTGTAACCCTGCTTTATAAGAATATTCCGGGGATAACCTGGACGCTTGAGGGCACATGCGTCCTTAATCTAAGACGCTGGGCACTCAGACATCTATAAATACCGCCGCACAGTGCCCTTGAGAGGCGAGATTAACAGAGCAATTGCCTTCCTGAGTTAAAACCTTGTTTGCATTACTTTCATTCCCCCGTTGGATCATCTTGCTCGGGAGAGCAAGTTCCAACAAAATGATAATTTCATCTGCGATCCATGCCCTAGATGATATTATTGACATTGAGATGCAACCGTTTTAGACTCTAGCAATAACCTATAAGTATTTTTTTCGGTTACAAGTGGATTCAAGGCTATTGAAGGAAGATTAGGCCCCCTCAATAATCTTCTTTATAGTCAAAATTAAATAAAAATAAAATGATTTAATTCTCTTCAATCTTCTTCGATCTCATACAATCGAACAAAGTCTAAAGGCTACTGTACCCTATATGTAGGGGAGATTCTCTTCCTCTACCTCTCTATTAGCATCATTTAAACGGTATTCTAAACATAGAGGACGTCATTTCGTCCTCTATATATATAGAGATTCTCTCTCATACTCTTCTATCAATTTTAATACTTTAAACAATAGATTTAGTAAAACTAGAACATGTACAAAATATTTGAGATTATGATAAATACATACATATAAATATGTCTTTAATAGATATTTACATATAGAGGACGAGATATATAGGACGTTGTTTAAAATATAAATAAGGTAATATCATAGAGTAGAATGTAAAGGACGGTTATAAATGATGGATTTAGAAGAGCCGAAGACAACATTATAACTTAGAAGATGTCCCATATGTCATAAGATGCATCATCTCTGAATATATCTATAAAAGGATTGCATATTTGCAGAAGCGAATTTTCAAAAACATTGGTCCACTGCAAACTAGATTGTCTTTTTATTAGGCCTTGTTTGGTTAGGTACAATCCCCTCAATTATTTTCCAACCAAACAAGCTTTAGATGTATGGGTATTAAAGGGAATTGAGAAACATATAACTAGCAAGTGATTATATGCCCCTCAATCTCTTCAATACCTATGTATTCAAACAGGCCGTCGAGTGTTTTTTTCATTAGACACTAGTAATGCTAGCGAAGTGAATTGATTTTGGGTTCGGTGCGTCAAAACGAGGTTGGTTGCATTGCAGATCACGCTGTCACTGGAACCGAGGTTCAAGCGCAGCATCACCTTCGACTACAGGAACGATTCCACCTTCCAGGACGACTTCGCCGCTCACGCGGCGAGCCACGAGTTCGCCGACATCACCTGGTACCCGTCCCAGCACACGGCCGTGTACCGCATCGACGACCGCGCGCCGGCCAACGCGCCTGGGGACGGCGTCAACGACTTCATCGGCTTCCAGGCGACGCCCATCGCTGTCACCGCCGGGCTCAGAGTGGTAGAAACTTCACTGGAGCGGTCCAAGAACATGAAGGGCAAGTGTGCGATGGCGGCGGCGGAGGGCGTGGCGAAGCGGCTGGTCGGCAACGGGCTGAAGAACAACGGCCTGCTGTTCACGGGGTACCCCGTGGTGGGGTACCAGGGGAAGATGCAGACGTCGGGCTCCTGCGCGCGCTCCTCGGCGGCGGACCTGCTCAGCGCGTGCGGGTGGGATCCCAGGTTCCACGGCCTCTTCTTCTACGAGAGCACGGCGATCTTCTCGCCGGCCCGGTTCCGGGACTTCATCCTCGACGTGAAGCGCCTGCGGGACCTCGCCGGCTCGGACAGCCTCTGCGGCGTCGACGTGTACAACGGCCTCCTGGTCCGGTTCGTGAAGGCGTCCGCGGCGCACCTCGGCCAGCCGGAGGACTCCGTCGTGGTGGACTTCAACTATTACCGCGCGTCGGACTCGGCGGCGCCGCGGCTGAGCCAGGACGTGTGGGAGGAGGTGGAGCAGCTGGCGTTCGTCAAGCACGGCGCCAGGCCACACTGGGCCAAGAACCGTTTGGTGGCGTTCGCCGGCGTGCGGGGCAAGTACCCGCGGTGGGGCCAGTTTGCGGCGGCTAAGCGGCAGCTGGACCCCCGGGGCTTGTTCGACAGCCCGTGGTCGGACGAGGTCGTCGGCGGGGTGGAGCTGGCCAAGGGCGACGGGTGCGCGCTGGACGGCCGGTGCGTGTGCTCCGAGGACAGGCACTGCAGCCCCGAGCAGGGGTACTACTGCAGGCCGGGGCTCGTGTTTACGGACGCCAGGGTCTGCAGGTACTCGGGGTCGCAGAACCAGTGAGTCACCATATTTCTCTGTGGATTGGTTTCGAGCTTGACTGAAAGCTGTGAGCCGTGTGGATAATAGATTTCACATTTAAAGAGTGCTTGTAGCTATACGTTAGGGTCATAATACAAAAAGGAGAAGAATTTCTGTAATATTGGCATTCTAGAAATTAAATCAGTGACAATGAAGAAGTTACATGTATCAAATATCCTTATAAAGGAAGGGAATCCTAAGAATATATGATTTAAAATGCTACAAAATGTCTAGCCTGTTTGGATGCCATCGTGAGATTTTGCGATTTTTCTCTTCGGATTCTTAGAATCTTGTTGGGTTTGAACAGATCCTAAATATTAAATATTGTTACAAATTTCACGTCCACAGAAAAAAAAACAAAAAAGTTCATATATATAGCCTCTTACATTCATGGCCATGAGCAAATAAATACTTTGGCAAAATTACAGGACAAATCTTCGCCATTTTGATTTTGCTGTGATAGAATTAGTCAACATGAAGCAGCCATCAACACTAAAAGCTCTATTATTTACCTCTTTGCAATAATAAAGAACTAATACATCAATTAAGATCAAAGCAAATAATCGGGATAACCAAACCAGGGACGGATCCAATAAACGAGAAAATTCGAGGCAACTCAAGTGTATAGTTCTCCACATCTGTACAAAGGGACGGATCCAATAAAGATTCTCTGGGTATCTTAAGCTAAATTAAACTACAATTTGAAGTCAAAATAAACATCATGACTAAATTACGTATTGATGTATTCAATACAGTACGGTTCTCGAGCCGAACGCAATTAAATCTTCTCCTCTTCTCGTCACATCGTCGTCAACGTCTCTAGGGATCAGCCGGATCCGCGCAATCCGACCTTAGGAGCGCGACGCCGCACATTAAGGTCCGTGTGAGGTGCACCGTCGCATCCCCTGCACTGAGAGGGACGACATTGTCGCACGCCTTAGCTCGGCATTGATTTGGCTTAATCTAGAGGCACGCCGACTGCCTGTGCTTGTGTTGACCCTGTCTTGGTATTAGGGTAATAAAACCAGGGACGAATCCAAAAAGGCCTCGTTGGGCAGTTTGGGAATTTTTCCCATACTGATTTATTTCCTCACATGGATTGGGTGAATCCAAGCATTTCACCCAATCCCTTGTGGAATTAAATCCTAAAACTCAACCAATCAATATTTGTTCGTTTAATTCATATGGATTATTTACCAAAACCCAAACAACTATGTTTGTTCGTGTTGAGCACCAATTTGAGCGCGGACGGTCCGCGCCTGCGGACCGGACGGTCCACGCGTGCGCAGAGCAGATTAGAGTTTCGAGTTTTGTGCTACGGTTGTTAGCTAGATTCGCGGAATTAGCTCGGGAAATTAGTTTGTAAAGGGTCCATCCCCCTCCTCTATAAATAGAGAGGTATACGGCCGATTTGTAATCATCAATCGAATCAATAACACTTCTATTTCGCATTTATCTCATAGGAGTAGTTCAAGTCTAGTTCTAGTTTAGCCTTCCAATCCTCAAATTCTTTGCTTCTCTTCGACTCTACGTTGATTAGAGGAGTCTAGGTCGGCCTGTCGAGCCTAGACATCACCTAGGATCTCTCCTCCCCGACGGGGTCCCTCCTGGGAGCGAGATCTAGGCGCCGCCGGCGATCTTCCGCCACCCCTGCTCACGCGCGGACCGTCCAGCCGTCAGGCAGGAACCCTAGCCTCGTGCCAGGCCGCGGACCGTCCGCCCCTGTGCAGAGAGCACCGCCGCTGGTTCGTGTTGAGTGATTGGCGCCCTAAAAAGGTGTCAACATACTTTTTGGCGACTCCGCTGGGGACAATTTCATATAGACCTATCGAGATCGGCCGTCAATGGCCGGTTCAAAGGATAGCTCTGAAGTTTCCACCAGCAATATCATCAAGCCGACATGGGAAATCTTGCCGGTTGAAGAACAGCTCCTATTCGAGGAGCGCCAGGAGCAGCTGATCCAAGAAGCAAAGGCGAAATTCCTGGCTGACTTCAAGCTGGACAGGAACAACAAAGTCGTTCGGCAACGGGCGACGGATCTAGCTTCGCTCCGACCTACTACGAATACCCCCAATGTAAGTAGCACTAATGAGCTCCAATCTCTTAAAGCTTACATAGATGAACAACGAGAGCAGATGCAACATATCGTAGGGGATATACAAAACGATCATAAAAGGCTAGTGCGTGCGCTTGATAAGTCTACTATTGCAAATCTTCCTTCGCACGAAGTTGAACTGAGGGAATACACACGTGATTCATCGGTAACAGGTTGTCACAACCAATCACAACCCCTTTATGGGAGGCCGATAGACATGTATCCTGGGCAACAACAGCCTCCCACGCACATCGGCGATAAATTTGTCGATCCGCGCATGTCCGGACTGTCCGCACGTGAGCGCGGACCGTCCGGGCCAGCGGCGACCGATCCCATTTTTAGAAGCGAATTACCAAGGCCCGCACCCAAGCCGCCACATACCGTGCAAACCCTAGATAACCCATTCGGACCGTCCGCGTACGACGCCAAACAGTCCGAATATAATGCCAAACGGTCCAGCCACATGGTCGGATAGTCCGCGCACGTAACCGGACGGTCCGCGTATTTAACCGGACAGTCCGGCACAAAGTTTTTTGAGGAGGATGGATATCCAACTCCACATCCGTCCCAACTAAACTCCCCATCTCACCATGCGACACACCAGCACCATAATATAACCTACCAAACCTGTGAGAGTGAGTACTTTCCGGCCCCCAGAAGGCCAGAAAGGAATGGCCAGTCCTATGAGCCTCATAGGGCATGTATTAAGACGCCGCAAAACCCAAACCAATGGGGAGGAAAACAACATACCAGCATCCAAACAAACTCACCCATATTGTACCAAAGAGCCGGTGGTCTCCCACCGACTGCCATCGATGTAGTAAGAGAGGAAATATCTGGGGCGTTCCGAGATAAGCTCGGAGTTAGTATAGTCCCCGAGGGGCATTCATATCGGAGACCTTATAATAGCCAATTTGACCGTCTCCCATACCCACAGGGGACCAGAATACCCGAATTTGCAAAGTTTTCGGGTGACCAAGGAAAAAGCACACGTGAGCACATAGACCAGTTCTTAGCACAATTAGGAGAATTGGCTGACACGGAAGCATTTCGCGTGCGTTTATTTTCACTATCTTTAACAGGAACCGCGTTCGCATGGTACGCTACATTACCTCCTAATTCTATCTTGTCATGGGGGGATTTAGAACAAAAAATCCATGATCACTTTTTCTCCGGTGACTATGAGTTAGATTTAGTGGATTTAGTGACCTTGCGACAAGAAAAGGATGAATCGGTTATTGATTACATCCAGAGATTCCGGGATACGAGAAACCGATGCTTTCAAATTCATTTAACAAATAAACAACTGGCGGGAATGGCCTTTGATGGATTGCGCTATTATTTAAAAGAGAAATTAGAAGGCATCCAGTTCTTTACGCTAGCACAATTACATCAGAGAGCTTTGGCTTGTGAAAGTCGAAGCAAAGAACTAGTCAAAACGGTTCATCATAATGTTCATATAGTAGAACACAATCAAAGTAGTTTGGACGATGAACCAAAGGAAGTTTACACTGCCGAAATAGTTTGGCCCAAACAAGCCAAATCTTCGGCTTGCTCCTCCTTGCAGTCAGTTCAAAAGAAACGGCAGGAGGAGATTAAGTTCACATTTAATGTTGACAAATGTGATAAGGTATTCGATGAAATACTAAAAAATGGTAACATTAAGATCGATTATACTGTCCCACCCACCGACGAACTAAAGCGTCGCGCATATTGCAAGTGGCACAACTCATTCTCCCATGCCACTAATGATTGTAATGTGTTTCGATGACAAATCCAATCGGCCATTAACGAGGGACAATTGAAATTTCAGGAGGACACAGAGCCCTTCCCAATGAATGTGATCAACTTCAATGGCAAAAAGGTCCTAATTCGGCCCAACACAGCCGATAAGGGCAAAGACAAAGAAGTCATCATTGGCAACGCACGGGAGGCCGATAGAAACAACAAAATTTCTTGCAGGAAAGTGGTGGCCGAGAAGACTCCTGATGGAGGGGAGACACTGAAGGTGACCATCACAAATTCTGGCACTGGAGGGCAAGTGCAGACAAGGGGACATGCGCGAGAACCCATACTACGCATCGCAGACGGTCCGGTTCCTAGGCGCGGACGGTCCGTAACATCACCGAACGGTCCGGAGCGTTCCAGCGGATGGTCCGGCAACGCCGAAGAGCCACGGCGACCACGTACCTTCAAACCACGATGACCAGAAATAGGTACGTGGAAGACTAACACGTTCAAGGCAACTGGTTGGTTGGTAAAATCCAGCTCGACCTTTGATCAATTATTGTCTAAATATGTGAAAAAGAAGGCCAGCCCTAGCAACCGGCCACCAAAACGACCTCGCTTACCCACCCAGGAGCGACAGCAGGTTAGGCCGATTGGACCACCTCACCAATCGGAAAAGACGGGAGGTCATAATGTTCAATTAAGACCTAACGTACCTGCATGGACACCTCCACCCCCATATCCACCTATGCCGTATCCATACACATACATACCTTCGCCATATGTCCCAAATCAAATGTGGGGCATGCCACCATACCCATTTGGGATGCCACAGTACCCCGCGTGGGGGGCACCCCAAACATCTGTATTCAATAGGTTGACACCTCCAGTACAAGACCGATTGAGAGCCCCTCTGTCACACCCGGTTTTAGAAGGCAAACCGAATGCGAACCATGTACGTGCCAGGATCAGCAATTCACGTACACAGCAGTTTCATAACATGGACATCATCACACAGTGCTCAAATAGTATTAAAAAGGAAAATAATAGTCGATTACATCATATGTCTGAGACATCCACATAGTCTTTACAATAAATCAAAGTGCAAAAACGAAACGTAGATAAATGCAGCCTTCACAGGCAGCCGACTGGGGGTTGCCACTAACCCACGCCTAAAACTCGTCGTAGTCTTGGAACTCCTGGAAGTCTCCTTCCATGGCTTCATCTTCTCCTGAGCAGTGGTTGCAATGCTGACAACCTGGGGATGGGGGGGTTTGGTGTGTAGAGCAAGGGTGAGTACACATCAACATACTCAGCAAGTATCATGTTTGGCTATAGTGGACTAGCTTTATGTGGGGGGTAAGTCAAGAAGTTGTTTTTAGTTGGTCAGATTATTATTACTAGTAGAGAAAGCCAAGTTTTAGAATTAACCCACGTTATTAACCCAAACGTACTCCTTTCCAAACGGAAAGAGTACCACTTACCATTACCAGAGTCAATACCAAGAACCATCAATCTCATTGTCACCTGCAAACCCGAACATCTCTGATCAAGTACCACTAATCACTGGAGCTCTCTTGGCCGCTCATAACCGCGAGCACGGCTGATATATCAGTTTTCTAACACTCTGCAGAGGTTGTGCACTTTACCCACAAGCTGTGATTCCCTTTCTGCCCAGAGAGAGCTACTCCCCATTGACCACTACCTAGGTGGTCCAGCAGGGCATCACTACGTAGCCTTTACAAAGATTCCCCGAGGCTATAGCTGCCTGTTAGGTTTCCTAAATGCACCGCACTCCTCCCCAAGGGGGCAAACCCAAGTTTGGCAGAGCGAGCCGCATACACCGAGCCCCATTAACGGCACGACAGCTAAGCGAACTACACCCCGGATCCTCTAATTATTCAGCTAAGGGCACCCCATTCCACCCTCATGGTTGCACTGTTTTCCCGGGCGGTCATCCAACGAACAGGTCCTTACGGAGAGACACTCGAGAAACCGCTCGAGCCCCCTTGAAGGCCACAAGTATAACATCATAATAAAAGGAGGGAAAACAGTGTATCATTGATAATTCTCATCATGTTCATTGATTAGAGGTGAGCAATAGCATAAGACTAAGCAATAATAATCCAACCCAGATAGGTAACAAGGACATGGATAACAAAAGCTAGTCAATCCTTAGGTATAAATGTGTAATGCGGGAGGTGAATTAAAGAAAGTATAGGACAGAGATAGGTCAAGGGACACTTGCCTCCACCAACCGACTGCTGCTCAGGGGCTTCTCCTGCGGGTTCTTCGGGCTCCTCAACCAGATTGTTCTCTATGCGAGCGCAAACATACATACATCCATCCATTCGAATTAGGAAACAAACAGTACACCATACAAGAGAACAGATAGATTAAATATGCATAGAGTATGACATACGATATTGTATTTGCCATGGCTAGAAAGAGAAGAAAGAAGGTCTCGCAGGGGTTAAAGCTATACTCGAGGCGTATTACGGGTAGACGCATAACTAGTCATTACGTGCTCTAATTCTACTTAGTTCCAATAACAAGGATTAGTCACATGCACTAATAGAATCATAACCATTTTCAATTGATCAACATTCAATAAGGTAGATGATTAACTACACGAATTAACTAACGTAACCGATTTCCAAATTGAGTTTCCATTTATCGAATTAAATAATGCGATCACTACGCATGGAATATACGGGGGGTAGACGGGCACGTCTAGGAGGGTAGACGAGCGCGTCGCGAACGTGGCGGGGCGCTACGTGTCGCGTCGAGGGCACGGCGAGCCACGCCAAAGCACCGTGCACCACGCGAGCACGTACGCGCAAGGCCGCACTAACGAGTCGCGAACGGGTCGCTCACACGCCAGGGCCGAGCTGCACACGCGCCGTGCTACGTAGGGGCACCACGACCGCGCTAGCCGAAGCCGCGCCGGGCCGGGGCCGCACTGCGCAAAGGCGGGGGAGCCAAGGACACCGAGCCGAGCGCCACAGCCGCGAACCGCGGGTGCGGCGAGCTCGCCGGGGGCACCGCGCGCTGCACGGGCCGCGCCGGGGCTCCGCGCGCACCACTGAGGCCGTGCCGGGGGTCGGGGCTGCGCGAGCGCTACCGAGGCCGTGCCGGGAATGGGCGCCATGGCCGCGCCACGGCCACGCTGCGCCGAGCCACAGGCCGCGCGAGCGCGCCGGCGAGCGCACCGGGGCGGGAAGCCGCACCGAGCAGGGGATAGGGCGGGGGGAGCGCGTCGGACAGAGGCGGGCATGACTGCACCGGGCGGGGCGAGGCCGAGCCGCGGGGAGGGGGGCTTGGCGCGCCACGGCCAAACGCCATGGCCGAGCTCGACCGCGCGCCAAGGCCGGGCCGCCGCGGGGACGGGCGGGGAGCCGCGCCGGTGGGGGAACGGGGCCGCGCCGGACCGAGCACCGCCGCGCGCAGGGTGGGGCCGGGCCGCGCCGGGGGCGAGGCTGGTGCGCCGCGACCGGGGTGGGCGAGAGGGAGGAGGGCGTGAGGGGGGGCGCGTCTGGTAGGGGCCGAGCGAGCTCGCCGGGGGGCGAGCGCCGAGGGCGGGTGGGGCCGCGCCGGGCAGGCGAGCGCGGGGAAGAGGGAGGGAGGGGAGAGAAGAGAGGAGGGGGAGGGGCTTACCGCGCGGGGGAGCGAGGCCGACGGCGGTTCGGCGAGCCGGGGCAGGGGAGCGGGGGTGAGCGGGCGCGGGGGGAGGAGAGAGAGAGGTTTTGGGGGAGGGGAGGGGGTGGCAGGTGGGGCCCACGGGCAGGGGGGAGGTAGCGGCGGTGGTTTCCAACCGCCTGCGCGCTGGGCGCGGCGTGGGGAGGGACTGGGGGCGGCTGGGCCGCGAGGCCGGCTGGGCCACGCCGGGGCCCACAGCGGGGAGGGGAGGGGGGGAAGGCTGGTTGGGCCGCGCTGGCCAGCTGGGCCGCGCGCGAGGGGAGGGGGGGAGCTGGGCTGAAAGGGGAGGAGGGGAGGAGAGAGAGGAAAAGAAAAGATTTTTCTTTTTTATTTTTCCTGTTTTAGCTCTAAATTCACCACTAGAATGCATAATCCACAAACACTCGCAATCAAACAACAAAATGCATGATTCGGCATGGTGCATCAAACACAAGATGGTATTTCTAGGGTTTACTTACACGAGATCTCAAGCCGAATCCCGCTATAACTTTGGAAGAGATCAAGGTTTAGCGAGGGGAAAAGGGAAAAGGAAAGGGTAACGCCCGAATTTGGCGAGTGAAGAAAGGAAAAAAAAATTCAACTCCAAAATTCGGGGCGTTGCAAACCTATCCCCCTTAAAAGAATCTCGCCCTCGAGATTCAGGGTTGGCTAGCAAAAGAGCTCAGGGTATTTAGCCATCAGATCATCTTCACGCTCCCAGGTTGCTTCTTCCTCAGAGTGGTGATTCCATCTGACTTTGCACATTCTGATGGTCTTCCTTCGGGTGACTCTGTCTGCAGTCTCAAGGATTTGCGTTGGCTTCTTAATGTAGGTCAAGTCCTCCTGGACTTCAAGACCTTCCACTGGCAACTGCTCTTCTGGCACTCGCAGACATTTCTTCAACTGAGACACATGAAAGACATCATGCACAGCAGACAAATTCTCTGGCAGACTGAGCTGATAGGCCACTTCTCCACGCCTTGCGAGGATCTCATACGGACCAATGTAGCGGGGTGCTAGCTTGCCTTTGACTCCGAATCTTCTGACTCCTCTGATCGGTGACACTTTCAGATAGACAAAATCTCCAACCTCGAAACTCAGCTCTCTTCTTCTTGTGTCTGCATAGCTTCGCTGCCTTGATTGCGCTATCTTCAGATTCTCTCGAACCATCTTGATGTTCTCTTCGGCTTCAAGCAGAATGTCTAGCCCGGACACTTGCTTTTCTCCAGGCTGATCCCATTGCAACGGAGTACTACAACTCCTTCCATAAAGCGCCTGAAAGGGTGACATCTTCAAACTGGCCTGGTAACTGTTGTTATAGGAAAACTCTGCATAAGGCAATCTCTTGTCCCACCCGGACTGATCTTGCAACGCACAGGCTCTCAACATGTCTTCAAGGATTTGATTAGTCCTTTCGGTCTGACCATCTGTCTGCGGATGGTAGGCTGAACTGAAATTCAGATGTGTACCCAAGGCTTCATGCAACTGTTGCCAGAAATGAGAGGTGAATTGTGTTCCTCTGTCTGACACTATCTTCTTTGGCACACCATGAAGACAAACGATCTGAGACATGTACAATTCTGCCAATACTGCACTGCTGTAGTTGGTCTTGACAGGTATGAAATGGGCTGACTTGGTCAAGCGGTCCACCACTACCCAAATGGAATCGTAGCCGGCTCGAGTGCGAGGCAATCCGACTATGAAATCCATAACAATTTCATCCCATTTCCATTGAGGAATTTGCAATGGTTGCAACAATCCAGCCGGTCTCTAGTGTTCTGCCTTGATCCGTCGACAACTGTCACACATAGCCACATGCTCTGCGATTTCCCTCTTCATTCCGTACCACCAAAATTTCTTCTTTAGATCCTGATACATCTTCTCACTTCCAGGGTGAATCGAATAGGTTGTCTCATGAGCTTCCTTAAGGATCAACTCCCGAATAGACTGGACATTGGGAACACACAAGCGGTCTTTGAACCATATCACACCTTCTGCATCTTCCCTAAAATCTTTGCCTTTGCCTTCCAGAATCAGTCGCCGGATCTCACTGATCTTCTCATCATTCTTCTGCGCTTCTTTGATTTCTCGCTCTAGGGTAGGTTCCAAATCAATTGTGACTCCTCGCGTGTTGTTCAGAAATCCGAGACTCAACCCATCAAACTCTTTGGCCAACTCATAAGGCGTCAGACGAGCGACCATCAGATTGACTTGACTCTTCCTGCTCAAAACATCTGCCACTACGTTCGCTTTGCCTAGGTGGTAATGAATCTCCAATTCATAGTCTTTGATTAGCTCTAACCATCTTCGTTGCCTCATATTCAGCTCTGACTGAGTGAATATGTACTTCAGACTCTTGTGGTCTGTGTAAACATCACATTTCTGTCCATACAGATAGTGCCTCCATGTCTTCAATGCGTGAACCACTGCTACCAACTCTAGATCATGGATTGGGTAATTCTTCTCATGGACCTTTAGCTGCCGGGACGAGTAAGCCACAACTCTCCCCTCTTGCATCAACACACATCCCAAACCAGTGTAACAAGCATCACAATACACCGAGAAGGGCTTGTGCACATCAGGCAGGACTAAGACAGACGCTGTAGTCAACTTCTCTTTCAGCGTTTCAAAGGCCTCCTGACATTTCTGGGTCCACTTGAACTCAATCTTGTTGCCTAGCAAAGCTGTCATTGGTTTCGCAATTTTCAAAAACCCTTCGATGAATCACCGATAATATCCGGCCATTCCAATGAAGCTCTTGATTCCTCGAGCATCTGTTGGCGCTTTCCAGTTCAGAATATCTGCCACTTTCTTTGGATCCACAACCAATCCTTCTTTGTTGATTATATGACCCAGGAACAGGACTTCCCTGATCCAGAACTCACACTTGCTCAACTTCGCATACAGCTGGTGCTCTCGCAATCTTTGCAATACCATCCTCAAATGATCTGCATGCTCTGCTTCGCTTTGAGAATATATCAGAATGTCATCAATAAATACCACCACAAACTTATCAAGATAGTCCATGAATACACTGTTCATCAGATTCATGAAGAAGGCTGGTGCATTTGTTAGACCGAAAGACATCACAATGAACTCATACAACCCATACTTGGTAATGAATGCCGTCTTCGGAATGTCTGAAGGTCGGATCCTGAGCTGGTGATAACCTGACCTCAAATCTATCTTGGAGAACACGCTGGCTCCTCTCAACTGGTCGAACAGATCCTCTATTCTGGGCAAGGGGTACTTGTTCTTGATGGTGACCTCATTCAGAGCTCGGTAATAGATACACATCCTTTTGGTGTCATCTTTCTTCTCCACAAATAGGACAGGGGCGGCCCAAGGCGAGGTGCTTGGCTAGATGTAACCTTTCTCTGAGAGCTCATCAATCTGCTTCTTGAGTTCAACCAACTCTGGTCCGGATATTCTGTAAGCTCTCTTAAAGATGGGGGCGGTTCCAGGAAGAAGCTCTATGGCAAATTCAACTTTCCACTCTGGTGGCATACCTGGTAAGTACTTTGGAAACACATCTGGGAATTCATACACAACCTTGATACTCTCAATTGGGTCTGCCTCACTATTTTCGACAGCCATTTGATAACAACTTCCTTTCTTCGGCTCAGGCGGGACTAACTCGGTCACCACTTCCTCTCCCAGTGGGGACACCAACTTGATTGTCCTCTTATCACAACTGATAACTGCCTGATATTTATCTAGCCAATTCATCCCTAGGATGACATCTATTTCCTGAGTACCCATTATTATGAGGTTAGCGGGAAACGCTACCCCCCTTATTTCCACACTTACATTCAAACAAATGCTATCGGCTCGAATTCTACCACCGGATGAGTCAATTTGAATGGGGGTTGTCATGGTAGTAATTGGAAGATTATGTGCTTCTACCCATGATGCAGTAATGAATGAATGCGTTGCTCTAGAATCAAATAACACTTCTGCAATATGGGAGTCGACTGGAAACATACCTACTATCATGCCGGGGGTCTCCTGAACTGCTTCAGCCTCCAAGTGGTTCAGTCTTCCACGATTATAGCGCGGCTGAGGGCGATTGCCTGCTCCAGGCTGGGACACATTCTGCTTTGCTGGGGCATTGGGGCCTGACTGCTGCTGGGCTGCCTTCTTCGGACATTGCATCACCCAATGGCCTTGCTCTCCACAGTGGAAACATGCTCTGTTTCCAACCTGAGCTGGTGCCGCTTGATTGTTCTGCTGATTTGCTGGGGCAGGAAGACGAGGCGCCTGCTGATTCTGCCTCTGGAACTGACCTCCTCCTGACTGATTGTTCTGGCGATTCTGATGCTGATGCTGAGGATACTGCCTTTGGAATTGCTGCTGTTGAGGTGGACGCTGGTTCTGCCTGAATTGCTGAGGTTGATTGCTTGAGAAACGAGGGCGATTGCTGCTTCTAGGCTGGGGTCCACTGATCTTGCGCTTGTGATCCTCCATCTCCTTACGCTTCCTCTCTGTCATGATTGCTCTGTTAATCAGGTGTTGAAACGTCGGGAAGGTATGATTCATCAGTTGATACTGCAGAGGGTCAACCAAGCCTCTCAAGAAACGATACTGTCTCTTGGCGTTGGTGTTGACATCTTCAGGAGCATAGCGAGACAACTGCAGAAACCTATCCCGGTACTCACTGACAGACGATGACCCTTGCTTGAGGGCCAGGAACTCCTCCTTCTTCACTGTCATCAGACCTGCAGGAACATGGTACTGACGAAAGCTACCTCTGAACTCTTCCCAGGTGATGGTGTCGGGGTTGGCATGAGTGGCGAGATAAGACTCCCACCAATACTGGGCTGCTCCTCTCAACAGAGGGGGATCATACAGAACTTTCTCCCTGTCATCACACTGAGCGGTATGCAACTCCCGCTCCACAGTGCACAGCCAGTATTCTACATCCATGGGGTCAGAAGAGTGAGCAAACGTTGGGGGATGATCTCTCATGAATTCAGCACGCTTGTCCCTGGGCATCTGAGGCATCTGAGGTTGAGGTGGTAGCTGTTGCTGCTGCTACTGCTGCTGAAAGGCGGCCAGAGTCTGACCAATGGCTTGGACTGCCTGAGTCTGCATCAGAAATATCTGCTCGATGGACATTGGGGGCGGGGGCGATAGTTGCTGTTGCTGAGGTACCTCATCTTACTGAGCTGCTTGCTCCTGCTGAGCATGCCTTCCTCCTCTGCGCCTGTTTTCTGACATCTGCAGAATGCAACCACACATCAGAACTGATCTTGCAAATCTTGCAGCATAAGAAAAGATTATAGAATTCTCCACAACACTGAACAGATGAGCATCTTCGCTGATCTCCAACACAGACCAACACAGCTTCTCAGATAAAGAGGAAAGTGGAATAAAAGGCTTCCCAACTGGATAACTAACTTCATTAATATATAACAGGTAAACCAAAATGCAGGGGATACCCACACTCTGGTGACAGTCATTACAAAGATCCAACTCAAACATAGTTCATCATGACAAACATAAATGCACAGGATAAGCAAACTACCCTGTCTAACTAATACTGACTAAGAGCGAGACTAACACTAAGACTGAGACTAAGACTAAAACTTCTATATTAAACATTTATTACAAGACTCAACACTGACGATCTATGGTTCTAAATCTATCTTGGTCTTGCAGTCGGGGTTGCCATAAGACTGGTGTCCATGCCAAGGTGAGCGGTATGGGTGCTGAGTCCCGACGAGAGCAGGGGAACCATCATCCAGGTGACGACGTTCCGCACGCTCAGCCCGCAGCTGGGCGATCTCAGCACGAGCCCTACTCAGCTCGTCTAATGCATGGTCTAGCTCCGTGTTTAGCACGGCGACTAGGTTGACTGTGCTGCTCAACCTAGGATTGTCCTCACCGACAGGTGAAACAATCACGCCTCCTGTGCTGCCAGATGGACGACAGGGGTAATACTTCAGGTTGAGACCGTCGGCTACCCCACCGAAAACTGAGCAGTAGTGCGAAAGCGCACGCTGTGCGACATCTTGCATGGCCGCCTCAGCTGAGTCCCGCTCAGAGATGGAATAGTGCTCTGAGGAGATCTCCGCACCCAGAGACTGTTCTCCGGACGACGCACCAAGCAGGTCGCCTCCCAGCGGTCCGGGTAGACCCCGCGACTGTGCTGGAAGACCACACAGCGATACTCGATAGACCAAGTACGTCGGTCAAGTGCCCGACGTTGCAGGGTGTCGAGCACATCATGGAAGTGACACCCGTGAGCAGCGTCACGAGTGATGGGCCGAGCAACCCATCCTTCCAGCTCCTGGTCAGCAGAAAAGTCGGTGTCGTGGCTCGAGCTGCTGTCGCCACCTCCGTCGTCTGGGTCTCCTCCAGCAGCTACTCCAGAGGCTGGGGCGCTTAGTGGTGGTGCAGGGGGCGCCTACAGGGGGAGCACGGGGGAGCAGCTCCTCACAGACTCTATCTCCTGCTGGAGCAAGAAAGAAGAGCCCTGCTGCTCCTGTCATCGATGTTCCTGCTCCTCATGCAAGCGGTGGTGCAGCCTCTCCAAGTGGCTGGACTGACCGGTCACGGGACGGCGAAGCGGACGCTCCGCAAGATGGGAGGGTAAGAAGGGGATGACAGACTTCCGTGCAGTGTGTCTAAGACGAGCCATCTATAAAAGACACCGCAAACATAAGAGTGAGAACATAACTAGTATGACCAGCAAGTAATGAACCATAAATAAATGAAGGATTAGAATAAAACACAATTTTCAGCAAGGTATAATATATAGTAGAACATAGGTTTGGTCGATATGACCAACTTTTGAAGGGATACCAAAGTCAAGGCAGGGACAGAGGTCTATAATCCTTAGAACGACCATTCTACTCTAGGTTAGCGGTCCTACAGTCAGCACGGCTTTGATACCACTTATGTCACACCCGGTTTTAGAAGGCAAACCGAATGCGAACCATGTACGTGCCAGGATCAACAATTCACGTACACAGCAGTTACATAACATGGAATCATCACACAGTGCTCAATAGTATTAAAAAGGAAAATAATAGTCGATTACATCAAATGTCTGAGACATCCACATAGTCTTTACAATAAATCAAAGTGCGAAAACGAAACGTAGACAAAATGCGGCCTTCACAGGCAGCCGACTGGGGGTTGCCGCTAACCCACGCCCAGAACTCGTCGTAGTCTTGGAACTCCTGGTGGTCTCCTTCCACGGCTTCATCTTCTCCTCAGTAGTGGTTGCAATGCTGACAACCTGGGGATGGGGGGGTTTTGGTGTGTAGAGCAAGGGTGAGTACACAACAACATACTCAACAAGTATCCTGTTTGGCTGTAGTGGACTAGCTTTATGTGGGGGGTAAGTCAAGCAGTTGCTTTTAGTTGGTCAGATTATTATTACTAGTAGAGAAAGCCAAGTTTTAGAATTAACCCACGTTATTAACCCAAACATACTCCTTTCCAAATGGAAAAGAGTACCACTTACCATTACCAGATTCAATACCAAGAACCATCAATCTCATTGTCACCTGCAAATCCGAATATCTCTGATCAAGTACCACTAATCACTGGAGCTCCCTTGGCCGCTCATAACCACGAGCACGACTGATATATCAGTTTTCTAACACTATGCAGAGGTTGTGCACTTTACCCACAAGCCATGATTCCCTTTCTGCCCGGAGAGAGCTAATCCCCATTGACCACTACCTAGGTGGTCCAGCAGGGCATCACTACGTAGCCTTCACAAAGATTCCCCGAGGCTATAGCCGTCCGTTAGGTTTCCTAAATGCACCGCACTCCTCCCGAAGGGGGGAACCCAAGCTTGGCAGAGCGAGCCGCATACACCGAGCCCCATTAACAGCACGACGGCTAAGCGAACTACACCCCGGATCCTCTAATTATTCAGCTAAGGGCACCCCATTCCACCCTCATGGTTGCACTGTTTTCCCGGGCGGTCATCCAACGAATAGGTCCTTACGGAGAGGCACTCGAGAAACCGCTCGAGCCCCATTGAAGGCCACAAGTATAACATCATAATAAAAGGAGGGAAAACAGCGTATCATTGATAATTCTCATCATGTTCATTGATTAGAGTTGAAAAATAGCATAAGACTAAGCAATAATAATCCAACCCAGATAGGTAACAACGACATGGATAACAAAAGCTAGTCAATCCTTAGGTATAAATGTGTAATGCGGGAGGTGAATTAAAGAATGTATAGAACAGAGATAGGTCAAGGGACACTTGCCTCCACCAACCGACTGCTGCTCAGGGGCTTCTCCTGCTGGTTCTTCGGGCTCCTCAACCAGATCGTTCTCTATGCGAGCGCAAACATACATACATCCATCCATTCGAATTAGGAAACAAACAGTACACCATACAAGAGAACAGATAGATTAAATATGCATAGAGTATGACATACGATATTGTATTTGCCATGGCTAGAAAGAGAAGAAAGAAGGTCTCGCAGGGGTTAAAGCTATACTCGAGGCGTATTACGGGTAGACGCATAACTAGTCATTACGTGCTCTTATTCTACTTAGTTCCAATAACAAGGATTAGTCACATGCACTAATAGAATCATAACCATTTTCAATTGATCAACATTCAATAAGGTAGATGATTAACTACACGAATTAACTAACGTAACCGATTTCCAAATTGAGTTTCCATTTATCGAATTAAATAATGCAATCACTACGCATGGAATACACCGGGGGGGGGGGGTAGACGGGCACATCTAGGGGGGTAGACAAGCGCGTCGCGAACGTGACGGGGCGCTACGCGTCGCGCCGAGGGCACGACGAGCCACGCCAAAGCACCGTGCACCACGTGAGCACGTACGTGCAAGGCCGCACTAACGCGTCGCGAACGGGTCGCACACACGCCGGGGCCGAGCTGCGCACGCGTCGCTCTACGCAGGGGCACCACGGCCGCGCTAGCCGAAGCCGCGCCGGGCCAGGCCGGGGCCGCGCTGCGCAGGGGCGGGCGAGCCGAGGACGCCGGGCCGAGCGCCACGGCCGCGAACCGCGGGTGCGGCGAGCTCGCCGGGGGCACCGCGCGCTCCACGGGCCGCGCCGGGGCTCCGCGCGCACCACTGAGGCCGCACCAAGGGCCGGGACTGCGCGAGCGCCGCCGAGGCCGCGCCGGGAATGGGAGCCATGGCCACGCCACGACCACGCTGCGCCGAGCCGCAGGCCGCGTGAGCGTGCCGGCGAGCGCGCCGGGGCGAGAAGCCGCGCCGAGCAGGGGACAGGGCGGGGGAGCACGCTGGGCAGAGGCGGGTGCGACAGCGCCGGGCGGGGCGAGGCCGAGCCGCGGGGAGGGGGCTGGGCGCGCCACGACCACGCGCCATGGCCGCCATGGCCGAGCTCGACCGCGCGCCAAGGCCGGGCCACTGCGGGGATAGGCGGGGAGCCACGCCGGGGGGGAACGGGGCCACGCTGCTGGGACAGGGCGGGACGCCGAGGGCACAGGCCGTGCCGGACCGAGCGCCGCCGCGCGCAGGGAGGGGCCGGGGCGGGCGGACCCGGGCGCCGCGGCCGCGCCGGGGGCGAGGCTGGCGCGCCGCGACCGGGGCAGGTGTGAGTGGGGGGGCGCATCGGGCAGGGGCCGAGCGAGCTCGCCGGGGGGCGAGCACCGAGGGCGGGCGGGGCCGCGCAGGGCAGGCGAGCGCATGGAAGAGGGAGGGAGGGGAGAGAAGAGAGGAGGGGGAGGGGCTTACCGCGCGAGGGAGCGAGGCCGGCGGCGGTTCGGCGAGACGGGGCAGGGGAGCGGGGGCGAGCGAGCGCGGGGGGAGGAGAGAGAGAGGTTTTGGGGGAGGGGAGGGGTGACATGTGGGGCCCACGGGCAGGGGGAGTTAGCGGCGACGGTTTCCAACCGCCCACGCGCTGGGCGCGGCGTGGGGAGGGGCTGGGAGCGGCTGGGCCACGAGGCCGGCTGGGCCACGCGCCGGCTGGGCAGCGCTAGGGCCCACAACGGGGAGGGGAGGGGGGAAGGCCGGTTGGGCCGCGCTGGCCAGCTGGGCCGCGCGCGAGGGGAGGAGGGGAGCTAGGCTGAAAGGGGAGGAGGGGAGGAGAGAGGAAAAGAAAAGATTTTTCTTTTTTATTTTTCCTGTTTTAGCTCTAATTCACCACTAGAATGCATAATCCAC
This sequence comes from Zea mays, assembly GCF_902167145.1. Classification (NCBI taxonomy): domain Eukaryota; kingdom Viridiplantae; phylum Streptophyta; class Magnoliopsida; order Poales; family Poaceae; genus Zea; species Zea mays. The sequence goes on along the minus strand of NC_050100.1, from coordinate 131,270,880 downwards.
AAACCCTCACAATCAAACAACAAAATGCATGATTCGGCATGGTGCATCAAACACAAGATGGTATTTCTAGGGTTTACTTACACGAGATCTCAAGCCGAATCCTGTTGAGAAAAATCAAATGACCACCAAGATAGAAAATAAAATGACAACTGTGCAGCTCTCTGCAGGTATGGTAGACTGTCCGGCTATAAAGGCCGGATCATCTGCACAGGACACGGACTATCCGACCCCTGAGGCCGAACCATCCGCACTACACCAAGACACCTCCAACGATGTACCGACACCCATGGAGGAAGATGACCTGCAAGGAGAAGACCTGGTCGACTACGGAGCTACGCCAGAACACTTAGAAAATTAGGAAAAGCAAGGTGACGAATTGGTCAGGATCAGTATGACGCTCGATGGTGTTGGGACTGACAGTTCGATCAAAGCTAAAGGGGTCACGTTCATTGAGTCAACCATCGAGACCAAGGCCACTTTGTACCATCCTAGTAAGTGGCAAGATGCCTAAGAAAACCGATGTGATCACATCGAGTTAGTTGCTTTTGGTTTGCTCAGCTCCACCAAAAGGCAGGGGGGCATATGTTGAGCACCAATTTGAGCGCGGACGGTCCAGCCCTGAGGCCGGACGGTTCGCGGTCCGGACGGTCCGCGCCTGTGGGCCAGACGGTCCGCGCGTGCGCAGAGCAGATTAGGGTTCCAAGTTTTGTGCTGCGATTGTTAGCTAGATTCGTGGAATTAGCTCGGGAAATTAGTTTGTCAAGGGTCCAGCCCCCCTCCTCTATAAATAGAGAGGTATACGGCCAATTTGTAATCATCAATCGAATCAATAACACTTCTATTTCGAATTTATTTCCTAGGAGTAGTTCTAGTCTAGTTCTAGTTTAGCCTTCCAATCCCCAAATTCTTCGCTTCTCTTCGACTCTACGTCGATTAGAGGAGTCTAGGTCGGCCTACCGAGCCTAGACATCACCTAGGATCTCTCCTCCCCGATGGGGTCCCTCCCGAGAGCGAGATCCAGGCGCCGCCGGCGATCTTCCGCCGCCCCTGCGCACGCGCGGACCGTCCGGTCCCAGGGCACGGACCGTCCGGCCGTCAGGTAGGAACCCTAGCCTCGTGCCAGGCCACACACCGTTCGGCCTCTGGCCGTGGACCGTCCGCCCCTGTGCAGACAGCACTGCCGCTGGTTCGTGTTGAGTGATTGGTGCCCTAAAAAGGTGTCAACAGTTCGTTTACTCCATGTGGACTGAATCCCAAACTTAAAAACCAACACAAGCCAATAAAAAACACAATTAGGATGTTGGTTATTCAGAATTTTCTCTACATTATTTCTTCTCACACTAGTCAAAGATGGGACAGAATTTCTAGAACTACATTATTTCTGCAGAATTTGCTCTACACAAATGTGATCGGTGTGAATTGAACTCGGCAGCATTATTTCTACAGAATGTTCTCTATGAAACACATTTTTTTCACAAACCTGAACATAGAGCAGTAGTATAATCATAGAGCATATCACTATGTCTCTCTAGAAATTTAAGCATGCATGTAATTTGATTATCAATATACATCTCTTTTTCAAAATGATCATATTTTTGATCCAGAACAAATAAAAAACACAAAACAAATTCAGCATTCAATGATCAAATATTTCTGAAACGGCAACATGTTGCCTTCAAACGGTACCAACATCAAACCTAAAGATGCATCAACTATTAGGATGTTACTTGACTTTCTCATTTTTGGACCCTAGAACAAAATTAGTCAAATTAATAAATATGCACAATAAACCAAAGCAAACTACATTATTAGAAATGAATGTGAGGCAATAACACATGAATAGATGGACAATTCACAGTTCAAATTGACTATACTACTGAATTTAGTAAATTCACACATGCTTGTATCATATGACTAGAAATAATTCGAGAGCAGGACATAGACCTACATCCTAACATACATTGGCATATATTCTTTCGGACTCGAACTAGTTAATACTTTGGATATGAATTTAGAGAAAAGAGTAGCTAAAGCGTTTCTAGTTAGAACAGAGAGAGTAGTCAACAATAGGATAAATTATTAGCCCCATATGCTCTTATATCATATACAATAAAACATGACAGGTGTGATGCCAAGATCTAGAAAGATGCATGGGAAAGAAACAAAGTTAGCAAGCACACATAATGTCTTAGACGATTATATATACATTGTCATCTTGTCATGTCCTATTCATCTCCCTATAATTAATGAAGAAACACGCCGTGATGTCCTATTCATCCTTAGTATTCACCTTTTGGTTATAGAAATTCCAAAAAACAAAGTCAGCAAACACACTGAACTGCATATTATTTACTAAACCATAATTCTGCATACATACACTTTCTAATGTAGTTTCTACTAAATCCCCTCTCCCTATCCCCCTCCTGCACAGGGTTGGGTATCGAGCTAGCTCGACTCGGCTCGGTTCGACTCGAGTTGGCTCGTTATGATAACGAGTTAGCTCGACTCGACTTGTTATGATAATGAGCTAGAGATGCTGCTCGGCTCAGCTCGTTTGGTAACTTGGTCTGACTCGATTAACTCGTGAGCTAGCTCATTATCAAAGTTCTTAGGCGGACACGAATGACCTTTGTGACCATCTGGTTCATGGGCTTCCATGGCGGCAAGCCACCGACCAGCGATGGGCAAGTGGGTGCCGGACAGCCGAACAGGGCGAGGGTGCCATCGGGGAAGACGGTGAAGATCGGACAACCGAACAAGGTGAGGGCGCTGGACGGTCGGAGTGCTGGACTGCTGAAGTCTCGGGCGCGGACAACGCGGAGTGCTTAAGACCGGTGCGGCGGTGCCTCCAGCCTGCTCTGCTCCACGCCTCCATGGACCACGCGCGACACTAGGGTTTCTGTTTTGGGGAGAGAGAGAGAGGGAGAGACCGAGAGGGTGAGGGAGGGAGACTGGCGGCGAACTGCCTGCAGCCGCCCGTGACCGAGAGGCTGACCGTGAGGGGCTGAGACGCTGAGCACTTCGGTGTGTGGTCGTGTGGGCCGTGTCTTGTTTCCTATGGGCTGCCTTGTGGGCTGCTCCATATGGGGCTGGGCTGGACCATTGCAGTGATGTACAACTCGTTTGGCTCGCGAGTAACTCTTGGGCCAGCTCGAGTTTGGCTCGTTAAAAACCAAGTTAAATTCTTAGCTCAGCTCGTGACTCATTTTCAACGATCCGAGTCGAGTCGAGTCACTAATGAGTTGAGTCGAGCGAGTTACCGAGTCACGAGTTTTTTGTCCAGCCCTACTCCGGCCTCACGAGATTTGATACACGCATGCAAATTTAGTAGTATAAACTTATGCATTGTTCAGATGACAATTCAAAGAATTTCAGTTTTAAAAAAAAACAAATTGACTATACTTAGTGTTTGGGGCCTTCTTCTTCTGAAGGTCCTCAAAAACATGGCTAACCATTTGTTTTCAACATACTATTAAACATTACAGGAGCTTCATCACCAGAAAAGCTTCATAACATAAGAGAAGTACGACGAAGCAAGCTTCATCAAACAAGCTTCATCACAGTGAAATAGGGAGACGACATAGGGAGGTGTGTCCCGGTCATTAAATAGAAATAATGATACTATCCTTGTGGCATTTGTAAACCCTGTATGTAACTGTTGAAGGTATGAATGTAATAACACACGAAGCTTTACAAATGTTTATAAATAGATGAACAATACCCCCGTACTCGGGACACTGGATTGTAATTGCCCTTGCGTCATTACCTTCAAACAAGCCGAAGGTATCATCGTAATACAATCTCTGAAGATATATTTATATTCATCATGAAATGAATACATGGCATGAAATTACATCGAGTATATTTTTATATTTGTGGATAATGTAAACTTGTTATTTATGACCTTCGTCTAAGATTTATTATACCTAAGAGGGATTAATGCTTCAGAGGACGAAGGTCTTTAACCTATAACAAGTGTGTTGCCTTGTTCTTGATTCACAACAGTTGAGAACAAGTGAACAACATTGGCGCCCACCTCTGGTGAACTCGAACGACCACCTTCGACAACAAGAACTCGAACAACTACCTTTGCCATGCCGCTGAAGAAGGCAGTTGTCACACCCGGTTTTAAGGGCAAAACCGAATGCATAGCATATGTGTGCCAGGATCTATTTCCATACATATGTTGACGTCGCAAGTGTAATATATCAAAAGAATAATGCATAAACGCATAAAAAAAGATTATATTAACGTATTACACTTCGAACAGACATAATGCACTAACCTTTATTCATCAAAGTACAGCGAAACATGGACATCCTTCCACGGGAAGATGACCAGGGGAATCACTAGACTAGCATCCATCAATTTCACCATCATAATTGTCACATCCGGTTTTAGAAGGCAAACCGAATACGAACCATGTACGTGCTAGGATCAGAAACTCACATACACAGTGATTACATAATTGGACATCATCACACATTGCTCAAAGTAAATAGCAGAAAAGTACCTTTATTACATCAAGATGTCCAAGACATCCACAGAGTCTAATACATATCATAGTCATTAATATCATCAAAGTGCGGAAATACGTAATGTAGAAGATAAGGCCTACACAGGCAACTGACTGGGGGTTTGCCACTAAGAAAAACTAGAACTCATCGTAGTCCTAGAACTCCTCAAAGTTCTCCATGTTGCTAGCATCTCCTCCTGAGCACTGAATACAGTGGGGACAACCTGGGGTGGGGGTGGTTTGTAAAGCAAGGGTGAGTACACATCAACGTACTCAACAAATGTCCCGTTTGGCTAAAGTGGTCTAGCTGTATGTTGAGTTAAGGTTAAGCAATTGCTTTTAGTTGGTCAAGTATTTATTACTATTAATAGAGCCAAGTTTTAGTAATAAACCCAGTTATTACCCAAATGTACTCCCTCCAAGAGGAAATACCAGAGATCATAATTATACCATCATTATTAACCATCACCATAAAAGTAACCAAAGTTCTTCTAATCAATGAGGATCCCAAGGCCATTCTTAACCGTGAGCTCGACAGATATACCAGTTTCTAACAATCTGTAGAGCTTGCACACTTTACCCACGAGACGTGATCCCTTTCCAGCCTGGGCTGTACAGACCTGATCTTCACTACCGAGGTGAATGGCCAAGGATACACTACGTAGCTTTTACAAAGACTCCCTTGGTGCATAGCTGCTCGTTTGGTTTCGCCAGTCGTACAAACGCAGTACACCTCCCCAAGGTGGGTGACTAACAAAACCAAATCGAATGAACCTCTACACCCCCTTGGCAGAGCGAGCACTATGCCCCAGGCCCCCATTGACGGCCCTCAGGCAAAGCCAACTACACCCCCAGGTTCATCTAATTAATCAGCTAAGGATGTCCCATTCCACCCTCATGGTTGCACTATTATCCCATGTGGTCACTCAACGAATAGGTCCTTACGGAGAGGTACTCAGGAAAATGGCCTGAGTCCCCTAAATTATCACAAGATCATCATGGGGATAACATCATCGTATCATAAATATTCACATCATGTTCATTGATTAAGTTAAAGCAACAGCATAAGCTAACCATAATTAACCCAAAAGGTAAACAATGATAAGTAAATACAGACTAGTCAATCCTTAGGGTTCAATAATGTAATGCGGGACAGTGAATTATAGAGTAAGTAGGACATAATAGGTCAAAAGACACTTGCCTTCACCAGGTTGTTGCTTAGGGAGATCTTCGGCAACACACTAAGGAACCACGGGTTGCTCGTTGTCTAAATAAAGCAATCATACATTCAATACATTTGGATAAGAACAAATGAACAATACATCAAACATATGAAACAAAGTGGACACAAGTTTGATAGGACATTACAAACTCAAAAGATAAACCTAAGTGCTAGGGATCAGTACATTTAGAGGATAATGATTCCCTGGTCATTATGGATTATATAATTAAATGCCACTAATTTTAGTGAGACACAAAATTATACCAGGGATCAATTCATACATAGCATTTTATTAATCTAATAAAATTAAACATCTAAGTACCATTAGGGTTTCCTTTTTTATTTATTTTATTAAGCAAATAAAATATTACCTAAACTAACCTATCGCTTAGACATAAAATTAAAGTGCACAGACTGTGAATGAACATAATTTATTTGAACAGAGAATATTCCTATGAACATTTTGCAATTTGAATCACTAAATTTGGAGTTCATATGAAAAAGATATGAAATAAACAAGTTTTGAAGTTTGAAATACAAAATTAAGTCCAAATCTGTGATTATTTAAAAGGACAGGGGTCTGTTTATAAAAAACCAGGGGCATGCGCGCAAAACCTAAGGATGGTGAAAGTCGCCTAGAGGGGGGTGAATAGGCGTAATCTGAAATTTATAACTTTAAACATACTACAAGCCGGGGTTAGCATTAGAACTTAAATCAAGTCCGGGAGAGAGGGGGAAAACAAATCAAATGGAAATCAAGCGAATGGACACGGTGATTTATTTTATCGAGGTTCGGTTCCAAAGAACCTAGTCCCCGTTGAGGTGGTCACAAAGACCGGGTCTCTTTCAACCCTTTCCCTCTCTTAAACGGTCACTTAGACCGAGTGAGCCTTCTTCCTTAATCTCACGGGTCACTTAGACCCCGCAAGGACCACCACACAATTGGTGTCTCTTCCTTGCTTACAAAGTACTTGAGAGTAAGAATTGAAAAGAAAAAGAAGGCCAAGCCAATCAAACAAGAGCAACAAAGGAACACATGAGATCCTCTCACAAGTCCTAATGTACTAGAGTTGATTTGGTGACTTTGAGTGGATCTATCACTTTGATTGTGTCTTGGAGTGGAGTCTATTGCTCTTGTATTGAATGCAATGTTCAGAATGCTTGGGTGCTTGGAGTTGTGGTGGTTGGGGGGTATTTATAGCCCTCAACCACCAAATGGCCGTTGGGGAAGGCTGATGTCGATGGGTGCACCGGACAGTCCGGTGCGCCACCGGACAGGCACTGTAGGCTGTTCGGTGCACCGCCACATCACCCAACCATTAGGGTTCAGGAGCAGTTGACCATTGGAGGCTTTGTCCTCTTGCGGCACCGGACAGTCCGGTGCCACACCGGACATGTCATGTTCACTGTCCGGTGCGCCTCTGACTTCTAACGCGCACTGTTACACACTGTAGCCTTTGCAGAGTCGACCGTTGTGCGAGTTAGCCGTTGCTCCGCTGGTGCACCGGATAGTCCGGTGGCACACCGGACAGTCCGGTGAATTATAGCAGAGTGCGCCTGTTGAAACCTGAGAGTGGCTGGTTTATCTTCGTACGGACATGGTGCACCAGACACTGTCCGGTGGCACAAACCAATTAATTGTGGAAAAGGTTAACCCTGTTTCCCTTTCAATCTCCCCCTTTTTGGTTATTAATGCCAACACAAACCAAAGCAAATATATAAAGTGCAGAAATGAACTAGTTTGCATAAGGTGAGTGCATAGGTTACTTGGAATTAAACCAATTGATAAACTCACTAGATATGATTGGATTGCTTTCTTTTATTTAATATTTTGGACCACATTTGCACCACTTGTTTTGTTTTTGCAAATCTTTTGGAAGATCTTTTCAAAGTTTTTTTTTGCAAATAGTCAAAGGTATATGAATAAGATTGCAAGAAGCATTTTCAAGATTTGAAATTTCTCCCCCTGTTTCAAATGCTTTTCCTTTGACTAAACAAAACTCCCCTGAATGAAATTCCCCTCTTAGTTTTCAAGAGGGTTTTAATGGATATCAATTTTGAAAATCTATCTTTAAATATACCAATTGAAAGTAAACATCTAAATTGAAGAGATTGTCATAATAAGATACCAATTGAAGTTTAAAACAGTATCACTTGAGATTTTGCTTTCTCAAGATAAGGATATCAATTGATATATTGTCATGACATAAATACCAATGAAAAATATCAAATAAAGCTTCATTTGTGATACCAATTGAAAAAACAAACATTTGTGAAAACCAAATAAATCTTCATTTCAAAAATTTTGAAATTGGTGGTGCGGTCCTTTTGCTTTGGGCTTAATATTTTCTCCCCCTTTGGCATTAATCGCCAAAAACGGAGACATTGAGAGCCCCTTTTTTATTTTCTCCCCATTGGTACAAGTAAGTAAGAGTGAAGGATTATACCAATTTGGAGTGTTGTGGAGTGATGGCGAAGGGTAAATGATACCATTAGAATGGAGTGGAAGCCTTGTCTTCGCCGAAGACTCCATTTCCCTTTCAATTTATGACTTAGTATAGAAATATACTTGAAAACACATTAGTCATAGCCTTGGTACATAAATAATACGCATATGTACCAAATGAAGAGATATGATCAAAGGTATATAAATGAGCTATGTGTGCAATGTTTCAATCAAAATTCCGAGAATCAAGTATATTTAGCTCATTCCTAAGTTTGCTAAAGGTTTTCTCATTTAATGGCTTGGTAAAGATATTGGCTAATTGATCTTTGGTGTTGACATAAGCTATTTCGATATCCCCCCTTTGTTGGTGATCCCTCAGAAAGTGATACCGAATGTCTATGTGCTTAGTGCGGCTGTGTTCAACGGGATTATCCGCCATGCGGATTGCACTCTCATTATCACATAGGAGAGGGACTTTGCCCAATTTGTTGCCATAGTCCCTTATGGTTTGCCTCATCCAAAGAAATTGCGCACAACAATGACCTGCGACTAGGGATGAAAACAGTTTCGGAATTTTTCGGAATTCCGGAAACCGATTTCGAAAATTTTCGATCGGATTCACCGGTAACGGTATTTTTCGGAAACGGAATCGGTTTTCGAAATTTTCTATCGGAATCGGTATCGGAATCGGCGTGGTGTTTTACCGACCGTTTCCATCGGTTACCGGTTTTTGTCGGAAATTACCGGATTTGTGTCTCGGAATTTTCCGGAATTGTGTCTCGGAATTTTTTCGGATTTTTTTTCGGAATTTTCCAGCATGTGATTTTTTCGCATCGCCTGTACATTTCTGGATAAGGATTGCTTATTTTTGTATTTTTTGGACGCTTTAAGATTTTTTTGGGGTTAGATGGTGTTGGAAGGCAATTGAGATTAACGATTTGGTCTCTCGAACGAATCCATCATTTTCTATGCACATGTTATGTATTAGTAATATATAATGATAGAGAGCCGACAGTCTGTCTTTTTCACACACTAGATTTTAGGGTTTTCCTGTGAGGCTATGAAAAAACTCTTTATGTGAGGAAAAAATATTTCATGAGTAAGCATGCCATGTCAACTAAATCGAGTGGATATTGTGAATTGTGAACTTTGAGTCTGTGAACTTGTGATCTTTATGAACTTGTTATATTGTGAACTTGTGATCTTTGTAAACTTTTTATATTATAAATTTGTGATCCTTGTGAACTTGTTATATCATGAATTGTGAACTTGTGGTTTTTGTGATCTTTTGTCAATTTTGTTTTATTGTGAAGTTTGATACGTTTACCGATCGTATTTTAGATTTCGACCGTTACCGATGTATTTTCCGCACCGAACTTTCGTTTCCGATGTTTCCGAAATACCGATATCGTTTCCGTTTCCGGAGTTATCGTTTCCGATTTTGTTTCCGATAAAAAATATGAAAACAGTAATGGTTTTAGTGTTTACCGACCGTTTCCGACCGTTTTCATCCCTACCTGCGACAATGTACTCGGCTTCAGCGGTGGAAAGAGCTACTGAGTTTTGTTTCTTTGAAGCCCATGACACCAGGGATCTCCCTAGAAACTGAAAATCCCTGATGTGCTTTTCCTATCAATTTTACACCCTGCCCAATCAGCATCGGAATATCCTATTAAATCAAAAGTAGATCCCTTGGGGGTACCAAAGTCCAAACTTAGGAGTGTATACTAAGTATCTCATGATTCTCTTCACGGCCCTAAGGTGGACTTCCTTAGGATCGGCTTGGAACCTTGCACACATGCATACGAAAAGCATAATATCCGGTCAAGAGGCACATAAATAGAGTAAATATCCTATCATCGACTGGTATACCTTTTGATCTACGGATTTACCTCCCGTGTCGAGGTCGACATGCCCGTTGGCTCCCATGGGTGTCTTTATGGGTTTGCCATCCTTCATGCCAAATTTCGTAAGAATGTCTTGAATGTACTTTGTTTGGCTGATGAAGGTGCCCTCTTGGAGTTGCTTGATTTGAAATCCAAGGAAATACTTCAACTCCCCCATCATAGACATCTTGAATTTCTGAATCATGATCCTACTAAACTCTTCACAAGTTGATTTGTTAGTAGACCCAAATATAATATCATCAACATAAATTTGGCATACAAACAAATCTTTTGCAACAGTTTTAGTAAAGAGAGTAGGATCGGCTTTGCCGACTTTGAAGCCATTAGTGATAAGAAAATCTCGCAGGCATTCATACCATGCTCTTGGGGCTTGATTGAGCCCATAAAGCACCTTTGAGAGTTTGTATACATGGTTAGGGTACTCACTATCTTCAAAGCCGGGAGGTTGCTCAACATAGACCTCTTCCTTGATTGGTCCATTGAGGAAGGCACTTTTCACGTCCATTTGATAAAGCTTAAAGCCATGGCAAGTAGCATAGGCAAGTAATATACGAATTGACTCAAGCCTAGCTACGGGTGCATAAGTTTCATCAAAGTCCAAACCTTCGACCTGTGAATAATCTTTGGCTACAAGTCGGGCTTTGTTTCTTGTCACCACACCATGCTCATCTTGCTTGTTGCGGAATACCCATTTGGTACCTACAACATTTTGATTAGGACATGGAACTAAATGTCATACCTCGTTCCTCGTGAAGTTGTTGAGCTCCTCTTGCATTGCCAGCACCCAATCAGGATCTCTTAGTGCATCCTCAATCCTGTATGGCTCAATAGAGGACACAAAAGAGTAATGTTCACAAAAATGAGCAACCCGAGATCTAGTGGTTATCCCCTTATGGATGTCACCAAGGATGGAGTTGACTGGGTGATCTCTTTGAATTGCTTGGTGGACTCTTGGGTGTGGCGGTCTTTGACCCTGAATTTCTTGATCATCTTTCTTGTCTTCATTCTCTTCATCTCCCCCTTGATCATTGTCCACCTCTTGAGGTGGCTCATCCTCTTGATCTTCATTTTCATATTGAGCCTGATCCTCATCTTGAGTTGGTGGAGATGCTTGATTGGAAGATGACGGTTGATCTTGTGCTTGTGTGGGCTCTTCGGATTCCTTAGGGCACACATCCCCAATGAACATGTTCCTTAGCGCGACGCACGGAGCCTCTTCATCATCTAATTCATCAAGATCAACTTGCTCCACTTGGGAGCCATTAGTCTCATCAAACACAACGTCACAAGAAACCTCATCTAATCCAGTGGATTTGTTGCAGACTCTATATGCCCTTGTGTTTGAGTCATATCCTAGTAAAAAGCCTTCTACAGCCTTAGGAGCAAATTTAGATTTTCTTCCTCTTTTAATAAGAATAAAGCATTTGCTACTAAAGACTCTAAAATATGAAACATTTGGCTTTTTACCGGTGAGGAGTTCATATGATGTCTTCTTGAGGATTTGGTGAAGGTAGAGCCAGTTGATGGAGTAGCAGGCGGTGTTAATCGCCTCAGCCCAAAATCGGTCCAGCGTCTTGTACTCATCAAGCATGGTCCTTGCCATGTCCAGTAGAGTTCTATTCTTCCTCTCCACTACACCATTTTGTTGAGGTGTGTAGGGAGAAGAGAACTCATGCTTGATGCCCTTTTCCTCAAGAAAACCTTCGATTTGAGAGTTCTTGAACTCCGTCCCATTGTCGCTTCTTATCTTTTTTATCCTTAATCCGAACTCGTTTTGAGCTCGTCTTAAGAATCCCTTTAAGGTCTCTTGGGTTTGTGATTTTTCCTGCAAAAAGAATATCCAAGTGAAGTGAGAAAAATCATCCACAATAACAAGACAGTACTTACCCCCGCCGATGCTTATGTAAGCGATCGGGCTGAATAAATCCATGTGGAGTAGCTCGAGCGGCCTGTCAGTCGTCATGATGTTCTTGTGTGGATGATGGGCGCCAACTTGCTTTCCTGCTTGGCGTGCGCTACAAACCCTATCTTTCTCAAAATGAACATTTGTTAGTCCCAAAATGTGTTCTCCCTTTAGAAGCTTGTGAAGATTCTTCATTCCAACATGGGCTTGTCGGCGATGCCAGAGCAAACCCATATTAGTCTTAGCAATTAAACAAGTGCTGATTTCAGCTGTATTTTCATTAAAATCAACTAAATATAGCTGACCCTCTAACACTCCCTTAAATGCTATTGAATCGTCACTTCTTCTAAAGACAATAACACCTCCATCTGAAAAGAGACAGTTGTAGCCTATTTTGCATAATTGAGAAACAAAAAGCAAATTGTAATCTAAAGAATCTACAAGAAAAACATTGGAAATGGAATGGTAAGGAGATATAGCTATTTTACCCAGTCCTTTGACCAAACCTTGATTTCCATCCCCGAATGTAATAGCTCTTTGGGGATCTTCGTTTTCCTCATAGGAGGAGAACATCCTTTTCTCCCCTGTCATGTGGTTTATACATCCGCTATCAATTATCCAACTTGAACCCCCGGATGCATAAACCTGCAAAACAATTTAGGCCTTGTTCTTAGGTACCCAAACGGTCTTGGGTCCTTTCACATTAGAAACAAGCACCTTGGGTACCCAAACACAAGTTTTTGAGCCCTTGTGTTTGCCCCCAACATATTTGGCAACTACTTTGCATGATTTGTTAGTAAGCACATATGATGCATCAAAAGTCTTAAATAAAATGTTAGGCTCATTTGATGCAGCAGGAGTTTACTTTTTAGGCATTTTAACATGTGTATAATGGCTAGAGCTAGAAGCCTCATTTTTATACATAAAAGCATGATGAGAAACAGTGTGAGGTTTTCTAGCATGAATTATCCTAATTTTGTGTTCAGGATAATTAGCAGGATATAAAATGTAGCCCTCATTATCCTGTACCATGGGAGCCTTGCCCTTAACAAAGTTGGACAATCTCTTAGAGGCATTAAGCTTGACATTGCTTCCATGTTGGAAACCAATGCCATCCTTAATGCCAAGGCGTCTCCCATTATAGAGCATGCTTCTAGCAAATTTAAACTTTTCATTTTCAATTTCATGCTCATTGATTTTAGCAGTTAATTGAGCTATATGATCATTTTGTTTAATTAGAGCAAGGTGATAATTTATAGCATTAACGTTAATATCTCTACATCTAGTACAAATAGAAACATGCTCGACAGTAGATGTAGAGGGTTTGCAAGTATTTAATTCATCTATCTTAGATTTTAACATGGCATTTTCATCTCTAAGACATGAAATAGAATCATTGCAAACATTCAATTCTTCAATCTTGGAAACCAAACTAGCATTGTCATTTCTAAGACTGGAAATTGAATCATGACAAACATTTAATTCTTTAACCTTAGAAATTAAGCTAGCATTTTTCTACTTCCTGAGCATAAGCATTTTCCACTTTAACATGTTTTTTGTTTTCTTTAATAAGGAAGTCCTCTTGGCTTTTCAAGAGATCATCCTTCTCATGAATGCCTTCTATTAATTCATTTAATTTTTCCTTTTGTTTCATGTTGAGGTCGGCAAAAAGAGTAAGTAAATCATCTTTGTCTTCACTAGAGCTACCCTCATCACTAGATGTTGTATATTTGGGAGTGGCTCTAGATTGTACCTTCTTTTTCTTGCCATCCTTAGCCATGAAACATTTGTGGCCGACGTTGGGGAAGAGGAGTCCCTTGATGACGGCGATGTTGGCAGCGTCCTCGTTGGAGGAGGAGTCGGTGGAGCTCTCGTCGGAGTCCCATTCTCGACACACGTGGGCATCGTCGCCCTTCCTTTTGTAGTACCTCTTCTTCTCCTTCTTCTTCACTTTCTTGTCGACTTCCCTGTCACTATCACTTGAAATTGTACATTTAGCAATAAAATGACCGGGTTTACCACATTTGTAGCACACCCTTTTGGAGCGGGGTTTTGTAGTCCTTCCCCCTCCTATGCTTGAGGATTTGGCGGAAGCTCTTGATGATGAGCGCCATTTCCTCGTTGTCGAGCTTGGAGGCGTCGATTGGAAGCCTACTCGATGTAGACTCCTCTTTCTTCTCTTCCGTTGCTTTGAATGCGACGGGTTGCACCTCGGGTGTGGAGGTGGTGCCTTGCTCCAAGTTGACGATGTGTTTGGAGTCTTTGATCATAAGTTCAAAGCTCACCAACTTTCCAATCACTTCCTCGGGAGACATTAGTTTATATCTAGGATCCCCACGTATTAATTGAACTTGAGTAGGATTGCGAAAAACAAGGGATCTTAGAATAACCTTGACCATTTCATGGTCATCCCACTTGGTGCTCCCGAGGTTGCACACTTGGTTGACCAAGGTCTTGAGCCGGTTGTACATCGCTTGTGGCTCCTCTCCCTTGTTGAGGACGAATCGACCGAGTTCTCCCTCGATCGTTTCATGCTTGGTGATCTTGGTCACCTCGTCCCCTTCGTGCGCCATCTTGAGAACGTCCCAAATCTCTTTGGCACTCTTTAACCCTTGCACCTTATTATACTCCTCTCGACACAAGGAGGCGAGGAGTATAGTTGTGGCTTGGGAGTTAAAGTGCCTAATTTGGGCGACCTCGTCCGAGTCATAGCCTTCGTCCCCTACCTTAGGTACCTGCGCTCCAAACTCAACAATGTCCCAAATGCTTGCGTGGAGTGAGGTTAGGTGATGCCTCATTTTATCACTCCACATACAATAATCCTCACCATCAAAATATGGTGGTTTGCCTAAGGGAACAAAAAGTAGAGGAGCACGCTTAGAAATACGGGGATAGCGAAGGGCCATCTTACTATACTTCTTGCGCTTATGGTGCTTAGAAGCGACGTATGCCTTAGAGCTTGATGAGGAGGGCGACGATGAGTCGGTCTCGTAGTAGACCACCTTCTTCATCTTCTTTTTCCTGCCGTCACTCCGATGCGACTTGATGGAGGGAGGGGATCCCTCCTTGGCTTTGTTGCCGGACTCCCTTGATAGAGCCTTCCCAAGGCTTGTGGGCTTGTCGCCGGTTTTCGATCTCCCTCTTGGCGTGATCTACCGACATCACTTCGACTTGTTAGACACTAATGAAGCACCAGGCTCTGATACCAATTGAAAGTCGCCTAGAGGGGGGTAAATAGGCGTAATCTGAAATTTATAACTTTAAACACACACTACAAGTCGGGGTTAGCGTTAGAACTTAAATCAAGTCCAGGAGAGAGGGGGAAAACAAATCAAATGGAAATCAAGCGAATGGACATGGTGATTTGTTTTACCGAAGTTCGGTTCCAAAGAACCTAGTCCCTGTTGAGGTGGTCACAAAGACCGGGTCTCTTTCAACCCTTTCCCTCTCTCAAACGGTCACTTAGACCGAGTGAGCCTTATTCCTTAATCTCACGGGTCACTTAGACCCCGCAAGGACCACCACACAATTGGTGTCTCTTGTCTTGCTTACAAAGCACTTGAGAGTAAGAATTGAAAAGAAAAAGAAGGCCAAGCCAAGCAAACAAGAGCAACAAAGGAACACAAGAGATCCTCTCCCAAGTCCTAATGTACTAGAGTTGATTTGGTGACTTTGAGTGGATCGATCGCTTTGATTGTGTCTTGGAGTGGAGTCTATTGCTCTTGTATTGAATGCAATGTTCAGAATGCTTGGGTGCTTGGAGTTGTGGTGGTTGGGGGGTATTTATAGCCCTCAATCACCAAATGGCCGTTGGGGAAGACTGCTGTCGATGGGCTCATCGGACAGTCCGGTGCGCCACCGGACAGGCACTGTAGGCTGTCCGGTGCGCCGCCACGTCACCCAATCGTTAGGGTTCGGGAGTAGTTGACCGTTGGAGGCTTTGTCCTCTTGCGGCACCGGACAGTCTTATGCCACACCAGACAGGTCATGTTCATTGTCCGGTGCGCCTTTGCAGAGTCGACCGTTGCGCGAGTTAGCCATTGCTCTGTTGGTGCACCGGACAGTCCGGTGAATTGTAGCGGAGTGCACCTGTTGAAACCCGAGAGTGGCTGGTTTACCTTCGTACGGACATGGTGCACCGGACACTGTCCGGTGCGCCAGTCCATAGCACACTCAAGTTTCTTTGCTCCTTTGAATTTGATCCCTAACTTGAATATTTATTGGTTTGTGTTGAACCTTTGTGCACCTGTAGAACATGTATTCTAGAGCAAGATAGTTAGTCCATATATTTGTGTTGGGCATTCAACCACCAAAATTAATTGTGGAAAAGGTTAACCATGTTTCCCTTTCAGACGACATGTTCTATTACCCGGGAACTAAGGGTCTCTTAAGCAAAACTGCCGTGTGAAGGGATATCGGACAGTCTCGACCGCTCGATCACAGATGAACAGCTGAGATCAGATCCACGGATGAGCATGCGTGCGCGCGGGCGGGCGTACGCTGACAGGCGGGCTGGTGGTGTCAGCGACCTAGGGGGTAGGGCTGACAGATCAGGCCCCAACGATAGAGCGTGGGTGAGGGGATCAGATCTGGGCGGCTTGGTTTGCATCAGATAGTTGAGGTTAGCTCTGTTCCAATTAAATCCAGATCGTCAGATCTCGGATGGACGCCCAAGATCCAACGGCCGGCGACCGGTCATGGGTGAGGTGGCGCCGCTCGACCTCGTGGCGAGGTCTCGCTGGAGTCGAGGGGGACGGCCACGACGGGGCTCTTGGGGCTTGAGGAAATACTCAGGCGCGTTCATGGAGACATGGCGAGCTCGACCGTGGGCACCATGCCGACGCAGGAGCACCGGAGGGCGCAGAACACAGCGGGGTGGATCAATGGCGGCGCGGATCAACTCCAACGAGCAATTACGTGGACACTAGGGCAGTAACAGGCCAAAAAGGGCATGGGAAGGTTGCTCACCTCGAGTGCAGAGTCAGGGGCGCTTGAGCGATGGCGGGAACACGGGGAAGCCTTGGTTCGACGGTGGCGGACTCCGGTTGCATGGGGAAGTCTCCGGTGAGCGCGGACCGGACGAACCAGAGGGGTTAGGGGCAAACCGAGGGGTGTCCCGAGTTGCTGACGACGAGGCGGAACTCACTGAGGCAACCGGCGCGGCAATGGCTGGACGACGACCGTAGAATGGGCGTGAGACCACGGTGAGCGACGACGGAACTCCCTAGGCGTGCGCGTGGTGCGAGGCGAGTGCTGAGGGCTGAGGGCTGCGAGTGCACGAGTGAGGGAAGAGGAGGGCGAGCGGGTGCTGGGCAGTTAGAAAAAGGACGAGGCGGGGACGGGTGCGGCCACGACGTGTGTCGTGGGCGCGGAGTCCACGACGACGCGGGGGTCGTGTGCGGGCGGTTCGTAGGGGAAGGGTCTAAAAGATAGGACCCATCAGTCAGCGAGGGCGGACGAGTGAACGGGCGGCCGGGCTGGCAAGCGGGACCCGTGGGACAGTGAGAGAAGTTGCGCGTGCGCGGATGAGGTCGGCGCCGACAGGTCGGCCCCACTGGGCAGCGGGCGAGAGAGAGAAGAGAGCGTGCGGGACCGGGCTGGCGCCAAGAGGTGGGGACCACCTGTCAGAGGGAGGCAGGCGCGCGCGCGGGGCTTAAGTGGGCCGAGTTGGGCTGCTCGGGCTGAAATGGCTTTTCCTTTTTTCCAGGGATTTTCCAATTGCTTTTCTATTTTTTTCTAGGGTTTTCAATCCAAATTCAAACCAAATTTCAAATTTAAACTAATTCAAACATGTGCAACAATTCAAAGAATATTTTAAGCTCAGCATGATGCAACATTTTATGACTCATATTGTTTTGACAAAATAAATAAATAACCCCTCTCCAAATTAACTTAATCCGACTCAAAGAGAGAGAGAGAGATACAAGAGAGAGAGACAAAAGTAACACCTGAATTTGGTAGATATTTAGAAAGAAATTTTATACCCCCAAATTTAGGGTGTTACAATAATCTTCATCTGTAAACTTCTGATCAAAATTAAGCAAGGGTGAGCTCACTTATGGTCAGGGCTCAGCTAGTGGGGTGAAAATGCAAGGTAACAAGGTAAGGCTAAAGTTTTAATGCGGTTAGCATTTTAGTTGGTCAACATTTTATTATCAACACCTGATTACTATGTATAAATATATATCAAGCCCATATTAAGCATAATCAATATTCATCAGCATATATATCATCAGCATAAAGCTCAACCTCTTGAGCAAACAACTTAAGCATATCGCTTAAACAAACCGATCACGATTTATTTTCATCTTCAAGTTCAATTATCATGTGAGGGTCCAGGCTGCTCGTTACCGTGAGCACGGTCGATATATCAGTTTTACACTCTACAGAGGTGGCACAACTTTACCCATGAGTCGTGATTCCCTTCTAGCCCGGGTTTGCAAGTCCCGTATTCACTTCCAAAGTGACTGGCTAGGGTCTCACTACGAGGTTTTTCCCTAGAGTCCTCACTATGGAGATGTTGGAAATGGTCAAACTGCATAGAGCACATCTGACGTAACCCAACTTATAGTCCAGCTATAGGGTAAAGCTTGGGAACTATGCCCATATCCAATCTGCTCGAGTCAGAAATATAAGCGCTTGCCAGATGCCCCCGTTCGAGTCGACCAAGACCAGCACCCAACATAAGACTTCTCTAGTTATTTAGCCAAGGGCGTCCCATACAACCCTCATGGTAGCACTGTTTTCCTGGGTGGTCACTCTATGTTCCAATTAAATCATATGGTCTTGTTTAATCATCGGATTAACAACAATAATGTAAACTTACCATTTGGAACATTAATATCATAAACAAAAATGGCTGCATAAGTTAATGTTGTAGCAATAGCATAGCTACTAAAGTAAAGTATAATACCCATGTTTGATCAAGGAATAAGGTTGGAAAGGTTAGGTGTATTTGAATAGGTAACCCATCAAATTATGCACACATCAAAAAGTAAGGTTTATTATATGTATTGTTTGGGATCAAACAGAGTATGGAGAGGGAGAATTCCACTTGCCTTGCTTATAGAAAACTTGAGATTCTTCCATATAATAGATCTTGATTCTCAACTACTTGATCAATCACTAAACATCACATAAACAAACAAGAAGGAACAAACACAATTCAATAACATACAACATTCACCGTAGACAAAATTAAAAGAATCATAACAAAAAGAGCATTCGCTATTCGAAAACATCACAAGCCATGATTATAACAAAAATGCGCTCTTTTGAAATGGTTTGGTCGTATTTTACAAAACAAGACCTAAGGTTCAAAATATCTTAATTATAAGTATACAAATATTAGATTTACCATTTTAATCCTTTATAAAAGGATATGTGGTATGTCTAAGCTTAAGAGTTCATAAGATAAATCACATTATAACATTATTAACCCTTTTAACCTTTTAAAAATTATATGTTATATATCTAAGGTTAATGAGTTATGAAACACATCATTAAACATTAAATGATGAGAGGCTAATATAAAAACTTAAACATGTTTTATATGCAAAGATAATGAAATAAATAATTATCTTTATTTTATTAAGAAAACACATGGCTTATATTATTATTAAGAAAGCTATATTCAAAGTCAATATACGCACTAACATTTTAATTATAGAAACAACATGAATACTAATTACATTATTTTATTCTTTATTTTATTCTTTAGAAAAAAACTAAGTGGTATACATAAATAATATGGACTCAATTTGATGGATGGTTAATCATGCCTAGAAAACTAATAAAGTCATTTTAATTTAGGAACAAATGATCTAATTCATTAATAAGGAAATTGTATTCGACATTATATAAATTACCATTTTAGTTTACAAAAGCAAGAACACTAATTAATCTATTTTAACACTTATTTTAGAAAAAAGCTCTATATTACTTTTAAACATTATGAGAAATAACATATCATCATTTATAAGAACTTGAATATAAGGCTAAACCAAGTTTAAAGGGAAATATAATTAGACATATATTTATCTTTTATTTTTATTAAGTAACATATGGTCTACAAATTTTTTTAAATTTCTATTCAAAAAGGCTATACTTAAACATCTATAATGAATATTGCTATATTATGAAAACCTGATATCTATTGAAGAACCTATTTTAATACTTATTGTATAACAACCGTAATTAAACTACCAAAATATGTGAAATATTGCAATACTAATTAAAAAATTGATTATCACATAACTATGAAACTAACAAAACAATTTCTCTTTTATTTGGATTCTTAATATACATTTTATAATAAATTGTAACAGAGCCCTATACATAAATAAAGATATACTATAAGGGGTAGCTAGTGAATTTGTATTTTTGTGTATAGATAAAGCTTTGAATAACTATTTCTTAATTTTGGTAAAAACAACTATGCATAGATTAGTTTATAACAATCACAAATCAAATAAAAACATGTGAATAGTTGAAAATACTGATTTGAAGTATATTTGCATAATCTTATGAGGTTTACAAATCGACTAAATTATTTAAACTATAACGTCCTAGAGATTTATATGAAATTAACTACAGATAAGGAGGGGTAGATTGCAAAATTATCGGTCTTTTTCTACCTTTGGACGGGGAATAAGCAGAGCAGCACAACTTCGGAGGTCGGGCGACGCTCGACGCGGAAGCAGAGAAAGGTAGGTTCGTAACGCGGAGCACCAGAGGTGAGGTCATAGAAGAGAAGAGGCAGCGCGACAGCGTGTAGACGAGCAACAGGCGCAGGCAGTAGCAGAGAATGGTGTGGCAACGAGCGAGTGTAAGAGCAGCCGAGGTGGGGAAAGAGACGAGCAGGGAAGGAAAAAAAGGGAGACAGGCGTCCGTGGGCGTGGCTTATAAAGGTCGGCGAGGGAGGAGACGAGACGATGCTGGGAACAAGAAACAGCTGTGCCAGCTACCATTAATGGCGTATAGAGTAGTGGGGAGTGGAACGGATCGTCACAGACGACGTAGAGACGGTTCGTTGCAGGGCCATCCACATCGAGCAGACAGTCCACGAGGAACTGGAGAGCCGACCGGAGGCGGCGCAGAGCAGCGGCTCCATTCCGTGCTCCAGCGTGAGAGAGAAGTGGGGGCGAGAGCAGAAGGTGAGTGGGAAGGGGAGGACTAGAACGTGTGAAGCCTGGAGCAGGCTTCGGCCGATTGAACGTATCCTTTTTTTTTCATTTTTTCCAAATCCTTTTCCACCTATATATATATATATATATATACCCAAAATTAGGATAAACTCAATATTGTTATAAAAAAGTTAAAATACAAGATTTCTGAAAATATTATTTAGCAATTCATTTCATTTTATGAAAAGATTTCACACCAACAAATAAATCCAAATAATATATATGTATATATTGAAAATCAGAATAATCTCAAGTTTATTACTAACAAACCAAAATACATTCTTACCAAATTTAATACTTTAACAATTCATTAATATTTTCTAAAATAAGATTTTTATACCAACTTAAATCCAAAAATTGGATACATGAGACAAAATTTATGCCTTGGCATGAATGCATCAAACACTTGGCAAAATTTTATCTAATCAAGAAATTGTTCAATATATATATATATATATATATATCACCATTTTATTATTTGGAAAAAATAAATATTTTTCCTTTCTACTAGAATTTAATAATATAAACTATGCTACCTTCAATTGACGAACTTAGAGTGTTACAAAATCTGCCCCCTAAAAAGAATCTTGTCCTCGAGATTATGGAAGGCTAGCAAGAAAATAATGGTGATACATGGTTATTAATAGGTTCTTGGTTCACAACGAACTCTTCCAAACTTAAGGAACTTACTGCTTTGCGGGCTTCTTCTCAAGTCGGTCTAGATGTCTCATGGGTATTGACGAACGATATGTCCTTTTATCTTTGCAGTATTAGCATGCACCTTTTGCTTTGATCTCTTTGCAAGTCAACTTTGTCTGACTGAGGGCAGATGATGGTTGATTGGGTGCATGTATCTTAAATAGTTGAGCCTAATTCTCCTGCTTGGGTGTGGGAAGGAGAGAAGGGATGAAAAGGTTGAGCAAAGATAGAGTATAGAGAGCAGAGAAAAGCCATCTATCTAAGGTTTTACCTAGCTAACTGATGCCATTGTGGAGAAAAGTCACACAATACACCAACAATCATTACAAAGAAGCAAATCAAACACGATCACAAAAAGACAACTAACAGGAACTCAAGCATACCAGCACAACATAGCTCAATGCTACACACTCAACCAAAAGGGGAACATTTCCTAAGGAAAACAATTTATGACAAGTTTTTCATAGGTGAGCCAAGGTTAAGAATAGAAGAAAAAGAGATTATAAAATCAAGGAGTCAGATCAGAAATAACAAGGGGTTAGACAAGAACAAGACATTATTGTTAATGGCCAAGAGTGAATTACAATAACCACAAACTAGTGAAGATAAATGATACAACCAAGGGTATGAGATGAGTTAGGGAGAAATCTTTATTAAGGAGACAAAATAGAGGCATTATCAAGGATAGAAGTAGAGAGGCAAAGAGTTCAATATATCAAGTTAGATATTACCCAAGGATGGCAATACAATAGCAAGAAAACAAGAGTTGAAGAAGTCAAGGGTTATATACCAAGACTTTCGAGTTTGTTAATGCTGCTTCGGCGAAAATGAGATCTTTCTTTATGAAGCGTGAAAAGAAGGGAAGGTGTTTTTTCGCCTTCGGCTCAAAAACGGTATGTACGACAATTTCACGCTGCACAAAGAAATATATTACATCATGAGATATATAGTTGGCAATTGATTTTTACATAAGAAATAGCATACAAAAATTCTACAAGTGTTTTTATACATAGTCTAATCATCTTCCTTCAAGAATTTTTCAGCAGCTTCATTTAGGAGCCTGTTGGGAGCCTTCGGCTTCCAAAGGTCCTCAAAAACATGATTTAACAATGTTTCTGGAGTATAATACATGAGCAGGTACCTTCGAACTTGGATCCTTCGGACTTGGGTCAAAACCACAGTGCGAAGAAGCACAAGGGATACGAAGGATGGAGCAGAGCCGAAGCTACGTACAGGGGAGCTTCGGCATGATAGCAAAAAAGGAAACCGACTTAAAGATGAAAAGGCTATTTAGACCTCGATGGATTACTATAGAGTTATTAGCAAATGTAAAGGGCATGGGTGTAATTCTACATGGGCTGCGTCCCGTGCCTATAAATAGATGAACTGTGCTCCCGTACTGTTCACGCTGACTTGGCATTTGCTTTTGTGTCACGCTTGTAATACTGCTTTTCTTCAAGTCGAAGGTACCTTTGTAATTTATTATCATTTCTATTTTTCCATGATAATAAAATAGAAATGAGTTAATAATAATATTTAAGTGTTTATGTTATTTCTCATACTTTGTATGAATCCTTCTTCATTATTTGTTGTACTGATGAAGGTATGTCCTTCATAACCTTCGTCCAAGACTCATTATATCCCAAGGGAAATAATGCTTTGAAGGACGAAGGACTTTAACGTTTAACAATTTCTGTGTTGCCTTGTTCTTAATTCGAAGCATTTAAGGACAAGTCCCCAACATTGGCGCCCACCTCCGGTGAACCCTTTTCGACCACCTTCGGCAAGCATCGACCTTCATCATGCCGCCAAAGAAAGCTTCAGCGACAGGGACTGTCGCTCTGCAGCCGCTGGACCCAAACCAGTAGACCCTTTCTCTTTGAGAGGCCCGAAGCCAGAAGAGGAAGGCCACCAGTACAACACCCCAAGAGGATGAGTTGGACAAAGAGATCAGGAATATGGAGATGCTTCATCAACAAGTGCATAAGAAGAAGGAAGAAATGGCTCGGCTAGCTGATCTACAAGGGCAGATTGACGAAGCCACTGAAGAAGTACGTCATCTTACTCAAGATGAGCAAAACCGAAGGCCTCAACACAGAGAGCTTCACCAAGAGGGCTTCTTCAACGAGGATGATTGGTATGAGGATTTCCATCATGGAAATTTTGCTTTTGATGATGCTTCTCCTCTGTCAGCAGAATTGCAGGCTACACCTTGGCCCCCATCTTACAAGCCACCCCAGCTCCCCATATACGACGGACACTCAGATCCGAAGCAGTTTCTGATGAGCTACGAAGCTACCATATCTTCATATGGTGGCAATACTGCAGTCATGGCGAAATCTTTCGTCATGGCAGTCAAGAATGTTGCACAAACCTGGTACTCCTCTCTTCGGCCAGGAACAATCACACCATGGCAGAAGCTGAAGGACATGCTGATCACCAGTTTCCAAGGGTTTCAAACGAAGCCAGTTACCGCTCAAGCTTTGTTCCAGTGTATACAAGATCACGAAGAATACCTTCAGGCGTATGTCCGAAGGTTCTTGCGTCTGAGGGCACAAGCACCAACAGTGCCCAATGAAATTGTCATTGAGGTCATGATCAAGGGGCTTCGGCCAGGACCTACGGCCCAATACTTCGCCAGGAAACCCTCTCAGACCCTGGAGAAATTGCTTCAGAAGATGGATGAATACATCCGCGCTGATAATGACTTTCGGCAGAGAAGGGAGGAAGCTTACAGGTTCTCCGAAATGACCAGGGGCTTCGGAGGGAGAGTTCACCCAAGGCACGTCAGATCAATCCACTCTAATCAGAATGACGATAGAGAAGGTCAGCAGCAAAGGCCACAATATTCCTCCCAGGCTTCGAGGCAGCAACAAGGCTATCCTTGGCCTCCAGCTCCAAGGGGCAGAGGCGCCAGGGGCTTCGATGGAAGATTTGGGGATCAGCCCAAGAAAATTTATTGCCTATTCTACGGTGAGGACAAGGGCCATACTACAAGGATGTGCCATGTCACCATCCAGAAACAGAAGGAGATAGCAGAAGCTGCAGCTCAACAGAACCAGCCAAAGCAAGTTATGCATACTGCTTCGTATCATTCACCGTACATACCAGATTATGTGGGTAACCATCCTGTAGTTTCTGTTGCTTCGGCAAGCCAATCTCAGGCATCTTGGCAACAACCTCCACCTCCACCACCAATGCAACCCGCATATCCCCAAGGCCAGCAGCCAGAAGGGAGCCAGCACACTCACCAGCAGCGAGACTTCAGGGAACAGTCCGAAGCTCGCACAGTCAACAGTACTGTGCCAGAATCGAAGCACATCTACTAGGAGATATCCTACCTCTCAAAATGTTTTTGCATTTGTCATCATTTTCTTTTTAATAAAGAACAATCATTGAAAGCCTAGTTCTTTTGTTGTTTTCAATTCCTTGTAATAGCTTCGTAATTGTCATGATATAATAAACCTTCTTCACAGACTCACGAAGTTCCAAAAGTTGGTGAATCACGAAAGTTGTTCTCAAGAGCGTGGGGTTCACAATTATATTACAAGTTGTGCCGAAGCAACAAAAAGTCGTTCTAAGGAACGCAGCGTAAGTTTGACCGAAGCAACAAAAAGTCGTTCTAAGGAACGCAGCATAAGTTTGACCGAAGCAACAAAAAGTCGTTCCTAAGGGAGCGCAGTGTAAGTTTTCTGCTCAAAAGTCGTTCCAAAGGGAATGCAGAGCTTACAGCGAAAAATAAATGCTGATTCCGCCGAAATATAAGGCGAAGAAGCTCCTAAGGGAGGTTGCAGCGAAAAGTCAACGCTGATACCGCTGAAATAGAAGGCGAAGAAGCTCCTGAGGGAGGCTTACAGCGAAAAGTCAGCGCTGATACACCGAAAAATAAGCGGTGAAGCCGAAAAATAAACGGCAAAAAGATTGTGTATTTTACTTTGGGAATGTGTGTGTATTTTCGGCACAAATATCATTTTGCATAGCATAACATCATCACATCATTCGCATAACATGACATCATACATCATACTGCATCAATGGCACGAGAAGGGGATACAACATTGATCTTCGGAAATTGTTTCGAAGAAGTTGTGCCAAGGCACAAAATAAGTACAGCTTCGTCAACTCTAATATCAAAGAAGATCTATTGCTTACGAAGCATAATATTTTTACGGAATATGAATATTCTTCACGAAGCATGGAAAGAAGGGAAGGTGTTTTTTCGCCGAAGGCTCAAAAACGGTATGTACATAAAGTTTCATGCATCGTAAAGAATTGAATTACAAACATCTTATATATTACATTCAAAACTACAAAATATTACACATTTTGTTCATCAGATATTACATTAATATTCCAAATGTTTTTACAATAATAGCTACTCTTCTTTTAAAACTGCTTCCGCAGCTTCGTTTAGTAGTCGAGTAACAGCTTCGTCCATAATAGCTTCGGCCATCTTAGTAATTTCATCTTCCTTTTCTGCTTCGGGGTCGACCAATAGCTCGAAGGGCTCCGGGGGAGGAGATAGTTCGGCTACGATATAAAACATAAATAAGTCCGAAGTCACAAAAATAAAACATAAAGTTAAAAGCAATTAGGCAATACCTATCCGCCTTTGGAGTTCTGCAGTCCTTTCAGTTGTCTTTGTTGCTTCTCTAGCATCGTGAGTATCTTTTTCACTTTTCTTTATAATTTCGTGGGCCATCCCTCGGCCGCCATTTTCCCAAATGTCAGTAAAGAATTTTCCGCCAACTAAGTTTGCTTCGGCCGAGGGATCCTTCGTGTCATCAATAGAGAAAGCAGCTTCGGCTTGGGCCAGAATCTTCACGTGTTGCATCCTGCCTTCTCCAAAATAGCCGCAATTCCCCTGGCACCTGAGAAGGCGCAGACATCTCCACGACCACTCAAAACTTCCTCAAAGGCTTCGGCTTCGCCGTTGATCCATTCAATTGGACCTTCGGGGTTGCCCAGTACGAAGTTGTCTTCATTCGAATATGCGCCAATATTGGCGAAGCTGGTTTTTATCTTTTGTACACATGCTATAGATTTCTCATAGCATCTTTCTTTTGAAGAACGAAGCTCCACAACTATTTTTCCCAGTAATTTTTCCAGTAGTCACTGGCGTCTCAGTCAGCTTCGGCAATTGCACATTTTAATTTTGCTTCTGCCAACTGTTTCCGAAGATCTTCAATTTCGCTTTTCTGGGCCTCAGCTTGGGCTTTTGAAGTAGCTTCATCTTCTTTTATCTTGTTCACCAATGAGTTTAATATTTTATCTTTTTGAAGACCTTCGTTCCTTAGCTCAATTACTTCGGAACGAAGGTTGTTCAAGGCTATAGTATATCCTTCGTCTTCAGCGCTTTTTTGCGCCCTGAGGGCGTTGCTAAGAATAAGGCTCTGCAAAAGGAGTGCGGTATTAAGTATAAGTAAATGGAAAAATTTTCTTTTTTAAAAATATTATTCCCTCACCTTTAAGCTGTTGTATGCTAAGCTGCCGGCCAATTCATCTTTTGATAGCACTGAGAGCCCGTCTTCTAGCATCGGGAATCCGAAGCTTCTGCCCATCTCCCGGCAGACAGAGATCTCCTTGATGTCTGGGAGACAAAACAAGAAGTCTTCTTCTCCACTGCCGTTGAATATCAACGCCCCTTTTGGATATTTCAGTCTCTAGACATAATATTGAGCTTCTCGCTTTTCTTCTGCAGATAACCTTTTTCTCGAAGCATGTCGTACATTATAATCAAGAGCTTCGGAAGATGCTTCGGGAATAGGAATGTCAGTTTTTTCAGACAGAATTTGTTCTGCAGTTTCCTTTGCCGCTTTTTCTTCTCCGATTTCCAAGGATTTCTCCTTGGCGGGCTCTGAAGGCCCAGCTTTGGTCTCGGCATGACTTTGTGCAGCTTCAGCTTCAGTCTGTTTTGTTTAAATTCGCGTTTTTGAAGCTTCGGCTGTTTTCCCTGGAGTAGAGGTGGAAGTCTTTATTTTTTCCAGTACATCTAGTACGTTGACCATCCTTTTCCTCTTGGGGGTCGTTGTAAGATCATTTTGCGCCTTCGGCACTGTCACCTCTGCCAAAGGGCTTATAACTTCTAATATTTTTGTCTTTTCGACCTCTGCCTCTTCAATATTAATGGCCTTTGGCTCACCTGATTTGGCTGGTGATGCCTTCGGCATTGTAGCCGGTTCTTCATTCCTCTGTGTGAGGGCAGATTCTTCAGCTTTAGTAGCCGAAGAGGTCTCGCCGCCAAATTTGGGCACTTCGGTCGGTTTAATATATCGCGGCCGATGAGTAAGGACCTTCACCTTTTTTTCTCTTCGGCGCGGGCTCGCTTCGAGCAGCTGCAGCAGCATCCATCCCAGAAATGGCACTCTTCCTCTTCTGCCCCCGCGATGGGTAGCGGTAATCAGGGTACATAAATCCAATAGCGTCGAAGACTCTATTCAGCCTATTCTTCTTCCGGCCTCCGAAGGCCGCAGATAACGCGTTGTCTTCTGCCTTTGAATATGGCCCAAGCAGTTCATCGCTTGTAGCTTCGATACATTTCAGCCAATCATCATCTGGCTCAACAAACTTACCTTCATATCTGAAGGTGTATTTCAACCTAACCAGCCCACCTTCGTCAAACTTGCCGATAGTTTCTTTTGGCATTTCCCATTTCTCTACAAGTGGCCACACTCTGAAGGCTATGTGCTCCTACACTAAATCCCTTGTCCCAATGAAAGAGCAAACTATGCCAAAGGCCTTTCAGCATTCTTCGGCTGCTTCATCAATTTCCATCTTTGGTTTCCGAAGGCCGAAGCGTTGCCAGATAGGACGCATGATAATATCTTTAATGTCCTCTCATGCCTTTAAATCGTTTTTCATGTAAAACCATTCCTTCATCCAGTCCCCAGGCCATCTTTTTCTGGAAGGTTGGCACGGGGCAGCTTGAGCCAGAGCGAGCGACGAAGCTATAGCAACCAAAATTGTTATGATATTGCTCTTTGCCACAGGGTTTTGTCTCATATAACAGTTCATGCATACTGCAGAAACTTTTTGCATTTGGCTCCAAGCCCTGGCTCCTCACGGCCCAGGCGAAGATTCCCATTCTTATGATTGCTTCGGGAGTAATTTGATGAAGGTAGACCTGATAGATCTTTAAAACCTCAAGCACAAATCTGCTTAAGGGGAACCGAAGCCCAGCTTTAAAAAAGCTTCAGAAGATCACAACTTCATTCTCTTCGGGAGTAGGCACAGTCCTCTCTCCGTCATCTGCCCTCACGGTAGACATGTCTCGAAAATATCTTCCCCTCATGTTATCGAGATGACTCTGATTAATACTCGATTTTCCGAAGACTGTGTGACTTGTTCGCCATGGTCGATCTTCGGAGTCTTCACCCCCACTCTCCACATCATAACTGTCACTATCACCGGTGTCTTCAGATAAACCTTCTAAAATCTCCCTAGTGATCTTCTCTGTATTAGTCTTTGCTATTGATTCAAGAAACCCAAGATTCTTCTCCTCAGAAAGGCTCAGCTTTGTTTCGACAACAGCTTTTTTTATCCTGAGACATCTTCGGAAATGTTGACAATGTGCTCTTAAGGCCAAAGCTAAAAAATCTAAGAAGCCAGGCAAAGCGTTTGTAGGCAAGAGCTAAAAATTGAGCAGGCAGAGCAGATGGAAAAAAGCATGCTAAATGAGCTCGTGGTGTGCTCTTATTTATACGCCTAGTGCGTTGCAAGTGGGAGGGCCCCGCTTGTCATTGACTGTTGCTATTCTAGCAAAGGAAAGGTGTTTTTTCGGACCTTCGGCTTAAGGCCTTCGTCCATATCGCAATCTGAATTTATCATTCTAATAAATTAATATTGCGAGGGGCTACTGTTGGGGGCCTTCAGCTTTCAAAGGTCCTCAGAAACATGATTTAACAATGTTTCTGGAGTATAATACATGAGCCTACCTTCGAACTTGGATCCTTCGGACTTGGGTCAAAACCACAGTGCGAAGAAGCACAAGGGATACGAAGGATGGAGCAGAGTCGAAGCTACGTACAGGGGAGCTTCGGCATGATAGCAGAAAAGGAAACCGACTTAAAGATGAAAAGGCTATTTAGACCTCGATGGATTACTATAGAGTTATTAGCAAATGTAAAGGGCATGGGTGTAATTCTACATGGGCTACGTCCCGTGCCTATAAATAGATGAATAGTGCTCTCGTACTATTCACGCTGACTTGGCATTTGCTTTTGCGTCACGCTTGTAATACTGCTTTCCTTCAAGCCGAAGGTACTGTTGGGGTCATGCTTCGTCGCCGAAGGTCCTGCAGGAAGACACACCTTCGGCAAATACGTTTAAACGTAGTGCCGAAGCTACCACTCATGAAGCTTCGGTATTATAACGTATCTGAAGACGAGGGTTCGAACCAACTTAAAGATGAAATGACTTCTTAGTCCATAAGGGTCTGAGTCATAATTGTAATCTTTTGTAAGGGGTATGATTGTAATTTCTCACAGGTTGCGTCATGTGCCTATAAATAGATGAACAGTACTCCTTTAATGTTCACGCAATCCTGTAATCATCGACACATTACACTGGAATTATTGCTCTTTGCCAAGGCAAAGGTATAAATGTACCTAAATATTATGTTTTAATATTTAGGTTTGAATAATAAAATATATGTATAATAATATTTATCTTTGGTATAAATTTCTTTAATTCAAAGCATTTGAGAACAAGTCCCCAACATTGGCGCCCACCTCCAGTGAACTCACTTCCACTTTCTAAGCTGATGGCTTCGTTCAAAGCTGGAGTTGCTTCGGCTCCGAAGCTCGTACTCTCGATAACAGGCGGTTCATGCTTAGAGCCGGCTAACAAGAAGCAGAAGAAGGAGGCACAGAGAAGGGTACAACATGTAGGGGTGCGAGGACCCTTCATCAAGTCAAGATGGTCTCACATCCCGATTACCTTCTCCCAAGTGGATCTTCAGCTCAAGGATTACCCTCACAATGATGCTATGGTTATCTTGTGTTATCAAAGGATTTCTGGTCCATAATGTTTTGGTTGACACAGGCAGTGCAGCGGATATTATATTTGCTAAGGCCTTCAGACAGATGCAAGAGCCAGAAGACAAGATTAATGATGCTACACACCCTCTTTGTGGCTTCGGAGGAAGACAAATTGTAGCGCTTGGCAAGATTACCATGCTAGTAACCTTCGGATTTGTCAACAATACAAGGACAGAGCAAGTTGTGTTTGACATTGTTGACATGGAGTATCCTTACAATGCAATCATTGGTCGCGGAACACTTAATGCATTCGAAGCAATTCTTTATCCAGCATATCTTTGTATGAAGATACCTTCGGATCAAGGACCTATTGCTATTCATGGGAGTCAGGAAGCTGCTAGAAAGGCTGAGGGGAATTGGACAGATTCAAAGGCAATCCACAACATAGATGAAGCCGAAGCTTATGAACAGTACAAGTACAGAAGGGAGAAGGCTGCTTCGGCCGACCAGCCGAAACCTATGCTTTTATGCGAAGATATCGCAGAGCAGAAGGTGCTGCTGGGATCCCAATTGTCTGAGGAACAGGAGAAAAACTTGATATGGTTTCTGTTCAACAACAAAGATGTCTTTGCATGGTCAGCTAACGATCTCTGTGGTGTTAACCGGGATGTTATTGAACACTCGCTCAATGTTGATCCATCCTTCAGACCCAGAAAGCAGAGGCTTCGGAAGATGTCTGACGACAAAGCCGAAGGTGCTCGAAATGAAGTAAAAAGACTTCTCAGCGCTGGAGTCATCAGAGAAGTGAAGTATCCAGAATGGCTGGCCAACACTGTTATGGTAAAAAAGGCCAATGGCAAATGGAGGATGTGTATTGATTTTACTGATCTCAACAAGGCTTGTCTGAAGGATGAGTTTCCATTGCCAAGGATAGATTCCCTAGTTGATGCAGCAACTTCGTTAGAGCTTATGAGTCTGCTAGATTTTTATTCGG
Source organism: Zea mays (assembly GCF_902167145.1). Classification (NCBI taxonomy): domain Eukaryota; kingdom Viridiplantae; phylum Streptophyta; class Magnoliopsida; order Poales; family Poaceae; genus Zea; species Zea mays. Next base: position 131,239,030 of record NC_050100.1, on the reverse strand, counting down.
GCTACCATCAAATTTGGATGAAGAAAGAGGATGAGCCAAAAACCAGCTTCATAACACGTAGTGGAACATATTGTTATCTTCGGATGCCTGAGGGGCTCAAGAACACTGGAGGAAGCTTCAGCAGAATGACAGCGAAGGTTCTCCATTCTCAGATAGGCAGAAATGTGCTAACCTATGTTGATGATATTATAGTTAAAAGCACCAAGAAAGAAAATCACATTGCTGATCTGCAGGAGACATTCGCTAATTTCAGACAGGCTGGTCTGAAGCTGAATCCAGAGAAGTGTGTCTTCAGAGTAAAAAAAGGGAAATTACTTGGTTGTCTGGTCTCAACAAAAGGAATTGAAGCTAACCCAAATAAGATTGAAGCTATTCTTCGGATGGAGCCGCCAAACACGAAGAAGGGGGCTCAACGACTGATAGGAAGACTGGCATCTCTCAATCGATTCATATCTAGATCAGCAGAGAGAAATTTACCATTCTTCGAAGTGCTGAAGTCAGCCGAAGTCTTTCAATGGGGATCACCTCAGCAGAGAGCCTTCGAAGAGCTGAAGCAATATTTGATAGACCTAACGACGTTAACTCCACCAACGCCAGGGGCTCCTCTGTTGTTGTACGTGGCAGCTTCGCATTCAGCAGTGAGTGCGGCACTTGTTCAAGAAAAACTTGAGGGACAAACCAAAAAGCAAGCCCCAATATACTTTGTCTCCGAAGTCCTTAGTCTATCAAAGAAGAATTATACAGAATTGGAGAAGGTCTTATATGCCGTCTTAATGGCATCTAGGAAGCTTCGACATTATTTTCAAGCATATCATATAACTGTTTCTTCGTCACAACCTTTGAAGGATGTCATGAGGAACAGAGAAGCTACTGGAAGAATTGGAAAGTGGGCTGCGGAGCTCAATGAGTTCAGCATTGATTATGTGCACAGATCCTCAATACAATCCCAGGCGCTAGCAGACTTCATTGCCGATTGGACGCCAGGGGCTCAAGGAGAGGAAACAACTAAAGATACTGAAGTATGGACGGTATTTTGTGACGGTTCTTGGGGAACCTTCGGGGCAGGAGCAGCTGCTGTGTTGGTTGCACCCTCCAAAGTTAAAACTTGCTACGCAGTAAGAATTGATTTTAGTTGCACAAATAATATTGCTGAGTACGAAGCTTTGCTTTTGGGTCTTCGAAAGTTAAAGGCAATGGGGATTAGAAGGGCGGTTCTTAAAACTGATTCCCAGGTTATTTCTGGTCATATTGACAAAAGTTGTAAAGCAAGAGACCCGAAGCTTGAGAAATATTTAGATACGGTCCGAAGGATTGAAGCTTCCTTTGAAGGGTTTTCTGTCAAAAATATCCCTCGAGGAGAAAATGAACATGTTGATTTGTTAGCCAAATCAGCAGCACAGGGGCTGCCCTTACCTTCGGAAGTATTTTTTGAAACAATAAAAGCACCTTCGGTTGAACTTCTTGAAAGAGCAGTCCTCAATATTTCTCCTGTTCATAGTGAAGATTGGAGAACTGAGATCATTTCTTTCCTTCAGGGTAATTTCCTTTCAGATGACGAAGCTTATAACAAGAGAATAGAGGCAAGAGCTCGACCATATGTTATAATAGAAGGGGAGCTGTACAAGCATGGAGTCTGTTCTCCACTACTCAAATGTTTATCTAGAGCCGAAGGTATAGAATTGATGAAGGAAATACACGCAGGTCTGTGTGGATCTCACATTGGATCTAGGCCTTTGCTGGGAAAGGTTTTTCGTCAAGGATTTTATTGGCCAAAGGCAGCTTCGGATGCAGTGGAACTAGTTCAAAAGTGCGAAGGCTGTCAGAAATGCGCAAGAGATCAAAAATAGCCTTCGTCTCTGACTCAGTTAATACAACCCACTTGGCCATTGCAAAGGTGGGGCCTTGATTTGTTAGGTCCGCTACCACCAGCACAAGGAAATTTAAAATATGTTGTAGTAGCAGTAGAATATTTTTCCAAGTGGATTGAGGCGAAGCCTTTAGCCACAATAACTTCGGTTACCATTCAGAAATTTTTCTGGCAGAATATCGTTTGTCGCTTCGAAGTGCCGAAGGCCATTACTGTGGATAACGGAACAAAGTTTGATGCCGAAGCTTTTAAAGAGTTTTGTGGACAAATTGGCACGAAGATCCACTTTGCATCGGTTAGGCATCCAGAGTCAAATGGACTTGTTGAAAGAGCTAATGGCATCATAATGATGGGAATAATGAAATTAATCTTCAACTAGCCCAGAGAAAAAAATGGCCAGATGAATTAATTAAAGTGGTGTGGAGCCACAATACAACGACATCAAGGTCAACAGGCTTTACACCATTCAAGCTATTATTCGGTGACGAAACAATAACTCCGGAAGAAGCAAAAGCAGGATCAATAAGAACAGCGGCTTCGACAGAAGACGAAGCTGATTACTCAGTGGACAAAGATGCCATAGAAGGGATCAGGCTTCAGGCTGTGGAAAACATCAATAAATACCAAGCTGAAACAATAAAATGGCGTGATAGAAAGGTTCGGCTAAAAAATATTAAGCCAGGATATTTGGTGCTTCGGAGAGTGGCCAACCCAGACACAGTAGGCAAGCTACAGCTGAAGTGGCAACGACCTTTTCTGGTAGTATCTTCGTCAAGACCCGGAGAAAGGTTTTTAATGGGGCCATAACATGTAATTTCTCTTTTTCTTATTTCAACTCTATAAGAGCAATATCCCCAAAGATGTAAATGTAAAAGCTGAGAACGCACGATCGAGTGCAAACAAAAAAGAAAAGAAAACAGGGAGAAGCTCAAAAGTCGTTCCTAAGGGAATGCAGAGCTTACAGCGAAAAATAAATGCTGATTCCGCCGAAATAGAAGGCGAAGAAGATCCTAAGGGAGGCTTACAGCGAAAAATAAACACTGATTCCGCCGAAATAGAAGGCGAAGAAGCTCCTAAGGGAGGCTTACAGCGAAAAGTCAGCGCTGATACACAGAAAAATAAACGGTGAAGCCAAAAAATAAGCGGCAAAGAAGATTTGAGTCATTCCCAAGGGAGTGAAGGTTTTGATTATGGCTTCGAATATGTATTTGGACATTCATTTGCACGATACATTACATCATGGTATTTGCATTCATAAACATTCATTTAGACATATTTAGGATCATCATCATCATATCATACAGAGAAGGCAGATGCTTCGGCTATAAGGATAAAGCTTCGGGAAAAATAGAAAGAAGAAATTTTCATGCTTCGTTGTGTACGAAAAGAAGGGAAGGTGTTTTTCGCCTTCGGCTCAAAAAGAAAATTTCGTCCACAGCAAAGCACATCATACACGGACAAAGGGGCAAAGATATATTACAAGGTACACACAAATTTACATAAGATTCTTTACAATCATATTACGAAATTTTCTCTAGAATCTTCTGCAGCAAAGTCTTTCTCTGTTAAGGCTTCAGCTCATCATTCTTCAGCTTCATCATCCTGTACATATTAAAACAAAATGAGAAAAGTGCAGAGTTCAAGGAGAAGGTAAAAGTAACAAGTATAAGTTTCTTACTGGCTTAAGGTGGCTTCGAGCTTCGTCACCAGCCATTTTCGCCCGCCGTTTATCCAAATTTGAGTCATAAACCTGTTTCCTATGCTTCGAGCTAGGCTGGGGATGTTAATCAAATCTGTTGGTGACAAACTGAAATTTGGCCTATTAACAATTTTCCCGTGCGTGTAGCCAGCCTTCAGGAAAAGCAGTAGCTGTGCCTCGAGAAGCTAACAGGGCGCAGAAATCGGCATGCCCAGCGATAACTTCGTCAAGTGCATCAACTTCGCCTCAATATATTCAAAGGTGCTTGGCAGGTTTTCAACTGAAGGTGTAAACTTATCAGAGCTGGCTCCAATTGAGTGAAAGACATCCTTCAGCCGCTGCACGCATCGGTTGCCGAAGTCTAAACATTTATCCTGAAGCTCCTTCAATGATTTCTGCAAATGTGAACTTTTCTCAATTTCGGTTTTGAGATTCGTTTCAAGATTTTTCTTTTCTTGCTCAGATTTTTATGATTTCATGAGTAATTCGCTGTTTAATCTGTCAATTTCGGCTTGAGCTTCTGCCAGCGAACCCTCCATAGAGTGGATGACGAAGTCCTTTTTCTCCAAAGTAGCTTCGTGATCTTTGACTTTATTTTCTAGATCTTTAATGGTAGCTTCGTTTTTCTCATCTTCGAGATCTTGTTGCATCCTCAGCACTTACTTAGTAATATACTCTGCCAAAACAACATTCATCAGAAAACATCTTAATTTAAAAAATAATAAAAAGTTAAGAGTTTTACCTTAAAATTAGCATAGAACAGGCTATAGGCGATATGCTGTCGCTGGTATCTGCAGAGGTCCGCCTCAATCTTCGGTAGGCCAACATTCTTCGAGAAAGTCCTAACGACCTTTGCCTCGGTTCGATTTCGAAGGCACCTCAATTTCCCTTCATTGACTCTGCCAAACAGCAAAGCCCCTGGTTTGTACCCACAGGATACATCATATTTCTTCAGTTCTTCCTTTTCAGTTTCTGATAACTCTTGCCCTAGTATATCTTGAAAATTGAAGTTTTCCTCTTCCGAAGCATCTCCAATTTGCTCTTTTCCTTTCTCAATTGTTGTGTCCACCGTGGCTGCAGCAGCTTCTTCCTCAGCCATTTTTAGAAGCATGTTATCAATTTCACCAAGAGTGGTTTCTAGATCAGAAGCTTTGGCGGTTTCAGCTTCAGCAGTTTCAGCTTCGGCAGCGCCAGCGTCTTCAGCAATTGGTATTTTTGACGCTGATGCCGGCGGTGGTGTCTGATGAATAACATCGGCCACTTGGATAATTCTCCGTTTTTTCAGCTTAGCAGGACTTTCCGTTGCCGAAGGCTCCTTTTCCTTCTGAAAAAGCTTCGTCAGTTGTGGCGCTAGTGGACTTAGCTTGATAGGCAAAGGTTCAGTCATTACCTTTAGAATTTCTTCCACATCGGCAGCAGAAGGCGTCGCAGGAGCTTCTTCCTCATGGCCCGACGTTTTTGGCTTCGGGGCTGTAGCTTTCCTTTTCTTTGAAGTAGCTATCTTCGGCTCAGGACTCAGTTTTCTTTTCTCAAAAATTTCTTTGTCCTTTTTAACCAATTTAGAAGTAGCTTCTTTGTCAAGGGCGCTGGCAACTCTTTTTCTTTTCTGGCCTTCGGCAACTTTGCCCAATTGCTCATAGTCAGGATAACCAAAATTCAAAGCATCCATCACCTGATTCATTCTTTGCTTCGGACGAGTACCGAAGGTCGCGGTCATTAACTGATCTTCTTTCTTAGAATAGTTGTCGAGGATCTTGTTGCACATAACCTCAATTGTGTCCAACCACTCTTGGCAAGGTGCTTTAAAATGTTTTTTAAACTTGAAATAATAAGGTAGCCGAACAAGCTCTTTCTTCTTCTTCTCCCCTTTCAGCTTTGGCATGTCCCATTCCTTCAAAGTTGGGAATACTCTGAAGGATAAGAATTCTTGGACCAGATCCCTGGTGCCAATGTGCTCTGCAACAACCCGAAATTCGCCCAATGCAATCTGGCATGGACTACCTGGATCCATGACGCATCGAGGCCTAGTTTCTCCGAAGGTTAAACTCAAAGGGCTCTGAACTAGCTTCTCCTTCTTCTCATCTACTTTGACATAAAACCATTCACTTCTCCAGCCAGCTGGCCATTTCGTACGATAGCTGATAACTGGATACTTGGCATCTTTCCGATATGCAAAATTGTAGCAGCCAAAGTTATCATGCAGCCCATCTTCTCTAGCTTTTGTCTAGTAATGAAGCTCGTGTGCCCGGCAAAAACCTTCGGCAAGTGGCTCTGCCTCCTGGCTTCGGAGTGCCCAGATGTAAACACTAAGCCTAACAATGGCGTTAGGAGTTAACTAATGAAGGTGAATCCCAAATTTCTCTAAAACATCTACAATCATCCCATGCAGGGGAAATCTTAACCCTGCTTTGAAGAAGCTCTTAAAAACCACCACCTCATCTTTTTCTGGCTTCGGGGTAACTTCCTCTCCCCCGAAGTGAATCAGCTCCTTTTTGTCTTCACTAAAATAGCCTAGCTTCAGTAACTTAGCCATATCACCTTCAGTAATAGTAGACTTTCCAAACTCTAAATGACTGGGTTTAGATGGCACTGCACCGTACTCATCCTCAGATTCATCTTCTTCAACGTCAGCTTGTTTTGCTTCGGCAACAGGTGTGTCCTCTGATGTTACCAGCCCGGATCGCCTCATTGCTTTAGAAATCGGAACGGTTTCAGTGGCTTCGGTCTCATCTCCCTCACGTTCAACCCTGGTAGTGGAACGCACTCTAGCCATTTGATTATGAACTTCCAGAAGTTTTTTGAAATTAATGACCTTTTTTCCGAAGCTCTTCTTTTGACGAAGCGGAATCCGAGGTGGTGCTTCGTTTGAGCGCAAGGGTCAAGCTTCGGCTATGGTTAAATTTCTGGCAGCAAAACAGTGCAATAGCAATGAATGCTGTGGTAACTTCACACCTACTCGTCTGTTTATATAGTGCTGCAGGTAAGAAGGTGAATCGTCAAGTCTCCTACACCGGACGAACAGTTGCTCGCACCCACTGAATGGTGGGCCACAAAACCCGAGAAGGTGAATCTGCATGGTGGGTGTTGGGGACTTGTTCTCAAGTGCTATGAGTTAAGAACAAGGCAACATAGAAAATGTTAATCGGTAAAGTCCTTCGTCCTTCGAAACATTATTCCCCTCAGGATATAATGGTTTTCGGACGAAGGTTATGAAGGGCATACCTTCATAAATACACTTTACAGTGACGAAGGATGAATTATAAGGAATATAAACGATAGCATAGACAATTGTATACTATTATTATTTAGAAACAGAAATAACGTCGAATTACAAATGTACCTTCAACTTGAAGGAGATGAAAGTACAAGCGTGACGCAAAAGGGAATGCCAAATCAGCGTGAACAGTACGGGGGTACTGTTCACCTATTTATAGGCACGGGACACAGCCCATACAAAATTACATTCATGCCCTTTACAATTGATAATAATTCTATAATAATCTGTCGAGGTCTGAATAGCCTTTTCATCTTTAAGTCGGTTTCATTTTCTGCTACCACGCCGAAGCTTTCCTGCTCACATCTTCGGCGCTGTATCAACCTTCGTATTATTCTGGTCTTCTCCTGCTGTGATACCGACTTGAGTCCGAAGATACCTGCTTACACATTATACTCCAGAAATACTGTTAAATCCTGTTTTTGAGGACCTTCGTAGGCCGAAGGCTCCCAACAGTAGCCCCTCGCAATATTAATTTGTTTAAGATAATAAATTTAGATTGCGACATGGACGAAGGCCTTACGCCGAAGGTCCGAAAAAACACCTTCCCTTTGCTAGAATAGCAACATTCACTGACAAGCGGGGTCTTTCAATTTTCAACGCGTTGGGCGTATAAATAAGATCATATCGCAACTCATTTGGCACGCTCTCTTGCCAGCTGCTCCTGCTCACTCAATTTTTAGCTCTTGCGCACCAAGATTTGCTGAGCTTTTAAGTTTTGAAGCTTCGACATTGAGAACAGTTTTTTAGTGTCTCCGAAGATGTCTGAAGATAAGAAGGCTGTTACCGAGATGAAACTGAGTCTCGATGAAGAGAAGAATCTGGGGTTTCTTATAGCAATGTCGAAGACCAACACAGAAAAAATCACCAAGGAGATTCTAGAAGGTTTGTCTGAGGATACTGGTGACAGCGACAGTTATGATGTGGACAGCGGTGGTGAAGACTCCGAAGATCGTCCCTGGCGACCAAGCCATTCAGTTTATGGTAAATCAACTATCAAAGAGAATCATCTTGTCAACATGAGAGGAAGGTATTTTCGGGATTTGTCCGTTGTGAGGGCCGACGAAGGGGAGAAGACTTGTCCACACCCTGAAGAGAATGAAGTCGTAGTGTACCGAAGCTTTTTGAAAGCTGGGCTGCGATTTCCCTTGAGCAGCTTCGTCGTGGAGGTGCTGAAAATCTTCGAAGTCTATCTTCACCAACTTACCCCCGAGGCAATCATAAGGCTGAATATCTTCGTGTGGGCCGTGAGAAGCCAAGGTCTGAAGCCTGATGCAAAAAGCTTCTGCAATATACACGAATTATCATACGAAACAAAACCTTGGGGTAAGGAACAATATCACAATAATTTTGGCTGCTACAGTTTCGTTTCTCGGTCCGGGTCAAGCTGTCCCGTGCCAACCTTTCGGAAGAGATGGCCCGGCGACTGGATGACAGAATGGTTTTATGTGAAGAATGACCTGTCAGTACGAGAAAATATCAAAGGTATAATTATGCGCCCTATTTGGCAAAGCTTCGGCCTTCGGAGGCCGAAGGTTGAAATGAATGAAGCTGCCGAAGAATGCTAGAGAGCCTTCGGCGTTATCTGTTCTTTTATTGGAACGAGAGATTTGGTACAAGAGCATATTGCCTTCAGGGTATGGCCACTTGCGGAGAAATGGGAAATGCCGCAAGAAACCATAAAAGAGGCCGACGAAGGTGGACTTATCAGGTTGAAGTACACTTTTAAGTTTGGAGATAAATTCGTTGAGCCAGATGATGACTGGTTAAAAAGCATTGAAAATTTAAGTGATGAACTGCTTGGGGCTTATTCGAAGGCCGAAGATACTGCACTGTCAGCAGCCTTCGGAGGCCGAAAAAAGAAGAGGCTGAATCGGGTGTTTGATGCAATCGGGTTCGTCTACCCTGACTATCGTTATCCCATTCGAGGGCAGAAAAGAAAAAACACAACCTCTGCGAAAGAAGAAGCTGCAACTGCTCCTAGCGAGCCAGAACTAAAAAGAAAGAGGATAAAGGTCCTCACACATCGGCCGCGCTATATTGAACCAGCTTCGGTGCCTGAGTTTACCGGGGAAACCTCTTCGGCCACCGAAGCTGAAAAACCAACCGAGCCAACCTTGCTGCCAGAAGTCGCAGAAACGGCCGAAGCGCCAACAAGGATAGAATTGGAAGAACCGAAGATTTTGTTACCAGAAACGAAAGAGAAGACCGAAGCGCCATCCACAGAAAAAATGGAAGAAGTAAAAGAAGCAACTGAGGGATCAAAAACATCAGAAGTTTTGAGTCCTGCAGCAAATATTGAGACAGTAAAAAACCAAAAGTTTTGACTCCGAAAAGGAAGAGAATGGTCAATGTGCTAGATGTTCTGGAGACAATTAAATCTTCAAGCACACCTCCGAAGAAGACTGTTGTCATCCCCGAAGAAAAAACTGAAGTCTCTGATACTAAAGCTCCAGAGCAAGAAACTGAAGCCGAAGCTGGGTCCTCAGAACCCACGAAGATAAAATCCCTGGAAATCGAGGAAGAAAAAATAACAGAGCCAACTTTTGTTGAAGAAATCAGTGCTGCTGCCCCCGAAGCATCCCCCAAAGTCCTTGATTATGTTGTTCGCCATGCTTCGGGGAAACAATTATCAGAAAAAGAAAAACAAGAGGCCCAACTTTACGCCCAAAAACTGAAGTATCCAAAGGGGGCATTAATATTCAATGGCAGTGGAGAAGAAGACTTTTTGTATTGTCTCCCTGACAGCAAAGAGATTTCTGTCTGTCGGGAGATGAGCAAGAGCTTCGGATTCCCAACACTGGAAGACGGGCTCTCAGTGCTATCGAAAAATGATTTGGCCGACAGCCTGGCATATAATAGCTTAAAGGTACAACAAATGGGATCTTTGTAATTTTTGTTGAGACTAAAATTTTCGTTTGCTTAAATCGATTGACATTTTTCTTTGCAGGGTCTGATACTTAGCAATGCCCTCAGGGCCCAAAAAGATGCTGAAGATGAAGGGTGTGCTATAGCTTTGAGCAACCTTCGTTCCGAAGTAATTGAACTGAGGAACGAAGGTCTCGAAAAAGATAAAATATTACATTCATTGATAAATAGAATAAAAGAAAACGAAGCTACTTTTAAAAGTCAAGCTGAGGCTCAGAAGCATGAAATTGAAGATCTGCGGAAACAACTGGCCAGAGCCAAAGAAGAACGCATACTTGAAGAAACGAAGCGAGAACTCAGCGCCCAATGGGCAAATCATTTAGAGGGAACTGTTGAAGAGCTTCGCTCGTCCAAGAAAAGATGCTATATCAAATCTATAGAATGTGTTAAGAAGTTAAAAGCTAGCTTCGCCAGCGTCGGCGCATTCTCGAGCGAGGAAAACTTTACAAGAGGCAACCCCGAAGGTCCCATCGAATGGATCGATCACGAAGCTGAGGCCTTCGAAGAAATTTTAAATAGCCGCGGAGACATATGTGCTTTCTCGGGTGCCAGGGGGATTGCCACCATTTTAGAGAAAAAGGGCTGTGAGCATATAAAGATTTTAGCGCAATCCGAAGCTGCCTTATCCTTCGAAGATGCAAGCAATCCTTCGGCCGAAGCTAGCATGGTTGGTGGAAATTTTTTCACCGATATCTGGGATAATGGTGGCCGAGAAATGGCCCGAGAAATTATTCGAAGAAGCGAAAAGGGCATTCACGATGCTGGAGAAGTAGCTGAGGCTGCTGAGAAGAGCGCAGAGCCCGAAGGTCAATTAGGTATTAACTAATAGTTTTTATTGTGTTGTAATTTTAGGTTTTAAGATTCGTTTGCAATTTGTAATAGTAATGTAGCCGTATCCTGTCCTACTTCAGATCCTGCTAAAGCGTCTTCGGGCCCTCAGCCGAAAGGAGACGACGAAATTAAAAAGATGGCTGAAGCTATTATGGACGAAGTCGTCAATCGGCTCCTGAACGAGGCTGCAGAAGTCGTTTTGAGAGAAGATTAAGTATTATTGTAAAAACTTCTGAAATGTAATATATTGTAACATTTTGTAACCCTGAATGTAATATACCTGTTTTTATTGCTCAATTCTTTACGATGCATGAAACTTTACACGTACCGCTTTTGAGTCTTTGACGAAAAAACACCTTCCCTTCTTTTCATGCTTCGTGAAGAAGAATTTTTCTTTGTCACAACAATATCCAGTGTTCTGATGAATAATATCCAGGCTTCGTGAAGATATTTTCCGAAGCTACACTTCCGAAGATCAATAATGTATCTCTTTGTGACATTATGATTTTTCCCTTTTTTCAAAACGTTCTTCTGTAGATTGATATCGTGTCCACCTCTTGTGCCATATGCAACATGATGTATGATGCTTATGCTATGCGAAATGATGCGATGATGTTATGTTATGTGAGGTGATGTTTATTCCGAAGATGCACACGCATCCCTGCAATAAAACACATAATCTTTTGTAAGCCTCCCTTAGGAGCTTCTTCGCCTTTTACTTCAGCGGAATCAGCGTTTATTTTTCGCTGTAAGCCTCCCTTAGGAGCTTCTTCGCCTTTTACTTTCAGCGGTATTCGCGTTGACTTTTCGCGCTTCGCCTTTTACTTAGGCGGTATCAGCGTTGACTTTTCGCTGTATGCTCTGCATTCCCTTTGGAACGACTTTGGAGCAGAAAACTTACACCGCGCTCCCTCTGGAGCGGCTTTTTATGACTTCGGCAAACTTACTCTGCGTTCCTTAGAACAACTTTTTGTTGCTTCGAAGAATTTTTGATAATCCGAAGGTCCTCTTTGTTATCACAAGTTTTTAAACTTCAACAACTTAGGCCTGTGAAGAAAATATATTTTCCTTGTGGCAAACAACGAAACTATTTATATGAAATCTAAACAATGTCCTTTATTACACAGAAAAGAAGACTGAATAAGAAAGACTGCTATTAAGGTAGGATATTTGTTAATAGATGTGCTTTGACTCTGGCACAGTGCTGTTGACTGTACGAGCTTCGGACTGCTCTCTGAAGTCCCTTTGGTGTGGAGCATACTGGCTCCCTTCTGGCTGCTGGCCTTGTTGCAGCGGAGGTGGAGGCGGAGGCTGTTGCCAGGAAGCTTGAGGTTGACTCGCCGAAGCAACAGAAACTGCAGGGTGGTTGCCCACGTATTCTGGGATGTAAGGTGAATGATACGAAGCAGTATGCATGACCTGCTTCGGCTGAGCTTGCTGTGCTACGGCTTCGGCTATTTCCTTTTGCATCTGGATGGTAACATGGCACATCCTGGTGGTATGGCCTTTGTTCTCACCGCAAAACAAGCAAAAGATTCTTCTTGGTTGATCTCCGAATCTTCCGCCGAAGCCCCTGGCGCCTCTGCCTCTTGGGGCTGGTGGTCGGAAGGGGCCTTGCTGTTGCCCCGAAGCCTGTGAGGAACACTGTGGCCTTTGCTGTTGGCTCCCTCGATCATCATTTTGGGTAGAGTTGTGAATTGATCTAACGTGCCTCGGATAGAACCTTCCTCCGAAGCCCCTGGTCATTTCAGAAAACCTGAAAGCCTCCTCCCTTCTTTGGCGAAAATCATTATCGGCCCGAATGTACTCGTCCATCTTCTGGAGCAGCTTCTCCAAAGTTTGAGGGGGCTTCCTAGCGAAGTACTGAGCTGACGGTCCTGGCCGAAGCCCCTTGATCATGGCCTCAATGACAATTTCATTGGGCACCGTTGGTGCCTGTGCCCTCAAACGCAAGAACCTCCGGACGTACGCCTGAAGGTATTCTTCGTGATCCTGGGTGCACTGGAATAGAGCTTGAGCAGTGACCGGCTTCGTCTGAAACCCTTGGAAGCTAGTTAACAACAAGTCCTTCAGCTTCTGCCATGAAGTGATCGTTCCTGGTCGAAGGGATGAATACCAGGTTTGAGCAACACTCCTGACAGCCATAACAAAAGATTTGGCCATGACTGCGGCATTGCCACCATACGAAGACACTGTTGCTTCGTAGCTCATCAAAAACTGCTTCGGGTCTGAGTGGCCATCGAATATGGGAAGCTGAGGCAGTTTGTAGGACGGGGGCCAAGGTGTAGCCTGCAGCTCAGCGGACAGAGGAGAAGCATCATCGAAAACAAAATTCCCATGATGGAAATTATCATACCAGTCATCTTCGTTGAGGAAACCCTCCTGATAAAGGTCTTGGTGCTGAGGCCTTCGGTGCTGCTCATCCTGAGCAAGATGACGAACTTCTTCAGAGGCTTCGTCTATCTGCCTTTGCAGTTCAGCTAGCCTGGCCATCTTTTCTTTCTTCCTCTACACCTATTGATGAAGCATCTCCATGTCTCTGATTTCTTGATCTATCTCGTCCTCTAGTAGTGTCGGGCTGACAGCCTTCCTTTTCTGGCTTCGGGCCTCCCGAAGAGAGATAGTCTCCTGATTGTGGTCCAGCGGTTGAAGAGCTGCAGTGCCAGTCGCTGAAGCTTTCTTCGGCGCCATAACGAAGGTTTATGATCGCCGAAGGTGTTCAGAAAACTCAGAGTGTGGAAGTGAGTTCACCGGAGGTGGGCGCCAATGTTGGGGACTTGTTCTCAAGTGCTATGAGTTAAGAACAAGGCAACATAGAAAATGTTAATCGGTAAAGTCCTTCGTCCTTCGAAACATTATTCCCCTCAGGATATAATGGTTTTCGGACGAAGGTTATGAAGGGCATACCTTCATAAATACACTTTACAGTGACGAAGGATGAATTATAAGGAATATAAACGATAGCATAGACAATTGTATACTATTATTATTTAGAAACAGAAATAACGTCGAATTACAAATGTACCTTCAACTTGAAGGAGATGAAAGTACAAGCGTGACGCAAAAGCGAATGCCAAATCAGCGTGAACAGTACGGGGGTACTGTTCACCTATTTATAGGCACGGGACACAGCCCATACAAAATTACATTCATGCCCTTTACAATTGATAATAATTCTATAATAATCTGTCGAGGTCTGAATAGCCTTTTCATCTTTAAGTCGGTTTCATTTTCTGCTACCACGCCGAAGCTTTCCTGCTCACATCTTCGGCGCTGTATCAACCTTCGTATTATTCTGGTCTTCTCCTGCTGTGATACCGATTTGAGTCCGAAGATACCTGCTTACACATTATACTCCAGAAATACTGTTAAATCCTGTTTTTGAGGACCTTCGTAGGCCGAAGGCTCCCAACAGTGGGACCACTCCGTGCTCGGAAATTTTATCGTTTCCCGGCAACGAGCTCAGGGAAGGTGTTTTTCGGACCTTCGGCTTCCCGAAGCCTAAGAGACTTTTTCACGGATCAAGCTCGTTACGAAAAACGATCTAGCACCGCGAAGGGGCTACTGTTGGGGTCATGCTTCGTCGCCGAAGGTCCTGCAGGAAGACACACCTTCGGCAAATACGTTTAAACGTAGTGCCGAAGCTACCACTCATGAAGCTTCGGTATTATAATGTATCTGAAGACGAGGGTTCGAACCGACTTAAAGATGAAATGACTTCTTAGTCCATAAGGGTCTAAGTCATAATTGTAATCTTTTGTAAGGGGTATGATTTTAATTTCTCACAGGCTGCGTCCTGTGCCTATAAATAGATGAACAATACTCCTTTACTGTTCACGCAATCCTGTAATCATCGACGCATTACACTGGAATTATTGCTCTTTGCCAAGGCAAAGGTATAAATGTACCTAAATATTATGTTTTAATATTTAGGTTGAATAATAAAATAAATGTATAATAATATTTATCTTTGGTATAAATTTCTTTAATTAATGTTTCATATTTTGTTATCGCTTATATAATTTTGTAGAGTTGATCACGAAGGTTAGACCTTCGTGACATTTTGCTTATGACCTTCGTCCGAAGTTCATTATATCCTAAGGGAGATAATGCTTCAGCGGACGAAGGGCATTAACATTTAACATTTTATGTTGCCTTGTTCTTAATTCAAAGCATTTGAGAACAAGTCCCCAACAGGTGCCTTTGTAATTTATTATCATTTCTATTTTTCCATGATAATAAAATAGAAATGAGTTAATAATAATATTTAAGTGTTTATGTTATTTCTCATACTTTGTATGAATCCTTCTTCATTATTTGTTGTACTGATGAAGGTATGTCCTTCATAACCTTCGTCCAAGACTCATTATATCCCAAGGGAAATAATGCTTCGAAGGACGAAGGACTTTAACGTTTAACAATTTCTGTGTTGCCTTGTTCTTAATTCGAAGCATTTAAGGACAAGTCCCCAACAGAGCCTATCCACAACTTTGTCAAGTACTTCATTTGCTATCTGGATGACATCGAGAGCACCCTTCAGGGCTGGATCGACCTTAGGGTTGTACGGCTCCGGAGGAGGAGAAAGTTTAGCTACACCAAAATATAAGTTTTGGTCAATTACGAAGCTAAAGTGTAACACCCCATCCACTCCTGGACCGGCGGTATTTAATCCTGGCAGCTCTCTAGGATCATATATTGTCCCCACAGACCAACACGGGTCTTTTGTGCGCACTTTGTTCTCACTCATGCGCACCTAAGAAAACTTCCCGGTCGGTCACCCATCCCAAATTGCTCCAAGACAAGCACGCTTAACCTGGAGGTTCTTTCGAGATAGGCTTTCGAAAAACAAGATACATCTCGTTGATATGAGTACTCTATTAATTTTATTAAGCCTTGGGCTAGGATATCACCATCCCAGGGGCCAGGATTTCACAATCCACCCCCTTAGGAGACCGACGTCCTCGTTGGTCAACCCCAATCTAGGAACCTCCCCTCTTAGCCACGTCTATGTGTCTAGTGTTGTCATATGCCATGCCATGTGACCACTCTGGGCCCACATGCGTCATGTGCCATATACCCGAACCCCTAACCCACACACGCCTGTGAAACCATGAGGGTCGGCTTTGATACCACTTGTAACACCCCGTCCACTCCCGGACCGGCGGTACTTACTCCTGGCAGCTCTCTAGGATCATATATTGTCCCCGCAGACCAACAAGGGTCTTTTGTGCGCACTTTGTCCTCACTCATGCGCACCCGAGAAAACATCCTGGTCGGTCACCCATCCCAAATTGCTACAAGCCAAGCACGATCAAATTGCTCCAAGCCAAGCACGCTTAACCTAGAGGTTCCTTCGAGATAGGCTTCCGAAAAAGAAGATGCATCTTGTTGATATGAGTACTCTATTAATTTTATTTAAACCTTGGGCTAGGATATCACCATCCCTGGGGCCAAGATATCACATAAAATATTTACGAAGCTAAGGCATGACAAACATACATATACACCTTTCGCGCTCCGTGGCTTCTTCAGCTCTTCTCGCTTCTTTTGAAGCAATATAAGATTCTTTTTCATTTTGTCTAATAGCTTCGTCTGCCATTTCTCGGCCACCATTCATCCATACTTTAGAATAAAATTTCCCACTAAGGACAATAGCTTCGACTGAAGGATCCTTAATGTCACCCGCTGAAACTGAGAATTCTGGCTGAATTACAACCTTCGCATGCTCACAGCCAGCTTTTCAAGCAGAGAGATAGCTCCTTGAGCGCCTATGCAGGCACAAAAATCTCCCCTATTGCTAAGGATCTCATCAAAGGCTTTGGCTTCGCCTCTAATCCATTTGATAACTCCTTCAAGATCACCCCAAATAAAGTCTTGTTCAGTTGAGAACGCGCCAACCTTAGCAAAACTACTCTTCAGCTTATTACAACATTGCATAGCAACATTGTAGCACTCCTCCTTCGCTTGACGAAGCTCCTCAACTTTCTTCTAAACCCTTAACCGTTCAGTATCAGATATCTCATGTTTTGATTGCTCGACGTTGAAGTTTTCAGTAATTTCATCAAGCTTCTTCTCCAGCCAATTAGCCAGCTTTTCAAGCGGAGAGATAGCTCCTTGAGCGCCTATGTAGGCACAAAAATCTCCCCTATTGCTAAGGATATCATCAAAGGCTTTGGCTTCGCCTCCAATCCATTTGATAACTCCTTCAAGATCACCCCGAATAAAGTCTTGTTCAGTTGAGAACGCGCCAACCTTAGCAAAACTACTCTTCAGCTTATTACAACATTGCATAGCAACATTGTAGCACTCCTCCTTCGCTTGACGAAGCTCACTTGAATGGATAAAGCATATTCTAGATCAGCGATACGCTTTGCATCTGCTTCTTTTTCTTTCTCAAATTTCATAATTTTTTGGTCCACTTCAGAGAATCTAGCCAATTTAGCTTCGCTAGACTTTAGCCTCTCGACTAAGGAATGCAGGATCTTGTCTTTTTCAAGGGCCTCATTCCGAAGTGTTATAACTTCTGAACACAGGTTTCCGAAGGCTATTTGTGTGCCTTCATGTTCAGCATCTTTTTGAGCCTTCAAAGCCTTCCTAAGAATAAGACCCTGATAAATAAAAAAACATACAAATAAATAATAATAAGCATTACCACAAATATTTTACCAAAAACCTTTATAAAAAAGAAAACATAAAATAACAAATATAAAAATAAAATGTACAAACCTTCAAGCTGTTGTAAGCAAGGCAGTCTGCAAGTTGATCCTTCGGCATTGCAGATAAACCATGTTCAAGCTTCAGATAGCCCATATTATCCATTAATTCCCGACAAAATCTATCTCTTTGTTGTCCGGCAGGCAGTAAAGATAATCATCTTCGTCATTTCCTCCATATACCAAGGATCCTCGAGGATACTTCAGGTCCTTTGCATAATATTGCACTTCGGCAATTTGTTGTTCTGATAATTGTTTCCATGAAGCATGGCGAACAATGTATCCAAAGTCGCCATGAGAAGCTGCTTCGGGTATTGGCAATGTTATTTTCTCGGGTAGACTTTCACATTCTTGTTCCAAGGGTCTAGTCTCCGTAGGTCTGACTTTGGCAGAATCAGGAAGAGTAGCTTCGTCAGAAGTCATTTTCAATTCATCAACCTTGCCTTCAGGAATTTTTGTTGGAGTAGGTGTCTTCAATTCTTCGATTTTGTTTTCGGAAACCCTAGTAGGAGCAGGAGTAGCCGTCTTCGAAGGTTTCTGTACAGCATCAAGAACGCTGGCCATTCTCCTCCCTTTCCTAGGAGTTGCCGTTGGAACAGTTGCTGTCTTTGATAACCACCATTGCTAGAGGACTCTGTAGCTTCGGTTGCTGCATGGTCCTAGAAATCTCTGGTTCTGATATCTCTAGCTGAACGGTGGCAGTTTTGACTACCGCGACAAGTATTATCTCCAAGGTCGAGAGGGTAGCTTCGGTAGATCCAACAGTTTCCATCTTTTCTGTAACAGGCGGTGTAGCAGCCCTCTCTAAGGAATGCGACTTCGACTGATGAGTTATAATCTTAGTCCTTTTCGGCTTCGGCGTGGCAGACGAGGTCGTAGTTGTGATTTTCCTCTTCATTCCTTGTTTCCATATGGGAAAATAGTAGTCAGGATAGATAAATCCCATTACATCAAAAACTCTATTCAACCTTCTCTTTCCACGAGCACCAAAGGCAGTACTCATGGCTTCATCCTCTGCCTTCGAATAAGCCCCCAACAATTCATCACTGGTCACCTCAACGGCTTCAAGCCATTCATCATCCGGCTTGCCAAACTGACTTCTATAACGATAGGTGTATTTCAGATAAACTAGGCCGCCTTCACTGGAACCAGCAATGGTTTCCTTCGGTATCTCCCAATCGTTAACAAGGGGCCACACCTTGAAAGTAATGTGCTCCTAAACCAAATCCCTGGTGCCAATGTAGCTGCATAGTGTATTGAAGGCCATCAGACATGCTTGAGCTTTGTTACCACCCGCAGTAGAGGGTCTCCTAATGCCGAAGCGTGATCGTATGGGGCGTTGGATTACACCTTCACATCCTCTCTCTCACTCAAATCATTTTAACATAAAACCATTGCTTCATCCACGAGCCCGACCATTTTTTTCCGAAATGTTGGCACAGGACACCTCAAGTCGGACCGGTACACGAAGTTATAACATCCAAAGTTGTTATGGTACTGCTCCTTCATCCCAATGGCCTTCGTTTGATAAGACAACTCATGAATGTTGTAAAAACAATCAACGACCGGTTCCAATCCCTGGCTTCTCATCGCCCAAATAAAGATTCCAACTTTAATTAAAGCTTCGGGAGTAAGTTGATGAAGGTATATTTCAAATCGATAACACTTCAACCAACATTTTATGGAGAGGAAACCGAAGGCCAACCTTCATGAAACTCTTGAAACAACCACTTCATCAGCTTCGGGAAGAGTAACAGTGTTCTCTCCTCCAGTCCTCATAATAGATATATCATGAAAATATTTTCCCTTCATTGCTTCAATATGTCCCTTCTTAACGGTGGATTTTCCAAACACAACATGACTTGGCCTCCATGGCCGATCTTCGGCATCATTGTTGTCACTTTCGATATCGAAGCTCTCATTGTCACTTGAGTCTCCAGACAATCTACCTAACATCTCATAAGTAATTTTCTCAACATTGGTCTTTTCCATGGCTTCGTAGAAACCAGCCAGAGCGGGATCCACGCTTTTATTTTCTTCGGCCATCTTGGTGGTGATTGCAACAAAAAGCCGAAGCTCCAAAAGCAACCGCGATTACAAAATTAGAAAGCTAAAACGACAAACCCAACACAATGCTTGATAGCACGAAAAATATTTTCAATGCAAACCCTCATATATATACACAAAGCACCACTGGACGATGGGCCCCACAATTCAGAACGACTTGCTATTCTAGCGAAGGGAAGGTGTTTTTTCGGACCTTTGGCTAAAGGCCTTCGTTCTTTTCGGAGTCTGAATTTGTTACAAAGAAACAAACTAATACTGCGAGGGGCTACTATTGGGGGCCTTCTTCTAAAGGTCCTCAAAAACATGTCAACCATTTGTTTTTAGCATACTACTAAACATTACAGAAGCTTCATCACCAGAAAAGCTTCATAACAAAAGAGAAGTATGACGAAGCAAGCTTCAAAAAACAAGCTTTATCACGGTGAAATAGGAAGACGACGTAGGGAGAAGGTGTTGTTCCGGTCATTAAATAGAAATAATGATACTATCCTTATGGCATTTGTAAACACTGTATGTAACTGTTGAGGGCATGAATGTAATAACACACGAAGCTTTACGACTGCCTATAAATAGATGAACCGTACCCCCGTACTGGGGATACTGGATTGTAATTGCCCTCGCGTCATTACCTTCAAATAAGCCGAAGGTATCATTGTAATACAATCTCTGAAGATATATTTATATTCATCATGAAATGAATACATGACATGAAATCACATCGAGTATATTTTTATATTTGTGGATAATGTAAACTTGTTATTTATGACCTTCGTCTAAGATTCATTATATACAAGAGGGAATAATGCTTCCGAGGACAAAAGTCTTTAACATATAACAAATGGGTTGCCTTGTTCTTGATTCACAGCAGTTGAGAACAAGTGAACAACAATTAGAATATTAGAAAGTCAATAAGTTCAACCTTTTACTTTAAAGAAACTAATGATAGATTATACTTACCTTAGAGCTTATCCATCTTCTGTCTTAACCATAGCAAAACTAAACGTAGCATCAAGAGACATAAGGAAAACTAATTACTAAAACTACTTATGCAGCTCATATATTTCAATTTCTTTAGGTTTTGGCTAGTACCTTGAGAAATACGTCATGCACCAACACCCAAGATGGGGGAGGCTCGTCCTCGTCTACTCTTACTGGAGCAGGGACAATCTGAAAATAAATAAATTCTTGGTTCATATAAGCATCAGTAAGAACAGACTATTGTACATACCACATTAGAAACAAAGTAATCAGTGAAATTAGTGCAATGTTGTGCAATGGTAGGGAGGTAGCTGCTGATGGCTCATTACATTACCACACCCTGCAGGACTGGGGAAAGAAAAGCAACAGTTTGCAGTTTGCACAAGTATATTCACCGTCTCTGTATGGACCTACGCATTCCTCTACAATCTAATTTAATTAGCATCTCCCTCTGCTATCTACTTTGTTTCTATTCGGTGTATAGCTGTAAACACAACACAAATATGTTCAATCAAAAGAAACAACAACAATATCAAAGCATTTGTGGCCACAAAAAACAAATAAATCATCAGAGCGGATGGATAAACTGTTCTGAATGCTGGGTGGCTTGCTGGATGTGGATGCCATTGATCTCATTAGGGCAAATGCTAGTTACAATTAAGTTTTAGAATCAGACAAGGACAAAAAAAACTATAGAAAGATAACAAATCATAAAAGTAATAAGTTTTTACTAGCTATTTGTACAAAAGTGTTATAAGCAATTATCTTAGAATTCAGGCATCTGAAATAAATACAGGAGAAGTGTCTTTCATAATGCATAAACTTTTACTGTTTAGTATTGTATATATTTAATAACAAAAATCATAAGTCAAAACAATGCTACTTCAGAGACCATGTAAATGTCATAAACAATAAAGGAACTGCATTTAGAATTAGAAGATTTACTATTGGTATTGAACTACAAAAACTGTTATTACCATAATGCAGGCTACCTTGACTAAATTTATCCGATGATCGCTGGCTTCGGCACGATTCAACCAAAACCACCATCCCAACACCGAACAAAAGAGAGACAGAGAACAGATCTAGTGAAAGATAAGAAATCCTACCGAAGAGAAGCTTAATTGAACAAAAAAAGCCCTACTGAAGAGAAGCTTAACTAAACACAAAAAAGTTTGAATCTGGATTTTTTTTCATGGGCTTGAAATATAACTTGGATTGGGAGTCTCATCCCAGCCTGGATGAGCTTAACCGAACGAAGCCTAAACGAGAAAATCGAGCCAACTCACTGTATAGTTCTCCACATCTATACAAAAGGAAAGACAAAGGAGAAGTTTGAATTCGATCCAATAAAGATTCTCTGGGTATCTTAAGCTAAATTAAACTATAATTCGAAGTCAAATAAACATCATGACTGAATTACGTATTCAATGTAGCTACCAAAATTTATTTTGTTCATTTCACTAAATTCAAAAGGGTTTTGGTTTTTCGGACTTTAAGTTTCATTCATGTATTACTTTAATCTACTATAGTTAATTACCTTTAGTTAAAAGACGCTCGGGTTTGGGACGCTCTCCGCGTTCGACGCGTCTTCAACCGATCGCGTGTTGACGCGTGCCCTACAGCTCGGACCCGAAATTTCCGTTCGCCGCGCGTTGAGCTTGAGCTTTGTCATGTCCGCCTCTCCCTTTTCCGCGTGGCAAAGTCGCCCGCCCCTCGCACTCCCCAGTCCCCAGTCGTCCTCCACCCCCACCGCACCTCCCCTCCCTAGATCCCCCACCCATGACGTCCTCTGGCTCGCCCTTCTCCTCCTCCTCTGCGTCTCGCATGCCGGACAGGTGGGAGCCGTCGTCGTCGCAGATGTCAAAGGACGGGCCTGACTCCGACTCTCTGCCGTCATCATAGATGTCGAAGGACGGCCACGACTCTGACTCGACTCTGCCATCATAGATGTCGGGGTCGGCTCTTGCAGCGGGGACAGGTGCGATCTAGATCTGAGGGGCGGTAGCGGCAGGGGCGAGAGGTGAGCGTTGCTGGACCAGGTGTTGGGGATCGTGGCGAGAGGAGGACTCGGACTCGTCGTCGTTGCAGATGGGAGCCAGATCTCCAGTGACTCCGTGAGCTGCCTGCTCTGCTTCACAGCACACACCCAGCACAACACTAGCTCAGCTCGGCAAGGTAGCAGTCATTGCTCGCCATGCAATGTCATTGCCGCTGCTCCCCTCCTCTAGCTCACCGTCGCCGTAGCGGGGCTTCTGTTGGAGCTGTCAGTTTCTTGTTCTCTGTTACAACTATGTCATTCAAATGCAGTGGTAATTTAGAAGTAAATTTTTCACTCCACATTTGAGCATAAAGTAATGGAATAGATGGTATAACCTTGCAGGTGGTTGCATCCATGGACTGGCCACAAGTCACAACATATAAAGCTCTGGTCTCGGCACAAGCACACAGGGAAGAGATTATACAAAATCTCGGCGGAATGATAAGGTAATTTATATCCTCTGTGTTCATGAAAGCTGTGAATGAAACTAAGGTGCCACGTAATTATGCTCTGCAGGGAGTTGCTGATTTCGTTCAATAAGAGGGCTGGCAAAAAGCCCAAAAGGATTATATTTTACAGGTATGTGCTTGACTTAACTATCTAGATAACTCTTGGATGAAGCCTTCATTTTGTGACTTCCTTTGCTTTTGTTTTGTTTATTTAGGGATGGAATAAGTGAAGGACAATTCAACCATGTTTTGCTCCTTGAAATGGACACGGTAAGGAAGGCTTGTGCCTCTCTGGAAGATGGGTATCTACCCCCAGTGACATTTGTCATAATACAGAAAAGGCATCACACAAGGCTCTTCCCTGGAGTTCATGGAAGGAGAGATGTTACTGACAGAAGTGGGAACATTCTTCCTGGTTAGTACCGTGATGTTCATCCTTGTTTAATGACAACCTTAGCATTAGCATTTGCTTGTCACTGAGATTGGACCCTCGTTGGTTTAATGACAACCGCCACATTAGCCATACTGTATCTTTGGGAGATCTCCACTTCTAACACAAGCATGATACTATTTTGAACACATACATGCATGTTGGCTGTAATTTGTGACTCTTATCTTCCTGTTAAAATACACAGGAACTGTGGTTGATACCGAGATTTGTCATCCGCGGGAGTTTGATTTCTACCTTTGTAGCCATGCTGGAATCCAGGTATGTTTTAGCAGATACTTGATAGTGTGTTATATTCGTCCCTCTGAATGTAGATTCGTTTTTCCAGGGAACCAGTAGGCCAATACACTATCATGTCCTCTACGATGAAAACCGTTTCTCGGCTGATGGGCTGCAGATACTCACAAACAGCCTGTGCTACACGTAAACTTAGCTTGATCCTGATCCCCAATATATATTTGCTGCCATCTGAACTCAAGTTTTTTTTGTTGTTTTGCAAATGCAGATACGCACGATGCACGCGCGCTGTCTCAGTTGGTAAGTCTATATGCCAGTTTCACCAAGTTCTTTGTGTGATTAGTCAAGTGTATTGTTGCTTCATTTCTTATTGGCACTGTAATATTTATCCTGATCCTCCATGTGGAACAGTTCCACCAGCCTACTACGCTCACCTGGCAGCATTCCGCGGGAGGTACTACAACGAACAAGGTAGCCCCGCCCCCGATGGAACCTCAGTTGTCGGTGGCGATGCCGCTGCAGCCGGCGATGATCCACCTGCGTGCCGCAGGCTCCCCCAGATCAAGGAGAATGTGAAGGAAGTGATGTTCTTCTGCTAGTGGCTCAGCGCGAGCTGCATTTCTTGATTCAGGCTGCCTTAATATACAAGAGGCCTTTTTTGTCATAAACTGGTATCGATGGTTGTCCTGACTATTTTGCATGAGTGCTGCTAATTAGGGCTTGTTTGATAACACTGTTTCTCAAAATCATGATTTTACATTTTTTTAACATTTGTCCAAGTACCAAATTATGACAAGATTATGTCTGGCTTATGCACAATAGCTGAGGATTAAAATTTGCATTACCTGTAACTATTTTGAGAAAAAAGTTCTTTGGAGAAGTATATCTTCCATGTCACTTACAGAAATGAGTATTAAAAATGATCCTAAATGTTGACGCCTTACTGCCTTAGTAACGCCAACAAAATTCCACTATGTGGACTAAGACATTAATCAGTTCAAGCAGTACCATTTTGTGTTATCGAGTGGAGGATAATGATCTTAAATGTGTCCCTTCTTTACGCATATATAGAATTTTTTTAGGATGCTAGGAATCCTTTTGAACAAAGTGAAAAATTGAGTCATTGTTCTGAAATGCTAAAAGAATACCATCTCAGATAATAAAAGTACAAGTTTTCTAAGTAATTTGTCGCTTTTTGCTTGGTCTGTGTTTTTGGACCTTCTCCTTCGATTTGAACAACTATTATATATATTATTCAAAATATTACTTAGCAGATGCACATGACTTCTATGTTTGATGAGTATTGTTTCATGTTCTATATCAGTTGGGCAAGTGGTGCTCTCGATCCACAAAGGAGCTCATTTGTTGATCGTTGTTTCGTAAGTCAATATGTGTTTTTAATGATTGGTCCTCTTCCATTGCTTTTCTTGCAGCTATACTTTTATGAATCTCTCTTTGTTTTGAACTCAGTACTTCTGATCACCATTTTTCTTCATCTCATGTGTTGGTTACCATTTTAAGTAGGGCTTATGAACTAATCTATATTCTCATGTCAACAGGGGGTGTACTTTGTGATGGTTGCTGTTTTTTGGCTTAATCCTTTCTTCAGCCACCTTCAACGTGAGTTACACAACTCTTTACCTTTCATTAAGAGGCGAGGAAGTTTGACCACATTCATGTCAAAGCCAAGAATAGTGTAAATTTTAGAAAACAGTTTACTTGAGGTACCTCATAGTCATATGGATAGATAATAAGGACATTAGATATCTGGTACTTGTGAATTTGAAGATTTCATATGCCAATTTTTTTGGTAGATGGAACATGACACATGTATTTATGGAGCTTTTATACTCACATTCTTGTATTTGTTGTTTGTAGCCTCGACAAACCTGGAGTTTGAACACATGACAGATGGTGTGCTCACTTTTTTGGATGAAGAGTTGCACTTATAGTTTACTACGTTAGGTTTATGTACATAACTGTGGATTGGCCCGACTATGGCTCCCAATACTATATATATATACCTCCCGTTATGGTTTGTCCCTATGCGACGCTTCACTCCTGTTTTTTCTTGTGCTGGATGGAGCCTGTGCTGGATAGGGCGCCTCAATGGGCGCCACCTGATCTAGTACATTTAATAAGTAGGAATAATCTTCGCGTCGTCGTACACTCACGCACAAATTTTCAAAGAAAAAAAGGGACGCAGTCCAGCACCTCAACCACTACAACTAGAACTAGAGTACTTTATGCGTTATAAAGGAAATATATATTATAAATATATATACTAATAATTTGATTTTTTTAATATAAAAATGTCCTATCGAGAAGGCAACTCAGGCACAGAACGGTTCTCTAACCGGACACAATTAAGGGTCCATTTGATTGGGCTCTGACTTATCAAAAATAGCTCTAGCTTTTTTTGAAAAACAATTTTTTAGTAGAGCCAAAGCTATTTCACAAATCGTTTGGCATAAACGGCTTATCCTAGAGCCCGAGGTATTTTTATGTATTAAAGTGTCAGATCCAGAACCAATGAAGCTACTATTTGTGGTTCTTCTCCGTAGTATAAAAAATGGCTATGGCTTTTAGGTGCTTTTCACATTAAGTTGTTTAAAAAAGGTGTTTGGCAAAGCTCTAGTTTTTTCTAGAGAAAAGCCAGAGCCAAAGCCCTGCCAAACAGGCTCTAAATCTTCATCTCTCTTCTCGTCAAATCATCGTCGGTGTCTCTAGGGACAAATCCTAGGTGCATCGCGAGTCGAAGCCGGATCCACGCAATCTGACCTCAGGAGTGCGACGCCGCATGTTAAGATCCACGTGAGGTGCACCGCCGCATCCCCTGCACTGAGAGGGACGACGTCGTCACACACTTTAGCTCGGCATTGGTTTGGCTCGATCTAGAGGCGCACCGACTACCGGTGCTTGTGCTGACCCTATCCTGGTATCTGTTTGTCTTCCTTTGGCGCGATCTGAGAATCTATGCACTTATATCATATTTGAATAACTATCTCATTTAAGCAAGGCCCACCTATATTATATGTAGAAACCATAGCAATACATGGGCAATTAACTAGTAATGATTGTATGTCTATAAGCCTGTTTGGATCCACAAGAGATTTTAGGAATCTAGATTTTACAAATAATGTTTGTATGCCTAATGCTTGGAATTAAATTCCATTATAATGATCGTAATTTAGACATAGATGAAATTAAGCTAATATGGTTTTATACATAATATATTTGTATACTAATGCTAACCATATGGGGGAGATATTTTATACACTACATTTGTATTATAGGGGAGCGAGCCAAATAACGTGTTATAAGTTGCAGAGTTGAAACAGAGAACAACGATATATAAAATCAATTTCCACCCATATCTTATGAATTTGAGATATGCTTATATCTAAATTTTAGAATGTGATGAAATGTAAAATTCCAAACCAAATAACATATTCTATTAAGTTAATTCAAATTCCTTTAAAATGAAGGGATCCAAATGACCTCTTAGAGATTCTAGAATCTAGATTTTGGATAACAAAAATCCACGATAGTTTCAGATTTTAGGTGTTTCAAGGATACATCTCTCTACTTCAAGTATTAATTTACTTTACTCATACTTTTTGGTTATTGCTGCGGTAATATATGAGTATTTTAATTCAAGGCTTAAAATTGTGTTAATTTATTGTTAATCAAGTCTTCTCTAGCTCGCCAATGTTATAAGCCACACCTAGTCCTAGTTACTAGGCTAGCTATCTCTGACCCTCTTGCTAAGGAGGATCCTCAATGTTCAAGCTCCGCTTGAACACTGTTCTAACGTGTGTCATGTTATCTACGTAGTTATGTTTGGTAGCCTCTCTTAGTGATATTGGGAGTGTAGCCTATGTATCCCTGACCCCGTCGTCCGGTAGAGCTATAGGTGATAGTTGGCTTCGCTTAGGTGTTCCCTCTATCTATCCCTAGGAACCCTCAGAACCTACATAATTTCACTCGAAGCAAGTGTCACACCTGGATTTAAAGGGTAAAGTCGGGTGCATCTGATATGTGTGCCAAAGAAGAACAACACATATAATGACCAAGTGTATAGAGATAAATGTTACAGACATTATTACATAGCAGAAGTGTCTTACAAAAAATAAATGATAACAACAAAGCAAACTAATATTATTCCTTGGCGCCATCAAGCTGACTGGGAGACGCCACCTAGACTTCCTCGTACTCCTTGTAGTAGTCCTCCTTCTGGGCTACCTGCTCTTCACCTATGGGGGGTTATATATCGCAAGGGTGAGCTCACAAAAGATCATAGCTCAACAAGTTGTGGGGAATAATGTACATGAACTCACCAAATGTGGGAGCTCATGTGAAGTGTAAGGCTGATCAACAAATAATGGTTAAAGTTGAGCATTGCTTTTAATAAGTTGGTCAAATTTTATTAGCAATTGCTAATATAAGTATATACCAAACCAGACTAATAATAGATCAAAATTAATAATAAAACCACAATGCGATGCATATGACAAATTGAGTTTAATTACATAAGTTAATCATGCGATAGTCCTGAGCTACTCATGACCGCGAGCACGGCTAGTATACCAGTTTTACACTCTGCAGAGGTTGTACCCTTTACCCACAAGTCATGCTACTCATTTGCCAAGGGGTCTAGAAGTCCCATTCATCTCTACCGAAGAGACGAGGTAGGGTAACACTACGAGGCCTTTACAAAGTTCCACTAGCTTCAGAAAACCTGCTACGGTTTCTGAGTAGAGCGATATAGCTAGGAATCCCCTGTCTAAAAAGCCATCGCAGCATGATTAACCTGAGAACCTCCCTACACCGACAACTCGCCTACCGCCCTTGTCGGTTTCGGGTAAGGTAAACCTCCACTAGCTTTTCTAATTAGTCAGTCAAGGGCGTCCTATTCCACCCTTGTGGTAGCACATATATCTCAAGTTAAGCTCCATGTTCCAATTAAAAACAATAGTCTTATCATGAATGATAAAGAATTCAACAATAATAAAGCATGATCATGAATAATAATTATCTTAACTTCCAAAACCACATATAGCAATAGCATATACTACCCAAAAAATTCAGTGGTAAACAAGGTATAAAGATGACCAATCTATGATGACCTATTGGGTCCCATCAAAATTTAGCCTAGACATGCCAGAGTGATTATATAGAACATTATTGGGTAAAGTAAAGTGGTCAAGGGCACAACTTGCCTTTAATAAGCTCCTGCTCAGTATTTTCCACCTACTGAGTACCAGGGTCCTTGGTTGCTTGCTCGTCTACTCGCAATAACACAAACAAACATGGTGTATGAGAAATTAACATCATACCGAACTTGAGAACATAATGCATGATAATATTCTACGCATCGTAACGAGATCATAGGTTCAAGAACCACTAAATTCGGGGTTACGGTTAAGAAGTTATGACTTTCGAAAGGATTACATGTTAGATATAAACAAATTAAGTGCATAATTTTAATCTATGTTTCATAACAAAATAAAGTTATCAGATGATAAACAATGTTATTATGATTTTAATGCAAATGGAATGCGTCAAAAAGGAGTTAAAATGAATTACTTATGAATTAAACAAGTTTCTGGAATTATTTTTATACTAGAAATCATTTTAAATATTAATTAACTATTTCCTGATTTATGAACCGCTGACACAAAAACCAGGGACTTTGGGGTTGTTTTTGTTAATTTCTAGGGTCTTACAGTAATTACTTTACGACTAGTGTGGACGACGGGTTGATTACTAAAAAGGGTGGGGACTCTTTTGCAAAGAAGACTCGTTGAAGGGGTATCAATAGAACTCTGCCTTTCGATCTACGATGGAGGGCTCATATTAAATCCGCATACACACCAAACAGGTATCCCCTCGTGGCCCTCGGATCCAAGATCTACGGTCACGATCTGACGAAGTACATTTTAAATATAATTCGTCGGATCTCTAACAGACGCCCCAGATTAGGTCACGCTAATAAACAAGATGATGCGAGTCGTGGTTTGTTTGATCCAAAATCTACGGTCGTCGCTTCACAGGAACGAGATTCGATCTAACATGCTCACTCCCTGATCCATGGCTAGGATCAAACGTGCCGAAGCGATACGCGACAACCAATCGCGACCGCACATGGACCGATCAACGGTCGACATCACGTCACCCACACCTCGGTCCACGGCCATGGCGGCGCCTGCCCCCACGGCAGAGGTCACGCCGGCGAACACCTGCCCGGTGATTCCGAGCGCCATTCTCCGATTCCTATAGTGCTAAGCGAAGGGGATGACCGCGCGTATATGGAGGACGGGTACTCACCGATGATCACTCTGTAGAGTAGTGTGGCGACGGTGGGGGTGGATCGGCGGCACCCGCGGAGCTCGCCGGCGAATCCCAGCTAGAGCCGCCCAGAATCCGGCTTGGTGATGTCGCGTGTGTATCCCCCACGGGCCGCAGAGGCCTCAACATCGATCTTCTCTACCGTAGCGACGGCACCGACGAAGTGCACAAGAGGTGGAATTCGGGATTTCCTCAATCTCTCGTTGCTCTCTCTCTCTTATTGGCGTTAACAGTGAGGGTCTCGCGTGAGGGGAAGAAGGCAGGAGGAGGCGCAGGTGCCATGGGGGGGACTTATCGCCGGGTCGAGGTGGACCCGAGCCCCGACTCCCGTCCCACGCGCGGGTCTGTTACAACAACTCGCCGCAAAAAGGGGAAGGTTCTGACGGGTGGGTCCCACGTAGCAGCGAGATCGCACATGGCTCTGACTAAAGGCGGCGACACACTGGCCCCCAGGTCAGTGGCCGAGTTCCCACGGTGCGACCGACCCGTGGCGGCAGGAGAAGTGGGCCGCGGGCGAGTTCCAGTGGGCCGAGGCGCCATTCCGGCCCACGCGGCCAAATTCTTTTTCCCCTTTTCTTTTATTATTTCTATCCCTTTTCTTATTTCTATTTCCTTTCAAATCCAACTTTCAACTTCAAAATTTTTTCAAACTTAATTTGTCTCACGAAATTAGTATAAATGCAAAAATACAAAAACTTCAGCATGAGATGCATATTTTTGTATTTATTTATTTGTGATTTGACTAATATAATTCCATTAATTGAATATACACAAAGAAATGATACCAAATAATCTCCAAAGGCTGCATAATCCCCAAAACACTAACAAATAAATATATTTATTCATTTATTTTATTATTTTCCTCTTATACAAATTTTGGGCTTTACAACGAGTTTTTCCTTGTAATTGATTATCAATATGTTAACCTTAAATAACCCTTTGTAGCATAATAAAAGTATAGTTTGGTTCTCTTACTCTGTGTTGTCCTCCTAGGTAATTTTACCTAGTTTATACTTACCAGGTTACAATTCATTTCAAGTTTGAGTTAGTCAGTTCACATTCGGCCTCCACTTCTCTGTGGAAAATATGATATCCAAATTTATGGTGTTTCATCTCCATACTCATGGATACCATGGAGACACGGTTGCTATTGTTGTGGTGTCAATCAACAAGAAACTTAAAGAGGACAAGTAAACATGTTGTTGTTGCTAGTGGTATGTGAAAACATTTGACTGTTTTTACTATATCAACATGTTTTTGTACCGTGTTGCACGTCTAATAGTAACGATGAGCGATTCTCATACTATTTTGGTTGAACGTGATAGATATGCTACGTTTTCAACAAAGATGCCCTTGGCAGCAGCAACTCCCGTACGGTATTATTTTTTTATCATTTTCCAAAAAATTGAATTCTAAACTAACTCTAAAAACAAACCACTGGAAAACCGTAACCGGTATTGTCCGGTAACGAAAAAACAGACCGGTTTTTGTCGGTTTTCGACCGGTTTTGTAATCCATGGTACGGTCCGTCTTGCTGTTGCTCCCAATGTTTTGGCCGAGTAAGGTTATGGTTGTAACGGGGGAGCATTGTTCTTCACCGATTGCACGTGTGGATGAATAAAAAATAGTGATCTATCAATGAATATGGAGATCGAAAAAGATGAAGTTTGAAGTCTGCAAATTATACTAAACAAAGAGAGCCAAACTAGCAATGCTGTATATATATATACTTCACCAAGGAAACAAACACATCATGATCCAGGAGGACATCCAAGGATAAGATACAAATGGAGATCTCAAATTAAAACGTGTGATCACATCCTATGATCCTAAAAATACTCAATATCGACATGCGAGGAATCAGTGCGACGCGAGCCGGTTTTCCGTGCGGAGCTCTTGGGCGTGGCACCTTGCGCCGCTCCGTCGCAGGCGAAGTGGGAACAGTGATCAACGGCGGCGTCGGGGATGTAGGGCGGCTGGGCGCTCCTGACGAGCGCCCAGTTGACGCCTTCGAAAAAGGGGTGCTGCTTCACCTCCGCGGCGCCGCGCCGGGACGCGAGCCGGTTGTGCGGCTCTTTTGCCAGCAGTCCCCGGACAAGGTCCCTTGCGGCGGCGCTGACCACCGGCGCGTCGGGGAACCTGAGCGGCTGCGCGACGACGTTGAAGAGCGTGGCGCGGTTCCCGGAGCCCTTGAACGGCGTGGCGCCGTGCAGGAGCTCGTAGAGGAAGATACCAAAAGTCCACCAGTCGACGGCGCTGCCGTGGCCCTCGCCGCGGATGATCTCCGGCGCCAGGTACTCGTGCGTGCCCACGAACGACATGGACCGCGCGCTTGTCGGCTCGGCTGTGAACTCCAGCGACGACGGCTTCTTGCTAGTCACCGTCTCGTTGTCCAGCTTATTGGCCTTATTAGCCTTGTCTCCCTTCTTCTTCTTCTTCACCTGGAGGATGCGCGGGAGCATGCAGCCGTGGGCGAGGCCGCCGCCTCCGCTGACCCGGCCGGACGGGGAGCGGACAAGCGCCGGGCTGACGGAGCAGCGCAGGGAGAGGTCGAAGTCGGAGAGCATGATGTGGCCTTCCTCCCTGACGAGCACGTTCTCGGGCTTGAGGTCCCGGTACACCACGCCCAGCATGTGCAGGTACTCCAGCGCAAGCAGGACTTCAGAGGCGTAGAACCTGCTTGCTCACAACGATTTGATCAAAAATTCCACACACACACACACACGCACACAAAAATGACCTTTTTTTCCATTGCTCGCAGTCACTGATGACAATTCATTACCTGGCTGCGTCCTCGGTGAATCGCTTGTTGGGCTGCTTCTGGCGGAGCGCGTGGAGGTTGCCGCCGCAGCAGTACTCCATGAGCAAGCAGCAGAACTTGTCGGTCTCGAAGTGGGAGTAGAGCGTGGGCAGGAAGGGGTGGTCGAGCAGGCCCAGGATCTCCCGCTCCGTGTGCGCGCGGGGCAGCTTGTTCCGCCCGGCCAGAGAGCCCTTGTCCATGACCTTCATGGCGAAGAGCGCGCCGCGGCCGCCGCGGAGCTCGACGAGGTAGACGCTGCCGATGTCGCCGTAGCCAAGGCGCCTGAGGAGGCGGAAGTGGCCCAGGCTGAGCGGTGGCTCGGCCACGCGGATGGCCTCCCAGCGCCCGTTCCCGGCGGCGCTGGCAGTGTGGCGACGCGCGGGCACCGAGCTGCCGCCGCCGTCGGCCCGTGCCGCTGCCGCTGCCGCCGTCGCAGCGTGGTTTGCCGCGGCGGCCAACGGTGACGAATCCGTGGTTGCCGTCGTCGTGGTCGTCGTCGTGGTGTCGTGGTCGGTGTAGATCGGGTTGAGGCTCTCCCTGAACCCCGACGACGGCTGGCGTGGCGAGTGGATGAGCTGGAGCTCTCGTCCTGCGGCGACCATCCTCGGGCTGGGCAGCGTCGTCGGGTACGCGCCGCTGACGGCGTCCAAGTCGAAGCTCCCGATCCTGACGACGTCCTCCATGATGCCACTGATGGCGCTAATCATGCCATCCACAGTACGTATGCCTACGATGATGGAAAGGAAGATACGATCGAACGAAACAGCTGAGCAAATTTACCAATTTGGTTATCATCAACAGACAACAGATCTGATTATCTGAATTGCTGTTTGTTGGATGCTTGTGCTGCTGCTAGTAGGTGCTAGCCAACTTCTTGGGTACGATTGGACACCAACAAAGTACGGGAAATCATTGGCAGCGCAAGTGAAAGAACGGCCATGCATGCACATACCGGCTGTGTCATCACGCGGACAAGGTTCTCATCCTCTGTCTGAGAAGCAGGGACGACGCCTGAGCTGTGAGCTTTCGAGTTAAGGACGAGAGCAAGGAGGAATGAATGAATGAATAATCTGACGACGGGGCGGCCTGTGTTGGTGGATGGTGGTTGCCACGCCCACGCACTGATTAGTGTGATGGGACGACAAACGACGTACGACGTGCCGGGCGGTGAGTCGTCGGTTGGTCGTGGCGGGATGGAAACGGGAGATTATGCCGATCGCGCGAATGTCAACTCAACCGGCTGCTCCGGCCGGTCGGTCGTTGATGATCTTTCAGTTTGAGGTGGTGAAATGTAGTGGATACTTACTGTACTTCCAGTTTGGGGCCAGGCTTTACCCAGTGTTCATTCAGACAGCAGAGGAGATGACTTCATTCGAGTGGGCTACCTCGACATACATGTTCATCCCAGTACCGTCAACCAGTGAGAGCAACTCCAATAGTTCTCTAAACAACTCTCTAAATCTTAAATATAAAAAGTGAACAGAAAAAATGCTTCTCTAATGGTTCTCTAAATAGACTTGCTAAATTTACTTAGTTGCTATCCAACTCTATTTACTCTCTACATTTAGCAACTCGATAGGAACTCCGTAAATACAGTTGACGACAATTTCTTCACACTAGCGTGATTATTTTTTCTCTTTCCCACACAATGAGATAGCCAAGTATAGCACACATTTTTCTACTTTCTAGCATAGTGAGGTAGCTAGGCCAAACGCGTGTGACACGTTTCTCCTTCACCGTCGAACCCAACTTCTTCATAGGTTGCGCCACCGGACCACCACTCCTCCATAGTTAATGTCGACCGGCCTTTTATTTTCCGCCCTCGACATCCTCTGCTCTAGCTCAACCTTATTGTCAGCCAGTTCTCATGGGGCAGGACTGCCAAAGCTAGATTCAAAATGCTTCCTAAATATGAGCTACTATTGGAGACTAAGTTATTTTTTACTTCCAATAGCTATTTAGCAACTTGCTAAACATGATTTTAACAAGCTCTTTTTTAGAGAACTATTGGAGTTCCTCTGACGGACCCAAAGGGGGGCGGCCAGGGCCTTGGACCCTTGCCCCCCCCCCCCCCCCACCCCAAACTCATTCCCGTGCGAATCCTAGAGTAATTTGTTCAAAAAAGTCCACGTATTTTCTAAAATATCGAATCCGTCGCTTAATAATAAATCGACGAGTTTTCAACTAAAGTTGCCGCCTGATAGTTGTCATGTATATGATGAATTTGACATCTATCTGCGTAAGTTGACGGATTTTTATAAATCCTCGAGGCTAGTTGGATTTTTTTAGTACTCTTAAAAATTTGCTAGCTGCCACATGAATACTAAAGTCATTATATAAAAGTTGAATCTCATCTATCAGACATTCATCATTATGTCATCTTTATTATTTTGGTATTGTTATTGCGCCAAAACTTTTAATTCAATATATCAACTAGCTAGAAAATAGACTTATGGACTAGAATAATTGTAAAGGACTAAAGTTTTTATTGCACGTCGAGTGCTTAAGCTTGGTACATCATACCATATTTTTTTCTTGATGAATTGGTCGGCCCCGCTTATATTGTAATCTTGGCTCCGCCCCTGCCGTCAACGGTTCCATAAGGATGATGAGAGTAGCACATACTCGCGTCCTAGCTCGCTATACGCTAACTCATATCAAGAGGCACATGATCAAGCAAAATAAATTTATTTAAAACAAAAGCAAACTTGATCGTTCCGGTACATATCATGCCTAAGATCAGCACATATGGCTTACAAACAGTGGCCTAAACAAGGGGGGGGGCTGGCAGGGGGCAGGGCCTGGCTCTGCCTAAGGGCTGGCTTGGTGGAAGGGGAAGTGGAGAGGATCCATGCGGGGAATTTCCCTGCTATTCAATCCTCTTTCACTAAATCAGTCCTAAGTTTGGACAAACATGTGAATACATACTAATTACTATTATTTTTTAAGTGGTTAAGTGTAACACCCACTTTGTAAATTACTAGAAATAATACCAATAGAGAAACAATTTCTCTTTATGTGAGTTTGATCTTTAAGCATCATCATATGTGAACACCATGTCCAAAAACAATTAATAAAAAGATATGCTACTAAATCATTGCATCATGCTGAATATTTTACTTGTGTGTGCATTTTTGTGACAATATTACAGTAACGTAAAAAGAAATATGTTAAATATCCAAATGGGAAATTAAATCCTAAAAGAAATTATAGAGTTTGGAAAAGAAGAAAGGAAATACTATGTGACTAAAAATGGTATAAAAATATATATAATAGAATATATTATTTCTACATTAAGATTTTAATTTGTAAAATTTACTCAAAATGGACCCTCATAACAAGAATCAAATTCAAACTTGAAATTCAAAAGAAAAAGAAAATAAAATAGGAAATATAAAAAAGGAAAAGGAGTAAACCCTAATTGGGCCACCGGGCGCCAATTCGGCCCACTTAGACTTACCCTGCGCGCGCCAGCTCCAGAGTCCGCCTGACACACGGGTCCCGCTTGCCACTCACTCGCGCGGGCGCTCTCTGGCCGGTGGCCGCCACACGTCAGCTCTGCCCCTTTCCCCTTTCTTCGCCGCGCTGCTCGGATGAGCTCGACCCGGGCGCACTTCGCAGAATCCGTTGGAGCCCCACTGCGCACGCTCGGACCCGGACTCAGCACTGGGTATAAATCGTGCCGCTCTCCTCTCGCCCCTCATTGAGCCGTGCGATTAGCCAACACCGCCGTGAAGGAGCGCCAGGGTCCGGTAGGGTCGTCTCTGCCCTCGGGTGGGCCGAGTGTTTCCAAGACCGGAGGAATTGCTCGTCGATTGGCAAGGAAGGCGTCATACGGCACGGCATCGCGGGCTGCCGCACCATCATCGTCGTTCTGGGGTGAGAATTCCTCCTATGGTCTCTCCTTCGTCCCCGCATCGCGTGGGATCAGTATGTTGTAGATTCGGGGTCATGGGGCGCTGGAAATTTCTCATTGGATCTCACCGCTGTGGCATCTCCGCGTGCCGCCGTGGGTAGGCATGGCGGTCCGACGGTACACTGATTTGGTGCCACCACTGGAATCGCCTTGGCTTCCTCGTCGCACAGCATTAATCTGGGATTGGTTGGTGCGCTAATGGGTGACGAGGCTCGTCGCCGGCGCAGTCGCTGTGGTGGTTCGTACTCGAGCCACCGTCTCACGCGGTGGGAGGAAGAAGACGCTCTGGCGCCGTCTGATCTGCGTGGACGGCCGAGATTGGGCCAAGGCCCCCCCCTTCGCGCTAGTAGTTCTGGACCGCTGGATGTAAATCGTGCAGGCGAGGGGGAGGAATCAAGGGCATTTTGGATCTGGGGCGTAGGTAGGTAATCCTACGGTCGTGATCGCGTACCCGTTCGCGAGGTCACTGGTCTAATCGGGTGCGTCCATTCTTGATCGGACGGCCCTGTGCGCTCGCGGGTTCATAATGGACGAGATCTGATCCTGGCCCTTGGATCTGATCTGAACGGTCCGAATCCTCCTGTACCCCTCCGCGTATCCACTTTGCAGAAAACCCCTCATAGTGTTTAAGAATCAACCCGCCGTCCCATAGGGACTGTAGACTGTGTCTTGGATTAATTTCGCAAAGACCCCTGCGCTTCACAGATTTTGACGCCTAGTCGAGAGGATTAGAAAATCAGAGAATTTAATTTAGAAGTAGATTGTTAACATTAAATTAATTAAAGAAACTTGTTTAATTCATAGTAAATGCATATGAACTTCAAATTGGACCATTTCAGTTCCTATAATTTTGTAATATTATTATCTATCAAATAGTACCACTGTTTTCACATGAAATACACATTAAAATTTATTTCTCACTTAACCCTATATTAAATGCATAAAATCTTTGGAATTTCATAACTTAAAATATATAACTCCAAAATTATTAATTTCAGTTCCTATGATCATATTTTGATGTCTAGTTTATTACTGTATATTCTATTTGCATGTTTGGTGTGATGTTAATCTATACCATGTATGTTTGTATTGCTACGACTAGCGCGAGGTTTCGAGGATCTGAAGAATTACCCTGGTAACTGGAATCTCAAGTGCCAGGCAAGTTGTGCCCTTGATCACTTCTTTTTACCCACTCATGTTCTAATTAATCATAATGATCTGCATAGGTTAATCTTGATGGGACCCAATAGGATACCCTAGTTTGTCTATCTTTATACCTTGTTTACCACTGAACTTTCTGGGTAGTACTTGCTAGTGCTATATGTGGTTTTGGGTATGGAGATACATTATTCATGATTACACTTTTGTTATCAGTTGTTATTTATGTTCATGATAAGATCATTATGTTAATGGGAACATGGAGAACCACCCGGGAAAACAGTGCTACCACAAGGGTTTAATGGGACGCCCTTGGCTGATTAACTAGGAAAGCTAGTGGAGGGCTACCTTACCCGAAAGGGGCAAGGGCAGTAGGGGAGTGGTCAGTGTAGGGAGGTCCTTAGGTTGATTTTGCTGCGATGGCGGTCAGGCAAGAACCCTGCACTGGAGCTTCCTATAAACTGTAGCGGGTAGTCTGAAGCTAGTGGAACTTTGTAAAGGCCTCGTAGTGGTACCCTGCCTCGCTTCCTTGGTAGAGGTGTATGGAGTCTGATCTACTCCGTGGCAAATGGGTAACACGACTTGTGGGTAAAGATGCGCAACCTCTGCAGAGTGTAAAACTAGTATACTAGCCGTGCTCACGGTCATGAGCGGCTCGGACACTCACATGATTAAATTATGGAACTTAAACTCAATTTGTCATATGCATTGCATCGCAGGTGAGGTTGTTACTTTTGTTCTACTACTTAATTGGGTTAGTATTTACTTATACTTAGTAATTGCTAATAAAATTTTGACCAACTTTAAAAGCAATGCTCAGCTCTAACCATCCTCTTTGGTAAGCCTTACACTTCACGTGAGCTCCCACCTTTGGCGAGTTCATGCACATTATTCCCCACAACTTGTTGAGCGATGAACGTATGTGAGCTCACTCTTGCTGTCTCACACCCCCCCACAGATCAAGAACAGGTACCACAGGATGAGGCGCATGAAGGATGCTGTGACGAGTTCGTGAGAGGTCTAGGTCGTCGTCTCCCAGTCAACTTTGGGTTGCTGGACCGTTGTCTCCTTATAATGTAATTATTTATTTATTTTGTACAGAACTCCTGTTATGTAGTAAAGATGTGACATTCGATCCTGTGCCATGATTCATCATATGTGTGAGGCTTGGTCCCAGCACACTTGGTGATTATGTTCGCGCCCGGGTTTTGGACCCTAAAATCCGGGTGTGACATTAAGTATATAAAAAAGTGATTGGTTCAATAAATATAGGTTATTTCTTTGTTTGTGCGTTTGATAAAAGCATATAGTATATAAGTTAAATTTAATCTGAAATCAGACACTCATATAATATATATAATCTATTAAATATTGTTTATGGCCCTCCCTATATAAAAACCTGGCTACACCCTTGCTTACAAATTCACATCACACGTGAATCTAATAGAGCAATTTTAAGCTTACAAGTTAATCACAGTTCTTAAGTTACAACACATGGTTCAAATATATTTAATGTATAATAAGGTAACACAAGATTCGTGGTGATGTATAAGTTTTATCTAGTGATACAAGAAAAAAAAGAGAGATAAACGCAGCAGTAAAGCACAAAATAAAAGATGGTGTCACTACCACAAAAACATTGTCGGTGTGTATCATGGCCGCACAAATCTACTCCTCGCTCGTCGAAGGAACGACGGGGCAAGGGTGGTCGTGAATGACCTCTAGATGTTCTGAAACTTAGTTAACATAGCAACATGAGACTTACACAAGTATATATAATCCAAAGACCATGCATTTGTTAGTAGTAAGAAAATGAGCTTAAAGGTCAAGTAAAGTTGCATAAAGTGTATCTCATTCTATCCTTAGTTTGGACCATGAAAGGTGAAATACTACTATGTACAACTAACATCTTTTAATTATCTTGTCCAAATCATCACAAATATTAGTTGGAGACAAGTACACTAACATGTATATATAGAGTATGAACAAGTGATCTAGTGACAAGAAAAACCGGTAACTATATGATGCATCCAAAGGTGTCTAGCATGCTCATAACCGAGAGCATAACAAATCAAATTGATTTAAACCTTGCTAGGGTGTACTTCTTTACCCACATAACAAGAGGACCATGTGGCTCATCTACCAAGCAAAAGTGAACAAGGAGGTACTCATGTCAATCTTTCTCAAAGAGCCCTAAACGTTGGTATGCATGCCTAGCTTGTGTGGAGGCATACCAAGGTCCACCGTGGACATCCCTATAGTCATCTACATATTCACTCTAGACCGCACATCTTGGTCCATGTTCAAATGAATGAGTCAACTAAGTTAATTAGCTTGTCCTTTCTATTTAAGGATATATGGTAGCAAGAAAAAGTTGCTCTTAATAGACATTAACAACAAACCGCCTTTAATCGACTCAAGCGGTCTATGTCATCGAGACTCTATCCCCATGATCATACAACCCATTCAAGTCTTATACTCATTTAACCACCAACTTAAACTATCTTCTAGTAGCATTGTTGATTAACCTACAAAAGTTACCTTCCCTTGTCCCAAAAGAGCTAGTATATATCTAAGCATGGCTAAGAAATTAGCAAGATAATTAAGCATTAACCCATACTACACAAGCGATAAGGTATAAGATAATTGAAGCAAGGAAATAAAATACAATCAAAAGTGTAGATGCTACCAAATATACATGAACATAGCCCAAATACAACATATAATATAACATAGTAGCAAGTTCACTTTGCAAAAATAGGATACAGATCATGATTATCTGCATGCCTTGCAATTTCTTGGGCTCAACAAAAGTCAACCTCGACCTAGACTCCACGGACTCACTCTATAGAACTTCACTTACTAACATGATGAATGAATGACTGCATTATAATGATGCTAATAGTGCAATGATTATGATATGCCCGATCTTGTATGATGCATGAGATAAAGCTAACACGACTTCACAAATGCATCTAAAAGCACTCTTACACAAACCAATTTTATTTTAATTAAATAAATTAGGAAAGGACAAGATAGATTAACCAAGGCATATTTCTAGTCCAAAGAAGTTTTACCAACTATTTCAACATATACTAGGTAGAAACACAAGATCAATAAAGTTGGATTTACTAATTTAGCACTTTTTTGGATTTAGTTATCACTTATTTAAATTTAAGCACTATTAAACACGTTAATTCATAATAGGCGTGTAAAGTGTCATAAACAACAAGATTATTTTTCCAAGTTTTTATATAGGAAAACAAGGTCAACAAAATTGGTTTTGCAATTTTAGCATATTTGACCTAATTACGATGCACTAAACTATTTTTGTCTAACATAAAAGAAATAAATAAAAAATAGAAAATAAATTTATTTTGTAGAAAAAGTTGTAGATCTAATGTGTATATGGTAAGAGAAATCTAACAAAGTTGGTTTTATAATTTTTGGAGCTCTACACTATCAATCATGAATTGATACTTACAAACATAATTAATTTAATAGATATAAATATACAACAGTAATATGCCCAAACTATGTATTTGATAAAAAGTACATCATAATATGAATTTAACAAGATAAGTTCCATATTTTTGGATCTATATAACTTTTAATGTTAATTCTACGACATACAACAAAATTTAATATATTTAAATCTCTTTGTAATTTTTTTATTAACGATTAATTCTAAAAACAATGGGAGCTGGCTAGCTCCAGCCATTGACAAGCTGGCCTCAGGCCACGCTATCAGCCTAACTTAGGTCAAAAGACCTGCTCGGTAAGTAATTTGTGGAGCGTGCAGGAGGGCACATGGCAGCGTCCACGACGGTGAGGGAGGCGACTTACAAGAGCAAGGGGGAAGAGGGGTAGAGAAGAGGCTTGTGGGCACAAGTGGCACCAATGGGAAGCTCATCAAAGTGACGAATTGGGTGGAGGAGGACTAGAAGAAGACCAACAAGGAAGAAGAATATGATGGCGGAAAGGGAGAACGAGAGTAGGAGCAACCGTGAAGGAAGTCGGGAGAAAGTTCAGAGAGTGGTAGATTGAAGGGAGTATTGGGAAGGAGGATTTAAAGTGGTGTGGAGTCCTAGTAGCGGCAATGACGAGAGAGCGGCTAGGTTTAGAAGATGCAGGGGTCAACAATGCATTTTACAGAGGGAGACACTACAGTAAAACAGTACAAGTCCGACGGTTCGCTTATGTCCGACGGCCGCCTAGGGCACCGTCGGACAAAAGCTTATGTCTGACGGCCGCCTAGGGCACCGTCGGACAAAAGCTTATGTCCGACGGCTACTGGCGGCCGTCG
The DNA here is from genome assembly GCF_902167145.1 of Zea mays. Taxonomy (NCBI): domain Eukaryota; kingdom Viridiplantae; phylum Streptophyta; class Magnoliopsida; order Poales; family Poaceae; genus Zea; species Zea mays. Next base: position 131,196,967 of record NC_050100.1, on the reverse strand, counting down.
GACATAACGCGGGACATCCGAGGGCTGTCAAACAGGCCGTCAGACATAAGGTTATGTCCGACGGCTGGCAGACAGGCCGTCGCACATAAGCTTATGTCTGACGGTCTCCTAGGGGGCCGTCAGAAATAAACGAATTTAACCGACGGCCCCACGCCCGTGTCGGTTCATTCTTTGTCTTCTCTCCCGCTCGTGTATGCCTAGCCGCCGCCGCCGAGAAACCGCTGCCGCCGCCGCCGAGCCGTCGTCGCCCGGTAACTCCAACGCTGCCCAAGCAACTCCCAGCGACCTCCCGCCCCGCCCCGACGCCCAGCCCGCGCCCGTGCCTCTGCCCCCGTCGCCCGGTAACTCCACCGCCGCCCAAGCAACACCGGAGCCGCCCCGACGCAGCCATCGACCGTCGGAGCCTCTGCCCCTGTCCCCGACGCCACCGGCGCCCGCCCCGACCCCGCCGGCGCTCGCTTCACCGGCTCATCGTTCGACAAAGTGAGTAATTTTATAATTTTTAGTATAATTTTGTATATGCATATATATTGTTTGCTAGTAGTAATGTTTAGTTTTGTTATGTCCGATGGCTTGATTTAATTATGCAATTAAATTAGCTTGTTTTAATTTATTTATTAGTGGCTATATAATTTTAACTTTTAATTTCTGAGGGTAATTATTAAGCCCTCGAAAATAAGGTTGTTTTATTTGATTTAGGGACCCGTGAAATGATTTTTCTGTAGTGATATTGTATTAGTGTGGTTCATTAGTAATCATAACTAATTAAGTGAACGCCTTGTATCTAGTATGGAGGAGGATCGTCGATGGATGTATGAAGGTTGGAAGAAAAGAGATGCTCTATCAAGTGAGTGGGTTGCCAAGACTGATGCTTTTCTCGACCGTGCTTTTGCTCGTTCAGAGACTGGAACCGATGTTAGGTGCTCTTGTAGCAAGTGTTGAAACATTTATTTTCTTGAAAGGAGGACTATGTCGATAGATATTTGCAAGAACGGTTATATGCCAGGCTATGAGGTGTGGGTGCACCACGGTGAGGACCCACCTCCTCGTATTGTATCGGAATTTCAGTCATATGAAGAGGGGGACTACGATAGGATGGAAGAGATGCTTGACGATGTACGCCATGAGATTCTAACTGTCGATTCGGAGAACCCCGGTCAACCCACCGATTATGAGGATCCAGCTACACCTGAGGTTCAGAAGTTCTTCGAGCTCCTTAAAGCTGCCAAAGAGCCGTTGCATGAGCACATGAAAGTGACTATCCTTGTATTTGTGACTCGACTTATGGCTATTAAGTCTAAGTTTGAATTCTCAAACAACTTCTACAAGGAGCTTTTGAACTTGATCGGTGATGTACTTCCAGAGAATCACAAGATGCCAAAGGACATGTATCAGTCCAAAAAGTTTCTCTCTCGGCTCGGTATGGACTACGAAAAAATTGATGTATGTGACAATAACTGTATGCTTTTCTGGAAGGAGACCGCGAGTGAGAAGAAGTGTATTGTATGTGGTGAGCGTAGATTCGTTGAGGTTGAGATGATGCTGGAGATGATGTGGGAGATGATGCTGGAGACGATGCTGGTGGGTATTCTGCAGGCGTGGATTCTAGGGCTGGTGGAGATTCCGCAGCTGGGTCTGGAACTTCTCGAGTTAGGAGAATGAGGAAGCTGCATTTTGTTGGACTACCTCCAGAGCTTCCACCCGAATCTCGGGTTTTGATAAAGCCTAGTGAAAAGTGAGTGACATATCTTTGCTTAAATGTTATTGAAAGTTATGTTTTAATTTCTACATTGTTTTCTGTTTGCAGGACTTGGATCGACGACTCATTCACAGGCACAGGACACTACAGGCAGGTGAACATGGTCCTTGGTAATCTTGTTCGTCTGCACTGGCCTGGTCTTGTGACTTTGCCTAGTGGCGAGTCTGTCCCCGCCACCACTTGGGAGCATTATCGCTATGGTGTCTGTAGAACGTTTGGCAACACACAGGCACTAGTTTGGGATGCATTCTGGGTATGAATTGTTTATACTAATTTATTCATCCCATATATGGTTGCTTTTATGATAACACTAATTTTTTTGCAGAAACGGTACAAGTTGCCGGACGATGGATCATATGATATGAACGCTCATTACGTGTTTGAGTATAACGCGAACAATGTCGCTGCATATGCAATGTACTATGCACGAATTCAGGCTATAAAGCATGGTACAGAGCAAATGCTGATGATCGACCGATGCCAAATACCAAGGCCGAGTGGTCATCAATTTACCTTACGGATGAGCAATACCTTGAGGTAAACAAGTTGTTGCATCTCATATCGCACGAATCCATGTATTTGCTTTATTGAAAAAATTTCATGTAGGTGTCGGTGCCATGGATGGCCACCCAATCAGAGGGTTATCGGGCCTTGTGCAGATGGTGGGCTTCCCCTGAGTTTCGTGCCATTTCCGAAAGGAACAGGGGAAACTGTGGGACTGAGTCGTTCCACAACTACGACGGTGATGGTCATGTGCGCTTGGCTAAGCGAATGGTATGTCACAGTATGTTGTAACTTCGAATTACATAGAAATGTGTCATTCTAACTTGTATGTACAGGAAGTCAAATCCAGTCGTACGCCCACGGATGTGGAGGTGTATATGCAAGGGCATAGGGGTTTTGATCCTCAGAATCCTGATGTTTTATGCACTTAGACGACCACCGACCGTCTAGTGAGTTTTTGGTACTCTTTTATGTGTTTGTCCATCAATTTGGTGATGCACTTATATTTGATATTGTTTGCCTCCAGGCTTCGTATGGGCAGGAGATGGTTCAACGCCATGGACAGGAGTACGATTGGAGGAGCCAGCCAATCGACCCTCAGGCAGCATATGCTAGCGCAGGAGGACAAGCCCATGGACGGTGGGGTTATTTGATTTGGATTTCAAAATTATCCTCATATGCTTGTGATTCAACTGAGTCCATGATTTACTATACTAAGTGCATGGTTCACTCTTATAGGTTGGGTATTTTTGATTCTACGATTGATTCTAGGGAGCTGAGACGCCGTGGACGATAGTCCACATCGTCATCTTCACAGTCGTCCCGTTCACGATCATCCGCCCAAGAGATAGAACTTGCAGTGTTGTGTCAACAGGCAGAGTATCATAAATCAGTTTTGAGAGAACAATTGGAGTACTAGAGGCAACAATCTGAGTACCAGAGACAACAAGCTGAGTACCAGAAGAAGAAGGACGAGTATTATGCAAACCTCCAGGCCCAAAATCAAGCTCTTCTCTTGGTAAGTTGAAGTAACATTTTGTACCTTATTTTGCAAAACACATGATGTGTATCTTATTTGCTCAACAATGGCTTGTATATAATTTTTAGCAACTAGTCCAACAAGCGGCGTCCCGATGCCGACATATGGGATGCCGCCTCTGGACTTTGCACTGCCGATGCCAATGCTGGCGCCTCCACCCCCGTCTCCGCCACAATTCCCTATGGTATGTACACATATGCGTGTGTGACATGTTCATAGATGTCTTACGTGTTTAAATGAAAAACTGAGTGATTACTATTTCATTTGTGTGTGTTATAGTGATTTCAAACACCACCCGCTTCAGTTGCCGCACCTGGAGATGGGTCTGGTCAAGACGACGCATCGCATTCTTGGGTGAACAACCTTTTCAACACGCAGAGTCTAGCCGGGGGAAGTGGCTATAACTCGAACCAACCAGGCGATGGATATGAGTGATAGTTCATCAAATATGTTTAATTTGGAACTATTACTGTTCATGTCAAAGACTATCCGTCGAACAATGTCAGTTTTTATTTTGGACCTATATGTCGTTATGTTAAATTTGTGAATGTGAATACTTATGTGAATATATTTGTGATTGTGAATATGTGGTTGTATATGAACTCTATGTATATTTGCGAAAATCTGGTTTTTTTGTAAATGACAGATTTTTTAAAAAATAGAAATTTGTGTAAATTCTGAAATTTATTATGTCCGACGGCCTGGCGTCAACCGTTGGACATAAGGGTTGGTTATGTCCGACAGCTTAATATAAACCGTCGGAGATAACAAGCCCTCATGTCCGACGGCTGACGCCAGGCCGTCGGACATAAAAGCTGTGAGTGCCACCAAACGACCGGTAAAACGGTTGATATATACTATCTCCGACGGGTGGTTGCGGCCGTCGGAGATAGCTTATGTCCGACGGTGGCCGTTGGACATTATGCTATTTCCGACCCTATATGTCCGACGGCCACATAAGCTATATCCGACGGTTTACAGTTTATATCCGACGGTCGTCGAAAGTTGTTTCGTTTACTGTAGTGAGAGAAGTGATATCACATGCATGATTTTGTCGTGGACGGTGCCACCATGTCTATCCCGGTGGCGAGTGCCACCATGGCTGCCCCATTAGAGTCGAGAAGAGAGAAGGGGAGAGGCGCTCTGCGACGGATGTGCGGGCCCAAGGCATCAGCACACCACGGTTGACGAGCGAACTCAGGGTGTGTCCGTGTGTGTGACCGAGAAGGGAAAACGTTTGAAATTAAAGATCTTGAGATCCGTTGCACCAAAGTTTTCTCAAAACCCCAATGAAAAGATAAAATTAAGAGGATTTCATTCTGATCAAGAACATTTACAGAGCTATCTTGGTTTGATCGTAATTTTAAAAGCAAAATAGTAAATTTGGAATCTTCCACTAATTTTAAGCTAAGCAAATATGTCATAAAATTAAGGAAAAATACTGTAAAATCATGTATTATCATGTAGTATTTTAGTTTAACAAAAGATAACACAACCACATTGCAAAATTTTGAATTACGAACATAATTAAAAAAATCCAAATGCTTATTCCCCTAGTACAAAGAAGCTCTATTGAGCCGATTGTGAATATATTTGTACTGGAGTTTTTTATAACCGTCAATGCTAGGAATCAATAGGAATATTAGTTTTCACATGCGGTTAATTGAGAACCGCTATTGAAAACCGATTTATACTTGTGGTTGGTGTAATAGAACCCATAGTACTAATAATTTCCAGAAAACATAAAATGAGTTTTTAAAACAGCAAAAAATATTTTAATTTGAGGAGCCCTCATATAATTTTCATTGACAAGTCATAGCATTTTTCGCGCATGGCGCGAAATTCGCAACTACGCGTCGACTCGGAATCGAATTTACAACCTCAAACTCACGCAAAGCCTAATCTACTACTAACTCCACCTATAACGTATCTTGTTCTTAGATTACAGTTTTGTTGCCCACACATATTATAAACAACTAAGCATAAATTGACTATTTGAGGCCATAAATAAATTCAAACAAAAAAGTTATCAACTACAAAGTTGGATAACTTTTGAAGTTCTATAACTTTTGTTTTGATACTTTTTCATCCGAGGTCGTTTGTAAAATTTGCATTTTGAATTTGATAAATTCGAATGCAATTTTTGAGAGCCGAGATGATTTCAAATAAAAAAATTGTCAACTACAAAGTTTCATAACATTTCGAGATCTATAACTTTTATTTTAGTAGTTTTACCAAGGTCATTTGAAAAACAAAAAAAGATAAAAATGATTTCTAGTGGCAGCTTTTAAGAAAACCGCCACTAGAAATCGATTTCTACTAGTGTTCCTTAGGAAAACCATCACTAGAAATCATGGATTTCTACGAGCGGTTTTCTTAATGAACCGCCTGTAGAAATAGAACTAGCGGTTTTTTAAGGAATCGCCTGTAGAAATAGCACTGACGGTTGATAACCGAATCCGCATGTAAAAATTAGCTCTCGCCGTAGGTTGAGAGCTTTTTTTCTACTAGTGTTCAAATGTATTATATTGATGCTGATGTTATATGCCAATGATGCTTACGATGATGATAGACACACGTTAGAGTAGTTTAGGAATTGAATTTGTCACAATACATCCCCGATTAGTAGGGTCCGATGTCTCCCTTTCATGCTGGCAGGCTTATATTCTCTCTTCGGTTTTAATCAGAATTAATGTGGCCTGAGCATCATCACGCCCACCACTTCCTCAGGCCAACAGGTTGCTACATACTTTTCCATCGGTACCGGATGAGTTGCGAGATTTAATTAGCACGACATCGCCAACATGGGGGCGCAGCCGCGCAGACAACCCCACGGGCAAAGCCGGGAATGAATTAATTAGTACCTCTTCTCCTCCACAATATAGAATGGTATACTTTTTAGTAATCGAATATAGAAAGAATGAAGAGAGGGGACCAGTTACGCTTACGCTATATTCATGACAAGACCTAACCTCTAAAAGCTAGTTTGGTGGCCTCATAGTGATTAATCCAGCTAACTGATCTGATAGGATTAGGGGTGTAACGGATCACGATCCAAATGTTTCTTTAGTACAACCCTAAATAAATTTTAGTTCAAAAATAAATATAAATAGGGTCCGATCTTAATTTGATCCGATCCTTAAATTTTATAGTGTAAAATTTATAGCCTATTGTCACCTATAGATATGATATGAGGGAAATTTTTGGAACACAAAATCCCTCAATCCGAGGAAATTTGACTTTCCAAACTAGTCTTACAAGGGAAGGTTTCACAGTTTCACTGCAAGGACCGAAAAAAAGCTCGTGCTCATCGAGCTGGCTCGGCTTGGAGCGGCTTGTGCTTAGGCCGAGCCGAGCCTGTTTTTCTGGCTCAAGAAAAGAGCGAGTCAGCTCGACTCGCGAGGTGGCTCGTGGCTCGACCCAACGATAATTTGTTATATAAAATCCTCATTAGCATATATTGCCGGTACTAAAAAGACAATTAGTTTATTTTTTTTGAGACCACTGTACAAAATTAACCTATTTTCTATATTATATTAGTAACATATTTATTTTACTAATCCAAAATATGTTACTTAAATTATTTTTGAGATTTTATAATATATTTTGGAGAACGATTTCACGTTTATAGTCAGCCACGTGGCTCGGTGAGCCGTCTCGCGATCCGGAGCGAGCCGAGCCAACTTTCCAGGCTCGCGAAAGGAGCGAGCCGAACAGAACTTGGTTCGTTACTTAACCAAGCCGCAACGAGCTAAGCCGAGCTCGGCTTATTTCCGTCCCTAGTCACCGCAAGGGGAAAATTCCCCTGCTGCTATTTGGAAGGCATTTCTGGGGATAGTTAAACACAATACATCGACGAACACTGATTATAGGCTGTTCTGGAGAACAAACCGGAGGGAGTTGATTAAAGAACATACATAATTCAAGAAAAAAACATAAAAACAAGGTGGTACAATGGTCATATACATGGTCTCCATAGAACAAGCTACGTCAATAGACAAGCATTAAGATTTTTGTTTATTATCACTTGACTTTAACCCGTATCAACTCTACAGTGTTTTTATCTCTATGTATTGCAGTTGCAGCAGTAGTCGGCTTTAATCTGAAGCGAACAACCGAGAACATCTGCCATGACTAGGGGTAGTAATGGACTAAATGTTTATTTATGACTCGTTTGAGCTCTTAACTAATTTTAGTTCAAAAATAAATAAAAGTAGATGTTGATTCTAATATGGTTTGATCCTTGAATTTTATAATGTAAAATTTAGAGTCTATTATCACGCCTAGTCATGACCAATTAACCATTTTCTAGAGTTCTATTCTGATATATAGTCCAATTTTATGCAAAATTGAATTCAAGTACCATCAACACTCAACCAAAGCTAACGAATTCATTGCATCACAAATATTCATCTTCAACCATAATAGACACATAATCAAAGACTAAAATAAAATGAGTTTGTTGACCAACTCGGTCACAAGCTTTGCAGGCACTCCTATGTCCATTGCTTTTTCCTTCTTATACATCCACTTACATCAATAACCCAACCAGAGGTTATGTATCACAAGGGCTTCTCAAATCATATGTTGTTACACCAAGAGCTCTGCAAGTAACACAAGGAAGCAAAATTAAACACTTGTATTGCATACCAATAATTTTTCATCAATTAACATCTAGAAACATCAATAACCCAAACATTTCCACCCAAGACAAGTCTAGTGTTTGGTTAACTAAATTTGTCTGTTGGACACGTGCTCTGATTCCTGAAGGGAGATCAAAACAGACCAACATAATTAATGACAGGTGATCTTGTCCCTTTAATCTGTCCAAAGAATGGATTAAAGGGAAAAGATTACGAAAGTAAAAGACCTTCGAACATTACAGAAATACATGGAGAAAACAATCTTTATTGTTGCTTCTTTGTTGTAAATAATTACAAATATATATTCGTAAGCAAAAGCAATAATACCAAAGGTGGAAAAATCACAGCTTCGAAGGTAGAACTATTCTAGTCTAAGCCTCCAGGAAAATTGGTCTGTGTACATGGCAATATACATATATTTATAGCGGCGGGTACAACTTCATAAAAAATACAATCATGTCCTCAATCCTACACATATGAAATATAAAATCAACTAAGGGCATTATTTTCATTTCTTTCATACTCGTGTTGAGCAAGCCTCGAGGATCTCATCTTCTGTCTCTGTTGACGCATTCACACCGCAGAGCCGAAGGTCGTTACTTCGTCTTCGTGTATACGTGTTGGTTGTACATCGTTCTCAGACGAATGTATCCTTCGTCAATACCCTGTTATGCTTAAGAAAAACTTAGAAACAATTTTCAAATTAATGTTTTGAGGACCTTTGGTCAAGAAAGGCCCCCAATAGTAGCCCACGCGACATTAGTTCGTTTTCATAACGAGCTCAGACCGCGGAAAATGGAGACCTCATGCCGAAGGTCAAAAAACAACTTCACTAAGCTCGTTATTGAAAACACGATTCATGGAAATACGCTTTCGTAAGCATCTGTCACATAGGGTCCACTTTGAAGTAATGAATTGCTTATGAATTTTCGAATCCAACATTGTTTTTGTATAAATGGGTCATGGTCGTGTCTGCTAAGTACGACATTCGTTGCTTTTGCTACCCTGTTGTTGTTGCTTTCTTTGCATCTAAAGCTTTCTTTTTACTCGCAAAGCTTCATACTCAACAACCTTCATAGTTCTAGAAAAGGCTAGTGAAGGAAGGAGTGTGGAGCTTGCCCTTGTTGCGTACTATGATGCTACTGGAAAGGCTAGGGTTGAAAAGATTACTGAAGACATTTTTTGCTAGTTTGTCCAAAGAGTCTAATGGTAGCAAGGAATTTGAGCTCGAGGAATACAACGACGAATACTAGCCATGAAAACCAAGTCACATCTACTTTGTCATGTCAACAATTATGAAGGGACACATTGAAATTTTGAAGAATACGAACTATATCAGTGACACTTCTATTTTTAGGCTTGGCAGAGAAGATACTACCCCTCTGTATGAGAAATTTGAGGTGGTTGTATTCCGATGCTTCGTGAAGGCCGGCCTTCAATTCCTACTTCACAAGATGGTTATGAAGGTGCTGAAAAAGTTCTACGTTTGCCTTCATCAGGTAACCCCTAATGCCTTGGTGAGGCTTAGAGTTTTCATCTGGGTTGTGAGGAGCCAAGGCGTGGAGCCAAATGCAGAATTATTCTACTAGATCCACGAGGTGCATTATCAAACGAAGGCCATCGGGAAGGAACAACTTCATATCAACTTCAACTGCTACACCTTCCAATAAAAGAAAGATGCTCGTTACCCGACTCTGGCATATCGAAGAAAGTGGTCAAACTCCTGGACAAGAGAATGGTTTTACGTGAAAAATGACTTGGTGAAAAGAGAGGACATCAAAGATATCATTCAGAGGCTTATAAAATCCAACTTCAGCACAAAAGCCAGTGTGCCATGTGAAGGAACCTCCCAAGTTATTAGGCCAACCTACAGTTGTCTTTGTCCAACAGACCTTGGACAACCCTGTAGATGCACATAATCACTCGATAAGTTCGATATCTATATCATTTTTCCTCACCCAAGAGCGTTTCACCCGTCACACAGATATTACAACACATCGGAGGAACGAATAAGCGGAAGCGAATTACAATAACTTAATTTACATTCATAAAAATATAGAGAGAGTGTTATTATTACATTACCAGGCTATAAGAATGCATAGAGTAGTATTATTACATACTTGGGAGGCAAAAATCCCTCCCGCATAAAAGTATATTGTTTTTCAAGTGGGAGGCCAACATCCTCTCGCGGCTTCACTGCTGAGGTTCTTCTTTGGGCACCACCTTAGAGAAAAAACAACAAAAGTCTATTGTTTCCTCACCTACAACAACATGGGTTCGAAAACCCTGAGTACGGAGTGTACTTTCGCAAGTCTTACCCGTCAAAAGAAAAGACTCTCAAGGATATGCTGGTTTGAGGGAGTCAAGGTAAGGCTGATCAAGTATCAAAGACTCTACTTTGCAGAAATGCTTACTAAAGGTGGATCCTTAAAAATCTAGTTTTATTAGCAAGTTAAGTCATTACCTGTCACTAGAGTTCTTTCTACCCTAGTCCAAGCACTTGACCTGCACTAGTCGTCTTTTATCAACCCTTTTTGTTCACTGGAATGCTACGTGTAAGTCAGTGACCAAGTCTTCATATCCGAGAAGTAACGGCGATCCGAATTGATTAATACCCAGCTGGGGATCTCCAATCACACGACATATGTAGCACTTAACCCTTGCATATGTCAACTCGCCACCGGGTTTCTTAAGACCAGACCGGGTTCACGCCAACCGAGAGCACAGATACACCACCGTCCAGCCTCTTGCCATGGAGGGTACACGCTACTCTCGCTATCTCTCCACTCCCATTACGTGTTGGCCTTTCTGGTATTAGTCTGCTCGAGGCAAAGCTTACCCATGACGAGGCATGTGACTAGTTAAAAGGTCCTCGATCATCAGGCCCACATCAAGACGGCCCTTAATCGACTCAGACGGAGACACTACACCGAGACTCTCTTCTCATGCAAGTCAACCGTCCGGTCTCAGCTTTATCATTTCAAACCCAATGTTTGGTACCTGGCAGAGGTACATCTTTTCCGATGTTGAACCCATCACGACCATGATGGATCCACCATCAAGTTTTATTTTTGAAAACATCCCATCCATTGTGAAGCATCACCTTTTGTTTTGAAACAAAACATTTGTTTTTCTAAAGCAGGACTAAGCAACAGAAAACCTTTTAATAAAACAGGTCATCAAGGAATGGTAAACAGTTCCAAGGAAGGAAATGCAGCAATTGGTTTAACACCCAACTTCTATCACCTAATGCATCATTCAAGTGATAAAGAGTTTAAAACAACAAGGAGGTTGTGACAGAACCTCCCAAATCATTAGGCCCACCTACAGTTGTCATTGTCCAACGGACCTCAGACAACCCTGCAGGTGCACCTGATTACTTAACAAGTTCGGTATCTGAATTCCTTACCTTTCCCAAGAGCGTTTCACCCGTCACACAGACATTACAATACATCAGAGGTACGTAAATGCGGAAGCAGTTACAATAACTTACTTTATTGAAAAGTAAGACAGAGTTATATAGTTACAGACCAGAACAAAATATATGAGTGCTGAGTATTATTATTACATAACCTGGGAGGCAAAAACCCCTCACAAATTAACAGTAAAAGTATTTCTTAACGGAGGACCTTTCCTCCCGCAGCTTTAGTCTTGATTCTCTTCTTTTGGTACCACCTTGCAACAGAAGCAACAAAAGTTTGCTACTTCTTCACCTAAAACAACATGGGACAAAGCCCTAAGTACGAAGTGTACTTTCGCAAGTCTTACCTGTCAAAATAAAAGACTCTCAAGGATATGCTGGCTTTAAGGGAGTCAAGGTAAGGCTTATCAATAATCAATGACTCTGTTTGCAGAAATGCTTACTAATAGTGGATCCTTAAAAATCCAGTTTTATTTGTCAAGTTAAGTAAAATTACCTGCAGCTAGGGTTCTTTCTACCCTAATTCAATCACTTGACCTATACTAGCCAATTTCTTAACAACCATTCATCTTCACTGGATTGCTACGTGTAGGGCAGTGACCAAGTCTTCATATCCGCGAAGTTACGACGATCCGAATCGATTATACTCAACTGAGGATCTCCAATCACACGACATATGTAGCACTTAACCCTTGCATATGTCAACTTGCCACCGGGGTTCTTAAGACCAGATCAGGTTCACGCCAACCAAGAGCACAGATACACCACCGTCCAGCCTCTTACCATGGAGGGTACACGCTACTCTCGCCATCTCTCCACTTCCATTGCGTGTTATCTTATTCTGGTATTAGTCTGCCCGAGGCAAAGCTTACCCATGATGAGGCATGTGACTAGTTAAAGGGTCCTCGATCAGCAAGCCTACATCGACACGATCCTTAACCGACTCAGATGGAGAGACTACACCGAGACTCTCTTCTCGTGCAAGTCACCCGCCCGGTCTCAGCTTTATCATTCAACCAAAAGTTTGGTACCTGGCAGAGCTACATCTTTTCCGATGTTGAACCCATCATGGCCATGATGGATCCACCATCAAGTTTTATTTTTGAAAACATCCCACCCACTTTGAAGCATCATCTTTTGTGAAAACAAAACATTTTGTTTTCTAAAGCAAAGCTAAGCATAAGAGAAACCTTTTGTAAAACAGGGACTTAAGGAGAAGTAATCAAATCCAAGGAAGGAAAAGCAGGAATTGGTTTAGCACACAACTCCTATCACCTAATGCATCGAGCAAGTGAGAAAGATTTTAAAAGGAACAAGGAGGTGGAAAATGCACCGGGGCTTGCCTTGTGTTACAGGTGAATCAGGCTCTGCTCCGTAGATATCAAAATAAAAGCAGTTGCCTGCCTGAGGTTCTTTAGGTGGTGGTGGTGGTGGTGAAGTCCTTGCTTCTTCGACTTCTACTTCCTCCTCATTTTCTAAATATAACCATATATAATCATGAATGCTCATGAAGATGCAAAGATAATAAAAGTTTATTATCTAATGTCTTGAATATAACTTTCCTTCACGGATCTCCGAGAACTTAGGGTTTTCGGAGTCTATAGCGAAGTTCATAGGGCAGAGGGGGCTAGGGTTTTGAGTTCTAAGTATCAAACATGGTCCAAATCATACCAAACTTTACCCAAAGATTCTAAATAATATTTAAAGTTTACCTAAAAAGTTTGGTGAATTTTGGGATTATAAATTACTCTATAAAATTCTAGAAGTATGAATTTTAACTTTTTAAAATACCCCAAAATTCCATATTGGAACTAAAAATCATGAAACTATTTTTAGTAAATACTATAGGAAATTAGAAGCCTAGCAAAATTGGTCTTGTACTTCTAGCATTTTTCTACAATTTTCTAGAATTTCTTTAGCTCTTGTAGAAAAGGAAAAAGAAAAATAATGAACAGTTTTGGACCGCAACCGGCCCAAGTCGGCCCATCCACCGGTGAAAATGCGCCCGCGTGCGCCCGCGCTACCAGTTTTGCAGAAACGCCCTTCTTGATTTAAATAACTGGAAAAGGGTCACGACACTATTCCTATGTGTCACTGACATTTGCGGAAAGGTCCCTGCACTTCTATTTCTTCACAGTCTGAAGTCCCCGACGGTGAACGGCGCTGGGCCGCGCTCCGGCGAGCTTACACCGGCCGATTTACTCGATGACCGGCACCCTACTTCGCAGAGATCGAATTCAAGACCTAATGAGGGTTTCCCCTCAACCAATTTTACTAATGGCGCTCTGAATCAACCGGTCCATGGAGACAGCGCGGACAATCGGATGAGTAACGCGTTCTCGGCGATTTATGACAGCTTAACTCAATCGAACTGGCCGAGGAGCATCTAGGGAACCTAAGGATGCTAAAACAAGGGAGCAGGGGGTATGAGCATACCTGGAACAAGCTAGCCACGATGAGGTGTTTCTACGGTGGTGGAAACACAGATTGGGGGCAATGAGCGATTCGCGGTCTTTGTTGGACAATTGAAGACAAGCATTGGTGCTATGGATGGGTGATTACCCTATGGAGCTCACGTCGAGCTCAATTTATAGCAGGCATGAGCGGTGGCCGGGGAATTGAAGAAGACATGCGGCGGTTGGAGAAATAGGAGGTCACTGGCGCGCGTGATTGGTGTCTATTACCGTGGCAGCCTCACCGGCGACGAACCAGTGGCTTATAGTGACTCACTACGATGTGGTGAAATGTTGAGGCACGTAGCTAGGCCGGATAATGGCGAACGCCGGTGATGCCAACGCGACTAACCATGGCGGGACACGACGACAGTGAGAACAGTGGCCGGAGTTTATCTCCAGCGCGATTTTTCTTACCGAGGAGCGCTTATCCGAGTTCGGTCAGGCGTGAATCGCAACGCCGGTGCAGATCTGAGCGCGAGATCACTGGCGGCGAGGTCTCTGAGCTGGTGGCCCAATCCGGTCAGTGTACCATCGCGGAGTTCATTCAGTCGGCCTGACAGACCAAATTGGGGATGAATTTTCTTCTGATTCCACATGGCAACAAGACCAACATTCTGCAGCAAAGTTGTAGCCTAATGATCCAGCTACAAACTTACAATAGCAACCATAGCCAAACTCTCACAAGATCATGGTTGAATTTCAGTCCAAAGATTACTCAATCACACTGCCAGTCTGAATTCAGACTTAAGACAGTCTCATAGCTCGACTTTGGCCACACTTTTCTCCAAATTTTCATGTGACCATGGTTTAATCCCTATAGCAAAGTTGTTCTCCTTTTATAGCTCTACAAACTTGATGTGGTGACCTAGGGCAAAAACTTTATAATTTGGAAGATATAGGGTCCCAAAGTTGAGCCAATTACACTGAATTTCAGACTTAACCCAATAAAGTTCAAATAGGGCTTTTTGCAAATAGGTCCAAATCTCAGGGTTTAGGTTGCAAATCTACGTAATTGTGAACCATATGACTTAAGGTACCCTAATGCCTTGGTTTTTGCACTTTAGTCAAAAAGTGCACTAGTTTTGCACTTAACCCCCTAGGGTCTTAGTCTAGGGTTTTCCAGGGTTCTATTTAGGGTTTTTGATACTTCTAGGGTTTGGATGCTACTTAAGTTCATCCATGGTGACATTTTATGACCATCTCTTAATGAGTTTTGAAGTTTTCCCCTATTAGGTTTTGTTTACTCTTTTAAGCCCAATCTAGGGTTAAGCACTGTACCCTAGGGTTTCACTTATAACATGTCACATCAATACAACTTGTTTGAACTTTTTGCCTGGTGAATGCATTCTAAGTGTAACAATCACATGATATGCCAATGCTTATGATGTTATGCTCAAGTTTTAGTGTCAGTAACACAAGGGGTGTTACATCCTTCCCCCCATAAAAGAATCTCGTCCCGAGATTAAAAGACCTAGGGCAAGTAATGGAAAAGGAAACGCGACACATCTTTATTTTCTTATTTTTTGTACAAGGCAGGGGTGGTTTGGGGTTCATTCCTCTATTACAACAAATGTACACATTTTACAATTTACATGAAGCTAAAAAGCCTGGGAAATTCATATCTAAAAAGGCTAGAGTTTCCCAAGTAGCTTCGTCTTCCGTGTGTTGGTTCCACTGTATCTTGTAAAACTTGAGAGTTTTCCTTCGGGTATTTCTGTCCTTTTGATCCAAGACTCGAATAGGATGTTCTGCATATGTCAAGTCTAGTTCTAAGGCAACATCCGTTACTTCAATGGTTCGATCGGGAATCCGAAGACACTTCTTCAATTGAGACACGTGGAACACATTATGCACTGCAGACAAGGTTTCGGGTAACTGAAGTCGGTATGCTACTGGTCCACGTTGTTCAAGAACAGGAAAAGGACCAATATACCGGGGTGCAAGCTTCCCTTTTACCCTGAAACGTGATACACCCTTCATTGGTGAAACTTTCAAGTAGACATAATCTCCAACTAGAAAGTACAAGGGTATCCAGCGTTTGTCTGCGTAACTCTTCTGTCGGGCTTGGCTTCCTTCAAATTATGAATTATTCGTTGAACTTTCTCTTCTGTCTCCTTTACCATATCAGGCCTGAAGAAATTTCTTTCACCTGATTCAGACCAGTTTAACGGAGTACGACATCGTCGTCCATACATGGCTTCAAAGGGTGCCATTTGGATGCTTTCTTGATAGCTATTATTGTACGAGAACTTCGTTAGTGGTAAGCAATCATCCCATTTCTATGGGAATTCCAAAGCACAAGCTCGTAACATGTCTTCAAGTATTTGATTCACTCTCTCAGTCTGCCCACTGGTTTGAGGATGATAGGCTGAACTATGGAGCAACTTAGTATCCAAAGCCTTGTGAAGTTCTTCCCAAAATTTGGACACGAATTGCGGTCCACGATCTGACACTATAGTCTTCGGAACACCATGCAAACTGAGAATATGGGCAATGTATAACTCTGCATATGTGGCCACTGTATACTTTACCCTGACTGCAAGGAAGTGGGCAATCTTTGTAAGTCGATCAACAATGACCCAAATAGAATCATATCCTTTTGCTGTCCTGGGCAACCCTACAATAAAGTCCATGCTTATATCCTCCCATTTCCATGTTGGTATAGGTAAGGACTGCAATGGACCAACAGTCTTCATATGTATGGCTTTGACACGTCTGCAAGTGTCACATCTTGCCACATAGCGTGCAATTTCAATCTTCATCTTTGTCCACCAATAATGCTGTTTTAGATCATGATACATCTTAGTGCTTCCGGGATGAATAGAATAGCGACTAAGATGTGCTTCATCCAAAATTTGCTGGCGGATCTCATCATTTTTGGGCACAACAATGCGGTTGTTGAACCATACAACACCTTGATCATCTCTTCTGAAGCAGTTGGCTTTACCGGCCTCTATTTTCTCATGAATGTGTTTCATTCCCTCATTATTTCTTTGTGCGTCAATTATTATTTGCTTGATGCTGACTCAAGCTTTATGTGATTTGAAGTTCCATGCTGAATCATTCCCAGGTTTAGCTTTTCCATTTCTTGGCATAATGTAATGTCAGAAGTCTTCATGGTAAGACAATGACAGAAAGCCTTATGACTTAATGCATCTGCCACTACATTAGCTTTGCCTGGGTGATAGTGAATCTCTAATTTATAATCCTTTATCAGCTCGAGCCATCTCCTTTGTCTCATATTAAGCTCTGACTAGGTAAAGATGTACTTCAAACTTTTATGATCTGTATAAATGTGACAGACCTTCCCCAGCAGATAATGACGCCATATTTTAGGGCATGAACCACCGCAGCTAACTCCAGGTCATGAGTTGGATAATGTTCCTCATGTCGGCGCAACTGCCTTGAAGCATAAGCTATTACTCGGCCCTCTTGCATTAGAACACAGCCGAGACCACTGCCTGATGCGTCACAATACACATCAAAGGGCTTTTCAATGTCCGGTTGAGCCAATACCGGAGCAGTGGTCAATAATACTTTCAGCTGCTCAAAGGCTTCATTATATTTTGAAGACCAATTAAATTTAGTATCATTCTTCAATAAACTTGTGATTGGTTTCACAAGCTTGGAAAAATCTGGAATGAATCGACGGTAATAACCAGCCATTCAAAGGAAACTTCGGACTTGATGTACAGTGGTTGGGGGTTTCCACTCCAAAATATCCTTGACTCTGCTAGGATCCACCGCAATCCCCTTAGCAGATAATACATGTCCCAGAAATTGGATCTCCTCTAGCCAGAATGCGCACTTACTGAACTTAGCATATAATTGGTGTTCCCTTAAGCGCGTTAATATGATCCGCAAATGCCGAGCATGCTCCTCTTCATTCTTGGAGTATATTAAGATATCATCAATGAATACCACAACAAATTTGTCCAACTCGGGCATAAATACCGAGTTCATCAGATATGTGAAGTGGGCAGGAGCATTTGTTAGTCCGAAAGACATAACCAAATATTCAAATAATCCATACCGCGTGGTGAATGCGGTCTTTGGTATATCTTTGGGTCGGATACGGATCTGATGATAACCCGACCTGAGGTCAATCTTGGAGAATACCCGAGCTCCAGAAAGTTGATCAAATAGAATGTCAATCTGGGGAAGGGGTTCTTATTCTTGATGGTGACCTCATTAAGGGGTCTATAATCCACGCACATCCGTAATGTTTGCTCCTTCTTCTTGACAAAGATGGATGGACAACCCCAAGGTGATGAACTTGGTCGGATGAATCCTTTTTCAAGTAGATCTTGTAATAGGGTCTTGAGTTCTGCCAGTTCATTCGGAGGCATTCGGTACGACCTTCTACAAATAGGAGCCATACCAGGCTTCAACTCAATCACAAATTCTACATCTCTTTCTGGAGGCAATCCAGGCAGATCTTCCGGGAAGACGTCCGGAAATTCACATACTACCGGAATATCTTGGATTTCCGGTATAATGGCTTCATATACTCTGCCATATGGTTTAGCTGGGATGGCCACGGGGATGGACAAAAGAACCTCTTCTTGGCCATAACTCAACCTGATGGTTCTCAGATCAGTGTTGAGGATTGCTTTATGCTGGGCTAACCAATTCATGCCCAAAATTACATCTATATCTTGGCCTTTTAGAACAATCATGTTTGTAGGAAAGTCCCGTTCAGCCAATGTTACGGGCACATGGTAAGCCACTTATTTAGTAAATATTTGTCCCCCAGGCGAATGAATTATAAACCCTTCCCTTGATTCATTGTATGGAATGCAATGTTGCTCCACAAACTTCTTGCTTATGAATGTATGTGAAGCGCCAGAATAAAAAAGAATAACTGCAGGGTGATTGGCCACGAGAAACGTACCCATCATAACCGGTTCGCCTTCCAGTGTCGTGGCCACTTGAGTATAATAAATCCGCCCCGTTTTCCTCATATTTTTGCCCGCGGTATTGTTCGCCGCATTTCCCTTGCCTTGAGCAGAACTCCCTGAACTCTGCTGATTATTTGATCTATTCTGCTTCGGGTATGGACAGTCCTTGATAAAATGTCCGGACTTTCCACAATTAAAGCAGCCTATTGAAGATCTTGGGAGGGCGGGGAAACGAGTACCAGGGGCACCCGGCTGATTTATTGAGGTGGGGGCAGTGGCAGGACGGATAAAAACCGGTTGTTTGAAGGGGTAGGAGGGTGGACGCGATGAAGAACGATTCTGATTAAAAGGTCGGATTACCAACCTTTGTCTTTTCTCAGACCCCAGATTGGGTCTGTCGCCTCCATTGCCCTTTGATTTTCCTAGGCCTGCATATTTGGCTTCAACTGCCAGCGCCGTGCTGATAGCCCTTCTGTAAGAAAGATCAATGCAGGTGGCCATCTTCTGTTGCATTCGATCATTAAGGCCTCTCATGAAGCAATTTTTCTTCTTTAGATCAGTATTGACCTGATCGCTGGCATATTGGGACAAGTGGTTGAATTTGTTGAGATACTGAGTGATAGTATCCCCACCTTGTTTGAGCTTCATGAATTCCTCCTGTTTCATATGGAGCACCCCTTCAGGAATATAGTGCTCCCGGAAAGCCAATTTGAACTCGTCCCATGTAATTTGATGGTCGGCCGGCTGAACGGCTACATAATTTTCCCACCATGTGTTGGCAGGGCCTCGCAACTGTTGTGCCACAAATAAGGGCTTTTGAGTCTCCATGCATCGGAGAAGCCCAAACTTTTGTTCGATAACTTGGATCCACTCATCTACTTCAAGAGGATCTTCCACCTTGACAAATAATGGGGAACGTGTCTCTGAGAAATCCAGATATGAAGTTTCGCGGGTCCTTGCGGATACACTCGCCCACCTTGTTGTTGCATTTGTTGTCCCACCATTTCCCGCAGAAAGCGGGTGTTGTAGGCCGTGGCATTAACTAAGGCAGCGATGGCCTTAGCTAATGTTGGAGGTACTGGGGGTGGATTAGGAGTTGCTTCCCTCCCACGGGAGGTTCCTGCATCATCCTGTGCACGAGTCTTGGACGACATCTGAGGCAAAGAACATTTGGGAAAATATAATATGCCAAAGCAAACCATCCATTTTAGATTACTTAAAAGGGTAATGATACATACTCGAATTTACAATAGGATTACATTACCTATTACACATTATCACTACTTCTATACTACACTACTCTAACTTCTTATCACTTTTGGTAGCCTCACTGTCGGGTGTAGGAGACCATTTGTGGACCAAATTCATTGAAGGAGGGGGCCTGAAAAGGTCCAGTTCCCCACCAAGGGCTTCACCCGCTGCTCCAGATGGTCCGGCTCCCATCCCGACAGGATCCGCAGGGACGTTAGGGTGCAGTTGTGAATACAATACATGAACTTCCTCATGTAGTGTATTACAGTAAACCTGCAAGTTGTCCACGGCCGTGCTAAGCTCCTCCACGCGGGCTCGAGCTTTGGCTTCCTTGGCCCAAGCAAGTGAACGAGAGTTAACAGCCCAATCGAGCGCTAGATCTCGTTCAGCAAGTTGGTCTTGCAGGTGGCGGATGTCAGTTCTCAATTCATTTATTCTCTCACCATCCTCGACCCATATATCGTTCCTGTGATGGAGCTCTGATCGAAGCTGTTCAACTTGAGCTTCCAGATCCCCGATTGGATCATTAGTACCACTACTACTGTCTTCATGCCTTGGAGCTAATTGATGGCGGGGTACGCCAATAGGTTCGGTAGACTTGCGCGCGGTTTTTCTTGTGCGCGGCGGCATATCTCCATGAGGGGGAAAATCATATTAGCATAGTTTTTAGTATGATGCATGTATAATTACATAATCAACCTTAGTTGATTCACACCTTCTATACATTACACTCTACTATCTGGTCTTTAAAATAAGTACCTCAGAAGGTGATTGGATAAGAAGGAAAGAAATATTCTAGATAAGTCTTTGAAAATTCTTTTTGAAAATGTCTCATAATATCTGCAAAGATGGGCTTCGCTCCGATACCAGCTGTGATAGAACCTCCCAAGTCATTAGGCCCACCTACAATTGTCCTTGTCCAACGAACCTTAGACAACCCTGCAGGTGCACCTGATTACTTGACAAGTTTGGTATCTAAATTCCTTACCTTTTGAAAGGGAATTAGGCTTACACCTATTTCCTAAACTAATTTTGGTGGTTGAATTGCCCAACACAAATAATTGGACTAACTAGTTTGCCCAAGTCTATAAGTTCTACAGGTACCAAAGGTTCACCATAAGCCAATAAAAAGATCAAGAGAAAAGCTTCAAACAAAGGAGCAAAGGGACAACCGAAGGCACCCTGGTCGGGCGCACCGGACAGTGTCCGGTGCACCAGAGGACTCCAAGTCAAACTCGCCACCTTTGGGAAAATCGAGAGGCGCTCCGCTATAATTCACCGGACTGTCCGGTGTACACCGGACAGTGTCCGGTGCTCCAAGGAACGGCGCCTCAGGAACTCGCCAGCTTCGGGAATTCGCAACGGCTAGTCCGCTATAATTCACCGGACATGTCCGGTATACACCGGACTGTCTAGTGTAACTGCGGCGCAACGGCTACTTCGGCGCCAACGGCTACCTGTGGACGCATTAAATGCGCGCCAGCACGCGCAGAAGTCAGGCACGCCCATGCTGGCGCACCGAACACTCTACAGTGCATGTCCGGTGCGCCACCGGACATCTAGGCGGGCCCAGCGTCAAAGCTCCAACGGTCGGAACCCTAACGGCCGGGTGACGTGGCTGGCGCACCGGACATCTCCGGTGTGCACCGGACTGTCCGGTGCACCATGCGACAGACAGCCTTCACCCAAACGGCTAGTTTGGTGGTTGGGGCTATAAATACCCCCAACCACCCCACATTCAAGTCATCCAAGTTTTCACACTTCCAACCACTTACAAGAGCTAGGCATTCAATTCTAGACACACTCAAGAGATCAAATCCTCTCCCAAATTCCACACAAAGCTTTAGTGACTAGTGAGAGAGATTTGCTTGTGTTCTTTCGAGCTCTTGCGCTTGGATTGCTTTCTTCTTTCTTGATTCTTTCTTGCGATCAAACTCACTTGTAACTGAGGCAAGAGACACCAATCTTGTGGTGGTCCTTGCGGGAACTTTGTGTTCCAAGTGATTGAGAAGAGAAAGCTCACTCGGTCCGAGGGACCGTTTGAGAGAGGGAAGGGTTGAAAGAGACCCGGCCTTTGTGGCCTCCTCAACGGGGAGTAGGTTTGCAAGAACCGAACCTCGGCAAAACAAATCCACGTGTCACACCTCTTATTTGATTGCAATTTGTTTTGCACCCTCTCTCGCGGACTCAATTATATTTCTAACGCTAACCTGGCTTGTAGTTGTGATTATTTTTGAGAATTTCAGTTTCGCCCTATTCACCCCCCTCTAGGCGACTATCAATTGGTATCAGAACCCGGTGCTTCATTAGAGCCTAACCGCTCGAAGTGATGTCGGGAGATCACACCAAGAGGGAGATGGAGACCGGCGATAAGCCCACTACGAGTCACGAGAGCACTTCATCGGAAGAGTCCCGCACCAAGAGGAAGGAGAAAAAGAGGAACTCCTCCAACAAAGGGAAGGGGAAGGAGAAATCCTCTTCCCACAAGTCGCATCGGAAAGGCGTCAAGCACAAGAGGATGAGGAAAGTGGTCTACTACGAGACCGACTCTTCATCACCATCGACCTCCGACTCCGATGCGTCGTCCGTAACTTCTAAGCGCCAAGAGCGCAAGAAGTATAGTAAGATCCCCTACGCTACCCCCACATTTCAAAACGTACTCCTTTACTCTCCGTTCCATTAGGCAAACCACCGGTTTTTTACGGTGAAGATTATAATATGTGGAGTGACAAAATGAGGCACCATCTAACCTCACTCCACACAAGCATATGGAATATTGTTGAGTTTGGTGTACAGGTACCATCCGTAGGGGATGAAGACTACGACTCGGACGAGGTGGCCCAAATTCACCACTTTAACTCCCAAGCAACCACTATACTCCTCGCCTCTCTACGTCGAGAGGAGTATAACAAGGTGCAAGGGTTAAAAAGTGTGAAGGAAATTTGGGACGTACTCAAGACCGCGCACGAAGGAGACGAGGTGACAAAGATCACCAAGCGGGAAACGATCGAGGGGAGCTCGATCGCTTCATGCTTCACCAAGGGGAGGATCCACAAGCAATGTACAACCGCTTGAAGACCTTGGTGAACCAAGTGCGCAACCTCGGGAGCGAAAAATGGGATGACCATGAGATGGTCAAGGTTATTCTTAGATCCCTCGTATTCCTTAACCCTACACAAGTTCAATTAATTCGAGGTGATCCTAGATATAAGCTAATGTCTCCCGAGGAAGTGATAGGAAAATTTGTAAGCTTTGAGCTAATGATTAAGGGCTCAAAGAAAATCATCGAGCAAGGCACCTCCTCCATGCCCGAGGCACAACCGGTCGCTTTCAAGGCAACGGAAGAAAAGAAGGAGGAGGCTACTCCAAGTCGAACACCCATCGACGCCTCCAAGCTCGACAACGAGGAGATGGCGCTCATCATCAAGAGCTTCCGCCAAATCCTCAAGCAAAGGAGGGGGAAAGACTACAAACCCCGCTCCAAGAAAGTATGCTACAAATGTGGTAAGCCCGGTCATTTTATTGCTAAATGTCCATTATCTAGTGATAGTGACAGGGGCGACGACAAGAAGGGGAGAAGAAAGGAGAAGAAGAGACATTACAAGAAGAAGGGCGGCGATGCCCATGTGTGCCGCGAGTGGGACTCCGACGAGAGCTCCACCGACTCCTCCTCCGACGAGGACGCCGCCAACATCGCCGTCACCAAGGGACTTCTCTTCCCCAACATCGGCCACAAGTGCCTCATGGCAAAGGACGGCAAAAGAAAGAAGGTTAAATCCAAATCCTCCACTAAATATGAGTCCTCTAGTGATGATAATGCTAGTGATGAGGAAGATAATTTGCGTACTCTTTTTGCCGACCTCAACATGAAACAAAAGGAAAAACTAAATGAGCTAATTAGTGCCATCCATGAGAAGGATGATCTCTTGGACTCCCAGGAGGACCTCCTAATCAAGGAAAATAAAAAGCATGTTAAGGTTAAGAATGCTTATGCTCTAGAGGTAGAAAATGTGAGAAATTATCTAGTGAGCTAAGCACATGCCATGACACTATTGCCAACCTTAGAAATGAAAATGCCAAATTAATTGCCAAGGTTGATTCTCATGTTTGTGGTGTTTCAATTCCCAATCTTAGAAATGATAATGATTTGCTTGCTAAGATTAAGGAATTGAATGATTCTCTTGCTAGTCTTAGGATTGAAAATGAAAAATTAATTGCTAAGGCTAAAGATTTTGATGTTTGCAATGTTACTATTTCTAACCTTAGAAGTGAAAATGATATATTGCATGTTAAGGTTGTAGAATTAAAATCTTGCAAACCCTTTACATCTACTGTTGAGCATGTTTCTATTTGCACTAGATGTAGAGATGTTGATATTGATGCTATTCATGATCATATGGCTTTAATTAAACAACAAAATGATCATATAGCAATATTAGATGCTAAAATTGCCGAGCATAACTTAGAGAATGAAAAGTTTAAATTCGCTAGAAGTATGCTCTATAATGGGAGACGACCTGGCATCAAGGATGGCATTGGCTTCCAAAGGGGAGACAATGTCAAACTTAATGCCCCTCCAAAGAATTTATCTAACTTTGTTAAGGGGAAGGCTCCCATGCCTCAGGATAACGAGGGTTACATCTTGTACCCTGCCGGTTATCCCGAGAGCAAAATTAGGAGAATTCATTCTAGGAAGTCTCACTCTGGACCTAACCATGCTTTTATGTATAAGGGTGAGACATCTAGCTCTTGGCAACCAACCCGTGCTAAGTTGCCTAGAAAGAGAACTCCTAGTGCATCAAATGATCATAGCATTTCATTTAAAACTTTTGATGCATCTTATGTGTTGACTAACAAATCCGGCAAGGTAGTTGCCAAGTTTGTTGGGGGCAAACACAAGTGCTCTAAGACTTGTGTTTGGGTACCCAAAGTTCTTGTTTCTAATGCCAAAGGACCCAAAACCGTTTGGGTACCTAAAATCAAGAACTAAAATTGTTTTGTAGGTTTATGCATCCGGGGGCTCAAGTTGGATCATCGACAGCGGGTGCACAAACCACATGACAGGGGAGAAGAAGATGTTCTCCTCCTACGAGAAAAACCAAGATCCCCAACGAGCTATCACATTCGGGAATGGAAACCAAGGTTTGGTCAAAGGTTTGGGTAAAATAGCTATATCTCCTGACCATTCCATTTCCAATGTTTTTCTTGTAGATTCTTTAGATTACAATTTGCTTTCCGTTTCGCAATTATGTCAAATGGGTTACAACTGTCTATTTACTGATGTAGGTGTCACTGTCTTTAGAAGAAGTGATGATTCAATAGCATTTAAGGGAATGTTAGAGGGTCAGCTATACTTGGTAGATTTTGATAGAGCTAAACTCGACACTTGCTTAATTGCTAAGACTAACATGGGTTGGCTCTGGCACCGCCGACTAGCCCATGTTGGAATGAAGAATCTTCATAAGCTTCTAAAGGGAGAGCACATTTTAGGACTAACAAATGTTCATTTTGAGAAAGACAGGATTTGTAGCGCATGCCAAGCCGGGAAGCAAGTTGGCACTCATCATCCACACAAGAACATCATGACAAGTGACAGGCCACTGGAGCTCCTACACATGGATTTATTCGGCCTGATCACTTACATAAGCATCGGCGGGAGTAAGTACTGTCTAGTTATTGTGGATGATTATTCTCGCTTCACTTGGGTATTCTTTTTGCAGGAAAAATCTCATACCCAAGAGACCTTAAAGGGATTCTTGAGACGGGCTCAAAATGAGTTCGGCTTAAGGATCAAGAAAATTAGAAGCGACAACAGGACGGAGTTCAAGAACTCTCAAATTGAAGGTTTCCTTGAGGAGGAGGGCATCAAGCATGAGTTCTCTTCTCCCTACACCCCACAACAAAATGTTGTAGTGGAGAGGAAGAATCGAACCCTATTGGACATGGCAAGAACCATGCTTGATGAGTACAAGACACCGGATCGGTTTTGGGCCGAGGCGGTTAACACCGCTTGCTACGCCATCAACCGGTTATATCTACACCGAATCCTCAAGAAGACATCCTATGAACTCCTAACCGGTAAAAAGCCCAATATTTCATATTTTAGAGTTTTTGGTAGCAAATGCTTTATTCTTGTTAAAAGAGGTAGAAAATCTAAATTTGCTCCTAAAACTGTAGAAGGCTTTTTACTAGGATATGACTCAAACACAAGGGCATATAGAGTCTTTAACAAGTCCTCAGGACTTGTTGAAGTTTCTTGTGATGTTGTGTTTGATGAGACTAACGACTCTCAAGTAGAGCAAGTTGATCTTGATGAGATAGGTGAAGAACAGGCTCCGTGCATCGCTCTAAGGAACATGTCCATTGGGGATGTGTGCCCTAAGGAATCCGAAGAGCCTCCAAATGCACAAGATCAACCATCCTCCTCCACACAAGCATCTCCACCAACTGAAAATGAGGACGAGGCTCAGGTTGATGAAGGAGAAGATCAAAGAGATGAGCCACCTCAAGATGACGACAATGATCAAGGGGGAGATGCAAATGATCAAGACAAGGAGGATGAAGAACCAAGGCTGCCACACCCAAGAGTCCACCAAGCAATCCAACGAGATCACCCTGTCGACACCATCCTTGGCGACATTCATAAGGGAGTAACCACTCGATCTCGTGTTGCACATTTTTGTGAGCATTACTCTTTTGTTTCCTCTATTGAGCCACACAGGGTAGAGGAAGCACTTCAAGATTCGGATTGGGTGATGGCGATGCAAGAGGAGCTCAACAACTTCACTAGGAACGAGGTATGGCATTTAGTTCCACGTCCTAACCAAAATGTTGTAGGAACCAAATGGGTCTTCCGCAACAAGCAAGATGAGCATGGTGTGGTGACAAGGAACAAAGCTCGACTCGTGGCCAAGGGATATTCACAAGTCGAAGGTTTGGATTTTGGTGAAACCTATGCACCCGTAGCTAGACTTGAGTCAATTCGCATATTATTAGCCTATGCTACTTACCATGGCTTCAAGCTTTACCAAATGGACGTGAAGAGTGCCTTTCTCAACGGACCAATCAAGGAAGAGGTCTATGTTGAGCAACCTCCCGGCTTTGAAGACAGTGAGTACCCTAACCATGTTTATAGGCTCTCTAAGGCGCTTTATGGGCTCAAGCAAGCCCCAAGAGCATGGTATGAATGCCTAAGAGATTTCCTTATAGCTAATGGCTTCAAAGTCGGCAAGGCCGATCCTACTTTATTTACTAAAACTCTTGACAATGATTTGTTTGTATGCCAAATTTATGTTGATGATATTATATTTGGATCCACTAACAAATCTATATGTGAAGAATTTAGTAGGATCATGACACAAAAATTCGAGTGTCTATGATGGGGGAGTTGAAGTATTTCTTAGGATTTCAAGTGAAGCAACTCCAAGAGGGCACCTTCATTAGCCAAACAAAGTATACTCAAGACATTCTAACCAAGTTTGGAATGAAGGATGCCAAGCCCATCAAGACTCCCATGGGAACAAATGGGCATCTCGACCTCGACACGGGAGGTAAGTCCGTGGATCAAAAGGTATACCGATCGATGATAGGTTCATTACTCTATTTATGTGCATCTCGACCTGACATTATGCTTTCCGTTTGCATGTGTGCAAGATTCCAATCCGACCCTAAGGAATCTCACCTTACGGCCGTAAAACGAATCTTGAGATATTTGGCTTATACTCCTAAGTTTGGGCTTTGGTACCCTCGGGGATCCACATTTGATTTGATTGGTTATTTGGATGCCGATTGGGCGGGGTGTAAGATTAATAGAAAGAGCACATCGGGGACTTGCCAGTTCTTGGGAAGGTCCTTGGTGTCTTGGGCTTCAAAGAAGCAAAATTCGGTCGCTCTTTCTACCGCCGAAGCCGAGTACATTGCCGCAGGCCATTGTTGCGCGCAATTGCTTTGGATGAGGCAAACCCTGCGGGACTATGGTTACAAATTAACCAAAGTTCCTCTTCTATGTGATAATGAGAGTGCAATCCACATGGCAGATAATCCCGTTGAGCATAGCCGCACTAAACACATAGCCATTCGGTATCATTTTCTTAGGGATCACCAACAAAAGGGGGATATCGAGATTGCATATATTAATACTAAAGATCAATTAGCCGATATTTTTACCAAGCCACTAGATGAACAAACTTTTACCAAACTTAGGCATGAGCTCAATATTCTTGATTCTAGAAACTTCTTTTGTTGATTTGCACACATAGCTCATTTATATACCTTTGATCATATATCTTTCATATGCTATGACTAATGTTTTTTCAAGTCCATTCCAAACCAAGTCATAGGTGTATTGAAAGGGAATTGGAGTCTTCGGCGAAGACAAAGGCTTCCACTCCGTAACTCATCCTTCGTCGTCACTCCAAGCAACTCTCCATTTTTGGGGGAGAAAGCATGAGCACCAAGCAAAAAGACTCCATCTTTGGTACAATCTTCACTCATTTATTTATGACCAAAGGGGGAGAGAGTAATTCTAAGGGCTTATATTTCACTCAAAGTATCCATTTTTGGCGATTCATGCCAAAGGGGGAGAAAGTATTAGCCCAAAGCAAAAGGACCACACCACCACCTAATTTTAAAACTAATGATTTTCAAATTGGTATCTCATTGTGTTCAAAAGGGGGAGAAAGTAGTATTCTCAAAATTGATATCTTAAAACCCTCTTGAACACTAAGAGGAGGATTTCATTAAGGGGGAGTTTTGTCCAGTCAAAGGAAAAGCATTTGAAACAAGGGGAGAAAACTTCAAACTTGAAAATGCTTCGCAAAAATCTTATTCATTTACCTTTGACTATTTTGCAAAAAGACTTTGAAAAGGATTTACAAAAAGAATTTGCAAAAACAAAACTTGTGGTGCAAGCGTGGTCCAAAATGTTAAAAATAAAGAAACAATCCATGCATATCTAGTAAGTAATATTTATTGGCTCAATTCTAAGTAACCTTTGCACCTACACCTTGCAAACTAGTTCAATTATGCACTTCCATATTTGCTTTGGTTTGTGTTGGCATCAATCACCAAAAAGGGGGAGATTGAAAGGGAATTAGGCTTACACCTATTTCCTAAACTAATTTTGGTGGTTGAATTGCCCAACACAAATAATTGGACTAACTAGTTTGCCCAAGTCTATAAGTTCTACAGGTACCAAAGGTTCACCATAAGCCAATAAAAAGATCAAGAGAAAGGGTTCAAACAAAGGAGCAAAGGGACAACCGAAGGCACCCTGGTCGGGCGCACCGGACTGTCCGGTGCACCAGAGGACTCCAAGTCAAACTCACCACCTTCGGGAAAATCCAGAGGCGCTCCTCTATAATTCACCGGACTGTCCGGTATACACCGGACAGTGTTCGGTGCTCCAAGGAACGGCGCCTCAGGAACTCGCCAGCTTCGGGAATTCGCAACGGCTAGTCCGCTATAATTCACCGGACATGTCCGGTGTACACCGGACTGTCCGGTGTAACTGCGGCGCAACGGCTACTTCGGCGCCAACGGCTACCTGCGGACGCATTAAATGCGCGCCAGCGCGCGCAGATGTCAGGCACGCCCATGCTGGCGCACCGGACACTCTACAGTGCATGTCCGGTGCACCACCGGACATCCAGGCGGGCCCAGCGTTAGAGCTCCAACGGTCGGAACCCTAATGGCCGGGTGACGTGGCTGGCGCACCGGACATGTCCGGTGTGCACCGGACTGTCCGGTGCACCATGCGACAGACAGCCTTCACCCAAACGGCTAGTTTGGTGGTTGGGGCTATAAATACCCCCAACCACCCCACATTCAAGTCATCTAAGTTTTCACACTTCCAACCACTTACAAGAGCTAGGCATTCAATTCTAGACACACTCAAGA
Organism: Zea mays; assembly: GCF_902167145.1. NCBI lineage: Eukaryota > Viridiplantae > Streptophyta > Magnoliopsida > Poales > Poaceae > Zea > Zea mays. The sequence continues at coordinate 131,167,096 of NC_050100.1, read as the reverse complement.
GATCAAATCCTCTCCCAAATTCCACACAAAGTTTTAGTGACTAGTGAGAGAGATTTGCTTGTGTTCTTTCGAGCTCTTGCGCTTGGATTGCTTTCTTCTTTCTTGATTCTTTCTTGCGATCAAACTCACTTGTAATTGAGGCAAGAGACACCAATCTTGTGGTGGTCCTTGCGGGAACTTTGTGTTCCAAGTGATTGAGAAGAGAAAGCTCACTCGGTCCGAGGGACCGTTTGAGAGAGGGAAGGGTTGAAAGAGACCCGGCCTTTGTGGCCTCCTCAACGGGAGTAGGTTTGCAAGAACCGAACCTCGGCAAAACAAATCCGTGTGTCACACCTCTTATTTGATTGCAATTTGTTTTGCACCCTCTCTCGCGGACTCAATTATATTTCTAACGCTAACCCGGCTTGTAGTTGTGATTATTTTTGAGAATTTCAGTTTCGCCCTATTCACCCCCACTCTAGGCGACTATCACCTTTCCCAAGAGCATTTCACCCGTCACACAGACATTACAATACATCGGAGGTACGTAAATGCGGAAGTAGTTACAATAACTTACTTTATTGAAAAGTAAGACAGAGTTATATAGTTACAGACCAGAACAAAATATATGAGTGCTTAGTATTATTATTACATAACCTGGGAGGCAAAAACCCCTCCCAAATAAACAGTAAAAGTTTTCTTAACGGAGGACCTTTCCTCCCGCAGCTTTAGTCTTGATTCTCTTCTTTTGGTACCACCTAGGAACAGAAGCAACAAAAGTTTGCTGCTTCTTCACCTAAAACAACATGGGACAAATCCCTGAGTACGAAGTGTACTTTCGCAAGTCTTACCCGTCAAAATAAAAGACTCTCAAGGATATGCTGGCTTTAAGGGAGTCAAGGTAAGGCTTATCAATAATCAATGACTCTGTTTGCAAAAATGGTTACTAATAGTGGATCCTTAAAAATCCAGTTTTATTTGTCAGGTTAAGTAAAAATACCTGTAGCTAGGGTTCTTTCTACCCTAATTCAATCACTTGACCATACTAGCTAATTTCTTAACAACCCTTCATCTTCACTGGATTGCTACGTGTAGGGCAGTGACCAAGTCTTCATATCCGCGAAGTTACGGCGATCTGAATCGATTATACTCAGCTGAGGATCTCCAATCACACGATATATGTAGCACTTAACCCTTGCATATGTCAACTTGCCACCGGGGTTGTTAAGACCAGATCAGGTTCACGCCAACCGAGAGCACATATACACCACCATCCAGCCTCTTGCCATAGAGGGTACACACTACTCTCGCCATCTCTCCACTCCCATTGCGTGTTATCTTATTCTGGTATTAGTCTGCCCGAGGCAAAGCTTACCCATGATGAGGCATGTGACCAGTTAAAGGGTCCTCGATCAGCAAGCCTACATCGACACGGTCCTTAACCGACTCAGACGGAGACACTACGCCGTCACTCTCTTCTCGTGCAAGTCACCCGCCCGGTCTCAGCTTTATCATTTCAACCCAAAGTTTGGTACCTGGCAGAGGTACATCTTTTCCGATGTTGAACCCATCATGGCCATGATGGATCCACCATCAAGTTTTATTTTCGAAAACATCCCACCCACTTTGAAGCATCATCTTTTGTAAAAACAAAACATTTTGTTTTTCTAAAGCAAAGCTAAGCATAAGAGAAACCTTTTGTAAAACATAGACTTAAGGAGAAGTAATCAAATCCAAGGAAGGAAATGCAGGAATTGGTTTAGCACACAACTCCTATCACCTAATGCATCGAGCAAGTGAGAAAGATTTTAAAAGGAATAAGGAGGTGGCAAATGCACCGGGGCTTGCCTTGTGTTACAAGTGAATCAGGCTCTACTCCGCAGATATCAAAATAAAAGCAGTTGCCTGCCTGAGGTTCTTTAGGTGGTGGTGGTGGTGGTGAAGTCCTTGCTTCTTCGACTTCTACTTCCTCCTCGTTTTCTAAATATAACCATATATAATCATGAATGCTCATGTAATGCTCATGAAGATGCAAAGATAATAAAAGTTTATTATCTAATGTCTTGAATATAACTTTCCTTCACGGATCTCCGAGAACTTAGGGTTTTCGGAGTCTATAGTGAAGTTCATAGGGCAGGGGGGCTAGGGTTTTGGGTTCTAAGTATCAAACATGGTCCAAATCATACCAAACTTTAACCAAAACTTCTAAATAATATTCAAAGTTTACCTTAAAAGTTTGGTGAATTTTTGGATTATAAATTACTCTATAAAATTCCAGAAGTATGTATTTTAACTATTTAAAATACCCTAAAATTCCCTATTGGAACTAAAAATAATGAAACTATTTTTATTACATACTATAGGAAATTAGAAGCCTAGCAAAATCAGTCTTGTATTTTTAGCATTTTTCTACAATTTTCTAGAATTTCTTTAGCTCTTGTAGAAAAGGAAAAAGAAAAAATAATGAACAGTTTTGGACCGCAACCGGCCCAAGTCGGCCCATCCACTAGAGAAAACGCGCCCGCGCGTGCCCGCGCTACCAGTTTTGCAGAAACGCCCTTCTTGATTTAAATAACTAGAAAAGGGTCACGACACTATTCCTACGTGTCACTGACATTTGCAAAAAGGTCCCTGCACTTCTATTTCTTCACAGTCTGAAGTCCCCGACGGCGAACGGCACTGGGCCGCGCTCCGCCGAGCTTACACCGGCCGATTTACTCGATGACCGGCGCCCTACTTTGGTAGAGACCGAATTCAAGACCTAACGAGGGTTTCCCCTCAACCAATTTTACTAATGGCGCTCTGAATCAACCGGTCCATGGAGACAGTGCAGACAATCGGATGAGTAATGCGTTCCCGGCGATTTATGACAGCTTAACTCAATCGAACTGGCCGAGGAGCATCCAGGGAACCTAAGGATGCTAAAACAAGGGAGCAGGGTGTATGAGCATACCTGGAACAAGCTAGCCATGGCGAGGTGTTTCTACGGTGGCGGAAACACAGATTGGGGGCAATGAGCGATTCACGGTCTTTGGTGGACAATTGAAGACAAGCGTTGGTGCTATGGATGGGTGATTACCCTACGGAGCTCACGACGGGCTCAATTTATAGCAGGCATGAGCGGTGGCCGGGGAATTGGATGAAGACGCGCGGCGGTCGGAGAAATAGGAGGTCACTAGCGCGCGTGATTGGTGTCTATTACCGTGGCAGCCTCACCGGCGACGAACCAGTGGCTTATAGTGACTCACTACGACGTGGTGAAATGTTGAGGCACGTAGCTAGGCCGGATAATGGCGAACGCCGGTGATGCCAACACGACTAACCATGGCGGGACACGACGGCGGTGAGAACAGTGGCCGGAGTTTATCTCCAGCGTGTTTTTTCTTACCGAGGAGCGCTTATCCGAGTTCGGTCGGGCGTGAATCGCAACGCCGGCATAGATCTGAGCACAAGATCACCGGCGGCGAGGTCTCTGAGCTGGCGGCCCAATCCGGTCACTGTACCATCGTGGAGTTCATTCAATCGGCCTGACAGACCAAATTGGGGACAAATTTTCTTCTGATTTCACATGGCAAAAAGACCAACATTCTGCAGCAAAGTTGTAGCCTAATGATCTAGCTACAAACTTACAATAGCAGCCATAGCCAAACTCTCACAAGATCATGATTGAATTTCAGTCCAAAGATTACTCAATCACACTGCCAGTCTGAATTCAGACTTAAGACTATGTGACAGCTCGACTTTGGGCACACTTTTCTCCAAATTTTTCATGCGACCATGGTTTAATCCCTATAGCAAAGTTGTTCTTCTTTTATAGCTCTACAAACTTGATGTGGTGACCTAGGGCAAAAACTTTATAATTTGGAAGATATAGGGTCCCAAAGTTGAGCCAATTACACTGAATTTCAGACTTAACCCAATAAAGTTCAAATAGGGCTTTTTGCAAATAGGTCCAAATCTCAGGGTTTAGGTTGCAAATCTACATACTTGTGAACCATATGACTTAAGGTACCCTAATGCCTTGGTCTTTGCACTTTAGTCCAAAAGTGCACTAGTTTTGCACTTAACCCCCTAGGGTCTTAGTTTAGGGTTTTCCAGGGTTCTATTTAGGGTTTTTAATACTTCTAGGGTTTGGATGCTACTTAAGTTCATCCATGGTGACATTTTATGACCATCTCTTAATGAGTTTTGAAGTTTTCCCCTATTAGGCTTTGTTTAATCTTTTAAGCCCAATCTAGGGTTAAGCACTGTACCCTAGGGTTTCACTTATAACATGTCACATCAATACAACTTGTTTGAACTTTTTGCCTAGTGAATGCATTCTAAGTGTAACAATCACATGATACGCCAATGCTTATGATGTTATGCTCAAGTTTTAGTGGCAGTAACACTAGGGGTGTTACATAGGTGGTAAATGCACCGGGGCTTGCCTTGTTTTGTAGGAGAGTCGGTCTCTATTCCACAAATGTCAAAATAAAAACAGTTCCCGACAAGTGGATTTTCTGTTGATGGAGCAGTCTCCTCTTCTTCAACAGTCACTTCTTTGTTTTCTATACATAACCATATATAACCATGAATGCTCATGTGATGCTCATGAAAATGCATGATAATAAAGATACACCAAGTTGTATCTTGAATACAACTTTCCTTCACGGTGCACTAGAGAAACTATGGTTTTCTAGGTCAATACCTTAGTAGGGTTTGACATTTTTATCCTAAGGAGCTAGGGTTTTGGGTTTAGGAAACAAATACTGTCCAAAGCAAGTCAAACTTCATTCTTGGGATCTAAATATCATATTAGGCTTATCCAAAAAGTTTGGTGATTTTTGGAGTTATTAAACAATTTCTAAAATTCCAAGAGACTCGGTTTTGGCTTTCTTAAATACTACATGATTTCTGGTTTGGAATAAAATTTTTGGAACTAATTTTATTAAATACTAGAGGAATTTAGGAACCTAGAAAATTTGGTCTTATATTTTTAGCATTTTTCTATAATTTTCTATGATTTCTCTAATCCTGGCAGAAAAAGAAAAAGAGAAATGGTGAACATTGGTGGGGTGAAACTGGCCCGAGTCGTCCCACATACAGGTGAAAGTGCGCCCGCGGTGTCAGATTTGCACAAAGGACCCTGGGTATTTGAAAAACCTTTAAAGAGGCCACTGCACTATTGTTGGGGGCCTTCGGCCTCCGAAGGTCCTCAAAAACACGATTTGACAATGTTTTCCAAGTGAAATATGTGAACAGGTATCTTCGGAATTGGATTACTGATATACAAGAGTATGATCAAGACGAAGCTTGAGTGAGACGGAAGCCGATTATGACGAAGGATAAGATGATCACGAAGCTATGCGCAGAAAAGCTTCGGCATGACAGCAGGAAAGGGGAACCGACCTAAAGATGAAAAGCCAAATTAGACCTCGAAGAATTAATATATAGTTATTGATAAATGTGAAGGGCATTAATGTAATTTTACACGGGCTGCGTCCCGTGCCTATAAATAGATGAACAGTACTCCCGTACTGTTCACGCTGACTTGGCATTCACTTTTGCGTCATGCTTGTATTCTTTTCCTTCAAGCCGAAGGTACATTTGTAATTTATCTTTGTTTAAACAAGTAATAAAAATAGAAATAGATTAATAATAATGTGTATAGAAATTGTGTCACTTTCTATATTTTGTTTGAATGTTCTCCATTTTTTATCATGTTCATGAAGGTATGTCCTTCATGACCTTCGTCCTAAATTCGTTATGTCCGAAGGAAAATAATGATTTGAAGGACGAAGGGCCTTTTGATATTTAACATTTTATGTTGCCTTGTTCTTGATTCATAGCATTTGAGAACAAGTCCCCAACAACTATTTCTCTGTGTCACTGACAATTGCAGATAGACCCTCTCCTTTCTATTCCTGCGCAAGGTGAGGTTGTAACACTCTAGGTTCCACAAACAACCCGGTATGCTACTATACTACACTACCGACGTCCATATATAAAATTTCGGCAGCATCCCCTTTGCAAGATTGCATAAAAGAGGGAGCAACAGAGTATAAACATATATCATGACTAAAACATACTAAGTATTATTACTCGGCTAGCAAGGAAAGATAAACATACGACCTGAACTGAATTAACCAGTGCGCACGACCATATAAAAAAATAAACAAACTTCCTTTGACAATAGGTTTCTAATTAAATCATGGCTGCGCCTGGGCAGCGTTATTGTGAGAGTGAAAGTGGACGTGCTGCTACTCCCCTCATTCCCAACATGTATCAAGTACCTGCATTGAGTAATGCAAGAGTGAGATGACACATCTCAGCAAGTAAAATAATATCAAACAGTTTAACCACATAAGAACATTGTTTTACCACCACTTAATTCCACAACCTTCTTATTACGAAGGTGCAGCACGTATACAACGTACAACGCACCTAGTTACCACACCTCGCAGGTAGAAACCACAATAGTAACATAGTAATGTCACACTTCATATATTCCTCATGAGTGCAAATGTCTGCAAATGCAAGGATGACTTCTGCCTTCATACCTCTAAGGATATGAAGCCGCATCGTACCCCTCCTCGGGCAACGTACGATGCTAAAAATGTACCGGTACGGTCGGACCATAAGATCACGACATAACTTCAAAATGCCAGATGGATGATGCGATGTGCATGTCATGCCTACAACACTTCATATAACATGATTCAAAAAGACACTTCAACTTCATCCAGATGGGAATCAACCACATATATCATTACCAAATTATGATCATCCACAATATTAGACAATTGAGAATTAATACTTCCAAACAAATAAACTTTATCATAGAATTCAATGATTAACATAATTAAAACTTATGCATACTCAATGACAGGGAATAGGATGCAAACCAAACGGTAGCAACCACCACTGTATTTACTTGCCTTTACCGGAAGTTCGGGCAAATCCCTAAGTACGATCTGGAAGTCCACCACCTGTTTTTGACACCCAACTTAGTAAACCAATTTCACATAATCAGGCTCATAAGCGACGCCGCACCTACGCACAAACTCAAACCCCGCCTCGGGTTACATCTCTCCCTACACCCACCAAACTGCAGCGGCGCTGCTTAATAATTTCATAACTTTAAAATTATGACAGCAATGGTAACAAACAAAAACTCCAGAGGCATCTACATAAAATTCCCCACAAGTTTTGTATACAATTTATAATTAAATTCCAATATCTAATTAGCCCAAAACAGTCCACAAGATGAACCCTGTAATCTGTTTTTCTTTGTCTTTTGGACAGCGACATACCCAGATTCAAACAGCGATATCTTTTAAAATATAATTCCAAATCAAGCGCATAAGTACTCATTGGAAAGATAAGACAAATCCCTACATGATTACCATACTGGTTAACACTAATTACCCACGAAAAATTCCCAGAAACTGCTAATACCACTGCTGTTCACCCACCTGAAAAATCTGTTTTTTTGGACAGCAACATAACCGGATTCAAACAACGATATCTCCTGAATTATAACTCCGAATCGAGCGCGTAAGTACTTGTTGGAAAGATAACATAAAGCCCTACATGATTCTCATACTGATTAACACTAATTACTCCCGAAAAATCTCCATAAACTGCTAATACTGCTGCTGTTCATCCCCCTGAAAAATCTGTTTTTTTGGACAGCCACATACCCGGATTCAAACGGTGATAACTTTCAATTTATAACTCCAAATTGAGCGCATAAATACTCGTTGGAAAGGTAAGGTAAAGTTCTACATGATCCCCAAACTGATTTCCCTTAATTCCTCACGAAAAAAACACAGAAACTGCTAGACTACTGCTGTTCACCCACCACCTAAAATTCTGGACAGCCCCCCTCTACCCAATCGCAAACGCAACCTCTAATCAATTAAATTGCAGCGCAAATGAACAAGGGATGAACACAAAAATCACCTTGGATTCTCCCCCTTTCCTTCCTCCCTTCTTCCCTCCACCAAAACGATTGAAGACTCGCACTACGACGACGATGATCCGAGCGGCAAGGATTGGCACCTTGGGAGGAGGGGATTGAGAGGGGGGGGGGGCGGCTAGGGTTTGGTGGCTGCAAGAATTGAGAGAGGAGGAGATGGGCAGGGGGCGGCGGCCAAGGGGGAAGAGAAGTGGGGGGGGCGGCTGCACATGGGGGGAGGGGGTTAGGAGGGAGGCGGCTAGGGTTTGGGAGGGTTAATGGGCTGAAACTCCAATTGCGGCCCAACTAACCCACGCGACAGCTCCCGACCGCAACGCAAGCGTCAAACCAAATAAATTCTACTGCCCTAGTTGTGAATGTTTTCCATAAAATCCCAAATCCCCAAAACAACAATCGGGTGAGGAAAAAAACAAAAAGAACAACCCCCAACTTCTCTTCTTTGCAAACCGGGTATCACAGAGGTCCCCGATTATGGACGGCGGAACTGTGGCTCTGGCGAGTCTGTACCGGCCGGAAAACATAACGATCGGTGCTCCGCTATGGCATACACCTAATTCTACCCTAAACGACCATAACCCCTCACTCAATTGCAAAGTTCTAACTCCTAATCTCTCTGTCCATGATGATGGCGCGAACTACGGATGAACTGAGGCGTTCCCGGTGATCCTACGTGTTCTAGCTCAATTGGTTGGGTCAAGAAGCATCAAGAGCACACAAGAGTGCTGAAACAAGTGCGAGGAGGGCGTGATTAGACCTGTGGAGAGCTGGCCACGGCGAGCTCACACACTGCGGTGTTCTTGACAAAGTTGGGGGAAATCACAAATTGGGGAGCTGTGGGGGATGATTGGAGGTGAGGGCTGGTTCACTGGACGCACAACTACTTAGCGGAGCTCACTAGGGCGGAAATTTATAGGTTCCATCGGCGGTGGTGGCTAATTTTGAGAAAACGCGCAGCGATCGGAGAGAGGGGAGGTCACTGGCGCAAGGGATGCGTGGCTTTCACCGTGGCAAGCTTACCGGCGATGAACCAGCTATCTAAAGCGGCTTACTGCGACGTGGTAAAGCTTCAAGGCACGTGGCCATCGCGCGGCAGGCGGACAACTCCGGCGAGGTTATCTAGACTGACCGTAAGGCAAGGGGGTATGGTGGCCAGGGTGAAACAGTGTCCCGAGCACATCCCCAACGCGATATTTCTTACCCCGAGCAGTTATATGCACTTCACTGAGCACGAATCGCAACGGCGGCGACGATCACGGCGCGAGATCACCGGCGGCGATACACTGAATCTGGTGATCTTTGTCAGGTCACTGTACCATGGGGACTTGATTCAGACGCCTGACAAAGCAAGTTTTAGGGTCTTGATCTCAAATTTTTAAGTAATAACTTGTTAACCTTCATGTAACAAAGTTGTTGATCTATACTCCAGCAGTAATCATAGTCAAACAATCACTGGATCATGGTCAATTCCGATCTCAAAGTTCACCTAACTTCACTGCTAGCCAATATTCAGTTCAAAGACTGACTTTCAGCCCAATTTTAAGTCCTTTTATTTCCAATTTCTGTACAATACCAATGCTTAGTCACTTAACAAAACTTGTACTCCTAACATAGCTCTACAAGTTTGCTATGTTGACCAAGAGCAAAATCCTCAAGAATTCTGAGATATGGAGTACCAAAGTTGACCCCATTCAACTGAATTCTAACTTAGGCATATGAAGTGCATGGTGTGCTTTTTGCAAATAAGTCCAAATCCCACTATTTGACTTGCAAATCCTCAAATATAGAAAACACATGATTTGTGGTGTTCTATCACTTTGGTATTTGCACTTGAGTCCAAAAGTGCACAAAATTTACAACTAACCCCCTAGGGTTTCAATTAGGGTTTCTAGGGTTTTAGGCACATTAGGGTTTTGGTGCCACCAAAGTCCATCAAATGTGATACCTTATGATCATTTCTCATGTCTTTTGAGGTTTTAACTTATTTGGGCTTCACTTATATCCATAAGCCCTAATTTAAGGTTAAGCACTCTACCTTAGGGTTAACCACACATAAAATCACATCATTACAACTTATTTGAAATTTTTGCCTAGTGAATGCACTCTAAGTGTAACAAACACATGATATGCCAATGCTCATGATGTTATGCTCAAGTTTTAGTGATAGTAACTCCAGGGGTGTTACATGCCATATGAGTGACGAAGCTCAAGCTGCTTTGGTGACCTTTAATGATGTGTGCAGTTACATTGGAACAAGAGACCTTGTTTAAAAACATCTAGCCTTCACCGTTTGGCTGCTTTGGGCTGAATGGGAAATGCTAGAGCTGAAGGAAGGCAACACATCGAAGCAGGATGTTAAGAAGGGGGGCCTTGTACATTTGAAGTACACATATAAGTTCTAAAATCAATTTGTAGAGCCATGCGACGAATGATTGAAAGCTATTGAATCACAATGTAACGAAATACTGGGGAACTTCATCAAAAAGGAAGACAAAGTGTTGACATCCACTTTCGGGACCTAAGGAAAAAGAAGGTTGAATCGGGTATTCAATGCCATAGGCTTCGTTTACCCTGACGATCCCCGGCTGGCGCAGGGCGAGACTAAGGAAAGGAAATCGATTTCGAAGCCACCGCCAAATGCCCCGAAGTAAAAATTGTGAAGTTACAACAAAGCGCCAAAAAGTCAACTTCATAAAAAAGAGCATCAGTTATTGAACCGAGGCTACCAACGGAGCTTGTATTTGTTGAGGAAACTAACGGCGATCCATAGTTAGTTTCTATGCTGAAGGTATCCAGCTCTTCAAGAACAACGAAGGTAAAAATAGCTTTTTATTTCTTTTTAGGGCATGGAATTTTATTTTTTAAGTGATATTGAAACAACTTATTTTTCTCACAGGAAAATAAAGAAGATGATGAAGACGTGGTTGAGTTACCTATCCAAGATGAGGCCCCTCTGGCTAGCATGCAGCCTGAGCCAAAGTCGAAACCGGCTACCAAGTGGACACCGAGGAAAAGCAGTAGGATGACCTCAGTGATGGACACACTCTTTGGTACAATGACTATAAAAAAGCCTTCCAAGCCTGAGCCACACCAGGGTCCCTAAAGAAAAGAGACTAGGGGTATATTAGTTGTGGTGCCATCGAAGGTTGTCGAGACTTTTGACAGTACTCCGAAAGAGGGTATTGTTCAAGAAAAATTAGTGAGTGAGGTAGATGAGAATATCGAAGAGCCTCTTACAAAATAAAAGACCCACTCCAAAGAAGAGGCGCCTATGCCAACAAACGAGCAAACAACCGGGTCTGCTGAATACATCATCCGACATGCAGCCGGAGGAAAGCTAACTACAGAGTAAATTGCCGAAGTGCAACCATGTGTTAAGGCACTCATATACCCATCAAGTGTTGTCGATGATTACTTGTATTACCTCCCAGACAGTAGGGAAATCAACGTGTGCCGAGTCATGATGGACAAAATTGGATACCCGAAGCTCGAAGATGGCATGTCTGCAATGTCAAAGGGGAACCTTGTAGATTGCTTGGCCTATAACAGCTTAAAGGTAAGGCTTTTAATTTCATTTTAGGTGTTGAGTATGCCTATTTAAGCTATGGTAGGATTTATAACTACTTTGTTGTGCTATGTTGAGGCATGTTCTTAGAAAGTCCCTAAAGGCACAAAAGGATGTCGAAGAACTTGGTGCCCAGATGGCAATAGCAATCTTATTGAACTTCGACCCAAAACTGAAGAGCAGGAGGATATGCTCAACACCTTGGCCAATGATCTTATTGAAAGTTGCACTAAACTTCAAAAGGCTACAGAAGAGAAAGATAAGGTGTTGAAAGGTGATAAGCTTAAGGATGATAAGATTTTACAACTTGAAGATAAAAACCTTCAACATTTAAAGCTTATTGAAGAACTTGAGACTGAAACGAAAAAGAACGTCGAAGAACATAAAGCCGAAATATCTAAATTGAAAGGGAAACTTGAAGATATGAGTTGAAGTTTTGGAAAAGAAAAAAGAACTTGAGACTGAAATGAAAAAAGAACGTTGAAGCACATAAAGCCGAAATATCTAAACTGAAAGGGAAACTTGAAGATATGAGTGAAAGTTTTGGAAAAGATAGAAATAAATTGCTAGCAATGAGAAGGATAAACTCCAGAAAATTGTTGATGAGCTGCGAAGCTCTAAAGAGGAGTGCTTCCCCATTGCTGCCTAGTGCTACGAGAAGTTGAAAAAGAATTGTGTCTCCACTGGGCCTTTTCCAGCGAGAAAGACTATGTGTATGGAGATGCTACTAGGGCAGTGAAGTGGATCAAAGGATAAGTAGAGGCCTTCGACGAAGTACTATCTACGCAGGGGATTATTGCGTGTGGGTAGGTGCCTAAAGCGTAGCTTCAATGCTCAAAAAAGTTGGATGTGAGCACATGAAGGCCGTGGGCCAGCCAGACTTTAGAGTTTTCTTAGATGATATTAAGAGCCCTTCAACCAAAGCATCCAACTTCAAAAGAATATTTTTCATAGATATTTGGAGTGATGGGGGAAGGAGCTGACCGATGAAGCCGCTAAAAGGAATGCGAGAAAGGTATATATTTCACATTTGACTTTTCTTTCATTCTTTTCTAGTTCTGGTATATATAAGTGTTGTTCTTCCTGCAAGTACATAAGGCTGCTAAAGAAGCGAAAGCAATAAGGGAGGCCCAAAGGCTTAAAAAACTCGAAGGTACTTTTGCTTATTAAAACTATTTGTTGTGTTTGTGCATGCTTGCTTGATAAGAATTTTGTTGTAGCTGCCCTTCTTTTGAAGCTCAAAGAATATATTCCCGAGAATGATCTGGAGGTAAAGGAGTCATTGGGCATCCTTGACATCATGCACAAGATAACAGACGAAGTTGTCCTTAAGATTTGTAGCGATGTTGCTGACGACGTTTTGAAAGGTAACTGATGCATAGTTGTTGTAAAAAACTTTGTAAATATGTTTGTGTAATATGTACATTTATGTAATATGAAAGTTTCATGTGGTTGTTGAGATAAACTTTGTGATTCATGAAACCAAAATGCTTGCCTTTTGGGCTTAAGGCAAAAACCACCTTCGCTTATTTTCACGCGTAACAAAGTGATAAAATTGTTATATTCTTGGCCATAAACCAAAGGTTAAAACATTTTAATACAATGAAGAAGCCCTTTTAGCCCTCGATTTCAGCACACATGCTAGTAAAAATAAGATATATGTTTTACCTAGTCAAAAACAAAGGTTTCACATACCTTCATCTTTACTTCATCAAAATAAAACCTACAACCAAGGGCTTCGGAGATTCTTTGGCACCGTTACCAAGTGATTGGCCCTGTTTTCCATGCAATTAGGGGATAAAAGGGATATTTCTCCCTTCTTGTGCTTATTCAAACCTGTGAGCATGCACGATGTCGTGCATGATGGTACGATGAAATGATGTCATGACGCAAAGTTTATGATATTGACAATGTAATGGCGAAGATGCATCAAAATCAAAGAATAAATGATCTTACCTTAATCCAAAGGTCTATGGGATCTGACGCTGCATTCCATTAGAACAGCTTCAGGGTCTTATCATGTCACACCTGGGTTTTAGGGACCCGGGTGCGAACGCAATCAACAGGTGTGCTGAGACAAAGTCTCACACATATGATGAATCATGGTACAGAAACGAATGTGACATATTTACTATACAATAGAAGTTCTGTACAAAATAAATAAATAATTACATCATAAGGAGACAACGATCCATCAACCCAAAGTTGACTGGGAGACGATGTAACACCCCAGTGTTACTCAGGGTTTCTCCCAGTACCCCAACTTGTGACCATCATCACATGTGGCTCTAGTGATGCAAGAAACACCAAACTTAAAGGATTAAAAGCCTAAGCAAAGTCTCTTTCAGCTCAAGAATCATACACTTAGCACATCATGCACCTTAAGAGAGAAAAACATCCAAAACCCTAACACCATTCCAATTGGCCATTTGAGCATAAAAGAGAAATTGAGAAAAGACTTGGAAAAAATACAAAATCTTAATATGGACCAATTAACAAAGTTATAGTGCATAAAATAAACTACAAAGTGTACTAAGAAAGATTGGTCATTTGAATTTTCCAAAATCCCCAAAACAGTCCATTAAGTGAAGCCTCTAGGAAAAATTCAGAAATTCAGAAATCTGAATTTCAGACCATTTCCAAAGTTCAGATGTGTTCCCTGTTTTCCAAAACTCGAATCCTTAAAGTCCAAATATCAAAGTGGCGCCAAAATACCCTAGGAACACTCTGGTGAAGTTTGAAACCAAACCAAAATCGTTTGACACGATTTGACATAGGTTTTGTCTCGGTTTGAACAGTGCTGACAGAGCTATCTTCACGCCACAATATCTTCTCACCCGGGCCATATCTTCACTCGGGACTCACACACGATAGAAAGATCTTGGCATGGTGAAGAGATGCTACATAGGATCCTTGGCAAGATATGCACGTTTAGGTCGGCCAACAGGCGTTTGAACTCGGGTAGAATCACACCTCCACGTGTTCGATCGTGTGCTCAAGCGCTGGACCACGCACTGGCTGCCCTCTGCGCGCGCGCCGCGCACGGTCGGCGCTTGTCCCCCGCGCATGCGCCTGGCCATGCCTGAGGGTGCCTATAAGTACCTCTGGTGCGCAGCAGTCCTCACTTCACTTCGCCTCACGCCCCGAGCAAAAACTCCAACTCCGGCGAGCTCTCCTCCGCCCGCCATCCCTGCCCGAGCATTGCCACCATGGCCAGCCCTTCACGATGACCCCCAGCCTCGCCCTAGCCCCTGAACGGCTTCCCCGAGAGGCGGTGAAGCTTTCCCGAGCTTGAGCCGCGGCATTGCCTCATCGGAGAAGCGAGCGCGACCTCACCAGACTTCGGCCAACCGCTACCGCGCGTAGACCGGGTCATACGATGAGCCACTCTCCAATTCCTTGCACCCGCATCATCGCTGACCTCCCCTGAAGCTCCCCGAGCACTTTAATTTGACTCTACCACCATGAGCAGGCTGGAGCACGCACCGCCAGCTAGCCCGACCGCCTGCTCATGCGGCCAGCCCATCTCCGACCACCACCGTCGACGATCTGCACCTCGACGTGATCGCCACAGACCCCCGGACCTCATCCGACCCTTCGCCGGACCTCTACCGTCGCCGGTAAGTTGCGCCACCGCTTTTTCTTCTTCGGTCACTGTTCAGGCGAGGGAGGAGCGCGGGTTAGAGGGGATAAAAAGCTAGGGGGTTAAGTGCTAAGTTAGTGACTCATGTGAATAGTTCTTCAGGGGCACGGATTAAACGACTCAGTTAGGAATAAGCCCAGGGACCCCGATGCAAAGTCCTTTTCCTTTAACCTTTTGTATTTATTCTTTTCAAATAAGTAGAGAACTTGGAAAATTCATAACTTGAATTTTATTCAACCAAATTTGATCAAACTAATTTTGCTAGGACCTACATATTATAAACTATCAGACAAAAATAGTAAACCCCATGGTTACTGCAATACTTTTTAGAGTTTTGATTTAAATTAGGAAAATACCCAAAACTTATTAATGCAGAGAAAAATAGAAATACTTCTATACTAGGCTAAAGAAAAATTGTAGAGATACATACCCAACATACACACGGTTTAAAAATACTAAGCACCCCAATATACAAGAATAACCCAAGAATGTCCATTAAAAACTATTTCTGCCCAAAACTTAGAAAAATAAGAAAGGCAGTAGAAAATAATAACCATAGGATGAGCATATTTTTCCTAGAATACCAAGTGATAAAGAACATAGGAAAAATGCAGAGAACCCTAGTCCAGAGCTAATCAAAGGTTATTTATTTTATTAGGCACTAAGAAATCAAGAAAAGACATGATTAAAATTATAAGGACCATTGCAAAAGTGGCAAGAAAAATTAAGTAGACTCCTAACTGATAGAACACCACTACAAAAATAATAAACACCCCAACCCATCACAATAAGTGAGTTGAACAATTAAAACTTGAATTTGGCCAATGTTTTAATTAAATCATGAGAAATCCTAAAATTGTGCAATAGTGGGCAAACAAATTTTTACCCAATTACTTATGAGGTAAACCACCAGAGAAAAATATAAAACTCAATTAAAAATGTAAGGTAACACACATTACCCCCTACCCCATGAATAAGGCCATATATTCCAAGAATTTCTACACCCTTTCCCCTAAGCAAAAAGTTGTCAAATTCTAGAATGGTTGCTCTTGCACAAAGAAGAAGATAAAAAAAATAGGAAATCTGTTGTTTGGCATTTTTCAAGTATAGTGGTAGTAGAAAGCCCCACTATGGCCAAAAACTTGAGAAAATCACAATAAAATGACCAATAGGTACCAATGGCTAACATTTAGTACAGAGTTGTAGAAGAGAGTTGTAGTTCAAAGCACCCCCTCTGCCTTAAAACTTAATAATTTTGTACAGAGTGAACTCTTAACATTTTAGGCCTCGATTTTTGAGACTGAGAACTATACACCATTGAGAAACTACTGTAATGTTTGCAGATTTTTTGGAAATTTATAAAGCTAGTTTGTAGTTCAAACCCACTTTAAAAAACATAATAAAAAAGGGAAAAGAGAGGATTGGTAAAAATAATAGTAAATCTCACCCCCAATGAATTCAACAAGGATCATGATAAACCTTCGCTATAATACTAAAAGAAAATCAGTGGGACACTAAAATAATCTGACCATTTAACTTAACCATACTTGACCCTAAAATTGCTAAGTATACCACTAGAAATCTTGTAGAAAGATTAAACTTTACCTTATCAATTTAATCATTTTTATTACTACTACATTGCATATCATGGCATGCATATATCTCACTCATTGCATTTATTAGATTGCAACCTCGCTGACGAAGAGTACGTGCTCATTCCCGAGCAAGGAGTTGTCCACGAGGAAGTCCAGGATCCAGCTCCCGAGCCTGCCACAGAGGATCTCCCCGCAGCCCCAGCATTTGAAGGCAAGCCCCAGTTTTATGCATAACCAATTTATATATGCTACTTTACTACACTTAATGTTTGTAGGCTTGTAATGTGCACTTAAGTGTAGGAGTTGCTTGAAACCCTTAGTTGCATGAACTTAGGATTCCTTTTTGAGATGGATACTAGTATGATAGGTTGAGTAGCCGCTTTGCTAATCAGGATCTTGGTAGATGTCGTGTGATTTTTTTAGCATTCGCGCGAGGTCAGACATTGATTGTATACATCTTGATAACGGGATCTATGATGGTCTATGGACTTGGATCCAGGGTGGATGCCTTGTCCATGAGACGGAAATGAAATTAAGGATTAATGTGTGGATACCTGAGTCAAGCGTTTGAAAGTACTAAACACATTTTCTGGAAATATGGTAACCGGTAAACCTAGTACCTGAGTGAAGCCGGGCGCGGACTTTCCTCCTCACTTGTCCTGAGACTGGGTCTCTCATGCTAGCTATGGTGGGTACAAGTGCGGTCACTGCACGGCAGCAGCCGAGGTTAGTGGAGCATTGTATGCCAAGGCGATGAGCCCTGGCCGCGAACGGGGAATCGATGGGGACGGTTGATGTGTGTGGGGACGGAGTGCCCCTACATGTCATGTGTTTAGGTTTACCTTGCAAGGTTTAAAAACTCGATTCGGATCGTCTGCTTCTCGCAGCTAATGAGACTGCTTGACCCCTTGTACTGCATTGAGTAAAAAGTGGAACGTGGTTTTACATGAGATAACTTGTTGATTGTGCTAAATGATTGTTACCGTGTATTCTTAGGAAGGAGCACAACTAGCTAAATTAATGATGCTAGAATTGGAAAAGCTAAACATTGATTTTAGACTCAGCTAGTGCTTTTGGCAAACCAAACCTCTCAGCCAAACAATTGCATGGTCTAGAGGTAGAGGAGTAGAATCCTCACACCGGGTAATTCTAGCTGAGTATTAGTATACTCAGCCTTGCTTGTGGCACAATTTTTGCAGGTACGCTACAGGTCATGGTTGATGGTGTGACTTGGCCTTCCACCCTGCCACCGGGTTGGACGGTAGAGTGGGATGCTGCTCCAGCAGGAGAGGAGAAGGAGGAGTAGTGGGCCAGGCCTTGCCCTATTCCTCAGCATTCGACGTTATCGATTATCCGCTTCACTTTATGATGAACTTGTTCACTTTCATCTAAAACTCCGATTTATGTAATAACTCTAGTACTTTAATTTGTGGTTTCATGCTTTATTGTATTCTCTCTGTGACTCACTTTCAAGTGAGCTAGTGGTATTCGATCCTGGGAAAGTGGCTTTATCAGACTAGATCTGAGGGACTGACGAGTTATTCCGATTTAAGTGTGTTGCTGCCTCTAAGGCATGACTTGGGCACTTAAGCTGGAATAATTCGGGCGGTTCCGCTACAGCTGGTATCGGAGCGAATACCACCACAGAGAAATCAATAAGTCGTGAATAGCAACTTTTCAAAAATAAAAATTTCTTAGAATATGGTATTGGAATCGTCAGGACTAGAACGCTAGACCTAGGATGAGAGGCCTTAGAAATAGTGGGGAAAACATGTGGCTAATTAAGTAGGCCATATGGGCCAGTTTTAGAATTGTAAGGATGCCCTAAAAGCACCCTTCTGATCGGTGAGGAGACGTTCTTTTCAGCATGCATGCATTATAAAACATGAAAGGATTAGAAATTAAAGGAAAGATGCATCTAAGTATGAATGTAGCAAAAAAGGATAATAATAAATAACATAAGGAGTAGAAATCTAACCCACCTCCTTTTAACAACCCGAGCTCACATGTTTTTCCTTTCCACTACCGTAATGTTTACGTCTAATCCTCTTCCACAGATGACTTCACCCACCCCTGCCAATGGAGGAGACACTCGTTTCAGTTCTGATTTCCTTTCCCACGAGGGTTTCCCTTCCATCTTGTGGGAGGTGCTCAGCTCCACCGGTTACCCTACACCCCCTCTGTACATGGTGCAGCTGTACGAGGAGCATCGGGTGCCACGTTACCGAGTCTGACTGACTCTGGAGGCTCACCCCCTACAGCCAGGTTGGCGTTCCCTTGACTCTGAGACTATTGGATTGAGGTCGGACGACACCACCGAGGCTGCAGCTATGAAGACCCTGACGACTTTCTGCGGCTACCATCTCTTGGAGATGGTAATGCACCCACTGGGACTCTTCCCCACTGAGAAAAGGGATGACCCCATGTGGTGCAACCGTGTGAGCCATGTGAAAGACGTGTGGGCCATGCATCCTGACAAAGTTGGGAGGATCACTGTTCAGTGCATGAGCGCACTATACCGCCTTTAGGCCCTGCAAAGCAATGCCATGGCACACCTCACTAGCCTTGCTAAGACCACTAAGCTCACCCTCGACAGCCGAGAGGACTTTGTGGTCGACTTGTCTTCAGAATTGGTGGAGAAAGACCTCCAGGTGGAACAGTTGAGCCAGCGCATCGCAACCCTGGAGTAGCAGGTGGAGATCCAGGATAACACCATTAATGTCTTGGAGAACCATCTCCGTGATGTGCAGGAGGAGCTTGAGGTAGCTAACGACCACCTGGAGATGCACCACCAGGATATGGAGGCAAACGAGGCCGAAAGCGAGGGAGAGGAGGCTCCCGAGGAGTTAGAACCAGCCCCTGGTACCAATGTGACTCCTTCCGGGATGCCCCCTTCACCCGCATCCAGTGTCGCTTCTACCACTCAGGGTTGATGGGTTAGCTTGACGCATTAGGAGGATAGAAACCCACGCGAGCTTAGTTGGCATCAGATTTGGACTAGGCTTATGGGTACTTTCCCCTAAATTGATGTAACCTAGGAAAACTTTTGGGAGTAATGAAGTGAATGCAATCATGTTATCCTCGTCCGATTTGATGTTATGTTATGACATTTCCTTTCCGTATGATATAAAGAATATTGTTCAGAATCGTGAATTGGGATAACAATGGCGACAATTTCTGTTTTCAAATGGCAGCTAGGCAGCGTCGCGAGCAGAACGAGCAAGTTCCCCCGCCACCTCCTCCAGCTCCCACGGTGCAGGAGCTGATGGCTCAGCAGAATGAGATTCTGCGGCAGCTATTGTAGCGCCAGCCCCACCCTCAGCAGTATGGTGGAGGCCAGCCGCAACGTCCTTCGGCCGCGACAACCTATCAAGAGTTCCTGAGCATGCAGTCGCCCCTGTTCACCAAGGCAGAGGATTCGCTTGCCGCCGATGTGTGGCTACAGGTTGTGGAGTCCAAGTTTCCCCTCCTCACGGGAGCTTGCCCTAACGACACCAAGACTCGCTTCATCGCGCAGCAGCTTCGCGGACCTGCTCAGACATGGTGGGACCATTTCCACGCCATGCTACCTACTGATCATGAAGTGATGTGGGAGGAGTTCAAGAATGCTTTTAGGGGACACCACATTCCAGCAGGGATTCTGGATCGCAAGCTGAATGAGTTTCTTGCATTGACTCAGGGAGCCCGCACTGTGCTGCAATATGCCCAGGCCTTCAACGACCTGTGCCAGTATGCGGGTTATCACGCAGATTTTGATGAGAAGAAGAGAGACCGTTTCCGCAAGGGTCTCAACACCAAGTTGCGTGAGCGTCTTAACACTGTTCGGGCTGATAGCTTCAATGAGTTGGTCAACCTGGCCATATCATAGAAAGATTGTATTGTAGCTCACCTGGCAGAGAAAAAGAGGAGAGCACCAATGTCAGGACCCTCAGCTCCACCCCAGAGGTTCCGGATTGTCTCCAGGAATCAGAGCAGAGGATTTTAGCAGCAGGCAGGAAGATGGGTTATCAGGCCGCCTCAGCAGCAGCAAGCACGCAACCTTTTTTCTGCTCCCGCCCTAAGGAACAATCAACCCAGCAGCAGTAGCAGCAGCAGTTCCGGCAGGGAAATGGAAACAAATGCTTCATGTGTGGCAATGTGGGCCATTATGCCAAGAATTGCCCGAGGAATCAGCCGAGGCACATGCCAGCACCAAATCAAGACAGAGGAAGGAAGCAGAAGGTGCAAGTCAGACAAGGGAAGCTCAACTTCACCACTCTGGAGGAGCTACCTGAAGGAGCACCCATCATGACTGGTACCTTTTCAGTTTTTAATTAGCCTGCATTAATTTTGTTTGATTCTGGTGCATCAAATAGCTTCATTAGCCAGAAGTTCAGCGTTAAATGCCAACTGCCTTTCTATCATACAAAAGGGTCTTTCATGATAGCAACACCTGGGGCAAAATTGCAACAAACCAATTAAATCGAAATGTGCCTATCTCACTAGGAAGTAAAGTCTTTAAAACTACACTCCTAATTTTGGGATTAGAGAGCATGGACATCATTCTCGGAGCTAACTGGACGACTCAACACCGGGTGGTGTTGGATGTGGCTGCCAGAGCTCTGGAAATCCGTTCTCCTACCTTCGGAGACCTTACATTGTATCTGCCCAGCCAAGAACCCACTCAATCATGTGCTTTTGCTATGATAGAGTTACCCCTGAAGAAAATTCTAGTGGTCTGTAAATATGCAGATGTTTTTTCCTGATGAGTTGCCAGGAATGCCGCCAGATCGGGATATTGAATTCGCCATCGAATTGCAACCGGGAACGACACCTATTTCCAAGAGGCCTTACCGGATGCCACCCGCTGAATTGGCAGAATTAAAGAAACAGCTGCAAGAATTGTTTGACAAGGGTTCATCCGCCCAAGTACTTCACCTTGGGGATGTCCAGCCTTGTTCGTAAAGAAGAAAGATGAATGCTTGAGGCTATGTATAGATTACCGCCCACTCAATGCGGTGACTATCAAAAACAATTATCCTTTGCCTCGTATTGATGTCCTTTTAGACCAATTGGTAGGAGCCAAAGTGTTATCCAAAATTGACCTTCGCTCCGGCTATCATCAGATCAAGATACGAGCAAGTGATATTCCAAAGACTGCCTTCTCAACCAGATACAGACTGTATGAGTATTTGGTAATGTCGTTTGGGTTAACTAATGCGCCAGCATACTTCATGTATCTTATGAATTCAGTTTTCATGCTTGAACTGAACAAATTTGTGGTGGTTTTCATCGATGATATCTTGGTGTACTCAAGAAATGAAGAAGAGCATGTCGGTCATTTGCATGTTGTGCTCCAACGTTTGAGAGAGCACCATCTTTATGACAAACTGTCTAAATGTGATTTTTGGCTAAAATAAATCAAATTCTTGGGTCACACTATCTCTCAAGATGGCATAGTTGTTGATCCAGACAAAGTGCAAGAGGTGATGAATTGGAAGCCGCCAACAACTGTCCGTCAGATTCGAAGTTTTCTGGGATTGGCTAGGTATTATCGAAGATTCATTCTAGACTTCTCTCGAATTGTGAAGCCCATGACTGAATTGTTGAAGAAGGGAGCAAAATTCGAATGGGGTCAGAAGTACGGAGATGCTTTCCACACCTTGAGGCAGCATCAGACCATAGCCCTCATGTTAGCACAGCCTGACAACAACAAGCCATTTGATGTGTATTTTGATGCCTCTGGCACCGGACTGGGTTGTGTTTTGATTCAAGACAATCGAGTCATCGCCTACGCATCGAGAGAACTCAGGCCTCATGAGCATAATTACCCCACTCATGACTTAGAGTTGGCAGCTGTGGTTCATGCATTAAAATGTGGAGGCACTACTTGATGGGAACCCACTACAACATCTATACAGATCACAAGAGCCTCAAGAACATCTTTACTCAGGCTGATCTCAACATGAGGCAGAGAAGATGGCTAGAATTGATCAAGGATTACGACTTGGAAGTACACTACCACCCGGGGAAAGCCAATATGGTAGCTGATGCCTTGAGTCAGAAGTCACAATGCAATTGCATGATGATGGATTCTCGCATCAATACCCTGTGTGATGAGTTGAGCAAGATGAAGATTAAAGTAATTCCTTCTGGTACCTTGTCTCACATCTCCATTGAGCCAACCTTGCAAGACCAGATAATTATGGCCTAGCTCAGTGACAAGGGAATGCAAATCATCAAGGAGAATCTTCATCAGAGGTTGGAAAAGTATAAGTGTTTTTGCCAAGACGGAAGGGGATATTGTGGTTTGAAGATAGATTGGTGGTTCCTAAGAATAAATACCTCAAGAATAAAATCTTGGATGAGGCTCATCTCTCCAAATTCTCCATGCATCCGGGAAGCACCAAGATGTACCATGATCTGAAGCCCTTGTATTGGTGGACCAGAATGAAGAGAGAAATAGCCCATTATGTATCGGAATGTGACACATGTTAGAGGACAAAGACAAGCCACTTAAAATCTGTTGGTGCCTTGCAACCCCTATCAATACCTTCATGGAAATGGGATGACATCAGCATGGATTTAATTGTGGGTCTGCCCAACACCTCTCGGCATCATGATTCAATTTGGGTCATTGTGGACCGATTGACGAAAGTGGCACATTTCCTTCCAGTGCACACCACCGATAAGGCTCAGAAGTATGCTGAATTGTATATTGACCGAATCTTGTGTTTGCACAGGTTACCCCGGACCATTGTCTCTGACCGAGGAGCCCAATTCATTGCCAGATTTTGGGAGCATTTGCAAGAGTCTTTGGGAACCAAGCTAATAAGGAGTTCAGCTTACCACCCCTAGACTGATGGTCAAACCGAAAGGGTAAATCAAATTCTTGAAGACATGCTAAGGGCTTGTACGATCGATTGTGGCAAGAACTGGGATAAGTACCTCTCTTTGGCAGACTTTTCTTATAACAACAGTTACCAATCTAGCCTGAAGATGGCACCCTTCGAAGACCTATATGGGAGGAGGTGTCGAACACCCCTCAACTGGTCTCAGCCTGGAGAAAGAGAAATTTTTGGACCTGACTTAGTGACTGAAGCCGAAAGGAAAGTCAAATTGATCAGAAAGAATCTAGAAGATGTTCAGGCCAGGCAGAAGAGCTACCATGACAAGAGAAGAAAACCCCTCCGGTTTGAAGTGGGAGATTTCGTATATTTGAAAGTATCACCGACAAAAGGAGTGCAAAGGTTTGGGATCAAAGGCAAGTTAGCCCCTCGCTACATTGGACCTTATGAGATCGTGGAAGCATGTGGACCCGTGGCATACAAATTGAAGCTACCTCCAAAAATGTCTGCCATCCACGATGTGTTTCATGTATCCCAATTAAAGAAGT
The DNA here is from genome assembly GCF_902167145.1 of Zea mays. Classification (NCBI taxonomy): domain Eukaryota; kingdom Viridiplantae; phylum Streptophyta; class Magnoliopsida; order Poales; family Poaceae; genus Zea; species Zea mays. The sequence continues at coordinate 131,142,979 of NC_050100.1, read as the reverse complement.
GTGCCTGTTTGCCAACCGAGGCTATAGCAGAACCAGAAGTGGAGATAGAGCCAGATCTATCGTATCAAGAGTACCCTTCCAAGGTTCTGGATTGCAAAGAAAGATCAACTCGTGTGAAGTCGATCAAAATGTATAAGATCCAATGGAGCAATCACTCATAGGAAGAAGCTACTTGAGAGACTGAAGAATTTCTACGATCGAACTACCCCGATTGTCTACCTAAAGGAATCAGTACGTAACCATACCCCAGCCCCTCCCCCTGCCCTTCGAATCAAATTAAAAGAAGAATGGTGTCGGCGTTTCGAGACCGGGGGGTCCCTGGGCCGACGAGTGAATGTCGCCGCGTGCCCCAGCCCAGATGGGACGAGCGCGAGGGCGAGCGTGAAGGGGGGAGAGCGAGGCGGCCGGAGACCGGCGTGAGAGAGGTGGGAATCCCGCGGCCTTCGTGTTCGTCCCGCGCCCAGGTCGGGTGCGATTGCAGTAGGGGGTTACAAGCGTCCACGCGGGAGAGGGAGCGAGCGGCTTCAAGCGAGCGCCTGTCTCGTCCTCGTCCCCGCGCGGCCAACCTTCTCTAAGAGGGCCCTGGTCCTTCCTTTTATAGGCGTAAGGAGAGGATCCAGGTGTACAATGGGGGGTGTAGCCGAGTGCTACGTGTCTAGCAGAGGAGAGCTAGCGCCCTAAGTACATGCCGGTGTGGCAGCCGGAGAGATTTTGGCACCCAGCTGGTGTGATGTCGTGGCCGTCGGAGGAGCGATGGAGCCTGGCGGAGGGACAGCTGTCGGAGCGGTTGAGTCCTTGCTGACGTCCTCTTGCTTCCGTAAGGGGGCTGAGAGCCGCCGTCGTCACAGAGTATGCGGGGCGCCATCATTGCCAATCTGGCAGAGCGAGCCAGATGGGACGCTGGTCTTGTTCCATGCGGCCCGAGTCAGCTCGGGGTAGGGTGATGATGGCGCCTCCTGTTGACGTGGCTGGTCTGCGCCCTAGTTTGGGCGATGTGGAAGCTCCTCCGAAGCCGAGGTCGAGTCTGTCTTCTGTGGTCGAGGTCGAGTCCGAGCCCCTGGGTCGGGCGAGGCGGAGTTCGTCGTCTTCTAGGGCTGAGCCCAAGTCCGAGCCCTGGGTCGGGCGGAGCGGAGTTCGTCGTCTTCTAGGGCTGAGCCCAAGTCCGAGCCCTGGGTCGGGCGGAGCGGAGTTCGCCATCTTCTAGGGCTGAGCCCAAGTCCGAGCCCTGGGTCGGGCGGAGCGGAGTTCGCCGTCTTCTAGGGCTGAGCCCAAGTCCGAGCCCTGGGTCGGGCGGAGCAGAGTTCGCCGTCTTCCGGGACTTAGCCCGAGTCTGAGCCCTGGGTCGGGCGGAGCGGAGTTCGCCGTCTTCCGGGACTTAGCCCGAGTCCGAGCCCTGGGTCGGGCGAAGCTGAGCTTCCTATGGTGCCTTCGGCAGGGCCTGACTGCCTGTCAGTCTCGCTCTGTCAAGTGGCACCGCAGTCGGAGTGGCGCAGGCGGCGCTGTCCTTCTGTCAGGCCGGTCAGTGGAGCGGCGAAGTGACGGCGGTCACTTCGGCTCTGCCGGCTGGGGGGCGCGCGTCAGGATAAAGGTGTCAGGCCACCTTTGCATTAAATGCTCCTGCGATTTGGTCGGTCGGTGCGGCGATTTAGTCAGGGTTGCTTCTTGGCGAAGGCAGGGCCTCGGGCGAGCCGGAAATATGTTCGCCGCTGGAGGGGGCCTCGGGCGAGACGGAAATCCTCCGGGGTCGGCTGCCTTTGTCCGAGGCTAGGCTCGGGCGAGGCGTGATCGAGTCCCTCGAATGGACTGATCCCTGACTTAATCGCGCCCATCAGGCCTTTGCAGCTTTATGCTGATGGGGGTTACCAGCTGAGAATTAGGAGCCTTGAGGGTACCCCTAATTATGGTCCCCGACAGTAGCCCCCGAGCCTCGAAGGGAGTGTTAGCACTCGCTTGGAGGCTTTCATCGCACTTTTTTGCAAGGGGACCAGCCTTTCTCGGTTGCGTTTTGTTCCGGTGGGTGCGCGCGAGCGCACCCGCCGGGTGTAGCCCCCGAGGCCTCGGAGGAGTGGTTTCACTCCTTCGAGGTCTTAATGCCTCGTGTAACGCTTCGGCTGGTCTGGTTGTTCCCTCATGCGAGCTGGCCGTAGCCCGGGTGTACGGTCGGGTCCCAAGTTCTCGGGCTGGTATGTTGACGTTGTCAACGGTTCGGCCGGAGCCGGGTTTGCGAGAGCAGCCCCCGAGCCTCTGCACAGGGAGAGAGGGCGATCAGGGACAGACTCGGCTTTTTTGTATATGCCCCTGCGTCGCCTTTTCGCAAGGAGGAGGGGGGGAAAGCGCCATGTTGCCCTCGATGGGCGCCGAACATGGTGCCTCCGGTGAGCTGCAAGCGGGTGATCTGAGTGGACGTCCGTGCCCCGTTCGTTAGGGGTCGGCTAGGGGCCCAGAGGCACGCCCAAAAGTACCTGCGGGTGATCTGCCGGACCCGGTACCCTGGCGACGGGGTCCGAGGGCTCGATGCCTCCCTCCGACGGGATTCCGTTATAAGATCGTTCCCGCTGGTCTCGGAAATGTCCTAGGGTACCTCGGGAGCGCAGCCCGAGCCTTGGTTATGTGTCGAACGTACCCATGGTCATCCCTCGCTCGGCGTCTGAGGCGGCTGTGAACCCTTCGGGGGCCAGCCTTCGAACCCCTGATCAGTAATGGGCGCGGAGCCCGAGTAGCCTGAGGCGGCCGTGGAACCCTTTCGAGGGGCCGACCTTCGAACCTCTGACCAGTAGTGGGTGTAGGGCCCACGCGATCTGAGGCGGCTGTCAAACCCTTCCGGGGGGGCCAGCCTTCGAACCTCTGATCAGTAGGGAGGCTCAGAGCCTGGTTCCTTCACGAGGAAGGATCCTTTTCGGGGTATCCCCCTTTCCCGGTCCCTGTTGCAAGAGAGAGAAAGAGGAAAAAAGGAAAAGGATACGAAATCAAACGACGCGGCGTACCTTTACTGACGCGGTCATTATGGCGAAGGCGAAGCGTCGCCCGCTTCTCCTGCCAGAGGCGCCGCCTGTCCCGCCGCGGAGTTAATGCGACGGGGCGAGTGGTTGGCGGGGCGGCCGTTGCGCATGCGCGAGCCATTCGAGGAACGGAACACGGGCGCGTTGTCTTCACGCCGTGAGAGAGGGTTCTCTCGCTGCCCCCGGATGGGACGTGAGCTTGGCTGACGACGTGACTGCTACTCTTGCCCGCCTGCCACCGTCATTACTGCTGGCCCATTTTTGGCCGCACTGACCGCCGCGCCAGGCTGGCGCTGCTGGGTCGTGCGCTGGGTCGCCTCGAGTCGTGGTATTGGTTCCGCAGTCGAGGAGGCACGGTGGTGGCGCAAGTGGCGGTGCAGTTGCATGCACGAAGCATTCGGCGCGCCGGTTGCATGACGCGTGGGCCTGGGCCTCCATGCTGGGCGTGTTGGGAGTCGGAGAAGCGCGCCCACTTGGCGCGGTTGCATGCCGCCTGCATGGCTGCCCGCCCCTTTCGCCCGCTGGTCTGGGCAAAAGTGGAGGGTCACTTATAACCGCTGGGCGGTTGTGCGCACCGCGCACGGCGGTTTGGCTTCTTCTGCTCTGAGCCGGTTTGCATGACGTGTGGGACCCAGCCCCCGCGCCGCAGGGGAGGACCTTGGAGTGTGTTGGAGAAGACTCAGCCCGCGACGGTTGGGGCGCAAGTAGGGTGAGTCACCTTTAAAAGGAGGGTGACCCCCTTTGGAAGGCGACCATGTCTTCGCGCTCCCTTATGCATCGTGTCTTTCCACCTTTCAAGCCCTCGGATGGGGGATACCCGCCGTCTTTCCGCCTCATCGTTGGAGGAACGCAACTCCGTGGGAGTTGGTACCTTTCAGCCATCGTTCGGCTTCAAGGATTTTCATCGGCCAGCCCGGCTGTACCCCCCGCCGGCGGCCACCCAAGACGATGACCACCAGCCCCTGGATGGGGAGAAGCAAGTTGGGCTGCGATCTTGGTCCCACCCTCAGCTTCAAGGATGTTCATCATCCTCGCTGGGGTGGAGGCCGGGCTGAGCCAGAGCTCTACCTCCCGCGCGGGTTCGTGGGTCACCCTCTCCTGCGGCGTTCGAGGGAGAGGGCGCTCACTGGCCCCGCGGGCGGGTCGGACTTCGACAACGCGGGGCCAGTCGACGGCGGGCGCCGCCAGCCTTAGCGTGTCGAGCTCGTCGGCTTGGCCCCCGGTGCCCCCTCCTGCCGGAAGGCGGCTGCCGTGTCGTGTGCACGGGAGGGCCGCCCAAGACGTCGCGCGCTGCTAGGGCGGCGTTCGTGTTCTGGGGCGGTCCTGCCTTTGCACCGGTATGGCGTCTCCGCGCGGAGGTCGGTGCCCCACTTGGGGATCTGCCGGAGGGCTGACGGCCCCTGTTGTCGGTGCCGAGGTGGAGGTGGCTCGAGAAGTCCCCGTCGCCGACGGGATCACCGCCACCATCCGCGCTTCGGGCTTCCGGCTCTTTGTACTTGTCCTCGCCCCTCGAGCGTCGGCGTGGGCGAGGGCAAGATTGCAGCAGCACCCGCCCTGGGGCCTATGTTGCTGCAGTTCGGCCACCCGGAGCGGGGGTCGTTGTTGTTGCTGTCAGAGCGGACGGCGGCGAGCCGCCCGTCAGTCTTCTGTTGCTCCGTAGGCCCTCCCCCATCGAGTGGGGTTGTTCGTACCTGCGGAGGTGGAACCGGAGTTCCGTTTGTAATGGCACTTTGAATGCCAGTGTTTTTGTTCATTGTGGCTGTCGAGGCCTGAACATGTATGTAATTTTGGCACGGAGCCGTGTTTTTTCCTCATTTTCGAGCACTAAGACTCGCCTGTTGGTTGTCTGAACCGCTTCACCAAGCGTGAGTCGCTCCGTGTAAAGGTGACGAGTGAGGTATCCGTATCCCGGAGGCGTAGGAGTCCCTCGGCTCGGTCGGCCTTGTTGTCCGAGGCTCCTCTCGCTTAGTTAAAGGGACCCCTTGGCCGCTCTTGGATGAGCCGAGGCCAGGGGTAGCGGCATCAGCATGAACAGGGGTAGAGTTGGCTCGAAAAGGAAACCCGGTTGGCCGGAGCCTGGCCGGGTCGTCCGTTAGCGGGACCGACGCCGGAGTTGACCAGCTGAGGCCTTGGGTCGGGCTGACGCCCTTGGAGGACGGCTGGCCGAGGCCCCGGGGTGACCGGTTGAGCCGCCTGCTCGGGCCGGATTCCCGGAGAATACCCTGGCAGCGATTGCCCGGGCGTGGTGATGACGTTGTCCTTTAGAGTGGAGATCCTCGGACCGCGTCGCCGTCCGAGGCTAGGTCGGACCTCGCCGAAGGTGTCGTCGATGCCGAGGGTGCTGCTGCCCCCTTCCAGCGTCAAGACCCGAGCCTGCAGGATCGGATTGTCTTGTAGCGTGTGTTTCTTGCGGCCGCCGAGGCCAAAACACACCCTCGCTGTGTTGTAAAGTTGCGTCTCTTTTCCTCTTGTTTCGAGTATCTGGACTTTTTTGTCGGTAACAGGGATGTTTGTGCGAGCGAGAGTTGCTTCTCGCGGAAGGTGATGAGTGAGGTACCGTATCTCAGAGGCGTAGGAGTCCCTCGGCTCGGTCGGCCTTGCCGCTTACGCGCACTCTTACCCGTCCATGGGGCTCTGTCACCGACGTTGTCGAGAAGGCTCGAAGGATCGCTTCGGCAGAAGAGCTTCCGAACGTGAAGACTTGTTCGGTCCGCGGAATCACTTATCCGAACGTGAGTTACTTATCGCAGAAGGTGATGAGTGAGGTATCCGTATCCCGGAGGCGTAGGAGTCCCTCGGCTCGGTCAGCCTTGGCTGCTTACGTGTACTCCGTCGTTTTCAGGATCCACTTTTCGAAGTAGTCAAAGAGCACGAAAGACATTCTGGCAGAAAAGATCTTTCTTCGAGGAAAATTTCGACGCAGAGGGGGTTCCCCCCCTTTTAGCCCCCGAGGGAGGGTCGGGCTTTGCCGAGGCGAGGCCGACCCTTCCTTGATGACTAAACTTTGCGTGGGTGCGAGGTATATGAACAACTTGAAAATATCTTAAGGGTAGAAGCGACGTAGCTGTTGGATGTTCCAAGCGTTGTCGTAGACCTCGCCTTGACTATTGGCCAACTTGTACGTTCCAGGCTTCAGAACCTTGGCGATGACGAACGGTCCCTCCCAGGGGGGCGTGAGCTTGTGCCTCCCTCGGGCGTCTTGTCGCAGCAGAAGCACCAGGTCGCCCACCTGGAGGCCTCGGGACCGGACCCCTCGGGCGTGGTAGCGTCGCAGGGACTGCTGGTACCGCGCCGAGTGTAGTAAGGCCTTGTCCCGAGCCTCCTCCAGCTGGTCCTGCGAGTCTTCTCGGCTAGCTTGGTTGCTTTGATCGGTGTAGGCCCTTGTCCTCGGGGAGCCGTATTCCAGGTCTGTGGGCAAGACGGCCTCGGACCCGTAGACTAGGAAGAACGACGTGAAGCCCGTGGCTCGGCTCAGCGTTGTCCTCAGGCTCCAGACCACCGAGGGGAGTTCCTTCATCCATCGCTTGCCGAACTTGTTGAGGTCGTTGTAGATCCGAGGCTTGAGCCCTTGTAGAATCATGTCGTTGGCACGCTCTACTTGCCCATTTGACATGGGATGAGCCACGGTGGCCCAGTCCACCCGGATGTGGTGATCCTCACAGAAGTCCAAGAACTTTCTGCCGGTGAACTGGGTGCCGTTGTCGGTGATGATGGAGTTCGGGACCCCGAAGCGATGGATGATGTTGGTGAAGAACGCCACCGCCTGCTCGGACCTGATGCTGTTCAGGGGTCGGACCTCGATCCACTTGGAGAATTTGTCGATGGCGACCAGCAGGTGCGTGTAGCCCCCGGGTGCCTTCTGCAAGGGGCCGACGAGATCCAGACCCCACACAACGAAAGGCCAGGTGATGGGTATCGTCTGCAGAGCCTGAGCGGGCAGGTGGGTCTGCCTCGCGTAGAATTGACACCCTTCGCAGGTGCGGACAATTCTAGTGGCGTCGGCCACCGCCGTCGGCCAGTAGAAGCCTTGTCGGAAAGCATTCCCGACAAGGGCTCGAGGCGCTGCGTGATGGCCGCAAGCCCCCGAGTGTATCTCTCGCAGGAGTTCCTGACCTTCGGCGACGGAGATGCATCGCTGGAGGATGCCAGAGGTGCTGCGGTGGTAGAGCTCCTTCTCATCGCCCAGCAAGGCGAACGACTTGGCGCGCCGCGCCACCCGCTGAGCCTCGGCTCGGTCGAGGGGTAGCTCTCCTTGGTGGAGATATTGCAGGTACGGGGTCTGCCAGTTTCGATCAGGCGTGACCCCGCTTCGCTCCTCCTCGACGCGCAGTGCCTCACCCTCGGGGGCCGAGGGTACCTCGAGCTGAACCGAGGGTGCCTCGGGCCGAGATGAGGGTGCCTCGGGCTATGCCGAGGATACCTCGGGCTGGGCCGAGGGTACCTCGGACTGGGCCGAGGGCGCCTCAGGCTCGGGCGAGTCGTCGATCCTGACGGAGGGTTGATGCAGATCCCGGGAGAAGACGTCCGGGGGAACCGTTGTTCGCCCCGAGGCTATTTTAGCCAGCTCGTCCGCAGTCTCGTTGTAGCGCCGAGCGATGTGGTTGAGCTCGAGCCCGTAGAACTTGTCTTCCAAGCGCCGAACCTCATCGCAGTAGGCTTCCATCTTCGGGTCGCGGCAGTGGGAGTTCTTCATGACTTGGTCGATGACGAGCTGCGAGTCACCGCGGGCGTCGAGGCGCCGGACCCCTAGCTCGATGGCGATCCGCAACCCGTTGACCAGAGCCTCATACTCTGCCACATTGTTGGATGCCGGGAAATGGAGGCGTAGCACATAGCGTATGTGTTTCCCGAGGGGCGAGATGAAGAGTAGGCCTGCGCCGGCTCCCGTCTTCATCAACGACCCGTCGAAAAACATGGTCCAGAGCTCTGGTTGGATCGGAGTCGTCGGTAGCTGGGTGTCGACCCATTCGGCCATGAAGTCCGCCAAGACCTAGGACTTGATGGCCTTCCGGGGGGCGAACGAGATTGTCTCGCCCATGATTTCCACCGCCCACTTTGCAATCCTACCCGAGGCCTCTCGGCACTGGATGATCTCCCCCAGGGGGAAGGATGACACCACAGTTACCGGATGAGACTCGAAGTAGTGTCGCAACTTCCGCCGTGTCAGGATCACTGCATACAGCAGCTTCTGAACTTGTGGGTAGCGGATCTTGGTTTCGGATAGTACTTCGCTGACGAAGTAAACTGGCCTCTGAACGGGCAATGCATGCCCCTCTTCTTGCCTCTCGACCACAATCGCGGCGCTAACCACCTGAGTGGTAGCGGCGACGTAGACCAAAAGGGCTTCTCCGGCAGCTGGAGGCACCAAGATAGGCGCCTTTGTGAGGAGCGCCTTCAAGTTCCCGAGAGCTTACTCGGCCTCAGGGGTCCAAGTGAAGCACTCGGCCTTCCTTAAGAGGCGGTACAGAGGTAGACCTCTTTCGCCGAGGCGTGAGATGAAGCGGCTCAGAGCCGCGAGACATCCCATGACCCTCTGTACGCCTTTCAAGTCCTTGATGGGCACCATGCTGGTGATGGCTGCGATCTTCTCTGGGTTGGCTTCGATGCCCCGCTCGGAGACGATGAACCCCAAGAGCATGCCTCGGGGCACCCCGAAGACACACTTCTCGGGATTGAGCTTGACGCCTTTCGCCTTCAGACATCGGAACGTCACTTCAAGGTCGGAAAGGAGGTCGGAAGCCTTCCTCGTCTTGACTACGATGTCATCGACGTAGGCCTCGACCGTGCGGCCAATGTGTTCGCCGAACACATGGTTCATGCACCGCTGGTACGTCGCGCCCGCATTCCTCAAGCCGAACGGCATGGTGACATAGCAGTACATGCCGAAGGGTGTGATGAAAGAAGTCGCGAGCTGGTCGGACTCTTTCATCCTGATTTGATGATACCCTGAGTAGGCATCGAGGAAAGACAGGGTTTCGCACCTAGCAGTGGAATCCACGATTTGATCGATGCGAGGCAGAGGGTAGGGAACCTTCGGACATGCTTTGTTGAGACCAGTGTAGTCTACACACATCCGCCATTTCCCCCCTTTCTTTCTCACAAGCACAGGGTTGGCAAGCCATTCGGGATGGAATACCTCTTTGATGAACCCTGCCGCCATTAGCTTGTGGATCTCCTCGCCTATGGCTCTGCGCTTCTCCTCGTCGAATCGGCGCAGAGGCTGCTTGACGGGTCGGGCTCCGGCTTGAATGTCCAGCGAGTGCTCGGCGACATCCCTCGGTATGCCGGGCATGTCCGAGGGACTCCACGCGAAGACGTCGGCGTTCGCGCGGAGAAAGTCGACGAGCACTGCTCCCTATTTGGGATCGAGCCCGGAGCCGATCCGGATCTGCTTGGAGGCGTCGCCGCTGGGGCCGAGGGGGACGGCCTTAACCGTCTCCACTGGCTCGAAGTTGTCGGCATGATGTTTCACGTCTGGCACCTCCTTAGAGAGGCTTTCCAGGTCGGCGATGAGGGCCTCGGACTCGGCGAGGGCCTCGGCGTACTCCACGCACTCCACGTTGCATTCGAACGCGTGTTTGTACGTGGGGCCGACGGTGATGACCCCGTTGGGGCCCAGCATCTTGAGCTTCAGGTAGGTGTAGTTGGGGACGGCCATGAACTTCTCGTAGCATGGTCTTCCCAGTACTGCGTGGTAGGTTCCTCGAAACCCGACCACCTCGAACGTCTGGGTCTCCCTTCGGAAGTTGGAGGGTGTTCCGAAGCAGACGGGAAGGTCGAGTCGTCCGAGGGGCTGGACGCGCTTCCCGGGAATGATCCCATGGAAGGGCGCAGCGCCTGCACGGACGGAGGACAGATCGACACGCAGGAGCCCGAGGGTCTCGGCGTAGATGATGTTGAGGCCGCTGCCTCCGTCCATGAGGACCTTGGTGAGCCTGACGTCGCCGATGACGGGGTCGACGACGAGCGGGTATTTCCCCGGGCTCGGCACGTGGTTGGGGTGGTCGGCTTGGTCGAAGGTGATGGGCTTGTCGGACCAGTCTAGGTAGACTGGCGCCACCACCTTCACCGAGCAGACCTCCCGGCGCTCTTGTTTGCGGTGCCGAGCCGAGGCATTCGCCGCTTGCCCACCGTAGATCATGAAGCAGTCGCGGACCTCGGGGAACTCTCCTGCTTGGTGATCTTCCTTCTTGTCATCGTCGCGGGCCCTGCCACCCTCCGCGGGTGGCCCGGCCCTGTGGAAGTGGCGCCGAAGCATGACGCACTCCTCAAGGGTGTGCTTGACGGGCCCCTGGTGATAGGGGCACGGCTCCTTGAGCATCTTGTCGAAGAGGTTGGCACCTCCGGGGGGTTTCCGAGGGTTCTTGTACTCGGCGGCGGCGACAAGGTCCACGTCGGCGGCGTCGCGTTTCGCTTGCGACTTCTTCTTGCCTTTCTTCTTGGCGCCGCGCTGAGTCAACGCCTCGGGAGCATCTTCCGATGGGCGGCCCTGGGGCTGCTTGTCCTTTTGGAAGATAGCCTCGACCGCCTCCTGGCCGGAGGCGAACTTGGTGGCGATGTCCATCAGCTCGCTCGCCCTGGTGGGGGTCTTGCGCCCCAGCTTGCTCACCAGGTCGCGGCAGGTGGTGCCGGCGAGGAACGCGTCGATGACATCCGAGTCGGTGATGTTGGGCAGCTCGGTGCGCTGCTTCGAGAATCACCGGATGTAGTCCCGGAGAGACTCTCCCGGCTGCTGCCGGCAGCTTCGGATGTCCCAGGAATTCCCGGGGCGCACGTACGTGCCCTGGAAATTGCCGGCGAAAGCTTGGACTAGGTCGTCCCAGTTGGAGATCTGCCCCGGAGGCAGGTGCTCCAACCAGGCGCGAGCGGTGTCGGAGAGGAACAGGGGGAGGTTGCGGATGATGAGGTTGTCATCGTCCGTTCCACCCAGTTGGCAGGCCAGACGGTAGTCCGCGAGCCACAGTTCCGGTCTCGTCTCCCCCGAGTACTTTGTGATAGTAGTCGGGGGTCGGAACCGGGTCGGGAACGGTGCCCGTCGGATGGCCCGGCTGAAGGCCTGTGGACCGGGTGGTTCGGGCGAGGGACTCCGATCCTCCCCGCTGACGTAACGTCCCCCACGCCTGGGGTGGTAGCCTCGGCGCACCCTCTCATCGAGGTGGGCCCGACGGTCACGGTGATGGTGCTCGTTGCCGAGGCGGCCCAGGGCCGCAGGCGCGGTGTTGCGCGTGCGCCCAGTGTAGACCGAGGCTTCCCGCATGAATCGGGAAGTCGCGGCATGAGGTTCCGAGGGGTACCCCTGCCTTCGGGAGACAGAGCTCTCGGCCCGTCGGACCGCGGCGCCTTCCAGGAGATTCTTGAGCTCCCCCTGGATTCGCCGGCCCTCGGTGGTTGATGGCTCTGGCATCGCGCGGAGAAGCATCGCTGCTGCAGCCAGGTTCTGGCCGACCCCACTAGATGCGGGTGGTGGCCTGACCCTGACGTCGTCGGTGACGCGGTGCTGGAAACCCTGGGGCAGACGACGTATTTCTCCGGCCGGGGGTTGGCCCGCCCATGCCTGCCCGACGTCCCGGCGGATCGGCTCAAGCGCTCTAGCTCCCTCGTCGAGCCTGGCCTGCACCCCGCGGATTTGCTCGAGCTATGGGTCATGGCCCCCCGCCTGAACGGGGACCACCGCTAGCTCCCGTGGGATGTCAACGCGGGGCACCGGCCTAGGGAGATCACCGTCCTCCGGCATGCCGAGATGATTGCCTTCGGAGGGACCCCCTAGATCGACGTGGAAACATTCGCGGCTTGGGCCGCAGTCCTCGTCGCCGAGGCTGCGGCTACCGTCGGAACAGTCGGAGAGGCAGTAGTCACATGCGGTCATGAAGTCCTGCATGGCACTGGGGTTGCCAAGTCCAGAGAAATCCCAACAGATGCTGGGCTCGTCGTCTTCCTCGGACCTAGAGGGCCCGTAGGTCGAGACATTCGTCAGCCGGTCCCAAGGCGACCGCGTGCGAAACCCCAGAGGGTTTGGACTCACCTCTACGAGAGCGCCCGCCAAAGCGGGGTCGCTAGGCGGGTTGAGGCTGAATCCAAATGACGTGGGATGGGAATCGGTCGGTACCTCTTGGTCGACGAGCGGCGATAAAGTCACGTCGGGGACTGACTGCACCGTCGTCTCAGGTACGAGGGTGACGTCCAGCAAGCTTTTCGCGAGCGCGCTGGCGTCGTCCGCTTGCTCGGGATTAGCGTGCCGCGGGGAGACGGCGCTTGTCTTCGTCTCAAGCGCGAAGTCGATACCCGGTGCGCCCCCCGTTGGGGTGCCGGCGCTGTCGACTCGCTCGACAGCCAACGAGGCGCTGCCTCCTGCTTGGCCTTGGTCGCCCTGCCTTCCCCTCCGTCGACGGGGGAAAGGGCAGGATGAGCTCGAAGGTTGTTCTTCCACCACGCGGGGAAGACGTTGTCGATTCCGCCGCCGGCGAGCGGGCTGTCGGCCGCCATTGTCGTTGTCGCGCGGCGGTGGAAGGAGTATCATGTCGTAGCTGCCGTCGAGGGACATGAACTCAAGACTCCCGAAACGGAGCACCGTCCCGGGATGGAGAGGTTGCTGGAGACTGCCCATCTGGAGCTTGACGGGAAGTTGTTCGTCAACACGCAGCAGGCCCCGCGTGCCCCAGCCCAGATGGGTCGAGCGCGAGGGCGAGCGCGAAGGGGGGAGAGCGAGGCGGCCGGAGACCAGCGTGAGAGAGGTGGGAATCCCGCGGCCTTCGTGTTCGTCCCGCGCCCAGGTCGGGTGCGCTTGCAGTAGGGGGTTACAAGCGTCCACGCGGGAGAGGGAGCGAGAGGCTTCAAGCGAGCGCCTGTCTCGTCCTCGTCCCCGCGCGGCCAACCTTCTCTAAGAGGGCCCTGGTCCTTCCTTTTATAGGCGTAAGGAGAGGATCCAGGTGTACAATGGGGGGTGTAGCAGAGTGCTACGTGTCTAGCGGAGGAGAGCTAGCGCCCTAAGTTAGGGATGAAAGTGGTAATCTGAATTGTTAGGACAAATTCAATATTTTAAAATAGATATGTATAGAATTTGATGGTGATCTTGTGTTATGTTCTCAAGCACATTATTACAAATAAGAATAAAATATTACATAAATTGTTTTATGTATTTTTTGCTCCCTACAACGAAAAAAAGTTGAAAAAATTACCGAATTTGTTTTCGAAACCATACCAAATTTTATATCTATCATTTAAGAAAATACACGATGAATTTGAGGATTAACTTTTATGAATCTTTACAAGCTCAATGTTATAAATAAGAATACAAATTTGTATAGTGGATTATATATCCTATTTATTCGCAATTAAAGAAAAACGACCAAAAAACTGATTACCGAATAAATACCGTTTTCGACCGTTTTCATCCCTACCCTAAGTACATGTCGTTGTGGCAGCCGGAGAGATTTTGGCACCCAGATGGTGTGATGTCGTGGCCGTCGGAGGAGCGATGGAGCCTGGCGGAGGGACAGCTGTCGGAGCGGTTGAGTCCTTGCTGACGTCCTCTTGCTTCCGTAAGGGGGCTGAGAGCCGCCGTCGTCACAGAGTATGTGGGGCGCCATCATTGCCTATCTGGCGGAGCGAGCCAGATGGGACGCCGGTCTTGTTCCCTGCGGCCCGAGTCAGCTCGGGGTAGGGTGATGATGGCGCCTCCTGTTGACGTGGCTGGTCTGCGCCCTAGTTTGGGCGATGTGGAAGCTCCTCCGAAGCCGAGGTCGAGTCTGTCTTCCGTGGTCGAGGTCGAGTCCGAGCCCCTGGGTCGGGCGAGGCGGAGTTCGTCGTCTTCTAGGGCTGAGCCCAAGTCCGAGCCCTGGGTCGGGCGGAGCGGAGTTCGTCGTCTTCTAGGGCTGAGCCCAAGTTCGAGTCCTGGGTCGGGCAAAGCGGAGTTCGTCGTCTTCTAGGGCTGAGCCCAAGTCCGAGCCCTGGGTCGGGCGGAGCGGAGTTCGCCGTCTTCCGGGACTTAGCCCGAGTCCGAGCCCTGGGTCGGGCGGAGCGGAGTTCGCCGTCTTCCGGGACTTAGCCCGAGTCCGAGCCCTGGGTCGGGCGAAGCGGAGCTTCCTATGGTGCCTTCGGTAGGGCCTGACTGCCTGTCAGTCTCGCTCTGTCAAGTGGCACCGCAGTCGGAGTGGCGCAGGCGGCGCTGTCCTTCTGTCAGGCCGGTCAGTGGAGCGGCGAAGTGACGGCGGTCACTTCGGCTCTGCCGGCTGGGGGCGCGCGTCAGGATAAAGGTGTCAGGCCACCTTTGCATTAAATGCTCCTGCGATTTGGTCGGTCGGTGCGGCGATTTAGTCAGGGTTGCTTCTTGGCGAAGGCAGGGCCTCGGGCGAGCCAGAAATATGTTCGCCGCTGGAGGGGGCCTCGGGCAAGACGGAAATCCTCCGGGGTCGGCTGCCTTTGTCCGAGGCTAGGCTCGGGCGAGGCGTGATCGAGTCCCTCGAATGGACTGATCCCTGACTTAATCGCGCCCATCAGGCCTTTGCAGCTTTATGCTGATGGGGGTTACCAGCTGAGAATTAGGAGCCTTGAGGGTACCCCTAATTATGGTCCCCGACAAATGGTCTTAACATGAACTGAGTAAGTTGTAAAACTAAATCAAAAAGGACTTCTTTCTGAAGTTGCAAAGAGGATGACATTCGAAGAGCAGTTTACTAAAGAACCTTAATAAACAAACCCACAACATACAAGCAAGCCATAACCTTCTCTTCACCCTGGAGGATTCCGACCGGAATCTTGGGACGAGATTCCTTTAAGGGGAAGGCTGTAACACCCCAGTGTTACTTAGGGTTTCTCCCAGTACCCCAACTTGTGACCATCATCACATGTGGCTCTAATGATGCAAGAAACACCAAACTTAAAGGATTAAAAGCCTAAGCAAAGTCTCTTTCAGCTCAAGAATCATACACTAAGCACATCATGCACCTTAAGAGAGAAAAACATCCAAAACCCTAACACCATTCAAATTGGCCATTTGAGCACAAAAGGGAAATTGAGAAAAGCCTTGGGAAAAGTACAAATGGACCAATTAACAAAGTTATAGTGCATAAAATAAACTACAAAGTGTAGTAAGAAAGATTGGTCATCTGAATTTTCCAAAATCCCCAAAACAGCCCATGAAGTGAAGCCTCTAGGAAAAATTCAGAAATTCAGAAATCTGAATTTCAGACCATTTCCAAAGTTCAGATGTGTTCCCTGTTTCCCAAAACTCGAATCCTTAAGTCCAAATATCAAAGTGGCGCCAAAATACCCTAGGAACACTCTGGCGAGGTTTGAAACCAAACCAAAATCGTTTGACATGATTTGACATAGGTTTTGTCTTGGTTTGAACAGTGCCGACAGAGCTATCTTCACGCCACAATATCTTCTCACCCAGGCCATATCTTCACTCGGGACTCACACACGACAGAAAGACCTTGGCACGGTGAAGAGATGCTACACAGGATCCTTGGCAAGATATGCACGTTTAGGTCGGCCAACAGGTGTTTGAACTCGGGCAGAATCACACCTCCACGTGTTCGATCGTGTGCTCAAGCGCTCGGCTGCGCACTAGCTGCCCTCTACGCGCGTGTCGTGCATGGTCGATGCCTGTCCCCCGCGCCTGTGCCCGGCCTTGCCCGAGGGTGCCTATAAGTACCTCTAGTGCGCAGCTGTCCACACATCACTTCGTCGCATGCCCCGAGCAAAAACTCCAACTCTGGCGAGCTCTCCTCCGCCCGCCATCCCTGCCCGAGGACGGCCACTGTGGCCAGCCCTTCCCGACGACCCCCAGCCTCGCCCTATCCCCTGGACTGCTTCCCTGAGAGGCGGTGAAGCTTTCCCGAGCTTGAGTCATGGCATTTCCTCACCGGAGAAGCGAGCGCAACCTCACAGGACTTCGGTCGACCGCCACCGCGCGTAGACCGGGTCACACGGTGAGCCACTCTTCAATTCCTTGCAACCACATCATCGTTGACCTCCCCTGAAGCTCCCCGAGCACTTTAATTTGACTCTACCGCCATGAGCAGGCCGGAGCACGCACCGCCGGCGAGCCCGACCGCCTGCGCACGCGACCAGCCCATCTCCAACCACCACCGCCAACGATCCGCACCTCTACGTGATCGCTAGAGACCCCCGAACCTCACCCGACCCTTCGCCGGACCTCTACCGTCGCCGGTAAGCCGCGCCACCGCTTTTTCTTCTTCGGTCACTGTTCAGGCGAGGTAGGAGCGCGGGTAAGAGGGGATAAAAAGCTAGGGAGTTAAGTGCTAAGTCCTTCAGGGGCACGGATTAAACGACTCAGTTAGGAATAAGCCCAGGGACCCCGATGCAAAGTCCTTTTCTTTAACCTTTTGTATTTATTCTTTTCAAATAAGCAGAGAACTTGGAAAATTCATAACTTGAGTTTTATTCAACCAAATTTGGTCAAACCAATTTAGCTAGGACCTACATATTATAAACTATGAGACAAAAATAGTAAACCCCATGGTTACTGCAATAATTTTTAGAGTTTTGATTTAAATTAGGAAAATACCAAAGCTTATTAATCCAGAGAAAAATAGAAATACTTCTATACTAGGCTGAAGAAAAATTGTAGAGATACATACCCAACATACACACTGTTTAAAAATATTAAGCACCCCAATGTACAAGAATAACCCAAGAATGTCCATTAAAAACTATTTCTGCCCAAAACTTAGAAAAATAAGAAAGGCAGTGGAAAATAATAACCAGAGGATGAACATATTTTCCCTAGAATACCTAAGTGATAAAGAACATAGAAAAATACAGAGAACCCTAGTCCAGAGCTAATCCAAGGTTATTTATTTTATTAGACACTAAGAAATCAAGAAAATACATTGTGTAAAATTATAAGGACCATTGCAAAAATAGCAAGAAAAATTCAGTAGAATCCTAACTAATAGAACACCACTACAAAAACGATAAACACCACAACCCATCACAATAAGTGAGTTGAATAATTAAAACTTGAATTTGGCCCATATTTTAAATAAATCATGAGAAAGCCTAAAATTGTGCAACAGTGGGCAAACAAATTTTTACCCAATTACTTATGAGGTAAACCACTAGATAAAAATATAAAACTCAATTAAAAATGTAAGGTAACATACATTACCCCCTACCCCGTGAAGAAGGCCATATATTCCAAGAATTTCTACCCCCTTTCCCGTAAGCAAAAAGTTGCCAAATTCTAGAATGGTTGCTCTTGCACAAAGAAAAAGATAGAAAAATTAGGAAATCTGGTGTTTGACATTTTTCAAGTATAGTGGTAGTAGAAAGCACCACTATGGCCAAAAATTTGAGAAAATCACAATAAAATGACCAATAGGTATCCGTGGCTAAATCTTGGTACAAAGTCATATTACTATCCTTAGATACCAGCAAAAATAAACCTTAGGGAAAAATTCACTGTTAGAAGAGAGTTGTAGTTCAAAGCACCCCCTCTGCCCTAAAACTTAATTATTTTGTACAGAGTGAACCCTTAACATTTTAGTCCTCAATTTTTGAGACTGAAAACTACACACCAGTGAGAAACTACTGTATTTTTTGCAGAATGTTTGGAAATTTATAAAGCTAGGTTGTAGTTCAAACCCACTTTAAAGAGCATAACAAACAAAGGAAAAGAGAGGATTGGTAAAAATAATAATAAATCTCACCCCTAATGAATTCAACAAGGATCATGATAAACCTTCACAATAACACTAAAAGGAAATCAGTCGGACACTAAAATAATCTGACCATTTAACTTAACCATACTTGACCCTAAAATGGCTAAGTATACCACTAGAAGTCTCGTAGTAAGATTAAACTTTACCTTATCAATTTAATCATTTTTATTACTACTACATTTGCATATCATGGCATGCATATATCTCACTCATTGCATTCATTAGATTGCAACCTCGCTGGCAGAGAGTACGTGCTCATTCCCGAGCAAGGAGTTGTCCACGAGGAAGTCTAGGAGCCAGCTCCCGAGCCTGCCACAGAGGATCTCCCCGTAGCCCCAGCAATTCAAGGAAAGCCCCGGTTTTATGCATAAGCAATTTATATATGCTACTTTACTACACTTAATGTTTGTAGGCTTGTAATGTGCACTTAAATGTAGGAGTTTCTTGAAACCCTTAGTTGCATGAACTCAGGATTCCTTTGATACTAGTATGATAGGTCGAGTAGCCGCTTTGCTAATCAGGATCTGGGTAGAAGTCGAGTGATTTTTCTAGCACTTGCGCGAGGTCAGGCATTGATTGTATACATCTTAATAACGGGATCTATGATGGTCTATGGACTTGGATCCAGGGTGGATGCCTTGTCCATGAGACGGAAATGGAATTAAGGATTAATGTGTGGATACCAGATTCAAGCGTTTGAAAGTACTAAACACATGTCGGGAAATATGGTAACTGGTAAACCTAGTACCTGAGTGAAGCCGGGCGCAGACTTTCCTCCTCACTTGTCCTGAGACTGGGTCTCTCATGCTAGCTATGGTGGGTACAAGTACGGTCACTGCACGGCGGCAGCCAGGGTCAGTGGAGCATTGTATGCCAAGGCGGTGAGCCCTGGCCATGAACGGGGAATCGATGGGGACGGTTGATGTGTGTGGGGACAGAGTGCCCCTACATGTCGTGTGTTTAGGTTTACCTTGTAAGGTTTAAAAACTCGATTCGGATCGTCTGCTTCTCGCAGCTAATGAGACTGCTTGACCCCTTGTACTACATTGAGTAAAAAGTGGAACGAGGTTTTACTTGAGATAACTTGTTGATTGTGCTTAATGATTGTTACCATATATGCTTAGAAAGGAGCACACCAAGCTAAATTAATGATGCTAGAATTGGAAAAGCTAAACATTGATTTTAGACTCATCTAGTGCTTTTGGCAAACAAAACCCCTCAGCCAAACAGCTGCATGGTCTAGAGGTAGAGGAGTAGACTCCTCACATCGGGTAAGTCTAGCTGAGTATTAGTATACTCAGCCTTGCATGTGGCACAATTTTTCGAGGTACGCTACAGGACATGCTTGTGGCACAATTTTTGTAGGTGAGCTTACATATGTTC
Source organism: Zea mays (assembly GCF_902167145.1). NCBI lineage: Eukaryota > Viridiplantae > Streptophyta > Magnoliopsida > Poales > Poaceae > Zea > Zea mays. Next base: position 131,123,910 of record NC_050100.1, on the reverse strand, counting down.
ATCGCTCAACAAGTTGTGGGGAATAATGTGCATAATCTCGCCAAAGGTGGGAGCTCATGTGAAGTGTAAGGCTTACCAAATAGAATGGTTAAAGCTGAGCATTGCCTTTAAAGTTGGTCAAAATTTTATTAGGAGTTACTAGGTGTAAGTAAAAACCAAACCAGATTAATAATAAATCAAAATTGGTAACAACACCCGCGATGCAATGCATATAACAAATTGAATTTAATTCCATAAATTAATTACGCGAGAGTCCTGAGCTGCTCATGACCGCGAGCACGGCTAGTATACCAGTTTTACACTCTGGAGAGGTTGTACCCTGTACCCACAAGTCGTGTATCCCATGTCGCCAGGGTTTGCAAGGCCCTTAGACACTTCCGAGGTGAATGACTAGGGATCCACTATGAGGCCTTTATAAAGTTCCACTAGCTTCAGAAAACCCGCTACAGATTCTAGGAAGAGCAATGCAGGAATCCCCCGTCTGACCACCATCGCAGCAAAATCAACCCGAGAACCTCCCTACGCGCCTACTCCCCTACTGCCCTTGCCCCTATCAGGTAAGGTAGTCCTCCACTAGCTTGTCTAGTTAGTCAGCCAAGGGCATCCCATTCCACCCTTGTCGTGGCACGTGTTTCTCAAGTTAAGCTCCATGTTCCAATTAATATAATGAGCTTGTCTTGAACAATAAAACAACATTATAATTGGAACATGAACATAATGTAATATTAATCCTAAAACCATATAGAGCAATAGCAAAAACTACCCAAATAGTTCAGGGGTAAACAAGGTGTAAAGATAACCAAACTAGGGTGATCTATTGGGTCCCATCAAAATTAAGCTTGTGCATGATAAAATGATTATAAAGAACATTATTGGGTAAATAAAAGTGATCAAGGGCACAACTTGTCTGGGACTTGAGATTCCAGGTACTAGGATGATCTTCAGATTCTCGTGACCTCACTTCTAGTCGTAGCAATACAAACAAACATGGTATATACAAATTTAACATCACACCAAACATAAGAACAAACTGCATAATAAGAATCTACGCGTTGCTATGAGGTCGTAGGATCGAGAACCACCAAGATCGGAGTTATGGTTCCAGAGTTATAATTTATGGGAGCTCTATGTGGTCCAAATATTAAACTATATTATAAATTAATTAGTATATACCATATGAGAGAATATTCTATGAATAATTAACTCAACCTTAATCTTAATTATAACTTGACTAGAGATCTTATTTTAATCAAATTATAATTAAGGATAGGTTAGCTTTGGTTTAGAAAAGTTAATCTAGTAGACATAGGATAAATAAATATCTAACTATAAAAGTATGTTACATGGTATAATTAATATTGTTACTGCGTAGTAAATATTTATACAAAGCTAACACAATTTGAACGGAGAAAATCGAAGTTAAAACAATTAAGTTATGAAGTTTACAAGTGTTTGGATTTATTTTATAACTAAAAATCAATTTCTGGGATTTATTCATGAAATTTAATAGAATTTGGACCGAGGGAACAAAATCACGAGAGCTCAGGGTCCAAACCTTAAGTTCAAGGACCCAATTGCAGTAGTCTTTACCTTTGGTTGGATGGCGGGTTATTTTTGAAATACTTCAGGGTCTCATTTGATAATGCGCGCGGCTGACGCAACACAGAAAGCCCTGGACCGCCAGATCTAGATCCGAAGGATCAGATCACGTTGACGAACCGTTATCCTAGGATCTAATCCTAGCTGCTCATAGCCGATCCAACGACCATGATCAGCGCCCACATAACATTATTTGTTTCTAATCTGGACCGTTCATAAACAAATCACCGGCACACGTTTATCTCCTTTCTCCACACTACTACCCGAGCCCACGCCGACGGCGCGGGCCGTTCCTACGACGGCGCCATCACCAGGCCCTCACAACCCATGACTCGGCGCCCAGAACTCCCAAATGAAATATGCTACATGGAGCAAAGACAAAGGTGAGATTGGAGGAAAGGTTCTCACCGTGAACTGTGCGCGCAGAAGCTCAACCACGGTTAGAGGCGGGTCTGCGGCGGCGGAATTGCTCCGTCGAGCAATTGCTCCAGCCTAGAGAGCTCCCGCGCCCAGCCACTCTCGAACACGATCCAGGCCCTCCGGCGATCACCCAAAGCCACCAAACATCGGTAGAGCCAAGGAGCGACTTCGGTTGCGCTCACCCCTCTCACGGTAATGGCGGGATCTAACTTTCTTCCTCACCCAGTCTCAACAGTGCTGGAGTCGTAGCCCTTGGATGCACATGCCGACTTATATGCGGTCGAGGTGGGAGTTGGTTACGCCAGCTGGGCACCTCTGCGCCACGCGCGGGACATTCGCTGCGTCCGTGAAGACGGCGAGGGAAGGAGATCTACATAGACCGCGTGAGACACTCACGGATGTGCTTCGGTGTTGGGTCGGTCAACATGGGGAAAGGAGTGGGCCGAGAGTGTGGCATCAGGCCAAAACGCAGGGAAGGCTTTCTTTTATTTTTATTATTTATTTTCCTGTTTTGTTATTCCTTTTTCAAATTTCTATTCTTTCTTAATTCTGATCCAAATAAAGTTCAAAACTCAAACATAATGCTCACTCAAAAATCAATCATAATTCAATAGATATGTATTTATTTTAATTAATTTATTTGTTTGGTAGATGTTTGAAATATGAAACACACTCATATTGTTCCTTTCTTTTTAGGAAAATAGCATTTTGAATGTGGGATAAGAATTAAAAGTTACTTCAAAAAAAATATTCATTATCTATTTATTTCGAAAGAAGGTATTGTGTACTTTCATTTAAGTGTTTCTTGATTGTTTTAATAGTATGTATAATTTATGAGGAGAACAAATCAATGGAGTATCTTCTATTATTTATTTTCCCGAGTTTCAATTTTATGTGCTAAATTTAAAAAGTCTAGTCTAGATTTGATTCATCTAAATTTAATACTCATTTAAATAAATGCTTATAGTATATTATTTAATGAAATGAATAATCATTTAGTTGGACAGTAAACCTTTCTATTACTTCTTTTCTAAATTAATTCTTGGTTTTCAAAATTCAGTCTTCAAAATTCAAAGCTCAGGTATAATTTGATATCTCACTTTACTATTTTATTTCTTTATTTGTTATTTTTTTCCTTGAACAATTTTTTGGGCTTTACAAATCCTGCCCCCCTTAATAGAAATCTCGTCCTCGAGATTAGTAAGAAAATGGATATAGAAGGATTGGTTTTCAATTCAGCTTTTAGTCTATAATTGGTTCAAAGATCGAGAGTCTCATTTTTTTAGTCAATAGTGGGTGATTAGGAGAGCATAGGTATCCAGCTTCTTATTATGTAGGATATAAGCTGGACAGGTTGAGGTAAGAAATATTATGGCAAGGAAAAGACTTCATCCGAAATGTTTAAGTCTTGATTCGCTTTGACTATTATATCCTTCCTTGTCGATGTTGATTTTTTCTTCTCCGGTCTTGGTCTCATTGATTCAAGGTTAGTGTATATCATTGGGGTTGAGGAATATGGTTAAGATAGATATGGATGAGATAGACTACATGGTGTAGGTCAAAAGTTTGTTTGATGTTAGGAGGGGATAGACAAATTATGCAATCCATCATGACTCTATTGGTTGGGTTAGCTCTTCTTCTCATGGTTGAGTTGGTCTAATGTGCTAAGTTAAGTTAACACCTGGCTAGTAGAGTCCAATCTTTTCTACCAGTGTCACTAATCTGTTTAAGTAGACCACATTGGATTAGATCACATTGATTCTATAATCCTATTTAAGAATACCATTTAGTTGAGCATATCAAGCTGACTTTATCTTTATGAAATTTTAGTATCCTTTTTTTCTTTTTTTATCTAAGTGGAACTTCCAATTAGTATTTTTTATACACCTAAAAATTTTCATGCCATTAGCAGGTGTGGCATAGAAAACAAGGGTACATCAAGTTTTAGCTATTAGGTGAGTGTAGAGAAGATTTGGGGGTAAGGGAAAGTTAGGTAAGGGAGACTTTTATTTCCGGGTGGTGGATCTTGATTCACCTGAAGATCTATTTCTACTCATATCCTTCATTGTCGAGGTTAACCTTCTTGGGTCTGATTTAGGGACCATCAGTCGTGGTGTTAGATGCCATTATCTAAGTTGGGATAACAATTGCGGGTACATGGGGTTGGAAGGTTAAACAGAGTTTTACTTTGCTTTTGGGATAAATGGGTTGGGCAACCTATAACATAGGCTAGGTCGTGGTTTCACGGACAAGTTGGTCTAAGACACCAATTTAGGTTTAAAACCCATTTATCAGAATATGGTTTAATCTATGTTACCAGTATTAACTAACTTGTTTAAGTAACTCCCTTTAGATTGGATCATATTAAATTAGGTAGGGTCTAGATTAGATTGGATATAACTAGATTAGACTAGTTTAAGTTAGATAGATCTACCAAGGTAGGATATATATTATTAGGATATGTTAGAATCTTTTGAGATAGGATGGATTATATGGTGTAGGTAAGTCAGAATCTCTGTTAGATTAAAACAGAGGGGTTATGCAACCATCGAATGGTTAAGGTAGTTGCATAAGACCGAGTTGGTCGGTCATTCTTAACTTAGTGCACAGTGAATTAAGTTAAAATATATTTTATAAGAGTAGAGTCTCATTTATTTCATCAGTATTATCCTTCTTGTTAAGCAACTTACATTAAATTAGCTCCACTTTAGCCTTCGTTAGGTTAGATTAATCTATCACATTAGATCAGATCTAAGTTATATTTGTGTGACTAGATTAGCCTAGATAAGATCTCATTATTTTGGATTAGATCCTGGTTGTTACTTTAGGATGAGATAAGTAAAGTGGTTAGGATAAGATGATTCCTTCAAGATAAGATGAATATATTAAGATAAGAGAGAGTCTTTTAAGATAAGATGGATCTATTAGGCTCGATATATTCTAGTGGGGTATTCTTAGTTGGTCTACTTTATCTTATAAACAATTTATGAGGATAAGATATTCCTTTTTTTTGTTTTTTAACATAAGATGAACCTACTAGGATAAGATATGATCCTTTAAGTTAAGAGGGATCTATTTAAAATAGATACACTTTAATGGAGGATATTCTAGGTTGTTTAGTTATCTTATGAATTTTATTTATTTATATTTATGTCTATATGTATATGCAGATGTAATTGTGGACATTACTCCACAACTCATCACACTCAATCAAAGATCCAAATCAGACATGTATCACAAGAATAAACATTCCAGCATACAAATATTTACAAAAGTAGTTTTAATTTTGTTCCTAAGTGTAGGTCTCCTATTCCTAAGGGTCACTATAGGATTTCAAAGTGTGAAATCCACTTTTGTCTTTAGAAGTGAAAAGGTAAGAATAATCAGAGTAAAGCGGAAATAGATGAGAAAAGATTAAGAAAAGTTTAGAAAGAATCAGAGTAACAAAGGTAAGTAACTATTGGTTGTCCAGTTCTATCTAGGTTTCATCCTACAGTCAACATCGCTCTGATACCACTTCTGTCACACCCGGGTTTTAGGGACCCGGGTGTGAACGCAATCACCAGGTGTGCTGGGACAAAGTCTCACACATATGATGCATCATGGTACAGAAACGAATGTCACATATTTACTATATAATAGGAGTTCTATACAAAATAAATAAATAATTACATCATAAGGAGACAACGATCCAGCAACCCAAAGTTGACTAGGAGATGACGACCTAGACCTCTCACGAACACATTGCAGCATCCTCCATGCGCCTCATCCTGCGGTACCTGTTCTTGACATGTGGGAGAGGTGTGAGACAACAAGGGTGAGCTCACATATGTTCATCGCTCAACAAGTTGTGGGGAATAATGTGCATGATCTCGCCAAAGGTGGGAGCTCATGTGAAGTGTAAGGCTTACCAAAGAGAATGGTTAAAGCTGAGCATTGCTTTTAAAGATGGTCAAAAATTTATTAGCAGTTACTAAGTGTAAGTAGATACCAAACTAGAGTAATAATAGATCAAAATTGATAACAACACCCGCGATGCAACACATATGACAAATTGAATTTAACTCCATAAATTAATCATGCGAGAGTCCTGAGCTGCTCATGACCGCGAGCACGGCCAGTATACCAGTTTTACACTCTGCAGAGGTTGTACCCTGTACCCACAAGTCATGTATACCATGTCGCCAGGGTTTGCAAGGCCCTTAGACACTTCTGAGGTGAATGGCTAGGGATCCACTACGAGGCCTTTACAAAGTTCCACTAGCTTTAGAAAACCCGCTACAATTTCTAGGAAGAGCAATGCAGGAATCCCCCGTGTGACCGCCATCACAGCAAAATCAACTCGAGAACCTCCCTACACGCCTACTCCCCTACTGCCCTTGCCCCTATCGGGTAAGGTAGTCCTCCACTAGCTTTCCTAGTTAGTCGGCCATGGGCGTCTCATTCCACCCTTGTGGTGGCACGTGTTTCTCAAGTTAAGCTCCATGTTCCAATTAATATAATGATCTTGTCATGAACAATAAAATAATAGTATAATTGGAACATGAACATAATGTAATATTAATCCCAAAACCATTGGGTCCCATAAAACAAATAGTTCAGGGGTAAACAAGGTGTAAAGATAACCAAACTAGGGTGACCTATTGGGTCCCATCAAAATTAAGCCTGTGCATGATAAAATGATTATAAAGAACATTATTGGGTAAATAAAAGTGATCAAGGGCACAACTTGCCTGGACTTGAGATTACAGGTACTAGGATGATCTTCAGATTCTCGTGACCTCACTTCTAGTTGTAGCAATACAAACAAACATGGTATATACAAATTTGACATCACACCAAACATAAGAACAAACTACATAATAATAATCTACGCGTTGCTACGAGGTCGTGGGATCGAGAACCACCAAGATCGGAGTTATGGTTACAAAGTTATAATTTATGGGAGATCTATGTGGTCCAAATATTAAACTATATTATAAATTGATTAGTACACACCATATGAGAGAATATTTTATGAATAATTAACTCAACCTTAATCTTAATTATAACTTGACTGGAGATCATATTTTAATCAAATTATAATTATGGATAGGTTAGCTTTGGTTTAGAAAAGTTAATCTAGTAGACATAGGATACATAAATATCTAACTATAAAAGTATGAGACATGGTATAATTAATGTTGTTACTGCATAGCAAATATTTATACGAAGCTAACACAACTTGAACGGAGAAAATCAAAGTTAAAATAATTAAGTTATGAAGTTTACAAGTGTTTGGATTTATTTTTATACCTAAAAATCAATTTCTGGGATTTATTCATGGAATTTAATAGAATTTGGACCGAGGGAACAAAATCACGAGAGTTCAGGGTCCAAACCCTAAATTCCAGGACCCCATTCCAGTAGTCTTTACCCTGGGTTGGATGGAGGATTATTTTTGAAATACTTCAGGGTCTCATTTGATAATGTGCGCGGCTGACGCAACACAGAAAATCCTGGACCGCCAGATCTAGATCCGAAGGATCAGATCACGTTGTCGAACCGTTATCCTATGATCTAATCCCACCCGCTCATAGCCGATCCAACGACCATGATGTCCGCCCACACAGCGTTATTTTTTTCTAATCTGGACCGTTCATAAACAAATCATCGGCACACGTCTATCTCCTTTCTCCACACTGCTACCCGAGCCCACGTCGACGGCGTGGGCCTTTCCTACGGCGGCGCCATCACCAGGCCCCCACAACCCACGACCCGGCACCCAGAACTCCCAAACGAAAGATGCTACATGGAGCAAAGACAAAGGCGAGATTGGAGGAAAGGTTCTCACCGTGAACTGTGCGCGTAGAAGCTCGTCCATGGCCATAGGCAGTTCTGCGGCGGTGGAATTGCTCTGTCGGGCAATTGCTCCAGCCCAGAGAGCTCCCGCACCCATCCACTCTCTCGAACAAGATCCAGGCCCTCCGGCGATCACACGAAAGCCAGCAAACGTCGGTAGAGCTAGGGAGCGACTTCGGTTGCACTCACCCCTCTCACGGCAATGGCGGGATCTAACTTTCTTCCTCACCCAATCTCAACAGAGCTGGAGTCGTAGCCCTTGGATGCGCGTGCCGACTTATATGCAGTCGAGGTGAGAGTTGGTTACGCCAGCTGGGCACCTCCGCGCCACACGCGGGACGTTCGCTGCGTCCGTGAAGACGGGGAGGGAATTCACCGCCAGGACGCCAGGTACGCCGCCGGGCACCGGCCCCCTCCTCCCTCCCTCCTCCCTCTTCCCTCTTCCCTCTGCAGTCTGCACAAACACGACGCGACGCAGAGAGCTCGCTAGCTCGGCCCCCTCCTGGCCTCCTCACAGAGCCGCCAGCCTCCGAGCAGAGCGCACAAACCCAAGGCAGCGCCGGCCCCCTCCTCCCTCTTGCGCAAGCCCCACTGCGCTGCTCTGCTCTCTGCGCAAGCCCCACTACACTGCTCTGCACAAGCCGCCAGTGCAAGCCGCCGCCCGCCAGTGCCCAGTGCAGGCACACCTAGGTGATCTAAGTTATTAATCCTTGTCATAGCATGTCTATTTTTTTAATCAAAGCTTCCTTTCTACTGGGTTGGTTTATTTACTTTAAAAGTAGTTATGAATTGTTTTTTCAAGACGTGTTAGGAAATAGGCAAGGAATCTTCGCTATTCAGCTGGTTATCATCTATGATCCTCTAAACTCGATATTTCTTTCTCATGTGCTTATACTCTATACCTCTTTAGAAAATTTGCGTGGTGATTTATTTCTTTTTAATATTGCTTGTATGTTTATTTCATGGTTGTTTATGTATGGACATGACTATAGTATGCAACTGTGTTCTTTGTGCTTATATGATATTAGATTCGAGTTGAAAGTCGTTTCAAATCCTACATAAAGAGTATGGATAAATCATGGATCACAAGTGAGGCTAGGTACAAAGCAACTTTTCATAGCAACTCTTATGTTTTTCTATAGTTATATTGATATGTAACATAGGAACTGTATGTAGGGAGACAAAGGTTTATAAACAAGGGGTGAATGGTTTTCTAGCTTTTGCATTTAGACATTCAGCAATAGGAAATAAGATACTATGCCCTTGCAAGAAGTGTGTTAACTCATTTGGAGAGAGGCCAGTGAAGTGCGAGAACACTTGATATGTGATGGTTTTCTAAAAGGGTACACAACATGGACCTTACATGGAGAAGCTTCGTCCTCTTTTGTGAATCATGGTAACAATGATGATGAGTTTAGCGAGCATCCTACAGAAGATGATGCAATATCTGAGTTGTTAAAGGATTTAGGTTGTGGTTTAGATGATGGAGGGGATATGGAGGATGATGGGTCTTTTGAGGAACCCAATGAAGACACAGTAGCCATTCGTAAATAAATGCTTATAGTGTATTATTTAATGAAATGAATAATCATTTAATGAAATGAATAATCATTTAAAACTCATTTAATAAGTCTAGTCTAGATTTGAGTCATCTAAATTTAATACTCATTTAAATAAATGCTTGTAGTGTATTATTTAATAAAATGAATAATCATTTAGTTGGACAGTAAACCTTTCTATTATTTCTTTTCTAAATTAATTCTTGGTTTTCAAAATTCAGTCTTCAAAATTCAAAGCTCGGGTATAATTTGAGATATCTCACTTTACTATTTTATTTCTTTATTTGTTTTTTCCTTGTACAAATTTTTTGGGCTTTACATATCACCTAAACTCTTGATGGGGAAGATTATTCTTTTTGGAGTCATAAAATGCGTAGTCATATATTTTCTCTTCATCCGAGCATTTGGGAAGTAGTAAAAAATAGAATGCATTTTGATAGTAGTGATAATGCTATTTATATTCATGAGAAAATTCATAAAAATACCCAAACCACTACTATGCTTTTAGGATCTCTATGTAGAGATGAATATAACAAAATTAGTGGCTTGGACAATGCCAAGGAGATATGTGACACCCTCAAAATCTCTCATGAGAGAAACGATGCCACAATGATCACCAAGATGGAGTTGGTGGAAGGTGAGCTGGGGAGGTTTGCCATGAAGAGGGGTGAGGAGCAAACTAACATGTATAATAGGCTCAAGGCCCTAGTGAACAAGATCGGAATCCTCGAGAGTACAAGATGGATGGATCATGACATCGTGCACCTCATGCTAAGGTCATTTAATGTTAGTCATTCTCATCTTGTAAATCTTATTCGCGGAAACCCCAGGTATACCAAAATGTCACCCAAAGAAATTCTTGGTAAGTTTGTGAGTGAGCGCATGATGGTAAAGGAAGCAAGATACGTCGATAACATCGCCAACAGACCTCATCCTCACTACGAGCCGCAACCCGTTGCACTTAAAGCAACGACCAATAAGGAAGCACTTCCCGACAATGTGGCACTAGTTGAGGCGACTGGCCTTAACGAGGATGAGATGTCGCTCCTGATTAAAAGTTTCAATACCACCTTGAAGGGACACAAGGACTACCCCAGCAAGAACAAATCAAGGGGAAAGCATTCATGATTAAAGTGCGGTAAGTCTGATCATTTTATTACTCAATGTCCCAATAATGAGAATAACCAGGACCAAGACAAGAAAGGGAATACGGAGAAGAAGTTCTATAGAAAGAAGATGGGCGAGGCGCACATTGGCAAGGAATGGGACTCATATTGCTCTTCATCCGACTCCAATGACAAAGGACTTGTCAGCTCTGCCTTCAACAAGTCTTCTCTTTTCCCAAACGAGCGACACACATGCCTTATGGCTAAGGAAAAGAAGGTACATACACATGACACTCCTAAGTACACCTCCAGTGATGAGGAATCTGATGATGATGTAGATTATTGCAATCTTTTTAAGGGCTTTGATATATGTAAAGCCGACAAAATTAAAGAATTAATTAATGCCCTTAATGAAAAGGATAGGTTGCTAGAAAAGCAAGAGGATTTGCTTTATGAGGAACATGATAAAGTTGTAGAAATTGAAAAATCTCTTGCTTTAGAAGTGGAGAAGAATGAAAGGCTTCTGTGTAATTTATCTTCATGTCATGCTACTATTTATAGCCTCAAAAAATGCAAATAATGATTTAAATGCTAGAATAGAAAAGTTGAATGCAACTAGTTCAACTTTGGAGCATGTATTTATTTGCAATAGGGTTAAGGATTTTGACATTGATGCTTGCAATGATCATGCTTATACTATTGCAATGTTGAATGATGAAATTGTTCAATTAAATGTTCAACTTAAAACTTGCAACAATGAAGTAGAAAAACTTAAATTTGCTAGGGATGCCTACACCATTGGTAGACAAACATTCATTAAGGATGGACTTGGTTTCCAAAATGAAACCAAGGACACAAAGAGCCAAAAGGCCGCCGACTTCACTAGGGAGAAGGGAAAGGCACCTATGGCTAGTAGCTCACATTCTGTTCATGAAAAGAAGAACCATTCTTATTTAGATTCTCATGTTAAGAATGTTTCTCATAATGCTCGTAATGTTCATGATGATGCATATATTGATCATCATGTTTTACGTACGCGTCATAATGTTGTTTTTACTTTGTGCACTATGATTGCTTCATCTAGTGGTTCCTATGTGTTGGGGGCCTTCGGCTTCCGAAGGTCCTCAAAAACATAATTTGACAATGCTTTCTAAGTATGCGAGCAGGTATCTTCGGAATAAGAAATCAGGTTGCGGGTATACAGAAGCATGGTCAAGACGAAGCTTAACTGGGACGGAGACGATCACGAAGCGATATGTGGAAGAGCTTCGGCATCACGACGGGAAGGGGAAACCGACTTAAAGATGAAAAGCCAAACTAGACCTCGAAGAATTACTATAGGTTCATTGATAAATGTAAAGGGCATTAATGTAATTTTGCATGGGCTGCGACCCGTGCCTATAAATAGATGAGCAGTATTCCCGTACTGTTCACGCTGATTTGGCATTGACTTTTGCGTCACACTTGTACTTTTACCTTCTCACGAGCCGAAGGTACATTTGTAGTTTGATATTATTTCTATTCCGTCATCATAATAAAATAGAAATGGGTTGTCAATAATACATAACCGTTTATGTTAACTTATATGTTTCATATGATTCCTTTCTCATTATTATATTTTATGCTTATGAAGGTATGTCCTTCATAACCTTCGTCCAAAAATCATTATGTCCTTAGGGAAATAATGTTTCGAAGGACGAAGGATATTAACATTTAACATTTTGTGTTGCCTTGTTCTTAATTCATAGCATTTAAGAACAAGTCCCCAACATTGGCGCCCACCTCCGGTGAACTCACTTCCATTTTTTGAGTCTTGAACACTCGGCAAGCATCACCTTCGTCATGCCGCCGAAAAAAGCTTCAGCGACAGGGGCTGGTACTTTACAGCCGCTGGATCCCAATCAGGATGTCCTTTCTCTTAGAGAGGCCCGAAGCCAGAAGAGGAAGGCTGTTAGTTCAACACCTCCGGAGGATGACCTGGATCAGGAGATCCAAAACCTGGAGATCCTTCAGCAACAGGTGCAACGCAAGAAGGAGAAGATGGCTCGTCTAGCTGATCTTCAGAGACAGATAGACGAAGCTTCCGAAGAGGTCCGTCATCTTGTTCAAGATGATCAAAGCCGAAGGCCTCCACGCAGAGAGCTTCATCAGGAAGGCTTCCACAATGAGGACGACTGGAATGAAGATTTCCATCATGGAAACTTTGCTTTTGATGATGCTTCTCCTCTCTCAACAGAATTGCAGGCTACACCATAGCCCCAGTCCTACAAGCCACCACAGCTCCCCATGTATGACGGTCATACAGACCCCAAGCAATTCCTGATGAGCTACGAAGCAACGATATCTTCGTATGGTGGCAATACGGCAGTCATGGCAAAATCTTTTGTCATGGCCGTCAGGAGCGTTGCTCAGACTTGGTACTCTTCTCTTCGGCCAGGGACAATCACTTCTTGGCAGAAATTGAAGGATATGCTGATAACTAGCTTTCAAGGGTTTCAGACGAAGCCAGTCACCGCTCAGGCTCTCTTCCAGTGTACTCAGGACCATGAAGAGTACCTTCAGGCGTATGTCCGAAGGTTTCTGCGCCTGAGGGCACAAGCGCCGACAGTGCCCAATGAAATTGTCATTGAGGCCATGATTAAGGGGCTTCGGCCGGGACCATCAGCGCAGTACTTTGCCAGGAAGCCACCACAAACGTTGGAGAAGCTGCTCCAGAAGATGGACGAATACATTCGAGCTGACAATGACTTCCGCCAAAGAAGGGAGGAAGCATTCAGGTTCTCTGAAATGACCAGGGGCTTCGGAGGAAGATTTCACCCGAGGCATGTTAGGTCAATCCATAACTCTGCTCAAACTGATGATCGAGGGAGCTAGCAGCAAAGACCACAACACTCTTCACAAGCTTCGGCCCAACAGCAGAGTTCTTTTCGGCTGCCAGCGCCAAGGGGCAGAGGCGCCAGGGGCTTCGGGGGAAGGTTTGGAGACCAGCCAAGAAAAATATATTGCCTATTCTGTGGTGAAGACAAGGGCCATACTACCAGGATGTGCCATGTTACCATCCAGAAGCAGAAGGAAATAGCGGAAGCAGTAGCGCAACAGAGTCAGCCGAAGCAGGTCATGCATACTGCTTCGTATCACTCACCTTATATTCCAGAATATGTAGGCAACCACCCTGCAGCTTCTGTTGCTTCGGCGAGCCAATCCCAAGCATTCTGGCAGCAACCTCCACCGCCACCGCCGATCCAGCGAGGACAACAGCCAGAAGGGAGTCAGCACAATCATCTTCAGGGGGATTTCAGAGAGGAGTCCGAAGCTCGCACAGTCAACAGCACTGTGGCAGAGTCGAAGCACATTTATTGACAAATATCCTACTTCAACAGCAGTTCTTTTGCATTTTCTACATTCACTATTTCCCTTTTGTCAATAAGAAACAATTATGAAGAGTTTAAATGTCTTTTGTTGAATTTCAATTCCTTGTAATACTTTCGTCTTTTACCATAATAAAAATATGTTTTTTCCATAGGCTTGAGTTGCCGAAGCATACGAACTTATACTGATTTGGAGGACCTTTGAATTATCAAAAAATTGATCTAACGGACACAGTACAAATTGTTCGAAACAGTAAAAAGTCGTTCCTAAGGGAGCGCAGTGTAAGTTTTCTAAACCTACAGCGAAAAATAAACGCTGATTCCGCTGAAAGTAAAAGGCGAAGAAGCTCCTAAGGGAGGCTTACAGCGAAAAATAAACGCTGATTCCGCTGAAAGTAAAAGGCGAAGAAGCTCCTAAGGGAGGCTTACAGCGAAAAATAAACGCTGATTCCGCTGAAAGTAAAAGGCGAAGAAGCTCCTAAGGGAGGCTTACAGCGAAAAGTCAGCGCTGATATAAAAAGTGTGTGTGCTTTATTATAGGGATATGTATCTGCGGCACAAATATCATTTTGCATAACATAACATCATCACATCATTTTTGCATAACATAAGCATCATACAACATAATGCATCTGGAACAAGAAGGGGATACAGTATTGACCTTCGGAACATATTTTGGGAAAGAGAAAATCGTGCTAAGGCACAAGGCAAATCGAGATGAAGTGTAGCCTCATCGGAAAAGCAACACAAAACTTTTTTACAGCTTCGAAGAATATTTCACGAAGCTTGGACATTTTTTATCAGAGAAGTAAGCAAATTCTTATAGAAAAGATTTTCTTCACGAAGCATGAAAAGAAGGGAAGGTGTTTTTTCGCCGAAGGCTCAAAAAAATGGTATGTATGCAAAGTTTCATGCATAGTAAAGAATTAAACTATAAATAGATTGTATATTACATTTAAAGTTACAATATATTACACATTTTTACATTTCAAATGTTTCTATAATGGCATTCAATCCTTTTTAAGCGCTATTTCTGCAGCTTCGTTCAATAGTTGGTTGACAACCTTGTCCATAATGACTTCGGCCATTTGTCTAATTTCATCGTCCCCCTTCGGGTGGGGGCCCAGAGATGCCTCAGCAGCTTCTGAGGGAAGAAAAGATACGGCTATATTACTATTACAAACCGAGAACGGAGTTTGGAAATAAAAATTACAGCATGATAAAAACCACTAATTAATACCTATGTGCCCTTCGGGCTCTGTACTTTTTTCGGCAGCTTCCGCTACTTTTCTAGCATCGTGGATGCCTTTTTCACTCCTTTGAATAATTTCTTGCGCCAGTTCTCGGCCGCCGTTATCCCAGATATCGGTGAAGAATTTTCCGCCGACCATGCTTGCTTCGGGTGAGGGGTCTTTAATGTCTTCAGTAGACAAAGTAGCTTCAGACTGCGCTAAAGATTTTACATGCTCGCAGCCTTTCTTCTCCAAAACAGTAGCAACCCCTCTAGCACCCGAAAAAGCGCAGATGTCGCCGCGGCTGTTCAGAATTTCCTCGAAGGCCTCTGCTTCGTGACTGATCCATTCCATGGGACCTTCAGGATTGCCTCTTGAAAAATTCTCTTCACTAGAAAACGCGCCAACGCTGGCGAAGCTAGATTTTATCTTTTTGACGCACTCTATGGATTTAACATAGCATTTCCTCTGGGAGGCACGAAGCTCTTTGACACTTAACTCTAAATGATTGGCCAATTGGTCACTAAGCTCTCGTTTTGTCTCTTCAAGTATACGTTCTTCTTTAGCTCTAGCTAGCTGTTTCTGAAGATCTTTAATTTCACGTTTGTGAGCTTCGGCCTGAACCTTTGAAGCAGCTTCGTCCTTTTTTACCTTGTCTACCAATGTAAGCAAAATTTTATCTTTTTCTAGAGCTTCGTTTCTCAGTTTAATAACTTCTGATCGTAGATTGTTGAACGCAATTTCATAGCTCTCGTCCTCGGCACTCTTTTGTGCTCTCAATGCGTTGCTTAGAATTAAACCCTATATGAAAAATAGTTTGTATAAGAATAAAAGAATGAGTTACGAATTATAAAGTTTCCAAACGACTAATTCCCATACCTTCAGGCTATTGTACGCAAGACTATCCGCGAGATCTTATTTCGTCATAGCGCTTAAGCCAGCTTCGAGCTTCGGAAACCCCATGCTTCTAGACATCTCCCGGCAGACGGATAATTCTTTACTGTCTGGGAGGCAGTATAGGAAATCCTCTTCATCCGTCCCATTGAATACTAGTGACCCCCTCGGATATTTCAATTCTTTGGCATAGTGATTAGCTTCAAAAACTTCTTCTTCCGATAACTTTTTCCCCGAAGCATGACACATAATATAATCGTATGTTTTGGAAGATGCTTCGGGGACAACAGTGTCAATTTCTTCGACCAAAATAGGCTCTGACATTTTTTCTTCAGTTGCCTTTTCAATTCTTGCTTCTTCTGCTTCCAAAGGTATTACCTTGGTTGGTTCTGAAGGCCCAGTTTCAATTACAGTTTGTTGCTTCGGAGCCTTAGCAACGGATACTTCAGCAGGCGCCTCAGAAGTTTCAGCAGTCTTCTTTGGAGTTGTGCTTGGAAGTTTAATTGTTTCCAAAACATCCAACACATTGACCATTCTTTTTCTTTTTGGGGTCACTGTCGGCCCCTTTTTAATTTTTGCTACTTCAATTTCTACTGAAGGACTTAAAATTTCTGATATTTTTGCTCCCTCAGTTGATGCTTTTGCTTCTTCCATCTTTTCTGTCGATGGCGCTTCGGCCATCTCTTTGGTTTCTGGTAACAGAATCTTTGGTTCCTCCAATTCTTTTATTGTTGGCGCTTCGGCCATTTCTGCGACTTCTGGCAGCAGGGTTGGCTCTTCAGCCTCGGTGGTCGAAGAGGTTTCTCCGGTGAATTCAGGCACCGTGGCTGGTTCAATATAGCGTGGCCGATGTGTGAGAACTTTTACCCTCTTTCTCTTCGGTGCTGGCTCACTAGGAGCAGCTGCAGCTTTTTCTTTCGCAGAAGTTGTGTCTTTTCTTTTTTGCCCTCGTATTGGATAGCGATAGTCGGGGTAGACGAACCCGATTGCATCAAATACCCGGTTGAGTCTTTTCCTTTTTCGGCCTCCGAAGGCCGCTGACAAAGCAGTATCTTCGGCCTTCGAATATGCCCCAAGCAATTCATCACTTACAGTCTCAATGCTCTTTAACCAATCATCATCTGGTTCAACGAATTTGTCTCCATACTTGAATGTGTACTTCAGCCGGATTAGCCCACCTTCGTCAGTTTCTTTAATAGTTTCTTTCGGCATTTCCCAATTATCCGCAAGAGGCCACACTCTGAAGGCAATATGTTCTTGTGTTAAATCCCTCGTCCCAATAAAAGAACAAACAACTCCGAAGGCTCTCTGGCATTCTTCGGCTGCTTCATTCATTTCCACCTTCGGCCTTCGCAGGCCGAAGCGTTGCCAGATGGGATGCATAATAATCTTCTTTATATCTTCTCGAGACTTCAAGTCATTTTTCACATAAAACCATTCCGTCATCCAATCGCCAGGCTACCTCTTGCGAAAGGTCGGCACTGGGCAGCTTGACCCAGAACGAGAGCCGAAGCTATAGCAGCCAAAGTTGTTGTGATATTGTTCCTTACCCCAGGGTTTTGTCTCGTATAACAATTCGTGTATATTGCAGAAGCTCTTTGCATCAAGTTCCAAGCCTTGGCTCCTCACAGCCCACACGAAAATATTCATCCTTATGATCGCTTCGGGGATAAGTTGGTGAAGGTGGATTTCAAATATCTTCAGCACCTCCACAACAAAACGGCTCAGGGGAAATCGTAGTCCAGCTTTCAAGAAGCTTTGAAATATTACAACTTCATCTTCCTCAGGAGTTGGGCAAGTCTTCTCTCCCTCGTTGGCCCTTACAATAGACAAATCCCGGAAATATCTTCCCCTCATGTTGGCAAGATGACTTTCTTTAATACTTGATTTGCCGAAAACCGCATGGCTTGGTCGCCAAGGTCGATCTTCGGAGTCTTCGCCACCACTATCCGCATCATAGCTGTTGCTGTCACCAGTATCTTCAGATAAACCTTCCAAAATTTCTTTAGTGATCTTCTCTGTATTAGTCTTCGACATAGATCGAAGAAAACCCAGATGCATCTCTTCAGAAAGATTCAGCTTCATTTCGGCAACAACCTTCTTCTCCTCAGACATCTCTTCGGAATTCTTGCCTCTCGCTTCCGAAGCTTAAAACTAGGGAGGCAACAAAATATTTGTGGGCAGAAAACTATTTGAGCAGGCAAAACAGATGGCAAGGGAGCGTGCCAAATAAATTGTGGCGACCTTGTATTTATACACTCATTATGTCGAAAACTGGAGGGTCCCGCTTGTCAAGGACTGTTGCTATTCTAGCAAAGGGAAGGTGTTTTTTCGGACCTTCGGCTCGAAGCCTTCGTCCATGTCGCAATATAAATTTATTATTCCAGCAAATTAATATTGCGAGGGGCTACTGTTGGGGGCCTTCGGCTTCCGAAGGTCCTCAAAAACATAATTTGACAATGCTTTCTAAGTATGCGAGCAGGTATCTTCGGAATAAGAAATCAGGTTGCGGGTATACAGAAGCATGGTCAAGACGAAGCTTAACTGGGACGGAGACGATCACGAAGCGATATGTGGAAGAGCTTCGGCATCACGACGGGAAGGGGAAACCGACTTAAAGATGAAAAGCCAAACTAGACCTCGAAGAATTACTATAGGTTCATTGATAAATGTAAAGGGCGTTAATGTAATTTTGCATGGGCTGCGACCCGTGCCTATAAATAGATGAGCAGTATTCCCGTACTGTTCACGCTGATTTGGCATTGACTTTTGCGTCACACCTGTACTTTTACCTTCTCACGAGCCGAAGGTACATTTGTAGTTTGATATTATTTCTATTCCGTCATCATAATAAAATAGAAATGGGTTGTCAATAATACATAACCGTTTATGTTAACTTATATGTTTCATATGATTCCTTCCTGATTATTATATTTTATGCTTATGAAGGTATGTCCTTCATAACCTTCGTCCAAAAATCATTATGTCCTTAGGGAAATAATGTTTCGAAGGACGAAGGATATTAACATTTAACATTTTGTGTTGCCTTGTTCTTAATTCATAGCATTTGAGAACAAGTCCCCAACACTATGCTCATAATAGGAGTAGACCTAGGCACTATGATTTCATGTTGCTTCTCATGCGCCTAAAAATAGGAATGCATTTCATGGTCCTTCTATTCTATTTCGTACTATTGATGCTTCCTATATAGTTTATCGTAAGAATGATAAAATTGTTGCTACCAATGTGGGACCAAAGTGCAAGAGAGGTAAGACTTGCATTTTGGTCCCAAAATCTTATG
Source organism: Zea mays (assembly GCF_902167145.1). Lineage (NCBI taxonomy): Eukaryota > Viridiplantae > Streptophyta > Magnoliopsida > Poales > Poaceae > Zea > Zea mays. The sequence goes on along the minus strand of NC_050100.1, from coordinate 131,104,590 downwards.
TAACTAACCTAACAGGACCCAACACAAGTTGGGGACCTAAACCCCAAGCCTAAAATTCCTTGTAGGATTATGCATCCGGAGGCTCAAGCTAGATCATTAACAGCGTTTGCACAAACCACATGACAAGAGAGAATAAGATGTTCACCTCATACGTCAGGAATAAGGATTCCCATGACACGATGATCTTTGGAGATGGGAACCAAGGCAAGGTAAAAGGGATAGGTAAACTAGCAATTACTACCGAGCATTCCATTTCTAATGTCTTTTTGGTAGAATCACTTGGATATGATTTACTCTCTGTCAGCTAGTTATGTCATATGGCATATAATTGTCTATTTACAAATGTTGATGTAACTGTCTTTAGAAGAAGTGATGGTTCATTAGCATGGGCTATTTACTCTCTGTCAGCCAGTTATGTCATATGGCATATAATTGTCTATTTAAAGGCGTATTTGATGGAAAGGTCTACTTAGTAGATTTTACTAAAGAGAATATCAATCTAGATGCATGTTTACATGCTAAAACTAACATGGGCTGGCTCTGGCATCGCCGTCTAGCACATATTCGTATGAAGAACCTTCATAAGCTTCTAACGGGAGAAGATGCATTAGGACTAACGGATGTTTGTTTTGAGAAAGATGGACCTTGTGCAACATGCTAAACAGGGAAACAAGTTGGAACAACTCATCCAAGCAAGAATGTGATGACAACGTCAAGACCATTAGAACTTCTTCATATAGATTTCTTCAGACCCGTTGCTTATCTTAGCATCGGGGGAGTAAGTATGGTTTTGTTATTGTTGAAGACTATTCTCGCTTCACTTAGGTATTCTTTTTGTATTAAAAATATGAAACCCAAGAAACCCTCTAGAGCTTCTTAAGGCAGGCTCAAAAAGAGTTTGAGCTAAAGGTGAAAAAGATAAGAAACGATAACGGATCGGAATTCACGAATCTTCAAGTAGAGGAATACCTTGAGGAGTAAGGCATAAATCCTGTGTTCTCCACTCCCTACACTCCATAGCAAAATGGTGTAGTGGAGAGGAAGAACCAGACACTCAATGATATGACAAGAGCGCTGTTGGGATAATACAAGACACCAGAGCGGTTCTGGTCGAAAGTAGTGAATATGGCCTACAATGGCATAAACCGCCTCCACCTTCACTGCCTCCTTAAGAAGATGGCATATGAGCTTCTAACCGATAACAAACCCAATGTTTCTTATTTTTGCGTATTTGGGAGCAAATGCTACATCTTGGTCAAGAAAGGTAGACATTCAAAATTTGCTCCCAAAGCCGTTGAAGGGTTTTTACTTGGTTATGATTCAAATACAAAGGCATATAGGGTCTTCAACAAATCTTTGGGTTTAGTTGAAGTCACTAGAGATGTTGTATTTGATGAGACTAATGGCTCTCCAAGAGAGCATGTTGATCTTAATGAAAACGAGGTTCCAACGGCTGCAATGAGGACTATGTCGATAGGCGATGTGCGACCACAGGAACACAAAGTACAAGATCAACCCTCTTCTTCAACGATAGTGCAATCCCCAACTTAAGATGAGGAAGATGCACCTTAGGACGATGACCTCCTGAGGGCATATCGGGAAGACAATGGCCGCCCGAGGGAATCTCTGGAAGATGGCAGTCGCTCGAGGGCATCTTTGGTGCCCCGCATGGATCAAGGGGGAACATTAGAACAAGAAGAAAAGGAGGAGGAAGGAGTACCTCATGCATCTCCAACCCAAGTCCACACCAATATTCAAAAGGATTATCCAGTGGATCAAATCCTTGGTGACATCAACAAGGGAGTCACTACTCGTTCACATATTGCTAATTTTTGTGAGCACTACCTTTTTGTTTCTTATATTGAGCCTTTCAGGGTAGAAGAAGCCGTGAAGGATTCAGAATGGGTCTTGGCCATGCAGGAGGAGCTAAACAACTTCAAGAGAAATGAAGTATGGAGTTTGATGCCACGTTCTAAACAAAATGTTGTGGGAACCAAGTGGGTGTTTCGCAACAAACAAGACGAGTATAGGGCGGTGACAAAAAATAAGGCGAGACTTGTGGCAAAAGGATATGCCCAAGTCACAGATTTGGTTTTGAGGAGAATTTTGCTCCTATAGCTAGGCTTGAGTCTATTCGCATACTATTAGCCTATGCCGCTCACCATTCTTTTAAGCTCTATCAAATGGACGTGAAGAGTGTTTTCTTCAGGCCAATCAAGGAGGAGGTGTACGTGGAGCAACCCATGGCTTCGAGGATGACAGGTATTCCGACCATGTGTATAAGCTCTCTAAGGCGCTCTATGGAATTAAGCAAGCCCCAAACACATGGTATGAATGTCTTAGAGATTTCCTTATTTCTAATGCTTTCAAGGTCCCGAAAGCTGATCCTACTCTTTTCACTAAGGCTTGCAATGGTGATTTGTTTATATGCTAAATATATGTCGATGATATTGTTGGTTACTTGTTCTCAAATACTGTGAATCAAGAAGAAGGCAACATGATTGTTAAAGATAAAAGACCTTCGTCCTCCGAAGCATTGTTTCCCCTCGGATTCAATGGTCATCGGACGAAGGTCATGAAGGACATGCCTTCATCATTTCATAAATAAAAGAATACATGAATATAAACATAAAGGATACAAATTATCAATACGTTCATATTATTATTCCTCAAGATTTATAAAAGTATTAACAGAATTTGTATTACATTTATACCTTCTGCTTGCTCGAAGGTGATGACGTGAGAGAGTGATTACAATTCCACATGAACAGTACAGTGCTACTGTTCATCTATTTATAGGCATGTGACGTAGCTCTGGTAAAATTACATTCATGTCCTTCAACATTTGTTTATAAGCATAACTTAAAACACTAGGGTCTATCTGGTCTTTTCATCCTCTGCTTGATTCAAACCGAAGCTGATGGTAGCTTCGACACTTGCCATCGTTGCTTCTAAGTGAGGTCTTCGTCTTGAGGACCTTCGGTAGAAGGAGGAAAGTCTTCAGTATCGCTTTGTCAATGGTGTCTTTGTTTTGAGGACCTTCGGTGGAGAAGAAGACCCCAACAGACATAATATTTGGTTCTATTAATCAAAGGTCATGTGAGGAGTTTAGCAGGGTGATGATGCAGAAATTCAAAATGTCCATGATGGGAGAGTTAACTTACTTCCTCAGATTTCAAGTGAAGCAACTCGAGGAAGGGACATTCATCTCTCAAATGAAGTACACACAAGATATCCTAAAGAAGTTTGGGATAAAGGATGCAAAGCCTGCTAAGATGCCAATGGGAACTGACGGACATCTAGACCTCAACGTGGGTGGTAAGTCCATAGATCAAAAGGTATATCTGTCTATAATAGGATCCTTGCTTTATCTTTGTGCAAGTAGACTAGATATTATGCATTCTGTTTGCATATATGCTAGATATCAATCCGACCCCAAGGAATGTCACTTTGTGGCTGCGAAGCTTATTCTTCGATATTTAGTTCATACGCCTTATATTGGGCTCTAGTATCCTTTGGGGTCTACCTTTGACTTGATTGGATATTCAGACTCCGACTATGTCGGGTGCAAGGTTGATAGGAAAAGCACTTCAGGGGCTTGTCAGTTACTGGGAAAGTACCTAGTGTCTTGGAGCTCAAAGAAACAAATATTTGTTGCCTTATCCACCACCGAAGCCGAGTATGTTGTCGTAGGTTAGTGTTGCGCACAACTACTTTGGATGAGGCATACCCTCTGGGACTTTGGCAACTATTTGAGTAATGTCCCACTCCTATGTGATAATGAGGGTGCAATCCGCTTGGTGGATAAACCCATTGAACACGACCACACTAAGCACATAGTCATCCGACATCACTTTCTGAGAGACCACCAGCAAAGGGGGATATCAATGTTTACCTGCACTTGATCAAAAATGGGGGAGAAATCTTGTGGCATCACTTCCTTGTGGGGGAGAAATCTTTATTATGGGATTATCCGCCATTAGCTTCTTGATGCTGGATCTTCTCAAAAATGGGGGAGAAATCTCAGAAAGTGATTGCAAAACTCCCCACTTTAGCTCCTTGATGCCATATCTTCTTAGTAAGAAAATGTTTTGCACTTTCTGAGAGACCACCATCAATGGGGGATTTCTCGCCAATCTTCCCTTGTGGGGGAGAAATCTTTATTATGGGAAAAATGGGGAGTTTTAGCTTCTTGATAAAAAATATCTTGAAAAATGGTTTAATTTGCAAAACTAAAGTGTTTTGACTTAGAAGTAAGAAAATGAATTTGTTCTGCGAAAATAAACCAAGTGGTGGTAATATGATCCAAATATGCCAAATCCTATACCAATTCTACTAGTGTTTGACTTAACTTCAATTTGCAAAAGTTGGCTCATATTTGGTTATGTTAGTACTTTTTAAGTTGCTTTCGGTGTGTTGGCATGAATGACCAAAAAGGGGGAGATTGAAAGGGAAATGTGCCCTCGGACCATTTCTAGTCGTTTTGGTGATTAAATGCTCAACACATCACTAAGAACTAACACTCCTCTTATGAGCATGAGCACATGTGTTTAGAAAGCAAATTGAAACAAAGGTATGTTTCTAGCACTTAGTCATTTGTGTTAGGTGCTAACAATATTCATCTAAGTGCTAGGGAACTCCTAAAGTTGAGCCAACATGTAGTGAATAAGTTTGGATAAGTATGGCCAAACTTGGGCCAGTCTTGGCCTCACCGGACAGTCACCCAAGATGTGCTCGGGTGAGTCAGAACTGCGCTGGCTCACGCGAGTCGTAGATGAGATCAGGTGAGTCATGACTGCTTCGGGCGAGACGTGACTGCCTCGGGCAAGTCGTGACTGCATCGTGCGGGACGTGACTGCCTCGGATGAGTCGTGGCATCGGGCGAGCTGCTGCCTTGGGCGTGTTGTGGCCTTAGACCAGTTGTGGCCTCGAGCGAGTCATGTCCAGTGTGCCATGCGGCCAAAGGTGCACAATGGTCGGCTCAGCCAATGAAGGAAACAAAATCGTTGATTGTTCAATTCGATGCAAGCAAACAGGGAAGGTTGATTGCTTCCCAAATGAAGATCCAATGGCTCCTTGTCTCCCTAGGGCTATAAAAGGACCCCCTGGGCGCCATGGAGCAGTACTCGAGAAACACACCAGAACATCACAAGAGCATACAACAAACTCTGTGACTCCGATCACGCTTTTGTTCATCCAAGAGAGATTTGAGCACGTTTTGAGTTGAGACTTTGTCGGTTTTTTGTGACTTGTGTGAGTGGTCTTGCTATATTTGTGCTCTTGTGTGTGTTGCTGATCCCTCCCTTACTCTTGTTCTTGATTGTGATCATACCGTGTAAGGTGTGAGAGACTCCAACTTGTGGAGATTCCTCACAAACGAGAAAATGCTATAAGGAAGACAGTCGTGGTTCTCAAGTTTGATCTCTAGATCACTTGGGATTGGTTGAGTGCAATCCTCGTCCATTGGGACACCACAACGTGGAGGTAGGCCTCGGCCGAACCACTGGATGTTGTATCTCATTGTCTACTTTCTTTCATTGCGATTTTTTCTTCCAAGCTCTCCACTTCACTTTGATTATTGCTCTAGTTTCAATACACATGTTGTGAGAGCAATTTAGTGAGGAGATTCTCCTTCTATTCTTAATTGAACATGGTTTTAGATTTCACTAACCCCATTGATTGACCAAGTTTGTTGTTTTTAGTTAAAGTTTTCACAAGATCACCTATCCACCCCCCTCTAGGTACTCTCAGCGCCGCTGCTCGATCGGTCAGGTCGGGGAAGACGATCGATGGTCGTTAGATTCGAATCAAGCGGTGTAGATTAGAAGCTTGATACCGGTTCGGTCGGGCGCATCCGGACCATCAGTTATATCACGAGCGATCCAGATTAGATTTCACTTCATAAATTTTGGACCAAAGATCTTGGATCCTGTGAGAACTATCACATACCAGTTCACGAAGAATAGAAGTATAATCTATGCCGATGGATGGAGATCGGACGTCTGTTGTTACCTCGTACCCCTTCGGCTCAACCATAATGCAAAAGAGACACCTGGAGTTTACAAAATAATGCCTGCCATCCACTGTTATTCTAAAATCATTACAATTTAGTCCATATTTTCACAGTTTTAACCTTAAGTCTTTCCAAAATAGAACCCACATTCCACATTTTATTGAATTAAGTAAAATAAATCTGAGATAATGATTTCTAGTATAAAAATAAATTCAAAAGCTTAGATAATTCATAAATTTCACGTTTTAACTCTGATTTATTGGTTCTCGAACCTGTGATCTCGTAGCGACACGTAAAATATTATCACACAATTTGTTCTTTTTTGTTGTAATGTTATTATGTCCATTATTTGTTTATTGGTATGTATTGCTACAAATAGAAGCGAGGTTACAAGGAACTTGAAGCCCAACTTTCTTTAACAAGTAAAAGGTTATCACAAGTAAAAGGAAAGTTGTGTCCTTAACCACTTTCTTTACCTAATAATGATTTTGTTAATCACTGTGGCATTCTTAGATTAAGCTGATGGGACCTAATAGGTTACCTAGTTTTGTCTACCCTACACCTTGTAAACAAATGACTTATTGAGTAGTCTTGTTGCGGCGACTCAACCAGATTTATAAGAGATCAAGTACGAAAACCAACTGCAATACGGTGATTTAACACACTTGAACCCATATAAACCTAGGGTCTGATGAAATCGCGAAGGATCTTTAACTTTTCCTTCACAACCAAGATCATAATAAATTAGTATTCACTCAATCGCATGATACAAATTTCATAGAAAATAAAGTAGATCGGAGTAAAATAGAGTTATTACAACTTAGTCAACACGAAGGCCCAAATGTGACATAACAAAGTAGCATCACCATCGTGATAAGTTTTAGCGGAAGCAATTGTTCAAGTAGCGCCCAAAACACATGTGGGGTTTTCAAAATATAGTGCCAACAATAGAGTTGTCAACCCCCCCCCCCAAAAGCATGAGAGAAGAACGGAGAAGCCATGCCCTAGTCATCTCTCGTAGCTGGGTATAAGCAGTGCTCACAATATCCACAGAACATTTGGCCATCTACAACAACTTTAGAATAGAACCCTGAGTACTGGAATGTACTCAACTAGACTTACCTGTACAAAACCAGTAAATAAGAAAGTAAAAGACACCAAGGATCATGCAAAGCTTTATCTGGAGCTAGCTCTTTATCTTGGAAGAGTGGATGAATTAATGTAATTATTAACTACATAAAGGGGTATCAAACTTATTAACCAACTTTTAGTAATTCAATGTTACTTATTCTGTTGCAAATCTAGATTAGCACCTAAGTATCTAAATGATCATTGCCAATTCACTATAAGTCTAATTATGACTTTAGTGATGAACCACGTTAAGCAATATTGTTGATTATTAAACAAACAAGAGTAACCTAAACCCTTGATTTTAATCGTTAATGTCATTATCCTTAATCCATATCATCATTCTCATGGTTATCATTATTCTTACTATGATGAGATAGCTCAAGTCAAGTGCTCACTATCCAGGAGCGATGGCGATTCAAATCGATTCCTAACCAGCTGGCCGGGTATTCCTAACACAAACCACATCCACAGTACTTCGTGAGATACAGTCACCACCGTACGCATTCCAAAAATAGCTTGGTTACATGTCACAGATTCAACAGGGAACACCATATCCAGGGACCACCCAACTACCATAGGGTCAGGGCGCCACCATAACCTTGGGTTAACTCATCGTGTCCCCGTCGCTCCTCACCCACACCAATAGGTGCACCTAGCGAGGTCGAATTTGGCTGAATAGTACTCTGGCTTTGTGATCGGAATGAGTTATCTGGCCAGCTAAGTGATTAGGAATAAATTCAACACGACTTGAGGGACCCCAATGGCACGATCCTTAATTGACACAGGCGGGATCACTATGGCCTACATTACCCCCTAAGACTCCACCCAGTCTCAAATTAACCTTCATACTATCATGGATATTACCCAATGACTTTATCTAAACCAAGCATAAGGTAACCACTTATATCTCGCAGGTGATAGTAAATCACCCGACTTCTACTGTCTAAGCAGGCCTAAGCATTTTGAGCGTACTTAACTAACCAGGTAGCAAGGATAGGATAAACAAAGGTAATCAAGGATAAATGCAGCAATTGTCTCCAAACAACTACAACCTAATGCAACAAACATAGGGAGGAGGTAAATAAATTAATTATTGCAAACTGTAGGAATCAGATGCTAGGGCTTGTCTTTATCGAAGGAACTGGGGCGGTGCTCAACCTCCTCAGCGAGAACCTCCTGTAGCTCCTCAGCAACTCCTACGATCACTTCCTCTTGTGATCCTGTATGATGCATGTGTGCAAGTATGAGGTAGGGAATGCATAGTGCAAGAGATGAATGATGCTTATGGGTGCATGTGGTTTGCAACAATATTTATGGTTTACTTTTCAGAGGTTAGCTACAAACTGGTTCTACAAGATAGTCTACATCGTCCAAGAACATGTAGCCTGTCTTTTCTTGGTTTGTCCCGACTACTACTTTAAGAAATCATACAACCCATCAATTTCTCCTCTACAAGGTAGTTCCACCTTGCAAGTCAATTACCCCAAGCAAGCCATTACTCACAACACATGGCATACTTTTATTTGCTTACTTAGCCACTTACTTTCCTACACTTAGCAAGGTCGGAGGGTATACTTCTATTCCTAATCATACTAAACATACATATGCACTCACACTCAACATACTTCACATACTTAAGAGTTGTTCATCATTTAGTGAGAAGGACTTGCTAAGAAAACTGGATAGTTATTATAACAGCAAGTACTTTAACTATTAAGCCTGTAGCATCCTTTCCTAATCTAATGATCACTTTAATCACTCAAATTTCCACACTCTACTTATTAGAACTTATAGAGCAATTACTAATTTGACTCCTCCAAAAATACTACAAAATTACAGCGAGTAGGGTTCATCTACCATACTTCACCATAGAAATATCAACTTACTTGGACCATTATTTTTGACTGTACAAAAATAACAAGAAACAGGACAGAGAAGTACTTTGAACTACTTTGCATTACCAAGCTAGCCAAACGACAAATATTAAAATTTTCCCATGATTTACATAACATAAAAACATGGCACAAAAAATTGCACAGACATTTTTACCAAAAATCTTTTTCTGTGATTTTCTAAAGAAAACAACCTTTTCTATTTTTAAATCTTAACTCAAAATATTTCTATACAAACAATAGCTCATATTTGACTCAGAGCTGATAAAACACATAAGAAATGCTCACAAAAAGTTTCACACCAAACTCAACATTTTCTATTTATTTCTTAGTTTCTAAGAAATCGACACTTTTCATTTTTCTATTACAAAAGCCATTTCATTCATAGAACATACTCACAATATATTTATCATAGATAGGTAATCTTTGAAGAAATCTAACAAAATTGAAATCATATTTTTCTGACCATACAGTCACCAAATTTTTTAGAAGGAAAACTTAGTTTCTTTGTTTAAATAAAAACCATGTATAAAAGTATTAGAAGCTCGACATGCAACATTTTTAAACTGTAGATCTATTATAGAGAAGTGCCCCAAAATTTGTCTCACGAATGTTTTAGCTCTAAAACTCGAGTTATGAATTTCAAAGGTTTTCTGTGATTTAAACCAAAAGAAAAGAAAAGAAAAAGGAATAACCACTTTGCATGTTAGCCCTTGGGTTTTAACCAAACAAAGATACTTTCTTTTAGGACCTCGGATACTATTCCCTTGAGTCTATGGCAGTTATCCAAAAACCCCTTAAAATTTCTCTCTTTTTCTTCCACGCCCTTTCTTCTTCCTTCGATTTAGAGGGAGATGGTGATGGCGCTTGGCCCGACGGCTTTCCACCGGCAGAAATGGTTGGGTGAGGCTACAACGAGTAGAGGCGAGCAAAGGCGATCTTGGCGAAAGTCTCGAGGTGGTGGGAGACGGACGGAGGTGTGCCGACCACACACGCCGTCACGAACAATAGCACGACAACGACGACGTCGGGGGTTCCGGCGTGCTCGAGCTTCGAGGAAGCACACACGTCGCTTAGACAATCTCGAGGAAGCCGATGGTGGCCGAGGCTCGAACGAAAGAGTACGGAGGAAGCGCGGTCGTGGAGCTCCAAACGACAGCAACGCCACCGCCTGCGGCGAGCGCTCTAGATAGGGCGATGGGGTGTGTAAGCGGGCAAAGAGGAGCGGGGCGAGTGTGGAACAGAGAGGGGATAAGCACGTGCTTTACGAAATGAGGAGGATGCGACATAGGGCTTGCCCACGTGCGGGGACAAGGCATGGCGCGCGCTAGAGCTTGGCGTCCACGTGTCCTGGCGCCTGCCACTTGGCGAACTCGATCTGCTGGGATTCAAATGCACAAACGTCAAATAAGGAGGGCTCCCTAGGCATCGGTCATTATAGACAAAATGCTCTCCACTCTACTGGCTACAAATTTTCTTTAGTGCTTAAGGTGAATAGGGTGTTGGTTTTCATGTTAATGACCTTCAAACATTGGTTTGTTAGAGCTGTGAAAATCAGTGGAAACTGAGGTCAAACCTTGTCAAACTATGTCAAACAACCTCAAACACTTGTCAACGTTTACACGACATGTCTTAAGTAATTATCTACAACTTCTATATTTGAAGCTAATCAATTTGATGCTTATTTCTTAATGAACATGCCTAGGTTTGAAGGAAATTGACTTGGAAAAATTCATATTTTCTTTGATTTTACTTAGGCTGTTACACTTGGTAATGCAAGGTGTTTGTTAAATACTCCTAGGATTTGGTCCTAAGTAACATCCCCACAACAAGCAAAACTCATACTAGATCATACATCTTACTCACAAGCTAAGAAAACTTTCATCACATGCAATCAAGAGTTGAAAAGCTAACCCAAACCAATTTAAATTACTTTAAGTTGGTTTAGCTACACACCCAAGTACTTCTTAATGATATAAGATTCTAGAACATAAGCTTATATTATTTCAAGCATAATATCACTCCACATCAAATAGCAAGCAATTCAAGATTTGATTCAAGTGATGAATGATTAATGATGCTTGGGATGATGCTTTCATGATGCATATGAGATTTATAAGCATGCTTAACACCAGGGGTGTTACACTTTCTATTGCTCTACCTGGTTTTGGGATTAATGTTATATATGATTTATGATCATGCTTTATTTATATTGTCAATGGATTCTTTATTGTTCATGATATGATTATTTTATTAATTGGAACATGGAGCTTAACATGAGAAAACAGTGCTACCACAAGAGTGGAATCGGACGCCCTTGGCCAATTAATTAGGAAAGCTAGTTTGAGATAATCCTTTCCTGAAAGGGGCAAGCAGGAAGGCGTCGCTGCGGAGTATAGTGGTGGCTGTAATTACTGCGATGGTATTACAGACCGTGGAAAAATGCCTATGATTCCTTCGTCCTGAAACCGTAGCGGATTTTCTCATGCTAGTAAAACTTTGGAAAGGCCTCGCAGTGTGCCCTCACCACCTCACCTTGGAAGTGTTTAAAGGTCCGATCAACCCGAGACGACAAAGGGAATACGTCTTATGCGTAAAGATGCAACCTTTGCAGAGTGTAAAACTGGTATATCGGTCATGTTCATGGTCAAGAGCGACACATGGATTAAATTTAACCTGTCATGCATTGCATTGTGGGATTTATTATTCATTATGATCAACTATTTAATTGGATTGGTATATGCTTATACTTAGTAATTGATAATAAAATTTAGACCAACTATTTAAAAGCAATGCTCAGCCTTAACCATTCTTCTTGGTAAACCTTCCACTACATTTTTTCCTACACTTGCTAAGCGATTATCGTATGTGAGCTTACCCTTGCTATAATCACACTAGGTCAAGAACAGGTACTGCAAGGTGAGGAGTATGAAATATGCTATGATGAGTTCAAAGAGGTCTAGCCAGTCGTCTCCCAGTCAACTATGGTTGTGTAGTATTGTTGTCGTCATAGGATGTATTTTATCTAACTGTTTTGTACAAAACCCTTATTAATTAATAAAGATGTGATATTGATTTTTGAACCATGAGTCATCATATATGTGACTTTATCCTAGCACACATTTGAGACGCGACCAGGTTTACCCTTAAATCTGGCTATGATAGTATCTTTCGTCAATTAGCTTGTTATGCCTGAGACAGACTTAGAAACAATTATCAAATTTATGTTTTGAGAACATTTGTCCAAGGAAGGCCACCAACATTGTTCATAAAATTGGAACGATTGGAATTGCCTTTCGGCAGAATTGATGTGGATGGATAGAGCTTTTCTCTATATGACTGAGACCAAGCAATATTAATCGAACACCACAATTGACAGTTTCATCGTGCAACAGTTCCAAATCAGATTACACATGTGAACCTAAATTCATGCATGTACATTTACAAATAAGATATGTTTAAGCAAAACTAGGCATTAGAACTCTTTGAAATAATTAAGCACATGACACCATAGACTCACTGTCGAGTAGCATTACAAAATACAAGTATATATAATACTCCTATATAAACTAGATAAGGCAGATAGAGAATTGAATAACTTATGTTCAGTGAATTATTTTGATCATCGGGCACACGTAATTTGGGCACGGGCAGGGCAGACCAGTGGCAAAGCGTGACCTAAAAATAAGGTATGGTGGATAACAACTGAAAATACAGTGGACATACATCTAATCCTCTTCGTCCTCATCAAGTTCATGTAATCATCCTCTTCCTCAGACTCTTACCACGAGCAAAAACACAAAGTTCACAAAATCACAAGCCTCAGGCCCTCAGCTCGCCAGTCGGCCTCGGTCCGAGGGGCGGCTAGGCGAGCTGCATTGCACACCGTTGGTCTGCTATCGCAGACCGCATGGGCCATGCCGTTGCGGACGTGGCGTGCAGACCGCAGAAGCGCCACCATGGGCACACTATGGGAGACTCAGACGAGGAGCCGTGCCGCACCCAAGCGGCAGCGGGAGGATGCTTGTGCCTGTGGAGGACGACGGGAATAGCTCTAGAGACGTGTCTGTGCATGCGTGGAGTGGGAGATTTTTGCGATTACGACAGCCACAGAACCGGCTTCACTCAAATTGATACAGAGCTGAGTGCTTCACCAGAACGGAGATAAGACATGCCCGAAGTCGCCCAAATGGACAAGCTCACGCCTTCAATCGTATTCATCTCCAATTTAGCCATAGCCTTCACCATTAGCGGTCGTTGCGACGGAGTCGTTCACGCTACACCGTAAATGGTGAAGCGTGAACGACTAATGGTGACGGCTCTGGCTAAATCGGAGATGAATACGATTGAAGGCATGAGCTTGTCCATTTGGGCAACTTCATGCGTGTATTGTCTCCGTTCTGACAAAGCACTCGGCGCTGTATCCCTTCACTCGGTTGTCTATAACCGCAAAAATCTCGTGGGGTGGAGGACTCGCGGTGAAACGCCGAAGGCGTGGAGGGCACAACTGAAACCCTAGAGAATTGCTCTTTTCCTACTTTGTTGGGCCTGGCTGAGGTATGGCATAGGCCATATCCAGCCATAACTGGCGCTCCGCCCCTGGGCCATACAAGGGTAATATACATGCTACATATATTAAGACAATCATGGGAATCACAAGGTTAAAGCACTTGATCCATATATAGATCGTATTTTGTGGAATGAAATATGTAGTAGTTGTTGAGCAACGGTTCGAGTAGTAGTTGAGAAAATCCATTAGAGCACTTTAGGCTGTCTCCAGCAACGTCCTCTATATCCATCATCTATATCTGTTCTTTACAGTCTCCTCTAAAAGATTATATCATATATATCTTCTTCCTCTCCAACAACGTCCTCTAAATTATGTCCTCTATACTCAAATACCTATATTAGAGATATTTTTTTTGTACATACATATTTGTTATACTCTAAAATGTATTGTACATATTTTAGTTTTGCTAAACTGATTATTTAAAGTATTGAAATGGATAGAGGACCGTTTAGAGAAACTCTATATATAGAGAATCTAACAGCGTCCTCTAAATTTAGAGGACCGTTTAGAGGACACTCCTGGAGAGCGTAGAGGACCATTTGATACTCTATATTTAGTGTAGAGGACCCCTTAGAGTTCCTTGTTGGAGGCAGCCTTATAGATGGAAACAGCCAAACAGGCCAGCCAGTGAAAGGTCTTCCCAAGAGGCCATTATCTAGTGTATGCATATATAGGTCATATTTATAAGGAACAAACTTATTTGTATTTGATTTAATAAAAATAATATATTGCATACTGAATAAATTTAACACCATGAAGCAGTAATAGACGTATGTCGGTCTTTGTACTTTGAGCTTCCAGGTTCTCATTTTTATTTCTTTCTTTTTCATGTGTGATGGCTGTGTATACACTACCGGACTCAGCTTCTTTGCCGAGTGTCGCAGACACTCAGCAAAGACTATTTTACACTCGGCAAAGGCTTTGCCGAGTGTTACACTCGGCAAAGAACGCTCGGCGAACTGTACATCGGCAACAGCCTCTTTGCCGAGTACTTTTTGTCGGGCACTCGACAAAGATTTTGCCGAGTGCCGTTTGACACTCGGCAAAGAAAAGTCACCGTCACAGCGCCAAGTGACGGTGACGGATCCTTTGCCGAGTGTCTTCCTTGGCACTCGGCAAAGAGGATAATTTTGCCGAGTGTCTGCTCTAGCGGCCCTCGGCAAAGACGGGTCCAGTGGGCCCCACCGCCAGTCCCTGTGCCGAGAGCTCTCGTAGGCACTCGGCAAAGGAGGCTTCTTTGCCGAGTGTCTAGTGGACAGGCACTCGACAAAGAGTCCTCCAGTGGGCCCCTTTGCCAGTCCCTTTGCCGAGTGTCTTGGCAACAGCACTCGGCAAAGATGGCTTTGCCGGTTCCCAGGTTTCCTTCTTTGCCGAGTGCCATGGTCAGCACTCGGCAAAGATGGCTTTACCGGTTCCCAGGTTTCCCTCTTTGCCGAGTGTCATGGTCATAGCACTCGGCAAAGCGACCCTTTGCCGAGTGTAACACTCGGCAAAGTGACCAGGATGTCCCTTTTTTATTTGTTTTTGCTGTTCCATCCAAACAAACAAAAGATATATATATCATTCACATCACATTATATATCAATCACATCACAGAATGAACACATTTATCATCAACACCATATATCACAAAGTCTCACTAATATAAGTCTCACAAATATAAGTTAGGATCATCACAAAACAGATATAAGTCTGGATCATCACTAACATCACCAAGTATCTCACAAGACCAAGTCTAGCCAAACATCACCAACACTCACAAGACCAAGTCTGGATCATCAACGAGGTGGGCATCTGGACTGGTTCGGCGAAGGGCTGGACGAAGCATGAGGGTTGTTCGACGCCGCCGATTGACCCTGCATAGAGAAGAGATTGTATGTGTGAGAACATATGAATATATATCATGCAGTACTAAATTTTTTGATACTCACAGGAGTAGTGAACTCTGCAGGGTTAGTTGCAGGGAACAACGGAGGTGGTGGAGCATGACCCTGTGCGGCGCCAAGGCTCTGCATGTACGCAAACATCTCCGCCATCCTCTTCTCCAGCTCCTCACGTTGCCTCCTCTCATCATCTAGCTGAGTCTGTAATATTTCGCCCTAATGTTACGATAATGCAAAGAGAAGATATATAATAATCAATGAACGATGAATAGATAAGGAATAACCTGGAGTTGCTGGATACGATGCTGTGAGCTGTCCTGCCGAGGTCGTATGGCTGGGCTCGCGCTCGTGCTCCTTGCTCGCACTTGAGAGAGAGTGGGAGTGGAGGACGAGTCGATTGCCCCGTCGGCAATCCAGTACCGCCCATGCCTCTTGCCTCCTCCGACCCTCATGAGGACATCTCCGTCGATGTCCTTGGTCCTCGGATCGTAATCTGGCCCATGGACCTCCTTGGCCATGGCGATGTACTCACTGAGTCGGCTGTGGATGGCGGGGTTGGTGTACGCCTCGGGCCCGTCATCCGGGTTGTAGGTGACGTCGGACGTCGCCTTCCCCTTGTGGGCCATGGCATATGCCGAGAACGTGGAGCAAGGCGCGCCACCATGTGCCGCCGACTGCGAGAAAACCAACGAGATGGTTAGAAATCATGTCTAATCGAAAGTTATATACCTAAATAAAAAAGAGCGCGCACCCATGTTTCCGCGTATTTGCCCAGGCTGCGGTTGCCTTGATGGTGGGAGGGACCTTGCATCAGCAAACGCCGTTCCCGGCTAGCGTTGTGCGCCTCGTCCCACTCAGCCGAGCACCACCTCTGCACCATCTGCTCCCAGCACTCAGGATGCGCGGCGCACCAATGAGGAATCATCTAAAAAAAATATAAGTACACCGCATATCAGAAGATAAAAATAAGCATATTTAGTACCAATAATAAAGTTTTGTATTTACCTGCAAGTACTGGTCCGGAGTCAACGACATGGTTCGGGCGTCCTTCTTGTTCACCTTCTCCCCAAGGACGGAGCCGTGGTAAGTGACGATGGCCTGGATGCGCGCCTCGTAGTGCATGTCCACGACGAGCTTCTTACAGCACGTCGTAGACACCACATCCGCCCTGGCCTCGTATCCAGCATCGCACCTGAAGAAATCCTACATACAAATACGATGTATCCATACAT
The DNA here is from genome assembly GCF_902167145.1 of Zea mays. NCBI lineage: Eukaryota > Viridiplantae > Streptophyta > Magnoliopsida > Poales > Poaceae > Zea > Zea mays. The sequence continues at coordinate 131,087,869 of NC_050100.1, read as the reverse complement.
TATTTCAAGAATATGCAACAAATGCGACTTATTAAACAATATAGTGCGAGGAAGACTTACCCACAGCTCTTGCTTCACCCGCTCCGCCTTGTTGTTGAATTGTCTGCCGTCCCGATCTACTGCATCGGGGGCGACGGCGTAGTGGTCGAAGGTGTATGCTGGGCTCGTCACTCCGGCGTACTCGACAAGTCCAGGGAAGTGTTCCCGGCATAGAAGGCCGATGATGCCATTGGGGTTGCGGCCGTGACCCCCTGCAGTCTCCAAAACCATCCAAGACCTGTCCAAGTGATTAAGATGAAGTATTAGTTTCTATTATTAATTTGAACATATAATATGAAAAAGCAGCAACAACATCTAAAGTTACCTACCTCTCTCCATCGGGTCGTATCAGCGGACGTCTGTCACGAAGTATGGGTCGCTTAGGGAGGCTCGCGGGACCTCGCAGGTAGATACTCCTCGAACCTGAGGAGCCAGAACCTGAGACGTCCTGCTGAGCGGCGTCGTCGTCGTCGTCCTGCTGCGCCGCATCGTCGTCGTCCTGCTGTGCCGCATCGACAGCGGCTTGCTGCTCCACCTACTGCTGTACGGCGTCGTCCTGCTGCGCCTCCTCCTCCGTCCTACGGGTGCTCCTCCTCCCCCTCCTCGTCCTCGTCCCACCGCCCACCATCTTTGTCCAACAACCTGCAATTAAGAGTAAACAATTAAGCACAGATAAAAAAATATGTATTTAGAAACATATGCAAAATAAATGAAATATAGCATTACATCGATTAAAAATAATCTTCATATGTGTCCGGGTTAGCCGGATCATAAGTGTCATCATCACTATCAACCATTTCATAGTCAACACCATCTGAAGGCGCAATTTCGTCATTGGCATTGCCTTCAAGCATTTCTAAGTCATTCTCATTTTGCACCTCATCCTCCTCATCAACAACCATTTCATCAACAACCATTTCAATATCTACTTCCATTCCGATCACTTCGGTTAAGTCTATCTCAAATCGCCCTTCGAGCCCATCTTCTTGGAAGAACTCTCCGTCATATGTGTCCGGGTCTAAGTTATAATCTTCATCGTTTGGAACAGGTAATTTAGCGTGCGGTGATACCTTATACACAACATCCCAACCCTTAAGATGTTGTTTCGTTTGGCACGCATATGGAAGATAATACACTTGTGTGGCCTGTTGGGCCACAATATAGACATCGTCTCCTGGTAAGGTGGAATCCTGTCGAATTTCGACTAGCCCAAGATTAGAATGTGTCCGTCTCGTAACTTCAGGGTCAAACCAATGACATTTGAATATCACTGGAGTAAGAGGTTTGGAACCATAAAAATTGAGTTCATATATTTCTTCAATTCTTCCATAATACTCGACCTCGTCAAGCCCGGGCGTAAAGACTCCAGAACACGTGGTTTTTCGATTGGGCCGACTTTGGTCGTAGCTTGTTGTGCGAAAACGGTATCCATTGACGTCATACCCAGAAAATTTTCTGACCCTATAGGCAAAGCCATTGGCTACTTGTCTCAACTCGGCACTCATAGACGGCTCTCTTTGGCCCTGCAAGTTCAAACACGCTAGATTGTTATATTATTCGCACGTAAGAGCAACTTCAAATGACAAACTAAGCACGTACCTTACGTTTAAACTAGGAAATGAAATCGGGCAATCCATTTCCCGCACCCTTTCCAAGAAGGGTATCATATTCCTGTGGAGTTGGGTCCCTTGATCGACGTCAGAATTCATGAAGAAATTGCTCCATGTATGGCGTCACCTCTTAAAGGTTGGTCAATACATATAGCATGATATGGCGCCACTCTTCATGTCTCAGGGTCTTGGTGGTCGAACCACTTGCGCTTCCGAGTTGCCCTCGAAAAATGCTGAGGTTCGATTCATTGTCGCCATCATTGTAACGAGGGGGTGGATTATGCACGCTCGATAGTTTGTCACCATAGTAAGTTGTTGTGAAGTTTGACACCTCCTCCAGTATGTATGCCTCTGCAATGGAAGCCTCGATTTTGCATTTATTTCTACATTTCTTTCGGATAGTCTTTAGACATCTCTCGATTGGATAGCACCAACGTCCCTGCACGGGCCCCCCCATTCGTGCTTCATACGGGAGATGAAGAATCAAATGCTGCATCGGATTGAAGAAGCCGGGTGGAAAGATCTTCTCCAGCTTACACAGTAACACGGGTGCCATCCTTTCCAAGTCTGCAATCATGGTCCGAGCTAACTCTTTTGCACAAAGCTGGCGGAAGAAATAGCTCAACTCTGCAAGTGCTAGCCAGACATGCTCAGGGACATAGCCTCGAACCATCGCCAGAAGAATTCGTTCAATCCATATGTGGAAGTCATGACTCTTCATCCCTAAGACTCGCAGAGTAGATAAGTTCACCCCCCTACTAAGGTTAGCTGCATACCCATCAGGGAACATTAACATCTTGATCCATTGTAGTACTTCCTTCCTCTGGGCCCTGCTCAGGACGAAATCGGCCTTAGGCCTTCTCCATGTCTTACCACCACTAGGCGACTTCATCTCTTGGTTTGGTCTATCACATAACTCTGCCAGATCCACTCTTGCCTTTACGTTATCCTTTGACTTATCAGGAATCTCCATAATTGTTGCCCAAAGTGCCTCGGCGACATTCTTTTCAGTGTGCATCACGTCAATGTTGTGTGGAAGGAGCAGGTCATCATAATAGGGGAGCCGAGTCAAGCCCGACTTATGTGTCCACATATGTTGCTCACCATATCCCACAAAACCACCTTCTGGGTTGGCCACGAGACCATCTACCTGTTCGCGAACTTCGGCACCAGTCATCATTGCAGGTGGGCGGTCTGTCACCACGACACCTTTCGTAAAGTTCTTGATGTCTAGTCGGAATGCATGGTCAGGAGGGAGAAATTGTCGATGTTTATCGAATGACGAATATTTGCCACCCTTCTTCAACCAAATGAACCTAAGAGCTTCCTTGCAAACTGGGCATGGGAACTTACCGTGAACACACCAGGCACAAAATAGCCCATACGCCGAAAAGTCATGCATGGAGTACTGGTACCAAACATGCATTTTGAAGTTTGTCTTCGTAGCTCGGTCGTACGTCCATACCCCTTCCTCCCAAGCACGGACCAATTCATCAATCAAAGGCTCCATGTACACGCCCATTTTATTCCCCGGGTGTCCAGGAATTATCAACGACACGAATATGTTCTGTCTTTGAAAGCATACGCCGGGGGGGGGAGATTGATGGGGATAACGAACACGGGCCAACATGTGTATGGGGCAGCGATCATTCCATAGGGATTGAACCCATCTGTGGCCAGCGCAACACGAACATTACGAGCCTCTTTGGCTTTCTCATGGTTAATGGCATCAAAGTGGGTCCATGCTTCACCATCGGATGTGTGAACCATCTTGTCAGGATTGTATCGTTTGCCTTTTTGTGCCATGTCATCTATTTCGCGGATTCCTCTGTCATGTATAGACGCTGGATCCTCGGTATGAACGGAAGGTGGCGTAGGATTGTCACGGGGATGTCGACCTGCCTCTTCTGTCCATCACCAGAGTCTACCTCCATGAACCTAGACGATTTACACTTCGGACAGTACTTTGCCTCAGTGTGTTCTTTCCTAAATAGGACGCAGCCCTTCGGACAAGCATGTATCTGCTCATACGTCATCTTGAGTGCACGAAGGAGTTTCTGTGCCTCATACATGCTCTTTGGCAGAACGTGATCCTCCGGAAGCAGGCTGCCAATAACTGTCAACAAACCATCGAAGGCGTCTCGACTCATGCTATACTGCGACTTGAACGCCATTATATGCCCAATGGCATCCAGTTGAGAAACCTTTGTCTTGCCGTGAAGGGGTTTCTGTGCCGCGTCAAACATGTCGTAGAATGCCTTTGCGGTCGCCTCTGGCTCGTCCTCCGTACGTCCTTCGGCGAACTGTGCCTCGTGATAGTCGTTCAACATGTCTGCTACCCCGGCATCAGCATCATAATCCTCGACGTGTTGTCTCACCACCTCCTCTCTCGTGCGATGCGCTTCACCATGGAAGATCCACCGAGTATAGTCCGGCGTAAATCCATTCTTCCAAATATGTTCTACCATGGCCTTCTTTGGTTTTCTTTTCCGGTTGTCACATTTGCTGCACGGACAAGGGACTAGGCTAGCTCCTTTAGCAGCTTCGCCATATGCCCGTTCCACGAAAGCATCGGTCTTCCTAATCCATTCTGGGGTGACATCATTACGTCGAACGCGGCCCGTGTACATCCACTCACGGTCCTCCATCCTCTAACATATATAACCGAGTATAGTTTAATATAGACATGTAATGCATGTACACTACGTTCCTACCTTCTAATAGGTGATGATAGGTCCTAATCCCACCCGCGGTTGCGTAGATGGAGTTAGTTTCCATGCTCTACTTCGATCCGAGATAGAATTTCGGCAGCACCTCCCCGCTGTTCTTCGGATACACGTCCTGGCAGGGAGAATGTACTGTCCGGAGAACAACAGGGAGGTGACGCCGAAACTCTATCTCGGACCAGAGTAGAGCATGAAACTAACACCATCTACGCAACCGCAGGCTATCCAAAAAACGTGGACAATTCGAAACTGATACATTTGTAGATATGCAAAGATCTGCATATCTACACCGTATCTCTTTCGAACGGGAGACGCCTAACAGGGTTACGTGATCTACGACCATGATGCGGATGTAGAGGTTATACCTAGGGTGGCGGTGGAGTCAGGCTAGTGGGGCTGTGGCGGGTCGGTGCAGTGGCGACGCGAGGCAGACCCGCAGCGGCTAGGAAGACCTCTGCAAAAAAATAAACAAGTCTGTCAACAAAAAATTCGGCAGCACCTCCCCTGCACGGGGAGGTTTCCAAAACCTGCAAATAAAAGTAACAGCACTATGGCTGACATTCACACGTATACCAGGAGCACATAAAAGCTTTGATAATACCGTTGAAGGCGACAAAGCATTTATGGGCATATGTTTTGAGCACATAAAAGCTTTGATAATACAAGAACATATATACTAACGAAAAAACATATGTTTTTGCTCGGTCATTTCACGGTAAGGGTTGAAGATAATTCAGTATCAATCGTTGGGTGAAGCTTCACCTAGGGTTTCTAGAATCCATCACATAAATCATTTTAACATATATATTTTATTATTATATGTGAGTTTCTCTTTTATTGGACCTTGAATTGACATGCTAAGAGAAATTGGCTCATAAATTTGTATAATACTTATCTAGGACTATTAAAAAACATATGTTTATACCGTGGAGGCGCGGCAGCGTCGAGGCCGAGGGCGAGGGCGGCCGTGGGCCGCGGCGGCGTCGGGGCCGAGGTCGAGGGCGGCCGTGGGCCGCGGCGGCGTGGGGAGGCGTACGCGGCGGCGTGGGGCGGCGTGCGCGGGCGCGGCGGCCGAGGATGCCGGCGGCATGGGGGCAGGGCTGCGGCGGCAGGGGCGCGGCGGCGTTGGCCGCGACGTCGTCGGACGCGGCGGCGTGGAGAGGGCAGCGGTGGCGGCGTGGAGAGGGCAGCGGCGACGTCGTCGGACGCGGTGGCGTTGGACACGGAGTGAGAGAGAGAGTGAGAAAGGAAGAAGTTACCAGGCGCTATTTACACGTTCTTTGCCGAGTGTCCGCGATCTGGCACTCGGCAAAGATTTTTTAAAAATATTAAAATATTCTTTGCCGAGTGCCAGATCGCCGGCACTCGGCAAAGTGTTCTTTGCCGAGTGCCAGCTGGATGCCACTCGGCAAAGAATCTTTTACAATCCTTTGCCGAGTGTCGCCACGCTGGCACTCGGCAAAGCATGCTTTGCCGAGTGCCATCTTTGGACACTCGGCAAATTACTTTTTTATTTTTTTTATTTTCCCTACCAAATTTTTTGTGGTATGTTCCTACACTATATAGACCTACATGTACCATTTTGAGATAATTAGAACAGTGTTTTCTATAGCTAATACATTTAGTTTTTTTATTTGAATTTCTTCGAAAAACTCACATTTGAACTGCAGGTCTCTCGAAACTTGGAAAACTGTGCATGTAAAAATAATATTCATTCTACTTAGCACAAGTTACGACCAATTTCAGGATCGGACCGGAAACTTCGAGCACCATGCTAACTCAACATGGCTGTGAACTTGCCACACAACTGTTTAAAAAAATTATAAAACACAAACAAACTTAGAAAATCATGAAACTTGTACACATGTCATGATATCATATGTAGAGTCTGTGATAAAAAACTTAGAATGTTTGGAGAAAGTTGTGAGACATTATGTGTAGAAACCTAAGAGAACCACACATGAAATCATAGAGTTTCAATGTGGATCTCTTAGATTTGTACACATAGTGCGTTACAGCTTTCTCGAAACTTTTTCAAATTTTTATCACAGCCTCTACATTTGATATCATGACACGTGGACAGGTTTTATGATTTTCTGACTTTGTTTCTGTTTTATACAATTTTTTAAACACCTGGATGGCAAGTTTACGGTCATGTTGAGTGAGCATGGTGCTCGAAGTTTCCGGTCCGCTCCTGAAATCGGTCATAACTTGTGCTAAGTAGTATGAATATCATTTTTGCATGCACGGTTTTCGAAGTTTCGAGTGACCTGCAGTTCAAATCTGAATTTTCCGAAGAAATTCAAATAAACAAACTAAATGTACTAGCTATAGAAAACACTGTTATAATTGTCCTAAAATGGTACATGTAGGTCTACATAGTGTAGGAACATACCACAAAAACTTTGGTGACAAAAATAAAAAAAATAAAAATATGTTTTGCCGAGTGTCTACATAGGACACTCGGCAAAGACTCTCTTTGCCGAGTGCTAGATATCTGACACTCGGCAAAGACTGACGGCCGTCAGTTGTAGACGGCGCTAACGGCCCTTTGCCGAGAGCCGTATTTGCCGAGTGCTTGACGCTCGGCAAAGCAGTCTTTGCCGAGTGCTTGGCTGTGCCGAGTGTCCTGCACTCGGTAAATAAGCTATTTACCGAGCGCAGGAATTTGCCGAGTGCGGCTCTCGGCAAACTAGGCTTTGCCGAGTGCCCGATAAAAAACACTCGGCAAAGAGCCGAATTCCGGTAGTGATATTACCTTTAAAAAACTGGAAATTAATTTTTAATAAATGTTACATCATATAAACAATTGTGGTATAATCATAACGAATTTCTTATTGAAATTTATTTGTCTTTTTTATTTCATCTTGTTTTTTTATCATAATACTCAAATCCAGAAGGTACTGGAACTGGATAGACCCAATGATTTGGGCCACCAAGTTAACCTTAGCCCAATTGGAGCTGAGCTGCCCAGACCAAACATAGCCTGCGGCCAGTATGCAACTTGGAAGAGGTTAGCTCAAACCGTATGGGAATTTGGCCTTCAGCAAACTGGTGCGCAATTGGAAACTTCGTAAACATTTTTTTGCGTACCCCCCTCCATCAACATGTAACAAACATATTTGTCCAGAAAATTTATTTTTAACTCTTAATTTATCTTACAGTATATAACCAAAATGTTAAAGAATAATCAATGTCATCTCAGAGATATTTTAAATACAAGTTTATTTAAGCAAGTTTTATGCATAATAAAGCCTGCATATAATTTGACCAATTGTCGTTCTTTTCTTCCGTGTAAGTAGTGTAAGTACTGGGTAGTCTCTCATGACTAGCCGGCTAGCCGCTTGTATCAATACTAGGTGTGTGTCCGTGCGTTGCGACGGAAGTTAAAAATTAGTATAAAACATAGATACGGAACGACAAACATCAATATGATAGTTAGGTGATCATGCGTCGCTACGATTTCACTGAGGTCGTCAGGTCACCCGCAACAAGATGATCATGTATTCCTAGATATGGTTGCTTCATATCACTTCGTTTACCAATGCAAATAAATTTCTAGCCATCCTCATCAACATACCCATTCATATGAACTCCATAAAGTAAATAAATTAAAAGCATGAAAGGGCAACTTAAACAGGTGTCAACTTTTGTGCTAAACTTTTGATGATTTACGTGTAATAGACAACAATTGGTGTGGCCTTTAATTATGAAACTATGTGTAATGGGAAAACACTTCCTGTAATGGTCAAAGCAACTTATAGCTACAGTAATGGTCGAAGCAACTTATAGCTACAGATAGAATTAGCCCTTATATGTTTATCTAAAAAACTAACATATCTAATGGCAATATTGTTTCTGTCAAGAATCCATCAACAACTATTCTTCCAATACACATTCTTTGCACCACAAAATCAGGATAAATTGCCAGAAAGACATTCTCATTGCAAAAGGCATCAGGTTCTTTGCTACTTCCAACACATTCTTACACCAATTCATTACAATATATTTTAATATAATTCCAAAAAAAAGGGTCAGAAAACACACAATGAATAAGTTCGTTTTTCACATGAGCTCCTCCATCTTCAGTTCTAGGAAATTCTTCCCCTCATTTTTCACATCAGCTCATCCATCTTCCTTCTAGGTCATTCTTCCTCCTCCAAGCGCTAAATCTTTGGCAAGGTCTCTCATAAGACTCAATGCTAGTGTGTTATGCCATATGAAAATAGTACGGGTATCTGGAAATTTTCGCCGAAGGTCCTGCACAGAAATTATGAAGAGTTTCAGTATATCTGAAACAAAGAAGCGATATTAACGAGGATGGCACAACATTACAACTATAACTGGTATAGGAACCGTCATTCCAAACTATTCACTTAGCCTACCTTGAAACATTGTGGTCCCGGTTTTCTGAGAGCTAATCATTAGTCTTAGTAATGCAAGGAACTAAAGCTAACCCAAGGTGAAAAAGGATGTGACATCACAGAGATGCCTCTTGCACAACAAGATTGATTTCTATGGATACAAATGGTTCACAACAGATTGATTGTATTTTACAATAACATCTTGCACAATAATTTTGAAACAGAGGGAGGGGGAACAAAGCACTTACCGTAGTTGAGATGAGCAACATGACCCATAGCATCAATGCCTTCTGCATGCATCTTAACAGAATGAAAAATACCATATTAACAAATAGCTCTAGAAATGTGAGCCCCCAAATCTAGTACCACTAAATAAAAAACTATTGAATTCCAGTTGAAAAAACATCAGCAAGCTTCTATTCAGTTACATGAAAATTAAAGGGATTAACAGATCAAGAATAAACATCAATAGTGCGGCCTTTCTGATTTAAGCAGTCTTCATAAGTAAGCTCCCAATACAAACAATAATTCTGAACACCATAGAAAGCAACCATTGAACACATAAGAAAAATGGGTGGTAGCCCAAATCCCAAGTTTACTTTGATTTTGGAAATCCATTATCGTAAGCCTTTTGAAATTCACTCTCAACCTAAAATGGGGTTTTAAAATGGAAAACTAAGTCATTTTTAGGCTTTAGAATTTACAAAGAGCATACATGACACAATAGGAAATTAATTTAAATGCCACTTGCATCCAGTTCTAAAAATTGTAAATAAATCACAAGAAAATGTGATTTTATTTCACAATTATGATATTATACTTTGAAGAGAGCATGACAGAAGTGGAAGGACTCACCTGAAGAGCCATTACTCTCGTGGTAAACTGTGTCATAGGATGTGCATCTACTGGGATATCATCTATTGTCTATATACATGAGCTGCAACTGCAACCATATCAAGTATCAGCTGCTAGAGAGCAAAGTGGCAAGATAGAACATATAAACTTAACACAATCATACTAACAGAAACATATAGAGCTCTCTATGATCTGTGACTACCATTGAATTTGATAACAGGGAGACAATTGCATCGATTTGTTCAGATAAATTATAGATTTTATTGGTCAAAACAATAACACAAGTAGCCAGCAGTGTGCTTAAAATACATGTGACAGTTGAAAGCGCAAACAATTCCTTTGATAGTGCATTAACTTGCCCTTTGGCTGGGACCTGAAACAAGGGGAAATCACATGCATAAATATGTGAATTTTAGAACAGGGAGACAATTGCATCAATTTGTTCAGATAAATTATAGATTTTATTGGTCAAAACAATAACACAAGTAGCCATCAGTGTGCTCAGAATACCTGTGACACTTGAAAGCGCAAACAATTCCTTTGATAGTGCATTAACTTGCTCTTTGGCTGGGACCTGAAACAATGGAAAAAAATCACATGGATAAACCTTATAGAAATAGGATGAGTAGTACTTTCCTAGTTTTACGGAGATCATATGCTAGAGAGCGAAGTTTCTGCCTTGAAGTTTTCAGTTTGCTTCTTTTCTCCTGAGTACTGGTCAAAGAATGTTGTCCAGCTGACTTCTGAGAACGCCTACTACTCGAATGTCAGCTAGATTTTTGTGACGAGCTTCTAGAAGTAGGATTTTTTAGCTTATGAACCAGAACTTCTGTTAGCATGGTCATCTTATAGAAATGGTACATTTCATTTTATTACAGCTATCATATGGTGTTAATACTTCACAGTTGTGTGTGGCATTGCAACACACGTCCCAATACCATTTTATGCATTCGAGAAAAAAATATTTACTACTCACCATTATGTAATCTGCATTTTCTGTCCAAGATTCACTCACATCCGTAGGATAGCTTGAGAGAACTCTTATAAAAAGGTTATAAACTCCTAAAATAAAAAGCAACATTAACATAGTTTACACTCATTAGATTGTATTGACAAAGAAAGAGCACCTTCAGATTTCCAATAACATTATGAGTCTATGGATCATCGTAGAGCGGTGTGACATTACTAAATATTTTGCAGCTTCATAATCAAAATGAAAGGAAAGAACATGTGACTAAACGATGAAAGGGTGAGGAACAAATGGACAAAAAATCATAGAAAGCTCCCTTCCAAGCCTTGATTTATGACAAAGCACACCTAAAGTTAACTAAGAGCACGTCCTAATCTCGGCCACTGGCGCTGCCACACTGTGCTGGCTTACATGAAGCTAGTGTCGATGATTCATTATCAAGGAGAGGGAAAAATGTTTTAACAAATAACTACAAACATACCTGAAAAAGACGGGCCAAGCAGAGTAGTGTGGTACCATCATCTAGAATCTCAAATGTTGAGAACAGGTAAATGGTAACAGAAAATATACAAGTAATCAGATTCATGGGTTAATGGTAACGGAAGGGGAAGAACAGGTATAAATGATACTTAACAGGAAGACTTTGTAGCATTTTGAGCTCATCTCATTTGGTACCAAGAACAAGTTAAGCTTCGACGACATGAAAACACACAGCAGAAAGGTTCAAATGGTAAGCGAATATACCTCATGAGTAAAATCAAGGAAAAAGAGTGAGCATACTTGCTGGCCATATAGGATAATGCTAGAGAGTATAATAGAGATGGACTGAATGGGTACCGTAAGCCCATGGCAATCTTACGCAGACCACTTCATCAAGTGGCTCTCTGACACCTTTGCCATCATCCTTAAGTAGACACTTGAAATTAATTGACAACATATGATATATGTACCTTGAATGCACTCGTGTTAGCTTCAGACAAAGTTGTTGATGAGGCTTCGCTCGCCGGCGATGTCTAAGATCTTCAAAATCTCCGCGACCTGGATCACGATGTGGAAGGAAAAGTTGCGCGTAAACAGCTAGCTACAAAAAATAAAAAACCTAGTATTAAGAAGCTAAAAAAATTGGCAGTTCATGCACACATGTTCAGCCACGCATGGTGTACTAATCGACCCATGTAGATAAATTATGTGCTATTGTTTGTGAATAGCATAATAAATCTAATGAAACGATCATGAGCATGATTGTACTTATTAAAATAAATCTAATGAAATGATCTACGCAACACTGTACTTATTAGAATTAATCTTATGAAAACATCCACGCAACATTGTACCAATGAGATGCAGTAGGTCGACGTACCTGGCTGTAGTATTCCTGGGACCACGCGCGAGAAGGATGGGGGTTCATCTGCTTGCCCACGCTTTTCATTTCATCGGTCCGATGATGCTGTCGATGGAAACCTTGCGTCGGAGCATGGATGGAATGTTATCCCGTGTCCAAAAATCGTCGGTCTTCCATGGAGAGCAGATCGGTTATGGGGGGAGTGGATCGCGCTGCCTTCCATCGGTTGGGCGCACTGTGGGCGGGATTGGCGTGCCCGGCCGTGGATCGCGTCGAGGAGGAGACCGCGGCCCCACTCGCTATATATGTACTAATCAGAGGATGCTTCAAACTCCAATACTATATTGCTACACTGTAATAGATTGAAAGAAAGTAGATTATTGTTGTCCTGGTGATCAAGGTTAGTTTTGCATTCCAATCATAGCAAATCTTTATGGAGCGTTTATGTCTTTCGTTTCAAATTACATTCGTTCCTGAAAGACCATTGCGGACAACCCCTCAAATCAGTTCCATGTCCGCAATTTCTGCATTTCATTAGGTACGATGGAACTACATGTGTTGTGGAACATCTATATAAAAAAAGGCAAGTAGATTGGAAAGTCGAAAGATCTGCTCGTTGTCACTTTTTGATGTCGTACCACACAGACAATCAAAGCTAGGTATATATACAGAGAGAAACGAACCAACAATTCTTGTGCCTCCATAATACATCGTCATATGAACACATCAGGATAAACGCCTTCCCCAAAGACATATCTCTGCATAGTTCCAAATGGTACCTAGAAGTTGAAAATGAGAAAAGAAACACAGGAACGAGAAAAAGGAAGTACCTGGGTGTCCAGGCGCGCCATGGCCTTGAGCAGGTAGTCGGCGCCCCAGCGTACGACCTCCCTGACATGCTGCAACTCCGATTTCATGAGGCCGCTGAACTCCACCACGCTCCATACATGCCAGCATCCAACATCGTCATGCTGAACGCCATCGAGAATCCACTCGTCGCGGTGCAGCCCCTCGCCGCTGCCTGCCTGGGAGCTCGATCGCTCCTCCATCGCACCATGGGCGGGATTGGTGTGCTCAGTCATGGATCGCGCCGAGGAGGAGACCGCGACCTCAGTATTCCATAGCGCGCAGATCGGTGAGCATCTTGGTTTCGAACTTGGTGAGCATCTTCCTCCCCCGTCGGCGGAGGGAGACCTCCGCTCGCTCTCGGCAGCGGCAACCTGGCGGGTTGGGATCTGAGGAAGAGGACCGAAGCGGTCTGGCCGACGGTAGACGGGTGGCTTCTCGAGCGTAGGCGCCAGGGTGGGCAACTGGCCATGACTGGCATGAGGATGTAGATCTTGCCCTTCTACTGCTCGGCACTCGGCCTAGAGATCGAGCGCCGACACGGGGGCGAGGGCCACGGCCGACGCGTCGGCCGCTAGCGCAAGCGAATGGGATGGGGATGGTGGGGTAGCGTCGATCAACAACACACGAGAATGGAGTGAGGATGGGGACGGGGCGCGACTACGAGATGCGGTGCAGAGATGGGGTGGATGTGGATCGGCCGGGGCGCGACTACAAGATGCGGGATATGCCCTTGCGGTAGGGGCGCGGTTGGTGGGCGAAATGCGGCGATTTGTGGGCGGCGATTTCCATGGAACACGCGGACCTTCCATGATGGAGGCCGAGAGAGGAGAGCGGGGGCGTGGATGCTCTGGCGGCGAAATGGAGCGCAATCTGTGGGGTTGGCGGCGGATAGCAGAGAGCGGGAGCGCGGCTGCCATGGATGGAAGGGGGCGGTAGGGGCGCGGCTGGTGGTCGATTTGCGGCTGACAGAGCGCGATTTGTGAGCAGCGAGAGATCCAGCAAAGAGGGCGCGGCTGCCATGGATGGAAGGGGCGGTAGGGGCGCGGCTGGTGGGCGAAATGCGGCGATTTGTGGCGTCGATTTCCATGGAACACGCAGACCTTCCATGATGGCGGCCGAGAGAGGAGATCGAGGGCGTGGATGCTCTGGCGGTGAAATGGAGCGCAATCTGTGGGGCTGGCGGCGGATAGCAGAGAGCGGGGTCGCGAGAGAGAGGGCGACTCCAGACGGCAGAACCGTGCACCAAAGTTTGTGTACGTCTACACTAACGTCTTATAGAGTAGTAGAGATAAACAGGCACTATCAATGCTTGTCCACTGAGTAAAAAAGAAAGGTGTTGTTTGTTGTAAGACACACTCACACAATCCTTTTGTATTGACTAGTAAGGTACTCTACGACAAATTTAAAATACAATGAAGTAAAAAAAATCTGGCACGACTGATGGGGATAACGAGGGGATCGGAGCAAAAAATCATGAGTCGTGACAGGGTATTTTCACATATTCCACTAATGTTATTGTCAGCTGAAGTAACAATTTCTGTTTGGTTAAGAACCTTTACAGATTATCGCCTAAAATTTTACATTGAAAATATTAGGTCTAAAATTGTTGTGCAAACACATCATCTTTGTTAGGGAACAGAAAAACTCGCGTTTGTTGTATATTGCCCGCGTGAAAAGAACAATTTTGCTCGTTAGGGAACATGTCAGTTACTATGAAAATGATGTTGTGCTATGAAAATTCAGTGACACCAACAGATAAAAAATGTAGGTATAATTTATAATTATGGTCATGAAAATATTTCATCATAATCGAACATATAGAAGCCTAGACAATTCAATTTTATATTTGAGATGATAGTACGCCGGCTGCATCAGCCTGCTCGTGTCCAGCACCACACCGTCGCACACACCTAGGCTGTTGCACTCACCTGGGATGACAATTTAACCCACAAATCCGAAATTCTATGAGTACCTGATCTGATGGGTGCAGATATGTACAGGTCAAGATTTTAACCCACGAGTGCAACTCGTACCCGACCCGAAGTTTCGTGGGTGTGGATGTGAGTTTCTATTTCAACCCACAGGTGACCTGCACCGACCCGAAATTTGTTTATTCGTTATTTTGTGCAATAATGATTAAGATAATTATTTTCAATAACTGACTTAGCTAATGATTCACGAAGTGTTTTGTTGCTGCTCAACGTGAGAAGACTTAAAATTCATAGGTATAATTTAATTATTGGTGGTATTTAATTTTTTATAGCTAAATTATTGCTTAAAAGTGTACAATGAGTAAAACCCGCGGGTGACCTGAAACCCGATGGGTTTGGATGCGGTTTAGAATTGCACCCGCGGGTGAAATCGCGGGCGGGTTTAGATAGACTTTACGGGTGCGATCGCGGCGGGTTTTGGCTCCACCCGACCGTAACCTGACCCATTGCCATCCCTAACCCAGACTCATGCCCATGTCCACGCAGCAGCCCGCGTGTCGCTCGTGTTTGTTGCCTTTGCTGGATTCGCGTGCGCGATCCTGTGCCGATGTAGCAGTTCGCCGATGCCCTTGCTGTCTCCTCCCCCGGATTTGTGGGCAGGCCCGTGCTCATTGCCCTCATCGGATCCATGGGTGAGCTTGTACCCGGACATGGCAACCACGACGAAAACTTGTTTCTGGTTCTCAGGTCGAGCACGACAGCGCCTGAAAGAAGGTGCACCAGAGTTGGAGAAGAACATGTGAGCTGTGGACAAAGGAACGCTCGCGGATGGACGCGACACGAGAACGACACCGAGCTCGACTCCTCAAGCCTCATCGTCTACTGGCCTTGCAACCTCACCCGCGCTACAGCGGATGTCGACTGAGAGCAGACGGGAAGGGCCCGACGGCATGCGATGACATGAGCACGGAGCGAGCGGGCGTCCAGCGACAGCGCCTAGGAGCAAAGCTGTCGGACATAACTTCCATGGAGATGTAGAGGGGAGGGGAGGTGCGCGCAGGGGAGGAGATGTGCGGTTTTTGTGGAGAGGATTGAATGAGGAGAACGTGTAATATGTGTGATGATGTTGAGCGATGATCCAAATAAGTTGGGCCGTTGGATCTGAGTGAGTGAAAGAGAGTGATTTGAAGTGATATCGTCCTTTGGTTTTGAATATGGATTGGTTTTGGTTATAATTGGTTTGGTGCATTTAGGAGAGGTATTGAGTGTAGGGGATAACTGTTTGGGTATTTGTAAAAAAGTTTGAAGTGTTGGTTTACATAGGGGTATAGATACATATCCGACAAATCTATTGCTTGTAGTTTTTTTCAAAATGGATAAACATTGATTAGGTGCTCTATTTATCAAAGAGTTGCTAACCCATAGTTGTATTTTGTCCCATTGTAGATACGAGGCCTTATTTAGTTACATGGGATTGAGGAACATATAAACCCTTACTAGTCATTTTTTACTAGTAAGTGATTATATGATACTCAATCCCCTCCAATGCACATGCAACCAAACAAACCCCAAATATGTGATTATTTTCTTTGACCAGAGCTCACAAACCATGAAGTTATCCACACACACCTACTTCTATCGACGACAATTGTTTGGAATTGACAAATGCACTATAGGATATGGGCGTCTCAACGCCAAGATACTCTGACTAGTCTTTTACGGTTATAGGGCACACACTTTTATAATTGTGGCAAAATGGAACATGTAAGTTTACATAGTGTAGTAACATAGTAGAAAAGGTTTGGTTGGAAAAAGAAAAAAATTAAAATTATATTTTGCCGAGTGTCCAAGATAGACACTCGGCAAAGTAGCCCGGCGCTCGGCAAAGGTAACGACCATCAACTATATACGGCTGCTGACGGCCCTTTGCCGAGCGTCGTCGTTCACCGAGTGTTTGACACTCGGCAAAGCGGTCTTTGCCGAGTGTCTTCATGTGCCAAGAGTTTAGCTCACTGTAAACATGGTCGTTACCAAGAGTAGGACTTTGCCGAGTGCTCAACAAAAAGCACTCGGCAAAGCGCCGGACACTCGGCAAAGAGTCGGATTCCGATAGTGATAAGATATTCTAACGGATCTCTTACAGTTATAGGGCACACAACTACACCCTAACGTGCAATGATAACTGCAGGGAACAAGTATTCTGGGCATGGCTTTGCCAGTCCAGACTAAGGCTCCCTTTAGAATAAAGGACTTTTTTTTTCTAAATTTTACGTTTTCTATTTTTTTAATTAATTTCTGTGAAATTTCTATATTAATTCTGTGAAATTCCTTAGTCCTAAATGAGCCCTAAATGAATGTGCGCCCAAGCGCAACCAAGCCAAGGTTAAGTTAGTTTGTGAATGTGTGCCAAAGACAGTTGAGACCGGTTTGACCATAGCTGGCTCTGATCGCCTTGCAGATCTAATACAATAATCCAAGCGCCTATATGCAGATGCCAAGTGTTGTCTGTACCAGGTCTAATTAATAAAAACTATTGGCAATTCACCAACCAAACCAAGCATAGTATATATATATATAATATGAGATGGAAGGTAGGGGCTAGAGTACTAATGATATGCACTAATCCCGTCATTATGGGAGTAGCAAGCATATTAATATGCTAATGCCTCATGATGATTAGCTTGCTTGTGCGTTGCTAACCAGCAGCTATAGCTAGACGCTAATATGCCACCTTGCAACAAGAGATTCTTCGGGATCATGCATGCATGATAGCTGTTGTGAAGTAATGAAACGAGATTGAGAGAGTGCAAAATGACTGTTGTTATTATTGCAGGGGCCCTATTTATATATATGTTTAGGGGTGTGTCTCTTAGGTAGAGTATGTCGCACCACTTGGATTGGTCACATATACAATATTTTGTAACACTCCCTCTTGATCAATCCAAGTTCATTTGATCATCTGTCAGCTGTTCATCAAGATATTATCTCCTCAAAAAACCCTGCGGAAATAAAGGAGTACACAATGCTTTTGGATCATGAGTAAAACTCACACTGATATCCAAAAGAAAAATATGCCTACAATCATCGCTCCTAAAAACCCTCATGGGGAAAATCAATGATGAATCATATAGCTTAGTTGATATTACCTCGTTAAATACTTTGGATGAGAAAATCTCAATAAGGCAAAACTCATACAAAGAAAAGAGTGTAATATGATGGTACAATACAGGTTAAACATCACGGAGAATTTCTTCACCTGATCCTTGCAAGTCTTTACACCTTCTCTACCAATTCCCTCAACACATTTCTGAAACGTGGAGTATGGTAGAAATTTGTGAATAAATCAGTAAGATTATCACAAGACTTTGTTTGCAAGATGTTTATATCTCCATTTTCTAAAGTTCATGGGGATAAAACAGTTTAGCAGCAATATGTTTATTAATGTTGCTCTTGATATAACATGTTTCCATCTGAACAACACAAGCTAAATTATCCTCATAGATGATGGTCGGTGATTCAATTAGACCATGGTACACCATTGTTCTTCCATGGACCTCTATCCCAAAGAACAATAATATGTCTACAATCATCATCTCTAAAACCCACTGTGGGGAAAATAAATGATGAGACAAATAACCCAGACCAATATTTCTCCAAGATAATCTTCTCAGAAAATCTGAGAAATCAACATATCAGTCGAGTCTCCTTAAAAACCCAACGGGAAAAATAAGGAGAGTAGTCATGCTCTTTTGTTGATTAATTTGAACTTTAGGGAGATAAACTCATAACCTAGTTCAAATACAACAATAGTTATGTCATTGTTGGTCCTTGCTCTCGAATGCTTTGGCTTGACAGAAGGTGGAAATGCGAGGATGACGCAAGAGTGATTACCGTTCAGCGTGAACAGTACGATGTTACTGTTCATCTATTTATAGGCACAGAACGCAGCCCGGACAAAGTTACATTTATGTCCCTGACTTTTACTGCTAACAATAAGGCAAGATGTCAAGGGTTAAGTAGTCTTTTCTTCTTTAGGTCGGTCCCATCTTCCACCTTCGTCGTTGTGCTAAGCCGAAGCTTTTTTGGCCACAGCTTCGGTGCCCGTTCATCCTGTTCCCGGGTTATATCTCCATATCACGCATGCTTTCATCCCAAAGTCGAAGCCTCTTGTATCAGTCTATGTTACACTGAAAAACATATTAGTCACGTCTTTTAGGACCTTCGGAAGAGGAAGGCCCCCAACAGTAGCCACTCGCAGTATTAATTTGTTTTTGTATTAACAAATTCAGACTGTGACGTGAACGAAGGCCTTTAGCCGAAGGTCCGAAAAAACACTTTCCCTTCGCTAGAATAGCGAAAGTCAATGACATGTATGGCCCACCAAGTTGTGATGCACTAGGCATATAAATAGGAACCCACATTGATAGCATTTGATGTGCCATCTCAACCGCTTGTGCTATTTTTCAAGCTTAGATTTTCTTGCTCTGCCAGATTTTGATTGATTCGTGAGCTTCGGCATTTGTACAAGTGCTTACTAGATGGCTGAAAAGAAGAAGGTTGTTGACCCTGCACTAGCTGGGTTTTACGAGGCTATGGAGAAGACGAACACAAAGAAGATCACCAATGAAATGTTAGCTGGGTTGTCTGAAGATTCTGGCGATAGAGAAAGCTTTGATTTGGAAAGTGGAAACGAAGATACCGAAGATCGGCCCTGGAGGCCGAGTCATACCATCTTCGGAAGGTCATCCATTAAGCAAAGTCAGATTGATGCTATGAAAGGGAGATATTTTGGTGATATTTCCACTGTGAGAGCTAGAGGGGACAGCGCCGCCCCTGTGCCCGAAGTAGACGAAGTTGTTGTTTACATGAGCTTCATGAAGGCAGGGCTTCGGTTTCCATTGAGTAAATTTCTAGTTGAAGTGCTAAAGACCTTTGAGATTTTTCTTCATCAGATTACCCCCGAAGCTATCATCAGGATGAGGATTTTTATTTGGGCCGTGAGGAGCCAGGGACTAGAGCCGAGTGCAAAATGCTTTTGCAACATGCACGAGTTGTCCTATGAGACGAAGGCTACTGGCAAGGAGCAATATCATAATAATTTTGATTGTTACGACTTCGTGCCCCGCTCTGATGTAAGCTATCCAATTCCAACGTTTCAGAAGAGGTGGCCAGGAGCCTGGATGGAAGAATGGTTTTATGTAAAGAACAACTTGATTAAAAGAGAGGATATAAAGGGGATCACCCAACACCCTATTTGGTCTCACTTCGGTATTAGAAGGCCAGCCACTGCTCTTGGGAATGAAATTGAAACATGCCAGAGGACCTTTAATACTGTGTGCACCTTTATTGGCACAAGAGACTTAGTCCAAGAGCACATTGCTTATAGAGTATGGCCTCTTGTGAGTGACTGGGAGATGCTGAAGAAAGCTGCTGCTAGGTCTAGTCAAGGCGGCTTGGTTTATCTGAAATACACTTTCAGATACAGAGATCAATTTGATGAGCCGAATGATGACTGGCTGAGTTGTGTCGAGGCAACTAGGGACAAGTTTCTTGGGGCCTACACAAGAGTCGAAGATGACACCATGATCTTCGGAGGACGAGACAAGAAAAGATTAAACAGAGTCTTCGATGTAATTGGTTTCGTATACCCAGACTATTGCTATCCCTCGCGAAAGCAGGTAAAGAAAAGAAAAGTTGCTACTTCAGCTATCTCTGCTACGCCGAAGGGTAAAAAGATCAAGGTTTTGACGCATCGGCCTAGGTACATTGAAACGGCCAGGGTGCCGAAGCTTGCCGAGGGGGCTTCTTCTGCCACTGAGCCGAAATTTCCCACTCCTGTCGGTGCTAAGGGAGATAGGCTGTGTCACAAGTTCCTGCCACCGAGTCGGCCGAAGCGCCGAAGCATCCTGCCGAAGCCAAAGAAAAAGCGACCGAAGAGCCAGAGCTAGATGAGTCGGCAAGATTGCCAAAAATCCTGAGCCCGCCACTAGAGCCAGAGTTGTCGAAGGTGTCCAAAGCTCCTGCAATAACTCCCAAGAGGAGGAGGATGGCTAGCGTGCTGGACACTATCTTCGAGTCGACAAGGGCACCAACTCTTGCCTCTACAAAGGAGGCCGAAGCCGAAGCTGGGCCCTCAGTGCCCATCGAAACAGGGCCTGTTGAAACTAGACAGAATATTGAGCAAGGACCTTCAGATGCAGCTCTAGTCTTGGAAAAAGAAGACACACCCAAGAAGGTTGAATTTCCTAGTCCCGAAGCGTCTACTAAAGAGTTAGACTTTATCATTCGACATGCTTCGGGTAAAAAATTGTCAGAAGAGGAAATTGTCGAAGCTAAACACTATGCCAAGGAATTAAAGTACCCAAAAGGATCCTAGGTGTACAATAGCACTGATGAAGGTGACTTTCTGTACTGTCTTCCGGACAACAAGGAAATATCTGTTTGCCAGAAGATGGCAAGGAACATAGGGTTTCCGAAGCTCGAAGTTGGCCTCTCTGCAATGTCGAAGGATGACTTTGCAGACAGTCCCGCCTATAACAGTCTGAAGGTAAGGACATTTTGACATAATCAGATTATTTTTGTACCTTTTACCATTGTGCCGACCCCCCTTTTTATTGGGCTTAATCTTGAGCAATGCCTTAAGGGCACAAAAGAATGCTGAGGACGAAAGCTGCCAGATAGCTCTCAGAAATCTACGGTCAGAGGTTATCAGACTGAGAAATGAAGCTGTAGAAAAGGATAAAATTCTGCATTCTTTCGTAGACAGAGTAAAGGTTAGCGAAGCCAATCTTTCTGCACAGTCCGAAGCTCATAGAGCCAAAATTGAAAACTTAAAGAAAAAGCTTGCGAAAAAGAATGAGGATTTTGAAGTAGCTAAAGCAAAACAAGAAATAAGTGAATGGACTAGCGCAAGACTGCAAAAGAATGTAGATGAGCTTAGGGAATCGAAGGAGGGGTATTACGAAAAATCCTTGGATTGTGCTAAGAAGTTGAAAGATAGTTTTGCAAAGGTGGGTGCATACTCATCTGAGCAAAAATTTATTAGAGGCGATCCCAAAGGAATCATCGAATGGATCGGCGAAGAAGCTGAAGCCTTTGACGAGATACTTAGCGACCGTGGTGATTTCTGCGCCTTCGCCGGTGCTAGAGGGGTTGCAGCAATTTTAGAGAAAACTGGATGTGAACATGTTAAAGCTGCAACCCAGGCAGAGACTCTTTTCTCTGTAGACAACACGAAGGATCCTTCGGCTGAGGCTACTGTGATGAGAGGGAAATTCTATTCCAACGTTTGGATGAAGGGCGGCCGGGAGATATCAGACGAAGCTATAAATAAAAATGAAAAAGAATCCCATGATGCCCTGGAAGAAGCCAAGCGAGCCGAAGAGGCTGCTGAGCGCGCAAGACATATATGTATTTTATTGTTTCTTAGCTTCGGTATTTTTTCTGGCTTCGGATTAACAACTTGTTACTTTTGTTGTAGCTGAACTTTCACCGCCACCCGAGCCATATGATCCCGAAGCTGATCTAGCCATGAAAGCGGCACTAGAAACAATAAGAATTGCCGAAGAAGCTGTTGACGAAGCTGTCAACAAACTTCTGAATGAAGCTGCCGAGAAAATCTTAAAAGAAGACTAATTTTTTTGTGTAATTAAGAAATATAGCGTTTGGGAAATGTAATATTCATACATGAGTTAAACATTGTATATCTATGTGTATATTAATGTAATATATTTCTTTACGATGCATGAAATTTGCGTACATACCATTTTTTAGCCTTCGGTAAAAAAACACATTCCCTTCTTTTCATGCTCCGTAAAGAAAGAGCCCTTCTATAGCACAGCTGTTGTATGATATTGTTGTCGACGAAAATTTTCTTGGCATGTAAGATTATAATTGCCGGCAGTGTACTTTGTGCTCCAGCACACTGTTTCATTCATCATATATTTTGAAAGAAGCAACTTTCTTTCTGCACAATCTTGTTGCTGATGCAACATGATGTATGATGTAATGCTATACGAAATGATGCGATGATATGATGCAGCATGATGTTTATGCCGAAGACACATACCCACACAGAAACACTCCCAGACTCTACATCCCCTTAGGAATGTCTTTTGAGTCTCTTCACCTTATATTTCGGTGACATTTAAGCTCTGCATCCCCTTAGGAATGACTTTTGAGCTTCTTCACCTTATATTTCGGTGGTATTTAAGCTCTGCATCCCCTTAGGAACAACTTTTGAGCTTCTTCACCTTCTATTTCGGTGGTATTTTAGCTCTGCATTCCCTTAGGAACGGCTTTTGAGCTTCGAAACTTACTCTGTGCTCCCTTAGGAACGATTTTTGTAGCTTCGGAACTTACTCTGCGCTATCTTAGGAACGACTTTTGTAGCTTCGGAACTTACTCTGCGCTCCCTTAGGAACGACTTTTGTAACTTTGGAATCTTGTTAATGGGATGCACCCACTTGATGATGTGACCACAATATTATTACATCAAATTGGAATTTAATCCTTCATGAATTGTTTTTCATACAAGAAAATAAAATGGTAGAAAAAACAAAGATGCGTCAGGGTAGGATATTCTTTAGTAAATGTGCTTGGACTCGGGCACAGTGCTATTGACTGTGCGAGCTTCGGACTCCTCCCGAAAATCTCGCTGTTGTTGAGCGTGTTGATGCCCTTCTGGCTGCTGGCTCCGAACCAGAGTAGGTACAGGAAACTTGAGAATGGCTTGCCGAAGCGACAGAGGCCGCAAGCTGTTGATTGCCTACGTACTCTGGGACGTAGGGAGAATAGCATGAAGCGGTATGTAGAACCTGCTTCGGCTGATTTAGCTGTGCTTCAGCTTCGGCAATCTCTTTTCGCTTCTGAATCGTGACTTGGCACGTTCTTGTGGTCTGGCCTTTGTCTTCGCCGTAGAACAAACAAAACAGTCTCCTGGGTTGATCTCCATATCTTCCTCCGAAGCTTCTGCTCCCTCTCCCTCTTAGAGCTGGTGGCCTGAAGGAACTTTGTTGCGCCCCTGATGATTGGGAGCTATGTTGTTGCCTTTGGGTTTGGTTTCCCCTGTCGTCACTTGGGCTAGAATTATGGATTGACCTAACATGCCTGGGGTGGAATCTTCCTCCGAAGCCCCTAGCCATTTCAGAGTATCTGTAAGCTTCTTCCCTTCTTTGGCGAAAATCATTGCCAGCTCTGATGTATTCATCCATTTTTTGGAGAAGCTTCTCCAAAGTTTGTGGTGGCTTCCGCGCAAAGTATTGCGCCGTGGGTCCTAGCCATAGCCCCTTGATCATGGCCTCAATGACGATCTCATTGGGCACTGTAGGTGCTTGAGCTCTCAGCCGCAAGAACCTTCGAACGTACGCCTGTAAATACTCCTCCTGGTCCTGCGTACACTAAAAGAGAGCCTGAGTAGTGACCGGCTTCGTTTGGAAACCCTGAAAACTGGTCACTAACATATCCTTTAGCTTCTGCCATGACGTAATTGTCCCTGGCCGAAGAGAAGAGTACCAAGTTTGAGCTACGCTTTTGACTGCCATGACGAAGGATTTCGCCATGACTGCAGTATTGCCCCCATATGAAGATATGGTTGCTTCGTAGCTCATCAGGAATTGCTTCGAGTCTGAGTGCCCATCATACATAGGAAGCTGAAGTGGCTTGTATGATGGCGGCCACGGGGTAGCCTACAATTCTGCTGCCAAGGGAGAAGCATCATCAAAAGCAAAATTGCCATGATGAAAGTCACCATACCATTCATCATCATTGAATGGATTTTCTTGGTGAAGCTCCCTGTGTTGGGGCCTTCGGTCTTGGTCATCCTGAGTGAGGTGACAGATTTCTTCGGCGGCTTCATCGATCTTCCTCTGGAGGTTGGCGAACCGAAGCATCTTCTCCCTCTTATTTTGCATCTGTTGATGGATAGCTTCCAGATCCCTGATCTCTTGATCCAGTTCCTCCTCCTGAAGTGTTGGGATGGTAGCCTTCCTCTTCTGGCTCCTAGCTTCGTGTAGCGTCTCCTGATTAGTGTCCAGTGGTTGCAGAGTAGCCCCTGGCACCGTTGTCTTCTTCGGCGACATTGCGGAAGTCAATGCTTGCCGAAGTTGGTCGAGTGAGTTCACTGGAGGTGGGCGCCAATGTTGGTCCTTGCTCTCGAATGCTTTGGCTTGACAGAAGGTGGAAATGCGAGGATGACGCAAGAGTGATTACCGTTCAGCGTGAACAATACGATGTTACTGTTCATCTATTTATAGGCACGAGACGCAGCCCGGACAAAGTTACATTTATGTCCCTAACTTTTAGGTCGGTCCCATCAAGGGTTAAGTAGTCTTTTCTCCTTTAGGTCGGTCCCATCTTCCACCTACGTCGTTGTGCTAAGCCGAAGCTTTTTCGGCCACAGCTTCGGCGCCCGTTCATCCTGTTCCTGGGTTATATCTCCATATCACACATGCTTTCATCCCAAAGTCGAAGCCTCCTGTATCAGTCTATGTTACACTGAAAAACATATTACTCATGTTTTTGAGGACCTTCAGAAGAGGAAGGCCCCCCAACAGTCATAATGTATGATCCTCAAAAACCCCTACGGGAAATAATAGATGATACGACATAGGCCTTGTGTTGATGTTGCCTCGTTAAAAACTTTGAATGAGAAACCCAAACAGGGGAAAAACTAGTGCAAAGAAAAGAGTACAACATGATGCACGTACAAGTTCTTCCGATCAAAAGGGAAACTCCCTCTAATCTTTGCAAATCACTAAGTCATCTCATACATGCTCTCAAACACATTTAAAACATGGAGTAAGGTAGAGACTTAGTTTGTAACTTGTTTTTCATCTGAACAACACAAAATAATATTATCTTCATAGATAATAAGGTTAGTGATATTAAAATCATAACCACACATACCCTCAATATGTAGTATATCATTCTGTACAATCCCACGAAGTGTGCTACAGAATGATTGATGTAAGTGACCATTAATCTCTGTTGATCGACATTTATGAAACATCAGGTCCAACTTACCAGAAGTATGTCATTGACCTTGTACCTAGGGATCTTCTATAGATATCCAAGATCAGTATATCAAACATAAGCAGATCATGAGTACACTTGGAGAACATAACTCGATCTCATATGCTGTTAGCTAGAAAATCATTGCAAAGCAATATCCGGTCGGATGCTCTTGCAAGATGCAATAGCACATTTCATGATCCGAGAGAATCAAATAACCATGATTCCATTATACTGAATTTCTTCAATATATGTTGGATATAGACAACATTGTATCCAAGATACTCAAGAGAGTTTATTTTGAATTGAAAATCTCTTTCAATTCATATCCTCTGTCTTGAACTCTGTCGATAAGAAATGTATGTTTAGAAATATGATGCACATATTTACACTAAACATACCATTCTTCATGTATCCCTTTAGAAGGAAGGATTCACTGGTTCAATTGTACCACATTTGATCTGGATGCTTTAAGTCACAAAGACTTTCCAAGCATTGCAAATTTATGATTGGTGATTATGTATTTGGAATCCTTCAAGACTCCACAAATACCATAATTCAGTGACCACATATGCATATGTTGTCACTACATCTATCAACTTCATAGATAGATGATTTACTGCCCATAGTATTGTATCAGAATTTTACTACTCACAGTAGAGGAGAATTTATAGCATTCATATAATGCTTGGTTTTGCGTAAAAACCCTGTTACTACTAGCCATGCTTTCTCACCACCTCATTGTTTCCATGTTCATGAAAACAAATTTGTATCCACGGTAAGATACATTGAAGTGGAAATAATTCAACACTTATTTTTGATGAGCAAGGCTATCTCTGCAACATTGTATCACTCAACAAGATCCAGTTTGAGCATACTCGTGCTCTGCTATGGCCATAGTCTTTTGGATCACTTGGAGTGCATATACAATTTGCTGAGATGTATGTGTCGACACTTGTAGCTTTCAAATAACACAATTCTCTAGTTGACATAAAGTCATTTTCTTATGCGCCCTTATGATTCCTCGTGAAATCCCAAAACAAGAATCAAGGGCTTCCGACAACCTAGCCTCATCAGTGCGCACTAAGCTAGGTTGTGAATGTCTTCGTTTCATAAGATAATCCATATCCTCTAGGTGTCTACCAACACTAGGTTGGTTACCAATGAATAGTTGATCTGCATTTACTATCTCATTAGGTCTAGCCATCATCTGCTTGCAAGCATCTTAATCCTAGTTTATGTCCGTACTTCTCCCCCTCTTATTTACAACGTCGTTGCAATAGGGAGTTGAGTGGTGTTCCATTTAACCACTCTTTCTGGCACTTCCACATAGGATTAATTTGAGTGACACCTCATAGTAAATGCACATGGTAGTTAATTTGCAACTTTTTGAAAATCATTCAAAGCTAAAGGTTCAGTTTTAGTACGTGATCCTGAGCCTGAATGCTTACTGCATTCATTATAATTTCCTGGCATTCGTTTTGGTACTTGAAATATCCCCCTAATGCCTGAAAAGCTCATGATTCAAGCTAGCGTACGGGCCGTAAATAGATTCTGATAATGAGATTCTAAATACTTAATGATCGACAGAGAATGAATTCTTACATAGATCCCCAGCTTTCTGTGTGCCCATATATGTACGCTGCGGTGGTGAGATTGGGAAAATATACCCAATGTACGCATGGGAAATTTTTCATGGATTCCCACGTACTAAAACCATAGGGAAACTTGTACATGCAGTACGTGCAGCTAATCACAAGTCAGGAGCGTGCAAAACTTCCTGACTCCAACCATAACTAGTTGGAAGTGACAATTCAATACTAATGGTCATGAACGATCTGAAATTTTCAAATCTATCATAAATTTGTCATATCCATTATGGATAGCATTCCGAATACCAAGACAAACAATCATCATTGTAAGCACATTTAGTAAATTCAGTAGTGTGGAGGCTAATGTGCTCAAGCTTGAGACATTATTACTAAATGGTCTTGTGTTGTCTAAAGGACACATATTAGGTCATCATATGGATGCACCATAGAACCATATAAAGCCTTCAATGTCCATACAATCTCTGTAATGGACCACACACGTTCTTTTGAAAATAATTCAAAGCAGTTAACCAATTCAGATTAGATTTTAAGGTAATAGGGACTTAAAATCTCGTTCTCGATGATACTCATCAAGTATCCATCTTATGGGAAAAACATGACCAATAAAATTGTCCATAACTTTTCATTTCATCCCAACAATGAATGACATATTCAATCTTACCCAGCATGGTAAGTATCATCACATGAAAAGTTATAACAAATGCAACACATTGTACGAGAGGATGTATTTAGAATACAATCCATAAGAAATGTTTCCGAGAAACACATGAAATATCCATCACTATCATCTTGCTTTTGACTATGATAGAAATTATATGGATATCTTTATAATTTGGTAAGATAAAATTAGGATATATTAACACATCCTTGATACCTCCATTAACAAAGGGAATATAATAATAACATAGCATGATATCGCATGAAGCGATTGTCAAAAATATTATTTCCTATTTCCAAAGGAATATGAAAATATTTTGTTTCCCCACTTATAGAGTTTGTGGTTCAATTCTCCATATTGCATGTTTCTTCCTTAATTGGAAGAATCCCCTTACAAGTTTGCACAACTCAAATCAATGAGTCTTCAACTCCCTTGAGTTTGTTCAACTCTAATCGATGAGTTTGTTCAACTCAAATCACATGAGTTTGAACATATTACAATATCAATAAATATGATATCAATAATAATGGAATTATATCAAATCTCATGTGTCATTTGAATAGTACTCAAAAGCAATCATCAAATAGAGTGGTCTTCTCACAAAAGGAGAAGTGGTGTTACATGATTTAGTATTAACCACGATTTAAACAACCAACCACCAGTATCATGTCAGAATGAAGATTGAAGTACACTTCATATCTTAGCTTTCATGGGTATTTTGCATCTATTAGGGATTTAATATACAAGATTAGATGCTTGGACATACCACGCTACATCATGTATAGTGTAATGACAAACGAGTTTGTCATACTCATTACCCTTCTCTTTCAAATATGCTTGTATATTTGCTTCTTGTTGTATTTGCATTGATCAGCCGGGTTCATAGAATGATAATAGTGTCAATCCAGCGAACCCCATGTTGTTCTCAACATTATTATAAACACTGTGAGCCTCACAAGAGGTGCCACAAAAACATTGGCATTAATGACGAGCCTTCAAAAGAAGTTCATCATATTATTCATTATGTGTTTCGAATAAATGGAGAATAATGCTGATAGTATGCAACAACTCAACTTCAAGCAAAAATATGAATACAAAGTTTTAGTCCACACCATAATGTAGACACTTACTCATAAGTCCACATGTCTTATGATTTCCTTTGCTATTCATTTTGTTGCACATCAAGTCGCAAAAGCACATAAGTTCTTTTTATAAGAACCGTAAGAGAAAGAGAGCATCACACTTCTTCCAAAGTGAAGAGGTCAATCCCGTATAATGTAAAAATGATCCTGATATCCAGTGAACATATTCAATAAACATTAAAGATAATTAAGCCCATTAGGCAAGTGCATCGAACTCTACAAGGAATTATCCTTGAAATGGTATAACCATTTTTGTGTGATGTTGTAATATTGCCGCAAAATATATCATATCTTCATATGTTGGAGAATTCCTGGTATCACATATAGTGTACCAAAAGGATTTTTGAAAATTGGTGGACACAACGTAGATAATCTCCATGTATTGAAACAATGGAGTAGATCTCCCAGTAGTGTGCAACTTTTGCTGCCTGAAAGCATGGTCTTAGGGCTGATATATTCAAGGAACATACTGCAATCAATACTTAGGACTCCACTACCCTGTGCTTGACCAAAATTTCAAAAAATAAAATGGTAATCACCATAAAGGTGAATAACCAACATCACATCTCCTACATATCTACTTCGGAGAACACATAGGTATTCATCATGATCATATGATGTAGACCTCTTACTGATGGGCAAATAACATTTTGCTGTCTAAAAGCTTGGTCTCAGGGCAAATAAATTCCAAGAACTTATTGCAGCCGAAGCATAGAACTCCATCATGTGTTGAATGATCCCAGGTTGAATATATGCATCATATTTTGCAAAAATCCATCATTTAATTAAGTAGAACTTTAAAAAATTCTTTGAGTTGTCAGCGTGACCGCGACGTCCTACCTAGCTCCACAATCCAAGACGCCTGCGTGGTCCGTGATCTTTTTGGTTTAGCATATATAGGTAATCATCTCGAAAGATGTAGACCTCATAGTGATAGGCATTTCAAATGTGGCCTAAAGTACGGTCTCTGGGCTACTAAACTCTATAAAGAATTTAGCGTAGCCAGTGCTTAGAACTCCATCACCCTATGCTATTCCCAAAAAATGCAACCTTATTTTACATGAGGACCGTTAAGTTTCGACTTAATTATGTGCTATGTTTTGCGAGCAAACTTAAAAGAATGAGAAAACAAAAGCAAGTAGAGATATATGAATTATAAATGTAAAAACAATTATGATTCATGAATGAGTTTGCAATTTTTATAATAAAACAAACAAATATAGACAATTACATATATCATCAGTAGTCTAAATATTTAAATTTAGACGCACTAACAATGATTAAAACTGTAACTCAACAATCACATGATCTTGTACTAGAAATTGCTAAAATAAATGAAACACTAGGCAGCCTAGGCGGCCAGCCGAAGGAGGCCCAGGCTGCTGCCGGAGGCGGCCTAGTGGCCAGGCCGGCCCATCTGCGACCTATAGTAGGAGAGTGAGCGGTTAGGGTTTCCCTAACTAGTCCTCCCTTGTCCATCACATTAGGGCGCAACCGCCAGGGGGCTTCAAGACGTCGCCACCACGGATCCAGCGCGGGTCCTCGGCACGTGCAGCCGACCCAGCGGCCATGGCGCGCAGTGGCACAGGCACATGGCCACCCACGGCCCCGGTGGCGCGGTTGTGCGGGTGCGCAGCCCCGCCTCGCGGCCCCGCCTGGCGTGGTTAGGGGTGCGGCGCGTGGCCTTCGGCACTAGCGGCGCGGGCACGGCTCCCCCGCAGCAGAGGTGCGGCGACTCCTGGCCCTGGTGGCACGGGCGCGGTCCCCGACCCTGGCCCAGTTCTGGCGGCTCTACCGGCTATGGCGCCCCGTCGCGGGCACGATAGCCCCAACGCGGGCTCCTCCGCCCACGGCGCCGCCATGGCACGAGCGGGTCCCCGTCGAGGCGCGTGCGCGCCTCTTCTGGCCTTTGTTGAAAATCCGGCAAGCGCCACATGGTGTTCTCGCGAAGGCAACCAGGAGACATCGAACGGATCATCAGGGCACAGTACACTCCATGCCAAGGAGTGGGCAGATAGAGTAGAGAGGTAAATCTGATTGTTGAAGCAGATTAGCATACGATCTTTGAAACCTATTGCCGAGCATCGTTGGCGAGATCAACTCCTTGTGGCCAGACTCAGGCGAGATCAACTCCTTCCCAATAGTGTCTTGTTTTGTTGGTGAAGTTGTGGCCGGCCGCGTCGTCCGATCAATCAACCACCACAAAGACGACGCAGAACTCAGTGTGTTGGAGCAAACGTGTCTGATAACGTGTTGTGAAGTAATGAAACGAGATTGAGAGATAGTACAAAATGAGTGTTGTTATTATTGTAGGAAGCCATGTTTATATATATGTTTAGGGGTGTATCCCAATGAATGTGTCCCTTGGGGATAGTCTGCCGCACCCTTTGGATTGGTCACATATACAATATACAATATTTTGTAACAATAGCTAATGGCATTCGTTCATACGCCCGGCCCCACGCACCGATGGCATGCATGCATGCCACTTTGTTTGAGCTTGTAGATTATGTAATCTGGATTGTATATAAGATTAAACAATCTAGAATATATAATTTAGATTAAATAATCTGTATATAACTGTTTGGCCACCCAATTGGAACTTTGATTTTGCTAGAACTTTGATTAGTCACGTGTTATGTGTCAGAATCAAGGAAAAATAGATGACATTCCTTTTTTGTGTACGGAGTCACAACGGTGGGGAATTTTTTCTAAAGTTACTATTATAATGGGCCTTTTTACCAAATAAACTAAAATAAGCATCCGTTGAGTAGCTTGTGGGATTGTGATAATCTGACATCCAGATTATAGCTTAATAGTCTGCATGTTTATTTATTATCTAGATTATTTAAGCTGGATTATATAGTTAGAGCAGATTATAAGCTGAAACACATGCATTTAGCTAGGTCGTGTTGGTAAAGCAAGGAGTTGTGCACGGTGTTGTCTCTCAGGTTCTCAGGGACAAAACATAGATGCTAGGCGCATTGATGCATATTGCTCTTTAATCACTACCGGACACAACTGTTCAGACACTCGGCAAAACTAGAAAACACTCAGCAGAGTTTTTGTCGAGTGTGACCCTCGACAAAGAAGTCTCGCTGAACTGTATATCGGCAACGGCTTTTTTCCGAATATTTTTTATCGGGCACTCGACAAAGGCTTTGCCGATTACCGCCTGTTACTCGGCAAAGATAAGTGACAGTGACGGAGCCTTTGCCGAGTGCCTGTAGGACTAGCGCTCGGCAAAAAAGCCCCCATGGGCCTCTTTGCTAGTTCCTTTACCGAGTGCATTCAGAGGCACTCGACAAAGGCTCCGTCTGTGCCGAGTGCCAGCTGGACTAGCTCTCGGCAACAGGAGCACCAGTGGGTCCCTTTGACAGTCTCTTGGCCAAGTGCATTAGGAGCCACTCGGCAAAGGTTGCTTCTTTGTCGAGTATCTCGGACACAACACTCGATAAAGAAGCTTTACCGGTTCCCATGTGTGTCTTCTTTGTCGAGTGTTATGGCCATGGCATTCAGCAAAGTACCTCTTTGCCAAGTGTAACATTCGGCAAAGTGACCAGAATAGCCATTTTATTTGTTTTTATTATTCCATCCAAGCAAACAAAAGATATATCACATATATATCATAGATATCACATAATCATCACATACATCATACACACCACATATCTCACAAAGACCATAAATCTAACAAATATCACCACATCAAACAAGTTCGAAAACAAACATAAGTCTCCAACAACCACAAACATAAGTTTCAAGTATCTCACAAAGCATTACGAACATCAACAAGTTCAGGCCAAGTTATCTCATAAAGTATTAACAACACCAACAAACATAAGTTCATGTGCACAAAGTATCTCAGCGATGTGGGCGGTTGGACTGGTTCAACGATGGGCTAGGCGATCCATGAGGGTTGTTTGATGCCGCCGATTGTCCTTACACAGAGAAGAGATTACATGTGTGAGACCAGATGAATATATATCATACAGTACTAGAATTTTGATACTCACAGGAGTATGGAACTAAGCAGGATCAGCTGCAGGGAACAACGGAGGTGGAGTAGCAAACCCGGATGCGATGCCAAGACTCTGCATGTACTAAAACATCTCTGCCATCCTCTTCTCCATCTCCTCATGTTGCCTCCTTTCATCATCGAGCTGAGTCTGTAATATTTCGCTCTAATGTTACGATAATGAAAAGAGAAGATACATAATAATCAATGAACGACGAATAGATAAGTAATAACCTAGAGTTGTTGTATTCGATGATGTGAGCTGTCATGCCGAGGTCGTATGGTTGAGCTCACGCTCGTGCTCCTTGCTCGCACCTGAGACAGAGTGGGAGTGGAGGACGAGTCGATTGCCCCGT
Source organism: Zea mays (assembly GCF_902167145.1). Taxonomy (NCBI): domain Eukaryota; kingdom Viridiplantae; phylum Streptophyta; class Magnoliopsida; order Poales; family Poaceae; genus Zea; species Zea mays. The sequence goes on along the minus strand of NC_050100.1, from coordinate 131,054,386 downwards.
CGGCAATCTAGTACCGCCCATGCTAGCGCAACACGTACATCACGAGCCTCTTTGGCTTTCTCATGGTGAATGGCATCAAAGTGGGTCCATGCTTCACCATCAGATGTGTGCACCATCTTGTCAGGATTGTATCGTTTGCCATTTTTGTGCCATACCATCTGTTTCATGGATTCCTCGGTCATGTATAGATGCTGGATCCTCAGTAAGAATGGAAGGTGGCATAGGATTGTCACGGGGATGTCGAGCTGCCTCTTCTGTCCATCATCAGAGTCTACCTCCATGAACCTAGATGATTTACACTTCGGATAGTACTTTGCCTCCACGTATTCTTTCCTATATAGCACAAAGCCCTTCGGACAAGCATGTATCTGCTCATACGTCATCTTGAGTGCACGAAGGAGTTTCTATGCCTCGTACATTCTCTTTTGCAAAACGTGATCCTCCAGAAGTAGGCTGCCAATAACTATCAACAAACCATCGAAGGCGTCTCGACTCATGTTGTAATGCGACTTGAACGCCATTATATGCCCAATGGTATCCAGTTGAGAAACCTTTATCTTGCCGTGAACGGGTTTCTGTGCCGCATCAAACATGTCGTAGAACACCTTTGCCGTCGCCTCTGGCTCGTCCTCCGTGCATATTTCGGCGAACTGTGCCTCGTGATATCCACTACCCTGGCATCAACATCATAATCCTCGACACATTGTATCACCATCTCCTCTCTCGTACGATGCACTTCACCATGGAAGATCCATCGAGTATAGTTCAACATAAATCCATTCTTCCAATTATGTTCTACCATCGCCTTCTTTGTTTTTCTTTTCCCGTTGGCACATTTATTGCATGGGCATAGGACTAGACTTGCTCCTTTAGCAACTTCGCCAAATGCTTGTTCCACGAAAGCATCGATCTTTCCAATCCATTCAGGGGTGACATCATTCCTTTCTACACGGCCCGTGTACATCCACTTATAGTCCTACATCCTCTAACTTATATAACTGAGTATAATTTAATATAAACATGTAATGCATGTACACTACGTTCCTACCTTCTAATAGGCAAGGATAGGTCCTAATCCCACACACGGTTGCGTAGATGTGGTTAGTTTCCATGCTCTACTCCGATCCAAGACAGAATTTCGGCAGCACCTCACCGTTGTTCTCTGGATACACGTCTTGGCAAGGAGAGTGTACTGTCTAGAGAACAATAGGGGAGTGTCGCTGAAACTCTGTCATGGCCTGGAGTAGAGCATGGAAATTAACACCATCTACTCAATCGCGGGCTATCCAAAAAACGTGGACAATACGAAACACATACATTTGTGGATATGCAAAGATCTGCATATCTACATTGTATCTCTTTCGAACGGAAGACGCCTAACTAGGTTATGTGATATATGACCATGATGCGAAAGTAGAGGTTATACCTAGGGTGATGGTGGAGTCAGGCTAGCGGGGCTATGGCAGGTTGGTGCAGTGGCGACGTGACGCGATGCAGGAAAACTCGTAGCAGCCAAGAAGACCTCTACAAAAAACGAACACAAACCTGACAATAAAAAATTCGACAACACCTCCCCCGCACAGGGAGGTTTCCAAAACCTGCTAACAAAACTAACAACACGATGGCTGACATCCACACATATAAATCAATGGCACGATGGCCGACAACCACATATACTCCAATCTATGCACTAGAAAAGACAATATAATACTAACCAGATCTTACTTGCATTGACCGTAAATCTATAACTCAACTAGTCATTAAGTCATCCACAGTAAATCTATAAAATCCTAACCTTGCATTGACCCATATAAATGTGCAAATTGTTTAAATCAGTACGATTTATAGATACTCATGTGGAGTTTCTCACCGTGTGATCCGGGGTTGAAGACGATGATGTGGCAGCGACGTGGAGTGGTTAGGGAAGTGGTCGGAGTAGGGGACTCGGTCGGCTGCAGCACAAGGTGGACGGGGCCAAGCGGAGCGGGACCAGGCGCGGCGATGGCGCGGCGAGGCACAACGGTGTGGCCGGGGAGTGGTCGAGAGCCTGTGACGGCGTGGGGGCGCGGTGGCAGCGGGCGAGCGGGGGCACGTGAGAGCGGCGACAACGCAGCGGGCGTGGGCAGTGAGTGAGTCAGAGAGAAAGAGGAGCGACTAAGATGATATGTAAAACTACTTTGTCGAGTGCCCGTGATCTGGCACTCGACAAAGAGTTTTTTATTTTTTAAAAAATTATCTTTGCCGAGTGGCCTAGATCCTGAACTCAGCAAAGGGTATTTTACTTTTTAAAAAATATACTTTGCCGAATGTCCCTGGACGACACTCGTCAAAGATCTTTTAAATTTTTTAAAAAACATCCTTTGTCGAGTGTCCCCTAGTTGACAGTTTGACACTCGGTAGAGTAAGGTTGTGTTGAATGTCTTTCGTTGATATTCGGCAAAGTATATTTTCCTTTTTTCCTTTTTCCCACCAAACTTTTTGTGGTGTGTTCCTACATTACATAGACCTAAATGTTCAATTTTGGCACAATTGTCAAAGTGTTTGCTATAACTCATAGATTTAGTTCGTTTAATTGAATTTCTTCGGATAATTCAGATTTGAACTGCAAGTCACTCGAAAAATAGAAAAAGGTGAATGCAAAAATGATATTCATGTTATTTAGCATAAGTTACAGCCTATCTCAGGAATAGACTGGAATTTTCGAGCACCATGCTCACGAAACAAGACCGTTAACTTGTTGTCTAGTGGTTTTCAAATTGTATAAAACACAAACTAAGTCAGAAAATCATGAAACTTGCCGGGATGTCATGATATCATATGTAGAGGTTATGATAAAAATTTGAGACTATTTCGTGAAAGTTGTCACACACTACGTATAGAATCTAGCTCGTCTACATTGAAGTTTTATGATTTCACGTGAAAGACGAATTAGTTTCTATACATAGTGTGTGACAACTTTCATGAAACATTATCAATTTTTTATCACAGTCTTTGCATGTGATATCATGACATATTGACAAGTTAATGACTTTTTGACTTTGTTTGTGTTTTATATAATTTTAAAACAACAAGATCACAATTTCGTGATCATGTTTTGTGAGCATGGTGTTCGAAAATTCTGGTCTGTTTCTGAAATAGGTCGTAACTTGTGCTAAATAACATGAATATTATTTTTCCATTCACTATGAAGAAAATAGGTAACGCCTAAGAGGGGGTGAATTAGGACTTCTAAACTAGGCCACAAATATATCCCTAGAGCAAAACCTATACAAATAAACAATCTAGAATGTGCAAACTAGGTTTTGTCTAAGTGTTGTTGTCTCTACCGCAATGTCTAAGTTTCAATCCTAAACAAACTAAGTATAAAGACAAGGTTGAAACTTAAATGCTTAATATAAATGCGGAAGCTAAACAGCAAAGTAGAGATGCAAATTCTCGTGGATGACGCCGGTATTTTTACCAATGTATCCAGTACCACGCAAGGTCCCGACTAATCCTCGTTGGTGCCTCTACGCAAAGGGAAGCCCATGTGACCGCCAAGCACCACAGTCGAGTAACTTCGTAGAGAGTCGCGGGCCTTCTCCATGCACAAGTGGTGTTACGCTTCCAGCTCCTCTCGGATGCTCCCCGCCGCCTCCACTATCGAGCTTCTGGCCGAAACGCCGTGGGCCTCGTTCCCTTCGATACACGGTGGCGGTCGTGACACAAACTCGGTTGTCATGGTCTCACAAGACTCTCGCCCCACTCGATACAATTACAATGGCTCACGCAAGAGCCGAGGGGTTGTGTGGTTTTTCTAAACTCACTCATGGATTTACCTAGAGCAAGCAGGTCTAACTAACCTAAGCACTTCACAAATCACCTACACTAATCATCGAGTGATTCTACTAAGCACTTGGGTGTTTGAGCACTTGGAAATGTCTAAAATATGCCTTGGTATGTTTCTTGTGATCCCACACCTTCAAATGGCCGGTTGGGGTGGTATTTATAGGCCCCAATCCCATTTCTAGCCGTAGCTTTCTGTTAACGGGCACACCGGACAGTCCGGTGCGCACGGGACATACACTGTTCACTGTCCGGTGCCGGCCACGTCACCCGGCCGTTGGGGTCTGTAGCAGTCGACCGTTGGATCCGACCGTTACCTAGACTGTCCTGTGCACACCAGACAGTCTGGTGCTACAGCCCGAGGGTGCCTATCCACGGGCCCTTCTGCGCACACTGTCCGGTTGTCCCACCGGACAGTCCGGTGCACATCGGACAGTTCCTATTCACTGTCTCGTGCGCCACCAGATGCTGGCTGACTGCCCTTTTCTTGGATTTCATTGTTGTTTCTTTTGGGCTTCTTTTGTTCTTGAGTCTTGGACTTCTATGCTTCTTTTTGTGTCTTCTTTTGAGGTGTTACATCCTCATTGCCTTAGTCCAATCCTCTTCGCATCGTGTGAACTACAAACATAAACACTAGCAAACACATTAGTCCATAGGTTGTGTTGGTCATCAAACACCAAAACCTATTGAGCCAAATGGCCCGGGGTCCATTTTCCTTACAATCTCCCCCTTTTTGGTGATTGATGACAACACAACCAAAGCAAGCAAATATAATCAAACATTTGAGTGAAAATATGCAATCTACTTGCTAGGATGCATGAGTGTCCCCTTAAGGTGAGATTATGGACTTAAGCCTCCCCCTAACTCCATAATTCACCTACTTCCTATTTTATACCAAAGAGCCAAAACCACTTGAAGGATGATTTTTTTTAATTTGGTGGTGTTTGGTGTTTGATATATATTCCATTGCTTTGGTCCGTGAAACTTCTCCCCCTTTGGCATCAACCACCAAAAATGAAGACATTAAGAGCATGTAGGAAGAAAATAAGACTTACCCTCATAAAAGATTTATCAATGATACCGATTAAAGCAGTAAAAATTATTACTCCCCCTAAATGAATGTTCTCCTTTTGGAAGAAACTTCTCCCCTTTAGAGATGAAGAAATACTCCCCCTGACAGAGATCTTCTACTTAGGAAAAAGCATGCGAGAAATAGAGGTGCAAGACATGATTTGATTAGACTGACTCCCCTTATGCATAGGTAACAGATATGAGTTAACAACTTATGCATGTAGAAACAATGGGAAGCATGAGATATTAAATATAGTCTAACCAAATGTTGGAGAATACATGTAAATGATACCAAATGTAGTCTCAAAGATACCAATTGAAAGCCAATTGAAGACCAATGGCAGGCTTGTGAGACCTAAGAATTCTTGTAGATTTGAAGTGGAAGCTTATTGTCCATCTCCGGGAACTCCATTTTCCTTACAATGAGACTCCTATATGAAATAGACTTGAAAACAGGTATTAGTCTCAAAGATTTAGATTATAGAGTAACCTCCCCCTGAAAGTGTGCATACAAGTTTTGAATGCTTGTAGGAGACATGCACTTTGATTTGATATCAAGAGGGGAAATTATCTATAATCCGAGATTTGGCACATATAGGTTAAATGATACCAATTGAAGCATAATTGAAGTATTATACCACTTCTAGTATTTCAAAATATCAATTGTTGTATCATTTTCTTAGGAATATTGAATAAGCTATGTGTCGTGCTTAATTAAACATTTTAAACCATGTAGGTTTGCTCAAGAGTGTGAATTTAAAGTGAGCAGTCCTACCATATGATTTACCTAGTATGCATGCATTTTTAAACAAAAGTAAATACAAATTGTAGCACTAGGTATGAAAGGTAAAAGCAGATACATGAGAATAGATACGCATATCTAAAAGAAAATACAATAAATCTAGTTACCTTAGTCATGGGTGGGGAAATTTGGGTCCAAAGTATTCACTAACCCACTAGGCAATAGACTTCATCCAATATGATGCATCCCATGATATACATCCCAATGTTGCCAAGTCTCCAAATTCCCCATAGTCCTTCGGACTTCTCACTTCCCTCTCGGGATCCAAACCTTCTTGGTGTTTTTCATGGTTGAAATAATTTCTTTTGGCACCCAGATGCATTTGGTCCCCTTTTCTTTTTTGGTTTGTTTGATGGCCTTGATTGCTATCAGTTTTCCATTCTTTTTCTTCTTGATCAAATATGGTGTCGCAACCTTTTTGTTCACCTTGTTGATGTAGGTGTTGGAGATTTTGCTTGTTGGCTTTTGCTTGAGCTTTTGCTTTTGCTTATCCCCGGTCTTCGCCTTGCATTGGAAAGACTTGTGGCCTTATTTGTGACATAGCCTACAAATCACAGTTTCGCCCTCCATAGGCTTGTTCACTCCCGCAGTGGTATTATCCTGAGGAGGTTGGATTAGTTTGGTTTTGCCTTTCTTGTCATACAAGGCCTTCCCTAGGTGAGCCACCTCTTGCTTTAATTGCTCATTCTCCATTGCAATCTCGTCCAAACATGTTTCTATAACAACATTCTTAACAAGAACTTGATTGCAGAGGTTAGAATTATCAATTAAATTAAATCAAGAAGCAGAAGCATTTTTCTTAGTAATTTTAGGTATTTCAACCAAGGATACTTCTGGGGTGCTACCAATGTTTTCTAGCTTAGTAGTTAGCTCATTGTTTTTTAGCTTAGTAGTTAGCTCAATGTTTGCTAGCTTAGTATGTTTTAAATTTGCAAATGTTTCAAAATTTTCTAGCAAACCTTTATAATCATTTTGAGAGCTAATCAACTTGTTTTTAAAAGTTTTAAGTTGAGCTTTTTGTTTAGTGCATACATCCTGAAAAAATTTAACGGCTTCCGCAAGCTCATCTACGGAGGGCTTTCCCTCACCTTCATCATCACTATTGCTTTCATCACTAGAGGATGGAATACTCATTTTACCTCTTGCCATAAGGCACTTGTGTGATGGTCATGATGAGCATGATGAGGATCGGTGGCTACGCGTCCTTGGAGGTTCATCTTCGCTTGAAGAATCATCCCAAGTTTTGACACTAGTAAGCGCCTTGCCTTTGCTCCTCCCCTTTTTGGGTTCGGACATATTTGGACAGCTATCCCTGAAGTGTCCCTTCTCCCCGCATGCGAAGCATCCTCTCTTTCTTTGCTTTTTCCAGTCAATGTTAAAGAGAAGATCCTCGATCTACAGGGGCACACCCATTAGATTTATCTTGCGGATCATCCCCATTACCTTCCCGACATGTCGGATTGTTTCTTCATCCTCGGAGGATGATGTTGATGGTTGATTATCTTCATCATCATCACTTTCTTCTTCTTCCTCTTCTTCACTTGAGGAACTTGGAGTGGGAGCCTCCTTTTTACCCTTCCTTTCATCACATGCAAAATCATATGGCCTTGAGGAAGTTGGCTCCTCTTGACGACCCAGTTTTCGCGACATTTCAAATGCCGCAATTTTCTCAATCACAATGGTCGGGGTCATTGTACTCAAGTCCTCCATGTTGTGAAGAATTGTGATGATGCTCTAATATCTTTGTTGTGGTAGTAGGGAGATAATCTTCCTCATAATGTCCGCATCACCTAGCTTATTAATACCAATAGAATTAAGCTCATTGATGATTAGATTCAAACGAGAATACATATCTCTAACAAACTCATTATCCTTCATAGCAAAAGAATTATACTCATTTAAGACCAGGCAATGTTTTTGCTCACGGACATTGGATGTGCCATCATGGAGCTCATGCAATTTTAGCCAAATCTCATTAGCAGTTTTTAATTAAAACTTGATTAAAAATATCCATGCTAAGAGATTCGTACAAGCAATTTTTGGCACTAGCATTTAAATGAATTTCTTTTTCCTCACTCGTGGTGGGTTTCTCAGGATTTTTGGGTGGTTTCATCCCGTCACGAGTGACTCTCCAAACATCTAGATTAACGACCTCTAGGTAACAAGCCATTGTAGCACTATAGTATGAGAAGTTAGTGTCATCGAAGTGTGGTGGTTATGGGTATCCATCCCCTTTTCTCTAAAAAGTGTCGGCTCTTTTAGCGGTGAAGCTAAAGCGTTTCAAATGAGCCAAACCAGGTTCTGATACCAATTGAAGAAAACAGGTGACACCTAAGATGGGGGTGAATTAGGACTTCTAAAACTTTTTCTAAACTAGGCCACAAATAAATCCCTAGAGCAAAACCTATGCAAATAAACAATCTAGAATGTGCAAACTAGGTTTTGTCTAAGTGTTGCTATCTCTACTACAATGTCTAAGTTTCAATCCTTAACAATCTAAGTATAAAGACAAGATTGAAACTTAAATGCTTAATATAAATACGGAAGCTAAAGAGCAAGGTAGAGATGCAAACTCTCGTGGATGACGCCGGTACTTTTACCAAGGTATCTGAAACCAAGCAAGGTCCCGACTAATCCTCGTTGGTGCCCCTACGCAAAGGGAAGCCCACGCGAGGGCCAAGCACTACAGTTGAGTAACTCTGTAGAGAGCCGCAGGCTTTCTCTACGTGCAAGTGGTGCTCCGCTTCCGGCTCCTCTCGGACGCTCCCCACCATCTCCACTATCGAGCTTTCGGCCGAAATGCAGCGGGCCTCGTTCCCTCCGGTACACGGTGGCGGCCGTGACACAAACTCGGTTGTCACGGCCTCGCAAGACTCTCGCCCCACTCGGTACAAATACAACGGCTCATGCAAGAGCCGAGGGGTTGTGTGGTTTTTCTAAACTCACTCAACTAATTAGGATTCACCTAGAGCAAGCGCTAAAGCGGTCTAACTAACCTAATCACTTCGCAAAGCACCTATGCTAATCACCGAGTGATTCTATTAAGCACTTGGAAATGTCTACAATCTGCCTTGGTATGTTGCTTGGGCTCCCACACCTTGATATGGCTGGTTGGGATGGTATTTATAGGCCCCATCCCCATTTCTAACCGTTGGACAAAAAGCAGTAGCTTTCTGTCGACGGACACACCGGACAGTCTTGTTCCTGCCACATCAACCGACTGTTGGGGTCTATAGCATTCGACCGTTGGATCCGACAATTACCCAGACTGTTCGGTGCACACCGAACAGTCCGGTGCTACAGCTCGAGGGCGCCTGTCCGTGAGCCCCTCTGTGTAGATTGTCCGGTTGTCCCACCAGACAGTCTGGTCACCGGACAGTTCCTGTTCACTGTCCGGTACGCCACCAGGCACTGGCTGACTGCCCTTTTCTTGGATTTCCTCATTTTTTTTCTTTTGGGCTTCTTTTGTACTTGAGCCTTGGACTTCTATGCTTCTTTTTATGTCTTCTTTTGAGGTGTTGCATCCTCATTGCCTTAGTCCAATCCTCTTCGCATCCTATGAACTACAAACATAAACACTAGCAAATACATTAGTCCACAGGTTGTGTTAGTCATCAAACACCAAAATCTATTGAGCCAAATGGCCCAGGGTCCATTTTCCTTACACACTGTTTTCCATTTTTTGAGCGACTTGCAGTTCAAATCTAAATTATCCAAGGAAATTCAATTAAACGAACAAAATCTAATAGTTATACCAAACACTTTTATAGTTATGCCAAAATCGAACATGTAGGTCTACATATTATAGGAACACACCACAAAAAGTTTGGTGAGAAAAAGAAAAAATGAAAATATACTTTGCCAAGTGTCACTGAAGACACTCGGCAAAATATAGGTTTACCGAGTGTTTGCAAGGTGGCAGTCGGCAAAGAAGCTATTTTGCCGAGTGTCAACGTCTGACGCTCGACAAAGTTAAAGATCATCAACTATAGATGGCTGCTGACGGCCTTTACCGAGCGTCGGGTTTCGTCGAGAGCTTGATGCCGAGTGTCTCGCACTCGTTAAACAAGGTCTTTACGGAGAGCCTTATTTTGTCGAGAGTGGCACTAGCAAAGCAAGGATGCTTTGCCGAGTGATGCCTAGCGGTGGGCATTTTAAAACCGAAAACCGAACCGAACCCAAACCGAACCCGAATAGACCAAATTGTCGGTCTATTCGGGTTTTCGGGTTCGGGTTCGGTTTCTATATGTGCTATATTTCAAGGTATGGGTTCGGGTTCGGTTCCTAACCTTTAAAACCCGAATAGACCTAATAACCCGAAATATAAAAAAGCTCTTAATATGTGATGGTATTATTATATGATTTATGAACTTATTAGCTAGAAATAAAGATATCATCTTAACGATAGTATATATATCTTTGTATGCTAATTTTTATAGTCACTTATTGTAGTAATAGTACTTTCAGTTAATTATTCATTGTATATATTTTAATAAAATATACTAGTCTCTCTACAATTCGGGTCTATTCGGTGGACCGAATAGACCGAACCGAAATTGTGAGTCTATTCGGGTTCGATTCATAAAATATTTTTCAAAATTTCGGTTTTCATTTTTTAGAACCCGAAATTTCACAAATCCGAATAGACCGAACCGAATTACCCAAATAGACCAAATGCCGAGCCCTAGTGATGCCATAAGCATTAACATCCCCTTCTTCCCAAAATAAGTGTCGCTTTGGGTTCTGTACAAGTCCATCTTTCTTAAGTTTGACTAGATTTATATAAAACTAGTCAATGGCGCACCAGCGTCCAAGATGTAGATGATCATGATCATTACATAATATGTGTATTTATAAACAGTGCATTTTTGTAACAACATATACTAGGATGCATATGCAAAAAACATCAGGACAATGTTATACGAATAAGTCATAAGCCATATACATTTGGTATTGTTTCGAAGGTTTAATTGTGAACTTTAATTGTCTTTCATACATTGTATGTACATGAGTTATTTCCAAGTTTAATAAAATTTTGTCGCAATTGAAGTAAAGGATTGCAATACATTATATGCATCAAAATAAAATTAATTAGATCATACATATTTTTGTTGTCAGGTTCATTTTCCTCAGATTGAACTTTAAGGATTTTCTTCCTAGCCTTGATTGGACGAAAACAATAGTAAAACGATAAGGCGGAGAAGTAAGAATATTCTGATTTTGTGCATCTCTGTTTAGTAGCTTTTTGATGGTGACTCAAGAGACTAGGTGTAGGCCTTCATTTTTAAAAGGGAAATTTGGATCCATACCATTAAAAGATCACCACTTTGGATCCATACCATTAATATCTCACTTACATGTGGGTCCACATGAGTCAATGACATGTAGGGTCCATGGTATATATCTAAAGTTTGGATCTTTTAATGATATAGATCCAATTGTTCCTTTTTAAAACTGTCCTGTTGCTAGCATGTGAACTAATGTATTAGCGGAGAAACGTGTAAGTATAAGTGATTTGTAATTTATTTAAAAATAATTAATAAACACATTGAAGTTGGCTTGTACTGCAAGCTGAAATAGTAAATTCCAAAAATCTCCGCTACCGCGGCGTGCTACCGGATTTGTGCTCCCATGCCAAGACATCCGCGCTAGAGATGGCAATTGTTAAATACTCACCTGATTTTACTATTCCATAATCATACCTACGAGAAAAAAAAATAATCCTATTGGATTACCCATATCCACTGGCGGGTACGAATTTACGCCCGTACCTATACCCATCCATCGGGTCACCCGTACCCACAAAGATTAAGAATATATCAAAATAATACATTGTAAGTATATTCATCTAAATACCATTATAAAAATTTTAGCATCATTGAATCAGTCATTCAACATCACCACAGATAATTAGATAAAGTATCAACCGCTGGTTGTTGAGATCCGCAGTAGCAGAGTCCTGGCCGCTGCGCAAACTTCGATGGGTGGGTGCAACCAACCGGCCGAAGGTCCCCTCGCCCGCTCTGGGCGCTTGCCCTGCCCCTATAGAAGTTTGGTGCGATCCTCGTCCTCCCCAACCCGATGCACCGAGCCCCGCCATTGCAAGAGAAGAGAGAGAAGTCAGAGAGAAATCCGCCATGGGAACCGCCGTGAGCTCGAGGATGTTTACGTTGTCGTCGTGGCCCTGGGGTGCGCCTCATGATGTTGCGGGGGGCTCCTGATTGTGTTCATGGCACCTGGGTGCTCAATCGACGACGGGTGGAAATAGGGTGCTCGCGCGGCAGCCATTGAATCGAGCTCGGCGGGCGTTATTGGTGGGCAGCGGGGAATGAACTTCTCACCGGCGCTACTCCGCCGCCACGGAACAATGCGTCAGGGAGGTCAGGATCCTCTGCACCATCACTGGAGAACGCCCTCAGCCGTATGTCTTCCCGTCACCGCGGACCAAGCTCTGCAAAATCCTATCACCAGTAAGTCAGCCCCCAGCAAGTTCTCCGTGTCCCTATCTCTGTTTTTCTTAGGGCCACGAGCAGGATAGTGCGCCGGGTTGTTGAATGGCTGGGCGCCGGTAATGGCGCCATCGTTGGGGCTGGGCGGCGGCGCCGCGGTCCGGTAAGGGCTGATTTGGTGACCCGGATCCCAAGAGGATTGGAGGGGTTTGAGGGGGAAATTAGTTTATTAATTGGGAAGGATATAGGAGAGAATCGCGTGGGGCGTTGATAGGACGATGTGTGGCTGTGATCAGCTTGAGATACCGGATCAGCTTGGATAGATCCTAACCGTCCGATCGGTGATTAGCGGAGGGGATTTGAGCGGGGCCATACGGTTCTGGGTTAGATTTCAACCATCAATCGCAGATCTGGTGGACCAAAGCACATTGCGGTCTGTGGCCTGTTATGGGTCGTTGATCTTGTATCCAGTGACCGTGATACTCGCTATGGTCTTTTAAATGGTGATCGCTTGATCAAGATCCAACCGCTGATACCGGATACCGGTTTGATTGTGCTCGGATCTAATCCTGGCCCTCGGGGCGTGATCCAATGGCTTTGATCCGCCCATACCCCTTCGGCGCCGCAACATTGCTAAAACACCCCTGGAGTTTTAGAAAATCAACCCGTGCTCCTGTCTTAGTCAAGAATCATCACAAATAGGTCCTTTCCTTTGTAAAAACAGCCCTGCGCATCTCAGGATTTGTGGAGCAGCCCAGGAAATAGGGAAAGTAGGAAATTAATACTAGAAATGGATTTTTAATACAAAAATAAATCCAGAAACTTATATAATTCATATTAAATTCATTTTAGCTCTAAATTAATTCATTCCAAGGACATGAATTTTGTTTTAATATTGTCTACCACTTTGTACCTCTGTTTAGCAATGAAATATAAATTAAAATTATTCATCTGAATTAATCTATACCATGTACTCAATAACTCTAGAAATTCATAACTCAATAACTGTAACTCCGTTTTGATCCATTCTAGTTGCATTAGTCTCACAATAATATTTATTATCATATGGTAACTTTGTTTTGTCATGAAATACAGGTTAAAATGTTGCACTTAGTCTATTCTTTATTTAACCACGTGGATCTTCGGAAAACCATAACTTCATTAGTAACTCCAAATTTAGTGATTCTCGTTCCTACGATCTCGTTACAACACGTAGAATATTCTTACGTAGTTTATTCTTATGTTTGGTGTGATGTTAATTTTGCCTATACCATGTTTCTCTATATTGCTACGTTTAGCAGTGAGGACACGTGTCATCTGAAGAGCAAGTTGGTACCTGTAATCTCAAGTGCTAGGCAAGTTGTGCCCTTGATCACTTCTTTTTACCCAGTCATGTTCTGATTAATCATAATGATCTGCATAGGTTAATTTTGATGGGACCTAATAGATTACCCTAGTTTGACTATCTTTGTACCTTGTTTACCACTGAATTTTTGGGTAGTACCTGCTATTGCCTTATGTGGTTTTGGGTATAGAGATACACATTATTCATGATCATACCTTTATTATCAGTTGTTATTTACTGTTCATGTTAAGATCATTATGTTAATTGGAACATGGAGAACCACCCGGGAAAACAGTGCTACCACAAGTGTGGTATGGGACGCCCTTGGCTGACTAATTAGGAAAGCTTGTGGAGGACTACCTTACCTGAAAGGGGCAAGGGCAGTAGGGGAGTGGTCAGTGTAGGGAGGCCCTTGGATTGATTTTGCTGCGATAGCGGTTAGGCGAGGGGTCCCTGCATTGAAGCTTCCTAAAAACTGTAGCGGGTTTTCTGAAGCTAGTGGAACTTTGTAAAGCCCTCGTAGTGTTACCTTGCCTCGCCTCCTCGGTAGAGGTGTATGGGAGTGGCCTTCTCTTGGCAGATGGGTAACATGACTTGTGGGTAAAGATGTGCAACCTCTACAGAGTGTAAAACTGGTATATCAGTCGTGCTCACGATCATGAGCAGCTTGGACACTCACATGATTAATTTATGGAGTTAAATTCAATTTGTCATATGCATTGCATCGCACGTGTTGTTATTACTTTTGTTCTACTACTTAATTGGGTTGGTATTTACTTATACTTAGCAATTGCTAATAAAGTTTTGTCTAACTTTAAAAGCAATGCTCAGCTCCAACCATCCTCTTTGGTAAGCCTTACACTTCACGTGAACTCCCACCTTTTGCGAGTTCATGTACATTATTCCCCACAACTTATTAAGCGATGAACGTATGTGAGCTCACTCTTGCTGTCTCACCCCCCATAGGTGATGAAGTGCATGGAGGATGCAGTGATGAGTTGGTGAGAGGTCTAAGCCGTTGTCTCCCAGTCAACTTTGGGTTGCTGGATCATTGTCTCCGTATGATGTAATTATTTATTTATTTTGTATAGAACCCCTATTATATAGTAAATATGTGACATTTGTTTCTGTACCACCATTCATCATATGTGTGAGACTTGGTCCCAGCACACCTGGTGTTTATTTCGCGCTCGGGTTTTGGAACCCGGGTGTGACACCCCTCAGATAGAGAATCCTCTTGTGGAGAACAATCTCTACTTTGACATCTGTGGTGAAGAAACAACTACTCCTGCAACACAAGGCAAGCCCCGGTGCATTTACCATTTTCTTATGTTTTAAAGTTTTATCACCTTTGAATGATGCATTAGGTGATAGGAGTTGTGTGATAAACTACTGATGCATTTCCTTCCTTGAGAAATTGAGTATCATTCCTTATTACCTAATTTATTCAAAACAGGTTTCAATGATGCTTAGCCTTGCTTAGAAAATAAAAATGTTTTGTTTTAAAATGGTGATGCTTCACACTAGAATAGGAATGTTTACAAAGCAAAACTTATGATGGTGAATCCATTGTGGCTGTGATATATTCAACATCTAAAAAGAGTACCTCTAACAGGTACAAAAGTTTTGGGGTTATAAGCTCTAAGATGAGACCGGACGGGTGACTTGCACGAAAAGAGAATCTCAGTGTAGTGTCTCTGTGTAAGTTATTTAAGGACTGAGCCGATGTAGGTTTGATGATCGAGGACCTTTTGACTGGCCACATTCTTTGTCATGGGTAAGATTTGCCTTGGCAGGACCAATACCAAAACAACTCGCCCACACTGGGCGTGGGCGATAGCGAGAGTAGCGTGTACCCTCCTTGGCAAGAGGCTGCACGATGGAGTAACTATGCTCTCAGGTATAGGGAACCTATTCTGATATTGAGAAACCCGGGTGCGAGTTGACATATACAAGGGTTAAGTGCTACATATGTCGTGTGGTTGGAGATCCCCAGCTGAGTATTAAAAGATTCAGATCATCGCTACTTCTCGGATATGAAGATATCGTCACTGCCCTACACCATAGTTGACAATTAAACTCGGGATTTGATAAAAGATGGCTAGTGTAGGCCAAGTGATTGATCTAGATAGGAAAATTCTAGATTCAGGAAACTACTTAACTTGACAGGTAAAAAGAATTTATAAGGACCAACTTTAGTAAGCTTTGTGCAACCTGAGTCTTCAGTTCTTGTTAAACCATACCTTGACTCCTAAAGGCTAGCCTATCCTTGAGAGTCTTTTATTTTAGCCGGGTAAGATTTGCGAAAGTACACTTCGTACTCAGGGTTTTCGAACCCATGTTGTTTTAGGTGAAGAGACTACGGAGTTTTGCTGCTTCTGTATCAAGACTGTCCCCAAGCAGCAGGATGAAAATTAAGTATGAACTTATGGAAGGTGTCTACCTTCTAGTGATGTAATAAGTAGAAGCACTCAAACCCTTATATTGTAATAAGCACTCTTTCTATATTGTTACTTTAACATATCAATGTAAATTAAGTTATTGTAACTCTTTTTGATTTTACTTCGATTATGTGTAATGTATGTGAAATGGGATATACGCTTTTGGGAGATGTTGAGGAAGATATAAGAATCAGGTCCTATAAAGTTGTTGGGTGTATCTACATGGCTTTCTAAGGTCCTTGGGATGAGGACAGGTGTAGGTGGGCATAATATCTTGGGGGTTCTGTCACACGGCCTCCTAGGCCAGACAGTCCGTGCCACAGACACTTCGCGCCTTTTCAAACGCTTTTTGAAAATATTTTCTTTTGCAATTTTGGAAGTGTTGTTAATCCTCAAGCACTGGCAACATCTATATGCTCTATGAGGCACTAAGTTTCTTATCAAGTAAACATCATTGACCCCTCTTGATAGTACGGCTATCTAGCCTACTAACATAGTCAATTTACATCTCTAATTACCTTTTGATCGGCAAAAGTAATACCTTTGCCTTGAGTTGTTCCACAATCAATGCAAAAGTCTCCAAGACTTTCAATGTAGCTCAACTTTCAGTGATCTAACCTACATTCTTATTTTCTCCAAGAATCCATATTAATTACCAAAACACTACTTAGGGGGCCTAGACGTTTCACAATAGTTCTAAGTGACAACCAAGGACTTATAGTAGAACTAAAAAAGTGCTAATATGGATCTAGCTTTAGTTAAATAAGAAGACCACTTCTATCTTGTTATATCGAGAGGCACAAAAGGGGTATGCCACATTGGATAGAAGACAACCTATAGCCATATGTGTCTAGCCATGGTGGAATGTGCCATATCACAAGGGGGTTCCTATCTCTGCCTACTACTAAAATCTAGTGGCTACTAACTTGATAGACAAATTGTTGAAAGACTTCATAGTGAACCCTACCATGCACCTTAGGAGTGTAGTTTGGAGATAGATATCCCCTAGCAAATGAGAATCATAGATCATGGGTAAAGATGTACAACCTTTGTAGAGTGATTAAGATGTTATAGGAGTCGTGCTCACACTTATGAATGACCTAAACTCCTTATTAAATATACTTTTAGAAGAATCTAATTTTATTAGTCTATTTTTTGCTATATTTCATTCCTATTTACATGATCATGATGTTGTTTGGTTTATTTAGGATTTTGTGGAATATTGTTTCTATTAATATTAAAAGGTAACCTTTTAAAATGCTACATGTTGTGAACCATGTCATATCCTTTGAGCGTCATAATCCCATGTTATAGTTGTTAAGTATATTTGTACTTATGCTTGTTTTATTTCTATTATTTGGAAAATCATGTATAGGTAACATATGGCAATGACTATGCTAAGTTTTATAAGATTTCTATGCTTGTGGTCAACTAGCTAATGTTTCCTGTGAGATGAAGGCCATCACCACCTTGATAGAGCAGTAACTACTATTCCGTTATTTTTTGTAAAAGTCCATGTTCATGTGATGTACACTTAATCATTATATAATAAAGCACTTATTAGGTTATCATTCATTAATTCGCCATTTATATGTGGATTTTATCCTAGGTACACATGATTTGTATCCAATTTTGGCATTAAAATTGGGTACGACAGATAATTGTCAAAGATTACACACACAAAGAGAGAGAGAGAGGGAGCTATCTAGACTACTCGCCTAGCTCACCCACACCCACAAACATGGGCCTTGCCTCTTGTACCGGTCATGCTCTTCTTCTCCTAACTGGCTGCATACCTAGGCCGTATCTAGTAGGCCAATGACCGACCATAGCATCACAATCCTCTTGGGCCTTGCTTGCCTGTGGGGCGCAGTAGGCCATGGGCTAGTGCCCTTAGGAAAATAATCTTTTTCCTTTTGTTTTGTTTGAAGTATTAAAAATTCACCAAAATATATAATAAAATCATTAAAATGCCAATAATTTTTTTGGGTTCCTAAAATTGTGCTATATCTAGTGATGTCTATAGTATTATTAGGTTGTGCTTTGTTCATAGACATAATAAATTGTGTTTGTATTCCTTATGTGCTTGTAGGTGCCATGATCAATGAGAACATGCTGAAAGAAGAGCCATAGTTTCAGGAGATCATTGAGGAGTATGAGGAGGTGATCTTCATTAACATTTCAGTTGAAGCCCGCGCTGACATTCCCATAGTATGATAAGGTTTGTGTAGATGCTTTGCTTAGGAATTATAGTATCTATGAGTAATTTGTCATTGCTCACCATAGGTTCTTGCTTTATGTCTTACCATGTGAAGCATGGTAAATAACTGGAGACCAAGTGGGGTGTGGTATGATGAGGCAACTAGAATGGAGGTTCTAGTGCACTTCTAGTCTTACATATGTCAGTCAAGGACCATTCATTGTGTCCATACTAAAAAGCTTGAAAGTAGTAAGGATGTATCTATGGCCTGAGTTATAGTTCACTATGAAGCGGAGTACTTTCCTACTAGTAGGGTTTCTAAATAGTTTATTGGTGTGTTCCTTTAACCATTTGAGAAGTTCTTAGAGGTAGTTAATATTCATGATATAACATAGGGAGGAAACCCATCTAGGACGACCGCCTAGAGTGGGTTGCTTGAGGTGGTCAGTTGCTTCCAAACCTTGGTGGTATGTTAGGACTAGCTATCTTGTAATTGCTCTTTTGAGAAGTGTGGGTGTGTGTTGGAATTGCTTAGCTAGATGTACATCAATTACAACCACCACCCTCCTCGAATATGTTAGGACTAGCTATCTTGTAATTGTTGTTGTAGTAACAAGTTAGTACATGAATTCAGGTAATTCTCGTCGCTAAGAACTGACGGGAATTAGCCATATACTGACGAGAATTACTAATTCTCGTCAGTTCTTGGTCGACAACAATCATTGGATGGGGTTTAGTTACTTAATTCCCATCGACTATACGACAGCCCGCCCTTCTTGAAGCCTCCATACATCCAATCACCACTATCACCCATTATTGCAAGTGTGTACGAGTAAGAAGCACGCATGAGACATTCATGTTTCTACACATCACGACCTACATCTATAGGTAATTGCTAGGTTCTTACCCACCCAAGGATGACCAATGGAGTGTGGTATTCGTGACTGTGGGGAATGGATATCCTCGGGTCCCCTTAAGGGCGAAAACTTCGCTTGGGGCCACGTGGCGGTTGCTCCTTTGAGGCATCCCGTCATGGGTCGGGCAAACGGAAACAATGTAAGCAGGCCGACCCAGAGGCGAAAGAGGCCCACGTCCGAGCTAGTCGCGGCATAGGCGTGAATATGTTGGGCCTGTCTGTTCTCGCGCTCGACATCCTAAAACGTCGGGGATAGCTCGGCATGGAGGCGTCGGATTTTCCTTGAAATAGTGGAAGATGTTTGCTACAAGTTAGGAGATAAGTAGGAAGATTGAGATCAATAATTGTTTGTGAAGCCCCCCACGGTCGTGTATATAAGGCCAAGGGGGACCCCCTCAATTTTCATATCATTAGCATCCCACAGTTCAGTAGACACCACTTGTAATATCACCCATATACAAAGCCACCCCAAGAATTAGGGTATTACGCTCCTCAAAGCGGCCCGAACCTGCTGAAATCCACCTATCTTTCTCTCCCTTATGCCCGAGCGCGAACCATCGAGTTACGATCTGCGACACCGTCCTACCCAAAAGCACCACAAGGGTAACCCCGAGTGTGCGGTCGGGCACAAAACACCGATAGTGACCATCATGATGTGCTCGAACGAAATTTCAGTAGCATAACCTCGCTGCTCTGCACTACATGCTTGGTTTGGTGCAGCAGAGAACAATAACATTAGGCAACCGAAATTTCATACGAGCACATCATGGTGGTCACAAACACACTACATCATCCATCCAAAGGTTGTCCAGAAAAGGGACAATTTTGGACCGCCACACATAACATGTATGGTACATACATGTGATGCATAATGGTCTGAAACGGGTGACACATAGTTTTCGAAACCCTAACCGTGTAACACAAGATTACAGAGCGGAGATTAAAAGTTAACCCTAATCGGATAATACAAGATTATAAGTGAACTCTAATCAATAAATAACATCAAATTCATCAATTCAATAGCATAGGTTAATCCTAACATAATAGAATAATTAATACTTATGTAACATCACATTCATCAATTAACAATATTAGCAGTAAGTAATATTTGCAACAAATAATATTTGCATAACATCAAATTCATTAAGTAGTAACATCATTCCAAACAGTTTATATTTGCAACCTCAAATTAAAAATAGCAAGTATAATACATAAAGTTATATTAAGAATAATAAAACTATCAATTAATAATTTTAAACTAACTATCATCACATAAAACTTAACTCTCGTCGGCCAAAAACCGACAAAAATAAACGTCATATATATATAGTTTATATATTAGGAGCCCTGGGCTTCCAATAGCTAGAGGAAGCCCAGGTCGGACGGTGCAACCCGGTCGAGCCGGACCACATCCGGACGTCTATAAAACAGGACCCGAAGTGCTAGGGTTCAGTTTTTTACGCTCCACCCCGATTCATTAGCAACGCCGCGTGCGACGATGGTGGTTGCCCCAGAGCGTGCGCGGCGGTGGACCCCCAACCGGTGGTCGTAACTCCATGACCTCGACGCGCGGTGGCGGAGGTTCCTCGATCCGGAGTAGTGGCGGCGGTTCCCAGGTCGGTGGCGACGGCTCCCCGATCCAGAGGGCGAGCGACAGCGGGGCCCTTGTGTGGGCAAGCGGCGGCGTCCCCGAGGTCCCGAGGAGGCGGCATTTCCAAGGCCGGCGAGCAAGCGACGCCCGTCGACGTGCGAGTAGCGACAGCGACGCATGAGGCGCGATGTTCGAGCGAGCGGCGTCACGGAAGGCCCGAGATGCGCGCAGCGATGATCGCGCGTGACATCCTCCGATCCGGCGCAGTTTTCTTTTCGATTATTGTGTTTTATGCCTACCACATGTATTATTTACGCCAAAAACTGTACGATTTTATGCTTAAACATGGAGTTCGTATATCAGTTTACTGCATACACATTGGAAAGGCAATTCTTTGATTTATGTTGTTCGTAATTTGCGCGCTTGCAATGGAAGCTCCCATGATTTTTGCCATAATTTTTGGATCTGTATAAAAATAGAAACTGCATGCATACGGCTGCCATGTTTTCGGATCTGTTATAAAAATAGGATAGTAATAACAACCTACTAGAGCTATCAACCTCTCACATTGAATCGATATTTACGCTTATAATTGATGGATTTTATGCTCAAAACTTAAGGTTTTTACGCTCCACCGGAGATGCGTCCACTAGTGAACAACATGCCAGATTTTTTACGCAGTATACTGAATTGCATAATTATCTACAAAGTGTGGCATATTTAGTATGAGTATATATCATAAAATGGTCATTACGAGTCTAGCTGCATGGCTGTTGCAGCGATCCTAAATTTATGGAGGAAATAAAGCATTTAACATAGAAACCGCCACACATATCTTTCCTAAATTTACGCGCATGCAAGGGAACGTGTTTGACTCATGCATGCATTTTGCCATAATTTTTGGATCTGTATAACCGCATGCATGCGGCTGCCATGTTTTTTGGATCTACCATAAAAATAGGATCGTAATAACAACCTACTAGAGCTATCAACCTCTCACATTAGCTCGGTATTTACGCTTATAATTGAAGGATTTTATGCTCAAAACTTAAGGTTATTACGCTCCAACCCGGAGATGCGTCCACCAGTGAACAACATGCCAGATATTTTACGCAGTGTAACGAATTGCATAAATAGCTACATCATGTAGTATAATTTGTATCAATATATATCATAAACTAGATCTAATGTGTTTAGCTGCATGGCTGTTGGAGGGATCCTATATTTATGAAGGAAATAAAACATTAAATACGATTTTTTTTGTTTCTATGCATGCAATTCATTTCCTTTCATTGCACATTATTTTCATCATAAATTCGTGTGCATACAGGTGGTAACAGATTTTTACGCACTATACCGAATTGCATAATTATCTACACAGGTAGCATATTTAGTAGCAGTATATATCATAAAATGATCCTTACGAGTCTAGTTGCATGACTGTTGCAGCGATCCTAATTTTATGAAGAAAATAAAGTATTTAAAAATAGAAACCGCCACACATATCTTTCCTAAATTTATGCGCATGCAAGGGACGTGTTTGACTTATGCATGCATTCCTTTTTTGCGCGCACAGACGTGGGCGCGGTTGGTGCAACCGACAGCCTGGTCCAGTCAGTGCGCTGGGTTGAAACAGGTTGCAGGGATGATCGACCTGAGCTTCCTTTAACTATTGGAAGCCCAGGGCTCCTGTTATACCTACCATATATATATATATATATATATATATATATATATATATATATATATATATATATATATATATATATATATATATATATTATATATTATATTCAACTACTCTAATCACAATTGCATTTATGTTCCAACGGTTAGAGAGTTAAACCTTAACGACTTGAACGGTGTTCTGGGATGGACAAGCGTTCCGAGATGAAGAGGTGATGATGGTAGAGGGTTCCAGGATAGAGGCAATGCGACGACGGCTCCACGAACGGTGGCTGTGCTCCACACAATGGTTGCTTGGAGGGACCGGGAGCCCGTAGTGACGAGGCGGCTTGGGGGAGCAGCACCTTGAAAACGCACCGGGACAATGAGCTCAAGGCGGCGGCGGCTAGCTGCGAGCTCGAGAGGCAGTTGGTGGTTGCTCCTAAAGCGCGGGTCGACGTGGTGGCAGAGCCGCGATCCGGCGGTGGCATGGTGGCGGGGCAGTGGCTGGGTGGCAGCGTGGCTCTACGTGAAAGACAGAGATGTCACTAGTACACAGAGCCTCTATAGTAGCGATTCTAGAGACGTTTGCACTGACGTTTTTCAGTGCCGTCAGTGTTAGGGGCCAGTGGAAATCGTCATTTCCACTGGCGGTTATTCAAGAACTGCCAGTGGAAATCCACTGCCGGTTTTCTTAAAAAGCCGCCAGTGAAAATAGCATTTCCACTGGCGGTTTGTTTTATTTAGCCGCTAGTGGAAAGGTTTACCGCCTTTTTTTAAATTTTCGTACTGAAATTTATATATTTACACACACAAACATATCTCTACTACTTATTAAGACAGTAAGGTGTAGGCTGTCATTCCGTGTTCTGCCATTCTCATTCCCCCTTCCTCTTTCTCATTCCCGGCTGTCATTCCATGTTCTGCCATTCTTATTCCCCCCTCCCGGCACTGTCTTTCTCATTCCTCTCTCCCTGCAAAGCTCATTCCCATTCCCACGTGCATCCGACGCTAGCTAAAATTAAATTGAAAAAAACACAAATATGACCCTAATGGGATTCGAACCCGCAACCCCTCAAGCAAATGTGCTCGTAGCTACCACTACACCATATGTGTGCTTATGTCAATAACTGTTACAGTAAAAATATCTACTACATCTCTCCCAAAGCCCACCTACTACCCTTGCACAATGTGTATTAGTAGATAATTATCAATGAGATTCCTGAATTATATTTTTGGATGGAGGGAGTAGTATTTAAAGAAGAGTCTTGCATGCAATTTCTTTTGTTTGAATAATGTTTTCAACTTAAATTCCTTTTTTATATGTGTGACATTTATTCTCCGTAATATTTTTCCATGGATCTGACTGGTGAGTCATTTTCATAAACCAACGCCAAAGATGAATCCATATTTCTTACTTGGAAACCTCGAACAAACACTACTGGCAGGAGGCGCTCACGTTGGCGTCGCTCATCGACGACGAGAAGAAGTTTGATAACTATCAGTTCGACCTCTAGAAACAGTACTACGTGTCTGCATGCGCCGCTGTGTTCGGCAAGCTCCGTCGCCGCCGCCGCTTGGATGCGGTCCAGAGCGGCTGCACCGGGCAGTCTATCTTCAAACAGGAGAACCTCATGGTCGTCGCCAACACCGACGACTCTCGGGTTGTTCTGGGCACCGCATCCGATGACGGCGCCACCACGCCGTCCAGCTCATCATCCACCTGAAGCTCAACCTGCCACATAAGTCGCTACTGACCGGCCATGAATTCTTGTGCGCTGGGACGACGGCTGTTGCTGACGTTGTGTGAGTGTCCTCGAACAAGATGTATGTAGAGGAGTAGCACATCCGGTGGTGCAACGGCTAGGTGTACTACCTCGCTGATGAGCACAGGGTGCACTTCGTTTGGTAGCCCAGCTAAGAGTCGTCAGTACTCGCCATGTCGTGCGCGTTCGACGACTACTATATCAAGGATTGTGGCATCATCTTGGCGCCAGAGGTGACGCAGAGGAGGACCAACAGCACTGACCACTCGCCATCGTCGAGGTAGCTTTTGTGTCGGCCTGCCTTTAATTCTCTTCGCAAACACATACCACTTGCCTTTTTAAGCAAGCGTGTATGGTGGTGCGTACGTGATGAGTGACAATGTACGAGGGAACTTGTACCTGCAAGTGTGGCACGTGATCTTCAATGATGAGACCATACAAATCGTGGCATATATCGAAGTCTGCATGATACTGATGGTTGCAATGTAGTAGTGAAACAGCTAAATTAAAATAACAAAATTTATGTATGATCAGGATTAAAAATGGATTATGAAATATTTTCTTATAACAATATAAGACACATTTTGTATATAAGTTATCATGTTATTATATGTTCCCGTTGCAACGCACGGGTACTCACCTAGTATATATATATATATATATATTGATATTGATAAACATGTAGTATTGATATTAAAAGCAACATGGAATTAAATTCTATCATACATTTATATACATCAAAGTCTTGTTTACAACCATGTATGCATCACACATTATATACATCAAAGTTTTCACTTAAGCTCTAATAACTATCTCGGCTAAGAGATAATCTACTAATTTCTGTTAGTATTCTAAACTCTGGCAAAGCTAATGTTCCGGAAGCATCGTGATATTTCCCTTCTGCGGGAATGACCTCTTTCAATATGAATGTGCACAGGTCCTCAACTATGCCATACAATGCACCTTCAGTCAAGTTCTCCGGGCTTCCTTGTTGAAATTGCTGTAAAGGAAGTTTATAAACATTATCTATTTATACTCAATAATAACACATTTGCATCTTTAATGATATAAATACATACGTGACTATTACTAATAATACCTTGCCAGGGTTCGTGATGTATCGTCCGTTCATTCTCATGAACTCGCACACGTAGAACCCACATAGGACCGATCCGGGTGGTTGCTTGTGGCACTACATAACGGGAGATTGGTTATTTAGTTGCAACATTGTCCTATGTACGTACATGTATGATATGTATTCATAAATTCACATACTTACCGGCCAGTTATAATGGATGTCTAGTGGCACGCCTTTTTTGGACGTGTCGTACTTTCCACCTCGTAGCTTTTAAAACCTAAATGTCCTGTGATCTCAAATAGAATCACCATGTTATTCTACAATTCTCATCGATATAAGTATGCATGCATAGAAAAGGCTTACAGCTCTAAGATGCCGAGGAATTTTGAATAGGCTGAAGGCTCGGTGTGCAAGGAGTCGAGCACCAGCACCTTTCCAACCTTAGGATAAATGAAGAAGCATATCCAGTGGTCCCTGTACGAATCAAACTTGTGATACATGTGTATTGAAATTATTAATTTTATTTATGCAAAATCACACTTACTTAAAGTTGTACGGGGCCACTATGGATTCCCTGTCTTGAACTTGAAGCATTGCGTGTCCTATGTAGGTGGCGTATCTTGCTTCAAAATCCTTCTTCAGATCCTGGATACGCACCTCAATTTCTTCGTCTGTTAGCCCCTGTAATGCTTCGTTGCCTTTTCCGATTCTAAAAGTGTGGTTATCCTCGCATATCTTTATTGGGTTGAGATACCCAACCCTTTTACTGGCACTAGCATTGGGATTGGTACCATAAAGGATCTCCTGCTGATCATGTTGCATTCTGCAACGCACACGTGCATGTCAGATATTGAAAATTTATACAACTCACTAATAATAACACATATATGTGGAGTATGAGTGACACTTACAATGAAAATATGGTTACAAGTTGCACGTCGAGTCTCTGAAGGTTCATCAATAACCACATGTCCTCGAATGCAACAACGGCTTTTTGATTTGAACCAATAAAAGCATGGGCTGGTATATTAACACTGATGGTGTCGATGCCAACTGAAGATGCCCGCATGTACCAATCATGCAACCTTTTAATATTAGCCGGGACCTTCCTTAGTTTCTCAAAAGTGAGTAGTGGTCTGCCAGGCACATATTTTTTAGGCACATTTTTATAATCTGTCTTAGTTGGCTTCTTTATCTTTGCGGCCATTTCCTCAGCCTTTTTTGCGGATTTTCCTCGAGATCGGCCAAATCAACAGTGTCTGATGTGAGGCTCCGTCCAATCCCTTTCAAAAAATGAGCTGTGCCAACAGTGGATTTACTCTTCTTTTTCTTCTCGAACGGGGACACTAATTTTGGTATAGAAACTTTAGATTTCTTTGATGGTCGTGGAGATGGTTGTGGAGAAAGTGAATCCCTGAAGGGCGATGTATGTGGCGGAGACGGTGGGTTACCATGAGGATGAGGAGAAGGAGGGTCAGAAAGAGGATGAGGAGCAGCATGTGAAGTTTAAGGAGGTGATGATGGATGTACAATAGGAACAACAATTTGAGATGGCGGAGACGGTTGGGCCTGCGACGAATTCGACCAATCAACCAATTCGACATCCCTTCGAGGCCAAAGGATAAATTCTTGATAGCTTGTCCAAGTGTCTCGATACCTTCGGGCCCAGGGATGTCTAGCATGTCGTCCTCGTATCCTTGGACGACTGTCGTCACTTCTACCCTGCAATATTCTTCTGGAATGTCGTTTCCATGGAACTTGCGTCCTGGGATCGCAAGGCCTGTGGCTACTTTCTTTGTACGCTGATTGTTAATACCATATCTTATAACTAGTGTGCATGCCACAGGCCTTGTGATGTCATCAACTGGATAGCGGACCTTATTTCCCGTTGACGCGACAGAGCTTGGGATGGTCGTACCCTCGGTGGAAGCCGGCGTTTGAGCTGCTGGAATTATTTGCATCTGTGGAGTGGTCATCTGTTGAACAGACATCGCACTCGCCATCGCCAATTGCTGCATCAATTCTGGAGGAGGATTCGATAGCATTTCAGACATCAGGCCTTTGAACTCTTTCTTGGCCTCCTCCTTAAAATAATTCGCCATCTCTTCCTTGTATCGATCACGTTTCTTGTACAGACCTTCCCATTGTGGTCTGAATCCTTCCTTCCATCCTTCCTTAGATGAGATTCCTCGTACACGACCAGGATGCTCAGGGTTACCGAGACCAGCCGTTAGAATGTCTCTCTCCCTTTGCAGCTTAAATGTTCCTTGGCTCTGCTTAGCTGCAATTGCATATATGTTTTTTGCCGCTTCTTCGACAGTGGGATCATCAAAAGATACACCAGACTCAGTTTCCCTTGGTTTTCTAGCACGGATCCAATTAGTCGTCCTTTCACCAAGTTGCTCGGACAGCGTCGGCAACCCTGCAGCCTTCTTCTCGGCGTCTTCTTGTCTCCATTTAGGAATCTGACGCTTGTAACCACCTGTGCCAAGGTGGTGGCGGTATTTGTTCTTCTTAGATAGTTCCGAATTTGCCTCACTTAGCGATATGAAATCAGGGCTGCTCATCTGCTCTAGAAATGCTGCCCACTGACCTGCTGAGATTTTATATTTTTCGTCGGGTCTAGGTCTTTCTTTGCAAACTTTGTATTCATCCCAGACCTCCAGTTTCGGAAATTGATTGCAAACTGCTTCATCGTGTATTTTTTCACGATTTCTTCTGAACCCCCAGGCAAAACGAACCTCGTTATTAGCTTATTCCACATTTGATTCTTGACATCATCTGATACATCTCTCCACTGTCGGATTGTGATGTCAAGATTATCTCTAACTAAGAACCCAAGTGCATTCCGGAACTTAGGCAGTGCCTCTTCTGGAGTTAGGGGCTGACCATTCGGGCTCACGTCTGCGATTTTATATGTCTTGTCAGGAAACTTGTTTAGCCCCCTGTCACCTTTGTTCCGATCGCTCTGCTTCCTTTTCCTTGACCTCTCGGTGGTTGTCTCGGTCGATTCCGGTGCGCCTTGGGTCGGTTCCGGTGCGCCTTGGGTCGGTTCTGGTGCGTCTTGGGTCGGTTTCGGTGCGTCTTGGTATCGTGTCGCAGCTTTTTCGAGCATCGCACGAAATTGAAACAAGACCTCCTATTCATGTAATAAAATGCACAAGAAATCATGCATGTGTAATAGACATTGTGAAATCAGCTAATTAATTAGGTACACACATGAAATTAAGGATGTGTAATTTACCTCATGGTCTTGTGGATCATAAGTAGGGTCACGTTGCAACTCACGCGCAGCGGCCCTATCTATCCTAGTGGTAGGAAAAGGGTCGCTAGGCGTTTCATATCCT
The DNA here is from genome assembly GCF_902167145.1 of Zea mays. Lineage (NCBI taxonomy): Eukaryota > Viridiplantae > Streptophyta > Magnoliopsida > Poales > Poaceae > Zea > Zea mays. The sequence goes on along the minus strand of NC_050100.1, from coordinate 131,025,890 downwards.
TCACTGCTGGATTCTTCTTGAGCAACACTCTTGTCCATGTGGTCGGGCCCTAATCCTTGGTCCTTGGTTGGAGAACTCATTGAGCTATATATATACAAATACATATTAACACATATTAACATAAGCAATAATTAAATTCATATTAACAAATACCCTAACCCTTAACCACTAACACTAACCCTAAGCCCTAACCCTAACCCCTAATATTGTGATACGGATATTATCGAGTTACGTATAGAGAGGGAGAGTCGTATAGGATGTAGAGAGAGAGAGATGGAGAGTTGTATAGAACGTATAGAGAGGGAGAGAGGGAGAGTCGTATAGAACGTAGAGAGAGATGGAGAGTCGTATAGAACGTATAGAGAGGGAGAGAGGAGGAGTCGTATAGGACGTAGAGAGAGAGATGGAGAGTCGTATAGAACGTATAGAGAGGGAGAGAGGAGGAGTCGTATAGGACGTAGAGAGAGAGATGGAGAGTCGTATAGAACGTATAGAGAGGGAGAGAGGAGGAGTCGTATATGACGTAGAGAGGGAGAGATGGAGAGTAGTATAGAATGTATAGGAGGAGTCGTATAGGACGTAGAGAGAGAGAGATGGAGAGCCATAGGAAATGGCGTTGTTAATGAAGCTTTGATTTTTTTGGAGGAGTCGACCATGACATATAGGAGGAGTCGTATAGGAGGAGTCGACCATGACATCTGGTAGAGCTCACATAACTCTATAAAGCTAAACGAATAAAAACTGAATTGCTCCGTGACAGAAGTGAAGTGAAGTGAATCTAGTATACTAGAGAGTGAAAGCCAAAAAACATGCTTTCCGCTGCTTTCAACCTGCTTCCCACACTCCAATTCCTCAGGAATCACTTCACGCATAATTTGTCAGACGGTTTTGGTCAACTAGATTCACTTCTATTTGAGAATCATTTTGAATCACTCTATTAGAGAATTAGCTCTTGGAGCTAGAGAATCATAGAGCAGATCTGTCAAACCTCCCTCCCTCTCCCTCTCTTTCCTCTCTCTTCCCTTTCCCTCTCTCTCCTCTCTCTCTCTCCCTCTCCCTCTCTTTCCTCTCTCTTCCCTCCCTCCCTCTCCCTCTCTTTCCTCTCTCTTCCCTTTCCCTCTCTCTCCTCTCTCTCTCCCTCTCCCTCCACTCTCTTTCCTATATATACACTCCCTCTCCCTCCTCTCTCTTCTCTCTCTCTCTCCCTCTCTCCACTCTCTTTCCTCTCTCTTCCCTTTCTCTCTCTCCTCTCCTCTCTCTTCCCTCTCCCTCCTCTCTCTTCCCTCTCCCTCCTCTCTCTTCCCTCTCCCTCTCTCCTCTCCTCTCCCTCTCTCTCACTCTCTGCAGAGACGCGCGCAGGCTAGGGTTTACACTCTTCCCTCTCTCTTCCCTCTCACTCTCTGACTCTTCCTAGGCCTAGGGTTTACACGCGCGGCGGCGACGCGTGCGCAGCGGAGGCGCGTGCGCGGTGGCGGCACGTGCACGACGGCGGTGGCGTGCCCGAGCGATCATAGTCGAAGAAGGGAGAGAGAGAGAGGAGAACGTACCTACGGCGTGGGGACGACGGCGTGGACAACGGCGGCGCACGGCGGAGAAGATCGCCGGGGCGAAATTTCGGCAGCCTGACGGCGGGAAGTGTAAAAGACTGGGCGCCAAAGACTTAGCTAAATTTTTGGCCCCGCGCGCGCTCCTTTATATAGGAGATATTTCTACTGGCGGTTGTCATCGAGAACCGCCAGTAGAAATGCCTTCCACAGACTGTGGAGGCCATTTCTACTGGCAGTTGTCATCGAGAACCGCCAGTAGAAATACCTTCCACAGACTGTGGAGGCCATTTCTACTGGCGGTTTTCGTTGTGAACCGCCAGTAGTAATATTTTTAGTATATTATTTTTTATGATATATTCATATATTAAGTATATAAATTTTTATACATATTAAATATATAAATATATATATTTAGTATACAAAATATATATATTTATATATTACTTCTCTCTCTCCTCTCTCTCCTCTCCCTAGTTCCTCTCTCTCTCCCCTCTCTCTCCTCTCTCTCTCCTCTCTCTCCTCTCCCTAGCTCCTCTCTCTCCCCTCTCCCTCCTCTCTCTCCCTCCTCTCTCTTCCCTCTCTCTCTCCCTCCTCTCTCTCCCTCCTCTCTCTTCCCTCTCTCTCTCTCTCCTCTCTCTCTCCTCTCTCTCCTTTCTCTCCCTCCTCTCTCTTCCCTCCTCTCTCTCCCTCCTCTCTCTTCCCTCTCTCTCTCTCTCTCCTCTCTCTCTCCTCTCTCTCCTTTCTCTCTTCTCTCTTTCTCCTATCTCTCTCTCCTCTCTCTCCCTCTCTCTCCTCTCTAGAAAGTCACTAGAATGCCCGTTCTTGCAGTGTTTAAATACTACGTCGTCTCCTGGCTTCGCGTCTCTCGTCACCATTGGTGTGAAGTTCTTTCACAAGTACCAGATCTGGTAAACATCTTTCCAAGTTGTTTCACAGCATGTTCTTTGAAGATGCTTGTTTCTTACTACCTGATATATATATATATATATATTAGTTGAATAGTCCTCCCTGCTTTTATTTTACCTCGCGTTCTAGGTGATAAACCATGACCGGGAAAAAGACCACGGCTTCCTCTGACGGCGGCACTCCAAAGAAAGCCAAGGTGGTGGTGGAGGATGAGGAAGAGGCGGGGTTGGAGGATGAGGAAGAGGCGATTGTGACACTATCCGTGGAGAAGGACGCGCTGAAGAACAGGCATTCTGGATGTGCAAAGTGCTGCATCCGCACGGACGGTAAGTGCTGGACCTGCTCCGAGCGCATTGGCAACAATAGCTCTCTCTCCCTCTCCCTCTCCTCTCTAGAAAGTCACTAGAAAGTCGTGTAAAATTACATGCTTCGGTTTGTCGCTAACAATAATCAATTACATGACATGTCCTAACAATAATCAATTACATGACAACTATATAATCTAGGGAGCTATTGTTCTGCCTTGTCCATCGTGGCGTACCCAGGGCATCGAATTGCGTGGGATGCTTCGCTCAACGTTCCTTATCTTGGTTGGATGGTCTATGAAAAGAGACATGTCATTGAACTAGTTAAAATCCTCTAAATCAGATACACCATCAACTCCTATAGCTTGTTGTTTTCTAGGAAAAACTACATGCTTCGGTTTGTCGGTGCTTTTCTTCTCATTGTTAGAAATGATCTGTTCAGCATAGAAGACCTGTGCAGCACGATTAGCAAGGATCCATGGGTCATCTTTGTAACCTACCTTACTTAGATCAAGAACTCTGACCCCATAGTTGTCTACCGTGACATGTTTGTCTTCAACCCATTGACATCGGAAAACCGAGATCTGAAATGTACCATAGTCTAGTTCCCATATGTCCTCAATAAAGCCAAAATATGTAATAATCTCACCAGTTTCATCATCTATGGCCTCGCATCGAACACCACTGTTTTGTGACATGCTCTTTTTGTCCTTGGACTTGGTACAAAATGTGAATCCACTAATGTCATAGGTTTGCCATGTTGTGACCTGGCGTGATGGTCCAGATGCCAACCCCTTGATGGTTTTTTCTTCTATTGTTTCTCCACGTGGAATGTCCTTCACCATTAGCCATGTGTTGAACCGCTGCTTATGTTGCTTCATTACCTAATCAGCCGTATGCCCAGGATTTTGCTCGTGAAGCTCATTGATGTGTTGTTGGATAAATGGCTCTATTATCGCTAGCTGATGTAGGATGCTGTGATGTGCCTCAAGTACTGTATTGTAATCTGGTGGGATGAAAGATTTCCGTCCCATCCTCCCGCTTCCATACAATCTACCCTCGTGTCGTGACGGAGGCAGACCTATTGCAACCTGGTCTTTTAGGATACTATTGCAGAATGGACCTCCGGACTCAATGGCCTCTTCGGTACAGTACCCCCTCTATCATGGATGCCTCGGGACGAGCACGGGTTGATACATAGCCATTCAGTATTGACATGAAACGCTCGTACGTCCACATTTCATGCAAGTACATAAGACCCAATGCCTCTATTTGTGGCACCAAGTGCACCACAAGGTGCACCATAATATCAAAGAACGATGGAGGGAAACACATCTCAAACTGTGATATTGTCTCCACTGCGAATTCCTTAAGAGATGCCAACTCATCACGGTTAATTACCTTTTATGAAATTCTGTTGAAAAAGTAGCACAACCGTGTGATTGCCATCTTTAAAAACAAAGGATTTATAGCCCTGATGGCAATAGGTAGGAATGTAGACAGCATGACATGACAATCATGTGAGTTGTAGTTGGTGACTATCAGGTCTTTCATTGACACAATACTTCGTATGCTAGAGCAGAATCCGGATGGGACTTTCAAATTCTTAAGCCAAACACACATCGCATGTTTCTCATCTACATTGAGATTGTAGCTTGCTGCTGGGAGATGGTACTTCCCATTTTCTTGAAGAACAGGATGTAGTTCCTTTTTTATGCCTAAATTTACCAAGTCCATGCGTGAATTGAGCCCTTCTTTTGTTTTGCCCTTTATGTCTAGCAAGGTGCCAATTATGCTTTCAAACACGTTCTTCTGAATGTGCATACCATCGATCGCATGCCGCACATCTAACTCTTTCCAGTAAGGCAAGTACTCGAAGAAAATAGACTTTTTCTTGAATATAGCCCCCGGAGCTGGTTTGGCATCCTTCCTTGTTTTTCCGTCTTTTGTCTTCTTCCTGAAAACAAACTTGATATTCCTGACTATTTCAAAAACTCTATGACCTTTATTGTTACCCGATGGTGCAGTAGAATGTAGTTCACCATTATTGTCAAAGTACTTATCCATCTTTCGCATGTGGTACCTGTGTCCTTCCAATAAAAAGCGTCTGTGCCTCATGTACACTATCTTCTTAGATGCAGTAAGGGATACGTAAGCAGTTTCATCAATGCATACTGTGCAGCCAACCTTTCCCTTAAACTGGCCTGATAATGTGAAGAGTGCAGGGTAATCGTTGATCGTAACAAAAATAATTGCTCTCAGCGTGAATGAATCTTTACGATACTCATCCAACATTTGAACACCCGTTACCCACAATATTTTCATATCCTCCATTAAGGGCTCTAAAAATACATCCATATCAACTCCAGGTTGTGTAGGTCCAGAAATAAGCATGGTTAGCAAAATGTACTTCCGTTTCTGCATCAACCATGAAGGAAGGTTGTATATGGTGAGGATCACTGGCCATGTGCTATGCTTGCTGCTCCTTTCAGCAAATGGATTCATTCCATCAGTACTCAGTGCGAACCTAACATTTCTTGGTTCATCGGCAAAGTCTCGGTGGTTCTCATTGAAATCTTGCCACTGCATCCCATCGGCTGGATGTCGAAGCTTCCCATCGTTTTTGTGCTCATCAGAAGCATGCCAGCTCATAAGTTTGGCATCCTCAGGGTTAGCGAACAAATACCTCAATCGATCGACGACGGGGAGGTACCACATCACCAAAGTAGGAATCGTTTTGAGCGCATAATAGTCTACTTCTTCTTTTTCTTTGTTCGTGGATTTTGAAGTCTTCTTTTTGGCTTTCTTTCGCTTCTTCCCTTTAGACACAGATGCAACACACTCTTCCTCTCGATAGTCTATATTCGTCTTGTACCTACTTGCACCACACTTTGGGCAGCTCTCCAAGTCTTTATAATCATCACCTCGATAAAGGATACAGTGATTTCTACACGCGTGGATCTTCTCCACGCCCATAGTGAGTGGACTGATTAGTTTCTTTGCATAGTACGTGTTAGCAGGCACTTTGTTCTCCTTTGGAAGCATGTCTGCGACAATACTCAAGAACGCATCGAAGCCAACATCAGACAGACCATATCTAGCTTTTAACATCAACAGCTTTAACACAGACCGGAGCGTCGTGAACTCTTTGGTACAACCCTTAGACTCATCGTACAAAGGCTCTTCTGCTGCCTTCTTCAGGGACTCCATACCTTTCATGAAGAACATCGATGGATCTGTATGACGACGCAACACTGCCTCTAACAACTCTGCATCTTCCTCGTCCATAACATTTGGCAGAACATGGGTTCTTTCACGTTCATTTCCTCCGGCGTAACCATGATCAGTAACATTTGGCACTACATGTTCGCTCTGTGGAAGAGGTTGTTGTGTCTCGTGAACGAACTGAAAGCTGTCGTCGATGTTCACAGGGTTTCCAGCTGTATAAGGCGAAGAGCTACCCTCTCCATGCTTTGTTCAAATTATGTAATCCTTCACAAATCCTCGTCATACCAGATGCGATATGATTTGTTCTGTGTCATCAAATACAACAACATTTTTGCAGTCCATGCATGGACAATATATGTGCTTTGTCTTTGTTCTCCAAGCATGGTTCGTAGCGACAACAATAAACTTATGGACCTCAGATATGTATGATGGATCTAGCCTTGATAAGTTATACATCCAGGATATTCTCTCCATCATCACCTGTAAAAAAGTAACATAAAACACACAAGACACACAAATTGGCAAGAGAAACATATATCAATATTTCCTAACAACTAAATATATCATGGATAAAGAAAATTGGCAAAAGAAACATGAACAACCTTTCTTAGCGACCTTCTTCCAAAAAATAAAGATCAAAACCTCCCCCTTGTATTTTGTGAAATCTGGCCTTCCAATAAAAGTTGGGCTGCGCGCGTGCTACACAGTTTTTGTCGGGAAGGATGAAGCATAGGCGGTTGGATCGATTAGGCAACCTAACTATTTTATCTCTAACACATGGTGAAACCCTAGATCCAAAATGTGGCTAAAATGGAGGAAAAATGAACAAAATTTGGCAAAAGAAACATAAGCCAAACTTTCCTAGCAACTAATAAACAAAAAATCTTAATACCCAAACCTATCTCTAACAGATGGTGAAAGCCTAGTTTCAAAATGTAGTTAAAATTGAGCAAAAATGAACAATAATTGGCAATTGAAACATAATTAAACCAACCTTTCATAACAATTAATAAAAACAATCTTAATTACCAAACCTATCATCCTCCCTCTCCATACAACACATTCACCATTCATTAAGCAACTAAATATGTGTCATGGATAAACTTATTTGAGAACTAAACATGAAAAAGGAGAGGGAATAGACAAAATCTAACCATCTTAAGCAACCTCATTTGAGGAAATAGAGAAAATAACCTAGCTATACTCTTCTCTCTCACATGTAAAACCCTAGATCCAAAATGTGGCTAAAATTGAGCAAGAATGAACAAAACTTGACAAAGAAACATAAACCAACCTTTCTTATCCACCTTCTTCCAAAAAATGAAGACCAAAACCTCCCCCCTTGTATTTTGTGAAATCTGGACCTCCAAAATCGCCTCCAATGGAAGTTGGCTGCGAGCTACAGCTCCTGTCGGGGGGGAGGAAGAGTGGTATTTATAACAGATAGTTCATTGGCGGTTGGCTTGAAAAACCGCCAGTGGAAACCTATTTCCACTGGCGGTTCTCTTAACACAACCGCCAGTGGGAATAGGATATTTCCACTGGCGGTTTTGTTAGGCTATTCACAATGGAGGTTTCATGGAGTGTTTCATGTATTAATTAGCCTGCCACATTAGCTATTTTGATGACATGTCACATCATTTAAGAAGGAAGAGTTTCATGGAGTTTCATGGGGATGAAACCATGTTAACTCGTTTCCAAGATCTTGGAAACTGTGTGAAACCTCCACTGAGAGTGTTTTGTTTCATCTTCATATAATTGAGTAAATCCTATTGGTTATTTATATGCAGCATTTAAGAAGTATGTTGACATATGAAATAGTGAGATGAAACTCTCTATTGAGAGAGGGTATTTCATACATCCATAAATCTGATGTGGCATTTTTGGAAACAGAGACATGAAATCCCCATTGTGAGTAGCCTTACCCAACCGCCACTGGCGGTTCTGTTACACCAACCGCCAGTGGAAATATCCTATTTCCACTGGCGGTTGTGTTAAGATAACCGCCAGTGGAAATAGGTTTCCACTGGCGGTTCCCAAGCCGGGACCACCTGGTTTTTTATTGGCGCGCGGTAACTGAAACCGCCAGTGATAATTTATGGGTGCCGCAGGCTTTGAGCTCTTTTCTACTAGTGTGTGTTAGGTAAGAGAGAAAGAGGCAAGCACATGAGAGGTCACGGGCACTTGATAAGCCCCTAATCCCCATCGGCTAGGTTACTGGGCCAACGAGAGTTAAAATTCGGGTGCGTGGCAGGAAAATTTCACGTGGCTGGTCTCCCTAATTCCTGTCGGCCATTGTCCTAAGCCAACGGGAGTTAAGTTTCCCATGCGTTGGAGTGGACGGGCCTCCCTAATTCCCGTGGGCCAGAGGCTCGGGCCGACGAGAGTTGGATTAACCCCATGGGTTGTCCATTGCCGACGAAAGTTAAGTCTAGCATGGGTGGGCTGTCTCTAATGCCTGCCGGCTAAGGGCTCACGCTAACGAGCTTAAGCTTATCCCCGTCGGCTGCTGCAATGGTCGCCGAGCTTTAGTTTATTGTCGTCGGCTTATAAAGGGCTGACAGAAATTAATTTATCCCCATCGGCTTGACCAAAAACAGACGGGGATTATGTTAGCCGATGGGAATGATCAGTATTCATGTTGTGAGTGCAACATAATTTGGTGGAGAATGAGTAAACCCTAGAGTTGAGCCATTATGATTGCTTACCACATGCTTGATATTAGCACGTGTGCTTACCTATGATGTTTAGGTAATGAACTTAATGTGGCTGCTAAAACTTAATTGGAAAATAAAGATACACTCTTAGTTATGCTTTCATGCAAAAGTAAATGAACGAGCAAACTAAATGGCCTACACATCCATGGGAGTTAAGAAAATATCCCCACCAAATCAGGCAAGTCTTGTGTAGTACATCTTGTATTCAAGGTTTGTTCTACCTAGTTGTTGCAGATGTTAACCCTATGCCATAACATGGTGTTCGTCCTCTTGTGGTGTTCTCTTGAAAGAGTGTTCTTATGTGCTTCTTCTGCTTTTGTTTGGTTATGACATCTCTTGTGGGTACAATAAGGACTTTGGCATTGATTTCATATCATAGTTAAGTTTTTAGTTTTTGTTTGGTTTTCAATAATGTTAAAGAAAACTCTAGCATTGTAATCCCCATGTGTTTTTGTTGAACTTATCGTATCACTCTAAAAATTGAGTGCAATGTTTTTGGAGCATGTACTGTAAATAAAATGAAGTTTGTAATATTATTTGTGGATTTCACTACTCGTTTTTATAGATCCTGTATCAAATGTACATGGTTCGAGTTCTCCTGGATGGTCAACTCAACACACGATCGGATTTAATGTATGCATTGCTTACACAGGATCTAATGGTAGGCGAGTAAGTGTATGAATAGTTTAAATTGGTGGTTATGTCATACCTATTAGAAGTCATTTTGCTCCACACGTCAAAACTAGGCCAACCCAATTAATTTGAAGCGAGCATGTCTACTATGGAAATGATGAATTTATAAAAATTGTGTTGTTGTCTCTTAATAGGTTTAGCCCTTAGTTTGCCATTATTTCATTTTGACTTTTCACTTTGTGCATTTTTTAGAGCTTCAATTTTTAGAAATGAAAGTTAGAATTCATTGAAAACTTTTGGATCTATGGCCAACAAATTTTTCTCACACAAGTTTATTCATACTCTAAAATAATACATAAGGGAGTAAGCATAACTTAATAATTAGTGGGTTAGGAGCTATGGTAATACATTAAAACATCTGGTTGGAGTTCTTTTGTTGAAGAAACAGGAGGAGAACGAGACCCTACTGAGATTATATTAAAAATGCAAAAAGTTTCAACAATTACACGAAGCCTACTACATATAATTATGGTAAATGTTTGCTCCATTGTCCAGCAGCTGAGAAACATTTTTTCTGCTGCATTCTATGTAAGAGGGAATAAAAAAGCTCCTTGAAATCCATGTAACATGTTTGGACGGACGAGTCAGATCCATAGAATAGCCATTCATTCCTTTTTTCCAAATTGCCTAGGACATAAGAATGACAATATCTATGGCAAAGGACACCATTAAATTTGACTTCGATTGCAAGTATAGCTTGAGTAGTATTAACATGCCGTGAGTAGAAAACATTCAGCTTACTCCGGCGCCTTCTGGCAAAATTGCACCTAAAAACGACGGGCATGACATCCCCTGGGTTGATCTTGTCTGGAACTCATATTATGCCTCAGGTCGGGTCCCTCATGCTTCTCAGGTGAAGGGTTCCTTCAGGTGGAAAGACGTTATAAGATTGGTTGACTATTACAGAGGTCATTCTATTCCCTTGGTTGGCGATGGTAGGAACATCCTCCTGTGGCACGATGTTTAGAACAACCTCTTCCTCAAGTCTTCGTTCCCTAGCCTCTTCTATTTCACCAGGAAACAAAGCTGCTCTATGCAAAATTTTCTCGAGAATATAACTTTGGAAGATAATTTTCACACCCCCTCTCCCCTCAGGTTGTCCAGGAATACCACTTGTTCTGCGAGATTATCGATCAGCTGCAAACTACCAGAGCTGACAAGGACATTTAGATTTATTTGTAGGGGAAATGAGTGTTTAGCTCCTCTAAGTTTTACAAGCTTACCTTCAATTCCATTCAACCTCCAACTCCTTTCATCTGGATCTGGCGACCGAAGGTCTATAAGAAAGCCAAAGTCTTTGTCTGGCTGGTTTTCTGGGATACAATCAACTCGAAAAACATCTTGAGAAGAAAAGGTTTTCTTGATGATGGCAGTGATCTCAACTATGTCCTTTGCGATCAAGGCCATGAAGAAACAACTTAACATCTTCTTTTTATTGTCCCTTCAATACGAAATGCTGGAACTAAGTTGGAATACATTGGTGCCAGGACCTAGATTTTTCCTTATGATTGAGGATTTGAGGTTGCAAGGGGCGCCCCTGGGCACAGCTTCTACATGGATATTATGGCAGTGGTAGTGTGGTGCATTTGGAAGCAAAGGAACGATTTCATCTTCAAGAACATTGCCCCTTCTTTCCTCTCTTGGAAGGGCAGCTTCAATGACTTGTTGAAGTTACAAATTCTTAGGTTTAATAGCATTAGGAGGCTTAGGGTGTCTTTGTGGCTAAATTCGCAATAGCCGATTGAATAATTTTTCTTTTCTCTTGAACTGATTTGTTCCCTTCCTTTCAATATTAAATAAAATCGTGTTGTAGGGGTTTTCCTTACACCCTTTCTCTTCAAATAAATTGCACCTAAAAAATAGGTGATCAACTAATTCAATTTTCTGACAGATACACATTTCACAGTCATAGGATTCAAGGGAAAAATTCTTCCTCTAAAGGAGCTTTCTTGTGTTCACCCTATTGTTTCTTAGTGTTGGGGGCCTTCGTCTTCCAAAGGTCCTCAAAAACATGGCTAACTATTTGTTTTCAGCATGCTATTAAGTATTACAGGTGCTTCGTCACCAGAAAAGCTTCGACATAACTCAAGGGAAGTACGATGAAGCAAACTTCATCACGATGAAGCAGGAAGGCAACGTAGGGAGAAGGTGTTGTTCAAGTTATTGAATACAAATGACGACGTTATCCCTATGAAGGGTATAAATGTAATAACGTACGAAGCTGTACGATTGCCTATAAATAGATGAACAATACCCCCGTACTGTTCACACTGGATTGTAATAGGACTCGCGTCACTACCTTCAAGCAAGCCGAAGGTATCAATGTAATACAAATTTTGATAACATCAATAAACTCATTATGAAGCAAATAGGTGACATTATATAGCACTTGTGAATATATTTTTATATATGTGGATAATAAAGACTTGTCCTTTATGACCTTCGTCTAAGATTCATTATACCCAAGAAGGAATAATGGTTCAAAGGTCAAAGGTCTTTAATGTATAAAAAATGTGTTGCCTTGCTCTTGACTCACAGAAATTAAGAACAAGTGAACAACATTGGCGTCAACCTCCGGTGAACTCGAACGACCACCTTCGACGACCAGAACTCGAACAACTACCTTAGCCATGCCGACGAAGAAGGTAGTAGCGCCAGGGGCTGCCCTCGCGCCGCTGGATACCAATCAAGAAGGGCTCCTCCTAAGGTAGGCCTGAAGCCAGAAAAGGAAAGCCATTAGCCCAACACCATAGGAAGAAGAGTTGGACCAAGAAATTATAGACCTAGAAGTTATCCACCAATAGGTGGAGAGAAGGGAGAAGATGATTCAGCTGGCTGAACTCCAGAAGAAGATTGATGAAGCAGCCGAAGAGATGTGTCACATCACACAAGACAACGAGCAAGGGTGTAAGCCACAGCAGAGAGATCTTCGTTAGGAAAGCCCAAGCTACGATGACGTATGGTATGACGATTTTCATCATGACAACATTGCTTTTGATGATGCTTCTCCCCCAGTTACAGAATTGCAGGCTACCCCATGGCCACCTTCATACAAACCACCACAGCTTCCCATGTATGACGGGCATTCGGACCCAAAGTAGTTTCAAATGAGTTATGAAGCAACCATATCATCATATGATGGCAACACTGCTGTCATGGCGAAATCCTTCGTCATGGCAGTCAGGAGTGTTGCTCAAACCTGATATTCTTCTCTTCGGCCAGGAACAATCGTATCTTGGTAGAAGTTGAAGGATATGCTAGTCACCGGCTTTTAGGGCTTTCAGACGAAGCCAGTGACTTCTCAAACTGTTTTCCAGTGCACACAGGACCACGAGGAATATTTACACGCTTATGTCCGAAGGTTTTATGTCTCAGAGCTCAGGCCAAATGAGATTGTTATTGAAGCCATGATCAAGGGACTTCGTCTAAAACCAACAGCACAATATTTCGCTAGGAAGCCCCCACAAACCATGGACAAGCTTCTACAGAAGATGGACGAGTACATCAGAGCCGATAATGGTTTCCGTCAAAGAAGGGAAGAAGCCTACAGATATTCTGAGATGACCAGAGGCTTCGAAGGAAGACTCCACCCAAGGCATGTCAGGATGATACACAATCCCAGCCAAAGTGAAGACAGAGGCAATCACACCCAAGGACATCAACACAGCTCCCAGTCAACCGGGACGCAGCAAAGCTCCTTCAGACCATCAGCCCCAAGAGGAAGAGGGAGACGAAGCTTCAGAGGAAGATTCAACTCACAATAGAGAAGGTTGTTCTATTTGTCCTGTGGAGAGGATAAGAGGAACACAACTAGGACCTGCCAAGTTACAATATAGATGCAAAAGGAGAGAGCTGAGGCCGAAGCACGGCAAAATCAGTCGAAACAAGTCCTGCATACTGCTTCGTGTTATTCCCCATACATTCTAGAGTATGTGGACAATCAGCAGCCATTTTCACATCCCATAGTTTTAGTAGCTCCAGCAAGCCACTCTCCAGCTGCTTGGGCCTTGCCACAACCACCGGTCATGGCTCCAACTTCATCCCAGAACCAACATCCTGAGGGGCAGCGTCAAATTCAGCAACAACGTGATGCAAGAGAAGAGTCCGAAGCTCGGACAGTTAATAGCATTGTTCCAGAGTCTAGGCATATTTACTGAAGCCACAGAGGGGTTGGGTTAAAAGCTTTCATATACACCTATTGTAATTTTCATTTCTCTCGATTTCATGTTCTTGCTTCATAGACAATTTGAGAAGGTATAACCTTCATCAAGTTGTAGCAAATCTGTGACTACACCATCGAGTGTAACATTAAGGGTGAAAAAGCTCCAAAGTCGTTCCTACGGGGATGCAGAGCTAAAATACCACCCAAGTAAAAGGTGAAGAAGCTCCAAAGTTGTTCCTAAGGGGATGCAGAACTTAGCTCCAAAGTCGTTCCTGCGGGGATGCAGAGCTACCTAAGTAAAAGGTGAAGAAGCTCCAAAGTCGTTCCTAAGGGGATGCAGAGCTTAACTCCAAAGTCATTCCTACGGGGATGCAGAGCTAAAATTGCCACCTAAGTAAAAGGTGAAGAGACTCCAAAGTCGTTCCTAAGGGGATGCAGAGTCTTACTATTATGAAGTGTCTTTTATTTTTGTTGCATCATATCATCGCTTCATCCTGTATCATAACACTGCATCATTCATCATCTTGCATCATTCAAAACGGTGGAAAAAAGAAGGGAAATTGCTCCTTCGTCAACAATGGTTAACCTACGACGCTGAGCGTCTCTTTAACAAAGAATTATGAAACGATGCTGAAACTTTACCCGTTGCTATCAAACGGTAAAGAATTCTTCACACAAGACCTACATCAAGGATTTGGAGACTAATACTGTTATTTTGGCAACAGTATTTCTTATGGAAGTGTAACACCCCGGGATCCACAAACACCCCAGAATGCTACTAAACTACACATCTAACATTCATGTATAAAATTTCGACAGTGTCTCCTTTGAAAATTGCATAAACGGGAAAGCAACAAAGTATAAATAGATATCATGATAAGAAAACATAATAGACATTAATAATCTGCTAGCAATGGGAAGACGACCATAACGACATGAACTGAATTAACCAGTGCGCACGACTAGTTAAAAACAAACATCCTTTGACAAGAAGTTTCTAATTAAATCATGACTGCGCCTGGGCAGCATTATTATGAGAGTGAAGGTGTATGTGCTGCTACTTCCCACTCCCCTTGATGAGCAACAAGCACCTGCATTGAGTAATGCAAGAGTGAGATGAAACATCTCAGCAAGCTAATTGTTTTGACGAGATATTTAAACCACATTGAATTAATCAACATTTTAAAAGAATCACAATCAAGATCAGAAATACTTGTAGATATAGAACTCAGTAGTCACAATATAACCAATACCATCTCATTTCCTCGAACAACCACAATAGGTTGTATAACACTTCCCTGCATCAACAATACCTGCAAATATCACTTCAATGTATGCATAGGAATGAAATGTGTAGGTCCTCTATCTTCATACCTCTGAGGGTATAAAACCACATCATCTGCAAATATCACTTCAATGTATTCATATGAATGCAATGCATATGTCCTCTGCCTTCATACCTCTAAGGGTATGAAGCCGCATCGTACCCCTCCTCGGGCAACGTACGATGCTAAGTTGTACCGGTACGGTCGGACCATAGGTCACGACAAAACTTCATATGCAAATGAGTCATGCAATGTATATGGCATGCTGCATTTATCAATAAATTTCACTTCCTTTAAATACAATACAAACCTCAAATAATACTTTATCTGCCTTCAGATACAATGCAATCCTCAAATAATACTTCGTATGCCTTTAGATACAATGCAAACCTCAAATAAGACTTCATCTGCCTTCAAGGGTGTGAATTAATCTCATGGGTCATACTTGAACCATAATAATCATCAATATATGATAGAGCATCAACATAATACAATCAAGTAAAACATCATCATAGAGTTCAATTATGAAAGAATCCAATAATTCTGCATATTAGAGTGTAGGTGATAGAAATAACAGGTCAAAACGATAGCAACCACCGCTACATTCACTTGCCTTCATCGAAGAAGAAGAATGTACTAGGCATGATCTGGAGTGTAGCCACCTGCTAGCGGGCATAAAACTTAGTACAAATATTTCACAAACATTTGCCAACAATCAACAAAACACTCCTACACTTGAAACCAAGACCTAGTGGAAAGACTCCCACCCTGAACCACATGCTATACAGCAGCAGCGCTGTTTGTTAATTTTGTATCTTTAAAATTAAAACATTGGTGATATCAAACAAATACTCTAAGAGTATCTACACAAAACAATCTACAACTTCGGTATTCAATGGATAATTAAATTCTGCCATCAATATATTCTAAAACATCTGACAAGATAACTGACTGAATCTGTTTTAGACAGCAGCCTAGTTAACTTCAAAATTCGATATCTCCCAAACTACTGAACCAAAAATTATGACATTCTGCTGGCAGTAAGAACTTTTATCCCTCTACAAAAGTCTCCACAGTTGGAAGAGCCAATTCGGCCATTTACTAGATGAAACCCACCAGTGAACAGACCCGATCATTTTTATCAGGCAAACAGGAACAGCCACAGTTAAACAAACATAACTGAAGTTTTATAAATCATATGAATACACTCTTTAACAATCTGGAAAGCTTATGAAGTTATCTACAACTTCTTTTACCAACCCACAGTTTAATTCCGTTGATAAAATTGCCTAACTCTTAAGAGAACAGATTCTGCACAGAATTATGAGACTGAAAAACTGCTATAATCAAACTGCAATAACTTTCTGTTCTGATGTCCGATTGAGGTGTTCTTCGTGGCCACGGAAAGATCTACAAATTATCTACGACTCATATATAGACTTTTTATTTTTTTGAGGCCACTAAGATCACGAAAAACTGACATGAACAGAAACTGTCGAATCTGCCATTCTGCAGAAATTAAATTCGAGATCGAAACCTAACCCCACATCTAATCCAACCTCTAATCCTTCAATCCACATGATCCACAACCTCCAAAAGCATATAATTATAGGGAGGAACAAGGATCCTATCCTTACCTAGGGTTTCCCCAAGAAAATCTGCAAGAGATGGGGGTAGAACATCTCCTTGATCCTCTCTTCCTCTTCAATCCATCTTGCTCCTCCTCTTCTCGATCCTTGCTGCGTGGGGGGAGATCTAGAGGGAGGAGGAAGTAGTGGAGGATGGCTGCAAGGGGAAGGGGGAGGGGCGGCCAAGGGTGGGGAAAAGGGGGGGTTGGCGGCCAAGAAAAGGGAAAAATAGGGGGGGCGACCACTAGGGTTTTGTGGGAAAAAGAAACGACGCCTCAGATGTCTCTTGACTTTGCATCCAACGGCCCACAACTCTTTCCCCACATCCATGCACCGAAGATAAACCTTTGGCAACATTTTTTTTGGGATATTACACTCTACCCCCCTTAAAAAGAATTCGTCCTCGAATTCGACCACTCCAAGCAAAACACCCAAGGTACCCCATATAGCACCACCATTCGAAACATGGGTCCATTATTGGTCTTAATTAACACAAGAACTTCTACCTTGGACTAATTGTCTAAGGAAACTACACAACCTGACATCAAGCATGAACCAACATGTAATGAAGCTCAAACCAAGTCATAGATGCAATCAACACTACGATTTCACAACATCGAATTTGGATGCAGCCATACATCAGCATCAATGTCTTAAAACGACACTCTTTTATGAAGGGGTAATATGCACTAAGCACAACCTTTACCAACTTCAACAATTCATTTTAATTCAATGGTGAAACATCCACACCAGATGAATGTATAAGAAGATCAAACACCTCACCTCACAGCACGACGAAACAAGTAGTTCTATTGAAACAAAACTCCTAATCTTCCTAAACCTTGTTCTTGCCATAATGAAAAGATAATCATGTAATCTAACATACTTTGCCCCCCACCAAAAGGGAGAAAATCTATAGAACTAATGGAGCAATAAAGCCGACAAGAAGCCAATAAAATCTTGCGCGGCACAGTTCATCGAAGAAATGTCAAAAACTCTACATAGAGCACTGACAGCCCAACAACAACACAATACTTGCTTAACCCATGTCACTATACTTCATTCAGCATCTCAACTAAGAAAAATATCCAACTACTAAAGTTAACCTACACATAATATGAGTCTTCATCTATTGTAGTTCAGAAAGTTACATTTTATTCTATCATATGATGCACTTAGAGTACCAGACATAAAGGGCCAATACTAACCCTGTAATCCTTCACACATTTGGCAAACATCCCAAGCTGATGTAAAAACCACATCATTTAGGAATAGGTGAATAACCACACACAACCAACTCTAGTCTAGGCAATGACTTCATTCAAACCAATAGATAAGTGGTCCAACAATGGCTCCACAAACATGCATCGGGAAGAGAACCATCAAATCCTCAACGTATTCATACATAATCAATGGATCAAGAAAAATCAAAGATTTATTCTACAATTATCATGACTAACATGCAACCACTTTAAACCACATCTAGGCTTTGTGGCTACTAAAACACACGATAGAAGAGAGACATGTAAGCCATTCTGGCTATGTAAAGACTTCCCCCAAAATCCATATACAAGTACCAATATTCATTTCTTTCAGAACTGGTTTCTCAACATAAACAATCATTCTTTGCAAAGATAGTTGGAGCTATCCACCAACCGCTCAACAACTTAAATTCAAATTGATGATTACCTTGTACCCCAAAACATGCAATTCACACTCCTCTTAGAAACATCCTCAGTCAAGCATATATAACAATATTATTGTAATAAAACTCAACCATGAAAAACATAGTGAAAACATCATAGGCATACTTGTATATCACAAGCATAATAACAACTTCATTCTCACAAATGATCAGCGATATTTACCGCATTAATAAAACAATATCAAAATTTCAGAAATAAATTATATCAAGCATTAAGCCATAAACAACTTACCACATCACCGTAAAGGAATCGGGAGGGGTGAAATTATTGTCATCTGCACTTCAAAGTCACTAATATATATCAAAGATACTTGAACCCATACCCTTCCTATATGTGCAAGTGTGTCAAATTTATCTTCAAATTGTCAAGAATCTAAAGCCTAAGCTTTGATACCAACTGTAACACCCCGGGATCCACAAACACCCCAGAATGCTACTAAACTACACATCTAACATTCATGTATAAAATTTCGACAGTGTCTCCTTTGAAAATTGCATAAACGGGAAAGCAACAAAGTATAAATAGATATCATGATAAGAAAACATAATAGACATTAATAATCTGCTAGCAATGGGAAGACGACCATAACGACATGAACTGAATTAACCAGTGCGCACGACTAGTTAAAAACAAACATCCTTTGACAAGAAGTTTCTAATTAAATCATGACTGCGCCTGGGCAGCATTATTATGAGAGTGAAGGTGTATGTGCTGCTACTTCCCACTCCCCTTGATGAGCAACAAGCACCTGCATTGAGTAATGCAAGAGTGAGATGAAACATCTCAGCAAGCTAATTGTTTTGACGAGATATTTAAACCACATTGAATTAATCAACATTTTAAAAGAATCACAATCAAGATCAGAAATACTTGTAGATATAGAACTCAGTAGTCACAATATAACCAATACCATCTCATTTCCTCGAACAACCACAATAGGTTGTATAACACTTCCCTGCATCAACAATACCTGCAAATATCACTTCAATGTATGCATAGGAATGCAATGTGTAGGTCCTCTATCTTCATACCTCTGAGGGTATAAAACCACATCATCTGCAAATATCACTTCAATGTATGCATATGAATGCAATGCATATGTCCTCTGCCTTCATACCTCTAAGGGTATGAAGCCGCATCGTACCCCTCCTCGGGCAACGTACGATGCTAAGTTGTACCGGTACGGTCGGACCATAGGTCACGACAAAACTTCAGATGCAAATGAGTCATGCAATGTATATGGCATGCTGCATTTATCAATAAATTTCACTTCCTTTAAATACAATACAAACCTCAAATAATACTTTATCTGCCTTCAGATACAATGCAATCCTCAAATAATACTTCGTATGCCTTTAGATACAATGCAAACCTCAAATAAGACTTCATGTGCCTTCAAGGGTGTGAATTAATCTCATGGGTCATACTTGAACCATAATAATCATCAATATATGATAGAGCATCAACATAATACAATCAAGTAAAACATCATCATAGAGTTCAATTATGAAAGAATCCAATAATTCTGCATATTAGAGTGTAGGTGATAGAAATAACAGGTCAAAACGATAGCAACCACCGCTACATTCACTTGCCTTCATCGAAGAAGAAGAATGTACTAGGCATGATCTGGAGTGTAGCCACCTGCTAGCGGGCATAAAACTTAGTACAAATATTTCACAAACATTTGCCAACAATCAACAAAACACTCCTACACTTGAAACCAAGACCTAGTGGAAAGACTCCCACCCTGAACCACATGTTATACAGCAGCAGCGCTGTTTGTTAATTT
This sequence comes from Zea mays, assembly GCF_902167145.1. NCBI lineage: Eukaryota > Viridiplantae > Streptophyta > Magnoliopsida > Poales > Poaceae > Zea > Zea mays. The sequence continues at coordinate 131,005,881 of NC_050100.1, read as the reverse complement.
TGTATCTTTAAAATTAAAACATTGGTGATATCAAACAAATACTCTAAGAGTATCTACACAAAACAATCTACAACTTCGGTATTCAATGGATAATTAAATTCTGCCATCAATATATTCTAAAACATCTGACAAGATAACTGACTGAATCTGTTTTAGACAGCAGCCTAGTTAACTTCAAAATTCGATATCTCCCAAACTACTGAACCAAAAATTATGACATTCTGCTGGCAGTAAGAACTTTTATCCCTCTACAAAAGTCTCCACAGTTGGAAGAGCCAATTCGGCCATTTACTAGATGAAACCCACCAGTGAACAGACCCGCTCATTTTTATCAGGCAAACAGGAACAGCCACAGTTAAACAAACATAACTGAAGTTTTATAAATCATATGAATACACTCTTTAACAATCTGGAAAGTTTATGAAGTTATCTACAACTTCTTTTACCAACCCACAGTTTAATTCCGTTGATAAAATTGCCTAACTCTTAAGAGAACAGATTCTGCACAGAATTATGAGACTGAAAAACTGCTATAATCAAACTGCAATAACTTTCTTTTCTGATGTCCGATTGAGGTGTTCTTCGTGGCCACGGAAAGATCTACAAATTATCTACGACTCATATATAGACTTTTTATTTTTTTTGAGGCCACTAAGATCACGGAAAACTGACATGAACAGAAACTGTCGAATCTGCCATTCTCCAGAAATTAAATTCGAGATCGAAACCTAACCCCACATCTAATCCAACCTCTAATCCTTCAATCCACATGATCCACAACCTCCAAAAGCATATAATTATAGGGAGGAACAAGGATCCTATCCTTACCTAGGGTTTCCCCAAGAAAATCTGCAAGAGATGGGGGTAGAACATCTCCTTGATCCTCTCTTCCTCTTCAATCCATCTTGCTCCTCCTCTTCTCGATCCTTGCTGCGTGGGGGGAGATCTAGAGGGAGGAGGAAGTAGTGGAGGGTGGCTGCAAGGGGAAGGGGGAGGGGCGGCCAAGGGTGGGGAAAAGGGGGGGGGGTTGGCGGCCAAGAAAAGGGAAAAATAGGGGGGGCGACCACTAGGGTTTTGTGGGAAAAAGAAACGACGCCTGAGATGTCTCTTGACTTTGCATCCAACGGCCCACAACTCTTTCCCCACATCCACGCACCGAAGATAAACCTTTGGCAACATTTTTTTTGGGATATTACAGGAAGACTTATGGCAAGACCTTCAAGTTTCATAATGCCACTTTGGTGAAAAAGGGATTTTTCTTTATGAAGCGTGAAGAGAAGGGAAGGTTTTTTTTCGCCTTAGGCTTAAAAACGGTACGTATGACAATTTCACGCTACACAAAGAAATATATTACATCATGAGATACAAAGCTTGCAATTGCTTATTACATAAAAACAACATACAAAATTCTGTAAATGTTTTTATACAAAGTCTAATCATCCTCCTTTAGGACCCTCTTAGTAGCTTCGTTTAGAAGTCTATTTATAGCTTCATCAATTGCTGCATTCGCTATTCTGATTTCATCGAGGGTACCCTTCAGGGCTGAATCGTCGTTAGAGTTGTATGGCTCTAGATGAGGAGACAGTTCAGCTACACCAAAATATAAGCTTTTGTCAGATATGAAGCTAATATACTTACGAAGCTAAAATATGACAAACGTACCTATACCTTTTTCGCGCTCAGCGGCCTCCTCAGCTTGTCTTGCTTCTTCTAAGGCAAGATGAGATTCTTCTTAATTTTGCCTAATGGCTTCGTCTGCCATCTCTCGACCACCATTCATCCACACTTCAGAATAGAATTTCCCACTAAGGGCATTAGCTTCGGCTAATGGCTCCTTGATGTCAGTCACAGAAACTGAGAAGTCTGGCTGAATTACAGCCTTTGCATGGTCATAGCCAGCTTTTTCATGGAAAGATACAGCTCCCTGAGCACCTACGCAGGCACAAAAAGCCCCCCTGCCAGAGAGAACTTCGTCGAATGCTTGGACTTTGCCCTCAATCCATTTGAGCACACCCTCGTGGTCACCACAAATGAAATTCCGCTCAGCCGAGAACGCGCCAACACTAGTAAAAGCATTTTTTTAATTTGTCTGAGCACTGCATGGCAATATTATAGCATTCCTCCTTTGCCTGTCGAAGCTCTTCAACATTCTTCTGAACCCTCATCCGCTCGGTGTCGGATATCTCGCGTTTCGATTGCTCCACGTTGAAATTTTTAGTAACTTCATCAAGTTTCTTTTCCAATCCTGCTACTTCGGATCTAGGCAATCCAACTTGAATAGACCAGGCATATTCCAGATCAGCTATACACTTTGCATCTGCTTCTTTTTCTTTCTCAAATTTCAGAATTTTTTGGTCCACTTCGGAGAATTTGGCCAAGCTAGCTTCGCTTGCCCTTAATCTTTCAACCAAACAAAGCAAGATTTTATCTTTTTCAAGCGCCTCATTCCGAAGTTATAATCTTTGAGCGCAAATTCCCAAAGGCTATTCTCGTGCTCTCATCTTTGCAATCTTTTTGGGCTTTTGAAGCTTTACTTAAAATAACACCCTAATAATAAAAGAAATGTTTATTAATACGAGCAAATAATATACTTGAAATGATTACCAAAAGATTGAGAGGGATAGTAAGCACAAACCTTCAAACTATTGTATGCTAAGTTGTCTGTTAGATGGTCCTTCAGCATTAAGGATAGCCCAAGTTCAAGCTTCGGATAACCCATCTTGTCCATCATCTCTCGGCAGACATCAATTTCCTTGTTGTCAGGAAGACAGTATAGAAAGTCGTTTTCTTCATCACCTTCGTACACCAGGGACCCTCGAGGATATTTCAGTTTCTTGGTATAATGTTGGGCCTCAACAACTTGCCTCTATGCCAGTTGTTTTCCTGAAGCGTGGCGGATGATAAAATCATGATCTTCGATCGACGCTGCTTCGGGTACTGGCAGTATTAACTTCTCTAGCAGAATTTCCTTTACTTGCTCTATTGGCCTAGTTTAAAGGTCCAACCTTGGTGCAATCAAGAACAACACTTGCAGTGACAGCTTCTTCCAATTCTTCGACTATGTCCCTAGAAACCCTAGTAGGAGAGGAGAAGCCATCTTCGAAAGTTTTAGAACAACATCTAGAACGTTGGCCATCCTCCTCCCTTTTCTAGGAGTCGCCGCTGGAGCAGTTGCTGTCCTTGACAACCCTGGCATTACAGGAGGACTCTGCAGCTTCGGCTATTGTTCGGTCTTAGAACTCTCTTGTTCTGTATTCTTCAACTAAATGGTGGAAACTTTGGCTGCTGCAGCGGGTATTACCTCCGAAGTTGGGAAGATATCTTCGGCAGACTCAACAACTTCTGTCTTTGAGACCCCCGCAGCAGGCAGTGTAGCAGCCCTCTCCAAGACATATGACTTCGGTCGGTGAGTCACAACTTTCATTTTCTTTGGATGCGGCGCGGTAGAGGGGTCAATGATGCAATTCTCTTTTTTGCCCCGTGCTTCCAAGCCGGAAAGCAGTAATCGAGATAGGCAAAGCCAATAACATCAAAAACTCTATTCAGCATTTTCTTTCTGCGGGTGCCGAAGGCAATATTCATGGCCTCGTCTTCGGCTTTCGTGTAAGCCCCCAATAAATCATCAGCGGTCGCCTCGATGGCCTCGAGTCATTTGTCATTTGGCTCACCGAATTAACTTCTGTAGCTGTATGTATATTTCAAATAAACTAGACCACCTTCGCTTGAGCTGTGAGTGGTCTCCTTCGGTATTTCCCATTCATTAACAAGGGGCCATACTTTGAAAGCTATATGCTCTTGGACCAAGTGTCTGGTGCCAATGTAGCTGCACACATTGTTGAAGGCTACCATGCAGGCTTGAGCTTTGTCATTATTCATCATCGAGGGCCTTCGGACGCTGAAGCGAGATCATATTGAACACGGAATTATATCTTTTACATCCTCCCTATCAACCAAATCATTCTTAACATAGAATCATTGCTTCATCCAAGACCCGGGCCATTTTTTGCGAAGCGTGGGAACAGGGCGTCTTGCATCAGAGCGGTACACGAAGGAATATCAATCAAAATTGTTGTGATATTGTTCCGTCCCCATTGCCTTCGTCTGATAAGATAATACATGTATATTACAGAAGCAATCGACGCCTGGTTCCAACCCCTAGCTCCTCATTGCTCACATGAAAACCCCCGATTTTGATCAAAGCTTCGGGGGTGAGTTGATGAAGATATATCTCGAATCTTTTAAGTACCTCAATCAGCATTTTATGTAGAGGAAACCGAAGGCCAGCCTTCATAAACCCCTTATAAACAACCACTTCATCAACTTCAGAAAGAGGAACTGTATTCTCTCCTTTGGCCCTCACAATAGTTGTATCACGAAAATATTTACCTTTCATTGCTTCAATATGTCCTCTCTTAACAGTGGATTTTCCAAATACGACATGACTGGGCCTCCACGGCCGATCTTCGTCGTCATTGTTGTCACTCTCCACATCAAAATCCTCGCTGTCACTAGAACCCCCAGACAGCACAGCTAACATTTCATCTGTAATCTTCTCAATATTTGTCCTTTCCATGGCTTCGTGGAAACCAGCTAGTGCGGGATCCACGCTTTTCTTCTCTTCGGCCATCTCAGCGTTGAATGAAACAATAAGCCGAAGCTCCAAAGCAATAGCGGTTACAGAATCAGAAAGATAAAACGACAAAACCCAACACAAAGCTTGATAGCACGAAAAATATTTTCAACGCAAACCCTCATATATATACACAAAGCACCACTAAACGATGGGCCCCACAATATAGAACGTCTCGCTATTCTAGCGAATGGAATGTGTTTTTTTGGACCTTCGGCTAAAGGCCTTCGTTCATTTCGCGGTCTGAATTTGTTACAAAGGAACAAACTAATATTGCAAGGTGCTACTGTTGGGGACTTTCGGAAGACGAAGGTCCTCAAAAACACGGCTAATTATTTGTTTTAAACATGCTATTAAGTATTACAGGTGCTTCGTCACCGGAATGCTTCGACATAACTCAAGAGAAGTACGACGAAGCAAACTTAGTCACAATGAAGCAGGAAGGCAATGTAGAGAGAAGGTGTTGTTCAGGTTATTGAATACAAATGACGATGTTGCCCCTATGACATTTGTAAACCTTGAATGTAATCATTAAGGGTATAAATGTAATAACGTACGAAGATGTACGATTGTCTATAAATAGATGAACAGTACCCCCATACTGTTCACACTGGATTGTAATCGGACTCGCGTCACTACATTCAAGCAAGCCGAAGGTATCAATGAAATACAAATTTTTGATAACATCAATATACTCGTTATGAAGCAAATATGCAACATTATATAGCACTTGTGATTATATTTTTATATCTATGGATAATAAAGACTTGTCCTTTATGACCTTCGTCTAAGATTCATTATACCCAGGAGGGAATAATGTTTCAAAAGATGAAGGTGTTTAACGTATAACAAATGTGTTGGCTTGCTCTTGATTCACAACAATTAAGAACAAGTGAACAACAATTAGTAAACACAAAATACTTTATGCTTGAGTTGAGCTGAGGACATCTAGAGACATCTGATAATAGAATGAGAACAACCTCCAAAAAGATTTATATAAGCTTTCTTCACTGAGAAAGATTGAGAACCCCAAATGCATGACCAATTATCTCCCTCTTGGCCTGGACCAACCGAAGCAGAGCTCAGCGACAAAAGATGCTCAAACAGTGTGTAGGCTTGGACTGATAAAGGCGAGTGAAAGTGGTCCTGCCAAGAGTGTAGTAATCTGAAACTCCAATATTTTGGTTCACAGAGAAAGAGTAAAGTTTAGGGAAGAGGATTTCCAAGGGCTGAGAAGACCATAGGTCCTTCCAAAGAAGAGTAGTAGAATAATCTCCTGGTGACACACGGGCAATACCTTTGAACATTGCATTCAGAGACAAATGTCTATTTTATTCTTAATTAAAATACATCTATTTTCTCCTACGTGGTCTCAAAGTTTTTAAAGTAATACATATAAACACTTTCTTACTTTTATGCTTTATAATATAGCTTGGTTTCAATTACTTTACAACATTTCTATCCCTATTTATATTTTCTCCTTTGCTTTGTCTCTACATGTGTTTTTGAAATGTGTTTACGTGATATATTTATTTGAGATGTGCATTTAATACGAAAATAGGTGTGATCATGACTTCCTACACACATACACACGCACACGCATGCATACACACACTCAACACATATACGACGTGATTGGTTCATTGAACAGCTGTGCCCAGGCTCGCGCTGTCCCGTTGACCACATACATCGGATGTTCGGTTGCCTGTAGAACAAGGCTGGAGCCTGCACCGGCGCGTGCAGTCATTGGCATGTTTTAGCTTGCTTGCCGGTATGTGTGGAAGCACAACTCTCCCGTGTTTCCAGCGGGCCGGGCTGGTGCGAGGCCGGCGCTGGATATACCGGCTACCAATCACGTGGATATTCTCTCTGCTCTAATTAATAAGACATATAATGTTTTAGATTCATAGTTCTTAGTATGCTCTTAGATATACACTATTTCTAAATATGTATTACAAAGAATGTATTTAAAAAGTCATAACATCTTATAACATGAAATGGAGTACATGGTTTTGACGGTGACACAAATTATGCATGTAAAACTTGAGTTAGATTTTCTGTATTAAAAATGGTACAAGTGAATAAATTTAAACATATATAGAATTATTTTGGGATATTTTTATAATGATATATGTAGGATTTGTTTCATTATGGCATTGTAAAATTCGAGGAATTTTGTTTAGGTTGTTTTTTACACTGATGACATATAGTTTAGATGTAAATTGGGGGATTACTTTACAATAAATTTAATATTGATGGGTATGGCTAAATTAGATGCAAGTTAAGATGATTAGTTGTATTGTTTTTATAGAAGTCATACATTTTTTGAACCAATTTGTAACACTCAAAATAGAAAAATCCTATTGTGGAATTTATAATTGTTTCTCTAAAAGATTTAGAATTAGAATGTCTCTTAGTATAAAATTTCCCACTTTTAAAGTCATTCTCTCCTAAAATAAACTATTGGCAATACTAAAATGTTATTAGCCAAATATAAATCCTAAAACATTAGAATGGAATAATCCTCTCATGAACTATACAATTCGGGATACCTTCCAAAATATATAAATAATTCTTAAAAGGGAATATATGTTACTTCTCTAAAGATAAGCAAAACAACATAGATTCATTTTTTGATTTTAACCTTTAATTCAATCACACCTTCACAAATGATATTTTCCTAAAATGAATAACATATGACTTATTCTTTATGGCATGATTATAGGCATTTACTTAAAGGCACGTAATAATAAGTAAAATAATAATAATGATACCTTTCTATGCATCCATTATGGATTTTGGGTTGTGTATATTTGAATTGGAAACCACAACTCAAATTTGAGTTTGAAATTTCAAATTGAAATGAAAATAAAAAAATAAAAAGAGAAGAGAGCGCCAGGGCCAAATCTTCTCTATCGCGGTCCAGCAACAAACCATCGGCCCATTTCGCGCCCAACCAATACACCTCACGCGCTGCACCACCGCCATGCGGAGCCCATTGGCTGGCCCTGTTTCCTCACCTCGCCCGCTGACGTGCGGGCCCCCTGATTCAGGCGCGAGTGCCAATATTGTGTGCGATCACACTGTCGTGTGGGCTCTGGTCTTAGTAGCACTTACATGTGGGGCCTCGGTGATAGTATCCTCTTCTCTATGTTGCGTGCTCTTGTAACAGAGCCCGGTCGTCACGCAAATGCCCCATAGATCTCGTGATATGTCACCTCGACCTCGCCGCATTGGGTGCTCACCTTGTCCCTATAAAGTTGACGTGACCTCCCTCCCTCATCCTCCAAACTTGAGCCAAAAAATCAACATCGTGATTACAGAGATCGCGCGAGGGAGAGCAGAGTGAGAGCTTAAGAGCCGCCACTGTGGTGCCTGCGTCCGGAGTCGCCTAGCCTTATCTTGTGACTCAGGCGTGTTCACCGATTCGGGAACAACGTGTTCGGAAGGGGTTTGGAGCACCAGAAGCCTTGGAGACATGGTGATTTCTCGCCAGAGCTCTTACTCCACCGCATCACCGCTGCGCACCGGGGGCAGGGATCATCGCGACATAATCACAGGTAATGTCACCTTCGTGGCACTCGCCCTTCTCTCCGCATCGTGTAGCACCTCTCCGAAGTCCGATTAGTGCACCTGGGTGCTGCGTCTGGGAACGCCGATGAATCTCCGCCGCGGTTCAGGGCGGTGCTGCCTTGGTCTGTCGGGTGAAGGAGAGAAAGCATTGTGGCCGTTAGATCTTGAGCGTGTGGTCTGGATTAGATAGGGTTGTGCCGGTTCAGTGATGTGATCCGGACCGTTGGTCTACTAGCTGTTGTTCACTTGTTCTCAGATGCTATTAATCAAGAACAAGGCAACACGATTGTTAATGGTTAAAGACCATCGTCCTTCGAAACGTTATTTCCTCTCGGATATAATGATCTTCAGAGGAAGGTCATGAAGGACACACCTTCATCATTTTACAATATAAACATGAATATAAGTAATAAAATGAAAGAATACAGAGGAATGAAGATGATATTTGTTATATATTTATGATTCATTTATCTTCATTAAACATGAATAAGCATTAACAATATTCATATTACAATGGTACCTTCAGCTTGCCGGAAGGTGAGAGAGCGAGAATGGCTCGAGAGCGGTTACAATCCAGCGTGAACAGTATGGGGGTACTGTTCGTCTATTTATAGGCACAGGACGCAGCCCGGGTAAAATTACATCCATGTCCTTGAACATTTGTTTACATGCAACTAAAACTAATATGGTCCATTCAGTCCTTTTCCTTCTTTGCTTGGTCTGGGCCGAAGCTATTGAGCTTCGGCATTCAGCATTGTTGCCTCTACGTAGAGTCTTCGTCTTGAGGGGTTAAACCGAGGCTGAAGGTAGCTTTGACGAGCCTTTGTATTATTTTGCCGAAGGTGTTTTTCCTTGAGGACCTTCTGTGAAGAAGAAGACCCCCAACAGTAGCCCCTTCGTGATGCTAGATCCTTTTTCCGTAACGAGCTCGATCCGCGAAAAACACGAAGGCTTCGGAATGCAGAAGGTTCGAAAAATACCTTCCCTGAGCTCGTTGCCGAGAAACGATTAAAATATTCCAGACGTCGGACGGTCCACTGCTCAGCCAGTGTGGGCGGTATGGCAGTTCGCCTTCTCCCCCTACAACACTATATAAGCAGTCAAGTTGGTGAGGAGTTACCGCAACATTCATTGCCATCGCACTGTTGTGCTGTTAAAATTTTTAACCATAGCTGAAGCTTGTCCAGATCGTTTGCTGCAGTCACACACTTCGTCGTTCGAAATCACCTTTGGCTTTAAGGAATCAGAATACTCAAAATGGCTTGAGTAAGGTCCACCGCTAGGGTATCACGCGAGGGAGATGATGCCGAGCCAACAGAGACAGCGCCGATATTAGAAATGATGAGGCGATCAGGTCTAGTGACATCGGAAAAAGCTATTTCCGATGGTGAAGCTGCTGAAGCTTAGCAGATTGCAACTGAAGACAGAAGTGATGATGAGGCTGAAGAAGATTACAACATTTTAAGCCCATCGAAGCCAAGCCACATTGAAATTGGGAAATCCACTGTAACAGCAAACAACATGGTTATAATGAAAAAGCTGGGTTATTTTGGGGAGGCCGAGAGTAAGCTTGTCCGCTTTGCTGGGGAGGAGGTGATTCCAGAGCCAAAAGAGGACAAAGTTGTTGTTTTCAAGAGCTTCTTCAAGGCAGGGCTTTGGTTCCCCTTGCATGAAATGAGAGGAGAAGTTTTAAAGAATTTTGAAATATATCTTCATTAGTTGACACCCAATGCCATCATTAGACTCAGTGTTTACATATGGGCTCTCCGAAGCCAGGGTATGAGTGCTAATGTTGAAGCTTTCTGCCGAGTGCATGAGTTACTCTACCAGACGAAGGCCAGAGCGGATGGCCTTCATAAGAACTTTGGCTGCTATAACTTTGCATATCGAGAGGATACCAAGGCTCTCGTAATCGGCTACCGCACCAAGTGGCCGACCGGGTGGACGAGTGAATGGTTTTACATAAAAGCTGATGAGAAGAAGAGGGAAAATATGATGTCTATGTCATGAGCCCGATGAAATTAAGCTTCGGAATGACAAGGCCCCTGTGCCACATGCAACATGGCTCCCCGTACTAGCTAGCCGAAGTTGAATTTAGAGTGGTAGCTGCCGAGATCAGCACTAGGGACTTAGTGCAAGAATATTTGGCAAATAGAACATTTCCAACTTCTAGCGGCTAGGGGATGCCGAAGAAAAAGGAAGGGGGAAAAGTATCTGCTTGTTCAGCTCCCCTACCGCTTCAAATTTGAGAATCAGTTCAAGAAACCATGCAATGAATGGCTAGAAATGATCGAGACCATGTGCAATGAGATTCTATGCAACTATACGAAGAAGGAGGACCAGCTAATGACTGCTGCCTTCGGTACCCGATCGAAACAAAGGCTGAACCGGGTGATGGATGTGTTAAACTTCGAATACCCAGATTACGAGAGGTTTGACGGAGGGGCTAGGGTGTGAAGAGAAAAATGGTTGTTAGCATCTTAAGCAGGCAAGCTGCCCGCTCAGTAAAAGAAGATGAGAAGGCCTTAAAGAAAACAAAAACAGCGCCAGAGCCAAAGGCAACAATTAAGAAGTGGAAGCTTGACCAAACACCCTCCATTGAACCGAAGGTCGACGAAACAACAGAGAGAACCCCTCTGTCGCCAACTGCTGCCGAAGTGGCTGAAATTTTGAAGGTAATGACTGATTCTCCGCCATTCAAGCTGCTAAGTCCTCTGGGATTGGAACTGACAAAACTTTTACAGAGGAAGGAAACACCTTTGGCTATAGAAGAAAAGGCTGAAGGACAGAAGAAACGACGAATTATGAACATAATGTAAGCAATTGAACAAACTCCGCCTTTAGCTTCGGCGACGAAAGTTGCAATTCCTACAGATACCGAAGATGCTGGCGAAGCCGAAGCTGAAGAACTAGCAGCCACAATGTCAGAAGTTGACAGGCTTGTGTCAGATATGGTTGCAGATGTGACCGCAGAGACAAATGTTGCTGTAGAAGAAATCATGGCCGCAGTGTCAGATGAAGGAAAGGAAATTGATAATACTCCTTCGAACGAGAGGGATTTTGATATTCGGCATTTGGGCAGTCAGGAACTGTCTGAGGAAGACAAGTTGGAATTGGAAGAATTTGCTATATCTTGCGGTTACCAGCCGGGGTCTTTGCTCTTCGGTGGGGTTGATGAGGAAATTTTAGGATGCATTCGCGACTGCTCAGGGGCAAAGATAATCGGCACTCTATCTAAGAGTGTTGGATTCCCGAAGCTGGAGGCCGACATTAGCAGTTACCGACGACAAGATATTGTCGGTAGCCTATTTTATTCCAATTTCAAGGTGAGACCTTTGTTTAGATTTTTATTACATTCATGATGGATTGAGTGCTCTAACTTTAACTTGTTTTGCAGAGCATGTTGTTAAGCAAGGCGCTGAAAATGCAGCAGGATACTGAGGATAGAAAACACGAAGTCATAGTTAAAGGCTTAGAAGATAAAATAAAGGAATTTGAAGCTTCTCTAAAGGAAAAGGACATCTTGCTGCAAACAGCCGAAGGTTCCCTTGCAGAAGTACAATCTCAGAATGCTAAATTGAGCGAGGAACTGGACGAAGCCCAAACAATTTTGGATGAAAGCTCACATCGCTTTAACCGCGAAACAAAGGAGCTTTAAGCGAAGGTCAAAGCCGAAACCGAAAGAAATACGAAGCTACATGAAGCTTTTGAGAACCTTCGGAACAAGTGTGCTGACTTTGCCACCCGGTGCGCTAATCGGTTGAAGGGGATATTCAACTCGGTTGGAGCTGCTTCTGAAGAGATTCACCCTTCGGTCGAAGACATCCCCGGGGCCTTTGATCATATTGAAAATGAAGTTGAAGCCCTTGATGAAGTTATCACTGGGCACAGGGATTTCTATGCCCTGGTGGCTTCACGCGGCACAGCTGCAGCTTTTATCAAGGCCAGGTGCACTCATGCCAAGACTGTTAATAAACCAAATTTCAATATTTCGATGTCAGACCTAGTTGACATCCCAGCCGAAGCCCGAAGCATAGGGAACAGATTCATCACCCAAATCTGGGCAACAGGCGGGCGTGAACTGGCCGGGGACGAAGCACGAAAACTACTTAACTCGGTATGAAACTTTTACCTGTCTTCTTTACCTTGGTTTTTCTTTTATTATATTTCCTGATTAATTTATACCTTCTTCTCTCTGCAGGATGGTGGCACCGAAGGTCGTTAAGCCGAAGCTTGTTCTGAAGGGTTAAAGATTCTTAGAACTTCCTTTTGTAGCTATCTGTAGAAAGCTTAGGATCTCTTGCAAAAGATAGTAAATGAACAAAATATTGTACTTATTTGTGAATACTTTGTAATATAATTTCACCTTTCGCTCCTGTATGAACTGCTTTGTTGTGGATGAAACCATCGCTTGCAATCTTTTTGAGCCGAAGGCGAAAAACGCCTTCCCTTCTTTTCGTTCACATCGAAGCATTTTTTCATTAGAGACGAAGTACCTTCCCTTCTTTTATCTGATACAAAGCATCTTCGTATTCAACGAAGCATTTTGTCACTGAAGACAAGCATCTTCTGTCTTTCTTGTTAATGTCTGTGCTTTATGTCATGATGATGATCCTACGAATGTATAATGATCAATAAATGATGTGATGAATTGTGCAAATGTATGCCAAAAACACATCCAGACTCTGCATCCCCTTAGGAACGACTTTGGAGTCTCTTCACCTTTTACTTAGGTGGTATTTTAGCTCTGCATCCCCTTAGGAACGACTTTGGAGCTAAGCTCTGCATCCCCTTAGGAACGACTTTGGAGCTTCTTCACCTTTTACTTAGGTGGCATTTAAGCTCTGCATCCCCTTAGGAATGACTTTGGAGCTTCTTCACCTTTGATTTAGGGGTATTTTAGCTCTGCATTCCCTTAGGAATGACTTTGGAGCTTCTTAACTTACTATGTGTCTCCTTAGGAATGGCTTTGTAGCTTCTTCACCTTTTTAGGTGACATTTTAGCTCTACATCCCCTTAGGGACGACTTTTGAGCTTCTTCATGACCTTTTGCACTCGATTGTGCAAATCCTGGTGTTACATTTTACATATGGGGGAATTTGGCCCTTGTATTGTAGAGGGCTAAACAAAAAATGAAAATTACAACCTATGGCCCCATTAAAAACCTTTCTCCCCTCTTGAAAGAAAAAGGGTGTCGTAGGGGAAAATAAGAAAATTACATTGTTTATACATACTATCGTCGAAGCTCATCCGCATTCCAAGACTTGGGTATGTCGTTGACGTCCATATCTTTCAGTATGTATGAACCAGGTCTTGACGAAGATACCACCAAAAAGGGGCCTTCCCATTTGAGCTGAAACTTCCCCACTGTATCAGGGTTGGCCACCCTTCGAATCACCAAATGGCCTGGCTTGATGTTCTTCAATCTTACATTTCTGTCACGCCATTTGATTGTTTCGGCCTAGTATTTATTGATATGCTCTATGGCTTGTAGTCTGGTCCCTTCTATGGTGTCTTTTGTTATTTGGCAGTCACCTTCGTCTTCTGTCGAAGCTAGAATTCTTATTGAACATATTATTGCTTCTTCCATTGTAATTGATTCGTCACCGAACAGAAGTTTAAACGGGGTAAACCCTGTTGACCTCGACACAACAGTGTTGTGGTTCCACACCACTTTTATTAATTCATCTGGCCGCTTTCCTCTAGGCTGATTGAAGATTGACTTCATTATTCCTGTTACTATGATTCCATTTGCTCTTTATAGCAAACTGTTTGACTCGGGATGTCTCATTTATGCGAAGTGTATTCTTGTACCAATCTGGGTATAGAAGGTTTTGAATGTCTCAGTATCAAACTGAGTTCCGTTATCAACTATTATAGCCTTCGGCACACCGAAGCGACAGACAATATTCCGCTAGAAGAATTTTTGGACCATGGCCGAAGTTATTATAGCCAAGGACTTTGCCTCAATCCACTTAGAAAAATATTCTACTACCACTACAACATACTTCAAGTTGCCTTGTGCTGGTGGGAGTGGACCTAACAAATTCAAGCCCCATGTTTGCAATGGCCAGGTTGGCTGTATTAGCTAGGTTAAAGATGAAGGTTGCTTCTGGTCTCTAGCACATTTTTGGCAATTTTCATATTTTTGAACTAAATTTGCTGCATCCGAAGCTGCCTTTGGCCAGTAAAAACCTTGTCTGAAAACCTTCCCCAGCAAAGGCCTAGATCCAATGTGGGCCCCACATAATCCCGTTTGTATCTCCTTCATTAATTCTTGCCCTTCGGTTCTCGACAAGCACTTGAGCAATGGAGAGCAAACTCCGTGCTTGTATAATTCCCCTTCTATTATTACATATGCCCTCGTCCTTGCTTCCATTCTTTTATTTTAAACTTCATCATCCGAAAGACAGTTGCCCTGGAGGAAAGATACAATCTCAGTCCTTCAATCTTCACTCTGTACTGGTGAATTGTGAGCACTACTCTTTCCATGAGCTCGACTGAAGGTGCTTTTATTGTTTCAAAAATTACTTCTGAAGGTAGTGGGAGCCCCTGTGCCGCTGATTTGGCTAACAAGTCTGCATGTTCATTCTCTCCCCTTGGAATATTCTTTATAGAGAATCCTTCAAAAGAGGCTTCCAACCTTCGGACTGCATCTAGGTACTTTTCAAGCTTCGGGTCTCTTGCCTTACTGCTCTTGTCCACATGTCCCGAGATAACTTGTGAAACAGTCTTGAGGATTGCCCTTCTTATACCCATTGCCTTAAGTTTCTGAAGCCCCAAGAGAAGAGCTTCGTACTCTGCAATATTATTTGTACAACTGAAGTCTAATTTTACTGCATAGCAGGTTCTGAATTTGGATGGTGCAACTAGAACGGCGGCTGCCCCTACGCTGAAGGTCCCCCAAGACCCATCACAAAATATCGTCCAAGCTTCATCATCGTTTATTCTTTCTTCATCTCGAGCCCCTGGCATCCAATCAACAATGAAGTCTGCTAACGCCTAAGACTGGATCAAAGATATATGAACATAATCAATGGTAAATTCGTTGAGTTTAGCAGCCCATTTCCGACTCTTCATGTAGCTTCTCTGTTCCTCATTATATCCTTCAGAGGTTGTGATGAAGGAACGATTATGTGGTATGCTTGGAAATAGTGCCAAAGCTTTTTGGAGGCCATTAATACAACATACAATACCTTCTCCAACTCTGTGTAATTCTTCTTTGATGGACTGAGTAATTCAGAGATGAAGTATACCGGTGCTTGCTTTTTTACTTGGCCATCTTGTTTCTCTTGTACAAGCGCCGCACTAACTGCGGCATGGGAAGCAGCCACATATAGAAGTAATGGGGTTCCTGACGAATGTGGGGTTAGAGTTGTTAGATCTATCAAATACTACTTCAGCTCTTTGAAGGCTTTCTGCTGAGCTGGACCCCATTAGAAAACTTTGACTGATTTCAACACTTCAAAGAAAGGCAGGTTCCTCTCTGTTGATCTTGAAATAAATATTTTTAATGATGCCAGCCTTCCTGCTAATCTCTGAGCCCCTTTCTCGAATGTAGCGGTTCCATCTGAAGGATAGCTTCGATTTTGCTTGGGTTGGCTTCAATACCATTTGTCGATACCAGGCAGCCAAGGAACTTGCCCTTCTTCACTCTAAAGACACATTTTTCTAGATTTAACTTAAGACCAGCCTGTCTGAAATTAACAAATGTCTCTTGTAAATTGGCAACATGGTTCTCTTGTTTCGTGCTCTTTATTATGATATCATCGACATATGTTAGCACATTTCTACCAATCTGGGAGTGAAGAACTTTGGCAGTCATTCTGCTGAAGCTTCCTCCAGCATTTTTGAGCCCCTCATGCATCCGAAGATAACATTAGGTGCCACTAGGAGTTATAAAGCTTGTCTTCGGCTTATCGTCCTTTTTCATCTAGATTTGATGATAGCCTGAGTAGCAAACCAATAAGCTCATGAGTTCTAAAGTAGCTGCTACATCCACAAGGGAATCTATTCTTGGTAATGGGAATTCATCCTTCGGACATGCCTTATTGAGGTTCGTAAAGTCAATACACATTCTCCATTTTCCATTTGCTTTCTTTACCATGACGGTGTTGGCCAGCCACTCTAGGTATGTTACTTCTTTGATAATGCCGGCACTTAGAAGTCTTTTTCACTTCATTGTGTGCACCTTTGGCTTTATCATCAGACATTTTCTGAAGCCTCTGCTTTCTTGGTCTGAAGGACGGGTCCACATTGAGTAAGTGCTCGATAATGTCTCTATTGACACCACAGAGATCATTAGTTGTCCAAGCAAAAACATCTTTGTTGTTAAACAAAAATCTTAGTAAGGTCTTCTCTTGTTCATCAGATAATTGAGATCCCAATAGCACTTTTTGCTCAGCTATATATTCACACAAAAGCATTGGCTTTGGTTTATCTGCCGAAGCAGCCTTTTCTCTTTTATGCTTATATTGCTGATAAGCTTTGGCTTCATCTATATTATGGATGGCCTTCGAATCCATCCAACTTCCTTCGACTCTCATGGCAGCTTCTTGACTACCATGCACAGCAATGGGCCCTTGTTCCGAAGGTATCTTTATGCAAAGATATACTGGGTGGAGTATTGCTTTGAAGGCATTGAGCGTCCCTCGACCAACGATTGCATTATATGGATACTCCATATCAACAATGTCGAAGACAACCTTCTCTGTCCTTGTGTTGTGAACATAGTCGAAGGTGACCGGCATGGTTATCTTGCCGAGTGCCACAATCTGTCTTCCTCCGAAACCACAAAGAGGGTGTGTTGCACCATGCATCTTGTCATCCGACTCTTGCATTTGTCTGAAAGCCTTTGAGAAAATGATATCCGCTACACTGCCTGTGTCTACCAGGACATTATGAACCAGAAATCCCTTGATGACACAAGATATAACCATTGCATCGTTGTGGGGATAATCCTTGAGCTAAAGATCCTCTTGGGAGAAGGTGATTGGTATGTGAGACTTGGATTTGATGAAGGGTCCTTGCACTCCAACATGTTGTACCCTTCTCTGTGCTTCTTTCTTTTGCCTCTTGTTGGCTGGTTTAGAGCTTGAGCCGCCTGTGATTGGGAACAGTAGCTTCGTAGCCGAAGGTGCCACAACTTGGTTGCTTTGCGAAGCCATCGTCGCAGTTGTGGAAGTGAGTTCACCGGAGGTGGGCGCCAATGTTGTTCACTTGTTCTCGGATGCTATTAATCAAGAACAAGGCAACACGATTGTTAATGGTTAAAGACCTTTGTCCTTAGAAACATTATTTCCTCTCGGATATAATGATCTTCAGACGAAGGTCATGAAGGACACACCTTCATCATTTTACAATATAAACATGAATACAAGTAATAAAATGAAAGAATACAAAGGAATGAAGATGATATTTCTTATATATTTATGATTCATTTATCTTCATTAAACATGAATAAGCATTAACAATATTCATATTACAATGGTACCTTCGACTTGCCGGAAGGTGAGAGAGCGAGAATGGCTCGAGAGCGATTACAATCCAGCGTGAACAGTACGGGGTACTGTTCATCTATTTATAGGCACGGGACGCAGCCCGGGTAAAATTACATCCATGCCCTTGAACATTTGTTTACAAGCAACTAAACTAATAAGGTCCATTCTGTCTATTTCCTTCTCTGCTTGGTCAGGGCCGAAGCTATTGAGCTTCGGCATTCTGCATTGTTGCCTCTACATAGAGTCTTCGTCTTGAGGGGCTAAACCGAGGCTAAAGATAACTTTAAGGAGCCTTTGTATTATTTTGCCGAAGGTGTTTTTCCTTGAGGACCTTCGGCGAAGAAGAAGACCCCCAACACCAGCAATCGGATCCAGGCCGTTCTCCAAAACTTAAAATTTAGGCCATCGATCTTGAATCTGACGGCCTCAGACAAGTATCGCTTCATCCCATCCGCGATCTAATCTGCAACGTTCGTTTTAGATCGGAGGGCCCATGCTTCAAGATACCCCTTCGACCGCACCAGAATGCAAAATTGTCCTTGTCTTATTTAGTTATTAACCTGCCATCCCCTCCCGGGTTAAGATCATTATCTTCAGGTCCAGTTTTATTTGGTTTGGCTCCTACACTCTTTGGAATTAGTAACTGCAGTCCATAGCCCTGGTTTACAGTAAATAAAAATCTAGAAAATGATTTAGAATAAAGAAATAAATCAAATAATTGTAGAAAATCCATAACTCCCACATTTTAACTCTGTTTTTGTTTGTTCAAGTTGTGTTAGCTTCGTAATAAAATTGTCTACACAGTGCCGACATTATTTGTACCATAAAGCATATTTTTATAAATAGATATTTGTTTAGCCTATGATTAGTAGATTAATCCTTCTAACCAAAGTTAAACCGATCCATGATGATAATTTGATTAAAATATGATTTCTAATCAAGTTATAATCTAGATTAAAGTTGTGTTAATTATTCATAGAATATTCTCTCATATGATGTATATTGATCAATAGTTTAATATTTAAACCACATAGATCTTCCATAAATCATAACTCCTTAACCGTTACTCCGATTTTAGTAGTTCTCGAACCTATGATCTTGTTACGATACGTAAAACATTATTATGCAGTTTGTGCTTATGTTTTGTGTGACGTTATTTTTTGCCTATACCATGTTTGTTTGTATTGCTACGAGTAGTAGTGAGGTCACAGGAAATCTGAAGACTAGTTGGGTGAAGTACTTGGAAATTCGAGTTACAGGCAAGTTGTGCCCTTGATCACTTTTTTACCCAATAATGTTCCTCTTAATAATTGTGACATGCTCAGGTTAATCTGATGGGACCTAATAGGTTTCCCTAGAATTGTTTATCCCACACCTTGTTTACCACTGAACTTGTGGGTAGTTTTGTTATTTCTCTACCTGGTTTTGGGATTAATATTACATTATGATCATGTTCCAGTTATACTGTTGTTTTAATTATTGTTCATGACAAGATCATTGCGTTAATTGGAACATGGAGCTTAACTTGAGATATCTGTCCTACCACAAGGGTGGAATGGGATTCCCTTGGCTGACTAATTAGAAAATCTAGTGGAGGACTACCTTACCCGAAAGGGGCAAGGGAAGTAGAGTAGCTGCGTATAGGGAGGTTCTTGGGTCGATCATGCTGCGATGGCTTTTCGGATGAGGGATTCCTATATTGCCCTTCTCAGAAACCGTAGCAGATTTTCTGAAGCTAGTAGAACTTTTGTAAGGCCTCGTAGTGGATCCCTAGCCATTCACCTCGGAAGTGTCTAAGGGTCTAGCTAACCCTGGCTAGATGGGATACATGACTTGTGGGTAAAGGGCGCAACCTCTGCAGAGTGTAAAACTGTTATATCAGCTGTGCTCGCGGTCATGAGCAGCTCAGGACTCTCGCCTGATTAATTTATGGAACTAAACTTAATCTGTCATATGCATTGCATCGCGGGTGTTATTATCAATTGTGATCTCTTACTTATTTGGGTCGGTATCTACTTATACTTAGTAACTTCTAATAAAATTTTGACCAACTTTAAAAGCAATGCTCAGCTTTGATCATCTCCTTTGGTAAGCCTTACACTTTCCATGAGCTCACACCTTTGTTGAGTTCATGCACACTATTCCCCACAACTTGTTGAGCGATGAACATATGTGAGCTCACCCTTGCTGTACTCACATCCCCCCATGTCAAGAACAGGTACCGCTGGATGAGGCACATGAAGGATGTTGTGATGAGTTCGTGAGTGGTATAGGCCGTCGTCTCCTAGTCAACTTTGGTTGCTAGATCGGTGTCTTCATGTGATGTAATTATTTATCTATTTTGTATAGAATTCCGTTATATATTAATGAGGTGACATTCGTTTATGTGTCATGAGTCATCATATGTGTGAGACTTGATCCTAGCACACTTGACGATTATTTCGCACCCGGGTTTTGGACCGCTAAAACCTGGGTGTGACACTATTATAGTCCTACATAAGCATACTGGATAAAGATTAGTAGTGTAGCTTAGGATATTTCAATATGAAATTCAATACGTAAGAGAAGTATTTGATTAATAATTGTAAGATATTTAATATGGCCAAGTGGCATGTTGGAGGCCTATCATGCCGAAGGTCCTGTAACACCCACTTTGTAAGAAAAATCTAAAAAGAGAAATCATATTCCTTTATACATATATGTGTTATCTATATTTATCATTTCATGATAACATCACATGAAAACATATAAATAAATAACAAAAGATACCCAAAAAAATAAATTATGCATCATGCTGGATTCTATTTTGTGTGCATTTTGTGACAATATAAAAATAATATAAAAAGAAATATATTAATATCCAAATTTGGGGATTTAACCCTAATTTGCAAATTAGAGTTTAGAGAAGAGAAGGAAAATACTATACAAAAATAAAGAAAATAAATAAAATCATTCCATACTTGTTTGTTCAATTTGTACATTTGAATCTAGGTACAAAGTTCATAGAAAAATTTGGAATTCAAAATAGCAAGTTTGAATTTAGAAAAAAAAAGAATTCAAAATAAAATGGAAAATAGCGAAAGAATTCTAACCTAAATGGGCTGGCCGCAGCACTTCTGGCCCATCTTCCCTTTTTACCCGTGCGGCCCACTTAACCCACGCGCGTGGCCCAGCTGTTGCCTGGCGCCGACAGGTAGGCCCAGCCTGCCAGTCACCCAACGCGTTCACTTGCTCCCGCATCTGGCTGATTGGTGGGGGCCGCGGGTCGGACTCTCTCCCTTGCGCAGCTCGTAACAATCTCACCGATGCGGGCGCGAAGATCTCGCCGGCGGGCCAACCGCGCGGACTTCTTCCTAGCCTTACACTATAAGAGCACGTTCCCCGGTACCCGAATTTCCCCTTTGACCATACCTCGGAACCAGGGAAGAAAACCCGATCCACCAGCACTCGTACGAGCTCGGGCGAGAAATCACGCTGCGCCGCCGCATTAGTTTCTTGGAATGCCACCGTCCTGATTCCAGGGGTGGTGCAATTGGTGTTCGCGGGAACGCGCGGGTCACCGACGGGCAGGCCTCTGGGCGTGGCAGTCACTGTGGTCTAGCCAATTCGTCGCCGGAGTACGCAACTCGGTGGAATCCGTGGTCGGTCGTGGCCGGCTGATTTGGGCGCCCAATAACCGGTACATCCTCACCTAATGTGTTCCCCGTCTCCTCCGCAATTGTTTCCGGGAATCGTGGGTCGAAGTGGAGGGCCGACTCGCGAAATCACCTCACCACTGCGGGTCGCCGGTGAGAGTTGGGGGCGCCGCGGTCGCATGCTGTCGAGGGGAGGAAGACGGAGTGACTGCCGTTGATTCAAATTGAACGGTCCTGATTAGAAGCCACACGTACCCCTTCGCAAGAATCGTCTCAACCGTTGGATCGCGATCGGTTGGTCAGAGGGTGTCAGGGTATTAGGAAATATGGGACGTTGGATTTCGATCCATCAACCGGTATTGAATACCGATTCGGTCGAGTATGCACCTAATCCTAGCGCTCGGCTTTAGATCGGACGGCAGAGATCCTCCCGTACCCCTTTGCGGGTGCGCTCTTTCATATGAACCCCTCGGTTTCATCAAAAACAACCCGCCGTCCATTTTCACTATGCACTGAGTCTAGGATATCTTGCGCAGAGCCCCCTGCACTCTCTGGAAAATGAGACCCAGTCCAGAGCTGTTTTAAATTGAATAAATTAATTAGAAAATGGATTTTTAATATGAAATTAATTACTAGAACTTGATAAATTCATAGAAAATCCATACTTGGTCCAAATTAACCCATGCCACTTTCTAAAGTTTTGAAATATTATTATCTATCACTTGGAATCTCTAATTTGACATGAAAAAAGTAGGAAAATTAATTCCTCACTTAATCCTATTTTAAACACATAAAACCTTTGGAAATTCATATCTTAATATCCATAACTACAAAAATTATGATTCCTGTCCCTAGGATTTTATTTTAATGTGTATATTATTACTGTGTATTTTGTTTACATGTTTGGTGTGATGTTAATTTTCTCTATACACTGTGCATGTTTGTATTGTGGCGAGTAGAAGAACCTGTGACCGAGGATCCTGGTGACCAGCGGATAGAAGTAGCTGAGCAGGAGCTCATTGAAGGTAAGTTGTGCCCTTGACCACTTTTTACCCAATAATGTTCTTTAATATCATTTATTCATGCATAGGTTAATTTTGATGGGACCCAATAGGTTACCCTAGATTGTTTATCTCATTACCTTGTTTACCCCTGAATCACTTGGGTAGTTTGCTATTGCTTTACATGGATTTGGGATAATTATTTATCATATCTATGTTCCAGTTATTTTGTTATTCTATTTATGTTCATGTCAAGATCATTAATGTTAATTGGAACATAGAGCTTAACTTGAGAAACACGTGCCACCACAAGGGTTTATGGACGCTCTTGGCTGATTAATTAGGAAAGCTAGTGGAGGACTACCTTACCCGAAAGGGGCAAGGGCAGTAGGGGAGTGGTCAGTGTAGGGAGGTCCTTGGTTGATTTTGCTGCGATGGCGGTCAGGCAAGAACCCTGCATTGGAGCTTCCTATAAACTGTAGCGGGTTTTCTGAAGCTAGTGGAACTTTGTAAAGGCCTCGTAGTGTTACCCTGCCTCGCCTCCTCGGTAGAGGTGTATGGGAAGTCGCGATCCCTTGGCAGATGGGTAACATGACTTGTGGGTAAAGGGTACAACCTCTGCAGAGTGTAAAACTGGTATACTAGCCGAGCTCACGGTCATGAGCAGCTCAGGACTCTCTGATGGTTAATTTATGGAACTAAATTCAATTTGTCATATGCATTACATCGTAGGTGATGTTGTTACTTTTGTTCTACTAATTAATTGGGTTGGTATTTACTTATACTTAGTAATTGCTAATAAAATTTTGACCAACTTTAAAAGCAATGTTCCGCTCTAACCATCCTCTTTGGTAAGCCTTACACTTCACGTGAGCTCCCATCTTTGGCGAGTTCATGCACATTATTCCCCACAACTTGTTGAGCGATGAACGTATGTGAGCTCACTCTTGCTGTCTCACACCCCCCCACAGGTCAAGAACAGGTACCACAGGATGAGGCGCATGGAGGATGCTGTGACGAGTTCGTGAGAGGTCTAGGTCGTCGTCTCCCAGTCAATTTTGGGTTGCTGGACCGTTGTCTCCTTATATGTAATTATTTATTTTGTATAGAACTCCTATTATATAGTAAAGTTGAGACATTCGATCCTGTGCCATGATTCATCATATGTGTGAGACTTGGTCCCAGCACACCTGGTGATTATGTTCGCGCCCGGGTCTTGGTGCCCTAAAACCCGGGTGTGACAGATCCCCATTGAACCTTCATTTCAGCACAAGTTGTATTTCAGGTGCTTTTCCATTAGTGGACGAAGTTGACCTTCGACTGAAGGAACATATAAAGAAGCTTTGCCTATATGGGCAAAAGGCAAAGCTGCAAACCAAAGTTGATACCTTCGAAAAGGAGAAAGTTTCGGATGCCAGCTAGCGGAGAAGCTCTCATATGACGAAGGTCAAGACCTACATAGCATCGGAGAAAAGAGAAAATACAATACTAGTTTGATGTCACTTGTAAACAATGAGTGTAAAGCCTTGAGGGGCATGATTGTAATTTTATACTAAGGCGGTTCATCTTCCTTATAAATAGGTTAACAGTGGCTTGCATAAGGTACCTTTTTTAAGGGCTATAGCTTTGTGCTGCTTAGCCTACAAAGAACCTACGTGTCATCCTGTGTCCAGGAGCCAAATGTATGCTTGTAGACTCATTTATTAGGAGAGATGGAATAAAATGCTAAGGCATATGAGATGAGTTTAATGTGAAGTTATACTTTATCACTTTCATATTATTCATTATGATTCTCTCTAAAAACCTTCGTCCCACGTTCTTACACTTCGGAGAAGTGTTAAGTAAAGAGGACAAAGGTCTTCATATCTAACTTGTGTTGCCTTGGTTTTTTATACCTTTAGGGGAATTAAAATCAAGTACCAACATTGGCGCCCACCTTAGGTGATCTCACGACCACAGCTCACACCATGGCACTGAAGAAGGCAATAACAACTGGCTCCGTCCTGGGGACCTTGGACACCAACCAATGGGACGAAGATCTCCTCAGGGAGGCAAGAAACCAAAAGATGAAGCTCTCCATCAGCCTAGAACCACAAGACCAAGCGCTTAACCAAGAGATCAACAATCTTGAAGGAATCCACCAACAATTGGAGAAGCGCAGAGAGAAGGTGCTTCGTCTTTATGAGCTTCAGAAAAAGATTGACGAAGCAACTAAACAAATGCACAACATTGAAGCGCAGGACCAGAACAACTACAGGGACCAAAATTACAAGGACTTCAACCAAGAGAATCTTCGTCATGCACTAGTCAACTTCCAAGATTTCCTCTATGACGAAGCATCCCCACTAACACCAGAGCTACAGGTGACACCCGGGCCACCACTATATAGACCCCTACATTGCCAATGTATGATGGACTAACCGATCCAAAGCAATTCCTTATGAATTACGAAGGTACCATATCTTCGTATGGTGGTAATTCAGTAGTCATGGCGAAGTCCTTCGTCATGGCAGTTAGGAATGTGGCTCAGACCTGGCACTCGTCGCTTCGACCAAGAACTGTAAATTCATGCCAAAAGTTGAAGGAGATGTTCCTCACCAGCTTCCATTCAAAGCTAGTCACTGCACATGCTTTGTTCTAGTGTACCTAGGACATAGATGAGTACCTCCATTCATTCATCCAAAGATTTATTCGTCTTTTAACCCAGGCACCAGCAGTCTAGGACGACATTGTCATCGAGGCCATGGTCAAAGGGCTTAGACTAGGGCCAGTAGCCCAATACTTTGCAAGAAAACCTCCACACTCTCTTGAGAGATTATTGTAGAAGATGGACCAATACATAAGGGTCGACAATGAATTCTGCCAGATAAGGGAGGAGCTACACAGATATACCGAAGCAGCCATGGGCTTCGAGGGAAGGTTCCACCCTAGGCATGTTTGAAGCATTCACAATCCGATGCAAGCTCCCAACAGCAAGCAATTTCTTAGAAGCAACCTTCGCGCGACACATTTTGTCCACCTGCTCCAAGAGGTGGAAGGGGAGGCCAAAGTTTTGGTGGTAGATTCAATGCACCTCTAAGGAAACCATTCTGCTTGTTTTGTGACGAGGACAAAGGCCACACCACAAAACATGTCATCATACTATCAACAAGTAGAAGGAACTTGCTTCATCAACCACGCAGCTAGTCCCAGTCAAAAGAGGTGTTTATGCATCTTCGTACTATTCACTTTATATCCCACATTATGTCCAGCCTCAGTTACAGGAGCCAAGGCTAAGTTTACCTTCAGCCTCAAACGCCTCAAGCAATCCAGTAATGAGTGCATGGTCACCATCTGCTTCCTTCGTCCTAGGACCACCTCCCTATGACCAAGCGCCTGCTGGTCAACCCAAGTTCCCAATGCAAGATTTGCAGCAAAGGGACAAAAGGGAGGGATCCGAAAATCGTACTGTAAATAGTATGGTCCCGGAGACAAAGCATATATACTAAAGACCCCAAGTGGCTAGGTAAGTAAACCCGAAGCTATCAAGAAGACATTAATATCTGCCTATGTTTACTTTCATAGACTTTTAATTTTCTACATCATGCAAATCAATGTAATAATGACATGGCACCTTTGAGTGCAATGACAAAAGTGTTGCAACCAAAGCTTCGGGTAAGCAAGCGTGAAAAGCTCTGAAGTCGTTTCTAAGGAAATGCAGAGCTACGATTTATTCACCTAAGTAATGGTGAAAAAGCTTCAAATTCGTTCCTAAGGAAATACAGAGCTACGATTCATTCACCTAAGTAATGGTAAAAAATCTCTGAAGTCGTTTGTTGGGGGGCCTTCGTCCTCCGAAGGTCCTCAAAAACGTAATTTAACAACGTCTTTCAAGTATGGCTTATGGACAGGTACCTTCGGACTCAGGATAAAAGCATACACTACGGGAGGAGCATGGTCATGACGAAGGTTGCCGCTGCTCCGAAGCCACGCTTAAGGGAGCTTCGGCTCAATCGCAGAAAAGGGAACCGACTTAAAGGGGAAAGAGTTGTTTAGTCCTTATAGATTTATCTACAAGTCAATAATAAATGTAAAGGGCATGACTGTAATTTCTCACAGGCTGCATCATGTGCCTATAAATAGATGAACAGACTTGTACTCGCTTTTGCGTCACACTTGTACTTTCTAGCCTTCTATCAAGTTGAAGGTACCTTTTGTAATTCAATATTGTTCTTATATTTCCATGATTATATAATGAAGAATGAATAATATGATATAATTATTTGTGTTGTTTCTCATTTGTCATATGTTTCTTCTTATATTTTAACATATACTGCAATGATGTAGGTATGCCCTTCATGACCTTCGTCTGAAGATCATTATATCCTAAGGGAAATTATGTTTTGACAGACGAAGGGCATTAACATTTAACATTTTGTGTTGCCTTGTTCTTAACTCATAACATTTGAGAACAAGTCCCCAACATTGGCGCCCACCTCCGGTGAACCCTTTTTCGACCACCTTCGGCAAGCACTGACCTTCGTCATGCCGCCGAAGAAAGCTTCAGCGCCAGGGGTTGCTACACTACAGCCACTGGACCCAAATCAAGAGACCCTCTCTCTCTCTGAGAAGCCTGAAGCCAGAAGAGGAAGGCCTCTAGTCCAACACTCCAGGAAGAAGAATTGGATCAAGAAATCAGAAATATGGAAATAATCCATCAGCAAGTACAAAGGAAGAAGGAGAAGATGGCCCGACTGGCTGATCTTCAAAAGCATATCGACGAAGCCATTGAAGAAGTACGCCATCTTGCTCAAGACAAACAAGATCGAAGGCCCCAACACAGGGAGCTTCATCAAGAAGGCTTGTTCAACGAGGATGGATGGTATGATGATTTCAATAATGATACCTTTACCTTTGATGATGCTTCTCCCTTGGCAGTAGAACTGCAGGCTATCCCATGGCCCCCATCATACAAGCCACCTCAGCTCCCCATGTATGATGGGCATTCAGACCCGAAGCAGTTTTTTGATGAGTTATGAAGCAACTATATCTTCATATGGAGGCAATGCAGCCGTCATGGCCAAATCCTTCGTCATGGCAGTTCGGAATGTGGCTCAAACATGGTATTCTTCTCTTTGGCCAGGGACTATTACTTCCTAGCAGAAACTCAAGGATATGCTAGTGATAAGTTTCCAAGGCTTTCAGACGAAGCCAGTCACAGCTCAAGCCCTGTTTCAGTGCACGCAAGACCATGAGGAGTATCTCCAAGCATATGTCCGATGGTTCTTGCGTCTGAGAGCACAAGCACCTACAGTGCCTAATGAAATTGTCATTGAGGCCATGATTAAGGGGCTTCGTCCAGGACCTACTGCCCAGTACTTCGCTAGAAAGCCTCCACAGACTCTGGAGAAGCTGCTTCAAAAGATGGATGAGTACATTAGGGCTGACAATGACTTCCGCCAAAGAAGGGAGGAATCTTACAGGTTCTCTGAGATGACCAGGGGCTTCGGAGGAAGAATCCACCTGAGGCATGTCCGGTCAATTCACAACTCCACTCAGAGTGATGACAGAGGAAGTCCGCTGCAGAGGCCGTAGTATACTTCACAATCTTTGGGGCAACAACAAAGCTCTTTTAGGCCACCAGCTCCAAGAGGCAGAGGCGCCAGGGGCTTCGGAGGAAGATATAGGGACCAACCCAGAAAGATCTATTGCCTATTCTGTGGTGAATACAAAGGTCATACTACAAGAATGTGCCAAATCACCATCCAAAAGTAGAAGGAGATCGCAGAAGCCGAAGCCCGGTAAAGTCAACCAAAGCAGGTCCTACACACTGCTTCGTGCCACTCACCCTACATACCAGAATATGTGGGTAATCATCCTGCAGCTCTTTTGCTTCGGCTAGTCAGCCACAGGCTTCTTGGCCACAGCTTTCACCTCCACCGCCACTACAACCTGCCTATTCACGAGGTCAGCAACCAGAAGGGAGCCATCAGGCTCATCAGCAGCGAGATCTCAAGGAGGAATCCGAAGCTCGCACACTCAACAGTACTATGCCAGAATCAAAACACATCTATTAAGAGATATCCTACCTCTGAAGCATTTTTACATTCATTGTCATTTTCTTTTTAATAAGGAACAATCAATGTAAATATAGTCTTGTCATTTTTAATTTCTTGTAATAGCTTCGTTCTTGTCATAATGAAATATATCTTCCCCACAGACTCACGAAGCTCAAAAACTGCTGAAGCTCAAAAGTCGTTCCTAAGGGAATGCAGAGCTAAAAATCCCATTGCAAGTTTTACCGAAGCTACAAAAAGTCGTTCCTAAGGAGCACAGCGTAAGCCTGCCGAAGCTACAAAAAGTCATTCCAAAGGGAATGCAGAGCCAAATACCGTCGAAATATAAGGCGAAGCACGAAAAG
Source organism: Zea mays (assembly GCF_902167145.1). Taxonomy (NCBI): domain Eukaryota; kingdom Viridiplantae; phylum Streptophyta; class Magnoliopsida; order Poales; family Poaceae; genus Zea; species Zea mays. Next base: position 130,977,142 of record NC_050100.1, on the reverse strand, counting down.
TCAACGCGAATACCGCCGAAATAGAAGGCAAAGAAGTTCAAAAGACGTTCCTAAGGGGATGCAGAACTTACACCGAAAAATAAGCGGTGAAGCCGAAAAATAAACGGCAAAGAGATTTTGATGGTTCCTAAGGAGACACAGAGATTGTGTTTCAGCGTGGGTATGTGTCTTTGGCATTAGCATCATTCTTTGCATCATATCATCGCATCATATCGCATAGCATCACATCATACATCATATCACATCAATGAAATCAATTGGAAACGAAGCCGATCTTCGGAGAATGCTTTACAAAAAATGAAAAGATGCCAAGGCACAAAGTAAGCTGAGAATTACAGCTTCATCAGTTCTGATGTGGAAAGAGGGATCTATTGTTTACGAAGCATTGATGATTTTACAAAGTGTGGATGATTCTTACGAGGCATAAAAACTCTTCTTTACGAAACATGAAAAGAAGGGAAGGTGTTTTTTCGCCGAAGGCTCAAAAACGTATGTACATAAAGTTTCATGCATCGCAAAGAACTGAATTACAAACAATTTACATATTACATTGAAAAATATAAACATCAAACATTACAGACTTAGTTCAGCAAATATTACATTAATATCCTAGAAATGTTTTTACAATAATTGCTATTCTTCTTTCAAAACTTTCTCTGCAACTTCGTTAAGCAGCTTGGTAACAACTTCATCGACAATAGCTTCAGCCATATTAATAATTTCTATCGCTTTCTTTGTCTCTGGGTCGGCCAGTGGGTCGAATAGCTCTGGGGGAGGAGATAGTTCAGCTGCGGTAGAAGACATCAATTAGTTCGAAGTCACGAAAATAAACAACAAAGCTAAAAGCCATTAAGTAATACCTATCCGTCTTTCGAGTTCCGCAGTTTTCTCAGCTTCTTTCGTTGCTTCTCGAGCGTCATGAATATCTTTTTGCTCTTATTCATTATTTCATGAGCCATCCCTCGGTCGCCATTTTCCCAGATATCAGTAAAAAAATTTCTGCCTATTGAACTCGCTTCGGCCGAGGGGTCCTTTGTATTGTCAACAGAGAAGGCAGCTTCGGCCTGGGCCAAGGTTTTAACATGTTCGCAACCTGCCTTCTCCAAAATAGCTATAACCCCCCTCGCACCAGAGAATGCGCAGACGTCCCCGTGGTCACTCAAAAATCTCCTCAAAAGCTTCAGCTTCACTACTGATCCACTCGATGACGCCCTCAGGGTCGCCCCGTATGAAGTTGTCTTCGTTTGAGTAGGCGCCCACGTTGGCGAAGCTAGTCTTTATCTTTTTCACATACTCCACAGATTTTTCAAAGCACCTTTCTTTGGATGCGCGAAGCTCTGTAACTATTTTTTCAAAATAATTTTTCCAGTATTCGCTGGCATCTCGATCAGCTTCGGCAACAGCGCATTTTAATTTGGCCTCAGCTAATTGTTTCCGAAGGTCTTCAATTTCACTCTTTTGGGCCTCAGCTTGAGCTTTGGAACTAGCTTCGTCTTCTTTTATTTTGCTCACCAATAAAATTAATATTTTATCCTTTTCAAGGCCTTTGTTCATTAGTTCAATTACTTCCGAACGAAGGTTGTTTAGAGCCACTGTGTACCCTTCATCTTTAATGTTTTTCTGTGCCCTAAGGGCATTACTAAAGATCAAGCCCTGCAAGAGAAGTACAATATTAAGCATAAACAAATAATTCATTTCCAAATACAAAAATTGATTTTCATACCTTTATGCTATTATATGCTAAACTGTCAGCTAATTCATCCTTCGACAATACTGAGAGGCCATCTTCTAACTTCGGGAATCCGAAGCTTCTTCCTATCTCTCGGCTGACGGATATCTCTTTGTTATCCGGGAGACAATATAAAAAATCTTCTTCTCCGCTGCCATTAAACACCAGTGCCCCCTTCGGATATTTCAGTTTTTGGGCATAATGGTGAGCTTCTCGTTTTCTTCCGAAGAAAGCATCTTTCCCGAAGCATGGCGGATGATATAATCAATGCTCTCTTCCAAAGCTTCGGGAGCAGGAGTAGAAACCTTTTCAGGCAAAGTTTGCTCTGAGGCTTTTTCTTCTGTTGCTTTCTCTTCAATTTCTGAAGGTTTTTCTTGGCAAGCTCTGAAGGCCCAGCTTCGGCACTAGCTTGGCTTACTGCAGCTTCAATTTCGGCCAGCTTCGTTTTAGCTTCGGTTTGCATTTTTGAAGCCTCAGCAATTTTCCTTGAAGGAGTATAGCTTAAAGCCTTTACTGTCTCTAGCACGTCTAGGACATTTGCCATCCTTCTTCTTTTCAGAGTTGCCGTAAGACCTTTTTGTGCCTTCGGCACTGTCACTTCCGCCGAAGGGCTTAAAATTTCTAACATTTTTGTTCCTTCAGTTTTTGGCTCTTCGGCCTTATCTCTACCAGTATTTGACTCAGCTTGCTCGGCTGAGGGCGCCTTCGGCATGATGGCCGGTTCTTCAGCCTTCTGCGTAGGAGGAATGAATTCCTTTGGTTCAGCAGCTAAAGAAGTCTCCCCGCCAAACTCAAGCACCACGGCCGGCTCAATATAATGTGGCCGTTTGGTAAGGACTTTCAACTTTTTGCTCTTCGGCGCAGGCTCATCTGGAGTGGTCGAAGCAGCAACTTTCCTCTTCTTTCCCCGTCCCCGCAGTGGGTAGCTGTAGTTGGGGTAAACAAAACCAATAGCATCAAAAACTCTATTCAATCCCTTTTTTCCTCGGCTCCCGAAGGATGTGGATAATGCATTATCTTCTGTTTTGGAATATGGCCCAAGCAATTCATCACTTATAGATTCGATACATTTCAGCCAGTCGTCATTTGGTTCATCAAATTTATCTCCATATCTGAAGGTGTATTTTAGTCGAACCAAGTCACCTTCGCTAGATTCGGTGACAGTCTCCGTCGGCATCTCCCAATCCTCTACAAGCGGCCATACTCTGAAAGCTATATGCTCTTGGATTAAATCTCTTGTACCAATGAAAAAATAGACAATACCAAAGGCCTTCTGGCATGCTTCGGCGGCTTCATTGATTTCAACCTTCGGCCTTCGAAGGCCGAAGCGGGACCAAATGGGGCGCATAAGAACCTCCTTAACATCCTCCCTCGCCACTAAGTCGTTCTTCACATAAAACCATTCTTCCATCCAATTCCCTAGCCACCTCTTTTGAAATGTTGGCACTGGGTAACTTGCGTTGGGACGGGCGATGAACCCGTAACAACCGAAGTTGTTGTGATATTGTTCCTTCCCCGTGGCCTTCATCTCATACATGAGTTCGTGCATGCTGCAGAAGCACTTTGCACTCGGTTCTAGCCCCTGACTCCTTACTGCCTAGACAAAAATCCCCATCCTTAATATAGCTTCGAGGGTAATCTGATGGAGGAAGATCTGATAAATTTTTAACACTTCGACCACAAACCTGCTCAGTGGGAACCGAAGCCCAGCTTTGAAGAAGCTTCGGAAAATCACAACTTCGTTCTCCTCAGGCGCAGGAACATTGTTGTCTTCGCCAGCCCTCACAACATACATGTCCCGAAAGTATATTCCCCTCATATTTTCAAGGTGACTTTGCTTGATGGTCGATTTTCCGAAAATTGCATGACTCGGCCTCTAGCGTCGATCCTCAGAGTCTTCGCCTCCACTCTCTGCATCATAACTGTCACTGTCACCAGTGTCTTCAGACAGGCCTTCCAGGATTTCCTTGGTAATCTTCTCTGTATTTGTCTTCGTCATTGACTCGATAAACCCAGCTATATAAGGATTAGCAGCCTTCTTCTGCTCAAAGAGCTTCTCCTCTTCAGTGAGCTTCGTCTCAGCAGCAACTTTCTTGTCTTGAGACATCTTTTCTTTGGAATTAACGAAAACGTGTCCTTAAAACCGAAGCTTAGAAAGTCTGAGAAACTAAGCAAGCGTTGGTGAGCAAGAGCTATAAAATTGAGCAAACAAAGCAAGTGGCACAAACAGTGTACCAAATCTGGTCAGGGTGAGTTCTTATTTATACGCTCGGCGCGCTCTAAATTGGAGGGTCCCACCTGTCATTGACTGTTGCTATTCTAGCAAAGGGAAGGTGTTTTTTCAGACCTTCGGCTTAAGGCCTTCGTCCATGTCGCAGTCTGAATTCGTTATCCTAAACAAATTAATACTGCGAGGGGCTACAGTTGGGGGGCCTTCGTCCTTCGAAGGTCCTCAAAATCGTAATTTAACAACGTCTTCCAAGTATGGCTTATGGACAGGTACCTTCGGACTCAGGATAAAAGCATACATGACGGGAGGAGCATGGTCATGATGAAGGTTGCCGCTGCTCCGAAGCCACGCTCAAGGGAGCTTCGGCTCAATCACAGAAAAGGGAACCGACTTAAAGGGGAAAGGGTTGTTTAGTCCTTATAGATTTATCTACAAGTCAATAATAAATGTAAAGGGCATGACTGTAATTTCTCACAGGCTGCGTCCTGTGCCTATAAATAGATGAACAGTACCCCTGTACTGTTCACGGGGGACTTGTACTCGCTTTTGCGTCACACTTGTACTTTCTAGCCTTCTATCAAGTCGAAGGTACCTTTTGTAATTCAATATTGTTCTTATCTTTCCATGATTATATAATGAAGAATGAATAATATGATATAATTATTTGTGTTGTTTCTCATATGTCATATGTTTCTTCTTCTATTTTAACATATACTGCAATGATGAAGGTATGCCCTTCATGACCTTCGTCTGAAGATCATTATATTCTAAGGGAAATAATGTTTTGACAGACGAAGGGCATTAACATTTAACATTTTGTGTTGCCTTGTTTTTAACTCATAGCATTTGAGAACAAGTCCCCAACATCGTTCCTAAGGGAATGTAGAGTTACGATTTATTCACCTAAGTAACGGTAAAAAAGCTCCAAAGTTGTTCCTAAGGGAATGCAGAGGTACAATTTATTCACCTATGTAACGGTAAAAAAGCTCCAAAGTCATTCCTAAAAGAATGCAGAGCTACGATTTATTCACATAAGTAATGGTGAAAAGGCTCTGAAGTCGTTTCCAAGGGAATGCGGAGCTACGATTCATTCACACCGACATAAATTTAGTTTACTTCGAAGTTGTCTCTATAAAGAAGCATTGCTATGTAATGTGTGGAAAGAAGGAAGGAGTTTTTTTGTCTTCGACTAAAAAACACGTGTTAAACAAAATTTTACACATCACGAAAGAAAGTATAGAAGCAAAAGTGAAGTAAGAAGTACGAATATATTACAAATCACTTGAAAAGTTTCAAAGCATTCAAACACTTCATACCAGAAAAATATTACAACAAAATATCATTGTTTTCACACCATTGCATCAATTTCCTTTGTTGCCCTGCATCACTTCATCATAGATTCGCTCACAAATTTTGAGGACAACATCATCTGCGGCTTTCTTTGTAGCCCTAGCACTACTGCTTCGGCTTCAATAGCAGCATCCTTAGCTTTGGCTTCGGTATGCTTTACTTCAATGATCACCTGTGAAGTAGAGACTTCTTAACAAAAGTTAGAAAACTATTGTCAAAACATCGATGCAATAAAAATATGGTAGAAGCGCAAAAAAGGGTAACTGCCTTCGGCTTTCTTGCCTTGAAGTTTCTGTCTAATATCTAGAGCTTTTTCAGCAGCTTGTCGAGCCTGCACAAAAGTTTGAAAGTCACAGTGTGTGTACGCCCCGCATAGGTAAGATGAAGGTAATGAAGTACAAATCTTCTCCCTTTTGTTTATAGATTCTTCGATACTAATTTCTTTCCCACCCTTCTTCCATATATCAGATAAGAAATTTTAAGACCACTCTAAAGCCTCGATGGTTGATCTATGGACGTGGTTAGCAGAAACTCTAAAGTCAAGGTCGGTGCAAATCTTCAGAAGATTGCACCTGGCTTTCAGCAAAACCGAAGTAGTGCTTCGGGCGTCTATCCATGCAAAATAGTCTTCTCATGCTGAGAGAATGCTTTTATAAGCACGAATTTCACTAAGCACCCAACGCATTAAGCCCTCCAAGTCACCATCCGAAAAATTCTTCTCTTTAGACGAAGCGCTGGCAGAGGAGAAGGCCTTTAATAACTCATTATAGCATTTGTTGCCGAGAGTGTAACAGTTTGCCGCCAGGATTCGATAGTTTCATTGAGTTGTCTCACATAATTCACGTCATCTTTGAGATCGTCTATTCTCACCTGAGCGGTGCTGAGGTCGATAGCTGTTTCGGCACATGCTTGACTTACCTTGTTTATTTCGGCTTCGAACTCCTTTTTTGTTCATTGCAAATCAGCTTCAAGAGATGCAATGCACTTGTCTTTTTAAGTAACAGAAGCTTCGAGATCTAATTTTTTGTTCTCGATTGTTTCCTTCAACTTGATTTTTTTCTTCAAACAAAGCCTAAACTTCGATTCGGCTCTGAACAAAATCTTTCTCTAAAATCTTAAAGGATCTTTCCTTTTGTTTGCAGTCAAACCGAAGTCCAGATACTTCGGACCTAAGCTTAACTATCTCTTCATGGACAGCCTCACCCTTGACATTTCTCTTGTTCTTCAAGGCCTTGCTTAGAAACAAACCCTGTGAGAAGTAAAAAAAAGAGAGATAACTAAAGTATTATATCAAGCTAATCCGAGGCTTAGAAGCAAAGCCAATAGAAAGTTACCTTCAGGTGCATGTTAGCCAAATAGTTAGAGAAATCTTTGGAAGACATAGTTGACAGCATGGCCTCTAACTTTGGAAAACAAATATTGTCCGCCATGTAGCAGCATGCTTCAATTTCCATGTCATCCTGGCAGTAATACAAGTAATCATATAGCCCTCCCCCAAAGATTGTAGCCCATGAAGGATACCCAACTTGTTCAGCAAAGCCAATAGCTTCGGCTAGATGCTTGGCACCTAGTGTTTTCCCAGACGCTTGATGAACCCTGTACTTTCGGCCACCAAGTCCTTGATCGAAGGGCCCTTCACCAAGGGGTGTGTCATCTTCAATGGCATTTTTAGCCTCTTCATTCCTTGCTGGCCCTTTGCCTTGTCTTCTGCTATTGCGGGTTTCGAAGAACCAATTTTCTCTTCAACCACCACAATTGTCAAAGGTGTCACCGCTATAGCTGCCAGATCAACCTTTGGACCTCTCGGTACGATCGCGACCACATTAGACAGTGCAATATCCTCTGCTGTAAGGATTGTACCAACAGTATCCTTTTCCTTAGACTCTCCTTTGTCAATATCAAAGAACAAGCTCATTACTGGAGCTATCTGTTCTTTATCCTCCTCCTCCTCACTCTCTGAAAGCGGCTTCAAGGGAACGACCTTTTGAGCTATCAGATCGATAGCATACTAAATCTTTGCTCCTTTGATTCATGTAGAAGGAATTTCCTCAGGCATAGCCGGCACTCAACTTCAGGTGTAGCCTGAAAAAACATTAACACAGTAAGTATAATACAACAAGCTTGTAAGCAATGAATAGATTTCAGAAAACCCTTTATACTAGAATCACCTCCGAAGCTATAGGAGTTGATTCATCATGTATCTTCGGAGCTTTACTTCGCTTCGTAGTCATTTTCCGCTTCCTCTTTTTAAATCCTGAACCATGTTGGGATAATCAGGATAGAAGAAACCAATAGCATCGAAAACACGGTTTTATCGGTGTCTTTTTCGAGCCACAAAGCCTGTTGCAAAGCTTCGATCTCTGGTTTACTATAGTTACAAAGTATTTGATTGCACTTCGCCTCAATAAAATCTAACCATCCGTCACTAGGCTCCCCAAACTCGTCTTCGATCTTATACTTGTAGCGAAGTCTGATCAACCTAGGCTCCACGTCTGAAGCATCTTTTTCAAACATGTTCGACATCTCCCATTTAGCTGCTAGTGGCCATGTTTTAAATGCTAAAAACTCCTGAATGAGATCCATTGTTCCAATGTGTGTACAAACAACATTGAACACAACTATAGCAGCCTGAGCTTCGAAGTTGATATAACATGTTGGGTTTTTTATATCCGAAACATGTGACAATAGGAGTCTAGATAATTCCTTTTATATCAGGCTGCTCATTCAAATTGTTCTTCATGTAAAACCACTCCCTCGCCCACTCGTTTGGCCATTTGCTTCGGTATGCAGGAGCTAGGAACATTGCACCCCTCCGATAAGCAAAGTTATAATAGCCGAAGTTGTTATGAAGGCCCTAGTAGCTTTCATCTGAAAATGTAATTCATGGATTTGGCTGAAGGTTTCACAGAAAGCTTCGGCATCAAGCCCAACACCCTAACTCCACATAGCCCAAATAAAGATTCCTAAACAGACTATGGCGTTCAGTGTAAGTTGGTGAAGGTATATGTTAAACCTTTCCAAAACTGCAACTACTGTCTTATGCAAAGGAAACCTAAGCTCAGCCTTTAGAAAACTTCGAAACACAACAACTTCGTCCTCTTTTAGCTTCGACACTAAATCATCACCTCCTAGCCGCACCCAATCAACATTGTCAATATAGCCAAAGCGATTAAGTACCTCAATGTGTCCTCCTTTGACCTTTGATTTACCGTAGTCCACATGGTTTGGCTTCGTAGGATGAAGGTGGTGCTATCCTCTTCAATATCAATGTCATCATTATCCTCGGACGAATTCACAGCGCTAGCTTTAGCCTAAGAAGCAGTATCCTCTACTGTTATAGCTAACTTCTCAACCTTCGTCTCTTGGATGCTTGATGAAGGTGCCAAGGGCACATCAGCACTAGGCTGCTTTCCTACCATTTTCTATCAAAAAGCATACCTTTCAGCTAGCTAAGGCATGTTTGGAGGTGGAAAAGCGATCGAAGTAAGCTTCAAAGGCAGAGCAGGCTTGAACAACAACACGAGTGAAAGAAGCAACTGTCTTAATAACATCGTCGGGTGTTGCTTCTTTTTATACCTATAGATTTTTGAACTTAACCGTTGTACTAACTAAGATCTGGGCCCTACCAGTTAAGGTGTTCATAACGAGCTTCGGGAAGGTGATTTTTGGACCTTCGGCACAAGGCCTCCCACTTTCTTCTATTTTGTTATCTAAGTTCGTTATGAATAGACAAACTCATTTCGCAAGGGGCTACTGTTTGGGGCCTATCATGCTGAAGGTCCCCATTTAACCTTTATTTTGGCACAAGTTGTGTTTCAGGTGCTTTTCTATTAGTGGACGAAGTTGACCTTCGGTCGAAGGAACATATAAAGAAGTTTCGCCTATATGCGCAAAAGACGAAGGTACGAACTGAAGTCGATACCTTCGGAAAAGGAGAAAAGTTTCAGATGCCAGCTAGCGGAGAAGCTCTCATATGACGAAGGTCAAGACCTATGCAGCAGCGAAGAAATGAGAAAATTACAATTCTACCCTGATCTTACTTGTAAATAATGAGGTTAAAGTCTTGAGGGGCACGATTATAATTTTATACTAAGGCGGTTCATCTTCCCTATAAATAGATGAACAGTGCCCTGCATAAGGTGCATAAGGTACTTTTTTAAGGGCCATAGCGTCATGTTGCTTAGACTACGAAGAACATTCGTGTCATCCTGTGTCTAGGAGCGGAAGGTATGCTTGTAGACTCATTTACCAGGAGAGATAGAATAAATTGCTAAGGCATATGAGATGAGTTTAATGTGGTTCTACTTTATCGCTTTCATATTATTTTATTATTTTCTCTCTAAAAAGTTTCGTCCCACGTTCTAATACTTCAGAGAAGTGTTAAGTCAAGAGGACGAAGATATTTACATCTAACTTGTGTTGCATTGGTTTTGATATTTTTAGGGAATTGAAATCAAGTATCAACATGGACGTTCACTACAGTTTGGAATAAGCATGGTATTGATTCGTCTTCTGATTCTGATAAGTTCTACCGTTGTTTGATTTGAGGTAAATTAAAAGCTTCTGCTAATTAGCTTGTCTTTTTTTTCGAAAAAACATTATACGCACACAAACGTATATGATCCCCTCTAAAAAACAATCATAAGAAAAATAGTGTTGCTAAATTCTATCTTTATAGGCACCTCTGAGGAACTACAACACATTATCGTTAAATATTCTGTACCAAAATAGAAGTAATTTTAGCATTTTAATAAATTCATTCAAAAATTGATGTATGTGTTTTATGTATGTCTAGATTCAATTCTCATTCGCTTGAATATAGACATAAAAATGAAGACCTAAAATGACTACTAATTTTGGTACAGATGGAGTATAAAATTTAAAAGGAAAACCATATCCGTGTCAACTAGCAAGTGGGTGCTTTAAATTCGAGAGTAAGCATGTTTATTTGACCTTAAGAAACCTAACAAGGTGAGCTACATTTAGTTTGCCGTTCGGATCTTCACATTTTGTAAATGACAAAGCTCAAATTTACACGCACGCGCTTGTTGAGAAGGAATCCCGGAACAAGCCGAGCACACCTCCCTGTAGTTCAGATCGTGGTTGTCTACATTACTTGTGTTGCGAACTTGCCATGGAGGCGAGGATTTTTGTGCTATATGAAACTGGGGGAACACGGCAGCTGCGCGCCACGCTGGCCATGCCAGCAAGGCCACGTGGTCGGCGGTCTCCCGCTGGACGGGCCCTTCCACCCCACCCCTACGGCCCTACCCGGACAGTCCACACGACCGTTGCCTCTGGCTCTATACCTGACAGGAGCCGCGCAGCTTGGAGCACCGCTCCTCGACCCGTCGCCTGTCACCGGCGCGTGGGTCCAAAACCGGTGGGGGCCCTGCTGCCGGTGCCGTATAGATCTACGCCAGCGCGCCTGGGCCGCTCGCGCGTATCTCGCGTCAATCCTGGGACACCGTGGCGTGGGCCCAACGTGGTCACGCCGACTGGCGACTGGCAGCGCGGCGCCAGCGGTGCCTGCCCCTGGGCCACGTGCCTGCCCCTGCTGTTTGCTCCTATTCACGCCCCTGCCACTCGGTCGTCCTCTTGCCTCTCCGGCCCTGTTTGGCCGTCTCTCTGGATGGAGTCTAGTGGAGAGAGAGAGGCTGGCTCGTGCTCGTGCATGCAGAGGCAGAAGAAGGGGAGAGAATCTCTTGTTTTCGCTTTTATAACTTGATAAAGATCATTATGGATGGCATTGCTGGCTAGGTTACTTATACTTAGAGATGGCCAAACGGGCCGCCCGGCCCGGCCCGGCCCGGGCCCGGTGAAGCCCGGCCAAAAACCGGGCCGGGCCTGCTGTGCCATCGTGCTCAAGTTTCTGTCCAAGCCCGGCCCGCAGCGGGCCTAAACGGGCCGGGCCGGCCCGTTTAGCACGAAAAAAACGGGCCGAAAACGTGCTAAAAGGGCCGGTAAGCACGTTTTAGTGTAAAAAAACCGGGCTTAACGGGCTTAGAGGTAAACGGGCCGTGCCGGGCTAGCCCGCCGTGCCTAGTTTCCTGTCCAAGCCCGCCCGCTTATTCTACCGTGCCGGGTTCGGACCGGGCCTAAAAACCGGGCTTCGTGCCGGGCTTACGGGCCTCGTGCTTTTTGGCCATCTATACTTATACTAAACCAGAAGCTATGCGGTAGTCTGTTATTTGACGGCCATGATGCATGGACAATTTGGTAATCTTAGAGCTAGGTATGCACAGTTTTTCGTTATCAATCAGGCTAACCTCTCTGCTGTGCTGTGCTGGCGCCGTCGTTCGGCATCCGCCCAGCCCCAATTATTAGCGCAGCGCAGGCAGCGGTGGCATTCCCGCAAATCCCTCGCGACGCCGGAGGTCTTGTGGGTGCGCAGCGAGCCCTATAAACTTGGGGCGGCGTAACCTGCCCGTCATTTACACTGCCATGCCACAGCCACAGCATCACGTCCACTCATTAGCAAGGTAGCCCGTGCTGCACCTGCCTGCCAGCCGCAGCTGTCCTGCCTTTGCCTTCCCATAGCATAGCCATGGACATTTGGAAGTCCAAGGTGTTGCCCAAGATCAAGCTCGTCTTCGTCAAGAGCGCCGGCAAGAAGGCCGCCGCCGCCGCCGAGCTCGTCAAGTCCTTCGACGAGTCCAAGGTCAGTCCCGCCACGCATTTGGGTCAAGCTCCTCACTCCGCGCGCGAGGTGGTGGATTATGGCGTATTATCGATTGATCCGTGGTCGTTGCCTGTTGTGCTTCTTGTGCATATACAGGAGGGGATCGATGGCGAGTTCCAGGAGAAGAAGGCTGATCTCCAGCCCAAGGTCGTCGAGATCTACGAGTCTGCCCCTGCACCACTCAAGGTACGAACGTTAGTGCTAATCATGTGTGTACGTACGAGTGCTATGTCATTATACAGTACATCTTCGACATACGTACGGCATTTCGTACTGCGTACGTACGCGTGTCAGATCAGTGATCTAGCTAGCTAGCTGCAGCTGCAGGCATCAACATAGTAAGGGACTGAAAAAAATGCTTCGTGTACGTGTGTGTACGGCAGGTCCTGATCAAGGAGAGGAGCAAGGTGTCCGGGATCAAGAAGAACTCCGCCGCAATCACCAAGTTCTTCGAGGAGCTGGCCAAGATCGGTGAGTAGATCGATGTAGTACTAGGCCACACAGTGACAGTGCCAGACAGACAGCAAATTAATAAATACACATTCGCATATCTCATCAATGAACAGTAAGTAGTTGCTACTAGCTCGATCCTATCTGTGTACTGTGCTGATGACGAGGGGCGCCACGCCACGCGCGCGTGATCTTCTGAGCAGAATTCCCTGGAGCCAAGCAAGTGAGCGACGGCATCTCCAAGGCCGGCCCGGCCCTGCTGTCCGGCCCCATCTTCGCCACGTTCGAGAAGGTCTCCACGCTGCTCCCTGTCGTCGCTGCCGAGGAGCCGGCCAAGGAGGCCCCGGCCCCGCCCGCCACTGAGGAGGCAGCCACGAAGGAAGCGCCTGTTGACGAGAAGAAAGAGGAAGCCCCCGCCCCCGCCGCCGCCGTCGAGAAGAAGGAAGAGACCCAAGAAGAGGAGAAGAAAGAAGACACCCCTGCACCGCCCGCCGCCGAGACTGCTCCTCCTGCTGATGCAGCAGCTGCTACAGAGCAGCCCGCTGCGGAGGCCGCGGCAGAAGCTGAGGCTCCACCTGCACCTGCCGTGGCGGAGCCGGCCAAGGCCGAGGAGGAGACACCCAAGGCCTAGCTAGCTAGGGTTCAGCAGGTTCATCTTCTTGCGCTTGCTGCCCCTAGCTAGCTAGCTGGTGTACCGTGCTCTTTAATCACGTCACCATCCATATTGTTGTTGCATATATATGCACACAATGTTTTTGTTGCTCCAGATGTTATTGCTGTGCAAACCCGTGTTAGATATTTATGTATGTATATGTAAGCCTATATTATTTTTTTTGCCACTACGTATTCATATGCAGTGTGAGGAGGTATGTATATTATTGCCAGTTTTGGTTCAACTCAATCATTCTTTAATTTGGTTCACTCATGATTGATCACTACCTCTCTACATCACGAAATTAAATCTCAGGCCATTGACGAGTACGTAGGCCCCGTTTTGTAAGGCTCCGGCTCCAAAGATGGCTCTGGCTCTAGCTTTTAAACAGCTCCTTAATAGGAGCCAATGTATTTCTTTGTAAATCGTTTAATAAAATGGCTCCTTCAGAAATTTTCCTACTTCTTACTTGCTGCATTCAACAAAAATGCTATTTTCTGCATTCAGCAAACTGCTTGCCGTTTGGGAGTGCTCTTGGGCGGCTCCGGCGAGCCCTCCCAAACGCGGCTGTAATGGTTAGATTTACGTTTCAGTAATTCCATATGTGTGTATATATATTTTTTATGACCTATATATATGTTTAGAAAAAATGTACTATAAAATACTACTACTTATTACTCCCTCCGTTTCTTTTTATTTGTCGCTGGATAGTGCAATTTTACACTATCCAGCGACAAATAAAAAGAAACGGAGGGAGGGAGTAATTAGCAGAGTAATTGTAAGTAGTACGTCCTCGGCTCGGCTCCGACCTCCGAGTGTGAGATCGATGGGGTCTACCGCTCACGTGCTTGGTGTGTTGTTTTCGGGCCATAACTGGTTTGCTGTTGTACCGTTTGTGCGGTACTGAGCCCCGTGTGCCAGTTTAGCGAGGCCCACTGTTGCAGTGCATCTGCATGTGCCGCATTGGATTCCTGCTACCAGCTGTGCAATGGATCTTGCTGTCCGCCTCCGGCCCAAAGTTGCGAGTGAAAATGTATATATGCCGAGGAAAAGATTGGAAAGACAGATCATACATGATCTATAATTCCGTGTAGTTTACTCACTCTGTCCTCAAATATGCCCCTCCGTTCTATTTTATTGTTCGTTTTAGCTCTAATTTTTTATGTCCATATTCAAAGATGATAATGAGTTTAGACACGTATCCAAAACATATATATCAATTATTGTATGAATATAATAAAAGCTTAAAACGAATTGAGGCCGCTCAAACTATTTTTTAATAAAAATATATATAAACTCAAGGCACATCTATAAATACTCATATCATAAAACAAATAAATAAAAAGATACATATTAAGGTATTATCTTAATAGTCCCACTAACCAACTTTTTTGCAATTTAGCCTTTTTTGGGTTTTATTTTTACAAATATGTACTTTGCAGTTTCATTTCAAAAACTGGACCCCTCGGTCGGCGCCATCATCATTGGCGCTTAGCTTATGCGTGTCGGCGCCAATTTTTTGGCGTGCATAGGTCAGAATTCGGCTCACGGTGGAACTGACGTTGCACGTATCTCGGTGCCGTAAATCTTGGCGCCGAGGTACGCGCCTATAAATATGCCCCTTTTGCCATCAGTTTTTGTGCTCATTTCTATTCTTCGAAGCGACAGACATCAACCTAAATTATTGACTTGGAGCCATTGTTACTCTGTATCAAAGTAAGTTCTCTCCTTTTTATAGGCTGTTATGTTATGTACGATTAATAGAGTAATATTTAGGTTTGGATATCATTTTTCAGAAGCATTTTTTATTATCATATTATCGATTTGTAGGATGTCTAGGCGCGATAAATCTGCTAAACAAAGGTAAGCGTTGTATTAAATTATATTTGTGAGTCTATGATTCTTATAGATCTTATCGAAATTTAGGAAGGGTCCTTTGACCGGAACTGCCTTCGACCCGCTGCCTTTGCCAACTGGTGTTCCAGTGCCTATGTGTTTTTGTGGTGATCCTTGCAAGGTTGATAAGTCTGAGGATCATGACACCTATCGACAGAGGTATTGGATGTGTGCTAACTATGCATTTGAGCCAACGATTGTTCAGCGCCGGATGAATTTAATGGCGAGAATAATCTTTTAATATGTTAACAATTTGAAGACTCGAAGTGGTGCATGTTTTCTTTGCCTACTAATAATTGCATATTTTGTAGACTCCTCCACCGCTTTGTGATTTTGAGCAGTGGATTGACACAGAAATCTCACAGAAAGACAAGAAGTGGTTGGAGAATTTTAAAAAGTGGGATGCAGAGGACAAAGAGAGGATAGAGAAAAGACGAGAGGAGATTGCGGCCGAGCAACAACGGGTAGACGAGCAGGAAATGAGGCGTGTTGCTGAATGCAGGGAGGAGAAGGAGAAGAAGCTTGAGCGTGCACGTCGTGCAAAGGACGCAATGGAGGGGAACTCTGATGCATTTCGCAATGGCAAATGGCCCCGTTGCACTCAGTAGTCTAGGTGCTTATTTGATGTCATGTAGTAATGAACTTCTTATTCTGTATTATTTACTGTCGAACAATGTTATTTGGTAATGAACTACTTATTATGGATTCAAATTGGACTTTAAAAGCAGTTGATGAAGACGACTTAAAGCAATTGATAAAGAAAATCAACACGCTTAAAGCAATTGATACAGAAGAGTTTTCTAGTAGTGCTCCCACATTCCAAATTGTGTGGACCCTTCTCCACAGTATCCTCACATTGTTGTTGTCTGCTATGGCTGTGGTGGAGAAGTTGGAGAATCAACATTCTTGCTGTGATAAGGGCAGCAACAATATGGATCTGAGCATACTTGTATCTGTGAACCACCTCCATTATTGTTGTCTCTGCCTTCCTCCTCATTTATGTTGCTTACTTCCCTCTCTAGATCAAATATCCTATTCTGTAGGTAGGATATGTATTCCGCATGAGGAAAAATCGGATGAGGGTTTACCCAACGAGTGAACCCATAATTCTCCTTGACCAATGAATGATGTATAAATGTTTATAGTTAGTTTCAATCAACAACAAAATCATATAGAACAAAAGATTAGAATTAATATTTAAATATGCATAAAGACATCTGAAGAAACGCCGGCCTCCATCAATCCCCCCTCGACGAACATCTGCACCAAGCAATCCTCACCATGCATGTACTTCGACCAATCTTCTCTCCTGTTATCGTAAGACCTAAGTCTAACCTCTTTGTTGAAATCTCTTTTACTTTGAACTGGAAAGTTAAAAACCGCCTCTTCAAAAAAATCTGGACCAAGAGGGCCATCGAAACATATTGGAGGTAACTTCCCTCCATCCTTTCGTCTCTCATTTCCCACACCCTTGCTCCTAGAAGACCCTGAAGACATTTGTATTGCACAATGAATCAAATGTACAAAGGATCATATATATATAGGCGAAAGAATATGTAGTGTAATGGATTCTGAAAAAGGTTATGTACAGGCTCTGAAAAGGCTACAAGTCACACTCTGAAAAGGCTATGTACAGGTTTCTGAAAAGGCTAGATGTAACAACGATAATGTAGGATATTAATGCTCCTGAAAAGGCTACGAAATGGATCTGAAAAGGCTAGATGTCATACTCATAATATAGGATATTGATGCTTCTGAAAAGTCTATGTAATAGCTCTGAAAAGGCTAGATGACATATTCACAGTTTTCACAAAAAATTGGCAGAGTTTTCCCTGTTTTATATCAATCCAACATATACACATACATAAGCATATAACATACAAGTGCATATAAGTTTAAAAAATTCCAAACAAGCTCATAAAAGTCCAAACAAGTGCATAATAGTCCATAGAGTTCATACAAGTCCATAAAAAGTCCATACAAGTTCGTAGAGGCCAAACAAATCCATTACAAGTCATGTCCAGTGCATACGCTGCATAACAACTCCATACAGTCCATACCAGCCCAAACCAAGTCAACGTCTCCTAGTCTTACCCTTGCCTAAAGCATTGGTGCCTGGAGTGTAATGTTGTGGAGAGAGGTGTTGCCTACGATGTTCTGGTTGTAACGGTTGTGTCGAAGGAGCCCCCTGAAGCTGTGAAGGTCCGATCTTGTCCTGATCGTAGTCCAAGAAAACGCCCAGTCCTGTGGACGACGTTGCTGTGTGGCTATACGACGGTACATTAACGTCCTGTGCAACATTGGTCCTGCAGCCACAGCGAGCAGCAGCTCCACGTAGGTGCCTAGATAAACGCTACACGCCAAAGACATATTAGTTTACAACATATCAAGGCTATAAATGTTGCAGGTAGGCTTACCTCCAAGAAGCTGCATGTTGTTGTCGCCCACAGTCAAAAGTTGTCGATCAATGTCACGTACCGAGCGTCTCAATGTGTTACCCTGTACAACACAATTTGCATCAAACATACACTTGATACATGTATAGTATTAAAATTGAGTAAAACCATTTTAAAACTTACCACTCGATCCAAGATGGGTGCCGCCTCCACTTGGGTTCCTAGTCTACTGGAATGGTTGTACTCCGTGTCTTCATCATCGGAAGAATCAATGTCGGCGTAGTCATCTGTTGTCCACTGCTGGCGAAGCTTACAACGAATCGCACCATGGTACCAAGCTTGGTACCGCCTGTAGTCACTGTTGTTGTGCAACTCATCGTTTTCATGCACATTCTTCGCAGCCAAATCCCACTATTTAATAAATGCTAGATGATGACGAAAGTCTGTTATCTTATTTTGCTTTCGTCGGTCAAATCTACACACAAACCATATCATTTAAAGAACACAAAATATTTACAAATGATTGATGTAACGAAGTCAACTGGAATAATTGAATTTGTATATTGCAAACTTACTTGTGCAGCTCCCTAGAAGTTGGAATATCTTCAACCGGCCATATCTGGTTCCTACCAAACTGCCTCTCAACCCTGTGCGGTAGGTGCCACTCAACACACCAGAAACAGATCATAGGACATTGCATCCTATAGATTTCCTCATCGATGTTGCATACTGTCCTAAAGATCATCCCATCCAACTCAGGTGCGTTGTATGGTTGCCATGTGACCTGAAATAAATGAAGAAATTGAAAGTCGCCTAGAGGGGGTGGATAAGCAAAATCTGAAATTTATAACTTGTCGGCGTTTCGACCCCGGGGGTTCCCTGGACCGACGAGTAAATTGTCGCCGCGTGCCCCAGCCCAGATGGGTCGGCGCGAGACGGAGCGCGAAGGGGGGAAAAAGCTGGAGGGAGACAGGCGTAAAAGGGGAAACCTGCGGCCTTCGTGTTTGTCCTGCGCCCAGGTCGGGTGCGCTTGCAGTAGGGGGTTACAAGCGTCCGCGTGGGAGAGAACGAGAGGCTTATGCGCGCCGTCCCGTCCTTCCCCGCGCGGCCAACCCTCTGTAAGAGGGCCCTGAAACTTCCTTTTATAGGCGTAAGGAAGGGGTCCAGGTGTACAATTGGGAGATGTAGCAGTGTGCTAACGTGTCTAGCAGAGAGGAGCTAGTGCCCTAAGTACATGCCGTCGTGGCAGCCGGAGAGGTTTTGGCACCCTGTTCGTGTGATGTCGTGACCATCGGAGGAGCGCTGGAGCCTGGCGGAAGGACAGCTGTCGGGGCTATCGAGTCCTTGCTGACGTCTCCTTGCTTCTGTAAGAGGGCTGAGAGCCGCCGTCGTCATGGAGCATGTGGGGCGCCATCATTACTTGTTTACCGGGGCGAGCCAGATGGGACGCCGGTCTTGTTCCCCGTAGCCTGAGCTAGCTAGGGGTAGGGTAATGATGGCCCCTCCTGTGACGTGGTCGGTCCGAGCCCTGGGTTGGGCGAGGCGGAGGCTCCTCCGAGGTCGAGGTCGAGTCTGTCTTCCGAGGTCGAGGTCGAGTCCGAGCCCTTGGGTCGGGCGAGACGGAGACCGTCGGCTGAGGCCGAGGTCGAGTCCGAGCCCTGGGTCGGGCGAGGTGGAGTTCGTCGTCTTCCGGGGCCGAGCCCGAGTCCGAGCCCTGGGTCAGGCGAGGCGGAGTTCGTCGTCTTCCGGGGCCGAGCCCGAGTCCGAGCCCTAGGTCGGGCGAGGCGGAGTTCGTCGTCTTCTGGGGCCGAGCCCGAGTCCAAGCCCTGGGTCGGGCGAGGCGGAGTTTCTTATGGCGCCTGAGGCCGGGCTTGGCCGCTGTCAGCCTCACTCTGTCGAGTGGCACAACAGTCGGAGTGATGCGGGCGGCGCTGTCTTCTTGTCAGACTGGTCAGTGGAGCGGCGAAGTGACTGCGGTCACTTCGGCTCAGTCGACTGAAGGGCGTGTGTCAGGATAAGGTGTCAGGCCACCCTTGCATTAAATGCCCCTGCGATATGGTCGGTCGTCGTGGCGATTTGGCCAAGGTTGCTTCTTGGCGAAGACTGGGCCTCGGGCGAGTCGAAGGTGTGTCCGTTGCTTGAGGGGGCCCTCGGGCGAGATATGAATCTTCGGGGTCGGCTGCCCTTGCCCGAGGCTAGGCTCGGGCGAGGCGAGATCGTGTCCCTTGAGCGGACTGAGCCTTGACTTAATCGCACCCATCAGGCCTTTGCAGCTTTGTGCTGATGGGGGTTACCAGCTGAGATTAGGAGTCGTGGGGGTACCCCTAATTATGGTCCCCGACATAACTTAATCCACAAACTACAAGCCGGGGTTAGCGTTAGAGCGAATATCAAGTCTGGGAGAGAGGGGAAAACATATCAACCAAGAAAATAAAGCGGATGACACGGTGATTTGTTTTACCGAGGTTCGGTTCCAAAGAACCAAGTCCCCGTTGAGGTGGTCACAAAGATCGGGTCTCTTTCAACCCTTTCCCTCTCTCAAACGGTCACTTAGACCGTGTGAGCTTTATCCTTAATCAATCGGGTCACTTGGACCCTCACAAGGACCACCACACACTTGGTCTCTCTTGCTTTGATTACAAGTGTCTTGAGAACAAGAATGAGGAAGAAGAAAGCCAACCAAGCAACAAGAGCAACAAAGAAACACAAGAACCATCCTCTCTCAAGTCCTAAAGACTAGAATTGAATTGGGGACTTTGATCGGATCGAAGACTTTGATTTGTGTCTTGGAGTGTTGTGTTTTGCTCTTGTATTGAATGGAGTGTGATGAATGCTTGGATGGTTAGAGTGGAGGTGGTTGGGGGGTATTTATAGCCCCCAACCACCAATTCAACCGTTGGGGCAGGCTGCTGTCGATGGGCGCACCGGACAGTGTCCGGTGCGCTAGCCACGTCACCCAACCGTTAGGGTTCTGACGGTTTCGACCGTTGGAGCTTTGTCTCCATGTGGCACCAGACAGTCCGGTGCCGCACCGGACAGGTACTGTGCACTGTCCGGTGCGCCTCTGGCAACTGCTCTGACTTCTGTGCGGACTGTCCGCGCACTATTCACGTTGCAGCCGACCGTTGCACTGTCTAGCCGTTGCTCCGCTGGTGCACCAGACAGTCTGGTGGCACACCGAACAGCCCGATGAATTATAGCGAAGAGGCTCTTCTAAAACCTGAAGATAGCAAGTTTGAAGTCGTATGGCCCTGGGCACCGGACACTGTCCGGTGGCACACCGGACAGTCTGGTGCGCCAGACCAGGGTTCTCTTCGGTTTCTTTTGCTCCTTTCTTTTTGAATCTTAATTTGTTCTTTTTATTGGTTTGTGTTGAACCTTTAGCACCTGTAAAATGTATAATCCAGAGCAAACTAGTTAGTCCAATTATTTGTGTTGGGCATTCAACCACCAAAATCATTTATAGGAAAAGGTTAAACCCTATTTCCCTTTCAATCTACCCCTTTTGGTGATTGATGCCAACACAAACCAAAGCAAATATATAAGTGCAGAATTGAACTAGTTTGCATGAGGTAAGTGCAAAGGTTGCTTGGAATTAACCAATTTATATTTGTATTTGTTGGGGACTTGTTCTCAAATGCTATGAATTAAGAACAGGGCAACATAAAATGTTAAATGTTGATGCCCTTCGTCCGCTGAAGCATTATCTCCCTTAGAATATAATGAACTTCGGATGAAGACCATAAGCGAAATATTACGAAGGTCTTACCTTCGTAATCAGTTCTATAAAACAATGTAGACAATGCTAGAACATGAAACATTAAAGAAATTTATACCAGAAACAAATATTATTATACATATATTTCATTATACAAACTTAAGTATTAAAACATAATATTTAGACACATTTATACCTTTGCCTTGGCAAAGAACAATAATTCCAGTATGATGCATTGATGATTACAGGATTGCGTGAACAGTAAAGGAGCACTGTTCATCTATTTATAGGCACAGGACGCAACCTGTGAGAAATTACAATCATGCCCCTCACAAAAGATTACAATTATGACTCAGACCCTTATGGACTAAGAAGTCATTTCATCTTTAAGTCGGTTCGAACCTTCATCTTCAGATACGTTATAGTACCGAAGCTTCATGAGTGGTAGCTTCGGCACTACATTTAAACGGATTTACCGAAGGTGTTTCTTCCTGCAGGACCTTCGGCGACGAAGCATGACCCCAACAGTAGCCCCTTCACGGTGCTAGATCGTTTTTCGTAACGAGCTTGATCCGTGAAAAAGTCTCTTAGGCTTCGGGAAGCCGAAGGCCCGAAAAACACCTTCCTTGAGTTCGTTGCTGGGAAACGATAAAATTTCCGAGCGTGGAGTGGTCCCACCATGCGGATTCACCTTCTCGGGTTTTGTGGCCCACCGTTCAGTGGGTGCGAGCGACTGTTCGTCCGGTGTAGGAGACTTGACGATTCACCTTCTTACCTGCAGCACTATATAAACAGACGAGTAGGTGTGAAGTTACCACAACATTCATTGCTATTGCACTGTTTTGCTGTCAAGAATTTAACCATAGCCGAAGCTTGACCCTTGCATTCAAACGAAGCATCACCTTGGATTTTTCTTCGTCACAAAAAGAGCTTCGGAAAAAAAGGTCATTAATTTCAAAAAACTTCTAGAAATTCATAATCAAATGGCTAGAGTGCGCTCCACTGCCAGGGTTGATCGTGAGGGAGATGAGACCGAAGCCACTGAAACTGTCCCAATTTCCGAAGCAATGAGGCGGTCTGGGCTGGCAACATCAGAGGATACATCTGCCGCCGAAGCAAAACAAGCTGATGTTGAATAAGATGAATTTGAAGATGAGTACGGTGCAACGCCATCTAAACCCAGCCACTTAGAGTTTGGGAAGTCTAATATTACCGAAGGTGATATGGCTAAACTACTGAAGCTAGGCTATTTTAGTGAAGACAAAAGGGGGCTGATCCGCTTCGGAGGAGAGGAAGTTACCCCGAAGCCAGAAAAAGATGAGGTGGTGGTTTTTAAGAGCTTCTTCAAAGGAGGGTTAAGATTTCCCCTGCATGGGAAGATTGCAAATGTTTTAGAGAGATTTGGGATTCACCTTCATCAGTTAACTCCGAACGCCATTGTTAGGCTTAGTGTTTACATCTGGGCACTCCGAAGCCAGGAGGCAGAGCCACTTGCCGAAGGTTTTTGCCGGGCACACGAGCTTCATTACCAGACAAAAGCTAGAGAAGATGGGCTACATGATAACTTCGGCTGCTACAATTTTGCATATCGGAAAGATGCCAAGTATCCAGTTATCAGCTATCGTACAAAATGGCCAGCTGGCTGGAAGAGTGAATGGTTTTATGTCAAAGTGGATGAGAAGAAGGAGAAGCTAGTTCAGAGCCCTTTGAGTTTAACCTTCGGAGAAACTAGGCCCCAATGCGTCATGTATCCAAATAGTCCATGCCAGATTGCATTGGGCGAATTTTGGGTTGTTGCAGAGCACATTGGCACTAGGGATCTGGTCCAAGAATTCTTAGCCTTCAGAGTATTCCCAACTTTGAAGGAATGGGACATGCCGAAGCTGAAAGGGGAGAAAAAGAAGAAAGAGCTTGTTCGGCTACCTTATCATTACAAGTTTAAAAAACATTTTAAAGCACCTTGCCAAGAGTGGTTGGACACAATTGAGGTTATGTGCAACGAGATCCTTGGCAACTATTCTAAGAAAGAAGATCAGTTAATGACTGCGGCTTTCGGTACTCGTCCGAAGCGAAGAATGAATCGGGTGATGGATGTCTTGAATTTTGATTATCCTGACTATGAGCAATTGGGCAGAGGTGCCGAAGGCCAGAAGAGAAAAAGAGTTGCCAGCATCCTTGACAAAGAAGCTACTAAATTGGCTAAAAAGGACAAAGAAATTTTTGAGAAAAGAAAGCTGAGCCCTGAGCCGAAGATAGCTACTTCAAAGAAAAGGAAAGCTACGGCACTGAAACCAAAAACGTCGGGCCAAGAAGAAGAAGCTCCTGCAACCCCTTCTGCTGCCGATGTGGAAGAAATTCTAAAGGTAATGACTGAACCTTTGCCTATCAAGCTAAGTCCGCTGGTGCCACAACTGACGAAGCTTTTTCAGAAGGAAAAGGAGCCTTCGGCAACGGAAAGTCCTGCTAAGCTGAAAAAACGGAGAATTATCCAAGTGGCCAATGTTATTCATCAGACACCGCCGCCGGCATCAGCGTCAAAAATACCAATTACTGAAGACGCTGGCGCTGCCGAAGCTGAAGCCACCGAAGCCGAAGGTGCCAAAGCCGAAACCGCTGAAGATTCTGATCTAGAAACCACACTTGGTGATATTGATAACATGCTTCTAAAAATGGCTGAGGAAGAAGCTGCTATGGCCGCGGTGGACACAACAATTGAGAAAGGAAAAGAGCCAATTGAAGATACTTTGGAAGAGGAAAACTTCAATTTTCAAGATATACTAGGGCAAGAGTTATCAGAAACTAAAAAAGAAGAACTGAAGAAATATGTTGTATCCTGTGGGTACAAACCAGGGGCTTTGCTGTTTGGCGGAGTCAATGAAGGGAAATTGAGATGCCTTCGGAATCGAACCGAGGCAAAGGTCGTTAGGACTTTCTCGGAGAGTGTTGGCCTGCCGAAGATTGAGGCGGACCTCTGCAGGTACCGGCGACAGCATGTCGCCGGTAGCCTATTCTATGCTAATTTTAAGGTAAAACTCTTAACTTGTTATTATTTTTTGAATTAAGATGTTTTCTGACGAAGGTTGTTTTGCCAGAGTATATTACTAAGTAAAGTGCTGAGGATGCAACAAGATCTCGAAGACGAGAAAAACGAAGCTACAATTAAAGATCTAGAAAATAAAATCAAAGATCACGAAGCTGCTTTGGAGAAAAAGGACTTCGTCATCCACTCCATGGAGGGTTCGCTGGTATAAGCTCAAGCCGAGATTGACAGATTAAACAGCGAATTACTCATAAAATCAGAAAAATCTGAGCAAGAAAAGAAGAATCTTGAGACGAATCTCAAAACCGAAATTGAGAAGAGTTCAAATTTGCAGAAATCACTGAAAGAGCTTCAGGATAAATGTTTAGACTTCGGCAACCGATGCGTGCAGCGGCTGAAGGGTGTCTTTTACTCAATTGGAGCCAGCTCTGAAAAATTTACACCTTCATTTGAAGACCTGCCAAGCACCTTTGAATATATTGAGGGCGAAGTTGATGCGCTTGACGAAGTTATCGCTGGGCATGCCGATTTCTGCGCCCTGTTAGCTTCTCGAGGCACAGCTACTGCTTTCCTGAAGACTGGCTGCACGCACGGGAAAATTGTTAATAGGCCAAACTTCAGTTTGTCACCAGCAGATTTGATTGACATCCCCAGCCTAGCTCGAAGTATAGGAAACAGGTTTATGACTCAAATTTGGATAAACGGCGGGCGAAAAATGGCTGGTGACGAAGCTCGAAGCCACCTTAAGCCAGTGAGAAACTTATACTTGTTACTTTTACCGTCACCTTGAACTCTGCGCATTTCTCATTCCGTTTTAATATGTACAGGATGATGAAGCTAAAGAATGATGAGCTGAAGCCTTAACAGATGTTCCGAAAGACTTTGCTGCAGAAGATTCTAGAGAAAATTTTGTAATATGATTGTAAAGAGATTTATGTAAATTTGTGCGTACCTCGTAATATATCTTTACCCCTTTGTACGTGTACGATCTGCTTTGCTGTGGACGAAATTTTCTTTTTGAGCCGAAGGCGAAAAACACCTTCCCTTCTTTTCGTACACAACGAAGCATGAAAATTTCTTTTTCCTATTTTCCCCGAAGCTTTATCCTCATAGCCGAAGCATCTGTCTTCTCTGTATGATATGATGATAATGATCCTATGTATGTCTAAATGAATGTTTATGAATGCAAATGCCATGATGTAATGTATTGTGCAAATGAATGTCCAAATACATATTCAAAGCCATAATCATAGCCTTCATTCCCTTAGGAATGACTCAAATCTCTTTGCCGCTTATTTTTCGGCTTCACCGTTTATTTTTCGGTGTATCAGCGCTGTCTTTTCGCTGTAAGCCTCCCTTAGGAGCTTCTTCGCCTTCTACTTCGGCGGAATCAGCGTTTATTTTTCGCTGTAAGCCTCCCTTAGGAGCTTCTTCGCCTTCTACTTCGGCGGAATTAGCGTTTATTTTTCGCTGTAAGCTCTGCATTCCCTTAGGAACGACTTTTGAGCTTCTCCCTGTTTTCTTTTCTTTTTTCTTTTGCACTCGATGGTGCGTTCTCAGCTTTTACATTTACATCTTTGGGGGATATTGCTCTTATAGAGTTGAAATAAGAAAAAGAGAAATTACTTGTTGTGGCCCCATTAAAAACCTTTCTCCCCCTTTGGAAAGGAAAAGGGTGCCATAAGAAAGAATAGAAAAAATTACATCAAGCTAGACATAATATTGCCGAAGCTCATCCGCATTCCATGATCTAGGAATGTCGTTGTCGTCCATATCCTTCAATCTGTAGGAACCGGGTCTTGACGAAGATACTACCAGAAAAGGTCCTTCCCATTTCAGTTGTAGCTTGTCTACTGTGTCTGGGTTGACCACTCTCCGAAGCACCAAATATCCTGGCTTAATATTCTTTAGCCGAACCTTTCTATCACGCCATTTTATTGTTTCGGCTTGGTATTTATTGATGTTTTCCACAGCCTGAAGCCGGATCCCTTCTATAGCATCTTTATCCACAGAATAATCAGCTTCGTCTTCTGTCGAAGCCGCTGTTCTTATTGATCCTGCTTTTGCTTCTTCTAGAGTTATTGCTTCGTCACCAAATAATAACTTGAATGGTGTAAAGCCTGTTGACCTTGATGTCGTTGTATTGTGGCTCCACACCACTTTAATTAATTCATCTGGCCATTTTCCTCTGGGTTGATTGAAGATTAATTTCATTATTCCCATCATTATGATGCCATTAGCTCTTTCGACAAGTCCATTTGACTCTGGATGCCTAACCGATGCAAAATGGATCTTCGTGCCAATTTGTCCACAGAACTCTTTAAAAGCTTTGGCATCAAACTGTGTTCCGTTATCCACAGTAATGACCTTCGGCACTCCGAAGCGACAAACTATATTCTGCCAGAAAAATTTCTGAATGGTAACCGAAGTTATTGTGGCTAAAGGCTTCACCTCAATCCACTTGGAAAAATATTCTACTGCTACCACAACATATTTTAAATTTCCTTGTGCTGGTGGTAGCGGGCCTAACAAATCAAGGCCCCACCTTTGCAATGGCCAAGTGGGTTGTATTAACTGAGTCAAAGACGAAGGCTGTTTTTGATCTCTTGCGCATTTCTGACAGCCTTCGCACTTTTGGACTAATTCAGCTGCATCCGAAGCTGCCTTTGGCCAATAAAATCCTTGATGAAAAACTTTTCCCAGCAAAGGCCTAGATCCAATATGAGATCCACACAGGCCTGCGTGTATTTCCTTCATCAATTCTATACCTTCGGCTCTAGATAAACATTTGAGTAGTGGAGAACAGACTCCATGCTTGTACAACTCCCCTTCTATTATAACATATGGTCGAGTTGTTGCCTCTATTCTCTTGTTATAAGCTTCGTCATCTGAAAGGAAATTACCCTGAAGGAAAGAAATGATCTCAGTTCTCCAATCTTCACTATGAACAGGAGATATATTGAGGACTGCTCTTTCAAGAAGTTCAACCGAAGGTGCTTTTATTGTTTCAAAAAATACTTCCGAAGGTAAGGGCAGCCCCTGTGCTGCTGACTTGGCTAGCAAATCAGCATGTTCATTTTCTCCACGAGGAATGTTTTTGACAGAAAACCCTTCAAAGGAAGCTTCAATCCTTCGGACCATGTCTAAATATTTCTCAAGCTTCGGGTCCCTTGCTTTACAACTCTTGTCAATATGGCCAGAAATAACCTGGGAATCGGTTTTAAGAACCGCCCTTCTAATCCCCATTGCCTTTAACTTCCGAAGGCCCAAAAGTAAAGCTTCGTACTCAGCAATATTATTTGTGCAGCTAAAATCAAGTCTTGCTATGTAGCAAGTTCTGACATTGGAGGGTGCAACTAACACAGCAGCTGCTCCTGCCCCGAAGGTTCCCTAAGAACCGTCACAAAATACCGTCCATACTTTGGTATCTTTAGTTGTTTCTTCTCCTTGAGCCCCTGGCGTCCAATCGGCAATGAAGTCTGCTAACGCATGGGACTGTATTGAGGATCTGTGCACATAATCAATACTGAACTCATTGAGCTCCGCAGCCCAATTTCCAATTCTTCCAGTAGCTTCTCTATTCCTCATGACATCCTTCAAAGGTTGTGACGAAGGGACAATTATATGATATGCTTGAAAATAATGTCGAAGCTTCCTGGATGCCATTAAGACGGCATATAAGACCTTCTCTAATTCTGTATAATTCTTCTTTGATAGACTAAGAACTTCGGAGACGAAGTATATTGGGGCTTGCTTTTTGGTTTGTCCCTCAAGTTTTTCTTGAACAAGTGCCGCACTCACTGCTGAGTGCAAAGCTGCCACGTACAACAACAGAGGAGCCCCTGGCGCTGGTGGAGTTAACGTCGTTAGGTCTATCAAATACTGCTTCAGCTCTTCGAAGGCTCTCTGCTGAGCTGATCCCCATTGAAAGACTTCGGTTGACTTAAGCACTTCGAAGAATGGTAAATTTCTCTCTGCTGATCTAGATATGAATCGATTGAGAGATGTCAGTCTTCCTGTCAGTCGTTGAGTCCCCTTCTTTGTGCTTGGTGGCTCCATCCGAAGAATAGCTTCGATCTTATTTGGATTAGCTTCGATTCCTTTTGCTGAGACCAGACAACCAAGCAATTTCCCCTTCTTTACTCCGAAGACACACTTCTCTGGATTCAGCTTCAGACCAGCTTGTTTGAAATTAGCGAATGTCTCCTGCAGATCAGTAATGTAACTTTCTTGCTTGGTGCTTTTTACTATAATATCATCAACATAGGTTAGCACATTTCTGCCTATCTGAGAATGGAGAACCTTCGCTGTCATTCTGCTGAAGCTTCCTCCAGCATTCTTAAGCCCCTCAGGCATCCGAAGATAACAATATGTTCCACTAGGGGTTATGAAGCTAGTTTTTGGCTCATCCTCCTTCTTCATCCAAATTTGATGATAGCCTGAGTAACAGTCTAGCAGACTCATAAGCTCTGACGAAGCTGCTGCGTCTACTAGAGAATCTATCCTTGGCAATGGAAATTCATCCTTTGGACAAGCCTTATTGAGATCAGTAAAATCAATACACATTCTCCATTTACCATTGGCTTTCTTCACCATAACAGTGTTGGCTAGCCACTCTGGGTATTTCACTTCTCTGATAACCCTAGCGCTAAGAAGTCTTTTTACTTCATTCCGAGCACCTTCAGCTTTGTCGTCAGACATTTTCCAAAGCCTCTGCTTTCTAGGTCTGAAGGATGGGTCAACATTGAGCGAGTGTTCAATGACATCCCTGTTAACACCACAGAGATCATTAGCTGACCATGCAAAGAAATCTTTGTTGTTGAACAAAAACCTTATCAAGGTTTTCTCCTGTTCTTCAGACAATTGAGATCCCAGCAGCACCTTCTGCTCTGCGATATCTTCGCATAAAAGCATGGGTTTCGGCTGATCGGCCGAAGCAGCCTTCTCCCTTCTGTACTTGTACTGCTCACAAGCTTCGGCTTCATCTATATTATGGATCGCCTTTGAACCTGTCCAGTTCCCCTCAGCTTTTCTGGCAGCTTCCTGACTCCCATAAATAGCAATAGGTCCTTGATCCGAAGGTATCTTCATGCAAAGATATGCTGGATGAAGAATTGCTTCGAAAGCATTGAGTGTTCCGCGACCAATGATTGCATTGTAAGGGTACTCCATGTCGACAATGTCAAACACAACTTGCTCAGTCCTTGTATTGTTGACAAATCCGAAGGTCACTAGCATGGTAATCTTGCCAAGCGCTACAATTTGTCTTCCTCCGAAGCCACAAAGAGGGTGCGTAGCATCATGAATCTTGTCTTCTGGCTCTTGCATCTGTCTGAAGGCTTTAGCAAATATAATGTCAGCTGCACTGCCTGTATCAACCAAAACATTGTGGACTAGAAATCCTTTGATGACACAAGATATGACCATAGCATCATTGTGAGGGTAATCCTTGAGTTGAAGGTCCTCTTGGGAGAAGGTAATTGGGATATGAGACCATCTTGACTTGATGAATGGTCCCTATACCCCGACATGTTGTACCCTTCTCTGTGCCTCCTTCTTCTGCTTTTTATTGGCCGGTTCTGAGCATGATCCGCCTGTTATTGGGAGCACCAGCTTCGTAGCCAAAGCAGCGCTAGCTTTGTTGTTGAACGAAGCCATCAGCTCAAAAAGTGGAAGTGAGTTCACCGGAGGTGGGCGCCAATGTTGGGGACTTGTTCTCAAATGCTATGAATTAAGAACAAGGCAACATAAAATGTTAAATGTTGATGCCCTTCATCCGCTGAAGCATTATCTCCCTTAGGATATAATGAACTTCGGACGAAGACCATAAGCGAAATATACAAAGGTCTTACCTTCGTAATCAGTTCTATAAAACAATGTAGACAATGCTAGAACATGAAACATTAAAGAAATTTATACCAGAAACAAATATTATTATACATATATTTCATTATACAAACTTAAGTATTAAAACATAATATTTAGACACATTTATACCTTTGCCTTGGCAAAGAACAATAATTCCAGTGTGATGCATTGATGATTACAGGATTGTGTGAACAGTAAAGGAGTACTGTTCATCTAATTTATAGGCACAGGACGCAGCCTGTGAGAAATTACAATCATGCCCCTCACAAAAGATTACAATTATGACTCAGACCCTTATGGACTAAGAAGTCATTTCATCTTTAAGTCGGTTCGAACCTTCATCTTCAGATACGTTATAGCACCGAAGCTTCATGAGTGGTAGCTTCGGCACTACGTTTAAACGGATTTGCCGAAGGTGTTTCTTCCTGCAGGACCTTCAGCGATGAAGCATGACCCCAACAGTATTAGATATGCATGGTTGCTTTCTTTTATTTAACATTTTGGACCACGCTTGCACCACTTGTTTTGTTTTTGCAATTTGTTTGGGAAAATCTTTTCAAAGTCTTTTTGCAAATAGTCAAAGGTATATGAATAAAATTGTGAGAAGCATTTTCAAGATTTGAAAATTTCTCCCCCTGTTTCAAATGCTTTTCCTTTGACTTAAACAAAACTCCCCCTAAATAAAATTCTCCTCTTAGTTTTCAAGAGGGTTTTAGATACCAATTTTGAAAGTAGACATACCAAAATATATCAATTGAAAGAGATCAAATTCATTTGATATCAATTTGAAAAATTCTTGAAAATTTTGAATTTGGTGGTGGTGCGGTCCTTTTGCTTTTGGCTTAATATTCCCCCTTTGGCATTAATTGCCAAAAACGGAGTCTTTTGAGAGCCCTCGTTACTTTCTCCCCCATTGGTACAAGTAAATATGAGTGAAAGATTATACCAAAGTGAGAGTGATGTGGAGTGATGGCGACGGGTAAATGATACCAGTAGAGTGGAGTGGAAGCCTTATCTTCGCCGAAGACTCCATTTCCCTTTCAATCTATGACTTATCATAGAAATACACTTGAAAACACATTAGTCATAGACATAAAAGAGATACGATCAAAGGTATATAAATGAGCTATGTGTGCAATGTTTCAATCAAAATTCCGAGAATCAAGTATGTTTAGCTCATTCCTAGGTATGGTAAAGGTTTTCTCATCTAATGGTTTGGTAAAGATATCGGCTAATTGTTCTTTGGTGCTAACATAAGCTATCTCGATATCCCCCCTTTGTTGGTGATCCCTCAAAAAGTGATACCGAATGTCTATGTGCTTAGTGCGGCTGTGTTCAACGGGATTATCCGCCATGCGGATTGCACTCTCATTGTCACATAGGAGAGAGACTTTGCTTAATTTGTAGCCATAGTCCCTGAGGGTTTTCCTCGTCCAAAGTAATTGCGCACAACAATGACCTGCGACAATATACTCAGCTTCGGCGGTAGAAAGAGCTACTGAGTTTTGTTTATTTGAAGCCCAAGACACCAGGGATCTCCCCAGAAACTGACAAGTCCCTGATGTGCTCTTCCTATCAATTTTACACCCTGCCCAATCGGCATCTAAATATCCTATTAAATCAAAAGTGGATCCCTTGGGGTACCAAAGTCCAAACTTAGGTGTATAAACTAAATATCTCATGATTCTTTTCACGGCCCTAAGGTGAACTTCTATAGGATCGGCTTGGAACCTTGCACACATGCATATAGAAAGCATAATGTCCGATCGAGATGCACATAAATATAGTAAAGATCTTATCATCGACCGGTATACCTTTTGATCTACGGATTTACCTCCCGTGTCGAGGTCGAGATGCCCATTAGTTCCCATGGGTGTCTTGATGGGCTTGGCATCCTTCATTCCAAACTTGTTAAGTATGTCTTGAATGTACTTTGTTTGGCTGAGGAAGGTGCCCTCTTCGAGTTGCTTGACTTGAAATCCTAAAAAATACTTCAACTCCCCCATCATAGACATCTCGAATTTCTGTATCATGATCCTACTAAACTCTTCACAAGTAGATTTGTTAGTAGACCCAAATATGATATCATCAACATAGATTTGGCATACACACAAATCCTTTGCAATAGTTTTGGTAAAGAGAGTAGGATTGGCTTTGTCGACATTGAAGCATTAGTGATAAGAAAATCTCGAATGCATTCATACCATGCTCTTGGGGCTTGCTTGAGCCCATAAAGCGCCTTTGAGAGTTTATAAACATAGTTGGGATACTCACTATCTTCAAAGCCGGGAGGTTGCTCAAAATAGACCTCTTCCTTGATTGGTCCACTGAGGAAGGCACTTTTCACGTCCATTTGATAAAGTTTAAAGCCATGGTAAGTAGCATAGGCAAGTAATATATGAATTGACTCAAGCCTAGCTACGGGTGCATAGGTTTCACCGAAATCCAAACCTTCGACTTGTGAATAGCCTTTGGCCACAAGTCGGGCTTTGTTCCTTGTCACCACACCATGCTCATCTTGCTTGTTGTGGAATACCCATTTGGTACCTACAACATTTTGGTTAGGACGTGGAACTAAATGCCATGCCTCATTCCTTGTGAAGTTGTTGAGCTCCTCTTGCATTGCCAGCACCCAATCCGAATCTCTTAGTGCATCATCCACCCTGTATGGCTCAATAGAGGACACAAAAGAGTAATGTTCACAAAAATGAGCGACTCGAGATCGAGTAGTTACCCCCTTATGAATATCACCAAGAATGGAGTTGACGGGGTGATCTCTTTGAATCGCTTGGTGGACTCTTGGGTGTGGCGGTCTTTGACCCTGTTCTTCCTGATCATCTTTCTTGTCTTGATCATTGTCATCTCCCCCTTGATCATTGTCCTCTTCTTGAGGTGGCTCATCTTCTTGATCTTCTTCTTCATTGTCTTGAGCCTGATCCTCATCTTGAGTTGGTGGAGATGCTTGATTTGAAGATGATGGTTGATCTTGTGCTTGTGGAGGCTCTTCAGATTCCTTAGGACACATATCCCCAATGGACATGTTCCTTAGCGCGACACACGGAGCCTCTTCATCATCTAGCTCATCAAGATCATCTTGCTCTACTTGAGAGCCATTAGTCTCATCAAACACAATGTCACAAGAAACCTCAACTAATCTAGTGGATTTGTTGAAGACTCTATATGCCCTTGTGTTTGAGTCATAACCAAGTAAAAAGCCTTCTACAGCTTTAGGAGCAAATTTAGATTTTCTACCTCTTTTAACAAGAATAAAACATTTGCTACCAAAGACTCTAAAATATGAAACATTGGGCTTTTTACTGGTTAGGAATTCATAAGATGTCTTCTTGATGATTCGGTGAAGGTAGAGCCGGTTGATGGAGTAGCAGGCGGTGTTAATCGCCTCAGCCCAAAACCGGTCCGGTGTCTTGTACTCATCAAGCATGGTCCTTGCCATGTCCAGTAGAGTTCTATTCTTCCTCTCCACTACACCATTTTGTTGAGGTGTGTAGGGAGAAGAGAACTCATGCTTGATGCGCTCCTCCTCAAGAAAGCCTTCAATTTGAGAGTTCTTGAACTCCGTCCCATTGTCGCTTCTTATCTTCTTGATTCTTAATCCGAACTCATTTTGAGCATGTCTCAAGAATCCCTTTAAGGTGTCTTGGGTTTGAGATTTTTCCTGCAAAAGGATACCCAAGTGAAGCGAGAATAATCATCCACACTTACTAGACAGTACTTACTCCCGCCGATGCTTATATAAGCTATTGAGCCGAATAGATCCATGTGGAGTAACTCTAGTGGCCTGTCCGTTGTCATGATGTTCTTGTGTGGATGGTGGGTACCAACTTGCTTTCCTGCTTGACATGCGCTACAAACCCTGTCTTTCTCAAAATGAACATTGGTTAGTCCCAAAATGTGCTCTCCCTTTAGAAGCTTGTGAAGATTCTTCATCCCAACATGGGCTAGTCGGCGATGCTAGAGCCAACCCATATTAGTCTTAGCAATTAAGCAAGTATCAAGTTCAGCTCTATTAAAATCAACTAAGTATAGCTGACTCTCTAATACTCTCTTAAATGCTACTGAATCATCACTTCTTCTAAAGACAGTAACACCTATATCCGTAAAAATACAGTTGTAACCCATTTTGCATAATTGAGAAACTGAAAGCAAATTGTAATCTAAAGAATCTACAAGAAAAACATTGGAAATGGAATGGTCAGGTGATATATCAATTTGACCAAGTCCTTTGACCAAACCTTGATTTCCATCCCCGAATGTGATAGCTCTTTGGGGATCTTCATTTTTCTCGTAGGAGGAGAACATCCTTTTCTCCCCTGTCATGTGGTTTGTGCATCCACTATCAATAATCCAACTTGAGCCCCCAGATGCATAAACCTGCAAAACAATTTAGGCCTTGTTCTTAGGTACCCAAACAGTCTTGGGTCCTTTCACGTTAGAAACAAGCACCTTGGGTACCCAAACACAAGTCTTGGAGCCCTTGTGTTTGCCCCCAACATATTTGGCAACTACTTTGCCTGATTTGTTAGTAAGCACATAAGAAGCATCAAAAGTTTTAAATGAAATGTTAGTCTCATTTGATGCAGTAGGAGTTTTCTTTTTAGGCATTTTATCATGGGTAGAATGCCTAGAGCTAGATGCCTCATTCTTGTACATAAAAGCATGATGGGAAACAGAATGAGACTTCCTAGCATGAATTCTCCTAATCTTGTGCTCAGGATAACCAGCAAGATATAAAATGTAACCCTCGTTGTCCTAAGCCATGGGAGCCTTGCCCTTAACAAGATTAGATAATCTTTTAGGGGCATTAAGTTTGACATTGCTTCCCTGTTGGAAGCCATTGCCATCCTTGATGCCAGTGCGTATCCCACCATAGAGCATGCTTCTGGCAAATTTAAAATTTTCATTTTCTATCTCATGCTCATTAATTTTAGCAGTTAGTTGAGCTATGTGATCATTTTGTTGTTTAATTAAAGCAAGGTGATCATGAATAGCATCAACATTAATATCTCTACATCTAGTACAAATAGCAACATGTTCAACATTAGATGTAGAGGGTTTGCAAGCATTTAATTCATCAATCTTAGCATGCAAAATGGCATTCTCATTTCTAAGATTGGAAATAGAAACATTGCAAACATTCAAATCTTTAGCCTTAGAAATTAATTTATCATTCTTAGTTTTAAGGCTAGCAATTGATTCATTCAACTTATCAATATTAGCAATTAAACTAGCTTTTTCATTTCTAAGACTGATAATTGAATCATGACAAACATTTGATTTTTCAACCTTAACATTTAAATTGACATTCTCATTTCTAAGGTTGGAAATAGTGTCATGGTAAATGCTAAGCTCTCTAGTTAATTTTTTATTTTTCTCTACTTCCTGAGCATAAGCATTTTTTCACTTTAACATGCTTTTTGTTCTCCTTAATAAGGAATTCCTCTTGGCTATCCAAGAGTTCATCCTTCTCATGAATAGCACCTATTAATTCATTCAATTTTTCTTTTTGTTGCATGTTTAGGTTGGCAAAAAGGGTAAGCAAGTTATCCTCATCCTCACTAGAGCTACCCTCACCACTAGATGTTGTATATTTAGTGGAGGCTCTAGATTTTACCTTCTTCCTTTTGCCGTCCTTTTCCATGAGGCACTTGTGGCCGACATTGGGGAAGAGAAGTCCTTTGTTGATGGCGATGTTGGCGGCATCCTCGTCAGAGGAGGAGTCGGTGGAGCTCTCATCGGAGTCCCATTCCCAACACACGTGGGCATCGCCGCCCTTCTTCTTGTAGTACTTCTTCTTTTCTTTCCTCTTTCCCTTCTTGTCATCGCCCCTGTCACTATCACTTGACATATGATATTTAGCTATAAAGTGACCGGGCTTACCACACTTGTAGCACACCTTCTTGGAGCGGGGTTTGTAATCCTTCCCCCTCCTTAGTTTGAGGATTTGGCGGAAGCTCTTGATGATGAGCGCCATTTCCTCGTTGTCAAGCTTGGAGGCGTCGATGGGAATTCTACTTGGTGTAGATTCCTTCTTTTCTTCTTCCGTTGCCTTGAATGCGACGGGTTGCACCTTGGGTGTGGAGGTGGCGCCTTGCTCCATGTTGACAATTTGTTTGGAGCCTTTGATCATCAACTCAAAGCTCACAAACTTTCCTATCACTTCCTCGAGAGACATTAATTTGTATCTAGGATCCCCATGAATTAATTGTACTTGAGTAGGATTGCGAAAAACAAGGGATCTTAGAATAACCTTGACCATCTCATGGTCATCCCATTTTGTGCTCCCGAGGTTGCGCACTTGGTTGACCAAGGTCTTGAGCCGGTTGTACATCGCTTGTGGCTCCTCTCCTTGGTTGAGGACGAATCGACCGAGCTCCCCCTCGATCATCTCCCATTTGGTGATCTTGGTCACCTCATCTCCCTCATGCGCGGTCTTGAGCACGTCCCAAATCTCCTTGGCACTCTTCAACCCTTGCACCTTATTATACTCCTCTCGACATAGAGAGGTGAGAAGTATAGTAGTGGCTTGGGAGTCGAAGTGCCGGATTTGGGCGACATCGTCCGAGTCATAGCCTTCATCCCCTACGGATGGTACCTGCGCTCCAAACTCAACAATATCCCATATACATGCGCGGAGTGAGGTTAGGTGATGCCTCATTTTATCACTCCACATACAATAGTCCTCACCATAAAAAACCGGTGGTTTGCCTAATGGGACGGAAAGTAAAGGAGTGCGTTTGAAAATGTAGGGATAGCGTAAGGGGATCTTACTAAACTTCTTGCGCTCATGGCGCTTAGAATTGATGGATGGTGCGTCGGAGCCGGATGTAGAGGGTGACGAAGAATCGGTCTCGTAGTAGACCACTTTCTTCATTTTCTTCTTCTTGTCGCTACTCCGGCGCGATTTGGCGCGGGGAGGTGATTCCTCCCTTCCTTTGGCGTCGGACTCCCTTGATGGAGCCTTCCCGTGGCTTGTGGCTGTTTCCATCTCCCTCTTGGCGGATCCTCTCGACATCACTTTGAGTGGTTAGACTCTAAATGAAGTACCGGGCTCTGATACCAATTGAAAGTCTCCTAGAGGGGGGTGGATAGGCGAAATCTAAATTTATAATTTAATCCACAAACTACAAACCGGGGTTAGCGTTAGAGCAAATATCAAGTCCGGGAGAGAGGGGAAAACAAATCAATCAAGAAAATAAAGCAGATGACACGGTGATTTGTTTTTTCGAGGTTCGGTTCCAAAGAACCTAGTCCCCGTTGAGGTGGTCACAAAGACCGGGTCTCTTTCAACCCTTTCCCTCTCTCAAATGGTCACTTAGACCGAGTGAGCTTTCTCCTTAATCAATCGTGTCACTTAGACCCTCACAAGGACCACCACGCACTTGGTGTCTCTTGCTTTGATTACAAGTGTCTTGAGAACAATAATGAGGAAGAAGAAAGCCAACCAAGCAACAAGAGCAACAAATAAACACAAGAACGATCCTCTCTCAAGTCCTAAAGACTAGAATTGAATTGGGGACTTTGATCAGATTGAAGGCTTTGATTTGTGTCTTGGAGTGTTTTGTTTTGCTCTTGTATTGAATGGAGTGTGATGAATGCTTGGATGGTTGGAGTGGAGGTGGTTGGGGGTATTTATAGCCCCCAACCACCAATTCAACCGTTGGGGCAGGCTGCTGTCGATGGGCACACCGGACAGTCCGGTGTGCCACCGGACAGTGTCCGGTGCGTCAGCCACGTCACCCAACCGTTAGGGTTCTGACGGTTTTCGACCGTTGGAGCTTTGTCTTCATGTGGCACCAGACAGTCCGGTGCCGCACCAGACAGGTAATGTGCAGTGTCCGGTATGCCTCTGGCAGCTGCTCTGACTTCTGCGCGAACTGTCCGCGCACTGTTCACGTTGCAGGCGACCGTTGCAGCCGACCGTTGTGTTGTCTAGTCGTTGCTCCGCTGGTGCATCGGACAGTCCTGTGGCACACCAGACAGTCCGGTGAATTATAGCGAAGCGGCTCTTCTGAAACCAGACCAGGGTTCTCTTCGATTTCTTTTGCTCCTTTCTTTTTGAATCCAAATTTGTTCTTTTTATTGGTTTGTGTTGAACCTTTAGCACCTGTAGAACGTATAATCTAGAGCAAACTAGTTAGTCCAATTATTTGTGTTGGGCATTCAACCACCAAAATCATTTATAGGAAAAGGTTAAACCCTATTTCCCTTTTAGAAATCAATGTTAAGTTTAATGAAACAAATTTCATAATGATAAGATATAAATGTTGAGTACTTATGGTAGAGGCCGAGAGCGTGTCAAGATCGTTCACATACTCCATATATGCCCTCTTAGCTCTAGCAAAAGGAGCTGCCACTTGGTCCCAAACATAAGCATACGTCAGTCAAAGACGGTCACTTCCAGCAATGTTCCATGGTCTAGGCTAGAAAACACGTGGCCGATCAACTGGTATGTGAAACCACATTCATATCTACAGGAGGTAGACGCAACCGCCTATAGACGAAGAGGAGGAGATACGACGGCAAGCCTCACAAAGCTGCCGGTACAAAAAAGAAAGCACGACGGAGGCCCAACTGTAGTGTCTAGCTGTATCCCAGTCGGTTAGACATGGGATGTACATCCATGACGCGCAGTCGCCTGTTGCATCTGAGAAGAGGACACAACCAAACATGTGCAGGATCCAAGCCTGACAATAGAACTGGACTGTATCCGCATCAGCATTAGTAGGGCACACACCAAACGTATGACGGAGCCATGTGATGTGTACTCCAGCAGTCCTGTAAACGCCCTCATCAGGAAGCTCTCTACCAAGAAATGCGATAACTCTAGCCCTCCAACCTTCAGAGTCACATTGGTCTGTCACTGCTCTGCTTGTAACATCGAGTCCAAGTATCTTCTGTGTATCCTCTAATGTGACTGTCATCTCACCAAAGGAAGATGAAAGCTATGTGTCTCGAGCCACCACCTACATAATTAAAAAACAATTTAGTGTAAATGAGCTCAATGATTCAAGAATAATTTGACAAAATCCTAAAACAATACCTGTCCACAAGTGCAGTAATGGCCGCCGAGTTAATAGTAGGCAACCCTCGGCGTAACTGGTACGATATTACATCTAGACCTGCTCGTTTGAGGTAAGGAGTGGACCTCTCGTTGAAAAAAATGCCTAGGAACCCATTATGTGTCCTAGAACGAAGGGTTGCTAGGTCCTGCATGAAAAAAGGTTATATTAGCAACAATATATGTACAACAACTATTCTATAAAAGTAGTTAAAATTGAATACCTGGCCTTCCGCCAGAAGGCACCCTCGGTGGCTCTCGTCGTAGAACGGGTCGAGCAGGTGGAACTGTGCCATCCTACATAATCAAATTAAGGTTAGAAAGTAATATGTACTTATTAAATAAAAAAGGTAATATAAAAATATTAAACAATACAAACCTCACTAATCTGCCATCGACAAGTTTGTGAATTGTGACCAAGTCTACCGCACTTGCCACACTCATACTATTCGGGGTCGGTAAGAAATGGTGTTCTTCTTACCCTCCTACTCCTATCAGCTATCTGATCCATAACCATCTTGTGCCTCGTCCTCTTCCTAGATCCACGCTTGGTCCAACGACTGCTTGGATCGATGACGTACTTTGGGCCATCGTATGGAGGCCACTCACCCGGGTCACGGTAAGGAATGAATCTTGGACTCCAAGTCAACACAAGCTTGTCAATAGTAAACTCTTGGGGTATCCTTCTCTATAAGTCAAAGTTGCGAGCTCGGGCAACTGTGATAATATGAGAACATGGAAAATGGTACTGCCTCGGTGCCCCATAAGTACATGACAAGTCATTAAGGACAACCACATGCTTCCTGGACTCTTGTGACTCGCCGTCAGAAGTAGTACTAGCTTGAAGGAATACCTCATATGTCCCTGACTGTAAGTCAAAACAATCAACAGTGTGTCTATTCGCCCTTTCCTTTGCCTTCTCTAGAAAAGTCTTAGGTTTTGGAGCCCATTTCTCTCCCTCATTCTGCAATCCAATAGCATGGGTGTGTCTATCATTAAAACATGCCACAAGCTTGTAAAAGGTAAAAGATACTATAGCAGTGACCGACATACCACGTATGCCCAACAATAATTTGTTGAATGACTCGGCCATGTTACTACACTGGAACTCATATCTCCATCCACCTAAGTCGTGAGCTCTCGTCCACTTCTCCAAATCCAGCATCAATCCAGTCAACCAATCATTGCCTTCGGCATTCATTGCGACTTTGAGCTTATCTAACTTTTCTCTAAAGAACTTGTCTTCCAGCTCGCGACATGTCTCCTAGAAAAGCTCAAAGTTATCCTTCACACCATCCTTGCACAGAAGATTCTCAGCAAGGTGTCGAGTACACCACATGTGATGCAAAGGAGGGTACCCATCGATCTGCTCACAGACCGCGTTGAGTATTCCTTGGTGCCGATCTGATATTACACCAACTTCTTGTCCTGGGCCAACCACATGTATTTGGACCAGTCGCAAAAAGCACCCCCAACTATCTTTGTTCTCTTTCTCAACCAGAGCAAATGCCAAGGGAACTAGCTTGTTGTTTGCAACAACAGATATGGCAATTAGAAGTGTGCTCTGGTACTTGCCGAGAAGAAACATGCCATCAATTGAAAAGATAGGACGACAATGCCTGAAGGCATCCACACACTGGGGAAAGCACCAGAATGCACAGAAGAATATCTGCCTCCCATCAATCCATGCATTTGGTTTAGGGATGTACTCATAATGCATGCTTGGATTAACCGCCTTCATTGCATTTAGAAGAATAGGTAGCTGCTCGTACCCAGACTCCTATTCCCCATATATCATCTTCCACGCACACTGCTTAGCCCTCCAAGCTATACCATATGTTATCTTATACCCATCATACACATTCTCCACAATCCTCATGATTGTCCTAACCTTCATATTTGGTTCCGACTGCAGTATTCCCATAAGCCGCTTCCCAATGAGGGTAGATGTCAATTGTCGATGTTTCATCATTAACTCATGTTCAGCACAGGTGTGTGGCCCCACTACTTTTGTTATCTTCCACTTTGCGGTGATCTTTCGTATCCTAGCACAAACCCTTCATGCACAGTTATCCTTGTCGCATACAACCATGTAACGACGTTTCTTGTACAAATGAAGAACTCTATACGCCCTCTTATGTAAGACTGCATAATGCTGCAACCACCTCTTCAAGGCAGTCAGGTCCTTGAAGATTCTACCCTTTTTAATCATCATGCTAGGACCGGCCTCAGGAGCATCTAGCAGCTCATCATCTCTTCCTTCTACATTTGCCTGATGAAAAAGACTAAGATCGCTGAACTCATGCACTCTTGGATCCTGGTCATCTGGAAAAACGCGTTGCAACATCTCAATATCACTCTCTGCGAGTTCACCAACCAGACAATCATCATCTGAATCAGCAGCCATAGCAAAGGCATATGGCTACTCTTCATTCCTAAACTCAGGACTGTTTGAGGCAATATATCCATCACCAAAGCAACCACGTGCCACGGTCTAAGGATAAACCACAAGAGCAGCGGTCTCTCCTGCAACATTTACCGATGTACAAGATCATCAGTCCCATGGCAATGGAATGAGCAAATTGCTCGTGGTCCAAATTGAAGATTTGATGCCAATGGAACTTACTGCAGTTTGTGCCAAAGGGATACACGCAGGTGAATCTGTTTGCATGTCATCTCCTGGCTGACTTAATGGGATCAAATTGGGGCTAGATTGAGCATCAGACACAGTTGGCATGTCATACACAGCACGATCATAGTCTTCAGGGGGACGGTCTACTACAACCAGCCGCACCACAACCTTCATGAGTTGCAACTGCATCTTCATAGCCGAAGTAACATAATTCTCCCAATCCAATTGAGAATCAATTGAGATGACGCATCTTATGACATTTGGTGGATGACCAATGTTAAGCACTCCATCAACTGCAATGTCATCATCTTCATGGTAACCTAGCTTTTGTTTAGCCTTTTAAACACATCACTCAAGGATGTTCTACCAACGAATTGCACGGGAACGTGTCGCATGTCAATGAACTTGGCATTTCCATAGTGATCTTCCTCCACATTGCCTCCATGATATTAGCTCAAAAAATTGTCCATCTATTTGAAACACGAATTAAACATTCAATGTCCACTATGGATGGTTATTGCCTAACCACAACCCACTAATAGCTACTTGCTAACTAACTAATAACCAAGTACTAACTAATAACTAAATACTAACCACACATAATAACATAATACTTTGTATATGATCTAGACAGCACCTCCCCTATACGGGGAGGTTACTAAAACCTTCCAATTCAAATCACTCTAACTAGGTACACAATTATCTACATTAGTAATTGTAATACCCAATTTGTAAAGAACAAGAAGAGAATTGACCTCCTTGTATGTGTTGCCCTCCACTTATTGGAACATGTGAATAACCATATTTAAAAGTGGGTAATTAACAAATGACACATAAATAACCTATGCATCATGCTGGAGTTTATGTGTTTGTGCATTTGATAATAGTAATATCAATAAAACAATATTAGTGCCCAAATTACAATTTGGAGATAACATATAGAAAGAAAAAGGGAAAAATACCACACAATATAAAGGAAATAAATATACAAATAAATATATTCTTTTCATCCTAAGATTTGAATTTGTACATTCAACCTAGGTATGAACTTTTACAACAACATTTGAATTCAA
This sequence comes from Zea mays, assembly GCF_902167145.1. Taxonomy (NCBI): domain Eukaryota; kingdom Viridiplantae; phylum Streptophyta; class Magnoliopsida; order Poales; family Poaceae; genus Zea; species Zea mays. The sequence continues at coordinate 130,934,347 of NC_050100.1, read as the reverse complement.
AATGAGGTTTAAAAGTGAAAAGAAAAGAAAAGAAAGAAAAAAGAAACAGAAAAGAAAAAGGAAAATCACTCAGCCGGGCCCAATGTGCTTGTCGCACGGCCCGGCTCCCTCCCATCGCACCAGCCCAGTCTGAGAAGGAGCGGGAGAATTTGCGCCGACGTGTGGGCCCCGTCGGTCAGGTTTCTCCCATACCCTACATCACTAGCACGCGGGCCCTGGCCGTCACCCGCCCGCGCGTGATGTCGCCTGTTGCTGTCAAGTGGTCCCTCCCTGCAGCAGCCATTCCCTCTCGAGTCCATGACGTGTGGGCCCCCCTTGCGCAGCTCGTTCTCCCACCTCGGTGCAGGAATCATATCTTAGCGCAACAAACGCTCGAGCTCAACGTCCTCCCAGGAATCCGCGCGGGCATCGGTTGAGGACCCCATCCCCACGCCTCGGGATCGTTCCTCGCCCATATATACCCAAGCGAGACCCCCCTGAAGCCATAGCCCAAGCCATCGTCGCCCCACCACCGTCGCGGAGGAGAAACGAATTTCGCCGCCGCGGTCAAATCCCAAGTACGCCGCATCCAATCCTTCGAAGGGTGGTCGGGGACATCCGTTGCATCTCCTTGGATGCTCCCATGGCTGCGTCGGGGGGAAATCGACTGTTGGGGCGCCCCCGATTGCTCGTCGTCGTTCAAATCCGGCCACTAGCCGCCATTCACCGCGTGGCACCCTCTCTCCATCTCCTCCTCCGGTAAGAATTCTCCGTTGGGTTCGCTATTACCTCTGCATCGCGTAGGAGCTTTCAGATTGGGAGATTTGTGCTTGTGTCCGCGGATTTGGTATCTCGCCGACGAGGGCGTGCCGCGGGTAGGGAGGCGCCGCCGCGGTCCACAGGGGATTGGGCGGGCTTCTCGGTGGTCATCGGATCCAAGTAAACGGTTAGGATTAGATCCACGACAGGGATGCCCTCAGCCGTTGGATTCTGATGAGCGCTCTCGATTAAAAGAGACTTACCTCTTCGTTATTTTAAATCCGAACCATCGAACTTTAATCGTGCGGTTCAGGGAGGTTTGGATCGTGGGCGTTCGTGGACCGTGGATCTCTGATCTTACGGTCGACGTTGCGGACCGGTTCGAATTGGATAAGAATCTAATCGCGACCGTCCAAGGTAGATCCAACGGCCTAAATCGTTATGTACCCTTTCGGCCGAGACACTTTACAGTCGGGCCCCTGAACTTTATAGAAATGAACCCGCCCTCCACACTGTGTGTTAAGTAGTTACAGAAAGGCCCTGATTTCTTTGATTTAGACCCCTGAACGTTTCTGTAATTGTGGCCGCAGTCCAAGTAACTCAGAAATCAATTAAATTAAATACAGAAATCCTTTTTAATGCAAAATGATGTCCCAAACTTAAGAAATTCATAACTTGATGAATTTAACTCTTTTTTGATCCATTCCAGTTGCATTAAATTCATAATAATGTTGTTTATTAGCTAGTAACCATATATTATTATGAAACATAAACTAAAATTATGCACTTTAGTTTCTTTTTATCCAACACTTAAAACTTCAGAAATTCAGAACTCCTCCGTTTTAATTCCGAATTGACTCGTTCCAGTTGTGTTAGCTTCGTATAAATATTTACTACGCAGTAACAACATTAATTATACCATGTCGCTTACTTTTATATTTATTTATCCTATACCTACTAGATTAGCTCTTCTAAATCAAATCTAACATGTCCATAACTATATTTTGATTAAAATACGACCTCTAGTCAAGTTATAGTTAAAACTAATGTTGAGTTAATTATTTATAGAATAATCTCTCATATGATTTACACTAACCAAGTTATAACATAGTTTAATGGTGAAATCACATAGATCTTCCATAAATCATAACTCCTTAACCATGACTCTGATCTTAGTAGTTCTCGAACCCACGATCTCGTAGCAACGCGTAGATTATTATTATGTAGTTTGTACTTGTCACACCCGGTTCGGGTGGAAAAACCGAATGCATAGCATATATGGGCCAGGATCCATTTTCCACACACATGTTGATGTCACAAGTGTAATATATCAAAAGACAATGCAATAAAGGCGTAAAGAGAGTAGAGTGACTTTATTACATCATCTAGATCATAGTATCTTAAACAAGTATCATAATCAAAGTACGACAAAATTAAACATGGACACTCTTCCGATCCACAGGAAGGTGACTGGCGCATCGTTAGACTCAAAACTCATCAACGTCATCTGCGAAGTCTTCGTCATCACCCTCTGATCAAAATATTAGCAAGGGTGAGCTCACTTATGGTCGGGGCTCAGCATGTGGGGGAAATTAATGCAAGTTAACAAGGTAGGCTATGGATAAGCGGTAAGCATTTTTAGTTGGTCAATATTTTATTAGCAACACCTGTCTTACTAATAAGTGTGTATCCCAAATATCCGAATTAATCAAAGGTATAAGATTATATCAAAAGAACTTAAGTGAAATCACTTAAGCAAACCACTGGTAGATCATTAGATCATGATTTATTTTCCATCTTTAAGTTCAATTATCATGTGAGGGTCCAGGTTGCTCTTAACCGTGAGCACGGCTGACATATCAATTTTACACTCTACAGAGGTGGTACAACTTTACCCAGAAACCATGTATCCCATCTAGCCTAGGTTGATCGGACCCGTAAACACTGCCGAGGTGAATGGCTAGGGATCCATTATGAGGCTTTCACAAAATATCCTTAGTACAAGGCCACCCGCTAAGGTTTCCACGTCAGTATTGATGGCCCTCTGGTGAGGTAACTTAGCCAAGACTACCACCCCATATTAACATGAGCTGCCACCAAACCATTGCCGCCCCCTCTTGCCCATCTTTTAGGTAGGGTTGCTAAGCACTAAGTCTATAGAGCTAATTGCCAAAGCCAGAGCCATTATAGCACTCGTGGTTGCACTGTTATCCTGGGTGGTCACTCCATGTTCCATTTAACACAAAATGTTATTGTTTAACCATCGGGTTAACATCATAATAAAACTTCATTTCCGGAACATAGTATCATTAAAAGAGTGACATCATATTCATCAAGTTGAGCAATAGCAAAAATTGCTAAGCATAGCATTTATCACAGGGTAATTCAAGGAATATGGTTGGTAATTCTAGGAAATCCTTATTTAGGCAAATCCCATCAAATTATGCAATATATATATCCAAAAGTAAACATTATTGTATGCATTTTTTGGGTAAAAATATAAATGCAGAGGGAGAATCCACTTGCCTTGCTCGAAAGTGTCATGTGGGTTGTCCTCGAACGAGTTTGGTTCGTCTACCTCACAGTCAACTTCTAGCATCATTTTGCGTATCGTACATACAAAAGAATATGTACGCCAAATAAATAAACATACACCATTACATGGGTAATCATTCACCATTACATATACATTCATACATCACACAACTATACTCATAAATATGTCTAAAGCATAAATACTTATTAATCCAGTATGACTTCTACTTTGAGTTATTATTGGTGAAAATATGAGTAGGCGACTATGACGCTAGCTTATCTAGTATAATATAGATAAAAATGTCTTAATAAACTTTACGGGAAATAATTGTTAATTATTTTCTTTATTACTAATAATAGACTTTTGGGTTTTATCCTTTTCTTTCTAAATAGAAATTTTACGTATAGCTAAAAATGTTTATTTCTAAAATCACCTAACATTAATATTCTAAGAATTAATGTAAATTACTAATTGGACTTTAGTAACATAATCATGGTTATTATGACATAAATAAATATTTTACTAATTCTAAATAACTAAGTGCTATACATATAAATACATTTATCATGACTAGTAAAACCTATATTTTAATCTGACCGAAAATACGTGGCCTAGTATTTCTTCTACTTTCTTTTATCAATAAAAATTTACTTAAATCACTACTAACAAATATTGTTCCATGTGCTAAAGCGAAGTTAATCGTAAACGTTTCTAGTATGAAAATCACCAAGTTAGTGAATAGTGACATTTTATTTTTGAAATATAAAATAATACACCTGTCCAAAATATTGTTGGAGGGCTTGTTTACGATTATACGTATACATCGGGGTCTCTTTTCGATAATTTCTAAACTGAAAATCTTGGAATTAATTTTATACAAAACCAGGGCTAAAATGAAAAATGTGCTTCTTCTACCTTGAGCTTTTGCTCACGCGCAGGAATGAAGCTCAACGTGGGAGGGGCTCGGCCGGGCAGGGGAGGAGCAGGGGCTCGGTCGAGAAGGCGAGGGCGGGCACGGACCATCTGGCCGGGATGCGGACGATGGGGCGCGGTCGACGGAGCTTCGGCGAGCGGCGAGGCGGCTTGTGCGTGGCCGACGGCGAGCAAGGGAGAGAGGAGAGTGTGAGAGAGAGAGCTCGGCGAGGGAGAGAGGAAGGAGCTCGGTATTTTATAGATAGATGGGAGGAGAGGGAGAGACGAGGGGAGAGAGAGCGCGACGACCGGCCATCAACGCCATTGATGGCGTCCGTTTCTCCACTAACAGAGAGAGAACGTGGGGGAGGGAGAGGAGGAGCCGTGGCGGCGGTTTCTAGCTCGAGGAGGCGAGCAGGCGCGGCGCGCTGGCGTGGCTCGGGCCAGGCGGCGGCTGGGAGGGAGGAGGAAGGAGAGGCCAGGGCGGGCCCCACTTGTCGGGGAGAGGGAGGGGAGGGGGATGGGGGCGCGGTTGGGCCCCTAACGGGCTGGTTTCGGCTGGTTAGGTTTAGGGTTTTCCTTTTTTCTTTTCTTTTCTTTTCTATTTAGAAATATAAATAAATATATTTTTAAATAATTCTAAAAATCATAATAATTATACTAAACTAATTTATAACTAAAATATTTATTTTGGAACCAATATTTCTATATTAATTAATTGGATTTTCAATATAAAAGAAATTCTACTAAACATCCATAAATCAAATATGAGCAAACAAAATCATTCTAAATGCAAATAATAATCAAACACTTGAAAGAAAAATTCATTACCGTATTTACCATTAATAATCTAAATGCATTATTTTTAGTTGATGGCAGTGTTTACAAGTCGTCCGACTAATCGCGATTAGTCGGGCTGGTCGCCTGGAAGAGGGCGATTAGGTGGACGACGCGATTAGGATTTCAAGTCGTCCTAGTCGTCCGACTAGTCGTCGACCTAGGCGATTAGTCGTCTGGTCGAACGCTTGCTAGTCGTTTTTGTCGTCGCAATTTTGGTACTGTGCTTCACTCTAGTTTTTGGCCCATCTACAGTAGACCGCCCCTCCAGCAGTAAATCAGCCGCCAGAAACCCTCCCAGCCGCCACAATCCCGCCAGAAATCCTCCCAGCCGCCAAAAACCCTCTCAGTCGCCAGTAAACCCTAATCCTCTCCTCTGTCCTTTCTGGTTTCTACCGACGTCTCTGCTCCAAGTGCTCCAGCCGTCCAACGTCTGCCACCGACATCCAGTACTCCAGTGCTCCAGCGTATGTCACCTAGTCAAGAATTGAAGATGAGCTCGTCATCTGAAGGTAGCACCTGCTCTCCCTTCTCTGATTATCTCCCAGTCTCCCTTCCCTCTATTACCACTGGTAGCTTGTCATCTGAAGGTGCACCTGCAGACCTCTGTTTGAGCAGTCACCCTGAGTTCATCAGTGTGACAGTGCTAGTAGGCAGTAGCACAGTACCCAGATTTTACTACAGAAATGCAGTGCATGTATAGTTAATATATACTTATATACATATGTCCTTAAATCAATAGGACGAATAACGGACGACCAGAGGTCGACCAAGACCGATTAGTCGACCTAATCGTCGCCCTAATCGCGATTAGGCGCCTGGTCGCCAATCTCGCTCGACGAGCTGGTCGCCCGACTTGTAAACATTGGTTGATGGTTTTGTAGTGTTACAAACCTACCCCCCTTAAAAGAATCTCGTCCTCGAGATTAAGGAACTTCTAAGAATAACTGGGGGAATTCTGCTCTGACTTCATCTTCTCTTTCCCAAGTGGCCTCATCTTCCGAATGATGACTCCACTGAACTTTACACATGTTGATAACTTTACTCCGTGTAGTTCTGCGAGATGTTTCCAAAATTCTGATAGGGTACTCCGAATAAGCCAAATCCTCCTTAACATTGAGTTCTTCCATAGGTAATTGTTCTTCAAGTACTCTTAAGCATTTCTTAAGTTGTGACACAAGAAATACGTCATGCACATCCAACAAACTATCGGGTAGCTCTAACTGGTACGCTACTTCACCTTTTCTTCCCAAAATCTTGAACGAGCCAATGTATCGAGGAGATAGTTTACCCTTAACCTTAAATCTTTTCATGCCTCTCATCCATGAAACTTTAAGGTATACGTAATCTCCTACTTCAAAGATTAACTCTCTTCTTCTATTGTCAGCATAGCTTTTCTGTCTCAACTGTTCTGTTTTCAAATTCTCTCTGATAATCTGTACTTGCTTTTCTGCTTCTTGGAGAATTTCTGGACCAAATACTTGACTTTCTCCGGTCTGATTTCAAGAAAGCGGTGTTCTACACTTTCGTCCACAAATTGCTTCAAACGGTGCCATTTTTAGACTTGTCTGGTAACTATTGTTACACGAGAATTCTGCATAAGGCAAACTTTTATCCTAGCTTCTACCATGCTTTAGAGCGCAAGCTCTTAGAATATCTTCCAACACTTGGTTTGTTCTTTCCGTTTGCCCATCCGTCTGTGGATGATAAGCTGAACTGAAGTTTAGCTTGGTATCCATGGACTCATGTAGTCTTTTCCAAAAGCGCGAGGTAAATTGGGTTCCTCGATCCGATATGATCTTCTTTGGTACTCCATGCAGACAAACAATTCTTGACATGTACAACTCTACTAGCTGGGCTCCTGAGTAAGTTGTCTTCACAGGTATAAAGTGTGCCACTTTAGTCAACCTATCCACTATAACCCATACTGAATCATAGCCATCCCGAGTACAGGGTAATTCAACTTTGAAATCCATACTGATTTCTTCCCATTTCCATTCCGGTACCTTGAGAGGTTGTAGCAATCCTGCTGGTCTTTGGTGTTCGACTTTAACTCGTTGACACACGTCACATAGTGCAACATGAGTAGCCACATCTCTTTTCAAACCGTACCACCAATACTTTTATTTTAGGTCCTGGTACATCTTAGTACTTCCAGGGTGAATAGAGTAAGCCGAATCATGAGCTTCTCTTAAGATAAGTTGGCGTAGGTGCTCGATTTCTGGTACACAGATTGTCTTTTTAAACCATACTGTTCCTTGATCATCTTCTGTGAAATCTGTGCTTTACCCAAACTAATTTGTGTCTTAATTTCTTTGATTTTCTCATCAGACTCTTGTCCTTTACGAATGTCTTCTTCCAAAGTAGATTCAACTTCCATAAATGTTGCTTCCATATTATTGAGCATTCCAAGGTTGAGTTGTTCCATTTCCCAGCACAATTCCTGTGACATCAACTGAGTAGTGGTGTTGTTCACTTGACCTTTACGGCTCAAAGCATCTGTCACTACATTTGCTTTTTCTAGGTGATATTGTATTTCCAAATTATAGTCTTTGATTAACTCAAGCCATCTTCTCTGTCTTAGGTTGAGTTCTCTCTGCGTCAAGATGTATTTCAAGCTTTTGTGATCCGTGAAGATTTTACACTTGTTTCCAATCATGTAGTGCCTCCAAATCTTCAAAGCGTGCACTACGGCAGCTAATTCCAAATCATGCGTAGGATAATACTTTCATGCTTTCGTAACTGCGTTGAAGCATAGGCAATCACTTTTCCTTCTTGCATTAACACACATCCAAGTCTTAGATATGATGCATCGCAATACACATCAAATCCTTTATGAATATCAGGCATAATTAACACTAGTGCAGTGGTTAGCCTTTCATTCAATTCCTCGAAACATTTCTGACATGCTTCGTCCCACTTAAATTCTTTACCTTTCTTCAATAGTGAAGTAAGGGGTTTCACTATTTTGGAGAAGCCTTCGATAAATCTTCTGTAGTATCCTGCTAATCCAAGAAAACTCCTAATCTTGGATACATCCATGGGTTGTTTCCAATTTAGTATTTCACTTATTTTACCGAGGTCTACTTTGATTCCTCCATTGGTGATAATATGACCTAGGAAAGCAACTTCCTTCAGCCAAAAATCACACTTCGAAAATCTCGCATACAATTGATTGTCACGAAGTTTCTATAGAACTAATCTTAGATGATTTTCATGTGCTTCTTCATTCTGAGAGTATACCAGTATGTCGTCGATGAATACCACCACAATCTGGTCAAGATATTCCATGAATACTTTATTCATCAAGTTCATAATGTAAGCTGGTGCATTAGTCAGTCCAAAAGACATGACCAAAAACTCATATAGTCCATATCTTGTAGTGAAAGCTGTTTTAGGTATATCTTCAGTCCGAATCTTCAACTGATGATAGCCTGATCTTAGATCTATCTTTGAGAATATTGTAGCTCCTCTCATCAGATCAAACAGATCTTCAATCCGAGGTAATGGGTACTTGTTCTTAATTGTTACTTCGTTCAAGCTTCTATAGTCCACACACATTCTCCTTGAACCATCTTTCTTGTTCACGAATAGATCTGGGGCTCCCCAAGGTGATGAACTGGGACGAATAAAATATTTTTCTAGTAATTCTTCTATTTGTTTCTTCAGTTCAATTAAATCTTTGACATCCATTTGGTAAGCTCTTTTTGAAATTGGTGCGGTTCCGGGTAATAGTTCAATAGAAAACTCTATATCACGATCAGGTGGCATACCTGGTAATTCTTCTGAAAATACGTCTGGGTATTCACACACTATCCTGATGTGCTCCAAAGATTTATCTTCCAACTGATTTACCATTGCCTCTGCTGTTGCTGGCAAACTGACATTGACTTCAATTCTTTCTCCTTGCGGACTGGTTAATGTAACCATCCTTTTGGCACAAGATATTACTCCATCATACTTGGTCAAGTAGTCTATTCCGAGTATCACGTCGATTCCACTTGATTCCAAAATTATCATTGTTAATAAAATATTGACCAACTAAAATGCTTACTGCTTATCCATAGCCTACCTTGCTAACATTGCATTATTCCTCCCACTTGCTGAGCCCCGACCATAAGTAAGCTCACCCCTTGCTAATATTTTGATCAGAGTGTGAGGAAGAAGACTTTGTAGATGAAGTCGACGAATACTAAGTCTAACGATGCGCTAGTCACCTTCCTGTGGAAGAGTTTCCATGTTTAATTCTGTTGTACTTTGATAATGATACTTTTTAAGACACTATGGTCTGGATGATGTAATAAAGTTACTCTACTCTCTTTACGCCTTTATTGCATTTTCGTTTGATATATTACACTTGTGACGTCAACATGTGTGTGGAAAATGGATCTTGGCACACTTATGATATGCCTTCGGTTTTGCCCCCAGAACCGGGTGTGACAGGAGTGGGGTCCAATCTATTGCCAGGGAATCGATGGGGACGACTGATGTGTGTGGGGACGGAGTGCCCCTACATGTCGTGTGTTTAGGTTTACCTTGCAAGGTTAAAACTAGATTCGAATCGTCTACTTCTCGTAGCTAATGAGATGCTTGGCCCATTGTACTGCATTGAGTAAGAAGTATAATGAGGTTTCATGATATAAAGTGTTGCTAGCACTAAATGCTTGTTATCATGTATGCTTAGAAGGATGCTAACCTAGCTTAAGGAATATTATAGAACTTGAAAAGCTAAAACTAGTTTTAGACTCAGCTAGTGCTTTTGGCAAACCAAACCCCTCAGCCAAATAGCTTCATGGTCTATAGGTAGAGGACTAGACTGCTCACACCAAAGTCTAGATGAGTATTAGTATACTCATCCTTGCTTGTGGCACCAAAACTTTCAGGTTTTCTGCAAGGGATGGTTGATGGTTTAACTTAGCCCTCCACCCTGCCATCAGGTTGGACGGTTGAGTGGAAGGATGCTACCTCTACAGGAGAGGACCAGGAGGAGTGATTTGGTCAGGCTTTACCATGTTATTCTTTTACCCTCGTTAGTTATTTCTGCTGCAAAAAACTATGGTTACTACTTTTAAACTCCGAATGATGTAATCACTATTGGTATCTTTAAATTATGGTATTATGTTTTATTGTATTTCTTTGTGCCTCACCTTCGAGTGAGCAAGTGGTATTCGATCCTTATTAAGTGGTTTTATCGGACTAGATCCGACGGACTAGCAGTTTATTCTGATTTAAGTGTGTCGTTGCCTATAAGGCGAGACTTGGGCACTTAAGCTGGAATAATCTGGGTGGTTTCACCGTATCAGAGCGATTACCACTTTAGAGAAGTCAAAAAGTCATGCGTACCAACTTTTTCAAAAATAAAAGTTGCTTAGAAACCAAGTGTTGGCTAGACTGCTAGGACGATAGGAATAGACCTAGGACATGAAGCCTTAGGAATAGATGGGTAGCTAGGTGGCTATTAAGTATGTCGTGTAGGCTACTACTATAATAGGAGGGGGTGCTATTACACCCCTATGCTTGATGAGAGGATGTCAAGGATGAGCATGCATGCATCATAAACATAAAAATTTCATCATTAAACCTGCATAAAAGAAAAGTCACCCTAACCCAGTAAAACTTATCTAAACCATGGTTAGGAACAAACCATAATTAAAGGAGAGTTTTAATTAATTCAGGATAAGCTCAAACCTAAAAGGATTTTCTAGTCTCTTACACTCAGCGCCTTTTTCTTCCAGTTTTCCCCTCACTTACACTTACCCTTCCATAGTTGGCTTCACCTACATCCAGTGACAGATGAGACACCCACTTCAACTTTGACTACCTTTCACAGGAGGGTTTCCCCTCTATTTTGTGGGAGGTTTTGAGCGAAGCTGGGTACCCCACACCTCCTCAGTAAGCAGTGTAGCTATACGAGGAGCATTGAGTGCCTCGTTGTAGGGTGTGGCTAACCTTGGAGCCTCATCCCCTACAACCAGGTTGGTGCTGGCTGGACTTCGAAACGGTCGGGATTTGAGCTGACAACACCACGGAGGTCGTAGCCATGTTGGCTCTTACAACCTTCTGTGGGTTCCACCCACTGAAGATGTTGACACATCCCCTCGGTCTCTTTCTGTAACGCCCTGAATTTGGGGGGCAGAATTTTTTCTTCTTTTCTCTCACCAAATTCGGGCGTTACTCTCTTTTCTCTTTCCTCGTTTGCTCCTTCTTTCCAATTTCAAACCAGTATAGCGGCAGGTGTCCGTGTCATGTATAAACCAAAACCTAAGTGTCATGGGTGTTGCATCATGCCGAAGCACATTTCTTTGTCTGATGTTGAATGTTCGTCTCGTTCTGTTCCGGATTTCGGTTCGCGATTTAATTCCGTTTAGTGGTCGCGCTCGTCGTGGGTTTTCGACCCGCGAAGTGGCCCGGCCCGCTCCGGCCTGCGCGCCCCTGGCGCCCAAACCCCCCCCCCATGCGCCCCCCTCCTCTCTCTCTCTCTCATTTGGATCTCCCGCGCAACAACCTCTCCTCTCCCTCTTCCACCTCTCTCTCCCCGTGGTGCCCTAGGATTTGGAGACGGCGATCACCGGATTTTGGACCCCGAGGTGAGCTCCCCTCCCCTCCCCTTCTCCTCTCTCTCTCCCTCTCCCTCCTCTTCTTCCCCCCCGCGCGCCCCCTTTCTCCCCCTGCCCGCGCGCGACCCCACCCCGGCGGCGCTCGCCCGCGGCGGCGCGCGGCGCTCCCCCGCCCGGCCTCCCTCCCCGCGGCGGCGTTCGGCCCCCCGCCTCGGCCCTCCCCGGCGGCGCCCGCCCGCTCGGCCCCTCGGCGCGGCCCCCGTCCGACCTCCTCGGCGCGGCGGCGCGGCCCCCGCTCGGCCCCTCGGCGCGGCGGCACGGCCCCCGCCCGGCCTCCCCGCGCGGCGCTCCCCCGCCCGGCCTCCCGCCCGCGGCGGCGCTCGGCCCCGCCCGGCTGCCCTCCCCGGCGGCGCTCGCCCGCCCGCCCCCTCGCGGCGGCGCTCGGCCCGCCCGCTCGGCCCCTCGCGGCGGCGCTCGGCCCCCCGCCCGGCCTCCCCTCGCGGCGGCGCCCGCCCCTGCCCCGGCCCCTGCGCGTGGCGCTTGCCTGCCCCGCCCCTCGGCCCGGCCGGCCATGGTGGCTCGGTGCCCTCCCGCGGCGCGGCGAGTCCCGCTCGCCCGCGCGCCCCCCGCCCCCGGTTCAACCGCCCCCTGGCCGGTTCAACCGCCCTGGCCCCAGCTCGGCCGCCCGTTCCCCGTCCCGGCCTCGCCCGACCGTGTCCCCGCTCGCCCGCGCTCGCGGTGATTATTTGTTAATTAGCGTGTTGCGTCGCGCGCTTCGCCGCGCGACGGATTTGTCTAAAATTCAGATTCTATCCTGTGTTGCGTCGTGCGCTTCGTCGCGCGACGATCCATTTTGTTTCAGGTTGTTTAAGGTGTAACGTCGCGTGTGTATTCGCGCGACGTTCCACTTTGGACTCAGTTTAGTCGACGTATGCCGTCGTGCGCTTCGTCGCGCGACGCTTAGCGTCTCCTCTTAACTAAGGCGAAGTATCTCGCTGCGTGCTCAGTCGCGCGACGAGTCGTTAACTTCTTAATTTGTTTTAGAGAGCTTTGTCGCGCGTCTCGCCGCGCGACCATCCTTTTATTTATCTCCACCTGCTTATAATAATTAGACATGAAACATGACTTTACTTTACGCTAAACATAGTGTCTACATTAAATTTCCTTCCATTAAGCGAGTGGTTAATTTATAATCATGTAACGTGATCGTTTCTCGACTGTCTTTTCCTCTTTCTCTCTTAACCGTACTTGCGAGCCCGCGTGGAACGTCTGTTTACTTATTGCATTCTATTGTATGGTGTACTGTTCTTTGGTATTAAATATGTGGATGTATGTATGTTTGCGCTCGTATAGAGAACGATCCGGTTGAAGAGCCCGAGGAACTCGCAGGAGAAGCCCCTGAGCAGCAGTCGGTTGGTGGAGGCAAGTGTCCTTTGACCTATCTATGTCCTATTCATTATTTAATTCACCTCCCGCTTTACACATTTATGCCTAAGGATTGACTAGCTTTTGTTATCCATGTCCTTGTTTACCTATTTGGGTTGGATTATTACTGTTTAGCTTTATGCTATTGCTCAAACTCTAATCAATGAACATGATGAGAATATCTATGATACGCTGTTTTCCCTTCTCTTATTATGATGTTATGCTTGTGGTCATCAAGGGGGCTCGAGCGGTTTCTCGAGTGCCTCTCCGTAAGGACCTGTTCTATGGATGACTGCCCAGGAAAACAGTGCAACCATGAGGGTGGAATGGGGTGCCCTTAGCTGAATAATTAGAGGACCCGGGTGTAGTTCGCTTAGCCGTCGTGCCGTCAATGGGGCTCGGTGTATGCGGCTCGCTCTGCCAAGTTTGGGTTCGCCCCTTGGGGAGGAGTGCGGTGCATTTAGGAAACCTAACGGGTGGCTACAGTCCCGGGGAATCTTTGTAAAGGCTACGTAGTGATGCCCTGCTGGGTCACCTTGGTAGTGATCAATGGAGAGTCATGATCTCCGGGCAGAATGGGAATCACGGCTTGTGGGTAAAGTGCACAACCTCTGCAGAGTGTTTGAAAACTGATATATCAGCCGTGCTCGCGGTTATGAGCGGCCAAGGGAGCTCCAGTGATTAGTGGTACTTGATCAGAGATACTTTGGTACAGGTGGTTATGAGATCGATGATTCTGGTTATGACTATGGTGCTGGTAAGTGGTATTCTTTCCGTTTGGAAAGGGTACATCGGGTTAATAACTTGGGTTAATGCTAAAACTTGGCTTTCTACTAGTAAGTAATAATCTGACCAACTAAAAGCAACTGCTTGACTTATCCCCACATACAGCTAGTCCACTACAGCCAAACAGGATACTTGCTGAGTATGTTGATGTGTACTCACCCTTGCTCTACACACCAAACCCCCCCATCCCCAGGTTGTCAGCATTGCAACCACTGCTCAGGCGAAGATGAAGCTGTGGAAGGAGACTTCCAGGAGTTCCAAGACTACGACGAGTTCTAGGTGTGGGTTAGCGGCAACCCCCAGTCGGCTGCCTGTGAAGGCCGCGGTTATCTACGTTTCTTTTCCGCACTTTGATTTATTGTAAGAACTATATGGACGTCTCAGACGTATGATGTAATCGACTATTTCCCTTATTAATACTATTTTGAGCACTGTGTGATGATGTCCATATTATGTAACTGCTGTGTACGTGAATAACTGATCCTGGCACGTACATGGTTCGCATTCGGTTTACCTTCTAAAACCGGGTGTGACATAAGTGGTATCAAAGCCGTGCTGACTGTAGGACCGCTAACCTAGAGTAGAATGGTCGCTCTAAGGACTATAGACCTCTGTCTCTGCCTTGACTTTGATATCCCTTCAAAAGTTGGTCATACCGACCAAACCTATGTTCTACTATATATTATACCTTGCTGAAAATCATGTTTTATTCTAATCCTTCATTTACTTATGATTCACTATTTGCTGGTCATATTAATTCTGTTCTCACCCCTTTTGCTTGCGATGTCTTTTGTAGATGGCTCGACTTAGACACACTGCACGAAAGTCAGTCATCCCCTTCTTACCCTCCCGCCTTGCTGAGCGTCCGCTTCGCCGTCCCATGGCCGGACAGTCCAGCCACTTGGAGAGACTACACCACCGCCTGCGTGAGGAGCAGGAACGTCGACGGCAGGAGCAGCAGAGCTCCTCTTTCTCGCTCCAACAGGAGATAGAGTCTGTGAGGAGCTGCTCCCCTGTGCTTCCTCTGGAGCCGCCCCCTGCATCACCACTGGGCGCCCCAGCTTCTGGAGTAGCTGCTGGAGGAGACCCAGACGACGGAGATGGCGACGACAGCTCAAGCCACGACACCGACTTCTCTGCTAACCCTGAGCCGGAAGGATGGGTTGCTCGACCCATCACTCGCGACGCTGCTCGCGGGTGTCACTTCCACGATGCGCTCGACACCCTGCTACGTCGGGCATTTAACCGGCATACTTGGTCCGTCGAGTATCGCTGTGTGGTCTACCAGCATAGTCGCGGGGTCTACCCGGACCGCTGGGAGGCGACCTGCTTGGTGCGCTGCCCGGAGAACAGTCTCCAGGGTGCGGAGGCCTGCTCAGAGCACTATTCTATCTCTGAACGGGACTCAGCTGAGGCAGCCATGCAAGATGCTGCACGGCGTGCGCTTTCGCACTACTGCTCGGTTTTCGGTGGGGCAGCTGATGGTCTTGACCTGAAGTATTACCCCCGCCGTCCATCTGGCAGCACAGGAGGCGTGATTGTCTCACCTGTTGGTGAGGGCAATCCTAGGTTGAGCAGCACAGTCAACCTAGCCGCCGTGCTAAACACGGAGCTGGACCATGCATTAGATGAGCTGAGTAGGGCTCGTGCTGAGATCGCCCTGCTGCGGGCTGAGCGCGCGGAACGTCGTCACCTGGATGGTGGTTCCCCCGCTCCCGTTGGGACTCAGCACCCGTACCGCTCACCTCAGCGTGGACACCAGTCTTATGGCAATCCCGACTGCAAGACCAAGATAACTCTAGAACCATAGATCGTTAGAGTTGGATCTTGTAATTAATACAAAATATATACATAGAAGCTACAGTCTTAGCGTTAGTCTCGGTCTTAGTTAGTCTTAGTTAGACAGGGTGGTTTGCTATATCCTGTGCATTTATGTTTGTCATGATGAACTATGTTTGGTTTGGGTCTTTGTAATGATTGTCACCAGAGTGTGGGTATCCCCTGCATTTTGGTTTATCTAGTATGTTAATGGAGTTAGCTATATAGTTGGGAAACCTTTTATTCCACTTTCCTCTTTATCTGAGAAGCTGTGTGGTCTGTGTTGGAGATCAGTGAAGATGCTCATCTGTTCAGTGCTGTTGAAGAATTCTATTCTCTTTCCTTATGCTGCAAGATTTGCCAGATCAGTTCTGATGTGTGGTTGCATTCTGCAGATGTCAGAGATGAGGCGCAGAGGAGGAAGGCGTGCTCAGCAGGAGCGAGCCGCTCAACAGGAAGAGGTGCCCCAGCAGCAGCACCTGCCGCCCCCGCCCCCGATGTCGATCGAGCAGATGTTTCTGATGCAGACTCAGGCAGTTCAAGCCATCGGTCAGACTTTGGCCGCCATTCAGCAGCAGCAGCAGCAACAGCAGCAGGCTCCACCTCAGCCTCAGATGCCTCAGATGCCCAGAGACAAGCGTGCTGAATTCATGAGAGGTCATCCACCAACGTTCGCTCATTCTTCTGACCCCATGGATGCTGAAGATTGGCTGCGCACTGTGGAGCGGGAGTTGCATACCGCTCAGTGCGATGACAGGGAGAAAGTTCTGTATGGTCCCCGTCTGTTGAGAGGAGCAGCCCAATCATGGTGGGAGTCTTACCTCGCCACCCATGCCCACCCTGACGCCATCACCTGGGAAGAGTTCAGAAGTAGCTTTCGTCAGTACCATGTCCCTGCAGGTCTGATGACAGTGAAGAAGGAGTTCCTGGCCCTCAAGCAAGGGTCATTGTCTGTCAGTGAGTACCGGGACAGGTTTCTGCAATTGTCTCGCTATGCTCCTGAAGATGTCAACACCGACGCCAAGCGATAGTACCGTTTCCTGAGAGGCTTGGTTGACCCTCTTCAGTACCAACTGATGAATCACACCTTCCCGACATTCCAGCACCTGATTGACAGAGCAATCATGACAGAAAGGAAGCGTAAGGAGATGGAGGATCGTAAGCGCAAGATCAGTGGACCCCAGCCTGGAAGCAGTAGTCGTCCTCGTTTCTCAGGCAATCAACCTCAGCAGTTCAGGCAGAACCAGCGTCCACCTCAGCAGTATCAGCAGTTTCAAAGGCAGTATCCTCAGCACCAGTACC
The DNA here is from genome assembly GCF_902167145.1 of Zea mays. NCBI lineage: Eukaryota > Viridiplantae > Streptophyta > Magnoliopsida > Poales > Poaceae > Zea > Zea mays. The sequence goes on along the minus strand of NC_050100.1, from coordinate 130,917,436 downwards.
AGAACCGACAGAGCAATCAGTCAGGAGGTCAGTTTCAGAGGCAGAATCAGCAGGCACCTCGTCTTCCTGCCCCAGCAAACCAGCAGAACAGTCAGGCAGCACCAGCTCAGGTTGGAAACAGAGCATGTTTCCACTGTGGAGAGCAAGGCCACTGGGTGATGCAATGTCCGAAGAAGGCAGCCCAGCAGCAGTCAGGCCCCAATGCCCCAGCAAAGCAGAATGTGTCTCAGCCTGGAGCAGGCAATCGCTCTCAGCCGCGCTATAATCATGGAAGGCTGAACCACTTGGAGGCTGAAGCAGTTCAGGAGACCCCCGGCATGATAGTAGGTATGTTCCCAGTCGACTCCCATATTGCAGAAGTGTTATTTGATACTGGAGCAACACATTCTTTCATTGCTGCATCATGGGTAGAAGCACATAATCTTCCAATTACTACCATGTCAACCCCCATTCAAATTGACTCAGCCGGTGGTAGAATTCGAGCCGATAGCATTTGTTTGAATATAAGTGTGGAAATAAGGGGGATAGCGTTTCCCGCCAACCTTATAGTAATGGGTACTCAGGGAATAGATGTCATCCTAGGGATGAATTGGCTAGATAAGTATCAGGCAGTTATCAGTTGTGATAAAAGGACCATCAAGTTGGTGTCCCCACTAGGAGAGGAAGTGGTGACCGAGTTAGTCCCGCCTGAGCCAAAGAAAGGAAGTTGTTATCAGCTAGCTGTTGATAGCAGTGAAGCAGACCCGATTGAGAGGATCAAGGTTGTGTCCGAGTTCCCAGATGTGTTTCCAAAGGACTTACCGGGTATGCCACCAGAGCGGAAAGTTGAGTTTGCTATAGAGCTTCTTCCTGGAACCGCCCCTATCTTCAAGAGAGCTTACAGAATATCTGGACCAGAGTTGGATGAACTTAAGAAGCAAATTGATGAGCTGTCAGAGAAAGGTTACATTCGGCCAAGCACCTCGCCTTGGGCCGCCCCTGTCTTATTTGTGGAAAAGAAAGATGGCACCAAGAGGATGTGTATCGATTATCGAGCTTTGAATGAGGTCAAGATCAAGAACAAGTATCCTTTGCCCAAAATAGAAGATCTGTTCGACCAGTTGAGAGGAGCCAGTGTGTTTTCCAAGATTGATCTGAGGTCAGGTTATCATCAGCTCAGAATCCGACCTTCGGACATTCCGAAGACGGCATTCATTTCCAAGTATGGGTTGTACGAGTTCACAGTGATGTCTTTTGGTTTGACCAATGCGCCAGCATTCTTCATGAACTTGATGAACAGTGTATTCATGGATTATCTTGATAAGTTTGTGGTGGTATTCATTGATGACATTCTGATTTATTCTCAAAGCGAAGAAGAGCATGCAGATCATTTGAGGATGGTATTGAAGAGATTGCGAGAGCACCAGTTGTATGCAAAGTTGAGCAAGTGTGAGTTCTGGATCAGTGAAGTCCTGTTCTTGGGTCACATAATCGACAAAGAAGGATTGGCTGTGGATCCGAAGAAAGTGGCAGACATTCTGAACTGGAAAGCGCCAACAGATGCTAGAGGAATCAAGAGTTTCATCGGAATGGCCGAATATTATCGGCGATTCATTGAAGGGTTTTCGAAGATTGCGAAACCAATGACAGCGTTGCTAGGCAACAAAGTTGAGTTCAAGTGGACCCAGAAATGCCAAGAGGCCTTTGAAGCGCTGAAAGAGAAGTTGACTACAGCGCCTGTCCTAGTCTTGCCTGATGTGCACAAGCCCTTCTCGGTGTATTGCGATGCTTGTTACACAGGTTTGGGATGTGTGTTGATGCAAGAGGGAAGAGTTGTGGCTTACTCGTCCCGACAGCTGAAGGTTCATGAGAAGAATTACCCAATCCATGATCTAGAGTTGGCAGCAGTGGTTCATGCACTGAAGACATGGAGGCACTATCTGTATGGACAGAAATGCGATGTTTACACAGACCACAAGAGTCTGAAGTACATATTCACTCAGTCAGAGTTGAACATGAGGCAACGAAGATGGTTAGAATTGATCAAAGATTATGAGTTGGAGATTCATTACCATCCAGGCAAAGCAAACGTAGTGGCAGATGCTTTGAGCAGAAAGAGTCAAGTCAATCTGATGGTCGCTCGTCCGATGCCTTATGAGTTGGCCAAGGAGTTTGACAGGTTGAGTCTCGGATTTCTGAACAATTCGCGAGGAGTCACAGTTGAGTTGGAACCTACCTTGGGCGCGAAATCAAAGAAGCGCAGAAGAATGATGAGAAGATCAGTGAGATCCGGCGACTGATTCTACATGGCAAAGGCAAAGATTTTCGAGAAGATGCAGAAGGCGTGATATGGTTCAGAGTCCGCTTGTGTGTTCCCAATGTCCAGTCCATTCGGGAGTTGATTCTCAAGGAAGCTCATGAGACAGCCTATTCGATTCACCCTGGCAGTGAGAAGATGTATCAGGATCTGAAGAAGAAATTCTGGTGGTACGGAATGAAGAGGGAAATCGCAGAGCATGTGGCTATGTGTGATAGTTGTCGAAGAATTAAGGCAGAACACCAGAGACCTGCTGGATTGTTGCAACCGTTGCAGATCCCTCAGTGGAAATGGGATGAAATCGGTATGGATTTCATAGTCGGATTGCCTCGCACTCGAGCCGGCTACGATTCCATTTGGGTAGTAGTGGACCGCTTGACCAAGTCAGCCCACTTCATACCTGTCAAGACCAACTATAGCAGTGCCGTATTGGCAGAATTGTATATGTCTCGGATCGTTTGTCTTCATGGTGTGCCAAAGAAGATAGTGTCAGACAGAGGAACGCAGTTCACCTCTCATTTCTGGCAGCAGTTGCATGAAGCTTTGGGCACGCATCTGAATTTCAGCTCAGCTTATCACCCGCAGACAGATGGCCAGACCGAAAGGACCAATCAAATTCTTGAAGACATGCTGAGAGCCTGTGCGTTGCAAGATCAGTCCGGATGGGATAAGAGATTGCCTTATGCAGAGTTTTCCTATAACAACAGTTACCAGGCCAGTTTGAAGATGTCACCATTTTAGGCGCTCTATGGAAGGAGTTGCAGAACTCCGTTGCAATGGGATCAGCCTGGAGAAAAGCAAGTGTTTGGGCCAGACATTTTGCTTGAAGCCGAAGAGAACATCAAGATGGTCCGAGAGAATCTGAAGATAGCGCAATCGAGGCAGCGAAGCTATGCAGACACAAGAAGAAGAGAGCTGAGTTTCGAAGTCGGAGACTTTGTCTATCTGAAAGTGTCACCGATCAGAGGAGTCAGAAGATTCGGAGTGAAAGGCAAGCTAGCACCCCGCTACATTGGTCCGTATCAGATTCTTGCAAGACATGGAGAAGTGGCCTATCAGCTCAGTTTGCCCGAGAATTTGTCAGCTGTGCATGATGTCTTTCATGTGTCTCAGTTGAAGAAGTGCTTGCGTGTGCCAGAAGAGCAGTTGCCAGTGGAAGGTCTTGAAGTCCAGGAGGACTTGACCTACGTTGAGAAGCCAGTGCAAATCCTTGAGGTTGCAGACAGAGTCACCCGAAGGAAGACCATCAGAATGTGCAAAGTCAGATGGGATCATCACTCTGAGGAAGAAGCAACCTGGGAGCGTGAAGATGATCTGATGGCTAAATACCCTGAGCTCTTTGCTAGCCAACCCTGAATCTCGAGGGCGAGATTCTTTTAAGGGGGATTGTTGGGGACCTTCGGCATCCGAAGGTCCTCAAAAACAGGATTTAACAGTATTTCTGGAAGTATAATGTGTGAGCAGGTACCTTCGAACTCAAGTCGTCATCACGCCAGGGGAAGACCAGGATAATACGAAGGTCTTGATACAACGCCGAAGATGTCAGCAGGAAAGCTTCGGCGTGGTTGCAGAAAATGAAACCGACTTAAAGATGAAAAGGCTATTCAGACCTCGATAGATTACCATAGAATTATTATCAAATGTAAAGGGCATGAATGTAATTTTGTATGGGCTGCGTCCCGTGCCTATAAATAGGTGAACAGTACCCCCGTACTGTTCACGCTGACTTGGCATTCGCTTTTTGCGTCACACCTGTACTGTCATCTCCTTCCGATTGAAGGTACACTTGTAATTCAACAATGTTTTTGTTTATGCCCGATAATAATATATGATTGTTCATGTTGTCTTTTATATTCTTTATATTTCATCCTTCGTCATTGTTTAATGAATATATGAAGGTATGTCCTTCATAACCTTCGTCCGCAAGTCATTACATCCTAAGGGAAATAATGCTTCGGAGGACGAAGGACTTTAACGATTAACATTTTCTATGTTGCCTTGTTCTTAACTCATAGCACTTGAGAGCAAGTCCCCAACATTGGCGCCCACCTCCGGTGAACTCACTTCCACTCTGAGTTTTTTGAACACCTTCGGCGGTCATAAACCTTCGTTATGGCGCCGAAGAAGGCTTCGGCGACTGGGGCTGCAGCTCTGCAACCACTGGACCACAATCAGGAGACAGTCTCCCTGCGGGAGGCCCGAAGCCAGAAAAGGAAGGCTGTCAGTCCGACACCACCAGAGGACGAGATAGATCAAGAAATCAGAGATATGGAGATGCTTCATCAACAAGTACAGAGGAAGAAAGAAAAGATGGCCAGGCTAGCTGAACTGCAGAGGCAGATAGACGAAGCCTCTGAAGAAGTTCGTCATCTTGCTCAGGATGAGCAACACCGAAGGCCTCAGCATCAAGACCTTCATCAAGAGGGTTTTCCCAACGAAGATGACTGGTATGACAATTTCCATCATGGGAATTTTGTTTTTGATGATGCTTCTCCTCTGTCCGCTGAGCTGCAGGCTACACCCTGGCCTCCATCCTACAAGCCGCCTCAGCTCCCTGTATTCGATGGCCACTCAGACCCGAAGCAGTTTCTGATGAGCTACGAAGCAACAGTGTCTTCGTATGGTGGCAATGCTTCAGTCATGGCCAAATCTTTTGTTATGGCTGTCAGAAGTGTTGCTCAAACCTGGTATTCTTCCCTTCGACCAGGAACGATCACTTCATGGCAGAAGCTGAAGGACTTGTTGCTAACTAGCTTTCAAGGATTTCAGACGAAGCCGGTCACTGCTCAGGCTCTGTTCCAGTGCACTCAGGATCATGAAGAATACCTTCAGGCGTATGTCCGAAGGTTCTTACGTCTAAGGGCACAGGCACCAACGGTGCCCAATGAAATTGTCATCGAGGCCATGATCAAGGGGCTTCGGCCAGGTCCGTCAGCTCAGTACTTCGCCAGGAAGCCTCCTCAAACTTTGGAGAAGCTTCTCCAGAAGATGGATGAGTACATTCGGGCCGATAATGATTTTCGCCAAAGAAGGGAGGAGGCTTTCAGGTTTTCTGAAATGACCAGGGGCTTCGGAGGGAGGTTTTACCCGAGGCACGTAAGATCAATTCATAACTCTACACAAAATGATGACAGAGGAAGCCAACAGCAAAGGCCACAATGCTCATCACAGGCTTCGGGACAACAGCAAAACTCTTTCCGACCACCAGCTCCAAGAGGCAGAGGCGCCAGGGGCTTTGGAGGAAGATTTGGCGATCAACCGAGAAGAATCTTTTGCTTATTCTGCGGTGAGAACAAAGGCCATACTACCAGGATGTGCCATGTTACTATTCAGAAGCAAAAGGAAATAGCTGAAGCAGCAGCACAACAAGCTCAGCCGAAGCAAGTCATGCATACAGCTTCGTATCATTCGCCCTACATTCCAGAATATGTGGGCAATCATCCTGCAGTTTCTGTTGCTTCGGCGAGTCAGCCTCAAGCTTCTTGGCAACAGCCTCCGCCTCCACCTCCGTTGCAACAAGGCCAGCAGCCAGAAGGGAGCCAGTATGCTCCACACCAGAGGGACTTCAGAGAGCAGTCCGAAGCTCGTACAGTCAATAGCATTGTGCCAGAGTCAAAGCACATCTATTGACAAAATATCCTACCTCAATAGCAATCTTTTTCATTCAGTTTTATCTTCTGTAATAAAGGACATTGTTTAGATTTCATGTAATTAGTTTCGTTGAATCCTACAAGGAAAATATATTTTCTTCACAGGCTTATGATAACAAAGAGGACCTTCGAACTATCGAAAATTCTTCGAAGCAACAAAAAGTCGTTCTAAGGAACGCAGAGTAAGTTTGCTGAAGTCACAAAAAGTCGTTCCAAAGGGAGCGCAGTGTAAGTTTTCTGCTCCAAAGTCGTTCCAAAGGGAATGCAGAGCATACAGCGAAAAGTCAACGCTGATACCGCCTAAGTAAAAGGCGAAGCGCGAAAAGTCAACGCGAATACCGCTGAAAGTAAAAGGCGAAGAAGCTCCTAAGGGAGGCTTACAGCGAAAAATAAACGCTGATTCCGCTGAAGTAAAAGGCGAAGAAGCTCCTAAGGGAGGCTTATAAAAGATTGTGTGTTTTATTGCAGGGATGCGTATGTATCTTCGGAATAAACATCATCTCACATGACATAACATCATCGCATCATTTCGCATAGCATAAGCATCATACATCATTTTGCATATGGCACAAGAGGTGGACACATTATCAATCTACAGAAGAACGTTTTGAAAAAGGGAGAAATCATAGTCACAAAAAGATACATCATTGATCTTCGGAAGTGTAGCTTCGGAAAATATTTACGCGAAGCCTGGATATTATTCATCAGAATATTGGATATTGTTGTGACAAAGAAAAATTCTTCTTCACGAAGCATGAAAAGAAGGGAAGGTGTTTTTTTCGTCAAAAGACTCAAAAGCGGTATGTATAAAGTTTCATGCATCGTAAAGAATTGAGTAACAAAAATAGGTATATTACATTTGGGGTTACAAAATGTTACACTATATTACATTTCAGAAGTTTTTACAAAAATATTTAATCTTCTCTCAAAACGACTTCTGCAGCCTCGTTCAGGAGCCGGTTGACGACTTCGTCCATAATATCTTCAGCCATCTTTTTAATTTCGTCGTCTCCCTTCGGTTGAGGGCCCGAAGACGCTTTAGTCAGATCTGAAGCAATACAGAATACGGCTACATTGCTATTACAAATTGCAAACAAATCTTAAAACCTAAGATTACAACACGATAAAAGCTATTAGTTAATACCTAATTGACCTTCGGCCTCTGTGCTCTTTTCAGCGGCCTCAGCTACTTCTCTAGCGTCGTGAATGCCCTTTTCACTTCTCCGAATAATTTCTCCGGCTATTTCTCGGCCACCATTATCCCAGATATCAGTAAAAAATTTTCCACCAATTATACTAGCTTCAGCCGAAGGATCTTTTGCATCTTCAAAGGGCAAAGCAGCTTCGGATTGAGCTAAAATTTTTACATGTTCGCAGCCCTTCTTCTCTAAGATGGTGGCAATCCCTCTGGCGCCAGAGAAGGCACATATATCTCCTCGGCTATTTAAAATTTCTTCGAAGGCCTCAGCTTCGTGGTCAATCCATTCAATGACACCTTCGGGATTGCCTCTCGAAAAGTTTTCCTCACTTGAGAATGCGCCGACCTTGGCGAAGCTAGCCTTTAACTTCTTAACACAATCTATAGATTTGTTGTAGCATCTCTTTTTGGACGAACGAAGCTCTTCAACAGTCACTTCTAGGTGATCTGCCCATTGATCGCTGAGTTCACGCTTTGTTTCTTCAAGTATACGTTCTTCCTTGGCTCTGGCCAGTTGTTTCCGAAGGTCTTCAATTTCGCGCTTCTGAGCTTCAGCTTGACTTTTAAAAGCAGCTTCGTCTTCCTTTATTTTATTTATCAATGAGTGTAATATTTTATCTTTTTCAAGACCTTCGTTCCTCAGTTCAATAACTTCGGAACGAAGGTTGCTCAGAGCTATAGAACACCCTTCGTCTTCAGCATCTTTCTGTGCCCGGAGGGCATTGCTAAGTATCAGGCCCTGCAAAGAGAAATATGAGTGCGTCAAAAGGTTTAAACAAACGAAAAATTTTGGACTCAACAAAAAATACAAGGATTTCATTTGTCGCACCTTTAAGCTATTGTAAGCCAGGCTGTCGGCCAGGTCGTTCTTCGACAGCACCGAGAGCCCGTCTTCTAAAGTTGGAAATCCGAAGCTCTTGCTCATCTCCCAACAGACAAAAATTTCCTTGCTGTCGGGAAGACAATACAAGAAGTCTTCTTCTCCACTGCCATTGAATATTAACGCCCCCCTTGGATATTTCAATTTTTGGGCGTAGTGCTGGGCCTCTTGCTCTTCTTTTTCTGATAGTATTTTCCCCGAAGCATGACGGATAATATAATCACGAATTTTGGGGGACGCTTCGGGGGCAATATCACTGGTTTCTTCAACAAAAGTTGGCTTTGTTATTTTTTCTGCCTCACTTTCCAAGGGTTTTATCTTTGCGGACTCTGAGGGCCCAGCTTCGGTTTCAGTCTCTTGCCCTGGAGCTTTAGAATAAGAAATTTCAGTTGTTGTTTCAGGAGCGACAGCAGCCTTCTTCGGAGGTGTGCTTGAAGATTTAATCGTTTCCAGTACATCTAGCACATTAGCCATTCTCTTTCTTTTCGGAGTTACGGCTGGCACTTTTTGATTTTTTGCTGTCTCAATGTTTGCTGCAGGACTCAAAACTTCTGATGTTTTGGAGCCCTCAGTTGCTTCCTTTACCTCTTCCATTTTTTCTGTGGACGGCGCTTCGGCCTTCTCTTTCGTTTCTGATAACAAAATCTTTGATTGCTCCAATTTTGTCTTTGTTGGCACTTCGGCCGTTTCCGCGACTTCTGGCAGCAAGGTTGGCTCGGTTGGTTTTTCAGCTCCGGTGGCCGAAGGAGTTTCTCCAGTAAACTCAGGCACCGAAGCTAGTTCAATATAGCGCGGCCGATGTGTGAGGACCTTTATCTTCTTTCTCTTCGGTTCTGGCTCGCTAGGAGCAATTGTAGCTTCTTCTTTTGCAGAGGTTGTGTTTTTCCTCTTCTGCCTTCGAATGGGATAGCAATAGTCAGGGTAGACAAACCCGATTGCATCGAATACCCGATTCAGCCTCTTCTTCTTTCGGCCTCCGAAGGCTACTGACATTGCAGTGTCTTCGGCCTTTGAATAAGCCCCAAGCAGTTCATCACTTAAATTTTCAATACTTTTTAACCAGTCGTCATCTGGCTCGACGAATTTATCTCCAAATTTAAAAGTGTACTTCAACCTGATAAGTCCACCTTCGTCGGCTTCTTTTACGGTTTCTTGTGGCATTTCCCATTTCTCCGCAAGTGGCCATACCCTGAAGGCAATATGCTCTTGAACTAAGTCTCTTGTTCCGATGAAAGAGCAGACTGCGCCGAAGGCCCTCTGGCATTCTTCGGCAGTTTCATTCATTTCAACCTTCGGCCTCCGAAGGCCGAAGCTTTGCCAAATAGGGCGCATGATTATACCTTTGATATCTTCTCGTATTGTCAGATCATTCTTCACATAGAACCATTCTGTCATCCAGTCTCCGGGCCATCTCTTCCGAAAGGTTGGCACGGGGCAGCTTGACCCGGACCGAGAAACGAAACTGTAGCAGCCAAAATTGTTGTGATACTGTTCCTTACCCCAAGGTTTTGTTTCATATGATAATTCATGTATATTGCAGAAGCTTTTTGCGTCAGGCTTCAGACCTTGGCTTCTCACGGCCCACACGAAGATATTCAGCTTTATAATTGCCTCCGGGGTAAGTTGATGGAGATAAATTTCGAATATTTTCAGCACCTCCACAACGAAGCTGCTCAAAGGAAATCGCAGTCCAGCTTTTAAAAAGCTTCGGTACACTACGACTTCATTCTCTTCAGGGTGGGGGCAAGTTTTCTCCCCTTCGTCGGCCCTCACAATGGACAAATCCCAAAAATACCTTCCTTTCATGTTGATAAGATGATTCTCTTTGATGGTCGATTTACCATAAATTGAATGGCTTGGTCGCCATGGACGATCTTCGGAGTCTTCACCACCACTGTCCACATCATAGCTGTCACTGTCACCAGTATCCTCAGATAAACCTTCCAGAATCTCCTTGGTAATTTTCTCTGTGTTGGTCTTTGACATCGCTATAAGAAAACCCAAATTTTTCTCTTCGTCGAGGCTCAGCTTCGTCTCAGCAGCAGTCTTCTTATCTTCAGACATCTTCGGAGACACTAAAAACTATTTTTAAAGCCGAAGCTTCAAAAATAAAAGCTTAGCAAATCGTAGTGCACAAGAGCTAAAAATTGAGTAAGCGAGAGCAGTCGGCCAGAAAGCGTGTCAAATGAGTTTGCGGTATGCCCGTATTTATACGCCAAAAGCGTTGAAAATTCAAAGACCCCGCTTGTCAGTGATTGTTGCTATTCTAGCAAAGGGAAGGTGTTTTTTCGGACCTTCGGCGAAAAGCCTTCGTTCGCGTCACAATTTAAATTCGTTATTTTAAACAAATTAATATTGCGAGGGGCTACTGTTGGGGACCTTCGGCATCCGAAGGTCCTCAAAAACAGGATTTAACAGTATTTCTGGAAGTATAATGTGTGAGCAGGTACCTTCGAACTCAAGTCGTCATCACGCCAGGGGAAGACCAGGATAATACGAAGGTCTTGATACAACGCCGAAGATGTCAGCAGGAAAGCTTCGGCGTGGTTGCAGAAAATGAAACCGACTTAAAGATGAAAAGGCTATTCAGACCTCGATAGATTACCATAGAATTATTATCAAATGTAAAGGGCATGAATGTAATTTTGTATGGGCTGCGTCCCGTGCCTATAAATAGGTGAACAGTACCCCCGTACTGTTCACGCTGACTTGACATTCGCTTTTTGCGTCACACCTGTACTGTCATCTCCTTCCGATTGAAGGTACACTTGTAATTCAACAATGTTTTTGTTTATGCCCGATAATAATATATGATTGTTCATGTTGTCTTTTATATTCTTTATATTTCATCCTTCGTCATTGTTTAATGAATATATGAAGGTATGTCCTTCATAACCTTCGTCCGCAAGTCATTACATCCTAAGGGAAATAATGCTTCGGAGGACGAAGGACTTTAACGATTAACATTTTCTATGTTGCCTTGTTCTTAACTCATAGCACTTGAGAGCAAGTCCCCAACAGGGATAGGTTTGTAACGCCCTGAATTTGGGGGGCAGAATTTTTTCTTCTTTTCTCTCACCAAATTCGGGCGTTACTCTCTTTTCTCTTTCCTCGTTTGCTCCTTCTTTCCAATTTCAAACCAGTATAGCGGCAGGTGTCCGTGTCATGTATAAACCAAAACCTAAGTGTCATGGGTGTTGCATCATGCCGAAGCACATTTCTTTGTCTGATGTTGAATGTTCGTCTCGTTCTGTTCCGGATTTCGGTTCGCGATTTACTTCCGTTTAGTGGTCGCGCTCGTCGTGGGTTTTCGACCCGCGAAGTGGCCCGGCCCGCTCCGGCCTGCGCGCCCCTGGCGCCCAAACCCCCCATGCGCCCCCCTCCTCTCTCTCTCTCTCTCATTTGGATCTCCCGCGCAACAACCTCTCCTCTCCCTCTTCCACCTCTCTCTCCCCGTGGTGCCCTAGGATTTGGAGACGGCGATCACCGGATTTTGGACCCCGAGGTGAGCTCCCCTCCCCTCCCCTTCTCCTCTCTCTCTCCCTCTCCCTCCTCTTCTTCCCCCCCGCGCGCCCCCTTTCTCCCCCTGCCCGCGCGCGACCCCACCCCGGCGGCGCTCGCCCGTGGCGGCGCGCGGCGCTCCCCCGCCCGGCCTCCCTCCCCGCGGCGGCGTTCGGCCCCCCGCCTCGGCCCTCCCCGGCGGCGCCCGCCCGCTCGGCCCCTCGGCGCGGCCCCCGTCCGGCCTCCTCGGCGCGGCGGCGCGGCCCCCGCTCGGCCCCTCGGCGCGGCGGCGCGGCCCCCGCCCGGCCTCCCCGCGCGGCGCTCCTCCGCCCGGCCTCCCGCCCGCGGCGGCGCTCGGCCCCGCCCGGCTGCCCTCCCCGGCGGCGCTCGCCCGCCCGCCCCCTCGCGGCGGCGCTCGGCCCGCCCGCTCGGCCCCTCGCGGCGGCGCTCGGCCCGCCCGCTCGGCCCCTCGCGGCGGCGCTCGGCCCGCCCGCTCGGCCCCTCGCGGCGGCGCTCGGCCCCCCGCCCGGCCTCCCCTCGCGGCGGCGCCCGCCCCTGCCCCGGCCCCTGCGCGTGGCGCTCGCCTGCCCCGCCCCTCGTGGCTCGGCGCCCTCCCGCGGCGCGGCGAGTCCCGCTCGCCCGCGCGCCCCCCGCCCCCGGTTCAACCGCCCCCTGGCCGGTTCAACCGCCCTGGCCCCAGCTCGGCCGCCCGTTCCCCGTCCCGGCCTCGCCCGACCGTGTCCCCGCTCGCCCGCGCTCGCGGTGATTATTTGTTAATTAGCGTGTTGCGTCGCGCGCTTCGCCGCGCGACGGATTTGTCTAAAATTCAGATTCTATCCTGTGTTGCGTCGTGCGCTTCGTCGCGCGACGATCCATTTTGTTTCAGGTTGTTTAAGGTGTAACGTCGCGTGTGTATTCGCGCGACATTCCACTTTGGACTCAGTTTAGTCGACGTATGCCGTCGTGCGCTTCGTCGCGCGACGCTTAGCGTCTCCTCTTAACTAAGGCGAAGTATCTCGCTGCGTGCTCAGTCGCGCGACGAGTCGTTAACTTCTTAATTTGTTTTAGAGAGCTTTGTCGCGCGTCTCGCCGCGCGACCATCCTTTTATTTATCTCCACCTGCTTATAATAATTAGACATGAAACATGACTTTACTTTACGCTAAACATAGTGTCTACATTAAATTTCCTTCCATTAAGCGAGTGGTTAATTTATAATCATGTAACGTGATCGTTTCTCGACTGTCTTTTCCTCTTTCTCTCTTAACCGTACTTGCGAGCCCGCGTGGAACGTCTGTTTACTTATTGCATTCTATTGTATGGTGTACTGTTCTTTGGTATTAAATATGTGGATGTATGTATGTTTGCGCTCGTATAGAGAACGATCCGGTTGAAGAGCCCGAGGAACTCGCAGGAGAAGCCCCTGAGCAGCAGTCGGTTGGTGGAGGCAAGTGTCCTTTGACCTATCTATGTCCTATTCATTATTTAATTCACCTCCCGCTTTACACATTTATGCCTAAGGATTGACTAGCTTTTGTTATCCATGTCCTTGTTTACCTATTTGGGTTGGATTATTACTGTTTAGCTTTATGCTATTGCTCAAACTCTAATCAATGAACATGATGAGAATATCTATGATACGCTGTTTTCCCTTCTCTTATTATGATGTTATGCTTGTGGTCATCAAGGGGGCTCGAGCGGTTTCTCGAGTGCCTCTCCGTAAGGACCTGTTCTATGGATGACCGCCCGGGAAAACAGTGCAACCATGAGGGTGGAATGGGGTGCCCTTAGCTGAATAATTAGAGGACCCGGGGTGTAGTTCGCTTAGCCGTCGTGCCGTCAATGGGGCTCGGTGTATGCGGCTCGCTCTGCCAAGTTTGGGTTCGCCCCTTGGGGAGGAGTGCGGTGCATTTAGGAAACCTAACGGGTGGCTACAGTCCCGGGGAATCTTTGTAAAGGCTACGTAGTGATGCCCTGCTGGGTCACCTTGGTAGTGATCAATGGAGAGTCATGATCTCCGGGCAGAATGGGAATCACGGCTTGTGGGTAAAGTGCACAACCTCTGCAGAGTGTTTGAAAACTGATATATCAGCCGTGCTCGCGGTTATGAGCGGCCAAGGGAGCTCCAGTGATTAGTGGTACTTGATCAGAGATACTTTGGTACAGGTGGTTATGAGATCGATGATTCTGGTTATGACTATGGTGCTGGTAAGTGGTATTCTTTCCGTTTGGAAAGGGTACATCGGGTTAATAACTTGGGTTAATGCTAAAACTTGGCTTTCTACTAGTAAGTAATAATCTGACCAACTAAAAGCAACTGCTTGACTTATCCCCACATACAGCTAGTCCACTACAGCCAAACAGGATACTTGCTGAGTATGTTGATGTGTACTCACCCTTGCTCTACACACCAAACCCCCCCATCCCCAGGTTGTCAGCATTGCAACCACTGCTCAGGCGAAGATGAAGCTGTGGAAGGAGACTTCCAGGAGTTCCAAGACTACGACGAGTTCTAGGTGTGGGTTAGCGGCAACCCCCAGTCGGCTGCCTGTGAAGGCCGCGGTTATCTACGTTTCTTTTCCGCACTTTGATTTATTGTAAGAACTATATGGACGTCTCAGACGTATGATGTAATCGACTATTTCCCTTATTAATACTATTTTGAGCACTGTGTGATGATGTCCATATTATGTAACTGCTGTGTACGTGAATAACTGATCCTGGCACGTACATGGTTCGCATTCGGTTTACCTTCTAAAACCGGGTGTGACACTTTCCCACTGAGCAGAAGGATGATCCGATGTGGAGCGACAGGGTGAGACTTGCGAAGGATGTATGGGCACTACACCCTGAGAAAGCCCCTCGTGACACGATCCAATGCATGAATGCACTGTATCGCCTGTAGTTCTTGTAAAGCAAGGCTATGTCACACCTGACTGGCCTAGCACATATTGCTAAGACGACCCTTGATGATAGGGAAGTCTTTGTTGTGGAATTATCTTCCGAGTTGGTGGAGAAGGATCCCCATATCGAGAAGATGGGCACCCACACCCGTGAGCTCGAGGAGCAAGTGGATGTCTGGGACAACACCATTGAAGTCCTGGAGAACCAGCTCCATGACTTGTAGATTGAGCTAGATGAGGCAACCTCAATGCCCACTTGGAGATGCATCACCAGGAGATGTAACAGGGCATGGAGGTGGACGAGGAGCTAGAGCCAGCATCTTGCTTGGATACCGCTGACTTAGCTCACTCTAGTGGACCCCTGTCACCTGAGTCTAGTGCAACCTCAGTTGCTCGTTGATCAGTTGTGCTTGCAGTAGAAGTCTTAGGAAGTTGTAGTCCTTAAAATAGCTTAGCTTTTGCACCTCATGATGTATTAGGCTAGAGAGTTGAGTCCTTCTGACCATGATGTAACCCTAGATGAACATCTTTTGTGGAATGAGAAAAAATGGTTTAAGTTCAAAATGTGATCCAAGATTCACCCCTGTTTTGGCACGAGTCATAAGATACAAGACCAATTGGAAAAATTTAAAGAATTTTACTGCTTACTCATTTCGTCTCCTTTCTCAAATATGGACCATGAGTATATCAACTAGGACTCCTCAAATTTTAGATGGCCGGACATCAATGCCATGGATAGAACGAGAAAGTTCCTCCACCGCCACCACAGCCTCCCACGATGCAGGAGCTGATGGCATAGTAGAATGAGATTCTATGGCTTCTAGTGCAGTGCCAGCCTTAGCCCCAGCACTTTAGGGCTGGTGAGCAGCAACATCGTCAACTGGTAGTAGCTACCTACCAGGAGTTTCTTAGTACTCAGCCTCCGCTATTCACCTATGTGGAAGATCCCCTAGATGCCTACATGTGGCTAAGAGTGGTGGAATCCAAATTCTCACTACTTAGTGGAGCATGCCCTGATGCGGCTAAGGTCAGATTTGCCACCTAGCAACTCCATGGACCTGCTAGGACATGGTAGATCATTTCCTCGCCATGCAACCTATAGACCACGTAGTGACATAGGATGAATTTAAGGTAGCTTTCAAACACCACATCCCGTCTAGCATTATGGACCGCAAACTGAATGAGTTCCTAGCTCTCACGCAAGGGAACCGCACTGTACTCTAGTATGCGCAAACCTTCAATGACTTGTGCTAGTATGCGGGCTATCATGCAGTGTAATACCCAAAAAATGTATACAAAGAGAATAGAGTAATCTCCCCATTTTTGTGACTACCATTTATTAGCACATGTTAAACAAACAAATCTAAAATAAAACAATTAACAAATGACACACTACTAAATTGTGCATCATGCTGGCTTTTGTTTGTTTGTGCAATAGATGAAAAGAGTAATCTCATTAATGGAAATAAATTAATGTCAAAATTAAGGATTTAATACCTAATTTGAGAGTTTGAAAAAAAGAAGATATATAAAATATAAAGAAAGTTTATATAATTCCAAAATTAGTACCTTTAGGGTCACTATATAATTTAAAGATGAATTTGGCACAAGGTTTGAATTTAAAATTTGAATTTAAATTAAATTTGGGAATAGAGAAAAGAAAAATAGAAAAATAAAAGAAAAAGGAAAAAAATGTCAGTTGGGCTCCTCCCATCAATTCGGCCGAGTAGCCAAACCCTACCGCGCGACCCATCTAGCCACTCCCGCGTAGCCGACCTCACCGTCACGCCGACACCACGGTCCCACTTGTCTGCGTGACCAGGTCATCACCGCGCGGGGAACGAGTCTATCACCATTCGGCGGGCCCTAGCGCCAGTCAGTCTCTCGCGCTCGTTTCGCTTCTATTCTCTGGTGTGTGGACCCGACCTGTTAGTTTCGCCCTCACCAGAATGCGCGCATGGCGAACGCGACGCTGGCGCTATTTTCGCGCACACGAACCGGTTGACCGTGCTAGGAGATAAAGCCCCAGCCGCCCTTGCCTCTTTTCGTTCCACAGCTTCCCTAGGTCCGCAACCGCCCTAATTTCCAGTGCCGCCATATCACCGAGAGAAGAGAGGAGTGACGCCGCCGTGCCTTCCCGTCCATTCACCGTCGCCTGAAGCAGTTGGAGGGGTCGGGGATCTACACCGGGCTAGTGCGAAGCCATTCGTGGCGTGTGCGGGCGGAACCGACGACCGCGCACCCCTTAATTGCTCGTCGGAGAGGGCGGAGCGCCGCCAAACCGCCTGGACTCGTGGCCAGCTCAACTGCGCACGTGAACCTCGGTAAGATCCGGTCCATCGAGTTCGTCACCATTTGGTATATGTAAATCCACGGTCAGCCTAGCATTTCAACCACCTAAATGGTGGTTCCTAGCGCTCCGGCGAGCCGCGCCGCCGCGGAGCTCCTGTTTCGCCACCGAGATCCGGCCAGGTTGGGGCGGTTCACCCTCGGCCGTTGATCCGATAGCCAACGGTTGAGATTAGATCGTGGAATAACGATTCGCGGGTAGCGGTTTCTGGCCGTCCGATCGGGATCGGATGGGGGTCACTCGGTCCGAGGTCTACCGTAGCGTACCGGTTCGGGCGGCTGCGATTTAATCGTGGCCGTCCGTTTTGATCAGACGGTCTGAAATCGCGCATACCGTTTCGACCGTGCACCTTTACGATTAGAACCTTCCACTTTTATGTAATCAACCCGCGGTCCATCTCTAGCGAGCTCTGAGTCTAGGGATTTATTGCACCGAGGCCCCTGACCTTTCTGAAATTCGACGCCTAGTCCAGAGAAGAATAAAAATAGAGAAATAAATATAGAAATTGGTTTTTAATACAAAAATAATTCTAGAAACTTGGAAAATTCATATTTAATTCATTTTAATTCCAAATTGATCCATTCCAGTTTCTAAAATTTTGTAATATTATTGTTTATCACCTAGTGTCTCTGTTTTAACGTGAAAACAGTAGTAAAATTAATTTCTCACCTAATCATATATCAAGCACATAAACCCTTTGAAAATTCATAACTTAAAATCCATAATTCCAAAATTAATGATTCCTATTCCTAGGATCTTATTTTAATGTGTAGATTATTATTATGTATTTTGTTTACATGTTTGTTGTGATGTTAATTTTTGCTGTACTATGTGTGTTTGTATTGATGCGAGTAGACGAGCAAGCTACTGTGGATCCTGAGGTTCACCTAGTGTCCCTTGATCACTTCCTTTTTACCCAGTCATGTTCTTATTAATCATAATTATATGCATCGGTTAATTTTGATGGGACTCAATAGGTCACCCTTGTCTGTTTATTCTTTTTACCTTGTTTACCCCTGAATCACTTGGGTAGTTTTGCTATTGCCTTATATGGTTTTGGGTTAATATTTCATTACATCCATGTTTCAATTATTCTATTATGTTATTTATGTTCATGATAAGATCATTATGTTAATGGGAACATGGAGAAGCACCCGGAAAAATGTGCCACCACAACGGAGGAATGGGACCCCTTGGCTAACTAATTAGGAAAGCTAGTGGAAGACTACCTTACCCGAAAGGGGCAAGGGCAGTAGAGGAGTTGCATGCAGGGTGGTTCTTGGGTTGATTTTTCTGCGATGGCGATCAGACGGGGTATTCTTGCAAGTGCTCTTCCCATAAACTGTAGCAGGTTTTCTGAAGCTAGTGGAACTTTGTAAAGACCTCGTAGTGTTACCCTGCCTCGCCTCCTCGGTAGAGGTGTATGGGATTGGCTGTCTCTTGGCAGATGGGTAACATGACTTGTGGGTACAGGGTACAACCTATGCAGAGTGTAAAACTGGTATACTAGCCGTGCTCACGGTCATGAGCAACTCGGACACTCACATGATTAATTTATGTAACTTAAATTCAATTTGTCATTTGCATTTGCATGGGATTATTTTTTAATTTTATTCTATTATTCTTATTATGGTTTGGTATTTACTTATATCTAGTAACTGCTAATAAAATTTTGACCAACTTTAAAAGCAATGCTCAGCTTTAACCTTTATTTGTTGATGAGCCTCACATTTCACATGAACTCCCACCTTTGGTGAGTTCATGCACATTATTCCCCGCAACTTGTTGAGCGATGAACATGTGTGAGCTCACCCTTATTGTCTCACACCCCCCATAGGAGAAGAACAGGTGGTTCAAGAGGAGCCACACAACGAGGAGTTTGATCTGATCTAGGTGGTGTCTCCCAGTTGACTTATTGGCACTAAGGATGATCCTTAGTTCCTTTTATATTTATCTTTTATTTTGTAAGACTTCCGCAATGTAATAAGTACTCTGATGTTATTGTGACATTTATCTCTATACACTCTATTATTATATATGTTGTCTTCTTTGGCGCATGTATGAGATGCACCCGTCTTTGTTCCTTAAAACTGGGTGTGACATGATAAAAAGAAGAGGGACATGTTCTGAAGATGCATCAACACCAAGCTCCGTGAGCATCTCAACAATGTTAGGGCCAATTGCTACAATGAGTTGGTCAACTTGGCCATCTCTCAAGAGGACTGCATCACAGCTCATAGGGCAGAAAAGAAGAGGAAGGTGTCTATGGCAGGACCCTCGGCTCAACCTCAGCGTTTGCAGATCGTGTCTAACACCTAGAGTAGAGGACCTTAGGCTATCTCCAGCAACGTCCCCTAAATTCCATCCCCTAAAGGAATATTCTCTGTCCTTTACAGCACACTCTAAATTTTTTTGTCCTCTATATCTTCTCAATCTCCAACAATGTTCTCTAAATTTGGTCCTCTAAAGCTATAGTAGACGTTCTTTTCTCCATTTCTTTAGTTTTTATTTGTTTTCTTTTCACCTTTTTATTATAAAAATTTAACACCTTAATTTATGAAAGAAAAAAAACCTTGTCCAAAAAATTAATAGCCAAATTACTCATCTTCCATAGGGATGGCAATGGATGTCATTTATCCGCGTACCCGCGGATAAAAAACCCGTTGGGCACGGTTTTGGGTACGAGTCTGTACCCATGGATACGGATACGGATAGCACTTGATATCCGCGGATATTTTTAAAACGGATACGAAAAATCAATATCCATACCCGAATACCCGAATATCCGTTAAAATTACACCCATCCCACAGGCCCACTGGCCACATCGCCACAGCCCACAATGCCACAAGCATTCTCCAGGCTCCCAGGCATAGAGCGCAGATCTCCAGCTCGTCCTCAGTCCTTGCGTCGCTAACTCCCTGTGTAGCTCGTTCTCAGTCCCTGCATCGCTGACTCCCTGCGCGCCTGGCCGCCTGCGGCCTGCTCCCCTCAGTCCCTGTGTGTGCTACCTCCCCTCAGTCCCCGGCTCCAGCGTGGCTGTCCCGGTGTAAAGTACAGGTTATTCCAGATGCAACGACTTGTTGATTGTTTTTTCACCCAAATGCAAGTACAGGTTATTCCAGATGCAACGACTTGTTGATTGTTTGAATTTGCTGGATTTATATATTTTGTATGTGTAGTGGGCAAACGGATATATCCGCGGATATCCGTTACCCGCGGGTAACGGATGTGGATATTGTTTGTTATCCATGGCGGGTAACGGGTACGGGTTTGGATATCGGATATAAGTCGCGGATATAGATGTCCAGAGACACTATCCGCGGATATTTTACCCGTTGCCATCCCTAATCTTCCAATAGTAGCATTAACAAATTATTGGAAATTTCTGTATATATTTGTTCATTGCCACATTCATGTGCCAAAATCCTTAATTCAAATATTTCAAATAATTACTTTTGAAGACATAAATTACCAAACAGTGTAGATATGAGTACGGTCGTCCAAAGAAATAATAATCAAAGGCTGGAGGAAGCAACATGGGCCGATCGTCCAGAGAAAAAAATACTAAACAAAGCCGGAGGAAGAATCAGACAGCGTATAGAGGACGACCGCTCGCGCGCTACGTTTGGCGGACGGTGAGCACCCTATAAATTTTAGCGGACCTTTTAGCGGATGTTGTTGGACGAAGCCAGGATGGAAGAAAACGGTATATGTAACGGACAGAACAATTTATCGGCTATTGTTGGAGACAGCCTTAGTAATAGGGACGCTGGGTGATTAGACCCCCTCAGCAGCAGCTGGCACCCAATCGCTTGCAAGCCCTAGTTTCTAGGAATAACAACCAAAACCCTCAGCAGCAACATCAGAATTGTCCGAACAATGGAAACCAATGCTTCACTTGTGGTAGCACTAGCCATTGTGCAAAGAACTGCCCTCAAAACCAGCAGGGGTAGAATGCTAATCAGAACAGAGGCAAGAAACAGAAGGTGCATGTGAAACAAGGCAGATTGAACGTTACCACATTGGTAGATCCACGGGAGGGAGCACCCGTCATGACTAGTACATTTTTTGTTCTTAACCAACCTGCAGTGTAGAATGTCAAAGGTTCAGTGTAGAATGTCAATTGCCCTTCTACCATACAAAGGGGCCTACATGATTGCAACGCCAGGTGGCAAGGTTGCGACACAACAAACCGCTCACCAAGTGCCAATTAAATTGGGGAGCAAATATATTAGGACCACCATCCTTATCTTAGGATTGGAAAATATGGACATCATCTTAGGAACCAATTGGTTAACCCAACACCAAGTTCTAATAGATGTTGCCCCTCACGCCCTTGAAATTCATTCCCCAATCTATGGAGAACTTACCCTATACCTACCTAACCAAGGAAGTGCATATTTTTGTGCTTTCTCCATGATTGATTTCCCCTTGGAGAAAATCCCAGTTGTTCGTGAGTATTTAGATGTCTTTTTGGACGAGTTGCCTGTAATGCCACTAGACCGAGACATTGAGTTTGTCATAGAACTGCAGCCAGGCACTACGCCTATATCCAAAAGACCTTATAGGATGCCACCAGCCGAGCTAGCTGAGTTGAAGAAACAATTTAAAAAAATACTGGACAAGGGGTTCATACGCCCAAGTACTTCACCTTGGAGATATCCAACCCTGTTTGTGAAAAAGAAGGACGAAAACTTGAGACTGTGTATCGATTACCGACCCCTCAATGCAGTAACCATTAAAACTAGGTATCCTTTGCCCCGTATTGATGTTCTTTTTATCAACTAGTTGGAGACAAAGTGTTTTCCAAAATAGATCTTCGCTCCGACTATCACCAAATTAAGATCCGGGCAAGTGATATTCCGAAGATGACTTTCTCAACCAGATATGGGCTTTATGAGTATCTGGTGATGTCATTCGAGCTAACCAATGCCCCAACATACTTCATGTACTTAATGAATTCAGTATTCATGCTTGAGTTAGACAAATTTGTGGTGGTCTTCGTTGATGACATATTGGTGTATTAAATACAGAGGAAGAACATGCCAAGCACCTCCATACAGTACTTCAACGCCTACAGGGTCATCATTTATATGCCAAGTTCTCCAAATGTGATTTCTGGCTAAAGGAGATTAAGTTCTTGGGTCATACATTCTCTCAGAAAGGGATAGAAGTTGATCCTAATAAAGTGCAAGAGGTGATGAGTTGGAAACCTCCTACCACCGTTTGCCAGATTTAGAGTTTTCTGGGATTAGCATGGTATTATTGCCAGTTTATCCTAGACTTCTCCATAATTGTCAAGCCAATGACCGAGCTGTTGAAGAAGGGAATCAAGTTTGATTGGAGTCAAAAGTGCGAAGATGTCTTTCACACCTTAAGGAAACACCTGACCACTGCGCCAGTACTAGCATAGCCCAACAAGCCAAGCCCTTCGATGTGTATTGTGATGCTTCCGGCACTGGACTTGGTTGTGTTCTAATGCAAGACAACTGGGTTATTGCCTACGCGTCACGAGCACTCAAATCTCATGAGCAGAATTATCCAACATATGATTTGGAGCTAGTAGCAGTAGTCCATGCCCTAAAGATTTCGAGACACTATCTAATGGGAGCTCATTGCAACATCTACATCGATCACAAGGGCCTCAAATACATCTTCACCCAGGCTAATCTCAACATGAGACAAAGAAGATGGTTAGAGCTGATTAAAGACTATGACCTGGAATTGCACTACCGCCCAGGAAAGGCAAATGTGGTAGCTAATGCTTTGAGCCGCAAGGCACAATGCAACAGCCTGAGCATGGGCTCTCATGTCGCCGCCTTGTGTGATTGAAAGTTGCCTAGAGGAGGGGTGGATAGGCGGAAACTGAAATTTATAAACTTAAAGCACAACTACAAGTCGGGGTTAGCGTTAGAGATAAATCCGAGTCTGAAAGAGAGGGCGAAAACAAATAAACCAAGAAATAAGGCGGATGACACGGTGATTTGTTTTACCGAGGTTTGGTTTTTGAGAACCTAGTCCCCGTTGAGGTGGTCACAAAGACCGAGTCTCTTTCAACCCTTTTCCTCTCTCAAACGGTCACTTAGACCGAGTGAGCTTTCTCCTTAATCAAATGGGTCACTTAGACCCCTACAAGGACCACCACAACTTGGTGTCTCTTGCTTTGATTACAAGTGTCTTGAGAATAAGAATGGGAAGAGAAGAAAGCACGATTGCAAAAACCAAGCGACAAATAACACATGGATCACTCTCTCTCTCAAGTCACTAATCACTAATGACCACTTGTCTCAATTGTGGAACTTGGAGAGATTGGAAGCTTTGATTGTGTCTTCGAATGGATTGCTAGCTCTTGTATTGAATGTGGAAGATTGGAATGCTTGGGTGGAGTTAATGGAGGTGGTTGGGGTTGTATTTATAGCCCTCAACCACTTCCTAGCCGTTGCTCCTTTTCTGCCGACCGCGGACAGTCCGCGCCCCTGGTCCGGACGGTCCGCCCCTGCACATCAACGGCTGGAATCGCAACAGTCAGCAGTAACAGCTATATCAACGGCTATATAGCAGTTAATGCGTCGTCAGATGTCAGATAAAGGTAGTCGCGGACGGTCCGGTCATGCACCCCGGACGGTCCGCGAGGACGCTATAATTCATTTTACCGAACCCGTCACCTTTGGGGTTTTTGGTTCTTCACCGACCGGACGGTCCGCGTCTGAGGCCGAACGGTCCGCGCTTGGTCTCAGACGGTGCTTGCTTTTCCATCGGACGGTTCGTAGTGTAGACTTGTGTTTTTGCATTGGTTTTGTTCGAGGCTCACCCTAGTGTCGCGGACGGTCCGCCACAAGGGCCCGGACGGTCCGCACTTAGGTGATTTTCCAAAAAGCTTTTCCTGTCCAGAATAATCTACGGTATTCTAGATAGTCGACTTTTAGAATAGTTGTAGATGAACTTATGCACCTGGGAATGATCAACTAGACAAACTGGTTAGTCCACAAGGTTTGTGATGGCCGTCAAACACCAAAATCGATTATAGGAAATATTGAGACCATTTCCCTTTCAATCTCCCCCTTTTTGATGATTGATGCCAACACAAACCAAAGCAAATACAAAGTGTAGAAATGTAACTAGTTTGCATTTTGATAGATGTGCATAAGTTATTTTGAAGTGAAAGTATTTCTAAGTATATAGGTTTGATTTGATATTTAACATTTTGGACCACATTTGCACCACTTGTTTTGTTTTTGCAAATTCTTTTGAGAAAATCTTTTCAAAGTCTTTTGCAGATAGTCAAAGGTATATGAATAAGATTTCAATTTTCTCCCCCTGTTTCAAATGCTTTTCCTTTGACTTAACAAAACCCCCCTGAGTCAAATGCTCCTCTTAGTGTTCAAGAGGGTTTTACCAATTTTTGTAAATATAGATTAAATACATTTAGATGCCAATTTTGAAATGATTCTTGAAAATAAACATACCCAAAATATATCAATTGAAAAAGTTTTAAATTGGTGGTGGTGCGGTCCTTTTGCTTTGGGCTTAATATTTCTCCCCCTTTGGCATTAATCGCCAAAAACATAGACTTTTGAGAGCCCTTTTTACTTTCTCCTCCATTGGTAAATAAAATATGAGTGAAGATTATACCAATCGAAGAGTGGTGTGGAGTGATGGCGAAGGGTAATTGATACCGATAGAGTGGAGTGGAAGCCTTATCGTCGCCGAAGACTCCATTTCTCTTTCAATCTATGACTTAGTAGAAATACACTTGAATACATATTAGTCATAGCCTTGGTACATAAATAATACGAAATTTGCATTTGTACCAACATGAAAGAGATATGATCAAAGGTATATAAATGAGCTATGTGTGCAATGTTTCTATCAAAATTCCTAGAATCAAGAATATTGAGCTCATTCCTAAGTTTGGTAAAGGTTTTCTCATCTAATGGTTTGGCGAAGATATCGACTAATTGTTCCTTGGTGCTAACTAAGCTATCTCGATATCCCCCCTTTGTTGGTGATCCCTCAGAAAGTGATACCGAATGTCTATGTGCTTAGTGCGGCTGTGTTCAACGGGATTATCCGCCACGTAGATTGCACTCTCATTATCACATAGGAGAGGGACTTTGCTCAATTTGTAGCCATAGTCCCTGAGGGTTTGCCTCATCCAAAGTAATTGCGCGCAACAATGGCCTGCGGCAATGTACTCGGCTTCAGCGGTAGAAAGAGCTACTGAGTTTTGTTTCTTTGAAGCCCAAGACACCAGGGATCTTCCCAAAAACTGACAAGTCCCTGATGTGCTCTTCCTATCAATTTTACACCCTGCCTAATCAGCATCTGAATAACCTATTAAATCAAAAGTGGATCCCTTGGGGTACCAAAGACCAAACTTAGGTGTATAAACTAAATATCTCAAGATTCTTTTCATGGCCCTAAGGTGAACTTCCTTAGGATCGGCTTGGAACCTTGCACACATGCATACGGAAAGCATAATATCCGGTCGAGATGCACATAAATAGAGTAGAGATCCTATCATCGACCGGTATACCTTTTGATCTACGGATTTACCTCCCGCGTCGAGGTCGAGATGCCCATTTGTTCCCATGGGTGTCTTGATGGGCTTGGCATCCTTCATTCCAAACTTGTTAAGTATGTCTTGAGTGTACTTGGTTTGGCTGATGAAGGTGCCCTCTTGGAGTTGCTTGACTTGAAATCCAAGGAAATACTTCAACTCCCCCATCATAGGCATCTCGAATTATTGAATCATAATCCTACTAAACTCTTCACAGGTAGACTTGTTAGTAGACCCAAATATGATATCATCAATATAAATTTGGCATACAAACAAATCTTTTGCAATGGTTTTAGTAAAGAGAGTAGGATCGGCTTTTCCGACTTTGAAACCATTAGTGATAAGAAAATCTCGTAGGCATTTATACCATGCTCTTGGGGCTTGCTTGAGCCCATAAAGCGCCTTTGATAGTTTATACACATGGTTAGGGTACTCACTATCTTCAAAGCCGGGAGGTTGCTCAACATAGACCTCTTCCTTGATTGGTCCATTGAGGAAGGCACTTTTCACGTCCATTTGATAAAGCTTAAAGCCATGGTAAGTAGCATAGGCAAGTAATATTCGAATTGACTCAAGCCTAGCTACGGGTGCATAGGATTCACCGAAATCCAAACCTTCGACTTGTGAATATCCCTTGGCTACAAGCCGGGCTTTGTTCCTTCTCACCACATGTTGGGACCATGCTTCGTCGCCGAAGGTCCTGCGAAAAGGAAACAACTTCGGCTGAAGCTGCTTGAACGTAATGACGAAGGTATCGTTCATGAAGCTTCGGTATTACAGCATGTCCGAAGATGAGGGATCGAACCGACTTAGAGATAGAATGACCTTTTAGTCCATAAGGGTTTGAGTCAATGTTGTAAACTTTTATGAGGGGCATGATTGTAATTCCTCACAGGCTGTGTCCTGTGCCTATAAATAGTGAACAGTATTCCTTTACTGTTCACGCATTCCTGTAATTGCGAACGCATCACTCGGGAATTATTGTCAAGGCAAAGGTATAAATGTACCTAAACATTATATTGAAACATCTTAGATTCATATAATAAGATACGTGAATGATGTCATTTATTTCCAATATATTTATCTTTAATGTTTCACGTTTTACATTGCTTTGTATTATCTTTATAAGTTTAATTACGAAGGTGAAACCTTCGTAATATTATGCTCGTGACCTTCGTCCGAAGTTCATTAAACCCTTGTGGAAATAATGTTTCGGCGGACGAAGGGCATTGATATTTAACATTTTATGTTGCCTTGTTCTTAATTCATAGCATTTGAGAACAAGTCCCCAACATTGGTGCCCACCTCCGGTGAACTCACTTCCACTTTTTTGAGCTGATGGCTTCGTTCAACAATCAAGCTGGAGCTACTTCGGCTCCGAAGCTGGTTCTCCCGATAACAGGCGGTTCATGCTCAGAGCCAGCCAACAAGAAGCAGAAGAAGGAGGCACAGAGAAGGGTACATCATGTCGGGGTGCAAGGACCCTTCATCAAGTCAAGATGGTCTCATATTCCAATTACCTTCTCTCAAGAGGATCTTCAACTCAAGGATTACCCACACAACGATGCTATGGTTATCTCTTGTGTGATCAAAGGATTCCTGGTCCATAATGTTTTGGTTGATACAGGCAGCGCAGCTGATATCATATTTGCTAAGGCCTTCAGACAGATGCAAGAGCCCGAAGACAAAATCCATGATGCCACACATCCCCTTTGTGGCTTCGGAGGAAGGCGGATCGTAGCATTTGGAAAAATCACAATGCCAATAACCTTCGGATTCATTAACAACACAAGGACTGAACAAGTTGTATTTGATATTGTTGACATGGAATACCCTTACAATGCAATTATTGGTCGTGGTACTCTCAATGCCTTCGAAGCAATTCTTCTTCTAGCTTATCTTTGCATGAAGATACCTTCGGACCAAGGGCCTATTGCTATTCATGGAAGTCAGGAAGCTGCTAGAAGGGCCGAAGGAAATTGGACAGACTCAAAAGCAATCCATAACATAGATGGAGCTGAAGCTTGTGAGCAATACAAGTTCAGAAGGGAAAAAGCTGCTTCGGCCGATCAGCCGAAGCTCATGCTCTTGTGTGAGGATATAGTAGAGCAGAAGGTGCTCTTGGAATCTCAACTGTCCGAAGAACAGGAGAAAACCTTGATAAGTTTTTTGTTCAACAACAAAGATGTTTTTGCTTGGTCAGCTAATGATCTTTGCGGAGTTAACATGGATGTTATTGAACACTCGCTCAATGTTGATCCATCCTTCAGACCTAGAAAGCAGAGGCTTCGGAAGATGTCTGATGACAAGGCCGAAGGTGCTCGGAATGAAGTGAAAAGACTCCTCAGTGCCGGAGTTATCAGAGAGGTAAAATACCCAGAATGGCTGGCTAACACTGTTATGGTAAAGAAGGCCAATGGTAAATGGAGGATGTGTATTGATTTTACTGATCTCAATAAGGCCTGTCCGAAGGACGAGTTTCCATTGCCAAGGATAGATTCCCTAGTTGATGCAGCAGCTTCATCAGAGCTTATGAGTCTGCTGGATTGTTATTCAGGCTATCACCAAATTTGGATGAAGAAGGAGGATGAACCAAAAACCAGCTTCATAACCCCTAGTGGAACATATTGTTACCTTCGGATGCCTGAGGGGCTTAAGAATGCTGGAGGAAGCTTCAGCAGAATGACAGCGAAGGTTCTTCATTCCCAGATAGGCAGAAATGTGCTAACTTATGTTGATGATATCATTGTAAAAAGCACGAAGCAAGATAATCACATTGCTGATCTGCAGGAGACCTTTGCTAATTTTAGACAGGCTGGTTCAAAGTTGAACCCAGAAAAATGTGTCTTCAGAGTGAAGAAAGGGAAATTTCTTGGCTGTCTAGTCTCAACAAAAGGAATTGAGGCTAATCCAAACAAAATCGAAGCTATCCTTCGAATGGAACCACCAAGCACAAAGAAGGGGGCTCAAAGATTGACAGGAAGACTGGCATCTCTTAACAGATTCATATCTATATCAGCAGAGAGAAATTTACCATTTTTCGAAGTGCTGAAGTCAGCCGAAGTTTTTCAATGGGGACCAGTCCAGCAGAGAGCCTTCGAAGAGCTGAAGCAATATTTGATGGATCTAACAACACTAACTCCACCAACGCCAGGGGCTCCTTTGTTGTTATATGTGGCAGCTTCGCACTCAGCGGTAAGCGCAACACTTGTTCAGGAGAAGCTTGAAGGCCAAATCAAAAAGCAGGCCCCAATATACTCTGTATCCGAAGTTCTTAGTTTATCAAAGAAAAATTATACAGAATTGGAGAAGGTACTGTATGCTGTTTTGATGGCCTCCAGGAAGCTTCGGCATTATTTTCAAGCTTACAATATAATTGTTCCTTCTTCACAACCGTTTAAGGATATTATGAGAAATCGAGAAGCTACTAGAAGGATTGGAAAATGGGCTGCAGAGCTCAATGAATTTTGTATTGATTATGTGCATAGGTCTTCGATTCAATCCCAAGCGTTGGCAGACTTCATTGCTGACTGGACGCCAGGGGCTCAAGAGGAAGAAACGAATAAAGATGCCGAAGTATGGACAATGTTTTGCGATGGGTCTTGGGGAACCTTCGGAGCAGGAGCAGCTGCTATGTTGGTTTCACCTTCCAAAGTTAAAACTTGTTATGCGATAAGACTTGATTTCAGTTGCACAAACAATATTGCCGAGTATGAAGCTCTACTCTTGGGTCTTCGGTAGTTAAAGGCAATGGGAATCAGAAGGGCTATTCTTAAAACTGATTCCCAAGTTATTTCTGGTCATATTGACAAGAGCTACAAAGCAAGAGATCCGAAGCTTGAAAAATATTTAGATACAGTCCGAAGGATTGAGGCTTCCTTCGAAGGATTCTCTGTTAAAAATATTCCTCGTGGAGAAAATGAATATGCTGATCTATTAGCCAAGTCAGCAGCACAGGGGTTGCCCTTACCTTCGGAAGTATTTTTCGAAACAATAAAAGCACCTTCGGTCGAGCTTCTTGAAAGAGCAGTCCTCAACATATCCCCTGTCTATAGTGAAGATTGGAGAACTGAGATCATTTCTTTCCTTCAGGGTAATTTTCTTTCAGATGACGAAGCTTATAACAGGAGGATAGAAGCAAGAGCTCAACCATATGTCATAATAAAAGGGGAATTATACAAGCGGGGGGTCTGTTCCCCGTTACTCAAGTGTTTATCCAGAGCCGAAGGCATAGAATTGATGAAGGAAATACACGCAGGCCTGTGTGGATCTCACATTGGATCTAGGCCTTTGCTCGGAAAAGTTTTTCGTCAAGGATTTTATTGGCCAAAAGCAGCTTTGGATGCAGCGGATTTAGTTCAAAAGTGCGAAGGTTGTCAGAAATGTGCAAGAGATCAAAAACAACCTTCGTCTTTAACTCAATTAATACAACCCACTTGGCCGCTGCAAAGGTGGGGCCTTGATTTGCTAGGTCCATTACCACCAGCACAGGGGAACTTAAGATATGTTGTAGTGGCTGTGGAATATTTTTCTAAGTGGATTGAGGCAAAGCCTTTAGCCATAATAACTTCGGTTATTATTCAAAAGTTTTTCTGGCAAAATATTGTTTGTCGCTTCGGAGTGCCTAAGGCCATTACTGTGGATAATGGGACACAGTTTGATTCTGAAGCTTTCAGAGAATTTTGCGATCAAATTGGCACGAAGATCCATTTCGCATCAGTTCGACATCCAGAGTCAAATGGACTTGTTGAAAGAGCTAATGGGATCATAATGACAGGAATAATGAAGTTAATCTTCAATCAGCCTAGGGGAAAGTGGCCAGACAAATTAATCAAAGTGGTGTGGAGCCATAACACAACAATGTCAAGATCAACATGCTTTACGCCATTTAAACTATTGTTTGGTGACGAAGCAATAACCCCGGAAGAAGCCAAAACAGGATCAATAAGAACAGTAGCTTCGGCAGAAGGCGAAGATGAAGCTGATTATTCTGTGGAAAAAGATGCTATAGAAGGGATCAGGCTTCAAGCTGTGGAAAACATCAACAAATATCAAGCTGAAACAATAAAATGGCGTGACAGAAAGGTTAGGTTGAAGAACATTGAACCAGGACACTTGGTGCTTCGAAGAGTAGCCAACCCTGAGACAGTGGGCAAATTACAGCTGAAGTGGGAAGGACCTTTTTTGGTAGTGTCTTCGTCAAGACCCAGTTCCTACAGATTGTAGGATATGGACGGCAACAACATTCCTAGATCATGGAATGCGGATGAGCTTCGGCGATATTATGTTTAGCTTGATGTAATTTTTTCTATTCTTTTTTGTGGCACCATTTTCCTTTCCAAAGGGGGAGAAAGGTTTTTAATGGGGCCACAACATGTAATTTTTCTTTTCCTCATTTCAATTCTATAAGAGTGATATCCCCCAAAAAATGTAAATGTAAACGCAAAGGAAAAAGAAAAGAGCACAGGGAGAAGCTCAAAAGTCGTTCCTAAGGGAATGCAGAGCTTATAGCGAAAAATAAACGCTGATTCCGCTGAAAGTAAAAGGCGAAGAAGCTCCTAAGGGAGGCTTACAACGAAAAATAAACGTTGATTCCGCTGAAAGTAAAAGGCGAAGAAGCTCCTAAGGGAGGCTTACAGCGAAAAGTCAACGCTGATACACCGAAAAGTAAATGGTGGAGCCGAAAAGTAAACGGCAAAAAGATTTGAATCATTCCCAAGGGGATGAAGGGCTATGATTATGGTTTTTGAATATGTATTCCGATATTCATTTGCACGATACATTACATCATGTCATTTGCATTCATAAATATTCATTTAGACATATATAGAATCATCATCATCATACCACACAAAAAAGTCAGATGCTTCGGCAATGAGGAAAAACTTCGAAGAAAGAGGAAATTTTCATGCTTCGTTGTGTACGAAAAGAAGGGAAGGTGTTTTTCGCCTTCGGCTCAAAGGAGAAGTTTCGTCCACAGCAAAGCAGATTGTACACGGGTAAAGGAGACAAGATACATTGCAAGGTATGTACAAATTTACATAAGTTTTTTCCACAATTATATTACAAAAATCTCTCCAGAATTTTTTACAGGAAAGTCTATTATAGCAACTATTAAGCTTCAGGCCGTCATACTTCAGCTTCGTCATCCTGCACATATTAAAGAACAGAATAAGAAATGTGCAAATGCAAGGAGAAGGTAAAAGTAACAAATATAAGTTTCTCACTGGCTTAAGGTGGCTTCGAGCTTCGTCACCAGCCATTTTTTGCCCGCCATTTACCCAAATTTGGGTCATAAATCTATTTCCGATGCTTCGGGCTAAGCTTGGGATATCAACCAAATCTGCTGCTGACAAGCTGAAGTTTGGCCTATTCACAATCTTTCCGTGCGTACAGCCAGCCTTCAGAAAAGCGATAGCTGTGCCTCGAGAAGCTACCAGGGCGCAGAAGTCGGCATGCCCACCAATAACTTCGTCAAGAGCATCAACCTCACCTTCAATATGTTCCAAGGTGCTGGGCAGGTTTTCGGCTGAAGGTGAAAATTTTTCAGAACTGGCTCCGATAGAGTGAAATACGTCCTTCAGCCGCTGCACGCATCGGCTGCCGAAATTTAGGCATTTCTCTTGGAGATCCTTCAATGATTTTTGCAAATTTGAATTTTTCTCGACATCAGTCTTGAGACTTGCTTCAAGCTTCTCCTTTTCTTGCTCATATTTTTCTGACTTTTTGATTAATTCATTCTTTAAACTGTCATTTTCGGCTTGGACTTCAGCCAAGGAGCCTTCCATAGACTGAATAATAAAGTCTTTCTTTTCTAAGACACCTTCGTGTTCTTTAGCCATGATTTCAAGGTCTTGAATTGTGAAGCCTTTCGTCTTCAGAATAGCTTCATAATTTTCAACTTTTTCTTCTAAATCCTTGATGATAGCTTTATTCTTCTCATCTTCAAGATCTTGTTGCATTTTTAGCAATTTACTTAACAGTATACTCTGCCAAAACAACCTTCGTCAGAAAACGACACAAAAATAATAATAAAATAATAATATTTTTTACCTTAAAATTAGCATAGAGAAGGCTACCGGCGATATGTTGTCGCTGGTACCTGCAAAGGTCCGCTTCTATTTTCGGCAGGCCAACGCTTTTGGAGAAGGTTCTAACAACTTTAGCTTCGGTGCGATTCCGAAGGCATCTTAGCTTCCCTTCGTTGACCCCACCAAATAGCATAGACCCTGGTTTATATCCGCAGGATATGGCATATTTCTTCAGCTCTTCTTTTTCAGCACTTGTTAAATCTTGTCCAAGTAAATCTTGAAAGTTAAAATTTTCTTCCTCCAAAATGTCTTCAACCTACTCTTTTCCCTTTTCAGTAGTCGTGTTCACCGCAGCCACAGCAGCTTCTTCTTCAGCCATTTTCAGAAGAATATTGTCAATAACTTCCAGTGTGGTTTCCAGGTTTGAATCTTCAGTGGCCCCGGCTTCGGCTCCGGTAGCTTCGGCTCTGGTAGTTTTGGCGGCTTCGGCTCCGGTAGCTTCGGCTCCGGCAGTTGCAATTTCAGTGGTTTCAGCCCTGGTAGCTTCGGCTGCGGCGGCTTCGGCTTCGGCGGTCTCGGCAATAACAATTTTTGACGCCGATACCGGTGGCGGCGTCTGATGAATCACATCTGTCACTTGGATAATTCTGCGTTTTTTGGCTTTGCAGGACTTTCTGCTGCCGAAGCTTTTTTGTTCTTCTGAAAAAACTTTGTCAGTTCCGGTGCCAGCGGACTTAGCTTGACAGGCAAAGATTCAGTCATTACCTTCAGAATTTCTTCTACTTCGGAAGCAGAAGGTGTCGCAGGAACTTCCTCATCTCGGACCAATCTCTCTGGTTCTGGAGATGCAAGCTTTGGAGATGCAGGCTTTGGAGATGCAACTTTTCTTTTTCTTGGAGCAACTACCTTCGGTTCAAACTTTTCTTTCTTCTTTTTTGGTTGATCTTCGTCGTCTTTAATTAAAGTGCTAGCTACTCTTTTCCTTTTCTGCCCTTCAGCACCCTTGTGTAGCCGCTCGTAGTTAGGGTATTCAAAGCCTATAGCATCAAGCACTCTGTTTAGCCTTCATTTCGGCCGGGTGCCGAAGGCTGCTGTCATCAATTGATCCTCTTTTTTAGAATAATTCCCAAGAATTTCAGTACTCATTACTTCGATTATTTCGAGCCATTCTTGGCAGGGTGCTTTAAAATATTTCTTGAATTTATAGTGGTAGGGCAAGCGGACAAGCTCCCCCTCCTTCTTCTCTCTTTCGAGCTTCGGCATAGCCCATTCCTTCATAGTTGGAAATATCTTGAAAGCCAAAAATTCCTGCACTAAATCTCTAGTGCCAATGTGCTCTGCAATAATCCTGAATTCAGACAACGCGATTTGCGTTGGACCTTCTGGTGTCATACTGCATCGGGGTCTGGTCTCTCCGAAGATCAGTTCAAGCGGACTCTGTACCAGCTTCTCCTTGTCATCGTCAACTTTGACGTAGAACCATTCCGATTTCCAGCCTGCCGGCCACTTGCTTCGGTAGCTGATCACAGGAAATTTTGTATTTTTCCGATAGGCAAAATTATAACAACCAAAATTTTCATGTAACCCATCTTTTCTGGCTTTGGTTTGGTAATGTAGCTCATGCACCCGGCATAAACCTTCGGAAAACGGTTCCACCCCTGGCTTCGGAGAGCCCAAATATAAACACTAAGCCTAACAATAGCGTTAGGAGTTAGTTGATGAAGATAGATCCCAAACTTCTTTAGCACATCAACAATCATCCTATTCAAAGGAAATCTCAAACCAGCTTTGAGGAAACTCTTAAAAATCACTATTTCATCTTTCTGTGGCTTCAGGGTAGTCTCTTCTCCACCAAAGCGAATCAGCTTTTTCTCATCTTCGCTAAAGTAGCCCGACTTCACCATCTTAGGAAAATCAGCCTTAGAGATGGTTGACTTTCCGAAGTCCAGGTGGCTAGGCTTGCTTGGTACTGCGATACTGTGATCACCTTCAGAATCAGTCTCTTCAATATCTGCTTGTTCTGCTTCGGCAGCAGGGGTGTCTTCCGATGTCACCAACCCAGATCGCCTCATTGCTTCCGAGATGGGAATAGTTTCCACAGCTTCAGCTTCGTCTCCTTCGCGCTCAGCTCTAGAAGTAGAACGCACTCTGGCCATTTGATTTTGAATTTCTTGAAAATTGCTTGGAAATTAATAACCTTTCTTCCGAAGCTCTTCTTCTGACGAAGCAGACACTAAACTGGAGCTTTGTTTGAATGCGAAAGTCAAGCTTCGGCTATAGTTAAAATTTTTGGCAGCAAAACAGTGCAATAGCAATGAATGTTGTGGTAACTTCACACCTACCCGTCTGTTTATATAGTGCTGCAGGTAAGAAGGTGAATCGTCAGGATTTTTACACCAGGCAAATAGTTGCTCGCATCCGCTGCACGGTGGGCCGCAAAAACCAAAATAGTGAACCTGCATGGTGGGACCGCTACGCGCTCGAAAACTGTATCGTTTCTCGACAATGAGCTCAGGGAAGGTGTTTTTCGGACCTTCGGCTTCCTGAAGCCTAAGAGACTTTTTTCACGGATCAAGCTCGTTACGAAAAACGATCTAGCACCGCGAAGGGGCTACTGTTGGGACCATGCTTCATCGCCGAAGGTCCTGCGGAAAGGAAACAGCTTCGGCTGAAGCTGCTTGAACGTAATGACGAAGGTATCATTCATGAAGCTTCGGTATTACAGCATGTCCGAAGATGAGGGATCGAACCGACTTAGAGATAGAATGACCTTTTAGTCCATAAGTGTTTGAGTCAATGTTGTAAACTTTTATGAGGGGCATGATTGTAATTCCTCACAGGCTGTGTCCTATGCCTATAAATAGTGAACATTATTCCTTTACTGTTCACACATTCCTGTAATTGCGAACGCATCACTCGGGAATTATTGTCAAGGCAAAGGTATAAATGTACCTAAACGTTATATTGAAATATCTTAGATTCATATAATAAGATATGTGAATGATGTCATTTATTTCCAATATATTTATCTTTAATGTTTCACGTTTTACATTGCTTTGTATTATCTTTATAAGTTTAATTACGAAGGTGAAACCTTCGTAATATTATGCTCGTGACCTTCGTCCGAAGTTCATTAAACCCTTGTGGAAATAATGTTTCGACGGACGAAGGGCATTGATATTTAACATTTTATGTTGCCTTGTTCTTAATTCATAGCATTTGAGAACAAGTCCCCAACACCACACCATGCTCATCTTGCTTGTTGCGGAATACCCACTTGGTTCCTACAACATTTTGGTTAGGACGTGGAACTAAATGTCATACCTCATTTCTCGTGAAGTTGTTGAGCTCCTCTTGCATTGCCAACACCCAATCCGAATCTATTAGTGCATCCTCTACCCTGTATGACTCAATAGAGGAGACAAAAGAGTAATGTTCACAAAAATGAGCGACTCAGGATTGAGTGGTTACCCCCTTACGAATATCGCCGAGAATGGAGTTCACGGGGTGATCTCTTTGAATCGCCTAGTGGACTCTTGGGTGAGGCGGTCTTTGACCCTGTATTTCTTGCTCATCTTCTTTGTCTTCATCTCCCCCTTGACCATTGTCCTCCTCTTGAGGTGGCTCATCCTCTTGATCTTCGTCAATATCATCTTGAGCCTGTTCCTCGTCTTGAGTTGGTGGAGATGCTTGATTTGAAGTTGATGGTTGATCTTGAGCTTGTGTGGGCTCTTCGGATTCCTTAGGACACACCTCCCCAATGGACATGTTCCTTAGTGTGACACATGGAGCCTCTTCATTATCTGCTCATCAAGATCAACTTGCTCCACTTGGGAGCCATTAGTCTCATCAAATTAAACACAATGTCACAAGAAACCTCAACTAATCCAGTGGATTTGTTGAAGACTCTATATGCCCTTGTGTTTGAGTCATAACCAAGTAAAAAGCCTTCTATAGCATTAGGAGCAAAATTTGATTTTCTACCTCTTTAAACAAGAATAAAACATTTGCTACCAAAGACTCTAAAATATGAAACATTGGGCTTTTTACCGGTGAGGAGTTCATAAGATGTCTTCTTGAGGATTCGATGAAGGTAGAGCCGATTGATGGAGTAGCAGACGGTGTTAATCGCCTCAGCCCAAAACTAGTCCGAAGTCTTGTACTCATCAAGCATGGTCCTCGCCATGTCCAGTAGAGTTCTATTCTTCCTCTCCACTACACCATTTTGTTGAGGTGTGTAGGGAGAAGAGAACTCATGCTTGATGCCCTCCTCCTCAAGAAAGCCTTCAATTTGAGAGTTCTTGAACTCTATCCCATTATCGCTTCTTATCTTCTTGATTCTCAATCCGAACTCATTTTGAGCCCGTCTCAAGAATCCCTTTAAAGTTTCTTGGGTTTGAGATTTTTCCTGCAAAAAGAATACCCAAGTGAAGCGAGAATAGTCATCCACAATAACTAGACAGTACTTACTCCCGCCGATGCTTATGTAAGCGATCAGGCCGAATAGGTCCATGTGGAGTAGTTCTAGTGGCCTGCCCGTTGTCATGATGTTTTTGTGTGGATGATGGGTACCAACTTGATTTCCTGCTTGACATGCGCTACAAACCCTGTCTTTCTCAAAATGAACATTGGTTAGTCCCAAAATGTGCTATCCCTTTAGAAGCTTGTGAAGATTCTTCATTCCAACATGAGCTAGTCGGCGATGCCAGAGCCAACCATATTAGTCTTAGCAATTAAGCAAGTATCGAGTTCAGCCCTATTAAAATCAACTAAGTATAGCTGACCCTATAATACTCCCTTAAATGCAACTGAATCATCACTTGTTCTAAAGACAGTAACACCTACATCCGTAAAAAGACATTTGTACCCCATTTTACATAATTGAGAAATTGAAAGCAAATTGTAATCTAAAGAATCTACAAAAAATACATTGGAAATGGAATGGTCAGGTGATATAGGAATTTTACCAAGTCCTTTGACCAAACCTTGATTTCCATCCCCGAATGTGATAGCTCTTTGGGGATCTTCGTTTTTCTCATAGGAGGAGAACATCCTTTTCTCCCCTGTCATGTGGTTTGTGCACCCGCTATCAATAATCCAACTTGAGCCCCCGGATGCATAAACCTACAAAATAATTTAGGCCTTGTTCTTAGGTACCCAAACAGTCTTGGGTCCTTTCACATTAGAAACAAGCACCTTGGGTACCCAAACACAAGTCTTAGACCCCTTGTGTTTGCCACCAACATATTTGGCAACTACTTTGCCTGATTTGTTAGTAAGCACATATGAAGCATCAAAAGTCTTAAATGAAACATTGGGTTCATTTGATGCAGTAGGAGTTTTCCTTTTAGGAAATTTAACATGAGTTGATTGGCTAGAGCTAGAAGCCTCATTTTTATACATAAAAGCATGATGTGAAATATTATGAGGTTTCCTAGCATGAATTCTCTTAATCTTGTGCTCAGGATAACCAGCAGGATATAAAATATAGCCCTTGTTATCCTGAGGCATGGAAGCCTTGCCCTTAACAAAATTAGATAATCTTTTAGGGGCATTAAGTTTGACATTGCTTCCTTGTTGGAAGCCAATGCCATCCTTAATGCCAGGGCGTCTCCCACTATAGAGCATGCTTCTAGCAAATTTAAAATTTTCATTTTCTATCTCATGCTCATCAATTTTAGCAGTTAGTTGAGTTATGTGATCATTTTGTTGTTTAATTAAAGCAAGGTGATCATGGATAGCATCAACATTTACATCTCTACATCTAGTACAAATAGAGACATGACTAACAATAGATGTAGAGGGTTTGCAAGCATTTAATTATTTAGCCTTAGAAATTAATATTGCATTCTCAGTTTTAAGGCTAGAAATTGATTAATTTAATTTATCAATCTTAGCAAATAAACTAGCATTTTCATTTCTAAGATTGTCAATTGAATCATGGCAAACTTTTGATTTCTCAACCTTAGCAATTAAACTAGTGTTCTCATCTCTAAGGTTGGAAATGGTGTCATGGCAAATGCTAAGCTCTTTAGTCAAGTTTTCATTTTTCTCTACTTCCTGAGCATAAGCATTCTTTACCTTAACATGTTTTTATTTTCCTTAATAAGGAATTCCTCTTGGCTATCCAAGAGTTCATCCTTCTCGTGAATAGCACCTATCAATTCATTTTGTTTTTCCTTTTGTTGCATGTTAAGGTTGGCAAAAAGACTAAGCAAATCATCCTCATCTTCACTAGAGCTACCCTCATCACTAGATGTTGTATACTTAGTGGAGGCTCTAGATTTTACCTTCTTCCTTTTGTTGTCTTTTGCCATGAGGCACTTGTGGTCGACGTTGGGGAAGAGGAGTCCCTTGTTGATGGCGATGTTGGCGGCATCCTTGTCGGAGGAGGAGTCGGTGGAGCTCTCGTCGGAGTCCCATTCCCGACATACGTGGGCATCGCCGCCCATCTTCTTGTAGTACTTCTTTTCCTTCCTCTTTCCCTTCTTGTCGTTGTCCCTGTCACTATCACTAGACATAGGGCATTTAGCGATAAAATGACCGGGCTTACCACATTTGTAGCAAACCTTCTTGGAGCGGAGTTTGTAATCCTCCCCCCTCCTTTGCTTGAGGATTTGGTGGAAGCTCTTGATGATGAGCGTCATTTCCTCGTTGTCGAGCTTGGAGGCGTCGATGGGGAGCCTACTTGATGTAGTCTCTTCTTTCTTTTCTTCCGTCGCTTTGAATGCGACTGGTTGCACCTCGGGTGTGGAGGTGGCGCCTTGCTCGACGATTTGTTTGGAGGCTTTGATCATCAACTCAAAGCTCATAAACTTTTCTATCACTTCCTCGGGAGACATTAGCTTATATCTAGGATCACCACATATTAATTGAACTTGTGTAGGATTGCGAAAAACAAGTGATCTTAGAATAACCTTGACCATTTCATGGTCATCCCATTTGGTGCTCCCGAGGTTGTGCACTTGGTTGACCAAGGTCTTGAGCCGGTTGTACATGGATTGTGGCTCCTCTCCTTGGTTGAGGATGAATCGACCGAGCTCCCCGTCGATCGTCTCCCGTTTGGTGATCTTTGTCACCTCATCCCCTTCGTGCACCATTTTGAGGACGTCCCAAATTTCTTTGGCCGTCTTTAACCCTTGTACCTTATTATACTCCTCTTGACACAAGGAGGCGAGGAGTATAGTTGTGGCTTAGGAGTCAAGGAGTTAAAGTGCCGAATTCGGTCTGGCTCGTCCGAATCGTAGTCCTTGTCCCCTACCTTTGGTACCTGCGCTCCATACTCAACAATATCCCATATGCTTTTGTGGAGTGAGGTAAGGTGATGCCTTATTTTATCACTCCACATACAATAATCCTTACCATCAAAGAATGGTGGTTTGCCTAGGGGAACGGAAAGTAATGGAGTGCGTTTGGTAATGCTAGGATAGCGGAGGGGCATCTTACTATACTTCTTGCGCTCATGGCGCTTAGAAGTGATGGACGTCGATTCGGAGCCGGAGGTGGAGGGTGACGAAGAGTTGGTCTCATAGTAGACCACTTTCTTCATCTTCTTCTTCTTGTCACCTTTTCGTTGTGACTTGATGGAGGAAGAGGATTCCTCCTTGTGCTTGTGGCTGGACTCCCTCGAATGGGTTCTCCCCGAGCTTGCCGCCACCGGTCACGATCTCCCTCTTGGCGTGATCTCCCGACATCACTTCGAGTGGTTAGACTCTAATGAAGCACCGGGCTTTGATACCAATTTAAAGTCGCCTAGAGGGGGGGTGGATAGGCGGAAACTGAAATTTATAAACTTAAAGCACAACTACAAGCCGAGGTTACCGTTAGAGATAAATCCGAGTCCGAAAGAGAGGGCGAAAACAAATCAACCAAGAAATAAGGCGGATGACACGATGATTTGTTTTACCGAAGTTTGGTTCTTGAGAACCTAGTTCCCATTGAGGTGGTCATAAAGATCGGGTCTCTTTCAACCCTTTCCCTCTCTCAAACGGTCACTTAGACCGAGTGAGCTTTCTCCTTAATCAAACGGGTCACTTAGACCCCTACAACGACCACCACAACTTGGTGTCTCTTGCTTTGATTACAAGTGTCTTGAGAATAAGAATGGGAAGAGAAGAAAGCATGATTGCAAAAGCCAAGCTACAAGAGCGACAAATAACACATGGATCACTCTCTCTCTCTCAAGTTACTAATCACTAATGATCACTTGTCTCAATTGTGGAACTTAGAGAGATTGGAAGCTTTGATTGTGTCTTGGAATGGATTGCTAGCTTTTGTAATGAATGTGGAAGATTGGAATGCTTGGGTCGAGTGAATGGAGGTGGTTGGGGTTGTATTTATAGCCCTCAACCACTTCCTAGCCGTTGCTCCTTTTCTGTCGACCGTGGATAGTCCACGCCCCTGGTCCGGACGGTCCGCTCTGCACATCAACGGCTGAAATCGCAACAGTCAGTAGTAACGGCTATATCAATGGCTATATAGCATTTAAAGCGTCGCCAGATGTCAGATAAAGGTAGTCGCAGACGGTCCGGTCGTGCACCCCGGACGGTCCGCGAGGATGCTATAATTCATTTTACCGAACCCGTCACCTTTGGGTTTTTTGGTTCTTCACCGACCGGACGGTCCGCGCTTGGTCTCGGACGGTGCTTGCTTTTCCATCGGACGGTCCGTAGTGTAGACTTGTGTTTTTGCATTGGTTCTGTCCGAGGCTCACCCTAGTGTCGCGGACGGTCCGCCGCTAGGGCCCGAACGGTCCGCGCTTAGGTGAATTTCCAAAAAGCTTCTCCTGTCCAGAATAATCTACGGTATTCCGGACAGTCGACTTTTAGAATAGTTGTAGATGAACTTATGCACCTGTGGAATGATCAACTAGAAAACTGGTTAGTACACAAGGTTTGTGATGGTCGTCAAACACCAAAATCGATTATAGGAAATATTGAGACTATTACCCTTTCAGTGATGAGTTGAGCAAAATGAGCATGGAAGTAGTTCCTCCAGGCACACTTATTTACATCTCTGTGGAACCAACCTTACAAGAACAGATTATCATGACACAACTTAGTGATGAAGGAGTTCAAATCATCAAGGAAATGCTCACCAAAAAGGTGTAGAAGTATAAGTGCTTTCGCAAGGATAGCTAGGGCATAGTATGGTTCGAAGACCGACTTGTTGTTCCCAAGGACCCGAAACTTAGGAAGAAAATTTTGTACGAGGCTCATCTCTGCAAATTTTCCATGCACCCAGGAAGCAATAAGATGTACCATATCCTCAGATATCTGTACTGGTGGACTAGGATGAAGAGGGAGATTTCTAAATACGTGTTCGAGTGTGACACATGCTAAAGAATCAAAGCAAGTCAACTAAAGGCAGCAGGCGCCTTGCAACCACTCCCTATGCCCTCTTGGAAGTGGGATGATATCAGCATGTACTTTATTGTACGATTCCATATGGGTCATTGTGGATAGACAAACCAAGACAACTCACTTTATATCGGTGCACACAACCCACAAGGCATATAAATATGCAGAATTATACATCGACCGAATAGTGTGTTTACATGGAATACCTTGAACAATTATCTCGAATCGAGGAGCTCAATTTGTAGCTCGATTTTGGGAGTAGCTACAAGACTCATTGGGCACAAAGCAAACTGTCCCCAAACAGATGGGCAGACAGAAAGAGTGAATCAAATCATAGAGGACATGCTAAGAGCTTCTGTAATGCAATATGGCAAGAATTGGGACAAGTGTCTTTCACTAGCAGAATTCTCCTATAATAACAGTTACCAAGCTAGTTTGAAAATGGCACCCGTTGAAGCCTTGTACGGAAGAAGGTGTCGAACACCTCTTATCTGGTCACAAGCAGGAGAAAGAGAAATCTTTGGACCCGAGTTGGTTACCAAAGCCGAAGAAAAGGTCAGAATAATTAAAAAGAATTTAGAAGATGCTCAAGTCAGGCAGAAGAGCTATCACAATAAGAGAATAAAGCCTTTATAGTTCGAAGTAGGGAATCATGTGTATCTTAAGGTCTCACCCACTAAAGGTGTGCAAAGATTTGGGATCAAAAGCAAGCTAGCCCCACGTTATATTGGACCTTATGAGATTATAGAAGCGTGTGGACCAGTAGCATATAAGCTTAAGCTACCACCTAAGATGTCTGCAATACACGATGTTTTCCACGTGTCTCAATTGAAGAAATGTGTTCAAGTACTGACAGAAGTTCTGATTGAACCAGAGATGGAGATCGAACTAGACCTATCATACAAAGAGCACCCTGTCAAAATCTTGGACCATAAGGATAGATCCACTCGCAAGAAGGCAATTAAAATGTATGAAGTCCAATGCAGTAATCATACGGAACACGAAGCCACCGTGGAAACCGAGGATTATTTGATTAAGAACTACCTCGAGTTGCTACCTAAGTGTGTTGGTATGTAAACCATACCCCTACTTACTCTATTCCAATCTTGAGGACAAGAT
The DNA here is from genome assembly GCF_902167145.1 of Zea mays. NCBI lineage: Eukaryota > Viridiplantae > Streptophyta > Magnoliopsida > Poales > Poaceae > Zea > Zea mays. The sequence goes on along the minus strand of NC_050100.1, from coordinate 130,874,589 downwards.
TCTTTTTAGGGGGTAGGCTATAACACCTCAGGTGTTAAAGGGTTTTACTCAACCCACTCACAAAACCCATTATCACATGCAAGTAGCTTTCGACTAAAGGCACCTCACTCATGGATTAAGGCCATAATTAGGTGTTGATCATCCTAGAAGACCCAACTTGTGTTGGAACCGCCTAGATTATTCCAGCTTAAGTGTCCAAGTCTCTCCTTAGAGGCAACGACACACTTAAATTGGAATAAATTGTTAGTCCGTCAGATCTAGTCTGATAAAACCACTTAACAAGGATTGAATACCACTTCACTTGCTCACTCAAAGGAAGTAAACCATAGAATAAAGCACAATACCATAATTTAATGAGTACTTAAGAGTTATCACATCATCGAATTTTTAAATGAAGTAAACCATATACTTTAATGCAGCGGAAATAACTAACAAAGATAACCGAGTAACATGGCGAAGCCTGGCCACGCTACTCCTACAGGTCCTCTCCTGTAAAGGCAACATCCCACTCGACTGTCCATCCCAGTGGTAGGGAGGAAGGCCAAGTCACACAAGCAACCAACTCATCCAAGGAAAAACCTGTAAAATTATGCCACAATCAAGGCTGAGTATACTAATACTCAGCTAGACTTACCTAGTGTTAAGGGGTTTGGTTGCCAAAAGCACTACCTGAGTTCTATGCCAACTTTTAACTTTTCAAGTTCTAGGATATTCCTTAATCTAGGTGAGCTCCTAGCTACCAATACATGGCACCAATCATTATGTCAATCAACATTTTTTGCCAGTAACCTCATTTCCACTTATTACTCAATGCAGTACAATGGATCAACTAGTTGTCACACCCGGATTTAAGGGATAAAGCCGGGTGCGTCTCATATGTGCGCCAAGGAAGAACAACACATATAATAACAGAGTGCATAGAGATAAATGTCATAAATATCATAAATATACTTACTACATAGCGGAAGTCTTAAAAATAAACGATAAATATAAAACAAACTAAATATCATTTCCCTCGTGCCACAAAGCTGACTGAGAGACGCCACCTAGATCAAGACGAAAGCTTCAGTGTTGGGCGGCTCCTCTTCGACCACCTGTTCTTCTCCTGTGGGGGGTGAGGCAGCAAGGGTGAGCTCACACATGTTCATCACTCAACTAGTTGTGGGGAATAATGTGCATGAACTCACCAAAGGTGGGAGTTCATGTGAAGTGTAAGGCTGATCAATAAAATAAAGGTTGAAGATGAGCATTGCTTTTATAAGTTGGTCAAAATTTTATTAGCAATTACTAAGTGTAAGTGAATACCAAACCATAGTATTAGTAAATAAAAATAATAATAAATCTCAATGCAATGAAATGAAAAATTGAATTTAAATCCATAAATTAATCATGTGAGTGTCCGAGATGCTCATGACCATGAGCACAACTAGTATACCAGTTTTACACTCTACAGAGCTTGCACATCTTTACCCACAGTCGTGTTACCCATTTGCCACGGGTATGATCGGACCCCATACACCTCTACCAAGGAAGCGAGGCAGGGTACCACTACGAGGCCTTTACAAAGTTCCACTAGCTTCAGAAAACCCGCTACAGTTTATAGGAAGCTCCAGTGCAGGGATCCCTCGCCTAACAGCCATTGCAGCAAAATCAACCCAAGGACCTCCGTACAGTGACCACTCCCCTACTGCCCTTGCCCCTATCGGGTAAGGTAGTCATCCACTAGCTTTCCTAGTTAATCAGCCAAGGACGTCCCATACTGTAACGCCCCGAATTTTGAGTTGAATTTTTTTTCATCACTCGCCAAATTCGGGCATTTCCCTTTCCTTTTTCCTTTTCCCCTTGCTAAGCCTTGATCTTTTCAAAAGTTATAGCGAGATTCGGCTTGAGATCTCGTGTAAAGCAAAACCCTAAAATACTTTATTTTGTGTGCTGCACCATGCCGAACCATGCATTTATTTTGATTAATTGAAATTGTGAAAGCATTCATCTAGAAAATGGGTTTTAGAAAAAGGAAAACCTTTTTCTTTTCCTCTTCCCCCTCTCCTCCCTTTTTGGCCCAGCCGCCCCCCTCGCGCGGCCCAGCTGGCCAGCCGGCCCAGCCGGCCTTTCTCCCCCCCTTCTGTCCCCTTTCCCCGCTGTGGGCCTCGCGGCGGCCCAGCTGGCCTTGCGGCCCAGCGCGGCCCAGCCGGCCCCCCTACTCCCCACGCCGCGCCCTCGGCACGGCGATTGGAAACCGCCCCTGCCCCCCCTGCGGGTCCCACCCGTCAGGCTCTCCCCCTCCCCAAACCCCTCTCTCTCCTCCCCTGCCCGACCCACCCCGCTCCCCTGCCCCGCTCGTCGAACCGCCGCCGCCGGTGCTCGCCCTCGCGCCGTAAGCCCCTCCCCCCTCCTCTCTCCTCTCCCCTCCCCCCTCCTTCCCCAGCGCTCGCCGGCGCCCTCCCAGTGGCGCGGTCGCGCCGGCTCGCGGCGTTCCAGCGCGGCCCTGCCCGCCCGCGGCGTCCCGGCGTGGCTCCGCTTGCTCGCGGCATTCCGGCGCGGCCCCACCCCGCCCTCGGCGCTCGCCGACCCCGCCCGCCCCCGGCAGCCCGCCCCGCCCGACGCGCCTCCCCCTCGCGCGCCCGTGCGCCCCGTCCGTCCATGGTGCGGCGCGGCTCCGGCTCGCCGGCGCGCGGCCGTGGCCCGGTGCCCCTTGGCGCTGCCCCCCCCGGCGCGCTCCCCTTCCCCCGCCCGGCGCGGCGCCCTCCCCGCGCGGCTCGCCCGGCCGTGGCTCGGCCCGGTTCGCCGGCCATGGCGGCTCGGCCCCGCCCGCCTTGGCGTGCCCCGCCCCTGCCCGGCGCGGCCTTGAGCTCGGCCAGCGCGCGGCACCGCGCGGTCGGCCTCGGCATGGCCCCGTTGTCGCCCGCGGCGCGCAACGCAGCGCGTGCGCAGCTCGGCCCCAGCGTGTGCGTGACCCGTTCGCGACGCGTCAGCGCGGCCGTGCGTGTGGGTGCTCGCGTGGTGCGCACAGTGCTTTGGCACGGCTCGCCATGCCCTTGACGCGCTTGTCTACCGCCTAGACGTGCCCGTCTACCCCTGCCCCCCCCCCCCCCGTGTGTATTCCTTGCATAGTGATCGCGTTATTTAATTAATGAATGGAAACTCAAGTTGGAAATTGGTTACGTTAGGTAATTCATGTAGTTAATCATCCACCTTATTTAATGTTGACCAACTGAAAATGGTTATGATTCTATTAGTGCATGTGACTAATCCTTTTTGTTAGAGCTAAGTGGAACTAGAGCACATAACGATTAGTTATGCGTCTACCCGTAATACGCCTCGAGTATAAACTTTAACCCCTGCGAGACCTTCCCCCTGTCTCTTTCTAACCATGGCCAATGCAATATCGTATGTCATACTTTATGCATATTTAATCTATTTGTTCTCTTGTATGGTGTACTGTTTGTTTCCTAATTCGAATGGATGGATGTATGTATGTTTACGCTCGCATAGAGAACGATCCGGTTGAGGATTCCGAAGAACTCGCAGGAGAAGCCCATGAGCAGCAGTCAGTTGGTGGAGGCAAGTGTCCCTTGACCTATCTCTGTCCTATACATACTTTAATTCACCTCCCGCATTACACATTTATACCTAAGGATTGACTAGCTTTTTGTTATCCTTGTCCTGGTTTACTTATCTGGGTTGGATTATTATTGTTTAGCTTTATGCTATTGCTCAACTCTAATCAATGAACATGATGAGATTTACCAATGATACGCTATTTTCCCTCTTCTTATTATGATGTTATACTTGTGGCCTTCAAGGGGGCTCGAGCGGTTTCTCGAGTGCCTCTCCGTAAGGACCTGTTCGTTGGATGACCGCCCGGGAAAAGCAGTGCAACCATGAGGGTGGAATTGGGTGCCCTTAGCTGAATAATTAGAGGATCCGGGGTGTAGTTCGCTTAGCCGTCGTGCCGTCAATGGGGCTCGGTGTATGCGGCTCGCTCTGCCAAGCTTGGGTTCGCCCCCTTGGGGAGGAGTGCGGTGCATTTAGGAAACCTAACGGGCGGCTACAGCCCTGGGGAATCTTTGTAAAGGCTACGTAGTGAGACCCTGCCTACTCACCTTGGGAGTGTTCAAGGGTCCGTACAACCTGAGGCAAAAAGGGAATCACGGCTCATGGGTAAAGTGTACAACCTCTGTAGAGTGTTAGAAAACTGATATATCAGCCGTGCTCGCGGTTATGAGCGGCCAAGGGAGCTCCAGTGATTAGTGGTACTTGATCAGAGATGTTCGGTTTGCAGGTGGCAATGAAATTGATGGTTCTTGGTATTGGCTATGGTGATGGTAAGTGGTACTCTTTTCGTTTGGAAAGGGTACTTTAGGTTAATAACTTGGGTTAATGCTAAAACCTGGCTTTCTACTAGTAATAATAATCTGACCAACTAAAAGCAACTGCTTGACTTACCCCCACATAGAGCTAGTCCACTACAGCCAAACATGATACTTGCTGAGTATGTTGATGTGTACTCACCCTTGCTCTACACACCAAACCCCCCCATCCCCAGGTTGTCAGCATTGCAACCACTGCTCAGGAGAAGATGAAGCTGTGGAAGGAGACTTCTAGGAGTTCCAAGACTTAGACGAGTTTTAGGCGTGGGTTAGCGGCAACCCCAAGTCGGCTGCCTATGAAGGCCGCGTTTATCTACGTTTCTTTTCCGCACTTTGATTATTGTAAGGACTATGTGGATGTCTCAGACATATGATGTAATCGACTATTATTTCCCTTTTTAATACTATTTGAGCACTGTGTGATGATGTCCATGATATGTAACTGCTGTGTACGTGAATTGCTGATCCTGGCACATACATGGTTCGCATTCGGTTTGCCTTCTAAAACCGGGTGTGACATAGGTGGTATCAATGTCGTGCTGACTGTAGGACCGCTAACCTAGAGTAGAATGGTCGTTCTAAGGATTATGGACCTCTGTCCCTGCCTTGACTTTGATATCCCTTCAAAAGTTGGTCATATCGACCAAAACTATGTTCTACTATATATTATACCTTGCTGAATATTGTGTTTTATTCTAATCCTTCATTTATTTATGGTTCATTACTTGCTGGTCATACTAGTTCTGTTCTCACTCTTTTGCTTGTGGTGTTTTTTGTAGATGGCTCGTCTTAGACACACCGCACGGAAGTCTGTCATCCCCTTCTTACCTTCCCGTCTCGTGGAGCGTCCGCTTCGCCGTCCCGTGGCCGGTTAGTCCAACCACTTGGAGAGGCTGCACCACCGCCCGCATGAGGAGCAGGAACGTCGACGACAGGAGCAGCAGGGCTCTTCTTTCACGCTCCAGCAGGAGATAGAGTCTGTGAGGAGCTGCTCCCCCGTGCTTCCTCTGGAGGCGCCCCCTGCACCACCACTGGACGCCCCAGCCCCTGGAGTAGCTGCTGGAGGAGACCTAGACGACGGAGGTGGCGATGACAGCTCGAGCCACGACACCGACTTTTCTGCTAGCTAGGAGCCAGAAGGATGGGTTGCTCGACACATCACTCGTGACGCTGCTCGCGGGTGTCACTTCCACGATGCGCTCGACACCCTGCTACATCGGGCACTTGACCGGCATACTTGGTCTATCGAGTATCGCTGTGTGGTCTACCAGCATAGTCGCGGGGTCTACCCGGACCGCTGGGAGGCGACCTGCTTGGTGTGCCGTTCGGAGAACAGTCTCCAGGGTGCGGAGGTCTGCTCAGAGCACTATTCCATCTCTGAGCGGGACTCAGCTGAGGCGACCATGCAAGATGCCGCACGGCGTGAGCTTTCGCACTACTGCTTAGTGCTCGGCGGGAGCCGACGGTCTCAATCTGAAGTATTACCCCCGCCGTCCATCTGGCAGCACAGGAGGCGTGATTGTTTCACCTGTTGGTGAGGACAATCCTAGGTTGAGAAGCACAGTCAACCTAGCCGCTATGCTAAACACAGAGTTGGACCATGCATTAGACGAGCTGAGTAGGGCTCGTGCTGAGATCGCCCAGCTGCGGGCTGAGCGCGAGGAACGTCGTCACTTGGATGATGGTTCCCCCACTCCCGTCGGGACTCAGCACCCGTACCGCTCACCTCGGCGTGGACACCAGTCTTATGGCAATCCCGACTGCAAGACCAAGATAGACTTAGAACCATAGATCGTCAGAGTCGGATCTTGTAATTAATACAAAAATATATACATAGAAGCTATAGTCCTAGCATTAGTCTCGCTCTTAGTTGGTCTTAGTTAGACAGGGCAGTTTGCTATATCCTGTGCATTTATGTTTGTCATGATGAACTATGTTTGATTTGGATCTTTGTAATGACTGTCACTAGTGTGTGGGTATCCCCTGCATTTTGGTTTACCTGTTATGTTAATGGAGTTAGTTATCTAGTTGGGAAGCCTTTTACTCCACTTTCCTCTTTATCTGAGAAGCTGTGTTGGTCTGTGTTGGAGATCAGTGAAGATGCTCATCTGTTCAGTGTTGTGGAGAATTCTATACTCTTTTCTTATGCTGCAAGATTTGCAAGATCAGTTCTGATGTGTGGTTTCATTCTGCAGATGTCAGAAAACAGGCGCTGAGGAGGAAGGCGTGCTCAGCAGGAGCAAGCCGCTCAGCAGGAGGAGGTACCTCAGCAACTGCTGCCCCCGCCCCCGATGTCCATCGAGCAGATGTTCCTGATGCAGACTCAGGCAGTTCAAGCCATCGGTCAGACTCTGGCCGCCATTCAGCAGCAGCAGCAGCCACCACCTCAGCCTCAGATGCCTCAGATGCTCAGAGACAAGCTTGTTGAATTCATGAGAGGTCATCCTCCAATGTTTGCTCATTCTTCCGACCCCATGGATGCTGAAGACTGGCTGCGCACTGTGGAGCGAGAGTTGCATACCGCTCAGTGGAAATGTGATGAAATCGGTATGGATTTCATAGTTGGATTGCCTCGCACTAGAGCCGGCTACGATTCCATTTGGGTAGTAGTGGACCGCTTAACCAAGTCTGCCCACTTCATACCTGTCAAGACCAACTAAAGCAGTGCAGTATTGGTAGAATTGTACATGTCTCAGATCGTTTGTCTTCACGGTGTGCCAAAGAAGATAGTGTCAGATAGAGGAACGCAGTTCACCTCTCATTTCTGGTAGCAGTTGCTTGAAGCCTTGGGTACACATCTGAATTTCAGTTCCGCCTATCATCCGCAGACACACAGCCAGACTGAAAGAACTAATCAAATCCTTGAAGACATGTTGAGAGCCTGTGCGTTACAAGATCAGTCCGGTTGGGACAAGAGATTGCCTTATGCAGAGTTCTCCTATAACAACAGTTACCAGGCCAGCTTGAAGATGTCCCCATTTCATGCGCTTTATGGAAGGAGTTCTAGAACTCCGTTGCAATGGGATCAGCCTAGAGAAAAGCAAGTGTTCGGGCCAGACATTCTGCTTGAAGCTAAAGAGAACATCAAGATGGTTCGAGAGAATCTGAAGATAGCGCAATCAAGGCAGCGAAGCTATGAAGATACAAGAAGAAGAGAGCTGAGTTTCGAAGTTGGAGACTTCATCTATCTGAAAGTGTCACCGATCAGAGGAGTAAGAAGATTCAGGGTCAAAGGCAAGCTAGCACCCCGCTACATTGGTCCGTATCAGATTCTCACAAGGCGTGGAGAAGTGGCCTATCAACTCAGTCTGCCAGAGAATTTGTCCGCAGTGCATAATGTCTTTCATGTGTCTCAGTTGAAGAAGTGTCTGCGTGTGCCAGAAAAGCAGTTGCCAGTTGAAGGTCTTGAAGTCCAGGAGGACTTGACCTACGTTGAGAAGCCAACGCAAATCCTTGAGACCGCAGACAGAGTCACCCGAAGGAAGACCATCAGAATGTGCAAAGTCAGATGGAATCACCACTCTGAGGAAGAAGCAACCTGGGAGCGTGAAGATGATCTGATGGCCAAGTACCCTGAGCTCTTTGCTAGCCAGCCTTGAATCTCGAGGGCGAGATTCTTTTAAGGGGGATAGGTTTGTAACGCCCCGAATTTTGAGTTGAATTTTTCTTTTCATCACTCGCCAAATTCGGGCGTTACCCTTTCCTTTTTCCTTTTTCCTTTTCCCCTTGCTAAGCCTTGATCTTTTCCAAAGTTATAGCGGGATTCGGCTTGAGATCTCGAGTAAAGCAAAACCCTAAAATACTTTATTTTGTGTGCTGCACCATGCCGAACCATGCATTTATTTTGATTAATTGAAATTGTGAAAGCATTCATCTAGAAAATGGGTTTTAGAAAAAGGAAAACCTTTTTCTTTTCCTCTTCCCCCCTCTCCTCCCTTTTTGGCCCAGCCGCCCCCTCGCGCGGCCCAGCTGGCCAGCCGGCCCAACCGGCCTTTCTCGCCCCTCTCTCCCCTTTCCCTGTTGTGGGCCTCGCGGCGGCCCAGCCACCCCCCACTCCCCACGCCGCGACCTCGGCACGGCAGTTGGAAACCGCCCTCGCCCCCCTGTCTCCCACCCGTCAGGCTTTCCCCCTCCCCAAACCCCTCTCTCTCCTCCCCTGCCCCGCTCACTGAACCGCTGCCGCCGGTGCTCGCCCCCGCGCGGTAAGCCCCTCCCCCCTCCTCTCTCCTCTACCCTCCCCCCTCCTTCCCCAGCGCTCGCCGGCGCCCTCCCCGTGGCGCGGTCGCGCCCGCCCGCGGCGTTCCAGCGCGGCCCCGCCCGCCCGCGGCGTCCCGGCGCAGCTCCGCTCGCCCGCGGCGTTCCGGAGCGGCCCCACCCCGCCCTCGGCGCTCGCCGGCCCCGCCCGCCCCCGGCAGCCTGCCCCGCCCGACGCGCCTCCCCCTCGCGCGCTCGTGCGCCCCGTCCGGCCATGGCGCGGCGCGGCTCCGGCTCGTCGGCGCGCGGCCGTGGCCCAGCCATGGCGCCCCGGCCCGGTGCCCCTCGGCGCTGCCCCCCGGCGCGCTCGCCTTCCCCCGCCCGGCGCGGCGCCCTCCCCGCGTGGCTCGCCCGGCCGTGGCCCGGCCCAGTTCGCCGGCCATGGCGGCTCGGCCCCGCTTGCCTTGGCGTGCCCCGCCCCTGCTCGGCGCGACCGCGGCGTGCTGGCCCGGCGCGGCCTTGAGCTCGGCCCGGCGTGACCATGGCGCGCGGCCTTGAGCTCGGCCAGCGCGTGGCCCCGTGCGGTCGGCCTTGGCATGGCCCCGTTGTCGCCCGCGGCGCGCAACGCTGCGCGTGCGCAGCTCGGCTCCAGCGTGTGCGCGACCCGTTCGCGACGCGTCAGCGCGGTCGTGCTGTGCCCTTGATGCGCTTGTCTAACCCCTAGACGTGCCCGTCTACCCCCCTCGTGTGTATTCCATGCGTAGTGATCGCGTTATTTAATTAATGAATGGAAACTCAAGTTGGAAATTGGTTACATTAGGTAATTCATGTAGTTAATCATCCACCTTATTTAATGTTGACCAACTGAAAATGGTTATGATTCTATTAGTGCATGTGACTAATCCTTTTTTAGAGCTAAGTGGAACTAGAGCACGTAACGATTAGTTATGCGTGTACCCGTAATACGCCTCGAGTATAAACTTTAACCCCTGCGAGACCTTCCCCCCGTATCTTTCTAACCATGGACAATGCAATATCGTATGTCATACTTTATGCATATTTAATCTGTTTGTTCTCTTGTATGGTGTACTGTTTGTTTCCTAATTCGAATGGATGGATGTTTGTATGTTTGCGCTCGCATAGAGAATGATCCGGTTGAGGAGTCCGAAGAACTCGCAGGAGAAGCCCCTGAGCAGCAGTCAGTTGGTGGAGGCAAGTGTCCCTTGACCTATCTCTGTCCTATACATTAATTCACCTCCCGCATTACACATTTATACCTAAGGATTGACTAGCTTTTTGTTATCCTTGTCCTGGTTTACCTATCTGGGTTGGATTATTATTGTTTAGCTTTATGCTATTGCTCAACTCTAATCAATGAACATGATGAGATTTACCAATGATACACTGTTTTCCCTCTTCTTATTATGATGTTATACTTGTGGCCTTCAAGGGGGCTCGAGCGGTTTCTCGAGTGCCTCTCCGTAAGGACCTATTCGTTGGATGACCACTCGGGAAAAACAGTGCAACCATGAGGGTGGAATGGGGTGCCCTTAGCTGAATAATTAGAGGATCCGGGGTGTAGTTCGCTTAGCCGTCATGCCGTCAATGGGGCTCGGTGTATGCGGCTCGCTCTGCCAAGCTTGGGTTTGTCCCCTTGGGGAGGAGTGCAGTGCATTTAGGAAACCTAACGGGCGGCTACAGCCCCGGGGAATCTTTGTAAAGGCTACGTAGTGAGACCCTGCCTACTCACCTTGGGAGTGTTCAAGGGTCCGTACAACCCGAGGCAAAAAGGGAATCACGGCTCATGGGTAAAGTGTACAACCTCTGCAGAGTGTTAGAAAACTTATATATCAGTCGTGCTCGCGGTTATGAGTGGCCAAGGGAGCTCTAGTGATTAGTGGTACTTGATCAGAGATGTTCGGTTTGCAGGTGGCAATGAAATTGATGGTTCTTGGTATTGGCTATGGTAATGGTAAGTGGTACTCTTTCCGTTTGGAAAGGGTACTTTGGGTTAATAACTTGGGTTAATGCTAAAACCTGGCTTTCTACTAGTAATAATAATCTGACCAACTAAAAGCAACTGTTTGACTTACCCCCACATAAAGCTAGTCCACTACAGCCAAACAGGATACTTGCTGAGTATGTTGATGTGTACTCACCCTTGCTCTACACACCAAACCCCCCCATCCCCAGGTTGTCAGCATTGCAACCACTGCTCAGGAGAAGATGAAGCCGTGGAAGGAGACTTCCAGGAGTTCCAAGACTACGACGAGTTTTAGGCGTGGGTTAGCGGCAACCCCCAGTCGGCTGCCTGTGAAGGCCGCGTTTATCTACGGTTCTTTTTCGCACTTTGATTATTGTAAGGACTATGTGGATGTCTCAGACATATGATGTAATCGACTATTATTTCCCTTTTTAATACTATTTCAGCACTGTGTGATGATGTCCATGATATGTAACTGCTGTGTACGTGAATTGCTGATCCTGGCACGTACATGGTTCGCATTCGGTTTGCCTTCTAAAACCGGGTGTGACACATACCACCCTTGTGGTAGCACTGTTTTCCCGGGTGGTTCTCCATGTTCCCATTAACATAATGATCTTATCATGAACAGTAAATAATAAACTGATAATAAACGTGTGAACATGAGTAGTGTATATCTCCATACCCAAACCACATAAAGCAATAGCATGTACTACCCAAAAAATTAGTGGTAAAACAAGGTATAGAGATAGCCAAACTAGGGTAACCTATTGGGTCCCATCAAAACTAACCTATGTAGATCATTTTGTTTAATAAGAACATGACTGGGTAAAAAGGAAGTCATCAAGGGCACAACTTGCCTTCAACGAGCTCCTGCTCAGCAGTCTCCTCCTATTGAACCCCTAGATCCTCTGTGACTTGCTCGTCTACTCGCATCAATACAAACATACATAATATAGCAAAAATTAACATCACACCAAACAATATAACATAATACATGACAATATTCTACGCTGCGTAACGAGATCATAGGAACAAGAACCACTAAATTTGGAGTTATATTTATTTAGTTATGAATTTCTGAAGTTATTACGTATTTAGAATAGGTTAATTCAAATGAACAATTTAAATTCTAGTTTCATGATTAAACAGAGCTACTAATTGATAGACAATATTATTACAAAACTAATGCAACTGGAACGGATCAAAAAGGATTTAAAATGACTTTTCTATGAATTAAATGAGTTTTGGAATTATTTTTGCTCTAGAAATACATTTTCTAAATTCTTTTTCCTCTTCTCGCATACCCCTGGACTGCGCGCAATAATCTATGGTTTTGCAGGGGTCTGACTGCAATTATTTGGACTAGATAGTAATACTTCCAAAACGTGCGAGGACGGTGGGTCAATTTATTAAGTCCCTAGGGTTTATTTCGTAATTTCGGACGACCGAAGGGGTATCATGCATTGTGGGCCGCACGTAGGGCTGGAAAATTAGCTCGAGGCTCGCGAGCCGGCTCGAGCTCGGAGCGGCTCGGCTCGGCTCGGAGCGGCTCGCGAGCCTCGAACGAGCTGAGCCGAGCCCCTTCTTCGAGCTCGTTTTTGCAGCGAGCCGAGCCGAGCCGGCTCGTTCCAGCTCGCGAGCCGGCTCGCGAGCCTTGCAAAAAATAATTATTTTATGGAATAATAATGAATATTAGATAGTTTTATGGATAATAGCTCATTTTTAGTCTTTGATGATGAATATATTACAAGTTATAATTTAATTTACTCATAATGTAGAATGATGATTCTATATTTCAAATTTATATAATGTTAATTCACCAAATAATGCAACAATAAATACCAGAATATGGCTCGCGAGCCGAGCCGAGCCGGCTCGCGAGCCAAGGTCGAGCCGAGCCGAGCCTCTTTCACCAGCTCGTCGAATGGACGAGCCGAGCCGAGCCGAGCCGAGCTCGGCTCGGCTCGTTTCCAGCCCTAGCCGCACGATCTAGCATCGACGGATCCCACAAAACCCAATCCAAACTGAATCGATGTGTGTCTGCGGCTGCCGGATTAGCAATCAACGGACATGATTTAAAATACCTAAGGTTGAGTTCTATGCGTACGATTTTAATCGGATGGATCCGCGTCGTTGAACCAAACCAATACGCTCGGTGTAATCCGATCTGCCCAACGGTCATCCAACCGCTACTGTGTTTCTTCCCTACTCTGCGTCGGACCGCGTGGTCATGCCTATGGCCGTTCGACGGTGGTCACTCCGGCGAGCCCCCGTTGGCCGCCCACTGCCCCAAAACCCTCCCCGCGGAGTCCTACGCGAAGCTCACGGTATGGTGAATAAGGTTGGGTCATTTTTACCTGCAGTAGGATGGCGATGCAGCTCGGCTACGGTAGCAGGCGTACTACAGCGATGAGGAGCGTCTCGCGAGATATTTCCCGGGCTACAGCCAGGCTCCCACCGATTAACTCTCCATAGAGCTTCCACAGAGTCCGACCGACATCCGGGTACCCGCACTGGAGCACGAAAACCCGCCGCCGGCGAGAACCCACGGTGGCGGCCCGCTTCTCTGTATTTCCTCTCCCTTTTCTGTGGTCGACGGCCGCAGCACAATAGGGAAAAGGGAACGAGTCACTGCGCACGGGATTTATTCGCTAGGAGCTGGCGTAACAACCCCCGCGGAGGTTGGGGCTGGCTTGCGCACGATTTGCGTGGTCATTTTCAAGCGCCGCCGGTGCAGGGTGTCAGACAAGCGTCCTCGGTAGTCAGTGGGTGACTGGACGGCGTAGTGGCACGGATGTGTGGCCGACGGGTGGGGGCCACATGTCAAACTCTCGCGTGCCATGCTCACGGTCTGGGCCACGCGGAGGCAACCGAAGATGGATCGGAACGGAAATGGGCCTAGGCGCATGCTTACCTTTTCTTTTTACTTTTCTTTTAGTTTTCTGTTTTCGTTTTCGTTTTCTTTTTTCTTTTTTCTTTTTTTCAAATTTAAATTCATTTTCAGTTATGATATTTATACTTGAGTTAAATGCATATATTCAAATATCATTAGGGATATAATATTTTATTCATGTTTTCATTTTCTCCATTTTATTTAATGTTTTCCTTCTTCTTTCTTTCCTTTTTAGTCCACCTTTCAATTTTTTAGGGCTAATCCCCAAACTCAAATCATTATTATATTTTTATCCATGTTATTATTTTATTAAATGCACAAACCAAAACTCCAGTATGATGCATGGTTTTTCTTTTTATGTTTTAGTAAAGAATTAGTCTCTTTTAATTATGTATAGTAACATGTCTCAAGAAGTAGATGACAAACCACATAAGAAGATCAACTCTTTTATAAGTTTTATAATTTGGGTATTTAAAATCCTACCCCCCTTAACAAGAATCTCGTCCTCGAGATTTAGTAAGGACTAGGAAAGAGGTGGGGAAAGTCTATACATAGTTTTTCTTATCTCTCCGAACTAGCTTCATCTTCTCCATGGTGACTCCATTGCACTTTGCACATTTTAATCACTTTACTCCTCATGACATGAGTCAAGGTATCAAGAATCTTGATAGGATACTCAGTATAAGTCAGATCATCTTTAACACTAAGACCCTCCATTGGTAGCTGCTCTTCGGGTACCCTGAGACACTTCTTCAATTGTGATACATGAAAGACATCATGTACATCCGCAAGATGATCGGGAAGTTTTAGTTGATATGCAACTTATCCCACTCGCTTTAAGATCAATAAGGGTCCAATAAAGCGAGGGCACAACTTCCCTTTAACTTTAAATCTTCTCATACCCCGGATTGGTGACACCTTCAGATACACGTGATCACCCTCCTTAAACTCTAGTAGCCTCCTTCGGGTATCCGCATAACTTTTTTGCCTTGACTGTGCAGTTCTCAAATTCTCCGTTATCATCCGGACTTGTTCTTCTGCCTCTTGTATAATTTCAGGCCCAAAGAACTGCCTTTCTCCAATTTGATCCTAGTATAGAGGAGTCCTGCACTTTCTGCCATATAAAGCCTCAATCGGGGACATCTTCAAACTGGCCTGGTAGCTATTATATAAGAGAACTCCGCATATGGTAAGCTCTTATCCCAAATGCCACTATGTTTAAGAGCACAAGCTCTTGACATATCCTCCAACACTTGGTTGGTTCTCTCGGTCTGCCCATCAGTTTGACGATGGTAGGCCGAACTAAAATTCAACTGTGTGTCCAAGCACTCATGCAACTTCTTCCAAAACCGAGAAGTAAATTGTGATCCCCGGTCTGACATGATCTTCTTAGGCACCCCATGTAGACAAACTATCCGAGCCATATACAACTCTGCTAGCTTAGCTCCCGTGTAATTACTCCTCACGGGTATGAAGTGAGCCACCTTCGTCAGTCTGTCCACAATCACCCAAATAGAGTCATACCCTGCAGGAGTGCGGGGTAGTCCAACAATGAAATCCATGCCAATTTCTTCCCTTTTCCACTTAGGTATCTTAAGCGGGTGCAATAGTCCAACTGGTCTTTGATGTTCGGCCTCAACTCTTTGACACACATCACATTTAGCCACGTGTGCAGCCACGTCTCTTTTCAGCCCATACCACCATTACTTCTGCTTCAAATCCTGATACATCTTAGTGCTACCAGGGTGAATAGAGTAATCAGAATCATGGGCTTCCTTCAATATAGTCTCACGAAGGCTATCAATCTCAGGAACACATATCCGGTCCTTGAACCATACTGTGCCTTGCTCATCCTCCGTCAATTTAGGACCTCGACCTTCAGTAATAAGATCCTTGATCTCTTGAATTTTAGCATCACCAATCTGACCCTTACGGATTTCTTGCTCCAAGGTATGTTCCAATTCAATGGTGACTCCTTCAGTATGTGCAACAATCCCCAGGTTGAGTCTCCTAAAATCTTCAACAATTTCATCGGGTAGCTGGGCAACAGTAGTTGAATGGACATGTTCCTTTCGACTCAAGGCATCTGCAACCAGATTTGCCTTGCCCGGATGATAATGAATCTCCAAATCATAATCCTTAATGAGCTCCAACCATCGGCGTTGCCTAAGGTTGAGATCCTTCTGAGTGAATATGTAGTTCAAACTCTTGTGATCGGTGTACACTTGGCACTTGGTTCCCATAATATAATGTCTCCATATCTTAAGCGCATGCACTATGGCTGCTAGTTCTAAGTCATGAGTGGGATAGTTCAACTCATGTTTTCGCAACTGACGAGACGCGTAGGCGATCACGTGTCCTTCCTGCATAAGCACACATCCCAAGCCTTGGCCACATGCATCACAATAAATGTCAAATCCCTTCTGTAGATCTGGCATAACTAGCACTGGGGTGACATCAATCTCATCTTTAATTGATCAAAGTTGTCTTGGCACTTCTCGTCCCACTTAAACTCTCTCCCCTTCTCTAGAAGTGAGGTCATAGGCTTAGCAATCTTAGAGAACCCTTCAATAAATCTCCAATAATAGCCTGCAAGTCCCAAGAAACTTTGGACTTCAGTAACTGTACTGGGTATGCTCCACGCCATAATCTCCTTGACTTTAGCAGGATCCACTGATATCCCACCATTAGATATGATATGTCCAAGGAATGGCACCTCGTCAATCTAGAACTCGCATTTGCTATACTTGGTGTAGAGTTGATTATCCCGTAGATTTTGTAGCACCAATCTCAGATGTTCCTCATGATCACTATCATTCTTGGAATAAATAAGAATATCATTGATGAAAACCATGACGAATCTGTCAAGATACTCCATGAACACCTTATTCATCATATTCATAAAATAGGCTGGTGCATTAGTTAGTCCAAATGACATAACTGTGAATTCATATAAACCATATCGGGTTGAGAAAGCCGTCTTGGGAATATCAGATGGCCTAATCTTCATTTTATGGTAAATCGATCGGAGATCAGTTTTCGGGAATACCCTTGCACCTCTCATCTGATCAAATAAATCCTCAATGCGGGGTAACAGATATTTGTTCTTCACAGTAATATCATTAATGGATCTATAATCTACACAAATCCTTTGTGATCCATCTTTCTTCTGTACAAACAGAACCGACGCTCCTCAAGGTGAGGAACTCGGACGAATGTACCCAGCCTCCTGTAACTCCGTTTACTGCTTCTTAAGTTCCTTTAGTTCTTCTATGGACATCCTGTATGGCCGTTTAGAAATAGGATCCGTCCGAGGTAAGAGATCAATGACAAACTCAACTTCCCTATATGGTGGTATCCCTCGTAACTCCTCTGGAAAGACATCTGGAAAATCCCTAACCACACGGATGTTGTCACAACAAACTTCCCATCTACCAAGAATATCGCATGTCTGGTAAAGGTAGTTACTGTAATTTCAACTTCAAATCTTTCTCCTTTAGGGCTGGTGAGTTCTATAGTACTCCTACCACATTGTATAATGGCCTTTGCCTTTCTTAACCATGACATACCAAGGATCAGATCTATACTGCTTTCCTCTAATATTATAGGGGTAGCCCAGAATTCTCTTCCCATAATTGTCAATGTCAATCTATGTGTCATATGATTTGCCTCAATAGGCCCTTTAGGTGTAATTACTATCACTGGTGTTTTCATATTTTTCAGTGGTAACTGATTTGTGTTGGCATATCGAGTAGACATAAATGAATGTGTAGCACCAGAATCAAATAATATTGTTGTAGGAATTTGAAAGGGAATTAGGCTTACACCTAGTCCCTAATTAATTTTGGTGGTTGAATTGCCCAACACAAACATTTGGACTAACTAAGTTTGCCAGAGTGTATAGATTACACAGGTGTAAAAGGTTCACACTCAGCCAATAAAAAGATCAAGTTTTGGATTCAACAAAGGAGCTAAGTGGGAACCGAAGGCCCTCTGGTCTGGGAGCACCGGACTGTCCGGTGTACACCGGACAGTGTCCGGTGCACCAGAGGACTCCAGCTCAAACTCGTCACCTTCGGGAAATTCCAGAGGCACTCGCGCTATAATTCACCGGACTGTCCGGTGTACACCGGACAGTGTCCGGTGCGCCAAAGGAGAACGGCCTCAGGAACTCGCCAGCTTCGGGAAACTCCAACGGCTAGTCCGCTAAAATTCACCGGACTGTCCGGTGTGCACCGGACTGTCCGGTGCAACTCCGGAGCAACGGCTATCTCCGCGCCAACGGCTCTCTGCCGCGCATTTAATGCGCGCTCTGCGCGCGCAGAAGTCAGGCGCGCCCATACTGGCACACCGGACAACAAACAGTACATGTCCGGTGTGCACCGGACACCCAGGCGGGCCCACAAGTCAGAAGCTCCAACGGTCAGAATCCAACGGCAGTGATGACGTGGCAGGGGGCACCGGACTGTCCGGTGTGCCATCGAACAGACAGCCTACCAACGGCCACATTTGGTGGTTGGGGCTATAAATACCCCAACCACCCCACCATTCATTGCATCCAAGTTTTCCACTTCTCAACTACTACAAGAGCTCTAGCATTCAATTCTAGACACACCAAAGAGATCAAATCCTCTCCAAATTCCACACAACGCCATAGTGACTAGAGAGAGTGATTTGCTTGTGTTCTTTCGAGCTCTTGCGCTTGGATTGCTTTCTTCTTTCTTGATCCTTTCTTTGCAATCAAACTCACTTGTAATTGAGGCAAGAGACACCAATCTTGTGGTGGTCCTTGCGGGAACTTTGTGTTCCAAGTGATTGAGAAGAGAAAGCTCACTCGATCCGTGGATCGTTTGAGAGAGGGAAGGGTTGAAAGAGACCCGGCCTTTGTGGCCTCCTCAACGGGGAGTAGGTTTGCAAGAACCGAACCTCGGTAAAACAAATCCGCGTGTCTCACTTACTTATTCGCTTACGATTTGTTTTGCGCCCTCTCTCGCGGACTCATTTATATTTCTAACGCTAACCCGGCTTGTAGTTGTGTTTATATTTGTAAATTTCAGTTTCGCCCTATTCACCCCCCTCTAGGCGACTATCAATTGGTATCAGAGCTTGGTGCTTCATTAGAGCCTAACCGCTCGAAGTGATGTCGGGAGATCACACCAAGAAGGAGATGGAGACCGGCGAAAAGCCCACTACAAGCCAAGGGAGCACTTCATCGGAAGAGTCCCGCACCAAGAGGAGGGAGAAGAAGAAGATCTCCTCCAACAAAGGGAAGGAGAAGAAATCTTCTTCTCACCACAAAGAGAAGAAGGAAAAATCTTCTTCCCACAAGCCGCATCGGAGTGGGGACAAGCAAAAGAGGATGAGGAAAGTGGTCTACTACGAGACCGACACTTCGTCAACATCAACCTCCGGCTCCGACGCGCCCTCCGTAACTTCTAAACGCCAAGAGCGTAAGAAGTTTAGTAAGATCCCCCTACATTACCCTCGCATTTCTAAACATGCACCTTTACTTTCCGTCCCATTAGGCAAACCACCAACCTTTGATGGTGAAGATTATGCTAGGTGGAGTGATTTAATGCGATTTCATCTAACCTCACTCCACAAAAGTATATGGGATGTTGTTGAGTTCGGTGCACAGGTACCGTCCGTAGGGGATAAGGATTATGATGAGGATGAGGTGGCCCAAATCGAGCACTTCAACTCTCAAGCAACAACGATACTCCTCGCCTCTTTAAGTAGAGAGGAGTATAATAAAGTGCAAGGGTTGAAGAGCGCCAAGGAGGTTTGGGATGTGCTCAAAACCGCGCACGAGGGAGACGAGCTCACCAAGATCACCAAGCGGGAAACGATCGAGGGGGAGCTCGGTCGATTCCGGCTTCGCAAAGGGGAGGAGCCACAACACATGTACAACCGGCTCAAGACCTTGGTGAACCAAGTGCGCAACCTCGGGAGCGTAAAGTGGGATGACCATGAGGTGGTTAAGGTTATTCTAAGATCTCTTATTTTCCTTAACCCTACTCAAGTTCAATTAATTCGTGGTAATCCTAGATATACTAAAATGACCCCCGAGGAAGTTATCGAGCATTTTGTAAGTTTTGAGTGCATGATCGAAGGCTCAAGGAAGATCAACGAGCTTGACGAACCCACCACATCCGAAGCTCAACCCGTCGCATTTAAGGCGACGGAAGAAAAGAAGGAGGAGGCTACACCAAGTCGACAACCAATAGACGCCTCCAAGCTCGACAATGAGGAAATGGCGCTCGTCATCAAGAGCTTCCGCCAAATCCTCAAGCAAAGGAGGGGGAAAGACTACAAGTCCCGCTCTAAGAAGGTTTGCTACAAGTGTGGTAAGCCCGGTCATTTCATTGCTAAATGTCCTATATCTAGTGACAGTGACCGAGGCGACGACAAGAAGGGGAGAAGAAAGGAGAAGAAGAGATACTACAAGAAGAAGGGCGGCGATGCCCACGTTTGTCGAGAGTGGAACTCCGACGAAAGCTCAAGTGACTCCTCCGACGATGAGGACGCCGCCAACATCGCCGTCACCAAGGGACTTCTCTTCCCCAACGTCGGCCACAAGTGCCTCATGGCAAAGGACGGCAAAAAGAAAAAGGTTAAATCTAACTCCTCCACTAAATATGAATCTTCTAGTGATGATAATGCTAGTGATGAGGAGGATAGTTTGCGTTCCCTTTTTGCCAACCTTAACATAGCTCAAAAGGAAAAATTAAATGAATTAGTCAGTGCTATTCATGAAAAGGATGATCTTTTGGATTCCCAAGAGGATTGTCTAATTAAAGAAAACAAGAAACATGTTAAGGTTAAAAAGGCTTATGCTCTGGAAATTGAGAAATGTGAAAAATTATCTAGTGAGCTAAGCACTTGCCGTGAGATGATTGACAACCTTAGACATGAAAATGCTAGTTTAAATGCTAAGGTTGATTCACATGTTTGTAATGTTTCAATTCCCAATCCTAGAGATAATAATGATGATTTGCTTGCTAGGATTGAAGAATTAAACATTTCTCTTGCTAGCCTTAGAGTAGAAAATGAAAATTTAATTGCTAAGGCTAAAGAACTAGATGTTTGCAATGCTACCATTTCCAATCTTAGAGATAAAAATGATATTCTTCATGCTAAGATTGTTGAACTTAATTCTTGCAAACCCTCTACATCTATTGTTGAGCACGTATCTATTTGTACTAGATGTAGAGATATTGATATTAACGCTATTCATGATCATATGACTTTAATTAAACAACAAAATGATCATATAGCAAAACTAGATGCTAAAATTGCCGAGCACAACTTAGAAGATGAGAAATTTAAATTTGCTCGTAGCATGCTTTATAATGGGAGACGCCCGGGCATCAAGGATGGCATTGGCTTCCAAAGGGGAGACAATGTCAAACTTAATGCCCCTCCTAAAAGATTGTCCAACTTTGTTAAGGGCAAGGCTCCCATGCCTCAGGATAACGAGGGTTACATTTTATACCCTGCCGGTTATCCTGAGAGCAAAATTAGGAGAATTCATTCTAGGAAGTCTCACTCTGGCCCCAATCATGTTTTTATGTATAAGGGTGAGACATCTAGTTCTAGGCAACCAACCCGTGCTAAGTTGCCTAAGAAAATTCCTAATGCATCAAGTGAACATAGCATTTCATTTAAGACTTTTGATGCATCTTATGTTTTAACTAACAAATCCGGCAAGGTAGTTGCCAAGTATGTTGGGGGCAAGCACAAGGGCTCCAAGACTTGTGTTTGGGTACCCAAAGTTCTTGTGTCTAATGCCAAAGGACCCAAAACCATTTGGGTACCTAAAGTCAAGAACTAAACTTGTTTTGTAGGTTTATGCATCCGGGGGCTCAAGTTGGATACTCGACAGCGGGTGCACAAACCACATGACAGGGGAGAAAAGGATGTTCTCCTCATATGAGAAAAACCAAGATCCCCAAAGAGCGATCACATTCGGGGATGGAAATCAAGGTTTGGTCAAAGGTCTTGGTAAAATTGCTATATCTCCTGACCATTCCATTTCCAATGTTTTTCTTGTTGATTCTTTAGATTACAATTTGCTTTCTGTTTCCCAATTATGTCAAATGGGCTACAACTGTCTATTCACTGATATAGGTGTCACTGTCTTTAGAAGAAGTGATGATTCAATAGCATTTAAGGGAGTGTTAGAGGGTCAGCTATACTTGGTAGATTTTGATAGAGCTGAACTCGACACTTGCTTAATTGCTAAGACTAACATGGGTTGGCTCTGGCACCGCCGACTAGCCCATGTTGGGATGAAGAATCTTCACAAGCTTCTAAAGAGAGAACACGTTTTAGGATTAACAAATGTTCATTTTGAGAAAGACAGGATTTGTAGCGCATGCCAAGCAGGGAAGCAAGTTGGCACTCATCATCCGCATAAGAACATAATGACGACCGACAGGCCACTGGAGCTCCTACACATGGATCTATTCGGCCCGATCGCTTACATAAGCATCGGCGGGAGTAAGTACTGTCTAGTTATTGTGGATGATTATTCTCGCTTCACTTGGGTATTCTTTTTACAGGAAAAATCTCAAACCCAAGAGACCTTAAAGGGATTCTTGAGACGGGCTCAAAATGAGTTCGGCTTAAGGATCAAGAAAATTAGAAGCGACAACGGGACGGAGTTCAAAAACTCTCAAATTGAAAGCTTTCTTGAGGAAGAGGGCATCAAGCATGAGTTCTCTTCTCCCTACACGCCGCAACAAAATGGTGTAGTGGAGAGGAAGAATCGAACTCTATTGGACATGGCAAGAACCATGCTTGATGAGTACAAGACTTCGGATCGGTTTTGGGCCGAGGCGGTCAACACCGCTTGCTACGCCATCAACCGGTTATATCTTCACTGAATCCTCAAGAAGACATCATATGAACTCCTAATCGGTAAAAAGCCCAACATTTCATATTTTAGAGTCTTTGGTAGCAAATGCTTTATTCTTGTTAAAAGAGGTAGAAAATCTAAATTTGCTCCTAAGACAGTAGAAGGCTTTTTACTTGGTTATGACTCAAACTCAAGGGCATATAGGGTCTTTAACAAGTCCACTGGACTAGTTGAAGTCTCATGTGACGTTGTGTTTGATGAAACTAACGGCTCTCAAGTAGAGCAAATTGATCTTGATGAAATAGGTGATGAAGAGGCTCCGTGCATCGCGCTAAGGAACATGTCCATTGGGGATGTGTGTCCTAAGGAATCCAAAGAGCCTCCAAATGCACAAGATCAACCATCCTCCTCCACGCAAGCATCTCCACCAACTCAGAATGAGGATGAAGCTCAAGTTGATGAAGTAGAAGATCAAGCAAATGAGCCACCTCAAGATAATGGCATAGATCAAGGGGGAGATATAAATGATCAAGAAAAGGAGGATGAGCAAGAACCAAGGCAGCCACACCCAAGAGTCCACCAAGCAATCCAACGAGATCACCCCGTCGACACCATCCTCGGCGACATTCATAAGGGGG
Organism: Zea mays; assembly: GCF_902167145.1. NCBI lineage: Eukaryota > Viridiplantae > Streptophyta > Magnoliopsida > Poales > Poaceae > Zea > Zea mays. The sequence goes on along the minus strand of NC_050100.1, from coordinate 130,851,647 downwards.
TAACTACTAGATCTCGTGTTGCACATTTTTGTGAACATTACTCTTTTGTTTCCTCTATTGAGCCACATAGGGTAGAAGAAGCACTCCAAGATTCGGATTGGGTGATGGCGATGCAAGAGGAGCTCAACAACTTCACTAGGAATGAGGTATGGCATTTAGTTCCACGTCCTAATCAAAATGTTGTAGGAACCAAATGGGTCTTCCGCAACAAGCAAGATGAGCATGGTGTGGTGACTAGGAACAAAGCTCGACTTGTGGCCAAGGGATACTCCCAAGTCGAAGGTTTGGATTTCGGTGAAACCTATGCACCCGTAGCTAGGCTTGAGTCAATTCGCATATTATTGGCCTATGCTACTTACCATGGCTTTAAGCTTTATCAAATGGACGTAAAAAGTGCTTTCCTCAATGGACCAATCAAGGAAGAGGTCTATGTTGAGCAACCTCCCGGCTTTGAAGACAGTGAGTATCCTAACCATGTCTATAAGCTCTCTAAGGCGCTTTATGGGCTCAAGCAAGCCCCAAGAGCATGGTATGAATGCCTTAGAGATTTTCTTATTGCAAATGGATTCAAAGTCGGAAAAGCCGATCCTACACTCTTTACCGAAACACTTGAGAATGATTTGTTTGTATGCCAAATTTATGTTGATGATATTATATTTGGGTCTACTAACGAATCTACATGTGAAGAGTTTAGTAGGATCATGACATAAAAATTCGAGATGTCTATGATGGGGGAGTTGAAGTATTTCCTAGGATTTCAAGTAAAGCAACTCCAAGAGGGCACCTTCATCAGCCAAACGAAGTACACTCAAGACATTCTAACCAAGTTTGGGATGAAGGATGCCAAGCCCATTAAGACACCCATGGGAACCAATGGGCATCTCGACCTCGACACGGGAGGTAAGTCCGTGGATCAAAAGGTATACCGGTCGATGATTGGTTCATTACTCTATTTATGTGCATCTCGACCGGATATTATGCTTTCTGTTTGCATGTGTGCAAGATTCCAATCCGACCCTAAGGAATCCCACCTTACGGCCGTAAAACGAATCTTGAGATATTTGGCTTATACTCCTAAGTTTGGGCTTTGGTACCCTCGGGGATCCACATTTGATTTGATTGGTTATTCGAATGCCGATTGGGCAGGGTGTAAAATCAATAGAAAGAGCACATCGGGGACTTGCCAGTTCTTGGGAAGATCCTTGGTGTCTTGGGCTTCAAAGAAGCAAAATTCAGTCGCTCTTTCCACCGCCGAAGCTGAGTACATTGCCGCAGGCCATTGTTGCGCGCAATTGCTTTGGATGAGGCAAACCCTGCGGGACTACGGTTACAAATTAACCAAGGTCCCTTTGCTATGTGATAATGAGAGTGCAATCAAGATGGCCGACAATCCCGTCGAGCATAGCCGCACTAAGCACATAGCCATTCGGTATCATTTTCTTAGGGATCACCAACAAAAGGGAGATATCGAGATTTCATACATTAACACTAAAGATCAATTAGCTGATATCTTTACCAAGCCTCTTGTTGAACAAACTTTTACCAAACTTAGGCATGAGCTCAATATTCTTGATTCCCGCAATTTCTTTTGCTAGATTGCACACATAGCTCATTTATATACCTTTGATCATGTCTCTCTTCATATGCTATGACTAATGTGTTTTTCAAGTTTATTTCAAAACCAAGTCATAGGTGTATTGAAAGGGAATTGGAGTCTTCGGCGAAAACAAAGGCTTCCACTCCGTAACTCATACTTCACCGTCACTCCAAGCATCTCTCCATCTTTAGGGGGAGAATTCAAAAGCAAAAGGACTTTGTCTTTGGGGGAGAAAGTAAGAGCCCAAAGCAAAAGGATCGGACTTCGTTTTTTGGTATAATCTTAACTCATTTATTTATGACCAAAGGGGAAGAAAGCACTTCGAGGGCTCTAATGGTTCCGTTTTTGGCGATTCATGCCAAAGGGGGAGAGAATATGAGCTCCAAAGCAAAAGGACCGCACCACCACCAATTTCAAAAACTTAGTGTTGAATATTTTTCAATTAGTATCCTATTATGTTCAAAAGGGGGAGAAAATAGTATTTCAAAAGTGATATATCAAAACCCTCTTGAACACTAAGAGGAGGATTTCATTTAGGGGGAGTTTTGTTTAGTCAAAGGAAAAGCATTTGAAACAGGGGGAGAAAATTTCAATCTTGAAAATGCTTTGCAAAATCTTATTCATTCACCTTTGACTATTTGCAAAAGAACTTTGAAAAGGATTTACAAAAGAGTTTGCAAAAACAAAACATGTGGTGCAAACGTGGTCCAAAATGTTATATAAGAAAGAAACAATCCACGCACATCTTGTAAGTATTTATATTGGCTCAATTACAAGCAACCTTTACACTTACATTATGCAAACTAGCTCAATTATGCACTTCTATATTTGCTTTGGTTTGTGTTGGCATCAATCACCAAAAAGGGGGAGATTGAAAGGGAATTAGGCTTACACCTAGTCCCTAATTAATTTTGGTGGTTGAATTGCCCAACACAAACATTTGGACTAACTAAGTTTGCCAGAGTGTATAGATTACACAGGTGTAAAAGGTTCACACTCAGCCAATAAAAAGATCAAGTTTTGGATTCAACAAAGGAGCTAAGTGGGAACCGAAGGCCCTCTGGTCTGGGAGCACCGGACTGTCCGGTGTACACCGGACAGTGTCCGGTGCACCAGAGGACTCCAGCTCAAACTCGTCACCTTCGGGAAATTCCAGAGGCACTCGCGCTATAATTCACCGGACTGTCCGGTGTACACCGGACAGTGTGCGGTGCGCCAAAGGAGAACGGCCTCAGGAACTCGCCAGCTTCGGGAAACTCCAACGGCTAGTCCGCTAAAATTCACCGGACTGTCCGGTGTGCACCGGACTGTCCGGTGCAACTCCGGAGCAACGGCTATCTCCGCGCCAATGGCTCTCTGCCGCACATTTAATGCGCGCTCTGCGCGCGCAGAAGTCAGGCGCGCCCATACTGGCACACCGGACAGCAAACAGTACATGTCCGGTGTGCACCGGACACCCAGGCGGGCCCACAAGTCAGAAGCTCCAACGGTCAGAATCCAACGGCAGTGATGACGTGGCAGGGGGCACCGGACTGTCTGGTGTGCACCGGACTGTCCGGTGTGCCATCGAACAGACAGCCTACCAACGGCCACATTTGGTGGTTGGGGCTATAAATACCCCAACCACCCCACCATTCATTGCATCCAAGTTTTCCACTTCTCAACTACTACAAGAGCTCTAGCATTCAATTCTAGACACACCAAAGAGATCAAATCCTCTCCAAATTCCACACAACGCCATAGTGACTAGAGAGAGTGATTTGCTTGTGTTCTTTCGAGCTCTTGCGCTTGGATTGCTTTCTTCTTTCTTGATCCTTTCTTTGCAATCAAACTCACTTGTAATTGAGGCAAGAGACACCAATCTTGTGGTGGTCCTTGCGGGAACTTTGTGTTCCAAGTGATTGAGAAGAGAAAGCTCACTCGATCCGTGGATCGTTTGAGAGAGGGAAGGGTTGAAAGAGACCCGGCCTTTGTGGCCTCCTCAACGGGGAGTAGGTTTGCAAGAACCGAACCTCGGTAAAACAAATCCGCGTGTCTCACTTACTTATTCGCTTACGATTTGTTTTGCGCCCTCTCTCGCGGACTCATTTATATTTCTAACGCTAACCCGGCTTGTAGTTGTGTTTATATTTGTAAATTTCAGTTTCGCCCTATTCACCCCCCCCCTCTAGGCGACTATCAGAATTGCATTGATATAAAACATACCAAGTGTGATGTCAGCACCGTCAACAGTGGCCTCAGCACTAACTTGATTAACCCTGGCAATAGAGAATCCCTTGCCAGGAGTTTGTTGCTTGTTCTGAGCTGGTGCACTGGAAATCCCCACCGGACAAGCATTTGCATAATGCCCAACTTGACTGCACTTGAAGCATGTAGGGCTTGTCTTCTGTCCTGTAGGCCTCGCCGGGGTGCTAGTGGGGGCAGCCTGACGAGTGTGGGGTGTCTGTGGAGTCCCCTGTGGAGCATACTGAGCTGGGCGTGGTCCTCCTCCTGGACGAGCTGGTGTACCCTGGGGCGGTACGTAGCGAGGACGAACGCTGCTGCTACCCTGCACCTGGGCAATGGCCTTCCTCTTCAAGTCTCCCAGTTGAACACTCTTGTGTTCAATATCTAGAGCTTTATCAAGCAGCCTATGAAATGATGGAAATGTATGAGCAACTAGTGCATACTGTAGTGGCCCATTGAGTCCTTCTGTGAAGTGCTCTTGCTTTCTCTCATGATCAGCCACCTCATCAGAAGCATATCTTAACAACTGAATGAATTTGTCACGGTACTCGCTGACAGACATTTGCCTTGCTTCAATGATAGAAACTCCTTCTTCTTGATCTTCATCAACCCAACAGGAATGTGGTAGTTTATAAACTGTGTGGTGAATTCCGCCCAAGTAATAGTGTCAGCAACATCATGGGCAGTAACATATGAATCCCACCAATCAGCAGCAGGACCAGTCAGACGACCAAAAGCATATAGAACCTTCTCCCGATCAGAGCACTGAGCAATGTTTAGCATTTTCTCCACTTACTTCAACCATTCATCGGCATGCAGAGGATCTGGAGAGCTGGTGAACGTAGGCGGCTTATGGCTCATAAATTACCGGTGCTTTCCTGGGGTGGAATTGGCGGTGGTGGTGGTGGCAATGGGACTTGCTGCTGTTGTACCCTTCTCTCCTAACGCGTCTCCTCTCTCTCCTGGCGCATCTCTTGGCGTTCCTTCCGCATCTGTGCGTGCATATCCGCCATAGTATCCGCCATCTTTTGCATTATCCGCATCTGGGATGCAACTGCTGGATTAGCTCCAGCTGGTGGAGGATTGGGAGGATCCATCTCAGCATGTTGTTGTTGTGGTTGTCTAAATATCCTCTGACTGTGTCAATTGGGAGGTAGATCAATTCCACCACCCTTCCTGGTATTGACCATCTGAGTTAGAAACATATGGTAAGAAAGAAAGAATTGTAGGCAAGGCGAGTAATTACGAGGCATGTTACTTTGGGGGAGTTATTAGCAAAGTGTGTCACCTACTAAAGCTAATACATTACTTTATGGTGGTACATGCTAAAATGCCCTGCTATACTGATTCAATCAATCAAAGAAGCAAATCAGACATTTATCATCAGAACAATCAACCAACATTTTAAATAGAGAAAATAATTTTTAAATTTTGTCTTGGGTCTCCTATCTCTTTAGAGGGTCGTGGATGTAGGATTCCAAAGTGTGAAATCCTCCTTGTCTTAGAATAGAAAAGGTAAGAATAATCAGAGTAGAACAGTAGAAGGTGAGACATGATCAAGAAAAGTATAGAAAGAATCAGAGTAAGGTAAGTAGGTAAGGGTTTTGTCCATTTCTACCTAGGTTTCGTCCTACAGTCAATATTTCCTCTGATACCACTCCTGTCACACCCAGATTTAAGGGATAAAGCTGGGTGCGTATCATATGTGCGCCAAGGAAGAACAACACATATAATAACAGAGTGCATAGAGATAAATGTCATAAATATCATAATGCACTTATTACATAGCGGAAGTCTTACAAAATAAATGATAAATATAAAACGAACTAAATATTTTTTCCCTGGCGCCACAAAGCTGACGGGGAGATGCCACCTAGATCAAGTCGTAAGCTTCAGTGTTGGGCGGCTCCTCTGCGACCATCTGTTCTTCTCCTGTGGGGGGTGTGAGGCAGCAAGGGTGAGCTCACACATGTTCATCGCTCAACAAGTTGTGGGGAATAATGTGCATGATCTCACCAAATGTGGGAGTTCATGTGAAGTGTAAGGCTGATCAATAAAATAAAGGTTGAAACTGAGCATTGCTTTTATAAGTTGGTCAAAATTTTATTAGCAATTACTAAGTGTAAGTGAATACCAAACCATAGTAATAGTAAATAAAATTAATAATAAATCCCAATGCAATGAAATGACAAATTGAATTTAATTCCATAAATTAATCATGTGAGTGTCCGAGCTGCTCATGACCGTGAGCACGACTAGTATACCAGTTTTACACTCTACAGAGGTTGCACATCTTTACCCATAAGTCGTGTTACCCATTTGCCACGGGGTTGATCGGACCCCATACACCTCTACCAAGGAAGCGAGGCAGGGTACCACTACGAGGCCTTTACAAAGTTCCACTAGCTTCAGAAAACCTGCTACAGTTTATAGGAAGCTCCAGTGCAGGGATCCCTCGCCTGACCGCCATCGCAGCAAAATCAATACAAGGACCTCCCTACACTGACCACTCCCCTATTGCCCTTGCCCCAATCGGGTAAGGTAGTCATCCACTAGCTTTCCTAGTTAATCAGCCAAGGGTGTCCCATACCAACCTTGTGGTAGCACTGTTTTCCCGGGTGGTTCTCCATGTTCCCATTAATATAAAGATCAAATCATGAACAGTAAATAATAAACTGATAATAAAAGTGTAAACATGAGTAGTGTATATCTCCATACCCAAACCACATAAAGCAATAACATGTACTACCCAAAAATTTAGTGGTAAAATAAGGTATAGAGATAGCCAAACTAGGGTAACATATTGGGTCCCATCAAAATTAACCTATGCAGATCATTATGATTAATAATAACATGGCTAGGTAAAAAGGAAGTGATTAAGGGCACAACTTGCCTTCAACGAGCTCATTCTCAGCAGTCTCCGCCTGTTGAACCCCTGGATCCTCTATGGCTTGCTCGTCTACTCGCATCAATACAAACATACATAGTATAGCAAAAATTAACATCACACCAAACAATAGAACATAATACATGATAATATTCTACGCTGCGCAACGAGATCATAGGAACAAGAACCACTAAATTTGGAGTTATATTTATTTAGTTATGAATTTCTAAAGTTATTAAGTATTTAGAATAAGTTAATTCAAATGAACAATTTTAATTCAAGTTTCATGATTAAAAAGAGCTACTAATTGATAGACAATATTATTACAAAACTAATGCAACTGGAACGGATCAGAAAGGATTTAAAATGACTTTTCTATGAATTAAATGAGTTTTGGAATTATTTTTGCTCTAGAAATACATTTTCTAAATTCCTTTTCCTCTTGTCGAATACCCCTAGACTGCGCGCAATAATTTGTGGTTTTGCAGGGGTCTGACTGCAATTATTTGGACTAGATAGTAATACTTCTAGAACGTGCGAGGACGGCATGTCAATTTATTAAGTCCTTAGGGTTTCTTTTGTAATTTCGGACGGTCGAAGGGGTATCATGCATTGTGGGCCCCACGATCTAGCATCGATGGATCCCACAAAACCCATTCCGAACTGAATTGATGTGCGTCCGCGGCCACCGGATTAGCAATCAACGGACATGATTTAAAATACCTAAGGTCGAGTTCTATGCGTACTATTTTAATCGGATGGATCCGCGTCGTTGAACCGAACCATTACGCGTGGTGTAATCCGATCCGCCCAACTGTCATCCAACGGCTACCGTCTTTCTTCCCTACTTGGCGTCAGACCGCGTTGTCACGCCTACGACCGTTCGACGGCGATCACTCCGGCGAGCCCCCGTTGGCCGCCCACTGCCCCAAAACCCTCCCCGCGGAGTCCTACGCGAAACTCACGGTATGGTGAATAATGTTGGGTCATTTTTACCTGCAGTAGGATGGTGACGCAGCTCGGCTACGGTAGCAGGCGTACTACGGCGATGAGGAGCGTCCGGCGAGAAATTCCCCGGGCTACAACCAGGCTCCCACCGATTAACTCTCCATAGAGCTTCCACAGAGTCCGACCGACGTCCGGGTACCCGCACTGGAGCACGAAACCCGCCGCCGGCGAAAACCCATGGTGGCAACCCGCTTCTCTGTGTTTCCTCTCCCTTTTCTGTGGTCGGCGGCCACAACACAATAGGGAAAAGGGAACGGGTCACTGCGCACGGGATTTATTCACCAGGAGCTGGCGTAACAACCCCCGCGGAGGTTGGGGCTGGCGTGCGCGCGATTTGCGTGGTCAGTTTCAAGCGTCGCCGGTGCGGGGTGTCAGACAAGCGTCCTCAGTAGTCAGTGGGTGACTGGACGGTGTAGTGGCGCGGATGTGTGACCGACGGGCGGGGCCCACATGTCAAACTCTCACGTGCCATGCTCACGGTCTGGGCCGCGCGGAGGCAACCGAGGATGGGCCAGAACAGAAATGGGCCCAGGCGCATGCTTACCCTTTTCTTTTTACTTTTCTTTTACTTTTTTTGTTTTGTTTTCTTTTTATTTTTGTTTTTTTTCAAATTTAAATTCAGTTTCAGTTATGATATTTATACTTGAGTTAAATGCCTATATTCAAATATCATTAGGGATATAATATTTTATTCATGTTTTCATTTTCTCTATTTTATTTAATGTTTTCCTTCTTCTTTCTTTTCTTTTTAGTCCACCTTTCATTTTTAGGGCTAATCCCCAAACTCAAATCATTATTATATTTTGATGCATGTTATTATTTTATTAAATGCACAAACCAAAACTCCAGTATGATGCATGGTTTTTCTTTTTATGATTTAGTAAAGAATTAGTCTCTTTTAATTATGTATAGTAACATGTCTCAAGAAGTAGATGACAAACCACCTAAGAAGATCAACTCTTTTATAAGTTTTATAATTTGGGTATTACACTAGTCTCATTAGCTGCGAGAAGCAGACGTTTCGAAACGAGTTTTAACCATGCAAGCTAAACCTAATCACATGATATGTAGGGCACTTCGTCCCCACACACATCAACCGTCCTCATTGATTCCCCATCAACAGAACAGGGCTCATGGCCTTGGCATACAATGCTCCACTGACCCCGGCCGCTGCCGTGCAGTGAACGCACTTGTACCCACCATAATCCGGCATGGGAGACTACGTCTCAGGACTAGTGAGGAGTAAAGTCTGCGGGTAGGTTCACTTAGGTACTAGGCTTACTGATTTACCATATTTCTCGGCATGCGTTTAGTACGTTCAAATGCTTGACACAAGTATCCACAGGTTGATCCTTATTCCAATTCCATCGCATGGACATGGCATCCCCATGGATCTGTGTCCATAGACAATCATAATTCTGTTATAAAAAATGTATACAGTCAATTCCTGACCTCGCGCGAGTGCTAAAAAATTACTCGACTTCTACCAAGATCCTTATTTAGCAAAGCAGCTACTCGACCTAGTATACTAGTATTCATCTCATAAAGGAACCTGAGTTTATGCAACTAGGATTTAAAACAACTGCTACACTTAATGCACAATACAAACCTACAAACATAATTGCAGTAAAATAGCATATATAACGGTTATTCATAAAACCGGGGCTTGCCTGGAATCCCACACTAGTTAGTGTTGCTAGAGGAACTCACTTAGCGAGCATCTCCTATCTTGGTTCTTGTTTCACCCGTCCTTCTTCGAGTTGTCCACCGACTTCATTTTATGGCCGGCTCCACTTCACTTCGCACGATCGTCATCTCTCGGTCCTAAATGAGATGCAAGATGTATATGTATGAACATGATGGAAAATAGTATAAGACACTCCAAGGTACACGGTAGGGAACTAAACACTAAATAGTGAGACACCATGAACAACCATACTATAGCGTTAGCTATCTACACGTCATTGGCACACGCAGTCAATACCACTGGAAGGACGACAAACATTTCCTATACTTAACCAACACAAACACGACATCACAAGCACAATCATCTATCACATTTGCTTTAATCTTTCATTAGTTTTTTCTATTAGTATACTAGTTAAGTACACATACATTCGCTGACTCCTAAACATCACGTAGATAGATTTACCTAAAAGGAACAATCATTTTAATCGTGTTCTACCATCATTCACAACATTCGAATGCAAGCACACACCAAAGAGAACACACGAGGAGATAGTCTAATCACAATTACATATTATACTTATTTTAATGAGGTTGGTTATTTAGCAATATCTAGGACTAGCAGAAAGCTATAGAGAATATATTATTCATCTCATTTCTTCGACCATATAACTGCACTTGCTAAGTGTGGATTTAAGGTAAGCTACTTATTAGACCTTAACAAAATTAGTTCACTAACTTAGAGAGACGTGTACTAGGTTGTGGACGCTAAACAACGTCGCCATTTCTCTTGTTGCGCATGAAGTGCTAGCACATCTGCATCGTGATGATTTATCTCCACACGTGTGGATACCATAGAGATGTTACTGTTGTTTTGTGGTGTTGATCAACAACGAACTTGAAGAGGACAGGTAGACGTTTTGTTGTCGCTGCGGGTACACGACAACATTCGACTATGTCCAACTATGTCAATGCATCTTCTACCACTACGCTACAAGTTTAATGATAACAATTTGATCCTTTGCTTACATACTATCTTGATTATACATTAGTGTGTAGTGTATACATTTTCCGACGCTTTCACATCTTCATAAAAACCTTGCATTAAGCTATAAAAGACACCAAAGTAAGTAGCGAAGGTGAGTGGTAGGGTAGTTGATAAGGGCCTGTTTGAAAATGCAGTTTTAAAATGATATAGTTTTGAGATACTATAGTTTACAATTGTACATGACACAAATACTACGGTATTACTTTACCACAGTAAAACCACATTATTGCTCAAAACCGAGATCTGTTTGGTTCCATTGAAAAAACAAAGTATCTGTAGAGAGAAGAGAAGAAAACTAAGGTCCTGAGTGGAGTTTCGAAAACTCCAAAATTACCATGGTTTTAGGTAAACCGTGATATTTAAAACTGTGTTTTGCCTCTACAAACCAAACACCTTTTGTGTTCCAATACTATAGTATCATCAAATAGCATAGTATTATTTCAAAACTGCAAAAATACTACACTTCCAAACAGGGCCTAAGTGTTTTGATATTTTATCTAAAATAAAATACATGTATCTCAAAAACTATTTTTATATTTCTACCAAAGTTCAATTAATGCTTTTAAACTATCGATGTAGTTCGATTATCTTCCTGGTGGCTGATATGGCACATATAACAATTGACATTAGGGGTGAAAACGGGGTGAGTACCCCACTAGTATAAAAAGACTCAAAGCCTGCAGTGCGTTATATTTTTATAGGCAGATTCGGTTATCAACCGTCTGTGCTATTTTTAGTGGCGGTTTCTTAAGAAAACCGCCACTAGAAATCGTATTTCTAGTGGCGGTTCCTTATGAAAACCACATGTAGAAATCTATGATTTCTAGTGGCGGTTTTCTTAATGTCACACCCGGTTTTAGAAGGCAAACTGAATGCGAACCATGTACGTGCCAAGATCAGTAATTCACGTACACAGCAGTTACATAACATGGACATCATCACACAATGCTCAAATAGTATTAAAAAGGGAAATAATAGTCGATTACATCATAGGTCTAAGACGTCCACATAGTCTTTACAATAAATCAAAGTGCGGAAAAGAAACGTAGATAAACGCGGCCTTCACAGGCAGCCGACTGGGGGTTGTCGCTAACCCACGCCTAGAACTCGTCGTAGTCTTGGAACTCCTGGAAGTCTCCTTCCACGGCTTCATCTCCTCCGGAGCAGTGGTTGCAATGCTGACAACCTGGGGATGGGGGGTTTGGTGTGTAGAGCAAGGGTGAGTACACATCAACATACTCAGCAAGTATCCTGTTTGGCTGTAGTGGACTAGCTTTATGTGGGGGTAAGTCAAGCAGTTGCTTTGAGTTGGTCAGAATATTATTACTAGTAGAGAAAGCCAAGTTTTAGAATTAACCTACGTTATTAACCCAACTGTACTCCTTTCCAAACGGAAAGAGTACCACTTACCATTACCAGAGTCAATACCAAGAACCATCAGTCTCATTGCCACCTGCAATCCGAACATCTCTGATCAAGTACCACTAATCACTGGAGCTCCCTTGGCCGCTCATAACCGCGAGCACGGCTGATATATCAGTTTTCATACACTCTGCAGAGGTTGTGCACTTTACCCACAAGCCGTGATTCCCTTTCTGTCCGGAGATCATGAATCTCCATTGATCACTACCAAGGTGACCCAGCAGGGCATCACTACGTAGCCTTTACAAAGATTCCCCGGGACTGTAGCTACCCGTTAGGTTTTCTAAATGCACCGCACTCCTCCCCAAGGGGCAAACCTAAACTTGGCAGAGCGAGCCGCATACACCGAGCCCCATTGACGGCACGACGGCTAAGCGAACTACACCCTGGATCCTCTAATTATTCAGCTAAGGGCATCCCATTCCACCCTCATGGTTGCACTGTTTTCCCGGGCGGTCATCCAACGAACAGGTCCTTACGGAGAGGCACTCGAGAAACCGCTCGAGCCCCCTTGAAGACCACTAGTATAACATCATAATAAAAGAAGGGAAAACAGAGTATCATTGATAATTCTCATCATGTTCATTGATTAGAGTTGAGCAATAGCATAAGACTAAGCAATAATAATCCAACCCAGATAGGTAACAAGGACATGGATAACAAAAGCTAGTCAATCCTTAGGTATAAATGTGTAATGCGGGAGGTGAATTAAAGAATGTATAGGATAGAGATAGGTCAAGGGACACTTGCCTCCACCAACCGACTGCTGCTCAGGGGCTTCTCCTGCAAGTTCTTCGGGCTCCTCAACCAGATCGTTCTCTATGCGAGCGCAAACATACATACATCCACACATTTAATACAAAAGAACAGTACACCATACAATAGAATGCAGTAAGTAAACAGACGTTCTACGCTGGCTCGCAACTACGGTTAAGAAAGAAAGAGAAAAAGACAGTCGAGAAATGATCACGTTACGTAATTATAAATTAAACCACTCGCTTAATCGAAGGGCAATAATTTGGATACTACGTTTGGTATAAAGTAAAGTCACGTTTTCCTGTTTAATCATTATAGATAGATAAGGATGAATGAAAGGGAGGGGTCGCACGGAGAGATGTACGACACAACACTTTAGATTGAATTAAGAAATCAACGACTCGTCGCGCGACCGAGCACACAACGAGACACTTGCATTAATTATAAAGAGACATTGAGCATCGCGCTGCGAAACGCACGACAGCATACGTCAACAGAACTGAGTTTAAAGTGGAATGTCGCGTGACTGGACGCGCGACGTCACACATTAAACAACCTGAAATTAAAATGGATCGTTGCGCGACGAAGCGCACAACGCAGCACATTGATAAATATAAATTAAAAGAAACGTCGCGCGACACATCACGTCGACTAAACAGATTAAAGTAGATTAAAACGAGGTTAAGTGCAGTACGATTACAGTCGTACGCGCGAGAGCACGCTACGTGTGCCGAGGGCACGCGAATCGTGCAGGCACGCGTGGCGCGAGGCTGCCGAGGCACGGGTTCGGGCAAGGGCGCGCGATGGCGCAGTCGAGGGTGCGGCCGGAACGCGGGCGGGGGAGGGGCTCGCCGGGGGGCAGGGCGCGGCCGGGGGAGGGCTCGCCGGGGCAGGGGAGGGCGCACGGTCGCCGGGGCGGGGCACGGAGCGGCTGCCAGGGCTCGCCGGGCGCGGGGTTGGGGAGGGGAGGGCACGGGCGCGGCCGAGATGGAGGGAGGGCTCGCCGGGGCGCGAGCAGGGCGTGGCCGCAAGGGGCGGCGCGGGTGCGGGGCTCGCCGAGGCCGAGGCCGGACACGGGGAGGGAGGGCGTGGGCGGCCGAGCTCGCCGGGGCGCGGGACAAGGAGGGCGCGGCGCGGCCGAGGGCGAGGAGGGCTTGCCGGGGCAGGGCGGGGCTCGTCGGTGCCGAGCGCGCGCGGGGGAGGGAGGGCGCGGTGCGGGGAGGGAGGGTGCGGCCACCGGGACGGCGTGGGGGCGGGGCTTGCCGGGGCGCCGAGGCGTGGGACGGGGAGGGCGCGGCGTGGGGAGGGAGGGCGCGGCCGCGGGGGCTCGCCGGAGCGTCGGACAGGGAGGGCGCGGCCAGGGCGCGGGACGCGCGCGGGCAGGGAGGCCGCGTGGGGGAAGAAGAAGGGGAGGGGGAGGAGAGAGAGGAAAGGGAAGGGGAGGGGAAAAACTCACCTCCGGGGATCCAAACTCCGGCAATCTCGACTCCAAACCCTAGGGCACCACGGGGAGAGAGAGAGAAGGGTGGAAGAAGGAGAGGGAGGTTAATGCGCGGGAGAAATCAAATGAGCCAAACGGATCTGGGGGGAGGGGCGCCAGGGGGGAGGGCAGGGGCGCCAGGGGCACGCGGGCTGGACCAGGCTGGGCCGGGCTGGGTCACATCACGGATCGAAACCCACGACACACACGACCATTAAACGGACTCCAATCGCGAACCGAAATCCAAAACAAAACGAGACGAACACGCGACATCAGACAAAGAAATGCGCTTCGGCATGATGCAACACCCATGACACTTAGTCTTTGTTTTATACATGACACGGACACCTGTCACTATACTAGTTTGAAATTAGGAAGAAGGAGCGAAACAGGAAGAGAAAAGAGAGTAACGCCCAAATTCGGTGAGAGAAAAGAAGAAAAAACATTCTACCCCCAAATTCGGGGCGTTACAAACCTATCCCCCTTAAAAGAATCTTGCCCTCGAGATTCAGGGTTGGCTAGCAAAGATTTCAGGATATTTAGCCATCAGATCATCTTCACGCTCCCAGGTTGCTTCTTCCTTAGAGTGGTGATTCCATCTGACTTTGCACATTCTGATGGTCTTCCTTCGGGTGACTCTGTCTGCAGTCTCAAGGATTTGCGTTGGTTTCTCCGTGTAAGTTAAGTCCTCCAGGACTTCAAGACCTTCCACTGGCAACTACTCTTCTGGCACTCGCAGGCATTTCTTCAACTGAGACACATGAAAGACATCATGCACAGCAGACAAATTTTCTGGCAGACTGAGCTGATAGGCCACTTCTCCATGCCTTGCGAGAATCTGATACGGACCAATGTAGCGGGGTGCAAGCTTGGCTTTGACTCCGAACCTTCTGACTCCTCTGATTGGTGACACTTTCAGATAGACAAAATCTCCAACCTCGAAACTCAGCTCTCTTCTTCTTGTGTCTGCATAGCTTCGCTGCCTTGATTGCGCTATCTTCAGATTCTCTTGAACCATCTTGATGTTCTCTTCGGCTTCAAGCAGAATGTCGGGCCTGAATACTTGCTTCTCTCCAGGCTGATCCCATTGCAGTGGAGTTCTACAACTCCTTCCATAAAGCGCCTGAAATGGTGACATCTTCAAGCTAGTCTGGTAACTGTTGTTATAGGAGAACTCTGCATAAGGCAATCTCTTGTCCCATCCGAACTAATCTTGCAACGCACAGGCTCTCAACATGTCTTCAGGAATTTGATTGGTCCTTTCGGTCTGACCATCTGTCTGCGGATGATAGGCGGAACTGAAATTCAGATGTGTGCCCAAGGCTTCATGCAACTACTGCCAGAATTGAGAGGTGAACTGCGTTCCACTGTCTGACACTATCTTCTTTGGCACACCATGAAGACAAACGATCCGAGACATGTACAACTCTGCCAATACTGCACTGTTGTAGTTGGTTTTGACAGGTATGAAGTGGGATGACTTGGTTAAGCGGTCCACCACTACCCAAATGGAATCGTAGCCGACTCGAGTGCGAGGCAATCCGACTATGAAGTCCATGCCGATTTCATCCCATTTCCACTGAGGAATTTGCAACGGTTGCAACAATCTAGCCGGTCTCTGGTGCTCTGCCTTGATCCGCTGACAACTATCACACATAGCCACATGCTCTGCGATTCTCTCTTCATTCTGTACCACCAGAATTTCTTCTTCAGATCCTGATACATCTTCTCACTACCAGGATGAATCGAATAAGCTGTCTCATGAGCTTCCTTGAGAATCAATTCTCGAATAGACTGGACATTGGGAACACACAAGCGGTCTTTGAACCATATCACACCTTCTGCATCTTTCCGAAAATCTTTGCCTCTACCATCTAGAATCAGTCGCCGGATCTCACTAATCTTCTCATCATTCTTCTGCGCTTCTTTGATTTCTCGCTCCAAGGTAGGTTCCAACTCAATTGTGACTCCTCGCGCGTTGTTCAGAAATCCGAGACTCAACCTGTCAAACTCTTTGGCCAACTCATAAGGCATCGGACGAGCGACCATCAGATTGACTTGACTCTTCCTGCTCAAAGCATCTGCTACTACATTCGCTTTGCCTGGATGGTAATGAATCTCCAATTCATAGTCTTTGATCAGCTCTAACCATCTTTGTTGCCTCATATTCAACTCTGACTGAGTGAATATGTACTTCAGACTCTTGTGGTCTGTGTAAACATCACATTTCTGTCCATACAGATAGTGCCTCCATGTCTTCAGTGCGTGAACCACTGCTACCAACTCTAGATCATGGATTGGGTAATTCTTCTCATGAACCTTCAGCTGTCGGGACGAGTAAGCCACAACTCTTCCCTCTTGCATCAACACACATCCCAAACCAGTGTAACAAGCATCGCAATACACCGAGAAGGGCTTGTGCACATCAGGCAAGACTAAGACAGGCGTTGTAGTCAACTTCTCTTTCAGCGCTTCAAAGGCCTCTTGACATTTTTGGGTCCACTTGAACTCAACCTTTTTGCCTAGCAAAGCTGTCATTGGTTTCACAATCTTCGAAAACCCTTCAATGAATCGCCGATAATATCCGGCCATTCCAATAAAGCTCTTGATTCTTCGAGCATCTGTTGGCGCTTCCGAGTTCAGAATGTATGTCACTTTCTTCGGATCCACAACCAATCCTTCTTTGTTGATTATATGACCCAGGAACAGGACTTCACTGATCCAGAACTCGCACTTGCTCAACTTTGCATACAACTGGTGCTCTCGCAATCTCTGCAATACCATCCTCAAATGATCTGCATGCTCTTCTTCGCTTTGAGAGTATATCAGAATGTCATCAATGAATACCACCACAAACTTGTCAAGATAATCCATGAATACACGGTTCATCAAGTTCATGAAGAAGGCTGGTGCATTGGTTAGACCAAAAGACATCACAGTGAACTCATACAACCCATACTTGGTAATGAATGTCGTCTTTGGAATGTCTGAAGGTCGGATCCTGAGCTGATGATAACCTGACCTCAGATCTATCTTGGAGAACACACTGGCTCCTCTCAACTGGTCGAACAGATCTTCTATTCTGGGCAAGGGGTACTTGTTCTTGATGGTGACCTCATTCAGAGCTCGATAATCGATACACATCCTTCTGGTGCCATCTTTCTTCTCCACGAATAGGACAGGGGCGGCCCAAGGCGAGGAGCTTGGCCGGATGTAACCTTTCTCTGACAGCTCATCGATCTGCTTCTTAAGTTCAACCAACTCTGGTCCGGATATTCTATAAGCTCTCTTAAAGATGGGGGCAGTTCTAGGAAAAAGCTCTATAGCAAACTCGACTTTCCGCTCTGGTGGCATACCTGGTAAGTCCTTTGGAAACACATCTGGGAACTCGGACACAACCTTGATACTCTCAATTGGGTCTGCTTCACTGCTATCGACAGCCATCTGATAACAACTTCCTTTCTTTGGTTCAGGCGGGGCTAACTCGGTCACCACTTCCTCTCCTGGTGGGGACACCAACTTGATTGTCCTCTTATCACAACTGATAACTGCCTGATACTTATCTAGCCAATTCATCCCTAGGATGACATCTGTTCCCTGAGTACCCATTACTATGAGGTTAGCGAGAAACGCTATCCCCCTTATTTCCACACTTACATTCAAACAAATGCTATCGGCTCGAATTCTACCACCAGCTGCGTCAATTTGAATGGGGGTTGACATGGTAGTAATTGGAAGATTATGTGCTTCTACCCATGATGCAGTAATGAATGAATGCATTGCTCCAGTATCAAATAACACTTCTGCAATATGGGAGTCGATTGGAAACATACCTACTATCATGTCGGGAGTCTCTTGAACTGCTTCAGCCTCCAAGTGGTTCAGTCTCCCATGATTATATCGCGGCTGAGAGCGGTTGCCTGCTCCAGGCTAAGACACATTCTGCTTTGCTGGGGCATTGGGGCCTGACTGCTGCTGGGCTGCCTTCTTCGGATATTGCATCACCCAATGGCCTTGCTCTCCACAGTGGAAACATGCTCTGTTTCCAACCTGAGCTGGTGCTGCCTGACTGTTCTGCTGGGTTGCGGGGGCAGGAAGACGAGGTGACTGCTGATTCTGCCTCTAAAACTGACCTCCTCCTGACTGATTGTTCTGGCGATTCTGATACTGGTGTTGAGGATACTGATTTGGAACTGCTGCTGCTGAGGTGGACGCTGGTTCTGCCTGAACTACTGAGGTTGATTGCTTGAGAAACGAGGACGATTGCTGCTTCCAGGCTGGGGTCCACTGATCTTGCGCTTGCGATCCTCCATCTCCTTACGCTTCCTCTCTGTCATGATTGCTCTGTCAATCAGGTGCTGGAATGTCAGGAAGGTATGATTCATCAGCTGATACTGCAGAGGGTCAACCAAGCCTCTCAGGAAACAATATTGTCTCTCGGTGTCGGTGTTGGCATCTTCAAGAGCATAGCGAGACAACTGCAGAAACCTGTCCCGGTACTCACTGACAGACGATGACCCTTGCTTGAGGGCTAGGAACTCCTCCTTCTTCACTGTCATCAGACCTGCAGGGACATGGTACTGACGAAAGCTACCTCTGAATTCTTCCCAGGTGATGATGTCGGGGTTGGCATGGGTGGCGAGATAAGACTCCCACCAAGACTGGGCTGCTCCTCTCAACAGACGGGGACCATACAGAACTTTCTCCCTGTCATCGCACTGAGCGGTATGCAACTCTCGCTCCACAGTGCGCAGCTAGTCTTTAGCATCCATGGGGTCAGAAGAATGAGCAAACGTTGGGGGATGACCTCTCATGAATTTAGCACGCTTGTCTCTGGGCATCTGAGGCATCTGAGGCTGAGGTGGTGGCTGCTGCTGTTGTTGCTGAATGGCGGCCAGAGTCTGACCGATGGCTTGAACTGCCTGGGTCTGTATCAGGAGCATCTGCTCGATGGACATCGGGGGCGGGGGCGGCAGCTGCTGTTGCTGAGGTACCTCCTCCTGCTGAGCGGCTTGCTCCTGCTGAGCACGCCTTCCTCCTCTGCGCCTGTTTTCTGACATCTGCAGAATGCGATCACACATCAGAACTGATCTTGCAAATCTTGCAGCATAAGAAAAGAGTATAGAATTCTCCACAACACTGAACAGATGAGCATCTTCACTGATCTCCAACACAGACCAACATAGCTTCTCAGATAAAGAGGAAAGTGGAATAAAAGGCTTCCCAACTAGATAACTAACTCCATTAACATAACAGGTAAACCAAAATGCAGGGGATACCCACACTCTGGTGACAGTCATTACAAAGATCCAAAGCAAACATAGTTCATCATGACAAACATAAATGCACAGGATAAGCAAACTACCTTGTCTAACTAAGACTAACTAAAAGCGAGACTAACGCTAAGACTATAGCTTATATATATATATATATATATATATATATATATATATATATATATATATATATATATATATATATATATATATATATATTAATTACAAGATCCGACTCTGACGATCTATGGTTCTAAGTCTATCTTGGTCTTACAGTCAGGATTGCCATAAGACTGGTGTCTGAAAGTCGCCTAGAGGGGGGGTGAATAGGGTGAATCTGAATTTTATAAACTTAAGCACAACTACAAGTCGGGTTAGCGTTAGAAATAGAAACGAGTCCGAGAGAGAGGGCGCAAAACAAATCGTGAGCAAATAAAGAGCGAGCCACGATGATTTGTTTTACCGAGGTTCGGTTCTTGCAAACCTACTCCCCATTGAGGTGGTCATGAAGACCGTGTCTCTTTCAACCCTTTCCCTCTCTCAAACGGTCACTTAGACCGAGTGAGCTTCTCTTCTCAATCAAACGGAACACGAAGTTCCCACAAGGATCACCACACAATTGGTGTCTCTTGCCTCGGTTACAATTGAGTTTGATCACAAGAAGAATGAGAAAGAAAAGAAGCAATCCAAGCGCAAGAGCTCAAATGAACACAACAGATCTCTCTCTCTAATCACTAAAGCTTTGTGTGGAGTTGGGAGAGGATTTGAACTCTTTGGTGTGTCTTGTATTGAATGCTATAGCTCTTGTAAGGTGTAGAAGTGTAGAAACTTGGATGCCATTGAATGTGGGGTGGTTGGGGTATTTATAGCCCCAACCACCAAAATATGGCCGTTGGAAGTGTGCAGTCACATGGCGCACCGGACAGTCCGGTGCGCCACTAGACACTGTCCGGTGCGCCAGCCACGTGTCACACCCGGGTTTTAGGGTACCAAGACCCGGGCGTGAACATAATCACCAGGTGTGCTATGACCAAGTCTCACACATATGATGAATCATGGCACAGGATCGAATGTCACATCTTTACTATATAATAGGAGTTCTATACAAAATAAATAAATAATTACATCAAAAGGAGACAACGGTCCAGCAACCCAAAGTTGACTGGGAGACGATGGCCTAGATCTCTCACGAACATATCGCAGCATCCTCCATGCGCCTCATCATGCGGTACCTGTTCTTGACCTGTGGGGTGGTGTGAGACAGCAAGAGTGAGCTCACATACGTTCATCGCTCAACAAGTTGTGGGGAATAATGTGCATGAACTCGCCAAAGGTGAGAGCTCACGTGAGGTGTAAGGCTTATCAAAGAGGATGGTTAGAGCTGAGCATTGCTTTTAAAGTTGGTCAAAATTTTATTAGCAGTTACTAAGTATAAGTAAATACCAACCCAATTAAATATTAGAACAAAAGTAACAACATCACCTGCGATGCAATGCGTATGACAAATTGAATTTAGTTCCATAAGTTAATCATGTGAGGGTCCGAGCTGCTCTTGACCGTGAGCACGGCTAGTATACCAGTTTTACACTCTGCAAAGGTTGCGCATCTTTACCCACAAGTCATGTTACCCATCTGCCAAGGGATCGCGACTTCCCATACACCTCTACCGAGGAGGCGAGGCAGGGTAACACTACGAGGCCTTTACAAAGTTCCACTAGCTTCAGAAAACCCGCTACAGTTTATAGGAAGCTCCAATGTAGGGATCCCTCGCATGATTGCCATCGCAGCAAAATCATCCCAAGCACCTCCCTACATTGACCACTCCCCTACTGCCCTTGCCCCTTTCGGGTAAGGTAATCATCCACTAGCTTTCCTAGTTAATCAGCCAAGGGCGTCCATAAACCCTTGTGGTAGCACTGTTTTCTCGGGTGGTTCTCCATGTTCCAGTTAACATAATGATCTTATCATGAATAGAGAATAACAACTGATAATAAAAAGTATAATCATGAATAGTGTATCTCCATACCCAAAACCACATAAAGCAATAGCAAGTACTACCCAAAAAGTCCAGTGGTAATCAAGGTATAAAGATAGTCAAACTGGGGTAACCTATTAGGTCCCATCAAAATTAACCTATGCAGATCATTATGATTAATCAGAACATGACTGGGTAAAAAGAAGTGATCAAGGGCACAACTTGCCTGAGACTTGAGATTCCAGGTACCAACTTGCTCTTTAGGTGACTCGTGACCTCACGCTAGTCGTAGCAATACAAACAAACATGGTATATGCAAAATTAACATTACACCAAACATAAGTACAAAATGCATAATAGTATCTATGCGTCGTAACGAGGTCGTAGGAACAAGAACCACTAAATTCGGAGCTACGGTTATTAAGTTATGAATTTCCGAAATTATTTAGTGTTTAGAATAGATTAATCCAAATGAATAATTTTAATTCAAGTTTCATGGCTAAACAGTGTTACTAGTTGATAGACAATATTAATACAAAATTATTGCAACTGGAATTACTCAATTTAGAGCTAAAATGAACTATAAATGAATTATACAAGTTTCTAGTATTGTTTTTGTATTAAAAAAATCATTTTCTAAAATAATTTCTGAATTTCCTTAGGCTTCTGGACCACGGACACAATTTTAACAAAGTCCAGGGGGTTCTCCATAAATTCCAGGACTAAACGGTAATGGTCTTATAATGGCACGGGATGGCGGGTTGAATAAGAAACACTGTAGGGGCTCTTTTAGAAAGTGCACGCAGCGAAGGGGTATGAGGTGATTCAGGTCGTTGGATTTTAATCCGAGGGTCCGGATTAGATCTTCATCACTTATGAAGCGGTATGACACGCGGACCGGTGGATCGGTGATCGACGACCGAGAGTTAAATAAATGGAACTTGATCCCCACCGTCCAACACAGAAACAGACAGCGCAGATGGATTGATCGGGCTGGTAGGGTAAGATCTGATCAAGACCCTCCGTTGCCAGATCCACGGTCGCGAATTCCCAAGCCAAATAGATATGCATGGCCCGATCCGAGCCATTAGCGGCTGGATCAACGGCACATGATCTTCTCCCTACTCCCAGGCACACGGACGGGCGCCTCCGCCAAGCATCCGCGGCGGAGTCCATCGCCGCCCCGCGCGACATGCCGCCCAGGTGCACAACCCCTAAACCTGACGAGGTCTTCGTGAAGCATAAACAATGGCGATTACATAGGAAGTAGTTTTACCTACGGTGGTGGGGAGTGCGGTGCTGCCCACGGCGAGATGCGGGCGTGAATGTCGCCAAGTGGACGAACAGGCGAACGGGTTGGTCCCGTGCGGCAGCCGGAGCGTGTGGAGGAGGGTGCCTACAGGATATCGGTGGCAGCGGTGCGGGAGAGCACCGATGGAAAGGGGCCTGGGCAACGTTTGCCGGAGATCGAAATCCACGGCCATGGTGTGGTCGGTCTGGGTTTGTGCGTTAACCTGATGGAGGAAGGGGTCGTGGGGAACTGCTTTATAGCCAGGGGAGCGCGGATTTCGGAGACCCGATCCCGCCGGCAGGTTTGGACTCCATTTGCGGTGTGCCGGTGACCACACGATATCGGCGGATTCCGTTGAGAGGAGCACGGAGCAAGGAAGAAGGTTATGACAGGACGGCCCCACCGGTCAGACACCAGGCACGCGCGTCAGTGAGCGCGGGGCCCAATGGCAGTGGCGTGAAACGGGCGCTTGCGGGGTTGCGCGCGGACGCTGACGGAGGGGGACCCACATGGTAGTCATGGCGAGGAGCTGCCAGCGGTCTGAGTGGCCGACCCGACGGGACCACGTGTCGGCACTGGATTAAGGTGGGCTGCGCGGAAGGGAGTTAGTGGAGATGGGCCGAGTGAGGTGAATTTGGCCAAGAGGGGGTTCTCTGTTTTCTTTTTTTCTTTTTTCCAATTTCCCTTTCTTTTTCTCTCCTATTATCCTCTTTCAATTCCAAATTCAAATTTCCTATTCAGTTTAACTTTCGTTCAAAAATTCAAATTCTCTTAACTGCATGAACTCCATTCAGAGGTGCATATTTCTATTTTTATTTATTTATTATTTAGATAGTTTAATCCCATTTATTCAAGAACAAAAGAAACCCATTAACATCCAAAGGTTTTCAAAAATTCTCAAAACACTATTATAAATATATTTATTTATTTTATTATTATTAAATTTTTTTTACTAATTTTGGGCTTTACAAATCCTACCCCCCTTAACAGAAATCTCGTCCTCGAGATTTGTAAGAAAAGGGATACAATAAGTTTGGTCTAGAATTTTAGTTTCTCATTTGGTTTTGGGAATCAAAGTTTTGTTTAATTTTTTTATATGGATATGTATGTCTAGCCATTTATTATGTTAGATGAGGCACGGTTATGGCAACTATAGGTTGTGGCAAGGTAGAGTATAATAAGGAAAGACTTTATCTAGAACTGTGGATCTTGATTCCGCTGACGATTCAACTTGATCTTTGAAGACTTGAGTTGATGCTTATCCTTCTTTGACATGGTTGGTCTTCTTTGGCCTTTCTTCTTGGAGTTGCCATCCGAGTTAAGGACATATAGTTAGGATAGCCGGGGTACACGAGGTGGGTAGGTTTGAACAGAGTTTTACTTTGCTTTTTGAACAAATGAATTAGACAACCTATGATGTAGGTTAGGTTGTTGTTTACAGACGAGTTAGTCCAAGGTATTAATTTAGGGTAAGATATGTTTATAGAATTATGGCCTAATTTTTTTTTGTCGCCAACATTATCTAACTTATTTAAGTAACTCAATTTGGATTAGATCATGTTAGATTAAGTGGGATCTAGATCAAATTTAAATAAGATAAAATCTTTTCAAGATAAGATGAATCTATTAAGATAAGAGAGAATCTTTGAAGATGAGGGATCTATATAAAATAGATACACTTAAATGGGGGATAAACCAGGTTGTTTAGTTATCTTATGAATTTTATTTATTTATATTTATACCTATATGTATATGCAGATGTAATTGTGGACATTACTCCACAACTCATCCCACTCAATCAAAGGTCCAAATCAAACAAGTATCATAAGAACAAGCATTCAAGTTCATAGATATCAAAAAAATAGTTTTGTTTTTGTTCCTAAGATTAGGTCTCCTATTCCTAAAAGTCACTTTAGGTACAGGATTTCAAAGTGTGAAATCCACATTTGTCTTTTGAGAGAAAAGGTAAGAGTAATCAGAGTAAAGCGGAAATAGATGAGAAAAGATTAAGAAAAGTTTAGAAAAGAATCAGAGTAGCAGAGGTAAGTAAATAAGAGTTGTCCAGTTCTATCTAGGTTTCGTCCTACAGTCAACATTCCTCTGATACCACTTCTGTCACACCCGGGTTTTAGGGTACCAAGACCCGAGCGCGAACATAATCACCAGGTGTGCTGGGACCAAGTCTCACACATATGATGAATCATGGCACAGGATCGAATGTCACATCTTTAATATATAATAGGAGTTCTATACAAAATAAATAAATAATTACATCAAAAGGAGACAACGGTCCAGCAACCCAAAGTTGACTGGGAGACGACGGCCTCGATCTCTCACGAACACATCGCAGCATCCTCCATGCGCCTCATCCTGCGGTAACTATTCTTGACCTGTGGGGTGGTGTGAGACAGCAAGAGTGAGCTCACATACGTTCATTGCTCAACAAGTTGTGGGGAATAATGTGCATGGACTCGCCAAAGGTGAGAGCTCACGTGAGGTGTAAGGCTTACCAAAGAGGATGGTTAGAGCTGAGCATTGCTTTTAAAGTTGGTCAAAAATTTATTAGCAGTTACTAAGTATAAGTAAATACCAACCCAATTAAATATTAGAACAAAAGTAACAACATCACCTGCGATGCAATGCGTATGACAAATTGAATTTAGTTCCATAAGTTAATCATGTGAGGGTCTGAGCTGCTCTTGACCGTGAGCGCGGCTAGTATACCAGTTTTACACTCTGCAGAGGTTGCGCATCTTTACCCACAAGTCATGTTACCCATCTTCCAAGGGATCGCGACTTCCCATACACCTCTACCGAGGAGGCGAGGCAGGGTAACACTACGAGGCCTTTACAAAGTTCCACTAGCTTCAGAAAACCCGCTACAGTTTATGGGAAGCTCCAATGCAGGGATCCCTCGCATGATCGCCATCGCAGCAAAATCATCCCAAGGACCTCCCTACACTGACCACTCCCCTACTGCCCTTGCCCCTTTCGGGTAAGGTAATCATCCACTAGCTTTATTAGTTAATCAGCCAAGGGCGTCCATAAACCCTTGTGGTAGCACTGTTTTCCCGGGTGGTTCTCCATGTTCCAATTAACATAATGATCTTATCATGAACAGTGAATAACAACTGATAATAAAAAGTATAATCATGAATAGTGTATCTCCATACCCAAAACCACATAAAGCAATAGCAAGTACTACCCAAAAAGTCCAGTGGTAATCAAGGTATAAAGATAGTCAAACTGGGGTAACCTATTAGGTCCCATCAAAATTAACCTATGCAGATCATTATGATTAATCAGAACATGACTGGGTAAAAAGAAGTGATCAAGGGCACAACTTGCCTGAGACTTGAGATTCCAGGTACCAACTTGCTCTTTAGGTGACTCGTGACCTCACGCTAGTCGTAGCAATACAAACAAACATGGTATATGCAAAATTAACATTACACCAAACATAAGTACAAAATGCATAGTAGTATCTACGCGTCGTAACAAGGTCGTAGGAACAAGAACCACTAAATTCGGAGCTACGGTTATTATGTTATGAATTTCCGAAATTATTTAGTGCTTAGAATAGATTAATCCAAATGAATAATTTTAATTCAAGTTTCATGGCTAAACAGTGTTACTAGTTGATAGACAATATTAATACAAAATTATTGCAACTGGAATTACTCAATTTAGAGCTAAAATGAACTATATATGAATTATACAAGTTTCTAGTATTGTTTTTGTATTAAAAAATCATTTTCTAAAAAATTTTCTGAATTTCCTTAGGCTTATGGACCACGAACACAATTTTAACAAAGTCCAGGGGGTTCTGCATAAATTCCAGGACTAAACGGTAATGGTCTTATAATGGCACGGGATGGCGGGTTGAATAAGAAACACTGTAGGGGCTCTTTTAGAAAGTGCGCGCAGCGAAGGGGTATGAGGTGATTCAGGTCGTTGGATTTTAATCCGAGGGTCCGGATTAGATCTTCATCACTTATGAAGCGGTATGACACGCGGACCGGTGGATCGGTGATCGACGACCGAGAGTTAAATAAATGGAACTTGATCCCCACCGTCCAACACAGAAACAGACGGCGCAGATGGATTGATCGGGCTGGTAGGGTAAGATCTGATCAAGACCCACCGTTGCCAGATCCACGGTCGCGAATTCCCCAGCCAAATAGATATGCATGGCCCGGTCCGAGCCGTTAGCGGCTGGATCAACGGCACATGATCTTCTCCCTACTCCCAGGCGCACGGACGGGCGCCGCCGCCAAGCATCCGCGGCGGAGTCCATCGCCGGCCCGCCCCGCACGACACGCCGCCCAGGTGCACAACACCTAAACCTGATGAGGTCTTCATGAAGCATAAACAATGGTGAATACACAAGAAGTAGTTTTACCTACGGCGGTGGGGAGTGCGGTGCTGCCCACGGCGAGATGCGGGCGTGAATGTCGCCAAGTGGACGAACAGGCGAACGGGTTGGTCCCGTGCGGCAGCGGGAGTGTGTGGAGGAGGGTGCCTACAGGATCTCGGTGGCAGCGGTGCGGGAGAGCACCGATGGAAAGGGGCTTGGGCACCGTTCGCCGGAGATCGAAATCCACGGCCATGGTGTGGTCGGTCTGGGTTTGTGCGTTAACCTGATGGAGGAAGGGGTCGTGGGGAACTGCTTTATAGCCAGGGGAGCGCGGATTTCGGAGACCCGATCCCGCCGGCAGGTTCGGACTCCGTTTGCGGTGAAACGGTGACCACGCGATATCGGCGGATTCCGTTGAGAGGAGCACGGAGCAAGGAAGAAGGTGATGAAAGGACGGCCCCACCGGTTAGACACGAGGCACGCGCGTCAGTGAGAGCGGGGCCCAATGGCAGTGGCGTGAAACGGGCGCTTGCGGGGTTGCGCGCGGACGCTGACGGAGGGGGACCCACATGGTAGTCATGGCGAGGAGCGGCCAGCGGTCTGAGTGGCCGACCCGACGGGCCCACGTGTCGGCACTGGATTAAGGTGGGCTGCGCGGAAGGGAGTTAGTGGAGATGGGCCGAGTGAGGTGAATTTGGCCAAGAGGGGGTTCTCTGTTTTCTTTTTTTCTTTTTTCCAATTTCCCTTTCTTTTTCTCTCCTATTATCCTCTTTCAATTCCAAATTCAAATTTCCTGTTCAGTTTAACTTTCGTTCAAAAATTCAAATTCTCTTAACTGCATGAACTCCATTTAGAGGTGCATATTTCTATTTTTATTTATTTGTTATTTAGATAGTTTAATCCCATTTATTCAAGAACAAAAGAAACCCATTAACATCCAAAGGTTTTCAAAAATTCTCAAAACACTATTATAAATATATTTATTTATTTTATTATTATTAAAAATTTTTACTAATTTTGGGCTTTACACCATGTCAGCAGACCGTTGGGGTTCAACCGTTGGAGCTCTGACTTGTGGGGCCTCTGGGCTGTCCGGTGGTGCACCGGACAGGTCTTGTAGACTGTCCGGTGCACCAACTGCGTGTGCTCTGACTCTGGCGCGCACTGTAGCGCATTGAATGCGGTTGCAGACGACCGTTGCGCGCGAAGTAGCCGTTGCTCCGCTGGCACACCGGACAGTCCGGTGAATTATAGCGGAGCGCCCTCTGAAATTACCGAAGGTAGCGAGTTCAGCTTCAAGTGCCCTAGTGCACCGGACACTGTCCGGTGGCACACCAAACAGTCCGGTGCGCCAGACCAGGGTGCCTTTGGGTTGTCTTTTGCTCTCTTTGTTTGACCCCTTTCTTGGTCTTTTTATTGGCTTATTGTGAACCTTTGGCACCTGTAGAATTTATAGACTAGAGCAAACTAGTTAGTCCAATTATTTGTGTTGGGCAATTCAACCACCAAAATCAATTAGGAAGAAGGTGTAAACCTAATTCCCTTTCAATCTCCCCCTTTTTGGTGATTGATGCCAACACAAACCAAAGCAAGTATAGAAGTGCATAATTGAACTAGTTTGCATAATTGTAAGTGCAAAGGTTACTTAGAATTGAGCCAATAAATATTTTCATAAGATATGCATGGATTGTTTCTTTATTTTTAATATTTTGGACCACGCTTGCACCACATGTTTTATTTTTTGCAAATTCTTTTGTAAATTCTTTTCAAAGTCCTTTTGCAAATAGTCAAAGGTAAATGAATAAGATTTTGAGAAGCATTTACAAGATTTGAAATTTTCTCCCCCTGTTTCAAATGCTTTTCCTTTGACTAAACAAAACTCCCTCTTCAATAAAATCCTCCTCTTAGTGTTCAAGAGGGTTTTAAGATACAGATTTTGAAAATACTACTTTCTCCCCCTTTTGAACATAATAAGATACCAATTTGAAAAACATCATTTTTTTGTAAAATTAGATGGTGGTGCGGTCCTTTTGCTTTGGGCTAATATTTTCTCCCCCTTTGGCATGAATCGCCAAAAACGGATATTTGAGTGAAATATAAGCCCTCTTAACTAATTTCTCCCCCTTTGGCGAACATAATATGAGTGAAGATTATACCAAAGTTGGAGAGTTGCTCGGAGCGACGACGAAGGGTGAGTGATTTCGATGGAGTGGAGTGGAAGCCTTTGTCTTCGCCGAAGACTCCAATTCCCTTTCAATCTATGACTTGGTTTGAAATATACTTGAAAACACATTAGTCATAGTATATAAAAGAGACATGATCAAAGGTATATTAATGAGCTATGTGTGCAAAACATCAAGAGAAATTCCGAGAATCAAGAATATTCAACTCATGCCTAAGTTTGTTAAAAGTTTGTTCATCTAGTGGCTTGGTAAAGATATCGGCTAATTGTTCCTTGGTGTTAATATATGCAATCTCGATATCTCCCTTTTGTTGGTGATCCCTAAGAAACTGATACCGAATGGCTATGTGTTTAGTGCGGCTATGCTCAACGGGATTATCTGCCATGCGGATTGCACTCTCATTATCACATAGAAGAGGAACTTTGGTTAATTTGTAACCATAGTCCCTAAGGGTTTGCCTCATCCAAAGTAATTGCGCGCAACAATGGCCAGCGGCAATATACTCGGCTTCGGCGGTAGAAAGAGCCACAGAATTTTGCTTCTTTGAAGCCCATGACACCAGAGACCTTCCCAAGAACTGGCAAGTTCCCGATGTGCTCTTTCTATTAATTTTAGACCCCGCCCAATCGGCATCCGAATAACCAATTAAATCAAATATGGATCCCCGAGGGTACCAAAGCCCAAACTTAGGAGTATGAACTAAATATCTCAAGATTCGTTTTACGGCCGTAAGGTGAGCTTCCTTAGGGTCGGCTTGGAATCTTGCACACATGCATACGGAAAGCATTATGTCCGGTCGAGATGCACATAAATAGAGTAAAGAGCCTATCATCGACCGGTATACCTTTTGATCGACGGATTTACCTCCCGTGTCGAGGTCGAGATGCCCATTGGTTCCCATGGGTGTCTTGATGGGTTTGGCATCCTTCATCCCAAATTTGTTTAGAATGTCTTGAATATACTTGGTTTGGCTAATGAAGGTGCCCTCTTGGAGTTGCTTCACTTGAAATCCCAAAAAGTACTTCAACTCCCCCATCATCGACATCTCGAATTTCTGTGTCATGATCCTACTAAATTCCTCACATGTAAATTCGTTAGTAGACCCAAATATGATATCATCAACATAAATTTGGCATACAAACAAATCATTGTTAAGAGTTTTAGTAAATAAAGTAGGATCGGCCTTTCCGACTTTGAAGCCATTAGTGATAAGAAAATCTCTTAGGCATTCATACCATGCTCTTGGGGCTTGCTTGAGCCCATAAAGCGCCTTAGAGAGTTTATAAACATGGTTAGGGTACTCACTATCTTCAAAGCCGGAAGGTTGCTCAACATAGACCTCTTCCTTGATTGGTCCGTTGAGGAAAGCACTTTTCACGTCCATTTGGTAAAGCTTAAAGCCATGGTAAGTAGCATAGGCAAGTAATATGCGAATTGACTCAAGCCTAGCTACGGGTGCATAGGTTTCACCGAAATCCAAACCTTCAACTTGTGAATATCCCTTGGCCACAAGTCGGGCTTTGTTCCTTGTCACCACACCATGCTCATCTTGCTTGTTGCGGAAGACCCACTTGGTTCCTACAACATTTTGATTAGGATGTGGAACTAAATGCCATATCTCATTCCTAGTGAAATTATTGAGTTCCTCTTGTATCGCCACCACCCAATCCGAATCTTGTAGTGCTTCCTCTACCCTATGTGGCTCAATAGAGGAAACAAAAGAGTAATGCTCACAAAAATGTGCAACACGAGATCTAGTGGTTACCCCCTTATGAATGTCACCAAGGATGGTGTCGACGGGGTGATCTCGTTGGATTGCTTGGTGGACTCTTGGGTGTGGCGGTCTTGGAACTTGTTCATCTTCCTCATCTTGATCATGGGCATCTCCCCCTTGATCATTGCTTTCCTCTTGAGGTGGCTCAACTTCTTGATTTTCTCCTTCATCATTTTGAGCCTTATCCTCATCATGAGTTGGTGGAGATGTTTGTGTGGAGGAAGACGGTTGATCTTGTGCATGTGGTGGCTCTTCGGATTACTTAGGACACACATCACCAATGAACATGTCCCTTAGCTCGACGCACGGAGCCTCTTCATCACCTATCTCATCAAGATCAACTTGCTCTACTTGAGAGCCGTTAGTCTCATCAAACACAATGTCACAAGAAACTTCAACTTGTCCAGAGGACTTGTTAAAGACTCTATATGCCCTTGTGTTTGAATCATATCCTAGTAAAAAGCCTTCTACAGCCTTAGGAGCAAATTTGGATTTTCTACCTCTTTTAACAAGAATAAAGCATTTGCTACCAAAGACTCTAAAATATGAAACATTGGGCTTTTTACCGGTTAGGAGTTCATAGGATGTCTTCTTGAGGATTCGGTGTAGATACAACCGGTTGATGGCGTAGCAAGCGGTGTTGACCGCCTCGGCCCAAAACCGATCCGAAGTCTTGTATTCATCAAGTATGGTCCTCGCCATGTCCAGTAGAGTTTGATTCTTCCTCTCCACTACACCATTTTGTTGTGGGGTGTAGGGAGAAGAGAACTCATGCTTGATGCCCTCCTCCTCAAGGAAGCCTTCAATTTTAGAGTTCTTGAACTCTGTCCCGTTGTCGCTTCTAATCTTCTTGATCCTTAAGCCGAACTCGTTTTGAGCCCGTCTCAAGAATCCCTTAAAGGTCTCTTGGGTATGAGATTTTTCCTGCAAAAAGAACACCCAAGTGAAGTGAGAATAATCATCCACAATAACTAGACAGTACTTACTCCCGCCGATGCTTATGTAAGCTATCGGGCCGAATAGGTCCATGTGTAGGAGCTCGAGTGGCCTGTAAGTTGTCATGATGTTCTTGTGTGGATGATGAACACCAACTTGCTTCCCTGCTTGACATGCGCTACAAATCCTGTCTTTCTCAAAATGAACATCTGTTAGTCCCAAAATGTGTTCTCCCTTTAGAAGCTTGTGAAGATTCTTCATTCCAACATGTGCTAGTTAGCGATGCCAGAGCCAGCCCATGTTAGTCTTAGCAATTAAGCAAGTGTCAAGTTCAGCTCTATCAAAATCTACTAAGTATAGCTGACCCTCTAACACTCCTTTAAATGCTATTGAATCATCACTTCTTCTAAAGACAGTGACACCTGTATCCGTAAAAAGACAGTTGTAACCCATTTTACATAATTGCGAAACTAAAAGCAAGTTGTAATCTAAAGAGTCTACAAGAAAAACATTGGAAATGGAATGGTCAGGTGATATAGCAATTTTACCCAATCCTTTGACCAAACCTTGATTTCCATCCCCGAATGTGATAGCTCGTTGGGGATCTTGGTTTTTCTCATAGGAGGAGAACATCTTCTTCTCCCCTGTCATATGGTTTGTGCACCCGCTATCGATGATCCAACTTGAGCCCCCGGATGCATAAACCTACAAAACAAGTTTAGTTCTTGATTTTAGGTACCCAAACGGTTTTGGGTCCTTTGACATTAGATACAAGAACTTTGGGTACCCAAACACAAGTCTTGGTGCCCTTGTGTTTGTCCCCAACATACTTGGCAACTACCTTGCCTAATTTGTTGGTTAGCACATAAGATGCATCAAAAGTTTTAAATGAAATGTTATGATCATTTGATGCAGCAGGAGTTTTCTTTTTAGGCAATTTAGCACGAGTTGATTGCCTAGAGCTAGATGTCTCACCCTTATACATAAAAGCATGATTAGGGCCAGAGTGAGACTTCCTAGAATGAATTCTCCTAATTTTGCTCTCGGGATAACCGACAGGGTACAAAATGTAACTCTCGTTATCCTGAGGCATGGGAGCCTTGCCCTTAACAAAATTAGACAATCTTTTAGGAGGGGCATTAAGTTTGACATTGTCCCCCCTTTTGGAAGCCAATGCCATCCTTGATGCCAGGGCGTCTCCCACTATAGAGCATGCTTCTAGCAAATTTAAAATTTTATTTTCTAAGTCATGCTCTGCAATCTTAGCATCTAATTTTGCTATATGATCATTTTGTTGTTTAATTAAATCCATATGATCATGAATAGCATCAATGTTGATATCTCTACATCTAGTGCAAATAGTAACATGCTCAATGGTAGATGTAGAGGGTTTGCAAGAATTAAGTTCAACAATCTTAGCACGTAAAATATCATTTTCACTTCTAAGGTTAGAAATAGTAGCATTGCAAACATCAAAGTCTTGAGCCTTAGCAATCAAATTTTCATTTTGATTTCTAAGGCTAGCAAGAGAATCATTCAATTTTTCAATCTTAGCAAGCAAATTAGCATTATCATTTCTAAGATTGGAAATCGAATCGTCACAAACATTAGAATCAACCTTAGCAATAAGTTTAGCATTTTCATTTCTAAGGTTGGCAATAGTATCATGGCAAGTACTTATCTCACTAGATAATTTTTCACATTTTTCTACTTCTAGAGCATAAGCATTCTTAACCTTAACATGCTTCTTGTTTTCTTTAATAAGGAAGTCCTCTTAGGAGTCCAAGAGATCATCCTTCTCATGAATAGCACTAATTAATTCATTTAATTTTTCTTTTTGTTGCATGTTTAGGTTGGCAAAAAGGGTACGCAAGTTATCCTCCTCATCACTACAATTATCCTCATCACTAGAGGTTTCATATTTAGTGGAGGATCTAGATTTTACCTTCTTCCTTTTGTCGTCCTTTGCCATGAGGCACTTGTGGCCGACGTTGGGGAAGAGAAGACCCTTGGTGACGGCGATGTTTGCGGCGTCCTCGTCGGAGGAGGAGTCAGTGGAGCTCTCGTCGGAGTCCCATTCCCAGCAAACGTGGGCATCACCGCCCTTCTTCTTGTAGTACCTCTTCTTCTCCTTTCTTCTCCCCTTCTTGTCGTCGCCCCTGTCACTATCACTAGATAATGGACATTTAGCAATGAAATGACCGGGCTTACCACACTTGTAGCATACTTTCTTGGAGCAGGGCTTGTAATCCTTCCCCCTCCTTTGTTTGAGGATTTGGCGGAAGCTCTTGATGATGAGCGACATTTCCTCGTTGTCGAGCTTGGAGGCGTCGATGGGTGTTCTACTTGATGTAGATTCCTCCTTCTTCTCCTATGTCGCCTTGAATACGACCGGTTGTGCTTCGGAGGGGCCATCTAGCTCGACAATTTTCTTTGAGCCTTTGATCATCAATTCAAAGCTCACAAAATTCCCTATCACTTCCTCGGCAGTCATTAGTGTATATCTAGATTACCACGAATTAATTGAACTTGAGTAGGGTTAAGGAAAACAAGTGATCTAAGAACAACCTTAACCATTTCGTGGTCATCTCATTTTTTGCTCCCGAGGTTGCGCACTTGGTTCACCAAGGTTTTGAGCCGGTTGTACATGTCTTGTGGCTCTTCCCCTTGGCGAAGCCGAAAGCGACCGAGCTCTCCCTCGATCGTCTCCCGCTTGGTGATTTTGGTCACCTCGTCTCCTTCGTGCGCGGTCTTTAGCATGTCCCAAATTTCTTTTGCACTCTTCAACCCTTGCACCTTATTATACTCCTCTCGACTTAGAGAGGCGAGGAGTATAGTTGTGGCTTGGGAGTTGAAGTGTTGGATTTGTTCGACCTCCTCCGAGTCGTAATCCTTGTCTCCCTTCTTTGGTACCTGCACTCCATACTCAACAATATCCCATATGCTTTTGTGGAGTGAGGTTAGGTGATGCCTCATTTTATCACTCCACATAGAATAATCTTCACCTTCAAACATAGGTGGTTTGCCTAATGGAACGAAGAGTAATGCAGTGCGTCTAGAAATGCGAGGATAGCGAAGGGGCATCTTACTATACTTCTTGCGCTCATGGCGCTTTGAAGTAGTGGAGGCCGATTCCGAGCCGGAGGTGGAGGGTGACGAAGAGTCGGTCTCGTAGTAGACCACTTTCCTCATCTTCTTCTTCTTGTCACCCATCCTATGGGACTTGATGGAGGAAGAGGATTCCTCCTTGTGCTTGTGGGCGGACTCCCTTGAGTGTGTTCTTCCCGAGCTTGCGGACTTGTCGCCGGTCCTGAGATCCCTCTTGGCGGATGCTCCCGACATCACTTCGAGCGGTTAGGCTCTAATGAAGCACCGGGCTCTGATACCAATTGAAAGTCACCTAGAGGGGGGTGAATAGGGCGAATCTGAATTTTATAAACTTAAGCACAACTACAATCCGGGTTAGCGTTAGAAATAGAAATGAGTCCGAGAGAGAGGGCGCAAAACAAATTATGAGCAAATAAAGAGCGAGACACGATGATTTGTTTTACCGAGGTTCGGTTCTTGCAAACCTACTCCCCGTTGAGGTGGTCACGAAGACCGGGTCTCTTTCAACCCTTTCCCTCTCTCAAACGGTCACTTAGACCGAGTGAGCTTCTCTTCTCAATCAAACGGAACACGAAGTTCCCGCAAGGATCACCACACAATTGGTGTCTCTTGCCTCGGTTACAATTGAGTTTGATCACAAGAAGAATGAGAAAGAAAAGAAGCAATCCAAGCGCAAGAGCTCAAATTAACACAACAAATCTCTCTCTAATCACTAAAGCTTTGTGTGGAGCTGGGAGAGGATTTGATCTCTTTGGTGTGTCTTGTATTGAATGCTATAGCTCTTGTAAGGTGTAGAAGTGTAGAAACTTGGATGCCATTGAATGTGGGGTTGTTGGGGTATTTATAGCCCCAACCACCAAAATATGGCCGTTGGAAGTGTGTTGTCGCATGGCGCACCGGACAGTCCGGTGCGCCACTGGACACTGTCCGGTGCGCCAGCCACGTCAGCAGACCGTTGGGGTTCGACCGTTGGAGCTCTGACTTGTGGGGCCTCTGGGCTGTCCGGTGGTGCACCGGACAGGTCCTGTAGACTGTCCGGTGCACCAACTGTGCGTGCTCTGACTCTGGCGCGCACTGTAGCGCATTGAATGCGGTTGCAGACGACCGTTGCGCGCGAAGTAGTTGTTGCTCCGCTGGCACACCGGACAGTCCGGTGTGCATCGGACACTGTCCGGTGACTCACTGGACAGTCTGGTGAATTATAGCGGAGCGCCCTCTGAAATTACCGAAGGTAGCGAGTTCAGCTTCAAGTGCCCTGGTGCACCGGACAGTCCGGTGCGCTAGACCAGGGTGCCTTTGGGTTGTCTTTTGCTCTCTTTGTTTGACCCCTTTCTTGGTCTTTTTATTGGCTTATTGTGAACCTTTGGCACCTGTAGAACTTATAGACTAGAGCAAACTAGTTAGTCCAATTATTTGTGTTGGGCAATTCAACCACCAAAATCAATTAGGAAGAAGGTGTAAGCCTAATTTCCTTTCAGTGTCCACGCCGAGGTGAGCGGTACAGGTGTTGAGTCCCGACGGGAGCAGGGGAACCATCGTCCAGGTGACGACGTTCCGCGCGCTCAGCCCGCAGCTGGGCGATCTCAGCACGAGCCCTACTCAGCTCGTCTAATGCATGGTCTAGCTCCGTGTTTAGCACAGCGGCTAGGTTGACTGTGCTGCTCAACCTAGGATTGTCCTCACCGACAGGTGAAACAATCACGCCTCCTGTGCTGCCAGATGGATGGCGGGGATAATACTTCAGGTTGAGACCGTCAGCTACCCCACCGAGCACTGAGCAGTAGTGCGAAAGCGCACGCCGTGTGGCATCTTGCATGGCCGCCTCAGCTGAGTCCCGCTCAGAGATAGAATAGTGCTCCGAGCAGACCTCAGCACCCCAGAGACTGTTCTCCGGACGATGCACCAAGCAGGTCGCCTCCCAGCGGTCCGGGTAGGCCCCACGACTATGCTGGAAGACCACACAGTGAAACTCGATAGACCAAGTACGTCGGTCAAGTGCCCGACATAGCAGGGTGTCGAGCGCATCGTGGAAGTGACACCCGCGAGCAGCGTCGCGAGCGATGGGTCGAGCAACCCATCCTTCCGGCTCCTGGTCAGCAGAAAAGTCGGTGTCGTGACTCGAGCTGTCATCGCCACCTCCGTCGTCTGGGTCTCCTCCAGCAGCTACTCTAGGGACTGGGGCACTCGGTGGTGGTGCAGGGGGCGCCTCCAGGGGAAGCACAGGGGAGCAGCTCCTCACAGACTCTATCTCCTGCTAGAGCGAGAAAGAAGAGGCATGTTGCTCCTGTCGTCGACGCTCCTGCTCCTCATGCAGGCGGTGATGCAGCCTCTCCAAGTGGCTGGACTGACCGGTCACAGGACGGCGAAGCGGACGCTCCGCGAGACGAGAGGGTAAGAAGGGGATGACAGACTTCCGTGCAGTGTGTCTAAGACGAGCAATCTGCAAAAGACATCGCAAGCATAAGAGTGAGAACAGAACTAGTATGACCAGCAAGTAAACCATAAATAAATGAAGGATTAGAATAAAACACAATTTTCAGCAAGGTATAGTATATAGTAGAACATAGGTTTGGTCGATATGACCAACTTTTGAAGGGATACCAACGTCAAGGCAGGGACAGAGGTCTATAATCCTTAGAACGACCATTCTACTCTAGGTTAGCGGTCCTACAGTCAACACGGCTTTGATACCACCTATGTCACACCCGGTTTTAGAAGGCAAACCGAATGCGAACCATGTACGTGCCAGGATCAGCAATTCACGTACACAACAGTTACATAACATGGACATCATCACACAGTGCTCAAATAGTATTAAAAAGGGAAATAATAGTCGATTACATCATAGGTCTGAGACGTCCACATAGTCTTTACAATAAATCAAAGTGCGGAAAAGAAACGTAGATAAACGCGGCCTTCACAGGCAGCCGACTCGGGGTTGCCGCTAACCCACGCCTAGAACTCGTCGTAGTCTTGGAACTCCTGGAAGTCTCCTTCCACGGCTTCATCTCCTCCTGAGCAGTGGTTGCAATGCTGACAACCTGGGGATGGGGGGGTTTGGTGTGTAGAGCAAGGGTGAGTACACATCAACATACTCAACAAGTATCCTGTTTGGCTATAGTGGACTAGCTTTATGTGGGGGTAAGTCAAGCAGTTGCTTTGAGTTGGTCAGATTATAATTACAAGTAGAGAAAGCCAAGTTTTAGAATTAACCCACGTTATTAACCCAATTGTACTCCTTTCCAAACGGAAAGAGTACCACTTACCATTACTAGAGTCAATACTAAGAACCATCAGTCTCATTGCCACCTACAATCCAAACATCTCTGATCAAGTACCACTAATCACTAGAGCTCCCTTGGCCGCTCATAACCACGAGCACGGCTGATATATCAGTTTTTATACACTCTGCAGAGGTTGTGCACTTTACCCAGAAGCCGTGATTCCCTTTCTGCCCGGATATCATGACTCTCCATTGATCACTACCAAGGTGACCCAGCAGGGCATCACTACGTAGCCTTTACAAAGATTCCCCGGGACTGTAACCGCCCGTTAGGTTTCCTAAATGCATCGCACTCCTCCCTAAGGGGCGAACCTAAACTTGGCAGAGCGAGCCGCATACACCGAGCCCCATTGACGGCACGACGGCTAAGCGAACTACACCCCGGATCCTCTAATTATTCAGCTAAGGGCATCCCATTCCACTCTCATGGTTGCACTGTTTTCCCGGGCGGTCATCCAACGAACAGGTCCTTACGGAGAGGCACTCGAGAAACCGCTCGAGCCCCCTTGAAGACCATGAGTATAACATCATAATAAAAGAAGGGAAAACAGCGTATTATTGATAATTCTCATCATGTTCATTGATTAGAGTTGAGCAATAGCATAAGACTAAGCAATAATAATCCAACCCAGATAGGTAACAA
The DNA here is from genome assembly GCF_902167145.1 of Zea mays. Taxonomy (NCBI): domain Eukaryota; kingdom Viridiplantae; phylum Streptophyta; class Magnoliopsida; order Poales; family Poaceae; genus Zea; species Zea mays. The sequence continues at coordinate 130,812,711 of NC_050100.1, read as the reverse complement.
GGACATGGATAACAAAAGCTAGTCAATCCTTAGGTATAAATGTGTAATGCGGGAGGTGAATTAAAGAATGTATAGGACAGAGATAGGTCAAGGGACACTTGCCTCCACCAACCGACTGCTGCTCAGGGGCTTCTCCTGCAAGTTCTTCGGGCTCCTCAACCAGATCGTTCTCTATGCGAGCGCAAACATACATACATCCACACATTTAATACAAAAGAACAATACACCATACAATAGAATGCAGTAAGTAAACAGACGTTCTACGCGGGCTCGCAACCACGGTTAAGAAAGAAAGAGAAAAAGACAGTCGAGAAACGATCACGTTACGTAATTATAAATTAAACCACTCACTTAACCGAAGGGCATTAATTTGGATACTACGTTTGGTATAAAGTAAAGTCATGTTTTCCTGTTTAATCATTATAGATAGATAAAGATGAATGAAAGGGAGGGGTCGCACGGCGAGATGTACAACACAACACTTTAGATCGAATTAAGAAATCAACGACTCGTCGCGCGACCGAGCGCACAACGAGACACTTGCATTAATTATAAAGAGACGTTGAGCATCGTGCGGCGAAATGCACGACGGCATACGTCAACAGAACTGAGTTTAAAGTGGAACGTCGCGTGACTGGACACGCAACGTCACACATTAAACAACCTGAAATTAAAATGGGTCGTCGCGCGACGAAGCGCGCGACGTAGCACATTGATAAATATAAATTAAAAGAATCATCGCGCGACGAAGCGCGCGACGCAGCACGTCGACTAAACAGATTAAAGTAGATTAAAACGATGTTAAGTGCAGTACGATTACGGTCGTACGCGCGAGAGCACACTACGTGTGCTGAGGGCACGCGAATCGTGCAGGCACGCGTGGCGCGAGGCTGCCGAGGCACGGGTTCGGGCAAGGGCGCGCGATGGCTCGGTCGAGGGCGCGACGGCGGGCGCGAGGGCGCGCGGACGAGGGCGCAGCCGGAACGTGGGCGGGGACGGGCTCACCGGGGGGCGGGGCGCGGCCGGGGGAGGGCTCGTTGGGGCACGGCTCGCCGGGGCAGGGGAGGGCGCGGGGTCGCCGGGGCAGGGCACGGCGCGGCCGCCAGGGCTCGCCGGGCGCGGGGCCGGGGAGGGTGCGAGCACGGTCGAGGGGGAGGGAGGGCTCGCCGGGGCGCGAGCAGGGCACGGCCGCGAGGGGCGGCGCGGGGGCGGGGCTCGCCGAGGCCGAGGCCGGACACGGGGAGGGAGGGCGCGGGCGGCGGAACTCGCCGGAGCGCGGGAAGGGGAGGGCGTGGCGTGGCCGAGGGCGGGGAGGGCTCGCCGGGGCCGAGCGCGCGCGGGGAGGGAGGGCGCGGCCGCCAGGACGGCGCGGGCGCGGGAGGGGGTCGCGCGGGCGCGGCGCGGGGGCGGGGCTCTCTGGGGCGCCGGGGCGCGGGACGGGGAGGGCGCGGCGCGGGGAGGGAAGGCGCGGCCAGGGCGCGGGACGCGCGCGGGCAGGGAGGCCGCGTGGGGGAAGAAGAAGGGGAGGGGGAGGAGAGAGAGGAAAGGGAAGGGGAGGGGAAAAACTCACCTCCGGGGATTCAAACTCCGGCGATCTCGACTCCAAACCCTAGGGCACCACGGGGGGAGAGAGAGGGGTTGAAGAAGGAGATGGAGGTTACTGCGCGGGAGAAATCAAATGAGCCAAACGGATCTGGGGGGAGGGGGCGCCAGGGGGAGGGCAGGGGCGCCAAGGGCGCGCGGGCCGGGCCGGGCCGGACCGGGCTGGGCCGGGCTGGGTCATATCGCGGATCGAAACCCACGACACACACGACCATTAAACGGACTCCAATCGCGAACCGAAATCCGAAACAGAACGAGACGAACACGCGACATCAGACAAAGAAATGCGCTTCGGCATGATGCAACACCCATGACACTTAGGCTTTGGTTTATACATGACACGGACACCTGTCACTATACTGGTTTGAAATTAGGAAGAAGGAGCGAAACAGAAAGAGAAAAGAGAGTAACGCCCGAATTTGGTGAGAGAATAGAAGAAAAAATTATACCCCCAAATTCAGGGCGTTACACTTTAGAAACAGACTGTAGAAATCGATTTCTAGTGGCGGTTTTCTTAAGGAACCGCCACTAGAAATCATTTTTATCCTTAATTTTTCGAGTTTTTCAAACGACCTCGTATGATGAAACTATCAAAATAAAAGTTGTAGATCTCTAAAAATTATAAAACTTTGTAGTTGATAACTTTTTTATTTGAAATCATTTCGGCTCTCAAAAATTGTATCTAAATTTGTCAAATTTAAAATTCAAATTTTGCAAACGACCTCGGATGAAAAAAGTGTCAAAATAAAAGTTTTAGAACTTCAAAAATTATTCAACTTTGTAGTTGACAACTGTTTTATTTGAATTCGTTTACGATCTCAAACAAGCAATTTACACTCAGTTAGTTATACTATGTAAGCAACAAAACTACACACTAAACACAAAGCATGCCATAGCCAGAGTGGTAGAGGAGGGTATGCGTGAGGCTGAGGTCAGGGGTTCGATTTGGGTGGGTGGTCCGCGAGGTCTCCCTAATAAAAATTTTTTTTTACTATTTTTAAAATCTGTTTTATGTTTCCTGGAAATGATTTTAATTGGCAGTTTTATTACGTCGACCGTTCACTGGCGGTTCTCAGTTACCCGCCTGTAAAAATGGTGATTTCTACTGACCCGTAGCACTGGCGGTTACGAAAAACGTCACTGTAAATAGGTTTACGACCGCCACTATAGAGCTTATCTGTACTAGTGCCCGGGTCGAGTATCAGATATGGATAGCAAAAAAATCGAAAATTCAGATATGGATACATGTATTTTTATTATCAGGATGGATACGAGTACTATCCGGATTCGGGTAGGACACGGAACCAATGATACCGGATAAATATCCGCAAGTGCGCCGGCGGCTGGCAACCCTGTAGTCCTGCTGGATGTTCCTAGCGATCTGGTGCTCGGCGGTCACATTCATGTGCTTCAAATTATTGTTTATTAAAGACAAACAGTGATTTAAGGATTATATAAAACGCATAATCTGAGTAGTATCAATTCTCATAATCATCCATTTCTTATTATTGTTTCCTGGTCGGCTAGAAGTACTTGGGTTTTTAATAAATTATCTTGTCGGAAAATAATGTTTTGAATTCTTTTCCAAATACATTTGTAAAGTTTAAAAAGTTAAAATATTTAAAACAAGTTCAAATATATTTATTTTTAGTGTCAATTTTGTGCGTCATGTGTCGCGCGCGAAGTGTATATGTCTGTTTCTCACCTCACTTACTAGACTCTCGTGTGTCGCTCAGCCATTGCATTACTAGTAGGACCTGGTCCACTCTCAACCAATACCATCAAGTATGATGGTGTGAAAAAGTTTAGCACGTCCATCCTCTCATATAGTACAGTTGAAATAGTTATTTCTTTATTTAGATTTCTTGAATTTTGTGACTCATTGTGTCATATGTTTATAAAAGATTGTGTCAACAATGTTTTATATAAATGTTTTATAAAAGATTGTGTCAACAATGCTCTAAAAGTTATATTGATCACATTCACTATTTTCTAAAGACGATTGAGAGACATAAGTTTAGAGGCTTATGCTCCTGAGATTGGCTCATACACAGAACTATCTTGCAATTTCTCTTGGAAATCAACAGATGCATTTTCTTGCCACCTACAATTTTGGATCTTTAGTATTTTTCTTTAGATAAACTATAGTTGGTGATTACCCAATTCTGAGCCTCCAATATTATTACAAGTTTATGACGCAAATTCTCCTGATGTTGCATTATGTTAGCTAGAAATGGTATTATTAATTTCTTTAGAACTACATGCTAGCAAAGTCAAAAATAGGGATGTTAATTTCTTTTTAATTGCATGATGTCAATTTTATTGGTTTCATTTCCTATATTTGAGATGATTATGTATTTCTTAATTTATGTGTTTGTTGGATGGTTGAACAATTAATATTATTGAGATGAACTACCCAACAACTCCGGTATCTACTCGAGTAATATCTGTAATCTGTTTTTTACCCGCTCGTATTATTGATCGGTCCCGTCCTGTATTCATCTCAAATTTTAATTACCCGTATCCGAGAGAAATACATTAGGATAGGATATGGGATGACCCTGTATGTGTCGGGTACCGTAATTAGGGGTACCCCCAACACTCCTAAACACGGCTGGTAACCACCATCAGCACAAACCGCAAAGGATGATGGGCACGATTCAAATCAAGGCTTCGTCTACTCAAGGGACGTGATCTCGCCTCGCCCGAGCCCAGCCTCGGGCGAGAACAGTAGTCCCAGACGAATTCTCGCCTCGCCCAAGGGCCTCCTCAGGCAGTGGGCGCACCCTCGGCACGCCCGAGGCCCAACTCGAACAGGCTTCGTCGAGAAGCAACCTTGGCCAAATCGTCTCACCAACCGACTGTATCGCAGGCGCATTAAATGCGAGGATCGCCCGACACCTTATCCTGACACACGTGCCTCAGTCGGCAGGGTCGAAGTGACCGCAGTCACTTCTCCCTTCCACTGACCGACCTGACAGGAAAACAGCGCCGCCTGCCCCGCTCCGACTGTTGTGCCACCCGCCAGGGTGAGGCTGACAACAGCCAAGTTCAGCCGCAGGCGCAACAGGAAGCTCCGCCTCGCCCGACCTTGGGCCTCGGCCTCGGAAGATGGTCTCCGCCTCGCCCGACCCCAGGGCTCGGCCTCAACCTCGGCCTCGGAAGATGGTCTCCGCCTCGCCCGACCCCAGGGCTCGGCCTCAACCTCGGCCTCGGAGGAATCGCGTCCTCGCCCGACCCCGGCCTCGGCCTCAGGAGGAGTCTCCGCCTCGCCCGACCTTGGGCTCGGACCGACCGCGCCACGGAGGATACATCATTACCCTACCCCTAGCTAGCTCAGGCTACGGGGGAACAAGACCGGCGTCCCATCCAGGCTCGCCCCGGTAACAAGTAATGATGGCTCCCCGCGTGCGTCCATGACGATGGTGGTTCTCAGCCCCCTACAGAAGCAAGGAGACGTCAGCAAGGTCCCAGTAGCCCCGACAGCTGTGCTTCTACAAGGCTCAAGCGCTCCTCCGACGGCCACGTTACCGCGTACACAGGGCTCTAGCACCCCTCCAACAACCACGTTGGCATGTACACAGGGCTCAGGCATCTCTCTGCCGGACACGATAGCGCATAGCTACACCCCCATTGTACACTGGACCCTCTCCTTGCATCTATAAAAGGAGGTCCAGGGCCTTCATGAGAGGGGGTCGCGCGGGAGGACGGGCTGACGAACAGGCTCACTCTCTCTCCCTTGCGAGCGCTTGTAACCCCTACTACGAGCGCATCCCCCCGACGCAGGATAACACGAGCCACGTTTTCCCCCCTAGTGTTCCATCTCGCGCCAACCCATCTGGGCTGGGACACGCAGCGACAATTTTACTCGTCGGTCCAGGGAACCCCCGTGGTCGAAACGCCGACAGTTGGTGCGCCAGGTAGGGGCCTGCTGCGTGTTGATGAGCAACTTCCCGTTGAGTTCCAGATGGGTAGTCTCCAGCAACCTCTTCAGCCCGGGAAGGTGCTCCGCTTCGGGAGTCTCGAGTTCATGTCCCTCGACGGCAGCTACGACATGGTACTCCTCCCCCCGCAGCGCGACAGCAACCACGACGCCCGTCAGCTCGCCCGGCGGTGGCGAACTCGACGACGTCTCCCTGCCATGGCGGAAGAGCAGCATTCAGGTTTGTCTCGCCGTCCTCCTCGCCGCAGGAGGAGGAGGCGGGGCAACCGTGGCCAGGCAAGAGGCGGCACCTCGTCGGCTGTCGAGCGAGTCGACGGCACCGGCACCCCAGCGGGGGACATGTCGGGTGTCGTCCTCGTGCCTGAGACAACGACGGATGTTGTTTCCCCGCAACATGCCAACCCCAAGCGGACAGACGACGTCAGCACTCTCGCGGAGGGCTTGCTGGGCGTTAGCCTCGTACCTGAGATAACGGTGCAGTCCGTCCCCGATGCGACCTCGTCACCGTCCATCGATCGAGAGGTACCGTCCGTTTTCCACCCTGTGCCTTTTAGATTCAGCTTCGATCCACCAAGCGACCCTGCTTCGGTGAGCTCTTTCATAAAGGCATATCCTAACCTTCCGGGGTACCATATGTGGTCAACCTGGGACCGACTGACGGTCGTCTCGACCTATGGGCCCCCAGGTTCCGAGGAAGGAGATGAGCCCGACTCTGGTTGGGATTTCTCCGGGCTCGGTAATCCCAGTGCCATGCGAGACTTCATGACCGCGTGTGACAACTGCCTCTCCGATTGCTCCGATGATGGCCACAGCCTTGACGACGAGGGTTGTGGCCCAAGTGGCGAATGTTTCCACGTCGATCTAGGGGGTCACGACGAAGGCAACCACCTCGGTATGCCGGAGGATGACGATCCCCCTGGGCCTGCGCCTCGTGTTGACATCCTGCGGGAGCTAGCTGTGGTCCCAGTCCCTGCGGGGGGTCAGGACACACAGCTCGAGCAAATCCGCGAGATGCAGGCCAAGCTCGACGAGGAAGCAGGGCAACTTGTGCAGCTCCGGCAAAACATCGAGCAGGAGTGGGCAGGCCGTGCACTCGCCGGAGAAGCGCGTCATCAGGCCCAGGACGTCCAATGCCGAATCGTTGACGATGCTAGGGCAAGGCTGCCCCTGGCCTCCAGTGGGGTCGGCCAGAATCTGGCTGCAGCGGCGATACTACTCCGAGCGATGCCGGAGCCATCCACCACCGAGGGGCGGCGTATCTAGGGAGAACTCAAGAATCTCCTGGAGGATGCCGCGGTCCGACGGGCCGAAAGCTCTGCCTCCCGAAGGCAAGGGTGCCCCCCGGGGCATCGCGCAACGACTTCCCGATTCATGCGGGAAGCCTCGGTCCACACCGGGCGCACGCGGGACGCAACGCCTGCAGCCCCGGGTCACCTCGGCAACGAGCACCACCGCCACGACCGTCGAGCCCGCCTCGACGAGAAGGTGCGCCGAGGCTACCACCCCAGGCGTGGGGGACGCTATGACAGCGAGGAGGATCGGAGCCCCTCGCCCGAACCACCAGGTCCGCAAGCGTTCAGCCGGGCCATACGACGGGCGCCGTTCCCGACCCGGTTCTGGGCTCCGACTACCATCACTAAGTACTCAGGGGAAACAAGGCCGGAGCTGTGGCTTGCGGACTACCGGCTGGCCTGCCAGCTGGGTGGAACGGACGATGACAACCTCATCATCCGCAACCTCCCCTTGTTTCTCTCCGACGCCGCCCGAGCCTGGCTGGAGCATCTGCCTCCTGCGCAGATCTCCAATTGGGACGACCTGGTCAAAGCCTTCGCTAGAAACTTCCAGGGCACGTACGTGCGCCCTGAGAACTCCTGGGATCTCCGAAGCTGCCGCCAGCAGCCAGGGGAATCCCTGCGAGAGTACATCCGGCGGTTTTCGAAGCAGCGCACCGAGCTGCCCAAGATCACCGACTCGGATGTCATCGGGGCGTTCCTCGCTGGCACCACTTGCCACGACCTGGTGAGCAAACTGGGCTGCAAGACTCCCACCAAGGCGAGCGAGTTGATGGACATCGCCACCAAGTTCGCCTCTGGTCAGGAGGCGGTCGAAGCCATCTTCCGGGAGGACAAGCAGCCTCAGGGACGCCAGCAGGAAGACGTCCCCGAGGCGTCCGCCCAGCGGGGCGCGAGAAGAAGGCGCAAGCAAAGCGCAACGCCGCCGACGCAGATCTTATCGCTGCTGTCGAACACAGGAACCCTCGGAAGCCTCCCGGAGGGGCCAACCTGTTCGACAAGATGCTCAAGGAGTCGTGCCCCTATCACCAAGGTCCCGTCAAGCACACCCTTGAGGAATGTGTCATGCTTCGGCGCTACTTCCATAAGGCTGGGCCACCGGCGGAAGGTGGAAAAGGCCAAGACAACGACAAGAAGGAGGGCGACAAGGTAGAGGAGTTCCCCGAGGTCCACGGCTGTTTCATGATCTACGGTGGGCAAGTGGCGAACGCCTCGGCTCGGCACCACAAGCAGGAGCGCCGGGAGGTCTGCTCGGTAAAGGTGGCGGCGCCAGTCTACCTAGACTGGTCCGACAAGCCCATCACCTTCGACCAAGGCGACCACCCCGACTGCGTGCCGAGCCCGGGAAAAGTACCCGCTCGTTGTCGATGCCGTCATCGGCAACGTCAGGCTCACCAAGGTCCTCATGGACGGAGGAAGCAGCCTCAACATCATCTACACCGAGACCCTCGGGCTCTTGGAGATCGATCCGTCCATGATCCAGGCCGGTGCGGCGCCCTTTCACGGGATCATCCCGGGGAAGCGCGTCCTGCCCCTTGGACAACTCGATCTGCCCGTCTGCTTCGGAACTCCATCCAACTTCCGAAAGAAAACCCTCACGTTCGAGGTGGTCGGGTTCCGAGGAACCTACCACGCGGTGCTGGGGAGACCGTGCTACGCCAAGTTCATGGTCGTCCCCAACTACACTGTGACACTATGAAAATCATTAAATAAAAATAATACATTTGGTTATTAATGAAATTATGGTAATAAAAATTTTCATTAATAACAAAACCTAATCCTAATCTACCCAGTCGAAGCGGCCCATTAGGCCCATGAAGCCGGCCGCGCCTAACCCTAAGCCGCGCCCACCCTGCTCTATCTCCCAGCCGCCGCCGCCGCCTGGTTCCTCCCTCTCTAACCACCGCCGCTTCCTCTCTCCCTTCCGTTCCTCTCTCTCCCCTTGCTTCTCTCTCTCTTGCGCGACGCAGCCTCCAGACGGCCGAGCCGCCAGCAGCCCCTGCAGCCGCCGCGCAGCAGGTCTCCGCCAAGCCGCGCCCAACGCCCGAGCTCGAGCCCCGAGCTGCGCAGCTGACCCACGCGGAGCGCCCCGACGCTCTTCTCCCGTCCAAGCCCGACCGCGCGCAAGACCCGTCGCAACCGCGTGCTGCCGCCGAGCGCACCCAGTCTGCCCCACGCGAATCTGGCGTCGACCCTGCGCGCCCAACCGAAGCCCCGCGCCCAGGACACCGCAACCGAGTCACCCGCCCACGACCGTTCGTCTTCGTCGTTAATGGAGCTTCAATAGTCCGTTTCTCCTTCCCCACGTTCTTCTCCATTGAAACCGACGGCATCAATGGCCTTAATACCCCGACCGCCCTTCCTCTCTCCCCGACAACCTCTCTCCTCCCCTCCCTCTCTCTATAAAAGGGTAGCCGAGCCCTTCTACCTCTCCATCCCCAAGCTCGCTCTCACAAGCTCCACTTCGCTGCTCGCTTGTTTGCGTGTGTTTCCGCCATCGCGCCGCTCGTCGTAACTAGAGGTCCCTGCCCCTTCCCCATCGCCGGCGAAGGCGTACACAAGTCACTGGCGTCCCCTTCGACGAATCACTGTCGCAGACACGTCGTCGCCGTCCGTCCCGCAGTCCGTGGAGCCTCACCGGAGACGTGCCCGAACCCCATCCAAGCCTCGTCGTGCCTTCGCCTAGTCGCGCGCTTGAGTCCGTTCGCCGCCGTCCGTTCACACAAGGTTGAAAATAACCCCAGCCCGTTAAGTATTTTCTAAATCGTGTTTGAATTACTTAACTGATGTTATGAATTATTGTTGTAATATTGATGCAATTTGGCGATTCACGCATATGATTTTTAGAGATGCGATGTATACGTACGTGTAGCCAAAATCGAACCCCGCGACAATATTTTGAATATGCGTATGATTTTAAAAATGAGTACGGTCACTATTCACTACTTTAGTGATTTTCATACTAGAATTGTTTATAATTAATTTCGCTTTAGTGTGCGAAGCGATAATTGGTTAGTATTAATATAAGTATAACTTTGGTGATATAAGAAAATGAAATAAGAATTAAGCCACGTATTTTCGGTCTAATAAAAATATAGATTTTTACTACTCATAATAAATATATTCATAAGTATAGCACTTAATTACTTAAATAGTAAAATGCTCATAATAACCATGAATAGGTTATTAAAAGTCCCATTTAGTAATTTACATTAATTCTTAGAATATTAATGTTAGAAGAGTTATAAATAATTTTTAGTTATGCGTTAAAATTCTATTTAGAAAAGAAAGGACAAAACCGAAATAGTAGAATTTATAATTAGTCGCTCATACTTTTCTAATAAGAAATTGATAATTATATTGGTAAACGTAGATTTCTTACTAATGAGATAGATAATTTGTTCTAATAACCTTTTTAATAGATATCATATTTAACTAGATTCGTTATGGATATTTAAGAATAGACGTATTAAATAGAAACTTAAAGTAATATGTCATATGACTTTTCTAATTATTATATAATGGCTTAATTAAGTGCTCACGTCGTTATAACTAAAACAATAGTTAATAACATACCAATGAATATAATATTCATATTTAGATCATATGTTTCTAAACTAAATGTAAATAATAGAGTAATTATGTCCTCTCATAATCTAGTTAATTAGATTTATATTACAAATTGTTCACAGCTGTTTATAGATGCTTAGTTAATCATTTAATCAAACTTAGTCCATATTATTTATATATTTATATATATCACTTAGTTCCCCTAAAGAATAAACTAATGAAAATAGTGTTCATGTTCTTTAATAATAATTAAAATGTTAGTTTATATATTGTTTTATGCATAGCTTTCTTAATAAGGAGTATAGGACATGTACTTTCTAATTTCTAATGAAACTAAAAGATAGTGGCTTATTCATTGTCTTTTACATAAAAGTTCATTTAAAGCATATACCATAACTTTCCATAAATAGGTGTTTAATAATAATAATGACCTTTTCACATAAAATCTATTTAGACTTATATCTTAATTTATCATAAGTGATAGGTTTAACAATGAATTATATGCTCCATAATGCTTCTAAAATTAATAACGTGATTAGTAGCCCATTAACCCTAGATATATAACTTATATCTATTCTAAAAAGTTAAAAAGGTTTAATATTGTTATAACGTGTTTTATCACCTTAATCTTAGACATATCACGTATGACGTTTTATAATAGATTAAATTGATGAACCTAATATTTGTATATTTTAATTAAGATATTTTTAAGCTAATGTCTTGTTTTATAAAATATATATATCACACATTTTTGAAAAGAATACCTTCTTATTATAACTATTACTTGCGACGTTTTTGAAAAACAAACACTCTTCTCGTTAGGTTTTCTTTTAGCTTTGCGTATGGTGAATGTTGTATGTTATTGAGTGGTGTTTGTTTCTTCTTGTTTGTTTGTGTGATATTCAGTGATTGATCTAATAGTTGAGAATCAAGTGCTATTCCGTGGAAGAACCTCAAGTTTTCAATAAGCAAGGCAAGTGGACTTCTCCCTCTGCATACTCTGTTTGATCCCAAACAATACATTTAATAAAGTTTATTCTTCAATGAATATATACATAATTTGACGGGTTACCTATTTAGATAACCTTTCCAACCTTACTCCTTGTTTAACCTGGGATTATGATCTAATCAAGTAGCTATGCTATTGCTACAACTTTAAATTTATGCAGTCACTCCTGTTTATGATATTAATGTTCCAAATGGTAAGATTACTTTATTGTTGTTAACCCGATGGTTAAACAAGATTATTGCATATTAATTGGAACATGGAGTGACCACCCGGGAAAACAGTGCTACCATGAGAACTATCATGGCTCTGGTCTTGGCTAAATAACTAGGGAAGTCTTATGTTGGGTGCTGGTCGTGGTCGACAGGAACGGGGGCATCTGGCAAGCTCTTATAGTTCCGGCTCAGGCAGATTGGATACGGGCATAGTTCCCAAAGCTTTACCCTATAGTCTGGACTATAAGTTGGTTACGGTAGGTGTGCCTTATGCAGTTTGACCATTTCCAACATTTGCGTAATGAGGACTCTAGGGAGAAGCCTCGTAGTGAGACCCTGGCCATTCACCTCGGAAGTGAATACGGGTCTAGCTAACCCGGGCTAGAAGGGAATCGCGACTCATGGGTAAAGATGTGCCACCTCTGCAGAGTGTAAAACTAATATATCAGTCGTGCTCACGGTTATGAGCAGCCTGGACTCCTCACATGATAATTGAACTTGAAGATAGAAATAAATCGAGATCCGATGATCTGCCAATGGTTTGCTTAAGTGGTTTCACTTAAGTGTTTTTGATATACTCTTGTACCTTTGTTTAATGGGAATACTTGTGATTCACACTTATTAGTAAGACAGGTGTTGTTAATAAAATGTTGACCAACTAAAATGCTTACTGCTCAACCTTAGCCTCACCTTGTTACCTTGCATTAGTTTTTCCCCCACTTGCTAAGCCCCGACCATAAGTGAGCTCACCCTTGCTTAATTTTGATCAGAAGTTTGCAGATGAAGATATGATGCTGAACTCCATGGATGCTAGTCTAGTGATACCCCCGGTCATCTTCCTGTGGATGGATGTCCATGTTTCGTTGTACTTTGATGAATAAAGGTTAAGACATTATTGTTTGTTCGAAGTGTAATATGTTAATATAATCGTTATTTACGCTCTTATGCATTGTTCTTTTGATATATTACACTTGTGACGTCAACATATGTGTGGAAATAGATCCTGGCACACATATGCTATGCACCCGGTTCTGCCCTTGGAAACGGGTGTGACATACACCTACCTCAAGCTCAAGATGCCGGGCCGCAACGGGGTCATCACCGTCGGATCCACGTACCGACACGCGTACGAATGCGACGTGGAGTGCGTGGAGTACGCTGAGGCCCTCGCCGAGTCCGAGGCCCTCATCGCCGACCTGGAGTGCCTCTACAAAGAGGTGCCAGATGCGAAGCGCCACGCCGGCAACTTCGAACCAGCTGAGGCGGTTAAGTCCGTCCCTCTTGACCCCAGCAATAACGCCGGAAAGCAAGTCCGGATCGGCTCCGAGCTCAACCCCAAATAGGAAGCAGTGCTCGTCGACTTTCTCCGCGCGAACGCCGAAGTCTTCGCGTGGAGTCCCTCGGACATGCCGGGCATACCGAGGGATGTCGCCGAGCACTCACTGGACATTCGAGCCGGTGCCCGACCCGTCAAGCAGCCTCTGCGTCGTTTTGACGAAGAAAAGCACAGAGCCATAGGCGAGGAAATCCAAAAGTTGATGGCTGCAGGGTTCATCAAAGAGGTATTCCATCCCGAATGGTTAGCCAACCCTGTGCTTGTGAAAAGAAAGGTGGGAAGTGGAGGATGTGTGTAGACTACACTGGTCTAAACAAAGCATATCTGAAGGTTCCCTACCCTCTGCCTCGCATCGATTAAATTGTGGACTCCACTGCTGGGTGTGAAACCCTGTCATTCCTCGACGCCTACTCAGGGTATCACCAAATCAAGATGAAAGAGTCTGACCAGCTCGTGACTTCTTTTATCACACCTTTTGGCATGTACTGCTACACTACTATGCCATTTGGCTTGAGGAATGCAGGTGCAACATACCAAAGGTGCATGAACCACGTGTTCGGAGAGCACATCGGCTGAACGGTCGAGGCTTACATCGATGACATCGTAGTCAAGATGAGGAAAGCCTCTGACCTCCTCTCCGACCTTGAAACGACATTCAAGTGTCTGAGAGCGAAAGGCGTGAAACTCAATCCCGAGAAGTGTGCCTTCGGAGTCCCCCGAGGCATGCTCCTTGGGTTCATTGTCTCTGAGCGGGGCATCGAGGCCAACCCGGAGAAAATCGCGGCTGTCACCAACATGGGGCCTATCAAAGATTTGAAAGGAGTACAAAGGGTCATGGGATGCCTTGCGGCTCTGAGCCGCTTCATCTCGCGCCTCGGCGAAAAAGGCATACCCTTGTACCGCCTCTTAAGGAAGACCAAGCGCTTCACTTGGACCCCCGAGGCCGAGGAAGCCCTCAGAAACTTAAAGGCGCTCCTTACAAACACGCCCATCTTGGTGCCCCCTGCTGTGGGAGAAGCCCTCTTGATCTACGTAGCTGCAACCACTCAGGTGGTCAGCGTCGCGATCGTAGTCGAGAGACAAGAAGAAGGGCATGCACTGCTCGTCCAGAGGCCGGTCTACTTCATCAGTGAAGTGCTATCCGAGACCAAGATCCGCTACCCGCAAATTCAGAAGCTACTGTACGCAGTAATTCTGACGCGGCGAAAGTTGCAACACTACTTTGAGTCTCATCCGGTGACTGTGGTGTCATCCTTCCCCCTAGGGGAGATCATCCAGTGCCGAGAGGCCTCGGGTAGGATAGCAAAGTGGGCAGTGGAACTCATGGGCGAGACAATCTCGTTCGCTCCTCGGAAGGCCATAAAGTCCCAAGTCTTGGCGGACTTCGTGGCTGAATGGGTCGACACCCAACTGCCAACAGCTCCGATCCAACTGGACCATGTACTTCGATGGGTCGCTGATGAAAGCAGGAGCAGGTGCTGGCCTGCTCTTCATCTCACCCCTCGTGAAACATCTCCGCTACGTGTTGCGCCTCCATTTCCTGGCGTCAAACAACGTGGCCGAGTACGAGGCTCTGGTTAATGGGTTGCGCATCACCATCGAGCTAGGGGTTCGGCGCCTCGACGCTCGTGGCGACTCGCAGCTTGTCATTGACCAAGTCATGAAGAACTCTCACTGCCGCGACCGGAAGATGGAGGCCTACTGCGACGAAGTTCGACGCCTGAAAGACAAGTTCTACGGGCTGGAGCTCAACCCCATCGCTCGACAGTACAATGAGACTGCGGATGAGCTGGCTAAAATAGCCTCGGGACAGACATACATCAACCCTCCGTCAAGACCGACGACACGCCCGAGCCCGAGGAGGCCTCGGCCCAGCCCGAGGTATCCTCGACCGCCGAGGATGAGGCACTGCGTGTCAAGGGAGAGCGAAATGGGGTCACACCTAATCGAAACTGGCAGACCTCGTACCTGCAATATCTCCACCGAGGAGAGCTACCCCTCGACAAGGCCAAAGCTCGGCGACTGGCGCGGCGCGCCAAGTCGTTCGTCTTACTGGGTGATGAAAAGGAGCTCTACCACCGCAGCCCCTCATGCATTCTCCAACGATGCATATCCGTCGGCGAAGGACATGAGCTCTTGCAAGAAATACACTCGGGGGCTTGCGGTCACCACGCAGCACCTCGAGCCCTCGTTGGGAACACCTTCCGACAAGGCTTCTACTGGCCGACCGCAGTGGCCGACGCCACTAGGATTGTACGGTCTTGCCAAGGGTGTCAATTCTACGCAAGACAGACGCACCTACCCGCTCAGGCCCTGCAGACAATACCCATCACCTGGCCATTTGCTGTGTGGGGTCTGGACCTCGTCGGTCCCTTGCATAAGGCACCCGAGGGCTTCTCGCACCTGCTGGTCGCCATCGACAAATTCTCCAAGTGGATCGAGGTCCGACCCCTAACCAGCATCAGGTACGAGCAGGCAGTGGCGTTCTTCACCAACATCATCCATCGCTTTGGGTCCCGAACTCCATCATCACCGACAATGGCACCCAGTTCCTGCATCAGTTCCAGCATCAGTTCCTGGACTTCTGCGAGGACCACCACATCCGTGTGGACTGGGCCGCCGTAGCTCACCCCATGACGAATGGGCAGGTGGAGCGTGCCAACGATATGATTCTGCAGGGACTTAAACCGAGGATCTACAACGGCCTCAACAAGTTTGGCAAGCGATGGATGAAAGAGCTACCCTCGGTGGTCTGGAGTCTAAGGACAACGCCGAGCCGAGCCACGGGTTTCTCGCTGTTCTTTCTAGTCTATGGGGCCGAGGTTGTCTTGCCCATAGACTTAGAATATGATTCCCCGAGGACAAAGGCGTACGACGACCGAAGCAACCATACCAGCCGAGAAGACTCACTGGACCAGCTCGAAGAGGCTCGGGACGTGGCCTTACCACACTCGGCGCGGTATCGGCAGTCTCTGCGACGCTACCACGCCCGAGGGGTCCGATCCCGAGGCTTCCAGGTGGGAGACTTGGTACTTCTGCTGCGACAAGATGCCCGAGGGCGCCACAAGCTTACTCCTCCCTGGGAAGGGCCGTTCATCATCGCCAAGATTTTGAAGCCTGGGACATACAAGCTGGCCAACAACCAAGGCGAGGTCTACAGCAACGCTTGGAACATCCAACAACTATGTCGCTTTTACCCTTAAGATGTTTCAAGTTGTTCGTATACCTCATTTCTCTTTACATACATAAATAAAGTCTAACCGTCAAGGAAGGTTCAGCCCTGCCTCGGCAAAGCCCGACCCTCCCTCGGAGGCTAGAAGGGGGGAACCCCCTCTGCGTCAAAAAATTTCCTCGGAAAAGTCTTTTGCCAGAACGTCTTTCACGTTTTTCGACTGCTTCGATAGCGGGGTCCTGAAAACGACGGGAGTACACGTAAGCGGCAACGCCGACCAAGCCAAGGGACTCCTACGCCTCCGGGATATGGATACCTCACTCATCACCTTCCGCGATAAGTAACTCACGCTCGGATAAGCGATTCTGCTGTCGAACAAGTCCTAACGCTCGAAAAACTTTTCTGCCAGAACGTCTTTCGCGCCTTCTCGACTATATCGATAACATAATCTTGTGAATGAGTAAGAGTGCTCGTAAGCGGCAAGGCCGACCGAGCCGAGGGACTCCTACGCCTCCGGGATACGGATACCTCACTCATCACCTTCCGCGAAAAGTAACTCTCGCTCAGATAAGCGATTCTGCTACCAACGAACAAGTCCTGATACTCGAAACAAGAGGAAAGAAGACACAGCTTTATAATACGACAATAAGATGTTTAGGCCTCGGCGACCGCGGAAAACATACGCATACTACAGACAAATTGTTCCTGTAGGATCAGACATCGACAGAGGGAGCAGCAGCACCCTCGGCATCGTTTCCACCTTCGGCGGAATCTGGCCCGGCCTCGGAAGGCGACACGGGCGGAAGGATCTCCACCTCGAAGGAGGACGCCAGCACCGCGCTTGGGCCATCGCAGCAAGGGTCTCCTCCAGGGTCCCAACCCGAGCAGACACCTCGGCTGGTCGCTCCGTAGCCACAGCCAGCTGTCCCCCAAGGACCTCAGCCCGGCTCACGGTCTCGGCAGCATAACTCCGGGGTTGGTCCCGCTCACAGATGACCTGGCCAAGCCTCAGCCGCCGCTGCTGCACCTCCTCGGCCCGGGAAACCACCTGCTCCTGGGCCGACGAAGCCTCTTTTTGAGCCGACTCCGCCTCTGTCCACGCCGACACCGCAGCCTCCAGCTCTAGCTCATCGCAGAGCGGCCGAAGGTTCTCAAACTGAGAAAGAGAGGCCTTGAGTGGCAAGGCCGACCAAGCCGAGGGACTCCTACGCCTCTGGGATACGGATACCTCACTCGTCACCTTCCACGCAAGGCAACTCACACTCGGTTAAGCGGTTCAGCTAGCCGACAGGCGAGTCCTAGTGCTCGAAATGAGGAAGAAACACGGTATTACACTCAAATACCTAGATGTTCAGGCCTTGACAGCCACAATGAACATACACCGGCACTCAGGGTGCCATTACAAACGGAACTCCGGTTCCACTCCCGCGGGTGTGAACAACATCCACACCAGAGGCCCTGCGGGATAACAAACTCCAAGTGGCTCGCCGCCAACCACTGCAGTAGTGACAACGACCTCCGTCTCAGGCGGCAAGACAGCTGCAGCGACGGCCTTAGGGAAAACGCTGCTGCTGAAAGGCCTTCACGTCCCCTCGCGGGGGACGAGAACCAGCCATTAAAGCCAAAGAGCCGGAGGCCCGGAGCGCAGGTGGCGCTGACGGTCTCGCCGGCGAAAGCAGCCACCGCTGCGGTGGGAAGCCTCTCCAGCGGCAACCACCACCTCAGCACCGACGACAGCGGCCACCTGCCCACCAACACCGCACCAGCAAGCGACGGCCGCTCCAAAGCGCACCGGCAGGTCCTCACTCCCGTTCTCGCCACGAGAACGAGAACGGGACCGTCCCAGAACACGAGTACCGCCCTCGCGGCGTACGACGTGTTGTGCGACCCCCCGGTGCAGCCGGCCACAGTCGCCCGGGCGGAGGACGGAATGCTGCACCCTGGCCAGGCAGCAGCAGTTCGCCTTCCCCCGCATGGCTGGAGGATGCCTCCTCCGCAGAGCTGGAGGATGTCTTCCTCCCCGGATGCCGGAGGAAGAAGCGCGTCGCTGGCCCACGCGGAGGCAGGCCCCGGCTCAGCTCGCCCTCCGCCGCAGCAAGGATGATGAAGATCCTTGAAGCTGAGGGCGGGGCAGAGGCCGCAGCCCGGCTTGCTTCTCCCCACCACCGAACTGGTGGTCATCATCCTGGATGACCATTGGTGAGGGAATGCAGCCGGGCTGCATGATGAAAATCCTTGAAGCCAAGCGATGGCTGAAGGGTGCCGACCCCCGCGAGGTTGCGCTCCTCTAACAGCAGCAAGACAAAGGCAACGCGGACGCTCCCCATCCGGGGGCTCGGAAGGTGGAAGGGCGTGATGCATGAGGGGAGTGCGAAGGCATGGCTACCGCCCGGGGGATCGATCCCTTTTTAAAGGCGACTCTCCCTACTCGCGTCCTCAAGTGTCACGGGCAAAGTCTTCACCGACGTACTCTAGGGTCCTCCCCCTACGACACGGGGGCTGGGTCCCACATGTCATGCAAGCTGACCAGAAATGAAAGAAGCCAAACCACTACGCGCGGAGCGTGTAACCGCCCCGCGGTTACAAGCACTCCTCCATCCTCGCCGAAACCAGCGGTCGAAAGGGCGGACCGCCATGCAGGAGGCGTGCAACCGCACCACGGTTGTGCACCCTTTCGGCTTCATCACATCTGGTGGGTCAGCGTGAAGGCCTTGGCTCACACATCATGTAACCGGCGCGTCGGTTACTACGTGCAAGAAACCGCACCACCACTTGCGCCAATGTCGCGCCTCCTCGATTGCGGAACCAGTGCCGCGACTCGAGGCAACCCCGCGCATGGCACAACAGTGCTAATCGAGCACAACGATCACGGGTCAGTCAGCCGCGGGAGGAGGCGCGACGGTTGATGTGGCCAAAAGTGGACCGGCAGTAATGGCGGCAGCAGACGAGCAAAAGTAGCGGTCAAATCGCCTGCAGGCTCGTGTCCCCTCCTGACGTAGCAGGGGAGCCCTCTCCCACGGTGTGAAGACGACGCGCCCGTGTTCCGTTCGTCAAACGGCACGCGCACGCGGCCGCCCCGCGAACCGCCCGCCCCGTCACATTAACTCCTCGGCAGGGCAAGCGACACCTTTGGCAGGCGAAGCAGGCGTCGTTTCACCTCCGCTATGATGACCGCGTCAAAAAAGGTGTGCCCCACCATTTAAATTCATATCCTTTTCCTCTTCCCCTTTCTCTCTCTTGCTACAGGGATCGGGAAAGGGGATATTTCAAAAGGGATCCTTCTCTGTGAAGAAAGCGGGCCCTGAGCCCTCCTACTGATCAGGGGTTCGAAGGCTGGCCCCTCGGAATGGTTTCGACAGCCGCCCCAGAGCACTCGGGCTTCAAGCTCATTACTGATAAGGGGTTCGAAGGCTGGCCCCTCGGAAGGGTTCGACAGCCGCCCTAGAGCACTCGGGCTCCGCACCCACTACTAATCAGGGGTTCGAAGGCTGGCCCCTCGGAAGGGTTCGACAGCCGCCCTAGAGCACGCAGAGCGAGGGATGACTCTGGGTACGTCCGTTACATGGCCGAGGCTCGGGCTACGCTCCCGAGGTACCCTAGGACATTTCCGAGACCAGCAGGAGCGATTTTGTAATGGAATCCCACCAGAGGGACGCATCGAGCCCTCGGACCCTATCGAACGGGTCCGGGTCCGGCAAATCACCTGCAGGTACTTTTGGAGCGCGCCTCTGGGCCACTAGCCGACCCTTATCGAACGGGGCACGGGCATCCACTCAGATCACCCGTTAGCAACTCATTGGAGACACCATGTTCGGCGCCCTCCGAGGGCAACATGGCGCTTTCCCCCCCTTCCTCCTTGCGGAAAGGCGACGAAGGGGCGTATAATAAAAGTCGAGACAGTCCTCGATCGTCCTCTCGCTCCATGCAAGAGGCTCGGGGGCTGCTCTCTCACACCCGGCTACGGCCAAACCGTTGACAGCGTCAACAAACCAGCCTAAAAAATTCGGAACCTGACCATGCACCCGGACTACGATCAGGTCGCATGAGGGAACAACCAGGCCGGCCAAGGCATCACGAAAGGCATTAAGACCTCAGAGGAGTCAAAACACTCCTCCGAGGCCTCGGGGGCTACACCCGGCGGGTGCGCTCGCGCGCACCCACCGGAACAAAGTGTGACCGAGAAAGGCCGGTCCTCTCGCGAAAAAGTGCGACAAAGCCTCCAAGCGAGTACCAGCACTCCCTTTGAGGCTCGGGGGCTACTGTCGGGTACCGTAATTAGGGGTACCCCCAACACTCCTAAACACGGCTGGTAACCACCATCAGCACAAACTGCAAAGGTTGATGGGCACGATTCAGATCAAGGCTTCGTCTACTCAAGGGACGCGATCTCGCCTCGCCCGAGCCCAGCCTCGGGCGAGAACAGTAGTCCCAGACGAATTCTCGCCTCGCCCGAGGGCCTCCTCAAGCAGTGGGCGCACCTTCGGCACACCCGAGGCCCAACTCGAGCAGGCTTCATCGAGAAGCAACCTTGGCCAAATCGCCTCACCACCGACCGTATCACAGGCGCATTCAATGCGAGGATCGCCCGACACCTTATCCTGACACACGTGCCTCAGTCGGCAGGGTCGAAGTGACCGCAGTCACTTCGCCCTTCCACTGACCGACCTGACAAGAAAACAGCGCCGCCTGCCCCGCTCCGACTGTTGTGCCACCCGCCAGGGTGAGGCTGACAACTACCAAGTTCAGCCTCAGGCGCAACAGGAAGCTCCGTCTTGCCCGACCTTGGGCCTCAGCCTTGGAAGATGGTCTCCGCCTCGCCCGACCCTAGGGCTCGGCCTCAACCTCGGCCTCGGAGGAATTGCGTCCTCGCCCGACCCCGGCCTCAGCCTCAGGAGGAGTCTCCGCCTCGCCCGACCTTGGGCTCGGACCGACTGCGCCACAGAGGATACATCATTACCCTACCCCTAGCTAGCTCAGGCTACGGGGGAACAAGACCGGCGTCCCATCCAGGCTCGTCCCGGTAACAAGTAATGATGGCTCCCCGCGTGCGTCCATGACGACGGTGGTTCTCAGCCCCCTACGGAAGCAAGGAGACGTCAGCAAGGTCCCAGCAGCCCCGACAGCTGTGCTTCTACAAGGCTCAAGCGCTCCTCCGACGGCCACGTTACCGCGTACACAGGGCTCTAGCACCCCTCCGACAGCCACGTTGGCATGTACACAGGGCTCATGCATCTCTCTGCCGGACACGATAGCGCATAGCTACACCCCCATTGTACACCTGGACCCTCTCCTTGCATCTATAAAAGGAGGTTCATGGCCTTCATGAGAGGGGGTCGCGCGGGAGGACAGGCTGACGAACAGGCTCAATCTCTCTCCCTCGCGAGCGCTTGTAACCCTACTACGAGCGCATCCCTCCGGTGCAGGATAACATGAGCCGCGTTTCCCCCCCTTGTGTTCCATCTCGCGCCAACCAATCTGGGCTGGGACACGCAGCGACAATTTTACTCGTTGGTCCAGGGACCCCCCAGGGTCGAAACGCCGATAGTACGATTACCGTGTTTATCCCTAGTTGACGTGGTATCATGCTAAGAATCACTTTTAAAAGATTTAGGGAGCAAATTAGGATGGTTAAAGAATTGTTTTTTTCAGCTGGGGCCCGGAAAGATAAACTGGACTTTGATGAAATTTAGGAGAGGTTAAATAGACTATTTTCTCACATCGAATACACAGCGTAACCATCTTTGAGCTGGTCACTTATCCACGGCCTAATACCACTACCAGCCGAGCTAGGAGTGAAAACAGGTCAGGTATACCCGTCAGGTACCGGATACGAATAGTATAAATACCCGTTTTTTCGAATACGGATTCAGGTATTTTTATATTTGGAACGGATACGGATAATACTCGAATACTGTAGCTTCGGATTCGGGTCGGATACTGAGCTAGGACTACCCGGATATTCGGGTCGGATACGGGTACCCGGAATTCGGTTACCCATTTTTTTTTCTTTTTCTGCATAATATAATTATAAAATCATAACTTTTACATATGAAATCGGATGAAGATAAAGTTTATATGAAAATTGTAGATCTTGAAGAGATCTATAACTTTGTAGTACACTATTTTTTGTTTAAACAATTCTTTGGGCCACAATAATTGAAATAACGTTCAAATAGCCTCAAAATGTCATTAAATCTTAAGGAGGCACAACCTATGTCCATATATAACCATAAAAAATATTTGGATCATAAGATCTATAAGATGTCCATGTTCCTTCCATTTCACTTTTACTTATTTGTATGGGTTACATGTGAAATCACTGTAAGTATCCAAGTTTCAACATAATCAGTACTTTACTTTATCATTTTCATACGAGGACTTGAGTTATCTTCGTATAAAATGTTTATTAGTTTTTGTAACTTATTTTCAATTTTTGAGTGAAACTAAAATATTTTATGAATTTTTTAATATTATGGTGTTGGTTCTACAATGTCTTTGTGATTAGTAACTTTGAAATGTTTGATGTCAATTTTATCGGTTTAATTTCCTACATTTGATCTATCATATACATGATTATGTATTGCTTAATTTATATGTTTGTTGGATGGTTGGATATTTAATATCATCGTGACAAACTACCCGACAACTATCCGGTACCTACCCGAGTAGTATCTGTTATTCGTTTCTTAATCGCCCGGATTATTACTCGGTCTCGTTTTGTATCCGTCCTGAATCTTAACTACCCGTATCCGGTCCCGTATCTGATAGGACACGAGATGACACTGTATTCGGGCTATATCTGTCCCGTTTTTATCACTAAACATAGCCATGTCCAGAAGAAGCAAAAGAAACCGGCGAAAAGGACATACTGTAGAGATCGAGATGACAAAAAAGCGATGACGGGCGAGCGGCCTGCGAAGGGCCAACCGAACCGAGAGTGCGAACCCTCTTTGTGTGTGTCTCTGGAAACTTCCTTCAACTTGCAGCAGGCGCATCCCGCTCCATTAAATCCTCCGCCAAAACCAAAACCCTAGACGCCGCCTCCCGTTACGCGCCCGCGCCGCCGCCCCCTCAATTCACACTTCATAAAGCCGATGGCTATGCACCGCGCCGCCGCGCTCGCACTGCGCCGCCTCTCCGCCGCAGCGGCGGCAGTGGCTCCAAGCCCCGTCTCCCTTACCCATCTCCGGCCGGTGGTGGTGGCGGCGACCGCTACCAATGCCAGGTTTGTTATGCAGCCTACGACCGCGGCTGCTGCTTTGCGCCTCCGGCGCGGTTACGCGGCAGGCGGTGGTGCGGGCCGGAAGGCGGTGATCGAGGACGAGGATGATGACGAGGATGAGCTCGAGGCTATGGGCAGCGACGGCGAGTTCGACGGCGACTTCGACGACGACTTCGACGGCGACTTCGACGACGAGGATCTCGATGAATTCGAGGACGACTCTGATGATGGTTCTGAGCGCGAAGCCGGGCCCTAGCGCGGAAGACGCTGAGCTGCAGAGCTCTGCTCGCTGCTTATTGCGTTTTTTTGGTATTTTTTACGGGGAATTCAAACAGAAAAAACAGTAAGTTAGAACTCAACGGATCAATCAGTATGTGTTGTGCTAAACCGGTTGTTGTAATCTCCTATTTTGATTGGGTTATTCGAAAATTGTACCGCGTCAAAGAACAGATCTTGGCGTACTGTAATTCGCAGCGGTGAAAAATAGTATTTCATTTTTTTGATGCAAGCTTGGTTGAAGACACTCTTAGACTGTCTTGAGTTGTTTTCTCTAAATTTCTTCCCTATATTCTTATTGCATCACATCACCAAGATTTTTCCACCTATACTAACACTTCCCGTATTAGTTCCCCCTATATCACTCGTAAAATCTATAATCCTAATAAAATATACATTTCCTTTTAAGTATCACAACTACCTCATTTTATTTCTACTACGATGCGACGACATACAAATTCTTTACATATAGTGAATTAGCGTATCCGAGAAAGATAGCAGATCCATATATATAGATACATAGCCTATAAATACATAGCCAAAAACTCTGATGTCTTGTTTCCAAGAAAAACATATTAGCTTTCATTCATTATTATCATTTCAATCATTTGAACTACAAAGCATAGACAAAGCATGTTTTTTATAATTAGGAATAATTTTATTATTCCAGCCGCAACATAACAACGCACGTACCTGTTCAAGAATAGATAATGTCTTACATCTCATTAAAAAACAAAACCAAGTCCAACCATATAAGTAAACCAATTGAACTTATTACAAACAAATGCAACTAGCCATTGTTTACAAAAAAATGTATCATTGTCACTTTCAGTTGGCGATAGGGATGGCAACCAGTACATACCCGTCGGGTAGGACCATTCCATACTCGTACCCATAAAAAAAATTCTACCCGTCGAGTTATTCATATATGCTCGCGGGTATAAAATCTTACCCATACTTGTACCCGCGCGGGTATTTTTACCCGTCGGGTAACCCGTACCCGCTAGGAGAGTCTTAAATTCCAATATACCAATCACTCAAAATATTAAATAAACATACAAAAAAACTTCAACTTCACATATAACAAATCATATGATTACATAACTTGGTATCTAGATAAATGATAGCTAGAGAAGGGTTTTATTTTAGCTAAGATTGGCTTTATTAGATGGTTATAGTGGTATTGATGCGGGTATATTTTACCCATGTGTAGACGGGTATGGGTAGTACCAACCCGTACCCGTCTACCCAATGGGTAGAGGTTTTTACCCATTAACATACCCGCGGGTAGAGAAATCATCCCGTACCCGCCTTCATATCGGGTAAAACCCGTCGGGTATTTGGGTTTCGGGTGCCCATTGCCATCTCTAATTGGCGACACCCCAACTTAACTTGTGCTCTGGGGTCTTCCTTTATTAGCAGTGCCCATTGCCTCATCCAATAAGTTCCTCTGAAGATTACCTGCATAGGTGTGGGTACTAGAGCATTGTAAAAATCACTTCATTTCGACATAGCCAAATCGCCCAGCATATGGTGCAAGCTCCAAACCAAATTTTGCTCTTAAGTTCCATATCCACCCCATGTAGCCACCCATCAAAAACCTAATTGATACTTGTAGGCGGCAGGATATTAAAAGTAACCTGTGGGATATTAAAAGTAACCTGAACACATTGCCAAATACACCAAGCATTATGACAATAAAATAATAGATGCTGAATTGATTCATTTAACATACAAACCACACATGTTAAACAACCTTTCCATTGTTTTCGTAAACACTTCAAATGATATAGTATTTCAATTTCTGGGACACTATTTTGAGTCATCTTGTTGTAGATGCTCTTAGACTGTCTTAAGTTGTTTCCCCTAAATTTCTCCCATATATCCCTACTGCACCACATCAACAAGATTTCTCCACATATACCAACATCTCCCGCACCGGTTTCCCCTATATCACCCCTAAAACCCACCATCCCAATAAAATATGCATTTCCTTTCAACTATCACAACTACCTCTCATTTTAATCCTACTAGTACAATGCCCGTGCGATGTGACGACATACAAATTCTTTACGTATATATAAATACATAGCCAAAAACTCTGATGTCTTGTTTGCAAGAAAAAAACATATCAACTTTTATTCATTATTACCATTTCAATCATTTGAAGTGTGAAACATAGAAAAGCATGTTTGTTTGGAAAGAAAAGATACTGGAGCAGCATTCGGAGCATACCCCATTGTGAGGAACAAAGAGGCCCTTGATTTCTTCAACATGAAGGCGTGGCACAAGCTTAACAACAAGCGATCGTTCAACCATCTCCTTGATCTCCGATTGCTGACCTTAGTGATATAATACTGCAATGTGTAGATCATCGACTTGCAGACCCCTAACACTGTAACACCTAAAATCCTATTTTGGGATTTATAAAAGTTTCTCCAAAAGATTTGAGATCAAATAACTTCTGGTAATAATTTCCTTCTTTTAAAAAATATCTCCTTAAAATAAATAAATAATGATATTAAAAATTAGTATTCAAAACCTAGATTCAAAACCTAAAATTAAAAGTTAGAATAATAATCAAAAGAAAGAATTTCAGTCCATTTATTATCCCCTTTATAAACAATATAACTAAAACATTTTTTACATTTGGAATGAGGTAATTCATGGTAAAGATTATACATTATCCTCTCCTTTAATAAATAAGTATTAACTTTTGAATATATATATATATATATTATCTCTGATAGAGCTACACATTCAATATCAGAATCATGTGTGTGTGCATTTCATATTTAAAAAGCATTATTTTTCTACTTAGAGATGATAATGAATGGTAAACATTAAATTTTGATTGTTCAAAATTATATCTGGTTTTTTAGATTGAAATAAAGGTTTCTTTTGAATGCCCTAGTTTTATAGAAGAATTTATTTTAACCCATATAAAATCTTGCATATCATGCTGGGTATTTTCTTGATTGATGCATTTGAACTCAAATTGGAAGTTTGAATTTCATTTGGATTTGAAAACTGAAAACAAAATAAGAAAAAGGAGATAGAAATAGGAAACTAAATTAGAAAAAGGAAAAAAGTCCAGAGCTGGCCATGGGCCGAATCCCCTACCCTGACCCATCTCTCTGCCCCTGCTTTCCCCTCTCTTCGGCACTGTGGTCTAAACAGCTGGCCATTTTCCTTTCCCTCCGACCAAACTCCCCTTTCTAGCCTGGCCTTCACCGCGGCGCCAACAGGTGGCCTCGCGTTTCAGCCCCTTACCCCACGACACACGCTTGTGTGATGTACAGGTGGGACCTACACGTCGGTTATCTTCTTCCTAATTCCGAATTGAAGCCAGCAACCTATTGGCAACCAAATTGGCCGAAACCAACTCCCCACAAAACTCCTTCGCATCGGCCGATTTGACCTCAACCCGAGCTTCTTGGCAACCGATTCTATTGACAGGCTATATAACCCAAACCGTCTCATGTCCTGAACCATAGAGCTACCGCGGAGCGCAGAGAGCAGAGGAAGAGGGAGGCAACCGATACCATCGTATCCCGTGTCCGCCATCGATCAGGGGCGAGTATATGGTCTGGGAGAATCACTGAGACATGAGCGAACTGATGCTGCCTCCAATTTGACGATGTGATGGCCGGGGCGGGCATAATTGATCGTCAGACCATCAACTCTGCCACGGACCCGCGCTGCGCCATCGCCAGAACGGACACCACTCCGATAGCGGCAACAATCTCGCCCATGTAATTTGTCGTGCCTTTCTCTACATATAGTGCCGTTCGCCATGGTGATTGGTGGACGGGGGGTGGGGTTGGCCGAATGCTGGTGAGGCTTGCTGCTGTGGATGACAGGGTGCCACCATACCCCTACGTTGGGGGAAGAGAGATGATCCCTAGACCGTCAAATCAAACTTTATGGCTCAGATTAGGGCGTGTGAAAGGGAAATGGACCTAATCATTTCCTATAAATAGATTTTGGTGGTTGACGTCTATCACAAACCACGTGGACTAACTAGTTTGTCTAGATATCATTTATCTTAGGTGCATAAGGTTCAACACAAACCAAGAAAGAAATTCAGTTAGGGACACAATCAAATTTGGAGCAAGACATGAGAGTGTGCTGCCATGTGGTGCACCGGACACTGTCCGGTGCACCAGGCCTGGGCCCAAATGAATAGGCCACTCTCGAGAATTCGCTAGGCGCGCTCCGCTATAATTTGCCGGACTGTCCGGTGTGCACCGGACATGTCCGATGCGCCAGCGGAGCAACAGCTAACTACGCGCCAACGGTCGTCTGCCAAGTGAATAGTAGTGAATAGTGTGCGGCAGAAGTCAGAGAAGCGAAGTCTGAGGCCACCGGACTATCCGGTGCCGCTTGAAGATAGAAGACGCCAACGGTCAACTGCTCCAAACCCTAACGGATAGCTGACGTGGCGCGCACCGGACAATGAACAGTGCCATGTCCGGTGCACCAACAGACTGTCTAGTGCGCCCATCGACAGCAAAGTCAGCCAACGACTAGGAAGTGGTTGGAGGCTATAAATACCCCAACCACCTCCATTCAAAGGATCCAAGTTTTCTGAGATTCTTATTTAATACAAGAGCAATAGCATTCACTCCAAGACACAATTCCAAAGATCAAATCCTCTCCAAGTCCCAAAATCAACTCAACCACTTAGTGACTTGAGAGAGAGTTTTCGTGTTCATTTACGCTCTTGTTGCTTGGATTGCCTCCTTCTCTCCTTCCCATTCTTATTCTTAAGTGCTTTGTAAAGCTAGCAAGAGACACCTAAGTGTGTGGTGGTCCTTGCGGGGCTTAGTGACCTGATTGATTAAGGAGAAGAAGGCTCATCCGGTCTTAGTGACTGTTTGAGAGAGGGAAATGTTTGGAATAGACCCGACCTTTGTGGCCTCCTCAACGGGGACTAGGTTCTTTGGAACTGAACCTTGGTAAAACAAATCATCGTGTTCACTTGTGTTGATTTCCATTTGATTTGTTTGCCCTCTTTCCTCTCTCTAAAGTTTCCTTGCTAATATTGGTTTGAGTTTGCTCCCAAACGTCATCTGCATTATTTGAGCAACTCATAGCAAGAGAAATAATCTTCCGCACTCAGATTTAATTCTAACGCTAACCTCGGCCTTAGTGCAAGTTTAAGTTTATAAATTTCAGGTTTCGTCTATTCACCCCCCTCTAGGTGACTTTCAATTGGTATCAGAGCCAATGCTTCAGTAAGAGTCTAACAAACTCGAAGTGATGTCTGGAGATCACACCAAGAGGGAAATCGTGACCAGCAACAAGGCCGTAGGCTCGGGAAGGACTCCGTCAAGGGAGTCCGACGACAAGTACAAGGAGGAATCCTCTTCCTCCATCAAGTCACTTAGGAGGGGTGACAAGAAGAAGAAAATGAAGAAGATGGTCTACTACGAGACCGACTCTTCATCACCCTCCACATCCGGCGCCGAGTCGACAACTTCAAAGCACCATGACCATAAGAAGTATAGTAAGATGCCTCTATGCTATCCTCGTATTTCTAAACACGCCCCATTACTTTCGGTACCCGTAGGCAAACCACCATATTTTGATGGTGAAGATTATTGCATTTGGAGTGATAAAATGAGGCACCATCTATCCTCACTCCACGAAAGTATTTGAGATATTGTTGAGTTTGGAGCGTAGGCACCGCAAGTGGGCGACGAGGATTACGACTCAGACGAGGCTGCCCAAATTAGGCATTTCAACTCCCAAGCAACTTCTATACTCCTTGCCTCCTTGTGTCGAGAGGAGTATAATAAGGTGCAAGGGTTGAAGAACGCCAAAGAAATTTGGGATGTCCTCAAAACGGCGCACGAAGGGGACGGGGTGACCAAGATCACCAAGCGGGAGACGGTCGAGGGAGAGCTCGATCGATTTGTCCTCAACAAAGGAGAGGAGCCGCATGCCATGTACAACCGGCTCAAGACGATGGTCAATCAAGTGCGAAACCTCGGGAGCACAAAATGGGATGACCATGAAATGCTCAAGGTTATTCGAAGATCCCTTGTTTTTCGTAATCCCACTCAAGTACAATTAATTCGTGGGGATCCTAGATATAAGCAGATGTCCCCTGAGGAGGCGATTGACAAGTTTGTGAGCTTTGAACTTATGATCAAAGACTCCAAACACATTGGCAACTTGGAGCAAGGCGCCACCTCTACACCCATGGTGCAACCCATTGCATTCAAAGCAATGGAAGAAAAGAAGGAGGAGTCTACACCAAGTAGGCTTCCAATCGACGCCTCCAAGCTCGACAACGAGGAAATGGCTCTCATCATTAAGAGCTTTCTCCAAATCCTCAAGCAAAGGAGGGGGAAGGACTACAAGCCCGCTCCAAAAGGGTGTGCTACCGGTGTGGTAAGTCCTGTGACTTTATAGCTAAATGTCCATATTCTAGTGAAAGTGACAGGGATGAAGAAAAGAAGGGGAAGAAGAAGATGGAAAATAAGAAGTACTACAAGAAGCAGGGCGGCGAAGCGCACATGGGGCGGGAATGGGACTCCGACGAGAGCTCCACCGACTCCTCCTCTGACGAGGACGCCGCCAACATCGCCATCAACAAGGGTCTTCTCTTCCCCAACGTCGGACACAAGTGTCTCATGGCTAAGGACAACAACAACAAGAAGGTACATTCTAGAAGTACTGAAAGGGAAATAGGGTTTAACCCTTTTCTATAAATAATTTTGGTGGTTGAATGCCCAACACAAATAATTGGACTAACTAGTTTGCTCTAGATTATATATTCCACAGGTGCATAAAGGTTCAACACAAACCAATAAAAGATCAAGTTAGGGTTCAAAAAAAAAGGAGCAAAAGAAACCAAAGAGTGCCCTAGTCTGGCGCACCAGACTGTCCGGTGCACCAGGGCCATACAACTCTGAACTCTTCACCTTCGGGTTTCTCAGGGGTCACTCCGCTATAATTCACCGGACTGTCCGGTGCACCAAGCGGAGCAACAGCTACCAGCGCAACGGTCGACTGCACAGTACCCCTGACAGCGCTACAGTTCGTGGCAGAAGTCAGAGCAGAGGTCAGAGGCGCACCGGACAATGAACAGTGCCTATCCGGTGCCACCAGAAGTCAGCGCTCCAATGGTCGACTGCGTCAGAACCCTAACAATTGGGTGACGTGGCTGGCGCATCGGACAGTGTCCTGTGGCGCACCGGACTGTCTGGTGCGCCCATCGACAACAGCCACCCCCAACGGTTGTTTGGTGGTTGGGGGCTATAAATACCCCCAACCACCTCCACTCCAACCATCCAAGCATTCCACACATTGCATTCAATACAAGAGCAATAGACTCCACTCCAAGGACACAATTCAAGTGATCGATCCGCTCAAAGTCTCCAATTCAACTCTAGCGCATTTAGACTTGTGAGAGGATCATTTGTGTTTCTTTGTTGCTCTTGTTTGCTAGGCTTGGCTTTCTTTTCTTCCTCACTTCTTACTCTCAAGTGCTTTGTAAGCGAGGCAAGAGACACCAATTGTATGGTGATCCTTGCGGGGTCTAAGTGACCCGTGAGATTAAGGAAGAAGCCTCACTCGGTCTAAGTGACCGTTTGAGAGAGGGAAAGCGTTGAAAGAGACCCGGTCTTTGTGACCACCTCAATGGGGACTAGGTTCTTTAGAACCGAACCTCAGTAAAACAAATCACCGTGTCATCCGCTTTATTTCCTTGGTTGATTTGTTTTCCTCTCTCTCCCGGACTCAGATTTTATTCTAACGCTAACCCCGACTTGTAGTGTGTTTAAAGTTGTAAATTTTAGTTTCCGCCTATCCACCCCCTCTAGGCGACTTTCAATTGGTATCAGAGCCGGTACTTCATTAGAGTCTAACCACTCAAAGTGATGTCGGGAGGATTCGCCATGAGGGAGATGGAAACGGCCACAAGCCACGGGAAGGATCCATCAAGGGAGTCCGGTGCCAAAGGTAGGGAGGAATCACCTCCCCGCGTCAAGTCGCACTGGAGTGGCGAGAAGAAGAAGATGAAGAAAGTGGTCTACTACGAGACCGATTCTTCGTCGCCCTCCACCTCCGGTTTCGACACCACGTCCATCACTTCTAAGCGCCATGAGCGCAAGAAGTTTAGTAAGATCCCCTTACACTATCCCCATATTTCAAAGCACGCTCCTTTACTTTCCGTCCAATTGGGCAAACCACCGGTTTTTGATGGTGAAGATTATTCTATGTGGAGTGTTAAAATGAAAGGTCATCTAACCTCACTCCACAAAAGCATATGGGATGTTGTTGAGTATGGAGCGCAGGTACCATAGGTGGGGGATAAGGACTATGACTCGGACGATGTCACCCAAATACGACACTTTAACTCCCAAGCAACTACTATTCTCCTTGCTTCTTTAAGTCGAGAGGAGTATAACAAAGTGCATGGGTTAGAGACCGCCAAAGATATTTGGGACGTCCTCAAGACCGCACACGAAGGGGACGAGGTGACCAAGATCCCTAAAAGGGAGACGATCGAGGGAGAGCTCGGTCGATTCGTCCTCAACCATGGGGAAGAGCCGCAAGCCATGTACAACCGGCTAAAGACCATGGTGAACCAAGTGCGCAACCTCGGGAGCACAAAATGGGATGACCATGAAATGGTCAAGGTTATTCTTAGATCACTCATATTTCGTAATCCTACTCAAGTTCAACTAATACGTGGTGATCCTAGATATAAGCTAATGTCTCCCGAGGAGGTTATAGAAAAGTTTGTGAGCTTTGAATTGATGATCAAAGGCTCCAAACAAATCGTCAACTCGGAGCAAGGCGGCACCTCCACACCCGAGGTGCAACCCATCGCATTCAAAGCGACGGAGGAGAACAAAGAAGAGTCTACATCAAGTAGGCTCCCCATCGACGCCTCCAAGCTCGACAATGAGGAGATGGCGCTCATCATCAAGAGCTTCCGTCAAATCCTCAAGCAAAGGAGGGGGAAGGACTACAAACCCCACTCCAAGAGGGTGTGCTACAAATGTGGTAAGCCCGGTCATTTTATCGCTAAATGCCCTATGTCTAGTGATAGTGACAGGGACAATGACAAGAAGGGGAGGAAGAAGGAAAAGAAGAAGTACTACAAGAAGAAGGGCGGCGATGCCCACGTATGTCGGGAATGGGACTTTGATGAGATCTCCACCGACTCCTCCTCCGACGAGGACGCCGCAAACATCGCCATCAACAAGGGACTTCTCTTCCCCAACGTCGGCCACAAATGCTTCATGGAAAAGGATGACAAAAGGAAGAAGGTAAAATCTAGAGCCTCCACCAAATATACAACATCTAGTGATGAGGGTAGCTCTAGTGAAGATGAGGATAATTTGTTTACCCTTTTTGCCAACCTAAACATGCAACAGAAAGAAAAATTGAATGAATTGATAAGTGATATTCATGAGAAGGATGAACTCTTGGATATCCAAGAGGAATTCCTTATTAAGGAAAACAAAAAGCATGTTAAAATTAAAATGCTTATGCTCAGGAAATAGAAAAATGTGAAAACTTGACTAAAGAGCTTAGCATTTGCCATGACACTATTTCCAACCTTAGAGCTGAGAACGCTAGTTTAATAGCTAAGATTGATAAGTTGAATGAATCAATTTCTAGCCTTAGGACTGAAAATGATAGCTTAATTTTCAAGGCTAAGGATTTAAATTTTTGCAATGATTCAATTTCCTGTCTTAGAAATGAGAATGCCATATTACATGCTAAGATAGAAGAATTAAATGCTTGCAAACCCTCTACATCTAGTGTTGATCATGTTTCTATTTGTACTAGATGTAGAGATGTTAATGTTGATGCTATTCATGATCACCTTGCTTTAATTAAACAACAAAATGATCATATAGCTCAATTAACTAGTAAAATTCATGAGCATGAAATAGAAAATGAAAAATTTAAATTTGCTAGAAGCATGCTCTATAGCGGGAGACGCCCTAGCATCAAGGATGGCATTGGTTTCCAATAGGGAAGCAATGTCAAGCTTAATGCCCCTAAAATATTGTCTAACTTTGTTAAGGGCAAGGCTCCCATGGTTCATGATAACAAAGGCTATATTTTATATCCTGATGGTTATCCCGAACATAAGATTAGGAGAACTCATGCTAAGAAATCTCATTATGTTTCTCACCATGCTTTTATGTATAAGAATGAGACATCTAGCTCTAGGCATTCTACTCATGTTAAAATGCCTAAAAAGAAAACTCCTACTGCATCAAATGAGCCTAATGTTTCATTTAAGACTTTTGATGCATCTTATGTTTTAACTAACAAATCTGGCAAAGTAGTTGCCAAATATGTTGGGGGCAAACACAAGGGATCAAAGACTTGTGTTTGGGTACCCAAGGTGCTTGTTTCTAATATCAAAGGACCCAAGACTGTTTGGGTACCTAAGAACAAGGCCTAAATTGTTTTGCAGGTTTATGCATCCGGGGCTCAAGTTGGATTATTGATAGCGGATGCACAAACCACATGATAGGGGAGAAAAGGATGTTCTCCTCCTACGAGAAAAACAAAGACCCCCAAAGAGCTATCACATTCGGGGATGGAAATCAAGGTTTGGTCAAAGGACTTGGTAAAATTGCAATATCACCTGACCATTCTATTTCCAATGTTTTTCTTGTAGATTCTTTAGATTATAACTTGCTTTCAGTTTCTCAATTATGCAAAATGGGTCACAACTGTCTCTTTATGGATATAGGTGTTACTGTCTTTAGAAGAAGTGATGATTCAGTAGCATTTAAGGGAGTATTAGAGGGTCAGCTATACTTAGTTGATTTTAATAGAGCTAAACTCGATACTTGCTTAATTGCTAAGACTAATATGGTTTGGCTCTGGCATCGCCGACTAGTCCATGTTGGGATGAAGAATCTTCACAAGCTTCTAAAGGGAGAACACATTTTGGGACTAACCAATGTTCATTTTGAGAAAGACAGTGTTTGTAGCGCATGCCAAGGAGGAAAGCAAGTTGGTACCCACCATCCACACAAAAACATCATGACGACAGACAGGCCACTGGAGTTACTCCACATGGATTTATTTGGCCCGATAGCTTATATAAGCATCGGCGGGAGTAAGTACTGTCTAGTAATAGTGGATGATTATTCTCACTTCACTTGGGTATTCTTTTTGCAGGAAAAATCATAGACCCAAGAGACCTTAAAGGTATTCTTGAGATGAGCTCAAAATGAGTTTGGATTAAGAATCAAGAAAATAAGAAGCGACAACGGGACGGAGTTCAAGAACTCACAAATAGAAGGCTTTCTTGAGGATGAGGGCATCAAGCATGAGTTCTCTTCTCCCTACACACCTCAACAAAATGGCGTAGTGGAGAGGAAGAATAGAACTCTACTGGACATGGCAAGGACCATGCTTGATGAGTACAAGACTCCGGATCGATTTTGGGCCGAGGCGATTAACACCGCCTGCTACTCCATCAACCGACTCTACCTTCATCGAATCCTCAAGAAAACATCGTATGAACTCCTCACTGGTAAAAAGCCCAATGTTTCATATTTTAGAGTCTTTGGTAGCAAATGCTTTATTCTTGTTAAAAGAGGTAGAAAATCTAAATTTGCTCCTAAGGCTGTAGAAGGCTTTTTACTTGGTTATGACTCAAACACAAGGGCATATAGAGTCTTCAACAAATCCATTGGATTAGTTGAAGTTTCTTATGACATTATGTTTGATGAGACTAATGACTCCCAAGTGGAGCAAGTTGATCTTGATGAGCTAGATGATGAAGAGGCTCCATGTGTCGCACTAAGGAACATGTCCATTGGGAATGTGTGTCCTAAGGAATCCGAAGAGCCTACACAAGCACAAGATCAACCGTCATCTTCCATGCAAGGATCTCCACCAACTTAAGATGAGGATCAAGCTCAAGATGATGAAAATGAAGATCAAGAGGATGAGCCACCTCAAGAGGAGGACAATGATCAAGGAGGAGATGAAGCTAATAAAGACAAGGAAGATGATCAGGGTCAAAGACTGCCACACCCAAGAGTCCACCAAGCAATTCAAAGAGATCACCCCGTGAACTCCATCCTCGGCGATATTCATAAGGGGGTAACCACTCGATCTCGAGTCGCTCATTTTTGTGAACATTACTCTTTTGTTTCCTCTATTGAGCCTTACAGGGTAGATGATGCACTAAGAGATTCGGATTGGGTGTTGGCAATGCAAGAGGAGCTCAACAACTTCACGAGGAATGAGGTATGACATTTAGTTCCACGTCCTAACCAAAATGTTGTAGGTACCAAGTGGGTATTCCGCAACAAGCAAGATGAGCATGGTGTGGTGACAAGGAACACAACCCGACTTGTTGCCAAAGGATATTCACAAGTCGAAGGTTTGGATTTTGGTGAAACCTATGCACCCGTAGCTAGGCTTGAGTCAATTCGAATATTGCTTGCCTATGCTACTCACCATGGCTTGAAGCTTTATCAAATGGACGTGAAAAGTGCCTCCTCAATGGACCAATCAAGGAAGAGGTCTATGTGGAGCAACCTCCCGGCTTTGAAGATAGTGAGTACCCTAACCATGTTTATAAACTCTCAAAGGCGCTTTATGGGCTTAAGCAAGCCCCAAGAGCATGGTATGAATGCCTGCGAGATTTTCTTATCACTAATGGCTTCAAAGTCGGAAAAGCCGATCCTACTCTCTTTACTAAAACTATTGAAAATGATTTGTTTGTATGCCAAATTTATGTTGATGATATCATATTTGGGTCTACTAACAAATCTACATGTGAAGAGTTTAGTAGGACCATGATTCAAAAATTCGAGATGTCTATGATGGGGGAGTTAAAGTATTTTCTAGGATTTCAAGTCAAGCAACTCCAAGAGGGCACCTTCATCAACCAAACAAAGTACATTCAAGATATACTTACCAAGTTTGGAATTAAGGATGCCAAGCCCATCAAGACACCCATGGGAACTAATGGACATCTCGACCTCGACACAGGAGGTAGATCCGTAGATCAAAAGGTATACCTGTAACGCCCCGAATTTTGCAGTTGAATTTTTTCTTTTCTTTACTCGCCAAAATTCGGGCGTTACCTTTCCCTTTTCTTTTTCCCTTCGCTAAACCTTGACCTTTTCCAAAGTTCTAAGCGGGATTCGGTTTGGAATTCCCGTGTAAGAAAAACCCTAAATACTTTATGTTGTTTGATGCACCATGCCGAACCTTGCATTTCTTTTGATTGCTTTGAAAGCGCAATTGCATTCATGTAGAAAGATCGGATTTCGAAAATGTGGAGAAGATCTTTTCTTTCTTTTTTTCTCCCTCTCTTTTTCTCTCCTCTTTTTCTCTCTCTCCCGCGCCGTGGGCCGACCCCGGCCGGCCCAGCCGCCCCTGGCGCCCCCCCCTTGGGCCCAATAGGCCCATGCCGCCCCCACCTCCCCTTTTTCCCCAAACCCTCTCCCTCTCCCTCTCATTTTTTCCCTCTCTCATTCTCTCCCTAGCCGCCGCCCCTACCCGCCCCCTGCCCTAGCGCCGCCCCCTACCCTAGGCCGCCGCGCCGCCCCCTGCCGCCGGCCGCCCCTCGCCGTCGATCCCCGCCGGTGAGCCCCCTCCCCCTCCTCCCTCTCCTCCCTCCCCTCTTCTCTCCCCACCCCCGCACGCCCCCTGGCCGCGCCGGCAGCCGCCCCAGCCCCGCCGTGGCCCCTGGCCGCCGCTGGCCGGCCCTCGGCCGCGCCCAGCCGCGCCCCGCCCGGCCGCCGCTGGCCCGCCCCGGCCGCCTGGCCCCCTGGCCGCGCCCCCCTGTCCCGGGCCGGTTCAGCCGGCCTCGGCCCCGGCTCAACCGCCCCCGGCCCCAGCTCGGCCGCCCCCCGCGCTCGGCCGCCCCAGCTCGGCCGCCTGCCCCCGGGCCGGTTCAACCGCCCCTAGGGCCGGTTCAACCGCCCCCCCCCCTCTGTTTTTTTTATTTTTTTTATTTTATTTTATTTACTTTCTGTGATCATAATTACTGTATTTTAAGTAGGCTAATCACTGTTCATGCTATGGGAAAATAGGAAGTTTAATTTAAAATTCCGTTATGTTATTGATTCACGTAGTTAATTGTTTACCCTGTGCAATGTTGATCAACTAAAAGTGATTAGGTTTCCATCAGTATATATAAATATATATAACAGAATTATTTTGTTAAAAACCAATTGTGTCATTAGTGCATAAGATTTAACCCCCTGCGAGACCTTTCCCGTTTCTTTCTAACCATAACAAATGCGTTATCGAATGTCATACTTGGTGCATATTCACTTTATTTGTTATCTTGTATGGTGTACTGTTCTTTTGTATTAAATATGTGGATGGATGTATGTATGTTTGCGCTCGCATAGAGAACGATCCGGTCGAAGAGCCCGAGGAATTCGCAGGAGAAGCCCCTGAGCAGCAGTCGGTTGGTGGAGGCAAGTGTCCTTTGACCTATCTCTGTCCTATTCATTCTTTAATTCACCTCCCGCATTACACATTTATACCTAAGGATTGACTAGCTTTTGTTATCCATGTCCTTGTTTACCTATTTGGGTCGGATTATTACTACTTAGTCTGATGCTATTGCTCAACTCTAATCAATGAACATGATGTGATTATCTATGATACGCTGTTTTCCCGTTCTTCTTTATGATTATACTTGTGGTTTTCAAGGGGACTCGAGCGGTTTCTCGAGTGCCTCTCCGTAAGGACCTGTTCTATGGATGACCGCCCGGGAAAACAGTGCAACCATGAGGGTGGAATGGGGTGCCCTTAGCTGAATAATTAGAGGATCCGGGATGTAGTTCACTTAGCCGTCGTGCCGTCAATGGGGCTCGGTGTATGCGGCTCGCTCTGCCAAGTTTGGGTTCGCCCCTTGGGGAGGAGTGCGGTGCATTTAGGAAACCTAACGGGTGGCTACAGCCCCGGGGAATCTTTGTAAAGGCTACGTAGTGAAACCCTGCCTATTCACCTTGGTAGTGTTTAAGGGTTTGATCGGCCCGAGGCAAGAGGGAATCACGGCTTGTGGGTAAAGTGCACAACCTCTGCATAGTGTTATGAAACTGATATATCAGCCGTGCTCACGGTTATGAGCGGCCAAGGGAGCTCCAGAGATTAGTGATACTTGATCAGAGACATTGTGGTACAGGTGGCAATGAGATTGACGGTTCTGGTTATGATTATGGTATTGGTAAGTGGTATTCTTTCCGTTTGGAAAGGATACATTGGGTTAATAACTTGGGTTAATGTTAAAACCTGGCTTTCTACTAGTAAGTAATAACCTGACCAACTAAAAGCAACTGCTTGACTTATCCCCACATAAAGCTAGTCCACTACAGCCAAACGGGATGCTTGCTGAGTATGTTGATGTGTACTCACCCTTGCTCTACACACCAAACCCCCCCCAGGTTGTCAGCATTGCAACCACTGCTCAGGCGAAGATGAAGCTGTGGAAGGAGACTTCCAGGAGTTCCAAGATTACGACGAGTTCTAGGTGTGGGTTAGCGGCAACCCCCAGTCGGCTGCCTGTGAAGGCCGCGTTATCTACGTTTCTTTTCCGCACTTTGATTTATTGTAAGAACTATATGGACGTCTCAGACGTATGATGTAATCGACTATTATTTCCCCTTTTAATACTATTTTGAGCACTGTGTGATGATGTCCATATTATGTAACTGCTGTGTACGTGAATAACTGATCCTGGCACGTACATGGTTCGCATTCGGTTTGCCTTCTAAAAACCGGGTGTGACATAAGTGGTATCAAAGCCGTGCTGACTGTAGGACCGCTAACCTAGAGTAGAATGGTCGTTCTAAGGACTATAAACCTCTGTCTCTGCCTTGACTTTGATATCCCTTCAAAAGTTGGTCCTACTGACCAAACCTATGTTCTACTATATATTATACCTTGCTAAAAAAAATTATGTTTTATTCTGATCCTTCATTTACTTATTACTTGCTGGTCATATTAATTCTGTTCTCACCCTTTTGCTTGCGATGTCTTTTGTAGATGGCTAGACTTAGACACACTGCACGAAAGTCAGTCATCCCCTTCTTACCCTCCCGCCTTGCTGAGCGTCCGCTTCGCCGTCCTGTGGCCGGACAGTCCAGCCACTTGGAGAGACTACACCACCGCCTGCGTGAGGAGCAGGAACGTCGACGACAGGAGCAGCAGAGCTCTTCCTTCTCGCTCCACCAGGAGATAGAGTCTGTGAGGAGCTGCTCTCCTGTGCTTCCTCTGGAGCCGCCCCCTGCACCACCACTGGGCGTCCCAGCTTCTGGAGTAGCTGCTGGAGGAGACCCAGACGACGGAGATGGCGACGACAGCTCGAGCCACGACACCGACTTCTCTGCTAACCTTGAGCCGGAAGGATGGGTTGCTCGACCCATCACTCGCGACGCTGCTCGCGGGTGTCACTTCCACGATGCGCTCGACACCCTGCTACATCGGGCATTTGACCGACATACTTGGTCCGTCGAGTATCGCTGTGTGGTCTACCAGCATAGTCGCGGGGTCTACCCGGACCGCTGGGAGGCAACTTGCTTGGTGCGCTGCCCGGAGAACAGTCTCTAGGGTGCAGAGGCCTGTTCAGAGCACTATTCTATCTCTGAACGGGACTCAGCTGAGGCAGCCATGCAAGATGCTGCACGGCGTGCGCTTTCGCACTACTGCTCGGTTTTCGGTGGGGCAGCTGACGGTCACGACCTGAAGTATTACCCCCGCCGTTCATCTGGCAGCACAGGAGGCGTGATTGTCTCACCTGTCGGTGAGGGCAATCCTAGGTTGAGCAGCACAGTCAACCTAGCCGCCATGCTAAACACGGAGCTGGACCATGCATTAGACGAGCTGAGTAGGGCTCGTGCTGAGATCGCCCTGCTGCGGGCTGAGCGCGCGGAACGCCGTTATTTGGATGGTGGTTCCCCCGCTCCCGTTGGGACTCAGCACCCGTACCGCTCACCTCAGCGTGGACACCAGTCTTATGGCAATCCCGCCTGCAAGACCAAGATAAATCTAGAACCATAGATCGTTAGAGTTGGATCTTGTAATTAATACGAAATATATATACATGGAAGCTTCAGTCTTAGCGTTAGTCTCGGTCTTAGTTAGTTTTAGTTAGACAGGGTAGTTTGCTATATCCTGTGCATTTATGTTTGTCATGATGAACTATGTTTGGTTTGGATCTTTGTAATGATTGTCACCAGAGTGTGGGTATCCCCTGCATTTTGGTTTACATACTATGTCAATAAAGTTAGTTATATAGTTGGGAAAACTTTTATTCCACTTTCCTCTTTATCTGAGAAGCTGTGTGGTCTGTGTTGGAGATCAGTGAAGATGCTCATCTGTTCAGTGCTGTTCGAGAATTCTATACTCTTTTCTTATGCTGCAAGCTTTGCCAGATCAGTTCTGATGTGTGGTTGCGTTCTGCAGATGTCAGAGAACAGGCGCAGAGGAGGAAGGCGTGCTCAGCAGGAGCAAGCCGGTCAGCAAGATGAGGCGCCCCAGCAGCAGCAGCTGCCGCCCCCGCCCCCGATGTCGATTGAGCAGATGTTTCTGATGCAGACTCAGGCAGTTCAAGCCATCGGTCAGACTCTGGCCGCCATTCAGCAGCAGCAGCAGCAGCAGGCTCCACCCCAGCCTCAGATGCCTCAGATGCCTAGAGATAAGCGTGCTGAATTCATGAGAGGTCATCCACCAACGTTCGCTCATTCTTCTGACCCCATGGATGCTGAAGATTGGCTGCGCACTGTGGAGCGGGAGTTGCATACCGCTCAGTGCGATGACAGGGAGAAAGTCTTGTATGGTCCCCGTCTGTTGAGAGGAGCAGCCCAATCATGGTGGGAGTCTTACCTCGCCACCCATGCCAACCCCGACACCATCACTTGGGAAGAGTTCAGAGGTAGCTTTCGTCAGTACCATGTTCCTGCGGGTCTGATGACAGTGAAGAAGGAGGAGTTCCTGGCCCTTAAGCAAGGGTCATCGTCTGTCAGTGAGTATCGGGACAGGTTTCTGCAGTTGTCTCGCTATGCTCCTGAAGATGTCAACACCGACGCCAAGCGACAATACCGTTTTCTGAGAGGCTTGGTTGACCCTCTGCAGTATCAGCTGATGAATCACACCTTCCCGACATTCCAGCACCTGATTGATAGAGCGATCATGACAGAGAGAAAGCACAAGGAGATGGAAGATCGTAAGCGCAAGATCAGTGGACCCCAGCCTGGAAGCAGCAGTCGTCCTCGTTTCTCAGGCAATCAACCTCAGCAGTTCAGGCAGAACCAGCGTCCACCTCAGCAGCATCAGCAGTTCCAAAGGCAGTATCCTCAGCACCAGTACCAGAACCGTCAGAGCAATCAGTCAGGAGGTCAGTTTCAAAGGCAGAATCAGCAGGCCCCTCGTCTTCCTGCCCCAGCAAACCAGCAGAGCAGTCAGGCAGCACCAGCTCAGGTTGGAAACAAGGCATGTTTCCACTGTGGAGAGCAGGGCCACTGGGTGATGCAATGCCCGAAGAAGGCAGCCCAGCAGCAGTCAGGCCCCAATGCCCCAGCGAAGCAGAATGTGCCTCAGCCTGGATCAGGCAATCGCCCTCAGCAGCGCTATAATCATGGAAGATTGAATCACTTGGAAGCTGAAGCAGTTCAGGAGACCCCCGGCATGATAGTAGGTATGTTCCCAGTCGACTCCCATATTGCAGAAGTGTTATTTGATACTGGAGCAACACATTCTTTCATTACTGCATCATGGGTAGAAGCACATAATCTTCCAATTACTACCATGTCAACCCCTATTCAAATTGACTCAGCCGGTGGTAGAATTCGAGCTGATAGCATTTGTTTAAATGTAAGTGTGGAAATAAGGGGGATAGCGTTTCCCGCCAACCTTATAGTAATGGGTACTCAGGGAATAGATGTCATCCTAGGGATGAATTGGCTAGATAAGTATCAGGCAGTTATCAGTTGTGATAAAAGGACAATCAAGTTGGTGTCCCCACTAGGAAAGGAAGTGGTGACCGAGTTAGTCCCACCTGAGCCGAAGAAAGGAAGTTGTTATCAGATGGCTGTCGATAGCAGTGAAGCAGACCCAATTGAGAGTATCAAGGTTGTGTCTGAATTCCCAGATGTGTTTCCAAAGGATTTACCGGGTATGCCACCAGAGCGGAAAGTTGAATTTGCTATAGAGCTTCTTCCTGGAACCGCCCCCATCTCTAAGAGAGCTTACAGAATATCTGGACCAGAGTTGGTTGAGCTTAAG
The DNA here is from genome assembly GCF_902167145.1 of Zea mays. Taxonomy (NCBI): domain Eukaryota; kingdom Viridiplantae; phylum Streptophyta; class Magnoliopsida; order Poales; family Poaceae; genus Zea; species Zea mays. The sequence goes on along the minus strand of NC_050100.1, from coordinate 130,769,823 downwards.
AAGCAGATTGATGAGCTGTCAGAGAAAGGTTACATCCGGCCAAGCACCTCGCCTTGGGCCGCCCCTGTCTTGTTTGTGGAGAAGAAAGATGGCACCAAGAGGATGTGTATCGATTATCGAGCTTTGAATGAGGTCACGATCAAGAACAAGTATCCTTTGCCCAGAATAGAAGATCTGTTCGACCAGTTGAGAGGAGCCAGTGTGTTCTCCAAGATCGATCTGAGGTCAGGTTATCATCAGCTCAGGATCCGACCTTCGGACATTCCGAAGACGGCATTCATTACCAAGTATGGTTTATATGAGTTCACAGTGATGTCTTTTGGTTTGACCAATGCACCAGCGTTCTTTATGAACTTGATGAACAGTGTATTCATGGATTATCTTGATAAGTTCGTGGTGGTATTCATTGATGACATTCTGGTTTATTCTCAAAGTGAAGAAGAGCATGCAGATCATTTGAGGATGGTATTGCAGAGATTGCGAGAGCACCAGTTGTATGCAAAGTTGAGCAAATGTGAGTTCTGGATCAGTGAAGTCCTGTTCTTGGGTCACATAATCAACAAAGAAGGATTGGCTGTGGATCCGAAGAAAGTGGCAGACATTCTAAACTGGAAAGCGCCAACAGATGCTCGAGGAATCAAGAGCTTCATTGGAATGGCCGGATATTATCGGCGATTCATTGAAGGGTTTTCGAAGATTGCGAAACCAATGACAGCGTTGCTAGGCAACAAGGTTGAGTTCAAGTGGACCCAGAAATGCCAAGAGGCCTTTGAAGCGTTGAAAGAGAAGTTGACAACAGCGCCTGTCCTAGTCTTGCCTGATGTGCACAAGCCCTTCTCGGTGTATTGCGATGCTTGTTACACAGGTTTGGGATGTGTGTTGATGCAAGAGGGAAGAGTTGTGGCTTACTCGTCCCGACAGCTGAAGGTTCATGAGAAGAACTACCCAATCCATGATCTAGAGTTGGCAGCAGTGGTTCACGCACTGAAGACATGGAGGCACTATCTGTATGGACAGAAATGCGATGTTTACACAGACCACAAGAGTCTGAAGTACATATTCACTCAGTCAGAATTGAACATGAGGCAACGAAGATGGTTAGAATTGATCAAAGACTATGAGTTGGAGATTCATTACCATCCAGGAAAAGCGAACGTAGTGGCAGATGCTTTGAGCAGAAAGAGTCAAGTCAATCTGATGGTCGCTCGTCCGATGCCTTATGAGTTGGCCAAAGAGTTTGACAGGTTGAGTCTCGGGTTTCTGAACAATTCGCGAGGAGTCACAGTTGAATTGGAACCTACCTTGGAGCGCGAAATCAAAGAAGCGCAGAAAAATGATGAGAAGATCAGTGAGATTCGGCGATTGATTCTAGATGGCAGAGGCAAAGACTTTCGAGAAGATGCAGAAGGTGTGGTATGGTTCAAAGACCGCTTGTGTGTTCCCAATGTCCAGTCTATTCGGGAGTTGATTCTTAAGGAAGCTCATGAGACAGCTTATTCGATTCACCCTGGCAGTGAGAAAATGTATCAGGATCTGAAGAAGAAATTCTGGTGGTACGGAATGAAAAGAGAAATCGCAGAGCATGTGGCTATGTGCGATAGTTGTCGAAGAATTAAGGCAGAACACCAGAGACCAGCTGGATTGTTGCAACCGTTGCAGATCCCTCAGTGGAAATGGGATGAAATTGGTATGGATTTCATAGTCGGATTGCCTCGCACCCGAGCCGGCTACGATTCCATTTGGGTAGTAGTGGACCGTTTGACCAAGTCAGCCCACTTCATACCTGTCAAGACCAACTACAACAGTGCAGTATTGGCAGAATTGTATATGTCTCGGATCGTTAGTCTTCATGGTGTGCCAAAGAAGATAGTGTCAGACAGAGGAACGCAGTTCACCTCTCATTTCTGGCAGCAGTTGCATGAAGCCTTGGGCACGCATCTGAATTTCAGTTCAGCTTATCACCCGCAGACAGATGGTCAGACTGAAAGAACCAATCAAATTCTTGAAGATATGTTGAGAGCCTGTGCGTTGCAAGATCAGTCCGGATGGGACAAGCGATTGCCTTATGCAGAATTTTCCTATAACAACAGTTACCAGGCCAGTTTGAAGATGTCACCGTTTCAAGCGTTGTATGGAAGGAGTTGCAGAACTCCGTTGCAATGGGATCAGCCTGGAGAGAAGCAGGTGTTTGGGCCAGATATTTTGCTCGAAGCCGAAGAGAACATCAAGATGGTTCGAGAGAATCTGAAGATAGCGCAATCGAGGCAGCGAAGCTATGCAGACACAAGAAGAAGAGAGCTGAGTTTCGAAGTCGGAGACTTTGTCTATCTGAAAGTGTCACCGATCAGAGGAGTCAGAAGATTCGGAGTGAAAGGCAAGCTAGCACCCCGCTACATTGGTCCGTATCAAATTCTCTCAAAGCGTGGAGAAGTGGCTTATCAGCTCAGCCTGCCAGAGAATTTGTCTGCTGTGCATGATGTCTTTCATGTGTCTCAATTGAAGAAGTGTTTGCGTGTGCCAGAAGAGCAGTTGCCAGTGGAAGGTCTTGAAGTCCAGGAGGACTTGACCTATATTGAGAAGCCAGCTCAGATCCTTGAGGTTGCAGATAGAGTCACCCGAAGGAAGACCGTCAGAATGTGCAAAGTCAGATGGAGTCACCACTCTGAGGAAGAAGCAACCTGGGAGCGTGAAGATGATCTGATGGCCAAGTACCCGGAGCTCTTTGCTAGCCAGCCCTGAATCTCGAGGGCGAGATTCTTTTAAGGGGGATAGGTTTGTAACGCCCCGAATTTTGCAGTTGAATTTTTTCTTTTCTTTACTCGCCAAAATTCGGGCGTTACCTTTCCCTTTTCTTTTTCCCTTCGCTAAACCTTGACCTTTTCCAAAGTTCTAAGCGGGATTCGGTTTGGAATTCCCGTGTAAGAAAAACCCTAAATACTTTATGTTGTTTGATGCACCATGCCGAACCTTGCATTTCTTTTGATTGCTTTGAAAGCGCAATTGCATTCATGTAGAAAGATCGGATTTCGAAAATGTGGAGAAGATCTTTTCTTTCTTTTTTTCTCCCTCTCTTTTTCTCTCCTCTTTTTCTCTCTCTCCCGCGCCGTGGGCCGACCCCGGCCGGCCCAGCCGCCCCTGGCGCCCCCCCCTTGGGCCCAATAGGCCCATGCCGCCCCCACCTCCCCTTTTTCCCCAAACCCTCTCCCTCTCCCTCTCATTTTTCCCTCTCTCATTCTCTCCCTAGCCGCCGCCCCTACCCGCCCCCTGCCCTAGCGCCGCCCCTACCCTAGGCCGCCGCGCCGCCCCCTGCCGCCGGCCGCCCCTCGCCGTCGATCCCCGCCGGTGAGCCCCCTCCCCCTCCTCCCTCTCCTCCCTCCCCTCTTCTCTCCCCACCCCCGCGCGCCCCCTGGCCGCGCCGGCAGCCGCCCCAGCCCCGCCGTGGCCCCTGGCCGCCGCTGGCCGGCCCTCGGCCGCGCCCAGCCGCGCCCCGCCCGGCCGCCGCTGGCCCGCCCCGGCCGCCTGGCCCCCTGGCCGCGCCCCCCTGTCCCGGGCCGGTTCAGCCGGCCTCGGCCCCGGCTCAACCGCCCCCGGCCCCAGCTCGGCCGCCCCCCGCGCTCGGCCGCCCCAGCTCGGCCGCCTGCCCCCGGGCCGGTTCAACCGCCCCTAGGGCCGGTTCAACCGCCCCCCCCCCTCTGTTTTTTTTATTTTTTTATTTTATTTTATTTACTTTCTGTGATCATAATTACTGTATTTTAAGTAGGCTAATCACTGTTCATGCTATGGGAAAATAGGAAGTTTAATTTAAAATTCCGTTATGTTATTGATTCACGTAGTTAATTGTTTACCCTGTGCAATGTTGATCAACTAAAAGTGATTAGGTTTCCATCAGTATATATAAATATATATAACAGAATTATTTTGTTAAAAACCAATTGTGTCATTAGTGCATAAGATTTAACCCCCTGCGAGACCTTTCCCGTTTCTTTCTAACCATAACAAATGCGTTATCGAATGTCATACTTGGTGCATATTCACTTTATTTGTTATCTTGTATGGTGTACTGTTCTTTTGTATTAAATATGTGGATGGATGTATGTATGTTTGCGCTCGCATAGAGAACGATCCGGTCGAAGAGCCCGAGGAATTCGCAGGAGAAGCCCCTGAGCAGCAGTCGGTTGGTGGAGGCAAGTGTCCTTTGACCTATCTCTGTCCTATTCATTCTTTAATTCACCTCCCGCATTACACATTTATACCTAAGGATTGACTAGCTTTTGTTATCCATGTCCTTGTTTACCTATTTGGGTCGGATTATTACTACTTAGTCTGATGCTATTGCTCAACTCTAATCAATGAACATGATGTGATTATCTATGATACGCTGTTTTCCCGTTCTTCTTTATGATTATACTTGTGGTTTTCAAGGGGACTCGAGCGGTTTCTCGAGTGCCTCTCCGTAAGGACCTGTTCTATGGATGACCGCCCGGGAAAACAGTGCAACCATGAGGGTGGAATGGGGTGCCCTTAGCTGAATAATTAGAGGATCCGGGATGTAGTTCACTTAGCCGTCGTGCCGTCAATGGGGCTCGGTGTATGCGGCTCGCTCTGCCAAGTTTGGGTTCGCCCCTTGGGGAGGAGTGCGGTGCATTTAGGAAACCTAACGGGTGGCTACAGCCCCGGGGAATCTTTGTAAAGGCTACGTAGTGAAACCCTGCCTATTCACCTTGGTAGTGTTTAAGGGTTTGATCGGCCCGAGGCAAGAGGGAATCACGGCTTGTGGGTAAAGTGCACAACCTCTGCAGAGTGTTATGAAACTGATATATCAGCCGTGCTCACGGTTATGAGCGGCCAAGGGAGCTCCAGAGATTAGTGATACTTGATCAGAGACATTGTGGTACAGGTGGCAATGAGATTGACGGTTCTGGTTATGATTATGGTATTGGTAAGTGGTATTCTTTCCGTTTGGAAAGGATACATTGGGTTAATAACTTGGGTTAATGTTAAAACCTGGCTTTCTACTAGTAAGTAATAACCTGACCAACTAAAAGCAACTGCTTGACTTATCCCCACATAAAGCTAGTCCACTACAGCCAAACGGGATGCTTGCTGAGTATGTTGATGTGTACTCACCCTTGCTCTACACACCAAACCCCCCCCCAGGTTGTCAGCATTGCAACCACTGCTCAGGCGAAGATGAAGCTGTGGAAGGAGACTTCCAGGAGTTCCAAGATTACGACGAGTTCTAGGTGTGGGTTAGCGGCAACCCCCAGTCGGCTGCCTGTGAAGGCCGCGTTATCTACGTTTCTTTTCCGCACTTTGATTTATTGTAAGAACTATATGGACGTCTCAGACGTATGATGTAATCGACTATTATTTCCCCTTTTAATACTATTTTGAGCACTGTGTGATGATGTCCATATTATGTAACTGCTGTGTACGTGAATAACTGATCCTGGCACGTACATGGTTCGCATTCGGTTTGCCTTCTAAAAACCGGGTGTGACAATACCGGTCGATGATAGGATCTTTACTCTATTTATGTGCATCTCGACTGGATATTATGCTTTCTGTATGCATGTGTGCAAGGTTCCAAGCCGATCCTAAGGAAATTCACCTTAGGGCCGTGAAAAGAATCATGAGATATTTAGTTTACACTCCTATGTTTGGTCTTTGGTACCCCAAGGGATCCACTTTTGATTTAATAGGATATTCATATGTTGATTGGGCAGGGTGTAAAATTGATAGGAACAGCACATCAGGGACTTGTCAGTTTCTGGGAAGATCCCTGGTGTCTTGGGCTTCAAAGAAACAAAACTCAGTAGTTCTTTCTACTGTCGAAGCCAAGTATATTGTCGCAGGCCATTGCTGTGCACAATTACTTTGGATGAGGCAAACCCTCAGGGACTATGGCTACAAATTGAGCAAAGTCCCTCTCCGATGTGACAATGAGAGTGCAATCCGCATGGCGGATAATCCCGTTGAACACAGCCGCACTAAGCACATAGACATTTGGTATCACTTTTGAGGGATCATCAACAAAGGGGAGATTTCGAGATAGCTTATGTTAGCACCAAAGAACAATTAGCCGATATCTTTACCAAACCATTAGATGAGACAACCTTTAGCAAACTTAGGAATGAGCTAAATATATTTGATTCTCGGAATTTTGATTGAAACATTGCACACATAGCTCATTTATATACCTTTGATCATATCTCTTTTATGTCTACGACTAATGTGTTTTCAAGTGTATTTCTATGCTAAGTCGTAAATTGAAAGGGAAATGGAGTCTTCGGCGAAGACAAGGCTTCCACTCCACTCTATCGGTATCATTTACCCTTCGCCATCACTCCACATCACTCTCAAATTGGTATAATCTTTCACTCATATTTACTAGTACCAATGGGGGAGAAAGTAACAAGGGCTCACAAAGTCTCCGTTTGTGGCGATTAATGCCAAAGGGGGAGAAAGTATTAGCCCAAAGCAAAAGGACCCACCACCATCCTTTGAAATTTTTTAAAATTGATATATTTCAAATTGATATGTTGATTTTCAATTGGTATCTTATGATAGAAATTTCTTCAATTGATATGATATTTTCAATTGGTATATTTAAAGAAGGAATTTCAAAACTAGTACCTAAGTATAAGTTCCAACTGGTATCTATTAAAACCCTTTTGAAGACTAAGAGGAGAATTTTATTCAGGGGGAGTTTTGTTTAAGTCAAAGGAAAAGCATTTGAAACAGGGGGAGAAAATTTCAAATCTTGAAAATGCTTCACGAAATCTTATTCATATACCTTTGACTATTTGCAAAAAGACTTTGAAAAGATTTTCCAAAAGAATTTGCAAAAACAAAACAAGTGGTGCAAGCGTGGTCCAAAATGATAAAATAAAAGAAAGCAAACCATGCATATCTAGTAAAACTATAAAATGGTTTAATTCCAAGTAACCTATGCACTTACCTTGTGCAAACTAGTTCAATTGTACACTTATAAATTTGCTTTGGTTTGTGTTGGCATCAATCACCAAAAAGGGGGAGATGGAAAGGAAATAGGGTTTAACCTTTTCCTATAAATAATTTTGGTGGTTGAATGCCCAACACAAATAATTGAACTAACTAGTTTGCTCTAGATTATATATTCCACAGGTGCATAAAGGTTCAACAGAAACCAATAAAAGATCAAGTTAGGGTTCAAAAAGAAAGGAGCAAAAGAAACCGAAGAGTGCCCTGGTCTGGCGCACCGGATAGTGTCCGGTGCACCAGGGTCGTACAACTCTGAACTCTTCACCTTCGGGTTTCTCAGGGGTCGCTCCGCTATAATTCACCGGACAGTACGGTGTGCCACCGGACTGTCCGGTGCACCAAGCGGAGCAACGACTACCAGCGCAACGGTCGACTGCACAGTACCCCTGATAGCGCTACATTTCGCGGCAGAAGTTAGAGCAGAGGTCAGAGGTGCCCCGGACAATGAACAGTGCCTGTCCGGTGCGGCACCGGACTGTCCGGTGCCACCAGAAGTCAACGCTCCAACGGTCGACTGCGTCAGAACCCTAACGGTTGGGTGACATGGCTGGCGCACCAGACAGTGTCCGGTGGCGCACCGGACTGTCCGGTGTGCCCATCGACAGCAGCCATCCCCAACGGTTGTTTGGTGGTTGGGGGCTATAAATACCCCCCAACCACCTCCACTCCAACCATCCAAGCATTCAACACATTGCATTCAATACAAGAGCAATAGACTCCACTCCAAAGACACAATTCAAGTGATCGATCCGCTCAAAGTCTCCAATTCAACTCTAGCGCATTTAGACTTGTGAGAGGATCATTTGTGTTTCTTTGTTGCTCTTGTTCGCTTGGCTTGGCTTTATTTTCTTTCTCACTTCTTACGCTCAAGTGCTTTGTAAGCGAAGCAAGAGACACCAATTGTGTGGTGATCCTTGCGGGGTCTAAGTGACCCATGAGATTAAGGAAGAAGCCTCACTCGGTCTAAGTGACCGTTTGAGAGAGAGAAAGGGTTGAAAGAGACCCGGTCTTTGTGACCACCTCAACGGGGACTAGGTTCTTTAGAACCGAACCTCGGTAAAACAAATCACCATGTCATCTGCTTTATTTCCTTGGTTGATTTGTTTTCCTCTCTCTCCCGGACTCGGATTTTATTCTAACGCTAACCCCGGCTTGCACTGTGTTTAAAGTTGTAAATTTTAGTTTCCGCCTATCTACCCCCCTCTCGGCGACTTTCAAGTACCCCCAAATATACTACATCTGATGATGAGGGTAGTTCTAGTAATAATGAAGATGATTTAATTTCTCTCGTTGCCAACCTTAACATGGACCAAAAGAAAAAAATGAATGAATTAATAGAAAGCATTAACGAGAAGGATGACCTCTTGGAATGCCAAGAGGACTTGCTCGTTAAGGAAAACAAAAAAATTGTTAAATTGAAAAATGCTTATGCTCTAGAAGTAGAAATATGTGAAAATTTGTCTAGGGAGCTTAGCATGTGCAATGATTCAATTTCATGTCTTAGAAATGATAATGCTAGTTTAAATGCTAAGATTGATGAATTAAATGTTTACAAACCCTCTACATCTTCTGTTGAGCATGTTACTATTTGTACTAGATGCAGAGATATTAATGTTGAAGCTATTGATGATCACATTGTTATGATTATAGAACAAAATGATCACAGCTAAATTAAATGCTAAAATTGCCGAGCATGAGCTAGAAAATGAAAAATTTAAATTTGCTAGTAGCATGCTCTATAATGGGAGACGCCCTGGCATTAAGGATGGTATTGGTTTCCAACAAGGAAGCCAAAGCAACACCAAGCTTAATGCCCCCAAGAAATTATTTAATTTTGTTAAGGGTAAGGCTCCCATGGTTCAGGATAGAGAGGGTTACATTTTATATCCTGCAAACTATCCTGAGCATAAAATTAGGAAAATTCATGCTAGGAAACCTCATACCGTTTCTAATCATGCTTTTATGTATAAAAATGAGGCTTCTAGTTCTAGGCATACCACTCATATAAAAATGCCCAAGAAGAAAATTCCTAATGCATCAAATGAGCATAACATTTCATTTAAGACTTTTGATGGTTCTTATGTGCTAACTAACAAATCAGGCAAAGTAGTTGCCAAATATGTTGGGGGCAAACACAAGAGTCCCAAGACATGTGTTTGGGTACCCAAGGTGCTTGTTTCTAATGTAAAAGGACCCAAGACAGTTTGGGTACCTAAGAACAAGGCCTAAATTTGTTTTGTAGGTTTATGCATCTGGTGGATCAAGTTGGATAATCGATAGCGGGTGCACAAACCACATGACAAGGGAGAAAAGGATGTTCTCCTCATACGAGAAAAATAAAGATCCCCAACGAGCTATTACATTCGGGGATGAGAATCAATGTTTGGTCAAAGGTTTGGGAAAATTGCTATATCCCCTGACCATTCCATTTCTAATGTTTTTCTCGTAGATTCTTTAGATTACAATTTGCTTTCTGTTTCTCAATTATGCAAAATGGGCTACAACTGGCTATTTACTGATGTAGGTGTTACTGGCTTTAGAAGAAGTGATGATTCAATAGCATTTAAGGGAGTGTTAGATGGTCAACTATATTTAGTTGATTTTATTGATAACAAGGCTGAACTAGACACTTGCTTAACTGCTAAGACTAACATGGGCTAGCTCTGTCATCGCCGACTTGCCCATGTTGGAATAAAGAATCTTCACAAGCTTCTAAAGGGAGAGCACATTTTAGTACTAACCAATGTTCATTTTGAGAAAGACAGGATTTGTAGCGCATGCCAAGCAGGGAAGCAAGTTGGAGTTCATCGTCCACATAAGAACATCATGACGACTGACAGACCACTTGAGTTACTCCACATGGACCTATTCGACCTGATCGCTTACATAAACATTGGCGGGAGTAAGTACTGTCTTGTTATTGTGGATGACTATTCTCGCTTCACTTGGGTATTCTTTTTGCAGGAAAAATCTCAAACCCCAGAGACCTTAAAGAGATTCTTAAGACGGGCTCAAAATGAGTTTGGATTGAGAATAAAAAAGATTAGAAGTGACAATGGAACGAAGTTTAAAAATTCACAAATTGAAGGATTTCTTGAGGAGGACGACATCAAGCATGAGTTCTCTTCTCCCTACATGAAAGGGAAATGTGCCCTTGGGCTATTTCTAAGTATTTTGGTGATTAAGTGTCCAACACAAGTGCCTGAGTGTTAAATTGTGCCAAGGACTAAAGAAGTGCAAATCAAGATTAAAGGTATGTTTCTAGACTTAGAACATTGTTTTGAAGACTAATGTATTGTGTCTAAGTGCTAGAAACAGGAGAAACATTTATGGAGAAGTTGGTTGTGTACAACCAATAGACTGCTCGGTCTGGGTGCACCGGACTGTCCGGTGGTGCACCGGACAGTGTCCGGTGCGCCAGGCTGGCGTCTGTCAACTGGCTGCTCTCGGGACTTCGACGGCGGTGTACGGCTATAAATCACCGGACTGTCCGGTGGTGCACCGGACTGTCCGGTGAGCCAACAGTCGGCCTAACCAACGGTCGGCCGCGTAATCCGCGCGCGACGCGTGGCAGAGCCAACGGTCAGAAGGGGGCACCGGACTGTCCGGTGTGCACCGGACTGTGTCCGGTGCGCCAATGGCTCTGAATCTCCAACGGTCGGCTTCGCCAAAGAAGGAAAGAAATCCGCACCGGACTGTCCGGTGCGCCAGGCGACAGAAGGCAAGAATTGCCTTCCTGGAATGCTCTCAACGGCTCCTAGCTGCCTTGGGGCTATAAAAGAGACCCCTAGGCGCATGGAGGAGTAAGCCAAGCATTCCTAAGCACCAAAACTTCAATTCCGCACATTCGATTCTTTGTGATAGCAACTAGAGCTCCATTTGAGTAGAGAACTCTTTGAGTTGTGTTGAGAGCTCGTGTTGTGACTTGTGTGCGTATTATCGCTCTGATTTTGTGTCTTGTGTGCGTTGCTCATCCCTCCCTTACTCCATGCTTCTTTGTGAACATCAAAGTGTAAGGGCGAGAGACTCCAAGTTGTGGAGATTCCTCGCGAGCGGGATAAAGTAAACAAAGCAAAACACTGTGGTATTCAAGTGGGTCTTTGGACCGCTTGAGAGGGGTTGATTGCAACCCTCGTCCGTTGGGACGCCACAACGTGGAGTAGGCAAGTGTTGAACTTGGCCGAACCACGGGATAAACCACTGTGTCTATCTGTGATTGATCTTCTTGTGGTTATCGTGTCTTGCAAGAACTCCTCTCTAGCCACTTGGCTTTATTGTGCTAACTCCTAATCAAGTTTTGTGGCATTAAGTTTCAAGTTTTACAGTATCACCTATTCACCCCCCCTCTAGGTGCTCTCAATTGGTATCAGAGCCGTTCTCTTCAAGAAAGGGACTAATTGCCCGAAGAGATGGATCCTAAGGGCAAGGGGATGGTGGTCAATGATAAGGAGGAGTCCTTCGTAAATGATCCAAAGGATGACAAGCCTACTGACTCAGGCTCGGGCCACAAAAGAAAAGACGAAAGGAAGAAGAAAATAAGGCGCATCAAGGAGATAGTCTACTACGACAGCAACAAATCTTCCTCTTCCCAAAAGGACGACGACAACGACTACGAGAAAAAGAAGACAGTTAATTCAAACTTTTCCTTTGATTATTCTCGTATTCCGCAAAGTTCCAATGCTCAATTACTTTCCATTCCCCTCGGTAAACCCCCCCATTTTGATGGAGAGGACTACATATTTTGGAGTCACAAAATGCGTAGCCACTTGTTCTCTCTCCATCCAAGTATATGGGAGATAGTAGAAAATGGAATGCACTTTGATAGTACAGATAGTCCCATGTTCATTAATGAGCAAATTCACAAAAATGCACAAGCTACTACTGTTCTTCTAGCTTCATTGTGCAGGGATGAATACCATAAGGTAAGCGGCTTGGATAACGCCAAGCAGATTTGGGACACCCTCAAAATCTCACATGAGGGGAACGACGTCACCATGCTCACCAAGATGGAGTTGGTGGAGGGCGAACTTGGGATATTCGCAATGATCAGGGGCGAGGAGCCAACCCAAAAGTACAACTGGCTCAAGACCCTCGTCAACAAAATAAGGAGCTATGGAAGCACGCGATGGACGGACCACGACGTCTTCCGCCTAATGCTAAGGTCTTTTACTGTCCTTGATCCACATCTTGTGAACAATATTCGTGAGAATCCTAGGTACACCAAGATGACGCCCGAGGAGATACTTGGAAAGTTTGTAAGCGGGCGGATGATGATCAAGGAGGCAAGATACGTTGATGATGCGTTAAACGGCCCAATCCACGAGCCTCAAACCGTTGCTCTCAAAGCGACGAGGAGCAAGGAAGTGCTACCTAGCAAGGTGGCACAAGTTGAGGCGGTGGGACTCAATGTGGAAGAGATGGCCCTCATCATTAAGCGTTTCAAGATGGCGCTAAGGGGTCGCGAGGAGCATCCCAACAAGACCAAGATGAAGGGGAAGCGCTCATGCTTCAAATGTGGTAAGATTGGTCATTTTATCGCTAATTGTCCCGATAATGATAGTGACCAGGAACAAGGGAACAAGAGGGAAAAGAAGAAGGCTTACAAGAAGGCTAAGGGCGAGGCACACCTTGGAAAGGAGTGGGACTCGGATTGTTCGTCATCCGACTCCGACAACGAAGGACTCGCCGCCACCGCCTTCAACAAGTTGGCCCTCTTCCCCAACGAGCATCACACCTGCCTCATGGCAAGGGAAAAGAAGGTAAGCACTCATAATACTAGTACTTACGCTTCCTCAAGTGATGAAGAATCTAGCGATGATGAGATAGACTATTCATGTTTATTCAAGGGCCTAGATAGAACTAAGGTTGATAAGATTAATGAATTAATTGATGCATTGAATGATAAGAATAGGTTATTAGAAAAGCAAGAGGATCTTTTGTATGAAGAACATGATAAGGTTGTAGAGGCACAAAAATCCCTTGCTTTAGAAATTAAACGGAATGAAATGCTTTCTTGTGAATTGTCTACATGCCATGACTCTATTTCTAGCTTAAAGAGCATAAATGATGATTTGAATGCTAAGTTAGAAATAGCTAATAAATCAACATCTTGTGTAGAACATGTTGCAATTTGCAATAGGTGTAAAGATTTTAATGTTAATGCTTGTAGTGAACACCTAGTTTCAATTTCTAAATTGAATGATGAAGTGGCTAGTCTTAATGCCCAACTTAAGACTAGCAAGAGTGAATTTGACAAACTAAAATTTGCAAGGGATGCCTACACGATTGGTAGACACCCCTCAATTAAGGATGATCTTGGCTTCAAGAGGGAAGTCAAGAACTTAACAAGTCATAAGGCTTCCATCTCCGCCAAGGAGAAAGGGAAGGCCCCTATGGCTAGTAGTGCTCAAAAGAACCATGCTTTCATGTATCATGATAGGAGACATTCTAGGAATGTTTATAGAAGTTATGATGCTTTTGATTCTCGTGCCATGATTGCTTCTAGTTCTTCTATTATGCATGATAGAAATTTGGCTAGGAAAAATGCTATGCCTAGAAGAAATGTTGTTCATGTTCCTAGGAAAGTAAACTATGAATCTTCTACAATTTTTCATACTTGCAATGCTTCCTTCACTATTTGTAGAAAGGATAAGAAGGTGATTGCTAGGAAGTTAGGGGCAAGATGCAAGGGAGATAAAACTTGCATTTGGGTCCCTAAGACAATTGTCACTAACCTTGTAGGACCCAACAACAGTTGGGTACCTAAGACCCAAGCCTAAATTTGCCTTGCAGGTTTATGCATCCGGGGGATCAAGCTGGATTATCGACAGCGGATGCACAAACCACATGACAGGGGAGAAGAAGATGTTCTCTTCCTACGTCAAGAACAAAGACTCCCAAGACTCAATCATATTCGGTGATGGGAATCAAGGCAAGGTGAAAGGGTCAGGAAAGATTGCTATTTCATTCGAGCACTCCATTTCCAATGTATTTTTAGTTGAGTCGCTTGGATATAACTTGTTGTCTGTGAGTCAACTTTGTAACATGGGATATAATTGCTTATTCACAAATGTAGATGTGTCTGTCTTTAGAAGAAGTGATGGTTCATTAGCTTTTAAGGGTGTACTAGACGACAAACTTTATTTAGTTGATTTTGCAAAAGAGGAGGCCGGTCTAGATGCATGCTTAATTGCTAAGACTAGCATGGGCTGGCTGTGGCATCGCCGTTTAACACATGTGGGAATGAAGAACCTTCACAAGCTTCTAAAGGGAGAACACGTAATAGGTCTAACTAATGTAACTTTCGAAAAAGATAGACCTTGCGCAGCTTGTCAAGCAGGTAAACAGATGGGAAGCTCTCATCATGCCAAAAATGTGATGACAACATCAAGACCCCTGGAGTTACTTCATATGGACCTCTTCGGACCCGTCGCCTATCTAAGCATAGGAGGAAGTAAGTATGGTCTTGTTATAGTTGATGATTTTTCCCGCTTCACTTGGGTATTCTTTTTGCAGGATAAATCTGAAACCCAAGGGACCCTCAAGCGCTTCCTAAGGAGAGCCCAAAACGAGTTTGAGCTCAAAGTGAAGAAGATAAGAAGCGACAATGGGTCCGAGTTCAAGAACCTTCAAGTGGAGGAGTATCTTGAGGAGGAAGGAATCAAGCACGAGTTCTCCACTCCCTATACACCACAACAAAATGGTGTGGTAGAGAGGAAGAACAGGACACTACTAGACATGGCGAGGACGATGCTTGGTGAATTCAAGACGCCCGAACGGTTTTCGACGGAAGCCGTGAGCACGGCTTGCCACGCCATAAACCGGGTCTACCTTCATCGCCTCCTCAAGAAGACTTCATATGAGCTTCTAACCGGTAACAAACCCAATGTGTCCTACTTTCGTGTATTTGGGAGCAAATGTTATATTCTAGTAAAGAAAGGTAGAAATTCTAAGTTTGCTCCCAAAGCTGTAGAAGGGTTTTTGTTAGGATATGACTCAAATACAAAGGCGTATAGGGTCTTCAACAAATCATCGGGTTTGGTTGAAGTCTCTAGCGACGTTGTATTTGATGAGACTAATGGCTCTCCAAGAGAGCAAGTTGTTGATCTTGATGATGTAGATGAAGAAGACGTTCCAACGGCCGCAATACGCACCATGGCGATTGGAGATGTGAGGCCACAGGAACAAAAGGAGCAAGATCAACCTTCTTCCTCAACAATGGTGCATCCCCCAACTCAAGACGATGAACAGGTTCATCAAGAGGAGGCATGTGATCAAGGGAGAGCACAAGATGATCATGTAATGGAGGAAGAAGCACAACCGGCACCTCCAACTCAAGTTCGAGCGACGATTCAAAGGAATCATCCCGTCGACCAAATTTTGGGTGATATTAGCAAGGGAGTAACTACTCGCTCTAGACTAGTTAATTTTTGTGAGCATTACTCTTTTGTCTCTTCTATTGAGCCTTTCAGGGTAGAAGAGGCCTTGCTAGATCCGGACTGGGTGTTGGCCATGCAGGAAGAGCTCAACAACTT
This sequence comes from Zea mays, assembly GCF_902167145.1. Taxonomy (NCBI): domain Eukaryota; kingdom Viridiplantae; phylum Streptophyta; class Magnoliopsida; order Poales; family Poaceae; genus Zea; species Zea mays. The sequence goes on along the minus strand of NC_050100.1, from coordinate 130,754,266 downwards.
CAAGAGAAATGAAGTTTGGACACTGATGCCTCGTCCCAAGCAAAATGTTGTGGGAACCAAGTGGGTGTTCCGCAACAAACAAGACGAGCACGGGGTGGTGACAAGGAACAAGGCTAGACTTATGGCAAAAGGTTATGCTGTCACACCCGGCTTTAAGGAACAAAGCCAGGTGCATCTCATACATGCGCCAAGAAGACAACATATATAATAACAGAGTGAATAGAGATAAATGTCACAAAACATCAGAGTATTTATTACATAGCGGAAGACTTATTACAAAATAAAATAGTAAAGATAAAACGAACTAAGGATCGTCGGCGCCAATGTCAACTGAGAAACGCCACCTAGATCAGATCAAACTCCTCGCCTTGTGGCTCCTCCTGAACCACCTGCTCTTCTCCTGTGGGGGGGGGTGTGAGACAGCAAGAGTGAGCTCACATACGTTCATCGCTCAACAAGTTGTGGGGAATAATGTGCATGAACTCGCCAAAGGTGGGAGTTCATGGAGTGTAAGGCTTATCAAAGAAAATGGTTAAAGCTGAGCATTGCTTTTAATGTTGGTCAAACTTTTATTAGCAGTTACTAAGTGTAAGTAAATACCAAACCATAAATAAGTAATTGAACAAAATTAATAATAAACCCATGCAATGCAAATGACAAAATTGAATTTAAGTTCCATAATTTAATCATCAGAGAGTCCTGAGCTGCTCATGACCGTGAGCTCGGCTAGTATACCAGTTTTACACTCTGCAGAGGTTGTACCCTTTACCCACAAGTCGTGTATCCCATGTCGCCAGGGTTAGCTAGGCCCTTAGACACTACCGAGGTGAATGGCTAGGGATCCACTACGAGGCCTTTACAAAGTTCCACTAGCTTCCGAAAACCCGCTACAGTTTATGGGAAGAGCACTTGCAAGAATCCCCCGTCCGACCGCCATCGCAGCTAAATCAACCCGAGAACCTCCTTGCATGCAACTCCCCTACTGCCCTTGCCCCTTTCGGATAAGGTAGTCTTCCACTAGCTTTCCTAATTAATCAGCCAAGGGCGTCCATAAACCCTTGTGGTGGCACGTGTTTCTCAAGTTAAGCTCTATGTTCCAATTAACATTAATGATCTTGACATGAACATAAATAGAATAACAAAAGAATTGGAACATAGATATAATAAATGATTATCCCAAAACCATGTAAAGCAATAGCAAAACTACCCAAGTGATTCAGGGGTAAACAAGGTAATGAGATAAACAATCTAGGGTGACCTATCGGGTCCCATCAAAATTAACCTATGCATGGTAGATGATTATAAAGAACATTATTGGGTAACAAAAGTGAATCAAGGGCACAACTTGCCTTCAATGAGCTCCTGCTCAGCTACTTCAACCTGCTGCACACCAGGATCCTCAGTCACGTGCTCTTCTACTCGCCACAATACAAACAAGCACAGTGCATATAGAGAGATTAACATTACACCAAACATGTAAACAAAATACACAGTAATATTCTACACATTAAAATAAAATCCTAGGAACAGGAATCATAATTTTTCGAGTTATAGATTTTAAGTTATGGATTTTCAAAGGTTTTATGTAGTTGATATAAGATTAATTAGGAAATAGATTCTAAAGTGACTTTCATGTCAAAACAGAGACATTAGATGATAAACAACATTATTACCAAATTATAGGAATTGGAATGAATAAATTTGGACTAAGTATGCATTTTCTATGAATTAAACACACTCTTGTATTTATTTTTGCATTAATAAGTATTTTCCAAATGAATTTATTGATTTTCTAACTATCTGAACCGAGTACTAAATCAATAAAAATACGGGGGCGAAATCATAAGTGTTCCCCAGACTCAGCCCAACCCTAGGATGGACGGCGAGTTTATTATGTGAAAACAGAGGGTCTCTTTATGAAGTTTGCCACGCGAAGGGGTATGGGCAAATATGGACGGTTCGATCATCCACCAGCGGTCGAGATTAAATCATTGACTAGATCTCTCCTACCCGCCTTACGATTTGGAATCAACGGTTGGATTCGAAGCCCCGAATTGGTCAATAATCGCAACCACAAGATCTCTGATCTACGGTCACAATCACTACAGCTAAGGGTTATCCGTTGATCAACTCTACACCGTCCAAATTGGATCCGACGGCGCAGACACTGTCTTCCCCGACATGCCCCGCTGGTTGCCGCTCTCACCTCCCCCATCGCGCGATCCGCCCGCATCGCCCATAGGACTCGTTCGGGAGCCACGGAAAGGTGGTTCGCGACATGCTTCAGCCGCCGAGAACGGGAGCAGGGAGAGCCTGTCGCGAGCGATGGAAGCGAACGAGGGAGACAAAAGGGTCTGTAAACCACTGGCCGCGCGCTGCCCAGGTCGCGGTGGCGCCTTTCACCGGAAATTATGGAATCGACTCCCAAGTGCCCGACGCACTAGAGGAAACTGTGCTACATGACGTTGAGGCGATAGTGAAGCATGGGGATGAGTTTTTTTACCTGGAATGGTGGCATTAGTTTTGCTGCCCAGGGTCTACCGCGAATCGGAGGCTGCGGCTGCTGTCCTTGGCATTGGCGAGAATTTCAGAGCGCCCTGGCCACCATTCGCATCCGGTGAGGACACGGGTCTGCATCGATGTATCACGACGACGCAACCTGGATCGCACCCAAGGTCCCCACGGCGGCGTACTAGAGTTTTCCCATGGCGGCGAGCCCTTTTTTCTACCTACGACAATGGGGGTTCTCAGCTCGCAAAGGTTACGATTTGCACGGTGAATTTGTTGGATGCGTGCAGTGGCTAGAGGGGCACGTATTTATCTGAAGAGAGTCCCACGGGGAGGAGCAGGAGATCGATTTTTTTTCTCCAATCAAGGGGAGGTTGGTTATGGGGTGATCCAGCATCTGCGGGATTTCGTTGTGAGATGATACGGCTGGGAAGAATTCCCTGCCCACCTGGTCCCACATGGCGGTGATAGAATGGCAGGAAGGAGCATTGTGTGGCTAGCTGCTAGGGCCTATTTGTTGGCGTTGTGTCTGAGCGCGATGTGGAAGTGGACACAGGCTATTGCATGGGTCCGGTCAAACGGCCCCACCGGTCAGCGGAACCACATCGTTGGTGCGCGCGCGGGGCGATTTCCAGCCGGCTGACGACCCGGGCCCGGTTGGCAGCGAGTGGCCAAGCGCGCAGTGGGCAGATCAACGTGGGCCGCGCGGTGGCGATTCGGAGATGGGCCAAAATGAATACGCCGGCCCAGTAAGATCCCTTTTCTCTTTTCTTTTATGCTTTATTATTTTTCTCTATTTTCTTTAGTTGTTTTGAATCCAAATTTGAATTTGAATGTGAGATTCTCCTTTGAGTCCATTGTACATATTCACAATCTAATGTTGGGATAATATATTTTTATTTACTTATTATTTTTTTTATCCACAAAATTCTTATTTTCTTCTCTTTTCCAAATTCTACAATTCCTTTTAGATTTTAAATTCCACTTTGGACTTTAATATTTTTCTTGTCACATTTATTATTTTATTTTGTCCCCATGTGCACACAAAAGAAAATCCCAGCATGATGCAAAATTTTAATGGCATATATTCTTTTTATTAATTATTTGCTTTTGAATATGGTGTTCACATGGGATGATGCGTAAAGATCAAACTCACATAAAGAGAAATTGTTTCTCTATTGGTATTATTTCTAGCAATTTACAAAGTGGGTGTTACAAATCCTACCCCCCTTAAAAATAATCTCGTCCTCGAGATTTAAGAAGATCTAGGGAAAAGATGGGGAAAATCTATGCGAAGCTCTTCTTCTCTTTCCCAAGTTGCTTCATCTTCACCGTGGTGACTCCATTGAACTTTGCACATCTTTATCACCTTATTTCTTGTAACTCGAGTCAAGGTATCCAAAATCTTGATCGGGTATTCCGTGTAAGTCAAATCACCCTGAACACTGAGCTCTTCCATCGGTAACTGTTCTTCAGGCACTCTGAGACATTTCTTCAGCTGAGATACATGAAAGACACCATGTACATCCGCAAGATGATCCAGTAACTCCAATTGGTATGCAACCCCTCCCACTCGCTTTAAGATTAAGAAGGGTCCAATAAAGCGAGGGGACAACTTTCCTTTGACTTTGAATCTTCTCATACCCCGAAGTGGTGACACCTTCAAATAGACATGATCACCCTCCTTAAACTCAAGTAGTCTTCTCCGGGTGTCAGCATAACTTTTCTGCCTTGACTGTGCAGTTCTCAAATTCTCCCTTATTTGCTGAACTTGTCCCTCTGCTTCCTGTATAATCTCAGGCCCAAACAACTGCCTTTCACCAGTTTGATCCCAATACAATGGAGTCCTGCACTTCCTGCCATACAAAGCTTCAAACGGTGACATCTTCAGACTGGCCTGATAGCTATTATTATATGAGAACTCAGCATATGGTAGACTTTTATCCCAACTTCCTCCATGCTGAAGGGCACATGCTCTCAACATATCTTCTAATACTTGATTAGTCCTTTCAGTCTGTCCATCAGTCTGAGGGTGATAAGTTGTACTGAAATTCAACTTTGTACTCATATTCTCATGAAAGCTTCTCCAAAATCTTGAGGTAAACTGCGAACCTCGATCAGACACGATCTTCTTTGGTACTCCATGCAAACACACAATCCGAGCCATATATAACTCTGCTAGTTGAGAACCTTTATAAGTAGTCTTGACAGGAATAAAGTGAGCCACTTTAGTCAATCTATCCACAATCACCCATATAGCATCATATCCTTTCTGGGTGCGAGGCAATCCAGTAATAAAATCCATACCAATCTCTTCCCATTTCCACTCGGGTATCTTCAGTGGATGCAATAGTCCAGCTGGCCTCTGGTGTTCAGCCTTAACTCTTTGACATACATCACACATAGCCACATGTGCAGCCACATCTCTTTTCAATCCATACCACCAATATTTTCGCTTCAAATCCTGATACATCTTGGTACTACCAGGATGAATAGAATAATCCGAGTCATGGGCCTCCTTCAATATAGTCTCTCGAAGGCTTTCAATATCAGGAACACACATTCTGTCCTTGAACCATACAATGCCTTGCTCATCTTCCATAAATTCCAGAACTCGACCCACAGTAATCAGATCCTTAATTTCTTTTATTTTAGCATCATCAAGTTGACCTTTGCGGATTTCTTGCTCCAAAGTAGGTTCCACATCAATCGTAACTCCTTTAGTATGAGCAACTATCCCCAGGTTAAGCCTCTCAAAATCTTTGGCTAATTCATCGGGTAGCTGGACAAAAAAAGCGGAGTGAACATGTTCTTTCCGACTCAAGGCATCTGCGACCAAATTCGCCTTGCCTGGGTGATAGTGAATTTCCAAATCATAATCCTTAATGAGCTCCAACCAACGACGTTGCCTAAGGTTGAGATCCTTTTGTGTGAATATGTACTTCAAACTCTTATGATCCGTATATACTTGGCACTTAGTTCCCATGATGTAGTGTCTCCAAATCTTAAGTGCATGCACAACGGCGGCCAGTTCCAAGTCGTGAGTGGGGTAGTTCAATTCATGTTTCCGCAACTGACGAGATGCATAGGCGATCACATGTCCTTCCTGCATGAGCACACATCCAAGTCCTTGGCCACATGCATCATAGTAAATGTCAAATCCCTTCTGTAGATCTGGCATAATCAATACTGGCGGTGACATCAATCTCTCCTTCAATTGGTCAAAGCTCTCTTGGCATTTCTCATCCCACTTGAATTCTCTTCCCTTCTCCAGAAGTGAGGTCACAGGCTTAGCAATCTTATAAAATCCTTTGATAAATCTCCGATGGTATCCTACAAGCCCCAAGAAACTCCGAATATCCATAACTGTAGTGGGTATGCTCCACGCCACCATCTCCTTGACTTTAGCAGGATCCACTGATATCCCTCCATTAGAAATGATATGTCCAAGAAATGGCACCTCGCCAATCCAAAACTCACACTTGCTAAACTTGGCGTAGAGTTGATTATCTCATCGCTTCTGTAGCACCAATCTCAGATGTTCCTCATGATTACTATCACTCTTGGAATAAATAGTAATATCGTCGATGAAGACCACGACGAATCGGTCCAAATACTCCATAAACACCTTATTCATCAAGTTCATAAAATAAGTTGGTGCATTGGTTAATCCAAACGACATAACAGTGAACTCATATAATCCATATCGAGTCGAGAAAGTTGTCTTGGGAATATCCGAGGGCCTAATCTTCATTTGATGGTAACCCGATCTGAGGTCAATCTTCGAGAATACCCTTGCACCTCTCATCCGATTAAATAAATCCTCAATGCAGGGTAATGGACACTTGTTCTTCACAGTGACATCGTTAAGGGACCTATAATCCACGCACATCCCTTGTGATCCATCGTTCTTCTGCACAAATAGAATTGGCGCTCCCCAAGGTGAAGAATTCGAACAAATGTATCTAGCTTCTTGTAACTCCGTTAACTGCTTCTTAAGTTCCTTTAACTCTTCTACAGACATCAGACAATCTCTAACCACACGGATGTTGACACCAACAAACTTCCCATCTACTAAGAATGTCGCTAGTTTGATGGTGGTAGTTACTACAACCTCAACTTCAAATCTTTCTCCTTTGGAACTGGTGAGTTCTACGGGTCCCTTAGCACAGTGTATATACTACCTTTGCCTTTCTTAACCATGACATACCAAGGATCAAATCTATACTGCTCTCTTCTAACAGTATAGGGGTAGCACATTTGGGTTAGGAGTATAGGGTAAGAAAGGAAGAATTGTAGACAAGGCGAGTAATTACGAGAAATGTTACTGCGGGGGATTTATTAGCCAAGTAGATTAGTGTGTTATCCACTAAAGCTAATACATTACCTTATGGTGGTACATGCTAAGATGCCCGTCTATACTATTTCAATCAATCAAAGAAGCAAATCAGACATTGATCATCAGCACAATCAACCAATCATTTTTAAATAAAGAAAATAGTTTTAAGTTTCGTCTTAGGTTCCCTATTTCTTAAGAAGATCATAATGGTAGGATTCCAATGTGTGAAATCCATCTTGTTTTAGAGTAGAAAAGATAAGATTAATCAGAGTAGAATAGCAAAAGGTGAGACAAGATCAAGATGAGATAAGTATAGAATGAGTCAGAGTAAGGTAAGTAGGAGAGGGTTTGTCCATTTCTATCTAGGTTTCGTCCTACAGTCAACATTTCCTCTGATACCACTTCTGTCACACCCGGCTTTAAGGAACAAAGCCAGGTGCATCTCATACATGCGCCAAGAAGACAACATATATAATAACAGAGTGAATAGAGATAAATGTCACAAAACATCAGAGTATTTATTACATAGCGGAAGACTTATTACAAAATAAAATAGTAAAGATAAAACGAACTAAGGATCGTCGGCGCCAATGTCAACTGAGAAACGCCACCTAGATCAGATCAAACTCCTCGCCTTGTGGCTCCTCCTGAACCACCTGCTCTTCTCCTGTGGGGGGGGTGTGAGACAGCAAGAGTGAGCTCACATACGTTCATCGCTCAACAAGTTGTGGGGAATAATGTGCATGAACTCGCCAAAGGTGGGAGTTCATGGAGTGTAAGGCTTATCAAAGAAAATGGTTAAAGCTGAGCATTGCTTTTAATGTTGGTCAAACTTTTATTAGCAGTTACTAAGTGTAAGTAAATACCAAACCATAAATAAGTAATTGAACAAAATTAATAATAAACCCATGCAATGCAAATGACAAAATTGAATTTAAGTTCCATAATTTAATCATCAGAGAGTCCTGAGCTGCTCATGACCGTGAGCTCGGCTAGTATACCAGTTTTACACTCTGCAGAGGTTGTACCCTTTACCCACAAGTCGTGTATCCCATGTCGCCAGGGTTAGCTAGGCCCTTAGACACTACCGAGGTGAATGGCTAGGGATCCACTACGAGGCCTTTACAAAGTTCCACTAGCTTCCGAAAACCCGCTACAGTTTATGGGAAGAGCACTTGCAAGAATCCCCCATCCGACCGCCATCGCAGCTAAATCAACCCGAGAACCTCCTTGCATGCAACTCCCCTACTGCCCTTGCCCCTTTCGGATAAGGTAGTCTTCCACTAGCTTTCCTAATTAATCAGCCAAGGGCGTCCATAAACCCTTGTGGTGGCACGTGTTTCTCAAGTTAAGCTCTATGTTCCAATTAACATTAATGATCTTGACATGAACATAAATAGAATAACAAAAGAATTGGAACATAGATATAATAAATGATTATCCCAAAACCATGTAAAGCAATAGCAAAACTACCCAAGTGATTCAGGGGTAAACAAGGTAATGAGATAAACAATCTAGGGTGACCTATCGGGTCCCATCAAAATTAACCTATGCATGGTAGATGATTATAAAGAACATTATTGGGTAACAAAAGTGAATCAAGGGCACAACTTGCCTTCAATGAGCTCCTGCTCAGCTACTTCAACCTGCTGCACACCAGGATCCTCAGTCACGTGCTCTTCTACTCGCCACAATACAAACAAGCACAGTGCATATAGAGAGATTAACATTACACCAAACATGTAAACAAAATACACAGTAATATTCTACACATTAAAATAAAATCCTAGGAACAGGAATCATAATTTTTCGAGTTATAGATTTTAAGTTATGGATTTTCAAAGGTTTTATGTAGTTGATATAAGATTAATTAGGAAATAGATTCTAAAGTGACTTTCATGTCAAAACAGAGACATTAGATGATAAACAACATTATTACCAAATTATAGGAATTGGAATGAATAAATTTGGACTAAGTATGCATTTTCTATGAATTAAACACACTCTTGTATTTATTTTTGCATTAATAAGTATTTTCCAAATGAATTTATTGATTTTCTAACTATCTGAACCGAGTACTAAATCTATAAAAATACGGGGGCGAAATCATAAGTGTTCCCCAGACTCAGCCCAACCCTAGGATGGACGGCGGGTTTATTATGTGAAAACAGAGGGTCTCTTTATGAAGTTTGCCACGCGAAGGGGTATGGGCAAATATGGACGGTTCGATCATCCACCAGCGGTCGAGATTAAATCATTGACTAGATCTCTCCTACTCGCCTTACGATTTGGAATCAACGGTTGGATTCGAAGCCCCGAATTGGTCAATAATCGCAACCACAAGATCTCTGATCTACGGTCACAATCACTACAGCTAAGGGTTATCCGTTGATCAACTCTACACCGTCCAAATTGGATCCGACGGCGCAGACACTGTCTTCCCCGACATGCCCCGCTGGTTGCCGCTCTCCCCTCCCCCATCGCGCGATCCGCCCGCATCGCCCATAGGACTCGTTCGGGAGCCACGGAAAGGTGGTTCGCGACATGCTTCAGCCGCCGAGAACGGGAGCAGGGAGAGCCTGTCGCGAGCGATGGAAGCGAACGAGGGAGACAGAAGGGTCTGTAAACCACTGGCCGCGCGCTGCCCAGGTCGCGGTGGCGCCTTTCACCGGAAATTATGGAATCGACTCCCAAGTGCCCGACGCACTAGAGGAAACTGTGCTACATGACGTTGAGGCGATAGTGAAGCATGGGGATGAGTTTTTTTACCTGGAATGGTGGCATTAGTTTTGCTGCCCAGGGTCTACCGCGAATCGGAGGTTGTGGCTGCTGTCCTTGGCATTGGCGAGAATTTCAGAGCGCCCTGGCCACCATTCGCATCCGGTGAGGACACGGGTCTGCATCGATGTATCACGACGACGCAACCTGGATCGCACCCAAGGTCCCCACGGCGGCGTACTAGAGTTTTACCATGGCGGCGAGCCCTTTTTTCTACCTACGACAATGGGGGTTCTCAGCTCGCAAAGGTTACGATTTGCACGGTGAATTTGTTGGATGCGTGCAGTGGCTAGAGGGGCACGTATTTATCTGAAGAGAGTCCCACGGGGAGGAGCAGGAGATCGATTTTTTTTTCTCCAATCAAGGGGAGGTTGGTTATGGGGTGATCCAGCATCTGCGGGATTTCGTTGTGAGATGATACGGCTGGGAAGAATTCCCTGCCCACCTGGTCCCACATGGCGGTGATAGAATGGCAGGAAGGAGCATTGTGTGGCTAGCTGCTAGGGCCTATTTGTTGGCGTTGTGTCTGAGCGCGATGTGGAAGTGGACACAGGCTATTGCATGGGTCCGGTCAAACGGCCCCACCGGTCAGCGGAACCACATCGTTGGTGCGCGCGCGGGGCGATTTCCAGCCGGCTGACGACCCGGGCCCGGTTGGCAGCGAGTGGCCAAGCGCGCAGTGGGCAGATCAACGTGGGCCGCGCGGTGGCGATTCGGAGATGGGCCAAAATGAATACGCCGGCCCAGTAAGATCCCTTTTCTCTTTTCTTTTATGCTTTATTATTTTTCTCTATTTTCTTTAGTTGTTTTGAATCCAAATTTGAATTTGAATGTGAGATTCTCCTTTGAGTCCATTGTACATATTCACAATCTAATGTTGGGATAATATATTTTTATTTACTTATTATTTTTTTATCCACAAAATTCTTATTTTCTTCTCTTTTCCAAATTCTACAATTCCTTTTGGATTTTAAATTCCACTTTGGACTTTAATATTTTTCTTGTCACATTTATTATTTTATTTTGTCCCCATGTGCACACAAAAGAAAATCCCAGCATGATGCAAAATTTTAATGACATATATTCTTTTTATTAATTATTTGCTTTTGAATATGGTGTTCACATGGGATGATGCGTAAAGATCAAACTCACATAAAGAGAAATTGTTTCTCTATTGGTATTATTTCTAGCAATTTACAAAGTGGGTGTTACATATGCCCAAGTCACAGGTTTGGACTTTGAGGAGACTTTTGCTCCTGTGGCTAGGCTAGAGTCAATTCGCATATTGTTAGCCTATGCTACTCACCACTCCTTCAGGTTGTTCCAAATGGATGTGAAGAGCGCTTTCCTCAACGGACCAATCAAGGAGGAGGTGTACGTGGAGCAACCCCCTGGCTTCGAGGATGAACGGTACCCCGACCACGTGTGTAAGCTCTCTAAGGCGCTCTATGGACTTAAGCAAGCCCCAAGAGCATGATATGAATGCCTTAGAGACTTTTTAATTGCTAATGCTTTCAAGGTTGGGAAAGCTGATCCAACTCTTTTTACTAAGACTTGTGATGGTGACTTATTTGTGTGCCAAATTTATGTCGATGACATAATATTTGGTTCTACTAACCAAAAGTCTTGTGAAGAGTTTAGCAGGGTGATGACTCAAAAGTTTGAGATGTCGATGATGGGCGAGTTAAGCTATTTCCTTGGGTTCCAAGTGAAGCAACTCAAGGATGGGACCTTCATCTCCCAAACGAAGTACACACAAGACTTGATCAAACGGTTCGGGATGAAGGACGCCAAGCCCGCAAAGACTCCAATGGGAACCGACGGACACACCGACCTCAACAAAGGAGGTAAGTCCGTTGATCAAAAGGCATACCGGTCTATGATAGGGTCCTTACTTTATTTATGTGCTAGTAGACCGAATATTATGCTTAGTGTATGCATGTGTGCTAGATTTCAATCCGATCCAAGGGAGTGTCACTTAGTGGCCGTGAAGCGAATTCTTAGATATTTAGTCGCTACGCCTTGCTTCGGGATCTGGTATCCAAAGGGGTCTACCTTTGACTTAATTGGATATTCAGACTCCGATTATGCTGGATGTAAGGTCGATAGGAAGAGTACATCAGGGACGTGCCAATTCTTAGGAAGGTCCCTGGTGTCCTGGAGTTCTAATAAACAAACTTCCGTTGCCCTATCCACCGCTGAGGCCGAGTATGTTGCCGCAGGACAGTGTTGCGCGCAACTACTCTAGATGAGGCAAACCCTCAGGGACTTTGTCTACAATCTGAGCAAAGTCCCACTCCTATGTGATAATGAGAGTGCTATCCGCATGGCGGATAATCCTGTTGAACACAGCCGCACAAAGCACATTGACATCCGGCATCACTTTTTGAGAGACCACCAGCAAAAGGGAGATATCGAAGTGTTTTATGTTAGCACCGAGAACCAGCTAGCCGATATCTTTACAAAGCCTCTAGATGAGTTGACCTTTTGCAAGCTGCGTAGTGAGCTAAATGTCTTAGATTCGCGGAACTTGGATTGATAGCATCCATGTGTTTTATGCCTTGATCATGTTCCTTATGCATTTTGTTGTTTATGTATGGTGCTCAAGTTGTACAAGCACTCCCCGGACCTCATAAGTCCATATGCAAGCGATGCACATATTTAGGGGGAGATGTGCTACAACTTGACCCTTTGAGACTAACCATGTGCTTGAGTTTTCTTAATTCAGTCTCAAAGGAGGTTTGAAAGGGAAAAGGTGGACTTGGACCATGCAAGACTTCCACTGCACTCCGATGAGAGGGTAACTTATTCCAAGTTCATCTCCATGCTCTTATTGCCTTTTTATTCTTAATTGAAGATTTTGGTGAGGCAATGGGGTTCTAGGGCCAAAAATGATCCCGTTTTGGTGCTTGATGCCAAAGGGGGAGAAATTAAGGGCCAAAGCAATAAATGGATCAGCTACCACTTGAGAATTTTGAAAATAGTAGAGTTAGGACTTTTTGAGTTGTCAAACTTCTAAATGTCTCTTTTTGTCAAAAGTTGATCTCTTGTGGGGAGAATATTTGACTATGGGAAATAGGGGGAGTTTTTGAAATCTTTGATCAATTTGTCCTTGAACAACTCTCTTTATGTCTCAATAAGTGTGTTTGACTTAGAGATAGGAAATTGAGTTTGATTTCCTAAAACAAAACCAAGTGGTGGCAAAGGATGATCCAAATATGCCAAATTCGAATCAAAACAAATTTGTGTTTTCATTTGAATTGATGTTGTACTTCTTTTAGTTGCTTTTTGTTGTGTTGGCATAAATCACCAAAAAGGGGGAGATTGAAAGGGAAATGTGCCCTTGGGCCATTTCTAAGTATTTTGGTGATTAAGTGTCCAACACAAGTGCCTGAGTGTTAAATTGTGCAAAGGACTCAAGAAGTGAAAATCAAGATTAAAGGTATGTTTCTAGACTTAGTACATTGTTTTGAAGACTAATGTATTGTGTCTAAGTGCTAGAAACAGGAGAAACATTTATGGAGAAGTTGGCTATGTACAACCAATAGACTGCTCGGTCTGGGTGCACCGGACTGTCCGGTGGTGCACCAGACAGTGTCCGGTGCGCCAGGCTGGCGTCTGTCAACTGGCTGCTCTCGGGACTTCGACGATGGTGTACGGCTATAGATCATCGGACTGTCCGGTGAGCCAACGGTCGGCCGCGTAATCCGCGCGCGACGCGTGGCAGAGCCAACGGTCAGAAGGGGGCACCGGACAGTGTCCGGTGCGCCAACGACTTTAAATGTCCAATGGTCGGCTTCGCCAAAGAAGGAAAGAAATCCGCACCGGACAGTGTCCGGTGGTGCACCAGACTGTCCGGTGCGCCAGGCGACAGAAGGCAAGAATTGCCTTCCTGGAATGCTCTCAACGGCTCCTAGCTGCCTTGGGGCTATAAAAGGGACCCCTAGGCGCATGGAGGAGTAAGCCAAGCATTCCTAAGCACCAAGACTTCAATTCCGCGCATTCGATTCTTTGTGATAGCAACTAGAGCTCCATTTGAGTAGAGAACTCTTTGAGTTGTGTTGAGAGCTCGTGTTGTGACTTGTGTGCGTATTGTCGCTCTGATTTTGTGTCTTGTGTGCGTTGCTCATCCCTCCCTTACTCCGTGCTTCTTTGTGAACATCAAAGTGTAAGGGCGAGAGGCTCCAAGTTGTGGAGATTCCTCGCGAGCGGGATAAAGTAAACAAAGCAAAACATCGTGGTATTCAAGTGGGTCTTTGGACCGCTTGAGAGGGGTTGATTGCAACCCTCGTCCGTTGGGACGCCACAACGTGGAGTAGGCAAGTGTTGAACTTGGCCGAACCACGGGATAAACCACTGTGTCTATCTGTGATTGATCTTCTTGTGGTTATCGTGTCTTGCAAGAACTCCTCTCTAGCCACTTGGCTTTATTGTGCTAACTCCTAATCAAGTTTTGTGGCATTAAGTTTCAAGTTTTACAGGATCACCTATTCACCCCCCCTCTAGGTGCTCTCACTACACAACTCAACAAAATGGTGTAGTGGAGAGGAAGAATAGAACTCTACTGGATATGGCAAGAACCATGCTTGATGAGTACAAGACACCGGACCGGTTTTAGGCGGAGGCGATTAACACAGACTGCTACTCCATCAACCGGTTATATCTTCACCGAATCCTCAAGAAAACATCGTATGAACTCCTTACTGGTAAGAAGCCCAATGTTTGTTATTTTAGAGTCTTTGGGAGCAAATGCTTTATTATTATTAAGAGAGGTAGAAGTTCTGAATTTGCTCCTAAAGCAGTAGAAGGCTTTTTACTAGGTTATGACTCAAACACAAGGACATATAGAGTCTTCAACAAATCCACTGGATTAGTTGAAGTTTCTTGTGACATTGTGTTTGATGAGACTAATGGCTCTCAAGTAGAGCAAGTTGATCTTGATGAATTAGATGATAAAGAGGCTCCGTGCGTCGCGCTAAGGAACATATCCGTTGGTGATGTATGTCCAAAAGAATCCGAGGAGCCCACACAGACACAAGATCAACCATCATCTTCCATGCAAGCATCTCCACCAAATCAAGATGAGGACAAGGCTCAAGAAAAAGAGGACGAAGATCAAGACGATGAGCCACTTCAAGAGGAGGGCATTGATCAAGGGGGAGATGATGATGATGAAGACAAGGAAGATGAACAAGAGATTCAAGACAAAAGATCGCCACACCCAAGAGTCCACCATGCAATTCAAAGAGATCACCCCGTCAACTCCATTCTTGGTGACATTCATAAGGGGGTAACCACTAGATTTTGAGTTGCACATTTTTGTGAACATTACTCTTTTGTGTCCTCTATTGAGCCATACAGGATAGAGGATGCACTAAGATATCCGGATTGGGTGATGGCAATGCAAGAGAAGCTCAACAACTTCACGAGGAATGATGTATGGCATTTAGTTCCACGTCCTAACCAAAATGTTGTAGGTACCAAGTGGGTATTCCATAACAAGCAAGATGAGCATGGTGTGGTGACAAGGAATAAAGTCCGACTTGTTGCAAAAGGTTATTCACAAGTCAAAGGTTTGGATTTTGATGAAACCTATGCACCCGTAGCTAGGCTTGAGTCAATTCATATATTACTTGGCTATGCTACTTACGATGGCTTTAAGCTTTATCAAATGGACGTGAAAAGTGCCTTCCTCAATGGTCCTATCAAGGAAGAGGTCTATGTTGAGCAACCTCTCAGCTTTGAAGATAGTGAGTACCCTAACCATGTATATGAGCTCTCAAAGACGCTTTATGGGCTCAAACAAGCCCCAAGAGCATGGTATGAATGCCTAAGAGACTTCCTTATCACTAATGGCTTCAAAGTCGGAAAGGCCGATCATACTCTCTTCACCAAAACTATTTCTAAAGACTTGTTCATATGCCAAATTTATGTTGATGATATTATATTTGGGTCTACTAACAAGTCATCTTGTGAAGAGTTTAGTAGGATCATGATACAGAAATTCGAGATGTCTATGATGGGGGAGTTGAAGTATTACCTTGGATTTCAAATCAAGCAACTCCAAGAGGGCACTTTCGTCAGCGAAACAAAGTACATTCAAGTCATACTTAAGAAGTTTGGAATGAAGAATGGCAAAGCCATCAAGACACCCATGGGAACCAATGGGCATCTCGACCTCGACACGTGAGGTAAATCCGTAGATCATAAGGTATTTCGGTCGATGATAGGTTCTTTACTCTACTTATGTGCATCCCGATTGGATAATATGCTTTCAGTATGCACGTGTGCAAGGTTCCAGGCAAATCCTAAGGAAGTTCACCTTAGGGCAATGAAAAGGATCATGAGATATTTAGTTTACACTCCTAAGTTTGGGCTTTGGTACCCCAAGGGATCTACCTTTGATCTAATTGGGTATTTCGATGTCGATTATGCCGAATGTAAAACTAATAGAAAGATCACATCAGAGACTTGTCAGTTTCTGGGAAGATCCCTGGTGTCTTGGGCTTCAAAGAAACAAAACTTAGTAGCTCTTTCCACTGCCGAAGCTGAGTACATTGCCATAGGCCATTGTTGTGCTCAATTACTTTAGATGAGGCAAACTCTTAGGGACTATGGCTACAAGTTGAGCAAAGTCCCCCTCCTATGTGATAATGAGAGTGCAATCCGCATGGCAGATAATCCCGTTGAACACAACCGCACTAAGCACATAGACATTCGGTATCACTTTCTGAGAGATCACCAACAAAAGGGGGATATCGAAATTGCTTATGTGAGCACCCACAACCAATTAGCAGTTATCTTTACCAAGCCACTAGATGAGAAGACTTTTAGCAAACTTAGGAATGAGCTATATATACTTGATTCTCAGAACTTTGATTGAGACATTGCACACATAGCTCTTGTATATACCTTTGATCATGATTCTTTCATTTGGTACAATGCATATTTCTTATTCTTCTTGTACCAAGGCTAAGAATAATATGCTTTCAAGTATATTTCTATCCTTAGTCTTAGATTGAAAGGAAAATGTAGTAGTCGGCAAAGACAAGGCTTCCACTCCAACAATGACGGTATCATTTACCCTTTGCCGTTACTCATGTAAACTCTCAATTGTTATGACACTTCACTCATATTTATTTTACCATTTGGGAGAAGTATTAGGCCCCAAAGGGGGAGAATTGTAAAGGGCTCTTAAGTTCTCCGTTTTTGGCGATTAATGCCAAAGGGGGAGAAAGTATTAGGCCCAAAGCAAAAGGACCGTACCACACCACACCATTTCCTTCAAAAATTTCAAAATTTCACTAATGTTTATTTCAATTGGTTTTTGAGTTAATTTTCAATTGGTATCTTATTTGGTTTAAAAATTTCAAGTTAGTATGAAAAATTTCAATTGGTATAATATCATTTGGTATCTGCTTCAAAAAGAAAAAATCATTTAAAAAATCCTCTTGAAAGCTAAGGGGAGAATTTCTTCACGGGGAGCAGTTATTTAGTCAAAGGAAAAGCATTTGAAAGAGGGGGAGGAATTTCAAATCTCAAAAAATGCTTCTTGCATTCATATTCCTATACCTTTGACCATTTGCAAAATATTTTGAAAAGATTTTTCCAAAGGATTTGCAAAAACAAACAATTGGTGCAAATATGGTCCAAAATGTTAAATAAGAGAAAATAAATCCATTCTTTCTTAAACATATGTATAAAGTCATTCATTGGTTTAATTCTAAGTAACCTATGCACATCTATCTCAATTGCAAACTAGTTACATTTCTACACTTCATATTTGCTTTGGTTAGTGTTGGCATCAATCACCAAAAAGGGGGAGATTGAAAGGGAAATGGACCTAATCATTTCCTATAAATAGATTTTGGTGGTTGACGTCTATCACAAACCACACAGACTAACTAGTTTGTCTATATATCATTTATCTCAGGTGCATAAGGTTCAACACAAACCAAGAAAGAAATTCAGTTAGGGACACAATCAAATTTGTAGCAAGACATGAGAGTGTGCTGCCAAGTGGCGCACCAGACACTGTCCGGTGCACCAGGCCCAGGCCCAAACAAACAGGCCACTCTCGGTAATTCGCCAGGCGTGCTCCGCTATAATTCACCGGACATGTCTGGTGTGCCAGCGAAGCAATGGCTAACTGCGTGCCAACGGTCGTCTACCAAGTGAACAGTAGTGAACAGTGCGCGACAGAAGTCAGAGCAGCAAAGTCAGAGGCCACTGGACATGTACGGTGTGCCATCGAACTTTTTGGTGCCGCTTGAAGACAGAAGACGCCAAAGGTCAACTGCTCCAAACCCTAATGGATAGCTGACGTGGTGCGCACTGGATAATGAACAGTGCCATGTCCGATGCACCACCGGACTGTCCGGTGCGCCCATCGACAGCAAAGTCAGCCAACGACTAGGAAGTGGTTGGAGGCTATAAATACTCCCCAACCACCTCCATTCAAAGGATCCAAGTTTTCTGAGATTCTCATTCAATACAAGAGCAATAGCATTCAATCTAAGACACAATTCCAAAGATCAAATCCTCTCCAAGTCCCAAAATCAACTCAACCACTTAGTGACTTGAGAGATAGAGTTTTTGTGTTCATTTGCGCTCTTGTTGCTTGGATTGCCTCCTTTTCTCCTTCCCATTCTTATTCTTAAGTGCTTTGTAAAGCTATCAAGAGACACCTAAGTGTGTGGTGGTCCTTGCGGGGTCTTAGTGACCCGATTGATTAAGGAGAAGGCTCATCCGGTCTTAGTGACCGTTTAAGAGAGGGAAAGGGTTGGAATAGACCTAGCCTTTGTGGCCTCCTCAATGGGGACTAGGTTCTTTGGAACCGAACATCGGTAAAACAAATCATCGTGTTCACTCGTGTTGATTTCCATTTGATTTGTTTGCCCTCTTTCCTCTCTCTAAAGTTTCCTTGCTAATATTGATTTGAGTTTGCTCCCAAACGTCATCCACATTATTTGAGTAACTCATAGCAAGAGAAATAATCTTCCGCACTCAGATTTAATTCTAACGCTAACCCCGGCCTTAGTGCAAGTTTAAGTTTATAAATTTCAGGTTTCGTCTATTCACCCCCTTCTAGGCGACTTTCAGCGTGAAAGTACCTTTTCAGCACATAGAATCCAGGGCGTTGATCGATAATCGTTCGGCTCAGATGAGATCGAGGCTTCATAAAATCTGGGTCGTAGATTTTAGATTCGACTGCAAGGATTACGTACCGATTCATTTAAAGATTAATCTAATCTAGGCCACTCAGATTAGATCATGCGACCGAGAAAAGACCATACCCCTTCGGTTGTTACTTTTTCCATAAGAGCCCATGCGTTTATTAAATATAAACCCGTCGTCCGCGTGTATTATAAGATCCCTACCAACAAATCCTAAAATTTTATAGATGAAATCCTATAGCTTGGTAAATTAGTAGTCGCTGTCCTAAGTGCTCGGTTTTTTTGTAAAATCAATTTTGAAATTAATCTTTATTATAAATTTAAAATAAAACCTTAGAAAATCCATAACTTTTGAGATTTTACTCTAAATTGGTCCATTCAAGTTGCGTTAGCCTCGTAATAAAAATGCCTACGCATTAACCAACATTGTTTTATCATATCACATGTTCTAAAAGGTAGATAAATACCTGTTTAACTTATGATTAAACTTGCTAATCAAAGTTATGTATTATTCTAATTTGTCTATCGGTATACTTTGAATAAAATATGATCTCTAATCAACTTATAACTTAGATTAAAATAGAGTTAGTTATTTCTCTAATATTTTCTAACATGATTTATATAGAGTATATTTTTTACTATTTAATCACCTAAAACTTCAGAAAACTATACCTTTTTAACCGTAACTCTGATTTTGGTGGTTCTCGAACCTATGATCTCGCAGCGGCGCATAGAACACTCTTACACTATTTGTTCATATGTTTTGGTGTAATGTTACCATATCCATTATTTGCTTGATTGTATGTATTGCTACGAAAAGAGGTGAGGTGTCAGGGAAATCTGAAGCCCAACTTTTGGGCTAACATCTGAACTACAAGATTATCGCAAGTATCAGGCAAGTTGTGCCCTCAATCACTTTTCTTTACCTAATAATATTCCTGTTAATCAACGTGACATGCTCAGGTTAATATGATGGGACCTAATAGGTTACCCTAGTTTTGTTTACCCCACTCCTTGCAAACAAATGAACTATTGGGTAGTTTGGCTATGCTCTACCTTGTTTTTGGAAAGTAATGTTATATGACATATGATCATGCTTTATCATTGTTACTGGATTATTTATTGTTCATGATAAGATTATGGTGTTAATTGGAACATAGAGCTTAACTTGAGATAACAGTGCTACCACAAGGGTGGAATGCATGAGACGTCCTTGGCCAAATAATTAGGAAGGCTAGGGAGAGATTACCTTACCCAAAAGGGGCAAGCGGGGAGCGTGTCGCTGCAGAGTATAGGGAGGTCTTTGGGTCGAACTGTCAGTAAAGATTTTCGGACGAGGGATTCCTATGCTTCCTTCTTCCTGACATCGTAGCGGGTTTTCTTGAACTAGTGGAACTTTGTAAAGGCCTCAGAATAGATCCCTAGCCATTCACCTTGGAAGTGTCTACGGGTCTAGCTAACTCTGGCTTTACGAGAAACACGTCTTGTGGATAAATATGCACAACCTCTCCGGAGTGTAAAACTAGTATATCAGTCGGGCTCATGGTCAAGAGTGACTGAGGACTCTCGCATGATTAATTTATGGAATTAAACTTAATCTGTCATTTGCATAGCATGGTGGAATTTATTATTAATTGTGATCTCTTATTTATTTGGGATGGTATCTACTTATACTTAGTAACTGCTAATAAAATTTTGAGCAACTTGTTAAAAGCAACGCTCAGCCTAAACCATTCTTTTTGGTAAGCCCTACAATTCAGATGAGCCCCATCGTAAGTGAGCTCATGCACATTATTTCCCACAACTTGTTGAGCGATGAACGTATGTGAGCTCACCCTTGTTGTACTCACCCCCAGGTCAAGATCAGGTACCACAAGATGAGGAGCATGAAGGATGTCATGATGAGTTCATGAGAGGTCTAGGCCATCATCTCGCAGTCAACTATGGTTGCGGAGGATTGTTGTCGTCATATGATGTAATTATTTAGCTATTTTGTACAAAACTCCTATTAAGTAATAAAGATGTGACATTCATTTCTGTTCCTTATTTAAAATTTTGAAAAAATGGATTTCTTTCTTTTATTAATTTTTGATCCAGAACCAGAAGTAGTCTTTCTTTGGTCCATATATTATTTGATTAAATCACAATATACTATATAAATTGATTAAATCAAAATATACTATATAAAAATATAAAAAATCCAAATATATAAAAATAAAAACCCTCTATACATATAAAATAATATCTACCTAAAATCAGATGAGTCATCATATGTGTGAGACTTGATCCTAGCACACATTTGATTTGCGCTCGGGTTTGCCCTTAAATCCGGGTGTGACAAAAACACATCACGATATGCCTGATATTACACCAGAACTGTTCCATGGGAGCCTTTAGACATTAACGACAAAAAGGGAAAAACAAAAAAGGGAAGCAAGGCATCAACAATGAGGATAAGGGAAAGCTTTGTCACAAAGACATGTCATCAAGTAAATATTTCTCTTTGCTTTGCTTTTTGTCCAAGGAGAACTCATAATATCATAGCATTTGCAATACTGGAACATCATAATTATTTTTGAGATAAGCTTGGCAATTCGGCATCTGCTCAACCCATCACAAGATATCTCTATCATTTATTTGATAATAATTTAGAGATAATGCAACCTTGTTGAGGAAAAGATCCCTAGACCCCTGGGGCCCACAAGTTAGCGAGAAGACCGGGAAAATTCTGCCTCGGAAGGACTCACCCCAGGATAGTCCTAAGGCATTGTAACACCCTAAATTTAGGGGTATAAAATTTATTCTCTAATATCCACCAAACTCAGGTGTTACCTTCTCTTCCCTTTTCTTTTTGTTTCGTTCTGTCTCTTTCGAAGCAGTAAGAGTCATCTTGATGTCATCGAAAACATTAAGGGAAGTTGTGAAATGCTGCATCATGTCGGAGCATAGCTATTTTTGTTTGATGATGAGCTTGATGCGCATTAATTCTTTTTTTTTGTTTTGTTTGATTTGGGAAATGTGCTTAAGCTTGGGAAATTAGTTAGAAGAGAAACTAGCCCAACTCACTCTCCCTTCCCCCACGACCCAACACCCCCTCCCTCCCCTTCCCGGCCTTCTCGACTGAATGGGCCCGCCCAACGCTCCGCACGACCCACGTGCCCCCCGTTCCCCAGCCTAGCTCGGCACCACGGCATAGCGCCTTGGGCCCTCCCCCACGGTTGCCCCAGCGCGTGCGCGCAAGCAGTTTTGCCGTCGCCGCCGCTACCCGGTGGGGCCCGCGCATCCGTGCGTCTTCCCCAAACCGCATCCTTCTTTTCTGCTAAGCACGCGCCCACGTCCATCTCTCTCTCCCTAGCTGTTTCCTCTCCCTCGAGCGCCGGTTCACGCTCCTCCACCTCCCCTGACACCCTCGCCCTCGCTGGAGCGCCGCCTTTCACAAGCTGAGTCCCTCCCCTCCCCTTCGCGTCCCCACCCCTCCTCCTCTCCCCTTGTCGTGGCCGACGTGGCCCCTGGCTCGACCCCCGGCACGGACAACCTAACGCAGCATGCGGTCAGCCCGGCACGGCCTTGGCGCGTGGCTCGCTCAGCCGTGGCTCACGGCAACGCGGCGGCCAGCGCGGCATGCCTGCGGCGTGTGATCGGTGTGGCTCGCCCGCGCGACAGCCCTAGCAGCCCTGCGCGGCTAATGGCATGGCCAGTCCCTGCGCGATCGGCACCCTAGGTTGCCCCTCTGTAACGCCCTGAATTGGGGGTATAAATTTTCTTCTCCAATATTCATTAAATTCAGGCATTACTCTCTTTTTCTCTTCCTATTTTGCTCCTTCCTCCTATTTTCAAAGTAATATAGAGACTGGTGTCCGTATCACGTGTAACCAAAACCTATGTTGCTATTGTTGTTGCATCATGCCGGAGCACATTTATTTTCTCTGATGTTGTGCCCAGGCGTGCGTTCATCTAGTTTTGGTGTTCGATTCGTGGAATGATATTGATTAGAAGCAGTCGAGATTGAGTAGAGGGAATCAGCCTAGCCTGGCCCGCGGCGCGGCCCAACCCGGCCCTGGGCATGTGGCCCAGGCGCCCCCGCCCTCCCCCATGCGCACCCTCTCCCACTGTCTTTCTCGCGCAAAGTAACCTCCCTATCCCTCTTCCACCTCTCTCCCTGCCCTAGGGTGGATCTCGATGAGTGGTTGCTGCCATCCATCGAAACTGTGGTGAGTTCCCCTCTCCTCTCTCCCCTTCTCTCCTCCCTCCCCCGCGTGGTGCCCCCTGGCCGAGCCCCTTCCCCAGCGCGCGCGGCCCTACCGCGGTGCCCCCTTCCCCCGTGCGGCCCCAGCCCCAGCACAACCCTGCTCGGCACGTGCCACCGCCGGCGGCTCGCCCCCCCGGCACGGCCCCTGCGCGCCCTGTCCCTGTGTGCGCAGCCCCAATGCGTGTCATACCGTTTTAAATTCCGTATGAATAGCGCGTTGTGTCGCGCGCTTCTCGTGGCAACCCTTTTTATTTCCGTTCGAATAGTGCCTTGTGTCGTGCGCGTCGCTGCGCGACAACCCTTTTTATTTCCGTTTGAATAGTGCGTTGTGTCGCGCGCTTTGCCACATGACAATCCTTTAAATTCACCTAGAATTGTGTATATTAATTAAAGTGCATAGAGTAACGACGATTAATCAAATACCGAACTAATCAGGACCTAGTGCCAATTTTATTTATGCATTGCATGATTATTAATTAATATGATTATATTTAGATAAATGTTTAAGTCCATAACTGCCTAACGTAATCGCTATGTCTCTCGGCCGCAACTTCGACCGTTGTAGTTTCTTTTCTCGCATAGTCGTAGATGCGAGCCCTGCGCCATGCGTCTATTTAGTTGTAATATTTTATTATGTGGTGTGTTGTTTCTTTCTAGGTTAAGATTGTGGAATGTATGTTTGAACTCGTATAGATAACGGTCCGTTGGCGGAGTTCGAAGGAGTTGCAGGCGAAGACCCGGAGCAGCAGCTGGTTGGTAAAGGCAAGTGTCTCCTGACCTATTTATGTCCTATACATTTCATAATTCACCTCCCCACATTTACATAATTTATACCTAAGGATTTACTAGTTTTTGTTTATCCTGTCCTTGTTTACCTATTTGGGTTGGACCATTTTTGGGTTAGCTCTATGCTAGCGCTTTACTCTAATCAATGAACATGATGAGATTATTTATGATACGATGTTTACCTTTTGATTATGATGATGGCATTGTAACATTTAAGGGGGCTCGAGCGTTTTCTCGAGTGCCTCTCCATAAGGACTGATTCATTGGATGACCACCCGGGAAAACAGTACAACCACGAGGGTGGTATGGGACGCCCTTAGCTAATTAATTAGAGGAGCTGATGTGTAATTTGCTTTGTCGTCGTGCCGTCAATGGGGCTCGGTGTATGCGGCTCGCTATACCGAGGGTGGTTTGCCCCTTGGGGAGGAGTGAGGTACATTTAGGAAACCTAACGGGCGGCTACAACCTCAAGGAATCTTTGTAAGGGCTTCGTAGTGAATCTCTGGCCATTCACCTCGGGAGTGAACAAGGGTCTTGCAAGCCCGGGCTAGAGAGGGAATCATGGCAGAGTGTTATGAAACTGATATATCAGCCGTGCTCATGGTCATGAGTGGCCATGGGAGCTCCTTTGATTAGAGATACTATGATTACAGATGATGATGAGGTTAATTTTGTTTTTAATGGTGATGATTATGATTATGGTTTCTGGTATTCTTTCCGTTTGGAAGGAGTACTTTTGGGTTAATAACTTGGGTTTAATGCTAAAACCTGGCTCTCTACTAGTAATAATTACATGACCAACTAAAAGCAACTGCTTTGATCCTAACCCCAAATAAAGGCAGTCCACCTCAGCCAAACGAGACAATTGCTGAGTATGTTGATGTGTACTCACCCTTGGTTTACAACACCAAACCCCCCTAGGTTGTCCACATTGCAACCACTGCTTAGGAGAAGATGAAGTCATGGTGGAGGATTCCCAAGAGTTCCAAGACTATGATGCGTTCTAGGCACGGGTTAGCGGCGAACCCCCAGTCGGCTGCATGTGAAGGCCGTGTGTTGCTACGTTTAATTTTCGCACTTTGATTTATATTTAAGACTATGTGGATGTCTCGGGCATCATGATGTAATCAAATTAATACTCTTTTATGTTATTATTTCAGCACTGTGATGATGTCCAACTATGTAACTGCTGTGTACATGAATTGCTGATCCTGGCACGTACATGGTTCACATTCGGTTTGCCTTCTAAAATCGGATGTGATATAAGTGGTATCAAAGCTGTGCTGACTGTAGGACCACTAACCTAGAGTAGTATGGCCGTTCTAAGGATTATAGACCCCTATTCTCACCTTGACCTTGGTGTCACTTCAAAAGTTGGTCATCTCGATCAATACTATGTTCTACTATATATATTATACCTTGCTAAAATTTTGTTTTATTTTATTTCCTAATTTTTACAGTTTACTTGCTTGTCATATTAGTTCCATTCTTACTCTTATGGTTACAATGTCTTTTGTACATGGCTCGTCTTAGACACACAACACGGAAGTAAGTCATTCCTTTCTTGCCCTCTCGTCTTGCGAAGCATCCGCTTCGTTGCCCAATGACTGGCCTGTCCAGCCACTTGGAGAGGTTGCACCACCGTCTGCACAAGGAGCAGGAGCGTCAACGCCAGGAGCTGGAACAGCAGGGCTCTTCCTCCTCACATCAGCGGGAGGTAGAGTCTGCGAGGCGTTGCTCCCCTGTGCCCCGCTGGAGGCATCCCCTGCACCACCACTAGGCACCCTGGCCGCTGGAGTAGCTGCTGGAGGAGACCCTAACAACGGAGACGATGACGGTAGCAGCTTGAGCCACAACACCGACCTCTTAGAGGAGCAAGAGCCGAAGGGATGGGTCGCCCAACCCATCACTCGTGATGTCGCTCGCGGGTGTCACTTCCACGATGCGCTCGATACCTTGCTGCGCCGGGCACTTGACTGGCAAACTTGGTCCATCGAGTATCACTATGTGGTCTACTAGCACAGTCGCTAGGTATACCTAGACCACTGGGAGGCGACTTGCTTGGTGCGCCGTCCGGAGGATGGTCTTCGAGGTGCGGAGGTCAGCTCAGAGCATTATTCTATCTCTGAGGGGGACTCAGCCGAGGCGGCCATGCAGGATGTCACACGACGTGCGCTTTCTCAGTACTACTTGTTGCTCGGTGGGGTGGCCGATTGTCTTGACTTGAAGTATTACATCCGCCGTCCATATGGCAGCACTGGAGGTGTGGTTGTCTCACCTATTGGTGAGGACAATCCTAGGTTGAGCAGCACAGTCAACCTATCCGCCATGCTAAACACGGAGCTGGACCATGCTTTAGACGAGCTGAGTAGGGCTTGTGATGAGATTGCCCAGTTGCAGGCTGAGCGCTCGGAGCATCGTCACTTGGATGATGGCTCTCCCGCCCCCGTCGGGACTCAGCACCCTTACCGCTTGCCTCGGCGTGGACACCATGTCTACGGCAACCCCGACTGCAGGACCAGGATAAATTTATAACCATAGATCGACAACGTTGGATTTTGTAATTAATGCTTAAAATAGGAGTCTCAGTTTTAGTCTTAGTTAGTCAGGATAGTTTGCTTATCCTATGTTTTATGCTTGTCATGATGAACTATGATGGATTTGGATCTTTGTAATGATTGTCGCTAGAATGTGGGTACCCCCTGCATTTTGGTTTAGCTATTAATGTTAATGAAATTAGTTATTTAGTTGGGAAGCCTTTTTACCTCTACTTTCCTCTTTATCTGAGAAGCTATTTTTACCTGTGTTAGGAGTCAGTGAAGATGCTTGTTTGTTCAGTGTTGCGAAGAACTCTATACCCTTTTCTTATGCTGCAAGATTTACAAGATCAGTTCTGATGTGTGATTGCCTTCTGCAAATGTCAGACCAAATGTGTAGAGGAGGGAGGCATGCCCAGCCAGAGCAGCAAGCCCCGTAGGATGAGGCACCCCAGCCGCAGTTGCCTCTGCTTACTCCGATGTCAATAGAGCAGATGTTCCTCATGTAGACTCAGGTAGTTCAGGCAATTAGGCAGACCTTGACAGCTATGTAGCCAGTTCAATAGCAACCTCAACCTCAGCTGCAGATGCAGATGCCTCTGATGCCTAGATATAAGTGTGCGGAATTCATGAGAGGTTATCCCCTTGTGTTTGCTCACTCTGCTGACCCCATGGACACCTAGGATTGGCTGCGTACTGTGGAGCGTGAGTTGCACACTGCTAAGTGCAACGACACAGAGACGGTTTTGTATGGTCCCCGTCTGTTGAGGGGAGCAGCCCAGTCCGGATGGGAGTCCTATCTCGCCACCCACGCCGACCCCGAAGCCATTACTTGGGAGGAATTCAGAGATAATTTCCGTCGATATCATGTTCCAGCAGGTCTGATGATAGTGTAGAAAAAGGAGTTTCTAGCACTAACGCAAGGGCCCATGTCAGTCAGCGAGTACAGAGACAGGTTTCTGCATCTGTCCTGCTATGCTCCTAAAGATGTCAACACAGATGCCAAGAGGTAGTACCATTTCTAGAGAGGCTTAGTCGATCCCCTGCACTATTGTAACACTACAAAACCATCAACTAAAAATAATGCATTTATATTATTAGTGTTAAATACGGTAATGAATTTTTCTTTCAAGTGTTTGATTTTTATTTGCATTTAGAGTAATTTTGTTTGCTCGTATTTGATTTTTAGTACAATTTCTTGTATATTGAAAATCCAATTAATAATATAGAAATATTGGTCCAAAATTAAATATTTGAGTTATAAATAATTTTGGTATAACTATTATGATTTTTAGAATTATTTAAAAATATATTTATTTATATTTTTAAATAGAAAAGAAAAAGAAAAAAAGGAAAAACCCTAACCCTAACCGGCCAAACCGGCCCACTAAGGCCTAGCCACGCGCCCCCATCCCTCCTCTCTCTCACACCGACAGGTGGGGCCCGCCCTGGCTCCTCTCCTTCCTTCTCCCTCCCTTGCCGCCGCCGCCTGGCGCGCCCGCACCGCGCGCCCGTCCTCCTCCCACGCCGGAAACCGACGCCGCCGTTTCCTTTCTCCCTCCCCCACAACCCTCTCTCACTCAATAGCGTTAATGGCCGCCATTGATGGCCATTAATAGTCGTTCCTTCGCCTGGCGCCCTCTCCTCTCCCTCTCTCACTCTATAAAAGGCTGAGCTCCCACCTCTCTTCCTCCCCGAGCTCCCTCTCCCTCTCACGCTCTCTCCCTTGCTCGCCGTCGCGCCAAGCCGCCTCGCTGGAGCCGCCGTCGACCGCGCCGAGCCGCCTCGCCGGACCGTCCGAGCTCGCCGTCCTCGCCCATCCCCAAGCCGCGCCCTCGACCGAGCCCCCCTGCTCCTCCCCTGCCCGACCGAACTGCCCCCCCATCGATCTCCATTCCTGCGCGTGAGCAAAAGCTCAAGGTAGAAGAAGCACATTTTTCATTTTAGCCAATTTTATGTTTAGAAACTATTGGAAAGAGACACCAAAGTATACGTGTAATTGTAAACAAGGCCTGCAACAATATTTTGGAGAAATCTATTATTTTATATTTCAAAAATAAATAATGTCACTATTCACTAACTTGGTGATTTACATACTAGAAACGTTTACGATTAACTTTGCTTTAGCACATGGAACAATATTTGTTAGTAGTGGTTTAAGTATAATTTTATTGATATAAGAAAGTGGAATAAATAATAGGCCACGTATTTTCGGTCAGATTAAAAATATAGGTTAGTCATGATAAATGTATTCATATGTATAGCACTTAATTACTTCGAATTAGTAAAATATTTCTTTATGTCAAAATCACCATGATTATATTACTAAAGTCCAATTAGTAATCTACATTAGTTCTTAGAATATTAATGTTAGGTGATTTATAAATAAACATTTTTAGCCGTATGTATAATTTTTATCTAGAAATAAAAGGATAAAACTCAAAAAGTCTATTATTAGCAATAAAGCAATTATTTTCCATAAAGTTTGTCAACACATTTTTATCTATATTATACTAGATAAAGCTAGTGTCATAGTCACCTACTCATATTTTCACCGATGATAACTCAAAGTAGAAGCCATAGTGGATTAATAAATATTTATGTTGTAGACATATTTATGAGTACAGTGGTGTGATGTATGAATGTGCATGTAATGGTGAATGGTCACCCATGTAATGGTGAATGTTTATTTATTTGGCGTACATATTCTTTTGTATGTACGATATGCAAATCGATGCTAGAAGTTGACTATGAGGTAGACGGACCAAACTCGTTCGAGGACGACCCACAGGACACTTTCGTGCAAGGCAAGTGGATTCTCTCTCTGTATTTCTATTTGTACCCAAATAATGCATATAATAATGTTTACTTTTTGGATATATTGCATAATTTGATGGGATTTGCCTAAATAAGGATTTCCTAGAATTACCAACCCTATTCCTTGAATTACCCTGGGATAATTGCTTTGCTTAGCAATTTTTGCTATTGCTCAACTTGATAAATATGATGTCACTCTTTTAATGATACTATGTTCTGGAAATAAAGTTTTATTATGTTGTTAACCCGAAGGTTAAACAAGAACATGGAGTGACCACCCAGGATAACAGTGCAACCACGAGTGCTATAATGGCTCTGGCTTTGGTAATTAGCTCTATATACTTAGTGCTTAGCAACCCTACTTGAAAGATGGGCAAGATGGGGTGGCAGTGGTTTGGTGCCAGCTCATGTTAACATGGGGTGGTAGTCTTGGCCAAGTTACCGCACTTAGAGGGCCATCAATACTGACGTGGAAACCTTAGAGGGTTGCTTTGTACTAAGAATATTTTGTGAAAGCCTCATAATGGATCCCTAGCCATTCACCTCGGTAGTGTTTACGGGTCCGATCAACCCAGGCTATATGGGATACATGGCTTGTGGGTAAAGTTGTACCACCTCTATAGAGTGTAAAACTGATATCTGAAAGAGAAATAGGGCTTAAACCTTTTCCTAAATGATTTTGGTGGTTGAATGCCCAACACAAATAATTGGACTAACTAGTTTGCTCTAGATTATATATTCTACAGGTGCGAAAGGTTCAACACAAACCAATAAAAAGATCAAATTTAGGTTCAAAAGAAAGGAGCAAAAGAAACCGAAGAGAACCCTGGTCTGGCGCACCGGACTGTCCAGTGTGCCACCGGACAGTGTTCGGTGCACCAGGTACCGTACAGTCTAAACTCTTCACCTTCGGGTTTCTCAGGCGCCGCTCCGCTATAATTCTCCAAGTCTCAAATTCACTCCATACTTCTAGTGACTAGAGAGAGAGTTTTTGCTCGTGTTCTTTGAGCTCTTGTTCTTGGATCGCTTTCTTCTTCCTCATTCTTGTTCTCTAAGTGACTTGTAATCAAGGCAAGAGACACTAAGTGTGTAGTGGTCCTTGCGGGGTCTAAGTGACCCGTTTGATTAAGGAGAAAGCTCACTCGGTCTAGGTGACTGTTTGAGAGAGGGAAAGGGTTGAAAGAGACCCGGTCTTTGTGACCACCTCTACGGGGACTAGGTTCTTTAGAACCGAACCTCGGTAAAACAAATCACCGTGTCATCCGCTTTATTTTCTTGGTTGATTTGTTTTCCCCTCTCTTCCGGACTTGATATTTATTCTAACGCTAACCCTAGCTTCAAGTGCACTTAAAGTTTGTAAATTTCAGTTTTCGCCTATCCACCCCCCCTCTAGGCGACTTTCAATTGGTATCAGAGCCGGTACTTCATTAGAGTCTAACCACTCGAAGTGATGTCGGGAGGATTCGCCAAGAGGGAGATGGAAACGACCATAAGCCGCCGGAAGGCTCCATCAAGGGAGTCCGGTGCCAAAGGAAGGGAGGACTCACCTCCCCGCGTCAAGTCGCATCGGATTGGCGATAAGAAGAAAAATATGATGAAAGTGGTCTACTATGAGACCGGTTCTTCGTCGCCATCCACCTTCGGCTCCAATGCTCCATCCATCACTTCTAAGCACCATGAGCGCAAGAAGTTTAGTAAGATCCCCCTACGCTATCCCCGCATTTCTAAACACACTCCTTTACTTTCCGTCCCATTAGGCAAACCACCGGTTTTTGACGGTGAAGATTATTGTATGTGGAGTGATAAAATGAGGCATCACATAACCTCACTCCACGCAAGCATATGGGATATTGTTGAGTTTGGAGCGCAGTTACCATCCATGGAGGATGAGGGCTACGACTCGGACGAGGTCGCCCAAATCCGGCACTTCAACTCCCAAGCCACTACTATACTCCTCGCCTCTCTATGTTGGGAGGAGTATAATAAGGTGCAAGGGTTGAAGAGCGCGAAGGAGATTTGGGATGTGCTTAAGACCGCGCACGAAGGGGATGAGGTGACCAAGATCACCAAGCGAGAGACAATAGAGGGGGGGCTCGGTCGATTCATCCTCAACCAAGGAGAGGAACCACAAGCAATGTACAACCAGCTCAAGACCTTGGTCAACCAAGTGCGCAACCTCGGGAGCACAAAATGGGATGACCATGAAATGGTCCAGGTTTTTCTAAGATCACTTGTTTTTCGCAATCCTACACAAGTTCAATTAATACGTGGTGATCCTAGATATAAGCTAATGTCTCCCGAGGAAGTGATAGGAAAGTTTGTGAGCTTTGAGTTGATGATCAAAGGCTCCAAACAAATCATCGAGCAAGGCAGCATCTCCACACCCGAGGTGCAACCCGTCGCATTCAAAGCGACCGAAGAAAAGAAAGAAGAGCCTACATCAAGTAGGCTCCCCATTAACGCCTCCAAGCTCGACAACGAGGAAATGGCGCTCATCATCAAGAGCTTCCGCCAAATCCTCAAACAAAGGAGGGGGGAGGATTACAAAGCCCGCTCCAAGAAAGTGTGCTACAAATGTGGTAAGCCCGGTCATTTTATCGCTAAATGCCCTATGTCTAGTGATTGTGACAGGGACAACGACAAGAGGGGGAAGAAGGAGAAGAAGAGATATTACAAGAAGAAGGGCGGCGATGCCCACGTGGGTCAGGAATGGGACTCCGGTGAGAGCACCACCGACTCCTCCTCCGACGAGGACGCCGCCAACATCGCCGTCAACAAGGGCCTCCTCTTCCCCAACGTCGGCCACAAGTGTCTCATGGCAAAGCACGGCAAAAAGAAGAAGGTAAAATCTAGAGCCTCCACTAAATATACAACATCTAGTGATGAAGGTAGTTCTAGTGAAGATGAGGATGATTTGCTAAGTCTTTTTGCCAACCTTAACATGCAACAAAAGGAAAAACTAAATGAATTGATAGGTTCCATTCATGAGAAGGATGAAATCTTGGATAGCCAAGAGGAATTCCTTATGAAGGAAAATAAAAAACATGTTAAGGTAAAGAATGCTTATGCTCAGGAAGTAGAAAAGAATGAAAATTTGACTAAGGAGCTTAGCATTTGCCATGACACCATTTCCAACCTAAGAAATGAGAACGATAATTTACTTGCTAAGGTTGAAAAATCAAATGTTTGTCATGATTCAATTGTCAATCTTAAAAATGATAATGCTAGTTTGATTGCTAAGATTGATAAATTGAATGAATCAATTTCTAGACTTAAAATTGAAAATGCTAGTTTAATTTCAAAGGCTAAAGATTTAAATGTTTGCAATGCTTCTATTTCTAATCTTAGAGATGAGAATGCTATTTTACATGCTAAAGTTGACGAATTAAATGTTTGCAAACCCTCTACATCTAGTGTTGATCATGTCTCTATTTGTACTAGATGTAGAGATGTTAATGTTGATGCTATTCTTGATTACCTAGCTTTAATTAAAGAACAAAATGATCACATAGCTCAACTAACTGCTAAAATTAATGAGCATGAGATAGAGAATGAAAAATTTAAATTTGCTAGAAGCATGCTCTATAATGGGAGACGGCCTGTCATCAAGGATGGCATTGGTTTCCAACAGGGAAGCAATGTCAAACTTAATGCCCCTAAAGATTGTCTAATTTTGTTAAGGGCAAAGCTCCCATGGCTCAGGATAACAAGGGTTACATTTTATATCCTGCTAGTTATCCTGAGCATAAGATTAGGAGAATTCATGCTAAAAGGTCTCATTCTATTTCCCATCATGCTTTCATGTACAAGAATGAGGCATCGAGCTCTAGGCATTCCACTCACATTAAAATGCCTAAAAAGAAATCTCCTACTACATCAAATGAACCTAATGTTTCATTTAAAACGTTTGATGCATCCTATGTTTTAACTAACAAATCAGGCAAAGTAGTTGCCAAATATGTTGGGGGCAAACACAAGGGCTCCAAGACTTGTGTTTGGGTACCCAAGGTGCTTGTTTCTAATGTGAAAGGACCCAAGACCGTTTGGGTACCTAAGAACAAGGCCTAAACTTGTTTTGTAGGTTTATGCATCTGGGGGCTCAAGTTGGATTATTGATAGCGGATGCACAAACCACATGACAGAGGAGAAAAGGATGTTCTCATCCTACGTGAAAAATGAAGATCCCCAAAGAGCTATCACATTCGGGGATGGAAATCAAGGGTTGGTCAAAGGACTTGGTAAAATTGCAATATCTCCTGACTATTCTATTTCCAATGTTTTTCTTGTAGATTCTTTAGATTACAACTTGCTTTCTGTTTCTCAATTATGTAAAATGGGCTACAACTGTCTTTTTACGGATATAGGTGTTACTGTCTTTAGAAGAAGTGAGGATTCAATAGCATTTAAGGGAGTATTAGAGGGTCAGCTGTACTTAGTTGATTTTGATAGAGCTGAACTCGATACTTGCTTAATTGCTAAGACTAATATGGGTTGGCTCTGACATCACCGACTAGCCCATGTTGGGATGAAGAATCTTCACAAACTTCTAAAGGGAGAACACATTTTGGGACTGACAAATGTTCATTTTGAGAAAGACAGGGTTTGTAGCGCATGTCAAGTAGGGAAGCAAGTTGGTGCCCATCATCCACACAAGAACATCATGACGGCTGTCAGGCCGCTTGAACTACTCCACATGGACCTATTCGGCTCGATAGCTTACATAAGCATCGGCGAGAGTAAGTATTGTCTTGTAATTGTGGATGATTATTCTCGCTTCACTTGGGTGTTCTTTTTGCAGGAAAAATCACAAACCCAAGAGACCTTAAAGGGATTCTTGAGACGGGCTCAAAATGAGTTCGGATTAAGGATCAAGAAAATAAGAAGCGACAACAGGATGGAGTTCAAGAACTCTCAAATTGAAGGCTTTCTTGAGGAGAAGGGCTCTGCCTGAGTTCTCTTCTCCCTACACACCTCACCAAAATGGTGTAGTGGAAAGGAAGAATAGAACTCTATTGGACATGGTGAGGACCATGCTTGATGAGTACAAGACTCCGGACCGGTTTTGGGCTGAGGCGATTAACACTGCCTGCTACTCCATCAACCGGCTCTACCTCCACCGAATCCTCAAGAAGACATCATATGAACTCCTAACCGGTAAAAGCCCAATGTTTCATATTTTAGAGTCTTTGGTAGCAAATGTTTTATTCTTGTTAAAAGAGGTAGAAAATCTAAATTTGCTCCTAAGGCTGTAGAAGGCTTTTTACTTGGTTATGATTCAAACACAAGGGCATATAGAGTCTTCAACAAATCCACAGGATTAGTTGAGGTTTCTTGTGACATTATGTTTGATGAGACTAATGGCTCCCAAGTGGAGCAAGTTGATCTTGATGAGATAGATGATGAAGAGGCTCCATGTATTACGCTAAGGAACATGTCCATTGGGGATGTGTGTCCTAAGGAAACCGAAGAGCCAACTCAAGCACAAGATCAACCGTCATCTTCCATGCAAGCCTCCCCACCAACTCAAGATGAGGATCAAGCTCAGGACAATGAAGAAGAAGATCAAGAAGAAGAGCCACCTCAAGAAGAGGACAATGATCAAGGGGGAGCTGATAATGATCAAGGCAAGGAAGATGAGCACGAAGTACATGGTCCAAAACCACCACACCCAAGAGTCCATCAAGCGATTCAAAGAGATCACCTTGTGAACTCCATCCTCGGCGATATTCATAAGGGGGTAACAACTCGAGTCGCTCATTTTTGTGAACATTACTCTTTTGTGTCTTCTATTGAGCCATATAGGGTGGAAGATGCATTAAGAGATTCAGATTGGGTATTGGCAATGCAAGAGGACCTCAACAACTTCACAAGGAATGAGGTATGGCATTTAGTTCCATGTCCTAACCAAAATGTTGTAGGAACCAAGTGGGTTTTCCGCAACAAGCAAGATGAGCATGGTGTGGTGACAAGGAACAAAGCCCAACTTGTGGCCAAGGGCTATCCACAAGTCGAAGGTTTGGATTTCGGTGAAACCTATACACCCGTAGCTAGGCTTAAGTCAATTCACATATTACTTGCCTATGCTACTTAACATGGCTTTAAGCTTTACCAAATGGACGTGAAAAGTGCCTTCCTCAATGGACCAATCAAGGAAGAAGTCTATGTTGAGCAACTTCCCGGCTTTGAAGATAGTGAGTACCCTAACCATGTGTATAAACTCTCTAAGGCGCTTTATGGGCTCAAGCAAGCCCCAAGAGCATGGTATGAATGCCTAAGAGATTTTCTTATCACTAATGGCTTCAAAGTCGAAAAAGTCGATCCTACTCTCTTTACTAAAACTATTGCAAATGATTTGTTTGTATGCCAAATTTATGTTGATGATATCATATTTGGGTCTACTAACAAATCTACATGTGAAGAGTTTAGTAGGATCATGATTCAAAAATTCGAGATGTCTATGATGGGAGAGTTAAAGTATTTCCTAGGATTTCAAGTCAAGCAACTCCAAGAAGGAACCTTCATCAGCCAAACAAAATACATTCAAAACATACTTACCAAGTTTGGAATGAAGGATGCCAAGCTCATCAAGACACCCATGGGAACAAATGGGCATCTCGACCTCGACACGGGAGGTAAATCCATAGATCAAAAGGTATATCGGTCGACGATAGGATCTTTATTTATGTGCTTCTTGACCGGATATTATGCTTTCTGTATGCATGTGTGCAAGGTTCTAAGCCGATCCTAAGGAAGTTCACCTTAGGGCCATGAAAAGAATCATAAGATATTTAGTTTACACTCCTATGTTTGGACTTTGGTTCCCTAAGGGATCCACTTTTGATTTAATAGGATATTCAGATGCTGATTGGGCAGGGTGTAAAATTGATAGGAAGAGCACATCAGGGACTTGTCAGTTTCTGGGAAGATCCCTAGTGTCTTGGGATTCAAAAAACAAAACTCGGTAGCTCTTTCTACCGCCGAAGCCGAGTATATTGGCACAGGTCATTGTTGCGTGCAATTGCTTTGGATGAGGCAAACCCTCAGGGACTATGGCTACAAATTGAGCAAAGTCCCTCTCCTATGTGACAATGAGAGTGCTATCCACATCGCGGAGAATCTCGTTGAACACAGCCGCACTAAGCACATAGACATTCGGCATCACTTTTTGAGGGATCACCAACAAAGGGGGGATATCGAGATAACCTATATTAGCACCAAAGAACAATTAGCTGATATTTTTACCAAACCATTAGATGAGAAAACCTTCACCAAACTTAGGAATGAGCTAAACATTCTTGATTCTCAGAACTTTGATTGACACATTGCACACATAGCTCATTTATATACCTTTGATCATATCTCTCTCATGACTACGACTAACGTGTTTTCAAGTGTATTTCTATGCTAAGTCGTAGATTGAAAGGGAAATGGAGTCTTCGGTGAAGACAAGGCTTCCACTCCACTCTACCGGTATCATTTACCCTTCGCCATCACTCCACATCACTCTCACTTTGGTATAATCTTTCACTCATATTTACCTATACCAATGAGGGAGAAACTAAAAAAGGGCTCACAAAGTCTCCGTTTTTGGCGATTCATGCCAAAGGGGGAGAGAGTATTAGCCCAAAGCAAAAGGACCGCACCACCACCCAAATTTCAAAAATTTTCGAAACAAAGAAATTAAGTTTTCAATTGGTATCTTGTAATCATTTATTGATATATTTCAAATTGGTATGATTTGCAATTGGTATATTTTCAAAACTAGTATCATAAGTATAAGATCCAATTGATATCAATTAAAACCCTCTTGAAATCTAAGAGAAGAACTTCATTCAGGGGGAGTTTTGTTTAAGTCAAAGGAAAAGCATTTGAAATAGGGGGAGAAAAATTTCAAATCTTGAAAATGCTTCTTGCAATCTTATACCTTTGACTATTTGCAAAAATACTTTGAAAAGATTTTCCAAAAGAATTTGCAAAAACAAAACAAGTACTGCAAGCGTGGTCCAAAATGTTAAATAAAAGAAAGCAACCATGCATATCTAGTAAAAGGATAAATTGGTTTAACTCCAAACAACCTTTGCACTTACATTTTGCAAACTAGTTCAATTATGCACTTATATACTTGCCTTGGTTTGTGTTGGCATCAATCACCAAAAAGTGGGAGATTGAAAGGGAAATAGGGCTTAAACCTTTTCCTAAATGATTTTGGTGGTTGAATGCCCAACAAAAATAATTGGACTAACTAGTTTGCTCTAGATTATATATTCTACAGGTGCTAAAGGTTCAACACAAACAAATAAAAAGATCAAAGTTAGGGTTCAAAATAAAGGAGCAAAAGAAATCGAAGAGAACCCTGGTCTGGCGCACCGGACTGTCTGGTGTGCCACCGGATAGTGTCCGATGCACCAGGGACCGTACAGTCTGAACTCTTCACCTTCGGGTTTCTCAGGCGCCGCTCCGCTATAATTCTCCAAGTCTTAAATTCACTCCACACTCCTAGTGACTAGAGAGAGAGAGAGTTTTTGCTCGTGTTCTTTGAGCTCTTGTTTTTGGATCGCTTTCTTCTTCCTCATTCTTGTTATCTAAGTGACTTGTAATCAAGGCAAGAGACACTAAGTGTGTAGTGGTCCTTGCGGGGTCTAAGTCACCCGTTTTATTAAGGAGAAAGCTCACTCGGTCTAGGTGACCGTTTGAGAGAGGGAAAGGGTTGAAAGAGACCCAGTCTTTGTGACCACCTCAACGGGGACTAGGTTCTTTGGAACCGAACCTCGATAAAACAAATCACCGTGTCATCCACTTTATTTTCTTGGTTGCTTTGTTTTCCCCTCTCTTCCGGTCTTGATATTTATTCTAACACTACCCCAGCTTCAACTGCGCTTAAAGTTTGTAAATTTCAGTTTTCGCCTATCCACCCCCCTCTAGGCGACTTTCAATATGTCACCCGTGCTCACGGTTAAGAGCAACCTGGACCCTCACATGATAATTGAACTTAAAGATGGAAAATAAATCATGATCTGATGATCTACCAGTGGCTTGCTTAAGTGATTTCACTTAAGTGCTTTTGATATAACCTTATTCCTTTGATTAATTGGGATATTTGGGATACACACTCATTAGTAAGACATGTGTTGCTAATAAAATATTGACCAACTAAAATGCTTACCGCTTATCCATAGCCTACCATGTTAACTTGCATTAATTTCCCCCACTTGCTGAGCCCCGACCATAAGTGAGCTCACCTTGCTAATATTTTGATCAGAGGGTGATGACGAGGACTTCGCAAATGACGTTGATGAGTTTTGAATCTAACAATGCGCTAGTCACCTTCCTGTGGAAGAGTGTCCATGTTTAATTCCCACGTACTTTGACTATGATACTTATTAAGATACAAGGTTCTGGATGATGTAATAAAGTTACTCTACTCCATTTTACGCCTTTATTGCATTGTATTTTGATATATTACACTTGTGACGTCAACATATGTGTGGAAAATGGATCCTGGCCCACATATGCTATGCACTCGATTTTGCCCACAGAACCGGGTGTGACAACTATCAGCTGATGAATCATACCTCCCCACCTTTTAGCACCTAATCGAAATAGCAATCATGACTAGGAAGAAGCGCAAGGAGATGGAAGATCAAAAGCGCAAGATCGGTGGGCCTCAACCTGGGAGCAATAGTCACCCCCGTTTCTCAGGTAATCCACCTCAGCAGTTCAAGCAGAGTGTCACAGAACCTCCCAAGGTATTAGGCCCACCTAAAGATGTCCTTGTCCTGAGGACCTTAGACGGTCATGCAGGTGTGCATAATGACTCGGCAAGTTCGGTTATCTGTATCTCCATCACATCGCCCAATAGCACTTAACCCATCACGCAGACATTACACATCATCGGAGTAGAGAGTAAGCGGAAAGGACTACAATAACATAATTTACATTCATACAAAAATATAGGAAGAGTAGTTATTACATATCCGGGTACTTGAGTGTGTAACTTATTATTACATCACCGGGAGGCAAAACACCCTCCCCAAATAAGTTTTAGTGTTCATCCTCCTACTTGGGAACCACCTTGTAACAGAAACAGCAGAACTCAACCGTTTCATCACCTACAACAACATGGGTTTGAAAACCCTGAGTACGGAGTGTACTTTCGCAAGTCTTACCCGTCAAAGGAAAAAGACTCTCAAGGATATGTTGGCTTTTGGGCAGAAAAGCTTACTATGAGTGGATCCTTAAGAATTCATTTTATTTGTCGGGTTAAGTAATTACCTGCATCTAGATTGCTTTCTATTCTTAGATCAAGCACTTGGCCTATACTAGTTGTCTTTTATCATCTGTTTAGTTCACTTGATTGCTACGTGTAGGTCAGTGACCAAGTCTTCATGTCTGAGAAGTAATGGTGATCCGAATCGATTAACACCCAGCTGGGGATCTCCAACCACACGACATATGTAGCACTTAACCCTTGCATATTTCAACTCGCCACCGGGTTTCTCTAGACCAAAATGGGTTCAGACCAACCAAGAGCATAGATACTCCACCGTCCAGCCTCTTGCCACGGAGGGTACACGCTACTCTCGCCTTTCTGGTATTGGTCCGACTGAGGCAAAGCTTACCCATGATGAGGCATGTGGCCAGTTAAAAGGTCCTCGATCATCAAGCCTACATCGGTTCGGTCCTTAAACGACTTAGACAGAGACACTACACCGAGACTTCCTTCTCGTGCAAGTCACCCGCCCAGTCTCATCTTTATCATTTAAAACCCAAAGTTTGGTACCTGACACAGGTACTCTTTTCAGATGTTGAACCCATCATGGCCATGATGGATTCACCAACACAAGTCTCTTCTTTGTAAAAATTCCCATCCAGTGTGAAGCATCACCTTTTGTTTTAAAACAAAACATTTTGTTTTTCTAAAGCAAGGCTAAGCATCATAAAAATCCTTTTCATAAAAGGGAATCATGGAATGGTAATCAATTTTCC
Organism: Zea mays; assembly: GCF_902167145.1. Classification (NCBI taxonomy): domain Eukaryota; kingdom Viridiplantae; phylum Streptophyta; class Magnoliopsida; order Poales; family Poaceae; genus Zea; species Zea mays. The sequence continues at coordinate 130,714,090 of NC_050100.1, read as the reverse complement.
AAGGAAGGAAATACATCAATTGTTTAGCACACAACTCCTATCACCTAATGCATCATATAAGGTGATAAAGTTTTAAAACAACAAGGGGTAAATGCCACTTGCCTTGTGTTGCAGGAGGTTTAGGGTCCACTCCGCAGATGTCGAAGTAAAAGTTGTTCTCTGCTGGAGGATTTTCAGCCTAGGAGACAACCTCTTCTTCTATCACGGTTTCTTCCTCGTGTTCTATACACGATAATACATGTACATGAATGCTTATGCGATGTCATGAATCTGTAGTTACACAATAGAAACGTACTAAGTTGCATCTTGAATACAACTTTCCTTCACAGTACCAACTAATCACTAGGGTCTTCTAATTTGGTATTCTTTTAGAGTTAGTATTAATTAATTTACCCTATGAGGCTAGTTGTTGGGTTTTCTAATCAAACAGTGCCCAAATCATTTCAAACTTCACTCAGGAGCTCTAATTATCATATTATGCCTACCCAAAAAGTTTCACCATTTTTGGAGTTACTAAATTATTTCTAAAATTCTAAAAGGCTTGGTTTAAGCATCTTTAAATGCTACATAATTCCAGAGTTGGGATAAAAATCTTAGAACTACTTTTATTAAATACTATGTGATTTTAGAAGTCTAGCAAAATTGGTCTCATGATTTTAAAATTTTCTATTATTTTCTACAAATTTCCATAGCTGAGAGTAAAAAGAAAAGGAAAAATGATGAATAGTATTGGGCTGGATCTGGCCCAAGTCAGCCCGCGAACACAGAAAACGCACACTCGCCCGTGCCCGCGTTGGCGAATTTGCGCAAAGGCCCCTGGCCATTTAAATAACTGGTAAAGAGTCCCTGAGACTATTCACATATCTCTCTGGCCATTGCACTTAAGCCCCTCTATTTCTGTTTCTTCACAACACAGGTCCCCGACCGTGCGCAGGTCGAACACTTGGCCGGAATCGAGCACACCTACCCACAACGACCCATTATGGTGGTGTCGAGCGTACGGGCTCCATCACTGGTGCTATTCGAACACCCCTCTATGCTTAATTCGACTAGAGTGCTGCTAACTCCTAGCTGACCGCGACAATGGCGGAACTAGATCGTTGACATGTCGGTACCGGCTTACCCGAAACAGTCTAGTTCAATCCAAGGACACAGAAAGGTTGAGAAGCTCACTAGGGTCATGGTGCTTGCGCAAACTCAGACCGAGACTACTTGGAACGACCGGTCGACGTGAGCTATGTCCACGGCGGCGTTCGCGGACAATACCACAACGTTACCTAAGCTATAGCGCGGTAGCGTTCAATCGGCCGAGACTGAGAGCTTTACTAGCGTCAGAGGGTATAGAAACGCGGACCAGACGAACGTGAACGGACCTGTGGATGCCTGGCCACGGCGAGACGTCACATAGCGGCGCGAGTGACTGATTTGGGCAAAAATCCAATTCCTCGGGCTACGATGGAGGGATTGAGGGGAGGAGTGGTGCACTAGGCATGCAAAAAGATGGTGGAGCAGGGAGGGCCTCCAATTTATAGTGACTACGTGAGTGCTTCGCGAATTTGGGATGAGATGATCTCACGGCCGGAGTGCAACTGCCGTGGCGCTCGGTGAGGTAAGGACCCTGGTGGTAAATGGGCTATCAACTGTGACCTGTTGCGACGTGGTAACACCCCCAAGCACGTGGAATCCTCATGGCGAGCGGCGGTCGCCGACGATGTCATTTCGGCAGGTCGTGAAGCAAGTCGGTACGGTGGACAGCTCACAATCTCATCCGCGGTCATGATATTTTCACTTGCCCGGTAATATCCGCGTCGAGCCGTGCAAAAATCTTCACGGCGAGCTCGAATCACCGTGCCCGATCATAGGTGGCGAGGCGCCCAGCACCAAGGATCTTCTTTAGTTCACTGTACCATGGCGATGTTCATTCAGTGCGCCTGACAGAGCAAGTTGAGGACCTTCGTTCTCAAATTTTTATGTCACAACCTATTTATCCGACTACATCAAAGTTGTTGCCCATCATACCAACTTCAACTTTGTTATAGGGTTCTTGATAGAATACTCACTGGATCATGCGAAATTCGACCCCAAAGTTCATCAGAGTTCACTGACAGTCTTGTATCAGTGCTCGACCCGACTGACAGTCCAACTTTCAGGTCCATTTTGCTCCACTTTCTATACAGTTCTAGAGCTCAATCCTTTAATCAAATCTGGACTACTATAGTAGCTCTACAAATTTGTTGTAGTGACCCATGGCAAAATACCCATAGATCAAGAGATAAATGGACCTAAAGTCATCACAATATCATGGTTTTTTAGAGTTAAGCCATATGGGTGCCTTCGGGACTTTTTGTAATTTACTCCAATTTGTTCCACAAAACTTCGAAATATACGAATGTAAAAGTTGCTTAATTTTTGTTACTCTACCACTTTGATATATGCACTTTAGTCCAAAAGTGCATAGAAATTGGAGTCACCTTATAGAGCACTAATTAGGGTTTCTAGGGTCTCTTTTAGGGTTTTAAGTGTTCTAGGGTTTAAGTGGCACTCAAACTTTCTAAGTTTAGTATTTCTTGAACATCTACACTAACCTTTGAGATCATACTCAAATTATCATCTCACACACCCACATGCTTTTAGTCCTTGGGTAAGTACCCTATCCTAGGGTTAATGGTCAATTCAAGTCATCACAACACAACTTGTTTTGAAATTTTTACCTAGTGGATGCATTCTAGGTGTAACATACATAACAAAATGCTAATGCATATGATGTCATGCCAAAGGTTTAGTTCTTGTAACACCAGGGGTGTTACATCCTTCCCCCCATAAAAGAATGTCGTCCCGATATTTAAGGCTCTAGGGTAAGCAATGCAAAAGGAAACGCGTCACAACTTTATTTCCTATTTTCTCTTACAGAGCAGGGGTGTTTGTTCTAACTTTACAATGAAGTACATAAACTTTAAAGATTACAGGAAGCTAAAAACTTAGGAAAATGTTTCTCTAAGAAGTCTCGAGTCTCCCAGGTAGCTTCTTCTTCGGTGTGTTGGTTCCACTGTACCTTATAAAACTTGAGAGTCCTCTTACGAGTAATTCCATCCTTCTGATCCAAAACTCGAATGGGATGTTCTGAATAGGTTAAGTCTGGTTCCAAATTAACATCAGCCACATCCATGGTTTGATCAGGAATCCGAAGACACTTATTTCAATGAGATACATGGAACACATTATGCACAGCAGACAGTGATTCTGGCAACCGAAGTCTGTACGCAACTTGCCCATATCGCTCAAAAATGGGGAACGAGTCAATGTATTGGGCTTCTAACTTTCCTTTAACCCCAAATCGACTAAACCCTTCATTGGTGATACTTTCAGGTATACATGATCATCGACTTGAAAAACCAATGGCTGACGTCGTTTATCCGCATAATTTTTCTGCCGAGCTTGAGCTTCTCTTAAGTTATGTCTTACGCGTTGGACCTTTTCCTCTGTTTCTTTAACGAAATCAGGCCTAAAAACCACTGTTCTCCAGAATCTGACCAATTCAAGGGTGTTCTGCATCGTCGTCCGTATAGAGCTTCAAACGGTGCCATTTTAATACTCTCTTGGTAGTTGTTATTATAAGAGAATTCTGCCAGCGGCAGACAATCATCCCACTTTTGTGGAAACTCCAAGACACAGGCTCGTAGCATATCTTCAAGTATTTGATTTACCCTCTCGGTTTGTCCACTTGTTTGAGGATGCTAGGCTGAACTATGGAGCAATTTAGTGCCCAAGGATTTGTGCAGCTCTTCCCAAAACTTGGATACAAATTTTGGTCCTCGGTCCGACACTATTGTCTTTAGAATTCAATGCAAACTAAGAATTTGAGCCACATATAACTGAGCATAGGTAATGACTGGGTAATATGTTTTGTCTGGAAGAAAATGAGTTGTCTTTGTAAGCCGGTCAACTATGACCCAAATAGAGTCATACCCCTTAGATGTCTTGGGTAATCCCACAACAAAATCCATACTGATGTCTTCCCATTTCCAGGTTGGGATCGGCAATGATTGTAAAGGTCTAGCCGCTTTCATATGTACCGCCTTGACACGTCTACAAGTGTCACATTTCGCCACATAGCAAGCAATTTCAATCTTCATCTTAGTCCACCAGTAATGATGTTTTAAGTCTTGGTACATCTTGGTGCTTCCAGGGTGAATGGAATACCGACTCAGATGAGCTTCATCCAAGATTTGTTGACAAAGTTCAGCATCCTTTGGCACCACTATGCGGTCTTTAAACCATATCACTCCTGGATCATCTTTCCTAAAACAATTAGCTTTGTCGACCTCCATTTTCTCATGAATATGCTTCATACCCTTGTCAATCCTTTGAGAATCAATAATTTTTTGTACGATAATTGACTCAAGCTTCAAATGCATTAAGGTTCCTTGTTGTACTATCCTCAGATTTAATCTTTCCATTTCCTGACATAAAGTGGTGTCAGGTGATCCCACTGTGAGATAATGACAAGAGGCTTTACGACTTAAAGCATCTGCCACCACATTATCCTTTCTTGGGTGGTAATAAATTTCTAGGTCATAATCCTTGATCAGCTCGAGCCACCTTCTCTGTCTCATGTTTAGCTCCGACTGAGTGAAGATATACATTAAACTCTTCTGATCCATATATATATGACATATATTCCCCAGTAGATAATGACACCAAATCTTAAGAGCATGAACTACTGTGGCCAGTTCCAAATCCTGCATTGGGTAGTGTTCCTCATGTCGGCGCAGCTGCCTTGAAGCATATGCTATTACTCACCCTTCTTGCATCAGGACACATCCAAGCCCACTGCCTGATGCACCACAATAAACATCAAATGGCTTCTCAATATTCGATTGGGCCAAAACCGGTGCAGTGGTCAACAATACTTTTAATTGTTCAAAGGCCTCATTGCACTTAGGAGACCAGTCAAACTTGACATCATTTTTCAGCAACTGAGTAATATGTTTAACGATTTTGGAGAAATCCAGGATAAACCTGCGTTAATAACCAGCCAATCCAAGGAAACTTCTAACTTGATGCACTGAAGTAGGAAATTTCTAGTCCAGAATATCCTTGACCTTGCTAGGATCAACTGCAATCCCTTTAGCGAATAAAACATGTCCTAGAAATTGGATTTCCTCCAACCAGAATGCGCACTTGCTGTATTTGGCATAAAGTTGATGTTCTCTCAAGCGCGTTAATACAATCCGCAAATGTTTTGCATGCTCCTCCTCATTCTTGGAATATATCAAAATGTCGTCAATAAAGACCACCACAAACTTGTCTAATTCGGGCATGAATACCGAATTCATTAAGTATGTGAAGTGGCCTGGAGCATTTGTTAATCCAAAGGACATAACCAAGTATTCAAATAACCCATACCGAGTGGTGAAAGTGGTCTTGGGTATATCCTCGGGTCGAATTTCGATATGATGATAGCCCGATCTGAGATCAATTTTAGAAAATACCCGGGCTCTAGTGAGTTGATCGAATAAAATATCGACCCGAGGAAGAGGATACTTGTTTTTAATAGTCACTTCATTAAGGGGCCTATAGTCCACACACATTCGAAGAGTTTGATCCTTCTTTTTGACAAAGATTGCAGGACATCCCATGGTGATGAACTCGGTCTAATAAATCCTTTCTCCAATAAGTCTTGTAATTGCATCTTGAGTTCCGCCAGCTCATTGGGAGGCATACGATACGATTTTCTAGAGATAGGAGCCGTACCGGGCTTTAATTCAATCACAAACTCCACATCCCTCTCCGGAGGTAATCCGAGCAAATCTTCAGGGAATACATCCAGGAATTCACATATAACCGGGATGTCTCGTATCTCTCGCACTACGACTTCAAAAACTTGTCTAGATGTTTTAACTAGGACATGTACAGGGATGGACAATTTGACTTCTTGTCCATGACTTAACTGAATAGTCCTCTGATCCGCATTGATGATATCCTTATTCTAGGCTAACCAATTCATGCCTAGAACTACATATACATCTTGTCCCTTTATAACTATCATGTTGGTAGGGAACTCATGTCCGGCTAATCTCACGGGTACGTGGAAGACTACTTCCTTAGTAAAGATTTGACCCCAGGTGATTGAATAACAAAGCCCTCCTTGGATTCAGTACTATTTATGCAATGCTTCTCAACAAAAGTCTTGCTCATAAAGGTATGTGATGCACCAGAATAAAAAAGGATAATAGCGGGATGGTTGGCAACGAAAAACGTACCCATCATCACCGGTTCTCCTTCCGGGGTGGTAGCCACTTGGGTGTAGTAGACTCGCCTAGTTTTCCATGTATTTTTGCCTACTGGACGGTTGGCCACATTTCCTTTGCCTTGAGATGTGTTCCCAGAAGTCTGTTTAAAATTGATTCATTCTGCTTTGAATAGGGATAGTCCTTGATGAAGTGTCCAGACTTCCCACAATTAAAGCAACCATTAGAGGAACTGGGTAGGGCGGGGAAACGAGTACCAGGGGCACTCGGCTAATTGTTCTGAGCGGGGGCAGGAGTGGGGTGAATGAAAACTGGTTGTTTGAAAGGATAGGCGGGTGGACGAGGAGAAGAGCAATTTGGGTTGAAAGGACAAATCACTAACCTCGACCGCTTCTCAAATCCTTGAGACGATCCTTCACCCCCATATCTCTTTGTTTTTCTCTGTCCCAAATTCTTGGCTTCCACCGAAAGCGTTGTGCTCATGGCCCAGCTATAAGTGAGGTCCAAACAAGTGGCCATCTTTCACTGGAGTCGATCATTTAGACATCTCATGAAACAATTCTTTTTCTTCAAATCCGTGTCCACTTGGTCTATAGCATACTGGGAGAGATGATTGAATTTGGCGAGATATTGCATCACCGAGTCTCCTCCTTGCTTCAAACATATAAACTCCTTCAGTTTCATCTGTAAAACCCCTTCTGGAATATAGTGTTCCTTGAATGCCTGCTTGAATTCGGCCCATGTGACAAGATGTCCTGCAGGCTGAACAGCTGCAAAATTTGCCCACCTTGTGCTGGCAGGACCCCTCAATTGTTGGGCAGCAAATAGGGGCTTCTGGGTCTCGGTACATCAAATGAATCCAAATTTTTACTCCATGACCCGAATCCATTCATCCGCTTCTAAAGGTTCTTCAGCTTTAAGAAAAAGCGGTGGACGAGTTTCTGAAAACTCCAAGTATGTGGTGTCTTGGGGGCCTTGTGGTTGACCTCTGCCTGCCTGCTGATGAAACTGATTCCCAGCCATTTCACACAGGAAATAGGTGTTATCAGCAGTGGCATTAACTAAGGCAGCGATAGCCTTAGCTAATGTGGGAGGTACATGCGGCGGGTTCGGAGTTTCCTCCCCACCACGGGAAATTCCCGCACCATCTTGAGCACAAGTTCTTGATGGCATCTGAGGAAGAAAAACATACTTGATTATTACATGCCACAAGTACACCACCTTTATTACATTATGCCAGACTTGTACTCATTATACATACGCACTGGTACAACTCAACTTTCCTTATTTATTTTACATAAGGATACCACCTACTACTACACTACTCTACTTATCTTCATCCTTCGCTGCTCTCGCTCCACTGTCAACTTCGGAAGAACGTTCATCTGCAAGGTTCATGGAAGGAGGGGCTCCAAAAAGATCCAACTCCCCATAAGGTCCTCCACCAGCTGCTCCAGATGTTTTGGCTCCCATTGCTGCAACCTCTGGTAGCACGTTCGGGTGTAGCTGGTCGTATAGCACATGCACTTCCTCATGCAGAGTGTTATTGTACACTTGCAGATTCTACAGGGCTACTCTTAGCTCCACCACCCGGGCTCGGGCATTCGCCTCGCAATCCTAGGCTATAGAGCGCGAATTTACAACCCAGTCTATAGCACTGTCTCGTTCCACGATCTCCCACTACAAGCGATCAACCTCCGCCGATAGCTCAGCAATACGGCGGCTATCTCGTGCACGCTCCCTGTTCCCATGGTGCAGTTATGACATGAGTCGTTCAATTATGACTTCCAGATCCCTTATGGCATCGTTACTTCTGCTACTGCTCCCCTCATGTCTAGGAGCCAACTGGTGCCGGGGCACGCCTCGAGGTCTGGTTGCCTTCTGTTGGGTAGTCTTGATACGTGCCATACCTCCATAAGAGGGGAAGATTTATTTAGTATGGTTTAAACATGATGCATGCATGACCTATGATTATAGAATCAACCTTTTGTTGATCCCATACCTCCGATGTATAGACTGTTATTTGGCACTCTATTACCCGACTTCAAAAGATAAGTTGCTACAAAAAAGTGGCAAGATAAGAATGAAAGAATGTTACAAGGTAAGTATTTTAAAACCTTTTGAAGCACTAAGTAATGTCCGAAGAGACGGGCTTCGCTCCAATACTAGCTGTCATGGAACCTCCCAAGGTATTAGGCCCACCTACAGATGTCCTCGTCCTAAGGACCACAGACAGTCATGCAGGTGTGCATAATGACTCAGCAAGTTCAGTTATCTGTATCTCCATCTCATCGCCCAAGAGCGCTTAACCCATCACGTAGACATTACACATCATTGGAGTAGAGAGTAAGCGGAAAGGATTACAATAACATAATTTACATTCATACAAAAATATAGAAAGAGTAGTTATTACATATCCAGGTACTTGAGTGTGTAACTTATTATTACATCACCGGGAGGCAAAACACCCTCCCCAAACAAGTTTTAGTGTTCATCCTCCTGCTTGGGAACCACCTTGGAACAGAAACAGCAGAACTCAGCCGGTTCATCACCTACAATAACATGTGTTTGAAAACCCTGAGTACGGAGTGTACTTTCGCAAGTCTTACCTGTCAAAGGAAAAAGACTCTCAAGGATATGCTGGCTTTTGGGAATCAAGGTAAAGCTTATCAAGATTCAAAGACTCTTTTTGCATAAAAGCTTACTATGAGTGGATCCTTAAGAATTCATTTTATTTGTCAGGTTAAGTAATTACCTGCATCTAGATTCCTTTCTATTCTTAGATCAAGCACTTGGCCTATACTAGTTGTCTTTTATCATCCCTTCAGTTCACTTGATTTCTACGTGTAGGTCAGTGACCAAGTCTTCATGTCCGAGAAGTAACGGTGATCTGAATTGATTAATACCTAGCTGGGGATCTCCAACCACACGACATATATAGCACTTAACCCTTGCATATGTCAACTCACCACCAGGTTTCTCAAGACCGGAATGGGTTCCCTTCAACCGATAGCACAGATACTCCACCGTTCAGCCTCTTGCCACGGAGGGTAAATGCTACTCTTACCATCTCTCCACTCCCATTGCGTGGTGGCCTTTCTGGTATTGGTCCGACCGAGTCAAAGTTGGTATTAAATACAATGTGATTAAATACTATGTGATTTTAGAAGTCTAGCAAAATTGGTCTCATGAATTTACAAATTTTCTACTATTTTCTAGAAATTTCATAAGCTGACAGTAAAAAGAAAAGGAAAAATGATGAATAGTATTGGGCCAAATCTGGCCCAAATCAGCACGCGAACGGAGAAACGCAGGCGCGCCCGTGCCCACGCTGGCAAATTTGCGCAAAGCCTCTGGCCATTTAAATAACTGGTAAAGAGTCCCTAAGTACTATTCACGTGTCTCTCTGACCATTGCACTTAAGCCCCTCTATTTTTGATTTTCACTACACAGGTCCCCGACCTGCGCAGGTCGAACACCTGGCCGTAATCGAGCACACCTGCCCACAGCGACTCGTTTTGGTGGTGTCGAGCGTACGGGCTCCATCACTGGTGCTATCCGAACACCCCTCTATGCTTAATTTGACTAGAAAGGCAGTAACTACTAGCTGACCGTGACAATGGTGGAACCGGATCGTTGACATGCCGGTACCGGCTTACCCGAACCGGTCTAGTTCAATCCAAGGACGCGGAAAGGCTAAGTGGCTCACTAGGGTCATGGTGCTTGCGCAAACTCAGACGGAGACCACCTGGAATGGCCGGTCGACGTGAGCTATGTCCGCGGTAGTGTTCGCGGACAATACCACAACGTTCCCAAAGCTATAGCGCGGTAGCGTTCAATCGGCCGAGACCGAGAGCTTTACTAGCGTAAGAGGGTATAGAAACACGGACTAGAGGGACGTGAATGGAACTGTGGATGGCTGGGCATGGCGAGACGTCACACGGCGGCGCGAGTGACCGATTTGGGGGAAATCCAATTCCTCGGGCTACGGTGGAGGGATTGAGGGGATGATTGGTGCACTGGGTGCGTAACAAGAAGGCGGAGCAGGGAGGGCCTTGAATTTATAGTTGCTACGCGAGTGCTTCGCGAATTTGGGATGAGATGATCTTGCGGTCGGTAAGAAGGTGAGTCACCGGAGTGCAACTGCTGTGGCGCTCGGTGAGGTAAGGACCCTAGTGGAAAATGGGCTGTCCACTGTGACCTATTGCAATGTGGTAACGCCCCCAAGCACGTGGCATCATCGTGGCGAGCGGCGGACGCCGATGATGTCATTCCGGTCGGTCGTGAAGCAAGTGGGTACGGTGGCCAGCTCACAATCTCATCCGCGGTCACAATATTTTCACTTGCCCGGTAATATCCACGACGAGTCGTGCATGAATCTTCACGGCGAGCTCGAACCACCGCGCCCAATCACCGGCGGCGAGGTGCACTGCACCAAGGATCTTCTTCAGTTCACTGTACCATGGCGATGTTCATTGAGTGCGCCTGACAGAGCAAGTTGAGGAGCTTCGTTCTCAAATTTTTATGTGACAACATGTTTATCCGACTACATCAAAGTTGTTGCCCATCATACCAACTTCAACTTTGTTATCGGGTTCTTGATCGAATACTCACTGGATCATGCAAAATTCGACCGCAAAGTTCATTAGAGTTCACTGACAGTCGAGTATCAATGCCCGACCCGACTGATAGTCCAACTTTCAGGTCAATTTTGATCCAATTTCTATACAGTTCTAGAGCTCAATCCTTTAATGAAACTTGGACTACTATAGTAGCCCTACAAATTTGTTGTACTGACCCATGGAAAAATACCCATAGATCAAGAGATACAGGGACCAAAGTCAACATAATATCACTATTTTTTAGAGTTAAGCCATATTGGCTTTGGAACTTTTTGCAATTTACTCCAATTTGTTCCACAAAACTTTGAAATCTCCTAATGTAAAAGTTGCTTAATTTTTGTTACTCTACAACTTTGATATATGCAGTTTAGTCCGAAAGTGCATAGAAATTGGAGTCACCTTATAGAGCACTAATTAGGGTTTCTAGGGTCTCTATTAGGGTTTTAAGTGTTCTAGGGTTTAAGTGGCACTCAAACATTCTAAGTTTTGTATTTCTGGAACATCTCCACTAAACTTTGAGATCATACTCAAATTATCATCTCACACACCCACATGCTTCTAGTCCTTGGGTAAGTACCTTATCCTAGGGTTAAAGATCAATTCAACTCATCACATCACAACTTGTTTTGAAATTTTTACCTAGTGGATGCATTCTAGGTGTAAAATACATAATGAAATGCTAATGCATATGATGTCATGCCAAAGTTTTAGTTCTTGTAACACTAGGGGTGTTACACAGAGTCACCCACAGGGATATCAGCAGCAGACCCAGCGCCCGCATCAGCAGAAGTTCCAAAGGCAGTACCCTCAACATCAGCAACAGTATTGCCAGAACAGCCAGCTAGGAGGAAGTCAGTTCCAGAGGCAAAATAATCAGGCACCTCGTCTTCCTGCCCTAGCAACCAACCAGAGCAGTCAAGCAGCCCCAGTGCAAGGAGGCAAAGGATGCTTCCATTATGGAGAGTAGGGTCATTAAGCGATGCATTGTCCAAAGAAGGTAGCTCAACAGAAACCGGCCCCAATGCCCCAACAAGGCAGAATGTACCTCAGCAAGAAGCAGACAATTGTGTGCAGACGCGCTATAACCATGGGAGGCTAAACCATCTTGATGCCAAAGCAGTCCAGGAAACACCAGGCATGATAGTAGGTACATTCTCAGTCGCATCCCACCTTGCATAAGTGTTATTTGATACTGGAGCAACACATTCATTTATTACCGCATCATGGGTAGAAGTGCATAATCTTCCAATAACCACCATGACAACACCAATTCAAATTGACTCAGCCGGTGGAAAAGTCCGAGTCGATAGTGTATGCTTGAATGTAAGTGTGGAAATAAGGGGGATAGAGTTCCCCCGCTATTCTGATAGTGATGGGTACTCAGGGAATAGATGTTATCCTACAGATAAATTGGCTAGAAGTACCAATCAGTTATCAGCTATGATAAGAGGATGGTGAAGTTGGTGTCCTCACTAGGAGAAGAAGTGGTGACCGAGCTAGTCTCACCCGAGCCAAAGAAAGAAGGTTGTCACTAGATGGCTATTGATAGCAAAGAGGCCGATCCACTCGAGGCTATCAAGGTTGTGTCAGAAATACCGGATGTGTTCCCTAAAGATTTACCAGGTATGCCACCTGAGTAGAAAGTTGAGTTTGCCATAGAACTTATTCCTGGCACTGCCCCCATTTCCAAAAGAGCCTACAGGGTATCTGGACCAGAATTGGTTGAGCTCAAGAAGCAGATAGATGAGATGTCAGAGAAAGGTTACATCAGACCAAGTACCTCACCTTGGGCCGCTCCTGTCCTGTTCGTGGAAAAGAAAGATGGCACCAGGAAGATGTGCATTGATTACCGAGCTCTGAATGAAGTCACAATCAAGAACAAGTACCCTCTGCACATAATAGAAGATCTGTTCGACTAGCTGAGGGGAGCCAGCATGTTCTCAAAGATAGATCTGAGGTTAGGTTATCATTAGCTCAAGATCCGACCTTCGGACATCTAGAAGACGACATTTATTACCAAGTATGGGTTGTATGAGTACACAATTATGTCTTTTGGCCTAACGAATGCGCTAGCCTTCTTCATGATTTAATGAATAGCGTGTTCATGGATATCTAGACAAGTTTGTGGTGTTCATTGATGACATTCTCATATATTCTCAAAGTGAGGAAAAGCATGTGGATCATTTGAAGATGGTATTGCAGAGGTTGCGGGAGCACCAGCTGTATGAAAAGTTGAGCAAATGCGAGTTCTAGATTGATGAAGTTCTGTTCTTGGGTCACATTACAAACAGAGATGGATTGGCTATGGATCCGAAGAAAGTGGCAGACATTCTAAACTGGAAAGCTTCAACAGATGTTCGAGGAATCAAGAGCTTCATTAGAATGGTCGAATACTATCGACGATTCATTAAAGGGTTTTCAAAGATTGTGAGACCTATGATAGCTTTGCTAGCAAATAAATTTGAGTTCAAGTGGACCCATAAGTGCCAAGAGGCCTTTGAAGCACTAAAAGAGAAGTTGACTACAACGTCTGTCTTAATTCTGCCTGATGTGCATAAGCCATTTTCGGTGTATTGCGATGCTTCCTACATCGGCTTGGGATGTGTATTGATGCAAGAGGGAAGAGTTGTGGCACACTCGTCCCGCCAGCTAAAGGTTCATGAGGAGAATTACCCAATCCATGACCTGGAGTTAGCAGCAGTGGTTCATGCACTGAAGACTTGGAGGCACTATCTGTATGGGCATAAGTGCGATGTATATACAGACCACAAGAGTCTAAAGTACATATTTACCCAGTTGGAGTTGAATATGAGGCAGAGAAGATGGTTAGAGCTGATCAGAGACTATGAATTGGAATTCACTGCCATTCAGGCAAAGCTTTCGTGGTGGCAGATGCTTTAAGCAGAAAAAGTCAAGTCAACATAATGGTCGTTGACCTGATGCCTTATGAGTTGGCCAAAGAATTTGACAGACTTAGCCTCAGATTTTTGAACAACACGAAAGGAGTAACAGTGGAATTAGAACCCACCTTAGAGCGGAAAATCAAAGAAGCACAAAAGAACGATGAAAAGATCAATGAAATCCGACAGCTGATTCTAGAAGGAAGAGGCAAAGATTTTCGGGAAGATGTAGAAGGTGTGGTAGGTTCAAAGACCGCTTGTGTGTTCCCAATGTCTAATCCATTCGAGAATTGATTCTCAAGGAAGCTCATGAGATGGCCTATTCCATACATCCTTGAAGTGAGAAGATGTATTAGGACCTTAAGAAGAAATTATGGTGGTACAGAATGAAAAGGGATATCGTAGAGCATGTGGCTATATGTGACAGTTGTTAGAGAATCAAGGCAGAGCATCAGAGGCCAGTTGGTTTGTTGCAGCCGTTGCAAATTTCTCAATGGAAATGGAATGAGATCGGAATGGACTTCATAGTCGGATTGTCTCGCACTCGAGTCGGCTATGATTCCATTTGGGTAATAGTGGACCGCTTGACCAAGTTAGCCCACTTCATACCAGTCAAGACTAGCTACAACAGTGCAGTATTGGTAGAGCTATGCATGTCCCAGATCGTTTGTCTCCATGGTGTGCCAAAGAAGATAGTGTCAGACCGAGGAACGCAGTTCACCTCTCATTTCTGGCCGCAGCTGCATGAAGCTTTGTGTACACATTTAAATTTCAGTTTAGCTTATCACCCGCGGACAGACGGTCAGACTGAAAGAACTAATCAAGTCCTAGAAGATATGTTGAGGGCTTGTGCGTTGCAAGATAAGTAAGGATGGGACAAGAGACTACCTTATGGAGATGTTGGGGGCCTTCCTCTTCCAAAGGTCCTCAAAAACATGATTAACCGTTTGTTTTCAGCATGATATAGATTATTATAGGGAACTTCGGCTTTAGGATGGAAGTTTTTCCCCATAATAAAGGCATACGAGGTGAAGATATGATCCGAAGATGATAAGAATGAACGCCGAAGCTATAGACAAAGAGTAATAGCTTCAGCTTATAATGGTGATGAAGACTGAACATGATGCTGGCCGGAAGGGAAAAAGACTAGCTAGTCCTTAATGATTTATGTTATGGTCATAAGTGTAACACCCTGAATTTGGGGGTATAAAATTTCTTTCTTATGATCATCCAAATTCAGGTGTTACTCTTCTCTATCTCACTCTAGCTTCACTCTCTCTCTAGTTTTCTCCCTCTCTTTTTCTTTTAATTAGAGTTAGTGGTATTAGTGAAGGATTATTTATTTTATTTTTCCCAAAACCTATGGAATGTTGCATCATATTGAGTCTAAGTATTCTTTGAATTGTTGCATATTTTTGATTTGGTTTGAATTTGAAACTTGATTTGAATTGAAAACCCTAGAGAAAATAAATAGAAAAGCAATTAGAAAATCCCAGGAAAAAGGAAAACCAATTTCAGCCCAAGTCGGCCCAATTAGCCCACCCCCCCCCCCCCCCCCCCCCCCGCGCGCCCGCGTCTGCGCGCCCCCTGTGCCTGACAAGCGGGCCCCGCCTGTCTGCACCAACCAGCGCGCCCTCTCTTCTCCCGTGGGCCAAGCTTGTCGGCGCCGTCCTCTCGCACGCGCGTCCGCTTCTCTCTCTGCCCCACCGTCCCCACCTGTCAGCTCGTCCTCAACCTCCCGCCCATGATCTCCCCGCCGTGGACGCGGCCACGACCGCGCGTTCTCCGGCCACGTTCGTGCCCCCGCGCCCCTTTTGAGCCTCGTGCCCTGCTCGCCCACCTCTCCTCTCTCATTTGTGCCCTCTGCCCAACCCTCTCGCCCTCTCTCTCGCTCTGCCCACGCGTGCAAGGAGCTCCGCCACCGCCCGCCATCGACCGCTGCCTGTTCTGTGGCCGCCGTCGCGCCCGTGCCCCGTCCAGTGCCACGGTGAGCTTCGCATTACTGTCAGTTGCTCGGGACACCCTTCGGCTACCGTCGCCCCATCGAGCCCTTGCGCCTCCGACGTTGCTTCGTGACGCCAGCGCTTCTGCTCGAGGTGAGCAACCTGCCCGTGCCCTTAATTTGGTCATTGTTGTCCTATTTAGCGCGCGATTGTTCACCGGAGTTGCCCCGCGCCGCCGTTAGCCCGCCTCGTCGTGTGTCGCGCCCTCTGGTGCTCCCGTACCGGCGTGAGGCCCATGTTTGAACCCGCCAGATCGCCCTGATTGCGCCCAGGCCAGTCCCCAAGCCCCGGGAGCCCCGCCGTGGCCAGACCCCTCATCTCCGGCGAGTTCTCGCCGCGGGACCGAGCGGCGCCACCGCGCCCACGCCTGCCCCTGGCTATTAGATCCCGGCCGTTCGTCCGAGATCGGACAGTTTAGAGCTAACCCGAGCGGATCTAATCCCAGCCCTCCGATCTAGATCTGACCGCCCCTCTCTCCCCCTCACTCACGCCTCTACCTCTGGGCCTAGCTAGTCAGCCCGCCCTGACCCGCTGATGCCCTGGCCCCGCTTGTCAGCCACGTCCGCGCGCCCGCGCCCGCCCTTGTGATCTAATCTGGGTCACTGATCTCTGATCTGATGGCTGAGATTACC
The DNA here is from genome assembly GCF_902167145.1 of Zea mays. NCBI lineage: Eukaryota > Viridiplantae > Streptophyta > Magnoliopsida > Poales > Poaceae > Zea > Zea mays. The sequence goes on along the minus strand of NC_050100.1, from coordinate 130,697,682 downwards.
CCGTACCCCTTCGCGTGTTAGTTTTGCTTAAGAGCCCCCCTCGTTTTAGGAAATCAACCCGCCGTCCTCTATTTTAGTGCATAGGTCCCTGGTTTCTTTAGAATACCCCCTGGACTTTTATTTAATCACAGATTTAGCCCTAATTTCATATTTCAAACTTCAAAACTTGTTTATTTCATATCTTTTCCATATGAACTCCACATTTATTGGTTCAAATTGCAAAATTTTCACAAGATTATTCTCTGTTCAAATAAAATATGACCAACTGTAATCTGCATACTTTAATTTTACACATAGAATATAGGATTAATGTTTACGTTAGTTTATTTATTTAATAAAATAAATAAAATGAAAGCCCTAGGAGTTAAAATATATTTAATCTTGTGAGATTAGTGACATGCATTACATGAATTCATTTTTGGTTTAACCGTTAGGTCTTAATGACATAAATAGAATTAGGTATGTAATTAAGGATAACACTTAAAGGATAATCAAATTCCTAAATGAGAGTAGTTCATCTTATAATTTAATCTTTTCTTTGTTTAATTACTACTTAACCTTTTTGAGCTATGTTCCAACACTTAGAGAGTAATTAATCCCCAATTAGGATTAGTCCATTCTATAATTTGATCTCATTCCCCTGTACTTAATACTATGCCTTTTTTAGTTGTGTGCCAACGTTTGTACATGTTTGATGTGATGTTCATTTTTACCTTCCAAATGTATTGAATGTATGCTCGCTTTATTTAGACAACGAGCAGCTCGTGGTTCCTGAGTGTGTTCCCGAAGATCCCTCTGAGCAAAAACCTGGTGAAGGCAAGTGTCCTCAGACCTATCATGTCCTACTTTACTTTATAATTCACTGTCTCGCATTACATTATTGAAACTTAAGGATTGACTAGTCTGTATTTACCTTACCCTTGTTTACCTTTTTGGGTTAATCATGGTTAGCTTATGCTATTGCTTTAACTTAATCAATGAACATGATGTGATCTTTTATGATACGATGATGTTATCCCGATGAGGTTCTTGTGATTACTTTAGGGGGCTCAGGCTGTTTCCTGAGTACCTCTCCGTAAGGATCTGTTTGGGGAGTGACAACCCAGGATAACAGTGCAACCATGAGGGTGGAACGGGACGCCCTTAGCTGATTAATTAGAGTAACCAGAGGAGTAGTTGGCTTCGCCGTAGGGTCGTCAATGGGGTCCGGGCATAGTACTTGCTCTGCCGAGGCTGGTTGCAGAGGTTCTTTGATTTGGTTTTGTTAGTCACCCTTCCTCTGGGGAGATGTACTGTGTTTATCAAACTAGAGAAACCTAACGGGCGGCTATGACCTCAGGGAAATCTTTGTAAATGCTACGTAGTGAGACCCTGCTAGGTCACCTTGGTAGTGATCAATGGGGATGCTAGAACCCCGGGCTGAATGGGAATCACGGCTTATGGATAAAGTGTGCAACCTCTGCAGAGTGTTAGAAACTGGTATATCAGTCGTGCTCATGGTTAAGAGCAGCCTTGGGATCCTCTTCGATTAGAAGAACTTTGGTTACTTTTATGATGATGATTAATAATGGTGATTATACTTCTGATCTCTGGTATTTCCTCTTGGAGGGAGTGCCTCTGGATAATAATTGGGTTATTACTAAAATCTGGCTATACTTATAATAATATAACTTGACCAACTAAAAGCAACTGCTTAACCTTAACTCCACATACAGCTAGTCCACTTTAGCCAAACGGGACATTTGATGAGTACGTTGAAATGTACTCACCCTTGCTTTACAAACCACCCCACCCCAGGTTGTCCCCACTGTACTCAGTGCTCAGGAGGTGAAGCTGGCAACATGGAGGACTTTGAGGAGTTCCAGGACTCCGACGAGTTCTAGTTTACTTTAGTGGCAAACCCCCAGTCAGCTGCCTGTGTAGGCTTATCATCTACGTTTCATTACTCCGCACTTTGATTTAATGTTACACACTATGGCTATGTATTAGACTCTTTGGATGTCTCAGACATCTTGATGTAACTAAGTACCTTTCCGCTATTTAATTCAAGCATTGTGTGATGATGTCCAATTATGTAATCGCTGTGTACATGAGTTCTGATCCTGGCACGTACATGGTTCGCATTCGGTTTACCTTCCAAAACCGGGTGTGACATAAGTGGTATCAAAGCCTTGCTGACTATAGGATCGCTAACCTAGACTAGAATGGTCGCCCTAAGGACTATAGACCCCTTGACTTTAGTGTCCTTTCAAAAGTTGGTCATCTTGACCAACTCTATGTTATTTACTTATCTCAAAAGTTTTGTCTCACTTTTCTTCATGTTTACTTTCTGGTCTCATAGTTCTACTCTTACTCTTGTGCTTACGATGTCTTTTGTTGATGGCTCGTATCAAGTGCACTACACATAAGTCTGTGATCCCCTTTTTGCCTTCTCGACTAGCGGAGCATCCCCTGCGTCGCACGATGTCAGGTCAGTCCAGTCACCTGGAGAGACACCTGTTGTCCCTGATGGTCCGAATCCCATTGCAACAGGGTCGGCAGGCACGTCCGGGTGCAGTGACGAATACAGTACATGCACTTCCTCATGTAGAGTATTGCAGTACACCTGCAAGTTGTCAAGGGCTGCACTAAGCTCGGTCACACGAGCACGAGCTTTGGCTTCACGGTCCCAAGCTATTGAACGTGAGTTGACGGCCCAGTCAACCGCCAGATCTCGTTTAGAAAGCTCGTCTTGCAAGCGTCTGACGTCAGCTGCCAACTCATTTATACGCTGACCATCTTCTGCCCACATCCTGTTTCGGTGACATAACTCCGTCCGAAGTTGTTCTACTTGGGCTTCTAAATCTCCGATTGGATCGTTGTTGCCGCTGCTGCTCCCTTCATGTCTTGGAGCCAACTGATTATGAGGCACACCAATAGGTCTAGTGGACTTGCGCGCGGTTTTCCTCGTACGCGACATATCTCCATAAGGGGGAAAATTTATTAGCATAATTTTTAACCATGATGCATGCATAATTACGGAATCAACCTTCGTTGATCCCCAACCTCCTATATATTGCACTCCATTACCTAGTCTTACAAGAAGAGTATTTCCAGAAAGTGGCAAGGTAAGGATGAAAGAAATTTTCTTGGATAAGTATTGAAAATTCTGTTTGAAATGCTTCATAATATCTGAAGAGATGGGTTTCGCTCCGATACCAGATGTGACGAAACCTCCCAAGTCATTAGGCCCACCTACAGTTGTCCTTGTCCAACGGACCTTGGACAACCCTGTAGATGCACATAACCACTCAACAAGTTTGGTATCTGTATCCTTTTCCTTTCCCAAGAGTGTTTCACCCGTCACGCAGATATTACAACACATCGGAGGAGCGAATAGACGGAAGCGAATTACAATAACTTAATTTACATTCAAAATATAGACAGAGTGTTATAGTTATTACAACCCAGGGTATAAGAGTGCATAAGTATTATTATTACAAACTTGGGAGGCAAAAACCCCTCCCGCATAAAAGTATATTGTTTTCAAAAGGGAGGCCAACATCCCTCCCACAACCATGTCACTGTTGAGGTTCATCCTTTGGCACCACGTCCTTGGGCACCACCTTAGTGCAAAAACAGCAAAAGTCTATTGTTTCCTCACCTACAACAACATGGGTTCGAAAACCCTGAGTACGAAGTGTACTTTCGCAAGTCTTACCCGTCAAAATAAAAGACTCTCAAGGATATGTTGGCTTAAGGGAGTCAAGGTAAGGCTTAATCAAGAATCAAGACTCTGTTTGCAAAAATGCTTACTAATACTGGATCCTTAAAAAATCCAGTTTTATTAGCAAGTTAAGTCATTACCTATCACTAGAGTTCTTTCTACCCTAGTTCAAGCACTTGGCCTATACTAGCCATTCTTTTATCAACCCCTTCTTGTTTACTGGAATGCTACGTGTAGGGCAGTGACCAAGTCTTCATGTCCGAGAAGTAACGGCAATCTGAATCGATTAATACCCAGCTGGGGATCTCCAATCACACGACATAAGTAGCACTTAACCCTTGCATATGTTAACTCGCCACTGGGGTTCTTAAGACCAGACCGGGTTCACACCAACCGAGAGCACAGATACACCACCTTCCAGCCTCTTACCACGAAGGGTACACACTACTCTTGCCATCTCTCCACTCCCATTGCGTGTTGGCCGTTCTAATATTAGTCTGCCTGAGGCAAAGCTTACCCATGCTGAGGCATGTGACCAGTTAAAAGGTCCTCAATCATCAAGCCTACATCGACACGGTCCTTAATCGACTCAGACAGAGACACTACACCGAGACTCTCTTCTCGTGCAAGTCACTCGCCCGGTCTCAGCTTTATCATTTAAAAACCCCAAAGCCTGGTACCTGTCAGAGGTACATCTTTTCCAATGTTGAAGCATCATCTTTTGTTAAAAACAAAACATTTGTTTTTCTAAAGCAGGACTAAGCATCAGAAAAAACTTTTGAATAAAATAGGTAATCAAGGAATGGTAAACAGTTCCAACGAAGGAAATGCATCAACTGGTTTCACACACAACTCCTATCACCTAATGCATCATTCAAGTGATAAAGAGTTTAAAACATCAAGGAGGTGGCAAATGCACCGGGGCTTGCCTTGTGTTGTAGGAGAGTCGGGCTCTGTTCCACAAATATCAAAATAGAAACAGTTCCCGGCAGGTGGATTTTCTGTCGATGGAGTAGTCTCTTCCTCTTCAACAGTTATTTCTGCTTCGTTCTCTATACATAGCCATATATAACCATGAATGCTCATGTAATGCTTATGAAAATGCAATAATAGAAAAGATGTATCAAGTTGTATCTTTAATACAACTTTCTTTCAAGGTGCACTAGGGTAACTATGGTTTTTCTAGGTCAGTACCTTAGTGGTTAGACATTTTTACCCTAAGGAGCTAGGGTTTTGGGTTTAGGAATCAAACAATGTTCAAAGAATATCAAACTTTACCCATGGGTTCTAAGTACCAAAATAAGTTCACCCAAAAAGTTTTATGATTTTTGGGGCTATTAAAAATTCCTAAAATTCTAGAGGTATAGGTTTAAGCTCTTTTAAATACTGATTAATTCCTTGTTTGGACTAAAAATCCTAGAACTATTTTTATTAAATACTAGAGAAATCTAGGAGTCCAACAAAATTAGTTTCATATGTTTATCGTTTTTCTATAATTTTCTATGGATTTTCTAAGTCTGGCAGAAAAAGAAAAAGGTGAATAGTAACGGCTGAAACCAGCCCAAGCCAGCCCATGACAGGCAGAACGCGCGCGCCCGCGGTGTTCATTTTGCACAGAGATCCCTGGTCATTTGAAAAACTGTTTAATAGTCCCGCACACTATTTCTATGTGTCACTGACAATTGCGCTGAGGCCCTTCACTTTCTAATTATTCACAACCCTCGATCCCCGACCGTGGACGGCGGAGCAGCGGCTCCAGCGAGCCAAGACCGGCCAAAAAAACGCAATGACTAGGGTTCCGGTGTGGCTGACACCCAATTCTACCCCTAATGACCCTTTCCCCTCAATCAATTGCAAGATTCTAGCTCCTAATCACTCTGTCCACGGTGACAGCGCGATCAACGGACAAACCGAGGTGTTCCCGGTGATCTAGCGCGGTCTAGTTCAATTGGCCAGATCGAGAAGCATCAAGAGCATACGAGAGTGCTAAAACAAGAGCTAGGAGGTCGTGATCGGACCTGTGAAGAGCTGACCGCGGCGAGCTCACACAGTACGGTGTTCTTGATAGATTTGGGGGAAATCCCAAATTAGAGCTCTCTGGTGGATAATGCGAGAAACGAGTGGGTGCGCTGTATGCTTGACTACCTAGCGAAGTTGATGGCACGCTCAATTTATAGGACCCGAGGGCGGTGGCTCTTGAATTTGGCATGGCGCGCTGGCGGCCGGAGAGGAAGAAATTTGCTGGCGCAAGGATGCATGGCCTCCACCGTGGAAATCACTGGTTGAGGAGCTACGGCTGTTACCAGTAAGCTACTACGACTAGCAGCGATGTGGTAAAAGGGTCACGGCGTGGCGCGACCGAGGAAAATGGCGGTGGCTGCGGTAATGGTCGTGCGGCCATGTCGTCGGCAAGTGAATGGGTGACAGAGCGGCTACAGGGTTCTGAGTTCATCCAGGGCGAAGATTTTTCCATGGTCGATCGTAATCCATGCCGTAGAGGGCACGAATCACGGCGCCGGAGCGAATCCGGGCGCGCAGGTCACCGACGGCGAGGGGGATGAATCTGTGATCTTTGTCACGTACTGTACCATCAGGTTCTTATTCAGTCATCCTGATAGAGCCATTTCCAGGGCAATTTACTTCAAAATTCATGTAGTGACTTGACCATCTCTCTGTATCAAAGTCATAGCCCTATAAACCAGATACAAATCGGCTATAGAGACCTGGCTCATTAACCTACTCCTTTGAGCTTGAATCGAGTCCAAAGTTGAGCAGATTTCACTGTTAGTGAAAATTCAGACTATAGGGTGACTGACAGCAGTACTTTGAGTCCATTTAACTTCAAATTTTGTACAACACTTATGTCTGATGACTTAACCAAAGTTATACTCCTTTAGTAGCCCTATAATCTTGATGTGTTGACCTAGGGCAAATTCTTTATGAATTGGGAGATATAAAGCTCCAAAGTTGACCCATTTCAACTGAATTCAGACTTAGACATATGGATGTATGGGATGTCTGTTGGGGGTCTGCTTCGTCGCCGAAGGTCCTGTAAGAAGAAACACCTTCGAAGGATCAGCAAAGAAGTAACGCCAAAGCTACCTTCCAGGCATAACGGCACGCCTTGAGACGAAGGGTTGCACCGACTTAAAGATGAAAAGACAGATCGGCCCATGATAATTTGTGCCATGGTTATAATTAGTTGTAAAGGACATAAATGTAATTTTGATCGGGCTGCGCCTCGTGTCTATAAATAGATGAACATTTCTCCCATACTGTTCACGTTGTCCGGTACTCGCTCGTGCATCACGCTTGTACTTTTGCCTTCTGTCAAGCCGAAGGTACAAATGTAATTCAATATTATTCTTATTCGTTCATGATAATATAAAAAAGAGATGTGAATAATGTCATATAATTATTCATGTTATTTTCTCATGTTCCATATGCTTTGTCTCTCATCAATATATGCTGTACTTATGAAGGTATGTCCTTCATAACCTTCGTTCGAAGATTGTTATATCCTAAGGGAAATAATACTTCGAAGGACGAAGGACATTAACCATTAACCTCTTTTTGTGTTGCCTTGTTCTTAATTCATAGCATTTAAGAACAAGTCCCCAACATTGGCGCCTACCTCCAGTGAACTCACTTCCACTTTTGAGCTGATGGCTTCGTTCAACAACCATGTCAAAGCACCTTCGGCTATGAAGCTGGTGCTCCTGATAACAAGCGGTTCAAGTTCAGAGCCGGCTAACAAGAAGCAGAAGAAGGAGGCACAGAGAAGGGTACAACATGTTGGGTGCAGGGACCCTTCATCAAGTCAAAATGGTCCCACATCCCAATCACCTTCTCCCAGGAAGACCTTCAGCTCAAAGATTACCCTCACAATGATGCTATGGTCATATCTTGTGTTATCAAGCGATTTCTGGTCCATAATGTTCTGGTTGATACAGGCAGTGCAGCTGATATCATATTTGCTAAAGCCTTCAGATAGATGCAAGAGCCAGAAGATAAGATTCATGATGCTACACACCCTCTTTGTGGCTACGGAGGAAGGAAGATTGTAGCGCTCGGCAAAATCACAATGCCAGTGACCTTCGACTTTGTTCATAACACAAGGACTGAACAGATTGTTTTTGACATTATTGACATGGAGTACCCCTATAATGCAATCATTGGTCGAGGGAGACTTAATGCTTTTGAAGCAATACTTCATACAACATATTTATGCATGAAGATACCTTCAGAACAAGGGCCCATTGTTGTTCATGGAAGTCAAGAAGCTGCCAGAAAGGCCGAAGGAAACTGGACAGATTCAAAGGCAATCCATAATATAGATGGAGCCGAAGCCTGTGAGTAGTACAAATAGAAAAGAGAGAAGGCTGCTTCGGCGGATCAACCGAAGCCTATGCTCCTATGTGAAGATATAGCAGAGCAAAGAGTATTGCTGGGGTCTCAGCTATCTGAAGAGCAAGAGAAGACTTTGCTAAGATTCTTATTCAACAACAAAGATGTCTTTGCTTGGTCAGCTAATGATCTATGTGGTGTCAACAAGATGTCATTGAACATTCACTCAATGTGGATCCATCCTTCAGGCCAAGAAAACAAAGGCTTCGAAAAATGTGTGACGACACAGCTGAAGGTGCTCGGAACGAAGTGAAGAGACTTATTAGTGCTGGAGTTATCAGAGAGGTGAAATACCCAGAGTGGTTAACCAACACTGTTATGGTGAAGAAGGCCAACGGTAAATGGAGAATGTGCATTGATTTTATAGATCTTAACAAGGCTTGTCCAAAGGACGAGTTCCCATTGCCGAGAATATACACTCTAGTAGATGCAGTAGCTTCTTCAGAGCTCATGAGTATATTGCACTGTTACTCAGGCTACCACCAAATTTGGATGAAGAAGGAAGATGAGCCGAAGACTAGCTTCATAACCCCCAGTGGCACATATTGCTATCTTCGGATGCCTGAGGGGCTTAAAAATGCTGGAGGAAGCTTCATCAGAATGACAACCAAAGTTCTTCATTCTCAAATAGGCAGGAATGTGCTAACATATGTTGATGATATCATAGTTAAAAGCACGAAGCAAGAAAATCACATTGCTGATTTGCAAGAGACATTTGCCAATTTCAGGCAAGCTGGCTTGAAGTTAAATCCAGAAAAGTGTGTTTTTGGGGTGAAGAAGGGCAAGTTCCATGGTTGTCTATTATCAACGAAGGGAATTGAAGCCAACCCAAGAAAGATTGAAGCTATCCTTCGGATGGAGCCGCCAAGTACAAAGAAAGGGGCTCAACGGCTCGCAGGTAGATTAGCATCATTAAATAGATTCATATCCAGATCAGCATAAAGAAATCTGCCATTCTTTGAAATACTGAAGTCAGCCGAAGTTTTTCAATGGGGCCCGGCTCAACAAAAAGCCTTCGAAGAGTTGAAGCAATATTTGATTGATTTAACAACATTAACTCCACCTTCGCCAGGGGCTCCATTGCTCTTATATGTGGCAGCTTCACACTCTGCAGTGAGTGCGGCGCTTGTACATGAGAAGTTAGATGGCCAAGTCAAAAAGCAAGCTCCAGTGTACTTCGTCTCCAAAGATTTAAGTTTGTCAAAGAAAAATTATACAGAATTGGAGAAGGTGTTGTATGCTGTGTTAATGGCCTCCAGAAAGCTTCGGCATTATTTTCAAGCATATCACATAATTGTTCCTTCGTCACAGCCTCTGAAGGACATAATGAGGAACAGAGAAGCTACTGGAAGGATTGGAAAATGGGCTGCGGAGCTTAACGAATTCAGCATTGACTATGTGCACAGATCCTCAATTCAGTCCCAGGCATTAGCAGACTTCATCGCTGACTGGACGCCAGGGGCTCAGGAAGAAGAAATAAACAGAGACGCCGAAGCTTGGACAGTGTTCTACGATGGTTCTTGGAGAACCTTCGGTGCAGGAGCGGCTGCTGTTCTAGTAGCACCTTCGAAAGTCAAAACATGTTATGCAACCAAGCTTGACTTTAGTTGTACAAATAATATTGCTAAATACGAAGCACTTCTGTTGGGGCTTCGGAAGTTAAGGGCAATGAGAATAAGAAGGGCTATTCTGAAAACTGATTCTCAAGTCATTTCTGGCCATATAGACAAAAATAGCAAGGCAAGAGATCCGAAGCTTGAAAAATATCTGGATACAGTTCGAACGTTGGAGGCTACTCTTGAAGGCTTTTCTGTCAAGAATATTCCAAGAGGAGAAAATGAGCATGCAGATCTGCTAGCCAAGTCAGCGGCACAGGGGCTCCCTCTACCTTCGGAAGTATTTTTTGAAACAATAAAAGCACCTTCGGTCGAACTCATGGAGAGAGCAGTGCTTGCAATTTCCCCAGTACATAGCAAAGATTGGAGAACTGAAATCATATCTTTCCTTCAAGGTAATTGTCTTTCGGACGATGAAGCTTACAATAAGAGAATGGAAGCAAGGACAAGACCGTATGTGATAATAGAAGGGGAATTATACAAACATGGAGTATGTTCCCCACTCCTCAAGTGTTTATCAAGAGCTAAAGGTATTGAATTGATGAAGGAGATACATGCGGGTCTGTGTGGATCTCATATTGGGTCTAGGCCCTTGCTGGGAAAAGTATTCAGACAAGGATTTTACTAGCCGAAGGTAGCTTCGGATGCAGCAGAGCTAGTTCAAAAATGTGAAAATTGTCAAAAATGTGCAAGAGACCAGAAACAACCTTCGTCTCTCACCCAACTAATACAGCCTACTTGGCCATTGCAAAGATGGGGCCTGGATTTGCTAGGCCCACTTCAACCAGCTCAAGGTAATTTGAAATATGTTGTGGTGGCTGTAGAATACTTCTCCAAGTGGATTGAAGCGAAGCCTTTGGCTACAATAACTTCGGTTACAGTCCAGAAATTCTTCTGGCAAAATATTGTCAGTCGCTTTGACGTGCCGAAGGCTATAACTGTGGACAATGGAACACAACTTGATGCCGAAACGTTCAAGGGTTTCTGTGACCAAATTGGCATAAAGATTCATTTTGCATCAGTTAGGCATCTGGAGTCAAATGGGCTGGTAGAAAGAGCAAATGGCATTATAATGACGAGAATAATGAAGCTAATCTTCAATCAGCCCAGAGGAAGGTGGACAAATGAGTTGATTAAAGTGGTGTGGAGCCACAACACAACCATATCAAGATCAACAGGCTTTACACCTTTTAAATTATTATTTGGTGACGAAGCTATAACTCCAGAAGAAGCTAAAGCAGGGTCAATAAGAACAACAACTTCGATAGAAGATGAAGCTGATTACCACACAACAAAAGACACTATAGAAGGGATCAGACTTCAGACTGTGGAGAACATCAATAAATAGCAAGCTGAAACAATAAAATGGCGTGACAGAAAAGTTCGGTTGAAAAATATCAAGCCAGGGCATTTGGTGCTTTGGAGAGTGGCCAATCCGGACACAGTAGGCAAATTGCAGCTAAAGTGGGAAGGACCTTTTTTGGTGGTATATTCGTCGAGGCCCGGTTCTTACAGATTGAAGGATATGGACGGCAACGACATACCTAGATCTTGGAATGTGGATGAGCTTCGGCGATATTATGTGTAATTTGATGTAATCTTTTTTCATTTTTTTCTATGGCACCCTTTTCCTTTCTAAAGGGGGAGAAAGGTTTTTATTCGGGCCATAGCTTGTAATTTTTCCTTTCTTATTTAGCTCCACGAGAGCCAAATCCCCCCGAAAAAGAATGTAAAATGTAAAATCTAAGAATGCACCATCGAGTGCAGAGAAAAAAAGCAGGGAGATGCTTAAAAGTCGTCCCCATGGGGATGCAGAGCGCGACGAAGCTACAAAAAGTTGTTCCTAAGGGAGCGCAGAGTACGTTTTCTGCTCAAAAGTCGTTCCTAAGGGAATGCAGAGCCAAATACCGCAGAAATAGAAGGCGAAGAAGTTCAAAAGACGTTCCTAAGGGGATGTAGAACTTATACCGCTGAAATAGAAGGCGAAGAAGTTCAAAAGACGTTCCTAAGGGGATGCAGAACTTATACCACCGAAATAGAAGGTGAAGAAGCTCAAAAGACATTCCTAAGGGGATGCAGAGCTTAAGACTCCAAAGTCATTCCTAAGGGGATGCAGAGTCTCGGTGTGGCTTCATAAGCGTGTGTTTGGACATTCTTTTGCACGTTACATCACATCATTCAGTGCATTCATACACATTCATTTAGACATTCGTAGGATCATCATCATCATAACATAGAGTAAAAACAGATGCTTCGGTTCTGATGACAAGGCTTCGATGAGTATAAAAGAAGCAAAGTTATGCTTCGTTGTGTACGAAAAGAAGGGAAGGTGTTTTTCGCCTCCAGCTCAAAAAATACAAGTTTCGTCCACATCAAAGAATTCATACATGGCTGGAAAGGTAAAAATATATTACAAGGTATGGACAAATTTATAGAACAGTGTTTGATTCCTAAGTTACAATATCTTTAGCAAAGATAATTCAAAATTTCTCTAGAGCTTTTTGCAGCAGCTTCATCAGTATCCATCAAGCTTCGGATCATTGGTCTTCAGCTTCGTCATCTTAATTGTACATAACAAAGAGGTATGAGGTAAATAGAAATCTCAGGAGAAGGTAAGCAACAGGTACAAGTTTAATACCGGCTTGAGATGACTTCAAGCTTCGTCACCAGCTAAATTCCGTCCACCCTTCGTCCAAATTTAAGTTATGAATCTATTTCCAATGCTTCGGGCTAGACTGGGAAAGTCAGTTAAATCTGCTGGTGTTAGGCTGAAGTTTGGCCTGTCTACGATCTTCCCATGCGTGCAACCAGTCTTCATGAAAGAAACAGCTGTGCCGCGAGAAGCTAGCAGGGCACAGAAGTCACCGTGTCCAGCTATAACTTTGTCAAGCGCTCAACTTCGCCCTCAATATGTTCGAAGGTGCTTGATAGGTCTTCAACTGAAGGTTCAAATTTCTCAGAACTGGCTCCCACCGAGTTGAAGACCTGCTTCAGCCGTTGCACGCACCGGTTGCCGAAGTTCAGGCATTTGTCGTGAACCTCTTTCAAGGATTTTTGCAAATTCAAGCTCTTTTCGACTTCGGTTTCAAGCTTCGCATCAAAATTCTTCTTTTCTTGCTCGAAGCTTTCTGACTTCAGGAGAAGTTCACTGTTTAATCTGGTAATTTTGGCTTGGGCTTCTAATAGTGAACCCTCTATTGTTTGAAGAAGAAAATCTTTCTTTTCAAGAACAGCTTCGTGATCTTTGATTTTACTTTCTAAGCCTTCAATTATAACCTCATGCTTCTTATCTTCAAGGTCCTGTTGCATTCTCAAGGCTTTACTTAGTAGCATACTTTGTGCAAAATAACCTTCATCAGAAATCACCTTCATCAAAACTATAAAAAATAGCTGTTGACATACTTAAAATTACCTTAAAATTAGAATAGAATAAGCTGCCGACGATATGCTGTCGTCGGTAGCTGCTGATATCAGCTTCAAGCTTCAGAAAACTAACACTCTTCGACAGAGTGCTGATAATCTTTGCTCCAGTTTGATCCCGAATGCATCCTAAGGCTTCATCATCAACTTCGCCAAAGAGCATGGCCCCTGGCTGGTAGCCGCAGGATAGAGCATACTCTTGTAGCTCTTCCTTCTCAGCCTTAGTAAATTCTTCACCAATTAGATTTTCAAATTTGAAGCCCTTTTCTTCCGAAGTATCTTCGGCAATTTTCTTCCCTTTCTCAGGCGCTAAGGCCAGGACTTCCTCTGCAGCCGCAGTAGTCTCCTCCGCAGCCAAAACCAGGAGCACTTTGTCGATATCAGATAATGTAGTCTCCAGGTTGCTAGCTTCGGTAGTTGTACCTTCGGTAGAAGCAGTAGCTTCGATAGCTGGTGTCATTTTTGACACTGAGGCCGGCGGTGGCGTTTCCTCGATAGCTTCCATAACTATAACAATCCTCCACTTTTTTGGCCCAGCCGCCTTCTTGGTTGCTGAAGGTTCGTCCTTCTTCTGTAAAGCTTCGTCAATTGCGGCCCCAGAGGACTTAGCAGCTTGATAGGTAAGGATTCGGTCATTACCTTTAGAATTTCTTCTACTTCAGCCGCAGAAGGCGTTGAAGGAGTTCCCTCCTCTATCTCAGCTGCTTTTGGCTCCGGCGATGCAGCCTTTCTCTTCTTCGAATCAACTATCTTCGGCACAGGACTGGATTTTCTCTTTTTCAGAGCTTCTTCATCCGCTTTCACCATCCTAGCAGCCTGCCTGCTCAGGACACTAGCAATCCTTTTTCTCTTTTGCCCTTTGGCACCCTTGTTTAGTCGCTCATAGTCAGGATATTCAAAGTTTAAAGCATCCATTACCCGATTCAACCTTCGTTTCTGTCGGGTGCCAAAGGCTGCAGTCATCAGTTGATCTTCTTTTTTAGTATAGTTGCCCAAAATTACGTTGCACATGGTTTCAATCATTTCTAGCCACTCTTGGCAGGGCTCTTTGAATTGTTTTTCAAACTTGAAGCGATAGGGCAATCGAATAAGTTCATTCTTCTTCCTTGTTCCCTTCAGCTTCGACATACTCCATTCACTCGATGTTGGAGATACCTTGTTGGCAAGGTATTCTTGCACTAGATCTCTAGTACTGATCTATTCAGCCACCACCGTGAACTCTGCTACAGCTTGTCGGCATGGTGACCCCGACATCATGCGGCACAGGGGCCTAGTCAGTCCGAAGCTTAATCTCAGTGGACTCAACACTATTTGCATCAGCTTCTCTCTTTTCTTCTCATCAGCTTTGAAATAAAACCATTCATTCTTCCAGCCGGTCGGCCACTTCGAATGGTAGCTGAGAACCGGAGCTTTCATATCCTTGCGATATGCGAAGTTATAACAGCCAAAGTTTTCATGCAACCCGTCTTCTCTGGCCTTCGTCGGGTAATGCAGCTCATGCACTCGGCAGAAAGCTTCAGCATTCGGGTCCATTTCTTGGCTTCGAAGGGCCCAGATGAAGACACTGAGCCTAACGATAGCGTTAGGGGTCAACTAATGAAGATAGATCTCATAATTATCCAACACTTCTCCAATCATCTCGTTTAGGGGAAACCATAATCCCGCTCTGAAAAAACTCTTGAAAACCACTACTTCATCATTTTTGGGCTCTAGAGTAGTTTCTTCTCCGGCAAAACGAATAAGTTTCTTCTCAGCTTCTCCGAAGTAACCCAGCTTCATCATCATGGGTACATCAGCCTCAGTCACAGTAGATTTTTCAAAGTCCAAGTGGCTAGGTTTTGACAGGACCAGAATGCTATAATCCTCTTCATCTTCTTCATCAGCGATTTCTTTCTCAACATCTTGTTCCGTTTCGGCAGTCGGTGCACCTTCTTCAAAGGCTCCCTCTGTCACAACTAGTCCCGATTGTTTAATCACTTCGGAGATAGGAGCAGTCTCGGTGGCTTGGGCCTCCTTGCCTTCCCGGGTCACCCTTGCAGTTGAACGTACCCTTGCCATCTGATGATGAATTTTTTGTGGTTTTACGAAGCTATTGATTTTTACAGTTTTGACGAAGCTCTTTCTATTGCCGAAAAAAATCAAGATGATGCTCTGCTTGAGAATGCAGTGAAAAAGCTTCGGCTATGGTTAAATTTTTCAACAGCACAACTGTGCAATGGCAATGAATGTTATGGTAACTTCACACCTACCCGTCTATTTATATAGTGCTGCAGGTGTGAAGGTGAATCGTCAAGCTGCCCGCACCCGCTGAACAGTTACTCGCACCCACTGAACGGTGGACCACTCAGCGCGTGGGAGGTGCGAGGCGCGTATCCGCCGCATGGTCGACCTCCTCGCGATCAGGAATATTTTAATTGTTTCTCGGCATAGAGCTCAGGGAAGGTGTTTTTCGGACCTTCGTCATTCCGAAGCCTTGGAGATTTTTTCACGGATCAAGCTCGTTACGAAAAACGATCTAGCACTGTGAAGGGGCTACTGTTGGGGGTCTGCTTCGTCGTCGAAGGTCCTGTAAGAAGAAAAACCTTCGAAGGATCAGCACAGAAGTAACGCCGAAGCTACCTTCCAGGGAGCTTCGGCATAACGGCACACCTTGAGACGAAGGGTTGCACCGACTTAAAGATGAAAAGACAGATCGGCCCATGATAATTTGTGTCATGATTATAATTAGTTGTAAAGGACATAAATGTAATTTTGATCAGGCTGCGCCACGTGCCTATAAATAGATGAACCAGGTACTCGCTCATGTGTCACGCTTGTACTTTTGCCTTCTGTCAAGTCGAAGGTACAAATGTAATTCAATATTATTCTTATTCATTCATGATAATATAAAAAAGAGATATGAATAATGTCATATAATTATTCATGTTATTTTCTCATGTTCCATATGCTTGTCTCTCATCAATATATGTTGTACTGATGAAGGTATGTCCTTCATAACCTTCATCCGAAGATTGTTATATCTTAAGGGAAATAATACTTCGAAGGACGAAGGACATTAACCATTAACCTCTTTTTGTTTTGCCTTGTTCATAATTCATAGCATTTAAGAACAAGTCCCCAACAATGTCCTTTTTGCAAATAAGTCCAAATCCCACAATTCGACTTGCAACTCCTCACATGTGAGAAACACATAATTTGAGGTGTCATATTACTTTGGTATTTGCAGTTTGGTCCAAAAGTGCACCAATTTTACACTTAGCCCCTTAGGGTTCTAATTTAGGGTTTTCCAGGGGTCTTTTCAGGGTTTTTAGCACTTTAGGGTTTTGGTGTCACTAAAGTCCTTCAAATGTGATATCTTATGATCATGTCTCATGTCTTTTGAGGTTTTCACATATTTGGGCTTCACTTATATCCATAAGCCCTATTCTGAGGTTAAGCACTTTACCCTAGGGTTAACCACACATCAAGTCATATCAGTACAACTTTATTTGAAATTTTTACCTAGTCAATGCATTCTAGGTGTAACAGACACATGATACGCCAATGCTCATGATGGGATGCTCAATTTTTAGTGACAGCAACACCAGGGGTGTTACAAATGTTGCCCTGGTGCAAGAGTTCAATTAAGGGGGATAGATTTCCCCGCCGATCTAATAGTAATGGGTACCCGGGATGTAGACATAGATGTCATCCTAGGGATAAATTGGCTAACCAAATATCAAGCAAGCCTTAACTGTGACAAGAGAAATGTGAAATTAGTGTCCTTATCAGGAGATGAAGTGTTGGTGGAGTTGATCTTGTCCGGACCATGGAAAGGAAGCTGTCACCAGATCACTGCCCATAGTGAGATAGTCAATCCACTCGAAGCCATCAAAGTAGTATCAGAATTCCCGGATGTGTTCCCCGAGGATTTACCAGGCATGCCACCTGAGAGAAAAGTCGAATTTGCCATAGAGCTTATCCCTGGCACAACCCCTATTTCTAAGAGAGCATATAGAGTGTCTGGACTAGAATTGGTGGAACTCAAGAAGCAGATAGATGAGTTGTTAGAGAAGGGTTACATCAGACCCAGCACCTCGCCTTGGGCCTCCCCAGTGTTGTTTGTGGAGAAAAAAGATGGTACAAAGATGATGTGCATAGACTACAGAGCACTGAATGAAGTCACTATCAAGAACAAGTACCCACTGCCCAAAATTAAAGATCTATTCGATTAGTTGAGAGGAGACAGTGTGTTCTTGAACATAGATCTGAGGTCAGGTTATCATCAGCTCAGGATCTTGCCTTCGGACATACCGAAGACAACATTCATCACCAAGTATGGGCTTTATGAGTACACGGTCATGTCCTTTGGTCTGACGAATGCACTAGCTTTCTTCATGTACTTGATGAATAGTGTGTTCATGGACTACCTCGACAAGTTTGTGGTGGTGTTTATCAAAGATATTCTCATGTATTCCCAGAATAGGCAAGAGGATGAAGAGCATTTGAGGAAAGTATTGCAGAGGCTAGGGGATTGTCAATTGTATGCCAAGTTTAGCAAATGTGAATTCTAGATCAGCGAAGTCCTGTTCTTGGGTCATATCATAAACCGAGACGGATTTGTTGTGGATCCAAAGAAGGTAGGAGATATTCTGGACTAGAAAGCACCAAGAGATGTCCAGGGAATCAAGAGTTTCATTGGAATGGCCGGATACTATCAGCATTTCATTAAAGGTTTCTCCAAGATTGCCAAACCAATGACAACCTTGCTGGCAAAGAAAGTCGAGTTCAAGTGGACCCAAGAATGCCAAGAGTCCTTTGAAACATTGAAGAGGAAGTTGACTACAACACCGGTATTGATTCTGCCAGATGTTCATAAGCCATTCTTAGTGTATTGTGATGCTTCGTACACTAGACTGGGATGTGTGCTAATGCAAGAAGGGAGAGTAGTGGCGTACTCCTCTCGACAGTTGAAGATTTATGAGAGGAATTACCCCACTCATGACTTGGAGTTGGCAGAAGTGGTTCATGCATTGAAGACCTAGAGGCACTATTTATACGGGCAGAAGTGTGATGTTTACACGGACCACAAGAGTCTCAAGTATATCTTCACCCAGTCAGGGTTAAATATGAGGCAGCGAAGATGGCTGGAGTTGATAAAAGATTATGAGCTAGAGATCCATTATCACCTAGGCAAAGCTAATGTGGTTGCAGATGCTTTGAGCCAAAAGAGTCAAGTCAACATGATGGCCGCTCATCCAATGTCATATGAGCTAGCATAGGAATTCAACAGGTTGAGTCTCATATTTCTGAACAACACTCAAGGAGTGATGGTTGAGCTGGAGCCCACTCTAGAGCAAGATATCAAGGATGGACAGAAAAATGATGAAAAGATCAATGAAATTCAGCAGCTGGTCTTAGATGGGAAAGGCAAGGACTTCCGAGAAGACGTGGAAGGCATAGTATGGTTTAAAGATAGGTTGTGTGTTCCTGACATCAAATCGATTCGGGAGCTGAATCTCAAGGAAGCTCATGAGACAACTTATTCCATACACCCTAGCAGCAAGAAGATGTACCAGGACCTGAAGAAAAGATTCTGGTGGTACGGTATGAAAAGGGAGATCGCAGAGTATGTGGCCATATGTGATAGTTGTTAGAGAATCAAGGCAAAGCATCAGAGGCCCGCAGGTTTGTTGCAGCCGTTACAGATTCCTTAGTGAAAATGGGATGAAATTGGGATGGACTTTATACTCGAGCCAGTTATGACTCCATCTGGGTAGTAGTAGACCGCTTGACAAAGGCAACTCATTTCATACCAGTCAAGACAACCTATAATAGTGCAGTGTTGGCAGAGCTATACATGTCCCAAATTGTGTGCCTGCATGGTGTTCCTAAGAAGATAGTGTTCGACCGAGGAACCCAATTTACTTCTCATTTTTTGCAGCAGTTGCATGAAGCCTTGGGCACGCACTTGAAGTTCAGTTCAGCTTATCATCCGCAGACAGATGGTCAGACCTAGAAAACCAACCAGATCCTTGAAGACATGTTGAGGGCTTGTGCTTTGCAAGACAAGTTAGGTTGGGACAAGAGACTACATTATGCAGAATTCTCTTACAACAACAGCTATCAGCCCAGTTTGAAGATTTCACCGTTCCAAGCACTCTATGGGAGGAATTGTCGAACTCCGTTGCACTGGGACCATCCCGGTGAAAGGAAGGTGTTCGGTCCAGATATTCTGCTTGAAGCCGAAGAAAATATCAGGATGGTTCGAAAGAATATGAAGACAGCGCAGTCCAGGCAACGAAGTTACGTAGACATGAGAAGAAGAGAGTTGAGCTTCGAAGTGGGAGATTATGTTTACTTGAAGGTGTCACCCATCAGAGGGGTCAAAAGGTTCGGAGTCAAGGGCAAACTAGCACCCCGATACATCGGACCGTACCAGATTCAGGCAAGACGTGGAGAAGTGGCATATCAACTCAACCTACCAGAAAGTCTATCAGCCATGCATGATGTTTTCCATGTGTCTTAGATGAAGAAGTGTTTGTGTGTGCTAGAAGAGCAACTACCCATCGAGGATCTCGAGGTTCAAGAAGACTTGACATATATCGAGAAGCAAACTCAGATTCTAGAGACAGCAGACCGAGTCACTCGAAGAAGCACCATAAGAATGTGTAAAGTCAAATTGGGCCATCATTCAGAGAAAGAAGCAACCTGGGAAAGAGAAGATGATATGAAAGACAAATATCCCGAACTCTTTGCTAGCCAACCCTAAATCTCGAGGGTGAGATTCTTTTTAAGGGGGATAGGTTTGTAATACCCTGAATTTGGGGGTATAAAATTTCTTCTCTAATGCCTACCAAATTCAGGTGTTACTCCTTTTCTCACTTCTATAGTGTTTCTTTTCTATTCTCTTTAATAGGATTTTGGGTTAATTAGGTGGGAGATGTTTTATTTTCTTTAGAATATCAAAACCTAGGATATATGTGAATGTTTCCATCATGCTGAGTCTAGATTATTCTTTTTGTTTGATGCAAATGTTTGAATTATTTGAATTTGAATTGTGGTTGAATTTGAATTGAATTCCATAGATAAAATAAAAAAAAGACATTTCGAAATTTAGGAAAAATGAAAAACCAATTTCGGCCCAAGCAGCCTAGCTAGGCTGCGTGCGCGCCCGCTCCGCCTGATAGGTGGGTTCCATGTGTCAGTGATAGCCCGCGCCCGCATGCTCTCGCTCCCTCTCTCCCTCTGCCCGGTGGGGCCGACCTATTAGTGCCAACTTCTCTCGCGTGCGCGCCCCGCCCGCTCTCTGCATTGCGGGCCCACCTCGTTAGCACCAATTGCCTTCGCCCGCACTCTCTCTCTCGATGTGCTGTTTGCCCCCTGTCAGCTCCGTCTTACCCGCAACCGCCGCTGACCCACATCCGCGCGCATGCTGAGGAGACCACCCCCGTCGCTCGCCCATATGCCCTAGCTCCTTTTGAGCCCCGCTCGCACCCGCTCTCTCTCCACTGCCTCATTTCGCCCACTCTCGCCCTCTCTTGCGCTCTGCCGCCGCCGCCCGTGCTCACCGGAGATCCACGCTCGCCGTGCCGGCCATCTAGCCCGCTAGAGGCCACGCTGAGCCGTCCCGAGCACCGTCCCGAGGTGAGAAACTCGCTCACGTGCCCGGTTACTCTTAATTCTGCCCTGCCTTGGCTATTTCGACCTCGTCAGAGTTTGGTCGCACCGGTTCACCGCGCCCGCATGGTGACTGGTCGATTCGGCCCCATCCTAAGCCCTTGCATTGGTCTGTAGTGTCCCCCTTACCTCGCTGGAGCTAGTCCAGGCCTTATCGCGCCTGATTCCCCCTCCCCACGGCAGGGATTCCTCTCCAGAGTTACCCGACCCGCCCGAAGCACCTCCCTCTGTCGTTCTCCCGCCTCTAGTCACTCGCAGTCGGAGTCCTGCCAGCGAGTTCGTCAAACCTTCTTCACCAGTTCCAGCCCTTGCCGGCGACCCTGAACCCCCCCTCAGAGGTCATCTGCCCCATCTCCGGCGACTTCGCAGCCGCGGAGGGAGTAGCGCCGGTCACCAAGCCGTAAACCCTCGCGGCGCCCCATCTCAACCGTCCATCTCCGATCCGGCGGTCTGGATCTACGGATACCAATCCGCGTCCGCGCGCTCTGCCCTTGGGCCCCACCTATCAGTTGCCTGTGCCCCAGTCGCTGACTCATCTGGTCCGCTTGTCAGCGCTCGCTCGCACGCGTGCGCTCGTGTAACATCCAAAATAATATGTTGGTAATTTAGGGAGATCTTCCAAAATACTTAAGATAAAATGACTCCTAAATAATGAATTCCCTCTTTATAAAAATATGTTTCCCTGAAACAAACAACAAGTAACATTAGAGGTTTGGTAATTCAAATTTAGACCCGAAGTTGAATTTAAAAAGTTTGAATTGAAAATAGAAACAACAAATAGAGGAAGGACCTTAAATCTACCTAATTATTCCCTTAAACACCCTTCACAAATAAATAGATGCATTTGAATGAAAATAGTTCGTGACACATATAATATTTATTTGTTTATTTATTGTTTTAAAAGAAAATAAGTAATGAAAATTAAAGTATACATTCCAAATGAATATCTTATAAAAACTAATATATATGTATGTGGTTTATATTTTGAGGCATATAGATAACCAAATATTATAAATAAAATACAATTTCGCATTTCATGCTGGAATCTATTTTGTTTATGCATTTGAACTTGGGTGTGGAATTCAAAACCCAATTTAAATTTGAATAAATAGAAAATAGAAATGGAAATAGAAAAGGAAAATAAAAGGAAAAGAGAGAAAACTCGCCCCGGGCCGAAACTCTGCCTCAGCCCACTAAATCCCAACCGAGTGGCCCGCTTCATTCTTTGTGTCGGCCTGCCCGCGCGCCTTGGCTTGCTCTCGCCACCGCTGACGCAGGGGCCCACACTCTAGCCCTCTGTCTGTACACCGCGCTCTGCATCCCTCGCTTCCATGCGGGCCTAGGGTGTCGGATTCATCTCCTTCTCTCCAACAACCTCAGCCGAACCGCTCGTGAGCACCGCCGCAACTTACCGGAAATCTAGGTGCTCTTTTAAACAAATTCTTTCCCCCACGCGGCTCTACAACGGTGTATAAATTGTGACCGACTTGCACCCCCTTGGCCATCAATTACATAAAGTCTCGGCCATTACAGAAGGAAGAACATAGGGACGGAAAGGATACCGTCTCAGTTGAATTCGAGGAGGAATGGAGCTGATGCCTTGCAGAGACCATGGATGTGATCACCAGGATCTTTCTAACCCGTTCGGCTTATCGGTTGGCTCGGATATGAGCTGGCGTGGTCGGAATTCGTCGTCAGAATGGTGACGCCGCCGCACATCACGCGGCTCCACGGGTCGGGGTCATCACGGCATCATCCCAAGTAAAATGCTATCCGATAGAATAGTCGGGTTGCGAGCACCGTAGCATGGTTACGGATGTAGTTGGGGCCTTGGCGAGCTGGTTTGCCGTTCTCCGGCGG
The DNA here is from genome assembly GCF_902167145.1 of Zea mays. NCBI lineage: Eukaryota > Viridiplantae > Streptophyta > Magnoliopsida > Poales > Poaceae > Zea > Zea mays. The sequence goes on along the minus strand of NC_050100.1, from coordinate 130,675,014 downwards.
TAGCGCCGCCACGAGATGGCCAGCTCCACCATCTGGAGTCTCGGGTGGGGAAGATGGTGCTGCCGCCGTTGATTTGGTAACGGGTGGGTGAGATTAGAGGAGCGTACCGCTTCGGCAGGATTCATTCTGGGTCGTCCATAGCGTGATATGTGGTCGCAGATTGGATCATGGTGTCGGGCGCTACCGACCGTTGATATTGGATCGGTCGGCCATGATTAGGTACCGTTTTGATTAAAAACGCGATCTAATCTGAACCGTCCAGATCAGATCAAGCGGTTGTGTGATATCCATACCTCTTCGCCGTGTAATTATTGCAAAAGAGACCCTGAATTATTCAGAAATCGACTCGCAGTCCATCTAATTCAAACCTGAGTCTTAGTGTCTTTTGCGCAGAACTCCCTGGATTTTCTGATAATAGCGTCAGCAGTCCTGAGATCAGTAAAACAGGAAAAAGAAATTACAAAATAGATTTTTAATATAAAAATAAATACAGAAACTTGTATAATTCATAGAAAATTCATATTAAGTTCAAATGGATCCATTCTAGTTTCTATAATTTTGTAATATTATTGTTTATCAACTAGTGTCTCTGTTTTGATATGAAAACCATATTAAAATTAATCTTCTAACTAATCTTGTACCTAGCACCTAGAACTTCGGGAAATTCATAACTTAAAATCTATAACTCCAAAATTAATGATTCTTGGTTCTATGATCTTATTTTGGTATGCAGATTATTAATATGGATTTTGTACTTATATTTGATGTGATATTAATTTTTCCTATACACTGTTTGTCTGTATTGTTATGTTTAGCAGTGAGGTTACGAGTCACCTGAAGAGCAAGTTGGTACCTAGAATCTCAAGTGACACGCAAGTTGTGCCCTTGATCACCTCTTTTTACCCAGTCATGTTCTGATTAATCATAATGATCTGCATAGGTTAATTTTGATGGGACCCAATAGGTTACCCTAGTTTGACTATCTTTATACCTTGTTTACCATTGAATTCTTGGGTAGTACCTGCTATTGCTTTATGTGATTTTGGGTATAGAGATACATATTATTCATTATTATATTTTATTATCAGTTGTTATTTACTGTTCATGTTAAGATCATTATGTTAATTGGAACATGGAGAACCACCCGGGAAAACAGTGCCACCACAAGGGTGGTATGGAACGCCCTTGGCTGACTAATTAGAAAAGCTAGTGGAGGACTACCTTACCCGAAAGGGGCAAGGGCAGTAGGGGAGTGGTCAGTGTAGGGAGGTCCTTGGGTTGATTTTGCTGCGATGCCGGTCAGGCGAGGGATCCCTACATTGGAGCTTCCTAGAAACTGTAGCGGGTTTTCTGAAGCTAGTGGAACTTTGTAAAGGCCTAGTAGTGTTACCCTGCCTCGCCTCCTTGGTAGAGGTGTATGGGATTGGCCGTCTCTTGGCAGATGGGTAACATGACTTGCGGGTAAAGATGCGCAACCTCTGCAGAGTGTAAAACTGGTATACTAGCTGTGCTCACGGTCATGAGCAGCTCGGACACTCACATGATTAATTTATGGAACTAAATTCAATTTGTCATATGCATTGCATCGCAGGTGATGTTGTTACTTTTGTTCTACTACTTAATTGGGTTGGTATTTACTTATACTTAGTAACTGCTAATAAAATTTTGACCAACTTTAAAAGCAATGCTCAGCTCTAACCATCCTCTATGGTAAGCCTTACACTTCACATGAGCTCCCACCTTTGGCGAGTTCATCCACATTATTCCCAATAACTTGTTGAGCTATGAAGGTATGTGAGCTCACTCTTGCTATCTCACACCCCCACAGGTCAAGAACAGGTACCACAGGATGAGGCGCATGGAGGATGCTGTGACGAGTTCGTGAGAGGTCTAGGCCGTCGTCTCCCAGTCAACTTTGGGTTGCTGGACCGTTGTCTCCTTATAATGTAATTACTCATTTTGTACAGAACTCCTATTATATAGTAAAGATGTGACATTCGATCTTGTTCCATGATTCATCATATGTGTGAGACTTGGTCCTAGCACACCTGGTGATTATGTTCGCGCTCGGGTCTTGGTGCCCTAAAACCCGGGTGTGACAGCTCGCGCTCATATCTAATCCTAGCCGATGATTCGTGATCGGGCGGTAGAGATCGTCCGATACCTGGTCGTTGATTCGTGATTGGGTGGTGGAGATCGTCCGATACCCATTCGTCTGGAAAATTTGTTAAAAAACCCCTCGGGTTTCTAGATATCAACCTGTCATCCCTGTGTTTGTGTGTAGACCCCTGGAATTTTGCAGAGAAGCCCTGACCTTTTATTTTATCACAGAAATAGGCCTAATTTTGTATTTTGAATTCCCAAACTTGTTTATTTCATATCTTTTGCATATGAACTCCAAATTGGCTGGTTCAAATTGCAAAATGTCCATAAGATTATTCTCTATCTATTTAAATTATAATATTTCACTGTCTGCATGTATTAATTTTATGTATAGGCTATAGGTGCATGTAGAGTATTATTGGTTTATTTATTAAAAAGGGAAAACACTAGTAATAATTAAGTGATTAACTTTGTGAAGTTAATATCATGTAGTGTATGATCTCATCTCTGGAATAACTTTAACTTGGTAATTAGTTCCTTAAGATAAATGAGGTTATGTAATCTATTGAGATAAGCAGTACTTAGAGAACCACAAACCTCTAGGTGTATTAGTCCACCCTAGAACCCAGACTTCACTTTTGTGTTTGCTACTTTTCTTTTGAATTTGTGTTTGCTTGATTGTACATGTTTGGTGTACTGTTTATTTGTCATTTTCTAATGTGTTGAATGCATGATTGCTTTATGTAGACAACGAGCAGTCCGTGGTTCTTGAGTGTGTTGCAGGAGACCTCCCTGAGCAGCAACCTAGTGAAGGCAAGTGTCCTCTGAACCATTAAGTCCTACTTACTTTATGATTTACTGTCCTGCATTGCTTAATGGAAACCTAAGGAGTGACTAGTCTGTATTTACCTTGTCCTTGTTTACCTTTTGGGTTATTATGGTTAACTTCATGCTATTGCTCTACTTTAATCAACGAACATGATGCAAATATTTATGATACGGTTATGTTATCTTGATTATGATGATGAACTGTGATACTTTAGGGGACTCAGCCTATTTTCCTGAGTACCTTTCTATAAGGACCTGTTCGTTGAGAGACCACACGGGATAACAGTACAACCATGAGGGTAGAATGGGACGCCCTTAGCTGATTAATTAGATGAACTTGGGGTGTAGTTGGCTTTGCCGGAGGGTCGTCAATGGGGGCTAGGGCATAGTGCTCACTCTGGTAAGGGTGGGTGTCGAGGTTCATTCGATTTGGTTTTGTTAGTCACCCACCTTAGGGAGTAGTATTATGTTTGTACGACCGGTGAAACCTAACGAGCAACTGCACACCAGGGGAATCTTTGTATAGGCTACGTAGTGTATCCTTGGCTGTTGACCTCGGTAGTGAAGATCGGTTCTTGCAAACCAAGGCTGGGAAGGGATCACAGCTCGTGGGTAAAGTGTGAACCTCTACAGAGTGTTAGAAATTGGTATATCAGCAGTGCCTATGGTTAAGAGCAGCCTTGGGATCCTCTTTGATTAGAAGAACTTTGGATATTTTTTATGTTGATGGTAACTGGTGATGATTATAACTGTGGTTTCTGGTATTTCCTCTGGGAGGGAGTACTAAAACTTGGCTTACTACTAGTAATAAATATTTGACCAAGTAAAAGCAATTGCTTTAACCTTAACTCCACATATAGCTAGTCCACATTAGCCAAATGGGACATTTCCTGAGTACATTAATGTGTACTCACCCTTGCTTTAAAAACCCCCAACCCCAGGTTGTCCCCAGTGCAATCAGTGCTTAGGTGAAGATGAAGGCAACATGGAGGACTTTCAGGAGTTTCAGGATTTCGATGAGTTCTAGTTGTGTTTAGTGGCAATCCCCCAGGCAACTGCCTATGAAGGCCTTATCCTCTATGTTTCGTATTCCACACTTTGATTATGTCGATGACTATGTTAAGTTAATGACTTCGTGGATGTCTTGGACATCTTGATGTAATAAAGTACTATTTTCGCTATTTATTTTGAGCAATGTGTGATGATGTCCAACTATGTAATCGTTGTTTACGTGAGTTTCTGATCCTGGCACGTACATGGTTCGCATTTAGTTTGCCTTCCAAAACTGGGTGTGATAGGCACCAAGCTCGAGATCAGGCGAGGTGCAACCAGAAGTGTGGGAGATAGATATCCCCCGGGTCCTTATGAGCATAGAGACACAATTCCGACTCACCCAAGGCCAGCCTCAGACGAGAGATGCAGTTCCGTCTTGTCCATGGCCAGCTCTAGGTGGGAGATGTAGTTTCGTCTTACTCGAGGCCAACCTCGAACGGGAGATGCAGCTTTGTCTCTCCTGAGGCTAGCTCTAGGCGGGAGACACAGTTCTGTCTCGCTCGAGGCCAATCTCGAACGGGAGATGCAGTTATGTCTTACCCGAGGCAGCCCTGGGCGATAGACACAATTTTGTCTCGCTCGAGGCCACCTCTGGGTGGGAGACACAGTCCCGTCTCGCCTGAGGCCAACCTCGGATGGGAGATGCAGTTCTATCTCACACAAGGCCAGCACCGGGTGGGAGACGCTGTCTCACCCGAGGCTAGCGTTGGGCAGGAGATGCAGTTCCGTCTCATCTGAGGCCAACTCTAGGTGGGAGACACAGTTCCATCTCACCTGAGGCCAGCTCTAGGCAGGAGACACAGTTCTATCTCGCACAAGGCCAGCTCTGGGCGGGAGACACAGTTCCATCTCGCCTTAGGCCAACCTCGGACGGGAGATGAAGTTCCATCTCGCTCAAGGCCAGCTCTAGGCAGGAGACACAATTCTGTCTCGCCCGAGGCCAACCTCGGATGGGAGATGCAGTTCCTTCTCTTCCGAGGCTAGCTCTAGGTGGGATACGTAGTTTCGTCTCGCCCGAGGCCAACCTCGGACGAGAGACGCAGTTCTGTCTTGCCCGAGGCCAACTCTAGGTGGGAGACACAGTTTTGTATCGCTCGAGGCTAGCCTCGGATGGGAGATGTTGTTCCATCTCGCGTGAGGCCAAGCTTGAACGTGAGATGTAGTCACGACTCGCCCGAAGCCAGCTCTAGGCGGGAGAACCAATCACGACTCGCCCAAAGCCAGCTCTGGGTGGGAGAAGCAGTCATGACTCACCCAAGGCTGGCCTTGTGTGGGAGCATAGAAATGCTCCATGGACCTCCATATATGACTTGCCTAGCAAGGCATGCCCTCGGGCCGCAACTAGGCTGGATAAGCTCGACCCAGGGAGGCGAAGACCGGACGACTGAGTCATGCATTGATGCCTCGGGTAGGGAGGTTGAGCATACCAGAAATGCTAGATACTAAGAGATCACTCAGATGAAGGGCAACTAAACTCCGGATAAGCAAGAATGCATGCCGCGGTAAAAGGAGGATTCCGGTAGAGTTAGAAAGTGATCATGACTTGTAAAAGGATAACCCTCTAGTCGTATATATAAGGTCAAGGGGTGCCTCTGCGATCTTAGCTCGGCTCGGATCATCTCTCTCGGCTCACATCACATCTTAGCTCGTCATCACCTTGTAGCTCATTAGCCCTCTCACAACGACCACACCACCACTAGATTGACAGGAGAACTCACTCTACACCGCCCTGCAACCTTTGTACACCAGTGATACTTAAATACTTAGCCTAGACTGGAAGTAGGGTGTTACACAATCTAACGCCCCGAAGCTGTATAAACCTTTGTGTGTGATCCGAGGTGCATCCACACGTACCATCGAGCTGCAATCAACGATGTTGCCCTGCCCAAAAGCTTCACGTGGGGAACCCCGCGGTGCATAGTCGGGTCAAAAACGCTGATAGTTGTTGCGCCATGTAGGGGGTGCGATGTTGATTCACGATGACTCCATGGCTATCATCTTCAGCACCCTGACCATCTTCAACACTAGGGAGGTTTTTCTTCTTTGGATCCCTCTCTTGCATTGCGGATCTAGAAGGCATCCTGCATTGCATCACGAACCGTCCAACAAGAGGTCTTCGATCTCCGAGGGCACCGATCGTGGAGGCAGGCTCGTCCCTCTCAACCTCAGCAAAAACCACTTCAACGAACTCTAAGGCACGAAGACCTCAACCAACCTCCTCCCTGCGTAGGACTGCACCCATGTAAATTTAAATGCTATGAATCTTCTAGAGTATTTTTGAAATATCCGAGTTGTTGGATCAATTGGGTTATTCATAGATCACTTGGATTATCTATATTACTTCTGGATCTCGAATTATTTTTGGATCACCCGAATCAACTCTGGACTACTCGCTTTATTTCGTATCATTCATATTAATTTCCGGATCGTTATTTTTTACGGCATCATTAGTTCTGGATCAGTTATATTACCTCAGATTGCTCAGGTTAGTTCTGGATCGCTTGAGGTTTCATATTACCCATACTATTTCTGGTTAAATTATGCATTACATACATCGATAAGTTGAAACTTTCTCTACTCTTTACGTACTTTCTCGAATTACTTTTTGGCACATGGCCTACCTCGACACTATTTTCTGTCGCATCTCATGTTTAGCTGAGGCAAATCTTCTCTGTTGCATCTCGTGTTTCGTCGAGCTATATTTTCTGTCGCATCTTTCTGAATCACAGTCCTTAGCGCATGGGGTGGGCCGACATGAGTGGGGCGGGCTAGGGGCAGGCGACGCCTGGGCTAGGAAGGGGGTCGGGGAGGAAGGCTGGGCAAGATCGAGAGGGAATGGAATGGGAGGAAGAGATTTTTTTATTTCTATTTCCATTTTGAATTTAGCCTTTCTTTCTTTCTTTCTTTCTAATTCAAACTTAGGCATGACTCATAAATTAAATAAATGCACCCCAAGATCACTTATCAAACATAAATTAAATATATGCCCCAAATTCAAACTTAGGAAAAAGGAGAATAAAGAGAGGGTAACACCTGAATTTTGATTATAGAGCAAAGAAATTTTTATACCCCAAAATTCAGGGTGTTACATAAACCTTCAACAAGCTAGGTGCCTCGTGGAGCTCGAAGTTGAAATCAATCGAAACGTTGAACCCCACGCAGCTGAAATTGAAAGTTGAGCGAGGAGATGAATGAGGCCACCATGAACTTTGAAGTTAAAAAGGTGAAAAAAGGTATCGCTACCAAGGAGAAAGACCGCCTCCAAGGCATTGGTGATGAGCTGCAAAGCTCAAGGGAAGAATGCTTCTCCAAGGCCACCCAATGTTCTGAGAGATTGAATAACATATTTGCTTTAGTTGGGGCCAGGTGACATGAGAAACATTATGCAAACAGAGATATGGTCGAAGTCCTAAAGTGGGTTGATGGCGAAGTGGAGGCCTTTGGGGAAATACTCTCGACTAGAGAAGACTATTGCGCCTCGATAGGAGCTCGAAACACAACTTCAGTACTACAAAAACCTGGTTGCAATCATGTGAAGACGTGTTGTGACCCTAGTTTTCCATTGTCCTTAGACGGTGTAAGAAAACCTTCGGTTGAAGCATCCAACTGGGGCATGAGATTCTTCAGTGACGTGTGGAATGTTGGAAGAGAAGAGCTGGCTCTCGAAGTAGCTAAAAAGAATAGGGAGAAGGTTCTCAATTAGTAACTTTAACTTGTTTCATAATGTTTATGGTGAACCTGCTGCTGACACATACTTGGTTGCAGGTGGAAAGGGCTATGCAAAAAGCTGTGGCTATAAGAAAAGCCCAAAGGATAAAAGAGCTCAAAGGTACTAGCTTTGTCTATGTATGTTGGGGACTTGTTCTCAAATACTATGAGTCAAGAACAAGGCAACACAAAGTATTAAATGTTAATATCCTTCGTCCTTTGAAGCATTATTTCCCTTAGGATATAACGATCTTCGGACGAAGGTCATGAAGGACGTACCTTCATCATCATGGTATGCGATAATGAAAGATAAAGCATATGAAACATGAAAGATAACATGAATAATCATATAACATCATTCACATATCTTCATTATATAATCTTGAGTATTTAAATACAATATTTAATCATATCCGTACCTTCGGCTTGACAGAAGGCAAAGATCCGAGCGTTGTGCACAAGCGAATACCAGATAGCGTGAACAGTAAGGGGGTACTGTTCATCTATTTATAGGCACAGGACACAGCCTGTGTAAAATTACATTCATGCCCTTTACATTCATTATTAACTTATATACAAATCTATGAGGACTAAATGACCTTTTCTCCTTTAAGTCGGTTCCTTTTCCCGCGAATGAGCCGAAGCTCCCTTGCGCGTAGCTTCAGAGCAGCGGCAACCTTCGTCACGATCATGCTCTTCTCATCGTGTACGCTTTTATCATGAATCTGAAGGTACCTGTCTATAAACCATACTTGGAAGACATTGTTAAATTATGTTTTTGAGGATCTTCGGAGGACGAAGGCCGCCAACAGTAGCCCCTCGCAGTATCAATTTGTTTAAGACAACGAATTCATACTGTGATATGGATGAAGGCCTTAAGCCAAAGGTCTGAAAAAACACCTTCCCTTTGCTAGAATAGCAACAGTCAATGACAGACGGGACCCTCCAACTCGGGGCACGCCGAGCGTATAAATAAGAACTCACCCCGACCACATTTGGTACGCTGTTTTATGCTCCTTGCTTTATTTGCTCAGTTTTATAGCCCTCAGCCGAGCAAGCTGAGTCAAAGACTGGTAAAGATAAGGTCGAAGAGCCAAAAACTGAGGGAACAAAAAATTTAGAAATTTTAAGCCCTTCGGCGGAAGTAACAGTGCCGAAGGCACAAAAATCTTGCGGCAACCCCGAAAAGAAGAAGGATGGCAAATGTACTAGACGTGCTAGAAACAGTAAAGGCTTTAAGCTCTACTCCTCCAAGGAAGATTGTCGAGGCTTCAAAAATGCAAACCGGAGCTGAAACAAAGTCGGTCGAAATTGAAGCTGCAGTAAGCCAAGCTAGTGCCGAAGCTAGGCCTTCAGAGCTTGCCGAGAAAAGACCTTCAGAAATTGAAGAGAAAGCAACAATAGAAAAAACCTCAGAGCAAACTTCACCTGAAAAGGTTGCTACTCCTGCTCCCGAAGCTTTGGAAGAGAGCATTGATTATATCATTCGCCATGCTTCGGGAAAGATGCTTTCTTTGGAAGAAAAACGAGAAGCTCACCATTATGCCCAAAAACTAAAATACCCGAAGGGGGCACTGGTGTTTAATGGCAGCGGAGAAGAAGATTTTTTATACTGTCTCCCGGATAACAAAGAGATATCCGTCAGCCGGGAGATAGGAAGAAGCTTCGGTTTCCCGAAGTTAGAAGGTGGCCTGTCAGTATTGTCGAAGGATGAATTAGCTGACAGTTTAGCATATAATAGCATAAAGGTATGAAAATCAATTTTTGTATTTGAATATTAATTATTTGTTTATGCTTAATACTATACTCCTCTTGCAGGGCTTGATCCTTAGTAATGCCTTCAGGGCACAGAAAAATATCAAAGATGAAGGGTGCACAATGGCTCTAAATAATCTTCGCTCAGAGGTAATTGAACTAAGGAACGAAGGCCTTGAAAATGATAAAATATTAATTTCATTGGTAAACAAAATAAAAGAAGACGAAGTCAGTTCCAAAGCTCAAGCTGAGGCCCAGAAGAATGAAATTGAAGATCTTCAGAAACAATTAGCTGAGGCTAAATTAAAATGCGCTGTTGTTGAAGCTGATCGAGATGCCAGCGAATACTAGAAAATTATTTTGAAAATACAGTTGCAGAGCATCGCGCATCAAAGGAAAGGTGTTTTGAAAAATCTGTAGGGTGCGTGAAAAAGATGAAGACTAGCTTCGCCAACGTGGGCGCCTACTCAAATGAAGACAACTTTATACTAGGCGACCCTGAGGGCGTTATCGAGTGGATCGGTGGTGAAGCCAAAGCTTTTGAGGAAATCCTAAGTGATCGTGGGGACGTCTGCGCCTTCTCTGGCGCGAGAGGAGTTGCAGCCGTCCTGGAGAAGGCGGGTTGCGAACATGTTAAAACCTTGGCCCAGGTCGAAGCTGCCTTCTCTGTTGACGACACGAAGGACCCCTCAGCCGAAGCAAGTTTATTGGGCAGCAAATTTTTCACTGATATTTGGGACAATGGTGGCCGAGGAATGGCTCATGAAATAATGAAGAAGAGCGAAAAAGATATCCACGACTCTCGAGAAGCAACAAAGAAAGCTGAGAAAGCCACAGAACTTGAGAGACGAATAGGTATTGTTTAATGGCTTGTAGCTTCGTTGTTTGTTTTCGAGGCTTCGAATTGATTGAATTTTTCTGTCGCAACTGAGCTACCTCCTCCACCGGAGCCGTTTGACCCCCTAGCCGACCCGGAAACAAAGAAATCGATAGAAATCATTAATATGGCCGAAGCTATTATCGACGAAGTTGTTACCAAACTGCTTAACGAAGCTGCAGAAAAAATTCTGAAGGAAGAAGAGTAGCTATTGTAAAAACAGTTCTAGGATATTAATGTAATATTTGTTGAACTATGTGTGTAATATTTGGTGTTTATAAATGTGAATGCGATATATGAATTGTTTGTAATTCAGTTCTTTGTGATGCATGAAACTTTATGTACGTACCGTTTTTTAGCCTTCGGCGAAAAAACACCTTCCCTTCTTTTCATGCTTCATAAAGAAGAGTTTTTATGCCTCGTAAGAATCATCCACACTTTGTAAAAACATCAATGCTTCATAAACAATGGATCCCTTCTTCCACATCAGAATCGATGAAGCTGTAATTCTCAGCTTACTTTGTGCCTTGGCATCTTTTCATTTTTTATAAAGCATTCTCCGAAGATCGGCTTCGTTTCCAATTGATGTCGTTGATGTGATATGATGTATGATGTGATGCTATGCAATATGATGCGATGATATGATGCAAAGAATGATGCTAATGTCGTAGACACATACCCACGCTGAAACACAATCTCTGCGTCCCCTTAGGAACCATCAAAATCACTTTGCCGTTTATTTTTCGGCTTCACCGCTTATTTTTTGGTGTAAGTTCTGCATCCCCTTAGGAATGTCTTTTGAACTTCTTCAGCTTCTATTTCGGTGGTATTTGGCTCTGCATTCCCTTTGGAACGACTTTTGAGCAGAAAACTTACACTGTGCTCCCTTGGGAACGACTTTTTGTAGCTTCGGTAAACTTACGCTGCGCTCCTTAGGAACGACTTTTTGTAGCTTCGGTAAAACTTGCAATGCGATTTTTAGCTTTGCATTCCCTTAGGAACAATTTTTGAGCTTCAACAGTTTTTGAGCTTCGTGACTCTGTGGGAAAGATATATTTCACTATGACAAGAACGAAACTATTACAAGAAATTAAAAATGACAAGAAGACTAGATTTACATTGATTGTTCCTTATTAAAAAGAAAATGACAATGAATGTAAAAATGCTTTAGAGGTAGGATATCTCTCAATAGATGTGTTTTGATTCTGGCACAATACTATTGACTGTGCAAGCTTCGGATTCCTCCCTGAGATCTTGCTGCTGATGAGTCTGATGGCTCCCTTCTGGCTGCTGACCTCGTGAATAGGCAGGTTGTAGTGGCGGCGGAGGTGGAAGCTGTGGCCAAGAAGCCTGTGGCCAACTAGCCGAAGCAACAGAAGCTGCAGGATGATTACCCACATATTCTGGTATGTAGGGTGAGTGACACGAAGCAGTGTGTAGGACCTGCTTCGGTTGGCTTTGTCGGGCTTCGGCTTCTGCGATCTCCTTCTGCTTTTGCATGGTGATTTGGCACATTCTTGTAGTATGGCCCTTGTCTTCACCGCAAAATAGGCAGTAGATCTTCCTGGGCTGGTCCCCATATCTTCCTCCGAAGCCCCTGGCGCCTCTGCCTGTTGGAGCTGGCGGCCGAAAAGAGCTTTGTTGCTGCCCCCGAAGATTGTGAAGTATACTACGGCCTCTGTAGCTGACTTCCTCTGTCATCACTCTGAGTGGAGCTGTGAATTGACCTGACATGCCTCGGGTGGATTCTTCCTCTGAAGCCCCTAGTCATCTCAGAGAACCTGTAAGCTTCCTCCCTTCTTTGGCGGAAGTCATTGTCAGCCCTGATGTACTCATCCATTTTTTGAAGCAGCTTCTCCAGAGTCTATGGAGGCTTTCTAGTGAAGTATTGGGCAGTAGGTCCTGGACGAAGCCCCTTAATCATGGCCTCAATGACAATTTGATTGGGCACTGTGGGCACTTGTGCTCTCAGACGCAAGAACCTTCGGACATACACTTGGAGATACTCCTCATGGTCTTGCGTGCATTGAAACAGGGCCTGAGCTATGACTGGCTTCGTCTGAAAGCCTTGGAAACTTGTCACTAGCATATCCTTGAGTTTCTGCCACGAAGTAATAGTCCCTGGCCAAAGAGAAGAATACCATGTTTGAGCCACATTCCGAACTGCCATGACGAAGGACTTGGCCATGACGGCTGCATTGCCTCCATATGAAGATATAGTTGCTTCATAACTCATCAAAAACTGCTTCGGATCTGAATGCCCATCATACATGGGGAGCTAAGGTGGCTTGTATGATGGGGGCCATGGGATAGCATGCAGTTCTGCTGTCAAGGGAGAAGCATCATCAAAGGTAAATGTATCATGATTAAAATCATCATACCGTCCATCCTCGATGAACAAGCCTTCTTGATGAAGCTCCCTGTGTTGGGGCCTTCGATCTTGTTTGTCTTGAGCAAGATGACGTACTTATTCAGTGGCTTTGTCGATTTGCCTTTGAAGATCAGCCAGTCGGGCCATCTTCTCCTTCTTCCTTTGTACTTGCTGATGGATTATCTCCATGTTTCTGATTTCTTGATCCAACTCTTCTTCCTGGAGTGTTGGACTAGTGGCTTTCCTCTTCTAGCTTTGGGCCTCTCGGAGAGAAAGGGTCTCCTGATTTGGGTCCAGTGGCTGTAGTGCGGCAGCCCCTGACGGTGAAGCTTTCTTCGGCGGCATGACAAAGGTCAGTGCTTGCCGAAGGTGGTCGAAAAAAGGGTTCACCGGAGGTGGGCGCCAATGTTAGGGACTTGTTCTCAAATACTATGAGTCAAGAACAAGGCAACACAAAGTATTAAATGTTAATATCCTTCGTCCTTCGAAGCATTATTTCCCTTAAGATATAACGATCTTCGGACGAAGGTCATGAAGGACGTACCTTCATCATCATGGTATGCGATAATGAAAGATAAAGCATATGAAACATGAAAGATAACATGGATAATCATATAACATCATTCACATATCTTCATTATATAATCTTGAGTATTTAAATACAATATTTAATCATATTCGTACCTTCGGCTTGACAGAAGGCAAAGATCCGAGCGTTGTGCACAAGCGAATACCAGATAGCGTGAACAGTACGGGGGTACTGTTCATCTATTTATAGGCACAGGACGCAGCCTGTGCAAAATTACATTCATGCCCTTTACATTCATTATTAACTTATATACAAATCTATGAGGACTAAATGGCCTTTTCTCCTTTAAGTCGGTTCCTTTTCCCGCGAATGAGCCGAAGCTCCCTTGCGCGTAGCTTTGGAGCAGCGGCAACCTTCGTCACGATCATGCTCTTCTCATCATGTACGCTTTTATCATGAATCCGAAGGTACCTGTCTATAAACCATACTTGGAAGACATTGTTAAATTATGTTTTTGAGGACCTTCGGAGGACGAAGGCCCCCAACAATGTCTTCCCCCTTTTTTACTTTTTCATTGCTGACTTTGTTTTCTGAAAAACTACCCTTCCAATGGAGGTGATTAGAGAATATTGACCGAAGAATGAATGACCCAAAGCTTCGAACCACATTTGCTACTATCGAGCTGGATAAAAAACCATGGATGATGTTGTAACGAAATTTTGTAATGATATATATGACGAAGTACTTAGGGACAACTGAGGGGATGTATCGAAGAGAACTCTTTTGTGCATATTTAACCATGTAATGTAATAGCTTCATTTTATATTTTCGGCTTTTATGATGTGTTAAATAAAAAAACATCTGTATTTTGAGCCAAATGCGAAAAATACCTTCCCTTATTTTCACACATGACAAAGGCAAAAGTTGTCATTTATAATTGATCTTATTCAAAACCTTCGAAAGCAATGGGACACATGATACACACACAATATTGCTTCGAAGACTTTGATTGGATCAACCTCTTATTCCACTCAACAATTTTTAAGTTTATTCTAAAATGCAAGTGATGCAAAGTTGTATGTTTCTTGTTGCATCACAACGATACAAAATGGTGCATTCAACATGAAGGACTAGTGAGACGACTACAAGGGGGCTGAATGGGAGCCACTAAAAATTCTCTCTCAAGAACAACACCGTGACTTTGATCCTGACTTCAATGAAACCCCACAGTACGATTGAAATTGCGTAACGCTATAATACTCTGAATATACCAAACTGCTACATAGGGAACTACCCAACTATTTGCAAAATCTTAGAGCAAAAACACACAGCAGGGCGAGTGACAGTGCCAGGCAGGCAAAACTGCCTAGAATCTGCTCAAACTTTATAAGGAGTTTGCACAAAGGGAAATAAGATGAACCCTTAAGGTTCATCCAGAGCAAATAAAAAACCCATGCGTACATCAGATTTCCCGAGAAGGTTGGGGTTTTCTCAAACGAACTCAAAACGAGATTAACTCGGATCACGACCAAGAACTGAACCAAGAGGGCGTATGCATTGATCCAAAGAGTATATCTCTCCACCAATCAATCCCTAATGGCACCTACAACACAAGAACTCGAAGGTTCTTCAGAAATCCACAAAGAGAAGGAAAGGAAGAATACAAGAACAAAATTGACTCAAAATTTCAGCGAGGACAAAACCGAGTGAATTGAGTCGAACTGGCCCTAAAGATTACAAACACTGACGCAAGTTCAAAACATTTATGGATCTCGGCTACACTAGGGAGAGGAAAACTAGAGTTTCCAGTGAAAGCCTAAAACAAATAGCCAAAGAGATGTGCCTACCGAGATGGCTGAAACAATCACCCACCCTTTGTATTTATAGAGGGTTATTACTACTTCCCAAATTATCCCTAGATACATAGAGCATATCCACTTAGCCGGAGGCAAAATGGACCAACTCCTAGGGTTTTATTAGTAAACAACTGATTAGTAAGTATAAGTGTATACCAACCCAATTAAGCATAAATGAACAATAAATCAACATATAGCTCATGACCACTTAAGCATAAACAACACAATTTATTTTCATCTTCAAGTTTAGTTATCATGTGCGGGTCCATGTCGCTCGTAATGTTGAGCACGACTGATATATCAGTTTTACACTCTAAAGAGATGCCGCAACTTTACCCATAAGTTGTGTATCCCCTCTAACCTGGGTCTGCAAGGCCTGTATTCACTTCTGAGGTGAATGGCTAGTTATCCACTATGAGGTTTTCACCATATACACTTAATAAAAAGCAACATGCTAAGGTTTCAAGTCGGGATGGTGATAACTCTAGTTGAGGTACCTTAAACAAGCATACCACCCCCAACTAAGCTATACCCTATAACTGCTCCCCTCTTACTCATTTCAAAAAAGGTTGTTGCACACTATGTATATAAAGCTAATTGCCAAAGTCAAAGTCTCAGTGGTTCACCATGTTCCAATTACCATGTATGATCTTGTTATACTCAACAACATACCATAAACTTAGAAACAATGTCATCTTTAATGAGAACCATCATATCACTAAGTTATAGCAATATCATAGCTAATTGATTAAGAACATAAACCAGGTTAACAAGGTATTGATTGATAAAGTCTAGGTGCTTCTAATAGGTAATCCCATCAAAATTATGCATAACATAAGCATAAATTTTAAATTTCAGGATAAGTGATTATGTTCCAAAAAGAATATGCAAGGAGAGAAATCCACTTGCCTTCCTCGCAAAAGTTCTAAGGGCCCTCCTCGAACTAATCCTAATCTTCTACCACATAATCAACTTCTAATAGCACACATACAAAAAAATATGCATACACCAATCATAAAAAACAAGCTAAAAAGGAAAACATAATAAAAATAACATTTATTTGTCAAAAGCATTCAAAAACAAAAGTTATAATGAAAAGACGCTCTTTTTCCAAGAGGTTTGGTTTCTTATTTTTATATTACAAGATATAAGTTTGAAAATATCTAAATAATAAATAAATAGAACATTAGGTGCACCGATTTAGCCTTTTTAGAGAACCATGAGTGGAATGTCTAAAAAATTATAAAACACATTATTAAACATTTATTTATGAAAAGCTAGGTTATATGCCTAAATAGGTTTTATGCAAAAAAAAGATAATTGTTGGGACTCTTTATTGACGAAGGTCCTCAAAGCATTGTTTCATCGATCGTTTTAAAGCACATTTCAAGTGTTTCGAAGTAGCCACGATGTTAGCCTTCGTTCAGAATCATCGTCCGGAGCAATGCTTGTACAAGAATGAAGCTGGATAGCTTCGACTTTGTAACAGCGGCACGCAACAGGAGACATACGAAGGCAAAGAAGAAGGATATAGAGGCATGTCCAACACGTCTGCAAGGTAGAAATACGATGTTATCCCCACAAGATTCATAGTTTATATGTATAGGAACTGAGTGTATGTTTGTAATTTTATACAAAGATGTACTGAGTCGTCACTATAAATAGGTGTATAGTGCCATGCAGATTGCACGACACGTTTTGCGAAGGAAAGTACATCAATGCCTCCATTGGATTCTAAAGATGATGTCTATGAAGTTTAAGGGCACAAATGTCATTTCACATGAAGTTATGTGTTACCATGTTCCTATAAATATAAATACAGTGTCATGTAGAGTGGAGCCTTTTCGGGACGATTCACGTGCTCACACCTCACTGAAATGCTCCACCTCCAAACCTACTGAGACAAACACATCTTTGAATACCAACAAGTATCTCGAAGGTACTCACTCATATTTATCGGCAATTGCAGAGATAAACAATATAAAGATCAAAGAAAGATCAATGACTAGGTTCTATGACACCTTTATTCTTATATTTGATCTCACATGTTTTCTACATTTGTTTCACCTTGTACCCTTGGCCTCTTTTTTCTCTCTGCATGAGTGAAAAAAGAGGAAGGTTTCATCAATTTGATTGTGTTGCCCTATTTTAGTTTCTTACAGGAATCTTGACAGGAGACCAACATGTTGTTGTGCTCTTTTATCATTTACCCTACGGCAGTAAATGATCAAAACATGGATTCATTGTGTGGCATATAGTATTTCTTAGTATTGCAATAACAAGCACTTCATTTAGATCTGTAGTTGTGTTATTTGGCGCACAAGCCCAACAAGCGATACCATTATCGAAACTGTAACATCGGTATGAATTTCTCAACTCTAATATATAGTGAGTAAGGTATAGAAATTAAAATGAGTCGTGAGGGATATACCTAAGGGTGTAAATGGTATGATATTATTCGTTCGTATTTAAATTTGATCTGTTTAAGAGGGCTAAGATGTGATTCGTATCTAAGTTTGGATATTCTATATCTGATCCGTATCTGATCTTTATCTGTATCCGTATTTTTAAAGTTGGATTTTTAAAATGTCAATAATTATTTACATCTTAACTGACACAACTTGATAATATCTGTATCTAATCCTAATCCAAAATAAAATATAAAAACAAATATTAAATAAATAATATCCGTCAATTCACGTCAGCTGCCCAGCTGTGATGGGCCCAGGCGCGGCCGCCGCGTATCCGGTTCTCCAAGCAACCGAAAGAAAATAGAGAACCTATTCCTACTCGGTCGTCGGGTCCCGTCCGGAGGTGGGCCCAAGAAAGGTCCTGCGTCGGCGGCCCCACGAAGACACGACCCATCGGCACCGTCAAAATCCTCACATCCCGTTAGATCGAACGGCTCACATCTCCTGCCGTGCTCGTCGGGGCCTTTTGCTTCTTCTTTCTATAAATCAAACCAAAAGGCAACGACCCAAGTCCCAACGGAACTTAGCTGCCGAGCGCCCAAAGCCCCACCGCCGCTCCCATCAAGCGGCGCTAAAGGTTTCCTCGCCCGCAACGCGATGCCGAAGAACAAGGGAAAGGGAGGCAAGAACCGGAAGCGGGGCAAGAACGAGGCGGACGACGAGAAGCGGGAGCTGGTGTTCAAGGAGGACGGGCAGGAGTACGCGCAGGTGACGCGGATGCTGGGCAACGGCCGCTGCGAGGCGCTCTGCATCGACGGCACCAAGCGCCTCTGCCACATCCGGGGCAAGATGCACAAGAAGGTGTGGATCGCCGCCGGGGACATCGTGCTCGTCGGCCTGCGCGACTACCAGGACGACAAGGCGGACGTCATCCTCAAGTACATGAACGACGAGGCCCGCCTGCTCAAGGCCTACGGCGAGATCCCCGACAACGTCAGGCTCAACGAGGGCGTCGTTGATGAGGAGGAAGCCGGCGCGCAGGATGACTATATACAGTTCGAGGACGAGGACATCGACAAGATCTGATGATCGCCTCTTCCACACGGTCCCTTTCCATGGTAAACTAAACGTATGCAAAACAATTGTATCCTTCTGTTTTGTGGTGGCTACCATGACTGAAGAATGGTAGTCGTGGTGATGGTATAATGATTTGGGCGGAGAGTACTGTGTATAATGATTTGGGGGCACTTGTTGTGCCCAATAACCCCATATGGTGATATAGCAAGTATGGGACTGAACGAACCGTTCCTCTCCCTTTCTGTTAATATGATATATTTGGTTGGGCATGATCCAATTTTTTTTTTCTAATGCCTCTTATGTTCAGTTCATCCCTGGTGTTATTCTTTGTATTCAACTACTGGGTTCCTTGGTTGGATTCTGTCTGGGTACATGTTTGTGACCGGGTGGCACTTGTTGTGACCTCTCGCCTCTGATCAGTATGCACAGTAAAAATAATTCAGTGCAATTTGATGTCTGCATCTTTACTTTCTACTCGCAATGTCGTTGCCCCCACACTACTAAACTGTTTCTCAATACACTGCGTTCCTCTGTTTTGTTGCCGTCTGTGCTCTAAGATATATATATATTCCTACCATGTCAGCTTTACAGACCCACATATGACTTTAGATGTTCATGAGGCAATTGTGGACCCAAATTATCTTTTCTAAGGGTTTATTAACCTTCGTTAGCACAATTGAGTAGATGATTAGAGTTGAACACCATTGTGTTATTAGATGATTACTGGGTTGTATCTGGCTTGTAATGTCTTGTGACCATCCTTTTGCATTATTTCCAGTAAACTCCTGCTATAGCTAGAAAGTATCACCCATTGTGCGTGCCATTTGATAGAAAACTCTGATCGTTCATGTTGTAGGCTCTTGTATGCTATATCAATATGTTGAGTGACATGAAGTTACTATTTATTCCCTCGATATTACACGGATGGAAGTCCAATGTCAGATTAGATAGAGATTGAGTCGTTGATGTGTTTCTTTTTTAAAGAATGTTTAAGGTGGTCGTTTGTTATTTTTCGATCTGTAAGGTTGTATACAAGAAATAGCAAAAGGCCGGAACATTTTTGTTTCCATAATAAAAAATGATATTGTGAAATCAATAAATCCTGCAGCATAAAGTCAGAATATGTCTCCGGAATTAGGTAGTCGTTCACGAAATGGGATTGCGATTGAGTAATTGGATTTCTGTTGCAAAGACTTGTGGAATTGGAAAATGGAATTGCTGGATTATATTTGCAATATTCAGGCATGTATTATTTTTTCGGTTCACACTTACAAGTATGGTTTGGTTAGCCCATTTTCTTCCCATGAAAATGAGAGGCAGTTCAGTTTCTATAGTTTGTTGAGATTAATGATGATGTTTTTCTTGCTAATATGCTGTGATTTGTGTCATCTTATGCTGTTAGAATCTGTGCTCTCACCTCTTGATTGGCAAAAGAAATCAACGCTCTCTTGATTGAAAAAAGAAATCAGAGCTCTGGATATTATCTTATTAGACTACTGGATCTGGTCACTCTTGTTTGTTTGAGTGGGTGAGTGGGATACATGTATACGAATCTTTTTACGTTTAACATGTTTCAGTTTATTTGAAGAAAATACAGTTATTATGTTGTATGCGTCGTTCACATTATTTAATCACTCGTTTAGTGGCATATTATGGCAAATATATATATATATGTTTTTGTTGTGCATTGTGCATTTGTGCATCATGGTTTTGTATCTTTGGGTATGGATTTAGGCTAGATGATTTGGTTTGGATTTGATATGTAAGTGAACAACATTTGACGTACAAAAGGCTGTTGCCATTCTCGATCTCCTTTTTGTGATTTCGCTTGAATAGAGGTATTTTCTTTGTGCAAATTGGAGATAGTGCCACCCGCGCATGGGTCCTCTCTGCACTGCTGTGCCTTTTAATATTCTCACGTCGAGCAATAATTCAAGCATATATATAGATATAATGCTACGGGGCGGCTGGCCTGTAGATGCTTCCTGCCCGGCGAGTTGTGTCGCCTAGAACATGGCAACATGCCATCTAGTTGAGAATGAGGGCTGCTAAGGAATTCCAGCTAAACTAGTGAATCTGGCACCGCATTATCGTTTACACTATTTTACACTGTAGATTTGTAGACTGTACTGTTTGCATAGTAGAGTTTAAATATGGGTATGAGAATAAATAAGATACTGGAGATAGCCTACAAACTCTCTAGAGCAAAAGCTATACGGTAAGCGTGCCAAATAAATATTTTTATCTTATTTGCATGCAAATCTTAAGCTCTAAATATCGGTGTTTCGTACCTCGCTCCAACAAGTAAATTTAGTGTGCGTGTTCCGAGCTCTGGAGGGTGTGCGCGGAGGACGCAAAATGTATATTGGTTCACGCAGAACCTTCCAACATCCGGTCATCCTTCTTTTCCTCGATCAGTTCGTCTTTCGATCTGTCTATCGATTCGTCTGTCGATTCCCCTTGCCTTGAGGCCAGCCTCTCCCTTTTATAGGACAGGACAAGGGTCAGCCAACGGTGGCTTCCCTAGGAACGAATTGTAAGGTAAGGGTAAAACTAGCGTTTTACCTCGGGTGAGTCCACGCGTACTCGTGGGGCCTAGGGCTGTCTGGCTGCTGCGTATCTATCGCGGGGGCGACAATGGTCCCAAGCGCCATCATTCCGGCTACGTTGACCCTTAGCTTCCGTAGCCTGGGTGTAACACCCTAAATTTGGGGTATAAAATTTCTTTCTTATTATCATCCAAGTGCAGGTGTTACTCTTCTCTCTCACTCTAGTTTCTATCTCTCTCTAGATTCACTCTCTCTTTTTCTTTTTGAGTAGATTTAGCTTAAGTAGGGAAGGATTAATTATTTATTTTTTTTACCAAAACATTATGAGTCATGAAATGTTGCATCATGCTGAGCTTAGATATTCCTTAAATTGTTGCACATGTTTGAATTAGTTTGAATTTGAAACTTGGTTTGAGTTTGAATTGAAAACCCTAGAGAAAAAGAAATGGAAAAGCAATTAGAAATTCCAGGGAAATAGAAAAAACCAAAGCAGCCCAACCGGCCCAGCTCGG
Organism: Zea mays; assembly: GCF_902167145.1. Lineage (NCBI taxonomy): Eukaryota > Viridiplantae > Streptophyta > Magnoliopsida > Poales > Poaceae > Zea > Zea mays. The sequence goes on along the minus strand of NC_050100.1, from coordinate 130,653,385 downwards.
CCCAGCCAGGCCACGCGCCACCTGAAAGGTGGGTTTCACCCGTCAGCGGCGGTTTCCTTCAGCGCGCGCTCTCTCTCTCTCCCTCTCTCTGCCCAGTGGGGTTGGGTTGTCCGCACCGGTTGCCCTCGCTCGCGCGCCCTTTTCTGTCTCTGCCTCGTGGGCCAGCTTCGTCAGCACACCGAGTCGTTCCCTCCGCGCGCCCGCTCCCTCTCCCTGCGTCGTGGAACCGCCTCGTCAGCTCCGCCTTCCCCGCGCCCGGCAGTGGACCAACACGCGTGCACGCACGCCGAGATCCCCGGCCACGTCGCCCGCCCAGTAGGGAAAACTTTATCGGCGATATGATCTCCGATAAACCCGATTTTCCTGTTTATCGGTGACCTCCGATATATTTTTTCTATCAGCTGAAATTTTCAAATTTTTTGAATTTACACTATAAAATATTTAAATTAGAAGTCAGATGGTCTATATGTCTTCTCACTTTCTTCCGGAACACTAAAAACCATAAATTTACTTGATTAGATGGTCTGTGTTGTTTTTATTTGTTAAATGTCTAAATATAATCTACATGACATTTAAACAAACTGAGTCATTTTCTACAAATTTGTACCGAAAAATTTTGTCTATCGCCGATAAAATTCTGATAAATCCGATAATCCTGTTTATCGCCAACCTCCGATATTTTTCCCTATCGATAAAATGAACCCTAGCTCCTTTCCACGCACCCTAGCTCCTTTTTGAGCACCGCTCGCACCTGCACTCGCTCCCCCGTTCCATTTTGCGCAAGCTCGCTCTCTCTCGTGCTCTGCCCACGCCGCTCGACCTCGCCAGAGACCCGCTCCCGTCGTGCCGGTCATCTAGCTCACCGGAAGCCATGCCAAGCCACCCCGAGCTCCGCCCCGAGGTGAGACGTCCGTTCCCGTGCTTGGTTTCCCTTATTCACACCTCACCGTGGCCAATTCGGTCTCGCCGGTGTGCGGCCGCGTTTGCTCGCCGCGCCTCGCACGGTGTCCGGTCAACCCAGCCCCATCCCGTGTCCCGGTGTAGATCCATAGTACTTCCCCACCTCCGCCGGTTCTAACCGAGCCCTGTCGCGGTCGATTGCCCCTCCCCGTGGTCGAAATTCCTCACCGAAATTGCCCCGACCCGCCCGGAGCCTTTCCTCCGCCGTTCTCCCTCTCTGACCCCGGTCTCGTGGCCATAACCCCACCAGCGAGTTCGCAGAGTCTTCCTCTTCAGTTCTGGCCAACCCCGATGACCCCGGATATGTCGTAGCACGCACCCGCCCTAACTCCGGCGACCTCACTGCCGCGAGAAGGAGCGGCGCCGCCCGCAGCCGTTAACCCCTCCCGGTGTTGATCTCCACCGTCTCATCCCGATCGCACGGCCGAGATCGTGGGATACCGCTTCGCGCCCGTGCGCCTTGTGTCTGGACCCATCGGTCAGTCGCCTGTGCCCCTTGCACCAGGCCCGACCAGTCAGTCTGCCTCCCCGCCCTCGGTCGCTGATTGCCCTAGCCCACTGGTTAGTGCGCGCCCGCGCCCGCGTCCGCGCGCTCACCCGCAGATCTGTTTTCAACCGTTGATCTCAGATTTGACGGCCGAGAAAGCCCGATACCCCTTCGCGCAGTGATTTTGTTAAAGAGACCCTCGGTTTAGTTGGAATCAACTCGCCGTCCCTGGTTTTCGCGTGCACACCCCTGTAATCTTGCAGATTGAACCCTAGGCTTTTAAATAATTACAGAATTAGACCTATTTTCATATTTTAAACACCCAAACTTGTTTATTTCATATTTTTTGCATATGAACTCCAAATTTAGTGATTCAAATTGCAAAATGTTCATAGGAATATTCTCTGTTTAAATAAATTAGTTCCATTCACTATCTGCACACTCTAATTGTTTATGGCTAACTATGAAACTAGTATATGTGTTGATTTATTCATTTAATAAAATAAATAAAAGGAAAACCCTAGAGGTTAAAGTATATTTAATCTTGTGTGATTAATAATGTGTATTACATGAATTTATCTCTGGTTTAATTTTTTATATCTCATTAAAAGGAATTAAATCAAATTGTGTAATCATGGACAATACTTAGGGAATAATCAACTACTAAATGAAAATTAGTTCACCCTGTAATTTAAATTCCCTTTTGAGTTTATGCTATTCTTTTGAGATGTGTTCCCATGTTTGTACATGATTGATGTGTTGTTTATTTATCATTTACCAAATGTATTGAATGCATCATCGCTTTATTTAGACAACGAGCAGTCTGTGGTTCCTGAGTGTGTTGCTGAAGATCTTCCTGAGCAACAACCTGGTGAAGGCAAGTGTCCTCTGACACATTATGTCCCATTCATTTTTTAATTCATTGTCCCGCATTAATTTATTTAAACCTAAGGATTGACTAGTCTGTTATTACCTTATCCTTGTTTACCTTTTGGGTTATCATGGTTATCTTTATGCTATTGCTTTAACTTAATCAATGAACATGATGTGATTATTTATGATACGATGATGTTATCCCGATGATGATATTGTGATACTCTAGGGGGCTCAGGACATTTTCCTGAGTACCTCTCCGTAAGGACCTGTTCGTGGAGTGACCACCCGGGATAACAATGCAACCATGAGGGTGGAATGGGACGCCCTTAGCTGATTAATTAGATGAACCTGGGGGTGTAGATGGCTTTGCCTGAGGGCCGTCAATAGGGGTCAGGGCGTAGTGCTCGCTCTGCCAAGGGGGGTGCATAGGTTCATTCGATTTGGTTTTGTTAGTCACCCACCTTGGGGAGGTGTACTGCGTTTGTACGACTAATGAAACCTAACGAGCAACTATGCACCAGGGGAGTCTTTGTAAAAGCTACGTAGTGAAACCTTGCCGACTCACCTTGGTAGTGTTTGAGGGTTTGACCGACCCGAGGCAAAAAGGGATCACGACTCGTGGGTAAAGTGTGCGACCTCTGCAGAGTGTTAGAAACTGGTATATTAGCCGAGCTCATGGTTAAGAGCGGCCTTGGGATCCTCTTTGATTAGAAGAACTTTGATTACTTTATGATGATGGTTAAGAATGTTGATTATAATTCTGACCTCTGGTATTTCCTCTTTGAGGGAGTGCTTTTGGGTAATAACTGGATTTATTACTAAAACTTGGCTCTACTAATAGTAATAAATGGTTGACCAACTAAAAGCAACTGCTTAACCTCAACCCCACATACAGCTAGTCCACTTTAGCCAAACGGGACATTTGTTGAGTACGTTGATGTGTACTCACCCTTGCTTTACAAACCACCCCCACCCCAGGTTGTCCCCACTATACTCAGTGCTCAGGAGGTGATGCTGGCAACATGGAGGACTTTGAGGAGTTTCAGGACTATGACGAGTTCTATTTTTTCTTAGTGGCAAACCCCCAGTCAGCTGCCTGTGTAGGCTTATCCTCTACGTTTCGTAATTCCACACTTTGATATTAATGTTGAAGACTATGGCTATGTATTAAACTCTATGGATGTCTTGGACATCTTGATGTAATTAAAGTACCTTTCCGCTATTTACTTTGAGCTATGTGTGATGATGTCCAATTATGTAATCGCTTTGTACGTGAGTTTCTGATCTAGGCACGTACATGGTTCGCATTCAGTTTGCCTTCCAAAACCGGGTGTGACACTGGGGCTCGGTGTAGTCCGTCGTGTAGTGCCCTGCAGTAGGTCTGCACACTTAGGTCTAGTCCGATAGGCCATAAGTGTGCCGCAGTCGGAGGACGCGCGGGCCATCGCCGCAGTCCAAGGGCTCATAGGTCATGAGTGCTATGTGGCTCGAGGGGTCCGTAGTTTAGGAAACGGTTACGCCTAAGGGGGTGAATTAGTACTTCTAAAAACTTTCTCTAAACTAAGCCAAAATTAAATCCCTAGATCAAAACCTATGCAAATAAACAATCTAGAATGTGCAAACTAGGTTTTTTCCAAGTGTTGCTATCTCTACAGCAAAGCCTAAGTTTCAATCCTAAATAATCTAACTAGAAAGACAAGATTGAAACTTAAATACTTAATATTAATGCGGAAGATAAAGAGCAAGGTAGATATGCAAACTCTCGTGGATGACGTCGGTATTTTTACTGAGGTATCCGGAACCACGCAAGGTTACGACTAATCCTCGTTGGTGCCCCTACACAAAGGGAAGCCCACGCGAGGGCCAAGCACCTCGGTCGAGTAACTACGTAGAGAGTCGCATGCCTTCTCCACGGGCAAGTGGTGCTCCGCTTTTGGCTGCTCTTGGATGCTCCCCACCGTCTCCACTATCGAGCTTTCGACCAAAACGTCATGGGCCTCATTCCCTCTGGTACATGGTGGTGGCCATGACACAAACTCGGTTGTCACGGTCTCGCAGGACTCTCGCCCCACTCGGTACAATTACAACGGCTCGCGCAAGAGCCGAGGGGTTGTGTGGTTTTTCTAAACTCACTCAACTAACTAGGATTCAGCTAGAGCAAGCGCTAATGCGGTCTAACTAACCTAAGCACTTCCCAAAGCACCTATGCTAATCACCGAGTTATTCTATTAAGCACTTGGGTGTTTGAGCACTTGGAAATGTCTACAATATACCTTGGTATGTTGCTTGAGCTCCCACACCTTGAAATGGCCGGTGGGTGGGTATTTATAGCCTCCCCAACAATTATAGCCGTTGGACAGTAGCAGCAGCTTTCTGTCGACGGGCGCACCGGACAGTTTGGTGCACACCAGACATGCACTGTTCACTGTCTGGTGCCCTGGCCACGTCAGCCGACCGGTGCACACCGGACAGTCCGGTGCTACAGCCCGAGGGCGCCTGGTTGCGGGCCCTTTTGCGCACCGGTGCACACCGAAGAGGTTACTATTCACTGTCCGGTGCGCCACCAGTGCGCCGACTGACTGCCCACTTCATGGATTTATTCGTTGTTTTCTTGGGCTTCTTTTGTTCTTGAGTCTTGGACTTATATGCTTCTTTTATGTCTTCTTTTGATGTGTTGCATCCTTAGTGCTTTAGTCCAATTCTCTTCGCATCATATGAACTATAAATACAAACACTTGCAAACATATTAGTCTATATGTTATGTTGATAATCAAACACCAAAATCCCTTTAGCCAAATGGCCCTGGGACCATTTTCCTTACAATCTCCCCATTTTTGGTGATTGATGACAACACAACCAAAGCAAGCAAATATAACAAACATTTCAATGAAAATATGCAATCTACTTGCTAGGATGCATGAATGTCCCCTTAAAGAGAGATTATGGACTTAAGCCTCCCCTAACTCCATAATCCACATGCTTCCTATTTTAGACCAAAGGTACTTGAAGAACCAAAACCACTTACAAGATAAAAAATTTAATTTGGTGGTGTTTGATATATTTTTCGTTGCTTTGGACCCTAAAACTTCTCTCCCTTTGGCATCAACCACCGAAAAGGAAAGACATTAAAAGCATATAGGAAGCAAAAAGACTTACCCTCTAAAAGATTTATCAATTGAAGTTCAAAAAGATTACTCCCCTTAAAATAGTGTTCTCCCTCTTAAAAGAATATTCTCCCCCTTTGTCATAGACGAAGAAATACTCTCTCTGACGGAGATCCTCTACTTAGGAAAAGCACATGAGAAAGAGAGCTGCAAGATATAGTTTGATTTGACTAACTCCTCTTATGCATAGGTAAAAGATATATTTTGACAACATATGCATTTATAGCAACATGGAATGCATAAGATATGAAATTTAGTCTAATCAAATTCTGGAGAATCCATGTAAAAGATACCAATTGTTGGGTGGAACCACTTGTGGAACCAAATGAAAATTATTGTAGATTTATAGTGGAAGCTTATTGTCTTTCTCCGAGGATTCCATTTTACTTCAATGAGATTACTACACATAATAGACTTGAAAACATGCATTAGTCTCAAAGACCTAGATTATAGAGTAACCTCCCCCTGAAAGTGTGCATAGAAGATTTGAATACTTGTAGGAGACTTGCACTTTGTTTTTTACATCAAAAGGGACAAAATATCTATAATCCGAGCATTGGCACATATAAGTCAAAATGACACTACTTGGAGAATACCACTAGTAGGATATAGACTTTGAAGTATTAATGTCATTTACTTAGGAATGTTAAATAAGCTATGTGTCGTGCTTAACTAAGCACTTTAAATCATGTAGGTTTGCTCAAGAATATGAATTGAAAACGAGCATTCCTACCATTTGATTGACCTAGTATGCATGCAATTATAATCAAAAGTAAATATCACATGTAAAACTAGGCATGTAAGGTAAAAACTAGATACAAGAAAATAGATACATATATCTAAAAAGGAAATACAATAAATCTAGTTACCTTAGTCATAGGTGGGGAATTTGGGTCCAAAGTATTGACTAACCACTTGGCAATAAACTTGATCCAATATGATGCAACCCATGATATACATCCCAATTTTGCCAACTCTCCAAATTCCTCGAAGTCCTTCGGACTTCCCACTTCGCTCTTGGGATCCAAACCTTCTTTGTTCTTTTCATGGTTGAAATAATTTCTTTTGGCACCCAGATGCGTTTGACCCCTTTTCCTTTGTTGGCTTGCTTGTTGGCCTTGATTGCTATCACCTTTCCATTCTTTTTCTTCTTGATCAAATATGGTGTAGCGGCCTTTTTATCCACCTTGTTGATGTAGGTGTTGGAGATTTTGTTTGCTGCCTTTTGCTTATCCCCGGTCTTCGCCTTGCATTGGTAGGACGTGTGGCCTTCCTTGTGGCATAGCCTAAAAATCATAGTTTCTCCCTCCACGGGCTTGTTCACTCCTGCAGTGGTGTTATCCTGAGGAGGTTGGATTTGTTTGGCTTTGCCTTTCTTGTCATACAAAGCCTTGCCAAGTGTCACACCTGTTTTTCGAAGGTAAACCTGCAAACCATGTACATGTCATGATTAGAAATTCACGTACACATCGATTACATAATTGGACATCATCACACATTGCTCAAAATAAAAGCATAAATAGTACTTTATTACATCACGATGTCCAAGACATCGATAGAGTCATCAACTTAACATAGATCAAAGTGCGAATACAAAACGTAGTACGATAAGGCCTTCCCGGCAGCTGACTGGGGGTTTGCCACTAAACACAACTAGAACTTGTCACACCCGGTTTTAGAAGGCAAACCGAATGCAAACCATGTACGTGCCAGGATCAGCAATTCATGTACACAGCAGTTACATAACATGGACATCATCACACAGTGCTCAAATAGTATTAAAAAGGGAAATAATAGTCGATTACATCATGATGTCCAAGACATCCACATAGTCTTTACAATAAATCAAAGTGTGAAAACGAAACGTAGATAAACGTGGCCTTCACAGGCAGCCGACTGGGGGTTGCGGCTAACCCACACCTAGAACTCGTCGTAATCTTGGAACTCCTGGTGGTCTCCATCCACAGCTTCATCTTCTCTTGAGCAGGGGTTGCAATGCTGACAACCTGGGGATGGGGGGGGTTGGTGTGTAGAGCAAGGGTGAGTACACATCAACATACTCAGCAAGTATCCTGTTTGGCTGTAGTGGACTAGCTTTATGTGGGGGTAGGTCAAGCAGTTGCTTTTAGTTGGTCAGCTTATTATTATTATTAGTAGAAAAATCCAAGTTTTAGAGTTGACCCACATTATTAACCCAAACGTACTCCTTTCCAAATGGAAAGAGTACCACTTACCATTACCAGAGCCAATACCAAGAACCATCAATCTCATTGCCACCTGCAATCCAAACATCTCTGATCAAGTACCACTAATCAATGGAGCTCCCTTGGCCGCTCATAACCGTGAGCACGGCTGATATATTAGTTTTCAAACACTCTGCAGAGGTTGTGCAATTTACCCACAAGCCGTGATTCCCTTTCTGCCCGGAGAGAGCTACTCCCCATTGACCACTACCTAGGTGGCCCAGCAGGGCATCACTATGTAGCGTTTACAAAGATTCCCCGGGGCCAAAGCCGCCCGTTAGGTTTCCTAAATGCACCGCACTCCTCCCCAAGGGGGCGAACCCAAGCTTGGCAGAGCGAGCCGCATACATCGAGCCCCATTAACGGCACGACGGCTAAGCGAACTACACCCCGGTTCCTCTAATTATTCAGCTAAGGGCACTCCATTCCACCCTCATGGTTGCACTGTTTTCCCGGGCGGTTATCGAACGAACAGGTCCTTACGGAGAGGCACTCGAGAACCGCTCGAGCCCCCTTGAAGGCCACAAGTATAACATCGTAATAAAAGAGGGGAAACAGCGTATCATTGATAAGTCTCATCATGTTCATTGATTAGAGTTGAGCAATAGCATAAAAGCTAAACAATAATAATCCAACCCAGATAGGTAAGCAAGGACATGGATAACAAAAGCTAGTCAATCCTTAGGTATAAATGTGTAATGCGGGAGGTGAATTAAAGAATGTATAGGACAGAGATAGGTCAAGGGACACTTGCCTCCACCAACCGACTGCTGCTTAGGGGCTTCTCCTGCGAGTTCTTCGGGCTCCTCAACCAGATCGTTCTCTATGCGAGCGCAAACATACATACATCCATCCATTCGAATTAGGAAATAAATAGTACAACATACAAGAGAACAGATAGATTGAATATGCATAGAGTATGACATGCGATGTTGCATTCGCCATGGCTAGAAAGAGAAGAGGGAAGGTCTCGCAGTGGTTAAAGCTATAGCCGAAGCGTATTACGGTTAGATGCATAACTAATCATTGCGAGATTTAATTCCATCAAGTTACACTAACAAGTATTTAGCTACATGCACTAATAGAATTATAACTATTTTCAATTGATCAACATTAAACGAGGTCCAAGATTAACTACATGAAATAACTAACGTAACCAATTTCCAAATTGAGTTTTCATTTATTAATAGAAATAACGTGATCACTACGCATGGGTTACACGGGGGTGTAGACGGGCGCGTCTAGGGGGTAGACGAGCGCGCCGAGGGCACGACGAGCCGTGCCAAGGCACCGCGCGCACCACGCGAGCACGTACGCGCAAGGCCGCACTAATGCGTCGCGAACGGGTCGCGCACACGCCGGGGCCGAGCTGCGCACGCGCCGCGCTACACAGGGGCACCACGGCCGCGTGAGCCGAAGCCGCACCGGGCCGGGGCCGCGCTACGCAGGGGCGGGGCGAGACACAGGGCAGGGGCGGGCGAGCCGGGGACGCCGAGCCGAGCACCACGGCCGCGGGTGCGGCGAGCTCGCCGGGGGCACCGCGTGCTGCACGGGCCGTGTCGGGGCTCCGCGCGCACCACCGAGGCCGCGCCGGGGGCCGGGGCTGCGCGAGCGCCGCTGAGGCCGCGCCGGGGACGGGCGAGCGCGAGGGGGAGGGCGCGTCGGGGCCGGGCGGGGGTGAGCGCGCCGCGCCGCGCCAGGGACGGGCGCCATGGCCGCGCCGCGACCACGCTGCGCTGAGCCGCGGGCCGCGCGAGCGCGCCGGCGAGCGCGTCGGGGCGGGGAAGCCGCGCCGAGCAGGGGACACGGCGGGGGGGCTCGCCGGGCGGGGCGGGGACGCCGCGCAGCGAGCAGGGACCGCGCGCTGGGCAGGGGCGAGCGGGGACGACGAGTGCCGTGGCAGGGGCGCCGAGCAGGGGCGAGCGGGGACGGCGAGTGTCGTGGCCGCGGGCCACGCGCCGGGGTAGGGTAGGGGCGGGGGAGCGCGCCGGGCGGCCGAGGCCGAGGGCCACGCAGGGGAGTTCGCCGGGGCGGGCGGACGCCGGGAAGGGGAAGCCGGGGCCGGGACGGGCACCACGCCGGGCGAGGGGCGGGGCAGGCGCGGGCCCTGCGCCGGGCCGAAACGGCGCCATGGCCGAGACGGACGCGAGGGAGAGGAGGGGGGGTTCGCGCCGAGGAAGGAGAAGGGGGAGGAAGCAGGGAGGAGGAGGGAGAGAGAGGGGAGGCCGGGGGCTCACCGTGGGTGGGCGGCGGGCGACGGCGGCGGGCGAGCTGGGGCGAGCAGGGGAGAGGCGTGAGGGAGAGGAGGGATCGTGCTGGGGAGAAGAGAGAGAGAGAGGGGTTTGGGGAGGGGGGGCTGATGGGTGGGGCCCGCAGGGGGGAAGGCGGCGATGGCGTAACCGCCGTGCGAGGCGCGCGCGAGGGGAGCGGGGGAGGGGGCGGCTGGGCCGCCACGTGGGCCCAAAGCGGGGGAAGGGAAGGGGGGCAAGCTGGGCCGCCGAGGCCGGCTGGACCGCCAAGCCAGTTGGGCCGCGCGAGGGGGGGCGCCGGCTGGGCCAAAAGGGGAGGAGGGGGGAGGGAGAAAAGAAAAGATTTTTCCTTTTTTTTAAAAAATCTATTTTCTAGATGAATGCTTTCACAGTTTCACTCAATCAAAACAAATGCATGGTTCGGCATGATGCAACAAACAAAAGAAAGTATTTTCTAGGGTTTTGCTTTACACGAGATCTCAAGCCAAATCTCGCTACAACTTTGGAAAAGATCAAGGCTTAGCGAGGGGAAAAGGAAAAAGGAAAGGGTAACGCCCGAATTTGGTGAGTGAAGAAAAGAAAAAAATTCAACTCCAAAATTCGGGGCGTTACAAACCTATCCCCCTTAAAAGAATATCGCCCTCGAGATTTAGGGTTGGGTAGCAAAGAGCTCAGGGTATTTAGCCATCAGATCATCTTCACGCTCCCAGGTTGCTTCTTCTTCAGAGTGATGATTCCATTTGACTTTGCACATTCTGATGGTCTTCTTTCGGGTGACTCTGTCTGTAGTCTCAAGGATTTGCGTTGGCTTCTCAATGTAGGTCAAGTCCTCCTGGACTTCAAGACCTTCAACTGGCAACTGCTCTTCTGGCACTCGCAAACACTTCTTCAACTGAGACACATGAAAGACATGATGCACATCAGACAAATTTTCTGGCAAACTAAGCTGATAAGCCACTTCTCCACGCCTTGCGAGAATTTGATACAGACCAATGTAGCGGGTGCTAGCTTGCCTTTGACTCCGAATCTTCTGACTCCTCTGACCGGTGACACCTTCAGATAGACGAAATCTCCAACCTCAAAACTCAGATCTCTTCTTCTTGTGTCTGCATAGCTTTGCTGCCTTGATTGCGCTATCTTTAGATTCTCTCGAACCATCTTAATGTTCTCTTCAGCTTCAAGCAGAATGTCTGGCCCAAACACTTGCTTTTCTCCAGGCTGATCCCATTGCAATGGAGTTCTACAACTCCTTCCATAAAGCGCCTAAAATGGTGACATCTTCAAGCTGGCCTGGTAACTGTTGTTATAGGAGAACTCTGCATAAGGCAATCTCTTGTCCCATCCGGACTGATCTTGCAACGCACAGGCTCTCAACATGTCTTCAAGTATTTGATTAGTCCTTTCGGTCTGACCATCTGTCTGCGGATGATAGGCTAAACTGAAATTCAGATGTGTGCCAAAAACTTCATTCAACTGCTGCCAGAAATGAGAGGTAAACTGTGTTCCTCTGTCTGACACTATCTTCTTTGGCACACCATGAAGACAAACGATCCAAGACATGTACAATTCTGCTAATACTGCACTGCTGTAGTTGGTCTTGACAGGTATGAAGTGGGCTGACTTGGTTAAGCGGTCCACCACTACCCAAATGGAATCGTAGCCGGCTCGAGTGCGAGGCAATCCGGCTATGAAATCCATACCGATTTCATCCCATTTCCACTGAGGAATTTGCAATGGTTGCAACAATCCAGCTGGTCTCTGGTGCTCTGCCCTGATCCTTCGACAACTATCACACATAGCCACATGCTCTGCGATTTCCCTCTTCATTCCATACCACCAGAATTTCTTCTTCAGATCCTAATACATCTTCTCACTTCCAGGGTGAATCGAATAGGCTGTCTCATGAGCTTCCTTGAGGATAAACTCCCGCATAGATTGGACATTGGGGACACACAAACGGTCTTTGAACCATATCACACCTTCTGCATCTTCCCGAAAATCTTTGCCTCTGCCATCTAGAATCAGTCGCCGGACCTCACTGATCTTCTCATCATTCTTCTGCGCTTCTTTGATTTCCCGCTCCAGGGTAGGTTACAACTCAATTGTGACTCCTCGCGTGTTGTTCAGAAATCCGAGACTCATCCTGTCAAACTCTTTGGCCAACTCATAAGGCATCGGACGAGCGATCATCAGATTGACTTGACTCTTCCTGCTCAAAGCATTTGCCACTACGTTCGCTTTGCCTGGATAGTAATGAATCTCCAACTGAGAGCACCTAGAGGGGGGGGGGTGAATAGGTGATCCTGTAAAAACTTAAACTTATAGCCACAAAACTTGATTAGGTGTTAGCACAGTTTATGCCAAGTGGCTAGAGAGGAGTCAAAACACAATAACCACAAGAATCCAATCACAGAGATGACACAGTGGTTATCCCGTGGTTCGGCCAAGTACAAAACTTGCCTACTCCACGTTGTGGCGTCCCAACGGACGAGAGTTGCACTCAACTCCTCTCAAGTGATCCAATGATCAACTTGAATACCACGGTGTTCTTGCTTTTCTTTTCTCAATCCCGTTTGCGAGGAATCTCCACAGCTTGGAGCCTCTCGCCCTTACAAAAGATGTTCACAGAGAATCACAGAGCAAAGGAGGGATTAGCAACTCACACACGACACAAAGATCACAGCGAATACGCACACACAAGACCCCGACTTGAGCTCAAAAGACTAGCACACTAGAACGGAGCTCAAATCACTAGAATGTCGAACAAGTGCGTGAGATTGATGTGTGAGTGATCAAGAGTGCTCAAGGAATGCTTGGTGTACTCCTCCATGCGCCAAGGGGTCCCTTTTATAGCCCCAAGGCAGCTAGGAGCCGTTGGGAACAAATCTGGAAGGCCATCTTTGCCTTCTGTCTCGTGGCGCACCGGACAGTCCGGTGCACACCGGACACTGTCCGGTGCCCGATTTGTTTCCATAAAAAGCGAAGCCGACCGTTGCCGACCGTTGCAGATCTGGCGCACCGGACAGTCCGGTGCACACCGGATAGTCCGGTGCTTCCTTCCGACCGTTGGCTCGGCCACGTGTCGCGCGCCGATCGCGCGGCCGACCGTTGGCCCGGCCGACCGTTGGCTCACCGGACAGTCCGGTGCACACCGGACAGTCCGGTGAATTTTAGCCGAAGTCGCCGGAGAAAAACCCGAGAGCGGCCTCTTCGGCCGAGGCAGCCTGGCGCACCGGACACTGTCCGGTGCACCACCGGACAGTCCGGTGCCCCAGACCGAAACAGCCTCTTGGCTGTACACAGCCAAGTCTTCTCTTCTCTTCTTCTTTCTGTTTCTAACACTTAGACAAATATATTAGTACACAAAACCAATGTACTAAGGCTTAGAAACATACCTTTACTTGTGATTTGCAACTTGTCCATCCATGGGCATATTTTCACATTTTGGCACCTGTGTTTGCACTTAATCACCAAAATACTTAGAAATGGCCCAAGGGCACATTTCCCTTTCAATCTCCCCCTTTTTGGTGATTTATGCCAACACAACATAAAGCAACTAGAACAAGTGCAAAATCACTTCAAATAAAAACTCAAATTGGTTTTGATTCAATTTTGGCATATATGGATCATCCTTTGCCACCACTTGGTTTGTTTTTGCAAATCAAACTCAAATCTCTATCTATAAGTCAAACACACATATTGAAGCATAAAGAGAGTCATTTCAAAAGAATTTGACCACGGATTTCAAAAACTCCCCCTTTTTCCCATAATCAACACTTCTCCCCACAAGAAGCCAACTTTTGAAAATAGAGACAATAAGAGACAATAAAAGCTTTTGACAAAACAAAAACTCTATTCTACTATTTTCAAAATCTCTCAAGTGGTAGCTGATCCATTTATCACTTTGGCCTTTATTTTCTCCCCCTTTGGCATCAAGCACCAAAACGGGATCAATCTTGGCCTGTTAACCCCATTGCCTCACCAAAGTCTTCAATTAAGAGCAAATGGCAATAAGATTTCATGAGATGAACTTGGAATTAGTTACCCTCTCATCGGAGTGCAGTGGAAGTCTTTCATGGTCCAAGTCCACCTTTTCCCTTTCAATCCTCCTTCGAGACTAAATTATCAAACTCAAGCACATGGTTAGTCTCAAAGGGTCAAGTTGTAACACATCTCCCCCTAAACATGTGCATCACTTTGCAACGGACTTGTGAGGTCCAGGGAGTGTTTGTACAACTTGAGCACCATAATAAGCAACATAATGCAAAAAAGGAACATGATCAAAAGCATAACTACATGTATGCTACAATTCAATCCAGGTTCCGCGAATCTAAGACATTTAGCTCACTACGCAACCTGCAAAAGGTCTTCTCATCTAGAGGCTTAGTGAAGATATCGGCTAGCTGGTTCTCGGTGCTAACATGAAACACTTCGATATCTCCCTTTTGCTGGTGGTCTCTCAAAAAGTGATGCCGGATGTCTATGTGCTTTGTGCGGCTGTGTTCAACAGGATTTTCCGCCATGCGGATAGCACTCTCATTATCACATAGGAGTGGGACTTTGCTCAGATTGTAGCCAAAGTCCCTGAGGGTTTGCCTCATCCAAAGTAGTTGCGCGCAACACTGTCCTGCGGCAACATACTCGGCCTCAGCGGTGGATAGGGCAACGGAAGTTTGTTTCTTAGAGTTCCATGACACCAGGGACCTTCCTAAGAATTGGCACGTCCCCGATGTACTCTTCCTATCGACCTTACATCCAGCATAGTCGGAGTCTGAGTATCCAACTAAGTCAAAGGTAGACCCCTTTGGATACCAGAGCCCGAAGCAAGGCGTAGCAACCAAATATCTAAGAATTCGCTTCACCGCCACTAAGTGACACTCCTTAGGATCGGATTGAAATCTAGCACACATGCATACGCTAAGCATAATATCCGGTCTACTAGCACACAAGTAAAGCAAAGAACCTATCATTGACCGGTATGCTTTTTGATCAACGGACTTACCTCCTTTGTTGAGGTCGGTGTGTCCGTCGGTCCCCATCGGAGTCTTTGCGGGCTTGGCGTCCTTCATCCCAAACCGCTTTAGCAGATCTTGCGTGTACTTCGTTTGGGAGATGAAGGTGCCGTCCTTGAGTTGCTTCACTTGGAACCCAAGGAAGTAGTTCAACTCGCCCATCATCGACATCTCGAATTTCTGCGTCATCACCCTGCTAAACTCTTCACAAGACTTTTGGTTAGTAGAACCAAATATTATGTCATCGACATAAATTTGGCACACAAACAAATCACCATTACAAGTCTTAGTAAAAAGAGTTGGATCGGCTTTCCCAACCTTGAAAGCATTAGCAATTAAGAAATCTCTAAGGCATTCATACCATGCTCTTGGGGCTTGCTTAAGTCCATAGAGCGCCTTAGAGAGCTTACACACATGGTCGGGGTACCGTTCATCCTCGAAGCCAGGGGGTTGCTCCACGTACACCTCCTCCTTGATTGGCCCGTTGAGGAAGGCGCTCTTCACATCCATTTGAAACAACCTGAAAGAATGGTGAGCGGCATATGCTAGCAAGATACGAATTGATTCTAGCCTAGCCACAGGAGCAAAAGTCTCCTCGAAATCCAAACCTGCGACTTGGGTATAACCTTTTGCCACAAGTCGAGCCTTGTTCCTCGTCACCACCCCGTGCTCGTCCTGTTTGTTGCGGAACACCCACTTGGTTCCCACAACATTTTGCTTCGGACGAGGCACCAGTGTCCAAACTTCATTGCGCTTGAAGTTGTTTAACTCCTCTTGCATGGCCAACACCCAGTCCGGATCTAGCAAGGCCTCTTCTACCCTGAAAGGCTCAATAGAAGAGACAAAGGAGTAATGCTCACAAAAATTAACTAATCGAGATCGAGTAGTTACTCCCTTGCTAATGTCACCCAGAATTTGGTCGACGGGATGATCCCTTTGAATCATCGCTCGAACTTGAGTTGGAGGTGCCGGTTGCGCTTCTTCCTCTATCACTTGATCATCTTGTGCTCCCCCTTGATCAAGCGCCTCCACTTGAGGTACCTGTTCGTCATCTTCGGTTGGGGGTTGCACCATAGTTGAGGAAGAAGGTTGATCTCGTTCATCTTGTTCCTGTGGCCGTACTTCTCCAATCGCCATGGTCCGTATAGCGGCCGTCGGAACATCTTCTTCATCTACATCATCACAATCAACAACTTGCTCTCTTGGAGAGCCATTAGTCTCATCAAATACAACGTCGCTAGAGACTTCAACCAAACCCGATGATTTGTTGAAGACTCTATACGCCTTTGTATTTGAGTCATAACCTAACAAAAACCCTTCTACAGCTTTGGGAGCAAACTTAGAATTTCTACCCTTCTTCACTAGAATGTAGCATTTACTCCCAAATACACGAAAGTACGATACATTGGGTTTGTTACCGGTTAGTAGCTCATACGACGTCTTCTTGAGGAGGCGATGAAGGTAGACCCTGTTGATGGCGTGGCACGCCGTGTTCACGGCTTCCGTCCAAAAGCACTCGGGGGTCTTGAACTCTCCTAGCATCGTCCTCGCCATGTCGATGAGCGTCCTGTTCTTCCTCTCTACCACACCATTTTGCTGTGGTGTGTAGGGAGCGGAGAACTCGTGCTTGATCCCTTCCTCTTCAAGGAACTCCTCCACTTGAAGGTTCTTGAACTCGGACCCGTTGTCGCTTCTTATCTTTTTCACTTTGAGCTCAAACTCATTTTGAGCTCTCCTGAGGAAGCGTTTGAGGGTCCCTTGGGTTTCAGACTTATCCTGCAAAAAGAACACCCAAGTGAAGCGGGAAAAATCATCAACAATAACTAAACCATACTTACTTCCCCCTATGCTTAGATAGGCGACGGGTCCGAAGAGGTCCATATGCAGCAGCTCCAGGGGTCTTGAAGTGGTCATCACATTCTTGCTGTGATGCGCTCCTCCCACCTGTTTCCCTGCTTGACAAGCTGCACAAGGTCTATCTTTTTCGAATTGAACATTGGTTAGACCTATCACGTGTTCTCCCTTTAGAAGCTTGTGAAGGTTCTTCATCCCCACATGTGCTAAGCGGCGATGCCACAGCCAGCCCATGCAAGTCTTAGCCATTAAGCATGCATCTAGACCGGCCTCTTCTTTTGCAAAATCAACTAAATAAAGTTTGCCGTCTAATACACCCTTAAAAGCTAGTGAACCATCACTTCTTCTAAAGACAGACACATCTATATTTGTAAACAGACAGTTATATCCCATATTGCACAATTGACTAACAGATAGTAAATTATATCCTAGTGACTCTACTAAAAACACATTAGAGATAGAGTGCTCATTAGAAATTGCAATTTTACCTAACCCTTTTACCTTGCCTTGATTCCCATCACCGAATATGATTGAATCTTGGGAATCCTTATTCTTGACGTAGGAGGTGAACATCTTCTTCTCCCCCGTCATATGGTTTGTGCATCCGCTATCAATAATCCAGCTTGAACCCCCGGATGCATAAACCTGCAAGGCAAATTTAGGCTTGGGTCTTAGGTACCCAACTCATGTTGGGTCCTACAAGGTTAGTGCAAATATCCTTAGGGACCCAAATGCAAGTTTTGTCTCCCTTGCATTTTGCCCCTAACTTCCTAGCAACAATTTTCTTATCCTTTCTACAAATAGCAAAGGAAGCATTTAAAGCATAATAAATTGTGGAAGGTTCATTTGCTATTTTCCTAGGAGCATGAATAACATTCCTTCTAGGCACATGATGAATAGCATTTCTTTTAGGAACAACATTTCTCCTAGTAACATTTCTATCATACACATAAGAGGAACTAGGAGCAAACATGGTATGAGAATCATAAACATATGAATCATAAGCATCATGACTTACATTTCTAGTTTGTCTTCTATCATGATACAAAAATGCATGGTTCCTTTTAGCACTAGTAGCCATAGGGGCCTTCCCTTTCTCCTTGGCGGGAATGGGAGCCTTATGGCTTGTTAAGTTCTTAGCTTCTCTCTTGAAGCCAAGTCCATCCTTAATTGAGGGGTGTCTACCAATTGTGTAGGCATCCCTTGCAAATTTTAGCTTATCGAAATCATTCTTGCTAGTCTTAAGTTGAGCATTAAGACTAGCCAGTTCATCATTAAGCTTGGAAATTGAAACTAGGTGTTCACTACAAGCATTAATGTCAAAGTCTTTACACCTAGTACAAATTTCAACATGTTCTACACAAGAATTGGATTTGTTTGCTACTTCTAATTTAGCATTTAAATCATTGTTGACACCTTTCAAAGTAGAAATGGTTTCATGACAAGTAGATAGTTCAAAAGAAAGCATTTCATTTCTCTTAACTTCTAAAGCATAGGATTTTTGTGCCTCAACAAATTTATCATGCTCTTCATACAACAAATCCTCTTGCTTTTCTAAAAGTATATTCTTTTCATTCAAGGCATCAATTAATTCATTAATTTTGTCTATCTTAGATCTATCTAAGCCCTTGAACAAACATGAATAATCTACTTCATCCTCATCACTAGATTCGTCCTCACTTGAAGAAGCATAGGTAGAGTTGCGAGTACATACCTTCTTCTCTCTTGCCATAAGGCATGTGTGACGCTCGTTGGGGAAGAGGGTTGATTTGTTGAAGGCGGTGGCGGCGAGTCCTTCATTGTCGGAGTCGGACGAGGAGCAATCCGAGTCCCACTCCTTGCCTAGATGCGCCTCGCCCTTTGCCTTCTTGTAATGCTTCTTCTTTTCCCTCTTGTTCCCCTTTTCCTGGTCACTATCATTATCAGGACAGTTAGCAATAAAATGACCAAGCTTACCGCATTTGAAGCATGATCGCTTCCCCTTGGTCTTAGTCTTGCTCGGCTGTCCATTGCGACCCTTTAGCACCGTCTTGAATCTCTTGATAATGAGGGCCATTTCTTCTTCATTAAGACCGGCCGCCTCAATTTGCGCCACCTTGCTGGGTAGCGCCTCCTTGTTCCCTGTGGCTTTGAGAGCAAAAGGTTGCGGCTCGTTGATCGGTCCATTCAAGGCGTCGTCCACATACCTTGCCTCCTTGATCATCATTCGCCCGCTGACGAATTTTCCTAGTACTTCTTCGGGCGACATTTTGGTGTACCTGGGATTCTCACGAATATTATTCACCAAATGAGGATCAAGAACGGTAAAGGACCTGAGCATTAGTCGGACGACGTCGTGGTCCGTCCATCGCGTGCTTCCGTAGCTCCTTATTTTGTTGACAAGGGTCTTGAGCCGGTTGTATGTTTGAGTTGGCTCCTCGCCCCTTATCATCGCGAACCGTCCAAGCTCGCCCTCCACCAACTCCATTTTGGTGAGCAAGGTAGCGTCATTTCTCTCATGAGAGATCTTGAGGGTATCCCAGATTTGCTTGGCGTTATCCAAGCCACTCACTTTATTATATTCATCCCTGCACAATGAGGCTAGAAGAACAGTAGTAGCTTGTGCATTCTTATGGATTTGCTCATTAATGAATATAGGACTATCCGAACTATTAAAGTGCATTCCACTATCTACAATCTCCCATATGCTAGGATGGAGAGAGAATAGGTGACTACGCATTTTGTGGCTCCAAAATCCGTAGTCCTCCCCATCAAAGTGTGGGGGCTTGCCGAGTGGAATGGAAAGCAAATGTGAATTTGAACTATGCGGAATACGAGAGTAGTCAAAAGAAAAGTTAGAATTAACCGGTTTCCTTTGTTTGTCGTAGTCGTCGTCCTTTTGGGAAGAAGAGGACTCATCGCTGTCGTAGTAGACGATCTCCTTGACGCGTCTTGTCTTCTTCTTCTTCCCATCTCTTCGCTTGTGGCCCGAGCCCGAGTCATTGGACTTGTCATCCCTTGGCTCGTTGACGAAGGACTCCTTCTCCTTGTCGTTGATCACAATTCCCTTCCCCTTAGGATCCATCTCTTCGGGCGGTTAGTCCCTTTCTTGAAGAGAACGGCTCCGATACCAATTGAGAGCACCTAGAGGGGGGGGTGAATAGGTGATCCTGTAAAAACTTAAACTTATAGCCACAAAACTTGATTAGGTGTTAGCACAGTTTATGCCAAGTGGCTAGAGAGGAGTCAAAACACAATAACCACAAGAATCCAATCACAGAGATGACACAGTGGTTATCCCGTGGTTCGGCCAAGTACAAAACTTGCCTACTCCACGTTGTGGCGTCCCAACGGACGAGAGTTGCACTCAACTCCTCTCAAGTGATCCAATGATCAACTTGAATACCACGGTGTTCTTGCTTTTCTTTTCTCAATCCCGTTTGCGAGGAATCTCCACAGCTTGGAGCCTCTCGCCCTTACAAAAGATGTTCACAGAGAATCACAGAGCAAAGGAGGGATTAGCAACTCACACACGACACAAAGATCACAGCGAATACGCACACACAAGACCCCGACTTGAGCTCAAAAGACTAGCACACTAGAACGGAGCTCAAATCACTAGAATGTCGAACAAGTGCGTGAGATTGATGTGTGAGTGATCAAGAGTGCTCAAGGAATGCTTGGTGTACTCCTCCATGCGCCAAGGGGTCCCTTTTATAGCCCCAAGGCAGCTAGGAGCCGTTGGGAACAAATCTGGAAGGCCATCTTTGCCTTCTGTCTCGTGGCGCACCGGACAGTCCGGTGCACACCGGACACTGTCCGGTGCCCGATTTGTTTCCATAAAAAGCGAAGCCGACCGTTGCCGACCGTTGCAGATCTGGCGCACCGGACAGTCCGGTGCACACCGGACAGTCCGGTGCTTCCTTCCGACCGTTGGCTCGGCCACGTGTCGCGCGCCGATCGCGCGGCCGACCGTTGGCCCGGCCGACCGTTGGCTCACCGGACAGTCCGGTGCACACCGGACAGTCCGGTGAATTTTAGCCGAAGTCGCCGGAGAAAAACCCGAGAGCGGCCTCTTCGGCCGAGGCAGCCTGGCGCACCGGACACTGTCCGGTGCACCACCGGACAGTCCGGTGCCCCAGACCGAAACAGCCTCTTGGCTGTACACAGCCAAGTCTTCTCTTCTCTTCTTCTTTCTGTTTCTAACACTTAGACAAATATATTAGTACACAAAACCAATGTACTAAGGCTTAGAAACATACCTTTACTTGTGATTTGCAACTTGTCCATCCATGGGCATATTTTCACATTTTGGCACCTGTGTTTGCACTTAATCACCAAAATACTTAGAAATGGCCCAAGGGCACATTTCCCTTTCACCAACTCATATTCTTTGATCAGCTTTAACCATCTTTGCTGCCTCATATTCAACTCTGACTGAGTGAATATGTACTTCATACTCTTGTGGTCTGTGTAAACATCACATTTCTGTCCATACAAATAGTGCCTCCATGTCTTCAATGCGTGAACCACTGCTGCCAACTCTAGGTCATGGATTGGGTAATTCTTCTCATGAACCTTCAGCTGTCGGGACGAGTAAGCCACAACTATTCCCTCTTGCATCAACACACATCCCAAACCAGTGTAACAAGCATCGCAATACACCGAGAAGGGCTTGTGCACATCAGGCAAGACTAAGACAGGCGCTGTAGTCAACTTCTCTTTCAGCGCTTCGAAGGCCTCTTGACATCTCTGGATCCACTTGAACTCAACTTTGTTGCCTAGCAAAGCTGTCATTGGTTTCGCAATCTTCGAAAACCCTTCAATGAATCGCCGATAATATCCGGCCATTCCAACGAAGCTCTTGATTCCTCGAGCATCCGTTGGCGCTTTCCAGTTCAGAATGTCTGCCACTTTCTTCAAATCCACAGCCAATCCTCCTTTGTTGATTATGTGACATAGGAACAGGACTTCACTGATCCAGAACTCACACTTGCTCAACTTTGCATATAGTTGGTGCTCTCGCAATCTCTGTAAAACCATCCTCAAATGACCTGCATGCTCTTCTTCGCTTTGAGAATATATCAGAATGTCATCAATAAATACCACCACAAACTTGTCAAGATAATCCATGAATACACTGTTCATCAAGTTCATGAAGAAGGCCGGTGCATTTGTTAGACCGAAAGACATCACAGTGAACTCATACAACCCGTACTTGGTAATGAATGCCGTCTTCGGAATGTCTAAAGGTCGGATCCTAAGCTGATGATAACCTGACCTCAGATCTATCTTAGAGAACACGCTGGCTCCTCTTAACTGGTCGAACAGATCCTCTATTCTGGGCAAGGGGTACTTGTTCTTGATTGTGACCTCATTCAGAGGTCGATAATCGATACACATCCTTTTGGTGCCATCTTTCTTCTCCACGAATAAGACAGAGGTGTCCCAAGGCGAGGTGCTTGGCCTGATGTAACCTTTCTCTGACAGCTCATCAATCTGCTTCTTAAGCTCAACTAGCTCTGGCCCGGATATTCTGTAAGCTCTCTTAAAGATGGGGGCGGTTCCAGGAAGAAACTCTATGGCAAATTCAATTTTCCGCTCTGGTGGCATACCTGGTAAGTCCTTTGGAAACACATCTGGGAACTCGGACACCACCTTGATAGCCTCAATTGGGTCTGCTTCACTGCTATCGACAGCCATCTGATAACAACTTCCTTTCTTTGGCTCAGGCGGGACTAACTCTGTCACCACTTCCTCTCCTAGTGGAGACACCAACTTGATTGTCCTCTTATCACAACTGATAACTGCCTGATACTTATCTAGCCAATTCATCCCTAGGATGACATCTATTCCCTGAGTACCCATTACTATGAGGTTAGCGGGAAACGCTATCCCCCTTATTTCCACACTTACATTCAAGCAAATGCTATTAGCTCGAATTCTACCACCGGCTGAGTCAATTTGAATGGGAGTTGACATGGTAGTAATTGGAAGATTATGTGCTTTTACCCATGATGCAGTAATGAATGAATGTGTTGCTCCAGTATCAAATAACACTTCTGCAATATGGGAGTTGACTGGGAACATACCTACTATCATGCCGGGGGTCTCCTGAACTGCTTCAGCCTCCAAGTGGTTCAGTCTCCCATGGTTATAACGTGGCTGAGAGCGGTTGCCTGCTCCAAGCTGAGACACATTCTGCTTTGCTGGGGCATTGGGGCCTGACTGCTGCTGGGCCGCCTTCTTCGGACATTGCATCACCCAATGGCCTTGCTCTCCACAGTGGAAACATGCTCTGTTTCCAACCTGAGCTGGTGCTGCCTGATTGTTCTGCTGATTTGCTGGGGCAGGAAGACGAGGTGCCTACTGATTCTGCCTCTGGAACTGACCTCCTCCTGACTGATTGCTCTGGCGATTCTGATACTAGTGCTAAGGATACTACCTTTGGAACTGCTGCTGCTGAGGTGGATGCTGGTTCTGCCTGAACTGCTGAGGTTGATTGCCTGAGAAACGAGGACGATTGCTGCTTCCAGGCTGGGGTCCACTGATCTTGCGCTTGCGATCCTCCATCTCCTTACGCTTCCTCTCTGTCATGGTTGCTCTGTCAATCAGGTGCTGAAACGTCGGGAAGGTATGATTCATCAGTTGAAACTGCAGGGGTCAACCAAGCCTCTCAGGAAACGGTACTGTCTCTTGGCGTCGGTGTTGACATCTTTAGGAGCATAGCGAGACAATTGCAGAAACCTGTCCCGGTACTCACTGACAGACGATGACCCTTGCTTGAGGGCCAGGAACTCTTCCTTCTTCACTATCATCAGACTTGCAGGAACATGGTACTGACGAAAGCTACCTCTGAACTCTTCCCAGGTGATGGTGTCGGGGTTGGCATGGGTGGCGAGATAAGACTCCCACCATGACTGAGCTGCTCCTCTCAACAGACGGGGACCATACAAGACTTTCTCCCTGTCATCGCACTGAGCGGTATGCAACTCTCGCTCCACAGTGCGCAGCCAGTCTTCAGCATCCATGGGGTCGGAAGAATGAGCAAACGTTGGGGGATGACCTCTCATGAATTCAGCACGCTTGTCTCTGGGCACCTGAGGCATCTGAGGCTGAGGTGGTGGCTGTTGTTGCTGCTGCTGCTGAATGGCGGCCAGAGTCTGACCAATGGCTTGAACTGCCTGGGTCTGCATCAGGAACATCTGCTCGATGGACATCGGGGGCGGGGTCGGCAGTTGCTGTTGCTGGGGTACCGCATCCTGCTGAGTTGCCTGCTCCTGCTGAGCACGCCTTCCTCCTCTGCGCCTGTTTTCTGACATCTGTAGAATGCAACCACACATCAGAACTGATCTGGCAAATCTTGCAGCATAAGAAAAGAGTATAGAATTCTCCACAACACTGAACAGATGAGCATCTTCACTGATCTCCAACACAGACCAACACATCTTCTCAGATAAAGAGGAAAGTGGAATAAAAGGCTTCCCAACTAGATAACTAACTTAATTAACAGATAACAGGTAAACCAAAATGTAGGGGATACCCACACTCTGGTGACAGTCATTACAAAGATCCAAATCCAACATAGTTCATCATGACAAACATAAATGCACAGGATAAGCAAACTACCCTGTCTAACTAAGACTGACTAAGAGCGAGACTAACGCTAAGACTGAGACTAAGACTAAAACTTCTATATTAAGCATTTATTACAAGACTCAACACTAACCATCTATGGTTCTAAGTCTATCTTGGTCTTGCAGTCGGGATTGCCATAAGACTGGTGTCCACGCCGTGGTGAGCGGTATGGGTGCTGAGTCCCGACGGGAGCGAGGGAACCATCATTCAGGTGATGACGTTCTGCGCGCTCAGCCCGCAGCAGGGCGATCTCATCATGAGCCCTACTCAGCTCGTCTAATGCATGGTCCAGCTCCGTGTTTAGCACGGCGGCTAGGTTGACTGTGCTGCTCAACCTAGGATTGTCCTCACCAACAGGTGAGACAATCACGCCTCCTGTGCTGTCAGATGGAAGGCGGGGGGTAATACTTCAGGTTGAGACCATCAGCTACCCCACCGAACACTGAGCAGTAGTGCGAAAGCGCACGCTGTGCGGCATCTTGCATGGCCGCCTCAGCTGAGTCCCGCTCAGAGATGGAATAGTGCTCTGAGCAGACCTCCGCACCCCGAAGACTGTTGTCCGGACGGCGCACCAAGCAGGTCGCCTCCCAGCGGTCCGGGTAGACCCCGCGACTGTGCTGGAAGACCACACAGCGATACTCGATTGGCCAGGTATGCCGGTCAAGTGCCCGACATAGCAGGGTGTCGAGCGCATCATGGAAGTGACACCCACGGGCAGCGTCGCGAGTGATGGGTCGAGCAACCCATCCTTCCGGCTCCTGGTCAGCTGAAAAGTCGGTGTCATGGCTCGAGCTGCTGTCGCCACCTCCGTTGTCTGGGTCTCCTCCAGCAGCTACTCCAGGGGCTGGGGCGCTCAGTGGTGGTGCAGGGGCGCCTCCAGGGGAAGCACGGGGGAGCAGCTCCTCATAGACTCTATCTCCTGCTGGAGCGAGAAAGAAGAGCCCTGCTGCTCCTGTCATCGACGCTCCTGCTCCTCATGCAGGCGGTGGTGCAGCCTCTCCAAGTGGCTGGACTGACCGGTCACGGGACGGCGAAGCGGACGCTCCGCGAGACGAGAGGGTAAGAAGGGGATGACAGACTTCCGTGCAGTGTGTTTAAGACGAGCCCTCTACAAAAGACACCGTAAGCATAAGAGTGAGAACATAACTAGTATGACTATCAAGTAAACCATAAATAAATGAAGGATTAGAATAAAACACAATTTTCAGCAAGGTATAATATATAGTAAAACGTAGGTTTGGTCAATATGACCAACTTTTGAAGGGATAGCAAAGTCAAGGCAGGGACAGAGGTCTATAATCCTTAGAACGACCATTCTACTCTAGGTTAGCGGTCCTACAGCCAGCACGGCTTTGATACCACTTATGTCACACCCGGTTTTAGAAGGCAAACCGAATGCGAACCATGTACGTGCCAGGATCAGCAATTCACGTACACAACAGTTACATAACATGGACATCATCACACAGTGCTCAAATAGTATTAAAAAGGGAAATAATAGTCGATTACATCATGATGTCCAAGACATCCACATAGTCTTTACAATAAATCAAAGTGCGAAAACGAAACGTAGATAGACGCGGCCTTCACAGGCAGCCGACTTGGGTTTGCCGCTAACCCACACCTAGAACTCATCGTAATCTTGGAACTCCTGGTGGTCTCCTTCCACAACTTCATCTTCTCCTGAGCAGGGGTTGCAATGCTGACAACCTGGGTATGGGGGGGTTTGGTGTGTAGAGCAAGGGTGAGTACACATCAACATACTCAACAAGTATCCTGTTTGGCTGTAGTGGACTAGCTTTATGTGGGGGTAGGTCAAGCAGTTGCTTTTAGTTGGTCAGATTATTATTACTAGTAGAAAAAGCCAAGTTTTAGAGTTGACCCACATTATTAACCCAAACGTACTACTTTCCAAATGGAAAGAGTACCACTTACCATTACCAGAGCCAATACCAAGAACCATCAATCTCATTGCCACCTGCAATGCGAACATCTCTGATCAAGTACCACTAATCAATGGAGCTCCCTTGGCCGCTCATAACCATGAGCACGGCTAATATATCAGTTTTCAAACACTCTGCAGAGGTTGTGCACTTTACCCACAAGCCGTGATTCCCTTTCTGCCCGGAGAGAGCTACTCCCCATTGACCACTACCTAGGTGGCCCAGTAGGGCATCACTACGTAGCCTTTACAAAGATTCCCCCGGGCTGTAGCCACCCGTTAGGTTTCCTAAATGCACCGCACTCCTCCCCAAGGGGGCGAACCCAAGCTTGGCAGAGCGAGCCGCATACACCGAGCCCCATTAACGGCACGACGGCTAAGCGAACTACACCTCGGTTCCTCTAATTATTCAGCTAAGGGCACCCCATTCCACCCTCATGGTTGCACTGTTTTCCCGGGCGGTCATCCAACGAACAGGTCCTTATGGAGAGGCACTCGAGAAACCGCTCGAGCCCCCTTTAAGGCCACAAGTATAACATCATAATAAAAGAGGGGAAAACATCGTATCATTGATAAGTCTCATCATGTCCATTGATTAGAGTTGAGCAATAGCATAAAGCTAAACAATAATAATCCAACCCAGATAGGTAAGCAAGGACATGGATAACAAAAGCTAGTCAATCCTTAGGTATAAATGTGTAATGCGGGAGGTGAATTAAAGAATGTATAGGATAGGGATAGGTCAAGGGACACTTGCCTCCACCAACCGACTGCTGCTCAGGGGCTTCTCCTGCGAGTTCTTCGGGCTCCTCAACCAGATCGTTCTCTATGCGAGCGCAAACATACATACATCCATCCATTCGAATTAGAAAATAAATAGTACACCATACAAGAGAACAGATAGATTGAATATGCATAGAGTATGACATGCGATGTTGCATTCGCCATGGCTAGAAAGAGAAGAGGGAAGGTCTCGCAGTGGTTAAAGCTATAGCCGAAGCGTATTACGGTTAGATGCATAACTAATCATTGCGAGATTTAATTCCATCGAGTTACACTAACAAGTATTTAGCTACATGCACTAATAGAATTATAACTATTTTCAATTGATCAACATTAAACGAGGTCCAAGATTAACTACATGAAATAACTAACGTAACCAATTTCCAAATTGAGTTTTCATTTATTAATAGAAATAACGCGATCACTACGCATGGGTTACACGGGGGGGGGGGGGGGGGGGGGGGGTAGACGGGCGCGTCTAGGGGGTAGAAGGGCGCGTCTAGGGGGTAGACGAGTGCGCCGAGGGCACGGCGAGCCGTGCCAAGGCACCGCTCGCACCACGCGAGCACGTACGCGCAAGGCCGCACTGACGCGTCGCGAACAGGTCGCGCACACGCTGGGGTCGAGCTGCGCATGCGCCGCGCTACGCAGGGGCACCACGGCCGCGCGAGCCGAAGCCGCGCCGGGCCGGGGCCGCGCTGCGCAGGGGCGGGGCGAGACACCGGGCAGGGGCGGGCGAGCCGGGGACGCCGGGCCGAGCGCCACGGCCGTGAGCCGCGGGTGCGGCGAGCTCGCCGGGGGCACCGCGCGCTGCACGGGCCACGTTGGGGCTCCACGCGCACCACCGAGGCCACGCCGGGGGTCGGGGCTACGCGAGCGCCGCCGAGGCCGCGCCGAGGACGGGCGGGCGAGCGCGAGGGGGAGGGCGTGTTGGGGCCGGGCGGGGGTGAGCGCGCCGCGCCGCGCCGGGGACGGGCGCCATGGCCGCGCCACGGCCACGCTGCACCGAGCCACGGGCCGCGCGAGCGCGCCGGGGCGGGGAAGCCGTACCGAGCAGGGGACAGGGCGGGGGGCTCGCCGGGCGGGGCGGGGACGCCGCGCCGGGGCGGAGCAGGGGCGAGGGAGCGCGCCGGGCGGCCGAGGCCGAAGGCCGCGCAGGGGAGTTTGCCGGGGCGGGCGGACACCGAGGAAGGGGGAGCCGGGGCCGGGACGGGCGCCGCGCCGGCGAGCCGCGGGCGAGGCCGCGCGCAGGCGAGGAGGGGGCTCGGCAGAGCCGCGCCGGGCGAGGGGCGGGGCGGGCGCGGTTGCCGCGCCGAGGTCGGGCCGCGCCGCGCCGCGCCGGGCCGAAATGGCGCCATGGACGGGACGGACGCGAGGGAGAGGAGGGAGGGTTCGCGCCGAGGAAGGAGAAGGGGGAGGAAGCAGGGAGGAGGAGGGAGAGGGAGGGGAGGCCGGGGGCTCACCGTGGGCGGGCGGCGAGCGACGGCGTCGGGCGAGCCGGGGCGGGCAGGGGAGCAACGTGAGGGAGAGGAGGGATCATGCGGGGGAGAAGAGAGAGAGGGTTTTGGGGAGGGGGGCTGACGGGTGGGGCCCGTAGGCGGGAAGGCGGCGGCGGCGTAACCGCCGCGCGGGGCGTGCGCGAGGGGAGCGGGGGAGGGGGCGGCTGGGCCACCACGTGGGCCCAAAGCGGGGGGAGGGAAAGGGGGGTGTGCTGGGCCGCCGAGGCCGGTTGGGCCACGTGGGGGAGGGGGGCGCCGGCTGGGCCAAAAGGGGAGGAGGGGGGAGGGAGAAAAGAAAAGGGTTTTCCTTTTTTTTAAAAAAAATCTATTTTCTAGATGAATGCTTTCACAGTTTCACTCAATCAAAACAAATGCATGGTTCGGCATGATGCAACAAACAAAAGAAAGTATTTTCTAGGGTTTTGCTTTACACGAGATCTCAAGCCGAATCTCGCTACAACTTTGGAAAAGATCAAGGCTTAGCGAGGGGAAAAGGAAAAAGGAAAGGGTAACGCCCGAATTTGGCGAGTGAAGAAAAGAAAAAATTCAACTCCAAAATTCGGGACGTTATAGAACTCGTCGAAGTTCTGAAACTCGTGAAAGTCCTCCATGTTGCCTTCATCTTCTCCTGAGCACTGATTGCAATGGGGACAACCTGGGGTTGGGTGGTTTTAAAAGAAAGGGTGAGTACACATCAACGTACTCAACAAATGTCCCGTTTGGCTAAAGTGAACTAGTTGTGTGTGGAGTTAAGCTTAAAGCAGTTGCTTTTAGTTGGTCAGGTATTTATTACTAGTAGAAAGCCAAATTTTAGTAATAAACCTAAGTTATTACCCAAAAGGCACTCCCTCCAAGAGGAAAATACTAGGAACAATAATTATAATCATCAACATTAATCATCATCATAAAAGTATCTAGAGTTACTCTAATAGAAGGAGCTCCCAAGGCTGCTCATAACCGCGAGTATGGCTGATATACCAGTTTCTAACACTCTGCAGAGGTTACACACTTTACCCACGAGTTATGATCCCTTCCCAGCCTGGGTTGTACAAACCCGATCTTCACTACCGAGATGAATGGCCAGGGATTCACTACGTAGCCTTTACAAAGATTCCCTAGAGGTCATAGCTGCTCGTTAGGTTTCTCTACTTTCATAAACACAGTACATGTCCCCACAAGAAGGGTAACTAACAAAAAGAAACACGAAAGAACCTCGGCACCCAGCCTCGGCAGAGAAAGTATTGTGCCCGGACCCATTGACAGCATGACGGCGAAGCTGACTACACCTCAAGTTCCTCTAATTAATCAGCTAAGGGCATCTCATTCCACCCTCATGGTTGTACTGTTTTCCTAGTTGGTCATCCAACAAACAGGTCCTTACAGAGAGGTACTCAGGAAACAGCCCGAGCCCCCTAAAGTATCACAAGTTCATCATCAATACCAGAATAACATCAATGTATCATAAATATTCTCATCATGTTCATTGATTAAAGTAAAGCAGTAGCATAATACTAATCATAATAACCAATTCCCAAAGGGTAAACAAGGATAGGAAAATAGAATACTAGTGAATCCTTAGATTGGTCAAGGTATGCGGGACAATGAATTATAAAGTAAGTAGGACATAATGGGTCAGAGGACACTTGCCTTCACCAGGTTGCTGCTAAGGAAAGTCTCCTGCAACACACTCGGGAACCACATACTGCTCGTTGTCTACGCAAAGCAATCATTCATTCAACACACTTGGGGAATAATAAAGAACATTACACCAAACATATGCAACAGATCAAACACAGGTTCAGTAGAAAAGTACTTATACACAAGTGAACTCTAGGTTCTAGGGTACATCACTATGTTTAAGGGTCTACTGTTCTCTGACTAAGTTTATCTCAGTAAATTACTTCCCTAACTAGGTCTATCTTAATAAATTACTTACTTAATTAAAGTTATTCTAGAAATGGGATCATATATTAAATGAATTTAAGTTTACAAAGTCAAACACTTAAACATTCATTAGGGCTTGCCTTTTATTTTACTCTTTAATAAATATTCTATTACTTTAAATTAACCTAGAGTCTAGCCACAAAATTAATACATGCAGATAGTGGGTGAATATAATTTAAATAGATAGAGAATAACATTATGAACATTTTGCAATTTGAACCATCCAATTTGAAGTTCATATGCAAAAGATATGAAATTTACAAGTTTTGGAATTTAAAACCCTAAATGAGACACCTTTTATTAGTTAAACTAAAGCCCGGGCTCTTTCTGCAAAAAACAAGGGGCTCAGCTGAAAGAAATAAGGACGACAGGTTCTAATACTAGAGAACCGAGGGTTCTTTTTACAAAACAACAATTTTAGCCAAATCTTATTAGCAAATTTCGAGGTAAATATTTGGTTGAAAATTTTCATGCTAAGAGATTCAAACAAGCAATTTTTGGTTCTAGCATTTAAATAAATTTCTTTTTCCTCACTCACGAGTGACTCTTCTTGGGATTCATGGGTGGTTTCATCTCGTCACGAGTGACTCTTCAAACAGCTAGATCAACCGCCTCTAGGTAACAAGTCATTCTAGCACTACAATATGAGAAGTTAGTGCCGTCAAAGTGTGGTGGCCTATGGGTATCCATCCTCTTTCTCTAAAAGGCGTCGGCTCTATTAGCGGTGAAGCTAAGACGTTTCAAATGAGCCAAAGCCGGTTCTGATACCACTTGTAGGAAACAGTGACGCCTAAGAGGGGGTGAATTAGGACTTCTAAAAACTATCTCTAAACTAGGCCACAAATAAATCCCTAGAACCAAACCTATGCAAATAAGTAATCTAGAATGTGCAAACTAGGTTTTGTTTAAGTGTTGCTATCTCTACCATAAAAAGAGTTTTGCAACCTAAGTTCCAATCCTAAATATTATAACTAGAAAGGAGAGATTCAAACTTAAGTACTTAATGTAAATGTGGAATGGAAAGAGCAAAGGTAGAGATGCAAACTCCCGTGGATGACGCCGATATTTTTACTGAGGTATCCGGAACCACGCAAGGTCCTGACTAATCCTCGTTGGTGCCCCTACGCAAAGGTAGCTAATGCGAGGGCTAAGCACCACGGTCGAGTAACTTCGTAGAGAGGCACAAACATTCTCCACGTGTAAGTGGTGCTCCGCTTCTGGCTTCTCTTGGACGCTCCCCGCCATCTCCACTATCAAGCTTCCGCCAAAACGTCATGGGCCTTGTTCCCTAAGGTACATGGTGGCGGCCGTGACACAAACTCGGTTGTCACGATCTCGCAAGACTCTCAACCCACTATGTACAATATTACAACGGCTCACATAAGAGACGAGGGGTTTTTTGGGTTTTTCTAAACTCACTCAAGCTACTAGGAATAACCTAGAGCAAGCGCATAAGCAGTCTAACTAACCTAAGCACTTCACAAAGCACCTACGCTAATCACCGAGTGATTCTATTAAGCACTTGGGTATATGAGCACTTAGAAATGTTTATAACATGTGTTGGTATGTTGCTTGGGCTCTCATGCCTTCAAATGGCCGGTTGGGTAAAGTATATATAGGCCCCAATTCAAATATAGTCGTTAGAGAAAAGTTGCTGCTCTCTGTGGCACACCGGACAGTCCAGTGTTGTGTCCAGTGCCCCACTAGCCGTTGGATATGACAGTTGCATTCAACCATTGTCGTGCTTCAGCCTTGCACCAGACAGTCTGGTGTGGAACAGACAGTCTGGTGGCTCTCCTCCATATTGCCACCAAGAAACTAGCCATTGGGCTTCTGTTCCCTGGTGCACCGAACAGTCCGTCGAGTGGCACTAGACTGTCTCGGTGTGCCACCGGATAGTCCGCTATTCTCAACTGGACGATCCGCGAGTGGCTACACTTTCTTCATTATTTAGAATAACCATACAAGTGAAGAATCTCAGAAACAATTCACATAATTGCTAAACAATACAAGGTGCCTTTTATGGATATTCAATTAAGCAATATATATATATATATATATATATCATGGATACAAAAAATATGCTCATCTCTATGATTATCACTACGACATATTTCTAACACACATGTCTCTAACAAGCTCATTTTCTTTCATAGCAAAAAAGTATACTCATTTAGAACTACGCAATGTTTTGCTCACAGACCTTAGATGTGCCGTCATGGAGTTCATGCAATTTTAGCCAAATTTTATTAGCAGTTTTCATGGTAAATTCTTGATTGAAAATTTTAATGCTAAGAGATTCATATAAGCAATTTTTGGCTTTAGCATTTAAGTGAATGTCTTTTTCACACTCATGGTGAGCTTCTTGGGATTCTTGGGTGGTTTCATCCCGCCACGAGTGACTCTTCAAACACCTGGATCAACCTCCTCTATATAACAAGTCATTCTAGCAGTAAAATATGGGAAGTTAGTGCCGTCGAAGTGTGGTGGCTTATGGGTATTCATCCCCTTTCTCTAAAAGGCATCGACTCTATTAGCAGTGAAGCTAAGACATTTTAAATGAGCCAAATTTGGTTCTGATACCACTTGTAGGAAATGGTGACGCCTAAGAATGGGTGAATTAGAACTTCTAAAAACTATCTCTAAACTAGGCCACAAATAAATCCCTAGAATAAAACCTATAGAAATAAGTAATCTAGAATGTGCAAACTAGATTTTATCTAAGTGTTGCTATCTCTACAGTAAAAAGAGTTTTGCAACCTAAGTTCCAATCCTAAATATTCTAACTAGAAAGGGGAGATTGAAACTTAAGTATTTAATGTGAATGTGTAAGGTAAAAAGCAAAGGTTGAGATGCAAACTCCCGCGGATGACGTCGGTATTTTTACCGAGGTATCCGAAACCACGCAAGGTTCCGACTAATCCTATTTGGTGCCTCTACGCAAAGGGTAGCCCTTGCGAGGGCCAAGCACCACGATCAAGTAACTCTGTAGAGAGCCGTGGGCATTCTCCATGCGTAAGTGGTGCTCCGCTTCAGGCTCCTCTTGGACGCTCTCCACCGTCTCCGCTATCAAGCTTCCAACCAAAACGTCATGGACCTTGTTTCCTCCTATACACGGTGGCGACCGTGACACAAACTCGGTTGTCACAGTCTCGCAAGACTCTCAACCCCACTCTGTACAATATTACAACGGCTCATATAAGAGCCGAGGGGTTTTATGGGTTTTTCTAAACGCACTCAACAAACTAGGAATAACCTAGACCAAGTGCATAAGCAGTATAACTAACTAACCACTTCGCAAAGTACCTACGCTAAACACCGAGTGATTCTATTAAGCACTTGGGTGTATGAGCACTTAGAAATGTTTATAGCATATGTTGATATGTTGCTTGTGCTCCCACACCTTCAAATGGCCAATTGGTGAAGTATATATAGGCCCCAATTCAAATATAGTCATTGGAGAAAAGCTGGTGCTCTTTGCAGCACACCAGACAGTTCGGTGATGTGTCCGGTGCCCCACTAGCCATTGGATATGACCATTGCATTCAACCGTTGCCGCGCGCCAGCTTTGCACTGGACAATCCGGTGGTGCACCGGACAGTCCGGTGGCTCTCCTCCATAGTGCCACCAGGAAACTAGCCATTCGGCTTCTGTTCCTTGGTGCACCGAACAATCCGCCGGGTGGCACCAGACTATCCGGTGTGCCACCAGATAGTCCGTTGTTCGCAACCGGACTATTCGTAAGTGGCTACAATTTCTTCATTTCTTGGACTTTGCTTGATACTTTTTGATGTTCACTTATAGTCTTCATAATGTCTTCTTTTGAGGTGTTGCTTCCTCGGTGCCTTAGTCCAAGTCACTTTAGCATGCTGTGAACTACAAATACAAACACTAGCAAACATATTAGTCCATATATTATGTTGATCATCAACCACCAAAATCATTTAGTTAAATGGGTCGAGGTCCATTTTCCTTACACGGTTCTTCACCAAGTTCTTCAATTATTTTCTTTCTAGTTTCTATGGCACAACAATGAATAATCTGCTTTTGTATCTTTGGGCTAGTTAAGGTACAGTTACCTGGAGCATTCTCCAAAACATATTTCTTCACCTCTTCATTGTTTGATGCAAGAAATTTCAGAAGTTCGAGAAAGTTGCCTCTGTTGTTAAACTCTTCACTCTCATCATTTCCACAAAATGACAATCCTTGACGCAATAGAAACTTCAAACACCTAAGTGAATAAGTCAATTTGATCTTATAAAGACGAAGATCCTCTTTACTCCACTTATCAATGTGATAATCAATTGTTGCCTCAGGATTCACGAAGCCACTATACCTCTCTTGAGCTGCATTGTGCGCACTAAAACCCACATGTTTCAAAAGTGCCTTCTCTCATATATTCTAATTTCTCCAACCATCTATAATAAATGCATCTACCCCCTTGCTCTTACATTTGTTGTCTTTGAACAAATAGCATATAAAGCAAAATATAGAATCCTTCTTGGTACTATATTCAAGCCAATGATGTTTATGAAACCAAACAAAATTGAATTGACGACATCTCTTTCCTATTTTTCTTTTTGGAAATTCATGTGCATATGGTTGGAATGGGCCTTTAATAATATATGATCTAGGAATTGCATCTTGATCATTAATAGGGTAACTTTGGATGGGCATTTCTTTCACCTTGGATCATATTGAAGTCGATTGATATCATAACGGTGGTGGCTACGGTGAGACATCATTAGTTGGAACTGATGGCGGAGAAGATGGTATAGGGTTCATAATTTCTTCAGTAACTCTATCTTGCACTTGAGGTTCATCTTCCACCATAGTTGCAGTTGTAGACGATGAAATAACAGCCTTCTTCTTTAATGAATATTTCTGAAAAAGAGATGCAATGTCTCTGTTCCTCTTCGTAATTCAATAATTCCACAAAACAAAATAGGCCATGCATTAACACTCAATGAAGTACTCTATATGCTAGAATAATTTAGTGGCTATTTTTGTTTCCGAAGTATGGCTGCAATAAAAAATGCCACTTGATTTTGAGTGGTCGTTGCTGATCAGGGGATGAATTAAGGTTAGCTTCTAATTAGCCTACATCTGCATTGGGGCAAAACCGCAAAAGTGCAATCCATATTAATTATTTAATTTGCAATTTGATGAATGAATGAATTGTTAAACTATCAAAACTTACGTACTTGGATCACTGGTTTAGGAGGGCATCATGCGTCAAGCGATCAGGTCTGGACATCAGGATCAGACGAGAGAAGAGGATCGCTCGTTGCCTCGTTGCGGCGCTGCTCGGCTCCGGCTTCGGGCCTTCGGCTGACGGCTGTCGAGGCGTCGACCAAGCACACGGCCACCGGCCGCTCCCACTTGAAGAACGTAGAAGCGCAGATGCCAGAGGCCAGACGGCAGATGCAGCACGTCATAGTCGCAGTTGAGGTCACGCGGAAGGAGGAACGGCGGAAGCGGACCAGACGAACAGCCGTCCTCGTATTTACGTATTCTACTGGTTTATTGGACTGTAAATGGACCTATATGTTTAGGTGGGCTAGATTCTAGAGGGAGCCAGAGGATAAATGCAAGATATTTTTAGCTAGAGATGATTAGCTAGAAATGCCATTAGGTGTCTCCAGACCTTCATCTCGACGAATGGTTGGAAGCAATACTCACAAGCAGCCAGAGCACTATGCATCATTCATCGATAGACATGGACAAGACCCTCCTTTTATGGTCTCATCATGTTCTTCAAGGAACAAACGCAAAACTGAGACTGATTGCAACGGTGTCTTGTAAACCATCCTGGACCTGTATAATACGGGTTTGACGGTAAAAGTAAAGCTGCAGCGGTATCCTGTAACACATCCTGTACTTTTTCAGGTCAGAGACCCCTCCTCCAAATGTGCAGGCGTTGTCTCCTCCTCCAAATCCTCCCCCGATCGAAGGTGGCCGCATCCATATCCCGAGCAACGGTCTCCTCTCCCGAGCGACGGCGGCCGATCTTCCTCGTGCATCTGTTCCCAAGCGACGGCGGACGGTGTACTTGCCGCAGCAGCCATGGTTGGTCGACGGTTGAAGCTGGTGGTCTAGCCTATTCGCAGGAGCGCAGCCGCACAGTCCAAACTGGAGAGCGTCGGATCTATCCACTCGGAGGGCAGTACCAGTGAAGCCGCTGACAAAAGGTAGGGATTTCATCTCTTCAGACTTTTGAACATATCCATGCTCCCATATGGTAGGCTAGCCACATGCACAAACCCTCTTCGACCTTCATCTGCCGAGTCTGTCTCTTGCTCAATCACCAAGACAGATGCAGGATGTGCCCTTTTTCTAAAAAACGACAGTGAAGACGATAGCATTTTATCGATGTCTTTGAATGGAGAGCACAGGAACACATGCCCAGGAACACATATTTTGTTTTGGATGGCTACAAAACTCATAATAGTAGAATAAAAAATGAATATTACAGGTTGATTTACAAGTGATATGATAGGCGCCAGTAAGAAATTCCTGTACAGAGATAATGCAATATAATAGCTTTTTCCTGACTCTGTTTTGCTATTGGATGATAGCATGTTCTTGACTCTGTTTTTCCTGACCAGTTTGCACTCACGAGCTGTTGAGTTTCAAATTTTCCTATAATTTGGTGACTATTTTTTGCTGTAATTGGTTGGTCAAATAATACTTTAATATCTTCAGTTACGATGTTTGGTTGGGCAAATTTTAGTTTCAATATTTGTTTTTCTCTAGGATGGATGATTACATCGCCTCTCTCAATGAAGCATCAGTTAGCCTTATCAACGCACAATCTTCTGGCTCGAGAGCTTTGCCTCCCCATCCTCCCTTGGTGCCACAACAATTTGATTCTAGCATTAGTGCTTCTGGTGCCATAGGAAACAATGGTATGGCTAGCCTACCATATGGGAGCAGCAAGGTCACAACAAGGAACAAGCAGACCAATTTTTCAGCTTATGAAGATAATGTGCTTTGCAAATCTTGGTTGGAGATAAGTTGTGATCCTATCACTAGTACTGGCCAGAGGAGGGAGTCATTTTGGGTTCGTGTATGTAATAGATATAATGCACAACGTGGTACCTATCCAGAGAGGTCACAAAAATCAATTAATACTCGTTGGGACTACATTAAAGCTGAAGTGAATAAATTCTCAGGATACATGGCTGCCAAGATTCGTTCCAATCCTAGTGGAATGTCAGATTCGGACAAGGTTTGTTCATGTTGTTATTAGATGCTTAGTTTTGGTTCACATATTGATAGTTTGTGAATATTTATTCAGTATACTAATATTCTATCCTTGGTTTTTGTAGTCTATCGCAGCAGCAGCTGATTTTGCTTCTATTGAAAAACACAATTTCTCTCTTATGCATTGTTGGCATATCTTGAAGGATGAGCCTAAATGGATGGAGCTCAAGAGAAATATGGACAAACCTAAAAGTAGTGGTACCAAGGATGCCACCCCTGAACGCTCCAACTCCAACACGGTGGATCTTGATCCCAACGACACTTCACCGTCAAGTTCCTCAAGGAAAAGGCCCATAGGGAGGGATGCAGCAAAAGCGGCTAAGAAGAAGGCTTCTTCAGTGTCACTGTCACACGAGTACGCTTCCAAGATGCATGATCTTTCTGTTCAGAAAATTGAATTGTTCAAAGAGACAGAAGATGAGCGAAAGGTCCGACTTGATGAAATTGTTAATTTGGAGAAAGTGAAGGTTGAGGAGGCTCGAGAACACCGCAAGACAATGATAGAGTTGGAGAGGGAAAGACTGGCTTTGGATAAGCAACGTCTGAACATGGAGGCTGAAAAAAAAGAGAAGGAAGAGGAGGAGCGCATTTTGGCCATCAACCTTGATCAATGCCAACCCCTTCAACGCATGTACTATCAAGCTTTGCAGGAGGATATAATTGAGAAGTTGAATGCTCGACGTCGGGGTTCGAGGCAGTGAATGTGCACTGAATGTGAACAGAATGTGTTTGTCTATTTTTGTGTCTAAACGAATGTGTCTATTGTGTTTCTGTCTGAGAACTAAATGTATCTATTTTTCTGCCTAGATTAAATGTGTCTGTTGTGTTTATGTTTGAGAACCGAATGTTTCTGAGAACTACATCTATCTCTGAAATGAATGTGAGAACTGAATTTGTGATCTCAATGTGTCTCAATGTGATCTCAATGTGCGAACTACATCTATATCCATCGCTTGTTATAAATTTACAGAATTTCAGCAAACTTGTTCATACAGGACTGCATACAACAAATGTTTGTGGCTGAATATTCTTTTATTCATAGCAACAATACAAGCATTCAAGCAAAAAATGTTTGTGGCTAAGGATTACCACACTTTATCACCTAAACTGATAGTACAAGAAACATGAACAACTCTCCTACTCATCTTCCTTCAAACACCAATGCAAGAATCCAGTATTGGGTGGCTGCCAATTGCCAACTGTCTCTAGCAGCAATGATATAATTTCCATCTATGTTGAACCATATCGCATCCAATTGTGCTCGATGAGATCCCTTTGAAGCTGCAGATGGAGAGCTTTGTCATGCAACTTGTGATGTGCTGCTACAAATGCTTCACGTTCCGAAAGATCTCCTCTTGATGGATCGACTCTTGTGCCAATGCTATCAAAGTTGACATTGATGGCTTCAGACCTCTCATCCTCGACAATCATATTATGCATGATGATACATGTGGTCATAATATCAGAAAGACGCTCCCTATCCCATCCGTAAGCTGGCCCACGGATTATGGCCCACCTTGATTGAAGTACTCCAAAGGCTCTCTCAATGTCCTTGCGTGCACCTTCTTGCACAGCAGCAAAACGTTCCGTCTTTCTCTCCATTGGATGGCGAACACTCTTCACAAATGCAGGCCATTGAGGGTATATACCATCCGCAAGGTAGTACCCCATGTCATATGTATGTCCATTGACAGTGAACTCAACTGGAGGCGACTCTCCTCGGACATAAGATGAGAAAATAGGTGACCTGTGCAATACGTTGATATCATTGCAACTTCCTGGAAGGCCAAAGTAGGCATGCCATATCCAAAGATCGTGAGATGCTACAGCCTCCAAGATCATGGATGGGCGCTTCCCGCGTCCAGTGAACATGCCCTTCCAAGAAGTAGGGCAGTTCCGCCACTCCCAGTGCATACAATCTATGCTACCAAGCATACCTGGGAACCCACGACTCTCACCCTCTTGCAGTAGACGAGCCACATCAACAGGGGTTGGGGAACGGAGGTATTCCTTCCCAAAGGCATCTATTATAGCGCTGCAGAAATGGTAAAGAGCCTCACGAGCTGTTGAGTCACCAATTTGCA
The DNA here is from genome assembly GCF_902167145.1 of Zea mays. Lineage (NCBI taxonomy): Eukaryota > Viridiplantae > Streptophyta > Magnoliopsida > Poales > Poaceae > Zea > Zea mays. The sequence continues at coordinate 130,613,405 of NC_050100.1, read as the reverse complement.
CGTACTCATCAACGGCGTCTCCCGGCAAACCATATGCAAGTATGCGTATTGCAGCTACCACCTTCTGCAAAGCACTCAAGCCTAACAACCCAGTACAATCCTCACGTTGTTGGAAGTATCTGTCGACAGATTGAACTGCATTGAGAATGCGGATGAATATGTGACGCTTCATACGAAACCTTCTACGGAATTGTTCTGGCGTGTAGACAGGGTTGGCTGCAAAGTAATGGCAAATGATCCTTGCCTCTCCATCACCATGGTCTCTAGGGACAAGTCGTCTTATAGAGCCATGGTTAAAGCTCTCTCCATCCATGGTTGACATCATAGCATGTACTTCTTCCTCATCATCATCGAGCAACTCATAATTCATCGTATCCTCTGCAATGAAGAACCTAATAAGAAAGAAATTGTCTTCTTCATCCATTGTTCGACGTATACTCTGCAGTGAAGTGTTTTTAAACTGGAATTATAACCTTTATTGCAGCAAGGGTGTGGACATGCAAAAAAATCACAAATCAAGACAGCTACCTGATGGATCGGTAGTGGCAGAGAGGAAGACTAGAGGAGCTCGAAAATCTGGAACTTGAAATGTGGAATTAATTTGGAATCAAGAACCTAGCGTGGATCTTGGAGGAGAGAAGCCATGGAGGGTGCCGGATCTTGGAGGAGAGAAGGCGTGGAGGGTGCAGCAAGGGTGTGCAGCGAGCTGGGCGTGGCCGGCGGCGTGGGGCTCGGACCCGTGGTGGTGGCGCGGCGACGCACGGCGTGGCGCAGACGGCGCGCGGCGGCGCGGACGCAACGTTTCTGGCTGCAGCACGGTACGAGTCTAGAGGCCGGGAGGATGGTTTACAGGTTACTGTTGCAAGAGTTTAGTGTTTAGAGGTTGGAATCTTTTTAGAGGGGCACTAAATATTCGTATAGAGGATATAATTTACAGTCTACCGTTGCAATCAGTCTAAAAGTAACTAAAATTTAGTCACTAAACTTTAGACACCCTAACCAAACGGGGCCTAAATATTAGTCACTAGAAACCAAACACCCCCTTAGCAAGCCAATTAATGTTTGTATCTAACACTCTCTCGTTCCAGTCTGCACGCCACCGTACGTGTCCCAATAATTCAGAGGACAGACAGAAAGGAAAGGAAAGGAAAAAAAAAACAACAGGTTGTACCTCGCCTTCTCTTTTTGTGAACAGAAACATGGTCCCGGATTCAGATTGATTGCGCTAGCCCAAAAAAGAATTCCAATCAGACAGATATACTTCTCTGAACCAAAAAGCTTTAGCGAATCAGGATGCCAATTCGGCTATGCTACGCTATCCTTGGCGCATGAATGTTATCTTTTGCCTGGACGGTGGTGGTGTTGCCAAATGCGATGGTAAGGCCAATCTTCCCACCACATGCATGGCTGTTACATCGTTTTCTTGATGTGGATCCAAGAGAAGCGGCACCACGTTGGGCCATGGTCAACAGCCGACCAATCCGCGCAGCACGACGTAAGCGAGCGAAAGGAAGGAGCAGTGTTCCCATGCACCGCAGCTGTATCAGACAGCGACACTGGACTAATTAAACTGTGACCAGGTGCCTCTCCTCTCTTCCGCGCGCTAAGCTCCTGCCGTCGAGGTCAATTATAATCCTGAACAAGTTGTGCAGCGGCTGAGATCAACCGATTGATTCAGCTTACTTGTTGTCAAGTAGTGTTATCATATATGGAAAACTTCCATGTACATTTGACTTGGGGTGGATTATTGTTACTCTCTCAGCCTTGACCTCCTAGGCTAAAGAAAAACAGAAATGATGATGGAGACCCATAGATGATCCACACTAGTCTCCATGGGTTGGATGAAGAGGATATGACCCAAATAAGTTTTCACTAATTACATTTATCTGTTTACTGTGCATATTATTTGTCGTGAATATGCCAACATGTAGTTGATATATGTACCTACGGTGATCAAATATGATAAGCGATCGTCAAAAGGATAACTGACTTTGTTTTGAAACTGACTAACCTTAGCATGAGTTGTTCGACGGTGCAGGTGAAGGTCAAATGAGTTTGTGCCAATAGACTTGGAGTGGTAAAGGACAGGCATCGAGGTTTGAACAGAGCAACTAAAGAAGCCCGAGGATTGACCATGATAGGTGACACCTATGAACATCAATAAGTGCAAGAGTACATGAGAAGTATATTGTGTTGATGAAGTCAAGACGACAGATGATCGGGTCAAGCGGAGTTGTTCGAGTGATTGAGGATTAGCGATGACACGACTCGAGATCATAAAGGGTGCATATCCAATATGCTACTCGTGAGGGGTTTGATAGGCTTGCCCTTAAAACCACGACACCAACCGTTTCTTGGGTTTGGGCCTCAAAACACAGCTTTATTTTTGGTGGGAACTAAAGGTGGCATATTGTATCATACGAAGTTCGTGTTGATGTGAAACAAAGTTGTAAAGAGCTTGTTGCTATAAATAAGAAGAAGATTGATCCAACGAGCCTGATCTCTCTCCAACACGTTGTTTTCTTCTATCCTTGTTGCTATAAATTTCAGATCTAGATTTGTGTGAGATATACAAATCTAGATCTGAAATTTGTAATCCAAATTCCATGTAAACTCAAGCAATGTGCCAAACTATGAGGATTGAACCAAATAAAACTTTCATATGAAATTCATGGCCCTTTGTGCTTGCTTTCGTTTTTTGTTTGATTTTTTCTCTCCCAAATCATCTAATCTTGTTTTTTTGGGTGATTTCATTATTCTGGAGATTTAAGACTAATCAGAATGCCTAAATAGATGCTAGGAATTCAGAGGAACATATCTATCGACTTGTTTGGTAAGATTTCTCATGAGCATGATTTGGTAGGATTTTGAGGAAAGTTGAGAAATCCGCAAATCAGTTTGGAACTTTTTAGATCCACTGATTTATGTTTGTAGTTTGGACATGATCTTGTGTGATAACCTTTCAAACTCCCTAAACTTTGTGCAAACTTACATCTCAGATTGAGTTCATTTGAGGTGTTTTGCACTTTTGGATAAAAAGTTTATGGGCTAAACAAGCGAAACCTGATTGTGAACCCTTCAACCGCATTTAGGCCAGGATATGTTTTGAGCCAACCCTACAACCCGGTTAGGCTGACTTGGGGCCAGTCTGCGAAGACCAAACCTAGATACGCCGCTCATTAACCCTAACCAACTCACCTTTGTCTTTATAGTTTATGTTTTGAGTGCCTTTTGAGTTTAGGGTGTCTAAACTTTGTTCTGTTCATTCTAGTGGGTTTGTAGTGTGCCCAGGAACGTTTACAAATCATGAAACCACTAGTTAGTTTTAGGTGAATTGTGTTTGTGTGCTCTTTCTTCACCTTTGTTGAGGTTGAGAGAAACACTTTTGGGTTTCAAAGTATTTCATGTCTGTTGGCTTTTCTACTAGTTTGAGTGCTCCACTATGTTCTGTTGTCGTATCGAAAGGCATCGAGTCACTAGTTGTCTCAAGGGTTACTAGTTTGGAGATTTTAGAGGGTTGACTCAGATGAAATTTTGATTGGCTCCCATTTGCCCCATCTAGTCTCGTGATTCAATTCTTTGATGGGTCTCAAGCCACAAATGCTCTTTTTTCCTATCTTTCATTATCTAAGTTTGAGTGAGTTTCTCACCTCGATACAACTCATGAGATTTAGTTGACACTTATTAAATATAAGGAGGGTTTCTCTCATGTCAAACACGGATTATTTGAGACGTGTCACCATGCGGATGAGAACTTTCTTTAGTTGATTTGAGGGTCAGTCGATTCTATGTTTTCTCATTTTCATTCCATCATGGACAAGATGTGAGAAAACAAGCCGCATGTTCCATATGATGATCATGAGATGGTCTTCAAATTGCTACACGCTCTAGGTTGGAGCATTTGGGAGATAAAATCTCCGCTATTATTAAGTCCCCCAACTACGAAATCATCATTGTGGTGAGCTATTCAACAACCTCAAGTCCACAAGGATCAACCACTAGAGTTGGGATAAAATTGAGAACCCACTGCATTGATCATGGCTATTATCTAAAGTACTAATGGTTCATTGGCTAACTAATCACCTACTATGTTCCTATTGTCTTCTTTGTTTTTTGTTTCAGAGCAGCAGGTTGAACACTTAGTGACAATGAGTTGGCGTTGGTCATTAATCAGTTCAAGGGGTTCCACAACAACTGCATGAATTACTAGCATGGTATTCACAAGGAAGGTCGCTACAATTATGGAGCCTTCGACCGCCTCATCACCAATTACCATAAAAGGAATGACAAACACAATGCCGCCAAGCATAAGTACATCTTCAACAAGGACACGGGCATGCATGAGTACACCTTTGGTAAGCACAAGTTTAGGTGGAGGTTCAACAACGAGACGTTAAAGTATAACTACCTCAAAAAGTCTAATACTCAAGAGCACGCCTTTCTCTCCACCCTTAGACACCTCAACAATGACTATGGTGATGACTATACTTCTTCAAGCAATGATGAGTCTAAGTGCAAGATCGAGGAGAAGTTGAATGAGCTATGCTTCTTTGTTGATTCTGTCAATGAAGGATTCTACACCATGGCACATGGTGATGAGGTGGGAAGTGGCAACAGTGATGATAATAGCAATGATTCTAGATCAAAGGTATGTATTTTTCACTAATGAGCTCGCTACTGAGGATAAGTTTCTTAAGTGTGTTGTGCATGAGAGTAATGAGTATAAGGCCAAGCTATAGACTGTGCTTAGAGAGCATTAGTTTGCTAAGGATGTCATTCTAGTGTCTAATGAAACCGAGTGTGATGCTTGCACTATTCAAATGTCAAACATGCGCACCATGAAAACTAGGTATCCCACCCTGCTTGATGAACATGATGAGTTGAAGTCTAAGCCTAGCTTATTGGTGCATGCAAGTCTTGTCCTGTCTTGAAGTCTGAACTAGCAAAAATGAACGTAGGATCTATTTGCCTAAGAAATCTAGCTCAAACGTTACATCTATTGCTAATTGTGCACTTTTGAGGGTTTAGTGCTAGGGCTTGAATCTTGCTGACATGAAAAGATGTAACTTTAGGAACAAAACACATACCTCTGGACCATCTTGGGCTTGGCGACTGGTAGAGAACTACATTTTAGATGATGGTTCAATAGTTCAAGCAAGGTGTGGGTGGTCCAGGTTTAGGCTTGGTAGCTGAGGGTGTTTCGTGACAATCTATATGTAAATATTGGTGAGTATAATAGCCTAAAACCAAGTGAGAAATCATCCACTAGCCCTATATCCACCACAAAAGATGGAATGGTTTAGGATCCTCAAAAATCTCCACTTTGTCTAAAAGAGTTTTCTTAAAATGAAAATTTTAATCACTTTGGCGTGCCACTGATAATAACCAATGTTTTAGTGTGTTCCCGATAAATAGTGATATTTTCAATATTTCACAACTGAAACCGCTCTTTGTTAGTGTGCCACAGATAATTATCCCTATCTGAAAATGCCCTTTATGGAGCCAAACGACCACCAAGAGTGAACCATACCCACAAGAGAGTGAACCAAGCACCTAAAAGAGAGGTAAGGTATTAATGAGTATTGCCATAGGGATGGTCACCTTGCTAATTTCTAGTTTTGGAGGAAGAGATATGAGTAGCACAATTTTGAAGTGAACAACTAGAACATGTATTGCCCTCTTAATGGTGTATATGATCAGCATGTTTGTAGGTGACTTGCTAAGCCAAGAGGACCAATGCCTCAAGGTGCTAGGCTTTAGGTTGTGACACCATAAGGTGATCATGCCCGATATGGTTCTAGTCATGGTCAATATAACCATAGATCCCATGGTGATGAATTTTTGTACCACTGCACTAATGAACCATATCTCTTTGATGGTGATCACTACACTCTAGTGGAACCTAGGATGTTTTGTGTTTTTCCTAACACTTTTCTTGATCAAATGACTCAACATTGGTACCTTTCATAGTTTACTAACACCAGTGTTGCACCATTTGTTCATCATATGTCCTCTTATTAAGTAGGATGAAGACCTAGAGAATATATGGCTTATGGATTCTAGTTATTCGCACTACATCACCATAAGCAAAATGGTTTTCTAGCCTCTACCCCATGTCCAAAAAAGGAGTACATCATATTTGGGGACAACAACAAACGTAAGGCTATCTCTCATGGGGCCATCTGGGTCAATGAGAGTTTTGTTCTCAAGAATGTTGTTCTAGTTTCACATTTGCATTTTAATTTAATGACTATTTTGCAACTCTTTGACGACATATTTGCAGCGCCAAAGATGGTTGCCACTTCTCACCCAACTATAAATAAGTTATAACAAAGTGACTTAGTGAGCTATTACAAATGGACATAGTTGGTACAACTAAGGTGCGCTTGGTTGGTGAAAAATGGTACGTGCTAACGTGCATGTGGTTGTTGATGACTTTTCTCTATATGCATGTGTGTTATTCATGGAGGCTACAGATGAGGCTTTCTCACATGCTCGAGATCTGATTCTTTAGTTGCAAAATGAGTACGAAATTGAAAGGGAAGTGGGCTAGTTATCCATTTCTACCTACTTTGGTGATTGAATGACCAACACACCATCATGGACTAACTTGTTTTCTAAGAGTATGAGCATAGGTTCACATGCATGCAACTTGAAGGTGCTAAGTCCAAAAGAGATCAAAAGAGGCTAGAAAGTGCAACTTCAAGTAAATTGGTAAAAATATGAGGTTTGATCACTTAGATAAGTTGCATATGCCTAATACAATGTTTCTAGCACTTTGATTAGATGTCTAACTCAATTATGTGAGAAAAGTGCATTTTGAGCTTAGTTTGAACTAAATAGCAAGTCCCGGTGAAACTATGGTTAAATGGTGAGTTTCCTACACTTAGTCAATTCGGTTATGTGCTAACAATGTTTGTCTAAGTGATAGGAAAGCTCACAATAAAGTCCAAGTCAAAAGGATCAAGTTTTATAGAAAAAGGACTTCATTGTGCTGGTCTGTGAGTCATCGGACCAGTCCAGTGGTGCACCAGACCACCTCCGTATGTGAACTGCACAGTCTTAGGTTTTTATTTATAAAAATCACCAGATCTTGAATAGTACTCAATCTGGTGGCGCACCAGACCACGGGTAATGGCTACTTCCTGGCAAAGGGCGAGGGGCCAAGGGCTAGCTGATGTGGCAGCTCGTTTGGAGATGCACCAGACTGGTCTGGTGCCCATCAGTTTAGGAAAGGGCCCAATCAGATCCCAGAGAAGGAGCTCCCGTTCCCGGACCGGTCCGGCGTCACGAGTAGAGCAGATGTTCAGTAGTTTTTAGAAGGAGCAACTGTTAGGTGCGCATTTGGGATACAAAAGGACCCCCCTTGCCACCCTCCTTCTGTACCCCAAGCATATCAAGAGCACTTGATCACTCCTACTCTCTGTCACAATACATTCTAGTGATTTTAGTGAGATTCGAGCATTGTTCTAAGATGTTCTTGTCATTCTGCGAGAACGCGCTCTTGTGATCCCCTTTGTTGTGTTGTGTGTTGTGTTTGCTCTTGAGTGTTCTCTCCTCTCTCTTTTGTTGTACTTCGAAGTTGTAACTCATTCTTTTTGCGTATGGTTGCAAGAGACTCCAACGTTTGGGGGTTCTTTGCGAAGGGATTGATATTGATATAAGGAATATCGTGACATTCAAGTTGATCATTGGATCACTTGAGTGGGTTGAGTGCAATCCTTGTTTATTGGGACACCACAACGTGGAGTACAGAAGCATTTGACACTTGACTGAACCACAGGAAAAATTGTTATCTCTATTATGTGATTTCTTATTGCGATTGTTTCTTCCTCTTTAAGTTCTTTCATTCACTTGCAATTTCTCTTAGTTTATTTCACATCTTGTAACAGCAATCAAGTGAAGAGAACTTCCCTCTACTTCTCTCTCCAACTTGATCTAGTTTTGCACTAACTCTTTATTTGGATCACGTTTGTGTTTAAAGTTGTGTATTTTAGTCATCACCTATTCACCCCCTATAGATGACTATCAATTGGTATTGGAGCCCTGCTCTTCATTTTGGGTCTAACAACCCAAAGAAATGGTCGAAGAAGATCCTAAAAGAAGGGGAAGGTGGCCAACAGACACGACGAGAAAGAGAAGATCCCCATTGATGACGAGCCCAAAGGCTAGAAGCCCATCAACTTCGGATCAAAGAAGAAGGAGGGCAAGAAGAAGAAGCACATCAAGAAGGTCGTCTACTACGAGAGCGACACTTCTACATCTTCGACAACTTCTCACAAGGACGAATTTTTTTATGCTAATCTTGTTTCCCTAGTCCAAGAAAACCCTAGGTACACCAAGATGAGTCCCGATGAGGTGCTGGGCAAATTTGTTAGCCATTAAATGATGGTTAAAGATGCCAAGTGCATTGATGATGTCGCCAACGGGAGCCTTCTCTCCAATGAACTGCAATTGTCACTTTCGAAGCGGCAAACAACAAGGAGGAGCTCCCAAGCAAGGTGGTGCGTCACACCCGGATTTAAGGACAAATCCAGATGCATTTCAAATGTGTGCTAGGATCAAGTCTCACACATATGATGACTCATGGTACAGAAATCAATGTCACATCTTTATTACATAATAGAATTTCCATACAAAAATAGCTAAGTAAAATACATCATATGACGACATCGTTCCTCCGTAACCATAGTTGAGTGGGAGACGATGGCCTAAACCTCTCCGAACTCATCACAACATCCTTCATGCTCCTCCAGTGGTATCTGTTCTTGACCTGATGTGATTATAGCAAGGGTAAGCTTCCATACGGTCATTGCTTAGCAAGTGTGGGGAATAATATGTATGAGCTCACTTGCGGTGGGGCTCATGTGTAGTGTAATGCTTACCAAGAAAAATGGTTAAGACTAATCATTGCTTTTAAGTAGTTGGTCAAAATTTTATTAGATATTACTAGGTATAAGTGAATACCAACCCAATTAAATAATAGATAGAGATAATAACAATAATCTCCACAATGCAATACATGATCGGTTAAGTTTAGTTCCATCATTTAATCATGCGAGAGTCCTGAGCCGCTCATAACCGTGAGCACACCTGATATACCAGTTTTACACTCTGCAGAGGTTGCACATCTTTACCGACAAGTTGTGTACCCTTTTTTGCTGGGTTTATATAGACCCTTAAACACTTCCAAGGTGAGTTGGCAAGGGTACACTACGAGGCCTTTTCAAAGTTCCACTAGTATGATAAAATCCGCTATGGATTCAAGCAGAGGGGGTATATGAATCTCTTGTCCGAAAAGCTATCACAAACAAATCGACCCAAGAACCTCCCTATAGTTGTGCAACTCCTCCACGCTTGCCCCTTTCGTGTAAGGCTTTCACATACTAGCTTTCCTAATTAATTAGCCAAGGGCGTCCCATACCACCCTTGTGGTAGCATTGTTATCTCAGGTTAAGCTCCATGTTCCAATTAACAAAATGACCTTATCATGTATCATAAATGATTCATAAACAGTTCATAGAATGATCATGATTCATATGTAATATAACACCCAAATCCAGATAGAGCATTAGTAGAACTACCCAATAATTCATTTGCATGCAAGGTGTAGGGTAAACAAAACTAGGTAACCTATTAGGTCCCATCAAATTAAGCCTAATAGTGGCATGGTGATTATCAGAATCATGAACATTATTAGGTCAAAGACTGCGATCAAGGACACACTTGCTTTTTACTTGCAATAACTTGTTGACCAGATGATTCCCCAAAAGTTGGGCTTCAGGTTCCTCATAACCTCGCTTCTATTCGTAGTAATACAAACAGATAGACATGTAATAGATAAAAATAACATTACACCAAAGATGGAAACAAACCACACAATAATATTCTACGCGTCGCTACGAGATCATAGGTTCGAGAACCACTTAAATCGGAGTTAAAATGGAGAAGTTACGAATTTTCTAAGATTTTTATACTTATTTGTATACTTAAAATCATTATTAGACATTTCCCCCAATTTCTAGTTTTATTTTATTTGCCTAAACCCAAAAAGGATGGTGGCTTACATATATAAAGAGTTCAGGGGTTATTTTGGATGAATCTAGACCTATTTGTAAGACTCTTTCTAAAATCGTGGACAACAAGCTAATTTTACGTTTCTGCGGGGACTCTTAAGCAAACTAACCGCGGTGAAGGGGTACGTATGGTTCGTAGCCACCCGATCCAGATTAGTGGCTCACATTAAGTCGTGAACCAATATGAAAACACAGTCGTTGGATCTTAGATCCATGGCCCAAACGTACTCCACGTCACCTCTTAATCTCGGCCACCCAACCCAGGATTGATGGTCACAACATAAATTGACTAAGGGGTATTTAGTGATCTAATCGGAGCCATTCATATGTGATCGGACGAATCATGTGCATGCTATAGATGTTCACTGACCCCAGCAACACCACGAACACACCTCGGACGCACCGGTAAACTCCTCCGATCAATTTCCCGAGACCCAGGGCTGATGTAGGAGGACCTCAGGTGTGGAGGCTCCCTTCTCTCAAGGGGTGGCGGAGCTCTCACTCTCCCTGTTTTTCTCTAGGAGCAAGAAAATAAAGATGGTCCGGTGGACATCAAGGGGGAGGGGGGATCTGGTCTTTATAGCCGTGGGTACACGCCTAGCCATAACGGTCGTATCAAGCTATTGCCGGAGATCATGGGAGTTTGATACAGTGTGCATGTATTTGTTATGAGGTAGAAGGATCCGAATTTGCGGTCCCACGAGTCGGCGACACATCCATATGCCCACAGCGCGGTCCGGTCCACTTGAGGGTGAGAGCGTGGGGACTCACCTCTAGGTCCAACTCGATGGTGCCCGCTCGGCACAAATGTGAACAAAGAGGGAGGTTGCATGGCGAGGCCCGCACGTCAGGGATGTCTCATGCGTGGGCGAGAATTAGGCTGGCGGCACGCGGTGATCCATGTGAAGCTGACTGGTGGACCCCATGTGACAGTGCCCATCCAGGGAAATAGAAAAAGGAAAGAGGAGCGTGGGCCAGCGGTCAGCAGGTTGGGAAACAGGCCGACACGAACCTAATTGGGTCGACTGGGTGGTTTTAATCCAAGGCGCGCTTTTCTATGTTTTTTTCATTACTGCTCTTTTCTATTTTCATTACCTTTTATCTAATTAAATTTCTAGTTTAAATCCAATTTCAAACTTAAGTTGGAGTTTAATTTTAGATGGACAAACAAAGTCTCAACATGAGATACAAATATCTTTTTACTTATTTATCATTTATTTATGTAAATGCTTCTAGATGTAATATTAATGAAAGGAGCATTCACTTAATTAAATAGGAAACCTTCCTGTTACTTATTTTTCTGAGTTTTATACTTTGAATTTTAAAAGTCAAATTTAAATTTGAATCATCAAAATCCAATGTTACCTTTATTTGTTGATTTATTTAGAAGTATATGTTTTGTTAATAATTTATATACTAGAATACATGCTAACTTTTATTTCTCAAATAATGAAGGAACTTCCTAACATCTTAAAGACATATTTTAGGGTTTGCCTAGCGCAAGTCGAGGCTTCTGGCCTCAAAGATTAGGAAATAGCGTTTGTCATCAAGCGCTTCAAGACTGCTTTAAAGGGGTGCACAGACTACACCAACAAGAATAAATTAAAGAGAAAATGTGTCTGCTAGAAGTGCAGTAAGTCTGATAATTTTATAGCTAACTCTCTAGAAAATGAAAATGGCTAGGAGAAGGACAAGAAAGGGAAGAATGTAGAGATGGATAAATTCCACAAGAAGAAGAGTGAGGCGCATATTGGCAAGGAGTGGGATTCATAATACTCCTCCTTCGTCTCCAAAAATGCAGGACTCACCACCATTACCTTCAACAAGTCCCCGCCCTTCTCCAACGAGCATCACACTTGCTTGATGACGAAGGAGGGGAAGGTACTCTCTAGTACCACTCCTAAGTACACCTATTCTAATGATGATGAAGAGGACTATAGCAAATTGTTTAAGGGTCTTGATAGATCTAAATTTGAGAAAATTAATGAATTAATTGGTGCCCTTAATGAGAAGGATATGCTCTTAGATAAGCAAGAGGACCTTATTTATGAAGAGCATTATAAATTTCTTAGTGTAGAAAAGGCTATTGCTTTAGAAACTAAAAGGAATGAAACTTTGACTAAGGAGTTATCTGATTGTCATTCTTCTGTTAGTTGTCTTAAGTCTGCCAATGATGATTTAAATGTTAAGGTAGTTAAGTTGAATGAATGTCATGCATCTACTGTTGAGAATGTATGTATTTTTACTAGATGTAGGGTTGTAGATATTGATGCTTTTCATGCTCATGTTGCTAGAATTGCTAGTTTAAATGATGATATTGCCAAATTAAATGGTCAACTTGAAACTTGCAATGGTGAGCTTGACAAGATAAAATTTGCTTTGGGAGCCTACACAAGTGGTAGGCATTCCATGATCAAGGATGGTCTTGGTTTCCAAAAAGGAGCCAAAGACAAATCCAAAAAGAGCCATGAGGCCCCTAAATTCATCAAGGAAGACAGGAAAGCACCTATGGCTAGTAATATTCACTCTAGTGCTAAAATTCATATTTCTCATGCTAAGAATGATCATTATGGTTGAAAGAGAAATGTGCCCTTGGGCTATTTCTATATTGTTTTGGTGATTAGATGCACAACACACTAGGTGAGAACTAACAAATGTTAAGCAAAGGTATATCTAGATGGATCAAGAATAAAGGTAAGTTCTAGACACTTAGTCAATTGTTTTATGTGCTCAACATGCTTGTCTAAGTGATAGGAACTCAATAAAGTCAAATGGAGAAAGAATGGAGGGAAAAGCACTCAGTGTGTTTTTGGCTAGTGCACAGGACAGTGAATAGTAACATGTCCGGTGCACAGGACAATGAATAGTAACATGTCCGATGCACATGCCAGTGAATAGTAACTTGTCCGGTGCACAGGCCAATGAATAGTAACATGCCTGATGCACAGGTCCGTGAATAGTAACATATATGGTGCACAGGCCAGTGAATAGTAACCTATCCGGTGCACCAACGGCTACCTCTTCTAGAGAAGGAAACTATCAATCAGATCTGTTACTGTGCACTGTTCGATGGCGCACTGGATAGTCCAGTGCACCCGCACAGAAGGAAGGCTGGGAGCTTTCAAATGTAGCTCCAACGGCTCCTAGGCCCCTTGGGGCAATAAAAGGGACCCCTAGGCACATGAAGCAGAATACCAAGCCTCCATTGAACATCCTAAGACGCCTAGACTCCGCAAGCACGAATCCGGATCATTGTGTTTGAGATTTGAGCACTTGTTGAATTATGAACTCGCTGCGCTGTGTTTGTGTGCTCGTTTCTTGATTTGTGTGTGTGTCGCTGCTGTGACTCTAGCTCTTGCGTGTGTTTCTATTCCCTCCCTTACTCTTGTGGTTTTTATTGTGATCAATATTGTAAGATGAGATGCACTAACTTGTGGAGATTCCTCACAAAGGGAACATCTGCAATAAGGAAGAAAACTATGGTATTCAAGTGGATCATTGGATCACTTGAAAGGGGTTGAGTGCAACCCTCGTCCATTGGGACGCCACAACGTGGAAGTAGGCAAGTGTTCTACTTGGCCGAACCATGGGATAAAAATCGATGTGTCACATGTTGTTATTCGTGTGCAATTCTCTCTGCTTCTACTCACTTGATAATTCCTCTATGTTTAAATACTCACCTTGTGAAGAGCAATTAAGTGAAGAAGTCATCTCTTTCTCTCTAGACATAGCACCTTGGTTTTGATTCCACTAACATTTCATAAACCAAGTTTTGTGCCATTAAGTGTTGATTTTTATAGGATCACCTATTCACCCCCCTCTAGGTGCTCTCAATGGTCATGATGTTGTTTTTGTTGATCATCCTTCTCGTAATGTGAATCATGTTGTTTATTTGTCTCATGCCATGATTGCTACTTCTAGCACATCTTTTGTTCATGGTAAGCCTAGGCCAAATGTTCCTCATGCTAAGAATGTTAATATGCCTAAAAAGAACAAGAATGCATCAACTGGACCTTGCATTAAATGTCTCACATTTGCAAATTTGCAAGGTAGTTGCCACTCATGTGGGACCTAAACGCAAGGATGGTAAGACTTGCATTTGGGTACCAAAGACTTATGTAACTAACCTAACATGACCCAACTCTAGTTGGGTACCTAAACCCTAAGCCTAAAACTTGTTTTGTAGGATTATGCATACGGAGGGCACAAGCTGGGTCATCGGTAGTGGATGCACAAACCACATGACGAGGGAGAAACACATGTTCTCTTCCTATGTCAAGAACAAGGATTGCTAGGACAAAATCATATTTGGAGATGGGAATCAAGGCAAGAAAAGAGGTTAGGTAAAATCGCAATAACCACTTAGCATTATATTTCCAATGACTTTTTGGTGGACTCTTAGATTATAATCTGCTTTCAGTTAGTCAACTATGCCCGATAGGTTATAATTTCTTATTTACCGGTGTTGATGTGACTGTCTTTAGAAGAGTTGATAGTTCAGTTGAATTTACAGGTGTATTAAAGGGAAAGATTTATCTAGTAGATTTTTGTCACACCCGGGTTTCGGGGCACCAAGACCCGGGCGTGATCATAATCACCAGGTGTGCTAGGACCATGTCTTACACATATGATGAATCATGGTACAGAAACGAATGTCACAACATTAATATATAACGGAGTTCTATACAAAATAGTTAAATAATTACATCATATGAAGACAACGATCCAGCAACCCAAAGTTGACTGGGAGACGACGGCCTAGACCTCTCACAAACACATCGCATCTTCATTCATGCGCTTCATCCTGAGGTACCTGTTCTTGACATGTGTGTGGGGGTGTGAGACAACAAGGATGAGTTCACATACGTTCATCGCTCAACAAGTTGTAGAGAATAATGTGCATGAACTCACCAAAGGTGGGAGCTCATGTGAAGTGTAAGGCTGACCAAAGACGTGGTTAAAGCTAAGCATTGCTTTTAAAGTTGGTCAAAATTTTATTAGCGGTTACTAAGTATAAGTAGATACCAACCCAATTAAATAAGAGATCAAGATTAATAACAACACCCGCAATGCAATGCATATGACAAATTGAGTTTAATTCCATAAGTTAATCATGTGAGGGTCCGAGCTGCTCATGACTGTGAGCACAGCTGATATACCAGTTTTACACTATGCAAAGGTTGCACATCTTTATCCACAAGTCGTGTTACCCATTTGCCACGGAGTTGATCAGACCCCATACACCTCTATCAAGGAAGCGAGGCAGGGTACCACTACGAGGCCTTTACAAAGTCCCACTAGCTTTAGAAAAACCGCTACAGTTTCTTGGAAGCCCCAATGCAGGGATCCCTCATCTGACTGCCATCGCAGCAAAATTAGCCCGAGAACCTCCCTACACCGACCACTCCCCTACTGCCCTTGCCCCTTTCGGGTAAGGTAGTCCTCCACTAGCTTTTCTAATTAGTCAGCCAAGGGCGTCCCATACCACCCTTGTGGTAGCACTGTTTTCCTAGGTGGCCGCTCCATGTTCCAATTAACAATATGATCTTATTATGAACAATAATTAAACAACATCATAATTGGAACATGATCATAATAAAACAATAGCTTCTAAAACGAGGTAGAGCAATAGCAAATCTACCCAATAATTCATCTTTCTACAAGGTGCGGGATAAACAATGCTAGGGAAACCTATTAGGTCCCATCAAATTAACCTGAGCATGTCACAGTGATTAACAGCGAACATTATTAGTTAAAAAGGAGTGATCAAGGGCACAACTTGCCTGAGACTCGAGATTCCAAGTACCAGGATGATCTTTAGATTCTCGTGACCTCACTGCTATTCGTATCAATACAAACAAACATGGTGTAGGAAAAATTAACACCACACCAAACATAAGCACAAAATGAATAATAATATTCTACGCGTCGTAACGAGATCGTGGGTTCGAGAACCGCTAAATTCGGAGCTACGGTTATAAAGTTATGGTTTTCCGAAGATCCACGTGGTTAAATATTAAACTATATTATCAATTGGTTAATATACATCATATGAGAGAATATACTCCAAATAATTAATTTATCTTTAATATAGCTTATAACTTGTTTTAGAAATCACATCATAGTAAAATTATAATTATAGATATATCAACCTTGGTTAGTAAAATAAATCTACTACTCAAAAGGGTAGAGAAAATTCTAATTATAAAAGTGTGTGATATGACACAATGAATGCTACTACTGTGCAGGAAAATTTATCACAAAACTATCGCAACTTGAACAGGTCAAATCGGAGTTAACATGAGCAAGATATGGATTTTCCTAGGTTTTGTGCATTTTTGCATTAATTTTGTGCCTAAAAATAAACTCCAGGGGCTAAAACGCAAAGTCCTCATTTACTTTTATTTTCTTTACACTGTCAAATGGACGACATGTTGATTCTAGCAAAGTCCGAGGACTCTTATGCAAGATGCAAGCTGCAAGCTGCAAAGCGCTAGGGTTCCAGGGGATCGATGCATCCGGACTGAACGGTCGGGATTAGATTCATCCTTCGGCGAACCGGTATGCAACATGGTTCATCAGATTCGTGATCAAGGGCCACGGTTTAATGAGCGTACGGTCAGATCTTGCCCTCACATCCACGATCCAACGATCGAGATGTGGCCACACCGAACCGGTACACCCGACATGATCTGAGCCGTCCCTATGGAAATCCATGGCCCGACGATCCTCGCCCTCCAACCAGGGACCGCACACAGCGATGCCAGAGTACCGACGGCGACGCCATGGCTGACAAACCACAAATGGGGGGCCGAGAGGCCCAACCTTAGTATGATAACGCGCGGAACAGAGAGGGAAGGGTAGTGAACGTAATGGTGGAAGCCTTACCGAGGATTAAGCTCCCAGGAGTCCCGTCCATGGCACACGACAGTAATTTGCGGAATCAATGACTCCGGTGAGCAATTCGCTGCACTACGGTCATCCACAACACTCCAATGGGTGCGGGGAACACACGGCGGACAGAAACAATCACCCCTCCCCACGAATGGAGGGTTCGGGGATAGTAATCCCCAAGGTTGACAACGGCGACCGAACTACCTTCATCCCCTAGGTTCTAGCTACTATGGTGAAGAGTGCTTCGGTTAGTACCTCGCTCGACTAAGTGCTCGGATGGGCGAGCGAAACCAGGCACCCCAGCTCGGTATTATACCTAGGAGGTTGGATTGCCCCCAGCAGAAGCGACGGCGACAAACCCGGCGAGGTTGTTGCGGGGTACGCCAGCTAGGAGACCCAACATCCGTGAGGGAGAGTCTAGCAGGTGGGTCAACATGTCAGTGACCCACGGGTGTCAACTAGTGCACGGTCTGGCCACCAGGTTAACGGGCCCACAGAGTCAGTGACTGACCATCACAGAAGCGCGCGTGTGCGGTGATGCGAGCCGCTGGCCAGTGGCCCCACTTTGACAGAGACACCGAGTAACACCCCCCCCCGTGCGTGATCAACTAGGCTGAGGTATGGGTCTAGTTGTCAGTGCGTGGCTGAGGTGGAATGGGCCGACAAGTGAATTCAGTCCATGAGACGGTTTAATCTTTTCTTTTTTTCTTTTCTTTTTCCATTTCCTTTTCTACTTCTAATTTGAAACATTCAAGCCAAATTCAAATTTCTGTTTTGAATTTTCAGATGTCCAATCTCAAATATAATCCACATGTGACTATAACTCCTATTGTTGCACTAAATATTTATTTTCTTCCTATTGTTTAATTATAGAAGGAATATTTAACTCAATTAAATTTTCTTCCTAAATTTTAATCTTCCCATTTCTTCCTTTGAATTTTGAATTCAAGTTGGGTTTAAATCTTCAGATTCCCATTATTATGCACCTCTTACATAAAGAACACCAGCATGTTATGCATTTATATATTTTACTTTGCTTATGATCATAAAGGAAGAGCACCCCTATCTACACATATTCAATCCTACTTTCTTATTGCTTAGAAATTGGGTATTACAATTTTTGAACGATAAAGTTAAACTTAATGCATGTTTACTTGCAAAGACTAACATTGGTTGGCTATAGCATCGCACCTAGCACATGTTGGGATGAAGAACCTTCACAAGCTTCTAAAGGGAGAACATGTTTTAGGACTAACTAATGTTTCTTTTGAGATAGGCAAGCCTTTTTGCAACTTGTCAAGCAAGAAAGTAGGTTGGCGCAAGTCATCATCCAAAGAATGCGATGACCACATCAAGACCATTAGAGCTATTGCATATGGTTGTCTTCAGCTCCATTGCTTGCCATAGCATCGGGGAAAGTAAGTGTAGTCTTGTTATTGTTGATGATTATACATGCTTCACTTGAATATTTTTCTTGTAGGATAAAAGAGAAACCCAAGGAGCCCACACAAGAGATTCTTAAGGAGAGCTCAAAATGAGTTCGATGTAAGGATCAAGAAAATCCGAAGCAACAACAACATCGAGTTTAAGAACCTGCAAGTAGATGAGTAACTTGAGGAGGAAGGCATTAAGCATGAGTTATCCACCCCCTACACACCACAATAGATTGGAGTGGTGGAAAGTAAGAACAAGATGCTCATCGACACGACAAGAATAATGCTTGAAGAATACAAGACACCATATCATTTTTCGGCAGAAGCTGTGAACACAGCTTGCCAAGCCATAAACCAGTTGTACCTTTACTGCCTCCTCAAGAAGACATCATATGACTCCTCACGGTAACAAATCCAACATTTCATATCATCAAGTATTTGGGAGCAAATGTTTTATTCTGATAAAGAAAGGTAGAAATTCCAAGTTTGCTCCTAAAGTTGTTGAAGGCTTTTTACTTAGTTATGACTCAAACACAAGGGCATATGGGGTCTTCAATAAATCCTTTGGATTAATTGAAGTCTCTAGTGATGTTGTGTTTGACGAGACTAATGACTCTCAAAGAGAGCAAGTTGATCTTGATGATTTAGATGAGGAGGAGGCTTCAACAACCACACTAAGAAACATGGCGATTACTTCATGAGTTTTTTTATGTTGCTTTGATTTCTTAGAAAGTGATGTTGAGACATTTTTGTCTCTTCTTGAGGACTAGTTGTTTATTCTTGGGTATGTCGAGTCGTTCCCTAAGTTTTTAGGGATCAATCTTTGCTAATTTCAAATGAGCATGTCTGACTTTTCACTAGTTTTTGGTCATTTTAGTGAGTTCTCGTTTTTTATTTTAATTTTGATTTATGTGTTTGTGTTTACGGTTGATAGTGCACTTATTAGGAAGGAGATTGTGAACACATGGTTGATATATGCCCAAAATGTTGAAGTGCGACATGTGATTGTCAAAGAGATAATCGGTTTTGGTATAGTGTATTCTAACCTTGGTGTGAGTATGGTGTTGGAAAACATGTATTTATGCTTGTCTACAGTGTGGATTGTAGAGGCGCTGGTCAACATCGAAGGTGAAGGTCAATTGAGTTTGTGCAATGGACTAGGACCAGTGAAGAATGGACTCCTGGGCTTTGATTGATGGACAAGAGAATTTGAAGGACTTACCGTAGTGGTTGACTCCTAGGTTCATGGATGAGTGCAAGAGTACATGAAGGAGCAGACCATGTTGACTAAGACAAGATAATAGTTGACGAAGTCAAGCGAATGCGCTGAAGGACTTTGTGATCGGGTAGCCAATGACTATCGATGACACATGTCAAGAATATGGAGGGACCGTATTGAATATGCTACTCATGATGTGTTGGTGGTTTCGCTCTCAAAACCACCAAGCAAACAATTTCTCAAGTTTGGGCCTCAAAAATAGGATGGAGATCTAACGAGAAGTATAGGTGGCACATGGCATCATCACAAAGATTACGTTGATGTGGAGCAAAATCATGAGCAACCCATGGTCATTAGATCCATCGATTTTGAGTTGGACCATAATGCACTAATGTTTAAGTGTTTCGGCTCTAACTACTTATGGCAAGTTGGCAATATGTAATACTTATAAATAAGAATGAGGTTGATCCAACAAGACTCATCAGTCTGTGGCCCATCATTTTATTTTATGATTGTTATTTTTTCCTACTCCTCTAGACTGCTGAGTTGGATCCAAACGTTCAAGTCTAAAATTTACAATAATGTCATCTATGTAAACTCTATAAAAGCGCCCATTGGGGCCTAGTTTGCCGAAGATTCTCAAAATCTCTCACCTTCCAATTGAGAAAATGTGTTTCAGGTACAACACGAAGAGACAACAAAGCAAACCTTCATCATGTGCAACTTGCAAACTAGAAAAGAGAAGCTGCGGAGCTTTGCGTGACTATTGATGCGAAGGTGTGAGCCGAAGGCCTTGATTTACGAAGTAAAGAAGAGGAAGAACCAGAAGTCTTGATCACCAAGAAAAAAGAGGAGAAAAGACGATATTGCCCATGTGGTACTTGTAAATCATACGTGTAAACTTCGTGAGCATACATGTAATTTCATACAAAGTTGTACCTCTCCCCATAAATAGAGGAGCAGTGCCATGCATAAATCATGTTCTCGAGAGCACAGAGCTTCATCTCGCTCAGCCTCTAAAACTACCTTCGAGTTATCCGTTGTGTAAAGCCGAAGGTATGATTGTAATGTTGTGTCACATTGCAAGGAATGAATTGAATGCAAGTATGTGTATCCAGATGAGTAATATGTTTACTCTTCTTGATTTACATATTATTGTCATCACCTTACCATCACAACCTTTTATCTTTTCCTTTTAACTAACCTCCGAAGAAAAGTTAATTAAAAGGAGAAGCTCATAATTTATTAACTTGTGTTGCCTTATTTTTGATATCTTTTAGAAATCAAAAGCAAGTGACCAACAACGCCTAATCACTACAATTGTTAAATCAAAGCAATATTTCCCTTGAAATTCATGTTCTTGTGCATACTTAAATTTTGGTTTTAGTGTTTCCTCTCTCAAATCGTCTACTATTGGTTTGTGGGTGATTTGTTTTTCCTATAGATTTAAGACCGATCAGGATGGCAAAATACGTGCTGCTAGGTGAATATATCTATATCTTGTTTGGTAAGAATCCTAACAAGCATGATTTGGCTTGGTTTTGAGGAAAGTTGAAAAAAACCTAGATTCTGTTTGGAACTTTTTAGATCTCGAGAGTTCCATTTGGAGTTTGGACTTGATCTCATAGAATAACCTTCCTAAGTCCCTTCCTAACATATTTGCAAAGTTATATCTTGTTTTGAATTTATTTGAGGTATTTTACACTTTTGGAGGAGAGGTTCCAGGGGCTGAACATGTGAAACTTGGTTGGCTACCCTTTAATCCTAGCTATAATAGCTAGGTCATGGTCCCAGCTAAGCAGCCAACCCTAAAATCCAGCTTGGACGACATTGGGCCGGCCAGGAAAGGCTAAACCAAGTCAGGCCAATTCTTCACCTCCATCAAGCCGCCTTTGCGTGTGTAGTTTGTGTTTTGAGTTCTTGGTGTCCATATATCGATCATCTTAATCCGGTGTTTCTAAATTGTCCAGAAACTATTTTAAATCATGAAACCAGCAGTTGGTATATGTGATTTGTGTGTGCGCTCTTTCACCAGCTTTATTGAGGTTGAGAGCAACACTTTTAGGTTTCCAAGTGTTTCCTGCGTGTTGGCTTTTGCACTGGTTTGAATGGACATTCGGTCCAGTCACCACTCGTTTGAATTTTTTGGATTTTTCGAAGGTCGAATGCAACAACAGCTAATTTAGAAAACATTTTGATTGGCTCTCATTCAATCCTTCGGAAGATCACAGGTAGGTGACAGCAGAAAGATATTGTTGCTCCTAGCGTTTCTCTCATTGTTTGTTTCAGGCTGAGGTAGCTGCATTCTCTTGGTAACTTCATTTTTGGCGTAATTCTGCCAATTTGCAATAAAAGTACAGCAGTGAAGACGTGAACTGATTCGACTCATGCTGCCAAGGTCACATCCTCATCGAATCCAAACCAGTCTCCCAGTAAAGTAGATCATGTTCCTACATACCATGCATCTTATTCAAGAGCATGTTTGTTTCCTAAAACAAAACCGCTCTATTACTACTTCCATTGCGTAACGGAAGCTGAAGCTGTTGTTCAACCGTACAGTGTTTAATTTAATGTGATTGAATCTGCAAGGAGATGTACAATTTTGGTTCAGTTCGCTTGGCTTTTAATCCGTAATAATTTCTACTGTTTTACAGTGTTTTTTTCCAGTGGATTAAAGTTGTAGTAGTCCAAACAATTACAATTGGCTTAATTTAATCGGAAGCCAAGAGCCTGTTCAACTTTTGCTTGAGCACGGGATACCAATTATTCTTCCAAATGCTGGCAGTGGCATCAATAATAAAGCTAGTTGCTGCCAATAGCCAAGAGTGGACAAAAATTGTATGGCGAGACAAGCACGTCATCTAGGTGCAGGCCGACCCCTGATGCTGATGCAGGTCTATTGACATGACTCCTCAAATAAAGTTGAACGAACCAAACACGACACACAGCTGCTTCGCCTAAAGTTCCCCCTCTAGAGAATCTGATGCATTGGCCACATCCAAACAAATACTGCTTTCTTTCTAATTTCCTTGCTAAAAGATAAGCTTTTCTGTTTTCCCAGAACCTAACAATGTTCCTACCATTAATAATGCGGATCCAGTACTCTCTTGCACAATGATTTACACAGAGAGAAAACAAATCTATGTACGACCATTGATAACGCATTACATAATTTGTCGTCTACAATATCGTGCACAATTGAATGATTGATCAGTTGCAATTTCAGGGAAAGGAAAGGAGGGAGTGCCCATCTGGTAGACTTGTCATCCGTGATCCATAAAACAAAGGAGTACTCTTATCAAATCTAGTTTCAAAACTCGAGGTCCCTAAGGCCACTTATGTCCTGAGGGGCCATAGTAGAATAATGTAAGTCCTCTAGGTCCCTTATACTATGGAGGCACTATTTAGTGATCCAAGCTCCAGAGGCCCCTTGTCTCCTGAGGCACTCAAGAGTCTATGTCCCCTGGGCCCCTTGTGTCTCATGGCACTATGAAGAGTATAGATACTCAAGGTCAGTTTGGCTTGTAAAGCACTCATCAACACATAGACTCTAGGGCGCTCTATTGGCCCATAGAACATTAAGATACCCAGTCTCGCATTACAAGGATCGTTGGGCCCTTAACCATAGATCACCCCCAGAACAAGAGACTTATATGTGTGAGTATAATCTACCTCAATATAGAACAATATGTCTAGGGTCACCAAGGATAGTACTGCCTCATGGTCAGGACCCCACATATAAAAGCACTGATGAAAAATCTAAATCGTTAGCTTATATGGTAAGTCTTAGGTACAATTATTAAATGTATGATATGTGGCATTATAGACCTGACAAGCGTGTTGTTGCCATGACATAGGTTGTAGGGTACTCGAGACTATTGTATGGTATGTGCATTGACCTTTAGCTATGTGTGGGCACGAGTATTGTGTTATAAAGTATTATCAAATATAAAAAGCTACATTGGTAATATCATAGTGAACGACATGGCCCATGCATACAACATATCATACATGTCCCCGTGATAGATATGGCAGTTGCCTAATGAAAGGACATATTCAATAGTATACCATGACCGAAGGCATGGTCCTAGTACAACTCTAAGAATTGGGTAAGTACGGGGTAGTTGAGATTATCTAATCAAATTTGAGGTTCATGTAACCTCTCTTATCCCTTGCACTATAAAAGGGGCAGAGTAACAATTAGGGTGTTTTGGCTTTGACTCCAGTAGGATAGGACCTTTTTGGCTAGACCTAGGGATTCAAGGCCAATACCAGGTTGGACAGACCCACGCTAAACATGCATGCTCTTGTATAAGATTGCACTGGTAGTGTCGGGTACCATAATTAGGGGTACCCCAACACTCCTAAACACGGCTGGTACCACCATCGGCACAAGCTGCAGAGACTGATGGGCGCAATCCAGGTCAAGGCTTCGTCTACTCAAGGGACGCGATCTCGCCTTGCCCGAGCCCAGCCTCGGGCGGGAACAGTAGTCCCAGGCGAATTCACGCCTCGCCTGAGGGCCTCCTCAAGCAACGGGCGCACCCTCGACTTGCCCGAAGCCTAGCTCGGGCAGGCTTCGTTGTGAAGCAACCTTGGCCAAATCGCATCACCAACCGACCGTATCGCAGGCGCATTCAATGCGAGGATCGCCCGACACCTTATCCTGACACACGTGCCTCAGTCGGCAAGGTCGAAATGACCGCAGTCACTTTGCCCTTCCACTGACCGACCTGACAGGAAAACAGCGCCGCTCGCCCCTCTCCGACTGCTGTGCCACCCGCCAGGGTGAGGCTGACAACAGCTAAGTCCAGCCTCAGGCGCAACAGGAAGCTCCGCCTCGGCCTCAGGAGGAGGTCTCCGCCTCGCCCGACCCCAGGGCTCGGCCTCAACCTCGGCCTCGGAAGGTGGTCTCCGCCTCACCCGACCCCAGGGGCTCGGCCTCAACCTTGACCTCGGGAGGAATCACGTCCTCGCCCGACCTCGGCCTCAGGAGGAGTCTCCGCCTCGCCCGACCTTGGGCTCGGACCGACCACGCCACGGGGGGTACATCATTACCCTACACCTAGCTAGCTCAGGCTACGGGGGAACAAGACCGGCGTCCCATCCAGGCTCGCCCTGGTAACAAGTAATGATGGCTCCCCACGTGCGTCCATGACAACGGCGGTTCTCAGCCCCCTACAGAAGCAAGGAGACGTCAGTAAGGTCCTAGCAGCCCCGACAGCTGTGCTTCTACAGGGCTCAAGCGCTCCTCCGACGGCCACAACACCACGTACACAGGGCTCTAGCACTTCTCCGACAGTCACGTTGGCATGTACACAGGGCTCTGGCACCTCTCTGCCGGACACGTTAGCACATATCTACACCCCCATTGTACACCTAGACCCTCTCCTTGCATCTATGAAAGGAAGGTCCAGGGCCCTCATGCGGGAGGGTCGTCGTGCGGGAGGACGGGCTGACGAACCGGCTCACTCTCTCTCTCCCCCTCGCGAACGCTTGTAACCCCTACTGCAAGCGCATCCCCCTGGCGCAGGATAACACGTGCCGCGTTTTGCCCCCTTGTGTTCCATCTCGCGCCAACCCATCTGGGCTGGGACACGCAGCGACAATTTTACTCGTCGGTCCAGGGACCCCCCGGGGTCGAAACGCCGACAGTTGGCGCGCCAGGTAGGGGCCTACTGCGTGTTGACGAACAACTTCTCGTTGAGTTCCAGATGGGTAGTCTCCAGCAACCTCTTCAGCCCGGGACGCTGCTCCGCTTCGGGAGCCTCGAGTTCATGTCCCTCGACGGTAGCTACGACATGGTACTCCTTCCCCCGCTGCGCGACAGCGACAACGACGGCCGTCAGCTCGCCCGGCGGCGGCGAACTCGACGACGTCTTCCCCCTGTGGCGGAAGAGCAGCATCCGGGTTTGTCCCGCCGCCTTCCTCGCCGCAGGAGGAGGAGGCGGGGCAACCGTGGCCAGGCAGGAGGCGGCACCTCGTCGGCTATCAAGCGAGTCGACAACGGCGGCACCCCAGCGGGGGACATGTCGGGCGTTGACCTCGCGCCTGAGAAGACGACGAGTGTCGTTACCCCGCAACATACCAACCCCAAGCGGACAGATGACGCCAGCACTCTCGCGGAGGACTTGCTGGGTGTTAGCCTCGTACCTGAGATAACGGTGCAGTCCGTCCCCGACGCGACTTCGTCACCGTCCATCGATCGAGAAGTATCGTCCGTTTTCCACCCTGTGCCTTTTAGATTCAGCTTCGATCCACCAAGCGACCGCGCTTCGATGAGCGCTTTCATAAAGGCATATCCTAACCTTCCGGGGTACCATATGTGGTCAACCTGGGACCGACTGACGGCCGTCTCGACCTACGGGCCCCCGGGTTCCGAGGAAGAAGACGAGCCCAACTCTGGTTGGGATTTCTCCGGGCTCGGTAATCCCAGTGCCATGCGAGGCTTCATGGCTGCATGTGACTACTGCCTCTCCGATTGCTCCGATGATGGCCACAGCCTTGACGACGAGGGCTGTGGCCCAAGTCACGAATGTTTCCACGTCGATCTAGGGGGTCACGACGAAGGCAACCACCTTGGTATGCCGGGGGATGGTGATCCCCCTGGGCCTGCGCCTCGCATTGACATCCTGCGGGAGCTAGCTGTGGTCCCAGTCCCTGCGGGGGGTCAGGACACACAACTCGAGCAAATCCGCGAGATGCAGGCCAAGCTCGACGAGGAAGCAGGGCAACTTGTGCAGCTCCGGCAAAACATCGAGCAGGAGTGGGCAGGCCGAGCACTGGCCGGAGAAGCGCGTCATCAGGCCCGGGACGTCCAACACCATATCGCTGGTGATGCCAGGGCAAGGCTGCCCCTGGCCTCTAGTGGGGTCGGCTAGAATCTGGCTGCAGCGGCAATGCTGCTCCGAGCGATGCCGGAGCCATCCACCACCGAGGGGCGGCGTATCCAGGGAGAACTCAAGAATCTCCTGGAGGATGCCGCGGTCCGACGGGCCGAGAGCTCTGCCTCCCAAAGGCAAGGGTACCCCTTGAAGCATCGCGCAGCAACTTCCCGATTCATGCGGGAAGCCTCGGTCCACACCGGGCGCACGCGGGACGCGACGCCTGCAGCCCCAGGTCGCCTCGGCAACGATCACCACCGCCGCGACCGTCGAGCCCGCCTCGACGAGAAGGTGCACCGAGGCTACCACCCTAGGCATGGGGGACGCTACGACAGTGAAGAGGATCGGAGCCCATCGCCCGAACCACCTGGTCCGCAAGCCTTCAGCCGGGCCATACGACGGGCGTCGTTCCCGACCCGATTCCGAGCCCCGACTACCATCACTAAGTACTCGGGGGAAACGAGGCCGGAACTGTGGTTTGCGGACTACCGGCTGGCCTGCCAGCTAGGTGGAACGAACGATGACAACCTCATCATCCGCAACCTCCCCCTGTTCCTCTCCGACGCCGCCCGAGCCTGGCTGGAGCATCTGCCCCCTACGCAGATCTCCAACTGGGACGATCTAGTCAAAGCCTTCGCTGGAAACTTCCAGGGTACGTACGTGCGCCCTAGGAACTTTTGGGATCTTCGAAGCTGCCGCCAGCAGCCAGGGGAATCCCTACGAGAGTATATCCGGCGGTTTTCGAAGCAGCGCACCGAGCTGCCCAACATCACCGACTCGAATGTCATCGGAGCATTCCTCGCCGGCACCACTTGCCGCGACCTGGTGAGAAAACTGGGCCACAAGACTCCCACCAAGGCGAGCGAGTTGATGGACATCGCCACCAAGTTCGCCTCTGATCAGGAGGCGGTCGAGGCCATCTTCCGGAAGGACAAGCAGCCTCAGGGACGCCAGCAGGAAGACGTCCCCGAGGCGTCTGCCCAGCGTGGCATGAAGAAAAAGGCCAAGAAGAAGTCGCAAGCGAAGCGCGACGCCGCCGACGCAGATCTTGTCGCCGCTGTTGAGCACAGGAACCCTCAGAAGCCTCCCGAAGGGGCCAACCTGTTCGACAAGATGCTCAAGGAGTCGTGCCCCTATCACCAGGGTCCCGTCAAGCACACCCTTGAGGAATGTGTCATGCTTCGGCACTACTTCCATAAGGCCGGGCCCCCGGTGGAAGGTGGCAAAGGCCATGACAATGACAAGAAGGAGGGCGACAAGGCAGAGGAGTTCCTCGAGGTCCACGGTTGTTTCATGATCTACGATGGGCGAGTGGCGAACGCCTCAGCTCGGCACCGCAAGCATGAGCGCCGGGAGGTCTGCTCGGTAAAGGTGGCGGCGCCAGTCTACCTAGACTGGTCCGACAAGCCCATCACCTTCGACCAAGGCGACCACCCCGACTGCGTGCCGAGCCTAGGAAAGTACCCGCTCGTTGTCGACCCCGTCATCGGCAACGTCAGGCTCACCAAGGTCCTCATGGTCGGAGGCAGCAGCCTCAACATCATCTACGCCGAGACCCTCGGGCTCTTGGAAATCGATCTGTCCACGATCCGGGCCGGTGCGGCGCCCTTTCACGGGATCATCCCCGGGAAGCGCGTCCAGCCCCTTGGACAACTCGATCTGCCCGTCTGCTTCAGAACTCCCTCCAACTTCTGCAAGTAAACCCTCACGTTCGAGGTAGTCGGGTTCCGAGGAACCTACCATGCGGTGCTGGGGAGACCGTGCTATGCCAAGTTTATTGCCGTCCCCAACTACACCTACCTCAAGCTCAAGATGTCGGGCCCCAACGGGGTCATCACCGTCGGATCCACGTACCGACACGCGTATGAATACGACGTGGAGTGCGTGGAGTACGCTGAGGCCCTCGCCGAGTCCGAGGCCCTCATCGCCGACCTGGAGTGCCTCTCCAAGGAGGTGCTTGATACGAAGCGCCACGCCGGCACTTCGAGCCAGTAGAGGCGGTTAAGTCTGTCCCTCTCGACCCCAGCAATGACGCCTGCAAGCAAGTCCGGATCGGCTCCGAGCTCGACCCCAAATAGGAAGCAGTGCTCGTCGACTTTCTCCACGCGAATGTCGAAGTGTTTGCGTGGAATCCCTCGGACATGCCAGATATACCGAGGGATGTCGTCGAGCACTCACTGGATATCCGAGTCGGTGCCCAACCTGTGAAGCAGCCTTTGCGCCGTTTCGACGAAGAAAAGCGAAGAGCCATAGGCGAGGAGATCCACAAGCTGATGGCTGCAGGGTTCATCAAAGAGGTATTCCATCCTGAATGGTTAGCCAACCCTGTGCTTGTGAAAAAGAAAGGTGGGAAATGGAGGATGTGCGTAGACTACACTGGTCTAAACAAAGCATGTCGGAAGGTTCCCTACCCTCTGCCTCGCATCGATCAAATTGTAGATTCCACTGCTAGGTGCGAAACCCTGTCATTCCTCGACGCCTACTCAGGGTATCACCAAATCAAGATGAAAGAGTCTGACCAGCTCGCAACTTCTTTCATCACACCTTTTGGCATGTACTGCTATACTACTATGCCATTTGGTTTGAGGAATGCAGGTGCAACATACCAAAGGTGCATGAACCACGTGTTCGGAGAGCACATCGGCTGAACGGTCGAGGCTTACGTCGATGACATCGTAGTCAAGACGAGGAAAGCCCCCGATCTTCTCTCTGACCTTGAAACGACATTCAAGTGTCTGAGAGCGAAGGGCGTGAAGCTCAACCCCGAGAAGTGTGTCTTCGGAGTCCCCCGAGGCATGCTCCTGGGGTTCATCGTCTCCGAGCGGGGCATCGAGGCCAACCCGGAGAAAATCGCGGCCATCACCAACATGGGGCCTATCAAAGATTTGAAAGGAGTACAAAGGGTCATGGGATGCCTTGCGGCTCTGAGCCGCTTCATCTCACGCCTCGGCGAAAAAGGCCTACCCTTGTACCGCCTCTTAAGGAAGACCGAGCGCTTCACTTGGACCCCCGAGGCCGAGGAAGCCCTCGGAAACTTAAAGGCGCTCCTTACAAATGCGCCCATCTTGGTGCCCCCACTGCGGGACAAGCCCTCTTGATCTACGTAGCCGCAACCACTCAGGTGGTCAGCGCCGCGATTGTAGTCGAGAGACGAGAAGAAGGGCATGCACTGCTCGTCCACAGGCCGGTCTACTTCATCAGTGAAGTGCTATCCGAGACCAAGATCTGCTACCCGCAAATTCAGAAGCTACTGTACGCAGTAATTCTGACGTGGCGAAAGTTGCGACACTACTTCGAGTCTCATCCGGTAACTGTGGTGTCATCCTTCCCCCTAGGGGAGATCATCCAGTGCCGAGAGGCCTCGGGTAGGATAGCAAAGTGGGCGGTGGAAATCATGGGCGAGACAATCTCGTTCGCTCCTCGGAAGGCCATCAAGTCCCAAGTCTTGGCGGACTTCGTGGCTGAATGGGTTGACACCCAGCTACCAACAGCTCCGATCCAACCGAAACTCTGGACCATGTACTTTGACGGGTCACTGATGAAAACAGGAGCCGGTGCGGGCCTGCTCTTCATCTCACCTCTCGGAAAGCACCTCCGCTACGTGCTGCCCCTCCATTTCCCGGCGTCAAACAACGTGGCCGAGCACGAGGCTCTGGTTAACGGGTTGCGCATCGCCATCGAGCTAGGGGTTTGGTGCCTCGACGCTCATGGCGACTCGCAGCTTGTCATTGACTAAGTCATGAAGAACTCCCACTGCCGCGACCGGAAGATGGAGGCCTACCGCGACGAAGTTCGGCGCCTGGAAGACAAGTTCTACGGGCTCGAGCTCAACCACATCGCTCGACGGTACAACGAGACTACGGATGAGCTGGCTAAAATAGCCTCGGGGCGGACAACGGTTCCCCCGGACGTCTTCTCCAGAGACATACATCAACCCTCCATCAAGACCGACGACACGCCCGAGCCCGAGGAAGCCTCGGCCCAGCCCGAGGAGGCCTCGGCCCACCCCGAGGGGGCCTCGGCCCAGCCCAAGGTATCCTCGGCCACCAAGGGTGAGGCACTGCGAGTCGAGGGAGAGCGGAATGGGGTCAAGCCTAATCGAAACTGGCAGATCCCGTACCTGCAATATCTCCACCGAGGAGAGCTACCCCTCGACAAGGCCGAAGCTCGGCGACTGGCGCGGCGCGCCAAGTCGTTCGTCTTCCTGGGTGATGAAAAGGAGCTCCACCACCGCACCCCCTCGGGCATTCTCCAACGATCCATATCCATCACCGAAGGACAGGAGCTATTGCAAGAGATACACTCGGGGGCTTGCGGTCACCATGCAACACCTCGAGCCCTCGTCGGGAACGCCTTCCGACAAGGCTTCTACTGGCTGACCGCGGTGGCCGACACTACTAGGATTGTACGCTCCTGCCAAGGGTGTCAATTCTACGCGAGACAGACGCACCTGCCCGCTCAGGCCCTGCAGACAATACCCATCACCTGGCCATTTGCTATGTGGGGTATGGACCTCGTCGGTCCCTTGCAGAAGGCACCCGAGGGCTTCTCGCACCTGCTGGTCGCCATCGACAAATTCTCCAAGTGGATCGAGGTCCAACCCCTAACCAGCATCAGGTCCGAGCAGGCGGTGGCGTTCTTCACCAACATCATCCATCGCTTTGGGGTCCCGAACTCCATCATCACCGACAATGGCACCCAGTTCACTGGGAAGAAGTTCCTGAACTTTTGTGAGGACCACCACATTCATGTGGACTGGGCCGCCGTGGCTCACCCCATGACGAATGGGCAGGTGGAGCGTGCCAACGGTATGCTTCTGCAGGGACTTAAATCGAGGATCCACAATGACCTCAACAAGTTCGGCAAGCGATGGATGAATGAACTACCCTCGGTGGTCTGGAGTCTGAGGACGACGCCAAGTCGAGCCACAGGTTTCTCACCGTTCTTTCTAGTCTATGGGGCCGAGGTTATCTTGCCCACAGACTTAGAATACGGTTCCCCGAGGACAAGGGCGTACGACGACCAAAGCAACCAGACCAGCCGAGAAGACTCACTGGACCAGCTGGAAGAGGCTCAGGACATGGCCTTACTACACTCGGCACGGTACCAGCAGTCTCTGCGATGCTACCACGCCCGAGGGGTTCGGCCCCGAGACTTCCAGGTGGGACACTTGGTACTTCGGCTGTGGCAGGATGCCCGAGGGCGCCACAAGCTTACTCCTCCCTGGGAAGGGCCGTCATCATCGCCAAGATTTTGAAGCCCGGAACATACAAGCTGGCCAACGATCAAGGCGAGGTCTACGACAACGCTTGGAACATCCGACAGCTACGTCGCTTTTACCCTTAAGATGTTTTCAAGTCGTTCATATACCTCGTTTTATATACATACAAAAATAAAGTCTAACCGTCAAGGAAGGGTCAGCCTTGCCTCAGCAAAGCCCGACCCTCCCTCGGGGGCTAGAAGGGGGGAACTCCCTCTGCGTCAAAATTTTCCTCGGAAAAGTTTTCTACCAAAACGACTTTCGTGCTTTCCGACTATATCGATAGCAAAATCCTACAAAACGAGTAAGAGCGCACGTAAGCGGCAAGGCCGACCGAGCCGAGGGACTCCTACGCCTCCGGGATACGGATACCTCACTCGTCACCTTCTGCGAAAAGTAACTCTTGCTCGGATAAGTGATCCTGCTACTGACGAACAAGTCCGGATACTCGAAACGAGAGGAAAAGGAACGCAGCTTTATAACACGACAATAAGTGTTTAGGCCTCGGCGGTCGCGAAAAACACATGCATGCTCCAAACAGACTGCTCCGGCAGAATCAGACATCGCCCGGGGGAGGAGCGGCACCCTCGGCATCGTCTCCACCCTCAGCGCCGTCTCCATCCTCGGTGGGATCTAGCCCGGCCCCAGACGGCGACATGAGCGGAAGGATCTCCACCTCGAAGGAGGACGCCAGCACCGCGCTAGGGCCCGCGACGGCCGCGTCGAGCCTCTGAACCTCGGCTAAGGCAGCCTCATCTTCGTCGGGTAGACAGTACCCCTCGCTGACCCACTCCAGATCCACATCATAGTGGGAAGCGATCACGGCGAAGGCCTGCCTAACGCCGTGATGCAGCGCCCCACGGAGTCTGTTGCGCACATGGCCGCCCAAGGCCCGCAGGCGACTCTGGGGGAGCTACCCGAGGGGACGTCATCGAGGCCAAAGACCTAGCAGAAGGCCGAAATAACCTCGAACATGGCCACGTGGTCGGCCTCTTTCTCCTCAACTGCCTGGGCAAGTGCCTTGACAGACTCGTTAAGAGCTGTCTCGAACTCTGCACACAGCCGAACAAAATTCTTCAGACACGAGTCGAAGAATGAAGCTGGATCGAAGTCACAAAGCGGCCGAAACGTACCTTCAGCCCGGGCACGCTGCTCCGAAGCTGCGGCTTGGGCGGACTGAGCAGACCCGACGGCCACGGCCAGGTCCTCCGCAAGGGCTCCGGCCCGAGCAGACACCTCGGCTAGCTGGCCCCCAAGGGCCTCAGCCAGGCCTACAGCCTCAACAGCCTGGCTCCGAGATTGGTCCCGCTCGCCAATGACCTGGCCAAGCTCTAGCTGCCGCTGCTGCGCCTCCGTCCATGCCGACGCCGCCTCTGCCCGCGCTGCCGTCGCCTCCACCTCCAGCTCATCACAGAGCAGCCGAAGGTCCGCCACCTCGGTGCTCCGTTGGGCAAGGCGTTCATTAGCCTCGGCAAGTGCGGCCCTCAGGAACCACAGCGAACCCCAGACGTCGGTCTCGCGGCGGATGAACAGCGACTTGGCGGTGCTCACATCCGTCAGTTCCTGAGGAAGGGAAGCAGGGTGTTACAAAGAATGCACTAGTCACACGAAAGGTATGCCTGAAATCCTTACCTGGAGGACCCTGCAAACGTCCCTGGAAAGGATCTCCATGGTCGACCGAAGCAACCCCATCGCCGCCTCGGCACACTCACGGAGCTCATCCCGAGACTGCTGCTCCCGCTCATCGTCAAGGACGAAGAGGGGTTTCGAGGCGCCGCGGGTCCAGAACTGGAGCGCTTGCCCACGCCACTCATTGGGATCGTGCCGCGCGGGGATAAGGTCGCCGCCCCCCAAGACGGGTCGCGGTCCTGCGTGCCCCTCCTCCAAGGCGTTAGGACCCCCTGCAGTCGACGCATCGGGTACCATCGCTGGCGACGCACTGGGCCTCCTCTCGGCTAAGGAGGCGGGCTTCCGATCATCGACCTCGGCAACGGCGGCCGCCCTCTCCTTATGACCGAGACTGGGGAAGTCGGAGACGACCTCGAGCAGCGGCACCTCAGCCATCCCAGCATCAGCGGCGACGGGTGGCTCCACGGGCAAAACAGCGACAGCCTCGACAGGAGCTGGTGCCGGCGCCGGCAACACGTCAGGTGGGCTCGGGGCAGCAGCCACGCCAGCAGCCTCCCCCGGCACGACGGCCGCCCCGATGGAGGGGTCCACCTGGGAGGCTTGCCCCATGGCAACTCATGCTGCCAGAGCCCCCCGCTCGAGGGCGTCTTGTGGGGAGGCCAGCCAACCGGCGTGGCATGCTGCAGCACCGGCTGCAGAAGCTGGCACTGTCTTAAGGGCCTTACGGGGGGCCAGACCGGCCGAGCCTTGCCTTCGTTTGCTGAAAAGAAGAGATAAAGCAGGATCAGGGCACACAGAGAAAGAGCCAAAACAGAGGTATCCTCAGATACTTACCCGCTTCGGACCAAGGCCAATCGTGCCTGCGGGGAGGCCCCTCGGGCCTCGGTCCCCGCAGGCGCTGCCGAGGATTGCCCCACTGCTGGCTTCGGCGCCGTTCCCGCCTCGGGCGCCCGAGGCACCGAAGGGACGGCCTGCCCAGGCGCCGTCACGACGGCCCGAGGATCCACCTCCTGTACAGCCGGAACGAGCAGCTGCTCTTGGGGGACAGGTGGATCGGCCTGACTCCCTGGAGTCACCTCAACTACCTCGGCCAAGGGGTCGAGTACCCCCTCGGCCGGTCCCCGCTCCTTGGACCAGGACCTTGACGTCCCGGCCCTAGATACCGATGGCGCCAGCCCACTTGGAGGCTGGCTCGACGACCCCTGGCCCAGCCTCAGATCCGTGCTAAGGCCAAGACGGGCTGCCATGTCGTCGTCCTCGTCATCATCATCATCATCGTCGTCGTCAGGCGTCTCCGGCGATGGCTCCCTCGGGAGCCCGTCCCTCTCCTGCCTCCGACGGCGTCTCTCCAAGGTGTCCCGAGCCCGCATCCGCTCGCGGGCCCGGGCCTTTTCCGCGTCCTTCTTCTCCTTCTTCTTCTCCGCGGCGACCCTCCGCGCGGCTCGGTCCACCGCGTCCTTCGGGACCAGCGGCAGGGAGGGCTTGTAAAACCCCAACCCTTGGAGACGAACGGAAATCCCGACGGTAAGAATCAAAGGCAACTCGGCGCAAAATAGGAGAAGGAGCGGACACTCACTAGGGACACGTACCCACACTCGGGACGCATCATAGGCTGGGTAAGGGCGCCGGCATCCAGCCTCCCTACCGTGCCCGCTACCCGCCTGCGGAGGTCGTCGGTGGAGAGGGAGGTCGAGGACGTCTACGAACCCTCCAAGTCAGCCCCCGGCTTCATCTCCGAAAGCGGCAACCACCCCCGCGCGCGGTGAGCCACCCATCTCGTAACTTCTGCAAGGCCTCCAGAAGGGGCTAGAGTTTCTCCTGTTTCTCGCGCGTGGCCCCCCAGCGCCAGTTGCTGCCGTCGGCAGTCACCACTTGTTGAGAAAACGACGGGAGCCTTCCGTCGTCGTTCCGGAGGTAAAACCACTAGCGCTGCCACCCCTTGTTCGAAGACACAAGGACGACGGGGATGTACTGCTGCGCGCGCCCCTGCCTCAACTGGATGGTGCAGCCACCGGCCCGCACCGCCATGCGGACCTTCTTTTCCCCCATCGTCAAGGCAAAAAGCTCCACAGAAAAGAGATGGGTCCACAGATCCCAGTGGGCATCAATCCCCAAAAAACCCTCGCAAACCGCCGCGAAGATGGCCGCTTGCACAATGGAGTTGGGGTTGAGGTTGTGCAGCTCCACCCCATAGTAGTGCAGGAGCGCCCGCATGAAACGGATCACTGGCACTCCGAACCCCCGCTCGTGGAAGAAGACGAAACTAACCACATACCCCGGCGGCGGAGTCGGGACAGCCACGCTCGCAGGGACCATCCACTCCGGTTGCGGGTCGCCGGAGAGGGGACAGAGCAAACCATCGGCGACAAGGGCCTCTAGGTCGTCCACCGTGACGGTGGAGAAAGGCCACAGGTCGCGTGGCGGAACGACGGTCACCCTGTCGGCCATCGCCGAATGAAGGAGGTGGAAGCGGCGGAGGGGACAAGGTGCGCGGTTTTCTTTTCTCTGGTTATTCTCTTAGGTTGCGGATACCAAAGCAGAAGGCAAGCAGCAGAGTAAAGAACCACCGTCGGCCCCTCTTCCGGGTATATAAAGGCCCGGGCGAGGTCCGTTCAACACTTCGCCCGAACCCGCCGTGAAATTCAAACTCGAAGGCGAAACGCCCGTTCCTCGAACGACTCGCGCACACGCAACGACCACCCCGTGAACCACCTGCTGTCGCATTAACTCCGCGGCAGGGCAAGCGACACCTTTGGCAGGCGAAGCGGGCGTCGTTTCACCTCCGCCTTGATGACCGCGTCAAAAAAGGTGCGCCACACCGTTTAAATTCATATCCTTTTCCTCTTCCCCTTTGTCTCTCTTGCTACAGGGACCGGGAAAGGGGATATTCCGAACGGGATCCTTCTCCACGAAGGAAGCGGGCCCCGAGCCCTCCTACTGATCAGGGGTTCGAAGGCTGGCCCCTCGGAAGGGTTCGACAGCTGCCCCAGAGCACTCGGGCTTCAGGCTCATTACTGATCAGAGGTTCGAAGGCTAGCCCCTCGGAAGGGTTCGACAGCCGCCTCAGAGCACTCAGGCTCCGCGCCCACTACTGATCAGGGGTTCGAAGGCTGGCCCCTCGGAAGGGTTCGACAGCCGCCCCAGAGCACGCAGAGCGAGGGATGACTTTGGGTACGTCCGTTACATGCCGAGGCTCGGGCTACGCTCCCGAGGTACCCTAGGACATTTCTGAGACCAGCATGAGCGATTTTGTAACGGAATCCCACCAGAGGGAGGCATCGAACCCTCAGACCTTATCGAACGGGACCGGGTCCGACAAATCACCTGCAGGTACTTTTGGAGCGCGCCACTGGGCCACTAGCCGGCCCTTATCGAACGGGGCACGGGCGTCCACTCGGATCACCCGTTAGCAACTCACTGGAGACACCATGTTCGGCGCCCTCCGAGGGCAACATGGCGCTTTCCCCCCTTCCTCCTTGCGGAAAGGCGACAAATGGGCGTATGATAAAAGTCGAGATAGTCCTTGATCGTCCTCTCGCTCCGTGCAGAGGCTCGGGGGCTGCTCTCGCAAATCCGGCTACGGCCAAACCATTGACAGCGTCAACAAACCAGCCTAAAAACTCGGAACCTGACCATGCACCCGGGCAACAATCAGGTCGCATGAGGGAACAACCAGACCGGCCGAGGCATCACGAAAGGCATTAACACCTCAGAGGAGTCAAACGACTCCTCCGAGGCCTCGGGGGCTACACCCGGCGGGTGCGCTCGCGCGCACCCACCGGAACAAAGTGTAACCGAGAAAGGCCGATCCCCTTGCAAAAAAGTGCGGCAAAGCCTCCAAGCGAGTACCAACACTCCCTTTGAGGCTCGGGGGCTACTGTCGGGTACCATAATTAGGGGTACCCCCAACACTCCTAAACACGGCTGGTAACGACCATCGGCACAAGCTGCAGAGACTGATGGGCGCAATCCAGGTCAAGGCTTCGTCTACTCAAGGGACGCGATCTCGCCTCACCCGAGCCCAGCCTCGGGCGGGAACAGTAGTCCCAGGCGAATTCACGCCTCGCCCGAGGGCCTCCTCAAGCAACGGGCTCACCCTCGACTCGCCCGAAGCCCAGCTCGGGCAGGCTTCGTTGTGAAGCAACCTTGGCCTAATCGCCTCACCAACCGACCGTATCGTAGGCGCATTCAATGCGAGGATCGCCTGACACCTTATCCTGACACACGTGCCTCAGTTGGCAAGGTCAAAGTGACCGCAGTCACTTCGCCCTTCCACTGACCGACCTGACCGGAAAATAGCGCCGCTCGCCCTCTCCGACTGTTG
The DNA here is from genome assembly GCF_902167145.1 of Zea mays. Lineage (NCBI taxonomy): Eukaryota > Viridiplantae > Streptophyta > Magnoliopsida > Poales > Poaceae > Zea > Zea mays. The sequence continues at coordinate 130,575,686 of NC_050100.1, read as the reverse complement.
TGCCACTCGCCAGGGTGAGGCTGACAACAGCTAAGTCCAGCCTCAGGCGCAACAGGAAGCTCCGCCTCGCCCGACCTTGGGCCTCGGCCTCAGGAGGAGGTCTCTGCCTCGCCCGACACCAGGGCTCGGCCTCAACCTCGGCCTCGGAAGGTGGTCTCCGCCTCGCCCGACCCTAGGGCTTGGCCTCAACCTCGGCCTCAGAAGGTGGTCTCCGCCTCACCCGACCCCAGGGGCTCGGCCTCAACCTCGACCTCGGGAGGAATCGCGTCCTCGCCCGACCTCGGCCTCAGGAGGAGTCTCCGCCTCGCCCGACCTTGGGCTCGGACCGACCATGCCACGGGGGGTACATCATTACCCTACCCCTAGCTAGCTCAGGCTATGGGGGAACAAGACCGGCGTCCCATCCAGGCTCGCCCCGGTAACAAGTAATGATGGCTCCCCGCATGCGTCCATGACGACGACGTTTCTCAGCCCCCTACGGAAGCAAGGAGACGTAAGCAAGGTCCCAGCAGCCCCGACAGCTGTGCTTCTACAGGGCTCAAGCGCTCCTTCGATGGCCACGACACCGCGTACACAGGGCTCTAGCACTTCTCCGACAGCCACATTGGCATGTACATAGGGCTCCGGCACCTCTCTGCCGGACACATTAGCACATAGCTACACCCCCATTGTACACCTGGACCCTCTCCTTGCATCTATAAAAGGAAGGTCCAGGGCCCTCATGCGGGAGGGTCGTCGCACGAGAGGACGGACTGACGAACCGGCTCACTCTCTCTCTCCCTCACGAACGCTTGTAACCCCTACTGCAAGCGCATCCCCCTGGCGCAGGATAACACGAGCCACGTTTTGCCCCCTTGTGTTCCATCTCGCGCCAACCCATCTGGGCTGGGACACGCAGCGACAATTTTACTCGTCGGTCCAGGGACCCCCCGGGGTCGAAACGCCGACAGGTAGGTAGGCATAATGGTGGATTTGGACCATTAGGCAAGAACTCCCACGAAAACCATGAAGTGACAACAAGCTACAAGGTCTTGATGCTCACTAGTGTTTGAGCATGAAATTTTTTCCTCCTTTGTTTTCCTCAATCAATGAGCTAGGCCACATGAGCCATCAAAATCTCTTGTAGTCCTCTTCTCTATCGCCATTGACGGTGGGTCATAACATGATGAGGCTAGATAGTGTAGTACCTAGCGACCGTGCTTTAGTGCACGCCTAACTAGGGTTCACAATGCACTAGGGGTGTTATTTTGTATACATCAATTTCCTCTAGAGGAGCTTAATTGCTCTATATGTCTCACTCCTCTAGCCTCCTATCATGACTAGGGTAATGTGATCTCCAAGCATGAGGACTCCACCCTGCACTAGTTGACTCGATGGGCTCATTGCTACCATGACATTGTGCCAACGACATTATTGGTCCTCTTAACACTATGGAGATGTTCTCTTCAGTACAATGGTGCCGGACGTGAGTGTGGTACTTGTTGAACAATGGTGACAATACATCATCGGGTTCATAGCCACCACCAAGGTAAACCCTAGACCATCTCTCCCCATGTAGCATGCCCCAAAAAAGGTTGCAACAAAATGTTGTGCACCTTCTACACAATCTCAAGCATGACCATGGTCTCTTCTATTCCAACCATCGGGGTTGTACCTCATCCTCTAGAACCATAATATAGGGCCTTGCCTTGACACTTGTAAGCTTTCCAAAAAGTACAAGTGATGAGGACATCACTTCTATACATACAATGAATGGATCGATAACACGATCACGTGCACGACAGCTAATTCTCCAGGTACGTTCTACCCTAGTCAATTGTGTTTCAGAGCTTACACTTGGGGCCATGGATGTTTTGATGATTAGAAACCTTGGAGAGGACCAGCAAGGACTTGGGAAAGGCCTAGGTGTTGAGGAGGAGCAGCAAGGGTGCCCACAACAGGAAGGAGATCAAGTCCGGCTCGGCTGCGACTCCATCTCGGGTTCGAGGACCAGTCTGCACTAAAATGGACGCCCAAGATGCATCCGGACTCCGATTGCGGCGAGCTTGATATGGTTGGAAAGATAAAGAGATTATCTAACCAACCCAACTGGTTCCACCCTGCAATTCATCCGGAGTCAACAGGAATCATCAAATCAATTCAGCGTTCAGATTATGTTTTGGTGCTGCGACAACGTCTGTTGGGCCGTTGGGCCGTGTATCGCGTCGGAGCCCATTAGGGGCGAGTCCAGGGGTCACACACGCCCTAATGCTCTATTTATTCAGCAGCCGCCGCCACAATTAGGTTTGGGGTTTTGCTTTAAGTTTAGATCTGTCAAGAACAGTCGTCGTAGATCGGTTTGTGAGACCCCAACTTATGAGCTTAATCATTCATCCGCAATATTCTAGATTGTGTTCTTTCTTGTTCTTGCTTGTGTCTTCGATTCTCAGGCAGGAATTAGCCCTCGTGGAGAGGTCAATCGCGTAGTGCACGGTTGATAACCAAAGGAGAAGTGGTGCTGCGATTGCGGGGTTCTAGTCGTGTTGATTGGAAGCCGGATCGTCTATGTGGCATCTCCACCAAATCGATAGTTACCTTCACCTGACGGAAGATCGGGCACCCCGTTCCTATCAACAAGATCATCGAAATCAGAGTTTTGAGCTAAGAGTTATGGCCATAATACGAATTTGAGTGTGCTGAAAAAATAGTAGCACAGGAATGGACTGCACAGGTTGTCCGGTGTGCTTCAACTCTGGGTTGTTGAGAATTTTATTAGCTTTCCAAAATGTCCAAGGTCATCAAAATTGGAATTTGTAGCTAAAAGTTATGCCCAAAATACGAGAAGGATATTATTCTGCGCAGAAGGTCTCGTGCGCCAAGTCTGGAAGGTCTGGTGCGCCATCTTTAGAAGCTCCAATGGCTACCTCTAATGGCTAGTACACGTGGTTGGTCCGGTGCACCGGTCCGGTGCATCGTAGAAAGCTACAAAACTGCTTTCTAACGATTAGTTTATGTTGGGGCTCTATATATACCACACCACCTGGGCATTTGGAGTTGTTGGAGCTCAAGCAACATACCAAGGAAGGTACTTATACACATCTCCAAGTGCTCAAACACCCATGTGTAATAGTTTTACTTGGTGATTAGTGCAGGTACTTTGCGAAGTGCTTAGGTTAGTTAGACCGCTTATGCGCTTACTCTAGGTTGTTCCTAGTTAGTTGAGTGAGTTTAGAAAACCCACATAACCCCTTAGCTCTTGCCAAGCCATTGTAATTGTAGAGTGTTGGGCTTTGTCTTGCAAGACCACATCAACCGTGTCTGTGGTGCGGTTGCCACCATGTACCAGAGGGAACGAGGCCCACGGCGATTCGACCGGAAGCTCGATAGTGGAGATGGCATAAAGTATCCAAGAGGAGCTGAAAGCGGAGCACCACTTGCTCGTGTAGAAGTCCTACGGCTCTCTACGAAGTTACTCGACTGTGGTGCTTGGCCCTCTCGTGGGCTCCGCTTTACGTAGGGGCACCAGTGAGGATTAGTCAGAGCCTGGCGTGGTCCTAGATACCTCGGTAAAAATACCGACGTCATAGTTGCAATCTTTAATATTCTTTGTTTAGAATATAGGATTGGAACTTAGGTTGCAAAACTCCTTTTGCGGTAGAGATAGCAACACGTTGACAAAACCTAATTTGCTAATTCTAGTTTTCTTAATTGCATAGGTTTTGTTCCATGGATATATTTTTGGCCTAGTTTAGCGCGGGTTTTTAGAAGTCCTAATTCACCTCCTTTTAGGTGTCTTTGTTCCTTTCAACACTATCATCAAGTACCATGCCAGCCACCATTGCGACACCATGATATGTAGGGAATACCACGGATCAATCCAGCAACAAAGTAGATGGCCTCTGTTAGCGACCTATGAAAGCCATACCCCCAACTGTCGCTAAGATACATTCAAGGATCCCTGAATAAAATGAGCACAATGGCACTAGATGGGACCACTACCCCTAGGCAACTTAACATCAAGGCATCCCGATGGAATAACTACATCGCAAGTCTTGAAAAGATCCACTAACAAAATTAGGGCCCAGTTGGCCTACAATGCACTAAGGATCAAAGTCCCTAGTTCCTGAAGATGCCCTAGGATGCAATAATCTAAGTCTCTAATCGAGGCCTCTTGTGTGGGGAGCACCTATGTGCGATCCAAGCCCCGGGGGACCCTCGTGCTCGAGGCGCTTGAGTCTTAGTCTTCCAGACCCCTTGTGGTGCTATTAAGTGTATTGGTGCTCGGTGTAGTTCAATCCATAGAGTACTTAATAAGACTTGAATGCTATGGCGCTAGCTCCCCGGTCTACCATTACGAAGGCCGCCGAACCTAGAACCCAAATCTTAACAAGGGACTTAATGAGCCTAAGTGTAATCCTTTCTCAAGTTAGAAAGATGTGCCTAGGGATACTCGAGGGTAGTACTACCTTAGGGTTTAGGGCCCCACATCTAAAAGCTATGTATAATCTTAGGTATTTTTTTGACAGTTTTTGTTTCCCAAAATTGTTATGTAAATGTGTTGATTAATAAATTTTGAACAGGGATTCAACTCCTCCTGTTTCCTACAAAATAAACCAAAGCCCATGATGCCATATATAACCTCTATGTTGTCGATATACTACAGTACCTTGGACACTATTATTGCTAACCCGCGTTTTGCTTATTCACATACATGAACGAGTACGAGTACTGCCTGCAGGGGACCATTTGTTTAGATTGGATGCGTGCAGGTATCATGTACCATAAATCCAGTACACAGTCCAATATTATACTACAGGGCTCATGCATCAGCAGCGTGCAGGAGGATGCGTGCAAGATATCATGTACCAAAAATCCAGTACACAATCCAATATTATGTCACTCCAAGCCATATTATCGTTCAACGTTCATTTCGCATTTCAATCATGTAGCAAACATGCATTTGTGACATGATGCAGCCGTCGGCCATCGTCCACAGGCAGCTAGGTTATTAGCGCACCTCCGAAGAAATTATGTACGATGTGACCCAATTAAAACCTTTCCACCGAAAGTTCCGTCCCGTACGTGTCCAGATGCCAAAAGGCACGTGACTCGTGAGGAGGTCAGGTGGTGTGGGTTGTCACCTCGCTCGCCTTTCTCTCTCAACTCAAGATTGTGCGCAGAGAATAAATTCCCTGCCGGCTGTCATCCTGCCGTCTGTCTGGGTTTGTGAGTTGATGTATTCGGCCACGATTGTTGGTAGTGGTAGGCTTGGTTGGTAGGAGTAAAAGGATATAAGCATGCATTCCATTTGGACGTCATCCTGTCTGGCTGTTCCATCAAGTTCTAGCCAGAGATAAAACGATGGAAATAATAACTAATTACTTACTGGTACTCAAAATTTAGTTCAGCAATTACACAAACATAAACATGTATCGTTAGATTAAAGTAAACACGATGCTAAACGTGCATCTAGCGGATGAGATCGATTGATCATAATAAGCACTTATTGTATCTGATCTGATGAATCAATCTAAACAGATCGGTTTCAAAGTACTAATGCCTACTTAATCATAATAGATTCAAATTGAACAGATCTTAACAGAAGCATTACAACTATTATGCTCTAGCCACTGTCAGAACAGACTACTTTGCCGAGTTTCGCACGCACTCGGTAAAAGCCTCGAAAGCACTCAGCAAAGAGAACTCGGTGAACTGTATATGGGCAACAACCTCTTTGCCGAGAGTTTTATGTCGGACACTCGACAAAGAAAAGTCGTCGTGACGGTGCAAAGTGATGGAGACTTTGCTCACTGTGTTCGCTAGCACTGGCCAAAGAGGAATCCTTTGCCGAGTGTCTATGAGACCGGCGCTTGACAAAGGCAGACTCGCAAGCTGGCACTTAGGGAAGAGAGCTTCTTTGCCGAGTGCCTGCCTTCCTGACACTCGGCAAAGGGAGCTGTAGTGGGGCCAGTATTTGTGCCGAGTGCTCTAGCTAGCACTCGGCAAAGATAGAGCCTTTGCCGAGTACTAGTGCCATAACACTCGACAAAGAAGCTTTATCAGTTCTCATGTGTGTTTTGTTTGCCGAGAGTGACACTCGGCAAAGTGACCAGAGACCCCCTATATATTTTATTTGTTTTTATTATTCCATCCAAACAAACAAAACATATATCACATAATCATTACATATACATTACGAGAGTTCACAGAATCATCACATACATCATAGAGACTACATATCTCACAAATACCACAAATCTCACAAGTATTTCACAAACATCACTCAGTTCAGACCAAGTATTTCCAACATCAACAGGTTTCACAAACATAAGTATTACCAACACTCACAAATGTAAATATCACAAGTTTCACAAACATAGTTTTCACAAATCACCACTAAGTGGCGGAAGATCATCGAGGTGGGCGGTCGAACTGGTACGGCGAAGGGCAGGGAGAACCATGGGGGTTATTTGATGCCGTCGATTGATTCTGCACAAAGAAACAATTGTATGTGTGAGACTAGATGAATATATATCATACAGGACTAAAATTTTGAACATGAGTAGAAAACTGACCAAGGTCAGTTGGAGGGAACAATGGAGTTGGTGGAGCAAAACCTGATGCAGCGCCAAGGATTTGCATGTACTGAAACATCTCTGTCGTCCTCTGATGATCGGCCAAGCGAGCCGTCTGCTTGCCCATCATCCTCGCCTCCAACTCCTCACGTTGCCTCCTCTCTTCTTCTAGCTGAGTCTGTAATATTTTTCCCTAATGTTACAATAATGCAAAGAAAAGATATATAATAATCAATGAATGATGAATATGTAAGGAATAACCTGAAATTCCTATATGCGATGTTGTGAGCTGTCTTGCCGATGTCGTATGGCTAGGCTCGCTGTAACACCCTAATTTGGGGTATAAAATTTCTTCTCTAAACGCCTACCAAATTCAGGTGTTACCTCTTGTTTCTCTCTCTAGATTTCTTCTCTATCTTTTTATTAGAGATATGTCTAGTTTATAGGGGATTAATTATTGCTTTACTTTATCAAACCCTATGTGAGTCATGAAATGTTGCATCATACTAAGTCTAAATTATTCTTTTGTTTGATGCACATGTTTGAATTATTTGAATTTGAATTGTGTTGGAACTTGAATTGAATTCCCTAGAGAAAATAAAAAAGAAAAGCCTTTGGAAATTCGAGGAAAAAGGAAAAACGAATTCAGCCCAGCAGGCCCAGCCCAGCAGTCCGCCCACGCGCCCGCTTCGCCTGACAGGTGGGTCCCACCTGATAGCGACGGCCCGCGTTCGCGCACTCTCGCTCCCCCCTCTCCATCTGCCCGGTGGGGCCAATCTGTCGGCGCCGCTTCTCTCTCTCGCGCGCCCACTCTATCTCTCTCTGTCTGCGCTGCGGGCCCTCCTCGTCAGTGTCGTGGACCATTCGCTCTCGCGCTTGCTCTCTCTCGCTGCGCCATGGGACCCCCGTGTTAACTATGTCTTCCCTGCAACCGCCGCTGACCCACGTCCGCACACCTGCCATGGGGACCGCCCACGTCGCTTGCTGATGCGTCCCAGCTTCTTTTGAGCCCCGCTCGCACCCGCTCTCTTTCCCCTGCCTCGTTTTGCACACTCTCGCCCTCTCTCGCGCTCTGCCATCGCTGCTCGTGCTCCTTGGAGGTCCGCGGCCACGCTATCGGCCGTCCAGCCCATCAGAAGTCATGCCAAGCCATCTCGAGCTCCGTCCCGAGGTGAGGAACTCATTCCCGTGCTTGGTTTACCTTATTTTCGCCTGGTCTTAGCCAATTTGGCCTCACCGGAGTTCGGCCGCGCCGGTTCGCCATGCCCCACGTGGTGACTGACCGATTTAGCCTCGCCCAATGCCCTTGCATTGGTCCGTAGTGCTCCCCTTACCCTACCGAAGCCAGTCTAGGCCTTAGCGCGCCGAAAACCCCCTCCCCATGGCCGGGATTCCTCGCCGGAGTTGCCCGACCCACCCGGAGCACTTCACCTTCGCCGTTCTCCCATCTCCGGTCCCGTTCTCGCGGCTGGAACCGTCTAGTGAGTTTGCCAGACCTTCTTCACCCGTTCCAGCCCTCACTGGTGACCCCAGACCCCATGCGACTGTGTCTGCCCCGTCTCTGGCGACTGAGCCGCCGCGGAGGTAGCAACGCCGGTCACCGAGCTGTAAAACCCCGTGCACCCCATCACAATCGTTTGTCCCTAATCCAACGGTTTGGATCTGTGGATATTAGCTGTGTCTGCGCGCTCTACCCCTGGTCCCCGCCTGTCGGTGCCTACGCCCCTTGGCGCTAGGCTTGGCTGGTCAACCTGTTCCCCCCTCTCCAGTTGCTAACATCCCTGGCCCGCTTGTCAGCACTCGCCCGCTCGCCCGCGTTCAGATCTAATCCCGGCCGTTGATTCGCAATCACGTAGCCGAGATCAGTCGATACCCTTTCGCATGGCAAACTTGTTAAAAAACCCCCTGGCTTTCTAAATATCAACCCACCATCCCTGGTTTTTGCGCGTAGGACCCTGAGTATTTCCAGAAAGGCCCCCGTCCTTTTGTTTTATCGCAGATTTGGACCTAGTTTTGTATTTTGAATTCCAAAACTTGTTTATTTCATATCTTTTGCATATAAACTCCAAATTGAGTGATTCAAATTGCAAAATGTTTATAAGATTTTTCTCTACCTGTTTAAATTATAATCATTCATTGTCTGCATGTGTTAATTTTATTCCTAGACTATAAGTTAGTGTAAGTGATGGTTTATTTATTAAGAGAAAATCCTAATGGTAATTAGATAATCAACCTTGTGAAAGTAACAACATGTAAAGTATGAACCAATCCTTGGTATAATTTTTATGTCTCATTAAGATAAATGAAGTTAAGTTATGTAATCTATTGAGATAAGCAGTACTTAGAGGACCACAAACCTCTAGGTGTAATTGCCTACCCTAGAACCTAGATTTTGCCCTCTTGTGTTTACTGTTCTTTCGAGCTTGTGTTCACTTGATGGTACATGTTTGGTGTACTGTTTATTTGTCATTATCCAAATGTGTTGAATGCATGATCGCTTTGCGTATACAACGAGCAATTCGTGGTTTCTGAGTGTGTTGCCAAAGACTTTCCTGAGCAGCAACCTGGTAAAGGCAAGTGTCCTCTGACCCATTATGTCCTACTTACTTTATAATTCACTGTCCCACATTACTTAATTGAAACCTAAGGATTGACTAGTCAGTATTTACCTTGTACTTGATTACTTTTTGGGTTATTATGGTTAGCTTCATGCTATTGCTCCACTTTAATCAACGAACATGATGCGAATATTTATGATACGATGATGTTATTATGATTATGATGATGTCCTTGTGGCACTTTAGGGGACTCAAGTTGTTTCTTGAGCACCTCTCCGTAAGGACCTGTTCATTGAGTGACCACCTAGGATAACAGTACAACCATGAGGGTGGAATGGGATGCCCTTAGCTGATTAATTATATGAACTTAGGGGTGTAGTTGGCTTTACCAGAGGGCCGTTAATGGGGGCCAGGGCATAGTGCTCGCTCTGCTAACGGTGGGTGCCAAGGTTCATTCAATTTGGTTTTGTTAGTCACCCACCTTAGGGAGGAGTACTGTGTTTGTACGACTGGCGAAACCTAACGAGCAGCTATGCACCAAGAGAGTCTTTGTAAAGGCTACGTAGTGAATCCCTAGTCGTTCAGCTTGGTAGTGAAGATTGGGTCTGGACAACCCAGGCTAGAAAGGGAATCACGACTCGTGGGTAAAGTGTGCAACTTCTGTAGAGTGTTAGAAACTGGTATATAAGTTGTGCTCACGGTTAAGAGCAGCCTTGGGATCCTCTTTGATTAGAATAACTTTGGATACTTTATTACTATGATCTCTAGTATTTCCTCTTGGAGGGAGTACTTTTGGTAATAACTGGGTTTATTACTAAAACTTGGCTTACTACTAGTAATAAATACTTGACCAACTAAAAGCAACTACTTTAACCTTAACTCCACATACAGCTAGTCAAGTTTAGCCAAATAGGACATTTGCTGAGTACGTTGATGTGTACTCGCCCTTGCTTTAAAAACCATCAACCCTAGGTTGTCCCTATTGCAATTAGTGCTCAGGAGGAGATGCAAGCAACATGGAGGACTTTGAAGAGTTTCAGGACTGTGATGAGTTCTAGTCGTGTTAGTGGCAAACCCCCAGTCAGTTGCTTGTGAAGGCCTTATCTCTACGTTTCGTATTCCGCACTTTGATTACGTTTATGACAATGTTAAGTTAATGAATCTATGGATGTCTTGGACATCTTGATGTAATAAAGTATCTTTTCTGCTATTTATTTTGAGCAATGTGTGATGATGTCCAACTATGTAATCGTTGTGTACGTGAGTTTCTGATCCTGTCATGTACATGGTTCGCATTCGGTTTGCCTGCCAAAACCGGGTGTGACACTCGCTCTCGTGCTCCTTGCTCACACCTTAGACAGAGTGGGAGTGGAGGATGAGTCGATTGCTCCATCGACAATCCAGTACCGCCCATGCCTCTTGACTCCTCCGACTGTCATGAGGACATCTCTGTCGATGTCCTTGGTCCTTGGACCATAATCTGGCCCATGGACTTCCTTTGCCATGGCAGTGTACTTACTTAGGAGGATGTGGACGACATGGTTATTATACGCCTCGGGCCTTTCCTTCGGGTTATAGGTGATGTCGAACGTTGCCTTGCCCTTGTGGGCCATAGCATACATTGAGAAAATGGAGCAGGGGTGGCCACCATGTGACACCGACTACGAGAAAACCAACGAGATGGTTAGAAATAATGCCTTATCGAAAGTTAGACTAAATAAAAGAGATCATGTACCCATGCGTATGCATATTTGCGGAGGCTGCGGCTGCCTTGGTTGTGGGAGGGACCATGCATCATCAAACCCCGATCCCGACTAGCGTTATGCACCTCGTCCCACTCGTTCGAGCACCACCTTTGCACCATTTGATAACAACACTCAGGATGAGCGACACACAAATAATGAATCATCTACAAAAAAAACAAGTACATGACATATCAGAAGAAAAAAATAGCATATTTAATATCAATATTAATGTTCTGTAGTTACCTGCAGGTATTAGTCACAAGTCAACGAGATGGTTCTAGCATCCTTCTTGCTCACCTTCTCTCGAAGAATGGATGCATGGAAAGTGATGATGGCTTGGATGCGTGCCTCGTAGTACATGTCCACGACGAGCTTCTTACATCTCGTGGTAGCCACCACATCCGCCCGACCCTAATATCTAGCCTCGCATTTGAGAAATCCTGCATACAAAGACGATGTATCCATACATTATTTCAAGAATGTGCAACAGTGTAGTGGTAGAAGGAATAGGTCGGGCCTATCACATGTCTTGCTTCACCTGTTCTGCCTTATTATTGAATTCTCTGTTGTCCTGATCTACTTCATCGAGGGCGACAGCATAGTGGTAGAAGGATAGGTTGGGCATGTCACTTCGTCGAACGCAACAAGTCCAGTGAAGTGTTCCCTACACAGAAGCCCGAGGATGCCATTGGAGTTGCGTTTGTGACCCACTGCATTCTCCACAACCGTCCAAGACCTATCCAAGTGATTAAGAAAAAGTATTAGTTTCTATTTTGAATTTGATCATATAATATGAAGAAGCTACGACAACATCTAAAGTTACATACCTTTCCCATCAGGTCGAATCAGCGGGCACCTGTCATTGGTCATTGAGGGAGACTCGTGGGACCTTGCAAGTAGACTCGCGTCAAATCTGAGGCACCAGAACCAGAGGTGTCTTGATGCGCCTCATCGTCGTCTAGCTGAACATCGTCGTGCTGCACTGCATGGATAGCGGCCTGCTGCGCCACGTCGTGCACATGCTGGTGCACGTCCTCATCCTGTTGCGCCTCCTCCATCCTATGGGTGGTCCTCCTCCCCCTCTCGCTCCTCGTTCTCAGCCTCATCCCACCTCCCACCATCTTTTTCCAATCACTTACAATTAAGAGTAAGCAAATAAGCACATATAATAAATATGTATTTAGAAACAGACGTGAAATAAATAAAATATAGCATTACATCGATTAAAAATAATCTTCTTGGTCGGGATTAGCTGGATCATAAGTCTCATCTCACTATCAATCATTTTATAGTCAACGCCAACTAAAGGCACAAGTTCATCATTTTCATTGCCTAAATGTAATTCTTCAAGCATTTCTAAGTCATTCTCATTTTGCACCTCATCCTTCTCCTCGTCAACAACTGTTTCAATATCTACTTCCATTCTGATCACTTCGGTTAATTATATCTCATATTGCCTTTCTAGTTCATTTTCTTGAAAGAACTCTTCGTCATATGTGTTTGGGTCTAAGTTATAATCTTCATCATTTTGAACAGGTAAATTACCGTGCGGTGATACATTATACATAACCTCCCAACCCTTAAATGCTCTTTTGTTTGATTGGGATATGGGAGATAAGTATAGTACCTTCTGTTTGAACTAGGAAATGAAATTGGGCAATCCATTTCTCGCACCCTTTCTAAGAAGGGTATCATATTCCTATGGAGTTATTGATCGGCGTCATAGTTCATCCAGAAATTGCTCCATGTATGGCGTCACCTCGTCAAGTTGGGTCAACATATATAGCATGTTATGGCACCACTCTTCATGTCTTAGGGTCTTGGTGGTCGAATCACTAGCGCTTCTGAGTTGCCCTCGAAAAATGCTAAGGTTCGATTCATTTTCACCATCATTGTAACGAGGGGGTGGATTATGCACGCTCGGGAGTTTGTCACCAAAGTAAGTAGTTGTGAAGTTTGACACCTCCAGTATGTATGCATCTGCAATGGAAGCCTCGATTTTGCATTTATTTCTACATTTCTTTCGAATAGTCTTTAGGCATATCTAGATTGGATAGCACCAACATCCCTGCATGGCCCCTCATTCGTTCCTCACACGGATGAAGCAGAATCAACTACCGCAACAGATTGAAGAAGTCGGGTGCAAAGATCTTCTCCAGCTTACATAGTAACACATGTGCCATTATTTCCAAGTCTGCAATCACAGTTTGAGATAACTCTTTTGCACAAAGCTAGCATAAGAAATAGGTCAACTCTATAAGTACTAGCCAAACATGCTCAGGGACATAGCCTCAAACCATCGCCGGAAGAATTTGTTCAATTCATACATGGTAGACATGACTCTTCATCCCTATGACTCGCATAGTAGATAAGTGTAATATAAAAATGTAATGCATATACACTATGTTCCTACCTTATAATAGGTGAGGATAGGTCCTAATCCCACCCATGGTTGTGTAGATGGGGTTAGATTCCATGCTCTACTCCGATATGAGACAAAATTTCAGCAGCACCTCCCTGCTGCTCTCTAAATACACGTCCTAGCATGGAGAGTGTGTATCTGGAGAACAACAGGAAGGTGACACTAAAACTCTATTTCATATTAGAGTATAGCATGGAGACTAACTCATCTACACAACTGTGGGTTGTCCAAAATACGTGGACAATTCAAAACATATACAATTGTAGATATGCAAAGATCTACATATCTACATTGTATCTCTTTCGAATAGGAGATGCCTGATTGGGTTAAGTGATCTATGACCATGATAGAAAAATAGAGGTTATACCTAGGGTGGCGATGGAGTCAGGCTAGCGGGGCTGTGGCGGGTCGATGCAGTGGTGACGCGACGCGGTGGAAATAGACCCGTAGTGGCTAGGAAGACCTCTGCAAAATAGGATAACGATTATGTCAACACAAAATTTTGACAGCACCTTCCATGCACGATGATGTTTCCAAAACCCGCAAATAAAACTAACAGCACGATGGCTGACATCCACATATATATCAAACGACATGATGGCCATCAATCACATAAACTACTTGAATTACAATGGCCATTTACACATCAACTACTTGAATTATAATGGTCATCAACTACTACAATATATCCAACCACATCAACTACTTCAATCCATGCACATCAACTACTTCGATCGAGACTACAAACTAGAACTAAAGGTCTCTTGAGGCTAAAAATTAATGGTTCACATCGTTACAAATTTGTCTCTTGAGGCTGTACGAAACAGTGATGCCTAAGAAAGGGTGAACTAGGACTTCTAAAAACTATCTCTAAACTAGGCCACAGTTTAATTCCTAGAACAAAACCTATGAAAATATGTAAACTAGAATTTGCAAACTAGGTTTTGTCTAAGTGTTGCTATCTCTACTGCAAAAAGAGTTTTGTAAAAAAGGTTCCAATTCTGACAAATCTATCTGGAAATAAAGAGATTGAAACTTAAGTACTTAAATGTAAATGCGGAAGTTTAAAGAGCAAAGGTAGACATACAAACTCCTATGGACGACGCTGATATTTTTATCGAGGTTACTACGCAAGGTCCTGACTAATCCTTGTTGGTGCCCTACACAAATGGTAGCCCACGCGAGGGCCAAGTACCACGGACAAGTAACTCCGTAGAGTGTCGCACGCATTCTTGATGCGCAAGTGGTGCTCCGCTTTGTCACACCCGGATTTAAGGGAAAATCTCGGCGCGAATCAAATGTGTGCTAGGATCAAGTCTCACACAATGATGACTCATGGTACAAAAATCAATGACACATCTTTATTATTTAATAGGAGTTATGTACAAAATAGCTAAATAATCAAATCATATAACAACATCGATCCTCCGCAACCATAGTTGACTGGGAGACGACGACCTAGACCTCTCACGAACTCATCGCGACATCCTTCATGCTCGTTTTCTTGCGGTACATGTTCTTGACTTGGGGGTTGTGAGTACAACAATAGTGAGCTCACATACGTTCATCGCTCAACAATTTGTGGGAAATAATGTGCATGAGCTCACTTACGGTGGGGGCTCATGTATAGTGTAAGGCTTACCAAAGAAGAATGGTTAAACATGAGCGTTGCTTTTAAAGTAGGTCAAAATTTTATTAGAAGTTACTAAGTATAAGTAGATACCAACCCCATTAAATAAGAGATAACCATTAATAATAAATCCCACAATGCAATTTAAATGATATATTAAATTTAATTCCATAAATTAATCATGCGAGAGTCCTGAGTCACTCTTAACTGTGAGCACGACTGATATACTAGTTTTACACTCTGTAGAGGTTGCACCCTTTACCCACAAGTCATGTATCCTTTCTAGCCAGGGTTTGCAAGGCCCTTAGACACTGCGGAGGTAAATGCCTAGGGATCCACTATGAGGCCTTTACAAAGTTCCACTAGCTTCAGAAAACCCGCTACGATTTTGTAAGAAGGGCGATATAGGAATCCCTCGTTTGAAAAGTCATCGCAGCATGATCGACTCGAGAACCTCTCTACACCGGCAACTCCTCTATAGCCCTTGCCCTTTTCGAGTAAAGTAATCCTCCACTAGCTTTCCTAATTAGTGAGCCAAGGGCGTCCCATTCCACCCTTGTGGTAGCACTGTTATCTCAAGTTAAGCTCCATGTTCCAATTAACACCGTAATCTTATCATGAACCATAAATAATCCGGTAACAATAATAAATCATGATCATATGTCATATAGCAGTACTTCTTAAAAACCAGGTAGAGCATAGCCAAACTACCCAATAATTCATTTGTATGCAAGGTGTTGGTTAAACAAAACTAGGGTAATCTATTAGGTCCCATCAAATTAACCTAAGCATGTCACAGTGATTAACAAGAATATTATTTGGTAAAGAAGAGTGATCAAGGGCACAACTTGCCTTATACTTATGATAACTTTGTTGTCCAAATGTTGATGACCCAAAAGTTGGGCTTCAGATTCCTTGTCACCTCGCCTCTACTCATAGCAATACATACAATCAAGCAAATAATGGATATAGTAATATTACACCAAAGCATAAGAACAAACTGCGTAAGAATATTCTATGCGTCGCTACGAAATCGTAGGTTCAAGAACCATTAAAATCGGTGTTAAAACGAAGAATTTATGGATAAAACGATATTTTAGGGAGAAGAAATCTAATAGATGAGATCTAACAGATATTGCATTTAAACTAAACAGGTTTTAAATTAAATATTTGAGTTGGTATTAATCACTTTAACAATTATTTATAGAATGTGTAGGTTACATCTATAACTTAGATTAACTAGATTGCCTAGCTAATTAACATTAATTAAACAAATAATTAATTAATTAACTACTTATTTAAAACATGATGCATAATTAAAACAATGTTACTATTGAGTACGCAAAATTAATATGATCCTAATACAAAACCTATAATTTGATCTAAAAGATATCGTATTTTTAATAAATTAGTAGGGCCGCACAAAAATAGGTGACATGACGCGATCTGATTGGTTAGATAGGTTTGTTAAATGTGTAAAAGGTTTGTTTATAGACACATGAACCAGCTGATGCAAACTTATCATGATTATACCTACTGTTAAATTTACGCTGCATGACAGTCTTGCATGTAAAAGGGTCTATGGTGGTTGTTATCTATTAGGCGGGAAGCGTCAAGACAATTTTACGGGAAAGATCTCTAACCTATCACTAACTTACCTTCCAATCAAGCCCTTCAATCTCGCGTTGCTGCTAATCATCTCGGTTTTTGACGATGAACCGGAGATCTGATAAACAAACCGGAAGCGTGGTGACGAAGCTCTTGCCGAGCTGGTCACATCGATGTTCTAGGTTGCCCCGCAAGATGAACGGATTGAGAGAAATTTCTCGCCAGAGTTGTGGCTAGTGTTCGGGCGGGAGTCAAACTTCGACGAGCTGGTCATGTAGGCTTATGGCTGCGAGCTTAGCTGGTGGCGGGCTGCTATGGCTTAGATGGCGGCGGCGCTGCTGCGAGGCTATAAAGGAAATGAGTCTATGGTTGAGAGCTTGAGGTGTTATGGTGACATGTATTTATATAGGCTGGAAGGTGGGTGATTACATGACAGATCTAATATGATACTTATCTGTTATAATCCTATCATATCTATTAGAAACTCTAACTTGTCTCTTTTATTCCATTAATTTTTTGTTATTTTATACTAATTATATTAAACCTACAATTTAAATAAATCTTAGAATATATTTTTATTTGAATTTCAAATTAATTTTTTGGGTATTGTACACGAGTTGAAATGAGTATTTTCTTAAATATCTTATTGTGATATCCTAACTTGTATCGACTTTACCTAAAGACGCGTGTACAAACAAACCAACCAAACATACATCGATACATTATATTAGCTTATATTTCTAATTTCTGCTTTCTATTTTAAATTTAAAATTCAAGTCTAATTTAGAGCTAAGTTAAATTTTCTATTTTAAGCATAAATTGCAACAAACAAAAACTAAACATGAATGCAAAACAATTTTATTAATTAATTTATCCATTTAAACAAATGAAACTCACTAGGAATAATTCATGTAATATGTTTTATAATAATAATTATTACAGAAAATAATTCAAACACATAGTCACATTTTTAAAAGTACAACAAAATAAATCTATAATCTTCACATATTTATTTAAAAGGATATAGTTTTTTATGTAAAATCTATATTAAGAGATAGTTTAACTTAATTCTTTTTTTAGAGAATAGATCTTTAACACAAAGTATAGTTCACATAAGAAACTTTTAGGTAATCTATTATTTGAAAACACATTTATTTAAATCATGAAATGAGTTTTTCTAATTTATCCAGAATAGGATTTGGGAGTGTTACATGCTTCCGGTCCCCTCTCGGACGCTGCACCCCATCTTCACTATCGAGATTCCCGCCAAAACGTTGTGGGCCTCGTTTCCTCCGGTACACGGTGGCGGCCGTGTCACAAACGCAGCTAACACGGTCTCGCAAGACTCTCGCCCCACTTGGTACAATATTACAACGGCTCGCTCAAGAGCCAAGTGAGTTTTTGGATTTTTTTTCTAAACTCACTCAACTAACTAGTAATCTCCTAGAGCAAGCACAATAGAGGTCTAACTAACCTAAGCACTTCGCAAAGCACCTACGCTAATCACCAATGATTCTATTAAGCACTTGGGTGTTTGAGCACATGGAAATGTCTATAACATGTGTTGGTATGTTGCATGGGCTCACACAACCTCAAATGGTCGGTTGGGTGAAGTATTTATAGGCCCCAATCTAAGATAGCCGTTGGAGGAAAGGACTGTAACTTTCTATGTCATACCGGACAGTCCGGTGGTAGGCACCGGACAGTCCGGTGCTACTATCCTTTGCGGGTATCCGCTACAATATGACTAATGGTACATTGCGTCTTCACACCGGACAGTCCGGTCCTAGCCTTGAACTGTCTGATGGCTCTCCACCAAGGTGCCACCAGAACTAGTCATTGAGCGACTGTTCACTAGTGCACCAGACAATCCATCGGGTGGCACCAGACTGTCCGCTAAGTGCTGGTAGACCGTCCACGTGTGGCTGCACTTTCTTCATGTCTTGGACTTCAGTTGATACTTGTTGATCTTCAATAATGGTATTCATAATGCCTTCCTTTGAGGTGTTGCATCCTCAATGCCTTAATCTAAAACATATTTGTATCATGTGAACTACAAAACATAAATACTTAGAAATCATTATTAGTCCATAGAGTTATGTTGATCATCAACCACCAAAATCCTTAATCAAATGGTCCGGGGTGTATTTTCCTTATAGTCACTCCTTTTTGGTGATTGATGATAACCCAACCAAAGCAATCAAATATAACAAATACAAAGTGTAAGGAATGCAATCTACTTGCTAAGATGCATGAATGACCCCATAATGTGAGACTATGGACATAAGCCTCCCCTTAACTCCATAATATACATACTTCCTATTTGGAACTAGGACCATCATACGAAACCACTTGTAATATCAAAGTTTCAAATTTGGTGGTTTTTGGTAATGATGTACTTTGGTTTGCTTTGGTCAATAAATATCTAACCCTTTGGAATCAAACACCGAAAAGGAAGACATGATAAGCATATAGGAAGCAATTAAAGACTTGCCCTCTAAAAAGAATTACTCCCCCTAAAAGAATGTTCTCCCCATGTGGAAAAGTATTCTCCATGTTTTTATGGAAAAGGACATACTCCCCTGTCAGAAAACCCTCTACTTCAAAAGAACATAAATACAAGAGGAAACAAGATATGATGAAATAGGCTAACTCCCCCTAAAACTATGCATAGGTAAAAGATTTATTTTAACAACATATGCATATGAGGAAACATGGGGGCATAAGATAGAAATAACACAACCTATTCATCAATTGGAGAAGACATGAAAGTTATACCAATCGTGGAATGAACCACTTGGAGATTTCCAGTGGAAGCTTATTGTCTTTCTCTGGGGACTCCATTTTCCTTCAATGAGACTTATACACACATAATGAGCTTGAAAAGACGGTGTTAGTCCCAAAGACTTAGATTATAGAGTAACCTTCCTCTAAAAATGTGCATACAAGTTTTGAATACTTATAGGAGACATGCACATTGATTTTGAGATCAAGAGGGGTAAATTATCTATAATTCGTACTTTGGCACATATAATTCAAAACGACACCAAATGAAAGATATACCTTTAGAAACAATTAATAGTGTCATCTATCAAGGAATTTTAATTAAGCTATGTGTCGTGCTTTATTACACATTTTTAAAGCATGTAGGTTTTCTCAACAAGTATGAAATCAAAATCGAGCATTCCTACCATATGATGTACCTAGCATACATGCTTATGTAATTGAAAGTAAATATCACATGTAGAACTAGGCTTGAAAGGTAAGCTAGTGTAACACCCTGAATTTGGGGGTATAAAATTTCTTTTCTAATACTCACCAAATTCAGGTGTTACCCTCTCTTTTCCTTGCTTTTTTCCTTTCTTTTTCCTAAATAGTGAAGTGTTATTTAGTTTTATATATATTTAAGCCTAGTAAAATAAAACCCTAAAAAGGGGTCCTAGATTGTTGCATAGCATGTCGAGGCAAGTTTTTCCTTTGTGATGGTGCATTTATTCAAACTTAGGAAGCATGTTTGAATTTGAATTCAAAATTAAAACATATTTTCAAAAAGAACAAAAGGAAGGAAAAAAATAAATAAAAGGAAAACCTCCCTCTCCCCCTTCCCTAGCCCAGCCACGGCCCAGCCATCCTTTCCCCCCCTCTCTCTCGGTGGCCCAACAGCGCGACCCCGCGGCCCAGTGGCATCCTCCCCAGCCGGCCAGCGCGCGTGGCCCACCACGTCCTCGGCGCTCCCGCGCCAGCGCGCGTGCGGTGCCCCACGTGCCCTAGCTCCTCATCGCGCCCCCTCCCGCAGCCGCTGCCTGCGTGCGCGCAAGCACGCGCTCGTTCCCAGCCGCCGGCGCGCTCGCCCAACCGTCGCGCTCGGCCGCCGCACGCGCGTTCGCCCAGCCGCGCTCCTGCTCGCTCAACCTCGCGCACTCCCTGGCCCGCGCTGGCGTCCCTACCCTGGCCCACACGTCAAGCCGAGCCGCACCCCAAGCTCGGCTCCAATTCCTCTTTGTGGGAACCGCCTCGCATGCCCACCAGCCCACGACGCCGTCACCTGCGCACACACTGCCCCAAAAACCAGCATGCGCACTCCTCTCTCCCTCCCACCCGCACAGATCCTTGCCCAAACCGCCGGAGCTCGCCGGTCTCGCTGCATCCGCACCCTGCCCTCGTCGCGATTGTCAAGGTGAGCATTCCCCCTTCTCCTCCTCCTCTTCCCTCTCCGCCATGCCCTGCGCCGCTGCATCCAGCTGGCCTAGTGCGCGCGTGCACTGCGTGCCACGCGCCGCCTTGCGCTCCACGTCCTAGCTCACGCGCAGGGACGTTCGCCCGGCCGAACCGGCCCTGGCCGCCAGAGAGCATCGTCCATGGCCGTGCCCGGGCCTGCTCTGCGCGCGTCCCGGCGTGGTGCGCGGCTTGCCTGCGGCTCGCCCGTGCGCGCCCCGGTGCGGCTGCCCGTGCCCCAGCGCGGTACATCTCGCTGTTCCGTGGCCACGGTGGCCCCATCAGCGCCGAGCGGCCTACATGGTCCAGCGACCAGTCGAGTTCTCACCCTTTCCCTGTCGTGCGCGATGGTGTCCGATTCCCATGCTTGTGTTGCGTCTCGGCAAAGAAGGAGCAGAACTGTCTGTTGCGCAGGCCGCAGTCGCGTGACTCTCGTCCATGTTCGGTCAGCTCGAGCACAGCTCGTGGTCGCGTGTGTTATTTGTGGCATTCACGTTTCACTGTATGCACATGCCATCATCATTCGTCACGCGTTGGAACTCCGACGATGCTCGTCTAGGCCCTCGTCTACCCCTAGACATAGCCGTCTACCCCCCCCTCGGTGTACCCTTTGTCTACCCCTTGCGCACAGCCTCGTCGCACCTTTGTTGGCTGCGTAGCGTGTCTGATTTGCGCGCAAGTCACGCGTTGTCGTGCGCGTAGTCGTCATCCATTCATGTTCGTTCACGCGCACCACGCGTCCGGTCTCCACATGATTAGCGTGCTGTAGCGCGTGCCGCGCGAGCTGTTTCACGCGTTGTCACGCGCCTTTCGCGTGTGTCGCGCGTCTCGCCGCACGTTGCTCACGCGTATCTCATGTGTCGATCACGTGGGTCGCGCGGCGTCTACTCGTGATAACAAATTATTTTTTATTATAATCACTCATGTTAATAATATTAATTCATCAGGTCATATATTTTAGATAATCAACTTAAGGTTCGCTTGACTAATATTTATTAGATTAATATTCTAACTAGATTAAATGTGTAGTGTTCTAGTTGAGCTTTTATAATAAATATTAACATGACAAATATTGTCGGGGACCATAATTAGGGGTACCCTCAAGACGCCTAATTCTCAGCTGGTAACCCCCATCAGCATAAAGCTGCAGAGGCCTGATGGGTGCGATTAAGTCAGGGATCAGTCCATACGAGTGACTCGATCACGCTTCGCCCGAGCCTAGCCTCGGACAAGGGCAGCCGACCTCGAGGGACTTCCGTCTCGCCCGAGGCCCCCCTTTTTAACGGCGGACACATCTCCGGCTCGCCCGAGGCCTTGGCTTCGCTAAGAAGCAACCCTGACTAAATCGCCGCACCGACTGACCGAGTTGCAGGAGCATTTAACGCAAAGGTGGCCTGACACCTTTATCCTGACGCGCGCCCTCCGGCAGAGCCGAGGTGACCACCGTCACTTCACTGCTCCGCTGACCGGTCTGACAGAAGGACAGCGCCGCCTGCGCCACTCCGACTGCAGTGCCACTCGACAGAGTGAGTCTGACAGGCAGTCAGGTCTTGCCAAAGGCGCCATAGGAACCTCCGCTCCGCCCGACCCCAGGGCTCGGACTCGGGCTAAGACCCGGAAGACGGCGAACTCCGCTCCGCCCGACCCCAGGGCTCGGACTCGGGCTAAGACCCGGAAGACGGCGAACTCCGCTCCGCCCGACCCCAGGGCTCAGACTCGGGCTAAGACCCGGAAGACGGCGAACTCCGCTCCGCCCGACCACAGGGCTCGGACTCGGGCTAAGACCCGGAAGACGACGAACTTCGCTCCGCCCGACCCCAGGGCTCGGACTCGGGCTAAGACCCGGAAGACGACGAACTCCGCTTCGCCCGACCCCAGGGCTCGGACTCCGCCCTGGCCTCTGCCGAACGACCTCCGCCTCGCCCGACCCAGCGGCTCGGGCTCGGCCTCGGCAACAGAAGACAGACTCGACCTCAGCTTCGGAGGAGCCCCCACGTCGCCCGGCCTCGGGCGCGGGCCCACCACGTCAACAGGGAGCGCCATCATCACCCTACCCCGAGCCGACTCGGGCCGCAGAGAACAAGACCGGTGTCCCATCTGGCCAGCTCCGCCAGATAGGCAATGATGGCGCCCCGCGTGCCCTGTGACGACGGCGGCTCTCAGCTCCCTTACGGAAGCAGGGGGGCGTCAGCAAAGACTCGACCGCTCCGACAGTTGTCCCTCCGCCAAGCTCCGTTGCTCCTCCGATAGCCACGACATCACGCCAGCAGGGTGCCAAGATCTCTCCAGCTGCCACATTGGCATGTACTTAGGGCGCTAGCTCTCCCTCCGCTAGACACGTAGCACTCTGCTACACCCCCATTGTACACCTGGATCCTCTCCTTACGCCTATAAAAGGAAGGACCAAGGCCTTCTTAGAGGAGGTTGGCCGCGCGGGACCGAGGACGGGACAGGCGCTCTCTTGGGGCCGCTCGCTTCCCTCACCCGCGTGGACGCTTGTAACCCCCCTACTGCAAGCGCACCCGACCTGGGCGCGGGACGAACACGAAGGCCGCGGGATCTCCACCTCTCTCACGCCCGTCTCCGGCCACCTCGCCATTCCCCCCTTCGCGCTTGCCCACGCGCTCGACCCATCTAGGCTGGGGCACGCGGCACACTCACTCGTCGGCTTAGGGACCCCTCGGTCTCGAAACGCCGACAGTTGGCGCGCCAGGTAGGGGCCTGCTGCGTGCTGACGAACAGCTTCCCGTCAAGCTCCAGATGGGCAGTCTCCAGCAACCTCTCCGGCCTGGGACGGTGCTCCGTTTCGGGAGTCTTGAGTTCATGTCCTTCGACGGCAGCTACGACATGATACTCCTTCCACCGCCGCGCGACAACGACAATGGCGGCCGACACCCCGCCCGCCGACGGCGGAACCGACGACATCTTCCCCGCGCGGTGGAAGAACAACATTCGAGCTCGCTCCGTCCTCTCCCCCGCCAACGGAGGAGGAGGCGGGGCAACCAAGGCCAAGCGGGAGGCCGCGCTTCGTCGGCCGTCGAGCGAATCGACGCCCCCGACGCCCCAACGGAAGGCACGCCGGGCGTCGACCTCGCGTTCGAGACGAAGGCAAGCGCCGTCCCCCCGCGACACGCTGATCCCGAGCAAGAAGACGACGCCAGCACGCTCGCGGAAAGCCTGCAGGACGTCACCCTCGTACCTGAGACGACGGTGCAACCAGTCCCCGATGTGACTACGTCGCTCCTCGTCGACCAAAAGGTACTGACTAACTCCCATCTTACGTCATTTCGACTCGGCCTCAACCCGCCTAGCAACCTTGCTTTGGCGGGCGCTCTCATTGAGGCGAGTGCAACCCCACTGGGGTTTCGTATGCGGTCGCCTTGGTACCGATTGACGGACGTCTCGACCTACGGGCCCTCTGGGTCCGAGGAAGATGACGATCCCAGCATCTGTTGGGATTTCTCCGGATTTGGCAACCCCAGTGCCATGCGGGACTTCATGACCGCATGTGACTACTGCCTCTCCGACTGTTCCGACGGTAGCCGCAGCCTTGACGACGAGGACTGCGGCCCAAGCCGCGAATGTTTCCACGTCGAGCTAGGGGATCCCTCCGAAGGCAACCATCTTGGCATGCCGGAGGACGGTGATCTTCCTAGGCTGGTGCCTCGCGCCGACATCCCGCGGGAGCTAGCTGTGGTCCCCGTTCCGGCGGGGGGTCACGACCCACAGCTCGAGCAAGTCCGCGGGGCGCAGGCTAGGCTTGACGAGGGAGCAGGAGCGCTTGAGCCGATCCGTCGGGACGTCGGGCAGGTATGGGCGGGCCAACCCCCGGCCGGAGAAATGCGTCACCTGCCCCAAGGTTTCCAGCACCGCATCGCCAACGACGTCAGGGTCAGGCCGCCGCCCGCATCCAGCGGGGTCGGTCAGAACCTGGCAGCCGCAGCGATGCTCCTCCGCACGATGCCGGAGCCATCAACCACCGAGGGTCGGCGAATCCAGGGAGAGCTCAAGAATCTCCTGGAAGGCGCTGCGGCCCGACGGGCCGAGAGCACTGCCTCCCGAAGGCAGGGATACCCTCGGAACCTCACGCCGCGACTTCCCGATTCATGCGGGAAGCCTCGGTCTACACCGGGCGCACGCGCAACACCGCGCCTGCGGCCCCGGGCCACCTCGGCAACGAGCACCATCGTCGCGACCGTCGGGCCCACCTCGACGATAGGGTGCGCCGAGGCTACCACCCCAGGCGTGGGGGATGCTACGACAGCGGGGAGGATCGAAGTCCCTCGCCCGAACCACCCGGTCCGCAGGCCTTCAGTCGGGCCATCCGACGGGCGCCGTTCCCGACCCGGTTCCGACCCCCGACTACTATCACAAAGTACTCGGGGGAAACGAGACCGGAACTGTGGCTCGCGGACTACCGCCTGGCCTGCCAACTGGGTGGAACGGACGACGACAACCTCATCATCCGTAACCTCCCCCTGTTCCTCTCCGACACCGCTCGCGCCTGGTTGGAGCACCTGCCTCCGGGGCAGATCTCCAACTGGGACGACTTGGTCCAAGCCTTCGCCGGCAATTTCCAGGGCACGTACGTGCGCCCCGGGAATTCCTGGGACCTTCGGAGCTGCCGGCAACAGCCAGGAGAGTCGCTCCGGGACTACATCCGGCGATTCTCGAAGCAGCGCACCGAGCTACCCAACATCACCGACTCGGATGTCATCGGCGCGTTCCTTGCCGGCACCACCTGCCGTGACCTGGTGAGCAAGTTGGGTCGCAAGACCCCCACCAGGGCAAGCGAGCTGATGGACATCGCCACCAAGTTCGCCTCTGGCCAGGAGGCGGTCGAGGCTATTTTCCGAAAGGACAAGCAGCCCCAGGGCCGCCCATCGCAAGAGACTCCCGAGGCGTCTACTCCGCGCGGCGCCAAGAAGAAGGGCAAGAAGAAGTCGCAATCGAAACGCGACGCCGCCGACGCGGACCTTGTCGCCGCCGCCGAGTACAAGAACCCTCGGAAGCCCCCCGGAGGTGCTAACCTCTTCGACAAGATGCTCAAGGAGCCGTGCCCCTATCATCAGGGGCCCGTTAAGCACACCCTCGAGGAGTGCGTCATGCTTCGGCGCCACTTCCACAGGGCCGGGCCACCCGCGGAGGGTGGCAGGGCCCACGACGATGACAAGAAGGAAGATCACCAAGAAGGAGAGTACCCCGAGGTCCGCGACTGCTTCATGATCTACGGTGGGCATGCGGCGAATGCCTCGGCTCGGCATCGCAAGCAAGAGCGCCGGGAGGTCTGCTCGGTGAAGGTGGCGGCGCCAGTCTACCTAGACTGGTCCGACAAGCCCATCACCTTCGACCAGGCTGACCACCCCGACCACGTGCCGAGCCCGGGGAAATACCCGCTCGTCGTCGACCCCATCGTCGGCAACGTCAGGCTCACCAAGGTCCTGATGGATGGGGGCAGCTGCCTCAACATCATCTACGCCGAGACCCTCAGGCTCCTGCGCGTCGAGCTGTCCTCCGTCCGAGCAGGCGCTGCGCCCTTCCACGGGATCATCCCTGGGAAGCGCGTCCAGCCCCTCGGACGACTCGACCTCCCCGTCTGCTTCGGAACGCCCTCCAACTTCCGAAGGGAAACCTTGACGTTCGAGGTGGTCGGGTTCCGAGGAACCTACCACGCGGTGCTGGGGAGGCCATGCTACGCGAAGTTCATGGCCGTCCCCAACTACACCTACCTGAAGCTCAAGATGCCGGGCCCCAACGGGGTCATCACCGTCGGCCCCACGTATAAACACGCGTTCGAATGCGACGTGGAGTGTGTGGAGTACGCCGAGGCCCTCGCCGAGTCCGAGGCCCTCATCGCCGACCTGGATAACCACTCCAAAGAGGTGCCAGACGTGAAGCGTCATGCCGGCAACTTCGAGCCAGCGGAGACGGTTAAGGCCGTCCCTCTCGACCCCAGTGGCGACACCTCCAAGCAGATCCGGATCGGTTCCGGGCTCGACCCCAAATAGGAAGCAGTGCTCATCGACTTTCTCTGCGCAAACGCCGACGTCTTTGCGTGGAGTCCCTCGGACATGCCCGGCATACCGAGGGATGTCGCCGAGCACTCGCTGGATATTCGGGCCGGAGCCCGACCCGTCAGGCAGCCTCTGCGCCGATTCGACGAGGAGAAGCGCAGAGCGATAGGCGAGGAGATCCACAAGCTAATGGCAGCAGGGTTCATCAAAGAGGTATTCCATCCCGAATGGCTTGCCAACCCTGTGCTTGTGAGGAAGAAAGGGGGGAAATGGCGGATGTGCGTAGACTACACTGGTCTCAACAAAGCATGTCCGAAGGTTCCCTACCCTCTACCTCGCATCGATCAGATCATGGATTCCACTGCTGGGTGCGAAACCCTGTCCTTCCTCGATGCCTACTCAGGGTATCACCAAATCCGGATGAAAGAGTCCGACCAGCTCGCGACTTCTTTCATCACGCCCTTCGGCATGTACTGCTATGTCACCATGCCGTTCGGTTTGAGGAATGCGGGCGCGACATACCAGCGGTGCATGAACCATGTGTTCGGCGAACACATCGGTCGCACAGTCGAGGCCTACGTCGATGACATCGTAGTCAAGGGAAGGAAGGCTTCCGACCTCCTCTCTGACCTTGAAGTGACATTCCGATGTCTCAAGGCGAAAGAAGTCAAGCTCAATCCCGAGAAGTGTGTCTTCGGGGTGCCCCGAGGCATGCTCCTGGGGTTCATCGTCTCCGAGCGAGGCATCGAAGCCAACCCGGAGAAGATCGCAGCCATCACCAGCATGGGACCCATCAAGGACTTAAAAGGCGTATAGAGGGTCATGGGATGCCTCGCGGCCCTGAGCTGCTTCATCTCACGCCTCGGCGAAAGAGGTCTGCCTCTGTACCGCCTCTTAAGGAAGGCCGAGAGTTTCGCTTGGACCCCCGAGGTCGAGGAAGCTCTCGGGAACCTGAAGGCGCTCCTTACAAAGGCGCCTGTCTTGGTGCCCCCAGCTGATGGAGAAGCCCTCTTGGTCTACGTCGCCGCGACCACTCAGGTGGTTAGCGCCGCGATTGTGGTCGAGAGGCAAGAAGAAGGGCATGCATTGCCCGTTCAGAGGCCAGTCTACTTCGTCAGCGAGGTACTGTCCGAGACCAAGATCTGCTACCCACAAGTTCAGAAGCTGTTGTATGCTATGATCCTGACGAGGCGGAAGTTACGACACTACTTCGAGTCTCATCCGGTAACTGTGGTGTCATCCTTCCTCCTGGGGGAGATCATCCAGTGCCGAGAGGCCTCGGGCAGGATCGCAAAGTGGGCGGTGGAAATCATGGGCGAGACAATCTCGTTCGCCCCTCGGAAGGCCATCAAGTCCCAGGTGTTGGCGGACTTCGTAGCAGAATGGGTCGACACCCAGCTGCCGACGGCTCCGATCCAACCGGAGCTCTGGACCATGTTTTTCGACGGGTCGCTGATGAAGACGGGAGCCGGCGCGGGCCTGCTCTTCATCTCGCCCCTCGGGAAGCACCTATGCTACGTGCTACGCCTCCATTTCCCGGCGTCCAACAATGTGGCAGAGTACGAGGCTCTGGTCAACGGGTTGCGGATCGCCATCGAGCTAGGGGTCAGACGCCTCGACGCCCGCGGTGACTCGCAGCTTGTCATCGACCAAGTCATGAAGAAGTCCCACTGCCGCGACCCGAAGATGGAGGCCTACTGCGGTGAGGTTCGACGCCTGGAAGACAAGTTCTACGGGCTCGAGCTTAACCACATCGCTCGGCGCTACAACGAGACTGCGGACGAGCTGGCTAAAATAGCTTCGGGGCGAACAACGGTTCCCCCGGACATCTTCTCCCGGGATCTGCATCAACCCTCCGTCAAGATCGACGACGCTCCCGAGCCCGAGGCACCCTCGGCACAGCCCAAGGCACCCTCGGCACAGCCCAAGGCACCCTCGGCACAGCCCGAGGCGCCCTCGGCACAGCCCGAGGCGTCCGCGGTCCAGCCCGAGGCACCCTCGGCCCCCGAGGGCGAGGCACTGGACGTCGAGGAGGAGCAGAGCGGGGCCACGCCTGATCGAAATTGGCAGGCCCCGTACCTGCAGTATCTCCACCGAGGAGAGCTACCCCTCGACCAAGCCGAGGCTCGGCGGGTAGCGCGACGCGCCAAGTCGTTCGTCTTGCTGGGCGATGAGGAGGAGCTCTACCACCGCAGCCCCTCGGGCGTCCTCCAGTGATGCATCTCCATCGCCGAAGGTCAGGAACTCCTGCAAGAAATACACTCGGGGGCTTGCGACCATCATGCAGCGCCTCGAGCCCTTGTCGGGAATGCTTTCCGGCAAGGCTTCTACTGGCCAACGGCGGTGGCTGACGCCACTAGAATTGTCCGCACCTGCGAAGGGTGCCAATTCTATGCGAAGCAGACCCACCTGCCCGCTCAGGCTCTGCAGACGATACCCATCACCTGGCCCTTTGCTGTATGGGGTCTGGACCTCGTCGGTCCCTTGCAGAAGGCGCCCGGGGGCTACACGCACCTGCTGGTCGCCATCGACAAATTCTCCAAGTGGATCGAGGTCCGACCCCTGAACAGCATCAGGTCCGAGCAGGCGGTGGCATTCTTCACCAACATCGTCCATCGCTTCGGGGTCCCAAACTCCATCATCACCGACAACGGTACCCAGTTCACCGGCAAAAAATTCTTGGATTTTGCGAGGATCACCACATCCGGGTGGACTGGGCCGCCGTGGCCCATCCCATGTCGAATGGGCAAGTGGAGCGTGCCAACGGCATGATTCTGCAAGGGCTCAAGCCCCGGATCTACAACGGCCTCAACAAGTTCGGCAAGCGATGGATGAAGGAACTCCCCTCGGTGGTCTGGAGCATGAGGACAACGCCAAGCCGAGCCACGGGTTTCACGCCGTTCTTCCTGGTCTACGGGGCCGAGGCCATCTTGCCCACTGACCTGGAATACGGCTCCCCGAGGACGAGGGCCTACAACGGTCAAAGCAACCAAGCTAGCCGAGAAGACTCACTGGACCAGCTGGAAGAGGCTCGGGACAAGGCCTTACTACACTCGGCGCGGTACCAGCAGTCCCTGCGACGCTACCACGCCCGAGGGGTCCGGTCCCGAGACCTCCAGGTGGGCGACCTAGTGCTTCGGCTGCGGCAAGACGCCCGAGGGAGGCACAAGCTCACGCCCCCCTGGGAGGGGCCATTCGTCATCGCCAAAGTTCTGAAGCCCGGAACATACAAGCTGGCCAACAATCAAGGCGAGATCTACGGCAACGCTTGGAACATCAAACAACTACGTCGCTTCTACCCTTAAGATGTTTTCAAGTCGTTCATATACCTCGCACCCACGCAAAGTTTAGTCATCAAGGAAGGGTCGGCCTCGCCTCGGCAAAGCCCGACCCTCCCTCGGGGGCTAAAAGGGGGGAGACCCCCTCTGCGTCGAAATTTTCCTCGAAAAAGGATCTCTTTTTAGCAGAATTTCTTTCGTGCTTTTTGACTACTTCGAAAAGCGGATCCTGGAAACGACGGAGTACACGTAAGCAGCCAAGGCTGACCGAGCCGAGGGACTCCTACGCCTCCGGGATACGGATACCTCACTCATCACCTTCTGCGATAAGTAACTCGCGTTCGGATAAAGTGATTCCGCGGACCGAACAAGTTTTCACGTTCGGAAGCTCTTCTGCCGAGGCGGTACTTCAAGCCTTCTCGACTGAATCGGTGACAGGGCCTCATGGACGGGCGAAAGTACGCGTAAGCGGCAAGGCCGACCGAGCCGAGGGACTCCCACGCCTCTGGGATACGGATACCTCACTCATCACCTTCCGCGAGAAGCAACTCTCGCCCACGCAAACATCCCTGTTACCGACGGAATGTCCAGATGCTCGAAATAAGAGGAAAGGAGACGCGGCTTTACAACGCAGCGAGGGTGTGTTCTCTGGCCTCGGCGGCCGCAGAAGGCACACGCTACAAGACAATCTGATCCTGCAGGCTCGGGTCTTCACGCTGAAGGGGGCTGTAGCACCCTCGGCATCGACGACGCCTTCAGCGAGGTCCGACCCAGCCTCGGACAGCGACGCGGTCCAGGGACTTCTCCGGGAATCCGGCCCGAGCAGGCGGCTCGGCCGGTTACCCCTGGGGCCTCGGCCAACCATCTTCCAAGGGCGCCAGCCCGACCCGAGGCCTCGGCTGATCGACTCCGGCGTCGGCCCCGCTGACGGGCAACCCGGCTAGGCTCCGGCCAACCAGGTTCCCATTTTCGAGCCAACTCTGCCTCTGTTCATACTGATATCGCTACCCCTGGCCTCGGCTCATCGAAGAGCGGCCAAGGGGTCCCTTTAACTAAGCTAGAGGAGCCTCCGACAACAAGGCCGATCGAGCCGAGGGACTCCTACGCCTCCGGGATACGGATACCTCACTCGTCACCTTGACACGGGGCGACTCATGCTTGGTGAAGCGGTTCAGATAATCGACAGGCGAAACTTAGTGCTCGAAAATGAGGGAAAAACACGGCTCCGTGCCGAAATTACATACATGTTCAGGCCTCGACAGCCACAATGAACAAAAACACCGGCATTCGAAGTGCCATTACAAACGGAACTCCGTTTCCCCCTCCGCAGGCACGAACAACCCCACTCCGAGGGGGAAGGCCTGCGGAGCAACGGAAGGCCAACGAACGGTGCGCCGTCACCTGCTCCAGCAGCAGCGACGACGACGACTTCTGCTCCGGGGGGCCGAACAGCGGCAACGCTGACCTCAGGGTGGATGCCGCTGCCAGGAGGCCCCCGCCCATGCCAAAACTCGTGAGGCAAGGACGGGCAGAAGGCCGTAGAGTTGGAGGTCAGCCCGTGGCCGGCCCCGGCTATCGCGCCGGCGGAATAACCTCTTCCAGCTGTCGTGGCAGACGCCGGCGCCGCGAGCGGCTCCGAAGCCACTCGCGTCTGAAGACCGGGAACGCTGCAGCTGCGAGCGCCACGGACAACAACCGCTCCTCCCCCCCATCACTGAGTGAAGGAGCGGGCCACCGCCCGCGCAGGGGCCGACCCCAACTCAGCACTCTCCCCTCCCCAGCCTTGGTGATGAAAATCCTTGAGGCTGAGGGAGGGGCAGAGGCCGCAGCCCGGCTCGCTTTCCCCCACCATCAAGCTGGAGGTCACCATCTTGGATGACCGCCGGTGGAGGGGTGCGGCCGGGCTGCACGATGAAAATCCTTGAAGCCGAACGATGGCTGAAAGGTACCAACTCCCACGGAGTTGCGTTCCTTCAGCGAGGAGGCGGAAAGACGGCGGATACCCCCCATCCGGGGGCTTGGAAGATGGAAAGACACGACGCATAAGGGAGGAAGAAGACATGGTTGCCTTCCGAAAGGGGTCGCCCTCCTTTTAAAGGCAACTCTCCCTACGTGCGCCCCCAAACACCACGGGCTGAGTCTTCTCCAACACGCTCCAAGGCCCTCCCCTGCGGCTCGGGGGCTGGGTCCCGCATGTCATGCAAACCGGCTCAGAGCAGAAGAAGCCAAACCGCCGCGCGTGGTGCACACAACCGCCCAGCGGTTACAAGCGACCACCCACTTTTGCCCAGACCAACGGGCGGAAGGGGCGGGCAGCCATGCAGGCGGCATGCAACCGCGCCAGGTGGACGCGCTTCTCCGACTTCTGACACGCCAGCTTGGAGGCCCAGGCCCACGCGTCACGCAACCAGCGCGCCAGTTGCTGCATGCAAGCAACCGCACCGCCACTTGCGCCACCGTCGCACCTCTTCGGTTGCGGAACCTATGCCGCGACTCGAGGCGACCCAGCGCACGACCCAGCAGCGCCAGCCTGGCGCGACGGTCAATGCGGCCGAAAGTGGGCCGGCAGTAATGACGGTGGCAGTCGGGCGGGAGCAGCAGTCACGTCGTCAGCCAGGCTCACATCCCATCTAAGGGCAGCAAGAGAGCCTCCTCCCACGGCGTGAAGACGGTGCGCCCGTGATCCGTTCCTCGAACGGCTCGCGCACGCGCAACGGCTGCCCCGCCAACCACTCGCCCCGTCGCATTAACTCCGCGGCGGGACAGGCGGCGCTCCTGGTAGGAGAAGCGGGCGACGCTTCGCCTTCGCCGTAATAACCGCGCCAAAAAAGGTACGCCACGTCGTTCGATTTCGTATCCTTTTCCTTTTTTCCTCTTTCTCTATCTCTTGCAACAGGGACCGGGAAAGGGGGATACCCCGAAAAGGATCCTTCCCTGTGAAGGAACCGGGCTCCGAGCCCCCCCTACTGATCAGAGGTTCGAAGGCTGGCCCTCCGAAGGGTTCAACAGTCGCCTCAGATCGCGTGGGCCCGACACCCACTACTGGTCAGGGGTTCGAAGGTCGGCCCCCCGAAGGGCTCCATGGCCGCCTCAGGCTACTCGGGCTCCGCGCCCATTACTGATCAGGGGTTCGAAGGCTGGCCCCCGAAGGGTTCACAGTCGCCTCAGACGCCGAGCGAGGGATGACCAGGGGTACGTTCGATACATAACCGAGGCTCGGGCTGCGCTCCCGAGGTACCCCTTGCAAAAAAGTGCGAGGAAAGCCTCCAAGCGAGTGCTAACACTCCCTTCGAGGCTCGGGGGCTACTGTCGGGGACCATAATTAGGGGTACCCTCAAGACGCCTAATTCTCAGCTGGTAACCCCCATCAGCATAAAGCTGCAGAGGCCTGATGGGTGCGATTAAGTCAGGGATCAGTCCATACGAGTGAAGCGATCACGCTTCGCCCGAGCCTAGCCTCGGACAAGGGCAGCCGACCTCGAGGGACTTCTGTCTCGCCCGAGGCCCCCCTTTTTAACGGCGGACACATCTCCGGCTCGCCCGAGGCCTTGGCTTCGCTAAGAAGCAACCCTGACTAAATCGCCGCACCGACTGACCGAGTTGCAGGAGCATTTAACGCAAAGGTGGCCTGACACCTTTATCCTGACGCGCGCCCTCCGGCAGAGCCGAGGTGACCGCCGTCACTTCACTGCTCCGCTGACCGGTCTGACAGAAGGACAGCGCCGCCTGCGCCACTCCGACTGCAGTGCCACTCGACAGAGTGAGTCTGACAGGCAGTCAGGTCTTGCCAAAGGCGCCATAGGAAGCTCTGCTCCGCCCGACCCCAGGGCTCGGACTCGGGCTAAGACCCGGAAGACGGCGAACTCCGCTCCGCCCGACCCCAGGGCTCGGACTCGGGCTAAGACCCGGAAGACGGCGAACTCCGCTCCGCCCAACCCCAGGGCTCGGACTCGGGCTAAGACCTGGAAGACGGCGAACTCCGCTCCGCCCGACCCCAGGGCTCGGACTCGGGCTAAGACCCGGAAGACGACGAACTCCGCTCCGCCCGACCCCAGGGCTCGGACTCGGGCTAAGACCCGGAAGACGACGAACTCCGCTTCGCCCGACCCCAGGGCTCAGACTTCGCCCTGGCCTCTGCCGAACGACCTCCGCCTCGCCCCACCCAGCGGCTCGGGCTCGGCCTCGGCAACAGAAGACAGACTCGACCTCAGCTTCGGAGGAGCCCCCACGTCGCCCGGCCTCGGGCGCAGGCCCGCCACGTCAACAGGGAGCGCCATCATCACCCTACCCCGAGCCGACTCGGGCCACAGAGAACAAGACCGGTGTCCCATCTGGCCAGCTCCGCCAGATAGGCAATGATGGCGCCCCGCGTGCCCTATGATGACGGCGGCTCTCAGCTCCCTTACGGAAGCAGGGGGACGTCAGCAAAGACTCGACCGCTCCGACAGCTGTCCCTCCGCCAAGCTCCGTTGCTCCTCCGATAGCCACGACATCACGCCAGCAGGGTGCCAAGATCTCTCCGGCTGCCACATTGGCATGTACTTAGGGCGCTAGCTCTCCCTCCGCTAGACACGTAGCACTCTGCTACACCCCAATTGTACACCTGGATCCTCTCCTTACGCCTATAAAAGGAAGGACCAGGGCCTTCTTAGAGAAGGTTGGCCGCGCGGGACCGAGGACGGGACAGGCGCTCTCTTGGGGCCGCTCGCTTCCCTCACCCGCGTGGACGCTTGTAACCCCCCTACTGCAAGCGCACCCGACCTGGGCGCGGGATGAACATGAAGGCCGCGGGATCTCCACCTCTCTCACGCCCGTCTCCGGCCACCTCGCCATTCCCCCCTTCGCGCTCGCCCACGCGCTCGACCCATCTGGGCTGGGGCACGCGGCACACTCACTCGTCGGCTTAGGGACCCCCCGGTCTCGAAACGCCGACAAATATTAACTTAACTGTTTTTTAATTATTTAATATTTGTTTAGTATAAACTTGTCACCTATTTAGTTTTCTCGCATGTCGCGCGTGTTGTTCCGCACGTGCTGTTTCGTTCGTCGTAAATTCGTCTTGCTTAGAATCTCTCGCTTTAATTAAATTACTAGTTTAACTAACAGCCGCTAGTGTAACCGGTTAATCGAAACTAAACATTAGATATAATTCATATTTGATAATGTCGAATGAAAGGTAATAGTTACGCTTGTTTGGCATAAACGCAATATCTTCTCCATCATAGCTTCGACCGTCGTGTTTCTTTTTCCTCGCGTGACCGTAGTAACACCTATTTTGTTTTGCATGTTATTATGTTTTATTTGAATGATGTAATGTTCTTATGCATATATATATGTTTGCTTGTTTGTGTCTGTTTGTTTTCGCTGTGCATCGCGAATAGATTGCGATTCGTTTCAGAGCTTCGAGGAATCGAAGATCAAGAGTTGGCGACCAAGTGATCTGGTTCTTCGAGTTCTACGAGATTGAAGACCCTGAGCATCTGTTTGGTGAAGGCAAGTGTCCTCAGACCCATTATGTCCTATCTACTTATAATTCACTGTCCTGCATTACTTAATTGAAACCTAAGGATTGACTAGCTTTGTATTTACCTTGTCATAGATTACCTTTTGGGTTATTATGGTTAGCTTCATGCTATTGCTTTACTTTAATCAATGAACATGATGTGAATATTTATGATATGATGATGTTATCCCGATGATGATATTGTGATATTTTAGAGGGCTTGGGCCATTTTCCCTGAGTACCTCTCCGTAAGGACCTGTTCGTGGAGTGACCACCCGGGATAACAATGCAACCATGAGGGTGGAATGGGATGCCCTTAGCTGATTAATTGGATGAACCTGGGGGTGTAGTTGGCTTTGCCGGAGGGCCGTCAATGGGGACCGGGGCGTAGTGCTCGCGCTGCCAAGGTTGGGGTGCAGAGGTTCATTCGATTTGGTTTTGTTAGTCACCCACCTTGGGGACGTGTACTACGTTTGTACGACTAGCAAAACCTAACGAGCAGCTAAGCACCAGGGGAGTCTTTGTAAAGGCTACATAGTGATACCCTATCAGGCCACCTAGGTAGTGGTCAATGGGGATTAGCTCTCCCCGGGCAGAAAGGGAATCACGACTCGTGGGTAAAGTGTGCGACCTCTGCAGAGGGTTAGAAACTGATATATCAGCCATGCTCACGGTTATGAGCGGCCTTGGGATCCTCTTTGATTAGAGATACAGATGGTTCGAGATACAATGGTTTTATTTATGGTTTTGGCTCGATGATGATAATGTTTTTCCTCGATGAGGAAATGGTTCACGGGTTGGCTATTACTAAAACTTGGCTTACACTAATAATAAATACCTGACCAACTAAAAGCAACTGCTTGAGCTTAACTCCACATAAAGCTAGTCCACCTCAGCCAAACGGGACATTTGCTGAGTACGTTGATGTGTACTCACCCTTGCTTTCACAAAACACCAGGTTGCCTTTGGTGCAATCTATACTCAGGTAAAGAAGAAGGTGTCGAGGCGGATCTCCAGGAGTTCCAGGACTTCGACGAGTTCGAGGATTAGGCTGGCGACCTCCCCCAGTCAGCTGCCTGTGGTGGGTTTATTTATGTTGGCTACTTTTCGATTCTGTGTACTTTGATTCATATTATGTAAATGACTCTAGTCTTTCATATTATTACTTACTCTTTATTGTTGTTCGAAGCATTGTGCTATGATGAGTCATTTATGTAATCGCCGTGTACGTGAATTTCTGATCCTGGCATGTACATGGTTCGCATTCGGTTTACCTTCCAAAACTGGGTGTGACATAAGTAGTATCAAAGCCCTTGTTGACTGTAGGACCGCTACCCTAGAGTAGCATTGGCCGTTTTAAGGACTTATTGATTTTTATTTCACCTCATCCTTGATTCTGCTTCAAAATATTAGTCACCTCGACTAATTCTATGTTGTGCTCCTATATGCCCCCTTGCCAAAAGTAATTTATTCTATTATGGTTTAACCTTTCTCAATCTACTAGATCTGATCTTACTCTTGTGCTTGCGATATCTTTGTAGATGCCCCCTGACCATAACCTTCTTGTCTTTTTGGGATTCTTTCCTCTTTCGTCAATAAATTGCTACCATCTAGCGAACTCTAGTCCTTTGGTATTGACATGCTTGTATCCCTTTAATACTCTTGTTTCAAATACTTGCCTCTATATTTCTACTACTTACTTAAACATTTTAGTTTATATGTCCATGACTTTCCTGTCTTTTGAGACCCTTTCCTCTTCTGTTGTTAAGTCGCTATCTTTCAGCAATTTCTTGTCTCTTGGTATTTGTATGCTCATCTCCTTGAAATCTTTCATACTCTCATCTTTTTTATGCTAACCTTTGTATCCCAAGGTCTGTTTAGCATATTTCATTTTACATTCCCTTGACCACCCTTGTTTCTCGATGATCCATGAGCATTCATTTTATTTCGCACATCCTTGGTGATCTCATTGATTCCTTGTAACTTCTTTCGGTAATGAATTTTTACTTCAACTCTTATGTCGGAACCTCACTTATTCTATCCTTAATTGTCTTCCCCACTTTGTTACTTTGCGAGTCTTGCCTTAACTCTGTCCATGGTTATGCTTTTCATCATTATCACCTTTACCCTTATCACCTCTATATCTTACATTGATGTTTATCCTATATCTGCCTCTGAAAATCTCCTCTCTTCGATCCCAATCTAAGAGTTGTATGTTTTACCCATTTTTTTCTCATGGGCGTATCATCTTCTTTATCCCTTGCGAGTTTTTAACTCCATCATTTGCCTACTTTTGTTTGATATTACCTTTACCTTTCTCATCCCTTGATCTTACCTTGGTGATTACGTTATGTCCGTTCTCTAAAATCTCCAATCTCCTATTTCAATTTGAGAGCAGTGTTTTACTTATTTCACCCTTGACAACATCCTCTTCTTTATCATGTGTAAGCTTGGACGTGACTCCATTATTTGTTGTACTCATACCACTAGCTCTTCAATGCCTTCATCTTTTCTCTCATACCCTTGTCTGTTGTCGCCTTTGACCGTTGCAATATTGAGGCCTTCTAACTAAATGCTTACTTTGAACTTATCCTTTAAAAGCCTCTCCTTTCCTTCAACCCAGTTTGAGGCTGTGAGTTACCTATCTCTCCCTTGATTTCTTTTCACTCCTTGTTGCCTTACAGGTGTTGTCTTAATTCCATCCTTTGTTCTGTGGTTTATTTGCTATCACCATCTTCTTGTCATCCATCGATCTTGCCTTGATACTCATCTTTATTTTGGCTCTTTGAAAATCTTCTCTCTTCCACCTCAATTGGAGAGTGGCAGTTTACTTATCTGGCCCTTGGACTTACCCTGTCCTTTTCCATTTACATGTCCTGTCTTAAATCCATCTTTTATGGTACTTATATCCTTAGTCTTATGCCTATTTACCTCCTCCCCTACATCCTTGGCCGCTATTACCTTTAAAACCCTCATGATATCTATGTCCTTGCCTTCCTGCTTACCTTGAACCTACCCTTGGAAGCCTCCTCTTTTCCATCCCTGTCCGAGGATAATACCTCACCTACTTCATCATTGACTGTCCCCCCTTCTTTGACACCTTGCAAGTTTTGTCTAGAATACATCTTTTGCTGTGTGTTTGTCCGTTATCACTTTAACCCTTGTCATCCCTCAATCTTTACCTTGATGCTTATCATGTACCCATATTTTAAAGCTTCCTCTCTCATTTCAGTTCAAGAGTGATGTCTTGTCTGTCACGCTCTTGTCTGTTCCCTTTTCCTCTGTCGCGTTGCAAGCCTTAGCTTTTGCTCGATATCACCCTTACCTTCCTAATATCTAGATTTTTCCATGATGCTTATCCTATGCCTACCTTTTGAAATATCATCTTTCCCATCTCAATTTGAGAATGGTGTTTTACCTATCTTGACCTTGGTTGCATTCTCTCCCCTGTCGGTTACAATCCTTGCTTTAGCTCCATCCTTTATAGTGCTCATGCCCCTATTCTATATGTCTTACTATTCCCCTTGCCTTTCGATGGCCTTAGAATAGTTTCCCCTTGGTAAGGAAAGACCACCATTTAATTAAAAGTTACGTATAGCAACGAGATGTTTGTTGTTGTATGCTTGTGCTGTTTGTCTTTGTGTTATGACTGAATTGCTTCTTTGTGATGAGTGTTGGTGTGTTGTGGCCCCTGGGTCCGCAATGGCATCCGTTTACTAGCTGAGTGTCATAGAGTTAAGTATTTGGGTGCTCTCCCTTTTCTCTTTTAATTCATCTAGACTTACCTTTTCTATCTATATCCTTCCCTCCTGCACCTGTCCGGTTGGCATCCTCCAACCTCTCTTAATCAGTCAAGATCAGAGTTGGTAGCATCTTCATCAAGTGCGTATCAAAGCTCCTGTTAAGGGGGTTAGCCGCTAACCCCAATGAAGACAATGTGATCAACATCAACCAACAAGATCAGAGTGGCGTAGCGAAAGCGTGTGTGGGTCCTAACCCACATGTCCAAGAGATCCTCAAGAATTGCATCGATCGGTCTCAAGCATATGAAGGTCAAAGCAACATTTCCGCAAGTTAAGCTGGCAGAGTCAAAGTTGAACCGAAGGAGCTGTAAATAACTGACGAACCAAGCTTGCTCTTCTTGCTAGCCTCTTCTTGAATCTCGGGAGCGAGATTCTGTTAAGGGGGTTAGATTTGTAACACCCTGAATTTGGGGGTATAAAATTTCTTTTCTAATACTCACCAAATTTAGGTGTTACCCTCTCTTTTCCTTGCTTTTCCTATCTTTTTCCTAAAGAGTGAAGAGTTATTTTGTTTTATATATATTTAAGCCTAGTAAAATAAAACCCTAAAAAGGGGTCCTTGATTGTTGCATAGCATGTTGAGGCATGTTTTCCTTTGTGATGGTGCATTTATTCAAACTTAGGAAGCATGTTTGAATTTGAATTCAAAACTAAACATATTTTCAAAAAGAACAAAAGGAAGGAAAATAAATAATTAAAAGGAAAACCTCCCTCAGCCCCCCTCCCTAGCCTAGCTGACCCAGCCATCCTTTCCGCCCTCTCTCTCGGCAGCCCAACAGCGTGACCCCGCGGCCCAGCGGCATCCTCCCTAGCCAGCTAGCGCGCTCGGCCCACCCCGCGCGACCCACCGTGTCCTCGGCGCTCCCGCGCCAGCGTGCGTGTGGCCCACGCCCCGCGTGCCCTAGCTCCTCAGCGTGCCCCCTCCCGCAGCCGCTGCCTACGCGCGCGCAAGAACGCGCTCGTTCCCAGCCGCCGCCGGCATTCGCCCAGCAGCCACGCTCGGCCGCTGCACGCACGTTCGCCTAGCCGCTCGCCCAGCCGCGCTCCTACTCGCGCAACCTCGCGCACTCCCTGGCTCGCGCTGGCATCCCTGCCCTGGCCCACACGTCAGGCCAAGCCGCACCCCAAGCTCGGCTCCTGTTCCTCTTCCTAGGAACCGCCTCGCATGCCCACCAGCCCACGACGCCGTCACCTGCGCACACACTGCCCCAAAAACCAGCATGCGCACTCCTCTCTCCCTCCCACCCGCACAGATCCTCGCCCAAACCGCCGGAGCTCGCCGGTCTCGCTGCATCCGCACCCTGCCCTTGTCGCGATCATCAAGGTGAGCATTCCCCCTTCTCCTCCCCCTCTTCCCTCTCCGCCATGCCCTGCGCCGCTGCATCCGGCCGGCCCAGTGCGCACGTGCATTGCGTGCCCCGCGCGGCCTTGCGCTCCGCGGCCTAGCTCACGCGCAGGGACGTTCGCCCGGTCGAACTGGCCCTGGCCACCGGAGAGCATCGCCCATGGCCGTGCTCGGGCCTGCTCTGCGCGCGCGTCCCGGCGTGGCGCGCGGCTTGCCTGCGGCTTGCCCGTGCGTGCCCCGGTGCGGCACGTCACGCTGTTCCGTGGCCACGGTGGCCCCATCAGCGCCGAGCGGCCTCCATGGTCCAGTGACCGGTCGAGTTCTCACCCTTCCCCTATCGTGCGCGATGGTGTCCTATTCCCATGCCTGTGTTGCGTCCCAGTGAAGAAGGAGCAGAACTGTCTGTTCCGCAGGCCTCAGTCGCGTGACTCTCGTCCACGTTCGGTCAGCTCGAGCGCAGCTCGTGGTCGCGTGTGTTATTTGTGGCATTCACGTTTAATGGTATGCACATGCCATCATCGTTCGTCACGCGTCGGAACTCCGACGATGCTCGTCTAGGCCCTCGTCTACCCCTAGACATAGCCGTCTACCCCCCAGTCTACCCTTTGTCTACCCCCCTTGCGCATAGCCCCATCGCACCCTCGCTGGCATGCGGTCTGTGCAGCGCAGCGCGTCCGATTTGCGCGCAAGTCACGCGTTGTCGTGCGCGTAGTCGTCGTCCATTCATGTTCGTGCACGCGCATCACGCGTCCGGTTTGCACATGATTAGCGTGCTGTAGCGCGCGCCGCGCGAGCTGTTTCATGCGTTGTCACGCACCTTTCGCGTGTGTCGCACGTCTCGCCGCGCGTTGCTCACGCGTTTCTCGTGTGTCGATCACGTGGGTCACGCGGCGTCTGCTCATGATAACAAATTATTTTCGATTATAATCACTCATGTTAATAATATTAATTCGTCAGGTCATATATTTTAGATAATCAACTTAAGGTTCGCTTGACTAATATTTATTAGATTAATATTCTAACTAGATTAAATGTGTAGTGTTCCTGTTGAGCTTTTATAATAAATATTAACATGACAAATATTAACTTAACTGTTTTTAATTATTTAATATTTGTTTAGTATAAACGTGTCACCTATTTAGTTTTCTCGCATGTCGCACGTGCTGTTTCGTACGTCGTAAATTCGTCTCGCTTAGAATCTCTCGCTTTAATTAAATTACTAGTTTAACTAACAGCTGCTAGTGTAACCGGTTAATCGAAACTAAATATTAGATATAATTCATATTTGATAATGTCGAATTAAAGGTAATAGTTACGCTTGTTTGGCGTAAACGCAATATCTTCTCGATCCTAGTTTCGACCGTCGTGTTTCTTTTTCCTCGCGTGACCGTAGTAACACGCTCTATTTTGTTTTGCATGTTATTATGTTTTATTTGAATGATGTAATGTTCTTATGCATATATATGTTTGCTTTTTTATGTCTGTTTGTTTTTGCTGTGCGTCGCGAATAGATTGTGATTTGTTTCTGAGCTTCGAGGAATCGAAGATCAAGAGTTGGCGACCAACTGATCTGGTTGTTCGAGTTCTATGAGATTGAAGACCCTGAGCATCTGTTTGGTGAAGGCAAGTGTCCTCAGACCCATTATGTTCTATCTACTTATAATTCACTGTCCTGCATTACTTAATTGAAATCTAAGGATTGACTAGCTTTGTATTTACCTTGTCCTTGATTACCTTTTGGGTTATTATGGTTAGCTTCATGCTATTGCTTTACTATAATCAATGAACATGATGTGAATATTTATGATACGATAATGTTATCCCGGTGATGATATTGTGATATTTTAGGGAGCTTGGGCCATTTTCCCTGAGTACCTCTCCGTAAGGACCTGTTCGTGAAATGACCACCCGGGATAATAGTGCAACCATGAGGGTGGAATGGGACGCCCTTAGTTGATTAATTAGATGAACCTGGGGGTGTAGTTGGCTTTGCCAGAGGGCCGTCAATGGGAGCCGGGGCGTAGTCCTCGCTCTTCCAAGGTTGGGTGCAGAGGTTCATTCGATTTGGTTTTGTTAGTCACCCACCATGGGGA
Source organism: Zea mays (assembly GCF_902167145.1). NCBI lineage: Eukaryota > Viridiplantae > Streptophyta > Magnoliopsida > Poales > Poaceae > Zea > Zea mays. The sequence goes on along the minus strand of NC_050100.1, from coordinate 130,532,918 downwards.
GGTGTACAACGTTTGTATGACTGGCGAAACCTAACGAGCAGTTATGCACCAGGAGAGTCTTTGTAAAGGCTACGTAGTGATACCCTGTCAGGCCACCTAGGTAGTGGTCAATGGGGATTAGCTCTCCCCAGGCAGAAAGGGAATCACGACTCGTGGGTAAAGTGTGCGACCTCTACAGAGGGTTAGAAACTGATATATCAGCCGTGCTCACGGTTATGAGCGGCCTTGGGATCCTCTTTGATTAGAGATACATATGGTTCGAGATACAATGGTTTTATTTATGGTTTTGGCTCGATGATGATAATGTTTTTCCTCGATGAGGAAATGGTTCATGGGTTGGCTATTACTAAAACTTGGCTTCCACTAATAATAAATACCTAACCAACTAAAAGCAACTGCTTGAGCTTAACTCCACATAAAGCTAGTCCACCTCAACCAAACGGGACATTTGCTGAGTACGTTGATGTGTACTCACCCTTGCTTTCACAAAACACCAGGTTGCCTTTGGTGCAATCTATACTCAGGTTAAGAAGAAGGTGTCGAGGCGGATCTCTAGGAGTTCTAGGACTTCGACGAGTTCGAGGATTAGGCTAGCGACCTCCCCCAGTCAGCTGCATGTTGTGGGTTTATTTACGTTGGCAACGTTTCGATTCTGTGTACTTTGATTCATATTATGTAAATGACTCTAGTCTTTCATATTATTACTTACTCTTTATTGTTGTTCGAAGCATTGTGCTATGATGAGTCATTTATGTAATCGCCGTGTACGTGAATTTCTGATCCTGGCACGTACATGGGTCGCATTTGGTTTACCTTCCAAAACCGGGTGTGACAGCTAGGTACTAAAAGGAATTATATACGCATATCTAAAGACAATGAAATAATAAGACTAGTTACCTTAGTCACGTGTGGGGAATTTGGGTCCAAAGTATGTACTAACCCACTTGGCAATAAACTTGATCCGATGTGATGCATGCCAAGATATGCATCCCAATTTGCCAAGTCTCCAAATTCCCTAAAGTCCTTCATATTTCTCACTTCCCTCCCAAGACCCAAACCTTCTTGGTGCTTTTCATGGTTGATATAATCACCTTTGGAACCCAGATGTGTTTGGCCCTCTTTCCCTTGTTAGCTTTCTTGTTGGCCTTGATGGCTATAACCTTTCCATCTTTTCCCTTTTAATTAAGTATGGTGTAGCCGCCTTCTTATCGACCATGTTGATGTAGATGTTGGCCTTTCATTTTGCTTTTCTCCGGTCTTCACCTTGCCTTGGTAAGACTTATGGGCTTCCTTGTGACATAGCCAGCAAACCACATTTTCACCCTCCACAGGCTTGTCCACTCCTGCAGTGGTGTTATCCTAAGGAGGTTGGGTTTGTTTGGCTTTTCCTTTCTTGTCATACAATGCCTTACCAAGACGAGCCACTTCTTGCTTCAATAATTCATTTTCTAATGCAATCTCATTTGAATAAGTTTCTATAACAATATTTTCAACAAGAACAAGATTGCAAGAGTTAGAATCATCAATTAAATATAAACAATAAGTAGAAGCATCTTTCTTAATAATTTCAGAAATTTCTACCAAAGATACTCCTGGGGTACTATCGATGCTTTCTAGCTTACTACTTAACTCATTGACTATCGATGCTTTCTAGCTTACTACTTAACTCATTGTTATGTATGTTAAGAATTTAAATTTTCTCTAGCAAATTATCAATGGCATTTTTGAGAGCTAGCTAACTTAGCCTTATGTTTTTCATCCTTTGTAACAAGGTTATCATCGGTAGTTGAGGATGGAGCTTTAGACTCTAATTGCTCAATTTTAGTTGTTAATTCATAATTCAAATTTGTAAATGTTTCAAATTTTCTAGCAAACATTTATAATCATTTTGAGAGCTAAGAAACTTATTTTTCAATGTTTTAAGTTGAGCCTTTTATTTAGTGCAAACATCCTCAAAAACTTAACGGCATGCGCAAGTTCATCTAAGGAGGGCTTTCCCTCGTCGTCACACACATCATCACTATCATCACTAGAGGATGGGATGCTTGATTTATCTCTTGCCAAAAGGCATTGGTGTGATGAACGTGAAAAGTGTGATGAAGAGCGGTGGCTGTGAGTCCATGGAGGTTCATCTTTCCTTGAAGAATCATCCAAGTCTTGACACTTGTAATCGCTTTACCTTTGCTTCTCCTCTTCTTGGGTTTAGCAGAATTTGGGCAATTGTCTCAGAAATGTCCCTTCTCCCAACATGCAAAGCATCATCTCTTTCTTTATTTTTTCGTGTCAATGTTAAAGAGAAGATCTTTGACCTACAGGGTCACTCCCATTAGATTAATCTTACAAATCATCCCCATTACCTTTCCGACGCATTGGACCGTTTCTTCGTCCTTGGAGGATGATGTTGAGGCTTGATCATCTTCATCAACATCATCATCTTCTTATTCTTCTTCTTCCTCTTCTTCACTCGAGCTTTGAGCCTTATTCTTATCATTCATCCTTTTTTGTTCATCACATATAAAAGCATATGGCATTGAAGAAGTTGGCTCCTCTTTTTGACCCATTTTCCGTGACATCTCAAATGCCACAATTGTCCCAACCACAATGGTCAAGGATGATAATGACGCTCCCATATTTCCTTTATGAAAATAAGGAGATGATCTTCCTCACAATGTTCGCACCATTTAGCTTATTAATTACAATAGAATTGAGCTCATTGATAAATAAATTCAAACAAGAATACATATCTCTAAGAAACTCATTTTCTTTCATTTAAGAAGAATTATATTCATTCAAGGCTAGGCAAAGTTTTTTCTCACGGACATTTGATGTGCCATCATGGAGCTCATGTAATTTAAGACTAATCTCATTAGCATTTTTCAAGGTGAATACTTGATTAAAAATGTCTATGCTAACAGATTCATACATGCAATTTTTGGCTCTAGCATTCAAATGTATTTCTTTCTTGTCACTCGCGGTAAGCTTCTTGGGATTCTTAGGTGGTTTCTTCTCGTCGTGAGTGACTCTCCAAACACATAGATCAACTACTTCAAGGTAACAAGCCATTCTTGCACTATAATAAGGGAAGTTAGTGTTGTCGAAGTGTGCTCGTCTATGGGTATCCATCCCTTTCCTCTAAAAGCGTCGACTCTATTAGTGGTGAAGCCAAAACGTTTTGAACGATCCAAACCAAGCTCCGATACAACTTGTACGAAATAGTGATGCCTAATAGGGGGTGAATTAGGACTTCTAAAAACTATCTCTAAACTAGACCACAGATTAATTCCTAGAACAAAACCTATGAAAATATGTAAACTAGAATGTGCAAACTAGGTTTTGTCTAAGTGTTGCTATATCTACCGCAAAAGGAGTTTTGCAACCTAGGTTTCAATTCTAACAAATCTATCTACAAATAGAGAGATTGGAACCTAAGTACTCAAATATAAATGTAGAAGTTTAAAGAGCAAAGGTAGAGATGCAAACTCCCATGGACGACGCCGGTATTTTTACCAAGGTATCTAGAACCACGCAAGGTCCCTACTAATCCTCATTGGTGCCCTACACAAAGGGTAGCACACGTGAGGGCCAAGCACCACGGACTAGTTACTTCGTAGAGAGACATGGGCCTTCTCCACACCCAAGTGGTGCTCCGCTTCCGGCGTCATCTCAGACGCTCTCGCCGTCTTCACTATTGAGCTTTCGGTTGAAACACCGCGGGCCTTGTTCCCTCCGGCACACGTTGGTGCCTGTGTCACAAACTCAGTTGACAGGTTTCGTAAGACTCTCGTCCCACTTGGTACAATATTACAATGTCTCACGCAAGAGACGAGGGGTTTTGTGGATTTTTTTAAACTCACTCAACTAACTAGGAATCTCCTGGAGCAAGCGCAATAGCGGTCTAACTAACCTACGCACTTCGCAAAGCAGCTACGTTAATCATCAAGTGATTCTATTAAGCACTTGGGTGTTTGAGCACTTGGAAATATCTATAACATGTGTTGGTATGTTGCTTGTGCTCACACACCCTCAAATGGTCAGTTGGGTGAAGTATTTATAGGACCCAAACTGAGATAGCCGTTGGAGGAAAGGACTGCAGCTTTCTGTGTCACACCGGACAATATGGTGGTAAGCACTGGACAATTCAGTGCAACTATCCATTGCGGGTATCCGCTAGAATATGACCATTGGCGCGCTGCGTCTTCACACTAGATAGTCTAATCCTCACAACAAACTGTTCAGTGGCTCTCCTACAAGGTGCCACCAGAACTAGACGTTGAGTGATTGTTCATTGGTGCATCGATAACCTGTCGGGTGGCACTGGACTATCCGGTGAGCCACCAGACTGACCGCTCAGTGCTAGCAGACCGTTTGCATGTGGCTACACTTTCTTCATGTCTTGGACTTCGCTTGTTATTTGTTGATCTTCAATAATGGTCTTCATAATCTCTTCCTTTGAGGTGTTACATCCTCAATGCCTAAGTCCAAAACATATTTGCATCCTGTGAACTACAAAACACAGATACATGGAAATCATTAGTCGACAGAGTTATGTTGATCATCAACCACCAAAATCCTTAATCAAATGGTCTGGGTCCATTTTCCTTACAGAAGCTACAAACTAGAACTAATTTGTCATTTAACACAAAAATAGATGGCCAAGAAACAAACCTTGGGTACGAGCCGTTAACGGGGATGGAGCACGCGGAGATGGGTAGTCATGGAACCTCGAGTGTCAGTGGCAGCCTATGTATGCTAGGTGTGGCGCGTCCGGGGCGACGGGGGAGGCGTGGCGGCAGCGTGTAGAGAACAGCGCCGACGAGTGAGTGAATGAGAGAGAGAAAGAGTCGGTCGATTAGGTCGTAAATAAACATGATTTGTCAACTGCCCATGATATTTTCAAAATAAAAAATAATTACCGAGTGCCCGTGATGTAGCACTTGATAAAGATTTTTTTTAACAAAAACTTTGTCGAGTGTCCTGGATCTGACACTCGAGAAAGAATACTTTGCCGAGAGTCCTAGATCTGAGCACTCAGCAAAGAATGCTTTCCCGAGTGGCTCCTGACAAGCACCCAACAAATATTGTTTTAATTTTTTTAAAAATACTTTGCTGAGTGCCCCCTTACGGGCACTCGATAAAGCCAGTCTTCATCGAGTGTCATGCCTTGACACTCGACAAAGTATATTTGTTTTTTTCTTTTTCCCCCAAAGTTTTTGTGGTGTGTTCCTATAGTATATAGACCTATATGTTCAATTTTGACACAATTATCAAAGTGTTTATTATAACTATTAGATTTAGTTTGTTTAATTGATTTTATTCGGAATATTCAGATTTGAACTGCAAGTCACTCGAAAAATAGAAAAATTGGATGCAAAAATGATATTCATGTTTTTAGCTCAAATTATAGCCTATTTCAAGAAGAGACCAGAAATTTAGAACACCGTGCTCACGAAACATGACCGTGAACTTGTGATCTAGTTTTTTTAAAATTGTATAAAACACAAACAAAGTCCGAAAATCATGAAACTTGTCGACATGTAATGATATCATATGTAGAGGCTCTGATAAAAATCTGACACTTTTCATGAAAATTGTCAGGCAATATGTGTATAAACCTAGCCGACCTCCGTAAAAAGTTTCATGATTACATGTGAAGGCAGGCTATGTGTGTGACAACTTTCATGAAACAATGTCCATTTTTTATCAGTCTCTACATATAATCTCAGGACATCTCGATAAGTTTCATGGCTTTGACATTGTTTGTGTTTTATACAATTTTAAAACAACTGGATCGCAAGTTTGCAGTCATGTTTCATGAACATGGTGTTTGAAAATTCTAGTATGTTTCTGATTTAGGTCGTAACTTGTGCTCAATAACAAGAATATCATTTTTGCATTCACTGTTTTCCATTTTTCGAGTGACTTGCAGTTCAAATCTGAATTATCCAAAGAAATTCAATTAAATGAACTAAATCTAATAGGTATAGCAAACACTTTGAGAAATGTGCAAAAATTGAACATGTAGGTATACAGATTGTATGCACACAATAGAAAAAGTTTGGGGAAAAGAAAAAAAACAAATAAACTTTGTGGAGTGTCAAGAGAAGACACTCGAAAAACGGGTACTTTGTGGAGTGTCTGACTGGGACACTTAGCAAAGTCAATGGACGTTAGCTGCCGTCGGTAGCTGACGATGCTTTGTCGAGTGCCCATTTTTGTCGAGAGTGGAGCGCTCGACAAAGACGTCTTTGCTGAGAGCCAGTTTATGCCGAGCGTTCGGCTCTCGGCAAAAACGATCTTTGCCAAGTGCTTTATTGTGCTGAGTGTGGAACTTGACAAAGTATGTTTTGCCGAGTGCCCGATAAATTGTCGTTGGCAAAGAACTATGCACTCAACTAGGGCTAGAAAAAGAAGTTACTTTTTCTTAATCTCTTGGATAGATCATGGAAGGTTGTGGAGAATCCAGGGGTCACAAGCGCAACCCTAATGGCATTCTCGGCCTTCTATGCAAGGAAGACTTCCCTGGTCTTGTTGAGTACGCCAGAGTGACGGGCCCAACCTATTCCTTTGACCACTACACCGTGGCCCCTGATGCAGTAGATCGGGACGACAGGGAATTCAACAATAAGGAAGAGCAAGTGAATCAAGAGCTGTGGGTAAGTCTTTCTCGCACTATATTGTTTAATGTGTCACATTTGTGGCACATTCTTAAAATAATGTATGGATATATCGTATTTGTATGCATGATTTCTTTAGATGCCAAGGCAGATGTGATGGCTACCGAGAGCCGTAAGAAGCTCATCATGGACATGCACTACAAGGCGTGCATCTAGGCTATCATAACTTACTACAGCTCCGTCCTTGGAGACAAGGTCAACAAGAAGGACTCTAGAACCATGTCGTTGACTCGGGAGTAGTACTTGCAGGTAAATGCAGAACATTAATATTGATATTAAATATGCTTAATTTTATCTTCTAATATGTTGAGTACTTGATTTTTTGTAGATGATTCCTTATTGGTGCGTCGCACATCTTGATTGCTGGGAGCAAATGGCGCAAAGGTGGTACTCGAATGAGTGGGACGAGACGCAGAACTCTAGCCGAAAACAGCGTTTGATGATGCAATGTCCCTCCCACCACAAGGCAGCCGCAACCTCCACAAATACACAGAAGCATGGGTACACACTCTCTTTTATTTAGTCTAACTTTTGATTAGGCATGATTTCTAACCATCTTGTTGGTTTTCTCGCAGATGGCGACACATGGTGGCTAGCCTTGCTCCATCTTCACGGCTTATGCTATGGCCCACAAGAGCAAGGCAACGTCCGACGTCACCTACAATCCAGAGGACGGGCTCGAGGCGTACATCAACCCCATCGTCCACAACCGCCTTAATGAGTACACCTCCATGGCAAAGGAGGTCCATCTATGGGCTAGAGTACAATCCGAGGACCGAGGACATCGACGGAGATGTCCTCATGAGGGTCAGAGGAGGCAAGAGGCATGGGTGGTACTGGATTGCCGACGAGTCAATTGACTCGTTCTCCACTCCCACTCTGTCTCATATGCGAGCAAGTCGCACGAGCGCGATCGCAGCCATACGACTTTGGCATGACAGTTCACAACATCGCATCTAGAAACCCTAGGTTAGTGCTTCTGTGCCTTGTCATTCATTGAGTTATATACCTTCTCTTTGCATTATTATAACATTGGGGTGAAATATTACAGGCCTAGCTAAAAGAAGAAAGGAGGGAACATATGGAGATGGAGGCGAGGATGAGGGAGGAGTGGAGGCTCGCTTGGTGGATCAGCAGAGGATGACGGAGATGTTTCAGTACATGTAGAGCCTTGGCGCCGCATAGGCTCTTTCTCCACCACTTTCGTTGTTCCCTCCAGCTGACCCTGCTCACTTCCTTACTCCTGTGAGTATCAAAATTATAGTCATGCATGATATATATTCATCTGGTCTCGCACATGCAATCTCTTTTCTTTGCAGAATCAATCGGCGACATCAAACAACCCTCATGGTTCACCCAACCCTTCGCCAAACCAGTCCAACTGCCCACCTCGCTAATGATCTTCTCTTAGTGGTGATTGTGAGACTTGTGTGAGAAACTTGGTCTGAACTTATGTTTGTGAAAAACTTATGTTTGTGAGTTGATAATACTTATATTGGTGAAACTTGGTTTGAACTTAGACATGTTTGTGAAAAACTTGTGAGATTTGTGGTTTTTGTGAGACATGTGGTCTCTATGATGTATGTGATGATTCTATGAAGTTTGTGATGTATACGTGATATATGTTTTGTTTGTTTGGATGGAATAATAAAAATAAATAAATAAAGGGGGTTTTAGGTCTCTTTGCTGAGTGTAATGACCGTAGCACTCAGTACAGAAAGTCATTCCTAGGAACCGGTAAAGCTTCTTTGCTGAGTGCTTTTGTCCTGTCACTCGGCAAAGAAGCCCCTTTGCCAAGTGCAGGCTAGCGCGCTCGGCAAAGGGACTGGCAAAGGGTCAAATGGTGCTCCCTTTATCGAGCGCCAAACAGACAGACACTCGGCAAAGGAGCTCCCTTTTGCCGAGTGCCAGATTGCAGATCTCGGCATAGAAGCTGCCTTGGGAGCCCGCTAGAGCTTTCTTTGCCGAGGGCTCCCTCTTTGTGGAGTGTCACTGAGTACACTCGGCAAAGTCTCCGTCTCCGTCACCTGTCGCCATGACGGCGACTTTTTTTTGTCGAGTGCCAGGCTAGCAGGCACTCGACAAAGGCTCCCTCTTTGACGAGTGTCACTGAGTACACTCGGCAAAGTCTCCGTCTCTGTCACTTGTCGCCGTGTCGACGACTTTTCTTTGCCGAGCACCAGATGACACTTGGAAAAGACTTTGTCGAGTACCTGACAAAAATTATCGGCAAAAAAGGTATTGCCGATGTATAGTTCACCGAGTCCTCTTTGTCGAGAGTTACACTCGGCAAAGTGATTATCGAGTATTTTCTAGGCTAAAGCAATCGGCAAAGCAGCTGTTTCCGGTAGTGAGAGCCCTACGAAGATAGCGCGAGCTCTAGAGTTCTAAAAAAATGTCTTTATCTATAGACACTTTTCACCTATTTCTAGAGCCGTCTTCATATGAAATTATATTAATGCTACATGTTTATGTACAGAATCTACAACAACCAGATGAAGGTATTTTTGTCTTTTAGATAATAAGACGTGATGTGTACTTCTCTTCTAGCTCCATTAGTCTCTCTGTGATTCAGAGCTAACGAAACCTCGTTTTGTCCTTCGAACCCTAAAGCTGGTGTTTGCTCCACGAGGCAGCTTAGTTTCTTCTTCCATAACCCTGAAGCATATATTCGAAGCTTGAACAATTTGCCTTCCTGAAATAGACACAAGATATTGTTAAATGAGGAGCATCGACAAAGTCTTCTTTCCAACAAGTAGCCGCATCCCAATTGGTATCGTTGATCTGTTCTCCGATACTGTTGTTTTGGTGTCAAAATGTAAAATATCAACCAAACGGCTGGAACCTAACCCTAGAACTCGAAACTTCTTTTTTAAAAAAAAAACCATTGTTTTTGTGTTGTATAATTTGTGCGATACCCTTAAATTCTATCTCTTGTCTTTCTATGTTTAATAACAGGTTAAAATAAAGACATGTTTCACGGTTTTTTAAACAGAGATAGAGAAAATGTGTAGGTTTCATTGAAATTTTTAACCAAACGACATATATCTTTTTTTACAGCGTACTTTTTACTTTTTTTTGCATAGCTTGCAATAACTTTTTTTTCGTACGTATCTCCCAGCTGATGCAAAGAGATGCTTTTCGAAAGTAGCAGGTGATTTTGTCGATGCATTGATTCGAGCCGATCAATCATTCGTTTTGAAAATGCAATTTGGATCTCGGAATTCCCTGGTCCCCAGCGTGCAACCTGACTGTTGAAGTAATGTTGCTAGTAAAAATTTGCCGAGACGACCGGTGCCTGTACAACAGTACAACACTGGACCATACTGCACTGTAAGGCAATCCCGAAAATCAAGATTGCTCGTCCTCGGTCACGTTTGTTTATTACTACCTCCGTTAACAAAATATACAACAAATATAAAACGTAGTTATTTTTTCAGATTTGAATCTATCATCTTACTTAAAAAATTGAGTTATTATTAATTTTATTATTACTAGTAAAAAATATATGTCTCTCATCTGCAGGCATTTATCTTAGCCATCGCTCTCTCTGTTACCCCAATATCAGCTCCGCTTCCGACACGCCTCTGTCCATCCTCCAAGATGGGAGGACCTCATGTGCTCGCTCGCGCTGCTCCATAACTGCCTCGCGCTCCTCGCCACCGTCGACCCGCTGCTCGTGGCTCTTGCCGCCGTCTGCTTCGAGCTCGCCTAGCGCGTCGGAATGTGAATCCCTTGTTGTGCAGATGCTGCCCTCTGGCTCCAGCGCGAGGTCGATCCTTCGCCACCTCTTCGCACTCTGCGACACGCTACTGCTGCTCGACTACGACGATGACCAGAGCATCTCTAACTTCAAGATGCTCCATTTGCACTACAGCGGCGGTGGTGGAAGGGAAGCCCAAAGGCAAGGGAGGAAGCAATGGGTGGGGATGTTGGTGGTGCGTTGGAGGGGCGACAACGGGTAGGATAACGAAGAGCCGGTGGCCCGTGAGAGGATCGAGAGTGGAGGCATGATTGATGACTGATAAATGATCCAAATAAGCTAGAGTCTTGGATTTGAGTGGGTATGAGAAAGAAAAGAATAAGATTGATATTGTCCCTTGATTTTAAAGGCGTGATTGTTCTGAGTGCAATTGTTTGAGTTGCTGTTTCAAATTTTGGATTGATGCATTATATAGGGGTATAGATTTGTTTTATCACTTAAGGTTGTTTGTTTGTTCGTGACTTAAACTTTTATATTTTTAAATAAATATTTTTAATAAGACAGGTGATTAAAGTTTTTAGTAAAAAAGTCAACAATGTCATATATTTGTGAATGTTTTAAAAAACATCAATTTCTCAACTATACTGAAGGCATGAAAGTTCTATCACCTCTGGCACTTGCAGCACATCACACAATCCCATTGTGTGTGGCCAGCGTCCCGACACGGCCGCTTTATTTGTCCGTCAATTTCTTGATGTGGGTAATCTGTAAAACAGGATATGTCTGTTGGGAGTTGACATGTGGGTATATGTGCCAAAACACTCTAAACCTGGCAGGACTTAGGTGCACAATAAATTAATAGGCAAGAAACTATAGTGTTTTGTTAGAGCATGTGCTTTATATGGGTGTTGTATTTTGAAATATAGGACACAACTCAAGTAAACATCTCTAACAGCTTCTATTTTGCATTTTTTATAAATAATTATAGGGCGAGACTAGACTATGCCAAATATATTGCACGCCTCGGGCTGCCCCATCCATCCATTCGATCGAACCGCTACCGTCCAGACTGCCACTATGTTATCCATCGACGTGCTTCGACCCACCCTTCGGACTCGGAGCGAGCATTGCCGCCACTCTTGGTCCCGAACGAAATCTTCGGGTGTTGCGGGCCCGCGTTCAAACATAATTAATCCTAGTCGAGTAAAACTTTGATCGAGGTCGAGTTCAGCCTTCGCTCCAACAATATCATTTAGTCATTGCCATTAGACCATCTTTAACCATTCCCCTATATTTCTCCCCTCTCCCACATATAGCATGTCTCTCATCATTCACTCTCTCTAGCTCCCACTATACACTATAACTCAGCTATTTAACATTTTATCAGTTTTTAAAGATTAAAATTTTATAGAATACTTGTAATACTATAATACATATTATTATTATCATCTATAATATCTTTATTAATATCACAATGAAATGACGTAATTAACGTATAAGTGGAGATTAGAGCTCCTCATCCATATGGGAAGTTTGCTCTCTTCCCTCATATAGGGTGTCACGAGGAACTGTTACGAGGAACTGTTGAAGCGGCTTCTCCTTCTAAAGTACACTGAACATGAGGTGAGGAGGCTTTGGGTGAACCATTGAGGGCTTGTTTTGATACTCTCATATTTACCTCAATCCATGTATATTAAGTGGATTGGTGTGTAAATTAAATTAAATTAAATTCTAATCCTATTACAATATATATGAATTGGGATAAATATGAGAGTATCTAAATACGGCCTGAATGTGTGGCCTGATCCAGACACTGGTGCAGCAGGCCAGCATGAGGCGAGTGAACGCAGGACGACTACGTTTCCATTGTCCTTCATCCAAAAATTTAGAGTGTCATTATATTCTGGTTTTTAAAACTAAGTCAATTTTTTAGTCTGGTTCAGTATATACAACTACAAGATTTTTACTATGGTTAGAAAAATTGGACGGGAGAAAAAAGCGTTCTAAACATCTAATGGCGGTAAGACTGTCTACCTGAGCTATTTTATTATATTTTTTATTTCAAACTTTTCTTTACAAATAGTGTAATTTGTAGTATAAATTCTCTATTTTACATGTTCTGTTGGGAACACCTAAAAGAGTATAAAGTTAGAGGCATCGAGGTTAAGCCGTGAAGCACCGTGCATGTAGGCAGGTACGTACTAAATAATGGAATCTATACCAAGTTCGAGAGAAAAAGATTCTTAATGTCTTTTCGAAATTTTTTTCTACGTCATTAAAGGTAAAATGGTACACCTGTCTCGTCGGTCATGAGCTTGCTACCGGGGGTCGGAGCATCGGGTTCCAGGGCAGCGGCGGCGGAGGAGGCATCTGCCGGACAGAGCTGTTCTGGCGCGTGAGCGCGTGCCCGAGGTGGCCTTCATGTTCCTGGCCGGCCGACCACGGTGTCTTGCCGCTGGCGCCGCTCTGGCGTCTGGAGTTCTCCATCTACGTCCACTCGCCGGCGGGGTGGTGATCGATGCCTCCGAGGACTCGCAGTTCTACGGCAGGCAGTCCCCAACCAGATTTGTGATTGTGGCTCGCATGCCGCATGATAGATGCTTGCTCGATAGATCAGGAAACATTTTTTAAGCTCACATACTGACCGTCCACGACCGACCGGCCCTATGCTGCGATCCATCTAAATTGTCGCAGAGAACAGCGTTGGTGACTTATTTTCAAATGATATGAGTTAAGAACAAGAAAATGCAGAATATTAAAGGTTAATGTCTTTGGTCTTTCGAAGAATTATCTCTCTTAGGATATAATGATATTCAAACGAAAGTCATGAAGAAAGTACCTTTATAATCACAGTATATGTTAATGAAAGAAGAAACATATAAAATATGAGAGATAAGACGAATAATTATATGACATCATCAATATAACTTTATTATCTCATCATGGATGAACAAGAACCATATTGAATTATATTTGTACCTTTGGCTTGATAAAAGGCAAAAGTCCAAACGTGACGCACGAGCGAATACAAATCAGCGTGAACAGTACATGTTACTGTTCATCTATTTATAGACACAAAACACAGTCTGTGTAAAATTAAATTCATGTCCTTCATGTTTACAATTGGCTTAAGGACAACCTATCGAGGACTAGATAGACTTTTCCTCTTTAAGTCGGTTCCTTTTTCTGCTACTGAGCCGAAGCTTCCTTGCGCGTAGCTTCGGAATTGATTCGACCTTCGTTCCTATCGTTCTTTTCATATTGTGAATAGCTTCGTTCCATGTCCGAAGGTTCCTGTATATATATTTCACTCGGGAAACATTGTTAATCATGTTTTTGAGGACCTTCGAAAGACGAAGGCCCCCAATAGTAGCCCCTCACAGTATTAATTTGTTATAATAAAAAATTTAGACTGCGACGTGAACGAATGCCTTAAACCGAAGATCCGAAAAAACATCTTCCCTTTGCTAGAATAGCAACGGTTAATGACAGGCGGGGCCCTTCAAGTTGCAACGCACTGGTCGTATAAATATGAACCCACACTGGCGGTATTTGGCACGCCATTTCTGCCACTTGCGCTATTGTGTTAAATTTTTAGCTCTTGCTTACTAGCTGTTGCCTGATTCTCGAGTTTTTAGAGCTTCGTTTTAAAGACACGTTTACTCCAAATTTGAAAAGAAGAAGATGACTGAAGAGAAGAAAACGACCGAGGAGTCGAAGCTATATGAACAGAAAAAGGTTGCAGATCCTTTCATTGCTGGATTTATTGAGTCCATGGCAAAAACAAATACAGTGAAAATTACTAAGGAGATCATGGAGGGTTTATCCGAAGATTCTGGTGACAGTGATAGTTATGACGTGGAAAGTGGGGATGAAGACTCTGAGGACCGGCCGTGGCGGCAAGCCATACTATCTTCGAAAAGTGGACTATCAAACAGAGTCATATTGACGCCCTGAGGGGAGGTATTTTCATGACATGTCTATTATCAGAGTTGGAGGAAATAGTACTGCCCCTGCTCCGGAGGAAAACGAAGTTGTTATATACCGAAGCTTCTTAAAGGCAGGTCTTCGGTTCCCGCTGAGCAAGTTTGTGGTTGAAGTGCTAAAGATATATCAGATCTTCCTTCATCAAATTACCCCCGAAGCTATAATTAGGATAGGAATTTTTGTCTGGGCTGTAAGGAGTCAGGGGCTAGAGCCAAGCGCGAAGTGCTTCTGCAGTATGCACGAGCTTTTATATGAGACGAAGGTTACTGGCAAAGAACAGTACCACAACAACTTCGATTGTTATGGATTTATTGCTCGCCCTAATGCAAGCCACCCAGTGCCAACATTCCGGAAAAGATGGCTCGGGGCCTAGATGGAGGAGTGGTTTTACGTTAAAAATGATTTAAAGGCAAGGGAAGACATCAAAGAAATCATTCAGCGCCCCATCTGGTCCCGCTTCGGCCTCCGAAGGCCGAAAGTGAAGATTGACGACAATGTTGAAGCATGTCAGAGGGCTTTTAGCACTATGTGTGCCTTCATTGGCACAAGGGATTGATTCAAGAGCATATATTCTTCAGGGTATTGCCACTTGTGGAGAGCTGGGATATGCCGAAGGAGACCACCGCCGATTCTAGTGAGGGTGGTCTGATCCGACTGAAGTATACCTTCAGATTTAGGGAGAAGTTTGATGAACCAAACGACAAATAGCTGAAGTGTATCCAAGCTACCAGTGATGAGTTACTTGGGGCATACTCCAAGGCCAAAGATAATGCTTTGTCCGCAGCTTTCGAGGGTCGGGGCAAGAAAAGATTAAACGAGGTATTTGATGCTATTGGCTTCGTATACCCTGATTACCATACATGCTACGAGGGCAAGAGAAAAAGAGGAAGATTGCCGCTTCGGCCATTGCAGCTGAGCCGAAGGGCAAAAAGATGAAGGTTCTGACCCACCGGCCGCGGTACATTGAACCGACCGTGGTGCCTAAATTTGGTGCAGGGACCTCTTCAGCTGCTGAGGCCAAGGAAGTTGCTCCGATTGTGCAAAGTACTGAAGAGCCGATTGTAGTGCCGAAGGTTCCTACATTCGGGCCAGCCAAAGTTAGAGATGATAAGGCTGAAGAGCCACATGTGGAAAAGGTGATAAAAACGCCAGAAATCCTGAGCCCACCGACAGAGGAAGATTTGCCAAAGATGCAAAAAATTTCTGCCACAACTCCTAAGAGGAGGAGGATGGCTAGCGTATTAGACGCTATTATAGAGACTACGAAAGCCCTGAGTCTTGCCCCTAAGAAAATTGCTGAAGCTACGAAAGCTCAGGCCGAAGCCGAAGCTGGGCCTTCAGTGCCCATCGAGGCGAAGTCTCCCGCGCCTGAGGAAAAAACGACAGGGCAGATTGCACCTGAGAAGATCGAAACTCCTGCTCCCGAAGCTCCGATCGAAAATGTTGACTACATCATTCGACCCGCTTCGGGGAAGAAATTGTCCAAAGAAGAAGTTCTGGAAGCCAGACACTATGGGCGAAAATTGAAATATCTGAAGGGAGCTTTAGTGTTTAACGGCACCAACGATGACGACTTCTTATACTGTCTCCCAAACAACAAAGAAATATCCGTTTGCCGGGAGATAGCTAAGAGTATGGGATTCCCGAAGCTGGAAGACGGCCTTTCGATTTTGTCGAAGGATGATCTTGCTGACAGCCTAGCATACAACAATATAAAGGTATAAAAGTTAACTTTTAAGTTGGAAACGAAGTATTTCATTGTCATACTCAATTCTTTCTTTTTTTACAGGGCTTGATTCTTAGTAATGCCTTGAGGGCACAAAAGAATACTGAAGTCGAGAGTTGTACAATGGCTCTTAACAACCTTCGGTCCGAGGTGATTGAACTATGAAACGAAGGTCTAGAGAAAGATAAAATGTTGATTTCATTGGTAAACAAAGTAAAGGAAGACGAAGCTAATTATAAATCTCAGGCCGAAGCCCAGAAAACCGAAATTGAAGACCTTCGGAGATAGCTGGCCGAAGCTAAAGAGAACTGCGCGCTCGCACAGGCTAATCGAGAAATCAGCGAGTACTGGAAAAATAAGCTAGAGAAGAATGTTGAAGAACTTCGCGAATCCAAGGAAAGATGCTTCGAGAAATCCTTGGATTGTGTGAAGAAATTAAAAACTAGCTTCGCCAAAGTGGGTGCCTACTCTGCTGAAGAAAACTTTATATGAGGCGACGCCGAGGGCGTCGTTGAATGGATAAGTGGAGAAGCTGAAGCCTTCGAAGAAAATTTGAGTGATCGAGGGGATGTTTGCACATTTTCCGGTTCGCGGGGAATTTCAGCCATCTTGGAGAAGCCGGATGCGATCACGTTAAAGCCATGGCCCAGGCCGAAGCTGCCTTCTCCGTGGATGATACGAAGGATCCTTCAGCTGAAGCAACTTTAATGGGCGGGAAATTTTATAATGATGTCTGGGTGAATGGTGGCCGAGAGCTAGCCCATAAGATTATATAAAAGAGTGAAAAAGACACCCATGACGCCCGAGCAGAAGCAAAACGAGCTGAAGAGGCTGCAGAACGCGAAAGGCGTATATGTATTATTTTTTGGTTTTTTTAGCTTCGGTACTTGTTTTGTAGCTTCGAACTAATCAACTTTACCTACTTCAGCTGAACTATCTCCCCCGCCGAAACCTTACGTTCGCCTAGCTGATCTGGAAATGAAGGAAGTGCTGGACATTATAAACATGGCGAACTCCATTATTGACAAAGTTGTTGACAAACTTTTAAACGAAGTTGTGGAAAAAGTTCTCAGAGAAGAATATACTCCATTGTAAAAATATTTTGAAATGGTTGATGTATGAGACAATAGAATGAACATTAAGCTTCTATTGTAACAATACTATGTAATATTTGATGTATGTAACTTTGAATCGAATATGTAAATTATTGTAATTTATTTCTTTGTGATGCATGAAACTTACATACATACCGTTTTTGAGCTTTCGGCGAAAAAACACCTTCCCTTCTTTTCATGCTTCGTAAAGAAAGAGACCCCTTCCTGTGACAAGGCTGATAAAACTGTATTTCCCGAAGCTTACTTTGTGCCTTAGCATATTTTCGTTTTGACGAAGCATTTGCCGAAGATCGGCTTCGTATTCGATTCTTGTGTCATTGATGCAATATGATGTATGATGTGATGTTATGCAAAATGATGTGATGATATGATGCAAAATGATGAGGATGCCGAAGACACAAACCCACACGCCCACACTGGAACACACAAGCTCTGCATCCCCTTAGGAACAACTTTTGAGCTTCTTCACCTTCAATTTCGGTGATATAAGTTCTGCATCCCCTTAGGAACGTCTTTTGAACTTCTTCGCCTTCTATTTCGGCGGTATAAGTTCTGCATCCCCTTAGGAACGACTTTTGAACTTCTTCGCCTTATATTTCGGCGGTATTTGGCTCTGCATTCCCTTTGGAACGACTTTTGAGCAGAAAACTTACGTTGCGCTCCCTTAGGAACGACTTTTTGTAGCTTCGTCAATTTTGGCTCTGCATTCCCTTAGGAACGACTTTTGAGCTTCGTAAATCTGTGAAGAAGATATATTTCATTCTGGTAGAAACAAAATCATTACAAGAAATTAAAACTAAGTTTTTATTGCTTGTTCATTATTCAGAAAGTAAAATAGCCTAGAAGGTAAAAGTATTTCAGAAGCAGGATATTGCTCAGTATATATGCTTTGATTCTGGTACAGTGCTATTGATTGTACGAGCTTTGGACTCCTCCCTGAAGTCACGTTGTTGTTGGGAATGCTGGCGCCCTTCTGGCTGCTGGCTTTGGGAATAAGTAGGCTGCAGTGGTGGTGGCGGTGGGAGCTGAGGCCAAGAAGCTTGTGAATGGCTTGCCGAAGCAACGGAGGCTACAGGTTGGTTGCCCACATATTCTAGTATCTAAGGAGAGTGGCACGAAGTAGTATGTAAAACCTGCTTCGGCTAATTCTGCCGAGCTTCTGTTTTGGCAATCTCTTTTTGCTTCAGAATAGTGATCTGGCACGTTCTTGTAGTATGACCCTTGTCCTCTCCACCGAATAAGCAGTATATTTTCCTGGGCTGGTCCCCATATCTTCCTCCGAAGCCCCTGCCGCCTCTGCCCCTTGGAGCTGGTGGCCTGAAGGAGCTTTGATGCTGTCCCGAAGACTATGAGGTGTGCTGTGGCCTCTGAAGCTGGCTTCCTTTGTCATCATTCTGACTAGAGCTATGGATTGATCTGACATGCCTAGGGTGGATTCTCCCTCCGAAGCCCCTAGTCATCTCATAAAATCTATAAGCTTCCTCCCTTGTTTGTCGGAAGTCATTATCAGCCCGGATATACTCATCCATTTTTTGAAGCAGCTTCTCCAGAGTCTGGTGGGGTTTCCTGGTCAAGTATTGGGCCGTAGGTCCTGGCCGAAGACCCTTGATCATGACCTCAATGACAATTTCATTGGGCACTGTGGGCGCTTGTGCTCTCAGTCGCAAGAACCTTCGGACATACGCCTGAAGGTATTCCTCATGGTCTTGTGTGCACTGGAACAAGGCCTGAGCTGTGACTGGCTTCGTCTGAAAGCCTTGAAAACTGGTAACCAGCATGTCCTTGAGCTTCTGCCATGACGTGATTGTCCGTGGCCGGAGAGAAGAATACCATGTCTGGGCCACATTTTGGACTGCCATGACGAAGGACTTTGCCATGACAGCTGCGTTGCCTCCATATGAGGATATTGTTGCCTCATAGCTCATCAAGAATTGCTTTGGATCCGAGTGCCCATCGTACATGGGTAGCTGAGGTGGCTTGTAGGATTGTGGCCATGGGATAGCCTGCAATTCTACTGCCAGGGGAAAAGCATCATCAAAAGTAAAGCTACCATGATTAAAATTATCGTACCATTCATCTTCGTTGAATGAGCCCTCTTGATGAAGCTCCCTGTGCTGGGGCCTTCGGTAATGATCATCTTGATTAAGATGACGCACTTCCTCAGTAGCATCATCGATCTTCTTCTGAAGGTCGGCCAGCCGAGCCATCTTCTCCTTTTTCCTTTGCACCTGCTGGTGAATGATTTCTAGGTCCCTAATCTCCTGGTCCAATTCCTCCTCCTGAAGTGTTGGACTGGTGGCCTTTCTCTTTTGGCTTCTGGCCTCTCGGAGAGAGAGAGTCTCCTGGTTTGTGTCCAGTGGTTGCAGTGCAGCCCCTGGCGCTGTTATCTTCTTCGGCGGCACGACGAAGGTTGATGCTTTGCCGAAGATTGTGGAAGTGAGTACACCGGAGGTGGGCGCTAATGTTGGTGACTTGTTCTCAAATTCTATGAGTTAAGAACAAGGCAACACAGAATGTTAAGTGTTAATGCCCTTCGTCCTTCGAAGCATTATCTCCCTTAGGATATAACAATCTTCAAACGAAGATCATGAAGGAAGTACCTTCATCATCACAGTATATGTTAATGAAAGAAGAAGCTTATGAAATATGAGAGATAAGACGAATAATCATATGACATCATCAATATAACTTTATTATCTCATCATGGATGAACAAGAACCATATTGAATTACATTTGTACCTTCGGCTTGATAGAAGGAAAAAGTCCAAACGTGACGCACGAGCGAATACAAGTCAGCGTGAACAATACGGGGGTACTGTTCATCTATTTATAGGCACAGAGCACAGCCTGTGTAAAATTACATTCATGCCCTTCATGTTTACAATTGACTTAAGGACAACCTATCGAGGACTAGATAGCCTTTTCCTCTTTAAGTCGGTTCCTTTTTCTGCTACTGAGCGGAAGCTTCCTTGCGCGTAGCTTCGGAATTGATTTGACCTTTGTCCCGATCGTGCTTTTCATATTGTGAACAGCTTCGTTCCATGTTCGAAGGTTCCTGTATATATATTTCACTCGGGAAACATTGTTAATCATGTTGTTGAGGACCTTCGGAAAACGAAGGCCCCCAACAAGCAGCATCTTCATTACATCTCATACAGATTGGCGTCAGATCGATGCCAACAAATTTTTTGATGACTCCACTAAAAAAGAGTTATTAGACTAAATCTATAATTAGGTATGACCTGCCACAGATTGGCCCCAACGAATCACTCCGATAACTCTCTTAGCAACATCATTGAGCAACATTATTGAGCCAACTATGGAGAATATGTCGGCTGAAGAAATGTACAAAGAGGACTACAGGAAGAAGCTGATGGCGGAGATCGACGTGAAATTCTTGGCTGAATTCAAGCTTGACTGACACCAAAGGTTCGTCCGACAGAGGGAATGTGACCTGGCATCTCTTTCACTCGCTGCACTCCCACCCAATGTAAGTAAATCCGACGATGTTCACGCTTTTAGGGTTTATGTAGATGAACAACAGGAGCATTTACAACAATTAGTTGGAGGTATGCAAAATGATTTTAAAAGAATGACACACATATTTGAGAAATCTGTTATCCCCAATTTTCCATCACGTGACATAGATACTACGTAAGATTCATCGTCCGCAAATGGGAATCCACAATCCCAGCCACTTTTTGGAATGCCGATGAATTCCTATATTGGACAACCACAACCTCCACCACATGTGTGCGAAAAATCCACACTACTTGAAATGCTGATGAATTCCTATACTGGACAACCACAACCTCCACCACCTGCGAGCGAAAAATCCACACCACTGCTGTCACACCCGGTTTTAGAAGGTAAACCGAATGCGAACCATGTACGTGCCAGGATCAAAAACTCCCGTACACAGCGATTACATAATTGGACATCATCACACAATGCTTGAAATAAATAGCGGAAAGGTACTTAATTACATCAAGATGTCCAAGACATCCATAGAGTCTATTACATAACCATTGTCTTAAGCATAAATATCAAAGTGCGGAGAAACGAAACGTAGATAATAAGCCTACATAGGCAGCTGACTAGGGGTTTGCCACTAAGAAGAAACTAGAACTCGTCGTAATCCTGGAACTCCTCGAATTCCTCCATGTTGCCAGCATCACCTTCTGAGCACTGAGTACAATGGGGACAACCTGGGGTGGGGTGGTTTGTAAAGCAAGGGTGAGTACACATCAACGTACTCAGCAAATGTCCCATTTGGCTAAAGTGGACTAGCTGTATGTGGGGTTGAGGTTAGGCAGTTGCTTTTAGTTGGTCAAGTATTTATTATTGTTAGTAGAGCCAAGTTTTAGTAATAACCCAGTTATTACCCAAAAGTACTCCCTCAAAAGAGGGAATACCAGAGATCAGATTTATAACATCATTGTTAACCATCATCATAAAAGTATCCAAAGTTCTTCTAATCAAAGAGGATCCCAAGGCTGCTCTTAACTGTGAGCTCGGCTGATATACCAGTTTCTAACACTCTACAGAGGCTGCAAACTTTACCCATGAGTCGTAATCCCTTTCTAGCCTGGGTTGTACAGACCCGATCTTCACTACCAAGGTGAATGGCCAGGGATACACTACGTAGCCTTTACAAAGACCCCCTGGTGCATAGCTGCTCGTTAGGTTTCGCTAGTCGTACAAACGTAGTACACCTCCCCAAGGTGGGTGACTAACAAAACCAAATCGAATGAACCTCAGCACCCCCCCTTGGCAGAGCGAGCACTACGCCCCGACCCCCATTGATGGACCTCAGGCAAAGCCAACTACACCCCCAGGTTCATCTAATTAATCAGCTAAGGGCGTCCCATTCCACCCTCATGGTTGCACTGTTATCCCGGGTGGTCACTCCACGAATAGGTCCTTACGGAGAGGTACTCAGGAAAAAGACCTGAGCTCCCTAAAGTATCACAAGATCATCAACATAATCAAGATAACAATATCGTATCATTAATGTTCACATCATGTTCATTGATTAAAGTAAAGCAAAAGCAAGATGCTAACCATGATAACCCAATAAAAAGGTAAACAAGGATGAGTAAATACAAAGTTAGTCAATCCTTAGGCTTAAGTAATGTAATGCGGAACAGTGAATCATAAAGTATGTAGGACATAATAGGTCAAAGGACACTTGCCTTCACCAGGTTGTTGCTCAGGGAGGTCTCCAACAACACACTCAGGAACCTCGGACTGCTCGTTGTCTAAATAAAGCGAGCGTGCATTCAATACATTTGGAAAGTACAAATGAACAGCACACTAAACATGTACAAACATAGGAATACATCTTAAAAAGACACAATACTAAATAAGGGATAATGAGATTAAAGTATAACATGAAATATAACATAAATTAACTTCATTTAGAAATAGATTATTATTTCTTTAAGTATTGCCCACGATTACATAACCTAGTTCAATTTATTTTATTGTGACCTAAAAGTTAGACCATGGATGAATTCATGTAATACACATTATTAATCTCACAAGATCAAACATGCTTTAATCTCTAGGGTTTTCCCTTTTTTATTTTATTAAATAAACAAATCTATACATATACTAGTTCATAGTTAACCTTAAAATTAGAAAGCATAGAATGTAAATGGATATAATTATTTAAACAGAGAATAATCCTATGAACATTTTGCAATTTGAATCACTAAATTTGGAGTTCATATGCAAAAGATATGAAATAAACAAGTTTGGGAATTTAAAATATGAAATTAGGTCTAATTCTATGAATATTTAAAAGTCCAGGGTTCAATCTGCAAGATTAAAGTGGCCTGCTCACGAAAACCAGGGACAACGGGTTGATTCTAAACAAACCGAGGGTCTCTTTAATAAAACTACCGCGTGAAGGGGTATCGGACAATTCAAACCGTTAAATCAGAAACCAACGGTCGAGATTAGATCTGCGGCCGTGGGCGCGCGCGCACGGGCGAGCGAGCGCTGACAGGCGGGCTAGGGGCGTCAGCGACCAAGGGGGCGCACTGACCGATAGGGCCCAATGCTAGGGGACGTGTGCGCTGACAGACGGGCCCGGACGCAGGGCGCGCGTGCGCAAAGCAGTATCCCGCGATCTGGGCCGTGCGATCGAGATCGGACGGGGGAGATCAGACCGGGGGGTGAACGGCTGTGGGCGGCGCCGCTCCTCTCCGCTGCGGTGAAGTCGTCGGAGTTGGGGCAGGCGCGTGCTAGGGTGTTTCTGGGGTCACCGGGATTGGGCAGAGAGGGAGAGAACGACACAGCGAACTCAATGGCGGGGAAATGACCACGAATCTGAGGACAGAGAGGGGAGAATGGCAGGGAGAAAGCCTCAGGTGGGACGGAGGAACTCCAGTGAAGGACTCCGGCCACGGGGAGAGGGCTTGAGGCGCGCTAAGGCCTGGGATAGCTTCAGTAGAGGGAGGGGTACCTTAGCGAACAACGCCGGGGCACTGGGCCGGGCTAATTTGGCCGGTCACCGCGTGGGCGCGGCGGACCGCCACGGCCGAACTCCGGCGAAGCCGAAATTGGCCGACCACAGAGCAAAATTGGGGAAACTGAGCACGGGCACAGGTGTCTCACCTCGGGGCGGAGCTTGGGGTGGCTTGGCGCGGTCTCCGGCGAGCTAGATGGCCGAGGAGGCGGGCGCTTGGCGCGGTCTCCGGCGAGGTCTGGCAGCGTGAGCAGAGCGCGAGCGAGGGCGGGACTGCGTGAAATAAGACGAGGGAGTGAGTGCGGGCACAGGCGGGACTCAAAAGGAGCTGGGGCGTGGGCAGAGCGACGTGGCTGAGGATCCTGACGATGTGCGTGAGTGCGCGCTCACTGGTCCATAGCGGGCGCGGGGAGGGCGGAGCTGACAGGGAAGGCCCACGTCGCAGAGAGAGAGAGAGAAGGGGCACGCGGGGCAACGGCTCGGTGTCTGGCAGAACGTGCCCACGAGGCAGAGAGGGAAGAGGGGCGTGGGGGAGGGGGGAAGCAACTGGCGCCGACAAGCTGGCCCCACTAGGCAGAGAGAGGGAGGGGGGAAGCGCGCGGGGCAGAAACCACCGCTGAAAGGTGGCGCCCACCTGTCAGGCGGCGCGCGGCCTGGCTGGGCCGAGCTGGGCCGGCTGGGCTGCTTTGCCTTTTTCTTTTTCTCTAGATTTTCTAATTGCTTTTCCATTTCTTTTCTCTAGGGTTGTCAATCCAAATTCAATTCAAGTTTCAAATTCAAACTAATTCAAACATGTGCAACAATTCAAAGAATATTTAAACTCAGCATGATGCAACATGTCATGACCCATAGTGTTTTGGCAAAAATAAATAATTAACCTCCACTAACTTAAGCTAATTCTACTTAAAAGGGGTAAAAGGGAGAGATAATCTAGAGAGAGATAGAACCTAGGGTGAGAGAGAGAAGAGTAACACATGAATTTGGGTGATCATTAGAAAGAAATTTTATACCCCTAAATTCAGGGTGTCACAGACCTATCCCCCTTAAAAGAATCTCGCCCTCGAGATTCAGGGCTGGCTAGAAAAGAGCTCAGGGTACTTGGCTTTCAAATCATCTTCTCTTTCCCAGGTTGCTTCTTCTTCTGAGTGGTGACCCCATTTGACTTTGCACATCCTGATGGTACTTCTCTCGGTGACTTGATCTGCTGTCTCCAGATTTGAGTTGGCTTCTCAATATAAGTCAGATCTTCTTGAACTTCAAAACCCTCTGTTGGCAACTGCTCTTCTGGCACTCTCAAGAATTTCTTCAACTGAGACACATGGAACACATCATGCACAACGGACAGATTCTCTGGTAAGCTGAGTTGATAAGCCACTTCTCCACGTCTTGCTTGAATCTGATATGGCCCGATATATCGAGGTGCTAGCTTGCCTTTGACTCCAAACCTTTTGGTTCCTTTGATGGGTGACACCTTCAAGTAGACATAGTCTCCCACTTCAAAACTGAGTTCCCTTCTTCTGGTGTCAGCATAGCTTCGCTGTCGGGACTGCGCTGCCTTCAAATTTTTTTGGTCCATTCTGATGTTCTCTTCGGCTTCAAGCAAAATATCTGGACCGAACACCTGCCTTTCGCCGGGTTGGTCCCAATGCAATGGAGTTCTGCAATTCCTCCCATAGAGCGCTTCGAATGGTGACATCTTCAGACTGGCTTGATAGCTGTTGTTGTAAGAGAACTCCACATATGGTAATCTCTTGTCCCAACCTATCTTGTCTTGCAAAGCACAAGCCCTCAACATATCCTCCAGAATCCAATTGGTTCTCTCTGTTTGACCATCTGTCTGCAGGTGGTAAGCTGAGCTGAACTTCAAGTGTGTACCCAAAGCTTCATGTAACTGCTGCAAAAAATGAGAGGTGAACTGAGTGCCTCTATATGATACTATCTTCTTCGGAACGCCATGCAAGCACACAATCTGAGAAATGTATAGTTCAGCCAACACTGCACTGTTGTAAGTGGTCTTGACTGGTATGAAATGGGCCGCCTTTGTCAAACGGTCCACTACTACCCAGATGGAGTCATAACCAGTACGAGTGCGAGGCTAACTGACTATGAAGTCCATTCCGATCTCATCCCATTTCCACTGAGGAATCTGCAACGGTTGCAACAAACCTGCAGGTCTCTGATGTTCTGCTTTAATCCTCTAACAACTGTCACATACATCCACATACTCTGCTATCTCCCTTTTCATTCCATACCACCAGAATCTTTTCTTTAGGTCTTCGTACATCTTCTCACTACCAGGGTGTATAGAGTATGCTATCTCATGAGCTTCCTTAAGAATCAGTTCCCGGATTGATTTGTTGTCGAGAACACACTGTCTATCCTTGACCATACCACTCCTGCATCCTCATAAAAATCCTTGCCTTACTCATCTATGATCAGCTGCCGGATCTCGTTGATTTTCTCATCATCCTTCTGACCTTTCCTGATGTCTTGCTCTAGAGTGGGTTCCAACTCGATTGTCACTCCTTGGGTGTTGTTCAGAAATCCGAGACTCAACCTGTCGAAATCCTTCGCTAGCTCATATGGCATCGGGTGAGCGGCCAACATGTTGACTTGACTCTTCCTGCTAAGAGCATCTGCAACCACATTTGTTTTGCCTGGGTGATAATGAATCTCCAGCTCATAATCTTTGATCAATTCTAGCCATCTTCGTTGTCTCATGTTTAACTCTGATTGATTGAATATGTACTTGAGGCTCTTGTGATCCGTGTAGATATCACACTTCTGCCCATAAAGATAATGCCTCCAGGTCTTCAATGCATGAACCACGGCTGCTAATTCTAGAAGATGAGTAGGATAATTCTTCTCATGAATCTTCAACTGTCGGGACGAGTATGCCACTACTCTCCCTTCCTACATTAACACACATCTCAGTCCGATGTATGAAGCATCGCAATATACTGAGAATGGTTTGTGAACATCTGGTAGAATCAGTACTGGTGCCGTTGTCAACTTCTCCTTCAATGTTTCAAAGGACTTCTGACATGCTGGGGTCCACTTGAACTCAACCTTCTTTGCCAACAAGGCTGTCATTGGCTTGGCAATCTTGGAGAAACCTTCAATGAAACGCCGATAATAACTGGCCATTCCGATGAAACTCTTGATTCCTCGGACATCTTTTGGTGCTTTCCAGTCCAAGATAGTTGTTATCTTCTTCGGATCTACAGCCAATCCCTCTTGGTTTATAATGCGACCCAAGAACAAGACTTCACGGATCCAGAACTCGCACTTGCTAAGCTTGGCATACAACTGACAATCTCGTAGCCTCTGAAGTACTTTCCTCAAATGCTCCTCATGCTCTTGCTCATTCTGGGAATATATAAGAATGTCATCAATGAACACCACTACAAACTTGTCAAGGTAGTCCATGAACACACTGTTCATCAAGTACATGAAGTAAGCTGACGCATTCATCAAACCGAATGACATGACCGTGAACTCATACAGTCCATACTTGGTGATGAATGATGTCTTTGGTATATCTGAGGGTCAGATTCTAAGCTGATGGTAGCCTGACCTCAGATCTATCTTCGAGAACACACTGGCTCCTCTCAATTGGTCGAATAAATCTTCAATTCTGGGCAGGGGGTACTTGTTCTTGATAGTAACCTCATTCAAGGCTCGGTAATTGATGCACATCCTCTTCGTGCCATCCTTCGTTTCCATAAATAGCACTGGGGCTGCCCAAGGCGAGGTACTCGGTCTGATGTAGCCCTTCTCCGACAACTCATCAATCTGCTTCTTGAGTTCCACCAACTCTAGTCCGGACACTCGATAGGCTCTCTTGGAAATAGGGGCGGTGCCTGGTATAAGCTCTATGGAAAATTCAACCTTCCTTTCAGGTGCCATACCCGGTAACTCATCGGGAAACACATCTGGGAATTCTGATACTACATTGATAGCCTGTGATGGTTTAATCTCCTCAATATGGGCGGTGACTTGGTGACAACTCCCTTTTCTTGGTCCAGACAAGACCAACTCCACTAACACTTCTTCTCCTGATAAGGACACTAACTTCACCGTTCTCTTATCACAGCTAAGACTGGCTTGATACTTGGTCAGCCAATTCATCCCTAGGATGACATCTATAGTTGTATCCTGGTTACCCATGACTATTAATTAGCGGGGAACAGTATCCCCCTTATTTGAACTCTTACACTAGGGCAAAATCTATCCGTTTGGGTCCTTCCACCAACTAAACTAACCCTCTTAGGTGGATACATAAGTGCTACTGGTATAATATGTGATTCTACCCATGATGCAGTCACAAAATAATGCATTGCTCCAGTATCAGATAACACATTTGCAGAATGGTACTCGACTGAAAACGAACCTAGTGCCACTCCTAGAGTATCCTGGACCATGTCGGCTTCCAAGTGGTTCACCTTTCCATACTGGGCACGAGGCTGCACACGGTTGTTGCCTCCTTGCTGCATTGCATTCTGCCTGACTGGGGCATTGGGAGCTGGCTGCTACTGAGCTGCTTTCTTTGGACAATGATTCACCAAATGGCCCTGTTCCCCATAGTGGAAACACACACGACTTCCTCTTTGCGCTGGCGCTGCTTGGTTGTCCTAGTTGGTTGCTGGGGCAGGAAGACGGGCTGCCTGGTTGCGTTGACGCTGGTATTGATTTCCTCCCTGCTGGTTATTCTGACGGTACTGCTGCTGCTGCTGAGAAAACTGCCTCTGGTACTGCTGCTGCTGGTTCTGACATTGATGCTGGTGCTGGTGACCTTGCTTGAATGGCTGAGGTGGGTTGCCTGAGTAGCGAGGACGGCTGCTACTCTCGACCTAAGATCCACCAATCTTGCGTTTCCTGTCCTCCATCTCCCGACGCTTCCTTTCAGTCATGATTGCTCTGTCGATCAGATGCTGGAAGGTAGGGAAGGTGTGGTTCATCAGCTGTTAGTGGAGGGGGTCATCCAATCCTCTCAGGAAGCGGTACTGCCTCTTGGCATCCGTGTTGACATCTTCTGGGGCATAACGTGATAGCTACAGAAACTTATCCGTGTACTCAATGACGGACAGGGGACCTTGCTTCAAGGCGAGAAACTCCTCCTTCCTTACTATCATCAGTCCCTCGGGCACATGGTAGCGACAAAAGTTGTCCCTGAATTCTTCCCAAAGTGATGGCTTCAGGGTTGGCATGGGTGGCGAGGTAAGACTCCCACCAAGACTGGGCTGCTCCCATCAGCTGTCGAGGACCATACAACACCTTCTCATGATCGTTGCACTGGGCAGTGTGCAACTCACGTTCCACGGTACGCAGCCAATCTTCAGCGTCCATGGGATCAGTAGAATGGGCAAAGATTGGGGGATGGCCCCTCATGAACTCTGTCCGCTTGTCTCTGGGCACTTGTGGCATCTGGACTTGCACCTAAGGCTGAGGCGGTGGTGGCTGCTGCTGCACTTGCTGCATCGCTGCTAGGGTCTGACCAATTGCCTGAACTGCTTGAGTCTGCATCAGGAACATTTGCTCAATGGTCATCGGTGGTGGCGGTGGCAAATGCTGCTGCGGGGCTGCCTCCTCTTGGGGTGCCTGCTGTTCTGGCTGAGCACGCCTCGCACCTCTGCACCTGTTCTCAGACATATGTAGAAATTGCACACATATATGAAATCTGACTCTGCAGTCTTTCAGAATAAGAAAAGATGTATAGAAAATCTTCATAGCACTGAACAAATGACCATCTTCACTGACAGCTTCTCAGATAAAGAGGAAAGTGGAAATAAATGGATTACCCAACTAAATAACTGACATTATTAATAACTACACCAAGTTGCAGGGGATACCCACACCTTGGTGACAATCATTACAAAGATCCAACTTCAGTACATGTCCATCATAACAAGCATCTAACATATGATAAGAAAACTAACTCTAACTAAAAGTGACTAGACTAAGACACTGAACTAAGCATTATTACAGACTCTGACTGTCGATCTAGGGATCCAAATCTATCCGGGTCCTGCAGTCTGGGGTACCATAGTCGAAGCGACCATGGGGCGGTGAACGGTAAGGGTGCTGAATCCCGACAGGGGCGGGAGAACCACCATCTAGATAGTGGCGTGCTACGCACTCAGCACACAATTCCTCAACCTCTGCCCGAACCTTGCCCAACTCGTCAAGGGCGTGGTCCAACTCTGTGTTGAGCACAACAGCCATGTTGACCATGTTGTTCAGCCTGGGATTGCCCTCACCCACTGGTGAGACAATCACACCTCCAGCACTGCCGGTCGAACGACGAGGGTAGTACTTCAGGTCGAGGCCATCAGCTACCCCGCTGAACAACGAGCAATACTAAGAAAGTGCCTGTCGTGCTGCATCTTGCATGGCTGCCTCGGCAGTATCCCTCTCAGTAATAGAATAGTGTTTCGAGAAGGCCTCTGCACCCTAGAGATCATCGTCCGAACGGCGCACCAAGCAAGTAGCCTGCCACTGGTCCTGGTATAACTCGCGACGATGCTGTTAGACTACACAACAGTACTCGATGGACCAAGTGTGTCGGTCGAAGGCTCGACGTAGCAATGTGTCGAGAGCGTCATGGAAGTGACACCCGAGAGCGGCGTCACGAGTGATGGGTCTAGCGATACATCCCTCTGGCTCCGGCTCCTCCGAGAGCTCCGTGCCGTGGCTCGAACTGCCACCGGCATCGTCATCGTCTCCATCTCCGTCAGGGTCTCCTCCAGTAGCCGGGATGCCCTATGGTGGTGCAGGGGGCATCTCTAGCTGAGGTGCAGGGGAAGGCGGCCTCTTAGACTCCACCTCCTGCTGAGGCGAGGGGTAGGAGTCCTGCTGCTCCTGCTCCTGTCGTCGGAGCTCCTGCTCCTCGTGCAGGCGACGATACAGTCTCTCCAGGTGATTGGACTGAACTGGCACTGTGCGACGCAGTGGACGCTCCGCTAGGCGAGAAGGCAAAAAGGGGATCATGGACTTACGTGCAGTGCACCTGATATGGGCCATCTACAAAAGACATCGTAAGCACAAGAGTAAGAGTAGAACTATGAGACCAGAAAGTAAACAGAAAGAAAAGTGAGACAAAACTTTTTGAGATAAGTAGATAACATAGAGTTGGTCAAGATGACCAACTTTTGAAAGGATACTATGGTCAAGGTAAGAATAGGGGTCTATAGTCCTTAAGTCGACCATTCTAGTCTAGGTTAGTGGTCCTACAGTCAGCAAGACTTTGATACCACTTATGTCACACCCTGTTTTAGAAGGTAAACCGAATGCGAACCATGTATGTGCCAGGATCAGAAACTCCGTACACAACGATTACATAATTGGACATCATCACACAATGCTTGAAATAAATAGTGGAAAGGTACTTAATTACATCAAGATGTCCAAGACATCAACATAGTCTATTACATAACCATTGTCTTTAGCATAAATATCAAAGTGCGGAGAAACGAAACGTAGATGATAAGCCTACACAGGCACATGACTGGGGGTTTGCCACTAAGAAGAAACTAGAACTCGTCGTAATCCTAGAACTCCTCGAAGTCCTCCATGTTGCCAGCATCACCTCCTGAGCACTGAGTACAATGGGGACAACCTGGGGTGGGGTGGTTTGTAAAGCAAGGGTGAGTACACATAAACGTACTCAGCAAATGTCTCGTTTGGCTAAAGTGGACTAGCTGTATGTGGGGTTGAGGTTAAGTAGTTGCTTTTAGTGGTCAAGTATTTATTATTGTTAGTAGAGCCAAGTTTTAGTAATAACTCAGTTATTACCCAAAAGTACTCCCTCAAAAGAAGAAATATCAGAGATCAGATTATAACATCATTGTTAACCATCATCATAAAAGTATCCAAAGTTCTTCTAATCAAAGAGGATCCCAAGGCTGATCTTAACCCTGAGCTCGACTGATATACCAGTTTCTAACACTCTGCAGAGGTTGCACACTTTACCCACGAGTCGTGATCCCTTTCCAGCCTGGGATGTACAGACCCGATCTTCACTACCAAGGTGAATGGCCAGGGATACAGTACGTAGCCTTTACAAAGACTCCCCTGGTGCATAGCTGCTCGTTAGGTTTCGCCAGTCGTACAAACGCAGTCCACCTCCCCAAGGTGGGTGACTAACAAAACCAAATCGAATGAACCTCAGCACCCCCCCTTGGCAGAGCGAGCACTGCGCCCCGTCCCCCATTGATGGCCCTCAGGCAAAGCCAACTACACCCCAGGTTCATCTAATTAATCATCTAAGGGCGTCCCATTCCACCCTCATGGCTGCACTTTTATCCCGGGTGGTCACTCCACGAACAGGTCCTTTGTAACACCCCTGGTGTTACTGTCACTAAAACTTGAGCATAACATCATAAGCATTGGCATTGCATATGTTTGACACACCTAGAGTGCATTCACTAGGCAAAAATTTCAAACAAGTTGTATTGTTATGACATTTTGCAAATAGAACCCTGGTGTAGGGTACTTAACCCTGAACAGGGGTCAGAAGGGTAAAACCAAATCAAAATAGAGAAAACCCTAAAGCTTAAGTAAAATAATCATAAAATATTACTAAGGATGGATCTAAGTGACATTCACACCCTTGAAATACCAAAAACCCTAAAAAGGACCCTAGAAAACCCTAAATCCAAACCCTAGGGGGTTAAGTGCAAAATTAGTCCACTTTTGGACTAAAGTGCAAAAACCATGTCAATAAGGTATCTTAAGTCATATGGTTCACCAATGTGAGAATTTACAATCTAAGCCTTGAATTGTTGGACTTATTTGCAAAAAGACCCCATAGGTGTTCTAGTGCTAAGTCTGGAAATCGGTATTTTGGCTTAACTTTGGAGCTTTATAACTTTCAAATTAGTGAGAATTCACCTAAGGGCACCACATCAACTTTGTAGCTCTATGAAATGGGAACAATTTTGCTTAAGAGTGTAAGCAAGGTTGTTATGGAGAAAGTGGAGATAAATACACCCAAAGTTAGGCTTTCAGGCTGTTTGAAGTCTGAATTTGGACTGCCAGTGGGTTTGAGCAGACTTTGAGCTCAATTCTAAGCATGATCTAGTAAGAATTTGTTTTGGAATACTATAACTAAGATGAAGCTGGTATGTTGGACTACAACTTTGCTAAAGAGTGTCGATCATGTTGCTATATAAAATCAAGAGAAAATCTGCCCTAAATCCTGGCTATCAGATGCACTGAATGAGGGTTGC
The DNA here is from genome assembly GCF_902167145.1 of Zea mays. NCBI lineage: Eukaryota > Viridiplantae > Streptophyta > Magnoliopsida > Poales > Poaceae > Zea > Zea mays. The sequence continues at coordinate 130,500,007 of NC_050100.1, read as the reverse complement.
CATGGTACAGTGATCTGAATAAGATCAGATCGACTGCCAGCCGTTCACTGTCGCCGGTGACTCACCGCCGCGATGAGCGCTGATTGTCGCAATTCGTGCACTGTGGTCAGAAGATAAGCACGGGTAGGTAAAAATCTTGGCATCTGGATCAGTTTGAGTCCGGTCGCGGCTACGCTCGCCGTACCTCCCCAGCTCATCGGTCGATCGGATAACCTTCACCGTCGTCGATCTGTCACCATTGCGTGCCACATGCTTAAGCGCTTGTCCTCATCGTGGTGAACCTTGGGGTGCATGTCCAGTGATCACCGGAGTGACTGCCATGGTGAAAGCCACCTGTTCCAAGCACAGAGCTTCTTTTCCCCTCCGGCCACCGCGCGTCTCGCCCAAATTCATCAGTCGCCGCTTAACAATCCTATAAATTGATGGTCGGGTCTGTTGCGCCATGCAATCATGAATCCAACGCACCAGCTATTGCTTCAAATCGCTCACCAGAGACCACGAATTCCTTACTTCCCCCAATCATGTTCTACCACCGCAAGAACACCCTCACCGCGACCAGCTTATCCCAGGTCAGTTCAAGCTTCTCAGTCATTTGTTCTAGCATCCCTAAGCTCTCCTCAAACTCCTCGACCACTCGGATTGAACTAAACAGCCATAGATCACTGGGAACACACGGTTCCATTGATTGTCTCCGCTATCACCGTGGACAGAGTGGGGTAGATCGTCGTTCATGAAATTTGTTGAGGGGAAACAATGATTAGCACTTGAATTTGATTTCTACCAAAGTAGAGCCCTGGTCATTGCGCAAATCAACCTGTGCAAGCTCATCGGAGCTCTGCACGACGTCGCGCGCCGTCGAGGACTTCAGGTTGTGAATGGAGAGAAGTGTAAGGGTTTATTTGTAAGTGTCAGTGACTGTCGGGAATAGTGCCTTGGACTCTTTCGGGGTATTAAAAAATATAGGGGCCTCCATGCAAAGTCTGCAGGGGCACGGGTTCGGGCTAGTTTTCGCACATTGTTGGGCCGCCTGGGCTGGATTCGGCCCAGGACTGTTCATCTTTTTCTTTTTGTTTTTCTGCCAGAGCTAAATCAATTCTAGAAAATTTTAGAAAATCCCAACAATATAAGACCAATTTTTCTAGGTTCCTTATTTTCCATAGTATTTAATAAATATAGTTTTATGATTTTTAGGTCAAATAGGGAATTTTGGAGCATTTAAAATAGCCTAAAACCTTGGTTATGGATTTTTAGAAAATAGATAATAATTCCAAAAATTCCCAAACTTTTTGTTTGAACTCTAAACATTATTTATAAGACTTGGGTAGAATTTGGTTTGAATTGGACCTTGTTTGATAATTAGAACCCATACCCTACCCTGCCCTTTGAATTCCTTCACCGACTCCAGAAACCCTAAGTTCTCGGAGTTCTGTGAAGGAAATTGTTTTTACTTTGACATCTGCGGATCCATGCCTGATTCACCTGTAAACCAAGGCAAGCCCCGGTGCATGCAACCACTTCCTTGTGTTTTTAAATAATTTTTGCACACTTTAGGTCTAGTGAAATGTGCATTAGGTTTATAGGAGTTGCTTGGAAACCCTTTGATGCATTGCCTTCCTTGATATCCATACCTTTATAGATACTTCTGGTGAAATATCAAAATATGATTTACAAAAATGCTTAGCCATGCTTAGATCTTATGGTTAGAGGTTGTCTTTTGCAATACTGCCTAGCTCACGGGTTATCCTGAGGAAGGATGGCTTCTACCTGCAAGAATATATTTTCATTTGGAGCATGGTGGGATCTTACTGCAAAGTTCCCTGTGATGCTCTTTTCATCCTAAGGAACACAAACAATCCTAAGGATGGAAGTACTTAAATCGGAACTTGGGCTAGGAACAGGTGATGTTCTACCCAGGTTGATTAAGGATTGGATGCGTATGTAGGCCTGCTAGATCAAGGACTATCTTAACTGGCCACATGCCCTGGAAATGGGACAGGGTAAGCTTTGCCTCGGGCAGACTAATACCAGAATAAGATAACATGCAATGGGCGTGGAGAGATGGCGAGAGTAGTGTGTACCCTCCATGGCAAGAGGCTGGACGGTGGTGTATCTGTGCTCTCGGTTGGCGTGAACCTGATCTGGTCTTAAGAACCCCGGTGGCGAGTTGACATATGCAAGGGTTAAGTGCTACATATGTCATGTGGTTAGAGATCCTCAGCTGAGTAAATCGATTCGGATCGCCGTTATATCCCCGGAGAGTGGAGACTTGATCACTGACCTGCAACCTAACTCAGGATGTGAACCTCATGAATAAAAATGATGTTGTATTGATGAGATGGTGAAAGTAGACCATATGCAAACAGAGTCTATTAATACTTAATCTGGCGTTAAAATATTGAAAGTAAGGACTCACTTTAGTAAGCTTTTTCTGCAAAAGTATCTAAGTTGATTCTTGCTAAAGCCTCTCCTTGATTCCTAAATCCAGCATATCCTTGAGAGTCTTTTTACTTTGTCGGGTAAGTCTTGCGAAAGTACACTTCGTACTCAGGGCTTTGTCCCATGTTGTTTTTAGGTGAGGAAGCAACCAACTTTTGTTGCTTCTGTTCTAAGGTGGTATCAAAAGAAGAAAACCAGGAGTAAAGCTGCGCGAGGAATGGATCCCCCATAGAACTTTTGTTTAAAACTTATCGGGAGGGATTTTTGCCTCCCTTGGTGTGTAATAATAATACTCTGCACTCATAAGTTATATTCTGGTCTGTAAATATTCAACTCTATCTTACTTTTAAATAAAGGTAAGTTAATGTAATTGCTTCCACATTCTCGTAACTCCGATGCTTGTAATGTCTGCGTGACAGGTGAAACGCTCTTGGGAAAGGTAAGAAAAGCAGATACCGAACTTCTCAAGTGATTCAGGGGCACCTACAGGGTTGTCTGAGGTCCGTTGGACAAGGACAACTGTAGGTGGGCCTAATAACTTGGGAGGTTCCGTCACAGCTGGTATCGGAGCGAAGCCCATCTCTGCAGATATTATGAGGCATCTTCAAAAAGAATTTTCTAAAGACTTATCTAGAAAATTTCTTCCCTTCTTACCTAAAGTATTTCTGAAGAGTTTATTTTAAAGACCAGATAGTAAGAGTGCAACATATAGAAGGTGTGAATCAACTAAGGTTGATTCTGTAATTACACATGCATCATGCTAAGAACTATGCAAATAAAATTTTCCCCCTTAGAAATGTTGTCGCACACCAGAAAGACCGCGCGCAAAACTACTGGACCCATTGGCGTACCCGCCATCAACTTGCTCCAAGACATGAAGAAATTTATGCCTGATCATCTTCTTTATTTTGATGCCTTTGAATTCCCCATACCTATCTAAGGCATACCAACTTAACCTTGTGATTGTTTTTCCTACGTATCTAATCAGATACTAATCCTTGACCTTGTGATCTCTATGATGGGCATAGAAATATGCTTGGGGCTGAATTAACAGTCTCCCATTGTACTTCTTTCATCAAGTTAGGTTATGGCCATGCCTTGTTCATTTCATCGGGCCATGATCTATTTGGCTCTCTACTTGTAACCATCTTTACTGATGGAGTATCTCTTTGTATATTGTCACCCTTGCCCAATCCATTAGTGTCACGCGAGATTTCTTATTGGTTACGTCTGGCAATGGTGTTATGACTAAAACCGATGGCACCGCGGTGAAACCGAGGGCCTCCTATGGATGCACACACATGGTTGCGCTACTTGGCACCCGCTGGTATCATCGTTAATAGTCATAACCCATTATTAGACTATATCGATATGTTATCTTTGCGCAAATTGTTCTTACCACGTGAGATTCATTATTGGTGCCAGTTTTGTAATGGTGTCATGGTTAAGAACTTATGGTACCGCCGCGAAACTGAGAGCCTCATGTGAATGTGCACACAGGATTTTGCTTCCTGGCGCATGCCGGTATCAAGGTCTCTAGTCATGATCCATTATGGAATTACACTGATGTGTTATCTTCCATTGACCTTTCCTTGAAACAATTTCTATGTTGTTTGTAAAGTGATCAAGCAACATCTATCATCTCCGTTGGATCAAAAGGGCATACCACTTTCATGTGTGGTCTTATTTCTTTTGATCTTGGTAGTGACTACTCATACAAGTTCCCTTTACATCCTTTGTGTAAAGGTGAAGCCTTGGAGCTTTTTAGTGTTGGAAAACAACTGATTAGCTCTCAAAATAGAGATCTGCTTCCCCTGCTGCTGAAATGCAGGAGTTTGTACATTCGCTCTCTTATTTAACCCATACCAAGTGAATAATTCATCTCGCATGAGGAAACAGATGAACAACTTGACCAAATAGATTTTTACCCACATACATAATCTCTTATTTTCAAAGAGTGAACTCTCAACCCTTGGCTTACCAATGGTACTGAGAGGATTTGCTTAATGTCAAAAGTAGTTCAACAAGTTGGTTTTGACTAACTTGTAACTGCCCAATGAACGAAGGCTGAGTTTAGAGATCGTTTTATCGAGTTGTCTAAACTCACTTTGGTTCAACCTACCCTAAAGAAAGTACTTACCAAAATCAATTTAAGTCGACCAGTAACCACCTAATTATCGCTCTAGTCGCGCCTCGACCGCCTCACGCGTACTTTTCCTGCGTGTGTGATCATGCCGATCCATGACTAGTGCTGGATAAAATGGACTGGATGCAAAGTCCGCATCTATAGATCCCTCCGCTGGTGATTTTCTTGAATCTATATCACCTTTCGTGGACTTGGATTCCCTAGCTAACACAAGTTGACCGTGATGTTATTCGACATTAACACCCGTCTCGTGTGCTATGAACTTACTGTAACCACTTGTTGGTAAACCTCTTTCTGAGTGTTTTACCCAAGATGGTGCATCTGATTCTGTTTGGGTAAAATTGCGTAATTGCCGCTCGCCCAACAGACTCAGATAGTACAGTGCCGTGAGAAGAAGCAAATTGCACACATGGAACCTTATGTGTTCTTCTGGCTGACATCGTCTCTATTGGTGGGCAAAGATAAAGATTGAAATTGCACGCTATGTGGCGAGATGTGACACTTGTAGACGTGTCAAGGCCATACACATGAAAGCTGCTGGGCCATTGCAATCGTTACCTATTCCAACATGGAAATGGGAGGGTATTAGTATGGACTTTATTGTGGGATTACCCAGGACCGCCAAAGGGTATGATTCTATCTGGGTTATCGTAGATCGACTTACGAAGATTGCCCACTTCCTTCCAGTCAGGGTAAAGTATACAGTGGCCCCGTATGCAGAATTATACATTGGCCGTATTCTCAGTTTGCATGGTGTTCCAAAGACTATAGTGTCGGATCATGGACCGCAATTCGTGTCCAAATTTTGGGAAGAACTTCACAAGGCTTCGGATACTAAGTTGCTCCATAGTTTGGCCTATCATCCTCAAACCAGTGGACAGACTGAGAGGGTAAATCAAATACTTGAAGATATGTTACAGGCTTGTGCTTTGGAATTTCCCTAAAAATGGGATGATTGTTTACCATTAGCGGAGTTCTCATACAATAATAGCTATCAAGAAAGCATCAAAATGGCACCTTTTGAAGCCTTGTATGGACGACGATGTCGTACTCTGTTAAATTGGTCTGAACCAGGTGAAAGGTACTTTTTCAGGCTTGATATGGTAAAAGAAACCGAAGAAAAAGTTAAGCGAATAATTCATAATTTGAAGAAAGCTCAAGCTCGTCAGAAGAGTTACGCAGACACACACTGGATACCCTTGTACTTTCTAGTTGGAGACTATGTCTACCTGAAAGTTTCACCAATGAAGGGTATACCACGTTTTGGGGTAAAAGGGAAGCTTGCACCCCAGTACATTGGTCCATTCCCTATACTTGAACAGTGTGGACCAGTGGCATACCGACTTCAACTACCTGAAACCTTGTCTGTTGTACATAATGTGTTCCACGTGTCTCAGTTGAAGAAGTGTCTTCGGGTTCCAGACCAAACCATTGAAGTAACAGATGTTGTCCTAGAACTAGACTTGACATATTCTGAGCACCCTATTCGAGTCTTGGATCAAAAGGACAGAATTACCCGAAGAAAAACTCTCAAGTTTTATAAGATACAGTGAAACAAACATTCCGAAGATGAGGTTACATGGGAACATCAAGACTTTTTAGACAAGAATTTCCCAGGCTTTTGGCCTCATGTAATTTGTAAAGTGTGTATAGTTGTTGTAATAAAGGAGTAAATCCCCAAACCACCCCTGCTTTGTACCAGAAATAAGGAAATAAAAGTATGACGTGTTTCCTTTTCCATTACCTACCCTAGAACTTTTAATCTCGGGACGAGATTCTTTTATGGGGGGAAGGATGTAACACCCCTGGTGTTACTGTCACTAAAACTTGAGCATAACATCATAAGCATTGGCATTGCATATGTTTGACACACCTAGAGTGCATTCACTAGGCAAAAATTTCAAACAAGTTATATTGTTATGACATTTTGCAAATAGAACCCTGGTGTAGGGTACTTAACCCTGAACAGGGGTCAGAAGGGTAAAACCAAATCCAAATAGAGAAAACCCTAAAGCTTAAGTAAAATAATCATAAAATATTACTAAGGATGGATCTAAGTGGCATTCACACCCTTGAAATACCAAAAACTCTAAAAAGGACCCTGGAAAACCCTAAATCCAAACCCTAGGGGGTTAAGTGCAAAATTAGTCCACTTTTGGACTAAAGTGCAAAAACCATGTCAAAAAGGTATCTTAAGTCATATGGTTCACCAATGTGAGAATTTACAAGCTAAGCCTTGAATTGTTGGACTTATTTGCAAAAAGACCCCATATGTGTTCTAGTGCTAAGTCTGGAAATCAGTATTTTGGCTCAACTTTGGAGCTTTATAACTTTCAAATTAGTGAGAATTCACCTAAGGGCACCACATCAACTTTGTAGCTCTATGAAAGGGGAACAATTTTGCTGAAGAGTGTAAGCAAGGTTGTTATGGAGAAAGTAGAGATAAATACACCCAAAGTTAGGCTTTTAGGCTGTTTGAAGTCTGAATTTGGACTGCTAGTGGGTTTGAGCAGACTTTGAGCTCAATTCTAAGCATGATCTAGTAAGAATTTGTTTTGGAATACTATAACAAAGATGAAGCTGGTATGTTGGACTACAACTTTGCTAAAGAGTGTCGATCATGTTGCTATATAAAATCAAGAGAAAATCTGCCCTAAATCCTGGTTGTCAGATGCACTGAATGAGGGATGCCATGGTACAGTGATCTGAATAAGATCAGATCGACTGCCAGCCGTTCACCGTCGCCGGTGACTCGCAGTCGCGATGAGCGCTGATCGTCGCGATTCGTGCACCGTGGTCAGAAGATAAGCATGGGCAGGTAAAAATCTTGGCATCTGGATCAGTTTGAGTCTGGTCGCGGCTACGCTCGCCGTACCTGCCCAGCTCATCGGTCGATCGGATAACCTTCACCGCCGTCGATCTGTCACCGTTGCGTGCCACGTTCTTAAGTGCTAGTCCTAATCGTGGTGAACCTTGGGGTGCATGTCCGGTGATCACCGGAGTGACTGCCACGGTGAAAGCCACCTGTTCCAAGCACAGAGCTCCTTTTCCCCTCCGGCCGCCACGCGTCTCGCCCAAATTCATCAGCCGCCGCTTAACAATCCTATAAATTGATGGTCGGGTCTGTTGCGCCATGTAATCACGAATCCAACGCACCAGCTATTGCTTCAAATCGCTCACCGGAGACCACGAATTCCTTACTACCCCCAATCCTGTTCTACCACCACAAGAACACCCTCACCGCGGCCAGCTTATCCCAGGTTAGTTCAAGCTTCTCAGTCGCTTGTTCTAGCATCCCTAAGCTCTCCTCAAACTTCTCGACCCCTCGGATTGAACTAAACCGCCATAGATCACTGGGAACACGCGGTTCCATTGATTGTCTCCGCTATCACCGTGGACAGAGCAGGGTAGATCGTCGTTCGTGAAATTTGTTGAGGGGAAACGATGATTAACACTTGAATTTGATTTCTGCCAAAGTAGAGCCCTGGTCATTGCGTGAATCAACCAGTGCAAGCTCATCGCAGCTCTGCATGGCGAATCACCGAGGACTTCAGGTTGTGAATGGAGAGAAGTGTAAGGGTTTATTTGTAAGTGTCAGTGACTGCTGGGAATAGTGCCTTGGACTCTTTCGGGGTATTCAAAAAGACGGGGGCCTCCGTGCAAAGTCTGTAGGGGCGCGGGCGCGGGCACGTTTCTGTCCATTGTTGGGCCGGTTGGGCTGGATTCGGCCCAGGACTGTTCATCTTTTTCTTTTTCTTTTTCCGCCAGAGCTAAATTAATTCTAGAAAATTGTAGAAAAATCCCAACAATATAAGACCAATTTTGCTAGGTTCCTTATTTTCCATAGTATTTAATAAAAATAGTTTTATGATTTTTAGTTCAAATAGGGAATTTTGGAGCATTTAAAATAGCCTAAAACCTTGGTTCTGGATTTTTAGAAAATAGATAATAATTCCAAAAAATCCCAAACTTTTTATTTGAACTAAACATTATTTAGAAGCCTTGGGTAGAATTTGGTTTGAATTGGACCTTGTTTGATAATTAGAACCCAAAACCCTACCCTGCCCTTTGAATTCCTTCACCGACTCTAGAAACCCTAAGTTTTCGGAGTTCCGTGAAGGAAAATTATATTCAAAACTTTAGATAATAAATTATTATTATCTTTGCATCCTCATGAGCATTCATTCTTATATATATATATATATATGGTTATATTTAGAAAACGAGGAAGAAGTTGAAGTAGAAGAAGAGAAGACTTCGCCACCACCACCTGCGGAACATCAGGCAGGAAATTGTTTTTACTTTGACATCTGCGGATCCGTGCCTGATTCACCTGTAAACCAAGGCAAGCCCCGGTGCATGCAACCCCTTCCTTGTGTTTTTAAATAATTTTTGCACACTTTAAGTCTAGTGAAATGTGCATTAGGTTTATAGGAGTTGCTTGCAAACCCTTTGATGCATTGCCTTTCTTGATATCCATACCTTTATAGATACTTCTGGTGAAGTATCAAAATATGATTTACAAAAATGCTTAGCCCTGCTTAGATCTTGTGGTTAGAGGTTGTCTTTTGCAATACTGCCTAGCTCAGGGGTTATCCTGAGGAAGGATGGCTTCTACCTGCAAGAATATGTTTTCATTGGGAGCATGGTGGGATCTTACTGCAAAGTTCCCTGTGATGCTCTTTCCATCCTAAGGAACACAAACAATCCTAAGGATGGAAGTACTTAAATCAAGACTTGGGCTAGGAACAGGTGATGTTCTACCCAGGTTGATTAAGGATTGGATGCGTATGTAGGCCTGCTAGATCAAGGACTATCTTAACTGGCCACATGCCCTGGAAATGGGACAGGGTAAGCTTTGCCTTGGGCAGACTAATACCAGAATAAGATACCACGCAATGGGCGTGGAGAGATGGCGAGAGTAGCGTGTACCCTCCGTGGTAAGAGGCTGGACGGTGGTGTATCTGTGCTCTCGGTTGGCGTGAACCTGATCTGGTCTTAAGAACCCCAGTGGCGAGTTGACATATGCAAGGGTTAAGTGCTACATATGTCGTGTGGTTAGATATCCTCAGCTGAGTAAATCGATTCGGATCGCCGTTATATCCCCGGAGAGTGGAGACTTGATCACTGACCTGCAACCTAAGTCAGGATGTGAACCTCATGAATAAAAATGATGTTGTATTGATGAGATGGTGAAAGTAGACCATATGCAAACAGAGTCTATTAATACTTAATCTGGCGTTAAAATATTGAAAGTAAGGACTCACTTTAGTAAGCTTTTTCTGCAAAAGTATCTAAGTTGATTCTTGCTAAAGCCTCTCCTTGATTCCTAAATCCAGCATATCCTTGAGAGTCTTTTTACGTTGTCGGGTAAGTCTTGCGAAAGTACACTTCGTACTTAGGGCTTTGTCCCATGTTGTTTTTAGGTGAGGAAGCAACCAACTTTTGTTGCTTCTATTCTAAGGTGGTATCAAAAGAAGAAAACCAGGAGTAAAGCTGTGCGAGGAATGGATCCTCCATAGAACTTTTGTTTAAAACTTATCGGGAGGGATTTTTGCCTCCCTTGGTGTGTCATAATAATACTCTGCACTCATAGGTTATATTCTGGTCTGTAAATATTCAACTCTATCTTACTTTTAAATAAAGGTAAGTTAATGTAATTGCTTCCGCATTCTCGTAACTCTGATGCTTGTAATGTCTGCGTGATGGGTGAAACGCTCTTGGGAAAGGTAAGAAAAGTAGATACCGAACTTGTCATGTGATTCAGGGGCACCTACAGGGTTGTCTGAGGTCCGTTGGACAAGGACAACTGTAGGTGGGCCTAATGACTTGGAAGGTTCTGTCACATCCTTACGGAGAGGTAATCAGGAAAAAGGCCTGAGCCCCCTAAAATATCACAAGATCATCAAAATAATCAAGATAACAGTATCGTCTCATAAATGTTCACATCATGTTCATTGATTAAAGTAAAGCGAAAGCAAGATGCTAACAACGATAACCCAAAAAGGTAAACAAGGATGAGTAAATACAAAGCTAGTCAATCCTTAGGCTTAAGTAATGTAATGCGGGACAGTGAATCATAAAGTATGTAGGGCATAATAGGTCAGAGGACACTTGCCTTCACCAGGTTGTTGCTCAGGTAGGTCTCCAACAACACACTCAGGAACCTCAGACTGCTCGTTGTCTAAATAAAGCGAGTGTGCATTCAATACATTTGAAAAGTACAAATGAACATCACACCAAACATGTACAAACATAGGAATACATCTTAAAAAGACACAATACTAAATAAGGGATAATGAGATCAAAGTATAACATGAACTATAACATAAACTAACTTCATTTAGAAATAGATTATTATTTCTTTAAGTATTGCCCACGATTACATAACCTAGTTCAATTTATTTTATTGTGACCTAAAAGTTAGACGAGGGATGAATTCATGTAATACATATTATTAATCTCACAAGATTAAACATGCTTTAATCTCTAGGGTTTTCCCTTTTTTATTTTATTAAATAAAAAAATTTATACATATACTAGTTCATAATTAACCATAAAATTAGAAAGCACAGAATGTAAATGGAGCTAATTTATTTAAACAGAGAATAATCCTATAAACATTTTGCAATTTGAATCACTAAATTTGGAGTTCATATGCAAAAGATATGAAATAAACAAGTTTGAGAATTTAAAATATGAAATTAGGTCTAATTGTATGAATATTTAAAAGTCTAGGGTTCAATCTGCAAGATTACAGGGGTCTGCGCGCGAAAACCAGGGATGGCGGGTTGATTCTAAACAAACCGAGGGTCTATTTAATAAAACTACCGCGCGAAGGGGTATCGGACGATTCAAACCGTTAGATCAGAAACCAATGGCAGAGATTAGATCTGCGGCCACGGGCGCGCGCGCACGGGCGGGCGAGCGCTGACAGGTGGGCCAGGGGCGTCAGCGACCGAGGGGGGGGGCGCACTGACGGAGCGGGCCTAGCGCCAGGGGATGCGGGCGCTGACAGACAGGCTCGGACGCAGGGCGCGCGTGCGCCAAGCGGTATCCCATGATCTAGACCGTGCGATCAAGATCGGACGGGGAAGATCAGACCGGGGGGGTGAACGGCTATGGGCGGCGCCACTCCTCTCCGCGCGGGAGCTTCAGCAGAGGGAGGGGTACCTTAGGGAACAACGACGGGGCACTAGGCCAGGCTAATTTGGTCGGTAACCGCGCGGGCGCGGCGGACCGCCACGACCGAACTCCGGCGAAGCCGAAATTGGCCGACCACAGAGCAAAATTGGGGAAACTGAGCACAGGCACAGGTGTCTCACATCGGGGCGGAGCTCGGGGTGGCTTGGCCCGGTCTCCGGCGAGCTAGATGGCCGGGGATGCGGGCGTCGGTCTCCGGCGAGGTCTGGCGGCTTGAGTAGAGCGCGAGCGAGGGCGGGACTACGTGAAATGAGGCGAGGGAGTGAGTGCGGGCACGGGCGGGGGCTCAAAAGGAGCTAGGGCGTGGGCAGAGCGATGTGGCCAAGGATCCCGGCGACGTGCGCGAGTGCGCGCTCGCTGGTCCACGGCAGGCGCGGGGAGGGCGGAGCTGACAGGGAAGGCCCATGGCGCAAAGAGAGAGAGAGAGAGAGAGAGAGAGAGAAGGGGCGCGCGGGGCAACGACTCGTCGTCTGGCAGAACGGGCCCGCGAGGCAGAGAGGGAAGAGGGGCGCGGGGGGGAAGCAACTGGCGCCAACAAGCTAGCACCACTGGGCAGAGAGAGGGAGGGGGGAAGCGTGTGGGGCAGAAACCGCCGCTGACAGGTGGCGCCCACCTGTAAGGCAGCGCGGGCGCGCAGCCTGGCTGGGCCGGCTGTGCTGCTTTGCCTTTTTCTTTTTCTCTAGATTTTCTAATTGCTTTTCCATTTCTTTTCTCTAGGGTTTTCAATCCAAATTCTATTCAAGTTTCAAATTCAAACTAATTCAAACATGTGCAACAATTCAAAGAATATTTAAACTCAGCATGATGCAACATGTCATGACCCATAGTATTTTGGCAAAAATAAATAATTAACCTCCACTAACTTAAGCTAATTCTACTTAAAAGGGGGAAAAGGGAGAGAGAATCTAGAGAGAGATAGAACCTAGGGTGAGAGAGAGAAGAGTAACACATGAATTTGGGTGATCATTAGAAAGAAATTTTATACCCCCAAATTCAGGGTGTTACAACTGCGCATGTGCCGGAACCTCCCAAGTCATTAGGTCCACCTACAGTTTTCCATGTCCAGCGCACCTCGGACAACCCTGTAGATGCACCTGATCACTCGACACGTTCGGTATTTGTATCCTTTACCTTTCCCAAGTCTTCATGTCCGAGAAGTTACAGCGATCCAAATCGAATAAAACCCAGCTGGTGATCTCCAATGACACGACATATGTAGCACTTAACCCTTGCATATGTCAACTCGCCATCGGGGTTCTTAAGACCAGATCGAGTTCACGCCAACCGAGAGCACAGATACACCACCATCCAGCCTCTTGCCACAGAGGGTATACACTACTCTCGCCATCTCTCCACTCCCATTGTGTGTTGTCCTATTCTGGTATTAGTCTGCCCGAGGCAAAGCTTACCCATGATGAGGCATGTGACCAGTTAAAAGGTCCTCGATCAGCAAGCCTACATCGACAAGATCCTTAATCGACTCAGACGAAGACACTACACCGAGACTCTCTTCTCGTGCAAGTCGCCCGCCCGGTCTCAACTTTATCATTTAAACCCAAAGTTTGGTACATGACAGAGGTACATCTTTTTCCGATGTTGAACCCATCATGGCCATGATGGATTCACCAATAAGTTTTATTTTTGAAAACATCCCATCCACGGTGAAGCATCATCTTTTGTTCAAAAACAAAACAGTTTGTGTTTCTAAAGCAAGGCTAAGCATCAGAAAAACCCTTTCATAAATCAGGTGATCAAGGAAAAGTAATCAATTTTCCAAGGAAGGAAATGCATCAATTGTTTAGCACACAACTCCTATCACCTAGTGCATCATACAAGTGAGAAATATTTTAAAATAGCAAGGAGGTGGCAAATGCACCGGGGCTTGCCTTGAGTTGTAGGAGAGTCGGGCTCTGCTCCACAAATATCAAAATATAAGCAGTTCCTAGCAGGTGGGTCTTCAGGTGGTGGTGGTGCAACTCCTTCTTCAACCACTACTTCTTCCTCGTTCTCTATATATAACCATATATAACCATGAATGCTCATGTAATGCTTATGGAAATGCAATAATAGAAAAGGTTTATCAAGTTGTATCTTGAATACCACTTTCCTTCATGGTACTCCAGGAAACTACGGTTTTTGGAGTTAGTTCTTCATTTCAGAGGGCAGACCGTATCTAGAAGACTAGGGTTTTAAGTTTAGGAACCAAACTATGTCCAAAACAAGTCAAACTTCACTCAAGGGTTCTAAGTACCATGTTAGACTTATCTAAAAAGTCTTGGAATTTTTGGAGTTGCCTAGTAATTTCTAAATTCTAGAAGTATAGGTTTTAGCCCTTTTAAATACTGAGTAATTCTTGGTTTGGGATAAAAATTTTAGAACCATTTTTATTAAATACTAGAGAAATTTAGGAGTCCAACAAAATTGGTCTCATATTTTTGGTATTTTTCTAGAATTTTCTATGATTTCTTTAATCCTGGCTAAAAAAGAAAAAGAGAAAAGGTCAACAGTACTGGGCTCAATCTGGCCGGAGACGACCCACGACAGGCGAAAGCGCCCGCGCTGTTGACTTTGCGCAAAGGCCCCTGGCGTTTTAAACAACTTGAAAAGAATCTAAAGCACTATTTTCTGAGTCATTGACAATTGCACTGAGACCCTCGCACTTCTATTCCTTAACAACGCTAGATCCATGATGCTGAACGGCGGAGCAATGGTTCCGGCGAGCCTATACTGGCCAAGATACGCGATGACCGATGCTCAGAAGAGGTTGGCACCTAATTTGACCCCTAATAATCATTTCCCCTCAACCAATTTCAAGTTTCTAGGCCCCAATCTCTCTGCCCACGGTGGTCGTGCGATCAACGGACAACTCGACGCGTTCCCGGTGATCCTATGAGTTCTAGCTTAATTGGTAGGGTCGAGAAGCATCACAAGCACACAAGGATGCTAAAACAAGAGTGAGAAAGGCATGATCGGACCTGTGGATCGCTGACGGCGACGAGCTCACACACGCGGTGTTTTTGATCGATTTGGGGGAAATCCCAAATTGGGGAGCTCTGGTGGACGATCCGAGGCACAGGTTGGTGTATTGGATGCTTGACTACCTAGCAGAGCCGATGGCACACTCAATTTATAGGATCTGGGGGCGGTGGCTCGTGAATTTGGATTGGCGTGCTGGCGACCGGAGAGAGGAGATGAGTCACCGCGGTGGTCTACCGTGGCGATCATAGAGCAATGAGCTATGGCGGTCATTGGGCAGTCACTACGGCTCGCGACGACACGAGAAATGTCCTAATGTGTGGCGCATCCACGGTGAATGGCGTACATGCCGATGACGGCCGCTCGGCCACAACGCTGGCGCGTGTGGATGAGTGACAGAACACACAGTGCCTTCAAGTTTATCCGCGGCAAGATCTTTTACCCGGGGATCGTTATCCATGTTTAACTAGGCGCGAATCCGAGCGCAAGGTCGCCGGCGGCGAGGTGCACTGCACCTGTGATCTTATTCAGTGCACTGTACCATCGCAATTCCATTCAGTCGGTCTGACAGAGCTTATTTGGGGGCGATTTGCTCCAAACTTCGTGTAGCAACTTGATCATTCACCAGTATCAAAGTTGTAGCTCTATATACCAGCTACAAATCTGTTGTAAAGATCTTGCTCCTTTGCCTATTCCCTTAAGCTAGAATCAAGTCCAAAGTTTGCCAGAATTCACTGTCAGTTAATATTCAGTCACAGGTGGTCAGACAACCAGACTTCAAAACAATTTAGCTCCTATTTTTGTACAACACCAAGGCTTAATCACTTAAGCAAAGTTGTACTCTTATAATAGCTCTATAATCTTGATGTATTGAGCCAGAACAGAATCTTGTTGGATTAAAATATATAAAGCTCCAAAGTTGCTCCAATTGCACTGAATTCTGACTTAAGCATATGGGGATTCAAAAGGTACTTTTTGCAATAAGGTCCAAATCCCACTTTTTAAATTGCAAATCCTTAAATGTGAGAAGCACATGGTTTGTGGTGTTATATTCCCTTTGTTTTTGCACTTTAGTCCAAAAGTGTACAAAGTTTGTACTTAACCCCCTAGGATTTCAGTTTAGGGTTTTCCAGGGATCTTTTCAGGGTTTTTAGTACTCTAGGGTTTTGGTGCCACTTAAGTCCTTCCAAGGGGATATCTTAGGGTCATTTATGATAACTTTTGAAGTTCTCTCATGCTTGGGCTTATTTTGTATCCATAAGCCCAGATTTGGGGTTAACTACTTTACACTATGGTTAACCACACATCAAGTCATATTAGGACACATTTTTAAAATTTTTACCTAGTGAATGCACTCTAGGTGTGACAAACACATGATTGCTCATGCTCATGATGTTATGCTCAAGTTTTATTGACAGTAACACCAGGGGTGTTACATCCTTCCCCCCCATAAAAGAATCTCGTCCCGAGATTTAAAGTCCTAGGGCAAGTAGTGGAAAAGGAAACACATCATATTTTTATTTCCTTATTTGTTTGTACAAGGCAGGGGGTGGTATGGGGTCTACTCCTCTTTTACAACAATTGTACATATCTCACAAATTACATGAAGCTATAAAGTCAGGGAAATTCTTTTCTAAAAAGTCTTGGGTTTCCCATGTAGCTTCATCTTCAGTGTTTTGGTTCCATTGTATCTTATGGAATTTGAGAACTCTTCTTCGGGTGATCCGGTCTTTTTGATCCAGGACTCAAATAGGATGTTCTGAATATGTTAAGTCTGGTTCCAAGATAACATCCATCACTTCTATGGTTCGATCTGGAACCCGAAGACACTTCTTCAATTAGGACACATAGAACACATTGTGCACTGCAGACAATGTTTTGGGTAGTTGGAGTCGGTACGCCATGGGTCCACATTGTTCAAGAATGAGGAATGGACCAATGTATCGAGGTGCAAGCTTTCCTTTTACACCGAAACGAGTTACACCCTTCATTGGTGATACTTTCAGATACACATGATCTCCGACCTGAAAGTACAAGGGTTGGTGTCGTTTGTCTACATAACACTTTTGTCGAGCTTGTGCTTCTTTCACATTGTGTAATATTCGTTGAACTTTTTCTTCCATATCTTTTACCAAATCAGGCCTAACGAACCACCTTTCTACTGGTTCAGACCAATTTAATGGAGTACGACACTGTCGTCCATATAATGCTTCAAAGGGTGCCATCTTGATACTTTCTTGATAACTATTGTTATATGAAAACTCTGCCAATGGTAAACAGACATCCCATTTATGCGGAAATTCTAGAACACATGCCCGTAACATGTCCTCTAGTATTTGATTTACTCTTTCAGTCTGCCCACTGGTTTGAGGATGATAGGCCGAACTGTGGAGCAACTTAGTACCCAGAGCTTTGTGGAGTACCTCCCAGAATTTGGATACGAATTGCGGTCCGCGATCCGACACTATTGTCTTCGGAACACCATGCAAACTGAGAATACATGCAATATATAGTTCCGCATATGTGGCCACTGTATATTTTACCTTGACTTGAAGAAAGTGGGCGATCTTTGTAAGTCGATCAATGATAACCTAGATGGAATCAAACCCTTTTGCTGTCCTGGGTAATCCCACAATGAAGTCCATGCTAATGTCCTCCCATTTCCATGTTGGGATAGGCAAAGATTGCAGTGGACCAACAGTCTTCATGTGTATGGCTTTGACACGTCTACATGTGTCACATTTTGCCACATAGCGTGCAATTTCAATCTTAATTTTTGTCCACCAATAATGTTGCTTTAAATCATGATACATCTTAGTGCTTCCGGGATGAATGGAATATCGACTAAGATGTGCTTCATCCAAAATTTGCTGGCGGACTTCATCATCTTTAGGCACAACTATGCGGTTATTAAACAATACTATGCCTTGATCATCCTTTATGAAACAGTTTGCTTTACCGGCTTTTATTTTTTCATGAATATGTCTCATACCCTTATTACTTTTTTGTGCATCAATAATCTTTTGCAGAAGAACCGACTCAAGCTTCAATTGGTTTAAGGTTCCATGTTGAATCATCCCCAGGTTTAATTTCTCCATTTCTTGGCATAATGTGATGTCAGAAGTCTTTGCTGTAAGACAATGGCAGGAAGCCTTGCGACTTAGTGCATCTACCACCACGTTGGCCTTGCTTGGGTGATAGTGAATTTCTAATTCATAATCCTTAATCAGCTCAAGCCATCTCCTCTGCCTCATGTTTAGTTCTGACTTGGTAAAAATGTACTTCAGGCTTTTATGATCTGTATATATATGACAGACATTTCCCAGCACATAATGACGCCATATATTAAGGGCATGAACCACAGCAGCTAATTCTAAGTCATGAGTTGGATAATGTTCCTCATGTCGGCACAATTGTCTTGAAGCATATGCTATAACTTGGCCCTCTTGCATTAAGACACATCTGAGGCCACTGCCTGATGCGTCACAATACACATCAAAAGGCTTTTCAATGTCCGGTTGAGCCAATACCAGAGCAGTGGCCAATAATACCTTCAATTGCTCGAAGGCTTCGTTGCATCTTGAGGACCAGTTAAAATTTGTATCATTCTTCAATAGACTTGTAATTGGCTTCACAAGCTTGGAGAAATCCGAGATAAATCTGCGGTAATAGCCAGCCAGTCCAAGGAAACTTCGAACTTGATGGATAGTGGTTAGCGGGTTCCACTCTAGAATATCCTTAACCTTGCTGGGATCAACAGCAATCCCCTTTGCAGACAATACGTGTCCTAGAAATTGGATTTCCTCCAGCCAAAACGCGCACTTGCTGAATTTAGCATATAATTGATGTTCCCTTAAGCGCGTTAATACGATCCGTAGATGCTGAGCATGCTCATCTTCATTCTTGGAATAAATCAAGATATCATCAATGAAGACCACCACAAATTTGTCCAACTCGGACATAAATACCGAGTTCATTAGATATGTGAAGTGGGCAGGAGCATTCGTTAATCCGAAAGACATAACCAAATATTTTGAATAATCCGTACCGCGTAGTAAATGCGGTCTTGGGTATATCTTCGGGTCGGATACGGATCTGATGATAGCCCGACCTGAGGTCAATTTTGGAAAATACCCGAGCTCCGGTAAGCTGATCGAATAAGATATCAATCCGGGAAGAGGGTACTTGTTCTTTATTGTGACCTCATTAAGGGGTCTGTAGTCCACACACATCCGAAGCGTTTGATCCTTCTTCTTGACAAAGATTGTGGGACACCCCCAAGGTGACTAACTGGGCCGGATGAAATCCTTTCTCCAGTAGATCTTGTAATTGAGTCTTGAGCTCTGCCACCTCATTTGGAGGCATTTGGTACGACCTTCTAGAAATAGGAGCCGTACCGAGCTTCAGTTCAATCACAAACTCTACATCTCTTTCTGGAGGTAATCCAGGCAGATCTTCTGGAAAGACATCCAGGAATTCACATACTACCGGAATATCCTGGATTTCCGGTATGACTACTTCATAGACTCTGCCAAATGGTTTAGCTGGAATAGCTACAGGGATGGACAAGAGAACCTCTTCATGGCCATACCTCAACCTGATGGTTCTTAAATCAGTGTTGAGGATAGCTTTGTGCTGGGCTAACCAATTCATGCCCAGAATTACATCTATATCTTGGCCTTTCAGAACAATCATATTGGTGGGAAAATCCCGTTCAGCCAATGTTACTAGCACATTGAAGGCCACTTCTTTAGTAAATATTTGTCTCCGGGCGAATGAATAATAAACCCTTCCCTTGATTCAGTGCAAGGAATGCAATATTTCTCCACGAATTTCTTACTTATGAATGTATGCGAAGCACCAGAATCAAAGAGAATGACTGCTGGGTGATTGGCCACAAGAAACGTACCCATCATAACTGGCTCTCCCTCCGGTGTAGTGGCCACTTGGGTGTAATATATTCGCCCAGTCTTCTTAATATCCTTGCCTGCTGAATTATTTGCCATGTTTCCCTTGCCTCGATTTGAGCTCATGAGTTATGCTGATTGTTGGATTTATTCTGCCTCGGATATGGGCAGTCTTTGATAAAATGACCAGACTTCCCACAATTGAAGCAGCCAGTTGAGGAACTAGGGAGGGCGGGGAAACGAGCATCAGGGGCACTCGGCTGACTTGTAGAAGTGGGGGCAGTGGCATGGCGAATAAAGACAGGCTGTTTGAATGGGTAGGAGGGTGGGCGAGGTGAAGAACGATTTTGATTGAAAGGTTGGATTACCAACCTTCGTCGCTTCTCACGTCCCTGATTGGACCTGTCACCTCCGAATCCCTTAGATTTTCCTTGGCCTGTATTCTTAGCTTCTACTGCCAGCGCTATGCTGACAGCCCTGCTGTAAGTGAGATCTAGGCAGGTGGCCATTTTCCTTTGAAGCCGGTCGTTGAGGCCTCTCATGAAGCAATTCTTCTTTTTCAGGTCAGTATTTACTTGGTCAATTGCATATTGAGATAGATGATTAAATTTTTTGAGATACTGCATGACAGTATCTCTTCCTTGCTTGAGTCGCATAAATTCCTCCTGTTTCATGTGTAGCACTCCTTCTCGAATATAGTGCTCACGAAACACTAGCTTAAATTCATCCCACGTGACCTGATGTCCGGCAGGTTGGGTGGCCACAAAATTTCACCACCAAGTACTGGCAGGGCCTCTTAACTATTGAGCAGCGAACAACGGCTTTTGGGTTTCGGTGCAGCGGATTAGTCCAAATTTCTGCTCCATAACTCGTACCCATTCTTCGGCTTCCAGAGGGTCTTTGGCTTTAACGAAGAGTGGGGGACGGGTTTCAGAGAAGTCTAGGTATGAAGTCTCACGTGGTCCCTGCGGAGGAGCCCTTCGTCCTTGTTGCTGGAATTGATTTCTCGCCATTTCACGTAAAAAGCGGGTATTGTCGGCGGTCGCATTGACCAAGGCAGCGATAGCCTCGGCCAATGTTGGCGATATAGGCGGTGGATTGGGTGTGTCTTCCCGACCACGAGAAGTACCCGCGCCATCATGTGCACGAGTCCTTGATGGCATTTGAGGCAAAGAAATATTTGGGAAAATATAACATGCTGATACACACCATCATTTTACATTATCAAGATGTAATGATACAGACTCAAATGTACAACATGACTTTATTACTGTTGGGGACTTGTTCTCAAATGCTATGAATTAAGAACAAGGCAACATAGAATGTTAAATATTAAAATCCTTCGTCCGCTGAAGCATTATTTCCCTGAGGATTTAATGAGCTTCGGACGAAGGCCAAAGATGGTGAATTACGAAGGTTTTTACCTTCGTAGTCAGAAATAAGATAATGTAGAATAAAATATGAAGTATAAAACATTAAAGAATATTAAGAATAGATAACACCATTTACTCATTTTATCATATAAACTGAAATATTAAAACATGATGTTTTATTACATTAATACCTTTGCCTTGACAAAGAGCAATAATTCCAGAGTAATGCGTTAGCAGTTACCAGATTGCATGAACAGTAAAGGAATATTGTTCACTATTTATAGGCACATGACACAGCCTGTGAGGAATTACAATCATGTCCCTTGTAAAAGTTTACAACAATGACTCAGACCCTTATGGACTAAAAGGTCATTCTATCTTTAAGTCGGTTCGACCCTTCATCTTCGGATATGCTATAATACCGAAGCTTCATGAATGGTACCTTCGGCATCACGTACGAGCAGCTTCAGCCAAAGCTGTTTCTTTCCGCAGGACCTTCGGCGACGAAGCATGGTTCCAACAGTAGCCCCTTCGCGGTGCTAGATCGTTTTTCGTAACGAGCTTGATCCGTGAAAAAAGTCTCTTAGGCTTCAGGAAGCCGAAGGTCCGAAAAACACCTTCCCTGAGCTCGTTGCCGAGAAACGATATAGTTTCCCAGCGCGGAGCGGTCCCACCATGCAGGTTCAATTTTTGGTTTTTGTGGCCCACCGTGCAGTGGGTGCGAGCGACTGTTTCCCTGGTGTAAAAATCCCGAAGATTCACCTTCTTACCTACAACACTATATAAACAGACAGGTAGGTGTGAAGTTACCACAGCATTCATTGCTATTCCACTGTTTTGCTGCCAAAAATTTAACCATAGCCGAAGCTTGACTTTCGCATTCAAACGAAGCTCCAATTTAGTCTCTGCTTCGTCAGAAGAAGAGCTTCGGAAAAAAGGTTATTAATTTCCAAGGAATTTTTAAGAAATTCAAAATCAAATGGCCAGAGTGCGCTCTACTGCTAGAGTTGAGCGTGATGGAGATGAGGCCGAAGCCGCTGAAACTGTTCCAATTTCTGAAGCGATGAGGCGCTCCGGGCTAGTTACAGCAGAGGACATACCTGCTGCCGAAGCAACACAAGCTGATATTGAGGAAGTTGGTTCTGAGGATGAGTTCAGCTGCGGGGTACCAACTAAACCTAGTCATTTGGACTTTGGAAAGTCCACCATCTCTGAAGCTGACCTTCCAAAAATGGTGAAGCTAGGCTACTTCAGCGAAGCAAAAAAGGAGCTGGTTCGTTTTGGTGGAGAGGAAACTACTACGAAGCCGGAAAAGAATGAGGTAGTAGTGTTCAAAAGCTTCTTTAAAGTAGGATTAAGATTTCCTTTGAATGGGATGATTGCTGATGTTTTGAAGAAATTTGGGGTTTACCTTCATCAGCTGACCCCTAATGCCATTGTTAGATTAAGTGTTTATATTTGGGCCCTTCGTAGTTAGGGAGTGGAACCATTCGGCGTGGGTTTCTGCCGAGTTCATGAATTACACTACCAGACCAAGGCCAGAGGGGATGGTCTTCATGAGAATTTTGGTTGCTATAACTTTGCTTATCGCAAGTCTACAAAGTTTCCAGTGATAAGTTACCGAAGCAAATGGCCGGCCAGATGTAAATCTGAATGGTTTTATGTTAAAGTTGACAGAGATGAAGATAAATTGGTCCAGAGTCCTCTAGAGTTGACCTTCGGAGAAACAAGGCCCCGATGCAACATGATAAGGGGGAGCCCGAGCCAGATTGCTTTGGGTGAATTTCGAGTAATTTCAGAACATATCGGCACTAGGGACTTAGTGCAGGAATTTCTGGCTTTTAAAGTGTTCCCAACAATGAGGGAGTGGGAGATGCCGAAGCTGGAGGGGCAAAAGAAAAAGGGAGAACTTGTTCGACTGCCTTATCACTACAAGTTTAAGAAACACTAAAAAACCCTGCCAGGAGTGGTTGAACACAATCGAGATTATGTGCAACGATATCCTTGGTAATTATTCTAAGGAAGATCAATTGATGATAGCAGCCTTCGGCAGCCATTCGAAGCGAAGATTAAATCGTGTGCTAGATGCCTTGAATTTTGACTATCCTGATTATGAGCAATTGGGCGGAGATGCCGGAGGCCCGAAGGGAAAAAGAATTGTCAGCGCCCTTGACGAAGAAAGCACCAAATTGGCCAAAAAGAAAAAAGAAATTTCTGAAAAACTGAGCCCTGAGCCGAAGGTAGCTGTTCTAGGGAAAATAAAAGCTGTATCTCCAAAACCTGCATCTCCAAAACCAAAAACATCGGCCCAAGAAGAGGAAACTCCTGCAACACCTTCTGCTGTCGAAGTGGAAGAGATTCTGAAGGTAATGACTGAACCTTTGCCTGTCAAGCTAAGTCCGCTGGCGCCAGAACTGACGAAGTTTTTTCAGAAGGGCAAAGAAGCTTCGGCAGCAGAAAGTCCCGCAAAGCCGAAAAAACGAAGAATTATCCAAGTGGCAGATGTCATTCATCAGACACCGCCACCGATATCGACATCAAAAATTGTCATTGTTGAAACCACCAGAGCTGAAACCAGCGTAGCCGAAGCTACCGGAGCCGAAGCTACCAAGGCAACCACTGAAGCCGAAGCTACCAAGGCAACCACTGAAAATCCTAACTTGGAAACCACGCTTGATGATATTGACAATATGCTTCTTAGAATGGCTGAAGAAGAAGCTGTTGTGGCTGCAGTGAATACAGCAACTGAAAAAGGAAAAGAGCGGATTGAAGACATTTTGGAAGAAGGAAATTTTAATTTTCAAGATATACTTGGACAGGAGTTAACAGACGCTGAAAAGGAAGAGCTGAAGAAGTATGCTATATCCTGCGGATATAAGCCAGGGTCTCTGCTATTTGGTGGGGTCAACGAAGGGAAGCTAAGATGCCTTTGGAATCGAACCGAAGCCAAGGTTGTTAGGACCTTCTCCAAAAGCGTTGGCCTGCCGAAGATAGAAGCGGACCTCTGCAGATACCAGCGACAACATATCGCTGGTAGCCTGCTCTATGCTAATTTCAAGGTAAAAAATTCTCAAAAAACTTCGTCGTTTTTTTTAATGCTGTCTGACGAAGGTTGTTTTGACAGAGCATACTATTGAGTAAAGTGCTGAGAATGCAACAAGATATTGAAGAGGAAAAGAACAAAACTATTATCAAAGATCTAGAAGACAGAGTCAAAAATTACGAAGCTACTCTGAAGAAAAAAGACTTCGTCGTTCAAGACCTTGAAATCATAGTTAAAGAACACGAAGCTGCCTTAGAAAAGAAAGACTTTGTTATTCATTCTATGGAAGGCTCTCTGGCTGAGGCCCAAGCCGAAAATGATAGATTAAACAATGAATTACTCAAAAAGTTGGAAAAATCTGAGCAGGAAAAGAAGAACCTTAAAACAAGTCTCAAGAACGAGATCGAGAAAAATTCAAATTTGCAAAAATCTTTGAAGGAGCTTCAGGAGAAGTGTTTAAATTTCGGCAGCCGATGCGTGCAGCGGCTGAAGGATGTGTTTCACTCAATTGGAGCCAGCTCTGATAAATTTACACCTTCAGCTGAAAACCTGCCCAAGACCTTGGAATATATTGAAGGCGAGGTCGATGCACTTGACGAAGTTATTGCTGGGCATGCTGATTTCTGCGCCCTGCTAGCTTCTCGAGGCACGGCTACCGCTTTTCTGAAGGCCGACTGCACACATGGGAAGATTGTAAATAGGCCAAACTTCAGCTTGTCACCGACTGATTTGGTTGACATCCCAAGCCTAGCCCGAAGCATTGGTAACAGATTTATGACCCAGATTTGGGTAAATGGCGGGCGAAAAATGGCTGGTGACGAAGCTCGGAGCCACCTTAAGCCGGTGAGAAACTTATGCTTGTTACTTTTACCTTCTCCTTGAAATTTGCACCTTTCTTATTCTGCTTTTTAATATGTGCAGGATGACGAAGCTGAAGATTGACGGGCTGAAGCTTTAACAGTTGCTATAAAAAACTTTCCTGCAAAAAATTCTGGAGAAATCTTTGTAATATAATCGTGGAAAAAACTTATGTAAATTTGTACATACCTTATAATATATCTTGTCTTCTCAATCCGTGTACAATCTGCTTTGCTGTGAACGAAACTTCACTTTTGAGCCGAAGGCGAAAAACACCTTCCCTTCTTTTCGTACACAACGAAGCATGAAAAATTCCTCTTTCTTCGAAGTTTTTCCTCATAGCCGAAGCATCTGCCTTTTCTGTTTGGTATGATGATGATGATCCTATATATGTCTAAATGAATTATGAATGCAAATGTCATGATGTAATGCATTGTGCAAATGATTATCCGAATGTACGTTCAAAAACCATAATCATAACGCTCATTCCCTTGGGAATGACTCAAATCTTTTTGCCGTTTATTTTTCGGCTTCACCGTTTACTTTTCGGTGTATCAGCGCTGACTTTTCGCTGTAAGCCTCCCTTAGGAGCTTCTTCGCCTTTTACTTTCAGCGGAATCAGCGTTTATTTTTCGCTGTAAGCCTCCCTTAGGAGCTTCTTCGCCTTTTACTTTCGGCGGAATCAGCGTTTATTTTTCGCTGTAAGCTCTGCATTCCCTTAGGAACGACTTTTGAGCTTCTCCCTGTTTTCTTTTTTCTTTCCTTTGCACTCGATGGTGCGTTCTCAGCTTTTACATTTACATCTTTGGGGGATATCGCTCTTATAGAAAAGAAAAGAAAAATTACATGTTGTGGCCCCATTAAAAACCTTTCTCCCCTTTGGAAAGGAAAAGGGTGCCAAAAAAAGAACAGAAAAAATTACATCAAGCTATACATAATATCGTCGAAGCTCGTCCGCATTCCATGATCTAGGAATGTCGTTGCCGTCCATATCCTTCAACCTGTAGGAACCGGGTCTTGACGAAGATACTACCAGAAAAGGTCCTTCCCACTTCAGCTGTAATTTGCCTACTGTTTCTGGGTTGGCTACTCTTCGAAGCACCAAATGTCCTGGTTCGATGTTCTTTAGCCTAACCTTTCTATCACGCCATTTTATTGTTTCAGCTTGGTATTTGTTGATGTTTTCCACAGCTTGAAGCCTGATCCCTTCTATAGCATCTTTTTCTACAGAGTAATCAGCTTCAGCTTCATCTTCTACCGAAGCTACTATTCTTATTGATCCTGCTTTGGCTTCTTCCGGAGTTATTGCTTCGTCACCAAACAACAGTTTGAATGGTGTAAAGCCTGTTGATCTTGATACTGTTGTGTTATGGCTCCACACCACTTTGATTAATTCATCTGGCCACTTTCCTCTGGGCTGATTGAAGATTAACTTCATTATTCCTGTCATTATGATCCCATTAGCTCTTTCAACAAGTCCATTTGACTCCGGATGTCGAACTGATGCGAAATGGATCTTCGTGCCAATTTGATCGCAAAATTCTCTGAAAGCTTCAGAATCAAACGGTGTCCCATTATCCACAGTAATAGCCTTCGGCACTCCGAAGCGACAAACAATATTTTGCCAGAAAAACTTTTGAATAGTGACCGAAGTTATTGTGGCTAAAGGCTTTGCCTCAATCCACTTAGAAAAATATTCCACTGCCACTACAACATATCTTAGGTTCCCTTGTGCTGGTGGTAATGGACCTAACAAATCAAGGCCCCACCTTTGCAACGGCCAAGTAGGTTGTATTAACTGAGTTAGAGACGAAGGTTGTTTTTGATCTCTTGCACATTTCTGACAACCTTCGCACTTTTGGACTAAATTCGCTGCATCCGAAGCTGCCTTTGGCCAATAAAATCCTTGACGAAAAACTTTCCAAGCAAAGACCTAGATCCAATGTGAGATCCACACAGGCCTGCGTGTATTTCCTTCATCAATTCTATGCCTTCGGCTCTGGATAAACACTTGAGCAACGGAGAACAGACCCCACGATTGTATAGTTTCCCTTCTATTATGACATATGGTCTAGCTCTTGCCTCTATCCTCCTGTTATAAGCTTCGTCATCTGAAAGAAAGTTACCCTGAAGGAAAGAGATGATCTCAGTTCTCCAGTCTTCACTATAGATAGGGGATATGTTGAGGACTGCTCTTTCAAGAGGCTCGACCGAAGGTGCTTTTATTGTTTCAAAAAATACTTCCGAAGGTAAGGGCAGCCCCTGTGCTGCTGACTTGGCTAATAAATCAGCATATTCATTTTCTCCACGAGGAATATTTTTAACAGAAAACCCTTCGAAGGAAGCCTCAATCCTTCGAACCGTGTCTAAATATTTTTCAAGCTTCGGATCTCTTGCTTTATAACTTTTATCAATATGACCAGAAATAACTTGGGAATCAGTTTTAAGAACCGCCCTTCTGATTCCCATCGCCTTTAACTTCCGAAGACCCAAGAGCAAAGCTTCGTACTCAGCAATATTATTTGTGCAATTGAAATCAAGTCTTGTTGCATAACAAGTTTTAACTTTGGAAGGTGCAACCAACACAACAATTGCTCCTGCTCCGAAGGTTCCCCAAGATCCATCGCAAAATACTGTCCAAACTTCAACATCTTTATTCGTTTCTTCCTCCTGAGCCCCTGGCGTCCAGTCAGCAATGAAATCTACCAAGGCTTGAGATTGAATCGAAGATCTATGCACATAATCAATACAGAATTCATTGAGCTCCGCAGCCCATTTTCCAACCCTTCCAGTAGCTTCTCTATTTCTCATAATATCCTTCAACGGTTGTGAAGAAGGAACAACTATATTGTATGCCTAAAAATAGTGCCGAAGCTTCCTGGAGGCCATCAAAACAGCATACAACACCTTCTCCAATTCTGTATAATTTTTCTTTGATAAACTAAGAACTTCGGGTACAAAGTATATTGGGGCTTGCTTTTTGACTTGGCCTTCAAGCTTCTCCTGGACAAGTGCTGCACTTACCGCTGAGTGCGAAGCTGCCACATATAACAACAAAGGAGCCCCTGGCGTTGGTGGAGTTAGTGTTGTTAGGTCTATCAAATATTGCTTCAGCTCTTCGAAGGCTCTCTGCTGAACTGGTCCCCATTGAAAAACTTCGGCTGACTTTAGTACTTCGAAAAATGGTAAATTTCTCTCTGCTGATCTAGATATAAATATGTTGAGAGATGCCAGTCTTCTTGTCAGTCTTTGAGCCCCCTTTTTTGTACTTGGTGGTTCCATTCGAAGGATAGCTTCGATTTTACTTGGATTAGCTTCAATCCCTTTTGTTGAAACTAGACAACCAAGAAATTTCCCTTTCTTAACTCCGAAGACACATTTTTCTGGATTCAACTTTAAACCAGCCTGTCTAAAATTAGCGAAGGTCTCCTGCAGATCAGCAATGTGATTATCTTGCTTCGTGTTTTTTACAATGATATCATCAACATAAGTTAGCACATTTCTGCCTATCTGAGAATGAAGAACCTTCGTTGTCATTCTGCTGAAGCTTCCTCCGGCATTCTTGATCCCCTCAGGCATCCGAAGGTAACAATATGTTCCACTAGGGGTTATGAAGCTGGTTTTTGGCTCATCCTCCTTCTTCATCCAAATTTGATGATAGCCTGAATAACAATCCAGCAGACTCATAAGCTCTGGTGAAGCTGCTGCATCAACTAGAGAATCTATCCTTGGCAATGGAAACTCGTCCTTTGGACAAGCCTTGTTAAGATCAGTAAAATCAATACACATTCTCCATTTACCATTGGCCTTCTTTACCATAACAGTGTTAGCCAGCCATTCTGGATATTTTACCTCTCTGATAACTCCGGCACTGAGGAGTCTTTTCACTTCATTCCGAGCACCTTCGGCCTTGTCATCAGACATCTTCTGAAGCCTCTGCTTTCTGGGTCTGAAGGATGGATCAACGTTGAGCGAGTGTTCAATAACATCCCTATTGACTCCACAAAGATCATTGGCTGACCATGCAAAAACATCTTTGTTGTTGAACAGAAACCTTGTCAAGGTTTTCTCCTGTTCTTCAAACAGTTGGGATCCCAATAGCACCTTCTGCTCTGCTATGTCTTCACATAAAAGCATGGGCTTCGGCTGGTCGGCCGAAGCAGCTTTCTCCCTTCTAAACTTGTACTGCTCACAAGCTTCAGCTCCATCTATGTTATGGATTGCTTTTGAGTCTGTCCAGTTTCCTTCGGCCCTTCTGGCAGCTTCCTGACTTCCATGAATGGCAATGGGTCCTTGGTCCGAAGGTATCTTCATGCAAAGATATGCTGGATGAAGAATTGCTTCGAAGGCATTGAGAGTACCACGACTAATGATTGCATTGTAAGGGTATTCCATGTCAACAATGTCGAACACAACTTGTTCAGTCCTTGTGTTGTTGATAAATCCGAAGGTTACTGGCATTGTGATTTTTCCGAGTGCTACAATCTGCCTTCCTCCGAAGCCACAAAGGGGATGTGTGGCATCATGGATCTTGTCTTCGGGCTCTTGCATCTGCCTGAAGGCCTTAGCAAATATGATATCAGCTGCACTGCCTGTATCAACCAAAACATTATGGACCAGAAATCCTTTGATCACACAAGAGATAACCATAGCATTGTTGTGTGGGTAATCCTTGAGTTGAAGATCCTCTTGAGAGAAGGTAATTGGAATGTGAGACCATCTTGACTTAATGAAGGGTCCTTGTACCCCTACATGTTGTACTCTTCTCTGTGCCTCCTTCTTCTGTTTCTTGTTAGCCGGCTCTGAACATGAACTGCCTGTTATCGGGAGAATCAGCTTCGGAGCCGAAGCAGTTCCAGCTTTGTTCTTGAACGAAGCCATTGTCTCAGGAAAGTGGAAGTGAGTTCACCGGAGGTGGGCGCCAATGTGGGGGACTTGTTCTCAAATGCTATGAATTAAGAACAAGGCAACATAGAATGTTAAATATTAAAACCCTTCGTCCGCTGAAGCATTATTTCCCTGAGGATTTAATGAGCTTCGGACGAAGGCCAAAGATGGTGAATTATGAAGGTTTTTACCTTCGTAGTCAGAAATAAGATAATGTAGAATAAAATATGAAGTATAAAACATTAAAGAATATTAAGAATAGATAACACCATTTACTCATTTTATCATATAAACTGAAATATTAAAACATGATGTTTTATTACATTAATACATTTGCCTTGACAAAGAGCAATAATTCCAGAGTAATGTGTTAGCAGTTACCAGATTGAGTGAACAGTAAAGGAATATTGTTCACTATTTATAGGCACAGGACACAGCCTGTGAGGAATTACAATCATGCCCCTTGTAAAAGTTTACAACAATGACTCAGACCCTTATGGACTAAAAGGTCATTCTATCTTTAAGTCGGTTCGACCCTTCATCTTCGGATATGCTATAATACCGAAGCTTCATGAATGGTACCTTCGGCATCATGTACGAGCAGCTTCAGCCGAAGCTGTTTCTTTCCGCAGGACCTTCGGCGACGAAGCATGGTCCCAACAATTACCTATTTTACATTAGTATTATATCTAAACTATACTACTCTAGTTTTTATCGTCTTTGGTTGCTTCACTGTCTATTGTAGGGGACCGTTCGTCAGCCAGGTTCATAGGAGGGGGCTTAAAAAGGTCCAATTCCCCACCAAGTCCTTCACCTGCTGTTCCTGAGGGTCCGGCTCCCATTGCAACAGGGTCAGCAGGCACGTCTGGGTGCAGTCGCGAATACAGTACATGGACTTCCTCATGTAAAGTATTGCAATACACCAGCAAGTTGTCAATGGCCGCACTAAGCTCTGCCACACAAGCACGAGCTTTGGCTTCCCGATCCCAAGCAATCGAATGTGAATTGACAGCCCAATCGATTGCCAAATCCCGTTCAGCAAGCTCGTCTTGCAGATGTCTGACGTTAGCTCTCAACTCATTCATACGCTGACCATCTTCTACCCACACCATGTTTCAGTGACGTAGCTCCGTCCGAAGCTACTCCACTTGGGCTTCTAGGTCTCCGGTGGGGTCGTTACTGCCGCTGCTGCTCCCTTCATGTCTTGGAGCCAACTGATGCCGAGGTACGCCAATAGGTCCAATGGACTTACGTGCGGTTTTCCTCGTACACGACAGCATATCTCCATAAGGGGGAAATTTTTTAGTATAGTTTTAAAACATGATGCATGCATAATTACAGAATCAACTTTCGTTGATTCACAACCTCCTATATATTGCACTCTGTTACCTGGTCTTACAAGATGAGTACTTCAGAAAGTGGCAAGGTGAGAACGAAAGAAATTTTATTAGATAAGTATTTGAAAATTCTTTTTGAAATGCCTCATAATATCTGAAGAGATGGGCTTCGCTCCGATACCATCTGTGACGGAACCTCCCAAGTCATTAGGCCTACCTACAGTTGTCCTTGTCCAGCGGACCTCGGACAACCCTATAGATGCACCTGATCACTCGACAAGTTCGGTATCTATATCCTTTACCTTTACCAAGAGCGTTTCACCCGTCACGCAGATATTACAACATCGGAGGAACGAATAAGCGGAAGCAATTACAGTAACTTAATTTACATTAAAACATAGAAAGAGTGTAACTATTACAGACCAGCGGTATATGAGTGCAGAAGTATTATTATTACAAACTCGGGAGGCAAAAACCCCTCCCGCTTAGAAGTATAATGTTTTTAAAAGGAGGACAACATCCTCCCGAGGCTTCACTCTTGAGACTCTTCCTTTGGCACCACCTTAGAGCAAAAGCAACAACAGTTTGCTGCTTCCTCACCTACAACAACATGGGTTCGAAAACCCTGAGTATGAAGTGTACTTTCGCAAGTCTTACTCGTCAAAATAAAAGACTCTCAAGGATATGCTGGCTTGAGGGAGTCAAGGTAAGGCTGAATCAAGAATCAAGACTCTATTCACAAAAATGCTTACTAATAGTGGATCCTTAAAATCCAATTTTATTAGCAAGTTAAGTCATTACCTGAAGCTAGAGTTCTTTCTACCCTAGTTCAAGCACTTGGCCTATACTATCCATCTTTTCATCAACCCTTCTTGTTCACTAGAATGCTATGTATAGGGCAGTGACCAAGTCTTCATGTCCGAGAAGTAACGGCGATCCGAATCGATTAATACCCAGCTGGGGATCTCCAATCACACGACATATGTAGCACTTAACCCTTGCATATGTCAACTCGCCACTGAGGTTCTTAAGACCAGATCGGGTTCATGCCAACTGAGAGCATAGATACACCACCGTCCAGCCTCTTGCCATGGAGGGTACACACTACTCTCGCCATCCCTCCACTCCCATTGTGTGTTGTCCTATTCTGGTATTAGTCTGCCCGAGGCAAAGCTTACCCATGATGAGGCATGTGACCAGTTAAAAGGTCCTCGATCAGCAAGCCTACATCGACAAGGTCCTTAATCGACTCAGACGGAGACACTACACTAAGACTCTCTTCTCGTGCAAGTCACCCGTCCGGTCTCAGCTTTATCATTTCAACCCAAAGTTCGGTACCTGACAGAGGTACATCTTTTTCCGATGATGAACCCATCATGGCCACGATGGATTCACCATCAAGTTTTATTTTTGAAAACATCCCATCCACTGTGAAGCATCATCTTTTGTTCAAAAACAAAACATTTTCTGTTTCTAAAGCAAGGCTAAGCATCAGAAAAACCCTTTCATAAAACAGGTGATCAAGGAAAAGTAATCAATTTTCCATGGAAGGAAATGCATCAATTGTTTAGCACACAACTCCTATCACCTAGTGCATCAAGCAAGGGAGAAAGATTTTAAAATAGCAAGGAGGTGGCAAATGCACTGGGGATTGCCTTGAGTTGTAGGAGAGTCGGGCTCTGCTCCACAAATATCAAAATATAAGCAGTTCCTGGCAGGTGGGTCTTCAGGTGGTGGTGGTGCAAATCCTTCTTCTTCAACCACTACTTCCTCGTTCTCTATATATAACCAGGAATGCTTATGTAATGCTTATGAAAATGCAATAATAGAAAAGGTTTATCAAGTTGTATCTTGAATACAACTTTCCTTCATGGTACTCCAGGAAACTAGGGTTTTTGGAGTCAGTTCTTCATTTCAGAGGGCAGACCCTATCTAGAAGACTAGGGTTTTAAGTTTAGGAACCAAAGAATGTCCAAAACAAGTCAAACTTCACTCAAGGGTTCTAAGTACCATGTTAGACTTATCTAAAAAGTCTTGTGATTTTTGGAGTTGCCTAGTAATTTCTAAAATTCCAAAAGTACAGGTTTTAGCACTTTTAAATACTGAATAATTCCTGGTTTGGGCTAAAAATTTTAGAACCATTTTTATTAAATACTAGAGAAATTTAGGAGTCCAACAAAATTGGTCTCATATTTTTAGCATTTTTCTAGAATTTTCTTCAATCTGGCCCGAGACGGCCCACGACAGGCGAAAGCGCCCCCGCGCGCGCCCGCACTGATGACTTTGCGCAAAGGCCCCTGGCGTTTTAAACAACTTGAGAAGAGTCTGAAGCACTATTTCCTGAGTCACTGACAATTGCACCGAGACCCTCGCACTTCTATTCCTTCACAACGCTAGGTCCATGATGCTGAACGACGGAGCAA
The DNA here is from genome assembly GCF_902167145.1 of Zea mays. NCBI lineage: Eukaryota > Viridiplantae > Streptophyta > Magnoliopsida > Poales > Poaceae > Zea > Zea mays. The sequence goes on along the minus strand of NC_050100.1, from coordinate 130,466,418 downwards.
TGGCTCCAGCGAGCCTATACCGGCCAAGATACGCGATGACCGGTGCTCAGAAGAGGTTGGCACCTAATTAGAACCCTAATAATCATTTCCCCTCAACCAATTTCAAGTTTCTAGGCCCCAATCTCTCTACCCATGGTGGTCGTGCGATCAACGGATAACACGACGCGTTCCCGGTGATCCTATGAGTTCTAGCTTAGTTGGCAAGGTCGAGAAGCATCACAAACACACAAGGATGCTAAAACAAGAGTGAGAAAGGCATGATCGGACCTGTGGATCCCTGACCGCGAAGAGCTCACACATGCGGTGTTTTTGACCAATTTGGGGGGGGAAATCCCAAATTGGGGAGCTCTGGTGGACGATCTGAGGCACGGGTTGGTGTATTGGATGCTTGACTACCTAGCGGAGCCGATGGCACACTCAATTTATAGGATCCAGGGGAGGTGGCTCATGAATTTGGATTGGCGTGCTGGCGGTCGGAGAGAGGAGATGAGTCACTGCGTTTATCTACCGTGGCGATCACTGAGCAATGAGCTATGGCGGTCACTGGGCAGTCACTACGGCTCGCGACGACACGAGAAATGTCCTAAGGCGTGGCGCCACCATGGTGAATGGCGTACATGCCGGTGACGGCCGCTCGGCCACGTCGCCGGTGCGAGTGGATGAGTGACAGAACGCATAGTGCCTTCAAGTTCATTCGCGACAAGATCTTTTACCCGAGGATCGTTATCCGTGTTTAACTAGGCACGAATCACGGCACTAGCGCGAATCTAAGTGCAAGGTCACCGGCAGCAAGGTGCACTGCACCTGTGATCTTATTCAGTGCACTGTACCATCGCAATTCCATTCAGTCTGTCTGATAGAGCTTATTTGGGGGCGATTTGCTCCAAATTTCGTGTAGCAACTTGATCATTCACCAGTATCAAAGTTGTAGCTCTATATACCAGCTACAAATCTGATGTAACGATCTTGCTCCTTTGCTTATTCCCTTGAGCTAGAATCAAGTCCAAAGTTTGCCAGAACTCACTGTCAGTTAATATTCAGTCATAGGTGGTCTGACAGCCAGACTTCAAACCGATTTAGCTCCTATTTTTGTACAACACCAAGGCATAATCACTTAAGAAAAGTTGTACTCCTATAATAGCTCTATAAGCTTGATGTATTGAGCCAGAACAGAATCTTCATGGATTAAAAGATATAAAGCTCCAAAGTTGCTCCAATTGCACTGAATTCTGACTTAAGCATATGGGGATTCAAAAGGTACTTTTGCAATTAGGTCCAAATCCCACTTTTTAACTTGCAAATCCTTAAATGTGAGAAGCACATGGTTTGTGGTGTTATATTACCTTTGTTTTTGCACTTTAGTCCAAAAGTGTACAAAGTTTGCACTTAACCCCCTAGGATTTCAGTTTAGGGTTTTCCAGGGATCTTTTGAGGGTTTTTAGTACTCTAGGGTTTTGGTGCCACTTAAGTCCTTCCAAGGGGATATCTTAGGGTCATTTGTCATAACTTTTGAAGTTTTCTCATGATTGGGCTTCTTTTGTATCCATAAGCCCAGATTTGGGGTTAAGTACTTTACACTAGGGTTAACCACACATCAAGTCATATCAGTACACATTTTTGAAATTTTTACCTAGTTAATGCACTCTAGATGTGACAAACACATGATATGCTAATTCTCATGATGTTATGCTCAAGTTTTAGTGACAGTAACACCAAGGGTGTTACAGCGCAGTCCTGCCCAATGGTGACTGGAGTCGGGCCCCGCGATAGACCGTCGAAACTCGCACTAGGGATGACTAACATGCTCAGATTGTTTGACCCTATGCGTGGACCATCTTATTTTTCCGCTGGACCATCCAACTATTATATCGGACCGTCTGAGACAGGGTATGCAGAGCAAGATGCAAATTATTACCAGCAAACCTCCTACCCACCCTAGCATAGCTCCTCTACCTCAAAATCATAGTATAATTCCACCAATACATGGCTACGAGTTCTTTTCGGTCCCTAGGAGGCCAGAAAAATCTAACGCCCAATATGGGGCGCCTAGAGCAAGTATTAATACCACATGGAACCCAAACCTATGGGAAATGAAACGATATATAGAAACACAATTGCCCCCACCGTTGGACCAAAGGGCTGGTGCATTACCATCGGCTGCCATTAATATAGTGAGAGAAGAGATAGCTAGGACATTCCGAGATAAACTCGGAATTAACATGGACCATGGGGGCAGTCTTATCGGAAGTCATTTCACGGCCCATTCGACTAGGACCCCATACCCACAGGGGACAAGGATACTCGAATTTACAAAATTTTCGAGTGACCAGAGCAGGAGCACACACGAGCACATAGGCCAATTCCTAGCACAATTAGGGAAATTGGCCGACATGGAGGCATTCTGCGTGCGTTAATTTTCATTATCCTTAACTAGTACTGCTTTCACATGGTACGCCACCTTATCACCTAAATCTTTACTTTTGGGGTGATTTAGAGCAAAAATTCCATGAACATTTTTTCTTCAGGGAATATGAGTTAGCTTGGTCGATCTAGCATGCCTACAACAAAGAAAGGACGAATTGGTTAATAATTATAACAGGAGGTTCTGGGACACTAGAAACTGATGTTTCCAAGTTTACAATGCAGAAAAGCAATCAACAGGGTTGGCCTTTAATGGGATCTGTAATTATTTAAAATAAAAGTTAGAAGGCATCTAATTTTTACTTTAGCATTGCAGCATCAAGCTATGGCCTGTGAAAGACGAAGTAGGGATACACCTATAGCAGCATGTCACAATATTAATTTAGTCAATTATGATCAAAATAGCTCGGACAATGAGCCAAAAGAGGTGTATGCCACTAAGATGGTTTGGCTAGACAAGGCCAAACCATCATCTTCTTCCTCTTTACAGTCGATTCAAAAGAATCTACAAGAGTAGGTAAAATTTACCTTGAATGTTGCTAGATGTGACAAAATATTTGATGAATTAGTAAAAACGACAACATTAAAATGACTCATACCATTCCACTTGCTGATGAATTAATAAAGGAGGGCTCAGTGTAAATGACATAAATCATTTTTTCATGCCACTAATGACTGCAATGTATTTGGTAGATACAATTGGAATCGGCCATTAATGAGGTTTGGCTAAATTTTTAGGAAATGCGGGTGGATAAACAGCCTTTCCCTGTCAACACCATGGATCTTAATGGTAATAAAGTCTTGGTTCGGCTGGGAGTGGCCGATAATGACAAGGGAAAAGGCATCTTCATCAGCCACCCTCGAGTCTTCGATGAGAGCAAGAAAATTCTCTCCAAAAAAGTTGTTGCTGAAAAGATGCCAGATGGGGGAGAAACACGGAAGATCACCATAAAGTCCTCCAACGATGGGGGCAGGCGTAGACAGACAGTAGGCCCAATCCCCCTATTCTATGCATCGTGGATAGTCCGACCCTGAGGTGCGGCCGTTCTGGATCTCCGGCAAATAGTTCGGTCAGCAGGGGCGGACGGTCTGACAGTGATCGGAGGCAGCAGCGACTACGTACCTTCAAACCTCGACAACCCAAAATAGGTATGTGGAAACAAAATGAAGCTAAAGCGCCTAATCTACTGATTAAAGTTGGTCCAACTTTTGACCAGCTGTTGTCCAAATATGTCAATAAACGGCTTGTCACCGTGATCGGCTAACAAAGTGAAGCATCCCCAATCCTCTGGGACTCAAATGTGATACAATTACTAGTCCCAAGAGGCTAGTAAACACATTTATACATCAGATAGTTCCAGAACTGCATAAACGAGACAAACCTATAAAGGTGGCGAACAACTTTAAGAGTTGGTCCACAACTCGGGACATATCATCAGAGTGGGGCGAAAGCAGCCCGATATACGCAGTGAAGCAATTCAGCGGTCCAACAGCCACAGGCAAGGTTGGGAACAGTCGTAACTCTTACCCGATCTCCTTTTTTTCTGAAAAACAACAAATAAGCAAGGATGAGTACAAACGTACTCAGCAGCCCACTTTCACCCGCGGAATGGGGAAATCAGATATAATGCATGGAATATGTGGAGCTCAGAATATTTTGCAGAAACAGCAATATTTTATGCAGGGTTGTTTTGAAAAACGTTTTGTACTTTTGCAAAGCGCATCCTCTCCAAAAGGAGCAGAAAGTTTTTCAGTATTATAACAAAATCCCCTGGACTAAACCATCCAGGTATCTCAGCAGTTTCCCACTGGTTTTCATTTCCAAAAACAGCTACTGGACTTCCCGTCCACCATAGCTCACGGTCCTACAGCCAGACCTTTTAAAAACCACTTTTCAAAAGCATCTCTTTATTTGGAAAAACAAAGCATTAATTGCCATACCATACCAGACTCGCCCATTCCTGTGGACACAGACTATTCAAATAGGTTTGAACTCTGCGTAGAGGGGTACACTTTACCCACTAGTCCAGCTCTGCGATCTCATGGCCAATGAGATCCGAATCCAAATCTCTTTCTTTCCTCGCACATCCTAACCTTAACGGTTATACCGGAAGGAGTCAGGCCACCGCCATGTCCAAACCGGACAAAACATTCCCCCTTCTTATCCTCCCGGTGCTCCCCAGCCTTCATAACCCTGGGGTTGGACCGTACAAGTTCAGATTGAGTGACTGCCCACACAGTCTCGAGTGGTTGTACTTATCATGAGTACAGGTAGTGAAAGATGACAAACTGGTCCTTATATGAGGGGACAATCCTTCTGCTCACGCCTAAACCAGCTGAGCCATCACCTTAGGCCCTCCCCTAAACCAGGGAGTCCCTGATCATCCCTACTCAAAGGTGATAAGGGTGAAAACCCTTCATCATACACATTTTGAAAAGCATTTTGTTTTGAAAAACTCACACCTTTTCTCAAATCAATTTTAACAAATATATTAAGGATTGATTGCGGCAAGCGGCTTGGGTGGCCATAATAACTTGTCTCAAAATCATATCATGCATAAAATAACAAGCTGAGGGTTGTGGTTGAAAAATCATAGGTAATTTATGCATCAAAGGGATCCAGTGAGCTTGTCATGCTTATTCGGCGAAGGGGGAAGGGGAGCTCGCGGAACTGGCTTCTGGCTCCACCGCCTAGCGTAGACTTGCGGATCTGGCCTCCACGAGACGGCACGAACGCTCCGATAACTATGCAACATGAACAAGCAAACATACAAACCAGCAAGTATACCAACAAATATTTAGTATAGTGGTCAGGATAGCGATATATGGATGGGTAGAGTCTTGAGTAGAATCTGTGTCATGTGGTGTTGAGATACTACTAGTGGTGGAGCGGAGGTGCTTACCAGAAGGGTGGACTGGAGGCGAAGCGACACTATGCGTGTAGCCGGCAGAGCAGAGTAACTGAGTGGGTGGGGTGTTTGCCTTGGCTGAGGGTGTTGAGTGTGTGTGGAGAGGGAGAGGGTAGCTGGGTCTATTTATAGCTGGGTGTATGTGGTGTAGCACAGTGAAGTTCAATGTTGGTGAGAATAGTGACGAATGAATCGTCTGACTTAGTATGAACAGGAGAGTTATAGGCAGAATATGGGACAAGAGTATTTTGGGAGTTTTCTGGAATATGGACCATGCTTAAGGGATGACATGGTTGGATAGGGAATAGTTTGATAAGAATTTAGAAACGAGAATTATTGGAATCTGAGTTTGGGAGCCTGGTTCGAAGGAATCTCAAAGTTAAGCGTGTTCAACTTGGAGGAACCTGAGATGGGTGACCAGATGGGAAGTTCCCACTGGAAGGAAAATCACAGTCACCGGAGTTCGTATGACTGGAATATGGGTCTGGCTGGTCTTAGGTGGACTGGACAACACGATGTATGAGTAGTTGAAATTTGGGGTGATCGGCTAATCGATGAATAGTAACGATGAATAGTAACGATGAATAGTGACGACAAAAAAAGTTACATAGATATCATCGATGAGTAGTAACGATGATGAATAGTAACACTGAATAGTAACGATGATGAATAGTGTCAGTGAAAAGTAATGATGAATAGTAACGGTGAATAGTGATGGTGAATAGTTCGTATGAACGAACGATGAACGATGAATAGGAACGATGAACGATGAACGATGAATGGGAACTATGAATGAACGAACGATTGAATGATCGGTCGAACGAACGATCGGAATTTCGACAGCATAATGGCAGGACAAAGATTATCTGGAAGAACGATGAATAGGGACTATGAACGAACGATGAACGATGAATAGGAACTATGAACGAACGATGAACGATCGAATGATCGATCGAATGAACGAACGATCGGAATTTCGGCAGCATAACGGCAGGAAAAAGATTATTTGGATGAACGGACGAACGATCGAATGATCGGACGAACGAACGATCGGAATTTTGGCAGCATAACGGCAGGACAAAGATTATCTGGAAGAACGATGAATAGGAACTATGAACGAACGATGAACGATGAATAGGAACTATGAACGAACGATGAACGATGAATAGGAACTATGAACGAACGATGAACGATCGAATGATCGAACGAACGAACGATCGGAATTTCGGCAGCATAACGGTAGGAAAAAGATTATTTGGACGAACGAACGGACGAACGATCGAACGATCGGACGAATGAACCATGAACGATCGGACGAACGATCGGACGAATGAGCGAACAAACTAAGAACAAGGGACGAACGATCGAAGAACGATCGAACGATCCTTGTGCTAGTGTGTGCTTGTGTGGAACATGGAGTGGGTGTGTGTGGGGGGGAAGAGAGTTGCCATGAAATGGCTTGGGGTGGGATGAGAGGAGGCCCTTGCCCCTCTATTTATAGCCATGGTGGGGAGATTAGGGGGAGGGATGAGAGGATTAGTGGGAGGATGAGAGGATTAGTGGGAAATTAGCATGTATTTGTCTTGTATAAGTGAGATTAGCTTGTAGAGCTCACCGTATGACACTGGAGGCATACATATACATATGAGCATGAAGAAAGTTATGAAGAAAATATTTATAGGGACTTGAAAAATGATTCTGAAGGTATTTCTCAAGAGGAAAATAATTGGAGGTGGAATATCTAGGCAATATTTCTGGAAACAACTTGAGGGGGATCACTGGGGAAATATCTGGGCAGTATTTCTGAAAAGAAATTGAGGGTGATCACTGGGGAAATATTTGTAGAATATTTTGAGGAGGATTTTGGAGAGAATATAGACCACTATAATTTATTTGTTGATATCAACTTGCAAACAAACATTTTGAAACGAAATTTGAAATTCATTTTGAATTTAGAGCGAGTTTGAGAAAATTCCAAGATTTGAATTTTTGGGATGCTACAAATCTACCCAACTTAAAATGAATCTCGTCCTCGAGATTCGGCTCAGAAGGGTTATGGGTATAGCTTTACTTCAGCTACATATCTTCACTTTGCAGACTCTTCGAGGAGATGGAACTTCAACAAAATCCGGCCTTCGAGGAGCATCTGGTTGCCGATTGCAAATGCCGATTCTGGCTACTCAAAGATCATCTTCAGGCTTCTAGGTTTCACTTGGCAGCTAGCTTATTGAAGAAGCATCGATGCCAACACACAAACCTTTCTCTTGTGAACTCCCTCATGGATTCCTTCCTTAATTGGTCTTCTGGTGCTTCATCAACGAAACTTGGGTGACCACTTCTCATCCAGAAACTTATATGCTTCGATGATCTGGTCCTCGACAAGCTTGCCATGGGCCTTCTTCTTTTTTTCTCCATAGCAGGAACCTTACTGGAATACTACCCCACTTAAAATGAATGAGGGTAGAACTCTTGAATCTTGAGGATTTGAACTCCTTGGAGTACCTCATAACATGGGTGTTACGGGGCCTTCTTCTGCTGTTGCTGCATGAGCAGGCTACGAAGAAATGACTGACACAGGGTTGATTCTGGGACAACCTTCTTCTCATCTTCTCTTCACTATCTTCTTTTCACTGACCCTTCCTTTCTCTTTGCTCTTCCCACTGGAGGATTCTATCAATGAGTATTACCATCATACAAAGGAGGAAACCAAAGATTATGAACCATGTGCAACAGTCTTCAACCCAAGAATCACCAAGCATTGTGATCTTAGGGGCGAGGGAGTGGAAAATGGAGTTGCTTGCGATTTGGCAGAGGGGATTTATCTGGAGTGTGCTTTGCTTTGAGTGAGATGGGAGTTGAGGGAGCTGGTGGGGGGAGTTTTATAGGCGAGCGGTATGCGAGGTGGTGCTCGGGTGCGGAGTGGCGGTGATGGAGCAGGTGACATGAGGCAGCAGGTGCGACAAGGGGAAAGGGGGGCCTGGTGTTGCCGGTGACAATGGTGGCGGTGGGTGTGCTGCAAAGTGGGCGTGGGGCGGTGGTAGTGCGCTGCAAAGGGGGCGTGGGGCGGTGGTAGTGCGCTGCAAAGGGGGCGTGGGTGGTGGTGGTGCACATGGAGGCGGGCACGCGTGCGGGGGGCACGGGTGAGTGGTGGGGTCAATGACCCTGATGTTTGTGGTCTCTGGTTCCAAGAACCTTGCCTCTCTGTATGGTAATAACTCCTTCTGTCCTCTTTTCCTGTTTACTTTGACTCAGGGGCAGTGCTTTGATTCTCACGGTCGGTCCTTTTGACTGAGCGACTGGATAGGTTCCTCTGTAGCTTATTACATGCTTCAAGGGTAAGCTTCCCGGTATCTTCTTGGGTAAGGCACTTTTCTCTTGAGATGGGTTAAGATGAGAATGGAAGCATAAGGTGAGGATTAGATCTAATTTGTGATCTATGTTTTTAGAGAAAACCTTTCTTAAAAAAGAAAACACACAAGCTCAGCAATGATAAGCACAAACAAATCGAATGTTTTGAATAAGGGAAGGATAGAGTTTTTCCAAAGCACGGACTACTCAGATTCGGGGGCTAAGCATAACTACTATTGCTTAGCTCTGAATTGAGAACTATGCTAAATGTGACTTATGAGCACTAACGTTAAAGCATCACATATGCACTCAAAAGGGGAGAAAACATCAAGCGAAATTCATTTTGAAATGCCCTAGGGGGCCACACAAATAGAGTTTTTCAAGGCACGAGACTACACGATTACCTCTCATACATGCAGGGCTCTAGCCAAAGTGAAGAAAAACTTCACTACCCAATGCATGCAGAGGACTGGGCATACTAACTTCAGACCAGGCAATTCTCTTTTGGCAAGGCTTGCACACAACTTCAATCTGAGACATCTCCTGGATGGGTCAAGAGGGAGCTGATGTTGATGACTTCTTCTGGCAGCGACTGAGATGGCAACACGGGGTCGAACTCTTCTTCAAGCAGGACTGGCTCTTGTAGCTCCTCAGAGGGCGGGGGTGCTGGCGAGGTGCTTGCAGCTTCTTCCTTGACTTCAAGGGATGGTGCTGGAATCTTCTTCATGGTGAGGGGTTCAAACATCTCTAGCGGGGGATCTTGGGAGGACTCGGGGTGCTCTTGCTTATCCATAGCCTGAGGGAAGACTGGAATTCCTTCCAAGACTATGGCTCCTTCCGGGGGTTCCCCAGTTTTCTTCTCTCCTTTGATAGAGACCGGGTGACCTTCAAGAATCTGGGGGTCTTCTACTCTCCTGGGTTGAACTGGGTTGGATGAAGCGGGCTCTTGGATCCGCAGGGCTCTACGTTGGTTATGGGTTACCAAGTAGGCCTCCATCAACTTCTGGACGTGCTCATCCTTGGCTTGCTTCAGGGCTTCAACAGCAATGACTTCACGACTTTCCAAGGTAGCTACACGGGCTTGGGTTGAGGTGAGATCCACATGCAGCTTACGGTTGAGCTTCTTTGCATCTTCTACTCGGGCAATCATCTGACGGTGGTGCCGAGCCAAGAAATCATACTGTGCATCAAGGGTGAGCAGGTATGCAGTGAGGTACACGACTGTGGGGTCATCCTCAAGCAGCTGCTGCTCTTCCAATGCACGCATCCTGGCCATCCAAACTGGATGGTTTCTCTGAAAGGGCGGAAAGAATCTAAGCGGTGTGTCGACCACTTCTACTTCATAGATCTGACACAGGGCCCTCAATGCCTTGCGAGCGACGACTTGGCAGGTGTCTTTGAATCTGTGCCCAGTAGCAGTGACACTCCATTCCACATGGTGTGGACTGGATCCAATGTATACAGTCACGACACACTTCTCTGTGCCATGCTCGACGAATTCACGACCATCATACTCTGGCTGGCTCCTGATTCTGAGGCGAACTGTGCATGCTCTCAGCAACTTGGGGAAACCATCTTCATTCTGGCAAAAGCTGGTTTGGCAGCGAACCTCCATCTGACTTCTGAGAGAAGGAAAGGGGGAAAGCATTTTTGAAATGAAGGGATGAGAGCAAGATTTTTTTAAGAAAATAGTTTGGACTCAAAAACTTTTGATCAGGCTAAGGGTTACGTCCTGCGGCCAACCTAACAGCTCTGATACCACCTGAAGCGTCCCCAATCCTCTAGGACTCAAATGTGATACAATTACTAGTCCCAGGAGGCTAGTAAACAAATTTATACATCAGATAGTTCCAGAACTGCATAAACGAGACAAACCTATAAAGGTGGCGAACAACTTTAAGAGTTGGTCCACAACTCGGGACATATCATCAGAGTGGGGCGAAAGCAGCCCGATATACGCAGCGAAGCAATTCAGCGGTCCAACAGCCACAGGCAAGGTTGGGAACAGTCGTAACTCTTACCCGATCTCCTTTTTTTTAAAAAACAACAAATAAGCAAGGGTGAGTACAAACGTACTCAGCAGCCCACCTTCACCCGCGGAATGGGGAAATCAGATATAATGCATGGAATATGTGGAGCTCAGAATATTTTGTAGAAACAACAATATTTATGCAGGGTTGTTTTGAAAAACATTTTGTACTTTTGCAAAGCGCATCCTCTCCAAAAGGAGCAGAAAGTTTTTCAGTATTATAACAAAATCCCCTAGACTAAACCATCCAGGTATCTCAGCAGTTTCCCACTGGTTTTCATTTCCAAAAACAGCTACTGGACTTCCCGTCCACCATAGCTCACGGTTCTACAGCCAGACCTTTTAAAAACCACTTTTCAAAAGCATCTCTTTATTTGGAAAAACAAAGCATTAATTGCCATACCATACCAGACTCGCCCATTCCTGTGGACACAGACTATTCGAATAGGTTTGAACTCTGCGTAGAGGGGTACACTTTACCCACTAGTCCGGCTCTGCGATCTCATGGCCAATGAGATCCGAATCCAAATCTCTTTCTTTCCTCGCACATCCTAACCTTAACGGTTATACCGGAAGGAGTCAGGCCACCGCCATGTCAAAACAGGACAAAACATTCCTCCTCCTTATCCTCCCGGTGCTCCCCAGCCTTCATAACCCTGGGGTTGGACCGTACGAGTTCAGATTGAGTGACTGCCCACACAGTCTCGAGTGGTTGTACTTATCATGAGTACAGGTAGTGAAAGATGACAAACCTGTCCTTATATGAGGGGACAATCCTTCTGCTCACGCCTAAACCAGTTGAGCCATCACCTTAGGCCCTCCCCTAAACCAGGGAGTCCCTGATCATCCCTACTCAAAGGTGATAAGGGTGAAAACCCTTCATCATACACATTTTGAAAAGCATTTTCTTTTGAAAAACTCACACCTTTTCTCAAATCATTTGTAACAAATATATTAAGGATTGATTGCGGCAAGCGGCTTGGGTGGCCATAATAACTTGTCTCAAAATCATATCATGCATAAAATAACAGGCTGAGGGTTGTGGTTGAAAAATCATAGGTAATTTATGCATCAAAGGGATCCAGTGAGCTTACCGTGCTTATTCGGCGAAGGGGGAAGGGGATCTCGCGGAACTGGCTTCTGGCTCCACCGCCTAGGGTAGACTTGCGGATCTGGCCTCCACGAGATGGCACGAACGCTCCGATAACTATGCAACATGAACAAGCAAACATACAAACCAACAAGTATACCAACAAATATTTAGTATAGTAGTCAGGATAGCGATATATGGATGGGTAGAGTCTTGAGTAGAATTTGTGTCATGTGGTGTTGAGATACTACTAGTGGTGGAGCGGAGGTGCTTACCAGAAGGGTGGACTGGAGGCGAAGCGACACTATGCGTGTAGCCGGCAGAGCAGAGTAACTGAGTGGGTGGGGTATTTGCCTTGGCTGAGGGTGTTGAGTGTGTGTGGAGAGGGAGAGGGTAGCTGGGTCTATTTATAGCTGGGTGTATGTGGTGTAGCACAGTGAAGTTCACTGTTGGTGAGAATAGTGACGAATGAATCGTCTGACTTAGTATGAACAGGAGAGTTATAGGCAGAATATGGGACAAGAGTATTTTGGGAGTTTTCTGGAATATGGACCATGCTTAAGGGATGACATGGTTGGATAGGGAATAGTTTGATAAGAATTTAGAAACGAGAATTATTGGAATCTGAGTTTGGGAGCCTGGTTCGAAGGAATCTCAAAGTTAAGCGTGTTCAACTTGGAGGAACCTGAGATGGGTGACCAGATGGGAAGTTCCCACTGGAAGGAAAATCACAGTCACCGGAGTTCGTATGACTAGAATATGGGTCTGGCTGGTCTTAGGTGGACTGGACAACACGATGTATGAGTAGTTGAAATTTGGGGTGATCGGCTAATCGATGAATAGTAACGATGAATAGTGACGACAATAAAAGTTGCATAGATATCATCGATGAGTAGTAGTGATGGTGAATAGGAACTATGAACGAACGATGAACGATCGAATGATCGAACGAACGAACGATCGGAATTTCGGCAGCATAACGGTAGGAAAAAGATTATTTGGACGAACGAACGGACGAACGATCGAACGATCGGACGAACGGACGAACGAACCATGAACGATCGGACGAACGATCGGACGAACGATCGAACGATCAGACGAACGAACAAACAAACTAAGAACAAGGGACAAACGATCGAAGAACGATCGAACGATTCTTGTGCTAGTGTGTGCTTGTGTGGAACATGGAGTGGGTGTGTGGGGGGGGGAAGAGAGTTGCCATGAAATGGCTTGGGGTGGGATGAGAGGAGGCCCTTGCCCCTCTATTTATAGCCATGGTGGGGGGATTAGGGGGAGGGATGAGAGGATTAGTGGGAGGATGAGAGGATTAGTGAGAGATTAGCATGTATTTGTCTTGTATAAGTGAGATTAGCTTGTAGAGCTCACCGTATGACACTGGAGGCATACATATACGTATGAGCATGAAGAAAGTTATGAAGAAAATATTTATAGGGACTTGAAAAATGATTCTGAAGGTATTTCTCAAGAGGAAAATACTTGGAGATATATCGGTGGAATATCTGGGCAATATTTCTGGAAACAACTTGAGGGGGATCACTGGGGAAATATCTGGGCAGTATTTCTGAAAAGAAATTGAGGGTGATCACTGGGGAAATATTTGTAGAATATTTTGAGGAGGATTTTGGAGAGAATATAGACCACTATAATTTATTTGTTAATATCAACTTGCAAACAAACATTTTGAAACGAAATTTGAAATTCATTTTGAATTTAGAGCGAGTTTGAGAAAATTCCAAGATTTGAATTTTTGGGATGCTACACAAAGCGACCCTACTCGCCCGCCCGGTAGATGCAGGAGAAAAAATTGATTCATCTCAACAAATAAGGCCATATTAATCGGGCAGAAATTTTATTCAATTAGTCCTAAATACATAACTCACATCACCAGCATGGATGCCTCCACCCCAACATCCACCCATGTCATACCCAACTCAATTCTCATACCCTCATATATGCCCACCTCTACCATACCCGCCAACCCAAATATGGGAAATGCTCATGATATACCCACAATATCCTTCTAGGATGCCACCATACCCGGCTTGGGGGCACCCAAACATCTTTGTTTGATAGGCTAGCCCCACCGGTACAAGACCGATTAAGTCGCCCTCAATCCGGTCATTATAGATAGTCCCAGCAAGACTATCGGAATATTCGGCCCCAAAAGTCGACTGGTCCGTCTGGAGGCATAGGGAGAGAACTCCCACAACTGTAGAATTGGCCACAAGTTCCAAGGCAAGAAAGAGGACAACACCTAGTGACATCATTAAAATTGACAAAATAGAGGTCATTATTAATGGTGATAATGAAGGACTGATGATCTTTGTTAAATCTACCGAAAGTAAAAAAAAGAGAAAGATAAAATTGCTACTACTAAAACAATTGACCCTAAAATACTCCATGCCCTGATGGTGCCCATCGGGACTATCGCACTCTCAAAAGCGCAAGTTGCAGAGCCTGAGAGAAAAAGAAGGAAGACAAGAGGAGGAGAAGATATTTAATGATACACATCTATAGTCCCTACCACCATAAAAAGTAAATATGGAGACCAAAGGCCGCTGAAACTAACACAAATGAACAGACAGCCATAAAATCAAAATACAAATACAATTGTACAGGTTCCTGCAGAGACGGCGAACCATCTAGCCCTAGCGTCCGAACCATCCGGATCTACGATGGACCATCCGGCCCCAGTGATAGGACTGTCCGCACCCCACTAGGAAGCTCTCGAAGACTCTCTGATCCCTATGGACCTGGATTGCGACGACAATGATGACCTATTGGGAGAAAACACGGTGGATTACGAAGTCTTGCAGCAGCACGCATGTATGAAAGTTAATGTAGTTACATTTTCTGCCGATTATAATATTATCGTTGATGATGAAACTGTAGTTGCTCAGTTTGATTTCGGTCCTAAAGACATGATCTTCCCAAACCCAAAGAATTGTTCAATCATTTGAAAACGCTCTATGTGCGCAGCCACATTGATGGGACACTGATTTCTAGGATTCTGATTGATGGAGGAGGAACCGTAAATTTAATGCCTTACTCATTGTACAGAAAGCTAGGTAAGCAAGATAGCGACCTGATCAGGACCAACATGATACTTAGTGGTGTTGGGTGCAACAATCCAATCGAGGCGAAGGGTTTCATATCTGTTGAGTTAACCATCGAGACAAAGACCCTCGTTGTTGCCTTCTTCGTCAACGAAGTAGAGGGAAATTATAGTATTATCTTAGGCACAGATTGGATTCACACCAATCAATGTGTGCCTTCTACTGTACATCAAATATTATTACAATGGGTCGGCAATGAAGTAGAAACAACGCATGCAGACGCAACGGCTTGTATTGTTGTGGGTGATGTCCCTATACTTTGGACTTATGAGACTGCAAAATCTTTGACAGAAGTCAATTTTTTAGATTACCAGTTCATAAGTGTATGCAGGGAAGGCTTCACTCCTATAATGTTAGAGCTGATAGAAAATTGACTAAACCATAAGTGAATAATGATGCACACACAAAAAATCATATCAGGTCGCGAACGGTCCGGGCCCCGAGGTCGGACAGTCTAGAGTCCAGTAGAGAGGGCTGCAGTCCATGGACCCTCCCACGGGTGGTCCGCCCCCTGAGGCTGGACGGTCTGGAGTCCAGTAGAGAGGGCTAAAGTGCGCAAACTCCCATAGACTGTCTGACCCCCATGGCCAGACAGTCCACCACCCCATAGAGGGCAATGTTCTCCTCTGATGTTAGCACAATAGAGGAGTTTATAATTTAGACAAGTTATGTCAGGGGTTTACATCGGTTGATCTTTTAGAATAAGTTGACATATGAGACGGTAGTACTCCAAGGCTGACTTTTGTAAACATGAATCTGAAATTCGATTCTAGGAGTAAAATGATCAGATTATTAGAAGAATACTCTGATAGTTTTGCTTGGAGTTATACTGAGATGCCTAGCTTAAGCTGCAAGCTAGTTGAGCATCGGTTACCAATCAAACCAGGTTTCAGATCATTCAAGCAAAAGCCAAGACCATTTCGTCCTGACTTGCATCCAAGGATCAAGGACGAAATCCACCGGCTCTTAGAGGCTAACTTTATTAGACCTTGTAGATATGTAGAATGGGTTTCTAATATTGTGTCTGTGGAAAACAAAGACTCTTGGAAGCTCAAAGTATGCATTGATTTCCATAATTTGAATAGAGCAAGTCCTAAGAATGAATATCCTATGCCTGTAGCCAACATTTTAATTAATAATGCATTAGGAAATAAAGTCATTAGCTTTCTTGATGGGAATGATGGATATAACCAAATCATTATGGTCGAAGAAGATGCTTCCAAAACAACCTTTATATGTCCAAGCTTTATTAATTTATTTGAGTGGGTCGTTATGACATTTGGGTTAAAGAATGTTGGTGCCACTTATCAAAGGACTATGAATATGATCTTCCATGAGTTGCTAGGAAACATTGTGGAAGTCTATATAGATGATATAGTAGTAAAATCGGCTACATTTGATTCTCGTCTAGCTGATTTGTGCAGAGCCTTTGATAAGATGCGTAGGTGAAAGGGAAATGCCTCAACATTTCCTATAATCGATTTTGGTGTTTGATGTCCATCACAAACCATATGGACTTATTAGTTTGCCTAGTGGATATTTTTCTCAGGTGCATAAAGTTCACATAAACATAAAAAGAAAATGACATTGGAGGAATTCTACTCGTTCGGAGCAAAACAGGATGGCTACAACCTATGGCGCACCAGCCACTGTCTGGTGCCCTGGCTGGAGCACTCTGTGAACTGGTCGCTCTTGGGTTTTCTCAGCGCTCGTCCACTAAAATTTATCAGACTATCCGGTGCACCACCGGACTGTCCGGTGAGACAATGGAGCAATGGTCATCTTCGCCAACGGTCGACTGCGGAGCACTCTGTCCGTCAGAGGTCAGAATACAGTTTGCGATGTCAAATCGCACCGGACTGTCCGGTGTGCCACCAGACTATTCGGTGCAGCAAAAGGATAGAGGTATTCAACGGTCAATAGCTCCAAACCTCAACGGTCGGCTGACATAGCACTCACCGGACAGTGAACAGTGTCTGTCCGGTGCACCACCGGGCAGTCTGGTGTGCTCATCGATAGAGCAGTCAGCCAACAACTAGAATAGTGATTAGGGCTATAAATACCCCCCAACCACCTCCATTCAAGCCATCCAAGCATCCCACACTCTTCATTCAATACAAGAGCAAAGAATACACTCCAATGACATAATCAAAGCCTTCAATCCTCTCTAAGTTCCAAAATCAAGTCAAGTGATCAAAAGTGTTTAGTGACTTGAGGGATGGTGATTTGTGTTTCTTTTGTTGCTCTTGTAGTCTTGTTGCTTGGTTGCTTTCTTCTTCACCTTCAAAACTTTCCAACTGTTTTTGTAAAGCAAGCAAGAGACACCTAATTGTGTGGTGATCCTTGCGGGGTCTTAGTGACCCATGTGATTAAGAAGAAGCACTCGACCAGTCTAAGTGACTGATTGAGAGAGGGAAAGGGTTGAAATAGACCTGGCCTTTGTGGCCTCCTCAACGGGGAGTAGATTTTTTGGAACCGAACCTCGAGAAACAAATCGCTCTGTTCACTTGTGTTGATCTTCACAATTCTATTTGTTTCTTCCCTCTCCCCTCTCACTAGACGTTCTCTTGCTCACATTGGTTTGAGTTTGCTTCCAAAGTTATCTGCATTGATTGAGCAACTCATAGCAAGAAGAATTATCTTCCGCACTCTGAATTCACTATTATTTATTTCTAACCCTAACCTCGAGCGAAGTGCGTATTCAAAGTTTATAATTTTCAGATTTCGTCTATTCACCCCCCCCTCTAGGCGACTTTTAGTAGGTATGGGCTAAAAATAAACCCATACAAGTGTGCCTTTGGTGTGTCGGCTGGTAGGTTCTTAGGATTTACAATTCATGAACATGGCATAGAAGTTGATCCCAACCGAATAAGAGCTATTCGGAACATAGGGGCTCCTACTAGTAAGCTTGAAATACAAAAGTTTCTCGACAAAGTAAATTATTTATGGACATTTATTTCTAATCTTGTAGGGAAGATTAATGCTTTTACTCCTATTCTTCAGCTCAAGGGTAATGCCAACATCATTTGGTGGCAGAACAACATCGTGCTTTTGATCTTATTAAGGATTACTTATCCCCAGTTTCAGAGCTAAAAGCACCAAAGAGTGGTACCCCTTTTAGGTTATATATTGCAGCTAAAGATAAGATCATCGAAGTTGTTCTGACCCAGGAGGATGAAGGAAAGGAGCATGTCATAACTTATTTAAGCTGAAGATTGGTGGATGCTGAAACAAGGTACACCTTTATTGAAAAATTATCTCTATGTCTGTTTTATGCATGCACCAAACTTTGATATTATCTTTTGTCTAGCTCCTATATTGTTTCTTGTCAAATTGGTATGATCAAACATATGTTGCAAAACCAATCATGAG
Organism: Zea mays; assembly: GCF_902167145.1. Classification (NCBI taxonomy): domain Eukaryota; kingdom Viridiplantae; phylum Streptophyta; class Magnoliopsida; order Poales; family Poaceae; genus Zea; species Zea mays. The sequence goes on along the minus strand of NC_050100.1, from coordinate 130,448,112 downwards.
TGGTAGGATTGGTAAATGGGCTTATGCACTAATAGAGTATTACTTGGCAAATGAATCTTTGACATCCATGAAAGGCCAAATTGTAGTAGATTTTATTGTAGAACATCGAATTAATGATACTTATGAGTTAGAAATTACGTATATAAACATTACTCCCTAGACTCTGTATTTTGAAGGATCAGTTTGCAATGAAGGACAAGGGATTGGCATCGTGCTTGTTTCACCAAGGATTGCCACTTTTGACTTGTCTAGCCGATTGGAAGTTCATTGCACTAAAAATCAAACCGGATACAAAGCTCCCTTGTTTAGTTTAGAGCTATTATATTACATGGGAGTAAAACATATAAATGTATTTGGTGATTCTCAGCTAGTTGTCCAACAAATTTTGAGAACATATCAATGTTGAGATGGTATTTTGCATGATTATCTCAGAAAATGTTCGGACATAATACATTCCTTTGATGAATTTGACATTCAACATATATCCAGAGCTGAGAATTTCAGAGCAAATGACTTAGCGCAAGAAGCCTCGGGTTATCGGATAACGTGAGCTGGTGAGGCCGGATGTGTATACAATCCGCCTTAGAAAAGCGTTGTCCATGGCCTCCTTGATTCTGCTTGGATGAGAACCCACTGGCACTAATCGAATATCGGTTCCCAGCTCGCGCGGAGAGGGGGTCCCACTTTAAAGAGTGTGTATAGTTTTTTAAAGGTACCTCGGTTGTTTAAAGAGGCCCTGCTGGAAATTTCAAGTTTTTGAAAATCTGATAACCAGAGGAGCACTGAGTTCCCAAGTCGCGGACCGTCTAGCTTTGAGCCCCAGACCGTCAGTGATAGCGTCGGACCATCTGGCCCTCAGCCGCATATCATCCAACGTCATTAGAGGCATCACCCTGTTCAATTCGGTTCATGACACAACCGATGCAGTTGATTGGAGAACACCTTTAATCACATACCTACGTAACCCAAGTGTAAATAAAGATAGAGGTACTCAGTGGATGGCTTTTAAATATGTTCTTATCGGTGATGAACAATATTGCCGAACTCCTAACGATATTTGCTTATGTGTTTAGGCCCTGATGACGCCACATTAGCTATGCCCGAAGTACATGAAGGCATTTGTGGTACTCATCAATCAGCTACTAAGATGAAGTGGCTTTTAAGGAGATCTAGTTTATATTGTCCTGACTTGATAATCGGTTGTTTTAAGTATTACAAAGGTTGTCAAGTATGTCGAAAGTTCGGTGATCTAAAATTGGTGCATGTCGCTGAACTACATCCTATTATTAAACATTGGCCTTTCAGGGGATGGGGTTTAGACTTTGTAAGGGAGATTCATCCTTCATCATCGAAAGGGCATCAGTTTGTTCTAGTTGCCACAGACCACTTCACTAAATGGACAGAAGTCATTTCTCTGAAAAGCATGACACACATAGAGGTGGTTGAGTTTGTGACCAAACATATTATTCATAGATTCAGCATTCCTAGACTTTCATCACCGATCAGGGGACTTCTTTCATATCAAAGGAGGTACATGAGTTTACTGAATTATATAAGATTAAATTTCTCAATTTTTCTCCATATTATGCTCAGGCCAATGGACAGGCCAAGTCAAGTAATAGGACTTTGATCGGTCTTATTAAAAATAATATAGCTGATCACCCTAGGCATTGACACAATGTGTTATCTAAGGCTTTGTGGGCTCATAGAATATCTAAACATTTCATCACCGATCAGGGGACTTCTTTCATATCAAAGGAGGTATGCGAGTTTGCTGAACTATATAAGATTAAATTTCTCAATTCTTCTCCATATTATGCTCAGGCCAATGGTTAGGCCGAGTCAAGTAATAGGACTTTGATCGGTCTTTATTAAAAATAAGATAGCTGATCACCCTAGGCATTGACACAAGGTGTTATCTAAAGCTTTGTGGGCTCATAGAATATATAAATATCATGCTACTAAAGTGTCTCCTTTTGAGCTTGTATATATGGACAGTAAGATGTTTTGCCTGTGGAGATAAGCCTAAATGCTATCGGAATTGCTAGGCAAAATGACCTAACTGTTAGTGACTACCATAATATTATGATGGACAACATTGATGAGGTGACCGACAAGAGGATGATGGCTCTAAGGGAGCTCAAGAAGGACAAGGTCATAGTCTTTGAGGCCTATAATAAGAAGGTAAAAGCTAAGTCATTCTAAGTTAAAGATCTTGTCTGGAAAATAGTCTTGCCATTAATGAGCATGGACCGAAAGTTCAGCAAATGGTCCCCAAGCTAGAAAGGGCCTTGCAGAGTTACATAAGTAATATCTAATATTGTGTAAATGTTGCAGCCTTTGCAAGGAGATGAGCTGCCTAAGGCGTTGAATGGCCATTTCCTGAAGCAATATCATCCAAGTGTATGATAAGATGCTTAGAAAACCAATGTTCACAGATCAGGTTACCAATGCCTTGTATCAGGTGCTTTTGGTTAGCTCAGCTTCCCTAAAAGGCAGTGGCATATGTTGAGCACCATATGTGCCACCTGGAGAGGCTGAACGGTCCGGCTCTATGATCAGACAATTCGGGCCACGGATGGTCTGCGAGTAGATCAGAACAGGTGATTTAGTTCCTTTTTCCGTGTGTGCTTCTCCATCTAAATCCGCAGATTCGGTTGAGAAATGCCTAGAAACGGGTCCAAACCTCTGTTATATATATGAAGGGGTACGGTCGATTGTGGGCACCAATGATTGAACCAATCAATCTATATTCCATTCCTTTACTTTTTGCACTAGGAGTAGTAGTAATGTAGCCTTCTTCATCTCCATCTTCACCTATATTCGACTCTACGTTGTCCGGAGGTATCTTGGGTAGCTCGTCGACCTCAAGACAAACCCTAGAATCTCTCCTCCCTGATGGGGTCCCTCCTAGGAGACGAGATCCAGGTGCTCTTGACGATCGTCGTATCACCCTGCGCACGGGTGAACCATCTGGCTCAATGACGTAGGGAAGACCTGCTCTTGCCGTAGGGTTGCAGACCGTCCGCGCTGCCGCAGAGAGCACCACCGACGATACATCTTGCAGCGACAACACACATCGACACTCACCTAGTTAATAGAATATACGTCTTTATGTTTTATACACTACATTCTGTCGTAAATGATAACCGTAGGAACACACATGGGTTAGATGACTTGTTCTGTACATCTGGATTTAAGTTTTTAAATATTCTTTCTAGGTTTATTGCCGAACACACATCGCGATATGCTTGTTGACATCGAGATGTAATCAATTTTATGATCTAGCAGTCTAGATTAAACTTGACATATTTTTATAAAGATGATGGGTGTGCTATATTTTTTTTGAGCCTAGGATACAGATTCACGGATAGCTTCAGGAGCAATTTTACAGTATATATCGGCTGAAAAAGGAGGTGCTCCTCCCGCGAAGTCCTCGAAATGCCGCTTTTAATTTGAAGAAATAAAGCAACTCCTCACTCTGTCAGCGAGCGCGCGGGCACTCTTTTGAAGCATTAAGCAAAAGAAAGCTCATGTTGCCAAGGTCATATCATAGTCAAGCAGTACTATCAGTCAATTGATTAAGTTGACTTGGCTAAGGTCTATTGATTAGATGGATTAAGAGAAGTGTTTGGGCTGCCGAGGTCGTAATATTATGATTCAACATATAAGTACTAATAATCAGTGGGCAAAGCTTCGTTACTAGGAAGCATGGAGAAAATAAAAGCTAGGGATTAACAGAAGAAGAAGAAGAAGACGACGGCTGCTTAAGATGCATAGATCATCCCTTCGTCAGGAAGAAGGACGCTTGCTAGTGCTAGATACACACGGCGTTGGCGTTGGCCCCCCGTGTTGCTTGGTGTTGTGTTGGCGTGGTCACCATGCACAATATTACGTCGTACTCATCATCATCAGTAGGTGCCGCTGCCGCCGTTGTTGTTGTTGTTGGAGGCCCTGCTGCCGTCGACGACCACCTCCGTCATGGCGACCTGGCCCGCCTTGCGCTTGCGTGCCTCCACGATCTTCTGGGTGTTCTTGTAGTAGATGGCGTACAGGAGCAGCTGCGCCAGCGCGAACAGCACGCCCAGCCCGTTGGGGATCTGCAGGCGAGATCAAATATAGGTGGATGCATGCATGATCAGTAAGTACATGTACAAGATGACGACGAGGAGCCAGAAATAACAGAGTAGTATAGTATGCAATGCAAACTAGCATAGTTAGCAGCAGAGGAGACTAGCTAGCGTGTGTCCTCCGTGTAGGAGCTGAGTGGCAGTGTCCTACTCCTACGGCTACGGGTTACGGATAAAGATGGTGTCGTCGTGTTTTGTGGATCCGCGTGCCGAAGCCGTCGGTCGTCGTACGTCAGATGCATGCACAGAACAGCGCGCAGCTAGAACGGGGACAGACGCGTCCGTACGTCCATGGATGGATCCACCTCTCTCGCCGATCTGATAATAATGATGACGGCTTGCAAGTTGCAAGTGAGGTTGGTCGCATCGGGAACATCGATCAGAGAGGAGAGCGAGCGAGGAGATAGATAGCTGTGCAGGTGCAGGTGCAGCGGCATGCCAGTGGCAGTGGCCGGCCGGTACGTGCACACCACCGGCCGGCCGGACACACAAAGATGAGTGAGTGACTCGATCGGGACACTCGTGTCGCTCGGCTGGAACGGACATGCATGGACGGCCAGTCTTGTTCGGCTGGCTTCAACGGCTGATTGATAGTGTCGAGTTGTGCTGTGCGATCGCGACATGCAAATAATCGTTGCACGTTGCCATCAGCTAGCCAATGATGTAGCACGACGATATGCCTAGGACACGGACGTACAGGACCGGGCGCTCCAGCCGAAAAGAGAAAGCAAGTAAGCAAGCAATCGTCGCTTCGGTTCCGTCCGCCTGCCCGCGGGCCGCGGCCGCGTGCTGTGGGCTATATGGTTGGTGCCTTGCGTGGCTAGCTGGACCCGTACCCATCACCACCGCCTTTGGATTTGATGCGATCGGGCGGGCGGTCCTGGGCGGCTGGACGACGCATCCAAGGAACTGAATGGAGCTCGCTGGCGGTCAGATGAGATGGAGAGTCAAAGCTCAAAGACAACTAGACAAGGTCATCCATTCATAGTTCACGGGATCGCCTTCTCTGTTGAGGTCGGCAGGCGCGCGCTCGAACGAACTCACAAGCCGCAAAGCGTGGTGTCGTCGCATGCATTTGGGGGCAAAAGGCCAAGGGCGGCAGCCGCACTGCACTGCACCGCCCGCTGCTGCTAGTGCTAGCTAGTAGCTCGCCCGGTACCTACCAACTTGAATTGGCCTGTCGTCTCTCCCAGCTTTTGCCTACAGCAGCAAGCAGGCGCAAGCTGCAGTACTGCTGCTGCTGCATGCGTGCCTGTGCGGCATGGTCGCCGCCCGCTGGATAGATGGGCATTTGAACCGGGTGATATGATCTAACTGCACAGGATAGGAATCGTACTGTACATGTGCGGCGGACAGGCGCGCGTGCCATGTCCAGGTCCAGCAGGGTTGTAGTTGCTTACGGTGATGTAGAGGTCGAAGCGGATGAGCGCGTAGGCGGTCCAGCAGATGCCGTTCACCAGGGAAGCCAGTGACAGGAACAGCGGCATGTACTCCACGCTCTTCGTCTGGATCACCATTTTCTGATCCACGCACGCACGCATCATACGAGGGTAACAAATTAAAAGAAGGGCATTAGGCGCGGCGTACATGTAGGAACAAAGGCATACATATACTACAGTACTTACCATGACGGAGAGCGGCGCGGCGTACATGCCGGTGCCGAAGAGGACGCAGAGGATGCCGACCACCATGGACCTGCGCTCGTGGGTGTGCGCCAGGGCGAGCACCAGCGCGGCGACGGCGCCGACGAAGGCGACCTCGGCGGCCAGCAGGAGGGACACCTTGCGGCGCGCCGCCCCCGCGGAGTAGACGAGGAAGAGCGCCACGTAGGTCAGCTGGATGAGCATGCCGGTGCCGTTGATGGTGATCACCAGCATGCTGTGCGGGTGCACCAGCGGCAGCCCGTACAACACCCACATCATGCAGTTCAGCAGCGTCGCCACGTACGGGATCGGCGAGTACTGCTCCACCGACCCCTTCTTCCAGATGCGGATGAACGTAGGCCTGCATGTTCGTACGTACGTACGTACGTTGTATAATACGTCCTTCGGTTAGTACGTACATCCTCCTTCAAACACACACACATGTTGTATGAGTATCTGTATTAATTGGCTGTTCTTACACCGGGGAGAGGAAGAGCACCAGGGCGGTCCCATTGCCTGCGAGACACCCATACCAGAAAAGAAACCCAAAAGTGAGTATATAATATATATAGCCCGTCCTTTCCTTTGTGGCAACAAATAGAAAAAAATTCACCAATTGAACTTTAATTTGGGGCAAATTAGTCCTATATATGAACAAGCAGCATATGGGAAGGAAAATGAGTAGGCCTGCCTCCACGAAATTAATCCTGACATGCACATAAATAATGCTTTGCGTTGACGAGTACCGGGACATGTTTCAAGCAAGCTTGTTGGCGAGAGAGAGAGAGAGAAAGACATACTAAGCAGGTATTGACTACTACCCACCGATGACGCCGATGGCCGTGCGGATGGTGTCCGAGGAGACCATGGTCGTCGCTAGCTAGCTGCCTTCAGCAAGGTGGTGCTCAGCTCTAGAGAGAGAGTGTGCTATTTTGCTAGCAAGCAAAAGAGTCAGCTGAGACACCTCTGTTTGGGAAACAGAGGACGGAGGGAGACCAAGCACCAACTAAAGACGAAGAAACGATTGAGCACAGTTGCGCTGAAGCTCTCTGCTCTCCGTCCCCGGCTTCTTTGTGAGTGACGAGCGAGTGAAGGACGCCAGCTTAAATAGAGGAGGATCATGAGTCACTGGCCTCGCCGTGGCCGGACCCGCGGACATCTATCGGGTCCCACCAAGCCCACCTCCACTCCACCTCCATCTCTATCTGTATCTAGCTCTCTCTCACACTAGTCACTACAGTGTCGTCTTTCTGTCTTTCTTGCGCGCTTTCTCTCTCTCATCTAAGTAATAAAGTAGTAACGGTAACAGCTTTCTAAGAAAAATAAAAAAAAATTGGCTTCTCCAAAACGTCTGTACTAGAAATGTAATTGATACTAGAAGTGTAATTGAATCGGATACGAACATATTTTTCTTTTCATATTTTCTCTTCGTTCAAATTGGATACAGATATTATCGAGTTGTGTCGGATAAGATTTGAATGAATATTGACATTTTAAATATATAAGTTTGAGTATACGGAAACAGATATAGATCGGTAGGTCACACCTTCGGCGCATAAACCTCTGATCCTTGATCGTCGATCCGGCGGTCCTGCAGGATTTCCGTTTAAACACACATGCACCGGTGGTGGGGATCTGGTGCAGATTGGATCCCCCCCCTCGTGTGTACCTGGGTATGGCTCGGTTCCAGCCAGTCGTGGAGAGCCACATGTCCCTAAACCGGCATCCGAGGTTGGTCTTGCAAAAGAGCCCTCGGAATTTATAAACATTAACCTGTATCCCACCTCTGTTGAAAAAAAAATATTACAGATAGGTCTTGTTTCTTGCAATTTTAACCCCATGCTTTAGAAAAATAGTATATGCACACCAGTTTGCTCATTTTAATTCTAAATAAATTCTGAAAATGATTTCCTCTATGAAAACAATTCCTCAAACCTTGGAAAATTCATAACTAATTCATTTTAAACACGAATTTAGTGGTTCTCGAACCCAATGACCTGTAGAATAATATTCCACTATTATTTTATTGCTTGGTGTGATGTTATTTTTTGTACATATGTATTGTTTGTATGTATTTCTGCGAATAGACGAGCAAGTGACCGAGCAACCCGAAAAGCACCACAAGTTGAGGAATCTGAGCAAGAGCTCGTTGAAGGTAAGTTGTGATCTTGATCACTTTCTTTACCTAATAATGTTCCTGATAATCACCGTGACATGTTTAGGTTAACTTGATGGCACCTAATAAGTTACCCTAGTTTTTTTTCACCCTACACTTGCAAACAAATGAATCATTAGATAGTCTTGCTATTACTCTACCTGATTTTGGGATTAATGTTTACAACTGAATTATGATCATGCTTTATCATTGTTGTTGGATTATTTATTGTTCATGATAAGATTGTGGTGTTAATTCGAACATGGAGCTTAACATGAGATAACAGTGCTACCATAAGGGTAGAATGGGATGCCCTTGGCCAGGTAATTAGAAAAGCTAGGGAGAGATTACCTTACCCAAAGGGGCAAGCGAGGAGTGTGTCACTACAGAGTATAGGGAAGTTCTCGGGTCAAACTGTTTGTAATAGCTTTTCGGATGAGGGATTCATATGCTTCCTTCTTCCTGAATCCATAGCGGATGTTGGGGACTTGTTCTCAAATGCTATGAATTAAGAACAAGGCAACACAAAAAGAGGTTAATGGTTAATGCCCTTCGTCCTTCGAAGCATTATTTCCCTTAGGATATAACGATCTTCGGACGAAGGTCATGAAGGACATACCTTCATCATCACAGTATATATTAATGAAAGAAGAAGCATATGAAACATGAGAAATAACATGAGTAATCATATAACATCATTAATATATCTTTATTATATCATCATGGATGAATAAGAACAATATTGAATTGCATTTGTACCTTCGGCTTAACAGAAGGCAAAAGTCCAGGTGTGACGCACGAGCGAATACAAGTCAGCGTGAACAGTACGGGGGTATTGTTCATCTATTTATAGGCACAGGGCGCAGCCTGTATAAAATTACATTCATACCCTTCATGTTTACAATTGACTTAAGGATAATCTATCGAGGACTAAATAGCCTTTTCCTCTTTAAGTCGGTTCCTTTTTCTGCTACTGAGCTGAAGCTTCCTTGCGCATAGCTTCGGAATTGATTCGACCTTCGTCTCGATCATGCTTTCCATATTGTGGACAGCTTTGTTCCAAATTTGAAGGTTCCTGTACATACATTTCACTTGGAAAGCATTGTTAATCATATTTTTGAGGACCTTCGGAAGTCGAAGGCCCCCAACAGTAGCCCCTCGCAGTATTAATTTGTTGTAATAATGAATTTAGACTGCGACGTGAACGAAGGCCTTAAGCCGAAGGTCCGAAAAAACACCTTCCCTTTGCTAGAATAGCAATAGCCAATGACAGATGGGGTCCAGCAAGTTGCAAAGCACTAGGCGTATAAATATGAACCCACGCCGGCAGCATTCTACACGCCATTTCTGCCATTTGTGTTATTTTCTCAAACTTTTAGTTTTTGCTCACTAACTCTCGTCAGATTTTCAAGCTTTTGAGCTTTGGTTTAAGGACGCGTTTTCACCATGTCTGGGGAAAAGATGACTGAGGAAAAGAAGGTGACTGTGGAGACGAAGCTAACTAAGGAAACAAAGTTGTTTGAAGAAAAGAAAGCTGTGAATCCTTACATTGCAGGATTTATTGAGTCCATGGCAAAAACAAATACAGAGAAAATCACCAAGGAGATCCTGGAGGGTTTATCCGAAGATTCTGATGACAATGATAGTTATGACGTGGAAAGTGGGGGTGAAGACTCTAAGGATCGGCCGTGGCGCCCAAGCCATACTATCTTCGGAAAATCAACTATCAAGCAAAGTCACATTGATGCCATGAGGGGGAGATATTTTCGCGACATGTCTATTGTCAGAGTTGGAGGAGACAGTACTACCCCTGCTCCGGAGGAAAATGAAGTTGTTATATACCGAAGCTTTTTAAAGGCAGGTCTTCGGTTCCCACTGAGCAAGTTTGTGGTTGAAGTGATGAAGATATACCAGATCTTCCTTCATTAGATCACCCCGATGCTATAATGAGGATGGGGATTTTTGTCTGGGCTGTAAGGAGTCAGGGGTTAGAGCCAAGCGCGAAGTGCTTCTGCAGCATGCACGAGCTTTTATATGAGACGAAGGCTATTGGTAAAGAACAGTACCACAACAACTTCAGTTGTTATGGATTTATTGCTCACCCCAATGCAAGCCACCCGATGCCAACATTCCGGAAAAGATGGCCCGGGGCCTGGATGGAGGATTGGTTTTATGTTAAGAATGATTTAAAGAAGAGAGAAGATATCAAGGAAGTTATCCAGCGCCCCATCTAGTCCCACTTCGGCCTCCGAAGGCCGAAGGTGAATATTGATAGAGGCGTTGAAGAGTGTCAGAAGGCCTTTAGCACTGTGTGTTCCTTTATTGGCACGAGAGATTTAATTCAAGAGCACATAGCCTTTAGGGTATGGCCACTTGTGGAGAGCTGGGATATGCCGAAGGAAACCACCACCGACTCCAGTGAGGGTGGTCTAGTCCGATTGAAGTATACCTTCAGATTTGGGGAGAAGTTTGATGAGCCAAACGATGACTGGCTGAAGTGTATTGAAGCTACTAGCGATGAGCTACTTGGGGCATACTCCAAGGCCGAGGATAATGCTTTGTCCGCAGCCTTTGGGAGTCATAACAAGAAAAGATTGAACAGGGTATTTGATGCTATTGGCTTCGTATACCCTGATTATCGCTACCCGCTGCGAGGGCAAGGGAAAAAGAGAAAGATTGCCGCTTCGATCATTACAGCTGAGCCGAAGGGCAATAAGGTGAAGGTTCTAACTCACCGGTCGCGTTACATTGAACCGGCCGTAATACCTAAATTTGGCAAAGGGACCTCTTGAGCTGCCAAAGCAAAAGAAACAGTTCCGATTATGCAGAGCACTGAAGAGCCAACTGTAGTGCCGAAGGTGCCTACATTTGGGCCAGCCGAAGCTAAGGATGATAATGCCGAAGAGCCACAGGTGGAAAGAGTGATAGAAATGCCAGAAATCCTGAGCCCACCAGTAGAGACAGATTTTCCGAAGATGCATAGAGCTCCTGTTGCAACTCCCAAAAGAGGAGGATGGCTAGCGTGCTAGACACTGTTACAAAGACTACAAAGGCCTTAAGCCCTGCTCCTAAGAAAATTGCTAAAGCTATCAAAATCCAAGATGAAGCCAAAGCTGGGCGAGCCGAAACCGAAGCTGGGCAAACCGAAGCCGAAGCTGGGCCCTTAGTGCCCAGTGAGATGAAGGCTGCTGCGCTTGAAGACAAAGCTGATCAGCAAACTTCGGAAACCGATTTGACAGTAGAGCAAGATATGGCAGAAAAAGCCAAAGAAACTCCTGCTACCGAAGCGCTGGCCAAAGCTATTGATTATATTTATCAACATGCTTTAGGGAAGAAATTGTCCAAAGATGAAATCGCAGAAGCAAGGCATTATGCTCAAAAACTGAAATATCTAAAAGGAGCCTTAGTGTTTAACGACAGTAATGAAGATGATTTCCTGTACTGTCTCCCGGACAATAAATAAATATCTGTTTGCCGGGAAATAGCTAAGAGTATGGGATTCCCGAAGCTGGAAAATGGCCTTTCAATTTTGCCGAAGGATGATCTGGCCGACAGCCTAGCATACAACAGTATAAAGGTATAAAAGTTGACTTTTAAGTTAGAAACCAATATATTTTATTGTCATACTCAATTATTTCTTCTCTTTTTTTACAGGGCTTGATTCTTAGCAATGCCCTGAGGGCATAGAAAAATATTGAAGACGAAGGCTATACAATGACTCTGAATAACCTTCGTTCTGAGGTGATTGAATTGAGGAATGAAGGTATGGAAAAAGACAGAATATTAATTTCCTTCGTGAACAAAGTAAAAGAAGACGAAGTTAATTTCAAAGCTCAGGCCAAAGTTCAAAAAACTGAAATTGAAGACCTTCGAAAACAACTGGCTGAAGCTAAGGAAAAGTGCGCAGTCGCACAAACTAATCAAGAAATCAGCGAATATTGGAAAAATTATCTAGAGAAAAATGTTGAAGAACTTCGCACATCCAAGGAAAGGTGCTTTGAGAAATCCTTGGATTGCGTGAAGAAAATAAAAGCTAGCTTCGCCAAAGTGGGTGCATACTCTGCTGAAGAAAATTTCATACGAGGTGACCCCAAAGGCGTTGTTGAATGGATAAGTGGAGAAGTTGAAACCTTCAAAGAAATTTTGAGTGATCGCGGGGATGTTTGCGTGTTTTCCGGTGCGCGGGGAATTTCGGCCATCTTGGAGAAGGCTGGATGTGATCACATTAAAGCCATAGCCCAGGCCGAAGCTGCCTTCTCCATAGATGATACGAAGGATCCTTCAGCCGAGGCAACCTTAATGGGTGGAAAATTTTACAATAATTTTTGGGTGAATGGCGGCCGAGAGATGGCCCATGAGATTATAAAAAAGAGTGAAAAAGTCACCCACGACGCCAGAGCAGAGGCAAAGCGAGCTAAAGAAGCTGCAGAACGCGATAGGCGTATAGGTATTATTTTTTGGTTTTTTAGCTTCGGTACTTGCTTTATGGCTTCGAGCTAATCAATTTTTCCTACTTCAGCTGAACTATCTCCGCCGCCGGAACCGTACGATCCCCTAGCTGATCCAAAAATGAAGGAAGCGCTGGACATCATAAACATGGCTGAATCCATTGTCGACGAAGTCGTTAACAAATTACTGAACGAAGTTGCAGAGAAAATTCTTAAAGAGGAATAGATTGTGTTGTAATAATAGTTGGAATGTATGGAACAATTTAAATAAGACTAAGCTTCTATTGTAACAAAAGTATGTGACACTTGATGTATGTAACATTTTGAAATGGTCGATGTATGAGACACTAGAATGGACATTATGCTTTTATTTTAACAAGACTGTAATATTTGATGCGCATAACTTTGAATCGAATATGTAAATTATTGTAATGTATTTCTTTGCGATGCATGAAACTTACATACATACCATTTTTTAGCCTTCGGCGCAAAAACACCTTCCCTTCTTTTCATGCTTCGTAAAGAAAAAGATCCAAGCTTCGTAAAGAAAGATATCCATGCTTCGCAAAGAGAGATCCCTTCTTGTGACAAGGCTGATAAAACTGTACTTACTTCGTGCCTTAGCACCTTTTCATTTTGACAAAGCATTTGCCGAAGATCAGCTCCGTATTCAATTCTCGTGTCATTGATGCAATATGATGTATGATGTGATGTTATGCGAAATGATGTGATGATATGATGCAAAATGATGAGGATGCCGAAGACACACACCCACACGCCCACACTGGAACACACAAGCTCTGCATCCCCTTAGGAACGACTTTTGAGCTTCTTCACCTTCTATTTCGGTGATACAAGTTCTGCATCCCCTTAGGAACGTCTTTTGAACTTCTTCGCCTTCTATTTCGGTGGTATAAGTTCTGCATCCCCTTAGGAACGACTTTTGGACTTCTTCACCTTATATTTTGGCGGTATTTGGCTCTGCATTCCCTTTGGAACGACTTTTGAGCAGAAAACTTATGTTGCGCTCCCTTAGGAACGGCTTTTTGTAGTTCGTCAAATTAGCCTTTGTCAAATTTGGCTCTGCATTCCCTTGGGAATGACTTTTGGGCACGAAACTTACGCTGCGCTCCTTTGGGAACGACTTTTGTAGCTTCGCTTATGTTGACTGCATTCCCTTAGGAATGACTTTTGAGCTTCGTAAATCTGTGAAGAAGATATATTTCATTCTGATAGAATCGAAATCATTACAAGAAATTAAAACTAAGTTTCCATTTCTTGTTCCTTATTCAAAAAGTAAAATAGCCTAGAAGATAAAAGTATTTTAGAAGCAGGATATCATTCAGTATATGTGTTTTGATTCTGGTACAGTACTATTGACTGTACGAGCTTCGGACTCCTCCCTAAAGTCACGTTGCTGTTGGGAATGCTGACGCCCTTCTGGTTGCTGGCTTCGAGAATAGGTAGGTTGCAGTGGTGGTGGCGGTCGGAGCTGAGGCCAAGAAGCTTGTGAATGGCTTGCCGAAGCAACAGAACCTGCAAGTTAGTTGCCCACATATTCTGGTATGTAAGGAGAGTGGCACGAAGCAGTGTGTAAAACCTGCTTCGGTTGATTCTGCCGAGCTTCTGCTTCGGCAATCTCCTTTTGCTTCAGAATAGTGATTTGGCACGTTCTTGTAGTGTGGCCCTTGTCCTCACCACAGAATAAGCAATAGATTTTCCTAGGCTGATCCCCGTACCTTCCTCCGAATCCCCTGCCGCCTCTACCCCTTGGAGCTGGTGGCCTGAAGGAGCTTTGCTGCTATCCCGAAGACTGTGAGGTGTGCTATGGCCTCTGAAGCTGGCTTCCTTTGTCATCATTCTGACTGGAGCTATGGATTGACCTGATATGCCTAGGGTGGATTCTCCCTCCAAAGCCCCTAGTCATCTTAGAAAATTTGTAAGCTTCCTCCCTTCTTTGTCGGAAGTCATTATCAGCCCGGATGTACTCGTCCATTTTCTGAAGCAACTTCTCCAGGGTCTGGGGGGTTTCCTGACGAAGTACTGGGCCGTAGGTCTTGGCCGAAGACCCTTTATCATGGCCTCAATGACAATTTTATTGGGCGCTTGTGCTCTCAGTCGCAAGAACCTTCGGACATACGCCTGAAGGTATTCCTCATGGTATTGTGTGCACTAAAACAAGGCCTGAGCTATGACTGGCTCCGTCAGAAAACCTTGAAAACTGGTAACCAGCATGTCCTTGAGCTTTTGCCATGACGTGATTGTCCCTGGCCGAAGAGAAGAGTACCATGTCTGGGCCACGTTTCGGACTGCCATGACGAAGGACTTCGCCATGACAACTGTGTTGCCTCCATATGAGGATATTGTTGCCTCATAGCTCATCAAGAATTGCTTTGGGTCCGAGTGCCCATCGTACATGGGTAGCTGAGGTGGCTTGTAGGATTGTGGCCATGGGATAGCCTGCAATTCTGCTGCTAGGGGAGAAGCATCATTAAAAGTAAAGGTACCATAATTAAAATCATCGTACCATTCATCTTCGTTGAATGAGCCCTCCTGACGAAGCTCCCGGTGTTGGGGCCTTCGGTCGTGATCATCTTGAGTAAGATGACACACTTCCTTAGTAGCTTCGTCGATCTTCTTCTGAAGGTCGGCCAGCCGAGCCATCTTCTCCTTTTTCCTTTGCACCTGCTGATGAATGATTTCTAGGTCCCTGATCTCCTGGTCCAACTCCTCCTCCAGAAGTATTGGACTGATGGCCTTCCTCTTTTGGCTTCTGGCCTCTTGGAGAGAGAGAGTGTGTCTTGGTTTGTGTCCAGTGGCTGCAGTGCAGCCCCTGGCACTGTTATCTTCTTCGGCGGCATGACGAAGATTGATGCTTTGCCGAAGATTGTGGAAATGGGTTCACCGGAGGTGGGCGCCAATGTTGGGGACTTGTTCTCAAATGCTATGAATTAAGAACAAGGCAACACAAAAAGAGGTTAATGGTTAATGCCCTTCGTCCTTCGAAGCATTATTTCCCTTAGGATATAACGATCTTCGGACGAAGGTCATGAAGGACATACCTTCATCATCACAGTATACATTAATGGAAGAAGAAGCATATGAAACATGAGAAATAACATGAGTAATCATATAACATCATTAATATATCTTTATTATATCATCATGGACGAATAAGAACAATATTGAATTACATTTATACCTTCGGCTTGACAGAAGGCAAAAGTCCAGGCGTGACGCACGAGCGATTACAAGCGAGCGTGAACAGTACAGGGGTACTGTTCATCTATTTATAGGCACAGGGCGCAGCCTGTATAAAATTACATTCATACCCTTCATGTTTACAATTGACTTAAGGATAATCTATCGAGGACTAAATAGTCTTTTCCTCTTTAAGTCAGTTCCTTTTTCTGCTACTGAGCCGAAGCTTCCTTGCGCATAGCTTCGGAATTGATTCGACCTTCGTCTCAATCGGCCTTCGTCCCTATCATGCTTTCCACATTGTGGACAGCTTCATTCCAAATTCGAAGGTTCCTATACATACATTTCACTTGGAAAGCATTGTTAATCATGTTTTTGAGGACCTTCGGAAGACGAAGGCCCCCAACAGCGGATTTTCTCAAACTAGTGAAACTTTGGAAAAGCCTCGTAGTGCTACCTTGCCTCGCCTTCTCGGTAGATATGAATGAAAATTATATACCCCTTGAGTAACACTGCTTGTGGGTTAAGATGTGCAACCTCTATAGAGTTTAAAACTGGTATATCAACCGTGCTCACGGTCAAGAGTGACTCAGGACTCTAGCATGAGTAACTTATGGAATTAAACTTAATCTATCATTTGCATTGTGGGATTTATTATTAATTGTGATCAATTATTTAATTGGGTTGGTATACACTTATACTTATTAATTGCTAATAAAATTTTGACCAACTTATTAAAAGCAATGCTCAGCCATAACCATTTTTGTTGATAAGCCTTACACTACACATGAGCCCCTAACGTAAGTGAGTTTGTGCACATTATTCCCCACACTTGTTGAGCGATGAACATATGTGAGCACACTCTTGCTATAATCACACCAGAAAAAGAGCAGGTACCACCAGAGGAGGACTACTACGACGAGTTCGATGTGATCTAGGTGTCGTCTCCTAGACAACTATGGTGTCATGGAGATACTTATCTTAGTTTGAGCTATTTTATTACAGTTAATTTGTAAAAAATCTCGTTATATAATAAAGTTGATGACATTTGTCTCTATACATTGAGTCATTGTATGTGTGGATGTTTATTTGGCGCACATAAGGAAAATGGACCCCGGGCCATTTAGCTAAATAGATTTTGGTGTTTGATGATCAAAGCAACCTGTGGACTAATGTATTTGCTATTGTTTGTGTTTGTAGTTCACAGGATGTTAAAGTCACTTGGACCAAGACCTTAAGGAAAGCAACACCTCAAAAGAAGACATTATAAAGATCAAGTGAAGTCCAAGAGAAGAATCAAGTGTTGCCTGCGGACTGTCTGTGCGAGGAGCACCGAACTGTCCGGTGCCACACGCCGGACTGTTCGGTGCACCAGGAACAGTAACCCTAACGGCTAGTTCCAGGTGGAACTGTGGAGACAAGGCCACCAGACTGTCCGGTGTGATATCCGAAGTGTTCGGTGTGAAAATCCTGCACGCCAACGATCGTTTGCGGTGTCAAAGCAACGACTAGGCGCACCGAACAGTGAACAGTGCACTATCCGGTGCACCACCGGATTGTCCGGTGGACCACCAGACTGTCTGGTGTGCCGTAGAGAACAACAGCTTTTATCCAATGGCTAGATTTGTGTTGTGGGCTATAAATACTCCCCCAACCGGGCATTCCAAGGTGTGGGAGCCCAAAAGACATAACAAGGCATATAATAGGCATTCCCAAGTGCTCTTACACCCAAGATCTTAATAGAATCACTCGATGATTAGCGTAGGTGCTTTGCGAAGTGCTTAGGTTAGTTAGACCGCTTTAGCGCTTGCTCTAGGTGAATCCTAGTTAGTTGAGTGAGTTTAGATAAACCACCAACCCCTCGGCTCTTGCGCGAGCCATTGTAATTGTACTGAGTGGGGCGAGAGTCTTCCGAGACCGTGACAACCGCGTTTGTGTCACGGCCGCCACCGTGTACCGGAGGGAACGAGGCCCACGACGTTTTCAGCCGGAACCTCGATAGTGGAGACGACGGGGAGCGTCCGAGAGGAGCCGAAAGCGGAGCACCACTTGCGCGTGGAGAAGGCCCGTGGCTCGCTACGGAGTTACTCGACCGAGGTGCTTGCCCTCGCGTGGGATTCCCTTTGCGTAGGGGCACCAACGAGGATTAGTCGAGACCTTGCGTGGTTCCGGATACCTCGGTAAAAATACCGGCGTCATCCACGAGAGTTTGCATCTCTATCTTGCTCTTTAAGTTTCCGCATTTATATTAAGCATTTAAGTTTCAATCTTGTATTCATACTTATATAGTGTAGATTGAAACTCAGCCATTGCGGTAGAGATAGCAACAAATAGACAAAACCTGGTTTGCACATTGTAGTTTGATTATTTGCATAGGTTTTGCTCTAAGGATTTATTTGTGGCCTAGTTAGTGAAAATTTTCGAAGTCCTAATTCACCCCCCTCTTAGGCATCATCTGTTTCCTTCAATTGGTATCAGAGCCTGGTTTGGCTCATTTGAAATGCTTTAGCTTCACCGGTAAAAGAGCCGATGCTTTTTAGAGGAAGGGATGGATACCCATAGGCCACCACACTTCGACGACACTAACTTCACATATTATAGTGCTAGAATGGCTTGTTACCTAGAGGCCATTGATCTAGGTGTTTGGAGAGCCACTCGTGACGGGATGAAACCTCCCAAGAATCCCTAGAAACCCACCACGAGTGAGGAAAAAGAAATTCATTTAAATGGTAGAGCCAAAAATTGCCTGTATGAATCTCTTAGCATGGATATTTTTAATCAAGTATTTACATTGAAAACTGCTAATTAGATTTGGCTAAAATTGCATGAGCGCCATGACGGCACATCAAATGTCCGTGAGCAAAAACATTGCCTAGTCTCAAATGAGTATAATTCTTTTGCTATGAAAGAAAATGAGCTTGTTAGAGATATGTATTATCGTTTAAATCTAATCATCAATGAGCTAAATTCTATTGACATTAATAAGCTAGGTGATGCGGACATTGTAAGGAAGATTATCTCCCTGCTACCACAACAAAGATATGGGAGCATCATCACCATCCTTCACAACATGGAGGACTTGAGTACAATGACCCCGACCACTATGATTGGGAAAATCGCGGTCTTTGGGATGTCGTGAAAAATGTGTCGGGGAGAGGAGCCAACTTCCTCAAGGCCATATGCTTTTGCATGTGATGAAAGGAAGGGTAAAAAGAAGGCTCCCATTTCAAGTTCCTCAAGTGAAGAAGAGGAAGAAGAAGAAAATGATGATGAAGATAATCAACCATCAACATCATCCTCCGAGGACGAAGAAACAATCCAACGCGTCGGAAAGGTAATGAGGATGATCTGCAAGATTAAACTATTGGGTGTGCCCCTTCAGGTAGAAGATCTTCTCTTTAACATTGACAGGAAAAAGCAAAGAAAGAGAGGATGCTTCGCATGCAGAGAGAAGGGCCACTTCAGGGACACCTATCCAACTATGGTCGAACCCAAAAAGGAGAGGAGCAAAGGCAAGACGCTAACAAGTGTCAAAACTTGGGACGATTCTTCAAGCGAAGATGAACCTCCAAGTACGCGCAGCCACCGATCCTCATCACGCTCATCACAGTCATCACGCAAGTGCCTTATGGCAAGACGTAAAATGAGTATTCCATCCTGTAGTTATGAAAGTAGTAGTGATGTTGAAGGTGAGGGAAAGCCCTCCGTGGATGAGCTTGCGGAAGCCATTATTTTTTTCAAGATGTATGCACTAAACAAAAGGCTAAACTTAAAACTTTGAAAAATAAGTTGATCAGCTCTCAAAATGACTATAAAGGTTTGCTAGAAAAATTTGAAGCTTTTGCAAATTTGAATTGTGAGCTATCGACTAAAATTGAGCAATTAGAGTCTAGTGCTACATCCACAGCTACCGATGATGGCCTTATTAAAAAGAATGAAAAACTTAAGGCTAAGTTAGCTAGCTCTCAAGAAGCTATTGAAAATTTGCTAGAGAAAATGGAAATTCTTAGCATACACAACAATGAGCTAACTACTAAGCTAGAAAACATTGGTAGCACCCCAGGGGCATCTTTAGTTGAAATTCCTGAAATTATTAAGAAAGATGCTTCTACTTCTTGCTTTGATTTAATTGATAATTCTAACCCCTGCAACCAAGTTCTTGTTAAGAGTATTGTTGTAAAAACATGTTCGAATGAGGATGCAAAGGAAAATGAGCAATTAAGATAAGAAGTGGTTCGCCCTGGCAAGGCTTTGTACAACAAGAAAGACAAAGCCAAACAAATCCAACCTCCACAGGATAACACCACTGCGGGAGTGAACAAGCCTATGGAGGGCGAAACTGTGGTTTGTAGGTTATGCCACAAGGAAGGCCATAAGTCTTTCCAATGCAAGACGATGACCGAGGATAAGAAAAAGCAAAAGCAAAAGCTCAAGCAAAAGCCACCAAGCAAAATCTCCAACACCTACATCAATAAGGTGGACAAAAAGGCTGCTACACCATATTTGATCAAGAAGAAAAAGAATGGAAAAGTGATAGCAATCAAGGCCAACAAGCAAGCCACCAAAGGAAAGGGGATCAAACGCATCTGGGTGCCAAAGGAAATATTTTCAACCATGAAAAGCACCAAGAAGGTTTGGATCCCGAAAGGGAAGTCAGTAGTCCGAAGGACTACAAAAAATTTGGAGACTTGGCAAATTAGGGATGTATATCATGGGATACATCATATTGGATCAAGTTTATTGCCAAGTGGGTTAGTAAATATTTTGGACCCAAAATTCCCCAACCATGACTAAGGTAACTAGATTTATTATATTCTTTATATACATATCTATTGTTGTATCTAGTTTTACCTTCCATGCCTAGTATTTCATTTGATACTTACTTTAGATTAACAATGCATGCATACTAGGTAAATCACATGGTAGGATTGCTCGTTTTCAATTCATATTCGTGAGCAAACCTACATGGTTTAAATTGATTAATTAAGCATGGCACATAGCTTTTTCAACATCCATAAATGACACTAATGCTTCAAAATCTTATATACCACAATTGGTATCATTTAACTTATATGTGCCAAAGCTCGAATTATGGATAATCTATCCCTCTTGATATCAAGTCAAAGTGCATGTCCTCTACAAGTATTCAAAACTTGTATGCACACTTTCAGGGAGAGGTTACTCTATAATCTAAGACCTTGAGACTAATATCTTTTTCAAGTCTATTTCATGTAGTAGTCTCATTGTAAGGAAAATGAAGTCCCTAGAGAAAGACAACAAGCTTCCACTGGAATTCTACAAGAATTCTTATGTCTCACAAGCCTGCCATTGGTCTTCAATTGGTTCACCATTGATTCTCAAATTGGTATCTTTGAGACTACATTTAATATCATTTACATGTCTTCTCCAATATTTGATTAGACTATATTTCATATCTTATACTTCCCATGTTGCTAAAATGCATATATTGTTGACTCATATTTTGTTACCTATGCATAAGGGAAGTTAGTCTATTCAAATCATGTCTTGCACCTCTATTTCTCACATGCTTTTTCCTAAGTAGAAGATCTCTGTCATGGGGAGTATTTCTTCGTCTCTAATGGGGGAGAAAATTCTTTCTAAAAGAGAACACTCATTTAGGGGGAGTAAAAATTTGGTGCTTCAATTGGTTTTAATTATCAAATCCTTCTTGAGGGCAAGTCTTTTTTGCTTCCAACATGCTTTTAATGTCTTCCTTTTTGGTGGTTGATGCCAAAGGGGGATAAGTTTAGGGACCAAAGCAATGAAAATTTTATCAAACACCAAACACCAAACACCACCAAATTAAAATTTCGACCCTTCAAATGGTTTTGGCCCTTTGGTCTAAATAGGAAGCAAGTGAATTATGGAGTTAGAGGGAGGCTTAAATCCATAATCTCACTGTGTGGGGACAAAACATGCATCCTAGCAAGTAGATTGCATATTTTCACTCAAATGTCTGTTATATTTTCTTTCTTTGGTTGTGTTGTCATCAATCACCAAAAGGGGGATATTGTAAAGAAAATGGACCCCGAGCCATTTAGCTAAATAGATTTTGGTGTTTGATGATCAACGCAACCTGTGGACTAATGTGTTTGCTAGTGTTCGTGTTTGTAGTTCACAGGATGTTAAATTTACTTGGACTAAGACCTTGAGGAAAGCAACATCTCAAAAGAAGACATTATAAAGATCAAGTGAAGTCAAAGAGAAGAATCAAGTGTTGCCTGCGGACTATCTGTGCGAGGAGCATCGAACTATCCGGTGGCATAAGTTGGACAGTCCGGTGCACCAGGAACAATAGCCCTAACGGCTAGTTCTAGGTGGCACTGTGGAGAGAAGGCCACCAGACTGTCCGTTGTGATATCCGGAGTGTCCAGTGTGAAAAGCCTACACGCTAATGGTCGTCTGTGGTGTCAGAGCAACGGCTAGGCGCACCGGATAGTGAACAGTGCACTGTCCGGTGCACCACCGGACTGTCCGGTGTGCCGCAGAGAACAACAGTTTTCTCCAACGGCTAGATTTGTGTTGGGGGCTATAAATACACCCCCAACCGAGCATTCCAAGGTGTGGGAGCCCAAAAGACAAACCAACGCATATAATAGACATTCCCAAGTGCTCTTACATCCAAGTGCTTAATAGAATCACTCAATGATTAGCGTAGGTGCTTTGTGAAGTGCTTAGGTTAGTTAGACCGCTTTAGCGCTTGCTCTAGGTGAATCCTAGTTCGTTGAGTGAGTTTCGATAAACCACCAACCCCTCGGCTCTTGCGCGAGCAATTGTAATTGTACCGAGTGGGGCGAGAGTCTTGCGAGACCGTGACAACCGCGTTTGTGTCACGGCTGCCACCGTGTACCGGAGGGAACGAGGCCCGTGACATTTTCAGCCGGAAGCTCGATAGTGGAGACAATGGGGAGCGTCTGAGAGGAGCCGGAAGCGGAGCACCACTTGCGCGTGGAGAAGGGCCGCGGCTCTCCACAGAGTTGCTCAACCGAGGTGCTTGGCCCTCGCGTGGGCTTCCCTTTGCGTAGGGGCACTAACGAGGATTAGTCGGGACCTTGCGTGGTTCCGGATACCTCGGTAAAAATACTGGCGTCATCCATGAGAGTTTGCATCTCTATCTTGCTCTTTAAGTTTCCACATTTTATTAAGCATTTAAGTTTCAATCTTGTATTCATACTTATATAGTGTAGATTGAAACTTAGCCATTGCGGTAGAGATAGCAACACTTAGACAAAACCTATTTTGCACATTCTAGTTTGATTATTTGCATAGGTTTTGCTCTAAGGATTTATTTGTAGCCTAGTTTAGTGAAAATTTTAGATGTCCTAATTCACCCCTTAGGCATCACCTGTTTCCTTCAGCGCACATATGAGACGCGGCTGGGTTTGACCTTAAATCTGGGTGTGACACCTGGACCTCCCTGTCTGGCATCCGGACCCTTGGCAGGCCATCATGCGCCCTTGGTCCCCACTCTCTGTTCGGACAGGGGTCCAGTGCTGCCACTTGGCCCATGGGCGCGTGGGCACAAGCCTTTGGCTAGAAGCAAGGTCACCGCCCCGCATTCAATGCGAGCGGCCGAGGCGTGCCCTTCTACCACAAGGCATGGACAAACTTTTTGAAAGGGAAATGGCCTCAACATTTCCTATAATCGATTTTGGTGTTTGACGACCAACACAAACCTTATGGACTAACTAGTTTTCCTAGATGATCTTTCCTCAGGTGCATAAAGTTCATATACACATACAAAGAAAAAGAATTCTACAAGTTTGGAGCAAAACGGATTTGCACCAACTTGTGGTGCACCGGGCAGTGTCCGGTGCCCAGGCTGGCGCGTCCAGCGAACTGGCTGCTCTCGGGAAAACGCAGCGCTCCTCCACTAAAATTCATCGGACTGTCCGGTGTGCACCGGACTGTCCGGTGAGTCCACGAGCAACGATCAACTTCGCCAACGGTCGACTGCCACTGCTGTCTGAAGCGTAAGAAGTCAGAAGACAGTCTACGATGTCAGATCACACCGGACTGTCCAATACACCACAAGGACATACGACTTCAACGGTCAACAACTCCAAACCCCAACGGTTGGATGACGTGGCACACACCGGACAATGAACAATAGAGTGTCCAATGCGCACCGGACTGTCCGGTGTGCCCATCGATAGACAGAACAACCAACGACTAAAATAGTGGTTGGGGCTATAAATACCCCCAACCACCACCATTCAAGTAATCCAAGCTTTCCATTCTCTACACTCAATACAAGAGCAAAGAATACACTCCAAAGACACATTCAAAACCTTCAATCCTCTCAAAGTTCCAAAATCAAGTCAAGTGATCAAAAGTGTTTTAGTCACTTGAGAGAGGGTGATTTGTGTTTCAATTGTTGCTCTTGTTACTTGGTTGCTTTCTTCTTCTCCTTCTAAACTTTCCAAGTGTTTTGTAAAGCAAGCAAGAGACACCTAATTGTGTGGTGATCCTTGCGGGGTCTTAGTGACCCCTGAGATTAAGAAGAAGCACTCGACCGGTCTAGGTGACCGATTGAGAGAGGGAAAGGGTTGAAATAGACCCGGCCTTTGTGGCCTACTCAACGGGGAGTAGGTTCTTTAGAACCGGACATCGGGAAACAAATCATCATGTCCACTTGTGTCGATCTTCACCATTCGATTTGTTTCTTCCCTCTCCCCTCTCACCAAAAGTTCTTTTGCTCATATTGTTTTGAGTTAGCTCCCAAAGTTATCCGCATTGATTGAGCAACTCATAGCAAGAAGAACTATCTTCCGCACTCCGAATTCACAATTATTTATTTCTAACCCTAACCCGAGTGAAGTGTGTGTTCAAAGTTTATAATTTTTAGGTTTCGCCTACTCACCGCCCCTCTAGGCGACTTTCACTTTTGTCAGGCCGCGCAAACACGAATGATCACTCTGTGCATTACTGATGCAGACAGTTGTGTGTCAACACCATGCACATGGCTTGTACAGTGTGCCGCGTGATACTGTGGCAGGCGGTTTTCTCTTGGCGCCACAAGCATGAACAGCGCCATCATGAGTGGATGTTTGCTCGGGCAGTGCGCACACGTCCATCACAATAACTCATGTGCACGTCAGCGTGCCTGGCCCCTACATACATTAGCCTACCAGGTATACTCCGCGGTAGGCACAGACTGACAAATGGGGCGGAAGACACATATGATCAGAAGATCTGCACGGCGGACGATAACACTTTTGCTTCATGTAGTATATGTTAAATACTAGTTCGTAGGGGCCCACCTGTCGTGGTTGTTCTGCATCCTTGTACGTGCAAACTTTTGGACTATAAAAGGGAGAGCACATGCGTTACAAGGGGACATCTTCACTCAGACTCCTCATGTCCACACTCAAGCAATACAACTCATAGTGGACATACGGCATTACGCTCCGACAGCTCGAACCACTCTAAATCCTTGTGTTCTTATGTTCTAGTGTCTCCACAGGTAAACCCTAGGTTGCCCCCTCGTTCTCAGGATTAGGCGTATTTCGCCATCCAACTGGAGTTTACCTCCGACAAGAACCACCAGTGAAAATTTGTTTCTACTAACGGTTCTTTAATCGGGCCCACTGATTTTCTTTCACTAGTGCGTGATAACTGAAACCGCAAGTGAAAAGAGCCATTTTCTACTAGCGAGATATGGATACCTAATTTTATTTCTACATGCGCCTATACATTATAAATTATCACTGCAAAAATCGATTTTGTACTAGTGTAGTAGTGTACAACTTCATCTACTTTGAGGTTCAATTCGTGCAAAAGCCGCACCAAATATGCTCTAATAATGGTAATTTAGGCATATATCAATTAAGCTAATTCGGTTTTATGCAAAATAAATTTGTATACTATTATTAGCAAGATGTCAGAGATATTTATTTGCTACATTTTTACTATAGAGCAGTGAGACGAAGTGTGTCATGTAAGTTACAGAGTAGAAACAAATTCTACTAATGCATAAAATCATTTCCCATCCTCCACTCTATGAATTTGAGATAGGTTTATATCTGAACTTTGGAAAGTGGTGGAATGTCAAATTCCAAACTAAATAAGTTACTTTATTGAGTGAATTTTAATTTTTCTAAAATGAAGGGATCCAAACGCTCCTGGAAAAGTAGTTCATGTTTGACCATCTTTTTAATGAATAGTATTTATATTTATAATTCTGAATTAATCTATTATGAAAACATATTTTATAATTTTATAATTAAAATAATACAATTCATTTAATATTATTATATTAGTACTATTTTATCTTTAGTTAATTAAATTTAAGCTATTAAAATATGACGCTGGCTGGAATTGTATTCTTTCTGTGCGGCGGGAGTATGTCATATGCTGCCATGCTGGATGCTATCAAAACTCAGGTCAACTTTAGTACCGTGGAGAATATTGATACATCACTTGTCAAACTATACGTCATCGTTTACTTAGAAATTTTGAAGATCAGCGCTAGTACTCCTAGGGCCTCCTGCAACCGGAAGCAATGGCACGGGATTCAAGGCCACCAACGAGAAACCTACTAGATTGCTAATCCTCACCTGTACGTCAGCAGACGTCTATGTTCTAGTTTTAGCCTTTTCAATGGATAAAACTTATCGTCAGCTAATAATTACATCACATTACCGGAGAATTATAGGGCTTAGATCCAACAATTTTTGTTTCGGTTAATTTAAAATATTGAGACTAGCTTTGGTGCTGGTTTTAAATCTGTAGATTCATGCCAAAGGTATTAGTACTAGTTGTTGTCCATAACCGGTATTAATATTTGGTTTTAGTACTGGTTTAATACAATAACCGATACTAACACATTTAGTACCAGTCATACTAAAAACTAGTACTAAAACTTAAATGTTTAGTACCGGATTAAAACACCAACCAAAACTAAAGATCACATAGCTGACTCAAAAAACAAAGACGCTTTAGGGCCTGTTCGCTTCCACAGGAATAAACATGGATTCATTCCGGCTCGTCAAAATCTATATAAATTAGAGAAGTAATCCGGCTAGAAATTAATCCGGAGCTCCAATCCCTAACAACCGAATAGGGCCTTAGTACCGTTTTTTGGTAAGAATCGGTACTGAAAGATGTTTTCATTTTCGGCCAGTTCAATTGAGATTTCCGACAAAATTAGATAAGCATCGGTTCTTTTATAAAAGATGGTACTAAAAGTAAAGCATTCAATACCGGTTCCTGTCTAGGGGTCTCCTCTATAAACAACAACTCTTCTCCAAGACTTTATCATTTCGTAAGCACTGAATGTGTTGAGTAAATGTTATTGGGTGTGTACCACTAAAAATTTGAGTAATCTTGTTGAGTGTGAGTGATGACACGTCCCTAGGTATGTTTTTCTCACTCAAATTAATGTCCATCCATGTTTTTTTTTCTTTTTTACTCTCTCTTTTCCGTTTTATATGTTTTTGCACAGGAACCATCCTCACATTAGTCATAGTGAAATAGAGAAGATCTTAAAAAATAAACTAGCCCTTAGGCAGGAAATAAGAAAATATGTCTTCAAACTAACTCTTAGTTCAATTTATCCTTTTATTTTTCTAATCTAAGGGCTATATTTTGGTAAGGACATCTTTATCCCTTGCTTTTAACCCTTTGCCTAGAACCCTTTGGACTTAGACAATTAGGGACGGAGGAATTCAGACGTATTTTCGCACTTTTTTGTACTAAAAATATGTACTCTATTAAAATCTAAATATTCAACAAAGGAGCTACATATACATTTGGATATTTATATGTTTTGTATGTGGTCATATCTATCGAAACAAACTTGTATTTTTGTATATGCATTTATCCATTGGAAGGAACTTATATGTGCACGTATTGAGTAATATGCTCTCTATCAATATCGTAACTAAAAAATAATTTAGTACCAATTCTTGCTCAAAACTGGTACTAAAGCTTACTTTTTAGTACTGAGTTTTTGCTAGAACCAGTACTTGAAAGGAACATGAACGTCTAAGAGGGGGTGAATTAGGACTTCTAAATTCTCGCTAATCTAGGCCACAAATAATTCTCCTTAACAAAACCTATACAAATAACTAAAAAAGAATGTGCAATCTATGTTTTGTCTAAGTGTTGCTATATCTATCGCCAAAGAGTTATGCAACCTATGTTCCAAATGCGGATGCTTAAAACAAAAGGTAGAGAAAGCAAACTCCCGTGGACGCGTCAGTATTTTTACCAAGGTATCTAGAACCACGTGAAGTTATGACTAATCCTCGTTGGTACCCTTACGCAAAGGGAAGCCTATGCGAGGGCCAAGCACTCGGTCGAGTAGCTCCGTAGAGAGTCGTGGGCCTTCTCCACGTGCAAGTGGTGTTCCACTTTCCGCCTCCTCTTGGACACTATCCGTCTTCACTATCGAGCTTCCGGCTGAAACGTAGTGGGCCTCGTTCTCTATGGTACACGGTGGCGACCACACCACAAACTGGTTGGTGTGGTCTTGCAAGACGTTGTCCCACTTGGTACAATATTGCAACGGCTCACACAAGAGCTGAGGGGTTTTTGGGTTGTCTAACCTCACTCAATCAACTAGGCACTAACCTAGAGCAAGCGTAATAGCAATCTAACTAATTTAAGCACTTCACAAAGCACCTACGCTAATCATCAAGTGATTCTATTAAGCACTTGGGTGTTTAAAGCCATGGAAATGTGTATCACATGAGTTGGTATGTTGCTTGGGCTCCCACATCTTCAAATGGTCGGCTAGGGGATATTTATAGAGCCACCATCCAAAACTAGACATTGGAGGAAAGTTGCAGCTTTCACTCTGTGCCGCACCAGACCGGACTAGCGCACACCAGACCACCTATCCAGACCCTCCAAGTCAGCTAGTTGTTGGTCAGCTGACAGATTCTCTACAACATCGCAGACGTCCGGTGCACCACCGGACTGATCCAAAGACCGCCACGTCAGATGACCACTGGAAATAAGCGATGGATCTCGGTCCAGTGCCCCCACCGGAGCCCACTTCTCGAATTTTCTATCTTCTTTTCTTGGGCTCTTTTGGTCTTGTGTCTTGGACTAGTGCTGAGTTTTGTAAGTCTTCAATGTGTCTTTTTAGGTCATCTTTTTGAGGTGTTGCATCCTTAGAGTCTCAATCCAATCCACTGCGCATCTTGTGAACTATAAAACACAAACACTTGCAAAACATTAGTTCATTGGTCATGTTGATCATCAAACACCAAATCACTTAGTCAAATGTGTCGGGGTCCATTTTCCTTATAATCTGTCCCTTTTCAGTTACGACCATATGGGTATGAATACACTTCTATCACTCGAGGAAACTTATGATGATATCACCCTAGAAATGATCTCTGACAATTCAATTACAAAATTTATGTCAATAATGAGATGTTGCCATAATCTGTGCTCATTCTGCATAGTTCTCTTCACTAGAGGTAGGGAAAGATCTGACAAAGTGTCTTCTATTGTCCGAGAGATTGGTGAGTTATGGAAAGCTGATGTGAAGGAGGTAATGCTTCTTGATCAGAGTGTAAATAGATATAATGGCACTTTTGAAGTAGAAGAGTTGGAGCCTAGCAAAAACTAGCAACTCAGTGAAGGATTTTCCAGCATGTGCAAGGTGAAGAATATGGGGTTGCCTTTGCTAATTTGCTGGATTGGTTATATTTGGAATACTCTGAGATGCTGTTCCGGTTTACCTCGCCGCACCTAAAGCATTTCCTAGATGAGCTACTCTATTTGATGCAGGATAGCTATAACATCTACAATTTATTCACTTACCAGCACAAACAGGCAGTACAACGGTGTTAGAACAAATGTGGAGGGGATACACTCAAGAAGCATACTTAGAACTGGTGCACAAAATTTGTAATGTCATTCATGATGTTGGGCTAACAGTGATTCCATAACCGATAAGCTACCCCTGATAATCTGCATTGGCTTAGTTAGATTAAATTATTTGTGTTTCTTGATTTTCCAAAGTTGTGATTTTCTAGACAAAGTACTCCTAGGATAGATATTTTTTCATTTTTCTATGGCTATCTCAAAAAGAGTGAGAATTGACCATATAGAGTGGCTTATGTGGTAAGTAGTAGGAGCTATAACAGACCAATTCTAGCCACTTGCGGTGTTTGGCTGGAGCTTCTAACCTGCAAGAGGTCCTCCTCATGAATGCTCCTGCCACTTAGATGGTTCTGCTTAGTGGTGGTATTGTTACTATGGGCTGTATTTTTGCCATAGATCACCAAGTCCAAGGTAATTGTGGAGGCCAAACTTTAAGAATGATGTATCCTTAGTCCTTACAATCCTCCACATATTACGCCCAAGTTACATTGTTGCTCTAGGAGCATTTCTTACCTATGTTGTTATGATCATAACTGGAATGGCTAACTTGTTGAACAAGAATGCAAGAAACTTTTTATTGTTCACCTATCTAAAGAGTGTATTTTGTTGTTCCAATGAATTTAAAACCGCATTTTGTTCCACTGTTTGAACTTTGCAACAATGTTCATGTGATGTAGCATTCAATATCTCGTTGTCGATGATGTTCGGCTGAAACTTTGGCAACCTTTACTCATCCATTGAGTTCTTAGTTCTTGGAGGGGTAGTAAATTTATATTTTTTTGAAGTAGAGATTGTACAAGGCATTCTTGTTTTATCTATTCCATATATAGATTAATGCCTCCATTCTATAGGGTATTGCTAGTATGATGATTGAAATACACAATTTATTGATATTCAGACTTAATCTATTCTTGTGAGCCTTTCCAACCATAATTGTTGTACACAGTTTTCCTTCTTTTGTTTGGCCATATCTAGTGGGTGTTAATATTGTATATTGTGTTGTGCTTTTAAGTTTCAAGAATTTGTTAAGGTTTTATTTCTAGAACTTGTTTCTTGTACATTGATGAAACGATATAGGCATGCCATCACTATATGACATTTAGTTTTAAATGGATTATGATCACAGTCGAAAAAGGTATTTTTTCACACTCATCCTTTATTTTTTAGCAATGAATTGCTTTAAATTGTGCTGTGTATTTTCTTTCACCGTTACGATAGCAACACCTTATTTTGTGTCGTCATCCACCGCTGAATGCAATGTGTGCAGAGCCTGGGCAGTCTGATGTGTTATGTTGTGTTTTCTGGTAGCTTTCAAATTACTTGAAAAGCGTTGGCATAGGAACGGGTGATGTCGTATTTGTCTCGTTTTCGAAACAATAGCAATTATTTTGAGATTAGATATAATTCAATATTCTTAGACAATGTTCTATACCACATGTACCTATACCTTTTTTTAGTAAGCATGGCTATATTTTTCCTTGGCATTGACTTCATTGAGGTTAATTTAGGGTTTAGAAATTGAATGCTAGATTATCTAGTCCTTATATCTACATATTCATATATTAAGATAAAGTGTAGAATGTTTAGCCTTTCGTTACTCCTTTCTTTGGCCATTATATATTTATGTTGTGATGATGGTTTTTTTTCTTCTTTTCCATGTATAGAAGGACTCGTATATGTGTTCTCTATTCTCTAATCACTACATGATGGTTGATTTATAGTGACCTACGGTTGGTTGCTAAAAGTATCTTCAACGACATACTGTTGGTCGCTAAAGACCTTTAGCGACCTATAAAGATGGTCGTTGTAAGTGCCGTCGCTAAAGGCTTTAGCAACTGACATCTGTTTAGCGACCGACCGACCATTGCTAATTTTGTATATTTAGCAACCAACTATGGATTGTTGTATTATATATTTAGCAACCAACTGTGGGTTGCTATAGTATACATTTAGCAACCAATAGAAAGTCACCCAATTGACAATTGTTTTTAATAATAATATATAGTTAATTATATACATAAAAGCACCACAAATCAGAGATTTTTATACACATAATCACAAAGACATACACAATTAATTAGTATACCACAATCATAGATCCATCACATAAACACAAAATAACCACAATTAGATATTCACAAAAGCACCATTGTTATATCATTCACAACAAGATCATTTATAGATAGATTGCTAGATCATTCACAAAAGCTCTAGAGGTGATCTATCACAAAAGCACCATAGCTACATCACTCCAGCTTCAAGCGATTCAAAAGCCCATAACTATATCACTAATGCTTCACATCACTCCAGCTACAGTTCAAAAGCCCACAACTACATCACTCCAGCTCCAGAGCTCATCAGTCACAAAAGCACCATAGCTACATCACTAATGCTTCAAACAGTTTAAAAGCCTTCACACAACCACTCTAGCTTCTTGTATCCTCCTATTTTAAGGCACAAGCTTTCTTTGTCCAGAACACCCTAGAAAAAGTACAACAAATCAGTATATTATTGCTACATTTGCCTATAAAAAATACAGTTTTCATGCCTTATCTACCTCCACTAGATGGTGTTGCCGCCTTATCTACCAACTTCAGCTGATGCAATCAAGGTTACTCATCAATGAATGATAGCTCATATAAATCTAAACATAAACAAGGTAAGATATAAACTATTACTTTCTTGTATGGCCATGCAACTGACATCATGTAAGCATCAGCCATAGTTTCCACATTAGCACAAGGACAAGGCAAAACCACATCTTGTTTCCACACACAAGTTACAATAACTTAACAATATTGCCTTCCAAGTGTCTGACCTCTATTTGTGGTGGTTGGTTTAGTTGAAACAATTGTCCCTTTAGCCATAGGCAAATCCGATCTCAACATAGCATATAATATGACATCTTTTCCAACCTGGTGCAACTGATTAAGAATAATTTAGTTCAATGTTTTTGAAGGTTTATGAAAATAAAGGTAGAAAATATATGAAATGAATGAGAGCATTACAAGATCATCATGTTTAGAGTGTGAAGCTTCAGCAAAGTGCCTTGTAGATCTGGGTGAGATTGCACCTTTCATCTGGTAAAATATTTGATCCTCCTCCTCATCCAATTCCTCATGTCCATAAGCACAATATTCTTCATTATCTTCCTCATCCTCGTTAGCAAACGTGTTCCTTGTCACCTTAAGAAACATAATTTCATAGCATAGCATAAGGAATCTAGAAAATTAGGATAAAGTAGCATGAATGAAAATATTGAATACATTTTGTTGAAATGAAGTAGAGTCACGATGTGACAAGGGCTCTTCACTTGCCTGGTCTAGTTGAGCCTTTGCTCAATTTGCGTGTGTAGCTCAAGTACACATTGTTCTAAAGCAACCTTCTAACTTTGAACCTTTGCATGAGCAAGAACCTCCATTTGTAGTCTTGTTGCAGTATAAGACTTCAACCCTGGGGAGTAGGGCCTAAACCAAAAACACGAACATATCATTTTGGATCTTTCGTTCCAAAAACAATAGAGAATGCATCACCCTCTTGAATTGTCCAGTCCTTTAACTCTGGATATACTCCAATAACATCATTAAGTTGGTCCTATAGAGAATTAAAGATGATTCACATCATAAAAGGTTATTTAGATAGAAATGCATATTGTACTAAAAAATAACAACAAAGCCTTACAATTATTGGTTTTCCATGTTCTGTAGGACCTCCATTTTTCTCGCATGGGTTTTGCTAACATTCTCATTTCTTCGTGGAGGACGTCCTAGTTTCACAGCCTACACACATACTTTGTTATTTGGGCCCCGCATTTTAGTAAACAATAAATGATTACTTTTTACAGTAGTTCAACTAAGTAGATTCTTTATATGAGCAACAAGGAGTTAAAAATATCATATATAAAGAGTTCAACTTGTGATTGTCTATACACTTATTATGGCTTTACTTTACTGCATTCTAGTAGCATACATGAGCACAACAAGCATGAGTCCAACAACCTATGATTAGTTTCTCTTCTTAATGCTATTAGTTTGTAGAAGCATGAGCACAACAATGGCAAAAAAAGCTTGCATTCCAATAGCAGAAGCATGAGTCCTAGAGTAAAGAATCTCCTAAAACTGGGTGCTTGCATTCCAGTAGTAGAAACATGGCTAACTGGTAAAGAATCACCTAAAACTAGGTGCTTGCTTCAACTGCAGATAGCATGATGGAATAAGATAGCCAATATGACATCACACAACACTACAATAAGATGACATGCTGATTCACGTTATAGGATTAGAGTACTGAGTAAACAGAACCAGAATAGACAACACTAGAGTAAGCTGCTATGGAATAAGACAACCAATTTGACATCAAACACCACTAGAGTAAACATCGATTCCTAGTGTCCGGGAACCTACGGATATAATCATTAACCGATTCATCCTTTTGTTGTCGTAGGGCTGCTAAATCGAACGTTTATAACTCATAATCTTTGGATAAAAAATGATCATGAAATTTTCTTCTAAATCCCCCAAGAGTAGATAGAGTTAGGTGGCAGGGTGGCATACAATGTGAAAGCAATACCGATTAGGGCCCGTTTGTTTCCCTTCATTTTGAGGAATTGGAATCTAACGAATATAATAGGCTATTTTTTTAGAATGTGACATTCCATAACTTTCCAAAGTGTATATATAAACCTATCTCAAATTCATGGGGTAAGAGATGGTAATTAATTCTATAGATTTACATGCTACTTTTCTAATGTACAATTTATAACACACTCTTCCACTTGCTTCTCTATAACATAAATGTAGTGTATAACTATCTCTCTCATATGATTTAGGATAATATACAAATATATTAAATAGAGAAATATATTAACTTAATTAATTTTGTCTAAATTATAATTATTAGAATGGAATTCAATTCCAACAAAACAAACGGGGCCTTAGGGATAATGAAAATAAACGCACCCGGAATGCCTCTTTGTCGGCCAATTCCCCTAGTTGTGCTAGAAATTGGCCTATGTGCTCATGCGTGCTCTTGCCCTGGTCACCCAAAAGTTTTGAAAATTTGAGTATTCTGGTCCCCTGTGGGGATGGGTCATAGTTAAATCGACTGTCATATGGTTTCCGATATGACTGCCCAACATGGCTCATGTTGACTCCGAGTTTGTCTTGGAATGCCCTAGCTATCTCTTCTCTCACTATGTTAATGACGGGCGGTGGAAATCCACCGGCACTTTGGTCCATAGGTGTGGGTGTTAGGGTATCATTTTGTCATTCCCTTGCCCATGGGTTTGGGTTATGAGGGGCATTAATGCTAGTGTTGGCCACATGCTTTTAATAGCTTTGGTATATCAAAAACAAGGCAACACAAGTTATTAAACCATAAGCTTTTCCCTTCAATTAACCCTTCTCTGAAGGTTAATTCAAGGAATAAGATAAAGAATGTAAACATATGTATAAAAGCATAGATGAAAGACAAACAATAAGGAACAAGTCATGTTACTCATCTTCGTGATTCCACACTTAACATTTCATTCCTTGCACTGTATCAAATAATTACAAACATACCTTTGGCTTTACACGAATTACAGCTTGAAGGTACTTTGAAGGCTGAGTTAGATGAAGCTTTGAGCTTTCAAAAGGTGAATTTATGCATGGCATTGTTCCTCTATTTACAGGGGAGCGGTACAACTTTGTATGAAATTACATGTATGCCCATGAAGTTTACAAATATGATTTACAAATATCACAGAGGCAATGTCATATTTACTAGCTCCTTTCTTATTGAACAAGTCTTCTGAGTTCGTTTCTTCTTCGCTTCGCACACAAAGCTCTTCGGCACCGAAGTTGTTTGCTTCGATGTACACCTTCGCTATGCATGTATTCAGGCGAAACTCTTCCTTCCTGGTTCGCTAGCCGCTTCGGCCGAAGGTTGGCTTGGTAAATTCTTCATATTGTGTATGAAACATACTTTCTCAATCTGAAAACAAAGGGTTTTGAGGATCTTCAGCAATATAGGCCCCAACAACTGCCTCTAGGTGCCCCATATTGCATGTTAGATCTTTTCGGCCTTCTAGGAGCCGAAAAGGGCTCGTACCCATGTGTGGTGGGATCATTCCATGACCTTGAGGGTCCATGGGTACTAGAGAGAAGCTAGTTTGGGGATGGAAGGCGGATTTCTGGTAACAATCTGCATTTTGTTCAGCATACCCCATCGTAGGTAGTCTGGTGTAATATCCGGACGATACAGTGATATACTCAGACGGTTTGCGTGTATAGCCGGATGGTCTGATCATGTATGTTGTCCCTGGTGCGGACCTCGGTGGTTGGTCGCAGAGGACGGATCAGTTTCCACTGGGCCGGACGGTCCGGACTCATGTCTGGATGTCCGGTCATACGCAGGGGTGTGGGCTTGTCCCACACGGGTGGTGGAGGATGTGATTGTCCGGTATAGTAGGAGTTCATCGGCATACCATAAAGCGGCTTATATTAGGCGTGCCCATTTATGACCGATGAATCTTATGTGTTTTCTTTAGTCTCAACATCGTGCGATGGAAAATTAGTAACAGCTGATTTATCAAATGCACGCACTAGCCTACTGTAATGATCTTGCATACCCCCTAATATTTGTTGCATTTGTTCCCGATGTTCATCTAGGTAAGATCGAAGAGCTTGGACATCATTCGTGTTACTTACATTGGGGGTAGTCGCAGTAGATCATTGAGATGCTAGGTTAGTCTCCTGTTGCTAGACGACTTTCTGATTCCTGTCCACCTTGAAAATGGTCAGGTACTTCGCGTTGGCCTCCTTGATCAGCTGCTGCTTGTGCTCCTCGAATTCCTAGTGATCTTCAGTCGACAAACTCTCCATAGTCAGCTCAATGATATTGTTGGGGGAAATTGTGCTGATTTAATAGATCCGAACGCCTTGCTCCCTAGCGGAGTCGCCAAAAAGTTCATTGGCGTAGATCTAAGCGTCAATCACTGCGATGTGTACCGGCGGTGGTGATCTCTGCGGAGGTGCAAACGGTCCAAGGCCTAGGGTCGGATGGTCCGCGATCTTGCGACAAGAGCGGGTCTCCCCTGCGTCAAGCCGGACGATCCGCGCCTGGTGCTCAGAAGATCCGCGTATGCGCAGGGGCGACGGCGTTTGCCAACACCACCTAGATTTGACCTTCTAGGAGGGACTCATCAGGGAGGAGAGATCCTAGGATTTGTTTTGTGATCAGCAGGCTACCCAAGACGCCTTCAGACGACGTAGTGTCGAAGAGAGTTGAAGATGGGAATAAAAAAATGCTATGTTACTGCTACTCCTAGGGTAAGGAAGTAAAGTAATGAAATATAGATTGATTGGTTCGATTGTTGGCGGCAGCAATCGGCCGTACCCTTTCATATATATATAGGGGTCTGAACTCGTTACTAAGCGTTCTCCAACAGAATCCGCAGATTTAGATGGATAAACACGTATGGAAAAAAGAACTAAACCACGGATCATCCGCGCCTAGAGCCGGACCGTCGGACCTTTCTAGATGGTAGATATGGTGCTCAACTTGAAACAAATGGATGTTTTATGAATGTAGCAGGTGGTGTTTTCGATGCTCCATTGGAGCCTAGCTTTACATTATTATCATTATATATATAGTCCTTGCTGCTACGGAACTCGGATATGTGGTGCTTGTGGTAGGCTTATTGATATCATGCAGGTGGCTAAGGTAGCTAGACACACCAAGATACATATCCATCTGTGCAGTTGTACGCATTTTAAGCATGTCGAGATTCAATCGCATCGTTTTACAAATGCATTCTGGACTTCGAAATTCTCTGATCCCTAGCTCGCAACCTGATTCTTCGACTGATGTTGCTACTTAAATTTGGCAAGACCACCCGTGCATGTGCCTAGTCCAACACAGGACCGAACGGCACCGCAATTCGTTCGTCCTTGGTTCACGTTTAATTACTCAGTGGTCCAATGCAGCACATACTCATCCACTACGTTAAAATCGCTCAAATGTGACGTGGTTGTTTGTGACACTGTCTAAAAACATGTCACTAATTTGTCACAGTAACGATTTTTTTAAAACACGTCAGTAACAAATTATCTCTGTGGTGTCTATCGTAAAAAGGCGTTACTAGTAAAATGTGGTAATAACCCAGTAACGTCTTTTATTTTACGTGTCTCTACTATAATCTATTTAGTGACGTTTATTTAAATCAATGTCACTAATACATTTTAGTGACATGTATATCTAAACACGTCACTGTCTTCAAATATTAAATCTGTTTAGTGAGGTCTATATATAAAAACGTCATTGAATTCAGACGTCAAATCTGTTTATTAGTGATGTCTATTTAAATTAGGGTCCGTTTGGCAAAGCTCCAGCTCCTGCTTCTTTAGCTCCAGATCCTGATCCTCCTGATCCTCCTGAATCTCCTAGAGAATCAGAATCATTTTTCAAACCGTTTGGCAAGTAAACTGATTCTTGTCTGCTGAGAGTTGGTGGTCTGTGGCGATTGTCTGTTTTACCCTTTGCAGTTCAACTTTGTTACAAACCAATAAGTAGTATGCATATACGGAAAAAATTATAAAACAATAACATATAAAATATTCCCATCATAGTAGTGCATAAAATGGTCTCAAATGTTTAATCCATAAATTGCATAAAACTAGCACGACACAATATCCAAAATATGGCACGAACCACCTTTTCTAATCACCTCGACTCCCAATTTGGTTGGTTGAGGAGCTGTTTTAAGGGAGGGTGGAGCAGGTTTTTTTTAGAACCCACATTTCTTTAGAAAACGACTCCCAATCTTTCGGCTCCATACGAGAATCAATTTAAAAAAATAACTGTTTGGCACAGCTCCTCCAGATCCTCGCTTAGAATCAGGAGCTGGAGCTGTGTCAAACGGGCCCTTAATGTTAATAATACATATACATTAGTAATATGTATATATAAACATGTCACTGGTTTTAACCTTCACGTCACAATTAAAATTCGAATTTTTAAATGATCTCAGATAAAAAGCCATTAAAGTAAAAGTTGTAGGTCTTAAAAGTTGAAACTTTATAGTTCACAATATTTTCCGTCTGATGCAAAATCTCGCCGATGAGCGACATCGTGTGAGTAGTAGGTGCACGTACAGTACATACAACAAGCTGCATGTGGTCGCTCGCGCGCGCTGAGTTGTGACTTGTGACCCAGTCGAGCGTCGGCATGTCGCTGGAGATGGAGGAACAACATCGAGCCAGCGACACGTACAGGAGAGAAAGGAGGAGAGGAGGAAGAAATACATGACATATAGGACCCACATGATATAGAAATATAGAAACGAGAAGACACGGTGTATCGAGTCCGTTTTGATCATTAGACCTTAATTAGACCCAAACAGAGAATAGAACCTTAATAGATACACTTTAAAAGTTTATAGACTGGATTAACACAGCTATACAAGTTAAAGGACCGGAAACACACTTTACTCTAAAAATATATACATTTGAAGTTTTTAAATTTGAAAATCAAATTTTGTAAACGACATCGGATAATGAAACTACCAAAATAAAGGTTGTAGATCTCCAAAAGTTAAGCAACTTTATTATTGACAAGTTTTTTATTTGAATTTATTTATTACCTCAAATAATCAATTTATACTCGATTTGTTATAATATGGGGAAAGAAGACGTAATATAGACATAAATAAGTTTGTGGTGTAATAGTAGACAAGCTCATGCACGAGGTTGTGAGTTTGAGTCTGTGTGCATTAAATTGATTTCCAAGGAAGTTATGCTAGTGACACTGTTTATAAAAATGTGTTATTAAGATAGTGACATTGATTTATAAAAACACGTAAGGTGATTCGAGTAGTTCTGCTAGTAACACTTGTTTATAAAAATATGTCACACTAAGGTGGTTCTGTTAGTGACGTCTTTTTTACTCGTCACTGATCAGATTCCATTAGAGACATAAAATCTAAGACGCGTTTTACATGCATCACTAATTAACCTAAAAACATCACTAAAGGCATATTTTTGATGTAATGATGTCACATATTCATAAAAAATTAATATTAAAGTTAACATATGGTCCACATATTAGATATTAAACTGATAAGACTAAATATTACACTTTATTTTAGCCAAAAAGGTTAAGAAAGGTATGCGTTAAATAAGAGCCCGACCCTTTTTATAGCTCGTTTGGTGACTTGTCCTCCTATAGCTAGCAAGGTGGTACTATGCGTGAGCTTTGCGCTGCATGTGACATCTTGTTGTGTTGCGCTTGGGTGGTTTCTCATGGCCCATCTACGGTGTTATATTACGTCCCATTGGTAGGCGAGAAGAGGGGACGAGGAATTGATCTACGTGCTTCACACATGATGCACCATCCATGACACATGAAACTCGTGCTTTAAAATAGTAAAGATAGTACAATGCTCGTGTTTGTGATGACACACAATCATATTTGATACCCTTAAAAATAAATCTAATATCAAAGTGAACATGTGGTCCATACATCAGATATTAAACTGACAAGAACAAATATTACACTTTATTTTAGCCAAAATATCAAGAAAGGTATGAGTTGAAAAGGAGCATGACCCTCTTTTTATAGCTCGCTCGGTCTCTCTTCGTCCATTAGCTAATGAGGTGGTACTATCTGGAAGTGTTGCGCTGCGTGTGTCTTCCTGTCGTGTTGGGCTTGGGTGGTTTCTCATGGCCCATTTGTGGTGTAACTGTCCATTGGTAGGTGAGAAGTAGGGAAGAGGAATAAACCTAAGCGCTTCGCATGTGACGTATGACACATGAAACTGGTGCTTTAAAGAAGTAGAGATTGAGTAAAAACCAACATCAGTTCCTCTGTAATACCAAAGCCATGAAAGTTTCATCGCTCTTGGCACCTGAGGCTAGGCCCAACATAAGAAATATGTTGGCGCCTTTTTGGGCCAACACCAATGATCCCTAGATCCCTCTCATGAGGAATCGAGACCGTGGGGACCTCTATGTGAGGTGTCATACGGACCACGGTAGGTCACCGGAGACCATCCGCGTGTATGTCATCATCGAGCAGATAATTACACTCTTCTCTATGGGGTGGACAGTTCACATGCAGGAAGAGGAGTGTCTAGAGAGGGCTTCACGTTAAACCTAGATATTGCCTCTCGGGAGATACCCTATCGAGGAGGACAGATAGTAACATGCCAACGAAAGCGCCTCTAGATGACATAGAGTGAAAGAGAGGTGAAGATTAGGATTGCAAAACTATAACTAGACCTATGTTGCGTCTACTCCTAAGGCAAGATAATGTCAATAGATTGGTTCGAATGGATTGTGTGTGTTCTCAATCGGTTGAGCCCCTTCATATGTATAGGGGTGGTCTGGACCCGTTCCTAGGTGAGATCCAACTGCTTCACTCGAGTTTGTTAGGATAACCACACACGTGATAAGGACTCCAACCTAAACTAATCTAATCACATACCGTCCTGACTACTCCTACGAACTATCCATGGCACGAACCATCTGGGGCACAAGGCCAAACCATCCAGCCATCTAGGTGCCGAATTTCGTGCTCAACAAATACCAAACGTTTACATGACAACAAGGGTAGTTGGTATCATCGATCTAGCCTCATCACCTTTCGCTTAGATCCACCGATCGATGAACCTACCGACTGATTGATCTAGTTGGTATCGATATGTTGGAGTCGAATAAGTCGGTACTGACTCATTTGCTGAAGAACCGATCGGTACCAATCATCGGTTGCAACGTGTTAGCTCCTGATTGCCTCACGAAGTTTTGAAATCCAAAAATTTCAAAAAAGTAAATAAATCACCAAAATCCTAGAATTCACCCTATAAATAGAAGAGGGTGTTTGAGTTCATTAACACCTCTCTTTACCACTTCTAATTTCACTTCTCTCACTCATGTTTTACTTCACTAAAGCATTGTCGTAAAGCCTCCTTGAGCTCGAACGTTGAGATACGAAAAACAAGGTACTCGACATACTGCATCAAACTAAGATGGATGTGAGGATAAAACTTGTCTCTGAATCCTCAATGAGAAGGAGGCGAAGGACACATCATCAGAACTATATCAACTAGAGTCGTGAAGCTGCCCATGAGTGGTTGATGCAAGTCTATTTTAACAACATGTGCATTTATCCTACAGTAAACTTTTATCTATGGTAGCTTATGTAGAAGAGTCTCTTTCTTTAAACCTTGAGGAGGTTGAGTGAGCATTCCCCTATTTGACTCTTAGAACCAATGCACTCAACCACAACAGTTTCTCCCCCACCAAAAATGCATCGCTGCCCTTTGCATGCTCATCTATGATAGTGTTAATGACTTCATTGATGAGTATATCAAAATAGAGGAAAGTCTTGTCTTTTTGTCTCAAAATTTCTTTAGTGGTATCATTTCATATTTAAGTAAGTAGCATATTCGGCGTCCCATTGTTGACATTCTTAGGCGACTTTAAACTAAGGGGGAGGGATTTCGTGGTATGATAGAAAGTATAGATTGCACACATTGTAAGTACAAGAATTGTCCATTGGATGAAAATGACAATTTATATGGGGTAGATTGGATCCCCCAATAATCACGCTCAAGGTGCTTGCCTCATATGACATGTGAATTTGGCATATTTTTGCGTAGCGGGGTTGAACCATGATGTCGACATGCTCAACCAATCGTTATTGTTCACTTACATGCTCAAGTGAGAAGCACAACATGTGAACTTTAGGGTGAATGGACGCAAGTACAACCAATAGTACTATCACGCCGATGGCATCTACCCCCCCTGCGGGGGACAGATATCCCCCGGGTCCACTAGAAGGTTGGAAGGCCTCGCGAAAGACTCCAGGCTCATTATTCCGCAAGGCCACCCCTTCATGGGCTAGGGGAGGAATCACTGGCAGAATGGATCGACGCAAGATTGGATCAACTCGAGCCCAGGCGGCTCAATGGATTTAAACGTTATGCAC
Organism: Zea mays; assembly: GCF_902167145.1. Lineage (NCBI taxonomy): Eukaryota > Viridiplantae > Streptophyta > Magnoliopsida > Poales > Poaceae > Zea > Zea mays. Next base: position 130,405,706 of record NC_050100.1, on the reverse strand, counting down.
AGCTTTAATTCGATTCTCCCGCGCAGCGCCCTCAGACGTCAGAACTGAACGAGGATAAGTCAGCAGGATAATAGGGAGATAAGTTCAGTTGGTTCACTATTACTTAGGAGCATATAGTTATCATACCCGCATGTAACGCCCCATGGTCGAGTATATAAGGCCTAGGGGGCACCCCATCAAAAGACATGTCACTCATTAGCCATCTACACTATTCTCTAGCATACTAGAGAATCCCCCTGTAACCCGCCACATAAAGATCCACACCAGAAAGTAGGGTATTACACCTCTCTAAGCGGCCCGAACCTATAGAAAATTGTCTACCGTCTCTCGTGCGCCCAGCACGAACCATCGAGCTACAGCCGGTTACACCGTACTACCCAAAAGCACCTCGAGGGGTAACCCCGGGTGCGCGGTCGGGTCCCAAACACCGACAGCTGGCGCGCCAGGTAGGGGGTGTGTCACTGATCCAAGTTAGCTCAATGGCCATCACTCCTCAGCACAAGATTGCTCTCCGCCCCGGATCCGTGTTCTGCTTCGGAACCATCTCGTTCGTGGCAGAAGAAGAAGGGACTCTACATCATATAGCGGATCCGCCGGAGAAAAAGCCTTCCTTGAAAATCTCCGGGAAAGCCAGAACGAAGCAGGAAATAGCGCAACCTCCAGCACTCCAAGCGAAGACTGCCTCCTGCAAACCAAGAGCAGAGAGTTCATTCACCCGGAGAACCCCATTGTCCACCTCATCCACAAAAAATGGACACAGATTACAAGGAAAAAAATAAAGACCCGTTAAGCTGCCCTTCTGGTACCTCCACCCTTAAAGGAGAACAGAAAGAAGCTTGTCATCACGACAACTCCATTCTACCCCGATATCCTCTTCATCGAGGGGAGGGTGGAATCGTCCCCCATCTCTGACGATGAACCAACTGTGCCTGGGGAAGAACCACCTCAGCGGGAAGCTCACCGACGAAGGGACCGACGCCGTAACGCCCGACGACATCATGAAGCCGGAGAACGAGATCCGGCGCAGCCTGTATCGCAAGACGAGATCTCGGAGGTGGGAAAAACTTCAGATGAACGAGTCTTCAGGAAAAGGAGGAACTCTCGCTGACGTGATCGTCGGCAAGCTCAAGAGCAAGCCGAGCAGGAAGCGAGACAGCGTCAAAAGAACCCTCTCTTCGGACAAAACCTGAACCCCGACTTCGCCCGAGCCATGAACACACCAAGCGAGGTCGGTGGAATATTGGCTCGGATAGCCGATGGCCTCCCATAGACTCCAGATGCCGAGGGCTATCGGCGGCTGCTCACTCAGGCAGCTAATCATCTCCTGCCTCTCGCTCATCCTCCGAGCGATCTACGACACGCCATCAATAGTCGACGGAACATGCGGAGCTCCATCAATGCTTCACGTGAATGACGACACGAAAACGAGATCCGGCATCGAGAGGAGTATGATCGGGATCACGGCATCCCTGCACGAAGTCAGGCCACCAGGGTTGAGTCGGCAACGGCCTCAACTGGCGGCATGACCCGGGGACGGTCGAGGCAGCACATCGGTAACTCCCCTCCTCGGGACCGACACCACAATCATTGATAGGAGGACACATGTGGAGTATCAGCACTCACTCCGCGTCTCAGGGCCATTCAGTGGCCCCCTAACTTCAAAGTCTCCAACGTCGACAAGTACGAGCCTAAGCAGGACCCGGGAGGCTGGTTGGCTGTCTATACCACCGCTGCTCGGGCCGCTGGGTCAACTGAAGATGTGATGACTACGTACTTGCCCATCGTCCTCGGGCAAGATGCGCTGCAGTGGCTACGACACCTACCCCGACACTGCATCGACGACTGGAGCGACTTCAGTCGGCGTTTTATCGCCAACATCCAATCTCTCTCTGACAAGCCGACACAGCCATGGGACCTCAAATCCATCAGGCGCCGAGGAGATGAGACTCTTCGGTCGTACCTCAAAAGATTTTAGACCATGAGAAATCGTATTCCAGAAGTTGTAGAAGCTGCAGTGATCGAGGACTTCTACCGAGGATCTAATGATTCGGCCTTCGTCCGAGCCATACTACAAAAAGCACCGACCACCTCCGAACAGCTGTTCAGGGAAGCGAACCTCTACATCATCGCCGATGAACGTGCCTAGGACCTCATTGAAGGAACGAAACTGACTCCGTCCGCGCCACGACGCGACAGGAACCAGCAAACCGACAAGCGCTAGGAGAAGAGGCCTTGCAAAAAAGTTCATGCTGCTGGACCACCTGTCTCTCGTGCCCGAGGGGCACCCCACGGAGGCGAACGAACATTGGACGACATTCTCGACGCCCAGTGCCCGTACCACAAGGACATGCGTCATACTCTTCAGAACTGCAGAGATTTCAAGCACTCCGTCAGGAATGGCCGACCTTTCCAGCCTCTACCACCTCCCCCACCACGAGGAGGTCCTAGAGAACCTCGACAACCTCCGCAGTAGGAAGGGGGAGGAGGCGGAGCGTTCCCGTGTGTCGTCGGAGAAGTCAACGTCATCTTCGGCGGGCACGGGTCGCAAGAGAGCAAGAGGCAGCAGAAGCTCAACGACCGTCAGATACTGGTGGCGGCCACCAGTGCTCCCGCCCCGTATCGATGGTCCGAACACCTGAGCACCTTCACTCGGGCGGATCAATGGCTCAACTTCGATCATCCGGGCAAGTACCCGCTCCTCGTCGATCCGGTGATCCGAGAGAGCAGGGTAAAGAAGGTGTTAGTGGACGGGGGAAGCAGCATCAATGTCACCTTCCCCCGTACACTCTTAGGCTTGGGAGTCGCACTCAAAGAGCTCCACGAGTCAGACAGTCCTTTCTTCGGCATTGTGCCGACTGAAGGAGAATACCCACTCGAACACATCTACATGCCGGTTACCTTCGGAACTTCGGAAAACTACAGAACCGAGTTCCTGAGGTTCGAGGTAGCAAGCTTCGATTGCGGATACAACGCCATTATCGGTAGGCCGGGATTGGCGAAATTCATGGCCATTCCACACTATTCATACATGAGATTGAAGATGCCAGGATCACAAGGAATCATCACCGTGCGCGCTGACTTCTAAGGCGTCACAGAATGCTTCCGAGTGGCCATTCAGGCGACCCTCACCACCAAACCACCAACGACTTCCTCCGCACAGGTGAACTCAAAGCCTGAGGAAGACCTCGCGATACCCACGAATGAAGCTCAAGCCGTTACCTCTATGCGGCCGATTGAGGAAACAAAGAGAATCAACCTCAGGTTCGCTGACGAGCACAAGACTGCCATCATCAGCTCCAGCCTGGATGACAAATAGGAAGGCACGCTCGTCCAGTTTCTGCAAGATAACCGAGACGTATTCACATGGCAGCCTGCGGATATGCTGTGGCGGAACTGCCCGAATTATTCCAACTTAAGTGCCTAAGCCCCGCCTTAGAGGCTAGACCGCACTTAAATGGGAATAACCCGTCAATCCCTCGGATCTAGTCCGACACGGCCACTGACAGGATCAGGTACCACAATCTCACTCGATGGTGAGTCACAGAGTAAATACAATAAAGCATTAAACCATACATGCCAGAGTATTAAATTATTACATTGCCATCATCATCATCGGAGTTTTTGCAAAAGTAGCCATCATTGTTTGAAGTGCAGCGGAATAAAACTAACGGTAATTAAACAGAGAGATGGGGAAGCCTGTCCCATCACTCCTCATGCTCCTCCTCAGCCGAGGCAGGGTCCCACTCGACAGTCCAACCCGGTGGCAAGATGGACGGCCAAGTCACTCCAGCAACCATTTCCTCCAGAGAACCTGTAAAAAATTATGCCACAAGCAAGGCTGAGTATACTAATACTCAGCTAGACTTACCCGGTGTGAGGAGTCTACTCCTCTACCTCTAGACATGCAGCTGTTTGGCTGTGGGGTTTGGTTGCCAAAAGCACTAGCTGAGTTTCTAAGTCAAGATTTTAATTTGGTCAGAATTAAGTGTGACTCTCTTAAGGCTAAAAGTGTACTATCTACTCATACATAGTAGCAAGCATTATTAGCAATCAACATCTTATATCAACTCATCATATTTCCACTTGTTACTCAATGCAGTACAATGGATCAAGCAGTCTCATTAGCTGCGAGAAGCAGACGATTCGAATCGAGTTTTTATCCTTGCAAGGTAAACCTAAACACACGACATGGCGAGGCACTCTGTCCCCACACATATCAACCGTCCCCATCGATTCCCCGTCAGCAGATCAGGGCTCACCGCCTTGGCGTACAATGCCTCACTGACCCCGACTGGCCGTCATGCAGTGACCGCACTTGTACCCACCATAACCGGAATGGGAGACCTCGTCTCAGGACGCGTGAGGGGATATGTCCACTGCCGGGTTCACTCAGGTACTAGGCTTACCGATTTACCATATTTCTCGGCATGTGCTTAGTACGTTCAAACGCTTGACACAGGTATCCGCACGTTAATCCTTATTCCATTTTCCCATCTCGTAAACAACCAATCCCCATGGATTGTTGTCCACCAACTAGTATCATGACAGTGTGAAAGTGGGTACAATCAATTTCCTGATCTCGCGCGAGTGCTAGAAAAATCACTCGTCTTCTACCGAGATCCTAATTAAATAAAGCAACTATTCGACCTGTCATACTAGTATTCATCTCAAAAGGATTCCTGAGATCATGCAACTAGGGTTTCAAACAATTCCTACACCTAAGTGCACAATCAATCCTACAATCATTAAGTGAAGTAAAATAGCATAAATAACAGGTTATGCATAAAACCGGGGCTTGCCTTCCAAAGCAGTGGCAGGCAGGTCCTCTGGTGCAGGCTCGGGTGCTGGATCTGGGGCTACCTCCAGAGCAGCTCCTTGCTCCGGCACGAGGATGTACTCTCCGTCAGCAAGATTACAGTCTATCGAAATGCAATGAACATGTATGTCATGATTATGCAAGATTTAAGAACATAAGCTAAAAGAAACTAAGTCAAGAATTAACTTAGGGTTTCCTGGTTAGGTGGGGCTTCTAGTGGTATATATATACATAGACTTATTACCTTTTAAGCTTAGGTTTTCTTTTAGGATAACATAGTGGATTGGTACTGTCTTTATAGTTTTCAGTGGACAAATTTATAAAGGTTTTAGGATGACATTAATTTCCATTATTCATTTTCTTTTCTTTAATTTCCATTTAGGGTTTCTAGTGTAGGTTTGAACTACGACAGTGTTTTAATAATTTCCAAAAATTCTGTAAAAATTACAGTGGGTTGTCATTTGCTATTCTAGCCTGTTTTAAGAATTTGAGGCTTAAAGTACAAAGGCTAGGCTTGAAACAAAAATAACAATAGTTATGCAAAATGGGCCACTTTACACTACATCTCTTAGTTAGGGGTAGGTTCTGTCCTAAAGGTTATTTTTGCTGGCATCCCATAGCAATAATAGGCTTCTGTGCTAAAAATCACAGAAAACTAAGGGGTGGTTATTTAGTTATGATTTTCTTAAGTTTAATGTCAAAAAGGCACTTTCTACTACATTATTATTTGAAAAATGTCAAACAGCAGATTTTATATTTTTCCTAAATTCTTCTTAATAAAACATTAGTTATCCCAAGGGTGGGGGTGTTTTTACCTTGGGGTTATTTTTGTAGAGTTTTTCTAAGTTTCACTTGTTTTATTAAAACAAAAGGGATCCTACTTATTTTATACTAAACCAGGGTATGATATATTTTTCCAGTGAACTACCTTAAATAAGTATCCTAACAAAAATAGAGGTGCTCTCTGGTTCTTTGTTTAAATTACATTTTCTATTTTTCTTACCCTTAAGCATATTATGAAATAAGGGGTAAAAACTAACTTAATGGAGTGGACAGAGAGGTTTAACATTTTTATTTGGGTTAGTAAGTAGATACAAACTTCTCAAAATTTTTCTAACCCCAGTCAAATAGTGCAACTAATTTTGGCCCTATTATTAAGCTTTTGGTCAAAACTATAATTAAATCAGAGCTTTAAAGTTTTCTATAGTACATGGGGGTTTTATATTTTTCCTAAGTAGGTTACATTATTTAGAGTCTGACAAAATTGGTTTGACCAAATTTGGATAAATTAAACAGAAGTTATGAAATTTCAAAGTTTCTGTTTAACTTAAAAACAGATTTAATAAAGGTTTTCTGGAAAAACAGTTTATGCCGAGGTCCCTGGGTTTAAACTAAATCAACCTTCGCAAATCTACCCTTGCGCCACTATTCCCCTGTGTCTCTGACATTTCACAAAAACCCCTGACCTTCTCTCCCTCTCACCCGCAGTCCTTCCCCTTAAGCAAACAGTAACCGCGGGAAAGAAAAGGGTGGCGCGGCTTACCGGCGGCGAGGGAGGTCCGGCGGAGGGTGGGGTTGGCTCGGGGAGACTCTGGCGGTCACGTCGAGGTACAGCTTGACGTCGGGGATGGCCGGAATCGCCCGGTCCACGAGCGCAGGCGGGTGTGCTTGTCGGCGGCGAGTGTACCGGCCAAACTACGGCGAACTGGTTCAATCCAAGGGCATGGTGAGCTTCACGGGGTAACGTAGCGACCGTGTGCACAAGGAATCGAAGGATGGTTGAGTGGTTTACCCGGTCCACGTACTCCAACGGGGTTGAGAGCTCCGGTGAGCGTGGGCTGGCCTCTCCGGCGAAGCAAACTCCAATTCCTTGCTCGGGGAGCCTCACGGAGGTGTGCACAGTCTCCTCCGAGGGTTGGACGGGGTTGGGAATGGCTCCACGGGCCGGTCTACGGTGGCAGAGGGATTGGGCGGCCGCGGACACGCTGCGCACGGGCAAACGACGGCGAGCTAGACTCCGGTGAGGTTTGAGGGTGCGCGGAAGGGTACCATCTAAGTCTGGGAGGGTTTTATAGGCGCGGGCGCGGGCCATGGCGCTGGCTTGGCTCGGGCGCAGCGCTGGGCATGCGGGGGCGCGCGCGAGCGTGCTCTGGCGCGGGCAGAAAGCGTCGAACACGTGGAGGTGTGTTTCTTCCATTGTTCAAACGTCTCTAGAGATCGCAAACGTGCGAATCTTGCCATGAATCCAGCGCAGGCCTCTTCCTGGCACCTAGGGCTATCTCACATATGTGAGTTCCAATGGAGGATACGCCCTAGATCAGGAGATAGACGGGCGCCAAATCTGGCTTGTCTCACTGCCCACCCCGCGACAAAACTGATGCCAAATCCTATCAAACGTCCAAGTCTCGGTTTCCACTTTTTCCAGGGGGTGCCTTAGGTGGTATACCACATTTTTGGTATAGAACCTAAGTGGTTTGGCGCCATCTTTAAGGTGAACACTGCTGGTCTTTGGATTAGGGTTAGAATTTGACTTAGAGGGAAATAGAGAGCTCTAGCTCTCTCTCCACTTGGAGATTTGAAATGGGGTTTCTCCAGGGGTCTTTTTGCAATATTTCCCTCCCCTAATTGATGGTTATAAGGTTAGTTAAGGTTTGGGTAAAAATTACTCATGCTTTGCACACTTGTTCACTCTCTTTCCCTTCTTACCTAGGGTTTTGGGAGATAGGGTTTAAGAGAGGTCTAGGGTTCTTCTCCCCTCTTATCCAAGGTAGTAAGTGTGCAAGGATTAGAGTAATGCTTTTGGTTACTCCAAATCCTTGGTTAACATCTAGCTTTCCAAGGCCCTCATGCTTTTGTCCCTTAAGTTCTTCCACATGTGATTATAGCCTTTAGTATCAAGGTGGGTTCTAACCAAGGTAACACCTGTGGTGTTACAGCCCTCCCCCCTTAAAGGAATCTCACCCCGAGATTTAGGTAGAGTCCCTTGGAGGGTGCTTGAAGGGGTGCTGGTGTTGCTTTCCCTTTATACTTAAGTTTCTCTTATTAACTGCTCTTCGAATGTCATCCTCTTTGCAACTTCAGAAGGAAGCCCTTCTTAAGTTAAATCCACAACTTAGACTATCCTTGTTATCTAAGTTTTTCTTATAATTGAATTCAAAGGGCAGGTGGGGGTGGGGTTTTGGGGTTACATACCGACTCCTTTGGGCAGAAAGTCGGGGAAGCGAGAGCGTAGAAAATCCTCAGTCTCCCATGTAGCTTCTTCTGCTGAATGGTGACTCCACTGAACCTTGTACATTTTGATCGACCTTGCCCGAGTTGATCTCTCCTTTTGATCTAATACCCTGACGGGTTACTCTTGGTAGGACAAGTCTAGTTCTATCTCAATGTCTGGTTCCGGTAGCACTTCAGTGGGTAGACGAACACATTTCCGCAGCTGAGATACATGGAACACATTATGAACTGCTGACATGTGAGGTGGTAATTCCAATTGGTAGGCTACGGGTCCATAGCTTGTCTTGATCTTATAGGGTCCAATGTAGCGAGGAGCTAACTTGCCCTTGATCCCGAATCTCTGGATACCCTTGGTGGGTGATACCTTAAGATAGACATGATCTCCCACCTCAAACTGTAGAGGCTTCTGCCTCTTATCATGATAGCTCTTTTGCCTGGCCTGAGCAGCTTCTAAGTTCTTTGTAATAACCCTAACCTTTTCCTCTGCCTCAAGTACCAAATCTGGCCCAAATATTTCCCTTTCTCCTGCTTGAGACCAATTCAGTGGGGTTCTGCATCTTCTCCCATATAAAGCTTCAAAAGGTGTCATCTTTAGACTGGACTGGTAGCTGTTATTATAAGAAAATTCTGCCAAGGAAAGACACTTGTCCCAATCTTTTCCGTAGTGCAGTACACATGCCCTTAACATATCTTCCAAAATCTGATTCACCCTTTCTGTCTGGCCATCTGTTTGTGGGTGATATGCTGAGCTTCGGATTACTTGGGTCCCAAGTGATTCTTGCAGCTTCTCCCAAAAGCGTGCCACAAACAGTGCTTCTCTGTCAGATATAATGGTCTTTGGAATACCATGCAGTCTTACTATCTGATCAACATAAATTTCAGCGTACTTCTCTGTCTTGTGGGTGGTGTGCACTGGCAAGAAATGAGCAGTCTTGGTCAATCTGTCCACGATAACCCAAATAGAATCATGGTGCCTGGAGGTATTGGGTAATCCCACTATGAAGTCCATGCAAATGTCCTCCCATTTCTAAGATGGTATGGGAAGGGGTTGCAAAGGGCCTGCTGCCTTCAAGTGACTAGCTTTAATTCTCTGGCAGGTGTCACACTCGGATATGTACTTGGCAATTTCCCTTTTCATTCTAGTCCACCAATATAGAGATCTGAGATCATGGTACATCTTGTTGCTACCAGGGTGCATGGAGAATTTGGAAAGGTGAGCTTCATTCAGTATCTTCTTTCTGAGCTCAGGGTCCTTGGGCACAACCAATCGATCTCCAAACCATAGAATTCCCTTGTTGTCCTGTCGGAAACACTTGTATTTTTCTGCCTTTTGCTTGATCATATCTTTGATAACCTGAACACCCTTATCCTCAACCTGTGCCCTGACTATCTGTTCTTGTAATGTGGGCTCCACCGAGATATAGCTTAGGTCACCCGAAGAAACAACTTCCAGGTTTAGCTTGCACAACTCGTCGCATAGGGTGGTAACTCCCACATCCATGCTCATACAGTTGCACTGGGCCTTCCTGCTCAAGGCATCTGCCACAACATTGGCCTTACCTGGGTGGTAATGCACCTCCAAATCATAGTCCTTGATTAACTCCAACCATCTCCTTTGCCTCTTGTTCAGATCTGCCTGAGTGAAGATGTATTTGAGACTCTTGTGATCAGTGTAGATATTACAGTGAGCTCCCATCAAGTAGTGTCTCCATATCTTAAGAGCATGCACCACAGCTGCCAATTCCAGATCATGAGTGGGGTAGTTCTGCTCATGGGGCCTGAGTGCTCGGGAAGCATAAGCAATGACCTTGTTCTCTTGCATCAAGACACATCCCAATCCGGTACCAGAAGCATCACAATAAACTTCAAATGGCTTGGTGCTGTCAGGTTGAGCCAGCACTGGGGCTGTTGTCAAATGCTGCCTCAAGGTATGAAAGGCATCTTCACACTTTTGGCTCCACTCAAATTTGACTCCCTTCTTCAACAGTTCAGTCATTGGTTTGGCAATTCTGGAGAAATCCGGAATAAATCGTCGATAATACCCTGCCAATCCCAGAAAACTCCGAATCTGCCTCACTGTAGTCGGGGGTTTCCAATCCATTACCTCTTGTACCTTCTCAGGATCAACTGATATCCCATCCTGAGAAATTGTGTGACCCAAGAATTTAATCTCCTTCAACCAGAACTCACATTTAGACAACTTAGCATAAAGATGATGATCGCGCAGTCGTTGAAGCACGATGTGCAGGTGCTCAGCATGTTCATCTTCATTCTTGGAATAGACCAGAATATCATCAATGAAAACGACCACGAACTTATCCAACTCTGGCATAAACACTGAGTTCATCAAGTACATAAAATAAGCCGGGGCATTGGTCAGCCCGAAAGACATCACCAAAAACTCATACAGCCCATATCTGGTAGAGAAAGCCGTCTTGGGAATGTCACTGGCACGGATCTTGATCTGATGGTAACCTGAGCGAAGGTCTATCTTGGAGAATACCTTGGCTCCTACCAACTGATCAAACAGAACATCAATGCGGGGCAGTGGGTATTTGTTCTTGATAGTCACCACATTGAGAGGGCGGTAGTCAACACACATCCTCAAACTCTCATCCTTTTTCTTCACAAATAATGCTGGACATCCCCATGGTGAAGTGCTTGGATGAATAAACCCCTTGTCCAACAATTCTTGCAATTGCTTCTTCAATTCTGCCAATTCCGCGAGAGACATCCTATAGGGTCTCTTGGAGATAGGAGCAGTCCCGGGTTGCAACTCAATTGCGAACTCAATGTCTCGGTCAGGTGGCATCCCTGGTAATTCTTCCGGAAACACATCCGGGTAGTCACAGACCACTGGGATCTTTTCCACTGGGGACTCTAACATAACAAAGGCACAAGATCGGGTACAACCCTGGTCAGGCAAAAATAGTGTGGTCTCACCACAAGTTGGTGAGTGCACCTCAATGGCTCTAGCTGCAATATCCATCACAGCCTGATTTCTGGTCAACCAGTCAGTTCCCAATATAATATCCACACTCTCCAAACCCAAAATGAGGAGGTTGGTTTTAATTATCAGACTACCAAACTTTAGAGGCACATTCTTGTTAATTTGATAAGTGGCAACCATGCCTCCTGGGGTTGAAATTGTGATACCTCCATTGGTGTGGTGAAAAGGCAATTGGCACTTGGCACTAAATTTTGTACTGATAAAACTATGCGATGCACCAGAATCAAATAGAATAATAGCAGGATAATTCAAAACTGTAAAGATACCAGTCATGACGGGTGCTCCCTCTGGAATATCAGCCATGGTGGTGAAGTTCAGCCTGCCCTGCCTCACTTGCACCTTCTGTCTCTTGCCTTGGTTCTGATTGACATTCTGCCCCTGCCTTTGTTGGTTCCTGGGGCAATTCTTGGCATAATGCCCAGTGTTGCCACATGTGAAGCACCTGTTGTCATTTGCCTGGCGGTACTGCTGCTGCTGCTGATTGCTCCTCTGAGCTGGAAATTGGGTGCGGTTGGGTGCCTACTGCTGCTGCTGCGGTCGGATCACCCATCGCCCTTGCTGCTGCTGGGGTCCCCTGCCCTGGATGTCGGACACAATCCTGAAGCGCTGTGGCTGAGCTGAGGGTCCTGCCACAGGGGTCTTCCTCTTCTTCTCTGCCTGCCTAGCTGTAATGCAGTCCTCTTGGGAGATAGCCATGTTGACCAACTCATTGTAACTGTTGGCCCTGACGGTGTTGAGACGGTCATGGAGCTTAGTGCTGAGCCCCCTCCTAAACCTGTCTCTCTTCTTCTCATCTGTATCTACATGATATCCCGCATACTGGCACAAGTCATTAAAAACATGGACATACTGCAACACTGTCCTGTTGCCCTGAGTGAGTGCCAAAAACTCATTGAGCTTCCGGTCCATGATCCCGGCTGGTATATGGTGTCCTCTGAAAGCTGCCTTGAACTCCCTCCACTCCACCTCTCGGTCCTCTGGCTGCATAGCAAGAAAATGATCCCACCAAGTCCTTGCGGGTCCGCGAAGCTGCTGGGTGGCGAACCAGACTTTGGTGACCTCTGAGCAAGCTCCATGGAGTAGTGGGAATTTGGATTCCACCACTCGCAACCATACATCTGCATCAAGTGGGTCCTCCGCCCTTGTGAACAATGGAGGCTGGGTGCTAAGGAACTCCTGATAGGTGGCTGCCGCAGGGTGACGCTGATGGTCTCCACCACCATAGTGCTGAGGTGGTGGCTGACGTTGAGCCAGCTGCCTCAGGATCTCATTCTGCTGAGCCATGAGCTCCTGCAGAGTGGGAGGTGGTGGCGGCGGTGGAGGAACGCGCTCGTTCTGGCCACGACGCTGCCTCCCGGCCATCTGAAAAACCACATACTTAACACCTTATTTCCCAGCTCAAGATTTTATCGCGGAGAAAAAGTTAAAACAACATGATAGACTCCAACTTCAACAAAAGGATTTTAAAAAGGCACAAATTCTTCCTTCCAAATTTAAACCGATGACAGCATCCATCAAACAAGCTTTCAAGAGAGTTTAACATGATTACATCAATTTGTCCCAAAATGACTCAACTCTATCTAGCCTAGTACCCCGAGGGTGCAAAAGCTAAGCTAGTTACGAGGAGTCCGACCATCCAACTTCTAATCCTATCATGAAATCCTAGTGAGCGAACGAAGCAACACTCGACTCGGGGGAAGGTGGTCTTCCCGAGCCAGCAGTGTCCACACTGGAGGCAGGCTCATCTCCTCCCTCAATGTCGACGTCCTCGTTGGCCTCCTGGTCCTGGATCTCCTGGTGATGCATGTCCAGGTGCTCGTTAGCCTCAGCGAGCTGCTGCTGAGTGTTAATGAGCTGATCCTCTAGAACCTCGATGGTGTTCTCCCTGGTGCCCACCAGCTCCTCCAACTCCTGAATATCAGTGGATAGCTGCTCCACCTGCAAGTCCTTCTCCACCATTTCTTGAGACAAATCAACCACGAGTTCCTCTCTGTTATCCAACGTAATCTTTGTTGCCTCCAGCAGTGCCATCAGATGGGACATCGCCTCACCGCGCATCACCTGCAGACGGTACAGAGCATTCATGCACCGTACGGTCAAGTGCGCAGTCTGTCCTGGGTAGATGGCCCAGATATCCTTGGCATGCTCCACCCGATCCTTCCACATTGGGTCGTCCTCCCTCTCAGCGGGGAACAAGCCAATGGGGTGGGTAGCCAGCTCCAAAGGATGGAATCCGCATAAAGTAGTCAATCCATGCAGAGCGATCGCCTCGACCGTGTCCTCTGCTCGGTATCCGAAAGACTCGGAGTCCAAAGAGCGCCAGCCTGGCTGCAGGGGATGAGGCTCCACAGTCATCCTCACTCTACAGCGAGGCACTCGGTGCTTCTCGAACTGCTGCACCGTGTACTGAGGGGGTGTCGTGTATCCGGCCCCCTGAAGTACCTCCCACAAAATGCGGGGAAAGCCCTCTCGTGCAAGTCCGTCAGTGTGGGTTAGTGCATTTCCGTCATCGGAGGATCCATGGGTAGTCATCTGTGTACGGTTAAGCGTAAGTAAAAGAAAAAGAATTATAAAAAAGAACAAGGAAAAGTAAAACTCAGCCTTTCTCTAGTTAAGTAAAAAGGCACTGGGGACCTAGTTGGTTGTTATTTTGTTTTTAAGTCCTTTACTCAGTTATCCATTTGCTTAATTATGAATGCATGCATGCTCGTCCTGAACGACCTCACAAGATAAAAGGAATAGGGAGGAACTCCCATCCTGTAAAAGTGGCATGTAGGGCCTAGTTACTTAGCCACCTAGCTACCCTTCTATTACCCTAAGGCTTCACGTCCTAGGTCTATCCTGCTCGCCCTACTATCTATCCAACATTGTTTCTATCAAATTTTACTTGGAAAAATTGATGGTATTTACATTTTATTGATTCCTCTGTGGTGGTACAAGCTCCGATACCAGCTGTGGCGGAACTGCCCGAATTATTCCAACTTAAGTGCCTAAGCCCCGCCTTAGAGGCTAGACCGCACTTAAATGGGAATAACCCGTCAATCCCTCGGATCTAGTCCAACACGGCCACTGACAGGATCAGGTACCACAATCTCACTCGATGGTGAGTCACAGAGTAAATACAATAAAGCATAAAACCATACATGCCAGAGTATTAAATTATTACATTGCCATCATCATCATCGGAGTTTTTGCAAAAGTAGCCATCATTGTTTGAAGTGCAGCGGAATAAAACTAACGGTAATTAAACAGAGAGATGGGGAAGCCTGTCCCATCACTCCTCATGCTCCTCCTCAGCCGAGGCAGGGTACCACTCGACAGTCCAACCCGGTGGCAAGATGGACGGCCAAGTCACTCCAGCAACCATTTCCTCTAGAGAACCTGTAAAAAATTATGCCACAAGCAAGGCTGAGTATACTAATACTCAGCTAGACTTACCCGGTGTGAGGAGTCTACTCCTCTACCTCTAGACATGCAGCTGTTTGGCTGTGGGGTTTGGTTGCCAAAAGCACTAGCTGAGTTTCTAAGTCAAGATTTTAATTTGGTCAGAATTAAGTGTGACTCTCTTAAGGCTAAAAGTGTACTATCTACTCATACATAGTAGCAAGCATTATTAGCAATCAACATCTTATATCAACTCATCATATTTCCACTTGTTACTCAATGCAGTACAATGGATCAAGCAGTCTCATTAGCTGCGAGAAGCAGACGATTCGAATCGAGTTTTTATCCTTGCAAGGTAAACCTAAACACACGACATGGCGAGGCACTCCGTCCCCACACATATCAACCGTCCCCATCGATTCCCCGTCAGCAGATCAGGGCTCACCGCCTTGGCGTACAATGCCTCACTGACCCCGACTGGCCGTCGTGCAGTGACCGCACTTGTACCCACCATAACCGGAATGGGAGACCTCGTCTCAGGACGCGTGAGGGGATATGTCCACTGCCGGGTTCACTCAGGTACTAGGCTTACCGATTTACCATATTTCTCGGCATGTGCTTAGTACGTTCAAACGCTTGACACAGGTATCCGCACGTTAATCCTTATTCCATTTTCCCATCTCGTAAACAACCAATCCCCATGGATTGTTGTCCACCAACTAGTATCATGACAGTGTGAAAGTGGGTACAATCAATTTCCTGATCTCGCGCGAGTGCTAGAAAAATCACTCGTCTTCTACCGAGATCCTAATTAAATAAAGCAACTATTCGACCTGTCATACTAGTATTCATCTCAAAAGGATTCCTGAGATCAATGCAACTAGGGTTTCAAACAATTCCTACACCTAAGTGCACAATCAATCCTACAATCATTAAGTGAAGTAAAATAACATAAATAACAGGTTATGCATAAAACTGGGGCTTGCCTTCCAAAGCAGTGGCAGGCAGGTCCTCTGGTGCAGGCTCGGGTGCTGGATCTGGGGCTACCTCCTGAGCAGCTCCTTGCTCCGGCACGAGGATGTACTCTCCGTCAGCAAGATTACAGTCTATCGAAATGCAATGAACATGTATGTCATGATTATGCAAGATTTAAGAACATAAGCTAAAAGAAACTAAGTCAAGAATTAACTTAGGGTTTCCTCGTTAGGTGGGGCTTCTAGTGGTATATATATACATAGACTTATTACCTTTTAAGCTTAGGTTTTCTTTTAGGATAACATAGTGGATTGGCACTGTCTTTATAGTTTTCAGTGGACAAATTTATAAAGGTTTTAGGATGACATTAATTTCCATTATTCATTTTCTTTTCTTTAATTTCCATTTAGGGTTTCTAGTGTAGGTTTGAACTACGACAGTGTTTTAATAATTTCCAAAAATTCTGTAAAAATTACAGTGGGTTGTCATTTGCTATTCTAGCCTGTTTTAAGAATTTGAGGCTTAAAGTACAAAGGCTAGGCTTGAAACAAAAATAACAATAGTTATGCAAAATGGGCCACTTTACACTACATCTCTTAGTTAGGTGTAGGTTCTGTCCTAAAGGTTATTTTTGCTGGCATCCCATAGCAATAATAGGCTTCTGTGCTAAAAATCACAGAAAACTAAGGGGTGGTTATTTAGTTATGATTTTCTTAAGTTTAATGTCAAAAAGGCACTTTCTACTACATTATTATTTGAAAAATGTCAAACAGCAGATTTCATATTTTTCCTAAATTCTTCTTAATAAAACATTAGTTATCCCAAGGGTGGGGGTGTTTTTACCTTGGGGTTATTTTTGTAGAGTTTTTCTAAGTTTCACTTGTTTTATTAAAACAAAAGGGATCCTACTTATTTTATACTAAACCAGGGTATGATATATTTTTCCAGTGAACTACCTTAAATAAGTATCCTAACAAAAATAGAGGTGCTCTCTGGTTCTTTGTTTAAATTACATTTTCTATTTTTCTTACCCTTAAGCATATTATGAAATAAGGGGTAAAAACTAACTTAATGGAGTGGACAGAGAGGTTTAACATTTTTATTTGGGTTAGTAGGTAGATACAAACTTCTCAAAATTTTTCTAACCCCAGTCAAATAGTGCAACTAATTTTGGCCCTATTATTAAGCTTTTGGTCAAAACTATAATTAAATCAGAGCTTTAAAGTTTTCTATAGTACATGGGGGTTTTATATTTTTCCTAAGTAGGTTACATTATTTAGAGTCTGACAAAATTGGTTTGACCAAATTTGGATAAATTAAACAGAAGTTATGAAATTTCAAAGTTTCTGTTTAACTTAAAAACAGATTTAATAAAGGTTTTCTGGAAAAACAGTTTATGCCGAGGTCCCTGGGTTTAAACTAAATCAACCTTCGCAAATCTACCCTCGCGCCACTATTCCCCTGTGTCTCTGACATTTCACAAAACCCCCTGACCTTCTCTCCCTCTCACCCGCAGTCCTTCCCCTTAAGCAAACAGTAACCGCGGGAAAGAAAAGGGTGGCGCGGCTTACCGGCGGCGAGGGAGGTCCGGCGGAGGGTGGGGTTGGCTCGGGGAGACTCTGGCGGTCACGTCGAGGTACGGCTTGACGTCGGGGATGGCCGGAATCGCCTGGTCCACGAGCGCAGGCGGGTGTGCTTGTCGGCGGCGAGTGTACCGGCCAAACTACGGCGAACTGGTTCAATCCAAGGGCATGGTGAGCTTCACGGGGTAACGTAGCGACCGTGTGCACAAGGAATCGAAGGATGGTTGAGTGGTTTACCCGGTCCACGTACTCCGGCGGGGTTGAGAGCTCCGGCGAGCGTGGGCTGGCCTCTCCGGCGAAGCAAACTCCGATTCCTTGCTCGGGGAGCCTCACGGAGGTGTGCACAGTCTCCTCCGAGGGTTGGACGGGGTTGGGAATGGCTCCACGGGCCGGTCTACGGTGGCAGAGGGATTGGGCGGCCGCGGACACGCTGCGCACGGGCAAACGGCGGCGAGCTAGACTCCGGTGAGGTTTGAGGGTGCGAGGAAGGGTACCATCTAAGTCTGGGAGGGTTTTATAGGCGCGGGCGCGGGCCATGGCGCTGGCTTGGCTCGGGCGCGGCGCTGGGCATGCGGGGGCGCGCGCGAGCGTGCTCTGGCGCGGGCAGAAAGCGTCGAACACGTGGAGGTGTGTTTCTTCCATTGTTCAAACGTCTCCAGAGATCGCAAACGTGCGAATCTTGCCATGAATCCAGCGCAGGCCTCTTCCTGGCACCTAGGGCTATCTCACATATGTGAGTTCCAATGGAGGATACGCCCTAGATCAGGAGATAGACGGGCGCCAAATCTGGCTTGTCTCACTGCCCACCCCGCGACAAAACTGATGCCAAATCCTATCAAACGTCCAAGTCTCGGTTTCCACTTTTTCCAGGGGGTGCCTTAGGTGGTATACCACATTTTTGGTATAGAACCTAAGTGGTTTTGGCGCCATCTTTAAGGTGAACACTGCTGGTCTTTGGATTAGGGTTAGAATTTGACTTAGAGGGAAATAGAGAGCTCTAGCTCTCTCTCCACTTGGAGATTTGAAATGGGGTTTCTCCAGGGGTCTTTTTGCAATATTTCCCTCCCCTAATTGATGGTTATAAGGTTAGTTAAGGTTTGGGTAAAAATTACTCATGCTTTGCACACTTGTTCACTCTCTTTCCCTTCTTACCTAGGGTTTTGGGAGATAGGGTTTAAGAGAGGTCTAGGGTTCTTCTCCCCTCTTATCCAAGGTAGTAAGTGTGCAAGGATTAGAGTAATGCTTTTGGTTACTCCAAATCCTTGGTTAACATCTAGCTTTCCAAGGCCCTCATGCTTTTGTCCCTTAAGTTCTTCCACATGTGATTATAGCCTTTAGTATCAAGGTGGGTTCTAACCAAGGTAACACTTGGGGTGTTACATATGCCGGGAGTTCCGAGAGAACTGGCCGAGCACAAACTGAAGGTCTATCCCCAGGCGAGGCCGATCCAACAAAAGTTGCGTCGTTTCACGCCCGACAAGAGAGAAGCTATTCGTGCCGAGCTAGCTCAACTAGTCGCAGCTGGTTTCATTAGAGAAGTACTGCATCCTGAGTGGTTAGCAAATCCTGTTCTTGTACTCAAAAAGAATAAAGTGGATTGGCGCATGTGTGTCGACTATACAGATCTCAACACACACTGTCCGAAGGATCCCTTCGGACTTCCTAGAATAGATTAGGTGGTAGATTCGACCGCCGGATGCTCTATGTTGTCATTTCTGGACTGCTACTCTGGATACCATCAAATCAGCCTAGCAAAAGAAGACGAGGAAAAAACTGCATTCATTACCCTATTTGGAGCCTTCTGCTATACCTCCATGCCGTTTGGCCTCAAGAACGCTGGAGCGACTTACCAGAGAGCTATTCAAACATGCTTAGCCGATCACTGGGGCAAGCGGGTAGAGGCTTATGTCGATGATGTGGTGATTAAAATAGAAAACTCAGAAAACTTCATCGAGGATCTGTAGCTGGTCTTCAATAGCATGAGGCGATACCGGTGGAAGCTCAATCCAGAAAAATGTGTCTTTGCAGTGCCAGCTGGGAAATTGCTTGGATTCATTGTTAGCCACCGAGGAATTGAAGCTAACCCGGAAAAAATTGAAGCTATCATGAGGATGGAAGCACCACGATCACAAAAGAAAGTACAGAGGCTTACTGGAACATGGCAGCTTTAAGCAGGTTCATATCAAGGTTAGGAGAAAAAGGCCTACCATTCTATAAATTGCTCAAGAAGGTGGACAAGTTCCAGTGGACCTCAGAGGCTCAGGAAGCTCTTGATGCACTGAAGAAGTTCTTGACTACACCGCCAGTGCTAAAACCGCCACGTCGAGCCATGCCAGACCAGCCGGTAGAAGATCTGCTGTTATACATCTCCTGCACGACTCACGTGGTGAGCACCGCGTTAGTAGTCGAGCGGGTAGAGGAAGGACACGCATATCCAATACAGCATCCCATTTATTTCATCAGTGAAGTCCTGGGACCCTCTAAAAAGAAGTATCCCCAAGTTCAAAAACTATTGTACGCAGTACTTCTAACTGCACGCAAGCTCTGTCACTACTTTGACGACCACAAAGTCATAGTAGTCACCGGGTTTCCTATAGGGGATATTCTGCACAACAAAGAAGCCATTGGAAGAATAGCCAAGTGGGCCTGCGAGCTGGGAGCTCACGACATTGAGTTTCGGCCTCGCACTGCGATAAAGACTCAAGCGCTAGTTGACTTCATATCAGAGGGGACCGAGCAACAAGTACGAGATAACCCAGAGGCTACAGAAGTGTGGCGGATGTACTTCGATGGTTCGCTGAAACTGCAGGGAGCAGGCGCAGGGATCCTCTTCATTGCCCCTAGAGGTGAACAACTCAAATATGCTCTTCAGTTGTTATTTTCAGCATCCAACAATGCAGTAGAATATGAAGCTCTGATCCACGGATTGAACATTGCCATATCACTGGGCATTAAGAGGTTGATGGTATACAGAGATTCACTGGTGGTCATAAGTCAAATAAATAAAGAATGGGATTGCTCGAATGATTCTATGGGCAAGTACTGTACAGCCGTCCGAAAATTGGAAGACAAATTTGAAGGACTGGAATTTCATCATGTGGAAAGGGATCGCAACGCGGCAGTAGACGCGTTGTCGAAGCTAGGATCCAATCGAACTCAGGTCCCACCTGGAGTTTTCGTCCAGGAGGTGCCACGTCCGGGCATTTCCTCAGATCAAGCAGAAGAATGCAATGTTTTGAGCCAGCCAGAGTCAAACTCTAATGACTGGAGAGAGCCTATCATCAGGTATATAAAAATGAAGAGGAACCGGATGATAAAGCTGTAGCGGAACGCATCGCAAGGCAGTCGGCCCACTACACCCTCATAGGAGATGCACTGTACAGAAGGGGTGGAACAGGAGTCCTCATGAAGTGCATTCCTTCGGTTACTGGGAAGCAACTGCTAGATGATATTCACGTCGGACAGTGCGAGATACACACAACATCTAGAACTCTGGTTGGGAAGGTCTTCAGGTCTGATTTCTACTGGCCGACGGCAAAGAGTGATGCAGCCGAGTTAGTCCAGAAATGTGAAGCTTGCCAATTCTTATCAAAGCAGCAGCATTTGCCAGCACAGCTACTATAGACCATACCCGTAACATGGCCATTTGTGTGTTGGGGACTGGACATGATTGGACCCTTCAAGAAAGCTCAAGGAGGCTAACTCTCATGTGTTGGTCGCCATTGACAAATTCACTAAAATGATAGAATACAAACCCATCGCTTCTCTAACTTCAGCCAAGGCAGTGGAATTCATACAAGATATAATATTCAGGTTTGGGATACCGAATAGCATCATAACCGACCTAGGATCCAATTTCACTAGCTCTGAATTCTTTGATTTCTGTGAACAACAGAGCATCCAGATCAAATATGCGTCAGTAGCACATCCAAGAGCCAACGGTCAGGTGGAAAGGGCTAATGGAATGATACTGGAAGCACTTAGGAAGAAAGTCTTCGACAAGAATGAAAAGTTCGCAGGGAAGTGGATCAGAGAATTACCTTATGTGGTTTGGAGCTTGAGAACTCAACCCAGTCGAGCTCTCCATGGAAACACCCCCTTCTTCATGGTCTATGGTTCGGAGGCAGTGCTACCTGCTGACCTCAGGTTTGGGGCACCGAGGCTGGTATTCGAAAACATAGCTGAAGCAGAAGCTACCAGGCTAGAAGATATTGATGTACTGGAAGAAGAGCGATTGAATACAGTAATTCAGTTAGCTAGATATCAGCAGACCCTGAGGCGCTATCATGATAAGACTATACGACATCGATCCTTCATAGTGGGAGAGTTGGTCCTTCGCCGAATTCTAATGGGAGAAGGACGACACAAATTATCGCCGCTATGGGAGGGGCCATTCATAGTGTCGGAGGTCACTCGGCCAGGATCATATCGGCTTACTCAAATGGATGGCACAAAAGTAGAGAATTCATGGAATATAGAGCACCTCAGGAAGTTTTACCCTTAGCAAGAGCTATCGGAGCAATGTTATATTCTGTAATTGGAAAATACGTCATCAATAAAAGATTTCATTCTCAAAAGCATTCAAACTATTGGTTATTCATCGACTTCAACTTGATTAAACTCGAAATCAGAACACTTACTCAATCGAGGGTGACCACTATACCCTACTAACAGAGCAATCGGCTTAAGTCGGCAATGAGTTAAGACGGTGCAACATGCTCGCGCTTACTCGGCTTAGGGTGACCACTATACCCTACTAACGGAGCAATCGACTTAAGTAGGCAATAACTTAAGACGGTGCAACATGCTCGCGCTTACTCGACTTAGGGTGACCACTATACCCTACTAACGGAGCAATCAGCCTAAGTATCAAGGAGAGATCGAGGAGGAAGGGCGACTCGAAGCATCAGGCATAGCCTTGATGTCCACAACAATGTCATCAGGAGCAGCTACACCAAGCCTTCTCATCAAGATTCGCCTCACGCGAATGGCTTTGTCCATAGCCTTGTCACGCTGGGCTTTCAGAGCGGCACCATTGTCCTCTGCAACTTTGGTAGCCAGTCGAGCAGCCTCTAGCTCCTAAGAAATCAACCTTTTGGATGCACGCAGATCTTTGATGATGGAGTCCTTGCTTGACACCAACTGCCTAAGCCGCAGGATCTCATCTTGGGATACTTGCAGTTCATGACGATGATGATCCAGATCTGTCATGGTAAAGCATTGGCTCCTCTCCAAGATGGTTAGGGAGTTGCTGGCATCACGATACAACCTATCTAGATTATTGCGAGAAGCTGCAAGTGCTCGTTTTTCCTCCTACAAACAAGAATCAACTCTCAAGCATCCATTAAGCAGTAAAAGCACGACAGATCCAACTGAGTATGTTTACCTCGTTAGCTACCCTTTCAGAGTCAAGCTGAGCGTTCAGACAAGAATTCAAAGAATGTGCGTCGTCTAAAGAAGCAGAAACCTGAGCCAGGTCGATCTGACCTTGGGAATACTTCTCCTCAAGCTCAGAGTACCGCCGGGTCGAGTCGGCTTGATGTTGAAGATGTTTCTCCTCAAGCTCAGAGTACCGCCGAGCCATATCTGACAAAAAGCAGTTGAAGAAGGATACACGGTTAAAAACAAACTAATCAATAAGCCAAGGAAGAAACAAAGATACCAACCAGCATTTGACACTTTCAAATCAGCTATCCGCTTCTAAAGCAGCAACAGATTCCACTGCGTCAGAGACAGATCTCCTTCTGGGATAGAGGCACCATGTGATCTCAATTGAGCAGACATCCCGTCAACCAAAGCCTGTTATTAAAAACAAATGAGTACAAAGAAAGTGATTCACCAGGAGGAATGACGGAACGAGAAGAGCTAAATGAAGGCAATCCCATGTCATGAGAAGCCGTGTTGAAGCTCGACGAAGGAAGATCAACTGGAACAATCTAAAGAGCATCGTCGGGGGTTGATTCAGCTCCACTAGCAGATATCAGAATTCTGGCATCCGGCTCGCCGACCTCTAAGGCGACTCCCTCGCTCGAAGCTAAAGGAGTATGCATCGCTATCACTCCATCAGATCGTGGTGGAGACGACCCAACGTGGACGTCCATGGAGGTGTGGGAAGGAGAGCTCGCTCGGACACCCTCGAGTGCTGGGTGGAAGCTCGCACTACCCATCGGAGCCGGATCACTACCGGCAACACCCTCGGGGGCTGGTTTGTAGCTTTCGCTACCCACCAGAGCCGGATCATTACCGGCGACACCCTCGGGGACTGGGTAACCGCCAGCATCACCCTTGGGGGCTAGGTTTTCTGCAACAACCATGTCTGAGGCTGAAGGATCCTTAGTCACCTCCATGGGAGTTGGGCAATCCTGACCAATCTCTTGACACCGAAGACTGCCTTCCAAAGTCGATGATGCACGAGATATCGCCAGGGATACCTCTAATCCCACGTCTGGAGCGTCAGAGCAAACATTCATCATATCATCAACAATCGGTTCCAACAGCATATCTTCAGGAATGACATTCTCAAGGGCCTGATCAAAATCTGTTATGGATAAATCTTGAAGGCTAACAAGAGCATACAGAGCTGGAGAAGGAATATCACTATCCCCCCTACTACCTCTGTAACGCCGGCTATTCTTGCGAATTAGCGGAACTTCTTCTTCCTCTTCTTTGTCCTCATAAAAATGCGGACAAAAGATGGTGCAGGATCACACCCATTAGGGTCAGCTTCAGCAGGATCACACCCATTCGGGTCAGCTTCAACAGGATCACACCCATTGGGGTCAGCTGGTGCACTGATACACTCGTTGGGGTCAGTTGGTGCACGGTCACACCCATTGGGGTCAACTTCAGCAGGTACACCACCAGTGGGGTCAACTTCAGTAAAGACCTCTGTGGGTACTTCTTCGCAAACAGGAGCAGAAGGTCCAGCATCCTAGTCCAAGCACGACAGTCGCCGAAGCCGTCTCTTTTTCTTCTTCTCCTCAGCAAGCGCAACTAGGCGGCTGACTTGGCAAAGACGCTTTGGGCAAGTACCCTCAGGCTTCCGGGTATCTACTGTTTTGACAGTCTCTAGTATAACCGCAACAACCATTGTTTCAGCAGAGACCGAGTCAGATGATTCTCCAGCCAACATATCAAGTACAACATTTATTTCTGCATCATCTGGGCTCGTTGGCATCTCAAAATGAACTTGCCTCTCATCATTGGGAAGATCACAAAGAGAAGCAACCAAGACTTCAATGTCTTCAGGAGAGGGTCGCACTCTAAGACCCAGACCACTATCACCAGCAGGAGGATTGGACACGAAACTGAAAAAGGACTTAGGAGGTGGCAGATTCCAAGCAGAGTAGGCAACATGAGCACCAACATTTGATACTTTGCCTCTCAAGATCATGTCTAGCCGGCTCACCAAATCCTCAGCAGGAATTTTCCTATTAGTAACCCGAGTTGAGTCGGCAACACCACTATACAAGTAAGCTGGGTATGCTCTATCCTTCAGGGGCTAGATATTCTTAAAAACAAAGTCAGCGACCACAGCCTCAGCGGTCAGACCTCTTTCCTTCAGTAGACAGATTTCAGCAAGCAGAACCCTAGCTTCTGTTACTTCCAAGGCAGTAGGAGACTCAATCCAACTTGGAGTGCGCACATCTGGCTGTCTTCCCGATCGAGGGGGGACGGACTTGCCGTGGTTTTCCACAATAAACCACTCAAGGCGCCACCCCTTAATGATGTCCTTAAGCGGAATATCAAGATATTCCGTTTTCCTTTCGTGGCGCATCTCCAGACTTGCACCACCCACGAGTTGGTGCTGACCCCCAGCCATCCTAGGTCGACAGTGATATAGATACTTCCATAAACCAAAGTGGGGAAGAATTCCGAGGTAGGCCTCACACAGATGAACAAAGATAGAAATTTGCAAAATGGAATTGGGATTCAGATGAGTCAGGTTCAGATTATAAAAGTCAAGGAGATCACGGAAGAAGGGAGAAATGGGGAGAGCAAGGCCACGGATAAGAAAAGGAACATAAACAAAGGACTTGTGGGTATCTTCTATCGGAACAGTGACCCCACGGCAAATCCGTCAAGAACAAAGCTCCTTCGGAGGAAGAACTCCAACATCGACAAGACGGAGGAGATCCGATTCAGAGACAACAGACATATGGTTACCTGCGAAGGGCAACTAGCTATTGGGGTCGATGGGAGGGATCACTACCACAACAGAGTTCTGGTTCTTCCGCTTGGGCACCATCGCAATCTCGTCGGTGGATTGAACAGAAGAGAAATCTGTCGGGTACCATAAATAAGGGTACCCCCAACACTTCTAAACACGGCTGGTAACCACCATCAGCACAAACCGCAAAGACTGATGGGCGCGGTTCAGGTCAAGGCCTCGTCTACCAAGGGACGCGATCTTGCCTCGCCCGAGCCCGGCCTCGGGCGGGAACAGTAGTCCCGGACGAATTCACACCTCGCCCGAGGGCCTCCTCAAGAGACGGGCGCACCCTTGACTCGCCCGAAGCCCAGCTCGGGCAGGCTTCGTTGTGAAGCAACCTTGGCCAAATTGCCTCACCAACCGACCGTATTGCAGGCGCATTCAATGCGGGGATCGCCTGACACCTTATCCTGACACACGTGCCTCAGTCGGCAAGGTCGAAGTGACCGCAGCCACTTCGCCCTTTCACTGACCGACCTGACAGGAAAACAGTGCCGCTCGCCCTGCTGTGCCACCCACCAGGGTGAGGCTGACAGCAGCCAAGTTCAGCCTTGGGCGCAACAGGAAGCTCCGCCTCGCCTGACCTTAGGCCTCGGCCTCGGAAGGAGGTCTCCGCCTCGCCCGACCCCAGGGCTCGGCCTCAACCTCGGCCTCGAAAGGTGGTCTCCGCCTCGCCCGACCCCAGGGCTTGGCCTCAACCTCGGCCTCGGGAGGAATCGCTGCCCGACCTCGGCCTCGGCCTCAGGAGAAGTCTCCGCCTCACCCGACCTTGGGCTCGGACCGACCACACCAAGGGGGATACATCATTACCCTACCCCTAGCTAGCTCAGGCTACGGGGGAACAAGACCGGCGTCCCATCTGGCTCGCCCCGGTAACAAGTAATGATGGCTCCCTGCGTGCGTCCATGACGATGGTGGTTCTCAGCCCCTTACGGAAGCAAGGAGACGTCAGCAAGATCCCAACAACACCGACAGCTGTGCTTCTACAGGGCTCAGGCACTTCTCCGACGGCCACGTTACCGCGTACACAGGGCTCTAGCACCTCTCTGACAGCCACGTTGGCATGTACACAGGGCTCAGGCACCTCTCTGCCAGACACGTTAGCGCATAGCTACACCCCCCATTGTACACCTGGACCCTCTCCTTGCATCTATAAAAGGGAGGTCCAGGGCCTTCATGCGGGAGGGTCGCGCGGGGGGACAAGCTAACGAACAGGCTCACTCTCTCTCTCTCTCTCTCTCGCGAACGCTTGTAACCCCTACTACGAGCACACCCCCTGGTGCGAGATAATACGAGCTGCATTTCTCCCTTGTGTTCCATCTCGCGCCAACCCATCTGGGCAGGGGCACGCAGCGACAAATTTACTCGTCGGTCCAGGGACCCCCTGGGTCCGAAATGCCGACAGTTGGCGCGCCAGGTAGGGGTCTGCTGCGTGTTAACGAACACCTTCCCGTTGAGTTCCAGATGGGTAGTCTCCAGCAACCTCTTCAGCCCGAGACGCTGCTCCGCTTTGGGAGTCTCGAGTTCATGTCCCTCGACGGCAGCTACGACATGGTACTGCTCCCCCCGCAGCGCGACAACGACAACGACGGCCGTCAGCTCGCCCGGCGGCGGCAAACTCGACGACGTCTTCCCCCCGTGGCAGAAGAGCAGCATCCGGGTTTGTCTCGCCACCCTCCTCGCCGCACGAGGAGGAGACGGGGCAACCGTGGCCAGGCAAGAGGCGGCATCTCGTCGGCTGTCGAGCGAGTCGACGACGCCGGCACCCCAGCGGGGGACATGTCGGGCGTTGTCCTCGCGCCTGAGACAACGACGAGTGTCGTTTCCCCGCAACATGCCAACCCCAAGCGGACTGATGACGCCAGCACTCTCGCGAAGAACTTGCTGGACGTCAACCTTGTACCTGAGATGACGGTGCATTCCGTCCCCGACGCGACTTCGCCACCGTCCATCGATCAAGAGGTACCGTCTGTTTTCCACCCTGTGCCTTTTAGGTTCAGTTTCGATCCACCAAGCGACCCCGCTTCGGTGAGCGCTTTCATAAAGGCATATCCTAACCTTCCAGGGTACCATATGCGGTCAACCTGGTACCGACTGACGGTCGTCTCAACCTACGGCCCCCCGGGTTCCGAGGAAGAGGACGGTCCCGACTCCTGTTGGGATTTCTCCGGGCTCAGTAATCCCAGTGCCATGCGAGACTTCATGACCGCATGTGACTACTGCCTCTCCGATTGCTCCGATGACGGCCACAGCCTTGGCGACGAGGGTTGTGGGCCAAGTCGTGAATGTTTCCATGTCGATCTGGGGGGTCGCGACGAAGGCAACCACCTTGGTATGCCGGAGGATGATGATCCCCCTGGGCCTGCTTCTCGCGTTGACATCCCGCGGGAGCTAGCTGTGGTCCCAGTCCCTGCGGGAGGTCAGGACACATAGCTCGAGCAAATCCGCGAGATGCAGGCCAAGCTCGACGAGGAAGCAGGGCAGCTTGTGCAGCTTCGGCAAAACATCGAGCAGGAGTGGGCAGGCCGAGCACTCACCGGAGAAGCGCGTCATCGGGCCCGGGACGTCCAGCACCGTATCATTGACAATTCCAGGGCAAGGCTGCCCCTGGCCTCTAGCGGGGTCGGCCAAAATCTGGCTGCAGCAGTAATACTACTCCGAGCAATGCCGGAGCCATCCACCACCGAGGGGCGGCGTATCCAAGGAGAACTCAAGAATCACCTGGAAGATGTCGCGGTCCGACGGGCCGAAAGCTCTGCCTCCCGAAGGCAAGGGTGCCCCCCGGAGCATCGCGCAACGACTTCCCGACTCATGCGGGAGGCCTCGGTCCACACCGGGCGCACGCGGGACACGATGCCTGCAGCCCTGGATCGCCTCAGCAACGAGCACCACCACCGCGACCGTCGAGCCCGCCTCGACGAGAAGGTGCGCCGAGGCTACCACCCCAGGCGTGGGGGACGCTACGACAGTGAGGAGGATCGGAGCCCCTCGCCCGAACCACCGGGTCCACAAGCCTTCAGCCGGGCCATACGACGGGCGCCGTTCCCGACCCGGTTCCGGGCCCCGACTACCATCACCAAGTACTCGGGGGAAACAAGGCCGGAGTTGTGGCTTGCGGACTATCGGCTGGCCTGCGAGCTGGGAGGAACGGACGACGACAACCTCATCATCCGCAACCTCCCCCTGTTCCTCTCCGACGCCACCCGGGCCTGGCTGGAGCGTCTGCCTCCTGCGCAGATCTCCAACTGGGACGACCTGGTCAAGGCCTTCGCTGGAAACTTTCAGGGCACGTATGTGCGCCCTGGGAACTCCTGGGACCTCCGAAGATGCCGCCAACAGCCAGGGGAATCCCTGCGAGAGTACATCCGGCAGTTTTCGAAGCAGCGCACTGAGCTGCCCAACATCACTGACTCGGATGTCATCGGAGTGTTCCTCGCTGACACCACTTGCCGCGACCTGGTGAGCAAACTAAACCGCAAGACTCCCACCAAGGCGAGCGAGTTGATGGACATCGCCACCAAGTTCGCCTCTGGTCAGGAGGCGGTCGAAGCCATCTTCCGGAAGGACAAGCAGCCTCAGGGACGGCAGCCGGAAGACGTCCCCGAGGCGTCCGCCCAGCGGGGCACGAAGAAGAAGGCCAAAAAGAAGTCGCAAACGAAGCGCGACGCCGCCGACGCAGATCTTGTCGCTGCCGCCGAGCACAGGAACCCTCGGAAGCCTCCCGGAGGGGCCAACCTGTTCGACAAGATGCTCAAGAAGTCGTGCCCCTATCACCAGGGTCCCATCAAGCACACCCTTTAGGAATGCGTCATGCTTCGGCGCTACCTCCATAAAGCCGGGTCCCCGGCGGGAGATGGCAAAGGCCAAGACAACGACAAGAAGGAGGGCGATAAGGCAGAGGAGTTCCCCGAGGTCCACGGCTGTTTCATGATCTACGGTGGGCAAGTGGTGAACGCCTTGGCTCAGCACCGCAAGCAGGAGCGCCGGGAGGTCTGCTTGGTAAAGGTGGCGGCGCTAGTCTACCTAGACTGGTCCGACAAGCCCATCACCTTCGACCAAGGCGACCACCCCGACTGCGTGCTGAGCCCAGGAAGGTACCCGCTCGTTGTCGACCCCGTCATCGGCAACGCAAGGCTCACCAAGGTCCTCATGGACGGAGGCAGCAGCCTTAACATCATCTACGCCGAGACCCTCGGGCTCTTGGGGATCGATTTGTCCACAATCCGGGCTGGTGCGGCGCCCTTTCACGGGATCGTCGCCGGGAAGCGCGTCCTGCCCCTTGGACAACTCAATCTGCCCGTCTACTACGGAACTCCCTCCAACTTCCGAAAGGAAACCCTCACGTTCGAGGTAGTCGGGTTCCGAGGAACCTACCACACGGTGCTGGGAGACCGTGCTACGCCAAGTTCATGGCCGTCCCCAACTACACGTACCTCAAGCTCAAGATGCCAGGCCCCAACGGGGTCATCACCGTCGGAACCATGTACCGTCACGCGTACGAATGCGACGTGGAATGCGTGGAGTACGCTGAGGCCCTCGCCGATTCCGAGGCCCTCATCGCCGACCTAGAGTGCCTCTCCAAAGAGGTGCCCGATGCGAAGCGCCACGCTGGCAACTTCGAACCGACCGAGGCGGTTAAGTCCGTCCCTCTCAACCCCAGCAACGACACCGACAAGAAGGTCCGGATCAGCTCTGAGCTCGACCCCAAATAGGAAGCAGTGCTCGTCGACTTTCTCCACGCAAATGCCAAAATTTTTGCGTGGAGTCCCTCGGACATGCCGGGCATACCGAGGGATGTCGCCGAGCACTCGCTGGATATCCGAGCTGGAGCCTGACCCGTGAAGCAGCACCTGCGCCGCTTCGACGAAGAGAAGCGCAGGGCCATAGGCGAGGAGATCCACAAGCTGATGGCTGCAGGGTTCATCAAAGAGGTATTCCATCCCGAATGGCTAGCTAACCCTTTGCTTGTGAAAAAGAAAGGTGGGAAGTGGAGGATGTGCGTAGACTACACTGGTCTAAACAAAGCATGTCCGAAGGTTCCCTACCCTCTTCCTCGCATCGATCAAATTGTGGATTCCACTGCTGCGTGCGAAACCCTGTCATTCCTCGACGCCTATTCAGGTTATCACCAAATCAAGATGAAAGAGTTCGACCAGCTCGAGACTTCTTTCATCACACCTTTTGGCATGTATTGTTATACTACTATGCCATTTGGTTTGAGGAATGCAGGTGCGACATACCAAAGGTGCATGAACCACATGTTCGGAGAGCACATCGGCCGAACAGTCGAGGCTTACGTCGATGATATCGTTGTCAAGACGAGGAAAGCCTCTGACCTCCTCTCTGACCTTGAAACGACATTCAAGTGTCTGAGAGCGAAGGGCGTGAAGCTCAATCCCGAGAAGTGTGTCTTCGGAGTCTCCCAAGGCATGCTCCTGGGGTTCATCGTCTCCGAGCGAGGCATC
Source organism: Zea mays (assembly GCF_902167145.1). NCBI lineage: Eukaryota > Viridiplantae > Streptophyta > Magnoliopsida > Poales > Poaceae > Zea > Zea mays. The sequence continues at coordinate 130,375,030 of NC_050100.1, read as the reverse complement.
GAGGCCAACCCGGAGAAAATCGCGGCCATCACCAACATGGGGCCTATCAAAGATTTGAAAGGAGTACAGAGGGTCATGGGATGCCTTGCGGCTCTGAGCCGCTTCATCTCTCGCCTCGGCGAGAAAGGATTACCCCTGTACCGCCTCTTAAGGAAGACCGAGCGCTTCACTTGGACCCCCGAGGCCGAGGAAGCCCTCAGAAACTTAAAGGCACTCCTTACAAATGCGCCCATCTTGGTGCCCCCCGCTGCGGGATAAGCCCTCTTGATCTATGTAGCCGCAACCACTCAGGTGGTCAGCGCCACGATCGTAGTCGAGAGACGAGAAGAAGGGCATGCACTGCTCGTCCAAAGGCCGATCTACTTCATCAGTGAAGTGCTATCCGAGACCAAGATCCACTACCCGCAAATTCAGAAGCTACTGTACACAGTAATTCTGACGCGGCAAAAGTTGCGACACTACTTCGAGTCTCATCCGGTGACTATGGTGTCATCCTTCCCCCTGGGGGAGATCATCCAGTGCCGAGAGGCCTCGGGTAGGATAGTAAAGTGGGCAATGGAGCTCATGGGCAAAACACTCTCATTCGTCCCTCGGAAGGCCATAAAATCCCAAGTCTTGGCGGATTTTCTGGCGGAATGGGTCGACACCCAATTGCCAACAGCTCTGATCCAACCAGAACTTTGGACCATGTACTTCGATGGGTCGCTGATGAAAATAGGAGCAGGTGCTGGCCTGCTCTTCATCTCACCCCTCGAGAAACATCTCTGCTACGTGTTGCGCCTCCATTTCCCGACGTCAAACAACGTGGCCGAGTACGAGGCTCTGATTAATGGGTTGCGCATCGCCATCGAGCTAGGGGTTCGGCGCCTCGACGCTCGTGGCGACTCGCAGCTTGTCATTAACCAAGTCATGAAGAACTCCCACTGCCACGACCGGAAGATGGAGGCCTACTACGATGAAGTTCGGCGCCTGGAAGACAAGTTCTACTGGCTTGAACTCAACCATATCGCTCGACGGTACAACGAGACTGCGGATGAACTGGCTAAAATAGCCTCGGGGCGGACAACGGTTCCCCCTGACGTCTTCTCCAGAGATATACATCAACCCTCCATCAAGATCGACGACACGCCCGAGCCCAAGGAGGCCTCAGCCCAGCCCGAGGAGGCCTCGGCCCAGCCCGAGGTATCCTCTGCCGCCGAGGGTGAGGCCTGCGCGTCGAGGGAGAGCGGAATGGGGTCACGCCTAACCCGAACTGGTAGGCCCCGTACCTGGAATATCTCCTCCGAGGAGAGCTACCCCTCGACAAGGCTGAAGCTCGGCGACTGGCGCGGCGCACCAAGTCGTTCGTCTTATTGGGTGATGAAAAGGAGCTCTACCACCGCAGCCCCTCAGGCATTCTCCAACGATGCATATCTGTCGCCGAAGGACAGGAGCTATTGCAAGAAATACACTCGGGGGCTTGCGGTCACCATGCAACACCCCGAGCCCTCGTGGGGAACGCCTTCCGACAAGGCTTCTACTGGCCGACCGTGGTGGCTGACGCCACTAGGATTGTACGCTCCTATCAAGGGTGTCAATTCTACGCGAGACAGACGCACCTGCCCGCTCAGGCCCTGCAGACAATACCCATCACCTGGCCGTTTGTTGTGTGGGGTCTGGACCTCGTCGGTCCCTTGCAGAAGGCACCCAGGGGCTTCTCGCACCTGCTGGTCGCCATCGACAAATTCTCCAAGTGGATCGAGGTCCGACCCCTGACCAGCATCAGGTCCGAGTAGGCGGTGGCGTTCTTAACGAACATCATCCATCGCTTTGGGGCCCCGAACTCCATCATCACTGATAATGGCACACAGTTCACTGGGAAGAAGTTCCTGGACTTCTGCGAGGACCACCACATCCGTGTGGACTGGGCCGCCGTGGCTCACCCCATGACGAATGGGCAGGTGGAGCGTGTCAACGGTATGATTTTGCAGGGACTTAAACCGAGGATCTACAACGACCTCAACAAGTTTGGCAAGCGATGGATGAAAGAGCTACCCTCGGTGGTCTGGAGTATGAGGACGACGCCGAGCCGAGCCACGAGTTTCTCGCCGTTCTTTCTAGTCTATGGGGCTGAGGTTATCTTACCCACAGACTTAGAATAAGGTTCCCCGAGGACAAAGGCGTATGACGACCGAAGCAACCAGACCAGCCGAGAAGACTCACTGGACCAGCTCGAAGAGGCTCGGGACGTGGCCTTACTACACTCGGCGCGATATCAGCAGTCTCTGCGACGCTACCACGCCCGAGGGGTTCGGCCCCGAGGCTTCCAGGTGGGAGACTTGGTACTTCGGCTGCGACAGGACGCCCAAGGGCGCCACAAGCTTACTCCTCCTTGGGAAGGGTCGTTCATCATCGCCAAGATTTTGAAGCCCGGAACATACAAGCTGGCCAACGATCAAGGCGAGGTCTACAACAACGCTTGGAACATCCAACAGCTACGTCGCTTCTACCCTTAAGATGTTTCAAGTCGTTCATATACCTCGTTCTCTTTACATACACAAATAAAGTCTAACCGTCAAGGAAGGGTCAGCCTTGCCTCGGCAAAGCCCGACCCTCCCTCGGGGGCTAGAAGGGGGTAACCCCCTCTGCGTCAAAATTTTCCTCGGAAAAGTCTTTTGCCAGAACATCTTTCGCGCTTTTCGACTGCTTCGATAGCGGGATCCTGAAAACGACGAGAGTACACGTAAGCGGCAAGGACGACCGAGCCAAGGGACTCCTACGCCTCCGGGATACGGATACCTCACTCGTCACCTTCCGCGATAAGTAACTCACGCTCGGATAAGCGATTCTGCTACCCACGAACAAGTCCTGATACTCGAAACAAGAGGAAAGGAAACACAACTTTATAACACGACAATAAGATGTTTAGGCCTCGGTGGCCGCAACAAACATACGCATACTACAGACAAACTGTTCCTACAGATTCAGACATCGTTAGGGGGAGCAGCAGCACCCTCGGCGTCGTTTCCACCTTCGGCGGAATCTGGCCCGGCCTCGGACGGCGACATGGGCGGAAGGATCTCCACCTCGAAGGAGGACGCCAGCACCGCGCTTGGGCCCTCACAGCCTGGGTCTCCGCCAGCGCCCTGGCCCGAGTAGACACCTCGGTTGGCCGCTCCATAGCCTCAGCCAGCTGTCCCCCGAGGACCTCAGCCCGCCTCACGGCCTCGGCAGCATGACTCCGGGGTTGGTCCCGCTCGCGGATGACCTGGCCAAGCCCCAGCCGCCGCCACTGCACCTCCTCGGCCTGGGAAGCCACCTGCACCTGGGCCGACAAAGCCTCTTTTCGAGCCGACTCCGCCTCTATCCACGCCGACACTGCTGCCTCCGGCTCTAGCTCATCGCAGAGCAGCCCAGGGTTCTAAAACTAAGCAAGAGAGGCCTTGAGTGGCAAGGCCGACCGAGCCAAGGGACTCCTACGCCTCCAGGATACGGATACCTCACTCGTCACCTTCCACGCAGGGCAACTCACACTTGGTTAAGCGGTTCAGCTAGCCGACAGGCGAGTCCTAGTGCTCGAAATGAGGAAGAAACACGGCTTCACGCCCAAATACCCAGATGTTCAGGCCTCGACAGCCACAATGAACAAACACCCATACTCAGGGTGCCATTACAAACGGAACTCCGGTTCCACTCCCGCGGGTATGAACAACCTCCACACCAGAGGGCCTGCGGGACAACAAACTCCAGGTGGCTCGCCGGCGACCACTGCACTAGCAGCGACAACGACCTCCGCTTCGTGTGGCTAAACAGCAGCAGCGATGACCTCAGGGCAGACGCTGCTGTGAAAGGGCCCTCGCCCACGCCCCCACGCGAGGGGCGAGGACAAGCCATCAAAGCCAAAGAGTCGGGGGTCCGACCGCAGGTGGCACCGATGGTCTCGTCGGCGGAGAAACCTTCTCTGGCTGCCACCACCTCGGCACCGACGACAGCGGCCACCTGCACGTCAGCGCCACGCCGATGAATGGCGGCCGCCCCAGCCTGCACCGACAGATCCCCACTCAAGTCCTCGCGGACGGGCCAACACCGGCCTCCGCGCGGAGGCGTCGTGCTGGAGTGAGGACAAGACAATCCAAGAACATGAATGCCGCCCTAGCGGCGTGCGACGTCTTGGACGATCCCCCGGTGCAGTCGGCGACGTGGGGAGGGCCGCAGACATGCCCGACCTGCGCGCGACACGACCATCGCCCGGGTGGGGGACGGACAGTTGCACCCTGGCCCAGCAGCAGCAGTTCGCCTTCCCCCGCATGGCTGGAGGACGCCTCCTCCGCAGAGCTGGAGGATGCCTTTCTCCCCCGAATGCCAGAGGAAGAAGCGGGTTGCCGGCCCACATGGAGGCAGGCCCCGACTCGCCCCGCCCTCCTCCCCAGCACGGGTGATGAAGATCCTTGAAGCTGAGGGCGGGGCAGAGGCCGCAGCCCGACTTGCTTCTCCCCACCACCAAACTGGTAGTCATCATCCTGGATGACCATTGGTGAGGGAATGCAGCCGGGCTGCATGATGAAAAACCTTGAAGCCGAGCGATGGCTGAAGGGCGCCAACCCCCGCGAGGTCGTGCTCCCCCAAAAGCAGCAAGACGAAGGCAACGCGGGTGCACCCCATACGGGGGGCTCGGAAGGTGGAAGGGCGCGATGCATGAGGGGAGTGCGAAGGCATGGCTACCGCCCGGGGGATCGATCCCTTTTTAAAGGCGGCTGTCCCCACTCGCATCCTCAAGCGTCACGGGCAAAGTCTTCACCGACGTGCTCCGGGGTCCTCCCCCTACGACACGGGGGCTGGGTCCCACACATCCTGCAAGCTGACCCGAAACGGAAGAAGCCAAACCGCCGCACGCGGAGCAGGTAACCGCCCCGCGGTTACAAGCACTCCTCCATCTTTGCCGAAACCAGCGGTCGAAAGGGCGGACCGCCATGCAGGTGGCGTGCAACCGCACCGCAGTGGCGGACCCCTTCGGCTTTGTCGCATCCGGCATGGAGGCCCAGGCCCACACGTCATGTAACCGGCGTGCCGGTTACTACGTGCAAGAAATCGCACCGCCACCTGTGCCAATGCCGCGCCTTCTCGACTGCGGAACCGGTGCCGCGACTCGAGGCAGCCCTGCGCGCGACCCAACGGTGCCAATTGAGTGCAACGATCACGGGTCAGTCAGCCGCGAGAGGAGGCGCGGCGATTGATATGGCCAAAAGTGGACCGGCAGTAATGGCGGCAACAGACGAGCGGAAGCAGCGGTCAAATCGCCGGCAGGCTCGCGTCCCCTCCTAAAGCGGTAGGGGAGCCCTCTCCCACAGCGTGAAGACGACGCACCCGTTTTCCGTTCCTCGAACGACTCGCGCACGCGGCCGCCCCGCGAATCGCCCGTCCCGTCGCATTAACTCCTCGGCAGAGCAAGCGACACCTTTGGCAGGCGAAGCGGGCGTCGTTTCACCTCCGCCATAATGACCGCGTCAAAAAAGGTGCGCCACACCATTTAAATTCATATCCTTTTCCTCTTCCCCTTTCTCTCTCTCTTGCTACAGGGACCGGGAAAGGGGATATTTCGAAAGGGATCCTTCTCCGCGAAGGAAGTGGGCCTCGAGCCCTCCTACTGATCAGGGGTTCGAAGGCTGACCCCTCGGAAGGGTTCAACAGCCGCCCCATAGCACTCGGGCTTCAAGCCCATTACTGATCATGGTTTCGAAGGCTGGCCCCTCAGAAGGGTTCGACAGCCGCCCCAGACCACTCGGGCTCCGCGCCCACTACTGATCAGGGGTTCGAAGGCTGGCCCCTCGAAAGGGTTCGATAGCCGCCCCAGAGCACGCAGAGCGAGGGATGACTCTGGGTACGTCCGTTACATGGCCGAGGCTCGGGCTACACTCCCGAGGTACCCTAGGACATTTCTGAGACCAGCAGGAGCGATTTTGTAACGGAATCCCATCAGAGGGAGGCATCGAGCCCTCGGACCCTATCGAATGGATCCGGGTCCGGCAAATCACCTGCAGGTACTTTTGGAGCGCGCCTCTGGGCCACTAACCGACCCTTATCGAACGGGGCACGGGCGTCCACTCGGATCACCCGTTAGCAACTCACTGGAGACACCATGTTCGGCACCCTCCGAGGGCAACATGGCGCTTCCCCCCCTTCCTCCTTGCGGAATGGCGACGAAGGGGCATATAATAAAAGTCGAGACAGTCCTTGATCGTCCTCTCGCTCTGTGCAGAGGCTCGGGGGCTGCTCTCGCAACCCGGCTACGGCCAAACCGTTGACAATGTCAACAAACCAGCCTAAAAACTCGGAACCTGACCATGCACCCGGGCTATGGCCAGGCCGCATGAGGGAACAACCAGGCCGGCCGAGGCGTCACGAAAGGCATTAAGACCTCAGAGGAGTCAAAGCACTCATCCGAGGCCTCTGGGGCTACACCCGGCGGGTGCGCTCGCGCGCACCCACCGGAACAAAGTGTAACCGAGAAAGGCCGGTCCGCTCGCAAAAAAATGCGGCAAAGCCTCCAAGCTCGGGGGCTACTGTCGGGTACCATAATTAAGGGTACCCCCAACACTCCTAAACACGGCTGGTAACCACCATCAGCACAAACTGCAAAGACTGATGGGCGTGGTTTAGGTCAAGGCCTCGTCTAACAAGGGACGCGATCTCGCCTCGCCCGAGCCCGGCCTCGGGCGGGAACAGTAGTCCTGGACGAATTCACGCCTTGCCCGAGGGCCTCCTCAAGCGACGGGCGCACCCTCGACTCGCCTGAAGCCCAGCTCGGGCAGGCTTCGTTGTGAAGCAACCTTGGCCAAATCGCCTCACCAACCGACCGTATCGCAGGCGCATTCAATGCGGGGATCGCCTGACACCTTATCCTGACACACGTGCCTCAGTCGGTAAGGTCAAAGTGACTGCAGTCACTTCGCCCTTTCACTGACTTACCTAACAGGAAAACAGCGCCGCTCGCCCCGCTCCGACTGCTGTGCCACCCACCAGGGTAAGGCTGACAACAGCCAAGTTCAGCCTCGGGCACAACAGGAAGCTCTGCCTCGCCCGACATTAGGCCTCGGCCTCGGAAGGAGGTCTCCGCCTCGCCCGACCTTAGGGCTTGGCCTCAACCTCGGCCTCGGAAGGTGGTCTCCGCCTCGCCCGACCCCAGGGCTCGGCCTCAACCTCGGCCTCGGGAGGAATCGCGTCCTCGCCCGACCCCGACCTCGGCCTCAGGAGAAGTCTCCGCCTCGCCCGACCTTGGGCTCGGACCGACCGCGCCACGGGGGATACATCATTACCCTACCCCTAGCTAGCTCAGGCTACTGGGGAACAAGACCGGTGTCCCATCTGGCTCGCCTCAGTAACAAGTAATGATGGCTCCCCGTGTGCGTCCATGACGACGGTGGTTCTCATCCCCCTACGGAAGCAAGGAGACGTTAGCAAGATCCCAGCAGCACCGACAGCTGTGCTTCTACAGGGCTCAGGCACTTCTCTGACGGCCACGTTACCACGTACACAGGGCTCTAGCACCTCTCCGACAGCCACGTTGGCATGTACATAGGGCTCAGGTACCTCTCTGCCAGACACGTTAGCGCATAGCTACACCCCCCATTGTACACCTGGACCCTCTCCTTGCATCTATAAAAGGGAGGTCCAGGGCCTTCATGCAGGAGGGTCGCGCGGGGGAACGAGCTAACGAACAGGCTCACTCTCTCTCTCGCGAACGCTTGTAACCCCTACTACGAGCACTTCCATCTCGCGCCAACCCATCTGGGCAGGGGCACGCAGCGACAAATTTACTCGTCGGTCCAGGGACCCCCCGGGTCCGAAACGCCGACAAAATCAGAGAGAAACAGAGGTATGGCTTGAGGCGGAAAGGTGAAGTTAGGGCTCAGAACGCAGAGGCATGCGATGACGTGATAAAGATGGGGTTTTCTCGGGTTGGACACCGTTTCTAAAAAGTGCTGAGTCATCACTCGGGAAAGACGAGATTTCCTGGCATAACTCGGCAGTTACCTCTAAAGTGCTGACGTGGCCCATCATAACTCGACTGTTACATCTAAAGTGCCGACGTGGCCTAGCATAACTCAACTGTTACCTCTAAAACGCCGACGTGGCCCAGCATAACTCGGTTGTTACCTCTAAAGCGCCGACGTAACTAGAGTAACTCGGCTGTTGCCTCTAAGACGCTGACGTCGCCAAGCACCACTTGGCTATTACCTCTAAAACGCCAACGTGGCCCAGCATAACTCGGTTGTTGCCTCTAAGATGCCGACGTCGCCAAGCACCACTTGGCCGTTACCTCTAAAACGCCAACGCGGCCCAGCATAACTCAGTTGTTACCTCTAAAATGCCGGCATGGTCCAGAGCAGCTCGTCAGTTACTTCTAAAAGACGCCAGCAATACCTGCCATAACTCAGCCGTTTTCTCCATGTAAATATCGGCAGAACCAAATACGACTCAACAATTACCAGTCGTTACTCGGGTGTTGTCTCTAAGAACAATGGCAACGCTGGGCATGAATACAAGCTATCGATTAACTATAAAAGAACGATGTAAAAGCAAAGGAGATACTCATAACAAGCTGAAATTTTCTTCAATATATTAAGAAGGGAAGTTCTTCCACAAACTCAAAGACCAACTCATTATGAGCCGGCCTTCCTTCCCTTTTTCGCTACATTACACTACTACATCACTACACTACTTACACTACTCTATACTACTAACTACTACTACATTATTTCACTATTACTAATACTACTTCTACTACTACTTATCTATACTAATATTTAAGCCAGTGGCGCTTTGCCACTGGCCTTGCCGCTGTTGTCGTCGCCCTTGCCGTCGCCATCGCCTCCACCGCCGCCGTCGCCTTCATCGTCGCCGTCACCCTCGTCGTCGCCGTCACCACTGCTCCCCTCCTCGGACGAGTCAGAGGAGTTCTCCTCGTCCGAGGAGATTTCCGACTCATCCGAGCCCTCGAGCCCGGAGCGCTCGACGGCCCGGATGTACGTCCACACCTCGGCAGCGATCCCCTGGGAATCGTCTGAGTCATCGGACGACACCGGGGGAGAGGCGTAGACCGGCGACCCCTTGGACTCGGAGGAAAATTCCTCCTCTGAGTACTCGGAGTCACCGAAGTCCTCCGAGGGGGGACTCGTCTCACTCTTCCGCTTGTCACCGGAGTGGTGCGACAAACTTCCGACCTTCTTGTTCTTGCCCATAGTTGATTGGAAGAGAAGAGAAAAGTGGAGAATAAGCAACAAACGCCCGGGAGATGTGTGAAGACACCAGTGAAGCAAGCAGTCTATTTATAGGGGCGGGAGGCAACCGCTCATCTCCTACCACGGTCACTGAACAGTCGCAAGAATTCAATAAGCCATTCAAACCGCCTGGAAACAAGTCAGGCGGTAGACGCCGTCTCACGTAACACGACACCATTAGGACTGAGGTCAACTGCTTGGACGATATGATTACGCCCCGCGGTCATGTCAAGTTACTACTCAAGGGCAGTTTGCTAAACGCTCAGCGCACCAAGTCGTCCCTTAGCTACACCCATTGGTGGGGGACGTCCAGGAATTTTCAATAGATTTTCTCAAGCAGTCACATCCGTACGGTATACGCAATGAATGTATCAAGACAGAAGGAAGATATTGATAGAGATCAGAGGAAAGCCAAAAATAGCTGTTGAAGTACAAGTCTAATCAACAGAAGCATTAAAGCATGAAGTGAAATGAAGACCAGCCAAGAGCCATCTACCAGACGTCCAATCTGTCGCCGATCAAATAAATTTCAAACCTAATAGGACATGGGTATACCGCGTTGCCGATCTCTAAGGCAAGAATTAAAGACAACATGCTGATCTCTAAAAGCATAAGTTGATGATATAATGCCAAATTCTAAGGCATGAGATGAAGACCTTTGAGTGGATTATTTTCAATAATCCACTCAAAGCTCGGGGGGCTACACCCATTGGGTGCACCTCCGGTGTACCCAATGAGTTCTCAACCCCGAAGGCAGAATGCTGATCTCTAGGGCATGGAACGACGATGAAATGTTGATTTCTAAAGCATGGGACGAAGATGAACCAATGACTTCTAAAAAGCAGGAGATGAAGACCTTTGAGTGGATTATTTTCAGTAATCCACTCAAAGCTCGGGGGCTACACCCATTGGGCGGTGCACCCAATGAATCTTCAACCCCTAAAGACGAAATGTTGATCTCTAAAGCATAAGCTGGTAACCAAGCACTAATCTCTGAAGTATAAAGCGAAGACCGCTGAAAGAGCCGAAAAACATAATAGAAGTTTGTTTTTACCGGACCGATCAAAGTTCAGAGGCAACGACTTGACAAGTGTACTGTCAAAGCATCCACAGTTTAAAGTCAAAACTGCAAGCTGGACCTAGAATCTTTGGGCTGATTGTTTCAAAATCAACTCAAAGATTGGGGGCTTGTGGGGAACAGATATCCCCCGGGTCCACTAGAAGGTTGGAAGGCCTCGCGAAAGACTCCAGGCCCATTATTTCGCAAGGCCACCCCTTCGTGGGCCAGGGGAGGAATCACTGGCAGAATTGATCGACGTAAGATTGGATCAACTCGAGCCCAAGCGACTCAATGGATTTAAACGTTATCCGCAGCTTTAATCCGATTCTCCCGCACAGCGCACTCAGACGTCGGAACTGAACAAGGATAAGTCGGCAGGATAATAGGGAGATAAGTTCAGTCGGTTCACTATTACTTAGGAGCACATAGTTATCATACCCGCATGTAACGCCCCACGGTCGAGTATATAAGGCCTAGGGGGCACCCCATCAAAAGACAGGTCACTCATTAGCCATCTACACAATTCTCTAGCATACTAGAGAATCCCCCTTAACCCACCACATAAAGATCCACACCAGGAAGTAGGGTATTACGCCTCTCTAAGCGGCCCGAACCTGTAGAAAATTGTCTACCGTCTCTCGTGCGCCCAGCACGAACCATCGAGCTATAGTCGGTTACACTGTCCTACCCAAAAGCACCTCGAGTGGTAACCCCAGGTGCGCGGTTGGGTCCCAAACACCGACACCCCCCCGGTGGCTGATGTTGATGAACACTATTCGGCTCGCTCAGATTCTAAAGAAATAAATGTTTGTTGTATGCTATAAGGGCAAATGGAAGGACGTAGAAAGAGCATTTGAGATCCTTATGGCTCGCTTTCATATCCTCACTAGCCCACGTCGTTCTTTTCCCACCACGTACTCGATGTGATCAATCGTGCATGTATTTTTTTTGCACAATATGTATATTGAGGCCATAGAGGATCATACGATGTGGACGCCGTTGGAGCATTAATCATCACCTGGAAGCACCGACAAGCTTTGCCGCCATCTTTGTAATTTAATAGAACATATCTAAGATCTATACTATGTCAATTAAATTTTACTTTATGAATTATACATTTTTTCGTGTAATATAATTTTAAATTTTTTTATAGACTATATAATTTTATTTATTTAATTATGAACTCGAATGTATTTATATTTTAATAAAACGTGGTGTTTTATGTCAAGTAAAAGTTGATGTGACGCTGATGTAATTATAGTCTGATTATAAAGGTTGTATGTGGTAGATGGGACTCACCATAATTGACAGCGCGATCTGATAGTTTGGTCCATAGCGTAATGGTCGACAAACACTGCAGAGCACAGTCCCATTTCTTGACGTCGGTATGCCGTCAGCAGCATGTTATGTTCACTGCCATCAGCAGCAGCAGGACAGCATCAGGTGAGTGAACGTGGGAACAGTGCGTTTACAGATGGAGCACGGCACATACAGTGAAATGTGCCAACAGCCTTGTTGCTACGGCCATATCATGATCGAATAGTGCCGCCGTTGAAACTGACTTTTGATTCTCACGTTGGACCCAAAAAAAGATCGTCATGCCACCATCGGGGAGTGTGTTGTCCATCTTGTTACATATGCTTTAACATTTAGTGTTGTCGGGACCATAATTAGGGGTACTCCCAAGACTCCTAATCTCAGCTGGTAACCCCCATCAGCACAAAGCTGAAAAGGCCTGATGGGTGCGATTAAGTCAAGGCTCGGTCCACTCAAGGGACACGATCTCGCCTCGCCTCGGGCAAGGGCAGCCGACCCCGAAGGATTCACGTCTCGCCCGAGGGCCCCCTTAAGCAACGGACACACCTTCGGCTCGCCCGAGGCCCAGTCTTCGCCGAGAAGCAACCTTGGCCAGATCGCCACACCGACCGACCGTATCGCAGGAGCATTTAATGCAAGGATCGCCTCACACCATATCCTGACGCGCGCTCTTCAGTCGACAGAGCCGAAGTGACCGCAGTCACTTCGCCGCTCCACTGACCGACCTGACAAGAAGACAGCGCCGCCTGCGTCGCTCCGACTGCTGTGCCACTCGACAGAGTGAGGCTGACAGTAGCCAAGTCCGGCCTCAGGCGCCATATGAAGCTCCGCCTCGCCCGACCACAGGGCTCGGCCCCCGTCTCGGCTCCGGAAGACGACGAACTCCACCTCGCCCGACCCCAGGGCTCGGACTCGGCCTCGGCTCCGGAAGACGACGAACTCCGCCTCGCCCGACCCCAGGGCTCGGACTCGGCCTCGGCTCCAGTAGACGATGAACTCCGCCTCGCCCGATCCCAGGGCTCGGACTCAGCCCTGGCCTCAGACGACGGTCTCCGCCTCGCCCGACCCGGGGCTCGGACTCGACCTCGACCTCGGAAGACAGACTCGACCTCGACCTCGGAGGAGCCTCCGCCTCGCCCGACCCAGGGCTCGGACCGACCACGTCACAGGGGGGCCATCATTACCCTACCCCTAGCTAGCTCAGGCTACGGGGAACAAGACCGGCGTCCCATCTGGCTCGCCCCGGTAAACAAATAATGATGGCGCCCCGCGTGCTCCATGACGACTGCGGCTCTCAGCCCTTACGGAAGCAAGGAGACGTCAGCAAGGATTCGACAGCCCCGACAGCTGTCTTTCTGCAAGGCTCCAGCGCTCCTCCGACGGCCACGACATCACATGAACAGGGTGCCAAGACCTCTCCGGCTGCCACGACGGCATGTACTTAGGGCGCTAGCTCCTCTCCGCTAGACACGTTAGCACACTGCTACATCCCCATTGTACACCTGGACCCTCTCCTTACGCCTATAAAAGGAAGGTCCAGGGCTCTCTTACGAGAAGGTTGGCCGCGCGGGAGGACGAGACGACGCGTAAAGTCCCTCGCTCTCTCCCACGCGGACGCTTGTAACCCCCTACTGCAAGCGCACCCGACCTGGGCGCAGGACAACACGAAGGCCGCGGGTTTCCACTTTTCCTGTCTCCCCTTTTCCCCCCTTCGTGCTCCGTCTCGCGCCGACCCATCTGGGCTGGGACACGCGGTGACAATTTACTCGTCGGCCCAGGGACCCCCGGGGTCGAAACGCCGACAGTTGGCGCGCCAGGTAGGGGCCTGCTGCGTGTTGACGAACAGCTTCCCGTCAAGCTCCAGATGGGTAGTCTCCAGCAACCTTTCCAACCCGGGACGGTGCTCCGTTTCGGGAGTCTTGAGTTCATGTCCCTCGACGGCAGCTACGACATGATACTCCTTCCTCCGCCGCACGACAGCGACAATGGCGGCCGTCAGCCTTTTCCGCCGGCGGCGGAATCAACGACGTCTTCCCCACGTGGCAGAAGAACAACATCCGAGTTTGTCCCGTCACCTCCCCCGCCAACGGAGGAGGAGACGGGGCAACCGTGGCCAAGCAGGAGGCGGCACCTCGTCGGCTGTCGAGCGAGTCGACGGCGCCGGCGCCCCGATGGGGGACACGTCGGGCGTCGACCTCGCGTCTGAGACGAAGACGAGCGCCGTTTCCCCGCAACACGCCAACTCCAAGTGGACGGACGACGCCAGCACGCTCGCGAAGGACTTGCTGGGCGTCACCCTCGTACCTGAGACGACGGTGCAGTCCGCCCCTGACGTGACTTCGTCACCGCCTGTCGACCAAGAGGTACCGACCGATTCCCATCTCGTGCCTTTTGGATTCAGCCTCGACCCACCAAGCGACCTCGCTTCGGTGGAAGCCTTCATAGAGGCATGTACCAACCCTCCGGGGTATCATATGCGGTCACCCTGGGACCGGCTGACGGCCGTCTCGACCTATGGACCCTCGGGTTCCGAAGAAAATGACGAGCCCGACTTTGGTTGGGATTTCTCTGGGCTCGGTAACCCCAGTGCCATGCGGGACTTCATGACCGCATGAGACTACTACCTCTCCGATTGTTCCGACGGCAGCCACAGCTTCAGCGACGAAGACTGCGGCCCAAGTCATGAATGTTTTCACGTCGATCTAGGGGGTCCCGACGAAGGCAACCATCTTGGTATACCGGAAAACGGTGATCCCCCTAGGCCTACGCCTCGCGTTGACATCCTTCGGGAGCTAGCTGTGGTCCCAGCCCCTGCGGGGGGTCAGGACGCACAGCTCGAGCAAATCCGCGAGATGTAGGCCTGGCTCGACGAGGGAGCAGGAACACTTGAGCCGCTCCGCCGGAACATCGGGCAGGAATGGGCAGACCAAGCTCCGGCCGGAGAAGCGCGTCATCTACCCCAGGGCATCCAGCTCCGCATTGCTGACGACGTCAGGGCAAGGCCGCCACTGGCTTCCAGTGGGGTCGGCCAGAACCTGGCTGCAGCAGCAATACTTTTTCGCGCAATGCCGGAACCATCAACCACCGAAGGGCGGCGTATCCGGGGAGAGCTCAAGAATCTCCTGGAGGATGCCGCGGTCCGACAGGCCGAAAGCTCTGCCTCCCGAAGGCAGGGGTACCCCTCGGAGCATCGCGCCGCGACTTCCCGATTCATGCGGGAAGCCTCGGTCCACACCGGGCGCACGCGCAACACAGCGCCTGCGGCCCTGGGTCGCCTCGGCAACGAGCACCACCGCCGCAACCATCGAACCCACCTCGACGAGAGGGTGCACCGAGGCTACCACCCCAGGCGTGGGGGACGCTACGACAGCGGGGAGGATCAGAGTCACTCGCCCGAACCACCCGGTCCGCAGGCTTTCAGCCGAGCCATACGACGGGCGCCGTTCCCGACCCGGTTCCGAACCCCGACTACAATCACAAAGTACTCGGGGGAGACGAGGCCGGAACTGTGGCTCGCGGACTACCGGCTGGCCTGCCAACTGGGTGGAACGGACGATGACAACCTCATCATCCGCAACCTCCCCCTGTTCCTCTCCGACACCGCTCGAGCCTGGCTGGAGCACCTGCCTCCGGGGTAGATCTCCAACTGGGACGACCTAGTCCAAGCCTTCGCCGGCAACTTCCAGGGCATGTACGTGCGCCCTGGGAACTCCTGGGATCTCCGAAGCTGCCGCCAGCAGCCGGGAGAGTCTCTCCGGGACTACATCCGGCGATTCTCGAAGCAGCGCACCGAGCTGCCCAACATCACCGATTCGGATGTCATCGGCGCGTTCCTCTCCGGCACCACCTGCCGCGACCTGGTGAGCAAGCTGGGTCGCAAGACCCCCACCAGGGCGAGCGAGCTGATGGACATCGCCACCAAGTTCGCCTCTGGCCAGGAGGCGGTTGAGGCCATCTTCTGAAAGGACAAGCAGCCCTAGGGCCGCCAGCCGGAAGATGTCCCCGAGGCGTCCACTCAGCGCGGCACCAAGAAGAAAGGCAAGAAGAAGTCGCAAGCGAAACGCGACGCCGCCGACGCGGACCTTGTCGCCGCCGCTGAGTACAAGAACTCTCGGAAACCTCCCAGAGGTGCCAATCTCTTCGACAAAATGCTCAAGGAACCGTGCCCCTATCATCAGGGGCCCGTCAAGCACACCCTTGAGGAGTGCGCCATGCTTCGGCGCCACTTTCACAAGGCTGGGCCACCTGCGGAAGGTGGCAGGGCCCACAACAACGACAAGAAGGAGGATCACAAGGCAGAGGGGTTCCCCGAGGTCCACGACTGCAACATGATCTACGGTGGGCAAGTGGCGAACGCCTCGGCTCGGCACCGCAAGCAAGAGCGTCGGGAGGTCTGCTCGATAAAGGTGGCGGCGCCAGTCTACCTAGACTGGTCCGACAAGCCCGTCACCTTCGACCAGGGCGACCACCCCGATCGCGTGTCGAGCCCAGGGAAGTATCCGCTCGTTGTCGACCCCGTCATCGGCAACGTCAGGCTCACCAAGGTCCTCATGGACGGAGGCAGCAGCCTCAACATCATCTACGCTGAGACCCTCGGGCTCCTGTGGATCGATCTGTCCTCGGTCCGGGCAGGCGCGGCGCCTTTTCACGGGATCATCCCCGGTAAGCGTGTCCAGCCCCTCGGACAACTTGATCTGCCCGCCTGCTTTGGGACTCCCTCCAACTTCTGAAGGGAAACCCTCACGTTCGAGGTGGTCGGGTTCCGAGGGACCTACCACGCAGTGCTGGGGAGGCCATGCTACGCCAAGTTCATGGTCGTCCCTAACTACACCTACCTCAAGCTCAAGATGTCGGGCCCCAACGGGGTCATCACCATCGGCCCCACGTACCGACACGCGTACGAATGCGACATGGAGTGCGTGGAGTACGCCGAGGCCCTCGCCGAATAGGAGGCCCTTATCGCCGACCTGGAGAGCCTCTCCAAGGAGGCGCCAGACGTGAAGCGCCATGCCGGCAACTTCGAGCCAGCCGAGACGGTTAAGTCCGTCCCTCTCGACCCCAGCAACGACGCCTCCAAGCAGATCTGGATCGGCTCCGAGCTCGACCCCAAATAGGAAGCAGTGCTCGTCGACTTTCTCCGCGCAAACACCAAAATTTTCGCGTGGAGTCCCTCGGACATGCCTGGCATACCGAGGGATGTCGCCGAGCACTCGCTGGATATCCGAGCTGGAGCCCGACCCGTGAAGCAACCTCTGCGCCGATTCAACGAAGAAAAGCGCAGATCCATAGGCGAGGAGATCCACAAGCTGATGGCCGCAGGGTTCATCAAAGAGGTATTCCATCCCGAATGGCTTGCCAACCCTGTGCTTGTGAGAAAGAAAGGAGGGAAATGGCGGATGTGTGTAGACTACACTGGTCTAAACAAAGCATGTCCAAAAGTTCCCTATCCTCTGCCTCGCATCGATCAAATCGTGGATTCCACTGCTAGGTGCGAAACCCTGTCTTTCCTCGATGCCTACTTAGGGTATCACCAAATCAAGATGAAAGAGTCCGACCAGCTCGCGACTTCTTTCATCACACCTTTTGGCATGTACTGCTACGTTACTATGCCATTTGGTTTGAGGAATGCGGGTGCGACGTACCAAAGGTGCATGAACCACGTGTTCGGCGAACACATTGGTCAAATGGTCGAGGCTTACGTTGATGACATTGTAGTCAAGACGAGGAAAGCCTTCGACCTCCTTTCCGACCTTGAAACGACATTCCGGTGTCTCAAGGCGAAAGGCGTAAAACTCAATCCCGAGAAGTGCGTCTTCGGAGTCCCCCGAGGCATGCTCTTGGGGTTCATCGTCTCTGAGCGGGGCATCGAGGCCAACCCAGAGAAAATCGCGGTCATCACCAACATGGGGCCCATCAAAGACTTGAAAGGCGTACAGAGGGTCATGGGATGCCTTGTGGCTCTGAGCCGCTTCATCTCGCGCCTCGGTGAAAGAGGCCTACCTCTGTACTGTCTCTTAAGAAAGGCCGAGTGCTTCACTTGGACCCCTGAGGCCGAGGAAGCCCTCGGGAACTTGAAGGCGCTCCTCATGAATGCGCCCATCTTGGTGGCCCCCGCTGCCGGAGAAGCCCTCTTGATCTATGTCGCCGCTACCACTCAGGTGGTCAGCGCCGCGATCGTGGTTGAGAGATGAAAGAAGGGCATGCATTGCCCGTCCAGAGGCCGGTCTACTTCATCAGTGAGGTACTGTCCAAGATCAAGATCCGCTACCCGCAAAATCAGAAGCTGCTGTACGCGGTGATTCTGACGCGGCGGAAGTTGCGACACTACTTCGAGTCTCATCCGGTGACTGTGGTGTCATCCTTCCCCCTGGGGGAGATCATCCAGTGCCGAGAGGCCTCGGGTAGGATTGCAAAGTGGGCGGTGGAAATCATGGGCGAGACAATCTCATTCGCCCCTCGGAAGGCCATCAAGTCCCAAGTCTTGGCAGACTTTGTGGCTGAATGGGTCGACACCCAACTCCCAACAGCTCCGATCCAACCGGAACTCTGGACCATGTTTTTCGATGGGTCGCTGATGAAAACAGGGGCAGGCGCGGGCCTGCTCTTCATCTCGCCCCTCGGGAAGCACCTCCGCTACGTGTTGTGCCTCCATTTTCCGGTGTCCAACAATGTGGCCGAGTACGAGGCTCTGGTCAACGGGTTGCGCATCGCCATCGAGCTAGGGGTCCGACGCCTCAACGCTCGCGGCGACTCGCAGCTCGTCATCGACCAAGTCATGAAGAACTCCCACTGCCGCGACCCGAAGATGGAAGCCTACTGCGATGAGGTTCGGCGCCTGGAGGACAAGTTCTACGGGCTCGAACTCAACCACATCGCCCGACGATATAACGAGACTGCGGACGAGCTGGCTAAGATAGCCTCGGGGCGGACAACGGTTCCCTCGGACGTCTTCTCCCGAGACCTACATCAACCCTCAGTCAAGTCTGACGACACGCCCGAGCCCGAGAAGGCCTCGGCCCGGCCCGAGGCACCCTCGGCTCAGCCCGAGGCACCCTCGGTCCCCGAGGGTGAGGCACTGCACGTCGAGGAAGAGCAGAATGGGGTCCCACCTAATCGAGACTGGCAAACCCCGTACCTGCAATATCTCCACCGAGGAGAACTGCCCCTCGACCGAGCCGAAGCTCGGCGACTGGCGCGGCGCGCCAAGTCGTTCGTCTTGCTGGGGGACGGAAAGGAGCTCTACCACCGTAGCCCCTCAGGCATCCTCCAGCGTTGCATATCCATCGCCGAAGGTTAGGAGTTATTACAAGAAATACACTCGGGGGCTTGCGGTCATCACGCAGCGCCTCAAGCCCTCGTTGGAAACGCTTTCCGACAAGGTTTCTACTGGCCGACCGCGGTGGCCGACGCCACTAGAATTGTCCGCACCTGCCAAGGGTGTCAATTCTACGCAAGGCAGACCCACCTGCCCGCTCAGGCTCTGCAGACGATACCCATCACCTGGTCGTTTGCTATATAGGGTCTGGACCTCGTCGGTCCCTTGCAGAAGGCACCCGGGGGCTACACGCACCTGCTGGTCGCCATCGACAAATTCTCCAAGTGGATCGAAGTCCGACCCCTAAACAGCATCAGGTCCGAACAGGTGGTGGCGTTCTTCACCAACATCATCCATCGCTTTGGGGTTCCAAACTCCATCATCACCGACAACGACACTCAGTTTACCGGCAGAAAGTTCCTGGACTTCTGCGAGGATCACCACATCCAGGTGGACTGGGCCGCCGTGGCTCACCCCATGATGAATGGGCAGGTAGAACGTGCCAACGGCATGATTCTGCAAGGACTCAAGCCGAGGATCTACAACAACCTCAACAAGTTCGGTAGGCGATGGACGAAGGAACTCCCCTCGGTGGTCTGGAGTTTAAGGACGACGCCGAGTCGAGCCACGGGCTTCACACCGTTCTTTCTAGTCTATGGGGCCGAGGCCATCTTGCCCATGGACTTAGAATACGGTTCCCCGAGGACGAGGGCGTACGACGACCGAAGCAAGCAGACCGACCGAGAAGATTCACTGGACCAGCTGGAAGAGGCTCGGGACTTGGCCTTACTACACTCGGCGCGGTATCAGCAGTCCCTGCGACGCTACCACGCCCGAGGGGTTCGGTCCCGAGACCTCCAGGTGGGCGACTTGGTGCTTCGGCTGCGACAAGACGCCCGAGGGCGGCACAAGCTCACGCCTCCCTAGGAAGGGCCGTTCGTCATCGCCAAGGTTCTGAAGCCCGGGACATACAAGCTGGCCAACACTTAAGGCGAGGCTCGGACCTTGACGGAGGAGGAGCAGCAGCACCCTCGGCGTCAACTACACCTTCGGCGAAGTCCGACCGAGCCTCGGACAGCAACGCGGTCGGAGGATCTCCGCTCTGAAGGACGACATCAGCACCGCGCCTAGGCCATCGCCGCTAGGGTCTCCTCCAGGAATCCGGCCCAAGCAGACGGCTCGGCTGGCCGCCCTGAAGCCTCAGCCAGCTGTCCCCCGAGGACATCAGCCCGGCTCATGGCCTCGACAACTCGACTCCGGCGTTGGTTCCACCAGTGGATGGCCCGGTCAGGCTCCGGCCGACGAAGTCTTCTTTTCGAGCCAACTCTGCCTCTGTCCACACTGCCTCCGGCTCCGGCTCATCGAAGAGCGGCCGAGGGTTCCTTTAACTAAGCAAGAGAAGCCTCGGGCGGCAAGGCCGACCGAGCCGAGGGACTCCTATGCCTCCGGGATACGGATACCTCACTCGTCACCTTCGCACGAGGCGACTCACACTTGGTGAAGCGGTTCAGTTAGCTGACAGGCGAGTGCTAGTGCTCGAAATGAGGAAAAAACACAGCTTCATGCCAAAAATACATACATGTTCAGGCCCCGACAGCCACAATGAACAAACACCGGCACTCAAGGTGCCATTACAAACGGAACTCCGGTTCCACGTCCGCAGGTACGAACAACCCCCCACGTTGGAGGGCCTGCGGAGCAACAGAACGCCGACGGATGGCTCGCCGCCGCCCGAACAATAGCAGCGACAACGACTTCCGCCCCGGGCGGCCAAACAGCAGCAGCGATGACCTTAGGGCAGACGCTGCTGCAACAAGGCCCTCGCCCGCATCCCCGCCCAAGGGGCAAGGACATGCAGAAGGCCGTGGAGTTGGAGGTCAGTCCACGGGTGGCGCCGGCTATCTTGTCGGCGGAGAAACCTCTTCCGGCTGCCTCGGTGAGAGGTGGCACCGGAAGCAGGGCCGAAGCCACTCAGGCCGGAGAGTCGGACACGTGGCAGCTGCCAGCGCCACGAACGGCGAACGCCCTTCCCCCCGATCACTGAGGGAAGGAGCGGGCCGCAGCCCGCGCGGAGACCGACCCCAACTCGGCGCACTCCCCTCCCCAGCACTGATGATGAACATCCTTGAAGCTGAGGGAGGGGCAGAGGCCGCAGCCCGGCTTGCTTCTCCCCACCCAGGAGCTGGTGGTCATCTTCTTGGGTGACCACCGGCGAGGGGATGCGGCCGGGCTGCCTGATGAAAATCCTTGAAGCCGAACGATGGCTGAAAGGTACCAACTTCCGCAAAGTTGCGTTCCTCCAACGACAGCAAGACGAAAGCAACGCGAGTGTTCCCCATCCGGGGGCTCGGAAGGTGGAAGGACGCGATGCATGAGGGGAGTGCGAAGACATGGTTGCCTTCCAAGGGGGTCACCCTCCTTTTAAAGGCAACTCTCCCCACTTGCGTCCTCAGCCGTTGCGGACCGAGTCTTCTCCAACGCGCTCCAAGGTCTTCCCCCTACGACACGGGGGCTGGGTCCCACGCGTCATGCAAACTGGCCCAGGACAGAAGGAGCCAAAACCGCCACGCGCGGTGCGTGCAACTGCAAAGCGGTTACGAGCATTCCTCCACTTTCGCCAGGCCAGCGGGTGAAAGGGCGGACCGCCATGCAGGCGGCATGCAACCGCACCAAGGGGGCGCACCCTTTCGACTTCGACGCGTTCAGCATGAGGGCCCAGGCCCACACATCATGTAACCAGCGCGCCGGTTACTACGTACAAGAAACTGCACCGCCACTCGTGCCACTACCGCGCCTCCTCGACTGTGGAACCGGTGCCGCGACTCGAGGCAAC
This sequence comes from Zea mays, assembly GCF_902167145.1. Classification (NCBI taxonomy): domain Eukaryota; kingdom Viridiplantae; phylum Streptophyta; class Magnoliopsida; order Poales; family Poaceae; genus Zea; species Zea mays. The sequence goes on along the minus strand of NC_050100.1, from coordinate 130,353,248 downwards.
CCTGCGCATGACCCAACAGTGCCAACCAAGCACATCGGTCACGGGTTAGTCAGCCGCGGGAGAAGGCGCGGCGATTGATACGGCCAGAAATGGGCCGGTAGTAATGGCGGTGGCAGGCGGGCGGAAGCAGCAGTCACGTCGTCAGCAAGCTCACGCCCCCTCCTGAGACAGCGAGAGGACCCTCTCCCACGGCGTGAAGACGATGCGTCCGTGTCCCGTTCCTCGAACGGCTCGCGCACACACAACGGCCGCCCAGTGAACCATTCGTCCCGTCGCATTAACTCTGCGGCAGGACAGGCGGCACCTTTGGCAGGCGAAGCAGGCGACGCTTCACCTCCGCCATAATGACCGCGTCAAAAAAGGTGCGCCACGTCATTCGATTTTGTATCCTTTTCCACTTCCTCTTTCTCTCTCTTGCCATAGGGACCGGGAAAGGGGATACTCCGAAAGGGATCCTTCTCCGCGAAGGAAGCGGGCCCCGAGCCCCCCTACTGATCAGAGGTTCGAAGGCTGGCCCCTCGGAAGGGTTCAACAGCCGCCTTAGAACACTCGGGCTCCGCGCCCACTACTGGTCAGAGGTTCGAAGGCTGGCCCCTCGGAAGGGTTCAACGGCCGCCTCAGGCCACTCGGGCTCCACGCCCACTACTGATCAGGGGTTCGTAGGCTGGCCCCCGAAGGGTTCGACAGCCGCCTCAGACGCAGAGCGAGGGATGACCCTGGGTACGTTCGATACATAACCGAGGCTTGGGCTACGCTCCCGAGGTACCCTAGGACATTTTCGAGACCAACGGGAACGATTTTGTAACGGAATCCCACCAGAGGGAGGCATTGAGCCCTCGGACCCCGTCAAGAGGGGACCGGGTCCGGCAAATCACCCGCAGGTACTTTTGGAGCGCGCCTCTGGGCCACTAGCCGACCCCTAACAAATGGGGCACGGGCGTCCACTCGGATTACTCGTTAGCAACTCACTGGAGACACCATGTTCGGCGCCCTTCGAGGGCAACATGGTGCTTTCCCCCTCCTCCTTGCGGAAAGGCGACGCAGGGGCATATGTAAAAAGCCGAGTCTGTCCTTGACCGTCCTCTCGCTCTGTGCGAAGGCTCGGGGGCTGCTCTCGCAAACCCGGCTCCGGCCAAACCGTTGACAGCGTCAACATACCAGCCCGAGAACTTGGGATTCGACTGTGCACCCAGGCTACGACCAGTTCGCATGAGGGAACAACCAGACCGGCCGAAGCATCACGAAACACAACTAAGACCTCGAAGGAGTCAAACCACTCCTCCGAGGCCTCGGGGGCTACACCCGGCAGGTGCGCTCGTGCGCACCCACCGGAACGAAACACAACCGAGAAAGGCCGGTCCCCTTGCAAAAAAGTGCGACAAAAGCCTCCAAGCGAGTATCTCACTCCCTTCGAGGCTCGGGGGCTACTGTCGGGGACCATAATTAGGGGTACCCCCAAGACTCCTAATCTCAGCTGGTAACCCCCATCAGCACAAAGCTGAAAAGGCCTGATGGGTGCGATTAAGTCAAGGCTCGGTCCACTCAAGGGACACGATCTCGCCTCGCCCGAGCCTAGCCTCGGGCAAGGGCAGCTGACCCCGGAGGATTCACGTCTCGCCCGAGGGCCCCCTCAAGCAACGGACACACCTTCGGATCGCCCGAGGCCCAGTCTTCGCCGAGAAGCAACCTTGGCCAGATCGCCACACCGACCGACCATATCGCAGGAGCATTTAATGCAAGGATCGCCTGACACCTTATCCTAATGCGCGCTCTTCAGTCGACAGAGCCGAAGTGACCGCAGTCACTTCGCCGCTCCACTGACCGACCTGACAAGAAGACAACGCCGCCTGCGTTGCTCCGACTGCTGTGCCACTTGACAGAGTGAGGCTGACAGCATCCAAGTCCGGCCTCAGGCGCCATAGGAAGCTCCGCCTCGCCCGACCCCAGGGCTCGGACTCGGCCTCGGCTCCGGAAGACGACGAACTTTGCCTCGTCCGACCCTAGGGCTCGGACTCAGCCCTGGCCTCAGACGACGGTCTCCGCCTCGCCCGACCCGGGGCTCGGACTCGACCTCGACCTCGGAGGAGCCTCCGCCTCGCCCGACCTAGGGCTCGGACCGACCACGTCACGGGGGGGCCATCATTACCCTACCCCTAGCTAGCTCAGGCTACGGGGAACAAGACCGGTGTCCCATCTGGCTCGCCCCGGTAAACAAATAATGATGGCGCCCCGCGTGCTCCATGACGACGGCGGCTCTCAGCCCCTTACAGAAGCAAGGAGACGTCAGCAAGGACTCGACAGCCCCGATAGCTGTCCTTCCGCAAGGCTCCAGCGCTCCTCCGACGGCCATGACATCACATGAACAGGGTGCCAAGCCCTCTCCGGCTGCCACGACGGCATGTACTTAGGGCGCTAGCTCCTCTCCGCTAGACACGTTAGCACACTGCTACACCCCCCATTGTACACCTGGACCCTCTCCTTACGCCTATAAAAGGAAGGTCCAAGGCTCTCTTACGAGAAGGTTGGCCGCGCGGGAGGACGGGACGACGCGTAAAGTCCCTCGCTCTCTCCCACGCGGACGCTTGTAACCCCCTACTGCAAGCGCACCCGACCTGGGCGCAGGACAACACGAAGGCCACGGGTTTCCCCTTTTGCCTGTCTCCCCTTTTTCCCCCCTTCGTGCTCCGTCTTGCGCCTACCCATCTGGGCTGGGACACGCGTCGATAATTTACTCGTCGGCCCAGGGACCCCCGGGGTCGAAACGCCGACAAGTGTCCAAAGTGACAACAAGAACAAAATTAATTAATTAAATTGATGTGGCTAACACATCATGTCTATGCCGATCTGATGATTAAACACATACTTGCTCCATTTCAAAATATTAGTCGGTTTAATTTTTTGTTTTACGTCTATATTCAAATGAATGACGATGAATCTAGATACATATACAAAACACATGCATCAAAAATTGTTTGAACCCACTAATTCTTTAAAACGACTACAATTTTAACACGAAGGGAGTAGTGTTTTGTCAACGACAAATCGTAACGAAAGATGCTATGTTCTTCTGTATGTTTCCGCAACAAGGTCTCTTATCGTTGACCGATATATTATTGTCATATTATGAAACTGCCCCTACATCAAATCTATTTTGGTGATGCCAATACATATGTAGAATTTTTAATGACAGGTAAATATGTCGATAATCATATACTAATCTATTCCTTTTTAGCAATATTGATAAATCTCTATTGTATGTTTGCAGTGATGGAATATCGGTACGAATTGTTCTCATAGTGAACTTGGCAATAAACAAGACATCAATTGGAATAGATTATCTAATACATCATAGTGATATGACGAGGCATATGAACGTGGACAGTGTATATTGACAATATAAGTACCAGTAATAAAGAGATAATGAGTTAATTTAGTAAAGGGCTTGATAATGATAAAAGTACCAGCAATGGAAATAAGACACATGACACAAATTATATGGGTTTATGCCCATAACATAGACCTCAGCTAACACATAGTCAAAAGATGAACATTTAAGCTCGTGGGCATGCACAACAACCAAATCAGGTAATCAAATTGGAAAATAAGGGTCTAGAATGATTAGACCATACCTCAACTTTCCAACATATGAACTACTTCTTGGGTGCAAATCATCATAGTCATAAGAGATGATATATTATGTATGAGTTGCTTGTCTGAACGTTCGAGGAGCCAAAAGAAACTTCCCTTCTGTTAGGGTGTCACACCCGGTTTTAGAAGGTAAACTGAATGCGAACCATGTACGTGCCAGGATCAGCAATTCACGTACACAGCAGTTACATAACTGGACATCATCACACAGTGCTCAAAAAAATAACATGAAAGGGGAATAATAGTCGATTACATCATGATGTCCAAGACATCCACATAGTATTTAACAATAATCAAAGTGCGGAAAAGAAACGTAGATACACACGGCCTACACAGGCAGCCGACTGGGGGTTTGCCGCTAACCCACGCCTAGAACTCGTCGTACTCTTGAAACTCCTAGGGGTCTCCCTCCACGACTTCATCTTCTCCTGAGAAGTGGTTGCAATGTGGACAACCTGGGGAAAGAGGGGTTTGGTGTGTAGAGCAAGCGTGAGTACACATCAACATACTCAGCAAAATGTCCCGTTTGGCTGTAGTGGACTAGCTTTATGTGGAGTTAAGCCAAGCAGTTGCTTTTAGTTGGTCAGGTTATTATTACTAGTAGAAAGCCAGGTTTTAGCATTAACCCAAGTTATTAACCCAAAGTACCCTTTCCAAACGGAAAGAATACCACTTACCATTACCATAGTCATAACCAAAACCATCATCCTCGTCACCACCTGTAAACCACACATCTCTGACCAAGTATCTCTAATCAATGGAGCTCCCTTGGCCGCTCATAACTGCGAGCACGACTGATATATCAGTTTCATAACACTCTGCAGAGGTTGCGCACTTTACCCACAAGCCGTGATTCCCTCTTGCCTCGGGCCGATCAAACCCTTAAACACTACCAAGGTGAATAGGCAGGGTCTCACATGTAGCCTTTACAAAGATTCCCCGGGGCTGTAGTTGCCCGTTAGGTTTCCTAAATGCACTGCACTCCTCCCCAAGGGGCGAACCGAACTTGGCAGAGCGAGCCGCATACACCGAGCCCCATTAACGGCACAACGGCTAAGCGAACTACACCCCGGTTCCTCTAATTATTCAGCTAAGGGCATCCCATTCCACCCTCATGGTTGCACTGTTTTCCCGGGCGGTCATCCAACGAACAGGTCCTTACGGAGAGGCACTCGAGAAACCGCTCGAGCCCCCTTGAATACCACAAGTATAACATCATAAGAAAGGAGGGAAACAACGTATCATTGATAATCCTCATCATGTTCATTGATTAGAGTTGAGAAATAGCATAAAGCTAAACAATAATAATCCAACCCAAATAGGTATACAAGGACATGGATAACAAAAGCTAGTCAATCGTTAGGTATAACTGTGAAATGCGGGAGGTGAATTAAAGAATGTATAGGACAGAGATAGGTCAAGGGACACTTGCCTTCACCCAACAGATGCTCAGGATATTCAACTTCGTAGAACTCGTAAAGTTTTGATCTCTTGGTCGCCGGAGCTCGATCCTTGATTCCTCGAAGCTCGGAAAAGGGTCGCAGTCTATTCGCGACGCATAGCGAATACAAACAGGAACAAACAAACAAACATATACAAATATAAGAACATCACACCATACAAAGGAAAACAATATAAGAACGTGCAATACAAAATAAATCTCGCTTCTATGGTCACGCGAGGAAAGAAACACGATCGTCGAAGCTACGGTCTAAAAGTTATAATGTTTACGCTACGCAAGTAATAGCCAGGACATTTACAAAATATAAATTAACGTCACTGCTTAGTTTTGATTAATTTGATATTCTAATAGTTAACAACTACATAGGTGATTAATTAATATGAATGATCATAAGCGAAAACAATTTAATAACGCGCGCGACAACGCGCGAAAGACGTGTGACGACATGCGACACTGCATGGAACAGTGCGCGGACGGCACGTGAAACAACGCTCGATACGCGCGAGCCAACGCGACTACACGCGTGATCAGCACGATGACACGCAAAAGATGTCATATACGAACAACAACAAACAAACAATTAATTAACAATATTTAGGCTGATATTAATCAGGTTGATTAACATTTATTTATAAAAGCATGAGTTAAAAAACTATAAAACAGTTTTAATTAGAAGGTCATTTTAATAATTATCGAATAAATAGCTGATTAAATAATATAGACTTGTGACGTGATGAAATACTATTATTAATATGTTGACGATAATGTTATGAAGTTAAAGTAACGAGAGTGGGGCGACAAGGATTTGATAACGTGTGCGACCGCGCGGAACAGCGTAAATGACGAGCGTGGATGACACGCGAATCATCACGTAACCACGTGCAAAACACGTGCGCGACACAAGAGGATCACTAACAAATATCGTGTTTATTATAAACGAGTGATAATTCAGAACCTGTGAGTTGACATTAATCGCGCTACGCATACACCCAGAAATTACTAAACCCCGCATATAGGCTTCATCTATTCTACCAGCTAGAACACAAACACCTAGCATCCTTGCATTTTACTCTAATTCTTACGTCACATAAATGGAAAGCCACCTAAATTACTCTATGCGTATATCCTAGACAATTTAATTTCTTTTGACACCTTCATTTACCAATCACATGACATACAAGATTAGCACCACAAAGACAAGGAAAAAATAGGGGAAAGATACTTTCCTATTGTCGAGATGGAGCACCACATCGGCAACACAGATCCGGAGGTCGCCACATAACATGCCTCCGCGCAACCAAACTAGATTCGAAACCCCCAATGTCGACGATGAATCCTGGTGAACTCGATGTCGATGATGCCAGAGTGGCGGAGCTTGTCGTTGAGGCTGGGCTTGGCCAGCCTGCTGAACACCGTGGCACTGAGGTCGAAGTGGTATTTGGACACCGGGTAGTTCATGTCGTGGTGATCACCGTCTTTGTTGTCGTCGGGGCCGGCATCGTTGGGCTGGCCGTACTAGGTGGCTCGGGCCCACTGCTAGGGGCCCCAGCACCCGGCGACGGCGTCCACGGCGTTGAGCTGGGCCTCGCGATAATGGCCTCCGGTGATCAGGGCTAGGACGAGCACGAGCGTCACGACGACGGTGGGGGATCTGCGCGTGGGGGGCTGCCGGGCGTACAACGCAGTGCAAGTGCCCGCGACGGCCATGGCTGAACTCGCCGAGGACGAGGAAGAGGAGAATGGGGCGCAGCAGGGCCGACCACGACCGAGGTTGCGGCTGCTCGGCGAGGGGGCACTGAACCAGAGGGGTGCATGGGAAGGGGCGAATCGGTCGCGCCCAGGAACCTCCAGGTCACGCCTAGGGGGCTCGTCGGGGGGGGGGGGGGGGGGCTCAGCCATGGTTGCGGCACGGTGGCGCACCGCGAGCAGGGCCCAAGGGGCTCCTTGCCGGGGCCATGGCCCGTGCGGGCTGCGGGGGCGAGCTCGGCTGGCCGCGCGCCGTGAGCCGCTGGCCACGCCCAGCAGGGACCGCGCCAGGCCGCGTGCCGCGAGCCGCAGACCGTGAATGGGCACCTGCTGCAGGAGCGAGAGCGCCAACGAGGCTGCACGCTGGGGCGTCGGGTCCTCGCGTCGGGGAAGAGACGGTTCGAAGGGGAGAGGGGAGGGGCGCGCGACGTGCAGCAGGGCGGGTGCGCGCAGGCGGCCGGGCGAGCGCGCGCTGGTGGCGGCGGCTGGGCGCGCGCTAGGGTTGAGGGAGGAGCAGAGGTAGGCCGCGTGGGGTGGGCCGGCTGGGCCGAGGGGGAAAGGGATCACGGGCTACTTTACTCTTTTCTTTTATTTCAAGAATTGTTTTCCCTTTTCTTTTTTTTATTTACTCCATTTGACTCAAAATATGCCACAAATTCAAATTGGCACCCTCAAGCATATGCATCAAACAAAAGTGGAGTTTAGGGTTCAGCATGAAGCAACATTTCATACTCCCTTGGAGTTTAGCCTACTAGATTATAATTACATTTACCAATAAAAATAATCACTCTTCTTCTATAGAAACGAGAAAGTGGAGATTGGGGAAGATGAGAAGAGAGGTGTAACACCTGAATTTGGTGGATATTAGAAAAGAAATTTTATACCCCCAAATTCAGGGTGTTACAAATCTAACCCCCTTAACAGAATCTCGTCCTCGAGATTCAAGAAGAGGCTTGCAAGAAAATGAGATTGGTTTATTGGTTTTTCCACGGCTCTCTTGGGTTGACTTCTCTACCAGATTAACTTGCGGATTGGTTGCTTTGACCTCCAGATGCTCGAGAACGACTGATGCAATTCTTGAGGATCTCTTGGACGTATGGGTTAGGACCCACACACGCTTTCGCTGCACCACTTTGATCTTGTCGGTTGACGTTGATCGCATTGCCTTCATTGGGGTTAGCGACTAACCCCCTTAACAAAAGCATTGACACGCACTTGATGAAGATGTTGCCAACTCTGATCTTGACTGGTTTAAGAGAGGTTGGAGAATACCAACCGGGCAGGTGCAGGAGGGAAGGGTATAGATAGAAAAGGTAAGCATAGATGGATTAAAGAGAGAAAAGGGAGAGCACCCAACTATCAATCTCTATAGCACTCAGCTAGTGTACTGATGTCATTGCGGACCAAGGGCCACAACACATCAACACTCATCACAAAGAAGCAAACCAGTCATCACGCAATGACAAACAACACAAGCATACAACAACAAACATTTCGTTGCTACACGTTCCTTCTAATTAAATGGTGGTCTTCTTTGAAAAGGGAATAACTACTCTCTAAGGTTGTTGAAAGAAGAGGAGAAGAACAAAATGTGCATGATAGGGGCATGAGCACAATAAAGGATGGAGTTAAAGAAAGCATTGTAAGCGACCAGAAAAAGGATACGACCAAGGGCATAATGGGTAGAACACCACTCTCGAGTTGAGATGGAAAAGGGGAGATTCCAAAAAGCAGACTTAAGATAAGCATCAAGGCAAGATCTAGTGATTACAAAGGTAAGGGAGGTGAAAAGAAAAGGCACACCAAAAGATAGAGTTAGGACAAGACTTGCAACATGACAGAGGAAAAAGGGAACGAACAAGAGCGGGATGGGTAAGACATCGCTCTTGAAATGAAATGGGGGAGGCAACTTTTAAACTGCAGGTACATGATAACCATCAAAGTAAAGATTGAGGGATGACAAGGGTTAAGGTGATAATGGACAAACACAACCAAGGATGTATTTTAAATAGGACTTGCAAGGCGTCAAAGAAGGGGGAGCAATCAATGATGAAGTAGGTGAGGCATTATCCTCGAACAGGGTTGGAAAAGAGGAGGTTTTTAAAGGGTAGTTTCAAAGTAAGCATGTGGGCAAGGGCATAGGTATCACGAGGGTTTTAAAGGTAATAACAGACAAGGATGTAGAAGAGGAGGTAAATAGGCATAAGACAAAGGATATAAGTATCATAAAGGATGGAGTTAAGACAACCTGCAAATGGAAAAGGAGAGGGTATGTCCAAGGGCCAGAGAGGTAAACTGCCACTCTCAAATTGAGGTGGAAAAGAGGAGATTTTTTTAAGAGCAAGGATAAAGATAAGTGTCAAAGCATGACCGATGGATGACAAGGTAATGGTGATAGCAAATAAAACACACAACAAAAGATGGAATTAAGACAGAACTTGTAAGGCGACAAGAATTGAGAAGAAATCAAGCGGGAGATGGGTGACTCACAGCTCTCAAACCGGGTTGAAAGAAAGGGGAGACTTTTCAGGGATAAGTTCAAAGTAAACATTTAGGTACAAGGCCTCAATATTGCAAGGGTCAAAGGCGATAATAGACAAGGGCGTGAGGGAAAAGACGAAGGCATAGAAGAGCCAGTGGTATAAGTACAACAAATAATAGAGGTATGTCAAGGCTTATGCGGTAAAGAAGAGGATATAGCCAAGGGTGAGATAAGTAAAACATAGATCTCGAATTGAGATCGAAAAGAGGGGATTTCAACAAGCAGACCTAAGATAAGTATCAAGGCAAGACTTACAGATTACAAAGGTAAGGATGATATCAAACAAAAGCTCAACAAGGGATGAAGTTAAGGTGAGGCAAGATTGCAAAGCAACAAAGGGAAAGGAAACGAGTAAGAGCGGGATAGGGAAAACAACACTCTCGGATTGAGATGGAATAAGCGAGGCTAATAAAAATAGGTAGATATCATGGTAAATATGGGGAGATGTCAAGGGTCAAAGGTGATAATAGGCAAGGATATCAAGAAGAGGTAAATGTGCATAAAAACCAGGAATCTAGGTACAACCAAGAATAGAGTTAAGATAAGTCTTGCAAGTGGTAAAGTATAAGATATAACCACGGGTGAGATAAGTAAGAGACCACGCTTGAACTAAGGTGGGAGATTGGAGGTTTTAGATAACGGGCATGGAGTAATTACCAAGGCAAGATCAAGAGAGAAAGGTGGAGGCAATAACAAACAAAAGCACAACAAAGGACGAAGTTACAAACTCGCAAGCCAAAGAAGAGGATACGACCAAGGTAAAGATAGGTAAAGTATAGCTCTCAGAATGAGACGGAAGAGAGGTGATTTTAAAGGACAGGCATGAGACAAACATCAAATAAGATATAGAGGTGTCTAAGGTGAAGGTGATTATAACAAAAGGCATGACGAAGGATAAAGTTAAGGCAAGACTCGTGAAGTGGCGAAGTGGAGAAAACAATCAAGGGTAAGATAGGTGAGGGTGCAATAGAATGGTTGAAGTAAGAATTCATTATCGATAGAAGTTATAAAGGAACAACGAGATCACCAAGGATGGGCAACATAAAATGATCGCTCATGGACCGTTGAGAAATAGGGGTGGTCAAGGACATGTTAACTGAAATGTCCTAAACAGTTACTGGGATATAAAGGTAGGTATAAAAAAGATGAGAGTATGAGAGATTTCAAGGAGATGAGCATACCAATACCAAGAGTAAAGAAATTACCGAAAGATAGCGACTTAACAACAGAAAAAGGAAAAGGTCTCAAAAGAAAGGTCATGAACATATAAACTGAAATGTTTAAGTAGACAATAGAAGTTTAGAGGCAAGTATTTGAAACAAGAGTATTAAAGGGATACAAGCATGTCAATACCAAAGGACTAGAGTTCACCAGATGGTAGCAATTTAATGACGAAAGAGGAAAGAATCCCAAAAAGATAAGAAGGTTATGGTCAGGGGGCATCTACAAAGGTGTCTCAAGCAAAAGAGTGAGAACATAACTAGTATGACCAGCAAGTAATGAACCATAAATAAATGAAGGATTAGAATAAAACATAATTTTCAGCAAGGTACTATATATAGTATAACATAGGTTTGGTCGATATGACCAACTTTTGAAGGGATACCCAAGTCAAGGCAGGGACAGAGGTCTACAATCCTTAGAACTACCATTCTACTCTAGGTTAGCGGTCCTACAGTCAGCACGGCTTTGATACCACTTATGTCACACCCGGTTTTAGAAGGTAAACCTAATGCGAACCATGTACGTGCCAGGATCAACAATTCACGTACACAGCAGTTACATAACTAGACATCATCACACAGTGCTCAAAATAATAACATGAAAGGGGAATAATAGTCAATTACATCATGATGTCCAAGACATCCACATAGTATTTAACAATAATCAAAGTGCGGAAAAGAAACGTAGATACACACGGCCTACACAGGCAGCCGACTAGGGGTTTGCCGCTAACCCACGCCTAGAACTCGTCGTACTCTTGAAACTCCTGGGGGTCTCCCTCCACGGCTTCATCTTCTCCTGAGCAGTGGTTGCAATGTGGACAACCTGGAGAAAGGGGGGTTTGGTGTGTAGAGCAAGGGTGAGTACACATCAACATACTCAGCAAAATGTCCCGTTTGGCTGTAGTGTACTAGCTTTATGTGGAGTTAAGCCAAGCAGTTGCTTTTAGTTGGTAAGGTTATTATTACTAGTAGAAAGCCAGGTTTAAGCATTAACCCAAGTTATTAACCCAAAGTACCCTTTCCAAACGGAAAGAATACCACTTACCATTACCATAGTCATAACCAAAACCATCATCCTCGTCACCACCTGTAAACCACACATCTCTGATCAAGTATCTCTAATCAATGGAGCTCCCTTGGCCACTCATAACCGCGAGCACGGCTGATATATTAGTTTCATAACACTCTGCAGAGGTTGCGCACTTTACCCAAAAGCCATGATTCCCTCTTGCCTCGGGCCGATCAAACCCTTAAACACTACCAAGGTGAATAGGCAGGGTCTCACTACGTAGCCTTTACAAAGATTCACCAGGGCTGTAGCCGCCCGTTAGGTTTCCTAAATGCACCGCACCCCTCCCCAAGGGGCGAACCGAACTTGGCAGAGCGAGCCGCATACACCGAGCCCCATTAACAGCACGACAGCTAAGCGAACTACACCTCGGTTCCTCTAATTATTCAGCTAAGGGCATCCCATTCCACCCTCATGGTTGCACTGTTTTTGAAAGTCGCCTAGAGGGGGGTGAATAGGGCGAATCTGAAATTTATAAACTTAAGCACAACTACAAGCCGGATTAGCGTTAGAAATATAAACAAGTCCGAGAGAGAGGGTGCAAAACAAATCGTGAGCAAATAAAGTGCGAGACACGATGATTTGTTTTACCGAGGTTCGGTTCTTTCAAACCTACTCCCCGTTGAGGTGGTCACAAAGACCGGGTCTCTTTCAACCCTTTCCCTCTCTCAAACGGTCACTTAGACCGAGTGAGCTTCGCTTCTCAATCAAACGGAACATGAAGTTCCCGCAAGGACCACCACACAATTGGTGTCTCTTGCCTTGGTTACAATTGAGTTTGATCACAAGAAGAATGAGAAAGAAAAGAAGCAATCCAAGCGCAAGAGCTCAAATGAACACAACAAATCTCTCTCTCTAATCACTAAAGCTTTATGTGGAGTTGGGAGAGGATTTGATCTCTTTGGTGTGTCTTGTAATAAATGCTATAGCTCTTGTAAGGTGTAGAAGTGTAGAAACTTGGATGCCATTGAATGTGGGGTGGTTGGGGTATTTATAGCCCCAACCACCAAAAATGGTCGTTGGAAGGCTGCTGTCGCATGGCGCACCGGACAGTCCGGTGCGCCACCGGACACTGTCCGGTGTACCAGCCACGTCAGCAGACTGTTGGGGTTCGACCGTTGGAGCTCTGACTTGTGGGGCCTCTAGGCTGTTCGGTGGTGCACCGGACAGGTCCTGTAGACTGTCCGATGCGCCAACTGCGCGTGCTCTTACTCTGGCGCACACTGTAGTGCATTGAATGCGGTTGCAGACGACCGTTGCGCGCGAAGTAGCCGTTGCTCCGCTGGCACACCGGACAGTCTGGTGAATTATAGCGGAGAGCCCTTGAAATTTCCCTAAGGTAGCGAGTTCAGAGTCGAGTGCCCTGGTGCACCGGACACTGTCCGGTGAGCCAGACCAGTGTGCCTTTCGGGATGTCTTTTGCTCTCCTTGTTTGAACCCTTTCTTGGTCTTTTTATTGGCTTATTGTGAACCTTTGGCACCTGTAAAACTTATAGACTAGAGCAAACTAGTTAGTCCAATTATTTGTGTTGGGCAATTCAACCACCAAAATCAATTAGGAAAAAGGTGTAAGCCTAATTCCCTTTCAATCTCCCCCTTTTTGGTGATTGATGCCAACACAGACCAAAGCAAATATAGAAGTGCAAAATTGAACTAGTTTGCATAATTGTAAGTGCAAAGGTTACTTAGAATTGAGCCAATAAATATTTTCATAAGATATGCATGGATTGTTTCTTTACTTTAACATTTTGGACCACGCTTGCACCACATGTTTTGTTTTTGCAAATTCTTTTGTAAATTCATTTAAAAGTTCTTTTGCAAATAGTCAAAGGTAAATGAATAAGATTTTGAGAAGCATTTTCAAGATTTGGAATTTTCTCCCCCTGTTTCAAATGCTTTTCCTTTGACTAAAACAAAACTCCCCCTCAATAAATTCCTGCTCTTAGTGTTCAAGAGGGTTTTTAAGATACCAATTTTGAAAGTGCTACTTTCTCCCCCTTTTGAATAAGATATCAATTGAGAAGTTCATCATTTTAAAACTTTTTTAAAAATAGATGGTGGTGCGGTCCTTTTGCTTTGGGCTAATACTTTCTCCCCCTTTGGAATGAATCGCCAAAAACGGATACTTGAGTGAAATATAAGCCCTTTTCTAACTACTTTCTCCTCCTTTGGCAAACACAATATGAGTGAAGATTATACCAAAGTTGGAGAGTTGCTCGGAGCGACGGCGAAGGATGAGTTATGGAGTGGAGTGGAAGCCTTTGTCTTCGCCGAAGACTCCAAGTCCCTTTCAATACACCTATGACTTGGTTTGAAATATACTTGAGAACACATTAGTCATAGCACATGAAAGAGATATGATCAAAGGTATATTAATGAGCTATGTATGCAAGACATCAAAAGAAATTCCTAGAATCAAGAATATTTAGCTCATGCCTAAGTTTGTTAAAAGTTTGTTCATCTAGTGGCTTGGTAAAGATATCGGCTAATTGTTCCTTAGTGTTAATATATGCAATCTCGATATCTCCCTTTTGTTGGTGATCCCTTAGAAAATGATACCGAATGGCTATGTGTTTAGTGCGGCTATGTTCAACGGGATTATCCGCCATGCGGATTGCACTCTCATTATCACATAGAAGAGGAACTTTGGTTAATTTGTAACCATAGTCCCTAAGGGTTTGCCTTATCCAAAGCAATTGCGTGCAACAATGGCCTGCGGCAATATACTCAGCTTCGGCGGTAGAAAGAGCTACAGAATTTTGCTTCTTTGAAGCCCAAGACACCAAGGACCTTCCCAAGAACTGGCAAGTCCCCGATGTGCTCTTTCTATTAATTTTACACCCCGCCCAATCGGCATCCGAATAACCAATCAAATCAAATGTGGATCCCCGAGGGTACCAAAGCCCAAACTTAGGAGTATAAACTAAATATCTCAAGATTCGTTTTACGGCCGTAAGGTGAGCTTCCTTAGGGTCGGCATGGAATCTTGCACACATGCATACGGAAAGCATAATGTCCGGTCGAGATGCACATAAGTAGAGTAACGAACCTATCATCGACCGGTATACCTTTTGATCGACGGATTTACCTTCCGTGTCGAGGTCGAGATGCCCATTGGTTCCCATGGGTGTCTTGATGGGCTTGGCATCCTTCATTCCAAACTTGTTTAGAATGTCTTGAATGTACTTTGTTTGGCTAATGAAGGTGCCCTCTTGGAGTTGCTTCACTTAAAATCCCAAGAAATACTTCAACTCCCCAATCATAGACATCTCAAATTTCTATGTCATGATCCTACTAAATTCCTCACATGTAGATTCGTTAGTAGACCCAAATATAATATCATCAACATAAATTTGGCATACAAACAAATCATTGTCAAGAGTTTTAGTAAATAAAGTAGGATCAGCCTTTCCGACTTTGAAGCCATTAGTGATAAGAAAATCTCTTAGGCATTCATACCATGCTCTTGGGACTTGCTTGAGCCCATAAAGCGCCTTAGAGAGTTTATAAACATGGTTAGGGTACTCACTATCTTCAAAGCCGGGAGGTTGCTCAACATAGACCTCCTCCTTGATTGGTCCATTGAGGAAGGCACTTTTCACGTCCATTTGGTAAAGCTTAAAGTCATGGTAAGTAGCACAGGCAAGTAATATGCGAATTGATTCAAGCCTAGCTACGGGTGCATAGGTTTCACCGAAATCCAAACCTTCGACTTGTGAATATCCTTTGGCCACAAGTCGGGCTTTGTTTCCTGTCACTACACCATGCTCATCTTGCTTGTTGCGGAAGACCCACTTGGTTCCTACAACATTTTGATTAGGACGTGGAACTAAATGCCATACCTCGTTCCTAGTGAAGTTGTTGAGCTCCTCTTGCATCGCCACCACCCAATCTGAATCTTGAAGTGCTTCCTCTATCCTGTGTGGCTCAATGGAGGAAACAAAAGAGTAGTGTTCACAAAAATGAGCAACACGAGATTGAGTAGTTACCCCCTTTTGAATATCACCGAGGATGGTGTTCACGGGGTGATCTCGTTGGATTGCTTGGTGGACTCTTGGGTGTGGCGGTCTTGGAGCTTGTTCATCTTCCTCATTTTGATCATGGGTATCTCCCCCTTGATCATTGCTCTCCTCTTGAGGTGGCTCAACTACTTGATCTTCTCCTTCATCATTTTGAGCCTCATCCTCATCTTGAGTTGGTGGAGATGCTTGCATTGAGGAAGATGGTTGATCTTGTGTTTGTGGAGGCTCTTTGGATTCCTTAGGACACACATCCCCAATGGACATGTTCCTTAGCGCGACGCACGGAGCCTCTTCATCACCTATCTCATCAAGATCAACTTGCTCTACTTGAGAGCCGTTAGTCTCATCAAACACAACGTCACAAGAAACTTCAACTAGTCCTGAGGACTTGTTAAAGACTCTATATGCCCTTGTGTTTGAATCATATCCTAGTAAAAAGCCTTCTACAGTCTTAGGAGCAAATTTAGATTTTCTACCTCTTTTAACAAGAATAAAGCATTTGCTACCAAAGACTCTAAAATATGAAACATTGGGCTTTTTACCGGTTAGGAGTTCGTATGATGTCTTCTTGAGGATTTGGTGTAGATATAACCGGTTGATGGCGTAACAGGCGGTGTTGACCGCCTCGGCCCAAAACCGATCCGAAGTCTTGTATTCATCAAGCATGGTTCTTGCCATGTCCAATAGAGTTCGATTCTTCCTCTCCACTACACCATTTTGCTGTGGGGTGTAGGGAGAAGAGAACTCATGCTTGATGCCCTCCTCCTCAAGGAAGCCTTCGATTTGAGAATTCTTGAACTCCGTTCCGTTGTCGCTTCTTATTTTCTTGATCCTTAAGCCGAACTCATTTTAAGCCCGTCTCAAGAATCCCTTTAAGGTCTCTTGGGTATGAGATTTTTCCTGCAAAAAGAACACCCAAGTGAAGCGAAAATAATCATCCACAATAACTAGACAGTACTTACTCCCGCCGATGCTTATGTAAGCAATCGGGCCGAATAGATCCATGTGTAGGAGCTCGAGTGGCCTGTCAGTCGTCATGATGTTCTTGTGTGGATGATGAACGCCAACTTGCTTCCCTGCCTGACATGCGCTACAAATCCTGTCTTTCTCAAAATGAACACGTGTTAGTCCCAAAATGTGTTCTCCCTTTAGAAGCTTGTGAAGATTCTTCATTCCAACATGTGCTAGTCAGCGATGCCAGAGCCAGCCGACGTTAGTCTTAGCAATTAAGCAAGTGTCGAGTTCAGCTCTATCAAAATCTACTAAGTATAGCTGACCCTCTAACACTCCCTTAAATGCTACTGAATCATCACTTCTTCTAAAGACAGTAACACCTGTATCCGTAAAAAGATAGTTGTAGCCCATTTTACATAATTGCGAAACTGAAAGCAAGTTGTAATCTAAAGAATCTACAAGAAAAACATTGGAAATGGAATGGTCAGGTGATATAGCAATTTTACCCAATCCTTTGACCAAACCTTGATTTCCATCCCCGAATGTGATAGCTCGTTGGGGATCTTGGTTTTTCTCATAGGAGGACAACATTTTCTTCTCCCCTGTCATATGGTTTGTGCACCCGCTATCGATGATCCAACTTGAGCCCCCGGATGCATAAACCTACAAAACAAGTTTAGTTCTTGATTTTAGGTACCCAAATGGTTTTGGGTCCTTTGACATTAGATACAAGAACTTTGGGTACCCAAACACAAGTCTTTGATCCCTTGTGTTTGCCCCCAACATACTTGGCAACTACCTTGCCAGATTTGTTAGTTAAAACATAAGATGCATCAAAGGTTTTAAATGAAAAGTTAGAATCATTTGATGCCTTAGGAGTTTTCTTCTTAGGCAATTTTGCATGAGTTGATTGCCTAGAACTAGATGTCCCACCCTTATACATAAAAGCATGATTAGGGCCAGAGTGAGACTTCCTAGAATGAATTCTCCTAATTTTGCTCTCGGGATAACCGGCAGGGTACAAAATGTAACCCTCGTTATCCTGAGGCATGGGAGCCTTGCCCTTAACAAAATTAGACAATCTTTTAGGAGGGGAATTAAGTTTGACATTGTCCCCCTTTTGGAAGCCAATGCCATCCTTGATGCCAGGGCGTCTCCCACTATAGAGCATGCTTCTAGCAAATTTAAATTTTTCATTTTCTAAGTCATGCTCGGCAATTTTAGCATCTAATTTTGCTATATGATCATTTTGTTGTTTAATTAAAGCCATATGATCATGAATAGCATCAATGTTAATATCTCTACATCTAGTGCAAATAGTGACATGCTCAATGGTAGATGTAGAGGGTTTGCAAGAATTATGTTCAACAATCTTAGCACGTAAAATGTCATTGTTATCTCTAAGATCGGAAATGGAAGCATTGCAAACATCTAATTCTTTAGCCTTAGCAATTAATTTTTCATTTTCAATCTTAAGGCTAGCAAGAGAATCATCCAATTTTTCAATCCTAGCAAGCAAATTTGCATTTTCATCTCTAAGATTGGAAATTGAATCATCACAAGTATTAGAATCAACCTTAGCAATAAGTTTAGCATTTTCATTTCTAAGGTTGGCAATAGTATCATGGCAAGTGCTTAGCTCACTAGATAATTTTTCACATTTTTCTACTTCTAGAGCATAAGCATTCTTAACCTTAACATGCTTCTTGTTTTCTTTAATTAGGAAGTCCTCTTGAGAGTCCAAGAGATCATCCTTCTCATGAATAGCACTAATTAATTCATTTAGTTTTTCCTTTTGTTGCATGTTTAGGTTGGCAAAAAGGGTGCGTAAGTTATCCTCCTCATCACTACAATTATCCTCATCACTAGAGGTTTCATATTTAGTGGAGGATTTTGATTTTACCTTCTTCCTTTTACCGTCCTTTGCCATGAGGCACTTGTGGCCGACGTTGGGGAAGAGGAGGCCCTTGGTGACGGCGATGTTGGCGGTGTCCTCGTCGGAGGAGTCGCTGGAGCTCTCGTCGGAGTCCCATTCGCGGCACACATGGGCATCGCCGCCTCTCTTCTTGTGATACCTCTTCTTTTCTCTCCTCTTTCCCTTCTTGTCGTCGCCCCTGTCACTGTCACTAGATAGTGGATATTTTGCAATAAAATGATCGGGCTTACCACACTTGTAGCAAACTTTCTTGGAGCGGGGCTTGTAATCCTTCCCCCTCCTTTGCTTGAGGATTTGGTGGAAGCTCTTGATGATGAGCGCCATTTCCTCGTTGTCGAGCTTGGAGGCATCGATGGGTGGTCTACTTGATGTAGATTCCTCTTTCTTCTCCTCCGTCGCCTTGAATGCAACCGGTTGTGCTTCGGGCGTAGAGGGGCCATCTAGCTCGATGATTTTCTTTGAGCCTTTAATCATCAACTCAAAGCTCACAAAATTCCCTATTACTTCATCGGGAGTCATTAGTGTATATCTAGGATTACCCTGAATTAATTGAACTTGAGTAGGGTTAAGGAAAACAAGTGATCTAAGAATAACCTTAACCATTTCATGGTCATCCCATTTTTTGCTCCCGAGGTTGCGCACTTGGTTCACCAAGGTTTTGAGCCGGTTGTACATGTCTTGTGGCTCCTCCCCTTGGTGAAGCCGGAAGCGACCGAGCTCCCCCTCGATCGTCTCCTGCTTGGTGATCTTGGTCACCTCGTCTCCTTCGTGCGCGGTCTTTAGCACGTCCCAAATCTCCTTTGCGCTCTTCAACCCTTGCACTTTATTATACTCCTCTCGACTTAGAGAGGCGAGGAGTATAGTTGTGGCTTGGGAGTTGAAGTGTTGGATTTGTTCGACCTCCTCCGAGTTGTAATCCTTGTCTCCCTTCTTTGGTACCTGCACTCCATACTCAACAATATCCCATATGCTTTTGTGGAGTGAGGTTAGGTGATGCCTCATTTTATCACTCCACATAGAATAATCTTCACCTTCAAACATAGGTGGTTTGCCTAATGGAACGGAGAGTAATGGAGTGTGTCTAGAAATGCGAGGATAGCGAAAGGACATCTTACTATACTTCTTGCGCTCATGGCGCTTTGAAGTGGTGGAGGTCGATTCCGAGCCGGAGGTGGAGGGTGATGAAGAGTCGGTCTCGTAGTAGACCACCTTTCTCATTTTCTTCTTCTTGTCACCCATTCGATGGGACTTGATGGAGGAAGAGGATTCCTCCTTATGCTTGTGGACGGACTCCCTTGAGTGCGTTCTTCCCGAGCTTGCGGACTTGTCGCCGGTCCCGAGATCCCTCTTGGCGGATGCTCCTGACATCACTTCGAGCGGTTAGGCTCTAATGAAGCACCGGGCTCTGATACCAATTGAAAGTCGCCTAGAGAGGGGGTGAATAGGGCGAATCTGAAATTTATAAACTTAAGCACAACTACAAGCCGGGTTAGCGTTAGAAATATAAACGAGTCCGAGAGAGAGGGTGCGAAATAAATCGTGAGCAAATAAAGAGCGAGACACGATGATTTGTTTTACCGAGGTTCGGTTCTTTCAAACCTACTCCCCGTTGAGGTGGTCACAAAGACCGGGTCTCTTTCAACCCTTTCCCTCTCTCAAACGGTCACTTAGACCGAGTGAGCTTCGCTTCTCAATCAAACGGAACACGAAGTTCCCACAAGGACCACCACACAATTGGTGTCTCTTGCCTTGGTTACAATTGAGTTTGATCACAAGAAGAATGAGAAAGAAAAGAAGCAATCCAAGCACAAGAGCTCAAATGAACACAACAAATCTCTCTCTCTAATCACTAAAGCTTTATGTGGAGTTGGGAGAAGATTTGATCTCTTTGGTGTGTCTTGTAATGAATGCTATAGCTCTTGTAAGGTGTAGAAGTGTAGAAACTTGGATGCCATTGAATGTGGGGTGGTTGGGGTATTTATAGCCTCAACCACCAAAAATGGTTGTTGGAAGGCTGCTATCGCATGGCGCACCGGACAGTCCGGTGCGCCAGCCACGTCAGCAGATCGTTGGGGTTCGACCGTTGGAGCTCTGACTTGTGGGGCCTCTGGGCTGTCCGGTGGTGCACCGGACAGGTCCTGTAGACTGTCCGGTGCGCCAACTGCTCGTGCTCTGACTCTGGCGCGCACTGTAGTGCATTGAATGCGGTTGCAGACGACCGTTGCGCGCGAAGTAGCCGTTGCTCCGCTGGCACACTGGACAGTCCAGTGTGACACCGGACACTGTCCGGTTTCACCGGACAGTCCGGTGAATTATAGCGGAGAGCCCTTGGAATTTCCCGAAGGTAGCGAGTTCAGCGTCGAGTGCCCTGGTGCACCGGACACTGTCCGGTGGTGCACCGGACAGTCCGGTGAGCCAGACCAGGGTGCCTTTCGGGATGTCTTTTGCTCTCTTTGTTTGAACCCTTTCTTGGTCTTTTTATTGGCTTATTGTGAACCTTTGGCACCTGTAAAACTTATAGACTAGAGCAAACTAGTTAGTCCAATTATTTGGGTTGGGCAATTCAACCACCAAAATCAATTAGGAAAAATGTGTAAGCCTAATTCCCTTTTAGTTTTCCCGGGCGGTCATCCAATGAACAGGTCCTTACGGAGAGGCACTCGAGAAACCGCTCGAGCCCCCTTGAATACCACAAGTATAACATCATAAGAAAGGAGGGAAACGTCGTATCATTGATAATCCTCATCATGTTCATTGATTAGAGTTGAGAAATAGCATAAAGTTAAACAATAATAATCCAACCTAAATAGGTATACAAGGACATGGATAACAAAAGCTAGTCAATCCTTAGGTATAACTGTGAAATACGGGAGGTGAATTAAAGAATGTATAGGACAGAGATAGGTCAAGGGACACTTTCCTTCACCCAACAGATGCTCAGGATATTCAACTTCGTAGAACTCGTTAAGTTTTGACCTCTTGGTCGCCGGAGCTCAATCCTTGATTCCTCGAAGCTCGGAAAAGGGTCGCAGTCTATTCGCGACGCATAACGAATACAAACAGGAACAAACAAACAAACATATACAAGTATAAGAACATCACACTATACAAAGGAAAACAATATAAGAACGTGCAATACAAAATAAAGCTCGCTTCTATGGTCACGCGAGGAAAGAAACGCGATCGTCGAAGCTACGGTCTAAAAGTTATAACATTTACGCTACGCAAGTAATAGCTAGGACATTTACAAAATATAAATTAACGTCACTGCTTATTTTTGATTAATTTGATATTCTAATAGTTAATAGCTACATAGGTGATTAATTAATACGAATGATCATAAGCGAAAACAATTTAATAACACGCGCGACAACACGCGAAAGACGTGTGACGACACGCGACACTGCGTGGAACTGTGCGCGGACGGCACGAGAAACAACGCGCGATACGCGCGAGCCGACGCGACTACACGTGTGATCAGCACGATGACACGCAAAAGATGTCGTATACGAACAACAACAAACAAACAATTAATTAACAATATTTAGGCTGATATTAATCAGGTTGATTAACATTTATTTATAAAAGCATGAGTTAAAAAACTATAAAACAATTTTAATTAGAAGGTCATTTTAATAAGTATCGAATAGATAGCTGATTAAATAATATAGACTTATGACGTGATGAAATACTATTATTAATATGTTGATGATAATGTTATGAAGTTAAAGTAACGCGAGTGGGGCGACACGGATTTGATAACGTGTGCGACCGCGCGGAACAGCGTAAATGACGAGCGTGGACGACACGTGGATCATCACGTAACCACGTGCAAAACACGTGCGCGACACCAGAGGATCACTAACAAATATCGTGTTTATTATAAACGAGTGATAATTCAGAACCTCCGAGTTGACATTAATCACGCTACGCATACACCCAGAAATTACTTAACCCCGCATATAGGCTTCATCTATTCTACCACCTAGAACACAAACACCTAGCATCCTTGCATTTTACTCTAATTCTTATGTCACACAAATGGAAAGCCACCTAAATTACGCTATGCGTATATCCTAGACAATTTAATTTCTTTTGACACCTTCATTTACCAATCACATGACATACAAGATTAGCACCACAAAGACAAGGAAAAAATAGGGGAAAGATACTTTCCTATTGTCGAGATGGAGCACCACATCGGCAACACAGATCCAGAGGTCACCACATAACATGCCTCCGCGCAACCAAACTAGATTCGAAACCCCAATGTCGACGATGAATCCTGGTGAACTCGATGTCGATGATGCTAGAGTGGCGGAGCTTGTCGTTGGGGCCGGGATTGGCCAACCTACTGAACACCGTGGCACTGAGGTCGAAGTGGTATTTGGATACCGGGTAGTTCATGTCGTGGTGATCACCGTCTCTGTTGTCGTCGGGGCCGGCGTCGTTGGGCTGGCCGTACTAGATGGCTCGGGCCCCATCACCCGGCGACGGCGTCCACGGCGTTGAGCTAGGCCTCTCGACAGTGGCCTCCGGCGATCAGGGCTAGGACGAGCACGAGCGTCACGACGACGGTGGGGGATCCGCACGTGGGGGGCTACCGGGCGCGCAACGTAGTGCAAGTGCCCACGACGGCCATGGCTGAACTCGCCAAGGACGAGGAAGAGGAGAATGGGGCGCAGCAGGGCCGACCACGACCGAGGTTGTGGCTGCTCGGCGAGGGGGCACTGAACCGGAGGGGTGCATGGGCAGGGGCGGCTCGGTTGCGCCCAGGAACCTCCAGGCCGTGCCTCGGGGGGGGGGGGGGGGGGGGCCTCAGCCATGGCTGCAGCACGGCAGCGCACCGCGAGCAGGGCCCAAGGGGCTCCTCGCCGGGGCCATGGCCCGTGCGGGCTGCAGGGGTGAGCTCGGTCGGCCGCGCGCCATGAGCCGCTGGCCGCGCCCAGCAGGGACCACGCCAGGCCGCGCGCCGCGAGCCGCAGACCGCGCATGGGTGCCTGCTATAGGGGCGAGAGCGCCGACGAGGCTGCACGCTGGGGCGTCGGGTCCTCGCGTCGGGGAAGAGACGGTTCGAAGGGGAGAGGGGAGAGGGGAGGGGCGCGCGACGTGCAGCAGGGCGGGTGCGCGCAGGCGGCCGGGCGAGCGCGCACTGGTGGCGGCGGCTGGGCACGCGCTAGGGTTGAGGGAGGAGCAGAGGTAGGCCGCGCGGGGTGGGCCGGCTGGGCCGAGGGGGAAAGGGATCACGGGCTACTTTACTCTTTTCTTTTATTTCGAGAATTGTTTTCCCTTTTCTTTTTTTATTTACTCCATTTGACTCAAAATATGCCACAAATTCAAATTGGCACCCTCAAGCATATGCATCAAACAAAAGTGGAGTTTAGGGTTCAGCATGAAGCAACATTTCATACTCCCTTGGAGTTTAGCCTACTAGATTATAATTACATTTACCAATAAAAATAATCACTCTTCTTCTATAGAAAAGAGAAAGTGGAGATTGGGGAAGATGAGAAGAGAGGTGTAACACCTGAATTTGGTGGATATTAGAAAAGAAATTTTATACCCCCAAATTCAGGGTGTTACATAGGGCTACCATGAGAACAAAATAAATTAAATGTCACATGATATTATAGTCTGATATTTATAAAAGAATTCCATACAAAGTGCAACTTTATTGCTATAATCTCTAGAACAAGATTATTCAAATCAACTGCATTTGTTCGTTGTTTCAAGTTGCCCAGTTGTAATGCCTCTACATACCATAATTGTGGGAAACTGCAATCTTATTACAACCAAATAGTGAATCATACACTTGATAGGATTCAATCATGAAAAGAGAGTTTGGCAACATGTATTAAGGAACCTCGATAAGACTAAACAAACGACCAAATCAACCAAATTCAAACTGAATCTCATGAGAACATTAGAATAGCGCACAATGAACTATACCTATGACATCCTGGCACGAGGAGACACAAATTTGATCGAGAGTTGTACCTACAATGTCCTTGCGTCTGCAATCCTCCTTCGGCCTTAGCATCCGCGCGCTGAGCACCTCGATGACCGTGCCCTCTGTGACATTTACTTAGATATATGGGTGGCTTGAGGGCATGTAGGGCTGGATATCGAGCCAGTTCGGCTCGACTCGTCCGAGTTCGAGCTAGTTCGTTAAGCCAATGAGCTGGCTCGGCTCATTAAGCTAATGAGTCACAGAGTTAGCTCGGCTCGGCTCATTTACGAGCTTGAGCTGGCTCGTTTAGCTCGCGAGCTAGAGCAGAAAAGACAAATGTATATACGAATCAATTTCTAGTTAATTTCAAACTAATTTAACAATAGAAAATAGTAATTATACTCATAGTTTCATAGACCACATCAATGTAACACCAAATTAACACAACTCATCACTCATCAATTCACAATTCACACACATGTTCATCAGTTTAACCCACAGTTATATTCGCATAGACCAATTTAATACATGGGCACAGTTCATCAATCATTAGTTTAACTTATAGGCTATATACACCACACATACATATAACATGTTCATCAATTTTTATGTAAATGATATGGATATAGTTTCGTTTTGCTGAAATATGATAGCTTGTTTAGCTCGCGAAAAAATTCAAACGAGCCGAACTGACCACAAACCGCGAGAGAGCCGACGAGCCATGAGCATTTCGTCTAGCCCTAAGGGCATGTGATGCAGTTGGGATGAGTATGGAGGGGGTTGTTGCGGAGGGCGATTGGCGCGACATCCACCGGTATGGGCGGAAGTTGTTTGGTAGGGGAGAAGACACGCATGGCGTGGACTTTATCCAGGCGGAGATAGCGGAGGGCGGCTGGCATGATGTCTGTGAAAGTTGCTGGCTGGGGCACGGCGTGGAGGGCGAGGGTGAGGGCGCAAGGCGGGTACGGCGTGTGCCTAGCGATGGTGAGGGCGCGAATGGAACGAGAGGCGCCTAGGACGGGATATAGCAGAAATCCCAACGCTGCACGTCGATGTAGGGTCGTGGGGGCATTGTACGCTAGGGGCAGAGGTGGGGGCATGGTTCCACTCGTGGTCTACAATACAGTCTTAATAGGTAGTATAATCTATTTTATATGCAAGGAGGGCAGAGTTTAGAGAAGGCATCACTCTATTCTATCCAGATCTACCCGGTTTACGCACACGCAACACGAGGGTAATTTTTACTCTGTCCTAGCCTGCTGACCTTTTCACCTCTCGCCTTTGTCACGTCATGTAATAATCAGTCTATCAGAAAATCTAACTACTAATCGGAATCTTCTGTCACATTGATCACCTGCTCTTTAGCAAGGAAAGGAACACTTCTTCTTCACCAATCGGTCCAAAGAAGTGGTATTCTTTGTCCATTCCCCTGGTCATGTTATTCCTTTTCTTGTCAATAGAAATGGTGATCTAGCTCCATTGTTGAACGCAAGTTTTTTGTCGGGCAATGATGAGATGGGAAGGTCACATATGGATAACAAGGTTGTAAGCAACGCAGCAGGACAAACAATGGCATGCATGACGTTTGTTTGGTCTGTGACCGACTCTGTGCTACAGTAGTCGATGGCGGAGCTCGTCCTATGCTATGTCTTGCATGCATACATAACAGACCGCGACCACATGCTGCGGCGCAGAGGAACATACATGACCAAGTTCGCGTCGGGGCAGAGAGTCGCCTTATCATCTCGTCACATGCTGGTAAATGGCGCCGAGAACGGGGATACGGTGGAAATCGCGGCGCCAAGCATCGGTGTGGGGCTGTGGGGGCATCACGCGGGAGGAGGTGGGGCATGGTTTCACCTTTGGTCTACACTACCATCTTAATAGAGAGTAAAGATATATCAGCAGTATGTCCTACGTCCGAAAACAGTTCGTACTATGATATTCATATCGTCAGCCAAAATTTCTTAAGTTTAATTAAATTTATAAATATTAACAATATTTAAATTCTTAAATGTGTTTATTATGAAAATAAATCCAAATATTACTAACTATATATTATAAACTAATATTTTTCATTAATATTTAAGTAGTTGACTTTTAAAAGCGAGGATAACAATTATTTTGAGACATGACCAGGTCCTATGCTCTCCCATGCCAGGATGCTATATATGCTCCTAGGCTATCATAAGTCAACTTTTGAGTACCGTAGAGAATATTGATTCTTCACTTGTCAAACTATACGTCATGATGTTTACTTAGAAATTTTGAAGATCGGTGCTAGTACACCTAGGGCCTCCTGCAATTGGAAAGCAAAGGCACGGGGTTCAAGGTAACGAGAAGCCTAGATTGCTAGCTAGTGATCCTCATCTAATAGGGTAGCATGAGAGACGAAGTGCATCTAAATAGTCAAACTTTTAACATGAGAGGGAAGTGATAGAAAACTAAGACCCTTAAGATCCAACTGAGTCCAAAATTTACCAATCTGATGAGCTTCAATGATGTATAAAAACTTGGAACTTGATACGAGAGGATGAGGGGAGAGAATCCGTTTGTTATATGTTCATGTCCCATGTTGATCGCGGTGTTGGCAAACACCATTGCATCCGGCATTAGTATCCTATAGTCTTGCCTCAATCTAAAGTCGTCTTCTATCTGGCCATCACCATCTTGTCCTCCGCAATAGTAAAACAGATAATTTCTGACAGCCAAAGCCGTCGAAAATAAGACCTATACCATTGGAAATAACCTATTTCCGACGGCCTTCGCCTTATTTCCGACGACAGCCGTTTCTCGACCTTAATATCATAAATAGCACTATGTCCGACGGCTGTCGTTGGACATAAATTATATCCGATGGCCGGAAAGGGCCATCGGCATTTGTGACCTTTAATGGCCGTAACGCTCGCTAGTGGACTCCACAAATGTTATGCCCCGACAACCTCCAAGCTCCGATGAGTCAGGCGAGGGTGACCGCTGGCTCCGATGACGGCTAGTGGCGGCGGCAACAGCGTGGGAAATGAAAGGGTGGGCGTGAGTGTGGGAAATGAAACGGCACGGTCGAGCGCTGTCCAGCTTAAAATTACTTATTTCCGACCACTTCGAGACAAGTCGTCAGAAATAGAAATAACCTTATTTCCAACGGCTGACACATAAGCCGACAAAGATAACCTTACGTCCGACGGCTTATCTGACAGCCGTCGGAAATAAGTTATGCATCCGACGGCTGTTGGACGCCATCAGAGATAACCTTACGTCTGACGGCTCTCTGGGCGGCCATCAGATATAATTTGGTCGTCGGATGTTTCTCAGTTTCCTGTAGTGCTCCCTGTCCAAGGTGAGTCACTGGCTCCTCTGAGTCCGATAACAATGGGGTCGTCGGCTCCATGGAGGCCAAGGGTTATTGCGTTTCTAGTCACTAGAGAAGCGCAAATGAGATCGGATCCATTGGAAATGTGGTGGCTCAGGTTTGCAAATGAAGGAAGTTTTGGCTGTCATGCCAGCCCATGTTGTGTATTTATGTGATGCTTCTTATGACCCAGATCACAACCATGAGACAGTTTGCCCCCTCAATTAGGGCACTAGATTATCGTGCCAAGAGGAAAGGATAAGCTCCAACTCGGCTTTCCATTACCAAGTTAAAGAATACCTCTAACAATCTCCCCTTTGTTCTCTACTTCTTCTTTAGCTTTTCTAGGTTCCACCCCTTGACAAGGTCACACATCAAGATCAATGCATTATGGTAATCGATTAAGTGTGTCAGGGGAGAATACTACGAGTATAACACGTCTCGAAATCAACGAGATGAAACGAGTGTTGAAATGATTAAATCCAACTAAACCTTCTAGGACCAACCTCGTCTCATCTGACCACTGAGAGCACCTAGAGGGGGGTGAATAGGTGATCCTGTAAAACTTAAAACTTCACACTACAAACTTGATTAAGAGTTAGAACAATGAAATCAAGTGAGTAGAGAGGAGAGCTCTTGTGAAGGACAATAGAAACAATAAGGACAAGCACAAGAGACACGAGGATTTATCCCGTGGTTCGGCCAAGTACAAAACTTGCCTACTCCACGTTGTGGCGTCCCAACGGATGAGAGTTGCACTCAACTCCTCTCAAGTGATCCAATGATCAACTTGAATACCACGGTGTTCTTCTTTACTTTACTCTTTCCCGTTTGCGAGGAATCTCCACAACCTGGAGTCTCTCGCCCTTACAATAAGAATCACAATGAAGCACTAGAGTAAGGGAGAGAAGCAACACACTCAAATCCACAGCAAATACGCACACACAAGACCAAGACTTGAGCTCAAACAGTATCACAAGGTTCTCACTAGAACGGAGCTCAAATCACTAAGAATGTCGAACAAGCGCGCAAGAATGAAGTGTGAGTGATCACAAATGCTCAAGGAATGCTTGGTGTACTCCTCCATGCGCCTAGGGGTCCCTTTTATAGCCCCAAGGCAGCTAGGAGCCGTTGAGAGCATTTCAAGAAGGCAATTCTTGCCTTCTGTCGCCTGGCGCACCGGACAGTCCGGTGCACCACCGGACACTGTCCGGTGCGGATTTCTTTCCTTCTTTGGCGAAGCCGACCGTTGGAGTTTCAGAGACGTTGGCGCACCAGACACTGTCCGATGCACACCGGACAGTCCGGTGCCCCCTTCTGACTGTTGGCTCTGCCACGTGTCGCGCGCGGATTACGTGGCCGACCGTTGGCCGGGCCGACTGTTGGCTCACCGGGCAGTCCGGTGCACCACCAGACAGTCCGGTGATTTATAGCCGTACACCGTCGTCGAAGTCCCGAGAGCAGCCAGTTGACAGACGCTAGCCTGGCGCACCAGACACTGTCCGGTGCACCACCGGACAGTCCGGTGCACCCAGACCGAGCAGCCTTTTTTACAGCCAACTTCTCCAAACTCTATTCTACTATTTTCAAAATTCTCAAGTGGTAGCTAATCCATTTGTTGCTTTGGCCTTATTTTCTCCCCCTTTGGCATTAAGCACCAAAACGGGATCAATCTTGGCCCTTAAACCCCATTGCCTCACCAAAATCTTCAAATAAGAGTACAAAGGCAATAAGGATATTGAGATGAACTTGGAGTAAGTTACCATCTCATCGGAGTGCAGTGGAAGTCTTGCATGATCCAAGTCCACCTTTTCCCTTTCAATCCACCTTTGAGACTAAATCAAGCAAACTCAAGCACACAGTTAGTCGAAAAGGGTCAAGTTGTAGCACATCTCCCCCTAAATATGTGGATCACTCACACATGGACTTTTGAGGTCCGGGGAGTGTTTGTACAACTTGAGCACCATAAATAAACAACAAAATGCATAAGGAACATGATCAAAGGCATGAACACATGTATGCTATAAATCAATCCAAGTTCCACGAATCTAAGACATTTAGCTCGCTACGCAGCCTGCAAAAGGTCGACTCATCTAAAGGCTTGGTAAAGATACCGGCTAGCTGGTTCTCGGTTGTTGGGGACCTTCGGCTTCCGAAGGTCCTCAAAAACAGGATTTAACAGTATTTCTGGAGTATAATGTGTGAACAGGTATCTTCGGACTCAAGTCGGCATCACAGTAGACCAGAATAATACGAAGGTTGATACAGCGCCGAAGGTGTGAGCAGGAAAGCTTCGGCGCGGCAGCAAAAAGTGAAACCGACTTAAAGATGAAAAGGCTATTTAGACCTCGACAGATTACTATAGAATTATTATCAAGTGTAAAGGGCATGAATGTAATTTTGTATGGGTTGTGTCCCGTGCCTATAAATAGGTGAACAGTACCCCCGTATTGTTCACGCTGACTGGGCATTCGCTTTCTGCGTCACGCTTGTACTATCATCTCCTTCCAGTTAAAGGTACACTTGTAATTCAACGATATTTCTGTCTATGCATGATAATAATACATAATTGTTTATGTTGGCTTTTATATTCTTTATATTTCCTCCTTCGTCGTTGTATGATAAAGTTATGAAGGTACGCCTTTCATAACCTTCGTCCAAGAACCATTATATCCTAAGGGAAATAATGCTTCGAAAGACGAAGGACTTTAACGATTAACATTTTCTATGTTGCCTTGTTCTTAACTCATAGCATTTGAGAACAAGTCCCCAACATTGGCGCCCACCTCCGGTGAACTCACTTCCACTCTTTGAGTTTTCTGAACACCTTCGGCGATCATAAAACCTTCGTTATGGCGCCGAAGAAAGCTTCAGCAACTGGCACTGCAGCTCTTCAACCGCTGGACCACAATCAGGAGATTGTCTCTCTTCGGGAGGCCCGAAGCCAGAAAAGGAAGGCTGTTAGTCCGTCACCACCAGAGGACGAGATAGATCAAGAAATCAGGGACATGGAGATGCTTCATCAACAGGTGCAGAGGAAGAAAGAAAAGATGGCCAGACTAGCTGAACTGCAGAGGCAAATAGACGAAGCCTCTCAAGAAGTTTGTCATCTTGCTCAGGATGAGCAGCACCGAAGGCCTCAGCACCAAGACCTTCATCAGGAGGGTTTTCCCAACGAAGATGACTGGTATGACAATTTCCATCATGGGAATTTTGTTTTTGATGATGCTTCTCCTCTGTCCGCTGAGCTACAGGCTACACCTTGGCCTCCGTCCTACAAGCCGCCTCAGCTTCCCATATTCGATGGTCATTCAGACCCGAAGCAGTTTTTGATGAGCTACGAAGCAACAGTATCTTCGTATGGTGGCAATGCTGCAGTCATGGCCAAATCTTTTGTTATGGCTGTCAGGAGTGTTGCTCAAACCTGGTATTCCTCCCTTCGACCAGGAACGATCACTACATGGCAGAAGCTGAAGGACTTGTTGTTAACTAGCTTCCAAGGGTTTCAGACGAAGCCGGTTACTGCTCAAGCTTTGTTCCAGTGCACCCAGGACCACGAAGAATACCTTCAGGCGTATGTCCGGAGGTTCTTGCGTTTGAGGGCATAGGCACCAACGGTGCCCAATGAAATTGTCATTGAGGCCATGATCAAGGGGCTTCGGCCAGGACCGTCAGCTCAGTACTTCGCTAGGAAGCCTCCTCAAACTTTGGAGAAGCTGCTCCAGAAGATGGACGAGTACATTCGGGCCGACAATGATTTTCGCCAAAGAAGGGAGGAGGCTTTCAGGTTTTCTGAAATGACCAGGGGCTTCGGAGGAAGGTTCTACCCGAGGCACGTGAGATCAATTCATAACTCTACACAAAATGATGACAGAGGAAGCCAACAGCAAAGGCCACAATGTTCCTCACAGGCTTCGGGGCAACAACAAAACTCCTTCCGACCACCAGCTCCAAGAGGCAGAGGCGCCAGGGGCTTCGGAGGAAGATTTGGCGATCAACCAAGAAGAATCTTTTGCTTATTCTGCGGTGAAAACAAAGGCCATACCACCAGGATGTGCCATGTTACTATTCAGAAGCAAAAGGAAATAGCCGAAGCCGCAGCACAACAAGCTCAGCCGAAGCAGGTCATGCATACAGCTTCGTATCATTCGCCCTACATCCCAGAATATGTGGGCAACCACCCTGCAGTTTCTGTTGCTTCGGCAAGTCAACCTCAAGCTTCCTGGCAACAGCCTCCGCCTCCACCACCGTTGCAACAAGGCCAGCAGCCAGAAGGGAGCCAGTATGCTCCACATCAGAGGGACTTCAAAGAGCAGTCCGAAGCTCGTACAGTCAACAGCACTGTACCAGAGTCAAAGCACATCTATTGACAAATATCCTACCTTAATAGTAATCTTTTTCATTCAGTTTTATTTTCTGCAATAAAGGACATTGTTTAGGTTTGATGTAAATAGTTTCGTTGATTCCCACAAGGAAAATATATTTTTCACAGGCTTAAATTGTTGAAGTTTAAAGACTTGTGATAACAAAGAGGACCTTCGAACTATCGAAAATTCTTCGAAGCAACAAAAAGTCGTTCTAAGGAACGCAGAGTAAGTTTGCCGAAGTCACAAAAAAGTCGTTCCAAAGGGAGCGCAGTGTAAGTTTTCTGCTCCAAAGTCGTTCCAAAGGGAATGCAGAGCATACAGCGAAAAGTCAACGCTGATACCGCCTAAGTAAAAGGCGAAGCGCGAAAAGTCAACGCGAATACCGCTAAAAGTAAAAGGCGAAGAAGCTCCTAAGGGAGGCTTACAGCGAAAAATAAACGCTGATTCCGCTGAAGTAAAAGGCGAAGAAGCTCCTAAGGGAGGCTTATAAAAGATTGTGTTTTATTGCAGGAATGCGTATGTATCTTCGGAACAAACATCATCTCACATAACATAACATCATCGCATCATTTCGCATAGCATAAGCATCATACATCATTTTGCATATGGCACAAGAGGTGGACACGTTATCAATCTACAGAAGAACGCTTTGGAAAAAGGGAAAAATCATAATGTCACAAAAAGGTACATCATTGATCTTCGGAAGTGTAGCTTCGGAAAATATCTTCACGAAGCCTGGATATTATTCATCAGAACACTGGATATTGTTGTGACAAAGAAAAATTCTTCTTCACGAAGCATGAAAAGAAGGGAAGGTGTTTTTTCGTCAAAGACTCAAAAGCGGTACGTGTAAAGTTTCATGCATCGTAAAGAATGGAGTAACAAAAATAGGTATATTACATTAGGGTTTACAAAATGTTAGAGTATATTACATTTCAGAAGTTTTTACAAAAATACTTAATCTTCTTTCAAAACGACTTCTGCAGCCTCGTTCAGGAGCCGATTGACGACTTCGTCCATAATATCTTCAGCCATCTTTTTAATTTCGTCGTCTCCTTTCGGCTGAGGGCCCGAAGACGCTTTAGCAGGATCTGAAGTAGGACAGGATACGGCTACATTGCTATTACAAATCGCAAACAAATCTTAAAGCTTAAGATTACAACACGATAAAAACTATTAGTTAATACCTAATTGACCTTCGGGCTCTGCGCTCTTTTCAGCAGCCTCAGCTACTTCTCTAGCATCATGAATGCCCTTTTCACTTCTTTGAATAATTTCTCCTGCCATTTCTCGGCCACCATTATCCCAGATGTCGGTGAAAAATTTTCCACCGACCATGCTAGCTTCGACCGAAGGATCTCTTGCATCTTCAAAAGACAAAGCAGCTTCGGATTGTGCTAAAATTTTTATATGTTCACAACCCTTTTTCTCTAAAATGGTGGCAATCCCTCTGGCGCCCGAGAAAGCACATATATCTCCACGGCTATTTAAAATTTCTTCGAAGGCTTCAGCTTCATGGTCGATCCATTCGATGGGACCTTCGGGATTGCCTCTCGTAAAGTTTTCCTCGCTTGAGAATGCGCCGACTCTGGTGAAGCTAGCCTTTAACTTCTTAACACACTCTATAGATTTGATATAGCATCTCTTCTTGGACGATCGAAGCTCTTCAACAGTTCCTTCTAAGTGATCTGCCCATTGGTCGCTGAGTTCTCGCTTTGTTTCTTCAAGTATGCGTTCTTCCTTGGCTCTGGCCAGTTGTTTCCGAAGATCTTCAATTTCGCGCTTCTGGGCTTCAGCTTGATCTTTAAAAGCAGCTTCGTCTTCCTTTATTTTATTTATCAATGAGTGTAATATTTTATCTTTTTCAAGACCTTCGTTCCTCAGTTCAATAACTTCGGAACGAAGGTTGCTCAGGGCTATAGAACACCCTTCGTCTTCAGCATCTTTCTGTGCTCTGAGGGCATTGCTAAGTATCAGGCCCTGCAAAGAGAAATATGTGTGCGTCAATAGGTTTAAACAAACGAAAAATTTTGGACTCAACAAAAAATACAAGGATCTCATTTGTCGCACCTTTAAGCTATTGTAAGCCAGGCTGTCGGCCAGATCGTTCTTCGACAGCACCGAGAGCCCGTCTTCTAAAGTTGGGAATCCGAAGCTCTTGCTCATCTCCCGACAGACAGAAATCTCCTTGCTGTCAGGGAGACAATACAAAAAGTCTTCTTCTCCACTGCCATTGAATATTAACGCCCCCTTTGGATACTTCAGTTTTTGGGCGTAGCGCTAGGCCTCTTGCTCTTCTTTTTCTGATAGTTTTTTCCCCGAAGCATGACGAACAATATAATCACGAATTTTGGGGGATGCTTCGGGGGCAATGACACCGATTTCTTCAACAAAAGTTGG
This sequence comes from Zea mays, assembly GCF_902167145.1. Lineage (NCBI taxonomy): Eukaryota > Viridiplantae > Streptophyta > Magnoliopsida > Poales > Poaceae > Zea > Zea mays. Next base: position 130,318,577 of record NC_050100.1, on the reverse strand, counting down.
CTTTGTTATTTTTTCTGCCTTACTTTCCAAGGATTTTATCTTTGCGGGCTCTGAGGACCCAGCTTCGGCTTCAGTTTCTTGCTCTGGAGCTTTAGTATCAGAAATTTCAGTTGTTGTTTCAGGAATGACAGCAGCCTTCTTCGGAGGTGTGCTTGAAGATTTGATCGTTTCCAGTACATCTAGCACATTAGCCATTCTCTTTCTTTTCGGAGTCACTACTGGCACTTTTTGATTTTTTACTGTCTCAATATTTGCTGCAGGGCTCAAAACTTCTGATGTTTTCGATCCCTCAGTTGCTTCTTTTACCTCTTCCATTTTTTCTGTGGACGGCGCTTCGGCCTTCTCTTTCGTTTCTGATAACAAAATCTTTGATTGTTCCAATTCTATCTTTGTTGGCACTACGGCCGTTTCTGCGACTTCTGGCAGCAAGGTTGGCTCGGTTGGTTTTTCAGCTTCGGTGGCCGAAGAAGTTTCTCCGGTAAACTCAGGCACCGAAGCTGGTTCAATATAGCGCGGCCGATGTGTGAGGACCTTTATCTTCTTTCTTTTCGGTTCTGGCTCGCTAGGAGCAGTTGCAGCTTCTTCTTTTGCAGAGGTTGTGTTTTTTCTCTTCTGCCTTCGAATGGGATAGCAATAGTCAGGGTAGACAAAAACGATTGCATCAAATACCCGATTCAGCCTCTTCTTTTTTCGGCCTCCGAAGGCTGCTGACATTGCAGTGTCTTCGGCCTTCGAATAAGCCCCAAGTAGTTCATCACTTAAATTTTCAATGCTTTTTAACCAGTCATCATCTGGCTCAACGAATTTATCTCCAAATTTAAAAGTGTACTTCAACCTGATAAGTCCACCTTCGTCGGCCTCTTTTATGGTTTCTTGCGGCATCTCCCATTTCTCCGCGAGCGGCCATACCCTGAAGGCAATATGCTCTTGTACTAAGTCTCTCGTTCCAATAAAAGAACAGATAACGCCGAAGGCCCTCTGGCATTCTTCGGCCGCTTCATTCATTTCAACCTTCGGCCTCCGAAGGCCGAAGCTTTGCCAAATAGGGCGCATAATTATACCTTTAATATCTTCTCGTACTGTCAGATCATTCTTCACATAAAACCATTCTGTCATCCAGTCGCCGGGCCATCTCTTCCGAAAGGTTGGCACGGGGCAGCTTGACCCGGACCGAGAAACGAAACTGTAGCAGCCAAAATTATTGTGATACTGTTCCTTACCCCAAGGTTTTGTCTCGTATGATAGTTCGTGTATATTGCAGAAGCTTTTTGCATCAGGCTTCAGACCTTAGCTTCTCACGGCCCACACGAAGATATTCAGCCTTATAATTGCCTCGGGGGTAAGTTGATGGAGATAGATTTCGAATATTTTCAGCACCTCTACAACGAAGCTGCTCAAGGGAAATCGCAGTCCAGCTTTCAAAAAGCTTCGGTACACTACGACTTCATTCTCTTCAGGATGTGGGCAAGTTTTTTCCCCTTCGTCCGCCCTCACAATGGACATATCCCGGAAATACCTTCCTCTCATATTGACAAGATGATTCTCTTTGATAGTTGATTTACCATAAACTGAATGGCTTGGTTGCCAGGGACGATCTTCGGAGTCTTCACCACCACTGTCCACATCATAACTGTCACTGTCACCAGTATCCTCAGACAAACCTTCCAGAATCTCCTTGGTGATTTTTTCTGTATTGGTCTTTGACATCGCTATAAGAAACCCCAAATTTTTCTCTTCGTCGAGGCTCAGCTTCGTCTCAGCAGCAGTCTTCTTACCTTCGGACATCTTCAAAGATACTAAAAAACTATTTCCAAAGCTGAAGCTTCAAAACTAAAAGCTTAGCAAATCGTAGTGTGCAAGAGCTAAAAATTGAGTGAGCAGGAGCAGTTGGCCAGAGAGCGTGTCAAATGAGTTTGCGGTATGACCGTATTTATACGCCAAGAGCGTTGAAAATTGAAAGACCCCGCTTGTCAGTGAATGTTGCTATTCTAGCAAAGGGAAGGTGTTTTTTCGGACCTTCGGCGAAAAGCATTCGTCCATGTCGCAATCTAAATTTATTATTAATATTGCGAGGGGCTACTGTTGGGGACCTTCGGCTTCCGAAGGTCCTCAAAAACAGGATTTAACAGTATTTCTGGAGTATAATGTGTGAACAGGTATCTTCGGACTCAAGTCGGCATCACAGTAGACCAGAATAATACGAAGGTTGATACAGCACCGAAGGTGTGAGCAGGAAAGCTTCGGCGCGGCAGCAAAAAGTGAAACCGACTTAAAGATGAAAAGGCTATTTAGACCTCGACAGATTACTATAGAATTATTATCAAGTGTAAAGGGCATGAATGTAATTTTGTATGGGTTGTGTCCCGTGCCTATAAATAGGTGAACAGTACCCCCGTACTGTTCACGCTGACTGGGCATTCGCTTTCTGCGTCACGCTTGTACTATCATCTCCTTCCAGTTAAAGGTACACTTGTAATTCAACGATATTTCTGTCTATGCATGATAATAATACATAATTGTTTATGTTGGCTTTTATATTCTTTATATTTCCTCCTTCGTCGTTGTATGATAAAGTTATGAAGGTACGCCTTTCATAACCTTCGTCCAAGAACCATTATATCCTAAGGGAAATAATGCTTCGAAAGACGAAGGACTTTAACGATTAACATTTTCTATGTTGCCTTGTTCTTAACTCATAGCATTTGAGAACAAGTCCCCAACATCGGTGCTAACATAAAACATTTCGATATCCCCCTTTTGCTGGTGGTCTCTCAAAAAGTGATGCCGGATGTCAATGTGCTTTGTGCGGCTGTGTTCAACAGGATTATCCGCCATGCGGATAGCACTCTCATTATCACATAGGAGTGGCACTTTGCTCAGATTGTAGCCAAAGTCCCGGAGGGTTTGCCTCATCCAAAGTAGTTGCGCACAACACTGTCCTGCGACAACATACTCGGCCTCAGCGGTGGATAGGGCAACGAAAGTTTGTTTCTTAGAACTCCACGACACCAGGGACCTTCCTAAAAATTGGCACGTCCCCGATGTACTCTTCCTATCGACCTTACATCCAGCATAGTCGGAGTCTGAATATCCAATTAAGTCAAAGGTAGACCCCTTTGGATACCATATCCCGAAGCAAGGCGTAGCGACTAAATATCTAAGAATCCGCTTCACGGCCACTAAGTGACACTCCCTTGGATCGGATTGAAATCTAGCACACATGCATACGCTAAGCATAATATTCGGTCTACTAGCACATAAATAAAGTAAGGACCCTATCATACACTGGTATGCCTTTTGATCAACGGACTTACCTCCTTTGTTGAGGTCGGTGTGTCCGTCGGTTCCCATTGGAGTCTTTGCGGGCTTGGCATCCTTCATCCCAAACCGCTTGATCAAGTCTTGCGTGTACTTCGTTTGGGAGATGAAGGTCCCATCCTTGAGTTGCTTCACTTGGAACCCAAGGAAATAGCTTAACTCGCCCATCATCGACATCTCAAACTTTTGAGTCATCACCCTGCTGAACTCTTCACAAGACTTTTGGTTAGTAGAACCAAATATTATGTCATCGACATAAATTTGGCACACAAATAAATCACCATCACAAGTCTTAGTGAATAAAGTCGGATCGGCTTTCCCCACATTGAAAGCATTAGCAATTAAAAAGTCTCTAAGGCATTCATACCATGCTCTTGGGGCTTGCTTAAGTCCATAGAGCGCCTTAGAGAGCTTACATACGTGGTCGGGGTACCTGTCGGGGACCATAATTAGGGGTACCCTCAAGGCTCCTAATTCTCAGCTGGTAACCCCCATCAGCATAAAGCTGCAAAGGCCTGATGGGTGCGATTAAGTCAGGGATCAGTCCATTCGAGGGACTTGATCACGCCTCGCCCGAGCCTAGCCTCGGACAAGGGCAGCCGACCCCGAAGGATCTCCGCCTCGCCCGAGGCCCCTCTCCAGCGGCGAACATATTTCCGGCTCGCCTGAGGCCCTGTCTTCGCCAAGAAGCAACCCTGACCAAATCGCCGCACCGACCGACCAAATCGCAGGAGCATTTAATGCAAAGGTGGCCTGACACCTTTATCCTGACGCGCGCCCTTCAGCCGACAGAGCCGAAGTGACCGCTGTCACTTCGCCGCCGCACTGGCCGGCCTGACAAAAAGACAGTGCCGTCTGCGCCGCTCCAACTGCGGTGCCACTTGACAGAGTGAGGCTGATAGGCAGTCAGGCCCGGCCGCAGGCACCATAGGAAGCTCCGCTCCGCCCGACCCAGGGCTCGGACTAGGGCTAAGCCCCGAAAGACGGCGAACTCCGCTCCGCCCGACCCAAGGCTCAGACTCGGGCTAAGCCCCGGAAGACGGCGAACTCCGCTCCGCCCGACCCAGGGCTCGGACTCAGGCTAAGCTCCGGAAGACGGCGAACTCCGCTCCACCCGACCCAGGGCTCGGAATCGGGCTAAGCCCCGGAAGACGGCGAACTCCGCTCCGCCCGACCCAGGGCTCGGACTCGGGCTAAGCCCCGGAAGACGGCGAACTCCGCTCCGCCCGACCCAAGGCTCGGACTCGGGCTAAGTCCCAGAAGACGGCGAACTCCGCTTCACCCGACCCAGGGCTCGGACTTGGGCTCAGCCCCAGAAGACGACGAACTCCGCGTCGCCCGACCCACGGGGCTCGGACTCCGCCCTGGCCTCAGCTGTCGGTCTCCGCCTCGCCCGACCCAGGGGCTCGGACTCGACCTCGGCCACGGAAGACAGACTCGACCTCGGCTTCGAAGGAGCTTACACATCACCCAACCTAGGGCGCAGACCAGCCACGTCAACAGGAGGCGCCATCATCACCCTACCCCGAGCTGACTCGGGCCACGGGAACAAGACCGGCGTCCCATCGGGCTCGCTCCGCCAGATAGGCAATTATGGCGCCCCGCATACTCTGTGACGACGGCGGCTCTCAGCCCCCTTACGGAAGCAAGAGGACGTCAGCAAGGACTCAACAGCTCCGACAGCTGTCCCTCCGCCAGGCTCCGGCACTCCTCCGACGGCCACGACATCACACCAGCTGGGTGCCAAAATCTCTCCGGCTGCCACAACGGCATGTACTTAGGGCGCTAGCTCTCCTCCGCTAGACACGTAGCACTCTGCTACACCCCCCATTGTACACCTGGATCCTCTCCTTACGCCTATAAAAGGAAGGACTAGGGCCCTCTTAGAGAAGGTTGGCCGCGCGGGGACGAGGACGAGACAGGCGCTCGCTTGAAGCCGCTCGCTCCCTCTCCCGCGTGGACGCTTGTAACCCCCTATTGCAAGCGCACCCGACCTGGGCGCGGGACGAACACGAAGGCCGCGGGATTTCCACCTCTCTCACGCCTGTCTCCGGCCACCTCACTTCCCCCCTTCGCGCTCGGCCTCGCGTCGACCCATCTGGGCTGGGGCACGCGGCGACATTCACTCGTCGTCTTAGGGACCCCCCCCCGGTCTCGAAACACCGATAGTACCGTTCATCCTCGAAGCCAGGGGGTTGCTCAACGTACAACTCCTCCTTGATTGGCCCGTTGAGGAAAGCGCTCTTCACATCCATTTGGAACAACCTGAAAGAATGGTGAGTAGCATAGGCTAACAATATGCGAATTGACTCTAACCTAGCCACAGGAGCAAAAGTCTCCTCAAAGTCCAAACCTGTGACTTGGGCATAACCTTTTGCCACAAGTCGTGCCTTGTTCCTTGTCACCACCCCGTGCTCGTCTTGTTTGTTGCGGAACACCCACTTGGTTCCCACAACATTTTGCTTGGGATGAGGCACCAGTGTCCATACTTCATTTCTCTTGAAGTTGTTGAGCTCTTCCTGCATGGCCAACACCCAGTCCGGATCTTGCAAGGCTTCTTCTACCCTGAAAGGCTCAATAGAAGAGACAAAGGAGTAATGGCGTAATGCTCACAAAAATTAACTAATCTAGAACGAGTAGTTACTCCCTTGCTTATGTCACCCAAAATTTGGTCGACGGGATGATCCCTTTGAATCGTCGCTCGAACTTGGGTTGGAGGTGCCGGTTGCGCTTCTTCCTCTATCACATGAACATCTTGTGCTCCCCCTTGATCACACACCTCTTCTTGATGAACCTGTTCATCGTCTTGAGTTGGGGGATGCACCATTGTTGAGGAAGAAGGTTGATCTTGCTCCTTTTGTTCCTGTGGTCGCACATCTCCAATCGCCATGGTGCGTATTGCGGCCGTTGGAACGTCTTCTTCATCTACATCATCAAGATCAACAACTTGCTCTCTTGGAGAGCCATTAGTCTCATCAAATACAACGTCGCTAGAGACTTCAACCAAACCTGATGATTTGTTGAAGACTCTATACGCCTTTGTATTTGAGTCATAACCTAACAAAAACCCTTCTACCGCTTTAGGAGCAAATTTGGAATTCCTACCCTTCTTCACTAGAATATAGCATTTACTCCCAAAAACTCGGAAATACGAAACATTGGGTTTGTTACCGGTTAGTAGCTCGTATGACGTCTTCTTGAGGAGGCGATGAAGGTAGACCCGGTTGATGGTGTGGCAAGCCGTGTTCACGGCTTCCGACCAAAACCGCTCGGGGGTCTTGAACTCTCCAAGCATCGTCCTTGCCATGTCTATAAGCGTCCCGTTCTTCCTCTCTACCACACCATTTTGTTGTGGTGTGTAGGGAGCGGAGAACTCGTGCTTGATTCCTTCCTCCTCAAGGTACTCCTCCACTTGAAGGTTCTTGAACTTGGACCCGTTGTCGCTCCTTATCTTCTTCACCTTGAGCTCAAACTCATTTTGAGCTCTCCTTAGGAAGCGCTTGAGGGTCCCTTGGGTTTCAGATTTATCCTGCAAAAAGAATACCCAAGTGAAGCGGGAAAAATCATCAACTATAACAAGACCATACTTACTTCCTCCTATGCTTAGATAGGCGACGGGTCCGAAAAGGTCCATATGAAGTAACTCCAGGGGTCTTGATGTTGTCATCACATTTTTGGCGTGATGAGAGCTTCCCACTTGTTTACCTGCTTGACAAGCTGCACAAGGTCTATCTTTTTCGAAAGTTACATTAGTTAGACCTATCACGTGTTCTCCCTTTAGAAGCTTGTGAAGGTTCTTGATCCCCACATGTGCTAAACGGCGATGCCACAGCTAGCCCATGCTAGTCTTAGCAATTAAGCATGCATCTAGACCGGCCTCCTCTTTTGCAAAATCAACTAAATAAAGTTTGCCGTCTAGTACACCCTTAAAAGCTAATGAACCATCACTTCTTCTAAAGACAGACACATCTACATTTGTGAATAAACAGTTATATCCCATATTACAAAGTTGACTCACAGACAACAAGTTATATCCAAGCGACTCAACCAAGAACACATTAGAAATAGAGTGCTCGGATGAAATAGCAATTTTTCCTAACCCTTTCACCTTGCCTTGGTTCCCATCACCGAATATGATTGAATCTTGGGGATCCTTATTCTTGACGTAGGAAGAGAACATCCTCTTTTCCCCCGTCATGTGGTTTGTGCATCCGCTGTCGATAATCCAGCTTGAGCCCCCGGATGCATAAACCTGCAAGGCAAATTTAGGCTTGGGTCTTAGGTACCCAACTCATGTTGGGTCCTACAAGTTTAGTTACAATAGTCTTAGGGACCCAAATGCAAGTCTTGTCTCCCTTACATTTGGCCCCTAATTTCCTAGCAATTACCTTCTTATCCTTTCTACAAATAGCAAAGGAAGCATTGCAAGCATAATAAATTGTAGAAGGTTCATTCATTACTTTCCTAGGAACATGAACAATATTTCTTCTAGGCATATGATGAACAACATTTTTCCTAGCCAAATTTCTATCATGCATAATAGAAGAACTAGAAGCAATCATGGCATGAGAATCATAACTTCTATAAACATTCCTAGAATGTCTCCTATCATGATACATGAAAGCATGGTTCTTTTGAGCACTACTAGCCATAGGGGCCTTCCCTTTCTCCTTGGCGGAGATGGAAGCCTTATGGCTTGTTAAGTTCTTGACTTCCCTCTTGAAGCCAAGACCATCTTTAATTGAGGGGTGTCTACCAATCGTGTAGGCATCCCTTGCAGATTTTAGTTTGTCAAATTCACTCTTGCTAGTCTTAAGTTGGGCATTAAGACTAGCCACTTCATCATTCAATTTAGAAATTGAAACTAGGTGTTCACTACAAGCATCAACATTAAAGTCTTTACACCTATTGCAAACTACAACATGTTCTACATAAGATGTTGATTTATTAGCTATTTCTAACTTAGCATTCAAATCATCATTTATGCTCTTTAAGCTAGAAATAGAGTCATGGCATGTAGACAATTCACAAGAAAATATTTCATTTCTTTTAATTTCTACAGCAAGGGATTTTTGTGCCTCTACAAACTTATCATGTTCTTCATACAAGAGATCCTCTTGCTTTTCTAATAACCTATTCTTATCATTCAAGGCATCAATTAATTCATTAATTTTATCAACCTTAGTTCTATCTAGGCCCTTGAATAAACATGAGTAGTCTATTTCATCATCGCTAGATTCTTCATCACTTGAGGAAGCGTAAGTACTAGTATTACGAGTGCTTACCTTCTTTTCCCTTGCCATGAGGCAGGTGTGATGCTCGTTGGGGAAGAGGGCCGACTTGTTGAAGGCGGTGGCGGCGAGTCCTTCGTTGTCGGAGTCGGACGACGAACAATCCGAGTCCCACTCCTTTCCAAGGTGTGCCTCGCCCTTAGCTTTCTTGTAAGCCTTCTTCTTTTCCCTCTTGTTCCCTTGTTCCTGGTCACTATCATTATCGGGACAATTAGCGATAAAATGACCAATCTTACCACATTTGAAGCATGAGTGCTTCGCCTTTGTCTTGGTCTTGTTGGGATGCTCCTTGCGACCCCTTAGCGCCGTCTTGAAGCGCTTGATGATGAGGGCCATTTCTTCATCATTAAGTCCAGCCGCCTCAACTTGTGCCACCTTGCTAGGTAGCGCCTCCTTGCTCCTCGTTGCTTTGAGAGCAATGGTTTGAGGCTCGTGAATTGGACCGTTCAACGCATCGTCAACGTATCTTGCCTCCTTGATCATCATCCGCCCGCTTACAAACTTTCCAAGTATCTCTTCGGGCGTCATCTTGGTGTACCTAGGATTCTCCCGAATATTGTTCACAAGATGTGGATCAAGGACAGTAAAAGACCTTAGCATTAGGCGAACGACGTCGTGGTCCGTCCATCGCGTGCTTCCATAGCTCCTTATTTTGTTGACGAGGGTCTTGAGCCGGTTGTACGTCTGGGTTGGCTCCTCGCCCCTGATCATTGCGAATCTCCCAAGTTCGCCCTCCACCAACTCCATCTTGGTGAGCATGGTGACGTAGTTCCCCTCATGTGAGATTTTGAGGGTGTCCCAAATCTGCTTGGCATTATCCAAGCCGCTCACTTTATGGTATTCATCCCTGCACAATGAAGCTAGAAGAACAGTAGTAGCTTGTGCATTTTTGTGAATTTGCTCATTAATGAACATGGGACTATCCGTACTATCAAAGTGCATTCCATTTTCTACTATCTCCCATATATTTGGATGGAGAGAGAACAAGTGGCTACGCATTTTTGACTCCAAAATCCGTAGTCCTCTCCATCAAAGTGGGGAGGTTTACCGAGGGGAATGGAAAGCAAGTGAGCATTGGAACTTTGCGGAATACGAGAATAATCAAAGGAAAAGTTTGAATTAATCGTCTTCTTTTTCTCGTAGTCGTTGTCGTCGTCCTTTTGGGAAGAGGAAGATTCGTCGCTGTCATAGTAGACTATCTCCTTGATGCGCCTTGTCTTCTTCTTCCTCCCGTCTTTTCTTTTGTGGCCTGAGCCTGAGTCAGTAGGCTTGTCATCCTTTGGATCATTGACGAAGGACTCCTTCTCCTTATCATTGACCACCATCCCCTTGCCCTTAGGATCCATCTCTTCGGGCGATTAGTCCCTTTCTTGAAGAGAACGGCTCTGATAGCAATTGAGAGCACCTAGAGGGGGGGGTGAATAGGTGATCCTGTAAAACTTAAAACTTCACACCACAAACTTGATTAAGAGTTAGAACAATGAAATCAAGTGAGTAGAGAGGAGAGCTCTTGTGAAGCACAATAGAAACAATAAGGACAAGCACAAGAGACACGAGGATTTATCCCGTGGTTCGGCCAAGTACAAAACTTGCCTACTCCACGTTGTGGCGTCCCAACGGACGAGAGTTGCACTCAACTCCTCTCAACTGATCCAATGATCAACTTGAATACCACGATGTTCTTCTTTACTTTACTCTTTCCCGTTTGCGAGGAATCTCCACAACTTGGAGTCTCTCGCCCTTACAATAAGAATCACAATGAAGCACTAGAGTAAGGGAGAGAAGCAACACACTCAAATCCACAGCAAATACGCACACACAAGACCAAGACTTGAGCTCAAAGAGTATCACAAGGTTCTCACTAGAACGGAGCTCAAATCATTAAGAATGTCGAACAAGTGCGCAAGAATGAAGTGTGAGTGATCACAAATGCTCAAGGAATGCTTGGTGTACTCCTCCATGCGCCTAGGGGTCCCTTTTATAGCCCCAAGGCAGCTAGGAGCCGTTGAGAGCATTTCAAGAAGGCAATTCTTGCCTTCTGTCGCCTGGCGCACCGGACAGTCCGGTGCGGATTTCTTTCCTTCTTTGGCGAAGCCGACCGTTGGAGTTTCAGAGCCGTTGGCGCACCGGACACTGTCCGGTGCACATCGGACAGTCTGGTGCCCCCTTCTGACCGTTGGCTCTGCCACGTGTCCCGCGCGGATTACGCGGCCGACCGTTGGCTCACCGGACAGTCCGGTGCACCACCGGACAGTCCGGTGATTTATAGCCGTACACCGCCGTCGAAGTCCCGAGAGCAGCTAGTTGACAGACGCCAGCCTAGCGCACCGGACACTGTCCGGTGCACCACCGGACAGTCCGGTGCACCCAGACCGAGCAGCCTTTTTTACAGCCAACTTCTCCAAAGTTGTTTCTCCTGTTTCTAGCACTTAGACACAATACATTAGTCTTCAAAATAATGTACTAAGTCTAGAAACATACCTTTAATCTTGATTTGCACTTCTTGAGTCCTTGGCACAATTTAACACTTAAGCACTTGAGTTGGACACTTAATCACCAAAATACTTAGAAATGGCCTAAGTGCACATTTCCCTTTCAACCACCACACAACATGATAGACGTTTTTCGTTCTGCCCGACCCCTGACCGTAAAGGTCTAGGGAGAAAATGATCTCGTCTAATGGTTCAATCTCGCCCAACCCCCGATTCCCAACCAAGAAACTCGAGAGCACACAGTTCGTGAAGTTGATTTTTAGCCCGTCACCGGTCTATCCGGTGCGACATCAGAGCAACGGCTAGTTGTCAAAACTAGCTGTTAAAAGTGCACCGGACAGTCCGGTGCGCCCATGTGTAGCAGCCTACAGTAACAGCTACTTTTGGTTAGTGGATGTATTTATACCCCCTCCACCAGCCATTACGAGTGTCTTGTAGCCCCAACACACTTGTATTCATTGCTAGAGCATTGCAAGTCCACAAAGCATAGTGAGGTGATTAGCAAAATCATAATCCCGTGTTAGGACCTCATTAGTGCGCATGAGAACCACCTAGAGCACACACCACATGCATTAGGCCTCTCTTGGTCAAGTGAAGGTCTATGGCTTATTACTCTTGGTGATCGGCATCACCTAGATAGCTCAGTGGCGATTGGAGTTCGGTGATCACCCTAGAGGAATTGTTGGTGACTCGACTCGACGATTGTATGCGATCATGAGGAATCCACCGCGCCGGAGAAGCAAAGGAATATCTCATAGTAATCATTTGGTTCTTGCGAGGACCAAGGGGAGCGATACCCTTGCGCGAATGCTCCAACGAGGACTAGTGGAGAGTGCCGACTCTTCGATACCTCGGGAAAAATTGGAGGAGTCTTCTTGTCCCTACTTTACTTTCCTCGTTTACTTTGAGCATTTTACTTTGTGTATTTGCTTAGTTAGTATTTGCAATAATGACTTAGAGTTGTTCTCTATTTCGTACCTTTTACTTGTTTGCTAGTAGTTTGGGTGAAGTTGGGCTCATGCTTAGGGTTTAACCTTTTGTTAGAATTTTAGAAAAGTCCGATTCACCCCCTCTTGGTGTTAGTGTTTGGAGCCCGGCCGCACACCCGGGGTTACCCCTCGCGGTGCTTTTGGGTAGGACGGTGCTGTTGACTGTAACTCAATGGTTCGTGCGAGATGCACGAGAGACGACAGGTGATTTTCTACAGGTTCGGGACGCTTGGAGAGGCGTAATACCCTACTTCTTGGTGAGGATCTTTATGTGGTGGGTTACAAGAGGAATCTCCAGAATGGAGAGAAACTAGTGAGATGGGCTGGTGATTGACTTGGAAATGATGGGGTACCCCCTAGACCTTATATATTCGACCGTGGGGCACTACATACGTATGTGATGATGATATGCTCCTAAACAATAGTGAACCGACTGAACTGTCTTCCTATAATCTTGTCGACTTATCCCTAATTCGCTCTGATATTTAAGGTCGTCGCACGCGGGAAAGTCGGGTGGGCGCTGTGGATAGCGCTTAAGTCCCACAAGTCGCTTGGGCCTGAGTCTGCTTCTTTCTCGTGCTGGCCCATTCCGCCAGCAGTTTTCTCCTGGCTCACGAAGGGATGGTCTAGCGAGATAACAGGCCTAAAGCCTCTCACGAGGCCTTCTTACCTTCTAGTGGACCCGGGGATATCTGTCCCCCACACTTGGACATCGTGATCCTTTCACAAGTTTATTTCTCTCATCTATCACTTTTAATGCATAATTACTTTTACTAAATTTGATTATTACTAACCTAGAAAGATGTCGAACAGCTCAAGTGAGCCGATCAGTGCAAACAACACATGGTTATCCACATGATCTGGTCAAAATTTAACGTTTAATTTATTTTTGTGTATTTGTAGAGAGATATATTGACATCAGCACACCCTCCATGGGTGCAGGTCAAGCCAGGTGGCACCCCTAGGATCCCCACATCTGGAGTCTCAATGAGGAGGGACAATCCTAGTAGCAGTGCACATGTCGCCTCCTTGCATGTCAGCTGCCGAACAATCCCCAACAAATTTCCCCTGATGACAGAAGGCAAATGGGAATCCCAAAGAAAGGCAATGCACTTCCACTGCTAATTGATATCATATTGCGATTGGTATTAGAATTTGTATAAGTTTTTTTGCTACACTAACATGCCTTCTCCATGTTATATAGACTATAATTAATTATTAGATATTATTTGCCCCCTTATGAATATGCATATGGTTTCCATTCTTATTAGTATTCATAGATTAACTTTTATCATATAAATATGTGTGCGTACATGAGGAGTTTAGTCTATATAATAAAGTAAAAAATCTTTTGTGATCTTCTCATGTTTTAAAATTTATTTTTTCTAAAAAAAGGAAAAAAAATTCTTTCCAAAGGTAGAGAATTGTTTAAAAAGGAGGAGAGTTTTTCGACAGAGAAGTATATCTTTTTTATTAGTGGAGATTACTTCACCAAATGGGAGGACTTTCTCTAAAGGAGAAATTCTTTTGAAGGACCACAAGTTTTTGACCTTTTCTATGTGCTTAAAATCTTTTTTTTTTCTTTTTGTCATTTGATTTCAACGGGGGAGATATTGGAGGACCAAAGTAAGCCCAAAGTTTATCAAATACTAAAGCCACTATTATAATGAAATAAGACATAGTCCATTTTTCATCCATGTGCGTTTGGATGCAAATACTGATCTGTGCTAAAATCTAGAAAGATAAATTTGAATCTAGATCAACTGATGGTATTGTTTTTGGAATTCTTTTCCCTGTACATTCACGTGGCTATCATGTTCTAATTTTGGAGAGTAACAAAATAATCGAAATTTGTGAAGTTACTTCAGATGAGACAGTCTAGGAACTAATTCAAGTGTTGTAGATACAAGTTTAGATGTTGCTAACTGGAAATAGCATTTTTGCTGTTGGTGACGAGGAGCATAGAGATGAGGGGTATTGTTTCCTTCTATTCATCTACTAGAAAAAAATCCAAACGCTTACTACTACCTCACCTACAACTGAGCATCCTGAAAATGAAAGGGAGTATATACAGAAACTGGAAAATTAAAAGAAGGCCGAGCAATAAATGACGTGAAAATCGATCGATCAGCTAGCTACGCCTACGCGGCGGGCGGAATGAAGAGAGAACAAGCAAGAAGGGTTTCCAATAGCAGTGATACCAGCAACAAGACAGCAGCAGACGATTATATATGGTAAATGTGAAACCCAGCAAGCCCTTTTGTGCTGTCTTTTGTTTTGTTTCGTTTCGTTATATTAGTAGGATATGCAGAGAATGCAACGGAGCATCGTCCCCTTGGGGAGATCGGAATCGGAACAACAAGCATTCGGTGGGCGGCGGGGCGCTACGACGACGCTATGTATGTGGCTTTTGCTTGCTGGTCGATCGTCGTCGTCCTTCCTGTTGCATGCGATCAGTAGCCGTTGCCGCCGCCGCCGCCGTTGTTGTTGTTGGGTGGCGGGGGCGGCGTGGCGGAGGCGTCGGTGACCACCTCCATCATGGTTGACTGCTGGTCGGCCTTGCGCCTGCGTGCCTCCATGATCTGCTTGGTGTTCTTGTAGAACATGGCGTACAGGCCCAGCTGACCCAGCGCGAACAGCACGCCCAGCCCGTTGGGGATCTGCATATGCGAGATCATATCGTTGACGATCATTATACGTACGTACGTTTAGAAAGAAAGAAAGAAAGAAAGAAAGAAAGAAAACAGCAGAGCTGAGGCTGTATAGCTAGCTAGGATCCAAGAACCAGCTGTAATTGGCCGCCGAGTACAAGTGTACTGCTGGTAGCTAGCCTGCTGATAGCTGATGACCCAAGGGATATATTTGTACTGGTGTACGTATGCAAATGCATTTGATGAATCCAAGCTGATGGCGCTGCTGCTGCCGGCATTGGGAGTATCGACCACCACACCAGGTAGCTGCGGGCGGACGCCAACGCGACGGCGCCAGAACGGAGCCGGCACCCTGTACGTCCAGACCGGCCGGATAGAGAATGGTGGACGGTGGAGTCGTCATGTCATCAAGTGCATGCATCCAACACGGCTTGTGTCGTAGGTGTAGTTGGACTTGGACTAGAGGTGGCTGCAGGGGCTAGCTCTCGCTAGGGCGAATGGGAATGATTGGCACTGTTCAGTTACGTTGTTCTCCGATGGCGACGTTGCTATCAAGTATCAACCGACGACGACCCCAACGCCCAAGCACACTACATGTATTACTAAAAGACTGGTCTCTCTCGTTTACTACGGTTGCCACCTGCTAACTGAAGCATGCATGCCCTGACTTGTTACTGCCAGATTCCCACTGATGATGTAGTAGTAGCTACAGCGGCTCGGGGTAGTTCGAATGCATACTAGGTGTTTAAACAAAAATGAATGTAAAATTTATCCAACACACACGTTATACTAGTAATAGTCGCTTACGGTGATGTAGAGGTCGAAGCGGATGAGCGCGTAGGCGGTCCAGCAGATGCTGTTGGCGAGGGAGGCCAGGGACAGGAACAGGGGCATGTATTCCACGCTCTTTGTCTGGATCACCAATTTCTGATCAACCATATACAAAAAAAGAGACACACACAGCAGATCAGAGACACCAAGTAAGTAAGTAAGTAAGAAAACAAACAAACATTACCTTCGTGTCATATCATAGAGAGAAAGAATCAACGACATGTATGTGAAAACAACGTACGTACCATGACCGAGAGCGGCGCAGCGTACATGCCGGTGCCGAAGAAGACGGAGACGATGCCGACGAGCATGGACCTGCGCTCGTGCGTGTGCGCCAGGGTGAGCACCAGCGCGGCCAAGGCGACGACGAAGGCGACCTCGGCGGCGAACAGGAGCACGACCCTGCGGCGCACCGCCCCCGCGGAGCAGAGGATGAAGAGCGCCACGTAGGTCAGCTGGATGAGCATGCCGGTGCCGTTGATGGTCACCACCAGCATGCTGTGCGGGTGCACCAGCGGCAGCCCGTACAGCACCCACATCATGCAGTTCAGCAGCGTCGCCACGTACGGGATCGGCGAGTACTGCTCCACCGCACGCTTCTTCCAGATGCCCACGAAGGTGGGCCTGCGGGGCGCATTTGTACGCATATATGAGCTACTAGTATGCATGTATGTATCCATAAGCAGAGCACAGTACGTAGTGTTTGTTTGTTTGTTTGCGCGAAAAGTCAACTGTCAAGTTCGTGACATCAGTTTTTCTTCTTGGTTTGATGCTCTGCTTTTTTTAAATTTATCCATTGATTTCTTTATAAGGAGAAAGCTGGATTGCGTAGTACTAGTTTTTATTATTTTTTTATTATTTTGATTTGTAGATAAAAAATAACAAGCAGAAGCAGAATCGATAAATTCTTACACCGGGGAGAGGAAGAGCACAAGGGCGGTGCCATTGCCTGCAGCAACACCAACGCAATTAAGTTAATGATGTACATATAAGCTAGCTTACTCCATTTTACAAAAAAAAAAATATGACACCGTTGATTTTTTTCGAAACATTGATAACTCGTCTTATTTAAAATATTAATTCAAAAATGTAAAATTTTAAGTTAAGAACAAATTACCTTAAATAATAAAATAAATAAAAAATATGATAACTCATTATTTTTTAAACAAGAGGAATAGTTAAAAAAATTTAAAAAATCAACGGTGATAGTAAAACAGCAAACTGAGGAGGAGAACGTGGAACAAAAAAAAAAGACATGTAAAACAGCAGGCGCCACCGCGCGTGATCGGCCGGAGGATATGCTCGTCATGCATGCGTACGGCGTATGCTGTTCGTCAAAGTTGACAACAATAATGAAATGGACGACCAGGGGACTCACCGATGACGCCGATAGCCGTACGGATGGTATCCGCCGAGACCATGGTCGGGGAGGGCGCGAGCTTCTCTTGGATCCGACGAAGAGTCTGTGCCCGGCGCCTTTGGTCGGTCGTGGACAGCAGGAGAGAGAGCGAGAGCGAGAGCGATGTACGAGAAATGTATCGGGCGGGAGGAAGAAAACAGGGCGCCCAAGGGCCCCCTTAAATAGAGGGAGGACGCAGCACACAAGACCCTTTCTTTCTACAGCGCCGCCTCTCTCTGTCGAGTCGCTGCACACAACACATGACACCACCAGGTCCGTCCGCGTCCACCACAAGTCCACAGCCACAGGCATTTCTTTCTGACTCTGTAGCTGTGGCGTCTCCTCCTCTGTAACTGACCTCTCTATATATCGCTAACGTGCTGGACCCAGCCCAGGGACGAAATGTGGACCGCTCGCTAGCTACCTTTTGATCTCGCTTTTCCTCTTCTCTCGGTTCCCACCCCCCTTTTTTTGTTTATTTATTCCTTCTACTCTATTATATATCTGTTTAATTACTTCTCTGATCATGTTGTCTCGGCGAAGCTTCGCCGCGTATGTGTGTCGTGTAAATCTGGTGGATGATACGGCTACGTATAATCGATCTTTGCTGCACTCGAGTAGGATAGGATGTCGGGCTATCTTCTTCATCAGATCACTCATTTCTATTTTTTATATTTTAAACTCTATCATTACCGAAAACTGTTGTTTTGTCGAGTGTCTGAAGCAATCCGTAAAACCTGAAAAACATTCAACGAAGACTTTGCTAAATATAACACTCGCAAAAAAAATGTTGTACCAGCAACGATTTTTTTACTGAGTACTTTTTATCCATCATACTCGGTAAAAAAAACTAAAAAATAATCAGAAAAGAACCAGATTCGGATAGTGTGTCTACAGCCTGCATTGAGATGGCTAGTCCCACGACGTTGATTGGATGGGGCCAAAAAGGCGAAGGGATTGCTACGTACAGCAGTTACACATCATCATTACTCTCCAACCTCTTAACTCTTAAGCAATAGTATACGTACGTAGTAGCTGCAACGTACCCATGGTTTACGTATGCGTGGACCAGCTTCCATAGTTGACTTTTTGGCCTATCGTTTCTGCTATCTTTTTGTTTCGTTTTCTTTTTTTTTTGGGTCCTTCGGTATATAGCTGTCTGCAGAGACCCAACAGACGCGTCCACGGTTCAAAACTATTTTATTCAGATCATATCTACATTGGATAATAATAATAATAATAAATCTTCGGTCACCACGCCTCTAATTTATTTATAGCATATAATCGGCTATTCCATCTCTCCATCTACAAATAAAAGTCTTACGACAGTCACAGTAACAAAGACAAGGGTAATGTGGTGTCCCATAAAAATGGTAGGCATCAATTAGATGGTGGAGTGGGAAGGGGCGGATTAGGGCAATAATAATTAAGTATATTTTATGGAAAGTTACAGTGCTGGGTGGAGGGAGCATGACTAGTATCACCTTGAACTTGAAGAATATTGAAAATAATAAGGATAATGCTATTTATGTATCAACATATTTCTTCAAAAAAAATTATCAGTTTTTAAATCATCGAATGCAAAAAGTATATATGGGGCCTATAGATCGCTCTCCTCTTATCTTTTTCTTACCCCAAAACTTATATTTATATTAATTATCCATAATCGTAGTCGTAGGCCGTAGCACGTATTGATGGATTTTTTGGAACAAATTTGTTGATAGATAAATAGCACATTCCAAATAACACGTTTCAAATGGTTTTCCCGTCCCACCTCGGTGCCGTGCTCTGTGAGCCCCACACCCAACGCCCACGCCTCTCACCTACTGTCTTGTGGACCCCAGCGCACATGCAGCTAGCTACTGCCCTTGCCTATCACCCGATCCCGCTACCACATCGCGCAAAAAATAGTACAAAGCGAGCACTCCAACCCCATGCCCCCCTACTCCATAAATTTGGGGCTAACCACCAGATGACACTTACCCCAGTGTTTAGAAATAAACAATAATTATAATTGAATTGATATCTCAATACATATTTATATGATATATAACAATCGTAGCAATAAAACACGGGCAATTGGCTAGTGTGTGTATGTATGTATGTACACACACTAGTATATAGCGTCTGTTAATGCTGCGATCCTGTGGAAAGGAGGGGTCGACGATGGAAGCAACACGATGGGAAGGGTTGCTGGTCTGGCGGAAGCGACACGAGCGAGGAGGAGAGGGCGGCGAGGACGCGGGAGACTGGGGAGGGGAGGCTGGGGGTGACACAGCCACGTTTGATGGGGGATGAAGGATAAGTGATAAGGGATGATCCAAATAATATTGTTCATTGGATTTAAGTATGAGGGGGTTATCCAGCGATCTGAACCGTTGGTTTTAATACTATGTTATGTCTTGGTGCAATTTGTTTGGTGGATTTACTGGAGGTTATGGGTGTGGGGTGATTTGGTTTGGCGGGTTTTGCAAAGTTTAAACTGGTGGATTATATAGTGGCATATATGTATGTACATAATTCGATGGATTAGGGCCTATCTCTGATTGTTGCTGTCAGAGATAAGTTATGTCTGACGACCGCTAGGGGACGTTGGCGGCTAAACTATGTGATGGCCGTGATGGCATCCAATGGGTCCTACAGCGTTATGTCCGATGGTCTGCATGCGGGTCGTCGGACATAACCAACTTATATCCACTGCTGCATACAGGCCATCAGACTTAAGTGAATGGTATGTCAGATGGCCAACGGATAGTCGTCGGACCTCATACTCTTATGTCCGATGACCACACAAAGTCGTCAAACATAATGAATTACAGGAAGGTCAAAATTCTCCTTATTTTTTGTGAATTCCTACAACTCACAAAATAACATTTCATACACATAAGATTCATCTAGGTATGATTATATACCCGAAAAGCATAGAAGTTGAGAAGGTAGTTGATAATCACACGCTGAATAGTGGGTCGTTCTAATCATTTTTTCACAATTCCTTCGTTAAAACTTATTTGAGCATATATGTTTTCGATAACGCCTTCAAGGAAGGTCTTTTTTACCTTAGGTATAAGGCCCCGTCATTTCAACTTATTTGTGGTTTGATCCCGTTATAGAAAACAATCTAACCCCCCGAGGGGCTACTTTTGAGGATGTGCCTTTACCGAAGGTCCTCAAATCGTGAATTCTTTTTGTTTCCAAGTTTGATTCGGGGTAATTACATAAGCTTCATCTATGGAATCTTCGTTGCCAGAAAAGGGTAGTAGCAGCTTCGTCGCTAGAGCTTGGGTGAAGGGTTTCAAAAGAACCGAATGTCATTGAAAGGGAAATAGGCCCAAAAATCATTTCCACACTTATTTTGGTAACTGACGACCACTGTAACCAATCAAGCTAACTAGTTTGTTAAGTTATAAATTCAGGTACTCAGAAAATACTTCAAGGAAGATGAACCCTCAAAACAGCATATCACGAATCGTCCAAGGCTCTAGTACGGATCGTCTGGAATAACGTCTGCAACACCTCGATGAACTTTGGACAGGAGCTATGGCAAATGCACATTTCTACTGTGGATTGTCCGAAGGAAAGTCACGTACCGTCCGACACTATACGCGGACCGTCCACCCGTTGAAGATCAATCCAACCGAAGGTGCTGGGTTTTGTAAAATGAATTATAGCGTCCACGTGGACCGTCCGGAAGCACGACCAGATCGTCCACGACATAATTTATCTAACTTCTGACAACACATTTAATGTAATTATGTCGTTGATATAGCCGTTATAACAAACCATTGCAATACAACCAATGATGTGAAGGGCGGACGTCCGGGCCAGGCACGCGGACCGTTTTTGTGTGGCAGTAAGGTGGCAACAGCTAGAAAGTGGTTGGTGGCTATAAATACACCCCAACCACCCTCTTGAATGGCATTCAATCTTTCACAACTCTCATTCATAGAGCAATACTTCACTTCAAGCCACACTTAAAAGCCTTATGTAATCTTTAATGCTTAGTGCCTTGAAGAAAATATAGAGAGTGTGATCTTGTGTGTTCTTATTGCTCTTGTTGCTTGGATTTCTTGATCGTGCTTTCTTCCTCCCTCGTCTAAATCTCATTGACATGTAAAACTAGCAAGAGACACCTAAGTGTGTGGTGATCCTTACTGGGTCTGAGTGACCCTCGTGATTAATAAAAAGCACTCAATTAATCTAAGTGACTATTTGAGAGAAAGGGTTGAATAAACCCGTCCTATGTGGACTCCTCAGCGGAGAGTAGGTTCTTCATAACCAAACCTTGGGAACAAATCTCTCGTGTTCATTGCTTTAAGCTATGCTTTGTGATTTGGTTCTCGTCTCCCCTCTCTCTCTCTTGTTCTATTGCTTGCATTTGATCACATCAATTTGAGTTGCACCCAAGTAATTCCATAATCATTAGTGCAGCTCTTGGCAAGAGAACACATCCCCCGCACTCTGATTGACTTTATACTCGCTCTAGCGCTAACCCGGGATTGAAGTTTGCGTTTAAGTTTATAAATTTTATATTGCACCTATTCACCCCCCTCTAGACAACTTTTAGTCAACTTTGGTGTCACCAGAGCTAAGGGAGGTTGAACAGACTTGCACGACATGTTTTGTAAAGGAAAGTACCCTCATTGGATTCCGTAGTTTGTGTGTATAAAGTTTAGGGGCACAAATATTATTTCAGACAAAGATGTGTGTCACTGTGTCCCTACAAATAGGTGTACAGTGCCCACACAAAGGGACAACCTTTTTGCTGCCCACGTACTCTCTATTGGCTTGGAATGCTCTTTCTTCGAAGCTCATTGAGCATAAATATCTTCGGGCAACATCCACATATCCCGAAGGTAACGATATAACAAATTATAATGGAGAAACAATGATAAAGCTTAATGAATACATCTTAGAACTCACCGCTTTCCTTACATTTTTCTCTTTGCGTTATCCGCGTTTGTTTAGCCTTCTCCCTGTGTTTCTTCGTCTCTTTGTGAGTGGAGATAGAGAGAAGACATAATAAACTTAATTGTGTTATCCTGTTTTGGTTTGACACATGAATCCAACATAGGTGACCAACAATAATATAATTTTCTAGGATAAGTTATGACATTAGTGTCGGTGTTTGGACCCGAGTACCTAACCAACCAGTGAAATAATGTTGTGTGCCCCTAACCCAAATGGTGTTGCAAGTTGACACAAGTCTTTTATCCTGGTTCGGGCAAGAAGAGGCCCTACTTCCAGTAGAGGGGGATGAGAGTTATATTGCTTGCACCTAACTGCTTGTAGTAGGGAATATAAGGTGAGCGGGAGAGGGAAGGATCCTAAGTCCCTGTGGTTGATTAAGGCAAGTGCCAATACCGTGGTGGAGGAGAAAACTATGAAGTGTTCGTCTGTCCTCCTGAAGTCGTAGGCTACCCTATTTATAGCCTCAGGAGCGGCTGCCTAGAGTACTGGAGTTGGCCGCACACTTTGAGGAGGTGTCACCGTGGTCCTGTAGACGGTATAGTCTAAAGTATGGTTTCGTACTTGTTGTTGACTTGTGTTTGCTCGATTTCTGCTGAGAGATGAGGCCAGGGCCGAGGGCTCGGTCACGCATCCGAGCCCCCTGGCGAGGGGGTTGTCCATACCATAGTGGTTGACACAGTACTAATTATAGGAAAAAGCCCCTTAAGTAGTGTGTTAGCTCTGCAGTGTCTGATGACATTAGGCGCCTTCCCGTTGCGGATATCGAAGTCAGAGCCGGGCTTGGGCGAGGCGGAAGTCCGCCCGAGGTCACAACCGAACCCGTTCTGGATTCAAAGACGTGTGCCACAGTTGAAGGAGTGGCCTTCTGTGGGATTTGTAGGGAGTGGGTAGACGAGACCGGGCTCGGGCGAGCCAGAGTTTGTCCCAAGGTCGAGTTTTACTTCAGGCGAGGCGGAGTTTGCGCTCGAGGGCTTGCCTGTGCTCCGGTCGTATTGTACGTCCCATCGAAAGTCGGCAGACGGCGTGCAGGAACAGTGGTCGCATGCGTAATCATAGTTGGTGAATCTTTGACAGGACTCCGGTCTTGTCGCTCTTGTACACCTGCAGCCCTTCGTGGAGTAGGTATGCGTATTGAATGATGTTGTCCCCGGTTGACTTTAGGGTTTAGGGCTTAGTCTTGCCCTGAGTTTGTTTCCCTGACCCGAGGCGAGCTTGGGCGAGGCGGAGACCACCGTTATGGGGTGAGGGCACCTTGCCCGAAACCAGGATTCTCCCGAGAACACACCCCGTTCGAGGCGGAGTTTGTGGAGACCCCTGAGAGGGGCCTCGGACGAAGCGCGACTTATGATCCTTCGTCTTCGTGGACGTACCTTGATGGTGTTTTAGGGGTTAAGCACATTTTAGGGGTGTAATCTCGGTACCCTAATTTTCATACCCGACAATTAGCTACTAACTAACAATTTAAACCGGGAACTCAATATATACATAAAGAAATAAAAAAGATAAATTTTCTTAAGAGGAAGATTGAACCAACTTAAAATAAGGTAGAGGGATAAATTAAACTAAAAAGTAGTTTAGAGGGTTATATAGAAATCGTCTAAAGGAAATAATTTAAACGTTTTCTAAATTAAAATATGGAGAGTATAAATATTTAGGCCCCTAAGCTTTTAGTTGGAGCAGAAGCACGGGATGATGGCACGGCTTCGAGAAGCCTGCTGGTGGGGTCGCAATCGTGTGAGGCAGGTCGCCCCGTCGGTGTCAATATGCGAACTATGCACGTGCGTCATATATTAGATAGATGACTGTACAAGGAGCTTGGGACGATAGATCCACATGTTAAAAGATTCAAAAGATTTGATATAGATATTCATTTTAAATGGATATCCAGATCCTTATTCCAATTTAATATGGATACAAGATAGATATATCCATTTCTTAAGGTATTTCTCTATCCGATTCCATATCATGATCGAAAAATATAAAATATTTTATATTATCCTTAAACATGAAAACCATAAAACTTATATCTCTGATTAATTAGTAATGTAAGTGCTATTAATTTTAATATAATAAACGATATGCATCATTTAAACTATTAAAACTTATCTCTATCTCTAGGTTTATTTTAATATGACAAATAATATTTACTTTAAGTGATTTAGTTATTCATAGGTTACTTAAATTCTCGTGTATACATTTATAGAAACACGCGCGCGCATATATATATATATATATATATATATATATATATATATATATATATATATATATATATATATATATATATATATATATATATATATATATATATATATATATATATAATGGAAGCCCAGGGCTTCCATTACTAGAGAGAATCCCGGCCCCCGGCCTGGCTAGGTGTGCGGGGCGCGGGTCGACGTGGCAGGTGGTGGGACTACCGCGCGCAGGTACCGATTCAAGGTGGGGCGTTTATGCATACGGAATTTGAATGAAAAAGCTGCATAAATGGTAACGTGGGGCCGGGGCTCGGGTGGGGAGACGTGAGTCGCGCGTTATGCTTGCGTATTTTGCCGTTATTGGCTGCGTAAATTCGGCGCGGGTCGACGTGGCAGGTGGTGGGACTACCCACGCATGCATCGATTCAAGGTGGGGCGTTTATGCATACGGAATTTGAATGAAAAAGATGCATAAATGGTAACGAGGGGCCGGGGGTCGGGTGTGTAGACGTGGGACGCGCGTTATGCTTGCGTATTTTGCCGTTATTGGCTGCGTAAATTCGCATCTGACGGGACGAGAGTGGTCAGATCGGGTAGTGGGGTGACGCGCGCGTCGTTCGGGAACGTGGGGCGGTCGCACGATGGGGTGATGCATGTTTATGGAAATGTAACACAATGGTCATGTAATCGTAACGGATAGTTCACGTAAATCTCGCGACATGCAAACTGCGCAGCAAATCGCGCAGGATATTGGATCATGCCATGAATATAGGCCAGGACGGTTTAGGCGAGTATAGGAGGTGAAAAAAAAACGGCCTACACACAGCCGCCGCAGCTTTTGTTCATAGCTCTCGAAGAGTGTTGGGTATATGCTTCGTCGCCGAAGGTCTTCTAGGAAGAAGCGGCTCTCGGCTGAAGCTGTTTGTATGAGACGGCCGAAGGTTCCTCTTCATGAAGCTTCGGTATTACAAACCGACTTAAAGATAGAATGACCTTTTAGTCCATAAAGGTCTGAGTCAATGTTGTAAACTTTTATGAGGGGCATAATTGTAATTCCTCACAGGCTATGTCCTGTGCCTATAAATAGTGAACAGTATTCCTTTACTGTTCACGCTTTTCTGGTAATTGCAATCGCATCTTTCGGAAACCAACCTTTGCCAAGGCAGAGGTATTATTGTATTCAATGATTCAATATATTGAATAAATATAATATAATTCGTCTATGATTTATTTACCACTTTTATACCCTTTATTTTATGTTGTCTTATAATATCTATTGAAATTTTATTACGAAGACTTAAGCTTCGTAATTATACTTTCATCTACCTTCGTCCAAGGCTCATTATCCTCAAGGGAATAATGTTTCATGGACGAAGGACGTTGACATTTAACATTTTATGTTGCCTTGTTCTTAATTCATAGCTTTTGAGAACAAGTCCCCAACATTGGCGCCCACCTCCGGTGAACTCACTTCCACTTTTTGAGCTGATGGCTTCGTTCAACGATCAAGCTGGAGCTGCTTCGGACCCGAAGCTGGTGCTCCCGATCACAGGTGGTTCGTCCTCAGAGCCAGCCAACAAGAAACAAAAGAAGGAAGCACAGAGAAGGGTGCAGCATGTTGGGGTGCTAGGACCCTTCATCAAGTCAAGATGGTCTCACATTCCTATTACCTTCTCCCAAGAGGACCTTCAGCTCAAGGATTACCCACACAACGATGCCATGGTTATCTCTTGTGTTATCAAAGGATTTCTGGTCCACAATGTCTTGGTTGACACAGGCAGTGCAGCTGATATCATATTTGCTAAGGCCTTCAGACAAATGCAAGAGCCAGAAGATAAGATTCATGATGCTACACATCCTCTCTGTGGCTTCGGAGGAAGACAGATTGTAGCACTGGGTAAGATCACCATGTCAGTAACCTTCGGCTTCATCAACAACACTAGAACTGAGCAAGTTGTGTTTGACATTGTTGACATGGAATACCCTTACAATGCAATTATTGGTCGTGGCACCCTCAATGCTTTCGAAGCAATTCTTCATCCTGCTTATCTCTGCATGAAGATACCTTCGGATCAAGGACCCATCGCTATTCATGGAAGTCAGGAAGCTGCCAGAAGGGCCGAAGGAAACTGGACTGACTCAAAAGCAATCCATAACATAGATGGAGCTGAAGCTTGTGAACAATACAAATTCAGAAGGGAGAAAGCAGCTTCAGCAGATCAGCCGAAGCCCATGCTCTTATGTGAGGACATAGCAGAGCAGAGGGTGCTGTTGGGCTCTCAATTATCCGAAGAGCAAGAGAAAACCTTGATAAGGTTTTTGTTCAACAACAAGGATGTTTTTGCATGGTCAGCCAATGATCTCTACGGAGTTAATAGGGATGTTATTGAGCACTCGCTCAATGTTGATCCATCCTTCAGACCCAGAAAGCAGAGGCTTCGGAAAATGTCAGATGATAAGGCCGAAGGTGCTCGTAACGAAGTCAAAAGACTCCTCAGTGCAGGAGTTATCAGAGAAGTAAAGTACCCAGAATGGCTAGCTAACACTGTTATGGTAAAAAAGGCCAATGGCAAGTGGCGAATGTGTATCGATTTTACAGATCTTAACAAGGCTTGTCCGAAGGATGAATTCCCATTGCCAAGAATAGACTCTTTAGTTGATGCAGCAGCTTCTTCAGAGCTCATGAGTCTGTTAGACTGTTATTCAGGCTACCACCAAATCTGGATGAAGAAGGAAGATGAGCCGAAGACTAGCTTCATAACTCCAAGTGGCACATATTGCTATCTTCGGATGCCTGAGGGGCTCAAAAACGCTGGAGGAAGTTTCAGCAGAATGACTGCGAAGGTTCTCCAGTCTCAGATAGGCAGAAATGTGCTAACTTATGTTGATGACATCATTGTAAAAAGCACGAAACAGGAGAATCATATTGCTGATTTGCAGGAGACCTTCGCCAGTTTCAGACAAGCTGGCTTAAAGTTGAATCCAGAAAAATGCGTCTTCGGAGTAAAGAAGGGGAAATTTCTTGGATGCTTGGTTTCAACAAAGGGAATTGAAGCTAATCCAAGTAAAATTGAAGCTATACTTCGGATGGAGCCACCAACTACAAAAAAGGGGGCTCAAAGATTGACAGGGAGGTTGGAATCTCTCAATAGATTCATATCCAGATCAGCAGAGAGAAACTTACCATTCTTCGAAGTGCTGAAATCAGCCGAAGTCTTTCAATGGGGACCAAGCCAACAAAAAGCCTTCGAGGAGCTGAAGCAGTATTTGATAGATCTAACAACACTAACTCCACCAACGCCAGGGGCTCCTTTGTTATTATATGTGGCAGCTTCGCACTCAGCGGTAAGTGCAGCACTTGTCCAGGAGAAGCTTGATGGCCAAGTCAGGAAGCAGGTCCCAGTGTATTTTGTATCTGAAGTTCTTAGTATATCAAAGAAAAACTACACAGAATTAGAGAAGGTGTTATATGCTGTTTTGATGGCATCCAGGAAGCTTCGACACTATTTTCAAGCTTACAACATAATTGTTCCTTCTTCACAACCTCTGAAGGATATTATGAGGAACCGAGAAGCTACTGGAAGGATTGGAAAATGGGCTGCAGAGCTCAACGAATTTTGTATTGAATATGTTCATAGATCTTCGATTCAGTCCCAGGCGTTAGCAGACTTCATTGCTGACTGGACGCCAGGGGCTCAGGAGGAAGAAACAAATAAAGACGCCGAAGCATGGATAGTGTTTTGCGATGGGTCTTGGGGAACCTTCGGAGCGGGAGCGGCTGCTGTGTTGGTTTCACCTTCCAAAGTTAAAACTTGCTATGCGGCAAAACTTGATTTTAGTTGCACAAATAACATTGCCGAGTACGAAGCCCTGCTTCTGGGTCTTTGGAAGTTAAAAGCAATGGGAATCAGAAAGGCCATACTTAAAACTGATTCCCAGGTCGTTTCGGGTCATATTGACAAAAGTTGC
This sequence comes from Zea mays, assembly GCF_902167145.1. NCBI lineage: Eukaryota > Viridiplantae > Streptophyta > Magnoliopsida > Poales > Poaceae > Zea > Zea mays. Next base: position 130,290,471 of record NC_050100.1, on the reverse strand, counting down.
AAGGCTAAAGATTCGAAGCTTGAAAAATATCTGGATATGGTTCGAAGAGTTGAAGCTTCCTTCGAAGGATTTTCTGTCAAAAATATCCCTCGAGGACAAAATGAGCATGCTGATTTGCTAGCTAAGTCAGCAGCACATGGGCTGCCTTTACCTTCGGATGTGTTTTTTGAAACAATAAAAGCACCTTCGGTAGAACTTCTTGAAAGAGCAGTTCTCAATATATCTCCTGTTTATAGCGAAGATTGGAGAACTGAGATCATCTCTTACCTTCAGGGAAAATTCCTTTCAGATGACGAAACTTATAACAGAAGGATAGAGGCAAGAGCTCGTCCATATGTCATGATAGAAGGGGAGTTGTACAAGCATGGAGTTTGTGCTCCGCTACTCAATTGTTTATCTAGAACCGAAGGCATAGAGTTGATGAAAGAAATACATGCAGGCCTGTGTGGATCTCACATTGGATCTAGGCCGTTACTTGGAAAAGTTTTCCGTCAAGGGTTTTATTGGCCGAAGGCAGCTTCGGATGCAGCGGAATTAGTTCAAAAATGCGAAGGTTGTCAGAAATGTGCAAGAGATCAAAAACAACCTTCGTCCTTGACACAACTCATACAACCCATCTGGCCATTGCAAAGGTGGGGCCTTGACTTGTTGGGTCCACTACCACCGGCCCAAGGGAACTTAAGATATGTTGTAGTGGCTGTGAAATATTTTTCCAAATGGATTGAGGCAAAGCCTTTAGCCACAATAACTTCGGCCACCATTCAAAAGTTTTTCTGGCAGAATATTGTTTGTCGTTTCGGAGTACCAAAGGCCATCACTGTGGATAATGGAACACAGTTCGACTCCGAAGCTTTCAGAGATTTCTGTGAGCAAATTGGTACGAAGATCCATTTTGCATCAGTCAGACATCCGGAGTCAAATGGGCTCGTTGAAAGAGCCAACGGCATTATAATGACAGGAATAATGAAGTTAATCTTCAATCAACCCAGGGGAAAGTGGCCAGATCAGTTAACCAAAGTGGTGTGGAGCCACAACACAACAACATCAAGGTCTACAGGCTTTACTCCATTCAAGTTATTATTCGGTGACGAAGCAATAACTCCGAAGGAAGCAAAAACTGGATCAATAAGAATAGTAGCTTCGGCAGAATCAGGTTCTGAAGATGCTTATTCTGTGGAAAAAGATGCTTTAGAAGGGATCAGGCTTCAAGCTGTGGAGAATATCAATAAATATCAAGCCGAAACAATCAAGTGGCGAGATAGAAAAGTTCGGCTAAAGAATATTGAGTCAGGACATTTGGTGCTTCGGAGAGTGGCCAACCCAGACACAGTGGGCAAGTTGCAGCTGAAATGGGACGGACCTTTCTTAGTAGCATCTTCGTCAAGACCCGGTTCATACAGATTGAAGGATATGGACGGCAACGACATTCCTAGATCTTGGAATGCGGATGAGCTTCGGCGATATTATGTGTAACTTGATGTAATTTTTTATGTTTTTTCTTTTTTATGGCACCCTTTTCCTTTCTAAAGGGGGAGAAAGGTTTTTAATGGGGCCATCATATGTAATTTCCTTTTTTAGTTCTATAAGAGCAAAATCCCCCAAGGAATGTAAATATAAAAGCTGAAAGTGCACCATCGAGTGCCGAAAAGTAAAAGGCGAAGAAGCTCCAAAGTCGTTCCTAAGGGAATGCAGAGCTTACAGCGAAAAGTCAACGCTGATTCCGCCAAAAGTAAAAGGCGAAGAAGCTCCAAAGTCGTTCCTAAGGGAATGCAGAGCTTACAGCGAAAAGTCAACGCTGATTCCGCCAAAAGTAAAAGGCGAAGAAGCTCCAAAGTCGTTCCTAAGGGAATGCAGAGCTGATGTGTGATTGTCTCTAAGGAAATAATGGCTATGAGTATGGCTTCGGATACGCGTTTGGACATTCATCTGCACATCACATTACATCATAGCATTTGCATTCATAAACATCCATCCAGGCATATGTAGGATAATCATCATCATGGCATAAGTGCTTCCTTCGGCAAAAAGAAAAAAAAAGGAAGGAAGAGCTTCGTGTACAAAAAGGAGAGCTTCGGAAAGAAGGGAAATGTTGTTTTCTATGCTTCGCTGCGTACGAAAAGAAGGGAAGGTGTTTTTTCGCCTTCGGCTCAAAAAAGAAAATTTCGTCCACATCAAAGCACGTCTCATACATCAATGGAAGGATAAGGATATATTACAAGGTATGAACAGAATTCATTAAAGACAAGTTTTAGTTACATTTATAAAAGTTATCTCAAAAGTTTCTCAAGTACTGTCTACAGTCTACTATTTAGTCTCCAAGGAGCTTCAGCTTCGGCGTCTTTTTTAATCATCGGCTTCGGCTTCGTCATCCTACATGAATAAGGTTGTTGTAAGTCAAAATCGAGCCTGCAGGAAGAGGTAAGCACAAGGTATGATTTCTTACTGGTTCAAGATGACTCCGAGCTTCGTCTCCAGCCTTCTCTCGCCCACCTTTTGTCCATATCATTTTTACAAATCTATTAGAGATACTTCGGGCGAGATCAGGAATGTCATCTAGGATTGATGGTGATAAAGTGAAATTTGGCCTATTGACAATCTTTTCATGATCGCAGCCAGCTTTTAGGAAAGCTGCAGCAGTGCCCCGAGAAGCCACCCAGGCACAGAAGTCACCGTGCCCAGCTATGACTTCGTCGAGTTCGTCAATCTCACCCTCAATATGTTCGAAGGTTTTCGGTAGATCTTCAGCTGAGGGGGTGAATTTTTCACTGCTGGCTCCAACTGAGTGGAAAATTTTTCTTAATCGTTGAATGCATTTGTTGCTAAATTCCAAACATTTTTCTTGAAGGCTCGTCAATAGTTTTATCAAATCTGAATTTTGTTGAGCTTTGGCTTCAAGTTTTGCATTAAGATCTTGTTTTTCTCGTTCAAACTGCTCAGATTGGCGGAGAAGCTTCGTGTTCAGTTCTGTTATTTTTGCTTCAGCTTCCGCCAATAAACCTTCGGTCGCCTGGAGCTCAAAATTCTTTTTCTCGATAGCATCTGATTGCTCCTTTATTCTGCTTTCCAAATTTTCAATTATAACTTCGTGCTTCTTATCTTCAAAATCTTGCTGCATTTTCAAGGCTTTGCTCAACAGCATACTCTGCACGAAAACAACCTTCGTCAGACATGTTTTCATTATTAGAAACAATAAAAGCTAAGGGAAAAGTAGTTCACCTTGAAATTGGAATAAAATAAACTACCAACGATATGTTGTCGTCGGTAGCGGCTGATGTCTGTTTCTAGCTTCGGAAAACCGATACTCTTTGACAGAGTACCGATAACTTTGGCTCCAGTTTGATCTCGAATACAATCTAATTTTTCATCATTAATGCCTCCGAAGAGGAGTGCTCCAGGTTTGTATCCGCAGGATTTGGCATACTCTCTAAGCTCTTCTATTTCAGCTTTAGACAGTTTTCCTCCAACTAAATTCTGGAACATGAAGGCTTCGTTTTCTGAAGCTTCATCAGCAATTTCCTTCCCTTTCCCCGACGCTGCGGTTACGGCCTCTTCGGCTGCGGTGGTAGCTTCTTCTGCAGCCATATCTAGCAGTATTCTGTCAATGTGTTCGATTGTGCTCTCCAGGTTCAAATCTTCAGCTGAGGCAGCTTCGGCAGCCGCGACCTCCGAAGGTGTAATTTCAATATCTGTCCCTTCCACAGTCGCTGGTGTTTTTTGAGCTGAAGCTCTTGGCGGTGTCTTGTCAATTACCTCTGTCACACCGATGATCCTCTGTCTCTTCACTTTAGTCGTTTTCTTCATTTTTTCGGGCTCCTTTTCCTTCTGAAAAAACTTTGTCAGTTGAGGCCCCAAAGGACTTAGCTTCGCAGGCAGGGATTCAGTCATTACCTTCAAAATTGCCTCCACATCAGTGGCAGAGGGTGATGCGGGGGATTTTTCTTCGTCGGATATTTTTCGTTTCGGAGAAGATGCTTTCCTCTTCTTTGGAATTTTCTTCTTTGGTGTCTCTTTTTCATCTTCATTTGAGGCTTCGGTTATCCTTTTCCTTTTCTGGCCTCCGGCACCTTTGTTCAGATTTTCATAGTCAGGGTATTCAAAGCCCAAGGCGTCCAGCACTCGATTTAGCCTTCGCTTTGGACGGGTGCCGAAGGCTGCGGTCATCAATTGATCTTCTTTTTTGGAATAATTGCCAAGTATTTCATTGCACATTACTTCAATTGTATCTAGCCACTCTTGGCAAGGTGTTTTAAAGTACTTTTTAAACTTGAAATAGTAAGGTAAACGTACAAGTTCACCTTCTTTCTTTTCCCCCTTTAGCTTCGGCATTTCCCATTCTTTCAAATTGGGAAAAACTTTGAAAGCCAAAAACTCCTGAACCAGGTCCCTTGTGCTGATATGCTCTGCAATAATTCTGAATTCATTCATTGCTTGTTGTGTTGGACCTTCGGGTGTCATGTTGCAGCGAGGTCGGGTTTCTCCGAAGATTAGTTCGAGTGGACTTTGCACAAGCTTTTCCTTGTCGTCATCAACCTTGACATAGAACCACTCTGACTTCCAGCCTGCTGCCCATTTGCTTCGGTAGCTGATTACAGGAAACTTTGTGGTTTTTCGATAGGCGAAGTTATAGCAACCAAAATTGTCGTGCAATCCATCCTTTCTAGCCTTCGTCTGATAATGCAACTCGTGAACCCGGCAAAAGCTGTCCGCAAATGGCTCCACTGCTTGGCTTCGGAGTGCCCAGATATAAACACTAAGCCTAACGATAGCGTTAGGGGTCAGCTGGTGAAAATAGATACCGAATCTCTTCAGTACCTCTGCAATAATCCCATGTAGGGGGAATCTTAATCCAGCCTTTAGAAAGCTTTTGAAAATAACAATTTCATCCTTCTCCGGCTTTGGGGTAGTCTCTTCTCCCCCGAAGCGCAATAGCTTCTTCTGATTTTCAGTAAAAAAGCCCGCCTTTACCATCTTGGAGAGATCAGCCTTCGAAACAGTAGATTTCCCGAAGTCCAAGTGGCTGGGTTTGCTTGGCTTGGCAATACGATAATCATCTTCGGGATCAGTTTCCTCAATATCTTCTTCTTCTGCTTCAGCGATTGCTTGTTCTGCATCATCACTAGGAATCTTTTCCGAAGTCATCAGCCCGGATCGTTGCATGGCTTCGGAGATGGGAACAGTCTCCGAAGCTTCAGCTTCGCCCCCCTCACGCTCAACCCTGGCGGTAGAACGCACTCTGGCCATTTAATTATGAATTTGTGGAAATTTAATACTTTTTCCTTTCGAAGTTTTTTCTTCTGATGAAGCACGCTTCAAACTGGAGCTTCGTTCGATTCCGACAGACAAGCTTCGGCGATGGTTAAAAATTTTGGCATCAAAACAGTGCAAATAGCAATGAATGCTGTGGTAACTTCACACCTACTCGTCTGTTTATATAGTACTGCAGGTAAGAAGGCGAAGCGCCAGGATTTTTACACCAGGCGGACACCCGCTCGCACTCACTGCGTGGTGGACCGCAGAGACCAAACAGTAACTCTGCAAGGTGGGGCCGCTACGCGCTGGGAAATTGAATCGTTTCTCGACAACGAGCTCAGGGAAGGTGTTTTTTAGACCTTCGGCGCTCCGAAGCTTAAGAGACTTTTTTCACGGATCAAGCTCGTTACGAAAAACGATCTAGCACCGCGAAAGGGGCTACTGTTGGGTATATGCTTCGTCGCCGAAGGTCTTCTAGGAAGAAGCGGCTCTCGGCTGAAGCTGTTTGTATGAGACGGCCGAAGGTTCCTCTTCATGAAGCTTCGGTATTACAAACCGACTTAAAGATAGAATGACCTTTTAGTCCATAAAGGTCTAAGTCAATGTTGTAAACTTTTATGAGGGGCATAATTGTAATTCCTCACAGGCTGTGTCCTGTGCCTATAAATAGTGAACAGTATTCCTTTACTGTTCACGCTTTTCTGGTAATTGCAATCGCATCTTTCGGAAACCAACCTTTGCCAAGGCAGAGGTATTATTGTATTCAATGATTCAATATATTGAATAAATATAATATAATCGTCTATGATTTATTTACCACTTTTATACCCTTTATTTTATGTTGTCTTATAATATCTATTGAAATTTTATTACGAAGACTTAAGCTTCGTAATTATACTTTTATCTACCTTCGTCCAAGGCTCATTATCCTCAAGGGAATAATGTTTCATGGACGAAGGACGTTGACATTTAACATTTTATGTTGCCTTGTTCTTAATTCATAGCTTTTGAGAACAAGTCCCCAACAAAGAGTTAGGGCATACACAAAGGAGACGGCCAGGGGATCGCAACAGTGTGGAGAAGATACGGCGATGACGACACCCTGTACGACCGATGGCCGGAATGCTGTAACTCCACCGGCTGCGTTACCGGCGCCAGGAATTGTTGAAGAAGGCAACACAGTTCATCCAAGTTTGGTGGGAACAAGTCAGCGGATACCCATGCGGACAATTGGTGAACATGAGCAGGACACACCACACATTCTCCAAAGCCATGTAAGTTCAAAGGAATACCCATGTATTTTGTTATACAATTTCCGTGCAAGTTATGATTTCACCGAATACAAAGGGATAATGTGTATGACATTAATTGAATATATGTGCACTGCATGACGACTCCATCAATTGAATAGGATGATAGTATAGATCAACGATTGGTACCGAAGGTGTGTATGACATTTAGTAATGTGGACGAGGCATACAAATTTTATAGCCGATATGCATATGAAGTTGGATTTCCATTGAAGAGATATAGGGAGAGAAAAAATTGCAAGTGGTTGAATTGTTCAATGGAAGGCAAGCGTGTCGAAAGAGGAAATGGTACTCCAAAAGTGCGAAATACAATTTCCAAGCGAACACAATGCAGAGCTGGAATGAAACTTTAAAAAATCTATGACGATGCCAAAGAGAATATCATTTCAGTGCGGATTGATCTTATTCATTTGGAACATAATCATGAGTTCTTCAGAAAGGATACAGAAAAGAATCAGTTACAGTGCAACAAGACACATGATCCAGAATACATGGAGTTCCTTAGTGCGATGCAAGAAAGCAGGATTCCGCAACACTGTATTATGGATTTTGTTTCAGAAATGCATGGTGGACCAGAGAATGTACCGTTAACTACACAAGACATGATCAACCTGTAAGTCATTTTGTTATTTACACTGATATAATGACATAATGACGTTGTGTACGTATTGAATATGGCATATTGTTTAATGTTCACAGGAAGAAAGCGCGACAAAGAGAAAGAAATGCCAATGATGTGTCTAAGCTCCTATCTTTTTTTTGCATTGTGTAAAAAAGATAACCCACAATTTTTCTTTGACTTCCAACTAGACCAAGAAGGAAAGATTTTGAGCATTTTTTGGTCCCATGCTAGCCAGCAAGCAGATTACATTGACTTTGGAGATGCAGTTACCTTTGATACAACTCATAAGACAAATCTATATGACAAACCCCTGGGAATGTTTGTTGGTTGTAACCACCATCAGCAGTGCACCGTATTTGGTTTCACATTGTTGGGTGACGAAACTGTAGACACATTCGAGTGGGTTTTCAATGCATTCAAAACATGCATGGGAGCTGAAGGACCATGAGTAATGCTTACAGGTATGATTAATAAGCTAAACAATTATTACGTTCTACTATGATTGTATTGAATGTAATTATAGTTGGTAATGTGTTGCATAATGTTGTGAAAATATATGATTTCAGATCAAGATCCAGCAATGCCAGTTGCACTAGGCAGGGTATTTCCAAACACAATCCATCGTTTGTGTTTGTGGCATGTTCAGAACAGGTATATGCCGTATTTGAACGAGTTGTACGCTAGATTTGAGGAAGAGGATTTCAAAACAAGGTTCCAATCTATAATACATCATCCTTTAACTGTAACTGAGTTTGAGACTGCCTGGGCAATGCTGATTGATGATTTCCATCTACATGATAACATCAGTCTTTCCAGAATGTATGAAATTCGTAAAGATTGGATACCAGCTTTTTTTAAACATGATTATTGTGGGTTGATGGTCTCTACACAGCGTAGCGAGAGCATGAACAAACTCGTCAAAAGTGCTCATGTCGATGCAAACACGCCACTACATCAATTCGCCAAGCAAATGTTGAAGCTTCTACACAGTAGGAAGATGAAAGAGGCAAAAGAGGCACTAGGATGCATGGTGAGTACATAGAATATTATTATATCATAATATTTAACGTACCGTATTATAACGTATAATTTTGTCTACTGTAGGGTCAAAAGGAAACAAATACATTGTATATGTTTGAGATACGTGTAGCGAGGACATACACAAGGGCTGTAATGAATAAGTTTCACGAGTCTTTAAAATATGCTACTGCATACAAGATATCACATGATCCAGATGGTGGTGTGAATGAATGGGTGGTTCAGCATACTTCAAGGTCAAATAAGATTGTGTGGGGGCAACACCAATTCAAAGTAATGGCTGATGTAGATGCTGGAAAGTATGAATGTGAATGCAAGCATTGGGAGCATACAGGTATGTCATATTGCGTAATTGTTGAATCAAAATGTTTAATTATAATGAGTGAACATAAACGAAGACATTTTTTACATGCTTTGTTGTAGGTCTGCTTTGTGTGCATCTTTTACGAACATTTATGCATCTTCAAATTGATCGAATACCTTCGGAATACATCCTTCAGAGATACACCTACTCTGCTATACAAGATGTGACTTTTTCAAGGGATGATAAGAATTTGAAGGGTAAAGACGGTGAGACTAAATCATATAGGCAGAAGATGTTGCTTAAAAAGTCAATGAAAGTAGTACATCATGCAAGTCTTTCAAAGGCTGGATATGATAGAGCCCTGGAGATGATGGATGAACTGCTTTTGCTACTTTCACGGTTGGAGCCAGATATTGAAGGTGATGATAGTACTAGTGATGGCGAAGGAATACAGGTATTTAATATATTAATTGTAATAGCCGTGTATTTTAATTGATATACTGAGTTATAAGTTTTGGTGAATGGAAAGTATGAGAAACTTGCCTGATACAGGGCGACAGGAATGATGTAAGAGACATGATGGGAGATAATATAACGACAAGAATGGCGCAGGCTGGTGTATGTGTAATATGTTATATGATGTTTACTATGTATAATGGTGTGTACTGTTTGTCATAAACAAACCTATTTACTGTCAATCGTATTATTTGACAGGTAATTCAATTGGTGCCTACTTTACAAGAAGGTGGTGTGAGCGATACCCAATGTGTTATGCCACAACAAATATTGGAACAGGTAATACATGATTATAAAAGAGGAAAAAGTTGTTGTAATACAAAATAGTAACGATTGGACCTTGTTGCTGATTATGAATGATTAATAATGGTATATGTGTGCAGCACGATTATGGACAATTGACCACTAGCACAGCACTGATTGATGTGAGTGGTACAGATTTGACGATTAAAAAGGTAATGGTGCTATTAAAAACGCATGTGCATGTATATTATTTAAAATTACATACACATAATTGGATTTAAGTACTAATATTTAAAAATATCATATTTTTTTTCTTAATTGTAGAAGCTAGATTTTAATGTGAGTGGAGTAAGCTTGAGAAGACCGGATAACGCGAAGCCAAAGGGCAGAACAATCAGTGATACCGAAAAAAGAGTTATTAAGTTGGGGGCAAAAGAAGACAAAAAAAGAACAGAAAGTGTCAAAGGTGTGGAATTGCTGATGGTCACAATAGTCGCACTTGTCTATCCGTGGAGGAGAATAGGCTTCGGTTGGCCAGCCTTACTGGTCGAAAGAGAGGGCGGCCCATAGGTTCTAGGAACAAGGGTTCATCTAGCGCTCCAAACTGGAATGAGGCATGCACTTCAAAAAAACATCAAGGAGGTGTCACAGACAATGATTCATCTAGTGGGGAGTAGATGATTTCATATTTTATGACAAATGTAATGTAGTGCCATACTTGTTATTACAACTATGGGTGAATTTATAAATGCTGGAACCAGTCGATATTCACAAAGTATAAGTAATAATGATTTACTGCATGTATTGAAATGTTGTGTAAACTGTATACGAAATATGCGTAAATGTGTTATGAAAACAGCGTAATTCGACGCTATACAAATTTTGGTGGCAAAAACTGGCTAAAAATGTCTTTGTGAAGAAAACAAACGACACAATAAATTGTGATTTAATGTAGTAACATAATTTTTATTACACATGTGTGCGAGTAGACAAATGATACCAGTAGTTATTGACAAAACAATAAGGCTGTACAGATTTGCATAATTGAGCTAACAAAACAGCGTAATTCGTATGTAATTAAAATTATTGTAAACTGGGTACAAATTTGCGTAAATGAACTAACAAAACAGCGTAATTCTTATTAGACATAAGAATTTGTGACACATACTGGTAAATAATAGATTTGTGAAGAAATCAGAGAATAACAATAACTAGTGAGTACATCACTGATATAAATATGACCAAACAGTCGAAATTTGAACTGAAGATGTTTCATAACTTGTTTAACACACATAGGCCAAATTTATATCTAAAAACTGCATTAGACATGAGTGTCTTGATAGCTTGGGTGAAAAACATAGAAAGTTTCAATACGGTTACATAGACATGCAACAAGGAGGTTTGGCTTCACAACATCTTGTTCCATAACAAGGAAGCCACAAAATGTTTGTTCCATATCAAACAGTTGCGATTCACAAAATGTTGATCCAGCGACACAGCTAGCGTCCAAACTTGAATCTTTGAATTTCTGGAGGCAACGGGAGGCACTTGTTCTTGCTATGGAAGGTGAGGTAATGTAGAGCCAGAGATCGTAGGTCACCAGAGTTTTCCTGCATAATACACATTATCCTGAGGTGAATAAGTTATATCTGAAATGTTGAATGTATAAATACAAACAGCATAATCATAAAATGACTCACTCGTTTTATAAATTGCTTGATAGAACCATCCGTATGGTCATAGTACTGGATGTATCTCATGACAAAAAAGCCACAGTCATTAGATCCAGCTATCATGGTGGGACACATAGGTGGCATGTCAATTGGGAAATTTCCAAATTTTGGGATGCGTGAATTGGGCCGGACTTGTTGCAAAGATTTGTTCAATCTGTTCATTATAACCCTAGCCCATGGTAGTTTCCTGGTCCCTATGTCCTTTTGGGAGTAATGAAACATCTTCCATGAAGTACCACCCAACTCCGGACCATATGGATTTGAATCTAAAATGTGAATACATCGTAACTGGATATTTATGACATACAATGTCCAATGTCCCATATGAAGAATAGGGACCATAATCTGTCAAATATCAGGAGTTATATAAACAGAATGATAACATTAGTGTGTAGCTGAGCGATGAATATAATTGCATAACAGGAGAGCGTTGATACAAAGATAAATAAGTATACCGTTTTGTAGTCACCAAAATTGTCCAGTTGGGGCAGGGTCTTGTCGAGATAAGCATCAAGGACAGTTTGATAAAAAATCTGAGGAGACTTACTGTACCGTTCATGCTCCTCAAAGTTGAGGAGAATCTGCATAATCATAATTACTGTGTCATATAAAACTGTATGTAAACAATTGCAAAAATAAATAGGTATTAGTGAATTGTACATACACCAACATTGACATCCAGTACAAATCTGTCTTTGTTGATGGACGAGCAATTATTGTTTTTGTCATGGCGAAAACCCATGATGAAACACTGCATGAAAACATTATCCAGACACATCCCATCTGCAAATGATTGTTGTATATCGAGACAATTTCCAATACATTCATCGAATTCTATGATCTTCCTATATAATAATGAAAAAGGATATGTTATTCATTATATATGTAAGCAACAACCTACATGTTATTTTGACTTAATAGTTAAAGAAAAACCTGTTTGGGTCAGTTTTTGAGGAGCACAAAAAATCACGAAGCGACCGAGCACAGTCCAATTCTGTTAAACGTGGCACAGAGTGGTCATGTGTAGTGTGCAAGCTATGTGTTTCCTCACCATCTGCAACCTGAAACACAATGCAGGTAGAGAGTATAGTAAATTATGAATGAGTTATGAGAAGCAAGCATGCAATAAATGTATAACTGGATTACTTACATGACCACTAGGTGTCTGATCAAAAAGGGGGCCCGTGAAAGTTGGAGTGTCATGAGATGGACCAATGTCTCCTCCCTGACCCAAAGAAACAATGATACTATGTTTTAAGCCTCAATCATGTGTCAATTAAATATAATCCATAATTGAGATAACAATGGATAAAACAAAGCTGAAACATATACATGTTTTTGCGGTGTGGCGTCAAACATCGGCAAGTGGGAAGACGGAAATGAGCTCATAGGATTGCAGTCTGGTACATGTCGATGAGACATGTTTGTGTCGCTCGGCATATTATTGCCAACATTAAAACAGAAATCCTGTATACATTATTATGGTTTTGTCTAATATTTTGGATGAAAATTGGAAATTAACATGTAATGTAACCATAATCAGACTGCATAAAATACCTGGTTTTCGGCATTTGGGGTTATGTTCGTCTCCAAATCGTCAGGGCAGCCCTCAAATGCACGACGCATTTGTTGTTGCTTTTCGTGTATTTCTTCAAACTGGGTACCTGTCAACTCCGTATTCGGTTGTGAAGGCATAGTCATGTCCTAGGTATTCTGGGTACCCTCATGGATCTGTTCCTCTGTAATTAAAAAGTTGTAGTATTCAAACAGCAAGAACTGATAAATGCATAGAGTTAAGTACATGAATTGAATAAATGACAATGAGTGAAGGTAACCTGACGACATATGCTGAGATATATCTGGAGGTTTATCTGTTTGAGGCGCTTCCGCAACATTGTCTGGGTCGCCAGACTCTGCGCGAAGGACATCATCAATTAACTCAGCAAATGTGTCCGCTAGTTCATACTGCTTCACAACCATCTTGGTAAGAGTACTTTTTATGATGGAACAGGCTTTGCCAACTTCAGAATCATACTCAACAAACTTTTCAATGAATTTTGGTCGGTCACGTGGTTGGAGCTGCTTTATCTTACTTGAAAGCATATCCTTGATCAAAGGGAGCTGGATATGAATAGTATGATGACCACAAGGATCGGGACGAGGGACATAAAAAATGTTTGTCCTGTCCCTATGCTGTGATGTAATGAATGATAATGCATCATAATTAATTATTAGAAACATAAGGATATAATATTACATAAAACATCTGTAATGTACATATCGAATTTATGGACACATATGGGATGTATGTTTTGACATAAACTGACCTCTGATTGAAACTGCACACTAGGGACAGCAGAATAGCAAGTTTCAGAAAAGATTCGGAACTGAAAAAAAACATTTGTAATATAATTAAATACATGAAAGATAACCATAAATAAAGTGTGTTACCCACTGAAAAATGAAGTATATGGTGTCTATTACGAGTTTATTCAGAATGGTACGACAACTAATAGAGATACTACATGCATAAACATTCACCTAAAAACAGCAAATGCATATTTATGCAGGGTAATGCATTCCTATTATTTTATGTACAGATGACATACCTCACAATGGCCAAAAGGTTCACCGCTTTGGCGTGGCTTCCTCTTATCAGCTTTTGTCAGAGCTTGGATAATGTTTTTATCAAAGAATTTTATGCGGGGTGTGCCACGTTTATTGGGGGGGCTGCAGCATCATGCAAGTGGTCCAAATAGTACAACTACAAAAAAACAATAACTAATTTATACTATCATGGATGGTAATTGAGCAAGTAAAATAGATTCAATTCGATATGAAAAAAATGAACAGTCCAATGTTATTTACTTACTAGTATGACAACTGAGCATCCATATATCGTCGTGGACACATTAGAAGTGCTTCTTGTATGCCACTTTTGTGCAGCTTCACATAGGTCGTTAAAAATTAAGTGGCACCAGTCTATTTCGTGGAAACGGTCCATTTCTTCCGTCAATAACACTTCATGGTTAGATATGCCCCAGCTGGAAGTGGGGAACAACAATCTATTGAACAATATCAAAAAGAAGCATCTGATAGAGAGGTCATCATCATTTCCTTTTCTCAATCGGTCCTGAAGAGATGCAACAACAAACTCATCCTTGGGCAATCCAAGTTCAGCCCTCAAGTTATTGCCCGCCACTGCTTCATCGATTCCTAGTGGCTTACCACCGCCAGCATTCGGAAGGCCTAGTATAAGGTGGACAGTTTCTTTCGTAATCTTTAGTTCCTTGCCAACTCTAGGGCGAATAGTCATATCCTTGTGGTCCAACTTATCCATCAACCAACGAAGATGAGAACGGCTACCCAGTGCATCAAGTGTCATGTCAAGAATATTGGAAAATCCTTTTCTAGCAACGGCTTGTCGTTGCCTCTCATTCAATATCTTAATAGTTATAATCACATCCTGAGGGTTGCATCTAACATTGAGTTTCTGAAAATAATGTATGTTAAATGTTATGAAAACAATGAAATAAATGTGGCATGAGCTATAAAATTAGCACTCATAATGTAAGGGATGCAACTAAAATAACATAATACCTAGTTAAATAAACTAAACTGCATTATCTGTAGACAATAAAAAAGTGTCCAAGAGTTGTAAAATAAATATGATATTGTAAATGCAATTCAGAACTTGGAACCTAACGTGAAAATTCGACTAGATTCATCCTTACTGTATACTACTAAATAATATCTAATATGTTGTATCAGGTCATAATTATTGAATACTAATTAGTATTTAATATATATGAAATCATAAGTATAACATATAACCTGCCGTGGAGTTTCTACTACTTTCGGCCTCTTTGTGCATGTCTTCCGTAAGATATTCATATGACTTCCAGCAGCATTACGCTTCTTTGTAGGTGTCATGAAGTCATCGTCGTCATTGCCAGATCCAGTTTGTTCATTGGCTTCATAAATAACAGATGGTTTCTCGACAGGTGCAGGACACTGATCAGAATGCTTTGTGTTTGGAGGAACTCCAATAGAGGCCGGCCGTGGTATCTCAACACTAAAGAATTCTTGGCTTGACTCAATTGTTATGTGTTTGGGATTAGCGGGAGGACGATCAACTGACTTCATTTTTTGGGGTAGAACAAACTAAGTAAATGAAAAAGAACATCAGGAAATAATACTATACCATACATAATAATTGAATAAAAATAACATTATGAAACTGTTGGGGTATGTATAGTGTGTGTATTGTGCATAACAACAGATGTAGACAACGTAAATGAGAAGAAGGAATGCATAACAACAGATATGTGAAAACTCACATTTAAATAAAACAGTACATAGTGTGCATAAATAAATTATGCAATATAATTAATAAAAGTATATGTAGTATAACTATCAGAAACAACAATAATAACACAGTACAATAACATCACTAATCTATTGATTGCTATTGTAAAAAAAATATATTGTGTTTATAAACAACACTCAGTACCTATATAAACATGAACAGAATGTAACAAATAAGCAATTGAAAAAATTGGAAGGCATTATCGGATACTACATATAATGAGGCGATTCAATTAATTTCGAATCAATTGAAGGGATGTAGAAGGGGCGGGGCGAACCTGATGGACATTAGCGACTGAACTATGTAAAAGAATGGGGGGAACTCGAAAGAATGAGAGGGGAAACGTACCAGGGAAGGAGAACGACGGCGGTGAATCGATGAACAGCGGAGATTACGGCGGTGGAAGAGGTGGGGGGGGTCGTCGATGGCGATCGCAGGAGCGAATGACGACGACGGGGAGGAACTGATTTTTTTAGGGTTTGTGTCTGTTGTCTGTTGTGGGTGGACCCGAGCTGAATTATTAGCTCGGTCGGCCCGCGGGGGAGCGGCGAGGGACTGTGGGTCCACTAGTCAGCGCACAGTCAGGGTGAAGGTTTGGTAACTGCGTGATCATAAGAAGCATAAATAGCTGTGCAAAGTATCGTAAACAGTTTACAAAAAATAATTAATTAAGACCCACGCCAAAGTGCGTAATATAATAAATCCCAAAATGATATGTAGTTGTTAACATCGAAGTATACAATCATAAATCCCAAATACTACACCACACCGACCAAGCCGCATCGACGTGTCAATTTATGAAACGGTTGGAGTCATAATATGCAAGTATAAACGCGGCCAACTACAACGCGGGTCGTGACCACGAAGCCAGAAAACCCGCGCGGAGCATACGCACTCACCGTGTCAGTTACGTGTTTATGCATACGTAATTTGAATGAAACGGATGCATAAATGGTAATAGAGGGTGCGCACGTACGACCCACCTTCAATCGGTGCATGTGCGCGGTACTCGGACCACCTGCCACGTCGACCCGCACCCGGCACAACTAGACTGGCAGGGGCTCCCTGCATTAATGGAAGCCGAGGGCTCCTAATACTATAACTATATATATATATATACTAGTCGGTTTTTATGTGTGTTGCGACGGCTCACAATAATACCCACATAAACTATCCATCAGAAAGATCTCAAGTTTTTTTATTGATTGTCTCCGCTTTTCGCATAATATTTTTTATGAACGCACGGGTACCATATGTAGCAAATTAGAGACCCCATCCCTCGCCTCCCCCACACCCAAGGTTTCGTAGAGGAGGAGGGGAAGGAAGGAGGCGGGCATACCTGTTCGTTGCCGGAGAAGGACACGACGAAGACCTGGGTATCTGGAGACGACATAGGTAGTATACCGCTAGATACATATAAGGAGAGAGCACGCAAGCGGGGAAAGAAGCCCAGCCGGAGCTGCTCCAAACCGAGAGGCACCTGCACTAGACGTCAGTCCGAGAAGAGCGAGAGAATGTGAGTGTCTTCCCAACCCTGGACATGTCGAAGCGACACAACACCACCACCAACTCCATAGCATATGCCGACTGCTGCCATGCTACGGGCCTTAGTTGTCCAATATCTCAGACCTGGACTCCTCATCGCCAAGATAACCTAAGCGTGGCAGGCGCCACCATGTCCTCCTCGACGACACGCACAGAGAAAGGCCAGGAGCATGACCGACTCGCCCTGTACCTGCGTCGACGAGCGTCGGTCGGGTCGCAGCTACGACCGTGGGTGGGGGCAGCAGGTTGGGGAGAAAGAACAGGACGAAGGCCGGGAAGACAAACGGGACATCCGACGACGGCAAAAACGATGGTGCGCGCATGATTTGAAACGTCCTCGTGGACATGCAATAGCCACTGCGCGAGTCGGTGTCGGGCTGGTGTCGGACGAATACGGGGAGGAGGCACCTGCTCCTACGCCCTGTGCCGAGAATGGGGTGGTGCGGAGGTGGAGGCATGAGGGGAGAGAGAAAAGAAGCAAGATGGTGAACGAGGTGGTGGCAACTAAGATGAGGACCATCATTATCGTGCGGAGGTATAGATGGCCAAAAGGGTCGTGTCTGGCAAGCCGGCCTGAGGAATAACCCATTTAATAGTGCCTGGGCCAACCAGGCACGAGCGTCGTGTGGTGCTTGGGTCGTAGCCTCGGCTCGTAGTGCTGGCCCGGCACGATTATTTTTTTATTTTACAAAAAAATCATATATATATATACATATGTAGAATTTATATTCAATATTATAAACAGTTGAGCAAGATGTTCTACTAGTTAGATAGCTTCGACCAGTGTCTCCCACCCTTCTTCTATCGGGGTGTAGGTTCAAATCCCACCTCCTGCACCGCTTTTTAACATTTTACGATGATTTAACCAAATGGCTCGACGGGCTGGCTCGGCACGGTCAGTAGACCGGTGTGCCGTGCCTGAGGCGTTGGGCCTAGCGGGCCGTGCTGGGTCGTCGTTTGGTCGTTGAAAGGGAAATGTGCCCTTGGGCCATTTCTATAAGTATTTTGGTGATTAAATGTCCAACACATATTGAGTGAGTTCTTATGTGCCAAATGAGTGAGAAGTGTGAAATCAAGAACAAGGTATGTTTCTAGACTTAGTGAATTGTTTTTGAACACTAACATGGTTATCTAAGTGCTAGAAATAGTGCCAAGAAAAGGAGATTTGAATTGGAGAAAAGTTGGCAAAGAGCAGCCAATACTAGCTCGGGCCTGGCACACCGGACTGTCCGGTGGTGCACCGGACAGTGTCCGGTGCCCCAGGCTGGTCAACCGTGAACTTGCTGCTCTCGGTAAAAGAGAAAGGCGACGTGGCTATAATTCACCGGACTGTCCGGTGAGCCAACGGCGCCAGCGGCAAACGGTCATCCCCGCGATCAACACACGACACGTGGTCCGCGCCAACGGTCAGTTGGGCACACCGGACTGTCCGGTGTGCACCGGACAGTGTTCGGTGCGCCAACCGGTCCCAAGGCCCAACGATCGGATGCGCCTGATATGGAAGGAGATCGTGCACTGGACTGCCATAGTGGCTATCTGGTGGTGCAGCGGACTGTCTGGTCACCACTCGACAGAAGGCAAGAATTGCCTACCAAATTGATCTCCAACGGCTCTTAGCTGCCATGAGGCTATAAAAGGGACCCCTTGGCGCATAGAGCAGTACATCAAGCACTCTCTAAGCATACTAAGACATACAGACTCCGCCTCCACGCATTTGATTCGTTGTGTTAGTGATTTGAGCTCCGTTCGAGTTGTGAACTCCCTATGCTGTGCTTTGAGCTCAAGTCTTGGCTTGTGTGCGTGTGTGTGCTACGGATTGAATCTTGTGTGCATTGTTTTCCCTCCCTTACTCTTGTGCTTTCTTTGTGATCTATATTGTAAGGGCGAGAGGCTCCAACTTGTGGAGATTCCTCGCAAACGGGAAGAATACTCAAAAGAGAAAAGACCGTGGTATTCAAGTTGATCATCGGATCACTTGAAAGGGATTGAGTGCAACCCTCGTCCATTGGGACACCACAACGTGGAAGTAGGCAAGTGTTACCTGGCCGAACCACGGGATAAAAATCGTGTGTCTCTTGTGTTGCTCCTCTCTGTGATTGCTTGTGTTCGTAAGAGCTCGCTCCATAAACTTGATTAACTCGCACTAACATCTTTATAATCAAGTTTGTGGCTATTTAGTCTTTGATTTTACAGGATCACCTATTTACCCCCCTCTAGGTGCTCTCAATTGGTATCGGAGCTGTACTCTTCATCTAAGGGACTAATCGCCTGAAGAGATGGATGCTGAGGGTACGGGGATGGTGGTCAATAACAAGGAGAAGGAGTCCCTCTTCAACGAGCCAAGAGACGACAAGCCCACTGACTCAGGCTCGAGTCACAAGAAGAGGGACGGGAAGAAGAAGAGGCGCATCAAGAAGATCATCTACTACGATAGCGATGCCTCCTCTTCTTCACCAAGAGGCGACGACGACGACTCTTTGTCGAAACAGAAAACGGTCAATCAGAACTACTCTTTTGACTATTCTCGCATGCCATACAATTCAAATGCGCATTTACTACCAATTCCTCTTGGAAAACCTCCACACTTTGATGGAGAAGACTATTCATTTTGGAGCCATAAAATGCGTAGTCATCTATTTTCTCTCCATCCTAGTATTTGGGAAATTGTAGAGAATGGGATGCATTTTGATAGTACTGATAACCCTATGCTTATAAATGAACAAATTCATAAAAATGCCCAAGCCACTACTGTTTTGTTAACATCTCTTTGCAGGGATGAATACAATAAGGTGAGCGGTTTGGACAACACCAAACAAATATGGAACACCCTCAAGATATCTCATAAGGGAAATGATGCCACCATGATTACCAAAATGGAACTAGTGGAAGGTGAGCTAGGAAGGTTCGCGATGATCAGGAGAGAGGAGCCAACACAAACCTACAACAGGCTCAAGACCCTGGTCAACAAAATCCGAAGCTACGGAAGCACAAGATGGACGGATCATGATGTCGTCCGACTCATGCTTAGGTCATTTATGGTTATTGACCCCCATCTTGTCAACCTTATTCGTGAAAACCCCAGGTACACTAAGATGATGCCCGAGGAAATCCTCGGAAAATTCGTGAGCGGGCGTATGATGGTGAAAGAAGCTCGATATGTGGACGATGCTTTAAGCGGTCCACTGCCCGTCTACGAGCCACAGCCCGTTGCTCTAAAAGCAACTAGCAGAAGGGAGGCGCTACCAAGAAAGGTGGCGTAGAGGCATTCGGGCTAAATGAAAATGAGATGACACTCATCATCAAGCGTTTCAAGACCGTGCTAAAAGGATGCAAGGAGTACCCCAACAAGAACAAAACAAGGGGAAAGCGCTCCTGCTTCAAATGCGGTAAGACTGGTCATCTCATAACTCAATGCCCCGATAATGATAATGACTAGGAACATGAAAGGCATGGGAAGAAAGAGAAGAAGAAGAATTACAAGAAGGCGAAGGGCGAGGCGCATCTTGGAAAGGAATGGGATTCTAACTGCTCTTCATCCGACTCCGACGATGAAGGATTGGCTGCCTCGGCCTTTGACAATCTTCGCTCTTCCCCAACGAACGCCATACTTGCCTCATGGCTAAGGAGAAAAAGGTAC
The DNA here is from genome assembly GCF_902167145.1 of Zea mays. Lineage (NCBI taxonomy): Eukaryota > Viridiplantae > Streptophyta > Magnoliopsida > Poales > Poaceae > Zea > Zea mays. The sequence continues at coordinate 130,269,904 of NC_050100.1, read as the reverse complement.
GTACTCGGGACTCTCCCAAGTATACTTCTTCTAGTGATGAAGAGTCATCTGATGATGAAGTAGATTATACTAATTTGTTTAAAGGATTAGATAGAAATGAAGTAGACAAAAAAATGAATTAATTGATGCCCTTAATGAAAAGGATAGATTGCTAGAGAAGCAAGAAGATATCTTGTATGAGGAACATGATAAATTTGTTAGTGTTCAAAAATCTCTTGCTCTAGAAATTAAAAGAAATGAAATGTTATCCTCTCAGTTGTCTGCTTGTCATGAATCTGTCTCTAGTCTAAAGGAGTTAAATGATGAATTAATGCTAAACTAGAGAAAGCAAATGCAACTAGTTCGTGTGTAGAACATGTAGTTATTTGCAATAGGTGTAAAGATGTTAATTTTGATGAACATGCTATCACTATTGCTAAATTAAACAATGAGGTTGCAAGTCTTAATGCTCAACTTAAGACTTGCAAAGATGACTTTGAGAAATTAAAATTTGCTAGGGATGCCTACACCATTGGTAGACACCCCTCAATTAAGGATGGACTTGGTTTTCGAAAGGAAACCAAGAACTTAACAAGCCAAAAGACTCCCGTTCTCAACAAGGAGAAAGGGAAGGCCCCTATGGCTAGTAGTTCTCAAAAGAACCATGCCTATATGTATGATAGGAAATTTACTAGGCATGCTCATAATGATAGATGCTATGATCATGTTGTTTTACCTGGTTATCATACTTCTCATACTATGGTTGCTTCTACCTCTACTTATGCTTATGGTAGAAATAGGCCTAGGCATAATTATGCTATGTCTCATGCGCCTAGGAGAACTTGCAATGATCCTACTAATGTTTTCCATACTTGCAATACTTCCTTTGTACTTTTATGTAAGAATGCAAAAGTAGTTGCTAGGAAGTTGGGATCCAAATGCAAGGGAGACAAAACATGCATTTGGGTTCCAAAAGATATTGTGACTAACCTTTTAGGACCCAACAAGAGTTGGGTACCTAAAACCCAAACTTAAATTGCCTTGCAGGTTTATGCATCCGGGGGCTCAAGCTGGATTATCGACAGCGGATGCACAAACCACATGACGGGGGAGAAGAAAATGTTCACCTCCTACGTCAAAAACAAGGATTCCCAGGATTCGATCATCTTTGGAGATGAGAACCAAGGCAAGGTCAAAGGATTGGGAAAGATAGCCATCACATCCGAGCATTCTATCTCTAATGTGTTTTTAGTTGAATCGCTCGGATATAATTTGTTATCTGTGAGTCAATTATGTAACATGAGTTATAATTGTTTATTCACAAATGTAGATGTATTTGTCTTTAGAAGGAGTGATGGTTTATTAGCTTTTAAGGGTGTATTAGACGGCAAGCTCTATTTAGTTGACTTTTTGAAAGAGAATGCCGATCTAGATGCATGCTTAATCGCTAAGACTAATATGGGCTGGCTGTGGCATCACCATCTAGCACATGTTGGGATGAAGAACCTTCATAAGCTTCTAAAGGGAGATCATGTATTAGGACTAACCGATGTCTGTTTTGAGAAAGACAGACGCTGCGCAGCGTGTCAGGCAGGAAAACAGGTGGGAAGCACTCATCACAACAAGAATGTGATGACGACATTAAGACCACTGGAGCTTCTTCATATGGATCTCTTCGGACCTATTGCCTACCTCAGCATCGGGGGAAGTAAGTATGGTCTTGTAATTGTTGATGATTTTTCCCACTTCACTTGGGTATTCTTTTTACAGGATAAGTCAGAAACCCAAGGGACTCTAAAGTGCTTCTTAAGGAGAGCTCAAAATGAATTTGAGCTAAAGGTGAAAAAGATAAGAAGCGACAATGGGTCTGAGTTCAAGAATCTACAAGTTGAAGAGTTTCTTGAGGAGGAAGGCATCAAGCATGAGTTCTCCGCTCCCTACACACCACAACAAAATGGTGCGGTAGAGAGAAAGAACAGGATGCTAATCGACATGGAAAGAATGATGCTTGGAGAGTACAAGACGCCTGAGCGGTTTTGGTCGAAAGCTGTGAACACAGCTTGCCACGCCATAAACTGGCTCTACTTGCACCGTCTCCTTAAGAAGACCTCTTATGAACTCCTAACTGGTAACAAACCAAATGTTTCTTAATTTCGTGTATTTGGGAGCAAATGTTACATTCTGGTGAAGAAAGGTAGACATTCAAAATTTGCTCCCAAGGCAGTAGAAGGTTTCTTACTAGGATATGACTCAAATACAAAGGCGTATAGGGTTTTCAACAAATCATCAGGATTAGTTGAAGTCTCTAGCAATGTTGTATTTGATGAGACTAATGGATCTCCTAGAGAGCAAGTTGATCTTGATGATATAGATGAAGATGAAGTTCCGGTGGCCGCAATGCGCACGATGGCGATAGGAGATGTGCGACCACAGGAACTACAGGAATAAGATCAACCTTCTTCCTCGACACTGGTGCATCCCCCAACTCAAGATGATGGACATATACCTCAAGAAGAGGAGCGTGATCAAGGGGGAGCACAGGAAGAATAGGTTATGGAAGAAGAAGCACCACGGGTCCCTCTAACTCAAGTCCGAGTGACGATCCAAAGACATCACCCCATCGATCAGATTCTAGGTGACATCAGTAAGGGAGTAACCACTTGCTCATGATTAGCTAATTTTTGTGAGCATTACTCATTTGTATCTTCTATTGAGTCTTTCAGGGTAGAAGAGGCCTTGCAGGATCCGGACTAGGTGTTGGCCATGCAGGAGGAGCTCAACAACTTCAAAAGGAATGAAGTCTGGAGCCTGGTGCCACGTCCAAAGCAAAACGTTGTGAGAACCAAGTGGGTGTTCCGCAACAAGCAAGACGAGCACGGAGTGGTGATAAGAAACAAGGCTTGACTGTGGCAAAAGGTTATGCCCAAGTTGCAGGTTTGGATTTTGAGGAGACTTTTGCTCCTGTAGCTAGGCTAGAGTCAATTCAGATATTATTAGCCTATGCTGCTCACCATTCCTTTAAGTTGTTCTAAATGGACGTGAAGAGCGATTTCCTCAATGGGCCAATCAAGGAGGAGGTATACGTGGAATAACCCCCTGGCTTTGAGGATGACAGGTATCCCGACCATGTATATAAGCTCTCTAAGGCGCTCTATGGACTTAAGCAAGCCCCAAGAGCATGGTATGAATGCCTTAGAGACTTCCTTATTTCTAATGCTTTCAAGGTTGGGAAAGCCAATCCCACTCTCTTCACTAAGACATGCAATGGTGATCTTTTTGTTTGCCAAATTTATGTCGATGACATAATATTTGGCTCTACTAATCAAAAGTCTTGTGAGGAGTTTAGCAGGGTGATGATGCAAAAGTTCGAGATGTCAATGATGGGCGAGTTGACCTACTTCCTTGGATTCCAAGTGAAGCAACTCAAGGACGGCACTTTCATCTCCCAAACAAAGTACACTCAAGATCTTCTCAAGAGGTTTGGGATGAAGGACGCCAAGCCCGCGAAGACACCGATGGGAACTGACGGGCATCTTGACCTCAACAAAGGAGGTAAGTCCGTTGATCAAAAGGCATACCGGTCAATGATAGGTTCATTACTTTATCTTTGTGCTAGTAGACCGGACATTATGCTTAGTGTATGCATGTGTGCTAGATTTCAATCCGACCCCAAGGAATGTCACCTTGTGGTCGTTAAGCGAATTCTTAGGTATTTAGTTTCTATGCCTTGCTTCGGGATCTGGTATCCAAAGGGGTCTACCTTTGACTTGATTGGATACTCAGACTCCGATTATGCTGGGTGCAAGGTTGATAGGAAGAGCACATCAGGGACGTGCCAATTTCTAGGAAGGTCCCTGGTGTCCTAGAGTTCCAAGAAACAAACATCCGTTGCCCTATCCACCGTTGAGGCCGAGTACGTTGCCGCAGGACAGTGTTGCGCGCAACTACTTTGGATGAGGCAAACCCTCCGGGACTTTGGCTACAATCTGAGCAAAGTCCCACTCCTATGTGACAATGAGAGTGCAATCCGCTTGGTGGATAATCCTGTTGAACACAGCCGCACTAAGCACATAGACATCTGGCATCACTTCCTGAGAGACCACCAGCAAAAGGGAGATATCGATATTTATCATATTAGCACCGAGAACCAGCTAGCCGATATCTTCACCAAGCCTTTAGATGAGAAAAGGTTTTGCAGGTTGCGTAGTGAGCTAAATGTCTTAGATTCACGTAACTTGGATTGATCTATAACATACATGTAGTCTATGCCTTTGATCATGTTACTTTGAGCATTTACATAATTCGTTGTATATTTATGGTGCTCAACTTGTACAAGTCATCCCCGGACCTCACAAGTCCGTATGCACATGATGCACATATTTAGGGGGAGATGTGCTACAACTTGACCCTTTTGAGACTAACTTGTTTGGTTGAGTACACTTGATGTAGTCTCAATGGTACATTGAAAGGGAAAGTGAACATGGACGACTAAAAGACTTTCACTGCACTCCGGTATTAGTGTATTTAATTCCAAGTTCATACTTGTGTTCTCATTGCCTTTTTGCTCGTAATTAACATTTTGGTGAGGCAATGGGGTTAAAGGGCCAAGAATGATCACATTTTGGTGCTTAATGCCAAAGGGGGAGAAACTAAGGCCAAAGCAAAATGGATCAGCCAACCACTTGTGAATTTTGAAAATAGAGGAGTTAGGATTTAGTTTTTTTGTCAAAATACTCTTATTGCAAAATTTGGTCTCTTATGGGGGAGAATTTTAATTATGGGAAAAGGGGGAGTTTTTGACGCTTGATCAATTTTACTCTTGGAATATCTCTCGATTTGCTCAAACAAGTGTGTTTGACTTAGAGATAGGAAAAAGAATTTGATTCGCAAAAACAAACCAAGTGGTGACAAAGAGTGATCCAAATATGCCAAATCTTAAGTAAAAAGGGAATTAGTCTTCATTTGCATTGATGTTGCACTTCTTTTGTTGCTTTTTGATGTGTTGGCATAAATCACCAAAAAGGGGGAGATTGAAAGGGAAATGTGCCCTTGGGCCATTTCTATAAGTATTTTGGTGATTAAATGTCCAACACATATTGAGTGAGTTCTTATGTGCCAAATGAGTGAGAAGTGTGAAATCAAGAACAAGGTATGTTTCTAGACTTAGTGAATTGTTTTTGAACACTAACATGGTTATCTAAGTGCTAGAAACAGTGCCAAGAAAAGGTGATTTGAATTGGAGAAAAGTTGGCAAAGAGCAGCCAACACCAGCTCGGGCCTGGCACACCGGACAGTATCCGGTGCCTCAGGCTGGTCAACCGTGAACTGGCTGCTCTCAGGAAAAGAGAAAGACGGCATGGCTATAATTCACCGGACAGTGTCCGGTGCGCCAACCGGTCCTAAGGCCCAATGGTCGGTTGTGCCTCATATGGAAGGAGATCGCGCACCGACTGCTATAGTGGTTGTCCGGTGGTGCACCGGACTGTCCGGTGCACCACTCGACAGAAGGCAAGAATTGCCTATTAAATTGATCTCCAATGGCTCCTAGCTGCCATGGGGCTATAAAAGGGACCCCTTGGCGCATAGAGCAGTACATCAAGCATTCTCTAAGCATACTAAGACATACAGACTCCGTTCCACGCATTTGATTCGTTGTGTTAGTGATTTGAGCTCCGTTCGAGTTGTGAACTCCCTGTGATGTGCTTTGAGCTCAAGTCTTGGCTTGTGTGTGTGTGTGCTGCGGATTGAATCTTGTGTGCGTTGTTTTCCCTCCCTTACTCTTGTGCTTTCTTTCTGATCTATATTGTAAGGGCGAGAAGCTCCAACTTGTGGAAATTCGTCGCAAATGGGAAGAATACTCAAAAGAGAAAAGACCGTGGTATTCAAGTTGATCATCGGATCACTTGAAAGGGGTTGAGTGCAACCCTCGTCCATTGGGACGCCACAACGTGTAAGTAGGCAACTGTTACTTGGCCGAACCACGAGATAAAAATCATGTGTCTCTTGTGTTGCTCCTCTCTGTGATTGCTTGTGTTCGCAAGAGCTCGCTCCATAAACTTGATTAACTCGCACTAACATCTTTATAATCAAGTTTGTGGCTATTTAGTGTTTGATTTTACAGGATCACCTATTCACCCCCCTCTAGGTGCTCTCATTCGTCTATATGCAGAGGTGTGGTTTGGGACGTGGAGGTTGGCTACGCAAAGGGGACCGGCAGGTTAATTTTTTAATAGATGTGAGGGGTTATTTGTAAAAAATGACGCGGAATGACCGTTGAAACTGGTGCTTTAGGTATATTATAGATATATATATATATACTATATTAAAGCACTAGTTTGAACGGTCGTTTTAGGTCATCTTTTTACAAATAATCCCTCATATCTATTTCAAATTAACCCGCTGCACGCATGTCCCTTTCGCGCAACCAACCTCCATGTCCCAAACCACACATGGACAAACGCCCGCAGGTCGCAGCTTCGGCCTAGGCATGGCACGCCAGCCTGTTAGCCCGTCGGGCCATTTGGTCAAATCATCAGAAAATGTTAAAAACGGTGTAGGAGGTGGGGTTCAAACCCACGCCCTAATGGAAGAAGGGCGGGAGACACTGGGTGAAGCCGTCTTACCAATAGAACATCATGCTCAAGTGTTTTTAATATTCAATATAAATTATACATATGTATATATGATTTTTTGTAAAATAAAAATAAATATAATCGTGCTGGGTCGGGCCAGCACTACGGGCCAAGGCTACGGCCCAAACACGGCACGATGCTTGTGCCGGGCTGGTCCAGGCACTATTAAATGAGTTGTGCCTCGGGTCGGTCCGGCAGAAACAACCCATTTGACCATCTATACCTCCGCACGATAATGATGGTCCTCGCCTTAGTTTCTGCCACCTCGTTCTCCATCCTACTTCTTTTCTCTCTCCCCTCATGTCTCCACCTCCACGTCACCCCATTCTCGGCAAAGGGTGTGGAAGCAGGCGCCTCCTCCCCGTATTCGTCTGACACCAACCCCGACACCGACCCGCGCAGTGGTTATTGCACGTCCACGAGGACGTTTCACAGCATGCGTGCACCATCGTTTTCATCGCTATCGGATGTCCCGTTCGTCTTCCCGGCCTTCACCCTGTTCTTCCTGCCCAACCTACTGCCCTCTCCCACGGCCCATTCGATGGCTTGGCATCGCTTGTCTATATAGCCATTTCTTTACCACAGCGTTGACTCGGTATGCTTCTACCACTTCTATGTACCTATCACCCATCCTTCTATCATTGCAAAAATTATTGTGTTGTTATTCTGTTGTTTTGGGTGTTAGTTTTTTGTTGTGCTAAGGACTGAACATAATTTGGGTGTGTTAATACTTTATTTATTGTTGGCACATGGTTTGTGTTCTTCTGATGATGGCTTATGGATCCTGCAAATTATGTGTTATGATTTGGAGATTCATGCGGGCACTACCACAGGGTGCTTGTCCCTTGTGTTCTTGCCTCTTGCATGCATTAGGTCGTTTCTGAGATCACATTGGCGCAATGGACTCATGGTGTTTGAGGTTGCTGAATTGGATGAAGCAGCAATGATTTGTCACGCTAACAGTAAAAAGAAAGGTTATTTGTTGATTTTAAATGTTAGTAATTTCTACGAAGTACCATAATTTGTATGGAGCACATCTAGTTTTTATTGATGACTGACTTTAGCAACCACTCCATATTTTGATCTATCTTTTTTATAAGTTTGAGTTCATGTGACTTATTTTAGAAACCTGAGATCACAAACTTCCACTTATTTGGTCATTGTATGATGGAATTATGTCATTCTATAATCTTTGTTCATTCAGTCAGTCGTTGTGAACTCTCTTCTAATCACTCCCTTCATTAGCCGTGTTGTACCAAGACATATTGGATGGAGTAAACAACAACATCAGATAGTCAAATCAAAAAAATATTATGCGGAGAGCGGAGACAATCAATAAAAAATCTTGAGATAGTTTTGGTGGATAGTTTACGTGGGTATTGTTGTGGGCCGTCGCAACGCACGGGCAACCGACTAGTATATATATATATATATATATATATATATATATATATATATATATATATATATATATATATATATATATATATATATATATATATATATATATATATATATATATATATATATATATGGTCCGGTTATTTGGAGCCCAGTGCTTCAAATAGTTATAGGAAGCCCTGGTCGGCTCCCTCCTCTAGGACCTACGCTCATACGACCCCACCATCTCGCATCCCACGCCTAGATCACGTGGGTGCTCTATTTTAGGGATCTATTTTTATGGCAGTTATATACGTGATGCCATGTTTTTAGCGTAAAAATCATCACGTTTGAGCGTAAAATAGTATCAGATATATCATAAAATTCTGCTTCCGTCACCTCGCATGCAGGGTCTTGTTTTTATGAAAGGTATAGTCATCACACAACATATGTGTATGTGGTTTTCGATTTTTATGGCAGGTGCGGTTTTAGATCCAAAAATTATGGTAAGTCCAAAAATTATGGCAGATTCGAAAATTGCTATGCATGCAAAAAATTGCATGTGGGACACTGTGTGGGTGCAACCCAGATTTCAACGTAAAAATTCTCATGTTTGAGCGTAAATAATGTCAGATATAGCGTATATGTTGACTCACTGCCAACATCAGCCCTCGCGTCCATGCAACCAGCATAAATCAAGGGATTTGATTGGGAGAGTTTATTAGGGGATTTAATTAGTTGAGTTGATTAGGGAATTTGATTTTTATGGTAGTCACGGACACCATAAATCAAGTGACTTCCTTTTTCACTGTTCTCACGAAAATATGCATGTGGTACACTAGTGGACGCACTCCAATTCGAGAGTAAAATGCTTCAGTGTTTAGCATAAAACTTCTCGGTTTTGGTTGTAAATACCGAACCAACGTGAGATAAGTTGACAACTCTGATATGTTGCATTTATGATCCTAAAAATCCTAAAGTTTAAGCATGAAATAGTGTTAGATACAACGTAAACGTTGATCCAATTCCAACCAACAGCCACCACGTCCATGCAGCCACCATAAATCAACAGATTTGATTAGGAGAGTTGATTATGAGATTTGATTAGAGGAGTTGATTATGAGATTTTGATTTTTTATGGCAGTTACATATACCATAAATTATGGGCTTACCTTTTTCACTTTGCACGCGAAAAATATGCATATGAGATATCGGTGGTGCACCCCATATTTGCGTAAAATCCTTTAACTTTTAGTGTAAATATCCTCAGCTTTGACCGTAAAAACCGAGCCAAAGTCATAGATGTTGATAACTCATATGTGTTATATTTATGATCATAAAATCATCAAGTTTGCATGTAAAATAATGGCAGATGTAGCATAAATGTTATTCCTGTAGAAATATCAAAGTCACGTGAGAGACGATATATTCATCATCATAAAATCCTCAAATGGAATGCATAAAAGTTGCAGTGGTCGGCATAAAAATATCATGAAATGCATAACACATGGATCAGATGAGGTCGTCGTTGGAAAACGCCACAAAACCACCGGATTGGAGGAGGTCGTCGTCGGACGATCCACGCTGTCACAACGGCATCCAACTTGTTGGAGCTCGAAGAATAGTTGGAGGTAGGAGGGCCTCGTCGTCACACGCACATCAGGGGGTGCCGCTGCTCAGGCATGTGTCTGGCCAGCGCTGCCGCTCACGCCTCTCGAGGCCACCTCCGCGCGCGCCCCTTGAGAACCACCGTCGGGCACCTTGTGGAGGAATCGCCATGCGCGTGCATGGGAACCGCCACCGCCGCGCGCCTGGGGGAGCCACCGCCACCATGCGCCTCGGGAACCATCTTCGTTTGTGCATCGGGGTGAGGCGTCAAAATAGAACCGTAGCGACCTGGGGCCCCTTTTGTATACGTCCGGAACCTAGTGCGACTAAACCGGATGCAACATTGGACCACGACTTCCCGTAGCTATTGAAAGACCAAGGCTTATATATATATATATATAAAGTTGTCAGTAGCAATGTTTTTGTACGTTGCCACAGTTTCCATTTATGTTTGAATATAGAATATGAAACACAAGACATGTGTTTTCTATTGGATATGTGAGTGTGAATGTGCGTTTAGAGCCAACAACCATGATTCGAATCTTTATTTATGCATAATTTTGCATTTTACCATTTAAATGTGTGGGACCATGAAGATGGTGGAAAATACGAAACTGTAAAAGCTAGTGCTTTACAAAGAAGAAATTTTATTAGTAGATATTAATGTAAGTTCGAATTCGAGACATCCGTTTACATTCATATAGAAAATATCTACTCCCTCCGGTCTAAATGAGTATTCATTTTAGGTCTTCGTTTTTATGTATATATTTGAGTAGATAATGATTAATATAGGCGCATATATAAAACAAGTATTGTACGAATACAATAACACCCAAAAGGTGTATGTTGCCTGATTTTTAAATTAAAATAAAATAATAGTGCTATATATCCGCGAAGTAGCGCATAATAATATATATATAGACACACACGCGCGTGTTAGTTTTGCTTCGATCTCCTCTCTATTTCGTCTGGCGCATTGGCCACATGTACACCGACTGACCGATCACCAATCGATGGCATCTACTATCCGCCTTCCGTCGTCAGCTAGCTAGCGGCGCCGCCACCAGCCCACCATGTGCATGATACAACAAACAATCTCCAAGCCTATGTGGGGGCAAAGCATACTAATTATATTACGAGTTTCGTGCCATGCTTCCCATGGGCTCGCGTGAACGGTTGCCATCACCGCAAAAGAACCCTTGAGGGCCTTGCCAAAATACGTTGTTAATAATACGTGATCCGTTTGCATTGGGTAGAGAGCAAAAGCCATGTTTTGTGTTGCGTCATTGCGTGTGGTTGCGCCTAATAATATATAAATACTTCATCTGTTTTTTTATTTATCACGTTTTAGTTCAAAAGTGAACTAACGTGTGATAAATATTCGAGAACAGAGGAAGCAGCGCATGCGCATGTGCGTGGATGGAGCCTTGGAGGAGAAAGGCGGAGCTTTAATTTCCGTTCTCCTACATTCCGTGTTGCCGAAAGGAAACGCGTGGCCGCCGGCCATGCATACTATCTACCTATATGTGACTGGCTCACATGCATGACCCATTATAATGGCCCGGCCGGCATTCCATTCTGGAGTTGGGCCGGAGTGTATGCTGAGCGAATCGTCAATGACGTGCTGGTTCCGAAATCAAGAAATGGCACGGTGATGGTGGGTGGATGATAGGACCCATGTCTCATGTGTCTGCACATGCTTCACTGCTTCAGCAACCTCTTGGTCTTGGCCGGCCAGATCGCGGTGGACATGTACAATCTGGGCTATCACTACTGTACCGAAACAGCGCGATGGAGACACCTTAAACACACTGGCGCGCGCGGATATGCGAAACGCGTGACGTCGTTCGTAGCTTGAAAGCAAAAATATGCCACCTATTAGAAGTTATTATTATCGACTAAAAAAAAGTCGGGTCTCTGGTAACGAAAATAATTTCTTGTGAGACGTTCCAACCAAACGTGTGTGTTGGTTTAGACCTAAACAAATTCTGAAAACTTGGTCTAACGAAACTATGTCGTTTATGACCCCGACTAGCGCTAAATTAATATAAATATTCTAGTTTGTATTCAGGTCGATTAATCTAATTGTAAGTGAGTCAATTAATCTGATTGTAATATGATCAAATTTTCTGGGGCCATCTCCAAAAATCTGAGGCTCATGAGCGAAATTATAGGACGCTAAACATTCACATGATTAATTGACTTCTGAGAATGTCAGGATAACTACTTGACTACATGCCGATTCTTGACATTTGAAAAACACAACTAACCTCAACAGACAACAACCTAGATGATGTTCGACTCTGAACAGATTCTTGATTTCTTGTGTTCTTTCGAGCTCTTGCGCTTGGATTGCTTGCTTCTTTTCTTTCTCACTTGCTCTTGTGATCAACACTCAATTGTAATCAAGGCAAGAGGCACCAATTATGTGGTGGCCCTTGCGGGGAAGCTTTGTTCCCGGCTTTGATTTGAGAAGAGAAGCTCACTCGGTCCGAGGGACCGTTTGAGAGAGGGAAGGGTTGAAAGAGACCCGGCCTTTGTGGCCTCCTCAACGGGGAGTAGGTTTGAGAGAACCGAACCTCGGTAAAACAAATCCACGTGTCTCACTTCTTTATTCGCTTGCGATTTGTTTTCACGCCCTCTCTCGGACTCGTTCTTATTTCTAACGCTAACCCGGCTTGTAGTTGTGTTTATATTTGTAAATTTCAGTTTCGCCCTATTCACCCCCCCTCTAGGCGACTATCAATTGGTATCAGAGCCCGGTGCTTCATTAGAGCCTAACCGCTCGAAGTGATGTCGGGAGATCACGCCAAGAAGGAGATGGAGACCGGCGAAAAGCCCACTACAAGCCACGGGAGCACTTCATCGGAAGAGTCCCGCACCAAGAGGAAGGAGAAGAAGAAGATCTCCTCCAACAAAGGGAAGGAGAAGAAATCTTCTTCTCACCACAAAGAGAAGAAGGAAAAATCTTCTTCCCACAAGCCGCATCGGAGTGGGGACAAGAAGAAAAGAATGAGGAAGGTGGTCTACTACGAGACCGATTCTTCATCGGCATCCACCTCCGGCTCCGACGCGGCATCCGTCACTTCTAAGCGCCAAGAGCGCAAGAAGTATAGTAAGATCCCCCTACGTTACCCTCGCATTTCCAAACATACACCTTTACTTTCCGTCCCATTAGGCAAACCACCAACTTTTGATGGTGAAGATTACGCTAGGCGGAGCGATTTAATGCGATTTCATCTAACCTCGCTCCACAAAAGTATATGGGATGTTGTTGAGTTTGGTGCACAGGTACCATCCGTAGGGGATGAAGATTATGATGAGGATGAGGTGGCCCAAATCGAGCACTTCAACTCTCAAGCGACAACAATACTCCTCGCCTCACTAAGTAGAGAGGAGTATAACAAAGTACAAGGGTTGAAGAGTGCCAAGGAGGTTTGGGATGTGCTCAAAACCGCGCACGAGGGAGATGAGCTCACCAAGATCACCAAGCGGGAAACGATCGAGGGGGAGCTCGGTCGGTTCCGGCTTCGCAAAGGGGAAGAGCCACAACACATGTACAACCGGCTCAAGACCTTGGTGAACCAAGTGCGAAACCTCGGGAGCAAGAAGTGGGACGACCACGAAATGGTTAAGGTTATTCTAAGATCTCTCATTTTCCTTAACCCCACTCAAGTTCAATTAATTCGTGGTAATCCTAGATATACTAAAATGACCCCCGAGGAAGTTATCGGGCATTTTGTAAGTTTTGAGTGCATGATCGAAGGCTCGAGGAAGATCAACGAGCTTGACGAACCCACCACATCCGAAGCTCAACCCGTCGCATTCAAGGCGACGGAAGAAAAGGAGGAGTCCACACCAAGTCGACAACCAATAGACGCCTCCAAGCTCGACAATGAGGAAATGGCGCTCGTCATCAAGAGCTTCCGCCAAATCCTCAAGCAAAGGAGAGGGAAAGACTACAGGTCCCGCTCCAAGAAAGTTTGCTACAAGTGTGGTAAGCCCGGTCATTTTATTGCTAAATGTCCATTATCAAGTGATAGTGACAGGGGCGACGACAAGAAAGGGAGAAGAAAGGAAAAGAAGAGGTACTACAAGAAGAAGGGCGGCGATGCCCATGTTTGTCGAGAGTGGGACTCCGACGAAAGCTCAAGCGACTCCTCCGACGACGAGGACGCAGCCAACATCGCCGTCACCAAGGGACTTCTCTTCCCCAACGTCGGCCACAAGTGCCTCATGGCAAAGGACAGCAAAAGGAAGAAGGTAAAATCAAGATCCTCCACTAAATATGAAACCTCTAGTGATGAAAATGCTAGTGATGAGGAGGATAACTTGCGTACTCTTTTTGCTAATCTTAACATGGAACAAAAGGAAAAATTAAATGAATTAATTAGTGCTATTCATGAAAAGGATGACCTTTTGGATTCCCAAGAGGACTGTCTAATTAAAGAAAACAAGAAACATGTTAAGGTTAAAAAATGCTTATGCTCTAGAAGTAGAAAAATGTGAAAAATTATCTAGTGAGCTAAGCACTTGCCGTGAGATAATTGACAACCTTAGGAATGAAAATGCTAGTTTAAATGCCAAGGTTGATTCACATGTTTGCAATGTTTCAATTCCCAACCCTAGAGATAATAATGATGATTTGCTTGCTAGGATTGAAGAATTAAACATTTCTCTTGCTAGCCTTAGAATTGAGAATGAAAAATTGCTTGCTAAGGCTAAAGATTTTGATGTTTGTAATGCTACTATTTCCGACCTTAGAACTAAGAATGACATGTTACATGCTAAGGTCGTAGAATTAAAATCTTGCAAACCCTCTACATCTAGTGTTGAGCATGTATCTATTTGTACTAGATGTAGAGATGTTAACGTTGATGCTATACATGATCACATGACTTTAATTAAACAACAAAATGATCATATAGCTAAATTAGATGCTAAAATTGCCGAGCATAACTTAGAAAATGAAAAATTTAAATTTGCTCGTAGCATGCTTTATAATGGGAGACGCCCGGGCATCAAGGATGGCATTGGCTTCCAAAGGGGAGACAATATCAAAATTAGTGCCCCTCCTAAAAGATTGTCCAACTTTGTAAAGGGCAAGGCTCCCATGCCTCAGGATAACGAGGGTTACATTTTGTACCCTGCCGGTTATCCCGAGAGCAAAATTAGGAGAATTCATTCTAGGAAGTCTCACTCTAGCCCAAATCATGCTTTTATGTATAAGGGTGAGACATCTAGCTCTAGGCAACCAACCCGTGCTAAGTTGCCTAGAAAGAAAATTCCTACTGCATCAAATGAACATAGTCTTTCATTTAAAACTTTTGATGCATCTTATGTGTTGACTAACAAATCTGGCAAAGTAGTTGCCAAATATGTTGGGGGCAAGCACAAGGGGTCAAAGACTTGTGTTTGGGTACCCAAAGTTCTTGTGTCTAATGCCAAAGGACCCAAAACCATTTGGGTACCTAAAATCAAGAACTAAACTTGTTTTGTAGGTTTATGCATCCGGGGGCTCAAGTTGGATCATCGACAGCGGGTGCACAAACCACATGACAGGGGAGAAAAAGATGTGCTCCTCATATGAGAAAAACAAGGATCCCCAACGAGCTATCACATTCGGGGATGGAAATCAAGGTTTGGTCAAAGGTCTTGGTAAAATAGCTATATCTCCTGACCATTCTATTTCCAATGTTTTTCTTGTAGATTCTTTAGATTACAATTTGCTTTCCGTTTCACAATTATGTCAAATGGGCTACAACTGTCTTTTCACTGATATAGGTGTCACTGTCTTTAGAAGAAGTGATGATTCAATAGCATTTAAGGGAGTGTTAGAGGGTCAGCTATACTTGGTAGATTTTAATAGAGCTAAACTCGACACTTGCTTAATTGCTAAGACTAACATGGGTTGGCTCTGGCACCGCCGACTAGCCCATGTTGGGATGAAGAATCTTCACAAGCTTCTAAAGGGAGAGCACATTTTAGGACTAACCAATGTTCATTTTGAGAAAGACAGGATTTGTAGCGCATGTCAAGCAGGAAAGCAAGTTGGTGCCCATCATCCACACAAGAACATAATGACGTCCGACAGGCCACTGGAGCTCCTACATATGGATCTATTCGGCCCGACTGCTTACATAAGCATCGGCGGGAGTAAGTACTGTCTAGTTATTGTGGATGATTATTCTCGCTTCACTTGGGTATTCTTTTTGCAGGAAAAATCTCAAACCCAAGAAACCTTAAAGGGATTCTTGAGACGGGCTCAAAATGAGTTCAGCTTAAGGATCAAGAAAATTAGAAGCGACAACGGGACGGAGTTCAAGAACTCTCAAATCAAAGGCTTCCTTGAGGAGGAGGGCATCAAGCATGAGTTCTCTTCTCCCTACACGCCGCAACAAAATGGTGTAGTGGAGAGGAAGAATCGAACTCTATTGGACATGGCAAGAACCATGCTTGATGAGTACAAGACTTCGGATCGGTTTTGGGCAGAGGCGGTCAACACCGCTTGCTACGCCATCAACCGGTTGTATCTACACCGAATCCTCAAGAAGACATCATATGAACTCCTAACCGGTAAAAAGCCCAACATTTCATATTTTAGAGTTTTTGGTAGCAAATGCTTTATTCTTGTTAAAAGAGGTAGAAAATCTAAATTTGCTCCTAAAACTGTAGAAGGCTTTTTACTTGGTTATGACTCAAACACAAGGGCATATAGGGTCTTTAACAAGTCCACTGGACTAGTTGAAGTCTCATGTGACGTTGTGTTTGATGAAACTAACGGCTCTCAAGTAGAGCAAGTTGATCTTGATGAGATAGGTGAAGAAGAGGCTCCATGCATCGCGCTAAGGAACATGTCCATTGGGGATATGTGTCCTAAGGAATCCGAAGAGCCTCCAAGAACACAAGATCAACCATCCTCCTCCATGCAAGCATCTCCACCAACTCAAAATGAGGAAGAGGCTCAAGTTGATGAAGAAGAAGATCAATCAAATGAGCCACCTCAAGATAACGGCAATGATCAAGGGGGAGATGCAAATGATCAAGACAAGGAGGATGAAGAGCAAAGACCGCCACACCCAAGAGTCCATCAAGCAATCCAACGAGATCACCCCGTCGACACCATCCTCGGCGACATTCATAAGGGGGTAACCACTCGATCTCGTGTTGCCCATTTTTGTGAACATTACTCGTTTGTTTCCTCTATTGAGCCATACAAGGTAGAGGAAGCACTTCAAGATTCGGATTGGGTGGTGGCGATGCAAGAGGAGCTCAACAACTTCACTAGGAATGAGGTATGGCATTTAGTTCCACGTCCTAACCAAAATGTTGTAGGAACCAAATGGGTCTTCCGCAACAAGCAAGATGAGCATGGTGTGGTGGCAAGGAACAAAGCTCGACTTGTGGCCAAAGGATACTCCCAAGTCGAAGGTTTGGATTTCGGTGAAACATATGCACCCGTAGCTAGGCTTGAGTCAATTCGCATATTATTGGCCTATGCTACTTACCATGGCTTTAAGCTCTATCAAATGGACGTGAAAAGTGCCTTCCTCAATGGACCAATCAAAGAAGAGGTCTATGTTGAGCAACCTCCCGACTTTGAAGACAGTGAGTATCCTAACCATGTCTATAAGCTCTCTAAGGCGCTTTATGGGCTCAAGCAAGCCCCAAGAGCATGGTATGAATGCCTTAGAGATTTTCTTATTGCTAATGGCTTCAAAATCGGAAAGGCCGATCCTACACTCTTTACTAAAACTCTTGAAAATGACTTGTTTGTATGCCAAATTTATGTTGATGATATTATATTTGGGTCTACTAACGAGTCTACATGTGAAGAGTTTAGTAGGATCATGACACAGAAATTCGAGATGTCTATGATGGGGGAGTTGAAGTATTTTCTAGGATTTCAAGTGAAGCAACTCCAAGAGGGCACCTTCATTAGCCAAACAAAGTACACTCAAGACATTCTAAACAAGTTTGGGATGAAGAATGCCAAACCCATCAAGACACCCATGGGAACCAATGGGCATCTCGACCTCGACACGGGAGGTAAGTCCGTGGATCAAAAGGTATACCGGTCGATGATAGGTTCCTTACTCTATTTATGTGCATCTCGACCGGATATTATGCTTTCCGTATGCATGTGTGCAAGATTCCAAGCCGACCCTAAGGAAGCTCACCTTACGGCCGTAAAACGAATCTTGAGATATTTGGCTTATACTCCTAAGTTTGGGCTTTGGTACCCTCGGGGATCCACATTTGATTTGATTGGTTATTCGGATGCCGATTGGGCGGGGTGCAAAATCAATAGGAAGAGCACATCGGGGACTTGCCAGTTCTTAATAAGATCCTTGGTGTCTTGGGCTTCAAAGAAGCAAAATTCGGTCGCTCTTTCCACCGCCGAAGCCGAGTACATTGCCGCAGGCCATTGTTGCGCGCAATTGCTTTGGATGAGGCAAACCCTGCGGGACTATGGTTACAAATTGACCAAAGTCCCTTTGCTATGTGATAATGAGAGTGCAATCAAAATGGCCGATAATCCCGTCGAGCATAGCCGCACTAAGCACATAGCCATTCGGTATCATTTTCTTAGGGATCACTAACAAAAGGGAGATATCGAGATTTCATACATTAATACTAAAGATCAATTAGCCGATATCTTTACCAAGCCTCTTGATGAACAATCTTTTAACAAACTTAGGCATGAGCTCAATATTCTTGATTCTAGGAACTTTTTTTGCTAGATTGCACACATAGCTCTTTCATATACCTTTGATTTTGTCTCTTTCATATGCTATGACTAATGTGTTTTTCAAGTCTATTTCAAACCAAGTCATAGGTGTATTGAAAGGGAATTGGAGTCTTCGGCGGAGACAAAGGCTTCCACTCCGTAACTCATCCTTCGCCGTCGCTCCAAGGTTCTCTCCATTCTTGGGGGAGAAAGCATGAGCACCAAGAAAAGGACTTTGTCTTTGGGGAGAAAGTAAGAACCCAAAGCAAAAGGACCGGACTTCGTCTTTGGTATGATCTTAACTCATTTGTTTATGACCAAAGGGGAAGAAATTACTTCAAGGGCTCTAATGATTCCGTTTTTGGCGATTCATGTCAAAAAGGGGGAGAAATGAGCCCAAAGCAAAAGGACCGCACCACCACCACCCAATTTCAAAAACTTAGTGTTGAATATTTTCAATTGGCATCCTATTGTGTTCAAAAGGGGGAGAAAGTAGTATTTCAAAAATGATATATCAAAACCCTCTTGAACACTAAGAGGAGGATCTCTTTTAGGGGGAGTTTTGTTTAGTCAAAGGAAAAGCATTTGAAACAGGGGGAGAAAATTTCAAATCTTGAGAATGCTTTGCAAAATCATATTCATTTCCCTTTGACTATTTGCAAAAGAACTTTGAAAAGGATTTACAAAAGAATTTGCAAAAACAAAACATGTGGTGCAAGCGTGGTCCAAAATGTTAAATAAGAAATAAACAATCCATGCATATCTTGTAAGTATTTATATTGGCTCAATTCCAAGCAACCTTTACACTTACATTATGCAAACTAGTTCAATTATGAACTTCTATATTTGCTTTGGTTTGTGTTGGCATCAATCACCAAAAAGGGGGAGATTGAAAGGGAATTAGGTTTACACCTAGTCCCTAATTAATTTTGGTGGTTGAATTGCCCAACACAAATAATTGGACTAACTAGTTTGCCCAAGTGTATAGATTATACAGGTGTAAAAAGGTTCACTCTCAGCCAATAAAAAGATCAAGAGTTGGATTCAACAAAAGAGCAAAGGGCCAACCGAAGGCACCTCTGGTCTGGCGCACCGGACTGTCCGGTGTGCCACCGGACGGTGTCCGGTGCACCACCGGACATGTCCGGTGCATCAGAGGACTCCAACACAAACTCGCCACCTTCGGGAATTTCTAGAGGCACTCGCGCTATAATTCACCGGACTGTCCGTTGTACACCGGACAGTGTCCGGTGCGCCAAGGAGGAGCGGCCTCAGGAACTCGCCAGCTTCGGGAAACGCCAACGGCTAGTCCGCTATAATTCACCGGACATGTCCGGTGTGCACCGGACTGTCCGGTGCAACTCCGGAGCAACGGCTAACTCGCGCCAACGGCTACCTGCGACGCATTAATTGCGCGCTCTGCGCGCGCAGAAGTCAGGCGCGCCCATACTGGCACACCGGACAAGGAACAGTAGATGTCCGGTGTGCACCGGACACCCAGGCGGGCCCACAAGTCAGGAGCTCCAACGGTCAGAATCCAACGGCAGTGATGACGTGGCGGGGGCACCGGACATGTCCGGTGTGCACCGGACTGTCCGGTGCGCCATCGTGCAGACAGCCTCCCAACGGCCACATTTGGTGGTTGGGGCTATAAATACCCCAACCACCCCACCATTCATTGCATCCAAGTTTTCCACTTCCCAACTACTACAAGAGCTCTAGCATTCAATTCTAGACACACCAAAGAGATCAAATCCTCTCCAAATTCCACACAACGTCATAGTGACTAGAGAGAGTGATTTGCTTGTGTTCTTTCGAGCTCTTGCGCTTGGATTGCTTGCTTCTTTTCTTTCTCACTTGCTCTTGTGATCAACACTCAATTGTAATCAAGGCAAGAGGCACCAATTGTGTGGTGGCCCTTGTGGGGAAGCTTTGTTCCCGGCTTTGATTTGAGAAGAGAAGCTCACTCGGTCCGAGGGACCGTTTGAGAGAGGGAAGGGTTGAAAGAGACCCGACCTTTGTGGCCTCCTCAACGGGGAGTAGGTTTGAGAGAACTGAACCTCGGTAAAACAAATCCACGTGTCTCACTTCTTTATTCGCTTGCGATTTGTTTTCACGCCCTCTCTCGGACTCGTTCTTATTTCTAACGCTAACCCGGCTTGTAGTTGTGTTTATATTTGTAAATTTCAGTTTCGCCCTATTCACCCCCCCTCTAGGCGACTATCAAGTTTACTCATCTTGGTATGTCGTTACTTCGGTTTATGTTTTACACTTCAATAAACTATTACAAAGGTACCTTCAACTTCAACAACAACAATTGTGAAGGTAAAAGGGAAGGAAGCTTCATAGGCGGAGCGATTCAATTCACTCGAGCCAAAAAAGCATCGTCTAGTGCATGGCCCTGTTCCTATATTTATAGCTACGGGGTGCAGCTTCATATGAAATTACAAACATATCTGCAAGTCATATACATGTCAACTACGGATCTTATGTGGACAATGTCATCTTTTTCCTTCATTTG
Source organism: Zea mays (assembly GCF_902167145.1). Taxonomy (NCBI): domain Eukaryota; kingdom Viridiplantae; phylum Streptophyta; class Magnoliopsida; order Poales; family Poaceae; genus Zea; species Zea mays. The sequence goes on along the minus strand of NC_050100.1, from coordinate 130,249,053 downwards.
TCTTGCTGATGGAGTCTTCTGGATTCTTTACCTTGTCCTCTGCTTTGTAGTCCGCCATGTATCTCTCCAAGCTCTCTTTTTCGGCCTTGCTTGACACAATGCTCCTACATGACCGAAGCTTCTTGTCTTTGTCCCCTCTTTAGGCGTAAGCTTGAATGAAAGTGGATCTTATTACTTGATATGAACACTTGAAGCTTGTTGGATGACATTGCCGTTTGGAAGACCTTCGGCAATGAAGGCTTCATAATGAGCTTAGGCCACGAAACATACCTGGGAGACCCTACGTTGAAGGTTCAAAAACACCTTCCTAGGGCTCGTTTCTGAAAATGAAAAAATGAATAGCTTCAAAGTGAATGAATGCATTTTACAGTCCACTAGACAGTGAGAAGGTGATGCTGCGGCTTCTTGGCTCCCACGCTTGGTCTTTGTATAAAAATGGGGGAGTGTTGTATAGTGGGACAATATTTTACTGCCCCCGCATCCACCTGCTGCTTTTTCCTCTGCCTCTAAAGCTCTCCACTAACCTTCGCTCGCAAAATGAGCTTCGAGGGACATTTTTGAATGGTTAGAATCCCCACAACCACTGGACTAGCCATGCCTACATCATCGAAGGCCATTCAGAGGGATAAAGTTGCTTTAGATACTGCACAAATTTCTGAAGTCACGAGGGCTTATGCAGTGCCAAGATCCAAAGGGGATCCAAAGGATGCGGTGGAGAAGATTTCTGAGGTCGCAGAAGAAGAATACAAAGGTCGGCCAATGAAGCTAAGTTATATTAAAATGGGTCAATCTACTTTGAAGGTTGAGGATATGGAAGCTATGAAGGATCTCAGATATTTTGGTGATAAGGTTAAAGTCTGTCTTGCTCGCGATGAGACGACTTTGAAACCGAAGGATAATGAAGTTGTGGTTTTAGAAGCTTCTTCCTTGCATGTCTTCAGCTACCGATGTATAGGATGATTGCGATGGTTCTGAAGAAATTTGAGATATACATGCATCAACTCACTCCTAATGCTGTCGTTAGACTTGGTGTATTTATATGGGCCATGAGAAGTCAAGGGGTTCACACTAAAGCCGATGCTTTTTGCAGAGTGCACGAGTTGCATTATCAGACGAAGGTCACGCCTTCAAACAAGCCTCATAACAACTTTGGTTGTTATAACTTTGTTTACAAGAAGGATTATGTTACTCCCATGCTTGCATATTGGACTATGTGGCAAAGTTATTGAATCAGGAGTAGTTCTATGTTTAGGTGGATTCAAAAGAGTGAGAGGACTTTAAGCTTATAGTGATGAGTCTACTAAAGGTCAACTTCGGTCTGAAGAGGCTGGATTGTAGGATGAGAAGAGCTACTCAAGAGGCCTTCAAATTTTTAATATTGGGTTCGAAAGGATAGGGACTCGGGATCTAATCCAAGAGTTTCTTTTGTATAATGTGTTTCCTACATAGACTAGGTGGAAGGTGTTGAATGTTTCACAAGCATTAACGATGAAGGAGAGTAGCAAGGAAGAAGATAATAGTAAGCTTATAACATTGACCTTTTAGTTTAAAGAGCAAGCTTTGTTTTAGGCTCCTTCTTCAGAATGGATAAAGTTTATTGAATCAAGGTGCAATGCGATTGTTGGAAACTACTTTGTTAAAGAGGACGAGGCCATGACCGTGGCTTTTGGGACCCAAGGAAAACAAAGGTTGGACAGGGTAATGAATGCTCTAGGTTTCGACTACCTAGACTTTTCCAAGCCGACTACTAATGCCGAAGCTAGGGAGAAAAGAAAGAAAAGTGCATAAGTGGCCGGTAAAGGGCCTCTAAGAGGGAAAAGTAGGAAAAATTGGTAGTGAAAAGCCGAAGGCTGGAGAGAGTGATAGTAATGAAGGTTCACACTCTGATAGGGCGACTCCCCTGAAGAAGAAAAAAAGCTAAGATTGCTGAGGGTAATGCTGAGAAAACCATTGCAATAGAGCAAGGGAAAGGAAGTGCATCTACTTCATCTTTGGGGTGCACTCAGATACTTGAGGTAATGACTCAATCATTTCCGTTTTCCACTTTGAGCTCATTGGGATCAGATTTGACTAGCTTGCTATAGATTGTGTGGGTATGGGTGAAAAATGGAAAGGAGGTGGAGCTTTCATGCCTATGATAGCAGGGATTCGACGGTGATGGAGAAGAGTCCTCGGATTGAGTCTCTTATGGATGCAATTTTTGGACCTTCTTTACCGGAGGTGGAAAAGAATTCTGAGGAGACCACCGAAGAAGCTAAGTCTTTAGAGTCTAAAAAAGCTATAGAAAAGCCAACCGATGCTTTGGGACCGAATGTGGCCAAAACTGTTCGCTCTTCTAACAAGGAATCAGATGAGGAGGTCGACTTCTATATTAGCCACCTTGCTGGCAGTGACATGAGCAAAGAGGTTGCTTCGAGGCTTGTTGGGGGCCTATATTGTCAAAGATTCTCAAACTCCATCAGCTTCGGGTTGAAATAATATGTTTTAGGTACAACATAGGGAGTCAACAAAGCAAACCCTTTCCAGCAACAATATACAAACTTGAGAAGAGAAGTGTCACACCCAAATTTAAGGGCAAATCCAGGCGTGAATCAAATGTGTGCTAGGATCAAGTCTCACACATATGATGACTCATGGTACATAAACGAATGTCACATCTTTACTATATAATAGGAGTTCTGTACAAAATAACTAAATAATTACATCATACAAAGACGACGATCCAACAACCATAGTTGATTGGGAGAGGACGGTTCAGATCTCTCATGAACTCATCTCGGCATCCATCATGCTCCTTATCTTTTGGTACCTCTCCTTTACCTGGGGGATGTCAATACAACAAGGGTGAGCTCACATACGTTCATCTATCAACAAGTTGTGGGGAATAATGTGCATGAGCTCACTTAAAATGGGGCTCATGTGAAGTGTAAGCCTTACGAAAGGAGATGGTTAAAGCTGAGCATTGCTTTTAAAGTTGGTTAAATTTTTATTAGCAGTTACTAAGTATAAGTAGATATCAACCCAAATAAACAAGAAATCAAAGTTAATAATAACACCCACAATGCAAAGCAAATGACAAATTAAGTTTAGTTCCATAAATTACTCATGTGGGGGTCCGAGCCGCTCATGACTGTGGGCACGACTGGTATACCAGTTTTACACTTTGTAGAGGTTGCACATCTTTACCCACAAGTCGTGTTACCCATCTACCACGGGATCGTGAATCCCATACACCTCTACCGAGGAGGCGAGGCAGGGTAGCACTATGAGGCCTTTACAAAGTTCCACTAGCATCAGAAAACCCGCTACGGTTTCTGAGAAGGGCGATATTGGAATCCCTCATCCGAAAAGCCATTGCAGCTTGATCGACCCAAGAACCTCCCTATACCACAACTCCTCTACCGCCCTTTCCCCTTTAGGGTAAGGTAGTCCTCCACTAGCTTTCCTAATTAGTCAGCCAAGGACGTCCCATACCACCCTTGTGGTAGCACTGTTTTCCCTAGTGGTCGCTCCATGTTCCTATTGATATAATGATCTTATCATGAACAATAATTATAACTACAGCAAAATTGAAACATGATCATAACATTAAGTTCCCGAAACCAGGTAGAGGAATAGCTAATCTACCCAATAGTTCTTTTGTTTGCAAGGTGTGGGGTAAATAATACTAGGGAAACCTATTAGGTCCCATCAAATTAACCTGAGCATGTCACAGTGATTAACATGAACATTAATAGGTAAAGAAAAGTGCTCAAGGGCACAACTTGCCTTAGACTTGAGATCCCAGGTACCAAGTTGGTCTACGGATTCTCGTGACCTCATCGCTATTCGTAGCAATACATACAAATAGACAAGGAGCATATAAAACAACAGTACACCAAACATGAGAACAAACAGCGTAAAAATATTCTACACGCTGCTACAAGAGCGTAGGTACAAGAATCACTAAAATCAGAGTTATGGTTCAAAAGATGTAGTTTTATAAAGTTTTAGGTGTTTAAATGATAAAAATACCTTCTATGTTATAAATCTTGTGAGAAGTAAATATTTAATTCAACTTTAGTACATGTTACAACTTAATTAGTTATCATATATTAGTTAGATTATAATTATAGATAAGTTGACTTTGATTAGCAAACTTAATCTACAAAACATAGATTAAGCAATATCTAATTATGTGATATGGTACAAATGATGTTCTCACTGCGTAGAAAATATTTTTATGAAGCTAAAGCAACTGGAATGGACTAAATCAGAATTAAAATGTGAGAGATATGCAATAAATAAGATTTTGGGTTTGTTTTTATATTTATTTTTATACTAAAACAGCTATTAAGGGCATGAATGTAAATACTAGGGACTGGTTTGCAAATTTCGAGGACTTGTTTGTTATTCATTCTGACCTAACATGGACGGCGTGTTGATTTCAATGGAACCCGAGGGATCTTATGCAATTAGTCTCGGCCGAAGGGGTATTAAGATCCCTCAGCCGTTCGATCAGGAACCAAAGGCCTGGATTAGATCTGTGTTTATTCTGAATCGGTACACAATATCGACCGCACGATTAAGGATCTATGGCCAAAAGCTACCCACGACAATGATCCACCCTAGCCATCGGATGGACGATCCATGACTCGAGTTCAATGGGCAAAAGGGTAAGCAACAAATTTAACCCTAGCCATCCATTTCTTATCCCGTGGTCCAGTGCCGTTCTCCTTCCTCCGTATGCCAGGGCGCCCTGCCACCGCGCGGCGTTCTCGCCGGTGAGCGGCTGCCTGAGACCCTAGACACTATCACCAACACCGGCAAGGCCAACTGAATGCGGATGTCAAACAAAACAGGGTTAGGGATATCCCACCATCGAAGGCATTGTGGTGAAGTCGGCCTGCGGTAGGTAGCGGATTTGCGATGCAGGGACTTCTCACGTGAGCAATTGAGGTGGCGCTGGTGATGAATCCCACACGACGCGACCCCGTCCACTCACCCTCTAGCCCGAAGAAGCCCTAGGGCACAACTCCGGCGATCTGGTTGAAGGTGAACTGAAGCCCATGCGCGGCGGCTCCTATCTCTCTCCCACGACGGTGCTCATAGCGTGATTCACGGTGGATTTGGCGAACGCGCATGATGGTCATAGGGTCGCAGGAGCCTAGATTTTATACCCCCAAGGGGAGAGTCCAGTCGGGCCACGACCGGTGGAGAGCAGGAGTTGAGGTCAACGCCCCAGCAAGATCGGCGCCAGCATGCACAGTGGGTTTGTTGCGCCCGGTGCCGATTTGGGTGAGAGGACGGTTCTGTTAGCCTGGGACCACGTGCCAGGCTCACGAGTGATCGGGTGAGCAGGTGAGCTAGTGGGTCCCACCTGACGTGCGCGCGCGTGAATGAAACCGGCAGAGTGGCCCACGCGGCGAGTGCAGGAGGCTGGGTCGACTGGGCTAAGTTGGGTCGAGGGGGAGGGGAAATCAGCCCAGGTCGAGGCTGTTGGTCACTTGCTTTTGATTGCTGTGAACCAAAAACAAGGCAACACAATCATTAAACGTTAAAGATCTTCGTCCTTCGAAACATGATCCCCTTTTAGGGATAATGAATCTCGGACGAAGGTCATGAAGAACAAGTCTTCATTATTCATTAGTATAATTTTACAATATAACATTGTATTAATTATTTATCTTGTATCACATGTCAAAACGATATTAAAATCCATATTGTTTATTAACAAAATGATACAAAATGTATATTAAATTATATACCTTTTGGGTTGCTCGAAGGTAAAGGTACAAATACAATTCCTCCAATCAGCATGAACGAGGTACTATCCATCTATTTGTAGGCCAGGGATGCAGCCCGAGCGAAAGTATATTTATGACCCTGATATCTACACATTATTCTAATGCCAACATCAAGGATAAACGAGTCTTTTCCATGCTGACTCAATTTCACATATAACCTTTGTGACCACCTTGAGCCGAAGCTCTAACTCTTCAGCATTTTGTGCACGCATGTTGCAGCTTTGGCGTTCAGTCCTTCTTGTTGCAAACGATTCCTTCATCCTGAGGACCTTCAGCAAAGAAGGAGGCCCCCAACAGCAGCCCTTCACGGTGCTATTTCATTTTTTCATAACGAGCTCGATCTGTGAGACAAACTATCACACCGATTTTGGAAAGGTAAACCGAATGTGAACCATGTACGTGCCAAGATCAGAAACTCACGTACACAATAATTATATAGTTGGACATCATCACACATTGCTCAAAATAAATAGCGGAAAGGGTACTTTATTACATCAAGATGTCAAAGACATCCACAGAGTCATTAACGTAACATAGTCATTAACATAATCAAACTACGGAATATGAAACGTAGAGATAAGGCCTTCACAAGCAGTTGACTGGGTTTTGCCACTAAACATAACTAGAACCAATCGTAGTCCTGAAACTCTTCGAAATCCTCCATGTTGCTTGCATCTTCTCTTGAGCACTGATTGCAATGGGGACAACCTAGGGTTGGGGGGTTAAAGAAAGGGAGAGTACACATCAACGTACTCAATAAATATCCCATTTTGCTAAAGTGGACTAACTGTATGTGGAGTTAAGGTTAAAGCAGTTGCTTTTAGTTGGTTAGGTATTTATTACTAGTAGTAAGCCAAGTTTTAGTAATAAACCCAGTTATTACCCAAAAGTACTCCCTCCAAGAGGAAATACCAGAAACCACAGTTGTAATCATCATCAGTTACCATCATTATAAAAGTATCCAAAGTTCTTCTAATCAAAGAGGATCCCAAGGCTACTCTTAACAGTGAGCACGACTGATATACCAGTTTATAACACTATGCAGAGGTTGCACACTTTACCCATGAGTCGTGATCCCTTTTCAGCCTGGGTTGTACAGACCCGATCTTCACTACCGAGGTGAATGGCCAGGGATACACTACGTAGCCTTTACAAAGACTCCCCTGGTGCATAGATGCTCGTTATGTTTCGCCAGTCGTACAAACACAGTACTCCTTTCTAAGGTGGGTGACTAACAAAACCAAATCGAATGAACCTCGGCACCCACCCTTAGTAGAGCGAGCACTATGCCCCGACCCCCATTGATGGCCCTCCGGCAAAGCCAACTACACCCCAAGTTCATCTATTTAATCAGCTAAGGGCATCCCATTCCACCCTCATGGTTGTACTGTTATCCCGGGTGGTCACCCAACAAACAGGTCTTTACGTAGAGGTAGTCAGAAAACGGTCTGAGTCCCCTAAAGTGCAACAAGAACATCATCATCATAATCATAATAACAACATCATATCTTAAATTTTCTCATCATGTTCGTTGATTAATGTAGAGCAATAGCATGAAGCTAACCATAATAACCCAAAAGGTAATCAAGGACAAGGTAAATACAGACTAGTCAATCCTTAGGTTTCAATTAAGTAATGCGGGATAGTGAATTATAAAGTAAGTAGGACATAATAGGTCAGAGGACACTTGCCTTCACCAAGTTGCTGCTCAAGGAAGTGTTCGGCAACACACTTAGGAACCACGGACTGCTTGTTGTCTACGCAAAGCGATCATGCATTCAACACATTGGATAATGACAAATAAACAGTACACCAAACATGTACAATCAAGTGAACAGAAGCTTGAAAGAATGCTAAAAACACAAGAGGTAAACCTAGGTTCTAGGGTGTGCAATTACACCTAGAGGTTTGTGGTTCTCTAAATATGGCTTAACTCAAGAGATTACATAACTTAACCTCATTTATCTTAATGAATTAATTACCAACTTAAAGTTATTCCAGAGACGAGATCATATACTACATGATATTAACTTGACAAAGTTAATTACTTAATTACCATTAGTGTTTTCCCTTTTTAATAAATAAACCATTACTCTACATGAACCTATAGCCTAGCCATAAAATTAATACATGCATAGAGTGAATGACTATAATTTAAACTGATAGCGAATAATTTTATGAACATTTTGCAATTTGAACCACTCAATTTGGAGTTCATATGCAAAAGATATGAAATAAACAAATTTTGGATTTCAAAATACAAAATTAGGTCCACTTCTGCGATTAAATATAAGCTCGGGGTCCATTCTGCAAAAACCCAGGGTCTTGGCCACAAACTCTAGGGACAGTGGGTTCTATTTCTTAGAAGCCGAGGGTTCTTTTTTATAAAGCTGCAAACTGAAGGGGTATGAGTTTTGCCAGTCGTTAGATCTCAGATCAACGACCATTATTAGATCTGGGGGGCGATCGCGCGGACGCGAGTGCCTAACAGGCGGGGCTCAGGGCGGGTCGAGACACTGACGCGCGGGGCCAGCGAGTCAGCGGGCTCGGGTGAGGCGCAAACGAAGTCGACGGCTCGGGTGAGGGCTCGGCACGGATGCCTGATAGGTGGTGCTCGGGGCAGGGCAGGTGGACATGGACCGAAATCTGTAGATCCGAATCGTTGGATCGGGGACGAACGATTGCAATGGGGCGTGCGGGGGTTTACGACTCGGTGACCGGCACTGCTCCCTTCGCAGCAGCGAGGCCACCGGAGACGGGGCAGATGGCCTCCGAGGGGGCCCTAGGATCACCGGCAAGGGCTGGAACGGGTGAACAAGGTCCGACGAACTCGTTGGCAAGACTCTGGCCGCGAGAACGGGACCAGAGGCGGGAGAATGGAGAAGGGAGGTGCTCTGGGTGGGTCGGGTAACTCCGACGAGGAATCCCAACCATGGGTTGGGGAATCAGGTGCCCTAAGGCCAGGGCTAGCTCCGATGAGGCAAGGGAAACACCACAGACCAAAATCAGGGCTTGGGACAGGGCCAAATCAGCCTATCACTGAGCGGGCGCGGCGAACTGGCGCGACCGAACTCCCGCGAGGCCAAATTGGCTAAGACAGAGTGGAACTGAGAGAAACCGAGCATGAGAGCGAGTTTCTCACCTCGGGACGGTGCTCGGGACAGCTCGATGCGACTTCTAGCGGGCTAGACGGCCGATAGTGTGGTCGCGGATCTCCGGCGAGCATGGGCGGCGACGACAGCACGTGAGAGAGGGTGAGAGTGGGCGAAATGAGGCAGCGGAGAGAGCGGGTGCGAGCGGGGCTCAAAAAGGATCTAGGGCATGTGAGCGAGCGACGTGGGTGGTCTCCACGTCGCGCACGCCGACGTGGGTCAGCGGTGGTTGCGGGGAAGACGGAGCTGACAAGGGAGCCCCACAGCGCAGGGAGGGAGAGAGCGAGCTTGTGGGCGAACGGTCCACAACACTGACAATGCGGGCCCACAGAGCAGAGAGAGAGGGCGCACGCGAGGGAAGTCGACGCCAACAAATCGGCCCCACCAGGCAGAGGGAGAGAGGGAGCGAGAGCGTGCAGGCGCGGGCTATTGCTGGCAGGTGGGACCCCCCTGTTAGGCGGAGCGGGCACGCGGCCTGGCTGGGCTGGGTGGGCCTGCTGGGCTGAATTCGCTTTTTCTTTTTCCTGAATTTTGAAATGCTTTTCTTTTTATTCAAACATGATGCAACATTTCATGACTCACGTATGTGTTGGAACTTGCTCTCAGTTGCAAGGGGATCCAACGGGGGTGAACAGTGACGTTAACAGGGTTCTCGCGTAAGATGGCAAAAGCTCTGTTAATCTGGCCTCTCACGAGCACTGTGCGGGGGTATTTATAGGTATCTGAGTGCCCAGCGTCTTGTGTTAAGGACGCATGTGCCCTCAGACACCTAGGTTATCCCCAGAATATTCCCATAAAGCAGGGTTATAGACTATAATTACAGGGATGCCTTTACAAGTTAGGCCCGTAACACGCAGCGGCCACGTAGGGCCCGTTACAATGGGCCGGATCACACGTGGGCCTCCATGCTCGACGAGGCCGCACGGTGGGACGACCTCGTCGCAGGTCTTCGTCTGATGTCGTATCGGGCGAAGGGTGTCCCTGCCCGTTGTCTTGTCTCTGTTGGACCAACGACTGCAGCGAAGGCCTCGAGCGAAGGGTGGCGTCTTCGCCTTCGCCCCAACATTTGCCCTCCGAGGGACCAGTTCGACTAAGTCATCTAGTGCCGAAGACGTCGCTAGATGGCGGAGACTCTGCCCTCGCTCGAAGTGGTTCCGCGGGGGTTTTTGACATGACCGTTGATTGACACCGTACTGTTGGACTGCGGGCTTCCCGAAGCGCCGCGCCCTGTGTATAAAAGGGGGCGGGGGTCGGCGCGTTTTGAACTTCACTTTCCGCGCTCCGTGAAAACCCTAGCCGCTTTTTCCACCGTCTTGCTGCTTGTCTGCCCTCCTTGCTCTTGTTCGCCAAAGATCTGGCTCGAGTGAAGCAGACCGCCCGCCGCCGCCGACGGTACGTAGCGATGCCGACCTCTCCTTCTTCTGCTGCCGCTACACCGCCGGCCGACGCGTCGTCTGAGGAAACGCTGAGTACTTTGGCGGCGGAGCAGTTGCGCGCCGGCGATACGGTGGATTTTGGTGTGTCGCGGATGTCGTCGGTCCGCGTGCAAGATATGCAACGGCTAGGTTACTTTGGCGGCAAAGTCGCTCGTGTCCCGGGGACGGAGGAAGTCCCCGAGCCGGAAGGCGAGTTGGTTGTGTTCGAGGCGTTCTTCGCCGCCGGTCTTCGCCTGCCTACGCACCGATTTGTTGGAGAAGTCCTGCGCAGATTTAACGTTCAGATCCATCAGCTGACTCCGAATGCCGTGGTGGCTCTGTCAAAGTATTCTGGGCGACGACTTCGTACGGCGGACAGCCATCAGTCGAAGTCTTTGCGAAGTACTATTGCCTGCACTAGCAGAAGAGGATGATTGGAGATGAAGTTGCCCAGTTTGGGTCCTGTACATTTACGCCGAAGACCGGCAAGACCACGATGGAGGTAGTTGAGTTGGTTCCTTGCGCCCGCAACAAGTGGGGCAATTGGAATGAGTTTTGGTTCTACGTCGTGGAGGGTACCGTCGAAGACCATCCGGGGCTCCCCGTGTCCGAGATGTGTTCACATCTTTACTCAGCATACCCGCCTTTTGAAGTGGCGAAGGATGATGCAGACGAAGGGTCCCTCCGGTGCGCCGCCGGCCTGAGCAGCGGGCGCGATTTGGTTGAGGAATTTGTGGCGTACGGGGTATGGCCTTTGGCGCATGGCTGGGCGTTGGGCGAAGTGTGCCCTCGCCAGATGCCTTCCCATGGTGGGAAGCTGGTGCGAAGTCCACCCTTCGTGCTTGATCTGCATAGCCGCGATCCGGTCGCCTTTGTTCGTGAGGTGGAGGATGGGGCGGTGCGGATCGTTGGTCGGTACGTGCCGAGGACAGAGGGCCAGCGTAGCTGGGATATTCGCGGGTCGAATGACCGCTTGAACAGGGTTTTTGAGTTGAATCGCCTGCCATATAGGGGTTATCCCGGCCAAGACGATGTGGATCGTCGCGGGAAGAAACCGGTGGTAGAGTCTGGAGACGACCCCGCGCCGGCGGCTGCCCCGTCCTCTAAGAAGAGGAAACTAGGTACTGCTATGGGGGGACTTGGGGTTTCCGATGGTTTTGCTAGAGAATTGATGAGGACATGCGCGGCCCCGGGGGGAAGGATGTCTTTGCCCGAGCTCCGGGAGTCTTCGGCGCGTATGCTGAGGGTTACCGGGGGTTGGTGGCCTAAGAATGTTCCTATCCCCCGCGCGGCCGGTGAAGACCTTTTTACATCTCGCATGGTTCGTGAATGGAAAGTGTTTCCTTACGGGCGGAATATTGCTGCTGTTGTGTCGGCAGTGATGGACAAGGATTGCCAGGGAGCCGCACAGAAGCGTCAAGCGGTCGTCAGGCTTCATGAAGCCAGACCGAAGAGGCAGCGGGGGGCTGCAAAGGCTGCTGCCCCCGGCGGAGGCAAGCCGCCGCTGGCGGCGAAGTCGGCCGTCCCTGCATCCGGCAAGGCGCCGGAGGCTGCGACTGCCGCCGGTGGTTCCAAATCTACGAAGGCTGCACTGGCGTCCAGCAGGGTGCCGGAGGTCGCGAAGGTGGCCCGAGAGTTGCCGCCGGCGGGCAAGCGCGTCGCCGACTTCGCTACCGACATTAGCGTGGACGACTATTTTGTTGGTAAGCCGTTGGCTCGATTTTTTTTGTAATTTGTTGATACGTCGCAGGGTCGGGCGAAGGCCAACTTGTCGTTGTTCCGCCTGCCACGGCGACCGCGGCGGCTGCCGTAGTGCCAAAGGCGAAGGGGGGGGGTGCTCTTAGTGCCGGCGGCGAGATGCCGACACTCGCTGCTGTCAGGGACGAGGCGGGCGAAGTGTCCCGCTGGCTGAAGGAGGTGAAGGAGGCACTAAGTCAGGTACATTGGGCTAGACTTCGTTTTTTTTATCAACTTCGTTGGGGATGTGGTCTTACGTGTGTTTTGCAGGCGGCTGACTTCGCAGACCACGCGGCATCGGGGGCCCTCATGACAGTTGTGTCTGCCGAAGTCGAGAGACTTCGGACGCAACATGCTGACGCCGTCCGGGAAAAATCGGCCACCGACAGTAAGTGCCGCAAGCTGGCGGACAAGGTGGCCGCGCTGGAGGGGGAGAAGACTGACCTCCGGCGCCAACTGGCGGAGGAGAGGAGGGAGGCCAATGAGGCCCTCGCCAAGGCGCAGGCTGCGCTGGCGGAGGCCAATTTGGCGTGGGTGGAGGGCAGTCTTGCCAGGGAGCGCGCCGAGCAGTTGGAGGAGCGACTCAGCGCCCTGCAGAGCCGTGTGGAGAGGGCCGAGGCCGCGACACGCACGGAGGCTGAGCGGACGAGCAAACAGCTTATGGATTCATACCATGAGCTGGGTGCGCGGACCGCTGACTTCGAAGTGCCGGACCGGGAGCCCGGACTTCACTACCTGGAGTGGGTACAGGATGAGTTGCAGGCACTCCCCACTATCGTGGAGGGGTTCATGTCTTATGCCTCCCTGGTTACCTGCGAGGGGGCGATGAACGCCCTCTCTCGTGAAGGGTGCCGACACTATGAGGTCTTCGACCAAGCTGATGAGGAATCCGCCAGAGCCATCTACGACCGGATGTGGGGCCCGCACGGTCGAGAGGTGGTCAGGGAGCGGGCTGAGACGGCGAGGGGTCAGGTAACGTTTGGCTTTTGTTTGATGCTTGTTTGGATGTGGGCTATGTATGGGTTTGCTGAATTTGTGTGCTGTGTCTCAGGCGGCGCGTGGCGAGAGGGTGGATGACTTCGGGGCTTTGAACAGCGCGCTGCCTGACTCGGAGTCGAACCCGGCGGAGGCTGTGTCCGAGGCCGCCCTGGGGCCGCCCCCGGAAACCGCCGAAGGCGCTCCTGATGCCCCCGCGGCCGCTGCGGCCGGCGGAGGCCCGCCCCCGGAGACCGCCGAAGGCGCTCCTGATGCCCCCGCAGCCGCTGTGCCGAGGGCTGAGGATCCTGTGACGGTGGCGACGGAGGCGACAGCGGAGGCTCCCGCGACGGCTGGGTCCTCGCAGGTGGCGTAGTGGGTGTGGGTAGTTAGGGAATTTTGGATATGTTGCTGAATTTTGGTTGCTGCGCAGGTTCAAGATTTTGGGCCTGCGCACGCAACCGCTACTACTAATTTTTTGGCGGCTTCGACCGTGGATGATGGTGATAAATCGGATGGGTCTGCATCTAAGTTTTCTGATTTTGGTGACTCTGGGAGCTCGGTTGAGTGGACTGAGGAGTCGTCGGATGAGGACCTGGACTACTTTGCGGCCTTGGATGTGGCAGCGGCGGAGGCTTCGCCGCACGCTGCGGATGCTGAAGCTATGCCTGGTCCGAGTGCTGGGCGTAGGCGGCGAAGGGCAGTTGCGAAGCGTAGAGTGAGTGGGGCGGACGGCGGTCGGCTTCGTGTGAGTAGGGCTGGCCGGCAGGAACTGTTGACCTTGCCGGCCGCCGTGAGTGCAGGTGAGGGGGAATTGCGAAGTCTTTTTGCGGGTGAGGAGCTTAGGATAATGTTATTTAACTATAGGGAGATGGGAATTATTCCGAAGTTTGAGCCGATGTAGAGTGTGATGCCCTTGCTTGTACATGTGTGATGTCTTGTATGAGGAAGTTGTGTGCCCTCGCACATTCGGCTATGCTCGCGAAGGCGTTACGTACTTGGTCATGTGTATTTGTTATGCTGGACTGGTGCGCATGTGATCGGTCTTTGCGCGGGCAGTTTGGTGTAGTCGTTTTCGCTTTTGTTACGCTTCGTCCGGCTGCGCCTTTGGGCAGCTGTTGCACGGATAGTCTTCGCGGGGGACTTCGATTTTTCGCGCTTGTTGCGCTAGCCCGGCTGCACCCGTAGGCGACTTCTGCACGGATAGTCTTCGCGGTAGACTTAAATGTTTCACACTTGTTGTGCTAGTCCGGCTGCACCCTTAGGCGACTTCTGCACGGATAGTCTTCGCGGTAGACTTAAATGTTTCACACTTGTTGTGCTAGTCCGGCTGCACCCTTTGGCGACTTCTGCACGGATAGTCTTCGCGGTAGACTTAAATGTTTCGCACTTGTTGTGCTAGTCCGGCTGCACCCTTAGGTGACTTCTGCACGGATAGTCTTCGTGGTAGACTTAAATGGTTCGCACTTGTTGTGCTAGTCCGGCTGCACCCTTAGGCGACTTCTGCACGGATAGTCTTCGCGGTAGACTTAAATGTTTCGCACTTGTTGTGCTAGTCCGGCTGCACCCTTAGGCAACTTCTGCAAGGATTTGTCGCACGCGAGGGTGGCTAGCGCTGAGCCTCGCGGTGATTTTGTATTGGTCAAATGTCGAAGACCGTCGACGCGGTCTTTTTTCGATGCATGTTTTTGCGGGGGATTTTTCACTTGTATATTACATGACTCCGTCTCGTTAAAAACCTCACCCCCGGGAGGAAAAGAGTGCGGGCCAGAATAACATTGTTTTTGCGAATTACAAGGGCGAATCGGCCCTGATGAGTCAAACAAAAAATTTGCGGAGATTGTCGATGTTCCAGGAGTGCTCCAGGTCTTCGCCGTTTGGCGTTGTGAGCCTGTAAGCGCTGGGGGAAGCCTTCGTCTTGACAATGAAAGGGCCCTCCCACTTGGGCTCCAGCTTGCCCCTGGACTCTGTCCGAGCTGTTCGGACGAGTACGAGGTCCCCTTCGCTGAAGTCTCTCGGGATGACTGCGTGGTCGCACCATGCTTTTGTCTGGGCTTGGTATTTGTTCAGAGCCTGTAGAGCGAAGACTCGGTCTCCATCGATGAGATCCTTCGAAGTGGGCTCGTCCACGTCGGGGACGGCTGACGGAACTGTTCGCGGGGACCCATGTTTTATTTCTTGTGGGGTCATGGCCTCCGATCCATATAGAAGGCGAAAAGGGGTGAACCCGGTCGCCCTGCACTCAGTCGTGTTTAGCGCCCAGACCGCCTCAGGTAGCAAATCGGCCCACTTGCCCTTTTTTCGTCGAGGAGCATCTTTTTGACAGCTGTAAAATTTTTTCCATTGGCTCGCTCCACAACTCTGTTGGACTGCGGGTGATATACCGAGGCGAAGGCAAGCTTGGTGCCAATGGAGAAGCAAAAATCCTTGAAGTCTTGGCTGTCGAACTGCTTGCCATTGTCGACTGTTAGTTCGGACGGTACTCCGAAGCGGCAAACAATGTTTTGCCAAAAGAATTTTTGGGCAGTCTTTGATGTTATTGTGGAGACAGCCCTTGCCTCGATCCATTTGGTGAAGTATTCGACAGCGACGAAGGCGAACTTAAGGTTCCCCTGAGCCGTGGGCAGGGGCCCGACGATGTCCAGGCCCCAGCGCTGGAGAGGCCAAGTGTGGGCGATCAGCTTTGTAAATTGCGAAGGGCTGCCTGATCGAGGAGAAAACTTCTGGCAGGCTTCGCATGACCTTGTGACCCGATTTGCGGCGTAGATCATTGCGGGCCAGTAGAAACCTTGGCGGATCACCTTAGCAGCTAGGGCCCTTGGCCCTGCGTGAGAGCCGCAGGTACCACTGTGGACTTCGGCGTAGGATCTGGACGCCTTCGGTTTCGGTGACGCATTTAAGCATTGCTGACTGACCCCCTTCTTGTATAGTTGGCCCTCAATCAGTGCAAAGTCCCGGCTTCGATGTTTGAGGCGCTTGGCCTCGTTGATGTCGGTTGGGTGATAGTACCCCTGTAGGAACAGAGTTATTGGTGCCCGCCAGTCTTCGGTCATGATAAGGTTGACTATGCGGTGGCCCTCGCTGTCATTGGTTATTTGGAGCCCTTCGGGGCTCCGGACGGCTGGTGTGCCAATGACATGGTAGAACACGTCGGAGGGCAGGGACTCGCCTTTGGCGGCAGCCTTGGCCAATGCGTCGGCCTCTTCATTCTTAGCCCGGTCCACATGTTGCAAGGTGAATCCCTTGAATTGTCTCTCAAGACTTCGGATGGCCACAAGGTATTGCATGAGTGCGGGGTCCTTTGCTGCATAGTCTTTCTCGACCTGGCCGACAACTACCTTGGAGTCTGTTCTGATGATGCAGGTGGTGACCCCAAGGGCCCTCAGCTTGCAGAGGCCGATGATGACTGCTTCGTATTCTGCTATGTTATTTGTGCATCTGTCAGATTCCAGAGCGAAGCTGAGGCGTGCTGCATATCTGTGCTTGACCCCGGCTGGTGAGGTGATGACTGCAGCGGCGCCTGCCCCCGCATGGCACCATGCGCCGTCGCAGTGGATCGTCCAAACCTTCTCTGCGGATGGGTCCGGCTGTGTTATTGGCCCAGTCCAGTCGACGACGAAGTCTGCCAGGACTTGTGACTTGATGGCTGTCCTGGGCTCGAAATTGATGTGGTAGCCGGAGAGTTCGGCCGCCCACTTGGCAATCCTCACCGATGCTTCCAGGTTTCTGAACAATTCGCCGAGTCCCCTGTCTGAGGTGACTCGGACCTTGAATGCTTCAAAATAATGGGGCAATTTGCGCGAAGACATAACAACTGCGTAGGCAATCTTCTCCAGTTCTGTCATGTTACATTTGGATGGTGTCAGCACTTCGGAGACGTAATAAACTGGGCACTGCCTAATTACGCCCTCAACTGTCTGCTCCTGCACCAGTGCCGCGCTGACCGCATGAGGCGAAGCCGCAATATAGAGCAATAGTGTTAGCGAAGAGTCGAGGCTTGTAAGGACTACCAACTCCGACAGGTACTGTTTTAATGAGGCGAAGGCCGCTGCCTGCTCTGGTCCCCAAGCGAAGTCTTTTGCGCCACAGAGAGTTTTGAGGAAAGGAAGACTTCGCTCAGCGGATCTGGAGATGAATCTGTTGAGGGCGGCCAATCTGCCCGTCAGGCGCTGGACGTCTCTGGCGGACTGCGGAGGCGTCATGTTTATGATGGCCTGGATTTTAGTTGGGTTGGCCTCGATGCCGTGGTGTGATACCAGGTAGCCCAATATTTTGCCTTGGCGAACGCCGAAGACGCACTTTTCCGGGTTTAGGCGGAGTCGTGCGTCCCGCATGTTTGCTAATGTCTCGGCGAGGTCAGCGAGATGGTCCTCCTTGCTCTTGCTGGCGACGACGATGTCGTCCACATATGTGAATATATTTCTGCCAACTTGCCCTTCGAGCACTGTCTTGGTAAGCCTGGAGAAGGTGGACCCGGCGTTCTTGAGTCCCTCCGGCATTCTGATGAAGCAATATGTGCCGAAGGGTGTTATAAAGCTGGTGCTAGCCTTGTCTTTCTCCTTCATGTATATCTGGTGGTAACCGGAGAAGCAGTCGAGGAGTGACATGACTTCGCATCCGGCCGCGCTGTCGACTATTTTGTCGATCCGCGGCAACGGGAAGTTGTCCTTTGGGCAGGTCTTGTTGAGACTGGTGAAGTCGATGCACATTCGCCACTTCCCGCTCTTTTTCTGCACCATCACAACGTTGGAGAGCCACATGGGGTAAGCCACCGGCTCGATGAATTTGGCTTCCAGGAGGCGGTGCACCTCTGCCTTGGCGGCCTCTGCCTTCTCGTCGGACATTTTGCGAAGCCGCTGTTTTTTCGGTCTCACCGAAGGGTCAATTCCCAAGCTGTGCTCAATTATGGATCGGCTGACCCTGACCAGGTCGAGGGCTGACCAGGCGAAGACATCTTTGTTTTTGGACAGGCAGCAGAGGAGTTTCTCCTCTTCATGCGAAGTGAGGTCTTCGCGGATAGTGACTGTCTGCTTGGGCGTGGCCTGGTCGAGGGGGACAGTCTTGGTCCCGTCGTTGCTCTGCAGCTGTGCCTTGTCGTGCTCTCTGTCGGTTGGGCTGACGGGCGTAGGGACCTCGCGCTGGGCCGTGAGGCAGTGCACGTTTCTTTGTCCGGGGATGAAGTCCCGCTCTATGTTGCGCGCGGTCTGTTGATTGCCATAGACCGCAATGGCGCCTAACGGACCTGGTATCTTCATGCACAGGTACAGTCCGTGAATAGCTGCCTCAAACTTGTTCATGGAGCCCCGGCCCATGATGGCGTTGTACGGATATACCATATCCACAATATCAAAGGTCACTTGCTCACTTCGGGCATTGGGTGCTACACCGAAGGAGAGAGGCAGCTCTATTTTCGCGATAGGAAAGGTGCCCTTGCCGCCGAAGCCATACAACGGGTTGTCCGAAGGCTTGAGCAGGCTGTGGCTTATGCCCATGCGGTCGAAGGCATGGAGGAAAATGATGTCTGCTTGACTGCCGTTGTCGACTAGGACTTTGTGCAGATCCCAGCCTGCCACGCTGCAGTTGATAACCATGGCGTCGATGTGGGGGGTGCTGCGCAGGTCGACGTCTCGTGCGTCGAAGGTTAGCGGTACGTGGGACCACTTCGTCTGCACGACTGGGCCGGTGATGGCGACGTGGTTGATGCTGCGGTAGTGGTCCCGCTTCTGCCGCTTTGTGTCGAAGTCGGTGCTGGACCCCCCAGTGATCATATGAATGACTCCGCGATACAGCTGATCGGCGAAGTCTTCTTATTTTGGGGCATGGGGGTGGGGGATGTTCTGATGTTGCTGGTGTGGAGGTGGCGGTGGAGGAGGTACGATTTGTACTTCCTAGTGGTGTTGGTATGTGTTGTGCGGTGGATGCGGGGCGGGGGCGTGGATGTAGGGTGGAGGGGGTTGCTGATAAGTGTGCGCGACAACTCTGGGGTTGTCGGCTGGCTGCGCCCTTGCCATCCTGTCTTTGGTGGCCTTCGTTTCTGGGCAGTCTTTGGTTTGGTGGGCGCAGTCTTCGCCATGGAAGAGACAGTAGAATCGGCGTGGCGGCTGCGCACGCCCCCAACCCCTACCACGAGTTCCATTTCCGCGGCCCTGGGGGGGATATTCCTGGCGGCGAGGGTCGTCAGCAGCGGGGTGCTGGTTGGCGATGTTGTGCACTTGCTGTTGATTGCGACCGTCTCGACCGGAGTCTTGCTGCGGAGTCCTCATCCACGTGCGGCTGGATTGTGGAGCATCTTTGGGCTTCCTTTGAGACTCCATCTTGCGCTGGTGGAGCTCTTCGGATTTGGCGTATTTCTCAAATAGCTGATATAATTCCTGGAGGTTCTTGGGCGGATCTCTGATGCAGTGGCTATAGAGGACGCCGACGCGAAGGCCACTGATGGCGTAGTGGATGGCGATCTGGTCATCGACTGAGGGCAGCTGTGACTTGAGTGTTAGAAATTTGCGGTAATACTCCCGCAGGGTCTCCTTTTCCAGCTGCTTGCAGAGCGAGAGTTCGGCCAAGGCGTTGGTGTCTGGGTGGTACCCTTGGAAGTTGAGCAGGAACTTGTCCCGGCGGCTTCTCCAGGAATCAATGGACAGTGGAGGCAACCTGGTGAACCAGGTGAGAGCTGGGCCTTCGAGGGCGATGATGAAAGACTTGGCCATTGTGGCGTCGTCCCCTCCGGAAGATGCAACGGCGACCTAATAACTCATTATGTATTGTGCTGGGTCGGTGCTGCCGTTGTACTTGGGATAGTTCCCTGCCCGGAAGTTGGCGGGCCAAGGCATCACTTGCAGATGTGGCGCCAGGGGACTTTGCTCGTCGAGGTAGTTGACCCCTTGGAATGGCGCAGCGTGCGGGAAGGTGTGGTCGCGCTGGGGGAAACGCGGGTCTTCCGGTTGTGCGCGCTATTGCAGAGGTGGCCCATGCTGCAGGCCGAGGTGGTCTTCGCGCGTGTCTTCCAGTTGTGCGCGCTGTTGCAGGGCTGGCTCGTGCTGCAGGCCGAGGTGGCCTTTGAAAGGGAAATAGGCTCAAACCTTTTCCTAAATGATTTTGGTGGTTGAATTGCCTAACACAAATAATTGGACTAACTAGTTTGCTCTAGATTATATGCTCTACAGGTGCCAAAGGTTCATCTACAACTATTCTAATTCGACTGTCCGGAATACCGTAGATTATTCCGGACAGGAGAAGCTTTTTGGAAAAACAGGCCAAGCGCGGACCGTCCGGGCCCTTGCGGCGGACCGTCCGCGACACGAGGATGTCACTCGGCCAGAACCAATGCAAAAATCCAAGTCTGTGCTGCGGACCGTCCGATGGAAGAGCAAGCACCGTCTGAGACCACACGCGGACCGTCCGGGCCCTTGCGGCGGACCGTCCGCGACACCGAGTTGACTTCGACCAGGAACTACAAATCAGGGACAGTCCGACTAAACCGCGGACCGTCCAGCTACAACGTGCGGACCGTCCGGCTATAATTCGCGGACAGTCCGCATGTGAAGACCTGGTTCAGCCCGAAGGTGACAAGTTGAGCAAAAGGAATTATAGAGCTGGCGCGGACCGTCCGGGACCAAGGGCGGACCGTCCGCGTGGTGTCACCAAGGCAGATAGCCGTTGATCTAGCCGTTGATCTGTCAGAAGTATCCGTTGAAGATGTCAGAATCGACCGTTGGAGGGTCGCGGACCGTCCGGGCCCTAGCCGCGGACCGTCCGCCAGTGCAATTCCTGGCAGATGCGCCCCAACGGCTATATGGATAGTTGAGGGCTATAAATACCACTCCAACCGTCCACTTCAAGGTGAGGGAGCCCAAGCAACATTCCAAGTCACATAGTTGACATACTCAAGCCCTCCCAACCACCTATATTCATTGATCCATCCTATACACAAGATTTAGTCCACTACAACCAACACAAGTGCCACAAAAGAGAGAGCAAGCAATTGAGAGCTACTCAATTGAGTTTAGCCCTAGCGCCTTGTGAGATTCATTGAGAGATAGTGTGTGCTACATCTTTGTGTTCATTTGCGCGTGGAGTTTTTGACTCCCATTCGAACTTCCTCCAAAGTGTTGGAGGCTTGTAAAAGCTAGCAAGAGACACCAAAGATTGTGGTGGTCCTTGTGGGATCGAGAGTGATCTTTGAGAAGAAGAAGAGCTCGCCGATCCTTGTGTGATCGGGAGAGAGGGAAAGGGTTGAAAAAGACCCGTCCTTAAGTGGACTCCTCAACGGGGACTAGGCCTTCGAGGGCCGAACCTCGGTAAAACAAATCACCCGTGTTCATTGTGCTTTTGCTCGTGATTTGTTTGCTTTCCCTTACTCTAAGTTCTCTTGCACTATTCTTTACTCATATCATTTGGTGTTGCTTCAAGTTAAACTCTCATTTAAGTGAAGCAACGCTCCGCAAGAAAGAACTTGAGTTAGTGCTCTTTTCATCTAAGCTTTCTTGCTTTATTATCATAGACTTATTAGTTGTATTGATTTATCACTTCCGCATTATTTGAAAGCTATACTCTTTACTAGCAAGAACTTAGTTTTTATACTCCGATAATTGTTCATCTTGTTCTAACCACTAATCAAGGGATCTAGTTGGGGGATAAAGTTTTAATTTTCAGGTTCCGCCTATTCACCCCCCCCTCTAGGCGACTTTCAATTGGTATCGGAGCTAGGCACTTCATCTTGAGTCTAACAACTCGAAGTGATGGCTCGTAGAAGATCCCAAAAGAACAAGAAGACCCAGGAGAACCCAACTCGGAAGGAGGTAACTCTTGAGATATTATGTGATGATTGTTCTAATTATGATTCATGGTGTACTAGTGTGATAAATGCCTTTAGAACCATACATCCTCAATTAGAACAAATTATTGACAAGAGTATTTTTCCCTCTAGCTTTAATGGAAAAATTAATTCCGAGGAAGATCAAAGATGTTATCGCTTAAACTACCTAGCTTTTGACATCTTAAACAATTCTCTTAGCAAAGAAGATTATCATGCCTTCATATCAAACTATGACGAATCCATTCCCGATGCGCATGATATTTGGACTAGAATTAAAATCAAGTTTGATGAGTCCAAACATAATAGTTCATTTGATGCCTCTACTTCCTTTAGTTTTTGTGATACTAACCCTTGCAAGGAAGAAGGAGAAAATGAACGATGGAGACCAAACGATGAATCCACCTCTCCAAAAGGTTTGTCTTCCCATTTCGATTCCCACATGTGTTGTGTGGCTAATGAAAATGATAGCGGAAGCACAAATGAGGATGAGGAGGAAGAAAGAAGCTTTGTGCATCTCTACGCTCGCCTAAGCCAAGAAGATAAGGCGGTCATGCTCAAACTTCTAGAAAGAGCGAGAGAGCAAAGCGAAGCTCGTCAAAGGCTAGAAGATATTCTCTCCATAAAGATGCAACACCTTGACGAGTTGACTAAAGAACATGAGGAGCTAAAGTGCTCTCATGTTGATTTGGTCCAAAGGTATGAAACTATTTCAATTGAGCAAGATAACGCTTCACATTGTATCGCTCAATTAGTAAATAGGAATACCTTGCTCAAAGACCAAGTAGAAAAGCTAAAAGTTGAAAATCTAGCTTTTCAAAATAAATATGATATGCTTCTATGTTCTCATGAAAATCTTATAGATGATCATATCATATTAAACATTGCTCATGAGGTTGTGATAGAAAATTTAAAATCCCAACAACCTCACTCATGCACATGTATTCAAATTGATACTATATTACCATGTGCTAATGCTTGTTGTTCGTCGACAAGCAAATCTTCTTTTGAGCTAGAATCTGCAGGAACAAATGATGATTCATATCAAAAGCTCAAAGAAGAAAATGAGAGGCTAAAGAAGAGCTTGACACAACTTAAAGGGAAATGCATTGCCCAACCTTCTCAAGATAACCGTGATCACATGGTGAAGAAGCTTGAGACAGGAACAACCGTGGCATGCACTACATCCCTTGAAGAAAATGTCAAGGATTTGAGGATTGCCATGAGGAGGAAACAAAAGATGGAATTTAACACCTCCTCCAAAAGCCTCAACCACGCCTCCACAAAAGGTAACATCCAAGGTAATGATCAAGCCACACGTCACATTAAAAGGTGTAGTGAATGCTTTAAAGAGGGGCACTTGATTAGGTCATGTCCCTACATCAAAAATGGCTTGATTATTAACAAGGATGATAGACTTTGTTTTAAATGCTCTAAGAAGGGACACTTGCTTAGATCTTGTCCCCATTTAAAACAAAAAGGCATAGGGTTAGAAAAGAAAGTTTTTACTAACTATGTAGCAGGGAACAAGCAAGGAAAGAAGAAAACTTCAAAACTTGAAAAACGCCTATGCTACACATGCCGAAGAAAGGGACATCAATGCAAAGATTGTCCCATTGGTAAAAATCTCACTCCTAACTTGTCATTTGATTCATATATAACTAGGCAACCCAAGATTGCAACTTGTGCTAGAAAGGTAACAAGTTTACCAAGCGCTAGCACAAAGGACACTTGGGTTCCTAGATCTTTGTTTACTAACCTTAACGGACCCATCAAGCGATGGGTACCAAAATGTGCTTGACAAGATTTGTAGGAGAAGGAGATGGTATGAACCTTTGGGGTGCTTGAGGGAGTTAATTCAAGTCTTATCAACTCAAGCTATCAATCTTCAAATGATCTACATATTCAAGATTGACCCAAGGTTACTTCAGTTTATTGCATTCAAAACTCATATCATCTCGGGAAGATATTAATGTTGTAGGAAATAAAGAATCATCATGTGCGGAATATCAAGGCCTACAACATGGAGGAAAGTCAAGGGGTGGTAACATTTATATTCTTAAGTGCAATTATCTTAATTTGTCATGTGTCTTGTGTAGTCACATAAAAATAGAAAGCATTTAAGGATGTTTTAAAATTATGTCATCATTCTTTGAAGAAATTCCTCTCATATGGTAGATTGTGTATTTATCAAATTCTATATTATGACAATCTACATGTCTTTAAATTGTTGCAAGTTCACATGGCATGTCTTTACATTAACTATTCTATTATTGCCATGTTCTAGATATAGAGAGATATTTCATGTTCTTAAAAGAATAAGGTGTCATGTAAGAAATTCAAATACTTAGGACACTTATAAAAGGAAAAATTCTCTCTATAGCTAGAAAAGTGAGACCAATATTTTTATCTAAGTAATTTAAGTAGTCTCACTTGTAGAGAATAAGTTTCTCTATGGAAATGCGTATCTCGTCATGTCTAGGAAATTCTATCCAATAATTCATGTTGTATCTCTTATTGCTTAAGTGGATATGATTCTTTCACATTTATCGCTTTCCAAATCATGATTTAGATTTATTCCTATAATCTCAAAGGATTATTTATGCTTGTTTTATGAGTTAAAATTGAGCATAACATCATCTATGAATAATCTAGTTCATGCTATGGAGTTTCCATGTTTTGTTAATCTAACTTCTCATTCTTTATCAAAATGATTACTAAATGGAAACTAGTGCTTGTGTTGCTAACGTATCTCTTGAGCTTACTTATAAATATGCATAGAAGGGAAAGTACACAAGCCTCATGGGTTGATCTTCACCCAAAAGAAGAAAGGTAAAAGCAAAGGTATGGGAACTCATCTTCTTAAGTTAAGTTTAGTTCCCATCTCAATGAGTATTTAATCTAAATTATCATACTCTACTCTTGAGAGGAATAGATTCTTTATTGGACCGAAATTAACTGAGTATGCATTCAAATATCATTTTCTTAATGCTTATGTCCATTAGAATCTATTTAATGCCTTTGCGATATTTATATACATGTTATCATATTGATTTGCTTCCAAGTGATGATTAACTAACTTCAATATGATAAAGTAAAATCTCCAATGATTATTAAAATGCTTAAAAGGTGCTCACTCATTTTTCTCAAATGAAATGCACTAATGTTAAGGATTTTACTTCATGTCTGTGTGACTTGTGGATGATGAATCTTGTATGCTAATTATCTAAAGTAATCATCCTTCACCATAGACTCCCTTGCGCTATTAACATGTCTCTTGAGTATTTTCAATAAGTTTGGAAGGTAAAAGAGACAAATATAAAGGGAGGACACTCAAATGAAAAAGAAAGAACATCAAGGACAACAACATCTACCTGGACAATAAGGTCTTCACAACAATCAATGATGTGGTTGTAAGCATTCTAAATCCTTTTTCATTATGAGATTACCAGGCTCAAGTTGTTTATTGCTAAATTTATGAGCCTTGATCAAAATGTATAATGCTTCTCCCTTTATGTTCTTAAAAGTGAATGCATCGAAATCAATTCTTTAAATTACTTGATGCATATCTGTAGGGGGAGTCCATTATTATATTTTGATTATGTTGAGACTATTGCCTTGTCTTAGTAATTTCATATAGTCTCTTGCATGAGAATAATGTTTCTCATATAGCATGCTACTGCATTTCAATCCATCTTGGTAAAATAATGTCACCTTTATCAAGGATTGTAGCTTTCAATGTTAAAATAGCATATTTATCGGATTCTCCTATTTATGAGCTTGTTTGAAAATCTAATGCCTATGTTGTTCTTTTGATCGCATCTAGTGTATGATCATTGAATAACTTCAATTATCACTCATGCTTCTTAGTGCTTCATGCAATTACAATTTGATTTCAATTGGTAATTTCAATCAACATCATCTTGATATGCACTAAGTTAAAAGGAGAATTCATGATGTATTTATGCAATTTGTGATCTACTTGGTATATAATAACATGACTTAGAAAAGGATCACTAGTTGTAGAACTCTCTCGTGTGCAAAATATTTTCATACATTGTCTTCAGTATAGGTCTTAAGCGACTAAGACTAAGGACAAAGCACAATGAAGAGAGCATCTCTATGTAAAGGTACAAAAAGGTAAAACTACTCTATCTCATTCATACATGTACCTAAAATCTTCCTACATTACTTGCATATCATTGTATAAAAGGAAGAAAAAGCATGTTCATGCATTAACCCTGCTTCATACCTAGTTTAACTTCTCAAACATTCATTTTTACATCTTTGTTTAAACTGGATGAAGTAATTTTATTGTCAAGGAGCTTAAAGCTTAACCTTGTAACGAGGATAAGCTGCCTTTTGTTCCAAAAGGTGGATGGTCCTTAGGTCTCTTTGAAATCCTTAAGGGTAAATGCTTGAGATATTTATAACATGCTTTCATAAGTGCATAAAATGTCATTAGCATCACACTTATACTATGACACAATGCACTTTACACTCTTTACGATATAGACATGGTCTCATTAACCTAATTATGTGCACTTGGCATTTTAAACCAAAAATTTGTTTTCCTCTCTATGCACATATTTAGGGGGAGCAATCTATATTGTATATAATTGTTTAAGCTTAATTGATATATCCTTTTTAATCATGACTCTTTCCTTTGGTACATTTGCATATTTCTTATCTTCATTGTGTGCCAAGGCTAAGACTAATATGTTTTCATGAGCATCTCATGTATTAAGTCTTAGATTGAAAGGGAAATGGAGTATTCGGCAAAGACATCGCTTCCACTCAACTCCATTGGTATTATCCACTCTTTGCCGGTATCCCGCCGTCTCTCCGTATTTGGTATAATCTTCACTCATGTTTTATTTGCCAAAGGGGAGAAAGTAGTTATTTGAGGGCCTACATTTCACTCTGAGTATCCGTTTTTGGCGATTCATGCCA
The DNA here is from genome assembly GCF_902167145.1 of Zea mays. Lineage (NCBI taxonomy): Eukaryota > Viridiplantae > Streptophyta > Magnoliopsida > Poales > Poaceae > Zea > Zea mays. Next base: position 130,222,226 of record NC_050100.1, on the reverse strand, counting down.
AAGGGGGAGAAAGTATTAGGCCCAAAGCAAAATGACCGCACCACCACCTCCTAATTTCAAATTGGTAAAACTAATGATTTTCAATTGGTGATTTTCAATTGGTAAATTTCAAATTGGTATCTTATTATGTTCAAAAGGGGGAGAAAGTAGTATTTTCAAAATTGATATCTTAAAACCCTCTTGAACACTAAGAGGAGGATTTCATTGAGGGGGAGTTTTGTTTAGTCAAAGGAAAAGCATTTGAAACAGGGGGAGAAAATTTCAAAATCTTGAAAATGCTTCTCAAAATCTTATTTATTTATCCTTTGACTATTTTGCAAAACATTTTGAAAAGAATTTCCAAAAGAGTTTGCAAAAACAAAACAATTGGTGCAAGCATGGTCTAAAACATTAAATGTAAATTGGTCTAATTTCAAAGTAACCTTTGCACTTACCTTATGCAAACTAGTTCAATTCTGCACTTATTTATTTGCTTTGGTTTGTGTTGGCATCAATCACCAAAAAGGGGGAGATTGAAAGGGAAATAGGCTCAAACCTTTTCCTAAATGATTTTGGTGGTTGAATTGCCTAACACAAATAATTGGACTAACTAGTTTGCTCTAGATTATATGCTCTACAGGTGCCAAAGGTTCATCTACAACTATTCTAATTCGACTGTCCGGAATACCGTAGATTATTCCGGACAGGAGAAGCTTTTTGGAAAAACAGGCCAAGCGCGGACCGTCCGGGCCCTTGCGGCGGACCGTCCGCGACACGAGGATGTCACTCGGCCAGAACCAATGCAAAAATCCAAGTCTGTGCTGCGGACCGTCCGATGGAAGAGCAAGCACCGTCTGAGACCACACGCGGACCGTCCGGGCCCTTGCGGCGGACCGTCCGCGACACCGAGTTGACTTCGACCAGGAACTACAAATCAGGGACAGTCCGACTAAACCGCGGACCGTCCAGCTACAACGTGCGGACCGTCCGGCTATAATTCGCGGACAGTCCGCATGTGAAGACCTGGTTCAGCCCGAAGGTGACAAGTTGAGCAAAAGGAATTATAGAGCTGGCGCGGACCGTCCGGGACCAAGGGCGGACCGTCCGCGTGGTGTCACCAAGGCAGATAGCCGTTGATCTAGCCGTTGATCTGTCAGAAGTATCCGTTGAAGATGTCAGAATCGACCGTTGGAGGGTCGCGGACCGTCCGGGCCCTAGCCGCGGACCGTCCGCCAGTGCAATTCCTGGCAGATGCGCCCCAACGGCTATATGGATAGTTGAGGGCTATAAATACCACTCCAACCGTCCACTTCAAGGTGAGGGAGCCCAAGCAACATTCCAAGTCACATAGTTGACATACTCAAGCCCTCCCAACCACCTATATTCATTGATCCATCCTATACACAAGATTTAGTCCACTACAACCAACACAAGTGCCACAAAAGAGAGAGCAAGCAATTGAGAGCTACTCAATTGAGTTTAGCCCTAGCGCCTTGTGAGATTCATTGAGAGATAGTGTGTGCTACATCTTTGTGTTCATTTGCGCGTGGAGTTTTTGACTCCCATTCGAACTTCCTCCAAAGTGTTGGAGGCTTGTAAAAGCTAGCAAGAGACACCAAAGATTGTGGTGGTCCTTGTGGGATCGAGAGTGATCTTTGAGAAGAAGAAGAGCTCGCCGATCCTTGTGTGATCGGGAGAGAGGGAAAGGGTTGAAAAAGACCCGTCCTTAAGTGGACTCCTCAACGGGGACTAGGCCTTCGAGGGCCGAACCTCGGTAAAACAAATCACCCGTGTTCATTGTGCTTTTGCTCGTGATTTGTTTGCTTTCCCTTACTCTAAGTTCTCTTGCACTATTCTTTACTCATATCATTTGGTGTTGCTTCAAGTTAAACTCTCATTTAAGTGAAGCAACGCTCCGCAAGAAAGAACTTGAGTTAGTGCTCTTTTCATCTAAGCTTTCTTGCTTTATTATCATAGACTTATTAGTTGTATTGATTTATCACTTCCGCATTATTTGAAAGCTATACTCTTTACTAGCAAGAACTTAGTTTTTATACTCCGATAATTGTTCATCTTGTTCTAACCACTAATCAAGGGATCTAGTTGGGGGATAAAGTTTTAATTTTCAGGTTCCGCCTATTCACCCCCCCCTCTAGGCGACTTTCAGCCTTCGCGCTGCATCAGTGCGATCTCCCGCTCGAGGTCCTAGGCCTTCTGCTCTTCGTCGCGTATCATTTGCCGCACCTTGGCCAGTGCGGACACGCGCTGGCGCTTGGCCTCCAGTATCTCCTTTTGCCTCTGTAGATTGCGGTTCTTGAGGCGCAGGACGCGCAGCTGTAGCTGTTCTTCCGCTGAGACGCCGAGGACTTCACCGTCCTCAGTGAGGTCCGCGCCCTGCGGTGGGGCGAATCCTAGGGGAGGCTGCGATTGTCCTTCAGGGCCGCAGGTGCGGAGAGTGTCGTCTTCGCAGGTGTGGAGAACGTCGTCTTCAGTGGCCTCTTGGTGGGTGGATTGGGTGAGGGCGAGGGCCTTGCCCTTTCTTGCGGCAAGTAGTGCTGCCTTCGCAGCCTCGTCAGCCTTCGAGTTAGCTTTCTTGGGTGCCATCGCGGGTGTTTTTTTTCGTAGCACGAACGGTGGGCGCCAAATGTTGGAACTTGCTCTTAGTTGCAAGGGGATCCAACGGGGGTGAACAGTGACGTTAACAGGGTTCTCGCGCAAGATGGCAAAAGCTCTGTTAATCTGGCCTCTCACGAGCACTGTGCGGGGGTATTTATAGGTATCTGAGTGCCCAGTGTCTTGTGTTAAGGACGCATGTGCCCTCAGACACCTAGGTTATCCCCAGAATATTCCCATAAAGCAGGGTTACAGACTGTAATTACAGGGATGCCTTTACAAGTTAGGCCCGTAACACGCAGCGGCCACGCAGGGCCCGTTACAATGGGCCGGATCACACGTGGGCCTCCATGCTCGACGAGGCCGCATGGTGGGACGACCTCGTCGCAGGTCTTCGTCTGATGTCGTATCGGGCGAAGGGTGTCCCTGCCCGTTGTCTTGTCTCTGTTGGACCAACGACTGTAGCGAAAGGTGGCGTCTTGGCCTTCGCCCCAACAGTATGTTTTGCTATATTAAATAAATAGTTAATTCCCTACAAACTAGACCTAGCTCTAATAAAAGGGAAAGAGAAGAAGTCTAGTGAGAGAAATAAGAGGTAACACCTGAATTAGGTAGGTGTTAGCGAAGAAATTTTATACCCCCATATCCAAGACGTTACTGAAAGTGCATTCATCCCTTTTGTGAGTTTTGGTGATTTGGATAAGAACACATTTAAAGGTCTAACGAGTTTGCTAAGTGTTGAACAGGAAATTCAGTATGATGAACATACTTGAATAGTGTATAATGATCAGTGAACAAAGGTTCAACACGAGGTTAAATAACCAATGAGACAATGCAAATGGATATAATATGATCTCTATATTGGTTTGAATATATGAACAAGACCTGAGAAATCACTACATATATATGATCAGAATAGAGGATGAAGTGATTAAGAGGATTGGTCAAGCCAAAGTGAATACGATATGAGGAATCGTGAATTGGCTTGACCAAATTACTATCAGTCCATATATGCTTCTATGAGAATCAAACTAGAGCTTGATTGATCTTAACAGTTATATCTAGAAGACATTCAAGCAAGGTTCACAATATTGAAGAAATGATTCTCTCAATGGATGCTCAATATGATGTGACTCAAGAATGGCTTGAAAGGGTGAAGATAGCAAGGAAAGGGCTTTGAGGAACTAAGCGAAGGTGAAGGCCAAGCGACGGCTTGTGAACCGAGGTACCATGGCTAAGGTGAAGAAGAGAGTACTTGCACTAAGTCGATGAACTAATCAGCTATGAACAGTTATAACATGTTGAGGCATCAGTAAGGAGACTTGAAGCCATGATTTGAACTCATATATGGTGATATGGTACAAGTCACAGGGTTTGATTTCTGTTTGCTTCAAAAGGTGAGACAAAGATGTTTGTGATCCTTATGAAGCAACGCCATGGAGAAATCACACATGAGACACCAATGACTCAAGGAGTTTACTTAATTATATTTTATTTAACTTGAGTATAGAAATCGTCGTACTATCAAGGGGGATCCAAAAAGAAGGTCGGTGTTTGCCAAAGCTCAAGCGTCTATATTCAAAAGCTATTTTTGAAAACCAAAAATCTCTTGAAGGTTCTATGGTTGACCGTGGTTAGGTTTGAGAAACTGAGAGTGTTCCTATTGAAAAGCAGCTGAACTTCTTCAGCTACAGTTGAGCTTTTCAACTGAACTAAACTTCAGCTGAGTTGAGCTTCTTCAGCTGCAGTTGAGCTTTTCAGCTGAACTAAACTTCAGCTGAGTTGAGCTTCTTCAGCTGCAGTTGAGCTTTTTCAGCTGACTGTACTTCAGCTGAGTTGAACTTCTTCAACTACAGTTGAGCTTTTTCAACTACAGTTGAGCTTTCTCAACTCCAGCTGAACTTCAACTTCAACTGTGAGCCTCTCTGACCATACACCAGTTGAACTTGCCTCCGGGTAGTTGAACTGGGATTTTCTCTCCTGAACTCTCTGGCCAAGACCAGTTGAACTAGTTTTTCGGGGCAATTCAACTGGTCTCTGACCCCTCTAACCTCTGACCAACAGTCTGGCAGTCAGATTGGTGAACAGGTCGACAGAGTCGTCAAGGGCGGCTCAACTAGTTTTGGTCAACTTGACCAGTTTGCGCAGCAGTCTGCCAGTCAGACTGGAAGATAGTCTGCAAGGCCTGCCAGGGGCGGTTCCACCGCCCTAGGGGGCGGTCCAACCGGTTTTAGACCGGGTTTTGGCTCAAACAGTTAGTTTTGAAGCCCCACCTATATATACTCACTCCTACCTCTCTCCCCATACATGTGAGCATGATTTGAACTCCATTTCTAACCTGAGAAACACCTCCCACTCTCTCTCACACATCTTGTCGGAGAGGAAATCTCCGGCCGGGTGGCGGAATACACTCGCCCTAAATAGATGAGGAGGGGCCTAAGCATTTTGCCTATTAGGTGGAAACTGGAAGAACACAAGAACACATAAGGGTTTAGAGTGGTTCGGGCCGCCGGAGCGTAATACCCTACTCCACTATGTGCTATATTGAGCTTGAGAGCTTATATGAACTTGTGAGTGTGAGAGTCTAAGAGTGTCTGAGTGAGCTCTTTTGTCCTTTTGTTGCGTCTCGTTGCGTGCCTCCCCTTTTATAGCTGAAGGGGGACACGTACAAGGGAGCTGAGCCCCGACATGTGGGCCCAGGTCATAACGGATGTAATACTTGGAGCAACTAACGCTGGTTGCCAGGGCAATCTCCTTGCGCCCTGATATCTGCAGCCTGCGTAGTATCGACGTGCAGCGGAAGCTTCACTAGCTACATACGAGTGATGATGATCGTGGCACATGCAACACTATGGTCACACCGCATGCCCCGGGAGTGGACAGGCACGCCGCCTGTGAGATGGTCTGGTCACCATCCGCCAGCAGAGCGGCAGGGCGCATTAAATGCTGAAGGGGCACATCACCTGTCAGCGGGGTAGACAGGCGGCGCGTCTTCTCCGCAATAAATGCAGAGACAGCGCGGCCCAGAGGCCTTACGTCAGGCTCCGCCCGCTGGCTTACGTCACGGACAGTAGGCCACGTGGCAGCATCGGGTCTTCGCCTGAGCGGGGAGTCGGAGCGCTCGCGGTATGGTCCGGACACGTGTCAGCACCGGACCCCTGCCTGGCCTGGATTAAGGCCTGGGTATTCTTTGCCTTGGAATCCTGGGACCCTACTGTGAGTAGCCCGGACCCCTCCTAAGGTGTCCGGGACCCATTCCAAGGGTCTGGTTTGTACCAGTGGAGGTCTTGAACCTTGCCCGGAGGTCCGGGCTGTGCATCCAGGGGTCCGGCACTTTCCCGTGGAGGTCCGGACCCACTGTCGCCACCTTGGAGCATGTCGTCTCCTCTGTCCACGTGGCGGCCCCGGAGCCGCCCATGTGGAGGGGTCGGGTGCTATTCACCGCGCGACTAGAGATAGCCGCGCGGGCACCGTGTCTTCATACTGTAGTAAGGGGTACCCCTAATTCAGGGTACCGACAGTGGCCCCCGGGCCCGCCTCAGGGGACGATACGAGCCTGCAGGTTGGGCCAAAATTTGATCGGCGATTGGCGCGCTGCTTCTGTGCGCTTGCTATCGCAGTCCAGTCCGTCCTCGGTCACATCAACTGCCACGTCTGTTCCCGCGACTGACTGAACCGTGGTCTCCGCACTTGATGGCTTTACTGGGCCATGCACGGGGTGCCTCGGTACCGCTACATTGGATTTGAAAATTCACCTTCTCTGTCTTCTGCGGTAGCCCCTAGGAGGCACGGTACTGGCGTGAGCGGCGGTTTTACTTCTCTGCACCCAGGATTCGGCGCACAAGGAGGATGACTCGTGGGCCCGGGCCCCCGTGTCAGAGACTGGGCTGTTGGTTTCAGCGGAGGTGAAGAGGCGCGTTACCGCAGGCGGTGGCGTGCTCCTCGCGCGGCGGTTCGCCTCCTTCGCACCCAAGAACCGGCACGCCAGGTGCATGACATGTGGGCCTGGGCCCCCATGCCAGAGGCTGGGCCATTGGTGGCGGCGAAGGTGAAGAGGCGCACTGCTGCAGACCGTGGCGTGCTCCTCACATGGCGGTTCGCCTCCTTTGCACCCAAGAAACGGTACGCTAGATGCATGACATGTGGGCCTAGGCTCCCATGCCAGAGGCTGGGCCATTGGTGGCGGCGAAGGTGAAGAGGCGCACTGCTGCAAACGGTGGTGTGCTCCTCACACGGTGGTTCGCCTCCTTTGCACCCAAGAAATGGTACGCCAGGTGCATGACATGTGGGCCTGGGACCCCATGCCAGAGGCTGGGCCGTTGGTGGCGGCGAAGGTGAAGAGGCGCACTACCGCAGGTCGGTAGCACGCTCCTTGCGCGACAGTTCGCCTTCTCCGTACCCAGAGACCAGCGCACCAGCCATATGACACGCGGGGCCGGGCCCCCGTGTCATAGGATGGGTACTCTGGTGTGCATCGGGGGAGACTTCTCGTGGCGTTTCGGGGCGCGAGTGGGGGAGTCTGCCTTTAAAAAAGGGGTTCATCCATCGAATAGCAGCCATGCCTTGCTTCTCTCCCACTCTCTATGCCCTTTCGCCTCAGAGCTCTCTGCTTTGCGTCGCCATAGTTTGCCATGGCTTTGTAAGTTCATCCCGAGCGTGCCTAGACTGAGTGGGTGCTCGACATGGTGTGCCGCCTGCTTGGATGGGATGCGCTGGCGTTCGGCGGAAGGATTTGTGTCGGCGCCTCTTCTCACGACGACCTCACCGCCGGGGAGTTCATGCTCTTTGTCTCCAACCTCCCCAGCGGTCTGGCGCTACCGATTTTGTCTTTCTTCGTGCTGCTGTTGGAGGAGCTTGGCCTCCAACCTCAACACGTTACGCCCTGCTTCATCCTTCAGGCGGCCATCATCGCCTACCTCCGTAGGATCTCCGTGGAGGCGTCGCTCCTTCCCTCTTCTTCCTCCAGCATTCGGGGGGAAGGATGTTCACCAGCCTCATGAAAGTGGACAGCGGGCTGAGCAGCCCCCAACTCCTTGGGGTGGGAAGCAAGCCGTGCTGGAGCTCCATCTCTTTGGCTTTGATGGCTTTGGTGCCGCATCCAACGTCGCCTCCCACTGCCAAGTGGAGTGTGGCTGCCCGTCCACCGCACCAGTGAAGGTCGCGCCGTGCGCAGGTCCGCCGCACCCGCAGCGCCCCCTGCACCGCCGGCCACCGCAGGCCACGCCGCTCCGATGCCGCCTGGGGGGTCGTACAAGAAGTCGTACGCCGTGGAGGTGGCGACCGCGTTCTCCTAGCGCGACCCTACTGATGTCGAGTAGGTCATACCTATAGACATAAGGCTAGGGCCCCGCTTGAAGGCGGATGTAATAACTTTGTTTTTGTAACGTACTTTTTGAGTACTATTTATCGAGCAGTATTAGCGCTTATCTGCATACTACTTGTCCCTGTTGTGTGTGGCGTTGCCGACTCCTTCCTGGTACCTGGCCCCCCTAGGATGTAGGCTCGACGTGTCGAGACTGGATACTAGCATACCTAAAAGAGTTGGGAACGGCCCCCAGGATGCAGCCTCGACTGGGACCTGGGCCTGAACACAGCTTCGGCTAGGGAGCGTTAGTAGTACACCCATAGGACCCATCGTCTGTCATTAGCCATCCTTTGATACATGCTCGGTTCCTGTAGGTTTTAGTCTGGGAAGCCAAGTTGTGTGCCCGGACCCCCTGGGCCGCCTTTCCAAATACTAGGATACCCGTTGCAGAGTGGTGGAGCGTGCAAGCTTACGGTACGGGACCAGGCTAAGCTGCTACACGGCTCCGGACCACCCCAGGAGACAAGTATCTACTCTCTAGAGCCGGACCTCAGGTTGTTGGACCCACAGGACTATAGCTCCAAATACTAGGGTGCTCGTCACAGAGTGGGGCAGTGTGCAGGCTTTTGGGTATGGAACCAGGCTAAGCGGCCACACTGCTCCGGACCACCCCATGGAACGAGCTCTTGTTCTTTAGAACCGGCCCCCAGGCTACCAAACCTCCTGCTTTCGTAGAGGGGTCCTAAACTGCAGGCCTGGCTTACTCAATTCAGATGTCATCATGCCAGGACAGATGGGAACTGTACGGGTGGGTTAGGTAAAAAATAATATCCGGAACCTGCAGGATAAAACCATGGGAGTAGGAGGATAAAACTTGTCGTAGGAGCACATCTGAGGGGGTAAATCTTCTCTTTATAACTCGACATGCATGGGTGTAGGCCAACAGGCCGGGCTTATGAGGGCGGACCTCACCGGGCTGGCGTACACGTATGCGCAACCTAGTTACAAAAGGGAAAAAACCCAACCCCTCAGACTTGCTCCTATGGATAGAACTTACAGAGATGCTCCAGGGGTTAGGAAGAGGTGCTCCAGCTGTAGCAAGGTGGTTACCCCTGGGTTGGCACATTTCCGTCACCTTGAAGGGTTCCTCCCAGCTGGGGAGCGTTTACGGAACCCTCCTTGGTTCAGTACTCGCCATAGGGCTACGTGAAAGGGAATTAGGCTTACACCTAGTTCCTAAATAATTTTGGTGGTTGAATTACCCAACACAAATCTTTGGACTAACTAGTTTGCCCAAGTGTATAGATTATACAGGTGTACAAGGTTCACACTCAGCCAATAAAAAGACCAAGTTTTGGATTCAATAAAGGAGCAAAGGGGCAACCGAGGGCACCCCTGGTCTGGCGCACCGGACTGTCCGGTGTGCCACCGGACAGTGAACAGTACCTGTCCGGTGCACCAGGGGACTCAGACTCAAACTCTTCACCTTCGGGATTTCTCGGAAGCCGGCGCGCTATAATTCACCGGACTGTCCGGTGTGCACCGGACATGTCCGGTGCTCCAAGGAAGCGCGACCTCCATAACTCGCCAGCCTCGGGTTCGCGTGGCAGCCGCTCCGCTATAATTCACCGGACTGTCCGGTGTGCACCGGACTGTCCGGTGTGCCAGCGGAGCAACGGCTCCCTGCGGCGCCAACGGCTCCCTGCGGAGCATTTAATGCGCGCACAGCGCGCGCAGAAGTCAGAATCGCCCATGCCGGTGCACCGGACATCAAACAGTGCATGTCCGGTGTGCACCGGACACCCAGGCGGGCCCACAAGTCAGAAGCTCCAACGGTCAGAATCCAACGGCAGTGATGACGTGGCAGGGGCACCGGACTGTCCGGTGTGCACCGGACTGTCCGGTGCGCCATCGCGCAGACGCCTCCAGCCAACGGTCAAGTTTGGTGGTTGGGGCTATAAATACCCCAACCACCCCTCCATTCATGGCATCCAAGTTTTCTACTTCTCAACTACTACAAGAGCTCTAGCATTCAATTCTAGACACACTAAAGAGATCAAATCCTCTCCAATTCCACACTAAGCCCTAGTGACTAGTGAGAGTGATTTGCCGTGTTCATTTGAGCTCTTGCGCTTGGATTGCTTCTTTTCTTTCTCACTTGTTCTTGAGATCACAACTCCATTGTAATCAAGGCAAGAGGCACCAATTGTGTGGTGGCCCTTGCGGGGAAGTTTTGTTCCCGGCTTTGATTTGAGAAGAGAAGCTCACTCGGTCCGAGGGACCGTTTGAGAGAGGGAAGGGTTGAAAGAGACCCGGCCTTTGTGGCCTCCTCAACGGGGAGTAGGTTTGCAAGAACCGAACCTCGGTAAAACAATTCTCCGTGTCTCACTTGCTTATTCGCTTGGGATTTGTTTTGCACCCTCTCTCTCGGACTCGTTTATATTTCTAACGCTAACCCGGCTTGTAGTTGTGTTTATATTTGTAAATTTCAGCTTCGCCCTATTCACCCCCCCTCTAGGCGACTATCAATTGGTATCGGAGCCCGGTGCTTCATTAGAGCCTAACCGCTCGAAGTGATGTCGGGAAATCACGCCAAGAAGGAGATGGAGACCGGCGAAAAGCCCACTACAAGCCACGGGAGCACTTCATCGGAAGAGTCCCGCACCAAAAGGAGGGAGAAGAAGAAGAGCTCCTCCAACAAAGGGAAGGAGAAGAAATCTTCTTCTCACCACAAAGAGAAGAAGGAAAAATCTTCTTCCCACAAGCCGCATCGGAAAGGCGACAAGCACAAGAGGATGAGGAAGGTGGTCTACTACGAGACCGACACTTCATCAACATCGACCTCCGACTCCGATGCGCCCTCCGTCACTTCTAAGCGCCAAGAGCGCAAGAAGTATAGTAAGATCCCCCTACGCTACCCTCGCATTTCCAAACATACACCTTTACTTTCCGTCCCACTAGGCAAACCACCAACTTTTGATGGTGAAGATTACGCTAGGTGGAGCGATTTAATGCGATTTCATCTAATCTCGCTCCACAAAAGCATATGGGATGTTGTTGAGTTTGGTGCGCAGGTACCATCCGTAGGGGATGAGAACTATGATGAGGATGAGGTAGCCCAAATCGAGCACTTCAACTCACAAGCCACAACAATTCTCCTCGCCTCACTAAGTAAAGAGGAATATAACAAAGTACAAGGGTTGAAGAACGCCAAGGAAGTTTGGGATGTACTCAAAACCGCGCACGAGGGAGACGAGCTCACCAAGATCACCAAGCGGGAAACGATCGAGGGGGAGCTCGGTCGGTTCCGGCTTCACAAAGGGGAGGAGCCACAACACATGTACAACCGACTCAAGACTTTGGTAAACCAAGTGCGCAACCTCGGGAGCAAGAAGTGGGACGACCACGAAGTGGTAAATGTTATTTTAAGATCTCTCATTTTTCTAAATCCCACTCAAGTTCAATTGATTCGTGGTAATCCTAGATATACTAAAATGACCCCCGAGGAAGTTATCGGGCATTTTGTAAGTTTTGAGTGCATGATAGAAGGCTCGAGGAAAATCAACGAGCTTGGCGACTCATCCGAAGCTCATCCCGTTGCATTCAAGGCGACGGAAGAAAAGAAGGAGGAGTCTACACCAAGTCGACAACCAATAGACGCCTCCAAGCTTGACAATGAGGAGATGGCGCTCGTCATCAAGAGCTTCCGCCAAATCCTCAAACAAAGGAGGGGGAAAGACTACAAGTCCCGCTCCAAGAAGGTTTGCTACAAATGTGGTAAGCCCGGTCATTTTATTGCTAAATGTCCTATGTCTAGTGACAGTGACCGAGGCGACGACAAGAAGGGGAGAAGAAAGGAGAAGAAGAGGTACTACAGGAAGAAGGGCGGCGATGCCCATGTTTGTCGCGAGTGGGACTCCGACGAGAGCTCAAGCGACTCCTCCGACGACGAGGACGCCGCCAACATCGCCGTCACCAAGGGACTTCTCTTCCCCAACGTCGGCCACAAGTGCCTCATGGCAAAGGACGGCAAAAAGAAGAAGGTTAAATCCAACTCCTCCACTAAATATGAATCGTCTAGTGATGATAATGCTAGTGATGAGGAGGATAATTTGCGTATTCTCTTTGCCAATCTTAACATGGAGCAAAAAGAAAAATTAAATGAATTGATTAGTGCTATTCATGAAAAGGATGACCTTTTGGACTCCCAAGAGGATTGTCTAATTAAAGAAAACAAGAAACATGTTAAGGTTAAAAAGGCTTATGCTCTTGAAATTGAGAAATGTGAAAAATTATCTAGTGAGCTAAGCACTTGTCATGAGATGATTGACAACCTTAGAAATGAAAATGCTATTTTAAGTGCTAAGGTTGATACTCATGTTTGTAATGTTTCAATTCCCAATCCTAGAAATAATAATAATGATTTGCTTGCTAGGATTGAAGAATTAAACATTTCTCTTACTAGTCTTAGATTAGAGAATGAAAATTTGATTGCTAAGGCTAGAGATTTTGATGTTTGCAATACTACCATTTCCGACCTTAGAACTAAGAATGAAATGTTGCATGCTAAGGTTGTAGAACTTAAATCTTGCAAACCCTCTACATCTAATGTTGGGCATGTTTCTATTTGCACTAGATGTAGAGATGTTGATGTTAATGCTATTCTTGATCATATGGCTTTAATTAAACAACAAAATGATCATATAGCAAAATTAGATGCTAAAATTGCCGAGCACAACCTAGAGAATGAGAAATTTAAATTTGCTCGTAGCATGCTTTATAATGGGAGACGCCCTGGCATTAAGGATGGCATTGGCTTCCAAAGGGGAGACAATGTCAAACTTAATGCCCCTCCTAAAAATTTGTCTAACTTTGTTAAGGGCAAGGCTCCCATGCCTCAGGATAACGAGGGTTACATTTTGTACCCTGCCGGTTATCCCGAGAGCAAAATTAGGAGAATTCACTCTAGGGAGTCTCACTCTGGCCCTAATCATGCTTATATGTATAAGGGTGAGACATCTAGTTCTAGGCAACCAACCCATGCTAAGTTGCCTAAGAAGAAAATTCCTAATGCATCAAATGATCATGCCATTTCATTTAAAACTTTTGATGCATCTTATGTGCTTACTAGCAAATCCGGCAAGGTAGTTGCCAAATTTGTTGGGGGCAAACACAAGGGCTCCAAGACTTGTGTTTGGGTACCCAAAGTTCTTGTGTCTAATGCCAAAGGACCCAAAACCGTTTGGGTACCTAAAGTCAAGAACTAAAATTGTTTTGTAGGTTTATGCATCCGGGGGCTCAAGTTGGATACTCGACAGCGGGTGCACAAACCATATGACTGGGGAGAAAAGAATGTTCTCCTCATATGAGAAAAACCAAGATCCCCAACGAGCTATCACATTCGGGGATGGAAATCAAGGTTTGGTCAAAGGATTGGGTAAAATTGCTATATCTCCTGACCATTCTATTTCCAATGTTTTTCTTGTAGATTCTTTAGATTACAACTTGCTTTCTGTTTCTCAATTATGTCAAATGGGCTACAACTGTCTATTCACTGATATAGGTGTCACTGTCTTTAGAAGAAGTGATGATTCAATAGCATTTAAGGGAGTGTTAGAGGGTCAGCTATACTTGGTAGATTTTGATAGAGCTGAACTCGACACTTGCTTAATTGCTAAGACTAACATGGGTTGGCTCTGGCATCGCCGACTAGCCCATGTTGGGATGAAGAATCTTCACAAGCTTCTAAAGGGAGAGCACATTTTAGGATTAACAAATGTTCATTTTGAGAAAGACAGGATTTGTAGCGCATGCCAGGCAGGGAAGCAAGTTGGAGTCCATCATCCACACAAGAACATCATGACGACCGACAGGCCGCTTGAGCTACTCCACATGGATTTATTCGGCCCGATTGCTTACATAAGCATCGGCGGGAGTAAGTATTGTCTTATAATTGTGGATGATTATTCTCGCTTCACTTGGGTATTCTTTTTACAGGAAAAATCTCAAACCCAAGAGACCTTAAAAGGATTCTTGAGACGGGCTCAAAATGAGTTCGCCTTAAGGATCAAGAAAATAAGAAGCGACAACGGGACGGAGTTCAAGAACTCTCAAATTGAAAGCTTCCTTGAGGAGGAGGGCATCAAGCATGAGTTCTCTTCTCCCTACACTCCACAACAAAATGGTGTAGTGGAGAGGAAGAATCGAACTCTATTGGACATGGCACGAACCATGCTTGATGAGTACAAGACACCGGACCGGTTTTGGGCCGAAGCGGTCAACACCGCCTGCTACGCCATCAACCGGTTATATCTTCACCGAATCCTCAGGAAGACATCATATGAACTCCTAACCGGTAAAAAGCCCAACATTTCATATTTTAGAGTTTTTGGTAGCAAATGCTTTATTCTTATTAAAAGAGGTAGAAAATCTAAATTTGCTCCTAAAACTGTAGAAGGCTTTTTACTTGGTTATGATTCAAACACAAGGGCATATAGGGTCTTTAACAAGTCCACTGGACTAGTTGAGGTCTCATGTGACGTTGTGTTTGATGAAACTAACGGCTCTCAAGTAGAGCAAGTTGATCTTGATGAGATAGGTGAAGAACAGGCTCCATGCATAGCGCTAAGGAACATGTCCATTGGGGATGTGTGTCCTAAGGAATCCGAAGAGCCTCCACATGCACAAGATCAACCGTCCTCCTCCACGCAAGCATCTCCACCAACTCAAAATGAGGATGAAGCTCAAGTTGATGAAGGACAAAATCAAGAAGATGAGCCACCTCAAGATAATGGCAATGATCAAGGGGGAGATACAAATGATCAAGATAAGGAGAATGAGGAAGAACCAAGGCCGCCACACCCAAGAGTCCACCAAGCAATCCAACGAGATCACCCCGTCGACACTATCCTCGGAGACATTCATAAAGGGGTAACTACTAGATCTCGGGTTGCTCATTTTTGTGAATATTACTCTTTTGTTTCCTCTATTGAGCCACACAGGGTAGAGGAAGCTCTCCAAGATTCGGATTGGGTGGTGGCGATGCAAGAGGAGCTCAACAACTTCACTAGAAATGAGGTATGGCATTTAGTTCCACGTCCTAACCAAAATGTTGTAGGAACCAAATGGGTCTTCCGCAACAAGCAAGATGAGCATGGTGTGGTGACAAGGAACAAAGCTCGACTCGTGGCCAAAGGGTATTCACAAGTCGAAGGTTTGGATTTCGGTGAAACCTATGCACCCGTAGCTAGGCTTGAGTCAATTCGCATATTATTAGCCTATGCTACTTACCATGGCTTTAAGCTTTATCAAATGGACGTGAAAAGTGCCTTCCTAAATGGACCAATCAAGGAAGAGGTCTATGTTGAGCAACCTCCAGGCTTTGAAGACAGTGAGTATCCTAACCATGTTTATAGGCTCTCTAAGGCGCTTTATGGGCTCAAGCAAGCCCCAAGAGCATGGTATGAATGCCTAAGAGATTTCCTTATTGATAATGGCTTCAAAGTCGGCAAGGCCGATCCTACACTCTTTACTAAAACTCTTGAAAATGACTTGTTTGTATGCCAAATTTATGTTGATGATATTATATTTGGGTCTACTAACGAGTCTACATGTGAAGAGTTTAGTAGGATCATGACACAGAAATTCGAGATGTCGATGATGGGGGAGTTGAAGTATTTTCTAGGATTCCAAGTCAAGCAACTCCAAGAGGGCACCTTCATTAGCCAAACGAAGTACACTCAAGACATTCTTGATAAGTTTGGGATGAAGGATGCCAAACCCATCAAGACACCCATGGGAACTAATGGGCATCTCGACCTCGACACGGGAGGTAAGTCCGTGGATCAAAAGGTATACCGGTCGGTGATTGGTTCATTGCTTTATTTATGTGCATCTCGACCGGACATTATGCTTTCCGTTTGCATGTGTGCAAGATTCCAATCCGACCCTAAGGAATCCCACCTTACGGCCGTAAAACGAATCTTGAGATATTTGGCTTACACACCCAAGTTTGGGCTTTGGTACCCTCGGGGATCCACATTTGATTTGATTGGTTATTCGGATGCTGATTGGGCGGGGTGCAAAATTAATAGGAAGAGCACATCGGGGACTTGCCAGTTCTTGGGAAGATCCTTGGTGTCTTGGGCTTCAAAGAAGCAAAATTCCGTCGCTCTTTCCACCGCCGAAGCCGAGTACATTGCCGCAGGACATTGTTGCGCGCAATTGCTTTGGATGAGGCAAACCCTGCGGGACTACGGTTACAAATTAACCAAAGTCCCTTTGCTATGTGATAATGAGAGTGCAATCAAAATGGCCGACAATCCCGTCGAGCATAGCCGCACTAAGCACATAGCCATTCGGTATCATTTTCTTAGGGATCACCAACAAAAGGGGGATATCGAGATTTCTTACATTAATACTAAAGATCAATTAGCCGATATCTTTACCAAGCCTCTTGATGAACAATCTTTTACCAGACTTAGGCATGAGCTCAATATTCTTGATTCTAGAAATTTCTTTTGCTAGCTTGCACACATAGCTCACTTGAATACCTTTGATCATATCTCTTTTATATATGCTATGACTAATGTGCTTTCAAGTCTATTTCAAACCAAGTCACAGGTATATTGAAAGGGAATTGGAGTCTTCGGCGAAGACAAAGGCTTCCACTCCGTAACTCATGCTTCGCCATCACTCCGAGCAACTCTCTATTCCTTGGGGAGAAATGAGCATCAAAGAAAAGGACTTCATCCTTGGGGGAGAGAATAAAAGCTCAAAAGCAAAAGGACCGGACTTCATCTTTGGTATAATCTTAACCCATTTATTTATGACCAAAGAGGAAGATAGCACCAAGAGGGCTCTAATGATTCCGTTTTTGGCGATTCATGCCAAAAAGGGGGAGAAATGAGCCCAAAGCAAAAGGACCGCACCACCACCAATTTCAAAACTTAGTGTTTTCCAAGAAGTATTTATCAATTGGGATCCTGTTGTGTTCAAAAGGGGGAGAAAGTAGTATTTCCAAATGGTATATCAAAACCCTCTTGAACACTAAGAGGAGGATTTAATTTAGGGGGAGTTTTTGTTTAGTCAAAGGAAAAGCATTTGATTCAGGGAGAAAATTTCAAATCTTGAAAATGCCTTGCAAACTCTTATTCATTTACCTTTGACTATTTGCAAAAGATCTTTGAAATGGATTTACAAAAGGATTTGCAAAAACAAAACATGTGGTGCAAACGTGGTCCAAAACGCTAAATAAAGAAAGAAACATTCCTTGCATATCTTGTAAGTAGTTATATTGGCTTGATTCCAAGCAACCTTTACACTTACATTATGCAAACTAGTTCAATTATGCACTTCTATATTTGCTTTGGTTTGTGTTGGCATCAATCACCAAAAAGGGGGAGATTGAAAGGGAATTAGGCCTACACCTAGTTCCTAAATAATTTTGGTGGTTGAATTACCCAACACAAATCTTTGGACTAACTAGTTTGCCCAAGTGTATAGATTATACAGGTGTACAAGGTTCACACTCAGCCAATAAAAAGACCAAGTTTTGGATTCAATAAAGGAGCAAAGGGGCAACCGAGGGCACCCCTGGTCTGGCGCACCGGACTGTCCGGTGTGCCACCGGACAGTGAACAGTACCTGTCCGGTGCACCAGGGGACTCAGACTCAAACTCTTCACCTTCGGGATTTCTCGGAAGCCGGCGCGCTATAATTCACCGGACTGTCCGGTGTGCACCGGACATGTCCGGTGCTCCAAGGAAGCGCGGCCTCCATAACTCGCCAGCCTCGGGTTCGCGTGGCAGCCGCTCCGCTATAATTCACCGGACTGTCCGGTGTGCACCGGACTGTCCGGTGTGCCAGCGGAGCAACGGCTCCCTGCGGCGCCAACGGCTCCCTGCGGAGCATTTAATGCGCGCACAGCGCGCGCAGAAGTCAGAATCGCCCATGCCGGTGCACCGGACATCAAACAGTGCATGTCCGGTGTGCACCGGACACCCAGGCGGGCCCACAAGTCAGAAGCTCCAACGGTCAGAATCCAACGGCAGTGATGACGTGGCAGGGGCACCGGACTGTCCGGTGTGCACCGGACTGTCCGGTGCGCCATCGCGCAGACGCCTCCAGCCAACGGTCAAGTTTGGTGGTTGGGGCTATAAATACCCCAACCACCCCTCCATTCATGGCATCCAAGTTTTCTACTTCTCAACTACTACAAGAGCTCTAGCATTCAATTCTAGACACACTAAAGAGATCAAATCCTCTCCAATTCCACACTAAGCCCTAGTGACTAGTGAGAGTGATTTGCCGTGTTCATTTGAGCTCTTGCGCTTGGATTGCTTCTTTTCTTTCTCACTTGTTCTTGAGATCACAACTCCATTGTAATCAAGGCAAGAGGCACCAATTGTGTGGTGGCCCTTGCGGGGAAGTTTTGTTCCCGGCTTTGATTTGAGAAGAGAAGCTCACTCGGTCCGAGGGACCGTTTGAGAGAGGGAAGGGTTGAAAGAGACCCGGCCTTTGTGGCCTCCTCAACGGGGAGTAGGTTTGCAAGAACCGAACCTCGGTAAAACAATTCTCCGTGTCTCACTTGCTTATTCGCTTGGGATTTGTTTTGCACCCTCTCTCTCGGACTCGTTTATATTTCTAACGCTAACCCGGCTTGTAGTTGTGTTTATATTTGTAAATTTCAGCTTCGCCCTATTCACCCCCCCCTCTAGGCGACTATCACTACGTCCCAACCCAGGGTTCCCATCTGCGTTTGCTGATAGAGTCCACGTCCTCACGCTATAGCCTTTTCTGTATGGACCCATCAGAAGACTGGACCCGTGGGGAGTCCAGAAGGTTTGCCGGGGGAAGGCAGGCTTCGGCCCCGTAGACCGGGGAGTACGGGCCCCCCCGGTGGCCCGTCTAGCTGTCGCCACCGGAGTAGGTGTCTCCGGTGATGACATCCTTCAGGACCCCCTCGAGTGATTGATACCCGAGGTCCCGTTTAGCCACGGCCACCTTGCCGTCGTCGACCCTTTCCTTGCCAGGCCGGCGACAAGGTGGGGAGCTGTCCTTGGAAGACTGCTCGCGTCGCTCGCTGACGCGTTTCGTGAGGTCGATGATCTCGCGACACTCCGTGGAGCTGTGGCGACTGTTGGGGTGCATAGGGCATGAGCCGCTGTTACCCCTCTGCGACCGTGGGTGCTTGTTGCGGTCGCCCTGCCCCCCAGTCGCAGTTGCGACGACTAGAGCGGTGGACTGCAGCTTCTCGTTGCCGTGACCCTTCTTTTTTTTTACTGTCCCGGGGGACGGCACCCGAGCCACCCGTCTGGGCGACCCCAATTTGTGGGGCCGAGTGCCATGCCCGGCCCTCGGCGGCTCTGGCGCACTTATCGGCCAGAGCGAAGAGTGTGGAGATAGTCTCCACGTCATGCGTGGCTAACTTCTCCAACATCTTCTCATCGCGTACTCCCTGTCGGAAGGCCGTGATAATTGAAGCATATGAAATACGAGGTATGGTGCCTCGTACCTTGGTGAAGAGGGAGATAAACGTCCAGAGAGTCTGCCCGGGTTCCTGCCTCACTGCGTGGAGGTGGGCCTCCACGTCGTGCTATTGGTAAGCGCTGGCGAAGTTCGCTGTGAACCGCGCGCAGAGCTCTTCCCAGGAATAGATTGATCCTGGGGCAAGATTCATGAGCCAAGTCCGGGCAGGCCCAGACAAGGCGACATGAAAATATGTCGCCATCATAGCGGTGTTTCCACCTGCTGCTGTGATAGCGGTGACGTACACCTACATAAATTCCGACGGATTTGACGTACCGTCGTACTTTTCCGGCAGGTGTGGCCGGAACTTGGATGGCCAAGATGCCGTGCGGAGATGATCCGCAAGAGCGGCGCAGCCCACACCGGCCAAGGGGACACTCGCCTAGAACCGGGCGCCCACTGGGGTTTGCGGTGCTACCGCAACAAACTCTTGATTGAGGTTGCGACCCTGGATGTTTTGCCGGCACTCACGCGCCCTTTCTAGAGAGACTCGAGCGTCTTCGCGACCCTCGAAGTTTTGTCGGCGCTCCCGCGCCCTCTCCAGGAAGACCCGGGCATCCTCTCCCGCACGCCTGCAGTTGAGTTCTACCCGAAGGTCGTCGGTCTGCGCGCCCCTCACGGAGGGTGAGCGCACAGACGCCGTCGCCTCATGTTGGCGCCGGGATGACTGTGGCCTCGACCTGGTCGAGGTAGAATGTGCCATGCCGAGCAGCCGGTCGACGTCGTCACGCCACTTCTTCACGGCCCCCGATGAGGCCATGGAGCTTGGAGGGTGGCGTAGCAACTCTCTGGCCGCGGACAACTCTCTGGGCGCTACCCTTGACGGAGTCTGGGACGCCTGTGCAGGCGTGTGTTGCTGCGCAGCGTGCACAACAGCAGCCCCAGCCACTGGGTGGCTCGATACTCGTGGCTCGGAGGATGCAGCTTCTCCCTCCACCACGAAATCCTCCGAGGTGTCGGCGCGGTGCTCAACAATTTGCACCATCATGCTGAGCAAGAATACAAGCAAAAACCTAAAGCCTATCCCCTACCTAGCGCGCCAAATGTCGGAGAGGAAATCTCCGACCGGGCGGCGGAATGCACCCGCCCTAAATCCTTAGATGAGGAGGGGCCTAAGCGTTTTGCCTGTTAGGTGGAAACGGGAAGAACACAAGAACACACAAGGGTTTAGAGTGGTTCGGGCCGCCGGAGCGTAATACCCTACTCCACTATGTGTTGTATTGAGCTTGAGAGCTTGTATGAACTTGTGAGTGTGAGAGTCTAAGAGTGTATGAGTGAGCTCTTTTGTCCTTTTGTTGCGTCTCGTTGCGTGCCTCCCCTTTTATAGCTGAAGGGGGACACGTACAAGGGAGCTGAGCCCCGACATGCGGTCCCAGGGACATAACGAATGTAATACTTGGAGCAACTAACGCTGGTTGCCAGGGCAATCTCCTTACGCCCTGATATCCGCAGCCTACGTAGTATCGGCGTGCAGCAGAAGCTTCACTGGCTACGTGCAAGTGATGATGATCGTGGCACATGCAACAATATGTTCATGCCGCCTACCCTGGGAGTGGACAGGCACACCGCCTGTGGGATGGTCTGGTCACCATCCGCCAGCAGAGCGACATGGCACATTAAATGCTAAAGGGGCACATCACCTGTCAGCGGGGTAGACAGGCGGCACGTCTTCTCCACAAAAAATGCAGAGACAGCGTGGCCCAGAGGCCTTATGTCAGGCTCCGCCCGCTGGCTTACGTCACGGGCAGTAGACCACGTGGCAGCATCGGGTCTCCGCCTGAGCGGGGAGTAGGAGCGCTCGCGGTATGGTCCGAACACGTGTCAGCACCGGACCCCCACCTGGCCTAGATTAAGGCCTTGGTATTCTTTGCCTTGGAATCCCGGGACCCTACTGTGAGTAGCCCGGACCCCTCCTGAGGGGTCCAGGACCCATTCCAAGGGTTTGGTTTGTACTAGTGGAGGTCTTGAACCTTGCCCGAAGGTCCGGGCTGTGCATCCAGGGGTCCGGCACTTTCCCGTGGGGGTCCGGACCCACTGTCGCCACCTTGGAGTATGTCGTCTCCTCTGTCCACTTGGCGGCCCCAGAGCCGCCCATGTGGAGGGGTCAAGTGCTGTTCACTGCGCGACTAGAGATAGCCGCGCGGGCACCGTGTCTTCATACTGTATTAAGGGGTACCCCTGATTCAGGGTACCGACACATCTCTTGCCTCTCCCATTTCAAATCTTTGGAGAGAAATCTTTGAGTGAGTTTGAGAGCTGCGGTTTTTTGGTGCTTCATCTCTAAATCCCTCTTGCTCTTCTTGATTCGAGTTTTGGTACTACATCGAGTTCTTTGTGGATTCATTACTCTTGGAGCTTCTAGCTCCTAGACGACTAGGTGTCTCTTGTGAGTCTCCAAATCTTGTGGAAAACCACAAGAAAGTTTGTATTACCCGCTCGTTGAGCAAAGATTAGTTGTGAGCTTGACCTTTGTGGTCAGCAAAGGGAGGATTAGGGTTGAAAGAGGCCCAACTCTTTGTGGGCACCTCACCGAGGATGTAGGGCACCTTTAGTGGCGTGACCGAACCTCGGGATAAATGAAAGGGAAATATGGTTTAACCTTTTCCTATAAATGATTTTGGTGGTTGAATGCCTAACACAAATAATTGGACTAACTAGTTTGCTCTAGTTTAAGTATTCTACAGGTGATAAAGGTTCAACACAAACCAATAAAAAGATCAAGAAAGGGTTCAAAAAGAAAGGAGCAAAAGACACCGAAGAGAACCCTGGTCTAGCACACCGGACATTGTCCGGTGCACCAGGGGCCGTACAGTCTGAACTCTTCGCCTTGGGGTTTCTCAGGCGTCGCTCTGCTTCTCCGGACCGTCTGGTGTGCCACCGGACTGTCCGGTGTACCAGCGGAGCAACGGCTATCCAATGCAACGGTCATCTGCAAAAGCGTGAACAGTGCGTGAACAGTGCACGCAGAAGTCAGAGCAGGCGTCAGATGCGCACCGGATAGTGAACAACACCTATCTGGTGCCACACCGGACTGTCCGGTGTGACATGAAGTCAGCGCTCCAACGGTCAGAATCTTGAGAACCCTAACGGTTGGGTGACGTGGATGGCGCACCGGACAGTGTCCGGTGGCGCACCGAACTGTCCGGTGCGCCCTTCGACAGACAGCCTCCCCAACGGCTATGTGGTGGTTGAGGGCTATAAATACCCACCAACCACCACCACTTCAAGCATCCAAGTTTTTCAGACATCCCATTCAATACAAGAGCTAGTGCAATCAATACAAGACATAATTCAAAAGAATCAAAGCCTCTCCAAGTCCCAAATTCACTCCAAACTCCTTGCGACTAGAGAGAGAGAGTTTTGCTCGTGTTCTTTGAGCTCTTGTGCTTGGATCGCTTTCTTCTTCCTCATTCTTGTTCTCTAAGTAACTTGTAATCAAATCAAGAGACACTAAGTTTGTAGTGGTCCTTGTGGGGTCTAAGTGACCTATTTGATTAGGGAGAAAGCTCACTCGGTCTAGGTGACTGTTTGAGAGAGGGAAAGGATTGAAAGAGACCCTGTCTTTGTGACCACCTCAACGAGGACTAGGTTCATTGGAACCGAACCTCGGTAAAACAAATCACTGTGTCATCTGCTTTATTTTCTTGGTTGATTTTATTTCGCCCTCTCTCCCAGACTTAACTATTATTCTAACGCTAACCCTGGCTTGAAGTGTGCTTAAAGTTTGTAAATTTCAGTTTCTGCCTATCCACCCCATCTAGGCGACTTTCAATTGGTATCAGAGCCCGGTACTTCATTAGAGTTTAACAACTCGAAGTGATGTCGGGAGATCACGCCAAGAGGGAGATGGAAATGGCCACAAGCCATGGGAAGGATCCATCAAGGGAGTCCGGCGCCAAAGGAAGGGAGGAATCACCTCCCCGCGTCAAGTCGCACTGGAGTGGCGACAAGAAGAAAATGAAGAAAGTGGTCTACTACGAGACCAATTCTTCATCGCCCCCACCTCCGGCTCTGATGCACCGTCCGTCATTTCTAAGCACCATGAGCGCAAAAAGTTTCGTAAGATCCCCCTACGCTATCCTCGCATTTCTAAACGCACTCCTTTACTTTCCGTCCACTAGGCAAACCACCAGTTTTTGATGGTGAAGATTATTGTATGTGGAGTGATAAAATGAGGCATCACCTAACATCACTCCACGCTAGCATATGGGACAATGTTGAGTTTGGAGCGCAGGTACCATCCGTGGGGGATGAAGGCTATGATTCGGACGAAGTCACCCAAATCCGACACTTCAACTCCCAAGCCACTACTATACTCTTCGCCTCTCTATGTCGAGAGGAGTATAATAAGGTGCAAGGGTTGAAGAGTGCCAAGGAGATTTGGGACGTGCTCAAGACCGCACACGAGGGAGATGAGGTGACCAAGATCACCAAGCGGGAGACGATCGAGGGGGA
Source organism: Zea mays (assembly GCF_902167145.1). NCBI lineage: Eukaryota > Viridiplantae > Streptophyta > Magnoliopsida > Poales > Poaceae > Zea > Zea mays. The sequence continues at coordinate 130,198,345 of NC_050100.1, read as the reverse complement.
GCTCGGTCGATTCGTCCTCAACCAAGGAGAGGAGCAACAAGCTATGTACAACTAGCTCAAGACCTTGGTCAACAAAGTGCGCAACCTCGGGAGCACAAAACGGGATGACCATGAAATGGTCAAGGTTATTCTTAGATTACTCATATTTCGCAATCCTACTCAAGTTCAATTAATACATGGTGATCCTAGATATAAGCTAATGTCTCCCGAGGAAGTGATAGGAAAGTTTGTGAGCTTTGAATTGATGAGCAATGGCTCCAAACAAATCGTTGAGCAAGGCGGCACCTCCACACCCAAGGTGCAACCCGTCGCATTCAAGGCAACGGAGGAAGAAAAGAAGGAATCTACGCCAAGTAGAATTCCCATTGACGCCTCCAAGCTCTATAACAAGGAGATGGCGCTCATCATCAAGAGCTTTCACCAAATCCTCAAGCAAAGGAGGGGGAAGGACTACAAACCCCGCTCCAAAAGGGTGTGCTACAAGTGTGGTAAGCCCGGTCATTTTATCGCTAAATGCCCTATGTCCAGTGATAGTGATAGGGACAACAACAAGAAGGGAAAGATGAAGGAGAAGAAGAAGTACTACAAGAGGAAGGGCGGCGATGCCCATGTGTGTCGGGAATGGGACTCCGATGAGAGCTCCACCGACTCCTCCTCCGACGAGGATGTCGCCAACATCGCCATCAACAAGGGCCTCCTCTTCCCCAATGTCGGCCACAAGTGCCTCATGGCAAAGGACGGCAATAAAAAGAAGGTACAAACTAGAACCACCCCCAAGTATACTACATCTAGTGATGAGGGTAGTTCTAGTGATGGTGAAGATAACTTGCTTAGTCTTTTTGCCAACCTTAACATGCAACAAAAAGAAAAATTGAATGAATTGATAGGTGCTATTCATGAGAAGGATGAACTCTTGGATAGCCAAGAGGAATTCCTTATTAAGGAAAACAAAAGGCATGTTAAGGTGAAGAATGCTTATGCTCAGGAAATGGAGAAAAATGAAAATTTGACTAAGGAGCTTAGCATTTGCCATGACACCATTTCTAACCTTAGAACCGAGAATGTTAATTTGATTGCTAAGGTTGAAAAATCAAATGATTGTCATGATTCAATTGTCAATCTTAAAAATTATAATGCTAGGTTAATTGCTAAAATTGATAAACTGAATGAATCAATTGCTAGCCTTAAAACTGAGAATGATAAGTTAATTTCTAAGGCTAAAGATTTAAATGTTTGCAATGATTCTATTTTCAATCTTAGAAATGAGAATACTATTTTACATGCTAAGATTGATGAATTAAATGCTTGCAAACCCTCTACATCTAGTGTTGATCATGTCACTATTTGTACTAGATGTAGAGACATTAATGTTGAGGCTATTCATGATCACCTAGATTTAATTAAACAACAAAATGATCACATAGCTCAACTAAATGCCAAAATCAATGAGCATGAGATAGAGAATGAAAAATTTAAATTTGCTAGAAGCATGCTCTATAGTGGGAGACGCCCTGGCATTAAGGATGGTATTGGTTTCCAACAGGGAAGCAATGATGCCCCTAAGAAATTGTCTAGCTTTGTCAAGGGTAAGGCTCCCATGGCTCAGGATAACGAGGGTTACATTTTATATCCTGCTGGTTATCCCGAGCACAAAATTAGGAGAATTCATGCTAGGAAACCTCATAATGTTTCACACCATGCTTTTATGTATAAGAATGAGGCATCTAACTCTAGGCAATCAACCCATGTTAAATTGCCTAAAAAGAAATCTCCTACTGCATCAAATGAATCTAATATTTCATTTAAGACTTTTGATGCTTCCTATGTTTTAACTAACAAATCAGGCAAAATAGTTGCCAAATATGTTGGGGGCAAACACAAGGGCACCAAGACTTGTGTTACGGTACCCAAGGTGCTAGTTTCTAACGTGAAAGGACCCAAGACTGTTTGGGTACCTAAGTACAAGGCCTAAAACTGTTTTGCAGGTTTATGCATCCGGGGGCTCAAGTTGGATTATTGATAGCGGATGCACAAACCACATGACAGGGGAGAAAAGGATGTTCTCCTACGAGAAAAACGAAGATCCCCAAAGAGCCATCACATTCGGGGATGGAAATCAAGGTTTGGTCAAAGGACTTGGTAAAATTGCTATATCACTTGACCATTCCATTTCCAATGTTTTTTCTCACAGATTCTTTGGATTATAACTTGCTTTCAGTTTCTCAATTATGCAAAATGGGTTACAACTATATGTTTACGGATATAAGTGTTACTATCTTTAGAAGGAGTGATGATTCAGTAGCATTTCAGGGAGTATTAGAGGGTCAGCTGTACTTAGTTGATTTTAATAGAGCTGAACTCGATACTTGCTTAATTGCTAAGACTAATATGGGATGGCTCTGGCATCACCGACTAGCCCATGTTGGGATGAAGAATCTTCACAAGCTTCTAAAGGGAGAACACATTTTGGGACTAACAAATGTTCATTTTGAGAAAGACAGGGTTTGTAGCGCATGTCAAGCAGGAAAGCAAGTTGGTGTTCACCATCCACACAAGAACATCATGACAACAGACAGGCCACTGGAGTTACTCCACATGGATTTATTCGGCCTGATAGCTTACATAAGCATCGGCGTGAGTAAGTACAGTCTTGTAATTGTGGATGATTATTCTCGCTTCACTTGGGTGTTCTTTTACAGGAGAAATCACAAACCCAAGAGACCTTAAAGGGATTCTTGAGATGGGCTCAAAATGAGTTCGGATTAAGAATCAAGAAGATAAGAGCGACAACGGGACAGAGTTCAAGAACTCACAAATAGAAGGCTTTCTTGAGGAGGAGGGCATCAAGCATGAATTCTCTTCTCCCTACACACCTCAACAAAATGGTGTAGTGGAGAGGAAGAATAGAACTCTATTGGACATGGCAAGAACCATGCTTGATGAGTACAAGACACCGGACCGGTTTTGGGCTGAGGCAATTAACACCGCCTGCTACTCCATCAACCGGCTCTACCTTCACCGAATCCTCAAGAAGACATCATATGAACTCCTCAACGGTAAAAAGCCCAATGTTTCATATTTTATAGTTTTTGGTAGCAAATGTTTTATTCTTGTTAAAAGAGGTAGAAATTCTAAATTTGCACCTAAGGCTGTAGAAGGCTTTTTACTTGGTTATGACTCAAACACAAGGGCAGATAGAGTCTTTAACAAGTCCACTGGACTAGTTGAAGTTTCTTGTGACATTGTGTTTGATGAGACTAATGGCTCCCAAGTAGAGCAAGTTGATCTTGATGAGCTAGATGATGAAGAGGCTCCATGCGTCATGCTAAGGAACATGTCCATTGGGGATGTGTGTCCTAAGGAATCCAAAGAGCCTCGACAAGCACAAGATCAACCATCATCTTCAAATCAAGCATCTCCACCAACTCAAGATGAGGATCAGGCTCAAGACAATGAAGAAGAAGATCAAGAAGATGAGCCACCTCAAGAGGAGGACAATGATCAAGGGGGAGATGACAATGATCAAGATAAGGAAGATGATCAAGAAGTACAGGATCAAAGACCGCCACACCCAAGAGTCCACCAAGCGATTCAAAGAGATCACCCCGTGAACTCCATTCTCGGTGACATTCATAAGGGGGTAACCACTCGATCTCGAGTCGCTCATTTTTGTGAGCATTACTCTTTTGTTTGCTCTATTGAGCCTTACAGGGTAGAGGATGCACTAAGAGATTCGAATTGGGTGTTGGCAATGCAAGAATAGCTCAACAACTTCACGAGGATTGAGGTATGACATTTAGTTCCACGTCCTAACCAAAATGTTGTAGGAACCAAGTGGGTTTTCCGCAACAAGCAAGATGAGCATGGTGTGGTGACAAGGAACAAAGCCCGACTTGTGGCCAAGGGATACTCACAAGTCGAAGGTTTGGATTTCAGTGAAACCTATGCACCCGTAGCTAGGCTTGAGTCAATTCGCATATTACTTGCCTATGCTACTTACCATGGCTTTAATCTTTATCAAATGGATGTGAGAAGTTCCTTCCTCAATGGACCAATCAAGGAAGAGGTCTATGTTGAGCAACCTCCCGGCTTTGAAGATAGTGAGTACCCTAACGATGTTTATAAACTCTCAAAGGCGCTTTATGGGCTCAAGCAAGCCCCAAGAGCATGGTATGAATGCCTGCGAGATTTTCTTATTACTAATAGCTTCAAAATTGGAAAAGCCGATCCTACACTCTTTACTAAAACTATTGCAAAACATTTGTTTGTATGCCAAATTTATGTTGATGATATCTGTCGAAGAGGAAATCTCCGGCCGGGTGGCGGAGTGCACCCGCCCTAAATACTAAGATGAGGAGAGGCCTAAGCATTTTGCTTGTTGCGAGATGAAGGAATGAACACAAGAACACGCAAGAGTTTAGAGTGGTTCGGGCTGCCGGAGCATAATACCCTACTCCACTGTGTGTTATATTGCTTGAGAGCTTGAGTTGGCTTGGATGACTTGGTTCTAAGCCTAAAGATTGAGCTTGTGTTGTAACGTCACATGCCTCCCCTTTTATAGCTAAAGGGGGACATGTACAAGAGTACTGAGCCCCGACATGTGGGCCCAAAAACACGGCGGATGTAGCTACTAATACTTGTTGCTGGAGCGATCTTCTTGCGCCCTGACACCCAAGATCTGTATAGCCTCGGCGTGCAGGGGGAAGCTTCTCGTATAAGGGATGAGTACAGTGCACCGCGCAGCACGGGCGCACTGTTTCGGCAATGGACTGGACAGGTGCGCCATCTGCAGGGTGGCCCTGGCGCCGCCTGCAAGTGGAATGGACAGGACGCAATAAATGCTGTGGGGGCACATCACCTGTCAGAAGGGTGACAGGCGGCGTGTCCTCTCCGCAATAAATGCGAGGGCCGCGCAGCCCAGAGCCCTTACGTCATGCTCCGCCCGCTGGCCTACGTCACGGACAATAAGCCATGTGGCAGCAATAGACCCTCGACCGAGTGGGGAGCGGAGGTGCTCCAGATAGAGCCTGGACACGCGTCAATACCGGACCCATGCCTAGGTCACGACACTTCCTTTCCTGGGACCTTGTTATGGGTGGTCCGGAGCTCACTTGGTGGGGGTCCGGACCCTATCCAACGGCTCCGGCTGCTTTACTTCGGGGGTCCGGGTTGTGCGTACAGGGGTCCTGTGTCTTCTGGACCCGATGGCGTTGTCTCCGAGAACGCCACCTCAACCGCTCACGAGATACTCCTGGGGCTGTTCTCCGTGCGGCTAAGGGTAGCCGCATAGGCATCATGTCTTCATACCGTAGCAAGGGGTACCCCTAATCCATGGTACCGATAGTGGCCCCCGGGCCTGCCTCAGGGGAGGATGCGAGCCTGCAGGTGGGGCCAGAGTTTGACTGGCGATCGGCTCGCTGCTCCTGCGCACCCGTTGATGCATTTTCTGCCGGCCCGCCTATGGTCACGCCGACTGCCACGCCTGCCCCCACAGCTGACTGGCCCGTGACCTCCGTACTTAATGTATTTGTTGGGCCATGCGCGGGGTGCCTCGAGTCGCTGCATCGGTTTTTAAAATTTATCTTCTTAGTCTTCTGCGACGGCCTCGAGGAGGCGCGGTATTGGCGCGAGCGGCGGTGTGACCTCCCTGCACCTAGGAACCGGCACACCGGGTGTATGACTTGTGGGCCTGGGCCCCCATGCCAGAGGTTGGACCACCGGTTGTAGCGAAGCTGAGGGGGCGCGCAACCGCGGGGCGGTTACATGCTCCTTGTGTGGCGGTTCGCTCCTTGACCGCTGGTTGTGGTGAAGATGGAAGGGCGAATAACCGCAGGACGGTTGCACGCTCCTTGTGCGGCGGTTCGCCTTCTTGACCGCTGGTTGCGGCGAATGTGCAAGGGCGTGTAACCGCAGGGCGGTTTGCACACTCCTTGTGCGATGATTCGCCTTCTTCGCGCTTCGGGCCAGCTTGCACGACGTGTGAGGCCTGGCCCCCATGTCATAGAATGGGAACCCTGGTGCGCATCAGGGGAGACCTTGCCCGTGACGCTTCGGGGCACGGGCGGGGAAATCTGCCTTTAAAAAGGAGCTCATCCCCCGGGAAGTAGCCATGCCTCGCTCCTCTTGCATTCACCGCACCCTTCCGCCTTCCGAGCCTCTGGATGGGGCACGCCGGTGTTCGCTGGAGGGATCCGTGTCAGGGCCACCCTTCCCAGCGGTCTCACCGCTGGGGAGCTCGCGCTCTTTGTTTCCTGCGCGGTGGTGCTGCCGATCTTGTCTTCTTCTTGCTGTTGTTGGAGGAGCGCGACCTCATGGGGGTTGGCGCTGTTCTGCCATCGCTCGGCTTCAAGGATTTTATCATGCAGCCTGGCTGCAGTATCCCGCCAGTGGTCATCTAGAAGGATGACCACCAGCCTCGTGGTGGAGAGAAGCGAGTCGGGCTGCAGCTTCCCCCTGCCCTCAGCTTCAAGGATGTTCATCATCCTCGCTGGGGTGGAAGGCAAGCCGAGTTGGGGTCCTGCCTTCCGCATGGGCGGGTGACCCGCTTCTTCCTCCAGCATTTGGAGGAGAAGGATGTTCACCAGCCTTGCGGAGGAGGCGAACTTCGGCTACGCGGGGTCGGCCGGCTGCAGGCGCCGTCAGCTGCCGCGTGTCTGGCTCCTTGGCTTGGTTGGCTTTGGCGCCGCCTCTAGCGCCGCCTCCCGCCACCAAACGGGGCGTGACTGTTCATCCACCGCACGGGCGATGGTCGCGCCGTTGTCACACACGGTTTTAGAAGGCAAACCGAATGCGAACTATGTACGTGCCAGGATCAGAACTCACGTACACAGCGATTACATAAATGAACATCATCACACAATGCTCGAATAATAACTTAAAAGAGTACTTATTACATCATAGAGTCATAGACATCCACATAGTCATTGTCTTAACAGGTAAATCAAAGTGCTAAACGAAACGCAGTAAAGATAAAGCCTCCACAGGCAGCTGACTGGGGGTTGCCGCCAACCCACACCTAGAATTCATCGTAGTCTTGGAACTCCTGGAAGTCTCCTTCCACGGTTTCGCCTTCTCCCGAGCAGTGGTTACAATGCGGACAACCTGGTGTTTTGTGGTAAAGCAAGGATGAGTACACATCAACGTACTCAGCAAATGTCCCGTTTGGCTGAGGTGGACTAGCTTTATGTGGGGTTAGGCTCCAGCAGTTGCTTTTAGTTGGTCAAGTATTTATCATTATTAGAAGCCAGATTTTAGCATTAACCAATCCGTAAACCATTTCCTCATCGAGGAACATCATCATCATAGTCGAACCAAAACCATGTCATAATCATTATATCTCGAACCATCTGTATCCCTAATCAAAGAGGATCCCAAGGCTGCTCTTAACCGTGAGCACGGCTGATATATCAGTTTCACTACCCTCTGCAGAGGTTGCACACTTTACCCATGAGTCATGATTCCCTTTCTACCCGGGGAGAGCTAATCCCCATTGACCACTACCTAGGTGGTCCGGCAGGGCATCACTACGTAGCTTTTACAAAGATTCCCTAGAGATCATAGCTGCCCGTTAGGTTTCTCCAGTTTGATAAACACAGTACCCCTCCCCGCAGGAGAGTGACTAACAAAGAGCAAAACGAAAGAACCTCGGCACTCAGCCTCGGCAGAGCAAGCACTGTGCCTGGACCCCATTGACGGCACGACGGCTAAGCAACTACACCTCTAGTTCATCCAATTAATCAGCTAAGGGCATCCCATTTCACCCTCATGGTTGCACTGTTATCCCGGGTGGTCTCTCAACGAACCAGTCCTTACGGAGAGGTACTCAGGAAACAGCCTGAGCCCCCTAGAGTATCACAAGATCATCAACATCATCAGGATAACAGTATCATAAATAGTCACATCATGTTCATTGATTAAGTTAAGGCAATAGCAAAGTGCTAACCATAATAGCCCATAAGGTCATCAAGGATAAAGTAAAATGTAAAGCTAGTCAATCCTTAGGTTTCAAGTAAGTAATGCGGGGTAGTAAGTTATAAATGAATAGGACATAATGGGACAGAGGACACTTGCCTTCACCAAACTGCTGATCAGGGACTTCCTCTGCAACTGCCTCGGGAAACACAGACTGCTCGTTGTCTACGCAAAGCAATCATTCACACTATGCACTTGGGAAAATAACAAACAAAAACAATATACCAAACATATGCAACAGAGAGGGGTCACAAGTTCATAACAGAAAAGGGATAGGCACTCTAAAGTTCCCTAGGTCTGGGGGTAGAGGACTACACAAAGTGATTTACTATCCACTAATCAGGTCTAAGTTAGTGGTGGGATTAAATAATTATCTGGTTTAAGTTCCTAAACTTAAGTGTTTAAGTCCATAAACTTAAGTAATCCAACTTTTATTAAAGTCTACTCATTTCCAATTATCTTAAATAAGGTTTCAATAGTCTTAATCCTATCCTAGTGATTAGCTATTAATTAATACATGGAAACAGCAGGGAAACATTGCATAAACAGATAGATAATAATATTATGAACATTTTGCAATTTGAAGCACCTAATTTGGAGTTCATATGACAAAGTTATGAATTTTTACAAGTTTAGGGGTTAAAATTATACCCTAAGGACTTATTTTTAATTAAATAAAAGGGCCAGGGACTTAACTGCGAGGAACCAGGGACGGCGGGCGCAATTTCCAGAAAACAGGGGGGCTCTTTAAGAAAATGCACGGGCGAAGGGGTATCGGGCGCCTACAGCCGTTGGATCTCAGATCGACGGCTAGGATTAGATCCCGCGGCGGGCGCGCGGGCGCGCGGCGGCGTGAGCGGCTGACAGGCGGGGCCGGGCGGACAGCGCGGGCGCGGGGCTGACAGGCGGGGCCGGGCGGACAGCGCGGGCGCGCGGCGGCGTGAGCGGCTGACAGGCGGGGCCGGGCGGACAGCGCGCGCGGGCGGACTGACAAGCGGGGCCTGGCGGGCAGAGAGACGGGGTGAGGGGGTAGTGGGCCTGGGCCGCTGGATCGCTGGCGGACGGCCAGGATTAGGTCCGGGCGAGTTGAATCAGGACCGCCCGATCTGGGTTGAACGGCGGAGATCGGATGGGCGGCCGGGGTCTTCCCTACGGCTAGCTGGGGCGGCGGCGCTCGTCCCCGCGGCGGAGGGCTCGCCGGAGACGAGGGGCACGGGCGACTGGCGGGGCTCTGGGGCAATCCGAGTGGTCGGGGAGGTCAGGGAGGGCACGGGGACTCCATTGGTGGGGTCTGGGTCGGGGCAGAGGCACCGGAGGGGGGCGTTTCACGGCGGGGCGGCTCGGCGGCGGGGTTATTCTACTCCGGCGAGCAATCAAACGCAACAGAGAGCAAAACAAGGGGCGATAGGGGCGGGAGAGGTCCCTTACCTCAAGGCGGGCTCCGGGGACTCCTCGGCGGCGACAGAGACGCGACGGGGACCCGGGTCGACGGTGGCGGCTGCACGGCGGACGACGGGTGAGCGCGGGCAGAGAGAAATAGGGAGGGGGAGAGGGAATTGGGGCGCGTTCCGGGTTGCGGGCGTCGGGGCGGAGCTCACCGGGGCTAAGGGCGCGGCGGAGCTCCAACGGCGACGAGAAACCGAGCTCGGGACGGCGGGGTTATGGCGGCGGCGCTCTGCGTGCGCGCAGCGAGGGGGAAAGAGGGTCTACTGGGCGCAAATGGGGGGAGAGGGTGAGGGCGAGTGGGGCTCGGGGCACAAGTGGCCGAGGGCGAGGTGGGGCGAGTCCCACGCGCGACGTGGGCGCGGGGAAGGCGGGCGCGAGCAGCTCAGCGGCGGTTACGCGGGGACGACGGGGCTGACAAGCCGGGCCCGCAACGCAGAGAGAGAGAAGAAAGCGGGTGCGGGCGCGAGAGAAGCGGGGCTGACGGGTTGGGCCCACGGGCAGAGAGAGAGCGAGGGAGCGGGCGCGCGGGGGAAAGCGGCAGCGCCGACAGGTGGGGCCGGGCGAGCAGTGAGAGAGGGAGGCGGGTACGCGGGAGGGGACCGCGCCGACAGGCCGGGCCCGCTGCGCAGAGAGAGGAGGGGAGAGAGGCGCGCGCGCGGGAATGGGCCGGCTGGGCCGAAAGGCCGAGGGGGCGGCTGGGTTGGGCCTCTTTGCCTTTTTCTTTTATTCTGAATTGTTTTTCCCTTTTCTTTTTACCTATTCTATTTGATCCAAATTCAAATGAGCCCCAAAATCCAAATTAGACTTTTTGAGAATTATGCACCAAACAAAAGTGAAATCTAGGGTTCAACATGATGCAACAATTCATACTCCCTTAGGGTTTAACATAATAGACTATAATTACAAGTAAAATAAGCACTTAGCTCCTATAGAAATGAGAGAGAAAAGAATTAGGAAGGATGAGAAAAGGAAGTAACACCTGAATTTGTGAATATGAGCAAAGAAATTTTATACCCCCAAATTCAGGGTGTTACAAACCTATCCCCCTTAAAAGAATCTCGCCCCGAGATTCAAGGTTGGTCAGCAAAGAGTTCAGGGTATTTGGCCTTCAGGTCATCTTCTCGTTCCCAGGTTGCTTCTTCTTCGGAGTGGTGACCCCATCTGACTTTTGCACATTCTGATGGTGTTTCTCCGGGTGACTCTGTCTGCAAACTCCAGAATCTGCGTTGGCTTCTCTATGTATGTCAGATCCTCCTGGACTTCCAAACCCTCCACTGGCAACTGTTCTTCTGGTACTCGCAGACACTTCTTCAATTGCGATACATGGAACACATTGTGCACTGCTGACAAACACTCTGGTAGGTCGAGCTGGTAGGCCACTTCTCCACGCTTGGCTTGAATCTGATATGGTCCGACGTACCGGGGTGCTAGCTTGCCTTTGACTCCGAACCTTCTGACTCCCCTGATAGGTGACACCTTCAGATAGACGTAGTCTCCCACTTCAAAACTTAGTTCTCTTCTCCTTCGGTCCGCATAGCTTCGCTGCCTTGACTGGGCTGTCTTCAGGTTCTCCCGAACCATTTTGATATTCTCTTCGGCTTCAAGCAAGATGTCGGGACCAAACACCTGCCTCTCTCCAGGCTGGTCCCAGTGCAGCGGAGTCCTACAACTCCGTCCATAGAGTGCCTGAAACGGTGACATCTTCAAGCTGGCCTGGTAACTATTGTTGTAGGAGAATTCTGCATAAGGTAACCTTTTGTCCCATCCTGACTTGTCTTGCAACGCACAGGCTCTCAACATATCTTCTAAGATCTGGTTAGTTCTTTCAGTCTGGCCGTCTGTCTGCGGGTGATAAGCTGAGCTGAAGCTCAAATGTGTGCCCAAAGCTTCTTGTAACTGCTGCCAAAAATGAGATGTGAACTGCGTTCCTCGATCTGACACTATCTTCTTCGGCACACCATGAAGGCAGACTATTCGTGACATGTATAACTCAGCTAACGTTGCTCCGGTGTATGTCGTCTTCACAGGTATGAAGTGGGCCACCTTTGTTAAGCGGTCCACAACCACCCAGATGGAATCATAACCGGCCCGGGTACGAGGTAGGCCAACTATAAAATCCATCCCGATCTCATCCCACTTCCACTGAGGAATCCGCAATGGCTGCAACAATCCGGCAGGCCTCTGATGCTCTGCTTTGGTTCTCTGACAACTATCACAGATGGCGACATATTCTGCGATCTCTCTTTTCATGCCATACCACCAAAACCTCCTTTTTAAATCCTGGTACATCTTCTCACTTCCAGGGTGTATGGAGTAGGCTGTCTCATGAGCTTCCTTGAGGATCAATTCCCGAATAGGTTTGAGGTCGGGAACACACAATCGGTCCTTGAACCAGATTACTCCTTCTTCATCCTCTCGAAAGTCTTTGCCTCTTCCTTCTAAGATCAGCTGTCGAATCTTGTTGATGTTTTCATCATCCTTCTGCCCTTCTTTGATCTCCCGCTCTAGGGTGGGCTCTAACTCCACCGTTACTCCTTGCGTACTGTTTAGGAAACCAAGGCTCAGTCTGTCGAACTCTTTGGCTAACTCATACGGCATCGGGTACGATGCCAACATATTAACTTGACTCTTCCTGCTCAGAGCATCTGCAACAACATTGGCTTTGCCTGGATGGTAATGCATCTCCAACTCATAGTCTTTGATCAATTCCAACCATCTTCGCTGCCTCATGTTTAACTCTGACTGGGTGAATATGTACTTCAGACTTTTATGATCTGTGTAGATGTCGCATTTCTGTCCATACAGGTAATGTCTCCAGGTCTTTAAAGCATGAACCACTGCTGCCAATTCCAGGTCATGTGTGGGGTAATTCTTCTCATGGGTCTTCAGCTGTCGAGATGAGTATGCTACAACTCTCCCTTCTTGCATCAGTACACATCCCAATCCGGTGTACGAAGCGTTGCAATACACTGAGAATGACTTGTGAACATCAGGCAGGACTAACACAGGAGCTGTAGTCAATCTATTCTTCAGTTCTTCAAATGCTTCCTGACACTTTTGGGTCCACTTAAACTCAACTTTCTTCGCTAGCAACGCTGTCATTGGTCTAGCAATCTTCGAGAAACCTTCAATGAAACGCCTATAATATCCGGCCATTCCAATAAAGCTCTTGATCCCACGAACGTCCTTCGGTGCTTTCCAGTTCAGGATATCTGCTACTTTCTTTGGATCCACTGCTAACCCATCTTGGTTTATGATGTGACCCAGAAATAAGACTTCATGAATCCAGAACTCGCATTTGCCCAGTTTGGCATACAACTGATGCTCTCGAAGTCTTTGCAATACCATCTTCAAATGCTCTACATGATCTTCCTCACTTTGAGAGTATATGAGGATATCATCGATGAATACTACCACAAACTTGTCTAGATAGTCCATGAACACGCTGTTCATCAGATACATAAAGAAGGCTGGAGCATTTGTCAAACCAAAGGACATAACTGTGAACTCATATAACCCGTACTTGGTGATGAATGCTGTCTTCGGTATATCCGAGGGTCGGATTCTGAGTTGATGGTAACCTGATCTCAGATCTATCTTCGAGAATACGCTGGCACCTCTGAGCTGGTCGAACAAATCTTCTATCCTTGGCAGGGGGTACTTGTTTTTGACAGTGACTTCATTCAAGGCTCTGTAATCTATGCACATCCTTTTGGTACCATCTTTCTTCTCTACAAACAACACTGGAGCGGCCCAAGGCGAGGTACTTGGCCTGATGTAACCCTTCTCTAGCATCTCATCTATCTGCTTCTTGAGTTCCACCAATTCTGGTCCAGACACTCGATAGGCTCTTTTGGAACCTTGGTTGCATTCTCTCCCTGTCGGATATAATCCTTGCTCCATCCTTTATTATGCTCATGCCCCTATCCTGCATGTCTTAGTATTCCCCTTGCCTTTCGATGGCCTTAGAGTAGTTTTCCCTTTGTAAGGAAAGACCACCATCTAGTTAACATTAACGTGTAGCAACGGGATGCCTGTTGAGGTGTGCTTGTGTTGTTTGTCTTTGTGTGAAGATTGATTTGCTTCTTTGTGATGATTGTGGATGTGTTGTGGCCCTTGGTCCGCAATGACATCAGTTCACTAGCTGAGTGCCATAGAGTTAGGTAGCTGGGTGCTCTCCCTTTTCTCTCTTTAATACATTTATGCTTACCTTGTCTATCTATACCCTTCCCTCTTGCACCTGTCCGGTTGGCATCCTCCAACTCCTCCAAATCAGTCAAGATCAGAGTCGACAACATCTTCACCAAGTGCATATCAACGCTCATGTTAAGGGGGTTAGCCGCAAACCCCAATGAAGACAATGCGATCAGCATCAACCACCAAAATCAAAGTGGCGCAGCGGAAGCGTGTGTGGGTCCTAACCCACAGGTCCAAGGGATCCTCAAGAAGTGTATCGCTTGGTCTCGAGCATCTGAAGATCACAACAACCAGTCCACAAGTTAAGCTGGCAGAGTCAAAGTCAACTCAAGAAAGCAGTGAATAACCTATGAACCAACCTTGTTTTCCTGCTAGTTCCTTCTTGAATCTCGGGGGCGAGATTCTTGTTAAGGGGGTTAGATTTGTAACACCCTGAATTTGGGGGTATAAAATTTCTTTTCTAATATTCACCAAATTCAGGTGTTACCCTCTTTTCCTTGCTTTTCGTTTCTTTATTCTAAAAAGTGAAGAGTTATTATATATATATATATAAGTTTTTAGCGTAGTAAAATAAAATCTTGGAGAAACTTTGGTTGTTGCATTTCATGCTGAAGCACAATTTTTATCTGCTACCGCATTTATGCTAGTTGGACACGATCTAAAATAAACAAATACATTCATATGTATATATAAATATATATATATCTATATCTAAATAAAAGGAGTAAATAGAAAAGGAAAAGAAGAAAGCAAACCCACTCCCCATTCCCTGACTCAGTTCAGCAACCGCCCCGCGTCGATGTATCATTTGAACCCCATGTCTCCTCAGCCTCGCTACTCTCTCTCTCACCCTTGCACAGCCACCAACCGCTCCCGCGGACGCGGCAAGGCAGGTCCGGGCCTGTGCGCACGGCAGCCGGCTGGCTGCAGCCGCTAGCCGTGGCCATGGCGGCGGCCAGCCCTGCCCCCCAGCCGACCTCGACCCTCCGGCGAGCTGCCCTCCATGTCCCGGTCGCTTGGTCGTTCGCCGTGCCGATCGCCCTGCGCTGCTCTCGTCGTCGTCGGGGTTAGTGGCCGGGTGAGGCTCCCTCTTCTTCTCCTTTTATCCCTCTTCCTCTCTGGCTGCTCCCTCCCTCCCCACGCGTTCTTCCCCTCCCCTCTGTTCTTGGCCAGCGCGACGGCTTGCCCCCCTGCCGCGGCTCCTAGCTCGCCCAGCCCCTGCTAGCCCCGTGCCCCTCGCATGGCAAACCTCCATGGCCAGGGCCATGGCTAGCTAAGCGCCTATGCGATCGCGCCCATGTCCGTCTCGCCCCTGTTCGTCTCGCCCCTGTCGGCGTCGTCTCCTGGTCGCAGCTCCCAGTGTGCCCAGAAGCTAGCAAGCCCCCTACGAAGCCTTTCCTTTTCCCATGGATGTGCCCTTCTCTCTTCCTTCTCTTTGCTGCAATGTGTGTCCACGGAAGGAGGAAAGGAGAATTGTCCGTGCGTAGGAACTGAGAGGTGGAAAAGAAGAACGTTGGATCCCCTGCGTCTGTAGTCCTTGTGGCCTTCCATGTGGCTGATTTTACAACCAAATAGATCACACATTAACTTTGGTCTTATAAACCTGTTTTGCACTGGCTACGTTAGCTTCGCAATATATCGTGTACACGAGTTAATTAATTAATATTGGTTTTTCGATGGTTATGAAAATAGTGATCTAACTAAAACTAATGTATAATTTTAATTTACACATTTATACATAAATGTTAACATGATTTATGCCAACTTAAATACTTTTTTTATTTAATTATTGGTTTGTTGTGCGCATAGTCGTGTGTCATTTGTAGTTGTCGCCCTCGTGCATTGTTTCGCGTTGTCAGCACGTTATTTAATTATTTTCGTTAATGTCGCTCGCGCTAATTAGTCAATTATTGTTTAGTTGTTGGTTATTTAAGATAACAATTTATTTAGAACGAGTCTATAGTTTTAACTCGTGTTTTTATAAATATAAATGTTAATTAACTTGATTAATACCAGATTAAATACTTTTAACTAATTATTTGTTTGTTGTTGTTCGCGCGATATTAAATCGGCCGCTTATAATCACTCATGTCATTTAATTAAATATTCGTTTAATCATCCACTATTAAAATAGTAAGTTAGTCAAAACTAAATAGTAGATATAATTTATATTTGATAGTGTTGAATTAAATGTTATAGTTAATCATGTTTGGCGTAAACACGATATCTGATAGCGATTCTCGCGTGTTGCTGCGCGCTGAATCGCGTGCCTTTCGCGTGTCGCGCTGTTTCGCGTGTTGTCGTGCGTGTCGTCGCGCGTGCTATTCGCACGCGTTGCCGCGTGCCGTTTTCGCACATTGTCGCTTGTCGCGCGCTGTCCGCGCGCAATATTAAATCAACGGCTCAGTAAATACACATTAACTTTTATGGTCGTCTGATTTACTCTATTCTAATTGTTTTACCTTCACAATAATATCGTATACACGTTAAAAATATTATTTTGTCGTACCTCATGCTTTAGTTAATTAATTAATTAATTGCTGGCCATGCTTTATTATAAACCGATAAATGTAGTGATTCTCGTGTCATTGTGCTGTCCGTGGGCGTCGTCGCACCATCTATACGCTGTTCGCGCGTGATGTTCTTGTGGCGCGCGTGCTGTTCGCGCAAGTCGTTGCGCGTCGTTTACGTGCTGGTTCACGCGTATTTCGCGCTGGTCGCGCGCACTGTCTCATGCGTTGTTCACATGCTACGTCGCGCGTGCCCGCACGTCGTCTGCACGCTGTCGTATTGTTTCATGCGTCGTAAATTCGCTTCGCTTAGAATCTCTCGTGCTAATTATATTAGTTATTTGTTTGATAGCTATTAGTGTGGTAGATTTAATCAAAACTACATAACAGTTATAAGTTATATTTTACAATATCAAATTAAATGTCCTAGCTACTACTTGCGTAGCGTAAACGTTATAACTCCTCGATCGAAGCTTCGACTGTCGGGTTCCTTTTCCCTCGCGTGACCGTAGTAACGCGCTCTATTTCGTTCTGCATATTTTATTATGTTTTATTTGAATGATGTAATGTTCTTATGCATATACATATGTCTGTTTGTTTGTGCCTGTTGGTATTCGCTGTGTGACGCGAATAGGTTGCGATCTGTTCCTGAGCTTCATGGAATCGACGGTCAAGCTTCGGCGACCAAGTGATATTCTTCGAGTTCTGCAAAGTTGAGGACCCTGAGCATCTGTTTGGTGAAGGCAAGTGTCCTCTGACCCATTATGTCCCATTCACTTATAATTCATCGTCCCGCATTACTTAATTGAAACCTAAGGATTGACTAGCTTTGTATTTATCTTGTCCTTGATTACCTTTTGGGTTATTATGGTTAGCTTCATGCTATTGATTTACTTTAATCAATGAACATGATGTGAATACTTATGATACGATGATGTTATCCCGATGATGATATTGTGATATTTTAGGGGACTCAGACCATTTTCCCTGAGTACCTCTCCGTAAGGACCTGTTCGTTGAGAGACCACCCGGGATAACAGTGCAACCATGAGGGTGAAATGGGGCGCCCTTAGCTAATTAATTAGAGGAACTAGAGGTGTAGTTGCCTCGCCGTCGTGCCGTCAATGGGGTCCAGGCACAGTGCTTGCTCTGCCGAGGCTGAGTGCCGAGGTTCTTTCGTTTTGCTTTTGTTTGTCACCCTCCTGCGGGGAGAGGTACTGTGTTTATCAAACTGGAGAAACCTAACGGGTGGCTATGACCTCTAGGGAATCTTTGTAAAGGCTATGTAGTGATACCCTGCCGGACCACCTAGGTAGTGGTCAATGGGGATTAGCTCTCCCCGGGTAGAAAGGGAATCATGACTCATGGGTAAAGTGTGCAACCTCTGCAGAGGGTAGTGAAACTGATATATCAGCCGTGCTCACGGTTATGAGCGGCCTTGGGATCCTCTTTGATTAGAGATACAGATGATCTTAGATACAATGGTTCTATTTATGGTTTTGGTTCGATGATAATAATGATGTTCCTCGATGAGGAAATGATTCACGGGTTGGTTATTACTAAAACTTGGCTTCCACTAATAATAAATACTTGACCAACTAAAAGCAACTGCTTTGACCTTAACCCCACATAAAGCTAGTCCACCTCAGCCAAACGGGACATTTGCTGAGTACGTTGATGTGTACTCACCCTTGCTTTCACAAAACACCAGGTTGCCTTTGGTGCAATCTATGCTCAGGTAAAGAAGAAGGCATCGAGGCGGATCTCCAGGAGTTCCAGGACGTCTATGAGTTCGAGGATTAGGCTAGCGACCTCCCCCAGTCAGCTGCCTGTGGTGGGTTGTTTATGTTGGCTACGTTTCGATTCTGTGCACTTTGATTTATATTATGTAAATGGCTCTAGTCTGTAATATTATTACTTACTCTTTATTGTGATTCGAAGCATTGTGCTATGATGAGTCATTTATGTAATCGCTGTGTACGTGAATTACTGATCCTGGCACGTACATGGTTCGCATTCGGTTTACCTTCAAAACCGGGTGTGACAGCCGTGCGCAGGTCTGCCGCATCCGTGGTGTTCCCTGCGCAACTGGCCGCACTGCTCTGGCACCGCTTAGGGGGTTGTACAAGACGTCGTACATCGCGGTGGTGACGGCCGCGTTCTTGGATGGTCTTGTCCTCACCCCCATAGGAGGACGGGGGCGAGGACCTTTCTGCATGCGGTGAGGCGGCCGCCGTCGCCGGTAAGCCACCAGTGCAGAGGTGGCCGCTATCGTCGGTGCTGAGGTGGTTGCCGCCGCTGGTGAGGCTGCCCGTTGCAGAGGTGGTTGCCTCCGCTGGCGAGACCACCAGCGCCATCTGCCGCCAAGCCTCCAACTCTTTGGCTTTAATGGCCTCGTTGTCGCCCCCCGTAGGAGGACGGGGGCGAGGACCTCTTCATAATGGCACCCGCATTGAGGCGGCCATCACCGCTATTACGCCGTTCTGGAGGATTCCGCAAGGACAGTGGCCGCGGGCTTTCCAGCGCGACTCCGCTAGCGTCTAGTAGTTTATACCTGCAGAGTAGAGGTGGAACTAGGATTCCGCTTGGAGGCGGATGTAATACTTTTGCTTTTTGTAAGGTACTTTTGAGTACTATTTATCAAGCAGTGTTAGCACTTATCTGTGTACCGCCTGTTCCTGCTGTGTGTGATGTTGTTGACTCCTCGCTGGTACTTGGCCCCCCGCCTAGGATGCAGGCTTGATGTGTCGAGGTTGGATACCAGCGTATCTGAAAGGGTTGTCAACAACTCTTGGGAGGCAGCCTCGGCCGGGATCTGGATCTGTACACAGCTTCAGCTAGGGAGCGTTAGCAGTACACCCATAGGGTCCCCTGTCTGATATTAGCCATCCTTTGATACATGCTCAGGACTCGCAGGGTTTAGTCCGCGTGGCCAAGTTGCGTATCCAGACCCCCTTGGGTCTCGGCTCTAGATACTAGGACTCTCGTCGCAGGGTGGTGGAGTGTGTAGGCTTATGGTACGGGACCAGGCTAAGCGGCTACACGGCTCCGGACCACCCCAGGAGACAAGTGCCCATTTTCCTAAGTTGGACTCAGGCTGTCGGTGTCGGTGTTTTGGGTCCGACCGCACACCCGGGGTTGCCCCTTGAGGTGTTTTCAGGAGTAGGACGGTGTCGACGACTGTAGCAAAATGGTTCGTGCCAGATGCACGAGGGACAGTGGACAATGTTTGCAGGTTCGGGCCGCTTAGAGATGCGTAACACCCTACGTCCTGGTGGGTATGCTTGGTGAATGAGGTTACAAGGGAGCTCTCCGAATTGAGAATGCAGAGAGTTGAGGTGGGTGGCTGAGTAATAGAGTCGATCGTTCTGAAGGGGTGCCCCCTAGGCCTTATATACTCGACCGTGGGGCAATACACGTGGATATGATAACAATGTGTAGCTAAAAGATAGTGAACTGTTTGAGTTTATCCCCCTGTAGTTCTGCCGACCTATCCCCGCATGGCTCTGTTGCATGGGGGCTCCAGCGCGGGAAAGTCGGATCTCTGTTGTGGTCGCTCGCTCGACGTTGTGGGCCGTCCGGGCTGGCATCAATCCGGCCTCATGTCGATCTGCTTTGCTGATTGTCCCTCCCCAGGCCCACGAAAGAATGACCTTACGATTTATTGGGCCCTTGGGCCTTTCGTGAGGTCTTTTACTCTTTTAGTGGACCCGGGGGATATCTGTCCCCCACAAGCCCCCGATCTTTGGGTTAATTTAGAGGTAATCAGCCCAAAGATCTCAGGTCCAGCTTGCAGGTGATTTGAAGAAAACGACTTCTTACTGTCTCCTCCTGCTTTGATCACTCATAAACCGAAGCTTTGTTTCGTGCTTGTGCCTTAGAGGTCGGAATTTTGTTTTGTAGGACCCTGAACTTCATTGGGTGCACCCAATGGGTGTAGCCCCCGAGCTTCGAGTAGATTTTAGAAAATAATCTACTCGAAGGTCTTCACCAGAAATTATTTCCATTTTTACTCCTGCGTTTTGGTTGAGGGCCAGCCTTGTCTTTAATCTTGTCCCATGCCTTAGAAGTCGGCACTATCTTGGCTTGGAATGATGATCCATGGGGTGCACCGAAGGTGCACCCAATGGGTGTAGCCCCCGACCTTCAAGTGGATTTTTGAGAATAATCCATTCGAAGGTCTTCCTTTTGTGTCTTTTTGCTGAAGATTATCCTTTCTGCTTGTAAAAATCGGCATGATGCCATCCACATTATGCTTTGGAGGTCAGCATTATGTCATCAATATTATGCTTCAGAGGTCAGCATGTATTTTGTCTTTTGCAGCCGAGTTCGCAATCCATCCATATCTTGCTAGGTGGTGTAATTTATTTGCTCTACGACTGATTGGACATTTGATGGACGTTCTCTGTCTAGTCATCACGTCGCTTCTGTCGGCCATATTTTGTACTTCACTGGCTATATTTGGCTTTCCTCTGATCCTTACTGATATCTCATTTTTGTCTTGAGGTATTCACTGCATGCCCTGCACAGATGTGACCGTTTTGAAAAATATACTGATAATTCCTGGGCGTCCCCCCCAATGGGTGTGGGCAAGGGACGGTTTGGTACGCTGAGTGTTTTAGCCGGCTGCTTCTGAGTAGTAATGTGATGTGACGGCGGGTGTAATCATATCCTCCGCGCTGTTGACTGGAGTCCCAATGGGTGTTGTGTTGTGTGAAACGGCGTCAGCCGCCTGACGTGTCTTCAGACGGGTTGAAGTGCTTATTGAATGCTTTGCGACTGTTCAGTGACCGCGGTTGGAGGTGAGCGGTTGCCTTCTCCTTCTATAAATAATGCCGTTGTCTCTCCGGCTTTTTCACATCTCTCGCTATTCTCCGTTGCTTGCTTTTCTTCTCTCCCTTTCGCTTCCACCATGGGCAAGAACAACAAGCGCAAGCGTGAGCCAACTCCTCCATCGGAGTATTTTAGTGACTCGGAGTACTCAGAGGAGGAGTTCTCCTCTGAGTCTGAGGGGTCTCCGGCTCCCATCCCCCTGCGTGAGTCGTCTGACGACTCAGACGACTCCCAGGGGCTCGCGGCGGAGGTCTGGACGTACATCGGATGAGGAGGACTCGGACGGTGGCGGCGAGGAGGAGAACGGCGACGACGACGACGACGACGACGACGAAGGCGGTGGCGGCGGTGACGGTGACGGCAGCGGCAGGGGCGGCAGCAGCGGCAGCAAGGACAGTGACGGCGGCGGCAGCGGCGGTGGCGGCAGCAGCAGGGCCAGTGGCTAGATGCCACTGGTCCTTTAGATGTTAGTATAGTATAGTTAGAATAATGTAGTAGTATTTAGTAATGTAATGTAATGTAGCAGTAGTAATAGGGAAGTATCAACTCATAATGAGTTGATTTGTAAGTATGATATCTTCCCTTCAATGAGGAAATGAAGTTAGCTTCTCTGTGATGATTGCTCTTCGATATTCATAACTCAAAGTTCTTGAATCATTTATCTTCCCGCCTTTTTCGTGAAGTTGATTCCCTTGGAATAGTAAGTGAATAACTCGGGCATCATATCGATGCTTTTAGAGGTAGCTGCCGAGCGACTTGAAGATGACGTCAGCGTTTTAGAGGTAACGCCAAGCAACTTGAAGACGACGTCAGCGTTTTAGAAGTAACGCCGAGTGACTTGAAGATGACGTCGGCGTTTTTTAGAGGTAACGCCGAGTGACCTGAGGGCGACGTCAGCGTTTTAGAGGTAACGCCGAGCGACTTGAAGACGACGTCAGCGTTTTAGAAGTAACGCCGAGTGACCTGAGGGCGACGTCAGCGTTTTAGAGGTAACGCCGAGCGACTTGAAGACAACGTCAGCGTTTTTTAGAAGTAACGCCGAGTGACCTGAGGGCGACGTCAGCGTTTTAGAGGTAACACCGAGTGACTTGAAGACGACGTCAGCGTTTTAGAGGTAATGCCGAGCGACTTGAAGACAATGTCAGCGTTTTAGAAGTAACGTCGAGTGACCTGAGGGCGACGTCAGCGTTTTAGAGGTAACGCCGAGCGACTTGAAGACGACGTCAGCGTTTTAGAGGTAACGCCGAGTGATAGCGGGCTGCGTGGGCCACTTTGAGGATAATAGCCGAGTGATGATGTGGCGCACCGGTGTTCTGGAAATAACTGCCGGGTGATCACGTGGCACGCCAGTGTTTTGGAAATAACCGCCGGGTGCTGACTGGGCGCTTTTTGAAACGGTATCTGGCTCGGGAATATCCCATAAGTGCTGCGCTTTTAGCCGCCTCTACTTTCCATGCCCTAGTTCTTGCTTTCTTGCTTCCGAATCCTCTCTGCAATTCGCCTCCCACTCTGCTCGCCGGTAGAATCGAGATGGCGCCCAAGAGGAAGGCCTCGAGTTCGTCTGCCGTGGTGATTCCTCCAATCGACCCCAACAGCCTGTTGCCTTTCGCAGGTAACCACATGTCCGTCATCTCTGAGCCCGAACTTCTCCACCTCGTGTCCATCGGGGTTCTTCCTCCGCGGGAACTCTGTTCTTGGCGGATTTGCCATGGGGTTACTGTCCCAACTGAGGATACCCATGAGTCCGTGATTTATGCTCCTTTCCTTCTCCGCGGCCTCGGTCTTCCCGTTTCTCCCTTTTTCTGCGGCCTCCTTGATTTCTACCATCTTAACTTGACCCATTTGAATCCCAATTCTATCCTGCAAATCTCCATTTTCGTTCATTTATGCGAAGCCTTTCTTGGCGTGCTGCCACATTTCGGGTTGTGGAAGTACTTGTATCACTGTCGCCCTGGGATGGCCGGTGGACAACATCAGTTGGTTGGGGGTGCTAGCTTGGAGATGCGCCGCGGGAGGAAGACTAAGTATCTCGAAATCCCTCTCAAAGACAGTATCAAGGGATGGCGCTTGGAGTGGTTCATAGTTGAGAATTATGGAAACTCTCTCCCCCCTCGGTCGGGAAGACAGCCGGATGTTCGCACCCCAAGCTGGACCGAGTCCCCCACAGATCAGGATGTAGCTGAGGCAGGTGCTTTGCTGGCTGAAGTTGGATTGCTGAAGGAGAGGGGTCTAACTGCTGAAGCTGTGGTTGCTGATTTTGTCTTCAAGAATATTCAGCCGTTGAAAGACAGGGCATACCCGGCTTATCTGTATCTGTGGCAGAACCACCCGAATTATTCCAGCTTAAGTGCCTAAGTCACGCCTCAGGGGGGCCGTAACACACTTAAATCGGAATAACCCGTCAGTCCTTCAGATCTAGTCTGATAGAGCCACTTAACCAGGATCAAATTCCACAATCTCACTCGAAGGTGAGTCACAGAAGAAATACAATAAAACAGGAAACCTCAAATTAAGTGCGGAGTTATTACATAAATCGGAGTTTTTGCGTAGCAAATAAAGTCCACAAAATAATGTGCAACGGATAATTGATGTCGTCGGTATCGAGGAATCGGGCAAGGCCTAGCCCACTACTCCTCGTGCTCCTCTCCTGCCGGAGCAACATCCCACTCGACCGTCCAACCCGGTGGCAGGGTGGTAGGCCAAGTCACATCATCAACCATTTCCTGAATGGTACCTGCAAAAATTGTGCCACAAGCAAGGCTGATTATACTAATACTCAGCTAGACTTAACCGGTGTGAGGAGTCTACTCCTCTACCTCTAGACTATGCAGCTGTTTGGCTGAGGGGTTTGGTTTGCCAAAAGCACTAGCTGTTTCTAAAAGCAAATTTTAGCTTTTCAAATTTTATCATCATTAACTTAGCTAGATTTGCTCCTTCTAAGCATACATGGTAACAATCAATTAGTTCAATCAACAAATTATCTCATGTAACCACATTTCACTTCTTACTCGATGCAGTACAGTGAATCAAGCAGTCTCATTAGCTGCGAGAAGCAGACGATTCGAATCGAGTTTTTAACCTTGCAAGGTAAACCTAAACACATGGCATGTCAGGGTACTCCGACCCCACACATGACAACCGTCCCCATCGATTCCCCGTTCACGTCCAGGCCTCACCGCCTTGGCATACAATGCTCCACTGACTCCGGCTGCCGCCGTGCAGTGACCGCACTTGTACCCACCATAGCTAGCATGGGAGACCCAGTCTCAGGTCGTATGAGGGATGAAGTCCGCGCCCGGCTTCAATCAGGTACTAGGTTTACCGGTTACCATTTTTCCCGGCATGTGCTTAGTACGTTCAAAAGCTTGACTCAGGTATCCACACATTAATCCTTAATTCATTTTTCCCGTCTCATGGACAAGGCATCCTCCCTGGATCCAAGTCCATAGACTAACATATATCCCATTATCAAGATGAATACAATCAATTCCTGACCTCGCGCGAGTGCTAGAAAAATCACTCGACTTCTACCGAGATCCTGATTTAGCATAGCAGCTACTCGACCTAGCATACTAGTATCCATCTCAAAAGGAATCCTGAGTTCATGCAACTAGAGGTTTCAAGCAACTCCTACACTTAAGTGCACATTACAATCCTACAAGCATTAAGTGTAGTAAAGTAGCATATAATAATACGGTTATGCATAAAACCGGGGCTTGCCTTCAATTGCTGGGGCTGCGGGGAGATCCTCAATAGCAGCCTCCGAAGCCTGCTCCTGGTCCTCCTCTTGGACAGGTCCTTGCTCGGGGATGAGCACGTACTCTCCGTCAGCAAGATTACAATCTAATGAATGCAATGCGTAAGATATATGCATGATATGACATGTGCTTTTAGAAATCACAACTTTAAAGGTGCATGATTTTTCTTGAGTTAAACAAGGTTAACTTTACTTATGTAAGACCCTTGGGTGGTATACTTGGTAAATTGGTTTAAACTTAGCTAAGGTAAGTAGATTGAATTCTTGGGGTTCCACTGAATTCCTTTTAAGTCTTAGTGAGAATTGATAAGTACTCAAGTTAGACTTATTGGGGTGGGGTTTATTTCTTCTTTCCTTTTCTTTTATTCTCTTTAATGTTTTGGAGTAGGTTTGAACTACAAGTTGCTTTTATATAATTCTAAAAATTCTGAAACAATTACAGTGGCTTGTTACTGGTGTATGTTTCTCTGTCTCAAAATTTGGGGATCAGAAAGTGAATAGTTTTCTCTGGACAAAATTATTAAATTCTAGGGCAGAAGGGGTGCTTTGAACTACAACTATTATTTAGCAGTGGGCAATTCTCCAAAACTTATTTTTGCTGGCTTTTAGGTGTTATAACATGACTTGATACAAATTTCTAATCATTAATACCTTTTAATTATTTTTCTATGGTTTTCTCAAGTTTCTTGCCAAATGGGTGCTTTCTACTACCACTATATTTGAAAAACATCAAACAACAGAGTGCTTATTTTTCTTAGTTATTGTTTTGTGCAAGAGCAATCATTCTGAAGTTTGGCCTCTTTTTGCTTAAGGGAAGGGGTGGTATGCATTATTTGAATTAAGTGGCCTTTCTCTTAAATCATTAGCAATTGGTATGAGTTTGCTTCCTTTTCATGGGTTGGCATTTTTCTCTGGTAGTTTATCCCATCATGGACTGAGCAAAATTTTGGTTGCCCATTATCACATTAATAGGGGTTGTTCATGATTTATTTGGAAAATGCCTTATTATCACTTTGTATTTATTTTCCTTACTTAAAAAGTTGGGCTGGGGTGCTCTGTATTTTTGTAGTGGGGCTCTGGTGGTTGTAAGTCCACTGAATTTTTATTAATCATTTTGGTTATAGTTTTGCTACTCTAATAATTGATTCTCAGTCCAAATAAGGCTAAATAAATCATTTTAATTTAAAACTAGTCCAAATTAATGGTCTCTGTATTTTTCCTAGGTTCTTTGTTACATAAGTAAACTAGGAAAAATAATCTTAATCACTGTTCATTAATTTCTAATGCCTTTATGATTTTCTCTAAGTTTTGGACAAAATAGCTTTAAATGAATAACTACATCATAATTTCTAATGTTGGGGTTCCTACTATTTTTAAACAGTGTCTCAATGAGGTTTGAACATCTACAAATTTTCTTAGGTTCAGCACAGAAGAAAAACTAATTTTCCTTAATTAAACAAGGTTTGGTGGGTGTTGGGGACTTGTTCTCAAATGCTATGAATTAAGAACAAGGCAACATAAAATATTAAATATTAATGCCCTTCGTCCGCGGAAGCATTATCTCCCCAAGGATTTAATGAGCTTCGGACGAAGGCCATAAACAAAATATCACGAAAGTCATACCTTCGTGATCAGACTTGGAAAACAATATGAAGTAAAATGTAAAATATAAGGCATTATAGAAAGACATGCCGAAAATGAATAACAATATTCACATATATTTTATTATGTGAACTTAAATATTGAAACATAACATTTAGGTACATTTATACCTTCGTCTTAGCAGAAAGCAATAATTCCAGTGTAATGTGCCAGTGATTACAAGATTGCGTGAACAGTACAGAGGTACTGTTCACCTATTTATAGGCACATGGCGTAGCCTGTGAGGAATTACAATCATATCCCTCATAAGGGATTACAACGGTGACTCAAACATTTATGGACTAAAAGGTCATTCTACTTTTATGTCGGTTTGCAGATTCCGAAGCTTCATGAAGAGGAACCTTCGGTCATCTCATACTAACAGCTTCAGCCGAAAACTGCTTCTTCCTACAAGACCTTCGGCGACGAAGCATAGTCCCAACAGTAGCCCCTTTCGCGGTGCTAGATCGTTTTTCGTAACGAGCTTGATCCGTGAAAAAAGTCTCCTAAGCTTCAGGAAGCCGAAGGTCCAAAAAACACCTTCCCTGAGCTCATTGACGAGAAACGATTCAGTTTCCCAGCGCATAGCGGTCCCACCTTGCAGAGTTACTGTTTGGTCTCTGCGGTCCACCGCGCAGCGAGTGCAAGCGGCTGTCCGCCTGGTGTAAAAATCCTGGCGCTTCGCCTTCTTACCTGCAGTACTATATAAACAGACGAGTAGGTGTGAAGTTACCACAGCATTTATTGCTATTTGCACTGTTTTGCTGCCAAAATTTTTAACCATAGCCGAAGCTTGACTCTCGGAATCGAACGAAGCTCCAGCTTGAAGCCTGCTTCGTCAGAAGAAAAAACTTCGGAAGAAAAAGTATTTAATTCCCACAAATTCAGAATTAAATGGCCAGAGTGCGCTCTACCGCTAGGGTTGAGCGTGAGGGAGGCGAAGCTGAAGGTT
This sequence comes from Zea mays, assembly GCF_902167145.1. Taxonomy (NCBI): domain Eukaryota; kingdom Viridiplantae; phylum Streptophyta; class Magnoliopsida; order Poales; family Poaceae; genus Zea; species Zea mays. The sequence goes on along the minus strand of NC_050100.1, from coordinate 130,171,038 downwards.
CGGAGACTATTCCCATCTCCGAAGCGATGCAACGATCTGGGCTGGTAACTTCGGAAAAAATCCCCAGTGCTGATGCAGAACAAGCAGAACAAACAACTGCCGAAGCAGAAGAAGAAAACATTGAGGAAACTGATCCTGAAGATGATTATCGTATTGCTATGCCAAGTAAGCCCAGCCACTTGGACTTCGGAAAGTCTACTGTTTCGAAGGCTGATCTCTCCAAGATGGTAAAGTCGGGTTTTTTCAATGAAAGTCAGAAGAAGCTACTACGCTTCGGGGGGGGGGGGGGGAAGAAACTACCCCAAAGCCGGAGAAGGATGAAATTATCATTTTCAAGAGCTTTCTAAAGGCTGGATTAAGATTCCCCCTGCATGGGATTATCGCAGAGGTATTGAAGAGGTTTGGTATCTACTTTCATCAGTTGACTCCTAACGCTATCGTTAGGCTTAGTGTTTATATCTGGGCCCTCCGAAGCCAGGCAGTGGAGCCGTTTGCGGACAGCTTTTGTCGAGTTCACGAGCTGCACTATCAGACGAAGGCTAGAAAAGATGGATTGCATGATAACTTTGGTTGTTATAATTTCGCTTATCGGAAATCCACAAAATTTCCTGTAATCAGCTACCGAAGCAAATGGGCGGCAGGTTGGAAGTCGGAGTGGTTCTATGTCAAGGTTGATGACGACAAGGAGAAGCTTGTGCAGAGTCCGCTTGAACTAATCTTCGGAGAAACACGACCTCGTTGCAACATGACACCAGAAGGCCCAACCCAACAAGCGTTGGATGAATTCAGAATTATTGCAGAGCATATCAGTACAAGAGACCTGGTTCAGGAGTTTTTGGCTTTCAGGGTTTTTCCTAGTTTAAAAGAATGGGAAATGCCGAAGCTAGAGGGGGAGAAAAAAGAAGGAGAACTTGTGCGGTTACCTTACTATTTCAAGTTTAAGAAATACTTTAAAACACCTTGCCAAGAGTGGCTGGATACAATTGAAGTAATGTGCAATGAGATACTCAGCAATTACTCCAAAAAAGAAGATCAGTTGATGACCGCGGCTTTCGGCACCCGTCCGAAACGAAGACTGAATCGAGTGCTGGACGCCTTGGGTTTTGAATACCCTGACTACGAAAATCTGAATAAAGGTGTCGGAGGCCGGAAAAGGAAAAGGATAACCGAAGCCTTAAATGAAGATGAGAAAGAACCATCAAAGAAGAAAATTCCGAAGAAGAGGAAAGCGTCTTCTCCGAAGCAAAAAGTATCCGACGAAGAAGAAACTCCCGCATCACACTCTGCCACTGACGTGGAGGAAATTTTGAAGGTAATGACTGAATCCGTGCCTGCGAAGCTAAGTCCATTGGGGCCTCAACTGACAAAGTTTTTTCAGAAGGAAAAGGAGCCCGAAAAAACGAAGAAAACGACTAAAGCAAAGAGACAAAGAATCATCGGTGTGACAGAGGTCATTGACAAGACACCACCGAGAGCTTCAGCTCAGAAGATACCAGCGGCTGAGGGAATGACAAATATTGAAATCACACCTTCAGAGGTCGCGGCTGCCGAAGCTACCTCAATTGAAGATTTGAACTTGGAAAGCACAATTGAACACATCAACAAAATGTTGCTAGACATGGCCACAGAAGAAGCTACTACTGCCGCCATAGAGGCCGTGGCCGCAGCGTCGGGGAAAGAAAAGGAAATTGCTGACGAAGCTTCAGAGGACGAGGCCTTCATGTTTCAAAATTTAGTTGGAGAAAAATTGTCAAAAACCGAAATAGAAGAGCTTAAAGAGTATGCCAAATCTTGTGGATATAAACCAGGAGCACTCCTCTTCGGAGGTATTGATGATGAAAAATTAGACTGTATCCGGAATCAAACTGGAGCTAAGGTTATCGGTACTCTGTCAAAGAGTATCGGTTTTCCAAAGCTAGAAACGGACATTAGCCGCTACCGACGACAACATATCGTTGGTAGTTTATTTTATTCCAATTTCAAGGTAAACTACTTTTCCCCTGACTTTTATTGTTTTGGATAATGAAGACATGTCTAACGAAGGTTGTTTTCGTGCAGAGTATGCTGTTGAGCAAAGCTTTGAAAATGCAGCAAGATCTGGAAGACAAGAAACACGAAGTTATAATTGAAAATTTAGAAGGCAAAATAAAAGAGCAATCAGCTACTATTGAAAAGAAGAACTTCGAGCTTCAAGCGACTGAAGGCTTATTGGCGGAAGCCGAAGCTAAAATAACAGAACTGAACGCGAAGCTTCTCTGCCAATCTGAACAGTTTGAACAAGAAAAGCAAGAACTTAATGCAAAACTTGAAGCCGAAGTCCAACAAAATTCAGATTTGAAAAAACTATTGGCGGGCCTTCAAGACAAATGTTTGGAATTTAGCAACAAATGTATTCAACGACTGAGAAAAATTTTCCACTCAGTCGGAGCTAGCAGTGAGAAATTCACCCCGTCAGCTGAAGATTTACCAAAGACCTTCGAACATATTGAGGGTGAAATTGATGAGCTTGACGAAGTTATAGCCGGGCACGGTGACTTCTGCGCCTGGGTAGCTTCTCGGGGCACTGCTGCAGCTTTCCTAAAAGCTGGCTGCGATCATGGAAAGATTGTCAATAGGCCCAATTTCACTTTATCACCATCAATTCTAGATGACATTCCTGATCTCGCCCGAAGCATTTCCAATAGATTTGTAAAGATGATATAGACAAAAGGCGGGCGAGAAAAGGCTGGAGACGAAGCTCGGAGTCATCTTGAACCAGTAAGAAATCATACCTTGTGCTTACCTCTTCCTTCAAGCTCGATTTTGACTTACAACAACTTAATTCATGTAGGATGACGAAGCCGAAGCCGATGGTTAAAGAGAATGACGCCGAAGCTGAGGTCCCTTGAAGATTAAATAGGAGTAGACTGAGACAGACTTAAGAAACTTTTGAGATAACCTTTGTAAATGTGACTAAACTTGTCTTTAATGAATTCTGTTCATACCTTGTAATATGCTCTTATCCTTCCATTAATGTATGAGAAGTGCTTTGATGTGGACGAAATTATCTTTTTGAGCCGGAGGCGAAAAAAAAACACCTTCCCTTCTTTTCGTACACAGCGAAGCATAGAAAACAACATTTCCCTTTCTTCCGAAGCTCTTCTTTTCGTACACGAAGAAGTAAAAAAGACAGTTTTTTTTTCTTTTTGCCGAAGCAACCACTTATGCTATGACGATGGTTATCCTACATATGCCTGGATGAATGTTTATGAATGCAAATGCTATGATGTAATGTGATGTGCAAATGAATGTCCAAACACATATCCGAAGCCATAATCATAGCCATTATTTCCTTAGAAACAATCACATATCAGTGCTAACTTTTCGCTGTAAGCTCTGCATTCCCTTAGGAACGACTTTGGAGCTCCTTCGCCTTTTACTTTCGGCGGAATCAGCGTTGACTTTTCGCTGTAAGCTCTGCATTCCCTTAGGAATGACTTTGGAGCTTCTTCGCCTTTTACTTTTGGCGGAATCAGCGTTGACTTTTCGCTGTAAGCTCTGCATTCCCTTAGGAACGACTTTGGAGCTTCTTCGCTTTTTACTTTTCGGCACTCGATGGTGCGTTCTCAGCTTTTACATTTACATTCCTTGGGGGATTTTGCTCTTATAGAACTAAAAAAGGAAATTACATATGATGGCCCCATTAAAAACCTTTCTCCCCCTTCAGAAAAGAAAAGGGTGCCATGAAAAAGAAAAAACATAAAAAATTACATCAAGCTACACATAATATCGCCGAAGCTCATCCGCATTCCAAGATCTAGGAATGTCGTTGCCGTCCATATCCTTCAATCTGTATGAACCGGGTCTTGACGAAGATGCTACCAAAAAAGGTCCCTCCCATTTCAACTGCAACTTGCCCACTGTATCTGGGTTAGCCACTCGCCGAAGCACCAAATGTCCTGGCTCAATATTCTTTAGCCGAACCTTTCTATCACGCCATTTGATTGTTTCGGCTTGATACTTATTGATGTTCTCCACAGCTTGAAGCCTGATCCCTTCTATAGCATCTTTTTCCACAGAATAAACAGCTTCAGAATCTGACTCTGCCGAAGCTACTACTCTTATTGATCCAGTTTTGGCTTCCTCCGGAGTTATTGCTTCGTCACCAAACAACAGTTTGAATGGAGTAAAGCCTGTTGACCTTGATATTGTTGTGTTGTGGCTCCATACCACTTTGATTAATTGATCTGGCCACTTTCCCCTAGGTTGATTGAAGATTAACTTCATTATTCCTGTCATTATAATGCCATTGGCTCTTTCAACGAGTCCGTTTGACTCCGGATGCCTGACTGATGCAAAATGGATCTTCGTACCAATTTGATCACAGAAATCTCTGAAAGCTTTGGAGTCGAACTGTGTTCCATTATCTACAGTGATGGCCTTTGGTACCCCGAAACGACAAACAATATTCTGCCAGAAAAACTTTTGAATGGTGGCCGAAGTTATTGTGGCTAAAGGCTTTGCCTCAATCCATTTAGAAAAATATTCTACAGCCACTACAACATATCTTAAGTTTCCTTGGGCCGGTGGTAACGGACCTAACAAGTCAAGGCCCCACCTTTGCAATGGCCAGATGGGTTGTATGAGCTGGGTTAAGGATGAAGGTTGTTTTTGATCTCTTGCACATTTCTGACAACCTTCGCACTTTTGAACTAATTCCGCTGCATCCGAAGCTGCCTTCGGCCAATAAAACCCTTGACGGAAAACTTTTCCAAGTAACGGCCTAGATCCAATGTGAGATCCGCACAGGCCTGCATGTATTTCTTTCATTAATTCTATGCCTTCGGTTCTAGATAAACACTTGAGTAGTGGAGCACAAACTCCATGCTTGTACAACTCCCCTTCTATCATGACATATGGACGAGCCCTTGCCTCTATTCTCTTGTTATAAGTTTCGTCATCTGAAAGGAATTTACCCTGAAGGTAAGAGATGATCTCAGTTCTCCAATCTTCGCTATAAACAGGAGATATATTGAGGACTGCTCTTTCAAGAAGTTCCACTGAAGGTGCTTTTATTGTTTCGAAGAACACATCCGAAGGTAAGGGCAGCCCCTGTGCTGCTGACTTAGCTAGCAAATCAGCATGCTCATTTTGTCCTCGAGGGATATTTTTGACAGAAAATCCTTCGAAAGAAGCTTCGACTCTTCGGACCGTGTCTAGATATTTTTCAAGTTTCGGATCTTTAGCCTTGCAACTCTTGTCGATATGACCCGAAACAACCTGGGAATCAGTTTTAAGAATGGCCCTTCTGACTCCCATTGCTTTTAACTTCCGAAGACCCAAAAGCAGGGCTTCGTACTCAGTAATATTGTTTGTACAACTAAAATCGAGTCTTGCCGCATAACAAGTTTTAACTTTGGATGGTGAGACCAACACAGCGGCTGCTCCTGCTCCGAAGGTTCCCCAAGACCCATCGCAAAACACTGTCCATACTTCGGTATCTTTATTTGTTTCTTCATTCTGAGCCCCTGGCGTCCAATCGGCGATAAAATCTGCCAACGCTTGAGACTGGATCGAAGATCTATGCACATAATCAATGCAAAATTCATTGAGCTCTGCAGCCCATTTTCCAATCCGCCCAGTAGCTTCTCTATTTCTCATAATATCCTTCAATGGCTGCGAAGAAGGAACAACAATATTGTATGCTTGAAAGTAATGCTGAAGCTTCCTGGATGCCATCAAAACAGCATATAACACCTTCTCCAATTCTGTATAGTTTTTCTTTGATATACTAAGAACTTCAGATACAAAATACACTAGGACCTGCTTCTTGACTTGGCCATCAAGCTTCTCCTGAACAAGCGCTGCACTTATCGCTGAGTGCGAAGCTGCCACATATAATAACAAAGGAGCCCCTGGCATTGGTGGAGTTAATGTTGTTAAATCTATCAGATATTGCTTCAGTTCCTCGAAGGCTTTTTGTTGGCTTGGTCCCCATTGAAAGACTTCGGCTGATTTCAGCACTTCGAAGAATGGTAAATTTCTTTCTGCTGATCTGGATATAAATCTATTAAGAGATGCCAACCTCCCTGTCAATCTTTGGGCCCCCTTTTTTGTAGTTGGTGGCTCCATTCGAAGTATAGCTTCAATTTTACTTGGATTAGCTTCAATTCCCTTTGTTGAAACCAAACATCCAAGAAATTTCCCCTTCTTTACTCCGAAGACACATTTTTCTGGATTCAACTTTAGGCCAGCTTGTCTGAAACTGGCGAAGGTCTCCTGCAAATCAGCAATGTGATTTTCCTGTTTCGTGCTTTTTACAATGATGTCATCAACATAAGTTAGCACATTTCTGCCTATCTGAGACTGGAGAACCTTCGCAGTCATTCTGCTGAAACTTCCTCCAGCGTTCTTGAGCCCCTCAGGCATCCGAAGGTAACAATATGTTCCACTAGGGGTTATGAAACTGGTCTTTGGCTCATCCTCCTTCTTCATCCAAATTTGATGATAGCCTGAATAACAATCGAGAAGACTCATAAGCTCTGACGAAGCTGCTGCATCAACTAAAGAGTCTATCCTTGGTAAAGGGAATTCGTCCTTCGGACAGGCCTTGTTGAGATCTGTAAAATCGATACACATTCGCCATTTGCCATTGGCCTTTTTTACCATAACAGTATTAGCTAGCCATTCTGGGTACTTTACTTCTCTGATAACTCCTGCACTGAGGAGTCTTTTGACTTCATTACGAGAACCTTCGGCCTTGTCATCAGACATTTTCCAAAGCCTCTGCTTTCTGGGTCTGAAGGATGGGTCAACATTGAGCGAGTGTTCAATAACATCCCTGTTAACCCCGCAAAGATCATTGGCTGACCATGCAAAAACATCTTTGTTGTTGAACAAAAACGTTATCAAGGTTTTCTCCTGTTCTTCGGATAATTGAGAGCCCAACAGCACCCTCTGCTCTGCTATGTCCTCACATAAGAGCATGGGCTTCGGCTGATCTGCTGAAGCTGCTTTCTCCCTTCTAAATTTGTACTGTTCACAAGCTTCAGCTCCATCTATGTTATGGATTGCTTTTGAGTCAGCCCAGTTTCCCTCAGCCCTTCTAGCAGCTTCCTGACTCCCATGAATAGCAATGGGTCCTTGATCCGAAGGTATCTTCATGCAGAGGTAAGCAGGATGAAGAATTGCTTCGAAAGCATTGAGGGTGCCACGACCAATAATTGCATTGTAAGGGTATTCCATGTCAACAATGTCAAACACAACTTGCTCAGTTCTGGTGTTGTTGATGAATCCGAAGGTCACTGGCATGGTGATCTTGCCCAGTGCTACAATCTGTCTTCCTCCGAAGCCACAGAGAGGGTGTGTAGCATCATGAATCTTATCTTCTGGCTCTTGCATTTGCCTGAAGGCCTTAGCAAATATGATATCAGCTGCACTGCCTGTATCAACCAAGACATTGTGGACCAGAAACCCTTTGATAACGCAAGAAATAACCATAGCATCGTTATGAGGAAAATCCTTAAGCTGAAGGTCCTCCTGGGAGAAGGTGATTGGTATGTGGGACCACCTTGACTTGATGAAGGGTCCCTGCACTCCAACATGTTGTACCCTTCTCTGCGACTCTTTCTTTTGCTTTTTGTTGGCTGGTTCTGAGCACGAACCACCTATGATCGGGAGCACCAGCTTCGGAGCCGAAGCAGCTCCAGCTCGATCGTTGAACGAAGCCATCAGCTCAAAAAAGTGGAAGTGAGTTCACCGGAGGTGGGCGCCAATGTTGGGGACTTGTTCTCAAATGCTATGAATTAAGAACAAGGCAACATAAAATATTAAATATTAATGCCCTTCATCCGCGGAAGCATTATCTCCCCAAGGATTTAATGAGCTTCGGACGAAGGCCATAAACAAAATATCACGAAATTCATACCTTCGTGATCAGACTTGGAAAACAATATGAAGTAAAATGTAAAATATAAGGCATTATAGAAAGACATGCCGAAAATGAATAACAATATTCACATATATTTTATTATGTGAACTTAAATATTGAAACATAACATTTAGGTACATTTATACCTTCGTCTTAGCAGAAAGCAATAATTCCAGTGTAATGTGCCAGTGATTACAAGATTGTGTGAACAGTACAGAGGTACTGTTCACCTATTTATAGGCACAGGGCGTAGCCTGTGAGGAATTACAATCATATCCCTCATAAGGGATTACAACGGTGACTCAAACATTTATGGACTAAAAGGTCATTCTACTTTTATGTCGGTTTGCAGATTCCGAAGCTTCATGAAGAGGAACCTTCGGTCATCTCATACTAACAGCTTCAGCCGAAAACTGCTTCTTCCTACAAGACCTTCGGCGACGAAGCATAGTCCCAACAGTGGGTTTCTGTTTTTAATTTAAAACTCTAAAAATTAGAACAGAAAGCATAGAGTTTATCATTTTTAAATGATAGTTCATAATATTTAAGATCTAGCAAAATTATTTTGACAACTTTTGATTAAGAATTCATCAAGTTATGGATTTTCTAAGTTCTCTGGTTATTTAAAAAGAATAACAGAATTGGTTTAATGGAAATCCACTTTGCACTGGGGTCCCTGGCGGGTGTTTTAAGTTGTGTTCACGGATCAGTCCCTGGGCTACTATTCACACGAGTCACTGACATTGCAGAAAACCCCGGGTTCTACAAATCCTAACCCGAGGTCCTTCTTCTACCTTAAACAGTAACCGCGGCGGAAGAAAGGGCGGAGGGGCTTACCGGCGGCGAGGTTGCTCCGGTGAAGTGGTCGAGGACATAGGGGAGGTCTCGGGGATCACAACGATGTGCGGGTCGCCGTCGGAGATGGCCGGAGTCGGTCGGTCCACGCGCGCAGGCGGGGATGCTCGTCGGCGGCGAGGAGTCCGGCCTGGTCATGGCGAGATTGAGCAATTGGATGGGTCAGAGAGGTTCACGGGGTGCCAAAGAAGACATGAGCACAAGGAATTGGGCGGAGACTCACTGGATAGCTCGGTCCACGCGCGGCGGCGGAAGACCGAAGTCCGGTGAGGTCGATCTCGGGCCTCCGGTGAAGTCCGTCCGGGTCCGAGGGCTTGGCAAGCTTCACGGGCTACTGGCGGAGCTAGCCGAAGCACTGGCTTGCCCAGAGGATGGCTGGAGTGGGCTAGCCACGATGGCCGAAGCTCTGGCGGCAATGGCAGGCGGAATTGAGCTCGCCGGAGCTAAGGGAAAGTGGCTGGCCGGTGAGGGTGAGTGCGGGGCGAAGTGGGGCGCGCCTGGGAAGGCTTTATAGGCACGGCGCGGTGCACGGGCGGTCGTGGACCAGCGAGTGCGCGCGGGTGTGCACTGGGAGGCGCGGTGTGCGAACGGGCGTGAACCGGGGGTGTTAGCTACGGTCGAACACGTGTTCCCGTTGCCTCTGCCCCTGTTCAAGCGCCGATTGGGAGCAAATCTTCGCGAATTTGGGCAAGATCGCTGTGAAGGATTTGTTCACCTGACCAAGCTTTGTCTTTTGTGTATGGACGTCGCGCGGTTTTAGGCTAGGGACAGGGAGTTGTAGCGTCACCAAGGTGCCAGTGTCAGAATGCCTGGTCCCGAGGTCAAACTGCGCCAAAACCGTGTCAAATGAATTTGGTTTGAGTTCAAACTTTTCCAGGATATGTTCAAGGGAATTTGGCACAACTTTGATATTTGGATCTCCCGGCTTTGAGTTTCGAAAAACAGAGAACGCAAATGATCTTTGGGAAGAGGTCTGAAATTCAGAAATTCAGAAATCTGAATTTCTCCAAGGGTTCATAGTTCAAGGGCTGATTTGGGGATTTATTTGAGTTATTTTGGCTAAGCTTTCTCAACCTTTCTTGTTGCTCATTAAATATACTTTAATTTTTATAATTGGCTCAAGTCAAAATCTTAAACTTTTTATCCCCTTTTTCTTATTTTCTTGCATTTTGCTTATAGGGCCCACTTAGGGTTTTTATTAGGGTTGCACATTCCTATCTTTTTAATAGACTCAATTGTTTTGATCATGATACTTTTAAGTATATACTTGGTGGATTCTTTCTTACTTATGTTAATTTTATGCTCATGCTTACTTTGATTCACATGAAATAATGGTTCTTGGTTTGGCATTTGAGAGAAACCCTAGGTGACACTGGGGTGTCACAGCCTTCCCCCCTTAAAGGGAATCTCGTCCCGAGATTTGGGCCGGAGTCCTCCCAGGGTGAAGCGAAGGGTGAGACTTATAGGAAATGGGTGAGTGTTGCTATTATTAGGGTAAAACTGCTCTTCGAATGTCATTCTCTTTGCAACTTCAGAAGGAAGTCCTTTTAAGTTTTACTTCATAGTTATTTCATTATGAATTAAGATCATATTCTTGAAAATTAGATTCGGAGGGCAGGAGGAGGGGTTGGGGGTGATTACGTACCAGCTTCCTTAGGTAGGCAATTGGGAAAGTTGGATCTCAAGAATTCCTCGGTTTCCCAAGTGGCTTCCTCCTCTGAGTGATTACTCCACTGGACCTTGTACATCTTGATCGATTTAGCCCAAGTTGATCTTTCCTTGCAATCCAGAATCTTGGAGGGGTACTCTTGGTACGATAGATCTGGCTCTATTTCCAATTCTGACTCTGCTATATCTCGGTCGGCAATCGAACACACTTCTTCAGCTGAGATACATGGAAAACACTGTGAATGGCAGACATCTTTGAAGGTAACTTCAGCTTGTATGCCACGGGTCCACATGCTTCTATGATCTCATAAGGTCCAATGTAACGAGGGGCTAGCTTGCCTTTGATCCCAAACCTCTGCACTCCCTTGGTGGGTGATACCTTGAGGTATATAAAACTTCCCACCTCGAACTGGAGAGGTTTCCTTCTTTTATCATGATAGCTCTTCTGCCTGGCCTGAGCAGCTTCTAGATTCTTCCTGATTAACTTGACCTTCCTTTCGGCTTCAGTCACTAAATCAGGTCCAAAAACTTCTCTTTCACCAGGTTGAGACCAATTGAGTGGTGTCCTGCACCTTCTTCCATAGAGAGCTTCAAAAGGTGCCATCTTTAGGCTGGATTGATAACTATTGTTATAAGCAAACTCTGCCAAGGAGAGGTGCTTATCCCAGTTCTTGCCACAATCGATCGCACAAGCTCTCAGCATATCCTCCAGAATTTGGTTTACCCTTTCCGTCTGACCATCAGTCTGTGGGTGGTAAGCTGAACTCCTGATTAGCTTGGTTCCCAAAGAGACTCTTGCAATTGTTCCCAAAACCTGGCAACAAATTGGGCTCCTCGGTCAGAAACAATGGTCCGAGGTAATCCGTGCAAACACACGATCCGGTCAATATACAATTCTGCATATTTTTGAGCCTTATCAGTGGTGTGCACAGGAAGAAAATGTGCCACTTTCGTCAATCGGTCCACAATAACCCAAATTGAATCATGATGACGAGAGGTGCTGGGCAGACCCACAATGAAATCCATGCTGATGTCATCCCACTTCCACGAAGGTACGGACAGTGGTTGCAAAGCTCCAGCTGACTTCAAGTAGCTTGCCTTTATCCTCTGACAGGTGTCACATTCCGATACATACTGGGCTATCTCCCTCTTCATTCTGGTCCACCAGTACAAAAGCTTCAAATCATGGTACATCTTGGAGCTTCCCGGATGCATAGAGAATTTGGAGAGATGAGCCTCATCCAAAATTTTCCTCTTGAGGTCCTGGTCTTTAGGAATCACCAATCTGCTTTTGAACCATAACACACCCTTTTCATCCTGGCGGAAACAATTATACTTCTCAACCTTCTGATGGAGATTCTTCTTGATAATCTGCACTCCCTTGTCACTGAGCTGGGCCATAATAATCTGGTCTTGCAAAGCTGGCTCAACAAAAATGTGAGACAAAGAACCAGAAGGAATCACTTCAATTTGCATCTTGCTCAACTCATCACACAAGGTGTTAATGCGAGAATCCATCAGAATACAATTGCATTGCAACTTCCGACTCAAGGCATCTGCTACCACATTAGCTTTTCCTGGGTGATAATGTACCTCCAAGTCATAATCCTTGATCAGCTCTAGCCATCTTCTCTGCCTCATGTTGAGATCAGCCTGAGTAAAAATGTACTTAAGGCTCTTATGATCAGTGAAGATATTGCAGTGGGTTCCCATTAGATAGTGCCTCCACATCTTCAATGCATGAACCACTGCTGCTAGCTCGAGGTCATGAGTGGGATAGTTTTGCTCATGAGGCCTGAGTGCTCTTGAGGCATAAGCAATGACTCGGTTGTCTTGCATCAAGACACAACCTAGCCCGGTGCCCGAGGCATCGCAATACACATCAAAAGGCTTGCTGCTGTCGGGTTGCGCCAATACTGGTGCTGTGGTCAGATGCTGCCTTAATGCATGGAAGGCATCTTCGCACTTCTGACTCCACACAAACTTGACTTCTTTCTTCAGCAACTCAGTAATAGGCTTCGCAATTCGAGAGAAGTCCGGAATAAATCTTCGGTAATAACCAGCTAATCCCAGAAAACTCCGAATCTGGCGAACAGTTGTTGGTGGCCTCCAGTTCATCACCTCTTGCACTTTATCAGGATCAACAGCTATTCCAGCCTGAGAGATAGTGTGACCTAAGAATTTGATTTCCTTTAGCCAAAAATCACACTTGGATGACTTGGCATAAAGGTGGTGCTCTCGCAGATGTTGAAGCACTACATGCAAATGCCCGGCATGTTCTTCTTCGTTCTTTGAGTACACCAGAATATCATCGATGAAAACCACCACGAACTTGTCCAATTCAGGCATGAAAACAGAATTCATCAGATACATGAAATATGCTGGTGCATTTGTCAGCCCGAATGACATCACCAAGAATTCATATAGCCCATATCTGGTTGAGAATGCCGTCTTCGGAATATCACTTGCTCGTATCTTGATCTGATGGTAGCCAGAGCGAAGGTCTATCTTAGAAAACACCTTGGCCCCGACCAACTGGTCAAAAAGAACATCAATACGAGGCAAATGATACTTGTTCTTGATAGTTACCGCATTGAGAGGGCGGTAATCTATACACAGCCTCAAGCTTTCATCCTTCTTCTTCACAAACAGTGCTGGACATCCCCAAGGCAAAGTGCTTGGGCGAATAAAACCCTTATCCAGCAACTCTTGCAATTGCTTCTTCAACTCTGCCAACTCAGTGGGTGGCATTCGGTAAGGCCTCTTGGAAATTGGGGCCGTTCCCGGTTGCAACTCGATGGCGAATTCAATATCCCGGTCCGGTGGCATTCCTGGCAATTCATCAGGAAAGACATCTGCATACTCACAGACCACTGGGATCTTCTTCAGGGGTAGCTCCGTCATAGAGAAAGCACATGACTGAGAAGAACCCTGACTAGACAGAATTAAAGTGAAATTCCCGCAGAATGGAGAATTAACTTCCACGGTACGGCTGGCTACATCAAGCACAACTTGGTGCAAGGTCATCCAATTTGCTCCTAGAATAATGTCCACATTTTCCAAACCCAACACAAGAAGAGTGGTTTTGACAATGTGGCTTCCCAGTTGAATAGGCACACTTTGGTTTAATTGATTAGTTGAAATTTTACCCCCAGGTGTGACTATCATGAATGACCCTTTTGAGTGAGAGAATGGCAGTTTGCATTTAGCACTGAACTTTTGGCTAATGAAACTATGAGATGCACCAGAATCAAACAGAATTAAAGCAGGTTGATTATAAACTGAAAAGGTACCAGTCATGATAGGAGCTCCTTCAGGTACTTCCTCCAGAGTAGTGAAGTTGAGCTTCCCTTGTCTGACTTGCACCTTCTGCTTTCTTCCCTTGTCTTGATTTGGTGCTGGCATCTGCCTCTGCTGGTTCCTGGGACAATTCTTGGCATAGTGGCCCACATTGCCACAAGTGAAACACTTGTTCCCATTGCCCTGGCGGAACTGCTGCTGCTACGGAGGCTGATTGTTCCTTGGGGCGGGAGCTGGAAAGCGGTTGGGTGCCGGCTGCTGCTGCTGGGGTGGCCTGATCACCCATCTGCCTGCCTGCTGCTGAAAACCCCTGCTCTGATTGTGAGAAACAATCTAGAACCTCTGAGCCTGAGCAGATGGTGCTGCCATTGGTGCCTTCCTCTTCTTCTCTGCCCGGTGAGCAACAATGCAATCCTCCTGAGAGATGGCCATGTTGACCAACTCATTGAAGCTATCAGCCCGGACAGTGTTGAGTCGTTCCCGCAGCTTGGTATTGAGACCCCTGCGGAAGCGATCCCTCTTCTTTTCATCAGAATCAGCATGATACCCTGCATACTGGCATAAGTCGTTGAAGGCTTGCGCATACTGCAGTACCGTGCGGGTTCCTTGATTAAGGGCCAGAAATTCATTCAACTTCCGATCAAGAATGCCAGCTGGGATGTGGTGTCCTCTGAAGGCAGTCTTGAATTCCTCCTAAGATACTTCACGATCAGCGGGGAGCATAGCACGGAAGTGGTCCCACCAAGTCCGAGCAGGGCCGCGAAGCTGCTGTGCGGCGAAGCGAGCCTTGGCTTCATCAGGGCAGTCTCCCGTGAGGAGGGGAAACTTGGACTCGACGACGCGAAGCCACACGTCGGCGTCCAACGGATCCTCTGCCTTGGTGAACAAGGGCGGCTGCGTGCTCAGAAACTCCTGGTAAGTTTCCATAGCCGGAGGTCGCTGATGCTGGCCTCCACCATGCTGCTGAGGGTGGGGCTGGCGCTGCAAGAGCTGTCGCAGAATCTCATTTTGCTGGGCCATCAGCTCCTGCACTGTGGGAGCTGGAGGAGGTGGCGGGGGAACCTGCTCGTTCTGCCCGCAACGCTGCCTAGCTGCCATCTAAAAACAGAGATTGCCGCCATTGTTATCCCAACTCATAGTTTCGAATGACCAGATATCATCTCATATGGAAGGAAAAATGCCATAATCATAATATTAGATTCGAAATGAAGATAACATAGTGACAAAGATCCCACATATTTCAAAAGTTCACAGGGTTACATCAATCAAGGGAAAGTACCCATAAGCCTAGTCCAAAATCTGACATTAACTAAGCTCGCATAGGTTTCTATCCGCCTAAAAGTGTCGAAGCGACTGCTTAACCCTGAGCGGTGGAAGCGACACTGGATACGGGTGAAGGAGGCATCGCGGAGGTAGTCCCATTGGCACCAGGGGCTGGTCCTAGCTCCTCGGGAGCCTCTTCTCCCTCGCTTCCTGCTTCATTGGCCTCCATCTCCAGGTGGTGCATGTCCAAGTGGTCATTTGCTTCTTCGAGTTCCCTCTGCACATCGTGAAGCTGGTTCTCCAAGACATCAATAGTGTTGTCTCGGATCTCCACCTGCTGCTCCAAGGTGGCAATGCGCTGGCTCAGCCTCTCCACCTGCAGATCCTTCTCCACCAACTCCGTGGATAGGTCGACCACAAAATCTTCTCGACTATCAAGAGTGAGCTTGGCAGTCTGAGCGGTGTTAGCAAGGAGTGCCATAGCATCGCTCTGAAGGGCCTGAAGGCGGTATAGCGCACTCATGCACTGAATAGTGACCCTCCCAACCAAGTCAGGATACATCGCCCACACATCCTTTACATGGCTCACGCGGTTACACCACATGGGATCATCCTTCTTCTCAGCAGGGAAGAGTCCCAAGGGGTGCATCACCATCTCCAGGGGATGGTAGCCACAGAAAGTCGTCAGAGTCTTCATGGCTGCTGCCTCAACGGTGTCGTCCGTCCTGAGTCCAATCGTCTCAGAGTCAAGAGAACGCCAACCCGGCTGAAGGGGATGAGCCTCCAAAGTCAGCCAGACCCGACAACGAGGTACCCGATGCTCCTCATACAACTGCACCGTGTACAAAGGGGGCGTAGGGTAACCGGCGGAGTTAAGCACTTCCCACAAGATGGAAGGAAAGCCATCGCGAGAAAGGAAGTCAGAACTGAAACGAGAGTCTCCTCCACTGGCGAGGGTGGGTGAATTCATCTGCGGAAGGGAATCAAAGGTAAAGATTATGGTGGAAGGAAAAAAAGAAAAAGAGAGCCCGGATGGTTTTAAAGAAAGGGGGTTAGCTCAAAATTTTAATTCCTCTTTACGTTTTAAAATGCATGCATGCTGGAAGAAACGTTGCCTCTCAAAAAGAAAATAGGGTGCTTTTTAGGGCATCCTTAAAATATAAGTACTGGCCCACGGGGCCTAATTAGTTAGCCACCTATTGCTCCCTCTATGCCTAAGGCCTTTCGTCCTAGGTCTAGCGGTCTAGTCCTGACGATCCATAGCAGTTTCTAGGCAAGTTTTAAATTTTGAAAATTGGCATTCATGGTTTATTGTCCTTCTCTGTGGTGGAATTTGCTCCGATACCAGCTGTGGCAGAACCACCCGAATTATTCCGGCTTAAGTGCCTAAGTCACGCCTCAGGGGGGGTCGTAACACACTTAAATCGGAATAACCCGTCAGTCCTTCAGATCTAGTCTGATAGAGCCACTTAACCAGGATCAAATTCCACAATCTCACTCGAAGGTGAGTCATAGAAGAAATACAATAAAACAGGAAACCTCAAATTAAGTGCGGAGTTATTACATAAATCGGAGTTTTTGCGTAGCAAATAAAGTCCACAAAATAAAGTGCAGCGGATAATTGATGTCGTCGGTATCGAGGAATCGGGCAAGGCCTAGCCCACTACTCCTCGTGCTCCTCTCCTGCCGGAGCAACATCCCACTCGACCGTCCAACCCGGTGGCAGGGTGGTAGGCCAAGTCACACCATCAACCATTTCCTGAATGGTACCTACAAAAATTGTGCCACAAGCAAGGCTGAGTATACTAATACTCAGCTAGACTTAACCGATGTGAGGAGTCTACTCCTCTACCTCTAGACTATGCAGCTGTTTGGCTGAGGGGTTTGGTTTGCCAAAAGCACTAGCTGTTTCTAAAAGCAAATTTTAGCTTTTCAAATTCTATCATCATTAACTTAGCTAGATTTGCTCCTTCTAAGCATACATGGTAACAATCAATTAGTTCAATCAACAAATTATCTCATGTAACCACATTTCACTTCTTACTTGATGCAGTACAAGGAATCAAGCAGTCTCATTAGCTGCGAGAAGCAGACGATTCGAATCGAGTTTTTAACCTTGCAAGGTAAACCTAAACACACGGCATGTCAGGGTACTCCGACCCCACACATGACAACCGTCCCCATCGATTCCCCGTTCGCGTCCAGGCCTCACCGCCTTGGCATACAATGCTCCACTGACCCCGGCTGCCGCCGTGCAGTGACCGCACTTGTACCCACCATAGCTAGCATGGGAGACCCAGTCTCAGGTCGTATGAGGGATAAAGTCCGCGCCCGGCTTCAATCAGGTACTAGGTTTACCGGTTACCATTTTTCCCGGCATGTCCTTAGTACGTTCAAAAGCTTGACTCAGGTATCCACACATTAATCTTTAATTCATTTTTCCCGTCTCATGGACAAGGCATCCTCCCTGGATCCAAGTCCATAGACTAACATATATCCCATTATCAAGATGAATACAATCAATTCCTGACCTCGCGCGAGTGCTAGAAAAATCACTCGACTTCTACCGAGATCCTGATTTAGCATAGCAGCTACTCGACCTAGCATACTAGTATCCATCTCAAAAGGAATCCTGAGTTCTTGCAACTAGAGGTTTCAAGCAACTCCTACACTTAAGTGCACATTACAATCCTACAAGCATTAAGTGTAGTAAAGTAGCATATAATAATACGGTTATGCATAAAACCGGGGCTTGCCTTCAATTGCTGGGGCTGCGGGGAGATCCTCAATAGCAGCCTCTGAAGCCTGCTCCTGGTCCTCCTCTTGGACAGGTCCTTGCTCGGGGATGAGCAAGTACTCTCCGTCAGCAAGATTACAATCTAATGAATGCAATGCGTAAGATATATGCATGATATGACATGTGCTTTTAGAAATCACAACTTTAAAGGTGCATGATTTTTCTTGAGTTAAACAATGTTAACTTTACTTATGTAAGACCCTTGGGTGGTATACTTGGTAAATTGGTTTAAACTTAGCTAAGGTAAGTAGATTGAATTCTTGGGGTTCCACTGAATTCCTTTTAAGTCTTAGTGAGAATTGATAAGTACTCAAGTTAGACTTATTGGGGTGGGGTTTATTTCTTCTTTCCTTTTCTTTTATTCTCTTTAATGTTTTGGAGTAGGTTTGAACTACAAGTTGCTTTTATAAAATTCTAAAAATTCTGCAAAAATTACAGTGGCTTGTTACTGGTGTATGTTTCTCTGTCTCAAAATTTGGGGATCAGAAAGTGAATAGTTTTCTCTGGACAAAATTATTAAATTCTAGGGCAGAAGGGGTGTTTTGAACTACAACTATTATTTAGCAGTGGGCAATTCTCCAAAACTTATTTTTGCTGGCTTGTAGGTGTTATAACATGACTTGATACAAATTTCTAATCATTAATACCTTTTAATTATGTTTCTATGGTTTTCTCAAGTTTCTAGCCAAATGGGTGCTTTCTACTACCACTATATTTGAAAAACATCAAACAATAGGGTGATTATTTTTCTTAGTTATTGTTTTGTGCAAGAGCAATCATTCTGAAGTTTGGCCTCTTTTTGCTTAAGGGAAGGGGTGGTATGCATTATTTGAATTAAGTGACCTTTCTCTTAAATCATTAGCAATTGGTATGAGTTTGCTTCCTTTTCATGGGTTGGCATTTTTCTCTGGTAGTTTATCCCATCATGGACTTAGCAAAATTTTGGTTGCCCATTATCACATTAATAGGGGTTGTTCATGATTTATTTGGAAAATGCCTTATTATCACTTTGCATTTATTTTCCTTACTTAAAAAGTTGGGCTGGGGTGCTCTGTATTTTTGTAGTGGGGCTCTGGTGGTTGTAAGTCTACTGAATTTTTATTAATCATTTTGGTTATAGTTTTGCTACTCTAATAATTGATTCTTAGTCCAAATAAGGCTAAATAAATCATTTTAATTTAAAACTGGTCCAAATTAATGGTCTCTGTATTTTTCCTAGGTTCTTTGTTACATAAGTAAACTAGGAAAAATAATCTTAATCACTGTTTATTAATTTCTAATGCCTTTCTGATTTTCTCTAAGTTTTGGACAAAATAGCTTTAAATGAATAACTACATCATAATTTCTAATGCTGGGGTTCCTACTATTTTTAAATAGTGTCTCAATAAGGTTTGAACATCTACAAATTTTCTTAGGTTTAGCATAGAAGAAAAACTAATTTTCCTTAATTAAACAAGGTTTGGTGGGTTTCTGTTTTTAATTTAAAACTCTAAAAATTATAACAGAAAGCATAGGGTTTATCATTTTTAAATGATAGTTCATAATATTTAAGATCTAGCAAAGTTATTTTGACAACTTTTGATTAAGAATTCATCAAGTTATGGATTTTCTAAGTTCTCTGGTTATTTAAAAAGAATAACAGAATTGGTTTAATGGAAATCCACTTTGCACTGGGGTCCCTGGCGGGTGTTTTAAGTTGTCTTCACGGATCAGTCCCTGGGCTACTATTCACACGAGTCACTGACATTGCAGAAAACCCCCCGGGTTCTACAAATCCTAACCCGAGGTCCTTCTTCTACCTTAAACAGTAACCGCGGCGGAAGAAAGGGCGGAGGGGCTTTCCGGCGGCGAGGTTGCTCCGGTGAAGTGGTCGAGGACGTAGGGGAGGTTTCGGGGATCACAACGGTGTGCGGGTCGCCGTCGGAGATGGCCGGAGTCGGTCGGTCTACGCGCGCAGGCGGGGATGCTCGTCGGCGGCGAGGAGTCCGGCCTGGTCACGGCGAGATTGAGCAATTGGATGGGTCAGAGAGGTTCACGGGGTGCCAGAGAAGACATGAGCGCAAGGAATTGGGCGGAGACTCACTGGATAGCTCGGTCCACGCGTGGCGGCGGAAGACCGAAGTCCGGTGAGGTCGATCTCGGGCCTCCGGTGAAGTCCGGCCGGGTCCGAGGGCTTGGCAAGCTTCACGGGCTACTAGCGGAGCTAGCCGAAGCACTGGCTTGCCCAAAGGATGGCTGGAGTGGGCTGGCCACGATGGCCGAAGCTCTGGCGGCAATGGCGGGCGGAATTAAGCTCACCAGAGCTAAGGGAAAGTGGCTGGCCGGTGAGGGTGAGTGCGGGGCGAAGTGGGGCGCGCCTGGGAAGGCTTTATAGGCACGGCGCGGTGCACGGGCGGTCGTGGACCGGCGAGTGCGCGCGGGCGTGCACTGGGAGGCGCGGTGCGCGAACGGGCGTGAACCGGGGGTGTCAGCCACGGTCGAACACGTGTTCCCGTTGCCTCTGCCCCTGTTCAAGCGCCGATTGGGAGCAAATCTTCGCGAATTTGGGCAAGATTGTTGTGAAGGATTTGTTCACCTGACCAAGCTTTGTCTTTTGTGTATGGACGTCGCGCGGTTTTAGGCTAGGGACAGGGAGTTGTAGCGTCACTAAGGTGCCAGTGTCAGAATGCCTGGTCCCGAGGTCAAACTGCCCCAAAACCGTGCCAAATGAATTTGGTTTGAGTTCAAACTTTTCCAGGATGTGTTCAAGGGAATTTGGCACAACTTTGATATTTGGATCTCCCGGCTTTGAGTTTCGAAAAACAGAGAACGCAGATGATCTTTGGGAAGAGGTCTGAAATTCAGAAATTTAGAAATCTGAATTTCTCCAAGGGTTCATAGTTCAAGGGCTGATTTGGGGATTTATTTGAGTTATTTTGGCTAAGCTTTCTCAACCTTTCTTGTTGCTCATTAAATATACTTTAATTTTTATAATTGGCTCAAGTCAAAATCTTAAACTTTTTATCCCCTTTTTCTTATTTTCTTGCATTTTGCTTATAGGGCCGACTTAGGGTTTTTATTAGGGTTGCACATTCATATCTTTTTAAAAGACTCAATTGTTTTGATCATGATACGTTTAAGTATATACTTGGTGGATTCTTTATTACTTATGTTAATTTGATGCTCATGCTTACTTTGATTCACATGAAATAATGGTTCTTGGTTTGGCATTTGAGAGAAACCCTAGGTGACACTGGGGTGTCACAGTATCGAGGCCTAGCCGACTCAACTCGGGTTACTAACAGAAGAATTCCCTCTATGGACTTGGTGAACCAACTTGAGATGATCCTTAGAGGCAAAGTGTCAAATGTTGGTGCCCCAGTAGCATTCTCAGCCTGGAACTTGCCTCCTCCCAAAGCCTTCACTCTTTTTGTGTCGAATCCTCTTGTCACTGATGGTAGTTTGGGCCTTAGAGTGCGGCCCTCTGCTGAAGAAGTTAGTGCCTTGGTTGCCTCGCTCGGGGAGATTCCTGATGATGAACGGCAGGTCCATTTTGAGGTGCCCCTGAACCCTAGTGATGCAGAGATAAGCGCTATGCTTGATTTGCTGGCTGAGGACTCTTCTGATGCTGCTCCTGCTGGGGCATTGGTAGTGGCGCCCCTCCCAGAGGCTGATACAACTTTGGATACTCAGAAGCCTGCCAATACTCGTCCAAGGCGCCCTTTCCGAGCCAGTCAACCTGATCCTTCTGCTGATGAGCAGAAAAAGAAAAAGAGACGCCTCCGGCGAGTATCCAGTTTGGATCGGGACGCTGGTACCTCGGTTCCTGCTGCTGAAGAAGTGCCTGTGACTGAATTTACTGACGCTGACCCCAATGGGTGTACCCAATCTGTTGCTGATCCCAATGTGGGTGCTCCATCTGTTGCTGATCCCAATGGGGGTGCTGCCTGTGTTGCTAATGTGGACAACGAGGAGGAAGAAGATGAAGTTCCTTTGACTCGGAAAAACAGTCGGCAGTTCATCGCTAGCGGTGAAAGTAGTGGAATTCCTTCTCCTGCTTTGTCTGCTCTCATTGGTCTGCAAGAACTGTCCCTAGCCAATTTTGATCAGACTCTTGAGGATATGGTTCCAGAAGATTTGTTATCGGAGCCAGCAGGTGATGGTATGATGGAGGTTTGTGCTGATGTGCTTGATGCTGGGTTGAGGTCATCTCGTGCCTCGTCGACCTTAGAGCGTGATCTCGAGGGTCGGGAGACTGACTTGGATCGTCCTGGTCCTATGGAAGTAACTGAGGGCCCATCAGCCTTAGAGGTGGCTACCGTAGAGAACTTGGACCCCAAGGATGGTGTTGACACGTGCCCAGCCCCCGAGAATGTTGTCGGGGATGACTTTGTTCGGGTGGGAAGTGCAAGCCACTGCCCAGCCCCCGAGGGTGCTGTCGGGGATGATCCGGCTCAAGTGGGCAGTGCAAACTATGACCCAGCCCTCGAGGATGTCCGAGCGGGGTCTCCCTCTTGTACTTCCATGGACGTTCATGCGGGATCGCCTCCACACTCCGGCTGTATGGTGGTAGCCCAAGCCTTGGACCAGGGAGTCGCTTTAGAGGGTAGCGTCCCCGCTGACCGAGTGTTGGGCTCTGTTGATGGCACCGAGCTGATTCCTGCTGGTTCATTGCAAGCTGCTTCGGGTGGTGGCCTTACACCCGGTTATCAATTGATCTCTCCTGATTTGGGGATCCCTTCGTTCTTTTCCAACCTCCAGGTACTGTGATGTATTTTAGCTTGGTTTTTACACTGCATGAACTGCTGTCATTACACTCATCTGTTCTCCTCATCAGGCTTTGGTGGATGGGATGGCTAGCCAGATGAGGTTACAGGGTGCTTCTGTCCCAGAAGTAGCTTCGTCTCTTGCATGTTGGAATCCAATGTCACTTCAACATCGTGTCTCTGAATTGGAGGCGACCAACGCTGGTTAGTGCTTTTTGCTTCTCTTTTGTCTTCTCTATTAAACTGCTTTACATTCTGACCCCCTTTGTTTGGTTGTCTCCTGCTAGGTATGACTCGGCAGATTTCCACTTTTGAAGAAAAACATTCTCGAGATCAGGCTGAAATGGTCCAGCGGTGCTCTGACTTTGAAGGGAAGTATTCCCAAAGTCAGACTGAACTAGCTCAGGTCTCTGCTGCCTTAGATGATGCCAATGCACTGAGTTCTTCTCTTCATGCTCAGCTTAATTCTGAAAAGGTGACTTATGAAACCGTGCTTTGCCTTGTCGTGATCCTATTACTTGCTTGATGCTTGAGGGGGTTGACTTCTGCTTGCAGGAAGAAAAACGTATCCTTGCTGCTTCTCGCGACAGTCTTGACAGATTGTATCGTGATTCTAGCAACTCGCTGACTATCCTGGAGAGGAGTCATCGCTTCACCATGGAAGAGTTAGACAACCAACGCTGTAAGCTGCAGGAATCCACGGATGAGGTGACCCGGCTCAAGCAGTTGATATCAGCGAAGGACGCTACCATCAAAGAACTCCGAGCTTCCAAGAAATCCATCGCCCAGAAGTTAGAAACTGCTCGGCTGGCTGCCAAGGTTGCTGAAGAAACTTCCGTTACCCTCAGGGCCCAGCGCGATAGAGCCATGGACAAGGCTATTCGGGCGGGGCGAATCTTGATGAGGAGACCCGGCGTGGTTGTTCCCGAAGATATAAGGGCTGACGTGAATGCTGCCCCTGATTCCTCGAGTCGTCCTTCCTCATCGATTGATCCTGAGAAAAATATCACAAAATAGAGAAACATTTTGCGTGTTTTGAGCACGCGGTTAGCATGGTCAGACGTTTGTTAGAGGACGTCATTTCAGTACTTGGACGATATTGTTATTCTCATATTGTTTCAGAATTCATCAGTTCATAAATTTGCAGTAGTAAAATGATGCGCGATGGTTTTGAAATTTGTTTGCGGGATATAGAAGTCATCCTTATATGAGTAATTGTAATCACGTCAGATCGCCTTAAGTCGCTGCTGACTTAAGTCGATTGCTTCTGTTAATAGGGCGTAGTGGTCACCCTGAATTGCGTAGGTGTGAGCATGTTGCACCGGCTTAAGTCGCTGCTGACTTTAGCCGATTGCTCCGTTAGCAGGGCATAGTGGTCACCCCAAGTTAAGTAAGCGTGAGCATGTAGCACCGCCTTAAGTCGTTGCCGACTTAAGCCGATTGCTCCATTAGCAGGGCATAGTGGGCACCCCGAGTTAAGTAAGCGTGAGCATGTTGCACTGCCTTAAGTCGTTGCCGACTTAAGCCGATTGCTCCGTTAGCAGGGCATAGTGGTCACCCCGAGTTAAGTAAGCGTAAGCATGTTGCACCGCCTTAAGTCGTTGCCGACTTAAGCCGATTGCTCCGTTAGCAGGGCATAGTGGTCACCCCGAGTTAAGTAAGCGTGAGCATGTTGCACCGCCTTAAGTCGTTGCCGACTTAAGCCGATTGCTCCGTTAGCAGGGCATAGTGGTCACCCCGAGTTAAGTAAGCGTGGGCATGTTGCACCGCCTTAAGTCGTTGCCGACTTAAGCCGATTGCTCCGTTAGCAGGGCATAGTGGTCACCCCGAGTTAAGTAAGCGTGAGCATGTTGCACCGCCTTAAGTCGTTGCCGACTTAAGCCGATTGCTCCGTTAGCAGGGCATAGTGGTCACCCCGAGTTAAGTAAGAATGCAAGTCAATCGTGAACAAACTGAGTATCTTTGAAGCCCTTTTTTATTGATGACATATTTCCATTTTACAGAGTACATCGTCGTCCCGATAGCTTTTGAAATACAGCTAGGGATAAAACTTCCTGAGGTGTTATATGTTCCAGGAGTTCCCAACTTCTGTGCCGTCCATCTGAGTGAGACGATATGATCCTGGCCGAGTGGCTTCTGCTACTATGAAGGGTCCTTCCCATAAGGGCGATAACTTGTGCCGTCCCTTCCCCGTTAGAATTCGGCGGAGGACGAGATCTCCTACTGAGAAGGATCGCTGTCGCACGACCTTGTCGTGATAGCGCCTTAGAGTCTGCTGGTACCGTGCTGATTGGATTACTGCATTCAGCCGTTCTTCCTCGAGTATATCAATGTCCTCCAGCCTGATGGCTTCGACTTCTGCTATGTTTTCGAAGATCAACCTTGGCGCCCCGAACTTGAGATCGGCGGGTAACACTGCCTCCGACCCATAGACCTTGAAGAAAGGAGTGTTTCCATGCAGAGCTCGGCTAGGTTGGGTTCTTAGGCTCCAAACGACATAGGGCAATTCCCTTATCCAGTTTCCTGCGAATTTTTCATTCTTATCGAAGACCTTTTTCCTGAGTGCCTCCAGTATCATCCCGTTGGCTCGCTCAACCTGCCCGTTGGCTCTTGGATGTGCTACAGAAGCATACTTGATCTGAAAGCTCTTTTGCTCGCAGAAGTCGAAGAACTCTGAACTTGTGAAGTTGGATCCTAGGTCAGTTATGATGCTGTTTGGTATCCCAAATCTGAATATTATGTCTTGTATGAATTCCACGGCCTTAGCTGAGGTTAAAGAAGCAATGGGCCTGAACTCTATCCATTTAGTGAATTTGTCGATTGCTACCAATACATGAGTGTATCCTCCTTGAGCTTTCTTGAAAGGTCCAATCATATCCAGTCCCCAGCATGCGAAAGGCCAAGTTACTGGTATGGTCTGCAGTTGCTGTGCTGGTAGATGTTGTTGTTTTGACAAGTATTGGCAAGCTTCGCACCTCTGAACTAACTCGGCTGCATCACTCTTCGCTGTTGGCCAATAGAATCCTAACCTGAAGACCTTCCCGACTAGTGTTCTGGATGCTGCATGTATTCCACATTGCCCAACATGGACCTCCTCCAGAAGTCGCTTCCTAGTAGATGGGAGAATGCACTTCATGAGGACGCCTGATGCACCCCTTCTGTACAATGTCTCCCCAATGAGTGTGTAGTGAGCCGACTGTCTGGCAATGCGCTCGGCTGAATTCTTGTCATCTGGTTCCTCTTCATTCTTTATATACCTGATGATTGGCCTTCTCCAGTCATCAGAGTCTGACTCGGGTTGATCTATAATATTACACTCTTCTGCTTGATCCATTGAGATGCTCGGCTGTAGTATTTCTTGCACAAAGACTCCAGGTGGGACCTGAGTTCGACTGGATCCTAGCTTGGACAACACATCGGCTGCTGTGTTCCGATCTCTTTCTACATGATGAAATTCTAGACTCTCAAATTTATCTTCCAGCTTTCGGACGGCAGTGCAATATTTTCCCATTGAATCGCTTGAACAATCCCACTCTTTGTTTATCTGGCTAATGACTACCAGAGAGTCTCCGTACACCATCAATCTCTCGATGCCCAATGATATGGCGATGTTCAATCCATGGATCAGAGCTTCATATTCGGCTGCATTGTTGGAGGCCGGAAACAGCAACTGGAGGGCGTATTTGAGGTGCTCGCCTCCAGGTGCGGTGAAGAGAATTCTTGCTCCTGCTCCCTGCAGCTTCAGCGAGCCATCAAAATACATTCGCCACACTTCTGCAGTCTCTGGGTTATCTGGTACTTGCTGTTCAGTCCACTCTGATACGAAATCAACCAGTGCTTGAGTTTTGATGGCAGTACGAGGTCGGAACTCGATGTCATGAGATCCTAGCTCACAAGCCCACTTGGCTATTCGGCCAATGGCTTCCTTGTTGTGAAGAATATCCCCTATCGGAAAACCAGTGACTACTATGACTTTGTGGTCATCAAAGTAGTGACATAGCTTGCGGGCAGTTAGAAGTACTGCATATAATAGCTTCTGAACTTGAGGATACTTTTTCTTTGAGGGGCCCAGAACTTCACTGATGAAGTAAACAGGATGTTGCACTGGGTAGGCATGTCCTTCTTCTGCTCGCTCGACTACCAACGCGGTGCTTACCACGTGAGTCGTGCAAGAGATATACAGTAGCAGATCTTCAGCTGGTTGAGTTGACGAAGCTCATCGTGGTGGCTTTAGTACTGGTGGTGTTGTCAAGAATTTCTTCAGTGCATCTAGAGATTCCTGTGCCTTTGAAGTCCACTGAAACTTATCCACCTTCTTGAGTAGCTTGTAAAATGGTAAACCTTTTTCCCCCAGCCTGGATATAAATCTGCTCAGAGCTGCCATACATCCAGTAAGTCGCTGAACCTTCTTTTGTGATCGAGGTACTTCCATCTTCATGATAGCTTCAATCTTATCTGGGTTAGCCTCAATTCCCCGGTGGCTGACAATAAACCCGAGTAACTTTCCTGCTGGTACCCCGAAAACACACTTTTCGGGATTAAGCTTCCATCTATACCGTCTCAGACTGTTGAAAACCAGCTGTAAGTCTTCGATGAAGTTTTCCGAGTTCTCTGTTTTGATTACCACATCATCTACGTAGGCCTCCACACGCTTGCCCCAGTGATCGGCTAAGCATGTTTGAATGGCTCTCTGGTAAGTCGC
Source organism: Zea mays (assembly GCF_902167145.1). Classification (NCBI taxonomy): domain Eukaryota; kingdom Viridiplantae; phylum Streptophyta; class Magnoliopsida; order Poales; family Poaceae; genus Zea; species Zea mays. The sequence goes on along the minus strand of NC_050100.1, from coordinate 130,143,799 downwards.
TCCAGCGTTTTTGAGGCCGAACGACATGGAGGTATAACAGAAAGCACCAAACGGAGTAATGAACGCTGTTTTTTCTTCGTCTTCCTTTGCCAAACTAATCTGGTGGTATCCGGAATAGCAATCCAGGAAAGACAGCACAGAACATCCAGCGGTGGAGTCCACCACCTGATCTATCCTCGGGAGCCCGAAGGGATCCTTCGGACAGTGTTTGTTGAGATCAGTATAGTCGACGCACATGCGCCAATCCACTTTATTCTTTTTGAGTACAAGAATAGGGTTGGCTAACCACTCAGGGTGTAATACTTCTCTAATAAATCCAGCCGTGACCAAGCGAGCTAACTCGGCGCGAATGGCCTCTCTCTTGTCAGGCGTGAAACGTCGTAGTTTTTGCCGGATCGGCCTCGCCTGGGGATAGACTTTCAGTTTGTGCTCGGCCAGTTCTCTTGGGACTCCTTGCATATCCGCAGGTTGCCACGCGAATACGTCTCAGTTATCTTGCAGAAACTGGTCGAGCGCGCTTTCCTATTTGTCGTCCAGGCTGGAGCTGATGATGGCAGTCTTGCGTTCATCAGCGAACCCTAGGTTGATCCTTTTAGTTTCTTCAGTCGACCGCATAGAGGACGCGGCCTGAGCTTCGTTTGCCGGTACTGCAAGGTCCTCCTCAGGCTTAGAGTTCGCCTGTGTTGAAGAAATCGTCGACGGCTTGGTGGTGAGGGCTGCTTGGATGGCCACTCGGAAACCCTCTGCGGCGCCTTGGAAGTCGGCGCGCACAGTTATGATTCCTTGCGGTCCTGGCATCTTCAGTATCATGTACGTGTAATGCGGAATGGCCATGAATTTGGCCAATCCCGGCCTTCCGATGATGGCGTTGTACCCGCAGTCGAAGTTCGCCACTTCGAACCTCAGGAACTCGGTTCTGTAGTTCTCCAGAGTTCCGAAGGTGACAGGCATGTAGATGTGGCCCAGCGGGTATTCCCCTTCAGTCGGCACGATGCCGAAGAAGGGAGTGTCCGACTCGTGGAGCTCTTTGAGGTGAACTCCCAAGCCTTGGAGTGTCCGAGGGAAGGTGACGTTGATGCTGCTCCCCCCGTCCACTAGCACCTTCTTCACCCGGCTCTCTCGGATCACCGGATCGACGAGGAGCGGGTATTTTCCTGGATGGTCGAAGTTGAGCCATTGGTCCTCCCGAGTGAAAGTGATCGGGTGCTCCGACCACCGGTATGGGGCGGGAGGACCGGTGGTCGCCACCAGTATCTGGCGGTCGTTGAGCTTTTGTTGTCTTTTGTTCTCCTGCGACCTGTGTCCGCCGAAGATGACGTTGACCTCCCTGTCAACGCGCGGGAAAGCTCCTCCTCCTCCCTCCTCCTGCTGATGGGGTTGTCGTGGTTCATCTGGTCCTCCCCTCGGCAGAGGAGGAGGTAGAGGTTGGAAGGGTCGGCCGTGCCTGACGGAGTGCTTGAAGTCCCGATAGTTACGAAGAGTGTGGCGCATGTCCTTGTGGTACGGGCACTGGGCGTCGAGGATGTCGTCCAGCGTGCGCTCGCCTCCGCGAGGTCCTCCTCGGGCGCGAGAGGCAGGTGGTCCGGCGGCGTGCACTTCTTCGTGAGGCCTCTTCTCCCAGCGTTTGTTGGGTTGCTGGTTCGTGTCGCGTCGCGGTGCCGCCGGTGCGGGCTTTGCTCCTCCGATGAGGTCCTAGGCCCGCTCGTCGGCGGTGATGTAGAGATTGGCTTCTCGGAACAGCTCCTCGGAGGTAGTCGGTGCCTTCTGTAATATGGCTCGGACGAAGGCCGAGTCATTGGATCCTCTGTAGAAGTCCTCGATCACGGCCGCCTCCGTGACCTCGGGGATACGATTTCTCATGGTCTGGAACCTTTTAAGGTACGATCGGAGAGTTTCGTCCCCCCGGCGCTTGATGGATTTGAGGTCCCATGGTTGTGCCGGTTTGTCGGAGAGGGACTGGAAATTGGCGGTGAAGTGTCGACTGATGTCGCCCCAGTCGTCGATGCAGTGTCGGGGTAGATGTCGCAGCCATTGCAGCGCATCTTGCCCAAGGACAATGGGTAAGTATGCGGTCATCACGTCTTTGGACGCCCCGGCAGCTCGAGCAGTGGTGGTGTAGACGGCTAGCCAACCCCCTGGATCCTGCTTAGGTTCATATTTGTCGACATTGGATACCTTGAAGTTGGGAGGCCATTGGATGGCCCTAACGCGCGGAGTAAGAGCAGACACTCCGCATGTGTCCTCCTGTCGTCGGGGATGATGTCTGTCCCGGGGAGGGGAGTAGTTGTTGTGGTTCCTCGACCGTCCCCGGGTAGTTCCGCCAGTTGAGGCCGTTGCCGACTCAGCTCTGGTGGCCTGGCTCCGAGCTGGGATGCCATGATCCCTGTCGTACTCCTCCCGGCGGCGGATCTCGTTCTCATGCCGTCGTTCACGTGAAGCATTGATGGAGCTTCTCGCGTCTCGGCGACTGTTGATGGCGTGTCGTAGATCGTTCGGCGGGTGAGCAAGCGGTAGAAGATGGTTGGCTGCCTGGGTGAACAGTCGTCGGTAGCCCTCGGCATCGGGAGTCCGAGGGAGTCCATCAGCTATCCGAGCTAGTACTCCTCCAACTTCGCTCGGCGTGTTCATGGCTCGGGCGAAGTCGGGATTTAGGTTGCGCCCGAAGAATGGATTCTCCCGGCGTTGCCTTGCATCTTGCTCAGCTTGTTCCTGAGCCCGGCGGCGATCACATCGTCGGGAGTTCCTTCGTTCTCTGAAGATGTGTTCCTCCGGAGTTTCTCCTATCTCCGAGACCTCGTCCCGCGAGACAGGTTGCTCCGGATCCCGTTCTCCAGCCGCGTGATGTCGTCGAACGTTCCTGCGCCGGTTTCTCCGTCGGCGGGATTCTCGTTGAGGTGGTTCTTCTCCGGGTGCGGTCGGCTCGTCGTCGGAGACGGTAGGTGACTCCACTCTCCCGATGAAGAGGACGTCGGGATAGAATGGTGCTGCTGTCGTGGCGACCTTCTTTCCGTTCTCCTTTGAGGGCGGAGGAACAGAAAGAACAACTTGCTTCCCCTTGGTCTCCTTCTTCCTCGCGATCTGTGTCCATTCTTTTGTCGGGGAAGTAGACAGTGGAGTTCTCCGGGTCAGCGGGCCCTCGGCCCCTGACTTTCTGGGGACGATCTTTTTCCGAAGAGCTGGAGGTTGCGCTTCTCCGACATTTTCGGAGTTTGTTGGAGGAGACTTCTTTTCCGGCGGATCCGCAGTGCGGTGTAGAGTTCCCTCTTCATCTGCTACGGATGAGATTGTTCCGAAGCAGAATACGGATCCAGGACGGAGGGTGATCTTGCTGTGGAAGGTGACGGCCATTGATCTAGCTTGGATCGTCGACACACCCCCTACCTGGCGCGCCAGCTGTCGGTGTTTTGGGTCCGACCGCACACCCGGGGTTGCCCCTTGAGGTGTTTTTAGGAGTAGGACGGTGTCGACGACTGTAGCAAAATGGTTCGTGCCAGATGCACGAGGGACAGTGGACAATGTTTGCAGGTTCGGGCCGCTTAGAGATGCGTAACACCCTACGTCCTGGTGGGTATGCTTGGTGAATGAGGTTACAAGGGAGCTCTCCGAATTGAGAATGCAGAGAGTTGAGGTGGGTGGCTGAGTAATAGAGTCGATCGTTCTGAAGAGGTTCCCCCTAGGCCTTATATACTCGACCGTAGGGCAATACACGTGGATATGATAACAATGTGTAGCTAAAAGATAGTGAACTGTTTGAGTTTATCTCCCTGTAGTTCTGCCAACCTATCCCCGCATGGCTCCGTTGCATGGGGGCTCCAGCGTTGGAAACTCGGATCTCTGTTGTGGTCGCTCGCTCGACGTTGTGGGCCGTCCGGGCTGGCATCAATCCGGCCTCATGTCGATCTGCTTTGCTGATTGTCCCTCCCCAGGCCCACGAAAGAATGACCTTACGATTTATTGGGCCCTTGGGCCTTTCATGAGGTCTTTTACTCTTTTAGTGGACCCGGGGGATATCTGACCCCCACAGTCGGACACACAGAACTATAGTTCCAAATACTAAGGTACCCGTCACAAAATGGTGGGCTGTGCAGGCTTACGGTACGGGACCAGGCTAAGCGGCTACACTGCTCCGGACCCTTCCATGGAACGAGCTCCCGTTCTTTGGAACCGGCCCCCAGGCTGTCGGACCTCCCTGCTTTCGTAAGGGAGGTCCTAAACTGCAAGCCTGGCTGCTCAATTCGGATGTCGTCATGTCAGGACAGATGGGGACCGTGCGGGTGGGTTAGATAAAAGGTATTATCTGAAAACTATAGGCCAAATCCATGGAGCAGGAATATAAAGTTGTCATAGAAACGCGTCTGAGGTGGTGAATTTCCTCTTTATAACTTGATATGCATGGGTGTAAACTATCGAGCCGGGTTTATGTGGGCAGACCTCACCGGGCTGGTGTACACATATGCGAAATTTAATTATGAAAGGAGAAAAATTTAACCCCTCAGAGTTGCTTCTATGGACTGAACTTACTGAGATAGGAAGGGGTACTTTTTCAGCTATAGCAAAGTTGGCATCCCTCGGGTTGGCATATTTCCATCGCCTTGAGGGGTTCCTCCCTGCTGGGGGAGAGGTTGCGGATCCCCTCTTGGTTCAGTACTTTGCCGCGGGATTAGGTCTCGACCCTGGGTTCCCTACTATGCACGAACCGTCGGCCATAGTTCTTGGGCGCCTGGTTACTATGTGCATTTCGGGTTGCAACTTGACACCTAAGTCCGCCGCTTGAGTCCACGTCCTCGCGTTGTAGTGGCCCCTACACAAACCCATCGAAAGGTTGGACCCGTGGGGAGTCCAGAAAGGTTTCCGGGGGAAGGCAGGCTTCGGCCCCGTAGGCCAGGTAGCACGGGGCCCCCTGGTGGTCCGTCTAGTTGCCTTCACTGGAATTGGAGTCTCTAGGGAAGACATCCTTCAGGACCCCATCGGGTGACTGATACCCGAGGTCCGGTTCGGCCGCGGCCACCTCTTCGTCGTTGGCCTTTTCCTTGCCGGGTCGACGATGAGGTGGGGAGCCATCCCCGGAAGACTGCTCGCGCCGCGCGCTGACACGTTCGCGAGGTCGATGATCTCGCGACATTCTATGGCGCTGTGGCGACCGTTGGGGTGCACGGGGCATGTGCCGCCGTTACCCCTCGGTGGCCGTGGGTGTTTGCTGCGGTCGCCCCGGCCCCCAGTCGCAGCTGCCACGACTAGAGCGGCGGAGTGCGGCTTCTCGTTGCCGCGGTTCTTTTTCTTCTTTTTCTTGCCGTCCTGAGCGACGGCACCTGAGCCGCCTGCTTGGGCAGCCCCGGTCTGTGGCGCTGAGTGCCACGCACGACCCTCAGCAGCCCTGGCACACTTGTCGGCCAGAGAAAAGAGAGTGGGGATCGTTTCCACGTCATGCGTGGCCAACTTCTCCAACATCTTTTTATCACGTACCCCATGGCAGAAGGCCGTGATGATAGAAGCATCGGAGATACGAGGTATAGTACCTCGCACCTTGGTGAAGCGGGAGATAAATGTCCGGAGAGTTTCTCCGAGCTCTTGCCTTACTGCGTGCAGGTGGGCCTCCACGCCGTGTTGCTGGTAAGCACTGGCGAAGTTCGCAACGAATCGTGCACAGAGCTCTTCCCAGGAGTAGATTGACCCTAGGGTGAGGTTCATGAGCCAAGTCCGGGCTGGTCCGGACAAGGCGACATGAAAATATGTTGCCATCATAGCGGTGTTTCCACCTGCTGTCGTGATGGCGGTGACGTACACCTGCAGGAACTCCGACGGGTTTGACGTTCCGTCGTACTTTTCCGGCAGGTGCGGCCAGAACTTGCGCGGCCACGACGCCGCGTGGAGATGATCCGTGAGGGCGGTGTAGCCCACGCCGGCCAAGGGGACACCCGCTTGGGACCGGGTGCCCATTGGTGTCTGCGGTGCTGCCGCAGCGAAGTCTTGATCGAGGTTGCGGTCCTCGATGTTTTGGCGGCGCTCGCGCGCCCTCTCCAAAGAGACCCGGGCATCCTCTCCCACACGCCTACGGTCGAGTTCTGCCCGATGGTCGTTGGTCTGTGCGCCCCTCACTGAGGGTGAGCGCATAGACGCTGACGCCTCATGTTGGCGTCGGGATGACCGTGGCCTCGACCTGGTCGAGGTAGAATGTGTCATGCCGAGTAGTCAGTCGACGTCGTCCCACCATTGCTTCATGGCCCCTGGTGAGGCTGTAAAGCTTGGAGGGTGTCGCAGCAACTCCCTGGCTACTGACAATGCTCTCGGAGTCGCCCTCGACGAAGTCCGAGATGTCTGTGCAGCTGTATGCTGCCGTGCGGCGTGCACAACAGCAGTGCCGGGCACAGGGTAGTTGGGAACCTGTGGTGTGGAATAAGCAGCTTTTTCCTCCACCACGAAATCCACCAAAGTCTCGGCGCGGTGCTCTACGATTTGCACCATCATGCTGAGCGAGAAAACAAGCAAAAACCTAAAGCCTACCCCCTACCTGGCGCGCCAAATGTCGGAGAGGAAATCTTCGGCCGGGTGGCGAAGTGCACCCGCCCTAAATCCTAAGATGAGGAGGGGCCTAAGTGTTTTGCTTGTTGCGAGATGAAGGAATGAACAAAAGAACACGCAAGAGTTTAGAGTGGTTCGGGCCGCCGGAGCGTAATACCCTACTCCACTATGTGTTATATTGCTTGAGAGCTTAAGTTGTCTTGGATGACTTGGGTCTAAGCCTAAAGATTGAGCTTGTGTTGTAACATCACATGCCTCCCCTTTTATAGCTAAAGGGGGACATGTACAAGAGTACTGAGCCCTGACATGTGGGCCCAGGAAGACGACAGATGTAGCTACTAATACTTGCTGCTGGAGCGATCTTCTTGCGCCCTGACACCCAAGATCTGTATAGCCTCGGCGTGCACGGGGAAGCTTCTCGTATAAGCGATCAGTACAGTGCACTGCGCAGCATGAGCGCACTATTTCGGCAACGGACTGGACATGTGCACCATTTGCAGGGTGGCCCTGGCGCCGCCTGCCAGTGGAATGGACAGGACGCAATAAATGTCGTGGGGGGCACATCGCCTGTCAGAAGGGTGACAGGCGGCGTGTCCTCTCCGCAATAAATGTGAGGGCCGCATGGCCCAGAGCCCTTATGTCATGCTCCGCCCGCTGGCCTACGTCACAGACAATAAGCCATGTGGCAGCATTAGACCCTCGACCGAGTGGGGAGCAGAGGTGCTCTGGATAGAGCATGGACACGCGTCAATACCAGACCCATGCCTAGGTCATGACACTTCCTTTCCTGGGACCTTGTTATGGGTGGTCTGGAGCTCACTTTGTGGGGTCCGGACCCTATCCAACGGCTCCAGGCTGCTTTACTTCGGGGGTCCGAGTTGTGCGTACAGGGGTCCTGTGTCTTCTGGGGTTGTTCTCCGCGCAGCTAAGGGTAGCCGCATAGGCATCGTGTCTTCATACCGTAGCTAGGGGTACCCCTAATCCATGGTACCGACAATATCATATTTGGGTCTACTAACAAATGTACTTGTGAAGAGTTTAGTAGGATCATGATATAGAAATTCGAGATGTCTATGATGGGGGAGTTGAAGTATTTTCTAGGATTTCAAGTCAAGCAACTCCAAGAGGGCACCTTCATCAGCCAAATGAAGTACATCCAAGACATACTCAACAAGTTTGGAATGAAGGATGCCAAGCCCATCAAGACACCCATGGGAACCAATGGGCATCTCGACCTCGACATGGGAGGTAAATCCGTAGATCAAAAGGTATACCGGTCGATGATAGGATCCTTACTCTATTTATGTGCATCTCGATCGGATATTATGCTTTTCGTATGCATGTGTGCAAGGTTCCAAGCCGATCCTAAGGAAGTTCACCTTAGGACCGTGAAAAGAATCATGAGATATTTAGTTTATACACCTAAGTTTGGTCTTTGGTACCCCAAGGGATCCACTTTTGATTTAATAGGATATTGCGATGCCGATTGGGCAGGGTGTAAAATTGATAGGAAGAGCACATCAGGGACTTGTCAGTTTTTGGGGAGATCCCTGGTGTCTTGGGCTTCAAAGAAACAAAACTTAGTAGCTCTTTCTACCGCCGAAGCCGAGTATAGTGCCGCAGGCCATTGCTTTGCGCAATTACTTTGGATGAGGCAAACCCTCAGGGACTATGGCTACAAATTGAGCAAAGTCCCTCTCCTATGTGACAATGAGAGTGCAATCCGCATGGCGGATAATCCCGTTGAACACAGCCGCACTAAGCACATAGACATTCGGTATCACTTTCTGAGGGATCACCAACAAAGGGGGGATATCGAGATAGCTTATGTTAGCACCAAAGAACAATTAGCTGATATCTTTACTAAACCATTAGGTGAGAAAACCTTTACCAAACTTAGGAATGAGCTAAACATTCTTGATTCTCGGAACTTTGATTGACACTTTGCACACATAGCTCATTTATATACCTTTGATCATATCTCTTTTATGTCTACGACTAATGTGTTTTCAAGTGTATTCCTGTGCTAAGTCGTAGATTGAAAGGGAAATGGAGTCTTCGACGAAGACAAGGCTTCCACTCCACTCTATCGGTATCATTTACCATTCGCCATCAGTCCACATCACTCTCACTTTGGTATAATCTTCACTCATATTTACTTGTACCAATGCGAGAGAAAAAGGGCTCTCAAAAGCCTCCGTTTTTGGCGATTAAATGCCAAAGGGGGAGAAATATTAAGCCCAAAGCAAAATGACCGCACCACCACCTTTCGAAAATTTTTAATTGACATATTTCAAAATTAGTATGATTTCAATTGGTTAGTATTTTCAAATTGGTATCTAAATTTTGTTCAAATTGGTAAAACCCTCTTGAAAGCTAAGAGGAGAATTTTATCCAGGGGGAGTTTTGTTTAGTCAAAGGACAAGTATTTGAAACAGGGGGGACAAAATTTCAAATCTTAAAAATGCTTCTCGAAATCTTATTCATATACCTTTGACTATTTGCAAAAAGACTTTGAAAAGATTTTCCAAAATAATTTGCAAAAACAAAACATGTGGTGCAAGCATGGTCCAAAATGTTAAATAAAAATAAAGCAACCATGCATATCTAATAGAAGTAAAAATTGGTTTAACTCCAAGCAACCTTTGCACTTACCTTATGCAAACTAGTTCAATTCTGCACTTATATATTTGCATTGGTTTGTGTTGGCATCAATCACCAAAAAGGGGGAGATTGAAAGGGAAATAGGGTTTAACCTTTTCCTATAAATGATTTTGGTGGTTGAATGTCTAACACAAATAATTGGACTAACTAGTTTGCTCTAGTTTAAGTATTCTACAGGTGCTAAAGGTTCAACACAAACCAATAAAAAGACCAAGAAAGGGTTCAAAAAGACATGAGCAAAAGAAACCGAAGAGAACCCTGGTCTGGCGCACCGGACTGTCCGGTACACCAGGGGTCGTACAGTCTAAACTCTTCACCTTCGGGTTTCTCAGGCGCTGCTCTGCTATAATTCACTGGACCGTCCGGTGTGCCACTGGACTGTCCGGTGTACCAGCAGAGCAACGGCTATCTAGCGCAACGGTCGTCTGCAAAAGCGTGAACAGTGCGTGAACAGTGCGCGCAGAAGTCAGAGCAGGCGTCAAAGGCGCACCAGATAGTGAACAACACATGTCCGGTGCCGCACCGGACTGTCCAGTGCGACATGAAGTCAGCGCTCCAACGGTCAGAATCTTTAGAACCCTAACGGTTGGGTGACGTGGCTGGCGCACCGGACAGTGTCCGGTGGCGCACCGGACTGTCCGGTGCGCCCTTCGACAAACAGCCTCCCCAACGGCTGTGTGGTGGTTGAGGGCTATAATTACCCACCAACCACCACCACTTCAAGCATCCAAGTTTTTCAGACATCCCATTCAATACAAGAGCTAGTGCAATCAATACAAGACACAATTCAAAAGAATCAAAGCCTCTCCAAGTCCCAAATTCACTCCAAACTCCTAGCGACTAGAGAGAGAGTTTTGCTCGTGTTCTTTGAGCTCTTGTTCTTGGATCGCTTTCTTCTTCCTCATTCTTGTTCTCTAAGTAACTTGTAATAAAAGCAAGAGACATAAAGTTTGTAGTGGTCCTTGCGGGGTCTAAGTGACCCATTTGTTTAAGGAGAAAGCTCACTCGGTCTAGGTGACCGTTTGAGAGAGGGAAAGGGTTGAAAGAGACCCGGTCTTTGTGACCACCTCAACAGGGACTAGGTTCTTTGGAACCGAACCTCGGTAAAACAAATCACCGTGTCATCCGCTTTATTTTCTTGGTTGATTTGATTTCGCCCTCTCTCTCCCGGACTTAACTTTTATTCTAACACTAACCCCGGCTTGAAGTGTGCTTAAAGTTTGTAAATTTCAGTTTCCCCCTATCCACCCCCTCTAGGCAACTTTCAATAAATCTTGTGTCTCTAGTGTTCTTGTTCATTGTGTTTGTTCGTGTTCTTCGTTCTCTCACCATTATGTGGAATATTTGTTTATATCTTTTTGGTGTGTGGATTTTTAGAAGTGCCCTTCTCAGATCTACTACTTTGAACCCTGTGGATCATTTAGAACATCTCATTTCCAAAGTTAACTGGGTAATTCGAGATCAATTCAGTTTTGTATCTCATCGTTATAGTTGAGCTCATGCAAACCAGTTGAACCAGTTTTGACACCTGTTGAACAGGTTTTACCCAATGTGTTTCTAGTTTTTGTTGAAAAAGTTTTAACTTGCCTATTCACCCCCCTCTCTAGGCAACTTTCAGTTAAACAAACGAAAACTTCTAAATGCTGAAGGTCCGAAAAACACCTTCCCTGAGCTTGTTTTTAAAAATCGAATAAAAAGTTACGCCTGTGCCGGTCCACCGATCAGTCAGTATGGGCGGCGGGGCGGTTTGCCTTCTTCACCTGCAGAACTATATAAACAGATGACTTGGTAAGAATTTACCACATCATTCATTTCTATTGCATCGTTGTGCTGCTAAATTTTTTTACTGAAGCTAAAGCTATATGTGTTATGTGCATGTGCTGACTGATCTTCAAACAAACATCAAATGAATTGAAAGTTAGCTTCATCTCAAGAACTAAAATGGCTAGACTTAGATCTACCACAAGACTCACAAACGAGGGTGGGAGACTGAGGCCACTGAAACGACTCCAATTTTAGAGGTTATGAGGCGCTCTGGGTTGGTTATTCAAGAGGAAGAATGATACGACCACGCCATTAAGCAACACGTTACAACCCCCAAGTCATACTACATCAACTCAAGTACAACCAACATCATCACCAACCCAAGTCTTTGATGGACCAATTACACGTAGCCGAGCTAAGAAGCTACAACAAGAGGTGCACGCGCTACTTAATAAATTTCAACTAAACACTATTGAGAACTTTATGCTATGTAAGTCGTGTATGTTGATATTACTTAGGTTCACCAAAGAGAAAGGACAAAACATATCAAAGGCAAATCAGCAAGAAGAGCTATGTCCGAGTCAGTCCAACGCTACAGAACCGTTCAAAAGAAACAGACATATCTTTTGATTCCCAAAAGCTATGAAGGCCTATAAGTACTTTTTGGAAAGCTCTTGAAGTCTAGTTTCCAATGCTTCTAAGTACGACTTAATCAAATCTACCAGAAAGGCAGCCGACCTACTTTAGTGCTGACTGTTCAGAAGGTCAACAGTCTGTTTGATGACCAAGTTTTCGTATTAAACTGCATCATTCTACGAAGTTTCATTAAGCATGCTATACATTGTGAGAATGCTTATCAAGTCAGCTTTCCAACTCATCTAGCCCCACATCATTTGAAGATTCCTAGAAGAAGTTATTGTCAAAATACTGAAGGCTACGCAGAAGTGAAACAGCCACACGGAAATCAGCTCTACAGATCTCCCGAAGAGGCTCCTTCACATTAGCACGTGAAAATACTTTTGTTTCGTGTTTATACCTTACTAAGGTTGGTTGTTACTAGTATAAATACCCCCCTATGTCTATGATGTAAGGTAGCTTTTGATAATCTAAAACAGAACCCCCCTTTATTCAGTTGTGTGCTAACAAATATTGAGAGTGATCTCTACCCCTTTGCTCTTGTGAATTCCTTCGCGGGATTGCAGAAGCGGCGGCTTCATCCGCTCCCAAGTAGTGCTCCTACTCCCTTCGAGGTCTCCTCGATTCAGGCTGCCGGTTAAAGACGGTGGTTGGCTTCGAGTTTTATTTTTTAGGTTGCACTAGTTATCGCTGCTTGCAGCAAGTTATCTTGGCTTCTTTAAAGCTAGTTATCTGAAGATTGATCCTACGTCGTGAAGATCGGGCATCGTGACGCATCATCTGGTATCAAAGCCTCAGTTGCCATGGTAGAAATATGCAAATACAATTTAAATGAATTAATATTTAATTTTTAACAGAAATATGCAAATACAATTTAAATGAATTTTAATAGCACACATAGATAACTAGAGAGATTTTAAATTAATTGGCAACCACAATGCATAGTCGATCATACATGATAACAAATACAATTTGATTCATACAATTTTTCATGAACTACCATTTTTCTGCATGTATGGCTTTAAGTTCTTGTCAATTTTCTTTTCCACACGCTTGATTCTCTCTGGACCGTTAAAGACGAACATCTCTTCGTACTTATTGTATTCCTCATCTCCGTCTCCCACATTCTCAACTCCAACAATTTTTTGCTTTCCAGAAATAACTACATGCATCTTCTCATCTGCTGGATCTACGGGATGTTGTACCCATTGGCACTTAAATAAGGGTATTTTCATGCTTGGGCCATAATCAAGTTCCCATATTTCCTCTATGAATCCAAAATATGTGGTCTTCTGTCCATGTAGGTCAAAAGCATCGATACGAACACCGCTATTTTGTGCAACACTTTTCATGTCTTTTGATTTAGTGTAGAATGTGTACCCATTGATGTCATATGCTTGCCATGATGTCACAAAACACGATGGCCTAGAAGCCAAATTCTTCAATGTTTTCTCTTCCATAGAGTCTCCGAATGGGATGTTTTTGTCCATTAACCATTCGCTGAAACGATGTTTGTGCTCCCTCATGATCCAATCCTCTATGCGGTTCTGATTTTCTTTACGAAGCTCATCCAGGTGTTCCTCTATGTAAGGCTAGGCAATCGTGAGATGTTGTAGTACACTACCATGAGCACAATGTACTAGCTTGTAATCCTCTACGCGAAAAGTTTTCCTGCCCATTCTCCCTCTCCCACATAGTTTACCCTCATGTTTAGGTACAGGCACACCTATCATTGTTCCGTCACTGATGTAATCTATACAGCTCTCAATCACTTCTTCTTTAGTGTATCCCTCCATGATTGAACCCTCTGGGTGATCACGATTTCGCACATAACCTTTTAATACTCCCAGGTATCGCTCCAACTGAAACATATGATGTAAATATAGTGGCTCTAATATTTTTATCTGATCCACGAGATGTATGATTAGGTGTACATGCATATCAAAAAATGATGGAGGAAAACACATTTCAAGCTTGCACATAGTCTCGATGATGTATGCCTTTAGATAGTCCAAGTCTTCTAAAGCTATTACTTTTTGTGAAACCGCATTGAAAAAGTAACACAAGCGTGTAATGACAACTTTGACATGCTTTGTTTCGAGGGCTCTTACCGCAATTGGGAGGAACACCGTCATCATCACATGGCAGTCATGAGAGTTGTAGCCAAATAGAGACAAGTCCTTCATCCTGACTAGTTTGCTGATATTGGATGAGAAACCTGTGGGCACTTTGACCCCACACAAACATTTGCAAATCTTTGTTCTCTCCTCAACTGACAAGTTGTAGCTAGCTGGGGGGAGGTAAGGCTTCCCTTTGCCACTATCCACTAGATGAAGTTCTGGTCTGATTTGAAGATCTACTAGATCATTGCGTGATTTAAGTTCGTCCTTTGTCTTACTCGGCATGCCCAGCAAGGTTCCAATGATGCTGTCAAAAACATTCTTTGTTACATGCATCAAATCAATGCTGTGGCAAATTTCCATATCCTTCCAGTATGGGAGGTACTTGAAAATAATTGATTGCTTCTTGAAAGTTGTGTAAGTTGAAGGGTGAGTTCTCTTTCTCTTTTCTCCTTTATTTTTCCCTTTCCGAATACAACATGAATGTTCTTTACAATTTCAAAAACAAGTTTCCCACTATAAGGCTTTGGTGCACCTTCACTTTCCAGTTCATTGTTAAATTCCTCTTTCATCTTTCGGTACTTATGCTGCTTCATCAAGAACCGTCTGTGTCCCATGAACACCAACTTCTTGGATGATTTAAGGTACATGGAAGCAGTTCCATCGACACACACTACACAACCATTCTTTCCTTTAGTCTTTTGCCCTGATAGTGTGGCGCCACCGGGAGAATCATGGATGGTAACAAATATAATTGCTCTTAAGTTGAAATACTCATGGCAATACTCATCTCATATTCTAACTCCTTCATTCCAGAGCTTTGTCATATCTTCCATAAGAGGTTCTAGGAACACATCAATATCAACACCAGCTGATTTCGGACCTTGAATAAGAATAGTCAACATAATGTACTTTCTTTTGTGACACAGCCATGATGGAAGGTTGTACATCGTTAAAGTCACGGGCCAGGTGCTATGTACACTTCTTTTTTCACTAAATGGATTCATTTCGTCTGTACCCAAAGCAAATCTTAAATTTCTGGTTTCTTTGGCAAACTCAGGATACATAAGATCGAAATTTTTCCATTGTGATGCATCAGCAGGGTGTCGAATCTATTTGTTATTCTGCTTGCGATTTTCAGCATGCCAACGCATAAGCTCAGCCTCCCTAGGATTTGAGAACAAACGTTTTAAGCGTTCAATTACTGGAAGATACCACATCACCAAAGCTGGGATCTTTGATTTCTTTTTCCCATCCATGTCATCAAAAGTGTCATCGTCACTTTCAGGTCCAATAGTGGATTTCTTGTTTTTATTTTTCTTCGTGAATTTTTTTACATAGTCTTGATTGTAGCTCTTCTTGTATCGACTGACATTGCAAACTGGGCATCTTGCTGCATTCTCAAAATCGCCATGATACAAAATACAATTGTTCAGACATGCATGAATTTTTTGCACACCCAGAGCTATGGGAGATATAAGCTTCTTCGCTTTATAAGTGCTTGTTGGTAGTTTGTTGGGTTTTGGTAGTAATTGGGATAGAAAATTCAAAAGATTTGTGAAGCTATTATCAGACCATCCGGCGCTAGCCTTCAACTTAAG
Organism: Zea mays; assembly: GCF_902167145.1. Classification (NCBI taxonomy): domain Eukaryota; kingdom Viridiplantae; phylum Streptophyta; class Magnoliopsida; order Poales; family Poaceae; genus Zea; species Zea mays. Next base: position 130,128,495 of record NC_050100.1, on the reverse strand, counting down.
AAGTTCTAGAACTGTACGCAGTGTAGTAAACTCTTTGTCACAACCCTTTGATTCATCATATAAAGGTTCTTTTGAGGCACTTTCCAGTCCCTTCATTTTAGATAGCCCTTTCTGCAATCCCACAGAACTCAACATTTCTGGTTTCATATGGCGCAACATCTCTTCGCAATTAAATTCTTCAAAATCTTGATTAACATCCACATAATCCACTTTACCATCAACTTTAAGATCTAAAATTCCGACAACTCTCTCGTCATTACCAGGCACTTCACACGGATCCAACTCACCATGTTCTGACCATATCGTGTAATTGTTTTTAAACTCTCTTTTTAGCAGATGTGATTGGATTACTCCTGTATCTCTCCAAGCTATCTTATTATCACAATCGATGCACGGACATAATATCTCCTTACTCTTTCGCAAATTCGCGTGCTTGTTGGCCACTTCAATAAAGCTTCTCAAATTTTGAATGTACGACGGATGTGGTCTTGGCACATTGTACATCCATCCTCGGTCCATTACGATTGTTGTGATCTCTGCCTTTGTTGCGATCTCAATAATGATTGTGAGACTTGGTCATTTTCAGTTTCAGAGATGGAAAAAGAGCCACTTGACATGGTTGAGAGCTCAGTTCGAGTCATCGAGACACATGTCGACATCATTCGCAGTCTAGTGACTGATGGGGTTGTGGATACTAGTGAACCGGAATCAGTGTACACACTTAAGACCACTTTGTTTCAAATTGGAGATGTATGCGACATGCTTGAGAAGTGTGCTCTGTCCATCAAAAAGTATGCTGGCTCCAAGAGGGCTAAAATTATTCAAGATGAAGCCCTGCAATATGCTGAAGATGATGAAGCTGCAGATGATTTGGAGGAACTCACAAGCCCAGATCTCCTTACTCAAGCCGACATATTGGAAAAATATTTTGGAATTGAGTATGATAGCGACCAGTCAAGGGGTTGTTGATGTTTAGTCCTAAACAACACGATATGAGTATCGTCGGTTTCACTCTAGGGTTGTAGTACTGGTATGCACAAGGTTGTAGTACTGGTATCCCTGCCTTTGTTGCGATCTCAATTTTGATTGTGAGACTTTTCTCATACTCTCTCTTTAGCATTATTCTAGTTGTCGATCATGTCAGAAGCTTGATAATGTTTTTTGTATGAACCTCTTAGAGAGTGTCAAGTCAATGAACTATCTTTGAGTACTATTGGGAAGTGGATCTCTTTGATGTATTTGTTTTCCCTAGTGATATCGATGGTGCCGAGTAGCACCAAATTTGGACTTGTGTCCATATCTACAGATGCTAGTAGTTGAGCAAACCCGCCTCCGTGTCCCTCCTTTCCTCCCTAAACAGGAATGCAGAATGTCTAGTAACTGTGAGGTCCCAGAGTCTTTACTGCTTACGAAGGACGAAATTTCGGAGCAGGATCGGACCGGGAAGCACGAAGTAGATAGAAGTGCACTTTCCAATGCAGTTAGACAGAGAAGGCATGGATGTGATGTTATAATGCTGAAGGACCCCAAGAAGAGATTATGGCCTATCATTTACCACCACTGCCCGTTATTTGTGGGCTTCACCGAGGGCTGGAAACATTTGGTGGCAGCAAACGACCTTCGGGCTGGGGACGTCTGCGAGCTTGTTAAGGGGCTAGACGATGGTGAGCTGGTGTACTATGTCCGGATGTGTGGTCACAAAATTTAAAGCTGCCCCGACTTCATGTGTGCGCTTCTCTTCTCTTAGGTGGGCTGCTAAGTGATCTTAGCAGCACACATAAGAGAAGACAAGCGCATAGATGAAGCCGGGGCGACTTTAAATTTTGTGACCACACATCCGGACAGAGTACACCGGCTCACCATCGTCTGGCCCCTTAACAAGCTCACAGACGTCCCCAGTCCGAAGGTCGTTTGCTGCCACCAAATGTTTCCAGCCCTCGGTGAAGCCCACAAATAACGGGCAGTGGTGGTAAATGATAGGCCATTGAAAGTCGCCTAGAGGGGGGGTGAATAGGGCAAAACTGAAATTTACAAAGTTAATCACAACTACAAGCTGGGTTAGCGTTAGAAATATAATTAAGTCCGCGAGAGAGGGTGGAAAACAAATCGCAAGCAAATAAGAAGTGTGACACACGGATTTGTTTTACCGAGGTTTGGTTCTCGCAAACCTACTCCCCGTTGAGGTGGTCACAAAGACCGGGTCTCTTTCAACCCTTCCCCTCTCTCAAACGGTCCCTCGGACCGAGTGAGCTTTCTCTTCTCAAATCAACCGGGAACAAAAACTTCCCCGCAAGGACCACCACACAATTGGTGTCTCTTGCCTCGGTTACAAGTGAGTATTGATCTCAAGAAAGAATGAGAAAGAAAGCAAGCGATCCAAGCGCAAGAGCTCAAAGAAACACAACAAATCACTCTCACTAGTCACTAATGCTTTTGTGGAATTTGGAGAGGATTTGACCACTTGGGTGTGTCTTGTATTGAATGCCAAGCTCTTGTAAGTGGTTGGAAGGTTGAAAACTTGGATGACTTGAATGTGGGGTGGTTGGGGGTATTTATAGCCCCAACCACCAAACTAGCCGTTTGGTGGGGCTGTCTGTCGCATGGTGCACCGAACAGTGTCCAATTATTTGTGTTGGGCAATTCAACCACCAAAATCATTTAGGAAATAGGTGTAAGCCTAATTCCCTTTCAATCTCCCCCTTTTTGGTGATTGATGCCAACACAAACCAAAACAAATGTAGAAGTGTATAATTGAACTAGTTTACATAATGTAAGTGCAAAGGTTGCTTGGAATTTGAGCCAATATAAATACTTACAAGATATGCATGGATTGTTTCTTCATTTTTAACATTTTGGACCACGCTTGCACCATAAGTTTTGTTTTTGCAATTTCTTTTGTAAATCCTTTTCAAAGTTCTTTTGCAAATAGTCAAAGGTAAACGAATAAGATTTTGCAAAGCGATTTCAAGATTTGAAATTTTCTCCCCTTGTTTCAAATGCTTTTCCTTTGACTAAAAAAAACTCCCCCTTAATGAAATTTTCCTCTTAGTGTTCAAGAGGGTTTTGATATATCAATTTTGAAATACTAGTTTCTCCCCCTTTGGAACATAATAAGATCCCAATTTGAAATTTCCAATTGAAAATCATTTTAAAATTAGGTGGTGGTGCGGTCCTTTTGCTTTGGGCTAATACTTTCTCCCCCTTTGGCATGAATCGCCAAAAACGGAGTCATTAGAGCCCTCAGAATTACTTTCTCCCCCTTTGGTCATAAATAAATGAGTGAAGATTATACCAAAGACGGAGTCCTTTCTCTCCCCTAAAGATGGAGAGTGGCTCAGAGCGACGACGAAGGATGAGTTACGGAGTGGAAGCCTTTGTCTTCGCCGAAGACTCCAATTCCCTTTCAATATACCTATGACTTGGTTTGAAATAGACTTGAAGACACATTAGTCATAGCATATGAAAGAGACATGATCAAAGGTATATGAATGAGCTATGTGTGCAATTTAACAAAAGAAGTTCCTAGAATCAAGAATATTTAGCTCATGCCTAAGTTTGTTAAAAGTTTGTTCATCTAGTGGCTTGGTAAAGATATCGGCTAATTGATCTTTAGTGTTAATATATGAAATCTCGATATCTCCCTTTTGTTGGTGATCCCTTAGAAAGTGATACCGAATGGCTATGTGTTTAGTGCGGCTATGCTCAACGGGATTATCCGCCATGCGGATTGCACTCTCATTATCACATAGAAGAGGAACTTTGGTTAGTTTGTAACCGTAGTCCCTAAGGGTTTGCCTCATCCAAAGTAGTTGCGCGCAACAATGTCCTGCGGCAATGTACTCGGCCTCGGCGGTAGAAAGAGCTACGGAATTTTGCTTCTTTGAAGCCCAAGACACCAAGGATCTTCCCAAGAACTGGCAAGTCCCCGATGTGCTCTTTCTATTAATCTTACACCCCGCCCAATCGGCATCCGAATAACCAATCAAATCAAATGTGGATCCCCAAGGGTACCAAAGCCCAAACTTAGGAGTATAAACCAAATATCTCAAGATTCTTTTTACGGCCGTAAGGTGAGCTTCCTTAGGGTCGGCTTGGAATCTTGCACACATGCATACGGAAAGCATAATATCCGGTCGAGATGCACATAAATAGAGTAAAGATCCAATCATCGACCGGTATACCTTTTGATCGACGGATTTACCTCCTTCGTCGAGGTCGAGATGTCCATTGGTTCCCATGGGTGTCTTGATGGGTTTGGCATCCTTCATTCCAAACTTGCTTAGAATGTCTTGAGTATACTTCGTTTGGCTTAGGAAGGTGCCCTCTTGGAGTTGCTTTACTTGAAATCCTAAGAAATACTTCAACTCCCCCATCATAGACATCTCGAATTTTTGTGTCATGATCCTACTAAATTCTTCACATGTAGACTCGTTAGTAGACCCAAATATAATATCATCAACATAAATTTGGCATACAAACAAGTCATTCTCAAGAGTTTTAGTAAATAAAGTAGGATCGGCTTTTCCGACTTTGAACCCATTAGTGATAAGAAAATCTCTAAGGCATTCATACCATGCTCTTGGGGCTTGCTTGAGCCCATAAAGCGCCTTAGAGAGTTTATAAACATGGTTAGGGTACTCACTATCTTCAAAGCCGGGAGGTTGCTCAACATAGACCTCTTCCTTGATTGGTCCATTGAGGAAGGCACTCTTCACGTCCATTTGATAAAGCTTGAAGCCATGGTAAGTAGCATAGGCCAATAATATTCGAATTGACTCAATCCTAGCTACGGGTGCATAGGTTTCACCGAAATCCAAACCTTCGACTTGGGAGTATCCCTTGGCCACAAGTCGTGCTTTATTCCTTGTCACCACACCATGCTCATCTTGTTTGTTGCGGAAGACCCACTTGGTTCCTACAACATTTTGATTAGGACGTGGAACCAAATTCCATACCTCGTTCCTAGTGAAGTTGTTGAGCTCCTCTTGCATCGCCACTACCCAATCCGAATCTTGGACTGCTTCCTCTACCCTGTGTGGCTCAATAGAGGAAACAAAAGAGTAATGTTCACAAAAATGAGCAACACGAGATCTAGTGGTTACCCCCTTATGAATATCGCCGAGGATGGTGTCGACGGGGTGATCTCGTTGAATTGCTTGGTGGACTCTTGGGTGTGGCGGTCTTTGTTCTTCATCCTCCTTGTCTTGCTCATTTGCATCTCCCCCTTGATCATTGTCGTCATCTTGAGGTGGCTCATTTGCTTGATCTTCTCCTTCATCAATTTGAGCCTCATTCTCGTTTTGAGTTGGTGGAGATGCTTGCGTGGAGGAGGAAGGTTGATCTTGTGTATTTGGAGGCTCTTCGGATTCCTTAGGACACACATCCCCAATGGACATGTTCCTTAGCGCGATGCATGGAGCCTCTTCATCACCTATCTCATCAAGATCAACTTGCTCTACTTGAGAGCCGTTAGTCTCATCAAACACAACGTCACAAGAAACTTCAACTTGTCCGGAGGACTTGTTAAAGACTCTATATGCCCTTGTGTTTGAATCATATCCTAGTAAAAAGCCTTCTACAGTCTTAGGAGCAAATTTAGATTTTCTACCTCTTTTAATAAGAATAAAGCATTTGCTACCAAAGACTCTAAAATATGAAATGTTGGGCTTTTTACCGGTAAGGAGTTCATATGATGTCTTTTTGAGAATTCAGTGTAGATACAACCGGTTGATGGCGTAGCAGGCGGTGTTGACCCCCTCGGCCCAAAACCGATCCGAAGTCTTGTACTCATCAAGCATGGTTCTTGCCATGTCCAATAGAGTTCGATTCTTCCTCTCCACTACACCATTTTGTTGTGGCGTGTAGGGAGAAGAGAACTCATGCTTGATGCCCTCCTCCTCAAGGAAGCCTTCAATTTGAGAGTTCTTGAACTCCGTCCCGTTGTCGCTTCTAATTTTCTTGATCCTCAAGCCGAACTCGTTTTGAGCCCGTCTTAAGAATCCTTTTAAGGTCTCTTGGGTATGAGATTTTTCCTGCAAAAAGAACACCCGAGTGAAGCAAGAATGATCATCCACAATAACTAGACAGTACTTACTCCCGCCGATGCTTATGTAAGCTATCGGGCCGAATAGGTCCATGTGTAGGAGCTCCAGTGGCCTGTCAGTCGTCATGATGTTCTTATGTGGATGGTGGGCACCAATTTGCTTCCCTGCTTGGCATGCGCTACATATCCTGTCTTTCTCAAAATGAACATTTGTTAATCCTAAAATGTGCTCTCCCTTTAGAAGCTTATGAAGATTCTTCATCCCAACATGGGCTAGTCGGCGGTGCCAGAGCCAACCCATGTTAGTCTTAGCAATTAAGCAAGTGTCGAGTTCAGCTCTATCAAAATCTACCAAGTATAGCTGACCCTCTAACACTCCCTTAAATGCTATTGAATCATCACTTCTTCTAAAGACAGTGACACCTATATCAGTAAAGAGAAAGTTGTAGCCCATTTTGCATAATTGAGAAACCGAAAGCAAATTGTAATCTAATGAATCTACAAGAAAAACATTGGAAATTGAATGGTCAGGAGATATAGCAATTTTACCCAATCCTTTGACCAAACCTTGATTTCCATCCCCGAATGTGATAGCTCGTTGGGGATCTTGGTTTTTCTCGTAGGAGGAGAACATTTTCTTCTCCCCTATCATGTGGTTTGTGCACCCGCTGTCGATGATCCAACTTGAGCCCCCGGATGCATAAACCTACAAAACATGTTTAGTTCTTGACTTTAGGTACCCAAATGGTTTTGGGTCCTTTGGCATTAGATACAAGAACTTTGGGTACCCAAACACAAGTCTTTGACCCCTTGTGCTTGCCCCCAACATACTTGGCAACTATCTTGCCGGATTTGTTAGTTAAAACATAGGATGCATCAAAAGTTTTAAATGAAATGTCATGATAATTTGATGCACTAGGAGTTTTCTTCTTAGGCAACTTAGCACGGGTTGGTTGCCTAGAACTAGATGTCTCACCCTTATACATAAAAGCATGGTTAGGGCCAGAGTGAGACTTCCTAGAATGAATTCTCCTAATCTTGCTCTCGGGATAACCGGCAGGGTACAAAATGTAACCCTCGTTATCCTGAGGCATGGGAGCCTTGCCCTTAACAAAATTAGACAATTTCTTAGGAGGGGCATTAAGTTTGACATTGCCTCCCTGTTGGAAGCCAATGCCATCCTTGATGCTAGGGCGTCTCCCTCTATAGAGCATGCTTCTAGCAAATTTAAATTTTTCATTCTCTAAGTCATGCTCTGCAATTTTAGCATCTAATTTTGCTATATGATCATTTTGTTGTTTAATTAAAGCCATGTGATCATGAATAGCATCAATGTTGACATCTCTACATCTAGTGCAAGAATTAAGTTTAACAATCTTAGAACGCAATATATCATTTTTATCTCTAAGATCGGAAATAGTAGCATTGCAAACATCAAAATCTTTGGCCCTAGTAATTAATTTCTCATTTTCAATCCTAAGGCTAGCAAGAGATATGTTCAATTCTTCAATCCTAGCAAGCAAATCATTATTATCATTTCTAGGATTGGGAATTGAAACATCACAAATATTAGAATCAACCTTAGCTAACAAATTAGCATTCTCATTTCTAAGGTTGTCTATAGTCTCATGGCAAGTGCTTAGCTCACTAGATAATTTCTCACATTTTTCAACTTCTAGAGCATAAGCATTTTTAACTTTAACATGCTTTTTGTTTTCCTTGATTAGGAAGTCCTCTTGGGAGTCCAAGAGATCATCCTTCTCATGAATGGTGCTAATTAATTCATTTAACTTCTCTTTTTGTTGCATGTTTAAGTTGCCAAAAAGAGTGTGCAAGTTATCTTCCTCATCACTAGCATTTTCATCACTAGAAGACTCATATCTAGTGGAGGATTTAGATTTAACCTTCTTCTTTTTGCCGTCCTTTGCCATGAGGCACTTGTGGCCGACGTTGGGGAAGAGAAGGCCCTTGGTGACGGCGATGTTGGCGGCGTCCTCGTCGTCGGAGGAGTCGCTAGAGCTTTCGTCGGAGTCCCACTCGCGACAAACATGGGCATCGCCGCCCTTCTTCTTGTAGTACTTCTTCTTCTCCTTTCTTCTCCCCCTCTTGTCGTCGCCCCTGTCACTGTCACTAGAAATAGGACATTTTGCTATGAAGTGACCGGGCTTACCACACTTGTAGCAAACCTTCTTGGAGCGGGGCTTGTAATCTTTCCCCCTCCTTTGCTTGAGGATTTGGCGGAAGCTTTTGATGACAAGCGTCATTTCCTCGTTGTCGAGCTTGGAGGCGTCGATGGGTGTTCTACTCGGTGTAGACTCCTCCTTCTTCTCCTCCGTCGCCTTAAATGCGACCGGTTGTGCTTCGGACGTGAAGGGACCGTCAAGCTCGTTGATTTTCCGTGAGCCCTTGATCATAAATTCAAAGCTCACAAAATTCCCGATTACTTCCTCGGGAGTCATTAGTGTATATCTTGGATTGCCACGAATTAATTGTACTTGAGTAGGGTTAAGGAAAATAAGTGATCTTAAAATAACCTTAACCACCTCGTGGTCATCCCACTTTTTGCTCCCGAGGTTGCGCACTTGATTCACCAAGGTTTTGAGCCGGTTGTACATGTCTTGTGGCTCCTCCCCTTGGCGAAGACGGAAGCGACCGAGCTCCCCCTCGATCGTTTCCCGCTTGGTGATCTTGGTGAGTTCATCACCCTCGTGCGCGGTTTTGAGCACATCCCAAACTTCCTTGGCGCTCTTTAATCCTTGCACCTTGTTGTACTCCTCCCTACTTAGAGAGGCGAGGAGTATTGTTGTGGCTTGGGAGTTGAAGTGCTCGATTTGGGCCACCTCGTCCTCATCAAAATCCTCATCTCCTACGGATGGTACCTGTGCTCCAAACTCAACAACATTCCATATACTTTTGTGGAGCGAGGTTAGGTGATATTTCATTAAATCACTCCACCTAGCATAATCTTCACCGTCAAAGGTTGGCGGTTTGCCTAATGGAACGGAAAGTAATGGAGTATGTCTAGAGGTGCGAGGGTAGTGTAAGGGAATCTTACTAAACTTCTTGCGCTCATGGCGCTTAGAAGTTATGAAGGGCGCGTCGGAGCCGGAGGTAGATGGCGATGAGGTGTCGGTCTCGTAGTAGACCACCTTCCTCATTTTCTTTTTCTTGTCGCCACTCCGATGCGACTTGTGGGAGGAGGCTTTCTTCTCCTTCCCTTTCTTTTTGTTGCGGGACTCTTCCGATGAAGCCTTCCCGTGGCTTGTAGCGGGCTTGTCGCCGGTCTGCATCTCCTTCTTGGCGTGTTCTCCCGACATCACTTCGAGCGGTTAGGCTCTAATGAAGCACCGGGCTTTGATACCAATTGAAAGTCGCCTAGAGGGGGGGTGAATAGGGCGAAACTGAAATTTACAAAGTTAATCACAACTACAAGTCGGGTTAGCGTTAGAAATATAATTAAGTCCGCGAGAGAGGGTGGAAAACAAATCGCAAGCAAATAAGAAGTGTGACACGCGGATTTGTTTTACCGAGGTTCGGTTCTCGCAAACCTACTCCCCGTTGAGGTGGCCACAAAGACCGGGTCTCTTTCAACCCTTCCCCTCTCTCAAACGGTCCCTCGGACCGAGTGAGCTTTCTGTTCTCAAATCAACCGGGAACAAAAATTTCCCCGCAAGGACCACCACACAATTGGTGTCTCTTGCCTCGGTTACAAGTGAGTATTGATCTCAAGAAAGAATGAGAAAGAAAGCAAGCGATCCAAGCGCAAGAGCTCAAAGAAACACAACAAATCACTCTCACTAGTCACTAATGCTTTTGTGGAATTGGGAGAGGATTTGATCACTTGGGTGTGTCTTGTATTGAATGTCTAGCTCTTGTAAGTGGTTGGAAGGTTGAAAACTTGGATGACTTGAATGTGGGGTGGTTGGGGGTATTTATAGCCCCAACCACCAAACTAGTCGTTTGGTGGGGCTGTCTGTCGCATGGTGCACCGGACAGTCCGGTGCACACCGGACAGTGTCCGGTGCGACAGCCACGTCACCAGGCCGTTGGGTTCCGACCGTTGGAGCTCTGACTTCTGGGCCCGCCTAGATGTCCGGTGGCGCATCGGACATGCACTGTAGAGTGTCCGGTGCGCCACTTCGCGCGTGCCTGACTTCTGCGCGCTCTGGCGCGCATTTAATGCTGTAGTAGGTGACCGTTGGCGCCGAATAGTCGTTGCTTTGCTGGCTCACCGGACAGTTCGGTGTACACCGGACATGTCCGGTGAATTATAGCGGAGCGCCTCTGGATTTTCCCGAAGATGAGGAGTTCAGCGTGAAGTCCCCTGGTGCACCGGACACTGTCCGGTGGCACACCGGACAGTCCGGTGCGCCAGACCAGGGCACACTTCGGTTATCACTTTGCTCCTTTTGTTGAACCCAATTCTTGGTCTTTTTATTGGTTAAGTGTGAACCTTTGGCACCTGTATAACTTATACACTAGAGCAAACTAGTTAGTCCAATTATTTGTGTTGGGCAATTCAACCACCAAAATCATTTAGGAAATAGGTGTAAGCCTAATTCCCTTTCAGCCATAATCTCTTCTTGGGGTCCTTCAGCATTATAACATCACATCCATGCCTTCTCTATCTAACTGCATTGGAAAGTGCACTTCTATCTGCTCTATGCTTCCCGGTCTGATCCTGCTCAGGAATTTCGTCGTTCGTAGGCAGTAAAGACTCTGGGACCTCACAGTTACTAGACATTCTTCCTTCCTATTTGGGTAGGAAAGGAGGGACAAGGAGGCGGGTTTGGGCTCGATTTCTTTTTGAATCACCTTTTCTCCAAGTTCCCTTATTGATGGAACCAGATATGCACTAGGTACCTACTAGGATGGATGTGGTCTGCACCGGTGCGTCTAACAGAGTTGATGAAGACGCGACCAAACTTGAATGGCAGACAACGAGCAGCTCCGGTGAAGGGAGCGGGAAGGATAGTTCTAGTGACGACAATCCTTGTCCTCCTATACCTCCAAGGAAGAAAAAAACATCAGATGAGCTTGATGCCGGCTATATTCCCAACGATGAAGAGGTAAATAGAAATATGTCGACTATATTCTAAAATAATGTTCATATATGAAAGGCCATTAATTGTTTCAATATATAGATTTCAAATGAAGAGAAGAAAGAGGATGCATGTTCTACACGAAACACGGAGGATGCTCCGATGCCTGAATCATCCGTTTCACATAAGCGGAAACGAGGGCGACGAGGTCCCAATCAGATGAAAGAAGGTGCAGTTATGTACGTAACAAAACTAAATGCAGAGGGGTTTCCTGAAGAACCACTTGACGTGGTTACAAAGTTTCGAAATTACTGCGGGTCTACTGTTAGAGATATAGTGCCAATCACACTTCAAAAATGGAAGGATTTAGATGAAGACACCTGCAATAAGCTATGGGCTAAGTTGTCTGAGTCATTCAAGGTCCCAAAAGGCACAGAGGATGCAGTAAGGAAGTCGATGCTCTCGGCTATGGCCAAGATGTTTCGTGGGTGGAAGGCCAAGATGAATAGGGAATTTGTTAAGAAGAATAAGGTTCCTCCGCCCAAGAAAATGGGGAAAATCACTCAAGCTCAGTGGGAGGAATTTGTTCGTCAGAAGACCGAACTGAAGGCCAAAGAACCGGGCGAAACTAATTCTCAGAGAGCGAAGATGAACAAACACCCCCATCGCCTGGGGTCAACCGGATATCACCATAAAGTTGTGCAGTGGAATAGGATAATTGAAGAAGCTATAGCTAACGGCACTTTGGACCCAATATTAAAAGATATCGATGAGCAAGCTATTCGTTGGATCTTAGGTCGAGTAGGTTTGAGTGAGGACGTCAAACTTTTGCATCCAGAATTGGTAGGCGAAGTTTCGACAAAAATTCAAGAATATGTAGATAAGAGAAAGAAGGGCGAATTTAAGCCTCGGAGGGAGAATGACATACTAACTGCAGCACTAGGCAATCCTGAACACACTGGACGGGCTCGAGGAATCTCTTCTAAGATTTCCTGGAGAGAGGCGTTTCCAGAGTATGCGGCGTCATATAGGAAACACGAGAAGTCGAAAAGGACCCTTGAAGAGACTATTGATGAAAGGGTACAAAAGGCTATTAATGACGTGATGAACAAAATGAAGAAAACAGAATGCATATCGGGCACATGAGTCCACCTATAGTCCCTAGCAGCGTCCACCTATAGTCCCTAGCAGCGTAGGATCTGTGCAAGAATTCGTATCGGGCACCAAGTACCCTTAGACGATATTGTTGAGGACAAGTCTTGCTTTCTTCATATTCCAATCAATCGATCTGGGACAAAAACAAAACAAGCTGCTACTGGTTTGGTAAAACCAGGACTTGTTAACTACAAGGATAATCCTGTCCCGCCACACTATGTTGTGGTCCAAGTTCTAGAGATCACAGACAGTGGTTGTGAAGATTGGGAGATAGACTTTCCAGTTGAGGGGATCATAACTTTGCAGGAGGCAATGAACGAGTTGGTCCTTTGGCATCGACGCGACATCAAGTTAGGTGATGAGCCGATCTTAAGCCGTGTATCGCGTCATAAGTCACCAACGCCGAATTCAACACCAATGCAACAGAAAGATAGTTCGATCATTCCATACCCCACGGTGCAGGAAAATATAGCACCGACCTCCATAAAAATCATTGAAACAATCATATCACCTCTTGCGAAGGAACTCGACGAGGGGGACGTAGACAAAATTGTTCCTCAGAATGTCGACGCAAACATCAAAAAGGAAGCAAAGGTTGACACTAATGTTGAAGGGCCAACTACTTCAAAGAAAATTCATCAGCGAATCGCCACTGACGATGTCAAGAAACCATCAGAATCAGTGGCACGCTACCTGCAAAAATTGCAGAGAGTTATGACAAATCAATCAAAAGCGGAATCAACATCTCGTGGAGTACGCACACGGTCCCAAATAGACAATTTCGAAGTATGGGAAGAAGATGGAATGATTCATACTCGAGAATCATTACGTCTTAAAATCAATATCCCGATATACAAGAAGGAGGTTGTTCCTCCTAAATTTGTGAATGGGAGGCCGTTCTTGACGATGGTGCAACTTTCTAAGTTGTCGACTCCGGAGATTAGAATGCATGAGTGGTACATGGTGGCTAGCAACAAATACAAACTCAAGGACTTCACATTTGTTGTGCCAGAAGATGCATTTTGGAGCAAAGATAATATAGATCCTGTGTGGCATTTATTCTTTGACGATCTCTGGTCGTTGTACCACCGACAAAGGATGGAAACCAACTACTTAACCCTATTTTGCTTGTAAGTACCTCTAAACTTTCATATTTGTTAGTTTTGTACACGCACACATAAACGAGAGTCTAACGATTAACACTTTTACACGTAGGATGCAATACATGGATGATAAGAAGAAACAACTTAAGACAGGGTTTCTTGACCCGTTGATGATATCCCAAGCTCGCTACAAAGAAGTTGCTCGGAGACATGGAGAAGAATACAAAGACTTGGATGATGCTGAATTTGAGAAAGCCGTCAAACAGAATCAGAGAAAGAAAATGAAGGTAATGGCGGCATACATTGGACGAGCCATGTATAATCATGTACAACATGGCAAGGACTTAATAATAGCTCCGCACCACTTTAAGTAAGTTCTCGACATGGTTTTGAACTACAAATTATGGCAATCATGATCTTAACATGTGTTTTCGTCTATGTCTATATAGTGACCACTACATTTGTATCATGATCTTTCCAAAGCATGGTAAAGTCATGGTCTTCGACTCACTGAGAATGGAAAAGGCTATGTAAAATGACTTCTTGAAGATTTTAGAGAAGTATGATTATTATTGCACACTTGTACTTATTACAACTTAACAAATGTATTCTTAATATCACAATGCTATTCTTATATGCAGTGCATACCGTTTTTATTGGAAAGATCTTGGCGGCGAACATCTAGAGGACAAGCCTAATTTGTCAATATCATTATTTCCATATGGTGACAAACAACCTCCGGGTGCTGTCCTGTGCGGTTATTATGTATGCGAATGGTATCGTGTCACCTTCCATTACATGGTCAATCATGAGGATGTAAGTTCGCTATCATTGTCTATGTTGCAATTTTTATGTTATATTGTTGCTCATCACATTACTCTTACCACTGCTTGCTTTTTGCTTTCATTGCACGTTCCTAAATCCAAGATCACTGCTGAATGGTTAGAAAGAGATATGGTTTCCGTCGGTGTGGCTAAGGTTGTAAAAGACTTGCTTTACTTTATGCGTCGTAAAGTTCTTCATCAACAAGGGCTATTCTACAATACAAATGGAAATTTGCAACACTTCCCATAACTAAGTTTGTACACGATATCACACTGTGTTTAGATATTTAGTTAGGAACTTTAGATGTTTAGTTGTCTATGGAACTTTGAGATGTTGAGTTGTTATGCAACTTGATATGTGTATAAATCTGTGTATGATGGAATTTGATATGTGGATGAATCTGTGTATGGAACTTGTTATGCAACATATCTGTGTTTGAATCTGTGTTTGAATCTGTTATTAATTTTGTATATGAATCTGAAATCTAAATATGAATCTGGAATCTGTATATTGAAATACAGTCAGACTTATATTTAAAACCGCCTCTGATGTGTGGCTAACACAAGCGGCTAGGATTAGAAACCGCCTGTGATGTGTGTCTATCACATGCGGTTCCTTTAAACTGGACCACCTGTGATGTGTGTCTATCACAAGCGGTTTTTGATTGACCGCCTGTGATGTTGTTTTACATCACAAGCGGTGCATCACAAGCGGTTCCTAGAACCGCATGTGTAGAGGCTAACCGGACCGCCTATATAGAGGTTTACTGTAGTAGTGTTCGCGTTAACTTTGATCCTATTTAAGTTATAGCTGATGGTTGAGTTCTTTGTTAATTATTATAAAGTGTGCAATATCATATCAGATCTCTGTGTTTAGTTCTATAAAAAAGAGTATCAAAAAAAGTGCCAAAAAGTGTTGAACAAGATTGTGAAAGAAAAGTAGAACAATCAATTTGTTTATGTGCACAGGTGCTGAAAGTTTTATCAAGTTGTTCAACCAGTTTGCTATTGTCATTTGGTGCAAAATTTTGGTTGGATCTGATTGCAACACTTGCATTCCAATCATACTCCTTGTCTGCATCAAATCTGAAATTTCTTGCGCGTGTGTTTGATCTATTTACATCACTCGTATCTTGTGGTCAGCACTAAGCAGGGAACTTCTAGTTGGATGGTTATTTAACTTTACAACAACTAGGATTCAGATTGCATCACTTGTTTACTATTCTCCACCAAGCTCTACATATAAGCCATCGTAACCGGTACTCTGGTCTTGTATTCGCTTAACCATCACTTTATTGTTACCACCACACATTTTTTTCTTGCAACCCGCAGGGACCTCATAAGAGCTTTGGTTGGTAAGAGTGGTGAGATTGTGAGATTCTATATAGCTTCATATTCCACCTATATTTTTTGCCTTGTCGCCACTAATTTCGCAGGAAGATGGATCCCAACGCTGAGATTGAAGAATGTGTCACCCTGATACAATTTAATGAGCTCAAACAAAGCATAGAAGACAAGCAAGATCGGTTGGCACAAGATCTTCAGACACTTATGGCTGAAATTAGAGGTCGTCGTCAACTCCCTGATGGTGCAAGAAACCAT
Source organism: Zea mays (assembly GCF_902167145.1). Taxonomy (NCBI): domain Eukaryota; kingdom Viridiplantae; phylum Streptophyta; class Magnoliopsida; order Poales; family Poaceae; genus Zea; species Zea mays. The sequence continues at coordinate 130,112,726 of NC_050100.1, read as the reverse complement.
GATGAAGACAGGGACGAAGGTGAAGGAAATTATTCTAGAAGAGCAAGTGAACATGGGAGGAGGAATCAAGGTGCTACACGTGGTAGAGGAAGAGGGCGGAATCAAAGAAATGATGACAATGAAGAATCTGAATTCGGGGATGATGATGATCAGTCCCAACGTCGCTATGGTCGTCGTCATCATAGAGGCGTCAACCAAGAAGAGAGATTTGAGAAACTTAAGTTTACCATGCCAAAATTTGATGGTAGATCTGATCCTGAAGATTATTTCACATGGGAATTGAAGGTGGAGAAAATCTTCCGCCTACATAATTATTCAGAGGAGAAGAAACTTGCAATGGAATCTCTTGAGTTTGAAGGATATGCTCTGATTTGGTGGGAGCAACTTCTTCGTGATCGTGAAGAAGATGGAGAGGACCCTATTATTACTTGGCAAGAGATGAAGCGAGAAATGAGAATTCGTTTTGTGCCGAAGCATTATCGGGGTGATCTTTTTGATAAATTGCTGAATTTGAGGCAAGGAAGTTTCTCCGTTGAGGATTATTATAAGGAGATGGAGAAGGCCGTGATTAGAGCCAATGTGTATGAAGACGAAGAGCAAACCATTGCACGTTTCATGGCTGGGTTACACCGCAACATTCAGCGTATTGTTGAGTTTCAGCCGTACCAAAGTCTTATTGATTTGGTACATCAAGCCACCAAAGCTGAACGCCAGCTGCAACAAGATGCTAAGAGCACCAAGCCCTTGTCATATGGTGCACGAACCATGACTGGAGGAAGCAAATCAATCTCAAGGTTTACTGCTGCATCCTCAGCGACAAAAGGTTCAATTGGAGGCTCGCGATCCAATATTCAAGGCAATTCTAGTGGAAAGAACGATGCTGCTCCAAACACGTGTTATAAACCAGCAGCATCCACTTCAACATCAGTGGGTTCAACAGCCAAGAGTAGTGGTATTTAGTGCTTCAAGTGTGGAGGTCGTGGTCATGTCATAAAGGAGTGTCCAAATAATCGTGTGATCCTTGTGAATGATGATGGAGAATATACATCAGCTAATGAAGAGGAAGCTGAAGCAGGAAATGCAGAAGACACTCATAAAATTGAGGAACACACTGGATGTGAATTTGAGCATGGTACTACTCTTGTGGTTACACAAATCTTGAGTGTTCAAATGAAAGAAGCTGAAATTGGACAGTGACATAATCTTTTTCAAACGCGAGCCAAAGTGCAAGACAAAGTAGTAAAGGTGATCATTGATGGAGGGAGCTGCCATAATCTTGCTAGTCGTGAGATGGTTGAAAAGCTTGGTTTGAAGTTACAGCGACACCCTCATCCATATCATGTCCAATGGTTGAATGAATCGGGAGATATCAAGATTGGTTATAAGGTGAAAGTTCCATTCAAGATTGGAGAGTATGTTGACACAGTGGAGTGCGATGTTGCACCCATGTCTATGTGTCACATGCTGCTAGGAAGACCTTGGCAATATGACCGATATTCTCAGCATTGTGGAAGAACAAATCAATACACGCTAGATCTGAAAGGGAGAAAGTTTGTACTCAAGCCTGTGACCCCTCAACAAATCATGGCTGAACATTTACAAAAGAAAACTGAAATTAGTGCAGCAAGTAGAGGAGGAGAAGAGCAAAAGAAATTGAGTGCCATCCACAATTCGGTGAGCGAGTGCTACAAGCCAAATTCAAGAGATAAAAGGAAGGAAGAGGGAGAACATCTAGTTATGCTAGCCACAAAATCTGAGCTGAGAGAAGTGAGGAACAACCCATATCAAGTGCTCTTTGTACTTGTGAACAAAGATGTTTTGATTTCTCCTAACGACATAACATCTCTTCCTAGTGTTGTGGCTGATCTTTTGCAGGACTTTGAAGACGTGTTTCCACAAGAAACACCGGCTGGACTACCTCCAATTCGAGGAATTGAGCATCAAATCGATCTTATTCCAGGGGCTGCACACCATATCGAACCAATCCTGAAGAAACTAAGGAAATACAAAGGAAAGTGCAAGAACTTCTTGATAAAGGTTTTGTTCGTGAAAGCTTAAGCCCTTGTGCTGTTCCTGTGATTTTAGTAACTAAGAAAGATGGATCTTGGAGGATGTGTGTTGATTGTAGAGCTATAAATAATATTACCGTTCGCTATCGCCATCCTATTCCACGGCTAGATGATATGCTTGATGAATTAAGTGGTTCCACAATTTTTACTAAAATTGATTTGAGAAGTGGATACCATCAAATAAGAATGAAAACTGGAGATGAATGGAAGACTGCATTTAAAACAAAATTTGGGTTGTATGAATGGTTAGTGATGCCCTTTGGGTTGACTAATGCTCCTAGTACTTTTATGAGATTAATGAACCATGTCTTAAGAACTTAAATTGGAAAATTTGTTGTTGTCTACTTCGATGATATTCTAATTTACAGCAAGTCTTTTGATGAACATGTGAAACACATTCGACAAGTTTTAGATGAGCTTAGAGAGGAGAAATTATTTGCTAATCTTGAGAAGTGTAGTTTTTGCACAGACCATGTTGTGTTTCTTGGCTTTGTTGTTTCGGCAAAAGGAATAGAGGTGGATGAATCCAAGGTGAAAGCAATCAAGGATTGGCCAGCTCTAACGAATGTAAGTCAAGTAAGAAGTTTTCATGGTCTTGCTGGTTTTTATAGAAGATTTGTGCGAGATTTCAGTACCATCGCTTCCCCATTAAATGAATTGACAAAGAAAGGTGTTGAATTTAAATGGGGAAACTCACAAGAAGATGCTTTTCAAGAATTGAAGAAACGTTTAACTGAAGCACCTGTACTTATTCTTCCTGATTTCACTAAAACTTTTGAAGTAGAATGTGATGCTAGTGGGATTGGGATAGGAGGAGTTTTAATGCAACAAGGAAAACCTATAGCATATTTTAGTGAAAAATTGGGAGGTGCTCAATTAAATTATTCTGTGTATGACAAAGAATTGTATGCTTTGGTCCGAGCGCTTGAAACATGGTAGCACTACTTATGGCCAAAAGAGTTTGTTATTCATTCCGATCATGAAGCTTTGAAGTATATGAAAGGGCAAGCCAAACTGAACCGTCGCCATGCCAAATGGGTTGAGTTTATCGAAACATTTCCATACATTGTGAAATATAAGAAAGGTAAGGACAATGTGGTCGCTGATGCCTTGTCTCGAAGGAATGTGTTGTTGAATCAACTAGAGGTAAAAGTTTTGGGTCTTGAAAATTTGAAAGAAATGTATAATGATGATCCCGAATTTTCAGAACCATACAATCATTGTAAAGATGGAAAAGGTTGGGAAAAATATCATATACATGATGGATTTTTGTTTAGAGCTAACAAACTTTGTGTACCAAATTTTTCGGTTAGATTGCTTTTATTGCAGGAGTCACATGGAGGAGGTCTAATAGGTCATTTTGGACAAAAGAAGACTTATGAACTGCTCAGTGATCATTTCTATTGGCCCAAGATGAGGAGAGACATCATCAGATTTGTGGAGCGTTGTGTCACCTGTTACAAAGCTAAGTCAAAACTGAACCCTCATGGTTTATATACTCCTTTACCCGCTCCTAAAATTCCTTGGGAAGACATAAGCATGGATTTTATTTTAGGGTTGCCGATGACTCAAAAAAAGAGAGATTATATTTTTGTTGTGGTTGATAGATTTTCAAAAATGGCTCATTTTATTCCATGCAACAAGAGCGACGATGCTTCACATGTTGCCAATATGTTTTTCAGAGAAATCTTGAGGCTACATGGAGTGCCCAAGACCATCGTATCTGACCGTGATGTGAAGTTTGTGAGCTATTTTTGGAAAACATTGTGGGCAAAGCTTGGGACTAAACTTTTGTTCTCCACCACATGCCACCCCCAAACTGATGGCCAAACTGAAGTGGTAAATCATACATTGTCAATACTGCTGCGAACAATGGTAAAGAAGAACTTGAAGGATTGGGAGGAATGTTTGCCACACGTGGAGTTTGCTTATAACAGGGCAGTACATTCTACAACTAATTTATGCCCCTTCAAAATTGTATATGGGTTCAAACCTATTGCTCTGATAGATTTGTTGCCCCTTCTATTGCAGGAAAGAACTAATATGGAAGCTTCCAAGCGTGTTGCATACATAAAAAAGATACATGAGAAGACCAAGGAAGCAATTGAGCTCAAAGCAGTGCGCAAGTCTGCAAGCATGAACAAGCATAGGAAGAAAGTGTTATTTGAACCGGGGGACTTAGTTTGGATTCACTTATGCAAGGAGCGTTTTCCTGAGTAGCGCAAATCCAAATTGATGCCACGAGGGGATGGTCCATTTCGTGTTCTTGTCAAGATCAACGATAATGCATATAAGATAGATCTTCCACAAAGCTATGGCGTGAGCAACACGTTCAATGTTGCTGACCTCTTACCATATACAAGTGAAGACACTTCAGAGTCGAGGACGACTGCTTTTCAAAGGGAGGAGGATGATACGACCATGCCATTAAGCAACACGTTACAACCCCAAGTCATACTACATCAACTCAAGTACAACCAACATCATCACCAACCCAAGTCTTTGATGGACCAATTACACGTAGCCGAGCTAAAAAACTATAGCAAGAGGTGCACGCGCTACTTTATAAATTTCAATTAAACACTAATGAGAACTTTATGCTATCTAAGTCGTGTATGTTGATATTACTTAGGTTCACCAAAGAGGAAGGACAAAACATATCAAAGGCGAATCAGTAAGAAGAGCTATGTCCGAGTCAGTCTAGCGCTACAGAACCGTCCAAAAGAAACAGTCATATCTTTTGATTCCCAAAAGCTATGAAGGCCCATAAGTACTTTTTGGAAAGCTCTTGAAGTCTAGTTTCCAATGCTTCTAAGGCAGTCTTAATCAAATCTACCAGAAAAGCAGCCGACCTACTTTAGTGCTGACTGGTCAAAAGGTCAACAGTCTCTTTGATGACCAAGTTTTCGTATTAAACTGCATCATTCTACGAAGTTTCAATAAGCATGCTATACATGGTGAGAAAGCTTATCATGTCAGATTTCCAACGCATCCAGACCCACGTCATTTGAAGAATCCTATAAGAAGTTATTGTCAAAATACTGAAGGCTACGCAGAAGTCAAACAGCCACACGAAAATCAGCTCTGCAGATCTCCCGAAGAGGCTCCTTCACATTAGCACGTGAAAATACTTTTGTTTCGTGTTTATACCTCACTAAGGCTGGTTGTTACTAGTATAAATACCCCCTATGTCTATGATGTAAGGTAGCTTTTGATAATCTAAAACAGAACCCCCTTTGTTCAGCTGTGTGCTAACAAATATTGAGAGTGATCTCTACCCCTTTGCTCTTGTGAATTCCTTCGCGGGATTGCAGAAGCGATGGCTTCATCCACTCCCAAGTGGTGCTCCTACTCCCTTCGAGGTCTCCTCGATTGATTGTAGGTTGTGTTGGTTGGTTCTTTGAGAGTGTGGTTGGGCGAATCCTCGATTCAAGCTGCCGGTTAAAGACGGTGGTTAGCTTCGAGTTTTATTTGTCAGGTTGCACTAGTTATCGCTGCTTGCAGCAAGTTATCTTGGCTTCTTTGAAGCTAGTCATCTAAAGATTGATCCTACGTCGTGAAGATCGGGCATCATGATGCATCAAAGAAAGAGAGCCTTTTTTAGAAGGATAACGCTAATGCCCAAGCTGAAAATGTTATTGCCGAAGCTGGAAGTGATGATGAAGAAGATGATGGCATACTTAGTACAAGCAAGCCCAGCCATATCGAGTTTGGCAGATCCACCATGAAACTTGATGACTTAGTTTTAATGAAGAAGCTTGGTTATTTCGGAAAGGACGATGATGACTTGATAATGTTCGCAAGTGAAGAGATAATTCCAGTACCGAAGGATGATGAGGTGGTGGTTTTCAAGAGCTTCTTCCATGCCGGGCTTCGATTTTTGTTGTACGAGATGATTGGTAAAGTATTAAAAAGATTTGAGATATATCTTCATCAGCTGACACCAAACGCTATAGTGAGGCTCAGTGTCTACATCTGTGCTCTCTGAAGCTAGGGAAAAAGTGCCAATGCTGAAGGATTCTACAGAGTCTATGAACTCCACTATCAGACCAAGGCGAGAGCAGATGGACTACACAAAAACTTTGGATGCTACAACTTTGCCTATCGAAAAGATACGAAGGCTCCTGTGATTGGGTACCACACCAAGTGTCCTACTGGCTAGACAAACGAGTGGTTTTATGTAAAGGCTAACGAGAAGAGGAGGGAGAAACTTATGAGCATGGTGATGATTCCCTTGAAGTTAAGCCTTGGCATGACGAAACCACTGTGCAACATGCAACTCGGCTCTCCATGCCAGTTAGCTGAAGTAGAATTCAGAGTTGTGGCCGAGCACATCAGTACTCGGGACTTAGTGCAAGAGTACTTCACCAACAAAACTTTTCCACATCAGGTGGGTGGGGAATGCCGAAGAGAAAAGATGAAGGGAAGAAATTTAAACTTGTGAGACTGCCATACAACTTCAAGTTTCAAAAAGCCTTCAGCGGCCCTTGTGCGGAATGGTTGGAAGTTATTGAAACAATGTGCAATGAAATCCTTGGGAACTATACTAAGAAGGAAGACCAGTTGATGACTGCTGCCTTCGGCACACGGGAGAAATGAAGGTTAAACCGAGTGATGGATGCCCTCAGCTTTGAGTATCCTGATTATGATAGACTTGACGAAGAGGCCGGTTGAGTGAAGAAGAAAAGAGTTGTAAGCATCCTGAAAAGACAAGCAATAAGATCTATCGAGAACGACAAGAAGAAAAGGCTATTGAAAAGACCGAAGATGTCGCCGAAACCTTCGGTATCTAAGAAATGGAAAATTATGGAGTCGAGTCGTGATGAAGAAGAAAAGTCTTCTCCACCGAAGCGCTCTGTTGAAACTCCTTCGGCAACTTCTATTGGCATAACAGAAATCTTGGAAGAAAATTCTTTGAAGGAAAAATACTCTTCTCAGTATTGCCGAAGGCTCTCTTGTTGAAGCTCGTCTTCAAAATGACACTAAACCCAAGGACCTCCCTACACTGACCACTTCCCTACTTCGGGTAAGGTAGTCTTCCACTAGCTTTCCTAGTTAGTCAGCCAAGGGCGTCCCATACCACCCTTGTGGTAGCACTGTTTTCCTGGGTGGTTCTCCATGTTCCCATTAACATAATGATCTTATCATGAATAATAAATAATAAACTGATAATAAAAGTGTGAACATGAGTAATGTATATCTCCATACCCAAAACCATATAAAAGCAATAGCATGTACTTCCCAAAAAATCAATGGTAAAACAAGGTATAAAGATAGACAAACTAGGGTAACTATTGGGTCCCAACAAAATTAACTTATGCAGATCATTATGATTAATAAGAACATGACTGGGTAAAAAGTGATCAAGGGCACAACTTGCCTGGGACTTGAGATTCCAGCTACCAACTTGCTCTTCAGGTGACTCGTGACCTCGCGCTAGTCGTAGCAATACAAACAAACATGGTATAGGCAAAATTAACATTACACCAAACATAAGTACAAACTGCATAATAGTAATCTACGTGTCACTACGAGATCGTGGGTTCGAGAACCACTAAATTCGGAGTTACAGTTAAGGAGTTATGATTTATGGAAGATAAATGTGATTTAAACGTTAAACTATATTATAAATTGGTTAATATACATCATATGAGTAAATATACTCCAAATAGCTACGTAAACTTTAATCCAGATTATAACTTGTTTAGAAATCATATTATAGTCAAATCACTATCATGGTCTAGTTTAACTTTGGTTAAAAGGTATAATCTACTAAACATAGGCTAAACAAATATCTAATTATAAAAATATGTTCTATGGTACAATTAATGTTGCCACTGCGTAGACACTATTTTTATGAAGCTAACGCAATTTGAATGGATCAAATCGGAGTTAGAACAAAGAAATTATGAATTTATAGAGTTATTTAGTACCTATAATAGAGTAATTCAAGTGAATAATTTTAAATTAAGTTTTATGGCTAAACAAAGGTACTAGGTGATAAACAATATTAAAACAAAATTAATGCAACTGGAATAGATCAATTTGGAGTTACAACGAATGAGATTTGGACTAAACAAGATTCTAGGTTATTTAGAATTAATTTTTATACCTAAAAATGACTTCCAGGGGTTTATATGCAAAGTCTCCATTTAAATCTGTTTTCTTTTCACTGAAAATGGATGGCGGGTTGATTATTTAGAAATCCAGGGGCTTGTTGGAGACTTGTTCTCAAATGCTATGAATCAAGAACAAGGCAACACAAAATGTTAAATGTTAATATCCTTCGTCCTTCTAAGCATTATTTCCTTAAGGATATAATGATTTTCGGACGAAGGTTATGAAGGACATACCTTTATCAGCATAAAATATAATAATGAAGAAGGGATTGTATGAAGCATAAAGATAACGTAAACAGTTGTGTATTATTGTCGAATCATTTCTATTTTATTATGATGGAAAAGTAAAGATAATATTACATTACAAGTGTACCTTCAGCTCGTGAGAAGGTAAAAGTACAAGCGTGATGCAAAAGCCAATGCTGAATCAGCATGGACAGTACGGGGATACTGTTCACCTATTTATAGGCACGGGTCGCAGCCCATGGAAAATTACAATAATGCCCTTTACAATTATCAATAACTCTATGATAACTCTTCGAGGTCTAATTTGGTTTTTCATCTTTAAGTCGGTTTCTTTTTCCGCCGCTACTCCGAAGCTCTTCTACAAGCTTCGGCTCTGCGCCAACCTTTGTGCTTCTTCGTACCGTGGCTCTGATCCGAATCCGAAGGTATCTATTAATGTACTTTACTCCAGAAACATTGTTAAATCATGTTTTTGAGGACCTTCAGAAGCCGAAGGCCCCCAACAGTAGCCCCTCGCAATATTAATTTGTCAGAATGATGAATTCAGATTGCGAAATGGATGAAGGCTATAAGCCGAAGGTCCGAAAAAACACCTTCCTTTTGGTAGAATAGCAACAGTCATTGGCAAATGGGGCCCTCCAGTTTCCGATATAATGGGTTTATAAATACGGGCTCGCCACAATTTATTTGGCACGCTCCCTTGCCATCTGTTTTGCCTGTTCAAATAGTTTTCTGGCCACAAATATTTTGTTGCCTCCCTAGTTTTAAGCTTCGGAAGCGAGAGTCAAGAATTCCGAAGAGATGTCTGAGGAGAAGAAGGTTGTTGCCGAAATGAAGCTGAGTCTTTCTGAAGAGATGCATCTGGGTTTTCTTCAATCTATGTCGAAGACTAATACAGAGAAGATCACTAAAGAAATTTTGGAAGGTTTATCTGAAGATACTGGTGATAGCGACAGCTATGATGCGGATAGTGGTGGCGAAGACTCCGAAGATCGACCTTGGCGACCAAGCCATGCAGTTTTCGGCAAATCAACTATTAAAGAAAGTCATCTTGCCAACATGAGGGGAAGATATTTCTGGGATTTGTCTATTTTAAGGGCCAACGAGGGAGAGAAGACTTGCCCAACTCCTGAGGAGAATGAAGTTGTGGTATTTCGAAGCTTCTTGAAAGCTGGACTACGATTTCCCCTGAGCCGTTTTGTTGTGGAGGTGCTGAAGATATTTGAAATCCACCTTCACCAACTTATCCCCGAAGCGATCATAAGGATGAATATTTTCGTGTGGGCTGTGAGGAGCCAAGGCTTGGAACCTGATGCAAAGAGCTTCTGCAATATACACGAATTGTTATACGAGACAAAACCCTGGGGTAAGGAACAATATCACAACAACTTTGGCTGCTATAGCTTCGGCTCCCGCTCTGGGTCAAGCTGCCCAGTGCCGACCGTTCGCAAGAGGTGGCCTGGCGACTGGATGACGGAATGGTTTTACGTGAAAAATGACTTGAAATCTCGAGAAGATATAAAGAAGATCATTATGCATCCCATCTGGCAACGCTTCGGCCTGCGAAGGCCGAAGGTGGAAATGAATGAAGCAGCCGAAGAATGCCAGAGAGCCTTCGGAGTTGTTTGCTCTTTTATTGGGACGAGGGATTTAACACAAGAACATATTGCCTTCAGAGTGTGGCCTCTTGCGGATAATTGGGAAATGCCGAAAGAAACTATTAAAGAAACTGACGAAGGTGGGCTAGTCCGGCTGAAGTACACATTCAAGTATGGAGACAAATTCGTTGAACCAGATGATGATTGGTTAAAGAGTATTGAGACTGTAAGTGATGAATTGCTTGGGGCATATTCGAAGGCCGAAGATACTGCTTTGTCAGCGGCCTTCGGAGGCCGAAAAAGGAAAAGACTCAACCGGGTATTTGATGCAATCGGGTTCGTCTACCCCGACTATCGCTATCCAATACGAGGGCAAAAAAGAAAAGGCACAACTTCTGCGAAAGAAAAAGCTGCAGCTGCTCCTAGTGAGCCAGCACCGAAGAGAAAGAGGGTAAAAGTTCTCACACATCGGCCACGCTATATTGAACCAGCCACGGTGCCTGAATTCACCGGAGAGACCTCTTCGGCCATCGAGGCTGAAGAGCCAACCCTGCTGCCAGAAGTCGCAGAAATGGCCGAAGCGCCAACAACAAAAGAATTGGAGGAACCAAAGATTCTGCTACCAGAAACCAAAGAGATGACCGAAGCGCCATCGATAGAAAAGATGGAAGAAGCAAAAGTATCAACTGAGGGAGCAAAAATATCAGAAATTTTAAATCCTTCAGTAGAAATTGAAGTAGCAAAAATTAAAAAGGGGCCAACAGTGACCCCAAAAAGAAAAAGAATGGTCAATGTGTTGGATGTTTTGGAAACAATTAAACTTCCAAGCACAACTCCAAAGAAGACTGCTGAAACTTCTGAGGCGCCTGCTGAAGTATCCGTTGCTAAGGCTTCGAAGCAACAGGCTGTAGTTGAAGCTGGGCCTTCAGGACCAACCAAGGTAATACCCTTGGAAGCAGAAGAAGCAAGAATCGAAAAGGCAACTGAAGAAATAAAAATGTCAGAGCCTATTTTGGTCGAAGAAATTGATACTGCTGCCCCCGAAGCATCTTCCAAAATATACGATTATATTGTGCGTCATGCTTCGGGAAAAAGTTATCGGAAGAAGAAGTTTTTGAAGCTAATCACTATGCCAAAGAATTGAAATATCCGAAGGGGGCACTAGTATTCAATGGGACGGACGAAGAGGATTTCCTATACTGCCTCCCAGACAATAAAGAATTATCCGTCTGTCGGGAGATGTCTAGAAGCATGGGGTTTCCGAAGCTCGAAGCTGGCTTAAGCGCTATGACGAAAGAAGATCTCGCGGATAGTCTTGCATACAACAGCCTGAAGGTATGGGAATTAGTTGTTTGAAAACTTTATAATTCGTAACTCATTCTTTTATTCTTATACAAACTCTTTTTCATATAGGGTTTAATTCTAAGCAACGCATTGAGAGCACAAAAGAGTGCCGAGGACGAGAGCTATGAAATTGTGTTCATCAATCTATGATCAGAAGTTATTAAACTGAGAAACGAAGCTCTGGAAAAAGATAAAATTCTGCTTACATTGATAGACAAGGTAAGAAAGGACGAAGCTACTTCGAAGGCCCAGGCCGAAGCTCAAAAACGTGAAATTAAAGATCTTCAGAAATAGCTAGCTAGAGCTAAAGAAGAACATATACTTGAAGAGACAAAACGAGAGCTTAGTGACCAATTGGCCAATCATTTGGAGATAAGTGTTAAGGAGCTTCGTGCATCCTAGAGGAAATGTTATGTTAAATCCATAGAGTGCGTCGAAAAGATAAAATCCAGCTTCGCCAGCGTTGGCGCGCTCTCTAGTGAAGAGAATTTTTCAAGAGGCAATCCTGAAGGTCCAATGGAATGGATCAGTCACGAAGCAGAGGCCTTCGAGGAAATTCTGAACAGCCGCGGCGACATCTGCGCTTTTTCGGGTGCTAGAGGGATTGCTACTGTTTTGGAGAAGAAAGGCTGCGAGCATATAAAATCCTTAGCGCAGGCCGAAGCTATATTGTCTACTGAAGACATTAAAGACCCGTCACCCGAAGCAAGCATGGTCGGCGGAAAATTCTTCACTGATATCTGGGATAACAGCGGCCGAGAACTGGCGCAAGAAATTATTCAAAGGAGTGAAAAAGGCATCCACGATGCTAGAAAAGTAGCGGAAGCTGCCGAAAAAAGTACAGAGCCCGAAGGGCACATAGGTATTAATTAGTGGTTTTTATCATGCTGTAATTTTTATTTCCAAACTCCGTTCTCGGTTTGTAATAGTAATATAGCCATATCTTTTCTTCCCTCAGAAGCTGTTGAGGCATCTCCGGGCCCCCACCCGAAGGGGGACGATGAAATTAGACAAATGGCCGAAGCCATTATGGACAAAGTTGTCAACCAACTATTGAACGAAGCTGCAGAAATAGTGCTTAAAGAGGATTGAATGCCGTTGTAGAAACATTTGAAATGTAAAAATTTGTAATATATTGTAACTTTAAATGTAATGTACAATCTATTTATAGTTTAATTCTTTGCGATGCATGAAACTTTGCATACATACCATTTTTTGAGCCTTCGGCGAAAAAACACCTTCCCTTCTTTTCATGCTTCGTGAAGAAAATCTTTTCAATATCATAAGAATTTGCTTACTTCTCTGATAAAAAATGTCCAGGCTTCGTGAAATATTCTTTGAAGCTGTAAAAAAGTTTTGTGTTGCTTTTCCGATGAGGCTACACTTCATCTTGATTTGCCTTGTGCCTTAGCACGATTTTCTCTTTCCCCAAAATATATTCCGAAGGTCAATACTGTATCCCCTTCTTGTTCCAGATGCATTATGCTGTATGATGCTTATGTTATGCAAAAATGATGTGATGATGTTATGTTATGCAAAATGATATTCGTGTCGCAGATACATATCCCTGTAAAAAAGCACACACACTTCTTATATCAGCGCTGACTTTTCGTTGTAAGCCTCCCTTAGGAGCTTCTTCGCCTTTTACTTTCAGCGGAATCAGCGTTTATTTTTCGCTGTAAGCCTCCCTTAGGAGCTTCTTCGCCTTTTACTTTCAGCGGAATCAGCGTTTATTTTTCGCTGTAAGCCTCCCTTAGGAGCTTCTTCGCCTTTTACTTTCAGCGGAATCAGCGTTTATTTTTCGCTGTAAGCCTCCCTTAGGAGCTTCTTCGCCTTTTACTTTCAGCGGAATCAGCGTTTATTTTTCGCCGTATGTTTAGAAAACTTACTCTGCGCTCCCTTAGGAACGACTTTTTACTGCTTCGAACAATTTGTACTGTGTCCATTAGATCAAATTTTTGATAATACAAAGGTCCTTCAAATCAGTATAAGTTCGTATGCTTCGGCAACTCGAGCCTATGGAAAAAACATATTTTTATTATGGTAAAAGACGGAAGTATTACAAGAAATTGAAATTCAACTAAAGACATTTAAACTCTTCATAATTGTTCCTTATTAACAAAAGGGTAATAGCGAATGTAGAAAATGCAAAAGAACTGCTGTTGAGGTAGGATATTCGTTAGTAAATGTGCTTCGACTCCGGCACAGTGCTATTGACTGTGCGAGCTTCGAACTCCTCTCTGAAGTCCCGCTGAAGGTTAGTGCGCTGACTCCCTTCTGGCTGCTGACCTCTTTGGATCGGCGGTGGCGGTGGAGGTTGCTGCCAGGATGCTTGGGGTTGGCTCGCCGAAGCAACAGAAGCTGCAGGGTGGTTGCCTACATATTCTAGAATATAAGGTGAGTGATACGAAGCAGTATGCATGACCTGCTTCGGCTGACTCTGTTGCGCTGCTGCTTCCGCTATTTCCTTCTGCTTCTGGATAGTAACATGGCACATCCTGGTAGTATGGCCCATGTCTTCACCACAGAATAGGCAATATATTTTTCTTGGCTGGTCTCCAAACCTTCCCCCGAAGCCCCTGGCTCCTCTGCCCCTTGGCGCTGGCGGCCGAAAAGAACTCTGCTGTTGGGCCGAAGCTTGTGAAGAGTGTTGTGGCCTTTGCTGCTGGCTTCCTCGATCATCAGTTTGAGCAGAGTTATGGATTGACCTAACATGCCTCGGGTGAAATCTTCCTCCGAAGCCCCTGGTCATTTCAGAAAACCTGAATGCTTCCTCCCTTCTTTGGCGGAAGTCATTGTCAGCTCGAATGTATTCGTCCATCTTCTGGAGCAGCTTCTCCAACGTTTGTGGTGGCTTCCTGGTAAAGTACTGCGCTGATGGCCCCGGCCGAAGCCCCTTAATCATGGCTGTAACACCCCACTGATCCCACACAATGGATGATACCAAAAAAAACCTTTCTACAAGACTCATGCAACACATAGAGAAAGAAAGTATTGCAAAATCCGGCAGCACCTCCCTTGAAAGTAGCATAACAAGGGAAGCATATAGTTTATACAGGATATAAAAGAAAGATAATTGCCATAGTATAATCAAAATGCAACGGTAGAAAAGAACATTCATGACCAGACAAAAGATAGACATCTCAGCCCACCAAACTAAACAGTTCAACTACCATGAAAGATTAGAATGTAATAATTCCCTAGACTTGACCCTTCCTGTTTAACATCATTAATAAACAGTTATTCCTTTATTTAAAAGTGTGGTGGCCGTGCTGCTACATCCCTTCTTTCCCAAAGCAAAGATCAGGTGCCTGCATCAGACAATGCAAGAGTGAGATGACACATCTCAGCAAGTAAAAAAAACAAACAACAGTTGGACAATGCAAGCCAACCGTGCATAAGCAACCACATGGTTCCCAACTTCTTCCTTAAATATTAATTTGCAGCAAGTAAGCAAGTAATCAATTACTCAATGCCAAGATGAATTACAAAGTAAAGATCCACCTTATCCACATCACCAAAATAGGTTCCACACTTCACCCATGAATGCACATGGCTACAGATGCAACATGACTTCTGCCTTCATACCTCTAAGGATATGAAGCTGCATCATACCCCTTCTCGGGAAACATATGATGCTCATTGTACCGGTACGGTCGGACCATAAGATCGCGACGAAAACTTCAATGCAATGGATGATGAATGCATTATGCATGTCAACAACATGAGTTCTTCCCAAATAAAATGTGCTAGACATATACTTCCACCCATTTCACATCAATAACCACATGGGTAACATGATCAAACCACACCCTCCACATGTATAATCAATAAAGCATGAATAATTTCAAACGATGGTACCCAATTAGGAATATGGATACGAACACAAATAGCACAAACATAATCAAGTATGAGCCTCTTCAATCAAAAGACGAAATAACCATCACTGTTTTACTTGCCTCTACCGAAGTTCGGGCAAAATCCCTAAGAACGATCCGGAAGTCCACCACCTGTTTTTGACACCCAACTTAGTGCACCAAATTCTCATGAAAAAAAAACTCAAAGACAACACCGCACCTACGCGCAATTTCAAACCCCGCCGCGGTAACAATTCTCCCCTCACTAACCAAACTGCAGCGGCGCTGCTTAACAATTCCATAACTTAAAATTTAGGACAGCAGTGATGATAAACAAAAACTTCAGAGACAACTACATAAAATTCCCCACAAGTTTTGTATACAACCCATGATTGAATTCTAACATCTACTTACCTCTAAACGGTCCTCAAAATAAACCCTGCAATCTGTTTTTTTTTTATTTGAGCAGCGACATACGCGGATTCAAACAGCGATAACTTTTAAAATATAATTCCGATTTGAGCGCATAAGTACTTGTTAGAAAGATAAGAAAAAGCCCTACATGATTCTCATACTGATTAACACTAATTACTCCCGAAACATCCCCAGAAACTGCTAACACTGCTGCTGTTCATCACTCTGAAAAATCTGTTTTCTGGACAGCCACATACCCGGATTCAAGCGATGATAACTTTTAATTTATAACTCCAAATTGAGCGCATAAATACTCGTTGGAAAGATAAAACAAAGTGCTACAAGATTCTCATACTGATTAACACTAATTGCTCCCGAAAAATCCCCAGAAACTGCTAACACTGCTGCTGTTCATCACTCTGAAAAATCTGTTTTCTGGACAGCCACATACCCGGATTCAAACGATGATAACTTTTAATTTATAACTCCAAATTGAGCGCATAAATACTCGTTGGAAAGATAAAACAAAGTTCTACAAGATTCCCAAATTGATCCCCATTAAATCTTCACGAAAAAAACTAAAAACTGCTGGAACTACCGCTGTTCATCCACCACGCAAAATTCTGGACAGCCCCCCCTATCTAATCGCAAACGCAACATCTAATCAATTGAATCGCAGCGCAAATGAACAAGGGATGAACACAAAAGAAAAATCACCTTGGGTTCTCCCCTTTTCCTTCCTCCATTCTTCCTTCCACCAAAACGATTGGAGATTCGCACCAAAAGACGATGATCCGAGCGGCACGGAGTAGCACCTAGGGAGGAGGGGATTGGGGGTGGGCGGCTAGGGTTTTGGTGGCTGCAACAATGGAGGGAGGAGGAGGTGGGCAGGGGGGGGCGGCGGCCAAGGGGAAAGGAGGAGTGGGGGGGCGGCTGCACATGGGGGGGTAGTTAGGAGGGTGGCGGCTAGGGTTTGGGAGGCTAATGGGCCAAAACACCAATTGCGGCCCAACTAACCCACGCGACAGCTCCCGACCGCAACGCAAACGTCAAACCAAATAAATTCTACTGCCCTAGTTGCGAATGTTGTTCACAAAAATTCCAAATCCCCAAAACAACAACTGGATGAGGGAAAAAAAACAAAAAGAACAGCCCCCAACTTCTCTTCTTTGCAAACCGGGTATCACATTCTACCCCTCTTAAAAAGAATTCGACCTCGAATTCTGACGCTTCTATCGGAATGACACAAGAAAAGATTAGCGAATCAACAACACTTACCCACAACGAAAAGTTCCGGGTACTTCTGCCGCATCAACTCCTCAAGTTCCCACGTAACCTCGCGCTCTGACTGATTAGACCATAAAACCTTGACATACTTAATTGATCTCTTCCTCAACACACGCTCCGAGAATTCCAATATACGCACCGGACGGCACTCCAGAGTCAGATCCTGCTGCACCGCAATTGGTTCCATCTCAATCTGATGGTCCGGATCCCGCAAGAACTTCCTCAACATAGAGACATGAAAAACCGGGTGTACCCCTGCCATGGAATCCGGCAGTAGCAAGCGATAAGCCAGGCTGCCCACCCGGGCCAAGATAGTGAACGGTCCAATGTATCTTGGGCTGAGCTTCCCAGAGACACCGAACCGAACAACTCCCTTAGTGGGTGATACCCTGAGAAGGACTTGGTCACCCACAGCAAATTCCAGATCCCGCCTCCTCACATCAGCATAACTCTTCTGACGACTCTGAGCTGCCAAAATATTCTGACGAATTTCCCGAACCTTTTCAGAAGTTTGCTGAACCCAATCAGGACCAACCAGGGATCTCTCTCCCAAAGTCTCCCAGCACAGAGGAGAGATACACCGCCTGCCATACAAAGCCTCAAATGGTGCCATCTTGATGCTAGCTTGGTAGCTGTTGTTATACGCAAACTCTGCCAGAGCAAGATGGTCCTCCCAGCTACCCTTCCATGACAGAACACAAGCACGCAACATATCCTCCAAGGTTTGGATTGTTCGCTCTGACTGACCATCCGTCTGAGGGTGAAAAGCGACACTAAGCGAAAGCTTGGTGCCCAATGCACTGTGGAGACTCTCCCAGAATTTGGATACAAATTTGGAGTCTCGATCAGAAACAATAGACTTAGGTACCCCGTGAAGCCTGACTACTTCCTTCATATACAAGGGAACCAAATCTGAAGCTGAATTCGTGGTCTTCATGGGAATAAAATGCGCAGACTTAGTCAAGCGATCCACTACCACCCAAATAGCATCCCTGCCACGAGGGGAACGAGGTAGACCCACCACAAAATCCATGGTGATATGCTCCCATTTCCACTCTGGAATTTCCAATGGCTTCAGCAAACCTGCAGGCCGCTTATGTTCGGCCTTCACGCGCTGACATACTTCACAGGTGGCCACATACTTAGAAATGTCAACCTTCATCCGCTTCCACCAGAAGTTTTGCTTCAAATCTCGGTACATTTTGGTTTCGCCAGGATGGACGGTGTAAGGCGTTTTATGAGCTTCTCGCAGGATATCCAGCTTCACCTCTGATTTCTGAGGCACACAAAGACGGCCCCTGAAACGAACCAAATCATTCTCATCAATGGTGAACTCCCGCGGTTTACCATCACCAACCCTCCTTCGGGCTTCCTGCAAAAGACGATCCTGCTGCTGAGCCGCACGCACTCTCTCCATAAGAGAGGATTGAATAAGCATCTGAGTCTCCTCGCTAGCGGTGCCGACATAACACAAAGCGATCCCCAAACGGTCCAGATCAGCGATCAACGGCAAGGCCACCTTTGGAACCCCGGACCTGCTAAGGGCATCCGCCACCACATTAGCCTTCCCCGGGTGATAATGAATGGACAAATCATAATCTTTAATCAATTCTAGCCACCGACGCTGCCTCAAATTCAGCTCCTTCTGAGTAAAAATATACTTGAGACTTTTGTGATCAGTGAAAATGTCACAAGCCTCGCCATAAAGGTAATGCCTCCACGACTTTAGAGCAAAAACCACCGCAGCCAATTCCAGATCATGAGTTGGATAATTCCCCTCATGCTTCCTCAACTGCCTTGAGCCATAAGCAATCACCCTGCCTTCCTGCATCAGCACACAGCCAAGACCAATACGCGAAGCATCCGTATAAACTGTGAAACGCTTACCGCTCTCAGGCAAAGCTAGGATAGGGGCGTCCACCAACTTGCTCTTCAATGACTGATAACTGATCTCACAATCGCCGGACCAGACGAAGGGAACACCCTTCCCCAAGAGCCTAGTCAAAGGCTTAGCAATGCTGGAAAAATTTGGTACGAAACGCCGATAATACCCAGCAAGCCCCAAGAAACTTCGGATTTCAGAGACACTAGAAGGTCTCTTCCACTCCACTACAGCCGCAACATTCTTGGGGTCAACCGCAATACCCTGCTGATTAATCACGTGCCCCAGGAAAGCCACTTCAGATAGCCAAAAGGCACACTTCTTCAACTTGCCATAGAATTGATTCTTCCTTAGGGCACCCAGAACGAGACGGAGATGCTGATCATGCTCGGCCTCGGTCTTTGAATAAATCAAAATATCATCTAGGAATACGACCACAAAATCGTCCAAGAATTCATGCAGCATCCTATTCATTGCTTCCATAAACGCAGCAGGGGCATTAGTTAAGCCAAAGGACATGACTATGAACTCATAATGCCCATACCTGGTGCAGAAGGCAGTCTTCTCAATATCCTCCTCACGAATCCTCAATTGATGATAACCAGAGTTCAAATCAATTTTGGAGAACACCTGGGCACCCCTCAACTGCTCAAAGAGGACCTCAATTCGGGGAAGCGGATATTTATTCTTGATTGTCACTTGATTCAAAGCGCGATATTCCACACACAGCCACTTGCTTTTATCCTTCTTCTCCACAAACAATACTGGGGAAGCCCATGGAGACCTGCTAGGCCTAATGAAGCCCTTAGCCAGCAGATCATCCAATTGCCGCTTTAATTCAATCTGCTCCTTTGGAGCCATTCGATACGGGGCCTTATGAATAGGCTGCGTACCCGGAATCAGCTTAATCTCAAAAGCTGCATCGCGCTCCGGAGGAATGCCTGGAAGCTCTGCTGGAAACACGTCAGCAAAGTCACACACCACCCGGATGTCCTGCACCCGCAAGGCAGCCTCGCCCTCCACCACCATAGAGAAAAAGATCCCCGACTTCCTTGACCAGCGATCAGGAAGCAATTGCGCCAACAAGGATAATGTGAACTTCGGAGAACTCCCCAAGAATACCACCTCCTTACCCGACGGCGCCTGCAATAACACTGTCTTCCAGAAGCAGGATATAACCGCGCGATACTGGGATAACCAATCCATACCCAAGATAACATCGAATGCCCCCAAGGAAATCACCACCAGATTAGCCGAAAAAACCTCATCAGCAAGAATGACGGAACACCCCTGACAAACTGAACAGCTACTAATGGAGCCATTAGCAGAACTGACCAAAATTGGGTGACCCAACCTCTGCACCGAAAGACCAGCCCGCGACACAAAATCCTCCGAAACAAACGAATAGCTAGCGCCAGAGTCAAAAAGAGCATGGGCTGCAAATGAATCAACTGAAATCGTACCTGTCACCACGTCTCCTTGCTCCCTGCCATCCGTAGCGGGTAGCACATAAGCTCCAGAAATACCCGCAGAAGAGGAAGCTCCCGGAGTGAAATTAACAGAAGAACCCCACTGAGCCACCGGAGGAGGCTGGCGCGGAGCTCCAAACTGAGACAGCACAGGGGTAGACGGCGCAGGAGTAGGCACAACCTGATACTGCGGAAAACCTTGCATCGGCACGAACTGAGAAGTCCCGGGCACAAAAAGCTGCTGTGGAGGAAGAGGAACTGAAAACTGCTGCTCAGCACTTGACATCATATTGATAGTGCCCTGAGAAGAGGAGGAAGCTATCGGCTCCCATCAGAGCTTCCCATTGGGATTCCTCCTACACACCACATCCTTGTGGTCCTGACTGCAGATAGAACACCTGCCACTCCACTGACACTCTGCACAGCGATGCGCATCTCCACAGCGGAAACACACCAGCCCCAACCCGGGCTTAGGAACGGCCCGAAACCTCTGAGTACTTCCTCCTGAAGTACCTGAGTCAGAAGATTTGCCACGGTAAGGATGGTGGCGCTGATGCTGAGACTTGCCCCTCTTGTGAGCTGGACCTCCAGTGTTGCCCCTCCTCGTGTCCTGGCTACGAGGTTGATCAACACCCGAAGACTTCTGCGACTCCATGGTGTACTGGTGTTGCATCTCCACACCCAGCGCCTGCTCCACTGTGGTACGGAAGTCCACCAACGGAAAGGCCCCCAGAGCATGCCTGATAGAAGGCTTCAGACCCTGACGGAATTGGCTCGCCTTCTCCATCTCATTATAGGCCACATGAGGGACAAAGCGGACCATTTTGTTGAAGCCCACCTCATACTCTGTGACAGACTTCTTCTCCTGCTTGTAGGACTGCAAGTCAATCTTCATTTTCTCCAGAAAGGTGACCGGGTAGAATCTCCTTTCGAACTGCCTGATGAAAACATCCCATGATAGGACTCCTGGTGAGGAGGAGTGCGCTGCCTGCACGCCTCTCCACCAAATCTGCGCCTCACCCTTCAGCAGCTGAGTGCCAAAGCGAACCCGATCTTCATAAGCAATCTCGAAGACATTCATCTTATCCTCCACATAAGTCAGCCAATCAGCCGCCTCGACCGAAGTACCACTGCCATCAAAAGAATCCAACTTCATGCCCATCCACTGCATCAGAGAAAGACCCCTGACAGGAAGAGGCACCCCGGCCCCGCCACCAGGAACAGCACCCGCAGGGACAGCGCCCCCGGGCACTTCTCCACCTCCAGCTCCCTGAGCAGCACCTGCAGGGGCGACAGGAATGGCTTGCCTCAGAAGGGCCAACTCCTGCTGCATGGCCTGCATCGCGGCTAACATTGCCGCCGGACTCATCGAGTCCCCACTAGGAGCTTGCGGACTACCCCGAGCTCTACGAGGCGGCATAGCTGTATCCACAGGGATGAGAATAATAAGTATATGAGATAAGCATAGCATCTCTCTAGATAATGTCAAAACTAGCACAGAGAATAACATAATCATATCAATAGCAAGACCGAAAACCCATCCTACATGTGCAGTGTGTCAATTTATTACTACTCCACTTGCTAGGACCTACAGCCTATGCCTCTGATACCAACTGTAACACCCCACTGATCCCACACAATGGATGATACCAAAAAAACCTTTCTACAAGACTCATGCAACACATAGAGAAAGAAAGTATTGCAAAATCCGGCAGCACCTCCCTTGAAAGTAGCATAACAAGGGAAGCATATAGTTTATACAGGATATAAAAGAAAGATAATTGCCATAGTATAATCAAAATGCAACGGTAGAAAAGAACATTCATGACCAGACAAAAGATAGACATCTCAGCCCACCAAACTAAACAGTTCAACTACCATGAAAGATTAGAATGTAATAATTCCCTAGACTTGACCCTTCCTGTTTAACATCATTAATAAACAGTTATTCCTTTATTTAAAAGTGTGGTGGCCGTGCTGCTACATCCCTTCTTTCCCAAAGCAAAGATCAGGTGCCTGCATCAGACAATGCAAGAGTGAGATGACACATCTCAGCAAGTAAAAAAAACAAACAACAGTTGGACAATGCAAGCCAACCGTGCATAAGCAACCACATGGTTCCCAACTTCTTCCTTAAATATTAATTTGCAGCAAGTAAGCAAGTAATCAATTACTCAATGCCAAGATGAATTACAAAGTAAAGATCCACCTTATCCACATCACCAAAATAGGTTCCACACTTCACCCATGAATGCACATGGCTACAGATGCAACATGACTTCTGCCTTCATACCTCTAAGGATATGAAGCTGCATCATACCCCTTCTCGGGAAACATATGATGCTCATTGTACCGGTACGGTCGGACCATAAGATCGCGACGAAAACTTCAATGCAATGGATGATGAATGCATTATGCATGTCAACAACATGAGTTCTTCCCAAATAAAATGTGCTAGACATATACTTCCACCCATTTCACATCAATAACCACATGGGTAACATGATCAAACCACACCCTCCACATGTATAATCAATAAAGCATGAATAATTTCAAACGATGGTACCCAATTAGGAATATGGATACGAACACAAATAGCACAAACATAATCAAGTATGAGCCTCTTCAATCAAAAGACGAAATAACCATCACTGTTTTACTTGCCTCTACCGAAGTTCGGGCAAAATCCCTAAGAACGATCCGGAAGTCCACCACCTGTTTTTGACACCCAACTTAGTGCACCAAATTCTCATGAAAAAAAAACTCAAAGACAACACCGCACCTACGCGCAATTTCAAACCCCGCCGCGGTAACAATTCTCCCCTCACTAACCAAACTGCAGCGGCGCTGCTTAACAATTCCATAACTTAAAATTTAGGACAGCAGTGATGATAAACAAAAACTTCAGAGACAACTACATAAAATTCCCCACAAGTTTTGTATACAACCCATGATTGAATTCTAACATCTACTTACCTCTAAACGGTCCTCAAAATAAACCCTGCAATCTGTTTTTTTTTTATTTGAGCAGCGACATACGCGGATTCAAACAGCGATAACTTTTAAAATATAATTCCGATTTGAGCGCATAAGTACTTGTTGGAAAGATAAGAAAAAGCCCTACATGATTCTCATACTGATTAACACTAATTACTCCCGAAACATCCCCAGAAACTGCTAACACTGCTGCTGTTCATCACTCTGAAAAATCTGTTTTCTGGACAGCCACATACCCGGATTCAAGCGATGATAACTTTTAATTTATAACTCCAAATTGAGCGCATAAATACTCGTTGGAAAGATAAAACAAAGTGCTACAAGATTCTCATACTGATTAACACTAATTGCTCCCGAAAAATCCCCAGAAACTGCTAACACTGCTGCTGTTCATCACTCTGAAAAATCTGTTTTCTGGACAGCCACATACCCGGATTCAAACGATGATAACTTTTAATTTATAACTCCAAATTGAGCGCATAAATACTCGTTGGAAAGATAAAACAAAGTTCTACAAGATTCCCAAATGGATCCCCATTAAATCTTCACGAAAAAAACTAAAAACTGCTGGAACTACCGCTGTTCATCCACCACGCAAAATTCTGGACAGCCCCCCCTATCTAATCGCAAACGCAACATCTAATCAATTGAATCGCAGCGCAAATGAACAAGGGATGAACACAAAAGAAAAATCACCTTGGGTTCTCCCCTTTTCCTTCCTCCCTTCTTCCTTCCACCAAAACGATTGGAGATTCGCACCAAAAGACGATGATCCGAGCGGCACGGAGTAGCACCTAGGGAGGAGGGGATTGGGGGTGGGCGGCTAGGGTTTTGGTGGCTGCAACAATGGAGGGAGGAGGAGGTGGGCAGGGGGGGCGGCGGCCAAGGGGAAAGGAGGAGTGGGGGGGCGGCTGCACATGGGGGGGGTAGTTAGGAGGGTGGCGGCTAGGGTTTGGGAGGCTAATGGGCCAAAACACCAATTGCGGCCCAACTAACCCACGCGACAGCTCCCGACCGCAACGCAAACGTCAAACCATATAAATTCTACTGCCCTAGTTGCGAATGTTGTTCACAAAAATTCCAAATCCTCAAAACAACAACTGGATGAGGGAAAAAAACAAAAAGAACAGCCCCCAACTTCTCTTCTTTGCAAACCGGGTATCACAATGGCCTCAATGACAATTTCATTGGGCACTGTTGGTGCTTGTGCCCTCAGGCGCAGAAACCTTCAGACATACGTCTGAAGGTACTCTTCATGGTCCTGGGTACACTGGAAGAGAGCCTGAGCGGTGACCGGCTTCGTCTGAAACCCTTGGAAGCTAGTTACCAGCATATCCTTCAATTTCTGCCAAGAAGTGATTGTCCATGGCCGAAGAGAAGAGTACCAAGTCTGAGCAACGCTCCTGACGGCCATGACAAAAGATTTTTCCATGACTGCCGTATTGCCACCGTACGAAGATATGGTCGCTTCGTAGCTCATCAGGAATTGCTTGGGGTCTGTATGACCGTCATACATGGGGAGCTGAGGTGGCTTGTAAGACTGTGGCCATGGTGTAGCCTGTAATTCTGTTGAAAGAGGAGAAGCATCATCAAAAGCAAAGTTTCCATGATGGAAATCTTCATACCAGTCATCCTCATTGTGGAAGCCTTCCTGATGAAGCTCTCTGCGTGGAGGCCTTCGGCTTTGATCATCTTGAACAAGATGACGAACCTCTTCAGAAGCTTCGTCTATCTGTCTCTGAAGATCAGCTAGGCGAGCCATCTTCTCCTTCTTGCGTTGCACCTGCTGCTGAAGGATCTCCAGGTTTTGGATTTCCTGATCCAGGTCATCCTCCGGAGGTGTTGGACTGACAGCCTTCCTCTTCTGGCTTCGGGCCTCTCTAAGGGAAAGGACATCCTGATTGGGATCCAGCGGCTGTAAAGTACCAGCCCCTGTCGCTGAAGCTTTTTTCGGCGGCATGACGAAGGTGATGGTTGCCGAAAGTGTTCAAGACTCAAAAAATGGAAGTGAGTTCACCGGAGGTGGGCGCCATTGTTGGAGACTTGTTCTCAAATGCTATGAATCAAGAACAAGGCAACACAAAATGTTAAATGTTAATATCCTTCGTCCTTCTAAGCATTATTTCCTTAAGGATATAATGATTTTCGGACGAAGGTTATGAAGGACATACCTTTATCAGCATAAAATATAATAATGAAGAAGGGATTATATGAAGCATAAAGATAACGTAAACAGTTGTGTATTATTGTCGAATCATTTCCATTTTATTATGATGGAAAAGTAAAGATAATATTACATTACAAGTGTACCTTCAGCTCGTGAGAAGGTAAAAGTACAAGCGTGATGCAAAAGCCAATGCTGAATCAGCGTGGACAGTACGGGGATACTGTTCACCTATTTATAGGCACGGGTCGCAGCCCATGGAAAATTACAATAATGCCCTTTACAATTATCAATAACTCTATGATAACTCTTCGAGGTCTAATCTGGTTTTTCATCTTTAAGTCGGTTTCCTTTTCCGCCGCTACTCTGAAGCTCTTCTACAAGCTTCGGCTCTGCGCCAACCTTTGTGCTTCTTCGTACCGTGGCTCTGATCCGAATCCGAAGGTATCTGTTAATGTACTTTACTCCAGAAACATTGTTAAATCATGTTTTTGAGGACCTTCAGAAGCCGAAGGCCCCCAACAGGGCTCTTATGCAAATCCACAGAGCCGAAGGGGTATCCCCCAACCTCAACCATTGGATTCACTACCTGCGGCCGAGATTAGATCTCTTTAACATTTAAATCAATCGGTTATATGGGCCATCAGATTGGCGATCCACGGACCGCATTACTCCAACAACCTGACGCGATCCAAGCCACACGCTCACCATCCAAGGGCCCATATTGGTTTGATCCACCGCCACGGACACGCTAATACCGCCCACGACCGACTTACGACCCAGCGCCCAAGCTCCAATTCCCTAGTGCTACTCGCAGAGGAGTTAAAAGCGAACACGACAGGGGTCTTCATACCGTGTATTAGGACACCGAGGTGCGCAGTTCACCGCGACAAGCGGCATGACGGCGGAGGTAGGATTCTAGCGGGCAATTCACCGCACCACGATTGGTATTTCGCTAGATTGGTTGCAGTAGGAGCTTTCCCGAGTCTTGGCGACGCTACTGAGCACCCGACCAACGACCGGGGAACGCCCAACCGCGATGTGAGCGCCCAGCCCACGAGCTCTCTCTCACACCGATGAGGTGCACAAGCTTTTAGGTTGCCGAAGTGCCCGGTTGGCGGCAGGGTGAAGCGGCCTCGCTTATAAAGGCACGGCCAAGGATTTCCGTTAGTATCTCAACAACCCGGTGGGGGACTCAGCGGCGGTGGCATGCACGGCGAGGAGTGCGGACTGTTACGGGGTCCGCGCGGGGAAGACAGAGAACAGGGTTTGGCACGTGGGCCCGGCGTGCCAGCCCATGGTGGTCTCACGGGCATGGACGAGCGAGGGGTGAGCGAGGCGAGCGGGTTGGGCCGATGCGGGGAATGCGTTTCGGCTCAACAGGCCAAGTGAGGGGAGAATGAGGTGGGCCTGGAGAGATGAGGCCCACGGAAGTTCCTGCCCCAATTTTCCCTTTATTTTTCATTTGCAATCTTGTTCTAATTTAGATTTAGGTTTTCAAATTCAAGATTGGGTTCAAGGTTTCAAATCAAGTTTATATGCACAATTCAAAACTCCAGATATGTGGCAAGGTTTATTATTTATTTCTTTTATATTAATTGCATTATTCATTTAGGCAAATACTTCTAAGTATACATTTTATATATTTTTTAATGAAATAATTTCTATTGCATAAATTTACTAAGAGTTGGCTTAACCTAACCTTCGCAGAGAATATCTCTAAACATTTTATCCGGGAAGAATAACTTAACTTATATACAATCATTAAATATTTTTTATTATATGTCATATTTGTATTTTAGAAGATGTGACTTAAAAGGTGGGATAATTTGTATTAACATATTATCATTGCTCAAATTTTTATATTATTTTATTAGAAATCCAAATGTGAATATAAATCCTACTTATTGATCCTCCTTCCTAATATTTAATTATGGAAGCAAGGAATGACTTTATTACAATTTCCTTTCTCATTTTTGTCTTATATTTTCATTTATCATTTATAAATTGAGGTCAAATTCATGTTTCCAATAAAATGCATCATAACCACATCATCAACCAGAGATGTGCCAAAATCTAGTTGTTTATTGGTTACTTAACTAATTTAATGCTCTGAATTGATTATGAAGATGAAGGGTCCTAATGAATTCCAAAGGTTTCAAAAATTCTAGAAACACTATTATCGATACTTTTATTTCTTTATTTCATTATTTTATTTATTTTTCTACCAATTTTTAGGCCTTACATGAGCTCCCCCCTCTAGCTAGCCGAAGTGGAATTCAGAGTCGTGGCAGAGCACATTAGTACCTGAGATTTGGTGCAAGAATATTTGGCTAACAAAACCTTTCCAACATCTGGTGGTTGGGGAATGCCGAAGAAGAAAGAAGAAGGGAAAAAATTGAACTTGTAAGACTTCCATACCGTTTTAAATTTCAGAAAAGTTCAGCAAACCCTGTGCCGAATGGTTGGAGGTCATCGAAACAATGTGTAACAAAATCCTCGAAATATATACTAAGAAAGAGGACCAACTAATGATCGCTACCTTTGGTGCATGAGAGAAACAGAGGCTGAATCGAGTGATGGATGCCCTTAGCTTCGAGTATCCTGACTATGAGAGACTTGACGAAGGAGCCGGGGAGTAAAAAAGAAACAGGTTGTGAGCATCATGAAAAGGCAAGCACGGAGATTTGTCAAGAAGGACATGAAGAAATGGTTAACAAAGAATCCGAAGCTGACATCAGAGCCTTCGACATCAAAGGAAAGGAAGATTATGTCATCCAGCCGCGAAGAGGAAGAAAGACCTTCTCTACTGAAGCATTCGGTAGAGACCCCTTCAACAAATTCTATTGACATGACATAAATTCTAGAGGTAATGATTGAACCCTTGCCTTTCATGATGCTAAGTCCTCTAGGATCAGAGTTAACAAGCTTATTACAGCCCCAAAAGAAAAATATTAAGAGATCGACCGAAGTAGAGGTAGGCAAGGAGCCTTCGGAACCCGACAGGGGGAACACACAGAAAAAACGTTGGATGATGAATGTGATGAGAGCTGTTCTTAATACTCCACCTCAGGCGATTCAAAAGAAGGTTGTACCCTCTATGGCTGACGAAGGGCCTCAACAAGCTGAAAACAGTGGTGGTCTCCTCGGGACAACCTTATCATAAATTGATAGACTTATTGCCAATGTTGCACCTGAGAGAAATACTGAGGGGAAGATTGCTGTTGAGACTTCAGCGTCAAAGGGAAAAAGAACTGAAGAAACCTCTTTGGAAGACAAAATCTTCGATCTATGGCACCTGCGCGGCCAACAGCTTTCCGAAGAGGATATATCTGAATTGAAGGAGTTTGCTATGTCTATCGGCTACCAGCCTGGATATGTTCTCTTTGGTTGCGTGGATGAAAAGATTTTAGGATGTATTTGTGATCATGCTGGGGCGAAAATTGTGAGTACACTATCGAAGAGTATTGGATTTCCGAAGCTAGAAAAAGACATTAGCGGTTATAGGAGACAACATATCACAGACAGCTTATTCTACTCAAATTTTGAGGTATGATTTTTCTACTGTTTTCATTCGTCGGGTTAGTTTTAGCATTTCATCAATGAAGGTCTAACTCGACTTCGTCTTTTGACTCAGTGTTTACTACTGAGTAAGGCTCTGAAAATGCAGCAAGACGACGAAGATAGGAAAAATGAGTTTGTTATTAGTGGCTTGGAGAACAAGATTGAAGAACTCAAAAATTCGGTGAAGGAAAAAGACGCCTTGCTCAGCTCAGCCGAGGGCTCACTTGCCGATGCTCGGCTTCAAAATGAGAAACAATGAATTCTGCTTTCAAATCAAGATATAAAAATTGAGAAATTGAGTAAAGAGCTGAAGGAAACAAAGACACTTTTGGAAGAAAATTCAAGTGGATTTAGCCGTGAGTCCAAAATTTTAAACATGACAATCAAGGCTGAAGCTGAGAAAATATTAAGCTAAGCGGGACACTTAAAGCTCTTTGGGATAAATGCTTCGGCTTTGCAACACAATGTACCGCTCGAGTAAAAAGTATCTTCAACTTTGTCGAAGCTATGCCTGAGGAAGCCAACCTTTCTGCCGAAGATATCCCAGGAGCACTCGGATGGATTGAGAAGGAGATTGATGATCTTGACGAAGTCATAGTTGGTCATGGTGATTTCTGCGCGCTAGTGGCTGTCCGTGGGACAACTGTTGCTTTCGCCAAGGCTGGATGCAATCATCTCAAGACTGTTAATAAACCAACCTTCAGCCTTTCGCCATCAGACTTTGTCAATATCCCGGACGAAGCCAGAAGTGTGGGTAACATATTTATTACTCAGATCTGGACTAAGGGTGGCTGAGAGATCGCTGGAGACGAAGCACGAGCCTTAATTAACAAGGTATTTTCTTAGTTTCATGTTTTTTCAAGTTTTCTCTCAATACCTTTGTCTTATTGTTTTTTAGGGCGATGTTGATGAAGACTGATAAGCCAAAGCTTATTCAGAAACTTTGAAGAATACTTCCGAAGCTGTCCCTTCTTCTGTTAGTGACTAAGAGATGCTCTTAATGCTCTTTGTAAAAACCATATTATTTGGCAAAAAATTGTCGAAGAATGTAAAAATCTTTATAAATATTTGTGGATACCTTGAAATATTACCTTACTTCTCTTCCACTGTTGCTTGCTTTGCTGTGGACAAAACCAATGCTCCCTGTTTTTTGAGCCGAAGGCGACAAACACATTCCCTTCTTTTCGTTCACATCGAAGCATCTTCGGACTAGAGTCAAAAAAGCGCCCTTTCGTTCATAACGAAGCATTTTTGCGCCGAAGGCAAAAACCTTCCCTTCTTTTCCCTTAGTATCTTATGCGATGTGCCATGATGTGATGAAACTACAGATGTCTAATGTATGTTTGTATGAATGCAAAATATGATGCAATGAAATGTGCAAATGCATGCCGAAGATAAAAACCCAAACAAATACTCACCCAGACTCTGCATCCCTTTAGAAATGACTGTTGGAACTTGCTCTCCTGGGCAAGTTGATCCAACGGTGGAGTGAAAGCAACGTAAACAAGGTTTCAACTAGAGATGGTAATAGCTCTGTTAATCCCGCCTCTCAAGGGCACAGTACGGGGGTATTTATAGGTGCCTGAGTGCCCAACGTCTCGATGTAAGGACGCATGTACCCTCAGGCACCTGGACTATCCCCGGAATATTCCTATAAAGGAGGGTTACAGACTGTCATTACAGAAAAGCTATTACAAATCGGGCCTGTAACACACCTCTCCGTGCGGGGCCTGTTACAATGGGCCGAATCCCACGTGGGCCTCCAAGTCGGGTGAGGGCGTGGGACGGGGCAATGTCGTCGTAGGCCTTTGTCTTGTAGTGTAGAAGACGAAGGGTGGACCTCGCCGGTCGCTTTGCTTCCGCTGGTGCAGCGAGATAGACGAAGGCTGGAGCGAAGGGTAGCGTCTTCGCCTTCGCCCCAACATTTGCCCTCCGAGGGACCAGTTCGACTAAGTCATCTGGTGCCGAAGACATCGCTAGATGGTGGAGACGCTGCCCTCGCTCAAAGTGGTTTCGTGGGGGGTTTTGATGTAACCATTGACGGACGCGGTACTGTTGGACTGCGGGTTTCCCGAAGCGTCGTGTCCTGTGTATAAAAAGGGGGGTGGGGCGGCGCGGGTCAGGTTCTCTTTCTGCGCGCTGCAAAACCCTAGCCTCCTTTTGAAACTGCTCGCCCTCTCGCCTGCCCTCCTTGCTCTTGCTCGTCGGAGATCTGGCCCGCATTAAGCAGACCGCTCGCCGCCGCCGACGGTACGT
Organism: Zea mays; assembly: GCF_902167145.1. Lineage (NCBI taxonomy): Eukaryota > Viridiplantae > Streptophyta > Magnoliopsida > Poales > Poaceae > Zea > Zea mays. The sequence continues at coordinate 130,081,460 of NC_050100.1, read as the reverse complement.
AGCCTTGCCGTCTTCTTCCTCGTCTGCTGCAAATACGCCGCTGGCCGACGCGTCGTCCGAGGATACCTTGAGCAACGTGGTGGAGGAGGAGCTCAGCGTCTCACGGATTTCCTCGGTCCGCGTGCAGGACATGCAGCAGCTTGGATATTTTGGCAGCGGAGTGGGGCGTGTCCCGGGGGCGGAGGAGGTTCCCGAGCCCGAGGGCGAGTTGTTCGTTTTTGAGGCGTTTTTCACCGCTGGCCTTCGTCTGCCTGCACATCGCTTTGTGGCGGAGGTCCTGTAGAGATTTGAGGTACAGGTCCACTAGCTGACTCCGAATGTCGTGGTGGCCCTGGCGAAGTATGTCTGGGCGGCGACCTCGTATGGTGGTCAGCCTTATGTGGAGGTCTTCGCCAAACATTATTGTCTGCATTGGCAGAAAAGGAAAATTGGACATAAGATTGCACAGTTCGGATCGTGCACGTTTACTCCGAGGACCGGAAAGACTTTGATCGAAGTCGTGGAGTTAGTTCCCTGTGCTCGCAATAAGTAGGGCAACTGGTGGGATTTCTGGTTTTATGTTTCCGAAGGTGAAGTCGAAGACCACCCAGGGCTCCCCGTGGCCGTGATGTGCTCCCATTATTATGTGGCGTACCCGCAATTTGAGGTGGCAGAGGATGATGAAGACGAAGGAGCCCTTCGGTGCGCGGCCCGCATGAGTAGCGGGCGCGATTTAGTTGAGGAATTTATCGGGTATGGGGTATGGCCCTTGGCGCATGGCTGGGCGCTGGGCGAAGTATGCCCTCGCGAGATGCCCTCCCTGGGCGGGCAGCGTGTGCGAAGTCCAGCCTTCGCGTTGGATCTGCATGGTCGGGATCCCGCCGCATTCGTGCGTGAAGCGGAAGACGGTGCGGCGAGGATTGTGGGGCGCTATGTGCCGAGGACCGAGGGCCTGCGAAGTTGGGATATCCGAGGGTCCAATGTTAGATTGAATCGGGTCTTCGAATTGAACTGCGTGCCATACGGTGGTTATCCCGGGGAGGACGCTGCCAACCGTCGCGGAAAGAAACCGGTGGACGTGACCGAGGAAGGGCTTTCGCAGGAGGCTGCCCCGGCCACTAAGAAAAGAAAATTAGGTAATGCAGTGGGGGGTGGGGGTCTCTGAAAGTTTTGCTGTGGATTTGATGGGGACGTGCGCAGCCCTCGGGGGAAGGATGTCTTCGCCCGAGCTCCGGGAGTCTTCGGCGCGAATGCTGGAGGTTACCGGGGGTCGATGGCCCAAGAATGTTCCGATCCCCCGCGCGGCTGGCGAAGACTTCTTTATGTCCCGCATGGCACGCGACTTGAAGGTTTTTCCTTACGGGCGGAATATTGCTGTTGTTGTATCGGCAGTGATGGAGAAGACCGTCAAGACGCTGCGCAGAAACGCCGGGCGGTCGTCAAGATCGCGGATCCATTGCGCGAGGCGAAACAGGCGCGGGGGAGCGCGAAGGTTGCTGCCTCTGGCGGTAGCAAGCCGGTGCCGGCTGCGAAAATGGTCACCCCCGGGCACGGCAAGGCGCCGGCGAGTACGAAGGCTGCCGCCTCTGGTGGGAGCAAGCCACCCCCGGGCGGGGTCGTGAAAGGGCGAAGGCTGCTTTCGCCAGCGCGACGCATTGCCAACTTCGGCACGGACATCAGTGTCGACGATTATCTTATTGGTAAGTTAAGACCTTCTTCTGCTTTTTTTTGCTCGACGAGGCCTTTAACCAGTGTCATGGTGCAGGTTCGGGCGAGGGGCAACTGGCTATTGTCCCGCCTCCGGTGGTGACTACTTCGCCGACGGTGATGGTGGGGGCGAAGGGTGCCGCGCGGGACCCGTGGGCCACTTTCTACGCGAGCAGCGAGATTCTGTCGGCCGCTGCCGCTAAGGACGTGGCGGGCTCCATGTCTCAGCGACTAAGGGAAGCGTCGCAGCAGCTGTCACAGCAGCTGAAGCAAGTAAGTTGTGTTGGACTTCGATGTTTGTTGTTTTTGTGAGGATTCAGGTCTCATGGGTTTATTTGTCAGGCGGTCGACTTCGCCGATCTCGTTGCGTCGGGTGCCCTAACTGCGGACGTTGCTACCGAGGTCGAACGTCTCTGGGCACAGCATGTGGATGCTATGCGGCAGAAGTCGGCTGCGGAAAGCAAGAACTGCAGGCTAACGGAGAAGGTGGCCGCCATGGAGGCCGAGAAGACGGATCTCTGGCGCCATCTGGCGGAGGAGAGGAGGGAGGCGAACAAGGCCAACGCTGATGCGCAGGCTGCGCAGGTCGAAGCTAAAGTGGCGCAGGCGGAGGGCAGTCTCGCCCGCCAACGCGTCGAGGAGCTGGGGGCGAGGTTCAACGCCCTGCGCGGCCGCGTGGACAAGGCCGAGTCCTCAACGCGCGCGGAGGTCGAGCGGACGCACGCTCAGTTTGTGGACACGTACCACGAGCTGGGTGCGTGGATTGCTGACTTCGAGGTGCCTGGCCAAGAAGCGGGCCTTCGCTTCCTCGAATGGTTGCAGGAGGAGCTGTTGGTGCTCCCGACCATTGTGACGGGCTTCATGTCCTTCGCCTCCCTCGTCACCTGCAAGGGGGCCATGAATGCTTTGTCCCGCGAGGGGTGCAAGCATTACGAGGTCTTCGACCAAGCGGACAAAAACTTTGAAAGTGAAATCTTCAAGGTCGAAGACCCTGTGGTGAAGCAGTCAGCGCGGGAACTTTTTGATAGGATGTGGAGTCCCAACGGCCGAGAGGCTGTCAGGGATCGGTCCGACCGGGCGATAGAGCAGGTAAAGGCTGTTTTTTGTGTGGTTGTAAGTGTTGGTATGTGTGGTTTCGCTAAATGAGTGTGCTGTTGCTGCAGATGGCTCATGCCGAAGATGTCGAGGACCTTGTTGGTCTAGACGGCGCGCTACCCGAGGCTGCGGAGGTCGGTCCGGTGTCGCCGTTGGATGCCGGTGAAGGCACCTCGGCGATCCATGCGCCCGCTGCGGCCGGCGAAGACCCCGCACCGGCCCCTGCGCCGACGGGCGAAGCCGCCCCGAAGGTGGTGGCCGAGCCGGCTGCCGAAGACCCCACAGTCGTGGTCGGGCCTTCGCAGGTGGCTGAGTAGGTGTTGAGGAGTGTGTAAATTTTGTCTGTGTGATACTGAACCTCAGTTGCTGCGCAGGTTCTTGGGTCTGGGCCTGCGCACGCAACCGCTACTGACAATGATATTTTTGTGGCGGCTTCGACCGTGGCTGCTGATGACGATTCGTTTGGCTCTGTGTCTAAATGTTTTGAGTCTAATGATTCTGGGAGTTCGATTGCGTGGACGGAGGAGTCTTCAGATGAGGACTTGGATTATTTTGTGGCATTGGATGTGGCTGCAGCGGAGCCTTCGCCACGTGCGGAGGGTTCCGAGGAACTCTCGGGCGCGAGTACTGGGTATAGGCGGTGGAGGGCGGTGGCGAAGCAGAGAGTGAGTGAATTGTCGTGAAGTGCTAGGCGTTGTCGAAGCGAGGTGGAGAGGGGTCGTCTTCGCATGGATGGGACTGGTAAGCGAGAATTGTTGTCCTCGCCGATTGGGGTGAGTGTGGGTGAGGGGGAGCTGTGAAATCTGTTTGAGGGTGAGGAACTGAGGATAATGTTGTGTGTATGTAACCATAATTTTGTGTGATCCGCGCGCTTTCGTTGATCAGGCCGCTCCTGTAGGCGACTTATGTACGGAGTCTTTTGGAAAAAGACTTCGATTTTGCGTACCTATTATTCTGGCTGCACCCGTAGGCGACTTTTACGCGGAGACTTTTGGAAAAGACTTTGATTTTGTGTGCCTATTATTCCGGCTGCACCCTTAGGCGACTTTTGCACGGAGAGTCTTTTGGAAAAGACTTCGATGTTGCACACTTATTGTGCTAGTCCGGCTGCACCCTTAGGCGACTTTTGCATGGAGAGTGGTTTTGTGCACTTATTGTGCTAGTCCGGCTGCACCCTTAGGCGACTTTTGCACGGAGAGTCTTTTGGAAAAGACTTCGATTTTGCGCACTTATTGTGCTAATCCGGCTGCACCCTTAAGCGACTTTTGCACGGAGAGTCTTTTGGAAAAGACTTTAATTTTGCGCACTTATTGTGCTAATCCGGCTGCACCCTTAGGCGACTTTTGCCCGGAGAGTCTTTTGGAAAAGACTTCAATTTTGCGCACTTATTGTGCCAGTCCGGCTGCACCCTTAGGCAACTTTTGCGTGGAGTGTCGCACGCGAGGGTGACCAGCGCTGCCCCTCGCGGTGACTTCGATGTGGTCGAATGCCGAAGACCGTCGATGCGGTCTTTTTTGACATTGTCTTAATTTTTGTGGGGGATTTTTGCGTGTATATTACATGGCTCCGCCTCATTAAAAACCTCACCCCCCGGGAGGAAAAGAGTGCGGGCCATAATAATACTGTTTGGTGAATTACAAGGGCGTGTTAGCCCTGAGGATTCAAACAAAAAATTTACAGAGATTATCAATATTCCAGGAATGCTCTAAGTCTTTGCCGGATGGCGTTGTTAGCCTGTACGCGCTGGGGGATGCCTTCGTCTTGACGATGAAGGGACCCTCCCACTTTGGCTCCAGCTTGCCCCGTGACTCTGTCCGAGTTGTCCGGACGAGTACGAGGTCCCTTTCATTGAATTCTCTTGGGACGACTGTGTGGTCGCGCCATGCTTTTGTTTGAGCTTGGTATTTGTTGAGGGCCTGCAGGGTGAAGACACGGTCTCCGTCAATGAGGTCCTTGGAAGTTGGTTCGTCTACGTCGGGGACGGCTGAAGTGCTTGTCTGCGGTGACCCATGTTTTATTTCCTGCGGGGTCATGGCCTCCGATCCATATAGCAGGAGGAAGGGAGTGAACCCAGTCGCCCGGCACTCGGTCGTGTTAAGCGCCCATACTGCTTCATGTAGCAGGTCGACCCATTTACCCTTCTTGTCGTCGAGAAGCATTTTCTTGATGGCCGTGAAAATTTTGTCGTTGGCGCGCTCCACGACGCCGTTAGATTGTGGGTGATATACTGAGGCGAAGGCAAGCTTGGTGCCAATGGAGAAGCAGAAGTCTTTGAAGTCCTGGCTATCAAATTGTTTGTCGTTGTCAACTGTGAGCTCGGACGGGACTCTGAATCGGCAGACAATGTTTTGCCAGAAGAATTTCTAGGCAGTCTTCGATGTTATTGTGGATACTGTCCTTGCCTTGATCCACTTGGTAAAATACTCGACGGCGACAAAGGTGAACTTGAGGTTCCCTTGGGCCATAGGTAGTGGCCCGACAATGTCCAGGCCCCAGCGCTGAAGGGGCCACGTGTGGGCGATCAGCTTTGTGAATTGCGAAGGGTTGCCCGAACGGGGGAAAACTTCTGGCAGGCTTCGCACGACCTCGTGACTCGATTCGCGGCGCAGATCATAGCGGGCCAATAGAAGCCTTGATGGATCACCTTGGCAGCAAGGGCCCTAGGCTCCGCGTGAGAGCCGCAAGTTCCGCTGTGGACTTCGCGCAGGATTTGGACGCCTTCGATCTCGGTGACGCATTTAAGCATGGGTTGGCTGACCCCCTTCTTGTAAAGCTGGCCCTCAGTGAGTGTGAAGTCTCGGCTTCGGTGCTTGAGGCGCTTGGCCTCGTTGATGTCGCTTGGATGGTAATATCCCTGCAGGAACAGGGTGATTGGCGCTCGCCAGTCTTCGGTCATGATGAGGTTGACTATGCGGTGGCCTTCGGTGCCGTTGGTTATTTGTAGGCCCTCTGGGCTGCGGACGGCTGGCGTGCCGATGACATGGTAGAACACGTCGGAGGGCAAGGCCTCGCCTCTGGCTGCTGCTTTGGCCAATGCATCGGCCTCCTCGTTCTTGGCTCGGTCCACATGCTACAAGGTAAAGCCCTTAAATTGTCTCTCAAGACTGTGGACAGCTGTGAGATACTGCATGAGTGCGGGGTCCTTTGCTGCATAATCTTTTTCGACCTGGCCGGCAACTACTTTGGAGTCTGTTTTGATTATGCATGTAGTGACACCAAGCGCCCATAGCTCGCGAAGGCCGAGGATGACAGCTTCATACTCTGCTACATTGTTGGTGCATCTGTCGGACTCCAAAGCAAAGCTAAGGCGTGACGCGTATTTGTGTTTGACCCCTGTGGGTGATGTGATGACTGCAGTTGCGCCTGCCCCCGCATGGCACTATGCGCCGTCACAATGGATGGTCCACACCTTCTCTACAGGCTCGTCCGGCTGCGTTATTGGCCCTGTCCAGTCAACGATGAAGTCTGCCAGGACTTGTGACTTGATGGTTGTCCTGGGCTCAAAGGTAATATGGTAGTCGGAGAGCTCGGCTGCCCATTTGGTGATCCGGACAGACGCCTCCGGATTTCTGAATAATTCGCCGAGTCCCCTGTCTGAGGTGACCCGTACCTTGAATGCTTCGAAATAGTGGCGCAACTTGCGCGATGCCATAACGACTGCGTAGGCAATTTTTTCCAACTCCGTCATGTTCCATTTGGAAGTCGTGAGGACTTTGGAGACGTAACAAACTGGACACTGCTGAGTTGTGCCCTCTCTAGCCTGCTCTTGGACCAACGCTGTGCTGACTGCGTGTGGCGAAGCTGCGATGTAGAGCAATAGGGTTAGTGAGGGGTTGGGGCTGGTAAGGATTGCCAACTCTGACAGGTGCTGCTTTAGTGGTGCGAAGGCCGCCGCTTGCTCTGGTCCCCATGTGAAGTCTTTTGCGCCGCGTAGCGTTTTGAGGAAAGGTAGGCTTCGCTCTGCGGACATGGAAATGAATCTGTTGAGGGCGGCCAATCTTCCTGTCAGACGTTGGACGTCTCTGGCTGACTGCGGAGGCGTCATGTTGATGATAGTGTGGATCTTGGTCGGGTTGGCTTCGATCCCGTGGTGCGACACCAGGTAGCCCAGTATCTTCCCCTGGCGAACTTCGAAGACACACTTCTCGGGGTTTAAGCGAAGTCGTGCGTCCCGCATGTTCGCGAATGTTTCTGCGAGGTCGGCCAAATGGTCCTCTTTGTTTTTGCTGGCGATGACGATGTCGTCCACATACGTGAATATGTTCCGGCCGACTTGGATCTTGAGCAATGTCTTGGTGAGGCGAGAGAAGGTGGACCCAGCGTTCTTTAGTCCCTCCAGCATTCTGACGAATCAATATGTGCCGAAGGGTGTGATGAAACTGGTACTGGCCTTGTCTTCTTCCTTCATATATATTTGGTGATAGCCAGAGAAGCAGTCAAGGAGTGACATGACTTCGCATCTGGCCGCACTATCGACGATCTTGTCGATCCGAGGCAGCGAGAAATTATCCTTGGGGCAGGCCTTGTTGAGACTGGTGAAATCAATGCACATCCGCCACTTGCCACTCTTCTTTTGCACCATTACTATGTTAGCGAGCCACGTAGGGTAGGCAACTGGTTCGATGAAATTGGCCTCAAGCAGGCGGTGTACCTCGGCTTTGGCGGCTTTGGTTTTTTCATCAGACATTTTGCGCAGTCTCTGCTTCTTCGATCGCACCGAAGGGTCGATGCCCAAGCTTAGGAACGACTTTGGAGTCTCTTCAGCTCTTACTTAGGTGGTATTTTAGCTCTGCATCCCCTTAGGAACGACTTTGGAGCTAAGCACTGCATCCCCTTAAGAACGACTTTGGAGCTTCTTCACCTTTTACTTAGGTGACATTTTAGCTCTACATCCCCGTAGGAACGACTTTGGAGCTACTTCACCTTTTACTTAGGTGGCATTTTAGCTCTGCATCCCCGTAGGAATGACTTTGAAGCTTTTTCATATTTTTACACTCGATGGTGTAATCTCAGATTTTTACATTTTACATATGGGGGAAATTGGCCCTTGTATTGGACATGGCTGCGAAAAGAAAATGAAAATTACAACCTGTGACCCCATTAAAAACCTCTCTCTCTCTTTTAAAAGAAAAAGGGTGCCGTAGGAAAAAAGAAAGAATATTACATGGTTGTTATACATACTATCTCCGAAGCTCGTCTACATTCCATGATCAACCTGTATGATCCAGGTCTTGACGGAGATACTACCAAGAAGGGGCCCTGCCATTTGAGTTGTAGCTTCCCTACTGTTTCTGGGTTGGCTACTCTTTGAGGCACCAAATGTCCTGGCTTAATATTCTTTAATCTCACTTTTCTGTCCCACCATTTTACTGTTTCGGCTTGGTATTTATTGATATGATCTATTGCTTGAAGTCTGACCCCTTCTATGGTGTCTTTTGATACTTTGCAAATATCTTCGTCTTTTGTTGGGGTTAGAGTCCTTATCGATCCTGCTTTTGCTTCTTCTGGTGTTATTGCTTCGTCTCCGAACAAAAGCTTAAAAGGAGTGCACCCTGTTGACCTCGAGACAACAGTGTTATGATTCCACAGCAATTTCACCAATTCGTCTGGCCACTTTCCTTTTGAAAGATTAAATATTAATTTCATTATTCCTGTGATGATGATTCCATTTGCCCGTTCTACCAAACCATTGGATTATGGATGTCTTACTGATGCAAAATGTATCTTCGTTCCAATCTATCACAAAAGGCTTTAAATGCTTCGGAGTCGAACTGTGTTCCATTGTCAACTGTGATAGCCTTCGACACACCAAAGCGGCAAGTGATATTTTGCTAGGAATTTTTTTGAACTGTGGCGGAAGTTATCATAGCCAATGGTTTAGCTTCGATCCATTTTGAAAAATATTCCACTACTACTACAACATATCTCAAATTCCCTAAGGTTGGTGGAAGTGGTTCCAATAAGTCTAGTCCCCATCTTTGCAATGGCTAAGTGGGTTGAATCAGTTGTGTTAGAGATGAAGGTTATTTCTGATCCCTGGCACACTTCTGACAGTTTTCACATTTTTGTACCAAATCCGTTGCGTCCGAAGCAGCCTTCGGCCTATAGAATCCTTGTCTAAAAACTTTTCCATGGAGTGGTCTAGATCCAATGTGGGCTCCGCATATTCCTGAATGTATTTCCTTCATCAGCTCTTGACCTTCGGCTCTGGATAGGCATTTTAATAATGGGGACCAAACTCCTTGTTTGAACAATTCTCCTATAATTACATATGGCCTTGTCCTGGCATGCATCCTTTTTATGTAAACTTCATCATCCAAAGGATAATTTCCCTAGAAGAAATATACAATTTCTGTTCTCCAATCCTCGCTATGCAAAGGTGATATTGTAAGCACCGCTATTTCCATGAGCTCGACTGAAGGTGCTTTGAGAGTTTCAAAGAATACTTCTGAAGGAAGCGAGAGCCCCTGTGCCACTGATTTAGCTAGCAAATCTGCATGTTCATTCTCTCCTCTTGGGATGTTTTTCACTGAAAATCCTTCAAAGGAGGCCTCCATCCTTTGGACTATGTCAATATATTTTTCAAGCTTCGAGTCTCTTTCCTTGCTGCTTTTGTCAACCTGTCCTGTGATGACTTGAGAATCAGATTTAAGGACTGTCCTTCTTATCCCCATGGCCCTAAGTTTTTGAAGCCCCAAGAGGACAGCTTCGTATTCTGCAATGTTGTTTGTGCAATTGAACTCCAATCTGGTTGTATATCAGGTTTTGATTTTTTATGGTGAAATTAGAATAGCAGCTACACCTATGCCGAAGGTTCCCCATGACCCATCATAGCTGTCTAGGCTTCGGTATCTGCTGGGTGCACTTCTTCATGAGCCCCATGCATCCAATCGACAATAAAGTCTGCTAGAGCTTGAGACTGAATCGAGGACCTATGAACAAATTCAATGGTGAAGTCGTTCAACTCTGTAGCCCACTTGTCAACCCTTCTTGTGGCTTCTCTGTTTCTTATGATGTCCTTTAGAGGTTGAGACGAAGGAACTATGATGTGGTAGGACTAGAAATAGTGCCGAAGCTTCCTGGAGGCCATCGGTACAGCATACAGTACCTTCTCTAATTCTGTGTAGTTTCTTTTCGATGGACTTAAGGGCTGTTTGGTTGGCTGCCTAAATTGCCACACTTTGCCTAACTTTTCTGCCTAAGGTTAGTTATTCAATTCAAACGACTAACCTTAGGCAAAGTGTGGCACAAATAACCACGAACCAAACAGGCTCTTAGTACTTCAGAGATGAAGTAAATTGGGACTTGTTTCTTTGTTTGTTCATCTTACTTTTCTTGTACCAGTGCTGCACTAACTGCTGCATGGGAAGCAGCTACATACAATAACAAGGAGGCTCCTGATGAAGGTGGGGTCAAGGTTGTCAACTGCATAAGATATTGTTTCAAATTTTCAAAGGCCTTTTATTGGACTAGCCCCCATTGAAAGACTTCGGCTAACTTTAGCACTTCGAAGAATGGCAGGTTCCTTTCTGCTGATCTTGAAATAAACCTATTTAATGATGCCAGCCTACCTGTCAATCTTTGAGCACCTTTTCTTGACTTTGGTGGTTCCATCCGAAGTATAGCTTCTATTTTGTTTGGGTTAGCTTCAATCCCCTTTGTTGATACTAGACGTCCAAGGAAATTTCCTTTCTTTACCCCGAAGACGCATTTTTCTTGGTTTAACTTGAGGCCAGCTTTTCTGAAATTGAAAAATGTTTCTTGCAAATTAGCAATGTGATTTTCTTGATTCGTACTTTTGACTATGATATCATCAACATATGTCAAAACATTCCTCCCAATTTGAGTGCAGAGAACTTTGGAAGTCATCATGCTGAAGCTTCCTCCAGCATTCTTGAGCCCCTAAGGCATTTCAAGGTAGCAATAAGTTCCACTAGGGGTTATGAAGCTTGTTTTGGGCTCATCTTTTTTCCTTCATCCAAATCTGATGATAACCTGAGTAACAGTCGAGCAGGCTCATAAGCTCCGAAGTGGCTGCCGCATCTATGAGTGAGTCCATTCTTGGCAAGGAAAATCCATCCTTCGGACATGCCTTGTTGAGATTTGTGAAATCAATGCACATTATCCACTTTCCATTGGCCTTCTTCACCATCACAATGTTGGCTAGCCATTTGTAACACCCAAAATCCTATTTTGAGGTTTATAAGGATTATTGCCAAAAATAAAGTTTGAGATAAAATGTCTTTTAATAGATTCCTTTTTTCTTTATAAAGTACATCTCTCCAAAGTTATATGAAGAGTTGGTATTCAAAACTTAGATCCAAAATTTTAAACTAACATTTTGGAACACAGAATAAAAGTAAGACTTTCAATCTATTTATTACTCCCTTTCTAAGCTATAAAGCACTCTTTATAAATATTTTAATAACACTTGGTAAGATTTTATATCAACTTATTCTAAATTAAATAAGTAATAAATGTTCGAATGTATTTTTCAATATTGATACACTCAAGAAGTAATATTTTTTTCTAAAAAATGAATAATGTATGAATTGTCCCTTATTGAGTTACATGTTTCAAAGCATGGATAAAATAATTAATGTATGTAAAGTAAACTCTGCATCCATGTTGAAGTTTTGATTATGTATTTAACGTGAGTTTGAAGTACAAAAGTGATCTAAATCTAAGATTAAATTCAAAATTTAGTTTTGGAAATTATTGGGGGAATAAGAAAACATAAAAAGAAAGAAAAAAAAGAAGACCTACACTACCTTGGCTGAATTCCCTCCCTGGCCCATTTACTACTCTTCTGTACCAGCCTGCTCAGCTTCCGTGCCGACATGTGGGGCCCACCCATCATAGGCCGCTCCCGCCACATCTACACTGGACGCACGCCGTGACACCGGCCATTGGGCCCGCACCGTCAGCGTCAACCTCAAACCCACCAATGTCGGGATCTGTCGCAAACGCATGCCGTGGTTCCCGCGTTGCTCTGCTACCGGTCTTGCGGATTCCTTGGCCCCGACAGATAACTACTGAGCACAGCACCCCCTAGTTGTCTTCATCACGGGAGAGCACCATGAACCAAGGGCTCACGTAGAGAGAGAACAGAGAGGGTCCCGACCACCGCCACCGTCGCTAGTTGAGCACAGCGTAGATTGGTGACTTACGTGCGATGTGGGAGGTGTGCTAGGAGGTGGTGAACATGGGGAACTACATCGCTGAGCGCAGGAGACTGTGAAGGCATGGCGATTTCTCGCCGGATCTTCTCCACCGCCGCTGTGCCGCATGATGCCGTGTCTAGGAATTGTCGACTCCTCACCCGCCGGTACGTCACCCTGATCTAGTCTGCTGGGTTCACCACTACGCATGAGATGGGGCATTGCTATGCGAAATCGCAACGCTCCGACATACCCTCCGCCGTGCTTGCGGGGCGGCGCTGCCTGGGAGGCATCGTGGGAAGGAGGAGAGCGCGGTGGCCGTCCGCCCTTGATTGACGGTCTGGATTAAATATGAGGGTACCATGTCAGTGTTCAAAGCAGGTGCGTTGGATTCGAATCGGAGGATCATGGGTGGATCTCGTTTTAATTAAATCCTCACCGCAAATCTCACAATCAACGGCCGATAGCGCAACCGGTTCACTTGGATGAATGGTCTAATCTGTGCCGATGATTTAGATCTGAGCGGCCCATAATAAATCATACCCCTTCGCCGCACGCCTCTTTACATAAAAGCCCTTGAGGAACTCAAATACTAATCCACCGTCCATGGCTATAATGGAATCCTTACATTTAGGTCCCAGAATTTTGTAAAATAGCCCCTAACTTTATAAAGGAATTCTAGAAATTGATTTATAATATAAAAATAAATACAAAGGGTTAAAAAATCTCTTTCGCGTTTTAACTCCGATTTAACCCGTTCAAGTTGCATTAGCTTCGTAATAAAATTGTCTACGCAGTGGCGACATTATTTGTACCATAAAGCATATTTTTATAAATAAATATTGGTTTAGCCTATGATTAGTAGTTTAATCCTCTTGACCAAAGTTAATCTGGTCCATGATGATAATTTGACTAAGATATTGTTGGGGGCCTTCGTCTCCCGAAGGTCCTCAAAAACATGATTTAACAATGTTTCCCAAGTGTAATATATGAATAGGCACCTTCGGACTCGGGTTAAAATCGTACACGATGTGGAAAGCATGGTCGAGACGAAGGTTGATGCTGCTCCGAAGCTACGCGCAAGGGAGCTTCGGCTCAGCAGTAAAAAAAGGAACCGACCTAAAGGGGAAAATGCTATCTAATCCTCGTTGGGTTGTCCATGAGTCAATAGTAAATATAAAGGGCATAAATGTAATTTTACACAGGCTGCGTCCTGTGCCTATAAATAGATGAACAGTACCCTGTACTGTTCACGCTGACTTGTACTCGCTCGTGCATCACGCTTGTACCTTTGCCTTCTGTCAAACCGAAGGTATAAATGTAATTCAATATAGTTCTTATCCATTCATGATTATATAATAAAAGATATATTAACAGTGTCATATGATTATTCATGTTATTTCTCATGTTTCATATGCTTCGTCTTTCATTGATATATGTTGTGATGATGAAGGTACGTCCTTCATGACTTTTGTTCGAAGATCGTTATGTCCTTAGGGAAATAATACTTCGAAGGACGAAGGGCATTAACCATTAACCTATTTTTGTGTTGCCTTGTTCTTAATTCATAGCATTTGAGAACAAGTCTGCAACATTGGCGCCCACCTCCGGTGTACTCACTTCCACAACCTTTGGCAAAACATCGACATTCGTCATGCCGCCGAAGAAGATAACAGCGCCAGGGGCTGCACTACAGCCACTGGACACAAACCAGGAGACTCTCTCTCTCTCCGAGAGGCTCGAAGCCAGAATTGAAAGGCCACTAGTCCAACATTCCAGGAGGAGGAGTTGGACCAGGAGATCAGGGACATGGAGATCATCCACCAACAGGTGCAAAGGAAAAAGGAGAAGATGACTCGGCTGACCGATCTTCAAAGGAAGATCGATGAAGCTACTAAGGAAGTACGTCATCTTGCTCAAGATGATCAAGACCGAAGGCCCCAACACAGGGAGCTTCATCAAGAGGGCTTGTTCAACGAAGATGGATGGTACGATGATTTTAATTATGATACCTTTACTTTTGATGATGCTTCTCCCTTGGCAGCAGAATTGCAGGCTATCCCATGGCCACAATCCTACAAGCCACCCCAGCTACCCATGTACGATGGACACTCGGACCCAAAGCAATTCTTGATGAGCTATGAGGCAACAATATCCTCATACGGAGGCAATGCAGCTGTCATGGCAAAGTCCTTCGTCATGGCAGTCCGGAACGTAGCCCAGACATGGTATTCTTCCCTTCGACCAGGGACAATCACATCGTGGCAGAAGCTCATGGACATGCTGGTTACCAGTTTCCAAGGCTTTCAAACGAAGTTAGTCACAACTCAGGCCTTGTTCCAGTGCACGTAATACCATGAGGAATACCTTCAGGCGTAGTCCGAAGGTTCTTACGACTGAGAGCACAAGCGCCCACAGTGCCCAATGAAATTGTCATTGAGGCCATGATCAAGGGTCTTCGGCCAGGACCTACGGCTCAATACTTCGCTAGGAAGCCCCCCAGACTCTGGAGAAGCTACTTCAGAAAATGGATGAGTACATTCGGGCTGACAACAATTTTCGCCAAAGAAGGGAGGAAGCTTACAGATTCTCTGAGATGACCAGGGGCTTTGGAGGAAGAATCCACCCTAGGCATGTCAGATCAATCCACAACTACAGTCAGAATGATGACAAAGGAAGCCAGCTTCAGAGGCCACAATACACCTCACAGTCTTCGGGGCAACAACAAAGCTCCTTTAGACCACCAGCTCCAAGGGGCAGAGGCGCAATGGGCTTCGGAGGAAGATATGGGGATCAGCCCAGGAAAATCTATTGCTTATTTTGTGGTGAGGACAAGGGCCATACTACAAGAATGTGCCAAATCACTATTCTGAAGCAAAAGGAGATACCAGGAGCCGAAGCTCGGCAGAATCAACCGAAGCATGTCTTGCACACTACTTCGTGCCACTCTCCCTACATACCAGAATATGTGGGCAATCATCCTACAACTTCTGTTGCTTCGGCTAGCCACTCACAGGCTTCTTGGCCTCAGCTCCCACCGCCACCACCACTGCAACCTACCTATTACCGAAGCCAGCAGCTAGAAGGGCGCCAGCACTCCCAACAGCAACGTGAATTCAGGGAGGAATCCGAAGCTCGTACAGTCAACAATATTGTGCCAGAATCAAAGCACATTTATTGAGCGATATTCTGCCTCTGAAATACTTTTATGTTCTATGTCATTTTGTTTTTGAAGGAACAAGCAATGTAAATTTAGTTTTAATTTCTTGTAATGATTTTACTTCTATCAGAATGGAATATATCTTCTTCACAGACTTACGAAGCTCAAAAATTGTCGAAGCTCAAAAGTCGTTCCTAAGGGAATGCAAAGCTAAAATTGCCGAAGCTACAAAAAGTTGTTCCTAAGGGAGCGCAGCGTAAGTTTTCTGCTCAAAAGTAATTCCAAAGGGAATGCAGAGCCAAGTACCGCCGAAATATAAGGCGAAGAAGTTCAAAAGTCGTTCCTAAGGGGATGCAGAACTTATACCGCCGAAATAGAAGGCGAAGAAGTTCAAAAGACGTTCCTAAGGGGATGCAGAACTTACACCAAAAAATAAACGGTGAACAGGGCTCCAAAGTCGTTCCTAAGGGGGTGTAGAGCTTGTGTGTTTCAGTGTGGGCGTGTGGGTGTGTGTCTTCGGCATCAACATCATTTTGCATCATCATCACATCATACATCATATCACATCAATGATACGAGAATCGAACACGGAGTTGATCTTCGGCAAATGCTTCGTAAAAATGAAAATGTGCTAAGGCACGAAGTAAGCTTCGGAAAATACAGCTTCGTCAGCCTTGTCACAAAAGAAGGGATCTATTTTTACGAAGCATGGATATTGTTACGAAGCATGGATCTTTTTCTTTACGAAGCATGAAAAAAAGGGAAGGTGTTTTTCCCTGAAGGCTCAAAAACGGTATGTATGTAAAGTTTTATGCATCGCAAAGAAATGAATTACAATAATTTATATGTTCGATTCAAAGCTATATACATCAAATATTACAGTCTTATTAAGTACAATGCCCATTCTCGTGTCTCATACATTGACCATCTCAAAATGTTTTTACAATAAGTGCTAATCCTCTTTAAGGACTTTCTCTGCAACTTCGTGTAGTAATTTGTTAACAACTTCATCAACAATGGATTCAGCCATGTTTATAATGTCTAGCGCTTCCTTCATTTCTGGATCTGCCAGGGGGTCGAATGGTTCCGGCGGCGGAGATAATTCAGCTGAAGTAGGAAAAGTTAATCAGTCCAATGACACAAAAGCAAATGCCAAAGCTAAAAGCCAGAAAGCAATACCTATACGTTTTTTGCGCTCTGCAGCTTCTTCAGCTTGCCTTGCTTCTGCTCGGGCTTCATGGGTATCCTTTTCACTTTTCTTTATAATCTCGTGAGCCATCTCACGGCCACCATTTATCCAGACATCATTGTAAAATTTTCCGCCCATCAAGGTTGCTTCAGCTGAAGGATCCTTCGTATTGTGTACGGAGAAGGCAGCTTCGGCCTGGGCCATGGTCTTGATATGATCACATCCCGCCTTCTCCAAGATGGCTGAAATTCCCCACGCACCGGAAAACGCACAAACATCCCCTCAATCACTTAAAATTTCTTCGAAGGTCTCAGCCTCTCCACTTATCCATTCAATAACGCCTTCGGGGTCGTCTCGTATAAAGTTCTCTTCGGTAGAATAGGCACCCACTTTGGCGAAACTTTCTTTTATTTTCTTCACACAATCCAAGGATTTTTCAAAGCATCTTTCCTTGGATGTACGAAGTTCTTCAACATTTTTCTCTAAATAATTTTTTCCAATATTCGTTGATTTCTCGGTTAGCTTCTGCGAGTGCGCATTTTTCCTTAGCTTCGGCCAGTTGCCTCCGAAGGTCTTCAGTTTCAATTTTTTGGGCTTCGGCCTGAGCTTTGAAACTAACTTTGTCTTCTTTCACTTTGTTAACCAGAGAAAGTAAGATTTTTTGTTTTTCAAGACCTTCGTTTCTTAATTCGATCACCTCTGAACAAAGGTTGTTCAGGGCCATTGTATAGCCTTCATCCTCAATATTTTTCTGCGCCCTAAGGACATTACTAAGAATCAAGCCCTGCAAGAGGAGGAAAGAATTAAGTATGGTAAATGAAATTCCTCATTTTCAAATTCAAATTTAACTTTTATACCTTTATGCTATTGTATACTAGGCTGTCAGCAAGTTCACCCTTCGATAAAATTGAAAGGCCATCTTCCAGCTTCGGGAATCCTATACTTTTGCCTATCTCCCGGCAGACAGATATTTCTTTGTTGTCTGGGAGACACTACAAGAAATCATCTTCATCGCTTCCATTGAACACTAATGCCCCCCTTCGGATATTTCAATTTTTGGGCGTAGTGTCGTGCTTCTAGCATTTCCCTTTGGGAGAGTTCTTTTCCCGAAGCATGACGAATAATGTAGTCAATGCTTTTGTTCGAAGCTTCGGGAGCAGGAGTTTCAATCTTTTCAGATGCAATTTGCTCTGTCGCCTTTTCTTCAAGTGCGGTAGGCTCTGTATCGGTGGGCACTGAAGGCCCAGCTTCGGTTTCAGCTTGAACTTGCGTAGCTTCGGCTTCTGCCTGCCTAGTTTTGGCTTCGGCCTGCGACTTGGTTTCATTTGGAGCGACTTTCTTTACAGGAGCAGGGCTCAATGCCTTTGTAGTCTCCAGCACTGCATCCAGTATGTTGGCCATCCTTCTCTTAGGAGTTGCAGCAGAAGTCTTTTGCATCTTCGGCAGATTTGCCTCTATCGGAGGGCTCAGAATCTTTGACATTTTTTCTTCAATCTTCGGCTCTTCAGCCTTTTCAATCTTATCTTTGACTGGCTCAACTATATGCGTCTTCGACATTACAGTTGATTCTTCAGCGCCCGGTACAGTCGAAGCGGTTTGTATTGCTTTGGCTGCTGAAGAGGACCCTGCGCTGAAGTCAGGCACCATGGCCGGTTCAATTTAACGTTGCCGGTGGGCCAAAACCTTCATCCTTTTGCCCTTCGGCACAGGATCAACTGGGGTGACCGAAGCAGCAATCTTCCTGTTTTTCTGTTGCCCTCGCAGCGGGTAGCGATAATCGGGGTAAATGAAGCCGATTGCATCAAAAACCCTATTCAGTCTTTTGTTCCCCCGACCTCCGAAGGCTGTGGACAGAGTATTATCTTTTGCCTTGGAATAAGCTCCAAGCAGTTCATCACTGGTAGCTTCGATACACTTCAGCCAGTCGTCATTTGGCTCATCAAACTTCTCCCTGAATCTGAAGGTATACTTCAGTCGGACTAGACCACCTTCGCTAGAGTCGGTAGTGGTCTCCTTCGGCATTTCCCAGCTTTCTACAAGCGGCCATACCCTGAAGGCTATATGTTCCCGAATTAAATCCCTTGTGCCAATGAAGGAGCAAACAGTGCTGAAAGCCCTCTGACACGCTTCGACAGTGTCATCAATTTCCACCTTCGACCTTCGGAGGCCGAAGCGAGACCAGATGGGGCGCATGATGGCTTATTTAATGTCTTCCCTTGCCTTTAAATCATTCTTCACATAAAACCACTCTTCCATCCAGGCTCCGGGCCATCTCTTCCGAAACGTTGGCACCGGGTGGCTTGCGTTGGGGCGAGCGATAAATCCATAACAACCGAAGTTGTTGTGGTACTGTTCTTTGCCAGTAGCCTTCGTCTCATATAAGAGTTCATGCATACTACAGAAGCACTTCGCGCTTGGCTCTAGGCCCTGACTCCTCACAGCCTAGACAAAAATCCCCATTCTCATTATAGCTTCGGGGGTGATCTGATGGAGGAAGATCTGGTAGATTTTCAGCACTTCAACTACAAACTTGCTGTAAGGGAACCGAAGTCCAGCCTTGAAGAAGCTTCGGTAAATCACAACTTCGTTTTCCTCAGGGGCAGGGACGTTGTTGTCCCCGCCAGCCCTCATAATAGACATGTCTCGAAAGTACCTTCTTCTCATGTTCTCAAGATGACTCTGTTTAATGGTCGATTTCCCGAAGACAGCATGGCTTGGCCGCCAGGGCCGATCTTTAGAATCTTCATCCCCACTTTCCACATCATAGCTATCGCTGTCACCAGTATCTTCAGATAAACCTTCCAGTATCTCTTTAGTAATATTCTCTATGTTTATTTTTGCCATTGACTCAATAAATCCAGCAATATAAGGATCCGCAGACTTCTTCTCCTCAAACAGCTTCGTCTCCTCAATCAGCTTCTCCTTCTTAGTCATTTTTCCCCAGACATGGTGAAAACACGTCTTTTAACCAAAGCTCAAAAGCTTGAAAATCTAGCGAGCGTTGGTGAGCAAGAGCTAAAAGATTGAGAAAATAATGCAAATGGCAGAAACAGCGTATCAAATGCAGCCGGTGTGAGTTCATATTCATACGCCCAGTACGCTGCAAATTGGAGGGCCCCGTCTGTCATTGATTATTGCTATTCTAGCAAAGGAAAGGTGTTTTTTCGGACCTTCGGCTTAAGGCCTTCGTCCATGTCGCAGCCTGAATTCGTTATTTTAACAAATTAATACTGCGAGGGGCTACTGTTGGGGGCCTTCGTCTTCCGAAGGTCCTCAAAAATATGATTTAACAATGTTTCCCAAGTGTAATATATGAACAGGCACCTTCGGACTCGAGTTAAAATCGTACACGATGTGGAAAGCATGGTCGAGACGAAGGTTGATACTGCTCCGAAGCTATGTGCAAGGGAGCTTCGGCTCAGCGGTAAAAAAAGGAACCGACTTAAAGGGGAAAAGGCTATATAATCCTCGTTGGGTTGTCCATAAGTCAATAGTAAATATAAAGGGCATGAAAGTAATTTTACATAGGCTGCGCCCTGTGCCTATAAATAGATGAACAGTACCTCCATACTGTTCATGCTGACTTGTACCCGATCGTGCATCACGCTTGTACCTTTGCCTTCTGTCAAACCGAAGGTATAAATGTAATTCAATATTGTTCTTATTCATTCATGATTATATAATAAAAGATATATTAAAAGTGTCATATGATTATTCATGTTATTTCTCATGTTTCATATGCTTCGTCTTTCATTGATATATGCTGTGATGATGAAGGTACGTCCTTCATGACTTTTGTTCGAAGATCGTTATGTCCTTAGGGAAATAATGCTTCGAAGGACGAAGGGCATTAACCATTAACCATTTTTTGTGTTTCCTTGTTCTTAATTCATAGCATTTGAGAACAAGTCCACAACAGATATGATTTCTAATCAAGTTATAATCTAGATTAAAGTAGAGTTAATTATTTAAAGTATATTTTCTCATATGATGTATAATAACCAATTTATATTATAGTTTAATATTTAATCAGAGAGATCTGACATAAACCATATCTTTTTAACCGTAACTCTGATTTTAGTGATTCTCGAACCTACGACCTTGTAGCAGCGCGTAGAATATTCTTACACTTTTTGTTCTCATGTTTAGTGTATTGTTATTTTTATGTGCTCCTTGTCTATTTGTATGTATTGCTACGAGTAGCAGCGAGGTTACGAGTCACCCGAAGACCAATTTGGTGGGGTACCTGGAATCTCAAGTCTAAGACAAGTTGTGCCCTTGATCACTCTTCTTTACCTAATAACGTTCCTGTTAATCACTGTGACATGCTCAGGTTAATTTGATGGGACCTAATAGGTTTCCCTATCATTGTTTATCCCCACCTTGCAAACAGATGAACTATTGGATAGATTTGCTATTGCTCTACCTAGTTTTGGGAAACTAATGTTTTATTATAAGCATGTTCCAATTATGTTGTTGTTTTAATTATTCTTCATGGTAAGATCATCATGTTAATTGGAACATGGAGAACCACCCGGGAAAACAGTGCTACCACAAGGGTGGAATGGGACCCCCTTGGCCAAGTAATTAGGAAAGCTAGGGAGAAATTACCTTACCCGAAAGGGGCAACAGGGAGGCATCGCTGCTAGAGTATAGGGAGGTCCTCAGGTCGAACTGTCTGTAAAGCTTTTCGAACGAGGGATTCCTATGCTTCCTTCTTTCTAAATCCGTAGCGGGTTTTCTCGAACTAGTGAAACTGTGGAAAGCCCTCGTAGTGCTACCCTGCCTCGCTTCCTTGGTGGAGGTGTATGAGGTCCGTACAACCCCGTGGCAAATGGGTAACACGACTTGTGGGTAAAGATGTGCAACCTCTATAGAGTGTAAAACTGGTATATCAGCCATGCTCATGGTCATGAGCGGCTCGGACACTCACATGATTAAATTATGGAATTAAATTCAATCTGTCATATGCATTGCATCGCAGGTGTTGTTATTAATTTCAATCTCTTATTTACTTGGGTTGGTATCTACTTATACTTAGTAACTGCTAATAAAATTTTGACCAACTCTAAAAGCAATGCTCAGCTTTAACCATCTCCTTTGGTAAGCCTTACACTTCACATGAGCTCCCACCTTTGGTTAGTTCATGCATATTATTCCCCACAACTTGTTGAGCGATGAACGTATGTGAGCTCACCCTTGCTGTACTCACATCCCCCCAGGTCAAGAATAGGTACCCCAGGATGAGGCGCATGATGGATGTTGTGATGAGTTCATGACAGGTCTAGGATGTCATCTCCCTGTAAACTTTGGTTGCTGGATTGTTGTCTTCGTATGATGTAATTATGTAACTATTTTGTACATAACTACGTTATATATTAAAGCTGTGACATTCGTTTCTGTACCATGAGTCATCATATGTGTGAGACTTGATCCTAGCACACTTGGTGATTCTTTCGCGCCCGGGTTTTGAGCCCCTGAAACTCGGGTGTGACAAAAGTGGTATTGAAAGTCACTTAGAGGGGGGTGAATAGGCAAATCTGAAATTTACAAACTTTAAGCACAACTACAAGCTAGGGTTAGCGTTAGAAATAAAGCCGAGTCCGAAAGGAGGGCGAAAACAAATCAACCAAAGAAATAGAGAGGATGACATAGTGATTTGTTTTACCGAGGTTCGGTTCTTGCAAACCTACTCTCCGTTGAGGTGGTCACACAAATCGGGTCTCTTTCAACTCTTTCCCTCTCTCAAATGGTCAGCTAGACCGAGTGAGCTTTTCTCCTCAATCAAATGGGTCACTTAGACCCCACAAGGATCACCACACAATTGGTGTCTCTTGCTTTGATTACAAATGTCTTGACAACAAGAATGGAGGAAGAAGAAAGCGATCCAAGCAACAAGAACATAAATGAACACAAAAATCTCTCTCTCACAAGTCACTAAGTGTTTGGAGTGGTTTTGGACTTTGGAGAGGATTTGATCTCTTGTTTGTGTCTTGGAGTGAAGTCTAGAGCTCTTGTATTGAATGCAATGGCTGAAAACTTGGATGCCTTGAAGTGGTGGTGGTTGGGGGGTATTTACAGCCCCAACCACCAAAACAGCCGTTGGGGAGGGCTGCTATTGATGGGCGCACCGGACACTGTCTGGTGCGCCAGTCACGTCACCCAACCATTAGGGTTCTGACGGTTTTGACCGTTGGAGCTCTGACTTCTTAGGGCACCGGACAGTCCGGTGCTGCATCGGACAGACACTGTTCACTGTCAGGTGCGCCTTCTGGCGCTGCTCTAACTCTGCGTGAACTGTCCGCACACTGTTCACTTGTCAGTCGACTGTTGAAGTCAACCGTTGCGCTGGCGAGTCGTTGCTCCGCTGGCACACCGGACAGTCTGGTGCCCCACTGAACAGTCCGGTGAATCATAGCGGAGCGTGGCCTCAGAAACCCGAAGGTGAAGAGTTTGAAGTCGATCCACCCTGGTGCACCGGACACTGTCCGGTGGCACATCGGACAGTCCGGTGCGCCAGACTAGGGTTCTCTTCGGTTTCTTTTGCTCCTTTCATGTGAACCCTAACTTTAATCTTTTTATTGGTTTGTGTTGAACCTTTAGCACCTGTAGAATATATAATCTAGAGCAAACTAGTTAGTCCAATTATTTGTGTTGGGCATTTCAACCACCAAAATCATTTAGGAAAAGGTTTGACCCTATTTCCCTTTCAATCTCCCCCTTTTTGGTGATTGATGCCAACACAAACCAAAGCAAATATATAAGTGCAGAATTGAACTAGTTTGCCTAAGGCAAGTGTAAAGGTTGCTTGAAGTTAAACCAATTTATACTATCATTGGATATGCATGGATTGCTTTCTCTTTTTTTAATATTTTTGACCACATTTGCACCACTTGTTTTGTTTTTGCAAATATTTTTGGAAATTCTTTTGAAAATCTTTTTGCAAATAGTCAAAGGTATATGAATAAGATTTCGAGAGGCATTTTCAAGATTTGAAATTTTCTCCCCCTGTTTCAAATGCTTTTCCTTTGACTTAAACAAAACTCCCCCTTAATAAAAATTCTCCTCTTAGTCTTCAAGAGGGTTTTAGATTACAATTTTGAAAGTGATCATACCAATTTGAAATATATCAAAAAATAAGATACCAATTGAAAATTTCTTTAAAACTTTTTGAAATTGGTTGTGGTGCGGTCCTTTTGCTTTGGGCTAATACTTTCTCCCCCTTTGGCATGAATCGCCAAAAACGGATACTTTGTGAGTGAAATATGAGCCCTTTTACTTTCTCCCCAATGGTACAAATGAATATGAGTGAAGATTATACCAATAGTGGAGAGCGGTGCGGAGTGACGGCGAAGGGTAAATAATACCGATAGAGTGGAGTGGAAGCCTTGTCTTCGCCGAAGACTCCTTTTCCCTTTCAATCTATGACTTAGCATAGGAATATTCTTGAAAAACACATTAGTCGTAGACATAGAAGAGATATGATCAAAGGTATATAAATGAGCTATGTGTGCAAAATATCAATCAAAGTTTCGAGAATCAAGAATGTTTAGCTCATTTATAAGTTTGGTAAAGGTTTTCTCATCTAATGGTTTGTTAAAGATATCGGCTAATTGTTCTTTGGTGCTAACATAAGCAATCTTGATTTCCCCCCTTTGTTGGTGATCCCTCAAAAAGTGATACCGAATGGCTATGTGCTTAGTGCGGCTGTGTTCAACGGGATTATCTGCCATGCGGATTGCACTCTCATTATCACATAGGAGAGGGACTTTGCTCAATTTGTAGCCATAGTCCCTAAGGGTTTGCCTCATCCAAAGCAATTGCGCGCAACAATGGCATGCGGCAATGTACTCGGCTTCGGCGGTAGAAAGAGCTACTGAATTTTGTTTCTTTGATGCCCAAGACACCAGGGATCTTCCCAAGAACTGACAAGTCCCTGATGTGCTCTTTCTATCAATTTTACACCCTGCCCAATTAGCATCTGAATAACCTATTAAATCAAAGGTAGATCCCTTGGGGTACCAAAGACCAAACTTAGGTGTATGAACTAAATATCTCAAGATTATTTTCACGGCCCTAAGGTGAACTTCCTTAGGATCGGCTTGGAATCTTGCACATATGCATAGGGAAAGCATAATATCCAGTCGAGATGCACATAAATAGAGTAATGATCCTATCATCGACCGATATACTTTTTGATCTACGGATTTACCTCTCGTGTCGAGGTCGAGATGCCCATTAGTTCCCATGGGTGTCTTGATGGGCTTGGCATCCTACATTCCAAACTTGTTGAGTATGTCTTGAATATACTTGGTTTGGCTGATGAATGTGCCCTCTTGGAGTTGCTTCACTTGAAATCCTAAGAAGTACTTCAACTCCCCCATCATTGACATCTCGAATTTTTGAATCATTATCCTACTAAACTCTTCACAAGTAGATTTGTTAGTAGACCCAAATATGATACCATCTACATAAATTTGGCATACAAACAAATCATTTGCAATGGTTTTAGTAAAGAGTGTAGGATCGGCTTTTCCGACAATGAAGCCATTAGTGATAAGAAAATCTCTTAGGCATTCATACCATGCTCTTGGGGCTTGCTTGAGCCCATAAAGAGCCTTAGAGAGTTTATAAACGTGATTAGGGTACTCACTATCTTCAAAGCCGGGAGGTTGCTAAACATAGACCTCTTCCTTGATTGGTCCATTGAGGAAGGCACTTTTCACGTCCATTTGGTAAAGCTTGAAGCTATGGTAAGTAGCATAGGCGAGTAATATGCGAATTGATTCAAGCCTAGCTACGGGTGCATAGGTTTCACCGAAATCCAAACCTTCGACTTGTGAATATCCTTTGGCTACAAGTCGGGCTTTGTTCCTTGTCACCACACCATGCTCATCTTGCTTGTTGTGGAATACCCACTTGGTTCCTACAACATTTTGGTTAGGACGTGGAACAAGATGCCATACCTCATTCCTCGTGAAGTTGTTGAGCTCCTCTTGCATTGCCAACACCCAGTCCGAATCCCTTAATGCGTCTTCCACCCTGTATGGCTCAATAGAAGACACAAAAGAGTAATGTTCACAAAAATGAGCGACAAGAGATTGAGTGGTTACCCCCTTATGAATATCGCCGAGGATGGAGTTCACAGGGTGATCTCGTTGTATCGCTTGGTGGACTCTTGGGTGAGGCGGTCTTTGACCCTGTACTTCTTGATCTTCCTTGTCTTGATCATTATCTCCCCCTTGATCATTGTCCTCCTTTTGAGGTGGCTCATCCTCTTGATCTTTATTTTCATCATCTTGAGCTTGATCCTCATCTTGGGTTGGTGGAGATGCTTGCATGGAAGATGATGGTTGATTTTGTGCTTGTGGAGGCTCTTCGGATTCGTTAGGACACACATCCCTAATGGACATGTTCCTTAGCGCGACGCACGGAGCCTCTTCATCATCTAGCTCATCAAGATCAACTTGCTCTACTTGAGAGCCATTAGTCTCATCAAACACAATGTCACAAGAAACTTCAACTAGTCCAGTGGACTTGTTAAAGACTCTATCTGCCCTTGTGTTTGAGTCATAACCAAGTAAAAAGCCTTCTACAACCTTAGGAGCAAATTTAGATTTTCTACCTCTTTTAACAAGAATAAAACATTTGCTACCAAAAACTATAAAATATGAAACATTGGGCTTTTTACCGTTGAGGAGTTCATATGATGTCTTCTTGAGGATTCGGTGAAGATATAACCGGTTGATGGAGTAGCCGGCGGTGTTAATCGCCTTAGTCCAAAACTGGTCCGGAGTCTTGTACTCATCAAGCATGGTCCTTGCCATATCTAGTAGAGTTCTATTCTTCCTCTCCACTACACCATTTTGTTGAGGTGTGTAGGGAGAAGAGAACTCATGCTTGATGCCCTCCTCCTCAAGAAAGCCTTCAATTTGAGAGTTCTTGAACTTCGTCCTATTGTCGCTTCTTGTCTTCTTGATTCTCGATCCGAACTCATTTTGAGCCCGTCTCAAGAATCCCTTTAAATTTCCTTGGGTTTGAGATTTTTCCTGCAAAAAGAATACCCAAGTGAAGCGAGAATAATCATTCACAATAACTAGACAGTACTTACTCCCGCTGATGCTTATATAAGCTATCGGGCTGAATAGATCCATGTGGAGTAGCTCGAGCGGCCTATCCATTGTCATGATGTTCTTGTGTGGATGATGGGTACCAACTTGCTTCCCTGCTTGACATGCGCTACAAACCCTGTCTTTCTCAAAATGAACATTTGTTAGTCCCAAAATATGTTCTCCCTTTAGAAGCTTGTGAAGATTCTTCATCCCAACATGGGCTAGTCGGCGATGCCAGAGCCAACCCATATTAGTCTTAGCAATTAAGCAAGTATCGAGTTCAGCTCTATTGAAATCAACTAAGTATAGCTGACCCTCTAATACTCCCTTAAATGCTATTGAATCATCACTTCTTCTAAAGACAGTAACACCTATATCCGTAAAAAGACAGTTGTAACCCATTTTACATAATTGAGAAACTAAAAGCAAGTTATAAACATTGGAAATAGAATGGTCAGGAGATATAGAAATTTTACCAAGTCCTTTGACCAAACCTTGATTTCCATCCCCAAATGTGATAGCTCTTTGGGGATCTTCGTTTTTCTCGTAGGAGGAGAACATCCTTTTCTCCCCTGGTATGTGGTTTGTGCATCCGCTATCAATTATCCAACTTGAGCCCCCGGATGCATAAACCTACAAAACAAGTTTAGGCCTTGTTCTTAGGTACCCAAACAATCTTGGGTCCTTTCACATTAGAAACAAGCACCTTGGGTACCCAAACACAAGTCTTGGAGCCCTTGTGTTTGCCCCTAACATATTTGGCAACTACTTTTCCTGATTTGTTAGTTAAAACATAAGAAGCATCAAAAGTCTTAAATGAAATGTTATGATCATTTGATGCAGTAGGAGATTTTGTTTTAGGCATTTTAGCATGTGTAGAGTGCCTAGAACTAGATGTCTCATTCTTATACATAAAAAGCATGATGAGAACCAGAATGAGACTTCCTAGAATAAATTCTCCTAATTTTGTGCTCAGGATAACCAGCAGGATATAAAATGTAACCCTCGTTATCCTGTGCCATGGGAGCCTTGCCCTTAACAAAATTGGACAATCTCTTAGGGGCATTAAGCTTGACATTGTCTCCCTGTTGGAAGCCAATGCCATCCTTAATGCCAGGGCGTCTCCCATTATAGAGGATGCTTCTAGCAAATTTAAATTTTTCATTTTCTATCTCATGCTCATTAATTTTACTAGTTAGTTGTGCTATGTGATCATTTTGTTGTTTAATTAAAGCTAGGTGATCATGAATAGCATCAACATTAACATCTCTACATCTAGTGCAAATAGAGACATGACTAACAGTAGATGTAGAGGGTTTGCTTGCATTTAATTCATCAACCTTATCATGTAACATGGCATTCCCATTTCTAAGATTGGAAATAGAATCATTGCAAACATTTAAATCTTTAGCCTTAGAAATTAATTTATCATTCTCAATCTTAAGGCTAGAAATTGATTCATTCAACTTGTCAATCTTAGCAATCAAACTAGCATTATCATTTTTAAGGTTGACAAGAGAATCATCACAAAAATTTAATTTCTCAACCTTAGCAATTAATTTGGTATTTTCAATTCTAAGGTTAGAGATAGTGTCATGGCAAATGCTAAGCTCACTAGTTAATTTTCACACTTCTCTAATTCCTGAGCATAAGCATTTTTCACCTTAACATGCTTCTTGTTTTCCTTAATAAGAAATTCCTCTTGGCTATCCAAGAGTTCATCCTTCTCATGAATGGCACCTATCAATTCATTCAATTTTTCTTTTTGTTGCATGTTTAAGTTGGCAAAAAGAGCAAGTAAATCATCCTCATCTTCACTAGAGCTACCCTCATCACTAGATGTTATATATTTAGTGGTGGCTCTAGATTTTACCTTCTTTTTGCTGTCCTTTGCCATGAGGCACTCGTGACCGATGTTGGGGAAGAGGAGGCCTTTGTTGACGGCGATGTTGGCGGCGTCCTCGTCAGAGGAGAAGTCGGTGGAGCTCTCGTCGGAGTCCCATTCCCGACACACGTGGGCATCGCCGCCCTTCTTCTTGTAGTACTTCTTATTTTCCTTCCTCCTTCCCTTCTTGTCGTCGCCCCTGTCACTATCACTTGATAATGGACATTTAGCAATAAAATGACTGGGCTTACCACATTTGTAGCACACTTTCTTGGAGCGTGGTTTGTAATCTTTCCCCCTCCTTTGCTTGAGGATTTGGCGAAAGCTTTTGATGATTAGCGCCATTTCCTCGTTGTCAAGCTTGGAGGCGTCGATGGGGAGCCTACTTGACGTAGACTCTTCTTTCTTCTCCTCCGTCGCTTTGAATGCGACGGGTTGCACCTCGGGTGTGGAGGTGCCGCCTTGCTCGACGATTTGTTTAGAGCCTTTGATCATCAACTCAAAGCTCACAAACTTTCCTATAACTTCCTCGGGAGACATTAACTTATATCGAGGATCACCATGAATTAATTGAACTTGAGTGGGATTACGAAAAACAAGTGATCTAAGAATAACCTTGACCATTTCATGGTCATCCCACTTGGTGCTCCCGAGGTTGCGCACTTGGTTGACCAAGGTCTTGAGCCGGTTGTACATGGCTTGTGGCTCCTCTCCTTGGTTGAGGATGAATCGACCGAGCTCCCCCTCGATCGTCTCCCGCTTGGTGATTTTGGTCACCTCATCCCCTTCGTGCGTGGTCTTTAGCACGTCCCAAATCTCTTTGGTGCTCTTCAACCCTTGCACCTTATTATACTCCTCTCGACATAGAGAGGCGAGGAGTATAGTAGTGGCTTGGGAGTTGAAGTGTCGGATTTGGGCGACCTCGTCCGAGTCATAGCCTTCATCCCCCACGGATGGTACCTGCGCTCCAAATTCAACAATGTCCCAAATGCTAGCGTGGAGTGAGGTTAGGTGATGCCTCATTTTATCACTCCACATACAATAATCTTCACCATAAAAAACCGGTGGTTTTCCTAATGGGACGGAAAGTAAAGGAGTGCGTTTAGAAATGCGAGGGTAGCGTAGGGGGATCTTACTAAACTTTTTGCGCTCATGGCGCTTAGAAGTGACGGACGGAGTGTCGGAACCGGAGGTAGATGGCGACGAGGAATCGGTCTCGTAGTAGACCACTTTCTTCATCTTCTTTTTCTTGTCGCCACTCCGATGCGACTTGGCATGTGAAGGGGATCCCTTCATCTTGTTGCCGGACTCCCCCGATGGAGCCTTCCCGTGGCTTGTAGAGTTGTCACCGCCGGTCACGATCTCCTTCTTGGCGTGTTCTCCCAACATTACTTTGAGTGGTTAAACTCTAATGAAGTCCCGGGCTCTGATACCAATTGAAAGTCGCCTAAATGGGGGTGAATAGGCAAATCTGAAATTTACAAACTTTAAGCACAACTACAAGTCGGGGTTAGCGTTAGAAATAAAGCCGAGTCCGAAAGAGAGGGCGAAAACAAATCAACCAAAAAATAGAGTGGATGACACGGTGATTTGTTTTATCGAGGTTCGGTTCTTGCAAACCTACTCCCCGTTGAGGTGGTCACAAATACTGGGTCTCTTTCAACCCTTTCCCTCTCTCAAACGGCCAGCTAGACCGAGTGAGCTTTTCTCCTTAATCAAATGGCTCACTTAGACCCCACAAGGATCACCACACAATTGATGTCTCTTGCTTTGATTACAAATGTCTTGAGAACAAGAATGGAGGAAGAAGAAAGCGATCCAAGCGACAAGAACTCAAATGAACACGAAAATCTCTCTCTCACAAGTCACTAAGTGTTTGGAGTGGTTTTGGACTTTGGAGAGGATTTGATCTCTTGTTTGTGTCTTGGAGTGAAGTCTAGAGCTCTTGTATTGAATGCAATATGCTGGAAACTTGGATGCCTTGAATGGTGGTGGTTGGGGGTATTTATAGCCCCAACCACCAAAACAGCCGTTGGGGAGGGCTGCTGTCGATGGGCACACCGGACAGTCCGGTGCACCACCGGACACTGTCCAGTGCACCAGCCACGTCACCCAACCGTTAGGGTTCTGACGGTTTCGACTGTTGGAGCTCTGACTTCTTGGGGCACCGGACAGTCCGGTGCCGCACTGGACAGACACTGTTCACTGTCCGTTGCGCCTTCTGGCGCTGCTCTGACTCTGCGCGAACTGTCCGCGCACTGTTCACTTGTTAGTCGACCGTTGAAGTCGACCGTTGCGCTGGCGAGCCGTTGCTCTGCTGGCACACCAGACAGTCCGGTGAATTATAGCGGAGTGCACCAGACACTGTCTGGTGGCACACCGGACAGTCCGGTGCGCCAGACCAGGGTTCTCTTCAGTTTCTTTTGCTCCTTTCATGTGAACCCTAACTTTAATCTTTTTATTGGTTTGTGTTGAACCTTTAGCACCTGTAGAATATATAATCTAGAGCAAACTAGTTAGTTCAATTATTTGTGTTGGGCATTTCAACCACCAAAATCATTTAGGAAAAGGTTTGACCTTATTTCCCTTTCAGGTATCAGAGGAATGTTGACTGTAGGACGAAACCTAGATATAACTGGATAACCCTTACCTACTTACCTTTGATTCTATGATTCTTTCTAAACGTTTCTTAATTTATTCTTATCTATTGCTGCTTTACTCTGATTATTCTTACCTTTTCACATCTAAAGACAAAAGTGGATTTCACACTTTGAAATCCTGTACCTAAAGTGACCTTTAGGAATAGGAGACCTGATCTTAGGAACAAAAACAAAACTATTTTTAAGTATTTATATGCTTGAATGTTTGTTCATATGATAACTGCTTGATTCGGTTCTTTGATTGAGTGTGATGGATTGTGGAGTAATATCCACAATTGCATCTACATATACATATAGGCATAAAAAATATATTCATAAGATAACTAGACAACCTAGATTATCCTTCATTAAAATATATCTACCTTAATAGATCCATCTTATCTTAAAAGATTCTATCTTATCCTAGTAGATTATTCTTGTCCCGATGAGCATACTTATTGTGATACCCCAATTTTCTGAAAAGATGGGGGTTAGTTTTTTATCTCGAAATTAGTTTTTGCGGAATGACAAATTCGACAGTTTCTGTTCATACCAATTTTCTGTTCTCTTAGTGGCTTCAAAAAAAATAAAAAGTCTATATATGAGTCGTAGATAATTTGTAGATATTTCCGTGGCCGCAAAGAACACCCTAATCGGACATCAGATCAGAAAGTTATTACAGTTTGATAATAGCAGTTTTTCAGTCTCACAATTCTGTGCAGAATCTGTTCTCTTAAGATTTAGTCAATTTTATCAACAGAATTAAACTTTAGGTTGGTAAAATAAGTTGTAGATAATTTTATAAGCTTTCCAGATTGTTAAAGAGTGCATTCATATGAATTTTGAAACTCCAGTTATGTTTGTTTTACTGTGGCTGTTCCTGTTTGCCTGACAAAAATGAGCGGGTCTGTTCACTGGTAGGTTTTATCTAGTAAATGGCAGAATTGGCTCTTCCAACTATGGAGACTTTTGTAGAGGGATAAAATTTCTTACTGGCAGCAGAATTTCATAATTTTTGGTTGAGTAGTTTGGGAGATAACGAATTTTGAAGTTAACTATGCTGCTGTCTGAAACAGATTCAGTCAGTTATCTTGTCAGATGTTTTAGAACTTATAGATGGCTGAATTTAATTATCCATTGAATACCGAAGTTGTAGAGTATTTTGTATAGATACTCCTAGATTATTTGTTTGATATCACCAATGTTATAATTTTAAAGATACAAAATTAACAAACAGTGCTGCTACTGTATGGCATGTGGTTCAGGGTGAGAGTCTTTCCACCGGTTCTTGGTTTCCAGTGTAGGAGCAAATTGTTGATTGTTGGCAAATGTTTGTGAAATATTTGTACTAAGTTTTATGCACGCTAGCAGGTGGCTACACTCCATATCATGCCCAGTACATTTTTCTTCTTCGATGAAGGCAAGTGAATGTACCGGTGGTTGCTACCGTTTTGACCTGTTACTTCTATCGCCTACACTCTAATATTCAGAATTATTGGATTCTTTCATAATTGAACTATATGATGATGTTTTACTTGATTGTATTATATTGATGCTCTATCATATATTGATGATGATTATGGTTCGAGTATGACCCATGAGATTAATTCACACCCCTGAAGGCAGATGAAGCATTATTTGAGGTTGGTATTGTATCTGAAGGCAGATGAAGTATTATTTGAGGTTTGTATTGTATCTGAAGGCAGATGAAGTATTAATTGAGGTTTGTATTGTATCTGAAGGAAGTGTAGTTTATTGATAAATGCAGCATGCCATATACATTGCATGACTCATTTGCATCTGAAGTTTTATCGTGACCTATGGTCCGACTGTACTGGTACAACTTAGCATCGTACGTTGCCCGAGGAGGGGTACGATGCGGCTTCATACCCTTAGAGGTATGAAGGCAGATGACACATGCATTGCATTCATATGAATTCATTGAAGTGATATTTGCAGATGATGTGGTTTTATACCCTCAGAGGTATGAAGACATAGGACCTACACATTGCATTCCTGTGCATACATTGAGTGATATTTGCAGGTATTGTTGACGCAGGGAAGTGTTATACAACCTATCATGGTTGTTCGAGGAAATGAGATGGTATTGGTTATATTGGGACTACTGAGTTCTATATCTACAAGTATTTCTAATCTTATTTGTGATTCTTTTAGAATGTTGATTAATTCAATTTGTGGTTTAAATATCTCGTCAAAACAATTTGCTTGATGTGATGTTTCATCTCACTCTTGCATTACTCAATGTAGGTGTTTGTTACTCATCAAGGGGAGTGGGAAGTAGCAGCACATCCACCTTCACTCTCATAATAACGCTTCCTAGGTACAGTCATGATTTAATTAGAAACTTCTTGCCAAAGGATGTTTGTTTTTAAATAGTCGTGCGCACTGGTTAATTCAGTTCATGTCGTTATGGTTGTGTTCCCATTGCTAGCAGATTATTAATATCTATTATGTTTTCTTATCATGATATCTATTTATACTTTGTTGCTTCCCCGTTTATGCAATTTTCAAAGGAGATGCTGTCAAAATTTTATATATGAATGTTAGATGTGTAGTTTAGTAGCATTCTTGGGTGTTTGTGGATCCTGGGGTGTTACACTTATCTCCCTAGTGTAACAACTATGATCTAATCTAAATTTATTAGATCTTATATAGTCTAAACTAGTTATAGCAATCTAATCTAGATCTCATCTAATCTAATATGATCTTATCCAAAATTAACTAGATCTTAACCATCTAAGCTAGTCATACCAATCTAATCTAGATCCCATCTAAATTAATGTGATCTAATCTAATATGGTTAAGCTGATCTAATCTAATGTAAGTCATTTAACAAGTTAGTTAATCCTGGTGAAATAGATTAGACCTTACTCCTATAAACATGTCTTAATCCTAAATTGGTGCCCTAGACCAACTTAGCCATGAGCAAACGACCTAATGGTATTCCAACCTAACACAAAAACCAAAAGTCACTAACCGAGATGACAACACCTACACTTGAGAAGGAAGAGATCAGCCTCGACAAGAAAGATAGGAGTCAAACCAGACCTCGAGATGAAGCAAGATTTACCACTTGAAATAAAGTCCTTTCTTGTCTTAATCTTTTTTACCGCAACTTTCTTTACTAATAGCTAAAACATGATTATAACATAACCATGCTATCCTAGTCGCCTATCCTTTTGTCTAAAACAATATTTATGGTTTGGCACCAATTGAAAACTAGAAGCTAATCTTAAAAAAACCGCCTACATCCCTTTTCTACTAATCTCGAGGACGAGATTATTTCTAAGGGGGTAGAATTTGTAACATCCAAAATCCTATTTTGAGGTTTATAAGGATTATTGCCAAAAATAAAGTTTGAGATAAAATGTCTTTTAATAGATTCCTTTTTTCTTTATAAAGTACATCTCTCCGAAGTTATATGAAGAGTTGGTATTCAAAACTTTGATCCAAAATTAAAAACTAACAGTTTGAAACAGACAATAAAACTAAGACTTTCAATCTATTTATTACTCCCTTTCTAAGCTATAAATCACTCTTTATAAATATTTTAATAACACTTGGTAAGATTTTATATCAACTTATTATCAATTAAATAAGTAATAAATGTTCGAATGTATTTTTCAATATTGATACACACTCAAGAAGTAAGTTTTTTTTCTAAAAAATGAATAATGTATGAATTGTCCCTTATTGAGTTACATGTTTCAAAGCATGGATAAAATAATTAGTGTATGTAAATTAAACTCTGCATCCATGTTGAAGCTTTGATTGTGTATTTAATGTGAGTTTGAAGTATAAAAGTGATCTAAATCTAAGATTAAATTCAAAATTTAGTTTTGGAAATTATTGGGGGAATAAGAAAACATAAAAAGAAAGAAAAAAAGAAGACCTACCACTTCCTGGGCTGAATTCCCTCCTTGGCCCATTTACTACTCTTCTGTACCAGCCTGCTCAGTTTTCGTGCCGACATGTGGGGCCCACCCATCATAGCCCGTTCCTGCCACATCCACAATGGGCGCGCGCCGTGACACCGGCCAGTGGGCCCGCACCGTTAGCGTCAACCTGAATCCCACCAATGTCAGGATCCGTTGCAAACACATGTCGCGGTTCCCGCGTTGCCCTGCTACCGGTCTTGCAGATTCCTCGGCCCCAGCAGATAACTACCAAGCACCGCGCCCCCCTAGCTGTCTTCATGACGGGAGAGCACCATGAACCAAGGGCTCACGTAGAGAGAGAACAGAGAGGGTCCCGACTGCCGCCACCGTCGCTAGTCGAGCACAACGTAGATTGGTGATTGCGTGCGGCATAATGTCCAGCCTGCCTGCATTTAAAACATGACCTGTTCGTTGATGTATTAGGAGCAACAGGTCATGTCGGGGTGCTTGCTTGAGGGGTAGCTTGATTATATTGAGTCTGTTGTCCGGAATTGCCTCAAGCTGGTGTGCCTTGTGGTGTAGCATAATGGGGACGAGTACTACTTCCAGCTTATCCCGTTAGTAGTCTTTCTTCTTTTCTAGCTGAACTCGCTTGTGTTCTAGAACTATAGCCTTGTCTAGAAGTTTTTGGAATGGAGGTAATGAGTGAGACATAAGTTGGTATTGGAGTGGCCCGATCAATCCCTCCAGAAATAGTTCCTGCTTTTTCTTATCATCATCAACTTCCCCAGGAGCATATCGAGATAGCTGGACAATCCTGTCTCTTTATTCACTTACTTGTTTGAGGGATAGAAACTCCTTATTAATCTTCGTAAGACCAGCAGGAATGTGGTAGTTCCTGAAGTTAGTGGAGAATTCTGCCCAAGAAACGGTGTCAGCAGCAGCATGTGATGCGTAGTATGCATCTCACCAGTCCGCAGTGGGGCCGATGAGGCAACTTGATGCATAAAGCACTTTCTCCCTGTCGGTGCACTGTGCTATGTTGAGCATCTTTTCCATGGACTTTAACCAGTCATCAGCTTGTAGTGGGTTGGGAGAGTTGGAAAATGCGGGAGGTTTATGGCTCATGAATTCACAATGCTTATCCCTCGGTGTCACACCTGGTTTTGAAGGCAAACCGAATGCGAACCATGTACGTGCAAGAATCAGAAACTCACGTACACAGTGATTACATAATTGGACATCATCACACATTGCTCAAAGTAAATAGCGGAAAAGTACTTTATTACAACAAAATGTCCAAGTCATCCACTGAGTCTATAACATAGTCATTAACATCAAAGTGCGGAAATACGAAATGCAGAAGATAAGGCATTCACAGGCAGCTAACTAGGGGTTTGCCACTAAGATAACTAGAACTCGTCGTAGTCCTGAAACTCCTCAAAGTCCTCCATGTTGCCAGCATCTCCTCCTGAGCACTGAGTACAGTGGGGACAACCTGGGGTGGGGTGGTTTGTAAAGCAAGGGTGAGTACACATCAACGTACTCAGCAAATGTCCCGTTTGGCTAAAGTGGACTAGCTGTATGTGGAGTTAAGGCTAAGCAGTTGCTTTTAGTTGGTCAAGTATTTATAGCTATTAGTATAGCCAAATTTTAGTAATAAACCCAGTTATTACCCAAATGTACTCCCTCCAAAAGGAAATACCAGAGATCATCATTATAACATCGCCATTATAAAAGTAACCAAAGTTCTTCTAATCAAAGAGGATCCCAAGGCCGCTCATAACCGTGAGCACGACTGATATATCAGTTTCTAACACTCTACAGAGGTCGCACACTTTACCCACAAGCCGTGATTCCCATTCTGCCTGGAAAGAGCCAATCTCCATCGACCACTACCTAGGTGGCCTGATAGGGTATCACTACGTAGCCTTTACAAAGATTTCCCAGAGGTCATAGCCATCCGTTAGGTTTCTCTGGTTTGATAAACAGAGTACATCTCCCCAAAGGAAGGGTGACTAACAAAACCAAATCAAGAACCTCTGCAACCAGCCTCGGCAGAGCAAGTACTGTGCCCGAACCCCATTGACGGCTCTATGGTGAAGCCAACTACTCCTCTAGTTCCTCTAATTAATCAGCTAAGGGCGTCCCATTCCACCCTCATGGTTGCATTGTTATCTCGGGTTGTCACTCCCCAAACAGGTCCTTACGGAGAGGTACTCAGGAAACAGCCTGAGTCCCCTAAAGTATCACAAGAACATCATCGTATCATAAGTATTCACATCATGTTCATT
Organism: Zea mays; assembly: GCF_902167145.1. Lineage (NCBI taxonomy): Eukaryota > Viridiplantae > Streptophyta > Magnoliopsida > Poales > Poaceae > Zea > Zea mays. The sequence continues at coordinate 130,044,340 of NC_050100.1, read as the reverse complement.
GATTAAGGTAAAGCAATAGCATAAAGCTAACCATGATAACCCAAAAGGTAAACAAGGATAAGTAAATACAGACTAGTCAATCCTTAGGTTTCAGTAATGTAATGCGAAACAATGAATTATAAGTATGTAGGACATAATGGGTCAGAGGAAACTTGCCTTCACCAGGTTGTTGCTCAGGAAGATATTCGGCAACACACTCAGGAACCACGGACTGCTCATTGTCTAAATAAAGCGATCATACATTCATAGATTTGGAAAGTACAAATGAACAGCACACCAAACATGTACAATCATGTATACACTAGTTTTATAAAACACTAAGAACATAGAAGGGTAGACTTAAATGTTAGGGTTTAATATAATTAGAGATCAATGATTATGGATCACATAGCTTAGTTCTACTAATTTTGGTGGGACACAAAAATTACAACATGATTAACTTTATACACAACATTAAACATCTAATTACAATTAAGGTTTTCCTTTTTATTTATTTTCTTAAATAGATAAATTAACACATAAACTATCCTATAGCTTAGACCAAAAATTAGGGTACTCAGACTGTGGATGAACATAATTTATTTGGACAAAGAATATTTCTATGGGCATTTTGCAATTTGAATAACTAAATTTGGAGTTCATATGAAAAAGATATGAAATAAACAAGTTTTGAAGTTTAAAATATGAAACTAAGCCCAATTCTGTAATTATTTAAAAAGCCAGGGGCCTGATTATAAGAGTTTAGGGGCCTGCTCGTTAAAACTCAGGACGGCGGGTTGATTCTCTAAAACCCAAGGGTCTCTTAAGCAAAAATACACACAAAGGGGTATCGAGCGATCTCAACCATCTGATCATAGATCAACGGCCAGGATCAGATCTGCGGACGCGCGCGCGGGCGTGGGCACGCAACGACCACTGACAGGCGGGGACGGGTGTCAGCGACCAGAGGGGACGGTGGGCTGACCAGTCGGGCCCAGCGCCAGGGGGCGCAGGCGCTGACTGGCGTGCCTGGGGACAGAGCGCGGGTGAGGGGAGCGGATCTGGACGGCTGGATTTGCATCGGACGGTCGAGATTAGATTCATTCTAATTAAATCCTAACTGCCAGATCTCGGGTGAACATCCGAGATCCATCTGTCAGCATGGTCGGAATGGCGGGTCCTTGGTGCGGCGGCGCTGCTCGACCTCGCGGCGGGGTCTCGCCGGAGACGAGGGGAACGACCACGGCAGGGCTCTATGTACTTGGGGAAGGACTCAAGCGCATTCAAGGCAATCTGGTGAACACAACCGTGGGGACCACGCCAACGCTGTGGGGGATAGATATCCCCTGGGTCCACTAAAGAAGTAAAAGGCCTCACGAAAGGCCCGAGGGCCCAATAATTCGTAAGGTCATTCTTTCGTGGGCCTAGGGAAAGACCACCAACAAAGAAGAGAAGACGTGAGACCCGGACGGCCCACAACGTCGAACGAATGAATCACAACAAAGACCCGACTTTCCCGCGCTGAAGCCCCCATGCAGCGCAGTCATGTGAGGATAAGTCGGCAAGGGTTACGTAAGAATAAACTCAAGAGGTTCACTATCTTTTAGCTACTTGTTGTTATCATATCACATGTACTGCCCCACGGTCGAGTATATAAGGCCTAGGGGGCACCCCTTCAGAACGATCGATTCGGTTCTACTTAGCCACCCACAAAAACTCTCTGCGCCCTCTACCCAGAGAATCCTCTTGTAACCACGCTCATATACTCACCAGGACGTAGGGTATTACGCACTTCTAAGCGGCCCGAACCTGTAAATCTTGTCCATCGTCCCTCGTGCGATCGGCACGAACCATTTTGCTACAGTCGTCGACACCATCCTACTCCTAAAAACACCTTGAGGGGCAACCCCGGGTGTGCGGTCGGACCCAAAACACCGACAGCTGGCGCGCCAGGTAGGGGGTGTGTCGACGATCCAAGCTAGCTCAATGGCCGTCACCTTCCACAGCAAGATCACCATGCGTCCCGGATCCATATTCTGCTTCGGGACAATCTCATCCGTGGCGGACGAAGAAGGAATCCTACACCGCCTCGCGGATCTGCCGGAACAGAAGTCTCCTCCAACAAACTCCGAAAATGCTGGAAAGACGCTACCTCCGGCTCTTTGGAACAAGATCGTCTCCGGGGAGGCTGGAGCTAGAAGCTCGCTGACCCGGAAGACTCCGCTGTCTACTTCCTCGACGAAAGAATGGACACAGATCATGAGAAGGAAGGAGATCAGGGAGAGGCCGGTCGTTCTTCCCGTTCCTCCGACCTCAAAGGAGAACGGAAAGAAAGTCGCCGCGGCAGCAATACCGTTCTACCCCAACGTCCTCTTCATCGGGAGGGCAGAGTCGCCCGCCGTCTCCGATGATGAACCGACCGCGCCCGGAGAAGAACCGCCTCAGCGAGAATCCCGCCGACGAAGGAACCGACGCAGAAACGTTCGACGACATCACGCAGCTGGAGAACGGGATCCGGAGTAGCCTGTCTCGCGAGACGAGGTCTCAGAGATAGGAGAAACTCCGGAAGAACGCGTCTTCAGGGAACGAAGGAACTCCCGACGACGTGATCGCCGTCGGACTCAGGAGCAAGCCGAACAAGATGCAAGGCAACGACGCGAGAATCCGCTCTTCGGGCGTAACTTGAACCCTGACTTCGCCCGAGCTATGAACACGCCGAGCGAGGTCGGAGGCGTTCTAGCCCGGATAGCTGACGGACTTCCTCGGACCCCCGACGCCGAGGGATACCGGCGCCTGTTCACTCAGGCAGCCAACCATCTTCTACCGCTCGCTCACCCGCCGAACGATCTGCGACACGCCATCAACAGTCGCCGAGACGCGCGGAGCTCTATCAATGCTTCGCGCGAAGGGCGGCACAAGAACGAAATTCGCCGTCGGGAGGAGTATGACCGAGATCATGGCCTCCCGACTCAAAGCCAGGCCACCCGAACTGAGTCGGCAACAGCTTCAACTGGTGGAACCACCCGGGGACGGTCGAGGAACCATCACCGCCACTCCCCTCCCCGGGACAGACGACATCCTCGACGACAGGAGGACACGTGCGGAGTATCTGCCCTTACTCCGCGCCTTAGGGCCATCCAATGGCCTCCCAACTTCAAGGTATCCAACGTCGACAAATATGAACCTAAGCAGGATCCAGGGGGCTGGTTGGCCGTCTACACCACCGCTGCTCGGGCTGCCGGGGCATCCGAGGACGTCATGACTGCGTATCTGCCCATCGTCCTCGGGCAAGACGCGCTACAGTGGCTACGACATCTACCCCGACACTACATCGACGACTGGGGAGACTTCAGTCGACGTTTCACCGCCAACTTCCAGTCTCTCTCCGACAAGCCAGCGCAACCATGGGACCTCAAATCCATCAAGCGCCGGGGGGATGAGACTCTCCGGTCATACCTTAAAAGGTTCCAGACCATGAGAAACCGCATCCCCGAGGTCACGGAGGCGGCCGTGATCGAGGACTTCTACAGAGGATCTAACGACTCGGCTTTCGTCCGAGCCATACTGCAAAAGGCGCCGACTACCTCCGAGGAGCTGTTCCGGGAAGCCGACCTCTACATCACCGCTGACGAGCGGGCCCAGGACCTCATCGGAGGAGCAAAGCCCGCACCGGCAGCGCCACGACGCGACGCGAACCAGCCGCCCGACAAGCGCTGGGAGAAGAGGCCTCGCGAAGAAGTACACGCTGCCGGACCACCCGCTTCTCGCGCCCGAGGAGGACCTCGTGGAGGCGAACGCACGCTGGACGACATCCTCGACGCTCAGTGCCCGTACCACAAGGATATGCGCCACACTCTCCGCAACTGCCGGGATTTCAAGCACTCCGTCGGGCATGGCCGACCTTTCCAACCTCTACCACCTCCTCCACCGAGGGGAGGACCGGATGAACCACGACAGCCCCATCAGCCGGAGGAGGGGGGAGGAGGAGCATTCCCGCGCGTTGACAGGGAGGTCAACGTCATCTTCGGTGGACATGGGTCGCAGGAGAACAAGAGACAACAAAAGCTCAACGATCGCCAGATACTGGTGGCGACCACCGGCCCTCCCGCTCTGTACCGGTGGTCGGAGCACCCAATCACGTTCACTCGGGAGGATCAATGGCTCAACTTCGACCACCCGGGCAAATATCCGCTCCTCGTCGATCCGGTGATCCGAGAGAGCCGGGTGAAGAAGGTGCTAGTGGACGGGGGGAGCAGCATCAACGTCACCTTCCCCCGTACACTCCAAGGCTTGGGAGTTCACCTCAAAGAGCTCCACGAGTCAGACACTCCTTTCTTCGGCATCGTGCCGACGGAAGGGGAATACCCGCTGGGCCACATCTACATGCCGGTCACCTTCGGGACTCCGGATAACTACAGAACCGAGTTCCTGAGGTTCGAGGTGGCGAACTTCGACTGCGGGTACAACGCCATCATCGGGAGGCCAGGGCTGGCCAAGTTCATGGCCATCCCACACTATACGTACATGATACTGAAGATGCCAGGACCACAAGGAATCATAACTGTGCGCGCCGACTTCCAAGGCGCCGCAGAGTGTTTCCGAGTGGCCATTCAGGCAGCCCTCACCACCAAGCCGTCGACGATTCCTTCTACACCGGCGAACTCTAAGCCTGAAGAAGACCTCGCCGTGCCGGCAAACGAAGCTCAGGCCGCGACCTCTATGCGGCCGACTGAAGACACCAAGCGGATCAACCTGGGGTTTGCTGATGAGCGCAAGGCAGCCATCATCAGCTCCAGTCTAAATGACAAATAGGAAAGCGCGCTCGTTCAGTTCCTGCAAGATAACCGAGACGTATTCGCATGGCAACCTGCGGATATGCCGGGAGTACCGAGGGAACTGGCCGAGCACAAATTGAAAGTCTATCCTCAGGCGAGGCCGATCCGGCAAAAGCTGCGTCGTTTCACGCCCGACAAGAGAGAGGCCATTCGTGCCGAGTTAGCTCGCTTGGTCGCGGCCGGATTTATTAGAGAAGTATTACACCCCGAGTGGTTAGCCAACCCTGTTCTTGTACTCAAAAAGAATAAAGTGGATTGGCGCATGTGCGTCGACTATACTGATCTCAACAAACACTGTCCGAAGGATCCCTTCGGGCTCCCAAGGATAGATCAGGTGGTGGATTCCACCGCTGGATGTTCGATGCTGTCTTTCTTAGATTGCTATTCCGGGTATCATCAGATTAGTTTGGCAAAAGAAGACGAGGAAAAGACGGCGTTCATCACCCCGTTTGGTGCCTTCTGTTATACATCCATGCCGTTCGGCCTCAAAAACGCTGGAGCGACTTATCAGAGAGCTATTCAAACATGCTTAGCCGATCACTGGGGCAAGCGTGTGGAGGCTTACGTTGATGACGTGGTGATCAAAACTGAGAATCCAGATAACTTCATCGAAGATTTACAGCTGGTTTTCAACAGCCTGAGAAGATATAGATGGAAGCTCAATCCTGAAAAATGCGTTTTCGGGGTACCAGCAGGAAAGTTACTCGGATTTATTGTCAGCCACCGGGGAATTGAAGCTAATCCAGATAAGATTGAAGCTATCATGAAGATGGAAGCTCCTCGATCGCAAAAGAAGGTTCAGCGACTCACTGGATGTATGGCAGCCCTGAGCAGATTCATATCCAGGCTGGGAGAAAAAGGTCTACCATTTTATAAATTGCTGAAGAAGGTGGATAAGTTTCAATGGACTTCAGAGGCACAGGAAGCTCTAGACGCACTGAAGAAATTCCTGACAACACCGCCAGTATTGAAACCGCCCCGGCGAGCTACGCCGACTCAGCCGGCTGAAGATTTGCTGCTATATATCTCTTGCACGACTCACGTGGTAAGCACTGCGTTGGTAGTCGAGCGAGTGGAAGAAGGGCATGCCTACCCGGTACAACATCCTGTCTACTTCATCAGTGAAGTTCTAGGACCATCGAAGAAAAAGTATCCTCAAGTTCAGAAGCTATTATATGCAGTACTTCTAACTGCCCGCAAGCTGCGCCACTACTTTGACGACCACAAAGTCATAGTAGTTACTGGTTTTCCAATAGGGGACATTCTTCACAACAAGGAAGCCATTGGCCGAATAGCCAAGTGGGCTTGCGAGTTGGGGTCTCATGATATCGAGTTCCGACCTCGCACTGCCATCAAAACTCAAGCACTGGTCGATTTCGTATCAGAGTGGACAGAACAGCAAGTGCCGGATAATCCAGAAACCGCAGAAGTATGGCGAATGTATTTTGATGGCTCGCTGAAGCTGCAGGGAGCAGGAGCAGGAATTCTTTTCACTGCACCTGGAGGCGAGCACCTCAAGTATGCTCTCCAGTTTCTATTCCCGACCTCTAACAATGCCGCCGAGTATGAAGCTTTGATACACGGATTAAACATCGCCATATCACTGGGTGTCAAGAGACTGATGGTGTACGGAGATTCTCTGGTAGTCATCAGTCAAATAAACAAGGAATGGGATTGCTCAAGTGATTCAATGGGAAGATACTGCGCCGCCGTCCGAAAGCTAGAAGATAAATTCGAAGGTCTGGAGTTTCATCATATAGACAGAGATCGGAACACGGCGGCTGATGTACTGTCCAAGCTTGGATCCGGTCGGACTCGAGTCCCGCCTGGGGTCTTCGTGCAAGAAATCCTTCAGCCGAGCATCTCGACGGATCAAATAGAAGAGTGCAACATCATAGACCAACCCGAGTCAGACTCTGATGACTGGAGGCAACCGATTATTAAGTATATAAAGAATGAAGAAGAACCATATGACAAGAACTCGGCAGAGCGCGTTGCCAGGCAATCAGCTCACTATACACTCATTGGGGAGATATTATACAGGAGGGGCGCGTCAGGCGTCCTCATGAAGTGCGTTCTCCCGTCCACCGGGAAGCAACTTCTGGAGGAAGTCCATGCTGGGCAGTGCGGAGTACATGCAGCATCCAGAACGTTAATCGGGAAGGTTTTCAGGTCAGGATTCTATTGGCCGACGACGAAGAATGATGCAGCCGAGCTAGTTCAGAGATGCGAAGCTTGCCAATACCTGTCAAAACAACAGCACATGCCAGCACAGCAGCTACAAACCATACCAGTAACTTGGCCTTTCGCATGCTGGGGATTGGATATGATTGGACCTTTCAAGAAAGCTCAAGGAGGATACACCCATGTATTGGTGGCAATTGACAAGTTCACTAAATGGATAGAGTTTCAGCCCATTGCCTCCTTAACCTCTGCTAAAGCCGTGGAATTCATACAAAGCATAATATTCAGATTTGGAATACCGAACAGTATCATCACTGACTTGGGATCCAACTTCACCAGTTCAGAATTCTTTGACTTCTGCGAGCAAAAAAGCATTCAGATCAAGTATGCATCTGTAGCCCATCCGAGAGCCAACGGGCAGGTTGAGCGAGCCAACGGAATGATATTGGAGGCACTTAGAAAAAGGGTCTTTGATAAAAATGAAAAATTCGCAGGAAAATGGATAAGAGAATTGCCTTATGTTGTTTGGAGCTTGAGAACTCAACCTAGCCGGGCCCTGCATGGAAACACTCCTTTCTTTATGGTCTATGGGTCGGAGGCAGTGCTACCCGCTGATCTCAAGTTTGGGGCGCCAAGATTGATCTTCGAAAGCATAGCAGAAGCCGAAGCCACTAGGCTGGAGGATATTGACGTACTCGAGGAAGAACGACTGAATGCGGTGATTCAATCAGCACGATACCAGCAGACTCTAAGGCGCTACCACGACAAAGCTGTGCGGCAACGTTTCTTTTCGATGGGAGACCTCGTCCTCCGCCGAATTCTAACGGGGGAGGGACGACACAAGTTATCACCCTTATGGGAAGGACCTTTCATAGTAGCAGAAGTCACTCGTCCCAGATCATATCGCCTCACCCAAATGGATGGTACAGAAGTCGGGAACTCCTGGAACATAGAGCACCTCCGAAAGTTTTACCCCTAACTGTACCTCAAAACAGCCAGGGTGACCATGTATTCTGTATAAGGGAAATACATCATCAATAAAGAGAGATTTCAAAGATACTTGGCTCATTTATGATTGACTTGCATTCTTACTTAACTCGGGGTGACCACTATGCCCTACCAACGGAGCAATCGACTTAAGTCGGCAACGACTTAAGGCGGTGCAACATGCTCACGCTTACTTAACTCGGGGTGACCACTATGCCCTACCAACGGAGCAATCGACTTAAGTCGGCAACGACTTAAGGCGGTGCAACATGCTCACGCTTACTTAACTCGGGGTGACCACTATGCCCTACCAACGGAGCAATCGACTTAAGTCGGCAACGACTTAAGGCGGTGCAACATGCTCACGCTTACTTAACTCGGGGTGACCACTATGCCCTACAAACGGAGCAATCGACTTAAGTCGGCAACGACTTAAGGCGGTGCAACATGCTCACGCTTACTCTACCGGGGGTGACCACTATGCCCTACTAACGGAAGTTACCGGCTAAAAGTCATTGATGGCTTAAAACAGTATAGCATACTCACGCTTATGCAGCTCAAGGGATGATCTCCATATCCCACAAACAAACTTCATCATGCAGCGTTACCACAAACTTGCAAACTAATAAATTCTGATACAATAAGGGAGTAATCACGTCATTCGAATGATAAGCCGATAACCTCTAACGAATACTTGATCATGCTAACTGCGCGCTCAGAGCACGCGAACCGTTTCTTTATTTTCTAATGTCTTTCTCAGGAACGACTGACGAAGAAGGGCGATTCGAGGAATCAGGGGCAGCATTCACGTCGGCTCTTATATCTTCAGGGACAGCCACGCCGGGTCTTCTCATCAAGATTCGTCCCGCCCGAATGGCCTTGTCCAGGGCCTTATCGCGCTGAGCTTTGAAAGTGACAGCAGTTTCTTCAGCAACTTTAACAGCCTGCTGAGCAGTTTCTAACTCCTGAGCAATGGATTTCTTAGAAGCTCGGAGTCCCTTGATGGTGGCGTCCTTTGCCGATAGCAACTGTGTAAGGCGGGCCACTTCGTCCGAGGATTCTTGCAGTTGGCGACGCTGATTGTCAAGCTCTTCCATTGTAAAACGGTGGCTCCTCTCCAAGATGGTCAGCGAGTTGCTGGAATCTCGGTACAATCTGTCCAAGTTATCGCGAGAAGCAGCAAGGATGCGTTTTTCTTCCTACAAGCAAAAATCAACTCATTCAGAATCCAGGAGCATGACAAGGCGAATCGCAGGTTCGTAAGCTACCTTCTCAGAGTCAAGCTGAGCATGAAGAGAAGAACTCAGAGCGTTGGCATCATCCAAAGCCGCAGAGACCTGACTCAACTCGATCTGACTTTGAGAATACTTCTCCTCGAAGTCAGCGCATCGTCGAGCCATTTCAGCTTGATCTTGAAAGCGTTTTTCTTCAAGAACTGTGATCTGCCGAGTCATCCCTATCAAGAGGTTTTCAAACAAAATGAGATCAGAAGGTAAGACAACCTACGGGCAAGAACAAAGAAGAAGAAGAAAGGACACTGACCAGCATTGGTGACCTCCAACTCAGATACACGACCCCGAAGCAACATCGGATTCCAACACTCAAGAGATGAAGCCACCTCCGGGATAGAAGCACCCTGCGATTTCAGCTGACTGGCCAATCCATTCACCAAAGCCTGACGAGAAGAACAGATGAGCATAATGACAGCAATTCATGCAACATAAAGATCAAACTAAAGCACATCACAGCACCTAGAGGTTGGAAAAGAACGAAGGGATCCCCAAGTCAGGAGAAATCAGCTGATAATCAGGTGTCAGACCACCACCCGAAGCAGTTTGCGGTAGACCAGCAGGAACGAGCTCAGTACATTCAGCAGAGCCTAACACCAGATCAGTGGGGATGCTGCCCTCTAAAGCGACCCCCTGATCTGGAGCTTGAGCCACCACCATGCCGCTAGAGTGTGGAGGTGAACCCACGTGAACGTCCATAGAAGTGCAGGAAGGAGACCTTGCTCGGGCACCCTCGGGGGCTGGGTCACAGTCGGCGCTGCCCACTTGAGCCGGATCATCCCCGGCAACACCCTCGGGGGCTGGGCAGTGGCCTACACTCTTCACCCGAGCTAAGTCACTCCCGACGACATCCTCGGGGGCTGGGCATATATCAGCGCCATTCTTGGGACCCAGGCTCTCTGCCGTGACCACCTCTAAGGTTGACGGGCCTTCAGCTACTTCCAGGGGATCAGAACGATTCAAATCATCATCCCGACCCTCGAGATCGTGCTCTAAGGTCGACGAGGCACGGGACGACCTCAACCCAGCATCTGGCACGGCTGCACAAGTTTCTGCTGCATCAACGTCTGCAGGTTCCAACAACAAGTTCTCAGGGACCATATCCTCTAGAGCTTGATCAAAATTGGCCATGGACAGTTCTTGCAGACCAATAAGAGCAGACAAGGCAGGAGAAGGAACCCCGCTACTACCACCGCTAGCGACGAACTGCCGACTGTTTTTCCGAGTTAATGGAGTTTCATTCTCTTCCTCCTCATCTTCCACAGCAACAGCACAAACAGCATCCTCATTGGGGTCAGCAGCAGGCGGAGCACACCCATTGGGATCAATGTCAGCAAGGCCAGTTGCAGTCATTTCTTCGGCAGCAGGAGCTAAGGTGCTGGCATCCTCGTCGAAGCTGGACACTCGCCGGAGGCATCTTCTTTTCTTCTTCTGCTCATCAGCAAAAGGCTCGGGGTGACTGGTTCGGCTAGGACGCCTCGGGCGAGTATTGACAGGTTTCGAGACATCCAAGGTCGCATCAACCTCTGGAAGGGGCACCACTGCCAATGTGCCATCCGGAGCAGTATCAGATGAATCCTCAGCTAGCAGATCGAGCATGTCATTTATGTCTGCATCACTGGGGTTCAGGGGCACTTCAAAATAAATCTGCCGTTCATCATCAGGTATTTCCCCGAGCGAAGCAACTAAGGAACGGACCTCCTCAGCAGAAGGTCGAACTCTAAGACCCAAATTGCTATCTGTCACGGGCGGATTGGACACAAAAAGAGTGAAATCTTTGGGAGAAGGCAGGTTCCAAGCCGAGTATGCCACTGGAGCTCCAACGTTTGAAACTTTACCCCTGAGGATCATCTCGAGTCGGCTCACCAAATCAACAGAAGGAATTCTCCTATTAGTAACTCGGGTTGAGTCGGCCAGCCCTCGGTAAAGATATGCCGGATAGGCCCTGTCCTTCAGCGGCTGAATGTTTTTGAAAACAAAATCTGTGACCACGGCTTCGGCAGTCAGACCTCTCTCTTTCAGTAATCCAACTTCAGTAAGCAACACGCCCGCCTCGGCTACTTCTTGGTCCGTGGGAGATTCAGTCCAACTCGGAGTACGAACGTCTGCCTGTCTCCCTGAGCGGGAAGGGAGAGAATTTCCATAATTATCCATTATAAACCACTCCAGACGCCAACCTTTAATGCTGTCTTTGAGGGGTATCTCGAGATACTCGATCTTCCGCCCCCGGCGCATCTCTAAACTGGCACCTCCGACCAATTGATGTTGCCCCCCGGCCATCCCAGGACGGCAGTGATACAGATACTTCCACAAGCCAAAATGCGGCAGCACGCCAAGATAAGCTTCGCAAAGGTGAACGAAAATAGAGATTTGGAGAATGGAGTTAGGGTTCAAGTGAGTCAGGTTGATGTGATAAAAATCAAGGATACCACGGAAAAAAGGAGATATGGGAAGGCCGAGGCCGCGAAGAAGGAAAGGAGTGTAAACCACTGACTCGTGGGTATCTTCAGTTGGGACAGTGGTCCCGTGGCAAGAACGCCAAGAACAGAGTTCCCGTGGAGGGAGAACCCCGATGGAAACAAGGCGGAGAAGCTCAACTTCAGAAATCACAGACGTATGGTTACCTGCGAAAGGTAACTGACTGTTGGGGTCGATGGCGGGGATCACTGCAGCAGACGAGTTCGCGGTTTTCCTCTTGGGCGCCATCTTGTTTCTCGCTGGCGAAACAGAGCAGGAGGCGAGTGGCGGAGAAGACTCAGATGCGGAAATGCAAGAACTAGGGCACGGAAAGCAAAGGCGGCTAAAAGCGCGACTCTTAAGGGATATTCTTGAGCCAGATACCTTTTCAAAAGTGCCCAGTCATCACCCAGCGGTCATCTCCGAAATCCCGGCATGCCACGGGGATATCTAACAGTTATTTCCAAGAAAGCTGATGAGCCACCTCATCACTCGGCCATTTTCCTCAAAGTAACTTGAGAAGCTGGTTATCACTCGGCGCTGCCTCTAAAACGCCGACCACGTGTTCGATCGCTCGGCATTACTTCTAAAATGCCGACGCCGACCTTCAATCACTCGGCGTTGCCTCTAAAACGCCGACCACGTGTTCAATAGCTCGGCATCACTTCTAAAATGCCGACGCCGACCTTCAATCACTCGGCGCTACCTCTAAAACGCCGACCACGTGTTCGATCGCTCGGCATTACTTCTAAAATGCCGACGCCGACCTTCAATCACTCGGCGTTGCCTCTAAAACGCCGACCACGTGTTCAATAGCTCGGCATTACTTCTAAAATGCCGACGCCGACCTTCAATCACTCGGCGCTACATCTAAAACGCCGACCACGTGTTCAATCGCTCGGCATTACTTCTAAAATGCCGACACCGATCTTCAATCACTCGGTGTTGCCTCTAAAACGCCGACCACGTGTCCAAACACTCAGCATTACTTCTAAAATGCTGATGCCGACATTCAATCATTCGGCGTTATTTCTAAAATATCAGCCCCGTATTTTGTCGCTTGGCATTACTTCTAAAATGCCGATGCCGACCTTCTATCATTCGACATTGCCTCTAAAACGCTGGTCTTGTGTTCGATTGCTCAGTGTTACTTCTAAAAAACGCTGATGTCAATCTTCACATCGCTCGGCGCTGTTTTTTGCTATATCAAAAGAATCGGTTCAACATTCAGCAAAAGCAGTGACAAGTCATCCAAAAGAGGGGATAAGCGACAATCTTCATTAAAAGGAAGTTGACGAGTTACAAACCAACTCTTTACGAGTTGGTACTTCCCTAATTCTACACTACATTACTACTACTACTAAATTACACTAATTACTACTACATTATTCTAGCTATACTAAACTATACTAATATCTAAGAAGACCAGTGGCGTCTAGCCACTGGCCCTGCCCCTGCCCCTGCCGCCGCCGCCGCCTTTGGTGCTGCCCCTGCTGCTGCCCTTGGTGCTGTCCCCGCTGCCGCCGCCGCCGCCCTTGGTGCTGCCCCTGCTGCTGCCCTTGGTGCTGTCCCTGCTGCCGTCGCCGCCGCCCCTGCCACTGCCGTCGCCGTCGTCGTCGTCGTCGTCGTCTTCACCCTCGTCGCCGCCGTCCGAGTCCTCCTCATCCGAGGAGTACTCCGACTCATCCGAGCCTTCGAGCCCGGCTCGCTCGACGGCCCGGATATATGTCCAGACCTCCGCGGCTATCCCCTGGGAGTCGTCCGAGTCATCGGACGACGCCGGGGGAGAGACGGGAGCCGGAGACCCCTCGGGCTCGGAGGAGAACTCCTCCTCCGAGTATTCTGAGTCACCAAACTCCTCCGATGGAGGAGTCGGCTCACGCTTGCGCTTGTTGTTCTTGCCCATGGTTAAAGTTTTGGGAGAGAAGAAAGGGAAGAGGCAGTAAGGAACAGCGAAGAGATGTGAAGAAACCAGAGAAGCAAAGGGGTTATTTATAGAAGGGAAAGGCAACCGCTCACTTCTAACCGCGGTCACTGAACAGTCGCAAGGCATTCAATAAGCACTTCCACCCACCCGAAGACACGTCAGACGGCGGACGCCGTTTCATGCAACTCTACACCCATTGGGACTCCAGTCAACAGCGCAAAGGATATGATTACACTAGCCGTCCCATCGCATTACTACTCAGAGGCAACCGGCTAAAACACTCAGCGTACCAAGCCGTCCCTTGCCCACACCCATTGGGGGGGACGCCCAGGAATTATCAGTATATTTTTCAAACGGTCACATCCGTGCAGGGCATGCAGTGAATACCTCAAGACAAAAATGAGATATCAGTAAGGATCAGAGGAAAGCCAAATATAACCAGCAAAGTACAAGATATGGCCGACAGAAATGACGTGAAGACTAGACAGAGAACGTCCGTCAAACGTCCAATCAATCGCAGAAGCAAATAAATTGCACTACCTAGCAAGATATGGATGAATCGTGAACTCGGCTGCTAAAGACAAAATATATGCTGACCTCTGAAGCATAATACTGATGACATAGCACGGATGACATCATGCCAATTTTTTACAAGCAGAAAGGATAATTTTCAGCAAAAAGGACACAGAAGGAAGACCTTCGAGTGGATTATCCTCAAAAATCCACTTGAAGGTCGGGGGCTACACCCATTGGGTGCACCTCCGGTGCACCCCATGGAATATTGTTCTAAACCGACATAGCGCCGACTTCTAAGGCGTAGAGCAAGATTGAAAAGATTAATCCTCAACCGAGATGCAGGAGCGCGAATGGAAATAACCTTTGGAAGAAGACCTTCGAGTAGATTATCTTCTGAAATCTACTCAAAGGTCGGGGGCTACACCCATTGGGTGCACCTCCGGTGCACCCAATAAAATCCAGGGTCTTACAATCCAAAAATGCCGACCTCTAAGGCACAAGCACAAAACCAAACTTTGGTCGGACGAGCGATCAGAGTCAAAGAAAACAGCAGGAAGTCATTTTTTGGACCTTGGATCTTTGGGTCGATTACCTCTAAATCAACCCAAAGATCGGGGGCTTGTGGGGGATAGATATCCCCTGGGTCCACTAAAGAAGTAAAAGGCCTCACGAAAGGCCCGAGGGCCCAATAATTCGTAAGGTCATTCTTTCGTGGGCCTAGGGAAAGACCACCAACAAAGAAGAGAAGACGTGAGACCCGGACGGCCCACAACGTCGAACGAATGAATCACAACAAAGACCCGACTTTCCCGCGCTGAAGCCCCCATGCAGCGCAGTCATGTGAGGATAAGTCGGCAAGGGTTACGTAAGGATAAACTCAAGAGGTTCACTATCTTTTAGCTACTTGTTGTTATCATATCACATGTACTGCCCCACGGTCGAGTATATAAGGCCTAGGGGGCACCCCTTCAGAACGATCGATTCGGTTCTACTTAGCCACCCACAAAAACTCTCTGCGCCCTCTACCCAGAGAATCCTCTTGTAACCACGCTCATATACTCACCAGGACGTAGGGTATTACGCACTTCTAAGCGGCCCGAACCTGTAAATCTTGTCCATCGTCCCTCGTGCGATCGGCACGAACCATTTTGCTACAGTCGTCGACACCGTCCTACTCCTAAAAACACCTTGAGGGGCAACCCCGGGTGTGCGGTCGGACCCAAAACACCGACAAACGCGGAGGCACCAGAGGGCGCAGAACGTGGCGGGATGGTCCCACGGCGGCGCGAATCTGCTCCGGTGAGCAATCGCACGAAGACCAGGGCAATAAACAACGAAATAGGGGTGCGAGGAGGTTGTTCACCTCGAGAGGAAACACTGGAGTCCCGGAGCAACGACAGAGACGCAGGGACGCCCCGTGTCAAAGGTGGCGGAGCTCCGGCTGCACGGGAAAACTCCGGTGAGCACGGACCTGGCGGACCAGAGGGGCTGGGGGCGAACCGAGGGGTGTCCCGAGTTGCTGACGGCGAGGCGGAACTCACCGAGGCAACGGGCGCGGCGCGGGCTCGACGGCGGCCGTAGAACGGACGACGGACTTCGGTGAGCAGCGGCGGAGCTACCTGGATGCGCGCACAGGGCGAGAGAGAGGGCGAGGGTGCTCGGCTGAGGGTGCAAACGAGCAGGGGGAAGAAGGCAGGAGGTTAGGGATGGGGTCTGATGGGTGGGGTCCGCGGAACAGTGAGAGAGGACGTGCGCACGTGGAAAGAAACGTCGCCAACAGATCGGCCCCACTGGCAGCGAGAGTGAGAGAGAGAGAGAGAGAGAGAGAGAGAGAGAGGAAGAAGAACGTGGGCTGGCGCCAACAGGCGGGGTCCGCCTGTCAGGGGCTGAGGGCGCGCGCGCGAGGCTCGGCCTGCTGGGCCGACTTGGACTGAGATGTGGTTTTCCATTTTCTAGGGAATTTCTAATGCTTTTCTATTTATTTTCTCTAGGGTTTTCAATTCAAATTCAAACCAACTTTCAAATTCAAACTAAATCAAGCATGTGCAACAATTCAAATAATATTTGGAGCTCAGCATGATGCAACATTTCATGACTCATAATGTTTTGACAAAATAAAATAATTAATCCCTCACTAATTAAGCTAAATCTAGCCAATAGAAAAAGAGAGAGATAGAAACTATATAGAGAGAGAAGAGTAACACCTGAATTTGGTAGGTAATTAGAAAGAAAAATTATACCCGCAAATTCAGGGTGTTACACTCGGTGGTGCTGGTGGTGGTGGAGGTGGTGGCTGTTACCGATCTTGGCGGAGCTAAGCTTGTAATTCTGCCATTGTGTTGGTCATTTGTTGTAGTAGTAGCATTTGAGTTGCAACCACGTCATCAGTCCTAGTAGGCGGGGGATTCAGAGGAGGATTCATTTCTGGTTCTGGATTAGCTACTGCCCTTCTTCGATGAATTTGTACGAGTAGATCAACACCTCCTCTCCCTCCTGGTATTAACCATCTAGGTTAGGGACATATGGTAAGATAGTGTTGCAAGGGAAATAATTTAGTAGGCAAAGCAAATAGCCTAGTAGCTTGTCACAAACTGAAGGATTAGAATTTTGGTTGGTGGTGTTGTGTCTAGGTTGGGATAACTATGTTTATAAGATGAATCGCCAAGGATAAGATAGAATCTGTTAAGATGAGATGAATCTGTGACACTAAATAAGAGTAAATAAGCAATAGATGAGAAAAGATTAAGGTACATTTAGAAAGAATTAGAGTAAAGGTATGTAGGTAAGGGTTGCCCGGTTCTATCTAGGTTACGTCCTACAGTCAACATTCCTCTAATACCACTTCTGTCACACCCGGATTTAAGGGAAAATCCAGACATGAATCAAATATGTGCTAGGATCAAGTCTCACACATATGATGACTCATGGTATAGAAATGAATGTCACATCTTTACTATACAATAGGAGTTCTATACAAAATAACTAAATAATTACATCATACGAAGACGACGATCTAGCAACCATAGTTGACTAGGAGACGACAGCCTATATCTCTCACGAACTCATCGTGGCATCCATCATGCTCCTTATCTTGTGGTACCTGTCCTTTACCTCGAGGGATGTAAGTATAGCAAGGGTGAGCTCACATACGTTGAAAGGGAATTAGGCTTACACCTAGTTCCTAATTGATTTTAGTGGTTGAATTGCCCAACACAAATAATTGGACTAACTAGTTTGCTCTAGTGTATAAGTTATACAGGTGCCAAAGGTTCACACTTAGCCAACAAAAGACCAAGAAATGGGTTCAACAAAAAGAGCAAGGGATAACCGAAGGCAGCCCTGGTCTGGCGCACCGGACAGTGTCCGGTGCACCAGGGGACTCCAAGCCAAACTTCGCACCTTCGGGAATTTTCAGAGGCGCTTCGCTATAATTCACCGGACATGTCCGGTGCACAGCGGACAGTGTCCGGTGCTCCAGGGGAGAGCGGCTCTGAACTCGCCAGCTTCAGGAATCCGCTCCGCTATAATTCACCGGACATGTCTGGTGCACACCGGACTGTCCGGTGAGCCAGCGGAGCAACGGCTACTTCACGCCAACGGTCGACTGCAACGCATTAAATGCGCGCCAGCGCGCGCAGAGGAGCAGAGCACGCGCGGGTGGCACACCGGACAGTCTACAGGACTTTGTCTGGTGCGCCACCGGACAGCCAGGCGGGCCCACACGTCAGAGCTCCAACGGTCGGAACCCAACAACCTGGTGACGTGGCTGGCGCACCGGACAGTGTCCGGTGGCGCACCGGACTGTCCGGTGTGCCATGCGACAGCAGCCTCCACCAAACGACTAGTTTGGTGGTTGGGGTTATAAATACCCCCAACCACCCCACATTCAAGTCATCCAAGTTTTCCACCTTCCAACTACTTACAAGAGCTCTAGCATTCAATTCTAGACACACTCAAGTGATCAAATCCTTTCCCAATTCCGCATAAAGCACTAGTGACTAGTGAGAGAGATTTGTTGTGTTCTTTTGAGCTCTTGCGCTTGGATTGCTTTCTTTCTCAATCTTTCTTGAGATCAAACTCACTTGTAATTGAAGCAAGAGACACCAATTGTGTGGTGGTCCTTGCGGGAACTTTGTGTTCCAATTGTTTGAGAAGAAGAAGCTCACTCGGTCCGAGGGACCGTTTGAGAGAGGGAAAGGGTTGAAAGAGACCCGGTCTTTGTGACCACCTCAACGGGGAGTAGGTTTGCAAGAACCGAACCTCGGTAAAACAAATCCGCGTGTTACACTCTTTATTCGCTTGCGATTTGTTTTGCACCCTCTCTCGCGGACTCGATTATATTTCTAACGCTAACCCGGCTTGTAGTTATGATTAATTTTGTAAATTTCAGTTTCGCCCTATTCACCCCCCTTTAGGCGACTTTCAATTGGTATCAGAGCACGGTGCTTCATTAGAGCTTAACCGCTCGAAGTGATGTCGGGAGAACACGCCAAGAAGGAGATGGAGACCGGTGACAAGCCCACTACAAGCCACGGGAAGGCTTCATCGGAAGAGTCCCGCAAGAAAGGGAAGGGGAAGGAGAAGAAAGCCTCTTCCCACAAGTCGCATCGGACTGGCGACAAGAAAAAGAAGATGAGGAAGGTGGTCTACTACGAGACCGATACTTCATCACCTTCCACCTCCAGCTCCGACGCGCCCTCCGTAACTTCTAAGCGCCATGAGCGCAAGAAGTTTAGTAAGATCCCCTTACGCTATCCTCGCATTCCTAAACATATGCCTTTACTTTCTGTCCCATTAGGCAAACCACCAACCTTTGATGTTGAAGATTATGCTAGGTGGAGTGATTTAATGCAGTTTCACCTAACCTCACTCCACAAAAGTATATGGGATGTAGTTGAGTTTGGTGTACAGGTACCATCCGTAGGGGATGAGGATTTCGATGAGGACGAGGTGGCCCAAATCGAGCACTTCAACTCCCAAGCCACAACTATACTCCTCGCCTCTCTAAGTCGAGAGGAGTATAACAAGGTGCAAGGGTTGAAGAGCGCCAAGGAAGTTTGGGACGTGCTCAAGACCGTGCACGAGGGAGATGAGCTAACCAAGATCACCAAGCGGGAGACGATCGAGGGGGAGCTCGGTCGCTTCTGGCTTCGCAAAGGGGAAGAGCCACAAGACATGTACAACCGGCTCAAAACCCTGGTGAACCAAGTGCGCAACCTCGGGAGCAAAAAGTGGGATGACCATGAGATGGTTAAGGTTATTCTTAGATCACTTATTTTCCTTAACCCTACTCAAGTTCAATTAATTCGTGGTAATCCTAGATATACACTAATGACTCCCGAGGAAGTAATCGGGAATTTTGTGAGCTTTGAGTATATGATCAAAGGCTCAAAGAAAATCAACGAGCTAGATGATCCCTCCACGTCCGAAGCACAACCAGTCGCATTCAAAGCGACGGAGGAGAAGAAGGAGGAGTCTACACCGAGTAGACAACCAATCGACGCCTCAAAGATCGACAACGAGGAAATGGCGCTCGTCATCAAGAGCTTCCGCCAAATCCTCAAGCAAAGGAGGGGGAAAGACTACAAGCCCCGCTCCAAGAAAGTTTGCTACAAATGTGGTAAGCCCGGTCATTTTATTGCAAAATGTCCACTATCTAGTGACAGTGACAGGGGCGACGACAAAAAGGGGAGAAGAAAGGAGAAGAAAAGGTACTACAAGAAGAAGGGCGGCGATGCTCATGTTTGTCGCGAGTGGGACTCCGACGAAAGCTCTAGCGACTCCTCTGACGATGAGGACGCCGCCAACATCGCTGTCACCAAGGGACTTCTCTTCCCCAACGTCGGCCACAAGTGCCTCATGGCAAAGGATGGCAAAAAGAAGAAGGTTAAATCCAAATCCTCCACTAGATATGAGTCTTCTAGCGATGATAATGCTAGTGATGAGGAAGATAATTTGTGTACTCTTTTTGCCAACTTAAACATGCAACAAAAAGAAAAGTTAAATGAATTGATTAGTGCTATCCATGAGAAGGATGATCTCTTGGACTCCCAAGAGGACTTCCTTATTAAAGAAAACAAGAAGCATGTTAAAGTTAAAAATGCTTACGCTCTAGAAGTAGAAAAATGTGAAAAACTATCTAGTGAGCTAAGCACTTGCCATGAGACTATTGACAACCTTAGAAATGAAAATGCTAATTTGTTAGCTAAGGTTGATTCAAATGTTTGTAATGTTTCAATTCCCAATCCTAGAAATGATAATGATGATTTGCTTGCTAAGATTGAAGAATTGAACATTTCTCTTGCTAGCCTTAGAGATGAAAATGAAAAATTGCTTGCTAAGGCTAAAGATTTTGATGTTTGCAATACTACCATTTCCGACCTTAGAAGTAAAAATGATATATTGCATGCTAAGGTTGTAGAATTAAAATCTTACGAACCATCTACATCTACCGTTGAGCACACTTCTATTTGTACTAGATGTAGAGATGTTGATATTAATGCTATTCATGATCACATGACTTTAATTAAACAACAAAATGATCATATAGCAAAATTAGATGCTAAAATTGCCGAGCATGAACTTGAAAAATGAAAAATTTAAATTTGCTCGTTGTATGCTTTATAGTGGGAGACGCCCTGACATTAAGGATGGCATTGGCTTCCAAAAGGGGGACAATGTCAAACTTAATGCCCCTCCTAAGAAATTGTCTAATTTTGTTAAAGGCAAGGCTCCCATGGCTTAGGATAACGAGGGTTACATTTTGTACCCCGCCGGTTATCCTGAGAGCAAAATTAGGAGAATTCATTCTAGGAAGTCTCACTCTGGCCCTAACCATGCTTTTATATATAAGGGTGAGACATCTAGTTCTAGGCAACCAACCCGTGCTAAGTTGCCTAAGAAGAAAACTCCTAGTGCATCAAATGATCATGACATTTCATTTAAAACTTTTGATGCATCTTATGTTTTAACTAACAAATCCGGCAAGGTAGTTGCCAAGTATGTTGGGGGCAAACACAAGGGATCAAAGACTTGTGTTTGGGTACCCAAAGTTCTTGTGTCTAATGCCAAAGGACCCAAAACCATTTGGGTACCTAAAGTCAAGAACTAAACATGTTTTGTAGGTTTATGCATCCGGGGGCTCAAGTTGGATCATCGATAGCGGGTGCACAAACCACATGACTGGGGAGAAGAAGATGTTCTCCTCCTACGAGAAAAACCAAGATCCCCAACGAGCTATCACATTCGGGGATGGTAACCAAGGTTTGGTCAAAGGATTGGGTAAAATTGCTATATCTCCTGACCATTCTATTTCTAATGTTTTTCTTGTAGATTCATTAGATTACAATTTGCCTTCCGTTTCTCAATTATGCAAAATGGGCTACAACCGTCTTTTTACTGATGTAGGTGTTACTGTCTTTAGAAGAAGTGATGATTCAATAGCATTTAAGGGAGTGTTAGAGGGTCAGCTGTACTTGGTAGATTTTGATAGAGCTGAACTCGACACTTGCTTAATTGCTAAGACTAACATGGGTTGGCTCTGGCACCGCCGACTAGCCCATGTTGGGATGAAGAATCTTCATAAGCTTCTAAAGGGAGAGCACATTTTAGGATTAACAAATGTTCATTTTGAGAAAGACAGGATTTGTAGCGCATGCCAAGCAGGGAAGCAAGTTGGTGCCCATCATCCACATAAGAACATCATGACGACTGACAGGCCACTGGAGCTCCTACACATGGACCTATTCGGCCCGATAGCTTACATAAGCATCAGCGGGAGTAAGTACTGTCTAGTTATTGTGGATGATTATTCTCGCTTCACTTGGGTATTCTTTTTGCAGGAAAAATCTCATACCCAAGAAACCTTAAAGGGATTCTTAAGACGGGCTCAAAATGAGTTCGGCTTAAGGATCAAGAAAATCAGAAGCGATAACGGGACGAAGTTCAAGAACTCTCAAATCAAAGGCTTCCTTGAGGAGGAGGGCATCAAGCATGAGTTCTCTTCTCCCTACACTCCACAACAAAATGGTGTAGTGGAGAGGAAGAATAGAACTCTATTGGACATGGCAAGAACCATGCTTGATGGGTACAAGACTTTGGATCGGTTTTGGGCCGAGGCGGTCAACACCGCTTGCTACGCTATCAACCGGTTATATCTACACCGAATCCTCAAGAAGACATCATATGAACTCCTAACCGATAAAAAGCCCAATATTTCATATTTTAGAGTCTTTGGTAGCAAATGCTTTATACTTGTTAAGAGAGGTAGAAAATCTAAATTTGCTCCTAAGACTGTAGAAGGCTTTTTACTAGGATATGATTCAAACACAAGGGCATATAGTGTATTTAACAAGTCCTCGGGACTAGTTGAAGTTTCTTGTGACGTTGTGTTTGATGAGACTAACGGCTCTCAAGTAGAGCAAGTTGATCTTGATGAGATAGGTGATTAAGAGGCTCTGTGCATCGCGCTAAGGAACATGTCCATTGGGGATATGTGTCCTAAAGAATCCGAAGAGCCTCCAAGTGCACAAGATCAACCATCCTCCTCCACGCAAGTATCTCCACCAACTCAAAATGAGGATGAGGCTCAAGTTGATGAAGGAGAAGATCAAGCAAATGAGCCACCTCAAGATGACGACAATGATCAAGGGGAAGATGCAAATGATCAAGATAAGGAGGATGAAGAACTAAGGCCGCCACACCCAAGAGTCCACCAAGCAATCCAACGAGATCACCCCGTCGACACCATCCTTGGCGACATTCATAAGGGGGTAACTACTAGATCTCGTGTTGCACATTTTTGTGAGCATTACTCTTTTGTTTCCTCTATTGAGCCACACAAGGTAGAGGAAGCACTTCAAGATTCGGATTGGGTGGTGGCGATGCAAGAGGAGCTCAACAACTTCACTAGGAACTAGGTATGGCATTTAGTTCCACGTCCTAATCAAAATGTTGTAGGAACCAAGTGGGTTTTCCGCAACAAGCAAGATGAGCATGGTGTGGTGAAAAGGAACAAAGCCCGACTTGTGGCCAAAGGATACTCCCAAGTCGAAGGTTTGGATTTTGGTGAAACCTATGCACCCGTAGCTAGGCTTGAGTCAATTCGTATATTATTGGCCTATGCTACTTACCATGGCTTCAAGCTCTATCAAATGGACGTGAAGAGTGCCTTCCTCAACGGACCAATCAAGGAAGAGGTCTATGTTGAGCAACCTCCCGGCTTTGAAGATAGTGAGTACCCTAACCATGTTTATAAACTCTCTAAGGCACTTTATGGGCTCAAGCAAGCCCCAAGAGCATGGTATGAATGCCTAAGGGAATTCCTTATCACTAATGGATTCAAAGTCGGAAAGGTCGATCCTACTCTATTCACTAAAACTCTTGACAATGATTTGTTTGTATGCCAAATTTATGTTGATGATATTATATTTGGGTCTACTAACGAATCTACATGTGAGGGATTTAGTAGGATCATGACACAAAAATTCGAGATGTCTATGATGGGGGAGTTGAAGTACTTCTTGGGATTTCAAGTGAAGCAACTCCAAGAGGGCACCTTCCTAAGCTAAACGAAGTATACTCAAGATATTCTATACAAGTTTGGAATGAAGGATGCCAAACCCATCAAGACACCTATGGGAACCAATGGGCATCTCGACCTCGACACGGAAGGTAAGTCCGTGGATCAAAAGGTATACCGGTCGATGATAGGTTCTTTACTCTATTTATGTGCATCTCGACCGAATATTATGCTTTCCGTATGCATATGTGCAAGATTCCAAGCCGACCCTAAGGAAGCTCACCTTACGGCCGTAAAAACGAATCTTGAGATATTTAGTTTATACTCCTAAGTTTGGGCTTTGGCATCCTAGGGGATCCACATTTGATTTAATTGGTTATTCCGATGCCGATTGGGCGGGGTGTAAAATTAATAGAAAGAGCACATCGGGGACTTGCCAGTTCTTGGGAAGATCCTTGGTGTCTTGGGCTTCAAAGAAGCAAAATTCCGTAGCTCTTTCTACCGCCGAAGCCGAGTATATTGCCGCAGGCCATTGTTGCGCGCAACTACTTTAGATGAGGCAAACCCTTAGAGACTACGGTTATAAATTAACCAAAGTTCCTCTTCTATGTGATAATGAGAGTGCAATCCGCATGGCGGATAATCCTGTTGAGCATAGCCGCACTAAACACATAGCCATTCGGTATCATTTTCTAAGGGATCGCCAACAAAAGGGAGATATCGAGATTGCATATATTAACACTAAAGATCAATTAGCTGATATCTTTACCAAGCCACTTGATGAACAAACTTTTAACAAACTTAGGCATGAGCTAAATATTCTTGATTCTAGGAACTTCTTTTGTTGATTTGCACACATAGCTCATTCATATACCTTTGATCATGTCTCTTTTATATATGCTATGACTAATGTGTTTTCAAGTCTATTTCAAATCAAGTCATAGATATATTGAAAGGGAATTGGAGTCTTCGGCGAAGACAAAGGCTTCCACTCCGCTCCATAACTCATCCTTCACCGTCGCTCCGAGCCATTTCTCCAACATTGGTATAATCTTCACTCGTATATTATTTGCCAAAGAGGAGAAAGTAGTAAAAAGGGCTCTAATGATTCCGTTTTTGGCGATTTATGCCAAAGGGGAAGAGAGCATGAGCCCAAAGCAAAAGGACCGAATCACCACCCTAATTTTAAAAAGAGTTTTTCAATTGGTATGATTTTTCAAATTGGTATCTCATTGTGTTCAAAAGGGGAGAGAATAGTATTTTCAAAATCAGTATCTTAAAACCCTCTTGAACACTAAGAGGAGAAATTTATTGAGGGGGAGTTTTGTTTAGTCAAAGGAAAAGCATTTGAAATAGGGGGAGAAAATTTCAAATCTTGAAAATGCTTCGCAAAATCTTATTCATTTACCGTTGACTATTTGCAAAAGGACTTCGAAAAGAATTTACAAAAGAATTTGCAAAAACAAAACAAGGTGTGCAAGCGTGGTCCAAAATGTTAAAAATAAAAGAAACAATCCATGCATAACATATGAGTAGTTACATTGGCTCAACTCTAAGTAACCTTTGCACTTACATTATGCAAACTAGTTCAATTATGCACTTCTATAATTGCTTTGGTTTGTGTTGGCATCAATCACCAAAAAGGGGGAGATTGAAAGGGAATTAGGCGTACACCTAGTTCCTAATTGATTTTGGTGGTTGAATTGCCCAACACAAATAATTGGACTAACTAGTTTGCTCTAGTGTATAAGTTATACAGGTGCCAAAGGTTCACACTTAGCCAACAAAAAGACCAAGAAATGGGTTCAACAAAAAGAGCAAGGGATAACCGAAGGCAGCCCTGGTCTGGCGCACCGGACTGTCCGGTGCACCAGGGGACTCCAAGCCAAACTTCGCACCTTCGGGAATTTTCAGAGGCGCTTCGCTATAATTCACCTGACATGTCCGGTGCACAGCGGACAGTGTCCGGTGCTCCATGGGAGAGCGGCTCTGAACTCGCCAGCTTCGGGAATCCGCTCCGCTATAATTCACCGGACTGTCCGGTGAGCCAGCGGAGCAACGACTACTTCGCGCCAACGGTCGACTGCAACGCATTAAATGCGCGCCAGCGCGCGCAGAGGAGCAGAGCACGCGCGGGTGGCACACCGGACAGTCTACAGTACTTGTCCGGTGCGCCACCGGACAGCCAGGCGGGCCCACACGTCAGAGCTCCAACGGTCGGAACCCAATGGCCTGGTGACGTGGCTGGCGCACCGGACTGTCCGGTGCGCCATGCGACAGCAGCATCCACCAAACGGCTAGTTTGGTGGTCGGGGTTATAAATACCCCCAACCACCCCACATTCAAGTCATCCAAGTTTTCCACCTTCCAACTACTTACAAGAGCTCTAGCATTCAATTCTAGACACACTCAAGTGATCAAATCCTCTCCCAATTCCGCACAAAGCCCTAATGACTAGTGAGAGAGTTTTGTTGTGTTCTTTTGAGCTCTTGCGCTTGGATTGCTTTCTTTCTCAATCTTTCTTGAGATCAAACTCACTTGTAATTGAAGCAAGAGACACCAATTGTGTGGTGGTCCTTGCGGGAACTTTGTGTTCCAATTGTTTGAGAAGAAGAAGCTCACTCGGTCCGAGGGACCGTTTGAGAGAGGGAAAGGGTTGAAAGAGACCCGGTCTTTGTGACCACCTCAACGGGGAGTAGGTTTGCAAGAACCGAACCTCGGTAAAACAAATCCGCGTGTCACACTCTTTATTCGCTTGCGATTTGTTTTGCACCCTCTCTCGCGGACTCGATTATATTTCTAACGCTAACCCGGCTTGTAGTTGTGATTAATTTTGTAAATTTCAGTTTCGCCCTATTCACCCCCCCTCTAGGCGTCTTTCATACGTTCATCGCTCAACAAGTTGTGGGGAATAATGTGCATGAGCTCACCTACAGTGGGGCTCATGTGAACTGTAAGGCTTACCAAAGCAGATGGTTAAAGCTGAGCATTGCTTTCAAAGTTGGTCAAAATTTTATTAGCAGTTACTAAGTATAATTAGATATCAACCCAAATAAATAAGAGATCACAATTAATAATAACATCCACAATGCAATGCGAATGACAAATTAAGTTTAGTTCCATAAATTACTCATGTGAGGGTCCGAGCTGCTCATGACCGTGAGCACGGCAGATATACCAGTTTTACACTCTGCAGAGGTTGCACATTGTTGGGGACTTGTTCTCAAATGCTATGAATTAAGAACAAGGCAACACAAAATGTTAAATGTTAATGTTCTTCGTCCTTCGAAGCATTATTTCCCTAAGGATATAATGATTTTCGGACGAAGGTTATGAAGGACATACCTTCATCAGTATGAAATATGATAATGAGGAAGAAATCATATGAAACATATAAGTTAACATAAACGGTTATGTATTATTGACAACTCATTTCTATTTTATTATGATGAAAGAATAGAAATGATATCAAATTACAAATGTACCTTCAGCTTGTGAGAAGGTAAAAGTACAAGTGTGACGCAAAAGCCAATGCCAAATCAGCGCGAACAGTACGGGGATACTGTTCACCTATTTATAGGCACGAGTCGCAGCCCATGCAAAATTACATTAATGCCCTTTACGTTTATCAATAACTCTATGATAATTCTTCGAGGTCTAATCTGGTTTTTCATCTTTAAGTCGGTTTCCTTTTCCGCCGTTCTCCCGAAGCTCTTCTACACACAGCTTCGGCTCTGCGCCAACCTTCGTGTTCCTTGTGCTTCGTCCTACTGTGGCTCTGATCCAAGTCCGAAGATACCTGTTAATGTACTTTACTCCAGAAACATTGTTAAATCATGTTTTTGAGGACCTTCGGAAGCCGAAGGCCCCCAACAGTAGCCCCTCGCAATATTAATTTGTTAGAATAATAGATTCAGATTGTGAAATGGACGAAGGCTATGAGCCGAAGGTCCGAAAAAACACCTTCCTCTTGCTAGAATAGCAACAATCATTGGCAACTGGGACCCTCTAGTCTCCAACATAATGGGTTTATAAATAGGGGCTCGCCACAATTTATTTGGCACGCTCTCCTGCCATCTGTTTTGCCTGCTCAAAAAGCTTTCTGCCCACAAATATTTGGTTTTCTCCTTAGTTTTAAGCTTCGGAAACGAGAGGCAAGAATTCCGAAGAGATGTCTGAGGAGAAGAAGGTTGCTGCCGAAATGAAGCTGAGCCTTTCTGAAGAGATGCATCTGGGTTTTCTTGAGTCAATAGCGAAAACGAACACGGAGAAGATTACAAGGGAGATTTTAGAAGGTTTATCTGAAGATACTGGTGATAGTGACAGTTATGACGCATATAGTGGGGGTGAAGATTCCGAAGATCGGCCATGGCGACCAAGCCATTCAGTCTTCGAGAAATCAACTATTGGGCAAAGTCACCTTGAAAACATGAGGGGGAGATATTTTCGGGATATGTCTATTGTAAGAGCAGATGCCGGAGAAAAAACTGTGCCGACTCCCAGAGATGATGAAGTCATTGTTTTCCGAAGCTTTCTGAAAGCTGGGCTGCGATTTCCTCTAAGCAGATTCGTGGTAGAAGTTCTGAAAATATATCAGGTTTACCTTCATCAACTTACCCCTGAAGCAATAATAAGAATGGGAATCTTCGTCTGGGCTGTGAAGAGTCAGGGCCTAGAGCCAAGTGCGAAAAGTTTTTGCAATATTCATGAATTGTTATACGAAACGAAACCCTGGGGTAAAGAGCAATATCATAACAACTTTGGTTGCTACAGCTTCGGCGCTCGCTCTGGGTCAAGCTGCCCTGTGCCCACCTTTCGCAAGAGATGGCCCGGAGAATGGATGAAAGAATGGTTCTATGTAAAAAACGATTTGAAGGTTCGAGAGGATATTAAGGATGTCATCATGTGCCCCATCTGGCAGCGCTTTGGACTCCGGAAACCGAAAGTAGAAATGGATGAAGCAGCCGAAGAATGCCAACGGGCCTTCGGCGTAGTCTGCTCCTTTATTGGGACAAGGGATCTGATACAAGAACACATTGCCTTCAGAGTATGGCCTCTTGCAGATAATTGGGAAATGCCGAAGGAAACAGTTAAAGAAACTGATGAAGGTGGGCTAGTCAGGCTGAAGTATACATTCAAGTATGGAGACAAATTCGTTGAACCAGATGATGATTGGTTAAAGAGTATTGAAACTGTAAGTGATGAATTGCTTGGGGCATATTCGAAGGCCGAAGATACTGCAATGTCGGCAGCCTTCGGAGGTCGAAGAAAGAAAAGACTGAACCGAGTTTTTGATGCAATTGGTTTCGTGTACCCCGACTACCATTATCCAGTGCGGGGGCAGAAAAGGAAAGGTTCAGTTTCTGCGAAAGAAACTGCTTCAGCTGCTCCTAGCGAGCCAGCGCCGAAGAGAAAAAGGGTGAAAGTTCTCACACACCGGCCACGTTACATTGAACTAGCCACAGTGCCTGAATTCGGCAGTGAAACATCTTCAGCCCCCGAAGCTAAGGAATCAACTCCGCTGCCAGGATCCAAGGAGCTGGCCGAAGTGCCAATAACAAAAGTATTGGAGGAACCAAAGACTCTGTTACCAGAAACCAAAGAGCTGGCCGAAGCGCCATCGACAGAAAAGATGGAAGAAGCAAAAGCATCAACTGAGGGAGCGAAAATATCAGAAATTTTAAGTCCTCCAGAAGAAATTAAAGCAGCAAAAATTAAAAAGGGGCCAATAGTGACCCCAAAAAGAAAAAGAATGGTTAATGTGTTAGATGTTTTGGAAACAATTAAACTTCCAAGCGCAACCCCAAAGAAGACTGCTGAAACTTCTGAGGCGCTTGCTGAAGTATTCGTTGCTGAAGTTCCGAAGCAACAGACTGGAGTTGAAACCGAGCCTTCAGAACCGGCCAAGGTAATACCTTTGAAAGCAGAAGAAGCAAAAATTGCAGAGGCAACCAAAGAAATAAAAGTACCAGAACCAATTTTGGTTGAAGAAACTGACACTGGTGCCCCCGAAGCACCTTCCAAAATGTACGATTATATTGTACGGCATGCTTCGGGGAAGAAATTGTCCGAAGAAGAAATCTTTGAAGCTAATCACTATGCCAGAGAATTAAAATATCCGAAGGGGGCATTAGTGTTCAATGGGACAGACGAAGATGACTTCCTATACTGCCTCCCAGACAACAAAGAATTATCCGTTTGTCGGGAGATGGCTAGAAGTATGGGGTTTCCAAAGCTCGAAGCTGGATTATGTGCTATGACGAAGGAGGATCTCGCGGATAGTCTTGCGTACAATAGCCTGAAGGTAAGGGAATTGGATGTTTACAAATTTTATAATTTGTAACTCATTCTTTTATTCTTATACCAACCTTTTTTACATATAGGGTTTAATTTTAAGCAACGCATTGAGAGCACAAAAGAGTGCCGAAGATGAGAGCTATGAAATTGCATTTAACAACCTACGATCAGAAGTTATCAAACTGAGAAATGAAGCTCTGGAAAAGGATAAAATTCTGCTTACATTGGTGGACAAGGTAAAAAAGGACGAAGCTACCTCAAAGGCCCAGGCCGAAGCCCAAAGACGTGAAATTAAAGATCTTCAGAAACAGCTAGCTAGAGCTAAAGAAGAGCGTATACTTGAAGAAAAAAAACGCGAGCTTAGTGATCAACTGGCCAATCATTTAGAGATGAGTGTTAAAGAGCTTCGTGCGTCCCAGAGGAAATGTTATGTTAAATCCATAGAGTGCGTCAAAAAGATAAAATCTAGCTTCGCCAACGTTGGCGCATTCTCTAGTGAAGAGAATTTTTCAAGAGGCAATCCTGAAGGTCCAATGGAATGGATCAGTCACGAAGCAGAGGCCTTCGAAGAAATTCTGAATAGCCGCGGGGACATCTGCGCTTTTTCGGGTGCTAGAGGAATTGCTACTGTTTTGGAGAGAAGAGGTTGTGAGCATGTAAAATCCTTAGCTCAGTCTGAAGCTGCCTTATCCTCCGAAGACATCAAAGACCCCTCGGCCGAAGCAAGCATGGTTGGCGAAAAATTCTTTACTGATATCTGGGACAACGGCGGCCGAGAAATGACGCAAGAAATTATTCAAAAGAGTGAAAAAGGCATCCATGATGCTAGGAAAGTGACAGAAGCTGCCGAAAAAAGTACAGAGCCCGAAGGGCAAATAGGTATTAATTAGTCGTTCTTATTGTGTTGTAATTTTTAATTCCAGACTTTGTTCGCGGTTTGTAATAGTAATGTAGTCGTATCTTCTCTTCCCTCAGAACCTGCTGAGGCATCTCCAGGCCCCCACCCAGAGGGGGACGATGAAATTAGAAAACTGGCCGAAGCCATTATGGACAAGGTTGTTAACCAGCTACTGAACGAAGCTGCAGAGATAGTTCTCAAGGAGAATTAAATCGTTATTGTAGAAACATTTGGAACATAACATGTGTAATATATTGTAACTTTGAATGTAACATATAGTCTATTTATAATTTAATTCTTTACGATGCATGAAACTTTGCATACATACCATTTTTTGAGCCTTCGGCGAAAAAACACCTTCCCTTCTTTTCATGCTTCATGAAGAAAATCTTTTCTATATCACAAGAATTTGTTTACTTCTCTGATAAAAACATCCAAGCTTCGTGAACTATTCTCCGAAGCTACTCTTCATCTCGATTCGTCTTGTGCCTTAGCACGATTTTCTCTTTTCCAAAATATGTTCCGAAGATTAACATTGTATCCCCTTCCTGTTCCAGACGCAGTATGCTGTATGATGCTTATGTTATGCAAAATGATTTTTGTGCCGCAGATACATATCCCTGTAATAAAGCACACACACTTTATATATCAGTGCTGACTTTTCGCTGTAAGCCTCCCTTAGGAGCTTCTTCGCCTTTTACTTTCAGCGGAATTAGCGTTTATTTTTCGCTGTAAGCCTCCCTTAGGAGCTTCTTCGCCTTTTACTTTCAGCGGAATCAGCGTTTATTTTTCGTTGTAAGCCTCCCTTAGGAGCTTCTTCGCCTTTTACTTTCAGCGGAATCAGCGTTTATTTTTCGCTGTAGGTTTAGAAAACTTACACTGCGCTCCCTTAGGAACGACTTTTTACTGTTTCGAACAATTTGTACTGTGTCCGTTAGATCAAATTTTTGATAATACAAAGGTCCTCCAAATCAGTATAAGTTCGTATGCTTTGGTAACTCAAGCCTATGGAAAAAACATATTTTTATTATGGTAAAAGACGAAAGTATTACAAGGAATTGAAATTCAACAAAAGACATTTAAACTCTTCATAATTGTTTCTTATTGACAAAAGGGTAATAGTGAATGTAGAAAATGCAAAAGAACTGCTGTTGAGGTAGGATATTCGTCAATAAATGTGCTTCGACTCTGGCACAGTGCTGTTGACTGTACGAGCTTCGGACTCCTCTCTGAAATCCCTCTGAAGATGATTGTGCTGACTCCCTTCTGGCTGTTGTCCTCGCTGGATCGGCGGTGGTGGTGGAGGTTGCTGCCAGGATGCTTGGGGTTGGCTCGCCGAAGCAACAGAAGCTGCAGGGTGGTTGCCTATATATTCTGGAATATAAGGTGAGTGATACGAAGCAGTATGCATGACCTGCTTCGGCTGACTCTGTTGCGCTGCTGCTTCCGCTATTTCCTTCTGCTTCTGGATGGTAACATGGCACATCCTGGTAGTATGGCCCTTGTCTTCTCCACAGAATAGACAATATATTTTTCTTGGCTGGTCTCCAAACCTTCCCCCGAAGCCCCTGGCGCCTCTGCCCCTTGGCGCTGGCGGCCGAAAAGAACTCTGCTGTTGGGTCGAAGCTTGTGAAGAGTGTTGTGGCCTTTGCTGCTGGCTCCCTCGATCGTCAGTTTGAGCAGAGTTATGGATTGACCTAACATGCCTCGGGTGAAATCTTCCTCCGAAGCCCCTGGTCATTTCGGAGAACCTGAATGCTTCCTCCCTTCTTTGGCGGAAGTCATTGTCAGCTCGAATGTATTCGTCCATCTTCTGGAGTAGCTTCTCCAACGTTTGTGGTGGCTTCCTGGCAAAGTACTGCGCTGATGGTCCCGGCCGAAGCCCCTTAATCATGGCCTCAATGACAATTTCATTGGGCACTGTTGGCGCTTGTGCCCTCAGGCGCAGAAACCTCCGGACATACGCCTGAAGGTACTCTTCATGGTCCTGGGTACACTGGAAGAGAGCCTGGGCGGTGACTGGCTTCGTCTGAAACCCTTGGAAGCTAGTTATCAGCATATCCTTCAATTTCTACCAAGAAGTGATTGTCCCTGGCCGAAGAGAAGAGTACCAAGTCTGAGCAACGCTCCTGACGGCCATGACAAAAGATTTTGCCATGACTGCCGTATTGCCACCATACAAAGATATGGTTGCTTCATAGCTCATTAGGAATTGCTTCAGGTCTGTGTGACCGTCATACATGGGGAGCTGGGGTGGCTTGTAAGACTGTGGCCATGGTGTAGCCTGCAATTCTGTTGAGAGAGGAGAAGCATCATCAAAAGCAAAGTTTCCATGATGGAAATCTTCATACCAGTCATCCTCATTGTGGAAGCCTTCCTGATGAAGCTCTCTGCGTGGAGGCCTTCGGCTTTGATCATCTTGAACAAGATGACGAACCTCCTCAGAAGCTTCGTCTATCTGTCTCTGAAGATCAGCTAGACGAGCCATCTTCTCCTTCTTGCGTTGCACCTGTTGCTGAAGGATCTCCAGGTTTTGGATCTCCTGATCCAGGTCATCCTCCGGAGGTGTTGGACTAACAGCCTTCCTCTTCTGGCGTCGGGCCTCTCTGAGAGAAAGGACATCCTAATTGGGATCCAACGGCTGTAAAGTACCAGCCCCTGTCGTTGAAGCTTTTTTCGGCGGCATGACGAAGGTGATGCTTGCCGAAGGTGTTTAAAACTCAAGAAATGGAAGTGAGTTCACCGGAGGTGGGCGCCAATGTTGGGGACTTGTTCTCAAATGCTATGAATTAAGAACAAGGCAACACAAAATGTTAAATGTTAATGTTCTTCGTCCTTCGAAGCATTATTTCCCTAAGGATATAATGATTTTCGGACGAAGGTTATGAAGGACATACCTTCATCAGTATGAAATATGATAATGAGGAAGAAATCATATGAAACATATAAGTTAACATAAACGGTTATGTATTATTGACAACTCATTTCTATTTTATTATGATGAAAGAATAGAAATGATATCAAATTACAAATGTACCTTCAGCTTGTGAGAAGGTAAAAGTGTGACGCAAAAGCCAATGCCAAATCAGCGCGAACAGTACGGGGATACTGTTCACCTATTTATAGGCATGAGTCGCAGCCCATGCAAATTTACATTAATGCCCTTTACGTTTATCAATAACTCTATGATAATTCTTCGAGGTCTAATCTGGTTTTTCATCTTTAAGTCGGTTTCCTTTTCCGCCGTTCTCCCGAAGCTCTTCTACACACAGCTTCGGCTCTGCGCCAACCTTCGTGTTCCTTGTGCTTCGTCCTACTGTGGCTCTGATCCAAGTCCGAAGATACCTGTTAATGTACTTTACTCCAGAAACATTGTTAAATCATGTTTTTGAGGACCTTCGGAAGCCGAAGGCCCCCAACACACATCTTTACCCACAAGTCATGTTACCCATCTGCCAGAGAGTCGTAAATCCCATACACCTCTACTAACGAGGCGAGGTAGGGTAGCACTACGAGGCCTTTACAAAGTTTCACTAGCTTCAGAAAACCCGCTATGGTTTTTGAGAAGGGCGATATAGGAATCCCTCATCCAAAAAGCCATCGCAGCATGATCGACCCGAGAACCTCCTTATACCACAGCTCCTCTACCTCCCTTGCCCGTTTTGAGTAAGGTAGTCCTCCACTAGCTTTCCTAATTAGTCTGCCAAGAGCGTCCCATACCACCCTTGTTCCAATTAATATAATGATCTTATCATGAACAATAATTAAAACAACATCAAAATTGGAACATGATCATAACAATAATTTCCCGAAACCAGGTAGAGCAATAGCAAATCTACCCAATAGTTCTTTTGTTTGCATGGTGTGGGGTAAACAATACTAGGGAAACCTATTAGATCCCATAAAATTAACCTGAGCATGTCACAGTGATTAATAAGAACATTATTAGGTAGAAAAAAGTGATCAAGGGCACAACTTGCCTTAGACTTGAGATCCCAGGTACCAAGTTGGTCTACGGATTCTCGTGGCCTCATCGCTATTTGTAGCAATACATACAAATAGACAAGGAGCACATAAAATAACAGTACACCAAACATGAGAACAAATAGAGTAAAAATATTCTACACGCTGCTTTGAGAGCGTAGGGTCAAGAATCACTAAAATCAGAGCTATGGTTCAAAATATGTAGTTTATAAAGTTTTAGGTGTTTAAATGATAATAGTACCTTCTATGCTATAAATCATGTGAGAAGTAAATATTTAATTCAACTTTAGTACATGTTACAACTTAATTAGTTATCATATTTTAGTTAGATTATAATTATAGATAGGTTGACTTTGATTAGCAAGCTTAATCCACTAAACATGGATTAAACAATATCTAATTATGTGATATGGTATAAATGATCTTCTCACTGCCTAGGAAATATTTTATGAAGCTAAAGCAACTGGAACAAACTAAATCATAATTAAAATGTGAGTGATATGGAATAAATAAGATTTTGGGTTTGGTTTTATATTTATTTTTATACTAAAACAACTACTAAGGGCATGAATGTAAATACCAGGGTCTGGTTTGCAAATTCTGAGGACTTGTTTGTTATTCATTCTGACCTAACATAGATGGCGGGTTGATTTCAACAGAAGCCGAGGGCTCTTATGCAATTAGTGTCGGCCGAAGGGGTATTAAGATCCCTTAGCCGTTCGATGAGGAACCAGAGGCCCGGATTAGATCTGTGTTTATTCCGAACCGGTACACAATATTGACCGCACGATTAAGGATCCATGGCCGAAAAGCTGCCCACGACAATGATCCACCCTGACCATCGGATGGACGATCCATGACTCGAGTTCAATGGGCGAAAGGGTAAGCAGCAGAATTAATCCTAGCTGATCATTTCTTATCCCGTGGTCCAGTGCCGTTCTCCTTCCTCCGTACACCAGGGCACGGCAGCGCCCTGCCACCGCACGACGTTCTCGCCGGTGAGCGGCTGCCTGAGACCCTGGGTCCTATAACCAACATCGACAAGGCCAACTGAATGCAGACATCAAACTGTGGTGAAGTCGGTCCATGGTAGGTAGCTGATTTGTGATATAGGGACTGCTCCGGTGAGCAATTGATGCAGCGCTGGTGACGAATCCCACACGGCGTGATCCCGACCACTCACCCTCTAGCCTGAAGAAGCCCTAGGGCACAACTTCGGGGATCTAGTTGACGGTGAATCGAAGCCCACGCGCGGAGGAACCTAGCTCGCTCCCACGGTGGCGCTCACAGCGTGATTCATGGTGGATTTGGCAAAAGCGCATGATGGTCACAGGGTCGTGGGAGCCTGGATTTTATACTCCCTAGGGCCTTGTTCGTTTCTGTCAGATTGCACCCGGAATCATTCCAACTAATCAAAGTTTATATAAATTAGAGAAGTAATCCGGTTAGGAATCATTCCGACCCACCAATCCGGCACAAACGAACAAGGCCTAGGGGAGAGTCCGATCGGGCCACGACCGGTGGAGAGCAGGAGTTGAGGTCAACGCCCCAGCAAGATCGATGCAGCATGCACGGGGGGGGGGGGGGTTTGGTGCGCCCGGTGCCGATTTGGGGGAGAGGACGGTTCTGTCAGCTCGGGATCACGCGCCAGGCTCACGAGTGATCGGGTGAGCAGGGGAGCTAGTGGGTCCCACCTGCTAGTACCTGACGTGTGCGCGCGCGCGAATGAAACCGGCCAAGTGGCCCACTCGGCAAGAGCAGGAGGCCGGGTCGACTGGGCTGAGTTGGGCCGAGGGGGAGGGGAAACGGCCCATGTCCAGGCTGCCTTGCTTATTTTCCTTTCTTTTTTTCTTTTCTATTTCTTTTGTTTCCATTTTCCTTTTCTCACCCCCTTTTTAATTTAAATCCAAGTATAGTTTTAACTTTGCAAGGTATAAATGTTCAAGTAATAAAATCTCAGCATGAAGCAAGATTTATCCATATAATTATTTATTATATGAGTTTATCCATTAAAGGAGTGCTTTCAATATGGAGTTCATACACATAAAAGATACTTATACTAAGAAAATCATTTCCCATATCTGATATTAAATATTCCAATGAATATTTCTAAATATTTTTATTTGGATAAGGATTTCTGATTTATTTTCTATCAAGGCAAAGGTTCCTGGTCACATAACCTATAATGATTAATTTCACTTAAATATTTGATAATCTTGCTACGTTTCCTCTCTTTTAACCCAAATTCTAGTTCAAGTTTCAAGATCATTGTTTATCTATTTTAGGGGACAACTTTATAACAATGTATTTTAATCCACAACTATTGGAAGAAATCCCCTAAGTCACAAAATAGATTTTTAGAGTGTTACAAGAAGCTACAGAGCTTTGTGTGGGCATTGATGCTGCGAAAGAATGAGTCGAAGCTGGCAGTGTTGTCGCCGAAGGCCTTGTTCTATGAAGTAAAGAAGAAGATCAACAAGAAAGAAGAAGAAAGCACAATATTGTCCATGTGTTATTTGTAAATCATACATGTAAACTTCGTAAGCATACTTGTAATTTCTTACAAAGTTGTACCTCTCCCCTATAAATAGAGGAACAGTGCCATGCACAAATCACAAATTCGAGAGCCTAGAGCTCTGTTTAGCTCAGCCTCCGAAACTACCTTCGAGCTATCTATTTTGTAAAGCCAAAGGTATGATTGTAATCATTTGATATATTCTGAGGAAAAAGGAAAAAAAGCGAAGTGCGCACATCCAGATGAGTGATATGTTTACTGTTCTTGATTTACATACTAGCTTCATCACTATATTATCATATCCATTTACCTTCTCCCTTTGACTAACCTTTGAAGAATTAGTCAAAGGGAGACTCTCTTAATATATCAACTTGTGTTGCCTTGTTTTTGATATGTCTCAGAAATAAAAAAACGAGTGACCAACATTGGCACCCACCTCTGGTGATTTCATGACCAGGACGAAGAAGCTTGTGCTCCCTATCAAGCTTCGTCATCAAAGTTGAAAAAGCTTGTGCTCCCTATCACTGGAGCTCGAGCTTTGAGCCCATCAACAAAAAGCAAAGGAAAGAAGCCAAAAGAAGGGTGCAACATGTGGTTGTCCAATGACCGTACATCAAAACCAAGTGGTCTCATATTCCCATCACATTTTCCCAAGAGGATCTTCGTCTCAAAGACTACCCACATAGAGATGACATGGTGATCTCATGTGCCATAAAGGGCTTCACGGTCCACATTTTTCTGGTTAACACAGGCAGTGCAACGGATATCATATTTACATAGTCCTTCAAACAGATGCAGGAGCCAGAGGATAAGATCCAAGACTCAACTTACCCCCTCTGTGGCTTCAGTGGGCAGCAAGTGTTGGCCCTTGGAAAGTAGGCTATGCCCATCACCTTCTACTATGTCAACAACACAAAGACAAAATAAGTTGTATTTTAGATACTTGACATGGACTTCCCAAACAATGCAATCATTGGAAAAGGAACGCTCAACATCTTTGAAGCAGGTTTGCACTCATCTTACCTCCATATGAAGATACCAAGCAATCAAAGAGTCATATCAACGTATGGCAGTCAAGAATCCATAAGAAGGACCGAAGCGACCATGCAAGATCCCAAGATTGTGTATAACATTGATGGAGCTGAAGCACAAGTACAAGTATCAGAAAAACAAATCAAAGAGAAAGCATCTTTGGTAGATTAGACAAAGCCAATGCTCCTATATGAAGATGTGGCTGATCAAAAGGTTTTCTTCTGCAACCAGCTGTCTTTGAAACAAGAATCAGATCTCAAAATGTTCTTGTTTCATAACAAAGATGTCTTTGCATGGTCAACAAATGACTTATTTGAGGTTGGCAGAAGTATCATTGAGCATGCTTTGAATGTTGACCGAAGCAGTAGACCAAGAAAACAAAAGCTTTGTAAAATGTCAGAAGACAAGGCCCAAGGTGCAAAGGCCTAAGTCAAAAGACTACTCTCTACCGGTGTGATAAAAGAAATTGCATATCCAGAATGGCTAGCTAATATAGTCATGGTTAAGAAGTCAAATGGCAAATGGACGAATTGTATAGATTTCACAGACCTCAACAAGGCATGCCCGAAGGATGAATTTCCATTGCTAAGGATTGATTCCCATGTAGATGCAGCAACTACTTTGAAGCTTATGAGCCTGCTAGATTGTTACTCAGGTTATCATCTGAGAGCACCTTGAGGGGGGTGAATAGGTGATCCTGCAAAAATCAATTCTAAACAACACAAACTAGGTTTGTAATGAGTGTTAGTGAAAGCTAAAACCAAGTTGGTATGAGTAGAGCTGGAGAGAGGAGAACTCTTCACTTGATTGCTCCTTTGAGATGTGTATCAAACTTAGGAGCAATAATACAAGTAAATACGAGAACTCAAGACGACAATAATCGCAATAAAGTAAATAGACAAGAGACACGACGATTTTATCTCGTGGTTCGGCCAATGCCTACTCCACGTCGTGGTGACCTCCTTCGGTCAAGGGTTGCACTCAACCCCTCTCAATTGATCCAAAGATCAAACTTGAGTACCACAATTGTCTTCCTTATATCAAATCTTGGTTGTGAGGAATCTCCACAAATTAAAGTCTCTCACACCTTACACAAATGTTTACAATCAAAATGGAGTAAGGATGGGAGTAGAAACACACACAGGAACACAATCAAAACAACAACACGCACACAAGCCAAGAAAAGAGCGCAAGAATCAAAATGATAGTCACAACTCAAGAACGCACTGAAATCTCTCTCTAATGAATTAATAGCGTGGTCACAGAGTCTCAGAGTTGTAGTTTGATCAAAGTATGCTTGTGTACTGGTCCATGGCGCATATGGCGTCTTTTTATAGCCCCAAGGGACCTATGAGCCGTTGGAACTCTGTTTGGAAGGCCCTGGTTGCCTTCTATCCGCAGGTGCACCAGACTGTTCGGTGCATACCGGACACTGCACAGTGCAACAGTCGTGTATCTCTTGATTAGCTACTCTCTGCTTCTGGGGGGCATAGGATCGTCCGGTGGGTGGCACCAGACTGTCTGGTGCACTTGTTGACCATTGGCTCCGGTTGGTGTGTCAAGTAACCATTGGCCGGCTGGCACACCAGCCTGTCAGGCGCTCCGCGTGGGTCGTCCGGTGAATTATAATAGAGGGAGTCTACTTTTCCTGAGAGCAGCCCGTTTGGCTGGACTGCCACTGGACTGTCCGTTGCACACCGGACTGTCCGGTGGGTGGCACTGGACCATCCAATGCTATTTAGAACAGCCCAAATGCTCCTTTTTCATTCCAATTCTCTTTTTCTCCTTTTCACTTGACTTCATATAGTCCCTATCACTTAGAAAAATATGATTAGTACCTAAAACAATTGACTAAGTTCCAGAAGCATACCTTTTTCACTTGGACCCATATAGATTTGTAGTATGCCTACTTTGAAGCCTAAAAGTGCCTTAATTTGCTTTAACTACCTATGCTCATGCTCATACAAGATGATGTTAGCCCAAAAACAACGCGTTGAGCAGTTAATCACCAAAACAAACTAGAAATGGTCTAAGGATACATTTTCTTTTCAATCTCCCATTTTTGGTGATTTATGCCAACACACCTAAGAGCAGCAAAAGAGGTACTAACATGATCAAATATGAGTCAACTTTTGCAAATTGAAGTCAAATGAAACACCAATAGAATAAAGTATAGGATTTGGCATATTTGGATCATTTGCCACCACCTGGTTTTTTTCGCAACTCAAATT
The DNA here is from genome assembly GCF_902167145.1 of Zea mays. Lineage (NCBI taxonomy): Eukaryota > Viridiplantae > Streptophyta > Magnoliopsida > Poales > Poaceae > Zea > Zea mays. Next base: position 130,003,689 of record NC_050100.1, on the reverse strand, counting down.
CATTTTCTTACTTCTATGTCAAAAAACACTTTGTTTTAGCAAATCAACACATTTTTCAAGACTAGTTTTGATCAAAAGCCAAAAAACTGCCCCTTTTACCCATAATAAAGATTTTTCCCCACAACAGAGTAGTTTTGCAATAAGGGAGTTTTGATCAAAAGACAAGTACCAATACAATAATTTTATTTAAATTCACAAGTGGTAGTTGATCCGGTTACTTTGGCCTTAAATTCACAAGTGGTGTGTCTAGACAACAGCTCTCCAAGTCCTTTCTCTTTGATTATTTCTCCGATTGGTTGGACTTCCTTGGGTACCTTCCTATGACTTGGACAAACTTAATTCTAGAGTAATTCAATTGACTAAGTCACATGAACTCACCTCTTTGTCCTTTTCTCTATTTCTTCTCAAACATGAGCCAAAGTGGCACTTCTTCTACAAAAACAAGTTAGATTGCAAACTAATATGCCAAATACATAAGAAAAGGTGTATGGAACATGGTTGAACTCTCAAACCTCTCACACTTAACCTTTTCCACTGTTTTGCTTTTCTTGGGTTGTTTGAGGTTGGGATTGGACTCCAAAGCATCAAGTTAACATAACTTGACCTCATAAGACATCCTTGAGCTCCAATACCCTGCAATGTTCACATAAAACTTTTCCAAACACAAGAGTGACCCAAACTAAAACTCAAAGTGAACTTATCTCGTTCGGATATGTTCTAGGTTCTGATTTTGATACTTCTCCACTTTCTTGTGACCATGTCCTACTGCTTGAGCTAGAATCTTGAGCCTTATAAATTGAACCATAAATCCTAAGAGTTACCTCAATGGTTCCAAGTCATGTCCTTGTGTTGTGATCCTCGATGCACAAGACTCTTCTTAACTTCACCAACCTCGACTTCTTGCATGCCATCTTCTTCACCCCTGGCTTTAGGTACCAACATTCTAGATCATTTCATTTGTCCACTCACTCTTACTGAAACACATCCGACGGCCAATCCTTATTGGATCATTATCAACGCATGCACGCACCCGCAGTCGCTCACGTCTTCTTTGTCTGCCCAGTAGATCACCTGCGCTCAGACCCTAGCCCTGTGAAACTGCTGCCATGGGTGCCCGCCCCGCCTGGACACGTCTATGCTACGGCGACCTGCCGCTTACGTCTTCTTTGTCTGCACACAGATCTCCTTTTTCGCCCAACCCTTGGCCAGGTGAAACGCTGTAGTGGGTGCCCATCCCGCCTGGACGCGTCTACACCACAGAGATATAGGTTTTATGAACAAATTTATTTTTATTTTGTCATATGAAGAAATGTTCAATATATAAATTATACATCATGATGAGTTATACAAATTTGTAGTTGAAATTGTTTTCATTTGAATTAATTTACTACTTTAAAATGTGATTTTTAAATTATATTTGCCTAGTGTTGGAAAAAAACACTCGGCAAAGAGCCCTTTGCCGAGTGTCAAAAAAAGACACTCGGCAAAGAGCCCTTTGCCGAGTGTCAAAAAAAGACACTCGGCAAAGAAACTCTTTGCCGATTGTCAAAAATAAAACACTCGGCAAAGCGCTTCTTCGCCGAGTGTTTTCTTTTACCGAGGGTTTTTTGCGTGGCACTCGGCAAAGAGCTTCTTTGCCGAGTGTCAAAAAAAGCACTCGGCAAAGAATATGACACTCGGCAAAGAGCCTAAGACGTCACTAGTCGTTGGATCCACCGTCGGAACTTCATGTTATTTTCTTTGTCTGCTTTTCCCAGGAACATTTATAAACTTATGATGCAAGTATACAACATGTTTTTTTATTTTTTTTCCTTTTTCTTAATTTTTCTTGCCACCATGCCTTGGTCCATGAAAACAATAACGTTCAATTCTGCAGAATTTTACTATTTTTTAATTGCTTTCATTTTAAAACCTGCTTACATTACTTGTTTCTCATTTCCTTATAACTCTTTCCTCACAAAAGAGTATGGTTGAGCTTAATGTCGCCAGTTCCTCTACTGAGCATAATGATTTTTCATCTCCTTTCTAGGGTTTGTAATGACCAGATTTGACCATTGCTTTTAAGAGAAATTAGAATATACAAGAAAGTGTTGCGCTCCGAGGCAGTGCATTCATATTTGAATGTGATTATATATATCCTTGTCTCATCGTCTTGTTCATTAACTTGGCTGATTTGGATGTTCAGTTGCAGTTATACTGAAACACCTAATGAAGTTTCGAAGTGGATCCATGGAGGTGCGTCTTCAGCTGACCATCTCTTGATCTGCATGTGAGCGAGGTGCGTTGTAAAACATATTTGCAATTTCACAACATAAAGACTGAAATCAAAATGAGTGTTGTCTAATTGCTTTCTTACCTCCTAAAGTGTGGCAAATATATTGAGCGTTTCCACTTCATTGATGTATTCAGTGAGCAAGGCAAATGTGATGGCTTTAGGTGAGAGGGCCTTTAGTCAATGTAATTTCTGTGCATTTATTTTCTATGTAGCCAAGATTTAGTTAACTGGATTGTTGGCTACGTGGCTTGCTGCTATGGAAACATGTCTGTCGGCCTTATTAAATAAACAAAATCCTTCAGTCTTATTACTTCCCAAGTTTACAATGGGTTCTGAAGGAGAATGTCTGTTCTTTTTTGGTGTTGTATACTTACAAGAAGAACAGTTAAGGATATGGTCAATTAATTGAAATGAAAGAGTCTGTTTCTTGTTATAGGAGTTTTGAAACAGGATTGAGCTCATGCTATCTCTTTGCATGCAAAACTACTGTATTTCTTTCTCTTGTGAATGAAATGAAATTTGAACTTTGCAACAACTTCATGAGTTAATATCCCGTGCACCAGCCAATCACAAGTCCATAGAAGAAGCTATGTTTGAGGAAGCTATGAAGGATTTCTATTCCGTACTATCTTGTTTCAACTTTCACCACTTAGGCTATCTCCAATAGCTTACCCGTTCTCATGCCCATATTTAAACATCACTCTACGAACAATTCAGTATATAGCGCAAAACTATATTTTGGGTGACCAAATGGGTGAACTGCTGGACACGGTTTTATCGTAATATGGCATGACTTGTACATAATATCATTCGAATCAATCAATCATTTTTTTTTAAGTTATGAATTTTTTTATTGCCTAGAATTGTCCTTTATAGCACGTTAGGTTGTCTACAACAGATCGTGTAAAATCGGAGATTTGCATTATAGATTTACACAGCGAAATTTAAAATAGAGAAAGAGATAGGGGATGGGATGGGATAGGAGAGCTTGTGGAGACAGCATTTGCAACTTGAGTTCGTTTTTATCTTTGCACAAAATCATGGCTCAAAGAAAAGAACTGCAAGGCATTAATTTAACTTTTTACGAACATAAAATGCACGTACTAACACACTCCAGCTCACTTCATCCTTGAGGAGGCTGGAGGTGCTGGTCATGGCGGCACTATGGCCAATTATAAATATCAAGTATTTAATTAACATTACAGGGCGTACATTAGCACACGCAACTAACTAGTATTATAATAATAAAGTACGAGCCGTGTGGTGTAAGCGTGCGTGTAAGCGTTAGGTCATATTACATGATGTGTTATAAGAGAAGTAATTCTGTCTCTTTTTATGTAGAGTGTACAGATGATTTTATTCCTAGTTAGTTAATTTAGAAGAGTTCTAATTCTATTAAAAATAATTTTTATCTGACCAGAACGGGTTACATGTATTGGATTCCATGTCGTTTAGGTATTCTGTGGATTATTCCATCTTTATGCAAGGTAGTCAGCACTACTACGAGACCATTAAAACCTTTTAAATTTTGGAGGCAACATGTACTTCAATTCTTAAAACAAAATCTTTGTTTACATAACTCCAACTCGGATAATCCTGCGTACGTTACAGCATTACACATGCTCAATTACCAGAGCTGGGCCACGCCACCCTTTTTCACATTATCGGAGCTGGTCCTGACTTGTGACTTCTTTCCATCAACATGCAAACGTAGGCGTGCATGCACCTCACGATCTGAATCGAAGTAGATTGAGAGGGATCAGAGAAGATTGAACCTCATCCTAGTTAAAATTGAATAGGGGTCTGTTCGGTAGCTCAAGAATGAATCCAGGCTATAGGAACAGTTACAAGCCAGGATTCAGTGGATCCGGCCCTTTCACTTGTTCCGGACATGTAATTAATCCGGCTGGAATGAATCAAGCAAAGGATTGAATCCTGTCAGTTGAAATCAAATTTTCAGCCACACACTGACAGCGGTAGTAGGCGATGTTGGACCACAACAAAAAAAATTGTGATAAATTTTTTTTATCCAACTCTGGTACGATGAGAGTAACGTTCAGATACCTTGTGATGGTTACCATGTCACAAATCTGTCTCAACAACAACAAAAAACATGTACTTTGAGGCCTGAATTTTCAGTATCAGACAACGGTTGGGATTCAGAAAGGGAGAAAAAAAATTCTAATAGATGCACGCTCGGATTGATACACATTATTATAAAGCTTAACGATGGCAGACAGGTATAACTTGTGACATGTGACATCTTCAACAGCTAAGAGATAGAACAGATGTGCTAAGAAGAAACACCACTTTAGAACTAAGCATGTCAGTTCAAAATAAGAAACCTCCAGATGTGCTAAGCATCACCGATTGATCACCCAAACCTGTCCAAACAAATGGAACAATTAGATTGGAATATAAAGGCCCAAGTGAATATGGTTGAGTGGAAGGTAAAGACACAAATATCATACCTACTAAGCCATCTCATTTCTTAGCCAAATCAAAGCTGATTCTTGATCCGCTTCACATGCACATATGAAAGTCTCTCTATTCTCTTTGCTCTTGGTGAAGACTGAATATGCTTTTGCCTTCTCCATTTTGGTCACTTCTTCCATTGTGTTCAGAACTGATATGCACCTTTTGATGGAGAAATCTTCACTTTGAGCTGCCTCCTTTTCTCTTGTCTCCTTTTCTCTTGCTTCCTTTTCTCTTGCAGCTTCATCTTCTACTTGCTTGCTCCTCATTTCTAGGTATTTGTTCATCATATTTTCTATGTTGTCAGTCTTTCTAGGCTTCTTTGGTTCCTTTTCTTGCTTGTTTCTTGACGCAGCAGGTCTTCGCTGTCCACTTTCTTCATCTCGTGACAGAGTATTAGCCCTTCCTTGAAGCATATCTTCATTCCTTTCAGCGAGTGCATCATCAACTTCATCATCTACATCATGAACAACATTCAGATCAAAGCCTTGTGGTCTATCTTCTGCATCCTGAAGTTGCTCATTCAGTTCTTCCTCTTGCGGTGCCTCAAGAGAAGTGCAATTCCAAGTCCCTTCAGCCAAGTGTCCTACACAATGACAAAGAAATATAAACTTAGCAAAAATATGTCTCTACCTAGAGCACGAGTGGAAAGAATGGGAAATTCAGAAGTTAAACTATATTATATATTTCAATATGATGTTTGGAAACTTACCATCATAAAGCTCTCCCAAAGCATCAAAAAGCGGGAAGGTTGCCTTGTTGTTGTTAAACTTCTTGATTTTAGGAAATGTCTGCACAATTAAAAAAACATTGATCAAATACGAGATTATCATTATAAGGTTATCCTACATAACTAATTTAATAATTGAATTTCAATAAATCAACTTACCACCATGAGATTCTCCCACAAAGCTGGTGGTCCTTCAACCATATTCCTTTTCTCATTCCAGGTGGACCCACTCTGTTGCTTTGCTGCTTTGAGCATCTTGTAGTCTCTCTTCAGCTGACCTTCTTTATCCTGAATTTGAGACTTTGTAAAGGAGACATACTTGTTCCTCACATGAAACTCCTTGACCATTCTATTCCACCCTTCGGAGTTCCAACCATTGTCACCTCTATATCCACTTTCTTTAAATTCATGGAGAATGTCAACAAGAGACCTCTCAAGACCTGGATTCCAATCCGCTCTTTGTTTCACTACTACATAAACAATGGTCACGCATCAGTAATACAAAACTTACAAGAAAGCATGAAGAAACATTGAACACAATACCTCTTGGAGAACTTCCACTCTTTTTTGCCCCACTGCATTTAAGAGAAGTCTTCTTTTTAGTAGCACTTGTTGTAGGAATGAACCTACGCACTTCCACTCTTTTTTATAACTTTTTAAAGAAAAAACTTATTACATTTTACAATACTACTAATTTAAATTATTACAACTTATTCAACCACGAAAATACTAATTTAGATGTTGTTGGTATTGAGCCCACATTTCTTAGGTGATGGTATCTCTTAAAGCATTGCCTTGTGTAGTGCCTGGGTCACTCATTTGATCACCACTTGGTAGAGCAACAAAGTTTGATGGATCAATATTATCCGGCTGATGATCTAACCAATCTTCATCACCATGAAGTGATCGGATTAGATTGTGGAAGATGGCAGCAGCTATAGGTATCTTTACTTGGTTTTCTAGTGTGTGGAACGTGGCAACTTTGAGAATGGGGAAGCGCTTTTTAAGCACCCCTAAAGCCCTTTCCACATGGTTCCTCAGAAGTGCGTGGCGATGGTTGAAGAGCTCCTTCGGGTTCTGTGGTCTTCGATGTCCAGCCCCAAATTCCTTCAAGTGGTACCGAGCTCCTCGGTATGGAGCAAGAAAAGATGGAGTATTTGCATACCCTCCATCAATTAGATAGAATTTTCCTGGAGGTACCTGGAAACCCTTGCTCATAGCTGATCTTAGCACTCTAGAATCTGTGGCCGATCCCTCCCATCCACTAGAAACAAAAGTGATATTGAGATCGAAATCACATGCCACCATCACATTTATGCTTAGTGTTCCTTTCCGATTTCGAAAAGGAGAATGTTTATCGGGAGATATGAAAATAGGAATGTGAGTTCCATCAATGGCACCAAGACAATTCTTGAAGAATGGATAGAATCTAGGATTATCTTGGATTTTTTGATGCACTTGATTAGGATCAGGAGGCTGAATGAAGCGACGAGATAGGACATGAATGACCTTATTGAAGAAGTGGTTGATGTGATGATGGAAGGTGTCATTACTGTGCCCAAAATACACTTGGAGATCCTGATATGAGGCGTTGCGACTTAGCATGTATAAGAAGAACCCCAACTTCTCCTCGACCGTGATCCTTGTATCAACAATGATCCTTCTCCTTCTAAGATAAGTTGCAAGCTCTCTGAAGATGTGTGGTTCCATCCGAAATGTAACTTGACAGTTCTTGACATGTCCCCCGAGGAGTCGACAAACCTTAACCTCGCCTGTCTCATCTGAGGTATGACGTTTCTTCTTTTGTCCCCCACCTCTAGTAGAACCCATCAGATATAAGGCGGGGAAAATAAATATCATCATGTCATCATCTTCTTCTTCCCTCCTCTTTCTAATACGATCCCGCAATGAGATACTCATTGTAGAACTAAATAATATAGACTTGTCGTCAGATATAAGCTGAATATAAAAATAGAATTAAAGCAACCCATGTATAGATTGAAAAGTACAAGTAATAAGGACTAAAGCAAACTACTACGGACTAAAGCAAACTATGTATACATAGACATAATTCAGTACCTTTTGGAGTTGGTACCGGATCCCAAGAAGGAGGAGGTTCGCCTTCCCCAACTCTAATCGGTGTTGTAGGGATCTACATGTAACAAAACTGAAATAAGGAGCTGACATACATGATCCTAAAGTGTACAATTAATTCATGAAGTAATAATTCTCTGAGGGACTCAAACACATGAATATAGGCACACAAATGAATCAGGACAAATGAAAAAAATATTTATACAAAAAGCAAATGATTATGGATGCAACAAATGGAGGTCTGTGAGGTTCATATTTAGCTCAAAAATTGGATTCTGTTGAATAATATACTAGATAAGGTTGTGCACAAGCACAAACAAATAAGCACCGCTAAGAAAGGCCCACTACTACAGCAAACCTCTGTACAGGCGGTTTGGTTCGCCTCTACACAGGCGGTTCCAGGAACCGCTTGTGGTGCACCGCCTGTGATGTAAAACAACATCACAGGCGGTCAATCAAAAACCGCATGTGAAAAACACAGATTACAGGCGGTCCAGTTCAAAGGAACCGCCTGTGATAGACACACATCACAGGCGGTTTCTTATCCTAGCCGCTTGTGTAGCCACACATCACAGGCGGTTTTTTATATAAGTCCGACTGCATACAATATAAATCACAGACGGTTTTCATTATACAGATTCATATATACAGAATTTTCAAACACAGAATATACACAGATTTCATACACAGATTATACACAGATTCACACAGATTGCATACACAGATTTCATACACATATTACAAGTTCCATAACAGGTATAATACACAGATTCATCCACATATCAAGTTCCATCGTCATACACAGATTTATATGCATATCAAGTTCCATAGACAACTAAACATCTCAAAGTTCCATAGACAACTAAACATCTAAAGTTCCTAACTAAAGACCTAAACACTGTGTGATATTGTGTACAAACTTAGTTCTGGAAATTTTTGCAAATTTCCATTTGTATTGTAGAATAGCCCTTGTTGATGAAGAACTTCACGGCACATAATGTAAAGCAAGTCTCTTACAACCTTAGCCACGCCGACGGAAACCATATCTCTTTCTAACCATTCAGCATTGATCTTGGATTTAGGAACCTGCAATGAAAGCAAAAAAACAAGCAGTGCTAAGAGTAATGTGATGAGCAACAATATTACATAAAAATTGCAACATAGACAATGATAGCGAACTTACATCCTCACGATTGACCATGTAATGGAAGGTTACACGACACCATTCGCATACATAATAACCGCACAGGATAGTACCCGGAGGTTGTTTGTCACCATATGGAAATAATGATATTGACAAATTAGGCTTGTCCTCTGGATGTTCGCCGCCAAGATCTTTCCAATAAAAACGGTATGCACTGCATATAAGAATAGCATTGTGAGATTAAGAATACATTTGTTAAGTTGTAATAAGTACAAGTGTGCAATAATAATCATACTTCTCTAAAATCTTCAAGAAGTCATTATACGTAGCCTTTTCCATTCTCAGTGAGTCGAAGACCACGACTTTACCATCCTTTGGAAAGATCATGATACAAATGTAGTGGTCACTATATAGACATAGACGAAAACACATGTTAAGATCACGATTGCCATAATTTATAGTTCAAAATTAAACCATGTCGATAACTTACTTAAAGTGGTGTGGAGCTATTATTAAGTCCTTGCCATGTTGTACATGATTATACATGGCTCGTCCAATGTATGGCGCCATTACCTTCATTTTCTTTCTCTGATTCTGTTTGACGGCTTTCTCAAATTCAGCATCGTCCAAGTCTTTGTATTCTTCTCCATGCCTTCGAGCAACTACTTTGTAGCGAGCTTGGGATATCATCAACGGGTCAAGAAACCCTGTCTTAAGTTGTTTCTTCTTATCATCCATGTATTGCATCCTACGTGTAATAGTGTTAATCGTTAGACTCTCGTTTATGTGTGCGTGTACAAAACTAACAAATATGAAAGTTTAGAGGTACTTACAAGCAAAAGAGGGTTAAGTAGTTGGTTTCCATCCTTTGTCGGTGGTACAACGACCAGAGATCGTCAAAGAATAAATGCCGCACAGGATCTATATGATCATTGCTCCAAAATGCATCTTCTGGCACAACAAATGTGAAGTCCTCGAGTTTGTATTTGTTGCTAGCCACCATGTACCACTCATGCATTCTAATCTCCGGAGTCGACAACTTAGAAAGTTGCACCGTCGTCAAGAACAGCCTCCCATTCACAAATTTTGGAGGAACATCCTCCTTCTTGTATACCGAGATATTGGTTTTAAGACGTAATGATTCTCGAGTATGAATCATTCCATCTTCTTCCCATACTTCGAAATTGTCTATTTGGGACCGTGTGCCTACTCCATGAGATGCTGATTCCGCTTTTGATTGATTTGTCATAACTCTCTGCAATTTATGCAGGTAGCGTGCCACTGATTCTGACGGTTTCTTGACATCGTCAGTGGCGATTCGCTTATGAATTTTCTTTGAAATAGTTGGCCCTTCAACATTGGTGCCAACCTTTGGTTCCTTTTTGATGTTGACGTCGACATTCTGAGGAACAATTTTGTCTACGTCCCCCTCGTCGAGTTCCTTCGCAAGAGGCGATATGATTGTTTCAACGATTTTTTTGGAGGTCGGTGTCATATTTTCCTGCACCATGGGGTGTGGAATGATCGAACTATCTTTTTGTTGCATTGGTGTTGAATTCGGCTCATCACCCAACTTGATGTCGCGTCGATGCCAAAGGACCAACTCGTTCATTGCCTCCTGCAAAGTTATGATCCCCTCAACTGGAAAATCTATCTCCCAATCTTCACAACCACTGTCTGTGATTTCTAGAACTTGGACCACGGCATAGTGTGGCGGGACAGGATTATCCTTATAGTTAACAAGTCCTGGTTCTACCAAACCAGTAGCAGCTTGCTTTGTTTTTGTCCCAGATCGATTGATTGGAATATGAAGAAAGCAAGGCTTGTCCTCAACAATATCGTCTACAGGGTACTTGGGCAAGTCTTGCACAGATCCTACGCTGCTAGGGACTATAGGTGGACTCATGTGGCTTGGCTTGAGTTCAAATGATATGCATTCTGTTTTCTTCATTTTGTTCATCACGTCATTAATAGCCTTTTGTACCCTTTCATCAATAGTCTCTTCAAGGGTCCTTTTCGACTTCTCGTGTTTCCTATATGACGACGCATACTCTGGAAACGCCTCTCTCTAGGAAATCTTAGAAGAGATTCCCCGAGCCCGTCCAGTGTGTTCAGGATTGCCTAGTGCTGCAGTTAGTATGTCATTCTCCCTCCGAGGCTTAAATTCTCCTTTTTTCTCTTATCTGCATATTCTTGAATTTTTGTCGAAACTTCGCCTACCAATTCTGGATGCAAAAGTTTGCCGTCCTCACTCAAACCTGCCCGACCTAAGATCCAACGAATAGCTCGCTCATCGATATCTTTTAATATTGGGTCCAAAGTGCCGTTAGCTATAGCTTCCTCGATTATCCTGTTCCACTGCACAACTTTATGGTGATATCCGGTTGACCCCAGGCGATGGGGGTGTTTGTTCATCTTCGCTCTCTGAGAATTAGTTTCGCCCAGTTCTTTGGCCTTCAGTTCGGTCTTCTGACGAACAAATTCCTCCCACTGAGCTAGAGTGATTTTCCCCATTTTCTTGGGCGGAGGAACCTTATTCTTCTTAACAAATTCCCTATTCATCTCGGCCTTCCACCCACGAAACATCTTGGCCATAGCAGAGAGCATCGACTTCCTTACTGCATCCTCTGTGCCTTTTGGGAACTTGAATGACTCAGACAACTTAGCTCATAGCTTATTGCGGGTGTCTTCATCTAAATCCTTCCATTTTTGAAGTGTGATTGGCACTATATCTCTAACAGTAGACCCGCAGGAATTTCAAAACTTTGTAACCACGTCAAGTGGTTCTTCAGGAAACCCCTCTGCATTTAGTTTTGTTACGTACATAACTGCACCTTCTTTCATCTAATTCGGACCTCGTCGCCCTCGTTTCCGCTTATGTGAAATGGATGATTCAGGCATCGGAGCATCCTCCGTGTTTCGTGTAGAACATGCATCCTCTTTCTTGTCTTCATTTGAAATCTATATAGTGAAACAATTAATGGCCTTTCATATATGAACATTATTTTAGAATATAGTCGGCATATTTCTATTTACCTCTTCATCGTTGGGAATATAGTCGGCATCAAGCTCATCTGATGTTTTTTCTTCCTTGGAGGTATAGGAGTACAAGGATTGTCGTCACTAGAACTATCCTCCCCGCTCCCTTCACCGGAGCTGCTCGTTGTCTGCCATTCAAGTTTGTTCATGTCTTCATCAACTTTGTTAGACGCACCGGTGCAGACCACATCCATACTAGGCTGCTCGTTGTCTGCCATTCAAGCTGGTTCCATCGATAAAGGGATATACTGTTAGTCTGATATACTGGTTCCATCAATAAGGGAACTTGGAGAAAAGGTGATTCAAAAGAAATCGAGCCCAAACCCGCCTCCGGGGCAGGATCGGGTCGGGAAGCAAGCTCGCAGATAGAAGTGCACTTTCCAATGCAGTTAGACAGAGAAGGCATGGCTGTGATGTTATAATGCTGAAGGACCCCAAGAAGAGATTATGCCCTGTAGTCTACCACTTCTCGTTATTTGTGGGCTTCACCGAGGGCGGGAAACATTTGGTGACATCAAACGACCTTCGAGCTGGGGACGTCTGCGAGCTTGTTAAGGAGCCAGACGATGGTGAGCCGGTGTACTCTGTCCGGATGTGTGGTCACAAAATTTAAAGCCGCCCCGGCTTCATCTGTGCGCTTCTCTTCTCTTATGTCGGCTACTAAGATCACTTAGCACCCCACCTAAGAGAAGAGAAGCACACACATGAAGCCGGGGCGGCTTTAAATTTTGTGACCACACATCCGGACATAGTACACCGGCTCACCATCGTCTGGCCCCTTAACAAGCTCGCAGACGTCTTCAGCCCGAAGGTCGTTTGCTATCACCAAATGTTTCCAGCCATCGGTGAAGCCCACAAATAACGGGAGGTGGTAGACTACAGGGCTTAATCTCTTCTTGGGGTCCTTCAGCATTATAACATCACAGCCATGCCTTCTCTGTCTAACTGCATTGGAAAGTGCACTTCTATCTGCGAGCTTGCTTCCCGACCCGATTCAGGCATTCCGCCGATGCCATTCTCCATATAAGTCCCAAACAGAGAATAGGGATGAGGTAGTCAAGATTGTAGGCGCTAGTGCTCAACTACTAGCATCTATAGATATGGACACAAGTCCAAATTTGGTGCTACTCGGCACCATCGATATCACTAGAAAAAAATACATCAAAGAGATCCACTTCCCAATAGTACTCGAAGATAGTTCATTGACTTGACACTCTCTAAGAGGTTCATACAAAATACATTATCTCTAAGAGTGAAACCTACGATACTCATATCGTGTTGTTTAGGACTAAACATCAACAACCCCTTGACTGGTCACTATCATACTCAATTCCAAAATATTTTTCCAATATGTCGGCTTGAGTAAGGAGATCTGGGCTTGGGAGTTCCTCCAAATCATCTGCAGCTTCATCATCTTCAGCATATTGCAGGGCTTCATCTTGAATAATTTTAGCCCTCTTGGAGTCAGCATACTTTTTGATGGACAAAGCACACTTCTCAAGCATGTCGCATACATCTCCAATTTGAAACAAAGTGGTCTTAAGTGTGTACACTGATTCCGGTTCACTAGTATCCACAACCCCATCAGTCACTAGACTGCGAATGATGTCAACATGTGTCTCGATGACTCGAACTGAGGTCTCAACCATGTCAAGTGGCTCTTTTTCCATCTCTGAAACTGAAAATGACCAAGTCTCACAATCAAAAGAACAAAGGCAACAAAGGCAGGGATCATAGGGAAAACAAGGATGTGGCTTATAGGGCAAAAAGAAGGGTCCAAATAACATTGTCATGGCTATGAACAAGTCAAAGATGGGAGTTAAGAACAAGTCTTATAACATAGGGTTGGGAAGCAAAGATAGGTATTCAAAAAACTTAGAAGGGAGATAAGAACAAGTCTTATAACATAGGGAGATAATAACAATGTCATGGCTATGTACTTCCATGATGTATGTGGCCATAAGCACATTTGGCCTAATGATTATCAAACAAAGATAGGTAGTCAAAAAACACTAAAAATAGACTTCATATAAGAAGTAATTGACAACCAAACAATAAGCAATAAGCATATTGACAATATATGTAAGTGAAAATATGCACTTATGAATATGCAAACAATAAGCAATAAGCAATAAACAATAAACAATAAGCAATAAGCAATAAGCAATAAGCATATTGACAATATATGTAACCTTCTCTGTTTGTTTCAAAGGCGGTTCTTCAATTCAAGGACGTTTGCCTAGTGGTCAGGGAATCGAAGGACATGGTGGTCAGGAAGGGCTTAGGGCAAGCACACGAGTCGTCAAACACTGGCAGTGATCCCATTGAGGATAGCAGCAACAGATTATGACCTATATCCAAGCAACGGTATATCAAAACGATGGACAAATTAAACTATGACCTATGGACCTTGGAGATGGCGGCGTTGGCCTCGGAGACGGCGGCGTTGAGCTCGGAGACGGCAGCGTTGGCCTCGGAGACGGCGGCGTTGGGCTCGGGGACGGCGGCGTTGGGCTCGGGGACGGCGGCGTGGAGGGCGCCCAGCTCGGAGACGGCGGCGTTGGGCCTCGGGGACGGCGGCGTTGGGCTCGGGGGACGGCGTGACCGGCGCCCAGCTCGGAGATGGGGACGGGGACGGCGGCGCTTGGGCTCGGCGACGGCGTGGCGGGCGCTCACAGCTCGGAGGCGGGGACAGGGACAGCGGCGCAGTATCAGCTCCGGGCGGGAGTTAGGGTTCCTGTTGGAACCACCGAGGCTTTTATATTGTATACACATCACAAGCGGATTTTTAGAAAAACTGCTTGTGATGTATAACATCACAAGCGCTTTTCTATTTCGACCGCCTGTGATATGTAAACTTCACAGGCGGTCGAAATAAAAAAGTGCTTGTGATGTTATACATCACAAGCGGTTTTTCTAAAAATCTGCCTGTGATGTGTATATAGTATAAAAGGCTCGGTGGTTCCAGCAGGAACCCTAACTCCCGGAGCCCGACACGCCGCCAGGCTGCGCACTGTAGCGGCGACGGATTTTTTTGATCTACGGGGAGAAGGTTTTGTTTTTGAGTTTATTGATTGATTTCAAGAGTTTATGCATATATATGATCTCCGTTTGTTTTCTTTCTCATTTTGATACGATTTTTTGCCTCAATTTTGTAATATAGACCGGAATTGAAGAAAAACTCAGGAATTCCAAGATTTGGACTTGTAGTTGATCTAATTTAAAGATTTTTTATAAAGAGTTGTCTCACCTCAAGGTACCTATATTGCTGCAATCTTGTTTCATTTTCATGCACATTAATTCGTTCATGATTTAGGGATTAAATTCAATTAATTAGGGATATTTTATATTTTTTGTATCATGTTACATCTCGATATTGACGTTAATCAATATAGGGATAGGTAATGGACCGAGGTTGGATGTATAATGTGCCAAGACCACATCCGTCGTACATTCGAAATTTGAGAAGCTTTATTGAAGCGGCCAAAAAGCACACGAATTTGCGAAAGAGAAAGGAGATATTATGTCCGTGCATCGACTGTGATAATAAGATAGCTTGGAGAGATACAGGAGTAATCCAATCACATCTGCTAAAAAGAGGGTTTAAAAACAATTACACGATATGGTCAGAACATGGTGAGTTGGATCCGTGTGAAGTGCCTGGTAATGACGAGAGAGTTGTCGGAATTTTAGATCTTAAAGTTGATGGTAAAGTGGATTATGTGGATGCTAATCAAGATTTTGAAGAATTTGATTGCGAAGAGATGTTGCGCCATATGGAACCAGAAATGTTGAGTTCTGTGGGATCGCAGAAAGGGCTATCTAAAATGGAGGGACTGGAAAGTGCTTCAAAAGAACCTTTATATGATGAATCAAAGGGTTGTGACAAAGAGTTTACTACACTGCGTACTGTTCTAGAACTTCTGAAGTTGAAGGCTAGCGCCGGATGGTCTGATACTAGCTTCACAGATCTTTTGAATTTTCTGTCCCAATTACTACCAAAACCCAACAAACTACCAACAAGCACTTATAAAGCGAAGAAGCTTATATCTCCCATAGCTCTGGGTGTGCAAAAAATTCATGCATGTCCGAACCATTGTATTCTGTATCGTGGCGATTTTGAGAACGCATCAAGATGTCCAGTTTGCAATGTCAGTCGATACAAGAAGAGCTACAATCAAGACTGTGTAAAAAAATCCCGAAGAAAAATAAAAACAAGAAATCCACTATTGGACCTGAAAGTGACGATGACACTTTTGATGACATGGATGGGAAAAAGAAGTCAAAGAACCCAGCTTTGGTGATGTGGTATCTTCCAGTAATTGATCGCTTAAAACGTTTGTTCTCAAATCCTAGGGAGGCTGAGCTTATGCGTTGGCATGCTGAAAATCGCAAGCAGAATAACAAACAGATTTGACACCCTGCTGATGCATCACAATGGAAAAATTTCGATCTTATGTATCCTGAGTTTGCCAAAGAAACCAGAAATGTAAGATTTGCTTTGGGTACAAACGGAATGAATCCATTTGGTGAAAAAAGAAGTGTACATAGCACCTGGCCCGTGACTTTAACGATGTACAACCTTCCATCATGGCTGTGTCACAAAAGAAAGTACATTATGTTGACTATTCTTATTCAAGGTCCGAAATCAGCTGGTGTTGATATTGATGTGTTCCTAGAACCTCTTATGGAAGATATGGCAAAGCTCTGGAATGAAGGAGTTAGAATATGGGATGAGTATTGCCATGAGTATTTCAACTTAAGGGCAATTATATTTGTTACCATCCATGATTCTCCCAGTGGCGCCACACTATCAGGGCAAAAGACTAAAGGAAAGAATGGTTGTGTAGTGTGCGTCGATGGAACTGCTTCCATGTACCTTAAATCATCCAAGAAGTTGGTGTTCATGGGACACAGACGGTTCTTGATGAAGCAGCATAAGTACCGAAAGATGAAAGCGGAATTTAACAATCAACTGGAAAGTGAAGGTGCACCAAAGCCTTATAGTGGGAAACTTGTTTTTGAAATTGTAAAGAACATTCATGTCGTATTCGGAAAGGGAAAAAACAAAGGAGAAAAGAGAAAGAGAACTGACCCTTCAACTTACACAACTTTCAAGAAGCAATCAATTTTTTTAAGTACCTCCCATACTGGAAGGATATGGAAATTTGCCACAGCATTGATTTGATGCATGTAACAAAAAATGTTTTTGACAGCATCATTGGAACCTTGCTGGGCATGCCGAGTAAGACAAAAGACGGACTCAAATCACGCAATGATCTAGTAGATCTTCAAATCAGACCGGAACTTCATCCAGTGGATAGTGGCAAAGGGAAGCCTTACCTCCCCCCAGCTAGCTACAACTTGTCAGTTGAGGAGAGAACAAAGATTTGCAAATGTTTGCATGGGGTCAAAGTGCCCACAGGTTTCTCATCCAATATCAGCAGACTAGTCAGGATGAAGGACTTGTCTCTATTTGGCTACAACTCTCATGACTGCCATGTGATGATGACGGTGTTCCTCCCAATTGCGGTAAGAGCCCTCGAAACAGAGCATGTCAAAATTGTCATCACACGCTTGTGTTACTTTTTCAATGCGGTTTCACAAAAAGTAATAGCTTTAGAAGACTTGGACTATCTAAAGGCATACATCATCGAGACTATGTGCAAGCTTGAAATGGGTTTTTCCTCCATCATTTTTTGATATGCAAGTACACCTAATCATACATCTCGTGGATCAGATAAAAATATTAGGGCCACTATATTTACATCATATGTTTCAGTTGGAGCGATACCTGGGAGTATTAAAAGGTTATGTGCGAAATCGCGCTCACCTAGAGGGTTCAATCATGGAGGGATACACTACAGAAGAAGTGATTGAGAGCTGTATAGATTACATCAGTGACGGAACAATGATAGGTGTGCCTGTACCTAAACATGAGGGTAAACTATGTGGGAGAGGGAGAATGGGCAAGAAAACTTTTCGCGTTGAGGATTACAAGCTAGTACATTGTGCTCATGGTAGTGTACTACAACATCTCACGATAGCCGAGCCTTACATAGAGGAACACCTGGATGAGCTTCGTAAAGAAAATCAGAACCGCACAGAGGACTGGATCATGAGGGAGCACAAACATCGTTTCAGCGAATGGTTAATGGACAAAAACATCCCATTCGGAGACTCTTTGGAAGAGAAAACAATGAATAATTTGGCTTCTGGGCCATCGTGTTTTGTGACATCATGGCAAGCATATGACATCAATGGGTACACATTCTACACTAAATCAAAAGACATGAAAAGTGTTGCACAAAATAGCGGTGTTCGTATCGATGCTTTTGACCTACATGGACAGAAGACCACATATTTTGGATTCATAGAGGAAATATGGGAACTTGATTATGGCCCAAGCATGAAAATACCCTTATTTAAGTGCCAATGGGTACAACATCCCGTGGGGGTGATAGTGGATAACTACGGACTCACAATGGTAGACTTAAAGAAAGTAGGATATAAAGATGACCCGTGGGTTCTCGCCGAATGTGTTGCACAAGTGTTCTATGTACTCGATCCAGCAGATGAGAAGATGCATGTAGTTATTTCTGGAAAGCAAAAAATTGTTGGAGTTGAGAATGTGGGAGACCAAGCTGAGGAATACAATAAGTATGAAGAGATGTTCGTCTTTAACGGTCCAGAGAGAATCAAGCGTGTGGAAAAGAAAATTGATAAGAACTTAAAGCCATACATGCGGAAAAATGGTAGTTCATGAAAAATTGTATGAATCAAATTGTATTTGTTATCATGTATGATCGACTATGAATTGTGGTTGCCAATTAATTTAAAATCTCTCTAGTTATCTATGTGTGCTATTATAATTCATTTAAATTGTATTTGCATATTTCTGTTAAAAATTAAAATTATTTTCATATTTAAATTGTATTTTCATATTTTTACAATCACAGGCGGTTTTTTCTTAGGGTCCGTTTGTGAAAAGGATAGACCACCACAGGCGGTCCTAAACAAAAACCGCTTATGATACTATTACATCACAGGCGTACTGAACCGCCTGGGACATCACTGGCAGTTTTCTAACCGAACCGCCTGTGATGTAAAAAGTCTACCGCTTGTATAGAGCCAAATTGTACTAGTGGCCATATTGATCTTCTTCAATGCATTGTACCAATTAAAGCTTCAGTAGTTTCTGCTGATGCTGGCTAACTGCTGCTGAACAAGAACAATGTGATGATGTTCAGACGTGCTGACAACCAACTAAATCTCCGTAGTAGTACAGGGACGGAGCCAAAAAAAAAAACTTTAATAGAGACCGAACTAAACTATTGTAGAGAAGTCCTTTCTACAACTAAAGCTTTATAGCGTTGTACTGATAACCAATGGCAACACAAGCACACAACGTTGGCTAGGCGCCATGTAGCAGAATTTGCTTGTAGAAGAGTACAGAGCATGCATTCATGGCGAACGAAGGCCATGGACGAGCATCCTGACCACCCGCGCGTCCAGAGCATGCAGATGGCGGCGAACTCGGCCAGGGCCTCGGCGAGCATCCCGGCCCTGCCCTTGGCGACGAGCATCCTGACGAGCGCGGCCACCTGCGCGTCCAGCTGCTGCCCCGCGACCGTCACGACAGCCTCGACCGCGGCGGTGCCCTCTTCCAGGGGCCGCTCTAGCCGGAGGAGAAGGAGTGCGTCTAGGCCTTGGAGGAAGGGGTGCGCCATGGATCCAGACGAGCACACGCGGAGAACCTGACCACGTGGAGGATGAGCGCGAGATGAGAGCTTACTGGTGAGAAGGCAGCGGGGAGGATGGCCGTCGTCGCTGCTTCGCGCCGCCACGCCGTCACCTTGCGCCGCCACGCTGTCACCTGGCGCCGTCGTCTCTTCACCTCCTCCGCCGCCAGGGTTACGGATTGGATCCGGATGCCACCAGACGAGGATTAATGCCAGACAGTGGTGGAAGAAAAAAAGTCCAAACCGGGCCAATTCGAAACCAGTCCATTTCTTCCCAGCCCTAAACGAACACCTTTTGGATGGACGGCCCAATTCGAAACCAGGCTATTTCTTTCCCCCTGGAACCAGGCCCGGAACGCGCCCAACAGGCCAAAACAAACGCGCCCTAGAAGTTGATTTATTCCACTCCAATCTGCTTGCAAACCAATAAGCCCATAAGGTTTTAGGAAGTTGAGGCATCTCACAAAGACGAGTCGTACACCCCAATGCAAGACAAGACCTCAAGAACCAGGTGACAAATTCAACCCGCCCATTCATGTATGTTTTGCACATGCCAATGATTTCACAAACACAAACACTATCATCGTTCATACCTACATTGCCAATAAGCTACTGGGCGTTGACTCTAGTCTGATGCCGGCCGGCCTATGTGCCTGCAGAGAGGTGTTGCACGTACGGGCCGTTGAGAAATCAACCACTATATAGCCTAGCTTGTTCGTCGTCTTCCTTGCCTGGCACCCTGCACCAAGGTTTAATAAAGCTCTTGGTGTCGCTGCGCGTGTAGTTGAGATACTGCGTTTGGCTGGGGGCTTGATGTCCGTTTCAGCCAATAGGTCATTTGCTATTATTTACTGGTGTGGTGATCCGAATGGCCACAGACATGGACGTCCAATACGGCAATACTGCTCTATAGTGGGCAGTGCAGATAATAAATGTAATATACGCGCGGTTTCGGAGCTTCCTTCTTTCTGGCTCCCTCTGCCCTGTCATAGGGCATTTTGTGCCCTAATTAAACATTGACTCGTCTATTATTATAAGCTATTATTATAAGCGGAGAATTTCACGTTGTCCCTTTGACAATCTATAAAATTTTGGTTTCATCTTGTGACGACAGCAAAAGATTTTGACGCTTTAACATAACAACACCACATACAGGAGTTTAATCTTTTTTTTTCTTTCTCTGTGATTATCTAAACTTTTAAAGTGCACACCCAGATCTCTAAACTTGTGAAGTTAATTGTACGGTCCCAGTGCCTATAATCCCAACATACACATTATAGTCCCTATACTTTTACGGTTGTGTCATCTAGATCCATATTTTTGTTTTTGGTATCATCACAAGTCTAAATAGTTTGGACCTTTAACGACACCGAAACCAAGTTTGGAGACCCAAACGACATAATCATACAAGTACAAAAACTGAAATGTGCATATTCAAAGTTTAGAAACTGAGATGTGATACTATTTTACAAGTTTAGAGATTTAGACGTGCATTTTGAGAGTTCAGGGACCCGAATAATACAATGCTGCAAGTTTATTAGGGACCGCTATTGTATTTTACTCCTTAAATGCAATTGGTTGATGGTGCTGCCAGCCATGTCACATAAAAGAACTACCGCAACCCATAACCAGCATAGGTGTGGTTTAGTAAACTTTTAAAAACTACCATCACTATACTCTCGATCTATTTAAACCTCATGCAACTTTCTCTTACCTTTATTATACTTTTGTTATGATGTGATATGTGTGCTGCTCACTGTTGTGCGTGCACCACCACTTCTGCAGAACCGGCCTTCGTACAGTCCCGATTAATAGACCATTTAGTGCTACTATTTAAATGGGACCACGTGATTAAAACTAAAGGTCAACTAAAGAGTTTTTCAATCCACGTTTAATGATACTTTTTCATAATAGGAAAACACTAAAAGTCCGACGGCCTATATGATTTCCGATGGCTAAGATCTAAGCCATCGGATATTAACTAAACGTCGACGGCTACTAGAGGCCGTCGTAAACAACACTAACGTCTAACGGCTAGCCTTGACAGATGTCGGAGTTAAGTCTGTCTTCAACGGCTTTGATCTAAGCCGTCGAAAATAGTTGAAAACAGGTATAACAGCTCCTAGACGTCGTACACATTTCATAACGCGCGCGAGCATATCAGAGCCGACCCACCGCCGTTGCAAACAGATGGCGCCCGTCGTCGCTCTTTCCCATCACCGACCATCACGCGCCGCCGTGAAAGGACTACATACGCTTAGGGGCTGAGTTAGAAGTTCTATTTTTCTCACTAATCTAGCTCACAAATAAATCTACTAAATAAAGCATATGCAAATAACTAAATAATAATGTGCAAACTATGTTTTGTCTAGTGTTTCTATCTCTACCGCAAATGGAGTTTAGCAGCCTAAGTTCTAATTCTATATTCTAAACTAAGAATAGTAAAGATTTCTACTTAATTCAAAAATAAATGTGGAAGCTTAAAGACAATTGTTGGGGGTATTCTTCGTAGCCGAAGATTCTAAAAAGAACACCTTCGAAAGGTCTTCTCAGAAGCAAGCGCCGAAGCTATTATCTATAAAGCTTCGGCACAAAGACAAATCTCAAGATGAAGGGTCGAACCGACTTAAAGATGAATTGACTTAAAGACCCATGATGTTTTGTGTCATTATTGTAGTCGGTTGTAAAGGACATAAATGTAATTTTGCGCAGGTTGCATCCTGTGCCTATAAATAGGTGAACAGTATCCCGACACTGTTCACGCGATCCTGTAATCACTGACGCGTCACGCTTGAATTATTGCTTTCCGCCAAGGCGAAGGTATAAATGTGCCTAAATATTATGTTTTAATACTTGTATATTCATATAATAAAACATGTGAATATATTTTATACTCTATATTTCATTTTTCACTGTTTGTTGTCTTACAAATATGATCACGAAGGTGAAATCTTCGTGATACTTTACTTACGACCTTCGTCCGAAGTTCATTAAATCCTTGGGGAGGTAATGCTTCAGCGGATGAAGGGCATTTATACTTAACATCTTTGTGTTGCCTTGTTCTTAATTCGAAGCATTTGAGAACAAGTCTCCAACATTGGCGCCCACCTCCGGTGAACTCACTTCCACTTTCTGAGCTGATGGCTTCGTTCGAAACTGGAGTTGCTTCGGCTCCGAAGCTTGTACTCCCGATAACAGGCGGTTCATGCTCAGAGCCGGCTAACAAGAAGCAGAAGAAGGAGGCATAGAGAAGGGTACAACCTGTAGGGGTGCAAGGACCCTTTATCAAGTCAAGATGGTCTCACATCCCGATTACCTTCTCCCAAGAGGATCTTCAACTCAAGGATTACCCTCACAATGATGCTATGGTTATCTCTTGTGTTATCAAAGGATTTCTGGTCCACAATGTTTTGGTTGACACAGGCAGTGCAGCGGACATTATATTTGCTAAGGCCTTCAGATAGATGCAAGAGCCCGAAGATAAGATCCATGACGCCACACATCCCCTTTGTGGCTTCGGAGGAAGGCAGATTGTAGCACTTGGCAAGATCACGATGCCAGTAACCTTCGGATTTATCAACAACACAAGGACTGAACAAGTTGTGTTTGATATTGTTGACATGGAGTACCCTTACAACGCAATCATTGGTCGTGGTATTCTCAATGCTTTTGAAGCAATTCTTCATCCAGCATATCTTTGCATGAAGATACCTTCGGATCAAGTGCATATTGCTATTCATGGAAGTCAGGAAGCTGCTAGAAAGGCTGAAGGAAACTGGACAGATTCAAAAGCAATCCATAACATAGATGGAGCTGAAGCTTGTGAGCAATACAAGTACAGAAGGGAGAAAGCTGCTTCGGCCGATCAGCCGAAGCCCATGCTCTTATGTGACGATATAGCAGAGCAGAAGGTGCTATTAGGATCTCAATTGTTTGAGGAACAGGAGAAAACTCTGATAAGGTTTCTGTTCAACAACAAAGATGTCTTTGCATGGTCAGCTAATGATCTCTGCGGAGTCAACAGGGATGTTATTGAACACTCGCTCAATGTTGATCCATCCTTCAGACCCAGAAAGCAGAGGCTTCGGAAGATGTCTGATGACAAGGCTGAAGGTGCTCAGGATGAAGTGAAAAGACTCCTCAGCGCCGGAGTCATCAGAGAAGTGAAATACCCAGAATGGCTAGCCAACACTGTTATGGTAAAAAAGGCCAATGGCAAATGGAGGATGTGTATTGATTTTACTGATCTCAACAAGGCTTGTCCGAAGGATGAGTTTCCATTACCAAGTATAGATTCCCTAGTTGACGCAGCAGCTTCGTCAGAGCTTATGAGTCTGCTAGATTGTTATTCAGGCTATCATCAAATTTGGATGAAGAAAGAGGATGAGCCAAAAACCAGCTTCATAACCCCTAGTGGAACATATTGTTATCTTCGGATGCCTGAGGGGCTCAAGAATGCTGGAGGAAGCTTCAGCAGAATGACAGCGAAGGTTCTTCATTCTCAGATAGGCAGAAATGTGCTAACTTATGTTGATGATATCATAGTAAAAAGCACGAAGCAAGAAAATCACATTGCTGATCTGCAGGAGACCTTCGCTAATTTTAGACAAGCCGGTCTGAAGCTGAATCCAGAAAAGTGTGTCTTCGGAGTGAAGAAGGGGAAAATCCTTGATTGCCTAGTTTCAACAAAAGGGATTGAGGCTAATCCAAATAAAATTGAAGCTATTCTTCGGATGGAACCACCAAGCACAAAAAAGGGGGCTCAACGACTAACGGGAAGACTTGCATCTTTGAATCGATTCATATCTAGATCAGCAGAGAGAAATTTACCATTTTTTGAAGTGCTAAAGTCGGCCGAAGTTTTTCAATGGGGATTAGTTCAGCAGAAAGCATTCGACGAGCTGAAGCGGTATTTGATAGATCTAACGACATTAACTCCACCAGTGCCAGGGGCTCCTCTGTTGTTATATGTGGCAGCTTCGCACTCAGCGGTAAGTGTGGCACTTGTCCAAGAGAAGCTTGAAGGGCAAACCAAAAAGCAAGCCCCAATATACTTCGTCTCCGAAGTCCTTAGTTTATCAAAGAAAAACTATACAGAATTGGAGAAGGTGTTGTATGCTGTTTTGATGGCTTCCAGGAAACTTCGACATTATTTTCAAGCATACCATATAATTGTTCCTTCTTCACAGCCTTTGAAGGATATTATGAGAAATAGAGAAGCTACTGGAAGGATTGGAAAGTGGGCTGCAGAACTCAATGAGTTCTGCATTGATTATGTGCATAGATCTTCGATTCAGTCCCAGGCGTTAGCAGACTTCATTGCTGACTGGACGCCAGGGGCTCAGGAAGAAGAAGCAAGTAAAGATACCGAAGCTTGGACAGTATTCTGCGATGGTTCTTGGGGAACCTTCGGTGCAGGTGCAGCTGCCGTCTTAATTGCACCTTCCAAAGTCAGAACATGCTACACAGTGAAACTTGATTTTAGTTGTACAAATAATATTGCTGAATACGAAGCTTTGTTTTTGGGTCTTCGGAAGTTGAAAGCAATGGGGATAAGAAGGGCGGTCCTCAAAACTGATTCCCAAGTTATTTCTGGCCATGTTGACAAAAGTTGCAAAGCAAGAGATCCGAAGCTTGAAAAATATTTGGATACAGTTCGAAGACTTGAAGCCTCCTTCGAAGGGTTTTCTGTTAAGAATATTCCACGAGGAGAAAATGAACACGCTGATCTACTAGCCAAGTCAGCGGCACAGGGGCTGCCATTACCTTCGGAAGTTTTCTTTGAAACAATAAAAGCACCTTCGGTTGACCTTCTTGAAAGAGCAGTGCTCAATATATCTCCTGTTTATAGCGAAGATTGGAGAACTGAGATCATGTCTTTTCTCCAGGGCAATTTCCTTTCAGATGACGAAGCTTATCAAAAGAGAATAGCGGCAAGAGCCCGTCCATATGTAATAATAGAAGGGGAGTTATACAAGCATGGAGTATGTTCTCCATTACTCAAATGTTTATCCAGAACTGAAGGTATAGAGCTGATGAAAGAAATACATGCAGGCATGTGTGGATCTCACATCAGATCTAGGCCTTTATTGGGTAAAGTTTTTCGTCAAGGATTTTATTGGCCGAAGGCAGCTTCGGATGCAGCAGAATTAGTCCAAAAATGCGAAGGTTGTCAAAAATGTGCAAAAGATCAAAAACAACCTTCGTCTCTAACTCAATTAATACAACCCACCTGGCCATTGCAAAGGTGGGGCCTTGATTTGCTAGGCCCACTTCCACCAGCACAAGGGAATTTAAGATATGTTGTAGTGGCAGTGGAATATTTTTCTAAATGGATTGAGGCGAAGCCTTTAGCCACAATAACTTCGGTCACTGTTCAAAAGTTTTTTTGGCAAAATATTGTGTGTCGCTTCGGAGTGCCGAAGGCCATTACCGTGGACAATGGAACGCAGTTTGATGCCGAAGCTTTCAGAGAGTTTTGTGAACAAATTGGCACGAAGATCCATTTTGCATCAGTTCGGCATCCGGAGTCAAATGGACTTGTCGAAAGAGCTAATGGCATTATAATGATAGGAATAATGAAGTTAATCTTCAACCAGCCTAGGGGGAAGTGGCCGGATGAATTAATCAAAGTGGTGTGGAGCCACAACACAACAATATCAAGGTCAACAGGTTTTACACCATTCAAATTGCTGTTTGGTGACGAAGCAATAACCCCAGAAGAAGCTAAAGCGGGATCAATAAGAACAATGGCTTCGGCAGAAGACGAAGCTGATTATTCTGTGGCAAAAGATGCTATAGAAGGGATCGGGCTTCAGGCTGTAGAGAATATCAATAAATATCAAGTCAAAACAATAAAATGGCGTGACAGAAAGGTTCGGTTAAAAAATATTAAGCCAGGACACTTGGTACTTCGAAGAGTTGCCAACCCAGACACAGTAGGCAAGCTACAGTTGAAATGTGAAGGGCCTTTCCTGGTAGTATCTTCGTCAAGACCCGGTTCCTACAGGCTGAAGGATATGGACGGCAACGACATTCCTAGATCTTGGAATGCGGATGAGCTTCGGCGGTATTATGTGTAACCTGATGTAATCTTTTTTATTCTTTCCTATGGCACCCTTTTCCTTTCCAAAAGAGGAGAAAGGTTTTTAATGGGGCCATAGCATGTAATTTCCCTTTTTCTTATATCAGCTCTACAAGAGCAGTATCCCCCGAAGATATAAATGTAAAAACTGGGCATGCACTATCGAGTGCAACGAGAAAAAGAAAAAACATGGAGAAGCTCGAAAGACATCCCTAAGGGGATGCAGAGCACGACGAAGCTACAAAAAGCCGTTCCTAAGGGAGCGCAGCGTAAGTTTTCTGCTCAAAAGTCGTTCCTAAGGGAATGCAGAGCTTACAGCGAAAAGTCAACGCTGATTCCGCCGAAATAAAAGGCGAAGAAGCTCTTAAGGGAGGCTTACAGCGAAAAGTCAACGCTGATTCCGCCGAAATAAAAGGCGAAGAAGCTCCTAAGGGAGGCTTACAGCGAAAAGTCAGCGCTGATACACCGAAAAATAAGCGATGAAGCCGAAAAATAAACGGCAAAGATTTATTATTATGGTTTCATATGTGTCTTCGAACATTCATTTGTACGATACATTACACCATACATTTGCATTCATAAACATTCACTTAGACATACATAGGATCAGCATCATCATAACATACAAACTTGCTTCGGCTTCGAAAGAGAAGGCTTCGGAAAAAAGAGAAAAAGAGGCAATTTTATGCTTCGTTGTGTACGCAAAGAAGGGAAGGTGTTTTTCGCCTATGGCTCAAAAGTATTAATTTCGTCCACACCAAAGCATTTCATACATGGATGGAAAAGTAAGATTATATTACAAAGTGAAATTCAATTACATCATACTTTATACAAGTTATCACAGTAGTTTTTTGAGCTATTTTTACAGACTATTCGAGCTTCGACAGCATCTCTAGAGCTTCTTCCTTTTATTCTGCAGCTTCAGCTTCGGCTTGGCCAACCTGTATGTAAGTATTATAAGCTAAATTCAAAATTCAAAGGAAAAGGTAATCATAAGGTATAATATTGTTACCAGCTTAAGGTGGCTCCGGGCTTCGTCACCAGCCTTCTCTCGCCCACCCTTTGTCCATATCACCTTTATAAATTTATTCGCAATGCTTCGGGCGATGTTAGGAATATCATCTAGAATTGCTGGTGATAGGCTAAAATTGGGTTTGTTGATAATTTTTCCATGCTCACAGCCAGATTTCAGGAACGCAGCAGCGGTGCCCCGAGAAGCTACCAGGGCACAAAAGTCGCCGTGTCCAGCAATAACATCATCGAGGTCATCAATCTCACCTTCGATGTGTTCGAAGGCTCCTGGTAGATCTTCAGCCGAAGGAATAAATTTTTCACTACTAGCCCCGACTGAATAAAACACCTTCTTCAGTCGTTGAACACATTGATTGCTGAATTTCAAACATTTGTTTTGAAGGTCTATCAATGATTTTTTCAAAACTAAACCATTCTGGATTTCAGCCTCAAGTTTTTCATTAAGCTTCAGCTTTTCTTGTTCGAAACCTTCTGACTGATAGAGAAGCTTCGTATTCAGTTCTGTTATTTTAGCTTCGGCATCCGCTAGTAAACCTTCAGTTGTTTGGAGTTCGAACTCTTTTTTCTCAAAAACAGTTGTTTGATCTTTTATTTTGTTTTCGAAGTTTTCAATTATAACCTCGTGCTTTTTATCTTCTAAATCCTGTTGCATCCTCAAAGCTTTGCTCAATAGCATACTCTGTACACGAACAACCTTCGTTAGAAAACATTTTTTATGAAAATAAAAAGTTAGAGGGAGATTGTTTACCTTGAAATTGGAATAAAACAAACTACCGACGATGTGCTGTCGTCGGTAGCGGCTAATATCGACTTCGAGCTTCGGGAAATCGATACTCTTTGATAGAGTACCGATAACCTTTGCTCCGGTCTGATCTCGGATGCAGCCTAGCTTCTCATCATCAACACCTCCGAAGAGAAGTGCCCCTGGCCGATAGCCGCAAGAAATGGCATACTCTTTTAATTCTTCTTTTTCGGCTTTTGTTAATTCTTGACCAACCAAGTTTTGAAAATTGAACATTTCATCTTCCAGTGTTTCTTCGGCAATTTCTTTCTTTTTCTCGGCCTCTGGGGCCGAAGCCTCTTCGGTGGCTCCAGCAGCTTCTTCTGCGGCCATGTCCAGCAGAATTTTATCTATATCAAGAGCCATACTTTCCAAATTCATATCTTCGGCTCTAGTAGCTTCGGCATCTGTGGCCTCCGAAGGTGCAGCTTCAGTAGCTGTTGTGCTTTCAATAGCCGGCACCTTCGGAGCTGAAGCCCTCGGTGGTGTTGCTTCAATCACTTCTGTCACAGTAACAATCCTTTGCCTATTTGGCCTAGGTGCCTTTGTTTTTGTGGGCTCCTTTTCCTTATGAAAAAGCTTCGTCAGATGAAGCCCCAATGGACTTAGTTTGACAGGCAAAGTTTCAGTCATTACCTTTAGGATTTCCTCTATTTCAGCAGCAGAAGATGTCGCAGAAGTCTTCTCTTCCTCATCAACTGATTTTTGCTTTGGGGTCGAGGCCTTTCTTTTCTTCCAAGCAACTGCTTTCGCCTCAGATTCTTGTTTCTTCTTCTTTGATCGATCTTCGTCGTCTTTATTCAAAGCACTAGCCACTCTTTTTCTTTTTTGCCCTTCGGCACCCTTGTCTAGTCGCTCATAGTCAGGATATTCAAAGCCTATAACATCCATCACTTGGTTTAGCCTTCGTTTCGGACGGGTGCCGAAGGCTGCTGTCATCAATTGATCTTCTTTTTTAGAATAATTTCCAAGAATTTCGTTGCACATTACTTCGATTGTATCCAGCCATTCTTGGTAGGGTACTTTGAAATGTCTTTTGAACTTGTAGTGGTAAGGCAACCGAATAAGCTCCCCTTTCTTCTTCTCCCCCTCTAGTTTCGGCATTTCCCACTCCTTCAAAGTAGGAAATACTCTGAAAGCCAAAAATTCCTGCACTAAGTCTCTAGTGCCAATATGATCTGCAATTACTCGAAAATCAGCCAAGGCAATCTGGCTCGGGCTCCCCCGTATCATGTTGCACGGGGGTCTTGTTTCTCCGAAGGTCAGTTCTAACGGACTCTAGACCAATTTATCTTCATCTTCGTCAACTTTGACATAAAACCATTCAGATTTCCATCCTGCTGGCCATTTGCTTCGGTAACTAATCACTGGGAACTTTGTAGTTTTGCGGTATGCAAAGTTGTAGCAGCCAAAATTTTCATGCAAACCATCTCCCTAGCCTTGCTTTGGTAATGCAGTTCGTGTACTCGGCAGAAACCTTCGGCGAAAGGTTCCACCCCCTGGCTTCGGAGGGCCCAGTTATAAACACTCAGCCTAACGATAGTGTTAGGCGTCAGCTGATGAAGGTAGATCCCATATTTCTTCAACACACCAGCAATCATCTTGTTTAGAGGGAATCTTAAACCAGCTTTAAAAAGACTTTTGAAAACCACCACTTCATTTTTTCCTGGCTTCGGGATAGTTTCTTCTCCACCAAAACGAATCAATTCCTTCTTTGCTTCACTAAGATAGCCCAACTTCACCATCTTAGGAAAATCAGCTTCGGAGATGGTGGACTTTCCGAAGTCCAGGTGGCTAGGCTTGCTCGGCACTGCACTGCTGTAATCATCTTCGGAATCAGTTTCTTCAACAGCAGCTCGTTCTGCTTCAGCAGCAGGGAAGTCCTCCGGTGTTACCAACCCAGAGCGCTTCATTGCTTCCGAAATAGGAACAGTCTCAGTAGCTTCGGTCTCATCTCCCTCACGATCGACCCAAGCAGTAGACCGAACTCTGGCCATTTGATTATGACTTACTTGAAATTTTTGGTGTTGACTTTTTTGTTTTCTTCGAAGCTTTTACTCTTGTGCCAAAGCAGAATCACAAGCGAAGTTTCGTCTGAGCACGATGATTAAGCTTCGGCTATGACTAAAAATTTGGCAGCAAAACAGTGCAATAGCAATGAATGTCGTGGTAACTTCACACCTACCCGTCTGTTTATATAGTGCCGCAGGTGGGAAGGTGAATCGGCAAGGTCTCCAGCACCGAACAAACAGTCACCCGCACTCACTGAATGGTGGGCCACAAGGTCCGAGAAGGTGAATCGCTGGCGCACGCGTAATTGGTGCAAGATGGGGCGCGCGTGACGATTATTTTAATCGTTTCTCGCCAACGAGCTCAGGGAAGGTGTTTTTCGAATCTTCGGCGTCCCGAAGCCTAGAAGACTTTTTCACGGATCAAGCTCGTTACGAAAAACGATCTAGCACCGCGAAGGGGCTACTGTTGGGGGTATGCTTCGTAGCCGAAGATCCTAAAAAGAACACCTTCGAAAGGTCTTCTCAGAAGCAAGCGTCGAAGCTATTATCTATAAAGCTTCGGCACAAAGACAAATCTCAAGATGAAGGGTCAAACCGACTTAAAGATGAATTGACTTAAAGACCCATGATGCTTTGTGTCATTATTGTAGTCGGTTGTAAAGGACATAAATGTAATTTTGCGCAGGTTGCATCCTGTGCCTATAAATAGGTGAACAGTATCCCGGCATTGTTCACGCGATCCTGTAATCACTGACGCGTCACGCTTGAATTATTGCTTTCCGCCAAGGCGAAGGTATAAATGTGCCTAAATATTATGTTTTAATACTTGTATATTCATATAATAAAACATGTGAATATATTTTATACTTTATATTTCATTTTTCACTGTTTGTTGTCTTACAAATATGATCACGAAGGTGAAATCTTCGTGATACTTTACTTACGACCTTCGTCCGAAGTTCATTAAATCCTTGGGGAGGTAATGCTTCAGCGGACGAAGGGCATTTATACTTAACATCTTTGTGTTGCCTTGTTCTTAATTCAAAGCATTTGAGAACAAGTCTCCAACAACAATGGTAGAGATGCAAACTACAGTTGACCCGCTGGTATTTTTACCAAGGTATCTTGGACCGTGCAAGCTTCTAACTAATCCTCGTTGGTGCCCATAAGCAAAGGGAGCCCACATGAAAGAGAAGCACCCGGTTGAGTAACTCCGTAGGGAGTCATGGGCCTTCTCCATGCACAAGTGGTGCTCTGCTTTCAACCTCCTCTTGGACACTCCCTACCATCTTTACTATCAATCTTCTAGCCAAAATACTACGGGCCTCATTCCCTCTAGTACACGGTGATGGCCACACCACAAACTTGGTTTGTGTGGTCTCCCAAGACTCTCACCCCATTCTGTACAATTACAATGACTCATGCAAAAACCGAAGCGTTTGTGTGGGTTTTTTCTAACCTCACTTGATCTAATATGAAGAACCTAGAGCAAGCGCAATAACGGTCTAACTATCCTAAGCACTTCACAAAGTACCTATACTAATCACCGAGTGATTCTATTAAGCACTTGGGTGTTTGGAGCTATGAAGATGTGTCTTACTTCACTAGGTATGTTTCTTGGGCTCCCACACCTTCAAATAGTCAATTGAGGAGGTTTATATAGAGCCCCAACCTTCAAAGTAGTTGTTGGAGGAAAACAGACTTTTCTGCGTCGCACTTGACTGGTCCTGTGTCCTCCACGTCAGCTAGCCATTAGTCAGCCTGACTAATTCCATGCAACACTACAAAGGTTCGGTGCACCATTGGACCGGTCCGGTGACCGCCACGTCAGATGATCATTGCTGACTACCCGTTGTCGACCGTTGATCCATGGCCTGAGAACACGCCCTCTACGTACTCGGTCTGGTGTGCCACCGGATCGGTCCGGTGCAGCAGATGACAACGCATCATCTGGATCTTCAATCTTTTTTGCTTGGGCTCTTCTAGTCTTGTGCCTTAGACTTGTCAATAGTACACAGAAGCTCTATATTGGCGGTCCTAGAGCTATTTGCACTAGCGTTTCTCAGTGCTGTCGGTGCTAGGTGCCAGTAGAAATCGGCCTTTTCACTGGCGGTTGTTTTGCAACCGCTAGTGGAAATAACATTAGCACTGGCGGGTTACTTAAGAAAACCGCCTGTGAAAACAAGATTTTCACTGGCGGTTTTATTAAGCAACCGCCAGTGGAAATAACATTAGCACTGGTAGGGTGCTTAAGAAAACCGCATGTGGAAACTGAAAGGGAAATAGGGTTTAACCTTTTCCTATAAATGATTTTGGTGATTAAATGCCCAACACAAATATTGGACTAACTAGTTTGCTCTAGAATATATGTTCTACAAGTGCATAAAGGTTCAACACAAACCAATAAACATTCAAGATAGGGTTCAAATACAAAGGAGAAAAAGAAACTTGAGTGTGCTGAGGAACAGTGCACTGGACTATCCAGTGTGCCATCAGACAGTGTCCGGTGTGCCAGGATCAAACAGATCAAACCAGCCACTCTCGGGTTTTTTCTAAGGGTGCTCCACTATAATTCACCGGACTGTCCGGTGAGTCAGCGGGTAACAACTATCTCCACGCAACGGTCGACTGCAAAAGGGGGCTGACAGTGTGAACAGTGCGTGCAGGGTCAGAGCGGAGAGTCAGAGGCGCACCGGACAGTGAACAGTACATGTCCGGTGCAGCACCAGACTGTCCGGTGCCACATGAGGATAAAGCCTCCAACGGTCGACCAGCTCCTAACCCTAACGGTTGGGTGACATGGCAGCGCACCGAACTGTCCGGTGTGCCCATCGCCAGCAGCCTTCCCCAACTGCTACAAGATGGTTGGTGGCTATAAATACCACCCAACCAACCATTTCAAGAGGTGGGAGCCCAAGAAACATTCCAAGTCATATAGTTGACATATCCAAGCCCTCTCAACCACCTCCATTCATTGACCTATCTCATACACAAGATTTAGGCCACCATAAGCAATACAAGTGCCACAAAGGAGAGATCAAGCAAAAGAGAGCTACTCGTGTGGGTTTAGCAATAGTGCCTTGTGAGATTCATTGAGAGAAAGTGTGTGCTACATCTTGTGATCATTTGAGCGTGGAGTTTTGACTCCCATTCATTGTAAAGCTAGCAAGAGCCCCTTATCTTTGTTGTTGGCCTTGCGGAGACTTCAGTCTCTTGTTGACAAAGAAGAAGAAGCACTCGCCGGTCTTAGTGATCGGTGGAGAGAAGGAAAGGGTTGAAAAAGACATGTCCTTAGTGGACTCCTCAACGGGGATTAGGTTATTGGTAACCGAACCTCGGTAAAACAAATCACCCGTGTCTCTTGTGTTTATTGCTTGTGATTTGTTTGTTTTCTCCCTCTCTAAGTTCTCTTGCACTATTCTTTGCCAATATTATTTTGTGTTGCCTCAAGTTAAATTCTCATTTAGAGAAGCAACGCCTTACAAGAAAGAACTTGTGTTATTCCTCTTTTTATCTAAGTCCTCTTGCTCTATACACTATAAATTTATTAGTTGTATTGATTTGCTAATTCTGCATTCTTTGAAAGCAACACCCTTTACAAGCAAAGGACTTAGTTTTACACTCCGATAATTGTGCATCTTGTTCTAACCACTAATCAAGGGATCTAGTTTGGATTTAGAATTATAATTTTCAGGTTTCGCCTATTCACCCCCCTCTAGGCGACTTTCAATTGGTATCAGAGCTAGGCACTTCATATTGAGTCTAACCACTCGAAGTGATGGCTCGAAGAAAATCCCAAAAGAACAAGAAGACACCACCGAAGGAAAACAATAAGGTAACTCTTGAGATATTACTTTCGGATTGTTCTAATTATGTTTCATGGTCTACTAGTGTGATAAATGCTTTTAGAACCGCAGATTCACAATTAGAACAAATTTTAGACAAGAGTATTATACCTTCTAGTTATGATAGGAAAAATGCTTCCGAGGAGGATCAAAGATGTATACGCTTAAACTATCTAGCTTATGACATCTTAAGTAATTCTCTTAGCAAAGAAGATTATCGTGCCTTCATAACGAGATATGATGAACCTATTCATGATGCGCATGATATTTGGACTAGAATTAAAACTAAATTTGAAGAGTCCAAACATATTAGTTCATTTGATGCTTCTACTTCCTTTAGTCCTTGTGAAACTAACCCTTTGGAGGAAGAAGAAGAAAATGAATGTTGGAGACCAAACGATGAATCCACCTCTCCAAAAATTTTGTCTTCCCATTTCGATTCCCACATATGTTGTGTGGCTAATGAAAATGATGGCGGAAGCTTAAATGAGGATGAGGATAATGAAAGAAGCTTTATGCAACTCTACGGTCATCTAAGCCAAGAAGATAAGGCAGTCATGCTCAAACTCCTAAAAAGAGCGAGAGAGCAAAGCGAAGCTCTTCACATGCTAGAAGATATTCTCATCATAAAAATGCAATGCTTTGAAGAGTTGACTAAAGAACATGAGGAGCTAAAGTGCTCTCATGTTGATTTGGTCCAAAGCTATGAATCTATTTCAATTGGGCAAGATAACTCCTTATTTTGTGTCGCTCAATTAGTAAATAGGAATGCCTTGCTAAAGGACCAAGTAGAAAGGCTAAAAATTGAAAATCTAGCCATTCAAGAAAAACATGATATGCTTCTATATTCTCATGAAAACCTTATGAATGATCATATCATGTTAGACATTGCTCATGAGGTTGTGATAGAAAATTTAAAATCCCAACAACCTCACTCATGCACATGCATTCAAATTGAAACTATATTATCATGTGCTAATGCTTGTTGCTCGTCAGCAATCAAATCCTCCTTTGAGCTAAAATTTCTAGGAACAAAAGATGATCCATGTCAAGAGATCAAGGAAGAAAATAAGAGGCTAAGAATGAGCTTGAGACAACTAAAAGGGAAATGCACTGCTCAACCTTCTTAAGGTAACGATGATCACATGGTGAAGAAGCTTGACACAGGAACAATCGTAGCATGCACAAAATCCCTTGAAGAAAATGTCAAGGACTTGAGAAATGTCAAGAGGAAGCAATAAAAGAAGAAAATCAATACCTCTGTCAAAAGCCTCAACCATGCCTCCATGAAAGGTAACATCCAAAGTAATGATCAAGCCACACTTCACACTAAGAAAAGTAAGAAGTGTAGTGAATGCTTTGAAAAGGGGCACTTGATTAGGTCATGTCCCTATATTAAAGAAAATGGCTTGATTATTAACAAGGATGATAAACTTTGTTTTAAATGCTCTGAGAAGGGACATTTAGTTAAGTCTTGTCCCCATGTGAAACAAAAAGGCATAGTTTTAGAAAAGAAAATATTCACTAACCATGTAGCGAGCAAGAAGCAAGGCAAGAAGAAATCTTCAAGACAAGAAGATCGCCTTTGCTACATATGCCGCAAGAAGGGACATCAATGCAAGGATTGTCCCATTGGTAAATATTCCTCTTCTAGCTTGTCAATTAATTCATATGTAACTAAGCAACCC
Organism: Zea mays; assembly: GCF_902167145.1. Classification (NCBI taxonomy): domain Eukaryota; kingdom Viridiplantae; phylum Streptophyta; class Magnoliopsida; order Poales; family Poaceae; genus Zea; species Zea mays. The sequence goes on along the minus strand of NC_050100.1, from coordinate 129,967,748 downwards.
AAAATTGCAACTTGTGCTAGGAAGGTAATGAGTTTACCAAATGCTAACATAAAGGACGTTTGGGTCCCTAGATCTTTGTTGACTGACCTTGATGGACCCATCAAGAGATGGGAACCAAAATATGCTTGACAAACTTTACAGGGGAAGGAGATGATATGAAGCTTTGGAGGTGCTTGAGGGGGTTAATTCAATTCTTATTTAACCCAAGCTATCAATCTTACAATTTTATATATCTCTAAGATTAACCCAAAGTTGTTTTATTATCTAAAACTCATATCATCTCGAGCAAGATATTGATGTTATAGGGAATAAATGATTATACTGTGTGGAAAATCAAAGCCTACAACATGGAGGAAAGCCAAAGGATGGTAACACTTATATCTTTAAGTGCAAGTATCTTCAATTATCATTTCTCTTGTGTCTTGTGTAGTCACATAGAAAAAGGAAGCACTTACAATGTTTTCACCATTCTTTGGAGAAAGTTCCTCTCATATGGTAGATTGCATATTCATCATTTCTATATTATGGAAATCTACATGATTTAAAATTATCGTAAGTACCTCATGGCATGTTTGACATTAATTATCCTATTGTTGCCATGTTCTAGACAAAGAGACATATAACATGCTCTTAAAAGAATAAGGTGTCATATAAGGAATTCAAATCCTTATGACACTTATAAAGGGAATATCTCTTTATGACTAGAATTGTGAGACTCTTATTTTTGTCTATTTGACCTAAGTAGTCTCACATATAGAGAATAAGTTTCTCTATGGAAATGCGTAATCTAACATGAAAAGAAAAATCAATCCAATGATTTATGATGTATTTCTTCTTGCTTAAATTGGATATGATTCTTCTACATTTATCGCTCTCCATGTTATGAACTAGATTTGTTCCATAATCTTAAGAAATTATTTATGCTTGTTTTATGAGTTAAAATTGAGCATAACATCATCTATGGGATAATCTAGTTCATGCTATGAAGTTTCCATGTTTTAGTAATCTATATTTCATTCCTTTCAAAAATGATTATAAAAAGGAAACTAGTGCTTGTGCTACTAATGACATATCTCTTGAGCATATTTATGAAAATCTACAAGAGAGTAAATGCATGTTCAATTTATCAAAAGACACAAGTCTCAAGGGTTGCTCTTCACCTAAAGGAAGAAAGGTAAAAGCAAAGGTATGGGAATTCATCTTCTTAATCAATAATGTTTCTCATTCAATTGGTATTTATTCAAAATTATCTTAATCTACCAATGTGAAGATTAGATTCATTAGTTAACTTAAGATGGCTAAAAGTGCATATAAACTTGCTTTCATATGTGCACTAGTCTATTAGAATCTAACTCATACCTTTGCTATATATGTCCTCATATTGATGTGCTTCTAAGTTGTGTTAATAAATTCAATATGAAGAAGTAAATTTCCTATGATTGATTAGAAATGTTAAAAGGTGCATATTCCTAATGATGTGCACTAATATTAAGTATTTTACTTCGTGTCTGTGTGACTTGTGGATGATGAATTGTTTGTATCTCTTATTTAAATAATTCATCATTCATCATATACTCCTGTGTGCTGCTAATATCTTTCTTGAGTATTTTCAATAAGTTTGAAAAGAAAAAGAGACAACTTCAAAGGGAGGACACTCAAAAGGAAGACATCAAGAACAACAACACCTACTTGGACAGTAAGATCTTCAAATTGTCAATGGTGTGGTTGTAAGTATTCTAAACCTTTTGATTGTTGAGAATACCAGTCATAAGTTGATTATTGGAAACATTACATGCCTTGATCAAGATGATCAATGTATTCTCCTATGTTTCTTTAAAGGAAAAGTGTATCTAACCAAGTCATTCAAATTCTTGATGCATATCTTTAGGGGGAGATCCATTTTTATATCTTGATCATATTGAGACTAACATTTTCTCTTAGTAATCTCTTTAAGTCTCAAGTATGAGAATAAGCTTCTCATGAAGTATGCTGCTTCAAATCAATCCAATTTGGTAAAGTAATATCACTTTTATTAAGGATTGTAGCTTTATTGTTAAAGTAGCATATTTACTGGATTCTCCTATTTTTAGCTTATTTGATATTCTAATGTCGTTCTTTTGATCGCAACTGTTATTCATTGAATAACTTCAATTGACTCTTATGTTGCTTAGTGCCTCATATACTATCAATCAATATCTCTCTTCAAATGCACTAAGTTAAAAGGAGAATTCATGGTAAATTTATGCAATCTGTGATCTACTTGATATATGATAACTATGACTTAGAAAAGGATCACTAGTTGTAGAACTCTCTCTTATGCAAAATATTTCCATACATTATCTTGAATATAGGTCTTAAGTAACCAAGACTAAGAACACAACACAATGAAGAGAGCATCTCTATGTGAAGGTACATAAGGGTAAACTACTTCCTCTCAGTTACACATGTATCTAAATCTTCCTATACATTCTTTGCATATCTTGTATAAAAGGAAGAGAAAGCATGTCTATGCATTATCCCTGCTTCATACCTAGTTTAACCTCTCAAAAATTTCATTCATACATTTTTGTTAAAACTAGGTGAAGTAATTTTATTGTCAAAGAGCTTAAAGCTTAACCTTGTAACGAGGATAAGCTACCCTTGTTCTAAAGGTGGAGGTTCCTTAAGCCTCTTTGAAATCCTTAAAATGTTTATAACATTCTTTCATAAGTAATAGTCTGTCGTGAGCATCACACTTATATTATGACACAATGCACTTCACATTGTTTATGATATAGATATGTTCTTATTAACCTCATTATGTGCATTTGGCATTTAAGGCCAAAATATGTATTCCTCTCACCGCACATATTTAAGGGGAGCAATCTATATCATATAGAACTATGATAAAGCTTAATTGACATATCTTTTGATCATATCTCTTTCATTTGGTACACATCCATATTTCTTATTCTTCATGTGTCAAGGCTAAGACTAACGTGCTTCCATGAGTATTTCTTGTATTAGTCTTAGATTGAAAGGGAAATGGAGTATTCGGCAAAGACAACGCTTCCACTCAACTCCATCGGTATTATTTACCCTTTGCCGGTATTCCGCCATCTCTCCAGTTGGTATAATCTTTCACTTATATTCCTTTTATCAATGGGGGAGAAAAGATAATTAGGGCTCCCAAAGTCTTCATTTTTGGCGATTAATGCCAAAGGGGGAGAAAGTATTAGCCCAAAGCAAAATGACCGCACCATCACCTTTCGAAATTTTTTAATTGATATATTTCAAATTGGTATGTTTATTTTCAATTGGTATATTTTTGAAAGCATCTCAATATACTTCCAATTGATATCTATTAAAACCCTCTTGAAAACTAAGAGAAGAATTTCATTCAGGGGGAGTTTTGCTTCGTCAAAGGAAAAGCATTTGAATTTCAAATCTTGAAAATGCTTCTCGCAATCTTATTTATATACCTTTGAATATTTGCAAAAAGATTTTGAAAAGACTTTCCAAAAGAATTTGCAAAAACAAAACAAGTGGTGCAAATGTGGTCCAAAATATTAAAAGAAAGAAAGCAAACCATGCATATCTAGTAAAAGTAAAAAGTGGTTTAATTCCAAGTAACCTATGCACTTACATTATGCAAACTAGTTCAATTCTGCACTTATATATTTGCTTTGGTTTGTGTTGGCATCAATCCCCAAAAAGGGGGAGATTGAAAGGAAAATAGGGTTTCACCTTTTCCTATAAATGATTTTGGTGATTGAATGCCCAACACAAATATTGGACTAACTAGTTTGCTCTAGAATATATGTTCTACAGGTGAATAAATGTTCAACACAAACCAATAAACATTCAAGATAGGGTTCAAATACAAAGGAGCAAAAGAAACTTGAGTGTGCTGAGGAACGGCGCACCGGACTGTCCGGTGTGCCATCGGACAGTGTTCGGTGCACCACCGGACAGTGTCTGGTGTGCTAGGACCGAACAGATCAAACCAGCCACTCTCAGGTTTTTTCCAAGGGCGCTCCGCTATAATTCACTGGACTAGCTGGTGTGCCATCGGACATTCCGGTGAGTCAGCGGGCAACGGCTATATCCGCGCAACGGTCGACTGCAAAAGGGGGCTGACTGCGTGAACAGTGCGCGCAGGGTCAGAGCGGAGAGTCAGAGGCGCACCGGACAGTGAACAGTACATGTCTGGTGCAGCACCGGACTGTCTGGTGCCACATGAGGACAAAGCCTCCAACGGTCGATCAGCTCCTAACCCTAACGGTTGGGTGACGTGGCGGCGCACCGGACAGTGTCCGGTGGCGCACCGGACTGTTCGGTGCGCCTATCGCCAGCAGCCTTCCCCAACGGCTACAAGATGGTTGGTGGCTATAAATACCACCCCAACCGCCCATTTCAAGAGGTGGGAGCCCAAGCAACATTCCAAGTCATATAGTTGACATATCCAAGCCCTCCCAACCACCTCCATTCATTGATCTATCTCATACACAAGATTTAGGCCACCACAAGCAATAGAAGTGCCACAAAAGAGAGATCAAGCAAAACAGAGCTACTCGTGTGGGTTTAGCAATAGTGCCTTATGAGATTCATTGAGAGAAAGTGTGTGCTACATCTTGTGATCATTTGAGCATGGAGTTTTGACTCCCATTCATTGTAAAGCTATCAAGAGCCCCTTATATTTGTTGTTGGCCTTGCGGAGACTTTGGTCTCTTGTTAACAAAGAATAAGAAGCACTCGCCGGTCTTGGTGATCGGTGGAGATAGGGAAAGGGTTGAAAAAGACCTGTCCTTAGTGGAGTCCTCAATGGGGATTAGGTTCTTGGGAACCGAACCTTGGTAAAACAAATCACCCGTGTCTATTGTGTTTATTGCTTGTGATTTGTTTGTTTTCTCCCTCTCTAAGTTCTCTTGCACTATTCTTTGCCAATATTATTTTGTGTTGCCTCAAGTTAAATTCTCATTTAGAGAAGCAACGCCTTACAAGAAAGAACTTGTGTTATTCCTCTTTTTATCTAAGTCCTCTTGCTCTATACACTATAAATTTATTAGTTGTATTGATTTGCTAATTCTGCATTCTTTGAAAGCAACACCCTTTACAAGCAAAGGACTTAGTTTTACACTCCGATAATTGTGCATCTTGTTCTAACCACTAATCAAGGGATCTAGTTTGGATTTAGAATTATAATTTTCAGGTTTCGCCTATTCACCCCCCTCTAGGCGACTTTCAATTGGTATCAGAGCTAGGCACTTCATATTGAGTCTAACCACTCGAAGTGATGGCTCGAAGAAAATCCCAAAAGAACAAGAAGACACCACCGAAGGAAAACAATACGGTTGGGTGACATGGCAGCGCACCGAACTGTCCGGTGTGCCCATCGCCAGCAGCCTTCCCCAACTGCTACAAGATGGTTGGTGGCTATAAATACCACCCAACCAACCATTTCAAGAGGTGGGAGCCCAAGCAACATTCCAAGTCATATAGTTGACATATCCAAGCCCTCTCAACCACCTCCATTCATTGACCTATCTCATACACAAGATTTAGGCCACCATAAGCAATACAAGTGCCACAAAGGAGAGATCAAGCAAAAGAGAGCTACTCGTGTGGGTTTAGCAATAGTGCCTTGTGAGATTCATTGAGAGAAAGTGTGTGCTACATCTTGTGATCATTTGAGCGTGGAGTTTTGACTCCCATTCATTGTAAAGCTAGCAAGAGCCCCTTATCTTTGTTGTTGGCCTTGCGGAGACTTCAGTCTCTTGTTGACAAAGAAGAAGAAGCACTCGCCGGTCTTAGTGATCGGTGGAGAGAAGGAAAGGGTTGAAAAAGACATGTCCTTAGTGGACTCCTCAACGGGGATTAGGTTATTGGTAACCGAACCTCGGTAAAACAAATCACCCGTGTCTCTTGTGTTTATTGCTTGTGATTTGTTTGTTTTCTCCCTCTCTAAGTTCTCTTGCACTATTCTTTGCCAATATTATTTTGTGTTGCCTCAAGTTAAATTCTCATTTAGAGAAGCAACGCCTTACAAGAAAGAACTTGTGTTATTCCTCTTTTTATCTAAGTCCTCTTGCTCTATACACTATAAACTTATTAGTTGTATTGATTTGCTAATTCCGCATTCTTTGAAAGCAACAACCTTTACAAGCAAAGGACTTATTTTTACACTCCGATAATTGTGCATCTTGTTCTAACCACTAATCAAGGGATCTAGTTTGGATTTAGAATTATAATTTTTAGGTTTCGCCTATTCACCTCCCTCTAGGCGACTTTTAGAAACAATATTTCTACTAGCGATTTTCTTAAGCAACTGTCAGTGAAAATAACATTAGCACTGGCGGGGTGCTTAAGAAAACCGCCCGTGGAAACAAGATTTCCACTGGTGATTTTCTTAAGCAACCACTAGTGGAAATAACATTTGCACTGGCGGGGTGCTTATGAAAACCACCAGTGCTTTCCACTGGCGGTTGCTTAAGAAAACTGATAGTGCAAATCTTGTTTCCACTGGTCATTTTCTTAAGCACCCCGCTAGTGCTAATGTTATTTCACTGGCGGTTTGCTTAAGGAAACCGCTAGTGAAAATGTTATCGCCACTAAAAATGTTATTTCCACTGGCGGTTTCCTTAACTTTTCCCGCCAGTATATGTTTTCCCGCCTTTTTTCAAATTTTCAAACAAAACTGACATTTATATTTATTAACACAAATTCTTCTACTTACAATATATCGTAGATTGATCTATTGACAGGGAACGAGAGGAAATCTTGAAGGAGATCAAGTGAGCTTTGATTCAGGTGGGGTTGTTGTATATCATGTCAATTCCTTTTTTGTTTATGCGTGTGGAGAGGTAGGTATTCGCGCCAATCACTGTGGTCGTCATGAAGGCAAAGTTGGATTCTATGTTTAATGACCACAGAGGTCAGCTGGCTAATGATGACATGTTTTTGGTTGTCGACTGGGTTGGACAGAGCTTGCACTGTGCCGCCAAGACTCCTCACAACCACATATTACAGGTGGTCGTCATTTTCTGGTCGTTGATACACTTTTCTCTTGTAGTGTTTGTGACATGGGTAGAGGTGTAACCTGAAGGTGACAAAAGTGAACGATGAAGCTATAGTCAGGGGACTTCGGCTCGGATTGATGATGAAGACCAAATACAATGATGACCGAAAAAGGACAAAGACTATTATTTAGTCCTTAATGTTTCGTATTATGATTGTAGACAGATGACAAGGACATAAATGTACTTTTACTCAGGCTGCGTCCCGTGCCTATAAATACATGAATAGTAGCACCGTACTGTTCACGCTGAATTGTAATCACTCTCTCGCATCCTCGCCTTCGAGCAAGCCGAAGGTATCATTGTAATATCAATATTGTTGAATATTCATTTATATTTTATGAAACATGAATATAAATGAATAAATGGATTAATGGAAATACAATTTTCATCTTTACCCTTTCGCATTCCCATTCATATATTAAATGATGAATGTTTGTCATTTGTGATCTTCATCCGGTGAATATTATCTTCATTTGGAGATAATGTTTCGAAGGACGAAGATCTTTAATCTTTAACGACTGTGTTGCCTTGTTCTTGATTTATAGCATTTGAGAACTAGTGGCCAACACTATATAATCCTCTGTGTTTCATCATGCGCAGCACGAGACATCGAGCTACATTCGACTCCACCAACCACCCAAAAGTACTACATAGTAATCCCGTAGTGTGCCATCGGTACCAAACACTGACAACCCTCCTATCAAAAGTTAGGTGATATAACCTAACAGCCAAGCGGATAGAAGCATCCATTCAGCTAGACCTACATGCCTAGCTCCCACCGCCACTGTTTCGCAACACCTTATCACCACGCCTGCTGCACACCCTCCACGATGATGCCACATGTCACCTCTGATTCCCTTCTAAACTATGCCACTGGGTTTTATGGCCTAGACCCGACGAAACCCAACGAACTATTGTGCTGGATGGTTTTGACGTTGAACCACCGAAACACAATGGGTATCGTTCTCCATACAAATCCTCCACATCTTAGACACGTGCCCACCAATACGCAACATAGTAGTAGGTGACACGATCTGCTCTACCATGTTTTGTCGATGTCCCTCGGTCAAGACTCAGTGCCTGTCCTTTGCCTCTCCCGTTCCATCGGCACAAACCTACGTGACCACCATCTCCGAACTCCACACCTACACACCACAAGCTAAGAGACATGTTACACATACACACTTACGTCCCATGTAGTCCACATGACTCAACCCAAGATGCTACACCTGTTTACAATCACTCATCACAATCTAAAACACAAGGTCACATATCAACCTTATGTTCGTAGAAACTAAAAAAAGTCGATGTTTTCTTGTGGCAAATATGTTGATGTCATTTTCAAATTGAATGAATGTAAGGATGCAATGTGCTTTTGTGTAAATAAACTGAAGCATATACGTTTAGGGATGAAAACGGATGGGAAAATCTCGTTTCGTCCGGTACCGTATTCCATTTTTGTCCCCGACCATTACTATATTTGTGAGTAAAAACGAGAACAAGACAGAAAAATGATGGTATATTGCAGGAACGGGAACAAAATCTGTTCAATTTTTTCCGTTCATATTTCTAAAATCTCGTTTTTACCAGGATATTCCCGTTTTTCCCATTTCCTGAATCCCGTTTTAGACAACACAGAAAACAATATACAAAAAAGCATTGTCTTAGCCCCACACTTGCTCAATTTGTGGTTCTATATTCTTGTTTTTTGGGAACTACAATGATATGAATTTTCTTTAGTGGATAATTTTGCCATGGTCTCTAGTGGACTTTCTTGTGAAACTTTGAAAGGGAAATGTGCCCTTGGGCCATTTCTAAGTATTTTGGTGATTGAGTGCAAACACAAGGGCCTAAATGTGAAAATATGCTCATGGATGAACAAAGTGTAAATCACAAGTAAAGGTATGTTTCTAAGCCTTAGTACATTAGTTTTGTGTACTAACATCTTGTCTAAGTGTTAGAAACAGGAGAAAGAAGAAAAGAAAAGAAGTGGAGAGTGGCTGTGTACAGCCAAAGGCTGCTTCGGGCTGGGGCACCGGACTGTCTGGTGTGCACCGGACAGTGTCCGGTGCGCCAGATCAGCGCAGCGCAAACCAGCCGCTCTCGGGTTTTTCTCCGGCGACTTCGGCTAAAATTCACCGGACTGTCCGGTGTGCACCGGACTGTCCGGTGAGCCAACGGTCGGCCGGGCCAACGGTCGGCCGCGCGATCGGCGCGCGACACGTGGCCGAGCCAACGGTCGGAAGGAAGCACCGGACTGTCCGGTGTGCACCGGACTGTCCGGTGCGCCAGATCTGCAACGGTCGGCAACGGTCGGCTTCGCTTTCTATGGAAACAAATCGGGCACCGGACAGTGTCCGGTGCGCACCGGACTGTCCGGTGCGCCACGAGACAGAAGGCAAAGATGGCCTTCCAGATTTGTTCCCAACGGCTCCTAGCTGCCTTGGGGCTATAAAAGGGACCCCTTGGCGCATGGAGGAGAATACCAAGCATTCCTACAACTCTTCTAAGCACCAAGACATCAATCTCACGCATTCGTTTCATTGTGATAGCATATAGAGCTCTTGTGGAGTTGTGAACTCTTTGTGTTGCGTTGCGAGCTCTTGTTGTGACTTGTGTGCGTGTTGTTGCTCTGATTTTCGAGTCTTGTGTGCGTTGCTCATTCCCACCTTACTCCGTATTCTTTGTGAACTCAATTGTAAGGGCGAGAGACTCCAAGTTGTGGAGATTCCTCGCAAACGGGAAAAGATCAAAGGAAAGAAAAACACCGTGGTATTCAAGTTGATCATTGGATCACTTGAGAGGAGTTGAGTGCAACTCTCGTCCGTTGGGACGCCACAACGTGGAGTAGGCAAGTTTTGTACTTGGCCGAACCACGGGATAACCACCGTGTCAACTCTGTGATTGCTTTCTTGTGGTTATCGTGTTTTGAGTTCTCTCTAGCCACTTGGCCATACTTGTGCTAACCCTTAACAAGTTTTTGTGGCTTAAGTTTTGAACTTTTACAGGACCACCTATTCACCCCCCCCCCCCCCTCTAGGTGCTCTCAATTGGTATCGGAGCCAGGTTCTCTTCAAGAAAGGGACTAACCGCCCGAAGAGATGGATCCTAAGGGGAAGGGAATTGTGATCAACGACAAGGAGAAGGAGTCCTTCGTCAACGAGCCAAGGGATGACAAGTCCAATGACTCGGGCTCGGGCCACAAGCGAAGAGATGGGAAGAAGAAGAAGACAAGACGCATCAAGGAGATCGTCTACTACGACAGCGATGAGTCCTCTTCTTCCCAAAAGGACGACGACCACGACAGACAAAGGAAACCGGTTAATTCTAACTTTTCTTTTGACTACTCTCGTATTCCGCAAAGTTCAAATTCACATTTGCTTTCTATTCCACTCGGCAAGCCCCCACACTTTGATGGGGAGGACTACGGATTTTGGAGCCACAAAATGCGTAGTCACCTATTCTCTCTCCATCCTAGCATATGGGAGATTGTAGATAGTGGAATGCACTTTAATAGTTCGGATAGTCCAATATTCATTAATGAGCAAATCCATAAGAATGCACAAGCTACTACTGTTCTTCTAGCCTCATTGTGCAGGGATGAATATAATAAAGTGAGTGGCTTGGATAACGCCAAGCAAATCTGGGATACCCTCAAGATCTCTCATGAGGGAAATGACGCTACCTTGCTCACCAAAATGGAGTTGGTGGAGGGCGAGCTTGGACGGTTCGCGATGATAAGGGGCGAGGAGCCAACTCAGACATACAACCGGCTCAAGACCCTTATCAACAAAATAAGGAGCTACGGAAGCACGCGATGGACGGACCACGACGTCGTCCGACTAATGCTCAGGTCCTTTACCGTTCTTGATCCTCATTTGGTGAATAATATTCGTGAGAATCCCAGGTACACCAAAATGTCGCCCGAAGAAGTCCTAGGAAAATTCGTCAGCGGGCGAATGATGATCAAGGAGGCAAGGTATGTGGACGACGCCTTGAATGGACCGATCAACGAGCCGCAACCTTTTGCTCTCAAAGCCACAGGGAACAAGGAGGCGCTACCCAGCAAGGTGGCGCAAATTGAGGCGGCCGGTCTTAATGAAGAAGAAATGGCCCTCATTATCAAGAGATTCAAGACGGTGCTAAAGGGTCGCAATGGACAGCCGAGCAAGACTAAGACCAAGGGGAAGCGATCATGCTTCAAATGCGGTAAGCTTGGTCATTTTATTGCTAACTGTCCCGATAATGATAGTGACCAGGAAAAGGGAAACAAGAGGGAAAAGAAGAAGCATTACAAGAAGGCAAAGGGCGAGGCGCATCTAGGCAAGGAGTGGGACTCGGATTGCTCCTCGTCCGACTCCGACAATGAAGGACTCGCCGCCACCGCCTTCAACAAATCAACCCTCTTCCCCAACGAGCGTCACACATGCCTTATGGCAAGAGAGAAGAAGGTATGTACTCGCAACTCTACCTATGCTTCTTCAAGTGAGGACGAATCTAGTGATGAGGATGAAGTAGATTATTCATGTTTGTTCAAGGGCTTAGATAGATCTAAGATAGACAAAATTAATGAATTAATTGATGCCTTGAATGAAAAGAATATACTTTTAGAAAAGCAAGAGGATTTGTTGTATGAAGAGCATGATAAATTTGTTGAGGCACAAAAATCCTATGCTTTAGAAGTTAAGAGAAATGAAATGCTTTCTTTTGAACTATCTACTTGTCATGAAACCATTTCTACTTTGAAAGGTGTCAACAATGATTTAAATGCTAAATTAGAAGTAGCAAACAAATCCAATTCTTGTGTAGAACATGTTGAAATTTGTACTAGGTGTAAAGACTTTGACATTAATGCTTGTAGTGAACACCTAGTTTCAATTTCCAAGCTTAATGATGAACTGGCTAGTCTTAATGCTCAACTTAAGACTAGCAAGAATGATTTCGATAAGCTAAAATTTGCAAGGGATGCCTACACAATTGGTAGACACCCCTCAATTAAGGATGGACTTGGCTTCAAGAGAGAAGCTAAGAACTTAACAAGCCATAAGGCTCCCATTCCCGCCAAGGAGAAAGGGAAGGCCCCTATGGCTACTAGTGCTAAAAGGAACCATGCATTTTTGTATCATGATAGAAAACAAACTAGAAATGTAAGTCATGATGCTTATGATTCATATGTTTATGATTCTCATGCCATGTTTGCTCCTAGTTCCTCTTATGTGTATGATAGAAATGTTACTAGGAGAAATGTTGTTTCTAAAAGAAATGCTATTCATCATGTGCCTAGAAGGAATGTTATTCATGCTCCTAGGAAAGTAGTGAATGAACCTTCCACAATTTATTATGCTTTAAATGCTTCCTTTGCTATTTGTAGAAAGGATAAGAAAATTGTTGCTAGGAAGTTAGGGGCAAAATGCAAGGGAGACAAAACTTGCATTTGGGTCCCTAAGGATATTTGCACTAACCTTGTAGGACCCAACATGAGTTGGGTACCTAAGACCCAAGCCTAAATTTGCCTTGCAGGTTTATGCATCCGGGGGTTCAAGCTGGATTATTGATAGCGGATGCACAAACCATATGACGGGGGAGAAGAAGATGTTCACCTCCTACGTCAAGAATAAGGATTCCCAAGATTCAATCATATTCGGTGATGGGAATCAAGGCAAGGTAAAAGGGTTAGGTAAAATTGCAATTTCTAATGAGCACTCTATCTCTAATGTGTTTTTAGTAGAGTCACTAGGATATAATTTACTATCTGTTAGTCAATTGTGCAATATGGGATATAACTGTCTGTTCACAAATATAGATGTGTCTGTCTTTAGAAGAAGTGATGGTTCACTAGCTTTTAAGGGTGTATTAGACGGCAAACTTTATTTAGTTGATTTTGCAAAAGAAGAGGCCGGTCTAGATGCATGCTTAATGGCTAAGACTTGCATGGGCTGGCTGTGGCATCGCCGCTTAGCACATGTGGGGATGAAGAACCTCCACAAGCTTCTAAAGGGAGAACATGTGATAGGTCTAACCAATGTTCATTTCGAAAAAGATAGACCTTGTGCAGCTTGTCAAGCAGGGAAACAGGTGGGAGGAGCGCATCACAGCAAGAATGTGATGACCACTTCAAGACCCCTGGAGCTGCTGCATATGGATCTCTTCGGACCCGTCGCCTATCTAAGCATAGGGGGAAGTAAGTATGGTCTAGTTATTGTTGATGACTTTTCCCGCTTCACTTGGGTGTTCTTTTTGCAGGATAAGTCTGAAACCCAAGGGACCCTCAAGCTCTTCCTCAGGAGGGCTCAAAATGAGTTTGAGCTCAAAGTGAAAAAGATAAGGAGCGACAACGGGTCCGAGTTCAAGAACCTTCAAGTGGAGGAGTTCCTTGAAGAAGAAGGGATCAAGCACGAGTTCTCCGCTCCCTACACACCACAGCAAAATGGTGTGGTAGAGAGGAAGAACAGGACGCTCATCGACATGGCGAGGACGATGCTAGGAGAGTTCAAGACCCCCGAGTGCTTTTGGACGGAAGCCGTGAACACGGCTTGCCACGCCATCAACAGGGTCTACCTTCATCGCCTCCTCAAGAAGACGTCATATGAGCTACTAACCGGTAACAAACCCAATGTATCGTACTTTCGTGTATTTGGGAGTAAATGCTACATTCTAGTAAAGAAGGGTAGAAATTCTAAGTTTGCTCCCAAAGCTGTAGAAGGGTTTTTGTTAGGTTATGACTCAAATACAAAGGCGTATAGAGTCTTCAACAAATCATCGGGTTTGGTTGAAGTCTCTAGCGACGTTGTATTTGATGAGACTAATGGCTCTTCAAGAGAGCAAGTTGTTGATTGTGATGATGTAGATGAAGAAGATGTTCCGACAGCCGCTATACGAACCATGGCGATTGGAGAAGTGCGGCCACAGGAACAAGATGAGCAAGATCAACCCTCTTCCTCAATTATGGTGCATCCCCCGACTCAAGACGATGAACAGGTTCATCATAAGGAGGCGTGTGATCAAGGGGGAGCACAAGATGATAACGTAATGGAGGAAGAAGCGCAACCGGCACCTCCAACCCAAGTTCGAGCGATGATTCAAAGGGATCATCCCGTCGACCAAATTCTGGGTGACATTAGCAAGGGAGTAACTACTCGATCTCGATTAGTTAATTTTTGTGAGCATTACTCCTTTGTCTCTTCTATTGAGCCTTTCAGGGTAGAAGAGGCCTTGCTAGATCCGGACTGGGTGTTGGCCATGCAAGAGGAGTTAAACAATTTCAAGCGCAATGAAGTTTGGACACTGGTGCCTCGTCCAAAGCAAAATGTTGTGGGAACCAAGTGGGTGTTCCGCAACAAACAGGACGAGCACGGGGTGGTGACGAGAAACAAGGCTCGACTTGTGGCAAAAGGTTATGCCCAAGTCGCAGGTTTGGATTTTGAGGAGACTTTTGCTCCTGTGGCTAGGCTAGAGTCAATTCGAATCTTGCTAGCATATGCCGCTCACCATTCTTTCAGGTTGTTCCAAATGGATGTGAAGAGCGCTTTCCTCAACGGGCCAATCAAGGAGGAGGTGTACGTAGAGCAACCCCCTGGCTTCGAGGATGAACGGTACCCCGACCATGTGTGTAAGCTCTCTAAGGCGCTCTATGGACTTAAGCAAGCCCCAAGAGCATGGTATGAATGCCTTAGAGACTTTTTACTTGCTAATGCTTTCAAGGTTGGGAAGGCCGATCCAACTCTTTTTACAAAGACATGTGATGGTGATTTGTTTGTGTGCCAAATTTATGTCGATGACATAATATTTGGTTCTACTAACCAAAAGTCTTGTGAAGAGTTTAGCAGGGTGATGACGCAGAAATTCGAGATGTCGATGATAGGCGAGTTGAACTACTTCCTTGGGTTCCAAGTGAAGCAACTCAAGGACGGCACCTTCATCTCCCAAACGAAGTACACGCAAGATCTGCTAAAGCAGTTTGGGATGAAGGACGCCAAGCCCGCAAAGACTCCGATGGGGACCGACGGACACACCGACCTCAACAAAGGAGGTAAGTCCGTTGATCAAAAAGCATACCGGTCAATGATAGGTTCTTTGCTTTATTTATGTGCTAGTAGACCGGATATTATGCTTAGCGTATGCATGTGTGCTAGATTTCAATCCGATCCTAAGGAGTGTCACTTAGTGGCGGTGAAGCGAATTCTTAGATATTTGGTTGCTACGCCTTGCTTCGGGCTCTGGTATCCAAAGGGGTCTACCTTTGACTTAGTTGGATACTCAGACTCCGACTATGCTGGATGTAAGGTCGATAGGAAGAGTACATCGGGGACGTTCCAATTCTTAGGAAGGTCCCTGGTGTCATGGAACTCTAAGAAACAAACTTCCGTTGCCCTATCCACCGCTGAGGCCGAGTATGTTGCCGCAGGACAGTGTTGCGCGCAACTACTTTGGATGAGGCAAACCCTCAGGGACTTTGGCTACAATCTGAGCAAAGTCCCACTCCTATGTGATAATGAGAGTGCTATCCGCATGGCGGAAAATCCTGTTGAACACAGCCGCACAAAGCACATAGACATCCGGCATCACTTTTTGAGAGACCACCAGCAAAAGGGAGATATCGAAGTGTTTCATGTTAGCACCGAGAACCAGCTAGCCGATATCTTCACTAAGCCTCTAGATGAGAAGACCTTTTGCAGGTTGCGTAGTGAGCTAAATGTCTTAGATTCGCGGAACCTGGATTGAATTGTAGCATACATGTAGTTATGCTTTTGATCATGTTCCTTTTTGCATTATGTTGCTTATTATGGTGCTCAAGTTGTACAAACACTCCCTGGACCTCACAAGTCCGTTGCAAAGTGATGCACATGTGTAGGGGGAGATGTGTTACAACTTGACCCTTTGAGACTAACCATGTGCTTGAGTTTGATAATTTAGTCTCGAAGGAGGATTGAAAGGGAAAAGGTGGACTTGGACCATGAAAGACTTCCACTGCACTCCGATGAGAGGGTAACTAATTCCAAGTTCATCTCATGAAATCTTATTGCCATTTGCTCTTAATTGAAGACTTTGGTGAGGCAATGGGGTTAACAGGCCAAGATTGATCCCGTTTTGGTGCTTGATGCCAAAGGGGGAGAAAATAAAGGCCAAAGTGATAAATGGATCAGCTACCACTTGAGAGATTTTGAAAATAGTAGAATAGAGTTTTTGTTTTGTCAAAAGCTTTTATTGTCTCTTATTGTCTCTATTTTCAAAAGTTGGCTTCTTGTGGGGAGAAGTGTTGATTATGGGAAAAATGGGGAGTTTTTGAAATCCGTGGTCAAATTCTTTTGAAATGACTCTCTTTATGCTTCAATATGTGTGTTTGACTTATAGATAGAGATTTGAGTTTGATTTGCAAAAACAAACCAAGTGGTGGCAAAGGATGATCCATATATGCCAAAATTGAATCAAAACCAATTTGAGTTTTTATTTGAAGTGATTTTGCACTTGTTCCACTTGCTTTATGTTGTGTTGGCATAAATCACCAAAAAGGGGGAGATTGAAAGGGAAATGTGCCCTTGGGCCATTTCTAAGTATTTTGGTGATTGAGTGCAAACACAAGGGCCTAAATGTGAAAATATGCTCATGGATGAACAAAGTGTAAATCACAAGTAAAGGTATGTTTCTAAGCCTTAGTACATTAGTTTTGTGTACTAACATCTTGTCTAAGTGTTAGAAACAGGAGAAAGAAGAAAAGAAAAGAAGTGGAGAGTGGCTGTGTACAGCCAAAGGCTGCTTCGGGCTGGGGCACCGGACTGTCCGGTGTGCACCGGACAGTGTCCGGTGCGCCAGATCAGCGCAGCGCAAACCAGCCGCTCTCGGGGTTTTCTCCGGCGACTTCGGCTAAAATTCACCGGACTGTCCGGTGTGCACCGGACTGTCCGGTGAGCCAACGGTCGGCCGGGCCAACGGTCGGCCGCGCGATCGGCGCGCGACACGTGGCCGAGCCAACGGTCGGAAGGAAGCACCGGACTGTCCGGTGTGCACCGGACTGTCCGGTGCGCCAGATCTGCAACGGTCGGCAACGGTCGGCTTCGCTTTCTATGGAAACAAATCGGGCACCGGACAGTGTCCGGTGTGCACCGGACTGTCCGGTGCGCCACGAGACAGAAGGCAAAGATGGCCTTCCAGATTTGTTCCCAACGGCTCCTAGCTGCCTTGGGGCTATAAAAGGGACCCCTTGGCGCATGGAGGAGAATACCAAGCATTCCTACAACTCTTCTAAGCACCAAGACATCAATCTCACGCATTCGTTTCATTGTGATAGCATATAGAGCTCTTGTGGAGTTGTGAACTCTTTGTGTTGCGTTGCGAGCTCTTGTTGTGACTTGTGTGCGTGTTGTTGCTCTGATTTTCGAGTCTTGTGTGCGTTGCTCATTCCCACCTTACTCCGTATTCTTTGTGAACTCAATTGTAAGGGCGAGAGACTCCAAGTTGTGGAGATTCCTCGCAAACGGGAAAAGATCAAAGGAAAGAAAAACACCGTGGTATTCAAGTTGATCATTGGATCACTTGAGAGGAGTTGAGTGCAACTCTCGTCCGTTGGGACGCCACAACGTGGAGTAGGCAAGTTTTGTACTTGGCCGAACCACGGGATAACCACCGTGTCAACTCTGTGATTGCTTTCTTGTGGTTATCGTGTTTTGAGTTCTCTCTAGCCACTTGGCCATACTTGTGCTAACCCTTAACAAGTTTTTGTGGCTTAAGTTTTGAACTTTTACAGGACCACCTATTCACCCCCCCCTCTAGGTGCTCTCAAACTTGTGCTCGATAATTCTACTATTTTTTGTTTTTGACTGTGAATAGTGATGCTTTTCAAACTGAAGTCTATGAACTATGATGGTCAGGTTGATTAGGACTTGATTGTATAATCTTTGATCTTATCATGTTAGCCTATTACATACAACCGTACAGGGTACTCCCTCTTGTCCTATGTATCCACATGTTTGGGGTCGACGATTGATGAATGTTGATAGAAAAAGTGTTGCCATAGTGTAAGTTGTTGGTATTTTAAAAGAACTTATGTGTTTGTGCCAACTTTTAAACTTGTGAAGTGTGATTTATGGTGTATTAAACTTCTAATATTGTAGTTTGTTGAGTGATGATACAATATTGCATATTCCAGCCAAAGTTTCCAGTTACCACTTGTTTTAGTTGTATATTCGTTCTTTTTAATCCTTTTTCATGTAACAGTATATCTCGCATCCGTTTCCATTCTGGCTTTCCCTCTCTCACTCCATTTTCGGTAAAAAAATATGGTAACGAAAATGGGAGAGGCAATTTTTCGACCCTTTCCGTCCATTTTCATCCCTATACGTTACTTCCTAGTTATAAATTTTTAGCTGTTTCAATTTGATCCAATGTTAAACTTTTCTAACTTGATCAACTTTATAGATAAATATATTAACATCCCTAATACCGAATAAATATGCAATGCTAAAACATTTTAGGGTGGATTTCACTAGTACAAAGAAGCTCTGTAGAGATGGTTCTTAACATTTTTTACTAGCATTTATAGAACCGCCGGTGTTAGGGGCCGGTAGCAATATTTCTTTTCATAGGTGCTTAATTGAGAGCCGCCAGTAAAACCGATTTATATTGGCCCTTCTGTTAAGACAACCACTAGTACAAATCTTTTTCATGAAATATAATCGCTAGTGAAAAATGTTTATATTGACGGTTCAGATAACACAACCACCAGTACAAATCTTTTTCAGATTATGTAACCTCTAGTGAAAACTGATTTATATTAGCGATTTAGTTAAGCTAGTACTAATCTTTTTCAGGAAATATAACCGCTAGTGCAAACTGATTTATCTTTACAGTTTAGTTAAGACAACCACTAATATAAAGTGGGTTTTAAAAATAGCAAAATAAATTATAGTTATTTGGAGCATTTTCTTTTCCGAGCAACATTCACCGGTTTACATGGCTAGTGGGAATCGAAACCCCGACCACACTCTTGTGTGTAGCTTTCTATACCACCCCACTCATCACTTATTTTATGTTTAGATTGTAGTTTTGTTGCCCACACATGGAAAAACCTGAGTGTAAATTGATTGTCTGAGGCCGTAAATGAGTTCAAACAAAAAATGTCTACTACAATATTGAAGAACTTTTTAAGTTCTACAACTTTTATTTTGGTATTTTCATCCGAGGTTGTTTGCAAAATTTGCATTTTAAAATTTTCAGATTCAGATACAATTTTGATAGTCTAAATGATTCCAAATGAAAAAAGTTGTCAACTACAAATTTGAATAAATTTTCAAGATCTACAACTTTTATGTTTGGGTTTTTTCATACAAGGTCATTTGAAAAACTCAAAAAAGAATAAAAATGATTTCTACTATCGGTTCAATAATAAATCCACTAGTAGAAATCAATTTTCACTGACGGTTTCTTAAGAAAATCGTCAGTTCAAATCTATAATTTCTACTTGCGGTTTTTTAGGGCCGCCAATGTAAAGTTGTTTCCACCGATGATTCTTGAGTGGGACCTTGTTATTTTATTTTTACTAGTGCTACATAACCAAAACCGTCTCTACAAATTAGATCTCATCGCAGGTAGATAGCTTTTTTGTATTGGTGTTTGTCGAAACTAATATGACGTGTTAGATGTACCGTTACTGTAATTTGACATAAGGTTGTTTAAATGTATAAAAGTGTGACTTAGGGTGAAAATAAAATGAACTATAATTTGGGATGAGATGGCATACGCACTGGCTATCTCCACTAACTATGAAAGGTATATGTGCTTGGTTAATTGATCGAAAATTAGGTCAGGCAGGCACACATTTCGCAAACCTCGTTTTCCTCCCTCTACTAGCTCAGCGCGTGATGAGAAAGATTGGATGGGTCACTAATAAAAGGGAAAGAGAGAGAAAAAACTGTGCATGAAAACTGAAATCCATGAGCACAGGTCAAGGTTGGTGCACGTTCTAGTAGTGCGGGGAACTTGATTTCCACTTACTATATAAATTTCTCACAAACTTGCTAAACTGCATGTCGTTGTCAGTCACCTCCTGTGAAATCTGGACTTGCATTGGTGTTATTGCTGACTCTCTAGTAGCACGAGAGAGAGGCGCCAAGACACGAGTGAAAGGAACTCACCTTCTCTTCCAAAGGAGATAATAGGGTGTTTAGTTTGAGAAATAATCTAGTTCATCATTTTCTTACTTCTTACTTTTTTTAAATAGATTGAGTTGATCCATCAACAACTTATTACTCATAGTTAGTTAGTACTAAAATAAATAATGAGACTATCCTACCAATATTAATGAATGAGTTCATGATGCACCACCTTATCTTAAATAGAATGATTTTTTTTTCAAACTAAACACTCTTTAAATAGCTGAACCAAAACTTATGGAGGCATTTAGAACATCTTTTGGAGATCCTCCAGTGTGCACCCGTCCGATGGATCACAATCAGACCAGCATGCCGTGCCATGTCCGTGGAAGTGTGGGTACCATTCATATGAGGGCTCCCGTACTGTCAAGTCAACCAAAGCACGTACGCTGGCAAGGATCTTTTCGCTAGCACAATCCACTAATGATTTGGCAGCATTCTCAAGCTTTGTGTGGAATGTGGATGATGACTAAAAGTTAAGAGAGCGTTCAGAATATGGTCTTCAGGATAGAGGGTGGCATCAAATTCGTCTTGTCAGCTGGACGTTACTCCATTATTAGTTTGACTGAGACTACGAGGTTTTTTTTTGTGTGTGTAAGGGGGGTCCTAGCTTAGTTTTTGAGAGGTTTTTGGGGTCCTAGCTGCGAGAACGGCAGCCACATCGGCCAGCTCTGCTGAGAAATAAAAGGCCGGGGCCGCGGATGAATTAATGCAGCTCCGTTGCCTTGCCCCCAACTACATCAACTGGATAAGGTAAAGAAGTTGTTTATTATGCAATGTTATTAGCGTGGACTCAACGTAAGCATGCATGCAAGATAAAAAAAAACTGTGAGAAGCTAATTACTACTAAATTATGTTGGGTGACAAGTGCTTGCCCATTGACACTGCCTGCATGCTTCCCAACTATAAGTGCATGTCACGCATGTATGACAAAAAAGCGCACAGAACACACGTGTACGTGGAGCCCAACAAGATCACACCGGTAACTAAAATAACTTGGTGTGGAAGCGAATCGTGATATCGATCGATCTCACCGAAAGAACAAATACCTTGCTTAATCCGTTGTTTATTTTCGATGGCTAATGACCGGTAGAATCATGATTATACGTGGGACCGTGCCTTGTCAGACTGATGGCTACACCACCGTATCGTTGGATTCTTCTCCAAATCTCACATGGTCTTGCCCATTAAACAATTTCTGTTACTTTAAGTGTTAGCTAGTTGCTATCAACATCATGGTCTTTACTGCAGGATTTGCAAAAAAACCTCGTCGTTTCACTGAGGCCATGTTTGTTTTATTCTAAGATTATATAATCCACTTTATGGATTATATAAATACCTATGATTATTGTAATCTAGGCATCTAGATTACATAATACACAATAATCTGTGTTGTTTGTTTACCTCTCAACTTATTTAAACTAGATTATATTATTTAAATGGTAAACAAACAGGATCTAAGTTTCGTGTGTTGTTTGGGTAGCCAGCGAAAATTGGACAATCTTTTGTCGACCGAAGTATAGCCCACAGAAATAAAGCAATTTTCAGAACAACAGGACCGACTAAAATTCCTTTAGTGCTTGTTTGGCAACCTTATTTTACCAAATAATTTCCATTTTACCAAAAAAATTAGTTTATTTTCCCTTTAAAAAATTACCAAACTAGCCCTTACATGGGCCTAATTTTGCATAGTGTCGGAATTTGAGCACACATGGTCGATTGAAATTACATCCCTTTGACCACAGGTATGCCCTCACGCGTCAATGACGTCTACCACATGCCCGCACTGCACCCATCGCCTCGTACACCACCGTGACTTGTCACCACAGCCAACCCACTTAGTCCTTTCAGTTGCATTTGGATTAGAGGAAATTGAAGGAATTACATCTCTTTCTATATAATTTTAGATACGAAAAGATTTAATTCTTTTTAATCTCCCTCAATCCATCACTAGTAAACAAGCCCTCAACCATATGCACGGCCCTAGCACAACTCCCAAACCTTCTTAGACCCTCCAACATCTAGCTCAACCACCCTGCTCTATCGCCCATGCAGATCCAATCGTCCCACCCGATCGCGTGGCCATGCCAGTCTTGGAGCCTTGCTTGTGCAGTCCATCCACCCACGTTGGTGCCACCCCTACCGCCCGCCCGCCCTGCTCAGGAATGTGCTGTGCTTGAGTCTATGTCATAATGAATATAATTTTCATTAGTTGGCCATGTAATATATGTTTCTTAAGCTAATAAATATTATTTATTAAGTGATTAGTTTACTTATTAGTATATTAGTTTGGTAAACCTGTTTCCTTTGATGTATTGGATGATTAGTTTTTAAGTTAATTAGTTTGAATATTTCGATAATGTCAATACGTTTTTTATTTTTCAATACTAATAGATAGATTGAGAAAAACATGACAAATGGGCATATGGAAATCATGCAAAAGCATGGCAAAAAAGAGAAGAACTCCACAACATCTTAAGATCTTGTGAAGAGGAATCATTGAAGGTGGTAAAAAAAGTTATCCACATACTTTAAGGGTGTGCCCGAGCACTCTTTATCCACCCCTCACCCATATTTTATGACTAGTGAAATTGGCATGGCAAATTATGGCGGAACCGTCCGAATTATTCCAACTTAAGTGCCTAAGTCCCACCTTAAAGGCTAGACTACACTTAAATGGGAATAAAACGTCAGTCCCTCGGATCTAGTCCGACAAGGCCACTACCAGGATCAAGTACCACGTACTCACTCGATGGTGAGGCACAGAGCAAATACAATAAAAAATAAAACCATACATTAAGGAGTATTAAATTTATTACAACATCATCAGAGTTTAGCAAAAGCAGTGATCATTGTTCAGAATGCAGCGGAATAAACTAACAGAAAATAAACTGAGAGATGGGGAAGCCTGTCTCATCACTCCTCATGCTCCTCCTCTGCCAAGTCACTCCACCAACCATGTCCTCCAGAGAACCTGTAAAATTATGCCACAAGCAAGGCTGAGTATACTAATACTCAGCTAGACTTACCCGGTGTGAGGAGTCTACTCCTCTACCTCTAGACATGCAGCTGTTTGGCTGAGGGGTTGGGTTTGCCAAAAGCGCTAGATGAGTCTAAAATCAAGTTTTAGCTTTTCAAGTTTTAGTGTGACTCTCTTAAGACTAAATGTGTACCTATCTAATCATACATGGTATCAAGCATTTAGCAATCAACAACTTTTGCCAAGTCAACACATTTCCACTTGTTACTCAATGTAGCAGCATGGATCAAGCAGTCTCATTAGCTGCGAGAAGCAGACGATTCGAATCAAGTTTTTATCCTTGCAAGGTAAACCTAAACACATGACGTGGCGAGGCACTCCGTCCCCACACACATCAACCGTCCCCATCGATTCCCCGTCAGCAGATCAGGGCTCACCGCCTTGGCGTACAATGCCTCACTGACCCCGACTGCCGTCGTGCAGTGACCGCACTTGTACCCACCATAACCGGAATGGGAGACCACGTCTCAGGTCGCGTGAAGGGTAAAGTCTGCTGCCAGGTTTACTCAAGTACTAGGCTTACCGATTTACCATATTTCTCGGCATGTGCTTAGTACGTTGAAACGCTTGACACACGGTACCACACCTTAATCCTTATTCCAATTCCGTCTCGTAGACAACCAATCCCCATGGATCGTTGTCCACAGACCATATCATCATTACGATATGAAAATGGATACAATCAATTCCTGACCTCGCGCGAGTGCTAGAAAAATCACTCGACTTCTACCGAGATCCCTAATTAGTAAAGCAGCTACTCGACCTAGCATACTAGTATCCATCTCAAAAGGGAATCCTGAGTCATGCAACTAAAGTTCCAAAAAACTCCTACACTTAAGTGCACATTTCAAACCTACAAACAATAAGTGTTGTAAAATAGCATAATAAGTAGGTTATGCATAAAACAGGGGCTTGCCTTCCAAAGCTGGGCAGACAGATCCTCGATGGTAGGCTCTGGTGCTGGATCCTGGGCTACCTCCTGAGCAACTCCTTGCTCCGGTACGAGGATGTACTCCCCGTCAGCGAGATTACAATTGCAATGAATAAGATATATGCTTATTAATGACATGATAAATTGTAAAGGTTATGCAGGGTAAAATAGTACCAAGTTTAGTGGGACTCTAGGGTTTCTTTTGGGTATACTTAAGGGTTTTATACTTTCACCTTTGAGATTGTGAATGAACTTACACTCTTTAGTTATATTTCTATGTTCCAATGAGATCCCTAGAAGGTTTTGGTTGTACATTATCTAATTCTCCCAACATTTTCCTTTTCTTTCCATTGTGCTTCTATTTAAGCATTTTTGAACTATCATGGTCAGTTAACATTTTCCAAAAATGTTATAAAAAATACAGTGGGTAGACATTTAACATTGTGGGTTATTCTAGAAGTTTGAGGTTGAAATTAATTCAGATACTACTTGTGCAAAATTAACAAAAGTAAGGGGAAAAGGGCACTTTACACTATAGCTCTAGTTTCTGTGGGGTTTCTGGCTCAACATTTATTTTTGCTATGATTTCTAGGGAATAATAGGTCTTTGTGTTAAAAATCACAGAAAAAGGCTTACTGGATATTTAGTTGTAATTTTCCAAAGTTTAATGCCAAAAAGATACTTATAACTAAATTGTTATTTGAAAAATGTCAAACAACAGAATTTATATTTTTCCTAGATTCATAATCACATATTATTAGTTATCCTAAGTTTTGGGGTGGTTTCTCCTCAGGATTATTTTTCTAAGGTTTTTCTAAGTTTGCATTGTTTCCATAAAATAAAAGGTAATGCATTTCTTTTGTATTATTAGGTGGTCTAACAAAATTTTTCAGTGAACTATGCTAAATAAGTGAGCTAGCAAAAATGTGGTTGCCCCCTGGTTCTTATTTTAAACTACGTTTTCTATTTTCTTTAACTTTGAGCTAAAAACGGTTTAAATGGTAAACCCTTCCTTACTTTGGTGTATTTAGGGGTTTACTATTTTTAAACAGATTAGGGAGTGGTTAAGTACTTCTCTGATTTTTCTTAACCCCAGTCTAACAGTGTAATTATTTTTCCCTCTTTTGTTTAGCTTTTGGGCCAGAACACTATTTAATTCAAAACTTTAAATTCTTCTGCAACACTTAGGGGTTTTATATTTTTCCTAAGTAGTTCACATTATTTAGAACCTGGCAAAATTGGTTTGACTAAATTTGTTTGAATAAAACTGAAGTTATGAATTTTACAAGCTCTGTTTGTATTTAAATGAGAAATGTTTAAAAGGTTTTCTGGAAACCAGTTTACACCGAGGACCCTGGGTTTTTCCTAAACCAACTCTTTAACTTATGCCCCTGCACAACTATTCATCTGAGTCTCTGACCATTCAAAAACTCCCCCTGATTTCTTTTCCTTCTTCCCCGGGGTCCCTCCCCCCTTTTGAACAGTACTTGCGGAAGTAAATAGGGCGGCGTGGCTTACCAGCAGCGAGGGAGGTCCAGCGAAGGACGGGGTTAGCTCCGGGAAGTCTTTGTGGTCACACTGTGGTACGACTCGTCGTCGGTGAAGGCCGGAGTCGGCCGGTCCATGTGCGCAGGCGGGCGAGCTCGTCGGCGGCGGGTGCTCCAGCCTATCCACGGCGATATAGTTCAATCCAAGGGCACGAGAAGCTTCACGGGGTGCTAAGGAGTCTACTCGTGCAAGGAATTGAAGAAAGGCTCACCGTGGAGCCTGGTCTACGCTCGCCGGCGATCTCGTGAAGTCCGGTGACCCTGAATCGGTGTCTCTGGCGAGGCAGAGCTCGATTCCTTGCTCTAGGAGTTTCACCGAGGCACGTAGAGTCTCTCTCGAGGGTAGGACGGGGCTGGGTATGGCTCGGTTGGCCGGTCTACGGTGGTGGGTGCTCGGGCGACCGCTGGCACACCGTGTGCAGGGCAAACGCCGGTGATCTTGCGCTCCGGCGAGGTCGAGAGCAAGCGGGGGCGTACGGTTGAAGCCTTGGCTGGCTTTACAGGCGTTGGCGCGGGCAGTGGCACGAGTTTGGCTCGATGCGGCGCGGTGCGCGTGGGGCTGAGCGTCGGGGCGTGCTCTGGCGCGCCAGAATGCGTCGAACACGTGGGCGTTTGTTTCTGCCCGTGTTCTAACGCTTGCTGAGATCGCAAACGTGCGAATCTTGGCAAAAATCCTGCGCAGACCTCTTCCTGGCACCTAGGGCTATCTCTTGTATGTGAGTTCCAATGGTAGATATGCCCTGGCTAGGGAGATATGCGGACGCCAAATCTAGGTTGTCTCACTATTCACCCCAAGACAAAAGTGATGTCAAATCGTGTCAAATGGTTTTGGCTCGGGTTCAAATTTTTCCAGTGGGTTCCTTAGGTGGTTTGGCTCCTTTTTGGTATTCAGACCAAGTGGTTTTGGTGCCATTTACTAAGTGAACACGCCTGATCTTTAGATTAGGGTTTATTTTTGACTTAGAGAAGATTAGAGAGCTCTAGTGTGCTCTCTACTTAAAGAAGGGATTTAGGGTCTTTAAGGGGCCTTTTTGTAATGTTTCCCCTCTGCATTTTATAGATTTTTAATGTGTACTTAAACTTTGGTTAAGTGTTAACTCATGATTTGCACATTTGCTTAACCTTTCCCTTAAACCAGGGTTTTGGGAGTTAAGGGCTCAAGAAGGGTCTAGGGTTTAATCTTCTCTTGCCCAAGGTGATAATTGCATAAATGCTTGGGTAATGATTTTGTCATGGACATTCCTTAGCTAACACATTATTCCCAAAGTTTTAGGTGCTCCTTCTCCTCCACTTAACCACATGAGATAACATGTCATGAGTGCAAGTAGGGAGTCAGGGCCTTGGTAACACCTGGGGTGTTACAGCCCTCCTCCCTTAAAGGAATCTCGTCCCGAGATTTGGGTAGGGATCCTTCTATGGGGTACCAAGAATGTGTGCTTGGGTGTTGTAGATCCTTTTGTCCAAGTTGTTCTAATTACTGCTCTTCAAATGTCATTCTCTTTGCAACTTCAAAAGGAAGTCCTTTTAAAGTTATTGTCAAAGCTTACTTTACCCTTAACAACTAAGTTTTTTCTTATATTTAGATTCAAAAGGGCAGGTGGGGGCGGGGTTTTGGATTACGTACCGACTCCTTTGGGTAGAAAGTCGGGGAAGCGAGAACGTAGAAAATCCTCAGTCTCCCAAGTAGCCTCTTCTACTGAATGGTGGCTCCACTGAATCTTATACATCCTGATCGACCTTGCCCGAGTTGATCTCTCCTTTTGGTCCAATATCCTGACGGGGTGCTCTTGATAAGACAAGTATGGTTCTACCTTCAATTCTGGTTCCGATAGCACTTCCGTGGGAAAGCGGACACACTTTCGTAGATGAGATACGTGGAACACATCATGAATTGCTGACATATGAGGTGGCAATTTCAATTGATATGCTACAGGTCCACAAGTCTCTTTGATCTCATAGGGCCCGATGTAGCGAGGAGCTAACTTGCCCTTGATTCCAAATCTCTGAACACCTTTGGTGGGTGACACCTTAAGATAAACATGATCTCCCACTTCAATATGTAGAGGCTTCCTCCTCTTGTCATGATAGCTCTTCTGTCTAGCCTGAGCAGCTTCTAGGTTCTTCTTAATGACTCTGACTTTCTCCTCGGCTTCGAGTACCAGGTTAGGCCCAAATATTTCCCTCTCTCCAGCTTGTGACCAATTTAGTGGTGTCCTACACCTTCTCCCATACAAGGCCTCAAAAGGTGCCATCTTTAGGCTGGACTGGTAGCTGTTGTTATACGAGAACTCCGCCAAGGAAAGGCACTTGTCCCAATTTTTACCATAGTGTAGCACACATGCCCTCAACATGTCTTCCAAAATTTGATTCACCCTTTCTGTCTGACCATATGTTTGAGGATGGTATGCTGAGCTTCTTATTACATGGGTTCCAAGTGATTCTTGCAGTTGCTCCCAGAAACGTGCTACGAACGGTGCTCCTCTGTCTGACACAATAGTCCTTGGTATTCCATGCAAACGAACTATCTGGTCAATATAAATCTCTGCATACTTACACAGTTCATTGAAGGCCTGACCGTACTACAACACTGTACGATTCCCCTGAGTAAGTGACAGAAACTCATTGAGCTTGCAGTCCAAGATGCCTGCTGGTATATGATGTCCCCGAAATGCTACCTTAAATTCACCCCATTCCACCACGTGGTCAATTGGCTGCATAGCGAGAAAGTGGTCCCACCATGTTCGCGCGGGTCCGCGGAGCTGCTGGTTGGCGAACCAGACCTTAGCCACATCTGAACAACCTCCATTTAGAAGTGGGAACTTGGATTCCACTACCCTAAGCCATACATCAGCATCAAGTGGATCCTCTGCCCGAGTGAACAACGACGGCTGAGTGCTTAGGAACTCTTGATAAGTGGCGGCTGCTGGGGGACGCTGATGGTGATCACCACCACCATAGTGCTGAGGTGGGGGTTGACGCTGAGCCAACTGTCGCAGAATCTCATTCTGCTGAGCCATCAATTCTTGCATGGTAGGAGGCGGCGGTGGTGGTGGAGGAATGCGCTCATTCTGTCCACGACGCGCTCTTCCTGCCATCTGAAAATTGAGGATCCTCTTAATATCATGCGTTTGATGTCAGGGTTCATAAGTGGTGATAGATTTAAAAGGACAAGTTTGCAAAATGCCAATATTTCCTTATATATTTCATAAAAGATACCACAAGATATAAAACTTCCTTCATAATTAAAGGTTGACATCACCCACCATCCATAATTCCAAAAGAGTTTGTTACGATTACATTAGTGATCAAAAGACTCAACTCTGTCTAGCCTAGTACCCCAAGGGTGCAAAAGCTAAGCTAGCTTCGAGGAGTTCTACCGCCACACATTTCTAACCCTAACCCTGCAACCTAGTGAGCAAACGAGGCAACGCTTGACTCGGGGGAAGGGGGTCTCCCTGAGCCAGCAGTGTCCAGGCTGGATGTAGGCTCCGGCTCCACTCCTCCCTCGATGTCAACATCCTCATCGGCCTCCATGTCCTGAATCTTCTGATGGTGCATATCCAAGTGCTGGTTAGCCTCCTCAAGTTGTTGTTGAGTGTTTATCAGCTGATCCTCGAGAACCTCAATGGTGTTCTCCCTGGCTCCCACTAGCTCCTCAAGCTCTTGGATCTCGTTGGCCATCTGTTCCACCTGTAGGTCCTTTTCCACCATCTCAGTGGACAGGTCTACCACAAGTTCCTCTCTGTTATCTAGGGTGATCTTGGTAGCCTCCACCAAGGCCATTAGCTGAGACATTGCCTCTCCTCGCACCGCTTGCTGGCGGTACAGGCAATTCATGCATCGCACTGTGAGGTGAGCAGTCTGCCCTGGGTATAGAGCCCACACATCCTTGGTATGCTCCACTCGATCTTTCCACATTGGGTCGTCCTCCTTTTCAGCGGTGAACAAACCAATGGGGTGAGTGGACAGCTCCAAGGGGTGAAAGCCACAAAAGGTCGTCAGCCCGTGGAGAGCAATGGCCTCGATGGTGTCTTCAGCCCAGTATCTGAAAGACTCAGAGTCCAACGAACGCTAGCCTGGCTGTAAGGGATGAGGCTCCAAGGTCATCCTCACCCTACAGTGGGGCACCCGGTGCTCCTCGAACAGCTGCACCGCGTACTAGGGAGGCGTCGTGTAACCGGCAACCTGCAGCATCTCCCGCAAGATGCGGGGAAAACCCTCTCGTGCAAGTCCGTCTATGTGGGAATGTGCGTTCCCTCCTTCCGGGGATCCGTGAGAAGTCATCTATAACACCCCAGGTGTTACCAAGGCCATGACTCCCTACATACACTCATGACATGATATCTCATGTGGTTAAGTGGAGGAGAGGGATCCCCAAACCCTTGGAAACCCATGGATTAACTAAGAATGTTAATGAAAAAGACATTACTCAAGCTTTATGCAATTATCACCTTAGGCAAGAGAAGATTTAAACCCTAGACCCTTCTTGGGCCCTTAACTCCCAAAACCCTGTTTAAGGGAAAGGTTAAGCAAATGTGCAAATCATAAGTTAACCCTTAACCAAAGTTTAAGTAACATTATAATCTACAAAATGCAGAGGGGAAACATTTCAAAAAGGCCCCTCAAATACCCCAAATCCACCCCTTAAGTAGAGAGCACACTAGAGCTCTCTAATCTTTTCTAAGTCAAAATTTAACCCTAATCTAAAGATCAGACGTGTTCACTTAGTAAATGGCGCCAAAACCACTTGGTCTGAATACCAAAAAGGTGCCAAACCACCTAAGGCACCCACTGGAAAAGTTTGAACCCGAGTCAAATTCGTTTGACATGATTTGACATCACTTTTGTCGCGAGGTGGACAGTGAGACAAGCCAGATTTGGCGTCCGCAAATCTTCTGACCTAGGGCTTATCTCCCCTTGGAACTCACATACAAGAGATAGCCATAGGTGCCAGGAAGAGGTCTGCACCGGATTTTTGCCAAGATTCGCACGTTTGCGATCTCAACAAGCTTTTGAACATGGGCAGAAGAACACCTCCACGTGTTCGACGCGCCCTGAACGCGCCAGAGCACGCCTAGCGCCCGAACCCGCGCGCCCCGCACCGCGCCAAGCCACACCGTGTCCCCTGCCCGCGCCCGCGCCTATAAAGCCAGCCAAGGCTTCAACTGTACGCCCCCGTGCGCTCTCGACCTCACCGGAGCACGAGATCGCCGGAGTTTGCCCTGCAAACGGCGTGCCAGCGGTCGCCCGAGCAACCACCGCTATAGACCGGCTAGCCGAGCCATCCCCAGCCCCGTTCAACCCTCGAGAGAGACTCTACGCGCCTCGGTGAAGCTCCCAGAGCGAGAAATCGAGCTCTGCCTCGCCGGAGACGCCAGATCAAGGTCACCAGACTTCACCGGACCGCCGACGAACGTAGACCGAGCTCCACGGTGAGTTATTCTTCGATTTCTTGCACAGTTCGACTCCTTAGCACCCCGTGAAGCTTCCCATACCCTTGGATTGAATTGTATCGCCGTGGATAGGCCGGAGCACTCGCCACCGACGAGCTTGCCCGCCTGCGCACGTGAAACGGCCGATTCCGGCCATCACCGTCGTCGAGCCGTACCTCATTGTGACCGCAAGGACTTCCCAAAGCCAACCCCGTCCTTCGCCGGACCTCCCTCGCCGCCGGTAAGCCGCGCCACCCTTTTTCCTTTCGCGGGTACTATTCAAAATGGGGGAAGGACCTCGGGGAAGAAGGAATAGAAGTCAGGGGTTTTTTGAACTGTCAGAGACTCAGATGAATAGTTGCGCAGGGTATAAGTTAAATAAACTGGTTTAGGAAAAGCCCAGGGTCCTCGGTGTAAACTGGTTTTCCATAAAACCTTTTTAACATTTCTAATTTAAATACAAACAGAGCTTGTAAAATTCATAACTTCAGTTTTATTCAACCAAATTTAGTCAAACCAATTTTGCCAGATTCTAAATAAAGTAAACTACTTAGGAAAAATACAAAACCCCCTAAGTGTTGCAGAAGAATTTAGAGTTTTGAATTAAATAGTGTTCTGGCCAACAACTAAATAAAAGAGGGAAAATAGTTACACTGTTAGACTAAGGTTAAGAAAAATCAGAGAAGTACTTAATCACTCCATAATCTGTTTAAAAATAGTAAAACCCTCAGTACACCAAATTAAGGTAGGATTTGCCTTTTTAATCACTTTTAGCCTAAAGTTAAAGAAAATAGAAAAAGGTAGTTTAAAATAAGAACTAGGGAGCAACCACATTTTTGCTAGCTCACTGGAAAATTTTATTAGACCCTCTGTTAGTGCAAAAGAAATGCCTTTCCTTTTATTTTAGGAAAACAATGAAAACTTAGGATAATTTTAGAAAAATAATCCTGAGGAGAAACCACTTCCAGCCTTGGGATAACTAATATTTTGTTGTTATGAATATAGGAAAAATATGAGTTTTGTTGTTTCATATTTTTCAAATAACAAGTTAGTTATAAGTACCTTTTTGGCATTAAACTTTAGAAAATCACAACTAAATATCCAGTAGGTTTTTTTCTGTGATTTTTAACACAGAGGCCTAATATCACCTATGAATCTGGACAAAAATAAAATTTGGTACAGAGACCTCACTTAAATCATAGCTATAGTGTAAAATGCCCTTTTACACTTGTTTTTCTAAATTTTGCACAAGTAGTATCTGAATTAATATCCACCTCAAATTTTTAGGAGATCCCACAAATATTAATATTTACCCACTGTAATTTTTATAACATTTTTGGAAAATGTTGACTAAACCTGATAGTTCAAAACTGCTTAATAAAAGCAATAGAAAGAGAAAGGGGAACTTTGGAAGAAATAGATGAAAATACCAAGCCCTTTAGTATATCCAAAAAGAAACCCTAGAGAAACACTAAACTTAATACTGTTTTACTATGCATAACCTTTACAAAATGTTCATATCATTTTTATGCATATATCTCATACCTTGCATTCGATAGACTGTAATCTCGCCGACGGGGAATACATCCTCGTGCCGGAGCAAGGAGTGGCTCAGGAGGTAGCCCAGGATCCAGCACCAGAACCTGCCCTCGAGGATCTGCCTGCGCCAGCTTTGGAAGGCAAGCCCCGGTTTTATGCATAACCGTTTATTATGCTATTTTACTACACTTAATGTTTGTAAGTTTGCAATGTGCACTTAAGTGTAGGAGTTGCTTGAAACCCTAGTTGCATGAACTCAGGAATCCTTTTGAGATGGATACTAGTATGCTAGGTCGAGTAGTTGCTTGCTAATTAAGGATCTCGATAGAAGTCGAGTGATTTTCTAGCACTCACGCTAGGTTAGGAATTGGTTGTATCCATTTTGATAACGGAATGATAATGGTCTGTGGACACGGGTCCATGGGGACGCGTGGTCCACGAGACGGAAATTGGAATAAGGATTAACGTGCGGATACCTATGTCAAGCGTTTGAACGTACTAAACAAATGCCGAGAAATATGGTAAATCGGTAAGCCTAGTACCTGAGTGAACCTGCCCGCATACTTTACCCCTCACGCGACCTGAGAGGTGGTCTCCCATTCCGGTTATGGTGGGTACAAGTGCGGTCACTGCACGACGGCAGTCGGGGTCAGTGAGGCATTGTATGCCAAGGCGGTGAGCCCTGATCTGTTGACGGGGAATCGATGGGGAAGGTTGATGTGTGTGGGCACGGAGTACCTCACCATGTCGTGTGTTTAGGTTTACCTTGCAAGGATAAAAACTCGATTCGAATCGTCTGCTTCTTGTAGCTAATGAGACTGTTTGATCCATTGTACTGCATTGAGTAACAAGTGGAAATGTGTTGACTTGGCAAAGGTTGTTGATTGCTAAATGCTTGATACCATGTATGATTAGATAGGTACACATTTAGTCTTAAGAGAGTCACACTAAAACTTGAAAAAGCTAAAACTTGATTTTAGACTCAGCTAGTGCTTTTGGTAAACCAAACACCTCAACCAAACAACTGCATGTCTAGAGGTAGAGGAGTAGACTCCTCACACTGGGTAAGTCTAGCTGAGTATTAGTATACTCAGCCTTGCTTGTGGCATAATTTTACAGGTTCTCTGGAGGACATGGTTGCTGGAGTGACTTGGCTATTCATCTTGCCACCGGGATGGACAGTCGAGTGGGACCCTACCTCGGCTGAGGAGGAGCATGAGGAGTGATGGGACAGGCTTCCCCATCCTTCCATTTATTTATCGTTAGTTTTATTCCGCTGCATTCCGAACAATGATCACTACTTTTGCCAAAACTCCAATGATGTTGTAATAAATTTAATACTCCTTAATGTTGGTTTTATGTTTTATTGTATTTGCTCTGTGCCTCACCATCGAGTGAGTACGTGGTACTTGATCCTTTTAGTGGCCTTATCGGACTAGATCCGAGGGACTGATGTGTTATTCCTATTTAAGTGTGGTCTAGCCTCTAAGGTGGGACATACGCACTTAAGTTAGAATAATTCGGGCGGTTCCGCCACAGCTGGTATCGGAGCTCGTACCACCACAGAGGAATCAATAAACTGTAAATACCATCCTTTTCAAAAGTAAAACTTGTTAGAAACAAATGTTGGATAGATCGTTAGGACGATAAGGATAGACCTAGGACGTGAATCCTTAGGATAATGGAGGGGTAGCTAGGTGGCTATGTGAGTAAGCCCTATAGGCTACTATAATGAATGGGAATTTTTCCCTATTCCCTATAAGTTGATGTGACGTCGTTTAGGACGAGCATGCATGCATCATTTAATCAAACTACTTGGTAATTAGTTAAGAGCTTTAAAATGCTATGAGACATGATAACAAAAGATTAAGTACACTCAGTGACCTTATCGTAACCTTCAATAGGCCAAGCCTTGATCCCCTTTTACTTTTATAATTCTTTTTATTTTTCACTTACGCTTAACCGTACACAGATGACTTCTCACGGATCCTCGGAAGGAGGGAACACACATTCCCACACGGACGGACTTGCACGAGAGGGTTTTCCCCGTATCTTGTGGGAGGTACTTCAGGGAGCAGGTTACACGACGCCTCCCTAGTATACGGTGCAGCTGTTCGAGAAGCACCGGGTGCCCCGCTGTAGGGTGAGGATGACCCTGGAGCCTCATCCCTTACAGCCAGGCTGGCGTTCGTTGGACTCCGAGTCTTTCGGATGCCGGGCTAAGGATACTATCGAGGCCATTGCTCTCCACGGGCTGACCACCTTCTGTGGTTTTCACCCCTTGGAGCTGTCTACTCATCCCATTGGCTTGTTCCCCACTGAAAAGGAGGACGACCCAATGTGGAAAGACCGAGTGGAGCATGCCAAGGATATATGGGCTCTTTACCTAGGGCAGACTGCTCACTTGACGGTGCGATGCATGGATGCCCTGTATCGTCTGCAAGTGATGCGAGGAGAGGCAATGTCTCAGCTAATGGCATTGTTGGAGGCTACCAAGATCACCTTGGATAACAGAGAGGAACTGGTGGTAGACCTATCCACTGAGATGGTGGAAAAGGACCTGCAGTTGGAACAGATGTCCAATGAGATCCAGGAGCTTGAGGAGCTAGTGGGAACCAGGGAGAACACCATTGAGGTTCTCGAGGATCAGCTAATCAACACTCAGCAGCAACTTGCGGAAGCTAACCAACATTTGGATATGCACCACCAGGAGATCCAGGACATGGAGGCCAACGAGGATATCGACATCGAGGGAGGAGAGGAGCCAGAGCCTGCATCCAGCTTGGACACTGTTGGCTCAGGGAGACCACCTTCCCCCGAGTCAAGCGTTGCCTCGTTTGTCCATTGAGGTTGCAGGGATAGAGTTAGAAGTGTGTGGCGGTAGAACTCCTCGAAGCTAGCTTAGCTTTTGCACCCTTGGGGTACTAGGCTAGACAGAGTTGAGTCTTTTGCTCACTTATGTAATCGTAACAAACTCTTTAGGAGTTATGGATGATGAATGATGCCAGCTTTAATTTATGAAGAAAAGTTTTATGCCATGTAGAATCTTTTATGAATTATGCAAGAAAATATTGGTTTTACCCCTTTCAAATCTTTCACCGCGTATGAACCCTGACATCAGGAATATGATATTGAGAACATCCTGAATTTTCAGATGGCAGGAAGGGCGCGCCGTGGACAGAATGAGCACATTCCTCCACCACCGCCACCGCCTCCTACCATGCAAGAACTGATGGCTCAGCAGAATGAGATTCTGCGACAGTTGGCTCAGCGTCAGTCGCTACCCCAGCCTTATGGTGGTGGTGATCACCATCAGCGTCCCCCAGCAGCAGCCACTTATCAGGAATTCCTTAGTACGCAGCCGTCGTTGTTCACTCGGGCAGAGGATCCGCTTGATGCTGATGTATGGCTCAGGGTAGTGGAATCCAAATTCCCACTACTAAATGGAGTTTGTTCAGATGTGACTAAGGTTAGGTTCACCACCCAGCAGCTTCGCGGACCCGCGTGGATATGGTGGGACCACTTCCTTGCTATGCAGCCAGTTGACCACGTGGTGGAATGGAGAGAGTTCAAGGCAGCCTTCAGAGGACATCACATACCGGCAGGCATTATGGACCGCAAGCTCAATGAGTTTTTGACACTCACTCAGGGGAATCGGATAGTGTTGCAGTACGCTCAGGCTTTCAACGACCTGTGTCAGTATGTAGGCTATCATGCAGACATCGATGAGAAGAAAAGGGACAGGTTCAGGAGGGGCCTCAGTACTAAGCTCCGCGACCGTCTCAATACAGTCAGAGCCAACATTTACAATGAGTTAGTCAACATGGCCATTTCCTAGGAAGACTGCATCACAGCCCGCCAGGCAGAAAAGAAGAGGAAGACCCCTGTGGAAGGTCCTTCAGCTCAGCCTCAGCACTTCAGGATTGTATCTGACACTCAGAACAGGGGACCTCAGCAGCAGCAAGGACGTTGGGTGATCCGACCACAACAGCAGCAGGCACCCAACCGCTCTCAGCCTCCAGTTCAGAGGAACAATCAACCCCAGCAGTAGTACCGTCAAGCCAATGACAACAGATGTTTCACTTGTGGTAACACTGGACACTATGCCAAGAATTACCCTAGGAATCAGCAGAGGCAGGGACAGAATTCCAACCAGAACCAAGGCAAGAGGCAGAAGGTGCAAGTGAGACAAGGCAGGCTGAACTTCACCACCATGGCTGACATTCAAGATGGAGCACCCGTCATGACTGGTACCATTTCCATTTTGAATTATCCTGCAATCATTCTTTTTGATTCTGGTGCATCCCACAGTTTTATCAGTGCAAAATTTAGTGCCAAATGCCAGAAAACCTTTTCACCACACAAATGGGGGTATTACAATTTCTACACCAGGAGGCAGGGTTGCCACCTATCAAATCAACAGGCATGTGCCTATAAAGTTTGGTAGTCTGATAATAAAAACCACCCTCCTCATTTTGGGATTGGATAGTGTGGATATCATTTTGGGAACTGACTGGTTATCTAGGCATCAGGCAGTAATTGATATTGCAGCAAGGGCCATTGAGATACATTCACCTATTTGTGGTGAGACTACATTATATTTGCCTGATCAGGGTTGTACCCGTTCCTGTGCCTTCACTATGATAGAGTCACCTATTGAGGGAATCCCAGTGGTCTATGACTACCCAGATGTTTTCCGGATGAACTACCATGGATGCCACCCGGCAGAGACATAGAGTTCGCAATTGAGTTACAACCTGGAACTGCTCCTATATCCAAGAGACCTTATAGGATGCCTCCAGCGGAATTGGCAGAATTGAAAAAGCAATTACAAGAATTGTTGGACAAAGGATTCATTCACCCCAGTACTTCACCATGGGGATGTCCCGCCTTATTCGTGAAGAAGAAAGATGAGAGTTTGAGGTTGTGTGTTGATTACCGCCCTCTCAATGCAGTAACCATAAAGAATAAGTATCCATTGCCCCGCATTGATGTATTGTTTGATCAGTTGGTGGGAGCCAAAGTATTCTCCAAGATAGACCTTCGCTCTGGCTACCATTAGATAAAAATCAGGGCCAGTGATATCCCGAAGACAACTTTCTCTACCAGATACGGGCTTTATGAGTACTTGGTGATGTCTTTTGGGCTGACCAATGCCCCGGCCTATTTCATGTATTTGATGAACTCAGTTTTTATGCCAGAGCTGGACACGTTTGTGGTAGTCTTCATCGATGATATATTGGTCTATTGAAGGAACGAAGCTGAGCATACTATGCACTTGCATGCAATACTTCAGAGACTGTGTGATCATCAGTTGTATGCTAAGTTGTCCAAATGTGATTTCTGGCTGAGAGAGATTAAATTTTTGGGTCACACCATTTCTCAGGATGGGGTATCAGTTGATCCTGAGAAAGTGCAGGAAGTGATGGATTGGAAACCTCCTACCATGGTACGGCAGATTCGGAGTTTTCTGGGATTGGCAGGATATTATCGGTGATTTATTCCGGATTTCTCCAGGATTGCCAAACCAATGACTGAACTGTTGAAGAAAGGAGTCAAGTATGAATGGAGCCAGAAATGTGAGGATGCCTTTCATACACTTAGGCAACATTTGACCACAGCACTCGTGCTAGCTCAGCCTGACAACACCAAATCTTTTGAGGTTTATTGTGATGCTTCAGGTACTGGATTGGGATGTGTCCTGATGCAAGACAACAGAGTTATTGCCTATGCATCCAGAGCACTCAGGCCTCATGAGCAGAACTACCCCACACATGATCTAGAGTTAGCAGCCGTAGTTCATGCTCTCAAGATTTGGAGGCATTACTTGATGGGAGCTCATTGTAATATCTATACTGATCACAAGAGTCTCAAATATATTTTCACTCAGGCTGATCTTAATATGAGGCAGAGAAGATGGTTGGAATTAATCAAGGACTACGATTTGGAGGTGCATTACCATCCTGGCAAGGCCAATGTTGTGGCAGATGTCTTAAGTCGGAAGGCCCAGTGTAACTGTGTGAATATGGATGCAAAAATCACCACCCTGTGTGATGAGTTGTGCAAGCTAAACATAGAAGTTGTTCCCTCTGGTGCTTTGAGTTATATTTCAGTGGAGCCCACCTTACATGAGCAAATAGTCATGGCACAAATTGATGACAAGGGTGTTCAAGTCATTAAGGAAATGATCGAACAAAGGGTGGACAAATACAAATGCTTCTGTCAGGACAACAAAGGAATTCTATGGTTTGGAGACCGATTGGTTGTTCCCAAGAACCCCGAGCTTAGAAATAAAATATTGGATGAAGCTCACCTTTCCAAATTCTCCATGCACCCCGGCAGTAACAAGATGTATCATGATCTCAGATCTTTGTACTGGTGGACCAGAATGAAAAGGGAAATTGCTAAGTATATATCGGAGTGCGACACTTGCCAAAGAGTCAAGGCTAGTCACTTGAAGGTGGCAGGCACCTTACAGCCCCTTCCCATACCATCTTGGAAATGGGAGGATATTTGCATGAATTTTATTGTAGGATTACCCAAAACCTCCCGGCACCACGACTCTATTTGGGTCATTGTGGATAGGTTGACTAAAACAGCTCATTTCTTGCCAGTGCATACCACTCACAAGACAGAAAAATATGCAGAAATCTATGTTGGTCAAATAGTGCGTTTGCATGGAATTCCGAAGACTATTGTATCTGACAGAGAAGCACTGTTTGTGGCACGCTTTTGGGGGCAGCTCCAAAAGTCACTTGGAACCACTGTGATTAGGAGTTCAGCGTACCATCCTCATACAGATGGTCAGACAGAGAGAGTGAATCAAATTCTCGAAGACATGTTGAGGGCATGTGTGTTGCACTATGGAAAGAATTGGGACAAGTGTCTTTCATTGGCAGAGTTCTCCTATAATAACAGCTACCAGTCCAGCCTAAAGATGGCACCTTTCGAAGCCTTGTATGGGAGAAGGTTTAGGACACCGCTAAATTGGTCACAAGCTGGAGAAAGGGAAATATTTGGGCCTGACCTGGTACTTGAAGCAGAGGAGAAAGTCAGAGTCATTACGAAGAACTTAGAGGCTGCTCAGGCCAGGCAAAAGAGCTATCAGGACAGGAGGAGGAAGCCTCTACAGTTTGATGTGGGAGATCACGTTTATCTTAAGGTGTTACCCACCAAGGGTGTTCAGAGGTTTGGAATCAAGGGCAAGTTAGCTCCTCGCTACATTGGGCCCTATGAGATCAAAGAGACTTGTGGACCTGTAGCATATAAATTGAAGTTGCCACCCCATATGTCAGCAGTTCATGATGTGTTCCACGTATCTCAGCTACGAAAGTGTGTTCGCTTACCCACGGAAGTGCTACCTGAACCAAAATTGGAGATAGAATCAGACTTGTCTTATCAAGAGCACCCCGTCAAGGTATTGGACCAAAAGGAGAGATCAACTCGGGCAAGGTCGATGAGGATGTATATGGTTCAGTGGAGCCACCATTCCGTAGAAGAGGCTACTTGGGAGACTGAGGATTTTCTACGTTCTCGCTTCCCCGACTTTCTACCCAAAGGAGTTAGTACGTAATCCAAAAAGCCCACCCCCACCTGCCCTTTGAATCTAAATATAAGAAAAACTTAGAGGTTAAAGGTATAGTAAGCTTTGAAAATAACTTTAAAAGGACTTCCTTCTGAAGTTGCAAAGAGAATGACATTCGAAGAGCAGTTAATTAGAACAACTTGGCCAAAAGGATCCACAACACCCAAGCACACCTTCTTAGTACCCTCTAAAGGATCTCTACCCAAATCTCGGGACGAGATTCCTTTAAGGAGGAGGGCTGTAACACCCTAGGTGTTACCAAGGCCATGACTCCCTACTTACACTCATGACATGATATCTCATGTGGTTAAGTGGAGGAGAGGGAGCCCCAAACCCTTGGAAACCCATGGATTAACTAAGAATGTTAATGACAAAGACATTACTCAAGCTTTATGCAATTATCGCCTTGGGCAAGAGAAGATTTAAATCCTAGACCCTCATCTAAAGATCAGACTTGTTCACTTAGTAAATGGTGCCAAAACCACTTGGTCTGAATACCAAAAAGGTGCCAAACCACCTAAGGCACCCACTGGAAAAGTTTGAACCCGAGTCAAATTCGTTTCACATGATTTGGCATCACTTTTGTCGCGAGGTGGACAGTGAGACAAGCCAGATTTGGCGTCCGCAAATCTTCTGACCTAGGGCTTACTCCCCTTGGAACTCACATACAAGAGATAGCCATAGGTGCCAGGAAGAAGTCTGCACCGGATTTTTGCCAAGATTCGCACGTTTGCGATCTCAGCAACCTTTTGAACATGGGCAGAAAAACACCTCCACGTGTTCGACGCGCCCTGAACGCGCCAGAGCACGCCCAGCGCCCGAACCCGCGCGCCCCGCGCCACGCCAAGCCACGCCGTGTCCCCTGCTTGCGCCCGCGCCTATAAAGCCAGCCAAGGCTTCAGCCGTACGCCCCCGCGCGCTCTCGACCTCACCAGAGCACGAGATCGCCGGAGTTTGCCCTGCAAACGGCGTGCCAGCAGCCGCCCGAGCGCCCACTGCCGTAGACCGGCCAACCGAGCCATCCCTAGCCCCGTCCAACCCTCGAGAGAGACTCTACGCGCCTCGGTGAAGCTCCTTGTTGGGGTCGTGCTTCGGTGCGCCGAAGGTCTCACACGAAGAAGCAGCTTCGGCTGAAGTCGTCTCCAAGAGATGGCCGAAGGTCCCTTTTCATGGAGCTTCGGCGTTTTAAACCGACATAGAGATAGAATGACCTTTTTATACATATAGGTCTGAGTCAATGCTGTAAACTTTCGCAAGGGGCATAATTGTAATTTGTCACAGGCTGCGACCTGTGCCTATAAATAGATGAACAGTACCTCTGTACTGTTCACGTGAACTTGTCATTTGCTTTCGCATCACGCTTGTACTTTTGCCTTCCGCAGGACCGAAGGTACATTTGCAATTCAAAGTCATTTATATTCATTAGTACAAGTAGAGATAATTCTATGACAATATTTAAATGTTTATTTCATATTCTATGATTTATGTGAATGCTTCATTCTTCGTTGT
Organism: Zea mays; assembly: GCF_902167145.1. NCBI lineage: Eukaryota > Viridiplantae > Streptophyta > Magnoliopsida > Poales > Poaceae > Zea > Zea mays. The sequence goes on along the minus strand of NC_050100.1, from coordinate 129,925,962 downwards.
TATGCTTACGAAGGTATGTCCTTCGTAACCTTCGTCCGAGATGCTTTATATCCCGAAGGGATATATCGTTATGGAGGACGAAGGACCTTAACACTTAACATTTTTTGTGTTGCCTTGTTCTTAATTCTTAGCATTTGAGAACAAGTCCCCAACATTGGCGCCCACCTCCGGTCAACTCACTTCCACCTTTCTGAGCTGATGGCTTCGTTCAACACTCAAGCTGGAGCTGCTTCGGCTTCGAAGCTGGTGCTCCCGATAACAGGCGGTTCTTGCTCAGAGCCAGCTAACAAAAAGCAGAAGAAGGAGGCTCAGAGAAGGGTGCAGCATGTTGGAGTGCAGGGACCCTTCATTAAGTCAAAATGGTCTCACATTCCAATTACCTTCTCTCAGGAAGATCTTCAGCTCAAGGACTATCCCCACAATGATGCTATGGTCATTTCTTGTGTGATCAAAGGGTTTCTGGTTCACAATGTCCTAGTTGACACAGGCAGTGCAGCTGACATTATATTTGCCAAAGCCTTCAGACAGATGCAAGAGCCTGAAGACAAGATTCATGATGCTACGCACCCTCTTTGTGGCTTCGGAGGGCGGCAGATTGTGGCACTCGGGAAGATTACCATGCCGGTAACCTTCGGATTTGTTAATAACACAAGGACTGAGCAAATTGTGTTTGATATTGTTGACATGGAATACCCCTACAACGCCATCATTGGTCGTGGTACCCTAAATGCTTTTGAAGCAATTCTTCACCCAGCTTATCTCTGCATGAAGATACCTTCGGACCAAGGGCCTATTGCTATTCATGGGAGTCAGGAAGCTGCCAGAAGGGCCGAAGGAAGCTGGACTGATTCCAAGGCAATCCATAATATAGATGGAGCTGAAGCTTGTGAACAGTACAAGTTCAGGAGGGAAAAAGCAGCTTCGGCTGATCAGCCGAAGCCCATGCTGCTGTGTGAGGATATAGCAGAGCAGAAGGTGCTATTGGGCTCGCAATTATCTGAAGATCAAGAGAAAACCTTGATAAGGTTTTTATTCAACAATAAAGATGTTTTTGCATGGTCAGCCAATGATCTTTGTGGAGTGAATCGGGATGTTATTGAACATTCGCTCAATATTGACCCATCCTTCAGACCCCGCAAGCAGAGGCTTCGGAAAATGTCTGATGACAAGGCCGAAGGGGCTCGCAACGAAGTAAAAAGACTCCTAAGTGCAGGAGTTATCAGAGAAGTGAAGTATCCAGAATGGCTAGCTAACACTGTTATGGTGAAGAAGGCCAATGGAAAGTGGAGAATGTGTATTGATTTCACAGATCTCAACAAGGCTTGTCCGAAGGATGAGTTCCCGCTGCCAAGGATAGACTCTTTAGTTGATGCAGCAGCTTCTTCGGAACTCATGAGTCTCCTGGATTGTTACTCAGGCTATCATCAAATCTGGATGAAAAAGGAGGATGAGCCGAAGACTAGTTTCATAACCCCAAGTGGTACATATTGCTATCTTCGGATGCCTGAGGGGCTTAAGAATGCTGGAGGGAGTTTCAGCAGGATGACCGCGAAGGTTCTCCAATCTCAGATAGGCAGAAATGTGTTGACCTATGTTGACGACATTATTGTAAAAAGCACGAAGCAAGAAGACCATATTGCTGATCTGCAGGAGACCTTCGCCAGTTTCAGAAAAGCTGGTCTGAAGCTGAATCCAGAAAAATGTGTCTTCGGAGTAAAGAAGGGTAAGTTCCTTGGATGCTTGGTTTCAACAAAGGGAATTGAAGCTAATCCAAATAAAATCGAAGCTATACTTCGAATGGAGCCACCAACCACAAGAAAGGGGGCCCAAAGATTGACAGGAAGACTGGCATCTCTTAACAGATTTATATCCAGATCAGCGGAAAGAAATCTACCCTTCTTCGAGGTGCTAAAATCAGCTGAAGTCTTTCAATGGGGCCCAGCTCAGCAAAAAGCTTTCGAAGAACTCAAGCAATACCTGATAGATCTAACAACATTAACTCCACCAATGCCAGGGGCTCCTCTGTTGTTGTATGTGGCAGCTTCGCACTCAGCAGTAAGTGCGGCACTTGTGCAGGAGAAGTTTGATGAACAAATCAAGAAGCAGGTCCCAGTATATTTTGTATCTGAGGTCCTTAGTGTCTCAAAGAAAAATTATACAGAACTGGAGAAGGTGTTGTATGCCGTCCTAATGGCATCCAGGAAGCTTCGGCATTATTTTCAGGCATATAATATTATTGTTCCTTCTTCGCAGCCGTTGAAAGATATCATGAGAAATAAAGAAGCTACTGGCCGAATTGGAAAATGGGCTGCGGAGCTTAATGAATTTTACATTGATTATGTGCACAGATCCTCGATCCAGTCTCAAGCATTGGCAGATTTTATTGCCGACTGGACGCCAGGGGCTCAGGGCGAAGAAGCGAATAAAGATGCCGAAGCATGGACAGTGTTTTGTGATGGCTCCTGGGGAACCTTCGGAGCAGGAGCAGCTGCTGTTTTGGTTTCACCGTCCAAGGTTAAAACTTGCTATGCAGCAAGACTGGACTTCAGCTGCACAAATAATATTGCTGAGTACGAAGCCTTGCTCCTGGGTCTTCGGAAACTAAAGGCGATGGGGATCAGGAGGGCGATCCTTAAAACTGATTCTCAGATTGTTTCGGGTCATATTGACAAAAGTTGCAAGGCTAAAGACCCGAAGCTTGAAAAATATCTAGACACAGTCCGAAGGATCGAAGCTTCCTTCGAAGGATTTTCTGTTAAGAATATCCCTCGAGGGCAAAATGAACATGCTGATTTGTTAGCCAGGTCTGCAGCACAGGGGCTGCCGCTACCTTCGGATGTATTCTTCGAAACAATAAAGGCACCTTCAGTGGAGTTACTTGAAAGAGCAGTTCTTACTATTTCTCCTGTGTACAGTGAAGATTGGAGAACTGAAATAATTTCTTACCTTCAGGGCAACTTCCTATCAGATGACGAAGCTTATAATAAAAGAATAGAGGCAAGAGCTCGTCCGTATATCATTATAGAAGGGGAGTTATACAAGCATGGAGTTTGTGCCCCGCTGCTCAAGTGCTTGTCTAGAGCCGAAGGTATAGAGTTGATGAAGGAGATACATGCAGGCCTTTGTGGATCCCACATCGGATCCAGGCCGTTACTTGGAAAAGTGTTCCGTCAAGGATTTTATTGGCCGAAGGCAGCTTCGGATGCAGCTGAGTTAGTTCAAAAGTGCGAAGGTTGTCAGAAATGTGCAAGAGATCAAAAACAACCTTCGTCTTTGACACAGCTAATACAACCCATCTGGCCATTACAAAGGTGGGGCCTCGATTTGCTGGGCCCATTACCACCGGCTCAAGGCAATCTGAAATATGTTGTAGTTGCTGTGGAATATTTTTCCAAGTGGATTGAGGCGAAGCCATTAGCTACAATAACTTCGGCCACTGTCCAAAAATTTTTCTGGCAGAATATTGTCTGTCGCTTCGGAGTGCCGAAGGCTATAACTGTAGATAATGGAACACAATTTGACTCCGAAGAATTCAGAAATTTTTGTGATCGAATTGGCACGAAGATCCACTTTGCGTCAGTCAGGCACCCGGAGTCGAATGGGCTTGTTGAAAGGGCCAACGGCATCATAATGACAGGAATAATGAAGCTAATCTTTAATCAACCAAGGGGAAAGTGGCCAGATCAGCTTACCAAAGTGGTATGGAGCCATAACACAACAACATCAAGATCTACAGGCTTTACCCCATTTAAGTTGTTATTTGGTGACGAAGCAATAACCCCGGAAGAAGCCAAAGCTGGATCAATAAGAGTGGTAGCTTCGGCAGAATCAGGTCCCGAAGATACTTGTCTCGTGGAAAAAGATGCTTTAGAAGGGATCAGGCTTCAGGCCGTGGAGAATATCAATAAGTACCAGGCTGAAACAGTTAAATGGCGAGATAGAAAGGTCCGGCTAAAAAATATTGAGCCAGGACACTTGGTGCTTCGGAGAGTGGCCAATCCGGATACAGTGGGCAAATTGCAACTGAAATGGGAAGGGCCTTTCTTAGTAGCATCTTCGTCAAGGCCTGGTTCGTACAGACTGAAGGACATGGATGGCAATGAAATTCCAAGATCTTGGAATGCGGATGAGCTTCGGCGGTTTTATGTATAACTCGATGTAATTTTGACTTTTCTTTTCTTTTTCATGGCACCCTTTTCCTTTCTAAAGGGGGAGAAAGGTTTTTAATGGGGCCATCTTATGTAATTTCCTTTTTAGTTTTATAAGAGCAAAATCCCCCAAAGAATGTAAATGTAAAAGCTGAGAGCGCACCATCGAGTGCCGAAACTAAAAAAGAGAAGAAGCTCCAAAGACGTCCCTAAGGGGATGCAGAGCTCACAGCGAAAAGTCAACGCTGATTCCGCCGAAAGTAAAAGGCGAAGAAGCTCCAAAGTCGTTCCTAAGGGAATGCAGAGCCTATACCGTCTAAGTAAAAGACGAAGAAGCTCCAAAGACGTCCCTAGGGGGATGCAGAGCTTACAGCGAAAAGTCAACGCTGATACTGCCTAAGTAAAAGGCAAAGATGCTCCAAAGTCGTTCCTAAGGGAATGCAGAGCTGACGTGTGTTTGCTCCTAAGAAAATGATGGATGAGTGTGGCTTCGGACATACGCTTCGGACACTCATTTGCACATTACATCATGGCATTTGCATGCATAAGCATTCATTCATAGCATTTGTGTTCCTAAATGGTTGCTTCGGCACAGAGAAAAGTTTCGGATAAATGGTTTGTTATGATTCGTTATGTAAAAGAAAGGTTTCGAAGAAGTGGTTTTTTATGAATCGTTGTGTATAAGAGTAGCAGTCTTTTATGTTTTGTTATGTAAATAAAAGCTTCGGCAGATAAGAGTAGCAGTCTTTTATGTTTTGTTATGTAAGGAAAGGCTTCGGCAAAAAGAGGAAGCGGCCTTTTATGCTTCGTTGTGTACGAAAAGAAGGGAAGGTGTTTTTTCGCCTTCGGCTCAAAAAACTGATTTCGTCCACATCAAAGCACCTCAACCGAAGGGTAAGAATATATTACAAGGTATGTACAAAGTTCCTTGAAGAACAGTTTAATTATATTTACAAGAGTTGTTACAAAATTATCCTGAGTTTTTCTAAAGCACACTTCTGCTAGTCTTCATTAAGCTTCAGCTTCGACGACAACTTCGGCGACATATCCTAGGCATCATCTTCACCTTCGTCATCCTACATGAGTCAAGGAATCATAAGAATCAAGCCCAAAGGAAAAGGTAAGCACGAAATGTCATTTCTTACTGGTTTAAGATGACTTCGGGCTTCGTCTCCAGCTTTCTCTCGCCCGCCCTTTGTCCATACCATTTTTATAAATCTATTGGAGATACTTCGGGCGAGGTCGGGCATATCATCCAGGATTGATGAAGATAAGGTGAAGTTGGGCCTGTTGACAACCTTTCCATGTTCGCAACCGGCCTTCAGAAATGCAGCAGCGGTACCCCGAGAAGCTACCCAGGCACAGAAGTCGCCGTGCCCGGCCATAACTTCGTCAAGCTCTTCGATTTCAGCTTCAATATGATCGAGGGCCTGGGGTAAATTTTCCGCCGAAGGGTTAAATTTCCCACTGCTGGCTCCAACAGAGTAAAATATCTTCTTTAATCGTCCAATACAATTATTGCCAAAGTTCAAGCATTTGTCTTGAAGGCTTGTTAATGCTTTCTTCAATTCTGAGCTGGTCTGGACTTCGGCTTTAAGCTTCGAATTCAGTTCTAGCTTCTCCTGATCAAATTGTTTTGATTGATTGATAAGCTTCGAATTTAACTCTAATATTTTAGCCTCAGTTTCAGCCAGCAAGCCTTCGGTCGATTGGAGCTCGAAGTCTTTCCTTTCAATGATGGCAGATTGTTCTTTTATTTTGCTTTCCAAGTTTTCAATTATAGCTTCGTGCTTTTTGTCCTCCAAGTCTTGTTGCATCTTCAGAGCTTTGCTCAGTAGCATGCTCTGAACAGAAACAACTTATGTTAAGTAATATTTTCATTGTTAACGGCAATAAAAACCAGAGGAAAAGGTTGTTTACCTTGAAGTTAGAATAAAACAAGCTGCCGACGATATGTTGTCGTCGGTAGCGGCTGATGTCTGTCTCTAGCTTCGGAAAACCGATACTCTTCGATAGAGTACCGATTACCTTAGCTCCAGTCTGGTCTCGAATACAGCCTAGTTTTTCATCATCTACACCCCCAAATAGAAGGGCTCCTGGCTTGTAGCCGCAAGATTTGGCATAGTCTTTGAGTTCTTCTATTTCGTCCTTCGTCAGTTTCTGCCCAATTAGATTCTGGAAAGAATAGGCTTCGTCATCCGGAGTTTCTTCGACTATTTCTTTCCCTTTCCCTGGCACTGTGGCCAGGATTTCTTCAGTAACGGTGGCAGCTTCTTCAATGTTTTCCGTCAAAATTTTGTCAATATTTTCAAGAGAAGTTTCTAAATTTACATCTTCGGGTGTGGCAGCTTCGGTAGCCGCGACTTCCGAAGCTTTACCTTCAGCAGCTGCCGTTTTCTGAATTGACATCCTAGGTGGAGTTTTGTCGATAACCTCAGTTACCGCAATAATTCTTTGCCGTTTGGGTTTGTTTATCTTCGGTTGATCCGGCTCGTCCACCTTTTCAAAAAGCTTCGTCAGTTGGAGCCCTAATGGACTTAGCTTCGTAGGCATGGGTTCAGTCATTACCTTTAAAATTTCCTCCACGTCGCTGGTAGAAGGCGGTGTGGGGGTCTCCTCTTCTTCGGGTGATTTGCACTTCGGAGCAGATATTTTTCTTTTCTTGAGAACTTTCTTCTCCTTTGCTGGTATTTCTTCGTCTCTGATCAGAGCTTCGGCTACTCTTTTTCTTTTGAGGCCCTCGGCGCCCTTGTTCAATTGTTCGTAGTCTGGGTATTCGAAGCCTAGGGCGTCAAGCACTCGGTTCAGCCTTCGTTTCGGTCGGGCACCGAAGGCTGCTGTCATTAGTTGATCCTCTTTTTTGGAGTAATTCCCCAGGATTTCGTTGCACATCACCTCAACAGTGTCTAACCATTCTTTGCAGGGTTTTTTGAAGAACTTCTTGAACTTGAAGTAATAGGGAAGCCGGACAAGCTCCCCCTTCTTCTTCTCTCCCTCCAGCTTCGGCATCTCCCACTCTTTTAGAGTAGGGAAAACTCTGAATGCCAAGAACTCTTGAACTAGATCCCTGGTGCCAATATGTTCTGAGATAATTTCAAATTCACCCAGAGCAGCCCAGGTGGGACCTTTTAGGTCGCCAATGTGGCATTGTGGCCTTGTCTCTCCGAAGGTTAACTCCAGAGGGCTTTGAACCAATTTTTCTTTGTCTTCATCGACTTTTACATAAAACCACTCAGATTTCCAACCTGCTGGCCATTTGCTTCGGTAGCTGATGACAGGACACTTTGTTGTCTTCCGGTAGGCAAAATTATAGCAACCGAAATTATCATGTAGCCCATCTTTTCTGGCCTTTGTTTGGTAATGTAATTCGTGAGCTCGGCAGAAGCTGTCAGCAAATGGTTCCACAGCTTGGCTTCGGAGGGCCCAGATATAAACATTGAGCCTAACGATGGCGTTAGGAGTCAATTGATGAAAGTAGATACCAAACCTCCTTAGTATCTCCGCAACAATACCGTGGAGAGGGAATCTAAGCCCGGCTTTTAAAAAACTCTTGAAAATAACAATCTCATCCTTCCTTGGCTTCGGGGTGGTTTCTTCTTCCCCGAAGCGGAGTAGCTTCTTCTGGTCCTCATTGAAATAACCTGCTTTCACCATCTTCGAAAGGTCAGCTTTTGAAACAGTTGATTTCCCAAAATCCAGGTGACTGGGCTTGCTGGGCGTAGCAAGGTGATAGTCATCTTCGGAGTCAGTCCCTTCAATGTTTTCTTCTCCTTCGACAGTTGTTGGGCCTGCTTCAGCAACAGGCATTTCTTCTGTAGTCAGTAGACCGGAACGCTGCATTGCTTCGGAGATGGGCACAGTGTCTGAACCTTCGGCTTCGTCTCCCTCACGTACAACTTTGGCAGTAGATCGTATTCTCGCCATTTGATTCTAAGTTTGGGAAGTCAAAAACTTTTTCCTTTTTTCTTTTCTCCGAAGCTCTTCTTTCTGACGAAGCGGACGTTGAGAAGCACCTTCGTTCGATTTTGGGACTTAAGCTTCGGCTATGATGGAAAATTTCGGCAGCAAAACAGTGCAAATAGCAATGAATGCTGTGGTAACTTCACAACTACTTGTCAGTTTATATAGTGCTGCAGGTAAGAAGGCGAAGCGGCGGAATTGTTACACCAGGCGCGCAGTAACTTGTACCCGCTGCGCAGTGGACCGCAAGGATCAAACAGTAACTCTGCAAGGTGGGACCGACACGCGCTCGGAAGTCGGATCGTTTCTCCGCAACGAGCTCAGGGAAGGTGTTTTTTGGACCTTCGGCTTCCCGAAGCTGAAGAGGCTTTTTTCACGGGTCAAGCTCGTTACGAAGAACGATCTAGCACCGCGAAAGGGGCTACTGTTGGGGTCGTGCTTCGGTGCGCCGAAGGTCTCACACGAAGAAGCAGCTTCGGCTGAAGTCGTCTCCAAGAGATGGCCGAAGGTCCCTTTTCATGGAGCTTCGGCGTTTTAAACCGACATAGAGATAGAATGACCTTTTTATACATATAGGTCTGAGTCAATGCTGTAAACTTTCGCAAGGGGCATAATTGTAATTTGTCACAGGCTGCGACCTGTGCCTATAAATAGATGAACAGTACCTCTGTACTGTTCACGTGAACTTGTCATTTGCTTTCGCATCACGCTTGTACTTTTGCCTTCCGCAGGACCGAAGGTACATTTGCAATTCAAAGTCATTTATATTCATTAGTACAAGTAGAGATAATTCTATGACAATATTTAAATGTTTATTTCATATTCTATGATTTATGTGAATGCTTCATTCTTCGTTGTTATGCTTACGAAGGTATGTCCTTCGTAACCTTCGTCCGAGATGCTTTATATCCCGAAGGGATATATCGTTATGGAGGACGAAGGACCTTAACACTTAACATTTTTTGTGTTGCCTTGTTCTTAATTCTTAGCATTTGAGAACAAGTCCCCAACACTCCTAGAGCTAGGAATCGAGCTCTGCCTCGCCGGAGACGCCAGATCAAGGTCACCGGACTTCACCCGACCGCCGGTGAACGTCGACCGAGCTCCACGGTGAGTTATTCTTCGATTCCTTGCATGGGTCGACTCCTTAGCACCCCGTGAAGCTTCCCATACCCTTGGATTGAACTATATCGCCGTGGATAGGCCAGAGCACTCGCCGCCGACGAGCTTGCCCACCTGCGCACGTGGACCGGCCGATTCCGGCCATCACCGTCGTCGAGTCGTACCTCGTTGTGACCGCAAGGACTTCCCGAAGCCAACCCCGTCCTTCACCGGACCTCCCTCGCCGCCGGTAAGCCGCGCCGCCCTTTTTCCTTTCTCGGGTACTGTTCAAAAGGAGGGAGGGACCTCGGGTAGAAGGAATAGAAGTCAGGGTGGTTTTGAACTGTCAGAGACTCAGATGAATAGTTGCGCAGGGTTATAAGTTAAAGAACTGGTTTAGGAAAAGCCCAGGGTCCTCGGTGTAAACTGGTTTTCCAGAAAACCTTTTTAACATTTCTAATTTAAATACAAATAGAGCTTGTAAAATTCATAACTTTAGTTTTATTCAACCAAATTTAGTCAAACCAATTTTGCCAGATTCTAAATAAAGTAAACTACGTAGGAAAAATACAAAACCCCCTAAGTGTTGCAGAAGAATTTAGAGTTTTGAATTAAATAGTGTTCTGGCCAAAAGCTAAATAAAAGAGGGAAAAATAGTTACACTATTAGACTAAGGTTAAGAAAAATCAGAGAAGTACTTAATCACTCCATAATCTATTTAAAAATAGTAAAACCCTCAGTACACCAAATTAAGGTAGGATTTGCCTTTTTAATCACTTTTAGCCTAAAGTTAAAGAAAATAGAAAAGGTAGTTTAAAATAAGAACCAGGGGACAACCACATTTTTGCTAGCTCACTTATTTAGTATAGTTCACTGGAAAATTTTATTAGACCCTCTGTTAGTGCAAAAGAAATGCCTTTCCTTTTATTTAAGGAAAATAATGAAAACTTAGGATAATATTAGAAAAATAATCCTGAGGAGAAACCACACCCAGCCTTGGGATAACTAATATTTTGTTGTTATGAATATAGGAAAAATATGAGTTCTGTTGTTTGATATTTTTCAAATAACAAGTTAGTTATAAGTATCTTTTTGGCATTAAACTTTAGAAAATTACAACTAAATATATAGTAGGTCTTTTTCTGTGATTTTTAACACAGAGGCCTAATATCACCTATGAATCTGGACAAAAATAAAATTTGGTACAGAGACCTCACTTAAATCATAGCTATAGTGTAAAATGCCCTTTTACACTTGTTTTTGTAAATTTTGCACAAGTAGTATCTAAATTCATATCCACCTCAAATTTTTAGGAGAACCCACAAATGTTAATATTTACCCACTGTAATTTTTATAACATTTTTGGAAAATATTGACTAAACCCGATAGTTCAAAACTGCTTAATAAAAAGTAATAGAAAGAGACAGGGGAACTTTGGAAGAAATAGATGAAAATACCAAGCCCCTTAGTATATCCAAAAAGAAACCCAAGAGAAACACTAAACTTAATACTGTTTTACAATACAGAACCTTTACAAAATGTTCATATCATATTTATGCATATATCTCATACCTTGCATTCGATAGACTGTAATCTCGCCGACGGGGAATACATCCTCGTGCCGGAGCAAGGAGTGGCTTAGGTGGTAGCCCAGGATCCAGCACCAGAACCTGCCCTCGAGGATCTGCCTGCCCAATTTTGGAAGGCAAGCCCCAGTTTTATGCATAACCGTTTATTATGCTATTTTACTACACTTAATGTTTGTAAGTTTGTAATGTGCACTTAAATGTAGGAGTTGCTTGAAACCCTAGTTGCATGAACTCAGGAATTCTTTTGAGATGGATACTAGTATGCTAGGTCGAGTAGTTGCTTGCTAATTAAGGATCTCGGTAGAAGTCGAGTGATATTTCTAGCACTCGCGCGAGATCAGGAATTGGTTGTATCCATTTTGATAACGGAATGATAATGGTCTGTGGACATGGGTCCATGGGGACGCGTGGTCTACGAGACGGAAATTGGAATAAGGATTAACGTGTGGATACCTGTGTCAAGCGTTTGAACGTACTAAACACATGCCGAGAAATATGGTAAATCGGTAAGCTTACTACCTAAGTGAACCTGCCCGCAGACTTTACCCCTCACGCGACCTGAGATGTGGTCTCCCATTCCGGTTATGGTCGGTACAAGTGCGGTCACTGCACGACAGCAGTCGGGGTCAGTGAGGCATTGTACGCCAAGGCGGTGAGCCCTGATCTGTTGACGGGGAATCGATGGGGAAGGTTGATGTGTGTGGGGATGGAGTGCCTCGCCACGTCGTGTGTTTAGGTTTACCTTGCAAGGATAAAAACTCGATTCGAATCGTCTGCTTCTCGCAGCTAATGAGACTGCTTGATCCATTGTACTGCATTGAGTAACAAGTGGAAATGTGTTGACTTGGCAAAAGTTGTTGATTGCTAAATGCTTGATACCATGTATGATTAGATAGGTACACATTTAGTCTTAAGAGAGTCACACTAAAACTTGAAAAAGCTAAAACTTGATTTTAGACTCAGCTAGTGCTTTTGGCAAACCAAACCCCTCAGCCAAACAGCTGCATGTCTAGAGGTAGAGGAGTAGACTCCTCACATCGGGTAAGTCTAGCTGAGTATTAGTATACTCAGCCTTGCTTGTGGCATAATTTTACAGGTTCTCTAGAGGACATGGTTGCTGGAGTGACTTGGTCGTCCATCTTGCCACCGGGATGGACAGTCGAGTGGGACACTACCTCGGCTGAGGAGGAGCATTAGGAGTGATGGGACAGGCTTCCCCATCCTTCCATTTATTTATCGTTAGTTTTATTCCGCTGCATTCCGAACAATGATCACTACTTTTGCTAAAACTCCGATGATGTTGTAATAAATTTAATACTCCTTAATGTTGGTTTTATGTTTTATTGTATTTGCTCTGTGCCTCACCATCGAGTGAGTACGTGGTACTTGATCCTGTTAGTGGCCTCGTCGGACTAGATCCGAGGGACTGACGTGTTATTCCTATTTAAGTGTGGTCTAGCCTCTAAGGTGGGACTTAGGCACTTAAGTTGGAATAATTCGCGTTGTTCCACCACATCATCTGTGTACGGGTAAGCGTAAGCGAAAAAAGAAAAAGAACTATAAAAATAAAAGGGAATCAAAGCTTGGCCTTTCGAAGGTTACGATAAGGTCACTGAGTGTACTTAATCTTTCATTATCTTGCATTTAAAGTTCTTACCCAATTACCACGTAGTTTGAATAAAGGATGCATGAATGCTCGTGCTAAATGACCTCATCTCATCTTTTAGGGAATAGTGAAAAATCCCCATCCCTTATAGCAGCCTATAGGGCTCACTCAATTAGCCACCTAGCTACCCTTCTATTGTCCTAAGGTTTCACGCTCTATGTTCATCCCTATCGCCTTACCGATCTATCCAACATGGGTTTCTAACATGTTTTATTTTTTCCAAAAAGGATGGTAATTACAGTTTATTGATTCCTCTGTGGTGGTACAAGCTCCGATACCAGCTATGGCGGAACCGCCCGAATTATTCCAACTTAAGTGCCTAAGTCCCACCTTAAAGGCTAGACCACACTTAAATGGGAATAAAACGTCAGTCCCTCGGATCTAGTCCGATGAGGCCACTAACAGGATCAAGTACCACGTACTCACTCGATGGTGAGGCACAGAGCAAATACAATAAAACATAAAAACATACATTAAGGAGTATTAAATTTATTACAACATCATCGGAGTTTAGCAAAAGCAGTGATCATTGTTCAGAATGCAGCGGAATAAACTAACAGAAAATAAACGGAGAGATGGGGAAGCCTGTCCCATAACTCCTCATGCTCCTCCTCTACCGAGGTAGGGTCCCACTCGACTGTCTAACCCGGTGGCAAGATGGACGGCCAAGTCACTCCAGCAACCATGTCCTCCAAAGAACCTATAAAATTATGCCACATGCAAGGCTGAGTATACTAATACTCAGCTAGACTTTCCAAGTGTGAGGAGTCTACTCCTCTACCTCTAGACATGCAGCTGTTTGACTGAGGGGTTAGGTTTGCCAAAAGCACTAGGTGAGTCTAAAATCAAGTTTTAGCTTTTCAAGTTTTAGTGTGACTCTCTTAAGACTAAATGTGTACCTATCTAATCATACATGGTATCAAGCATTTAGCAATCAACAACTATTGCCAAGTCAACACATTTCCACTTGTTACTCAATGTAGCAGCATGGATCAAGCAGTCTCATTAGCTGCGAGAAGCAGATGGTTCGAATCGAGTTTTTATCCTTGCAAGGTAAACCTAAACACACGACGTGAAGAGGCACTCCGTCCCACATACATCAACCGTCCCCATCGATTCCCCGTCAGCAGATCAGGGCTCACCGCCTTGGCGTACAATGCCTCACTGACCCCGACTGCCGTCGTGCAGTGACCGCACTTGTACCCACCATAACCGGAATGGGAGACCACGTCTCAGGTCGCGTGAGGGGTAAAGTCTGCTGCCAGGTTCACTCAAGTACTAGACTTACCGATTTACCATATTTCTTGGCATGTGCTTAGTACGTTCAAACGCTTGACACACGGTACCACACCTTAATCCTTATTCCAATTTCCGTATCGTAGTCAACCAATCCCCATGGATCGTTATCCATAGACCATCATCATTACAATATGAAAATGGATACAACCAATTCCTGACCTCGTGCGAATGCTAGAAAAATCACTCGACTTCTACCGAGATCCCTAATTAGTAAAGCAGCTACTCGACCTAGCATACTAGTATCCATCTCAAAAGGGAATCCTGAGTTATGCAACTAAAGTTCCAAACAACTCCTACACTTAAGTGCACATTTCAAACCTACAAACAATAAGTGTCGTAAAATAGCATAATAAGTAGGTTATGCATAAAACCGGGGCTTGCCTTCCAAAGCTGGGGCAGGCAGATCCTCGATGGTAGGCTCTGGTGCTGGATCCTGGGCTACCTCCTGAGCAACTCCTTGCTCCGGTACGAGGATGTACTCCCCGTCAGCGAGATTACAGTCTATCGAATGCAATGAATAAGATATATGCTTATTAATGACATGATAAATTGTAAAGGTTATGTAGGGTAAAATAGTACCAAGTTTAGTGGGACTCTAGGGTTTCTTTTGGGTATACTTAAGGGTTTTATACTTTCACCTTTGAGATTGTGAATGAACTTACACTCTTTAGTTATATTTCTATGTTCCAATGAGATCCCTGGAAGGTTTTGGTTGTACATTATCTAATTCTTCCAACATTTTCCTTTTTCTTTCCATTGTGCTTCTATTTAAGCATTTTTGAACTATCATGGTCAGTTAACGTTTTCCAAAAATGTTATAAAAAATACAGTGGGTAGACATTTACCATTGTGGGTTATTCTAGAAGTTTGAGGTTGAAATTAATTCAGATACTACTTGTGCAAAATTAACAAAAGTAAGGGGAAAAGGGCACTTTACACTATAGCTCTAGTTTCTGTGGGGTTTCTGGTTCAACATTTATTTTTGCTAAGATTTCTAGGGAATAATAGGTCTTTGTGTTAAAAATCACAGAAAAAGGCATACTGGATATTTAGTTGTGATTTCTAAAGTTTAATACCAAAAAGGTACTTATAACTAACTTGTTATTTGAAAAATGTCAAACAACAGAATTTATATTTTTCCTAGATTCATAATCACAAATTATTAGATATCCTAAGGTTTGGGGTGGTTTCTCCTCAGGATTATTTTTCTAAGGTTTTTCTAATTTTCCATAAAATAAAAGGTAATGCATTTCTTTTGTATTAACACAGGGTCTAACAAAATTTTCCAGTAAACTATACTAAATAAGTGAGTTAGCAAAAATGTGGTTGCCCCCTGGTTCTTATTTTAAACTACCTTTTCTATTTTCTTTAACTTTGAGCTAAAAAGGGTTTAAATGGTAAACCCTTCCTTACTTTGGTGTATTGAGGGGTTTACTATTTTTAAACAGATTAGGGAGTGGTTAAGTACTTCTCTGATTTTTCTTAACCCCAGTCTAACAGTGTAACTATTTTTCCCTCTTTTATTTATCTTTTGGGCCAGAACACTATTTAATTCAAAACTTTAAATTCTTCTGCAGTTATGAATTTTAGAACCTCGCAAAATTGGTTTGACTAAATTTGGTTGAATAAAACTGAAGTTATGAATTTTACAAGCTCTGTTTATATTTAAATGAGAAATGTTTAACAGGTTTTCTGGAAACCAGTTTACACCGAGGACCCTGGGTTTTTCCTAAACCAACTCTTTAACTTATGCCCCTGCGCAACTATTCATCTGAGTCTCTGACCATTCAAAATCCCCCCTGATTTCTTTTCCTTCTTCCCCGAGGTCCCTCACCCCTTTTGAACAGTACCCGTGGAAGTAAATAGGGCGGCACGGCTTACCGGCGGCGAGGGAGGTCCGGCGAAGGATGGGGTTGGCTTCGGGAAGTCTTTGTGGTCACGCCGAGGTACGGCTCGTCGTCGGTGAAGGCCGGAGTCGACCGGTCCACGTGCGCAGGCGGGCGAGCTCGTCGGCGGCGGGTGCTCCGGCCTATCCACGGTGATATAGTTCAATCCAAGGGCACGAGAAGCTTCACGGGGTGCTAAGGAGTCTACCCGTGCAAGGAATTGAAGAAAGGCTCACCGTGGAGCCTAGTCTACACTCACCGGCGATCTAGTGAAGTCCGGTGACCCTGAATCGGTGTCTCCGGGGAGGCAGAGCTTGATTCCTTGCTCTGGGAGTTTCACCGAGGCACGTAGAGTCTCTCCCGAGGGTCGTACGGGGCTGGGAATGGCTCGGTTGGCCGGTCTATGGTGGTGGGTACTCGGGCGGCCGCTGGCACGCCGTGTGCAGGGCAAACACCGGTGATCTTGCGCTCCGGCGATGTCGAGAGCGAGCGGGGGCGTACGGTTGAAGCCTTGGCTGGCTTTATAGGCGCGGGCGCGAGCAGTGGCACGGGTTTGGCTCGGCGCGACACGGTGCGCGCGAGGCTGAGCGCCGGGGCGTGCTCTGGCACGCCAGAATGCGTCGAACACATGGACGTTTGTTTCTGCCCGTGTTATAACGCTTGCTGAGATCGCAAACGTGCGAATCTTAGCAAAAATCCTGCGCAGACCTCTTCCTGGCACCTAGGGCTATCTCTTGTATATGAGTTCCAATGGGAGATATGCCCTGGCTAGGGAGATATGCGGACGCCAAATCTGGGATGTCTCACTGTTCACCCCGAGACAAAAGTGATGTCAAATCGTGTCAAATGGTTTTGGCTCGGGATCAAATTTTTCCAGTGGGTTCCTTAGGTGGTTTGGCTCCTTTTTGGTATTCAGACCAAGTGGTTTTGGCGCCATTTACTAAGTGAACACGCCTGATCTTTAGATTAGGGTTTATTTTTGACTTAGAGAAGATTAGAGAGCTCTAGTGTGCTCTCTACTTAAAGAAGGGATTTGGGGTCTTTAAGGGGCCTTTTTGTAATGTTTCCCCTCTGCATTTTATAGATTTTTAATGTGTACTTAAACTTTGGTTAAGGGTTAACTCATGATTTGCACATTTGCTTAACCTTTCCCTTAAACCAGGGTTTTGGGAGTTAAGGGCTCAAGAAGGGTCTAGGGTTTAATCTTCTCTTGCCCAAGGTGATAATTGCACAAATGCTTGGGTAATGCTTTTGTCATGGACATTCCTTAGCTAACACATTATTCCCAAAGTTTTAGGTGCTCCTTCTCCTCCACTTAACCACATGAGATAACATGTCATGAGTGCAAGTAGGGAGTCGGGGCCTTGGTAACACCTGGGGTGTTACACAAATAATGGCTTGGCGAAGAGCCACAAAACCAGTTGATCCCCGTAACACCTGGTCTAGCATCACCGAGGAGTTCACCATCACGAAAGACGAACATCATCGTCTTCCTGCAACCCACATACCTTATGTAACACCCCTGGTGTTACTGCCACTAAAACTTGAGAATAACATCATGAGCATTAGCATATCATGTGATTGTTACACTTAGAATGCATTCACTAGGCAAAAATTTCAAATGAGTTCTATTGATGTGACTAGTCATGGGTGAAACCCTAGGGTAGGGTAGTTAACCCTAAACTGAGCTTAGAGTGTTAAAAAAGCCCAAAGGAGAGAAAACTTCAAAACTCATGAGAAATAACCAAGGTGTTAGATTTGATAGCACCCAA
This sequence comes from Zea mays, assembly GCF_902167145.1. Classification (NCBI taxonomy): domain Eukaryota; kingdom Viridiplantae; phylum Streptophyta; class Magnoliopsida; order Poales; family Poaceae; genus Zea; species Zea mays. Next base: position 129,908,541 of record NC_050100.1, on the reverse strand, counting down.
CCTCTGGAAGTCATATGGTTCACATATTTGAAGATTTGCAAGTCAAAAGATGTGAATTGGGCTTATTTGCAAAAAACCACTCAATTTCCCTCCCATGACTAAGTCTGAAAATCAGTGAATATAGCTGACTTTGGAACTCTGTAGAGCTAAAAATACAAAGATTTTGCTTAGGGTCAACACACCAAACTTGTAAAGCTACTATAGGAGTACAATTTTTCTAAAGGGGTTAAGCCTTGGTGTCATGAAAATTTTGGAGATAATTAGGCCCAAAGTTGAGCTGTTAGTCAGCCTAAAGTCTGAATTTTCAGTCACAGTGAAGTTGGATGAACTTAGGGCTCGATTTTGTGTAAGATCCTGTGACTATTTGATGGTGAACATTGTAACAAAGTTAAAGCTGGTTTGTTAGGCTACAACTTTGATGCAGAGTATTGATCTAGTCACCACACAAAATCTAGAGAAAATTCACCCCAAACAAGCTCTGTCAGACTAACTGATGAAGCCTCGCGATGGTACAGTGACCGGATCAGAACGCCAGCGCAGAGAAGCTCACCGCCGGCGACCGTGCGCCTGGATTCATGCTCGTCGCCGTGATTCATGCTCGGCTCAGTTAGATATCACAGAGGGGTAAGGAAATATCGCGCCGTGGATGAACTCCGGCCACTATTTTACTCCGGTCGCCGTACCCGAGTATGTCACGGCCGCTTGGAGATAGGTTCGTCGGAGTTGGCCACCTCGCAGCCCTGCGCCACGTGCCTCGACATTTACCACGTCGAAGTCGCTCGCGTTATGCATCTCCGATGATCGCCGGTGAGCCCGCCATGGTGAAAGCCACTAATCGCTTGCGCCAGTGCAACTCTTCTCTCCGGCCGCCACCGCGCCAACTCCAATTCACAAGTCACCGCCCCCAAATCCTATAAATTGAGCACACCGTCAGCTCCGTTAGGTAATCCAGCATCCAATCCAACCGCTTGTGCCCTCAATTACTCACCCGAGCCCACAAATTGCTCTTTTCCCCCAAATCGATTTCCGCCACCGTGAAAGAGTCCTCGCCGTGGCTAGCTCGTTTCTAGTCCGATCATACTCTCTGCTCTCCTGTTTCAGCATCCTTACATTCTCCTGATGCTCCTCGACCCATTCGATTGAGCTAGATTGCCCTAGATCACTGGGAACACGTTTGTTCATCTGATGTCTGCGCTGTCTCCGTGGACTGGACGATTTAGAGCTCCGCTAGTGAAATTGATTGAGGGGAAACACTCGTTAGGTATTGTATCAGGTCTTAGCCAAGTTAAGGCACCAACCATTGTGTATTTTAGCTGGTATGAGTTCGCCGGAGCTCGGTTCTCCACCGTGCGACGTCGTGGACTTCGGGTCGTAAAGAATTAGAACTTGGAGGGCTTCGGTGTAAATGTCAGCGACTGAAGCAACAGTGTCGCGGGCTCTTTCGGATTGTTTTAAAAACCAGGGTCCTCGGTACAAAACCGTCGTGCGGGCGCGCGCGCGCAGGCGCGTCTGCCTTAGCTGGGCCGGCTCGGGCCAGATTTAGCCCATTACTGTTGGCTCTTTTTCTTTTTCATTTTCAACCAGATTAGAGAATTTCTAGAAAATTGTAGAAAAATGCTAAAAATGCAACACTAATTTTGCTAGGTTCCTAATCTTCCATAGTATTTAACAAAAATAGTTTTATGATTTTTATTTCAGATAGGGAATTATGGAGTATTTAAAATAGCCAAAACTCATACCCCTGGAATTTTAGAAATTAATTAATAATTTCAAAAATCACCAAACTTTTTAGATAAGTCCTAAATATTATTTAGAAGCCTTGGGTAAAGTTTGGCATGATTTGGACCATGTTTGGTACCTAGAACCCAAAACCCTAGTCTTCTGCCCTATGAACTTCACTATTGACTCCAAAAACCCTAATTTCCTAGAGATTCATGAAGGAAAATTGTATTCAAGACATTAGATAATATATGGCTATATATAGAAAACGAAGAAGAGATAGAAGTTGAAGAAGCAAGGACTACACCACCACCACTTGAAGAACCCGAGGCCGGGAACTGCTTTTATTTTGACATCTGTGGAGAAGAGACTGACTCACCTATAACACAAGGCAAGCCCCGTTGAATTTACCACCTCCTTGCTATTTTAAAATCTTTCTCACTTGCTTGATGCATTAGGTGATAGGAGTTGTGTGCTAAACCAGTTGCTGCATTTCCTTGCTTGAGGATTTGATTACCTTTCCTTAATTCCCTGTTTTACCAAAAAGGTTTTTCTTATGCTTAGCTTTGCTCTAGAAAAACAAAATGTTTTGTTTTCACAAAAGATGATGCTTCAAGTGGGTGGGATGTTTTAAAAATAAAACTTGATGGTGGATCCATCATGGCCGTGATGGGTTCAACATCGGAAAAGATGTACCTCTGCCAGGTACCAAACTTTGGGTTTAAAATGATAAAGCTGAGACCGAGCAGTTGACTTGCACAAGAAGGGAGTCTCGGTGTAGTGTCTCCGTCTGAGTGTATTAAGGACCTTGTCGATGTAGGCTTGATGATCGAGGACCCTTTAACTGGTCACATGCCTCATCATGGGTAAGCTTTGCCTCGGGCAGGCTAATACCAGAATAAGATAACACGCAATGGGAGTGGAGAGATGGCGGGAGTAGCGTGTACCCTCCGTGGCAAGAGGCTGGACGGTGGTGTATCTATGCTCTCGGTTGGCGTGAACCTGATCTGGTCTTAAGAACCCCGATGGCGAGTTGACATATGCAAGGGTTAAGTGCTACATATGTCGTGTGATTGGAGATCCTCAGCTGAGTATTAATCGATTCAGATCGCCGTTACTTCTCGGACATGAAGACTTGGTCACTGACCTACACGTAGCAATCCAGTGAACATGAACTCTAGAACACAGGTAATGACTTAACTTGCTAATAAAACTGGACTTTTAAGGACCCACTATTAGTAAGCATTTCTGCAAATAGAGTCTTTGATTATTGATAATCCATACCTTGATTCCCAAAGGCTTGCGAAAGTACACTCCGTACTCAGGGTTTTCGAACCCATGTTGTTGTAGGTGAGGAAGCAGCAAATGTTTGTTGCTTTTGTTCCAAGATGGTGCCTAAGGAAGAAAGTCAAGACTGAAGCCTCGGGAGGAAGTGTCCTCCTTTAAAACTTTTTACTGTCTATCGGGAGGGGTTTTTGCCTCCCAGGTTATGTAATAATATTACTCCAGCACTCTTATATTTCTCTGGTCTATAATAATACTAATATTTCTCTACTTTAATATAAAATAAAGTTATTGCAACTGCTTCCGCATACTCGTTCCTCTGATGTGTTGTAATATCTGCGTGACGAGTGAAACGCTCTTGGGCAAGGTAAAGATTACAGATACCGAACTTATCAAGTGATCAGGTGCACCTACAGGGTTGTCTGAGGTCCGATGGACAAGGACAATGTTGGTGGGCCTAATGACTTGGGAGGTTCTGTCACGGCTTGTATCGGAGCGAAGCCCATCTCTGTAGATGTTATGAGGCATTTTCAAAAAGAATTTTCAAAGACTTATCTAAGAAAATTTCTTTCCTTCTTATCTAACTACCTTCTGAAGTACTTATTTTAAAGACCAGATAGTAGAGTGCATTGTATAGAAGGTTTTGAATCAACTAAAGTTGATTCTGTAATTATGCATGCATCATGATAAAAACTATACTAATAAGATTTTCCCCCTTATGGAGATATGCCACCGTGCACAAGGAAAACCACATGCAAATCTAGTGGACCGATTGGCGTGCCTCGCCATCAGCTAGCTCCAAGGCATGAGGATAGTAGCAGCGGCAGCAATGATCCCATTGGAGATCTAAAAGCTCAGGTAGAGTAGCTTCAAACGGAATTGCGTCATAAAAATAGTGTGCGGGTCAAGGATGGTCAGCGCATAAATGAGTTAAGAACTGACATCCGACATCTGCAAGGCGAGCTTGCCGAACGAGATTTTGCACACGATTGGGCTGTCAACTCGCGTTCCATTGCTTGGGACCGAGAGGCCAAAGCTCGAGCCCGTGTGGAGGAGCTTAGCACGGCCGTTGATAACTTGCAGGTGTACTGCAATACATTGCATGAGGAAGTTCATGAATTGTATTCGCAACTGCACCCTGATGTACCTGCAGATCCTGTCGGAATGGGAGCTGGACCTTCTGGAACAGCAGGTGAAGCATTTGGTGGGGAACTGGATCTTTTCAAGCCCCCTCCTTCAATGAACCTGGCTGATGAATGGACTCCTACACCCGACAACGAAGCTGCTAAGGATAATAAGTACTAGCAGTAGTATAGTTTAGAAATAGTGTTAGTGTAAAATAGGTAATGTAGTCATGTTGTACATTGAGTTTGTAACATTACCTTTTAAGTAATGTAAAATGATGGTATGTATCAGCATGTGATATTTTCCAAATATTTCTTTGCTTCAGATGCCATCTCGAACTCGTGCACATGATGGCGCGGGAACATCCCATGGCCAAGAAGATACACCAAATCCACCGCCAGTTCCACCCACGCTGGCCGAGGCCATCGCCGCCTTGGTCACCACGACCGCTGACAACACCTGCTTCCTTCGTGAAATGGCGAGACAGCAACTGCAGTAGCAAGGCTGGAGAGCTTATCCGCAAGGATCCCACAAAACTTCATATTTGGATTTCTTGGAAACACGTCCCCCACTATTTGTCAAGGCTGAAGATCCCCTTGAAGCTAACGAATGGATTTGGGTCATTGAGCAGAAGTTTGGACTCCTCCGATGCACGGAGACCCAGAAGCCCTTATTTGCGGCGCAGCAATTAAGAGGCCCTGCTAGCACCTGGTGGGGAAATTATGTGGCCATTCAGCCTGCCGGCCATCAAGTCACCTGGGACGAATTTAAATTGGCATTTCGGGAGCACTACATTCCAGAAGGAGTGCTCCATATGAAGCAAGAAGAATTCATGAAGCTCAAGCAAGGTGGAGATATTGTTACACAGTATCTCAACAAGTTCAATCATTTGTCCCAGTACACAATTGACTAGGTCAACACTGACCTGAAAAAGAGGAACTGTTTTATGAGGGGCCTTAATGACCGGCTACAACGAAAGATGGCTACCTACCTCAACCTCTCCTACAGTAGGGCTGTCAGCACCGCGCTGGTAGTTGAAGCTAAATATGTAGGCCCAGGAAAGTCAAAGGGCTATGGAGGTGACAGGTCCAACCAAGGGCCTGAAAAGCGACAAAGGTTGGTGATCCGACCTTTCAATCAAAACCATTCTTCACCACGTCCACCCTCCTACCCCTTTAAAAAGCCTATATTCATCCGCCCTGCTACTGCCCCCACTTCAACAACTCAGCCGAGTGCCCCTGGTGCTCGTTTCCCCGCACTCCCGAGCTTATCAACTGGTTGCTTCAATTGTGGGAAGTATGGACATTTCATCAAAGACTACCCATATCTGAGGCAGAACAACTCCAATAATCAGTAGAACCCCGGGAGTTCCAGCCAAGGCAAGGGAAACATGGCAAATAATGCAGCGGGCAAGAATATGAAGAAAACTAGGCGAATCTATTATACACAAGTGGCCACTACACCGAAAGGAGAGCCGGTTATGATGGGTACGTTTCTCGTGGCCAATCACCCTGCAGTCATTCTCTTTGATTCTGGTGCTTCATATACATTCAAAAGCAAGAAGTTTGTGGAGAAATATTGCATTCCATGCATTGAATCAAGGGAAGGTTTCATTATTCATTCGCCTGGGGGACAAATATTCACTAAAGAAATGGCTTTCCAGGTGCCCGTAACATTGGCTGAACGGGACTTTCCCACAAATATGATTGTTCTAAAGGGCCAAGATATAGATGTAATTCTGGGCATCAATTGGTTAGCCCAGCATAAAGCTATCCTCAACACTGATCTGAGAACCATCAGGTTGAGCTATGGCCAGGAAGAGGTTCTCTTGTCCATCCCTGTAGCTATTCCAGCTAAACCATTTGGTAGAGTTTATGAAGACATCATACCAGAGATCTAAGATATTCCGGTAGTATGTGAATTCCCGGACGTCTTTCTGGAAGATCTTCCTGGATTGCCTCAAGAGAGAGATGTAGAATTTGTGATTGAGTTGAAGCCCGGTACGGCTCCTGTTTCTAGAAGGTCGTACCGAATGCCTCCAAATGAGTTGGCAGAGTTCAAGACACAATTACAAGATCTGCTAGAAAAGGGATTCATCCGACCAATCTCATCACCTTGGGGTTGTCTAGCCATCTTTGTCAAGAAGAAGGACCAAATGCATCGGATGTGCGTGGATTACAAACCCCTTAATGAGGTCACAATCAAAAATAAGTACCCTCTTCCTCGGATTGATATCTTATTTGATCAGCTTACCGGAGCTCGGGTATTTTCCAAGATTGACCTCAGGTCGGGTTACCATCAAATCCGTATCCGACCCAAAGATATACCCAAGACCGTGTTCACTACACGGTATGGATTATTTGAATATCTGGTTATGTCTTTCGGATTAACAAATGCTCCTGCCCACTTCACATATCTAATGAACTCGGTATTCATGCCCGAGTTGGATAAATTCGTGGTGGTGTTCATTGATGATATTTTGATATATTCCAAGAATGAAGAGGAGCATGCTCGGCATTTGCGGATCGTATTAACGCGCCTAAGGGAGCATCAATTATATGCTAAATTTAGTAAATGCGCGTTTTGGCTGGAGGAGATCCAATTTTTGGGACATGTATTGTCTGCCAAGGGGATTGCGGTTGATCCCAGCAAGGTCAAGGATATTTTGGAGTGGAAACCACCAACCACTGCACATCAAGTCCGAAGTTTCCTTAGACTGGCTGGTTATTACCGCCAATTTATTCCAGATTTTTCCAAGCTTGTGAAGCCAATCACAAGTTTATTGAAGAACGATACAAAATTTAACTGGTCTTCAAGATGCAATGAAGCCTTCGAGCAGCTGAAGGTGTTATTGACCACTGCTTCGGTATTAGCTCAACCGGACATTGAAAAGTCGTTTGATGTGTATTGTGACGCATCAGGCAGTGGTTTAGGTTGTGTCTTGATGCAAGAAGTTCGAGTTATAGCATACACCTCAAGACAGTTGCGCCGGCATGAGGAACATTATCCAACTCATGACATGTAATTAGCTGCTATGGTTCATGCCCTGAAAATATGGTGTCATTATCTGCTGGGTAATATCTTTCATATCTATACAGATCATAAAAGCTTGAAGTACATCTTTACCTAGTCAGAGCTGAATATGAGGCAGAGGAGATGGCTTGAGCTGATTAAGGATTATGAATTGAAAAATCACTATCACCCAGGCAAGGCCAATGTAGTGGCAGATGCACTAAGTCGCAAGGCTTCCTGCCATTGTCTTATGATGAAGACTTCTAACATTACATTATGCCAAGAAATGGAGAAGTTAAACCTGGGAATGATTCAACATGGAACTTTAAATCACTTGAAGCTTGAGTTGGTTCTTCTGCAAAGAATAATTTATGCACAAAGAAATGATGAGGGTATGAAACACATTCATGAGAAGATAGAGGCCAGCAAGGCAAACTGTTTCAGAAAAGATGATCAAGGCATTGTATGGTTTAACAACCGCATAGTTGTGCCCAAGAATGATGAGATCCGCCAACAAATTTTAGATGAAGCACATCTTAGTCGCTATTCTATTCATCCCGGAAGCACTAAGATGTATCATAATCTAAAGCAACATTATTGGTGGACGAAGATGAAGATTGAAATTGCACGCTATGTGGCGAGATGCGACACTTGCAGACGTGTCAAGGCCATACATATGAAAACTACTGGTCCATTTCAATCGTTACCTATCCCAACTTGGAAATGGGAGGATATAAGCATGGACTTTATTGTGGGATTGCCCAGGACAACAAAAGGATATGATTCTATTTGGGTTATAATTGATCGGCTTATGAAAATCGCTCATTTTCTGCCAGTCAAGACATATTACCCGGTCATCACTTATGCCCAGATGTATATTGCTCGCATCCTCAAGTGTCGGATCGTGGAGCTCAATTTGTATCCAAATTCTGGGAAGAACTTCACAAATCCTTGGGTACTAAATTGCTCCACAGTTCGACCTATCATCCTCAAACTAGTGGGCAAACTGAAAGAGTAAATCAGATACTTGAAGATATGTTGTGAGCATGTGTTCTAGAATTCCCATAGAAATGGGATGACTGTTTACCCTTAGCGGAGTTCTCATACAATAACAACTATCAAGAGAGCATCAAAATGTCACCCTTTGAAGCTTTCAAAATGGCACTCCGTTAAACTGGTCTGAACCAGGAGAGCGATGGTTTTTCAGACCTGATATGGTAAAAGAAACAGAAGAAAAGGTTCAACGAATAATACATAATTTGAAAGAAGCCCAAGCTCGCCAAAAGAGTTATGCAGACAAGCGACGCAAACCCTTGTACTTTCAAGTTGAAGATTATGTCTACCTGAAAGTCTCACCAATGAAGGGTGTATCACGTTTCAGGGTAAAAGGAAAGCTTGCACCTCGGTACATTGGTCCTTTTCCTATTCTTGAACAATGTGGACTAGTGGCATACCGACTCCAATTACCCGAAACATTGCCTATTGTGCACAATGTGTTCCACGTATCTCAATTAAAGAAGTGTCTCCGGATTCCAGATCGAACCGTTGAAGTGACGGATGTTGCCTTAGAACCAAATTTGACGTACTCAGAACATCCTGTTCGAGTCTTGGATCAAAAGGACAGGATTACCCGAAGGAGAACTCTCAAGTTTTATAAGATACAATGGAACCAACGTACGGAAGATGAAGCTACTTGGGAAACTCAAGACTTTTAGAGAAGAATTTCCCAGGCTTTTTAGCTTCATGTAAAATTGTAAGATATGTACACTTGTTGTAATAAAGAAATAAACCCCATACCACCCCTGCCTTGTGCCAAAAATAAGGAAATAAAGCTACGACACGTTTCCTTTTCCATTATTTGCCCTAGACTTTTCAATCTCGGAACGAGATACTTTTATGGGGGGAAGGATGTAACACCCCTGGTGTTACTGCCACTAAAACTTGAGCATAACATCATGAGCATTACCATATCATGTGATTGTTACACTTAGAATGCATTCACTAGGCAAAAATTTCAAATGATTTCTATTGATGTGACTAGTCTTGGGTGAAACCCTAGGGTTGGGTACTTAACCCTAAACTGAGCTTAGAGTGTTAAAAAGCCCAAAGGAGAGAAAACTTCAAAACTCATGAGAAATAATCATAAGATATCGCCTTTAATGAGATTTGATAGCACCCAAACTCTGGAAGTGCCAGAAACCCTAAATAGACCCTTGGAAAACCCTGGACTGAAACCCTAGCGGGATATATGCAAATTTTGCACACTTTTGGACCTGAGTGCAAAAACCAAGGTGTTAGGGTACCACAAGTCATATGGTTGACATATTTGAAGATTTGCAAGTCAAAAGATGTGAATTGGGCTTATTTGCAAAAAGCCACTCAATTTCCCTCCCATGACTAAGTCTGAAAATCAGTGAATATAGCTGACTTTGGAACTCTGTAGAGCTAAAAATACAAAGATTTTGCTTAGGTCAACACACCAAACTTGTAAAGCTACTATAGGAGTACAATTTTGCTAAAGGGGTTAAGCCTTGGTGTCATGAAAATTTTGGAGATAATTAGGCCCAAAGTTGAGCTGTCAGTCAACCTAAAGTCTGAATTTTCAGTCACAGTGAAGTTGGATGAACTTAGGGCTCAATTTTGCGTAAGATCCTGTGACTATTTGATGGTGAACATTGTAACAAAGTTAAAGCTGGTTTGTTAGGCTACAACTTTGATGCAGAGTATTGATCTAGTCACCACACAAAATCTAGAGAAAATTCGCGCTCGCCGGCGACCGTGCGCCTAGATTCGCGCTCGCCGCGGTGAATCGTTCTCGGCTCAGTTAGATATCGCCGAGGAGTAAAGAAATATCGCGTCATGGATGAAGTCTAGCCACTATTTTACCCCGGTTGTCGTACCCGAGTATGTCACGGCCGCTTGGAGAGAGGTTCGTCGGAGTTAGCCACCTCACGGTCCTGCGCCACGTGCCTCGGCATTTACCACATCACAGTCGCTCGCGTTATGCATGTCCGGTGATCGCCGGTGAGCCCGCCATGGTGAAAGCCACTAATCGCTTGCGCCAGTGCAACTCTTCTATCCGGCCGCCACCGCGCCAACTCCAATTCACAAGTCACCGCCCCCAAATCCTATAAATTGAGCACACCGCCGGCTCCGTTAGGTAATCCAGCATCCAATCCAACCGCTTGTGCCCTCAATTACTCACCAGAGCCCATGAATTGCTCTTTTCCCCCAAATCAGTTTCTGCCACCGTGAAAGAGTCCTCGTCGTGGCTAGCCCGTTTCAGGTCCGATCATTCTCTCTGCTCTCCTGTTTCGGCATCCTTAGGTTCTCCTGATGCTTCTCGACCCGTTCGATTGAGCTAGACTGCTCTAGATTACCGGGAACACGTTTGTTCATCTAATGTCTGCGCTGTCTCCGTGGAATGGACGATTTAGAGCTCCGCTAGTGAAATTGATTGAGGGGAAACACTCGTTAGGTATGGAATCTGGTCTTAGCCAAGTTAGGGCACCAGCCATTGCGTATTTTAGCTGGTACGAGTTCGCCAGAGTTCGGTTCTCCGCTGTGCGACGTCATGGACTTCGGGTCGTAAAGAATTAGAACTTGGTGGGCTTCGGTGTAAATGTCAGCGACTGAAGCAACAATGTCGCGGGCTCTTTCGAATTGTTTTAAAAGCCAGGATCCTCGGTACAAAACCGCCACGCGGGCTCGCGCATGCAGGCGTGTCTGCCTTAGCTGGGCCGACTCGGGCCAGATTTAGCCCATTATTGTTGGCTCTTTTTCTTTTTCTTTTTTCCTTTTCAACCACACTTAGAGAATTTCTAGAAAATTGTAGAAAAATGCTAAAAATGCAAGACCAATTTTGCTAGGTTCCTAATCTTCTATAGTATTTAACAAAAATAGTTTTATGATTTTTATTTCAGATAGGGAATTATGGAGTATTTAAAATAGCCAAAACTCATACCCCTGGAATTTTAGAAATTAATTAATAATTTCAAAAATCACTAAACTTTTTAGATAAGTCCTAAATATTATTTATAATCCTTGGCTACAGTTTGGAATGATTTGGACCATGTTTGGTACCTAGAACCCAAAACCCTAGTCTTCTGCCCTATGAACTTCACTATTGACTCCAAAAACCCTAGTTTCCTAGAGATTCATGAAGGAAAATTGTATTAAAGACATTAGATAATATACTTTTATTATATTTGCATTTTCATGAGCATTACATGAGCATTCATGATTATATATGGCTATATATAGAAAACGAAGAAGAGACAGAAGTTGAAGAAGCAAGGACTACACCACCACCACCTAAAGAACCCCAGGCCGGGAACTGCTTTTATTTTGACATCTGTGGAGCAGAGCCTAACTCACCGATAACACGAGGCAAGCCCCGGTGCATTTTCCACCTCCTTGCTATTTTAAAATCTTTCTCACTTGCTTGATGCATTAGGTGATAGGAGTTGTGTGCTAAACCAGTTGCTGCATTTCCTTCCTTGAGGATTTGATGACCTTTCCTTAATTCCCTGTTTTACCAAAAAAGGTTTTTCTTATGCTTAGCTTTGCTCTACAAAAACAAAATGTTTTGTTTTGACAAAAGATGATGCTTCAAGTAGGTGGGATGTTTTAAAAATAAAACTTGATGGTGGATCCATCATGGCCGTGATGGGTTCAACATCGGAAAGATGTACCTCTACTAGGTACCAAACTTTGTGTTTGAAATGATAAGCTGAGACCGGGCGGTTGACTTACAAGAGAAGGGAGTCTCGGTGTAGTGTCTCCGTATGAGTCGATTAAGGACCTTGTCGATGTAGGCTTGATGATCGAGGACCCTTTAACTGGTCACATGCCTCATCATGGGTAAGCTTTGCCTCGGGCGGACTAATACCAAAATAAGATAACACGCAAAGGGAGTGGAGAGATGGCAAGAGTAGCGTGTACCCTCCATGGCAAGAGGCTGGACGGTGGTGTATCTATGCTCTCGGTTGGCGTGAACCTGATCTGGTCTTCAGAACCCCGGTGGTGAGTTGACATATGCAAGGGTTAAGTGCTACATATGTCGTGTGATTGGAGATCCTCAGCGGAGTATTAATCGATTCAGATCGCCGTTACTTCTCGGACATGAAGACTTGGTCACTGACCTACACGTAGCAATCCAGTGAACAAGAAGGGTTGATAAGAAATTGGCTAGTATAGGTCAAGTGCTTGAACTAGGGTAGAAAGAACTCTAGAACTCAGGTAATGACTTAACTTGCTAATAAAACTGGACTTTTAAGGACCCACTATTAGTAAGCATTTCTGCAAACAGAGTCTTTGATTATTAATAATCTATACCTTGATTCCCAAAGGCCAAGCATATCCTTGAGAGTCTTTTATTTTGACGGGTAAGACTTGCAAAAGTACACTCCGTACTCAGTGTTTTCGAACCCATGTTGTTGTAGGTGAGGAAGCAGCAAATTTTTGTTGCTTTTGTTCCAAGATGGTGCTTAAGGAAGAAAGTCAAGACTGAAGCCTCGAGAGGAAGTGTCCTCCTTTAAAACTTTTTACTGTCTATCGGGAGGGGTTTTTGCCTCCCAGGTTATGTAATAATATTACTCCAGCACTCTTATATTTCTCTGGTCTATAATAATACTACTCTTTCTCTACTTTAATATAAAATAAAGTTATTGTAACTGCTTCCGCATACTCGTTCCTCCGATGTGTTGTAATATCTGCGTGATGGGTGAAACGCTCTTGGGCAAGGTAAAGATTACATATACCGAACTTATCAAGTGATCAGGTGCACCTACATGGTTGTCTGAGGTCCATTGGACAAGGACAACTGTTGGTGGGCCTAATGACTTGGGAGGTTCTGTCACGGCTGGTATCGGAGCGAAGCCCATCTCTGTAGATGTTATGAGGCATTTTCAAAAAGAATTTTCAAAGTCTTATCTAAGAAAATTTATTTCCTTCTTATCTAACTACCTTCTGAAGTACTTATTTTAAAGACCAGATAGTAGAGTGCAATGTATAGAAGGTTTTGAATCAACTAAGGTTGATTCTGTAATTATGCATGCATCATGATAAAAACTATACTAATAAGGAAAACCGCACGCAAATCCACTGGACCGATTGGCGTGCCTCGCCATCAGCTAGCTCCAAGGCAACTGTAGGTGGGCCTAATGACAGGGTTGTCTGAGGTCCGATGGACAAGGACAACTGTAGGTGGGCCTAATGACTTGGGAGGTTCTGTCACACCTTAGTTCTGATCTGCACCATCCATGCAAGATAAAATGACTAGGATAGACTAATACATGTCAATGTCAGGTTAGTGCATCGCTGACAATTGAAAAAGAATTCCACTATTTACATAGAATCAATCCATAGCACATCGCAATTCAGTCTAGAGGTGAAAATATACTTTTTAAACCCTACAGTTTATATATATAATTGTAGAAATGATCCAAACTTCTTAAATGAGTTAAAATCAATAACAAATCTATTTTTAACTCAAATTAAATTATTTTGGTCCCAAATAAGTTGTATTCTTGCACAAAATAATTCTTAAACTATTTTTATGCAATGTTTATGTGCTTGGTGTATTGTTTCTTATTTTATGCCCATGTTTGATTGTATGAACATGAGTAGACTCGGATATATGTACTGCATTGAGGGCCCCACCTTTGAGAACCCTAAAAAGGCAAGTATTCTATGTACCCAAACCCTCTAAAATTAAATTCTCATTACTGTTTTGGCCAAGTTCTTGCTCCTAATATGAATACCTTAATAATTGATTACCTTCTCCTTATTTTATCGAGAAAATAGAAATATTTAGAGTAGAGAAATGCTAGTGGTTCACACAATTCAAAAGGGAAAATATTTTCAAGTGCTTATGAAAAAAATTTATAAAAGTTGTCTTTTTAGCAACATGGAAAATATGAACTGGAGCATGGGCTCGGGATTGCATAAGTGCCTTACCCTACAGACCAGTTAGCCGAGTGACCACCATGATGACTAAATGGCCTCCAGTCTTAACCAAGCAATTATGGAAACATGTGTGGGCATTAGTCTTGGTAGATGGGGACGAGAGAAGGCCCTTTAGCCATAGCTACACATGGCTAGGTTTTGGGGTATATGTCCATGGGTTGCTTAGTTGCAAGATAGGGGATGGATAGTTATGGAAGATCGCTTCCAAATATTCTGCCATGGTACTAATATACTTGGGGGACCTTTGTAAAAGTCTCATACTGAATCCTACCATACTTCCTTGGAAGATATGACGGGTGTTGTAAACCCTAGCAAACGGGTACCACGACTTGCAGGTAAAGTTGTACAACCTCAGCCATGCTCATGGTTAAGAGTGTTGGTCACTTGTTCTTAATTACTACACACAGTTGAAAACAAGACAACACAATGTTAAAAAGATAAACATCCTTCGTCCTCAAGTAGTTATCCCCTCGGAACTACTTCGAAGACGAAGGTTGAGACTTTAATCAAATAAATCGTTTAACAATATATATGTTGTAACACCCCTGACGTTACCAGAACTAAAATTTGAGCATGACATCATATGCATTGACATGTCATTATGTTTGTTACACCTAGAATGCATCCACTAGGCTAAAACTTCAAAACAAGTGTGATGTAGTGACTTGAAGTGTTCTTAACCCTAGAGTAGGGTACTTAACCATGGGATTAGGGTATATGGGTGTGGTGAGGCCAAAATGAGTGTTATCTCAAAAAGTATTGGAAATATTCATAAGAGCCTAAATTTGATCGATTTGAGTGGTACTGTTGGGGACTCGTTCTCAAATGCTATGAATTAAGAACAAGGCAACATAAAATGTTAAATGCTAATACCCTTCGTCCAATGAAGCATTATTCCTTTAAGGATTAATGCACCTCGGATGAAGGTTTAAGACGATACAATTACGAAGGTTAAATCTTCGTAATCGAACTCTAATAAATTATATAAAGTAATATGAAATATGAAGCATTAAAGACAAATAAATTATGAACGAACAACATTACTTTCACATTATATCAACTTAATGTATTCAAATATTAGATACAATTATACCTCTACTTTGGCAAAAGGTTGATTCCAGAATGATGCGATTGCAATTACAGGAATGCGTGAACAGTAAAGGAATACTGTTCACTATTTATAGGCACGGGACACAGCCTGTGAGGAATTACAATTATGCCCCTCATAAAAGTTTACAACAATGACTCAAACATTTATGGACTAAAAGGTCATTCTACTTTTAAGTCGGTTTGTAATTCCGAAGCTTCATGAAGAGGAACCTTCGGTCGTTATATGCGGATAGCTTCAGCCGAAGCTGTTTCTTCCTGCAGGACCTTCGGCGACGAAGCATGGTCCCAATAGTAGCCCCTTCGCGGTGCTAGATCGTTTTTCGTAACGAGCTTGATCCGTGAAAAAAGTCTCTTAGGCTTCAGGAAGCCGAAGGTCCAAAAAACACCTTCCCTGAGCTCGTTGTCGAGAAACGATTCAGTTTCCGAGCGCATAGCGGTCCCACCCTGCAGAGTTACTATTTGGTCTCTATGGTCCACCGTGCAGCGGGTGCAAGCAACTGTTCGCCTGGTGTAAAAATCCTGACGATTCACCTTCTTACCTGCAGCACTATATAAACAGACGGGTAGGTGTGAAGTTACCACAACATTCATTGCTATTGCACTGTTTTGCTGCCAAAATTTTAACCATAGCCGAAGCTTGACTCTCACAATCAAACGAAGCTCCAGTTTAAAGCCTACTTCGTCAGAAGAAAAAACTTCGGAAGAAAAAGTTTTTAGTTCCCAAAAAATTCAGAATTAAATGGCCAGAGTGCGCTCTACCGCTAGGGTTGAGCGTGAGGGAGGCGAAGCTGAAGGATCGGAGACTGTTCCTATCTCCGAAGCGATGCAACGATCTGGGCTGGTGACCTCGGAAGCAATCCGTACTGCCGAGGCAGAGCAGACTGTTGCCGAGACAGAAGAAGTTGTTGCCGAAGCGGAAGAAGGAAATATTGAGGAAGCTGATCCCGATGACGATTACCATATTGCCGTGCCAAGCAAACCCAGCCACTTGGACTTCGGAAAGTCGACTGTCTCCAAGGCTGATCTCTCCAAGATGGTGAAGTCAGGTTATTTCAGTGAGAATGAGAAGAAGCAACTTCGCTTCGGGGGGGGGAAGAAACTACCCCAAAGCCAGGAAAGGATGAAATAGTCATTTTCAAGAGCTTCCTAAAAGCTGGGTTGAGATTTCCCTTAAATAGGATGATCTCTGATGTGCTGCAAAAATTTGGCATCTATTTTCACCAACTGACTCCCAACGCGATTGTCAGGCTCAGCGTCTATATCTGGGCTCTCTGAAGCCAGGCGGTGGAGCCATTTGCTGATAGCTTCTGTCGAGCTCATGAGCTGCATAACCAAACAAAGGCCAGAAAAGATGGATTGCACGAAAATTTTGGTTGCTATAACTTTGCTTATCGGAAAACCACGAAGTTTCCCGTGATCAGCTACCGAAGCAAGTGGCCGGCCGGCTGGAAATCAGAATGGTTTTATGTCAAAGTTGACGAAGACAAAGAGAAGCTGGTTCAGAGCCCTCTTGAACTAACCTTCGGAGAAACAAGACCCCGATGCAGAATGGAAGTAGAAGGTCCAACTTGGGCTGCTCTGGGCGAATTCAAAATTATTGCAGAACATATTGGCACTAGAGATTTAGTGCAGGAATTCTTGGCCTTCAGGGTTTTTCCAACTATGAAAGATTGGACAATGCCGAAGCTTAAAGGGGAAAAGAAGAAGGGGGAACTCGTCCGACTGCCCTATCATTACAAATTCAAGAAATACTTTAAAGTACCCTGCCAAGAATGGCTTGATACAATTGAAATAATGAGCAATGAAATTCTTGGGAATTACTCTAAGAAAGAGGACCAACTAATGAAAGCGGCCTTCGGCACTCGGCCGAAACGAAGGCTGAACAGGGTACTTGATGCCATAGGATTTGAATATGCTGACTACGGTCGACTGGGCGGGGATGCTGGGGGCCCGAAGCGAAAAAGGATTGCTAGCACTACTGACGAAGAAGTCATCAAGGCAGCAAAAAAGAAAAAGAAAGATTCTGATAACATTAGTGCTGAAGAGTTAAATCCTGAGCCGAAGGTGGCTACGACAAAAAAGAGAAAAAGTGCATCGCCAGAGCCGGAAACGCCGGTCCAAGAAGAAGAAACTCCTGCTTCTCCTTCTGCTGCTGAAGTAGAAGAAATTATGAAGGTAATGACTGAACCTTTGCCTTTCAGGCTAAGTCTGCTGGCACTGGAACTGACGAGGTTTTTTCAGAAGGACAAGGCAGCTTCGGCAGTAGAAAGTCCTGCGAAGCCAAAAAAGCGGAGAATTATTCAAGTAACAGATGTGATCCACCAGACGCCGCCACCGGCAACGGTGTCAAAAATTGTTTTTGCCGAAACTGCCGAAGCCGAAGCTACGGAAATGAAAACTGCTGAAGCTGAATCCGGCGAAGCCGAAGCTACCGGGGCTGAAGCCGGGGCCACCGAAGAGTCGAACCTGGAAACCACTCTTGAAGTTATTGACAACATACTGCTGAAAATGGCTGAAGAGGAAGCTACCATGGCTACAGTGAATACGGCAACTGAGAAGGAGAAAGAACAAATTGATGAAATTTCAGAAGAAGAAGATTTTAACTTTCAAGATTTGCTCGGACAAGAATTAACGGACGCCGAAAAGGAGGAATTGAAAAAATATGCCATATCTTGCGGATACAAATCAGGGGCTATGCTTTTTGGTGGGGTCAACGAAGGGAAATTAAGATGCCTTCGGAACCGCACCGAAGCCAAAATTGTTAGAACCCTTTCCAAAAGCATTGGCTTGCCGAAGCTGGAAACGGACTTATGCCGTTACCAACGACAACATATCGCCGGAAGTTTGCTTTATGCTAACTTCAAGGTAACGAATATTTATTATTATTTTATTACTATTATTATTTAACTTTTGTGTCGTGTTCTGACGAAGATCATCTCGACAGAGCATATTATTAAGCAAAGTTCCGAAGATGCAACAAGATCTGGAGGACGAGAAAAACAAAACCATCATTCAAGATTTGGCTGAAAAAGTTGAAAATCATGAAGCCAATCTGAAAAAGAAAGACGTCGCAATTCAAGATCTTGAAATCATGGTCAAAGAGCACGAAGGTGCAATATAAAAGAAGGATTTTATTATTCAGACCATGGAAGGCTGTTTGGCTGAAGTCCAAACTGAAAATGACAAATTAAAGAATGAATTGCTCCGTCAATCAGAAAAATTCGAGCAAGAAAAGAAATATTTTGAAGCAAGTCTGAAGACTGAAGTGGATAAGTACTCAATTCTGCAGAAATCCTTTACAGAACTTCAGGAAAAATGCTTAAGCTTCGGCATCCGATGTGTGCAACGGCTGAAGGATGTATTTCACTCTGTCGGAGCTAGCTCTTCGAAATTTACACCTTCAGCTGAAAACTTGCCAAGAACATTAGAACACATTGAAGGCGAAGTTGATGCCCTTGATGAAGTTATTGGTGGGCACGCTGACTTCTGCGCCCTGGTAGCTTCTCGGGGCACAGCTGCTGCTTTTTTGAAGGCTGGCTGCACACATGGAAACACAGTGAACATACCAAACTTCAGCCTATCAGCTTCAGATTTGTTAGATATCCCAAGCTTAGCCAGAAGCATCGGAAATAGATTTATGACCCAGATCTGGGTAAGTGGCGGGCGGAAAATGGCAGGCGACGAAGCTCGAAGCCATCTTAAGCCGGTATAAAACTTATGTTTGTTACTTTTACCTTCTCCTTTGAAATTTGTACCTTTCTTACTGTGCTATTTGATATATACAGGATGACGAAGCTGAAGATTGACAGTGCTGAAGTTTGACAAAACTGAAGACGAAGCTTTAGCTGAAGCTTAAAATTGCTTATAATGTGCTTTCCTGCAAAAATTCTTGGAGAGACTTTTGTAATATAGATATGGAGTTACTTATGTAAATTTGTACATACCTTATAATATATTCTGTCTCCTTTAACCGCATCCAGTCTGCTTTGCTGTGGACGAAACTTCTCTTTTGAGCCGAAGGCGAAAAACACCTTCCCTTCTTTTCGTACACAATGAAGCATAGAAAATTTTTCCTTTGAATCTTTTTCCCTTCTCTTCTTTCTGAAGCACCTATCTTTTTTGTGTAGCATGATGATGATTCGATATATGTCTAAATGGATGTTCATGAATGCAAATGACATGATGATATGTTATGTGCAAATGAATATTAGGACACATGCTCAAAAAACCATAAGCATGGCCCTTCGTCCCCTCAAGAATGATAAAAATCTTTTTGCCGTTTACTTTTCGGCTTCACCGTTTACTTTTCGGTGTATCAGCGTTGACTTTTCGCTGTAAGCCTCCCTTAGGAGCTTCTTCGCCTTTTACTTTCAGCGGAATCAGCGTTTATTTTTCGCTGTAAGCCTCCCTTAGGAGCTTCTTCGCCTTTTACTTTCGGCGGAATCAGCATTTATTTTTCGCTGTAAGCCTCCCTTAGGAGCTTCTTCGCCTTTTACTTTCGGCGGAATCAGCGTTTATTTTTCGCTGTAAGCTCTGCATTCCCTTAGGAACGACTTTTGAGCTTCTCCCTGTTTTCTTTTCTTTCTCTTTGCACTCGAGGGTCCGTTCTCAGCTTTTACATTTACATTTTTGGGGGATATCACTCTTATAGAATTGAAATAAGGAAAAAAAAAATTACATGTTGTGGCCCGATTAAAAACCTTTCTCCCCCTTTGGAAAGGAAAAGGGTGCCACGAAAAAGAATATAAAAAATTACATCAAACTAAACATAATATCTCCGAAGCTCATCCGCATTCCACGATCTGGGAATGTCATTGCCGTCCAAATCCTTCAACCTGTAAGAACCAGGTCTTGCCGAAGATACTACCAAAAAGGGACCCTCCCACTTCAGCTGTAATTTGCCTACTGTTTCGGGGTTAGCTACCCTTCGAAGTACCAAGTGTCCTGGTTCAATGTTCTTCAACTTGACCTTTCTATCACGCCATTTTATTGTTTCAGCTTGATATTTATTGATGTTTTCCACAGCTTGGAGTCTGATCCCTTCGATAGCATCATTTTCTACAGAACAATCAGCTTCGTTTTCGCCCTCTACCGAAGCTACTGTCCTTATTGATCCTTTTTTAGCCTCTTCTGGGGTTATTGCTTCGTCACCAAATAATAGTTTAAAGGGTGTGAAGCCTGTTGATCTTGAGATGGTTGTGTTATGACTCCACACCACTTTGATTAACTCGTCTGGCCACTTCCCCTCGGTTAATTGAAGATTGACTTCATTATTCCTGTCATTATGATCCCATTGGCTCTTTCAACAAGTCCATTTGATTCTGGGTGTCGGACTGATGCAAAATGGATCTTCGTGCCGATTTGATTACAAAATTCTCTGAAGGCTTCAGAATCAAACTGTGTCCCATTATCCACAGTGATAGCCTTCGGCACTCCGAAGCGACAAACAATGTTCTGCCAGAAAAACTTTTGAATAGTAAACGAAATTATTGTGGCTAAGGGCTTCGCCTCAATCCATTTGGAAAAATATTCCACTGCCACCACCACGTATCTTAAGTTCCCCTGTGCTGGTGGTAATGGACCTAACAAATCCAGACCCCACCTTTGCAACGGCCAAGTGGGTTGTATTAATTGAGTTAAAGACGAAGGTTGTTTTTGATCTCTTGCACATTTCTGACAACCTTCGCACTTTTGAACTAAATCCGCTGCATCCGAAGCTGCCTTTGGCCAATAAAATCCTTGGCGAAAAACTTTCCCAAGCAAGGGCCTAGATCCAATGTGAGATCCACATAGACCTGCATGTATGTCCTTCATTAATTCTATACCTTCGGATCTGGATAAGCACTTGAGTAATGGGGAACAGACCCCGCGCTTGTATAACTCCCCTTCTATTATAACATATGGTCGAGCTCTTGCTTCTATTCTCCTATTATAAGCTTCGTCGTCTGAAAGAAAATTACCCTGAAGAAAAGAGATGATCTCAGTTCTCCAATCTTCACTATAAACAGGGGATATGTTAAGGATTGCTCTTTTAAGAAGCTCGACCGAAGGTGCTTTTATTGTTTCAAAAAATACTTCCGAAGGTACAGGCAGCCCCTGGGCTGCTGACTTAGCCAATAAATCAGCGTATTCATTTTTCTCCACGAGGAATATTATTGACAGAGAAACCTTCGAAGGAAGCCTCAATCCTTCGGACTGTATCTAGATACTTTTCAAGCTTCGGGTCTCTTGCTTTGTAACTTTTGTCAATATGACCAGAAATAACTTGGGAATCAGTTTTAAGGATGGCCCTTCTGATTCCCATTGCCTTTAATTTCCGAAGACCCAAAAGCAGAGCTTCATACTCGGCGATGTTATTTATGCAACTAAAATCAAGTTTTGCCGCATAACAAGTTTTAACTTTGGAAGGTGAAACCAACACAGCATCTGCTCCTGCTCCGAAGGTTCCCCAAGACCCATCGCAAAACACTGTCCATGCTTCAGCGTCTTTATTTGTTTCTTCCTCCTGAGCCCCTGGCGTCCAGTCAGCAATGAAGTCTGCTAACGCCTGGGACTGAATCGAAGATCTATGAACATATTCAATACAAAATTCATTGAGCTCTGCAGCCCATTTTCCAATCCTTCCGGTGGCTTCTCGGTTCCTCATAATATCCTTCAGAGGTTGTGAAGAAGGAACAATTATGTTGTAAGCTTGAAAATAGTGCCGAAGCTTCCTGGAGGCCATCAAGACAGCATACAGTACCTTCTCCAACTCTGTATAATGTTTCTTTGACAAACTAAGAACCTCAGATACAAAATATATTGGGGCCTGCCTCTTAACTTGGCCTTCAAGCTTCTCCTGAACAAGTGCTGCACTTACCGCTGAGTGCGAAGCTGCCACATATAATAACAAAGGAGCCCCTGGCGTAGGTGGAGTTAGTGTTCTTAGATCTATCAAATACTGTTTCAGTTCTTCAAAGGCCTTCTGCTGGATTGGTCCCCATTGAAAGATTTCAGCTGACTTCAGCACTTCGAAGAATGGTAGATTTCTTTTTGCTGATCTGGATATAAATCTATTGAGAGATGCCAGCCTTCCTGTCAATCTTTGAGCCCCCTTTTTTGTACTTGGGGGCTCCATTCGAAGTATAGCTTCGATTTTACTTGGGTTGGCCTCAATTCCCTTTGTTGAAACTAAGCAACCAAGAAATTTCCCCTTCTTTACTCCGAAGACACATTTTTCTGGATTCAGCTTTAGACCAGCCTGTCTAAAATTAGCAAAGGTCTCTTGTAAATCAGCAATGTGGTTATCCTGCTTCGTGCTCTTTACAATGATATCATCAACATAAGTTAGGACATTCCTGCCTATCTGAGAATGGAGAACCTTTGCTATCATTCTGCTGAAGCTTCCTCCAGCATTCTTGAGCCCTTCAGGCATCCGAAGGTAACAGTATGTCCCACTAGGGGTTATGAAGCTAGTTTTTGGCTCATCCTCCTTCTTCATCCAAATTTGATGATAGCCTGAATAGCAATCCAGCAAACTCATAAGTTCTGATGAAGCTGCTGCATCGACTAAAGAATCTATCCTTGGCAATGGGAACTCATCCTTCGGACAGGCCTTATTGAGATCAGTAAAATCGATGCACATTCTCCATTTACCATTGGCCTTCTTCACCATAACAGTGTTAGCTAACCATTCTGGGTATTTTACCTCTCTAATAACTCCGGCGCTAAGGAGTCGTTTTACTTCATTCCGAGCACCTTCGGCCTTATCATCAGACATCTTCCGAAGCCTCTGCTTCCTGGGTCTGAAAGATGGATCAACATTGAGTGAGTGCTCGATAACATCCCTGTTAACTCCGCATAGATCATTAGCTGACCAAGCAAAAACATCTTTATTGTTGAACAAAAACCTTATCAAGGTTTTCTCCTGCTCTTCGGACAATTGAGATCCCAATAGCACCTTCTGGTATGCTATATCCTCACACAAGAGCATGGGTTTCGGCTGATCAGCCGAAGCAGCTTTTTCCCTTCTGAACTTGTACTGCTCACAAGCTTCAGTTCCATCTATATTATGGATTGCTTTTGAGTCTGTCCAATTTCCTTCGGCCCTTCTGGCAGCTTCTTGACTTCCATGAATAGCAATGGGCCCTTGGTCCGAAGGTATCTTCATGCAAAGATAAGCTGGATGCAGAATTGCTTCGAAGGCATTAAGAGTACCACGACCAATGATTGCATTGTAAGGGTACTCCATGTCAACAATATCAAACATAACTTGCTCAGTCCTTGTGTTGTTGATGAATCCGAAGGCCACTGACATTGAGATTTTGCCAAGTGCTACAATCTGCCTTCCTTCGAAGCCGCAGAGGGGATGTGTGGCATCAAGAATTTTATCTTCGGGCTCTTGCATCTGTCTGAAGGCCTTAGCAAATATGATATCAGCTGCACTGCCTGTATCAACCAAAACATTGTGGACCAGAAATCCTTTGATAACACAAGAGATAACCATAGCATCATTGTGTGGGTAGTCCTTGAGTTGAAGGTCCTCTTGGGAAAAGGTAATAGGAATGTGAGACCATCTTGACTTGACGAAGGGTCCTTGCACCCCGACATGTTGTACCCTTCTCTGTGCTTCCTTCTTCTGTTTCTTGTTGGCTGGTTCTGAACTTGAACCGCCCGTTATCGGGAGTACCAGCTTCGGAACCAAAGCAACTCCAGCTCGAATATTGAACGAAGCCATTAACTCAGGAAAGTGGAAGTGAGTTCACCGGAGGTAGGCGCCAATGTTGGGTACTCGTTCTCAAATGCTATGAATTAAGAACAAGGCAACATAAAATGTTAAATGCTAATACCCTTCGTCCAATGAAGCATTATTCCTTTAAGGATTAATGCACCTCGGACGAAGGTTTAAGACGATACAATTACGAAGGTTAAATCTTCGTAATCGAACTCTAATAAATTATATAAAGTAATATGAAATATGAAGCATTAAAGACAAATAAATTATGAACGAACAACTCTACTTTCACATTATATCAACTTAATGTATTCAAATATTAGATACAATTATACCTCTTCTTTGGCAAAAGGTTGATTCCAGAATGATGCGATTGCAATTATAGGAATGCGTGAACAGTAAAGGAATATTGTTCACTATTTATAGGCACGGGACACAGCCTGTGAGGAATTACAATTATGCCCCTCATAAAAGTTTACAACAACGACTCAAACATTTATGGACTAAAAGGTCATTCTACTTTTAAGTCGGTTTGTAATTCCGAAGCTTCATGAAGAGGAACCTTCGGTCGTTATATGCGGATAGCTTCAGCCGAAGTTGTTTCTTCCTGCAGGACCTTCGGCAACGAAGCATGGTCCCAACAGGTACAAAAACCCTAGAGCACTCAAAACCCTAAATGGAACCCTAGAAAGCCTAATTTGTGCCCTATACGGTGATTTCAATTTCCATACACTTTTGGACCAAAGTGTATATATCAAAGTGGTAGAGTATCAAAAACTAAATAACTTTTACATTGGAAGATTTTCATGTGATGTGGAACAAATTGGAGTTAATTGCAAAAAGCCCCAGTAGCACCCATGTGGTTAACTCTGAAATCACTGTGATTTGGTTAACTTTGGGACTTTGTATTTCTTAATCCATCAAGGTTTTGCCCTAGGTCAATATAGCAAAATTGTAGAGTTACTATAGGGGTACAAGTTTGATTAAGTGACTAAGCCCTGGAACTGTATGGAAATTGGAGAAACATGAATCTAAAGACGGGCTATCAGTCACCACTGAAGACTAAAACTTGGCTTACATTGAACCCTGATGAACTTTGGAGCTGATTTGAGCTTGATTGAGTGAGCAAATGACCAAGATTCCTGTGCTCGAATTAGAGCTGATATTGTTGGGGGCCTTCGGCCTCCGAAGGTCCTCAAAAACACAATTTGACAATGTTTTCCAAGTGAAATATGTGAACAGATATCTTCGGAATTGGGTTACTGGTATACAAGAGTATGATCAAGACGAAGCTTGAGTGAGACGGAAGGCGATTATGACGAAGGATAAGATTATCACGAAGCTATGCGCAGAAAAGCTTCGGCATGACAGCAGAAAAGGGGAACCGACCTAAAGATGAAAAGCCAAATTAGACCTCGAAGAATTACTATAGAATTATTGTTAAATGTAAAGGGCATTAATGTAATTTTACACGGGCTGCGTCCCGTGCCTATAAATAGATGAACAGTACTCCTGTACTGTTCACGCTGACTTGGCATTCACTTTTGCGTCACGCCTGTATTCTTTTCCTTCAAGCTGAAGGTACATTTGTAATTTATCTTTGTTTACACAAGTGATGCAAATGGAAATAGATTAATAATAATGTTTATAGAAATTATGTCACTTTCTATATTTTGTTTGAATGTTCTTCATCTTTTATCATGATCATGAAGGTATGTCCTTCATGACCTTCGTCCTAAATTCGTTATGTCCGAAGGGAAATAATGATTTGAAGGACGAAGGGCTTTTGATATTTAACATTTTATGTTGCCTTGTTCTTGATTCATAGCATTTGAGAACGAGTCTCCAACATTGGCGCCCACCTCCGGTGAACTCACTTCCATTTTTTGAGTCTTGAACACTTTCGGCAAGCATCACCTTCGTCATGCCGCCGAAAAAAGCTTCAGCGACAGGGGCTGGTACTTTGCAGCTGCTGGATCCCAATCAGGACGTCCTTTCTCTTAGAGAGGCCTGAAGCCAGAAGAGGAAGGCTGTTAGTCCAACACCTCCGGAGGATGACTTGGATCAAGAGATCCAAAACCTGGAGATCCTTCAGCAATAGGTGCCGCGCAAGAAAGAGAAGATGGCTCGTTTAGCTGACCTTCAGAGACAGATAGACGAAGCTTCTGAAGAGGTTCGTCATCTTGTTCAAGATGATCAGAGCCGAAGGCCTCCACGCAGAGAGCTCCATCAGGAAGGCTTCCACAATGAGGACGACTGGTATGAAGATTTCCATCATGGAAACTTTGCTTTCGATGATGCTTCTCCTCTCTCAACAGAATTGCAGGCTACACCATGGCCCCAGTCTTACAAGCCACCCCAGCTCCCCATGTATGACGGTCATACAGACCCGAAGCAATTCCTGATGAGCTATGAAGCAACCATATCTTCGTATGGTGGCAATACGACAATCATGGCAAAATCTTTTGTCATGGCCGTCAAGAGCGTTGCTCAGGCCTGGTACTCTTCTCTTCGGCCAGGGACAATCACTTCTTGGCAGAAGTTGAAGGATATGCTGATAACTAGCTTCCAAGGGTTTCAGACGAAGCCAGTCACTGCTCAAGCTTTATTTCAGTGTACCCAGGACCACGAAGAATACCTCCAGGCGTACGTCCGAAGGTTTTTACGTCTGAGGGCACAAGCGCCAACAGTGCCCAATGAAATTGTCATTGAGGCCATGATTACACTACAAGAAACTGATAAATGTTCGTGGGTAAAATTAAGAACGTGGGTACCCACGTTCTTACTTGAGTTAAGTTCATGGGTTATGTTAAGAACGTGGGTACCGACGTTCTTAAGTTAAGTTCGTGGGTCCTGGATAAAACCGTCGAATTTAACGAGTTAGAAACGTGGGTACCCACGTTCTTAAGTTAAGTTCGTCGGGCATATAGACACCGTCGAACTTAATCTTGAAAACCTAAATCCAAATCCCACATGCGGTTCTCTCTCTCACCTGTCTTTTTCCCACCCACGCGCTCGTCTCTCTCACTAGCGCCAGGCCAAGCCGCCGCCGGCAGGCCGCGCCGCCGCCGAGGGAGAAGCACGCTCGCGCGCTGTTGGAGGCCGCCACCACGCCCTGCGCGCCACCTACGCCGCCGCCGTGCCACCGCGAGCGAGCCGCGCCGCCGCCGAGGGAGGAGCACGCTCGCGCGCTGCTGGAGGCCGCCACCACGCCCTGCGCGCCACCGAGGAAGGACGCCGCCACAAGTGAAGACGTTCCCAGCCGCTGGGTGAGCCTTCCTCCTCAACACTGGTAAGAGACACGCCTGGAAGCGAGCCTCGTGGTTGTCTGGTGGTTGGGGGTGGGGGTCAGTGCTTTATCGATTTTTGCTTCGTGGGCGCAGGGTTGGGGAAAGTGGAGGGCGGGAAGGAGGAGGAGCAAGAGGCATACATGCGGCTCGCCGTCACCGTGCTCGTAGGGCTCGCGCGCGTCCCGGAGGTTGCGGCCGACGAGGGGGTCGTTTCCACCGTGCCCCTAGTCACCGAGGTTGTCGCCAAATCGTAAGAAATTTGTTCTCTTTGAGCTTCTGATGCTCCATACTCTCATACTCCATACTAACGGAGCAGTACTTCTGATTTTGCAATCCCTACCAGTGGAATACACAGTTGGTATCCTATTTTGAATCTGTTAAGAGCCGAGGCCACCCATTTTGCTATCACTAGCTACGTTTGATGCTTTGCTTGCGATGCATGTTTGCTTATGATTGTAGCCGCATCGTGTGCTGCAGGACTGATCCAGCAATCACTGAAGAATGCTTTGAACTTCTGTCACTTATTGCAATAGCATCTGAAGATGGGGCATATGAGTTTTGTGAGCCTGGTGTAATAGACATGATCTTCCTTCAAATCTTAATCTTAACAGATGGTATTGAATTTCCATGCATGTATCTCGATGTGGATTGAAAAATGCGTAGAACTCACATAGCCTATCCAGCAATCACTGAAGAATGCTTTTGTTACTCTATTTTTGAAATGTGGATTGAAAGCTTGCCTAAGTGACAAACTCACATAGCCTATCGAATCCTGTCTTAGCTAGTATTTAGCAGTTGTGTTGTGGGTTCATGAATACCAATTTTTTGGGTCATAACTCGAGAAAAAGGATTACTATTTTACTTGTTTAATTGGTGTCAAATATAGTTTGATGCTTAATTTCTTATATGATTTTGTTGATTACATTGTTTGTAGATTCTAAGTGCGTAGAACTTGCCATTAACCTACTGCAGTTACTAGTTCATAAACTCAAAGTTGACACTATGAGTGCGGAGAAACTGCAAGGAATGACTAAAATGGTATGATTGACCAGAATGTTTTACATGAATCTTTCTGCATTTACTGTTTCTTCATTTCTAAACTAAACTGATGATCTGATCACCAATTTTCAATGCAATTCAGGTAACTTGTCTTGCCAGGCTTTTTGCTGTTCTCCACACTGCAGTTAAATTTGATGCCTTGCACATGCTTGATTTATGCTTAGCTAACATGTGCCTTGTGCCACTTTGTTTCAAGAGCAGCATACCTTGATTTATGCTTAGCTACCCATGTGTTATCTTGGAATTGTTTGTTTCTTCTGTTTATTTGGCTACTTATGGCCTATGGGCCAGTTTGGTAGTGCTCCAAAGCAACTCCCCCATCCCTTCAGTCTGCTTCTAGCCGCTCAAGGTCCCACCAACACGCGGTTCTCTCTCTCACCTGTCTCATTCCCACCCACGTGCTCCTCTCTCTCACTAGCGCCAGGCCAAGCCGCTTCTTCCTCTTTTTTTTGCAATTCGATTGAGCAAGCACTAGTCGAAGGCTGGATTTCAGGTTGCCCACAGGAAATCTCATCCTCTCTATTTTGGTTCCTGGCCTTGATTTTTGTTGTATTTTTTTCAGCTCGTCTAGCTACTGTAGTTGCCCATCGTCAAAGTTATGTAGAGTGGTTAGTGTTTTTGGTTGACAGACATTGGTGCTAGATTTGGGATCAGCCTTCCTAAACAGTACCATTTACTTCAGCTCAATGATATGAATAATGCTTGTTTGCAGGACATATTGCTAAGAATCTGCCACATTATGTTTGCTTGAGGTATTAATTTATCCAGGTGTTTAATGCTAGAGTACAGTTAGAAGATCCATAATCAATTGCTTCTCATTTCAGTCGTGTAAGTCACTCTGTAAGTTTTGCTACCATTTTCTGAACTCCATTGTTCTCCGTATGATTTTATTGGGTCACATGCTCCTTCATGTGCTATTTTGCTTCTTGTAAGTTCTTGTGATCTTCTGTTCTGGCTCCTTGATTTCATACATGAACCTTTCTACCCTTGTCCTTGATACCTGAGCATTTTCAGGTAGCAAGTGTTGGGTGAAGTACAAAGATATTGGCCAACAAAAACATGGAGTTTCCGTGTGTTGCAGTATTCTACACTTGCCTAACAGTATTTATTAACTGTAGTTAGCATATATGTTTGTACTCACCTGTTGCTGCCAAGAATAATACTAAAGTTTTCTAATAAGTTTCAGTGATGGAATTCATGAAGCACACTATCTGAATTTATAGAGCTTGGTGCCACAATGAAACTGTGATTAATATGCAAGACAAGATCTCAGTGCATTTCATTTTTAAATAGTTCTTCATAATTTTGTTCTTGTGACTATGATGTATGAAACTCATTATCTCATGTTTTTAGTTTGCAATATTTCCTTGCATATCGAAGATTTCTAGAGATAGATACTCTCCATTCTTCTCGGCAACTCTACTTATGTGAGAAAATATCTCTTACTGGTGAGATGTACTTTGCCATCACCCTTGATAGGAAAACTACTGGTCCAGTATGTCATCTATCTCACTTTTATTTCATTGCTTATTTGTCTCAGAACATCAGTTTATTCCTTATTACAAAATTGTAGATACTAATCAATTAACATATCCTTAATTGTCAGTACACGAAAGGAGTCCCTTCACTTCAATGAACCATGGGGTCATGAGCTTAAACCATGTGTCCTGCTGACTGAGTATGTGACAAAGTTCTATTACATCTGGTCTAAGGTTATCTTCCCCATAATGCTCGGCACTGCTGGATGCACTTGATCATTGCATTTCTGATCCTTTAGTAGTCAACACTCTTCTCAAAAGCTTTCGTGTTATTCTACAACTCGCGATAGAACATACTCTAGCTTCATTTGAATTGTTGGGTGTAATTACAAGAGTCCTTAAGGCTGCTTATCGTCAGGCACAAGAGCTACAGAACTTCAGCGTCATTTGAATCGTTGTTTGCTTTCCCTATTAGTACTGTATTTACACTTTTACAGACTTCTTGGCTACAGCCAGATGGTCTGGTTAGGCTTGCAAGCTTTTTGACCAGTCACATGCTCGGATGAGGCTTACCTCCCTGCTCCTCCAACATACGCGAATATTCCACCACGTGTTTGTGATATTATCTACATACAGGTTAGATAGCACCCCTATCATTTTATCTTTTCAACATTTCAGTTTTTATGCCTTTCATGTTCCATTACACTTTCTGTTTTGTTCAGGTCAGGCCCGCAGGAGAAAAAATGAAGGTAATTCTAAATTTCTAATCTTACCCCTTCTACATGATGTAGATAAGTCATGAATGAAGAAAGCGTAAGTTTTAAAGTCTAGACGATCATTTCAGAAGACATTGAATTTGAAATCAGAAAAGAACAAACTTTGTAACTGAGAACAGATCTAAATCTTATGTACTCCAATCTTGCAAATTCCAAGTTTTTTGATCTCAGTGTATTGCTAATTTCATTCTTATCATTAACCAATTGACTAAAGGTGTTATCAATGTCATCCTTTTCTCATCTAGATGACTATTATGTCAGCTAAATGTTTTTTTTTCAGGGTTCCCTGATTAACTTTAAGTCTGTAGCATTGCAATAGAACCAGTCTGTAGCATTGCAATAGAACCAAATGTTCATAGGTATGCCATATCCACGTCTTTGTAAAATATCTTGAAGACATGATTGTTACGATATATCTATTTGCATTGCATACTGCTTACTGAATCTTTCGATGCATGAAGAACCCTACAATGTAAAATTCTTCCAATCATTCAATCCTCTCATGCTGTGAACAATTTAGGCTGATTCACTAAACTATTTAATGGTATTTTCTTTCTGAAGCTGATAACTTAGCATTTTTTTGTTGCTCAATAATCTTCCCATGTTATGCTTTGTTGCGGCAAACTACACTCCACGATACTCCATTTCTGCATCTATGTTCGCCACTTGGCCTGTTTTCAAAACATGCAGTGCCTCCTACTCAAGTGATTTGCTGAATTTTATAGTTTGGCTGCACTCATTCATACTATACACAAATGATACCTGCAACCTGCAGCCGATCTGCGATGCACGGATATTTTTTCCCTTTGTTACTGAACTAAATCCTACCTAGCTCCTCCATATATTTTTTTCTCTATTTTCTAAAATTCATAACGGCTTTCATTTTTACTTAACCAACTCACGCACGCAAGTGGTTGTTAATCCTTTTTTTCTTTTACTAATAGTTTTGGGGTACGGATGGCTATATCAAATACCTTAACCATGTACACATGTACGTATATGTTGCTAGAGTTTCTTTGCATTTACTAATATGCACTTGCTAACGGATTTCCTACTTGGTTATGCAGGCTGCCACATCCTGCTTGGTGAATACATCTCCAATCTTCCAGAGAGTGCGATACTTACGATAACAGGTACGATCAACTAAAACTATCAACAATCTTCGAGTCCTGGAATGTTTATTTTGCATACTCTATATAATTATGTATGTATGGTTGTTCAACTCTTTAGAGACAATTTATGTAAATATAACAACTTGACTCTAGATGTTGAAACATATATTAAATCTTGACACAACTCACCTAAATCTATTTTAAATGAACCTGTTCGTTCCTGAACAAAGTATTGTCAGTTATGATTACCTGTGCTTTCTTTACAGACATAGAAGGTGCTCTCAAAGACATTGAAGGACCTCTCAGAGATATTGAGGGAACTCTGATCGCTACTGAAGGAGCTCTCATGACCATTGAATGACCTCTCTTTTCATGGAAAAATAGGTAACTTTATTCATGCTACAACAGCGACTTTGAGCGAACATGAGACCACTGAGCTCTGGAGTGAATGAAGGACGTCGTCTTTGGAAGTCAGACATCACCTAGAGCTAGGGTGTTCATTCTTGACATGTTTCTCTTAGTGATAGGTGGATACTGTCTAGTTAGGAACAGAGTCTTGAGGGATTGATGGACGCATGCATCTTCAATTCCTGTGTGTTGTATTACTACTGATACAATCTCCAATTCTTGTGAACTTTTGTATTTGTACTTGTGTGAATTTGTGATATGAACATATATCCATGTGTTTGAAATCTGTATTGTATGTGATATTCTGTGTTGCATGTGATATTATGTGTGTCTAATTTTTTATTTCTGTATTTTTATTTTTTTCTGGAAAAGGGTTAAGAACGTGGGTACCCACGTTCTTAAGGTTAAGAACGTGGGTACCGTCGAACTTAATGGGCAGCCCTCGCTGACTCACGCAGGACCCATAAGTTCGACGGCCACGTGGCCCCGTCAAACTTAAATGTAAGAACGTGGGTGTCGTCGAACTTATGGGAAAAAATCGACGGCCCCCGTCGAACTTAAAAACCCACGTTCTTAACCTTAAGTTCGACGGTACCCACGTTATTAATGTTAAGTTCGACGGTACCCACGTTCTTAACCTTAAGAACGTGGGGGCCGTCGAACTTACTTCTTTAAGTTCGTCCAAAAATCGCCGTCGGCTATATTCGTCGGTAAACCCACGTTCTTATAGTAAGTTCGACGGCCTATTACATTAAGTTCGACGGTTTTTCACCCACGTTCTTTAACCAGTTTCTTGTAGTGTTAAGGGGCTTCGGCCGGGACCTTCAGCGCAGTACTTTGCCAGGAAGCCACCACAAACGTTGGAGAAGCTGCTCCAGAAGATGGACGAATACATTCGAGCTGACAATGACTTCCGTCAAAGAAGGGAGGAAGCATTCAGGTTCTCTGAAATGACCAGGGGCTTCAGAGGAAGATTTCACCCGAGGCATGTTAGGTCAATTCACAACTCTGCTCAAACTGATGATCGAGGGAGTCAGCAGCAAAGGCCACAATACTCTTCACAAGCTTCGGGCCAGCAGCAAAGTTCTTTTCGGCCGCAAGCGCCAAGAGGCAAAGGCGCCAGGGGCTTCGGGGGAAGGTTTGGAGATCAGCCAAGAAAAATTTATTGCCTATTCTGTGGTGAAGATAAAGGCCATACCACCAGGATGTGTCATGTTACCATTCAGAAGCAGAAGGAGATAGCAGAAGCAGCTGCGCAACAAAGTCAGCCGAAGCAGGTCATGCATACTGCTTCGTATCATTCGCCTTATATTCCAGAATATGTAGGCAACCACTCCGCAGCTTCTGTTGCTTCGGCAAGCCAACCCCAAGCATCTTGGCAGCACCCTCCACCACCACCGCCGACGCAGCGAGGACAGCAGCCAGAAGGGAGTCAGCACAATCACCTTCAGAGGGATTTCAGAGAGGAGTCCGAAGCTCGCACAGTCAATAGCACTGTGCCAGAGTCGAAGCACATTTATTGATGAATATCCTACTTCAACAACAGTTCTTTCGCATTCTTACATTCAGTATTACCTTTTTGTTAGTAAGGAACAATTATGAGGAGTTTAAGTGTCTTTTATCGTTTTTCGATTTCTTGTAACACTTTCGTCTATTACCATAATAAAGATATGTCTTTTCCATAGGCTTGAGTTGCCGAAGCATACAAATTTATGGTGGCATGAAGGACCTTTGTATTATCAAACATTTGTCCTAACGGAAAAAGTACAAATTCCTCGAAACAGTAAAAAGTCGCTCCTAAGGGAACGCAGTGTAAGTTTTCTGAAACTACAGCGAAAAATAAGCGCTGATTCCGCCGAAAGTAAAAGGCGAGAAGAAGCTCCTAAGGGAGGCTTACAGCGAAAAATAAGCGTTGATTCCGCCGAAAGTAAAAGGCGAAGAAGCTCCTAAGGGAGGCTTACAGCGAAAAATAAACGTTGATTCCGCTGAAAGTAAAAGGCGAAGAAGCTCCTAAGGGAGGCTTACAGCGAAAAGTCAGCGCTGAGATAAAAAGTGTGTGTGCTCTATTACAGGGATATGTATCTGCGGCACAAATATCATTTTGCATAACATAACATCATCACATCATTCTGCATAACATAAGCATCATACAGCATATTGCATGTGGAACAAGAAGGGGATACAGTGTTGGTCTTCGGAGAATATTTTGGAAAAGAGAAAATCGTGCTGAGGCACAAGACAAATCGAGATGAAGTGTAGCCTCATCGGAGATACAACGCAAAACTTTTTTATAGCTTCGGAGAATATTTCACGAAGCTTGGATATTCTTCATCAGATAAGTAAGCAAATTCTTGTGATATAGATAAGATTTTCTTCACGAAGCATGAAAAGAAGGGAAGGTGTTTTTTCGCCGAAGGCTCAAAAAATGGTATGTATGCAAAATTTCATGCATCGTAAAGAATTAAACTATAAATAAATTATATATTACATTCAAAGTTACAATGTATTACACATGTTACGTTCCAAATGTTTTTACAATAGCGTTTAGTCCTCTTTAAGAACTATTTCCGCAGCTTCGTTCAGTAGCTGGTCGATAACCTTGTCCATAATGGCTTCGGCCATTATTCCAATTTCATCATCCCCCTTCGGGTGGGGGCCTGGAGATGCCTCAGCAGGTTCTGAGGGAAGAGAAGATACGACTATATTACTATTACAAACCACGAACAAAGTCTGGAATTAAAAATTACAGCATAATAAAAACCACTAATTAATACCTATTTGCCCTTCGGGCTCTGTACTTTTCTCTGCAGCTTCTGCTACTTTTCTAGCATCGTGGATGCCTTTTTCACTCTTTTGAATAATTTCTCGTGCCATTTCTCGGCCGCCGTTGTCCCAGATATCAGTGAAGAATTTCCCACCGACCATGCTTGCTTCAGGTGAGGGGTCTTTAATGTCTTCAGAGCACAAAGTAGCTTCGGACTGCGCTAAGGATTTTACATGCTCGCAACCTTTCCTCTCCAAAACAGCAGCAATCCCTCTAGCACCCGAAAAAGCGCAGATGTCACTGCGGCTATTCAGGATTTCCTCGAAGGCCTCTGCTTCGTGACTGATCCATTCCATTGGACCTTCAGGATTGCCTCTTGAGAAATTCTCTTCACTAGAGAATGCGCCAACGCTGGCGAAGCTGGATTTTATCTTCTTAACGCACTCTATGGATTTAACATAGCATTTTCTCTGGGATGCACGAAGCTCCTTAACATTTACCTCTAAATGATTGGCCAATTGATCACTAAGCTCTCGTTTCGTTTCTTCAAGTATACGTTCTTCTTTAGCTCTAGCTAGCTGTTTCTGAAGATCTTTAATTTCACGTTTTTGGGCTTCAGTCTGGGCCTTTGAGGCAGCTTCGTCCTTTTTTACCTTGTCTACCAATGTAAGCAGAATTTTATCCTTCTCCAGAGCTTCGTTTCTCAGTTTAATAACTTCTGATCGTAGGTTGTTGAACGCAATTTCATAGCTCTCGTCTTCGGCATTCTTTTGTGCTCTCAATGCGTTGCTTAGAATTAAACCCTATATGTAAAAGAGTTGGTATAAGAATAAAAGAATGAGTTGCGAATTATAAAATTTCCAAACGCCCAATTCCCATACCTTCAGGCTATTGTACGCAAGACTATCCGCGAGTTCCTCCTTCGTCATAGCACATAATCCAGCTTCGAGCTTCGGAAACCCCATACTTCTAGCCATCTCCCGACAGACAGATAATTCTTTGTTGTCTGGGAGGCAGTATAGGAAATCTTCTTCGTTCGTCCCATTGAACACTAGTGCCCCCTTCGGATATTTCAATTCTTTGGCATAGTGATTAGCTTCAAAAACTTCTTCTTCCGATAACTTTTTCCCCGAAGCATGTCGCACGATATAATCGTATATTTTGGAAGATACTTCGGGGGCAGCGGTATCAATTTCTTCAACCAAAGTTGGCTCTGACATTTTCATTTTTTCGGTTGCCTTTGCAATTTTTGTTTCTTCTGCTTCCAAACGCATTACCTTGGTTGGTTCTGAAGGCCCTGTTTCAACTCCAGTCTGTTGCTTCGGAGCTTCAGTAACGGATACTTCAGCACGCGCCTCAGAAGTTTCAGCAGTCTTCTTTGGGGTTGGGCTTGGAAGTTTAATTGTTTCCAAAACATCTAACACATTAACCATTCTTTTTCTTTTTGGGGTCACTGTTGGCCCCTTTTTAATTTTTGCTGCTTCAATTTCTGATATTTTCACTCCCTCAGCTGATGCTTTCGCTTCTTCCGTCTTTGGTTCTTCCATCTTTTCTGTCACTAGCACTTCGGCCATTTCTTTGACTTCTGGCAGCAGGGTTGGCTCTTTATCTTTGGTGGCCGAAGAGGTCTCACCGGCGAATGCAGGCACCGTGGCTGGTTCAATGTAGCGTGGCCGGTGTGTGAGAACCTTTACCCTTTTTCTCTTCGGCGCTGGCTCGCTAGGAGCAGCTGCAGCTGTTTCTTTCGCAGAAGTTATGCCTTTTCTTTTTTGCCCCCGCACTGGATAGCGATAGTCGGGGTAGACAAACCCGACTGCATCAAACACTTGGTTGAGTCTTTTCTTTTTTCGGCCTCCGAAGGCCGCTGACAATGCAGTGTCTTCGGCCTTCGAATATACCCCAAGCAATTCATCACTTACAGTCTCAATGCTCTTTAACCAATCATCATCTGGTTCAACGAACTTGTCTCCGTACTTGAATGTATACTTCAGTCTGACTAGCCCACCTTCGTCAGTTTCTTTAACAGTTTCTTTCGGCATTTCCCAATTATCTGCAAGAGGCCACACTCTGAAGGCAATGTGTTCTTGTATTAAATCTCTTGTCCCAATAAAAGAGCAGACTACGCCGAAGGCCCGTTGGCATTCTTCGGCAACTTCATCCATTTCTACCTTCGGTTTTCGGAGTCCGAAGCGCTGCCAGATGGGGCACATGATGACATCCTTAATATCTTCTCGAACCTTCAAATCATTTTTTACATAAAACCATTCTTTCATCCATTCTCCGGGCCATCTCATCCGAAAGGTGGGCACGGGGCAGCTTGACCCAGACCGAGAGCCGAAGTTGTAGCAACCAAAGTTGTTATGATATTGCTCTTTACCCCAGGGTTTCGTTTCGTATAAGAATCCATGTATATTGCAAAAGCTTTTCGCACTTGGCTCTAGGCCCTGACTCTTCACAGCCCAAACGAAGATTCCCATTCTTATTATTGCTTCAGGGGTAAGTTGATGAAGGTAAACCTGATATATTTTCAGAACTTCTACCACAAACCTGCTTATAGGAAATCGTAGCCCAGCTTTAAAAAAGCTTCGGAAGATAACAACTTCATTATCTTCGGGAGTCGGCACAGTTCTTTCTCCGTCATCTGCTCTCACAATGGACATATCTCGAAAATATCTCCCCCTCATATTTTCAAGGTGACTTTGCCCAATAGTTGATTTTCCGAAGACTGAATGGCTTGGTCGCCAAGGTCGGTCTTCGGAGTCTTCACCACCACTATCCACATCATAGTTGTCGCTGTCACCAGTATCTTCAGATAAACCTTCCAAAATTTCTTTAGTGATCTTCTCTGTATTAGTCTTCAACATAGATTGAAGAAAACCCAGATGCATCTCTTCAGAAAGGCTCAGCTTCATTTCGGCAGCAACCTTCTTCTCCTCAGACATCCCTTCGGAATTCTTGCCTCTCGCTTCCGAAGCTTAAAACTAGGGAGGCAACCAAATATTTGTGGGCAGAAAGCTATTTGAGCAGGCAAAACAGATGGCAAGAGAGCGTGCCAAATAAATTGTGGCGAGCCCCTATTTATACACCCATTATGTCGAAAACTGGAGGGTCCCGCTTGTCAAAGACAGTTGCTATTCTAGCAAAGGGAAGGTGTTTTTTCGGACCTACGGCTCAAAGCCTTCGTCCATGTCGCAATATAAATTTATCATTCCAGCAAATTTATATTGCGAGGGGCTACTGTTGGAGGTCCTCAAAAACACAATTTGACAATGTTTTCCAAGTGAAATATGTGAACAGGTATCTTCGGAATTGGGTTACTGGTATACAAGAGTATGATCAAGACGAAGCTTGAGTGAGACGGAAGGCGATTATGACGAAGGATAAGATGATCACGAAGCTATGCGCAGAAAAGCTTCGGCATGACAGCAGAAAAGGGGAACCGACCTAAAGATGAAAAGCCAAATTAGACCTCGAAGAATTACTATAGAATTATTGTTAAATGTAAAGGGAATTAATGTAATTTTACACGGGCTGCGTCCCGTGCCTATAAATAGATGAATAGTACTCCCATACTGTTCACGCTGACTTGGCATTCACTTTTGCGTCACGCCTGTATTCTTTTCCTTCAAGCTGAAGGTACATTTGTAATTTATCCTTGTTTACACAAGTGATGCAAATGGAAATAGATTAATAATAATGTTTATAGAAATTATGTCACTTTCTATATTTTGTTTGAATGTTCTTCATCTTTTATCATGATCATGAAGGTATGTCCTTCATGACCTTCGTCCTAAATTCGTTATGTCCGAAGGGAAATAATGATTTGAAGGACGAAGGGCTTTTGATATTTAACATTTTATGTTGCCTTGTTCTTGATTCATAGCATTTGAGAATGAGTCTCCAACAGATATATAGATTAATAACTTTGATGTCATTCAGTCGATAGCTTATCACACAAAAATCAAAGGAAAATGCCCCCAAGCTTGCTTTGTCAGGCACACTGAAAGGAGTTTGCGATGGTACAGTGACTGAACCAGATGCCAGATTCAGTGAACCTCGCCGCCGGTGATCTCCATGCCACGATTCACGCCGGTGCCGTGATTCGTGCCGGTGTGGAGTGGATAACCGTTGCGGATAAAGGATCTTGGGTGAGGAGGACTTGGCCAGAGCTGAGTCACCGTCGTACCCACTTGCCCGCGTAGTGAGTGAAATATCGCCGCCGGTGCTCACCGTGATCACAGCAAGGGACACGTAGTCGCCTGATTCACCGCATTGTCATGGTCATGGCATCCCCTTAATAGTGACCGTCCCCTAGTGAACGCATGCGCTCCACGGCGGGCCTCGGTAATCGTCTCGCCGGGAAGATAAGCCCCGCTCGCCTCCCAAATTCGGAGCCACCGCTTCGAGCTACTATAAATTGATGCCCTGACCTGCTTCGCTAACTTGTTGCGAGCTTAAAGCACCAACTCTCGCCTCCAATTAGCCACCATAGCCGAAGAATTTGGGTTTTTCCCCAAATTGGTCGTCTGCGCCGCCGTGAGTCACCCCACCATGGCCAGCCGCTCTCAGGTCCGCCCTCGCCCTCCTTGTCCGTGTTTCAACACCCACGCATGCTTGTGACGCTCGTCGGCTCAACCAATTAAGCTATACCACGCTAGATCATTAGGAACGCGTGGGGAAAGTATCAAACTCCGCGGGTGTACGTGGACTGAGCTCTAGGGCGGCGTTCGGGCTCAATTAGTTATCCCTAGTGGAGCGCCAAGGTTAGAATTAGGCGTAGACCAAATTAGAGCACACATTATTAGGTATTGCGGCCGGTACAAGCTTGCCGGAGCAGCCGCTCCGCCATCCGTGGTCGGGGACCCGGTCTTGCGAAGAAGAGAAAAGAGAGGGGCTTAAGTGCACATGTCAGAGACACAGGTGAATATAGAATAAGATTCTTTACTGGTTTTTCAAATCGCCGAGGACCACTGCGCAAAGTCACCAACGCGGGGGCGCGCGCGGGCGCGTTTTGCCTGGTCGTGGGCCGGATCGGGCTAGTTTCAGCCTAGTATTGTTCATCATTTTCCTTTTTTCTTTTTCTGCCAGACTTGGAAAATTATAGGAAATTCTAGAAAAATGGTAAAATTATAGGACCAATTTTGCTAGACTGCTAAATTCATCTAGTATTTAATAAAAATAGTTCCATGATTTTTGGTCCAAACCTGGAATTATTTAGCATTTAAAGATGCCTAAACCTAGCCCTTTAGATTTTTAGAGTTAATTTGGTAGCTCCAAAAATCATAAAACTTTTTGGGTAAGCTTAGTTTGATAATTAAAGCCCTTGGGTAGAGTTTGGAATGCTTTGGACATTGTTTGGCCCCAAACCCAATACACTAGCTTCCTAGGGAATAATTGCCTAACCCTAATAGAATACTCACTCAGGAAACCCTAGTGATTCGGGTGTACCGTGAAGGAAAGTTGTATTCAAGATACAACTTAGTGTGTTTCTATTATAACTCATATTCATAGCATCACATAAGCATTCATGTATAAGTATTGTTATGTATAGAAAACGAAGAAGTTGTAGTCGAAGAAGAAGTTGTCCCGCAAGCTGGGAATTCATCTGTTGAGAACAACTTCTATTTTGACATCTTGGGACAGACCCAGAACTGTCACACCCGGTTTCAAGGAATGGAGCCGGGTGCATCTCATACATGCGCCAAAGAAGACATTATATAAAATAACAGAGTGTATAGAGATAAACGTCACAATAACATCAAAGTACTTATTGCATTGAGGAAGTCTTACAAAATAAAGGATAAATATAAATCAAACTAAACTCCAACTTTGGCGCCAATAAGTCAACTGGGAAACGCCACCTAGATCAGATCAAACTCCTCGCTATGTGGCTCCTATTGAACCACCTGTTCTTCTCCTGTGGGGGGTGTGAGACAGCAAGGGTGAGCTCACACATGATCACAGCTCAACAAGTTATGGGGAAACCAGTGTGCATGAACCCACCAAAGGTGGGAGTTCATGTGATGTGTAAGGCTGATCAATAATAGGGGTTAAAGCTAAGCATTGCTTTTAATAAGTTGGTCAAATTTTATTAGCAGTTATTAAATGTAAGTGAATACCAAACCATAATAAGAATAATAGAACAAAATTAATAAATAATCCCATGCTATGCAAATGACAAATTAAATTTAAGTTCCATAAATTAATCATGCGAGAGTCCTGAGCTGCTCATGACCATGAGCTTGGCTAGTATACTAGTTTTACACTCTGCAGATGTTGTACCCTATACCCACAAGTCATGTTACCCATCTTCTAGGGATCGCGACTCCCATACACCTCTACCAAGGAAGCGAGGCAGGGCAACACTACGAGGCCTTTACAAAGTTCCACTAGCTTCCGAAAACCCGCTATAGTTTATGGGTAAGGTAGCAAAATCAACCCGAGAACCTCCCTGCATGCAACTCCCCTACTGCCCTTGCCCTTTCGGGTAAGGTAGTCTTCCACTAGCTTTCCTAATTAGTTAGCCAAGGCGTCCCATTCCTCCCTTGTGGTGCACGTGTTTCTCAAGTTAAGCTCCATGTTCCAATTAACAATAATGATCTTGATATGAACATAAATAAAATAACAAAAAAATTGGAACATGGCTATAATGAAATATTAACCCAAAACCATGTAAAGCAATAGCAAAACTACCCAAGTGATTCAGGGATAACAAGGTAAAGAGATAAACAGTCTAGGGTGACCTATTGGCTCCCATCAAAATTAAACCTATGCATGAATAAGTGATATTAAAGAACATTATTGGGTAAAAGGTGGTCAAGGGCACAACTTGCCTTCAATGAGCTCCTGCTCAGCTACTTCTATTTGTTGTGCCACAATACAAACAAGTACAGTATAAAGGAGAAATTAACATCACACCAAATATGTAAACAAAATACATAATAATAATCTACATATTAAAATAAGAACCTATGAATAGGAATCATTAATTTTGGAGTTATAGATTTTAAGATATGAATTTCCAAAGGTTTCATGTGCTTGATATATGATTAATTAAGAAATAAATTTTATTATTGTTTTCATGTCAAAATAGAGACTCTAGGTGATAAACAATAATATTACAAAATTTTAGAAACTAGAATGGATCAATTTGGAGTTCATATGAATTTTCTATGATTTATACAAGTTCTAGCACTTATTTATATATTAAAAATCAATTTGTGTATTTATTTCTCTGATTTTCTAAGTCTCTAGACTCGGCACAATAAAACAGAAAACGGTAGGGGTCTCGGGGTAAAGTGTCCTAGACTCAGCGAACAGTTGTAAATGGATCGCGAGTTATTTTCCCTGATTCCCAAGGGCTCTTTAACAAAAATGCCTCGACGAAAGGGTATCGCTCGTTCCAGACCGCCCGATCTTCTATCGACCGCAAGGATTAGACTTAGTATTTCATGAACCGGTACGCGAAGTAAGCCCTTGGATCCAGATCCGACGTCCCCGATTTAATGAAGCCCAGATCAATGACCATCGTCCGATTCCGATCGAATAGTTCTTGGTACCCTTATTCGAAATGCTACGCTATAATCTAATCTAGTCGTTCCTTAGGGATTCGACGGTGAATAACTCAGCGTGCTCCTACGACAGCCGAACACGGCAGCAACCGAGCCATCACGGCGGCGCCATTGTCGGAAATGCAGACGCGCGATCCCAGATGACCAACCTTAATTCTAATGCTTCCCACCATAAATACGAGTAGCTTCGAATCATTGGGTGAACACGTACTGGCACACGGCGACCCGAGAATCCCCGACCATGACCTTGCGGGAGAAGTGCGCGATGCTGAGCAATTTTGAGGTCTTCGTCGACCAATCGCGCACACCGAGGCCACCGGCACCTTCCTTGCGGTCCGCAAAAACTCCCAGACACGATGTTAAGGCAGTGGCAGCGAGGAGCGCTAGGTTTGCTTTGCTGATTCCCTCTCCATACCCGCGGCAGCGCAAATATTCCAATGGCGGCTTGAGGTAGACGGCGCGACCGTGGCGGGGGTTCGTACTTATAGGGTCCTAGAACCCCAGCCGCACATCCACGCAGGAGAGTCAACGGATGGCCGGTGAGCGTTTTCATGGTGAGAGGGGCGGCACGGCGTAACAACCCGAGGACGATGGACCCAAGGGTCCCACTAGCAGAGGCACTACGGAATGTGTGTGGATGGTGGACCGTGAATGACAAGGCGGGGCCACGATGTGAGCGACCGTGCACGGGTGTGAGGAGAGACAGGCCAGACAGGGCCACCTGTCGGTGCAGAGAGCAGCTGGGTCAGGGCAGCGGAGAGAAGAGCTTATGGGCCGCGCGTAAGGAAAGACTGAATGGGCCAAAATGGGTGAAGTTGGCCCAGCTGCGAGTTTTCCCCTTTTTATTTTATTTTCTTTTTCCTATTTTGCCTTCTTCTTTTTTAAATTCCAAATTTGAATTTGAATCATTTCATGAGTTTCACCTTTGAGTCAATTGTACAAATTCAAACCCTAGTGTAGGAATAATTTATTTTTATTTACTTATTTTTATCCACATAATATTTATTTTCTTCTCTTTTCTGAATTCTAGAATTCCTTTTAGATTCTAAGTTCCCTTTTGGACTTTAATATATTTCATGTCATATTATTTTTATATTGTCACAAAATACACACTGTTGGGGGCCTTCGGCTTCCGAAGGTCCTCAAAAATATGATTTAATAATATTTATGGAGTATAATACATGAACAGGTACCTTCGGACTTGGATCAAAACCACAGTGTGAAGAAGCACAAGGAATACGAAGGATGGCGCAGAGCCGAAGCTATGCGCAGGGGAGCTTCGACATGATAGCAGAAAAGGAAACCGACTTAAAGAGAAAAAGGCTATTTAGACCTCGATGGATTACTATA
The DNA here is from genome assembly GCF_902167145.1 of Zea mays. Taxonomy (NCBI): domain Eukaryota; kingdom Viridiplantae; phylum Streptophyta; class Magnoliopsida; order Poales; family Poaceae; genus Zea; species Zea mays. The sequence goes on along the minus strand of NC_050100.1, from coordinate 129,864,801 downwards.
GAGTTATTAGCAAATGTAAAGGGTATGAGTGTAATTTTACATGGGCTGCATCCCGTGCCTATAAATAGATGAACAGTGCTCCCGTACTGGACACTGTTGGGGACTCGTTCTCAAATGCTATGAATTAAGAACAAGGCAACATAAAATGTTAAATGTTAATGCCCTTCGTCCGCTGAAGCATTATTCCCTTAAGGATTTAATGAACTTCGGACGAAGGTTAAGGACGATACAATTACGAAGGTTAAATCTTCGTAATTGAACTCTAATAGATTATATAAAATAATGCGAGATATGAAGCATCAAAGACAAATAAATTATAAATGAACAACATCACTTTCACATCATATCAACTTAATGTATTCAAATATTAGATACATTTATACCTCTGCCTTGGCAAAGAATAATTCCCGAGTGATGCGATTGCAATTACAAGAATGCGTGAACAGTAAAGGAATACTGTTCACTATTTATAGGCACAAGACACAGCCTGTGAGGAATTACAATCATGCCCCTCATAAAAGTTTACAACAACGACTCAAACACTTATGAACTAAAAGGTCATTCTACTTTTAAGTCGGTTTGTAATTCCGAAGCTTCATGAACATCAACCTTCGGTCATCACGTGCAGACAGCTTCAGCCGAAGCTGTTTCTTCCTGCAGGACCTTCGGCGACGAAGCATGGTCCCAACAGTAGCCCCTTCGCGGTGCTAGATCGTTTTTCGTAACGAGCTTGATCCGTGAAAAAAGTCTCTTAGGCTTCAGGAAGCCGAAGGTCCGAAAAACACCTTCCCTGAGCTCGTTGTCGAGAAACAATTCAGTTTCCGAGCGCGTAGCGGTCCCACCCTGCAGGGTTACTATTTGGTCTTTGTGGTCCACCGCGCAGCGGGTGTAAGCAGCTGTTTGCCTGGTGTAAAATTCCTGACGATTCACCTTCTTACCTGCAGCACTATATAAACAGACGGGTAGGTGTGAAGTTACCACAGCATTCATTGCTATTGCACTGTTTTGCTGCCAAAATTTTTAACCATAACCGAAGCTTGACTCTCGCAAGCAGACGAAGCTCCAGTTTAAAGCCTACTTCGTCAGAAGAAAAAGCTTCGAAAGAAAAAGTTTTTTAGTTCCCAAGAAATTCAGAATTAAATGGCCAGAGTGCGCTCTACCGCTAGAGTTGAGCGTGAGGGAGGCGAAGCCGAAGGAGCGGAGACTGTTCCTATCTCCGAAGCGATGCAACGATCCGGACTGGTGACCTCGGAAGGAATCCGTACTGCCGAGACAGAGCAGACTGTTGCCGAGACAGAAGAAGTTGTTGCCGAAGCGGAAGAAGGAAATATTGAGGAAGCTGATTCCGATGATGATTACCATATTGCCGTGCCAAGCAAGCCCAGCCACTTGGACTTCGGAAAGTCGACTGTCTCCAAGGCTGATTTCTCCAAGATGGTGAAGTCAGGTTATTTCAGTGAGAATGAGAAGAAGCTACTTCGCTTCGGGGGGAAGAAACTACCCCGAAGCCAGAAAAGGATGAAATAGTCATTTTCAAGAGCTTCCTAAAAGCTGGGTTGAGATTCCCCTTAAATAGGATGATCTTTGATGTGCTGCAAAGATTAGGTATTTATTTTCACCAACTGACTCCCAACGCGATTGTCAGGCTCAGCGTCTATATCTGGGCTCTCCAAAGCCAGGCAGTGGAGCCGTTTGCCGACAGCTTCTGTCGAGTTCATGAGCTGCATTACCAAACTAAGGCCAGAAAAGATGGACTACATGAAAATTTTGGTTTCTATTATTTTGCTTATCGGAAAACCAAGAAGTTTCCTGTGATCAGCTACCGAAGCAAATGGCCGGCGGGCTGGAAATCAAAATGGTTTTACGTCAAAGTTGACGAGGACAAAGAGAAGCTGGTTCAGAGCCCTCTTGAACTAACCTTCGGAGAAACAAGACCCCGATGTAAAATGACAGTAGAAGGTCCAACTTGGGCTGCACTGGGCGAATTCAAAATTATTGCAGAACATATTGGCACTAGAGATTTAGTGCAGGAATTCCTGGCCTTCAGAGTTTTTCCAACTATGAAAGAGTGGACAATGTCGAAGCTTAAAGGGGAAAAGAAAGAGGGGGAACTTGTCAGACTACCTTATCATTATAAATTCAAGAAATATTTTAAAGTACCCTGCCAAGAATGGCTTGATACTATTGAAATAATGAGTAATGAAATTCTTGGGAATTACTCTAAAAAAGAGGACCAACTGATGACAGCGGCCTTCGGCACTCGGCCGAAACAAAGGCTGAACAGGGTGCTTGATGCCATAGGATTTGAATACGCTGACTACGGTCGACTGGGCGGAGATGCTGGAGGCCCGAAGCGAAAAAGGATTGCCAGCGCTACTGACGAAGAGGTCGTCAAGGTAGCCAAAAAGAAAAAGAAAGATTCTGAAAATCTTAGCGCTGAAGAGTTAAATCCTGAGCCGAAGGTGGCCACTACAAGAAAGAGAAAAAGTGCATCCTCAGAGCCGGAAACGCCGGTCCGATAAGAAGATACTCCTGCTTCTCCTTCTGCTATTGAAGTAGAAGAGATTATGAAGGTAATGACTGAACCCTTGCCTATCAGGCTAAGTCCGCTGGCACTGGAACTGACGAAGTTTTTTCAGAAGGACAAGGCAGCTTCGGCAGCAGAAAGTCCTGCGAAGCCGAAAAAACGGAGAATTATTCAAGTAACAGATGTGATCCATCAGACGCCGCCACTGGCAACGGTGTCAAAAATTGCCTTTGCTGAAACTGCCAAAGCCGAAGCTACTGGAATGCAAACTACTGAAGCTGAAACCGGCGATGCCGAAGCTACCGGGGCCGAAGCCGGGGCCACCGAAGAGTCGAACCTGGAAACCACACTTGAGGTTATTGACAATATACTCCTTAAAATGGCTGAAGAAGAAGCTACTGTGGCTGCAGTGAATACGGCAACTGAAAAGGGGAAACAGCAGATTGATGAAATTTCAGAAGAAGGAGATTTTAACTTTCAAGATTTGCTCGGACAAGAATTAACAGACGCCGAAAAAGAGGAGTTGAAAAAATATGCCATATCTTGCGGATATAAATCAGGGGCTATGCTATTTGGTGGGGTCAACGAAGGGAAACTAAGATGCCTTCGGAACCGCACCGAGGCCAAAATTGTTAGAACCCTCTCCAAAAGCATTGGCTTGCTGAAGCTGGAAGCGGACTTATGCCGTTATCAACGACAACACATCGCCGGAAGCTTGCTTTATGCTAACTTTAAGGTAACGAATATTTTTGTTATTTTATTACTATTATTATTAACTTTTGGGTCGTGTTCTAACGAAGATCATTTTGACAGAGCATATTATTAAGCAAGGTTCTGAAAATGCAACAAGATCTGGAGGAAGAGAAAAACAAAGCCGTCATTCAAGATTTGGCTGAAAAAGTTGAAAATCACGAAGCCAATCTGAAAAAGAAAGACTTCGCAATCCAAGACCTTGAGATCATGGTCAAAGAGCACGAAGGTGCATTAGAAAAGAAAGATTTTGTTATTCAGACCATGGAGGGCTCTTTGGCTGAAGTCCAGACTGAAAATGACAAATTAAAGAATGAATTGCTCCGACAATCAGAAAAATTCGAGCAAGAAAAGAAATATTTTGAAGCAAGCCTAAAAGCTGAAGTAGATAAATACTCAAATTTGCAGAAATCCTTTAAAGAACTTCAGGAGAAATGCTTAAGCTTCGGCAGCCGATGTGTGCAGCGGCTGAAGGATGTGTTTCACTCTGTCGGAGCTAGCTCTTCGAAATTTACACCTTCAGCTGAGAATCTGCCGAGAACATTAGAATATATTGAAGGCGAAGTTGACGCCCTTGACGAAGTTATTGGTGGGCACGCCGACTTCTGCGCCCTGGTAGCTTCTCGGGGCACAGCTACGGCTTTTTTGAAGGCTGGTTGCACGCATGGAAACATTGTAAACAGACCAAACTTCAGCTTGTCAGCTTCAGATTTGATGGATATCCCAAGCTTAGCCAGAAGTATCGGAAATAGATTCATGACCTAGATCTGGGTAAGTGGCGGGCGGAAAATGGCAGGCGACGAAGCTCGAAGCCATCTTAAGCCGGTAAGAAACTTATGTTTGTTACTTTTACCTTCTCCTTTGAAATTTGTACCTTTCTTACTCTGCTATTTGGTATATACAGGATGACGAAGCTGAAGATTGACAATGCTGAAGTTTGACAAAACTGAAGACGAAGCCTTAGCTGAAGCTTAAAGTTGCTTATAATATGCTTTCCTGCAAAAATTCTTGGAGAAACTCTTGTAATATAGATATGGAATAACTTATGTAAATTTGTACATACCTTGTAATATATCATGTCTCCCTTATCCGTATTCAATCTGCTTTGCTGTGGATGAAACTTCTCTTTTGAGCCGAAGGCGAAAAACACCTTCCCTTCTTTTCGTACACAACGAAGCATAGAAAATTTTTCCTTCGAATCTTTTCCTTATTTTCTGAAGCACCTGTCTTTTTTGTGTAGCATAATGATGATTCTATATATGTCTAAATGGATGTTTATGAATGCAAATGACATGATGACATGTAATGTGCAAATGAATATTAGGACAAATGTTCAAAAACCATAAGTACGGCCCTTCATCCCCTCAAGAATGATAAAAATCTTTTTGCCGTTTACTTTTCGGCTTCACCGTTTACTTTTCGGTGTATCAGCGTTGACTTTTCGCTGTAAGCCTCCCTTAGGAGCTTCTTAGCCTTTTACTTTCGGCAGAATCAGCGTTTATTTTTCGCTGTAAGCCTCCCTTAGGAGCTTCTTCGCCTTTTACTTTCGGCGGAATCAGCGTTTATTTTTCGCTGTAAGCCTCCCTTAGGAGCTTCTTCCTGTTTTCTTTTCTTTTTCCTTTGCACTCGAATGTGCGTTCTCAGCTTTTACATTTACATTTTTGGGGGATATCTCTCTTATAGAATTGAAATAAGGAAAAGAAAAATTACATGTTGTGGCCCCATTAAAAACCTTTCTCCCCCTTTGGAAAGGAAAAGGGTGCCACAAAAAAGAATATAAAAAGTTACATCGAACTAAACATAATATCGCCGAAGCTCATCCGCATTCCACGATCTAGGAATGTCATTGCCGTCCATATCCTTCAATCTGTAGGAACCGGGTCTTGACGAAGATACTACCAAAAAGGGGCCTTCCCATTTCAGCTGTAATTTGCCTACTGTTTCAGGATAGCTACTCTTCGAAGTACCAAGTGTACTGGTTCAATATTCTTCAGCTTGACCTTTCTATCACGCCATTTTATTGTTTCAGCTTGATATTTATTGATGTTTTCCATAGCTTGAAGTCTGATCCCTTCAATAGCATCTTTTTCTACAGAGCAATCAGCTTCGTTTTCGCCTTCTGCCGAAGCTACTGTCCTTATTGATCCTGATTTGGCCTCTTCTGGGGTTATTGCTTCGTCACCAAACAATATTTTAAAGGGTGTAAAGCCTGTTGATCTTGACATGGTTGTGTTATGACTCCACACCACTTTGATTAACTCATCTGGCCACTTTCCCCTGGGCTGATTGAAGATTGACTTCATTATTCCTGTCATTATGATCCCATTGGCTCTTTCAACAAGTCCATTTGACTCTGGGTGTCGGACTGATGCAAAATGGATCTTTGTGCCGATTTGATTACAAAATTCTCTGAAGTCTTCAAAATCAAACTGTGTTCCATTATCAACAGTGATAGCCTTCGGCACTCCGAAGCGACAAACAATGTTTTGCCAGAAAAACTTTTGAATAGTAAATGAAGTTATTGTGGCTAAGGGCTTCGCCTCAATCCATTTGGAAAAATATTCCACTGCCACCACCACATATCTTAAGTTCCCCTGTGCTGGTGGTAATGGACCTAGCAAATCCAGACCCCACCTTTGCAACGGCCATGTGGGTTGTATTAACTGAGTTAAAGACGAAGGTTGTTTTTGATCTCTTGCACATTTCTGACAACCTTCACACTTTTGAACTAAATCCGCTGCATCCGAAGCTGCCTTTGGCCAATAAAATCCTTGGCGAAAAACCTTCCCAAGCAAAGGCCTAGGTCCAATGTGAGATCCACACAGACCTGCATGTATGTCCTTCATTAATTCTATACCTTCGGATCTGGATAAGCACTTGAGCAATGGGGAACAGACCCCACGCTTATATAGCTCCCCTTCTATTATGACATATGGTCGAGCTCTTGCTTATATCCTCCTGTTATAAGCTTCATCGTTTGAAAGAAAATTACCCTGGAGGAAAGAGATAATCTCAGTTCTCCAATCTTCACTATAAACAGGGGATATATTAAGGATTGCTCTTTCAAGAAGCTCGACCGAAGGTGCTTTTATTGTTTCAAAAAATACTTCCGAAGGTATAGGCAGCCCCTGGGCTGCTGACTTAGCCAATAGATCAGCGTATTCATTTTCTCCACGAGGAATGTTTTTGACAGAGAAACCTTCGAAGGAAGCCTCGATCCTTCGGACTGTATCTAGATACTTTTCAAGCTTCGGGTCTCTTGCTTTGTAGCTCTTGTCAATATGACCAGAGATAATTTGAGAATCAGTTTTAAGAATAGCCCTTCTGATTCACATTGCCTTTAATTTCCGAAGACCCAAAAGCAGAGCTTCATACTCAGCGATGTTATTTGTGCAACTAAAATCAAGTCTTGCCGCATAACAAGTTTTAACTTTAGAAGGTGAAATCAACACAGCAGCCGCTCCTGCTCCGAAGGTTCCCCAAGACCCATCGCAAAACACTGTCCATGCTTCGGCATCTTTATTTGTTTCTTCCTCCTGAGCCCTTGGCGTCCAGTCAGCAATAAAGTCTGCTAATGCTTGGGACTGAATCGAAGATCTATGAACATAATCAATACAAAATTCATTGAGCTCTGCAGCCCATTTTCCAATCCTTCTAGTAGCTTCTCGGTTTCTCATAATATCCTTCAGAGGTTGTGAAGAAGGAACAATTATGTTGTAAGCTTGAAAATAGTGCCGAAGCTTCCTGGAGGCCATCAAAACAGCATATAGTACCTTCTCCAATTCTGTATAATTTTTCTTTGATAAACTAAGAACCTCGGATACAAAATATATTGGGGCCTGCTTCTTAACTTGACCTTCAAGCTTCTCCTGGACAAGTGCTGCACTTACCGCTGAGTGCGAAGCTGCCACATATAATAACAAAGGAGCCCCTGGCGTATGTGGAGTTAGTGTTGTTAGATCTATCAAATACTGTTTCAGCTCTTCAAAGGCCTTCTGCTGGATTGGTCCCCATTGAAAGACTTCGGCTGACTTCAGCACTTCGAAGAATGGTAAGTTTCTCTCTGCTGATCTGGATATGAATCTATTGAGAGATGCCAGCCTTCCTGTCAATCTTTGAGCCCCCTTTTTTGTACTTGGTGGCTCCATTCGAAGTATAGCTTCGATTTTACTTGGGTTGGCCTCAATTCCCTTTGTTGAAACTAGGCAACCAAGAAATTTCTCCTTCTTTACTCCGAAGACACATTTTTATGGATTCAGCTTTAGACCAGCCTGTCTAAAATTAGCGAAGGTCTCCTGTAAATCAGCAATGTGGTTATCCTGCTTCGTGCTTTTTACAATGATATCATCAACATAAGTTAGTACATTCCTGCCTATCTGAGAATGGAGAACCTTTGTTGTCATTCTGCTGAAGCTTCCTCCAGCATTCTTAAGCCCTTCAGGCATCCGAAGGTAACAGCATGTCCCACTAGGGGTTATGAAACTGGTTTTTGGTTCATCCTCCTTCTTCATCCAGATTTGATGATAGCCTGAATAGCAATCCAGCAAACTCATAAGTTCTGATGAAGCTGCTGCATCGACTAAAGAATCTATCCTTGGCAATGGAAACTCATCCTTCGGACAAGCCTTATTGAGATCAGTAAAATCGATGCACATTCTCCATTTACCATTGGCCTTCTTCACCATAACAGTGTTAGCCAACCATTCTGGGTATTTTACCTCTCTAATAACTCCGACACTGAGGAGTCTTTTCACTTCATTCCGAGCACTTTCGGCCTTGTCATCAGACATCTTTCGAAGCCTCTGTTTCCTGGGTCTGAAGGATGGATCAACATTGAGCGAGTGCTCAATAACATCCCTGTTAACTCCGTAAAGATCATTAGCTGACCAAGCCAAAACATCTTTATTGTTGAACAAAAACCTTATCAAAGTTTTCTCCTGCTCTTCGGACAATTGAGATCCCAATAACACCTTCTGCTCTGCTATATCCTCACATAAGAACATGGGTTTCGGCTGGTCAGCCGAAGCAGCTTTTTCCCTTCTGAACTTGTATTGCTCACAAGCTTCAGTTCCATCTATATTATGGATTGCTTTTGAGTCTGTCCAATTTCCTTCGGCCCTTCTGGCAGCTTCTTGACTTCCATGAATAGCGATGGGCCCTTGGTCCGAAGGTATCTTCATGCAAAGATAAGCTGGATGCAGAATTGCTTCGAAGGCATTAAGAGTACCACGACCAATGATTGCGTTGTAAGGGTACTCCATGTCAACGATATCAAACATAACTTGTTCAGTCCTTGTGTTGTTGATGAATCCGAAGGCCACTGACATTGAGATTTTGCCGAGTGCTACAATCTGCCTTCCTCCGAAGCCACAGAGGGGATGTGTGGCATCAAGAATTTTATCTTCGGGCTCTTGCATCTGTCTGAAGGCCTTAGCAAATATGATATCAACTGCACTGCCTGTATCAACCAAAACATTGTGGACCAGAAATCCTTTGATAACACAAGAGATAACCATAGCATCATTGTGTGGGTAATCCTTGAGTTGAAGATCCTCTTGGGAGAAGGTAATAGGAATGTGAGACCATCTTGACTTGATGAAGGGTCCTTGCACCCCGACATGTTGTACCCTTCTCTGTGCTTCCTTCTTCTGCTTCATGTTGGCTGGTTCTGAACATGATCTGCCTGTTATCGGGAGTACCAGCTTCGAAACCGAAGCAGCTCCAGCTTGAATATTGAACGAAACCATCAGCTCAGAAAAGTGGTAGTGAGTTTACCGGAGGTGGGCGCCAATGTTGGGGACTCGTTCTCAAATGCTATGAATTAAGAACAAGGCAACATAAAATGTTAAATGTTAATGCCCTTCGTCCGCTGAAGCATTATTCCCTTAAGGATTTAATGAACTTCGGACGAAGGTTAAGGACGATACAATTACGAAGGTTAAATCTTCGTAATTGAACTCTAATAGATTATATAAAATAATGCGAGATATGAAGCATCAAAGACAAATAAATTATAAATGAACAACATCACTTTCATATCATATCAACTTACTGTATTCAAATATTAGATACATTTATACCTCTGCCTTGGCAAAGAATAATTCCCGATTGATGCGATTGCAATTACAGGAATGCGTGAACAGTAAAGGAATACTGTTCACTATTTATAGGCACAAGACACAGCCTGTGAGGAATTACAATCATGCCCCTCATAAAAGTTTACAACAACGACTCAAACACTTATGAACTAAAAGGTCATTCTACTTTTAAGTCGGTTTGTAATTCCAAAGCTTCATGAACATCAACCTTCGGTCATCACGTGCAGACAGCTTCAGTCGAAGCTGTTTCTTCCTGCAGGACCTTCTTAGACGAAGCATGGTCCCAACAGACACGTTGACTTGGCATTTGCTTTTACGTCACGCTTGTACTTTTACTTTCCCTCAAGCCGAAGGTACATTTGTAATTTGTCATCATTTCTATTTTTCCATAATAACAAAATAGAAATGAGCTGATAGTAATACATAACTGTTAATGTTATCTTTTATATTTTATATGATTCCTTCTTCATTATTTATATGTTGTATTAATGAAGGTACGTCCTTCATAACCTTCGTCCGAAAATCATTATCTCCCAAGGGAAATAATGCTTCGAAGGACGAAGGACTTTAATGTTTAACATTTTCTGTGTTGCCTTGTTCTTAACTCATAGCATTTGAGAACAAGTCCTCAACATTGGCGCCCACCTCCGGTGAATCCCTTTCGACCACTTTCGGCAAGCATTGACCTTCGTCATGCCACCGAAGAAAGCTTTAGCGACAGGGGCTGCTGCTCTACAGCCACTGGACCCAAACCAGGAGACCCTTTCTCTTCGAGAGGCCTGAAGCCAGAAGAGGAAGGCCACCAGTCCAACACCCCAAGAGGACGAGTTGGTCCTGAAAGGGAATTAGGTTTACACCTTTTTCCTAATTAATTTTGGTAGTTGAATTGCCCAACACAAATAATTGGACTAACTAGTTTGCTCTAGTCTATAAGTTTTACAGGTGCCAAAGGATCATAGCAAGCCAATAAAAAGACCAAAGATGGGTTCAAATAAAGAGAGCTAAAGACATCCCAAAAGGCACCCTGGTCTGGCGCACCGGACAGTGTCCGGTGCACCACCGGACAGTGTCCGGTGCACCAGGGCACTCAAGGCTGAACTCCACACCTTCGGGAAAATTGGAGGCCCCTCCGCTATAATTCACCGGACTGTTCGGTGAAGCACCGAACAGTGTCCGGTGTGCCAGCGGAGCAACGGCTACTTCGCGCGCAACGGTCGTCTGCAACGCATTTAATGCGCGCCTGCGCGCGCAGAGGACAGAGCACACGCAGTTGGCGCACCGGACAGTCTACAGGACCTGTCCGGTGCACCACCGGACAGCCCAGAGGCCCCACCTATCAGAGCTCCAACGGTCAGAACCCAACGGCTGGCTGACGTGGCTGGCGCACCGAACAGTGTCCGGTGGCGCACCGGACTGTCCGGTGCGCCATGCGACAGCAGCCTTCCAACGACCACTTTTTGGTGGTTGGGGCTATAAATACCCCAACCACCCCACATTCAATGGCATCCAAGTTTTCCACCTTCAACACATTACAAGAGCTATAGCATTCAATTCTAGACACTCCAAAGAGGTCAAATGCTCTCCCAAGTCCAAAGACAACTCCAATCAATAGTGACTAGTGAGAGAGTGATATTTGTGTTTATTTGAGCTCTTGCGCTTGGATTGCTTCTTTTCTTTCTCATTCTTCTTGTGATCAAACTCAATTGTAACCAAGGCAAGATACACCAATTGTGTGGTGGTCCTTGCGGGAACTTCGTGTTCCGTTTGATTAAGAAGAGAAGCTCACTCGGTCTAAGTGACCGTTTGAGAGAGGGAAATGGTTGAAAGAGACCCGGTCTTTGTGACCACCTCAACGGGGAGTAGGCTTGCAAGAACTGAACCTCGGTAAAACAAATCATCGTGTCTCGCTCTTTATTTGCTCACTATTTGTTTTGCGCCCTCTCTCTCAGACTCGTTTATATTTCTAACGCTAACCCGACTTGTAGTTGTGCTTAAGTTTATAAATTTCAGATTCGCCCTATTCACCCCCCCTCTAGGCGACTTTCAATTGGTATCCGAGCCCGGTGCTTCATTAGAGCTTAACCGCTCGAAGTGATGTCGGGAGCATCCGCCAAGAGGGAGTTCGGGACCGGCGAGAAGCCCGCCACAAGCCATGGGAAGGCTCCATCCGGGGAGTCCGCCAACAAGGTGAAGGGATCCCCTTCACACAACATGTCGCGTCGGAGCAGTGACAAGAAGAAGAAGATGAGGAAGGTGGTCTACTACGAGACCGACTCTTCGTCGCCATCCACCTCCAGCTCCGACACGCCGTCTGTAACTTCTAAGCGCCATGAGCGCAAGAAGTTTAGTAAGATTCCCCTACGCTACCCTCGCATTTCCAAACGTACTCCATTACTTTATGTCCCATTAGGCAAACCACCTATGTTTGATGGTGAAGATTATAATATGTGGAGTGATAAAATGAGACATCACCTAACCTCACTCCACACTAGCATTTGGGATGTTGTTGAGATTGGAGTACAGGTACCATCGCCGGGGGATGAAGACTATGATTCGGACGAGGTCGCCCAAATCTGACACTTCAACTCTCAAGCCACCACTATACTCCTCGCTTCTCTAAGTCGAGAGGAGTATAACAAGGTGTAAGGATTAAAGAGCGCCAAGGAGATTTGGGATGTACTCAAGACCGTGCACGAAGGAGACGAAGTGACCAAAATCACCAAGCGGGAAACGATCGAGGGGGAGCTCGGTCGCTTCCGGCTTCGCCAAGGAGAGGAGCCACAAGAGATGTACAACCGGCTCAAGACCTTGGTGAACCAAGTGCGCAACCTCGAGAGCACAAAATGGGATGACCATGAGATGGTCAAGGTTATTCTAAGATCCCTCGTTTTTCTTAATCCTACGCAAGTTCAATTAATTCGAGGTAATCCTAGATATACACTAATGTCTCCCGAGGAAGTGATAGGAAATTTTATGAGCTTTGAGTTGATGATCAAAGGCTCAAAGAAAATCATCGAGTTAGATGGCCCCTCCACGCCCGAAGCACAACCGGTCGCATTCAAGGCAATGGAGGAGAAGAAGGATGAGTCTACATCAAGTAGACAACCCATCGACGCATCTAAGCTCGACAATGAGGAGATGGCGCTCATCATCAAGATCTTCCGCCAAATCCTCAAGCAAAGGAGGGGGAAGGATTACAAACCCCGCTCCAAGAAAGTGTGTTACAAGTGTGGTAAGCCTGGTCATTTCATTGCTAAATTCCATTATCTAGTGATAGTGACAGGGGCGACGACAAGAAGGGAAAGAGGAGAGAAAAGAAGAGATACTACAAGAAGAAGGGCGGCGATGCCCATGTGTGTCGTGAGTGGGACTCCGACGAGAGCTCCTCTGACTCCTCCTCCGACGATGACGCCGCCAACATCGCCGTCACCAATGGACTCCTCTTTCCCAACGTCGGCCACAAATACCTCATGGCAAAGGATGACAAAAGGAAGAAGGTAAAATCAAGATCCTCCACTAAATATGCTTCCTCTAGTGATGAAGATAATTCTAGTGAAAATGAGGAGGATAACTTGCGCATCCTTTTTGCCAACCTAAACATGCAACAAAAGGAAAAAATAAATGAATTAATTAGTGCTATTCATGAAAAGGACGAACTCTTGGACTCCCAAGAGGACTTCCTAATTAAGGAAAATAAGAAGCATGTTAAGGTCAAGAATGCCTATGCTCTAGAAGTAGTAAAATGTGAAAAATTATCTAGTGAGCTAAGCACTTGCCATGATGTCATTACCAACCTTAGAAATGAGAATGCTAGTTTAATTGCTAAGGTTGATTCAAATGTTTGTGATGCTTCAATTCCCAATCTTAGAGACGATAATGTTAAATTACTTGCTAAGATTGAAGAATTAAATGTTTCTCTTGCTAGCCTTAAGATTGAAAATGAAAAATTAATTGCTAAGGCTAAAGAATTAGAAGTTTGCAATGCTTCCATTTCCGATCTTAGAGATAACAATGATATTTTACATGCTAAGATTGTTGAACTCAATTCTTGCAAACCCTCTACATCTACCATTGAGCATGTTTCCAATTGCACTAGATGTAGAGACATTAATGTTGATGCTATCCATGATCACCTAGCCTTAATTAAGAAACAAAATGATCACATAGCTCAACTTAATGCTAAAATTAATGAGCATGACTTAGAAAATGAAAAATTTAAATTTGCTAGAAGCATGCTCTATAGTGGGAGACGCCCTGGCATCAAGGATGGCATTGGCTTCCAAAAGGGGGACAATGTCAAACTTAATGCCCCTCCTAAAAGATTGTCTAGCTTTGTTAAGGGCAAGGCTCCCATGCCTCAGGATAAAGAGGGTTACATTTTGTACCCTGTCTATTATCCCGAGAGCAAAATTAGGAGAATTCATTCTAGGAAGTCTCACTCTGGCCCCAATCATGCTTTTATGTATAAGGGTGAGACATCTAGTTCTAGGCAATCAACCCATGCTAGATTGCCTAAGAAGAAAACTCCTGCTGCATCAAATGATCATAACATTTCATTTAAAACTTTTGATGCATCTTATGTGCTAACCAACAAATCAGGCAAGGTAGTTGCCAAGTATGTTGGGGACAAACACAAGGGCACCAAGACTTGTGTTTGGGTACCCAAAGTTCTTGTATCTAATGTCAAAGGATCCAAAACCGTTTGGGTACCTAAAATCAAGAACTAAACTTGTTTTGTAGGTTTATGCATCCGGGGGCTCAAGTTGGATCATCGATAGCGGGTGCACAAACCACATGACAGGGGAGAAGAAGATGTTCTCCTCCTATGAGAAAAACCACGATCCCCAAAGAGCTATCACATTCGGGGATGGAAATCAAGGTTTGGTCAAAGGATTGGGTAAAATTGCTATATCACCTGACCATTTCATTTCAAATGTTTTTCTTGTAGATTCCTTAGATTACAACTTGCTTTCAGTTTCGCAATTATGTAAAATGGGTTACAACTGTCTTTTTACAGATACAGGTGTCACTGTCTTTAGAAGAAGTGATGATTCAATAGCATTTAAGGGAGTGTTAGAGGGTCAGCTATACTTGGTAGATTTTGATAGAGCTGAACTCGACACTTGCTTAATTGCTAAGACTAACATGGGCTGGCTCTGGCATCGCCGACTAGCACATGTTGGAATGAAGAATCTTCACAAGCTTATAAAGGGAGAACACATTTTGGGACTAACAAATGTTCACTTTGAGAAAGACAGGGCTTGTAGCGCATGTCAGGCAGGAAAGCAAGTTGGTGTTCATCATCCACACAAGAACATCATGATGACTGACAGGCCACTCGAGCTCCTACACATGGATCTATTCGGCCCGATTGCTTACATAAGCATCGGCGGGAGTAAGTACTGTCTAGTTATTGTGGATGACTATTCTCGCTTCACTTGGGTGTTCTTTTTGCAGGAAAAATCTCATACCCAAGAGACCTTAAAAGGATTCTTGAGACGGGCTCAAAACGAGTTCGGCTTAAGGATCAAGAAAATTAGAAGCGACAACGGGACGGAGTTCAAGAACTCTCAAATTGAAGGCTTCCTTGAGGAGGAGGGCATCAAGCATGAGTTCTCTTCTCCCTACACGCCACAACAAAATGGTGTAGTGGAGAGGAAGAATAGAACTCTAGTGGACATGGCAAGAACCATGCTTGATGAGTACAAGACTTCGGATCGGTTTTGGGCCGAGGCGGTCAACACCGCTTGCCACGCCATCAACCGGTTGTATCTACACCGAATCCTCAAGAAGACATCTTATGAGCTCCTAACCGGTAAAAAGCCCAATGTTTCATATTTTAGAGTCTTTGGTAGCAAATGCTTTATTCTTGTTAAAAGAGCTAGAAAATCCAAATTTGCTCCTAAGACTGTAGAAGGCTTTTTACTAGGATATGATTCAAACACAAGGGCATATAGAGTCTTTAACAAGTCCTCTGGACAAGTTGAAGTTTCTTGTGACATTGTGTTTGATGAGACTAACGGCTCTCAAGTAGAGCAAGTTGATCTTGATGAGATAGGTGATGAAGAGGCTCCGTGCATCGCACTAAGGAACATGTCCATTGGGGATGTGTGTCCTAAGGAATCCGAACAGCCACCACATGCACAAGATCAACCGTCTTCCTCCACACAAGCATCTCCACCAACTCAAGATGAAGATAAGGCTCAAAATGATGAAGGAGAAGATCAAGGAGTTGACCCACCTCAAGAGGAGAGCAATGATCAAGGGGGAGATGCCCATGATCAAGATGAGGAAGATGAACAAGTTCCAAGGCCGCCACACCCAAGAGTCCACCAAGCAATCCAACGAGATCACCCCATTAACACCATCCTCGACGATATTCAAATGGGGGTAACTACTATATCTCGTGTTGCTCATTTTAGTGAACATTACTCTTTTGTTTCCTCTATTGAGCCACACAGGGTAGACGAAGCACTACAAGATTCGGATTGGGTGGTGGCGATGCAAGAGGAGCTCAACAACTTCACTAGGAATGAGGTATGGCATTTAGTTCCACGTCCTAACCAAAATGTTGTAGGAACCAAGTGGGTTTTCCGCAACAAGCAAGACGAGCATGGTGTGGTGACAAGGAACAAAGCCCGACTTATGGCCAAGGGATATTCACAAGTTGAAGGTCTAGATTTCGGTGAAACCTAAGCACCCATAGCTAGGCTTGAATCAATTCGCATTTTACTTGCCTATGCTACTTACCATGGCTTTAAGCTTTACCAAATGGACGTGAAAAGTGCCTTCCGCAATGGACCAATCAAGGAGGAGGTCTATGTTGAGCAACCTCCCGACTTTGAAGATAGTGAGTACCCTAACCATGTTTACAAACTCTCTAAGGCGCTTTATGGGCTCAAGCAAGCCCCAAGAGCATGGTATGAATGCCTAAGAGGTTTTCTTATTACTAATGGCTTCAAAGTCAGAAAGGACGATCCTACTTTATTTACTAAAACTCTTGACAATGATTTGTTTGTATGCCAAATTTATGTTGATGATATTATATTTGGGTCTACTAACGAATCTACATGTGAGGAATTTAGTAGGATCATGACACAGAAATTCGAGATGTCGATGATGGGGGAGTTGAAGTACTTCTTGGTATTTCAAGTGAAGCAACTCCAAGAGGGCACCTTCATTAGCCAAACAAAGTATATTCAAGACATTCTAAACAAGTTTGGGATGAAGGATGCCAAACCCATCAAGACACCCATGGGAACCAATGGGCATCTCGACCTCGACACGGGAGGTAAATCCGTAGATCAAAAGGTATACCGGTCGATGATAGGCTCTTTACTCTATTTATGTGCATTTCGACCGGACATTATGCTTTCCGTATGCATGTGTGCAAGATTCTAAGCCGACCCTAAGGAAGCTCACCTTACGGTCGTAAAACGAATCTTGAGATATTTAGTTCATACTCCTAAGTTTGGGCTTTGGTACCCTCGGGGATCCACATTTGATTTAATTGGTTATTCGGATGCCGATTGGGCGGGGTGTAAAATTAATAGAAAGAGCACATCGGGGACTTGCCAGTTCTTGGGAAGGTCTCTAGTGCCTTGGGCTTCAAAGAAGCAAAATTCTGTAGCTCTTTCTACCGCCGAAGCCGAGTATATTGCCGCAGGACATTGTTGCGCCCAATTACTTTGGATGAGGCAAACCCTTAGGGACTATGGTTACAAATTAACCAAAGTTCCTCTTCTATGTGATAATGAGAGTGCAATCCGCATGGCGGATAATCCCGTTGAGCATAGCCGCACTAAACACATAGCCATTCGGTATCATTTTCTAAGGGATCACCAACAAAAGGGAGACATCGAGATTGCATATATTAACACCAAAGAACAATTAGCCGATATCTTTACCAAGCCACTAGATGAACAAACCTTTAACAAACTTAGGCATGAGCTAAATATTCTTGATTCTCGGAATTTCTTTTGATGTCTTGCATACATAGCTCATTAATATACCTTTGATCATATCTCTTTTATATGCTATGACTAATGTGTTTTCAAGTGAATTTCAAACCAAGTCATAGATTGAAAGGGATTTGGAGTCTTCGGCGAAGACAAAGGCTTCCACTCCACTCCATCGAATCACTCACCCTTCGCCGTCGCTCCGAGCAACTCTCCAACTTTGGTATAATCTTCACTCATATTGTGTTCGCCAAAGGGGGAGAAAGTAGTTAAAAGGGCTTATATTTCACTCAAGTATCCGTTTTTGGCGATTCATGCCAAAGGGGGAGAAAGTATTAGCCCAAAGCAAAAGGACCCCACCACCACCAATTTTCAAAATTTAAAAGGTCTTGAAATGATGAATTTTTCAATTGGTATCTTATTTTTGATAGAATTTCAAATTGGAACACCCTCTTCAAAAACTAACATCTAAAACCCTCTTGAACACTAAGAGGAGGATTTTATTGAGGGGGAGTTTTGTTTAGTCAAAGGAAAAGCATTTGAAACAGGGGGAGAAAATTTCAAATCTTGAAAATGCTTCTCATAATCGTATTCATTTACCTTTGACTATTTGCAAAAGGACTTTGAAAAGAATTTACAAAAGAATTTGCAAAAACAAAACATGTGGTGCAAGCGTGGTCCAAAATGTTAAAAATAAAGAAACAATCCATGCATATCTTATAAAAATTTATTGGCTCAATTCTAAGTAATCTTTACACTTACATTATGCAAACTAGTTCAATTATGCTCTTCTATACTTGCTTTGGTTTGGGTTGGCATCAATCACCAAAAAGGGGGAGATTGAAAGGGAATTAGGCTTACACCTTTTTCCTAATTGATTTTGGTGGTTGAATTGCCCAACACAAATAATTAGACTAACTAGTTTGCTCTAGTCTATAAGTTTTACAGGTGCCAAAGGTTCACAACAAGCCAATAAAAAGACCAAAGATGGGTTCAAATAAAGAGAGCTAAAGACATCCCAAAAGGCACCCTGGTCTGGTGCACCGGACTGTCTGGTGCACCAGGGCACTCAAGGCTAAACTCCTCACCTTCGGGAAAATGGGAGGCCGCTCCGCTATAATTCACCGGACTGTCCGGTGTGCCAGCGGAGCAACGGCTACTTCGCGCGCAACGGTCGACTGCAACGCATTTAATGCGCGCCTGCGCGCGTAGAGGACAGAGCACACGCAGTTGGCGCACCGGACAGTCTACAGGACCTGTCCGGTGCACCACCGGACAGCCCAGAGGCCCCACCTATCAGAGCTCCAACGGTCAGAACCCAACGGCTGGCTGACGTGGCTGGCGCACCGGACTGTCCGGTGCACCATGCGACAGCAACCTTCCAACGGCCACTTTTTGGTGGTTGGGGCTATAAATACCCCAACCACCCCACATTCAATGGCATCCAAGTTTTCCACCTTCAACACATTACAAGAGCTATAGCATTCAATTCTAGACACTCCAAAGAGATCAAATCCTCTCCCAAGTCCAAAGACAACTCCAATCAATAGTGACTAGTGAGAGAGTGATATTTGTGTTCATTTGAGCTCTTGCGCTTGGATTGCTTCTTTTCTTTCTCATTCTTCTTGTGATCAAACTCAATTGTAACCAAGGCAAGAGACACCAATTGTGTGGTGGTCCTTGCGGGAACTTCGTGTTCCGTTTGATTGAGAAGAGAAGCTCACTCGGTCTAAGTGACCGTTTGAGAGAGGGAAAGGGTTGAAAGAGACCCGGTCTTTGTGACCACCTCAATGGAGAGTAGGTTTGCAAGAACCGAACCTCGGTAAAACAAATCATCGTGTCTCGCTCTTTATTTGCTCACGATTTGTTTTGCGCCCTCTCTCTCGGACTCGTTTAGATTTCTAACGCTAACATGGCTTGTAGTTATGCTTAAGTTTATAAATTTCAGATTCGCCCTATTCACCCCCCCTCTAGGCGACTTTCAGGACCAAGAAATCAGAAATATGGAGATGCTTCATCAGCAAGTGCAAAAGAAGAAGGAGAAGATGGCTCGACTGGCTGACCTACAAAGGCAGATTGACGAGGCCACTGAAGAAGTATGTCATCTTGATCAAGATGAGCAAAACCAAAGGCCCCAGCACAGAGAGCTTCACCAAGAGGGCTTCTTCAATGAGGATGAATGGTATGAGGATTTCTATCATGGAAACTTTGCTTGTGATGATGCTTCTCCTCTGTCAGCAGAACTGCATGCTACACCTTGGCCCCGTCTTACAAGCCACCCCAGCTCCCCATGTATGACGGGCACTCAGACCCAAAGCAGTTTCTGATGAGATACGAAGCAACCATATCTTCATATGGAGGCAATACCACAGTCATGGCGAAATCTTTCGTCATGGCAGTCAAGAATGTTGCACAAACCTGGTACTCCTCTCTTCAGCCAGGAACAATTACATCATGGCAGAAGCTGAAGGACATGTTGATCACCAGTTTCCAAGGGTTTCAGACAAAGCCGGTTACTGCTCAAGCTTTGTTCCAGTGCACGCAAGATCACGAAGAATACCTCCAGGCGTATGTCCGAAGGTTTTTGCGTCTAAGGGCACAAGCGCCAACAGTGCCCAATGAAATTGTCATTGAGGCCATGATCAAGGGGCTTCGGCCAGGACCTACGGCCCAATACTTCGCCAAGAAACCCCCTCAGACTCTAGAGAAATTGCTTCAAAAGATGGATGAATACATCCGAGCTGATAATGACTTTCGGCAAAGAAGGGAGGAAGCTTACAGGTTCTCCGAGATGACCAGGGGCTTCGGAGGGAGAATCCACCCAAGGCACGTCAGATCAATTCACTCCGCCCAGAATGACGACAGAGGAAGTCAACAACAGAGGCCACAATACTCCTCCTAGGCTTCGGGGCAGCAACAAAGCTATCTTCGGCCGCCAGCTCCAAGGGGCAGAGGCGCCAGGGGCTTCGGAGGAAGGTTTGGGGATCAGCCCAGGAAAATTTATTACCTATTCTACGGTGAGTACAAGGGCCATACTACAAGAATGTGCCATGTCACCATTCAGAAACAGAAGGAGATAGCAGAAGCTGTAGCCCAACAGAAACAGCCGAAGCAAGTTGTGCACACTGCTTCGTATCACTCACCATACATACCAGAGTATGTGGGTAACCATCCTGCAGCTTCTGTTGCTTCGGCTAGCCAACCACAGGCATCATGGCAACAGCCTCCACCTCCACCACCAATACAACCCACATATTCATGAGGCCAGCAGCCAGAAGGGAGCCAGCATAATCACCAACAGCGAGACTTCAGGGAGGAGTCCGAAGCTCGCACAGTCAACAGTACTGTGCCAGAGTCGAAGCACATCTACTAAGAGATATCCTACCTCTGAAATAGTTTTTGCATTCATCATCATTTTCTTTTTTAATAAGGAGCAATCATTGAAAGCTTAGTTCTTTTGTTGTTTTCAATTTCTTGTAATAGTTTCGTTATTGTCATAGTATAATATACCTTCTTCACAGACTCACGAAGTTGTTCTCAAGGGAACACGGGGTCCGAAACCGCATTACAAGTTTTACCGAAGCAACAAAAAGTCGTTCTAAGGAACGCAGTGTAAGTCTGCTGAAGTTACAAAAACTCGTTCCTTAGGGAGCGCAGCGTAAGTTTTCTGCTCAAAAGTCGTTCCAAAGGGAATGCAGAGCTTACAGAGAAGTCAACGCTGATTCCACCGAAATATAAGTCGAAGCACGAAAAGTCAACGCGAATACCGCCGAAATAGAAGGCGAAGAAGTTCAAAAGACGTTCCTAAGGGAATGCAGAACTTACAGCGAAAAGTCAACGCTGATACACCGGAAAATAAGCGGTGAAGCCGAAAAATAAACGGCAAAGAGATTGTGTATTCTACTATGGGAATGTGTGTGTATCTTCGGCACAAATATCATTTTGCATAGCATAACATCATCACATCATTCGCATAACATAACATCATACATCATATTGCATCAATGGCACAAGAAGGGGTTACAATCTTGATCTTCGGAAATTGCTTCGAAGAAGTGCCAAGGCACAAAATAAGTTTTGAAGTACAGTTTCATCAACTCTAATATGAAAGATATATTGCTCACGAAGCGTAATGTTTTTACGGAGATCGGATGATTTTACTTAATATGGATATTCTTCACGAAGCATGAAAAGAAGGGAAGGTGTTTTTTCGCCGAAGGCTCAAAAACGGTATGTACATAAAGTTTCATGCATCGTAAAGAATCGAATTCCAAACAGCTTATATATTACATTCAAAAACTATAAAATATTACATACTTTGTTCAACAAATATTACATTAGTATTCCAAATGTTTTTACAATAACAGCTATTCTTCTTTTAAAACTGATTCTGCAGCTTCGTTTAGCAGTCGAGTAACAACTTCGTCCATAATAGCTTCGGCCATGCTAGTAATTTCATCTTCCTTCTTTGCTTCTGGGTTGTCCAATGACTCGAAGGGCTCTGAGGGAGGAGATAGTTCAGCTGCGATAGAAAACGTAAATAAGTTCGAAGTCACAAAATTAAAAAATCAAGCTAAAAGCTATTAAGCGATACATATCCGCCTTTCGAGTTCCGCAGCTTTTTCAGCTGCCTTCGTTGCTTCTCTTGCATCGTGGGTATCTTTTTCGCTCTTTTTTATTATCTCGTGGGCCATCCCTCGGCCGCCATTTTCCCAGATGTCAGTAAAGAATTTTCCGCCAACTAAGCTTGCTTCGGCCGAGGGGTCTTTTGTATCTTCAACAGATAAAGCAGCTTCGGTTTGCGCCAAAGATTTCACATGATCGCAACCTATTTTCTCCAAGACAGCTGCAACTCCCCTCGTGCCAGAGAAGGAGCAGACGTCCCCACGGCCAATCAAAACTTCGTCAAAAGCTTTGGCTTCGCCGCTGATCCATTCAATTGGGCCCTCAGGATCACCTCTTACGAAGTTGTCCTCGCTGGAATATGCGACAACTTTGGCGAAGCTAGTCTTTATTTTTCTCACGCATTCTATGGATTTTTCATAACATCTCTCTTTCGAAGAGCGAAGTTCTACAACTGTCTTCTCCCAATAATTCTTCCAGTAATCACTGGCATCTCAGTTAGCTTCAGCAATAGCACATTTCAATTTTGCTTCAGCCACCTGTTTCCGAAGATCTTCAATTTCGCATTTCTGAGCTTCAGCTTGGGTTTTGAAAGTAACTTCGTCTTCTTTTATTTTGTTCACCAATGAATTTAGGATTTTATCTTTTTCAAGACCTTCGTTCCTTAGTTCAATCACTTCGGAACGAAGGTTGTTCAGAGCTATAGTACATCCTTCGTCTTCGGCATTTTTCTGAGCCCTGAGGGAATTGCTAAGAATCAGGCCCTGCAAAAATAAGTGTGGTATTAAGTATAAGCAAATAGAACAATTTTTTGTTTTTAAATACAAAAAATTCATTCTCATACCTTTAAACTATTATATGCTAAGCTGTCCGCCAGTTCATCTTTCGATAGCACCGAAAGCCCATCTTCTAGTGTCGGGAATCCGAAGCTTTTGCCCATCTCCCGGCAGACAGAAATCTCCTTGCTGTCTGGGAGACAATACAAGAAATCTTCTTCTCCGCTGCCGTTGAATATCAATGCCCCTTTGGATATTTTAATTTCTGGGCGTAATATTGAGTTTCTCGCTTTTCTTCTTCAGATAACCTTTTTCCTGAAGCATGTCGTACAATATAATCAGGTACTTCGGAAGATGCTCCGGGAGTAGGAGTGGCAGTTTTTTCAGACAGAATTTGTTCTACAGCTTCTTTTTCCGTTTCCTCTTTGGTTTCCAAGGATTTCTCCTTGGCGGGCTCTGAAGGCCCAGCTTCGGTTCCGGCCTGGCTCTTTGCAGCTTCGGCCTCGGCGAGTTTTGTCTCAGTTTGTGTTTCTAAAGCTTCGACAGTTTTCCCTAGAGTAGAGCTTGAAGTCTTTATTGTCTCCAGCACATCTAATACGTTGACCATCCTTTTCCTCTTGGGGGTAACTGTAAGATCTTTTTGTGCCTTCGACTTTGTCACTTCTGCCGAAGGACTTATAACTTCTAATATCTTTGTTCGTTCGACCTCTGTCTCTTCAATACTATCAGCCTTCGGCTCACCTAATTTGGTCAATGATGCCTTCGGCATTGCAACTGGCTCTTCAGTCTTCTGCATAAGCGCAGGTTCTTTGGCTTCAGTAGCCGAAGAGGTCTCACCGCCAAATTCGGGCACTGTGGCCGGTTCAATGAAGCGTGGTCGGTGAGTAAGGACCTTCACCTTTTTCCCCTTCGGCGCAGGCTCGCTTGGGGCAGCTGAAGCATCATCTTTCCTGGAAGTTGCACTTTTTTTGCCCCCGTGACGGGTTGCGGTAGTCAGGGTACATGAATCCGATGGCATCAAAAACTCTATTTAGTCTCTTCTTTTTCCGGCTTCCGAAGGCCGCAGATAACGCATTATCTTCCGCTTTGGAGTACGGCCCAAGCAGTTCATCACTTGTAGCTTTGACACACTTCAGTCAATCGTCGTCTGGCTCAATAAATTGGTCTCCAAACCTGAAGGTATATTTTAGTCGAACCAAACCACCTTCGTGGGGGTTGCTGATGGTTTCTTTCGGCATCTCCCAGTTGACTACCAATGGCCATATCCTGTAGGCCACGTGCTCTTGGACAAAGTCTCTCGTCCCGATGAAAGAACAAACTATGCCAAAGGCCTTTCGGCATTCTTCGGCTGCTTCATCAATTTCTACCTTTGGTTTCCGAAGACCGAAGCGCTGCCAGATAAGACGCATGATGATATCTTTAATATCTTCTCGTACCTTTAAATCGTTTTTCACATTGAACCATTCCTTCATCCAGTCTCTAGGCCACCTCTTCCAAAAGTTTGGCACTGGGCAGCTTGAGCCTGAACGAGCAACGAAGCTATAACAGCCAAAATTGTTATGATACTGCTCTTTACCCCAGGGCTTTGTCTCATATAAAAGTTCGTGCATACTGCAGAAGCTTTTTGCACTTGGCTCCAAGCCTTGACTCCTCACAACCCATACGAAGATTCCCATTCTTATGATGGCTTCGGGAGTAATCTGGTGAAGAAAAATCTGGTATATCTTTAAAACCTCAACCACAAAGCTGCTTAGGGGGAACCGAAGCCCAGCCTTGAAGACGCTTCGGAAGATCACGACTTCATTTTCTTCCGGAGTAGGAGAAGAGTCTTATCTCTGTTGTCAGCCCTCACAATAGACATATCTCGAAAATATCTTCCCCTCATATTGTCGAGATGACTCTGTTTAATAGTCGATTTTTCGAAAATTGCATGACTTGGTCACCAAGGTCGATCTTCGGAGTCTTCCCCGCCACTTTCCACGTCATAACTATCGCTGTCACCAGTGTCTTTGGATAAGCCTTCTAAAATCTCCCTAGTAATATTTTCTGTATTTGTCTTTGCTATTGATTCAATAAAGCCAATATTCTTCTTCTCAGAGAGCTTCTACTCCTCACTCAGCTTCGTTTCAGCAACAAATTTCTTATCTTGAGACATCTTCTCTTAGAACCGAAGCTTATAAAACTTAAAAAACCAAGAAAGCATTGGTGTGCAAGAGCTAAAAATTGGGCAAGCAAGAGCAGATGGCAAAAAAGCGTACCAAATGAGCTCGTGGTGTGCTCTTATTTATACGCCTAGTGCGTTGAAAACTGGAGGGCCCTGCTTGTCATTGACTGTTGCTATTCTAGCAAAGGGAAGGTGTTTTTTCGGACCTTCGGCTTAGAGCCTTCGTCCATATCGCAATCTGAATTTATCAAATTAATATTGCGAGGGGCTACAGTTGGGTGCCTTCGGCTTCCGAAGGTCCTCAAAAACATGATTTAACAATGTTTCTGGAGTATAATAAATGAACAGGTACCTTCGGACTTGGATCAAAACCACAGTGTGAAGAAGCACAAGGAATACGAAGGATGGCGCAGAGCCGAAGCTATGCGCAGGGGAGCTTCGGCATGATAGCAGAAAAGGAAACCGACTTAAAGAGGAAAAGGCTATTTAGACCTCGATGGATTACTATAGAGTTATTAGCAAATGTAAAGGGTATGGGTGTAATTTTACATGGGCTGCGTCCCGTGCCTATAAATAGATGAACAGTGCTCCCGTACTAGACACGCTGACTTGGCATTTGCTTTTACGTCACGCTTGTACTTTTACTTTCCCTCAAGCCGAAGGTACATTTGTAATTTGTCATCATTTCTATTTTTCCATAATAACAAAATAGAAATGAGCTGATAGTTGTGGCGGAACCGCCCGAATTATTCCAGCTTAAGTGCCCAAGTCACACCCGCAAGGGCAGCAACACACTTAAACCGGAATAACCCGTCAGTCCCTCGGATCTAGTCCAATAAAGCCACTTATCCAGGATAGAATACCACTAGCTCACTCGAAGGTGAGGCACAGAGAAATACAATAAAGCATAATACCACAAATTTAATAATTATCAATATTGATTACATTGTCGGAGTTCCAAAAGCGGTAACAATATTTTTAGTGCAGCGGAAATAACTAAATGGAGAAAACCGAGTAACATGGCGAAGCCTGGCCACGGTACTCCTCCTGGTCCTCTCCTGCGGAAGTAATAACCCTCTCGACCATCTATCCCGGTGGCAGGGATGAAGGCCAAGTCACACCAGCAACCAATCATCCTAAAGGGTACCTGCAAAAATTGTGCCACAAGCAAGGCTGAGTATACTAATACTCAGCTAGACTAACCCGGTGTGAGGAGTCTACTCCTCTACCTCTAGACATGCAGCTGTTTGGCTAAGGGGTTTGGTTTGCCAAAAGCACTAGCTGAGTCTAAAATCAAGTTTTAGCTTTTCAAGTTTTAGTAAGATCATTTTTAAACTAGATGAGTACCTAGCTACTCATACATCGTATCAAACATTTTTAACAATCAACATGTTTTGCCAAGTCAACACATTTTCACTTGTTACTCAATGTAGCAGCATGGATCAAGCAGTCTCATTAGCTGCGAGAAGCAGACGATTCGAATCGAGTTTTTATCCTTGCAAGGTAAACCTAAACACACGACATGTAGGGGCACTCCGTCCCCACACACATCAACCGTCCCCATCGATTCCCTGGCAACAGATCAGGGCTCACCGCCTTGGCGTACAATGCCTCACTGACCTCGACTGCCGTCGTGCAGTGACCGCACTTGTACCCACCATAACCGGAATGGGAGACCACGTCTCAGGTCGCGTGAGGGGTAAAGTCTGCGGGCAGGTTCACTCAGGTACTAG
This sequence comes from Zea mays, assembly GCF_902167145.1. Lineage (NCBI taxonomy): Eukaryota > Viridiplantae > Streptophyta > Magnoliopsida > Poales > Poaceae > Zea > Zea mays. The sequence goes on along the minus strand of NC_050100.1, from coordinate 129,838,172 downwards.
GCTTACCGATTTACCATATTTCTCGGCATATGTTTAGTACGTTCAAACGCTTGACACACGGTACCACACCTTAATCCTTATTCCAATTTCCATCTCGTAGACAACCAATCCCCATGGATTGTTGTCCACAGACCAACATCATTATGATATGAAAGTGGGTACAACCAATTCCTGACCTCGCGCGAGTGCTAGAAAAATCACTCGACTTCTACCGAGATCCCTAATTATTAAAGCAGCTACTCGACCTAGCATACTAGTATCCATCTCAATAGGAATCCTAAGTTCATGCAACTAGGGTTTCAGTCAACTCCTACACTTAAGTGCACAGTACAAGCCTACAAACATTAAGTGTAGTAAAATAGCATATATAACGGTTATGCATAAAACAGGGGCTTGCCTTTAATTTAACACTTAGGTAGTGTTTGTTGGGGGAGGTGCTCGCTTGGCGAGCATCCACTGATTATGTCCATCCTTCCTTGGGTCGTCCACCGACTGCATCTTGTGGGTGGCACCACATCACTTGCACGATCGTCATCTCTCGATCCTAAATGAGGTGCAAGATGCATATGTATGAATATAATGAATGTAGCACAAAAATAGCACAAGATATACCAAGACACAGTGGCGAACTAAACATTAATTAGTAAGACACTGCAACAACTATACGCAAACACTAGTTATTTATGTGTCATTGGGCACACGTAAACACTACCACTGGAAAAAAAACGATCACTACCTACAATTAACCAATGCAACACGATATCACTCGTACAAGCATTTATTTAGTTGCTACGGCTTTTCATTAGTTCTTCCATTGATCACACAAAAGCATCACAAACACAAGTTTAATAGAGGACCGATGCATCAATGTCGATGGACTCCTCTATCACAATCAACTACAGCAAGCAAGCACATTAATCATGAAACACATGTTAACCTAAGTTTAGCCATCACAAGTCTATGTCCGTTAAGTGCTAACTAAGCATTTTTAGCCAAAATGGTGAACTAAATATTCATTTGAGCACGTGCAGATTTTTAGGACAGCAGCACAACAGCTACTTGTTTTAATCATAACTTTTCAAATATTAATTCATAAATAGCAAACTAAAACTTTCTGGAAAGTTTAGAAAGTTCTCTACAACTTTGTTATTGTCATCACAACATGATTAAACACTTAGCAAGGTCGAATTGTGCAAACACAGTAGCTCTGTCCAGATTTGGACAGATTCAGACTTGCAACTTCAAAAAATCAGAACTTAATCTTCAGACATCCAAACAAGGTGATCCTAGACTTTCTGGAAAGCTACTTAAATATTTTACAAATTGTTTGTAAACATCCCTGGCTGGTTTAATATGTATCAAGGGTAGAATACGCGATGAAGGCTGTGCTGTCCAGAATTGGACAGATTCAGTCTTCACATTTGAAACATTCATAACTTAAGCTTCAGACCACCAAAAAGAGTGATCTAAGACTTTTTGGAAAGCTCCGCAAAAGCACTGCATAACTTTTATAATTACTAAGAAATGATTTAATGTTTAACTAAATCAAACAACACAGTTTTCGAAATCTGTTCTGATGGTGGACAGAACACAGCAAGCAGTTTGTAAAATTTATAACTCTTAAACTATCAGGCCTGTGGTTATGAAATTTTAACACAAGAAAGATAGGAAAAGCACCTACAACTTTCTTATAATAACCATGAACAGATTGTAACATTAACTTAAGCAAACAGTGCAGTTTCTGAAATCTGTACAGAAAGTGGACAGATTCAGTTACTGAATTTGTAAAACGCATAACTCCTAAACTGTCAGACCTATGGCTGTCAAATTTTAACACCAGCAAGATAATAAAGTTATCTACCACTTTTTTATAGCACATATCTACAGAAAACACAATTTAGTTCATCAAACATACAGCACGGGGAAATCACTGCGTGCAGTCCAAAACAGCAATTAATAAATTGCACCTCATATACAATTCAAGAATTGTCGCGTTCTAAATACTTGAATTATTCTAACACTTTGACAATTGTTAGAGTGAAAATAACCAAGTGAGAACTAGCAAGTAGACTTACTAATTTTTATACAAGTTATTTCGCGCTCTAGAACTACCATACACAATTAATCAATGCATTCACCACAATCATCAAGTCCGACATATATGTATATCGAAGCGCTTTTCACCCACTAGTTCGTCTTTTAACTTAGACACCACATAAGCACTACTAAATTTTTACCCGCGACCATAACCACACGCATTTAGACTACAACAAGCAATTCATCGTGACCTCGAACTTAACCCAATCCATCTAACAAGTCTGCTAACTCATTATTATAGCACTCCGAGACACAATATGTATATCGCAATCACTTAACGCAATTGACTCCTACTTAACATTAGTTGGCTAATCACAGCATAAGACTTAGCAACCCATTTAGACATTGCAACTCAAGACATGGGTGGGAGCAGGTTAATTAATGTTTCTTAACCTTTTCTCAACTTAAACAGGACAACACACAAGTCACTTAAAACACCATATTTTAGGGGGTCTAACATAGAGGCGTTAACACCTGGCATAAAACTCCGTAAGACTTACATTGGCTACTGAGGGACCTAAAGCACTTATGTGTATGTCTTAGCGGATTGTTCTTCAATTTTAACAAGGACCGACTTGTGAACGCTACTTGCCTCCAATAATTATTGGACTGCGATAACACTCGTATAAGACCCCTAACCGATCAACAAGACATTTATTTATCCAAAGGGGCATGGAATGTGATGATTGACAAAGCGAAGCATCACATTGCCATACAACAAAAATCATGACAACACCGATAGATACTATCCACTAATTGTTTGAAAAATTAAATTTACTTCTCGCTTGCCACTACATCACTCCTTAATCACACAACCATCACGAGCATCCTTCACACGATTATATAATAGCAACCTAAACGTCGTGTTACACAATACATATATCTTTCCTCGCCGCGAGTATAACCATATTACGGCATATACCCTCACACCTCAAATAAATATCTCACGCCACCACTACTATATCACACCACGGCACACACACATACGTGTACTAATTCAATCCTCACATAACATGTATTTCCAAACTTACTCATCACATAAATTTCCATCGATGCATTTCTCACAACATAACCGGCATTTTAAAAATTATCCTCACAGCAAACCACACATCAAATACATTCTTACCAAAACTTAAAAACATACGAGCCCTTCTTTCTACTCGTTTTCTTTAGCCACAAACTTCAATCCATACCAATACAATCTTTAAACATGCACCACATCGACCAATTTATACGAATCATCAACCAAATCATATATATTGTAAACTATAAATCAATCAACCTGAATGGGGTCGGAATTGAGTTGTGTAAGCACGTGGTTCACCCGACCGGTCTTGTATCGAACACGCGTGCGCGACGGATGGCATTGATGGCTAGCTGCGATTAGACACACACAATCGTTCAACAGTTTTACCGAGCACAAAAATAAAAATATAATAGCAGCAAGGGCAGCGGGGGTTTTCTCACCACGGGTTTCGACGGCGTCGCGGATGGGGCTGTGCAGCGAGCACAAGAGCGACGACACACGACGAGGGGAGTGGAGATCGAATGGGAGGGCTGCTGCAGCGCGCGGCTTGCTGCGCATTTTATCGAACAGCCGGCGGGCACCACAGAGAACCGCGAGGAAGGGGGCTCGCTGTTTGGGGAGGGGAAGTCGCGCAGAGGCACTGCGCGGGGCTGTTGCTGTGTTCTAGGTGCTGCAACAAGGAGAGGAGCATGGGGAAGGAAAGGGGGAGATTGCAGGGGCGCCATGGAGCAGGGGAACAGGGAGCTCGGCCTGCTGGGAGGAAGATGAACAGGGAAGGGCGCTGGAAAAATTTCTGGGCGCCATCCATGGGAGCTGCTGTCGCTACTGTGTAGAAGCCCGACCAGGGAGGAAAGTGCAGAGCTGCTGCTCGGCCATGGGAGAAAAACAGCAGGGCCAGACGCCATGGAAGCCGCAGGGGCACGGGTGCCATGGCTGGACTTGGCGGCCAAGGAAGAGGAGATAGCAGAGAGGGGCTTTAGCTGCTGGTTCCCTTGGCCGGCATCCTGCAGCATGGGCGCTGAGCGCCATGGCGAGGAGAAGCTGGGCTCCTTGCTGGATGCTGTGGAAACCAGGGAGGAAGAAGGGGCGCGCTGGCCATGGAGCTCCTGTTGGGCGCCATGGAAAGGAGAGCAGAGGTGCTGCACGGCAGGAGGAGGAAGGAGAGCGTGGGGAGGAAGAGAAGGCTGCTGGTGGCGGCTGAAAAATTTGAGGGGTGGGATTGAAAAAAATGGCCAAGTGAGCACCCCTATTTATAGAAGAAGCCCTAGGGTTAGGGTTTCCTAGTGGGCCAAATGGGCTGGGCTGGAATGGGCTTGGCCCAAAATCCCAATTCGGGTCGCGCTAAATTTATTTTCTAGAATAAAAATGTTCCTGCGGGTTTCGTCTGTACGCAAAACAGAGCGAACTAGAGTTTCGACGAACGGACTATTGAGCGATCAATTCGACCGAGAGTTTGATTTGAATTCGCTCGCAAAAATAACTCCTCGCGCATGATTCGAAAATAAATTGCCTCGGGATACGACCGGCTTTCGGATTTTTAGTCAGAGAAGGTGAATCGTGGCATTTTAAAATCGCTGTCGATACGGGGTTTTGAATTCGGTTCGGACATGAGATATTTGGCCGAGTTGAGTAAGAATTAATTAGAGGACGACATATCGAGTATTCCGTCTGAGAGTACGGACTCGGATAAAATAGTCGGACATAGATCGAAGGTCGAGGAATCAGACTCGGGCTCAGATCAAATAACAGTTGTTGAGAGTTTGATTGAATGTGCTTTAGATGAGATTTATAAGTCGAGAATGATTTTTGAGTTTGCATTCGTTCCGAGAAATAAAAGTTTTAACAGGCTCCAAAATTGGCCTTCTGTGAGATTGAATAATTCTGAATTCGGCGAAATGTGAATGAATAATCTGGATAATCAGAGACATACGCGAGCGAGAAAGAGAAATTTTTACTGAGCATCCGAGATTAGGATTAATCTCCCGTCATAACACAAAACTGACACCTGGGGTGTCACATCCTTCCCCCTTAAAAGAATCTCGTCCCGAGATTCGGATGAGGATCTTTAAGGGTGGAGAAGCATGTAACTCCCAGGCTGAAGATAGATGCAAATTCATGAGATGGGATCTGACAAGATACTGAAGACAGATTTAGATAGAATATCGCGACATATTGAGACAAAATGTAGCGATCACTCTGAGAGAATGTTCATAAAAGATAGCACATTAGTATAGTCTCGTAATGGATCACAACTATTGACCGCGATACCAGCGCGTGCCGAGCAGCTCAACCATGTGTGCACCATAGTAGGCTCTCGGTCTCGTCGCGGCACCATCAGTCGTTAGTCATGACACCATTACCAAACGTAACCAATGAAAAATTCACGTGGCATAAATAGATGGATCCCATGAGAGTATGGCTGAGAAAATAAGAATGTGATCGGAGTTGAAGCAGAGACTGCCGACAAAAGAGCATCACATGAGAACTCTTCAACTTAGAGAACTATTCTATGATCATCACGGGGATTATCAGCCAAGGATTGATACGATATTTAATACGAGGAGAAACCAACCATGAGATCGAGACTGATAAGCTTTTAGAGACATGAGGGATCCAAAGATAACAATGAAATCCATTGAACCCAATGGATACACCATTTAGAGATAAAAATTGACAAAACAGTGTCATGATCCTCGAAGAAGGGGGTATGAGAATGACCAGAAATGAGAGACTTAGGCAAGATCAACATCCGATAGTTGAGAACAGGTTATAGCAGATAACCAGATAATAGGGCGGAATCATTAAAGGATCCAGAGATTTGGATGATAAGGCCACAACATGATTCACAAGGAAAATGATTACCAGATTCAGGTGAAAAAGAGAGGTCATCAAACAAGATCAGTTAGGATGATCAACAGAAATTCTAGGAAGTTTTTGGGGCAAGGACTTATGGAAAGAAACATGGCCTTGATAGGGTTTGCGCAACTAGACACCAACAACAAATTTTTTTTTACACAACAAGTGCACAAGGAGACTTGAGTTGGTCTAGCGGTCAAGCTATGGGTTCTATAAGCTGCGCAGGTGTATTACCAATAGTGCAACACACAAGGGCTAGAAAACACCAACACAAGCATGTGATTTGAATTTTTTTTAGGGTTTCACTTGCTAACCACTAGGTTGTTTAAAGTGGGGGTGTCTTTTTTTTGAGGAAACGAACAACATTTTTTTACAAAAAGGGTTAAACAATTTCAATGCCACCTAGATAGCAAGGCAAGAGAACACATAACACAACCTAGCAAGACATACCCATCTGACACGAGGTAAGGCATTTCTAACATATCAGTACATCACATTATTCACAAGTTCTTATTATTGGAATAAAGGTGAGAGAAGCATATTAATGCACAAGAGAAAATTATAATGCGACAATCATGATGCATGCTCATTCTAGTCGTCTTCTCAGACCTAACTAATTTTCGGGTGCTTCTACAGCATCCTTATTAATAGTAGTAGTAGCCTTTATGGCCTAAATAACTAGCCACCTAGCTACCCATCTATTCCTATGGCTTCACGTCCTAGGTCTATCCTTATCGTCCTGATATCTATCCAACTTTGGTTTCTAAGCAACTTTTACTTTAGAAAAGGTTGGAAATCATGACTTATTGACTTCTCTGTACTGGTATTCGCTCCGATACCAGCTGTGGCGGAACCGCCCGAATTATTCCAGCTTAAGTGCCCAAGTCACACCCGCAAGGGCAGCAACACACTTAAACTGGAATAACCCGTCAGTCCCTCGGATCTAGTCCGATAAAGCCACTTATCCAGGATCGAATACCACTAGCTCACTCGAAGGTGAGGCACAAAGAAATACAATAAAGCATAATACCACAAATTTAATAAGTATCAATATTGATTACATTGTCGGAGTTTCAAAAGTAGTAACAATATTTTTAGTGCAGCGGAAATAACTAAATGGAGAAAACCGAGTAACATGGCGAAGCCTGGCCACGGTACTCCTCCTGGTCCTCTCCTGCGGAAGTAATAACCCTCTCGACCATCTATCCCGGTGGCAGGGATGAAGGCCAAGTCACACCAGCAACCAATCATCCTAAAGGGTACCTGCAAAAATTGTGCCACAAGCAAGGCTGAGTATACTAATACTCAGCTAGACTTACCCGGTGTGAGGAGTCTACTCCTCTACCTCTAGACATGCAGCTGTTTGCCTGAGGGGTTTGGTTTGCCAAAAGCACTAGCTGAGTCTAAAATCAAGTTTTAGCTTTTCAAGTTTTAGTAAGATCCTTTTTAAACTAGATGAGTACCTAGCTACTCATACATGGTATCAAACATTTTTAACAATTAACATGTTTTGCCAAGTCAACACATTTCCACTTGTTACTCAATGTAGCAGCATGGATCAAGCAGTCTCATTAGCTGCGAGAAGCAGACGATTCGAATCGAGTTTTTATCCTTGCAAGGTAAACCTAAACACACGACATGTAGGGGCACTCCGTCCCCACACACATCAACCGTCCCCATCGATTCCCTGGCAACAGATCAGGGCTCACCGCCTTGGCGTACAATGCCTCACTGACCCGGACTGCCGTCGTGCAGTGACCGCACTTGTACCCACCATAACCGGAATGGGAGACCACGTCTCAGGTCGCGTGAGGGGTAAAGTCTGCGGGCAGGTTCACTCAGGTACTAGGCTTACCGATTTACCATATTTCTCGGCATATGTTTAGTACGTTCAAACGCTTGACACACGGTACCACACCTTAATCCTTATTCCAATTTCCATCTCGTAGACAACCAATCCCCATGGATTGTTGTCCACAGACCAACATCATTATGATATGAAAGTGGGTACAACCAATTCCTGACCTCGTGCGAGTGCTAGAAAAATCACTCGACTTCTACCGAGATCCCTAATTATTAAAGCAGCTACTCGACCTAGCATACTAGTATCCATCTCAATAGGAATCCTAAGTTCATGCAACTAGGGTTTCAGTCAACTCCTACACTTAAGTGCACAGTACAAGCCTACAAACATTAAGTGTAGTAAAATAGCATATATAACCGTTATGCATAAAACTGGGGCTTGCCTTTAATTTAACACTTAGGTAGTGTTTGTTGGGGGAGGTGCTCGCTTGGCGAGCATCCACTGATTATGTCCATCCTTTCTTGGGTCGTCCACCGACTGCATCTTATGGGTGGCACCACATCACTTGCACGATCGTCATCTCTCGGTCCTAAATGAGGTGCAAGATGCATATGTATGAATATAATGAAAGTAGCACAAAAATAGCACAAGATATACCAAGACACAGTGGCGAACTAAACATTAATTAGTAAGACAATGCAACAACTATACGCAAACACTAGTTATTTATGTGTCATTGGGCACACGTAAACACTACCACTGGAAAGAAAACGATCACTACCTACAATTAACCAATGCAACACGATATCACTCGTACAAGCATTTATTTAGTTGCTACGGCTTTTCATTAGTTCTTCTATTGATCACACAAAAGCATCACAAACACAAGTTTAATAGAGGACCGATGCATCAATGTCGATGGACTCCTCTATCACAATCAACTACAGCAAGCAAGCACATTAATCATGAAACACATGTTAACCTAAGTTTAGCCATCACAAGTCTATGTCCGTCAAGTGCTAACTAAGCATTTTTAGCCAAAATGGTGAACTAAATATTCATTTGAGCACGTGCAGATTTTTAGGACAGCAGCACAACAACTACTTGTTTTAATCATAACTTTTCAAATATTAATCCATAAATTGCAAACTAAAACTTTCTGGAAAGTTTAGAAAGTTCTCTACAACTTTGGTATTGTCATCACAACATGATTAAACACTTAGCAAGGTCGAATTGTGCAAACACAGTAGCTCTGTCCAGATTTGGACAGATTCAGACTTGCGACTTCAAAAATTCAGAACTTAATCTTCAGACATCCAAACAAGGTGATCCTAGACTTTCTGGAAAGCTACTTAAATATTTTACAAATTGTTTATAAACATCCCTGGCTGGTTTAATATGTATCAAGGGTAGAATACGCGATGAAGGCTGTGCTGTCCAGAATTGGACAGATTCAGTCTTCACATTTGAAACATTCATAACTTAAGCTTCAGACCACCAAAAAGAGTGATCTAAGACTTTTTGGAAAGCTCAGCAAAAGCACTGCATAACTTTTATAATTACTAAGAAGTGATTTAAAGTTTAACTAAATCAAACAACACAGTTTTCGAAATCTGTTCTGACGGTGGACAGAACACAGCAAGCAGTTTGTAAAATTCATAACTCTTAAACTATCAGGCCTGTGGTTATGAAATTTTAACAAAAGAAAGACAGGAAAAGCACCTACAACTTTCTTATAATGACCATGAACAGATTGTAACATTAACTTAAGCAAACAGTGCAGTTTCTGAAATCTGTACAGAAAGTGGACAGATTCAGTTACTGAATTTGTAAAAAGCATAACTCCTAAACTGTCAGACCTATGGCTGTCAAATTTTAACACCAGCAAGATAATAAAGTTATCTACCACTTTTCTATAGCACATATCTACAGAAAACACAATTTAGTTCATCAAACATACAGCACGGGGAAATCACTGCGTGCAGTCCAAAACAGCAATTAATAAATTGCAGCTCATATACAATTCAAGAATTGTCGCGTTCTAAATACTTGAATTATTCTAACACTTTGATAATTGTTAGAGTGAAAATAACCAAGTGAGAACTAGCAAGTAGACTTACTAATTTTTATACAAGTTATTTCGCGCTCTAGAACTACCATACACAATTAATCAACGCATTCACCACAATCATCAAGTCCGACATATATGTATATCGAAGCGCTTTTCACCCACTAGTTCGTCTTTTAACTTAGACACCACATAAGCACTACTAAATTTTTACCCGCGACCATAACCACACGCATTTAGACTACAACAAGCAATTCATCGTGACCTCGAACTTAACCCAATCCATCTAACAAGTCTGCTAACTCATTATTATAGCACTCCGAGACACAATATGTATATCGCAATCACTTAACGCAATTGACTCCTACTTAACATTAGTTGGCTAATCACAGCATAAGACTTAGCAACCCATTTAGACATTGCAACTCAAGACATGGGTGGGAGCAGGTTAATTAATGTTTCTTAACCTTTTCTCAACTTAAACAGGACAACACACAAGTCACTTAAAACACCATATTTTAGGGGGTCTAACATAGAGGCGTTAACACCTGGCATAAAACTCCGTAAGACTTACATTGGCTACTGAGGGACCTAAAGCACTTATGTGTATGTCTTAGCGGATTGTTCTTCAATTTTAACAAGGACCGACTTGTGAACGCTACTTGCCTCCAATAATTATTGGACTGCGATAACACTCGTATAAGACCCCTAACCGATCAACAAGACATTTATTTATCCAAAGGGGCATGGAATGTGATGATTGACAAAGCGAAGCATCACATTGCCATACAACAAAAATCATGACAACACCGATAGATACTATCCACTAATCGTTTGAAAAATTAAACTTACTTCTCGCTTGCCACTACATCACTCCTTAATCACACAACCATCACGAGCATCCTTCACACGATTATATAATAGCAACCTAAACGTCATGTTACACAATACATATATCTTTCCTCGCCGCGAGTATAACCATATTACGGCATATACCCGCACACCTCAAATAAATATCTCACGCCACCACTACTATATCACACCACGGCACACACACATACGTGTACTAATTCAATCCTCACATAACTTGTATTTCCAAACTTACTCATCACATAAATTTCCATCGATGCATTTCTCACAACATAACCGGCATTTTAAAAATTATCCTCACAGCAAACCACACATCAAATACATTCTTACCAAAACTTAAAAACATACGAGCCCTTCTTTCTACTCGTTTTCTTTAGCCACAAACTTCAATCCATACCAATACAATCTTTAAACATGCACCACATCGACCAATTTATACGAATCATCAACCAAATCATATATATTGTAAACTATAAATCAATCAACCTGAATGGGGTCGGAATTGAGTTGTGTAAGCACGTGGTTCACCCGACCGGTCTTGTATCGAACACGCGTGCGCGACGGATGGCATTGATGGCTAGCTGCGATTAGACACACACAATCGTTCAACAGTTTTACCGAGCACAAAAATAAAAATATAATAGCAGCAAGGGCAGCGGGGGTTTTCTCACCACGGGTTTCGACGGCGTCGTGGATGGGGCTGTGCAGGGAGCACGAGAGCGACAACACACGACGAGGGGAGTGGAGATCGAACGGGAGGGCTGCTGCAGCGCGCGGCTTGCTGCGCATTTTGTCGAATAGCCGGCGGGCACCATAGAGAACCGCGAGGAAGGGGGCTCGCTGTTTGGGGAGGGGGAGTCGCGCAAAGGCACTGCGCGGGGCTGTTGCTGTGTTCTAGGTGCTGCAACAAGGAGAGGAGCATGGGGAAGGAAAGGGGGAGATTGCAGGGGCGCATGGAGCAGGGAACAGGGAGCTCGGCCTGCTGGGAGGAAGATGAACAGGGAAGGGCGCTGAAAAAATTTCTAGGCGCCATCCCTGGGAGCTGCTGTCGCTGCTGTGTAGAAGCCCGACCATGGGAGGAAAGTGCAGAGCTGCTGCTCGGCCATGGGAGAAAAATAGCAGGGCCGGACGCCATAGAAGCCACAGGGGCACGGGTGCCGTGGCTGGACTTGGCAGCCAAGGAAGAGGAGATAGCAGAGAGGGGCTTTAGCTGCTGGTTCCCCTGGCCGGCATCCTGCAGCATGGGCGCCGAGCGCCATGGCGAGGAGAAGCTGGGCTCCTTGCTGGCCGCTGTGGAAACCAGGGAGGAAGAAGGGGCACGCTGGCCATGGAGCTCCTGCTGGGCGCCATGGAAAGGAGAGCAGAGGTGCTGCACGACAGGAGGAGGAAGGAGAGCGTGGGGAGCAAGAGAAGGCTGCTGGTGGCGGCTGAAAATTTGAGGGGTGGGAGTGAAAAAAATGGCCAAGTGAGCACACCTATTTATAGAAGAAGCTCTAGGGTTAGGGTTTCCTAGTGGGCCAAATGGGCTGGGCTGGAATGGGCTTGGCCCAAAATCCCAATTCGGGTCGCGCTAAATTTATTTTCTGGAATAAAAATGTTGCTGCGGGTTTCGTCTGTACGCAAAACAGAGCGATCTAGAGTTTCGACGAACGGACGATTGAGCGATCAATTCGACCGAGAGTTTGATTTGAATTCGCTCGCAAAAATAACTCCTCGCGCATGATTCGAAAATAAATTGCCTCGGGATACGACTGGCTTTCGGATTTTTAGTCGGATAAGGTGAATCGTGGCATTTTAAAATCGTTGTCGATACAGGGTTTTGAATTCGGTTCGGACATGAGATATTTGGCCGAGTCGAGTAAGAATTAATTAGAGGACGACATATCGAGTATTCCGTCTGAGAGTACGGACTCGGATAAAATAGTCGGACATAGATCGAAGGTCGAGGAATCAGACTCGGGCTCAGATCAAATAACAGTTGTTGAGAGTTTGATTGAATGTGCTTTAGATGAGATTTATAAGTCGAGAATGATTTTTGAGTTTGCATTCGTTCCGAGAAATAAAAGTTTTAACAGGCTCCAAAATTGGCCTTCTGTGAGATTGAATAATTCTGAATTCGGCGAAATGTGAATGAATAATCTGGATAATCAGAGACATACGCGAGCGATAAAGAGAAATTTTTACTGAGCATCCGAGATTAGGATTAATCTCCCGTCATAACACAAAACTGACACCTGGGGTGTCACAATAGTAATACATAACTGTTTATGTTATCTTTTATATTTTATATGATTCCTTCTTCATTATTTATATGTTGTATTAATGAAGGTACGTCCTTCATAACCTTCGTCCGAAAGTCATTATCTCCCAAGGGAAATAATGCTTCGAAGGACGAAGGACTTTAATGTTTAAAATTTTCTGTGTTGCCTTGTTCTTAACTCATAGCATTTGAGAAGAAGTCCCCAACATTGAAACCTCGGCATGATGCATGATTTATTTGAGTATCTTTTGTTAATTGTGTGTTTTCTGTAAGTGAGGTGTTCACATGTGATGGTGAGTAGAAATAACACACACATATAGATAAATGAATATAATTTCTCCTTTTAGATTTTTCTTATAAAGTGGGTATTACAAATCCTACCCCCCTTAACAAGAATCTCGTCCTCGAAATTTAGGAAGGACTAGGGAAAAGAAGGGGAAAACTTATGCGAAGCTCTTCTTCTCTCTCCCAAGTAGCTTCATCTTCTCCATGATGGTTCCATTGCACTTTGCACATCTTTATCACCTTATTTCTTGTAACTCGAGCTAGGGTATCAAGAATCTTGGTAGGGTATTCTGTATAAGTCAAATCACCCTGAACACTAAGCTCCTCCATTGGTAATTGTTCCTCAGGGACACGGAGACACTTCTTAAGTTGAGACACGTGGAACACATTATCCACATCAGATAGATTATCAGGTAGCTCGAGTTGGTATGCCATCTCCCCATATCGCCTAAAGATTCTGAATGGTCCAATAAGGCGATGGTACAATTTGCCCTTAACTTTAAATATCCTCATTCCACGAAGTGGTGACACCTTGAGATACACATAATCACCTTCCTCAAACTCCAGTGGTCTTCTTCTGTTATCAGCATAGCTCTTCTGCCTGGTTTGAGCTACCCTCAAGTTCTCCCAAATTATACAGACTTGTTCTTCTGCCTCTTGAAAGAGTCAGGCCCAATGAACTGTCTTTCTCCAATCTGATCCCAATATAAAGGAGTCCTGCACTTCCTGCCATATAGAGCTTCAAAAGGTGACATCTTCAGACTGGCCTGATAACTATTATTATATGAGAACTCAGCATATGGTAGACTTTTATCCCAACTTCCTCCATGCTAAAGTGCACAAGCTCTCAACATATCTTCAAGTACTTGATTAGTCCTTTCAGTCTTTCCATCAGTCTGAGGGTGATAAGCCATACTAAAGTTCAACTTTGTATTCATATTCTCATGAAAGCTTATCCAGAATCTTGAGGTAAACTGTGAACCTCGATCAGACACGATCTTCTTTGGTACTCCATGTAAACACACAATTCGAGCCATATATAACTCTGCCAACTGTGAACCTTTATAAGTAGTCTTGATAGGGATGAAGTGTGCCACTTTGATCAGTCTATCCACAATCACCCATATGGAATCATATCCCTTTGGGGTGCGAGGCAATCCAGTATTGAAACCCATGCCAATTTCTTCCCACTTCCATTCGGGTATCTTCAGTGGATGCAGTAGTCTAGCTGGCCTCTGGTGTTCAGCCTTAACTCTTTGACACACATCGCACATAGCCACATGTGCAACCACATCTCTCTTCAATCCATACCACCAGTATTTCTGCTTCAAATCTTGATACATCTTAGTGCTACCAGGGTGGATAGAATAATCGCAGTCATGGGCTTCCTTCAATATAGTCTCGCGAAGGCTATCTATCTCAGGAACACATATCATGTCCTTGAACCATACGGTGCCTTGCTCATCCTCTGTGAATTCTGGACCTCTACCTTCCGTAATAAGATCCTTGATCTCTTGTATTTTAGCATCACCAATCTAACCTTTGCGAATTTCTTGTTCCAAGGTAGGTTCCACATCAATAGTAATTCCTTTAGTGTGAGCAACTATCCCCAGGTTAAGTCTCTTGAAATCCTCAACAATCTCCTCAGGTAGCTGGGTCACAATAGCTGAATGAACGTGCTCCTTTCGACTCAAGGCATCTGCAACCAAATTCGCCTTCCCGGGTGATAGTGAATCTCCAAATCATAATCCTTAATAAGCTCCAACCAACGACATTGCCTAAGGTTGAGATCCTTCTGAGTGAATATATACTTCAAACTCTTATGATCCGTGTACACTTGACACTTGGTTCCCATGATATAATGCCTCCATATCTTTAGTGCATGCACTACGGCTGCCAGTTCTAAGTCATGAGTGGGATAGTTCAACTCATGTTTCCTCAACTAACGAGACGCGTAGGCAATTACGTGTCCTTCTTGCATAAGCACACATCATAAGCCTTGGCCACATGCATCACAATAAATGTCAAAATCCCTTCTATAGATCTGGCATAACCAACATTAGGGGGACATCAATTTCATCTTTAATTGATCAAAGCTATCTTGGCACTTCTCGTCCCACTTAAACTCTCTTCCCTTCTCCAGAAGCGAGGTCATATGCTTAGCAATCTTAGTGAATCCTTCAATAAATCTCCGATAGTATCATGCAAGTCCCAAGAAACTCTGAATCTCCATAACTGTAGTGGGTATGCTCCACGCCATTATCTCCTTGACTTTAGCAGGATCCACTGATATCCCACCATTAGAAATGATATGTCCAAGGAATGTCACCTCGTCAATCCCGAACTCGCATTTGCTATACTTGGCATAGAGTTGATTATCCCTTAGCTTTTGTTGCACCAATCTGAGATGATCCTCATGCTCACTATCACTCTTGGAATAAATAAGAATATTGTCGATGAATACCACGACGAATCTGTCCAGATACTCCATGAACACCTTATTCATCATATTCATAAAATAAGCTGGTGCATTAGTTAGTCCAAATGACAAATATAATCCATATCGGGTTGAGAAAGCTGTCTTGGGAATATCGGATGGCCTAATCTTCATTTGATGGTAACTCGATCGAAGATCAATCTTCGAGAATACCCTAGCACCTCTCATCTGATCAAATAAATCCTCAATGCAGGGTAATGGATACTTGTTCTTCACAGTAACATCATTAAGGGATCTATAGTCCACACACATCCTTTGTGATCCATCCTTCTTCTGTACAAACAGAATCGGCGCTCCCCAAGGTGAGGAACTCGGACGAATGTACCCAGCCTCTTGTAACTCTGCTAACTGCTTCTTATGTTCTTTTAAATCTTCTACAGACATCATGTATGGCCGTTTAGAAATAGGAGCAGTCCCAGGTAAGAGATCAATGACAAACTCAACTTCCCTATCTGGTGGCATCCCTGGTAACTCCTCTGGAAAGACATCCGGAAAATCCCTAACCACACGGATGTTGTTTCCAACAAACTCCACTTCTATGAAGAATGTAGCACGTCTGGTAGAAGTAGTTACTGTAATTTCAATGTCAAATCTTTCTCCTTTAGGGCTGGTGAGTTCTACTGTACCCCTACCACAGTGTATAATGGCCTTTGCCTTTCTTAACCATGACATAGCAAGGATTAGATCTATGTTGCTTGCCTATAATATTATAGAGGTAGCCCCAAATTCTCTTCCCATAATTGTCAATGTCAATTTATGTGTCATATGATTTGCCTCAACAAGCCCTTTGGGTGTAATTACTATCATTGGTGTTTTCATAATTTTCAGTGGTAACTCATTTGTGTTGGCATATCGAGCAGACATAAATGAATGTGTAGCACCTGAATCAAATAATACTGTTGCAGGAATTGCATTAAATGTAAAACATACCAAGTGCGATGTCATCCCCATTAGGAGTAGCATCAGCGCTGACTTGATTAACCCTGGCAATAGAGAATCCCTTGCTAGATCCCGGAGTCTGCTGCTGGTTCTGAACTGGGGTAGTAGCAATCCTCTGTGGGCAAACATTTGCATAATGTCCAGTCTTCCCACACTTGTAGCAAGTAGTGCCTGCACTCTGTCTTGAAAATTTTGTAGGGGTGCCAGTGGGGGTAGCCTGACGAGTCGGTGGAGTCCCCTGAGGTGAGTGCTGAGCTGGGTGCTGGCCTCCTCCAGTGCGAACTGGTGTACCCTGGGGTGAACCGTAGCAAGGACGAACACTGCTGCTTCCCTGTCCCTGGGATATCGCCTTCCTCTTCAAATCTCCCAGCTGAAAACGCTTGTGTTCAATAGCTAGGGCTTTATCGAGCAGCCTCTGGAATGATGGAAATTTATGAGCCACTAGAGCATACCGCAGAGGTCCATTAAGTCCTTCAATAAAGTGCTCTTGCTTCCTCTCATCTTCAGCAACTTCATCCGGTGCGTATCTGGATAGCTGAATGAACTTATCATGGTCCTTGCTGACTGACATGCTTCCCTACTTCAGCGACAGAAATTCCTTCTTCTTAATCTTCATCAGTCCAGTAGAAATATGGCAGTTTCTGAACTGAGTAGAAAATTCCGCCCATGTGATAGTATCAGCAGCATCGTGGCAGCAGTGTATGAATCCCACCAATCAGCAGCATGACCTGTCAGACGACCTGAAGCATGTACAACCTTCTCTCGATTAGAGAATTGGGCAATAATCAACATCTTTTCCATAGACTTAAGTCAATCATCAGCGTCAAGTGTATCAGGAGAACTGGCAAACGTCGGGGCTCATGAACTCTCGGTGCTTGTCCCGGGGTGGAACTGGTGGTGGAGGTGGAGGCAGTGGCGCTTGCTGCTGTTGCTGTTGTTATTGCTGTTGCGCCCTTCTCTCCTGGCGTATCTCCTCTCGCTCTTGGCGCATCTCCTGGCGTATATCCTCTCACTCTTGGTGCATCTCCTAGCGTTCCTGCCGCATCTGCACGTGCATATCCGCCATGGTGTCTACCATCTATTGCATTATCCGCATCTGGGCTGCAACTGTGGGATCAGCTCCGGCTGGTGGAGGTTGTGGAGGATCCATCTTAGGTTGTTGTTGTTGTGGTTGTCTAAATATCCTCCGAGTGTGTCGATTGGGAGGAAGATCAATTCCACCACCCTTCCTGGTATTGACCATCTGAGTTAGAAACATATGGTAAGAGAGAAAGAATTGTAAACAAGGCAGGTAATTATGAGACATGTTACATTGGGGGATTTATTAGCTAAGCAGATTAATGTTTTACCTACCAAAGCTAAATCATTACCTTATGGTGGTACATGCTAAGATGTCCATTTATAATATCTCAATCAATCAAAGAAGCAAATCAGACATTTATCATCAAAACAATCAAGCAACATTTTTAAATAGAGAAAATAGTTTTAACTTCGTCTTAGGTTCCCTATCTCTTAAGAATGTCATAAATGTAGGATTCCGAGGTGTGAAACCCATCTTGTCTTAGAGTGGAAAAGATAAGAGTAATCAGAGTATGACAACAGGAGGTGAGACAGGATCAAGATAAGATGAGTATGGAAAGAGTCAGATTAAGGTAAGTAGGTAAGGGTTTTGTCCATTTCTATCTAGGTTTTGTCCTATAGTCAACATTTCCTCTGATACCACTTCTGTCACACCCGGTTTCAAGGAACGAAGTCGGGTGCATCTCATACATGCGCCAAAGAAGACAACATATATAATAACAGAGTGTATAGAGATAAACGTCACAATAACATCAGACTACTTATTACATTGTGGAAGTCTTACAAAATAAAGGATAAATATAAATCGAACTAAACTCCAACTTTGGCGCCAATAAGTCAACTGGGAAACGCCACCTAGATCAGATCAAACTCCTCGTTATGTGGCTCCTCTTGAACCACCTGTTCTTCTCCTATGGGGGGTGTGAGACAGCAAGGGTGAGCTCACACATGATCATAGCTCAACAAGTTGTGGGGAAACCAGTGTGCATGAACTCACCAAAGGTGGGAGTTCATGTGATGTGTAAGGCTGATCAACAATAGGGGTTAAAGCTGAGCATTGCTTTTACTAAGTTGGTCAAATCTTATTAGCAGTTACTAAATGTAAGTGAATACCAAACCATAATAAGAATAATAGAACAAAATTAATAAATAATCCCATGTAATGCAAATGACAAATTGAATTTAAGTTCCATAAATTAATCATGCGAGAGTCCTGAGCTGCTCATGACCGTGAGCTCGGCTAGTATACCAGTTTTACACTTTGCAGAGGTTGTACCCTGTACCCACAAGTCATGTTACCCATCTGCCAAGGGATCACAACTCCCATACACCTCTACCAAGGAAGCGAGGCACGGCAACACTACGAGGCCTTTACAAAGTTCCACTAGCTTCCGAAAACCCGCTACAGGTTATGGGATGAGCACTTGCAAGAATCCCCCGTCTGACCGCCATCGCAGCAAAATCAACCCGAGAACCTCCCTGCATGCAACTCCCCTATTGCCCTTGCCCCTTTCGGGTAAGGTAGTCTTCCACTAGCTTTCCTAATTAGTTAGCCAAGGGGTCCCATTCCTCCCTTGTGGTGGCATGTGTTTCACAAGTTAAGCTACATGTTCCAATTAACAATAATGATCTTGACATGAACATAAATAAAATAACAAAAAATTAGAACATGGATATAATGAAATATTAACCCAAAACCATGTAAAGCAATAGCAAAACTACTCAACTGATTCAGGGATAACAAGGTAAAGAGATAAACAATCTAGGGTGACCTATTGGGTCCCATCAAAATTAAACCTATGCATGAATAAGTGATATTAAAGAACATTATTGGGTAAAAAGTGGTCAAGGGCACAACTTGCCTTCAATGAGCTCCTGCTCAGCTACTTCTATCTGTTGTGCATCAGGATCCTCAGTCACAGGCTCTTCTACTCGCCACAATACAAACAAGCACAGTATAAAGGAGAAATTAACATCACACCAAACATGTAAACAAAATACATAATAATAATCTACATATTAAAATAAGAACCTAGGAACAGGAATCATTAATTATGGAGTTATAGATTTTAAGATATGAATTTCCAAAGGTTTTATGTGCTTGATATGTAATTAATTAATAAATAAAATTTATTATTGTTTTCATGTCAAAATAGAGACTCTAGATGATAAACAATGATATTACAAAATTTTAGAAACTAGAATGGATCAATTTGGAGTTCAAATGAATTTTCTATGATTTATACAAGTTCTAGCACTTATTTATATATTAAAAATCAATTTCTGTATTTATTTCTCTAATTTTCTAAGTCTCCGGACTAGGCGCAATAAAACAGAAAAGGCAGGGGTCTTGAGGTAAAATGTACTAGACTCAGTGAACAACTGTAAATGGATCGTGGGTTATTTTCCCTGATTCCTTAGGGCTCTTTAACAAAAATGCCTGGACGAAAGGGTATTGCTCGTTCCTGACCGCCCGATCTTCTATCGACCGCCAGGATTAGACTTAGTCTTTCACGAACCAGTACGCGAAGTAAGCCCTTGGGTCCAGATCCGACGTCCATGATTTAATGAAGCCCAGAGCGATGACCATCATCCGATTCCGATCGGACGGTTACTGGTACCCTTATTCGAAACGCTACGCTATAATCTAATCCAGTCGTTCCTTAGGGATCCGACGGTGAATAACTCAGCGTGCTCCTAAGGCGGCCGAACACGGAGGCGCCCGAGCCATCACGACGGCGCCATTACCGGAAATGCAGACGCGCGATCCCAGATGACCAACCTTAATTCTAATGCTTCCCACCGTAAATACGAGTAGCTTCGAATCAATGGGTGAACACGTACCAGCACACGGCGACCCAAGAATCACCGACCACGACCTTGCGGGAGAAGTGCGCGACGGTGAGCAATTCCGAGGTCTCCGTCGACCAATCGCACACACCGCAGCCTCCGACACCTTCCTTGCAGTCCGCTAACACTCCCAGACACGATGTTAAGGCAGTGGCAGCGAGGAGCGCTAGGTTTGCTTTGCTGATTCCCTCTCCATACCCGCGGCGGCGCAAATGTTCCAATGGCGGCTTGGGGTAGACGGCGCGACCATGGCGAGGGTTCGTACTTATAGGGTCCCGGAATCCCGGCCGCACATCCAGTAAAGAGAGTCAACGGATGGCCGGTTAGCGTTTCACGGCGTAACAACCCGAGGACGACGGACACAAGGGTCCCACTGGCAAAGGCACTACGGAATGTGTGTGGATGGTGGACCTTGAATGACAAGTCGGGGCCACGATGTCAGCGGCCGTGCTCGGGTGTGAGGAGAGATAGGCCAGACAGGCCCACCTGTCGGTGCAGAGAGCAGCTGGGTCACGGCAGCGCGGAGAAGAGCTTATGGGTCGCGCGCAGGAAAATACTGAATGGGCCAACATGGGTGAAGTTGGCCCAGCTGCGAGTTTTCCCCTTTTTATTTTATTTTCTTTTTCCTATTTTGCCTTCTTTCTATTTAAAATTCCAAATTTTAATTTGAATCATTTCATGAGTTTCACCTTTGAGTCAATTGTATAAATTCAAACCCTAGTGTAGGAATAATATATTTTTATTTACTTATTTTTATCCACATAATTTTTATTTTCTTCTCTTTTCTAAATTCTATAATTCCTTTTAGATTCTAAGTTCTCTTTTGGACTTTAATATATTTCCTGTCATATTATTTTTATATTGTCACAAAATGCACACAAAATGGAAACCTTAGCATGATGCATGATTTATTTGAGTGTCTTTTGTTAATTTTGTGTTTGTGTAAGTGAGGTATTCACATGTGATGGTGAGTATAAATAACACACACATATAGATAAAGGAATATAATTTCTCCTTTTAGTTATTTCTTACAAAGTGGGTATTACAAGAACCTCCTGCAACACAAGGCAAGCCCCGGTGCATTTACCCCGTTCCTTGTTGTTTTAAACTCTTTATCACTTGAGATGATGCATTAGGTGATAGGAGTTGTGTGCTAAACAATTGATGCATTCCCTTCCTTGGAACTGATTACCATTCCTTGATATTGGTTTTACTTAAAAGTTTTCTGATGCTTATCTTTGCTTTAGAAAACAAAATGTTTTGTTTTAAACAAAACATGATGCTTCATATGGGATGGGAAGTTTTCAAAGAAAAGACTTGATGGTGAATCCATCATGGGCATGATGGGTTCAACATCTGAAAAGATGTACCTCTGTCAGGTACCAAACTTTGGGTTGTAAATGATAAAGACGAGACCGGGCGGGTGACTTGCACGAGAAGGAAGTCTCGGTGTAGTGTCTCCATCTGAGTCGCTTAAGGACCGAGCCGATGTGGGCCTGCTGACAGAGGACCCTTTAAATGGCCACATGCCTCGTCATGGGTAAGCTTTGCCTCGGTCGGACCAATACCAGAAAGGCCACCACATAATGGGAGTGGAGAGATGGCGAGAGTAGCGTGTACCCTCCGTGGCAAGAGGCTGTACGGTGGTGTATCTGTGCTCTCGGTTGGCATGAACCCATTCTGGTCTTGAGAAACCCTGTGGCGAGTTAACATATGCAAGGGTTAAGTGCTACATATGTCGTGTGGCTGGAGATCCCCAGCTGGGTATTAATCGATTCGGATCACCGTTACTTATCGGACATGAAGACTTGGTCACTGACTTACACGTAGCAATCCAATGAACTGAAGGGATGATAAAAAGACGGCTAGTGTAGGCTAAGTGCCTGAACTAGAATAGAAAGAACTCTAGATACAGATAATGACTTAACCTGATAATAAAACTGGATTTTTAAGGATCCATTGTTAGTAAGCTTTTTTCTGCAAACAGAGTCTTTGATTCTTGATTAACTTTACCTTGATTCCCATAAGCCAGCATATCCTTGAGAAGTTTATTTCCTTTGTTGGGTAAGACTTGCGAAAGTACACTCCGTACTCAAAGTTTTCGAACCCATGTTGTTGTAGGCGATGAAACAACCGGGTTTTGCTGTTTCTGCTCGAAGGTGGTGCCAAAGCACGAGGAAAATCAGTAAACTTGTTGGGGGAGGACGTTTTACCTCCCTATTATGTAATAATAAGTTATGCACTCATACACCCGGTGTTGTAATAAATACTCTCTCTATATTATATGAATGTAAATTATGTTATTGTAATCCTTCCGCTTATTCTTTACTCCGATTATGTATGTAATGTCTGTGTGATGGGTGAAGTGCAATTGGGTGATATGATGATGATACAAATAACTGAACTTGCCGAGTGATTGCGCGCACCTTCATGACTATCTGAGGTCCTTAGGACAAGGGCATCTGTAGGTGGGCCTAATACCTTGGGAGGTTCCATGACATATGTAAATGAATATGCAGGGAATATAAAGAAGTTAAACATGTTAACCCATCTTAGGAATCTCAATATCACACTACTCCCCTTTCATATAATACATTTACAATCATACCTTCGGTTCTACAAAGTGATAAGAACGAAGGTGTTCTAGGGGAAAGATCACACGAGGTAATTATCCCATTCACCAAAAGGTACTTTATGTAGGGCACTGTTCATCTATTTATAGGGGAACGTACTACTTCATATGAAATTACATGTGTGCCCATAGAAACAATACACAACATTTACAAATAAAGTGAGGGAAAATTGTCTTCGGGATTTAATATTAAGGATGACACCTTCTCCCGTCATCATCTCCTTGTGTTGTTGTGATGAAGCTAGCTTCTTCATCCTTCCCCACGTTCTGTGTTTTGTTGCCGAAGCTCCTGCAACACTTGATAACATATCGACAACCAATGGTTAAACGTGTTTTTGAGGACCTTCGATAGACGAAGGCCCCCAACAAACAGTAGCCTTGGGCTCCTCATAGATTAGTGTTTATAAAGGCAAACGATTATGAGTGGATTCTCGCGATGGTTTCAAAAGGATTCACTATGAGAGGTGGTGGATGGTTCACCATGACATGTGATGGATGGTCCACTGTGAGATGTAGTGGTTGGATTTGTAATTGATGTTCCAAAGATGCTTATTTTAAAAAAAAGGATTAGTCTACTTTTATCAAAATAAAACTCAACCAACTTAAAGTAGCCTCATAAGCTAGCCAAATATATAGTCAGTTCACTTATCCTGAATTGGGATACTTGCCAAGTGCAAAAGTACTCACTCTTGCCTTTTTCCACCAAATCCTATGCACACTTTCTACTCAGAAGGAGAAGAACAAGTGTCATGAACCGAGGAGTACCATGACTATGATGAATTCAAGGCACATGATCAACCCGTCACTGCATGGACATCTGCTTGTAGAGTTATTATAAACCTGGTTATGCACAACACTAAAATTGATAACTTTCAACGGGTTTGAGAAAAACTCGTTAGAAGTAACTAACCTCCAACGGCTCCCGAGGCTTCTCGGAAGTTATTACTAGCTTATAATAACTGCATCGGTCCCTCGAAAGTTATTATTAACTTCTGACAGCTCCCTCGTAGCCATCAGAAGTTAATAGCCCATGTACTAACGACACGTGGACGCAAGCAGATGGGCCGTCGCTCACTCCCTTGCCTTCCTAGTCGCGCACGTGCCCATGCCATCGCTCGCTTGTGCCCACGCCGTTGCCCAGCCACGGCTCCCCGGCCCAAGTGCCTTCTGTGGCTTCAGCAACTCATCCTTAGCATGCTCTTGGTTCTAGTGTCGCCTTCGGCCCATCTACACAGCGCCACCCCGACCATGCAGCGCCCTCGATCCTCGACCTTGCCGTCGTCGTTCCTGTTGCTCGCCCCATCAAGTTACTACTTTACACTTGTATTGTTTTTTAATTAAATGTACTAACTTCCAAGAGTTAACTATGTTTAAACCGTAGGACAATATGTTAATCAGGTTAATCAACTTGATTATTGGCTAATTGTTATAGTTAGGCTAAAGCCAAATATCGACTTGCATTAGTGTTTGTTACTCGCTCTTGATTCCTGAGAGAAATAAAAAACAAGACAACATAGATGAATTAATCCCTCTTTCACCCTTTAATTAATCTCTATAGAGAGGATTGATTAAAGGGAGTAGATTAAAGACATAAACGATAGTAAAAAACATCATAATGCAGGAATATGACAAGATATTTTGTTTTGCACGTATTACCCTTCTTTGTTGAATTATATCGCAAATAGTTATAGTATACCTTCGACTTTACAGAAAAAGACACGAAGGCAGTGCAATAGAACTTCGGAGGTGGAGATATTTGGGTCTCTCATTTCCGAGAGGTCCCTTTCATATGGCACTATTCCTCTATTTATAGTAGCAGGGTACAAATGAAAAGACAAACATGCCCACATATAATAATGTACATGATCTACAAATTTTCTAAGAGTAATGCTTCCTTTTATCTCTGCTATCATGCTGGCCATGCTTCTAGATTCTTCTCGTCCACCTCTGCTTCATGCATCGGTACCGCATAACCAAAGCTTTCTCCTCCTGTTCACGTGTCAATCCCATGGAGCTGAAGCTTTCTAGCTTCGTCTCTGCTTCACACGTTGCTTCAAGATATCTGAAACATATTTGACTGGTAGTACAATGTTTCGAGGACCTTCAGCTATAGAGGCCACCAACAATTAGCATTATCATGTTAATTTGCAATATTTTCGCAAGTGTCATAGCGTTCTAGAACATATGTGTCACTCGTTCCGGATCTGCACGAGTCACATGCGACGCATATGACTTGTGTTAGTCTAGAATTGTTCCTTTTCGGACATCATATTAGTGGACGATAGGGCTACGGATTTAATACGATGTTTGGTCCAAATGAGATTTTGTGACATAACCCTGTTGTTCTCCATTGCACCAATTTTGAGCGTGCAAATGGAGAACAGAGGAGTTATGCTACCAAAATATCATTCAGAATTGTGGCTCGTCATAAATCCATGCTCTATTGGTCACTCTCGGGGCGATTTAGGACCTATCATTTCGTATAGATGTAGTGACACGATTGATATATGTTTAGTACCGGGACAAAGTCATGAATTAAATATTCTACTGTTTAGCCTCAATATGGTGTTGGGTGAGGACCATAGATGGGTGTATGAAGGTCAGCGTCTGTATGATCCCTTGATGGAGTGGATAAGAAAGATAGAGGATTTTATCGATCGTGCTTTGCTTTGTCAATAACCGGCACAGATGTGTGGTGTCCATGTAGTATGTGTTGGATCTTTAGATGTAAAGATAAGAGAACTCTGTTAGGACACCTTTCCAGTAGGTATCATGGTGAGGAGCCCCCCATGAAAATGCATCCAAAGTCTAAAGCAATGACGATGCAAAATAGGATAGAATGAACGAGATGCTTGATGTTTTAAGGGAGGATCCTGATTTAGTGTTTCCACCAAATCCTAAGGATTCGCCTCCTCTAGAGGTTAAAAACTTCATTGACCTCCTTAAGGCTGCAATAGAGCCTATCCACGAACACACAACAGTCTCCATCTTCGCTTTCGTTACACGACTTATGGATATTAAGTTTAAGTTTGTGTTCTCAACAATTGTTACAACAAGCTCTTGAACTTAATCAGCGAAGTGTTTCCACCAAATCACATGATGTCGAAAGATGTTTTTCAGTGTAGGAAACTGATCTCTGGTCTGGGTATGAACTATCAGAATATTGATGTCAGTCCAAATAATTGTATGCTTTTCTGGAAGGATCATGAGAAAGATAATAAGTGCCTAAAGTGTGGCAAGTCGATGTACGCATAGGATGAAAACAAGGATGGTTAAATGGTGACATCGATAATAGTCCATAAGCAACTTCGTTACATGCCTCTTGGGTCTCGGGTGAAGCATCTCTTTCTTTCAAGGGACATAGCTAGGCACATGAGATGGCACAAAGAACATGAACGAGAGGACATTGATGTGATGATGCATCCGTCTAACAGTGATGTGTGGAAGGCTTTAGATGACTTTGATCTAGAATTTGTGATAGGAACGGGGGTGCCCGATCTTCCGTCAGGTGAAGGTAACTATCGATTTGGTGGAGATGTCACACAGACGATCCGGCTTCCAATCAACACGACTAGAACCCCACAATCGGAGCACCACTTCTCCTCTAGTTATCAACCGTGCACTGCGCGATTGACCTCGCCACGAGGGCTAATTCCTGCCTGAGAATCGAAGACACAAGCAAGAGCAAGAAATAACACAATCTAGAATATTGCAGATGAATGATTAAGCTCACAAGTTGGGGTCTCACAAACCGATCTACGGCGACTGTTCTTGACAGATCTAACTTAAGCAAAACTCGAGCCCTAATGTGGTGGCGACTACTGATTATATAAGGGTTAGGAGCGGACTCCCTCCCTGGACGCGCCCTAATGGACCCAACAAAGATACACGGCCCAAAGGCCAATTACGGTGTCGCAGCATCGAGACAGATTACGGACGTCGGTTTGGTCCTCCACCTTGATCCCAACGTCCTTGCTGGCCTTCCACACATCCAAGTCCTTCACCATGTCCTTGCTGGTCCTTTCCTTCATTCCTAAGTACAATTAATTCATTAGGTAGCACACTATTCTCAAATGCACAAGAATAAGTACATAGGAACGAGCTCACCTGCAAATTCAATTGTCTTGCGCGTGCGCGAGTAATCGGACCTTGAACATCAACTAGGGGAGTGTTGTTTGTATCCATGGTAGTGATGTCCTCATCATCCTCCCCTCTTGAAGTGGAGTCGTCCTCGACTCAAGCTCATCTTCTTCCCCCAAATACGGTTTCAAATCTGCAATGTTAAATGTAGGACTAACCCGGAACTCAGGAGGCAACTCAAGTTTATATGCATTATCATTTATTTTCTCCAAAATCTTATGTGGACCAGCAGCACGTGGCATCAATTAGACTTTCTTAACTCTTGAAATCTATCTTTTCTCAAGTGCAACCACACTAATCACCCACTTCAAGCTTAATTGGTTTTCTACCTTGACTACCAGCAATTCTATATTTTTCAGTCATCTTTTCAATGTTTGCTTTAGTTGAAGCATGAAGTTTCAAAATAAAGTCAGCACACTCCTTAGCATCACTATGTACTTGCTCAGTAGTAGGTAGAGGCAAATGATCAATAAGAGCATGAGGGTTAAAACCATACACTACCTGAAAAGGACTTACCTTAGTGGTGGAGTGTTCCGCCCGATTATTTGCAAACTCCACATGCGGCAAACACTCTTCCCACATTTTCAAGTTTTTCTTCAATATTGCTCGCAGCATTGCAGACAATGTTCTATTCACAACTTCCATTTGTCCATAAGTTTGGGGATGACAAGTAGTAGAAAACAACAATTTTGTCCCCAATTTGTTCCATAGAGTACGCCCAAAATGACTCAAGAATTTTACATCACGATCGGAAACAATAGTAGAAGGCATACCATGCAAACGAACAATCTCTTTGAAAAAGAGGTTAGCAATATGAATGGCATCATCCGTTTTGTGACAAGGTATAAAATGTGCCATCTTAGAGAAACGATCAACCACAACAAAAACACTATCACTCCCCCTCTTCGTCCTAGGCAATCCCAAAACAAAATCCATAGAAATATCCGCCCACGGAACTGAAGGAATAGGAAGAGGCATATACAAACCATGTGGGTTCAATCGTGACTTAGCTTTTTGACACTTCGTGCATCTTGCTACAAAGCGCTCAACATCACGCCGCATTTGAGGCCAAAAGAAGTGTGTGGACAGCACAGCCTCCGTCTTCTTGGCACCGAAGTGACCCATCAAACCACCACCATGCGCTTCCTGCAACAACAAAAGACGAACTGAACCAACTGGGATGCATAGGCGGTTAGCTCTAAACAAGTATCCATCATTTAGCACAAATTTATTCCATGTATGGCCCTCTTTACAATTTAATGCAACCTCTTTAAAATCATCATCAAAAGCATATTGTCCCTTAATTGTTTCAAGTCCAAAAATACGACAATCAAGTTAAGACAACATAGCATAGCGTCTAGACAAAGCATCGGCAATCACATTATCATTCCCCTTTTTTATATTTAATGATGTAAGGAAAAGTTTCAAGAATTCTACCCACTTAGCATGTCTACGGTTCAGATTTGTTTGACTACGAAGATGCTTAAGGGACTCATGATCAGAATGAATAACAAATTCCTTAGACCACAAATAATGTTTCCATGTTTGCAAAGATCGTATGAGAGCATATAATTATTTATCATAAGTGGAATAATTAAGAACAGGGCCATTCAATTTCTCACTAAAATATGCAACGGGTTTACCTCCTTGCATCAAAACAACACCAATGCCAACTCCACTTGCATCACATTCGAGTTCAAAAGACTTACCAAAGTCAGGAAGTTGGAGTAGTGGCGCGTGAGTAAGCTTCTCTTTTAAAAGAGCAAAAGAATCCTCTTGTGACTGCCCCCAATTAAATGAAACACCCTTCTTGGTCAACTCTTGTAATGGGGCAGCGATGGTGCTGAAATCCTTCACGAAACGACGATAAAATCCTGCAAGTCCAAGAAAACTCCGCACCTGTGTCACCGTCGATGGCGTTGGCCAACTCTAAATAGCATGCACCTTGGCCTCATCAACCTCAATACCCTGTGGAGTGACAACATAGCCAAGAAACGATACTCGTTCGGTGCAAAAGGTGCATTTCTCAAGGTTAGCAAATAAGTGTGCGGCGCGTAGAGCATCAAAAACGACACGTAGATGGTCAAGATGTTCAGATAAACAATTGATGTAGATCAAGATATCATCAAAATAAACCACCACAAATTTTCCAATAAATGGGTGCAAAACCTCGTTCATCAAATGCATAAAAGTACTAGGGGCATTAGTTAATCCAAAAGGCATCACTAACCACTCATACAAGCCGAACTTGGTTTTAAAAGCAGTTTTCCATTCATCGCCTAATTTCATTCTAGTTTGGTGGTACCCACTGCGCAAATGAATCTTAGAAAATATTTTAGAACCACTTAACTCATCAAGCATATCATCTAATCGAGGAATAGGATGACGGTACTGGATAGTGATGTTGTTAATGGCTCTACAATCTACACACATGCGCCAACTGCCATCTTTCTTTGGAACCAAAATGACAGGAACAGAACAAGGACTAAGGCTCTCACGTACATACCCGTGGTCCAAAAGGTCTTGGACTTGGCGCTGAATCTCCTTAGTCTCCTCATGATTTGCTCGATATGCAACACGGTTGGGCAAGCTCGCTCCAGGAATCAAATCAATCTAGTGCTCAATCCCACAAATGAGAGGAAGTCCTGGAGGTAACTCAGAGGGAAAAACATCTCGGAACTGCTGCAAAAGGTTAGTCACAGATGCAGGCAAAGTGCTAGCAATATCATCAATAGAAAAGAAAGCATCTTTGCAAACCAAGGCATAGCAACAAGCATCAGTAGCATGAGTTTCAAGAAGATCAGATTTAGTAGCAAGCATGATAGGAGCTTTCAATTTAATTTGTTGCTGAATTTCTGTCTCATTAGTTGGTTCCTTATGGGTACTTGCAGCTCTATCTTTATCAGCTTGTACAATTTCAGCAAGAGTCAAAGGTAGCAAAGTAATATTTTTATCTTTATGCCTAAAAGTGTATGTATTACTCCTACCATGGTGACATGCATCAGTATCATATTCCCAAGGTCTACCCAACAAAAGAGAACAAGCTTCCATAGGTACTACATCGCAATCCGCATAATCAGAATACATACCAATGGAGAAATGCACTCGTACCATGTGTGTTACCTTAACCTTGCCTGAATCATTGATCCACTGAATGTGGTATGGATGTGGCCGTGGACGTGTGGTCAGGCCAAGCTTATTGACCAAATCTGAACTCACCAAATTATTGCAGCTTCCACCATCAATAATAACACGTGCACGCCGATTCTCGATGGCGAAGAAAGTCTGGAACAAATTATGGCGTTGCTAGTTCTCTGAAGATTCAGGCTGAGAAATAAGAACACGTTGCACCATGATGCTTTGAAGGTTCATCGTAGCATCAGCACCAAGCATGGCATCATCATTAGCAGCAACATCACTGGAGTCATCATCGTCACCCTCACCGTCGGAAGCACTAATGTAGCCATCATCCGTAGCATTGTATGTTCGCTGACTCGGGCAATCCTTCTTCACGTGACCAATCCCATGATAGCGGTGGCAAACAATACCCGAAGAACGACCACTGGAAGGTGCTGCAGGTGCTGGTGAATTCTGTTTATTGGCGGGTACATGCAAAGGAAGTTTAACAACATGTGCAGCAGGTGTCGAGGGAGGCTGTGTGGACGCTGGAGTGGTCGAATGTGTATGACTCGAGGCAGGTGTGTGCGTCTGTGATGTAGAGGAGGCACCAAAAGTAGCCCTAGGTCGATGTTGGCATCCCTGCAATTCCTTCTCTGCAGGCATAGCAAACTGGAACAACTTGTTGACAGTGTTAAATTCTTTGTAATCCACAATGTCCTGAATGTCACGCCGCAAACCTGAATAAAAACGACAAAGAGCGTCCTCATGTCCCTCTACTATCCCACAACGCTGCAATCCCTTCTCAAGCTCAGCATAATAATCTTGAACAGATTTATCCCCTTGCTCTAAACGCATCAATTTCTTACGCAATTCTCTATGATAAGACGGGGGAACAAATCTATCACGCATAGCTACCTTAAGATTTTCCCAAGTCGTAGGTGCTCTACCATCCCCAACTAGACCAGTCCACCAGACAATAGCAAAATCTTTAAATTCACTAGTGGCTTGTCTAACTTGATGTCGTTCAGGTACAAGGTGGGC
Organism: Zea mays; assembly: GCF_902167145.1. Taxonomy (NCBI): domain Eukaryota; kingdom Viridiplantae; phylum Streptophyta; class Magnoliopsida; order Poales; family Poaceae; genus Zea; species Zea mays. Next base: position 129,806,606 of record NC_050100.1, on the reverse strand, counting down.
AGCAAATTTCTGTTCTATCGTCATCTCCCAATCAAGATATCCCTCAGCATCATAATGACCTGAAAAAGATGGTATTGAAAATTTAATCTTAGCATAAGAGTCGTTAGGAGCACGATTGTTATTACCTTGCTGGCGGTGTGGCATACCTTCTGTGTTTTGATGAAGACGACGACTTAGGCGCAAATCTCTGGTGGCCGCTTCATCATAATTACCTTATTCATCAAACACTACATCATCGGGAAGACGTGGACGAGGAGGTGGTGGTGGTGGTGCTTGTTGTTGCGTCTCCAACACAGCAAGTCTATCGACGATCTGGGACAATCGTCGATCCAGCCTCTCGTAAGTCTTGCCAAGGTTCATGTCAATGAAGGTATCTTGCACTGACTTGTGGACCGTCTTCTCCATTTGCTCCTTCAGGAGCTTGTTGTTTGCCTCAAGACCTTGGCAGCTAACACATTCATCGAAGTCTGTAGGGATCCTTGCTTCTTCTTCGTCGCCTGCCATCGAAACACAAAAATAGGAAACTAACGGTGACGGTTATCCCTAATAATTTCACTACACGCTCCTCTCAGGTGGAACACAGGAACACACTAATGTATCTTACCAAGCTCTTACAAGTGTCTGACGAAATACAAGCAAAGGATGGTACAATCGGAGGCTGGTTCGTGATACTTACCAAGAGGTAGTGAAACCACGATTGCAAGGTCAAAATCTGTATTGATCAGAAGATATAGTATGTGGAGCTATAGGACAGGCACAATATGTATGTGAATGTGGAACAAAATCGAGTGCAGATGAGCGAAGTTCAATAAATATCCAAAGCACAAGTCACAATTGCTGGCTAAGAGATGTATCCGAGGCGTAGCACAATAAGTTGGAACAAAGAACAATGGAACTATGCAGAATGGCAGTACAGTAAATGTGGTACTAGCGAGGCCAAAAAGGCACTAGCAGGATTCACTGGTGATTTTGTTTTCTTTTTTGTATGATTTTTTGATATTTTTCTCAGCACAAGAAGCAACAAAATATGAGGTACACCAAGTTTCACCTAAAACATAGATTAGATGTGGTCTATAGAAAATGAGCAAGTTCTCTGAAAAGCGTGCAAGAGCTTTGACAATTTTTATCTTTATTTTCCTGATTTTTTTTGACAATTTTATCGAAACCAAACAGGCCGTAGGGCAAGTCGAGCAAAAAGTTATGCCCGGTTTAAGGAAGGTACCTCAAGTTATGTTTTTGGAGGCACGACTAGAAAGTGGCGGTTAGGGCAAAAATTCCTATCTATAATCACAGCGGTTAGGGCAAGTCGATTAATGGGGTGGATCGACTTGTGATCTGGGTAATGGTGGATGGGATAGCGACGAAGGTGCAGTTGATCTACGACGAAGATACACCCTAAACCAGCAACACGACTCGACCACGGACACGAACTGAACAAAGCCAAACTAAAAACAAAATTGCAAAGGCTAAACAAGGGTTCTAGGACAGCGGAATTTTTTTTGTATGGCAATTATCTAGAGTTATAGGATGAAAAACCTAAACTAAACTAGGGTAAGCTTGACGGTAATACCTGAGTCTTTGAATACCGCTTGATAGGAACGGGGGTGCCCGATCTTCCGTCAGGTGAAGGTAACTATCAATTTGGTGGAGATGTCACACAAACGATCCGACTTCCAATCAACACGACTAGAACCCCGCAATCGTAGCACCACTTCTCCTCTGGTTATCAACCGTGCATTGCGCGATTGACCTCGCCACGAGGGCTAATTCCTGCCTGAGAATCGAAGACACAAGCAAGAGCAAGAACGAACACAATCTAGAACATTGCAGATGAATGATTAAGCTCACAAGTTGGGGTCTCACAAACCGATCTACGGCGACTGTTCTTGACAGATCTAACTTAAGCAAAACTCGAGCCCTAATGTGGTGGCGGCTATTGATTATATAAGGGTTAGGAGCGGACTCCCTCCCTGGACGCGCCCTAATGGGCCCAACAAAGATACACGTACCAAAGGCCAATTACGGTGTCGCAGCACCGAGACAAATTACGGACGTCGGTTTGGTCCTCCACCTTGATCCGAACGTCCTTGCTGGCCTTCCATGCCTCCAAGTCCTTCACCATGTCCTTGCTGGTCCTTTCCTTCATTCCTAAGTACAATTAATTCATTAGGTAGCACACTATTCTCAAATGCACAAGAATAAGTACATAGGAACGAGCTCACCTGCAAATTCAATTGTCTTGCGCGTGCGCGAGTAATCGGACCTTGAACATCAACTAGGGGAGTGTTGTTTGTATCCATGGTTGTGTTGTCCTCATCAATTTGCTAATGAAGTAAAAAATATTCGAATTGGGTTAGCGACAGATGGTTTCACACCTTTCAATATGAGTGCAACATCATATTCTTGTTGGCCTGTATTTGCAATTCAATACAACCTTCCACCAAACTTTTGTATGAAAATATCATTACATGCTTCTTTGTCAAATTATTCCTGGCCCGGACCATCCTGGATAACTTCCGATAGGCACAATAAGCCATCAGAAGTTAGCCTAATGCTGGGCCAGATTTTTTCGAGAGGCTAACTTCCGATGGTTAAGCCTAGCTTCTAACGAGGCCCTTAACTTTGGGCCACTTTTGCATAACTTCCAAGGTTTAAAGCTATCGGAAGTTAGTGAGTTTCATGTATTGATGAAAGCATTGTGTCTTTGATATAATCCACTATATGGCGAAGCTATACATGTGATTTTGATTCGGTCGCATGTATCGTGAGCATTTTCTTTTGTACTTAAACCGGTTGTGGTATAAAGATAATAGAGTGTACAACCTATATGATCTAAACTACAAACTAGCCAAGTAGAGGTCAAGTATCAGTTGATTGTAAATGAAACTTATTTGCACAAAACTTGCAATTCAAGGTTTAGTCTATTGTTCAAGTTGTGAATGAGTGTAGCTTTCTATTTTAGCTAAAAGTTCTACTTAATAGTCTCCCTTGAAACACTAGTATTTTAAATAATAGTGGGTTGAGGCAAAGACATGGTGGGGGATTTTTAGAATTATTTGGGCCTAGTTCATTTACTATTTTAGCAATTCTTAGAAAATAAAAAGGCTAATTCATGCAAGAGGTGTGTGGCAAAATTTAGTCCCACCTTGCTAATTGAGATGGAGAGAACACAACTTAATTAGTAGGATGCTCTCTGTTGTTTTCCATGTGTTGAGTCACAGAGTAGAAGGAAGTACAAACGTGTGCGCTCGCTTGCCTCACCTCATTGGGCTAGCTAGGGTAGGGAGGGGCAAGGTGAAGTCCATGAGCATATGCCATGTATGTGAATGGTTCATTGAAATCAAGGTCCAAGCCTTTCCCACCTATGGCTTCCTTTTGCAATTTTGTTTTGCCTCTTAAGCTGGCACCCTTATCGATTGCAAATTATATAGCATCCTTATCTATTGTAAATTTCCTAGCATCCTTATCTGTTGCGTATTTTTGGATCTATAGAACCGAGTCAGTTTTGGATAGCTATAACCCAAACACGGTTGCTTCCAATAATTACATATGAGTATTACCATCAAAAGTATAATAGACAAATGCATCTGGGTTTTCGCCTCTTCTTGCCTTTGGCACCATCGCATATGCTACTTCATCTCGATTGTCGACGTGCAACAGTTAACGGGAGAGCAGGTTGAAAGGAACATGGATGCCTAAGAGGGGCGTGGACTAGGACTTGTTCACTTGCTCTAAACTCGACAAATAATTAATCTCTTAAACAAAACATGTGTGAATAACCAAACAAGAATGTTCAACTAAGGTTTTGTTTATGTGTTGCTATGTCTACCATAAAATAGCGTTATGCAACATAAGTTCTAGTCCTACCAACTAGCCTATATTCTTAGATAAGAATGGTAAAGTCTTAAGTAACAAATATAAATGCGGAAGCTTAGGAGTGGTAGAGAATGCAAACTCTCGTAGATGCGCCGATATTTTTATTGAGGTATCCAGAACCATGCAACGTCCTTACTAATCATCATTGGTATCGCTACGCAAAGGGAACCCTAAAAGGAACGTGGACGCCTAAGAGTGGGGTGAATTAGGACATCGATTTCCACTAAACTAGGCCAACAACAATCTCTTAAAAAACTATGCGAATAACTTAAACACAAATGTTCACTGCGGTTTTATCTAAGTGTTGCTATCTCTACTGCAAAAGGAGTTTAGTAACCTAAGTTCCAATCCTACCAAATAGACTATGTTCTAAACTAGGAATGGTAATGATCACAACTTATGTAAACAATAAATGCAGAAGCTTAATAGAGAGGTAGAGATGCAAACTCCCATTGACGCACTAGTATTTTTACCGAGGTATATAGAACCATGCAAGGTTCTAACTAATCATCGTTGGTGCCCCTACGCAAAGGGAAGCCCATGCGAGGGCCAAGCACCCGGTCAAGTAACTCTGTACACAGTCACATGCCTTTCTCCACATGCATGTGGTACTCCGCTTCCGGCCTCCTCTTGGACGGTCCCGTCGTATTCACTATTGAGTTTCTGACCAAAATGTTATGGGCCTCATTCCCTCCATTACACAGTGACAGCCACGCCATAGTCGCGATTTGTTTGATCTCGCAAGATGTCGCCCCACTCGGTACAAGATACAATGACTCACACAAGAGCAAAGGGTTTTGTGTGGGTTTTATAACCTCACTCAATCCACTAGGAAAACCTAGAGCAAGCACAATAGCGATCTAACTATCCAACGCACTTGGGAGTTTGGAGCAATGGAGATGTGTTTCTGCTCAATAGCAATATTGCTTGGGCTCTCACAATCTCAAATGCATGGTTGAGGGTTTTATATACAGCCCCAACCACAAAGTAGCCATTGGAGGAAAGCAGATTTTTCTGTGTCGCATCGGACCGATCCGGTGCACCATCAAACCGAGGTCCAATGCCACTCCACACCGCGTAGCCGTTGACGTCCTAACAAAATCTCTTCACTACCGCAGAGGTTCAATGCACATGGATTCGGTCCGATGACTAGAGAGCTGTTGGACTAGCCGTTGTCGATTGTTAAGCTGAGGTTCGATGCATACCCGCATGGTCTAGTGTGCTACCTAGCTCATGTGCCTAGAAATGGGCTCTTTGCGTAACAGGTCCGGTGCACATCCACAAGGTCTAGTGCATCAAGAATTAGCCCATCTTCATTTTCTTTAGGTTTCTTCACTTGGACTATTCTTGGCTTGTGTCTTGGACTTGTGCTAAATATTTGTATGTCTTCTATGGGTCTTCTAATGTCTTATTTTGAGGTGTTGATTCCTCAATGCCTTAGTCCAATACACTTTGCATCTTATGAACTACAAACAAAAACACTTGTAAATATATTACTCCGTAGGTTATGTTGATCATCAAATACCAAAATCATTTAGACAAATGGGTCGAGGTCCATTTTCCATACAATCTTCCCATTTTTGTTGATTGATGACAACACAACCAAAGCAAGCAAATAATAAATACGAAATGAAATATGCAGTCTACTTGCTACGGATGCATGTGCATAGGCAAAATGTATGAGATACCAAATTGAAAGATATGTGGTCATTTAGAATTTGATCAACATTCTTTCATATGCAAACTATCCCTATACTGATTATGGATTTAAGCCTCCCCTAACTCCATAATCCACATAGTTCCTATCTTGGGCCGAAACCAACATAAATAACCAATTTGAAAGATCACAAAAATTTAAAAGATTGGTTTTGGTATTTGATATACTTTGGTTTGATTTGGTCCACAAATTTCTCCCAATTTCGAATTTGACAACAAATAGGAAGACATGTTAAAGCATATAGGAAGCAATAAACCATTTTTTGAGCCTCGCAAAAGGATATTCTCCCTTAGAAAAGTTCTCTCCATTTGGTGAAGTAATCTCCCCCAATGTGAAATGATATACTCCTGCTGTCGAAAAACTCTCCTATAATAAAAAACATAAGATAATGAATGCAAGAGGGACCCAAAACATGACGAATATTCTAGACTCCCCCTTTTTCTATGCATATTTAAATGATAAAAGGTTTTCTATAGATAGCAATTGAAACAATTTAACGAATATGCATAATGGCAACATGATGGGTAATGGATATCTGATAATGACATACTCTATTCAAGTGGAGATGACATGTAAATAATATCAAATTAAAGCTCATCATTAAGAAAGATCAATTGAAAAATCAATTAGTAATATCGAATGAAGAGCTTCTCATATTTGCAATGGAAGCTTTTATCTGTCTCTAGGGATTCCATTTTCCTTCAATGAGACTACTACACACATAATATGCTTGAAAAGGGTGTTAGTCTCAAATAATTCAATGTATAGAGCAACCTCCCCATAAAAATGTGCATACAAGTTTTGAATACTTTTAGGAGACATGCACTTGATCTTTTAATGTCAAGATATCACTTTATGGGTGACACATAGGGGTAAATTATCTATAAACTGAACTTTGGCACATATAATTCAAATGATATTAAATGCAAAGGTTTCTTAACATAGCAACAACATTTGAGCATGGATATGTATCGTGCTTTTAACAGTTTAAAAGCATGTAGGTTTGCTTCAAGAGTATGAATTAAAAGCAAGCAATCATACCATATGATTTACCTAGTAAGCATGCAATTCAATTGAAAGTAACTACCAATTGAAAAAGATCTATAGTGACTAGCATATCCGGTGCACCCAGAAGTAGCACATCTTCTTTTCTTCAAGGTTTCTTCACTTGGGCTTTTCTTATCTTGGGTCTTGGACTCTGTCTAATGTTAGTAAGTCTTCAATGAGTCCTCCAATGTCTTTTTTGGGGTGTTGTTCTCTCAATGCCTTAGTCCAAAACTACTTCACATCATGTGAATTATAAACATAAACACTAGCAAACACATTAGTCCACATATTATGTTGATCATCAAACACCAAAATCATTTAGTGGCGTCTATTTTCCGTTGTGCTCAACGAACATGCACTGGGAGAGCGCAAATAAGGGTTTTGTGAAGTGCTCTACATGACTGATTGATCACTTCCTCAAGTTGTCGTCTCCAACTTCGTCATCATGGCTCATCTTCCTCCTTGTCATGCAGGCGTTTGACATTGTCGTCAAGAATGAGATAGTGCTAAACATTAGCGTCGTCTTCTCTATCTAATCGTCATCTAGAAAGATTGTACGACCATCTAACTTTAATCATGTATTTCGTACTATAGATGGTAACTTGTTTATAGAGGTGAAAACGGGTAGGGTATAACAAATGCGTACAAGATAAGGATAGTATAAATATTCATTTTTTGGATACATATTTAAATATTTTTATACTTGTTGAGGGCCTTCTTCTCCGCCAAGGTCCTCTAAGCAAAAAAACACCTTCGGTAGGACGATATGCAAGCAGACACGACATGAAGATATATGTCGAATCTACAATTGAAGGAGCTTCGGCATGGTGGCATGCCTAAGACGAAGGATGGTACCGACTTAAAGAGGAAAAGACTACATAGTCCCTGATAATTTGTATTATGATTGTAATTAGTTATTAGGGACACGAATGCATTTTTGTCTGGGTTGTGTCCCGTGCCTATAAATAGATGAACAGTATCCCCATACTGTTCACGCTGAATTGTAATCGCTCTGGCGCCATTCCTACTTTCCTACCTTCTGCCAAGCCGAAGGTACAAATGTAATATAAATATCATTGATGTTTATTCATGTTAATAAATAAAGAATATAAATAATCTAATGATTTTGAATGATTGTTTATATTCTTTTTATATTTTTATGTCTTTGTTTACATCTTTGATCACTGGAATGATAAAGGTATGTCCTTCATGACCTTCGTTTGGAGATCATTATATCCTAAGAGAAATAATGCTTCTAAGGACGAAGTTCTCTAATCATTAACAATTGTGTTGCTTTGTTCTTGATGTATATCATTTGAGAACAAGGACCAACAATACTCGGGATAGACATATGTAGTACTCGAATAGTGTAGCTTTGGACTCAGGTGAAATTTGGAACGAGGACTACCCGGTAAATATCCTTATATTTCTGTCGGGTATATGTTTCCAAGTTTTGGATGACCATTTTTCTTTTTCTGTGTTATATGTTTACAAAATCATAACTTTAACATATTAATCGGATGAAAATAAAATTTATATGGAAATCGTAGAGCCCGAAGAGATGTACATCTGTGTAACACATCACATTTGTGTTTGACAAATCTTCATTTCGAAATCATTACAATAACATTCAAATTTATATGAAAGTAACATACTATGCATCATATGTGTAACTCCAATACTTCATAACTTATTAATGTTGTAATTTTCTTAGTTTATTTAAGACAAGGTATCGGCACCTAGTGTAATTTACTTAACCTATAATATATAAGCTAATTATTATGACAATACATATAAACTAACTTGTGTTATATTAGACTATTGTGTTATTCAAACCTTGTCATTATATTCGAACTATTGTGTTGGACTATTTTGTTGTGTTAAATTATTGTGTAATTCAAACGTTCTCATTATATTTGAACTATTTTGTTAGACCATTTTATGTTGTATTAGACTATCCTATGCCATTTTAAAACTATCTTATGTTGTATTAGACTATTGTGTGATTTGAATCTTGTCATTATATATATTTGAAATATTATGTTCGACTATTGTATGATATAAAATTATTGCTATATTGTTACGTTGATCTATGACCTACGCAATGCTCGTGGGTAACTGGCGCGTGAACAATAATCAATTCATGCATTTTCCAACAAATACGTAGTATTTGCAAGTATTTGACCAAGTAATATATATATATATATATATATATATATATATATATATATATATATATATATATATATATATATTCGTCACTTGTCCGCTCAAATAAATATTCGACCTTGTATCTATATCTGTCCTAATTCTAGCTATTCGTATTCGATCATAAATCCGATTGAAATAACCTGCTATATATCTATCCGTTTTCACCACTATCTGTTTAGACATCGTTCTGCTAAGTTTTTAATCTAAATTGGCAACGAAGCGCATGCTTAGATCTGTTTGTTTTTTTTAAACGTATGTTGTAATGGTCATGATTGATTTTCAGATTAAATTTAAACTAATTATTCATATTTTTCAACATTACTTCCGGTTATCCATTGAATCCGTTTTTTATTTATCCCCAGAAGCTCACAGTCTTCAGTTAAAGCAGCATCACAGTAATTTGAATAAATAATCGTAGTGTTTCTCTTCAAGACATGATTGCCATTCTCGCTTAAAAATCGATATAGTCACTAGAGAAACTGAAAGTCAGTTCGCGATTATTGTGTCCACATAATAAAATAATTACAAATTAATGAAATCCGCCCTTTATAAAAAGGCTATAACCAAATCTACACACGATAGCCAACGTGTACATTTCTCTCTGGCGCATTTCTTATATATATTTTAATCTAGGGTGAATTGTATTCCTATGTCGTGTTAGATACCTCGTGGAATTTTGTTAGCAATGGAAAAGTGTGTTTGCCCATCCTAGAAAACAGAAAAACAAATTTGGTGCACCTGTCACTGGAATATTTATAGCTTGCCAAACTATAGCATGACCTGATTAGTATAATCGATAAGCAATATATTTTAATTTATGCGGCGATGGAGAATATATTCTTCATACGTTTCTTTGGATTTTTCATTTTTAACTGCAAATACTCAAGTCATTGTCCTCTCTTTAATGTAAGTATGGCCTGCTTAGTAAACACTTACGCTTTATTCATTTTTTGATCCGTGAAGCACGTTTTGGAATAACATTGATTTGATCTATTAATGTAAGTATTTTCTGCATATATTTGCGCATCCTGTGTTCATGAATGGAACAACTTCACATGGTACTTCCAAAATTCCAAAAATATGTTAGCAGAACCTGTGACCATTGCCAGTACTAGCATTTTAGCTATATAGGTAAAGTACAAACGTTATTTGGAAAGTTTTTTTTCTTTTTGCTATATATAGCGAGATTGGGATAAAGACGAATAACATTTAATAAATGGCCAAATCGACAAATTATGTACTGACTCTGTCCCAAAATAGTATTTGTTTTAGAATGTTAATGGATTCATATAATATTTAATGTATGTGTATTATATGTCTAGGTTCACTTGAATATGGACAAAAAAAGCTAAAACGAACAATAAAATAGGACAAAGGGAGTATTAAAGATCAATGTTTTGGCAAGGTGAATATATTTTTTACCATTTTCTTTTTGAAACTACATTACTAATACTTCGGTGATTGTATTATTTAAATATTTTACGGTTTGCACTGTTTTCTTCATGTTAGTTCGAGTGACGGATTTAGGATTTTAGTATAGGGTATGCCATAAAAAATAATATGTAATTCAGTAATTTGTCTTTTGCCAATTTAGTGAACAAATAGTAAATAACATAATTCTTATATTTACCAAATTATAAAAATAGAGTTCAAAAAGAATAGTGAATAGTGATATTTTAGATGCTTCATTACTAATAAAAAATTGTTTGGGGTCAAATTGACCATCTTGTGTAGGAAGCTACGTGACTTATACATATCTAACCATGGAGTTGCTTGCAGATCATCTGATAGTGGGAATGTGTTGTCGTAGATGAAGAAATCATAGTTTTGTTGTTCGGGGTAAAGTTTTCTTGCATCGTGACATCCTTGATGTTCTGTTTGTTATTCTTCTCTTCTCATGCGATGCAACTCTTGTGAGGCCTCATCAATCTGTCACCTAAGGTGGGTGACACGAAGCATATGTTGCCTTTGTATTTCCATTACTCTCTAGATTATTTTGACTCTCAATCTCTTCATCGACATCATCCTCTTGAGGTCGTTGTCGTGGAGCCTTTCTTTTCTCCTGTCTTTGGCCCATGATTTCGAGCCGCTGAGCGGCTTCAACATGCTCCTATCCTTCTGGACTAAGAGTAGAGCTGGCAATGCCATCGTCAACCCTTTTTGAGGCATAGTGGTAGTAGTGATTCGTGTGAACAAAAGAAGTGGGTACCAAATTTTGGTCACCCACTAAAGTCCCTACAAGGAATCGTAATATGACAACATAGTCAGAAAAATAGGCCCCTTCTCCTTTATCTTCGATTATTCGATATTCGCTGATAAGTGGGGAGGAACTTGTTGGGGCCTTTGTCTTCTGGAGGTCCTCAAAAACACGACTAACATGTTTTCCAAGTATAATATATTCAAAGGGACCTTCGGCCTTGGGATGAAGGTGCATACGATATGAAAGGCGCGGTCTGGGAGAAGGATGAACCAGTTCCGAAGCTACGACTGGAGAAGCTTCGGCTTGGCGGTGGAAAATGAAACCGACTTAAAGGGGAAAAGGTTGTCTAGTCCTCGATAGATTATCCCTTAGTCAATAGTAAATGTCAAGGGCATGGATGTAACTTTACACAGGCTGTGTCCTGTGCCTATAAATAGATGAACAGTAGCACCGTACTGTTCACGCTGACTTGTATTCACTCGCACGTCACACTTGGATTTTTACCTTCTATCAAGCCGAAGGAACAAATGCAATTCAATTAAATTGCACCGTACTGCAATTTAATGTTTATTCATGGTTACTTAATAAGGGTACAAATAATATAATGATTTAAGATGATTATTTGTATTCTTTATATGTAATTTATGTTCCTGTTTTCTATTACATGCTGAGATGATGAAGGTATACCCTTCATGACCTTCGTCTGAAGATCATTATATCCTAAGGGAGATAATGTTTCGAAGGACGAAGGCCCTTAACCATTAACATTTGTGTTGCCTTGTTCTTAACTCATTCGACCACCTTTGGCAAGCTGTGACCTTCGTCATGCCGCCGAAGAGAGCTTCAGCGCTGGGGGCTGCATTGCAGCCACAGGACGTCAACCAAAAAACACTTTGTGAAGCTAGAAGCCAAAAAAGGAAGGCTACAAGTCCAACGCCTCAGGAGGAGGAGTTGGACCAAGAAATAAGGGACCTCGAAGCCATCCATCAACAGGTCCAGAGGAATAAGGAGAAGATGCTTCGTCTCTCCGATCTACAGAAGAAGATCGATGAGGCTGCTGAGGAAATGTGTCATCTCACTTAAGATGACCAGGACCGAAGACCTCAACGCAGAGAGCTTCGTCAGGACAATTCCTACGATGATGATGAATGGTATGATGAATTCCGTCATGGAAATTTTGCTTTTGATGATGCTTCTCCTCTGTCAGCAGAACTGCAGGCTACCCCATGGCCCCCATCATACAAGCCACCACAGCTCCCCATATATGATGGGCACTCAGATCCGAAACAATTTCTGATGAGTTACGAAGCAACCATATCTTCATATGGGGACAACACTGCAGTCATGGCAAAATCCTTCGTCATGGCAGTCAAGAATGTCGCACAAACCTGGTACTCCTCTCTCCGGCCAGGAACAATCACATCATGGCAGAAGCTGAAGGACATGCTGATCACCAGTTTCCAAGGGTTCCAAACGAAGTCGGTCACTCCTCAAGCTTTGTTCCAGTGCACGCAAGACCACGAAGAATACCACCAGGCGTATGTCCGAAGGTTCTTGCGTCTGAGAGCATAAGCGCCCACAGTGCCCAATGAAATTGTCATTGAGGCCATGATCAAAGGGCTTCGACCAGGGCCTATGGCTCAATACTTTGCCAGGAAACCCCCTCAGACCCTAGAGAAGCTTCTTCAGAAGATGGATGAGTACATCCGGGCTGATAATGATTTCCGCCAGAGAAGGGAAGAAGCTTATAGGTTTTCTGAGATGACTAGGGGCTTTGGAGGAAGAATCCATCCTAGGCATGTCAGATCAATTGACAACTCCAGCCAGAGTGATGACAGAGGAAGCCAGCTTCAAGGGCCACAACATAGCTCATAATCCTCAGGGCAACAATAAACCTCTTTCAGGCCACCGGCCCCAAGGGGCAGAGGCGGTAGGGGCTTCAGAGGAAGGTATGGGGATCAGCCCAGAAAGCTCTATTGCTTATTCTGTGGTGAAGACAAGGGCCACACTACAAGAACATGCCAAGTCACCATTCAGAAGCAAAAGGAGATTGCCGAAGCAGAAGCACGGCAGAATCAGCCGAAGCAAGTCTTACATACTGCTTCGTGCTACTCTCCCTATATAGCAGAAGCAGTTTGATCCTCATTCAACACCAACGGGGGCCCAAACTAAGCGGCAAGCTAGTTACATGATCACAACAAAAGCCAAAAGCCATGTGGGAGTTAGAGGGAATATTATATGTAAATTAAAGCAGGAAAAGGATTGTACTGAGAGGAAATTCTTCCTTTATAACTAGATACATATGAGTCACGCGATGGATTCTAGAGACCGAGTTTATAAAGGTGGACCTCATCGAGTGGATCACAGGTTAATGTTATCCTATTACAAAGGAAGAGTTCACTCTCATGATACCTTTTGGATGAATGGTGCAAGCGCCTCACCAATTTCCCGAGCGACAACGGGCGTCGGGTTTCTTCGATTAGGTGGCGACTTGGGTCATCGTCGTTGGTGTCGAGGGTAGAGCTTGGCTGGTGGCCGACGATGACAACCTCAGGTTTGCTGGTGGCGGTGTCGAGGAGGTTGAGAGAGCCAAACTTGATGCGGCTCTGAGGGGCAAAGATTTCACACCCAGCAGAAGCTGTTGAACTGGCCATCGGAGTGAAAAAAACGCCGCTTGGCACGCTTGCGGTCCCCAACCTGCTCACCAACTGTTGTGGTTTCAGAAACCGGATGACAATAAGATTTGTGTTCAGTGGGGATGCAAGTGCAGACTCACTCCGAATGGTGGATCACAGAGATCCATGCAGAGAACTGAGACACTAGGTAATATTGGTTTTGGCCGAAGCCCTAGTCTAGTGTAGTGATGATCATAGTATTGCAGTAGGGTGTGTTACAATGGGTGTGCTAGTGTACTCATGTGCCTCTGTGCCCCCCTGAAGGAGGGGGGGCCCTGCCTTTTATACCTCAGGGGTAGGACCTTATAATGGGACTTGTATTCTTCTAGAAAAAGAGAAAGAGAGGGAGATCTCTTCCCGGGTTGTCATCGTGGGTCATCTGTACGGTCATGTGTTGTCGTACTCCCGATATGGCATTGTTTGTTACTCTGGCTCCTGTAGCGAGTCCATCGCTGATGTCTTTGTAGTGCGTGGTGGATCCCATGGATCAGTCTCATGGTGGTCGTACGTGGCGTGGTTTCTCCTGTCGTCATGAGCCCTTTGTCGCCTGTCAACGTGCGTACACGTACACTAGGTATGGCGCGTTGTCCCGTCCTTCCGTTGTACGGGTCACTATAGAGACCCCAGTGCCATTCAGCGTGTTGTGCGTCCATCATAGCTAACATGGATTAGTAACGCTAGTGTCGGTGTTTTGGGTCCGACCGCACACCCGGGGTTGCCCCTCGAGGTGCTTTTAGGAGTAGGACGGTGTCGACGACTGTAGCAAAATGGTTTGTGCCGATCGCACGAGGGACAATGGACAAGATTTGCAGGTTCGGGCCGCTTAGAAGTGCGTAACACCCTACGTCCTGGTGAGTATATGAGCGTGGTTACAAGAGGATCCTCTGGATAGAGGGCGCAGAGAGTTTTTGTGGGTGGCTAAGTAGAATAGGGTCGATCGATCTGAAGGGGTGCCCCCTAGGCCTTATATACTCGACCGTGGGGCAGTACATATGATATGATAGCAACGAGTAGCTAAAAGATAGTGAACCTCTTGAGCTTATCCCTACGTAACCTTCGCCGACTTATCCTCGCATGGCTCTGTTGCATGAGGGCTTCAGCGCGGGAAAGTCGGGTCTCTGTTGTAATCCATTCGTTCGACGTTGTGGGCCGCCTGTGTTTGCACTAATCAGTCCCACGTCTTCTTTATTGGTTGTCTTTCCCTAGGCCCACGAAAGAATGACCTTACGAATTATTGGGCCCTTGGGCTTTTCGTGAGGCCTTTTACTTCTTTAGTGGACCCAGGGGATATCTATCCCCCACAAGCCCCCGATCTTTGAGTTAATTTAGAGGTAATCAACTCAAAGATCCAAGGTCCAGAAAATGACTTCCTGCTGCCTCCTCTGGCTCTGATCACTCGTTCGACCAAAGTTTGGTTTTGTGCTTGTGCCTTAGAGGTCGGCATTTTGGATTATAAGATTCTGGACTTCCTTGGGTGCACCGAAGGTGCACCCAATGGGTGTAGCCCCCGACCTTTGAGTAGATTTTAGAAGATAATCTACTCGAAGGTCTTCTCCGAAAATTTTCTCCATTCGCGCTCCTGCATCTCAGTTGAGGATTGATCTTTCCAATCTTGTTCTATGCCTTAGAGGTCGGCACTATATTGATTTAGAATGATAATCCATGGGGTGCACCGAAGGTGCACCCAATGGGTGTAGCCCCCGACCTTCAAGTGGATTTTTGAGGATAATCCACTCGAAGGTCTTCCTTCTGTGTCCTTTTGCTGAAAATTATCCTTTCTGCTTGTAAAAAATTGGCATGATGTCATCCGCGCTATGTCATCAATTTTATGCTTCAGAGGTCAGCATGTATTTTGTCTTTTGCAGCCGAGTTCGCAATCCATCCATATCTCGCTAGGTAGTGTAATTTATTTGCTCTGTGACTGATTGGACATTTGATGGACGTTCTCTGTCTGGTCTTCAAGTCATTTCTATCGACCATATTTTGCACTCTACTGGCTATATTTGGCTTCCCTCTAACTCTTGTTGATATCTCATTTTTGTCTTGAGGTATTCACTGCATGCCCTGCACGGATGTGACCGTTTGAAAAATGTACCGATAATTCCTGGGCGTCCCCCCCCAATGGGTGTGGGCAAGGGACGGCTTGGTACGCTGAGTGTTTTAGCCGGTTGCCTCTGAGTAGTAATGCGATGGGACGGCTAGTGTAATCATATCCTTCGCGCTGTTGACTGGAGTCCCAATGGGTGTAGTGTTGCATGAAACGGCGTCCGCCGCCTGACGTGTCTTCGGGTGGGTGGAAGTGCTTATTGAATGCCTTGCGACTGTTCAGTGACCGCGGTTAGAGGTGAGCGGTTGCCTTTCCCTTCTATAAATAACCCCTTTGATTCTCTGGTTTCTTCACATCTCTTCGCTGCTCCTTACTGCCTCTTCCCTTTCTTCTCGCCCAAAGCTCTCAACCATGGGCAAGAACAACAAGCGTAAGCGTGAGCCAACTCCTCCATCGGAGGAGTTTGGTGACTCGGAGTACTCGGAGGAGGAGTTCTCCTCCGAGCCCGAGGGGTCTCCGGCTCCCGTCTCTCCCCCGGCGTCGTCCGATGACTCGGACGACTCCCAGGGGATAGCCGCGGAGGTCTGGACATACATCCGGGCCGTCGAGCGCGCCAGGCTCGAAGGCTCGGATGAGTCGGAGTACTCCTCGGATGAGGGGGACTCGGACGGCGGCGATGAGGGTGAAGACGACGACGACGACGACGACGACGACGATGACGACGACGGCGGCAGCAGTGGCAGGGGCGGCGGCGACGGCAGGGGCAGCACCAAGGGCAGCAGCAGGGGCAGCACCAAGGGCAGCAGCGGGGACAGCACCAGGGGCAGCAGCAGGGGCAGCACCAAGGGCGGCGGCGGCGGCAGGGGCAGGGCCAGTGGCTAGGTGCCACTGGTCTTCTTAGATATTAGTATAGTTTAGTATAGATAAAATAATGTAGTAGTAATTAGTGTAGTAGTAGTAATAGTAGTATAATGTAGTTTAGTAGTAGTAGTAATGTAGAGTAGAATTAGGGAAGTACCAACTCATAAAGAGTTGGTTTGTAACTTGTTAACTTCCCTTCAATGAAAATTGTCGTTTATCTCCTCTTTTTGATGACTCGTCACTGCTTTTGCTGAATGTTGAACCGATTCTTTTGATATAGTAGAAACAGCGCCGAGCGATTGTGAAGATTGACATCAGCGTTTTAGAAGTAACACTAAGCAATCGAACACAAGACCGTCGTTTTAGAGGCAATGCCGAATGATAGAAGGTCGGCATCGGCATTTTAGAAGTAATGCCAAGCGACAAAATGCGGGGCTGGTATTTTAGAAGTAACGCCGAGTGATTGAAGGTCGGCGTCGGCATTTTAGAAGTAATGCCGAGCGATTGAACACGTGGTCGGCGTTTTAGAGGCAGCGCCGAGTGATTGAAGGTCAGCGTCGGCATTTTAGAAGTAATGCCGAGCGATTGAACACGTGGTCGGCGTTTTAGAGGTAGCGCCGAGTGATTGAAGGTCGGCGTCGGCATTTTAGAAGTAATGCCGAGCGATTGAACACGTGGTCGGCGTTTTAGAGGCAACGCCGAGTGATAGCCAGCTTCTTCAAGTTTCTTTGAGGAAAATGGCCGAGTGATGAGGTGGCACATCGGCTTTCTTGGAAATAACTGTTAGATATCCACGTGGCATGCTGGGATTTCGGAGATGACCGCCGGGGGCGGAAGACCGAGTATCTCGAGATACCTCTCAAGGACAGCATTAAAGGTTGGCGTCTGGAGTGGTTTATAATGGACAATTATGGAAACTCTCTTCCTCCTCGCTCAGGGAGACAGGCAGACGTTCGCACTCCGAGTTGGACTGAATCTCCCACGGACCAAGAAGTAGCCGAGGCGGGCGTGTTGCTTACTGAGGTTGGATTACTGAAAGAGAGAGATCTGACTGCTGAAGCCGTGGTCACAGATTTTGTTTTCAAAAACATTCAACCGCTGAAGGACAGGGCCTATCCGGCATATCTTTACCGAGGGCTGGCCGACTCAACTCGAGTTACTAATAGGAGAATTCCTTCTGTTGATTTGGTGAGCCGACTCGAGATGATCATGAGGGGTAAGGTTTCAAACGTTGGAGCTCCGGTGGCATACTCGGCTTGGAACCTGCCTTCTCCCAAAGATTTCACTCTTTTTGTGTCCAATCCGCCCGTGACAGATAGCAATTTGGGTCTTAGAGTTCGACCTTCTGCTGAAGATGTCCGTTCCTTAGTTGCTTCGCTCGGGGAGATACCTGATGATGAACGGCAGATTTATTTTGAAGTGCCCCTGAACCCTAGTGACGCAGACATAAATGACATGCTCGATCTGCTAGCTGAGGATTCATCTGATACTGCTCCTGATGGTACATTGGCAGTGGTGCCGCTTCCAGAGGTTGATGCGACCTTGGATGTCTCGAAACCTGCCAATACTCGCCCGAGGCGTCCTAGCCGAACCAGTCAGCCCGAGCCTTCTGCTGATGAGCAGAAAAGGAAAAGAAGACGCCTCCGGCGAGTGTCTAGCTTTGATGAGGATGCCAGCACCTTAGCTCCTACTGCTGAAGAAATGACTGCAACTGGTCTAGCTGACATTGATCCCAATGGGTGTGCTCCGCCTGCTGCTGACCCCAATGAGGATGCTGTTTGTGCTGTTGCTGTGGAAGATGAGGAGGAAGAGAATGAAACTCCATTGACTCGGAAGAACAGTCGGCAGTTCGTCGCTAGCGGTGGTAGTAGTGGGGTTCCTTCTCCTGCCTTGTCTGCTCTTATTGGTCTGCAAGAACTGTCCATGGCCAATTTTGATCAAGCTCTAGAGGATATGGTCCCTGAGAACTTGCTGTTGGAACCTGTAGACGTTGATGCAACAGAAACTTGTGCAGCCGTGCCAGATGCTGGGTTGAGGTCGTCCCGTGCCTCGTCGACCTTAGAGCACGATCTTGAGGGCCGGGATAATGACTTGGACCGTCCTGATCCTGTGGAAACAGCTGAAGGCCCGTCGACCTTAGAGGTGGTCACGGCAGAGAGCTTGGATCCTTTGAATAGTGCTGACATGTGCCCAGCCCCCGAGGGTGTCGCCAGGGAGGACTCAACTCAGGCGAGGAGTGTAGGCCACTACCCAGCCCCCGAGGGTGTTGCCGGGGGTGACCCGGCTCAAGTGGGCAGTGCCAACCTTGACCCAGCCCCCGAGGGTGTCCGAGCGGGGTCTCCCTCCTGCACTTCTATGGATGTTCATGTGGGTTCACCTCCACACTCTGGCGGCATGATGGTGGCTCGGACTCCGGATCAGGGGGTCGCTTTGGAGGGCAGCATCCCCACTGGTCTGGAGTTAAACTCTGCTGAATGTACTGAGCTTGTTCCTGCTGGTCTACTGCAAGCTGCTTCGGGTGGTGGTCTGATACCTGATTATCAGCTGATTTCTCCTGACCTGGGGATCCCTTCGTTCTTTTCCAACCTCCAGGTGCTGTGCCGTGCTTTAATTTGATCTCTATGTTGCATGAATTGCTGTCATTATGCTCATCTGTTCTTCTCGTCAGGCTTTGGTGAATGGATTGGCCAGTCAACTGAAATCACAGGGTGCTTCTACCCCAGAAGTGGCGTCATCTCTCGAGCGTTGGAATCCAGTGTTGCTTCGTCGTCGTGTATCTGAGTTGGAGGCCACCAATGCTGGTCAGTGTCCTTTCTTCTTCTTCTTTATTCTTGCCCGTAGGTTGTTTTACCTTCTGACCTCATTTTGTTTGAATACTTCTTGATAGGGATGACTCAGCAGATCATAGTTCTTGAAGAAAAACATTCTCAAGATCAAGCTGAAATGACTCGACGATGCGCTGACTTCGAGGAGAAGTATTCTCAAAGTCAGATCGAGTTGAGTCAGGTCTCTGCGGCTTTGGATGATGCTAACGCTCTGAGTTCTTCTCTTCATGTCCAGCTTAACTCTGAGAAGGTAGCTTACGAACCTGTGCTTCGCCTTATCATGCTCTTGGATTCTGAATGAGTTTGATTTTTGCTTGTAGGAAGAAAAACGTATCCTTGCTGCTTCTCGCGACAACTTGGACAGATTGTACCGGGATTCCAGTAGCTCGCTGACCATCTTGGAGAGGAGCCACCGCTTTACGATGGAGGAGCTTGACAATCAGCGCCGTCAACTGCAAGAATCTTCGGACGAAGTGGCCCGCCTTACACAGTTGCTATCAGCAAAGGATGCCACCATCAAGGAACTCCGAGCTTCCAAGAAAACCATTGCCTGGGAGTTAGAAACTGCTCAGCAGGCTGTTAAAGTTGCTGAAGAAGCTGCTGTCACTTTCAAAGCTCAGCGCGATAAGGCCCTGGACAAGGCCATTCGGGCGGGACGAATCTTGATGAGAAGACCTGGCGTGGTTGTCCCCGAGGATATAAGAGCCGATGTGGTTGCTGCCCCTGATTCCTCGAATCGCCCTTCTTCGTCAGTCGTTCCTGAGAGAGACATTGGAAAATAAAGAAACAGTTCGCGTGCTCTGAGCGCGCAGTTAGCATGAGCAAGCATTCATTTAGAGGACATCAGCTTATCATTCGAATGTTATGATTTCTTTCTTATCGTATCAGAATTTATTAGTTTGCAAATTTGTGGTAATGCTACATGATAATTATGAAGTTTGTTTGTGGGATATGGAAGTCATCCCCTGAACTTCATAAGCGAGAGTATGCTATACTGGTTTAAGCCGTCAATGACTTTTAGTCGGTAACTTTCGTTCGTAGGGTATAGTGGTCACCCCAGGTAAAGTAAGCGTAAGCATGTTGCACCGCCTTAAGTCGTTGCCGACTTAAGTCGATTGTTCCGTTTGTAGGGCATAGTGGTCACCCCGAGTTAAGTAAGCGTGAGCATGTTGCACCGCCTTAAGTCGTTGCCGACTTAAGTCGATTGCTCCGTTTGTAGGGCATAGTGGTCACCCCGAGTTAAGTAAGCGTGAGCATGTTGCACCGCCTTAAGTCGTTGCCGACTTAAGTCGATTGCTCCGTTTGTAGGGCATAGTGGTCACCCCGAGTTAAGTAAGCGTGAGCATGTTGCACCGCCTTAAGTCGTTGCCGACTTAAGTCGATTGCTCCGTTCGTAGGGCATAGTGGTCACCCCGAGTTAAGTAAGCGTGAGCATGTTGCACCGCCTTAAGTCGTTGCCGACTTAAGTCGATTGCTCCGTTCGTAGGGCATAGTGGTCACCCCGAGTTAAGTAAGCGTGAGCATGTTGCACCGCCTTAAGTCGTTGCCGACTTAAGTCGATTGCTCCGTTTGTAGGGCATAGTGGTCACCCCGAGTTAAGTAAGCGTGAGCATGTTGCACCGCCTTAAGTCGTTGCCGACTTAAGTCGATTGCTCCGTTTGTAGGGCATAGTGGTCACCCCGAGTTAAGTAAGCGTGAGCATGTTGCACCGCCTTAAGTCGTTGCCGACTTAAGTCGATTGCTCCGTTCGTAGGGCATAGTGGTCACCCCGGGTTAAGTAAGAATGCAAGTCAATCATAAACGAACCGAGTATCCTTGAAATCTATCTTTATTGATGACATATTTCCATTTTACAGAGTACATGGCCGCCCCGGCTGTTTTGAAGTACAGCTAGGGGTAAAACTTTCTGAGGTGCTCTATGTTCCAAGAGTTCTCGACTTCTGTACCATCCGTCTGGGTGAGGCGATACGATCCGGGCCGAGTGACCTCTGCTACTATGAAGGGTCCTTCCCATAAGGGTGATAGCTTGTGCCGTCCCTCCCCCGTTAGAATTCGGCGGAGGACGAGGTCCCCTACTGAAAAGAACCTTTGCCGCACAGCCTTATCGTGATAGCGCCTTAGAGTCTACTGGTACCGTGCTGATTGTATTACTGCATTCAGTCGTTCTTCCTCAAGTATATCAATATCCTCCAGCCTGGTGGCCTCAGCTTCCGCTATGCTTTCGAAGATCAATCTTGGTGCCCCAAACTTGAGGTCAGCAGGTAGCACTGCCTCCGACCCATAGACCATGAAGAAAGGAGTGTTTCCATGCAAGGCCCGGCTAGGTTGGGTTCTCAAGCTCCAAACGACATAAGGCAATTCTCTTATCCATTTTCCTGCGAATTTTTCATTTTTGTCAAAGACCCTTTTTCTGAGTGCCTCCAATATCATTCCGTTGGCTCGCTCAACCTGCCCGTTGGCTCTCGGATGGGCTACAGATGCATACTTGATCTGAATGCTTTTTTGCTCGCAGAAGTCAAAGAATTCTGAACTGGTAAAGTTGGATCCCAAGTCAGTGATGATACTGTTTGGTATCCCAAATCTGAATATTATGCTTTGTATGAATTCCACGGCTTTAGCAGAGGTCAAAGAGGCAATGGGCTGGAACTCTATCCACTTAGTGAATTTGTCAATTGCCACCAATACATGGGTGTATCCTCCTTGAGCATTCTTGAAAGGTCCAATCATATCCAATCCCCAGCATGCAAAAGGCCAAGTTACTGGTATGGTTTGTAGCTGCTGCGCTGGCATGTGCTGTTGCTTCGACAGGTATTGGCAAGCTTCGCATCTCTGAACTAACTCGGCTGCATCATTCTTCGCCGTCGGCCAATAGAATCCTGACCTGAAAACCTTCCCGACTAATGTTCTGGATGCTGCGTGTATCCCACATTGCCCTGCATGGACTTCCTCCAGAAGTTGCTTCCCGGTGGACGGGAGAACGCACTTCATGAGGACGCCTGACGCACCCCTCCGGTATAATACCTCCCCAATGAGTGTATAGTGAGCCGACTGTCTGGCAATGCGCTCTGCTGAGTTCTTGTCGTCCGGCTCTTCTTCGTTCTTTATGTACTTAATGATCGGCCTCCTCCAGTCATCAGAGTCTGACCCGGGTTGATCTATGATGTTGCACTCTTCTGTTTGGTCTATCGAGATACTCGGCCGTGTAATTTCCTGCACGAAAACTCCGGGTGGGACCTGAGTTCGACCAGATCCGAGCTTGGATAGTGTATCAGCTGCTGTGTTACGATCCCTTTCCACATGATGAAATTCCAGACCTTCGAACTTATCTTCCAGCTTTCGAACGGCAGCGCAATATCTTCCCATTGAATCACTTGAACAATCCCATTCTTTGTTTATCTGGCTAATGACTACCAGAGAGTCTCCATATACCATCAATCTCTTGACGCCCAGTGATATGGCGATGTTTAATCCGTGTATCAAGGCTTCATACTCGGCTGCGTTGTTAGAGGCCGGGAATAGTAGCTGGAGAGCATACTTAAGGTGCTCGCCTCCAGGTGCAGTGAAGAGAATTCCTGCTCCTGCTCCCTGCAGCTTCAGCGAGCCATCAAAATACATTCGCCATACTTCTGCGGTTTCTGGATTATCCGGCACTTGCTGTTCTGTCCACTCTGATACGAAATCGACCAGTGCTTGAGTTTTGATGGCAGTGCGAGGTCGGAACTCGATATCATGGGACCCCAACTCGCAAGCCCACTTGGCTATTCGGCCAATGGCTTCCTTGTTGTGAAGAATGTCCCCTATTGGAAAACCAGTAACTACTATGACTTTGTGGTCGTCAAAGTAGTGGCGCAGCTTGCGGGCAGTTAGAAGTACTGCATATAATAGCTTCTGAACTTGAGGATACTTTTTCTTCGATGGGCCTAGAACCTCACTGATGAAATAGACGGGATGTTGTACCGGGTAGGCATGTCCTTCTTCCACTCGCTCGACTACCAACGCAGTGCTTACCACGTGAGTCGTGCAAGAGATATATAGCAGCAAATCTTCAGCCGGCTGAGTTGGCGTGGCTCGCTGGGGCGGTTTCAATACTGGCGGTGTTGTCATGAATTTTTTCAGTGCGTCTAGAGCTTCTTGTGCCTCTGAAGTCCATTGAAACTTATCCACCTTTTTCAACAGTTTATAAAATGGCAGACCTTTTTCTCCCAGCCTGGATATGAATCTGCTCAGGGCTGCCATACATCCAGTGAGTCGTTGAACCTTCTTTTGCGATCGAGGAGCTTCCATCTTCATGATAGCTTCAATCTTATCTGGATTAGCCTCAATTCCCCGGTGGCTGACGATAAATCCGAGCAACTTTCCTGCTGGTACCCCGAAAACGCATTTTTCAGGATTGAGCTTCCATCTATATCTTCTCAAGCTGTTGAAAACCAGTTGTAAATCTTCGATGAAGTTTTCTGGATTCTCAGTTTTGATCACCACGTCGTCTACGTAAGCCTCCACACGCTTGCCCCAGTGATCGGCTAAGCATGTTTGAATAGCCCTCTGATAAGTCGCTCCAGCGTTTTTGAGGCCGAACGGCATGGAGGTATAACAGAAAGCACCAAACGGGGTGATGAACGCCGTTTTTTTCCTCGTCTTCTTTTGCCAAACTAATCTGATGATACCCGGAATAGCAATCTAAGAAAGACAGCATCGAACATCCAGCGGTGGAATCCACCACCTGATCTATCCTCGGGAGCCCGAAGGGATCCTTCGGACAGTGTTTGTTGAGATCAGTATAGTCGACGCACATGCGCCAATCCACTTTATTCTTTTTGAGTACAAGAACAGGGTTGGCTAACCACTCGGGGTGCAATACTTCTCTAATAAATCCGGCCGCGACCAAGCGGGCTAACTCGGCACGAATGGCTTCTCTCTTGTCGGGCGTGAAACGACGCAGCTTTTGCCGGATCGGCCTCGCCTGGGGATAGACCTTCAATTTGTGCTCGGCCAGTTCTCTTGGGACTCCCGGCATATCCGCAGGTTGCCATGCGAATACGTCTCGGTTATCTTGCAGGAACTGGACGAGCGCGCTTTCCTATTTGTCACTCAAACTGGAGCTGATGATGGCCGTCTTGCGCTCATCAGCGAACCCCAGGTTGATCCGCTTGGTGTCTTCAGTCGGCCGCATAGAGGTCGCGGCCTGAGCTTCGTTTGCCGGCACGGCGAGGTCTTCATCAGGCTTAGAGTTCGCCGGTGTAGAAGGAATCGCTGATGGCTTGGTGGTGAGGGCTGCTTGGATGGCCACTC
Source organism: Zea mays (assembly GCF_902167145.1). Lineage (NCBI taxonomy): Eukaryota > Viridiplantae > Streptophyta > Magnoliopsida > Poales > Poaceae > Zea > Zea mays. Next base: position 129,781,858 of record NC_050100.1, on the reverse strand, counting down.
GGAAGCATTCTGCGGCGCCTTGGAAGTCGGCGCGCACAGTTATGATTCCTTGTGGTCCTGGCATCTTCAGTATCATGTACGTGTAGTGTGGGATGGCCATGAACTTGGCCAGCCCTGGCCTCCCGATGATGGCGTTGTACCCGCAGTCGAAGTTCGCCACCTCGAACCTCAGGAACTCGGTTCTGTAATTATCCGGAGTCCCGAAGGTGACCGGCATGTAGATGTGGCCCAGCGGATACTCCCCTTCCGTCGGCACGATGCCGAAGAAAGGAGTGTCTGACTCGTGGAGCTCTTTGAGGTGAACTCCCAAGCCTTGAAGCGTACGGGGGAAGGTGACGTTGATGCTGCTCCCCCCGTCCACTAGCACCTTCTTCACCCGGCTCTCTCGGATCACCGGATCGACGAGGAGCGGGTATTTGCCTGGGTGGTCGAAGTTGAGCCATTGATCCTCCCGAGTGAACGTGATTGGGTGCTCCGACCACCGGTACGGGGCGGGAGGGCCGGTGGTCGCCACCAGTATCTGGCGGTCGTTGAGCTTTTGTTGTCTCTTGTTCTCCTGCGACCCATGTCCGCCGAAGATGACGTTGACCTCCCTGTCAACGCGCGGGAAAGCTCCTCCTCCCCCCTCCTCCGGCTGATGGGGCTGTCGTGGTTCATCTGGTCCTCCTCTCGGCGGAGGAGGTGGTAGAGGTTGGAAGGGTCGGCCATGCCCGACGGAGTGCTTGAAGTCCCGGCAGTTGCGGAGAGTGTGGCGCATATCCTTGTGGTACGGGCACTGGGCGTCGAGGATGTCGTCCAGCGTGCGTTCGCCTCCACGAGGTCCTCCTCGGGCGCGAGAGGCGGGTGGTCCGGCGGCGTGTACCTCTTCGCGAGGCCTCTTCTCCCAGCGCTTGTCGGGCGGCTGGTTCGCGTCGCGTCGTGGTACCGCCGGTGCGGGCTTTGCTCCTCCGATGAGGTCCTGGGCCCGCTCGTCAGCGGTGATGTAGAGGTCGGCTTCCCGGAACAGCTCCTCGGAGGTAGTCGGCGCCTTTTGCAGTATGGCTCGGACGAAAGCCGAGTCGTTAGATCCTCTGTAGAAGTCCTCGATTACGGCCGCCTCCGTGACCTCGGGGATGCGGTTTCTCATGGTCTGGAACCTTTTAAGGTATGACCTGAGAGTCTCATCCCCCCGGCGCTTGATGGATTTGAGGTCCCATGGTTGCGCTGGCTTGTCGGAGAGAGACTGGAAGTTGGCGGTGAAACGTCGACTGAAGTCTCCCCAGTCGTCGATGCAGTGTCGGGGTAGATGTCGTAGCCACTGCAGCGCGTCTTGCCCGAGGACGATGGGCAGATACGCAGTCATGACGTCCTCGGATGCCCCGGCGGCCCGAGCAGCGGTGGTGTAGACGGCTAACCAGCCCCCCGGATCCTGCTTAGGTTCATATTTGTCGACATTGGATACCTTGAAGTTGGGAGGCCATTGGATGGCCCTAAGGCGCGGAGTAAGGGCGGATACTCCGCACGTGTCCTCCTGTCGTCGAGGATGTCGTCTGTCCCGGGGAGGGGAGTGGCGGTGGTGGCTCCTCGACCGTCCCCGGGTGGTTCCACCAGTTGAAGCTGTTGCCGACTCAGTTCGGGTGGCCTGGCTTTGGGTCGGGAAGCCATGATCTCGATCATACTCCTCTCGACGGCGAATTTCGTTCTCGTGCCGCCGTTCGCGCGAAGCATTGATAGAGCTTCGCGCGTCTCGGCGACTGTTGATGGCGTGTCGCAGATCGTTCGGCGGATGAGCGAGCGGTAGAAGATGGTTGGCTGCCTGAGTGAACAGGCGCCGGTATCCCTCGGCGTCGGGGGTCCGAGGAAGTCCGTCAGCTATCCGGGCCAGAACGCCTCCGACTTCGCTCGGCGTGTTCATAGCTCGGGCGAAGTCGGGGTTCAGGTTGCGCCCGAAGAGCGGATTCTCGCGTCGTTGCCTTGCATCTTGCTCGGCTTGCTCCTGAGTTCGACGGCGATCTCGTCGTCGGGAGTTCCTTCGTTCCCTGAAGACGCGTTCTTCCGGAGTTTCTCCTATCTCTGAGACCTCGTCTCGCGAGACAGGTTGCTCCGGATCCCGTTCTCCAGCTGCGTGATGTCGTCGAACGTTCCTGCGCCGATTCCTTCGTCGGCGGGATTCCCGCTGAGGTGGTTCTTCTCCAGGCGCGGTCGGTTCGTCGTCGGAGACGGCGGGTGATTCTGCTCTCCCGATGAAGAGGACGTCGGGGTAGAACGGTATTGCTGCCACGGCGGCTTTCTTTCCGTTCTCCTTTGAGGTCGGAGGAACGGGAAGAACGACTGGCCTCTCCCTGGTCTCCTTCTTTCTCACGACCCGTGTCCATTCTTTCGTTGGAGAAGTAGACAGCGGAGTCTTCCGGGTCAGCGAGCTTCTCGCTCCAGCCTCCCCGGAGACAGTCTTTTCCCGAAGAGCCGGAAGTAGCGTCTTTCCAGCATTTTCGGAGTTTGTTGGTGGAGACTTCTGTTCCGGTAGATCCGCGAGGCGGTGTAGAATTCCTTCTTCGTCCGCCACGGAGAAGATTGTCCCGAAGCAGAATGTGGATCCGGGACGCATGGTGATCTTTCTGTGGAAGGTGACGGCCATTGAGCTAGCTTGGATCGTCGACACACCCCCTACCTGGCGCGCCAGCTGTCGGTGTTTTGGGTCCGACCGCACACCCGGGGTTGCCCCTCGAGGTGCTTTTAGGAGTAGGACGGTGTCGACGACTGTAGCAAAATGGTTCGTGCCGATCGCACGAGGGACAATGGACAAGATTTGCAGGTTCGGGCCGCTTAGAAGTGCGTAACACCCTACGTCCTGGTGAGTATATGAGCGTGGTTACAAGAGGATCCTCTGGATAGAGGGCGCAGAGAGTTTTTGTGGGTGGCTAAGTAGAATAGGGTCGATCGATCTGAAGGGGTGCCCCCTAGGCCTTATATACTCGACCGTGGGGCAGTACATATGATATGATAGCAACGAGTAGCTAAAAGATAGTGAACCTCTTGAGCTTATCCCTACGTAACCTTCGCCGACTTATCCTCGCATGGCTCTGTTGCATGAGGGCTTCAGCGCGGGAAAGTCGGGTCTCTGTTGTAATCCATTCGTTCGACGTTGTGGGCCGCCTGTGTTTGCACTAATCAGTCCCACGTCTTCTTTATTGGTTGTCTTTCCCTAGGCCCACGAAAGAATGACCTTACGAATTATTGGGCCCTTGGGCTTTTCGTGAGGCCTTTTACTTCTTTAGTGGACCCAGGGGATATCTATCCCCCACAGCTAGACTCAAATCTTTGCCTCGACGGGTTGCTCCTGAGCGAGTTGGTAGTCAGAGAGTTCATCGATCGATCTGCCTCACAGAGTTGGTCGGCAGAGTTGGGCATCTTCCGAAGCATCGTCCAAGATGCCCTCGGGCGAGTTGGAAATGCGCAGCTCGTCCGGGGCTAATCTCGGGCGAGCCGTGACTGTGACTCCCGCCCGAGGTTGACCTTGGGCGAGCCCTGACTGTGTCTCCCGCCCGAGGTTGGCCTCGGGTGAGCCATGACTTCGTCGTCCGCTCGAGGTTGTCTTCGGGCGAGCCGTGACTGCGTCTACCACCCAAGGTTAGCCTCGGGTGTGTCGTGACTGCGTCTCCTGCCCGACGATGGCCTCGGGTGAGCCGTGACTTTGTCTTCCACCCGAGGTTGGCCTCGGGCGAGCCGTGACTATGTCTGCCCGCCTCGGGGTTGGCCTCCTTCTCACCCGACGGGGATTTGGTCAAGGTTTGTGGGCCTTGCCTTGGGTACCTCGTTCCTAGGTACCTAGCAAAAATGATTGTCAACTCTGTTGTGAACTATGAGTTGTGAACTAAGAAGTGATTGTGAACACTTTTGTGATATATATTATGGTTTTATGATGTACGTATGTTGTGAACTTTGCATTGGTGCACGGGGGCATATAAAAAAGTAAATACATATCAAGATTTAAATACATAGAGTAATGCCAACCGGTTTTAGTCGAGGACCGTACTAAAGGGTCCTTTAGTACCAGTTCTTGTATTGAACTGGTACTAAAAAAACTCTAGATGTCAAGTATGGATTGGAAATCCGGTACGGTAGCCCGTTCCTATAGGGTAGAGATGGCCCTTTCTGTGGTAGTGTGTTAGCCTCATCAAGCATTAAGATCACACTAGTTGAATACTTTTCTTTGAGAATAAAGTGGAAATAATGCAACTTGGTGTTGGTCATAAATGGAGAGAGCGAGTGTACATTTTGTTACAACACTTTTTTACTAATTACTTATAGAGCCTAGGTGAATGCATATATGCGGTGAGTTGTTTTTAAAAAAAAATAACAACTTGGTGATAACAAAGCATCTTATTCCCCATTAATTATGGTTATTTTCTGTTATACGATAGAGATTCCACGATGAGCTAATATAGAAACCACAAACATTTTAGATTAAATACGCAACAAAGCAATATATACCTACCGAATAAGAGTAGTTAATTTTGGCGCTCAGAAGTAGTTGTCAAATGTCAAATCAATTTAGATAACTACTCCTTGATGCACCAAGCATAAGGGCTTCTAAGGTGGAGCTTCACCAATGAAAAAAAATGTAAATCTGAATTAGGTGCCGTTTGGTTCACATATTTATATCGTAATAGGTAACTGATAACGTTAAATTATGTTTGTTTTAGTCCAACCGTAATCAGATACCATACTAAAAATTGATACCAGCCTATTTAAATTTGTTACCACCAGTAATCGAGCGTAAACCATTACCATTATCATTTGCGTTACATTTCTTAAACCAAACAGCACCTAAGAATTTATCTGACTCCGCTATAGAGAGCAGCTCACTTTATTTTTTTAGCGAAGCCTAACCAAACGGTGTTTTTTTAAATAGCTTTGTCCTAAAAAGTACTTCCCTCATTTTCATTACAAAGTTAGAATGGTGAAACCAAAATTACTATCTCAACCTGCTTTGGCTACATTTTTGCAAAGATCCCCCACCGTATACATATGTTCTCCATTTGAATGTCATTTCGAGTTCTACATCACATATAACCACACCACCGACCGCCTCGGGGAACTCCTCGCTACTAGGCTCCAGCGACAGCAAGTGTTGTTCCCTTGTGTGGCACCGCTAGCTAGTCATAGATAGGATGGATCCTAAACATTCAAATTCATAGAATTTGGTGCTAATATTTAGTCATTTTGTTCAGAATATTATGAAAGATAAGAATAAAATTTGGTATAATTTTTATACATTATTTTCTCCGTACAATGAAAAAGTGTAAAAACATCCGAATCCATATATACGTATCCAAATATTATATTAATTGTTTAAAAATATATAGAACGAATTTGAGGTTTACTTTTTTATGAATCTTAATAAGTTCAATACTAAATACAAGAATATAAATTTACATAACAAATTTTATATTATATTTATTCGTAATAGAAGAAAAAAATTTAATATTCGAATAAATATTGGGATCCATCCTAATCGTATTCGGATCCATTCCTAATCGTAGAGCTGCATCCGCTTCATGCTCGACGCCAGGACCACCTCGCACCAGACGCCAGGCCTCTACCTCGGACTTGACGCTATCTATGGGCTCGCTGTTACCGACAATCTGACCAGCCAAAAACCATCATAAATAAGGTCTAGACCATCGTACGTTGGTTTTTCCTTATTTACTACCGACAATATATAGGGCAGGTCGTGGCCAGGCATAGCGACACGGTAGCCAGCGAAGAGCCATCTGCCATGGATTTGATAGGGTTCTTTTTTAATAATCAGCCTCGAAGCTATTTCGTCAAATAGTTTTTAATGGTTTTAGCTTCTATAACAAGTCAGAGCCAAAGCTGACCTCGGTATATGAGTAATGAGGTGTTTAGTTTGATGAATCACTCTATCCAAAATTAAGTGGTGCATTACGGGTCCATTCTTCAAATTTGGTGGGATGATTACATTCCACATATTAGTAATAAACAACTAACTTTGAGGAATGAGGTGGTGATGGATTAACTCACTCCATTCCACAAACCAAACAAAAAAATTAAGGAGTGAGAAGATGATTGACTACCTCATTTTTCAGTATAAGTTTTTATTACAGATCTAGCCCCCTCTGTATCACTGCCACGCCTGTGCTTGTGCATGTTAGCTCTTTGTCCTCTTCCTTCCCTTCCTAAACTATGGCGCAGCAAATCCTGCCTACAGGCCAAGGAGCGTGTGGCCGGTCGAACGACGTGTGATAGGACTGCTAGCTGGCGACGAGCGTATGCTTGTGAGCCACATAAACGATGCGACTGTCGTGCGTAGGCTAGGCGCACGATGTTGAGGTGTCCGCATGGCCGACGGTGGAGCTGCGCACTAGAGCGCCTCCCAACGCACACAATTCACGATCCGTGTGTTTGGTTGTCAGGACCAGCATATCCTGGTCAAAGCCCAGATGCAGGCTGGGCATAGCCTGCATGCATTCGTGCAAATCAAAACAACTCTACTTGTTTGGTTGTTTGTCCACAATTAACCAGGATCAGCAGAGCCTCTGTTTGGTTTACTGTTTTGTTGCACGACTCAACTACATATCTAATCAGTTATAAATTACAATGCCATAAACTAAAACACATTTCAAAACAATTACAAATTTACACAGTTATAAAATAGAACAATTACAAATTTACACAGTTATAAAACACTTACAAATTTCAAAACAATTACAAATTTCGCACTGTAATCTGGATTACAACAGCGAGATCAAGTGCAGAATCAAAAATTTAGCTTGGTCCCAAAAATTACACTGTTCTGTTGTAATTTGGCTTGGATTACAACAGCTGAATCAAAAATTTGGCTTGGTCCCAAAAACAGTGTAGCCAGAGATAGGAGTATCTGTTCTTAGTTCTCAAACACCAAAAATTCTGTTCTCACTTCTCAAACACCAAGAAAACCATCAGTTACAAGAAAACCATCACTTAAAATTTTGTTCTTAGATCAAGTGCAGCAAATACCATCAGTTAAAATTCTGTTCTTAGATCAAGTGCAGCAAATGCCATCAGTTAAAATTCAGTTACAAGAAAACCATCAGTTACAAGTAACTCAAAATCAGAAAAATTGATATTAGCCAGCTAAACAGATCAAGGGTAAATCTGAAATAGTTATTAATATTAGCCTCATCTCATCAAAAATGATCCTACATGACAGTGTAGCCAGCTACTAGATATTCAGTTCAGCTCAAGATGACAGAACAAGATGACAGAACAGTTCATCATTGTAACCAGTTCATCATTGTTCTAAAACCAGCTCAAGATGACAGAACAGAACCACACATGACAGTGTAACCAGCTCAAGATGACAGAACAGAACCACACATGACAGAACAGAACCACACATGACAGTGTAACTAGCTCAAGATGACAGAACAGAATCTGTTCTTAAACCAAATAGCATCAGGTCAAGATGGGAGTATCAGTTCTCAAAAACCAAAACCAGATCAAGTGTAGCATATCTGTTCTTAAACACCAAAAACAGCAAAACAACATAAATGACTGTCATTAGTGGCTGGCTAACTGAGTAGGCTTAATATTCACTTTTGTTATCATCATTGGCATAAAGGACACACACATCAGATCAAGTGTAGCATATCAGTTCTCAAACAGGGAAACATCATTGTTCTCAAGTACCAAATCTGTTTTTAATCAGGATAAAGGAGAGACACATCAGATAAACTATAGCATATCTGTTCTTAAACAGGGAAACCCATAGAACTCAGGGATACATCATTGTTCTTAAGTAGCATCTAGGATAGATGGAATAGAGCAGGTGGACCAAATCTGTTCTTAGACAATATAGATGTCCTAAACCCATACACCCATAGAACTCAGGGATACATCATTGTTCTTAGACAGATCAGATCACATCAGTTGTGGTAGTGCTTGGCTAGGAAAGTCTTGAGCCATAGGTCACGATCATCAGGAGTCATGTCCAGGAACACCAGGGAGGTGGCCTTGTGCTCCATCATGTGGTTTAGGGCATACATGAGAGCCTCCCTAGAGAACCCAGGACAATTGATTACAGCATTGTAGATCCCAGGTGCTGCTTCAGCATGGATGCTTTCACGGACAGCAGCAGCAACATCTGAAACAGCTTGTTTCATCCCATTGAACACAGCAACATCCTCATCAGTCATGAACCTCTTCCTCTTCCCTAAGTTGGGCTTGTTATCATTGGACTCACCAGGGGTACCCTTGTCAACAGTCTTCCCCTTGTTAGTTAGATTGGAACAATCAACAAACTTTGAGGTCACTTCAATGCCATCATCTAGGATGTCAACAATGTCAGTTGGCTTGCCCAAAGGCTCATTTGAACCCATTGCAAACTTACCTGTGGCAACCCCACTTCCAAATATGATTTGCATAGGCATATAGTTCTCTATGGGCCTATTGAGGTAATCAGCATCTTTTGGGTGATCCTATTGAGTTAGCAACTCAAGTTAGAACAAGGGAATTTGAAGTGGAAGAGTGGCATTAACAGGTTAGAAAAATAGAAGGTATTGGTCCTAACCTTGATGTAAGCAGCATAATGACCCTCTTCTAAGCTTATGACAAAGTTATCCTCATCCCAAAGAGCGCCACTAATGTCCTTCAGTTTGCAAACCTTGACCCACCTAGACCTCCACTTACGAAGGTGATTGTACACTTGTTGGCCTGTTACTTCTTGGCCACAGAACTCAGATACATTTTTAGCAACAGAGTTAAGGTGGATTTCCTTAAAACCTTTGTCAGTCTTAACCCCATTTCCTATCAAGTCAACAAAACGACGGAGAACAAACCCAGACATTACAGCAGTCCACCTAAGAGCAGGCCTAGCCCCCTGACCAGCAACCTCAGAGACCATGTCAGCCATAGCTGGAACAAGTAAAAGATTAGGGGGAGATAGAGATTAGGGGGGAGATAGAGATTAGGGGGGAGATAGTAGAAGAAAATAGCAGAAGTAGCATAGAAGAGTAACAAAATAGTAGAAGTAGCATAAGAAAGTTCATCATTGCTAGTCGACAATGGTATCAGGATCTAAGTAATGTCATCATTGCAACTGAGCACATCACATAAAGGAACTTAGCACAAAGAAAGTGAGTTCAAAATTGAAGATAGTTCATCATTGCTAATAGACAATGTTCTCAGCCAACTTAGCACAAAGAAAGTGAGTTCAAAATTGTAGATAGTTCATCATTGCTAATAGACAATGTTCTCAGCCAACTTAGCACAATACATAATGACCATTATCCCCTATGTGAGGCCCTATTCTGCCACATTTGTTGAGCCCAATTGTCCCTGGTAGCAGACCATGCAGCATTGTCCATGACAAGGTCATGGGGAGCTTCCTCATGAACTTGATTTGCAGCCCATGTTTCTTCCAGTGGAATATGTTCATCATTCCCATGACGAAGAATCCAGTTGTGGAGGATACAACAGGCTAGGACTAGCTTTACTTGTGTCTTGTATGGATGGAAAGGTTTGTTGTATAATATTTTGAATCTGTTCTTCAAAGCACCAAAGGCCCTCTCTATTGTCACCCTTAGTGATGAATGTCTAAGGTTGAAGAGCTCTTTGGGGTTCTGTGGATTCCTCCCCCCATATTCACTCAAGTGGTACCGTGTGGCACGATAAGGGGGTAAAAACCCAGGTCTGACAGCATAACCAGCATCCACAAGGTAAAATTTACCTAACATCATATATCATATATTAGGGCATTGTAGACCAATATTAGGGGATACCAAGGAAACTAGTTTTTACCTTGGGGCACTTTTAGACCATCTTCTCTCTCAAGGGCATCAGCAAGGATAAGGGCATCATGTGCTGATCCCTCCCAGCCAGCAAGAACATATGTAAACCTTAGATCAAAGTCTACAGCAGCTAAGATGTTCTGTGTTGTGGTGTGTTTCCTACCAAGGAAGGCAGCCCTCTGATTTCTAGGAACTCTTGCTAGCACATGAGTGCCATCAATGGCACCAATACAGTCCTACACATTGGGGCAAACATTTGTTACTACAAACCCAACATGAAAAGTAGTGGTGTGTTTGGATTTGGCTGACCTTGAAATATGGGTACCATCTGTGGCTATCTCTAATTTTGGTTGGTGTAGCAGTTGAAGGTGGCAAGATCATCTCATTCCTCAGTTCACCAACAGCATACAATACTTCCTTGAAGTATCTGCTAATGGTCTCAATAGACCTTCGAAAGGTCATGTGTATAACTCTAAACCTTTGGTTATGACCTACCACATGTAAAAACATGGCAACCTGCTCCTCTACTGAGCTATGAATGCTATCTCTCAATAGTTGCCTAGTGCGAAAAAGGTCACACAACTGCATAAAAGGGGCTCTTCTCATCCTGAGTAAGTCAGCACACTCAACATCAGTGGATTCATAAATGAATCTCAGGTTGTTTTGCCTCTCTTGGTCTCTTTGGTGCATTGGGCCATAAGTGATACACCTCCTAGCATGCAGTCGGTGCCTCAACCATGCATCCAACCAAGCTGACATAACTGCTACAAGGACCACTGCCTTTGCAATTAGCCGACGGCGTGCAATAGCAGGATTCATTGCTAGAGTGATAAAATAGAAAAAATGAGATTAGAGGTCTAAGTTGGCTCAGATGTATAGCTCAGAGGCATATTAGCATCATAGAACATTGATCTATAGCTCAGAGGCATATTAGCATCATAGAACATTGATCTATAGCTCAGAGGCATATTAGCATCATAGAACATTGATCTATAGCTCAGAACATAACAATTTTAACATAGTGATGTGCTAGTTGCAAATATATGATAACAAATTCTTACACGAGCCACGGCTGCGACATACAAGAGATGCGCCACCCAGAGGCATTGAAACATCACATACCATTGATCGACAGCTCAGAGAGTAATAAAAAGTATGAATATATTCAAAAGTAACCATAGAACTCAGTTCAACATCATTGATCCTAGATAATTAGGACTAAGATAGGTGCCATGTTGATCCTAGCTAATTAGGATCAAACAAATGTCATTGATTCAAGCATCACATACCATTCAAGGTAACATCACAGCTTAGAGACTTAAACAAGTATGAGAACATCAAGTTGCAACAATAGCTCAACCAGTTTAGACATTCAAGGTAACATCCAAGATCTAGCTAGAGAGCAGCAAGTATACAGAGCCAACATTTCGCTATATTCAGTAAACAGAGCCAAGTATGAGAACAGCAAGATCTAGCTAGAGAGCAGAATACTCAAAGCCAAGTATACAGAGCCAACATTTCGCTATATTCAGTAAACAGAGCCAAGTATGAGAACAACAAGATCTAGCTAGAGAGCATAATACTCAAAGCCAAGTATACAGAGCCAACATTTCGCTATATTCAGTAAACAGAGCCAAGTATGAGAACAGCAAAATCTAGCTAGAGAGTAGAATACTCAAAGCCAAGTATACAGAGCCAACATTTCGCTATATTCAGTAAACAGAGCCAAGTATGAGAACAACAAGATCTAGCTAGAGAGCAGAATACTCAAAGCCAAGTATACAGTGCCAACATTTCGCTATATTCAGTAAACAGAGCCAAGTACTCAAAGCCAAGTATACAGATCCTGCTACAACAAGTATGAGATCTATCATTCAAGCAATACTCAAAGCCAACATTTAGCTATATTCAGGCAAAAGTGACAGTCACCATTCAACTAACATCCAAGCAAAATACAGAGCCAACATTCAGTTAATATTCACTACAAATGGATCTAGCTAGAGAGCAGGCAAATGGAGCTCAGAGCCAACATTTCGCAACACATAAAATTCCCATATTCTCAGATCTGAAATCTAGCTAAAAGAAAATACCTTCAAATCTAGCTAGAGAGCAGGCAATTGAAAGAGCTCGACATGGACTAGATCTGAGAAAACCTAACACTTGGGACAATCAAATCAGACCAAGATCTTGTAGCAAGGGGAAGAGTGCAAGAGAATATCGAACCTCATACCTTTTGACGCACCCTGAAGGATTGAGATCCTCACCAGCGACGAGAGTGGAGGGTGCGAGAGCTCGAGGACGACAAGCGACGGGGGAGTGAGAGCTCGAGGCCGATAGGAGACGGGGTGGGAGAGCTCGAGGGCGAGAGGAGACAGGGGACAGAGAGCTCGAGGGCGAGAGGAGACGGGGGGAGAGCTCGACGGCGAGAGGAGACGGGGGGAGAGCTCGACGGCGAGAGGAGACGGGGGGAGAGGCGGAGAGCTCAAGGGCGAGAGGAGACGGGGGGAGAGGCGGAGAGCTCGAGGGCGAGAGAAAACCCTAGCGAGACTGCGCTCGGACTGCGCGAGCGCGTCCTGGCTCGCGACGGAAGAGGATTTTGGTCGTATCGCGTGGGCCTGGATGAGCGTGGGTATTTGCACGCGTGTGGCCTGGCCCAAAACTGAAAACAGTCAACCAAACAAATGAGCTTCTTTTATTTCTGCATCCAATGGGCCATGCACCAGGGGACACGGGCAACCAAACATACGGGATGAGAATGGGTGCACCGCAGGGATGGGATCATGGCGGCACGTGGCCCTTGCGAGCCGGGCTTCGGCCGCGGTGGTGGCGAGCACAGTTGCCAGGAGCAACAACAGTGAGCTCCAGGCACGACCATATTCGGGTACCATAGGCGTGGTTTCGCTGGAACACCAACTGTGGTGGGGACGAGTGTGGCTTTGGTGAGGGACATGACTGGACGGCTTGGGCTAGATGGCAGGACTGGCCGGCGTGGGCGCGAGACGGCCTCGCCGATAGGGTGCAGTGCGTGAAGAGGCTGGATAGACTTCAAGAAAAGGAAGAAAAGAAGGTGGTGTTTGGAGCTTAGTCGATTTTAAACAGTAAAAGGATTTTAGGCTCTCTAATCTCTTCTGATCCTCTTGCTGTCAAATACTCCCTCTATCCTAAATTAATGTTTGTTTTAGTTAATTAATGATTTCATACAATACTTAATGTGTGTGTTTATATATATGTCTAGGTTCATTTTCATCTATTTGAACGTAGACATAAGAAAGCAGAGCTAAAACGACAACTATTTTGGTACAGAGGGAGTAAGTCCTAAGGGTAGATCTATCATTTTGGTGAACCATTTTGGTAGACTAGATCCATGGCTTGCATGCTAGATCCCAAAGCGTTTTGCTATGAAATGTTAATCTAAATATGTTTTTGGTGAAGTTAGTGGAGCTTTAACAAATAGACCCGGATTAATGTTTCTATGAACACCAGTATAACCAAAAATTTCTGACGGTCTAAACCGTCGGACATAAGCACTACACTGTCGGATAAAGGTTATTTCCGACGATCTAAGCCTTATATTCGACGACAAGCGTTCATCAGTTGTAAAAAGTCAGAAATAAGCATATTTCTTAACACAACCATTAAACAAAATCTATGTTCGATGGCCATTGGGGGCCATCGACATTTAAAATCATAGACAGGCATAACAACGCCTAGTAGTCCCCATAGGATTATGTCCTATGACTGTCATGCATGTCATTGGACATAACGTTGTTATCGACAACGGTTGCATGCGGGCCGTCACATGTAATTTGGTGTTATGTCCGACAGCCCACTGTCAGTCCTTGTACCTTTGATGCTTATGTTCGACGGCCACTACTAGTAGGACGTCAAACATAAGTAATACCAGGGAGGTAAAAAATCTCCCTGATTTTTTTTGTTAATTCTCACAAATTACAAAATAACAGATTTTCATATACATCAGATTCTGACGAACACATTCTCAACCATCAATTCACGACCACGGTCCACATTCTCACATACACATTCCCATTTCATTTACACAAACACATATATAATTCAACATCACATATATATATATATAGATCCACATTCATTCAAATATCGTCATAACTCCACATCACATAGTTTGAAGTCATTCACATCCACATTCACTTAGTTCGAATTCATTCACATAATTCAACATCACATATATCTGTCACCTGATTGGTTGGAGTTGTGGCCACTTTCTTTGGTTGGACTCTGCGTGGTCAAAATGTTGTTTACCCACGAAGTTGAGCCATCGTCTTGGCTAGATCCATCTATAGGTCTGGCAACTAATGCGAAAGGTGTCTTGAAGCCCTATAACACACATTGGATATTAACCACTAAGTTCTTCATTTGTAACACACACATATATGTACATAACATAGGGAAATGTGGCGAAGGTGGAGGCGTCGGTGCAAGTTCCGAAGGCGGCATCCCAAAGGATGGCATCAGGATGCCTGCTTGTTGTGCCCATTGTTAAAAATTAGATGCATGTAATTGTTAAGAAAGTATATACGCAACATGTTTGTAGTTGTTACGAACAAAATATTACTACAACTTACAGAGAGGAAAGCCTGCTGCTAGGCCGAGACGTTCGCATAGTGCTCGTCCTTCTATCTCTGGTGCCTCTGATACTCCACATGTTGCCTCAACACTTCCCTCTGACACTCTGACTGTTGCCTCAGCACTGCAATCTACATGTCCCTGGGTGGAGGTGCGAGAACGTGATGCCTGCGACGACGATGATACGAACCATCGTCCTCGATATCTTAGATCCCTAGAGTCAATCGACAAATCAAATATACCCAACCTATAGTAGTGAACCATAGTATCAGTACAATCACAAGCATATGACCATAACTTACCGTCCATGGGCTTGTCTTCCAACACTAGCATATGCTGCCTCTGGGTCAATTGGCTGGCTCCTCTAGTCATAGTCCTGCCCATGGTGCTCAACCATCTATTCCCCATATGCTACCTAGAGGAACACAGACCAAATATTAATACATCATCAAGATGATGCAAAAGAACACTAGAGTATAAAAAATCTCACCAGGCGATCGGTGGCTATCGGAGTGCAAAACACATTAGAATTCTAAGGATTAAAACCCTCATGCCCATGCATAAACACCTTCACATCGTGGGTCTAGTACTAGATTTGGCTTCCTAGACATACAAGTTACAATGACATACTTTTATTTAGTTTGAACATAATATAACATCCCATTACCTTAGCCAAATGCACATGTCCATCGCCACCGTAGTTGTGGAACGACTCGGTATCAATGTTTCCCCTGTTCCTTTTGGAAATGGTGTAGAACTCACGGGAAGCCCACCACTTGCGCAAGGCCCAATAACCATTTGATCGGGTGGCCATCCAAGGAATAGACACCTACATGAAATGCTTCTCTATCACGTAACTTGATTCACTAACACGTAACCAAAACAAGAATCAACCAAAAAGATAAAAGAGTTAACAACTTGTTACCTGAAGGTATTGCTCCTCCGTAATGTAAATTGATGACCACTCCTACTTGTTCTTTGGCATAGACCTATCATCACTACTTGTCGTATACCTAGCTAAAATGGAGGTGGAGTTGAAGAAGACCATGACTCCAACACTTTCAGCGGAAACCTCAAAGAAAAGCAAACATATAACTCTTGTAATAAGTGCTTTTCTATATGTGGATAGCTAAGGAGATTGATGAACCCAAAGCCACTCTAGAGGCTTTGATAGAAAAAACAGTATGTGCAGGGCGATGACAACAACAACAACAATTGAAGAGCTACCCACAGTCGCACCGTTAGCAATAGGAGAGGAAGTCAAAGCTACAATGGCGCTTGCGCCGCCAGAAGTGGTCGAATCCAAGGCTGATGCTCTAGAGACTTTCCCAAAAGATAATAAATGTAAAAATGTCATAGGGGCCAAAGAGCCAAAGGTACAATAGGGGAGAAGGCCTCTAGGGAAGAGGGCCCTTTGAAATAAGGAAATACTAGGACTAAGCGGTTTGTGATCCACCACTCTGCTGGCAAGGCGATGACTACAGAGTAGTTTGCCAAAACACACACTTTTGCTGAGAAGCTAGGGTATCCTTCTAGGGCAACTACTTTTGGAGGAAGTCCAAATGACTATCTTTACTACTGCCCGAATATCCTGGAGGCTAATGTATGTCGCTATATGATCGACAACATCGCGTTTTTGAAGCTTGAAGCTAGGTTATCAGTAATGCCCTTCGAAGATTTTTTGGACTGCCTCGCCTACACACACTTGAAGGTAGACACACATTCTTTTGTGTTGCTTTGGCATCCTTCGATGACTAATTTATGCTTTGTTTTTTGTGACACACATGGGCTTATACTGAGTACGACACTGAAGGTCTGGAAAAATGCCAAAGTGAAGTCGCTCGGACAACAATTATCAAGCTCTGTCCAGAGGTTGCCGAGCTTCGGTTTGATAACACAGACAAGGAAAAATGCTTAACATTTTGGAAGAAGATTTGATTAGGAGCCTAAGCGATCTCGACTATTGAGGAGAAAATTATTGTATTAGAAGCTAAAAACCTATAAATGACAAAATTTTGGTGCTTGAAAATATATTTTGCAATAGGCGAAACATTTCTAAGAGCTTGGAGCTAAGATGAAACAGAATGCTGAAATCTACCAAGCCGAAGTTGCAAGACTAAAAAGTGAGCTGGCAGATGTAAGTGGGAATTTTGAGGTGGATAAAGCGAAGAAGGAAATCTATAGTGACGAAAAGAATCATCTTCAGAAAATTGTTGACAATCTACGAAGCTCAAGAGAAGAGTGCTTCTCCACAGCTGCTCAATGTTGCTGGAGGATGAAAGATACATTTTCTTCGGTTGGGGCCAGCTCTGGTGAGGAGGACTATGCTGATGGCGATACCACCAGAGCTGTTAAGTGGATCGATGGGGAGGTGGAAGCCTTCGATGGAATTCTATCGGCTTGAGAGGATTATTATTGTGTGTGGATAGGCACACGAAGCATGGCTTTGGTACTAGAAAAAGCTGGTCATGGGCATGTGAAGGCTGCTAGCCAATTTGATTTTGCAGTATCTTTGGGAGATGTGAAGAAACCTTCAACCAAAACCTTTATGTTGGAAAGGAAGTTCTTCACAGATATTTGGAATGCTAGAGGGAGGGAGCTATCCACTGAAGCGGTGAAGCAAAATAGGGAAAAGGTATTTGCTTAGCAATTTAATTTGCTTTGCCACCCATTTTCTTATTCCATTGCTAGTGTTTTTTTCATTTTGCAGGTTGAGAAGGCTGCTAAGGAGGCCACAACGATTAGGGAGGCACAAAGGATAAAGGAGCTTGACGATATTAGCTTCATCATCCGAGCGAATCTTTTATGTGTTATTAGCTTTGTCTTTAAAGATGCCCTCCCATAGGAGGTGATTGAAGAATACAAACCAGAGGATGACTCGGAGCTTAAAATCACACGGGACACCATCAATCAAGTGGAGAAGACCGTGGATGAAATTGTTCTTAAGATTTGTAATGACATTTATGACGAAGTCCTCAAGAAGGACTAAGCTATAGAAAACATTTCACATACTATTTCTAATTTGTAAACAAATTTGTTTCATTAATGTGCTTGTGCCTTTGTAATGTGTGAAACTAAAATTTTGTGGTTTTTGAGCCAAAGGCAAAAACACATTCCCTTCTTTTCACACATGACAAAGGCGATGAAAACATTATAATCCATCTACTCTAAGGTATTTGATGAAGGCAAAACAGATCATGTACGTATCATAGTGCTCCAAAGCATTTAGCAAAGCTCCGAATAGATCGACCCCTCTTCCACATGAGGGTTTTCGAGATTTACACTAAAATGCTATCATGCGACGATGCAATAATGTGAAGATGTATGTTCCATGGTATGTTGCAGTGATGCAAATGATGTGAATGATGTAAGGCGTGTAAATGATTGTGCCCTCATTCGTAGGTCTTTGGGGACCTAACTCTGCATTCTCTTATGAAAGACTTTAGAGTCTTTTACCTCTACTAGTGGTTTTATTTTTGACTCTTCATTCCCTTAGGAACAACTTTAGAGTCTTTTCACCTTTATTAGGTGTTCTGAAAACACCTAATAAGAGAATGCAGAGTCGCTAATGACTCTCAAAACACCTAGATCAACAACCTATAGGTAGAAAGCCATTCTAGTAATATAATAAGGAAAGTTAGTGCCATCAAAGTGATGTGGCCTATGGGTATCCATTCTATCTCTCTTAATCTAACATCGGCTCAATGGCAGTTAAGCTAAAAAGGTTCCTAATGAGCCACCAGCTCGTATACCAATTGAAAGGAACATGGACGTCTAAGAAGGGGGTGAATTAGACCTTCTATTTTTCGCATTAATCAAGGCATCAAATTTTACCTCTTGAACAAAAAACCTAGGCAGATAACCAAACTAGTGCAACTAAGGTTTTGTCAAAGTATTGCTATCTCTACCACAAAACGGAATTATGCAACCTAGGTTCCAATCCTATCAACTAGCTTATAATTTAAGCTTGGAAAGGCAAAACATAAACCAAAGGAAGCAATATAAATACGGAAGCTTAAATGAGATACAAAAGCAAACTCTCGTTGACGCGCTAGTATTTTTACCGATGTATCAAGAACCGTGGAAGGTTCTTACTAATCCTCGTTGGTGCCCCTATGAAAAGAGAAGCCTACGTGAAGGCCAAGCACTCAGACAAGATAACTATATAGATAGTCGCAGACCTTCTCCACACGCAAATGGTTCTCCGCTTCTGGCTTTTTTCGTATGCTTTTTTCGTCATGAACCCTCGTTCCCTTCGATACATGGTGGCGGCCACACCACAGGCACTGTTGGTGTGGTCTCGCAACACTCTCGCTCCACTCAAATCCCCTCGAATCTATATGTATCGAGATTGAGATTAAAACGAATATGCCCTAATATGGAATTTTTATCATTTATCTTTATCAATACAGTGTCACATGAAACTATCATAAAGTCTCGTTTGGATTGAACGGGACCGACGGGGGAAATTAGTTCATTTCTCACTTAATCCTCTACAATCTTCTATTAACCAAACAAGCCTTAAGGTTGTCCTTAATTTGTTAGAAATATAGGCATTTTCCATATCATTTTAATTCCATAAATTAACATTATGATGATGACATATAAAAAATAATTAACCATAGAAATCGTGATCTCAAATATATCCATAACAATATGGATCATGAGAACACAAAGCATATGAATCATATAAATATAATAAGTATATAAACATGGTTCATGTATTATTACAGAACAACTGAAAATAAACAGATAGCAATATAAACAGCATAACTATAAAATTAAAACAAACAGGTATGGTATTCTAATAGTATGAACAGACATTAGAAATATCATGATATGATATGACAGAACAGTTTGGATAAATCTATGGCTACATACGAAACATTAGAGATGGACAACATATATAATCTGCAGAACGTAAAACAGTAAGGAGCTGTACTGATCATACCCTGCCATGCGCTCCGAGGATCCAGATCCTTGTCCAGCTTCTCTTGTCATGTCGCCAGTCGCCAGGAAGAAGAAGATGGTTTGGGCAGTCGCGTAGACGCTCCCCAAAAACCTAATTGTCGATCCCCTGTGCAAGGTCTCGAACGACAAGGGCTTCGGAGGCACCTGCCCTCTCGCTGCTCTGTGCACGCAGAGCTACGAGATGGAAACACCCACACTTGCGGCTGGAATGTGACTCCGAAATGGTTCTGTTCACGTGTACCGAGTGCCAGGGATTCTCCTCTACTTAACCTCTCGCAGAGGGAAGCTGAAGGAGAAGGGTCGCATGCTGCACGCCAAGGGACGGGCAGCTGAAGGACAAGGGTCTCGCATGCGGCACGCCAAGAGACGGGCAAGAGCTGAAACTCCCGCGATTAGTGAGTGCTAAAAATTAACACAACCACACCACGCCCGCTCGCCACCTGCCTACCTGCCTCGCCTCGCCTCGCCTCGCCACGCCACGCCACGCCACGCCATGCCCGACCCGAGCCCGGCCCGGCCGGCAGCGGCGGCGCGCGCGCGCGTGTGTGGCATGCCCTTGACCGTTTCTTGACTTCTCAAATCAAGTGGAATAATTCCCACCATATAAGTCAAGCCAAAAGACCCTTGGACTTCCAATATGGTACTATTGGTATTCTCCACCATTAAACACCATAGAGTTTATTCAATAAATGGGCCAAGCCCATAAAAGATCCAACAATCCTCACCAAACTCTAGGGTTTGTAATGATGAAGTATCAGAATCACAATCCTTTGATATACCAGTGTTTTGATGGAGACTGTTAAGTTGAACATCCATCTAGAATAAGAGTTTCACGCATTCACAACTGAACAATGGACTAAGCCTTGAATTGACAGTTTTGTGCGAAGTGAGATTCACTCAAATCCTTTGCTGATACTAGGCTACAAAAGGGTATTCCCGCTGTTTAGAAGCATATAAGTCACACTTCAGTGTCTTTCATAAGTATTTAGGGATTACCCAAGTCCCATAGACTGTGACCAGCAGTCTGACTCATATAGGTGTATTCCTCAGAAGATGTTCTCTAGGACAACATCTCACCTTTATAAGACTCTTGGAATACATTAAGGTAAAAACCATCCTGCCTTACAGATAGGAAAGATGTGCATCATAAATGAGTTAAGGAAGAGATCTTTCCTCACAATCTACTCCTAGCTTGTTTCTCCACTCTACTTCACGGGATCTCCGATCACATAGAGCAGGTTACCACTAGAGTAGATTTCACATGGGTCTCATACCCATTTCTCTCGATGCACTTTCTATCACATTACGTGACAGACCCTTAGTGAATTGATCTGCCAGATTATTAAATGTGTGGACATAATCTACCGTTATAACTCTGGAGTTTTTTAGCTTTCTGACATATTTCAATCTCCTCTTAACATGCCTTGTAGACTTCATGTTATTCCTAGAACTATTAACCTTTGTAATCACCGTTTGGTTGTCACAGTTCATGGAAATAGCCGGTACCGGTTTTTCAACTACTAGTAAATCCAATAGGAAATCACGAAGCCACTCGGCCTCAGCCCCAGCAGTGTCTAATGCTGCGAGTTCTGCTTCCATTGTAGACTTTGTTAAGTGTCGGGTACCGTAATTAGGGGTACCCCTAATGCTTCTTAATCCGGCTGGAAAACATCTTCAGAACAAACCATACACGACTGATAAAGCACGGTTCAAGTCAGGGCCTCGTCTACCAAGGGACACGACCTCATCCAAGCCCAGCCTCGGGCGGGAACAGTAGTCCCGGACGGATTCACGCCTCGCCCGAGGGTCCCCTCAGTCAGCAGACGCACCCTCGGCTCGCCCGAGGCCCAGCTCGGGCAGACTTTGTCGTGCAGCGACCTTGGCCAAATCGCCTTACCAGCCAACCGTATTGCATGTGCATTTAATGCGGGGATCGCCTGACACCTTATCCTGACACGCGTGCCTCAGTCAGCAAGGTCGAAGTGACCGCAGTCACTTTGCCCCTTTACTGACCGATCTGACAGGAAAACAGCGTTGTTCGCCCTGCTCCGGCAACTGTGCCAACCACCAGGGTAAAACTGAGTCACGATCTCCCACGAGTTCGGCCTAGGGCGCAACAGGGAGCTCCGCCTCGCCCGACCTCAGCTTCGGCCTCAGGAGAAGTCTCCGCGTCGCCCGACCTGGGCCTCGGACCGACTATGCTACAGGGGATTCATCATTACCCTACTCCCAGCTAGCTGCCTCTGGCTACGAAGGAACAAGACCGGTGTCCCATCTAAGGTTACTCCGGTAGCAGGTAATGATGGTTCCCCGTGTGCGCCCATGCCGTCGGATTGCTCTCAACCCCCTACGGAAGCAAGGAAACGTCAGCAAGATCCATGCCGCCTGACAGCTGTGCTTCTACAGGGCTCAAGGCACTTCTCCGACGGCCACGTTAGCTCGTGTACAGGGCTCAAGGCACGTCCCCGCCAGCCACGTTAGCACATAGCTACACCCCATTGTACAGCTGGGCATCTCCTTGTATCTATAAAAGGAGATGTCCAGAGCCTTCCTAAGGCACGTTCAGGGGGGAGGAAAAAAGGTTCATGTGGACACACGTTGGCATAGAGGGAGGCAGGGCAGACGAGACAGGCAGAGACAGACGCACACAGGGACTCTCTCTCTCTCTCTCGCTCTCGCCCTCGCTCTCTCGCGACGCTTGTAACCCCTAGTACGAGCACCCCGGTGCGAGATAACATAAGCCACATTTCCCCCTTGTGTTCCATCTTGCATCAACTCATCTGAGCAGGGACACGCAACAACAAATTTACTGGTCGGTTGATGGTCCTCGCGGGTCCGAAACGCCGACAGTTGGCGCGCCAGGTAGGGGCTCGCTGCGTGTTAACGGGCACTTTCCCGTTGAGTTCCAGATGGCAGCCTCCAGCAGCCTCTTCAGCTGGGGATGCTGCTCCGCTTCGGCAGTCTCGAGTTCATGTCCCTTGACGGCAGCTACGACATGGTACTCCTCCCCCCCAGCGTGA
This sequence comes from Zea mays, assembly GCF_902167145.1. Classification (NCBI taxonomy): domain Eukaryota; kingdom Viridiplantae; phylum Streptophyta; class Magnoliopsida; order Poales; family Poaceae; genus Zea; species Zea mays. The sequence continues at coordinate 129,759,492 of NC_050100.1, read as the reverse complement.
CAGCAACAACGATCGTCGGCTCGCCCGGCGGCGGCGAACTCGACGATGACTTCCCACTGTGGCCGAAGAGGAACACCCAGGTTTGCCCTGCCACCATCCTCACCGAAGGAGGAGGAGACGGGGCAACCATGGCCATGCAGGAGGCGACACCTTGTCGGCTGTCGGGCCAGAGCGAGTCGGCGACGCCGGCACCCCTGCAGGGGCCATGTTGGGTGTTGTCCTCGCACTTGAGACAACGACGGGTGTCGCTTCCCAGCAACGCGCCAATCCCGAGCGGACTGATGACACCAGCACCCTCGCGAAGGACTTGCTGGGCGTTAGCCTCATACCTGAGATAACGGTGCATCCCGTCCCCGACGCGACTTCACCACCGTCCATCGACCAAAAGACGACGACTCCGACTTCGGTTGGGATTTCTCCAGACTCAGTGATCCCAGTGCCATGCGAGACTTCATGTCCGCGTGTGACTACTGCCTCTCCGGCTGCTCTGACGATGGCCACAGCCTCGGTGACGAGGGTTACGACCCAAGCCGCGAGTGTCTCCACATCGATCAGGGGGATCACGGCGAAGACAACCCCCTCGGCTGGCCACAAGATGACAACGCCCCTGTGCCTGCGTCTCACGTTGACATCCCGCGAGAGCTAGCTGTGGTCCTAGTCCCTGCGGGGGTTTAGGACACACAGCTCGAGCAATTCTGCGAGATGCAGGCCACGCTTGACAAAGAAGCGGGGCGGCTTGTGCAGCTCCGACAAAACATCAAGCAGGAGTGGGCAGGCCAAGGACTAGCTGGAGGAGCGCGTCATCGGGCCCGAGACGTCCAGCGCCGTATCGTTGACGAAGCCAGGGCAGGGCTGCCCCCGGCCTTCAGCGGGGTCGGCCAGAATCTGGCTGCAGCGGCGATGCTACTCCGAGCAATGCCGGAGCCATCTACCACCGAGGGGCGACGTATCCAGGGCGAACTCAAGGGTCTCCTGGAAGACGCAGCGGTTCGACGAGCCGAGAGCTGTGCCTCCCGAAGGCAAGGGTGACCCTCGGAGCATCGCGCAACGTCCTCCCGACACGTGCGAGAGGCCTCGGTCCGCACCGAGCGCACACGGGACGGGACGCCCGCAGCCCCGGATCGACTCGGCGACGAGCAGCACCGCCACGACCGTCGAGCCCTCCTCAAAGAGAAGGTGCACCGAGGCTACCACCCTCGGCGTGGAGGACGCTACGACAGTGAAGAGGACCGGAGCCCCTCGCCTGAACCGCCAGGTCCGAGGGTCTTTAGCCGGGCCATACGACGGGCGCTGTTCCCGGCCCGGTTCCGAGCCCCGACTACCATCACCAAGTACTCAGGGGAGACAAGGCCGGAGTTGTGGCTTGCGGATTACCGACTGGCATGCCAATTGGGAGGGACAAATGACGACAACCTCATCATCCGCAACCTCCCCCTTTTCCTCTCGACGCTGCCCGAGCATGGCTGGAGCATCTGCCTCCTGCACAGATCTCCGACTGGGACGACCTGGTCAAGGCCTTCACGGGAAACTTCCAAGGTACGTACGTGCGCCCTGGGAACTCATGGGACCTCTGAAGTTGCCGCCAGCAGCCAGGGGAATCCCTACGAGAATACATCCGACGGTTTTCAAAGCAGCGCACCGAGTTGCCCAACATCACCGACTCGGATATCATCGGGGCGTTCCTCGCCGGCACCACGTGCCGAGACCTGGTGAGCAAACTAGGGCGGAAGACTCCCACCAAGGCGAGCAAATTGATGGACATTGCCACCAAATTCTCCTCTGGTCACGAGGCGGTCGAAGCCATCTTCCGGAAGGTGAAGCAGCCTCAGGGAAGACAGAAGGAAGACACCCCCGAGGCGTCCGTCCAGCGTGGCCCAAAAAAGAAGGCCAAGAAGAAAGCGCAAGCAAAGAGCGACGCCGTTGACACGGATCTCGTCGCTGCTGCCAAGCACAGGAATCCTCGGAAGCCTCGCGGAGGAGTCAACACGGTTGACAAGATGCTCAAGGAGTCGTGCCCCTATCACAGGGGTCCTGTCAAGCACACCCTTGAAGAGTGCGACATGCTCCGACGTTACTTCATCAAGGCGGGACCCTCGACAGAAGGTGGCAAGGACCAAGGCAACAAGAAGGGGGGCGACAGGGAAGAGGAGTTCCCAGAGGTCCGCGACTGCTTCATGATCTACGACGGACTGGTGGCGAACGCCTCGGCTCGGCACCGCAAGCAGGAGCGCCGGGAGGTCTGCTCGGTAAAGGTAGCGGCGCCAGTCTACCTGGACTGGTCCGACAAGCCCATCACCTTCGACCAAGGCGACCACCCCGACTATGTGCCGAGCCCAGGAAGGTACCCGCTCGTCGTCAACCCCATCATCGGCAACGCTAGGCTCACCAAGGTCCTCATGGACGGAGGCAGCAGCCTCAACATCATCTACGCCGAGACCCTAGGGCTCTTGGGGATAGATTTGTCCATGATCCGGGCCGATACAGCACCCTTTCACGGGATCGTCCCCGGTAAGCGCGTCCTGCCCCTTGGGCAACTTGATTTGCTCGTCTACTTCAGAACTCCCTCCAACTTCCGCAGGGAAACCCTCACGTTCGAGGTGGTCAGGTTCCGAGGAACCTATCACGCGGTGCTGGGAAGACCATGCTACGCCAAGTTCATGGTCGTCCCCAACTACACGTACCTCAAGCTCAAGATGTCGGGCCCCAAGGGAATCATCACCGTCGGATCCACGTACCGCCACGCTTACGAGTGTGACGTGGAATGCATGGAGTACGCTGAGGCCATCGCCAAATCCGAGGCCCTCATCGCCGACCTGGATTGCCTCTCCAAAGAGGCGCCTGATGCAAAGCGCCACGCCGACAACTTCGAACCGACCGAGGTGGTTAAATCCGTCTCTCTCGACCCCAGCAACGATGCCTGCAAGCAAGTCAGGATCGGATCCGAGCTCGACCCCAAATAGGAAGCAGTGCTCGTCAACTTTCTCCGCGCAAATGCCGAAATTTTTGCGTGGAGTCCCTCGGACATGCCAGGCATACCGAGGGATGTCGCCGAGCACTCGCTAGATATCCGAGCCGGTGCCCGACCCGTGAAGCAGCACCTGCGCCGCTTTGATGAAGAGAAGCGCAGGGCCATAGGCGAGGAGGTCCACAAGCTGATGGCTGCAGGGTTCATCAAAGAGGTATTCCATCCCGAATGGCTAGCTAACCCTGTGCTTGTAAAGAAAAAGGGTGGGAAATGGAGGATGTGCGTAGACTACACTGGTTTAAACAAAGCATGTCCGAAGGTTCCCTACCCTCTGTCTCGCATCGATCAAATTGTGGACTCCACTGCTGGGTGCGAAACCCTGTCATTCCTCGACGCCTATTCAGGTTATCACCAAATCAAGATGAAAGAATCCGACCAGCTCGTGACTTCTTTCATCACGCCCTTTGGCATGTATTGTTATATTACTATGCCATTTTGCTTGAGGAATGCAGGTGCAACCTACCAAAGGTGCATGAACCATGTGTTCGGAGAACACATCGGCAGAACGGTCGAGGCTTACGTCGATGACATCGTTGTCAAGACAAGAAAAGCCTCCGACCTCCTCTCCGACCTCGAAGTGACTTTCGGGTGCCTGCGTGCAAAAGGCGTAAAGCTCAATCCCGAGAAGTCTGTCTTCGGAGTCCCCCGAGGCATGCTCCTAGGGTTCATCGTCTCCGAGCGAGGCATCGAGGCCAACCCGGAGAAGATTGCAGCCATCACCAACATGGGACCCATCAAGGATTTAAAAGGAGTACAAAGGGTCATGGGATGCCTTGCGGCTCTAAGCCGCTTCATCTCACGCCTTGGCGAGAAAGGATTACCCTTGTACCGCCTCTTAAGAAAGGTCGAGCGCTTCACTTGGACCCTCAAGGTCGAGGAAGCCCTCGGAAACTTAAAGGCACTCCTTACTAACGCGCCCATCTTGGTGCCCCCCGCTGCGGGAGAAGCCCTCTTGATCTACGTAGCCGCAACCACTCAGGTGGTTAGCGTCGCGATCGTAGTCGAGAGACGAGAAGAGGGGCATGCACTGCTCGTCCAGAGGCCGGTCTACTTCATCAGTGAGGTGCTATCCGAGACCAAGATCCGCTACCCACAAATCCAGAAGCTACTATACGCAGTAATTCTGACGCGGCAAAAGTTGCGACACTACTTCGAGTCTCATCCGGTGACTATGGTGTCATCCTTCCCCCTGGGAGAGATCATCCAGTGCCAAGAGGCCTCGGGTAGGATAGCAAAATGGGCAGTGGAACTCATGGGTGAGGCAATTTCATTTGTCCCTCGGAAGGCCATAAAATCCCAAGTCTTGGCAGACTTCCTAGCTGAATGGGTCGACACCTAGTTGCCGACAACTCCAATCCAGGCCGAACTTTGGACCATGTACTTCGATGGGTCGCTGATGAAAATAGGAGCAGGTGCTGGCTTGCTCTTCATCTCACCCCTCGGGAAACATGTGCGCTACGTGTTGCGCCTCCATTTTCCAGCGTCAAACAACATGGCCGAGTACGAGGCTTTGGTTAACAGGTTGCGCATCGTCGTCGAGCTAGGGGTTCGGCGCCTCGACGCTCGGGGTGGCTCGCAGCTTGTCATTGACCAAGTCATGAAGAACTCCCACCACCACAATCGAAAAATGGAGGCCTATTGCGACGAAGTTCGGCGCTTGGAAGATAAGTTCCACGGGCTGGAACTCAACCATGTTGCTCGATGGTACAACGAGACCGCGGATGAGCTAGCTAAAATAGCCTCAGGGCAAACGACGGTTCCCCTGGACGTCTTCTCCAGGGACATATATCAACCATCCGTGAAACTCGATGACGCGCCCAAACCCGACGAGACCTCGGCCCAGCCCGAGGTACGCTCGGCCGCCGAGGGTGAGGCCTTGCGCATCGAGGGAGAGCGAAATGGGTTGCGCCAAACCAAAACTGGCAGACCCCGTACCTGCAATATCTCCTCCGAGGAGAGCTGCCCCTCGACAAGGCCGAAGCTCGGCGACTGGCTTGGCGCGCCAAGTCGTTTGTTTTACTGGGTGATGAAAAAGAGTTGTACCACCGGAGCCCCTCAGGCATTCTCCAACGATGCATATCTGTCGCCCAAGGACAAGAGCTGTTACAAGAAATACACTCGGGGGCTTGCGGTCACCATGCAGCACCTCGGACCCTCGTCGAAAACGCCTTCCGACAAGGTTTCTACTGGCCGACCGCAGTGGCCGACGCCACTAGGATTGTACGCTCCTGCCGAGGGTGTCAATTCTACGCGAGACAGACGCACCTGCCCGCTCAGACCCTGCAAACAATACCCATCACTTGGTCGTTTGCCGTATGGGGTCTGGACCTCGTCGGTCCCTTGCAGAAGGCACCCGGGGGCTTCAAGCACCTGCTGGTCGCCATCGACAAATTCTCCAAGTGGATTGAGGTCCGACCCCTAACCAGCATCGGGTCCGAGCAGGCGGTGGCGTTCTTCACAAACATCATCCATCGCTTTGGGGTCCCGAACTCCATCATCACCGATAATGGCATGCAGTTCACTAGGAAGAAGTTCCTGGACTTCTGCGAAGACCACAACATCCATGTGGACTGGGCCGTCGTAGCTCACCAATGACAAATGGGCAGGTAGAGCACGCCAACGGTATGATTTTGCCGGGACTAAAGCCGAGGATCTACAACGACCTCAATAAGTTTGGCAAGCGGTGGGAAAAAGAGCTACCCTCGGTGGTTTGGAGCCTGAGGACGATGCCGAGCCGGGCCACGGGTTTCTCGCCGTTCTTTCTAGTCTATGGGGCCGAGGCCATCCTACCCACGGACTTAGAATACGGTTCCCCGAGGAAAAAGGCTTACGACGACCAAAGCAACCAGACCAACTGAGAAGATTCGTTGGACCAGCTGGAAGAGGCTCGGGACGTGACCTTACTACACTCGGCGCGATATCAGCAGTCTCTGCGACGCTATCACGCCCAAATGTTTCGGCCCCGAGGCTTCCAAGTGGGAGACTTGGTACTTTGGCTGCGACAAGACGTCCGAGGGCGCCACAAGCTTACTCCTACCTGGGAAGGGCCCTTCATCATCACCAAGATTTTGAATCCCGGGACATACAAGCTAGCCAACAATCAAGGCGAGGTCTACAGCAACGCTTGGAACATCCAACAGCTACATCGTTTTTACCCTTAAAATGTTTCAAGTTGTTCATGTATCTTGCTTTCTTTACGTGCATAAATAAAGTCTAACCATCAAGGAAGGATCAGCCTTGCCTCGGCAAAGCCCGACCCTCCCTCGAGGGCTAGAAGGAGGGAACCCCGTCTGCGTCAAAATTTTCCTCGGAAAAGTCTTTTGCCAGAACGTCTTTCGTGCTTTTCGACTGTGTCGATAACAGAATCCTAAAGACGAGCGAGAAAGACCTTGAACGGCAAGGCCGACCGAGCCGAGGGACTCCTACGCCGCCTCCGGGATACGGATACCTCACTCATCACCTTCCGCGAAAAGTAGCTCACGCTCGGATAAGCGATTCTGCTACCGAACAAGTCCTAACGCTCGGAAACTTTTCTGCCAGAACGACTTTCGTACCGTTTCGACTGCGTTGATAACAGAATCCTAAAAATGACGAGGGACCACGTAAGCGGCAAGGCCGACCGAGCCGAGGGACTCCTACGCCTCCGGGATACGGATACCTCACTCATCACCTTCCGTGAAAAGTGACCCACGCTCGGACAAGGGATTCTGCTACCGAACAAGTATTAACACACAAAACGAGAGGAAAGAAAACGCAGCTTTATAACCCGACAATTAAAATGTTTAGGCCTCGGCGGCCACGAAAAACATACGCATACTTCAAGCAAACTGTTCTTGCAGGCTCATAAATCGGCAGGGGGAGGAGCAGCACGCTCGGCGTCGTTTCCACCCTCGGCAGAATCTGGCACGGCCCTAGGCGGCGACACGGGCAGAAGGACCTCCACCTCAAAGGAGGAAGCCAGCACCGCACTTGGGCCCTCGACAGTCGCGTCAAGTCTCTGGACCTCGGCTAAGGCAGCCTCCTCTTCATCGGGTAAGCAGTACCCCTCGCTAACCCGCTCTAGATCCACGTCGTAGTGAGAAGCGAGCACGGCGAAGGCTCGCCTAATGCTGTGGTGCAGCGCCCCGCAGAGTCTGTTGTGCACATGGCTGCCCAAGGCCCGCAGATGGCTCTAGGGGGAGCTACCCAAGGGGACGCCGTCGAGGCCAAAGGCCTGGCAGAAAGCCGAGATGGCCTCGGACATGGCCACGCGCTCGACCTCCTTCTGCTCAGCCGCCTCGGCAAGCGCCTTGCAGTTCTTGACGGACTTGTCAAGAGCCGTCTCGAACCCTGCTGACATCAGGACGACATTCTTCAGACGAAAGGAGAAGAATGGAGACAAAAACAAAGTCGCAAAGCGGGCAAAACATACCTTCGGCCCGGGCACGCTGCTGCGAGGCCTCGGCTTCGGCAGACCGGGCAGACCCGACGACCACAGCCAGGCCCTCCGCAAGGGTCCCGGCCTGAACGGTCGCCTCGGGTCTAGAAAGAAGGAAGCCCCCTCTGTGTCAAAACTTTCCTCGGAAAAGTTTTCCGCCAAAACGATTTTCGTGCCTTTCGACTGCGTCGATAGTGGAGTCCTGATGACGAGAGAGAGACCTTGAACGACAAGGCCGACCGAGCCGAGGGACTCCTACGCCTCCGGGATACGGATACATCACTCGTCACCTTCCGCGAAAGGTAGCTCACGCTCGGATAAGTGATTCTACTATCGACGAACAAGTCCTAATGCTCGAAACAGGAGGAAAGAAACATGGCTTTATACCCAAATGTTCAGGCCCCAGCAACCACAAAGAACAAACACACGTACTTGGGATAGCAGTGGTACCTAGACTTAGATGTCGGCAACGCCCTCGGCGGTTGTCTCGACCTACGGCAGATGTCTTAGTACTTAAAGCTATTACATCTTGCTCTCAAGAGGGTACCATTACAAACGGGACTCCGGGTCCAATCCCGCAGGAATGAACAACCTCCACGCCGGAAGGCCTACGGGATAACAAACTCCAGGTGGCTCACCGGCGACCACTGCACCAGCAGCGCGACAACGACCTCCGTCTCGGGCGGCTAGACAGCAGCAGCAATGGCCTCAAGGAAAACGCTACTGCTGAAAGGCCCTCATTCACGTCCCCTCACGGGGGACGAGAACCAGCCATTAAAGCCAAAGAGCCGGAGGCCCGGAGCGCAGGTGGCGCTGACGGTCTCGTCGGCGGAAGCAACCACCGCTGCGGTGGGAAGCCTCACCAGCGGCGGCCACCACTTTAGCACCGGCGACAGGAGCCACCTGCGCACGGTACGACCGTCGCCCGGATGGAGGATGGACAGCTGCACCCTGGCCAGGCAGCAGCAGTTTGCCTTCCCCCGCATGGCTGGAGGACGCCTCCTCCACAGGGCTGGAGGATGCCCTTCTCCCCGAATGTTGGAGGAAGAAGCGGGCCACCAGCCCACGCGAGAGCAGGCCCTGACTCGGGACACCCTCCTCCCCAGCACGGATGATGAACATCCTTGAAGCTGAGGGTGGGGCAGAGGCCGCAGCCCGGCTTGCTTCTCCCCACCACAAGGCTGGTGATCATCCCTACAGATGACCATTGGTGACGGACTGGAGCCGGGCTGCATGATGAAAATCCTTGAAGCCGAGCGGTGACTGAAGAGCGCCAACCCCCACGGGGTCGCGCTCCTCAAACAGCAGCAAAAAGAAGGCAACACAGGTGCACCCCATCTGGGGGCTCGGAAGGTGGAAGGGCACGATGAATGCGAGAAGTGTGAAGGCATGGCTACTGCCCGGGGGATCGACCCCTTTTTAAAGGCAGACCTCCTCACTCGCACCCCAAGCGTCACGGGCAAAGTCTCCACCGACGCGCTCCAGGGTTCTCACCCTCCGACGCGGAGGCTGGGTCCCACACGTCATGCGAGCTGACCCGAAACGGAAGAAGCCAAATCGCCGCACACGAAGCATGTAACCGCCCCGCGGTTATAAGCATTCCCCCATCCTTGCCGAAACAAGCGGTCGAAAGGGCGGACCGCCATGCAGGAAGCATGCAACCACACCGTGGTTGTGCACCCTTTCGGCTTCGTCGCATCCGACGGTCCAGCATGGAGGTCCGGCCCCACATGTCATGTAACCGGCGCAACGGTTACTACGTGCAAGGAAGCCGCACCACCACTCGCGCCAATGCCACGTCTTCTCGACTGCAGAACCAGTGCCGCGACTCGAGGCAGCCCTGCGCATGACCTAACAGTGCTAATTGAGTGCAACGATCACGGGTCAGTCAGCCGCGGGGATAGGCACGACGGTTGATATGACCAGAGGCGGGCCGACAGTAATTGCAGCAGCAGACGGGCGGAAGTAGCGGTCCAATCACCTACAGGCTCGCACCCTCTCCTGAAACGGCATGGGAGCCCTCTCCCACGGAGTAAAGACGACGCACCCGTGTTCCGTTCCTCGAACGGCTCACGCACGCGCAACAGACGCCTCGCGAATCGCCCGTCCCGTCGCATTAACTCCTTGGCAGGGCAAACGACACCTCCGACAGGAGAAGCGGGCGCCGTTTCGCCTCCGTCATGATGACCACATCAAAAAAGGTGCGCCACCTTATTTAAATTCATGTCCTTTTTCTTTCCCTTTCTCTCTCTCTCTCTCTCTTGCCACAGGGACCGGGAAAGGGGATATTTCGAAAAAGGATCCTTCCCAGTGAAGGAAACGGGCCCCGAGCCCTCCTACTAATCAGGGGTTCGAAGGTTGCGCCCTCCGGGGTTCGGCAACCGCACCAGAGCACTCGGGCTCCGTGCCCTTTACTGATCAGTGGTTCGAAGGCTAGCCCCTCGAAAGGGTTCGACAGCCGCCCCAGAGCACGTAGAGTCAGGGATGACCCTGGGTACGTCCGTTACATGGCCGAGGCTCGGGCTACTCTCCCGAGGTACCCTAGGACATTTTCGAGACCAGCGGGAACGATTTTTGAACGGAATCCCACCGGAGGGAGGCATCGAGCCCTCGGACCCTATCGAATGGGTCCAGGTCCGGCAAATCACCTGCAGGTACTTTTGGAGCGTGCCTCTGGGCCACTAGCCGACCCTTATCGAACGGGGCTCGGGCGTCCACTCGGATCACCCGTTAGCAACTCACTAGAAACACCATGTTCGGTGCCCCCCGAGGGTAACATGGCGCTTTCCCCCCTTCCTCCTTGCGGAAAGGCGACGAAGGGGCGTACAATAAAAGTCGAGATGGTCCTTGATCGTCCTCTCGCTCCGTGCAGAGGCTCGGGGGCTGCTCTCGCACCAGGTTAAGGCCGAACCGTTGACCACGTCAACAAACCAGCGTGAAAACTCGGAGCCTGACCGTGCACCCGGGCTGCGGCCAGGCCGCATGAGGAAACAACAAGGCCAACCGAGGCATCGCAAAAAGAATTAAGACCTCAGAGGAGTCAAACCACTCCTCCGAGGTCTCGGGGGCTACACCCGGCAGGTGCGCTCGCGCGCACCCACCAGAACAAAATATAACCGAGAAGTGCTAGGTCCCCTTGCAAAAATCCGGCAGAACCTCCAAGCGAGTGCCCGCACTCCCTTTGAGGCTCGGGGGCTACTGTCGGGTACAATAATTAGGGGTACCCCCAATGCTCCTTAATCCGGCTGGAAAACATCTTCAGGACAAACCATACATGGCTGATAAAGCGCGGTTCAAGTCAGGGCCTCGTCTACCAAGGGACGCGACCTCATCCGAGCCCAGCCTCGGGCGGGAACAGTAGTCCCGGACGGATTCACGCCTCGCCCGAGAGTCCCCTCAATCAGCAGACGCACCCTCGGCTCGCCCGAGGTCCAGCTCGGGCAGACTTTGTCGTGCAGCGACCTTGGCCAAATCGCCTTACCAGCCGACCGTATCGCATGCGCATTTAATGCGGGGATCGCCTAACACCTTATCCTGACACGTGTGCCTCAGTCGGCAAGGTCGAAGTGACCGCAGTCACTTCGCCCCTTTACTGACCGATATGACAGGAAAACAGCGTTGTTCGCCCCGCTCCGGCAATTATGCAACCACCAGGGTAAAACTGAGTCACGATCTCCCACGAGTTCGGCCTCGGGCGCAACAGGGAGCTCTGCCTCGTCCGAGCTCAGGCCTCAGCCTCGGCCTCGGGAGAAGGTCTCTGCCTCGCCCGACCCCAGGCCTCGGCCTTAGCCTCAGCCTTAGGAGAAGGTCTCCGCCTCGCCCGACTTGGGCCTCGAACCGACTACACTACAGGGGATACATCATTACCCTACTCCCAGCTAGCTGCCTCTGGCTACGAAGGAACAAGACTGGTGTCCCATCTAAGGTTACTCCGGTAGCAGGTAATGATGGTTCCCCGCGTGTGCCCATGACGTCGGATTGCTCTCAACCCCCTACGGAAGCAAGGAAACGTCAGCAGGATCCATGCCGCCCGACAGCTGTGCTTCTACAGGGCTCAAGGCACTTCTCCGATGGCCACGTTAGCTCGTGTACAGGGCTCAAGGCACTTCCCCGCCAGCCACGTTAGCACATAGCTACACCCCATTGTACAGCTGGGCATCTCCTTGTATCTATAAAAGGGGATGTCCAGAGCCTTCCTAAGGCACGTTCAGGGGGGAGGAAAAAAAGTTCGCGTGGACACACATTGGCATAGAGGGAGGCAGGGCAGACGAGACAGGCAGAGACGAACGCACGCAGGGACTCTCTCTCTCTCGCTCTCGCCCTCGATCTCTCGCAATGCTTGTAACCCCTACTACGAGCACCCCAGTGCGAGATAACATAAGCCACATTTCCCCCTTGTGTTCCATCTTGCATCAACCCATCTAGGCAGGGACACGCAACAACAAATTTACTGGTCGGTTGACGGTCCTCGCGGGTCCAAAACGCCGACATTAAGATAGTCTGCTTGCAAGACTTCCAGGAAACAGCGCCACCTCCAAACAGAAACACATATCCGCTTGTGGCATAAAGATCATCAGCATCAGAAATCCAGTTGGCATCATAATAGCCTTCTAGCACTTTTGGGTTTCCAGTATAATGAATACTGTATGTCATAGTACCTTTCAAATACCGCAACACTCTCTCAAGAGCACGCCAGTGATCATCTCCTGGTTTTGACACAAACCGACTTAGCTTACTCACAACATAAGAGATGTCTGGCCTTGTTGCACTTGCAAGGTACATGAGCGAGCCAATGATCTGGGAGTATGTCAATTGATCCCTTGCTATTCTCTGATTCTTTCTCAATAGCATGCTAGGGTCATAAGGTGTTGGAGCAGGATCACAGTCACTAAAACCAAAGCGACTTAATACCTTTTCCACATAATGGGATTGTAACAAAGTTACCCCACCATCGTCTTCTCTAACAAGCTTGATGTTTAGAATGACATCAGCTTCTCCCAAATCTTTCATTTCGAAATTGCTCGATAGAAGATTTTTAACTTCCTCAATCACATTGAGATTTGATCCAAAGATCAAGATGACATCAACATAAAGGCACAACATAATAGACTCACCCCCACCATACTGATAATACACACACGTGTCAGATTCATTTACAGCAAAGCCAGCAGCTGTAAGAGTATTATCAAACTTTTCATGTCATTGCTTAGGTGCTTGTTTTAGGCCATACAATGATTTTATCAACCTGCACACCTTGTTCTCTTGACCATCCGCAATGAACCCTTCTGGCTGATCCATGTAGATCTCCTCATCCAACTCTCCATTTAGGAAAGTTGTCGTAACATCCATCTGATGAATGATAAGACCATAAGAGGCTGCCACGGCTATTAATGTGCGAATTGTAGTCAATCGAGCCACTGGTGAGTAGGTATCAAAGAAATCTTCACCCTCTTTTTGGGTATATCCTTTGGCCACAAGCCTTGCCTTGTACCTCTCAATTGTACCATCAGTCCTAAGCTTTTTCTTAAATATCCATTTGCAGCCTATAGGTTGACAACCATAAGGACGGTCAACGACCTCCCAAGTTCCATTAGACATAATAGATCTCATCTCACTCCTTACTGCTTCCTTCCATAAGTCAGCATCAGGAGAGGAATATGCCTCACTAATGGCAGTTGGTGTGTCTTCCACAAGGTACACTATAAAGTCATTACCAAAGGATTTTGCAACCCTCTGTCTCTTGCTCTTTCGAGTGACTATAGTGTCATCCTCCTCAGGGATGTGCACGTGAGAATCCTCAGCATGATCTATAGGAATCGACAGTTCGTGCTCATGGAGAATTATAGTCTCATGAATTGTATCACTAGATGTATTCTTCATGGAAACTCATTCTCAAAAAATGTTGTGTCTCTTGATTCCATGATAGTATCAACATACATATCGGGCACATCAGATTTTATAATTAAGAACTTATACCCAGTACTGTGAAAAGAGTACCCAAGGAATATACAATCAACAGTTTTAGGCCCAAGTTTACGCTTTTTGTTGATTGGCACATTTACTTTAGCCAAGCAACCCCAAGTGCACAAATATGAGAGATTTAATCTTCTCTTTTCCCATTCCTCAAATGGTGTGATCTCTTTGTTCTTTGTTGGAACTCTATTCAGGACATGACACGCTGTCAAAATCGCCTCACCCCACCATGCCTTGGATAATCCCGCTGTACTCAATATGGCATTCACCAAATCTGTTAGAGTGCGGTTTTTCCTTTCAGCAATCCCATTGGATTGTGGTGAGAATGGCGGTGTCCTCTCATGAATAATACCATGTTCCACGCAGAACTCATCGAACACATTAGAGAAATATTCTCCACCTCGATCGGACCTTAACCATTTTATTTTCCTCTCAAGTTGGTTCTCAACTTCAGCTTTATAGGTCTTAAAATAATTAAATGCTTCATCTTTTGTTTTTAAGAGATACACAGAGCAAAATCTAGTGGAGTCATCTATAAAAGTGAGAAAGTATCTTTTACCACCTTTGGTCAAAATTCCATTCATCTCGCACAGATCAGAATGAACAAGTTCTAGAGGTGCCAAACTCCTTGCCTCAGCAGCCTTGTGAGGCTTGCGGGGTTGTTTTGATTCAATACACACATGGCACTTAGACTTTTTGACCAAGTTAAATTTAGGAATTAGATTTAGATTTGCTAACCGCATAAGACAGCCAAAGCTTGCATGACAAAAACGTGAATGCCATAAATCTGACTCATTAGAAAAATTAACATAATTCACCATTTTATTACACACATCATGCAGTGATAAGCAGAACAAGCCTCCACAGCCATATCCTTTACCAACAAAAGTACCATGTTTCGACACAACACATTTATTAGACTCAAGAACAACTTTGTATCCATCTCGACATAGCATAGAAGCGCTAACGAGATTCTTCTTGATAGAGGGCACATGTTGCACGCTCTTCAATGGCACCGTCTTTCCCGAAGTAAACTTCAGAATGACCGTACCAACACCAAGAACATGAGCATGCGACCCATTTCCCATTAACAAGGCGCCAGACCTCCCGACCTGGTAGGAGGAGAACATAGAGGCATCAACACACACATGAATATTTGCACCACTATCCATCCACCACTCAGGTGAATTACAAACTGAAAGAACAAATGGTAAAGAATTACCATACCCAGATGTTCCATCTCCAGTTTTAGTGGTTACAATATTTGCTGATTTCTTGTCCTGTGTGAACTTGCGATCAGGGCACTCTCTAGCCCAATGTTGATCACTGCCACAGACAAAGCATCCTCCCTTTCCCTTGTTATTGTTGTTCTTCTTTTTAAATTGTGCTATTTGGACAGGTTTATTTGTATTCTCTTGTTTGTTCTGGTTTTTCTTCTTGTTAAACTTGCAGAAGTTTCTATTTTGCACTACATTAGCAGTAGAGGTCTCAACACCTTTTCCATTGTCCTTTGTTCTAGCCCTTTCCTCAACATCAAGAGTACCAATGAGCTCTTCCACATTGAACTCTTGTCTCTTATGTTTGAGAGAGGTAGCAAAGTCCTTCCAAGAAGGTGGAAACTTGGCGATTATACCGTCAGCCACAAACTTGTCAGGCAAAGGACAAGGAAAAAGTTCGAGTTCCTTAGCTAGTGCCTGAAACTCATGAGCCTGTTCCACTACAGATCGGTTCTCAACCATCTTATAGTCATACAGCTGCTACATGAGATACAACTCGCTACCAGCGTCAGTTACTCCAAACTTTCCAACAACTGCATCCCACAACTCTTTCCCTGTAGGAAGGATGATATAGCTTTTCTGGAATTTTGTATCAAGTGCGCTAATTACTGCTCCTCGAAAGAGGTTGTCTTCAGCCTTAAACTTAGCCTTATCCTCAGGAGGTAAGTTGACAGGCTTGCCCTCAGCGGCATGAAAACAATACATTGCAGTAAGCCACAATTCCATCTTAGCTTTCCATATCAAGAAGTTTTTACCATCAAAAGGATCAGACTTTAGCACATCAGCAAAACCTCTGACAGAAAAATGCCTAACATTAGGTTTTTGGATTGTTAGAAATATAGGCATTTTCCATATCATTTTAATTCAATAAATTAACATTATGATGATGACATATAAAAGATAATTAACCATGGAAATCGTGATCTTAAATATATCCATAACAATATGGATCATGAGAACACAAAGCATATGAATCATATAAATATAATAAGTATATAAACATGGTTCATGTATTATTACGAAACAACTGAAAATAAACAGATAGCAATATAAACAGCGTAACTGTAAAATTAAAACAAACATGTATGGTATTCTAATAGTAAGAACAGACATTAGAAATATCATGATATGATATGACAGAACAGTTTGGATAAATCTATGGCTACATACGAAAAACAGTAAGGAGCTGTACTGATCATACCATTATGATGATGACATATAAAAGATAATTAACCATAGAAATCCTGATCTTAAATATATCCATAACAATATGGATCATGAGAACACAAAGCATATGAATCATATAAATATAATAAGTATATAAACATGGTTCATGTATTATTACGGAACAACTGAAAATAAACAGATAGCAATATAAACAGCATAACTGTAAAATTAAAACAAACAGGTATGATATTCTAATAGTATGAACAGACATTAGAAATATCATGATATGATATGACAGAACAGTTTGGATAAATCTATGGCTACATACGAAAAACAGTAAGGAGCTGTACTTATCATACCCTGCCATGCGCTCCGATGATTCAGATCATTGGGCTTCGGAGGCACCTGTCCTGCCCTCTCGCTGCTCTGTGCGCCCGCTCGCCGCCTTGCCTGCCTCGCCTCGCCTCGCCACGCCTCGCCCGGCAGCGGCGCGCGCGTGGCATGCCCTTGACCGTTTCTTGACTTCTCAAATGAAGTGGAATAATTCCCACCATATAAGTCAAGCCAAAAAACCCTTAAACTTCCAATATGGTACTATTGGTATTCTCTACCATTATACACCAAAGAGTTTATTCAATAAATGGGCCAAGCCCATAAAATATCCAACATAATTAGCACCAGTTTCATATATGTATATGTATGTAGCCAATGCAGCCCCTTTACTGGATAGGATTGGTCAAGTATTAAGCTCATCCGAACGACACATAGCATGGCAAGAACAGGACTCGCATAGCGCGGACGACCACTGCTAAAAACACATGGTGACGTAGCAAATAATTGCACTCCACGTACCTGATGCTCCCATCACCTTTTGTTTTCCATAGAATCTGTGCGTGGCTACATACATTTATTCCGATCCTGTGCCGAACTGATGCGCTGCAGCCTGGAGGTGAGCTGCGCATCCATGTCGTTGCGATACGTTAGGAGGCTAGGAGCTAGGGCGTCCATGCGCGCGCGCATCGATCTCGCTCGGTGCCGAGTGAGCCGACCATAGCCACCAGTCATATGGCCGTCACCTCAGCTCACTGCACAGGTATGAGTAAGGGCAGACAGGAGTGGCGCTTGCTTTTGGCTTTCCTTTTGCAGCCGGCGTGTATTCGTTCGTTCCCATCATTTCATTTTTGCATTGGCTCACTGTGCATCGTCCGTGCATCTTTCTGTGCCGTCCAAATCTCGGAGCAGGCGTGCGTGGCGCCTTTAAGAAGTTGCTGCATCAAGCTACATTGTTGCATTGGCTCACTGTGCATCGTCCACGATTTGGTGGTCCAAAGATTTCTTACTTTCTTCAATAACCGAATTCGTTGGCTTATAAGCCACGGTCGAAAGACCACACAAAAAAATTAAACTGGCGAGATACGATTCCAACAGCAGAACACGCCGAAAAATTCAAACTACACTCTTCCCGCGTTCACTATAGACTCGCTTAAACCACAACAAAACGCCTCAGGCTCCGGTGCTCCACCATGCTCAGTGGCGTAGACAAGGGGCTGGCGGGAGCCATGGCCCCCTAACAAAAATAAGTTTTTTTAGTTTTATATATATGACTAAAATAAAAAGTTAACTTATAATAAATTAATATTTATTATATATAATTACTCTGTTTCTTTTTAGTTGTCGTTTGATAGTTACTTAACACATATATATATTAATTGTTATGACTAATGACTAATATATAGATACATATATTATATTTATTCATATTGCAACTATTATATATGTGTTGGCCTTGTCTAAGGAAAAATTCTGACTACGCCACCTACCATGCCCATGGGCCACACAATGTAATGCAAGAGGATCTAACTATACGAGGCACGCTGAAAATGACACGTGCGCCAGGGTAATTATGTGTCGTGTCGCATTTTCGATGGAGTCCCTACGTTTCTTTTTCTCTAGTGAAAATGGGCCGTGAGGTGTACTCCACATATGACTATTAAGCAGTGAAATCTTTCTCTAGAATTTCTTGAAATTATATTTAGTTCTACTTGTTCGAGATAGAACGGAATAGATATTAGTAAAAATAAAAAAATGAGTCCCTTAAAATATACTCGCTCCGTTTTAAAATAAAATTTATTCTACCTTTTAAGTTGATTCATATAATAATTAACACAATAATTAATATATTTATTTTATATATGTGTCTAGATTTATTATTATCCATTTAAATAGTAGCATAAAAATCAAAACCTAAAACGACAAATATGTTGGGAAGGAGGGAGTAGATTTCACTACCGAAGATACGACATGAAGTGTTTGTTTGACACCACACTTCAATCCATTTGAGTCCCTACTCAGGTATTGAGCACAACAGGAACACGGAGCATTTTTGGCGGCTAGAGACCGCCGAAAATAGGACATATTTTTGGTGGTCTCTTGCCGCCAAACAAATTTAATCGAAAATAAGATGTTATTTTCGGCGTGTGGGCCCGGCTGCCGAAAATAACTAGTTTTAGCCGGTTTTATATTGGCCGTTGAAAATTAGAGTTTATTTTGCTGACAACAGACCGCCGAAATAAAAAGGCGTTGAATACTATATACACTTATTTTCGGCGGGCAGAAGCAGGCCGCTGAAAATAAGAATACTCAGAAAAAAATATGGAAAAGCTAAAATTATCTGCAATTCAAACAATATACATCACAGCACAACACAACATTATAGCAGCAACATAAATTTTCAGAATTACACACATTCACCACAATTCCTCACAAATATTTCACAGTCCAGCAAAGTATCTGACAAATCTACTACAATCCAACACAAATTCACAAATCTTTCACAAATACATCAGAATCCATCACAGTTCATATCAAATCCATCGCATCGACCAAATTCACCACAAGAGTTAAATCATCACATATAGGGGGTCGTTTAAGTTGTGACGACTACCTAGCCATCTGTCTAGTTTGGAGTCTGAAAGAAAGAAGAAGACATTAATAACTACAGTGTTAAGTTGACCACTATTCAAACGAATTGTTTGTCAAACTAACTGTTGGAGGCCTTCCTCTTCCGAAGGTCCTAAAAAACATGACCAACCATATGTCTTCAACATTATATGGATTATTACAGGGAGCTTCGGCTTCAGGATGGAGGTTTTCTCCCATGACATAGGCATACGTGGTGAAGATATAATCCGAAGATGATAAGAATGAACGCTGAAGATATAGCCGTAGAGTAATAGCTTCGGCTTATAATGGTGATGAAGATTGAACATGATGCTGGCCGGAAGGAAAAAAGACTAGCCAGTCCTTACTGATTTATGTCATGGTCATAAGTAAATGTCAGGGACACAAATGTACTTTTACCCGGGCTGCGTCTCGTGCCTATACATAGATGAACAGTAGCACCTTACTGTTCACGCTGGATTGTAATCACTCTCGCGTCTGCACCTTCGAACAAGCCGAAGGTATCAATGTACTAACAACTTTGTTAATGTTTATGTGCATATTATGAAATATAAATGTGAATGAATCAATATATTATGCTCATTGTCGTTATATATTCTCGTTTATCCTTGGGATGATGAAGGCATGTCCTTCGTGACCTTCTTCTGATGATCATTATATCCAAGAGGAGGTAATGCTTCGAAAGACGAAGGTCCTTAATACTTAACAATTGTGTTGTCTTGTTCTTGATTCACAGCATTTGAGAACAAGTCACCAACATTGGCACCCACCTCCGGTGAATCACTTCCACAACCTTCGGCAAGCATTCACATTCGTCATGCCGCCGAAGAAGGCAATAGCGTCAGGGGCTGCCCTGTAGCCACTGGACACCAACCAAGTGACAAAAAATGAAGGCTACCAGCCCAACACCACAGGAAGAGGAGTTAGACTAGGAAATCAGAGACCTGGAAGCTATACAACAATAAGTACAGAGAAAAATTGAGAAGATTCTTTGGCTAGCCGAACTTCAGAGGAAGATCGACGAAGCTGCTAAAGAAATGGGCCACATCACCCAAGATGACCAAGGACGAAGGCCTCAACAGAGAGAGCTTCGTCAATAAAGTCCAACCAACGATGATGGTTGGTATGATGCCTTTTATCATGGCAACTTTGCTTTTGATGATGCTTCTCCTCTACCAGCAGAGTTGTAGGCTGCCCCATGGCAATCATCTTACAAGCCACCGCAGCTTCCCATGTACGATGGGCACTCAGATCCGAAGCAGTTTCTCATGAGCTACGAAGCAACCATATCCTCATATGGGGGCAACACGACTATCATGGTGAAATCCTTCGTCATGGTATTCAAGAGCGTAGCTAAGACGTGGTATTCTTCCCTTCGTCCGGGAACGATCACATCATGACAAAAGCTGAAGGACATGCTGGTAACTAGTTTCCAGGGTTTCCAGACGAAGCCGGTAACTTGCCAAGCATTGTTCCAGTGTACGCAAGACCATGAAGAGTACTTGCAGGCATATGTCTGAAGATTCCTGCGACTCAGAGCCCAAGCGCCAACGGCGACCGGAGACGTGGCCGCTGAAAATAAGTTAATTTTCGGCGGCCACGCAATGTGCTACCGTTTGTTACGTATGATTTCGGTGGCTGCTGGCGGCCGACGAAAATTAAGGCTTATTTTCGGTGGTCGAGCTTGGCCTCCGAAAATTGCACCGGTCCTCGAAAATAAGCACAGTTCCTATTGTGGAGACAAAAAATAACTAATTTTCTATCTTAATTAAACCCAATGCTTATAGATTGTGGTCAACCAATGTAACGTAGCTACACAAGACTGAATGTTCACATTATGTGGTGTGAACTGAAATAAACCAAAAATAAATACTTATTAAGGGGAATAAGAAACATTTGATCATATCCTTGTGCACCCAAGAAACCATACGAACCCTAGAAAATCTTAGGCTATCTCCAGAATATCCGTTATTTCATCCCATATCTTATCTAATATTTCAATCTTCACTTTACAAACAGTTTCAAACAATGTCCTATACAGTTTCGTGTCCCCTGCTAGAGACAGTCTTAGGGGAGGGACATATCCGTTCCCATCG
Organism: Zea mays; assembly: GCF_902167145.1. NCBI lineage: Eukaryota > Viridiplantae > Streptophyta > Magnoliopsida > Poales > Poaceae > Zea > Zea mays. Next base: position 129,738,576 of record NC_050100.1, on the reverse strand, counting down.
CCTATATATATATATGTGCCTCACTACTTGGCATAATAGACGTGGAATATATGGCAATTCCATTATAACGTATTTTATTGCATAAGACTATATATGATAGAGGTATATACATATTACCATAGAGCTATATATGTGCCTCGCTACTTGGCATAATAGACGTGGAATATATGGCAATTCCATTATATCGTATTTTATTGCATAAGACTATATATGATAGAGGTATATACATATTACCATAGAGCTAAAGTGTGCCAACTAATAATCTTTTTAATTAATTAGCACTTGACTCTTCAGAGCCAAAGGCAGAAAAACAACCGATCTTTTTCCCCCCCAAAAAAAACGTTCCATGGAAATATTATTATGTTCAAAAATAAATTTCTTCCAAATGATCCGAAGCATATATGCATACAAGTACAGGGATGCAACCAATGTGTTAGAAAGTAATGCCTAATTACCAATGAGTTTAACATATACACCTTACACGTGCTAGTCGAAATAATAACAAATAACCCTGACCGGACAGGCAAGACCTAACTACATCTTTCGATGGAAAAAATATTATTCGCATTAGTCCCGACCATTCTACCGCCTGCGGCAATCTGCCATATATATGCACTTGAAGTACCGGCCTTACTGCCGTACTAGATTAATATAATAAATCCGTGAGCTGGAAATAACAGGACCTCATCGTCATCTATCAACAACAATACACCCAGCAGTCCGACCCAACACCACAACTGACTGCCGGATCATGCATGTGAGAGATACTTGATCGATCTGCCGGCCGGTCATTGCTTGGGTTGGGATCTTCCTTTCGGCACCCCGATCGACGCAATACGTGCGATATGGACTGTTGCCGGAAAAGCCATGCACGTATATTGTTCCCGCTCTCAAGCTCCACGCGCGCACATACGAAGGGATACTTCTCTTTTCCTTTCCTTTTAAATATAAAATAGTAAGAATTTTAATTAGACACGCCAGATTAATTGTTTGATAGCACGAATGCACCAACGTAGTTATTAATTGTTTGATTGCATGATTACACCAACATAGTTGATTTGACGAACATAGTTGTTTCGCAAGATTGCATCAACATAGTTGATTATCGCTGCAAATTATAAATTGAGATGAATATACAGACAGTCAAATCGGCCAAAAAAAACCAGAAAGAAGATATATTTTTCCTGTGCGTGTGGCCATCCGGCGGCCCAAGTTTGGACTTTGGAGTGGCATCCGTGGGCGGCGGCGCGGCGGCAAGCAACTGTTCACGCGACCGAGGCGCCATTGATTGATGGATGCAGGCACTAAGGAAAGCAAGAGAACCCTACCTACAGCACGACAGCGAACAAGGACCCTGCAAACACATGGCATGCATGGGCATGGCACGCATGGAATCTCGCACGGTATGATGCACAGAGCGAGCGATTTGTTGGTACGTCCATCAATCAGGCGGACGGACGACAGTGCGATCGACAGGTGGGCGGCTGGATGTGGTCGAAGGCCGCGCACCGGCAGACGAAGCGACGTGTGGAAGAGCCTGAGTTGAGTGCGTGCAGTGGAACCGACGGTTGAAAGGAGATACACGCAGAGATCGGAGTACCATGCATATATAGCAATAGCATCATCATGCGGTCCAAGATTGGCCTGTCATTTAGGTATGCAGGCGTGCGTACTTGCCATATTCCCGGTAGGCAAGGCTGCTTGAACAGCCACTGTAGTTTCGAGAAGCCAACCCCCCGCATCATGTGCCGTGTCGTTTATATCGCACCGCGTGGAAGCTGCGAAGAATCTCACTATCTCAGATGCCGCGTGATTGTTGGAACTGAATACGTACATTAAATTAATTCTATAAGCGATGCGTGTCTGGGCATTCACATAAAAATATCTGGGAATGGAAATTTAATGCAAGAAGAAAAGGATTTTTATGTGGACGATTGAGAGCAATATATGTATTTTTAGTCAAGGATAACATACTTAAAAAGAATCGGAAGGGTAAACCATCATCTTATTTATATATGGTCAAAATAAAGTTATGCTAAACCTCTTATTCAGTCCTAATATATTCTAGAGACGGAACTTATTTGCACTAGCGCAGATAAACTCTAGAGACGGTTCAGAACCTATTTATACTGATATTTTTTAAAACCGTCGGTGCTATAAAACAGTAAAAATAATTATTTTTACAGGTCAATAAATGAGAACCACTGGAAATCGATTTTTCCACATTTAATTAGGGGATGGCTCACCCAGGCAACGTTGTCCGCAAGCCGAGAGCCTAGAAATTTTTCGATCAAAATTCACACTCTACTTGGCTGTGAGAATCGAACCGATGACTTCAGCCTTGCACGTGACTTCGTTTATCAATTCATCCATCACTTACTTCATATATACTAGGTATGTGCCCGTGCGTTGCGACGGCGTATAAATTATTCGATAACTGTTAGTGCATAACGATCACATGAAAATGAACAATATACATATCATCAACCTCAATATCTCACAAATTCACACTAATAACATAAAATGTGTGCGCAACTCAAATAGGGATAATTTGTTTCCTAATATGCCGCCAATATTTACAACTGACAATAGCCACAGCTGAGCACTTGCACACGAGCTCGTACTTGCAACTTGCAAGTCTTGCGGAAACCCTATTGTGGTGACTATGAAATAATTTTTTTTTACAAAAGAAAGCACACCAACTTTAGTTGGTTGTTGTGCTATCGACTTAGTTGGCTATTGTGCTATCTGAAGCTAGGAGTATTGCAATTCAGACTGATTATCCAACCAAAATGAAGGACCTACTATTTTTTCACTAACCAATGCACTCATAACCTTAACCATGGGCAATAGTATTTAACAGAAACAATGATGCCTAAAAATATTAGAGCACAATATACCATACTTAGAATTGGACATGTACCATAATTATTGAGTATTTTCCTAGCATACTCTGCGCCTGCAAAATAAGCAATTGGCAGCTACATTAAAGTGTTTAATCTGATTAGAGAGAAACTTATTTAGAATCAGGATCTAATTCACCAGATAGAAGGTAGTAGAGTGGAACCATACAAAAATATGCCCCCACCAACTAATGCTTTTCAGACACGAACCATACTTTTCAATTTTCACACAATTGGAGGAAATAGTACCCCGAACAAAAATAAGCTATCCAAAAGCTTCCACTTTTCCACAGATTAATAATTAGATAGCATAACATAAATGTCCCCACCAACTATTGTTTTCTGGCTCTACTGCTCTAGCAGTGCAGCCTCCTATAGGTCAGTTCCATCTCCATCAATAATAAATTAACTAAACAACTCTAAGTATATATAGTATAGAAGAACTGAAACCTTCCACCCGCCTCACCAACCCCAAGTATAGTGGCTATAGAAGAACTGAATGTGGCACAAGTCCAAAACCTTGAGCTTCAGAAGCCGGTGAAGACCATATACCTCACTGATCTTGTTACCGACTAGATATAACTCCTTCAAAGAGGAACATGAGGCCAATCCTAATAGATGATCCAAAACACAAGTCAATGCAAGAAGAAATCTTCTTTCAATTGGATATAATCATATATAATTATCAGGAAGTATCCATGAATGAGGTTTCTCATATGACTTGAGATAGTTAAGAATCCAAAGCATAGTGAACTTGCCATATCAGAAGATGAAAAATGGGGGAAAGGGGATAGGAACAAAGTAAGAACCTATCATGTGGCCACAACCAAGGAGAAACACATAAAAAGATCATATGAGAAGCTAAAACACATACCATGGCCAATTCTAGATATCCTATTACAGCTGATATCCAACAAGCGCAATCGTGTCAATTCTCTAAGGCGTTCAATAATTGATATGTTATTCTTCGATAGGATTAACATGTGAAGGCCTTTCAGAAGAGCTCCTGTTATTACTCGCACTATGCAGAAAGATCAAAACATTAGAAATGTGACGGTGTGATCTTCTCGAAAGAGATGAGCAGTACAGCTGCAAAAGAAAAGAAAGAAAACAACATACAATGTCCCATTAATAACTAATGTTGAGCTAATAATAAAAACCAATTGAGTTCCCTGATTAGGGAAAAACAAATATGATATGGTGATACATAGAAACTCCAAAGAATTATGGCATTTCCCAACAAATGCACAACCTAACTAATACACACAAAAGACAATTGCTGGTACAATTAATTCAATACTCCTAGAAATACATAATTAATGTGTGCCTCAGAACAAAAGGAATAAAATGTGAAAGAGATAGGAGCCTACATGAAAGCTTAGATAAAGAGCACTATCAGTGCCTAACCATATCTTGACAGTATTGCATATAACAAATTCTTGCCATTTAGTGTCCAACAAGATAAACTAAACAACCACACTAATGAAAAGCAACCTGTGCATGTACAAAATTACATATGCATCGACAACAACAGATTTTCAGATGAATGATCTTAAGGAAATCATCAGTCTTAGATATTAGAAAAAAGTCTATTTAACCCCCTTCATACAGATGAAAAAGAAATTTAGTACATGCTAAAAAAGCTAACTTGTTAATTCCCCTCTCCTATTTGGTATTCAGCTAAACCACCAAAAAAGTTCTGAGGTTAATAAACCTAATGGGAAAATAGATGATAAAAGCAAGAGCACCATAAAAACCTTACCTTTCTAATGATTCATGATCAATTGTCGCATTATTAAAATCTAGAATTGTCCCATTATCATGCCGAGTGTGCTGCCATAAAGAACATCAACAACTTATTTATTGCTTCTGTTACATAGATATTTTTGGTGCATGGCCAGTTCCCTGATGAAAAGGCAAAGTCAGAGCTTGGTACCAAGATTAGTAGAGAATATATCGGTCACGACGTTCCCCCTGAGAGCACCTAGAGGGGGGGGGGTGAATAGGTGATCCTGTAAAACTTAAAACTTAAGCCGCAAAACTTGGTTAAGTGTTAGCACAATAATCACCAAGTGGCTAGAGAGAAGATCTTGCACAATACGATAACCACAAAGAGTTCAACACAGAGAAGACATAGTGGTTTATCCCGTGGTTCGGCCAAGTACAAAACTTGCCTACTCCACGTTGTGGCGTCCCAACGGACGAGAGTTGCACTCAACTCCTCTCAAGTGATCCAATGATCAACTTGAATACCACAGTGTTTTGCTTTTCTTTTCTTATCCCGTTCACGAGGAATCTCCACAACTTGGAGCCTCTCGCCCTTACACTTTTGATGTTCACAAAGAATCACAGAGTAAGGGAGGGATGAGCAACGCACACAAGACTCAAAAATCAGAGCAACAACACGCACACAAGTCGCAACAAGAGCTCGCAACACAACCCAATGAGTTTACAACTCAACAAGAGTTCTAGATGCTATCACAAAGAAACAAATGCGTGGAATCGAAGTCTCGGTGCTTAGGATTGCTTTGAGTATACTTGGTGTCCTCCTCCATGCGCCTAGGGGTCCCTTTTATAGCCCCAAGGCAGCTAGGAGTCGTTGAGAGCAATCTGGGAAGGCAATTCTTGCCTTCTGTCGTCTGGCGCACCGGACAGTCCGGTGCACACCGGACACTGTCCGGTGCCTGATTTCTTTCCTTAAATGGAGAAGCCGACCGTTGGCAGACTTGGAGCCGTTGGCGCACCGGACATGTCCGGTGCACACCGGACAGTCCGGTGCCCCCTTCTAGCCGTTGGCTCGGCCACGTGTCCCGCGCAGATCGCGCGGCCGACCGTTGGCCCGGCCGACCGTTGGCTCACCGGACAGTCCGGTGCACACCGGACAGTCCGGTGAATTATAGCCGTACGTCGCCGGTGAATTCCTGAGAGCGGCCAGTTCGCTCGAGCCAGCCTGGCGCACCGGACACTGTCCGGTGCACCACCGGATACTGTCCGGTGCACCACCGGACAGTCCGGTGCTCCCAGACTGAGCAGTCTTCGGCTGAACAAGGCCATCTCATTTCCAATTCGATTTTTCCTGTTTCCAGCACTTAGACACAATACATTAGTCTCTAAAACAATATACTAAGTCTGAGAAACATACCTTTATCCTTGATTTGTACTTTGTCCACAATTTTACACTTAGGCACTTGTGTTGGACACTAAATCACCAAAATACTTAGAAATGGCCCAAGGGCACATTTCCCTTTCAATCTCCCCCTTTTTGGTGATTTATGCCAACACCATATAAAGCAAGTAGAACAAATACAAAATCAATTCAAATAAGAACTCAAATTGTTTTGATTCAAATTTGACATATATGGATCACTCTTGGCCACCACTTGGTTTGTTTTTGCAAATCAAACTCAAACTTCTATCTCTAAGTTAAACACACATGATAAGACATAGAGAGAGTCATTCCAAGAGAAATTGATTCAAGATTTCAAAAACTCCCCTTTTTTCCATAATCAACACTTCTCCCCACAAGAAACCAACTTTTGACAAGAGAGACAATAAAAGAGTTTTGACAAACCAAAAGCTCTATTCTACTATTTTCAAAATCTCTCAAGTGGTAGCTGATCCATTTATTGCTTTGGCCTTTATTTTCTCCCCCTTTGGCATCAAGCACCAAAATGGGATCAATCTTGGCCCTAGAACCTCATTGCCTCACCAAAATCTTCAATAAGAATACAAAGGCAATAAGAGTATATGAGATGAACTTGGAATAAGTTACCCTCTCATCGGAGTGCAGTGGAAGTCTTTCATGGTCCAAGTCCACCTTTTCCCTTTCAAACCTCCTTTGAGACTTAAACAAGCAAACTCAAGCACATGGTTAGTCTCAAAGGGTCAAGTTGTAACACATCTCCCCCTAAATATGTGCATCACTTTGCAACGGACTTGTGAGGTCCAGGGAGTGTTTGTACAACTTGATCACCATAACTAAGCAACAGAATGCATAAGGAACATGATCGAAGGCATAAACACATGTATGCTATAAATCAATCCAAGTTCCGCGAATCTAAGACATTTAGCTCACTACGCAACCTGCAAAAGGTCTTCTCATCTAGAGGCTTGGTAAAGATATCGACTAGCTGGTTCTCGGTGCTAACATGAAACAGTTCGATATCTCCCTTTTGCTGGTGGTCTCTCAAAAAGTGATGCCGAATGTCTATGTGCTTTGTGCGGCTGTGTTCAACAGGATTTTCCGCCATGCGGATAGCACTCTCATTATCACATAGGAGTGGGACTTTGCTCAGATTGTAGCCAAAGTCCCTGAGGGTTTGCCTCATCCAAAGTAGTTGCGCGCAACACTGTCCTGCGGCAACATACTCGGCCTCAGCGGTAGATAGAGCAACAGAGGTTTGTTTCTTAGAATTCCATGACACCAGGGACCTTCCTAAGAATTGGCACGTCCCCGATGTACTCTTCCTATCGACCTTACATCCAGCATAGTCGGAATCTGAATATCCAATCAAGTCAAAGGTAGACCCCTTTGGATACCAGAGCCCGAAGCAAGGCGTAGCAACTAAATATCTAAGGATTCGCTTCACTGCCACTAAGTGACACTCCTTAGGATCAGATTGAAATCTGGCACACATGCATACGCTAAGCATAATATCCGGTCTACTAGCACATAAGTAAAGTAACGACCCTATCATTGACCGGTATGCCTTTTGATCAACGGACTTACCTCCTTTGTTGAGGTCGGTGTGTCCGTCGGTCCCCATCGGAGTCTTTGCGGGCTTGGCGTCCTTCATCCCAAACCGCTTCAGCAAGTCTTGCGTGTACTTCGTTTGAGAGATGAAGGTGCCATCCTTGAGTTGCTTCACTTAGAACCCAAGGAAGTAGTTCAACTCGCCCATCATTGACATCTTGAATTTCTGCGTCATCACCCTGCTAAACTCTTCACAAGACTTTTTATTAGTAGAACCAAATATTATATCATCGACATAAATTTGGCACACAAAAAGATCACCGTCACAAGTCTTAGTGAAAAGAGTTGGATCGGCTTTCCCAACCTTGAAAGCATTAGCAATTAAGAAATCTCTAAGGCATTCATACCATGCTCTTAGGGCTTGCTTAAGTCCATAGAGCGCCTTTGAGAGCTTACACACGTGGTCGGGGTACCGTTCATCCTTGAAGCCAGGGGGTTGCTCCACGTACACCTCCTCCTTGATTGGCCCGGTGAGGAAAGCGCTCTTCACATCCATTTGGAACAACCTGAAAGAATGGTGAGCGGCATATGCTAGCAAAATACGAATGGACTCTAGCCTAGCCACAGGAGCAAAAGTCTCCTCAAAGTCCAAACCTGCGACTTGGGCATAACCTTTTGCCACAAGTCGAGCCTTGTTCCTTGTCACCACCCCGTGCTCGTCTTGTTTGTTGCGGAACACCCACTTGGTTCCCACAATATTTTGCTTAGGACGAGGCACCAGCGTCCAAACTTCATTCCTCTTGAAGTTGTTGAGCTCCTCTTGCATTGACAACACCCAGTCCGGATCTAGCAAGGCCTCTTCTACCCTGAAAGGCTCAATAGAAGAGACAAAGGAGTAATGCTCACAAAAATTAACTAATCGAGATCGAGTAGTTACTCCCTTGCTGATATCGCCCAGAATTTGATCGACGGGATGATCCCTTTGAATCATCGCTCGAACTTGGGTTGGAGGTGCCGGTTGAGTTTCTTCCTCCATCACATGATCATCTTGTGCTCCCCCTTGATCACACGCCTCCTGTTGATGAACCTGTTCATCGTCTTGAGTTGGGGGATGCACCATAGTTGAGGAAGAAGGTTGATCTTGCTCCTTTTGTTCCTGTGGTCGTACTTCACCAATCGCCCTGGTTCGTATAGCGGCCGTTGGAACATCTTCTTCATCTACATCATCAAGATCAACAACTTGCTCTCTTGGAGAGCCATTAGTCTCATCAAATACGACGTCGCTAGAGACTTCAACCAAACCCGATGATTTGTTGAAGACCCTATACGCCTTTGTTTTTGAATCATAACCTAACAAAAACCCTTCTACAGCTTTGGGAGCAAACTTAGAATTTCTACCCTTCTTTACTAGAATGTAACATTTGCTCCCAAACACACGAAAGTACGATACATTGGGTTTGTTACCGGTCATAAGCTCATACGACGTCTTCTTGAGGAGGCGATGAAGGTAGACCCTGTTGATGGCGTGGCAAGCCGTGTTCACGGCTTCCGACCAAAAACACTCGGGGGTCTTGAACTCTCCAAGCATCGTCCTTGCCATATCGATGAGCGTCCTGTTCTTCCTCTCTACTACACCATTTTGTTGTGGTGTGTAGGGAGCAGAGAACTCGTGCTTGATCCCTTCCTCCTCAAGGAACTCCTCCACTTGAAGATTCTTGAACTCGGACCCGTTGTCGCTCCTTATCTTCTTCACCTTGAGCTCAAACTCATTTTGAGCTCTCCTTAGGAAGCACTTGAGGGTCCCTTGGGTTTCAGACTTATCCTGCAAAAAGAATACCCAAGTGAAGCGGGAAAAGTCATCCATAATAACTAAACCATACTTACTTCCCCCTATGTTTAGATAGGCGACAGGTCCGAAGAGGTCCATATGTAGCAGCTCCAGGGGCCTTGATGTGGTCATCACATTCTTGTTGTGATGTGCTCCTCCCACCTGTTTACCTTCTTGACAAGCTGCACAAGGTCTATCTTTTTTGAATTGTACGTTAGTCAAACCTATCACGTGTTCTCCCTTTAGAAGCTTGTGAAGGTTCTTCATCCCTACATGTGCTAAGCGGCGATGCCACAGCCAGCCCATGCTAGTCTTAGCAATTAAGCATGCATCTAGACCGGCCTCCTCTTTTGCAAAATCAACTAAATAAAGTTTGCCGTCTAATACACCCTTAAAAGCTAGTGAACCATCACTTCTTATAAAGACAGACACATCTACATTTGTAAATAGACAATTATATCCCATATTGCATAATTGACTAACAGATAGCAAGTTATATCCAAGAGACTCAACTAAAAACACATTGGAGATAGAGTGCTCATTTGAGATTGCAATTTTACCTAACCCTTTTACCTTGCCTTGGTTCCCATCACCGAATATTATTGAATCTTGAGAATCCTTGTTTTTAACGTAGGAGGTGAACATCTTCTTCTCCCCCGTCATATGGTTTGTGCATCCGCTGTCGATAATCCAGCTTGAACCCCCGGATGCATAAACCTGCAAGGAAAATTTAGGCTTGGGACTTAGGTACCCAACTCTTGTTGGGTCCTACAAGGTTAGCACAAATATCCTTAGGGACCCAAATGCAGGTTTTATCACCCTTGCATTTTGCCCCTAATTTCCTAGCAACTATCTCCCTATCCTTTCTACAAATAGCAAAGGAAGCATTTAAAGCATGATAAATTGTAGAAGGACCATCCATAACTTTCCTAGCAACATGAACAATATTCTTTCTAGGCACATGATGAACATAACTCCTAGACATATCTCTATCATGCAAATAAGAAGAACTAGAGGCAAACCTAGCATAAGAATCATAGGCATGTGCATCAAAAGCATTACAACTCCTATGAGGCTGTCTTCTATCATTGTACATAAAAGCATGGTTCTTTTTTGTACTACTTGCCATAGGAGCCTTCCCTTTCTCCTTGGCGGAGATGGGAGCCTTATGGTTTGTTAAGTTCTTGGTTTCCCTTTTGAAGCCAAGCCCATCCTTAATTGAGGGGTGTCTACCAGCCGTGTAGGCATCCCTAGCAAATTTTAGTTTATCAAACTCACTTTTGCTAGCCTTAAGTTGGGCATTAAGACTAGCCATTTCATCATTTAACTTTGCAATAGAAGCTATGTGTTCACTACAAGCATTAATATCAAAATCTTTACATCTATTGCAAATAACAACATTTTCTACACAAGTTTTTGATTTACTAGCTATTTCTAACTTATCATTAAAATCATCATTAATGCTCCTTAAGCTAGAAATTGTCTCATGGCAAGAAGATAATTCACAAGAAAGCATTTCATTTCTTTTAACTTCTAAAGCATGAGATTTTTGTGCTTCTACAAATTTGTCATGTTCTTCATACAACAAATCCTATTGCTTTTCTAGTAGCCTATTCTTATCATTTAAAGCATCAATCAATTCATTAATCTTGTCAATCTTAGATCTATCTAGGCCCTTAAATAAGCATGAATAGTCTATTTCATCATCATCACTAGACTCATCCTCACTAGAAGAAGCATAAGTAGAGTTTCGAGTACTTACTTTCTTCTCCTTAGCCATAAGGCATGTGTGACGTTCGTTGGGGAAGAGGGATGATCTGTTGAAGGCGGTGGCGGCGAGTCCTTCATTGTCGGAGTCGGAAGAGGAGCAATCCGAATCCCACTCCTTGCCTAGATGCGCCTCGCCCTTTGCCTTCTTGTAGTTCTTTTTCTTCTCCCTCTTGTTCCCTTGATCCTGATCACTATCATTGTCGGGACAGTTAGCAATAAAATGACCAAGCTTACCACATTTGAAGCATGAGCGCTTCCCCTTTGTCTTGGTCTTGCTTGGCTGCCCTTTGCGACCTTTAAGCGCCGTCTTGAATCTCTTGATGATGAGGGCCATCTCTTCATCATTAAGTCCGGCCGCCTCAATTTGTGCCACCTTGCTAGGTAGCGTCTCATTGCTTCTTGTTGCCTTGAGAGCAAGAGGTTGAGGCTCATTGATTGGACCATTCAATGCGTCGTCCACGTATCTTGCTTCCTTGATCATCATTCGCCCGTTCACGAACTTTCCAAGTATCTCCTCGGGCGTCATCTTGGTGTACCTAGGATTCTCACGAATATTGTTTACAAGATGAGGATCAAGGACAGTAAAAGACCTTAGCATTAGGCGGACGACGTCGTGATCCGTCCATCGCGTGCTTCCATAGCTTCTTATCTTGTTGACAAGGGTCTTTAGCCGCTTGTACGTTTGAGTTGGCTCTTCTCCCCTTATCATAGCGAATCTCCCGAGTTCGCCTTCCACCAACTCCATCTTGGTGAGCATTGTGACATCATTCCCCTCATGAGAGATCTTGAGGGTGTCCCAAATTTGCTTGGTGTTATCCAAGCCGCTCACTTTGTGGTATTCATCCCTGCACAAAGAAGCTAGAAGAACAGTAGTAGCTTGTGCATTTTTATGAATTTGCTCATTGATAAATATGGGACTATCACTACTATCAAAATGCATTCCATTCTCAACTATCTCCCATATGCTTGGATGGAGAGAGAACAAATGACTACGCATTTTGTGACTCCAAAATCCATAGTCCTCTCCATCAAAGTGAGGAGGTTTGCCAAGTGGAATGGATAATAAATGAGCATTTGTACTATGCGGAATACGAGAGTAGTCAAAAGAAAAGTTTGAATTAACCGGTTTCCTTCTCTCGCAGTCGTTGTCGTCGTTGTCCTTTTGGGAAGAAGTGGACTCATCGCTGTCGTCGTAGTAGACGATCTCCTTGATGCGTCTTGTCTTCTTCTTCTTCCCATCTTTGCGTCTGTGGCCCGAGCCCGAGTCGGTAGGCTTGTCATCCTTCGGCTCATTGACGAAGGACTCCTCCTTGTCGTTGATCACGATTCCCTTCCCCTTAGGATCCATCTCTTCGAGCGGTTAGTCCCTTTCTTGAAGAGAACGGCTCTGATACCAATTGAGAGCACCTAGAGGGGGGGGGGGGGGTGAATAGGTGATCCTGTAAAACTTAAAACTTAAGCCGCAAAACTTGGTTAAGTGTTAGCACAATAATCACCAAGTGGCTAGAGAGAAGATCTTGCACAATTCGATAACCACAAAGAGTTCAACACAGAGAAGACACAGTGGTTTATCCCGTGGTTCGGCCAAGTACAAAACTTGCCTACTCCACGTTGTGGCGTCCCAACGGACGAGAGTTGCACTCAACTCCTCTCAAGTGATCCAATGATCAACTTGAATACCACAGTGTTTTGCTTTTCTTTTCTTATCCCGTTCACGAGGAATCTCCACAACTTGGAGCCTCTAGCCCTTACACTTTTGATGTTCACAAAGAATCACGGAGTAAGGGAGGGATGAGCAACGCACACAAGACTCAAAAATCAGAGCAACAACACGCACACAAGTCGCAACAAGAGCTCGCAACACAACCCAATGAGTTTACAACTCAACAAGAGCTCTAGATGCTATCACAAAGAAACAAATGCGTGGAATCGAAGTCTCGGTGCTTAGGATTGCTTTGAGTATACTTGGTGTCCTCCTCCATGCGCCTAGGGGTCCCTTTTATAGCCCCAAGGCAGCTAGGAGCCGTTGAGAGCAATCTGGGAAGGCAATTCTTGCCTTCTGTCGTCTGGCGCACCGGACAGTCCGGTGCACACCGGACACTGTCCGGTGCACACCGGACACTGTCCGGTGCCTGATTTCTTTCCTTAAATGGCGAAGCCGACCGTTGGCAGACTTGGAGCCGTTGGCGCACCGGACAGTCCGGTGCCCCCTTCTAGCCGTTGGCTCGGCCACGTGTCCCGCGCAGATCGCGCGGCCGACCGTTGGCCCGGCCGACCGTTGGCCCGGCCGACCGCTGGCTCACCGGACAGTCCGGTGCACAACGGACAGTCCGGTGAATTATAGCCGTACGTCGCCAGTGAATTCTCGAGAGCGGCCAGTTCGCTCGAGCCAGCCTGGCGCACCGGACACTGTCCGGTGCACCACCGGACAGTCCGGTGCTCCCAGACTGAGCAGACTTCGGCTGAACAAGGCCATCTCATTTCCAATTCGATTTTTCCTGTTTCCAGCACTTAGACACAATACATTAGTGTCTAAAACAATGTACTAAGTCTGAGAAACATACCTTTATCCTTGATTTGTACTTTGTCCACAATTTTACACTTAGGCACTTGTGTTGGACACTAAATCACCAAAATACTTAGAAATGGCCCAAGGGCACATTTCCCTTTCACCCCCACAACAACATCATGCAGCCTATGGCATATCCGATTCCCCTGTAGAAACAGATGCAGAGACGATGAAACAAATATTAGGGGCTTAGCCACTATACGTTGATTTGTAAAAACCTTAATTGGCATCGCAACTTCTGTTTAGAGGTGTGTAATAAAATTGGACAAGAATATGATTTCAGGGTGGTTCGTGATCATCAAGCGTCAAAAGTAGCAAATGATAACGATACAGGGTGGTTCTGAAAGAAAGAAAAAGTAGGTTGTATAAATACTTCATGTCAACACCAATCAAGATCAGTAGTTGCAAATACAAAAGAGATCCATGTCATGCGATACTTCTCAACTGAAAAAAACAGTATGCCACAAGGAACACCAAACCATGACAGCTACATATAGGCCAGGCCATCTAGTGCCAAACGCATGCCTAGCCCTGTATATTTCATTATTTTTGGATAATTGGGCCTTACCATGACAACAAGCATCAATAGTCAAGGACTGTAACCCAATCCGGTTGATTTTTAAAGGAACTCTTTTCGCGAAGAAGGTCCCTAACCTGCACCATTTGTGGATATGCCAGCAGCCAAATTGAGTTAATCGGAAGCTATGATCACCGTTAAATAATCAAACAAAAAGAAAAGAAATCACTTAGTGAAACCATGCTACATTCGATGAACTCAGTGACCGCATCATTGAAAGGTGAGAAGAACCATTTACCGCTTGCAGTAATGCCTCAGATTTTTGTGCACCCAAATTTCTCAGCCCTGCGGTGGCCTGCGCATGGATCGAGAAGGAAGCTAATACAGTAAGAACACCATCAAGTACCAATTGGAATTTACAAAAGCGACAGGTGAGACGTGCCACCCACCCCGACCCTGACAAGCGTTTGGTTGCGCAATTCGGCGGGCACCACTCGCTTGGCATCGTCAAGGAGAGAGACGAGCGACTCGGTAGCCTCCCGGGGGTCATTGGCATAGTGGTTAAGCCCCGGTTTTATCCGCAGGCGGAAGGAGACGCGAGTGAGATCCAGATCCAACCGGCAACGATTCATTGGGCGGGGGAGTGCGTACCTGGACAAAGAGCTCGATCTCGCTGCCAATGCGGACGAGATCCAGGTTGGCGTCGAAGCGGAAGACGTGGATGCGGCTGCCGGAGCTACCGACGTCGAAGATGACGGCGTACCTGTCTGCCCCGGCCGGCCCGGACCTCCGGTCATGACAAGAGGAATGTTACTTGACAACATTAGACTAATCTCAAACAACTTACCCATCCAATCTCTCATCTCATCTTGTATTTTAAACTTCACTCTACAAATGCAGTCTTACGCCCTCGCTTCCAGTTTCCAAACAGAGCAGATGAACTGGTTGCATCTGCAATGCCCAGTCTTGCTGCCTGCCAATGCCAATCAACGTCAGTAACCCGACGATTGTTCTAACCATCACCAGCTATGAGAAAGGAACCGTTGACGTGGTTGGCAGGCACGAGACTGCCAGAGCTAGGGCTCTACATGGAGTAGACAGTACTGCACAGAGGAAGTGCCGACAGTCAAACAAACCTTGGACTCTTCCATTTTGTTGAGTCAACAAGAGCAAGCGCTGCGCTCATCTGTTTTCAGGCCAAAAAAGGAGCTCTGTATCTGTTGTTTCAGTCTTTGTTTCTTGAAGGCGCAGTGAACCTGATCAAGCCATGCTGCGTACATGCTTCCTCTTCCTCATCACACTTGACCACCTCGTGGCCGCGCTGAAAGAGACGACGTTGTTCACCTTCAACGGCTTCTCCAGCGCGAACCTCTCCCTCGACGGCATGGCCACAGTCACGCAGGACGGCCTGCTCATGCTCACCAACGGCACCACCGCGCTGAAGGGGCACGCCTTCCATCCGACTCCGATGCGTTTCCACGGTGCGAACGGGCGCCGCCCATGGTGCCAGCGGGTGAGCGTGGCATGAGGAGGAGGACGAGAGAGATGAGCGCAAGCGGGGCGAGGATGACGAGCACGACACCCCAGTAGCGGTGCGCGTGGTCGGCCAGCATCTCCTGGAGGCCGTCGTTGGGCAGCGCGGAGTAGCGGCGCATCTTGGCGGCGTCAGCGGGGAGGAGGAGGTCCGGGGACGAGGGAGTGCGGTAGCGGACTCCGCTTGCTGCGGCAGGCGGGGTGGGGGCCGGGGGCGACGACGACTGGTTGGCCGCCTCCTGCTGCGCGGGATCCAGCGTTCCACGTCGGGGCGCGCGACGTGCGCGTCGATGGTGGATCTGCTGCTGCGTCGTGGAGGGGTTTGCAGGGGAGGGGGCACGGCGGGACCGCGGGATTGTGGGCGCGGTGGGACTGCTCGGCAGCGGGGACTGTGGGACTGTGGGCGCGGATGCGGGGACTGCGGCGAGTACTGCGGGCGCGGGGAGGGAGGCGGAGCGCGCGATGGCAGAACGAGGCAGTGTGAACGCCTACACTGCTAACATATAGAGTAGTAGAGATATTGTAGTTTTGTTTCCCACATATTATAATCAACTTACTTTAAATTGATTGTTTGAGGTCGTAAACAGATTCAAACAAAAAAGTTATCAACTACAAAGTTGATTAACTTTTGAAGTTCTAGAACTTTTATTTTGGTACTTTTTCCATCTGAAGTCGTTTACAAAATTTGTGTTTTAAATTTTTGATTAACTTACTGATTTCAGCCCATCAGGCCCAGCCCAGCCCAGCCAGGCCGCGTGCCCGCTCCGCCTGACAGATGGGTCCCATCTGTCAGCGACGGTCCGCGTCCGCACACTCTCGCTCCCTCTCTCCCTCTACCCGGTGGGGCCAATCTGTCCGCACTGGTTTCCCTCGCGCACACGCCAACTCTCTCTCTGTGCTGCGAGCCCACCTCGTCAGCGCCGTGAACCGTTCTTCCACGTGCTCGCTCTCTCTCGCCGCGCCGTGGGGCCCCTTGTCAGCTCCGTCTTCCCCGGAACCGCCGCTGACCCACGTTTGCGCACCCGCCGTGGAGACTGCCCACGTCACTCGCCCACGCGCCCCAGCTCCTTTTTGAGCCCCGCACACACTCTCTCTCTCATGTGCATCATTTCGCTCACTCTCGCCCTCTCTCACGCTTTGCCGTCACCACCCTTGCTTGCCAGAGATCCACGACCACGCTACTGGTCGTCCAGCCCGCCATAAGCTGAGCCAAGCCATCTCGAGCAGTGTCCCGAGGTGAGGAACTCGCTCCCGTGCTTGTTTCATCTTATTTCCGCCTTGTCTTATCCAATTTGGCCTCGCAGGAGTTTGGCCGCGCCGGTTCGCCGCACCCGCGAGGTGACTGGTCGATTCGACCCCATCCCGATCCCTGGTTATGGCCAGTAACCTTTCGTTTACCCTGCCGGAGCTAGTCCAGGCCTTAGCGCGCCTGAATCCCCCTCCCCGTGGTCGGGATTCCTCGTCGGAGTTGCCCGACCCGCCTGGAGCACCTCCCCAACGCCGTTCTCCCGTCTCTGGTCTCGTTCTCGCGACTGGAGTCCTGCAGTGAGTTCGCTGGACCTTCTTCACCCGTTCCAGCCCTCACCGACGACCCCAGACCCCCTTCGGAGGCCGTCTGACCCGTCTCCGGCGACTTCGCCGCCATGGAGGGAGCAGTGTCGGTCACCGAGCCGTAAACCTTAGTGTGCCCCATCGCAAATGTCCGTCCCCGATCCAATTGTTCGGATATGCGAACATCGGTCAGCGTTTGCGCGCACTGCCCCTGTGCCCCGCGTGTCAGTGCCTGTGCCCCCTGGCGCTGGGCCTCACTGGTTAGCCCTCCTCTGTCCCTAGTCGCTGACACCCCTGGCCCACTTGTCAGTGCTCGCCCACGCGCCCGCGCTCAGATCTAATCCTGTCCATTGATCTGTGATCGAGCGATCGAGATCAGTCGATACCCGTTCGTTTGGAAAACTTGTTAAACCCCCCCGGTTTTCTGTTGCATATCAACCCGTCGTCCCTGCATTTTTGCACGCAGACCCCTGAGTTTTTGCAGAAAAGCCTCTAACCTTTTATTTTATCGCAGAATTGGACCTAATTTTGTATTTTGAATTCAAAAACTTATTTATTTCATATCTTTTGCGTATGAACTCCAAATTGAGTGATTCAAATTGCAAAATGTTCATAAGATTATTCTCCATCTGTTTAAATTATAGTCCTTCACTGTTTGCATGTGTTAATTTTATGTCTAGACTATAAGTTAGTTTAAGTGATGGTTTATTTATTAAAAAGAAAATCTTAATGGTAATTAGGTAATCAACCTTGTGAAAGTAATATCATATAAAGTATGAACCCATCCCTGGTATAATTTTTGTGACTCATTAAGATAAATGAAGTTAAGTTATGTAATCTATTGAGATAAGCAGTACTTGAAGAACCACAAACCTCTAGGTGTAATTGCCCACCCTAGAACCTAGATTTTTCCCTCTTATGTTTTCACTGTTCTTTTGAGCTTGTGTTCACTTGATTGTACATGTTTGGTGTACTTTTTCTTTATCATTATCCAAATGTGTTGAATGCATGATCGCATTGCGTAGACAACGAGCAGCCCATGGTTCCTGAGTGTGTTACCGAAGACTTCCCTGAGCAGCAACCTGGTGAAGGCAAGTGTCCTCTGACCCATTATGTCCTACTTAATTTATAATTCACTATCCCACATTACTTAATTGAAACCTAAGGATTGACTAGTCTGTATTTACCTTGTCCTTAATTACCTTTTGGGTTATTATGGGTAGCTTCATGCAATTGCTTTACTTTAATCAAAGAACAAGATGAGAATATTTATGATACGATGTTGTTGTTATGATTATGATGATGTTCTTGTGGCACTTTAGGGGACTTAGGCTGTTTCCCTATGTACCTCTCTATAAGGACCTGTTCGTTGAGTGACTACCTAGGATAAAAGTACAACCATGAGGATGAAATGGGACACCCTTAGCTGATTAATTAGATGAACTTGGGGTGTAGTTGGCTTTGCCGGAGGGTCGTCAATGGAGGCCGGGGCATAGTGCTTGCTCTGCTAAGGGTGGGTGTCTTAGTTCATTTGATTTGGTTTTGTTAGTCACCCACCTTAGGGAGGAGTACTGTGTTTGTACGACTGGCGAAACCTAATGAGCAGCTATGCACCAAGCGAATCTTTGTAAAGGCTACGTAGTGTATCCCTGGCCATTCACCTTAGTAGTGAAGATCGGACAACCTAGTCCGGAGAGGGATCACGACTCGTGGGTAAACTGTGCAACCTCTACGGAGTGTTAGAAACTGGTATATCAGTCGTGCTCACGGTTAAGAGCAGCCTTGGGATCCTCTTTGATTAGAATATTTTGGATACTTTTACGATGATGGCAAATGGTGATAATTATATCTATGATCTCTGGTATTTCCTCTTGGAGGGAGTAATTTTGGGTAATAACTGGGTTTATTACTAAAACTTGGCTTGCTAATAGTAATAAATACCTGACCAACTAAAAGCAACTGCTTTGACCTTAACCCCACATACAACTAGTCTACTTTATCCAAATGGGACATTTGCTAAGTACGTGATGTGTACTCACCCTTGCTTTAAAATCCCCCCAACCCCAGGTTGTCCCCATTGCAATCATTGCTCAGGAGGACATGAAGGCAACATGGAGGACTTTGAAGAGTTTCATTACTACAATGAGTTCTAGTTGTGTTAGTAGCAAACCCCCAGTTAGATACCTGTCAAGGTCTTATCTCTACGTTTCAGATTCTGCACTTTGATTACATTTATGACTATGTTAAGTGATTGACTCTGTGGATGTCTTGGACATCTTGATGTAAGAAACTACCTATTCCGCTATTATTTTGAGCAATGTGTGATGATGTCCAACTATGTAATCGCTGTGTACGTGAGTCTCTGATCCTGGCACATACATGGTTCGCATTCGATTTGCCTTCTAAAACCGGGTGTGACATAAGTGGTATCAAAGCCTTCTTGACTGTAGGACCGCTAACCTAGACTAGAATGGTCTCCCTAAGGACTATAGACCCTTATTCTCACCTTGATCTTTGGTGTCACTTCAAAAGTTGGTCATCTCGACCAATTCTATGTTATATTACTACCTATACACTCATCTTACAAAATTTTTATCTTACTTTGCTTTTGGTTTACTTGCTGGTCATATAGTTCTATTCTCAATCTTGTGCTTACAATGTCTTTTGTAGATGGCCCATCTTAGATGCACTGCACGTAAGTCGATGATCCCTTTCTTGCCCTCTCACCTTGCATAGCACCCAATGCGCTGCACGGTGACAGTACAATCAAGTTGAAAGTCGCCTAGAGGGGGGGGTGAATAGGCGGAACCTGAAAATTAAAACTTTATCCCCCAACTAGATCCCTTGATTAGTGGTTAGAACAAGATGAACAATTATCGGAGTATAAAAACTAAGTTCTTGCTAGTAAAGAGTATAGCTTTCAAATAATGCGGAAGTGATAAATCAATACAACTAATAAGTCTATGATAATAAAGCAAGAAAGCTTAGATGAAAAGAGCACTAACTCAAGTTCTTTCTTGCGGAGCGTTGCTTCACTTAAATGAGAGTTTAACTTGAAGCAACACCAAATGATATGAGTAAAGAATAGTGCAAGAGAACTTAGAGTAAGGGAAAGCAAACAAATCACGAGCAAAAGCACAATGAACACGGGTGATTTGTTTTACCGAGGTTCGGCCCTCGAAGGCCTAGTCCCCGTTGAGGAGTCCACTTAAGGACGGGTCTTTTTCAACCCTTTCCCTCTCTCCCGATCACACAAGGATCGGCGAGCTCTTCTTCTTCTCAAAGATCACTCTCGATCCCACAAGGACCACCACAATCTTTGGTGTCTCTTGCTAGCTTTTACAAGCCTCCAACACTTTGGAGGAAGTTCGAATGGGAGTCAAAAACTCCACGCGCAAATGAACACAAAGATGTAGCACACACTATCTCTCAATGAATCTCACAAGGCGCTAGGGCTAAACTCAATTGAGTAGCTCTCAATTGCTTGCTCTCTCTTTTGTGGCACTTGTGTTGGTTGTAGTGGACTAAATCTTGTGTATAGGATGGATCAATGAATATAGGTGGTTGGGAGGGCTTGAGTATGTCAACTATGTGACTTGGAATGTTGCTTGGGCTCCCTCACCTTGAAGTGGACGGTTGGAGTGGTATTTATAGCCCTCAACTATCCATATAGCCGTTGGGGCGCATCTGCCAGGAATTGCACTGGCGGACGGTCCGCGGCTAGGGCCCGGACGGTCCGCGACCCTCCAACGGTCGATTCTGACATCTTCAACGGATACTTCTGACAGATCAACGGCTAGATCAACGGCTATCTGCCTTGGTGACACCACGCGGACGGTCCGCCCTTGGTCCCGGACGGTCCGCGCCAGCTCTATAATTCCTTTTGCTCAACTTGTCACCTTCGGGCTGAACCAGGTCTTCACATGCGGACTGTCCGCGAATTATAGCCGGACGGTCCGCACGTTGTAGCTGGACGGTCCGCGGTTTAGTCGGACTGTCCCTGATTTGTAGTTCCTGGTCGAAGTCAACTCGGTGTCGCGGACGGTCCGCCGCAAGGGCCCGGACGGTCCGCGTGTGGTCTCAGACGGTGCTTGCTCTTCCATCGGACGGTCCGCAGCACAGACTTGGATTTTTGCATTGGTTCTGGCCGAGTGACATCCTCGTGTCGCGGACGGTCCGCCGCAAGGGCCCGGACGGTCCGCGCTTGGCCTGTTTTTCCAAAAAGCTTCTCCTGTCCGGAATAATCTACGGTATTCCGGACAGTCGATTTAGAATAGTTGTAGATGAACCTTTGGCACCTGTAGAGCATATAATCTAGAGCAAACTAGTTAGTCCAATTATTTGTGTTGGGCAATTCAACCACCAAAATCATTTAGGAAAAGGTTTGAGCCTATTTCCCTTTCAATCTCCCCCTTTTTGGTGATTGATGCCAACACAAACCAAAGCAAATAAATAAGTGCAGAATTGAACTAGTTTGCATAAGGTAAGTGCAAAGGTTACTTTGAAATTAGACCAATTTACATTTAATGTTTTAGACCATGCTTGCACCAATTGTTTTGTTTTTGCAAACTCTTTTGGAAATTCTTTTCAAAATGTTTTGCAAAATAGTCAAAGGATAAATAAATAAGATTTTGAGAAGCATTTTCAAGATTTTGAAATTTTCTCCCCCTGTTTCAAATGCTTTTCCTTTGACTAAACAAAACTCCCCCTCAATGAAATCCTCCTCTTAGTGTTCAAGAGGGTTTTAAGATATCAATTTTGAAAATACTACTTTCTCCCCCTTTTGAACATAATAAGATACCAATTTGAAATTTACCAATTGAAAATCACCAATTGAAAATCATTAGTTTTACCAATTTGAAATTAGGAGGTGGTGGTGCGGTCATTTTGCTTTGGGCCTAATACTTGAAAATCACCAATTGAAAATCATTAGTTTTACCAATTTGAAATTAGGAGGTGGTGGTGCGGTCATTTTGCTTTGGGCCTAATACTTTCTCCCCCTTTGGCATGAATCGCCAAAAACGGATACTCAGAGTGAAATGTAGGCCCTCAAATAACTACTTTCTCCCCTTTGGCAAATAAAACATGAGTGAAGATTATACCAAATACGGAGAGACGGCGGGATACCGGCAAAGAGTGGATAATACCAATGGAGTTGAGTGGAAGCGATGTCTTTGCCGAATACTCCATTTCCCTTTCAATCTAAGACTTAATACATGAGATACTCATGAAAACATATTAGTCTTAGCCTTGGCACACAATGAAGATAAGAAATATGCAAATGTACCAAAGGAAAGAGACATGATTAAAAAGGATATGTCAATTAAGATTAAACAATTCTATACAATGTAGATTGCTCCCCCTAAATATGTGCATGGAGAGGAACATATATTTTGGCCTTAAATGCCAATTGCACATAATTAGGTTAATGAGAACATATCTATATTATACGGAATGTGAAGTGCATTGTGTAATATTATAAGTGTGATGCTCAGGTCAGTTGATGCACTTATGAAAGCATGTTGTAAACATTTCAAGCATTTTCCCTTAAGGATTTCAAAGAGGCTTAAGGACCATCCACCTTTGGAATAAAGGCAGCTTATCCTCGTTACAAGGTTAAGCTTTAAGCTCTTTGACAGTTAAATCACTTCATCTAGTTTCAACAAGGATGCACTAAAGCATGAATGAATTTTTGAGAAGTTAAACTAGATATGAAGCAGGGATAATACATGAACATGCTTTCTCTTCCTTTTATACAAGATATGCAAAAAATGTATAGAAAAGGAAGATTTAGGTACAAGTTTGAATGAAAGGAAGTGATTTTACCCTTTTGTACCTTCTCATAGAGACGCTCTCTTCATTGTGCTTTGTCCTTAGTCTTAGTTGCTTAAGACCTATACTCAATGACAATATATGGAAATACTTTGCACAAGAGAGAGTTCTACAACTAGTGATCTTTTTCAAGTTATTGTTAGCATATATCAAATGGATCACAAGTTGCATAAATGAATCATGAATTCTCCTTTTTCCTTAGTGTATATCAAGATAGATGTCAGTTAATATTACAATTGAAATCAAATTCAAATTTCATAAGGCACTAAGGAGCATAAGTGATAATTGAAGTTGTTCAATGATCAATCAATATGAGATCAAGAAGACAACAAAGGCATTAAATTTTCAATCAAGCTTAAAAATAGGAGAATCCAATAAGCATGCTACTTTAGAAATGAAAGCAACAATCCTTGATAAAAGCGACTTTATTTTAACAGGTTGGATTGATGTGTAGTAGCATACTATATGAGAAACATTATTCTCATGCAAGAGACTATATGAAATTACTAAGATAAAGCAATAGCCTCAACATAATCAAAATATAATAATGGACTCCCCCTAAAGATATGCATCAAGTAATTTTAAAGAAATGATTTCGATGCATTTACTTTAAAGAACATAAAGGGAGAAGCATTATACATTTTGATCAAGGCTCACAAATTTAGCAACAGACAACTTAAGCCTTGTAATCTCATAATGAAAAAGAATTTAGAATGCTTACAACCACACCATTGATTATTGCGAAGACCTTATTGTCCAAGTAGGTGTTGTTGTCCTTGATGTTCTTTCTTTTTCATTTGAGTGTCCTCCCGTTATATTTGTCTCTTTTTCCTTCCAAACTTATTGAAAATACTCAAGAGAGATGTCAATAGCGCAAGGGAGTATATGATGAATGATGAATTTTTGAAAATAAATATGAACAATTTATCATCCATAAGTCAGACATGAAGTAAAATCCTTAATATAAGTGCATTTCATTTGAGAAAAATGAGTGAGCACCTTTTAAGCATTTTAATAATCATTGGAGATTTTACTTTATCATATTGAAGTTAGTTAATCATCACTTGGAAGCAAATCAATATGATAACATATATATAAATATCGCAAAGGCATTAAATAGATTCTAATGAGCACTAAGAAAATGATATTTGAATGCACACTTGGTCCAAATAGCGAATCTATTCCTCACAAGGGTAGAATATGATAATTCAGATTAAATACCCATTGAGATGGGAACTAAACTTAATTAAGAGGATGAGTTCCCATACCTTTGCTTTTACCTTTCTTCTTTTGGGTGAAGTTCAACCCATGAGGCTTGTGTACTTTCCCTTCTATGCATATTTATAAGTAAGCTCAAGAGATACGTTAGCAACACAAGCACTAGTTTCCATTTAGTAATCACTTTGATAGGAAATGAAAAGGTGAATTACTAAAGCATGGAAACTTTATAATATGAACTAGATTATTCCATGAAGTATGCCTAGTTTTAAACTCATAAACCAAGCATGGTTAAAATCTTGAAACTTAAGGGAATAAATCTAATTCATTACATGGAGAGCGATAAATGTAGAAGAATCATATCCAATTAAGCAATAAGAGATACAACATATATTATTGGATTGATTCTCCTTGTCATGATGGATTACGCATTTCCATAGAGAAATTTATCTCTACAAGTGAGACTACTTAAATTACTTAGATAAAAACATTAGTCTCACTTTTCTAGCTATGGAGAGAATTTTCCTTTTATAAGTGTCCTAAGTATTTGAATTCCTTACATGACACCTTATTCTTTTAAGAACATGAAGTATCTCTCTATATCTAGAACATGGCAATAATAGAATAATTAATGTAAAAACATGCTATGAGAACTTGCAATAATTTAAAGCATGTAGATTGTCATAATATAGAATTTGATAAATACACAATCTACCATATGAGAGGAATTTCTTCAAAGAATGATGACATAATTTTAAAACATCCTTAAGTGCTTTCTATTTCTATGTGACTACACAAGACACATGACAAATTAAGATAATTGCACTTAAGAATATAAATGTTACCATCCCTTGACTTTCCTCCATGTTGTAGGCTTTGATATTCCGCACATGATGATTCTTTATTTCCTACAACATTAATATCTTGCCGAGATGATATGAGTTTTGAATACAATAAACTGAAGTAACCTTGGGTCAATCTTGAGTATGTAGATCATTTGAAGATTGATAGCTTGAGTTGATAAGAATTGAATTAACTCCCTCAAGCACCCCAAAGGTTCATACCATCTCCTTCTCCTACAAATCTTGTCAAGCACATTTTGGTACCCATCGCTTGATGGGTCCGTTAAGGTTAGTAAACAAAGATCTAGGAACCCAAGTGTCCTTTGTGCTAGCGCTTGGTAAACTTGTTACCTTTCTAGCACAAGTTGCAATCTTGGGTTGCCTAGTTATATATGAATCAAATGACAAGTTAGGAGTGAGATTTTTACCAATGGGACAATCTTTGCATTGATGTCCCTTCTTTCGGCATGTGTAGCATAGGCGTTTTCCAAATTTTGAAGATTTCTTCTTTCCTTGTTTGTTGCCTGCTACATGGTTAGTAAAAACCTTCTTTTCTAACCCTATGCCTTTTTGTTTTAAATGGGGACAAGATCTAAGCAAGTGTCCCTTCTTGGAGCATTTAAAACAAAGTCTATCATCCTTGTTAATAATCAAGCCATTTTTAATGTAGGGACATGACCTAATCAAGTGCCCCTCTTTAAAGCATTCACTACACCTCTTAATGTGAAGTGTGGCTTGATCATTACCTTGGATGTTACCTTTTGTGGAGGCGTGGTTGAGGCTTTTGGAGGAGGTGTTGAATTTCTTCTTTTGTTTATTCCTCTTGGCAATCCTCAAATCCTTGACATTTTTTTCAAGGGATGTAGTGCATGCCACGGTTGTTCCCGTCTCAAGCTTCTTCACCATGTGATCACGGTTATCTTGAGAAGGTTGGGCAATGCATTTCCCTTTAAGTTGTGTCAAGCTCTTCTTTAGCCTCTCATTTTCTTCTTTGAGCTTTTGATATGAATCATCATTTGTTCCTGTAGATTCTAGCTCAAAAGAAGATTTGCTTGTCGACGAACAACAAGCATTAGCACATGGTAATATAGTATCAATTTGAATACATGTGCATGAGTGAGGTTGTTGGGATTTTAATTTTTCTATCACAACCTCATGAGCAATGTTTAACATGATATGATCATCTATAAGATTTTCATGAGAACATAGAAGCATATCATATTTATTTTGAAAAGCTAGATTTTCAACTTTTAGCTTTTCTATTTGGTCCTTAAGCAAGGTATTCCTATTTACTAATTGAGCGATACAATGTAAAGCGTTATCTTGCTCAATTGAAATAGTTTCATACCTTTGGACCAAATCAACATGAGAGCACTTTAGCTCCTCATGTTCTTTAGTCAACTCGTCAAAGTGTTGCATCTTTATGGAGAGAATATCTTCTAGCCTTTGACGAGCTTCGCTTTGTTCTCTCACTCTTTCTAGAAGTTTGAGCATGACCGCCTTATCTTCTTGGTTTAGGCGAGCGTAGAGATGCACAAAGCTTCTTTCTTCCTCCTCATCCTCGTTTGTGCTTCCGCTATCATTTTCATTAGTTACACAACACATGTGGGAATCGAAATGGGAAGACAAACCTTTTGGAGAGGTGGATTCATCGTTTGGTCTCCATCGTTCATTTTCTTCTTCTCCTTTGCAAGGGTTAGTATCACAAATACCAAAGGAAGTAGAAGCACAAAATGAACTATCATTTTTGGACTTATTAGACTTGCTTTTAATTCTAGTCCAAATATCATGCGCATCGGGAATATGTTCATAATGATTCATTATGAGGGCATGATAATCTTCCTTGCTAAGAGAATTAACTAAGATGTCAAAAGCTAGATAGTTTAAGCGTATACATCTTTGGTCTTCATCGGAAACATTTTCCCTAGCATAGTTAGGAGGGATAATACTCTTGTCTAAAATTTGTTCTAATTGTGGATCTACGGTTCTAAAGGCATTTATAACTCTAGTAGACCATGAATCATAATTAGAACAATCGGAAAGTAATATTTCAAGAGTTACCTCCGTGTTTTCCTTGGAAGATGTCTTCTTGTTCTTTTGGGATCTTTTACGAGCCATCACTTCGAGTTGTTAGACTCAAGATGAAGTGCCTAGCTCCGATACCAATTGAAAGTCGCCTAGAGGGGGGGGTGAATAGGCGGAACCTGAAAATTAAAACTTTATCCCCCAACTAGATCCCTTGATTAGTGGTTAGAACAAGATGAACAATTATCGGAGTATAAAAACTAAGTTCTTGCTAGTAAAGAGTATAGCTTTCAAATAATGCGGAAGTGATAAATCAATACAACTAATAAGTCTATGATAATAAAGCAAGAAAGCTTAGATGAAAAGAGCACTAACTCAAGTTCTTTCTTGCGGAGCGTTGCTTCACTTAAATGAGAGTTTAACTTGAAGCAACACCAAATGATATGAGTAAAGAATAGTGCAAGAGAACTTAGAGTAAGGGAAAGCAAACAAATCACGAGCAAAAGCACAATGAACACGGGTGATTTGTTTTACCGAGGTTCGGCCCTCGAAGGCCTAGTCCCCGTTGAGGAGTCCACTTAAGGACGGGTCTTTTTCAACCCTTTCCCTCTCTCCCGATCACACAAGGATCGGCGAGCTCTTCTTCTTCTCAAAGATCACTCTCGATCCCACAAGGACCACCACAATCTTTGGTGTCTCTTGCTAGCTTTTACAAGCCTCCAACACTTTGGAGGAAGTTCGAATGGGAGTCAAAAACTCCACGCGCAAATGAACACAAAGATGTAGCACACACTATCTCTCAATGAATCTCACAAGGCGCTAGGGCTAAACTCAATTGAGTAGCTCTCAATTGCTTGCTCTCTCTTTTGTGGCACTTGTGTTGGTTGTAGTGGACTAAATCTTGTGTATAGGATGGATCAATGAATATAGGTGGTTGGGAGGGCTTGAGTATGTCAACTATGTGACTTGGAATGTTGCTTGGGCTCCCTCACCTTGAAGTGGACGGTTGGAGTGGTATTTATAGCCCTCAACTATCCATATAGCCGTTGGGGCGCATCTGCCAGGAATTGCACTGGCGGACGGTCCGCGGCTAGGGCCCGGACGGTCCGCGACCCTCCAACGGTCGATTCTGACATCTTCAACGGATACTTCTGACAGATCAACGGCTAGATCAACGGCTATCTGCCTTGGTGACACCACGCGGACGGTCCGCCCTTGGTCCCGGACGGTCCGCGCCAGCTCTATAATTCCTTTTGCTCAACTTGTCACCTTCGGGCTGAACCAGGTCTTCACATGCGGACTGTCCGCGAATTATAGCCGGACGGTCCGCACGTTGTAGCTGGACGGTCCGCGGTTTAGTCGGACTGTCCCTGATTTGTAGTTCCTGGTCGAAGTCAACTCGGTGTCGCGGACGGTCCGCCGCAAGGGCCCGGACGGTCCGCGTGTGGTCTCAGACGGTGCTTGCTCTTCCATCGGACGGTCCGCAGCACAGACTTGGATTTTTGCATTGGTTCTGGCCGAGTGACATCCTCGTGTCGCGGACGGTCCGCCGCAAGGGCCCGGACGGTCCGCGCTTGGCCTGTTTTTCCAAAAAGCTTCTCCTGTCCGGAATAATCTACGGTATTCCGGACAGTCGATTTAGAATAGTTGTAGATGAACCTTTGGCACCTGTAGAGCATATAATCTAGAGCAAACTAGTTAGTCCAATTATTTGTGTTGGGCAATTCAACC
Organism: Zea mays; assembly: GCF_902167145.1. Lineage (NCBI taxonomy): Eukaryota > Viridiplantae > Streptophyta > Magnoliopsida > Poales > Poaceae > Zea > Zea mays. The sequence continues at coordinate 129,709,564 of NC_050100.1, read as the reverse complement.
ACCAAAATCATTTAGGAAAAGGTTTGAGCCTATTTCCCTTTCACAAGTCACCTGGAGAGACTGCACCGTCGCCTACACGAGGAGCAGAAGTAGCAGTACTCTTCCCCCTTGCCTCAGCAGGAGGTGGAGTCTGGGAGACAGCCCTCCCCTACGCCTCAGCTAGAGGTGCCCCTACACCACCACAACATGGAGCTCTTGCAGGAGCAAGAAGGATGGATCACCCGACCCATCACTCGTGACGCTGCTCACGGTTGTCATTTCCACGATGCTCTCGACCCCTTGTTTCATCAGGCCTTCAACCGACACACTTGGTCCATCCAGTACAGTTGTGTAGACTACCGACATCATCGCGGGTTATACTCGGACCAGTGGGAGGCTACCTGCCTGGTGCACTGTCCAAACGATGATCTCCGAGGTGCAGAGGCCTTCTTAGAGCACTATTCTCTCACTGAGCAGGACAATGCCGAGGCAGTCATGCAGGATGGTGCACGACATGCACTTTCGTAGTATTGTTCATTGTTCAGCGGGGTAGCTGATGGCCTCGACCTAAAGTATTACCCCCACCATCCGATCGGTAGTACCGGAGGTGTGATTGTCTCACTCGTTGGTGAGGGCAATCCCAGATAGAGCAGCATGGTCAACCTGGTCGCCGTGCTCAACACCGAGCTGGACCACGCCCTTGTCGAGTTGGGCAAGGCTCGGGCGGAGACTGCGGAACTGCGTGCTGAGTGCGCGGAGCGTCGCCATCAGGAGGATGGTTCCCCCGCTCCTGTCAGGATTCAACACCTTTACCGCTCGCTGCCCCGTGGTCATCATGCTTACAACACCCCTGACTGCAGGACCAAGATATACATGGAGCCCTAGATCGATAGAGTCAGAGTCTATAATAATGTTTAAGCCCCAGCCACAGTTGCCACCACCACCCCCGATGACTATCGAGCAGATGTTTCTGATATAGACCCAGGCAGTCCAAGCAATTGGCCAAACTCTAACAGCTATGCAATAGGTGCAGCAGCAGTAACCCTCACCTCAACCCCAAATGCAACTGCAAATGTCGCAGATGCCCAGGGACAAGCGTGCAGAGTTCATGAGGGGTCATCCCCCTGTCTTTGCCCATTCCGCGGACCCCATGGACACCGAATATTGGTTGCGCATAGTGGAGCGGGAGTTGCATATCGCTCAGTGCAATGACCATGAAAAAGTTATGTATGATCCCCGTCTGCTAAGGGGAGCAGCATAGTCCTAGTGAGAGTCCTACCTCGCCACCCACGCCGATCCTGAAGCTATCACCTGGGAGGAGTTCAGAGACAACTTCCATCGGTACCATGTGCCTGAAGGTTTGATAATAGTGAGGAAGGAAGAATTCCTGGCATTGAAGCAAGGTCCCCTATCAGTTAGTGAGTACAGGGACAAGTTCCTGCAGCTATCACGCACGCACGTGATGACGTCAATACTGATGCCAAGAGGCAATACATGTTCTTAAGAGGTTTGGTTGACCCCCTTCACTACCAGTTGGTAAACCATACCTTCCCTACCTTCGAGCATCTAATCGATAGAGCCATCATGACTGAGAGGAAGCGCTGGGAGATGGAAGACCGGAAACGCAAGATTGGTGGACCTTAGGCCAGGAGTAGCAGTCGTCCCCATTTTTCAGACAACCCACCCTAGCAGTTCAAGCAAAATCACCCTCAAGGACACCAGCATCAGCATCAGCGCCAACATCAACAGCAGTACCAAAGGTAGTTTCCTAAGTAGCAGCAGCAGTACCGCCAGAGCTACCAACAGGGAGGAAACTAGTATCAGCGATAGAACAACCAGGCACCTCGCCTTCCTGCCCCAACAACCAATCAGAGCAACCAAACAGCTCTAGCGCAAGGAGGAGACCACTGATGTTTCCACTGTGGAGAACAAGGTCACTAGGCGACTCATTGCACGAAGAAAGCAGCTCAGCAGTAGTCAGCTCCCAATGCCCCTGCAAGACAGAATGCACCTCAGCAAGGAGCAAACATCCATGGATAGCCCCGTGCCCAGTATGGAAAGGTGAACCACCTGGAGGCCGATACAGTTCAGGAGACCCCAGGAGTGGCACTAGGTACGTTCTCAATCGAATCTCATTCTGCAAGTGTGTTATTTGATACTGGAGCAACACATTCTTTTGTGACTGCATCATGGGTAGAAACACACAACATATCAGTATAACCCATGTACTCACCTATGAGGGTTAGTTCAATTGGTGGGAGAACACAAACAGATAGATTTTGCCCAAGTGAAAGAATTCAAATAAGGGGGATAGAGTTCTTTGCTGATCTGATAGTAATGGGTACGCAGGATGTTGTAACACCCTAAATTTGGGGGTATAAATTTTCGTCTCCGATATTCACCAGATTCAGGCGTTACTCTCTTTTCTCTTCCCGTTTCGCTCCTTCCCAATTTCAAAGCAGTATAGAGACTGGTGTCCGTATCGCGTGTAAACAAAAACCTAAGTTGACATGGTGTTGCATCATGCCGAAGCATATTTCTTTTGTTTGATGTTGTGTCTAATCACGCGTTCGTCTCGTTTTGGTTTTTGATTCGCGATTTAAATTCGATTAGAAGCAAGCGAGTGCGAGCAGTGGGTTGTCGTCCCGGCCTGCGGCCCAGCCTGGCCCGTGGCGCCGCCTGACCCGACCCGGCCCCTGGCGCCCCTCTCCCCCCCGATGCGCGCCCCCTCTCTCTCTCTCTCATTTTCTTTTCCTATGCCTCAACTTTGCTCTCCCTCTCTTCCACCTGTCTTCCATCTCCCGTTGCCCTAGGTGGGATTCCGGTGAGCGGTTGTCGCCGATCGTCGAGCCCCAAGGTGAGCTCCCCCTCCCTTCCCCTCTCCTCTCCACTCCCTCCTCCCTCCATCCCCCGCGTGGACCCTGACCCTGGCCGCCCCACCCGCGTGGCCCTTGCCCGCCGCCCCCGGCCGGCCCATCCCCGTCGGCGTGCGGCCCCCTGCCTGCCCCGCCCGTCCGCCCCTCCCGACGCGGCTCCGTCCCGCCCTCGCGTAGCCCTGCCCCGTCCGGTCGCCGGCGCCCTGCCCCTGTCCGACCGCCATCCCCCTGCGCGGCCCTACCCCCGCGCGCGCAACTTGGTCCCCGGCGCGCACAACACCGTCCCCGCGTGTAACACTATAAAAACCATTAAATAAAAATAATGCAGTTAATTTATTAATGGTAATTATGATAATGAATTTTCTTAAGTGTTTGATTTTTAATTTCATTTGGAATGATTTTTGATTGCTCATAATTGATTTTGGATATTTAATAGCATTTCTCCTTAAATGAAAATTCACATAAATAATATAATAATTATTAGTCCAAAAATAAATATTTTATTTATAAATAGTTTTGGTATAATTATTATGAATTTTAGGGTTATTCAAAAATATATTTCGAATTTAGAAAAAAAGAAAAAAAAAGAAAAGGAAAACTAAACCCTAACCCTAACCCTAAAGCCCACTAGGGGCCCAACAAGCATTAGCGCGCACGCCTCATGCCTCCCTTCCCTACTGGTCGCTGCCCCCTGGTCTCCCCACCCGGCCCCTCTCTCTCTCCCTTCCATTTCTCTCTCCTCCCTTTCTTCCCAGCAGAGCGCCGCTAGGAGGACCCGACGCGTCAGGAGCCCGCGCGCCAGGACGCAGACCCGAGCACCCGACCCCGCGCACCGAAGCACGCGCCCAGGCGCCGCTGCTAGGTCGATGCCACGACCCCACCCCGTGCATCGACCGCACAGCCGCCATGACCCGACGCCGACCGCGCCAGGAGCCTGCAGCCGTCGCGCCCACGTCCCGTGACTGTTCCTCCTATGCGTTCATGGAGTTTCAATGCATCTATTACTCCCTCCCCCATTACTCCCTCCTCCATTGATGGCCATGAAGCACCCCGGCCAACCTTTCCTCTTCCTCCCTCTCCTCTATAAAACCGACACCGAGCTCCTCTCTTCTCCTCCCTACCCGAGCTCGCCCCCTACTTTCTCTCAATCTCCTCATCGTTAGAGCCACCGCCGCCGTCGCCGGAGTTCGCCACACCGTCGCCAGAGCCTGTGGAGCTCGCCGGAGATACGCACCTGTCTTACCGAGCCTTCGCCTAGACGCACACCCAAACCCGTCCACCGTTCGTCCCAAGGTTGAAGACAACCTCAAAATGTTGATTTATTTTCTAAAGCATGTTTCGAATTAATTTATGAATCTTGTGAATTATCATTGTAATATTGAGATGATGCGATTTGGCGATTCACGTGTATGATTTTAGAGATTTCGATGTTTACGTGTAGTCAGAATCGAACCCCGTGGCAATGCTTTGAATATGTGTATGATTTTATAATTTTAAAAATGAATACGTTCACTATTCACTACCTCGGTGATTTTTATACTAGAATACGTTTACAATTAAACCTCGCTTTAGCACATGGAATGATATTGGTTAGTATTGATATAGGTATAATTTTATTGATATAAGAAAAATAGAAGAAATACTAGACCATGTATTTCCAGTCAAATGAAAATATAGATGTTACTAGTCATGATGAATGTATTCATAAGTATAGCACTTAATTACTTAGAATTAGTAAGATATTTATTTATGTCATAACAACCATGATTATGTTATTAAAGTCCAATTAGTAATTTACATTAATTCTTAGGATATTAATGTTAGAAGAATTATAAATAAACAATTTTAGCCATACGTATAATTTCTATGTAGGAAAGAAAGGATAAAACCGAAAGGATAGAATTTTATAATAATGTTAAAATAACTTAATTAGGTGCTTATACTTTCCTAATAAAGAAAATGATAGTATGTTGATAAACATAGGTTTCTTACTAATGAAGTAGATAACTTGTTTCTAGTTTAAAATGACCTTTTAATAGATATCATATTTAACAAGGTTCGTTTTTAAATATAGCCGTATTAAATAGAAACTTAAAAGAATATGTAGACCATATGTTTCTTAATAAAAAATATAGAAGATAAATATATGTCCAATTAATAGATTATTTATATTTACTTAATTAAAAGATAACAAGGGTCATTGCTTTTATAAACTAAAATGATAGTTTATACATAATTTCCTTTCTAATGAATTAGATCATTTGTTCCTACAATATAATTAAAGATAATTAATAGATTAATTATCCTTTATCATAATTTATTAATCAAACCTATAGTCAATTTGTTCTTAACTAGATTTATGGCATGATTAATGATTTCATAGAATCTAGTCCACATTATATACGAATCACTTAGCTTTTCCTAAAGGATAAAATAATGTAATAAGAGTTTAAGTTCTTTTATAACTTAAAATGTTACTTTATATATTGACTTCGAATATAATAATATAGGCTATGTGTTTTCTAATGAAATTAAAAGGTGGTTATTCGTTCATTATCTTTTACATGAAAATCCACTTAAGGCCTATAACCTAGTTTTTCATGAAATAGGTGTTTAATAATAATGATCTTTTCATATAAACCCTATTTAGACTTATATCTTAGTTTATCATAAGTGAATGTTTAACAATGATTTATAAGATGTTCCATAATGCTTCTAAAATTAATAATGTGTTCCGTAGCCCATTAACTTCAGATATATAACATATATCTTTTCTAAAAAGGTTAAAAGGTTTAATATTGTTATAACGTGTTTTATCATCTTATAAACCCTTAATCTTAGACACATCACATATGACGTTTTATAAAAGATTAAATTGGTGAACCTAATATTTGCATATTTTAATTAAGATATTTTTAAGCTCATGCCTTGTTTTACAAAGTATAGATCACACATTTTTTCAAAAGAATACCTTCTTATTATAACCATTACTTGCGACGTTTTTGAAAAGCGAATGCTCTTTTCGTTAAGCTTTCTTTTAGCTTTACGTATGGTGAATGTGGTATGCTAATGAGTGGTGTTTGTTCTTCTTGTTTGTGTAATATTCAGTGGTTGATCTAGTAGTTAAGAATCAAGATCTATTCCTATCCGTGGAGGAACCTCATGTTTTCAATAAGCAAGGTGTCGGGGACAAATAATTAGGGGTACCCCTAAGACTCCTAATCTCAGCTCGTAACCCCCATCAGCACAAAGCTGCAAAGGCCTTATGGGCGCGATTCAGGTAAGGCTCCGTCCACTCAAGGGACACGATCTCGCCTCGCTCGAGTCCGGCCTCGGGCAAAGGCAGCCGACCCAGGAGGATTCACATCTCGCCCGAGGGTCCCCTCAAGCAACGGACACACCTTTGGCTCGCCCGAGGCCCAGGCTTCGCGGAGAAGCAACCTTGGCCAGATCGCCACGCCAATCGACCGTATCGCAGGAGCATTTAATGCAAGGATCGACTGACACCTTATCCTGGCGCGCGCTCCTCAGTCGACAGGGCCGAAGTGACCGCAGTCACTTCGCCGCTCCACTGACCGACCTGACAGGAAAACTGCGCCGCCTGCCCTGCTCTGACTGCTGTGCCACTCGACAGAGCAAGGCTGACAGCAGCTAAGTCCAGCCTCGGGCGCCATAGGAAGCTCCGCCTCGCCCGACCCCGGAGCTCGGGCTCAACCTCGACGCCGGACGACGGACTCCACCTCGCCCGACCCCAGGGCTCGGACTCAGCCTCGACCTCGGACGACGGACTCCGCCTCGCCCGACCTCAGGGCTCGGACTCAACCTCGACCTCGGACGACGGACTCTGCCTCGCCCAACCCAGGGCTCGGACTCAGCCTCGACCTCGAACGACGGACTCTGCCTCGCCCGACCCCAGGGCTCGGACTCAACCTCGACCTCGGACGACGGTCTCCGCCTCGCCCGACCCCCGGGCTCGGACTCAGCCTCGACCTCGGAGGAGCCTCCGCCTCGCCTGAGCTCGGGCTCGAACCGACCACGTCACAATGGGGGCCATCATTACCCTACTCCTAGCTAGCTCAGGCTACAGGGAACAAGACCGGCATCCCATCTGGTTCGCCTCGGTAAACAAATAATGATGGCATCCCGCGTGCTCCATGATGACGGTGGCTCTCAGCCCCTTACGGAAGCAAGGAGACGTCAGCAAGGATCCGACAGCTCCGACAGCTATACTTCCACAGGGCTCAAGAGCTCCTCCGACGGCCACGACATCACATGAACAGGGCGCTAAAACCTCTCCGACAGCCACGACGGCATGTACTTAGGGCTCTGGCTCCTCTCTGCTAGACACGTTAGCACATTGCTACACCCCCATTGTACACCTGGGCCCTCTCCTTACGTCTATAAAAGGAAGGCCCAGGGCTCTCGTACGAGAAGGTGGCCACGCGGGAGAACGAGCCGACGCGCAAGGCTCTCTCTCTCTCTCCCTCGCGAACGCTTGTAACCCCCTACTGCAAGCGCATCCGCCCTGGGCGCAGGACAACACGAGGCCGCGGTTTCCCCTTACTGTTTTCCCCCTTGTGTTCCGTCTCGCGCCGACCCATCTGGGCTGGACACGTAGCGACAATTTACTCGTCGGTCCTGGGACCCCCGGGGTCGAAACGCCGACACAAGGCAAGTGGACTTCTCCCTCTGCATACTCTGTTTGATCCCAAACAATATATTTAATAAAGTTTATTCTTGGATATATATGCATAATTTGATGGGTTACCTATTTAGATACCCCTAACCTTTCCAACCTTATACCTTGTTTAACCTGGGATTATGATCTAATCAAGTAGCTATGCTATTGCTACAACTTTAAATTTATGCAGTCACTCATGTTTATGATATTAATGTTCCAAATGGTAAGTTCACATTATTGTTGTTAATCCGATGATTAAACAAGATCATATGATTTAATTGGAACATGGAGTGACCACCCGGGAAAACAGTGCTACCATGAGGGTGGTATGGGACGCCCTTGGCTAAATAACTAGGGAAGTCTTATGTTGGGTGCTAGTCGTGGTCGATCGGAATGGTGGCATCTGGCAAGCGCTTATAGTTCCGGCTCAGGCAGATTGGATACGGGCATAGTTCCTAATGCTTTACCCTATAATCTGGACTATAAGTTGGTTACGTTAGATGTGCTTTATGCAGTTTGACCATTTCCAGCATTGGCATAATGAGGACTCTAGGGAAAAGCCTCGTAGTGAGACCCTAGCCAGTGGACGACTCGGCCAGGCTCCGGCCGCCGCTGCTACGCCTCCTCGGCCTGGGAAGTCCCCAGCTCCTGGGCCGACAAAGTCTTCTTTTCGAGCCAACTCTGCTTCTGTCCATGCTGACACCGCTGCCTCCGGTCCCGGCTCATCGCAGAGCGGACGAAGGTTTCTTTAACTAAGCAAGAGAAGCCTCAGGCGGCAAAGGCCGACCGAGCCGAGGGACTCCTACGCCTCCGGGATACGGATACCTCACTCGTCACCTTTCGCATAGGGCAACTCACACATTGGTTAAGCGGTTCAGCTAGCCGACAGGCAAGTCCTGGTGCTCGAATTGAGGAAAAAACATGGTATTACACCCAAAATACCTAGATGTTCAGGCCCCAACAGCCGCAATGAACAGACATCGGCACTCAAGGTGCCATTACAAACGGAACTCCGGTTCCGCCCCCGCAGGTACGAACAACCCCCACATTGGAGGGCCTGCGGGACGACAAAACCCCAGGTGGCTCGCCGATGCTCGCTCCGGTAGCAGCGACGACGACCTCCGTCCGGAAGGCCAAACAGCAGCAGCAATGACCTCAGGGCAGACGCTGCTGCGACAAGGCCCTCACCTACGTCCCCACTCGAGGGGCGAGGACAAGCTATCAAAGCCAAAGAGCCGGAGGCCCAGAGCGCGGATGGTGGCGCGATCTCGTCGGCGACGAGGACTTCTTCAGCCGCCACCACCTCAGCGCCGATGACGGCAGCCATCTGCCCACCGGCAGATCCCTGCTCGGATCCTCCCGGACGGACGAGCACCGACCTCCGCGCAGAGGCGTCGTATTAGAGCAAAGGCAGGGCAGCCCAAGAACATGAACGCCGCCCTAGCAGCGCGCGACGTCTTGGGCGGTCCTCCGGTGCGCACGGCGCAACGACCGCTCGTATGGCGGGAGGGGGCACCGGGAGCCGAGCCAGAGCCAGCGAGCCCAACGTGCTGAAGCTGACGACACTCGCGGCCGACCAGCCCCGCATTGTCGAAGTCCGCCCCTTCCGCTAGGCCGGTGAGCGCCCTCTCCCCTGAATGCTGAAGGAGAGGGTGACCCACGAACCCGTGCGGGAGGTATAGCTCCGGCTCAGCTCGCCCTCCGCCCCAGCAAGGATGATGAACATCTTTGAAGCTGAGGGCGGGGCAGATGCCGCAGCCCGGCTTGCTTCTCCCCACCATCAAACTGGTGGTCACCGTCTTGGGTGACCATCGGCAAGGGGATACAACCGGGCTGCTTGATGAAAATCCTTGAAGCTGAGTGATGGCTGAAAGGTACCAACTTCCGCGAAGTTGCGTTCCTCCAACGACGACAAGACGAAAGCAACGCGGGCGCTCCCCATCCGGGGGCTCGGAAGGTGGAAGGGCGCGATGCATGAGGAGAGTGCGAAGACATGGTTGCCATCCAAGGGGGTCGCCCTCCTTTTAAAGGTGACTCTACCCACTTGCGTCCTCAGCCATCGCGGACTGAGTCTTCACCAACACGCTCCAAGGTCTTCCCCCTACGACACGGGGGCTGGGTCCCGCGCGCCATGCAAGCTGGCCCAGGGCAGAAGAAGCCAAACCGCCGCGTGCGGAGCGCACAACTGCCCAGCGGTTACAAACACTCCTCCACTTTCGCCCAAACCAACGGGTGAAAGGGCGGACCGCCATGCAGGCGGCATGCAACTGCACCAAGGGGCGCACCTTTTCGACTTCGACGCGTCCAGCATGGGGCCCAGGCCCACGCGTCATGTAACCGGCGCGCCGGTTACTACGTGCGAGAAACTGCACCGCCACTTGCGCCAGTACTGCGCCTTCTCGACTGCGGAACTGGTGCCGCGACTCGAGGCAACCCTGCGCATGTTCCAACAGTGCCAACCAAGCACATCGGTCACGGTTCGGTCCGCCGCGGGAGAAGACGCGACGGTCGATATGGCCAAAAGTGGGCCGGCAGTAATGGCGGCGGCAGGCGGGCGGAAGCAGCAGTTAAGTCGTCTGCAGGCTCACGTCCCCTCCTGGGATAGCGAGAGAGCCCTCTCCCACGGCGTGAAGACGACGCGCCTGTGTTCCGTTCCTCGAACGGCTCGCGCACGCACAACGGCCGCCCCGCAAACCACTCGTCCCGTCGCATTAACTCTGCGGCGGGACAGGCGGCACCTTTGGCAGGCGAAGCAGGCGACGCTTCACCTCCGCCATAATGACCGCGTCAAAAAAGGTGCGCCATGTCGTTCAATTTCATATCCTTTTCCTCTTCCTCTTTCTCTCTCTTGCTACAGGGACCGGGAAAGGGGATACTCCGAAAGGGATCCTTCTCCGCGAAGGAAGCGGGCCCCGAGCCCTCCTACTGATCAGAGGTTCGAAGGATGGCCCCTCGGAAGGGTTTGACAGCCGCCTCAGAGCACTCGGGCTCCGCGCCCACTACTGGTCAGAGGTTCGAAGGCTGGCCCCTCGGAAGGGTTCGACAGCCGCCTCAGGCCGCTCGGGCTCCGCACCCACTACTGGTCAGAGGTTCGAAGGCTGGCCCCTCGGAAGGGTTCGACAGCCGCCTCAGGCCACTCGGGCTCCGCGCCCATTACTGATCAGGGGTTCGTAGGCTGGCCCCCGAAGGGTTCGACAGCCGCCTCAGAGCACGCAGAGCGAGGGATGACTCTAGGTACGTCCGATACATGGCCGAGGCTCGGGCTATGCTCCCGAGGTACCCTAGAACATTTCCGAGACCAGCAGGAGCGATTCTGTAACGGAATCCCATCAGAGGGAGGCATCGAGCCCTCGGACCCTATCAAACTAGACCGGGTCCGGCAAATCACCTGCAGGTACTTTTGGAGCGCGCCTCTAGGCCACTAGCCGACCCTTACCGAATATGGCACGGGCGTCCACTCGGATCACCCGTTAGCAACTCACTGGAGACACCATGTTCGGCGCCCTCTGAGGGCAACATGGCGCTTTCCCCCCTCCTCCTTGCGGAAAGGCGACACAGAGGCGTATAAAAAAAGCCGAGTCAGTGCTTGACCGTCCTCCCGCTCTGTGCGGAGGCTCGGGGGCTGCTCTCGCAAACCCGGTTCCGGCCAAACCGTTGACAGCGTCAACATACCAGTCCGAGAACTTGGAACCTAACTATGCACCCGGGCAACGACCAGCTCGCATGAGGGAACAACCAGACCGGCCGAAGCATCACGAAACGCGCTAAGACCTCGAAGGAGTCAAACCACTCCTCCGAGGCCTCGGGGGCTACACCCGGCGGGTGCGCTCGCGCGCACCCACCGGAACGAAACGCAACCGAGAAAGGCTGGTCCCTTGCAAAAAAGTGCGACAAAAGCCTCCAAGCGAGTACCAACACTCCCTTCGAGGCTCGGGGGCTACTGTCGGGGACCATAATTAAGGGTACCCCCAAGACTCCTAATCTCAGCTGGTAACCCCCATCAGCACAAAGCTGCAAAGGCCTGATTAGCGCGATTCAGGTAAGGCTCCGTCCACTCAAGGGACACGATCTCGCCTCGCCCGAGCCCGGCCTCGGGCAAAGGCAGCCGACCCAGGAGGATTCACGTCTCGCCCGAGGGTCCCCTCAAGCAACGGACACACCTTCGGCTCGCTCGAGGCCCAGGCTTCGCGGAGAAGCAACCTTGGCTAGATCGCCACGCCAACCGACCGTATCGCAGGAGCATTTAATGCAAGGACCGACTGACACCTTATCCTGACGTGCGCTCCTCAGTCGATAGGGCCAAAGTGACCGCAGTCACTTCACCGCTCCACTGACCGACCTGACAGGAAAACAGCACCGCCTGCCCTGCTTCGACTGCTGTGCCACTCGACAGAGCAAGGCTGACAGCAGCTAAGTCCAGCCTCGGACGCCATAGGAAGCTCCGCCTCTCCCGACCCCGGAGCTCGGGCTCAACCTCGACGCTGGACGACGGACTCCGCCTCGCCCGACCCCAGGGCTCGGACTCAGCCTCGACCTCGGACGATGGACTCCGCCTCGCCCGACCCTAGGGCTCGGACTCAACCTCGACCTCAGACGACGGTCTCCGCCTCGCCCGACCCCCGGGCTCGGACTCAGCCTCGACCTCGGAGGAGCCTCCGCCTCGCTCGACCTCGGGCTCGGACCGACCACGTCACAAGGGGGGCCATCATTACCCTACTCCTAGCTAGCTTAGGCTACGGGGAACAAGACCGGCATCCCATCTGGTTCGCCCTGGTAAACAAATAATGATGGCATCCCTCGTGCTCCATGACGATGGCGGCTCTCAGCCCCTTACGGAAGCAAGGAGACATCAGCAAGGATCCGACAGCTCCGACAGCTGTACTTCCACATGGCTCAAGCGCTCCTCCGACGGCCACGACATCACATGAACAGGGCGCCAAAACCTCTCCGACAGCCACGACGGCATGTACTTAGGGCTCTGGCTCCTCTCTGCTAGACACATTAGCACATTGCTACACCCCCATTGTACACCTGGGCCCTCTCCTTACGTCTATAAAAGGAAGGCCCAGGGCTCTCGTACGAGAAGGTGGCCACGCGGGAGAACGGGCCAACGCGCAAGTCTCTCTCTCTCCCTCGCGAACGCTTGTAACCCCCTACTACAAGCGCATCCGCCCTAGGCGCAGGACAACACGAGGCCACGGTTTCCCCTTACTGTTTTCCCCCTTGTGTTCCGTCTCGCGCCGACCCATCTGGGCTGGGACACGCAGCGACAATTTACTCATCGGTCCTGGGACCCCCGGGGTCGAAACGCCGACACAAGGCAAGTGGACTTCTCCCTCTGCATACTCTGTTTGATCCCAAACAATATATTTAATAAAGTTTATTCTTGGATATATATGCATAATTTGATGGGTTACCTATTTAGATACCCCTAACCTTTCCAACCTTATACCTTGTTTAACCTGGGATTATGATCTAATCAAGTAGCTATGCTATTGCTACAACTTTAAATTTATGCAGTCACTCATGTTTATGATATTAATGTTCCAAATGGTAAGTTCACATTATTGTTGTTAATCCGATGATTAAACAAGATCATATGATTTAATTGGAACATGGAGTGACCACCCGGGAAAACAGTGCTACCATGAGGGTGGTATGGGACGCCCTTGGCTAAATAACTAGGGAAGTCTTATGTTGGGTGCTGGTCGTGGTCGATCGGAATGGTGGCATCTGGCAAGCACTTATAGTTCCGGCTCAGGCAGATTGGATACGGGCATAGTTCCTAAAGCTTTACCCTATAATCTGGACTATAAGTTGGTTACGTTAGATGTGCTTTATGCAGTTTGACCATTTCCAGCATTGGCATAATGAGGACTCTAGGGAAAAGCCTCGTAGTGAGACCCTAGCCATTCACCTCGGAAGTGAATACGGGTCTAGCTAACCTGGGCTAGAAGGGGATCGTGACTCATGGGTAAAGATGCGCCACCTCTGTAGAGTGTAAAACTGATATATCAGCCGTGTTCACGGTTATGAGCAGCCTGAACTCCTCACATGATAATTAAACTTGAAGATGGAAGTGAATCGAGATCCGATGATCTGCCAATAGTTTGCTTAAGTGGTTTCACTTAAGTGTTTTTGATATACTCTTATACCTTTGTTTAATGGGAATACTTGGGATTCACGCTTATTAGTAAGACATGTGTTGTTAATAAAATGTTGACAAACTAAAATGCTTACTGCTCAACCTTGGCCTCACCTTGTTAAACTTGCATTAGTTTTCCCCCACTTGCTGAGCCCCGACCATAAGTGAGCTCACCCTTGCTTAAATTTTGATCAGAAGTTTGCAGATGAAGTTATGATGCTGAGCTCCATGGATGCTAGTCTAGTGATACCCCCGGTCATCTTCCTGTGGATGGATGTCCATGTTTCGCTGTACTTTGATGAATAAAGGTTAAGACATTATGTCTGTTTGAAGTGTAATATGTTACTATAATCGTTATTTACGCTTTTATGCATTGTTCTTTTGATATATTACACTTGTGATGTCAACATATGTGTGGAAATAGATCCTGGCACACATATGCGATACATCCGTCTCTGCCCCCCAGAACTGGGTGTGACACCACGCGCGTAGCCTAGCACGCGCAACATTTAAATTCAGTTTTAAATTTAATTTAATTCATGTGTTGCATCGCGCGCTTCGTCGTGTGACGATTCGTTTTAAATTCAGATTTATTAGTGTGTTGTACCGCACGATGTTTTGTTTTAAATTCAGTTTAATTAGCATATGTCGTCGCGCGCTTCGTCGCGTGACGTTTCGTGTTAATTTCAGATTTAGTTCAAGTGTTTCCTGGCACGCTCGGTCGCGCGACGATTCATTTAATTTTAGTTTAGTCTAAGTGTTGCGTCACGCTTAATTCGTGCGTGTTGTCGCGTGCCTCGACACGCGACACCTCGTCTTAATTTCAATTTAGATCGCGTGTGCTGTCGGGCGCTTCGTCGCACGACAATCCTTTTAAATTTACCTAGAATTGTTCATAATAATTAAGCGCGTAGCGTAACTTTAGTTTTTGCATAGTGCTATGATTAAATTAATGTGGTTATGTTCTGACAAGTATTTTAATTCATAGCTGCTTAATGTAATCACCTTTCGACCGTAGCCTCAACCATTGTATTTTCTTTCTCGTATAGTCGTAGATGCGAGCCCTGCGCCAAGTGTCTGCTTATTTATTGCATTCTATTGCGTGGTGTATTGTTTCTTTTTATATTAAGTTTGTGGAATTTATGTTTGAACTCGTATAGATAACGGTTTGTTGGCGGAGTCCGAAGTAGTTGTAGGTGAAGACCCTGAGCAGCAGCTGGTTGGTGAAGGCAAGTGTCCTCTGACCTATCTATGTCTCACTCATTTTATAATTCACCTTCCCGCATTTACATGTTTTATATCTAAGGTTTGACTAGTTTTGTTTATCATGTCCTTGTTTACCTATGTGGGTTGGATCATTTTTGATTTAGCTCTATGCTAGTGCTTCATCCTAATCAATGAACATGACGAGATTATTTATGATACGTTTTTACCCTTTTGATTATGATGATGGCTTTGTGACATTTAAGGAGACTCGAGCGGTTTCTCGAGTGCCTCTCCGTAAGGACTGGTTCGTTGGATGACCACCCGGGAAAAGAGTACAACCATAAGGGTGGTATGGGACGCCCTTAGCTGAATAATTTGAGGAAATGAGGTGTTGTTTGCTTCACCGTTGTGCCATCAATGGGGCTCAGTGTATGCGGCTCGCTCTACCAAGGGTGGTTTGCCCCTTGGGGAGGAGTGCGGTACATTTAGGAAATCTAACGGGGGACTACAGCCTCAGGGAATCTTTGTAAAGGCTACGTAGTGAAACCTTCCCTACTCACCTTGGTAGAGCCCGAGGCAAAAAGGAATCACGGCTTGTGGGTAAAGTGTGCAACCTGTGCAGAGTGTTACGAAATTGATATATTAGCCGTGCTCATGGTTATGAGCGGCCTTGGGAGCTCCATTGATTAGAGACAAATTGATTTGAGATACTATGTTTACAGATGGTGATGAGAATAATTATGGTTTTGATTATGATTATGATTATGGTTTCTAGTATTCTTTCTGTTTGGAAAGAGTACTTTTGGGTTAACAACTTGGGTTAATGCTAAAACCTGGCTCTCTACTAGTAATAATTACCTGTCCAACTAAAAGCAACTGCTTGATCTTAACCCCACATAAAGCTAGTCCACTATAGCCACACGGGACAATTGCTGAGTATGTTGATGTGTACTCACCCTTACTTTACACACCAACCCTGTCACACCCAGTTTTTGAAGGTAAACTGAATGCGAACCATGTACGTGCCAGGATCAGAAATTCACGTACACAGCGATTACATAAATGACTCATCATAGCACAATGCTTCAAATTACAATAAAGAGTAAGTAATAATATTACAGACTAGAGCCATTTACATAATATAAATCAAAGTACACAGAATCGAAACGTAGCCAACGTAAACAACCCACCACAGGCAGCAGACTGGGGGAGGTCGCTAGCCTAATCCTCGAACTCGTCGAAGTCCTGGAACTCCTGGAGATCCGCATCGACGCCTTCTTCTCTTTCTTTACCTGAGCATAGATTGCATCAAAGGCATCCTGGTGTTTTGTGAAAGCAATGGTGAGTACACATCAACGTACTCAGCAAATGTCCCGTTTGGCTGAAGTGGACTAGCTTTATGTGGGGTTAAGTCAAGCAGTTGCTTTTAATTGGTTAGATTATTATTACTAGTAGAAAGCCAGATTTTAGCATTAACCCAAGTTGTTAACCCAAAAGTACCCTTTCCAAACGGAAAGAATACCAGAAACCATTACCATAGTCATAATCATAATCAAAACCAGCATTATCCTCATCATCATATGTAAACAAAGTAGCCATAATTCAATGTGTCTCTAATCAATGGAGCTCCCTTAGCCGCTCATAACCGCGAGCACAGCTGATATATCAGTTTCATAACACTCTGCAGAGGTTGCGCACTTTACCCACAAGCCGTGATTCCCTCTTGCCTCGGGCTGATCAAACCCTTAAACACTACCAAGGTGAATAGGTAGGGTCTCACTACGTAGCCTTTACAAAGATTCCATGGGGCTGTAGCCGCCCGTTAGGTTTCCTAAATGCACCGAACTCCTCCCCAAGGGGCGAACCAACCTAGGCAGAGCGAGCCACATACACCGAGCCCCATTAACGACACGACGGCGAAGCGAACTACACCCCAGTTCCTTTAATTACTCAGCTAAGGGCGTCCCACTCCACCCTCATGGTTGCACTATTTTCCTGGGTGGTCATCCAACGAACAGGTCCTTACGGAGAGGCACTCGAGAAACAGCTCGAGTCCCCTTAAGGGTCACAAGTACCATCATCATAATCAAAAGGGAAAATAGCGTATCATAGATAATCTCATCATGTTCATTGATTAATGTGAAGCGCTAGCAT
The DNA here is from genome assembly GCF_902167145.1 of Zea mays. Taxonomy (NCBI): domain Eukaryota; kingdom Viridiplantae; phylum Streptophyta; class Magnoliopsida; order Poales; family Poaceae; genus Zea; species Zea mays. Next base: position 129,692,523 of record NC_050100.1, on the reverse strand, counting down.
AAAGCTAGACTGAAATAACCCAACCAGAATAGGTAAACAAGGACAAGATAGACAAAAGCTAGTCAATCCTTAGGTATAAAATGTGTAAATGCGGGGAGTGAATTATAAGAATGAGTAAGACATAGATGGGTCAAGGGACACTTGCCTTCACCAAACAGATACTCAGGGTCTTCAAACTTGTAGGACTTGAAGAGCTAGATTGCTTGGTCACCAGTGCTTGATCGTCGATTCCTCGAAGCTCGGAAGAGAACCACGATCTAATCGCAATGCGGAGCGAAGACGAACAGGCACAAACAAACAAACATAAGTGCATAAGAACATTACACCATACAAGGTAAATGTTATAAAAACGAGCAAAAATAAAGAGCGCTTCTACAGTTATGCGAGGAAAAGAACCGCGGTAGACGAAGCTAGGGTCGAGAAGTTATAACATTTACGCAAACAAAGTATTAGTTAGAACATTTAATTCGACGGAATCACATTAATTGACATCAAATGTAGATTAAAACTACTATATAGTTATGACTAACTTACTAGTTTAATAGTGAACGATTAAATAGTTAATTAACTGCCATGAGTGATTATAAGCAAACGGTTTAACCTCACGCGCGGATAACATGTGATACGCGCGAACGTCGAGCGACAACGCGTGTGGACAGCACGCGTGACACTCGCGAACGACACACGCGAAATAGCACGTGCAACATGCGCGAGCAACACGCGGTGAGACGCGCGAAAGGCGCGTGACAAACACATAATTAACATTATAAATTTGATTCGATTGAGTTGTTAATTGATTGACCGACAAATAAATAGGAAATCACTTATTTAACATTAATAAAGTGACACAACGATTTTATTAAAGTGCCTGAATAGCGACTCTCGCTAACAACGCGACGATATGCTAGAATCGCTAATCGATATCACATTCCTATTAAATTAGAATGTCATTTTATTAACCATTAGACAAGCAAACAATACACTAGTTAGCCAAAACCTGTGATGCGACAACATACTATTATTAACGTGCACTCGTCAGGATTACGAAGTTACCACAATTAGAACAGGATCAAATGTATTTGCGATGCACACACATTGAATACATACTAGTTCACGGTTCAAAACGATGGAATCTCATGCGGTCACAACCCATCTCACCCACGAACTGGTCCTGCGTGACGTGCAAGGGCGCGAGAAGCCGCGTCGAGGCTGCTCGAGCCGCGCTGGTCGAGCGAGGGAGCCGCGAGTTATGCCGTGGCTGCTCCTGGGCGAGCCGTGAGCACACAGGCCACGCCGCGCACAAGGGGGGCTCGGCCACGATGCACACCCGAGGAGAACCGGCCGAGGAGGCCGCGGCTGGGCCGCGCGAGGGCGCGCCGGACCGAACCGCGCGACGCCGGGGCCAAGCCGCACGCGCCGAGCGCCATGGCCGAAGGCACTTCGTGCACCACGTCGGGGGCACCGCGGGCTGGCCGCGCCGTGGACGCCACGAGCTAGCCGCGTCGGGCCGCCGCGAGCCTGCGCGTCGGGTCTGGTCGGGGCGGGCCGCCGCGCCAGGCCGCCACGCCGGGGTGCCCGTGCCAGAGCCGCGCCCGCGCCGGACCGCGGGTCCCGGGGTCGGCTAGGGTTTGGGGTGGGCAGCAGGAGGGCGAGTTCGTCCATGGATGGAGGAGCAAGAAACAGGGGGAGGCAGTTGGCGTTTGTGGCAGGGGAAGAGAGCCGTGCGAGAGGAGGGCGGCTGGAGGTGAGGGCGACGGCACTAGGGTTCGGGGAAAGGGGCGCGCGGGAGACAGGGGCGCGCGGGATGGGCCTAGTTGGGCCACGCGGCTGCGCGTGAGAGTGGGCCGGGGTGGAAAAATGGCGTGTGGGCCGCGCGGGAGGCTGGCTGGGTTTTGAGGAAAGCTTTTCTTTCTTCTTTTTTTATTCCTATTCGAATCTAAACATAGTTTTGAATCAAAGATTCAAATATATTTAATGAGTTTGAATTGATGCACAAACACAACAATTCGACACAAAAATATGCCTCGACATGCTATGCAACAATCAAGGACCCCCTTAGGGTTTTATTTTACGAGGATTATGCCAATATAAAACAAAAATAATTCTCCATTTTTGAGAAAAGATAAGGAAAGCAGAGAAATGACAGAGTAACAACCTGAATTTGTTGGATATTAGAAAAGAAATTTTATACCCCCCAAATTCAGGGTGTTACAAACCCCCCAGGTTGTCACATTGCAACCACTGCTCAGGAGAAGATAAAGTCATGGTGGAGGATTTCCAGGAGTTCCAAGAGTATGAGGAGTTCTAAGCGTGGGTTAGCGGCAAACCCCCAGTCAGCTGCCTGTGATGGCCGTGTTTAGCAACGTTTCATTTTCGCACTTTGATATATGTTAATGACTATGTGGATGTCTCGGACATCATGATATAATCAACTATTACCCTCTTTATGTTATTATTTGAGCACTGTGTGATGATGTCTGGTTATGTAACTACTGTGTACGTGCATTGCTGATCCTAGCACGTACATGGTTCGCATTCAGTTTGCCTTCCAAAACTGGGTGTGACATAAGTGGTATCAAAGCCGTGCTGACTGTAGGACCGCTAACCTAGAGTAGAATGACCGTCTGAGAATTATAGACCCATATTCTCACCTTGACCTTGGTGTCACTTCAAAAGTTGGCCATCTTGACCAATTCTATGTTCTATTATATATATTATACCTTGCTGAAAATTTTGTTTTATTTTATTTCCTAATCTTTTTTGTGGTCTACTTGCTGGTCATATTATTTCTGTTATTACTCTTATGCTTACGGTATCTTTTGTAGATGGCTCGTCTTAGATATATAGCATGGAAGTCAGTCATTCCTTTCTTGCCCTCTCGTCTCGTGAGGCATCCGCTTCGTCGCCTGGTGACTGGTCAGTCCAGCCATCTTGAGAGGTTGCACCATCGCTTGCATGAGGAGCAGGAGCGTCGATGATAGGAGCTGGAGCAGCAGGGCTTTTCTTCCTCACCTCAGTAGCAGGTAGAGTTTGCAAGGCGCTGCTCTCCTGTGTCCCCGCTGGAGGCGCCCCCTGCACCACCACTGGGCGTCCCCGTCGCTGGAGTAGCTGCTGGAGGAGACCCCGACGACGGAGGCAGCGATGACAGCAGCTCAAGCCATAGCACCGACCTTTCAGAGGAGCAGGAGCCAGAGGGATGGGTCGCCCGACCCATCACTCAATGCCACTCGTGGGTGTCACTTCCACGATGCGCTCGACACCTTGCTGCGCCAGGCACTCGACTGGCGCACTTGGTCCATCGAGTATCACTGTGTTGTCTTCCAGCACAGTCGCAGGGCATACCCGTACCGCAGGGAGGCGACATGCTTGGTGCACCGTTCGGAGGATAGTCTCTAGGGTGCGGAGATCTGCTCGGAGCATTATTCTATCTCTGAGCGGGACTCAACTGAGGCGGCCATGCAAGATGCAGCACGGCGTGCGCTTTCGCACTACTGCTCAGTGTTTGGTGGGGTGGCTGATGGTCTTGACCTGAGGTATTACCCCCGTCATTCATCTGGCAGCACAGGAGGCGTGGTTGTCTCACCTAATGGTGAGGACAATCCTAGGTTGAGCAGCACAGTCATCCTAGCTGTCGTGCTAAACACGGAGCTGGACCACGCTTTAGACGAGCTGTGTAGGGCTCGTGCTTAGATCGCCCATTACGGGCTAAGCGCGCGGAGCGTCGTCACCTACCGGATGGCTCTCCCACCCCAGTCGAGACTCAGCACCCATACCGCTCGCCTCGGCGTGGGCGCCATGTCTGGCAACCCCGACTGCAGGAACAGGATAAATTTAGGACCATAGATCGTCAGCGCTGGATCTTGTAATTAAACTTTAAGATAGAACATCTTAGTCTTAGTCTTATTCTTAGTTAGTCTTAGTTAGTCAGGGTAGTTTTCTTATCCTGTGTTTTTATGCTTGTCATGATGAACGATGATGGATTTGGATCTTTGTAATGACTATCGCCAGAGTGTGGGTACCCCCTGCATTTTGGTTTAGCTGTTAATAATAATAAAATTAGTTATCTAGTTGGGAAGCCTTTTTACCTCTACTTTCCTCTTTATCTGAAGAGCTGTGTTTGCCTGTGTTGGAAGTCAGTGATGATGCTTGTTTGTTCAGTGTTGTGGAAAACTCTAAACCCTTTTCTTATGCTGCAAGATTTGCAAGATCAGTTCTAATGTGTGATTACCTTCCACAGATGTCAGATAACAGGCGCAGAGGAGGGAGGCGTGCTCAGCAGGAGCAGCAGGCATCGCAAGATGAGGCACCTCAGCGACAGTTGCCACCACCGCCCCTGATGACAATAGAGAAGATGTTTTTGATGCAGACTCAGGCAGTCCAGGCGATTGGTTAGACTCTGGCCGCCATGCAAAAAGTGCAACAGCAACAACTCCCACCTTAACCCTCAGATGCAAGTGCAGATGCCTAAGATGCCTAGAGATAAGCATGCAAAATTCATGAGAGGTCATCCCCCAGTGTTCTCTCACTTTACTGACCCCATGGATGTTGAAGATTGGCCACGTACTATGGAGTGGGAGATGCACACCGCTCAGTGTGATGACAGAGAGAAGGTTCTGTATGGTTCCTGTCTGTTGAGGGGAGCAGCTCAATCTTGGTGGGAGTCCTACCTCACCACCCATGCCGATCCCGATGCCATCTCTTGGTAAGAATTCAGAGACAATTTTCATCAGTATCATGTTCTAGCAGGTCTGATGACAGTGAAGAAATAGGAATTTTTGGCGCTCAAGCAAGGGCCCATGTCAGTCAGTGAGTACAAAGACAGGTTTCTGCAGCTGTCCCACTATGCTCCCGAAGATGTCAACACAGATGCCAAGAGGCAGTATCATTTCTTGAGAGGCTTAGTCGATCCCCTGCACTATGAGCTGATGAACCATACCATCCCCACATTTCAGCACCTGATCGACAGAGCAATCATGATTGAGAAGAAGCGCAAGGAGATGGAGGATCACAAGCGCAAGGTCGGTGGACCTCAGCCCGAGAGCAACAATCGCCCGTGTTTCTTAGGTAACCCACCCTAGCAGTTCAAGCTGAATCAGCGACCGCCTTAGCAACAGTTCCAGAGGCAGTACCCTCAGCAACAGCAGCAGTACCACACTCAACAATCAGACAGCAGGAAGTCAGTTCTAGAGACAAAATCACTAGGCACCTCGTTTTCCTGCCCCAGCAACCAACCAGAGCATTCAAGCAGCCCAAGTGCAAGGAGAAGGCAGAGGATGCTTCCATTGTGGAGAGCAAGGCCATTGGGCAATGCATTGTCTGAAGAAGGTAGCTCAACAACAGCCAGGCCCTAGTGCCTAGCGAAGCAGAATATACCTCTGTCAGGAGTAGGCAATCATGTTCAGACGCGCTACAACCAAGGGAGACTGAACCATTTGGAGGCTGAAGCAGTCTAGGAAACGCCAGGCACGGTAGTAGGTATGTTTCCAGTCGAATCCCATCTTGTAGAAGTGTTATTTGATACTGGAGCAACACATTCATTTATCATTGCATCATGGGTAGAAGCGCATAATCTTCCAATAACCACCATGTCAACACCAATTCAAATTGAGTCAGCCGGTGGAAAAGTTCGATCCGATAGTGTATGCTTGAATGTAATTGTGGAAATAAGGGGGGGGGGGTAGAATTTCCTGCTAACCTCATAGTGATGGGTACTCAGGGAATAGATGTTATCCTAGGGATAAATTGACTAGATAAGTACCAAGCAGTTATTAGCTGTGATAAGAGGACAGTGAAGTTGGTGTCCCCAATAGGAGAAGAAGTGGTGACCGAGCTAGTCTCACCTGAGCCAAGGAAAGGAAGTTGTCACCAGATGGCTATTGATAGCAAAGATATCAATCCACTTGAAGCTATCAAGGTTGTGTCAGATATTCCTGATGTGTTCCCTAAAGATCTACCAGGTATGCCACCTGAGCAGAAAGTTGAGTTTGCCATATAGCTTATTCCTGGAATCACCCCTATTTATAAAAGAGCCTATAGAGTATTTGGACTAGAATTGGTTGAGCTCAAGAAGAAAATAGATGAGCTGTCAGAGAAAGGTTACATCAGACCAAGTACCTCACCTTGGGCCGCCCCTGTCCTGTTCGAGGAGAAGAAAGATGGCACTAGGAGAATGTGCATCGATTACCGAGCTCTGAATGAAGTCACAATCAAGAACAAGTACACCCTGCCCAGAATAGAAGATCTGTTTGACCAATTGAGAGGAGCCAGCGTGTTCTCGAAGATAGATCTGAGGTCAGGTTATCATCATGTCACACCCGGTTCTGGGGGCCAAACCGAATGCATAGCATATGTGTGCCAAGATCCATTTTCCACACATATGTTGACGTCACAAGTGTAATATATCAAAAGACAATGCAAAAAAGCATAAAGAGAGTAGAATATCTTTATTACATCATCCATACATAAGTATCTTAAATAGTATCATTAAAGTATAGCGCAAATAACATGGGTAATTTCCCACACGAAGATGACCGGTGCATCGTTAGACTCAGTATTCATCAAAATCTCCATCAAGGTGTTTTTCATCACCCTCTAATCAAAATATTAGCAAGGGTGAGTGAAAGTCGCCTAGAGGGGGGTGGATAGGCGGAAACTGAAATTTATAAACTTAAAGCACAACTACAAGCCGGGGTTAGCGTTAGAAATAAAATCGAGTCAAAAAGAGAGGGGAAAACAAATCATCCAAAGAAATAGAGCGGATGACACGGTGATTTGTTTTACCGAGGTTCGGTTCCAAAGAACCTAATCCCCGTTGAGGTGGTCACAAAGATCGGGTATCTTTCAACCCTTTCCCTCTCTCAAACGGTCACCTAGACCGAGTGAGCTTTCTCCTTAATCAAACGGGTCACTTAGACCCTGCAAGGACCACCACACAATTGGTGTATCTTGCTTTGATTACAAGTGCTTTTAAGAACAAGAATGGGGAAGAAGAAAGTGATCCAAGAACAAGAGCTCAAAGAACACGAGCAAAACTCTCTCTCTCTAGTCACTATTTGTTTGGAGTGGATTTGGGACTTGGAGAGGCTTTGATTCTTTTGAATTGTGTCTTGTATTGATTGCACTAGCTCTTGTATTGAATGAGATGTCCGAAAAACTTGGATGCTTGGAGTGGTGGTGGTTGGGGGGTATTTATAGCCCCAACCACCAAACCAACCGTTGGGGAGGCTGTCTGTCGATGGGCGCACTGGACAGTCCGGTGCGCCACCAGACACTGTCCGGTGCGCCAGCCACGTCACCCAACCCTTAGGGTTCTGACGGTTTCGACCGTTGGAGCTCTGACATCTTGGGGCACCGGACAGACACTGTTCATTGTCCGGTGCTCCTTCTGGCACTACTCTGACTCTACGTGAACTGTCTGCGCACTATTCACGTTGCAGGCGACCGTTGAAGTCGACCGTTGCGCTTGCTAGCCATTGCACCACTGGCACATCGGACAGTCCGGTGGCACACATGACAGTCCGGTGAATTATAGCGGAGTGGCGCCTCAGAAACCCGAAGGTGAAGAGTTCAGTCTGTACGACCCCTAGTGCATCGGACACTGTCCGGTGGCACACCGTACAGTCCGGTGCGTCAGACCAGGGTTCTCTTTGGTATCTTTTGCTCCATTCTTTTGAACCCTAAGTTTGATCGTTTTATTGGTTTGTGTTGAACCTTTTGCACTTGTAGAATATATAATCTAGAGCAAACTAGTTAGTCCAATTATTTGTGTTGGGCATTTCAACCACCAAAATCATTTAGGAAAAGGTTTTACCCTATTTCCCTTTCAATCTCCCCCTTTTTGGTGATTGATGCCAACACAAACCAAAGCAAATATATAAGTGCAGAATTGAACTAGTTTGCATAAGGCAAGTGCAAAGGTTGCTTTGAATTAAACCAATTTATACTTACACTAGATATGCATGGATTGCTTTCTTTCTTTTAACATTTTGGACCACATTTGCACCACTTGTTTTTTTTGCAAATTCTTTTGGAAAATCTTTTCAAAGTCTTTTTGCAAATAGTCAAAGGTACATGAATAAGGTTTCGAGAAGCATTTTCAAGATTTGAAATTTTTCCCCCCTGTTTCAAATGCTTCTTCTTTGACTTAAACAAAACTCCCTCTGGATGAAATTCTCCTCTTAGTTTTCAAGAGGGTTTTGAGTTTTAGATACCTTATTGAAAAATCTTTGACACTATGTATAGATACCAATTGAGATATAATTTCTAGGGGAATACCAATTTTGAAAGATACCAATTGAAAACTTTATTTCGAAATTTTGAAATTGGTGGTGGTGCGATCCTTTTGCTTTGGGCTAATACTCTCTCCCCCTTTGGCATAATCGCCAAAAATGGAGCCTTTGTGAGCCCTTTTACTTTTTCCCCGTTGGTATGAGTAATAAGAGTGAAGATTATACCAATTGAGAGTGGAGTAATGGTGAAGGGTAAATAATACCGATAGAGTGGAGTGGAAGCCATTGTCTTCGCCGAAGACTCCATTTCCCTTTCAATCCACGACTTAGTATTGGAAGAAACTTGAAAACACATTAGTCGTAGACATAAAAGAGATATGATCAAAAAGTATATAAATGAGCTATGTGTGCAAAGTGTCAATCAAAGTTCCGAGAATCAAGAATGTTTAGCTCATTCCTATGTTTGGTAAAGGTTTTCTCATCTAATGGTTTGGTGAAGATATCGGCTAATTGTTCTTTGGTGCTAACATAAGCTATCTCGATATCCCCCCATTTGTTGGTGATCCCTCAAAAAGTGATACCGAATGGCTATGTGCTTAGTGCGGTTGTGTTCAACGGGATTATCCGCCATGCGGATTGCACTCTCATTATCACATAGGGGAGGGACTTTGCTCAATTTGTAGCCATAGTCCCTAAGGGTTTGCCTCATCCAAAGCAATTGCGCGCAACAATGGCCTACGTCAATGTACTCGACTTTGGCGGTAGAAAGAGCTACTGAGTTTTGTTTCTTTGAAGCCCAAGACACCAGGGATCTTCCCAGAAACTGACAAGTCCCTAATGTGCTCTTCCTATCAATTTTACACCCTGCCCAATCAGCATTTGAATAACCTATTAAATCTAAAGTGGATCCCTTGGGGTACCAAAGACCAAACTTAGGTGTATAAACTAAATATGTTATGATTTGTTTCAGGACCCTAAGGTGAATTTCCTTAGGATCGGCTTGGAACCTTGCACACATGCATATAGAAAGCATAATATCCGGTCGAGATGCACATAAATAGAGTAAAGATCCTATCATCGACCGGTAAACCTTTTGATCTACGGATTTACCTCCCGTGTCGAGGTCGAGATGCCCATTTGTTCCCATGGGTGTCTTGATGGGCTTGGCATCCTTCATTCCAAACTTGGTAAGTATGTCTTGAATGTACTTCGTTTGACTGATGAAGGTGCCCTCTTGGAGTTGCTTGACTTGAAATCCTAGAAAATACTTAAACTCCCCCATCATAGACATCTCGAATTTTTGAATCATGATCCTACTAAACTCTTCACGAGTTGTTTTGTTAGTAGACCCAAATATGATATCATCAACACAAATTTGGCATACAAACAAATCATTTGCAATAGTTTTAGTAAAGAGAGTAGGATCGGCTTTTCCGACCTTGAAACCATTAGTGATAAGAAAATCTCTTAGGCATTCATACCATGCTCTTGGGGCTTGCTTGAGCCCATAAAGCGCCTTAGACGGTTTATAAACGTGATTAGGGTACTCACTATCTTCAAAGCCGAGAGGTTGCTCAACATAGACCTCTTCCTTGATTGGTCCATTGAGGAAGTCACTTTTCACGTCCATTTGGTAAAGCTTAAAGCCATGGTAAGTAGCATAGGCAAGTAATATGCGAATTGACTCAAGTCTAGCTACGGGTGCATAGGTTTCACCGAAATCCAAACCTTCGACTTGTGAAGAGCCCTTGGCCACAAGTCGGGCTTTGTTCCTTGTCACCACACCATGCTCATCTTGCTTGTTGCGGAATACCCACTTGGTTCCTACAACATTTTGGTTAGGACGTGGAACTAAATGCCATACCTCATTCCTTGTGAAGTTGTTGAGTTCCTCTTGCATTGCCAACAGCCAATCTGAATCTCTTAATGCATCTTTAACCCTGTATGGCTCAATAGAAGACACAAAAGAGTAATGTTCACAAAAATGAGCGACTCAAGATTGAATTGTTACCCCCTTATGAATATCACCAAGGATGGAGTTCACACGGTGATCTCTTTGAATTGCTTGGTGGACTCTTGGGTGGGGCGGTATTTGACCCTGTATTTCCTGATCATCTTCCTTGTCTTGATCATTATCATCTCCCCCTTAATCATTGTCCTCCTCTTGAGGTGGCTCATCCTCTTGATATTCATTGTCATCATTTTGAACTTGATCCTTATCTTGGGTTGGTGGAGATGCTTGCATGAAAGATGACGGTTGATCTTGTGCTTGAATTGGCTCTTTGGGTTCCTTAGGACACACGTCTCCAATGGACATGTTCCTTAGCGCGACGCATGGAGCCTCTTCATCATCTAGCTCATCAAGATCAACTTGTTCCACTTGGGAGCCATTAGTCTCATCAAACACAATGTCACAAGAAACCTCAACTAATCCAGTGGATTTGTTGAAGACTCTATATGCCCTTGTGTTTGAATCATATCCTAGTAAAAAGCCTTCCACAACCTTAGGAGCAAATTCAGATTTTCTACCTCTTTTAACAAGAATAAAACATTTGCTACCAAAGACTCTAAAATATGAAACATTGCGCTTTTTACTGGTTAGGAGTTCATATGATGTCTTCTTGAGGATTCAGTGAAGGTAGAGCCGGTTGGTGGAGTAGCAGGCGGTGTTAATCGCCTCAGCCCAAAACTGGCCTGGAGTCTTGTACTCATCAAGCATGGTCCTCGCCATGTCTAATAGAGTTCTATTCTTCCTCTCCACTACACCATTTTGCTGAGGTGTGTAGGGAGAAGAGAACTCATGCTTGATGCCCTCCTCCTCAAGAAAGCCTTCAATTTGAGAGTTCTTGAACTCCATTCCATTATCGCTTCTTATCTTCTTGATTCTCAATCCGAACTCGTTTTGAGCCCGTCTCAAGAATCCCTTTAAAGTCTCTTGGGTTTGAGATTTTTCCTGCAAAAAGAATACCCAAGTGAAGCGAGAATGATCATCCATAATTACAAGACAATACTTACTCTCACCGATGCTTATGTAAGCAATCAGGCCGAATAAATCCATGTGTAGTAGCTCAAGCGGCCTGTCGGTCGTCATGATGTTCTTGTGTGGATGATGGGCACCAACTTGCTTCCCTGCTTGACATGCGCTACATATCCTGTATTTCTCAAAATGAACATTTGTTAGTCCGAAAATGTGTTCTCCCTTTAGAAGCTTATGAAGATTCTTCATCCCAACATGGGCTAGTCGGCGATGCTAGAGCCAACCCATATTAGTCTTAGCAATTAAGCAAGTATCAAGTTCAACTCTATTAAAATCAACCAAGTATAGCTGACCCTCTAATACTCCCTTAAATGCTACTGAATCATCACTTCTTCTAAAGACAGTAACACCTATATCCGTGAAAAGATAGTTGTAACCCATTTTGCATAATTGTGAAACTGAAAGCAAGTTATACTCTAAGAATCTACAAGAAAAACATTGGAAATAGAATGGTCAGGAGATATAGCAATTTTACCAAGTCCTTTGACCAAACCTTGATTTCCATCCCCGAATGTGATAGCTCTTTGGGGATCTTCGTTTTTCTCGTAGGAGAACATTCTTTTCTCCCCTGTCATGTGGTTTGTGCATCCGCTATCAATAATCCAACTTGAGCCCCCGGATGCATGAACCTACAAAACAAGTTTAGGCCTTGTTCTTAGGTACCCAAACGGTCTTGGGTCCTTTCACATTTGAAACACGCACCTTAGGTACCCAAACACAAGTCTTTGATCCCTTGTGTTTGCCCCCAACATATTTGGCAACTACTTTGCCTGATTTGTTAGTAAGCACATATGACACATCAAAAGTTTTAAATGAAATGCTAGGCTCATTTGATGCAGTAGGAGATTTCTATTTAGGCAACTTAACATGGGATGATTGCCTAGAGCTAGAAGTCTCATTCTTATACATAAAAGCATGATGGGAAACAGAATGAGATTTCTTAGCATGAATTCTCCTAATCTTGTGCTCAGGATAACCAGCAGGATATAAAATGTAACCCTCGTTATCCTGAGCCATTGGAGCCTTGCCCTTAACAAAATTAGACAATCTTTGAGGGGCATTAAGATTGACATTGCTTCCCTGTTGGAAACCAATGCCATCCTTGGTGCCAGGGCGTCTCCCATTATAGAGCATACTTCTAGCAAATTTAAATTTTTCATTTTCAATTTCATGCTCATTAATTTTAGTGGTTAGTTGAGCTATGTGATCATTTTGTTGTTTAGTTAAAGCTAGGTGATCATGAATAGCATCAACATTAATGTCTCTACATCTAGTACAAATAGTAACATGATTAACATTAGATGTAGAGGGTTTGCAAGCATTTAATTCATCAATCTTAGCATGTAACATGGCCTTCTCATTTCTAAGATTGGAAATAGAAACATTGCAAACATTCAAATCTTTAGCCTTAGAAATTAATTTGTCATTTTCGATTTTAAGGCTAGAAAGTGATTTGTTCAATTTATCAATCTTAGCAATTAAACTAGCATTATCATTTTTAAGATTGACAAGAGAATCATCACAAAAATTTAACTTCTCAACCTTAGCAAGTAATTTGGCATTCTCAGTTCTAAGGTTAGAGACAGTGTCATGGCAAATGCTAAGCTCTTTAGACAAGTTTTCATTTTTCTCTACTTCGTAAGCATAAGCATTTTTGACTTTAACATGCTTTTTGTTTTCCTTAATCAGAAATTCCTCTTGGCTATCCAAGAGTTCATCCTTCTCATGAATGACACCTATCAATTCATTCAATTTTTCTTTTCGTTGCATGTTTAAGTTGGCAAAAAGAGCAAACAAATCATCACTAGAGCTATCCTTGACACTAGATGTCGTATATTTAGTGGAGGCTCTAGATTTTACCTTCTTCTTTTTGCCATCCTTTGCCATGAGGCACTTGTGGTCGGCGTTGGGGAAGAGGAGGCCCTTGTTGACGGTGATGTTGGCGGCGTCCTCGTCAGAGGAGGAGTCAGTGGATCTCTCTTCGGAGTCCCATTCCCGGCATACATGGGCATCACCATCCTTCTTCTTGTAGTATCTTTTCTTTTCCTTCCTCTTTCCCTTCTTGTTGTTGCCCCTGTCACTATCACTAGATAATGGACATTTAGCAATAAAATGACCGGGCTTACCACATTTGTAGCACACTTTCTTGGAGCGGGGTTTGTAATCCTTCCCCCTCCTTTGTTTGAGGATTTGGCGGAAGCTCTTGATGATGAGCGCCATTTCCTTGTTGTCGAGCTTGGAGGCGTCAATGGGGAGTCTACTTGATGTAGACTCTTCTTTCTTTTCTTCCGTCGCTTTGAATGCGACGGGTTGCACTGCACCTCAGGTGTGGAGGTGCCGCCTTGCTCGATGATTTGTTTGGAGCCTTTGATCATCAACTCAAAGCTCACAAACTTTCCTATCACTTCCTCAGGAGACATTAGCTTGTATCTAGGATCACCAAGAATTAATTGAACTTGTGTAGGATTACGAAAAACAAGTGATCTTAGAATAACCTTGACCATTTCATGGTCATCCCATTTGGTGCTCCTGAGGTTGCGCACTTGGTTGACCAAGGTCTTGAGCCGGTTGTACATTGCTTGTGGCTCCTCTCCTTGGTTGAGGACGAATCGACCGAGCTCCCCCTCGATCGTCTCCCGCTTGGTGCTCTTGGTCACCTCATCCCCCTCGTGCGCGGTTTTGAGTATGTCCCATATCTCCTTGGCACTCTTCAACCCTTGCACCTTATTATACTCCTCTCGACATAGAGAGGCGAGGAGTATAGTGGTGGCTTGGGAGTTGAAGTGCCGGATTTGGGCGACCTCGTCCGAGTTGTAGCCTTCATCCCCCATGGATGGTACCTGTGCTCCAAACTCAACAATGTCCCAAATGCTAGCATGGAGTGAGGTTAGATGTTGCCTCATTTTATCACTCTACATACAATAATCTTCACCGTAAAAAACCGGTGGTTTGCCTAATGGGACGGAAAGTAAAGGAGTGTGTTTGGAAATGTGGGGATAGCGTAAGGGGATCTTACTAAACTTCTTGCGCTCATGGAGCTTAGAAGTGACGGACGGAGCGTCGGAGCCGGAGGTGGATGGTGACGAAGAATCGGTCTCGTAGTAGACCACCTTTTTCATCTTCTTTTTCTTGTCGTCGCTCCGATGCGACTTGGCATGTAAAGGGGATCCCTTCATTTTTGTTGCCGGACTCCCCCGATGGAGCCTTCCCGTGGCTTGTAGACTTGTCACCGCCGGTCACGATCTCCTTCTTGGTGTGATCTCCCGACATCACTTCGAGTGTTTAAATTCTAATGAAGTACCGAACTCTGATACCAATTGAGAGTCGCCTAGAGGGGGGGGGGGGGGGGGTGGATAGGCGGAAACTGAAATTTATAAACTTAAAGCATAACTACAAGATGGGTTAGCGTTAAAAATAAAACCGAGTCAAAAAGAGAGGGGAAAACAAATCAACCAAAGAAATAAAGCGGATGACACAATGATTTGTTTTACCGAGGTTCGGTTCTAAAGAACCTAATCCCTGTTGAGGTGGTCACAAAGACCGGGTCACTTTCAACCCTTTCCCTCTCTCAAACGGTCACCTAGACCGAGTGAGCTTTCTCCTTAATTAAACGGGTCACTTAGACCCCGTAAGGACCACCACACAATTGGTGTCTCTTGCTTTGATTACAAGTGCTTTGAAGAACAAGAATGGGGAAGAAGAAAACGATCCAAGAACAAGAGCTCAAAGAACACGAGCAAAACTCTCTCTCTAGTCACTATTTGTTTGGAGTGGATTTGGGACTTGGAGAGGCTTTGATTCTTTTGAATTGTTGTATTGGTTGCACTAGCTCTTGTATTGAATGAGATGTCTAAAAAACTTGGATTCTTGGAGTGGTGGTGGTTGGGGGGTATTTATAGCCCCAACCACCAAACCAACCGTTGGGGAGGCTGTTTGTCGATGGGCGCACCGAACAGTCCGGTGCGCCAGCCACGTCATCCAACCGTTAGGGTTCTGACGGTTTTGACCCTTGGAGCTCTGACATCTTGGGGCACCGGACATGCATTGTTCACTGTTCTGTGGTCCTTCTGGCGCTGCTCTGATTCTGTGCGAACTGTCCGCACACTGTTCACGTTGCAGGCGACCGTTGAAGTCGACCGTTGCGCTTGCTAGCCGTTGCACCGGTGGCACACCGGACAGTCCGGTGAATTATAGCGGAGTGGCGCCTGAGAAACTCGAAGGTGAAGAGTTCAATCTGTACGGCCCCTGGTGCACCGGACACTGTCCGGTGCGCCAGACCAGGGTTCTCTTCGGTTTCTTTTGCACCTTTCTTTTGAACCCTAACTTTGATCTTTTTATTGGTTTGTGTTGAACCTTTGGCACCTGTAGATTATATAATCTAGAGCAAACTAGTTAGTCCAATTATTTGTGTTGGGCATTTCAACCACCAAAATCATTTAGGAAAAGGTTTGACCCTATTTCCCTTTCAGTGAGCTCACTTATGATCGGGGCTCAGCAAGTGGGGGAAATTATGCAAGTTTAACAAGGTAAGGCTAAGGTTAAGCGGTAAGCATTTTTGTTGGTCAATATTTTATTAGCAACACCTGTCTTACTAATAAGTGTGTCCCAAATATTCCAATTAATCAAAAGCATAAGATTATATAAAAAACTCTTAAGTGAAATCACTTAAGCAAACCATTTGTGAATCATCGGATCATGATTTATTCTCCATCTTTATGTTCAATTATCATGTGAGGGTCTAGGTTGCTCTTAACCGTGAGCACGACTGACATATCAGTTTTACACTCTGCATAGGTGGTACATCTTTATCCACAAGCCGTGTATCCCATCTAGCCTGGGTTGTACCGATCCTTAAACACTGCCAAGGTGAATGGCTAGGGATCCACTATGAGGTTTTCACAAAATACACTTAATACAAAGCAACCTGCTAATGTTTCTAAGTCGGTGTGGAGGCCCTCTAGGCGAGGTACCTTAGCCAAGAATACGTCCCCATGTTAACATGAGCTGTCATCACTGCCGCTCCCCCTCTTACCCATATTTCAGGTAAGGTTGCTAGGTACTAAGCATATAAAGCTAATCACCAAAGCTAGAGCCATTATAGCACTCGTGGTTGCACTATTATCCTGGGTGGTCACTCCATGTTCCATATATTATGAAATAATCTTGTTTAACCATCGTGTTAACATCATAATACAATTTCATTTCCTGAACAATAGTATCAGTGAAAAAGTGACCTCATGTTTATCAAGTTGAGCGATAGCAACAATAGCAAAGCATAGTATTTTTCCTAGGGTAATCAAGGAATAAAGTCGGTAATTCTAGGAAATCCTTAATTAGGCAAATCCAATCAAATTATGCAATATATCCAAAACGTAAACATTATTATATGCATTACTTGGGTACAAATAGAATATGCAGAGGGAGAATCCACTTGCCTTGCTCGAAAGTGTCCAGTAGGTCGTCCTCGAATGAGTTTGGTTCGTCTACCTCACAGTCAACTTCTAGCATCGATTTGCGTATCGTACATACAAAAAGAATACATACGCCAAATAAATAAACATACACCATTATAGGAGTAATCATTCACCATTATGTACACATTCATACATCACACAATTATCCTCATAAATACGTCTAAAAGCGTAAATACTTATTAATCCATTATGACCATTACTGTGAGTCAATATTGGTGAAAATATGAGTAGGTGACTATAACACTAATTTTATCTAGTATAATATATACTAACAATCTTTATAGAAAATAAATGCTAATTATTTTCTTTATTACTAATAATAGACTTCTAAGTTTTATCCCTTTTATTTCTAAATAGAAATTATGCGTATAGCTAAAAATTGTTTATTTATAATTCCACTAACATAATATTCTAAGAATTAATGTAAATTACTACTTGGACTTTTAATAACATAATCATGATTATTATGACATAAATAAGTGTTTTACTAATTCTAAGTAATTAAGTGCTATACTTATGAATACCTTTATTATGACTAGTACAAACCTATTTTCACCTGACCGAAAATACGTGGTCTAGTATTTTCTTCTACTTCCTCATATCAATAAAGTTACACTTAAAACACTACTAACAATTATGATTCCATGTGCTAGAGTGAAGTTTAATTGTAAACGTTTCTAGTATGAAAATCACCGAGTTAGTGAATAGTGACATTATTCATTTTTAAAATATAAAATCATACACATGTTCAAAATATTGTTGTAGGGTTTGATTATGGCTACATGTATACATCAGAGTCTCTTTTCGATAATCTATAAACTGAAAATCTCGAAATTAATTTAATTTACAAAATCAGGGACTAAATTACAAAATTGCCTTCTTCTACCTTGGAGCTTCTTGCTCAAGCGCAGGAAACTTGACGAGCAGGGAGGGAGCAGGGAGGCTCGGCGTCGGGTAGGGGAGAAGGGGCTCGGCAGAGTGGCCGGGGATGATGGTGTTGGGCACGGATGGCGGAGCTTCGGCGATGAACGACAACGTGGCGGACAGTCTGGTCGTGGGCGGCGCAGGTGAGCTTACGGAGCGAGGAGAGCCAGAGAGAGAGGTCGAGCTCGGGGAGGGAGAGAGAGGGATGTGCTCGGCTTTTATAGTGAGAGGAGAGGGAGAGCCGGGGAGGGAACGACCGTCAATGGCGGCTACAATGTCATCAATGGTGTCGGTTTAATGGGGAGGAAATGGGGGAGAGAGAGATGGCGACATCGGTTTCTAGCTCGGAGTAACGGACGGGGAAGGCGAGCGGGCGCGAGGTCGTCGTGCGCGGTGTAGGCGGCTCGGTAGCGCGGGGAAGACAGACCGCGGGGCCCTGACAGGTGGGTCCCGCCGGTCGGTGAGAGAAAATGGAGGGGGAAAGGGCGGCTGGCCGGCTGGGCCTCAATGGACCAGAATGGCCGGTAGGGCTAGGGTTTCAAATTTTTTTCTTTTCTATTTAAAAATATAATATATTTTTAAATGAGTCTAAAAATCATAATAATTATACCAAAATTATTTATAACTAAAATATTTATTTTTGGACCAATATTTCTATATTAATTAATTGGATTTTTTTTAATATAGAAGAGATTCTATCCAACATCCAAAAATCAAATATGAGCAAACAAAATTATTATAAATGCAAATAAAAATGAAACACTTGAAATAAAATTCATTACCAAAATTTACCACTAATAATCTAAATACATTATTTTTAATTGATGGTTTTTATAGTATTACAAACCTACCCCCTTAAAAGAATCTCGTCCTCGAGATTAAGAAATTTCTGAGAATAACTAGGGGAATTCTGCTCTGAGTTCATCTTCTCTTTCCCAAGTGGCCTCATCTTCCGAATGGGGACTCCACTGAACTTTACATATATGGATAACTTTACTCCGTGTAATTCTGCGAGATGTTTCCAAAATTCTGATAGGGTACTCCGAATAAGCCAAATCCTCCTTAACATTGAGTTCTTCCATAGGTAATTGTTCTTCCGGTACCCTTAAGCATTTCTTAAGTTGTGACACATGAAATACGTCATGCACATCCGACAAACTATCGGGTAGCTCTAACTGGTATGCTACTTCACTTTTTTCTTTCCAAAACCTTGAACGAGCCAATGTAGCGAGGAGATAGTTTACCCTTAACCTTAAATCTTTTCATGCCTCTCATCGGTGAAACTTTAAGGTATACGAAGTCTCCTACTTCGAATATCAACTCTCTTCTTCTATTGTTAGCATATCTTTTCTGTCTCGATTGTGCCGTCTTCAAATTCTCTCTGATAATCTGTACTTGCTTTTCTGCTTCTTGGAGAATTTCTGGACCAAATACTTGAGTTTCTCCGGTCTAATTCCAATAAAGCAGGGTTCTACATTTTCGTCAATAAAGGGCTTCGAACGGTGCCATTTTTAGACTTCCCTGGTAACTATTGTTGTATGAGAATTCTGCATAAGGCAAACTTTTATCCCAGCTTCTACCATGCTTTAGAGTGCAAGCTCTTAACATATCTTCCAACATTTGGTTTGTTCTTTCCGTTTGTCCATCCGTTTGCGGATGATAAGCTGAGCTAAAGTTTAGCTTGTTATCCATGGACTCATGTAGCCTTTTCCAAAAGCGCAAGGTAAATTGGGTTCCTTGATCTGGTACGATCTTCTTTGGTACTCCGCACAGACAAACAATTCTTGACATGTATAACTCTGCTAACTGAGCTCCTAAGTAAGTTGTCTTCACAGGTATAAAGTGTGCCACTTTAGTCAACATGTCTACTATGACCCATATTGAATCATAGCCATCCCGAGTACGGGGTAGTCCAACTATGAAATCCATACCGATTTCTTCCCATTTCTATTTAGGTACCTTGAGAGGTTGTAGTAATCCTACTGGTCTTTGGTGTTCGGCTTTAGCTCGTTGACATACGTCACATAGTGCAACATGAGTAGCCACATCTCTTTTCAAACCGTACCACGCCAATACTTTTCCTTTAGATCCCGGTACATCTTTGTGCTTCCAATGTGAATAGAGTAAGGCGAATCATGGGCTTCTCTTAAAATATGTTGGCATAGGTGTTCGACTTTTGGTTCACAGATTCTCTTTTTAAACCGTACTGTGCCTTGTTCATCTTCTGTGAAATCTGGGGCTTTAGCCAAACCAATCAAAGTTTTAATTTCCTTAATTTTCTCATCAGATTCCTATCCTTTACGAGTCTCTTGTTCCAACGTAGATTCAACTTCCATAACTGTTGCTTCCATATTATTGAACATACCAAGGTTGAGTTGCTTCATTTCCCAGCACAATTCCTGTGACATCAAATGAGTAGTGATGATGTTCACTTGACCTTTACAACTCAAAGCATCAACCACCATATTTGCTTTTCCTGGGTGATATTGTATTTCCAAATCATAGTCTTTGATTAACTCAAGCCATCTTCTCTGTCTTAGGTTGAGTTCTTTCTGAGTGAATATGTATTTCAAGCTTTTGTGATCCATGAAGATTTTGCACTTGTTTCCAATCATATAGTGTCTGCAAATCTTCAAAGCATGCACTACGACAGCTAGTTCCAAGTCATGTGTAGGATAATTCTTCTCATGCTTTCTCAACTGCCATGAGGCGTAAGCTATTACTTTTCCTTCTTGCATTAGCACACATCCAAGTCCTAGGTGTGATGCATCGCAATACACATCAAATCCTTTGTGAATGTCTGGCATTACCAATATTGGTGCAGTGGTTAACCTTTTCTTGAGTTCCTCAAAACATTTCTGGCATGCTTCATCCCACTTAAAGTCTTTACCTTTCTTCAGTAGCGAGGTAAGAAGTTTCACTAACTTGGAAAAACCTTCAATAAATCTTCTGTAGTATCCTGCCATTCCAAGAAAACTTCTGATCTTGGACACATCCTTTGGTTGCTTCCAATTTAGTATTTCACTTATCTTTCCTGGATCTACTTTAATTCCACCATTAGTAACAATATGTCCTAGGAAAGCAACTTCCTTCAGCCAAAAATCACACTTCGAGACTTTGCATACAATTGGTTGTCACGAAGCTTTTGTAGGACTAGTCTTAGATGATCTTCATGTGTTTCTTCATTCGGAGACCGGTATGTCGTCAATGAATACGACCACAAACTGATCCAGATATTCCATGAATACTTTATTCATTAGGTTCATAAAGTATGCTGGTGCATTAGTCAGTCCAAACGACATGACCAAAAACTCATATAACCCATATCTCGTAGTGAAGGCTGTCTTGAGTACATCTTCTGCTCGAATTTTTAGCTGATGATATCCAGACCTTAGATCTATCTTCGAGAATATTTTAGCTCCTTTCATCTGATCAAATAAATCTTCAATCCAAGGTAAAGGGTATTTATTCTTAATTGTTACTTCATTCAAACTTCTATAATGAACACACATCCTTCTTGACCCATTTTTCTTGCTCACAAATAGAACTGGGGCTCCCCAAGGGGACGAACTTGGACGAATGAAACCTTTTTCTAGTAATTCTTCTATTTGTTTCTTTAGTTCAACTAAAACTTTGACATCCATTCTATAAGGTCTTTTTGAGATCGGTGCAGTTCTGGGTAATAATTCAATAGAAAACACTATATCACGATCAGGTGTCATACCTAGTAATTCCTCCGGAAATACGTCTGGGTATTCACACACTACCGTGATATTTTCCAGGGGCTTTTCTTCTAAGTGATTTACCATTGTCTCTCCTTCTGCATTTGTTGACATGTCTGTGCTAACTTGGATTCTTTCACCTTGTGGACTTGTCAACATAATTGTTCCTTTGGCACATTGTATCACTCCATCATAACTTTTCAACCAGTCACATCAAAGAATCACATCAATACCTTTGGATCCTAGGACCACTAGGTTGACTAGAAAATCTATTCCTTGAATCTTGAGATTAACATGGAGGCATGAGTGTGTGGCCTTCATATCACCTCCCGGTGAACTAATATGTAACATCTTCTTAAGAGGGTACTTTGGTATGTTATGTTTTTCCACGAATGACTCAGTTATAAATGAATGAGATGCTTTAGAGTCAAATAAAACTGAAGCAGGTATGGAGTTAATAAGAAACATACCATACACCACGTCGGCATCCTCAGGAACTGATTCTGCTGTCACGTGATTAACCCTTCCTCTATTCTGGTTCTGCGGAGTTTTGTTCTGTGCAGATCCACGAGCAGGTGTGTTTTGGTCAGTTCTCTGGCTACTGTTCTTCTGAGGCATCTGTTGGTTGCGCCTTGGGCAGTTGTTAGCATAGTGGCCAAGTTCGCCACACTTGAAACAACTATTGGGTTGGACTGGTGTGTTGATGTTGTTTTTGGCCTGTGTGTTTACAACGCTTCCTTGACGAGTCTGTGAATTACCATCAGACCTTTGGTTGGTTTGAGAG
Organism: Zea mays; assembly: GCF_902167145.1. NCBI lineage: Eukaryota > Viridiplantae > Streptophyta > Magnoliopsida > Poales > Poaceae > Zea > Zea mays. Next base: position 129,670,354 of record NC_050100.1, on the reverse strand, counting down.
TTGTTCCTCTATGGGTTCTGAGTTTGATTGCTTCTCTAACCTTGTTGTCTAGAACGTTGCATTTGATAGCTGTTTCCACCCTGATTCCCAGAGCGAAACTGAGAACCCTGCGAGTTGTTCTGGCGAGTATTCCTGCTAGTCGGACCTTGAAATCTCCTCTTATGATCAGACAATTCTTTTCTTTTGCTCTCAAGGCCAATTTCCTTGTTCAGCAGAGTCTAGAAGTTGGGGAATGTGTGACTTTGCAGCTGATAGTTTAGTGGTCCAATCAACCCTTCCAAGAAACGTTCTTGGTGCTTCTCATCAGTATCCACTTCTTCTGGGGCGTATTGAGAAAGTTGGGTGAAACGATCCAGGTACTCACTAACAGACATACCTCCCTGAGTGAGGGATAAGAACTCCTTCTTCTTTAGTTTCATTCTTCCCGAGGGAATATGATGAGCACGGAAATTTTCCTGGAATTCCTGCCAAGTTATAGTATCTGCGTTTGCATGGGCCGCTGTGAAAGCATCCCACCAGTCTGGCGCAAAACCTTTGAGTCTTCCGGAAGCATATAAGACCTTTTCCCGGTCATTACACTGGGTGATGTCTAACTTCTTCCCAATGACCTTTAGCCAGTCATCGGCATCCAAAATGTCTTTGGCATGAGAGAAAGCTGGCGGGTGGTGGCTCATAAAATTCCGATGCTTGTCTCTAGCTTGGGGTACATTCTGCTGTTGCTGCTGGTTCTGCTGGTTCTGCTAGTTTTGCTGAATCTGTTGTACAGAAGCAGTGAGTCCTTGCAGAAGCTGCATTTGCGCTGCGATAAATTGCTCCATATTGAGGTTTGGTGGCGGTTGTAGCAACTGCTGACCATGCTGGTTTCTGTTGTTCCTAGGACCTGAGCGAGCGTTCACCATCTAGTTGGTTAGAAAGTGCAATTCTTAGGTAAGTGAGGAGTAAGAAAGATTCTAGAGGGGAATAGCTTATTATTAAAGTTAATTTTGTTTTTTGTTCGTATGGCCATGATTCCATAACACCATTGCACTCAAGCAAAAATCCAAATCAAACATTGCAACCAACACCATCACATGGTTGTTATTATTATAAGCGTAATTTATAAAGGAAGTGTTCATCGTGTGATGCGAAAACTATCTTATTACAATATAACTTAAAATTTTATAGTAGCCTGGTGATGGATCCTGGTTCCCCATAGCGAATCCTCTTGTGGGGAGGGGACAACGCCATGGCAGGGACTTGGGCTTCAGGGGGACCTCTTCCTTGTAGCTGAGCTTCTAGGGCTGCAATCCTTGTGTGTGCATCCTCCAGCTCCAAGTGAACCCTAGAGAGATGTAGGGTAGCACTGTCCTGGTTGGTGTTAAGACATGCCGCTACACCAGCTAGGGTGTTGAGGCGATCTTCTCCAGCTCCACCTGGAACAATGCTGGTCTGGCTCCCTCCACTAAGACGCAGAGGAAGATGCCTGTACTTCGTGTCATGCAGCTGCTGCCGATAGGTGTGGCTGACAGACCACAGAGTCCGCCTAGCAGCATCGCTGATCGAAGCAGCATAGGTGGATAGCGGTGTTAGGGACTCATGAGCTGATAGAGTCCTGAACCCCCTATCCCCTACATCCATCACCCTGACATGAATGCGAGTGATGTAGTAGCAAGCTCGAGGAGGGTGGCACAGTCGCCTTGTCTCGTACAAGGGTCGAGCGTAGGTTCCCAACGCATGCAGAAAATCCTGCAGCAGGTTGGGGAAGTGCCCAGTCTCGAACATTGATGTATAATGTTCGGTGATAGGCCCTAACCCCATGAAGTAGTCCTGCTGAACACCGTTGGCTTCTTCGTTGACGTTCTCCTTGTCATCTTCTTCATCCTCGTCATCTTCATCATCATCCCCAAAATCGTCCGGGTCGTCGCCTCCGGGAGCAGGGCTTGGACTACTGGTGCTGGCGGTGCTGAAGCTGACGATCCAGCTGCGAATGCTAGAGACTCTGCCAACGGGGTGGGCGTAGGCAGAAGTTCCTCCAAGCTGTCCTCCAGGATGACTCCATGCTCCACTCGAATGCGAGTGAGATCCACATGAATTTCCTCAACTACCATAGGGTACGCAGGAACTTGCCGTGGCGAAGGGACGTAGTTGGTGTTGACTCGAGTGGTTTGAAGAGTGCGAACCATCTATAAGAGAAATTGTCAACTTAGTTGAATTTTAAAGAGGTAAGGCTAATAAAATAATTTTATAAGAACGAAATTAGCAAGTTTTGAATAGACTAGGCTTTCCATTTCAAACTAGTCTAACGACCTAGGATCAGCTTGGCCTTTGATACCACTTCTGTCACACCCGGTTCTGGGGGGCAAAACCGAATGCATAGCATATGTGTGCCAAGATTGATTTTCCACACATATGTTGACGTCACAAGTGTAATATATCAAAAGACAATGCAAAAAGGCGTAAAGTGAGTAGAATATCTTTATTACATCATCCAGACATAAGTATCTTAAACAGTATCATCAAAGTATAGCAAAAATAACATGGGTAATCTCCCACAGGAAGATGACCGGTGCATCGTTAGACTAAGTATTCGTCGAAATCTCCATCAAGGTCTTCTTCATCACCCTCTGATCAAAATATTAGCAAGGGTGAGCTCACTTATGGTCGGAGCTCAGCAAGTGGGGGAAATTATGCAAGTTTAACAAGATAAGGCTAAGGTTAAGCGGTAAGCATTTTAGTTGGTCAATATTTTATTAGCAACACCTGTCTTACTAATAAGTGTGTCCCAAATATCCAAATTAATCAAAAGCATAAGATTATATCAAAAACACTTAAGCGAAATCACTAAAGCAAACCATTTGTGAATCATCGGATCACGATTTATTCTCCATCTTTATGTTCAATTATCATGTGAGGGTCCAGGTTGCTCTTAACCTTGAGCACTGAGCACGGCTGACATATCAGTTTTACACTCTACAGAGGTGGTACAACTTTACCCACAAGCTGTGTATCCCATCTAGCATGGGTTGTACGGACCCTTAAACACTGCCGAGGTGAATGGCTAGGGATCCACTATGAGGTTTTCACAAAATACACTTAATACAAAGCAACTTGCTAATGTTTCTAAGTCAGTGTGGAGGCCCTCTGGGCGAGGTACTTTAGCCAAGAATACGTCCCCATGTTAACATGAGCTGTCACCACTGCCGCTCCCCCTCTTACCCATATTTCAGGTAAGGTTGCTAGGTACTAAGCATATAAAGCTAATCACCAAAGCTAGAGCCATTATAGCACTCGTGGTTGCACTGTTATCCTGGGTGGTCACTCCATGTTCCATATATTATGAAATAATCCTGGGTGGTCATAATACAATTTCATTTCCTGAACAATAGTATCAGTGAAAAAGTGACCTCATGTTTATCAAGTTGAGCGATAGCAACAATTGCAAAGCATAGTATTTTTCCCAGGGTAATCAAGGAATAAAGTCGGTAATTCTAGGAAATCCTTAATTAGGCAAATCCCATCAAATTATGCAATATATCCAAAGCGTAAACATTATTATATGCATTACTTGGGTACAAATAGAATATGCAGAGGGAGAATCCACTTGCCTTGCTCGAAAGTGTCTTGTGGGTCGTCCTCGAACGAGTTTGGTTCGTCTACCTCACAATCTACTTCTAGCATCGATTTGCGTATCGTACATACAAAAAGAATACGTATGCCAAATAAATAAACATACACCATTATAGGAGTAATCATTCACTATTACGTACACATTCATACATCACACAATTATCCTCATAAATACGTCTTAAAGCGTAAATACTTATTAATCCATAATGACCATTACTGTGAGTCAATATTGGTGAAAATATGAGTAGGTGACTATAACACTAGTTTTATCTAGTATAATATGTACTAACAATCTTTATGGAAAATAAATGCTAATTATTTTCTTTATTACTAATAATAGACTTTTAACTTTTATCCCTTTTATTTCTAAATAGAAATTATGCGTATAGCCAAAAATTGTTTATTTATAATTCCTCTAACATTAATATTCTAAGAATTAATGTAAATTACTACTTGGACTTTTAATAACATAATCATGATTATTATGACATAAATAAGTGTTTTACTAATTCTAAGTAATTAAGTGCTATACTTATGAATACCTTTATTATGACTAGTACAAACCTATTTTCATCTGACCGAAAATGCATGGTCTAGTATTTTCTTCTACTTTCTCATATCAATAAAGTTACACTTAAAATACGACTAACAATTATCGTTCCATGAGCTAGAGTGATGTTTAATTGTAGATAGTAGAGCGAGAGAGAGAGAGGGTGAGCTCGGGGAGGGAGAGAGAGGGATGTGCTCGGCTTTTATAGTGAGAGGAGAGGAGAGGAGAGGGAGAGCCAGGGAGGGAACGACCATCAATGGCGGCTTTAATGCCATCAATGGCGTCGGTTTAATGGGGAGAAATGAGGGGGGGGGGGAGAGAGATGGCAGCATCGGTTTCCAGCTTGGAGTAACGATCGGGGAAGGTGAGCGGGCGCGATGTCGTCGGGCGCGGGGTCGGCGGCGCGGCTCGGCCGGACGCGGCGCGGCGAAGGTGCGGCGTGGGGTCGGGCGCACGTGCCCGAGCAGCGGTGGGGGGAAGACGGACCGCGGGGCCATGACGGGTGGGTCCCGCCGGTCGGTGAGAGAAAAGGGAAGGGGAAAGGGCGGCTGGCCGGCTCGGCCTCAATGGGCCAGAATGGCTGGTAGGTCTAGGGTTTCGAATTTTTTCTTTTCTATTTAAAAATATAAATCTATTTTTAAATAACTCTAAAAATCATAATAATTATATCAAATTTTTTTATAACTAAAATATTTATTTTTGGACCAACATTTCTATATTGATTAATTGGATTTTTTTAATATAGAAGAGATTCTATCCAACATCCAAAAATCAAATATGAGCAAACAAAATTATTATAAATGCAAATAAAAATCAAACACTTGAAATAAAATTCATTACCATATTTACCACTATTAATCTAAATGCATTATTTTTAGTTGATGGTTTTTATAGTGTTACACATCAGCTCAGGAGCTCAGGATCCGACGTTCGGACATCCCGAAGACGGTATTTATCACCAAGTATGGGCTATATGAGTACACAGTTATGTCTTTTGGCATGACGAATGCGCCAGCCTTCTTCATGAATCTGATGAACAGAGTGTTCATGGATTATCTCGACAAGTTTGTGGTGGTATTCATTGATGACATTCTCATATATTCTCAAAGTGAGGAGGAGTATGTGAATCATCTGAAGATGGTATTGCAGAGATTGCGAGAGCACCAACTATATCCAAAGTTGAGCAAGTGCGAGTTCTGGATTGATGAAGTCATGTTCTTGGGTCATATTATAAACATGGTTGGATTGGCTATGGATCCGAAGAAAGTAGTAGACATTCTGAACTGAAAAGAGCCAATAGAAGTTCGAGAATTAAGAGCTTTATTGGAATGGCCGAATATTATAGGCGATTCATTGAAGAGTTTTTGAAGATTGTGAGGTCGATGACAGCTTTGCTAGCAAACAAAGTTAAGTTCAAGTGGACCCAAAAGTGCCAAGAGGCCTTTGAAGCGCTGAAAGAGAAGTTGACTACAGTGCCTGTCTTAGTCTTGCGTGATGTGCACAAGCCATTCTCATTGTATTACGATGCTTGCTACACTGGCTTGGGATATGTATTGATGCAAGAGGGAAGAGTTGTGGCTTACTCGTCCCGACAGATGAAGATTCATGAGAAGAATTATCCAATCCATGACCTAGAGTTAGCAGCAGTGGTTCATGCACTGAAGACATGGATGCATTATTTTTATGGACAGAAGTGTGATGTTTATACAGACCACAAGAGTCTGAAGTACATATTCACCTAGTCGGAGTTGAATATGAGACAACGAAGATGGTTAGAGTTGATTAAAGACTATGAATTGGAAATTCACTACCATCGAGGCAAAGCGAACGCGGTTACTGATGCATTAAGCAGAAAAAGTCAAGTCAATATGATGATCACTCGCCCGATGCCTTATGAGTTGGCCAAAGAGTTTGACAGATTGAGCCTCGGATTTTTGAACAACTTGCGAGGAGTAACGGTTGAATTAGAACCCACCTTAGAGCGGGAAATCAAAGAAGCTCAAAAGAACGATGAGAAGATCAATGAAATCCAGCAACTGATTCTACTAGGAAGAGGCAAAGATTTTTGGGAAGATGCAGAAGGTGTGGTATGGTTCAAGGATCGCTTGTGTGTTCCCAATGTCCAGTCCATTCGGGAGTTGATCCTGAAGGAAGCTCATGAGACAGCTTATTCCATACATCCTAGAAGTGAGAAGATGTATCCTGATCTGAAGAAGAAATTCTGGTGGTACAGAATGAAAAGAGAGATCGCAAAGCATGTGGCTATATGTGACAATTGTTAGAGAATCAAAGTAGAGCATCAGAGGCCCATAGGTTTGTTGCAACCATTGCAGAATCCTCAGTGGAAATGGGATGAGATCGGGATGGACTTTATAGTCGGGTTGCCTCGCACTCTAGCTGGCTACGATTCCATTTGGGTAGTAGTGGACCACTTGACCAAGTCCGCCCACTTCATACCTATCAAGACTAGCTACAGATGTGCAGTATTGGCGGAGCTGTACATGTCCTGGATCGTTTGTCTTCATGGTGTGCCAAAGAAGATAGTGTCAGATAGAGGAACACAGTTCACCTCTCACTTCTGGCAGTGTTGGTCACTTGCTCTCGAATGTTGTGGATCAAGAACAAGGCAACACAATTGTTAATTATTAGGGACCTTTGTCTTCCGAAGCATTATCTCCCCATGGGTATAATGATCATCAGACGAAGGTCATGAAGGACATACCTTCATCACTTTAATGTGTAAACAGGAATACAAAAGAGCGAAGATAATAACTGCATATCGTTAATTCATTCATATTTATATTCCATAAAACATGTATGAATATTAATAGAATTCATATTACATTAATACCTTCGGCTTGCTTGAAGGTGTAGACGCGAAAGAATGATTACTATTCAGTGTGAACAATACGGTGTTACTGTTCATCTATTTATAGGCACGGGACGCAGCCCGGGTGAAACTACATTCATGACCCTCAACATTTATCTATAGACAACCTGAAATACTAAGGTCTATTCGGTCTTTTCTTCTTCTGCTTGACTTGAACCAAAGCTGATGGTAACTTCGGCATTTGGCAATATTGCTTCTACGTAAGGTCTTCGTCTTGAGAACCTTCGGCAGAGGAAAAGAGGACCTCTGTATCACTTTGCCGAAGGTGTTTTTTCCTTGAGGACCTTCGGTGGAGAAGAAGACCCCAACAGTAGCCCCTTCGTGGTGCTAGATCGTTTTTTCGTAACGAGCTCCGTCCGCGAAAATACGAAGGCTCTGCAATGTCGAAGGTCCGAAAAACACCTTCTCTGACCTTGTTATCAAAAAACGATTAAAATATTCTAGGCGCTGGCCGGTCCACCGTTCAGACAGTATACACGCTCTGGCGGTTCGCCTTCTTCTCCTGTAGCACTATATAAACAGACAGGTTGGTGAGAAGTTACCACAACATTCATTGTCATTGCACTATTGTGCTATTAAAAATTTTTAACCGAAGCCGAAGCTTTATGCATTGCGCTTTCGAACAAGCGCTTCGTCACTCGAGATCAGCTTCGTCTAAAGGAAACTGAAATGGCCAGAGTAAGATCTACTGCCAGGGTGTCCCGTGAGGGAGACGAAACTGAAGTGACTGAAACAGTGCCCATATCAGAAATGATGAGGCGCTCAGGTCTAGTTGTGCAAGGGAAACCTACTGCCGAAGATACCCCCAATGTCGAAGCTGAACAGACTGAGGCTGTGGTCGGGAGTGATAATAAGAGTGAAGAGGACAACAACATTCTAAGCCCAACCAAACTTGGTCACATTGAATTTGGAAGATCCACCATAACAGTAGTGGACTTGGTTATGATGAAGAAGCTAGGGTACTTTGGAGAGAATGAAGATGGATTGATTCGTTTCGCTGGGGAAGAAGTAATTCTAGAGCCAAAAGATGATGAGGTTGTTGTGTTCAAAAGCTTCTTCAGGGCGAGGCTTTGGTTCCCCCTGTATGATATGATAGGGGAAGTCTTGAAGAGATTTGAGATATATCTCCACAAGCTGACCCCAATGCTATTGTTAGGCTTAGCATTTACATATTCACTATCCGAAGTCAAGGAAAAAGTGCAAATGCCGAAGGGTTCTGTCGCGTGAACGAACTCCACTATCAGAGAAGGCTAGAGACAATGGTCTGCATAAGAACTTCGGGTGCTATAATTTTGCATACCGGAAGGATACCAAGGCCCCGGTGATTGGCTACCATACTAAATGGCCAACTGGATGGACTAATGAATGGTTTTATGTGAAGGCTGATGAGAAGAAGAGGGAGAATGTCATGACTATGGTGATGAGTCCTTTGAAATTAAACTTCGGCATGATGACACCACTATGCAACATGCAACTCAGCTCCCCATGCCAACTGACCGAAGTAGAATTCAGGGTGGTGGCTAGGCATATTAGCATTAGGGACTTAGTGCAGGAATACCTAGCAAACAAAACTTTCCCAACCTTTAGCGGATAGGGAATGCCAAAGAAGTAGGAAGAAGGGAAAAATATGAACTTGTTCGGCTCCCTTACCGCTTCAAATTTCAGAAGACATTTAAAGAGCCATGCACTGAATGGCTAGAATTGATAAAAACAATGTGCAACGAGATTCTTGGGAACTATACGAAGAAGGAAGACCAGCTGAAACGAAGGTTGAACTGTGTTATGGATGCTCTTAACTTTGAGTATCCTGACAATGAAAGGCTTGATGAAGGGGCCGGAGGAGCCAAAAGAAAAAGGGTTGTCAGCATTCTGAGTAGGCAAGCTACTCAATCTGTCAAGGAGGACCAAAAAGCTTTTAAGAAGCAGAAGACCCTATCGGAGCTGAAGGATTTGGCTCCCAAGAAACGTAAACTTGCCAAGATATCTCCTGCGGATCCGAAGGTACAAGATTTGCCAGAGAAGGCAATATGTCCTCCTTCACCCTCTGCTGCTGAAGTTTCGGAAATTCTAAAGGCAATGACTGAATCCATCCCATTTGCACTGCTAAGTCCTCTAAGGTTAGATCTGACTAGCCTCTTGCCATCAATGGAAACTACTCCAGCTACGGAGGGGAAGGCCGGGGGCAGAAGAAACGACAGATGATGAATGTGATGCAAGCTATTGAGCAGACACTGCCCCCAGCTTCGACAGATGAAACAGTTGTGACTGTTGATGCCGAAGATACCGCCGGAGCCGACGCTGATGAACTCGCAACCACAATGTCGGAAATCGACAAACTCATATCGGATGTGGTTGCCGAGAAGGACGTAGCCGCATCGCCTGATAAGGGAAAAAGAATTGAAGATGCCTCTTCGGAAGATAAAGATTTTGACCTTCAACATTTGGGTGGCCAAGAAGTTTCTGAAGAGGACAAATCAGAATTGAAAGAGTATGCTATATCCTGCGGTTACGAGCCCGGAACCATACTCTTCGACAGGGTCAATGAAGAGATTTTGGGATGCATTCGCGACCGCGCCGGGGCGAAAATCATAAGCACTTTATTCAAGAGTGTTGGATTTCCGAAGCTGGAAACGGACATCAGTTGCTATAGGCGGCAACACATTATTGGTAGCTTGTTCTACTCAAACTTCAAAGTAAGACTTCTCTACAGCTACCTATTGGTACCTTCGTAGTGATTTGGGTATTCTAACTTTGATTTGTTTTTCAGAGTCTACTACTGAGCAAGGCCTTGAAAATGCAGCAGAATGTTGAGGACAGAAAAAACGAAATCACTGTTGAAGACTTTGAAGATAAAATCAAAAACTTGAAGATTCCTTGAAAGAAAAAGATAGTCTGCGACGCTCAGCCGAAGGCTCAATCGTCGAAGCTCGTTCTCATAATGAAAAATTGAGTAGAGAGCTGGACGAAGCTCGAATAACTTTGGAAAAGAACACAGATCGTTTCGATCGCGAGTCCAAAGCATTGAATGCAAGAGTTGAAACCGAAATTGAAAAGAACGTTAAACTGAGCGAGACAATCACAAATCTTCGGAATAGATGCTTCGGCTTTGCTACTCAATGCATTGCTCGGTTGAAGGGGATATTCAATTCTGTCAGAGCCGCGTCTGAAGAAGTTACCCCTTCTTTCGAAGATATTCCTGGGGCTCTTGAACATATTGAAAAAGAAGTTGATGTCCTCGACAAGGTCATAACCGGCCACGGCGATTTCTGTGCACTGGTGGCTTCTCGTGGAACGGCTGCAGCTTTCATGAAGGCCAAATGCAATCATGTGAGAACCGTCAACATGCCAAACTTCGGCCTATCGCCGTCAGACCTAATTGATATTATGGCCGAAGCCCGGAGCATAGGCAACAGATTTATTACCCAAATCTGGGCGAAGGACGGTCGAGAGCTGGTTGGGGACGAAGCTCGAAATCTGCTCAACAAGGTATAGGAAATTCCTTTACTATTAGGCTTTTATTTTATATTTTTCCTTACCATGTTCCTCAATACCCTTGCCTTTGTCATTCCTCAGGGTGATGGTGCCGAAAGCTAATGAGCCGAAGCTAGTTCTGAAGCAATGAAGAAGATCTTAGAAGCTCCTTTCGCTAGCATTTGTAGAAACACTTTTGGAAATTTTTTGTACAAGAGAGTGCATTATTTGATAGAGTTGTAACTGAAAGTGAACAAATTATTGTAAATGTTTGTAAATGCTTCGTAATGCTACTTTACCTTTCATTCGTAAGTCATCTACTTTGTTGTGGACGAAACCAACGATTGTAGCTTTTTGAGCCGAAGGCGAAAAACACCTTCCCTTCTTTTCGTGCACATCGAAGCATTTTTCGTATGCAATGAAGTTCCCTTTTAGATGAAGCGTCTTCGTATACAACAAAGTTTCCTTTTCGACGAAGCGTCTTCGTATACAACAAAGTTTCATTTGAGACGAAGCATCTTCGTATACAGCGAAGCGTTTTCTCATTGAAGGCGGGAATCCCCGCTTTTCCTGTTAATGCTTCATGCTTTATGTGATGATGATGAACCTACGAATGCATAATGTATGGTTGTTTGAATGCAAAAGATGATGTGATGAAGTGTGCAAATGTATGCCGAAGATAAAAAACTCACATGAATACACACCCAGACTCTACATCCCCTTAGAAACGACTTTGGAGTCTCTTCACCTTTTACATAGGTGGTATTTCAGCTCTTCATTCCCTTAGGAGCGACTTTGGAGCTAAGCTCTGCATCCCCTTAGGAACGACTTTGGAGCTTCTTCACCTTTAACTTAGGTGGCATTTAAGCTGTGCATCCCCTTAGGAACAACTTTGGAGCTTCTTCACCCTTTACTGTGGTGGCATCTTAGATCTGCATCCCCTTAGGGACGACTTTGGAGCTTCTTTATACTTTCTTACACTCGATGGTGTAATCCCAGATTTTACATTTTACACCTAGGGGAATTTGGCCCTTGTATTGCACAGGGCCGCACAAGAAAAGATGAAAATTACAACCTATGGACACATTAAAAGCCTTTCTCCCCTCCTGAAAGGAAAAGGGTGCCATAGGAAAGGTAAGAAAGTTACATAGTTTACACATAATATCTCTGAAGCTCATCTGCATTCCAAGATCTTAGAATGTCATTGTCGTCCATGTCTTTCAACCTGTATGATCTAGGTCTTGACGAAGATACCACCAAGAAAGGAACTTCCCACTTAAGCTGAACCTTCCCCGTTGTATCTGGGTTGGCCACTCTTCGAAGCACCAAGTATCCTGGCTTTATATTCTTTAATCTTACCAACCGATCCCGCCATTTGACTGTTTCAGCTTGATATTTGCTGATATGCTCTATTGCCTGAAGTCTGGTCCCTTCTATGGTGTCTTTTATTATTTTGCAATCCTCTTCATCTTCTGCCGAAGCTGAAGTCCTTATTGAACCCATTCTTGCTTCTTCTAGTGTTATTGCTTCGTCACCAAACAGAAGCTTAAACGGGGTAAATTCTATTGACCTCGAGACAACAGTATTGTGGTTCCATACCACTTTTTTCAATTCATCTAGCCACTTTCCTCTGGGCTGATTGAAGAATGACTTCATTATGCCTGTTATTATGATTCCATTGGCTCGTTCTACTAGTCCATTTGATTCCGGATGTCTCACTGATGCAAAGTATATTTTTGTACCAATCTGGTCACAAAAAACTTTGAACGTTTCAGCATCAAATTGAGTTTCGTTATCAACCGTGATAGCCTTCGGCACACCAAAGCGGCAAACAATATTCTGCCAAAAGAACTTCTGGACTTTGGCTGAAGTTATCATAGCTAGAGGTTTAGCTTCGATCCACTTTGAGAAGTATTCCACTCCTACCACAACATATTTCAAGTTTCCTTGTGCTGGTGGAAGTGGGCCTAGCAAATCTAGGCCCCATCTTTGTAGTGGCCAAGTGGGCTGAATTAGTTGGGTTAGAGACGAAGGTTGTGTCTGGTCTTTGGCACACTTCTGGCAGTTTTCACATTTTTGAACCAAATCCGCTACATCTGAAGCTGCCTTCAGGCAATAAAATCATTGTCTAAAAACCTTTCCCAGTAAAGGTCTAGCCCCAATATGAGCTCCGCATAGTCTTGCATGTATCTCCTTCATCAGCTCTTGACCTTCGGTTCTAGACAAACATTTTAGTAATGAAGAGCAGACTCCATGTTTGTACAACTCTCCCTCTATGATCACATAGGGTCTTGTTCTTGCTTCCATTCTTTTGTTGTAAGCTTCGTCATCCGAAAGACAGTTGCCTTGTAAGAACGATACAATGTCAGTCCTCCAATCTTCGCTGTGCACAGGCGAGATTGTAAGCACTGCTCTCTCCATGAGCTCGACGGAAGGTGCTTTTATTGTTTCAAAAAATACTTCCAAAGGTAATGGAAGCCCTATGCCGTTGACTTAGCTAGCAAGTCTGCATGTTCATTTTCTCCTCTTAGGATATTATTTATAGAGAAACCTTCAAAAGAGGCTTTCATCCTTTGGACTATGTCCAGATACTTCTCGAGCTTTGAGTCTCTTGCTTTACTGCTTTTGTCAACATGACCCGAAATGGGCTCCAACGCGATACACGGGCCATCAGCCCAACATCCGGTGTCGTAGCACCAAAATAGAATTTGGACGCTGAATTGTTTAGGTTGGGACTAGTTGGGTTGGTTAGCTTATCTTTTAGCTTTCCAACCATAACAAGCCCGACCCAATCAGAGTTCATATGCGTCCTAAGTGTCCATTTTAGTGCAGACTAGTCCTGAAATCTACGATGGAACTACAATGCAGTTGGCCTTGATCTCCTCCCTATTGTGGACATCCTAGATTCTCCTCCTTGACACCTTGGCCTTTCCTAGGTCCTTGTTGGTCCACTCCACGGTTCCTAATCAACAAAATATCCATGGCTCCATGTGTAAGCTCAAAAACACAATTGTCCAGCAGTGTGGAATCGAAGGTCTTGATTAGAAGGTAAGTTGGTGGTAGGTTAGGGTTCTTTCCCACGTGATAGGTTTGGCCCTTTCCAAATAATAGATTAACCACCATCACATACCCTTTTACATGCAAGATTGCTATGTAACACAAATTTAACGTTAGGTAAAATCGTGATAAGTTGACGACAGTTAGGTCATGGCTTTGTAAACAAACAATTTCCACCTTTAACAAACCGATCTAACCAATCAGATCACGTCATATCACCTATTTCTATGTAGCCCTGCTAATTTATTAAAAATATTATATATTCTAGGTCAAATAATTTGTTTTAGTCTGTTCAAATTTCGTTAGGTTCATATTATTTTTGTGTTCATAGTAATAACATTGTTTTATCCATACCACATGTTTTAAATAATTAATTAACTAAATATTTTTAATTAATGTTAATTAGCTAGGAAAACTAGTTAATCTAATTCATAGTTCTAACGTATGCATTTTATAAATAATTGTTAACGTGATTAATACCAACTCAAATATTTTAATTTAATACCTGCTTAGTTTGAATGCAATATCTATTAGATCACATCTATTAGATCAATTGCACCAAAAAAATCTTATTCTATCTATAACTCCTTCGTAGAGACACATAGAATATTATTGTGTGGTTTGTTTCCATCTTTGATGTAATTTTATTTTTACATATTACATGTCTAACTATATGTATTGCTAGAGATAGAAGCGAGGTAACGAGGAATGTGAAGCTCAAACTTGGGGAAGTACCTGGTATCACAAGTAAAGGGCAAGTTGTGTCCTTGATCACTTTGTTTGACCTAATAATGTTATGTTCATCATCGTGACACAGTTAGGTTAAGTTGATGGGACCTAATAGGTTACCTAATTTTTTTACCCTACATCTTGCTAACAAATGAACTATTGGGTAGTCTTGTTGTTGCTCTACCTGGTTTTGGGATTAATGATACTTATGATTCATTACCAAGTTCCATTATGATTTACTATTGTTGGTTATCTATTATTATTCATGATAAGATCATTTTGTTAACTGGAACATGAAGCTTAACCTAAGATAACAGTGCTACCACAAGGGTCGAATGGGATGCCCTTCGCTGATTAGTTAGGAAAGCTAGTGGAGGACTACCATACCCGAAAGGGGCAACCGTGGTGTTAGGAGTTGCCGGTATAGGGAGGTTCTCAGGTCAATTATGCTATGATGGCTTTTCGGACGAGGGATTCCAATATCACCCCCTTCTCACAGAAATTGTAGCGGGTTTTCTGAAGCTAGTGGAACTTTGTAAAGGCCTTATAGTGGATCCCTAGCCATTCACCTTGGAAGTTTCTAAGGGCCTTGCAAACCCTCACTAGACGAGATACATGACTTGTGGGTAAAGGGTACAACCTCTTGTTGGGGACCTTCCTCTTTCGAAGGTCCTCAAAAACGTGACTAACCATATGTTTACAACATGATTATGAATAGTTACAAGAAGCTTCGGCTTTGGGATGGAGGACTTCTCTTATGACCGAACGAAGGGAAATAAACAATGTGCGACGAAGCTGGAAGCCAAAGGACTTCGGCTGGACATGTTGACAAAGCTCAAGCATGATGATGACTGAAAGAGGATAAAGACCATACAGTCCTTAATAATTCATGTTAAGATTATAGATAGTTGCTAGGGAGATAAATGTACTTTTATCCGAGCTGCGTCCCGTGCCTATAAATAGATGAACAGTAACACCGTACTGTTCACGCTACGTGGTAACCGCTATCGCATCATTCATGTACCCTCACCTTCCGCCAGGTCGATGGTACCAATGTAACAAGAATATTATTGATGTTTATTCTTGTTTATGGAATACAAAAGTAAATAGATTATTGATACATAATTGTTATTATCGGTATTCCTTTGTATTCCTCTACTTTCTTATTTATATTTACATGCTGAAATGATGAAGGTATGTCCTTCATGACCTTCATCTGAAGATCATTATATTCGAGAGGAAATAATGCTTCGAAAGACGAAAGTCTTTAACCATTAACAATTGTGTTGCCTTATTCTTGATTTATAGCATTTGATAATAAGTGACCAACATTGGCGCCCACCTCCGGTGAACTCGAACGACCACCTACGGCAAGCATCCACCTTCGTCATGCTGCCGAAGAAGACAACAGCGCCAGGGGCTACACTACAGCCACTAGACACAAACTAGGAGACGCTCCACCCTTCGAGAAGCTAGGACTCAGAAGAGAAAAGCCACCAGCCCAACAATTCTAGAGGAGGAGCTGGACCAAGAGATCAGGGATGTGGAGGCCATCCATCAACAAGTACAAAGGAAAAAGGAGAAGATGCTCCGGCTGGCCGACCTCCAGAAGAAGATAGACAAAGCCGCCAAGGAGATGCATCATCTTACTCAAGATGACCAAGACCGAAGGCCTCAGCACAGGGAGCTTCGTTAGGAAAGCTTATTCAACGAAGACGAATGGTACGACGACTTCCAACATGGTAACTTTACTTTTGATGATGCTTCTCCCCTAGCAGCAGAATTGCAGGCTATCCCATGGCCACCATCGTACAAGCCACCTCAGCTGCCCATGTATGATGGGCATTCAGATCCGAAGCAGTTCTTGATGAGTTACGAGGCCACCATATCCTCGTATGGGGGCAATAATGCTGTCATGGCGAAATCCTTCGTCATGGCAGTTAGAAGTGTGGCTCAGACATGGTATTCCTCTCTTCGGTCAGGAACAATTACCTCATGGCAGAAGTTGAAGGACATGCTAGTCACCAGCTTTCAGGGCTTCCAGACGAAGCTAGTCACTGCTCAGGCTTTGTTTCAGTGCACGCAGGACCATGAGGAGTACCTACAGGCGTATGTTCGAAGGTTCTTGTGGCTGAGAGCTCAAGCGCCTATAGTGCCCAATGAAATCGTCATTGAGGCCATGATCAAGGGGCTCCGACCAGGACCTACAGCACAATACTTTGCAAGAAAGCCACCACAAACCTTGGAGAAGCTCCTCTAGAAGATGGATGAATACATCCGAGCTGACAATGATTTTCGGCAAAGAAGGGAAGAAGCTTATAGATACTCTGAGATGACAAGGGCTTCAGAGGAAGACTCCACCCTAGGCATGTCAGGTCGATCCATAATCCCAGCTCAAGTGGTGAGAGCAACTAGAGGGGGGTGAATAGGTGATCCTGTAAAAATCAAACACTAATAGCCACAAAACTTAGTTATATGTGTTAGTACGGCTAAGTGGCATGAAGCGAGTTCTTGTGAATACAAACAAACACAGAGAAAGCAACACAAGACACACGATTTTTATCCCGTGGTTCGGCCAAGTAACACTTGCCTACTTCCACGTTGTGGCGTCCCAATGGACGAGGGTTGCACTCAACCCCTTTCAAGTGATCCAATGATCAACTTGAATACCACTGTTTTTCTTTTAGAGTATTGTTCCCGTTTGCGAGGAATCTCCACAAATTGGAGTCTCTCGCCCTTACAAAGGAAATCGCAAAGAAAGCACGGAGTAAGGTTGGGAAGAGCAACACACAAAAGACACAAATCCGCAGCACACCCACGCACACAAGTGAAGATTTGAGCTCAATTGACAACACAGGGAGTTCGCGACTCAAATGGAGCTCAAATCTCTAACACAACAAAGAAAATGAGAGGGAGCAGAGTCTGGATGCCTTAGAATACTTAGTGAATGCTTGGGTGACTGCTCCATGCGCCTAGGGGTCCCTTTTATAGCCCCAAGGCAGCTAGGAGCCATTGAAGACCAACTTGGAAGGCCAATCTTGCCTTCTGTCGAGTGGTGCACCGGACAGTCCGGTGCACCACCGGACAACTACTGTTCATGTCCGGTGCTCGATTTCTTTCCATACGAAGAGCAGCCGACCGTTGGTCCTCAGGATCGGTTGGCGCACCGGACAGTCCGGTGTGCCCAACCGACCGTTGGCACGACCACGTGCCGCGCGAAGATTGCGCGGCCGACCCTTGGCGCTGGCGGCCATTGGTTCACCGGACAGTCCGGTGCACCACCGAACAGTCCGATGAATTATAGCCGTACGCCATCGTCAAAACCCGAGAGCGGCGAGTTCACGAGGACCAGCCTGGTGCACCGGACACTGTCCGGTGCACCATCAGACACTTTCCGGTGCACCACCGGACAGTCCGGTGTGCCAAGCCGAGTTGGAGTTTGCTGCACATAGCCAACTCTTTTTCCAATTCTTTTCTCACTGTTTCTAGCACTTAGACAAAACACATTAGTACTCAAAACGATGTACTAAGTCTAGAAACGTACCTTTTTCTTTGATTTGCACTTCTCACTTTACTTGGCACATAAGATCTTAATTGACCGTGTTGGGCACTTAATCACCAAAACATTATTGAAATTGCTCAAGGGAACATTTCCCTTTAAATCTCCCCCTTTTTGGTGATTTATGCAAACACATCCAAAAGCAACCAAAACAAGTGCAACATCAAAGCAATTGAGGACCAAATTGTTTTTGCACAAGATTTGACATATTTGGATCATTCTTTTCCACCACTTGGTTTGTTTTTATAAATCAAATCCTTTTTCCTATCTCTAAGTCAAACACACTTGTTTGGGCAAATCAAGAGATATTCCAATGGAAAAATTGATCAAGTACCAAAAACTCCCCTTTTCCCCATAATAAAAAATTCTCCCCCACAAGAGACCAAATTTTGCAATAAGAGTATTTTGGACAAATCAAAAGTTCTAACTCTATTGTTTTCAAAATTCACAAGTGGTAGCTGATCCATTTGCTTTGGCCTTAATTTCTCCCCCTTTAGCATTAAGCACCAAAGCGGGATCATTCTTGGCCCTTTAACCCCATTGCCTCACCAAAAATGTCAATTAAGAGAAAAAGGCAAAGGAGATCATAAGTATGAACTTGGAGTTAATTACACTAATACCAGAGTGCAGTGGAAGTCTTTGCATTGTCCAAGTCCACATTTCCTTTTCAACGCACCTTTGAGACTACATCAAGTATACTCAAACAAACACATTAGTCTCAAAGGGTCAAGTTGTAGCACATCTCCCCCTAAATACGTGCATCATTCACACATGGACTGATGAGGTCTGGGGAGATTTTGTACAACTTGAGCACCACAAATATACAACACGTAATGTAAATGCTTCAAAGTAACATGATCAAGGGCATAGAACACATATATGCAATAGATCAATCCAAGTTACGTGAATCTAAGACATTTAGCTCACTACGCAACCTGCAAAAAGTTTTCTCATCCAACGGCTTGGTAAAGATATCGGCTAGCTGGTTCTCGGTGCTAATATGGTACACCTCGATATCTCCCTTTTCCTGGTGGTCTCTCAGGAAGTGATGCCGGATGTCTATGTGCTTAGTGTGGCTGTGTTCAACAGGATTATCCGCCATGCGGATTGCACTCTCATTATCACATAGGAGTGGGACTTTGCTCAGATTGTAGCCAAAGTCCCAGAGGGTTTGCCTCATCCAAAGTAGTTGCACGCAACACTGTCCTGTGGCAACATACTCGACCTCAGTGGTGGATAGGGCAACAGATGTTTGTTTCTTCGAACTCCAGGACACTAAGGACCTTCCTAGAAATTGGCACGTCCCCGATGTGCTCTTCCTATCTACCTTGCACCTGGCATAATCGGAGTCTGAGTATCCAATCAAATCAAAGGTAGACCCCTTTGGATACCAAATCCCGAAGCAAGGCGTAGAAACTAAATATCTAAGAATTCGCTTAACGGCCACAAGGTGACATTCCGTGGGGTCGGATTGATATCTAGCACACATGCATACACTTAGCATAATGTCCGGTCTACTAGCACATAAATAAAGCAAGGAACCTATCATAGACCAGTATGCCTTTTGATCAACGGACTTACCTCCTTTGTTGAGGTCGACATGACCGTCGGTTCCCATCGGTGTCTTCGCGGGCTTGGCGTCCTTCATCCCAAACCTCTTGAGAAGATCTTGTGTGTACTTTGTTTGGGAGAGGAAGGTGTCGTCCTTGAGTTGCTTCACTTGGAACCCAAGGAAGTAGGTCAACTTGCCCATCATCGACATCTCGAACTTTTGTGTCATCACCCTGCTAAACTCCTCACAAGACTTTTGATTAGTAGAACCAAATATTATGTCATCGACATAAATTTGGCATACAAAAAGATCACCATCATAAGTCTTAGTGAAAAGAGTGGGATCGGCTTTCCCAACCTTGAAGGCATTAGCAATTAAGAAATCTCTAAGGCATTCATACCATGCTCTTGGGGCTTTCTTAAGTCCATAGAGCGCCTTAGAGAGCTTGAACACATGGTCGGGGTACCTGTCATCCTCAAAGCCAGGGGGTTGTTCCACGTATACCTCCTCCTTGATTGGCTCGTTGAGGAAAACGCTCTTTATGTCCATTTGAAACAACCTGAAAGAGTGGTGAGCGGCGTAGGCTAATAAAATTTGAATAGACTCTAGCCTAGCCACAGGAAAAAAAGTCTCCTCGAAATCCAAACCTGCGACTTGGGTATAACCTTTTGCCACAAGTCGAGCCTTGTTTCTTGTCACCACCCCGTGCTCGTCTTGCTTGTTGCGGAACACCCACTTGGTTCCCACAACATTTTGCTTTGGACGTGGCACCAGGTTTTAAACTTCATTCCTCTTGAAGTTGTTGAGCTCTTCCTACATGGCCAACGCCCAGTCCGGATCCTGCAAGGCCTCTTCTACCCTGAAAGGCTCAATAGAAGAGACAAACGAGTGATGCTCACAAAAATTAACTAAACGTGAGCGAGTTGTTACTCCCTTGCTTATGTCACCCAGAATCTGGTCAACGGGATGATGTCGTTGGATCGTTGCTCGGATTTGAGTTGAAGAGGCACTTGGTGCTTCTTCCTCCATGACTTGTTCTTCCTGTGCTCCCCCTTGATCATGTCCCTCTTCTTGAGGTACCTGTTCACCGTCTTGAGTTGGAGGATGACCATTGTAGAGGAAGATGGCTGATCTTACTCTTGTTGTTCCTGTGGTCGCACATCACCTATCGCCATCGTGCGCATTGCGGCCGTCGGAACATCATCTTCATCTATGTCATCAAGATCAGCTTGCTCTCTTGGAAAGCCATTAGTCTCATCAAATACAACGTCGCTAGAGACTTCAACCAAACCTGATGATTTGGTGAAGACTCTGTACGCCTTTGTATTTGAGTCATACCCTAGTAAAAACCCTTCTACTGCCTTGGGAGCGAATTTAGAATGTCTACCTTTCTTCACCAGAATATAACATTTGCTCCCAAATACATGGAAGTAAGAAACGTTGGGTTTGTTATCGGTAAGGAGTTCATACGAGGTCTTCTTGAGAAGGCGATGTAGGTAGAGCCGGTTTATGGCGTGGCAAGCTGTGTTCACAGCTTCCGACCAAAACTGCTCGGGCGTCTTGAATTCTCCAAGCATCATTCTCGCCATGTTGATAAGCATCCTGTTCTTCCTCTCTACCACACCGTTTTGCTATGGTGTGTAGGGAGCGGAGAACTCATGCTTGACGCCTTCTTCCTCAAGGTACTCCTCCACTTGCAGATTCTTGAACTCAGACCCGTTGTCGCTTCTTATCTTTTTCACCTTGAGCTCAAATTCGTTTTGAGCCCTCCTTAGAAAGCGCTTTAGGGTCCCTTGGGTTTCTGATTTATCCTGCAAAAAGAACACCCAAGTGAAGTGGGAAAAATCATCAACAATTACAAGACCATACTTACTTCCCCCGATGCTAAGGTAGGCAATGGGTCCGAAGAGGTCGATGTGAAGAAGCTCCGGTGGTCTTGATGTTGTCATCACATTCTTGCTGTGATGAGTGCTTCACACCTGTTTCCATGCCTGACAAGCTGCACAAGGTCTATCTTTCTCGAAACAAACATTGGTTAGTCCTAACACATGTTCTCCCTTTAGAAGTTTATGAAGGTTCTTCATCCCAACATGTGCTAGACGGCGATGCCACAGCCAGCCCATACTAGTCTTAGCTATTAAGCATGCATCTAGATCGGTCTCCTCTTTCGAAAAATCAACTAAGTAGAGTTTGCCGTCTAATACACCCTTAAAAGCTAATGAACCATCACTCCTTCTAAAGACAGAAACATCAACGTTTGTAAAAAGACAATTGTAACCCATTTGACACAATTGACTTACAGACAGAAGGTTGTAACCAAGCGACTCTACTAGAAATACATTTGATATGGAGTGCTCGTTGGTGATGGCTATCTTGCCCAAGCCTTTGACCTTGCCTTGGTTCCCATCTCCAAAAATAATCGTATCCTAGGAATCCTTGTTCTTGACGTAGGAGGTGAACATCTTCTTCTCCCTCGTCATGTGGTTTGTGCATCCGCTGTCGATTATCTAGCAAGAGCCCCCAGATGCATAAACCTGCAAGGAATTTAAGCTTGGGTTTTAGGTACCCAACTCTTGTTGGGTCCTACAAGGTTAGTCACAATAGTTTTTGGAACCCATATGCAAGTTTTGTCTCCCTTGCATCTGGATCCCAATTTCCTAGCCACTACTTTTGCATTATTACATGAGAGAACAAAAGAAGTATTGCAAGCATGGAAAATAGTAGTAGTTTCACTGCACATTTTCCTAGGTACATGATGCACAACATGATTTCTCCTAGGCCTACTTCTACCATGAACACAAGTAGAACTAGAGGCATACATAGCATGTGAATTAAAAGCATCATGATCATAACTCCTATTATAATGAGCATGATTAGCAATTTTCCTATCATAAATGAAGGCATGGTTCCTTTGAGGATTACTAACCATAGGTGCCTTCCCTTTCTCCTTGTTGGGAATGGGAGCCCTTTGGCTTGCTAAGTTCTTGGCTTCCTTACGAAAACCAAGCCCATCCTTAATTGAGGGGTGTCTACCAACGGTGTAGGCATCCCTAGCAAATTTTAATTTATCAAAATTAATTTTGCAAGTCTTAAGTTGAGCATTAAGACTTGCCACCTCATCATTTAATTTGGTAATAGAAATAAGGTGTTCATCACAAGCATCAACATCAAAATCCTTGCATCTATTACAGATAACAACATGCTCTACACATGAACTAGATTTATTAACTCTCTCAAGCTTAGTAGTTAATTCATCATTTAAACTCTTTAAACTAGATACAGTTTCATGGCAAGCAGATAACTCAAAAGATAGCATTTCATTCCTCTTAGTTTCTAAAGCAAGAGATTTTTTAACACTAATAAATTTTTCATGCTCTTCATACAAAATATCTTCTTGCTTTTCTAGCAATCTATCTTTTTCAATTAGAGCATCAATTAATTCATTAATTTTCTCTACTTTAGCTCTATCTAAACCTTTAAATAAGCTAGAGTAATCTACTTCATCATCAGAAGAATCATCCTCGCTAGAAGTAGTGTACTTAGGGGTATCTCGAACATGTACCTTCTTTTCCTTGGCCATAAGACATGTATGGCGTTCGTTGGGGAAGAGAGAAGACTTGTTGAAGGCCGAGGCAGCGAGTCCTTCGTCGTCGGAGTCGAAAGAAGAGCAGTCCGAGTCCCATTCCTTTCCAAGGTGCGCCTCGCCCTTTGCCTTCCTGTAGCTCTTCTTTTTCTCCTTCCCGCTCTTTTCTTGTCCCTGGTCACTATCATTATCGGGACAATTTGCAATAAAGTGACCAGTCTTACCGCATTTGAAGCAGGAGCGCTCCCCACTTGTTTAACTCTTGGAGGGATATTCTTTGCGTCCTTTGAGTGCGGTCTTCAAGCGCTTGATGATAAGCGCCATTTCATTATCGTTGAGCCCGACAGCCTCTACTTGTGCTACCTTACTTGGTAGTGCCTCCTTCTGCTTGTTGCCTTGAGCGCAACGGGCTGCGGCTCGTAGACGGGTAGTGGACCGTTCAAGGCGTCATCCACATATCGTGCCTCGTTTACCATCATGCGCCCGCTCACGAATTTTCCGAGTATCTCCTCGGGCGTCATCTTTGTGTACCTCGGGTTTTCACGGATAAGATTCACAAGATGGGGGTCAATAACTGTAAATGACCTGAGCATAAGTCGGACGACGTCATGATCCGTCCATCTTGTGCTTCCATAGCTTCTAATCTTGTTAACCAGGGTCTTGAGCCTGTTGTAGGTTTGTGTTGGCTCTTCTCCCCTGATCATGGCAAATCTCCCTAGCTCGCCTTCCACCAATTCCATTTTGGTGATCATTGTAGCATCATTTCCCTCATGTGAGATCTTGAGGGTGTCCTAGATTTGCTTGGCGTTGTCCAAGCCACTTACTTTATTATACTCGTCCCTGCAAAGAGATGCTAACAACACAGTAGTAGCTTGGGCATTCTTATGGATTTGCTAATTAATAATCACAGGGTTATCCGTACTATCGAAATGCGTTCCATTTTCCAATATTTCCCAAATGCTAGGATGGAGAGAAAATAGATGACTACGCATTTTATGACTCCAAAATGAGTAGTCCTCTCCATCAAAGTGTGGAGGTTTTCCTAGAGGAATAGAGAGCATTCGAATTGTACGGCATGCGAGAATAGTCAAAAGAGTAGTTTTGATTAACCGTTCTCTTTTTCGACGAAGAGTCGTCGTCGTCATCGTCTCTTGGTGAAGAAGAAGATGCATCGCTGTCATAGTAGATGATCTTCTTGATGCGCCTCTTCTTCTTCCCGTCCTTCTTCTTGTGACTCGAGCCTGAGTCAGTGGGCTTGTCGTCCATTGGCTCGTCGAAGACGGACTCCTTTTCCTTGTCGTTGACCACCATCCCCTTTCCCTTAGGATCCATCTCTTCGTGCGGTTAGTCCCTTAGATGAAGAGTACGGCTCTGATACCAATTGAGAGCACCTAGAGGGGGGGTGAATAGGTGATCCTGTAAAAATCAAACACTAATAGCCACAAAACTTAGTTATAAGTGTTAGTACGGCTAAGTGGCTTGAAGCGAGTTCTTGTGAATACAAACAATCACAGAGAAAGAAACACAAGACACGCGATTTTTATCCCATGGTTCGGCCAAGTAACACTTGCCTACTTCCACTGTGGCGTCCCAATGGACGCGGGTTGCACTCAACCCCTTTCAAGTGATCCGATGATCAACTTGAATACCACAGTTTTTCTTTTAGAGTATTGTTCCCGTTTGCGAGGAATCTCCACAAATTGGAGTCTCTCGCCCTTACAAAGGAGATCACAAAGAAAGAACAGAGTAAGGTTGGGAAGAGCAACACACACAAGACACAAATCTGCAGCACACCCACGCACACAAGTGAAGACTTGAGCTCAATTGACAACACAGGGAGTTCAAGACTCGAATGGAGCTCAAATCTCTAACACAACAAAGAGAATGCGCGGGAGCAGAGTCTGGATGCCTTAGAATACTTAGTGAATGCTTGGGTGACTCCTCCATGCGCCTAGGGGTCCCTTTTATAGCCCCAAGGCAGCTAGGAGCCGTTGAAGACCAACTTGGAAGGCCAATCTTGCCTTCTGTCAAGTGGTGCACCGGACAGTCCTGTGCACCACCGGACAACTACTTTTCATGTCCGATGCTCGATTTCTTTCCATATGAAGAGCAGCCGACCGTTGGTCCTCGGGATCGGTTGGTGCACCGGACACTGTCCGGTGTGCCCAACCGACCGTTGGCGCGACCACGTGTCGCGCGAAGATTGCGCGGCCGACCGTTGCCGCTGGCGACCGTTGGTTCACCAGACAGTCCAGTGCACCACCGGACAGTCCAGTGAATTATAGCCGTACGCCGCCGTCAAAACTCGAGAGCGGCGAGTTCACACGGACCAGCCTGGCGCACCGGACACCGGACAGTCCGGTGTGCCAAGCCGAGCTAGAGTTTGCTGCACATAGCCAACTCTTTTTCCAATTCTTTTCTCACTGTTTCTAGCAATAAGACAAAACACATTAGTACTCAAAACGATGTACTAAGTCTAGAAACGTACCTTTTTCTTTGATTTGCACTTCTCACTTTACTTGGCACATAAGATCTTAATTTACAGTGTTGGGCTTTTAATCACCAAAACATTATTGAAATTGCTCAAGGGCACATTTCCCTTTCAAGTGGCGATAGGGGAAATCCTACCCAAGGGCAGTAGCACAACTCTCAATCGTCAGGAGCATAGCAAAGCTCTTTAAGGCCACTAGCTCCAAGAGGTAGAGGGGGGAGAAGCTTCGGAAGAAGATTTGGAAATCAGCCCAGGAGACTGTTTTGCTTATTCTGCGGTGAAGATAAGGGGCATACCACAAGGACGTGCCAGGTAACGATCCAGAAACAGAAGGAAATCGCTGAAGCCGAAGCACGGCAGAATCAACCGAAGCAAGTCGTGCATACTGCTTCGTGTTACTCCTTGTACATCCCAGAGTATGTGGGCAACCAACATCCCACGACCTCTATTGCTTTGGTGAGTCATTCCCAAGTTTCCTGGGCTTAGTTTCCACCACCACCACCACCAATGGCACCTGTCCAAAACCATGATCAACAGCCAGAAGGGCACCTTCGGCCTCAACAACAACGTGATCTTCGGGAGCAGTCTGAGGCTCGAACAGTTAATAGCACTGTGCCCGAATCCAGACACATCTACTGAAGATGTCACAACGTTTTGGCCAAAAGAAAATCCTAATGTGTTTTATTTCTACTATTTTTTTATATTTCTGTGGCAAAAAACAATATAGGAAGGTTTAACCTTCAACTTGATTTAATAAACTTGTGGTTACACCTTCGAGTGTGATAAGAGCAAGTTTTCGAACTCCAAAGATGTTCTTGAGGGAGTGTAGAGTAAGTTTCGAAGCTCAAAAGTCGTTCCTAAGGGAATGCAGAGCCAAGATGCCACCTAAATAAAAGGTGAAGAAGCTCCAAAGTCGTTCCTAAGGGGATACAGAGCTTAAATGCCACCTAAGTAAAAGGTGAAGAAGCTCCAAAGTCGTTCCTAAGGGGATGCAGAGCTTAGCTCCAAAGTCGTTCCTAAGGGAATGCAGAGCTGAAATACCACCTAAGTAAAAAGTGAAGAGACTCCAAAGTCATTCCTAACGGGATGGAGAGTCTGGGTGTGTATTCGTGTGGGTTTTTATCTTCAGCATAAACATCATTTTGCATCATATCTTCATATCATATCGCATAGCATCACATCATACATCATTTTGCATCAGCAAAGAGCTGTGGAGAAGAGGGGAAATTGCTCCTTCAAAAATACTTGTCGAATCACAAAAGAATGTGCTATACCACAACATATACCTTCGGTAGATATATTGTACCACACGAAGCCAACCTTCGTCAACAGTGCCATAAGGAAAGTTCTCTTTCTGAAGCATGAAAAGAAGGGAAGGTGTTTTTTCGCCAAAGGCTCAAAAATAGTACGTACGTAGATTTCATGCATCACAAAGAGATAAATTACATTAATGTACATACAAATATTTGATGTTTGTTCCGTACACATGATGGCAACCACACACAAGCATTACACTTTCCAGCATACAAGAATTTAATCTTCCTTTAGTATTTTCTCAGCGGCTTCATGTAATAGTCTGTCGACGACTTTGTCAATGACTTCGTTAGCAACCTTCATTACATCTAAAGCTTCTTTCATAACTGGGTGAGCTTCGGGGTTGTATGGCTCTAGTGGTGGAGAAAGGTTGGCTGTAATAAAGTATATGATGATGAATTTCGAAGCCGGAAACGAACAACGAAAAAAGAGCTTTAAATAAAAAGTACCTATATGTGGCAGAACCGCCTGAATTATTCTATCTTAAGTGCCCAAGTCATGCCTTAGAGACCGCAACACACTTAAATTGGAATAACCCGTCAGTCCCTTAGATCTAGTCTGATAAAGCCACTCATCCAGGATCAAATACCACTAACCCACTCGATGGTGAGTCACAGAGGAATACAATAAAACAGGAAACCTCAAATTAAAGTACCGGAGTTATTACATGAATCGGAGTTTTTCAAGTAAACTGAAATAAGTTCATAATTTAAATTACAGCGGATAGTCGATATCGTCGAAAGATGAGGAATAGGGCAAGGCCTAGCCCACTACTCCTCCTGCTCCTCTCCTACTGGAGCAGCATCCCACTCGATTGTCCAACCCGGTGGCAGGGTGGTAGGCCAAGTCACACCATCAACCATATCCTGAAGCGTACCTACAAAACTTATGCCACAAGCAAGGCTGAGTATACTAATACTCAGCTAGACTTACCCGGTGTGAGGAATCTACTCCTCTACCTCTAGACCATGCAGCTGTTTGGCTGAGGGCTTTGGTTTGCCAAAAGCACTAGCTGAGTCTAAAATCAATTTTAGCTTTTCCAATTCTAGTATCATTACTTTTAGCTAAGTTTGCTCCTTCTAAACATACATGGTAGCAATCATTTAGTACAATCAACATATTATCTCAAGTAAATCCTCATTTTACTTCTTACTCGATGCAGTACAAGGGGTCAAGCAGTCTCATTAGCTGCGAGAAGCAGACGATTTGAATCGAGTTTTTAAACCTCACAAGGTAAATCTAAACACACGACATGTAGGGGCACTCCGTCCCCACACATATCAACTGTCCCCATCGATTCCCCGTTCGCGGCCAGGGCTCACCGCCTTGGCATACAATGCTCCACTGACCCCGGCTACCGCCATGCAGTGACCACACTTGTACCCACCATAGCTAGCATGGGAGACCCAGTCTCAGGACAAGTGAGGGGGAAAGTCCACGCCCGGCTTCACTCAGGTACTAGGCTTATCAGTTACCATATTTCCCGACATGTGTTTAGTACGTTCAAACGCTTGACTCACGTATCCACACATTAGTCCATACTTCCTTTTTCCTATCTCATGGACAAGGCATCCACCCTGGATCCAAGTCCATAGACCATCATAGATCCCGTTATCAAGATGAATACAATCAATTCATGACCTCGCGCGAGTGCTAGAAAAATCACTCGACTTCTACCGAGATCCTAATTAGCAAAGCAGCTACTCGACCTAGCATACTAGTATCCATCTCAAAAAGGAATCCTGAGTTGATGCAACTAAGGGTTTCGAGCAACTCCTACACTTAAGTGCACATTACAAGACTAAAAACATTAAGTGTAGTAAAATAACATATAAATAAACAGTTTATGCATAAAACCGGGGCTTGCCTTCAATTGCTGGGGCTGCGGGGAGATCCTCTGTGGCAGGTTCGGGAGCTGGCTCTTGGTATTCCTCGTGGACATCTCCTTGCTCGGGAATGAGCACGTACTCTCGGTCAGCGAGGTTGCAATCTAATGAATGCAATGAGTGAGATATATGTATGCCATGATATGCAATGTGGTAGTTAAAATTTGATGGTGAATGATCAAATTAATAAGGTAAGGCTTAATCTTACTACTAGAAATTTTTAGTGGTATACCTAGCCATTAGGGTCAAGTTTGGTTAGGTTGAATGGCCAGATTATTTTAGCGTTCCACTGATTTTCCTTTTTATGTTTTAGTGAAATTTTAATAAGATTCCTAGCTGAATTCATTGGGGTGAGATTCATTATTCCTTCTAATTTATCTCTTCTTTTCCATTTTCTTTTATGCCTTTAAGGTGGTTTTGAACTTCAAGATAGTTTTACAAATCTCTAAAAATTCTGCAAATATTAAAGTGGCTTCTCAATGGTTTACAACTCTCTGTCTCAAAAATTGGGGCTTAAAAAGTTAAGGGTTTTCTCTGTACAAAATTATCAAATCTTAGGGCAGAGGGGGTGCTTTGAACTACAACTCTCCTCTAACTATGGATTATTCCCTAAGGCTTATTTTTGCTGGCATTTAGGAGTAATAACATGACTTTGAACCAAGTTTTAGCCACTAATACTTATTGGGCATTTAATGTGATTATCTAAAGCTTTTGGCCAATGGGGTGCTTTCTACTACCACTATACTTGAAAAATATCAAACAACAGATTTCTAATTTTTCCTATCTTCTTGTTTGTGCAAGAGCAATCATTCTAGAATTTGGCAACTTTTTGCTTAAGGGAAGAGGGGGTAGAAATTCATGGATTATAGGTTCTTTTTCATGGGGTAGGGGGTAATGGGTGTTATCTTGTATTTTGAGTAGGTTTTGTATTTTTCTCTGGTGGTCTACTTTATTAATAATTTGGTAAAAATGTTGCACAATTTTAGACTTTCTTATGAATTAATTAGGACGTGGGCTAAAACCATATTTGAATTGTTTAGCTCACTTATCATGAGGGGTTGGGGTGTTTATTATTTTTGTAGTGGTGTCCTAGTAGTTAGGAGTCTACTGAATTTTTCTTACCATTTTGAAATGGTTCTTATATTTTTAATCATGGTTTTCCTTGGTTCCTTATTGCCTAATAAATTATTTCACTCTGTATTAGTCTTGGACTAGGGTGATCTGCATTTTTCCTAGGTTCCTCATTACCTAAGTATACCAGGAAAAATATGCTCCTTCTCTGTTTACTGTTTTCCTCTACCTTTCTTAATTTTCTAAGTTTTGGATAGATGTAGTTTTTAATAGAAAATCTTGAGTTAATCTTGCATACTGGGGTGCTTAGTATTTTTAAATAGTGTCTAAGTTGGGTATGTAACTCTATAAATTTTCTTAAGCCTAGCACAGAAGCATAACTATTTTTCCTTATTTTAAAAAGGTTTGGGCAGTTTCCCTATTTAATTCCAAACTCAAAAAATCAATACAAAAACCATAGGGTTCAGTATTTTTGTTCAATAGTTCATATTATTTGGAATCCAGCAAAATTGGTTTGACTAGATTTGGTTAAATATTTCTCAAGTTATGAATTTCCTAAGTTTTTTGTTTATTAAAAAGAATATTCAGAAATGGTTAAATGGAAACTAACTTGCATCGGGGTCCCTGGCGAAAGTTTCTAAGTTTCCTTACACACTAGTCCTCGTGTTACTATTTACATGAGCCACTGACAATTCAGAAAACCCCCTAGGGTTTTGCTAAACCTAACCCGAGGTCCTTTTCCCAATTAAAC
The DNA here is from genome assembly GCF_902167145.1 of Zea mays. Lineage (NCBI taxonomy): Eukaryota > Viridiplantae > Streptophyta > Magnoliopsida > Poales > Poaceae > Zea > Zea mays. The sequence goes on along the minus strand of NC_050100.1, from coordinate 129,639,844 downwards.
AGCACCCGTGGCGGAGAAAAGGGCGGAGGGGCTTACCGGCGGCGAGATTGCTCCATTGAGGTGGCTGAGGGTGTAGGGGAGGTCGTGACGGTCACGCCGAGGTGCGGATCGTCTTCGAGGATGGTCGGAGTAGGACGGTCCACGTGCGCAGGCGGGGGAGCTCGTCGGCGGCGAGGGCTCCGGCCTATCCAGGGCGGTAGAGTTCAATTAAACTGGTCAGTGAGCTTCACTAGGTGCTAGGGAAGGAGTAGGCGCGATGAATTGGACTACAACTTACCGGTTAGTCGTGGCCACGCGCGCCGGCGGGGAGAACAACTCCGACGAGGGTGGAACGGCTTCTCCCGTGAAGTAGTGTCCGGTTTCTCGCTTCGGGGAGCTCTACGGGGCTCTGGGGAAGCTAGCCGAGGCACGAGATTGAGTGGAGATGGCGGAGGGTGGTCTGGCCACGTGGCCGAGTGCTCGGGCTGCTCGGCGGGTGGCGCAGAGCTCACCGGAGCTAAGTGTTGGGTCTAGGGAGTCAGGTGAGGCGCGGAGGGAGTACGACCGAGGCTTCCCTACTCTTAATAGACGCAGGCGCGGTGCATGAGCGAGCATGGACCAGCGCGGGCGCGTACGGTTTGGCACGGGTGCGCGGGCTGGCGTGCACCGAGCATGTCAGCCGCGGTCGAGCACGTGGCGCCATTGCTTCTGCCCGTGTTCTAACGCCGATAGGGCGTAGATCTTCGCGAATTTGGGCAAGACCACCGTGTAAGATTTGTTCCCCCGACTGAGCTCTGTCGTTTGCGCGTGGAGCCGAGCAATTTCGAGTCAAGGGCAGAGAGTTGTCGCCTCATCAATGTGCCAGTGTCACAAGGCCGAGTTCCGAGGTAAATCCCTGCCAAGATCACGTCAAATGGCCGAGTCTTGCTCCCAAATTTTTCCAGGGTGTGTTCAAGGTAGTTTGGCGCCATCTTTATATTTGGACTTATTTGATTCAAGTTTTGAAAAACAGATAACACGGTTGATCTTTGAAAAGGGGCTGAAATTCAGAATCTGAATTTCTGAATTTTTCCATAGAGCATTACTTCATGAGCTGTTTTGGGGATTTTGGAAACTTCAAATGACCAATCTTCCTTACTACATTTTGTAGGTTATTTAGTGCACTAAAACTTTGTTAATTGGTTCAAAACAAAATTTTGTATTTTTCCCAAGTCTTTTCTCCATTTCCCTTTATGTGCTTAAATGGCCCATTTGAAAGGTGTTAGGGTTTTAGATGTTTTTCTCACTTGAGGTGTATGGTGTGTTTAGAGTGTGGCTTTTGTGATGAAAGAGACTTAACTTAGGTTTTAGTTCCTCAAGTTTGGTGTCTCTTGCTTAATTAAAATCACATGTGATAATGGTCACAAGTTGGGGCACTGGGGGAAATCCTAAGTAACACTAGGGTGTTACACTATAATCATAGCGCGTTCAGCAGCTTCCTCAGCTCGCTTAGCCTCCTCTCGGGCGTCATGAGATTTTTTCACTCTTTTTAATTATTTCATCAACTACTTCACGACCACCATTCATCCAAACATCAGAGTAAAATCTTCCGCTTAGCAAAGAGGCTTCGGCTGAGGGGTCCTTGGTGTCATATACTAAGAAAATAGACTCTAGTTGGGCTACAGTCTTTACATGAGCACAAACCAGCCTTCTCTAAAATTGCCACAACCCCTCGTGCACCGGCGAAGGCACAGAAGTCCGCACAATCGCTGAGTATTTCTTCAAAAGCTTCGGCCTCTTCGTTGATCCACTCGATAACTCCTTCGAGATCACCACAGATAAATTTTTGGTCCGAAGAGTATGCTCCCACCTTTGCAAAGCTATCTTTCAGTTTCTTCGCGCATTCTATGGATGCTTCATAGCATCTTTCTTTGGAGTCTCGAAGTTCTTCAACATTCTTCTCCACCCTAGCCCTTTCCATTTCACTTATTTCTTGCTTAGCCTTTGTAACTTCAAAATTTTCATTCATATCTGAAAGTTTGTCTTCAAATCTTCGACTTCAGCTCTATGGGCTTCGTCGTGGGCACTAAGTTTGGCTTTGCAAGTTTTAAGTTTATCCACTAAGGAGAACAATATTTTGTCTTTCTCAAGGGCTTCATTCCTTAGTGTAATAATCTCTGATCGAAGATTTCCAAGAGCTAATTGGCAGCTTTCATCTTCGGTGTTCTTCTGAACCTTTAAAGCCTTGCTCAAAATTAAGCCCTACAAAAACAAAGGATGAGCACATAATGATAAGAAAAGCTACAAAAATAATCTGTTTTGCAACAAGTTAAAATATTCTCACCTTCGGACTGTTATAGGCAAGGCTATCTGTGAGTTGGTCCTTCGTCATTGCAGATAAGCCAAGTTCAAGCTTCGGGTATCCTACATTGTCTGCCATCTCCCGCAGACATGAATCTCCTTATTGTCTGGCAGACAATAAAGGAAATCATCTTCGTCATCGCCACTATACACCAAGGACCCTCGAGGGAACTTCAGATCCCTAGCATAATGTTGCGCTTCGGCAATTTGCTCCCTCGATATTTTTTCCACGAAGCATGTCGCACTATGAATTCCAATTTCTCGATAGGCGCTCCGGGGGCAGGAGATTCAGATTATTCCGCAGCACCTTCTTTTTCCAACATTAATGGTGCTCCGGCAGCCTCCAAAGGTCTTGTTTCGGTACCTTCTTCAGCAGCCTCCGAAGATCTTGCTTCGATGGGGACTTACGATCCAGCTTCAACAATAGCCTGCGCCATGCTAGATTCGCTAGATTTCTTTGGATACCAGATCCCGAAGCAAGGCGTAGCGACTAAATATCTAAGAATTCGCTTCACGGCCACTAAGTGGCATTCCCTTGGATCGGATTGAAATCTAGCACACATGCATACGCTAAGCATAATATCCGGTCTACTAGCGCATAAATAAAGTAAAGACCCTATCATAGACCGGTATGCCTTTTGATCAACGGACTTACCTCCTTTGTTGAGGTCGGTGTGTCCATCGGTTCCCATTGGAGTCTTTGCGGGCTTGGCGTCCTTCATCCCAAACCGCTTGATCAAGTCTTGCGTGTACTTGGTTTGAGAGATGAAGGTCCCATCCTTGAGTTGCTTCACTTGGAACCCAAGGAAGTAGCTTAACTCGCCCATCATCGACATCTCGAATTTCTGAGTCATCACCCTGCTAAACTCTTCACAAGACTTTTGGTTAGTAGAACCAAATATTATGTCATCGACATAAATTTGGCACACAAAAAGATCACCATCACAAGTCTTAGTAAAAATAGTTGGATCGGCTTTCCCAACCTTGAAAGCATTAGCAATTAAAAAGTCTCTAAGGCATTCATACCATGCTCTTGGGGCTTGCTTAAGTCCATAGAGCGCCTTAGAGAGCTTACACACGTGGTCGGGGTACCGTTCATCCTCGAAGCCAGGGGGTTGCTCCATGTACACCTCCTCCTTGATTGGCCCGTTGAGGAAAGCGCTCTTCACATCCATTTGGAACAACCTGAAAGAATGGTGAGCGGCATATGCTAGCAAAATGCGAATGGATTCTAGCCTAGCCACAGGAGCAAAAGTCTCCTCAAAGTTCGAACCTGCGACTAGGGCATAACCTTTTGCCACAAGTCGTGCCTTGTTCCTTGTCACCACCCCGTGCTCGTCTTGTTTGTTGCGGACCACCCACTTGGTTCCCACAACATTTTGCTTGGGACGAGGCACAAGTGTCCAAACTTCATTTCTCTTGAAGTTGTTGAGCTCCTCTTGCATGGCCAACACCCAGTCCGGATCTAGCAAGGCCTCTTCTACCCTGAAAGGCTCGATAGAAGAGACAAAAGAGTAATGCTCACAAAAATTAACTAATCGAGATCGAATAGTTACTCCCTTGCTAATATCACCCAAAATTTGGTCGACGGGATGATCCCTTTGAATCATCGCTCGAACTTGGGTTGGAGGTGCCGGTTGCTCTTCTTACTCCATTACATGATCATCTTGTGCTCCCCCTTGATAACACGCCTCCTGTTCATCATCTTGTGTTGGGGGATGCACCATTGTTGAGGAAGAAGGTTGATCTTGTTCATCTTTTTCCTGTGGCCGCACATCTCCAATCGCCATGGTGCGATTGCGGTCGTTGGAACGTCTTCTTCATCTACATCATCAAAATCAACAACTTGCTCTCTTGGGGAGCCATTAGTCTCATCAAATACAACGTCGCTAGAGACTTCAACCAAACCCGATGATTTGTTGAAGACTCTATACGCCTTTGTATTTGAGTCATAACCTAACAAAAACCCTTCTACGGCTTTGGGAGCAAATTTGGAATTCCTACTCTTCTTCACTAGAATGTAGCATTTACTCCCAAAAACTCAAAAATACGAAACATTGGGTTTTGTTACCGGTTAGTAGCTCATACGACGTCTTCTTGAGGAGGCGATGAAGGTAGACCCTGTTGATGGCGTGGCAAGCCGTGTTCACGGCTTCCGACCAAAAGCACTCGGGGGTCTTGAACTCTCCAAGCATCGTCCTCGCCATGGCTATAAGTGTCCTGTTCTTCCTCTCTACCACACCATTTTGCTGTGGTGTGTAGGGAGCGGAGAACTCGTGCTTTATTCCTTCCTCCTCAAGATACTCCTCCACTTGAAGGTTCTTGAATTCGGACCCATTGTCGCTCCTTATCTTCTTCACCTTGAGCTCAAACTCGTTTTGAGCTCTCCTTAGGAAGCGCTTGAGGGTCCCTTGGGTTTCAGATTTATCCTGCAAAAAGAATACCCAAGTGAAGCTGGAAAAATCATCAACTATGACAAGACCATACTTACTTCCTCCTATGCTTAGATAGGCGACGGGTCTGAAGAGATCCATATGTAGCAGCTCCAGAGGTCTTGATGTGGTCATCACATTATTGCTGTGATGCGTTCCTCCCACTTGTTTACCTGCTTGACAAGCTGCACAAGGTCTATCTTTTTCGAAAGTAACATTGGTTAGACCTATCACGTGTTCTCCCTTTAGAAGCTTGTGAAGGTTCTTCATCCCCACATGTGCTAAGCGGCGATGCCACAACCAGCCCATGCTAGTCTTAGCAATTAAGCATGCATCTAGACCGGCCTCCTCTTTTGCAAAATCAACTAAATAAAGTTTGTCGTCTAATACACCCTTAAAAGCTAATGAATCATCACTTCTTCTAAAGACAGACACATCTACATTAGTGAATAGACAATTATATCCCATATTGCAAAGTTGACTCACAGATAACAAATTATACCCAAGCGACTCTACTAAGAATACATTAGAAATAGAGTGCTCATTTGAGATTGCAATTTTGCCTAACCCTTTCACCTTGCCTTGGTTCCCATCACTGAATATTATTGAATCTTGGGGATCCTTGTTCTTGATGTAGGATGAGAACATCCTCTTTTCCCCCGTCATGTGGTTTGTGCATCCGCTGTCGATAATCCAGCTAGAGCCCCCGGATGCATAAACCTGCAAGGCAAATTTAGGCTTGGGTCTTAGGTACCAAACTCATGTTGGTTCCTACAAGGTTAGTACAAATATCCTTAGGGACCCAAATGCAAGTTTTGTCTCCCTTGCATTTTGCCCCTAATTTTCTAGCAACTATCTTCCTATCCTTTCTACAAATAGCAAAGGAAGCATTTAAAGCATGATATATTGTAGAAGGTTCATTCATAACTTTCCTAGGAACATGAACAATATTCTTTTTAGGCACATGATGAATATTTTTCCTAGGCATATCTCTATCATGCACAACATGGGAACTAGAAGCATTCATATCATAAGCATGTGAAACAACATTATTGCAATGAACATTCCTAGAATATTTCCTATCATTGTATAAGAAAGCATGGTTCTTTTGAATACTATTTTCCATAGGGGCCTTCCCTTTCTCCTTGATAGGGATGGGAGCCTTATGACATGTCAAGTTCTTGGCTTCCCTTTTGAAGCCAAGTCCATCCTTAATTGAGGGGTGTCTACCAATTGTATAGGCATCCCTTGCAAATTTTAGCTTATCAAATTCACTTTTGCTAGTCTTAAGTTGGGCATTAAGACTAGCCACTTCATCATTTATTTTAGAAATTGAAGCTAGGTGTTTGCTACAAGCATCAATATCAAAATCTTTACACCTAGTGCAAGTTACAACATTTTCTACACAGGATGTTGATTTACTAGCTATTTCTAACTTAGCATTCAAATTGTCATTTATGCTCTTTAAGCTAGAAATTGTCTCATGGCAAGTGGATAGTTCACAAGAAAGCATTTCATTCCTTTTAACTTCTAAAGCATGAGATTTTTGTGCCTCTAAAAATTTATCATGTTCTTCATACAACAAATCCTCTTGCTTTTCTAATAACCTATTCTTATCATTCAAGGCATCAATTAATTCATTAATTTTATCAACCTTGGTTCTATCTAGGCCCTTGAATAAATATGTATAATCTATTTCATCATCATCACTAGACTCGTCCTCACTTGAAGAAGCATAAGTAGTATTTCGAGTACATACCTTCTTCTCTCTTGCCATGAGGCATGTATGACGCTCGTTGGGGAAGAGGACCGATTTGTTGAAGGCGGTGGCGGCGAGTCCTTCGTTGTCGGAGTCGGACGATGAACAATCCGAGTCCCACACCTTGCCAAGGTGTGCCTCGCCCTTAGCCTTCTTGTAAGCTTTCTTCTTTTCCCTCTTGTTCCCTTGTTCCTGGTCACTATCATTATCGGGACAGTTAGCGATAAAATGACCAACCTTACCACATTTGAAGCATGAGTGTTTCCCCTTCGTCTTGTTTTTGTAAGACTGTCCTTTGTGTTCCTTAAGCGTCGTCTTGAAGTGCTTGATGATGAGGGCCATCTCCTCATCATTGAGCCTGGCTGCCTCAACTTGTGCTACCTTGCTAGGTAGCGCCTCCTTGCTCCTCGTTGCCTTGAGAGCAATGGGTTGAGGCTCATGAATTGGACCGTTCAATGCGTCGTCCACGTATCTCGCCTCCTTGATCATCATCCGCCCGCTTACGAACTTTCCAAGGATCTCCTCGGGCATCATCTTCGTGTACCTAGGATTCTCACGAATATTGTTCACAAGATGTGGATCAAGGACGGTAAAGGACCTTAGCATTAGGCGGACGACGTCGTGGTCCGTCCATCGCGTGCTTCCATAGCTCCTTATTTTGTTGACAAGGGTCTTGAGCCTGTTGTACGTTTGGGTTGGCTCCTCCTCCCTTATCATCGTGAATCTCCCAAGTTCGCCCTCCACCAACTCCATCTTGGTGAGCATGGTGACGTCGTTCCCCTCATGTGAGATCTTGACGGTGTCCCAAATCTTCTTGGCGTTATCCAAGCCGCTCACTTTATGGTATTCATCCCTGCACAAAGATGCTAGAAGAACAGTAGTAGCTTGTGCATTTTTGTGAATTTGCTCATTTATGAACATGGGACTATCACTACTATCAAAATGCATTCCATTCTCAACTATCTCCCATATGCTTGGATGGAGGGAGAACAAATGACTACGCATTTTGTGACTCCAAAATCCGTAGTCCTCTCCATCAAAGTGAGGAGGTTTACCAAGTGGAATGGAGAGTAAATGAGCATTTGTGCTTTGTGGAATACGAGAATAATCAAAAGAAAAGTTTGAATTGACCATTTTCTTTTTCTCGTAGTCGTCATCGTCCTTTTGGGAAGAAGTGGATTCATCGCTGTCGTCGTAGTAGATGATGTCCTTGATGCGCCTTGTCTTCTTCTTCTTCCTGTCTCTTCTTTTGTGGCTCGAGCCCGAGTCCGTAGGCTTGTCATCTTTCGGCTCATTGAAGATAGACTCCTTCTCGTTGTTGTTGACCACCATCCCCTTTCCCTTAGGATCCATTTCTTCGGGCGATTAGTCCCTTCTTGAAGAGAACGGCTCTGATACCAATTGAGAGCACCTAGAGGGGGGGTGAATAGGGTAACACCTCAGGTGTTACCATGGCTAGAGCACACCTTGGTGCTAAGGACTATGATCACATGTGGCAGAAACTTAAGGAGCAAAAGTGTAAGGGCTTTGGAAACTAGGTTTTAACCAAGAGATGTGAGTGACCAAAAGCATTTCCCTAGTTGAGTGCAACTATCACTTTGGACAAGGGGGAGAGAAAACCCTAGACCACTCTTGAACCCTATCTCCCAAAGCCATGGATAAGAGGGGGAAGAGGGTGAGCAATTGTGCAAAACATGAGTAACCTTTAACCAAACCTTAAGTAACCTTATAACCAGCAATTAGGGGATGGAAATATTGCAAAAAGGCCCCTAGAGAAACCCCAAATCCATTCCCTAAGTAGAGAGAGAGCTAGAGCTCTCTATTTCTCTCTAAGTTAAAAACTACACCTACACTAAAGATCAGTCGTGTTCACCTCAAAGCTGGCACCAAATCCACCTAAGTTCTATACCAAAAATGTGGCATACCACCTAGGGCACACACTGGAAAAAGCTGAGCCCGAGACACTGACGTTTGACATGCCTTGGCATGGTTTTTGTCGCGAGGTGGGCAGTGTGACACACCCGATTTGGCGACCGAAGATCTCCCTACCTAGGCCATATCTGCCATGGCAGCTCACGGATGAGAGACAGCCCTAGGTGCCAGGAAAAGACTCGCGCTGGATTTTTGCCAAGATTCGCACGTTTGCGACTTGGGTGAGTTGTGGAACACGGGCAGAATGAAAGCTCCACGTGTTCGACGCGCTCTGTGTGTGCCAGAGCACGCCCGCGCGCGCCCCGTGTCGCGCCAACGGCCTGCCGACGCCATGGCCCGTGCCTGCGCCTATAAAGCCCGCTCATGCGTCGACTACACTCTTCCGCGCACGCTCAAACCTCACCGGAGCTCAGGTCACCATCGTTTGCCCGTGCGCGACGTGTCTGCGGCCACCCGAGCCACTGCCACCGTAGAACGGCCAGCCCAGCCCTTCCCAACCCTGTCCAACCCTCTGAGGCGAGTATGCACGCCCAAGTGAAGCTCCCCGAGCGAGGAATCGAAGCCTGCTTCGCCGGAGAGGCCAGTCCACGGTCGCCAGAGTTCACAACCCCGCCGGAGTGCGTGGACCGGGTAAATCACTGAGCCATTTCTCGATTCAATGCACGGATAGCCTCTACGTCACCCCGTGAAGCTCACCGTGCCCTTGGATTGAACCAGATCGCCGTGATTTGGTCGACACACCCGTCGCCGACGAGAACACCCGCCTGCGGTCGAGGACCGAGCGATTCCGGCCATCCCCGTCGTCGAGCCGTACATCGCTGTGACCGCCAGAGCCTCCCCGAGCCAACCTCGACCCTCGCCGGACCTCTCTCGTCACCGGTAAGCCGCGCCGCCCTTTTCTTTCCCGCGGATACTGTTTACATTGGGGGAAGGACCTCGGGGAAGAAGAAGAGAAAGTCCGGGGGCTTTTTGAACTGTCAGCGACTCAGGGGAATAGTGGCGCAGGGGTAGATTTGAGTGGGTTGATTTAGTTTTAACCCAGGGTCCTCGGTGTAAACTGTTTTTTTAGAAAACCTTATTAAACCTGATTTTAAATTTGAACAGAAACTTGGAAAATCCATAACTTCTGTTTAGTTCATCCAAATTTGGTCAAACCAATTTTGTCAGACTCTAAATAATGTAACCTACTTAAGAAAAATATAAAACCCCCTATGTACTATAGAAAACTTTAAGATTCTGATTTAATTATAGTTTTGGCCAAAAGCTCAATAATAGAAGGAAAAATAGTTGTACTATTTGACTAGGGTTAGAAAAATTTGGAGAAGTTTATATCTACCTACTGACCTGTTTAAAAATATTAAACCTCTCTGTCCACCCCATTAAGTTAGTTTTTGCCCCTTATTTTACAATATGCTCAATGTTAAGAAAAATAGAAAATGTGATTTAAATAATGAACCAGAGGGCACCCCTATTTTTTTTAGGGTACTTATTCAATATAGTTCACTGGAAAAATCTATCATACCCTGGTTTAGTATAAAATAAGTAGGATACCTTTTATTTTGATAAAACAAGGAAAACTTAGAAAAACCCTACAAAAATAAACCCAAGGTGAAAACACCCCAACCCTTGGGATAACTAATGTTTTGTTAATAAGAACTTAGGAAAAATATGAAATCTGCTGTTTGACATTTTTCAAATAATAATGTAGTAGAAAGTGCCTTTTTGACATTTAACTTTAGAAAATCATAACTAAACGACCATCCCTTAGCCTTATGTGATTTTTAGCACAGAAGCCTATTATTACTGTTAGATACCAACAAAAATAACCCTTAGGGCAGAGCTCACCCCTAATTAAGAGATGTAGTGTAAAGTGGCCCATTTTACACAACTCTTGTTGTTTTTGTCTAAAGCATAGCCTTTATATTTTAAGCCTCAAATTATTAAAACAGGCTAGAATAACAAATGGCAACCCACTGTAATTTTTATGGAATTTTTGGAAAATAGTAAACCACTGTCGTAGTTCAAACCTACACTAGAAACCATAAGTAGAAAATAAAGAAAAGGAAAGGTGAATAACATGAAATTAGTGCCATCCTAAAAACTCTTTATAACTTGTCCACTGAAGTATATAAAAAGGCAATCCTAATTCCCTATGATTATCCTCAACAATAAAAACCTAAGCCTAAAAAGTAATAAGCATAACCCACTAGAAGCCCCCGCATGACCCAGAAACTCTAAGTTACTATTTAACTTAGTTATCTTTTTAGCATAATGTTATTAATCCTGCATAATCATGACATACATGTTCATTGCATGCGATAGACTGTAACCTTGCTGATGGAGAGTACGTCCTCGTGCCGGAGCAAGGAGCTGCTCAGGAGGTAGCCCCAGATCCAGCACCAGAGCCTGCACCAGAGGACCTGCCTGCCACTGCTTTGGAAGGCAAGCCCCGGTTTATGCATAACCTGTTATTTATGCTATTTTACTTTCACTTAATGATTGTAGGATTGATTGTGCACTTAGGTGTAGGAATTGTTTGAAACCCTAGTTGCATGATCTCAGGAATCCTTTTTGAGATGGATACTAGTATGCTAGGTCGAGTAGTTGCTTTATTTAATTAGGATCTCGGTAGAAGACGAGTGATTTTTCTAGCACTCGCGCGAGATCAGGAATTGGTTGTACCCACTTTTTATATCATATTGATAGTTGGTTGGTGGACACGGATCCATGGGGATGCGTGGTCTACGAGGTGAAATTGGAATAAGGATTAACGTGCGGATACCTGTGTCAAGCGATTGAACGTACTAAGCACATGCCGAGAAATATGGTAAATCGGTAAGCCTAGTACCTGAGTGAACCTGGCAGTGGACATATCCCCTCACGCGACCTGAGATGTGGTCTCCCATTCCGGTTATGGTGGGTACAAGTGCGGTCACTGCACGACGGCAGTCGGGGTCGGTGAGGCATTGTACGCCAAGGCGGTGAGCCATGATCCGCTGACGGGGAATCGATGGGGACGGTTGATGTGTGTGGGGACGGAGTGCCCCTACATGTCGTGTGTTTAGGTTTACCTTGCAAGGATAAAAACTCGATTCGAATCGTCTGCTTCTCGCAGCTAATGAGACTGCTTGATTCATTGTACTGCATTGAGTAACAAGTGGAAATATGATGAGTTGATATAAGATGTTGATTGCTAATAATGTTTGCTACTATGTATGAGTAGATAGTATACTTTTAGCCTTAAGAGAGTCACACTTAACTATGACAAAGTTAAAACTTGACTTAGAAACTCAGCTAGTGCTTTTGGCAACCAAACCCCACAGCCAAACAGCTGCATGTCTAGAGGTAGAGGAGTAGACTCCTCACACCGGGTAAGTCTAGCTGAGTATTAGTATACTCAGCCTTGCTTGTGGCATAATTTTACAGGTTCTCTGGAGGACATGGTTGCTGGAGTGACTTGGCCGTCCATCTTGCCACCGGGTTGGACTGTCGAGTGGGACCCCACCTCGGTTGAGGAGGAGCATGAGGAGTGATGGGACAGGCTTCCCCATCTCTCTGTTTATTTACCGTTAGTTTTATTCCGCTGCACTTCGAACAATGATGACTACTTTTGCAAAACTCCGATGGTGATGTAATAATTTTAATACTCTTACATGCAGGGTTTTATGCTTTATTGTATTTTCTCTGTGACTCACCATCGAGTGAGATTGTGGTACTTGATCCTGTCAGTGGCCGTGTCGGACTAGATCCGAGGGATTGACGGGTTATTCCCATTTAAGTGTGGTCTAGCCTCTAAGGCGGGGCTTAGGCACTTAAGTTGGAATAATTCGGGCAGTTCCGCCACAGCTGGTATCGGAGCTTGTACCACCACAGAGGAATCAATAAAATGTAAATACCATCTTTTTCCAAATAAAACTTGATAGCAACAATGTTGGATAGATAGTAGGACGAGCAGGATAGACCTAGGACGTGAAGCCTTAGGGTGATAGAAGGGTAGCTAGGTGGCTACGTAATTAGGCCCTATAGGCCACCTTACGGGATGGGAATTCTTCCCTATCCCCTTATATTGGTGAGGTCGTTCAGGACAAGCATGCATGCATTGCTAAATTAAACAAATGAATAATTGAGTAAAGACTTAAAAACAAGATGATAACCAACTAAGTCCCCAGTACCATTTTATTTAACTAGAGAAAGGCTGAGTTTTATTTTTCTTGTTCTTTTTATAATTCTTTTTCTTTTACTTACGCTTAACCGTACACAGATGACTTCCCACGGATCCTCAAAGGACGGAAATGCACTGTCCCACACTGACGGACTTGCACGAGAGGGCTTTCCCCGCATTTTGTGGGAGGTACTTCAGGGGGCCGGATACACGACACCCCCTCAGTACGCGGTGCAGCAGTTCGAGAAGCACCGAGTGCCCCACTGTAGGGTGAGGATGACCTTGGAGCCTCATCCCCTGCAGCCAGGCTGGCGCTCGTTGGACTCTGAGTCTTTTGGATACCGAGATGAGGACACGATCGAGGCGATCGCTCTGCACGGGTTGACCACTTTCTGCGGATTCCATCCCTTGGAGCTGGCTACCCACCCCATTGGCTTGTTCCCCGCCGAAAGGGAGGACGACCCAATGTGGAAGGATTGGGTGGAGCATGCCAAGGATATCTGGGCCATCTACCCAGGACAGACTGCGCGCTTGACCGTACGGTGCATGAATGCTCTGTACCGTCTGCAAGTGATGCGCGGTGAGGCGATGTCCCATCTGATGGCACTATTGGAGGCAACAAAGATTACCTTGGACAACAGGGAGGAGCTCGTGGTTGATTTGTCCACTGAAATGGTGGAAAAGGACTTGCAGGTGGAGCAGCTATCCACTGATATCCAAGAGTTGGAGGAATTAGTGGGCACCAGGGAGAACACCATCGAGGTTCTCGAGGATCAGCTCATTAACACCTAGCAGCAGCTTGCCGAGGCTAATGAGCACTTGGATATGCATCACCAGGAGATCCAGGATATGGAGGCCAACGAGGACGTCGACATCGAGGGAGGAGAGGAGCCTGCCTCTAGTGTGGACACTGCTGGCTCAGGGAGACCACCTTCCCCCGAGTCGAGTGTTGCCTCATTCGCTCACTAGGTGTCAGGGACAGAGTTAAAAGTCGGTGATGGTAGGACTCCTCGCAGCTAGCTTAGCTTTTGCACCCTTGGGGTACTAGGCTAGATAGAGTTGAGTCTTTTTGGGACAAATGATGTAACCGTGATAAACTCTCTTGGAAGCATGTTTGATGGATGCTGTTATCAGTTTTAAATTCGGAAGGAAAAGTTTATGCCTTTTTAAATCCTTTTTGTTTAAGTTGGAATCTATCAATTTGCTTTTGACTCTTTCGCCGCGATTAAACCTTGAACTTGGAGATATGGTGTTAAGTATATATGTGGTTTTTCAGATGGCCGGGAGGCAGCGTCGTGGCCAGAATGAGTGCGTTCCTCCACCACCGCCACCGCCTCCCACTCTGCAGGAGCTGATGGCTCAGCAGAATGAGATCTTGAGGCAGCTAGCTCAGCGTCAGCCACCACCTCAGCACTATGGTGGTGGAGACCATCAGCGTCACCCCGCGGCAGCTACCTACCAGGAGTTCCTCAGTACTCAGCCTCCATTGTTCACGAGGGCAGAGGACCCACTTGATGCAGATGTGTGGTTAAGAGTAGTGGAATCCAAATTCCCGCTACTCCATGGGGCTTGTTCAGAGGTCACTAAAGTCAGGTTCGCCACCCAGCAGCTTCGCGGACCCGCAAGGACTTGGTGGGACCATTTTCTTGCCATGCAGCCAGAGGACCGAGAGGTGGAGTGGAGAGAGTTCAAGGTAGCTTTTAGGGGACACCACATACCAGCCGGGATTATGGACCGAAAGCTCAACGAGTTTCTGGCACTCACTCAGGGCAACAGGACAGTGTTGCAGTACGCCTAGGCTTTTAATGACTTGTGCCAGTATGCTGGATATCACGCAGATACGGATGAGAAGAAGAGAAACAGGTTCAGGAGGGGGCTCAGCACTAAGCTCCGTGACCGTCTCAACACCGTCAGGGCCAAGAGTTACAATGAGTTGGTCAACATGGCTATCTCCCAGGAGGACTGCATTACAGCTCGACAGGCAGAAAAGAAGAGGAAGACCCCTGTGGCAGGACCCTCAGCTCAGCCACAGCGCTTCAGGATTGTGTCCTACGCACAGAACAGGGGACCCCAGCAGCAGCAAGGGAGATGGGTGATCCGACCACAGCAGCAGCAGCAGCAGGCACACAACCGCACCCAGTTTCCAGCTCAGAGGAACAATCAGCAGCAGCAGTACCGCCAGGCAAATGATAACAGGTGTTTCACATGTGGCAACACTGGACATTACGCCAAAAATTGCCCCAGGAACCAGCAGAGGCAGGCGCAGAATGTTAATCAGAACCAAGGCAAGAGGCAGAAGGTGCAAGTGAGTCAAGGCAGGCTAAACTTCACCACCATGGCTGATATTCCAGAGGGAGCACCCATCATGACCGGTATCTTTACAGTTTTGAATTATCCTGCCATTATTCTTTTTGACTCTGGTGCATCGCATAGTTTTATCAGTGCCAAATTTAGTGCCAAGTGCCAATTACCTTTTCACCACACCAATGGGGGTATCACAATTTCAACACCAGGAGGCAGGGTTGCCACTTACCAAATTAACAAGAATGTGCCTATAAAGTTTGGTAGTCTGATAATTAAAACCAACCTCCTCATTTTGGGGTTGGATAGTGTGGATATCATATTGGGAACTGACTGGTTGACCAGAAACCAGGCTGTGATGGATATTGCAGCTAGGGCCATAGAGGTGCACTCACCAACTTGTGGTGAAACCACACTATATCTGCCCGACCAGGGATGCACCCGTTCTTGTGCCTTTGTTATGATAGAATCCCCAGTAGAAAAGATCCCAGTGGTCCGTGACTACCCGGATGTGTTTCCGGATGAATTGCCAGGGATGCCATCTGATTGAGACATCGAGTTCGCAATCGAGTTACAACCCGGGACTGCTCCTATCTCCAAGAGACCCTATAGGATGCCTCCCGCGGAATTGGCAGAACTGAAAAAGCAATTGCAAGAGTTGTTAGACAAGGGGTTTATTCGCCCAAGTACTTCACCATGGGGATGTCCAACTTTATTTGTGAAGAAAAAGGATGAGAGTTTGAGAATGTGTGTTGACTACCGCCCTCTCAATGCGGTGACTATCAAGAACAAATACCCACTGCCCCGCATTGATGTTCTGTTCGATCAGCTGGTAGGAGCCAAAGTGTTCTCCAAGATAGACCTTCGCTCAGGTTACCATCAGATCAAGATCCGTGCCAGCGATATTCCCAAGACGGCTTTCTCTACCAGATATGGGTTGTATGAGTTTTTGGTGATGTCTTTTGGGTTGACCAATGCCCCGGCTTATTTTATGTACCTGATGAACTCAGTGTTCATGCCAGAATTGGACAAGTTCGTGGTCGTTTTCATTGACGATATCCTGGTCTATTCCAAGAATGAAGACGAACATACCGAGCACCTGCACATCGTGCTTCAGCGACTGCGCGATCATCATCTTTATGCTAAGCTGTCTAAATGCGAATTCTGGCTGAAGGAGATCAAATTCTTGGGTCACACAATCTCTCAGGATGGGATATCAGTTGATCCTGGGAAGGTACAAGAAGTGATGGATTGGAAACCCCCGACTACAGTGAGGCAGATTCGAAGTTTTCTGGGTTTGGCAGGGTATTATCGACGATTTATTCCGGATTTCTCCAGGATTGCCAAACCAATGACTGAACTGTTGAAGAAAGGAGTCAAGTATGACTGGAGCCAAAAGTGTGAAGATGCCTTTCATACTTTGAGGCAGCATTTGACAACAACCCCAGTGCTGGCTCAACCTGATAACACCAAGCCATTTGAAGTTTATTGTGATGCTTCTGGTACAGGATTGGGTTGTGTCTTAATGCAATATAACAGAGTAATTGCTTATGCTACCCGAGCACTCAGACCCCATGAGCAGAACTACCCTACCCATGATCTGGAATTGGCAGATGTGGTTCATGCTCTTAAGATATGGAGACACTACTTGATGGGAGCTCACTGTAACATCTACACTGATCACAAGAGCCTCAAATACATCTTCAGTTCTTCACTCAGGCAGATCTGAACATGAGGCAGAGGAGATGGTTGGAGTTAATCAAGGACTATGATTTAGAGGTGCATTACCATCCTGGTAAAGCCAATGTTGTGGCAGATGCTTTGAGCAGAAAGGCCCAGTGCAATTGTATGGGCATGGATGCGAGAGTTACCACCCTGTGCGATGAGCTGTGCAAGCTGAACCTGGAAGTGGTTTCTTCAGGTGACTTAGGCTACATCTCGGTGGAACCCACATTGCAAGAGCAAATAGTCAGGGCATAGATTGAAGATAAGGGTGTTCAGATGATCAAGGAAATGATCAAGCAAAAGGCAGAAAAATACAAGTGCTTCCGTCATGACAGCAAGGGAATTTTATAGTTTGGAGACCGATTGGTTGTTCCCAAGGACCCTGAGCTCAGAAAGAAGATACTAGATGAAGCTCACCTTTCCAAATTCTCCATGCACCCTGGTAGCAACAAGATGTACCATGATCTCAGATCTTTATATTGGTGGACCAGAATGAAGAGGGAAATTGCCAAGTACATATCTGAGTGTGACACTTGCCAGAGGATAAAAGCTAGTCACTTGAAGGCAGCAGGCCCTTTGCAACCCCTTCCCATACCATCTTGGAAATGGGAGGACATTTGCATGGATTTTATCGTAGGATTGCCCAATACCTCCAGGCACCATGATTCCATTTGGGTTATTGTAGACAGATTGACCAAGACCGCTCATTTCTTACCAGTGCATACCACCCACAAGACAGAGAAATATGCAGAAATCTATGTTGATCAAATAGTGCGGTTGCATGGTATTCCAAAGACCATTGTATCTGACAGAGGAGCACTGTTTGTGGCACGCTTTTGGGAGCAACTGCAAGAATCACTTGGGACCCAAGTAATACGAAGCTCAGCATACCATCCCCAAACAGATGGCCAGACAGAAAGGGTGAATCAGATTTTGGAAGACATGTTGCGAGCATGTGCACTACACTACGGGAAAGATTGGGACAAGTGTCTTTCTTTGGCAGAGTTTTCTTACAATAACAGCTATCAGTCCAGTCTGAAGATGGCACCTTTTGAAGCCTTATATGGGAGAAGGTGTAGGACCCCACTGAATTGGTCTCAAGCAGGAGAGAGGGAATTTTTTGGGCCAGACTTGGTGCTTGAGGCAGAGGCAAAGGTCAGGGTTATTACCAAGAACTTAGAAGCTGCTCAGGCCAGGCAAAAGAGCTATCATGACAAGAGGCGGAAGCCTCTACAGTTTGAGGTGGGAGATCATGTTTATCTTAAAGTATCACCCACCAAGGGTGTCCAGAGATTCGGGATCAAGGGCAAGTTAGCTCCTCGCTACATTGGACCCTATGAGATCAAAGCAAGTTGTGGACCCGTGGCCTACCAATTGGAATTGCCACCTCACATGTCAGCAGTTCACAATGTGTTCCATGTATCTCAGCTGCGTAAATGTGTTCGCCTACCCACTGAAGTGCTGCCAGAACCAGACCTTGAGATAGAACCAGACTTGTCCTATCAAGAGTACCCCGTCAAGGTATTAGATCAGAAGGAGAGATCAACTCGGGCAAGATCAGTCAGAATGTATAAGGTTCAGTGGAGTCACCATTCAGAAGAAGAAGCTACATGGGAGACTGAGGATTTTCTACGCTCCCGCTTCCCCGACTTTCTGCCCAAAGGAGTCAGTACGTAACCCCAAAACCCCACCCCCACCTGCCCTTTGAATTCAATTATAAGAAAAGCTTAAATAGCAAGGATAGTCTAAGTTGTGGATTTAACTTAAAAAGGGCTTCCTTCTGAAGTTGCAAAGAGAATGACATTCGAAGAGCAGTTAACAAGAAAACTTGAGTATAAAGAAAGAGTAGCACCCCAACACACCTTCAAGCACCCCTACAAGGGACTCTACCTAAAATCTCGGGACGAGATTCCTTTAAGGGGGGAGGGCTGTAACACCTCAGGTGTTACCATGGCTAGAGCACACCTTGGTGCTAAGGACTATGATCACATGTGGCAGAAACTTAAGGAGCAAAAGTGTAAGGGCTTTGGAAACTAGGTTTTAACCAAGAGATGTGAGTGACCAAAAGCATTTCCCTAGTTGAGTGCAACTATCACTTTGGACAAGGGGGGAGAAAACCCTAGACCACTCTTGAACCCTATCTCCCAAAGCCATGGATAAGAGGGGGAAGAGGGTGAGCAATTGTGCAAAACATGAGTAACCTTTAACCAAGCCTTAAGTAACCTTATAACCAGCAATTAGGGGATGTAAATATTGCAAAAAGGCCCCTGGAGAAACCCCAAATCCATTCCCTAAGTAGAGAGAGAGCTAGAGCTCTCTATTTCTCTCTAAGTTAAAAACTACACCTACACTAAAGATCAGTCGTGTTCACCTCGAAGCTGGCACCAAATCCACCTATGTTCTATACCAAAAATGTGGCATACCACCTAGGGCACCCACTGGAAAAAGCTGAGCCCGAGACCCTGACGTTTGACATGCCTTGGCATGGTTTTTGTCGCGAGGTGGGCAGTGTGACACACCCGATTTGGCGACCGAAGATCTCCCTACCTAGGCCATATCTGCCATGGCAGCTCACAGATGAGTGACAGCCCTAGGTGCCAGGAAAAGACTCGCGCCGGATTTTTGCCAAGATTCGCACGTTTGCGACTTGGGTGAGCTGTGGAACACGGGCAGAATGAAAGCTCCACGTGTTCGACGCGCTCTGTGTGCGCCAGAGCACGCCCGCGCGCGCCCCGCGTCGCGCCAACGGCCTGCCGACGCCATGGCCCGCGCCCGCGCCTATAAAGCCCGCTCAGGCGTCGACTACACTCTTCCGCGCACGCTCAAACCTCACCGGAGCTCAGTTCACCGTCGTTTGCCCGTGCGCGACGTGTCCGCGACCACCCGAGCCACTGCCGCCGCAGACCGGCCAGCCCAGCCCTTCCCAACCCTGTCCAACCCTCTGAGGCGAGTGTGCACGCCCCAGTGAAGCTCCCCGAGCGAGGAATCGAAGCCTGCTTCGCCGGAGAGACCAGTCCACGGTCGCCGGAGTTCACAACCCCGCCGGAGTGCGTGGACTGGGTAAATCGCTGAGCCATTTATCGATTCATTGCACGGATAGCCTCTACGTAACCCCGTGAAGCTCACCGTGCCCTTGGATTGAACCAGATCGCCGTGATTTGGCCGGCACACCCGCCGCCGACGAGAACACCCGCCTGCGCTCGAGGACCGAGCGATTCCGGCCATCCCCGTCGTCGAGCCGTACATCGCTGTGACTGCCAGAGCCTCCCCGAGCCAACCCCGCCCCTCGCCGGACCTCTCTCGTCGCCGGTAAGCCGCGCCGCCCTTTTCTTTCCCGCGGATACTGTTTACATTGGGGGAAGGACCTCGGGGAAGAAGAAGAGAAAGTCCGGGGGCTTTTTGAACTGTCAGCGACTCAGGGGAATAGTGGCGCAGGGGTAGATTTGAGTGGGTTGATTTAGTTTTAACCCAGGGTCCTCGGTGTAAACTGCTTTTTCAGAAAACCTTATTAAACCTGATTTTAAATTTGAACAGAAACTTGGAAAATCCATAACTTCTGTTTAGTTCATCCAAATTTGGTCAAACCAATTTTGTCAGACTCTAAATAATGTAACCTACTTAAGAAAAATATAAAACCCCCTATGTACTATAGAAAACTTTAAGATTCTGATTTAATTATAGTTTTGGCCAAAAGCTCAATAATAGAAGGAAAAATAGTTGTACTATTTGACTAGGGTTAGAAAAATTTGGAGAAGTTTATATCTACCTACTGACCTGTTTAAAAATGTTAAACCTCTCTGTCCACCCCATTAAGTTAGTTTTTGCCCCTTATTTTACAATATGCTCAAGGTTAAGAAAAATAGAAAATGTAATTTAAATAATGAACCAGAGGGCACCCCTATTTTTGTTAGGGTACTTATTCAATAAGTAGGATACCTTTTATTTTGATAAAACAAGGAAAACTTAGAAAAACCCTACAAAAATAAACCCAAGGTGAAAACACCCCAACCCTTGGGATAACTAATGTTTTGTTAATAAGAACTTAGGAAAAATATGAAATCTGCTGTTTGACATTTTTCAAATAATAATGTAGTAGAAAGTGCCTTTTTGACATTTAACTTTAGAAAATCATAACTAAATGACCATCCCTTAGCTTTCTGTGATTTTTAGCACAGAAGCCTATTATTACTGTTAGATGCCAACAAAAATAACCCTTAGGGCAGAGCTCACCCCTAATTAAGAGATGTAGTGTAAAGTGGCCCATTTTACACAACTCTTGTTATTTTTGTCTAAAGCATAGCCTTTATATATTAAGCCTCAAATTCTTAAAACAGGCTAGAATAACAAATGACAACCCACTCTAATTTTTATGGAATTTTTGGAAAATAGTAAACCACTGTCGTAGTTCAAACCTACACTAGAAACCATAAGTAGAAAATAAAGAAAAGGAAAGGTGAATAACAGGAAACTAGTGCCATCCTAAAAACTCTTTATAACTTGTCCATTGAAGTATATAAAAAGGCAATCCTAATTCCCTATGATTATCCTCAACAATAAAAACCTAAGCCTAAAAAGTAATAAGCATAACCCAGTGGAAGCCCCCGCATGACCTAGAAACCCTAAGTTACTATTTAACTTAGTTTTCTTTTTAGCATAATGTTATTAATCCTGCATAATCATGACATACATGTTCATTGCATGCGATAGACTATAACCTTGCTGACGGAGAGTACGTCCTCGTGCCGGAGCAAGGAGCTGCTCAGGAGGTAGCCCCAGATCCAGCACCAGAGCCTGCACCAGAGGACCTGTCTGCCACTGCTTTGGAAGGCAAGCCCCGGTTTATGCATAACCTGTTATTTATGCTATTTTACTTTCACTTAATGATTGTAGGATTGATTGTGCACTTAGGTGTAGGAATTGTTTGAAACCTGTTGGGGACTTGTTCTCAAATGCTTCGGCTTAAGAACAAGGCAACACAAGAAATGTTAAACGTTAAAGTCCTTCGTCCTTCGAAGCATCATTTCCCTTAGGACATAATGATTTTCGGACGAAGGTTATGAAGGACATACCTTCGTAAATTCAACATATAATAATGAAGAAGGAATCATATGAGACACAAAAGATAGCATAAACCATTATGTATTATTATCAACTCATTTCTGTATTATTATTATACAAAAGTAGAAATAATATCAAATTACAAATGTACCTTCGGCTTGAAAGAAGGCGAAAGTACAAGCGTGACGCAAAAGCAAATGCCAAGTCAGCGTGTGCAGTACGGGGGTACTGTTCACCTATTTATAGGCACGGGACACAGCCCATATAAAATTACATCCATGCCCTTTACATTTGGTAGTAATTCTATAGTAATCCACCGAGGTCTGAATAGCATTTTCATCTTTAAGTCGGTTTCCTTTTCTGCTACCACGCCGAAGCTTTCCTGCTCACCTCTTCGGCGCTATATCAACCTTCGTATTATTTGGGCTTCTCCTACTGTGATATCGACTCGAGTCCGAAGATACCTGTTCACACATTATACTCCAGAAACACTGTTAAATCTTGTTTTTGAGGACCTTCGGAAGCCGAAGGCCCCCAACAGTAGCCCCTCGCAATATTAATTTGTTAGAATAATAAATTTAGATTGCGACATGGACGAAGGCCTTAAGCCGAAGGTCCGAAAAAACACCTTCCCTTTGCTAGAATAGCAACATTCACTGACAAGCGGGGTCTTCCAATTTTCAACGCACTGGGCGTATAAATAAGAGCATACCGCGAGCTCATTTGGTACGCTCTCTTGCCATCTGCTCTTGCTCACTCAATTTTTAGCTCTTGCGCACCGAGACTTGCTTAGCTTTTTAAGTTTTTAAGCTTCGGCGTTGAAAACAGTTTTTTAGTGTTTCCGAAGATGTCTGAAGATAAGAAGGCTGCTGCCGAGATGAAGCTGAGTCTCTCTGAAGAGAAAAACATGGGGTTTCTTATAGCAATGTCGAAGACCAATACAGAAAAAATCACCAAAGAGATTTTAGAAGGTTTGTCTGAAGATACTGATGACAGCGACAGTTATGATGTTGATAGTGGTGGTGAAGACTCCGAAGATCGCCCTTGGCGACCAAGCCATGCGGTTTTTGGCAAATCAAGTATCAAAGAAAATCATCTTGTCAACATGAGGGGAAGATATTTCCGGGATTTGTCCGTTGTGAGGGCCGACGAAGGAGAAAAGACTTGTCCGAATCCTGAAGAAAATCAAGTCGTAGTGTACCGAAGCTTTTTGAAAGCTGGACTACGATTTCCCCTGAGCAACTTTGTCGTAGAGGTGCTGAAAATATTTGAAGTCTATCTTCACCAACTTACCCCCGAAGCAATCATAAGGCTGAATATCTTCGTGTGGGCCGTGAGAAGCCAAGGTCTGGAGCCTGATGCGAAAAGTTTCTGCAACATACACGAATTATCATACGAGACAAAACCCTGGGGTAAGGAACAGTATCACAATAATTTTGGCTGCTACAGTTTCATTTCTCGGTCTGGGTCAAGCTGTCCCGTGCCAACCATTCGGAAGAGATGGCCCAGCGACTGGATGACAGAATGGTTTTATGTGAAGAATGACCTGAAAACACGGGAAGATATTAAAGGTATAATTATGCGCCCTATTTGGCAAAGCTTCGGCCTGCGGAGGCCGAAGGTTGAAATGAATGAAGCTGCCGAAGAATGCCAGAGGGCCTTCGGAGTTATTTGTTCTTTTATTGGAACGAGAGATTTGGTCCAAGAGCATATTGCCTTCAGAGTATGGCCGCTCGCGGAAAAATGGGAAATGCCACAAGAGACTATAAAGGAGGCTGACGAAGGTGGACTTATCAGGCTGAAGTATACTTTCAAATTCGGAGACAGATTCGTAGAGCCAGATGATGACTGGCTAAAAAGCATTGAAAATGTAAGTGATGAACTACTTGGGGTTTATTCAAAGGTCGAAGATACTGCATTGTCAGCAGCCTTCGGAGGCCGGAAAAAGAAAAGACTGAACCGAGTGTTTGACGCAATTGGGTTCGTGTACCCCGACTACCAGTTTCCAACGCGGGGCCAAAAAAGAAAAAGCGCAACTTCTGCACAGGAAACTGCTTCAGCCGCTCCCAGCGAGCCAGCGCCGAAGAGACAAAGGGTAAAAGTTCTCACACACCGGCCACGCTACATTGAACCAGCTATAGTGCCTGAGTTCGCCGGTGAAACCTCTTCGGCCACCGAAATTAAAGAACTAGCTTCAGAGCCGAAGTTCGAAGAAAAAGCTGAAGCACCTTCAGCAGAGAAAGCAGAAGAACCGAGTACTGAAGGAACGAAAATATTGGAAATTTTAAGTCCTTCAGAAAGTGTTGAGACAACAAAAAACCAAAAGGGCCCAGCGGTGACCCCAAAAAGAAAAAGAATGGTCACTGTGCTAGATGTTCTAGAGACAATTGAGTCCTCAAGCACGACTCCGAAGAAGACTGTTGGAACTTCCGAAGCGGAAACTGAAATCTTTGATGTTGAAGCTCCAAAGCAGCAAACTGAGACTGAAGATGGGCCTTCAGAGCCCACGAAGGTAAAATCCTTGGAAACCGAGGAAGAAAAAATGACAGAGCCAATTCTTGTTGAAGAAATCAGTGCTGTTGCCCCCGAAGCATCCCCCAAAGTCCTTGATTATATTGTTCGACATGCATGCTTCGGGGAAAAAGTTGCCTGAAAAAGAAAAGCAAGAGGCCCAGTTTTACGCCCAAAAACTGAAATACCCAAAGGGGGTGTTGATATTCAACGGCAGCGGAGAAGAAGACTTCTTGTATTGTCTCCCTGACAGCAAGGAGATTTCTGTCTGTCGGGAGATGAGCAAGAGATTCGGATTCCCAACACTTGAAGACGGGCTCTCGGTGTTGTCGAAAAACGAGCTGGCCGACAGCTTGGCGTACAATAGCTTAAAGGTGCAAAAAATGAGGTCTTTGTATTTTTTCTTGAAACCAAATTTTTTCGTTTGCTTAAATTTATTGATGCACATACATTTTTCTTTGCAGGGCCTTATACTTAGTAATGCCCTTAGGGCCCAAAAAGATGCCGAAGATGAAGGGTGTGTTATGGCCCTGAGTAACCTTCGTTCCGAAGTAATTGAACTAAGGAACGAAGGTCTCAAAAAAGATAAAATGTTGCATTCATTGATAAATAGAATAAAAGAAGACGAAGCTACTTTTAAAGGTCAAGCTGAGGCTCAGAAGCGTGAAATTGAAGATCTTCGAAAACAACTAGCCAGAGCTAAAGAGGAACGCATACTTGAAGAAACGAGGCGAGAACTTAGCGACCAATGGGCAAATCATTTAGAAGGAACTGTTGAAGAGCTTCGTTCGTCCAAGAAAAGATGCTACGACAAATCTATGGAGTGTGTTAAGAAAATGAAAGCTAGCTTCGCCAGTGTTGGCGTATTTTCGAGCGAAGAAAACTTTACAAGAGGCAACCCCGAAGATCTCATCGAATGGATTAATCACAAAGCTGAGGCCTTCGAGGAAATTTTAAATAGCCGTGGGGACATATGTGCTTTTTCGGGTGCCAGAGGGATTGCCACCATTTTGGAGAAAAAGGGCTGCGAGCATGTAAAGATTTTAGCGCAATCCGAAGCTACCTTGTCCTTCAAAGATGCAAAAGATCCTTCAGCCGAAGCTAGCATGGTTGGTGGAAAATTTTTCACCGATGTCTGGGACAATGGTGGTCGAGAAATGGCCCGAGAAATTATCCAAAAAAGCGAAAAGGGCATCCATGATGCTAGAAAAGTAGCAGAGGCTGCTGAGAAAAGCGCAGAGCCCGAAGGGCAAATAGGTATTAACTAATGGTTTTTATTGTGTTGTAATTTTTGATTTTAAACTTCGTTCGCAATTTGTAATAGCAATGTAGCTGTATCCTGTCCTCCCTCAGATCCTACTAAAGCGTCTCCGGGCCCTCCCCCGAAAGATGACGATGAAATTAAAAAGATGGCTAAAGCTATCATGAATCAAGTTGTTAATCAACTCCTGAATGAAGCTGCGGAAGTAGTACTTAGGGAAGACTAGGTGCTATTGTAAAAACATCTGAAATATAATATGTATAATATCTTGTAATCCTGAATGTAATATACTTGTCTTTTTTTATAGTTCAATTTTTTACGATGCATGAAATTTTACATACATACCGTTTTTGAGTCTTTGACGAAAAAACACCTTCCCTTCTTTTCATGCTTCGTGAAGAAGAATTTTCATTTATCACAACAATATCCGTAGTGTTCTGATGAAGAATGTCCAAGCTTCGTGAAGATATTTTCCGAAGCTACACTTCCGAAGATCAATAGTGTATCTCCTTGTGACTTAGCATGATTTTCCCCTTTTTCAAAACATACTTCTGAAGATCGATATTGTGTCCCCTTCTTGTGCCATATGCAGCATGATGTATGATGCTTATGTCATGCGAAATGATGTGATGATGTTATGCTATGTAAAATGGTATTTATTCCGAAGATACACGCACATCCCTGTAATAAAACATATAATCTTTTAAAATCAGCGTTGACTTTTCGCTGTAAGCCTCCCTTAGGAGCTTCTTCGCCTTTTACTTCAGCGGAATCAGTGTTTATTTTTCGCTGTAAGCCTCCCTTAGGAGCTTCTTCGCCTTTTACTTTCAGCGGTATTCGCGTTGACTTTTAGCGCTTCGCCTTTTACTTAGGCGGTATCAGCGTTTATTTTTCGCTGTAAGCTCTGCATTCCCTTTGGAACGACTTTGGAGCAGAAAACTTACACTGCGCTCCCTTTGGAACGGCTTTTTGTAACTTCAGCAAACTTACTCTGCGTTCCTTAGAACGACTTTTTGTTGCTTCGAAAATTTTTTGATAATTCGAAGGTCCTCCTTGTTATCGCAAATCTTTAAGCTTCAACAACTTAAGTCTGTGGAGAAAATATATTTTCCTTGTGGCAAACAACGAAACTATTACATGAAATTTAAAAAATGTCCTTTATTACATAGAAAATAAAACTGAATGGAAAAGACTACTATCAAGGTAGGATATTTGTCAATAGATGTGCTTCAACTCTGGCACAGTGCTATTGACTGTGCGAGCTTCAGACTGTTCTCTGAAGTCCCTTTGGTGTTGAGCATATTGGCCCCCTTCTGGCTGCTGGCCTTGTTGCAGCGGTGGTGGAGGCGGAGGCTGTTGCCAGGAAGCTTGAGGTTGACTCGCCGAAGCAACAGAAACTGCAGGGTGGTTGCCTACATATTCTGGGATGTAAGGCGAATGATACGAAGCAGTGTGCATGATTTGCTTCGGCTGAGCCTGTTGTGCTGCAGCTTCGGCTATCTCCTTTTGCTTCTGGATGGTAACATGGCACATCCTGGTGGTATGGCCCTTGTTTTCACCACAGAACAAGCAAAATATTCTCCTTGGTTGATCTCCAAACCTTCCACCGAAGCCCCTGGCGCCTCTGCCTCTTGGAGCTGGCGGCCGGAAGGAGCTTTGCTGTTGCCCCGAAGCCTGTGAGGAGCACTGTGGCCTTTGCTGCTGACTTCCCTTATCATCATTTTAAGTAGAGTTGTGAATTGACCTAACATGCCTCGGATAAAATCTTCCTCCGAAGCCCCTGGTGATTTCAGAAAACCTGAAAGCCTCCTCCCTTCTTTGACGAAAATCATTGTCGGCACGAATATACTCGTCCATCTTCTGGAGCAGCTTCTCCAAAGTTTGAGGAGGTTTCCTAGCAAAGTACTGAGCTGAAGGTCCTAGCCGAAGTCCCTTGATCATGGCCTCAATGACAATTTCATTGGGCACTATTGGTGCCTGTGCCCTCAAACGCAAGAACCTCCGGACATACGCCTGAAGGTATTCTTCGTGATCCTAGGTGCACTGGAATAGAGCTTGAGCAGTGACCGGCTTCGTCTGAAACCCTTGGAAGCTGGTTAACAACATGTCCTTCAGCTTTTGCCATGAAGTGATCGTTCCTGGCCGAAGGGAGGAATACCAGGTTTGAGCAACACTCCTGACAGCCATAACAAAAGATTTTGCCATGACTGCAGTATTGCCACCATACGAAGATACTGTTGCTTCGTAGCTCATCAAAAACTGCTTCAGGTCTGAATGGCCGTCGAATATGGGAAGCTGGGGTGGCTTGTAAGACGGAGGCCAAGGTGTAGCCTGCAGCTCAGCGGACAGAGGAGAAGCATCATCAAAAGCAAAATTTCCATGGTGAAAATTCTCATACCAGTCATCTTCGTTGAGGAAACCCTCCTGATGAAGGTCTTTATTCTGAGGCCTTCGGTTCTGCTCATCCTGAGTAAGATGACGAACTTCTTCAGAGGCTTCGTCTATCTGCCTTTGCAGTTCAGCTAGCCTGGCCATCTTTTCCTTCTTCCTCTGCACCTGTTGATGAAGCATCTCCATGTCTCTGATTTCTTGGTCTAGCTCATCCTCTGGCGGTGTCGGGCTGACAGCCTTCCTCTTCTGGCTTCGGGCCTCCCGAAGGGAGAGAGTCTCCTGATTGGGGTCTAGCGGTTGCAGAGCTGCAGCCCCAGTTGCTGAAGCTTTCTTCGGCGCCATAGCGAAGGTTTATGATCGCCGAAGGTGTTCAAAACTCAAAGAGTGGAAGTGAGTTCACCGGAGGTGGGCGCCAATGTTGGGGACTTGTTCTCAAATGCTTCGGCTTAAGAACAAGGCAACACAAGAAATGTTAAACGTTAAAGTCCTTCGTCCTTTGAAGCATCATTTCCCTTAGGACATAATGATTTTCGGACGAAGGTTATGAAGGACATACCTTCATAAATTCAACATATAATAATGAAGAAGGAATCATATGAGACACAAAAGATAGCATAAACCATTATGTATTATTATCAACTCATTTCTGTATTATTATTATAGAAAAGTAGAAATAATATCAAATTACAAATGTACCTTCGGCTTGAAAGAAGGCGAAAGTACAAGCGTGACGCAAAAGCAAATGCCAAGTCAGCGTGTGCAGTACGGGGGTACTGTTCACCTATTTATAGGCACGGGACACAGCCCATATAAAATTACATCCATGCCCTTTACATTTGGTAGTAATTCTATAGTAATCCACCGAGGTCTGAATAGCCTTTTCATCTTTAAGTCGGTTTCCTTTTCTGCTACCACGCCGAAGCTTTCCTGCTCACCTCTTCGGCGCTATATCAACCTTCGTATTATTTGGGCTTCTCCTACTGTGATATCGACTCGAGTCCGAAGATACCTGTTCACACATTATACTCCAGAAACACTGTTAAATCTTGTTTTTGAGGACCTTCGGAAGCCGAAGGCCCCCAACAAAACCCTAGATGCATGATCTCAGGAATCCTTTTTGAGATGGATACTAGTATGCTAGGTCGAGTAGTTGCTTTATTTAATTAGGATCTCGGTAGAAGACGAGTGATTTTTCTAGCACTCGCGCGAGATCAGGAATTGGTTGTACCCACTTTTTATATCATATTGATAGTTGGTTGGTGGACACGGATCCATGGGGATGCGTGGTCTACGAGGTGAAATTAGAATAAGGATTAACGTGCGGATACCTGTGTCAAGCGATTGAACGTACTAAGCACATGCCGAGAAATATGGTAAATCGGTAAGCCAAGTACCTGAGTGAACCTGGCAGTGGACATATCCCCTCACGCGACCCGAGACGTGGTCTCCCATTCCTGTTATGGTGGGTACAAGTGCGGTCACTGCACGACGGCAGTCGGGGTCAGTGAGGCATTGTACGCCAAGGCGGTGAGCCCTGATCCGCTGACGGGGAATCGATGGGGACGATTGATGTGTGTGGGGACGGAGTGCCCCTACATGTCGTGTGTTTAGGTTTACCTTGCAAGGATAAAAACTCGATTCGAATCGTCTGCTTCTCGCAGCTAATGAGACTGCTTGATCCATTGTACTGCATTGAGTAACAAGTGGAAATATGATGAGTTGATATAAGATGTTGATTGCTAATAATGTTTGCTACTATGTATGAGTAGATAGTATACTTTTAGCCTAAAGAGAGTCACACTTAACTATGACAAAGTTAAAACTTGACTTAGAAACTCAGCTAGTGCTTTTGGCAACCAAACCCCACAGCCAAACAGCTGCATGTCTAGAGGTAGAGGAGTAGACTCCTCACACCGGGTAAGTCTAGCTGAGTATTAGTATACTCAGCCTTGCTTGTGGCATAATTTTACAGGTTCTCTGGAGGACATGGTTGCTGGAGTGACTTGGCCGTCCATCTTGCCACCGGGTTGGACTGTCGAGTGGGACCCCACCTCGGTTGAGGAGGAGCATGAGGAGTGATGGGACAGGCTTCCCCATCTCTCTGTTTATTTACCGTTAGTTTTATTCCGCTGCACTTCGAACAATGATGACTACTTTTGCAAAACTCCGATGATGATGTAATAATTTTAATACTCTTACATACAGGGTTTTATGCTTTATTGTATTTGCTTTGTGACTCACCATCGAGTGAGATTGTGGTACTTGATCCTGTCAGTGGCCGTGTCGGACTAGATCCTAGGGATTGACGGGTTATTCCCATTTAAGTGTGGTCTAGCCTCTAAGGCGGGGCTTAGGCACTTAAGTTGGAATAATTCGGGCAGTTCCGCCACAAATAGGTGATCCTGTAAAACTTAAACTTAATGCCACAAAAACCTGGTTAAGCGTTAGCACAGTAATGCCAAGTGGCTAGGGAAGAGTCTTAGCGAAACACAATAACCACAACAGAATCAACACAGATAGACACATTGGTTTATCCCGTGGTTCGGCCAAGTACAACACTTGCCTACTTCCACGTTGTGGCGTTCCAACGGACGAGGGTTGCAATCAACCCCTCTCAAGCGGTCCAAAGACCCACTTGAATACCACGGTGTTTTGCTTTTCTTTTCTATATCCCGTTCGCAAGGAATATCCACAACTTGGAGCCTCTCGCCCTTACACTTTGATGTTCACAAAGAAGCACGGAGTAAGGGAGGGATGAGCAACTCACACAAGACACAAAGATCACAGCAAATACGCACACACAAGACCCAGACTTGAGCTCAAGAGACTAACACAAGCTTCACACTAGAATGGAGCTCAAATCACTAAGAATGTCGAACAAGTGCGCAAGAATGGAGTGTGAGTGATCAACAATGCTCAAAGGATGCTTTGTCCTCTCCTCCATGCGCCTAGGGGTCCCTTTTATAGCCCCAAGGCAGCTAGGAGCCGTTGAGAGCAATCTGGGAAGGCAATTCTTGCCTTCTGTCGCCTGGCGCACCAGACAGTCCGGTGCACCACCGGACACTGTCCGGTGCGGATTTCCTTCCTTATTTGGCGAAGCCGACTGTTGGCAGCCTTGGAGCCGTTGGCGCACCAGACACTGTCCGGTGCTCCCTTCTAGTCGTTGGCTCGGCCACGCGTCGCGCCCGGATTAAGCGGCCGACCGTTGGCTCACCGGACACTGTCCGGTGCACACCGGACAGTCCGGTGAATTATAGTCGTACGCCGTTAATTCCTTCCCGAGAGCAGCAAGTTCGCCTGAGCTAGCCTGGCGCACCGGACACTGTCCGGTGCACCACCGGACAGTCCAGTGCACCCAGACAGAGCTGACTCTGGGTGAACAAAGCCATCTTTTCTTCAATTCGATTTCTCCTGTTTCCAGCACTTAGACACAATACATTAGTCTCTAAAACAATGTACTAAGTCTGAGAAACATACCTTTATACTTGATTTGTACTTTGTCTACCATTTGACACTTAGGCACTTGTGTTGGACACTGAATCACCAAAACACTTGGAAATGGCCCAAGGGCACATTTCCCTTTCAGCATGAAGGGAGGCCCTTGTCCCTCCATTTATAGGCAAGGTGGGGGGTTAGTGGGAGGAGGTGAGGATTAGTGGGAGGTAAGCATGTATTAGCCATGTATAAGTGAAATTAGCTTGTAGAGCTCACTGTATGACACCGGAGGCGTATGTATACGTATGAGCATGAGGAAAATTATTAATAAAATATTTGTAGGGACTTTAAAAGTGATTCTGAAGGTATTTCTCATGAGGAAATATTTGGAGAAATATCGGTGGAATATTTGGGCAGTATTTCTGGAAAGAATTTGAGTGGGATCACTGGGGAAATATTTGTAGGATACTTTGAGGAGGATTTTGGAGAGAATATAGACCACTATATTTTATTTGTTAGATCAACTCACAAACAAACATTTTGAAATGAAATTTAAATTTTATTTTTAAGTTAGAGCGAGTTTGAGAAAATTTCAAGATTTGAATTCAGGGCGCTACACAAAAAGTAGAAGAAAGGAAGAAAAACCAAAAGGGCGCCCTCAGTTAATGTAATGCCTAAATTTTGACTTAATAAAGGGAGAAAAGTTAAATATGTGAATCTCCTTAAGTACTTAGCATGCATGCATACATTATCATTAAGTTAAGTAATTAATGAATGAAAAATACATAATTTTGCATCCCATGTTGATATTCTTGTACTGCTGCATTTGTATTTGAATCTGTAATGCTAGGTTGAATTTGAAAGCTGGAAATAGGAATAAAACACAAAAAGGAAAAGAAAGGAACAAAACAAAACAAAAAAGAAAAAGTGTCGCCTAGGCCAAAACTAACCGAACTGGCCTAGCTAGCCTTCCGGTTAAGCCCGCGCAAGCGCACGACATCTTGGCGCCGACATGTGGGGCACACCAGGCAGCCACAGCGTGTGCCGCAGCGCACCCATCTAATGCCACCATTTGGGCCCAAAGGGTCGTCCTATGCATGCTTCTTGCCCACCTGGGTTCCGCTGAAGCATGGGCCGTCTAGATAGCGCTCTTGTAGATCTTCTCAAAGTCAGGTTTGCCGGAGTGGTTGTACCGTCACCGTGATCCTCGCTAGCTCCAACTAGTCATGCGACCACCTCTTTGCGTCAATAAAAGGAGGTCTCCTCTACAATGCATGAGTGCACCAACTTCGCTATGGCTTGCGGCCATCACAAACCAAGAACCCATTGTCATGAGATAGAAAGAGAGAGAGAGGGCGATCACCGACATCATCCCGCGTGTAACGCCCTGAATTTGGGGTATAAATTTTCATCTCTACTATTTAATAAATTCGGGCGTCCATATCGCCCTTCCTCCCTTTTTCAAAGAAATATAGAGAATGGTGTCCATATCGCGTGTAACCAAAACCTAAGTTGATATGGTTCTTGCATCATGCCGAAGCATATTTATTTTGTCTTATGTTGTGCCTAATCGCGCGTTCATCCAATTTTGGTTTTTGATTCATGATTTAATCTCGATTAGAAGCAGGCGAGAGCGATTAGTCTGCCCGGCCCGTGGCGCGGCCACCCTGGCCCCTGCGTGCACGCTCAGGCCCCCTCCCCTAGGCGCGCCCCACCCCTCACCCTCATTCTCTCTTTCCCGTACAACAACTTCCCTCTCCCTCTCTTCCACTTCTCTCCACCTCTCCTCTTGCCCTAGGTTGGATCCCGTTGAGCGGTTGCTGCTATTCGTCGAGCCCTGAGGTGAGCTTCCCCTCTCCTCACTTCTATCCCTCTTCTCCCCCCTCTCCCTTCGTGCAGCCCCTCCCCGGCGAGCGACCGGCCCTGCCCGGCGTGACCATGGCGCGGCTCGATGCGGAAAATAAGCTAGGATAATGAGCTTGTTAAACATATGTATTCTCATTTGAATCTAATCATCAATGAGCTCAATTCTATTGGCATTAATAAGCTAGGTGATGCGGACATTGTGAGGAAGATTATCTCTTTACTACCACAACAAAAATATGGGAGCATCATCACCATTCTTCACAACATTGAGGACTTGAGTCAAATGACCTCGACCATTGTGATTGGGAAAATTGCGGCATTTGAGATGTCGCGGAAAATGAGTCGACAAAAGGAGCCAACTTCTTCAAGACCATATGATTTTGCATGTGATGAAAGAAAAGGCAAAAAGAAGGCTCCCATTCCAAGTTCCTCAAGTGAAGAAGAGGAAGAAGAAGAAAATGATAATGATGAAGATAATCAACCATCAATATCATCCTCCAAGGACGAAGAAACAATCTGACGCGTCGAAAAGGTAATGGGGATGATCCGCAAGATTAATCTAATGGGTGTGCCCCTGCAGGTCGAAGATCTTCTCTTTAACATTGACGGGAAAAAGCAAAAAAGAGAGAATGTTTCGCATGCGGGGAGAAGGGCCACTTCAGGGACAGTTGTCCAAATATGGCCGAACCCACAAAAGGGAGGAGCAAAGGCAAGGCGCTTACAAGTGTCAAAACTTGGGATGACTCTTCAAGCAAAGATGAATCTCCAAGGACGTGCAGCCACCGATCCTCATCACGCTCATCAAGGTCATCATGCAAGTGCCTTATGGCAAGAGATAAAATGAGTATTCCATCCTCTAGTGATGATAGCAGTAGTGTTGATGAAGGTGAGGGAAAGCCCTCTGTAGATGAGCTTGCGGAAGCCGTAAATTTTTTTTAGGATGTATGCACTAAACAAAAGGCTCAACTTAAAACTTTGAAAAATAAGTTGATTAGCTCTCAAAATGATTATAAATGTTTGCTAGAAAAATTTGAAACATTTGCAAATTAGAATTGTGAGCTATCAACTAAAATTGAGCAATTAGAGTCTAGTGCTCCATCCTCAGCTATCGATGATGGCCTGGTTAAAAAGAATGAAAAACTTAAGGCCAAGTTAGCTAGCTCTCAAGAAGCCATTGGAAACTTGATAGGGAAAATGGAAATTCTTAGTATACGCAATAATGAGGTAACTACTAAGCTAGAAAACATTGGTAGCACCCTAGGAGTATCTTTGGTTGAAATACCTGAAATAATTAAGAAAGATGCTTCTACTTCTTGCTTTGATTTAACTAATGATTCTAACCCCTACAATCAAGTTCTTGTCAAGAATGTTGTTATAGAAACATGTTCGGATGAGATTGCAATGGAGAATGAGCAATTAAAGCAAGAGGTGGCTCGCCTTGGCAAGGCTTTGTATGACAAGAAAGGCAAAGCCAAACAAATCCAACCTCCTCAGGATAACACCGCTGCAGGAGTGAACAAGCCTGTACAGGGTGAAACTGTGATTTGTAGGCTATACCACAAGGAGGGCCACAAGTCTTACCAATGCAAGGTGAAGACCGGGGATAAGCAAAAACAAAAGAAAAAGCTCAAGCAAAAGCCAACAAGCAAAATCTCCAACACCTATATCAACAAGGTGGATAAAAAGGCTGCTACATCATACTTGATCAAGAAGAAAAAGAATAGAAAAGTGATAGCAATCAAGCCCAACAAGCAAGCCAACAAAGGAAAGGGGGCCAAACGCATCTGTGTGCCAAAGGAAATTATTTCAACCATGAAAAGCACTAAGAAGGTTTGGATCCGAAGAGGGAAGTGAGAAGTCCAAAGGACATCAGGGAATTTGGAGACTTGGCAAAGTTGGGATATATATCATGGGATGTGTCATAAAGGATCAAATCGATTGCCAAGTGGGTTAGTAAATACTTTGGACCCAAATTTCGGACCCATGTCTAAGGTAACTAGATTTATTTCCTTTTAGATATGCGTATCTATTTTCTTATATCTAGTTTTTATCTTACATGCCTAGTTTTTCATGTGATATTTACTTTTGATATTAACTGCATGCATACTAGGACAATCATATGGTAGGATTGCTCGTTTTCAATTTATACTCTTGAGCAAGCCTACATAGTTTAAAATGTTTAGTTAAGCACGACACATAGCTTATTTAAAATTCCTAAGGAAATGATACACCAATTGGTATTTTCATATGACATATACTACAATTGATATACTACAAGTGGTATAATACTTCAATTGGTATCATTTAACTTATATTTGTACCAAAGCTTAGATTATAGATAATTTGCCCCTCTTGATATCAAAATCAAAGTGCATGTCTCCTACAAGTATTCAAAACTTGTATGCACACTTTCAGGGGGAGGTCACTCTATAATCTAAGTCTTTGAGATTAATACATGTTTTCAAGTCTATTATATGTAGTAGTCTCATTGAAGGAAAATGAAGTCCCCAGAGAAAGAAAATAAGCTTCCACTGCAAATCTACAAGTATTCTTATGTCTCACAAGACTACAATCAGTATCTTTGAGACTACATTTGGTTTCATTTACATGTCTTCTCCAGTTTTTTATTAGACCACATTTCATATCTTATACTTCCCATGTTGCTATAAATGCATATGTTGTCAAAATATATATGTTACATATGCATAGGAGAAGTTAGTCTAATCAAACCATGTCTTGTACCTCTATTTCTCATATGCTTTTTCCTAAGCAGAAGATCTCTGTCAGGGGGGTATTTCTTCGTCTCTAAAGGGGGAGAAGACTCTTTCAAAAGGAGAACACTCATTTATGGGAAGTAATTTTTTGTGCTTCAATTATTAAATCTTTTAAGAGGGCAAGTCTTATTTGCTTCCTAAATGCTTTTAATGTCTTCCTTTTTCGGTGGTTAATGCCAAAAGGGGAGAAGTTTTAGGGACCAAAGCAAACACCAAACACCACCAATTAAATTTTTTGATCGTGCAAGTGGTTTTGGTCTTTTGGTCTAAAATAGGAAGTAAGTGAATTATGGAGTTAGGGGGAGGATTAAGTCCATAATCTCACATTGTGGGGACATACATGCATCCTAGCGAGTAGATTGCATATTTTCATTCAAATGTCTGTTATATTTGCTTGCTTTGGTTGTGTTGTCATCAATCACCAAAAAGGGGGAGATTGTAAGGAAAATGGACCCAGTGCCATTTAGCTCAAGAAGTTTTGGTGTTTGATGATCAACATAACCTGTGGACTAATGTGTTTGCTAGTGTTTATGTTTATAGTTCGCAGGATACGAAGAGGATTTGACTAAGACACTGAGGATACAACACCTCAAAAGAAGACATAAAAAGAGCTTAGAAATCCAAGACTCAAGAACAAAAGAAGCCCAAAGAATCAACGAAGAAATCCATGAAGAGGGCAGTCAGCCAGCACACTGGTGGTGCACCGGACAGTGAACAACAACCTGTTTGGTGTGCACCGGACTGTCCGGTGGGACACCGGGCAGTCTGCGCAGAGTGGCCCACAGACTGGCGCCCTCGGGCTGCAACACCGGATTGTCCGGTGTGCACCGGACAGTTTGGCAACGGTCGGATCCAACAGTCGACTGTTGCAAACCCCAATGGTCGGCTGACGTGGCCAAGGCACCGGACAGTGAACAATGCATGTCCGGTGTGCACCGGACTATCCGGTGCGCCCGTCGACAGAAAGTTGTTGCTTCTGTCCAACGGCTATAATTGTGGGGGGCTGAAAATACCCCCCCAACCGGCCATTTCAAGGTGTGGGAGCCTAAGCAACATACCAAGGCATAGTATAGACATTTCCATGTGATCATACACTCAAGTGCTTAACAGAATCACTCAGTGAATAGCGTAGGTGCTTTGCAAAGTGCTTAAGTTAGTTAGACCCCATTAGCGCTTGCTATAGGTGAACCCTAGTTAGTTGAGTGAGTTCAGAAAAATCACACAACCCCTTGGCTCTTGCGTGAGCCGTTGTAATTGTAGCGAGTGCGGCGAGAGTTTTGCAAGACCGTGACAACCGCGTTTGTGTCACGACAGCCACCGTGTACTGGAGGGAACGAGGCCTACGGCGATTTGGCCGGAAGCTCGTTAGTGGAGACGGCGGGGAGCGTCCGAGAGGAGCCAGAAGCGGAGCACCACTTGCGCATGGAGAAGGCCCGCTGCTCTCTACGAAGTTACTCAACTGTGGTGCTTGACCCTCGCGAGGACTACCCTTTGCGTAGGGCACCAATGAGGATTAGTCGGAACCTTGTGTGGTTCCGGATACCTCCATAAAAATACCGGCATTTGTGACACCCCAGTGTCACTTGGGGTTACTTCTTAGTACTAACTCAAGGACCATTATTTCATGTGAACCAAATTGGGCAAAAGACACCAATCAACTTGAGAATAAAAGATCCACTAAGTATTTATCTAAAGAATCATGCCTAAAACATATGAGGTTTTCAAAAAGGGAACAATGTTGAAACCCTAGATAAACCCTAATTGAGCCACTTAAGTAAAAAGGAAGAAAAGAGGTAAAATGACCATGAAAAAACATGGAATCATGGTTTAGGCCAATTATTAAAATTGGAATACACTAACTAAGCTACAATAAAGATTATAAAAGTTTGGCCAAAATAGTTTGTTAAAAACCTCAAGCAAGCCATTCAAGTGGTGGTTTCATAGGGAAATCTGAAATTCAGGTTTCTGAATTTTCAACCTCTAAACCAAAACCGAGCGCATTCACCTTAATCTCTATCTCCAAACCCTAAGCTCCCATTGACAAAAATGTGCTTAACTAACCCCTCTACCTCATACTTGAAGATGGCATTGGGACGCGTGCCCTAGACACGTCAAACCCGAGATTTTCTCTCGGTGTTCGGCAGTGAGACAAACCCAACTTCACCCCTCCATATCTCTTGATCCAGTCAGCGAAACCCATAAGCCTCCACACACAAACGACAAAGGAATGTCAGGGGAAGAGATCTCTCAGTGGGATCATGGCCATAATCTCAAAGATTTTGAGCCAATCCTCGCTTGAACATGACCTCTCTCTGCGCAGCCTCGTGCTCGACACCGTGCCGAGACGCCAGAGCGCGCACTGGCAGTCGCCAGCGCACACCCTGAGCGCATGTCAGAGCCACCCCTCGGCCGTACCCGCCCGCGCCTTTAAGACCACCCCCGGACGCGCCTCACCTCGCTCCGCGCTCACCCTCGCTGGCCAGACACCCCTCCCTTAGCTCCAGCAAGCCCTGCGCCACCCGCCCGAGCCACCCGAGCGCCGACCACCGTGGCCAGCCATTCCCAGAGGCCTTCAGCCTCTACCAAGCCCTTGGATAGCTTCCCCAAGACCCTGTGAAGCTTCTCCAAGCTTGAGCCGAGGCATTGCCTCACCGGAGGAGCAGAATCTCCCTCGCCGGACTTCGGTCTCCCGCCACCGCGCGTGCACCGAGCTATCTGGTAAGCCATTTTCCAATTCCTCGCGCCTACGTCTTCCCTAGCATCCAGTGAAGCTCTCCGACCCGTTCAATTGAACTCTACCGCCATGGATAGGCCGGAATCCTCACCGCCGACGAGCTCGCCCGCCTGCGCACATGGACCGACCTACTCCGACCATCTCTGGAGACGATCCGCACATCGTCGTGACCGTCAAGACCTCCCCTACCCCCTCGACCACTTCATCGGAACAGTCTCGCCACCAGTAAGCC
This sequence comes from Zea mays, assembly GCF_902167145.1. NCBI lineage: Eukaryota > Viridiplantae > Streptophyta > Magnoliopsida > Poales > Poaceae > Zea > Zea mays. Next base: position 129,600,952 of record NC_050100.1, on the reverse strand, counting down.
CCTCCGCCCTTTCCTCCGCCACGGTCACTGTTCCATTAGGGGAAGGATCGCGGGTTCGTTTTAGAAGAAACCTAGGGGGTTATCTGCATAGTCATAGACTCATGTAAATAGTACCACGAGGACCTGTCTGTAATGAACTTAGAACCTTTCGCTAGGGACCCAGATGCAAAACCTTTTTCCTTTAAACCATTCATGTTTATTCTTTTAAAATAAGCAGATAACTTAGGAAATTTGTCTCTCGAGAAATGTTCAACCAAATTTACTCAAACCAATTTACTGGATTTAAAATATTATGAACTATCAAATAAAAATACTGAACCATATGCTTTCTATTTTAAATTTTAGAGTTTGGAATTAAATAAGAAAATTGCCCAAAGCTTATTAAAATGAAGAAAAATAGTTATGCTTCTCTGCTGGACTTAGGAAAATCTGTAGAAGTCCAAACCCCACTTAGACACTGTTTAAAAATATTAAGCACCCTAGTATAAAGGGTTAATACAGGGTTACCCATTAAAAGCCATATCTGCCCAAAACTTAGGAAATTAGGAAAGGAAATAAAAACTAGTGAACAGAGGATATATTTACTTTTCCTGATCCACTTAAGTAATAAAGAACCTCGGAAAAATATAAAGAACCCTAGTCTAGAACAAATCCAAGGTGGAATAAATTATTAAGCACTAACAAAACCAGAAAGGCCATTATTAAAAATATAAGAATCATTTCAAAATTGGTAAGAAAAATTCAGTAGACTCCTAACTACTAGGACACCACTACAAAAATGATAAACACCTCAGCCCATCTTCTTAAGTGGGTTGAACAAATAAAACTTGGTATTGAGCCGTATTCCAATTAAATCGTAAGCAAGCCAAAAATGTGCAACAATGGGCAAATAATTTTTTACCAGATTATTAATGAAGTAGGCCACTAGAGAAAAATGCAAAACCTATTCAAAACTACAAAATAACCCCCATTACCCCTACCTCATGAAAAGGTAATTTAATTCAAGAAATTCCTACCACCCTTTCCCTTAAACAAAAAGTTACCAAATTCTAGAATGATTGCTCTTGCGCAAAGAAGAAGATAGAAAAAAATTAAAAATTTGTTTTTTGATATGTTTCAAGTATAGTGGTAGTAGAAAGCACCCATTTGGCTAGAAACTTTAGAAAATCATAGTAAAATAACTAATAAGTATTAGTGGCTGAAAATTTGTACAAAACCATGTTATTACATCTAAATGCCAGCAAAAATAAGCCATAGAGAATAACCCACTGTTAAAAATGAGTTGTAGTCCAAAACACCCTCTTTGCCCTAATAATTAATAATTTTGTACAGAGAGAACCCCTCACTTTTTAAGCCCCAAATTTTGAGACAGAGAATTATACAATAGTGAGAAGCCACTGTATTTTTTGCAGAATTTGTGAAAATTTGTAAAACTATCTTGTAGTTCAAACCCACCTTAAAGGTATAAAGGAAATAGAAATAAAAAGATGGATTAGAAAGATTAATCAAGTATCACCCCAATAATTGCAGCTAAGAATCTTGTTAAAAATATCCCTAAGATATAAAAAGGAAAATCAGTAGAACACTAAAAATGGTTTAACCATTCAGTAATCAAACTTGACCCAAACTTACTAAGTACACCCCAAAAGTCTCTAATAGCCAGACTTAGCCCTAATTCCTTTTAATCAATCTTTCACCATACAATCTTAGTACTAAATTGCATATCATGCCATACATATATCTTACTCATTGCATTCATTAGATTGCAACCTCGCTGATGGAGAGTACGTGCTCATCCCTGAGCAAGGAGCTATCCACGAGGAAGATCAGGAGCCAGCTCTCGAGCCTGCTATCGAGGATCTCCCCGCACGATATTGCAGTATGCTCAGGCCTTCAACGACCTATGCCAGTATGCAGGGTAACATGTTGATTCTGATGAGAAGAAGAGAGACCGCTTCCGCAGGGGGTCTCAACACTAAGTTGCGTGAGCGTCTCAATGCTGTTCGGGCTGATATCTTCAATGAGTTGGTCAACCTGGCCATCTCCCAGGAGGATTGTATTGTAGCTCACCGGGCAGAAAAGAAGAGGAAGGCACCAATGTCAGCACCCTCCGCTCAGACCCAGAGGTTCAGGATTGTTTCCCACAATCAGAGCAGGGGATTTCAGCAGCAGGCAGGCAGATGGGTGATCAGGATTGTATTGTAGCTCACCGGGCAGAAAAGAATCTAGAAGCTGCTCAGGCCAGACAGAAGAGTTACCATGATAAGACAAGGAAACCTCTCTAGTTCGAAGTGGGAGAATTCATATATTTGAAGGTATCACCCACCAAGGGAGTGCAGAGGTTTGGGATCAAAGGCAAGTTAGCCCCTCGTTACAATGGACCTTATGAGATCACCGAAGCATGTTGACCCGTGGCATACAAATTGAAGTTACCTCCGAAAATGTGTGCCATCCACAATGTATTCCATGTATCCCAACTGAAGAAATGTGCTCGATTGCCGACCGAGGTCATCACCGAACTAGAAGTGGAGATAGAGCCAGATCTATCGTACCAAGAGTACCCCTCCAAGGTTCTGGATTGCAAAGAAAGATCAACTCGGGCTAAATCGATCAAGATGTATAAGATCCAATGGAGTAATCACTCAGAAGAAGAGGCTACTTGGGAGACTGAGGAATTTCTACGTTCGAACTTCCTCGATTGTCTACCTAAGGGAATCAGTACGTAACCATAACCAACACCTCCCCCTGCCCTTTGAATCAAAACATACGTAAAATGATATTAATATAGAAAGAGTTAATTGTAAGAGTAAAGCTAAAAGGACTTCCTTCTGAAGTTGCAAAGAAGATGACATTCGAAGAGCAGTTTGCCAAGAAGAACCTTAATGAATCCACCACCCACTTCAAGCAAGCCTTAACCTTCGCTTCACCCCGGGAAAACTCTGACCCGAATCTCGGGACGAGATTCCTTTAAGGGGGGAAGGCTGTGACACCCCAGTGTCACTTGGGGTTACTTCTCAGTACTAACTCAAGGACCATTATTTCATGTGAACCAAATTGGGCAAAAGACACCAATCAACTTGAGAATAAAAGGGAAAAATATGAGGTTTTCAAGATCCACTAAGTATTTATCTAAAGAATCATGCCTAAAACATATGAGGTTTTCAAAAAGGGAAAAATGTTGAAACCCTAGATCAACCCTAATTGAGCCACTTAAGTAGAAAGGAAGAAAATGGGTAAAAAGACAATGAAAAAACATGGAATCATGGTTTAGGCCAATTATTAAAATTGGAATACACTAACTAAGATACAATAAAGATTATAAAAGTTTGGCCAAAATAGTTTGTTAAAAACCTCAAGCAAGCCATTCAAGTGGTGGTTTCATAGGGAAATCTGAAATTCAGATTTCTGAATTTTCAGCCTCTAAACCAAAACCGAGCGCGTTCACCTTAATCTCTATCCCAAAACCCTAAGCTCCCATTGACAAAAATGTGCTTAACTAACCCCTCTACCTCATACCTGAAGATGACATTAGGACGCGTGCCCTAGACACGTCAAACCCGGGATTTTCTCTCGGTGTTCGGCAGTGAGACAAACCCAATTCATCCCTCCATATCTCTTGATCCAGTCAGCGAAACCCATAAGCCTCCACACACAAACAACAAAAAAATGTCAGGGGAAGAGATCTCTCAACGGGATCATGGCCATAATCTCAAAGATTTGGAGCCAATCCGCGCTTGAACATGACCTCTCTCTACGCTGCCTCGTGCTCGACGCCGTGCCCAGACGCTAGAGCGCGCACTGGCGCTCGTCCGCGCACAAAACGAGCGCATGTGAGAGCCACCCCTTAGCCATGCCCGCCCGCGCCTTTAAGACCACCCCCGGACGCGCCTCACCTCACTCCGCGCTCACCCTCGCTGGCCAGACACCCCTCCCTTAGCTCCGGCGAGCCCTGCGCCACCCGCCCGAGCCACCCGAGCGCCGGCCACCATGGCCAGCCATTTCAAGAGGCCTTCAGCCTCCACCAAGCCCTTGGATAGCTTCCCCAAGACCCTGTGAAGCTTCTCCAAGCTTGAGCCGAGGCATTGCCTCACCGGAGGAGCAGAATCGCCCTCGCCGGACTTCGGTCTCCCGCCACCGCGCGTGAACCGAGCTATCTCGTAAGCCATTTTCCAATTCCTCGCGCCTACGTCTTCCCTAGCATCCAGTGAAGCTCTCTGACCCGTTCAATTGAACTCTACCGCCCTGGATAGGTCGGAATCCTCGCCGCCGACGAGCTCGCCCGTCTGCGCACGTGGACCGACCTACTCCGACCATCGCCGGAGACGATCCGCACATCGGCGTGACCGTCAAGACCTCCCCTACCCCCTCGACCACTTCATCGAAACAGTCTCGCCGCCAGTAAGTCCCTCCGCCCTTTCCTCCACCGCGGTCACTGTTCCATTAGGGGAAGGATCGCAGGTTCGTTTTCGAAAAAAACCTAGGGGGTTTTCTGCATAGTCATAGACTCATGTAAATAGTACCCCAAGGACCTATCTCTAATGAACTTAGAACCTTTCGCCAGGGACCCAGATGCAAAACATTTTTCCTTTAAACCATTCCTGTTTATTCTTTTAAATAAGCAGAGAACTTAGGAAATTTGTATCTCGAGAAATATTCAACCAAATTTAGTCAAACCAAATTTACTCGATTCAAAATATTATGAACTATCAAATAAAAATACTGAACCCTATGCTTTCTGTTTTAAATTTTAGAGTTTGGAATTAAATAAGGAAACTGCCCAAACTTTATTAAAATGAAGAAAAATAGTTATGCTTCTGTGCTGAACTTAGGAAAATTTGTAGAAGTCCAAACCCCACTTAGACACTGTTTACAAATATTAAGCACCCTAGTATAAAGGATTAATACAGGGTTACCCATTAAAAGCCATATCTGCCCAAAACTTAGGAAATTAGAAACGGAAATAAAAATTAGTGAACAGAGGATATATATATTTTTCCTGATCCACTTAAGTAATAAAGAACCTAGGAAAATATAAAGAACCCTAGTCCAGAACAAATCTAAGGTGGAATAAATTATTAAGCACTAACAAAACCAGAAAGGCCATTATTAAAAACATAAGAACCCTTTCAAAATTGGTAAGAAAAATTCGGTAGACTCCTAACTACTAGGACACCACTACAAAATTGATAAACACCCCAGCCCATCATCTTAAGTGGGTTGAACAAATAAAACTTAGTATTGAGCCATATTCCAATTAAATCATAAGTAAGCCAAAAAATATGCAACAATAGGCAAATAAATTTTTACCGGGTTATTAATGAAGTAGGCCACCAGAGAAAAATACAAAACCTATTCAAAACTACAAAATAACTTCCATTACCCCTACCTCATGGAAAAGGCCATTTAATTCAAGAAATTCCTACCACCCTTTCCCTTAAGCAAAAAGTTACCAAATTCTAGAATGATTGCTCCTGCGCAAAGAAGAAGATAGGAAAAATTAGAAATATGTTGTTTGATATTTTTCAAGTATATTGGTAGTAGAAAGCACCCCTTTGGATAGAAACATTAGAAAACCATAGTAAAATAACTAATACGTATTAGAGGCTAAAATTTTGTACAAAACCATGTTATTACATCTAAATGCCAGCAAAAATAAGCCTTAGAGAATAACCCACTGCTAAAAAGGAGTTGTAGTTCAAAACACCCCATCTGCCCTAATAATTAATAATTTTGTACAGAGAGAACCCCTCACTTTTTAAGCTCCAAATTTTGAGACAGAGAATTGTACACCAGTGAGAAGCCACTGTAATTGTTGCAGAATTTTTGAAAATTTGTAAAACTATTTTGTAGTTCAAAGCCACCTTAAAGGTATAAAGGAAATAGAAATAAAAAGATGGATTAGAAAGATTAATCAAGTATCACCCCAATAATTGCAGCTAAGAATCTTGTTAAAAATATCCCTAAGATATAAAAAGGAAAATCAGTATAACACTAAAAATGGTTTAACCATTCAGTAATCAAACTTGACCCAAACTTACTAAGTACACCCCAAAAGTCTCTAATAGCCAGACTTAGCCCTAATTCCTTTTAATCAATCTTTCACCATACAATCTTAGTACTAAATTGCATATCATGCCATACATATATCTTACTCATTGCATTCATTAGATTGCAACCTCGCTGATGGAGAGTATGTGCTCATCCCTGAGCAAGGAGCTATCCACGAGGAAGATCAGGAGCCAGCTCCCGAGCCTGCTATCGAGGATCTCCCTACAGCCCCAGCAATTGAAGGCAAGCCCCGGTTTTATGCATAACCAATTTATATATATGCTACTTTACTACTCTTAATGTTTGTATGCTTGTAATGTGCGCTTAAGTGTAGTAGTTGCTTGAAACCCTTAGTTGCATGAATTCAGGATTCCTTCTTGAGATGGATACTAGTATGCTAGGTTGAGTAGCTGCTTTGCTAATTAGGATCTCGGTAGAAGTCGAGTGATTTTTCTAGCACTCGCGCGAGGTCAGGAATTGATTGTATTCATCTTGATAACGGGATCTATAATGGTCTCTGGACTTGGGTCCAGGGAGGATGCCTTGTTCAGGAGACGGGAAAAGGAATTGAGGATTAATGTGTGGATACCTGAGTCAAGCGTTTGAACGTACTAAACACCTATTGGGAAATATGGTAACCGGTAAACCTAATACCTGAGTGAAGCCGGGCGCGGACTTTTCTCCTCACTTGTCCTGAGACTGGGTCTCCCATGCTAGCTATGGTGGGTACAAGTGCGGTCACTGCACGGCGGCAGCCGGGGTCAGTGGAGCATTTTATGCCAAGGCGGTGAGCCCTGGCCGCAAACGGGGAATCGATAGGGACGATTGATGTGTGTGGGGATGGAGTGCCCCTACATGTCGTGTGTTTAGGTTTACCTTGCAAGGTTTAAAACTCGATTCGAATCGTCTGCTTCTCGCAGCTAATGAGACTGCTTGACCCCTTGTACTACATTGAGTAAGAAGTGAAATGAGCTTGTACATGAGATAACATGTTGATTGTATTAAATGATTGTTACAATATATGCTTAGAAGGAGCAAACTTAGCTAAAAGTAATGATACTGGAATTGGAAAAGCTAAAATTGAGCTTAGACTCAGCTAGTGCTTTTGGAAACCAACCCCTGAGCCAAACAGCTGCATGGTCTAGAGGTAGAGGAGTAGATTCCTCACACCAGGTAAGTCTAGTTGAGTATTAGTATACTCAGCCTTGCTTGTGGCATAATTTTTGCAGGTATGCTTCAGGATGTGGTTGATGGTGTGACTTGGCCTACCACCCTGCCACCGGGTTGGACGGTCGAGTGGGATGCTGCTACAGCAGGAGAGGAGCTGGAGGAGTAGTGGGCTAGGCCTTGCCCTATTCCTCGCTTTCGATGATATCGACTACCCGCTGTAGTTTATTTTATGAATTTATATCAGCTACTTGAAAAACTCTGATTTATGTAATAATTCCAGTACTTTAATTTGAGGTTTCCTGTTTTATTGTATTTCTTCTGTGACTCACCTTAGAGTGAGTTTGTGGTATTTGATCCTGGATAAGTGGATTTATCAGACTAGATCTGAGGGACTGACGGGTTATTCTGATTTAAGTGTGTTGCGGCCTCTAAGGCGTAACTGAGGCACTTAAGCTAGAATAATTCGAGCGGTTCTGCCACAGCATCATCCACGAGGGTTTGCATCTCTACCTTGCTCTTTACCTTCCACATTTATATTAAGTATTTAAGTTTCAATCTTGTCTTTCTAGATAGATTGTTTAGATTGAAACTTAGCCTTTGCGGTAGAGATAGCAACACTTAGACAAAACCTAGTTTGCACATTCTAGTTTGATTATTTGCATAGGTTTTGCTCTAGGGTTCTATTTGTGGCCTAGTTTAAAGAGTTTTAGAAGTCCTAATTCACCCCCCCTCCGTCTTAGGCGTCACCATTTCCTACAAATAGAAAACATTAAAGGTATTAGCTCTATAAAATTAAATATAGCTAATAAAAGGAAAATAATACATCAAATAATTTAAAGCAACTAGAAGTAAATTATGCATTACACATCAAATTCATCAGATCATGATCAAGGAGTCTTCGTCGATCCAAAGCTCGCAATGTGGTTTTTTTGTTCCTTGGATTTTATTTTTGTTTTAGTGCAACACCCTCATCAACAGTGATATTGTCACGGTCTCCGACTAGTGAGTTGAGTGCAACACCCTCATCGACAGTAAAAGTGGTTGGCAATTCTTCTTCTTGATAAACCTCAACGGCCTAGTCGTCTTCAAATTGATAACCAACAGTGCAAGGAGTATGTAAATGTTCCCTAGGGTTCACCTTGTGAACTACCCACCATGCTTTATACTTCGGGTTTGGGTACGACATATAGTAGACCTGCTCGCACTGGTGTGCAAGGATAAGATTATCATGGCCTCGAAGTCGTTCCTTGTGCTTTACTTTAGTTATGCCATATTGACTTTGTCTAATCCCATTATTGATGTCAAACCAATCACATAGGAAGAATACTACTTTTAGAGTTTTGTTCCCTACAAAATTAAACTCAAGGATGTTTTGAATGATGTCATACTAATTAGTTTCTCTTCCGTGTGCATCGAGTGCCCTAGTCACAACTCTAGTATTATGTGTGCCTGCACGAGGATGAGACTTTTCAAATTGGTCTGAACGAAAACGGAAGCCATTCACATCGTATCGACCAAAGGTTCTACAAGTCACGTCCCATAAGATAGTTGTCTCAAATCCTCGTGTATGTTAGGAGTCTTTGTGCGCTGCAAATGATACTAAGTTAAAATGACTACCTCACATAAAAGGGTAAATGACATCAAAGTAGGGAATATAAATAGTTTACATGATCCTGAAACCAGTCAACAAAATTAGGTGTTCCTTGCCTCCCATGTCGTCGCATCATACCTCGCTGTTTTTCTTGTAGGCTGATGGGAATAAGTCCAATTTTCCTAGTCGAACTTATTGTATGACAAATAAGTAATTAAATACAGCTTCATGGCAAAGAAATTATAGGGTAAAAGAAAGACTCACATGAAATATGGCTCCATCTCTTCCATATTCGAGTACATGCATAGCAATGCAGGCATTCGTTCATCCATGCTAAGGTGGTAGAACGTGCCCTTACTAGTACTTGTGCCTCTCCATTGTAAAATTTTGAGATCACTGACAGGAGGTTCCTCATCGATATTGTATCGCATCGTACGAGCATAGACATTGTGTTCCTCTACGAAATACACACTCGTGAAGTTTGAAACCTCCTTTAGCAAAAAAGCTTCGACGATGCATCCTTCTACTCTAGCCTTATTTTGAACCATGGCTCACAGGTTTTTGAGTGCACGTTCAATGTGATACATCCACCTATATTGTACAGGTCCACTAACCTTTGCTTCATATGGAATGTGAATAAGTAGATGCTCTATCAGATTGAAGCCTCAAGGTGGGAATATTTTTTCTAGCCTGCATAGCAACACTGGTATTCCTTTCTCCAACTTCTCCACCATATTTTTACTTATTTCTTTAGCACAGATCTGCCTGTAGAAATAACTTTGCTCGGTATTGTTTGCCACATGGCATCAGGCATGTAACCACGAAACATGACAGGGATAATCCTTTCCATTAATATATGGAAGTCATGGCTCTTTAAACCAGTTAGTTTTCTCGTTTTCAAATTCATAGCTCTTTTCAAGCCCGCAGCATAACCATCGGGAAATTTATTTTTTTCATCCATCTCATCACCTCGATTTGTCTTTAGAGGTAAGACAGAATAAGGCACTTGGCGGCTTGTCGTTGTCATTGAGCACTTGGTTTGGTCGGTCACAAAGCATTACTAGATCTCTTCGAGCTTTCAGATTGTCCTTTGTTTTTTCCAAATGCATGCAGGTGTGTATGAGGGCCATCAACATTACTTTATTGCACTACACGACGGTTCACTTATAGCGACCTTCGGTTGGTTGCTAAAAATGCCTTCAGCGACCTACGATTGGTCGCTTAAAACCTTTAGCGACCCATAAGGATGGTCGCTGTAAGTGCCGTCGCTAAAGGCTTTAGCGACCGACGTCTTTTTAGCAACCAACCGTAGGTTGCTGCTGTTATACATTTAACGACCAACAATGGGTTGATATATTATACATTTAGCAACCAAGGGTGGGTTGCTATATGGTTCGTTTATCAACCAACAGAAAGATGTGTTACTGACAGTTGTTATTAACAATAATATACAATTAATTAGCATTCAATAATGACAGATCAACTAAATCGATATAAACACGAAAGTACCATAAATCACAGATTTTTATACACATAATCACATAGACATATATAATTAATTAATATTACATAATAATAGATCCACATATCACATAAATAAAAAAGCACCACAGCTAGATCATAGACTTTGCCACACATCTTATTGAGTTTTGCACATATTTGTAGACACTTTATATAAATCATTAAAAAAAACTAATGCTTGAAGCGATGATATTATTTTGGCTCTTTTGTTCCACAAACCGTTATTTCGGCTCTTTTGTTCCACAAACCGCTCACACCTGGTTCAGTCCTGCTCAAAATATTAGGTATTAAAAAGAAGGAAACAGAAAGAATGTGAAGTGTGTGATATTTAGGTTCAAACACTACAACAATGTTGCATAGTTTTAATTATATTCATCATCTTCCAAGTGATCCAGTTAATTGTACAAATGTACAACAAGTACTATTCTTCTATATACTAACATATATAAAGAAGCATTTATATATGGAGAAACAAACCTGAATATATGTATAGTTGTTGGAGTTGCTGCAAATGCATCAAAAAAATCGTTCATCAAGTTTGGGCCAAACAGATCCACCTTGGTGGAGTGGCTGACAATAAGGTTGCTCGAGTGAATATATCATTACAACAACCGGTGTCACTCATAAGTAGATATTTAAATGAAGACAAAGGTTCTGCGTGCTTGCTCGCTACTATCCTTACCCATGACATGTACAACTATAGCAAAAAAGAATTGGCAGAAGCAGATAGGACATAGGAGTTTTAGAAAGGAACTTAAACAGAGCAATGGAAAAGCATTATTCTGAATTTGAACTGTAACAATTTATAGTTTCTAACACTTTACTTTGAGCAAGCCCACACGTGCCATTCATCCGTACCCTAGCTGGCCGCCGCGAAGCCGCTTAGCCCGGGCGCGTTCCCTGTCCGCGCCCCAGCCGGCCACCAGCCACCACTCAACTTCCACGTGCTCATAGGGCGAACGGCTGCGGAGGCGTGGGCCAGGAGGCACCAATAGTCTTTATTCGTTTCATCCTTAATCGATGGGGATTGATGAGATTTAGGGCTTGTTCGTTAGAGTTGGAATTGGCTGGTATGATGGCCTAATCCATGGGTGTCATCCCAACCTGGATCAAATACCAGCCCACGAAGAAATAGTTGTTCGCTTAGCCCACATGTGTTTACAAACCAGGCCCAATCCACACGAAAAACCTCAACCCCGGCCTGGAATTCGTCCACAAACCAACAGCTGTGGAACTCATCCCGGCCACACTGCGCCGCCCACGGTGCGGAAGCGAGCAGTGGCGCGATTCGAGACGACGGCGACGCAAGGCTTCTTCCGCCGCTGGCCGCCCTCTTCGTCAGGGCTCTTTTCTCCTGTGAGTTCTTGCTTCCCTTCTCCTCTCCCGTGTCTATGTCCTAGGGATTGAGTTTCTTGCCGACGCTTCACACTCCGCTGATGGTCGCCGCCACCTACGGGAGCCTTGCTGCCCTCCGTTTTGGATGGAATTTCTAAACCTAAGAAAATACTAGTTTGGGCAGCAGCGGTTCTCAAAACTATTTGCTAATATAACTATTGCATGCAAATACCTTAGTAGGCTGGCTAGATTTGGTCGTCCAAATCAAGTAGCAACGTACGCGAGAAGCTCGATTAATTACACGCACTGCTCGTCAGCTATGAGCGTCCGGAGTCCGGCAAAGCCAGAGTTCCAGGCCAAAGCACGCGCAGATCTTGTCCGGGAGGATCAGAAAACCCTGCTTCAAGTCTGGAGCTGCTAGAGCATTATATCGACTTGGGTAACTCGGTTGGACCTAAAGCTGCAACTGGTGAAATGGGGATTCAGATTATTCTACCAGAGAAATGCCTAGAGCGACCAACATCCCCATTGCTAGGGAGATCAGCTGAGCTACTGAGCTCTTGAGGGTTGTTTTCTGGTCGTCCATCTGTGGTAGGACTCCAGCGACAGCAATGTAAATGTAGCTAATTTAAATATGTTCAGGCAACTCATATGCACAAATATTGTTGTTCATACATATATGGATCATCCATGTATGGGTGTGTTTGTTGTTCATATATTTAGCTAATTTAAACACACTCATATATATGTTCATATATAATTTAAATATATGTTTGTTGTTCATACATGGTTGTTCATGAGTTGCCATACATATATTTAGCTAATTTACATATATTTAGCCAACTAGCTAGTCCCTACGGTTCATGAGTCAGCCATACATATATTTGAATGTATATATATACTAATTTGAATATTCTACTTTTTTTGTAGATTGTACCCGCACCGGTTAGAGTAGGAGAAGACCAACCCCCACCATCTTGGGACCCGGTACCATCCCCAAGAGGTACTTCTTGGGACCCGGTACCCCCCATCTTTTTTTGCAATGAGTATGGGGTTATTGGAGCGCATTAGGAAGAGGAGACATGAGGATGATGATGATATGATGATGTTCTTCCTTCCTGCATTACATTTGTTGCGTTATAGTTCTCCTAGAGGGAGGAGGGTTAAGAAGCAGCGACACACATCGAAGCTAAGTGGCGAGGAGCATGTTTCAGAGTTGCTTCAAGGGCATGTCAAGAACTGTCGAGTAGCATTCAGAATGGAACCTGAAATTTTTAGAGCCATAGCCAACTATCTTAGGAAGGAAAGGTTGGTACGTGACACAAGGATAAAAGTTGAGGAGAAGCTCGGCTTCTTTCTATACATGATAAGCCATAATGCTTCATTTGAGGACCTACAAGAAGAGTTCGGGCATAGTGGTGACACTTTCCACCATCATATAAAGCATTTTTTTGACATAGTTGTCCCTTCCCTCGCCAAACGATTTTTGAAGCCTCCTTCTCCAATTCAAGTACATCCAAAAATTGAAAGGAATCCTAGGTTCTATCCTTACTTCAAGGTGATGGCATTTCAATCTTTGCCCAATATCTATCCATTTTCTTCTAAATTTTAGAAATTCACATGTAGTTTTCTTATGCAGAACTGCATTGGTGCAATTGATGGCACTCATGTGCCCATTACAATTTCACCTGACAAAGCTGCTCCTTTTAGGAACAGGAAGGGAACTCTTAGCCAAAACGTGATGATAGCTTGTGATTTCGACCTAAATATCGCTTTCATATCTACTGGGTGGGAGGGATCTGCTACAGATGCTAGAGTTCTTCGATCTGCAATGAACAATGGATTCAATGTACCTCCAGAAAAGTTCTATTTGGTCGATGGTGGGTATGCCAACACCTCATCATTCCTTGCACCTTATCGTGGAGTTAGATACCATCTAAAGGAGTATGGGCAAGGTCACCGTAGACCTCAGAACTACAAGGAATTATTTAACCATCGCCATGCCATACTGAGGAATCATGTTGAAAGGACTTTGGGGGTTGTGAAGAAGCGCTTTCCCATCCTCAAAGCTGCCACATTTCACAAAATAAGGAATCAAGTGAAGATACCAGTAGCAGCCGCTGTACTTCACAATATTATTCGATCACTCAAAGGGGATGAGGAATGGTTAGATAATCAACCAGATAATATTTCGCCACAAAACTTTGTTGATCTACCGGATGGCGATCAAGGCAACGATCAAGGAAATGTCCAAGGAAATAATCTTAGAGATGCAATAGCATAAGAAATGTGGAATGATTACCAAGAGCATAGAAATTAGTGGCACATTTGTCTAAAAAATTGGCACATCTATTAGCCCTCATGTATTCTGGTTTAGTTTGGAATAGACCATATGTTGCTCTGTTCTACATTTTATTTACTGTCACATTGTTACCTCTCTTAATATTTGGTTTAATCCATTTCTCATTATTTAGTATCCTGAAACATAATATCATCTAACTGTTTTCATAATAGAAATTTTCTTTGTTCCTTTTGTTCCAATTTCAGAATAGAAATTTCAGCTAACTGTTTTCAGCATAGAAATTTGGTTTAATATTGTGTTATATAATATTAGTTAACATGTTTGGAAGGGGTTCTCCAAGAATCAACATGCTCTTATCAAAAAGTGCAACAAAGAAGCCTTCTCCTAAAGCTGGTGATCCAAGAAAACATGGAGGTTCTCCAAAAGGTATGCAAGTAGACTTAAGAGAAATTAAGCGCCTCTTGGAATTCTACTAGTAATGTTTCTTCCTTGTCTTGTGTAGAGAAATTAAGAGCCGCTTGGAACTCAACTCTAGAGAAAACTCTTGTGGACCTCTTGCATGAGCACAAGACAGCTGATTATAGGGGTCAAAATGGATGGACAACAGAAGCATGGAACAAAATTGTCAAGGAATTTCATCAGAGGGAACAATATGTCTATTTCACAAAGACACAAATACAAGATAAGGAAAGAGAGCTGAAAAGGGACTATAGGTTGCTAAAGGATGCAAAGAATCAAAGTGGAGCTCATTTTGATGAGAAGATAGGGAGGATTACGGCTGACCCAGCTTTATGGAAAAATATACTGACTTCTCATCCTAAGGCTAAAAAGTTCCGCAATAAGTCTTTTCCTCTATATGAGGCCTTGGGGGAGCTTTATGATGGTTAGTCTCATTACAATGTGCATGCTTTCCAATATGTTATGTTGTCTACCCTTTTTTAAGTAAAACTTCATTGTGCAGGGCAAACAGCTGAAGGGACCTACAACTACACCTCCACCCAACTTCCAGATCTTACTCAAGTAGGAAATAGAGATGAGTTTCTCAACATAGAACATGAACAAGATGAAGTGGAAGAAACCTTGCCGGCACATGAAGAAGATGATGTCCGTGTTGTTGAGGCAGGAGATGCAACAGGTGAAAGGCATGATCCGGTGCCGCAGAGAAGGACTACTGCTACAAGAGGGAACAATGAAGAAACAAGGACAAAGAGGCATAAAAAGGGCGATAACCTAGAAGGAATAATGGGAAGATACATTGACATGAGAATGAAGCAAGCTGAGGAAGAAGCCACACAACTAGCAAAAGAGAGGGAGGAAAAGGAAGTGAGTCAAGCTGCAGACTTCTCAATCAAGAAGTGCATATCCATTATTGGTACAATGGAAGTTACAAAGGAGGAAAAAGCGAAAGCCTACAATGTCTTCAAGGACCTTGACAACAGGCAAATTTTCTTGAGTGCATGCGATGATGATGCTGAGTCTGCACTGATTTGGCTGAGAAACGAGATGGCTTAGCTGGTATGCTCTCTTCCTTTCCCTCTTCTCTTCCAACTAGATGCTTGAACATTTCAGTTTTATCTAGATGCAGTTATCTGATCATAATTAGACTATAGTTGTTGCTAGCATGTATTCAAGAGAGAAGTACATTAGCTGTTAGTTCATCAAGAAGTGCATAACCGTTCATCTTTGTCTCCTTTTGTTTGATCATGTCAAAGATGACTGGCTTTTTAGGAGTAGGAAATTGCAGAGTAGCTACTGCTTGTCTAATTACAGGCATACTTCACATTGACGTAGGGACTGTCAATTAATTTGTTCATGAGAAATTCTAGTCTACCAGATTTATGTTTGATATGAAATATTAATTTGTTCATGAGAAATTCTAGTGTTTAACGCTTACATTTACTTGCAGGTGGACTCGTCCGAATTGCTTGTTGGACAACCAGTTATGTTATGATATTTGAATGAAAAATTAACCCTCTCCCTTTGGTTTGTTTTAAATCTAAATACATGCATTCTACTCTAATGTAATAAGAGACAAATGAATTGATCCTACAGTGACCAGCTTCTGATTTTGATGCTTAAAGTTTGAATCTGTGTTTATTAGATGTGTTCAACACAGCTTGTGATCAAAATTTTGATGCTTAAAGTTTGAATACGTGGCCACATTTTGGTTTATTAGATGTGTTCGACACAGCTTCTGATTTTGATCCAACCAGTTATGTTATGATTCCAGTTTGTTGCATGCAAACTTGAAATGTGTTTCAGTTAAAAACCTCTTGTATTGTGAAATGTGTTTTAGTTACAGCAGCTTCTGATTGGATCAATGAATGTATCCATGTGGTGTAAGCGAACAGTAAAAAATGAGTCACGTATTGAATCCTAGTTGTAACTGAAACACACATGGTTTAAATGATATGGGATGGATTCACTTAATCCGGTTGTGTATTGGATCCGAGTGTGTATTAAATACTATTGTGCCGAATAAGGCCTTAAGTGGATTGAGTGGGAATTTAACTTGTAGGGATTCAATCCCTCTCAATCTCCATGGGTTTGATAAAAACGAACAGGGCCTTAGAGGGCGGACGAAGGTGGGCCGTGGTCGGGCACTACTAAAGATATCAATGGAGACCCGATAGCGCTAACCCATGAGGAATTCTGTCACACCCGGATTTAAGGGACAAAGCTGGGTGCATATTATATATGCGCCAGAGAAGACAACACATATAATAACAGAGTACGTAGAGATAAATGTCATAAATATCATAAATGTACTTATTACATAGCGGAAGTCTTACAGAAATAAATGATAAAATAAAACGAACTATATATTATTCCCTGACGCCACCTAGATCAAGTCGAAAGCCTCAGTGTTAGGCGGCTCCTCTTCGACCACCTTCTCTTCTCCTGTGGGGGTGTGAGACAGTAAGGGTGAGCTCACACACGTTCATCGCTCAACAAGTTGTGAAGAATAATGTGCATGAACTCACCAAGGTGGGAGTTCATGTGAAGTGTAAGGCAAATCAATGTAATAAAGGCTGAAGCTGAGCATTGCTTTTATAAGTTGGTCAAAATTTTATTAGCAGTTATTAAGTGTAAGTAAATACTAAACCATAATAATAATAAGTAAAAGTAACAATAAAATAATCTCATATGCAATGAACTGACAAATTGAGTTTAAGTTCCATAAATTAATCATGTGAGTGTCCGAGTCGCTCATGACCGTGAGCACGGCTAGTATACCAGTTTTACACTCTGCAGAGGTTGCGCATCTTTACCCACAAGTCGTATTACCCATTTGCCATGGAGTTGATCAGACCCCATACACCTCTACCAAGGAAGCGAGGCAGGGTACCACTACAAGGCCTTTACAAAGTTCCACTAGCTTCAGAAAACCCGCTACAGTTTATAGGAAGCTCCAGTGCAGGAATCCCTCGCCTGACCGCCATCGCAGCAAAATCAACCCAAGGACCTCCCTACACTGACCACTCCCCTACTGCCCTTGCTCCTTTTGGGTAAGGTAGTATTCCACTAGCTTTCCTAGTTAATCAGCCAAGGGCGTCCCATTAAACCCTTGTGATAGCACTGTTTTCCCGGGGTGGTTCTCCATGTTCCCATTAACATAATGATCTTATCATGAACACTAAAAATAAATCGATAATAAAAAGTATAACAATGAGTGATGAATATCTCTATACCCAAAGCCACATAAAGCAATAGCATGTACTACCCAAAAAATTAGTAGTAAAACCAGTGGTGAAACAAGGTATAAAGATAGTCAAAATCTAGGGTAACCTATTGGGTCCCATCAAAATTAACCTTTGCAGATCATTATGATTAATAAGAACATGACTGGGTAAAAAGGAATTGATCAAGGGCACAACTTGCCTTCAATGAGTTCATGCTCAGCAGTCTCTACCAGTTGAACCTCAGGATCCTATGCGACTTGCTCGTCTACTCGCATCAACACAATACATACATAGTATAGCAAAAATTAACATCACACCAAATATGTAAATAAAATATATGATAATAATATACACATTAAAATGAGATCATAGGAACAGAAATTATTAATTTTGGAGTTATGGATTTTTAGTTATGAATTTCTGAAGGTTTTATGTGTGTAATACAAGCTTAAGTACTAGATAAATTTTAATGTGTCTTTCATGTCAAAACAGAGGCACTAATGGATAAACAATAATATGACAAAAAATTAGGAACTGGAGTGGACCAATTTGGAGTTCATATTAATTTTCTATGAATTATACAAATTCTAGGAAGTGTTTTTATATTAAAAACTCATTTTCTAATTCATTTTCCTGATTTTATAACTCTCTGGACGGGGCCTCAAATACAGAGAAGTGCAGGGGCAAGCGTGTAAGAATCCCTATGACTCAATGCACTGCTCCCGTGGACCGCGAGTTCTAATTTAACTAATATCAGGGGCTCCTTTGCAATTTCCACACGACGAAGTGGTATCAAGGATTTCAGACCGTTGGATCAGGGTTTAGCGCGTAGGATTAGATCTACGCTTTGACTGAATCGGTACGCGATGCCCTCCGCTAGATCGGAGATCGACGACCAAGATTTAATGAAACAGGGAGCTAATCCTATCCATCCATCGCCGATTCAACGTTGCAAGCGAAGCGGTAAGCCACTTTTAATCTCGCCCGTACATGCACGATCCAACTCACTGAGCTGGTCATGGCGGCGCGCCCAGATCGCGGCGGCGCTCCATTGGAGCGGCGCCGGAGCCGACTCAATACCAACCCCCCCCAATGCCAAACCTAAGTGAAAAGAAAAGGCGTCGAGAACACTAAGAGAGTCTTCTTACCGGCTGTGTGCTCGCGGTAAATCTGGTCTACGACGGACCGCGATGGTGACGGGATTTCTGTCGCCGACGAGGAATTAGGATTGACCCTGTTGATCTCCCACTCCACCGCGCCAGCAAACAACCGCCCAGCCCAGGCGAACCCCCCAGACCACTCGTGAGCCCAGGAGCGGCGACGTAGATGCGGGTCCACGGCAGCAGCGATGGACTGATGTTGCGGCGCCGTTGGGTTGCGGCAGAGGATGGCTAGGGTCGGCGCGAGGTAGTCATGGAAGTGGAGAAGTGCGTAGAGGGCATAATTTATTCCCCACGGACCCGGCACGGGATGGGAGAGGGTCGCCCACGCACCCCCGACAATGGCGGCGAGCGCTGCGCGGTTTGTTACAGAGGAATAGAGCGCGGGGAAGACGGAGTCATACGCGGTGGCCTAGAGACTGCCCGGTGGGTCCCAGAGCGCAGTGTAAGGCCAGGGTTTTAGCGAGGACGCGGGATGGTGCATGACGCACAGGCCCCACTTGTCTAGCATGGGCGCGCGGGTGTAGCGAATTGGGCCGCGCAGGGGGTAAATGCGACATGGGCCAGGTGAGTTTGGGCCCATTTCGGGTTCTGGCTCCTTTTCTTTTTATTCTTTTCTTTTTATTCTTTTCTGTTTTATTTTTCTTTTCCTTTTAATTTTTAAATTTCAAATTTGAGTGTGGATCTTGCTACGAATTTCATCATTGATCAAATGTTCAACTTCATTTCTCTAGTGTAAGAATAGCATATGTTTTTATATATTTATTTTTATCCCACAATATTTTATTTCTCCTCCTTTCTAATTTCTAGGATTTCTTTTACATTATTTTTGTATTGTCACAAAATGCACACAAAAAAAGATGAAAAACTAGCATGATGCACACAATATTTTGGGTGACAAATATTTTATAATTATTATATATTTTTTATTGTGTTCACATGTGAGGGTACAAAAAGGTCAAATTCACACATAGGTAAAGTGAAATTGTCTCTTCTTTATATTATCTCTACAAGTTACAGTTTGGGTATTACAAATCCTACCCCCTTAAAAAGAATCTTGTCCTCGAGATTTAGGAAGGACTAGTGAAAAGATAGGGAAAATCTATGCGAAGCTCTTCTTCTCTCTCCCAAGTAGTTGCATCTTCTCCATGGTGACTCCATTGCACTTTGCACATCTTAATAATTTTATTTCTTATAACTTGAGTCAGTGTATCAAGAATTTTGATAGGCTACTCAGCATAGGTCAGATCATCTTGAACACAAAGGTCCTCCATCGGTAGCTGCTCCTCAGGTACCCTGAGGCACTTCTTTAGTTGGGATACATGGAATACATCATGTACATCTGCCAGGTGATCGGGTAGTTCTAGTTGATATGCAACTTCTCCCACTCGCTTTAAGATCAAGAAAGGTCCAATGAAGCGAGGGGACAACTTTCCTTTAACTTTAAATCTTCTCATACCCCGGATTGGTGACACCTTCAGATACACGTGATCACCCTCCTTAAACTCCAGTAGTCTTCTCTGGGTATCAGCATAGCTCTTCTGTCTTTATTGTGCAATTCTCAAATTCTCTCTTATCATTCGAACTTGTTCTTCTGCCTCTTGTATAAGTTCATGCCCCAAGAACTGTCTTTCACCAGTTTGATCCCAATACAGTGGAGTCCTGCATTTTCTGCCATATAGAGCCTCAAACGGTGACATCTTCAAACTGGCCTGGTAGCTATTATTATATGAGAACTCCACATATGGTATCCTCTTTTCCCAACTTCCACCATGTTTAAGAGCACAAGCTCTTAACATATCCTCCAGCACTTGGTTAGTCCTCTATGTCTGCCCATCAGTTTGGGGGTGGTAGGCCGAACTAAAATTCAATTGTGTATCCAAGCTCTCATGCAACTTCTTCCAAAACCGAGAAGTAAACTGTGATCCTCGGTCAGACACGATCTTCTTAGGCACCCCATGTAGAAAAACTATCCGAGTCATATACAATTCTGCTAGCTTGGCTCCCATGTAGTTTGTCCTCACAGGTATGAAATGAGCCACTTTTGTCAATCTGTCCACAATTACCCAAATAGAGTCATATCCTGCCTGAGTGCGGGGTAGTCCAACAATGAAATCCATACCAATTTCTTCCCATTTCCACTCGGGTATCTTCAATGGGTGCAATAGTCCAGCTGGTCTTTGATGTTCGGCCTTGACTCTTTGACACACATCACACTTAGCCACATGTGCAGCAACATCTCTTTTCAATCCATACCACCAGTATTTCTGCTTCAAATCTTGATACATCTTAGTGCTACCAGGGTGGATAGAGTAATCAGAATCATGGGCTTCTTTCAATATAGTCTCACGAAGGCTATCAATCTCTGGAACACATATCCGATCCTTGAACCATACAGTGCCTTGCTCATCCTCCGTGAATTCTGGACCTCTACCTTCAATAATCAGATCCTTATTCTCTTGAATTTTAGCATCACCCACTTGACCTTTACGAATTTCTTGCTCCAACGTAGATTCCAATTCAATGGTGACTCCTTCAGTGTGTGTAACAATTCCCAGGTTGAGTCTCCTGAAATCCTCAACAATCTCATAGGGTAGCTGGGCAACAATAGCAGAATGAACGTGCTCTTTTCGACTCAAGGCATCTGCAACCAAATTCACCTTGCCTGGGTGATAATGAATCTCCAAATCATAATCCTTAATGAGCTCCAACCAACGGCGTTGCCTAAGGTTGAGATCCTTCTGAGTGAATATATACTTTAAACTCTTATGATCCGTGTACACTTGGCACTTAGTTCCCATAATGTAGTGTCTCCAAATCTTAAGCGCATGCACAATGGCTGTCAGTTCTAAATCATCAATGGGGTAGTTCAATTCATGTTTCCGCAACTGACGAGACGCATAGGCAATCACGTGTCCTTCTTGCATGAGCACACATCCCAATCCTTGGCCACATGCATCACAATAAATGTCAAATCCCTTCTGTAGATCTGGCATAACCAACACTGGTGGTGACATCAATCTCTTCTTTAATTGATCAAAGCTTTCTTGTCACTTCTCATCCCACTTAAACTCTCGTCCCTTCTCTAGAAGCGAGGTCATAGGCTTAGCAATCTTAGAAAATCCTTCAATAAATCTCCAATAATATCCTGCAAGTCCCAAGAAACTCCGAATCTCTGTAATCGTAGTGGGTATGCTCCACGCCATTATCTCCTTGACTTTAGCAGGATCCACTGAAATCCCTTCCTTAGAAATGATATGTCCAAGAAATGGCACCTTGTCAATCCAAAACTCGCATTTGTTGAACTTGGCATAGAGTTGATTATCTCGTAGCTTCTGTAGCACCAATCGCAGGTGTTCCTCATGATCACTTTCACTCTTAGAATAGATAAGAATATCGTCGATAAATACTACGACGAATCTGTCCAAATACTCCATAAACACCTTATTCATCAAATTCATAAAATAAGCTGGTGCATTAGTTAATCTAAACAACATAATAGTGAACTCATATAATTCATATCGGGTTGAGAAAGTCGTCTTGGGGATATCCGATGGTTAATCTTCATTTGATGGTATCCCGATCTGAGGTCAATCTTAAAGAACACCCTGGCACCCCTCATTTGATCAAACAAATCCTCAATGTGGGGTAACAGATACTTGTTCTTCACAGTAACATCATTAAGGGACCTATAATCCACACACATCCGTTGTGAACCATCCTTCTTCTGTACAAACAGTACCGGTGCTCCCCAAGGTGAGGAACTCGGACAAATGTACTCTTCCTCTTGTAACTCAGTTAACTGTTTCTTTAGTTCCTTTAACTCTTCTATGGACATCCTGTATGGCCATTTAGAAATAGGAGCAGTACCAGGCAAGAGATCAATGACAAACTCAACTTCCCTATCTGGTGGCATCCCTGGTAACTCCTCTAGAAAGACATCCGGAAAATCTCTAACCACACGGATGTTGTCTCCAACAAACTCCTCAGTTATAAAGTACATCGCACGTCTGGAAGAGGTGGTTACTGCAATTTGAACTTGAAATCTTTCTCCTTTAGGGCTGGTGAGTTCTACAGTACCCCTACCACATGCTATAATGGCCTTTGCCTTTCTTAACCATGACATACCAAGGATCATATCTATACTGCTTGTCTCTAATATTATAGCAGTAGCTCCAAATTCTCTTCCCATAATTGTTAATGTCAATCTACGTGTCATATGATTTGCCTCAATAGGCCCTTTAGGTGTGATTACTATCATTGGTTTTCTCATATTTAGCAGTGGTATCTCATTTGTGTTGGCATATCGAGCAGACATGAATGAATGTGTAGCACCAAAATCAAATAATATGGTTGCAGGAATGGCATTAATGTAAAACATACTAAGTACGATGTCAGCACCATCAGGAGTAGCATCAACGCTGACTTGATTAACCCTGGCAAAACAGTATCCCTTGCCAGGAGTCTGTTGCTTGTTCTTAGCTGGTGTACTAGAATTCCCCACCGTACAAGCATTAGCATAGTGCCCAATCTTACTGCACATGAAGCATGTAGGGTCGGTCTTCTGTCTTGTAGGCCTCGTCGGGGTGCCAGTGGGAGCAGCCTGACGAGTGGGAGGTGTCCGTGGAGACCCCTATGGAGCGTACTGAGCTGGGCATGGTCCTCCTCCTGGACGAGTAGGTGTACCCTAAGGTGGAACATAGCAAGGACGAACTCTACTGCTACCCTGCCCCTGTGAAACAGCCTTCCTCTTCAAGTCTCCCAGTTGAACACGCTTGTGTTCAATAGCAAGAGCCTTATCCAGTAGCCTCTGAAATGATGGAAATGTGTGTGCCACCAATGCATATTGTAGGGGTCCATTAAGTCCTTCAATAAAGTGCTCCTGCTTCCTCTCATCCTCAGCAACTTCATTTGGAGCATATCTGGAGAGTTGAATCAACTTATCGTTGTACTCGCTGACTGACATGTTGCCTTACTTCAATGACAGAAACTCCTCTTCTTGATCTTCATCAATCCAGCAGGAATGTGGTAGGTTCTGAACTGAGTTGTGAATTCCGCCCAATTAATAGTGTCAGCAGCATCATGGGCAGCAACATAAGAATCCCACAAGTCAGCAGCAGGACCTGTCAAACGACCAGAGGCATAAAGAACTTTCTCCCGGTCAGAACATTGGGCGATGTTGAGCATCTTCTCAATTGATTTCAGCCAATCATCAGCATCTAGTGGGTCTGTCGAACTGGCGAATGTTGGTGGCTTGTGACTCATAAATTCCCGGTGCTTGTCCCGGGGTGGAACTAGAGGTGGTGGTGTAGGCAGTGGTGCTTGTTGCGGTTGCTGTTGCTGTTGCTGTAGCACCCTTTTCTCCTGGCGTATCTCTTCTCGCTCTTGGCGTAGCTCCTGACGTATCTCCACTCTCTCCTGGCGCAGCTCCCGGCGTTCCTGCTGCATCTGAGCATGCATACCTGCCATAGTGTTTGTCATTTGTTGC
This sequence comes from Zea mays, assembly GCF_902167145.1. Lineage (NCBI taxonomy): Eukaryota > Viridiplantae > Streptophyta > Magnoliopsida > Poales > Poaceae > Zea > Zea mays. Next base: position 129,576,654 of record NC_050100.1, on the reverse strand, counting down.
ATCATCCTCATCTGAGCTCCAACCAGTGGGTCAACTCCTGTTGGTGGAGGTGGTGGTGGAGGGTCCATCTCTGCTGGTTGTGGCTGGGGTTGTTCAAATATCCTCCGAGTGTGTCAATTGGGAGGTAGATCAATTCCACCACCCTTCCTGGTATTGACCATCTAAGTTAGAAACATATGGTAAGAGAGAATAGTAGACAAGGCAGGTAATTATGAATCATGTTACTTTGGGGGATTTATTACCTAAGCAGATTGGTAATTTACCTACTAAGGCTAATTCATTACCTTATGGTGGTACATGCTAAGATGTCCATATATAATATTTCAATCAATCAAAGAAGCAAATCAGACATTTATCATCAGAACAATCAAACGACATTTTTAAATAGAGAAAATAGTTTTGATTTTGTCTTAGGCCTCCTATCTCCTAAGAAGGTCATAAATGTAGGATTCCAAGGTGTGAAATCCATCTTGTCTCAGAGTAGAAAAGGTAAGAATGATCAGAGTAGAACAGTAGAAGGTGAGACAAGATCAAGATAAGTATAGAAGGAATCAAAGTAAGGTAAGTAGGTAAGGGTTTTGTCCATTTCTATCTAGGTTTCGTCCTACAGTCAACATTTCCTCTTATACCACTTCTGTCACACCCGAATTTAAGGGACAAAGCCGGGTGCATCTCATATATGCACCAGAGAAGACAACACATATAATAACAGAGTGCATAGAGATAAATGTCATAAATATCATAAATGTACTTATTACACAGCGGAAGTCTTACAGAAATAAATGATAAAATAAAGCAAACTATATATTATTCCCTGATGCCACAAAGCTAACTGGGAGACGCCACCTAGATCAAGTCGAAAGCCTCAGTGTTAGGCGGCTCCTCTTCGACCACCTGCTCTTCTCCTGTGGGGGTGTGAGACAGTAAGGGTGAGCTCACACACGTTCATCGCTCAAAAAGTTGTGGGGAATAATGTGCATGAACTCACCAAAGGTGGGAGTTCATGTGAAGTGTAAGGCAAATCAATGTAATAAAGGCTGAAGCTGAGCATTGCTTTTATAAGTTGGTCAAAATTTTATTAGGAGTTACTAAGTGTAAGTAAATACTAAACCATAATAATAATAAGTAAAAGTAATAATAAAATAATCCTATATGCAATAAAATGACAAATTGAGTTTAAGTTCCATAAATTAATCATGTGAGTGTCCGAGCCGCTCATGACCGTGAGCACGGCTAGTATACCAGTTTTACACTCTGCAGAGGTTACGCATCTTTACCCACAAGTCGTGTTACCCATTTGCCACGGAGTTGATCGGACCCCATACACCTCTACCAAGGAAGCGAGGCAGGGTACCACTACGAGGCCTTTACAAAGTTCCACTAGCTTCAGAAAACCCGCTACATTTTATAGGAAGCTACAGTGCAGGAATCCCTCGCCTGACCGCCATCGCAGCAAAATCAACCCAAGGACCTCCCTACACTGACCACTCCCCTACTACCCTTGCCCCTTTCGGGTAAGGTAGTCATCCACTAGCTTTCCTAGTTAATCAGCCAAGGGTGTCCCATTAAACCCTTGTGGTAGCACTGTTTACCCGGGGTGGTTCTCCATGTTCCCATTAACATAATGATCTTATCATGAACACTAAAAATAAATCGATAATAAAAAGTATAACAATGAGTGATGAATATCTCTATACCCAAAGCCACATAAAGCAATAGCATGTACTACCCAAAAAAATTAGTAGTAAAACCAGTGCTGAAACAAGGTATAAAGATAGTCAAAATCTAGGATAACCTATTGGGTCCCATCAAAATTAACCAATGCAGATGATTATGATTAATAAGAACATGACAGGGTAAAAAGAAAGTGATCAAGGGCACATCTTGCCTTCAATGAGCTCCTGCTCAGCAGTCTCTACCAGCTGAACCTCAGGATCCTCTGCGACTTGCTCGTCTACTCGCATCAACACAATACATACATAGTATAGCAAAAATTAACATCACACCAAAAATGTAAAACAAATACATGATAATAATATACACATTAAAATGAGATCATAGGAACAGAAATTATTAATTTTGGAGTTATGGATTTTTAGTTATGAATTTCTGAAGGTTTTATGTGTTTAATACAAGCTTAAGTACTAGATAAATTTTAATGTGTCTTTCATGTCAAAACAGAGGCACTAATGGATAAACAATAATATTACAAAAAATTAGAAACTGTAATGGACCAATTTGGAGTTCATATGAATTTTCTGTGAATTAGACAAATTCTAGGAATTGTTTTTATATTAAAAACTCATTTTCTAATTCATTTTCCTGATTTTTTAACTCTCTGGACGGGGCCTCAAGTACAGAGAAGTGCAGGGGAAAGCGTGTAAGAATCCCAATGACTCAATGCACTGCTCCCGTGGACCGTGGGTTCTAATTTAACTAATATCAGGGGCTCCTTTGCAATTTCCACACGGCGAAGGGGTATCAAGGATTTCAGACCGTTGGATCAGGGTTTAGCGCGTAGGATTAGATCTACACTTTGATTGAATCGGTACGCGATGCCCTCCGCCAGATCGGAGATCGACAACCAAGATTTAATGAAACAGGGAGCTAATCCTATCCATCCATCGCCGATCCAACGTTGCAAGCGAAGCGGTAAGCCACTTTTAATCTCGCTCGTACACGCACGATCCAATGGACCAGGGATTATCTCCTTCAACTCACTGAGCTGGTCACGGCGGCGCGCCCAGATCGCGACGGCGCTCCATCGGAGCGGCGCCGGAGCCGACTCAATACCAACCCCCCACTGCCAAACCTAGGTGAAAAGAAAAGGCATGCGCCCAGGAACACTAAGAGAGTCTTCTTACCGGTTGTGTGGTCGCGGTAAATCTGGTCTACGACGGACCGCGGCGGTGACGGGATTTCTGTCGCCAACAAGGAATTAGGACTGACCCCGTTGATCTCCCACTCCACCGCACCAGCAAAACAACCGCCCAGCCCAGGCGAACCCCCAGACCACTCATGAGCCCAGGAGCGGCGACGTAGATGCGGGTCCACGGCAGCGGCGATGGACTGATGTTGCGGCACCGTTGGGTTGCATTAGAGGATGGCTAGGGTCGGCGCGAGGTAGTCGTGGAAGTGGAGAAGTGCGCAGAGGGCATAATTTATTCCCCGCGGACCCGACACGGGATGGGAGAGGGTCGCCCATGCACCCCCGACAATGGCGGCGAGCGCTGCGCGGTTTGTTACAGAGGAATAGAGCGCGGGGAAGACGGAGTCAGACGCGGCGGCCCAGAGACTGCCCGGTGGGTCCCAGAGCGCAGTGTAAGGCCAGGGTTTCAGCGAGGACGTGGGATGGTGCATGACGCACGGGCCCCACTTGTCTGGCGTGGGCGCGCGGGAGTGTAGCGAATTGGGCAGCGCAGGGGGTAAATGCCACATGGGCTAGGTGAGTTTGGGCCCATTTCGGGTTCTGGCTCCTTTTCTTTTTATTCTTTTCTATTTTATTTTTATTTTCCTTTTCATCTTTAAATTTCAAATTTGAGTGTGGATCTTGCTATGAATTTCACCATTGATCAAATGTTCAACTTCATTTCTCTAGTGTAAGAATAGCATATGTTTTTATATATTTATTTTTATACCAAAATATTTTATTTCTCCTCCTTTCTAATTTCTAGAATTTCTTTTACATTATTTTTGTATTGTCACAAAATGCACACAAAAAAAGATGAAAAACCAGCATGATGCACAAAATATTTTGGGTGACAAATATTTTATAATTATTATATATTTTTTATGGTGTTCACATGTGAGGGTACAAAAAGGTCAAATTCACACATAGGTAAAGTGAAATTGTCTCTCCTTTTATATTATCTCTACAAATTACAATTTGGGTATTACAAATTCCCCTATTAGGATACGGATATGAGACAAAAATTGTCCATGGATATGGGACAAAATCTTCACCCATTGGATAAACGGGTATGGGTTTGGGAAGCAGTATTCCGAACACGATTATCCATGAGTATTTCATACGTGTACACCTGTCCAGTTTATATGAATGAGTTGAGGCTGAGTCGGCTACTAAGCCCAGTACGGCAGCACACCAAACCCTAGGTCCTAGTCCAACAAGGCAACATGACAAGGCAAGCAAAAAACAAAACCCTAAAATAACCAGCCATACGCTATACCTTACCCAGTCGGCCAGCCGCCGCACGCCTAGATAGTTGCGCTAGCATTGCACACTAGACAACTGCACTGGCATTATACACTGGCGACTTCACCAGCGACGAGGAGCATCGCCGACTGCTAGGAGCCTAGGATGACGGTGACGACCATGGATTCTCAGGAGCCAACGAACTCGGATGGTGACCAAGGAAGGTGAGCAGACTCCATTTCTCCATTTCTTTTATTGGTCCCGAAGTACTGATGATTTCTTTTCTGATGGATGGATAAATGGATCATGGTTCATGGATGAGTGCTTGCTGATGTGGTGATGTCTGAAATCCGGAGAGCTTGTGCTAGATGTTAGTACCTAGTTATCCCTTAATTGGGGATAGGGATCCAAAACTCGAATGGGGATGGATATGTGATAAGTTTTGCACTCATGATGGCTATGGGGATGGATATGAGAATGGATCAAATATGACGGAGATGGATCTAGAATGCTATAATTCGGTGAGGAATTCCTATTGACATCTCTAGGTACGACAAGATTGAGGCATGAGCTCGGGTGGCGCCGTTAGAGAGCAGATAACGGTGGGCTGTGGCCAAGACACAGGCATTGAAGAAGGTGGACGTGCAGCAGGCGACGGCTGTGGGGTGAGGCGGGAAAGAAGACGGATGTGGGATGCGGCTGTGATGTGGTGGTGGCTCCTAGGGTTTGCACCTACAACGTACATGTTCGAACTATTTTTTGTAGTGTAAACATTCAAAATAAAATATGGAACTTGAGTTCTATCTAGTTGGTTAGCTGACTTGTGAACCTATAGCGTATAGGTTTAATTCTTGCAAATTCCTTAAATATTTTTTGATGTTCTACATTTTTTATTTTTTCTACTATTGTTAGCTGATTCCTATCAATATTTTAATTATTTTTCTACTTATCTATGTTTTTAATTACAATATGTTGACACCTAATTTAATGCAACATGCAAGTCAATGTATGTCGCTATGTATTCATTGTTTAACCTGTTTCTATAGCAACCCACCATTAGTTCCCAACAGACCTCTATAGCGACCGACCATAAGTTGTTAAATTTCTAAACTTTTAGCGACCAACAGATCGTCGCTATAAATAGATTTAACAACCAACCATCGGTCCATAACTTTTAGCAACCAACAGTTGATAACAAATAAGGGTCGCTAAAGATCAACCTTCGTGTAGTGTTGTTGCATGACATCAATGTTGTGCACAAGAACCAATGATGACATATAAGGGAGCTCCCACAGACCACATATATGTGTCCAGTTGTGGTCCACTCCAAATCCTTGGTACTTGTCCCCACTACTACAGTAAACCTCTATATAGGCGGTCCAGTTAGCCTCTACACAGGCGGTTCTAGGAACCGCTTGTGGTGCACCGCCTGTGATGTAAAACAACATCACAGGCGGTCTATCAAAAACCGCTTGTGATAGACACACATCACAGGCGGTTCTATCTAAAGGAACTGCCTGTGATAGACACACATCACAGGCGGTTTCTAATCCTAGCCGCTTGTGTTAGCCACACATCACAGGCGGTTTCTAACCCTAGCCGCTTGTATTAGACACATCACAGGCGGTTTTAAATATAGGTCCGTCTGTATTTCAATATACAGATTCCAGATTCATATGCAGATTTCATATTCATATACAAAATTAATAACAGATTCATACATAGATTCATACACAGATATGTTGCATAACAAGTTCCATACACAGATTCATACACATATCAACAAGTTCCATACATAGATTCATACACATATCAAGTTCCATATACAACTCAACAACTCAACATCTCAAGTTCCATAGACAACTGAACATCTCAAGTTCCAAACTAAAGATCTAAACACTGTGTGATATCGTGTACAAACTTAGTTCTGGGAAGTGTTGCAAATTTCCATTTGTATTGTAGAATAGCCCTTGTTGATGAAGAACTTCACGACACATAAAGTGAAGCAAGTCTTTTACAACCTTAGCCACGCCGACGGAAACCATATCTCTTTCTCACCATTCAGCATTGATCTTGGATTTAGAAACCTGCAATGAAAGCAAAAAGCAAGCAGTGCTAAGAGTAATGTGATGAGCAATAATATAACATAAAAATTGCAACATAGACAATGATAGCAAACTTACATCCTCACGATTGACCATATAATGGAAGGTGACACGACACCATTCGCATACATAATAACCGCACAGGACAGTACCCGGAGGTTGTTTGTCACCATATGGAAATAATGATATTGACAAATTAGGCTTGTCCTCTGGATGTTCGCCGCCAAGATCTTTCCAATAAAAACGGTATGCACTGCATATAAGAATAGCATTGTGAGATTAAGAATACATTTGTTAAGTTGTAATAAGTACAAGTGTGCAATAATAATCAGACTTCTCTAAAATCTTCAAGAAGTCATTATACGTAGCCTTTTCCATTCTCAGTGAGTCGAAGACCACGACTTTACCATGCTTTGGAAAGATTATGATACAAATGTAGTGGTCACTATATAGACATAGACGAAAACACATGTTAAGATCACGATTGTCATAATTTGTAGTTCAAAACCATGTCGAGAACTTACTTAAAGTGGTGCGGAGCTATTATTAAGTCCTTGCCATGTTGTACATGATTATACATGGCTCGTCCAATGTATGTCGTCATTACCTTCATTTTCTTTCTCTGATTCTGTTTGACGGCTTTCTCAAATTCATCATCATCCAAGTCTTTGTATTCTTCTCCATGTCTCCGAGCAACTTCTTTGTAGCGAGCTTGGGATATCATCAACAGGTCAAGAAACCCTGTCTTAAGTTGTTTCTTCTTATCATCCATGTATTGCATCCTACGTGTAAAAAGTGTTAATCGTTAGACTCTCGTTTATGTGTGCATGTACAAAACTAACAAATATGAAAGTTTATAGGTACTTACAAGCAAAAGAGGGTTAGGTAGTTGGTTTCCATCCTTTGTCGGTGGTACAACGACCAGAGATCGTCAAAGAATAAATGCCGCACAGGATCTATATTATCTTTGCTCCAAAATGCATCTTCTGGCACAACAAATGTGAAGTCCTCGAGTTTGTATTTGTTGCTAGCCACCATGTACCACTCATGCATTCTAATCTCTGGAGTCAACAACTTAGAAAGGTGCACTGTCGTCAAGAACGGCCTCCCATTCACAAATTTAGGAGGAACAGCCTCCTTCTTGTATATCGGGATATTGATTTTAAGACGTAATGATTCTCAAGTATGAATAATTCCATCTTCTTCCCATACTTCGAAATTGTCTATTTGGGACCGTGTGCGTACTCCACGAGATGCTGATTCCGCTTTTGATTGATCTGTCATAACTCTCTGCAATTTTTGCAGGTAGCGTGTCACTGATTCTGATGGTTTCTTGACATTGTCAGTGGCGATTCGCTGATGAATTGTCTTTGAAGTAGTTGGCCCTTCAACATTGGTGTCAACCTTTGCTTCCTTTTTGATGTTTGCATCAACATTCTGAGGAACAATTTTGTCTACGTCCCCCTCGTCGAGTTCCTTCACAAGAGGTGATATGATTGTTTCAACGATTTTTGTGGAGGTCGATGCTATATTTTCCTGCACCATGGGGTATGGAATGATCGAACTATCTTTCTGTTGCATTGGTGTTGAATTCGGCGTTGGTGACTTATGACGCGATACACGGCTTAAGATCGCTCATCACCCAACTTGATGTCGCGTCGATGCCAAAGGACCAACTCGTTCATTGCCTCCTGCAAAGTTATGATCCCCTCAACTGGAAAGTCTATCTCCCAATCTTCACAACCATTGTCTGTGATCTCTAGAACTTGGACCACAGCATAGTGTGGCGGGAGAGGATTATCCTTGTAGTTAACAAGTCTTGGTTTTACCAAACCAGTAGCAGCTTGTTTTGTTTTTGTCCCAGATCGATTGATTGGAATATGAAGAAAGCAAGGCTTGTCCTCAACAATATCATCTACAGGGCACTTGGTGCCCGATACGAATTCTTGCACAGATCCTACGCTGCTAGGGACTATAGGTGGACTCATGTGGCCTGGCTTGAGTTCAAATGATATGCATTCTATTTTCTTCATTTTGTTCATCACGTCATTAATAGCCTTTTGTACCCTTTCATCAATAGTCTCTTCAAGGGTCCTTTTTGACTTCTCGTGTTTCCTATATGACGCTGCAAACTCTGGAAACGCCTCTCTCCAGGAAATCTTAGAAGAGATTCCCCGAGCCTGTCCAGTGTGTTCAGGATTGCCTAGTGCTGCAGTTAGTATGTCATTCTCCCTCTGAGGCTTAAATTCGCCCTTCTTTCTCTTTTCTGCATATTCTTGAATTTTTGTGGAAACTTCACCTACCAATTCTGGATGCAAAAGTTTGCCGTCCTCACTCAAACCTGCCCGACCTAAGATCCAACGAATAGCTTGCTCATCGATATCTTTTAATATTGGGTCCAAAGTGCCGTTAGCTATAGCTTCCTCGATTATCCTGTTCCACTGCACAACTTTATGGTGATATCCAGTTGACCCCAGGCGATGGGGTGTTTGTTCATCTTCGCTCTCTGAGAATTAGTTACGCCCAGTTCTTTGGCCTTCAGTTCGGTCTTCTGACGAACAAATTCCTCCCACTAAGGTTGAGTGATTTTCCCCATTTTCTTGGGCGGAGGAACCTTATTCTTCTTAACAAAATTCCTATTCATCTCGGCCTTCCACCCACGAAACATCTTGGCCATAGCAGAGAGCATCGACTTCCTTACTGCATCCTCTGTGCCTTTTAGGACCTTGAATGACTCAGACAACTTAGCACATAGCTTATTGCGGGTGTCTTCATCTAAATCCTTCCATTTCTGAACTGTGATTGGCACTATATCTCTAACAGTAGAAAACCTTGGTGAGTCATGGCAATTTATAGAAGAATTGTAATTGAAGGAAGAAAGACGAACAGAGGGTCCTCGTCAACCTTAACAAACTTGTGCATACCAGTACTACAACCCTAGAGTGAAACCTACGATACTCATATCGTGTTGTTTAGGACTAAACATCAACAACCCCTTGACTGGTCGCTATCATACTCAATTCCAAAATATTTTTCCAATATGTCGGATTGAGTAAGGAGATCTAGGCTTGGGAGTTCCTCCAAATCATCTGCAGCTTCATCATCTTCAGCATATTGCAGGGCTTAATCTTGAATAATTTTAGCCCTCTTGGAGTCAGCATACTTTTTGATGGACAGAGCACACTTCTCAAGCATGTCGCATACATCTCCAATTTGAAACAAAGTGGTCTTAAGTGTGTACACTGATTCTGGTTCACTAGTATCCACAGCCCCATCAGTCACTAGACTGCGAATGATGTCGACATGTGTCTCGATGACTCGAACTGAGCTCTCAACCATGTCAAGTGGCTCTTTTTCCATTTCTGAAACAGAAAATGACCAAGTCTCACAATCAAAATTGAGATCGCAACAAAGGCAGGGATCAGAGGGAAAACAAGGATGTGGCTTATAGGGCAAAAAGAGGGGTCCAAATAACACTGTCATGGCTATGAACAAGTCAAAGAAGGGAGATAAGAACAAGTCTTATAACATAGGGTTGGGAAGCACAAGGAATTCATGTGTGCCAACAATGCACTTCATTACTCCACATAACTTCGGTTCTAGGCACTCTACCACAGGGATTTTGTCTTCATTGCTATCCATAGGGTACTAGTATGGACATGAAGGCACAACAAGAATATATAGCTTCGTATAATGCACACAGATGCAGGTGGTGTCGTAGGTAAGAAGCATTTCATTCTAGCGTATGTGCTAAAGCCTCTAATCTATCTAGATGCGCGACTACAGTTTAGCTATATATATATGTTTCTATCTGTCGCAAAAGAGTTATGCAACATATAGGTTCAAAACCTATCACTATACTATAGAAAACTAACCAAAGACATTACTTTAAAAGACATTACTATACTGAACCTTCTCTTTTTGTTTCAAAGGTTCTTCAATTCAAGGACGTTTGCCTAGTGGCCAGGGAATCAAAAAACATGGTGGTCAGGAAGGGCTTAGGGCAAGCACACGGGATAGTAAACACTGGCAGTGATCCCATTGAGGATAGCAGCAGCAACCACCACGAGTCGTCAGTTTCGGAGGCCACCACAAGCTGAAGAATCGTCAGAGAGAGTGGAGAGAGAGAGACAGAACCTGTCGGGGTTGGGCTCGGGGACGGCGGCGTTGGGCTCGGGGACGGCGGCGTGGCGGGTGCCCAGCTCGGGGACGGCGGCGTTGGGCTCGGGGGACTGCGACGTTGGGCTCGGGGACGGCGGCGTTGGGCTCGGGGAACGGCGTGACTGGCGCCCAGCTCGGAGACGGGGACGGGGACGGTGGCGCTTGGGCTCGGCGACGGCGTGGCGGGCGCTCACAGCTCGGAGACGGGGACGGGGACGGCAGCGCAGTATCAGCCTGGCGGCGTGTCGGGCTCCGGGAGAGTTAGGGTTCCTGTTGGAACCACCGAGCCTTTTATATTGTATACACATCACAGATGGATTTTTAGAAAAACCGCTTGTGATATATAACATCACAAGCGCTTTTTTATTTCGACCGCCTGTGATATGTAAACTTCACAGGCGGTCGGAATAAAAAAGCGCTTGTGATGTTATATATCACAAGCGGTTTTTCTAAAAATCCGCCTGTGATGTGTATACAGTATAAAAGGCTCGGTGGTTCCAGCAGGAACCCTAACTCTCCCGGAGCCCGACACAGTCACATCGCACTGTAGCGGCGGCGGATTGTTTTGATCTACGGGGAGAAGGTTTTGTTTTTGAGTTTATTGATTGATTTCAAGAGTTTATGCATATATATGATCTCCGTTTGTTTTCTTTCTCATTTTAATACGATTTTTTGCCTCAATTTTGTAATATAGACCAGAATTGAAGAAAAACTAAGGAATTCCAAGATTTGGACTTGTAGTTGATCTAATTTAAAGATTCTTCATAAAGAGTTGTCTCACCTCAAGGTACCTATATTGATGCAATCTTGTTTCATTTTCATGCACATTAATTCGTTCATGATTTAGGGATTAAATTCAATTAATTAGGGATATTTTAAATATTTTTTGTAGTTCATGTGCTAGGTACATCTCGATATGATCTTGTTTCACTTTCATGTACATTTATTTTTCCATAGTACATCTCGATATTGACATTAATCAATATAGGGATAGGTAATGGACCGAGGTTGGATGTACAATGTGCCAAGACCACATCCGTCGTACATTCGAAATTTGAGAAGCTTTATTGAAGCGGCCAACAAGCACGCGAATTTGCGAAAGAGTAAGGAGATATTATGTTCGTGCATCGATTGTGATAATAAGATAGCTTGGAGAGATACAAGAGTAATCCAATCACATCTGCTAAAAAGAGGGTTTAAAAACAATTACACGATATGGTCAGAACATGGTGAGTTGGATCCGTGTGAAGTGCCTGGTAATGACGAGAGAGTTGTCGGAAATTTAGATAAAGTTGATGGTAAAGTGGATTATGTGGATGCTAATCAAGATTTTGAAGAATTTGATTGCGAAGAGATGTTGCGCCATATGGAACCAGAAATGTTGAGTTCTGTGGGATCGCAGAAAGGGCTATCTAAAATGGAGGGACTGGAAAGTGCCTCAAAAGAACCTTTATATGATGAATCAAAGGGTTGTGACAAAGAGTTTACTACATTGCGTACAGTTCTAGAACTTCTTAAGTTGAAGGCTAGTGTCGGATGGTCTGATACTAGCTTCACAGATCTTTTGAATTTTCTGTCCCAATTACTACCAAAACCCAACAAACTACCAACAAGCACTTATAAAGCAAAGAAGCTTATATCTCCCATAGCTCTGAGTGTGCAAAAAATTCATGCATGTCCGAACCATTGTATTCTGTATCGTGGCGATTTTGAGAACGCGGCAAGATGCCCAGTTTGCAATGTCAGTCGATACAAGAAGAGCTACAATCAAGACTGTGTAAAAAAAATTCCCGAAGAAAAATAAAAACAAGAAATCCACTATTGGACTTGAAAGTGACGATGACACTTTTGATGACATGAATGGGAAAAAGAAGTCAAATATCCCAGCTTTGGTGATGTGGTATCTTCCAGTAATTGATCGCTTGAAACGTTTGTTCTCAAATCCTAGGGAGGCTGAGCTTATGTGTTAGCATGCTGAAAATCGCAAGCAGAATAACAAACAGATTCGACACCCTGCTGATGCATCACAATGGGAAAATTTTGATCTTATGTATCCTGAGTTTGCCAAAGAAACCAGGATTGTAAGATTTGCTTTGGGTACAGACAGAATGAATCCATTTAGTGAAAAAAGAAGTGTACATAGCACCTGGCTCGTGACTTTAACGATGTACAACCTTCCATCATGGTTGTGTCACAAAAGAAAGTACATTATGTTGACTATTCTTATTCAAGGTCCGAAATCAGCTGGTGTTGATATTGATGTGTTCCTAGAACCTCTTATGGAAGATATGACAAAGCTCTAGAATGAAGGAGTTAGAATATGGGATGAGTATTGCCATGAGTATTTCAACTTAAGAGCAATTATATTTGTTACCATCCATGATTCTCCTAGTGGCGCCACACTATCAGGGCAAAAGACTAAAGTAAAGAATGGTTGTGTAGTGTGCGTCGATGGAACTTCTTCCATGTACCTTAAATCATCCAAGAAGTTGGTGTTCATGGGACACATACGGTTCTTGATGAAGCAGCATAAGTACCGAAAGATGAAAGAAGAATTTAACAATGAACTGGAAAGTGAAGGTGCACCAAAGCCTTATAGTGGGAAACTTGTTTTTGAAATTGTAAAGAACATTCATGTTGTATTCGGAAAGGGAAAAACAAAGGAGAAAAGAGAACTGACCCTTCAACTTACACAACTTTCAAGAAGCAATCAATTTTTTTCAAGTACCTCCCATACTGGAAGGATATGGAAATTTGCCACAGCATTGATTTGATGCATGTAACAAAGAATGTTTTTGACAGCATCATTGGAACCTTGCTGGGCATGCTGAGTAAGACAAAGGACGGACTTAAATCACGCAATGATCTAATAGATCTTCAAATCAGACCAGAACTTCATCCAGTGGATAGTGGCAAAGGGAAGCCTTATCTCCCCCCAGCTAGCTACAACTTGTCAGTTGAGGAGAGAACAAAGATTTGCAAATGTTTGCGTGGGGTCAAAGTGCCCACAGGTTTCTCATCCAATATTAGCAAACTAGTCAGGATGAAGGACTTGTCTCTATTTGGCTACAACTCTCATGACTGCCATGTGATGATGACGGTGTTCCTCCCAATTGCGGTAAGAGCCCTCGAAATAGAGCATGTCAAAGTTGTCATCACACGCTTATGTTACTTTTTCAATGCGGTTTCATAAAAAGTAATAGCTTTAGAAGACTTGGACTATCTAAAGGCATACATCATCGAGACTATGTGCAAGCTTGAAATGTGTTTTCCTCCATCATTTTTTGATATGCAAGTACACCTAATCATACATCTCGTGGATCAGATAAAAATATTAGGGCCACTATATTTACATCATATGTTTCAGTTGGAGCGATACCTGGGAGTATTAAAAGGTTATGTGCGAAATCGCGCTCACCCAGAGGGGTCAATCATGGAGGGATACACTACAGAAGAAGTGATTGAGAGCTGTATAGATTACATCAGTGACAGAACAATGATAGGTGTGCTTGTACCTAAACATGAGGGTAAACTATGTGGGAGAGGGAGAATGGGCAGGAAAACTTTTCGCGTTGAGGATTACAAGCTAGTACATTGTGCTCATGGTAGTGTACTACAACATCTCACGATAGCCGAGCCTTACATAGAGGAACACCTGGATGAGCTTCGTAAAGAAAATCAGAACCGCACAGAGGACTGGATCATGAGGGAGCACAAACATCGTTTCAGCGAATGGTTAATGGACAAAAACATCCCATTCGGAGACTCTTTGGAAGAGAAAACAATGAAGAATTTGGCTTCTGGGCCATCATGTTTTGTGACATCATGGCAAACATATGACATCAATGGGTACACATTCTACACTAAATCAAAAGACATGAAAATTGTTGCACAAAATAGCGGTGTTCGTATCGATGCTTTTGACCTACATGGACATAAGACCACATATTTTGGATTCATAGAGGAAATATGTTAACTTGATTATGGCCCAAGCATGAAAATACCCTTATTTAAGTGCCAATGGGTACAACATCCTGTGGGGGTGATAGTGGATAACTACGGACTCACACTGGTAGACTTAAAGAAAGTAGGATATAAAGATGACCCGTGGGTTCTCTCCGAATGTGTTGCACAAGTGTTCTATGTACTCGATCCAGCAGATGAGAAGATGCATGTAGTTATTTCTGGAAAGCAAAAATTGTTGGAGTTGAGAATGTGGGAGACGGAGATGAGGAATACAATAAGTATGAAGAGATGTTCGTCTTTAACGGTCCAGAGAGAATCAAGCGTGTGGAAAAGAAAATTGATAAGAACTTAAAGCCATACATGCGGAAAAATGGTAGTTCATGAAAAATTGTATGAATCAAATTGTATTTGTTAGCATGTATGATCGACTATGCATTGTGGTTGCCAATTAATTTAAAATCTCTCTAGTTATCTATGCGTGCTATTAAAATTCATTTAAATTGTATTTGCATATTTCTGTTAAAAATTAAAATATTAATTCATTTAAATTATATTTGCATATTTCTGTTAAAAATTAAAATATTAATATGGTAATCAAATCACAATCACGGGCGGTTTTTCATTACGGTTCGTTTGTGAAAAGAATAGAGCACCACAAGCGGTCCAAAACAAAAACCGCTTGTGATACTAATACATCACAGGCGGTCCGAATAGCCTGGGACATCCCAGGCGGTTTTCTAACCGAACCACCTGTGATGTAAAAAGCCTACCTCTTGTATAGATCAAATTGTACTAGTGCCCCTTTTCATTTAGTACAAGGTTGTTCAGCTGAGCATAAATTTCTATTGCGTTCAACATTTTGGTGGTCCTTTCGTGACCACAGTATTCTTTATAAAGTTTTTTGTATCGCTCCTAAAGGGGTGTTTCCTGGGCAACGAGCGTTGATGACATTCGAAGTAAGTGATCTTTCCACCATGAGCAAGACAGAAGCAATATGTATCTGAACTACAATATGGACATGTCAATCTACCATGTGTACTCCAACTGGCAAAAATAGCATACGCCATGAAGTCATGCACCGACCACAAATACACGACTCAAAGTTTGAATATCTGTTTTTTAAAAACATCGTGTGCTTCGACTCCTTTCCAAGGCTCCTTCAACTCTTCAATCAAGGGTTTTAACATGACATCGAGTTTCTTTTCAGGATGGAAGGTTGTAAATTCATACTTTATACAAAGAGAAGTTGGAAGGTTGTATGGAATAACAAAGACGGACCAACATGAGTATGATGATGCCATTTGACCAAAAGGTGTGAAGCCATCGGTCGTGAGGCCAATTTGAACATTCCTCGATTCAGTTGCAAAGTCTGGATCAAACGTGTCGAGACCCTTCCAAGCGTCCCCATCTGAAGGGTGCAGCATTAGCTCATCGTTCTCACAGACACCTTTTTTATGACATCGCATGTGCATGTTGGTTTTTCCGATACAAACAACTGTTTCACTGAAGAAGTTAGTGGTAAGTAGCGAAGCTGTTTATGTGCAACATATGTCATCACCTTATCACCCTCATCATTAACAACTTCCACAAATCTATATTGTCCACATTTCAGACATTTTTTCTCTACCGCATGCTCCTTCATGAAAAGCGTACAATTATTTTTGCACACATCAATCTTTTCATAATCCATACCGAGACCTTCGGTAATTGTCTTTGAATGATACATGTCTTTAGGCAACTTATTGAGCTTTGGTAGCATATCCCCGAATAACTTTAAAATCTCATTGTAACAGTTGTTCGAGAAAAAGTACTTGGACTTAATGGCCATGAACCGGGTCATAAAAGTGAGTATACTCACATATGTGTGTTCATGCAACGGCTCTTTAGAGTCTTTTAGTAGCTTAAAAAATCTCAAAAACTCTAGTGTGGGAGGATCCTTGGAGGTTAGGTTTAACTCTGGACGTAGTGAATCTAGCATCTCATGCATCGCATCACTGTCAAACCAATCATTGTTCTCCTCCTCTTCTACATTCGGGTTAGGCACCAGCTCACCATAATTTCTCACACCTCATATCCGGGCATAAATCCAAACTGGCAGAGATCTAAGCTAACTCTTTCCTTATTAAGTAATATACTGTTTTCGTGCAGCCTACAAGGGCATCTGATAGTGCCGGTTAATGACAAGAAGAAAGCACGGTCCACAAAATCTTTGGTCTTGACTACCCACTCATCAAAATGACACACATTCCTACTCTAACCATTGTACATCCATGCACGATCTTCAGCTATGCCTGAGACTGTTAAAGCGGACCATATCGTAAAAACATCATTCAACTTACTCAAGGTTATCAGTCCTACATCTATAAACATGGATAGGTCCTAAACCCACCTAAGAGCGACCGACAGAACGTGGATTTATGAAAAGCCTAGTCGGATAAAACACTCTAATCAAACGTGAAAGGCGGCGAGGTGAGGTTGGCGGCGAGAGAAAGTGAAAGGCAGGCACGGGTCGGGCAGAGAGAAATTGGAAAGACAGTTTTAAACCATTAATTTTCGATGGATGTGCTAGGAGCCGCAAAAAATAAAGTAATTTTTGACGGCTGTGCGAGAGATCGACGAAAATAACGAGGCTGCTGAAATTAGCTCGGTCAGGTCTTAGCCACCTAAAATAGTAGCGGCCGCCGAAAATGGTTACTGTTCCCGTTGTGTTGGGTTACTAATTGCAAACTCGAACGTCTCCAAGCGCAGGACATACAATGTGGCAGATGAAAATCTAGAAGCCTTGCAATGGCGTCCGCAATGCTAGTAGGTCGCTAGCTGACGCGGATATATGGACGGCCACGTGCGTCATCTGACTCGCCTGACGCGGGAAATGTGTGCCTGTGCCGACGTGCGCTGATGTTGGATAAGGTTCTCTCAGTGTACATACATCGAGTCTCCAGTCTCCGCGAATGCATTGACTCTCATATTGTCCTAGCTAGTTCCGACCTATGTACAAATGGTCTTACCTGAGACTCTAGTAGATCGTGCCGCTATCTGGAAGGAATCGAAGCTGGCCCTTTTATGGTAGCAGCCGTAGCTAATAGCTATATAATGCATTGTTCCTTGAATGATTTTTAGTAATATATTTAGCTATTTATCTTATTCATTTTTGTTGGATTAATGTGGGCTTGGCCCAAATTAATACTCAATAATAGTCAATGCTAATGGCCCACTTTAATGCTATGGTGTACTAATTATTTAGTACCATATTGGAAGTTCAAAGGACAAATCAATCAACTTAAATAGGTGGACCATTGGTGCATCTATTGAGAAGTTGAGAAAAGGATGAAGGACTGCCACACGCGCGCGCGCGCCGCCGCCGCCGGCCGGGCCGTGGCTCGTGGTAGATCGGACCTTGGTCCGAATATTCCTTTCAAACGGTTGCGCATTTTGCCTGGAGTGATGACCGTCGTCATAACCGTCCGTTTCCTATCTTATGGCTAGTAACGGACGTCAGTTACTGTCGAGTGATGACCGTCATGATAACCGTCCCTTATGCCTAGTAACGGACGTCAGTTACTGTCGTCAGTTTCCAGCTCTAATGCGCGACCGTTTCTGTCCGTTGTTCTTCTCCCTTCTTCTGACCGCCTATAAGAATGGAGAGGGAGGGCTCTTTCAGTCACGCGATTTATCTCACGCGAATTGCAAACAACACATTCCCGTCCCATCTTCTGCGAGCACAGAGAGAGTGGGAGAGCAGGCCTCCGAAATCACCGACCGCAGAGATACACTTGCACGGGTGTGCGGGCGATCAGATTTTTGGGGAGCGTCTTCGCGACTGCTCGCGTGATCGTCCACAGCTTGCTGTTCGTCGCCTTCCCAAGTTGACGCGTGCTGCTGTTCTTCTTCCCGGCGACCGTTCGAGGGACTGCACTGCGTACATCTTCCTGCACCGACTTCGTACGGCTACATCGAACAAACACACGAGATGTCTCGTGTGAATGGAGCCACTGGTGCCTTGAGCATCGGTCCCTCCGCTGGGTACACTCTGTTCTTCGTATTTATGCATGTTTCATTGCTGTTTACTGCTTATGCGAGTAGTTATACACACATGCACATACATGTCATCACATATATCGCACTGATTATCTGGATTAAATTAAAACTAAAAATGCCTAACTTTCTAACAATCCAAAAATCTGATATTAGGCATTTTTCTGTTAGTGGTTTTGCTGCTGCGTTAAAACCAAGTGAACCTTTTGATGGGACGTTTTACAAGAGATGGCGTAGTAAGATGATACTGTGGTTGACCGCAATGAACTGCTATCACGCCGCACAGGGGAAACCCGAACAGTTCACTCCTGAAGAGGAGAAAATGTTCGACGTTGCCGATAACCTGTTTCGAGGCGCCGTGATTGGCGCTCTTGCCAACAAGTATGTTGATTCTTATCTAACGTGCACATCTGCAAAAGAGTTATGGGATGCATTAGATGAGAAGTTTGGTGTTTCTGATGCTGGTAGCGAGCTGTACATCATGGAGCAGCTATTTGACTATAAGATGGTGGAAAACCGTCCTGTAGTTGAACAGGCTCATGAAATACAGGCACTGGCTAAAGAACTCGAACAATTCCCATGTGTCTTGCCTGACAAGTTCGTGGCCGGCGGTATTATCGCTAAACTGCCACCTTCTTGGACGGACTTTGCTACCACTCTAAAACATAAGAGACAAGAGTTTAGCGTGGCTGAGCTTATTGGTTCTCTTGATGTTGAGGAGAGGGCGAGAGCAAAAGACACTCGTGGAAAAGGAGTTGAGACTTCTAGTGCCAATATGGTACAAAAGAAGAACTCCAATGCATCACATAATAATAAAAAGAAGAACAAGCAACAGAATGCCACGAAGCCCAAGCAGGCAGCCTCGTTCAAAAAGAAGAACAAAGGAGCTGGTTGCTTTGTTTGCGGGAGTACTGATCATTGGGCAAGCGCTTGTCCAGACCGCAAATTTAAGCAAGAGAAAAAACCAGCTCAAGAGAAGAAAACAGTAAACATGGTTGTTAGCGAGACTGCAGAAGGAACATCGGGGTATGGTAATCTTTTACCTACTGTTCTTTCAGTGTGTCAATCCCCTGAGTGGTGGGCTGATACCGGTGCTAATATTCATGTGTGTGCTGATATTTCTTTATTTTCTTCTTATCAGTGCAAAGGGACTGGAGCCTTGCTGATGGGGAACGGATCACATGCGCGTGTTCTTGGTGTTGGTACAGTCATTCTGAAGTTTACTTCGGGAAAGACGGTGCTATTGAAGAACGTGCAGCATGTCCCCTCCATCAAAAAGAATCTAGTTAGTGGCTCTCAATTGTGTCGAGATGGCTACAAAATTGTCTTTGAGTCTAATAAATGTATACTGTCTAAGTATGGAACGTTTGTTGGAAAAGGCTATGACAGCGGAGGCTTGTTCCGCTTATCTTTGCATGATGCGTGTAATAAGTCTGTGAACAATGTTGTTTCGAATGAGTCGTATATTTGGCATTCACGACTTTGTCATATCAATTTTGGTTGTGTCTCGCGGTTAGCAAATTTAAATTTAATCCCAAAATTTGATTTAGTCAAAGGTTCTAAGTGCCAGGTGTGCGTGCAATCTAAGCAACCTCGCAAGCCTCACAAGGCTACGGAGGCGAGGAATTTGGCACCACTAGACTTAATACATTCCGATTTATGTGAGATGAACAGAATATTGACTAAAGGAGGCAAGCGATATTTTATTACTTTTATCGATGACTCTACTAGATTTTGTTATGTGTATCTCTTAAAATCAAAAGATGAAGCTTTGCATTATTTTAAGACCTACAAAGCTGAAGTTGAAAATCAACTCGAGAGGAAAATTAAACGGTTAAGGTCTGATCGTGGTGGAGAATATTTTTCGGGTGATTTTTCTGATTTTTGTGTGGAACATGGTATTATTCATGAGAGGACACCGCCATACTCACCACAATCCAATGGGGTTGCTGAAAGAAAGAACCGTACTCTAACTGATTTGGTTAACGCCATGTTAGAGACTTCAGGGCTATCTAAGGAATGGTGGGGTGAGGCGATCTTGACGGCGTGTCATGTCCTGAATAAAGTTCCCACAAAGAACAAAGAAATCACACCATTCGAGGAATGGGAAAAGAAGAAATTAAATATCTCCTATTTGCGCACCTGGGGTTGTTTGGCTAAAGTG
This sequence comes from Zea mays, assembly GCF_902167145.1. Classification (NCBI taxonomy): domain Eukaryota; kingdom Viridiplantae; phylum Streptophyta; class Magnoliopsida; order Poales; family Poaceae; genus Zea; species Zea mays. Next base: position 129,556,070 of record NC_050100.1, on the reverse strand, counting down.
AATGTGCCAATTAACAAGAAGCGCAAATTAGGACCGAAAACTGTTGATTGTGTTTTCCTTGGGTATGCTTTCCACAGCATTGGATATAGGTTTTTAATTATAAACTCTGGAGTACCGGACATGTTGGTTGGTACAATTATGGAGTCCAGAGATGCTACGTTTTTTGAGGACGAATTTCCCATGAAAGCTACACATGATACGTCTAATGATGAACCAACGATACCCCATGAGCATTTTATTCCGGTAGAACACACTGAGGAATCCCATATACATAATTATGTGGAAAATGACAATGTATCAACTCGAAAGAGTAAGAGACCAAGGATTGCAAAGTCCTTTGGTGATGATTACATTGTATATCTTGTGGATGACACACCAAGTACCATTGAAGAGGCATATTCCTCTCCTGATGCTGACTTTTGGAAGGAAGCAATAAGGAGTGAGATGGATTCTATTATGTCTAATGCAACTTGGGAGGTAGTTGAGCGTCCTTATGGGTGTAAGCCCATTGGAAGTAAATGGGTGTTCAAGAAAAAACTTAGGCCTGATGGTACTATTGAAAGGTACAAGGCGAGGCTTGTAATTAAAGGCTATTCACAGAAGGAAGGTGAGGATTTCTTCGATACTTATTCACCTGTGGCTCGATTGACCACAATTCGTGTGCTACTTTCTTTGGCTGCCTCTCATGGTCTACTCGTCCATCAAATGGATGTTAAGACAGCATTCCTAAATGGAGAGCTAGATGAGGAAATTTACATGGAGCAGCCAGCTGGGTTTGTAGCAAACGGTCAAGAAGGCATGGTGTGTAAATTATTGAAATCTTTATATGGCCTAAAACAAGCACCTAAGCAATGGCATGAAAAGTTCGATAAAACTTTGACATCTGCCGGTTTTGTTGTGAACGAAGCAGACAAGTGTGTATACTATCGGTATGGTGGGGGCGAGGGAGTAATTTTATGCCTATATGTTGATGACATTCTAATCTTGGGGACGAGTCTTGATGTGATTAAAGAGACAAAAGACTTTCTGTCTAATAATTTTGAAATGAAAGATTTGGGAGAAGCTGATGTTATTCTTAACATTAAGCTACTGAGAGAAGGCTTTGGTGGGATCACACTTGTGCAATCCCATTATGTGGAAAAGGTTTTGAGTCGCTTTGGTTTTAGCGAATGTGAACCTGCTCCAACGCCTTATGATCCTAGTAAGCTATTAAAGAAAAATCGAAGGATAGCTAGGGATCAATTGAGATATTCCCAAATAATTGGTTCACTCATGTATTTAGCTAGCGCTACGAGGCCTGACATCTCATTTGCTGTGAGCAAACTTAGTCGATTTGTTTCAAATCCGGGAGATGATCACTGGCGTGCTCTTGAGAGAGTTTTGCGCTATCTAAAGGGTACTATGAGTTTAGGCATCCATTATACCGGGTACCCAACAGTGCTGGAGGGTTATTGTGATGCAAACTGGATATCTGATGCTGATGAGATATATGCCACAAGTGGATATGTGTTTTCACTTGGAGGTGGTGCTGTTTCATGGAAGTCTTGCAAGCAGACCATCTTAACGAGGTCGACTATGGAAGCAGAACTCACAGCATTAGATACCGCTTCAGTTGAGGCTGAGTGGCTTCGTGAACTCCTTATGGATTTACCGGTGGTTGAAAAACTTGTGCCGGCTATTTCCATGAACTGTGATAATCAGACTGTGATAATTAAGATAAACAGTTCTAAGGATAATATGAAGTCGACAAGGCACATAAAGAGGCGTTTGAAATCTGTCAGGAAATTGAGAAACTCCGGAGTAATAGCGTTGGATTATGTCCATACGTCTAAAAATCTGGCAGATCAATTTACTAAGGGGCTATCACGTAGTGTGATAGATAGTGCATCAAGTGAGATGGGCATGAGACCCACCTAAAGTTTATCATAGTGGTAACCTGTTCTATGTGATCGGAGATCCCGTGAATTAGAATGGTGAAACAAGCTAGTGGTAGACTGAGAGGAAAGACCCTTAATAAGGCTCATTTCAGATGCATATCTTTCCTTACTGTAAGGTAGGTTGGTGTTTACACCTTAATATGTTTCAAGTGGCTTTGTGAAGCAAAGATGTTGTCCTACAGAACATCTTTAGAGGAACATACCTATATGGGTTAACTGCTAGTCACAGTTTATGAGATCTGGGTGGTTTCTAGATACCCATGAAAGGCTATGGAGTTTGACTTATATGCTCCAACCAGAGGGGATGCGTTCAGCAATCTAGTACTGATAAAGAGTTTAGATGAAACTCATTCCACGCAAAACTGCCAATTCAAGGCCTAGTCCATTGTGCAGTTGTGGTCAAGTGTAGTCTAAGTTCTAGGTGGATGTTCAACTTAACAGTCTCCATCGAAACACCAGTATATCAAACGTTTGAGATGATGAGAGCTTTTTGTGTGACTTAGCATTTGGTGGGGATTGTTGGATTAATGTGGGCTTGGCCCAAATTAATACTCAATAATAGTCAATGCTAATGGCCCACTTTAATGCTATGGTGTACTAATTATTTAGTACCATATTGGAAGTTCAAAGGACAAATCAATCAACTTAAATAGGTGGACCATTGGTGCATCTATTGAGAAGTTGAGAAAAGGATGAAGGACTGCCACACGCGCGCGCGCGCGCCGCCGCCGCCGTCGGCCGGGCCGGGCCGTGGCTCGTGGCTCGTGGCTCGTGGCTCGTGGCTCGTGGCTCGTGGCTCGTGGTAGATCGGACCTTGGTCCGAATATTCCTTTTAAACGGTTGCGCATTTTGCCTGGAGTGATGACCGTCATCATAACCGTCCGTTTCCTATCTTATGGCTAGTAACGGACGTCAGTTACTGTCGAGTGATGACCGTCATGATAACCGTCCCTTATGGCTAGTAACGGACGTCAGTTACTGTCGTCAGTTTCCAGCTCTAATGCGCGACCGTTTCTGTCCGTTGTTCTTCTCCCTTCTTCTGACCGCCTATAAGAATGGAGAAGGAGGGCTCTTCCAGTCACGCGATTTATCTCACGCGAATTGCAAACAACACATTCCCGTCCCATCTTCTGCGAGCACAGAGAGAGTGGGAGAGCAGGCCTCCGAAATCACCGACCGCAGAGATACACTTGCACGGGTGTGCGGGCGATCAGATTTTTGGGGAGCGTCTTCGCGACTGCTCGCGTGATCGTCCACAGCTTGCTGTTCGTCGCCTTCCCAAGTTGACGCGTGCTGCTGTTCTTCTTCCCGGCGACCGTTCGAGGGACTGCACTGCGTACATCTTCCTGCACCGACTTCGTACGGCTACATCGAACAAACACACGAGATGTCTCGTGTGAATGGAGCCACTGGTGCCTTGAGCATCGGTCCCTCCGCTGGGTACACTCTGTTCTTCGTATTTATGCATGTTTCATTGCTGTTTACTGCTTATGCGAGTAGTTATACACACATGCACATACATGTCATCACATATATCGCACTGATTATCTGGATTAAATTAAAACTAAAAATGCCTAACTTTCTAACAATTTTTAAATAATAAATTGAATAAACTATTAAGTACCTCTAATAAAAACATAACTGTACAAAAATCTGAATAATATGAACAACAGTCAAATAAAGATGTCTAGAAATTGAAAAAAAAGACCAATTATTTTAGAAAAACCAGCAGCCAACAGGAGTCTAGTCTTGCTGTTGGCGGTCTCGCGCGAGTCCCGTGCCACTCCTTCCTACAGTATTTCGGCACAGTCCCGTGGCACGCACAGCAAGTCTACGAATCCTCCGCGTACATCAGCAGCGCCATGGCCAACAGGTTACGTGCACGTCTCTCCTGTCCATGCCGGTGGCAGGATGAGACCGATACATTGCCATGTTATGTATCGCATATTTATTTATTTATTTATGTTTCTTGAACATTCTCTCCCTGTATATATATTTATGCAGGTATACGTCGAAGATAAATCAATATGATTCCCCACGGCACTCTTGCCCCGTGATAGCGTCCTGGCAAGTCCGTTTGGTCGTGTCATGGTGTGTGTGGTATGGTGGCGTTGGAACCTGTCCCTTCATTAGACCGCTTTCAATTCGTCATGCGAGATGTTGATAAGTTGATGTACCATAATTGCAAAAGCCCAAGAGAATTGTGACTAGTTACTCAAATTAAAAAAGTATGTGCTATCTCTATGCTAAAACAAATCTTTTTCTCGAATTTTAGATACTTAAATAGTTTTACTTTTAAATAAATATACATTAGTACAACGATCATACGCTACGAATAAATATTACACTTTATCTTAGCGAAAAAGATATTACACTTTATCTTAGCCCAGAGTCGTAAAAAGGTATGAGTTCAAAAGTAGTCTGGATCCTTTTTGTAGCTCGCTCAGTTGCTTGTCATCCTTTAGCTATCAAGGTGATACTATATGGGAGTGCTACGCTGCATGCGGTTTCTCTCGTGTTGGGCTTAGGTGGTCACGGTCCATCTGTGGAGTAACGACCCACTGATAGGGGTTTGGGTGGTTTTTACGACCTACCTATGGGGTAATGGTCCACTACTAGGCAGAGGGAAATAAACACGTGTTTCAGGTGTGACGTAAGACGACTGTCGAAATTGATTCATTATAATAGTAGAGAAAAGAAAATATTAATATATTTATAGTATATAACTAATGTTATTTGATAGATTAATTTATTTCTATAATAATAAACTTATGTAGAGATATAAATGTTTTAATATTTTTTACAAATCCAATTAAAAAAGGTTAACGGATATCAACACTAAATCAACACGAAGCACATACATTGGAAATAAAGTTGAACTGCTAAGGGCATATACAACATAATTAAATAAGGTTTCTCTTAAAAGGTTTTTAGAGGATCGAGTAAAAAAAATCAAAAGACGGGCTCTTCGTGAAGAGCACATCTCTACACCACTCTATTTTGATTTAGAGGCTCGGAGTTGTATCATGTAGCCTCTATTTTTTGTATTTGAAAAACCGAGCCGGACTCTCTGGATTGTATATGCCCTAATGCATCAACACCTGAGATGCTTTTCTGGCCTAGTCACTGTAGTTGGATTGGATTACTTCTGTTTGCTAGAGGTGATGATTGCATGTATTGTTTTTAGGGGTGGTAATAGATCATGGTCCAAATTTTTCTTTATAATTTGTTTGAGCCCCTTAATTAATTTTAGTTTAAAAATAAATAGAAATAGTCATGATCCTAGTTCGATTCGATCCTTAAATTTTGTAGATTAAAATTTAGAGGTCATTACCACCCTAGTTGTAATGGGGCTTCTATGCCAAGCCAGAGTATTACATTCTCATGCACATACCTACGACAAAAAAAAACAACCCCATTAGGTCACACATATGCACTGATGGGTATGGATTTACCCCCATACACATACCCATGTGGATATGGGTCACCATTCGGTTACTCGTACCCACAAAGATTAAACACCTATCAAAATGATACATTATACAAATGTCAAGTATATCCATCTAAATACCATTACAAAATTTCTAGCATCATTTAACCATCCATTCAACAACACCAAAGATAATTGGGTAAAGTAGCAACACTAGGGCAATACCGCATAACACATTACATGTTCCATTACATGATTATTAAATAGTCGTTAAACCTTCTATGACACTATGGCCCAAAATGTTGTTAAATAGTAAAAAAAGATGGATGATTGAAGACTAATTTTATGCTTTTGGGCTAATTTTATATTGAGTATTTTATACCCACGGGTTAACGGGTATGGATGAGGTCGGAATGTTCTAATACTCATTTACCCATCGGGTGAAGATTTTTGCCCAATAAAACACTCACGGGTATATATTTAGCTCATATACATAATCTAGTAGAATAAATACCCATCGGATATTGGGTCACGAGTATCCATTACCATCTTTAAGGTGGACCAAGAATACGGTAGATATAGAAGGTTAGAGTCGTGCTACAGCTCGTACCATACAAACTTAAATCACATGACTGTTGGTGCCGCATGTGATTCTTGCAAGGTCCCCTGAGTACATAACAAGACCTAAACTGAGTGTCTAATTTTATTAACTCCCATGTATCAAATAATCAAATTGTCATTGTAAAAAGTTATAAGCTATTCGAATGAATGGACACTATTAAGTTGCATGCACCAACCAATTCAACCTAAAGCTTAAGCTGATGAGAGGACATGAACAATTTACTTATATTATATTCTAACACTCCCTCTCACGTCGAGCTTCTTTTAGGTCTCGAATGTGGAATATAGGAGCGATCAAAAATTATTTTATTTAATTGTGCTAGCCAGAATTTGAACTCGAGACCTCTGGCTCTGATACCATATTAAGTTGCATGCACCAACCAGTTAAACCTAAAAGCTTAAATAAAATAAAATAATTGTTAGTATAATTAAATAAAATAATTGTTGCTCGCTCTTATATTCCACGTCGGAAACCCAAAAAGATGCTTGACGTGAGGGAGAGTGTTAGAATATAATATAAGTTAATTGTTCACTCTCCTATCAGTTTAAGCTTTTGGTTTGAACTAGTTGGTGCATGCAACTTAATAAACACTACAAGTTTGACTTAGATGGCAATACTTATAATCTCTTCCTGTTTGCCTCCCTTCATTTTAAGAAATTAGAATCTAACCAATAGAGTAGGCTATCTTTTAGAATGTGATATTCCATTTTCCAAAGTTTATATATAAGCCTATCTCAAATTCACGGTGTGAGAGATAGAAATTGATTCTATAAATTTACATGCTACTTTTATAATGTACAACTTATAGCATACTCTTCTACTTACAATTCTACAGCATAAGTGTGTAGTGTATAACTATCTCTCTCATATAATTTAGGATAATATATAAATATATTACATATACAAATATATTAACTTAATTAGTTTGTATCTAAATTATGGTTATTAGAATGGAATTCAATTCCAAGGAAACAAACAGAGCCTAATTAAATTGAATTCCAACGAAACAAACTATCCCTATCCATAATTTATTACACATGGATGTTTGTGTTAGTGTGGTGTGCCTGAGTATCATGTTTGTTGTGCAAGAACAAATGTTATAAGTGCATCTAGCTGACAGGCTTAAAAAATGTTTTAACTTAGTTATATCCAGAGAGAAAAGGTCAGTCCTATCGACTAGACTAACAAATATAAGAAGGCAAAAGTCCCACAAACAAAGCACGGTTAGAAACATGAAATGTGGTAAGAAAAGGACAAATGAAACATAAAGAAAATTCAGGGAGATGTAGTAATATATTTCGTGCTATGGGTTCTAAAATGTAGCTCATAGTCCATATTAATTAGAGCTCCACCAAGTGTCTCTCCATCAAGGTGTTGTGGTTGCCGCAGAATGGTTTTGGCCAACTTAAGGCAAGTGCATTAGTTTTTTCGATAAAGGAAGCTTTTATAAAAATACCAAGTACATTATATCAAAAAGATACAGAGCCTTGGTACAGCTTCTAGCTTCTTCTTAACGCACACTAGCAGGTAAAAAGGAAAAAACTATGGACCCATGCTAGGAGCATTCAATTCAATGACTAGATCGCCACCCATGCGGCTGATAAAAATAAGTTGTGGCCACCCGTACCAAATTTACGACCCCACCACAACCAAATCCTTAAAATTCACCTATTGGGGGACAACCCAACTCAATAGCCATCGAGCTGCCAAAAGGATAACCTATAAGGGAGAGCAAAAGATTTTTTCTTAAAAACCAAGTCGTTTCTATATGTATATAGAGCCAAAGAGTCCAACACACACAAGACTACTGCTCCAAGTATAAACAAAGATTTTTTATCTTTATTAAAACTGTGGAGCCAAGACCCGAACATATGATCCACATTTTCTGGTTGGTTGATACCAGTAACCAACTACAAAAATACCCTAGAACGAGGACCAAACAACATTCAAAAAATAGATAATTAATAGTTTCCTTCTTATGACACAAAACACAGTCTAAGCTTCCTTTCTAGTTTTGCTTAGCTAAACTATCCTTCATGTGAATTACTCCACGTCATAAATACCATAAGAAGATTTTAATTTTTAAAGGGGCCTTTGGATTCCATAATTCTTTTTCACTTTAGGGGTATTTTTGAGCATCAAGGCAACATAATGTGATTTTACTGAGAACTATCCATTTGGAGATGAGTTCTACTAAAATGCATCCTGATCCTGAGACAACACAAGACCCTCCATACATGTCCACAAATCATTCCACACATTCAAATTGGGTCCAAAGAGTCACCTCCTCCAAGAGATGCTCGAAGGTGATGAACTCAAAACTTCTGCTATCGTGGAGAACTTAGGTAAATCAATATTATACATTAAGGGATACTGGTCTTTCAAAGGAGCCCCATCTAACCAATTGCCTTCCCAAAAACGAACTTGAAATCCATCCTCTACTAGAAAGGCTCCAAAGCATAAAAATTCTTGCTTCACCCTCATTAAGTAGGACCATAAGTGAGAGTCTCTAGTTTTCCACTCTACTTGAGACAAAAGCTTTGAGCCCAAATACTTTTTTCAATGTATTTTCCGCCACATCTTGTCAGAGGTGACCAAATTATACATCCACTTGGTAAGTAATGCAATATTTTTAGTGTTCAAATCTAGAATTTCAAGACCCCTTGAACTTTAGGTTGTCCCATAATACTCCATTTAACAAGTTTGTACATCTTTTTATTTTCACCCCCTTGCCAAAAGAATCTAGATAGCACACTCGAGGTGGTACATGAGCTAACACAACAAGTAACTCCAAAATCATTAGGTACTGACTAGCTGTTCAGTATGTCCTATTTGAAGCTCGTTATTCGCTAATATAGCTCAAGAACCCTTCTTAGTAAGACCTAATGATGAGATCATTGTCGAGGTTGTCCTAGAGTCACCATGACCACCTAGAACTCTGATGAATCTTGTTGACAGATGCTCTAGGCAAAAGGGGATGGAAAAGTCAGGGTAAAAGGTGTAATAGATGTATAATGTATTATTGTTCAATTGGATGCTAAATCTCTCAATTGTCCATGATCCATTGAAATAAAGATTCAATGAAATATTTGTAATCTAATGATGTCACTCTCCACATTAGTACCATGCTCAACAATAAAATCAACGAAGAATTGAAGTTTTAGAGTTTTCATTGTTTCAAAGGCTAGATCATACTCGATCAACATGTGTGGCCATTTACCAATCCTTCCATTGAGGATTGACAAATGTAATATGTGTTTGATAACTCATTTAAATGTAACATGTGCTACCCATTTAAATAAATGTACAAATAATGGAATCATTACATGTAGACAATTACATGTTTTTCGATTACACATATGGTAATGGATACAAAAGCCAAAGAAAATTACATAATTTGTAACAAAAATGATTTACATAGTTGTCTCACAATTGCCTCATTTTCACCATGTCGGTACTAAACTGGTTGCTTGTATAAGATACACAAGCCATCCTAGTTTAGCAACTAATAATGGAATCATTACATGTAGACAATCTCAAGACATAGAGGTACGAATAATGGAATCATTACATGTAGACAATCTCAAAGAATAATAGCTTCATTTTATTTATCCTCAAAACACAATTACATATATGGCTATGGATACAAAAGCTAAAGAAAATTACAAAATTTGTGAACAACGACAATGATTTACATAGTTGGCTCAGAATTACTAGTGGGTCTTGTGTTCGTCATAACCGTTGTCTCAGTGCATTTCCAAGAATAGAGTGAGAAATAGTAAGCCTCAGAGTTCATTGCCTTTTCATTCATCCTTGGACTTGGAGCTTAAGCAACATATAAGAAGACCTCAATCATGACAGTCATGTGGCATGAGACACGTCTAGCCCATCCATCAGAGCATCAATAAAGACACATCTATTTCTTAGGCATGGACGTATCGCATGTCTTGATGCGAGTCATGAAAACCACAAATACAAGAAAAAAATAGCACCGCTCCAATGCTTCAAAAGTCCAAGATCATCACCATGTACATTCCATCACTATAATTGGTAATGTTTTCATCATAGGCAAATTAAAAGAGGCCTCAACTTATTCCAGTCCATAGTAATCATCTCAAGGAATAGAGGATTTTTCATCATCGCGCATATCAAAGCCTCAGTGATCTTACAGGAAAGGAGGATTAGATTACATTATTGGGTGGTGAGATTATAGGGAAGATTACATTATATTGAATTGAAGTAACTACACCAGACTCCAACTTCACTAGCTTGTCCTATAATTCTGCATCCCCAAAGTCGAGCCTCTTTAGCACATTGTCGATGAAGGCCCTGTTGTTTATCCTCTAGATTATATAATTCAGCTCAAATAAGTTAATAGACAAACGAACTACATAGATTATTAGGTGGATTATATAATCAAGATACTTAAATTATAATAATCTATAAATAGGTCATTAGATGCTTATATAATCTTATAAGCTGAATTATATAATCATATAAGGAAACAAACAGAACCCAAGTCGTTGGATGGATGGTTTTGCACCTCGAAACACTGTTGCGTGCCGGTTTATCCACAGGTTCAGCAACATAAATGGATGACGGTGTTCCTGTGCTGATATGCGATGTGGGAACGAAGGCAGCTTAATCTCCCAAGGTCTGCTGGTCGTCAGATGTTCGGTTGGGGCACCGCCAAACTCGTGCCAGAACGAGCGGGCGATTGGGCATCTGAAGATTATGTGATAGCTGTCTTCATCAGATTGTTGACACAGATCGCGAGTAGGGCTTATGTCCATGCCTTTTTTTTTTCTAATCAAGTTCCCCTTGTGGTTTTTATCAAGGAATATTTGTTAAATATCAAGGAATACAATGACTTTTACAAAATATGACTAATTTTACACAAAACAACCTCTAAAAGACACCATTACAAGGCTTTGAAGACCCTAGTACTGTCAATCTGCTAGAGGGTGTTATTATGTCCAATGTATGATGATGCTTTTGGTATGTATTCTGTCGTATTTTGTTTGTTGGTTGTACTGCAGATGATAAATACAAACTTGTAATAATGTCCACATGGCTGATGAGATTTTGTACGTGAGGCCGTTCGTGCCTAGTGTTGGTAGCTACGAAGAAAATTGTGCTTCTCCCGAGATGTGTAAACAAGATCGACTGAACCCCGACACGGTGCAAACGCTGTGATGCTGCACCTAACTTACAAGAGTGAAGAAAGAAACAGAGATGAAAAGGAAAAGAGGAACACGAGAGAGTTGGCCGGCTAGGTGTGGCTGGCTCCGATCCATTCTAGTTCCCTGAGTTGGGTGCCCGCTGTTATGTTAGATAGACCCACCGAGAGGAACAGTGTGTACACCGAAAAAAGGAGACGCTTGAGAGGGAGAGCTGATTACACAGCAGGATAGCGAGAGGGAGTCAGATAGAGATAGAGCTGGAGGCGAGGGCGGGCCCCGATACCCGCGGCCGGCCGTGGCCAGAGCGTTGGAGGGGAACCACCAGCCACCTCTATTCTATTTAAGCAGCCCCCCTGCTTCACTCGCTCATCACTCACCAAGAACCAGAGAGGAGCTTCATCAGCTCATTCAATTCTCGTTCCATCCCTCGTCTCTTGTGTCCCGCCTCCGTTCCATAATTCACCAGCGTCGTCCTACCCATATCTCCCATCGTCTTCTCCCTCGCGCCATCAGCTTCCCCAAGCCAGCGGCGACCATGATCTCCCCGGACACCATCCGCACGGCCATCGGCGTCATCGGTGAGTAATCGTCAATACCTGCGCGGACTGTACCGTACCGTACCGTACCTCTGCATAGAACGCGCATATACGCACAGAGCATGCTGCAACATGTATGCAGCAGAGAAGGCCAGCCTGGAGCCTGCTGGTTGCTTGCTGCCTCCCTTTGGTAGATGGCACTAGCAGGTCATGTGGGTTGCCGGGCTGTTTTCATGCTCCAGCCTTCCTGCCTGCACGCGCTCACTTCCTCCTTTATTAGTTTCTATCCACCTCTTTTTTTCCTTTTGCCAAGCTTTGCACATGCATGTCTAGAATTCCAGATGTCCTCGTCACAAGCTCTTTTTCATATCCTTGTCAATGAAGCCTTAACCTATTAATTCCCCGGGTTTCCTGGAGATCTAAACATTTTTGTTTCTCATACTAGCTTGGTCATGTTTTTTTTCACTACAGTATGATTCAATTGCAGAGTTCGTTCTTGCGTCAAGCTGGTTATTAAATATTCACCTCTCTGTTAATTTTTTGTTTTTGTCTACTATTTGTTGCAGGCAATGGAACTGCACTCGTGCTCTTCCTCTCCCCAGTGTAAGAATCAATTCATTCATTTTGTCTCTCAGTACAGTAAGAAACAAAAAAAAAAATAAGTTTTAAAAAACATGCAACAATATAATCATAGTACTAGCTAGTACGTGCGCATACATACATACAATTCGACAATTCGTACGACGTATGCATGGCATGTATGAATGCATATATAACACTCACATATATATACATGTGACGTACAGGCCTACGTTCATCCGCATCTGGAAGAAAGGGTCGGTGGAGCAGTACTCGCCGATCCCGTACGTGGCGACGCTGCTGAACTGCATGATGTGGGTGCTGTACGGGCTGCCGGCGGTGCACCCGCACAGCATGCTGGTGATCACCATCAACGGCACCGGCATGGCGATCCAGCTGACCTACGTGGCGCTCTTCCTCCTCTACTCGGTGGGGGCTGCGCGGCGCAAGGTGGTCCTGCTGCTGGCCGCCGAGGTGGGCTTCGTCGGCGCCGTCGCCGCGCTGGTGCTCAGCCTGGCGCACACGCACGAGCGCAGGTCCATGGTGGTCGGCATCCTCTGCGTCCTCTTCGGCACCGGCATGTACGCCGCCCCGCTCTCCGTCATGGTACGTACGCGTACGTACGTATATATATATATACGAACGACTCTCGCCCTCCTGTCGGCCGGCCGGCGGCGGCTCTGTCGTCGGCATCAAGGGCTTCGATTCTTTATGTTGGAGAGAATATGAAAAGTAGGAGTGGGGCTGATGATCATTATTGTAGTAGCTTTAATATTTTTTTATCTACTTTATTTGTTGGAGAATATTTAAATACACGCGCACAAGCGGTGGCTCGATCATCCTGTTCTTTATTCGTTCACCAGTGAGGTGTTTTTTTTTGTAAAAAATAGTTTTTCCCCTCGTGCTAATTAATGTTTCTTCTTCTATATACTATATATATGTGTGTTTAATTTTTTCCTTCCGGTGTGATCAGAAAATGGTGATCCAGACAAAGAGCGTGGAGTACATGCCCCTGTTCCTGTCGCTGGCTTCCCTCGTGAATGGCATCTGCTGGACTGCTTACGCGCTCATCCGCTTCGACCTCTACATTACTGTAAGCTACTAACTACTGTGTGTGTATATAATAGTCGCAGCATAGAAGGAGGACTAATATAAGACTACGCTTACAGATTAATACTACTACTAATAATACAAAGTACCAACTAGTATTAGAAAGTGCATGCATGGTAGTAAGACCAGCTGACGTTCCATCTTTGACCTCATGCATCTCTGACCAATCCCTCGTACGGCGGGTCATCATAGCTACTAGCTAGCTAGCTAGTAAACAACAATTGACGCGCCATGGGCACGACACGATCGACCAGCCGTGGACGGCGGTCCGCGTGCGTGCACGCACCAGGCACTGCCACCTAACCCTGTGCCGAGCGACTTGCCCTCACAGTCCTGTTGTTTGTTGCGCGCGCTGTGGGGATGATGGCAACGTGACAGGGAATTAATTAACTAGCTTGTGTGTGCCTGCAGATCCCCAACGGGCTGGGCGTGCTGTTCGCGGTGGCGCAGCTGGTGCTGTACGCCATCTACTACAAGTCCACCCAGGAGATCATCGAGGCGCGCAAGCGCAAGGCCGACCAGATCGCCATGACCGGGGTGGTCGTCGACGGCGGCAAGACCAACAACCAAGCCGGCGCGGGCCAATACTGACCGACGATCAAGTGACGATCGACACCAATATGCTCAAGCAAGAAGCCAGCGGCAAATCAATTATGTCGCCGCTGGGTTTTATGTATTTTGTGATTCTATATGCACGCTGCTTGTCCGTCCCGGCCAATGGAAAAAAAAGGGGGAAGAAAAAATGTCTGTCGGTATATGTGTTCTCGCCGAATAACTCTCGCGCATAGCTAGCTGGTGGGGCTGAGTCACTGCCTTCGCTATATGTATACGTGCAAAAATTAGAGGTGGAGGGTTGTTTTAGCTAATCCCACCTTAATTCCAAGGCAGAGTGACCTTTTTTTTTCTCCTTCTGTTTCGGCTAGGATTTTGCTATAATTGAGCAATTTAGCGCGACTTGTTATTGGTGTTGGTGTGTCTCAATCAAATAGTAAAATGTTCATTTTACTCTTTCAATCGCATCACACGGTCTCTCCTTGTTATCTTGTGGGTGTTTGCATTATTAGTAGAAAAAAAGTATTATGATACTGTTACGTGCGTTGATAATTACCACTTCTAGATCCGGACTATTCCCACAGTCACTACTTACTGGACTCGCTCCAAACATTCTGCAAAGATCATTTTACACTCGACAAGGATCTTTTTACACTCGGTAAAGAATTTCGGCAATGAGTTTTAGCGGTGAAGCTCGATTTGTTTTCATGGAATTTTTAGCAAAATTCCACTACAAATTCGTCTACTTATGGAGATTCTGAAACCATGCTCTCATACATGCATGACCTGTCAGATCGAGCAAGCGAGAACTGAGAGAGAACAATATTGTCAGCTATACCTCTCATCCACTGCTAGCTTGTATAGGAGCATGTTTTAATGAGCTCCTAGCCTCTTGTGGAGCTTTTGTGTTTTATCCCGTTTAGCAAGTCGAAAGAACTTTTGGCTGAGTCGGTGGAGGAGGTATGTCAAGCAAAAGCTTTTGTATCACGAGCGGTATAGGGATGTTGTAATGGATCATTATTCAAATATTTTTTCACAATAGATATGACCTTTAACTAATTTTAGCTCAAAATAGAATAGGAATAGAGCCAAATCTTTATCCGATTCGATCTGGCGTTCATTACCACCCACGGTCACGGGCAGATAGCAGTGACAATATCACTTTGACACTTTATTTGAGTAGCTACGACTAGAAACGGTACGTATTCTTGTATCACAATACAACCAACCAGTGCATACTGAAAACAATTAAAACCTAAGTAAAATTGCCGCTTTGGCTGAAATTTTAACAAGTCATTTTTTTTAAAAAAAAATAGTGTACCGTATTGCAAAAATACCTACACCGTGTAGCATAATTAGTATTAGTATATATCATAAAATATTTCTAATGAGTTTAGTTGCATGACTATTATAGAGATCATATATTTATGGACGGAATAAACCATTTAAATCGTTTTTTTTTTGCATGCATCAGTTAACGGAAACAAACTGTGTGCATGCAAGGAATGAGACGCATGTGGTAGAGGGGCTAGCGGTCAGGCTGGTCCAATGGTGCCGGGGGTAGCTGGGGCTTCCAATATCTATTGAAAGCTCATGACTCCCAATATCTATATAAAATTGGGTTTGGTGGAAGAATTGAAAAAAGTGGAAAATTTACCACTAGCGGTCGGTTCAGTGAAATAATCGTTAGTGGAAATCTGTTTTCACTGATGGTTAAGTTAAGAAATCTGCCCGTAAAAATATATTTTTACTGTCGGTTACATTACGACAACATCGAGTGGAAATAGATTTATAATGCCGGTTACGTTAAAAAATCACCAGTGAATTATAGATTTTCACTGACAGTTCTTAAATAATCTCGGTATAAAGAACATTTCTAGGAAACACTAGTGGAAATGTGTTACGAGCCATCTTTATAGAGTTCTTTTTATCAGTAGAGGCTTTAGTAAGACTCTATAGACTCGGAACACTACCGGAATCAATCGCTTCGCCGAGTGCCTACAGCACTCGGCGAAGCCTTAAAAACACTCGGCAAAGAAGGCTCGACAAACAGTACATCGGCAAAGACTTCTTTGCCGAGTACTTTTTCTCGGGCACTCGGCAAAGATGTTTGCCGAGTGCCAGGGAGCACTCGGCAAAGAAAAGCGACCGTTACGGCGCCGGGTGACGAAGACGGCGGCTTTGCCGAGTGTCAACGGTGACACTCGGCAACGAAGCTATCTTTGCCGAGTGTCTTCCAGGCGGCACTCGGCAAAGCGGCCTTCTTTGCTGAGTGCCAGTTGGGACACTCGGCAAAGAGCCCGCCAGGGAGGGTCCCCATGTCAGGCTCTTTACCGAGTGTCCCAAGTGGCACTCGGCAAAGCCGACCTCTTTGCCGAGTGTCCCAAGTGGCACTCGGCAAAGCCAACCTCTTTGCCAAGTGCCCGCGACATAACACTCGGCAAAGAACCTAAGCCGGTGCCCAGGTCTGTACTCTTTGCCGAGTGTTATGACCCTGACACTCGGCAAAGAGCCTTTTTGCCGAGTGTTACACTCGGCAAAGTGACCAGTATATACCTTTTTTATTTGTTTTTTGTATTCCATTCACACAAACATAAGATATCACATATATATCACATATATACATCACAGATATCATCACAGACATAAATAGCCAACACAAACATAAAACCGTCACCACAAACATAAATATCCATCACAAACATAAGTGTTCAACACAAGTATCAAACACAAGCATAAGTCTCAAACGTCGCAAGGTCTCACATAAATATCCATCAAAAAGTTTGGGAGACAAAATAAAAAAAATAAAAATATATTTTGTCGAGTGTCTGGAAATGACACTCGGCAAAGACGACTTTGCCGAGTGCTAGATGTGTGACACTCGGCAAAGAAGCCTCTTTGCCGAGTGCCAGTCGTTGGCTCTCGGCAAAGACTGACGGCCGTCAGCGTTGGGACGGCCGTTGACGGCCCTTTGTCGAGTGTTGGACACTCGGCAAACTAGTATTTGCCGAGTGTCGCCCTGTGCCGAGTGTCCAGCACTCGGTAAAGAGCCGCGTTGCCGAGAGTCTAGCTTCACCGAGTGCGGCACTCGGCAAAGCCTTCTTTGCCGAGTGCCCGACAAAAGGCACTCGGCAAAGAATACAACACTCGGCAAAGCCTTGGATTCCGGTAGTGGAAGCGGTAGGGAGCTTAATCTTGACCAACTGTTACCTCTATCACTAATTTTTAGGTGTTGTTTGGTTCTTATATTTATAATATAGTGGATTTGTTTACTTCCAACCGTAATCAGATACCACACTAGAAAGCAATGTCGGCGTAATTAAACTTATTAGTGTTAGTAATTAAACGTAAATCATTATCATTCATTTTATGAACCAAACCGAACGATCTCCCATTCGCTCTGTCGGGCTGCCAGCTCCCAAATTTAGTCGCCAGATACTCTGGCGTCTAGACCGCGCCGCCATATTCCTTCCCTGTGCGGTCACTAGCCGGAGTCTCTAGCCGCTGCGCTCATGTCGTAGCACCTGCAAATTTGTTCAATGCTCTCTAAGGCTTGTGCCACAGCGTCATTCGCTGCTTCGGCCTCGTCTTTTATCTTCTGGATGCATCTATGAGAGAAGTAGATAACAAACAAAATATTAAAAAAACTACTTTAAGATTATTTGTTTCAGGCTAGTTTAAAAACTTAAATCTTTTCAGAATTTCCGAGCATAAGTGGAAAAATAGCTCATACAAAGTAAGTTCTTCTTACCATATGAATTAATTCACTCTACGTATAGCTAGCCTATGCCTTTTCCAGATACTCGTCATTTGGGGAGAGCTCTGGAAAGATTCACCCTACGTGGTGAAGGATGTGTGCGTGCATGTGCATGACTACTGCATCGCCCTATCCTAACTTTCACAATATTGCTCACTCTAGTGTCTAATTTAAAATTATAACTTATTTTGACTTTTGAAGATACATAGCTATTGCCATATCTAGTGAATATATGTCTAGATATATAAAGAAAACTAAAAAACTATATATTTATGCAAAAACAGGAAGACCTAGAATTTAGAACTTAGAGGAAGGGCTAGTTTAGAAACTTAAATCTCTCGAGAATCTCAGAGAGGATTTAAGTTTCTAAATTAGCACTAAATATATAATATACTCTAGTGTAAATATACTATACTCTAATTTGTGATGACGGCATGCATACGTATGGTTCGCTCCATTTGTTGAGTATGAATTTGGAATGATTTAGCTTTAAGACCTGCGCGTTCTAAGGTTTCCAATATTGTTGTGGTGGCCATCATCCTTCCAGAAGTTATTGCCATTAGCATTAGCACTAATGATTGTTCCTAAAGTGCCGTCTCTTTCACTCTTTGTGGCCTAACAAACCAGGTTTATGGCAAGCAAGCTCTTTTGCATCGGATCCTACTCAGCACTACGTACTCAGAGCAGAAGACGCTTGCACGTTCAATTTGATTATTAGGTCAACGTGACAACTTTTAAATTCCGTGGCCACCATTTGTTTCTTAAAGTTATTTTCGTTATTATGCTTAACTTTCTTATTGTCATTATTATAATAACGACCTCTTGATACGAATTCTTGTGAGTGACGTCGTCGCTAATACAAAAACAGATCATACGGACTGTCATTGCTTGTTCAGATGGAAATGGCAGTGAAGCAATACGGCCACTTACAGAACCTGATAAGATTGTTAAGAATCAAAGTGAGTCCAGCAGATGAGTATAATTTTCTAGTTACTGGTCTATCGTTTGTACTTAAATCGGAGGAAATAACAGAGCTCACTTCTTACTTCTTGCAGGTGATTGGTAGGCTGACTAAGATACAGAACTTTTAATTCAAGTTTACGAGCCAGATTGGGCGGAACGAGTATAAGATTTAGGGGTTGTTTGTTTAAAATTATAATCCAGCCTTAAAATAAGTTAGATTATATAATCTGGTCAGATTATAATCCTAAACAAACACGTACATAGGCTTAGGTTTGGTGATCAGAAATCACCAGACAAACAGTTTAGTTATTTTATAGGTAATAGATCGAATTTGCCTAGACCCGGAAGATTTCTAAGATCGTACTGTTCTGATTTCCGGCATTGCAGGTTGATAAGAATCTGGACTTCTGGAGTGCGCTGATTGGATGTATAGTAGTAATTGCGGTTCACACTTATCCACTACAAGCATCATCTAACAAGTGGAGAATGTTATTATCTCTTTTATAGGTGTAGATTCTTTTATAGAGATCTGTTATGATTTAATGTTAACACGTGTTGCTATTTGTATGCATTGAAATCCGGCAAGAAGCTGATGGAAAAATCGATTTGTGTGTGGCATTCTTCCATAAAAAAACGGGTACTAGCTGTGTTTTACTTTTACCATTCTGGCATATTTGGCACACGAAAAATCCTAGCAATCAAACAAGACTCCGATTTGCTTGACCTAAGAGGAAAACTGAATTTCAAACTACTTTTTGGCAAAGACTGCATGCATGCACAGTACAATCGATAACTAGCTAGCTGTCTGGACCATGTCTATTTCATGGTTCGAATAGTCATGTCTTTTTCCAGCTTTTTGAGAGAATGAGAGTTGACATCGTTCAGGGTGGTCCTGACATTGCAAGATTGCTGGACTTCTCGCCAACCACAGATAAGAGGCTGTTTAGGAGAGCTCTCAAACCAGCTACGCCTCTAGCTCCTGCAGGAGTCCTTCCAAACGGTGTAAAAAACAGTTTGCAACAAAAAGCACTTAAGAGCCGGAGGCAGTTTTTGGAGGCTCCAAGGTGGCTCCTCTCCGCACCCCCGATCCTACTCCTTTCTTTTGTCCGCCACTTGGCCGATGTTATTACAATCCAAAGAGACGCCACATCATATTTGTGGTGTTGTTGAAGAAAGAGAACTACATAGAGAAAAAACGGGCTGCTCACTAGTAGCTAGTTAAGAGTGGGCTGCACACAAACTCCAATACGACACATTATTCGAATCCTTTTAGGTGTTGTTTGGTTCGCATATTTTTAACGTACATGTTTATTTAAGTACAATCGTAATCGGATACCACATTAGAAAGTGATACTGACCTATTCAAATATATTATCGTTGATACCTGAACGTGAATCATTACTATTATTATTTACGTTACACTTTATGAACCAAATGGCGTATTAGTGGAACACTACTCGTAGTAGATGTCTGGGGCTCCATTCTTGCATTGAACCGCACGAAACATTCGGGCAAATTAAACACAACGTACATTATTCGGGCAAAAACAATATTGATTTCAATGTTATTTTTGCCGGTACGTCCTGTGATTTCATCCACATGCAAGCAGAAGTCGGCATGCACGCGCGCATGACGCACCTTCGAATCCCACAAGATTTGAGGAAAGCCAAGCATCTCAGAAAGACAAATACAAACACGCCCCCACACACGATTTCAGGGACCAGTTGTGCATGATGATCGACGATAGAAAGAAGTCTCATCTAAAAAAGATCGGAAATCCAATCCATCCACGTTGTCCATGCCAATGATTCACAAATAATAGCATATATACCTACATTGCCAATAAGCTGCTACTGTTTTTTTATGAATAGCTTCGTCACGCGTTTACTTTGGTCAGAACCCGGCGCGCGCGTGGGCCTGCAGAGAGGTGCTGTACAGGTACAGCTTTCATTTTCCATGTCGCCCATGACGCCTCCTGCCTTTATCCAGCCAGAGATGTCTCAACGACTGCCCTTGTTTTCAGCGTCTTCGTTCCTTTGCCTGGGTCTCTGGGTCTGCGTGTTTGACATCATGGCAGCCTGCACTCAGAATAGTTCCGCTTTTCGTGGTGCACGTTGAGGTTCCGCCGCGGTGTGCTGAGATTGGTGTGTGCCGCCCGGCCGTTTCAGCCAAAAGTTTCTTTGGTGTGGTGATCCGAATGGCCATAGACATGGACGTCTTGTATTAAGCATTTTAGGCACACCGAAGTCTTGACTGAATACATACATACATACATACATACATACATACATACATACATACATACATACATATATGGTAGTTATAACGGGAGCCCTGGGCTCCAATAGTTAAAGAAAGCCCAGTCTGGCCACCCTGCAACGAGGTTCAACTCAACGCGCTGACTCAACCAGACTCTTAGTTGCGCCACCCGCCTCACGCGTGCAAAAAAGGAATGCATGCATGAGTCAAACACGTTCCCTTGCATGCGCGTAAAGGAAAGATATGTGTGACGATTTCTATTTTTAAATATTTTATTTCCTCCATAAATTTAGGATCGCTGCAACAGCCATGCAGCTAGACTCGTAAGGACCATTTTATGACATATACTGATACTAAATATGTTACACTGTGTAGATAATTATGCAATTCGGTATACTGCATAAAAACTGTTACCAGCTGTATGCGTACGAATTTATGATGGAAAGAATGTGCAATAAAAGAAAATGAATTACACGCATAGAAACAAAAAACGTATTTAATGTTTTATTTCCTTCATAAATATAAGATCACTCCAACAGTCATGCAGCTAAACACATTAGAACTAGTTTATGATATATACTGATACAAATTATACTACACGGTATAGGTATTTATGCAATTCGGTACACTGCGTAAAAAATCTGCCATATTGTTCACTGGTGGACGCATCTCCGGGTTGGAGCGTAAAAAGTTTAAGTTTTGAGCATAAAACCCCTCAATTATAAGCGTAAATACCGAGCCAATGTGAAAGATTGATAGCTCTAGTAGGTTGTTATTATGATCCTATTTTTATGGCAGATCCGAAAAACATGGCAGCCGCATGTATGCGGTTTTTATTTTTATACAGATCCAAAAATTATGGCAAAATATATGCATGAGTCAAATACGTTCCCTTGCATGCGCGTAAATTTAGGAAAGATATATGTGTGGCAGTTTCTATTTTAAATGCTTTATTTTCTCCATAAATTTAGGATCGCTGCAACAACCATGCAGCTAGACTCGTAATGACCATTTTATGATATATACTGATACTAAATATGCTACACTGTGTAGATAATTATGCAATTCGGTATACTGCGTAAAAATCTGTTACCAGCTGCATGCACACGAATTTATGATGGAAAGAATATGCAATGAAAGGAAATGAATTGCATGCATAGAAACAAAAAATCGCATTTAATGTTTTATTTCCTTCGTAAATATAGGATCCCTTCAACAGCCATGCAGCTAAACACATTAGAACTAGTTTATGATGTATACTGAAACAAATTATACTACACGGTGTAGGTATTTATGCAATTCCTTATACTGCGTAAAAAATATGCATGTTGTTCACTGGTGGACGCATCTCCGGGTGGAGTGTAAAAACCTTAAGTTTTGAGGATAAAATCCCTCAAATATAAGCGTAAATACCGAGTCGATGTGAGAGGTTGGTAGCTCTAGTAGGTTGTTATTACGATCCTATTTTTATGACAGATCCGAAAAACATGGCAGCCGCAAGCATGTGGTTTCTTTTTTTATACAGATCCAAAAAATATGGCAAAATCGTGGAAGTTTCCATTGCATGCGCGTAAATTATGAACAACATAAATCAAGGAATTGCCTTTTCCAATGTACATGCAGTAAATTGATATACGAACTACGTGTTCAAGCATAAAATCGTATAGTTTTTAGCGTAAATAATACATGTGGTAGGCATAAAACATAATAATCGAAAAGAAAACTGCGCCGGATCGGAGGATGTCACGCGCGATCATCGTTGTGCGCATCTCGCGCCTTTTGTGACGCCACTCGCTTGAACATCGCGCCTCATGCGTCGTTGTCGCTACTCGCACGTCGACGGGCGTCGCTTGCTTGTCGGCCTTGGAAGTGCCGCCTCCTCGGGGCCTCGGGGACACCGCCGCTTGCCCGCACAAGGGCCTCGCTGTCGCTCGCCCTCTAGATCGAGGAGCCACCGCCAGCGACCTGGGAACCGCCACCACTACTCTGGATCGAGGAACCTCCACCATCGCGCGTCGAGGTCATGGAGTTGCGGCCACCGGCTGGGGGTCCACCGTCGCGCACGCTCTGGGGCAACCGCCGTCGTCGCACGCGGCGTCGCTAATGAATCGGGGTGGAGCGTAAAAAACTGAACCCTAGCACTCCGGGTCCTGTTTTATAGACGTACGAATGTGGTCCGGCTCGACCGGATTGCATCATCTGACCTGGGCTTCCTCTAGTTTTTGGAAGCACAGGGCTCTTAATATATAAACTATATATATATAGTTTATATATTTGAAGCGAGAGGAAGCCCTGCCTCAACGGTGTCATCCGATTCAGCCGCATCAGGTTCAGACGGCTATAAAAAAACCGTAGGCGTAAGGGATTAGGTTTTAGCGGTGGTGGCGGTTCCCTCGGCGAGCGAGCAGCGGCGGTGATTTCTTCGGGCGTGTGAGCGGCGGCGATCCCGGGGGCAAGCGGCGATGGTGCACCGAGGTGGGCGACCAGCGTCGACGCTCCTATGTCGGGGGGGGGGGGGGCAAGCACCGACGGCGCTCCCAAACCGGACGAGCGATGGCGGCGCACCCTAGGCCCGGTGGTGACGGCGGTTGCGCGAGACGCAGTAGGCTTCGGCAGCAGTGGTGGCAGATCTTGGAGGAGCGCACACGACGGCGGATCCCAGAGTGGCGCCCGCTGACGTCCCCCTCCCGTGACGACGACAGCCTTCCCTAGGCGCGAGTGACGACGACGAACTTCCCTAGGCGGCGAGTGATCGACGACCATGTTTTTATGCTATTTTGTATACATATGTATGCCAACGTTTATAGGTTTTATGACACATTGTCAGTTCATGGCTCTCCTTCCATCTTTTGTATATTTATGATATTTCTATTCACATTTTATGTAAACGTTTGTTGATTTTTTGCGTAGTGTACCGCAATGCATAAATATCTTCGATATGTAGTAAAATTAGTATCAGTATATATCATAGACTGGTTCTAACGAGTCTAACTGCATAACTGTTGGAGAGATCCTTTATTTATGAACGAAATAAAACATTGAAAATCAGATTTTTTTTCATGCATGTCAATCCATTTCCTTTCGACTCACATTCTTATCATACTAAATTTGTGCGCATACGATAGTAAACAGATTTTGTACACAGTGTACCATATTGCATAAATATCTTCGACGTGTAGCATAATTAGTCTCAGCATTATAAAGTGGTTCTAACGAGTTTAGATACATGGATGTTGGAGAGATCCTATATTTATGGAGGAAATTAAACATTTAAATCAGAATTTTTGTTTCCATGCTTGTCAATCCATTTTCTTTCAACACACATTCTTGTCATCCTAAATTTGTGCGCATGCAGCACGAAACATATTTTTTCGCGTTGTACCATAGTGCATAAATATCTATACTGTGTAGCATAATTAGTGTCAGTATATGTCATAAACCGGTTCCAACGATTCTACGTGCATGACTGTTGTCAAGATCCTACTTTTATAAACGAAATAAATCATTTAAATCAGATTTTTTGTTTCCATGAATGCCAATCTATTTCCTTTCAACCCATATTTTTATCATTCTAAATTTGTGCGCATGCAACAGGAAACATATTTTTTTACGCGATGTACCACAATGCATAAATATCTACACGGTGTAGCATAATTAAGATCAATATATGTCATAAACTAGTTCCAACGATCCTAACTGCATTGTTGTTGTAACGATCCTATTTTTATAGACAAAATAAAGCATTAAAATCAGGTTTTTTTTGTTTCCATGAATGTCAATCCATTTTTTCTCTCAACGCACACTATTATCATCCTAAATTTGTGCACATGCAGCAGGAAACTATTTTTTACGCAGTGTACCGTATTGCATAAATACATATATTGTGTAGCAGTATATTTCATAAAATGTTTCTAACTAGTCTAGTTGCATGGCTGTTATAGAGATTCTATATTTATGGAAGGAATAAAACATTCAAATCATACGCAGTGCATGGCTGGCTGGGGCCTCATGTATGTTATGGAAGCCCAGGGCTCCCAATAGGCTCACCCCCTCTATATTGCTCGCGCCCTGCGCGAGTTTCTAGCTAATGTGTTTCCATGATTAAAGAAGTGTTATATAGGACCAAATAATATATGAATGTGTACACATAAAAGTGACAGAATCATCTAAACAATCAATTGTTTGCAGTAGTAGAATAGTTCATTCTGCAAATGTAACAAACATAAGTTGTTTAGATGTTATATTACATTGGTGCTACTTGTGAGGGGTTGAGTAGTTATGTATATGTACAAATAATAAAGCTTCTTCATAACAACAACAACAACTCATGTGTTAGATGGAACATTTTAGGAATAAAGCTTTTTTCATAACGATGGCATGAAAAAAATACATACAGGTCATTGTGCTTAGAAGGAGCTGACTGGTGTTGCTGCATGAACAATGACAAACCTGACCAAATGTTTGAAGCTCAGTGTCTATTGTGCTTCCAAAATACTGGACACTTCTAAATCAAATCTATTTTATCTAAAAAGACACCAACAGAGCCAGAGCGCTTTTAGCATCCCTGCAAACAAAGAAGTCAGATCCGATGTGTATTCACTATTCATGAACTTCAGGTTAGAAAGTCTATACTGAAATACAATATTTCCATTTCGAAATATTATGCAACTCTGAGTCTATGACCCAAATTTAATGTTGTTCCATTTATAATCAGTTTTTCGATGTCATATGGGTGGTTGAGGTGGTATGCAAAATATGTTTAACCATTGCATGGAAAATGCTAACAAAATTTACTACTCCCTCCGTTACAAAAATATTAGTCTTTGTAGCTATTGATTTTTTTACATCTATATTCAAATGGATGATGATAAATCTAGACACACATATTATATGAATCCATTAAAAGGGTAAAATGAATTTTAATTTGGGACAGAGGGAGTATTAAACAAATTTACCTTTTTGAATATACACTTATGTTTGCCTAAACTACAGAGACCAAAGAATGTAAATTAGGAGAGAAAATAAGTCATAATACCTTGACTTGTTTTAATTCTGCTAAGCCTAACTTTGATTCTGTATTTCTGCTAATTCTAAAGGGATGGCGTGGACACACCGACTTGCCTCCGAGTTTTTCTTGATGTTTCCCTTCTTATATGAACTTGAGGAAAGAACCATTTGGCTGATCTAAGATTAGCGTTGGAGATGACCATCATGAAAAAAGGAATCTAGCTTTGATTGGAGAGAACGCTTTCTAGTGGTGGCACTCATTTTTTGCCAATAATTGCCCTTCTTAATCCTGTTTGTAGG
Source organism: Zea mays (assembly GCF_902167145.1). Lineage (NCBI taxonomy): Eukaryota > Viridiplantae > Streptophyta > Magnoliopsida > Poales > Poaceae > Zea > Zea mays. Next base: position 129,529,835 of record NC_050100.1, on the reverse strand, counting down.
TTCACTTGCATGGATATTTAAATTGTGCTCATAATTCTTGGATTGTATAGTCGAAGAGGATATGACACAGAATGATAGGAATTCACCCACAGCAAAGTAGGGAAACCTATGAGATGAGGGTGAGTTTTTTTTCAGTCTTCCATTCGATGCAACTGGTATGCCCACAAACTGTCTTTTGGTATACACGAATTTCAGGTTGCTAAAATCGTCTTGTTGTTTCAGTTCTTACGTGCTAGAACGATTCAATTGCATGGAGCAGAGGAGCTGAGAAGCAGAGTGGCAGGCAGCAAGCAGCCTAATGTTATCTGAATGGAAAAGCAATGTGTGCAAATTACAACCAAAAACGGTTTCTTGGATTGAAGAGAGGAAAAGGAGATTACATAGAACAAATCAGAGCAATAAGGGTGAGAGTGGGAACTGAACTCTGCTGCTAGCACATATAATTCACATAGCTCAGCTGGGAACAAAAAAACAATCAAATGCAGTAGTAGTAGATCAGTAAGTTGTAGGATGTGGAGCAGACACGGATGAGTCCGACAGTGTACAACAATGGAGGGGCGCACGAAGAAAGCTAATAGTAAAAAAAGATATCTCTAGTCTGAGAAAGCGCGTTGGAAAAAATAGTTAGTACCTGTGAGAACTGAGAAGCGGCAATATGAAAGCTGAGGTAGCACGAAGAGGGAGGAAGTGAAGCGGGGAGCCTAGCCGCCTGTGACAGTGTCGCAGCAAAGATGACGCGCCATCTAGGCTTTCTTTTCTTTTTCCAAACGTGAAGCTTGGAACATTGCCATTTTTTTAAGAAAGAAAAAAAATGCGTCATTATATATGGAGAGCAATAGAGTTTCTGTTTTTGGAGAACTAATTCATTTTTATGGGTGAAATATAGAACACTATAGTAGCAAGATTGTAAAATACATGACATTGCAACAAAAGTATTTTAGTGACAATAATTGGTGTTATTTTACTCAGTGAATCTAGACAAATTTAACAGCCAAAAAGAAATGGATTAGTATATGAAGTTACATAATAAATATGTAGGGTGCCAGATAACTGAATTTCATATTAGAATAGCAGTAAATAAAAAAATGTTGTCAATCATACTCAGATATGTAAGATATATGTAAAAGTATTTTAGTGACAATAATTGGTGTTACTTTACTCACTGAATCTAGACAAATTTAATAGCCAAAAAAAGAAATGGATTTGCATATGGAGTTATAGAAAAAAATCTATAGGGTACCAGTTAATAGCTAGCAGGTAGAGGTCCTAGTATTGCCTCTGCAACTAGCAGCTCGTAGACTAATCCCAGTCCTAATCAAGAACACAAGCCCCAAACTAACCTAATCCGAGAGCAGAAGCAAAGGACTGACTGATGATGCTCCTTACCTGGTGGTCTCGGTGTGGGAACGACACAACCTTCTCTGCTCTGAAATCTTGGGGAGAGAATGCTTCCGAAGAGGCTGGAGTTGCGATTTGGCTCTGTGGAATGGAGAGGATGAGAGATCTACGTCAACACCACAGGAGATAGGGATGCAGCGTTTAGCCAGCTAGGAGAGGAGAGGAATTGTGCGCAAGGTCAAGCTCCTGGAAGCTTCGCGGGAAAGAGTGTGTGGAATGATTCGGTTACTGGAAACTTCACGGGACGGAGGGGGTGAAAGGTTTCACGGACCATCGGTGCCCGATCGAACGGCTGAAAATAGAGGATGACGTGGACAGGCTAGTTGGGCTCGTTTCCATTCAGCTTTATATATATATATATATATATATATATATATATATATATATATATATATATATATATATATATATATATATATATATATATTGGGAGTCCTGTGCTTCCAAATGTTAGGAAGCCCTGGTCGACCACCCGACCTGGCTGGACCGCACCAGCGTGCCCTCATACACCCACGCTGTCAGGTGCGTACCTCACACATGAACCAGGTTAATCTCTCCCATGTGCGTGAGTCAAACTCTTGGTCCAACAACCAACCCGCGTGGGACACAAGCCATAAATTGTGGTTCTGTTTTTACATGAATAGCGTAAATAGTCCATAAAAATAACATAAATAGTTCATAGAGATAGCATAAAAACTCCGCTCAGTCACTGGACCACGTGTAAATGCTCAGTGCATGCATGCATGTTCTATTTTTATAATAGATCCGATAATTATGGCAGACCGTGTGAGTTTTTATTGTATGTATGCAAATTTTGGATCACATTTTTATTTCCATTGCATGCGCGCAAAAATTAGATGGCTCCATACATATAGGATCGCTCCAATAGTCATGCAACTAGGATCGTTAGAACCAGTTTATGATATTTGTTGATACCAATTATGTTACACGGTGTAGATATTTATATAATTCGGTACACTGTGTTAAAATTTGTTTCCTACTACATGCATGGAAACAATAAAATCTTATAAATGCTGCATTTTCTCCATAAATATAGGCTCTTTACAACCAGTTTATGATATATACTTATATTAATTATGCTACAGAGTCTTGGTATTTATATAATATGGTTGAATGGAAATTGATTGACATGTATGAAAATAATAAAATCTTATTTTAAATACTGCATTTCCTCTTTAAATATAGACCCTTTACAACAAGTTTATATAATATATACTGATATTAATTATGCTACCTGGTGCCGGTATTTGTTATTTCCATCCTTTGCACTCCTCCACCTCAGCTTCCTGCTCCGTAATAATCGCATTTGCTCTGGCCATTTTCCACTCCATTTCTTTCTCTAGATGCATATGCTGCTTACTGTACACATTTGACGCCTCAATGCTCGTCTTGACTAGCTTCTCCATTTTATCAGAACTTCTCATAGCCTTCTCCCACTGCTCATCCCAGTATTCCTCGCTATCCTCAACATTTTCAGCTTCATCTGCTTTGAAATCCTCCTGTGCATCGGCTTCATCCTCATCTTCATAATAATCATCATCGACCTCATTTTTCTCGATCCAGTCAACTACCTCAATTCCATCGTCATCACCAACCTCATCCTCATTCTCATCAGGAGCGTCACATCCCAGTTCTAGCTCCTCTAGCTTCACCTTCCACTCTATTTATGCAAACACGTGGTACATTGGTAGACACATCAAATTCGAGCTTAAAACCTTTAGGCTTCGTTTGGCAACAGAGGTAACAGCCACCCCGGTTGGATACCACCGATGGGGGCAAAACCTGCTATACTTCTTCCCCGTCTGGTGCTGCCCGGTGGGGTTTGAGCGCCCTGTGATCGTTTGGTTGTCAGGCTGTCCAGTGACTCTTTTAACACATATGTCTTCAAATGTATAAATGAACATATAAATAGAATAACAGACTCAGTAATAAAAAGAAAGTAGAGCTGGATGTTTGAACACATATGTATTCTAAATTTTTATGAACCAGTGAATTATGAGAGTGTGTACATATGTATCTGATCCACAATATGTATTAGAACCTGCATACATATTGATGGAACAAGCAGAACAGTTCTTAACTCCATACAAATTATGGTTCCAGTAAAAATTCTAGAGAACTTGAAAATTCAGAATAGCGCCTACTAGCAGAACAAAATAATAGCTTGATTTCATCCAAAAGACAGCAGATAGCACCCAATAGCAATGCTAATACTACTTAACCAGCTAGCACATGGTGAGAGAGCAAATAAAGCCAATATTCCTATATGTTTAACATGAAGCGCCTCTAACTGATGCTTCTGTGGCAAACCTCGATTTTCTGCAAGGAATAAAAACAACAAACTTAGAACTTTCCTTAGCATGAAGCACAATTGAGCTAATTGTGATACAAAAATGTTCTTTTTGTGCAAGGAATAAAATTGTTCTATTTGTGATACAAATATGTTTAGAGCAACAACATAAAGTCTGGCTTATTTACCACTACTAGTTTTAACAACCACAATTCTGGAGACAAGTTAACTCATACTATCAGTGTTAGAACAAGAACTTCACTGATCAAAATAGATTAAATGTATCATTTTTCAAGTTTAGTACAGTATTTCCATGAATCAAAAAAATAACTGAAGAGATCTTGTTAGAAAAAACATTGCAGAGACCATATTGCAGAAGCCATCCGTCACACCTTCTCCATCTATCAGGTAGATATAATCCTACTGAAATTATAAAGGAAGTAAATACACAAGTTTCTTTAGAATTTACAATTGTTTTCAGAGAGGAAGGAAGGGCATATATATACACATACCTTATCTTCCTCCGAAGCCAAATCAGCCGCACGTTGTGAATTGTTAGCTTCAGAAACATCTCCCGATACAATTCATTTTCGAACACCTCTGCTGCAATGGCCTTCTCCTCATCTGTCAAGTCCTCCATAGCTTCAAATATGTGGATACACCTATCCATAGACTCCTCTCCACGAGTCTTCTTCTCAAGGAACGCCTCCATAGTCTTATATGTTTGGTTCTTTTTGTGCTCCAAATAGTCATCCAAAACACTTGCAACTTGACTTTTCTTCCTCTTTTTTCCGCTTCCATGTACTGACGTACCAGAAGGTGGTGACTGAACTTCACAAGCCTCTCGATCCAAAGTTAGTCCAGCAACATTAGTCTCACTGCCCACACTTGGTCCAGCAACATTGATCTCGCTGCCCGCTCGTGGTACATGTAGCACTGGTTCATCAACAGATGCTACATGTAGCACCGGTTCAGTAGAAGTGAAACTCATGTCACCTCTAGCAATGCTCCCTATAAAAAAGTCGAAGTGTTTCTTCATAAAAACTCAGATCTGTTCAGTAGAAGTCAGAAAGATATATGACTACCTTCATACAAGGCCTCACAGCTCCTAAACAGAGGAAACCCATTCTTGCGATGCTTCTTTAATTTGGGGAATTTCTGTTGAATACAACATATATTTAGTATGAAGGCATGTTTTGGAATGATACTACTTTATCAAAAGAGAGAGAATAACTTACACGTGCACACTTCTCCCACAAATCTGGTTCAGCTAATATCATCCCCATAGTCTCATTCCATCCTATACCACTCTCATTCTTTGCGTTGCTTATGGCCTTGTAGCTTGCTTTCAAATCTTTCTCCTTGTCTTGAAGTTGTTGCTTTGTGAAATGTGCTGAGGGGAATTTCTCATTGAACTTACAAGTGATGCTTCTCCAACCATCTGAGTTCCAACCATTCTGTCCCTTAAATCTGGCATCAACCTTGTGCTCAGTTAATACTTCAATTAAACCCTTCTCATATAAGAAGTTCCAATTCGCCCTAGATGCTTCATCTGCCATTACTATTTTAAATTACACATAAAAATTAAATTGTGTGCAAGAAGTACATAATAAATAAGATAAAAATATTAGGTGCATCAAGTACATAAATACGATACAAGTGCTATCACATCAACTAAACATTGTGTGCAACCCACATCTGCATCGCAATGTCATCCCTTAAAATGTTTCCATCAACAGACTCCGAGCCGGTAGGGTAGTTGACTTCTCCCTCTGGGACATCGACATATTGAGACGGTTCAATGTTGCTTGGGAGGTGATCTAGCCACCCTTCCTGGCCATTATGTTGTTTAATTACATTATGAAAGACAGTTGCTGCCGCTGGAATCTTAACCTGACACTGAATAGGATAGAAAGTTCCGACTTTTAGAATAGGAAACCTCTTCTTCAAGACACCTATAGCCCTCTCTATATGGTTCCGAAGGATTGCGTGGCGATGGTTAAAGAGCTCTTTGTAGTTGGCATAGGAACGTCGACTCCTAAACTCGCTTAAGTGGTACCGAACTCCTCGATAAGGGGCAATGAATGACGGTGTATTTGCATATCCACCATCGACAAGATAAAACTTTCCTTCTGGCACATGGAATCCTCTGCTAAGTGCTGAACGAAGAACCCCGGCATCTGATGCGGATCCTTCCCATCCACACGAAATGAAGGTAAAGTTTAGATTAAAATCGCAAGCTACCATAACATTATGGGATAAAGACCCTTTCCTATTTCTGTATGGAGCAGCCTTGTCTTCTGAAATAGTGATAGGAATATGAGTACCGTCTATGGCACCAATGCAATTCTGCATGTTAGGAAAGAGACAATTAGAGGCATAAAACTTTAGGAGGAATTAGAAATTCTTGGGTTTTATGTCTACCTGGAAAAAAGGCATGAAACGAGAGTCGGTTACAATTTTGATGTGAGTTTGTACGGAACTTGGAAGCTTTACAAACCTACTTGTCAAGGCTGGAATTATATCAAAGACTTCATTTATCTTCCTGTGAATGGTTTCACCACTGTGTTGAAACCATTTTTGCATATCTTGATTAGTAGCATTATGCGAGATCATGTACATGAACATGCCAAACTGTTCTTCAACAGTAACACCTCGTGTGTCATGTAGAAGATCCTCGGCTCTAAGGAAAGTTACTATCGCTCTGAAAATATCTGGCTCCATCCTAAACTCAACTTTGCTCCAAATTTCATGTCCTTCTAGAACTTCCTTAATCTTCATAGCACCAGTAAGAGAAGAAGTATGGACGGCCCTTTTCTCTTCTTGCATAGCCGCGAGAACAGCAGGGACAATTACTAAGAAGAGTTCATCATCATCTTCTTCCTGGTCTAAAAGAAATTGTCTAGCATCCTCCTCCCAAGAACTCATTATCTATTATATAGAGAGAGATACAATTATCATGACTAGCTTGGCATTCAGTTATATAATTCAAACACAAAAAAACGCTAACTGATGACCTGAACATAGTATGTACGACATATAGTTGGATAAGCAATGCTAACTAACACCAGTTTAGTATATACAATAGAAGAAATGAAAATCTAACTTTAGGAGATAGTTAATCAGTTGAATACCTTCAGACTTTGAGAAGATGTCTTAGCTGTTATACCCTGTTCCTTCAGCCTCTGAATCAATAAATACAGACTACACATAAATAAAAAACAATAACTGAGTTGTGTGCACCTAGAACCGCATCTACTAAGAATTAACAAAATTCTTTAAGATTACTAATCCTCAACAGTAGGCAAGCATACCATAAGCTAACAAAGATTGATATACTAGTAAATTGTAAACTGAAAAATGTAACATAAATTTAACATACATGATAGAGCAAACAAGTGCGAGGCCAGTAAGGAAATGTCTTAAAAAAGAAATGCAACCCACTCAGATTTTCAGCCTATAGAATTATAGATGGATAAATCTGGTGGAGGAGGCTGAAGGCTCAATGTCCACTGACCATGAATCGGAAGGGAGAAAACTTGCCATCGTCCACTGACCATGAACTGCAACTAAACAAAAATCGGAAGGGAGAAAATAAGTGAAGTGCTCACCAGATCGAAGATGTCCTGGAAGCTCCACGTCTTCTTGACGTCCTGGAAGCTCCACGTCCTGGAAGTTCTTCAGCGTCTGCAACCTGGCGGCAGAGGATGAGAGAGATGGCGACGACACGGACAGCGGGTGACAAAGCAGATCTGAGGGTGAGGACGAGAGAAACAACAACCTGGGGCCGTGAATGAGAGATGTGGCGACGGCTGGACGGTGGCTGAGGGCGGCGGCGGCGATGTGTGAGGGAGGCGACGGATGCAACGCAGAGGATGTCGCGGGCCACACAAAACCGGCCGCCGGAGGAGTGGAACCCTACCCCCGTCAAAACTGCCGATACACGGGCCCAGCAATCCTACGAACAGGTATCCCAAATACGCATACGAAGATCTCGTGTTATCTGTGACCGTAGGCTGCCTATCCCCTGAAAACCGGCCGGTTTGTTTGTTCCCAAACGAGGCCTTAGTTTTTAGCGTAGAACCCTCGGTTATGTGCGTTAAGGTTGAGGTGTTGATCTTGACGTGAAGGATACTAGCAGCTAGCTGCTGCCTGCATGCATGCATCTTGTGTACTGGTGCGTTCGTGGTTTTCTGCGTATGCATGTTGCGGCCGCTTTCGATCGTACTTGGCAGTTGGCACTTGGCAGCGTGGAGAGAGCTTCAGCACAGGCGCCAAGAGCAGCGGCCCGTTGGCTGAGGAAGCGGCCCAGTCCATAGCGGTGCAGGGCGCGTCAGTGGCAGCAGACCAAGTGCATCGGCGGCCCAGTCCGGGCGTTGGCGTGGAAGACGACCCAAGTGGCCAGTAGCTGGCGCTGAGGTCCAGCACGCGTCGAGTGAGCGCGGCCCAGACTGGTCGCCCGAGAGAAGGCGTGCCCAGTCCAGGTTAGATCTCCTTATGTTTATAGACTAATCGGTTTCTATATTTAGAATATTTATAATATATATTTTTTGTTGAACAAATATGGTTGTAAGCTCTATTGGTAAGAACTTAATTGTTGGAGGAGGGAGGGTGACGGTTCAATGGTTATGGCAACGACTAAGGTTGATGGAGCACAATGGAGCCCACTTATACTACTTATTAAGGTTGTAAGGGTAGCCTCGCTTTCTACCACCAGCCGTGACCTCCCTCCCGCGCAGCAAAAATATGTGGTGTACAGCGATTGAACTGTGATCGATTCTCTAGAGGAGCCCACGCTTAACCAAGCCAACTACGGTTGTTGTGTGTTATATGGTGTTCGTTCAATTTATTTTAACACGTGAACGTTGTTTCTCTCCCAAGTCTCCTTTTGACTCTCACGCGCACAACACGACTCCAAAGAAACCGCACAGCGACGACGAAGTCTCTACTACTTCTTCTTCCCTCCCCACCCCCCTCCCGCCGTCTCTCTTGACCAACTGCCCGCCCCCAACCGTGTCGCCGCCCATGCGTCCCTCGGGCCGACTAGAACCCTACCTGCTTCGCCCTACCACTTCACCTCCTACCTCTTCTTGCGCTGTCATCTCGACCCCCTACGTTCGAGCCGACCGGAACCGTATCCGTCCCTAGTACCTATGTTGTTGTTGTGGTGCTCGCGACGGAGGGAATGTCACACAGATCCTCCGGCTGGCGCCGAAAGGGATGAGCTCGAAGGCGTGAGGCGCGGGAGGTCCGACTCGGAGACCAGTCGGTTGCGGTCGCGGCCGACGATGGCGTCGAGCTCCTGCTATGCCTTCCTAAGCCCGTCCGCATGCTAGATCAGCTCGGCCAGCGCCCACTCCACTGTGCTGGATGTCGTGTCCGTCCTAGGTACACACCCACCACTCCCCCTCCCTCCCCCTAGATGTACCGTTCACCTAGATCCGGCCTCATCCCTGGTTTTCTCCGGGGGCACTTTGAAAATTATGTAATACTTCCTTTTGCTTACTCCCAGGTTGAGATTAAGAGAACCATACCAAAAGGATCAGTGTAGTCTACCTCTAAGGATTTCAAGACTAAAAAGATATTTGTTGGTGGGCTTCCCTCAACACTAACAGAAGGTAACATCAATATGTCACATGATGGATCAGCTTTGTTTTACATTGATTTTTCCTTGATGAATGTTCTATTTGTTAACCTTGATCAGAAGATTTCAATAGATTCTTTGCAAGATATGGGACTATGGTAGACCACTAGATTATGTTTGATCATGAGACTAAACATTCTCAAGACTTTGGATCTATAGTTTTTCAATCTGAGCAAGTTGTAGATGATTTGTTACAAATGGAAATATGATTAACCTTGTTGGTTCCAAGGTAGTCTGTAGTTCCTTATAGAAATGGCACAAATGGTCATCCCCTCCATTTTTACCTACGGTAAAATATGTAAAGTAATGTCAACAAAAGGAAAAATGCATTCTTCAATTGCAAGTCACCAGTTGTGATATTTCATGGGAAATCATGCTTATTTGATAAAAGGGACTTTGAACAGGCTTAGGTCATTTGCTTTGTTTGTAGGTGGAGATCAAGAAAGCGGCACCAAATAAATCCTCCAATGCACCACCACCACCACCAGTGTATGGTAGAAATGCTAGGTCATCATATGGTAGTGCCTCTAAGGACCACCCTTCAGCTGATAACTATGGTGCATTAGTATAATAGCTGGGCACAAACATATGAGTTACATCACTTCGTCAAAGAAAGATGTGAAGCACTTTATAGGTAAGATGGATTATCAAATAATATCATTTGACATTTAGGTTTTTTTTATTTCAAAATTTTTAGATGGTAGATTGCTAAACTTGCCTATTCCTATTAACCATTGTTTCCTCTGTTACAGAGTTCTCGAAGAAGGTTCCTTCGAGTAAGCCATATCGCATTATACTCGATGATGTGAGAGACAAGCTTTACAATACACATGAGCGGGCATGCCAATTGTTATCCAGTGGATATGCTGACATTCTTTAAGAATCTACTGTCACAAACATTGAGAAGGTCAACTATTGATCAAAGAACCTTTGAATTGCACCAGTTGAATAGTGATTTTTTCTTAAGTTATATGCCTCACATTGAATTGTCTCATTCATTTATATGCATGTTCTATTCCTATTGTACAATTCATTCAAAGTGTCTTCTCATTTTTCTACACTTCTAAATCTACTTGCTAACGAATTATGCATCAGTTATTTTCCTCTCACCGCACTCACAAATCCAAACCAATTTTCTATTGGTCCATGACTGATTAAATTAATAGTAATTAATGGAAGGGACTTTGACCAGGCTTAGGTCATTTTCTTTGTTTGTCGGTGGAGATCAAGAAAGCAGAACCAAATAAATCCTCCAATCCACCACCACCACCAGTGTATGGTAGAAATGCTAGGTCAACATATGATAGTGGCTCTAGGGACCACCCTTCAGCTGACAACTATGGTGCATTTGTATAATAGCTAGGTATGAACATATGAGTTACATCACTCATCAAAGAAAGATGCAAAGCACTATATAGGTAAGATGGATTAGCAAATAATATTGTTTGACATTTAGGTTTTTTCTTTTAGAATTTTTAGATGGTAGATAGCTAAACTTGGCTATTCCTATTAACCACTATTTCTTCTGTAACAGTCTAACAGAGTTCTAGAAGAAGGTTCCTTCGAGTGAGCCATATTGAGTTACACTCGGTGATGTGAGGGACAAGCTTTACACTACACGTGAGCAGGCATGCCAATTGTTATCCAGTGGATACGCTGCCATTCTTTAAGAATCTACTCCCACAAACGTTAAGGAGGTCATGATGGATGAGGTGCACTGTTTAAGAAACCGTTTCTAAAATTGATTCTATGGGTAACATGATTCGTGGTGAGGAATCTTCAATCGGATTGGAGGTAAGATCATCCCTGCTCCTGGATCAGTAGTAGAATTGTTTTTTTGGTGTTGTTGTCAATACGTATTGACTTCAAGTATCTTTTTCCTTGCAAATAAAAGAGCATGTTGATCTTCTTATTTTTCAAAATAGTCCCATGGAATGTACCTCCTGTATAGAACAAAGAAAATTTGTAAAATATGTTACCCACATAGTCTTATTTATTTGAGGATCATTTGTATAATAAGAAGATACCTTCTATTTTCATGTAGTGACGCCTTCTGTTATCCAAATGGTTATCCATATAGTTTCATTTAGTCGAGGATCTCACATATAGCTATCAAAATGGAAAACAAGAAGATGCCTTATGTTCTCATGTAGTGATGTATCGGCACTTTGTGTGTGCTACTATGCTTGATGCACATAACTACCTTTTTTAGTGTTTAGTGGTTCTATATCATACCTACTCAACCAAAGATATCATATAGAACCTCTTATCTATTACTTGTCTCACCACCATCTCAGTATAAATTAGAACTGGAAGCTAACTACAGTTCCTTTTCCTTTTTTGGTTTCAAGTTGACTGATGATGCTATTTATATCAAAGTTCGATGGTACTTTTGGTCTTGTGGGCTATGGCATACACTAAAACTTGGTTACCTTCCAATGGAGGTAACCTTAGTGGATATAACTGTTACCCTTGCTCTTTTCTAGCAAAGCTCCACACTATGACTTATCCATGTCTAACCTTTGATAGCAGAACCTATGTTTCTAATGCGCGCTTAAAAATCTGAGTTTGCTTAGGCCTGCAAAATAGTGAAGGGACATAGGTAAAGAGATTAAACCAGAGTCAGATAAGAGCTCTTTTAGAGGAGACATGCTAGCGCCCACATGATTGATAGTGTGACATTATTCAGGTGATATGTTTTAGTTCTATTTGGGTTCTCCTTTCCTTTGTGACTTCATTATGCTTATGCAAATGACAACCTTTTTTGTGCCCACAAATGGTGAATCATAACTCTTACCATGAAGATCCATATTCTAAAGAGTTTGGCATTAATATCAGTGAGTGTTTGGCTTCAATCTAGGCAAGAATTTTACCTGCTCCTCGGGTAGGTTGAAACCCACTCATGTTTCTTTTAGCGAAAACAGTGGGGGGAAAATCCTATCGAGTATGAAGATAAATTATAGAGAAAAGAACAATATAAAGGGTAAGAGGTCCAATGTCGCCCCACTCTTATTGCAGTAGTGGCTTTTGAAGTATTTTTTATTGTTCATATTACCCTTCTTTGTCATAGTTAATATACTCCTGTTTTATAAACTGGGGCAACTCTTTGTGGGCTTGATAACTAACACCAGTCGTATTTTCTTGCAACATATTTAGTATTTTATATTTTACTTATGATGAAGCTCAAGTATAATAAAACTGGCAGAGAGAATGATTGCTTGCCTAGAGTTGGGCATTGGAATATGATGAACAAGGTGCTCACCATTTGCTGAATAGTATTTTGTAAAAATCAATATAACCAAATAGTTAAACATATTGTCTAAATTTTTCTTCCATGATGTTCCTTGTAGGCAAGCCAAGCTGACATCTTCTAACAATTGGATGGAGTCTTTTTGTGGGTGCGAAACGGCTTAAAGCCTATGACTCTGTCTTATTTATCAGGTCAGCATTTAAACTGAGTAACATATATGAGACTATTCTTTGTCTTAAGCAAATGCACATGCCACTGTTGAGAAACTAAATCTATCAGACTTTGTATAATGTTTTCCCAATATTATCATATCAAGGGGTTACAAAAACTGATCACCTTGTAGAATCTTTACTTGACTTAAATACCATGTGAATTTGTATGCTAGTTGATTAGTAAATCTAGCAGGTTAGCTAGAGTTTGATTAGTAGTGGTAATCCGATACGCTGGTGGATTTGTTCGTTTGTTTGCTAAGATTACAAGGGATGGTGATGTGTAGCTAGCTGTAGTGGAGCCTGCTGTCTCGCCTTATTTGTACATTGTAAAACAACCGCTGCTCTCCATTTGATCGACTGAATGAATGATGTTTCTAGGTCTACTCTTATTTGAAATATTTTTTTGCCGTGGTCGAGCCTCCACCGCCGCCAGCAGCCTCTATCACACCCAGTTTTAGAAGGCAAACCGAATGCGAACCATGTACGTGCCAGGATCAGAAACTCACGTGCACAATGATTACATAATTGGACATCATCACACAATGCTTGAATTAAATAGCGGAAAGGTACTTTAATTACATCAAGATGTCCAAGACATCCACATAGTCTAATACATAACCACTCTCTTTAACATAAACATCAAAGTGCGGATAAAACGAAACGTAGATGATAAGCCGACACAGGCAGCTGACTGGGGGTTTGCCACTAGGATAAACTAAAACTCGTCGTAATCCTAGAACTCCTCGAAGACCTCCATGTTGCCAGCATCACCTCCTGAGCACTAGGTACAGTGGGGACAACCTGGGGTGGGGGTGGTGTGTAAAGCAAGGGTGAGTACACATCAACGTACTCAGCAAATGTCCCGTTTGGCTAAAGTGGACTAGTTGTATGTGGGGTTGAGGTTAAACAGTTGCTTTTAGTTGGTCAAGTATTTAATATTACTAGTAGAGCCAAGTTTTAGTAATATGCCCAACTATTACCCAAACGTACTCCCTCAAAGAGGAAATGCCAGATATCAGAATTATATCATCATTGTTAACCATCATCATAAAAGTAACCAGAATTCTTCTAATCAAAGAGGATTCCAAGGCTGCTCTTAACCGTGAGCTCGGCTAATATACCAGCTTTAACACTTTGCAGAGGTTGCACACTTTATCCACGAGTCGTGATCCCTTTCTAGCCTGGGTTGTACAGTCCCAATCTTCACTACCGAGGTGAATGGCCAGGGATACACTATGTAGCCTTTACAAAGACTCCCCTGGTGCTAGCTGCTCGTTAGGTTTTGCCAGTCATACAAACACAGTACACCTCCCCAAGGTGGGTGACTAACAAAACCAAATCGAATGAACCTCTGCATCCCCTTGGTAGAGCGAGCACTACGCCCCGGCCCCCATTGACGGCCCTCAGGCAAAGCCAACTACACCCCCAGGCTCATCTAATTATTCAGCTAAGTGCGTCCCATTGCACTCTCATGGTTGCACTGTTATCTCGGGTGGTCACTCCACAAATAGGTCCTTACGGAGAGGTACTCAGGAAAAAGGCCTAAGCCCCCTAAAATATCACAAGATCATCATCGTATCATAAATAATCACATCATGTTCATTGATTAAGTTAAGGCAATAGCAAAATGCTAACCATGATAACCCAAAAAGGTAAACAAGGATAAGGTAAATACAGACTAGTCAATCCTTAGGTTAAGTAATGTAATGCGGGACAGTGAATCATAAAAGCATGAAGGACATAATAGGTCAGAGGACACTTGCCTTCACCAGGTTGTTGCTCAGGGAGGTCTCCAGCAACACACTCGGGAACCTCGGACTGTTTGTTGTCTAAATAAAGCGAGCATGCATTCAATACATTTGGAAAGTACAAATGAACAACACACCAAACATGTACAAACATTGGAATACATCTTAAAAAGGCCCAATACTAAATAAGGAATAATGAGATCAAAGTATAACATGAACTATAACATAAACTAATTTCATTCAGAAATAGATTATTCTTTAAGTGTTGTCCATAATTACACAACCTAGTTCTATTTATTTTACTGTGACCTGAAAGTTAGACCAGGGATAAATTCATGTGATACATGTTATTAGTCTCACAAAACTAAATATACTTTAAGCCCTAGGGTTTTCCTTTTATTTATTTTATTAAATAAACAAATCTACACATATACCAATCCATAATCAACCATAAAATTGTAATGTACATATTGTAAATGGAACTAATTTATTTAAACAGAGAATATTCCTATGAACATTTTGCAATTTGAATCACTAAATTTGGAGTTCATATGCAAAAGATATGAAATAAATAAGTTTGGGAATTCAAAATATGAAAATAGGTCTAATTCTATGAATATTTAAAAGCCCAGGGTTCAATCTGCAAGATTACAGGGGCCTACGCACGAAAAACAGGGACAACGGGTTGATTCTGAACAAACCAAGGGTCTCTTTAATAAAACTAACGCGCGAAGGGGTATCGGGCGATCTCAACCGTTAGATCAGAAACCAACGACCGAGATTAGATCTGCGGCCGAGGGCGCGCTCGCGGGCGGGCGAGCACTGATAGGTGGGCCAGGGGCGTCAGCGATCCGAGGGGGGCGCACTGTCCGAGCGGGCCCAACATTAGGGAACGCGGGCGCTGACGGACCCAAACGCAGGGCACGCGTGCGCGAAGCGGTATCCCATGATCCGGGCCGTGCGATCGAGATCGAATGGGGGAGATCAGACCAGGGGGGTGAACGGCTGCGGGCGGCACCGCTCCTCTCCTCGGCGGTGAAGTCGTCGGAGTTGGGGCAGGTGCGTGCTATGGCGGTTCCGGGGTCACCGGAGTTGATCAGAGAGGGGAAGACGACTCGGCGAACTCGATGGCGGGGTTGTGGCCACGAGTCTGAGGTCAGAGAGGGGGGAATGGCAGGGAAAAAGCCTCGAGCGGGCCGGAGGAACTCCTGTGAGGGATTTCGGCTACGGGGAGAGGGCTTGAGGCACGCTAAGGCCTGGGATAGCTTCAGCAGGGCGAGGGGAAACTCAAGGACCGACGCGGGGGCGCTAGGCCGGACTAAATTGGTCGGCCACCGCGAGGGCACGGCGGACCGCCACGGCCGACACCGGCGAAGCCGAAATTGGCCGATGACAAAGCGTAACTGGGGAAATTGAGCATGGGAGAAGATGTCTCACCTCGGGGTGGAGCTCTGGGTCGCTGGGCGTGGTCTCCGGCGAGCTGGTTGACTAGGGAGGTGGGTGCGGGTCTCTGGCAAGGTCGGACGGCGAGAGCAGAGCGCGAGAGAGGGCGGGGCTGTGCGAAATGAGGCAGGGGAGTGAGTGCGGGCGCGGGCGGGGCTAAAAAAAGAGCTGGGGCGCATGGGCGGGCGTCGTTGCCGAGAATTCCAGCGACGTGCGTGAGTGCGCGCGCACTCGTCCACGACAAGCGCGGGGGGGCAAAGCTGACAGGGGAGGCCCACGGCGCAGAGAGAGAGAGAGAGCGAGCGCACGGGGCAACGACTCGGCGACTAGCGAACCGGGCCCGCGAGGCTGAGAGGGAAGAGGGGCGCGCAGGTGAAGGGAACCGGCGCCGACAGCTTGGCCTCACTAGGCAGCGAGCGAGCGAGAGAGAGAGAGAGAGAGGAGGGTGTGGGGCAGACTGGCGCCGACAGGCAGGGTCCGCCTGTCAAGGGCGGCAGGCAAGCGGGCGCGCGCGGCCGGGCCTGGTGGGCTGGTTTGGGTCGAATTGGCTTTTTCCTTTTTCCTGAATTTCCTAATTGCTTTTCCATTTCTTTTCTCTAGGGTTTTCAATTCAAATTCAAATCAAGTTTCAAATTCAAACTAATTCAAACATGTGCAACAATTCAAAGAATATTCAAACTCAGCATGATGGAACATGTCATGACCCAAAGTGTTTTGACAACAATAAATAATTAATTCCCCCTTATTTAAGCTATTTCTACTCAAAAGGAAAAAGAGGGAGAGAGGGAATCTAGAGATAGATAGAAACTAGAGAGAGAGAAGAGTAACACCTGAATTTGGGTGATAATTAGAAAGAAATTTTATACCCCCAAATTTAGGGTGTTACAGACCTATCCCCCTTAAAAGAATCTCGCCCTCGAGATTCAGGGCTGGCTAGCAAATAGCTCAGGGTACTTGGCTTTCAAATCATCTTCTCTTTCCCATGTTGTTTCTTCTTCTCAGTGGTGACCCCATTTGACTTTGCACATCTTGATGGTACTTCTCCGAGTGACCCGATCTGCTGTTTCCAGAATTTGAGTTGGCTTCTCAATATATGTCAGATCCTCTTGAACATCAAGATCCTCTGTTGGCAACTGCTCTTCTGGCACTCGCAAGCATTTCTTCAACTGAGACACATGGAACACATCATGCACAGCTGACAGATTCTCTGGTAAGCTGAGTTGGTAAGCCACTTCTCTATGTCTTGCTTGGATTTGATACGGTCCAATATATCGAGGTGCTAGATTGCCTTTGACTCCGTACCTTTTGATTCCTCTGATTGGTGACACTTTCAAGTAGACATAGTCTCCTATTTCAAAACTCAGTTCTCTTCTTCGGGTGTCTGCATAGCTTTGCTGTCTGGACTGCGCTGCCTTCAAATTCTCTCGGACCATTCTGATGTTCTCTTCGGCTTCAAGCAAAATATCTGGACCGAACACCTGTCTTTCACCAGGTTGGTCCCATTGCAATGGAGTTCTGCAATTTCTCCCATAAAGTGCTTCGAATGGTGACATCTTTAGACTGGCTTGATAGCTGTTGTTGTAAGAGAATTCCGCATTTGGTAACCTCTTGTCCCAACCTATCTTTTCTTGTAAAGCACAAGCCCTCAACATATCTTCCAGAATCTGATTGGTTCTCTCTGTTTGACCATCTGTCTGCGGGTGATAAGCTGAGCTGAACTTCAAGTGTGTGTCCAAAGCTTCATGTAACTGCTACCAAAAATGAGAGGTGAACTGAGTGCCTCTATCTGATACTATCTTCTTTGGAAGGCCATGCAAGCACACAATCCGAGACATGTATAGTTCGACCAACACTGCACTGTTGTGGGTGGTCTTGACCGGTATGAAATGGGCCGCTTTTGTCAAACGGTCCACTACTACCCAGATGGAGTCATAACCAGTACGAGTGCGAGACAAACCGACTATAAAGTCCATCCCGATCTCATCCCATTTCCACTGAGGAATCTGCAATGGCTGCAACAACCCTGCAAGTCTCTGATGTTCTGCTTTAATCCTCTGACAACTGTCACATATAGCCACATACTCTGCTATCTCCCTTTTCATACCATACCACCAAAATCTTTTCTTTAGGTCTTGGTACATCTTCTCACTACTAGGGTGTATAGAGTATGATGTCTCATCATCTTCCTTGAGAATTAGTTCTCGGATCGATTTGATGTCAGGAACACATAGTCTGTCCTTGAACCATACCACTCCTTCTGCATCTTCACAGAAATCCTTGCCTTTCCCATCTATGATCAGCTGCCGAATCTCGTTGATCTTCTCATCATCCTTCTGGCCATTCCTGATGTCTTGCTCTGGAGTGGGTTCCAACTCAATTGTCACTCCTTGGGTGTTGTTCAGAAATCCGAGACTCAACTTGTCGAATTCCTTCGCTAGCTCATACAGCATTGGGTGAGCGGCCAACATATTAACTTGACTATTTCTGCTTAGAGCATCTGCAACCACATTTGCTTTGCCTGGGTGATAATGAATCTCTAGCTCATAATCTTTGATCAATTCTAGCAATCTTCATTGTCTGATGTTTAACTCTGAATGAGTGAATATGTATTTGAGACTCTTGTGGTCCGTGTAGATATCACACTTCTGCCCATAAAGATAATGCCTCCAGATCTTCAGTGCATGAACCACGACGACTAATTCTAGATCATGAGTAGGATAATTCTTCTCAAGAATCTTCAATTGGCGGTGTCGGGGACCATAATTAGGGGTACCCCCAAGACTCCTAATCTCAGCTGGTAACCCCCATCAGCACAAAGCTGCAAAGGCCTGATGGGCGCGATTCCGGTCAAGGCTCCGTCCACTCAAGGGACATGATCTCGCCTTGCCAGAGCCCAGCCTCGGGCAGGAACAGTAGACCAAGGCAGATTCACGCCTCGCCCGAGGGTCTCCTCAAGCAACGGGCGCACCTTCGACTCGCCCGAGGCCCAGCTCGGGCAGGCTTCGCGGAGAAGCAACCTTGACCAGATCGCCATGCCAACCGATCGTATCGCAGGAGCATTCAATGCAAGGATCGCCTGACACCTTATCCTGACGCGCGCCCTTCAGTCGATAGAGCCGAAGTGACCGCAGTCACTTCACCGGTCCACTGACTGACCTGACAGGAAAACAGCGCCGCCTGCCCTGCTCCGACTGCTGTGCACTCGCTAGAGTGAGGCCGACAGCAGCTAAGGCCAGCCTCGGGCGCCATAGCAAGCTCCGCCTCGCCCGATCCTAGGGCTCGGACTCAACCTCGACTCTGGAAGACGGTCTCCGCCTCGCCCGACCCTAGGGCTCGGACTCAACCTCGACGCCGGAAGACGGTCTCCGCCTCGTCCGACCCCAGGGCTCAGACTCAACCTCGACGCCGGAAGACGGTCTCTGCCTCGCCCGACCCCAGGGCTCGGACTCAACCTCGATGCCGGAAGACGGTCTCCGCCTCGCCCGACCCCAGGGCTCGGACTCAACCTTGACCTCGGACGACGGTCTTCGCCTTGCTCGACCGTAGGGCTCGGACTCAGCCTCGACCTCGGAGGAGCCACCACCTCGCCCGACCTCGGGCTCGGACCGACCACGTCATAGGGGGTGCCATCATTACCCTACCCCTAGCCAGCTCAGGCTACAGGGAACAAGACCGGCGTCCCATCTGGCTCGCCCCGGTAAAACAGGTAATGATGGCACCCCGCGTGCTCCATGACGACGGCGGTTCTCAGCCCCTTACGGAAGCAAGGAGACGTCAGCAAGGATCCGACAGCCCCGACAGCTGTGCTTCCACAGGGCTCAAGCGCTCCTCCGACGGCCACGACATCACATGAACAAGGCAGCAACACCTCTCCGACAGCCACGACGACATGTACATAGGGCTCTAGCTCCCCTTTGCTAGACACGTTAGCACATTGCTACACCCCCCATTGTACACCTGGGCCCTCTCCTTACATCTATAAAAGGAAGGTCCAGGGCTCTCGTACGAGAAGGTGGCCGCGCGGGAGAACGGGCTGGCGGACAGTCGCTCTCTCTCTCTCTCCCTCGCGAACGCTTGTAACCCCCTACTACAAGCGCATCCGCCCTGGGCGCAGGACAACACGAGGCCGCGGTTTCCCCTTACTGTTTTCCCCCCTTGTGTTCCGTCTCGCGCCGACCCATCTGGGCTGGGACACGCAGCGACAATTTACTCGTCGGTCCAGGGACCCCCTGGGGTCGAAACGCCGACAGTTGGCGCGCCAGGTAGGGGCCTGCTGCGTGTTGACGAATAGCTTCCCATCAAGCTCCAGATGGGGAGTCTCCAGCAACCTCTCCAACCCAGGACGATGCTCCGTTTCGGGAGTCTTGAGTTCATGTCCCTCGACGGCAGCTACGACATGATACTCCTTCCTCCGCCGCGCGACAACAACAATGGCGGCCGTCAGCCCGCCCGCTGGCGGCGGAATCGACGACGTCTTCCCCACGTGACGGAAGAGCAACATCCGGGTCTATCCCGTCACCTTCCCCGCCGACGGAGGAGGAGGCGGGGCAGGCATGGCCAAGCAGGAGGTGGCACCTCGTTGGCTGTCGAGTGAGTCGCCGGCGCCGGCGCCCCAACGGGGGACACGTCGGGCGTTGACCTCGCGTCTAAGACAAAGACGTGCGTTGTTTCCCCGCAACACGCCAACCCCAAGCAGACGGACGACGCCAGCACGCTTGCGAAGGACTTGCTGGGCGTTAGCCTCGTGCCTGAGATAACGATGCAGTCCGTCCCTGACGCGACTTCGTCACCATCCGTCGATCAAGAGGTACCGTCCGTTTCCCATCCTATGCCTTTTAGATTCAGCTTCGACCCACCAAGCGACCCCGCTTCGATGGATGCTTTCATAGAGGCATATCCGAACCTTCTAGGGTATCATATGCGGTCAACCTGGGACTGACTGACGGCCGTCTCGACCTACGGGCCCCCGGGTTCCGAGGAAGATGACGAGCCCGACTCTGGTTGGGATTTCTCCGGGCTCGATAACCCCAGTGCCATGCGGGACTTCATGACCGCATGTGACTACTGCCTCTCTGATTGCTCCGATTGCTCCGATAGTAGCCACAGCCTCGGCGACGAGGACTGTGGCCCAAGTCGCGAATGTTTCCACGTCGATCTAGGGGGTCTCGACGAAGGCAACCATCTTGGTATGCCGGAGGACGGCGATCCCCCTAGGCCTGCACCTCGCGTTGACATCCTTCGGGAGCTAATTGTGGTCCCAGTCCCTGCGGGGGGTCAGGACGCACAGCTCGAGCAAATCCGCGAGATGCAGGCCAGGCTCGACGAGGAAGCAGGACAACTTGTGCAGCTCCAGCAGACTATCGGGCAGGAGGGGGCAGGCCGAGCACCAGCCGGAGAAGCGCGTCATCTGGCCCAGGACGTCCAGCACCGCATCGCCAACGATGCCAGGGCAAGGCTGCCCCCGGCTTCCAGTGGGGTCGGCCAGAACCTGGCTGCAGCAGCAATACTACTCCGAGCGATGCCGGAACCATCCACCACCGAGGGGCGGCGTATCCAGGGAGAGCTCAAGAATCTCCTGGAGGATGTCGCGGTCCGACGGGCCGAAAGCTCTGCCTCCCGAAGGCAAGGGTACCCCCCGGAGCATCGCGCTGTGACTTCCCGATTCATGCGGGAAGCCTCGGTCCACACCGGGCGCACGTGGGACACAACGCCTGCGGCCCCGGGACGCCTCGGCAACGAGCACCACCGCTGCGACCGTCAAGCCCACCTCGACGATAAGGTGCACCGAGGCTACCACCCCAGGCGTGGGGGACGCTACAACAGCGGGGAGGATCGGAGCCCCTCGCTCGAACCACCCGGTCCGCAAGCCTTCAGCCGGGCCATACGACGGGCGCCGTTCCCGACCCGGTTCCGAACCCTGACTACCATCACCAAGTACTCGGGGGAGACAAGGCCGGAACTGTGGCTCACGGACTACCGGCTAGCCTGCCAGCTGGGTGGAATGGACGATGACAACCTCATCATCCGCAACCTCCCCATGTTCCTCTCCGACGCCGCCCGAGCCTGGCTGGAGCATCTGCCGCCTGCGCAGATCTCCAACTGGGACGACCTGGTCAAAGCCTTCACCGGCAACTTCCAGGGCACATACGTGCGCCCTAGGGACTCCTGGGATCTCCGAAGCTGCCACCAGCAGCCGGGAGAATCCCTGCGGGACTACATCCGGCGATTTTCGAAGCAGCGCACCGAGCTGCCCAACATCACCGACTCGGATGTCATTGGCGCGTTTCTCGCCGGCACCACTTGCCGCGACCTGGTGAGCAAGCTGGGTCGCAAGACTCGCACCAGGGCGAGCGAGCTGATGGACATCACCACCAATTTCGCCTCTGGTTAGGAGGCGGTCGAGGCCATCTTCCGGAAGGACAAGCAGCCTCAGGAGCGCCAACCGGAAGAAGTCCCTGAGGCGTCCGCTCAACGCGGCACGAAGAAGAAGGGCAAGAAGAAGTCGCAAGCGAAACACGACACCGCCGACGCAGACCTTGTCGCCGCCGCCGAGCACAGGAACCCTCGGAAGCCTCCCGGAGGCGCCAACCTGTTCGACAAGATGCTCAAGGAGTCGTGCCCCTATCATCAGGGTCCCGTCAAGCACACCCTTGAGGAGTGTGTCATGCTTCGGCGCTATTTCCACAAGGTCGGGCCCCTGGCGGAAGGTGGCACAGCCCACAACAACGACAAGAA
Source organism: Zea mays (assembly GCF_902167145.1). Taxonomy (NCBI): domain Eukaryota; kingdom Viridiplantae; phylum Streptophyta; class Magnoliopsida; order Poales; family Poaceae; genus Zea; species Zea mays. The sequence continues at coordinate 129,507,094 of NC_050100.1, read as the reverse complement.
GGAGGGCCACAAGGCAGAAGAGTTCCCCGAGGTCCACGACTGCTTCATGATCTACGGTGGGCAAGCGGTGAACGCCTCGGCTCGGCACCGCAAGCAAGAGCGCCAGGAGGTCTGCTCGGTGAAGGTGGCGGCGCCAGTCTACCTAGACTGGTCTGACAAGCCCATCACCTTCGACCAAGGCGACCACCCCGACCGCGTGCCGAGCCTGGGGAAGTACCCGCTCGTTGTCGATCCCATCATCGGCAACGTCAGGCTTACCAAGGTCATCATGGATGGAGGCAGCAGCCTCAACATCATCTACGCCGAGACCCTCGGGCTCCTGCAGATCGATCTGTCCTCGATCCGGGCCGGCGCGGCGCCCTTTCACGGGATCATCCCCAGGAAGCGCGTCCAGCCCCTTGGGCAACTCGATCTGCCCGTCTGCTTCGGGACTCCCTCCAACTTCCGAAAGGAAACCCTCACGTTCGAGGTGGTCGGGTTCCGAGGAACCTACCACGCAGTGTTGGGGAGACCATGCTATGCCAAGTTCATGGCCGTCCCCAACTACACCTACCTCAAGCTCAAGATGTCAGGCCCCAACGGGGTCATCACCGTCGGCTCCACGTACCGACACGCGTACGAATGCGACGTGGAGTGCGTGGAGTACGCCGAGGCCCTCGCCAAATCCGAGGCCCTCATCGCCGACCTGGAGAACCTCTCCAGGGAGGCGCCAGATGCGAAGCGCCACGCCGGCAACTTCGAGCCAGTTGAGACGGTTAAGTCTGTCCCTCTCGAGCCCAGCAACGACGCCTCCAAGCAGATCCGGATCGGCTCCGAGCTCGACCCCAAATAGGAAGCAGTGCTCATCGACTTTCTTCGTGCGAACGCCGAGGTTTTTGCGTGGAGTCCCTCGGACATGTCTGGCATACCGAGGGATGTCGCCGAGCACTCGCTGGATATCCGAGCTGGAGCCCGACCCGTGAAGCAGCCTCTACGCCGATTCGACGAAGAAAAGCGCAGAGCCATAGGCGAGGAGATCCACAAGCTGATGGTTGCAGGGTTCATTAAAGAGGTATTCCATCCCGAATGGCTAGCCAACCCTGTGCTTGTGAGAAAGAAAGGCGGGAAATGGCGGATGTGTGTAGACTACACTGGTCTAAACAAAGCATGTCCGAAAGTTCCCTACCCTCTGCCTCGCATCGATCAAATTGTGGATTCCACTGCTGGATGCGAAACCCTGTCTTTCCTCAATGCCTACTCAGGGTATCACCAAATCAGGATGAAAGAGTCCGACCAACTCGCGACTTCTTTCATCACACCTTTTGGCATGTACTGCTACATTACTATGCCATTCGGTTTGAGGAATGCGGGTGCGACATACCAAAGGTGCATGAACCACGTGTTCGGAGAGCACATTGGTCGAACGGTCGAGGCTTACGTCAATGACATCGTAGTCAAGACGAGGAAAGCCTTCGACCTCCTCTCAGACCTTGAAACGACATTCGAGTGTCTCAAGGCGAAAGGCGTAAAACTCAATCCCGAGAAGTGTGTCTTCGGAGTCCTCCGAGGCATGCTCTTAGGGTTTATCGTCTCCGAGCGGGGCATCGAGGCCAACCCGGAGAAAATCGTGGCCATCACCAACATGGGCCCCATCAAGGACTTGAAAGGAGTACAGAGGGTCATGGGATGCCTTGCGGCTCTGAGCCGCTTCATCTCGCGCCTCGGCGAAAGAGGCCTACCTCTGTACCGCTTCTTAAGGAAGATCGAGCGCTTCACTTGGACCCCTAAGGCCGAGGAAGCCCTCGGGAACCTAAAGGCGCTCCTTACAAGCGCGCCCATCTTGGTGCCCCCCGCTGCCAGAGAAGCCCTCTTGATCTACGTCGCCGCTACCACTCAGGTGGTCAGCGCCACGATCGTGGTCGAGAGACGAGAAGAGGGGCACGCATTGCCTGTCTAGAGGCCAGACTACTTCATCAGTGAGGTACTGTCCGAAACCAAAATCCGCTACCCGCAAATTCAGAAGCTACTGTACGCGGTAATTCTGACGCGGCGAAAGTTGCGACACTACTTCGATTCTCATCCGGTGACTGTGGTGTCATCCTTCCCCCTGGGGGAGATCATCCAGTGCCGAGAGGCCTCGGGTAGGATTGCGAAGTGGGCGGTGGAGATCATGGGCGAGACAATCTCGTTCGCCCCTCGGAAGGCCATCAAGTCCCAAGTTTTGGCAGACTTTGTGGCTGAATGGGTCGACACTTAGCTTCAAGCAGCTTCGATCCAACCGGAACTCTGGACCATGTTTTTCGACGGGTCGCTGATGAAGACAGGAGCGGGCATGGGCCTGCTCTTCATCTCGCCCCTCGAGAAGCACCTCCGCTACGTGTTGCGCCTCCATTTCCCAGCGTCCAACAACGTGGCCGAGTACGAGGCTCTGGTTAACGGGTTGCGCATCGCCATCGAGCTAGGGGTCCGGCGCCTCGACGCTCGTGGCGACTCGCAGCTTGTCATCAACCAAGTCATGAAGAACTCCCACTGTCGCGACCCGAAGATTGAAGCCTACTGCGATGAGGTTCGGCGCTTGGAGGACAAGTTCTATGGGCTCGAGCTCAACCACATCGCCCGACGATACAACGAGACTGCGGACGAGCTGGCTAAGATAGCCTCGGGGCGGACAACGGTTCCTCCGGACGTCTTCTCCCGAGACCTACATCAACCCTCAGTCAAGACCGACGACACGCCCGAGCCCGAGAAGGCCTCGGCTCAGCCCGAGGCACCCTCGGCTCAGCCTGAGGCACCCTCGGCCCCCGAGGGTGAGGCACTACGCGTCGAGGAAGAGCAGAATGGGGTCATGCCTAATCGAAACTGGCAAACCCTGTACCTGCAATATCTCCACCGAGGAGAGCTACCCCTTGACAGAGCCGAAGCTCGGCAACTGGTGCGGCACGCCAAGTCATTCATCTTGCTGGGTGACGGAAAGGAGCTCTACCACCACAGCCCCTCAGGCATCCTCCAGCGATGCATATCCATCGCCGAAGGTCAGGAGCTATTACAAGAAATACACTCGGGGGCTTGCGGTCATCACGCAGCGCCTCGAGCCCTTGTTGGAAACGCCTTCCGATAGGGTTTCTACTGGCCAATCGCGGTGGCAGATGCCACTAGGATTGTACGCACCTGCCAAGGGTGTCAATTCCACGCAAAGCAGACCCACCTGCCCGCTCAGGCTCTGCAAACAATACCCATCACCTGGCCATTTGCTGTGTGGGGTCTGGACCTCGTCGGTCCCTTGCAGAAGGCACCCGGGGGCTACACGCACCTGCTGGTCGCCATCGACAAATTCTCCAAGTGGGTCGAGGTCAGACCCCTAAACAGCATTAAGTCCGAACAGGTGGTGGCGTTCTTCACCAACATCATCCATCGCTTTGGAGTCCCGAACTCCATCATCACCGACAACGGCACCCAGTTCACTGGCAAAAAGTTCCTGGACTTCTGCGAGGACCACCACATCCAAGTGGACTGGGCCGTCGTAGCTCACCCCATGACGAATGGGCAGGTAGAACGTGCCAACGGCATGATTCTGCAAGGACTCAAGCCACGGATCTACAACGACCTCAACAAGTTCGGCAGGCGATGGATGAAGGAACTCCCCTCGGTGGTTTGGAGTCTGAGAACGACGCCAAGCCGAGCCACAGGCTTCACGCCCTTCTTTCTAGTCTATGGGGCCGAGGCTATCTTGCCCACAGACTTAGAATACGGCTCCCCGAAGACGAGGACATACGACGCCCGAAGCAACCAGACCAACCGAGAAGACTCACTGGACCAGCTGGAGGAGGCTCGGGACATGGCCTTACTACACTCGGCAAGGTATCAGCAGTCCCTGCAACGCTACCACGCCCGAGGGGTTCGGTCCCGAGACCTCCAGGTGGGGGACTTGGTGCTTCGGCTACGACAAGACGCCCGAGTGCGCCACAAGCTCACGCCTCCCTGGGAAGGGCCATTCATCATCGCCAAGATTTTGAAGCCCGGAACATACAAGCTGGCCAACAGTCAAGGCGAGGTCTACAACAACGCTTGGAACATCTGACAGCTACGTCGCTTCTACCCTTAAGATGTTTTCAAGTCGTTCATACACCTCGTTTACATACACAAATAAAGTCTAACCATCAAGGAAGGGTCAGCCTTGCCTCAACAAAGCCCAACCCTCCCTCTGGGGCTAGAAGGGGGGAACCCCCTCTGCGTCAAAATTTTCCTCGAAAAAAATCTTTCTGCCAGAACATCTTTCGTGCTTTTCGACTACTTCGATAGTGGGATCCTGAAAATGACGGAGTACACGTAAGCAGGCAAGGCCGACCGAGCTAAGGGACTCCTACGCCTCTGGGATACGGATACCTCACTCATCACCTTCTGCGATAAGTAACTCACGCTCGGATAAGCGATTCCACTGGCCGAACAAGTCTTAACGCTCGAAAACTTTTCTGCCGAAATGATTTTTCATGCCTTCTCGACTATATCGATAACAGAATCCTACAGACGAGTAAGAGTACACGTAAGTGGCAAGGCCGACCGAGCCGAGGGACTCCTACGCCTCCGAGATACGGATACCTCACTCACCACCTTCCGCAATAAGTAACTCTCGCTCAGATAAACAATTCTGTTACCGACGAACAAGTCCTGATACTCGAAACAAGGGGAAAAGAAACACAACTTTACAACACGACGACGGTATGTTTGGGCCTCGACGGCCGCAAAAAACACATACACACACTACAGATGAACTGTTCCTACAGGTTTAGACATCAATAGGGGGAGCAGCAGCACCCTCGGCATCGACTCCACCTTCGGCGGAATCCGACCTAGCCTCGGACGGCGACACGGTCGAAGGATTTCCACCTCGAAGAAAGATGTCAGCATCGCGCCTGAGCCATCGCCGCCAGGGTCTCCTCCAGGAACCTGGCCCCAGCAGACGGCTGGACCGGTCGTCCTGAAGCCTCAGCCAGCTGTCCCGCGAGGACATCAGCCCGGCTCATGGCCTCGGCAGCCCGACTCCAGGGTTGGTTCCACTAGTGGACGACCTGGCCAGGTTCCAGCCGCCGCTGCTACGCCTCCTCGGCCTGGGAAGTCATCTTCTCCTGGGCCGACGAAGTCTTCTTTTCGAGCCAACTCCGCCGCTGTCCGTGCTGACACCGCTGCCTCCGGCTCCGACTCAACGCAGAGCGGCCGAGGGTTCCTTTAACTGAGCAAGAGAAGCCTCGGGTGGCAAGGCCGACCAAGCCGAGGGACTCCTACGCCTCCAGGATACGGATACCTCACTCATCACCTTCCTTACGAGGCAACTCACACTTGGTTAAGCGGTTCAGCTAGCAGACAGGCGAGTCTGGTGCTCGAAAGGAGGAAGAAACACGGCTTTACGCCCAAATACACAAATGTTCAGGCCCCGACAACCATAATGAACAGACACCGGCACTCAAGGTGCCATTACAAATGGAACTCCGGTTCCGCCCCCGCAGGTACGAACAACCCCCCACATTGGAGGGCCTGCGGGGCGACAAAACTCCGGGTGACTCGCCAGCGACCTCTGCAGCAGCAGCGATGGTCCCAGGACGGACGCTACCGCTGGAAGGCTCTCGTTCGCGTTCGCCCTCGAGGGATGAGAACCAGATATTAAAGCCAAAGAGCCAGAGGTCGGTCCGCGGTGGCGCTGACGGTCTCGTCGGCGAAGAAGCTTTCTCCAGCTACCACCACCTCAGCACTGACGGCAGCGTCCACCTGTCCCCCAACACCGCACCAGCGGGCGCCGGCCGCCCCAAAGCGCACCGGCAGGTCCTCAATCCCGTCCTCGCCACGAAAACGAGGATAGAGGACGGAATGTTGCACCCTGGCTGGGCAGCAACAGTTCGCCTTCCCCGGCATGGCTGGAGGATGCCTCCTCCGCAGAGTTGGAGGATGGTTTCCACCCCCAGAAGCTGGAGGAAGAAGCGGGAGGTAGAGCCCCGACTCAGCCCGGCCTTCGCCCCAGCAAGGATGATGAAGATCCTTGAGGCTGAGGGTGAGGCAGAGGTCGCAGCCCAGCTTGCTTCTCCCCACCATCAAACTAGTGGTCACCGTCTTGGGTGACCATCGGCAAGAGGATGCAGCCGGGCTGCTTGATGAAAATCCTTGAAGCCGAGCGATGGCTGAAAGGTACCAACTTCCGCGAAGTTGCGTTCCTCCAACGACATCAAGACGAAAGCAACGCGGGCGCTCCCCATCCGGGGGCTCGAAAGGTGGAAGGACGCGATGCATAAGGGAAGTGAAAAGGCATGGCTGCCATCCAAGGGGGTCGCCCCCTTTTTTAAAGGCGACTCTCCCCACTTGCGTCCTCAGCCGCCGCGGACTGAGTCTTCACCAACACGCTCCAAGGTCCCCCCCTGCGACACGGGGGCTAGGTCCCGCGCGTCATGCAAGCTGGCCCAGGGCAGAAGAAGCCAAACCGGCATGCGCGGAGGGCGTAACTGCCCAGCGGTTACAAGCACTCCTCCACTTTCGCCCAGACCAGCGGGTGAAAGGGCGGACCGCCATGCAGGTAGCATGCAACCGCACCAAGGGGGCGCACCCTTTCGACTTCGACGCGTCCAGCATGGAGGCCCAGGCCCACACGTCATGTAACCGGCGCGCCGGTTACTACGTGCGAGAAACTGCACCGCCACTTGCGCCAGTACCGCACCTCCTCGACTGCAGAACCGGAGCCGCGACTCGAGGCGACCCTGCGCATGGCCCAACAGTGCCAACCGAGCACATCGGTCACGGGTCAGTCAGCCGCGGGAGAAGGCGCGACGGTCGATATGGCCAGAAGTGGGCCGACATTAATGGCGGCAGCAGGCGAGCGGAAGCGGCGATCAAATCAACTGCAGGCTCACGTCCCCTCCTGGAGCAGCAGGAGAGCCCTCTCCCACGGCGTGAAGACGACGCGCCCGTGTTCTGTTCCTCCAACGGTTCGCGCACGCACAACGGCTGCCCCGCGAACCACTCGTCCCGTCGCATTAACTCTGCGGTAGGACAGGCGGCACCTTTGGCAGGCGAAGCAGGCGACGCTTCACCTCCGCCATGATGACCGCGTCAAAAAAGGTACGCCACATCGTTCAATTTCGTATCCTTTTCCTCTTCCCCTTTCTCTCTCTTGCTACAGGGACCAGGAAAGGGGATACTCCGAAAGGGATCCTTATCCACGAAGGAAGCGGGCCCCGAGCCCCCCTACTGATCAGAGGTTCGAAGGCTGGCCCCTCGGAAGGGTTCGACAGCTGCCTCAGGCCACTCGGGCTCTGCGCCCACTACTGATCAGGGGTTCGTAGGCTGGCCCCCGAAGGGTTCGACAGCCGCCTTAGAGCACGCAGAGCGAGGGATGACTCTGGGTACGTCCGATACATGGCCGAGGCTCGGGCTACGCTCCCGAGGTACCCTAGGACATTTCCGAGACTAGCAAGAGCGATTCTGTAACGAAATCCCATCAGAGGGAGGCATCGAGCCCTCGGACCCTATCAAACGGGACCGGGTCCGGAAAATCACCTGCAGGTACTTTTGGAGCGCGCCTCTGGGCCACTAGTCGACCCTTATCGAACGAGGCACGGGCGTCCACTCGGATCACCCGTTAGCAACTCACTGGAGACACCATGTTCGGCGCCCTCCGAGGGCAACATGGCGCTTCCCCCCTCCTCCTTGAGGAAAGGCGACGAAGGGGCGTATGAAAAAAGCTGAGTCAGTCCTTGACCGTCCTCTCACTCTGTGCGGAGGCTCGGGGGCTGCTCTCGCAAACCCGGCTCCGGCCAAACCATTGACAGCGTCAACATACCAGCCCGAGAACTTGGAACCTGACTATGCACCCGGGCAACGACCAGTTCGCATGAGGGAACAACCAGACCGGCCGAGGCATCACGAAAGGCATTAAGACCTCGAAGGAGTCAAACCACTCCTCCGAGGCCTCGGGGGCTACACCCGACGGGTGCGCTCGCGTGCACCCACCGGAACAAAATGCAACAGAGAAAGGCCGGTCCCCTTGCAAAAAAGTGCGACAAAAGCCTCCAAGCGAGTACTAACACTCCCTTTGAGGCTCAGGGGCTACTGTCGGGGACCATAATTAGGGGTACCCCCAAGACTCCTAATCTCAGCTGGTAACCCCCATCAGCACAAAGCTGCAAAGGCCTGATGGGCGCGATTCCGGTCAAGGCTCCGTCCACTCAAGGGACACGATCTCGCCTCGCCCGAGCACAGCCTCGGGCAGGAACAGTAGACCAAGGCAGATTCACGCCTCACCCGAGGGTCTCCTCAAGCAATGGGCGCACCTTCGACTCGCCCGAGGCCCAGCTCGGGCAGGCTTCACGGAGAAGCAACCTTGACCAGATCGCCACGCCAACCGACCGTATCGCTGGAGCATTCAATGCAAGGATCGCCTGACACCTTATCCTGACGTGCGCCCTTCAGTCGACAGAGCCGAAGTGACCGCAGTCACTTCGCCACTCCATTGACTGACCTGACAGGAAAACAGCGCCGCCTGCCCTGCTCTGACTGCTGTGCCACTCGCCAGAGTGAGGCCGACAGCAGCTAAGGCCAGCCTCGGGCGCCATATGAAGCTCCGCCTTGCCCGACCCCAGGGCTCGGACTCAACCTCGACTCCGGAAGACGGTCTCCGCCTCGCCCGACCCCAGGGCTCAGACTCAACCTCGACGCCGGAAGACGGTCTCCGCCTCGCCCGACCCCAGGGCTCGGACTCAACCTCGACGTCGGAAGACGGTTTCCGCCTCGCCCGACCCCAGGGCTCGGACTCAACCTCGACCTCGGACGACGGTCTCCGCCTCGCCCGACCCCAGGGCTCGGACTCAGCCTCGACCTCGGAGGAGCCACCACCTCGCCCGACCTCGGGCTCGGACCGACCACGTAACAGGGGGGCCATCATTACCCTACCCCTAGCCAGCTCAGGCTACGGGGAATAAGACCGGCGTCCCATCTGGCTCGCCCCGGTAAAACAGGTAATGATGGCACCCCGCGTGCTCCATGACGACGGCGGTTCTCAGCCCCTTACGGAAGCAAGGAGACGTCAGCAAGGATCCGACAGCCCCGACAGCTGTGCTTCCACAGGGCTCAAGCGCTCCTCCGACGGCCACGACATCACATGAACAAGGCAGCAACACCTCTCTGACAGCCACGACGACATGTACATAGGGCTCTGGCTCCCCTTTGCTAGACACGTTAGCACATTGCTACACCCCCCATTGTACACCTGGGCCCTCTCCTTACATCTATAAAAGGAAGGTCTAGGGCTCTCGTACGAGAAGGTGGCCGCGCGGGAGAACGGGCTGGCGGACAGTCGCTCTCTCTCTCCCTCGCGAACGCTTGTAACCCCCTACTGCAAGTGCATCCGCCCTAGGCGTAGGACAACATGAGGCCGCAGTTTCCCCTTACTGTTTTCCCCCTTGTGTTCCGTCTCGCGCCGACCCATCTGGGCGGGGACACGCAGCGACAATTTACTCGTCGGTCCAGGGACCCCCCAGGGTCGAAACGCTGACAGGCGGGATGAGTATGCCACTACTCTCCCTTCCTGCATCAACACACATCCCCGTCCGGTGTACGAAGCATCACAATATACTGAGAATGGTTTGTGAACATCTAGCAGAATCAGTACTGGTGCCGTTGTCAACTTCTCCTTCAATGTCTCAAAGGACTTCTGGCATGCTAGGGTCCACTTGAACTCAACCTTCTTTGCCAACAAGGCCGCCATTGGCCTGACAATCTTGGAGAAACCTTCAATGAAACACCGATAATAACCGGCCATTCCAATGAAACTCTTGATTCCTCGGACATCTTTTGGTGCTTTGTAGTCCAAGATAGTTGTTACCTTCTTCGGATCTACAGCCAATCCCTCTTAGTTTATAATGTGACGCACGAATAGGACTTCACTGATCCAGAACTCGCACTTGCTGAGCTTGGCATACAACTGACAATCTCGTAGCCTCTGAAGTACTTTCCTCAAATGCTCCTCATGTTGTTGCTCATTCTGGGAATATATAAGAATATCATCAATGAACACTACTTCGAACTTGATTAGGTAGTCCATGAACACACTGTTCATTAAGTACATGAAGTAGGCTGACACATTCGTCAAACCGAATGACATGACCGTGAACTCATACAGTCTATACTTGGTGATGAATGCTGTCTTCGGTATATCCGAAGGTCTGATTCTGAGCTGGTGGTAACGTGACCTCAGATCTATCTTTGAGAACACACTGGCTCCTCTCAACTGATCGAATAAATCTTCAAATCTAGGCAGGGGGTACTTGTTCTTGACAGTGACTTCATTCAAAGCCCGATAGTCGATGCACATCCTCTTCGTGCCATCCTTCTTCTCCACAAATAACACTAGGGCAAAATCTCATCAATCTGCTTCTTGAGTTCCACCAATTCTAGTCCGGACACTCGATAGGCTCTCTTGGAAATAGGGGCGGTGCCTGGTATAAGCTCTATGGCAAATTCAACCTTCCTTTCAGGTGGCATACCTGGCAACTCCTCGGGAAACACTTCTGGGAATTTTGATACTACATTGATAGCCTCTGATGGTTTAATCTCCTCAATATGGGCGGTGATTTGGTGACAGCTTCCTTCCCTTGGTCCAGACAAGACCAACTCTACTAATACTTCTTCTGATAAGGACACTAACTTTACTGTTCTCTTGTCACAGCTAAGACTGGCCTGATACTTGGTTAGCCAATTCATCCCTAGGATGACATCTATAGTTGTATCCTGGTTACCCATAACTATTAAATCAGCGAGGAACTCTATCCCCCTTATTTGAACTTTTGCACTAGGGCAAAATCTATCCATTTGGGTCCTTCCACCAACTAAACTAACCCTCATAGGTGGATACATGGGTGCTACTGGTATATTATGTGATTCTACCCATGATGCAGTCACAAAAGAATGCGTTGCTCCAGTATCAAATAACACATTTGCAGAATGGTACTCGACTAAAAACGTACCTAGTGCCACTCCTGGAGTCTCCTGGACTGTGTCAGCCTCCAAGTGATTCACCTTTCCATACTGGGCATGAGGTTGCCCACGGTTGTTACCTTCTTGCTGCATTGCATTCTGCCTGACTGGGGCATTGGGAGCTGGCTGCTGCTGAGCTACTTTCTTTGGGCAATGATTCGCCTAGTGGGCTTGTTCCCGAAGTGGAAACATGCACGACTTCCTCCTTGCGCTGGCGCTGCTTGGTTGTTCTGGTTGGTTGCTGGGGCAGGAAGATGGGGTGCCTGGTTGCTCTGATGCTGATATTGATTTCCTCCCTGCTGGTTATTCTGACAGTACTACTGCTGCTGCTGAGGAAACTGCCTCTGGTACTGCTGGTGCTGGTTCTGACGCTGATGCTGGTGCTGATGACCTTGCTTGAATGGCTGAGGTGGGTTGACTGAGTAGCGAGGACGGCTGCTACTCCCGACCTAAGATCCATCAATCTTGCGTTTCTTGTCCTCCATCTCCCGATGCTTCCTTTCAGTCATGATTGCTCTGTCGATTAGATGCTGGAAGGTAGGGAAGGTGTGGTTCATCAGCTGGTAATGGAGGTGATCAACCAATCCTCTCAAGAAGTGGTACTTCCTCTTGGCATCCATGTTGACATCTTCTGGGGCATAACGTGACAGCTACAAAAACTTATCCCTGTACTCACTGACGGACAGGGGACCTTGCTTCAAGGCGAGAAACTCCTCCTTCCTTACTATCATCAGTCCCTCGGGCACATGGTAGCGACGGAAGTTGTCCCTGAATTCTTCCCAAGTGATGGCTTCAAGGTTGGCATGGGTGGCGAGGTAAGACTCCCACCAAGACTATGCTTCTCCCCTCAACTGTCGGGGACCATACAACACCTTCTCACGATCGTTGCACTGGGCAGTGTGCAACTCACACTCCACGGTACTCAACCAATCTTCCACGTCCATGGGATCAGCAGAGTGGGCAAAAACTGGGGGATGGCCCCTCATGAATTCTGCCCGCTTGTCTCTGGGAACTTGTGGCATCTGGACTTGCACCTGAGGCTGAGGCGGTGGTGGCTGTTGCTGCACCTGCTGCATCGTTGCTAGGGTCTGACCAATTTCTTGGACTGCTTGAGTCTGCATTAGGAACATTTGCTCAATGGTCATCGGGGGTGGCGGTGGCAAATGCTGCTGCGGAGCTGCCTCCTCTTGGGGTGCCTGCTGTTCTGGCTGAGCACGCCTCGCACCTCTACGCCTGTTCTCAGACATCTGTAGAAATCACACACATATATCAAATCTCACTATGCAGTCTTTCAACATAAGAAAAGATGTATAGAAAATCTTCATAGCGCTGAACAGATGACCATCTTCACTGACAGCTTCTCAGATAAAGAGGAAAGTGGAAATAAATGGATTACCCAACTAAATAACTGACTTTATTAATAACTACACCAAGTTGTAGGGGACACCCACACCTTGGTGACAATCATTACAAAGATCCAACTTCATTACATGTCCATCATAACAAGCATCCAACATAAGATAAGCAAATTAACTCTAACTAAGACTGACTAGACTAAGACACAGAATTAAGCATTATTACAGACTCCAACTCTGTCGATCTATGTATCCAAATCTATCCGGGTCCTATAGTCTAGGGTATCATAGTCGAAGCGACCACAGGGCGATGAACGGTAAGGGTGCTGAATCCCGACAGGGGCGGGAGGACACCATCTAGATAGTGGCGTGCTGCACACTCAGCACGCAATTCCGCAACCTCCGCCCGAACCTTGCCCAACTCGTCAAGGGCGTGGTCCAACTTTGTGTTGAGCACGACGACCAGGTTGACCATGCTGTTCAGCCTGGGATTGCCCTCACCAACTGGCGAGACAATCACACCTCCTGCACTGCCGGTCGAACGGCGAGGGTAGTACTTCAGGTCGAGGCCATCAGCTACCCCACTAAACAACGAGCAATACGGAGAAAGTGCCCATCGTGCTACATCTTGCATGGCTGCCTCGGCAGTATCCCTCTCAGTAATGAAATAGTGCTCTGAGAAGGCCTCTGCACCCCGGAGATCATCGTCCGGACGGCGCACCAAGCAAGTAGCCTCCCACTGGTCCGGGTATAACCCGCGACGATGCTGGTAGACTACGTAACGGTACTCGATAGACCAAGTGCGTCGGTCGAAGGCCCGACGTAGCAGGGTGTCGAGAGCGTCGTGGAAGTGACACCCGCGAACGGTGTCATGAGTGATGGGCCTAGCGATCCATCCCTCCGGCTCCGGCTCCTCCAAGAACTCCGTGTCGTGACTCGAACTGCCACCAGCGTCGTCGTCGTCTTCGTCTCCGTCAGGGTCTTCTCTAGCAGCCGGGATGCCCTGTGGTGGTGCAGGGGGCATCTCTGGTTGAGGTGCAGGGGAAGGCGGCCTCTCAAACTCCACCTCCTGCTGAGGCAAGGGGGAAGAGTCCTGCTGCTCCTGGTCCTGCTCCTGCTCCTGGCGTCGGTGCTCCTTCTCCTCGTGTAGGCGACGATGCAGTCTCTCCAGGTGACTGGACTGACCTGGCACCGTGCGATGCAGTGGACGCTCCCTCAGGCAAGAAGACAAAAAGGGGATCACAGACTTATGTGCAGTGCACCTGATACGAGCCATCTACAAAAGAAATCATAAGCACAAGAGTAAGAGTAGAACTATGAGACCAGAAAGTAAACAGAAAGAAAATAGATAGAGTTGGTCAAGATGACCAACTTTTGAAACGACTCTAAAGATCAAGCTAAGAGTAGGGGTCTTTAGTTCCTTAGGTCGACCATTCTAGTCTAGGTTAGCAGTCCTACAGTCAGCAAGGGCTTTGATACCACTTATGTCACACCCGGTTTTAGAAGGCTAACCGAATGCGAACCATGTACGTGCCAGGATCAGAAACTCACATACACAACGATTACATAATTGGACATCATCACACAATGCTCGAAATAAATAGCGGAAAGGTACTTTAATTACATCAAGATGTCCAAGACATCCACAGAGTCTAATACATAACCATTGTCTTTAACATAAACATCAAAGTGCAGATAAAACGAAACGTAGATGATAAGCCTACACAGGTAGCTGACTGGGGGTTTGCCACTAGGATAAACTAAACTCGTCGTAATCCTAGAACTCCTCGAAGACCTCCATGTTGCCAGCATCACCTCCTGAGCACTGGGTACAGTGGGGACAACCTTGGGTGGGGGTGGTGTGTAAAGCAAGGGTGAGTACACATCAACATACGTAGCAAATGTCCCGTTTGGCTAAAGTGGACTAGCTGTATGTGGGGTTGAGGTTAAGCAGCTGGTTTTAGTTGGTCAAATATTTATTATTACTAGTAGAGCCAAGTTTTAGTAATATGCCCAACTATTACCCAAACGTACTCCCTCAAAGAGGAAATACCAGAGATCAGAATTGTATCATCATTGTTAACCATCATCATAAAAGTAACCAGAATTCTTCTAATCAAAGAGGATCCCAAGGCTGCTCTTAACTGTGAGCTCGGCTGATATACCAGTTTCTAACACTCTGTAGAGGTTGCACACTTTACCCACGAGTCGTGATCCCTTTCCAGCCTAGGTTGTACAGACCCGATCTTCACTACCGAGGTGAATGGTCAGGGATACACTACGTAGCCTTTACAAAGACTCCCCTGGTGCATAGCTGTTCGTTAGGTTTCACCAGTTGTACAAATGCAGTACACCTCCCCAAGGTGGGTGACTAACAAAACCAAATCAAATGAACCTCTACACCCCCTTGGTAGAGCGAGCACTACGCCCCGCCCCCATTGACGGCCCTCAGGCAAAGCCAACTACACCCCCAGGTTCATCTAATTATTCAGCTAAGGGCGTCCCATTCCACCCTCATGGTTGCACTGTTGTCTGTTATCCCAGGTGGTCACTCCATGAATAGGTCCTTACGGAGAGGTACTCAAGAAAAAGGCCTCAGCCCCCTAAAATATCACAAGATCATCATCGGGATAACATCATCGTATCATAAATAATCACATCATATTCATTGATTAAGTTAAGGCAATAGCAAAATGCTAACCATGATAACCCAAAAAGGTAAACAAGGATAAGGTAAATACAGACTAGTTAATCCTTAGGTTAAGCAATGTAATGCGAGACAGTGAATCATAAAGTATGTAGGACATAATAGGTCAGAGGACACTTGCCTTCACCAGGTTGTTGCTTAGGGAGGTCTCCAGCAACACACTCGAGAACCTCGAACTGCTCGTTGTCTAAATAAAGCGAGCATGCATTCAATACATTTAGAAAGTACAAATGAACAGCACACCAAACATGTACAAACATTGGAATACATCTTAAAAAGGCACAATACTAAATAAGGAATAATGAGATCAAAGTATAACATGAACTATAACATAAACTAATTTCATTCAGAAATAGATTATTCTTTAAGTGTTGTCCATAATTACATAACCTAGTTTTATTTATTTTACTATGACCTAAAAGTTGGACCAGGGATTAATTCATGTGATACATGCTATTAGTCTCACAAAACTAAATATACTTTAATCCCTAGGGTTTTCCTTTTATTTATTTTATTAAATAAACAAATCTACACATATACTAATCCATAGTTAACCATAAAATTGGAATGTACAGATTGTAAATGGAACTAATTTATTTAAACAAAGAATATTCCTTTGAACATTTTTGCAATTTGAATCACTAAATTTGGAGTTCATATGCAAAAGATATGAAATAAACAAGTTTGGGAATTCAAAATATGAAAATAGGTCTAATTCTATGAATATTTAAAAGTCTAGGGTTCAATCTGCAAGATTACAGGGGCCTAGACACGAAAACCAGGGACGTCGGGTTGATTCTGAACAAACCGAGGGTCTCTTTAATAAAACTACCATGCGAAGGGGTATCAGGCGATCTCAACCGTTAGATCAGAAACCAACGGCCGAGATTAGATCTGCGACCGAGGGCACGCGCGCGGGGGCAGGCGAGCGCTGACAGGCGGGTGAGGGGCGTCAGCGACCGAGGGGGGGTGCACTGACCGAGCGGGCCCAGCGCCAGGGACACGGGCGCTGACAGACGGGCCCGGACGCAGGGCGCGCATGCGAGAAGCGGTATCCCGCGATCTAGGCCGTGCGATCAAGATCGGATGGGGGAGATCAGACCGGGGGGGGGGGGTGAACGGCGGCGGGCGGCGCCGCTCCTCTCCTCGATGGTGAAGTCGCCGGAGTTAGGGCGGGTGCGTGCTACGGTGGTTCCGGGGTCGCCGGAGTTGGTGAGAGAGGGGGAAGACGACTCAGCGAACTCGATGGCAGGGCTGTGGCCACGAGTTCGAGGTCAGAGAGGGGGGAATGGCGGGGAAAAAGCCTCGGGTGGGCCGGAGGAACTCCGGTGAGGGATTTCGACCGCGGGGAGAGGGCTTGAGGCACGCTAAGTCCTGGGATAGCTTCAGCAGGGCGAGGGGAAACTCAAGGACCGATGCGGGGCCGCTAGGCAGGACTAAATCGGACGGCCACCGCAAGGGCGCGGCGGACCGCCACGGCCGACACCGGCGAAGCCGAAATTGGCCGGTGACAAAGTGTAACTGAAGAAATTGAGCATGGGAGAAGATGTCTCACCTCGGGGCGGAGCTCTGGGTCGCTGGGCGTGGCCTCCGACGAGCTGGTTGACAGGGGATGTGGGCGCGGGTCTCCAGCGAGGTCGGACGGCGAGAGCAGAGCGCGAGAGAGGGCGGGGCTTTGCGAAATGAGGCGGGGGAGTGAGTGGGGGTGCGGGCGGGGCTCAAAAAGGGAGCTAGGGTGCGTGGGCGGGCATCAGGGCCGAGAATTCCGGCGACGTGCGCGAGTGCGCGCGCACTGGTCCACGGTAAGCGTAGGGAGGGCGGAGCTGACAGGGGAGGCCCACGACGTAGAGAGAGAGAGGGCGAGTGCATGGGGCAACGACTCGGCGACTGGCGAACCGAGCCCGCGAGGCAGAGAGGGAAGAGGGGCATGCGGGCGAAGGGAACCAACGTGACAGCTTGGCCCCACTGGGCAGCGAGCGAGAGAGAGAGAGAGAGGAGGGTGCGGGGCAGACTGGCACCGACAGGCGGGGTCCGCCTATCAGGGGCAGCAGACGCGCGCGGCCGGGCCTGGTGGGCGGGTTTGGGCTGAATTGGCCTTTTTCTTTTTCCTGAATTTCCTAATTGCTTTTCCATTTCTTTTCTTTAGGGTTTTCAATTAAAATTCAAATCAAGTTTCAAATTTAAACTAATTCAAACATGTGCAACAATTCAAAGAATATTCAAACTCAGCATGATGCAACATGTCATGTCCCAAAGTGTTTTGACAAAATAAATAATTAATTCCCCCTTATTTTAGCTATTTCTACTCAAAAGGGAAAAGAGGGAGAGAAGGAATCTAGAGATAGATAGAAACTAGAGAGAGAGAAGAGTAACACCTGATTTTGGGTGATAATTAGAAAGAAATTTTATACCCCCAAATTCAGGGTGTTACAGCCTCCCGTGCGCATGGGGTCGTCGTCGTGTTGTCTGATGTCCTCCACCCCTTTTCAGGGACCGACGAGGAGGGACGTGGCAGCGCTGGACCTGGAGTTGCTGCAGCTAGTGGAGCTTGCCCCGAGCGCGCTTCGTGAGAACTCCATCGCTGATGTGTTGTATTCGTAGTGGCTCGTGCTACCTGACACGACCAAGCTAGTACCCCTTCAACGCGTCCTTTTGCCACCTGGCTTGCTGCTTTGGTTTGTGATTAAATTTCCTAGGACTCTGAAACACTTCGTTTCTAGATCGCTGGTTACACTGCCCAGTGCGTCATTCACATGGTCTACGTCGACTGTTTGCAGGGCCATTTATGGCCTATTGGCCTAAACCGAATAGGTTTCCATTGTTTGTTGTTTAGGTGAACACTGGTCGTAGTTAGAGGGCAAGACACTCGATTGAATCTGAGCAACGAGGATGCCAAGATGTCGACTGGCGGTGTGTGGGTTTGTTGTGTGTTAGCAGAAGTTGTGTTTTTGTGGCTGGACACGACAGATTTGGGGGTTTGGCAGTTGTGTGAGTGCAAAACCTGAAAGGGAGTAGGTTGGTTTCTTATGATAAACAAATTATTGTGATTTATGAATGGATGGTGTTGTATGATGAAGTCTGGACTCTGGAGATGTCTCACTTGTTCTTACTAATTTAAGTTTGGGATTTGCAATGTTTTGTGGTTATGTGTCTCGTTAGTTTGGTACTATGTCATCTGAGATGTAATGCCAAGCTTTTTTTTAGTTTTTATCCCTTGTCAGTCAGGTTGTTTTGTGCCATTGGCATTAAGTGGAGAATAGCTCAAGGACAAGTACTTGTAGTAAAATGCCAGGACCTTTTAGTTGCAGAATTCATGTGGGGTTTCGTTGCGAAGTGATGCTTATGTTGTTGTTTCTTTTGCTAATACAGTTGGGATCCACTGCGATTGGGTTGAAGATAAAGGATGGTGTTGTTCTCGCCATTGAGAAACGTGTGACCTCACCACTGCTGGTACTGAGCCACTTCTTATCTGGTAATAGTGTTAAATGATATGGCTGCAAACATCAGGATATTTAATTAAGAACATTGCTTGCTGGCCAAACTTATTTTTATACGATTATTCTATTAGTTGGTCTATGATTGAATTCTCATATTTCTTGTACAAGATTTATCTTTAGGTGGCTCCTCTTTCACACAATTGTTATTTTGTTGGTGCAGCCCCACACTCTTGCATTTTTTTGCAATATGGAGTATTCATGCAATTTTGTGGCTTGATTACCTGAGTACTTTTATTTTTCTTATTTTCATCTTTTGTGTATCTGTGGATCAGTCGATAAAGGCATCAATATGAGTATATGACTCTCGTTACCAAAGCCTAATAAATAGAAAAATAAAGAATAAAGGATCTAATTCATCTAAAAAAGGAGACATAAGATAGGTTTATTATAAAATATAATCGCATATCATCTGAAACTATAGGTTTATTGTTATCCAAAAATAAAACCAGACCTTCCTACATTTCTTCGGGCCTGGATTGAGCAATGCTCCCTTTGCATATAACACACTTACACACATTGGGGTTGATGATAATGTATGTATTGTTTATTTATCGTTGCTTACTAACATTTCATCCAATATTTGTATGCTGTTGCAACACACGAGCATTGTACTGTCATATATGGAAGTCTGTATGATATTGCAATATAGTGGTGAAATAACTAGATTAAAATAACAAAATTTATATATGACTAGGATCACAAATGGATTACGAAACATTTTCTCATAACAGTATAACACATATTTGTATATGAGTTATCGTGTTATTATATGTTATCATGGTATTATATGTTCCCGTTGCCACGCACAGGTACTTCTCTATTATATTATTATGTTTTCTCTAAGAAATGCGTGGTTTTGACGAAGAAGCGAAGTCATATAAGGATCCTAGTGCGATAGAGTTGGTAAAAATATTAAATAATTGGCCTCAAATGAATTATTACATTACACTTTGCAAATTTGTAAGTCAGAATTCCTTTGATCTATATAGTTAAATAAATTGTGCAAACATATAATTCTAATGTCTCATGTTTTGCAGGTTCTTATGCCATGGAGATATTCTATAGGCAATGTACTTTTCGTTATTAATCATGCAAACAGATTTGTGTCTGTGTTTAATTTCACACCTACTCCAAAATGGTGCAAAGATATACCACTAAAAAGATTTTGGGAAGCTGTTCTTCTTATTTCGAAGAAATATAAGGCTGCATACGGTGTCAAACGTATTGGATGGTCACATGACATTTATATGTGGCGACATTCAATTCGACCTGATGCTCCAATCGACTTAACAGAGTAATTACTTAAAATTATTATTCCATATATATAGATGTTACGTTTATAATTTCATAATATAACAAAGTTGGTAACTTTTTCAGTCTTAATACTGGTCATTTTGCTCTGCACATTATGGAGTGGTGGAACAGTGGTTTAAAAGCGCAACTTAGTATGGTGAGAATAATAGCATATATGTAATTTGTAGTTAAGGATAATATTACTTATAATATTTTTACAGGATGGTGCGACTCTGCGTAGGAATTTATTTATTGATCTGTTGACATACGAGGGGAACACATATCGATTTAACAGTCGTGGAAATATACAAGACTACCTTGATCGTATTATGGAAAAAAACTAGATGAAATAGATAGTTATGCTTATGTTTATTTTATATTTATTGATTTTGAATTTTTGCCATTAAATCTTCTTGTTAAATTTTATATAATACACTATTATGTGAGTGCTCGTGCGTTGCAGGCCTGGGTTTCTCTTTGATATCATTCCGGACGGCTCGCGGATATTGTCATCCATCTCATAATCGTATAACACATATTTGTATATATAAGTTATCGATATATTATATGTTACAGATGCAATGCACGAGCACTGACCTATCTTATAAAATACACTAGGTGAGTGCTCGTGCGTCACAGGCCCGAGTTTCTCTTCGATGTCATCCCGGACAGCTCGCAGATGTCATCCTCTATCTCATAACTATATAACACATGTGTATGTGTATATAAGCTATCGAGATAGTATATGTCCCCGTTGCAACGCACGGACACTGACCTAGTTCTTACTTAATTACATTGATACATCTTTTCTCTTTATATAAAAGGCTTATTTGGCCCCTAAAGAAATATTCTAATAAAATCAATCTAACTTATCTCTTTTTTTATTTCATCTGACCAAATTTATTGTTAACCTAACCAATCAAATCTTTTCTTATCCTAACTAATCAAATCAATTCAACTTATTCATTCATCTTTTTCTATCAAACTAACTAAATCAATCTAACTTTTTTTATTATAACAATTCCAGTTGCCATAACACATCGATGTCGACCTTGGTATGTGGAAAGATGTTGATGTTCTCGGGCAGCTGTTACATAACCTTCTGGCGTGGGTACACACCGGTGCCGTAGAGGGTGGAAGTTGATATCTGAATTGTTAGGACAAATTTAATATTTTATAACAGAAATATATGGAATTAGCTCATAACCTTTTTTATGTTGTCAAACACATTATTGCAAATAAGAATAAAATTTTGCACCTGAAGCAACGCAGCCCAAGGAAGACAAGACAGCCCACTTCAAGAATACAAGAGTGACCGGTTCACAATGGGCCTGGAGTATATGGGCTCCCCAGCCAGAGAAGAATCCCTTGTATGATGAGACGGGGTGAGGGAGAGAGGCTAATGATCAAACTATGTACTCTCTAGCGTGATCAAACTATGTAAAACAATCTTCTTCCCATCCAAGACAAGCCGACCTCGGTAATCCAACCTATCTTCTCTCCTCCAATCGGCGTCGGACAACGAGGATGCTGACATGAAGGCTCGTACGTGCTCTAGTTGTACACACTCTTCATCGGGGAATCTTGTTGATTCTTAACTGAACCCGTGCTTGTTCTGAACTTGGTCGTAAAGGATGCATCCTCTTGATTCTTAATGAGCCAGATTTGCTAATAAGCTTTGCTTTGATGGACGGTTTGTGTCTTCGAGGAGGGAAAATGACTAATTTGTTATTTATCATTTTCCTTTTTTGTAAACAAATTCTCTATATCTGGTGACTGGTGTTGCTCACGTTCACAAAGAAAGACCCGACAACATCTACCACCAAAAGTTCCGCAATTTATGCTTTTTTATGCTCCGTCAAACTGCCCAAAAATGGGCAGCAGTCCGATCGACGACGTCGATGCATGGCGCTTATACAGGAGGAGAATGCTTGGAAGAGAATGCCACTTGCCCAAATATAGCAACCCTTGGGGCCTTTATAGCCGAGCTCTGTCATGAATTAATCGATTTCGTAGTAAGTCCTCGACCATCCCTGCAAATTACCGCGATGGCTCCCAAGATCCTAGTCATCCTTGTGTTCCTCGCCGTGGCCTCACCGGCGGCTCTGGCCGCCTTCGATGTGATAGAGATGCTGGCCGACAAGCCCACGTACTCCACGTTCCTGAAGCTCCTGCAGGACACCAAGGTCGCGGGCGAGGCGAATCAGCTCCGGTCGGCGACGCTACTGGTCGTCCCCGACAAACTTGCCAAGCCTCTGGCGTCGCTGCCCGCCGATAAGGTGCGGCCGGCGGTGGAGAACCACGTCCTTCTCAGTTACTTCGACCCCATCAAGCTGGACGAGATGAAGACACGCACCGCCATCCTCCCCACGCTGCTCTCCGTCACCGACAAGAAACTCGGCGTCCTCAACTACACCAGGGCCGACGACGGGCAGATGTACTTCGGCGCTCCCGGCGCCCCCTGCGTGGCCAAGCTCGTGAAGGTCGTCGCAGCGCGGCCGTACTCTGTGTCCATCATGGAGATCAGCGAGCCCATTTTGCCGGCCGCGTTGCCCTCCCCCGTCGCGGCGCCCGGCCGCCGCGGCAAGGGTGGTAAGCGCAAGATCAAGCCATCAGCGGCAACCCATGAGGATTCCAACATGATCCCGCGCAAGCCCGTCGAAGCAGTGGTGGTGGGTAAGGGTAAGGTGGCCAAGGATACCGTGTCCGAGTCACCTGCTCCAAGCCCCGCCCCCGTCTCCGCCCCTTAGTTGCGTGTTGGGCGCCGCTGCCCGCCGGCCCCCGGCCACCATGCGTCGTGTCTGCGCGCGCACGCACGCATTGAACGGGAGATAGAATATGGTATCGTTCAATGCAGATTGCCATGCTATAGCTCCAGAGTTTATCTACCTGGTAGCACCATGACACGATGGCCCGTTCGTATTTTCTGGCTTGCTCGTACTTTTCAGTTCCATGGTTTTACAACACCTTTTACTCCCAGCAGAAAATACATAATATGCATGTACTCCTCTTTTTTTCCGTATAGTAATATAAACAAATTTTCACATGTGTTTACCTGCCGTTCCGTCGTCTGCTCTCGACATGTCCATCACGATAAGGACCGAGAGGATTAATATACGATTTTTATATGCTTTCAACAGATGTTGGACATATGGCTATCTGATAAGATCACAGTAATACAGAAAGAGGATTCAGACATCTAGAGAATGTTTGGTGTGAAAAATCAATACATTCTAGATAAGGTGATGTATCATAAGTTTATTCCATAAATTTGGTGTAACGAACTTATTCCTCATATTATTATAAATTATAAATCTATATGAAAAAACGAAATGATGATGGATCAACTCATTTCATTTCATAAACCAAACAAAAAGTGAGAAGAGGGAAGATTATGGTCTACCTTATTCTTTAAACCCAAACACCCCACCCCACTAGTATGTAGTACGGACTAAATCAAAATCGATACTAAGGGGGTGTTTGAATGCACTAGATATAACAGTTAGTTGACTAAAAAATTGCTAGTGGAATTAGCTAGCTAACTATTAACAAATTTTCCAAAAATAGCTAATAGTTGAACTATTAGCTAGGGTGGTTGGATGTCACCAGCTAATTTTAGCCGCTAACTATTAGTTCTAGTGTATTCAAACACCCCTAAAGCAAGCATTAGTACCCATTTAACTGTCGAGACCCTAAGAAAATACTAGTACCGTTCGATGCCTCTAAATGATATTGATATCCATTCTTTAGCACGGTTGAAGTAATCGGTACCGGTTGATCACTCCAAACTATACTAAAAAGTCCACTTTAGTAACAATTAGTAACATCAACCAACACTAAAGCTTGGAGAGCCTTTAGAAAATTGGTATTAAAGGGTATCCTTAACCGCCAAACGTTGTTTTACACTTTAGACTGTAATATTTATATAGTCAAGTTTAAAATGAAAGATAAAGATGAGTAAGCTGTTGGAGATAGCCTTACTAGCGTTTGATGACAAAACTGGTACCAAAGTAATCTTTAGTATCACTTTTTGTCCATTAGATGTTTTTCTGCAAACGGACAACAAAGGCTCTTCTAGAGTTAAAATAAGAGACAATTATCTTCTTTATAGTCACAAATAGCTCTACAACATAGTGGTAAGGATAGAACACACATAGCCCTAGGTCTTAGATCCAAATCATAACATTGCGGACATCTATCTTCTTTAGTATCAGTTTTTGTCCATTACTTGTTTTGTACCAACCGAGAATATAAAGGTTGTTCTAGAGTTAAAATAAAAGACAATTATGTTTTTTCTAGTTATAAATAGCTCTACAACATAGTGGTAAGGAGAGAACACATGTGGTCCTAGGTCTTAGATCCAAATCATAACATTGCGGGCGTACATATTTCGTGTGAAAATTATATATTTCTGATACTATAGACAATTCTTAGCGTGCTGTAAAAGTTCATTTAATTAAGGCTACAATTCATTGCTTGTTACTATCAAATTTGGAAGTTTCAACATCCACACAATAGGAATAGGGGACTTTCTTGTCGGCTTGGCAAATTTCTGTTGGTCTTTGACTAAGCCGACATGAATTAATTAGCTCTTGTCGATTATTAATGACCCCATGGAATTCAATTAATGTGTCGATGTAAATTCATGGCTTGTTATTTCAATATATATGCCCAATTTAGAACCCAACAAACGATGGTTAACAAGCATGGCAAAGACTATGATTAGGAAGGAGCGCCAAACATCAACGTTGTAGTTGTGCATTCTACTAGAGCAAAAAGCCCATGGATGGTAAGATATCATACCCTATGAATTTCTAATAGTGTATTCAATAAGATTGAAATCATGATTAAAAAGTTATTTTTGTAATCTCTAAGGTACTCCATGTTCATCGGTGTTATAGATATGATGGAGTGCGCTCTCATGGGGGCTTTTCAACGCAGCTTGCTAGTTGTAGCAGTCGTGGTCGCCATACAAGCCAGTTTATGGAGATGGAGCAAGCTACAAGGGAGCACGAATAGCGGTTTCTTGAAGAGATCTGGTAGCACCAAGAAGCAATCGTTCGACGACAACAAGAGTACATAGTTGCTTATAGCGCACATGCACAACAAGCACTTTCGATGAGTGTCACATTTATTTTCAACGTGATCCTTTTATTTGTAATATAACTAATGTATCATATTTGCAACATAGTCATGGTTACCAGATCGATCGTCGATGCCTCAATGGAAGAAAACAGTAGCCACACCTCCAGCTCAGTGCATTGAAAAGTATCTATACTTGAATTTATTTGTGAAATATTGTTGAATTTCATTAGGTTGAAATATTGTTTAACTAACTAGGTGCATTTAGTCTACACTTGGTCTTTTTAGTTCAATTTAGTTTGGACTTGGCATTTCTATCTAAACTTTTGAATTCCGGTTTAACTTGCTATGAACTAGATCTTTCTAGGTAAATAAGCTCATTCTACCTCTTTTACTGTAATCTTTCTCAATGTAATCTTTCACAAATGTTGTTGAAATCATCTAATTTAGTTTGTCATGATTTTGTAGGGATCAGGGGTCATGGGCCACAACGTGTATGATACTCCACCACCGTTGATACCAACAAAAATCAAAGCATCTCGACAAGAGGTTCATTTGACAATTTATACATTTCAATCGTTGTGAACTTAACATTTTATTTATTTGCTGCTAAGTCATTATTCTCTCTTTAGACTTTCAAACCAGATTAACAACTTCGTGAAGAATGTCTTCGCTTTTGGAGGTATTGGTCGTAACTCAAATGACACCCATGTAATATTGTGTATTTGGCTTCATTCTGGACATGAATGTTTTACTATTGCTAAATGTGATGAATTGAGAAGATTGAGATATTTGTTTGTGAACTTGGTGAATGTGATGAATATTGCGGTTGAATTTGATGAATTGTGTTGTGTTGAGAATTTTACATGTTTGTTATTTGCAAAAAAATCTGGATGTAAATAAAATTTTGTATTTTTACCCTACATAAGCTTATTTTCGACACTCGGGTAGGTGGATTGACCCGCAAAAATTAACCAAAATAATTTTCGGAGGCTAGGATGGTTGCCGCCTATAACGCCATACTTTTGCTTGTTACAAATCTCGTTTAAACTCAATAACAACATACTACCTTTAGGGGGCATGAAATTGTTCTCCTTTTAAACAAATTTCTACTCGAGTTTACCTCAATAAGAGAAAGGGACAATTTTTTTACAAAACTCTTGACCAAGAAAAGAGCTCAAACTCCACCAAACTTATCATCTGAATATTTCATATTTTCTACAAAATTTTAAAGTGATTTGGAGTTTATTAGATTCGAATTTGCAAATGAAACTTAAATTCAAATCTAAAAAAATGGAAAAGATAAAATAGTAACCGAGCCGACCCATTAGTCTTTCGACCCAGGACCCACGCATATGCCCTTGGTCACCTGATAGGTGAACCTCGCTTGTCGGCGCACACCCCACACTCGCCTGTTCTCCAAGACACTGAATCCCTAGCCCCACGTGTCAGCCTTTCCCCATGCTTCCCAGACCCTAATTTGCTAATAGGAGAGCTGTACATGTCATCCCTAACGTCTCACCCCTCTCCCTATTCCCCAACGTGTGCACACAGTCGTCGATCCCGCCATCCTTTGCTCAAGCGCGACTGCTGTCCCCGTCACTCAACAACGGTAATGATGGGCATTCAAGTTGATAGTTTCTCCCCCTATTCTCTCCCCAAATGTCTTGCGATTCAATGGTGCGAGCTCATCATCATTCAATAGAAGCCTGATCGTCCTACTCATGCATGAGCCACCCCTCTTGAACCACTGGTGCATAGCTATAAAAGGAGACTCCCACACCATTTGCTCATCCCCATTCAAGCTCCCAACCACCCAAGCCCTCTCCTTTCGTTACCAGTGTCACCGCCATTGTTCAGGACCATCCGAGACCGTTTTCTGTCCTCCTCGAAGCACCCCTGACCATGCTACCAGTGTCACTAGCTTCGCCAAAGCTCAAGCAGTTTAGGACAAGCCTCCACCAGCGTTCTACTGGCGTCTTCTTCAAGTGACGCCACCACATGACGATTGTCGCTCTCCAAACCGCCGCAGCCAACCCACTGGTGCCAGGCTCTTTGCATGAAGGTAATGAACATGCGAAGCCTGTAATACTCAAAGTTGTATACAAAGAGTAACAGAGAGAGCTCCTCATTTTGTGTCTCATTTTGCATCATAAAAAAAAGAGCATACATGTTGAGAGTGATCAATTAAAACCAAAGACACTAAAATAAAAGAAAATGCATCATATTGGAGTTTTGTGTGTGCATTTAATAAAATAATAACATGGTTAAAATATATATATAAAAAATGATGAGTTGGAGATTGGATTAAAACATAAATTTGAGTTGGGATTTAAAAGGGTAAAGGAGAAATAAATATTATAACCTACAAAATAAATTCATAAATAAGTAAATCTTGTCTTGGTATGTTCAAATTGAAAATGTGATCTGAGAATAAACTTGTCCACCAGCCAGGAATTTTAACTTGGGAAGAATTTGAAATTTGAATAGAAAGAAAGCAGAAAAATAAAAAGAATAAAGGGGTTACTTGGGCCGGAAGGAACCAATTCGGCCCACACGCACACGCGCGGCCTGCTCACCAGCCCTTACGCGCGCGCTCGCCCTCCCTCACTGCCGTGCGGGACCCACCATCCAGTCGTATCTCGCGCGCGCTCGGTCTCTCTGATCCGCGGGACCCACTGTCAGCCGCTCAATCACTCACGTACACCCGCCTTCTTTCCGCGCTGCGCGCGCGTTCAGTCAATGGCTCATGGGCCCCACATTGTCAGCTCTATCCCCTCTGTCTCCATCTCCGTCTTCCTCGCGCTGGCGTGAGTAAATGAAGTCGTGATGCCGCGCAGACTCCGCATGTGCCGAGATTCCCGGACGGGTCCGCGTCTCCAGGGGAGGTAGTTAGGTTTCGGTCATTAGGCGGTGGTCCCCACATGGCGGACTCGCCTGCAAGCTGGGCCTCTCCGCGCTGTAACAGAAGCCGATTTCGCCGAACGCGTCGGGCGGACCGCGCGGACTCCGTGGATCTCGGCCGTGAAGGTACTCGGCTCCGCCCTGCGACCGCGGGCACGTACCGGGTATAAAGCTCACCGGGTTCGCCTCCGCTCTCCTCTCAACCACCAACGACCCGAGCCTCCATTACTGCCATCGTCGAGAACCGAGCGAACAAAATCCGTCGCCGTGGTTTCGCGATTACGACGCTGGCGCGGTCAGTTGTTGGCCTGTGTGCTTCTACGCGACCCCCGGTGTGTTCCCTCGGCCTCTGTTGGCGCGATTGAAGCTCTGCGCGCCGGTGATTGCTTGCTGTCGTCCGCTCGCCGCCGTGGGGACGAACCGCACCGTGTGCCGTGAGCTTCGTGCCGCACCAGACGGTAATACTCCCCCCCATCGTCTCGCTTTTCATCTGGCATCGTGTAGAAGGGCATTAATTGGATTTTAGAGTATTGGGGGCCGAGTTTCGCTGTGCTCCGGCGATGGTCCGCCGTGTGCCCTGGGCGGCGCCACCGTAGCTCGACAAGGGTATTGGGGGAGACACCTGGGTTGTTGATGCGGAGACGGACGGCTAGGATTAGAACCCCGAATCCCCTTTCGCGTGAGTAAACCGTAGCCGTCGGATTTGATCGGGTGGATCTCAGTGACTCTGGCTTAATAAAATCTGAACCGTTCCTTTCAAATCGTGTGGCCCGTGTTGCTTACCGGTTCATGTGGCTGCCGATCTAATCCAGGCGCTCGGTTCGTGATCCAGCGGCTGAAAACACAGGATACCCCTTCGCCGTGTCGCATTTGTTAAAAAGACCCTGTGTTTTATAGAAACCAACCCGCAGTCCACCTTGTATAGTGCACTGAGTCTTAGAAAGTCTTTCACGAAAGCCCTTGCGTTTTCCAGAAAATGAGGCCCCATCCAGAGAGTTATAAAATCAAGAAAATGAATTGAAAGATGAGTTTTTAATATAAAAACAATTCATATAATTTGTATAATTCATAGAAAATGCATATGAACTCCAAATTGGTCCATTCCGGTTCCTAAATTTTTGTAATAATATTGTCTACCCATTAGTGCCTCTGTTTTAACATGAAATTCAATTTAAAATTTATCTATCACATAATCTTGTATTAAGCACATAAAACATTAGAAAATCCATAACTTAAAATATATAACTCCAAATTTAATGATTCCAGTTCCTGTGATCTTATTTCAATATGTAGATTATTAATATGTATTTTGCATATATGTTTGGTGTAATGTTAATTTTGCCTATACCATGTATGTTTGTATTACTACGACTAGCAGTGAGGTCACGAGAATCTGAAGATCATCCTGGTACCTGGAATCTCAAGTCCCAGGCAAGTTGTGCCCTTGATCACTTCTTTTACCCAGTCATGTTCTAATTAATCATAATGATCTGCATAGGTTAATTTTGATGGGACCCAATAGGTTACCCTAGTTTGACTATCTTTATACCTTGTTCACCACATGGATTTTCGGGTAGTACCTGCTATTGCTTTATGTGGTTTTGGGTATAGAGATACATTTTATTCATGATTATCTTTTATTATCAGTTATTATTTACTGTTCATGATAAGATCATTATGTTAATTGGAACATGGAGAACCACCCGGGAAAACAGTGCTACCACAAGGGTTTAATGGGACGCCCTTGGCCGATTAATTAGGAAAGCTAGTGGAAGACTACCTTACCCGAAAGGGGCAAGGGCAGTAGGGGAGTGGTCAGTGTAGGGAGGCCCTCGGGAGGATTTTGCTGCGATGGCGGTCCTGCAAGGGATTCCTGCATTGGAGCTTCCTATAAACTGTAGCGGGTTTTCTGAAGCTAGTGGAACTTTGTAAAGGCCTCGTAGTGTTACCCTGCCTCGCCTCCTCGGTAGAGGTGTATGGGAAGTCGCGATCCCTTGGCAGATGGGTAACATGACTTGTGGGTAAAGATGCACAACCTCTGCAGAGTGTAAAACTGGTATACTAGCCGTGCTCACGGTCAAGAGCGGCTCAGACACTCACATGATTAATCTATGGAACTTAAATTCAATTTGTCATATGCATTGCATCGCAGGTGATGTTGTTACTTCTGTTCTACTATTTAATTGGGTTGGTATTTACTTATACTTAGTAATGGCTAATAAAATTTTGACCAACTTTAAAAGCAATGCTCAGCTTCAGCCATCCTCTTTGGTAAGCCTTACACTTCACATGAGCTCCCACCTTTGGCGAGTTCATGCACATTATTCCCCACAACTTGTTGAGCGATGAACGTATGTGAGCTCACTCTTGCTGTCTCACACCCCCCCACAGGTCAAGAACAGGTACCGCAGGATGAGGCGCTTGGAGGATGCTATGGCGAGTTCGTGAGAGGTCTAGGTCGTCGTCTCCCAGTCAACTTTGGGTTGCTGGACCGTTGTCTCCTTATAATGTAATTATTTATTTATTTTGTATAGAACTCCTATTATATAGTAAAGATGTGACATTCGATCCTGTGCCATGATTCATCATATGTGTGAGACTTGGTCCCAGCACACCTGGTGATTATGTTCGCGCCCGGGTTTTTGATCCTAAAATCCGGGTGTGACAGAAGTGGTATCAGAGGAATGTTGACTGTAGGACGAAACCTAGATAGAACTGGACAACCAATACTTACTTACCTTTGCTACTCTGATTCTTTTCTAAACTTTTCTTAATTTTTTCCTCATCTATTTCCGCTTTACTCTGATTAATCTTACCTTTTCTTTCTAAAGACAAATGTGGATTTCACACTTTGAAATCTTGTGCCTAAAGTGATCCTTAGGAAAACGAGACCTATTCTTAGAAAAAAATACCCACAAGTCATGTTACCCATCTGCCAAGGGATCGCGACTTCCCATACACCTCTACCAAGGAGGCGAGGCAGGGTAACACTACGAGGCCTTTACAAAGTTCCACTAGCTTCAGAAAACTGAAAGGGAAATGTGCCTTTGGGCCATTTCTAAGTATTTTGGTGATTGAATGCAAACACAAGTGCTTAAATGAAAATCAATGCCCATGGATAAACAAAGAGCAAATCTTCAACAAAGGTATGTTTCTAAGTCTTAGTACATTGGTTTTGTGTACTAATATATTTGTCTGAGTGTAAGAAACAGAAAGAAGAAGAGAAGAGAAGACTTGGCTGTGTGCAGCCAAGGGGCTGTTTCGGTCTGGGGCACCGGACTGTCCGGTGGTGCACCGGACAGTGTCCGGTGGGGCACCGGACAGTGTCCGGTGCGCCAGGTTGCCTCGGCCGAAGAGGCCGCTCTCGGGTTTTTCTCCGGCGACTTCAGCTAAAATTCACCGGACTGTCCGGTGTGCACCGGACTGTCCGGTGAGCCAACGGTCGGCCGGGCCAACGGTCGGCCGCGCGATCGCCGCGCGACACGTGGCCGAGCCAACGGTCGGAAGGAAGCACCGGACTGTCCGGTGTGCACCGGACTGTCCGGTGCGCCAGATCTGCAACGGTCGGCAACGGTCGGCTTCGCCATTTAAGGAAATAAATCGGGCACCGGACAGTGTCCGGTGTGCACCGGACTGTCCGGTGCGCCACGAGACAGAAGGCAAAGATGGCCTTGCAGATTTGTTCCCAACGGCTCCTAGCTGCCTTGGGGCTATAAAAGGGACCCCTAGGCGCATGGAGGAGCATACCAAGCATTCCTACAACTCTTCTAAGCACCAAGACATCAATCTCACGCATTCGTTTCATTGTGATAGCATATAGAGCTCTTGTGGAGTTGTGAACTCTTTGTGTTGCGTTGCGAGCTCTTGTTGCGACTTGTGTGCGTGTTGTTGCTCTGATTTTCGAGTCTTGTGTGCGTTGCTCATTCCCACCTTACTCCGTATCTCTTTGTGAACTCAATTGTAAGGGCGAGAGACTCCAAGTTGTGGAGATTCCTCGCAAAAGGGAAAAGATCAAAGGAAAGAAAAACACCATGGTATTCAAGTTGATCATTGGATCACTTGAGAGGAGTTGAGTGCAACTCTCGTCCGTTGGGACGCCACAACGTGGAGTAGGCAAGTTTTGTACTTGGCCGAACCACGGGATAACCACCGTGTCAACTCTGTGATTGCTTTCTTGTGGTTATCGTGTTTTGAGTTCTCTCTAGCCACTTGGCCATACTTGTGCTAACCCTTAACAAGTTTTTGTGGCTTAAGTTTTGAACTTTTACAGGATCACCTATTCACCCCCCCCTCTAGGTGCTCTCAATTGGTATCAGAGCCGTTCTCTTCAAGAAAGGGACTAACCGCCCGAAGAGATGGATCCTAAGGGGAAGGGAATTGTGATCAACGACAAGGAGAAGGAGTCCTTCGTCAACGAGCCAAGGGATGACAAGTCCAATGACTCGGGCTCGGGCCACAAGCGAAGAGATGGGAAGAAGAAGAAGACAAGACGCATCAAGGAGATCGTCTACTACGACAGCGATGAGTCCTCTTCTTCCCAAAAGGACGACGACCACGACAAACAAAGGAAACCGGTTAATTCTAACTTTTCTTTTGACTACTCTCGTATTCCGCAAAGTTCAAATTCACATTTGCTTTCTATTCCACTCGGCAAGCCCCCACACTTTGATGGGGAGGACTACGGATTTTGGAGCCACAAAATGCGTAGTCACCTATTCTCTCTCCATCCTAGCATATGGGAGATTGTAGATAGTGGAATGCACTTTAATAGTTCGGATAGTCCTATATTCATTAATGAGCAAATCCATAAGAATGCACAAGCTACTACTGTTCTTCTAGCCTCATTGTGCAGGGATGA
This sequence comes from Zea mays, assembly GCF_902167145.1. Classification (NCBI taxonomy): domain Eukaryota; kingdom Viridiplantae; phylum Streptophyta; class Magnoliopsida; order Poales; family Poaceae; genus Zea; species Zea mays. The sequence continues at coordinate 129,474,409 of NC_050100.1, read as the reverse complement.
ATATAATAAAGTGAGTGGCTTGGATAACGCCAAGCAAATCTGGGATACCCTCAAGATCTCTCATGAGGGAAATGACGCTACCTTGCTCACCAAAATGGAGTTGGTGGAGGGAGAGCTTGGACGGTTCGCGATGATAAGGGGCGAGGAGCCAACTCAAACATACAACCGGCTCAAGACCCTTGTCAACAAGATAAGGAGCTATGGAAGCACGCGATGGACGGACCACGACGTCGTCCGCCTAATGCTAAGGTCCTTTACTGTTCTTGATCCTCATTTGGTGAATAATATTTGTGAGAATCCCAGGTACACCAAAATGTCGCCCGAAGAAATTCTTGGAAAATTTGTAAGCGGGCGGATGATGATCAAGGAGGCAAGGTACGTCGATGACGCGTTGAACGGTCCAATCCACGAGCCTCAACCCATTGCTCTCAAGGCATCGAGGAGCAAGGAGGCACTACCAAGCAAGGTGGCGCAAATTGAGGCGGCCGGGCTTAATGATGAAGAAATGGCTCTCATCATTAAGCGCTTCAAGACGGTGCTAAAGGGTCGCAATGGACAGCCGAGCAAGACTAAGACCAAGGGGAAGCGATCATGCTTCAAATGCGGTAAGCTTGGTCATTTTATTGCTAACTGTCCTGATAATGAAAGTGACCAGGAAAAGGGAAACAAGAGGGAAAAGAAGAAGCATTATAAGAAGGCAAAGGGCGAGGCGCATCTAGGCAAGGAGTGGGACTCGGATTGCTCCTCGTCCGACTCCGACAATGAAGGACTCGCCGCCACCGCCTTCAACAAATCAACCCTCTTCCCCAACGAGCGTCACACATGCCTTATGGCAAGGGAGAAGAAGGTATGTACTCGCAACTCTACCTATGCTTCTTCAAGTGAGGACGAATCTAGTGATGAGGATGAAGTAGATTATTCATGTCTGTTCAAGGGCTTAGATAGATCTAAGATAGACAAAATTAATGAATTAATTGATGCCTTGAATGAAAAGAATATACTTTTAGAAAAGCAAGAGGATTTGTTGTATGAAGAACATGATAAGTTTGTAGAGGCTCAAAAATCTCTTGCATTAGAAATTAAGAGGAATGAAATGCTTGCTTGTGAAGTGTCAACATGCCATGATTCTATTTCTAACTTAAAGAGCATAAACGATGATTTAAATGCTAAACTAGTAGAAGCAAATAAATCCAACTCTTGTGTTGAACATGTTGAAATTTGCACTAGGTGTAAGGATGTTGATATTAATGCCTGTAGTGAACACTTAGTTTCCATTTCAAAATTGAGTGATGAAGTGGCTAGTCTTAATGCTCAACTTAAGACTAGCAAAAGTGATTTTGAAAAACTAAAATTTGCTAGGGATGCCTACACGGTTGGTAGACACCCCTCAATTAAGGATGGACTTGGCTTCAAGAGGGAAGCCAAGAACTTAACAAACCATAAGGCTCCCATTCCCGCCAAGAAGAAAGGGAAGGCCCCTATGGCCACTAGTGCTAAAAGGAACCATGCCTTTTTGTATCATGATAAAAGACAAACTAGAAATAGAAGTTATGATGTTTTTGATTCATATGTTTATGATTCTCATGCCATGTTTGCTCCTAGTTCTTCTTATGTGTATGATAGAAATGTTACTAGGAGAAATGTTGTTCCCAAGAGAAATGTTATTAGGAAAGTAGTGAATGATCCTTCTACAATTTATTGTGCTTTGAATGCTTCCTTTGCAATTTGTAGAAAGGATAAGAAAATTGTTGCGAGGAAGTTAGGGGCAAAATGCTAGGGAGACAAAACTTGCATTTGGGTCCCTAAGGAAATTTGTACTAACCTTGTAGGACCCAACAAGAGTTGGGTACCTAAGTCCCAAGCCTAAATTTGCCTTGCAGGTTTATGCATCCGGGGGATCAAGCTGGATTATCGACAGCGGATGCACAAACCATATGACGGGGGAGAAGAAGATGTTCACTTCCTACGTCAAGAATAAAGATTCCCAAGACTCAATTATATTCGGTGATGGGAATCAAGGCAAGGTAAAAGGTTTAGGTAAAATTGCAATTTCTAATGAGCACTCCATATCTAATGTGTTTTTAGTTGAGTCTCTTGGATATAATCTGCTATCTGTGAGTCAATTATGTCATATGGGGTATAATTGTCTATTTACAAATGTAGATGTGTCTGTCTTTGGAAGAAGTGATGGTTCACTAGCTTTTAAGGGTGTATTAGACGGCAAACTTTATTTAGTTGATTTTGCAAAAGAAGAGGCCGGTCTAGATGCATGCTTAATAGCTAAGACTAGCATGGGCTGGCTGTGGCATCGCCGCTTAGCACATGTGGGGATGAAGAACCTTCACAAGCTTCTAAAGGGAGAACACGTGATAGGTCTAACTAATGTTCAATTCAAAAAAGATAGACCTTGTGCAGCTTGTCAAGCAGGGAAACAGGTGGGAGGCTCTCATCACACCAAAAATGTGATGACGACATCAAGACCATTGGAGATGCTGCATATGGACCTTTTTGGACCCGTCGCCTATCTGAGCATAGGAGGAAGTAAGTATGGTTTAGTTATTGTTGATGACTTTTCCCGCTTCACTTGGGTGTTCTTTTTGCAGGAAAAGTCCGAAACCCAAGGGACCCTCAAACGCTTCCTCAGGAGAGCTCAAAATGAGTTTGAGCTCAAAGTGAAGAAGATAAGGAGCGACAACGGGTCCGAGTTCAAGAACCTTCAAGTGGAGGAGTTCCTTGAAGAGGAAGGGATCAAGCACGAGTTCTCCGCTCCCTACACACCACAGCAAAATGGTGTGGTAGAGAGGAAGAACAGGACGCTCATCGACATGGCGAGGACGATGCTAGGAGAGTTCAAGACCCCCGAGTGCTTTTGGACGGAAGCCGTGAACACGGCGTGCCACGCCATCAACAGGGTCTACCTTCATCGCCTCCTCAAGAAGACGTCGTATGAGCTACTAACCGGTAACAAACCCAATGTATCGTACTTTCGTGTATTTGGGAGTAAATGCTACATTCTAGTGAAGAAGGGTAGAAATTCTAAGTTTGCTCCCAAAGCTGTAGAAGGGTTTTTGTTAGGTTATGACTCAAATACAAAGGCATATAGAGTCTTCAACAAATCATCAGGTTTGGTTGAAGTCTCTAGCGATGTTGTATTTGATGAGACTAATGGCTCTCCAAGAGAGCAAGTTGTTGATTGTGATGATGTAGATGAAGAAGATGTTCCGACGGCCGCTATACGCACCATGGCGATTGGAGAAGTGCGGCCACAGGAACAAGATGAGCAAGATCAACCTTCTTCCTCAATTATGGTACATCCCCCGACTCAAGACGATGAACAGGTTCATCAAAAGGAAGCGTGTGATCAAGGGGGAGCACAAGATGATAACGTGATGGAGGAAGAAGCGCAACCGGCACCTCCAACCCAAGTTCGAGCGATGATTCAAAGGGATCATCCCGTCGATCAAATTCTGGGTGACATTAGCAAGGGAGTAACTACTCGGTCTCGATTAGTTAATTTTTGTGAACATTACTCTTTTGTCTCTTCTATTGAGCCTTTCAGGGTAGAAGAGGCCTTGCTAGATCCGGACTGGGTGTTGGCCATGCAAGAGGAGTTAAACAACTTCAAGCGCAATGAAGTTTGGACACTGGTGCCTCGTCCGAAGCAAAATGTTGTGGGAACCAAGTGGGTGTTCCGCAACAAACAGGACGAGCACAGGGTGATGACGCAGAAATTCGAGATGTCGATGATGGGCGAGTTGAACTACTTCCTTGGGTTCCAAGTGAAGCAACTCAAGGACGACACCTTCATCTCTCAAACGAAGTACACGCAAGATCTGCTAAAGCGGTTTGGGATGAAGGACGCCAAGCCCGCAAAGACGCCGATGGGAACCGACGGACACACCGACCTCAACAAAGGAGGTAAGTCCGTTGATCAAAAAGCATACCGGTCAATGATAGGTTCTTTGCTTTACTTATGTGCTAGTAGACCGGATATTATGCTTAGCGTATGCATGTGTGCTAGATTTCAATCCGATCCTAAGGAGTGTCACTTAGTGGCGGTGAAGCGAATTCTTAGATATTTGGTTGCTACGCCTTGCTTCGGGCTCTGGTATCCAAAGGGGTCTACCTTTGACTTAGTTGGATACTCAGACTCCGACTATGCTGGATGTAAGGTCGATAGGAAGAGTACATCGGGGACGTGCCAATTCTTAGGAAGGTCCCTGGTGTCATGGAACTCTAAGAAACAAACATCCGTTGCCCTATCCACCGCTGAGGCCGAGTACGTTGCCGCAGGTCAGTGTTGCGCGCAACTACTTTGGATGAGACAAACCCTCAGGGACTTTGGCTACAATCTGAGCAAAGTCCCACTCCTATGTGATAATGAGAGTGCTATCCGCATGGCGGAAAATCCTGTTGAACACAGCCGCACAAAGCACATAGACATCCGGCATCACTTTTTGAGAGACCACCAGCAAAAGGGAGATATCGAAGTGTTTCATGTTAGCACCGAGAACCAGCTAGCCGATATCTTCACTAAGCCTCTAGATGAGAAGACCTTTTGCAGGTTGCGTAGTGAGCTAAATGTCTTAGATTCGCGGAACCTGGATTGAATTGTAGCATACATGTACTTATGCTTTTGATCATGTTCCTCTTTGCATTTTGTTGCTTATTATGATGCTCAAGTTGTACAAACACTCCCTGGACCTCACAAGTCCGTTGCAAAGTAATGCACATGTTTAGGGGGAGATGTGTTACAACTTGACCCTCTTGAGACTAACCATGTGCTTGAGTTTGATGATTTAGTCTCGAAGGAGGATTGAAAGGGAAAAGGTGGACTTGGACCATGAAAGACTTCCACTGCACTCCGATGAGAGGGTAACTAATTCCAAGTTCATCTCATGAAATCTTATTGCCATTTGCTCTTAATTGAAGACTTTGGTGAGGCAATGGGGTTAAAAAGGCCAAGATTGATCCCGTTTTGGTGCTTGATGCCAAAGGGGGAGAAAATAAAGGCCAAAGTGATAAATGGATCAGCTACCACTTGAGAGATTTTGAAAATAGTAGAATAGAGTTTTTGTTTTGTCAAAAGCTTTTAGTGTCTCTTAGTGTCTCTTTTATTGTCTCTCTTGTCAAAAGTTGGCTTCTTGTGGGGAGAAGTATTGATTATGGGAAATAGGGGGAGTTTTTGAAATCTTTGATCAATCTCTTTTGGAATGACTCTCTTTATGCTTCAACATGTGTGTTTGACTTAGAGATAGAGATTTGAGTTTGATTTGCAAAAACAAACCAAGTGGTGGCAAAGGATGATCCATATATGCCAAAATTGAATCAAAACCAATTTGAGTTTTTATTTGAAGTGATTTTGCACTTGTTCTAGTTGCTTTATGTTGTGTTGGCATAAATCACCAAAAAGGGGGAGATTGAAAGGGAAATGTGCCTTTGGGCCATTTCTAAGTATTTTGGTGATTGAATGCAAACACAAGTGCTTAAATGAAAATCAATGCCCATGGATGAACAAAGAGCAAATCTTCAACAAAGGTATGTTTCTAAGTCTTAGTACATTGGTTTTGTGTACTAATATATTTGTCTGAGTGTAAGAAACAGAAAGAAGAAGAGAAGAGAAGACTTGGCTGTGTGCAGCCAAGGGGCTGTTTCGGTCTGGGGCACCGGACTGTCCGGTGGTGCACCGGACAGTGTCCGGTGGGGCACCGGACAGTGTCCGGTGCGCCAGGTTGCCTCGGCCGAAGAGGCCGCTCTCGGGTTTTTCTCCGGCGACTTCGGCTAAAATTCACCGGACTGTCCGGTGTGCACCGGACTGTCCGGTGAGCCAACGGTCGGCCGGGCCAACGGTCGGCCGCACGATCGCCGCGCGACACGTGGCCGAGCCAACGGTCGGAAGGAAGCACCGGACTGTCCGGTGTGCACCGGACTATCCGGTGCGCCAGATCTGCAACGGTCGGCAACGGTCGGCTTCGCCATTTAAGGAAATAAATCGGGCACCGGATAGTGTCCGGTGTGCACCGGACTGTCCGGTGCGCCACGAGACAGAAGGCAAAGATGGCCTTCCAGATTTGTTCCCAACGGCTCCTAGCTGCCTTGGGGCTATAAAAGGGACCCCTAGGCGCATGGAGGAGCATACCAAGCATTCCTACAACTCTTCTAAGCACCAAGACATCAATCTCACGCATTCGTTTCATTGTGATAGCATATAGAGCTCTTGTGGAGTTGTGAACTCTTTGTGTTGCGTTGCGAGCTCTTGTTGCGACTTGTGTGCGTGTTGTTGCTCTGATTTTCGAGTCTTGTGTGCGTTGCTCATTCTCACCTTACTCCGTATCTCTTTGTGAACTCAATTGTAAGGGCGAGAGACTCCAAGTTGTGGAGATTCCTCGCAAAAGGGAAAAGATCAAAGGAAAGAAAAACACCGTGGTATTCAAGTTGATCATTGGATCACTTGAGAGGAGTTGAGTGCAACTCTCGTCCGTTGGGACGCCACAACGTGGAGTAGGCAAGTTTTGTACTTGGCCGAACCACGGGATAACCACCGTGTCAACTCTGTGATTGCTTTCTTGTGGTTATCGTGTTTTGAGTTCTCTCTAGCCACTTGGCCATACTTGTGCTAACCCTTAACAAGTTTTTGTGGCTTAAGTTTTGAACTTTTACAGGATCACCTATTCACCCCCCCCCTCTAGGTGCTCTCAAAAACCCGCTACAGTTTATAGGAAGCTCCAATGCAGGAATCCCTTGCAGGACCGCCATCGCAGCAAAATCCTCCCGAGGGCCTCCCTACACTGACCACTCCCCTACTGCCCTTGCCCCTTTCGGGTAAGGTAGTCTTCCACTAGCTTTCCTAATTAATCGGCCAAGGGCGTCCCATTAAACCCTTGTGGTAGCACTGTTTTCCCGGGTGGTTCTCCATGTTCCAATTAACATAATGATCTTATCATGAACAGTAAATAATAACAGATAATAAAAGATAATCATGAATAAAATGTATCTCTATACCCAAAACCACATAAAGCAATAGCAGGTACTACCCGAAAATCCATGTGGTGAACAAGGTATAAAGATAGTCAAACTAGGGTAACCTATTGGGTCCCATCAAAATTAACCTATGCAGATCATTATGATTAATTAGAACATGACTGGGTAAAAGAAGTGATCAAGGGCACAACTTGCCTGGGACTTGAGATTCCAGGTACCAGGATGATCTTCAGATTCTCGTGACCTCACTGCTAGTCGTAGTAATACAAACATACATGGTATAGGCAAAATTAACATTACACCAAACATATATGCAAAATACATATTAATAATCTACATATTGAAATAAGATCACAGGAACTGGAATCATTAAATTTGGAGTTATATATTTTAAGTTATGGATTTTCTAATGTTTTATGTGCTTAATACAAGATTATGTGATAGATAAATTTTAAATTGAATTTCATGTTAAAACAGAGGCACTAATGGGTAGACAATATTATTACAAAAATTTAGGAACCGGAATGGACCAATTTGGAGTTCATATGCATTTTCTATGAATTATACAAATTATATGAATTGTTTTTATATTAAAAACTCATCTTTCAATTCATTTTCTTGATTTTATAACTCTCTGGACGGGGCCTCATTTTCTGGAAAACGCAAGGGCTTTCGTGAAAGACTTTCTAAGACTCAGTGCACTATACAAGGTGGACTGCGGGTTCGTTTCTATAAAACACAGGGTCTTTTTAACAAATGCGACACGGCGAAGGGGTATCCTGTGTTTTCAGCCGCTGGATCATGAACCGAGCGCCTGGATTAGATCGGCAGCCACATGAACCGGTAAGCAACACGGGCCACACGATTTGAAAGGAACGGTTCAGATTTTATTAAGCCAGAGTCACTGAGATCCACCCGATCAAATCCGATGGCTACGGTTTACTCACGCGAAAGGGGATTCGGGGTTCTAATCCTAGCCGTCCGTCTCCGCATCAACAGCCCAGGTGTCTCCCCCAATACCCTTGTCGAGCTACGGTGGCGCCGCCCAGGGCACACGGCGGACCATCACCGGAGCACAGCGAAACTCGGCCCCCAATACTCTAAAATCCAATTAATGCCCTTCTACACGATGCCAGATGAAAAGCGAGACGATGGGGGGGAGTATTACCGTCTGGTGCGGCACGAAGCTCACGGCACACGGTGCGGTTCGTCCCCACGGCGGCGAGCGGACGACAGCGAGCAATCACCGGCGCGCAGAGCTTCAATCGCGCCAACAGAGGCCGAGGGAACACACCGGGGGTCGCGTAGAAGCACACAGGCCAACAACCGACCGCGCCAGCGTCGTAATCGCGAAACCACGGCGGCGGATTTTGTTCGCTCGGTTCTCGACGATGGCAGTAATGGAGGCTCGGGTCGTTGGTGGTTGAGAGGAGAGCGGAGGCGAACCCGGTGAGCTTTATACCCGGTACGTGCCCGCGGTCGCAGGGCGGAGCCGAGTACCTTCACGGCCGAGATCCACGGAGTCCGCGCGGTCCGCCCGACGCGTTCGGCGAAATCGGCTTCTGTTACAGCGCGGAGAGGCCCAGCTTGCAGGCGAGTCCGCCATGTGGGGACCACCGCCTAATGACCGAAACCTAACTACCTCCCCTGGAGACGCGGACCTGTCCGGGAATCTCGGCACATGCGGAGTCTGCGCGGCATCACGACTTCATTTACTCACGCCAGCGCGAGGAAGACGGAGATGGAGACAGAGGGGATAGAGCTGACAATGTGGGGCCCATGAGCCATTGACTGAACGCGCGCGCAGCGCAGAAAGAAGGCGGGTGTACGTGAGTGATTGAGCGGCTGACAGTGGGTCCCGCGGATCAGAGAGACCGAGCGCGCGCGAGATACGACTGGATGGTGGGTCCCGCGCGGCAGTGAGGGAGGGCGAGCGCGCGCGTAAGGGCTGGTGAGCGGGCCGCGCGTGTGCGTGTGGGCCGAATTGGTTCCTTCCGGCCCAAGTAACCCCTTTATTCTTTTTCTTTTTATTTTTCTGCTTTCTTTCTATTCAAATTTCAAATTCTTCCCAAGTTTAAATTCCTGGCTGGTTGACAAGTTTATTCTCAGATCACATTTTCAATTTGAACATACCAAGACAAGATTTACTTATTTATGAATTTATTTTGTAGGTTATAATATTTATTTCTCCTTTACCCTTTTAAATCCCAACTCAAATTTATGTTTTAATCCAATCTCCAACTCATCATTTTTTATATATATATTTTAACCATGTTATTATTTTATTAAATGCACACACAAAACTCCAATATGATGCATTTTCTTTTATTTTAGTGTCTTTGGTTTTAATTGATCACTCTCAACATGTATGCTCTTTTTTTTTATGATGCAAAATGAGACACAAAATGAGGAGCTCTCTCTGTTACTCTTTGTATACAACTTTGAGTATTACAAATCCTACCCCCCTTAAAAATAATCTCGTCCTCGAGATTAGTAAGCAGAAGGGTTATACCGAGGTTGGTTTATAATTGAGATTGTAGTTTCTAATTGATTCAAAAATTAAGAGTCTCTCTCTTTCTCTTTTTAAAATACTATTTAGCAAGTACTTAGAAATGCATGGGTATCTTCTATGTTTAGACACACAGGTAAGAAGAGAGATGGTCAGAGTGAGGTTAGCTTATGGTAAGAAGAACTTGGTAAGGGAAGACTCCGTCCAAGGTGGTAAATTTGAATCATCTCGAGATCTGATTTGACTCCTATTCTTCCATGTCGAGGTTGATCTCCTCCTTCTTGCTCGTTGGTGTCTCCATCCGGGTTTGGGACAGGAGGTCAAGATAGATCTATTATGTGGGTCAAGTTGTTGGGTATGGCCGAGTTGATCTAGGATCTCAAACTTGTTTATAGGAGCAGGGTCTAATGTATTTCACCAGGATTAACTAACTTCTTAGGTTACTCTCTTTAAATTGGATCATAGTAGATTAGATGGGATCTAGATTAGATCGGTACAAGTAGGTTAGACTAGATAATGTCTAATTACTTTGGATTAGATCATGGTTGTTACACTAGTGTGGGGTAAATATGGTTATTAGGGCAAGATGCATTCATAGGGATAAGGTAGAATCTTTTGAGGTTAGTTAGATCTATTAGGATAAGATAAAACCTTTTCAAGATAAGATTAATCTACTAAGGTAATAGAGTATCTTTTAAGATAAGATGGATCTATGAGTGTAGAATATGAATCTTTTAAGCTAAGATGGATATTGTTAGGCTAGATACTCTAGTTTATCTAGTTACTTTTTTATAGGTGTTTTTTTTCTATATGTATATGCAGATGTAATTGTGGACATTACTCCACAACTCATCACACTCAATCAAAAATCCAAATCAGACATGTATCACAAGAACAAACATTCAGGCATATAGATAAAAAATAGTTTTGTTTTTTACCTCTGCAGAGTGTAAAACTGGTATACTAGCCGTGCTCACGGTCAAGAGCGGCTCGGACACTCACATGATTAATCTATGGAACTTAAATTCAATTTGTCATATGCATTGCATCGCAGGTGATGTTGTTACTTCTGTTCTACTATTTAATTGGGTTGATATTTACTTATACTTAGTAATGGCTAATAAAATTTTGACCAACTTTAAAAGCAATGCTCAGCTTCAGCCATCCTCTTTGGTAAGCCTTACACTTCACATGAGCTCCCACCTTTGGCGAGTTCATGCACATTATTCCCCACAACTTGTTGAGCGATGAACGTATGTGAGCTCACTCTTGCTGTCTCACACCCCCCCACAGGTCAAGAACAGGTACCGCAGGATGAGGCGCTTGGAGGATGCTGTGGCGAGTTCGTGAGAGGTCTAGGTCGTCGTCTCCCAGTCAACTTTGGGTTGCTGGACCGTTGTCTCCTTATAATGTAATTATTTATTTATTTTGTATAGAACTCCTATTATATAGTAAAGATGTGACATTCGATCCTGTGCCATGATTCATCATATGTGTGAGACTTGGTCCCAGCACACCTGGTGATTATGTTCGCGCCCGGGTGTTTGATCCTAAAATCCGGGTGTGACAAAGCCCCTCACCTATTCTTTTGTGCCTAGAACCCACTGTAATTGCTTGTCGTAGTTGCAGCGAGCCGTCGAGAACCCTGCTTCCCAACCTAGTTCATCTGGTTCGTCATGACAAGAGTGAAAGGGAAATGTGCCCTTGGGCCATTTCTATATTGTTTTCGTGATTAGATGCACAACACATTATGTTTGAACTAACATGATGTTGAGCAAAAGTGTTTGAGGTAAAATGAGCTCGGAAGAGGACTTAGTGCAAAACTATATGGATCAAGCAAAAAGGTATGCTCTAGACACTGAGTCAATTGATTTGTGTGCTAATTATGTTTGTCTAAGTGCCAGGGACTTAGTAGAGTCATGTCCAATAGAAGCAAAAGAAAACAAAGGAAGGAACAAGGAAAAGCTGTTGGACTGTGTTGCATCGGACGGTCTGGTGCCACCCACTGGATAGTCCGGTGTGCACTAGACAGTCCGGTGCACGGTCCAGCCCAACTCTCTGCTCTCAGGTTTTTCAGCCTACATCCGGTAAAATTCACCGGACAGTCATCTTCCTGTGGAAGATCACTCATGTTTTGCTATGGTTTGATAATTTTTGTATTAATATTCAAATCTATTTAAAGTGTAATATTGTTATTATAATTATTATTTACACCTTTGTGCACTGTACTTTTGATATATTACACTTGTGTCATCATAATATGTGTGGAAATCGATCCTAACACACATATGCTATGCATTCGGTTTTGACCTTAAAACTAGGTGTGATAGACTTCGATCGCCTTTGGCAGCATAGCAACAGTTATAACTTCACCTTCAACTTTCTTCGAAGGGCTTAGTTTCTATTCTGTGGGCTCCTAGTCAGACGAAGCGCCAAAGGAAACGTTCATCATAGAAGTCATGCAACTAGCCCTCCTCGGCGTTCTTAGCACTGTCATACCCGTGGCACTTTCAGCAATTGGCTTTGGTTCCGGGCACAGTTGCGCTAGAGGAATTTCATCCTCGATGGGCACCTCTCTTACTTCATCGTTTTTTCTTTTTCCGTTAATAAACAAGCAAAGTTAGTCAGATCTGGTCATTATGGGCATTACTCGCTCAAGAAGAAGGGATTTCATCATTACCTTTATTATATTTGAAGTATCCACACTCGAAGTCAGAAGTTCCTTCTCTTCATTTATGGGCTTCGGTTTAATGAAAATTTACTTTTCATCAATTCTAACCTTCTATTTTGTTGCCTCACCCTTGGACCCTAAAGTCACCCTTCGTGTTTGGTAGTCACTTCTATTTTTTTGTTTCACAACCTTCTGTTGTGGTTTGCTCACTTCCTTTTTCTTTCTTCCCCCGACACCTTACACTCAACATAGGTAGTCCTTGTAAACAAACCCTATTACTTCGAAGACACAATTCAATCTTTGTTTTCCTTGGCCACTAAAAGAAACCGTGACAAGAATTTCATTGCATTTTGATTCAATGGCATCCAACCATTTGTCACAAGGTTCACCAAACTCTTCCTTAAATTTGCATTTATAACTCAGCCTAACGAGGCATCCGCCCTTTACTTCATATTTTGTGTCACCGTTGTCCTTTGGCTCTGTCATTGACCACTCAGCTTCTAGGAGTTTAGCCATTTGCTTCGATACACCAAGACATGGAACCAGGCGTCTTTCTGATACTAAATTGTTGTGAAGTCTCTCTTTTCACATAGCCTTAGTCTGATAGTGAAGTTCATGCACTCGTAGAAGCATTGCACATTTGGCTTAGCGCCCTAATTCGAACTGCTTAAATGAACACCCCAAGCCTCATTATGGCATTATATATCAGTTGATGAAGGTGCATTTTATACTTCTTTAACACTTCGACCACCATTTTGTGGAATGGGAACGAAAGCCTTGAAAAAGCTTTGAAAGGCCACAACCTCATTCATTGTGGTTGAGGCATAGTATCCTCCTCACCAAGCCTAATTATGTCGGTATCTTTGATGTAATTGAAAGTCGCCTAGAGGGGGGGGGGGGTGAATAGGCAAATCTGAAATTTATAAAATTAAGCACACACTTCAAGCCAGGGTTAGCGTTAGAAATACAAACAAGTCCGAAAGAGAGGGCGAAAACAAATCACAAGCGAATAAGAGCGGATGACACGGTGATTTGTTTTACCGAGGTTCGGTTCTTGCAAACCTACTCCCCGTTGAGGTGGTCACAAACACCAGGTCTCTTTCAACACTTTCTCTCTCTCAAACGGTCACTTAGACCGAGTGAGCTTTTCTCCTCAATCAAACGGGACACTAAGTCCCCACAAGGACCACCACACAATTGGTGTCTCTTGCCTTGGTTACAATTGAGTTGGAATCAAGAAAGAAGGAAGGAGAAAAGCAATACAAGCGCAAGAGCCCAAATGAACACAAGTATCTCTCTCACTAGTCACTATTTGATTGGAATGATCTTTGGACTTGGGAGAGGATTTGATCTCTTGTTTGTGTCTTGTATTGAATGTTATAGCTCTTGTATAAGGTGTGAAAGCTGAAAACTTGGATGCAATGAATGGTGGGTGGTTGGGGGTATTTATAACCCCAACCACCAAAATAGCCGTTGGTGAAGGCTGTTGTCGCATGGCGCACCGGACAGTCCGGTGCGCTAGCCACGTCACTCGGTCGTTGGGTTCTGACTGTTGGAGCTTCTGACAGTTGGGCCACCGGACAGTCCGGTGGTGCACCGGACAGTCACTGTTCACTGTCCGGTGCGCCTTCTGGCTCTGCTCTGACTTCTGCGCGCACTGTAGTGCATTAACTACACGTTGCAGACGATCGTTGGCGCTGTGTAGCCGTTACTCCGCTGGCACACCGGACAGTCCGGTGCTACACCGGACAGTCCGGTGCTACACCGGACAGTCCGGTGAATTATGGCGGAGCGGCTCCCAGAATTCCCGAAGGTGAGCAGTTCGGAGTTGGGTTCCCTGGTGCACCAGACACTGTCCGATGGCACACCGGACAGTCCGGTGCGCCAGACCAGGGCACACTTCGGTTGTCTTTTGCTCTTTTTATTTGAACCCTTTCATGGTCTTTTTATTGGTTTGTTGTGAACCTTTGGCACCTGTAGAACTCATAATCTAGAGCAAACTAGTTAGTCCAATTATTTGTGTTGGGCAATTCAACCACCAAAATTCATATAGGAAAAGGTGTAAGCCTATTTCCCTTTCAATCTCCCCCTTTTTTGGTGATTGATGCCAACACAAACCAAAGCAAATATAAAAGTGCAGAATTGAACTAGTTTGCATAATGGAAGTGCAAAGGTTGCTTGGAATGAAACCAATAATCATTTCTACTAGATATGCACGGATGGCTTTCTTCTTATTTAAAATTTTGGACCACACTTGCACCACATGTTGTGTTTTTGCAAACTCTTTTGGAAATTTTTTTCAAAGTTTTTTTGCAAATAGTCAAAGGTAAATGAATAGGATTTTGAGAAGCATTTTCAAGATTTGAAATTTTCTCCCCCTGTTTCAAATGTTTTTCCTTTGACTAAACAAAACTCCCCCTTAATGAAATCCTCCTCTTAGTGTTCAAGAGTGTTTTAGATATTAATTTTGAAGAGGGTATACCAATTTGAAATTATATTATAAATAAGATATCAATTGAAAAAAATCTTCTCTTAACACAAACTTGAAAGACTATATTTTTGAAATTGGTGGCGGTGCGGTCCTTTTGCTTTGGGCTAATACTTTCTCCCCATTTGGCATGAATCGCCAAAAACGGATACTTGTGAGTGAAATATAAGCCCCTTTTCAAACGTTCTCCCCCTTTGGTAAATAATATAGGAGTGAAGATTATACCAAATTAGAGAGCGGTGCGGAGTGACGGCGAAGGATGAATAATCGATGGAGTGGAGTGGAAGCTTTATCTTCGCCGAAGACTCCATTTCCCTTTTCAATCTATAACTTAGCATAATATTCACTTGAAAACACATTAGTCATAGCACATGAAAGAGAGATGATCAAAGGTATATAAATGAGCTATGTGTGTAAAATATCAATCAAAATTCCTAGAATCAAGAATATTTAGCTCATGCCTAAGTTTGGTAAAAGTTTTCTCATCAAGTGGCTTGGTAAAGATATCGGCTAATTGATCTTTGGTGTTAATCTATGCAATCTCGATATCCCCCTTTTGTTGGTGATCCCTCAAAAAGTGATACCGAATGGCTATGTGTTTAGTGCGGCTATGCTCAACGGGATTATCCGCCATGCGGATTGCACTTTCATTATCACATAGGAGAGGAACTTTGGTTAATTTGTAACCATAGTCCCTAAGGGTTTGCCTCATCCAATCAATTGCGCGCAACAATGGCCTGCGGCAATATACTCGGCTTCGGCGGTAGAAAGAGCGACAGAATTTTGCTTCTTAGAAGCCCAAGACACCAGAGATCTTCCCAAGAACTGGCAAGTCCCTGATGTGCTCTTTCTATCAATCTTACACCCTGCCCAATCAGCATCTGAATAACCAATTAAATCAAAAGTAGATCCCCTAGGGTACCAAAGGCCAAACTTAGGAGTATAAACTAAATATCTCAAGATTCGTTTTACGGGCCTAAGGTGAACTTTCTTAGGATCGGCTTGGAATCTTGCACACATGCATACGGAAAGCATAATATCCGGTCGTGAAGCACATAAATAGAGTAAAGAACCTATCATCGACCGGTATACCTTTTGATCTACGGATTTACCTCCCGTGTCGAGGTCGAGATGCCCATTAGTTCCCATGGGTGTCTTGATGGGCTTGGCATCCTTCATCCCAAACTTTGTGAGTATGTCTTGAATGTACTTTGTTTGGCTAATGAAGGTGCCCTCTTGGAGTTACTTCACTTGAAATCCTAAGAAATACTTTAACTCCCCCATCATAGACATCTCGAATTTTTGAGTCATGATCCTACTAAACTCTTCACATGTAGATTCGTTAGTAGACCCAAATATGATATCATCAACATAAATTTGGCATACAAACAAATCATTTGCATGTGTTTTTGTAAAGAGAGTAGGATCGACTTTTCCGACTTTGAAGCCATTAGTGATAAGAAAATCTCTTAGGCATTCATACCATGCTCTTGGGGCTTGCTTGAGCCCATAAAGCGCCTTAGAGAGTTTATAGACATGGTTAGGGTACTCACTATCTTCAAAGCCGGGAGGTTGCTCAACATAGACCTCCTCCTTGATTGGTCCATTGAGGAAGGCACTTTTCACGTCCATTTGATAGAGCTTAAAGTCATGGTAAGTAGCATAGGCAAGTAATATACGAATTGACTCAAGCCTAGCTACGGGTGCATAGGTTTCACCGAAATCTAAACCTTCGACTTGTAAATATCCCTTGGCCACAAGTCGGGCTTTGTTCCTTGTCACCACACCATGCTCATCTTCCTTGTTGCGGAAGACCCACTTGGTTCCTACAACATTTTGGTTAGGACGTGGAACTAAATGCCATACCTCATTCCTCATGAAGTTGTTGATCTCCTCTTGCATCGCCAGCACCCAATCCGAATCTTGAAGTGCTTCCTCTATCCTGTGTGGCTCAATAGAGGAAACAAAAGAGTAATGTTCACAAAAATGAGCAACACGAGATCGAGTGGTTACCCCCTTATGAATATCGCCGAGGATGGTGTTCACGGGGTGATCTCGTTGGATTGTTTTGTGGACTCTTGGGTGTGGCGGTCTTGGACCCTCATCATCTTCCTTGTCTTGATCATTAGCATCTCCCCCTTGATCATTGTCCTCCTCTTGAGGTGGCTCATCTTGATCTTCATCATCATCATCTTGAGCTTGATCCTCATCTTAAGTTGGTGGAGATGCTTGCATTAAGGAAGATGATTGATCTTGTGCATGTGGAGGCTCTTCGGATTCCTTAGGACACACATCACCAATGGACATGTTCCTTAGCGCGACGCATGGAGCCTCTTCATCATCTAGCTCATCAAGACCAACTTGCTCTACTTAAGAGCCATTTGTCTCATCAAACACAATGTCACAAGAAACTTCAACTAGTCCAGAGGACTTGTTAAAAACTCTATATGCCCTTGTGTTTGAATCATAACCTAGTAAAAATCCTTCTACAGCCTTAGGAGCAAATTTAGATTTTCTACCTCTTTTAACAAGAATAAAACATTTGCTACCAAAGACTCTAAAATATGAAACATTGGACTTTTTACCGATTAGGAGTTCATATGATGTCTTCTTGAGGATTCGATGTGGATATAACCGGTTGATGGCGTAGCAAGCGGTGTTAACCGCCTCGGCCCAAAATCGATCCGAAGTCTTGTACTCATCGAGCATGGTTCTTGCCATGTCCAATAGAGTTCTATTCTTCCTCTCCACTACACCATTTTGTTATGGTGTGTAGGGAGAAGAGAACTCATGCTTGATGCCCTCCTCCTCAAGAAAGCCTTTTATTTGAGAGTTCTTGAACTCCGTCCCGTTGTCGCTTCTAATCTTTTTGATCCTTAAGCCGAACTCATTTTGAGCCCGTCTCAAGAATCCCTTTAAGGTCTCTTGGGTTTGAGATTTTTCCTGCAAAAAGAACACCCAAGTGAAGCGAGAATAATCATCCACAATTACAAGACAATACTTACTCCCGCCGATGCTTATGTAAGCGATCGGGCCGAATAGATCCATGTGGAGTAATTCAAGCGGCCTGTCGGTCGTCATGATGTTCTTGTGTGGATGATGAACACCAACTTACTTCCCTGCTTGACATGCGCTACAAACCCTGTCTTTCTCAAAATGAACATTAGTTAGTACTAAAATGTGCTCTCCCTTTAGACGCTTATGAAGATTCTTCATCCCAACATGAGCTAGTCGGCGGTACCAGAGCCAACCCATGTTAGTCTTAGCAATTAAGCAAGTGTCGAGTTCAGCTCTAACAAAATCTACTAAGTATAGCTGACCCTCTAACACTCCCTTAAATGCTACTGAATCATCACTTCTTCTAAAGACAGTAACACCTATATCCGTAAAAAGACAGTTGTATCCCATTTTGCATAATTGAGAAACAGAAAGCAAATTGTAATCTAAAAAATCTACAAGAAAAACATTGCAAATAGAGTGGTCAGGAGATATAGCAATTTTACCCAATCCTTTGACCAAACCTTGATTTCCATCCCCGAATGTGATAGCTCGTTGGGGATCTTGGTTTTTCTCATAGGAGGAGAACATCCTTTTCTCCCCTGTCATGTGGTTTGTGCACCCGCTATCGATGATCCAAGTTGAGCCCCCGGATGCATAAACCTACAAAACAATTTTAGGCCTTGTTCTTAGGTACCCAAACGGTCTTGGGTCCTTTGACATTAGAAACAAGCACCTGGGGTACCCAAACACAAGTCTTTGACCCCTTGTGTTTGCCCCCAACATATTTGGCAACTACTTTGCCTGATTTGTTAGTTAGCACATAAGATGCATCAAAAGTCTTAAATGAAATATTAGGTTCATTTGATGCAATAGGAGTTTTCTTCTTAGGCAATTTAGTATGGGTTGATTGCCTGGAACTAGATGCCTCACTCTTATACATAAAAGCATGATGAGAGCCAGAGTGAGACTTCCTAGAGTGAATTCTCCTAATTTTGTGCTCGGGATAACCGGTAGGGTATAAAATGTAGCCCTCGTTATCCTGAGCCATGGGAGCTTTGCGCTTAACAAAGTTAGACAATTTTTTAGGAGGGGCATTAATCTTAACATTGTCTCCCTTTCGAAAGCCAATGCCATCCTTAATGCCAGGGCGTCTCCCATTATAAAGCATACTACGAGCAAATTTAAAATTTCCATTTTCTAACTCATGCTCGGCAATTTTAGCATCTAATTTTGCTATATGATTATTTTGTTGTTTAATCATAGCAATGTGATCATGAATAGCATCTATGTTAACATCTCTACATCTAGTGCAAATAGTGACACGCTCAACGGTAGATGTAGAGGGTTTGCAAGAATTTAGTTCAACAATCTTAGCATGTAAAATGTCATTCTCATCTCTAAGATTGGTAATCGGAATATTGCAAACATCTAAATCCTTAGCCTTAGCAATTAATTTTTCATTCTCAATTTTAAGGCTAGAGAGCGATGCATTCAAATTGTCAATCTTAATAATCAAACTAGCATTATCATTTCTAAGACTAACAATTGAATCATCACAAATATCTAACTTCTCAACCTTAGCAATTAGTTTGATATTTTCATTTCTAAGGTTGGAAATAACATCATGGCAAGTGCTTAGCTCACTAGACAATTTTTCACATTTTTCTACTTCAAGAGCATAAGCATTTTTAACCTTAACATGCTTTTTGTTTTCTTTAATAAGGAAGTCCTCTTGGCTATCCAAGAGTTCATCCTTCTCATGAATAGCACTAATTAATTCATTTAATTTCTCCTTTTGTTGCATGTTTAGGTTGGCAAAAAGGGTGAGCAAATCATCCTCATCATCACTAGAGCTAGCCTAATCACTAGAAGTTGCATATTTAGTGGAAGCTCTAGATTTTACCTTCTTCCTTTTGCCGTCCTTTGCCATGAGGCACTTGTGGCCGACATTGGGGAAGAGAAGTCCCTTGTTGACAGCGATGTTGGCGGCGTCCTCGTCGGAGGAGGAGTCGGTGGAGTTCTCGTCGGAGTCCCACTCCCGGCAAACATGGGCATCGCCGCCCTTCTTCTTGTAATATCTCTTCTTCTCCTTCTTCTTCCCCTTCTTGTCGTTATCCCTGTCACTATCACTAGACAAAGAACATTTAGCGATAAAATGACCGGGCTTACCACATTTGTAGCAAACCTTCTTGGAGCAGGACTTGTAGTCTCTCACCCTCCTTTGCTTGAGGATTTGGCGGAAGCTCTTAATGATGAGCGCCATCTCCTCATTGTCGAGCTTGGAGGCATCGATGGGAAGTCTACTTGATGTAGACTCTTCCTTCTTCTCCTCCGTCGCCTTGAATGCGACCGGTTGCACTTCGGGTGCGGAGGAGACGCCTTGCTCGATGATTTTCTTGGAGCCTTTGATCATCAGTTCAAAGCTCACAAATTTTCCTATAACTTCCTCGGGAGACATTAGCTTATATCTAGGATCACCACGAATTAATTGTGCTTGAGTAGGGTTAAGAAATACAAGTGATCTTAGAATAACCTTGACCATTTCATGGTCATCCCACTTGGAGCTCTCGAGGTTGCGCACTTGGTTCACCAAGGTTTTTAGCCGGTTGTACATGGCTTGCGGGTCTTCTCCTTGGTTGAGCATAAAGCGACCGAGCTCCCCCTCGATTGTTTCCCGCCTGGTGATTTTGGTCACCTCATCTCCCTCGTGCGCGGTCTTGAGTACGTCCCAAATCTCTTTGGCGCTCTTCAACCCTTGCACCTTATTATATTCCTCTCAACTTAGAGAGGTGAGAAGTATAGTAGTTGCTTGAGAGTTGAAGTGCTTGATTTGGGCCACCTCGTCCTCATCATAATCTTCATTCCCTATAGATGGTACCTGTACTCCAAACTCAACAACATCCCATATGCTTTTGTGGAGTGAGATTAGGTGATATCTCATCATATCACTCCACCTAGAATAATCTTCACCGTCAAATGTCGGTGGTTTGCCTAATGGGACGGAAAGTAATGGAGTATTTTAGGAATGCGAGGATAGCATAGGGGGATCTTACTATACTTCTTGCGCTCTTGGCGCTTAGAAGTGACGGACGCGGCGTCAGATCCCGATGTAGAGGGCGATGAAGAGTCGGTCTCATAGTAGACCACTTTCTTCATTTTTTTCTTCTTCTCGCCACTCTTGTGCGTACTAATGCGTGAAGGGGATCCCTCTTTCTTTTTGTTGCTGGACTCCTTTGATGGAGCCTTCCCGTGGCTTGTGGCGGGCTTCTCGCCGGTCACCATCTCCTTCTTGGCGTGATCTCCCGACATCACTTTGAGCGGTTAAGCTCTAATGAAGTACCGGGCTCTGATACCAATTGAAAGTCGCCTAGAGGGGGGATGAATAGGCAAATTTGAAATTTATAAACTTAAGCACACACTACAAGCCGGGGTTAGCGTTAGAAATATAAACGAGTCCGAAAGAGAGGGAGAAAATAAATCACAAGTGAATAAGAGCGGATGACACGGTGATTTGTTTTACCGAGATTCGGTTCTTGCAAACCTACTCCCCGTTGAGGTGGTCACAAAGACCGGGTCTCTTTCAACCCTTTCCCTCTCTCAAACGGTCACTTAGACCGAGTGAGCTTCTCTCCTCAATCAAACGGGACACTAAGTCCCCACAAGGACCACCACACAATTGTTGTCTCTTGCCTTGGTTACAATTGAGTTGGAATCAAGAAAGAAGGAAGGAGAAAAGCAATCCAAGCGCAAGAGATCAAATGAACACAAGTATCTCTCTCTCTCACTAGTCACTATTTGATTGGAATGATCTTTGGACTTGGGAGAGGATTTGATCTCTTGTTTGTGTCTTGTATTGAATGCTATAGCTCTTGTATAAGGTGTGAAGGCTGAAAACTTGGATGCAATGAATGGTGGGTGGTTGGGGGTACTTATAACCCCAACCACCAAAATAGTCGTTGGTGAAGGCTGCTGTCGCATGGCGCACCGGACAGTCTGGTGCGCCAGCCACGTCACTCGGCCGTTGGGTTCTGACTATTGGAGCTTCTGACAGCTGGCCCACCGGACAGTCCAGTGGTGCACCGGACAATCACTGTTCACTGTCCGGTGCGCCTTTTGGCTCTGCTCTGACTTCTGCGTGCACTGTAGCGCATTAACTACTCGTTGCAGACGACCGTTGGCGCTGTGTAGCCGTTACTCCGCTAGCACACCGGACAGTCCGGTGCTACACCGGACAGTCCGGTGAATTATAGGAGCGGCTCCCAAAATTCACGAAGGTGAGCAGTTCGGACACTGTCCGGTGGTGCAGCGGACAGTCCGGTGCGCCAGACCAGGGCACACTTCGGTTGTCTTTTGCTCTTTTTATTTGAACCCTTTCATGGTCTTTTTATTGGTTTGTTGTGAACCTTTGGCACCTGTAGAACTCATAATCTAGAGCAAACTAGTTAGTCCAATTATTTGTGTTGGGCAATTCAACTACCAAAATTCATATAGGAAAAGGTGTAAGCCTATTTCCCTTTCAGTAATCTAACCTCTTCATCACTTCAACATGTTTTTTCTTTATTGTAGGTTCGACTTCATTGGCCGAATGTCACTATCGTACTCTTAAAACTCAAGTTCTTCATCACTCTCTTCCCCTGACTCGTCTTCGTCAAAGTTAGCCAACACATATTCAATATTTTGTTTAGCGGTCCGAGTTACCGAGATGACAACGCCTGCTAGGACGATGCTTGTTTCCTCCTTCGCGATGGCATTCAAAGGTGCCAGCGTGGCCAGTTCATAAGTCATCTTGTTCTCCGCCATTGGTGGAAGCATGAAGAACTAAAGCCCGAAGATCGCGAACAAATGAGCTTTCGAGTCAAAGAAAATATGGATAGAAGGATGGCAAGAGCAGTAAATGTCATGTCTACCTACCGAGAACATGCCTTGTTATATAGATAAAAGGCACCAGATCCGAGGAGTAATGCCATGTGTACTCGCTGCAGGTGGACTATCTGCCTTTTAACCAGGAAAACATATTGTAGAAAGTTTGTTTTTTATGACGTGCTTTAGAAAGTTGTTTTTCGGACCTTCGACACAATCCTTCCTTAGTGTGTGTATATATATATATATATATATATATATATATATATATATATATATATATATATATATATATATATATATATATATATATAAGTATGAAAAGTTCTTAATGTTAATTGAGTCCCCGGCTCCCCAATTGATTGACCCGCAATAATACCTACAGCTTCCCCCAATTCGACCAGATCCCCATGAGTGGGACTCCGCCCATAACATAATTGACAGATCCAAGATGTGCTCCGGCAAGTAAAGGGGGTTCTAATATATATTGGTTGTGCTCGAAACGGTTGTGCTCGAAAGGCAGTTATGAATCGATTGACTAATCCAATTCCAATATCTTGATTTCGAGAAGCAATGCATCGTGAACCAATATATATATCGTCTCAGTGGAGACGGTAAAGATTAGGTGCCTTTTTTCTTGCAAATTCTGGATGGCGTAGTCCATTTGTTTTGGACGGCGTAGTTTCGCAGCCTATCTAGCCAAGAGCTGGAGTCGGGTTGACCCGTGAAAAGGTTGTTCGTGGATAACAGTTGTATTTCTTTACTTGACCCGTACTTCCTTCCCTTAACCTGATCCAGCTAGTCTATATATATATATATATATATATATATATATATATATATATATATATATATATATATATATATATATATATATATATATATATGTATGTATGTGTGTGTTGGGAGCGCCGGTTTGTCTAATACAAAGAGTTATCGTTAAAATATTTGTGCTTTCATGTTGGATCCATGTTCGACAACTTCTAGTGGACCGTCAACCATGCCACCAAATTATATCCGACGGTCTGCAACATCTGTTTAACAAAAAATTGTTATGTCTAACGGGACCCATACAAGCCATCAAACATAAGCTTGTGGGAGCACTAGATGTCTCCCACCATCAACGGCTAGAAGTGCTGATGGCCGCAGTAAAAAATAACCTTATTTCTGATCTTCATTAATCATCAAACCAAACATGCATTGTTACTGTCGACACATAACAAAATATATGGGTGTTTTCTAGTTTGGGAAAAACAACATAATGGAATTATAGATTTGGTTTAATTTACCGAGAAAATACTTATCTGATACTTAATTACTGAAGTTTGGCCCATGGTATATACACTGTCTAGATAAGTATATATATTGTAAACTCAAACCATAAAAAGTGGAAGAATTGCAAAACCAAGTGTACGCAAATCAAGCAACTAATTTGGTTGTTATTTTTCGTTAATCATCAAACCAAACACACATTGTTACTGCGCCAACCTAATGAAACAAAAACCCGTAATAATCCCCAGGGCGGGACGGGGTTTTCTAAAAAAACAACTAAATCGGTGAATACATGGACTGATTCATGTTTCAGGTAGGTTGAAGTTAGGTTTTGATGGTGGTAGCAAGCTTAGAATCAAGAAAAAATACCTTCGACGTGTGCAGCTCAGTCGGCCTTCTTGCTCGACAGGGGTGGAATGAGAGGGTCGATCAGTTAGGGCTACTCAGTCGGCCTCCGATGGCCGATGCTACAATGCGCATGGCTTGAAGGTTGAAGACGGTGGCGGAAGTCGAATCGCCGGCCCGTCGCCGGGTTAGTCGCCTGGTCGGAACCGCCTCCGACTTGGGTCATGAGTTTGAAGCGAATGGAAACAGAAAGAAGGCAACCACAGATAACGGGATTTGTTACGCGCCGAAATACACCTGGTTGAGTTCAACCGCGTAGCTATGTCTGTCCCGACTCCCGAGCTTCATCTAGTTATTAGAAACACATGACTTATTATTATTATTATTATTATTATATATATATATATTGTATGGTGTGGGCGCCAGTTTGTCTAATACAAAGAATTATCGTTAAAATATTCGTGCTTTCATGTTCGATCCATGTACACGCGTGTAAAAAGTCCGACAACTTCTAGTGGACCGTGGCTATACCACAAAATTATATTTGACGGCCCGCATATAGCTCTCTGACATAATATTGTTATATTTGATGGGACCCATGCAAACGTAACCGTCGAACATAAGCTTGTGGGACCATTGGACATCGTTCAGTCGTCAACGACTTTAAGTGTCGACAGCTGCCGTCGAAAATAACCTTATTTCTGATCTTTTAGTACAGACGAATCATTGCTGTTAGATATAAGCTCTAAAGCTTCGGGAAATTTTTCATTTTACAGTTGTGGATAGAGACTAAGGAGAATTTTTTTCAAAATAAGATGTTGCGTCTATTTCTCAAATTTGGTGGAGTGACCTAATTTCTTATATTAGTATTAACTTAAATAAATATAAATAATGAGGTGATGATGAATCAACTCATTCCGTTACACAAACCAAACAAAAAAGTAAGGGGTGAGAAGATGATGGACTAGATCATTTCTCAAACCAAACACTCTATAAAAGTTCCGTTACGTGCATCGGATGTGTTGCAAGCAATCAGCGTATCATTTCATACTATTACATTGTACATAAAGTTACATTACATGGAATTCTTGTTTGATTACACCCACCTTTTAATCGCCCTACCCAAGTAGAACCTCAGCGGGATGCAGCCCTCGAAATGATCAGCGGCTGTCCCAGCGCTCTGCTTGGCCTTGATCTTGCGCCTTCGGCTGTGCCGCTCAGTAAGCCGTGCGCTCTGCATAGCCGGCGAGGGGCAGAGTGGCGGGACGACGTCCAAGCTGGCGGAGCCCTTGGGCTTGCCTGGCTCATCCTCCCACTCGAAGGGCACCCTCCCCGTCGCCGGCGGGCAGTACACCCTGCAGGACTGCCCCAGCTCGTCGCTGCCGGTAGCCTGCAGGCGCGCGGACTGCCAGATGGTGGGTTCTATCTCCATGGATCTCGACCTCTGGTGCTCCATCAGGAAGGGAATTCAGGATCGGGGATCCAACCGTGGTCAGTGTGTCAAGTGCTGTGTCTGTTACTATATATTAGGGATTAGGCAATGCCTACTCAGTCAGTATTATGAGGGTTATATATATATAAAGAGAGAGCCGGCAGTAGGTGGTGGCCAGGCCAAGGAAGCTTTTTGGAGGTCAAACGCTTAGGTTTGGGGGATGTCGACGTGCGGTGTCTGATGCATGTCAACGCGTGCCAAGTGCTTTGGTTTGAAGGTCACGACGAGGAAATTCAGTAGCCGTACTTGGTCGGCCATCTCGTGGCAGTTACTGTTGTGTCAAGGCATGGCCGCATGGGAGAGGATTGGCGGCCGAGGGGCTAGCTCTGGGTAGTTAAACTATTTTCTCGTGTGTTTTAATAACATTGCTTGATTTGAGGGAGATTTGTACTTCTAGATTACTTGGACCATACTATATTGTCTGCTGGGCGAGCTGCTCAGACGGTTTGAAAATGCAGCAGGTAACCCGTAATTATTAGGTACTCCCTCTGATTTTTTTATTTATCACATTTTAGTTTAAAAATAAACTAGTTGATGATAAATAAATATTCGAGAACGGAGTTAGTAGCTCGTTTAGGGAGCAACGAGACAAGAGGTTCAAACTTGTTTCACAATTAAGGGGTTGCAGGAGATACGCACTGAATCAGTCCTTCAGTTGCGTACATCAGGCAACAATATACAACAGCGAGAGCTGAGGTCAGACAGCTTTCAACAAAGGGAACTTTGCTCGAGCTTCTCACCTTCTCATCCCAATTCTAGTCTCGCAAGTGCTACGGCTAGTTTGGAAACATGCAAACATAGATAAGAGTTCATTCCCAAATTATAATTTGCTTTATCTTTAGCACACGAGTTTTATCAAATTATCGATTTAATATGTTTTAATACTGTATTTATGGAAACTTATACATTATATACAAGTTTAACTTAGGAAAAAAATTAATTTAGAATTGAGAGTGTAGAAACTTCCACTACTATATAAAGGCGCATCGAACTCCTATCAGTTACACTACTACAATTTGGCTCTATACAAGTGGTAGGCTTTTTACATCACATGCGGTTCGGTTAGAAAACCGCCTGAGATGTCCCAGGCTATTCGAACCGCCTGTGATGTATTAGTATCACAAGTGGTTTATGTTTAGGACCGCCTGTGGTGCTCTATTCTTTTCACAAACGGACCCTAATGAAAAATCGCCTGTGATTGTGATTTGATTACCATATTAATATTTTAATTTTTAACAGAAATATGAAAATACAATTTAAATGAATTAATATTTTAATTTTTAACAGAAATATGCAAATACAATTTAAATAAATTAATATTTAATTTTTAATAGAAATATGCAAATACAATTTAAATGAATTTTAATAGCACACATAGATAACTAGAGATATTTTAAATTAATTGGCAACAACAATGCATAGTCGATCATACATGATAACAAATATAATTTGATTCATACAATTTTTTATGAACTACCATTTTTCCGCATGTATGGCTTTAAGTTCTTATCAATTTTCTTTTCCACACGCTTGATTCCCTCTGGACCGTTAAAGAAGAACATCTCTTCATACTTATTGTATTCCTCATCTCCGTCTCCCACATTCTCAACTCCAACAATTTTTTGCTTTCCAGAAATAACTACATGCATCTTCTCATCTGCTGGATCGAGTACATAGAACACTTGTGCAACACATTCGGCGAGAACCCACGGGTCATCTTTATATTCTACTGTAGGAAACGGGTGACGCCTAAGAGGGGGGGGTGAATTAGGACTTCTAAAACTTTTACTAATCTAGGCCACAATTAAATCCCTAGAGCAAAACCTATGCAAGAATCAAAACTAGAATGTGCAAACTAGGTTTTGTCTAAGTGTTGCTATCTCTATCGCAAAGGCTAAGTTTCAATCTACACTAAATAAGTATGACAACAAGATTGAAACTTAAATGCTTAATATAAATGCGGAATGTAAAGAGCTAAGTAGAGATGCAAACTCTCGTGGATGACGCCGGTATTTTTACCGAGGTATCCGGAACCGCGCAAGGTCCCGACTAATCCTCGTTGGTGCCCCTACGCAAAGGGAAGCCCACGCGAGGGCCAAGCACCACGGTCGAGTAACTCCGTAGAGAGCCGCGGGCCTTCTCCACGCGCAAGTGGTGCTCCGCTTCCGGCTCCTCTCGGACGCTCCCCGCCGTCTCCACTATCGAGCTTTCGGCCGAAACGCCGCGGGCCTCGTTCCCTCCGGTACACGGTGGCGGCCGTGACACAAACGCGGTTGTCACGGTCTCGCAAGACTCTCGCCCCACTCGCTACAATTACAACGGCTCGCGCAAGAGCCGAGGGGTTGTGAGGTTTATCTAAACTCACTCAACTAACTAGGATTCACCTAGAGCAAGCGCTAAAGCGGTCTAACTAACCTAAGCACTTCGCAAAGCACCTATGCTAATCACCGAGTGATTCTATTAAGCACTTGGGTGTTTGAGCACTTGGAGATATGCACTATGTGTATTGGAATGTTGCTTAGGCTCTCACACTAGAGAATGGCCGGTTGGGGTGGTATTTATAGCCTCCATACCCCCAACTAGCCGTTGAACAGAAAGCAGCAGCTTTCTGTCGTCGGGTGCACCGGACAGTCCGGTGCACCACCGGACACTGAACAGTAGATGTCCGGTGCACGCCACGTCAGCCGACCGTTGGCGCCTGTAGCAGTCGACCGTTGGATCCGACCGTTGCCTTTCTGCCCGTTGGCACACCGGACAGTCCGGTGCACACCGGACAGTCCGGTGCTACAGCCAGAGAGCGCCTTTCTGCTGCCTCTCTGCGCAGACTGTCCGGTGCCTCACCGGACAGTCCGGTGCACACCGGACACCGATGTCCGGTGTGCCACCTGGCGCTGGCTGACAGCCCTTGTCTTGGATTTCTTCGCTGATTTATTCGGGCTTCTTTGTTCTTGAGTATTGGACTCCTATGCATCTTTTTATGTCTTCTTTTGAGGTGTTGCATCCTCATTGCCTTGTTCCAATTCTCTTCGCATCCTGTGAACTACAAACACAAACACTAGAAAACTTATTAGTTCACGGATTGTGTTGTTCATCAAACACCAAAACTCAATTAGCAAAAAGGTCCGGGGTCCATTTTCCTTACAATCTCCCCCTTTTTGGTGATTGATGACAACACAACCAAAGCAAGCAAATAATACAAGTATTTGAATTAAAATGTGCAATCTACTTGCTAGGATGCATGATTGTCCCCACAATGTGACATTATGGACTTAAGCCTCCCCCTAACTCCATAATTCACTTACTTCCTATTTTTGGACCAAATAACCAAAACCACTTAAAAGCCATTTAAAGATATAAAATTTTAAATTGGTGGTGTTTGGTGTTTGATATAGTTTTCATTGCTTTGGCCCCTAAACTTCTCCCCCTTTGGCATCAACCACCGAAAAGGAAGACATTAAAAGCATGTAGGAAGTAAATAAAAGCTTGCCCTCAACAAATGATATCACTAGAAGGATATTAAATTAAGCCATGAAAGATACCACTTGTAGATCATGAAAGATACCATGAGTAGGAGTTCCTCAAAAGATTACTCCCCCTAAATGAGAATTCTCCTTTTAGAAAGAGTTTTTCTCCCCCATTAGAGATGAAGAAATACTCCCCCTGACAGAGATCCTCTACTTAGGAAAAAGCATGTGAAAGTTAGAGGTGCACGACATGATTTGAAAAGACTAACTTCCTTTATGCATAGGTAACAGAATATGAGTTAACCACTTATGCATTTTTAGCAACAAGGAAGCATATGATATGAAATATAGTCTAATCAAATATTGGAGAAGACATGTAAATGATACTGAATGTAGTCTCAAAAGATACCAATTGAAGATCAATGGCGAGCTTGAGAGACATGAGAGTTCTTGGAGATTTTGCAGTGGAAGATTGTTGTCTTTCTCTGGGGACTTTATTTTCCTTACAATGAGACTATCACATAAAATAGACTTGAAAAGGTGTTAGTCTCAAAGTATTAGATTATAGAGTAACCTCTCCCTAAAGGTGTGCATACAAGTTTTGAATACTTGTAGGAGACATGCACTTTGATTTGATATCAAGAGGGGCAAATTATCCATAATCTGAACTTTGGCACATATAAGTTAAATGATACGATTTGGAGAAATCAAAATTTTCAATTTATGCATCATTTACTATGGAGTGATATAAAAGCTATGTGCCGTGCTTAAATAACCATTTTAAGCCATGTAGGTTTGCTTAAGTATATGAATTTAAAAACAAGCAATCCTACCATATGATTTAACTAGTATGCATGATTTTGAACAAAAGTACATAGCAAATGTAATACTAGGCAAGACAGGTAAACTAGATAAAAGATAAATAGATACCAATTGTAAAAACAAAGAATACAATAAAACTAGTTACCTTAGTTATGGGTGGGAAATTTGGGTCCAAAGTTTTCACTAACCCACTTGGCAATAAACTTGATCCAATATGATGTATCCCATGATATACATCCCAATTTTGCCAAGTCTCCAAATTTCCCGAAGACCTTCGGTCCACTCACTTCCCTTTCGGGATCCAAACCTTCTTGGTGCTTTTCATGGTTGAAATTATCTCTTTTGGCACCCAGATGCGTTTGGCCCCCTTTCCTTTGTTGGCTTGCTTATTTGCCTTGATAGCTATCACCTTTCCATTCTTTTTCTTCTTGATCAAATATGGTGTAGCTTCCTTTTTGTTCACCTTTTTGATGTAGGTGCTGGAGATTTTGCTTGATGGCTTTTGCTTGAGCTTTTGCCTTTGTTTATCCCCGGTCATTGCCTTGCATTGGAAAGACTTGTGGCCTTCCTTGTGGCATAGCCTGCAAATCACAGTTTCTCCCTCAACAGGCTTGTTCACTCCCTCAGTGGTGTTATCCTGTCGAGGTCGGATTTGTGTGGCTTTGCCTTTCTTGTCATACAAAGCCTTGCCAAGACGAGCCACTTCTTGCTTCAATTGTTCATTTTCCTTTGCAACCTCATCCGAACATGTCTCTACAACAATATTCTCAACAACAACTTGGTTGCAGGGGTTAGAATCATCAATTAAATCAAAGCAGGAAGTAGAAGCATCTTTCTTAATTATTTCAGGAATTTCAACCAAAGATGCTGCTGGGATGCTACCAATGTTTTCTAGCTTAGTAATTAGCTCATTATTGTGTATGCTAAGAATTTCCATTTTCTCTAGCAAATTTTCAATTGCTTCTTGGGAGCTAGCTAACTTAGCCTTAAGTTTTTCATTCTTTTTAATAAGGCTATCATTGGTAGCAGTGGATGGAGCACTAGACTCTAATAGCTCAATTTTAGTTGATAGCTCACTATTTAAGTTTGCAAAAGTTTCAAATTTTTCTATCAAACCTTTGTAATCATTTTGAGAGCTAACCAACTTATTTTTCAAAGTTTTAAGTTGAGCTTTTTGCTTAGTGCAAACATCCTGGAAAAAATTTACGGCTTCCGCAAGTTCTTCTAGAGAGGCCTTTCCCTCACCTTCATCATCACTACTACTTTCATCACTAGAGGATGGAATGCTTTTGTTACCTCTTGCCATAAGGCATTTGTGTGATGACCGTGATGATCGTGACGAGGACCGGTGGCTGCGCGTCCTTGGAGGTTCATCTTCACTTGAAGAGTCATCCCAAGTTCTAACACTTGTGAGCGCCTTGCCTTTGCTCCTCTCCTTTTTGGGTTTGGCCATATTTGGACAGTTGTCCCTGAAGTGGCCCTTCTCCCCACATGCGAAGCATCCTCTCTTCCTTTGCTTTTTCCTGTCAATGTTAAAGAGAAGATCCTCGACCTGCAGGGGCACACCCATTAGATTAATCTTGCGGATCATCCTCATTACCTTTCCGACGCGTCGGATTGTTTCTTCGTCCTCGGAGGATGATGTGCATGGTTGATTATCTTCATCATCATCACTTTCTTCTTCTTCTTCCTCTTCTTCGCTTGAGGAACTTGGAGTGGGAGCCTTCTTTTTGCCCTTCCTTTCATCACATGCAAAAGCATATGGTCTTGAGGTAGTTGGCTCCTCTCCCCGACTCATTTTTCGCGACATCTCAAAGGCCGCAATTTTCCCAATCACAATAGTCGGGGTCATGTTGCTCAAGTCCTCCATGTTGTGAAGGATGGTGATGATGCTCCCATATTTTTGTTGTGGTAGCAGGGAGATAATCTTCCTCACAATGTCCGCATCACCTAGCTTATTAATGCCAATAGAGTTGAGCTCATTGATTATTAGATTCAAACGAGAATACATGTCTCTAACAAGCTCATCATCTTTCATGGCAAAAGAATTATACTCATTTAAGACTAGGCAATGTTTTTGCTCACGGACATTGGATGTGCCGTCATGGAGCTCATGCAATTTTAGCCAAATCTCATTAGCAGTTTTCAGGGTAAATACTTGATTGAAAATATCCATGCTAAGAGATTCATACAAGCAATTTTTGGCTCTAGCATTTAAATGAATTTCTTTTTCCTCACTCGTGGTGGGTTTCTCGGGATTCTTGGGAGGTTTCATCCCGTCACGAGTGACTCTCCAAACACCTAGATCAACGGCCTCTAGGTAACAAGCCATTCTAGCACTATAATATGGGAAGTTAGTGCCGTCAAAGTGTGGTGGCCTATGGGTATCCATCCCTTACTCTAAAAAGCGTCGGCTCTTTTAGCGGTGAAGCTAAAGCGTTTCAAATGAGCCAAACCGGGCTCTGATACCAATTGTAGGAAACGGGTGACGCCTAAGAGGGGGGGGTGAATTAGGACTTCTAAAACTTTTACTAATCTAGGCCACAATTAAATCCCTAGAGCAAAACCTATGCAAGAATCAAAACTAGAATGTGCAAACTAGGTTTTGTCTAAGTGTTGCTATCTCTATCGCAAAGGCTAAGTTTCAATCTACACTAAATAAGTATGACAACAAGATTGAAACTTAAATGCTTAATATAAATGCGAAATGTAAAGAGCTAAGTAGAGATGCAAACTCTCGTGGATGACGCCGGTATTTTTACCGAGGTATCCAGAACCGCGCAAGGTCCCGACTAATCCTCGTTGGTGCCCCTACGCAAAGGGAAGCCCACGCGAGGGCCAAGCACCACGGTCGAGTAACTCCGTAGAGAGCCGCGGGCCTTCTCCACGCGCAAGTGGTGCTCCGCTTCCGGCTCCTCTCGGACGCTCCCCGCCGTCTCCACTATCGAGCTTTCGGCCGAAACGCCGCGGGCCTCGTTCCCTCCGGTACACGGTGGCAGCCGTGACACAAACGCGGTTGTCACGGTCTCGCAAGACTCTCGCCCACTCGCTACAATTACAACGGCTCGCGCAAGAGCCGAGGGGTTGTGAGGTTTATCTAAACTCACTCAACTAACTAGGATTCACCTAGAGCAAGCGCTAAAGCGGTCTAACTAACCTAAGCACTTCGCAAAGCACCTATGCTAATCACCGAGTGATTCTATTAAGCACTTGGGTGTTTGAGCACTTGGAGATATGCACTATGTGTATTGGAATGTTGCTTGGGCTCTCACACTAGAGAATGGCCGGTTGGGGTGGTATTTATAGCCTCCATACCCCCAACTAGCCGTTGAACAGAAAGCAGCAGCTTTCTGTCGTCGGGTGCACCGGACAGTCCGGTGCACCACCGGACACTGAACAGTAGATGTCCGGTGCACGCCACGTCAGCCGACCGTTGGCGCTTGTAGCAGTCGACCGTTGGATCCGACCGTTGCCTTTCTGCCCGTTGGCACACCGGACAGTCCGGTGCTACAGCCAGAGAGCGCCTTTCTGCTGCCTCTCTGCGCAGACTGTCCGGTGCCTCACCGGACAGTCCGGTGCACACCGGACACCGATGTCTGGTGCGCCACCTGGCGCTGGCTGACAGCCCTTGTCTTGGATTTCTTCGCTGATTTATTCGGGCTTCTTTGTTCTTGAGTATTGGACTCCTATGCATCTTTTTATGTCTTCTTTTGAGGTGTTGCATCCTCATTGCCTTGGTCCAATTCTCTTCGCATCCTGTGAACTACAAACACAAACACTAGAAAACTTATTAGTTCACGGATTGTGTTGTTCATCAAACACCAAAACTCAATTAGCAAAAAGGTCCGGGGTCCATTTTCCTTACACCTACTTTCTTTAAGTCTACCAGTGTGAGTCCGTAGTTATCCACTATCACCCCCACGGGATGTTGTACCCATTGGCACTTAAATAAGGGTATTTTCATGCTTGGGCCATAATCAAGTTCCCATATTTCCTCTATGAATCCAAAATATGTGGTCTTCTGTCCATGTAGGTCAAAAGCATCGATACGAACACCGCTATTTTGTGCAACACTTTTCATGTCTTTTGATTTAGTGTAGAATGTGTACCCATTGATGTCATTTGCTTGCCATGATGTCACAAAACACTATGGCCTAGAAGCTAAATTGTTCATTGTTTTCTCTTCCAAAGAGTATCCGAATGGGATTTTTTTGTCCATTAACCATTCACTGAAACGATGTTTGTGCTCCCTCATGATCCAGTCCTATGTGTGGTTCTGATTTTCTTTACGAAGCTCATCCAGGTGTTCCTCTATGTAAGGCTCGGCTATCGTGAGATGTTGTAGTACACTACCATGAGCACAATGTACTAGCTTGTAATCCTCAACGCGAAAAGTTTTCCTGCCCATTCTCCCTCTCCCACATAGTTTACCCTCATGTTTAGGTACAAGCACACCTATCATTGTTCCGTCACTGATGTAATCTATACAGCTCTCAATCACTTCTTCTGTAGTGTATCCCTCCATGATTGAACCCTCTGGGTGAGCGCGACTTCGCACATAACCTTTTAATACTCCCAGGTATCACTCCAACTGAAACATATGATGTAAATATAGTGGCCCTAATATTTTTATCTGATCCACGAGATGTATGATTAGGTGTGCTTGCATATCAAAAAATGATGGAGGAAAACATATTTCAAGCTTGCACATAGTCTCGATGATGTATGCCTTTAGATAGTCCAAGTCTTCTAAAGCTATTACTTTTTGTGAAACCGCATTGAAAAAGTAACACAAGCGTGTGATGACAACTTTGACATGCTCTGTTTCGAGGGCTCTTACCGCAATTGGGAGGAACACCGCCATCATCACATGACAGTCATGAGAGTTGTAGCCAAATAGAGACAAGTCCTTCATCCTGACTAGTTTGTTGATATTGGATGAGAAACCTGTGAGACTTTGACCCCACACAAACATTTGCAAATCTTTATTCTCTCCTCAACTGACAAGTTGTAGCTAGCTGGGGGGAGGTAAGGCTTTCCTTTGCCACTATCCACTGGAAGAAGTTCCGGTCTGATTTGAAGATCTACTAGATCATTGCGTGATTTAAGTCCGTCCTTTGTCTTACTCGGCATGCCCAGCAAGGTTCCAATGATGCTGTCAAAAACATTCTTGGTTACATGCATCAAATCAATATTGTGGCAAATTTCCATATCCTTCCAGTATGGGAGGTACTTGAAAAAAATTGATTGCTTCTTGAAAGTTGTGTAAGTTGAAGGGTCAGTTCTCTTTCTCTTTTCTCCTTTGTTTTTCCCTTTCCGAATACAACATGAATGTTCTTTACAATTTCAAAAATAAGTTTCCCACTA
Source organism: Zea mays (assembly GCF_902167145.1). Classification (NCBI taxonomy): domain Eukaryota; kingdom Viridiplantae; phylum Streptophyta; class Magnoliopsida; order Poales; family Poaceae; genus Zea; species Zea mays. The sequence goes on along the minus strand of NC_050100.1, from coordinate 129,439,138 downwards.
TAAGGCTTTGGTGCACCTTCACTTTCCAGTTCATTGTTAAATTCCTCTTTCATCTTTCGGTACTTATGCTACTTCATCAAGAATCGTCTGTGTCCCATGAACACCAACTTCTTGGATGATTTAAGGTACATGGAAGCAGTTCCGTCGACGCACACTACACAACCATTCTTTCCTTTAGTCTTTTGCCCTGATAGTGTGGCGCCAACGGGAGAATCATGGATGGTAACAAATATAATTGCTCTTAAGTTGAAATACTCATGGAAATAGTCATCCCATATTCTAACTCCTTCATTCCAGAGCTTTGTCATATCTTCCATAAGAGGTTCTAGGAACACATCAATATCAACACCAGCTGACTTCGGACCTTGAATAAGAATAGTCAACATAATGTACTTTCTTTTGTGACATAGCCATGATGGGAGGTTGTATCAATTGGGTTGGAATAGGTACTAAAGCAAACATTAGTACCATATCTAACTATTTGAATTTGATCAGCATTAATGTCCCTTCTTTAAAATTGATTGGAGCCATACACAGGTACTAATCTCGAGTATAGATTAGTGTCGGGGACCATAATTAGGGGTACCCTCAAGACGCCTAATTCTCAGCTGGTAACCCCCATCAGCATCAAGCTGCAGAGGCCTGATGGGTGCGATTAAGTCAGGGATCAGTCCATACGAGTGACTCGATCACGCTTCACCTGAGCCTAGCCTCGGACTCGGGCAGCCGACCTCGAGGGACTTCCGTCTCGCCCGAGGCCCCCCTTTTAACGGCGGACACATCTCCGACTCGCCCGAGGCCTTGGCTTCGCTTAGAAGCAACCCTGACTAAATCGCCGCACCGACTGACCCAATTGCAGGAGCATTTAACGCAAAGGTGGCCTGACACCTCTATCCTAACGCGCGCCCCCCGGCAGAGCCGAAGTGACCGTCGTCACTCCGCTGCTCCACTGACCGGTCTGACAGAAGGACAGCGCCGCCTGCGCCACTCCGACTACAGTGCCACTCGACAGAGTGAGTCTGATAGGCAGTCAGGCCTCGCCAGGGGCGCCATAGGGAACTCCGCTCCGCCCGACCCCAGGGCTCGGACTCGGGCTAAGACCCGGAAGACGGCGAACTCCGCTCCGCCCGACCCCAGGGCTCGGACTCGGGCTAAGACCCGGAAGACGGCGAACTCCGCTCCGCCCGACCCCAGGGCTCGGACTCGGGCTAACACCCGGAAGACGGCGAACTCCGCTCCGCCCGACCTCAGGGCTCGGACTCGGGCTAAGACCCGGAAGACGGCGAACTCCGCTCCGCCCGACCCCAGGGCTCGGACTCGGGCTAAGACCTGGAAGACGGCGAACTCCGCTCCGCCCGACCCCAGGGCTCGGACTTGGGCTCGGCCCCGGAAGACGACGAACTCCGCCTCACCCGACCCCATGGCTCGGACTCCGCCCTGGCCTCTGCCGAACGACTTCCGCCTCGCCCGACCTAGGGGCTCGGACTCGGCCTCGGCAACGGAAGACAGATTCAACCCCAGCTTCGGAGGAGCCCCCACGTCGCCCGGCCTCGGGCGCGGGCCCGCCACGTCAACAGGGAGCGCCATCATCACTCTACTGCGAGCCGACTCGGGCCGCAGAGAACAAGACCGGTGTCCCATCTGGCCAGCTCCGCCAGATGGGCAATGATGGCGTCTCCCAAGCTCTATGACGGCGGCGGCTCTCAGCTCTCTTACGGAAGCAGGTGGACGTCAGCAAGGACTCGACCGCTCCGATAGTTGTCCTTCCGCCAAGCTTCGTTGCTCCTCCGACAGCCACGACATCACACCAACAGGGTGCCAAGATCTCTCCGGCTGCCACATTGGCATGTACTTAGGGCGCTAGCTCTCCCTCCGCTAGACACGTAGCACTCTGCTACACCCCCCATTGTACACCTGGATCCTCTCCTTACGACTATAAAAGGAAGGACCAGGGCCTTCTTAGAGAAGGTTGGCCGCGCGGGACCGAGGACGGGACAGGCGCTCTCTTGGGGCCGCTCGCTTCCCTCACCCGCGTGGACGCTTGTAACCCCCCTATTGCAAGCGCACCCGACCTGGGCGCGGGACGAACACGAAGGCCACGGGACTTCCACCTCTCTCACGCCCGTCTCCGGCCACCTCGCCTCTCCCCCCTTCGCGCTCGCCCACGCGCTCGACCCATCTGGGCTGGGGCACGCAGCACACTCACTCGTCGGCTTAGGGACCCCCCGGTCTCGAAACGCCGACAGTTGGCGCGCCAGGTAGGGGCCTGCTGCGTGCTGACGAACAGCTTCCCGTCAAGCTCCAGATGGGCAGTCTCCAGCAACCTCTCCGGCCCGGGACGGTGTTCCGTTTCGGGAGTCTTGAGTTCATGTCCTTCGACGGCAGCTACGACATGATACTCCTTCCACCGCCGCGCGACAACGACAATGGCGGCCGACAACCCGCCCGCCGGCGGCGGAATCGACGACATCTACCCCGCGTGGTGGAAGAACAACATTTGAGCTCGCTCCGTCCTCTCCCCCGCCAACGGAGGAGGAGGCGGGGCAACCAAGCCCCAGCGGGAGACCGCGCTTCGTCGGCCGTCGAGCGAATCGGCGCCCCCGACGCCCAGACGGAAGGCACGCCGGGCGTCGACCTCGCGTTCGAGACGAAGGCAAGCGCCGTCCCCCCGCGACACGCCGATCCCGAGCGAGAAGACGACGCCAGCGCGCTCGCGGAGAGCTTGCAGGACGTCGCCCTTGTACCTGAGATGACGGCGCAACCAGTCCCCGATGTGACTACGTCGCTACGCGTCGACCAAAAGGTACTGACTAATTCCCATCTTACGTCATTTTGACTCGGCCTCAACCCGCCTAGCAACCTTGCTTTGGCGGGCGCTCTCATTGAGGCGAGTGCAACCCCACTGGGGTTTCGTATGCGGTCGCCTTGGGACTGGTTGACGGACGTCTCAACCTACGGGCCCTCTGGGTCCGAGGAAGATGACGATCCCAGCATCTGTTGGGATTTCTCTGGACTTGGCAACCCCAGTGCCATGCGGGACTTCATGACCGCATGTAACTACTGCCTCTCCGACTGTTCCGACGGAAGCCGCAGCCTTGACGACGAGAGCTGCGGCCCAAGCCGCGAATGTTTCCACATCGAGCTAGGGGATCCCTCCGAAGGCAACCATCTCGGCATGCCGGAGGACGGTGATCTTCCTAGGCCGGCGCCTCGCGCCGACATCCCGCGGGAGCTAGCTGTGGTCCCCGTTCCGGCGGGGGGTTACGATCCACAACTCGAGCAAGTCTGTGAGGCGCAGGCCAGGCTCAACGAGGGAACAGGAGCGCTTGAGCCGATCCGTCGGGACGTCGGACAGGTATGGGCGGGCCAACCCCGGCCGGAGAAATACGTCACCTGCCCCAAGGTCTCCAGCACCGCGTCGCCAACGATGTCAGGGTCAGGCCGCCACTCGCATCCAGCGGGGTCGGTCAGAACCTGGCAGCCGCAGCGATGCTCCTCCGCGCGATGCCGGAGCCATCAACTACCGAGGGTCGGCGGATCCAGGGAGAGCTCAAGAATCTCCTGGGAGGCGCTGCGGCCCGACGGGCCGAGAGCACTGCCTCCCGAAGGTAGGGATACCCCTCGGAACCTCATGCCGCGACTTCCCGATTCATGCGGGAAGCCTCGGTCTACACCGGACGCACGCGCAACACCGCGCCTGCGGCCCCGGGCCACCTCGGCAACGAGCACCATCGACGCGACCGTCGGGCCCACCTCGACGAAAGGGTACGCCGAGGCTACCACCCCAGGCGTGGGGGGCGCTACGACAGCGGGGAGGATCGGAGTCCCTCGCCCGAACCACCCGGTCCGCAGGCCTTCAGTCGGGCCATCCGACGGGCGCCATTCCCGACCCGGTTCCGACCCCCGACTACTATCACGAAGTACTCGGGGGAAACGAAACTGGAACTGTGGCTCGCGGACTATCGCCTGGCCTGCCAACTGGGTGGGACGGACGACGACAACCTCATCATCCGTAACCTCCCCCTGTTCCTCTCCGACACTGCTCGCACCTGGTTGGAGCACCTGCCTCCGGGGCAGATCTCCAACTGGGACGACTTGGTCCAAGCCTTCGCCGGCAATTTCCAGGGCACATACGTGCGCCCCGGGAATTCCTGGGACCTTCGGAGCTGCTGGCAGCAGCCGGGAGAGTCGCTCCGGGACTACATCCGGCGATTCTCGAAGCAGCGCACCGAGCTGCCCAACATCACCGACTCGGATGTCATCGGCGCGTTCCTCGCCGGCACCACCTGCCGCGACCTGGTGAGCAAGTTGGGTCGCAAGACCCCCGCCAGGGCGAGCGAGCTGATGGACATCGCCACCAAGTTCGCCTTTGGCCAGGAGGCGGTCGAGGCTATCTTCCGAAAGGACAAGCAGCCCCAGGGCCGCCCATCGGAAGAGGCTCCTGAGGCGTCTACTCCGCGCGGCGCCAAGAAGAAGGGCAAGAAGAAGTCGCAATCGAAACGCGACGCCGCTGACGCGGACCTTGTCGCCGCCGCCGAGTACAAGAACCCTCGAAAGCCCCCCTGAGGTGCAAACCTTTTCGACAAGATGCTCAAGGAGCCGTGCCCCTATCATCAGGGGCCCGTCAAGCACACTCTCGAGGAGTGCGCCATGCTTCGGTGCCACTTCCACAGGGCCGGGCCACCCGCGGAGGGTGGCAGGGCCCACGACGACGACAAGAAAGAAGATCACCAAGCAGGAGACTACCCCGAGGTCCGCGACTGCTTCATGATCTACGGTGGGCATGCGGCGAATGCCTCGGCTCGGCATCGCAAGCAAGAGCGCCGGGAGGTCTGCTCGGTGAAGGTGGCGGCGCCAGTCTACCTAGACTGGTCCGACAAGCCCATCACCTTCGACCAGGCTGACCACCCCGACCACGTGCCGAGCCCGGGGAAATACCCGCTCGTCGTCGACCCCGTCATCGGCGACGTCAGGCTCACCAAGGTCCTGATGGATGGGGGCAGCTGCCTCAACATCATCTACGCCGAGACCCTCAAGCTCCTGCGCGTCGATCTGTCCTCCGTCCGAGCAGGCGCTGCGCCCTTCCACGGGATCATCCCTGGGAAGCACGTCCAGCCCCTCGGACGACTCGACCTCCCCGTCTGCTTCGGAACGCCCTCCAACTTCTGAAGGGAGACCTTGACGTTCGAGGTGGTCGGGTTTCGAGGAACCTACCACGCGGTACTGGGAAGGCCATGCTACGCGAAGTTCATGGCCGTCCCCAACTACACCTACCTGAAGCTCAAGATGCCGGGCCCCAACGAGGTCATCACCGTCGGCCCCACGTACAAACACGCGTTCGAATGCGACGTGGAGTGCGTGGAGTACGCCGAGGCCCTCGCCGAGTCCGAGGCCCTCATCGCCGACCTGGAGAACCTCTCCAAAGAGGTGCCAGATGTGAAGCGTCATGCCGACAACTTCGAGCCAGCGGAGACGGTTAAGGCCGTCCCTCTCGACCCCCGTGGCGACACCTCCAAGCAGATCCGGATCGGTTCCGGGCTCGACCCCAAATAGGAAGCAGTGCTCGTCGACTTTCTCCGCGCAAACACCGACGTCTTTGCGTGGAGTCCCTCAGACATGCCCGACATACCGAGGGATGTCGCCGAGCACTCGCTGGATATTCGGGCCGGAGCCCGACCCGTCAGGCAGCCTCTGCGCCGATTCGATGAGGAGAAGCACAGAGTGATTGGCGAAGAGATCCACAAGCTAATGGCAGCAGGGTTCATCAAAGAGGTATTCCATCCCAAATGGCTTGCCAACCCTGTGCTTGTGAGGAAGAAAGGGGGGAAATGGCGGATGTGCGTAGACTACACTGGTCTCAACAAAGCGTGTCCGAAGGTTCCCTACCCTCTGCCTCGCATCGATCAAATCATGGATTCCACTGCTGTCCTTCCTCGATGCCTACTCAGGGTATCACCAAATCCGGATGAAAGAGTCCGACCAGCTCGCGACTTCTTTCATCACGTCGTTCGGCATGTACTGCTAGGTCACCATGCCATTCGGTTTGAGGAATGCGGGCGCGACGTACCAGCGGTGCATGAACCATGTGTTCGGCGAACACATCGGTCGCACAGTCGAGGCCTACGTCGATGACATCGTAGTCAAGACAAGGAAGGCTTCCGACCTCCTCTCCGACCTTGAAGTGACATTCCGATGTCTCAAGGCGAAAGGAGTCAAGCTCAATCTCGAGAAGTGTGTCTTCGGGGTGCCCCGAGGCATGCTCCTGGGGTTCATCGTCTCCGAGCGAGGCATCGAAGCCAACCCGGAGAAGATCGCAGCCATCACCAGCATGGGACCCATCAAGGACTTAAAAGGCGTACAGAGGGTCATAGGATGTCTTGCGACCCTGAGCCGCTTCATCTCACGCCTCGGCGAAAGAGGTCTGCCTCTGTACCGCCTCTTAAGGAAGGCCGAGTGTTTCGCTTGGACCCCTAAGGCCGAGGAAGCCCTCGGGAACCTGAAGGCGCTCCTTACGAAGGCGCCTGTCTTGGTGCCCCCAGCTGACGGAGAAGCCCTCTTGGTCTATGTCGCCGCGACCACTCAGGTGGTTAGCGCCGCGATTGTGGTCGAGAGGCAAGAGGAAGGGCATGCATTGCCCGTTCAGAGGCCAGTCTACTTCGTCAGCGAAGTGCTGTCCGAGACCAAGATCCGCTACCCACAAGTTCAGAAGCTGCTGTATGTTGTGATCCTGACAAGGCGGAAGTTACGACACTACTTCGAGTCTCATCCGGTAACTGTGGTGTCATCCTTCCCCCTGGGGGAGATCATCCAGTGCCGAGAGGCCTCGGGCAGGATCACGAAGTGGGCGGTGGAAATCATGGGCGAAACAATCTCGTTCGCCCCTCGGAAGGCCATCAAGTCCCAGGTGCTGGCGGACTTCGTGGCCGAATGGGTCGACACCCAGCTGCCGACAGCTCCGATCCAACCGGAGCTCTGGACCATGTTTTTTGACGGGTCGCTGATGAAGACGAGAGCCGGCGCGGGCCTGCTCTTCATCTCGCCCCTTGGGAAGCACCTACGTTACGTGCTCCGCCTCCATTTTCCGGCGTCCAACAATGTGGCCGAGTACGAGGCTCTGGTCAACGGGTTGCGGATCGCCATCGAGCTAGGGGTCAGACGCCTCGATGCCCGTGGTGACTCACAGCTCGTCATCGACCAAGTCATGAAGAACTCCCACTGCCGCGACCCGAAGATGGAGGCCTACTGCGATGAGGTTCGGCGCCTGGAAGACAAGTTCTTCGGGCTCGAGCTCAACCACATCGCTCGGCGCTACAATGAGACTGCAGACGAGCTGGCTAAAATAGCCTCGGGGCGAACGACGGTCCCCCCAGACGTCTTCTCTCGGGATCTGCATCAACCCTCTGTCAAGATCGACGATGCTCCCGAGCCCGAGGCAACCTCGGCATAGCCCGAGGTACCCTCGGCACAGCCCGAGGCACCCTCGGCACAGCCCGACGTACCCTCGGCCCCCGAGGGCGAGGCACTGGTCATCGAGGAAGGGCAGAGCGGGGCCACGCCTGATCGAAATTGGCAGGCCCCGTACCTGCGATATCTCCGCCAGGGAGAGCTACCCCTCGACCAAGCCGAGGCTCGGCGGGTAGCTCGACGCGCCAAGTCGTTCGTCTTGCTGGGCGATGAGGAGGAGCTCTACCACCGCAGCCCCTCAGGCGTCCTCCAGCGATGCATCCCCATCACCGAAGGTCAGGAACTCCTGCAAGAAATACACTCGGGGGCTTACGGCCATCATGCAGCACCTCGAGCCCTTGTCGGGAATGCTTTCAGGCAAGGCTTCTACTGGCCAACGGCGGTGGCTGACGCCACTAGAATTGTCCGCACCTGCGAAGGGTGCCAATTCTACGCGAAGCAGACCCACCTGCCCGCTCAGGCTCTGCAGACGATACCCATCACCTGGCCCTTTGATGTATGGGGTCTGGACCTCGTTGGTCCCTTGCAGAAGGCGCCCGGGGGCTACACGCACCTGCTGGTCGCCATCGACAAATTCTCCAAGTGGATCGAGGTCCGACCCCTGAACAGCATCAGGTCTGAGCAGGCGGTGGCGTTCTTCACCAACATCATCCATCGCTTCGGGGTCCCAAACTCCATCATCACCGACAACGGTACCCAGTTCACCGGCAAAAAATTCTTGGATTTTTGCGAAGATCACCACATCCGGGTGGACTGGGCTGCCGTGGCTCATCGCATGACAAATGGGCAAGTAGAGCGTGCCAACGGCATGATTCTACAAGGGCTCAAGCCCCGGATCTACAACGGCCTCAACAAGTCCGGCAAGCGATGGATGAAGGAACTCCCCTCGGTGGTCTGGAGCCTGAGGACAACGCCAAGCCGAGCCACGGGTTTCACGCCGTTTTTCCTGGTCTATGGGGCCGAGGCCATCTTGCCCACTGACCTGGAATACGGCTCCCCGAGGGCGAGGGCCTACAACGAACAAAGCAACCAAGCTAGCCGAGAAGACTCACTGGACCAGTTGGAGGAGGCTCGGGACAAGGCCTTACTACACTCGGCGCGGTACCAGCAGTCCCTGCGACGCTACCACGCCCGAGGGGTCCGGTCCCGAGACCTCCAGGTGGGCGATCTGGTGCTTCGGCTGCGGCAGGACGCCCGAGGGAGGCACAAGCTCACGCCCCCCTGGGAGGGGCCATTCGTCATCGCCAAAGTCCTGAAGCCCGGAACATACAAGCTGGCCAACAATCAAGGCGAGATCTACGGCAACGCTTGGAACATCAAACAGCTACGTCGCTTCTACCCTTAAGATGTTTTCAAGTTGTTCATATACCTCGCACCCACGCAAAAGTTTAGTCATCAAGGAAGGGTCGGCCTCGCCTCGGCAAAGCCCGACCCTCCCTCGGGGGCTAAAAGGGGGGAGACCCCCTCTGCGTCGAATTTTTCCCTCGAAAAAAAAGAAGATCTCTCTTTAGCAGAATTTCTTTCGTGCTTTTTGACTACTTCGAAAAGCGGATCCTAGAAACGACGGAGTACACGTAAGCAGCCAAGGCTGACCGAGCCGAGGGACTCCTACGCCTCCGGGATACGGATACCTCACTCATCACCTTCTGCGATAAGTAACTCGCGTTCGGATAAAGCGACTCCGTGGACCGGACAAGTCTTCACGTTCGGAAGCCCTTCTGCCAAAGTGGTCCTTCAAGCTTTCTCGACTAAGTCAGAGACAGGGCATCATGGACGGGTGAAGGTACGCGTAAGCGGCAAGGCCGACCGAGCCGAGGGACTCCTATGCCTCCGGGATACGGATACCTCACTCATCACCTTCCGCGAGAAGCAACTCTCGCCCGCACAAACATCCCTGTTACCGACGGAAAGTCCAGATGCTCGGAATAAGGGGAAAAGAGACGCAGCTTTACAAGCGCAGCGAGGGTGCGCTTTCTGGCCTCAGCGGCCGCAGAAGGCACACGCTACAAGACGATCTGATCCTGCAGGTTCAGGTCTTCACGCTGAAGGGGGCCGTAGCACCTTCGACATCGACGACGTCTTCAGCAAGGTCCGACCCAGCGCACGACCCAGCGGCGCCAGCCTGGCGCGACGGTCAATGCGGTCGAAGGTGGGCCGGCAGTAATGACGGTGGCAGGCGGACGGGAGCAGCAGTCACGTCGTCAGCCAGGCTCACGTCCCATCCAGGGACAGCAAGAGAGCCTCCTCCCACGGCGTGAAGACGGTGCGCCCGTGATCCGTTCCTCGAACGGCTCGCGCACGTGCCACGGCCGCCCCTCCAACCACTCGCCCCGTCGCATTAACTCCGCGGCGGGACAGGCGGCGCTTCTGGCAGGAGAAGCGGACGACGCTTCGCCTTCGCCGTAATAACCGCGCCAAAAAAGGTACGCCACGTCGTTCGATTTTGCATCCTTTTCCCTTTTTCCTCTTTCTCTATCTCTTGCAACAGGGACCGAGAAAGAGGGATACCCCGAAAAGGATCCTTCCCTGTGAAGGAACCGGGCTCCGAGCCCCCCCTACTGATCAGAGGTTCGAAGGCTGGCCCTCCGAAGGGTTCAACAGTCGCCTCAGATCGTGTGGGCCCGACACCCACTACTGGTCAGGGGTTCGAAGGCCAGCCCCCCGAAGGGCTCTATGGCCGCCTCAGGCTACTCGGGTTCCGCGCCCATTACTGATCAGAGGTTCGAAGGCTGGCCCCCGAAGGGTTCACAGTCGCCTCAGACGCCGAGCGAGGGATGACCAGGGGTACGTTCGATACATAACCAAGGCTCGGGCTGCGCTCCCGAGGTACCCTAGGACATTTCCGAGACCAGCGGGAGCGATCTTGTAACGGAATCCCATCGGAGGGAGGCATCGAGCCCTCGGACCCCGTCGCCAGGGGACCGGGTCCGGCAGATCACCCGCAGGTACTTTTGGGCGTGCCTCTGGGCCCCTAGCCGACCCCCAACGAACGGGGCATGGACGTCCACTCGGATTACCCGCTTGCAGCTCACCGGAGACACCATGTTCGGTGCCCATCGAGGGTAACATGGCGCACTCCCCCCTCCTCCTTGCGGAAAGGCGACGTAGGGGCGTATGCAAAAAGTCGAGTCTGTCCCTGATCGTCCTCTCGCCCTGTGCGGAGGCTCGGGGGCTGCTCTCGCAAACCCGGCTCCGGCCGAACCGTTGACAGCTTCAACATACCAGCCCGAGAGCTTGGGCCCCGACCGTGCACCCGGGCTACGGCCTGTTCGCATGAGGGAACAACCAGACCAGCCGAAGCGTTACGCAAGGCATTAAGACCTCGAAGGAGTGAAACCACTCCTCCGAGGCCTCGGGGGCTACACCCGGCGGGTGCGCTCGCGCGCACCCACCGGAACAAAATGCAACCGAGAAAGGCTGGTCCCCTTGCAAAAAAGTGCGACGAAAGCCTCCAAGCGAGTGCTAACACTCCCTTTGAGGCTCGGGGGCTACTGTCGGGGACCATAATTAGGGGTACCCTCAAGACGCCTAATTCTCAGCTGGTAACCCCCATCAGCATAAAGCTGCAGAGGCCTGATGGGTGCGATTAAGTCAGGGATCAGTCCATACGAGTGACTCGATCACGCTTCACCTGAGCCTAGCCTCGGACTCGGGCAGCCGACCTCGAGGGACTTCCGTCTCGCCCGATGCCCCCCTTTTAACGGCGGACACATCTCCGGCTCGCCCGAGGCCTTGGCTTCGCTTAGAAGCAACCCTGACTAAATCGCCGCACCGACTGACCCAATTGCAGGAGCATTTAACGCAAAGGTGGCCTGACACCTCTATCCTGACGTGCGCCCCCCGGCAGAGCCGAAGTGACCGCCGTCACTCCGCTGCTCCACTTACCGGTCTGACAGAAGGACAGCGCCGCCTGCGCCACTCCGACTACAGTGCCACTCGACAGAGTGAGTTTGACAGGCAGTCAGGCCTCTCCAGGGGCGCCATAGGGAACTCCGCTCCGCCCGACCCCAGGGCTCGGACTCGGGCTAAGACCCGGAAGACGGCGAACTCCGCTCCGCCCGACCCCAGGGCTCGGACTCGGGCTAAGACCTGGAAGACGGCGAACTCCGCTCCGCCCGACCCCAGGGCTCGGACTCGGGCTAAGACCCGGAAGACGGCGAACTCCGCTCCGCCCGACCCCAGGGCTCGGACTCGGGCTAAGACCCGGAAGACGGCGAACTCCGCTCCGCTCGACCCCAGGGCTCGGACTCGGGCTAAGACCCGGAAGACGGCGAACTCCGCTCCGCCCGACCCCAGGGCTCGGACTTGGGCTCGGCCCCGGAAGACGACGAACTCCACCTCACCCGACCCCAGGGCTCGGACTCCGCCCTGGCCTCTGCCGAACGACTTCCGCCTCGCCCGACCCAGGGGCTCGGACTCGGCCTCGGCAACGGAAGACAGATTCAACCCCAGCTTCGGAGGAGCCCCCACGTCGCCCGGCCTCGGGCGCGGGCCCGCCACGTCAACAGGGAGCGCCATCATCACTCTACCCCGAGCCGACTCAGGCCGCAGAGAACAAGACCGGTGTCCCATCTGGCCAGCTTCGCCAGATGGGCAATGATGGCGCCTCCCAAGCTCTATGACGGCGGCGGCTCTCAGCTCTCTTACGGAAGCAGGTGGACGTCAGCAAGGACTCGACTGCTCCGACAGCTGTCCTTCCGCCAAGCTCCATTGCTCCTTCGACAGCCACGACATCACACCAGCAGGGTGCCAAGATCTCTCCGGCTGCCACATTGGCATGTACTTAGGGCGCTAGCTCTCCCTCCGCTAGACACGTAGCACTCTGCTACACCCCCCATTGTACACCTGGATCCTCTCCTTACGACTATAAAAGGAAGGACCAGGGCCTTCTTAGAGAAGGTTGGCCGCGTGGGACCGAGGACGGGACAGGCGCTCTCTTGGGGCCGCTCGCTTCCCTCACCCGCGTGGACGCTTGTAACCCCCCTACTGCAAGCGCACCCGACCTGGGCGCGGGACGAACACGAAGGCCGCGGGACTTCCACCTCTCTCACGCCCGTCTCCGGCCACCTCGCCTCTCCCCCCTTCGCGCTCGCCCACGCGCTCGACCCATCTAGGCTGGGGCACGCAGCACACTCACTCGTCGGCTTAGGGACCCCCCGGTCTCGAAACGCCGACAATTAGTACCGATTGTTGGCTCTAAATGATAATAGAAAATGGGCATAGTAACAATGTAGCCATCAACTGATACTAATAACCTATTCCATTATTTAAGGGCTTCTTCATCTGTCGCCATGAATAAATAGGATCTCTTTTCATGATTTGTTCATGGTGATTTTTAAGTGGGGTGCTAATAATTTTTTTCCATGATGTTCTATTGAAGATTTCACTTATCCAGTTAAGAAAAAAAAGGTTAACAAATTGATCCTCTCATCTTGTATGGTGACAAATGTTTATTGTCTTCTTTATTTTTTGAATTAGTTGGTTTGTATTAGATGAAAGTGGATATATGTACGATCCAGAATTTTTAAGTTATTTTTTTGAAGACTTTTGGTATCTAGTTATGAAAAAATAGCAAACTATACTCTCACCTTGTATAGTTACAAAGTTTTCTTGGTCTTTTGAAAATTTTGAATTTGGTGGTTTCAATTTCATTACATTCAAATGGATATATGTATGAACTTCATCCTCCACATATTTTATATATTATATATGTGGTGTATAATTCTTTTTTTCTGAAGTCTTGAATGCATTAGAGAAAATCAAAGTTAATGGATTTTATATGAGAGTTGAAATATTATTATATATATACAGTTGTCTATAAATATTTAAATTTTATAAAATCCTAAATCTTTGGAGCTATAGTGTCGTATATGTTTTGTATGGGAGATGCTGATAATTTTTTCAAGCGATTATTGAAGGTTTCAATCATCTAATTATGAAAAAGGTTAGCAACTTGATCCTCTAATCTTATATATTTACATTGTTTCATGTTTTTAACAAGAAATATTTTAAAGATTGTTTATATGTTTTATATTGTTGATTTAAATTTATTGAAGACCTAAATGCTTTAGAAAAAAATGTATGGTAATTTCTTTTCATTGGATTGATATGATTTGTGCCATGGACTTGGTATCCTCATCTAGAGAAAAGATCGAGGCTAAGCTAAGTCTGACAACACTATTTGATTGGAATTGTTACCAATTGTCTATGAGCATGGTCATAACCACACCATCACTAGTACATAGAAGTTCTATAGTGGCGGTCCTATAGCTATTTGCACTGGCGTTTTTCAGTGCCGCCAGTGCCAGGGGCCAGTAGAAATCGACCTTTTTCGCAGACGGTTGTTGCCAACCACCAGTGTAAATAACATTAGCACTGGCGGTTTGCTTAAGAAACCGCATGTTAGCTATAACATTAACACATTCCAGCTCACGTATGTCATGAGTCGAGGCTTGAACACATAAATAGAAAAGGGTAGCCTAGCTACAATGTATTAACTATAGTGGACATGGACATACTGTTCACTTTTGTAGGTGCTGGGTTGCCTAGTTCTTGCCATGACATGGCAGTGCTCAGGACTTGTATGGGAGAAGCGAACTATCCACACCCACCAGCAGGTATGGTGGCATGCATGTTATGTTGGTGTCATTGCATACATTGTATTCATGCATTACGATCTAGTAAATCTTTTTCTGAGTTTATTTGTTTGTGTACATGGAGGTATTATCTAGTGGATGCTGGTTACTCAATTTGCGAAGGTTACTTGCCAACATATCGGAATCAGAGACATCACTTAGAATATTTTAATCAAACAGGAGTAGAGTGTGTAGGAAAAGTTTAATTTCCACCACTCGAGTCTACAAAATGTAGTTGAACGGGCTTTTGGATTACTCAAATCAAGGTGGCATGTACTACGAGGACTCCCATTTTACGAAAGAAGCATGCAACTGAAGATTATAATTGCTTGTTTTGCTTTGCATAACTATTTGTTGGACCGAGGCCACATAGGAGGATCAGGGAGTAGTTCGCATGGCCAAGCTGATTACGATGTGTCAGATTGGCTGAATGTAAATGCAAGTCAAGAAATGACATTATTGAGAGATTGGATCGCTGCTGGAGTATCATTGATGTAGTGTATGTAATGAAGTAGTTAGATGTAATGAAGTAGTTAGTGATATATTGTGTATCTCAGGTTGCTGGGTATATAGATTGTGTAATCATGCAATGTATTGATCACCTCTCTGGTATTGAGAAATCATTTAATGTATTGGGGTACCGATCACTGAGTAATCATGCAATGTATTGGGGTACTGATTCCTCTCTGGTACCGAGTATTCATGCAATGTATTGACTGTTTCATTAAGTGAACCGCCAGTGTATATATATTTCCACTGGCGGTGTACTTAATACAACCGCCAGTGTAAATACATCCTTTCCACTGACGGTTCTGTTAAGTGAACCGCCAGTGTATATGATATTTCCACTCGCGGTTTACTTAATAAAGCTGCCAGTGTAAATACATCCTTTCCACTAACGGTTCAATTAAGTGAACCGCCAGTGTATATGATATTTCCACTGGCAGTTCACTTAATAAAGCCTCCAGTGTAAATACATCCTTTCCACTGACGGTTCAGTTAAGTGATCCGCCTGTGTATATATATTTACACTGCCGATTCGTTAAGGCGGCCCGCCTGTTTTTTTCACTGGCGTGTTGTAACTGAAACCGCTAGTATAAATTCCTGCGTGCCGCCACCTTAGGGCTCTTTTCTACTAGTGCATTAGAGTCTATTATAGTTGTATCCGGTTTCCAGATGTGTTTCCTGATGAGCTACTAGGAATGTTATCTGACGCAAAGTTGAATCTTCTACTTAACTTATCTTTGGTACTGCACTTACATCAAAGAGGGCATATAGAGTGGCTGGAGTAGAACAAGTTGAACTCAATAAACAAATTGATGAATTTGTAGAAAAGGGTTACATAAGACCTAGTACCTCACCTTGGGTAGCCTATGTCTTGTTTGTGGAGAAGAAAGACATATTCAAACGATGTGTGTAGATTAGTGGTCTTTAAATGTAGTTATAGTTAAGAACAAGTATCTGTTATCTCAGATACGGACTTGTATAATTATCTTAGAGGAGCATGTGTGTTCTCCAAGATAGACTTATTGTCAGGTCACCATCAGCTTAGAATTTGACCCTCAAACATGCAAAAGATAGCCTTCATATCTAAGTATGGGTTACATGAGTATTCCTTTGGGTTAACTAATGCACCTGGTTTCTTCATGTACCTGATGAATAGTGTGTTTATGAATTATCTAGATGAGTTTGTTGTGGTATTCATTGATGATATCCTAATGTACTCAAAGAATGAGGAAGAACATGCAGATCATGTGGAAATGATCCTACAAAGACTTCGAGAACATGAACTCTATGACAAGCTAAGCATGTGTTAATTCTGAATACATGAAGTGTTGTTCTTGGGGCACATCATCACTCAAAGAGTAGTAGTTGATGCAAAGAATGTTTAACATGTATTGTTGTTGGTTACCTGCTTTGATTCCTTGAGGGGATCAAAACAAGGCAATACCATTGGAGATGACAGATCTTCATCACTGTATTTTATTTCTTGATGTGAAACAAATTATAGGGAAGAGATCATTAAAATCATTATTTCAAGGGAACAAAATGAATAAACACAATTAAAGAAAATCATGGTGACTATACTCCCTTTATTATTATCTTCCAATTACAAATGATTACAACAATACCTTTGGATGTCGAAGGTAAAAAGAAATGAACAACAACTTTGAATGCTGAGCAATTCCATGAATGATCCAAGGACTCAACATGTTCTAATTCATGACATTGTACCTCTATTTATAGTGATGACTCAGTACACTACTTCGTATAAAATTATAAACTTGTTCTCAGACCTCACACAAAATTACATGATCCTATATGGGTGTTATCCACATTTCTTATTGAGACAACAATGCATGCGCTGGCGGGCTCCTTAGTATTCTAGTGTTGTTGATGTAGCCAAAGGTGATAGGCATAACCAATTTTACATGTGCTAAAACTTGCTTGCCCCCGAAGCTACAAAGTGGTTAAGCTGACTCTTGAATTTTATTATCGGTCTCTTGCATTTGCCTAGAGGCCTTTGTGAAGATAATGTCTATTGCACTACCTTTGTTGACTAGGACATTATGTACCACGAAACAATTTATGGCACAAGAGACCACCATTGTATCTTTATGTGGGTAGTCGCTAAGCTGAATGTCTACTTGAGAGAATGTGATGGCAATGTGAGACCACTTGGATCCAATGTAGGGTCGTTGATTCCAACATGATGCACCCCTTCCTAGGCTTCTTTCTTATGTCTTTTATTGCTTGGTTCAAAGCTTGATCCTCCAATAACAGGGAGGGAAAGCTTTTTCAAGCTTGATGAAAAGTGTTGAGGTTTTCCATGCTCCTCGTCGGGGTCATGAATTCACCACAGGTGAGCATCAATGTTGGTCACTTGTTTCGATTCCCGAGGGATACCAAAACAGGGCTAAGGATGAAAATATGTACTGATTCGGATAACAAATTTTTGGTCTTTTTTCTTTGATTGTGAATAAATAGGATATAAAATCTGCTATATAAATTTATATTCTTGTTTTTATCAATGAGCTTGTAAAGTTTCATAAAAAGTAAACCTTAAAATTATCATATGCTTTCTCAAATTATAGATATAAAATTTGGGTACCAGTCGGATATGGATACAGATAATTTTTCACCTTTTTTGTAGAGAGCAAATAATGTATAAAACAATTTATGCAAAAATTTATTCTTATCTATGATAATGTGCTTGATAACACAAGAAAAGATTAACATCAAATTCTATACATATCTATTTTAAAATATTAGATTTGTCATAATAGTTCGGGTACCCGTTTTCATCCCTGAACAAGGCACCACAATTAAAAATAGGGGATCTTCACCCCTTGCATTTATCTTTGATACAAGATAAACCGAAGGGATAAAGGCTACGATGATTAAACATGCAATTCAGAGAAATAACATAGGGAATGAAGAAATAATTACTTTTATCTCTACTCGTATTTTGAAACTATTTACAAATATTTACAATGATACCTTCGATTACATATGAGGATATGAAGGTATGAATCTCTGCTTCATATGCGGAGAGTTTTAGACCTTCGGAAAGGGGTGCCCCTGTGCATGGCACTGTACCTATATTATAGTAGTGGCTCGATACACAACTTCCTATAAAATTACAATTGTACCCTTGATTCCTATACATATGTACTACAAACCCTGTAAGGGCAGAGTTGTCATTTCCCTTTGTAGATGTGTCGAGGAAGCTTCTAGATCCTTTTTGTTCGCCCCTACTTCAGCATCAGTGTTGTGAAGACGAAGGACTCTACTTTGTTCGCTACGACGAAGCTTCGCCACGAAGGCGAAACTTGTCTGCTTTGTGATTATGCATGCACTTCCTTAGACAAAGGTTCCAAATGAAGGTTTAGCTTTGTCCATGTTTCGGGAGACTCGAAACCTGCTCCGAGCATGATTGAGTACACAATATTTTGAGAACCTTCAGCAATGCAAGCCTCCAACAACGTGATAATAAACTATTGGTTCTCACATGTCATTGTTATAGTATTTTTTTAGAAACATAAATTCGTGTATATCTTTTTAAAAACATGTGCATCTCCAAGAAGAACTTATTTAGAGTTTCATTTTCCATTATTATGTGTTATGGTTCAAGAATATATTTAATATTCATGCTATGATTCAAAATTACAAGTAGGCCTTATATCTTTTTTATTGATGAGTTTTACAATGGATATTTGGAAAATTCAAACAACTATCATAACTAATTATGTTAGAAGAACAACATATTAATGAATTTGATCTTATATAGGTTTATATAAACATCTTGCTATACGTAGTATTTTTTATCACGTGCGTGTTTATTTGAACTACTCTTATTAAAATAGTTTCATAGTGGAATTAATACAATATCAATGATGGTTGAACTAAGGCTATTCACAATGAGAGTTTTATAGCACTCTTTACAACGCTACCACATCATCATAAGTGTTATGAAACTATGAATGAAACAATGTCTCTCAATGCAATTTTCACGTCACTATTTTATAGACTAACATACTAATTAAATGTCACAACTCACTGGCCAATATAAGTTAGTAAATTATGTGAATATGAAACAAATCACTCTTAATGGAGGTTTCACACGGTTTCCAAGACCTTGGAAACGAGTTGACATGATTTCATCCCCATGAAACTAATTTCATCCCATAAAACTCAATCCTCTTAAATGTTATGCTATATCACCAAAAAAATCTGATGTGACCCACTATTAAATGTGCATGAAACCACCATTGAAAATTGTCTAAACGCCCATCTCCATTAACTCACCTCTATATTAATACAAGCTTTATCATTTAAGTTGTCTGGCTCCATTAATGTTTTTTGGTTCGAATTTCAACTCTTCTTTGCAATTTTGTTTCTTCCATTTTTTGATTTTTGATTTAAATTTAGTTTTTTGAATTTTTGTTTCTCACATCTTATTTTAATAAGTTTTCACAATTATACAATGTACTTATCACTAACACCGCCAACCCAACAAAATGTGCATGCATATTATGTTACCCTATAGGTGGTTGCAAAATAATTTATTGTTTAAATGTACTGATCTATATCTAACCATAGAACAACTTATTTTCAGGTTATTTTGAGCTATGACCGTATTAATTTGCGAGATTTACCATAATTCCTCTTAGGGCTATCTTAGGTCTAGTTTGAGAGCCCATTTTTCCAAGAGATTTCTATTCTCTAAGAAAAATTAGTTTATTTTTTCTTAGAAAAATAAAAATCTATTGGGAAAATATAGTTCCCAAAGTTATTTTTTAGAGCTAGTTTGAAAACCCTATTTCTCTGGAGATTTCTATTTTACTAAAAGAAAATAAACTAATTTCTCTTTAGAAAATGAAAATCAATTGAAAAAATAGGTTGCTAAACTAGCTCTTATAGTTCGTACAGGAAGATGCCAGAACTGGCCACGTCGAGCAAGTTATCAAACGTTTTTCATCGTAAGCAGCAAGCAGATTACTCTTCGAAAATTTCTGACCATTCAAGCATCCCTACCAACAATTTTGAAGCTTGTCGCCCGGCCATGCAGATGCGGCGCCCCTGGTTTAGCGTCGCCACCCTCCGGCGTGCATGCACGTCCAAGTTTAATTTAGGACATGCCAAACAAGTCTATATTTATCTTTCTCTTTCTTTCTCTCTCTAAACTAGGGTGAATCAAGCAGCAGCCAATGGCTTCTCGTTCGCCCACCATTGCCCTGGTCCTCATCCTTGCCTGCTTCTCCTCGCCGGCGGCGGCCTTCAACATCACCAGGCTACTCGGACAATTCTCCGACTTCACAACCTTTAACAACCTCCTGTCTCAGACGAAGCTCGCGGAGGATATCAACCGCCGGCAGACCATCACCGTGCTCGCCGTGGACAACGGCGCCGCCGGTGGCATCTCCTCCCTCCCATCAGACGTCCAGCGGAAGGTGCTCTCCATGCACGTTGTCCTCGACTACTACGACACCGCCAAGCTGGAGGCCATCAAGAACCACTCCGCCCTGCTGACGACTATGTTCCAGTCCTCCGGCCAGGCCACCGACCGCATGGGCTTCCTCAACTTCACCAAGCGCTCCGACGGTGTCATGGTGTTCGGCTCCGCTCAGCCCGGAGCGCAGATGACCTCCCATATGGTCAAGTCCGTCACTTCCCGCCCGTACAACATCTCAGTGCTGCAGGTCAGCGCCCCCATCGTGCCGCCCGGTGTCGGCGGCTCGGCAGACAGCGGCAAGGGTGGCGCGCCGCCGCCGCATAAGGCCACGGCGCCCGCACCCGGGCCCGCAACAAAGGGAAAGAAGGGAGCTCCTCCGTCCAAAGATGAGGAGGCCCCTGCTCCGGCACCGTCCGACGACGCCAGCGCAGACGCGCCTGCCGATGCCCCTGGGCCGGCGGCGGACGGCCCAACGGCTGATGGCCCCGCGGCAGATGCCCCTACGGCGGACGGTCCGGCAGCTGACGCGCCGGCGCATAAGAAGAGTAGCGACGAGGCGGCTGACGCGCCAGAAGGTTCAGCCGCCGGCAGGATAAAGGCCGCTGCGCGTCTGGGAATCGTGGCGCTTCTGATGACGATTATTTGACATTGACTGCTATTGCTGGAAATTAGAATGGAGCTTTCGTGATTTGGGATTGACAGTAAGCTGAACTCTATACAGTACGATGCAAGGGCTTGTCCACTGACTCAAACAGACTTCATTTTTTTTTGCGCGTTTAATGGATTGGACATCTCGTGCTACTGGAGGCTGGAACACGTAGTTTCTTTTTTCTTTCTAATTTCATGTTCATGTGATGGAGCTTACTGATGTCTTGTGCATATATAAACATTGTGTGTACGAAGATGTTGTTAATCTGTTCAAGCTGGAAAAAAACTATAGAAGAATTACTTCGATCTTGTTACTATCATTTTACTAGAACATGGGGCGCCCTTACGGGCGCTCTAATGGATGCTTCCTCGAAACTTTGAAAACAAATAATTTTTTTAGACTTGATGACTGAAAAATGCAACACAATAATGGATGCTTCCTCGAAACTTTGAAAACAAACATTTTTTTTAGACTCGATGACTGAAAAATGCAACACAAACAAAAGCATAGTCGATAGAGAACCAGGCTTGACATTTATCTTAGAGGAAGATACGCCAGTATCTATTTGTTCACTTAAAAATTTGCTCTGCACAGCAGCACTGTTACACTGTCCAAGGTATGTTAGGATTTGTTAACTATGCTCAATGATTGAGGTGCCTCGCTGTTATTATATGCAGGGTCACAGGTCAAAAGTGAAAGTTCTATCCAGCAGTAGTCCAATCACTGAGTACATCTATGGTGCAATGAATGCACTCTTTAACAATCTGAAAAGTGTAACACCATAAAAGCCATCAACTAAAAATAATAAATTTAGTTATTATGGTAATTAAGATAATAATTTTATTTTAAGTGTTTAATTATTTATTTGCATTTTAATCATTTTTCTTTGTATGTGCATGATTGAGTATCGGATGTTTTGTAGTAATTCTTTTAAAAAAGAAATCCTAGTAATTAATATAATAATTAAGTAGTATAATAACTATTAGTCTAAAACAAGTATTTTATATTTTGGTGAATTTTTATGAATTTTTGAGCTATCTAAAAATATATTTCGGAATAAAAAAACAAAAAAACTAAACCCTAATATAAAACCGGCCCACCAGGGCCCAACTACCACTAACCCTAGCCGCGCGCTGCTCTCTCCCAGCTGAAGCCAGCCGCCGCCGCCTGTGCTTCCTTCTCCCTCCCTAACTCTCTCTCTCTCTCCTCTCATCTCTCTCCTATCTCTCTCCTCCCTCTCACCTCTCTCTCTAGCGCGCAGGCGAGCCTCGCACCCCGCGCAGCAGCCCCTGCCCCGCGGCCGAGCCGCCCAGGCCGCGCTGCCGCACGCGCCCAGCACACACCGACGCTGACGCGCCCAGGCCGACCGCGCGACCCGAGGCCATAGAGGACGGTGTGCAGCAGTAACACACAAATCCTGAAAATAATCACATTCAAGAGGTTAACAACAATCATTATTTGATTGTAAAAATAAGTACCATAAAAAATTCTAGCATCGGTAGTATCATACCTTGAGATCACTGCCTGAGTACCCTTCTGTCAGGTTAGCTATAGTTTCTAGATCAACGTCGTCTGCCATATCTTCCTTGGCTAGTATTACACTAAGAATTTTTCTCCTATTTGATGCATCTAGCAAATTAACCATCAACCTAAAGAAATTATTGCCCCATAAGACTGAGGTCAAAAAACCATTGACAGATGTTGTATTAGGCTATAAACAAACGATAAATCACCTCCTTGGAAGCCGCCTAACAACAGCCTCATCAAGATCAAATGGCCTATTAGTTGCAGCAAGTACTAATACACGTTCTTTCTCCCTTGTTCTCAGACCATCCCAGTTCACCATAAACTCATTTTTCATCTTCCGCATGGCTTCATGTTCTCCCGGGTTCTCCCGCCTTCCCAACATGCCATCAACCTAAAAACAAGGGCAGGATAAATGAGCAGGAAAGTATGCATCAATATAGGATTGACAACAAACTACAGATATGGTGGTGTCCTGGTACAGTAGAAATAAACAGAAAATGTTCATGAATCACAACAATACTATAACTTACCTCGTCCACAAGCATAGCAAGCAAGACAGTATGTACCTTTAATTAGACCAGTACGTACCACCCCGTCGCCAGCGGACTGGATGGCGATGTTGAGCGCGACGGCGGGCGGCGAGAAGAGAGCCGCGCAGAAAAGGATGCCGACGACCACCGCCGGGAGCCGCCAGGAACTGCCGCACTCCATCCTCGCGGGAGCTCTCTCTCTCTCTCGGTCGCGAGGAGTCTCGTGACGGCATGGCCTGTCGTTGCCGTCCCTGGCGAGACGAGATTATCAAGTGGCGGGCTGGTTCTCCAACTGCAGTTGCGGTGCGGACTTGCCGCTGTGACTGCCTGGCGGCGCTGATTTACAGGCCAGGGTGGTGGGAGGGGGCCGGGGGGCGTCCGCGTTTTGGTCGTACGAGGCTGCAGAGGGCGAGCGGACGTGGACGCGAACGACTGCGTCGAATTGAAGAAAACACAATCGGGTCCGTCTTCCGCACGTGTCGTGACGCCAGCGCTGCCGGGCGTGAAACGCGGAGAGAGCTCTAAACCCCAGCGCCTTTTAACTAGAAGTAATACACCGGCACAACAGTAAAATAGGAAAGGTCCAATGGTCTTGCAATGTCCCACGGTTTTATAGGAAATTATAGGCAGTTATATTATGACCGACGACATCTAGCAGCCGTCGAAAGTAACACTTATGTCCGATGGCCCTACTGACAGTCGCCGGATATAAGCCTTATGTCCGACGACTATCACTAGAGCCGTCGGATAAAAGACTTATATTCGACGGCCATCAATAGGGCCGTCAACATAATGTATTTTTAGGTAACGGTACATGTCGGATGACGTTTCAATTTTCTACACACGCATACCGCCCGCGCACTAGCCTCTCTGTTTAATGTCGCCGCCCAGGGTTTACAATTTCGGACGGAAATTTCCGAAATTTCCTTGATTTTCGGTGGGGTCCAGAAAATATATGTTTCCGAAATTGGAATTTTTTAACATAAATTATATCATTTTTTGTTTTAAAAAATATTAAATCTATTTGATTTTGACCTAAAATTTCCGAAATTTCGGAAATTTCCTGTTTTTCGCCAAGGGCAGAAATTTTTTCTTTTCCAAAATCATAAATCGTGTCGCCGCCGTCGCTGAGTGTCACACCCGGTTTTGAAGGTAAACCGAATGCGAACCATGCACGTGTCATGATCAGAAATTCACGTACACGGCGATTACATAAATGACTCATCATAACACAATGCTTTGAATAATAATAAAGAATAAGTAATAATATTAAAGACTAGAGTCATTTACATAATATAAATCAAAGTACACAGAATCGAAACGTAGCCAACGTAAACAAACCCACCACAGTCAGCTGATTGGGGGAGGTCGCTAGCCTAATCCTCGAAATCGTCGAAGTCCTGGAACTCCTGAAGATCCGCCTCGACATCTTCTTCTTTACCTGAGCATAGATTGCACCAAAGGCAACCTGGTATTTTGTGAAAGCAACGGTGAGTACACATCAACGTACTCAGCAAATGTCTCGTTTGGCTGAAGTGGACTAGCTTTGTGTGGGGTTAAGGTCAAAGCAGTTGCTTTTAGTTGGTCAGGTATTTATTATTAGTGGATGCCAAGTTTTATCATTTAACCAACCCGTGAATCATTTCCTCATCGAGGAACATCATTATCATCATCGAACCAAAATAATAAATAGAACCATTGTATATCAAACCATCTGTATCTCTAATCAAAGAGGATCCCAAGGCCACTCATAACCGTGAGCATGGCTGATATATCAGTTTCTAACCCTCTGCAAAGGTTGCACACTTTACCCACAAGTCGTGATTCTCATTCTGCCCGGAGATCAAGACTCCCCATTGATCACTACCAAGGTGACCTGGCAGGGTCTCACTACATAGCCTTTACAAAGACTCCTCTGGTGCATAGCTGCTCGTTAGGTTTCGTCAGTCGTACAAACGTGGTACACCTCCCCAAGGTGGGTGACTAACAAAACCAAATCGAATGAACCTCTGTACCCCCTTGGCAGAGCGAGCACTACGCCCTGGCCCCCATTGACGGCCCTCCGGCAAAGCCAACTACACCCCCAGGTTCATCTAATTATTTGGCTAAGGGCGTCTCATACCACCATCATGGTTGCACTGTTATCCCAGGTGATCACTCCACGAATAGGTCCTTACGGAGAGGTACTCGGTAAAAATGGCCCGAGCCCCCTAAATTATCACAATATCATCATCGGGATAACATCATCGTATCATAAGTATTCACATCATGTTTATTGATTAAGTTAAAGCAATAGCATAAAGCTAACCATAGTAACCCAAAAGGTGAACAAGGATAAGGTAAATAGAGACTAGTCAATCCTTAGGTTTCAATAATGTAATGTGGGACGGTGAATTAAAAGTGAATGGGACATAATGGGTTATAGGACACTTGCCTTCATCAACCAGATGCTCAAGGTCTTCAACTTCGTAGAACTCGTATAATTTGATCTCTTGGTCACCAAAGCTTGACCGTCGATTCCTCGAAGCTCGGAAACAAATCGCGATTATTCACGACGCATATATATATATATATATATACCATACCAGATAAAATGTTATAAAAACATGCAGCATAAAATAGAGCTCGATTCTACGGTCACGCGAGAGAAAGAAATGTCGAACTCGAAGCTACGATTGAGAAGTTAGCATGTTAACACTAAACAAGTATTAACTATAAATTTTAGTTCAACATTACCAAATATCAATATTATACATCGTTTAGTTCGATTAATATTAATCTGCTACACTAACAATTGTCAGTTAATGTCGGGAACTTGTTCTCAAATGCTATGAATTAAGAACAAGGCAACATAGAATGTTAAATGTTAAAGCCCTTCGTCCGCTGAAGCATTATTTCCCTGAGGATTTAATGAGCTTCGGACGAAGGTTATGGATGATAAATCACGAGGGTCCGACCTTTGTGTTCAGAGATAAAATAATGCGAAATGAAATATAAAATATAAAACGTTAAAGAATACCAAGAATAAATAACATTATTTACTTATTTTATAATATAAATTGAAATATTAAAACATGATGTTTAGTTACATTTATACCTTCGCTTTGGCAGAAAACAATAATTCCAGAGTAATGCGTTAGCAATTACAGGATTCCGTGTAGGCACAGGACGCAGCCTGTAAGAAATTACAATCATACCCCTTATAAAAGATTACAATTATGACTCAGACCCTTATGGACTAAAAAGTCATTCCATCTTTAAGTCGGTTCGATCCTTCATCTTTGGACACGCTATAATATCGAAGCTTCATGAGCGGTAGCTTCGGTATCACATATAAATAGGTTTTGCTGAAGGTGTTTCTTCCTGCAGGACCTTCGGCGACGAAGCATGGTCCCAACAGTAGGCCCTTCGCGGTGCTAGATCGTTTTTCGTAACGAGCTTGGTCCGTGAAAAAAGTCTCTTAGGCTTCGGGAAGCCGAAGGTCCAAAAAACACCTTCTCTGAGCTCGTTGCCGGGAAACGATACAATTTCCGAGCGCGAAGCGGTCCCACCATTCAGGTTCACCTTCTCGGGTTTTGTGGCCCACCGTTCAGTGGGTGCGAGCGACTGTTTGTCCGGTGTAAAAGACTTGACGATTCACCTTCTTACCTGCAGCACTATATAAACAGACGGGTAGGTGTGAAGTTACCACAGCATTCATTGCTATTGCACTGTTTTGCTGCCAAAAATTTAACCATAGCCGAAGCTTGACTTTTGCATTCAAACGAAGCACCTCTTTGGATTCTGCTTCGTCACAAGAAGAGCTTCGGAAAAAAGGTTATTAATTTCCAAAAAACTTCCAAAAAATTTATAACCAAATGGCCAGAGTACGCTCCATTGCCAGGGTTGAGCGTGATGGAGATGAGACCGAAGCCACTGAAACTGTTCCGATTTCCGAAGCAATGAGGCGTTCTGGGCTGGTTTTATCAGATGACACACCTGCTGCCGAAGCAACACAAGCTGATGTTGAATAAGTTAGTTCCAAAGATGAGTACAGCTGCGGGGTGCCAAGTAAACCTAGTCATCTGGACTTTGGAAAGTCCACCATCTGAAGCTGATCTTCCTAAAATGGTGAAGATGGGTTATTTTAGTGAGGCCAAGAAGGAATTAATTCGTTTTGGTGGAGAAGAAACTATCCCAAAGCCAAGAAAGGATGAGGTAGTAGTCTTCAAAAGTTTTCTTAAAGCTGGTTTAAGATTCCCCCTAAACAAGATGATTGCTATTGTACTGAAGAAGTTTGGGATTTACCTTCATCAGCTGACCCCTAATGCTATCGTTAGGTTAAGTGTTTATATTTGGGCCCTTCGTAGCCAAGGAGTGGAACCGTTCGGTGAGGGTTTCTGCCGAGTTCATGAATTACACTACCAGACTAAAGCCAGAGGAGATGGTCTGCACGAGAATTTTGGCTGCTACAACTTTGCTTATCGCAAGACTACGAAGTTTCCAGTGATAAGCTACCGAAGCAAATGGCCAGCCGGATGGAAGTCTGAATGGTTTTATGTTAAAGTTGATGAAGATGAAGATAAATTGGTCCAGAGTCCGCTAGAACTAACCTTCGGAGAGACGAGGCCCCGATGCAACATGATAATGGGGAGCCCGAGTCAGATTGCTTTGGCTGAATTTCGAGTGATTTCAGATCATATTGGCACTAGAGACTTAGTGCAGGAATTTTTTGCTTTTAAAGTGTTCCCAACACTGAAGGAGTGGGAGATGCTGAAGCTAGAGGGAGAGAAGAAGAAGGGAGAACTTGTTCGATTGCCTTATCACTACAAGTTTAAGAAACATTTTAAAGCACCCTGCCAAGAGTGATTGGACACAATTGAGGTTATGTGCAACAAGATCCTCGGCAACTACTCTAAGAAAGAAGATCAGTTAATGACTGCGGCCTTCGGCACTCGTCCGAAACGAAGATTGAATCAGGTGCTGGATGCCTTGAATTTTGATTACCCTGACTATGAGCAACTGGGCGGAGATGCTGAAGGCCAGAAAAGAAAAAGGATTGCCAGCGTCCTTGACAAAGAAGGCACCAAATTGGCTAAAAGGACAAAGAAATTTCTGAGAAAAGAAAACTGAGCCCTGAGCCGAAGATAGCTGCTCCAAAGAAAAGAAAAGCTGCATCCCCAAAACCAAAGACGTCGGCCCAAGAGGAGGAAACTCCTGCAACACCTTCTGCTGCCGAAGTGGAAGAGAATCTAAAGGTAATGACTGAACCTTTGCCTAAAAAGCTAAGTCCGCTGGCGCCAGAACTGACGAAGTTTTTTCAGAAGGAAAAAGAACCTTCGGCAACAGAAAGTCCCGCTAAGCCGAAAAAACGGAGAATTATCCAAGTGGCCGATGTCATTCATCAGACACTGCCACCGACATCGGCGTCAAAAATACCATTTATTGAAAGCACTGTCACTGCCGAAGCCGAAGCCACTGAAGCCGAAGCCACCGAAGTCGAAGCCACCGGAGCCAAAACCGAGACCACCGAAGATCCTAATCTAGAAACCACACTTGGTGATATTGATAACATGCTTCTGAAAATGGCTGAAGAAGAAGATGTTGCGGCCGCGGTGGACACACTTGGACAAGAGTTATCAGAAACTGAGAAAGAAGAGCTAAAGAAATATGCTATATCCTGTGGATACAAACCAGGGTCTCTGCTGTTTGGCGGAGTCAATGAAGGGAAACTAAGATGCCTTCGGAATCGAACCGAGGCCAAGGTTGTTAGGACTTTCTCAAAGAGCGTTGGTCTGCCGAAGATTGAAGCGGACCTCTGCAGGTACCAACGACAGCATATTGCTGATAGCTTGCTCTATGCTGATTTCAAGGTAAAAACTCAACTTTTTATTGTTTTTTTTGAATTAAGATGTTTTCTGACGAAGGTTGTTTCGGTAGAGTATATTACTAAGTAAAGTGCTGAGGATGCAACAAGATCTTGAAGACGAGAAAAACGACCATCAAAGATCTAGAAAACAAAGTCGAAAGTTACGAAGCTGCTTTGAAGAAAAAGGACTTCGTCATTCAAGACCTTGAAACAAAGTTAAAGATCACAAAGCTGCCTTGGAGAAGAAAGACTTCGTCATTCACTCTATGGAAGGTTCACTGGCTGAAGCTCAAGCCAAAATTGAGAAATTAAACAGCGAATTACTCATAAAATCAGAAAAATCTAAGCAAGAAAAGAAGAATCTCGAAACAAGTCTCAAGACCGAAATTGAGAAAAATTCAAATTTGCAGAAATCATTGAAGGAGCTTCAGGAAAAATGCTTAGATTTCGGCAACCGATGTGTGCAGCGGCTGAAGGATGTGTTTTACTCAATTGGAGCCAGCTCTGATAAGTTTACACCTTCAGCTGAAAACCTGCCAAGCACCTTTGAATACATTGAGGGCGAAGTTGATGCACTTGACGAAGTTATCGCTGGGCATGCCGATTTCTGCGCCCTGTTAGCTTCTCGAGGCACGGCTACTGCTTTCCTGAAGGCTGGCTGTACACACGGGAAATTTGTTAATAGGCCAAACTTCAGTTTGTCGCCAGCAGATTTGGTTGACATCCCCAGTCTAGCTCGAAGCATAGGAAACAGGTTTATGACCCAGATTTGGATAAACGACGGGAGAAAAATGGTTGGTGACGAAGCTCAGAGCCACCTTAAGCCAGTGAGAAACTTATACTTGTTACTTTTACCTTCTCCTTGAACTCTGCGCCTTTCTCATTCCATTTTAATATGTACAGGATGATGAAGCTGAAGAATGACGAGCTGAAACCTTAACAAATGCTCCGAAAGACTTTGCTGCATAAGATTCTAGAGAAAATTTTGTAATATGATTGTAAAGAAATTTATGTAAATTTATGCGTACCTTGTAATATATCTTTTCCCCTTTGTCCATGTACAACCTACTTTGCTGTGGACGAAATTTTGTTTTTGAGCCGAAGGCGAAAAACACCTTCCCTTCTTTTCGTACACAACGAAGCATGAAAATTTCTTCTTTCTCCGAAGCTTTGTCCTCATAGCCGAAGCATCTATCTTTTTTGTATGATATGATGATGATGATCCTATGTATATCTAAATGAATGTTTATGAATGCAAATGTCATGATGTAATGTATCGTGCAAATGAATATCCGAATATATATTCGAAGCCATAATCATAGCCTTCATTCCCTTAGGAATGACTCAAATCTTATTGCCGCTTATTTTTCGGCTTCACCGTTTATTTTTCGGTGTATTAGCGTTGACTTTTCGCTATAAGCCTCCCTTAGGAGCTTCTTCGCCTTTTACTTCGGCGGAATCAACGTTTATTTTTCGCTGTAAGCCTCCCTTAGGAGCTTCTTCGCCTTTTACTTCGGCGGAATCAGCGTTTATTTTTCGCTGCAAGCTCTGCATTCCCTTAGGAACGACTTTTGAGCTTCTCCCTATTTTCTTTTCTTTTTCCTCTGCACTCGATGGTGCGTTCTCAGCTTTTACATTTACATCTTTGGGGGATATTGCTCTTATAGAATTGAAATAAGAAAAAGAAAAATTACATGTTGTGGCCCCATTAAAAACCTTTCTCCCCCTTTGGAAAGGAAAAGGGTGCCACAAGAAAGAATAGAAAAAATTACATCAAGCTAAACATAATATCGTCGAAGTTCATCCGCATTCCATGATTTAGGAATGTCGTTGCCGTCCATATCCTTCAATCTATAGGAACCGGGTCTTGACGAAGATACTACCAGAAAAGGTCCTTCCCACTTCAGCTGTAACTTGCCTACCGTCTCTGGGTTGGCTACTCTTCGAAGCACCAAATGTCCTGGTTCAATATTCTTTAGCCGAACCTTTCTATCACGCCATTTTATTGTTTCAGCTTGATATTTATTGATGTTTTCCACAGCTTGAAGCCTGATCCCCTCTATAGCATCTTTTTCCACAGAGTAATCAGCTTTAGCTTCGTCTTCTGCCGAAGCTACTATTCTTATTGATCCTGCTTTTGCTTCTTCCGGAGTTATTGCTTCGTCATCAAACAATAATTTGAATGGTGTAAAACCTGTTGATCTTGATATTGTTGTGTTGTGGCTCTACACCACTTTGATTAATTCGTCTGGCCACTTTCCCCTGGGCTGATTGAAGATTAACTTCATTATTCCTGTCATTATGATGCCATTAGCCCTTTCAACAAGTCCATTTAACTCCGGATGCCGAACTGATGCAAAATGGATCTTCGTGCCAATTTGTTCACAAAATTCTCTAAAAGCTTCGGAATCAAACTGCGTTCCATTATCCACAGTAATAGCCTTCGGCACTCCGAAGCGACAGACAATATTTTGCCAGAAAAACTTTTGAATAGTGACCGAAGTTATTGTGGCTAAAGGCTTTGCCTCAATCCATTTAGAAAAATATTCCACTGCCACTACAACATATCTTAAGTTCCCTTGTGCTGGTGGTAACGGACCTAACAAATCAAGACCCCACCTTTGCAATGGCCAAGTGGGTTGTATTAACTGGGTTAGAGACGAAGGTTGTTTTTTATCTCTTGCACATTTCTGACAGCCTTCGCACTTTTGGACTAATGCCGCTGCATCCGAAGCTGCCTTTGGCCAATAAAATCCTTGACGAAAAACTTTTCCAAGCAAAGGCCTAGATCCAATGTGAGATCCACACAGTCCTGCGTGTATTTCCTTCATCAATTCTATACCTTCGGCTCTGGATAAACACTTGAGTAGTGGAGAACAGACCCCATGCTTGTACAGCTCCCCTTCTATGATAACATATGGTCGAGCTCTTGCCTCTATCCTCTTGTTATTGTCGCAGAACCTCCCAAGTTATTGGGCCCACATGCACCTGTCCTTGTCTAAAAGACCTCAGACAGCTATGCGTGTGCACCAAACAACTTAACAGGATCTGTCCGAGTGCCCCGAGGACCCCGGATAAACGACTTACCACCAAGATCGCAGGATTAAGTAAACACAAATCACACACCAATATTTGCAGCGGAAATAAATTCTTTATTGCAAAATGATTATATGTTACAATAAGTTTACATTATACAATTATCGGAGTGATTACAGAAGAAAGTGATTCAAAAGAATTACACTTTAAAATGTATAAAACATTTATAAGTTTTAAAATACATGCTAGCTTAAGTGACAACCCTCAATAAAGAAGCTAAAGATGGGATATACTTATATAAGGAGGCCGAGCCCACCGACACTTAGCACCATCCACAACAGAACAAACTTATAACCTGAAAAACAACAGAGAATAAAACCCTGAGTACGCAATTACTCAGCAAGACTTACCCGACTAAAGAAAAGACTCTCAAGGGTATGCTGGTTTATTAGGAATCAAGGTAAAGCTTATCAAATTTCAAAGACTCATTTTTGCAGAAAAGCTTACTAGTAGTGGATCCTTATGCCAAGCTTTTACTTCACCAGTTAAGTACTTTTCCTGAATCTAGATTTTCCTAATCTAGATCATTCACTTGTCCTACACTAACTTCATTTTAGCAGCTTTAGTTTCACTTGTTATCTACGCTGAAGGTCGAAGATCCAGTCTTCATATCCGAGAAGTTCGGCGATCCGAATCGATTAATACCCAGCTGGGGATCTCCAACCACACGACATATGTAGCACTTAACCCTTGCATATGCCAACTCGCCCACGGGTTTCTCAAGACCAGAACGGGTCCCCGCCAACCGAGAGCTCAGTACCCCACCATCCAGCCTCTTGCCAGGTGGATACACGATACTCTCGCCATCTCTCCACTCCCATTGCGGGCCGGCCTTTCTGGTATTGGTCCAACCGAGGCTAAGCTTACCCATGATGAGGCATGTGGCCAGTTAAAGGGTCCTAGATCAGCAGGCCAACAATCGGAACGGTCCTTAAGCGACACAGACGGGCGACCTTTCCTGCTCAACGTCTGGTCTCATATTAAGTTATTTCTGAAAACCTGGTACCTGTAAGAGGTACCCTACTGAAATGATGAAGTCATCAAGGCCTTTGATACCTTCATCACTCCAGCCTCTTTTCTTTGTAAAAACATGATTCATAGATCAAAACATTTTGTTCTTAGTCTATGAGCATACTAAGCACATCTAGCTTTTTAAAACAGGTATCAAGGATGGTAATCAATAGTTCAAGGAAGTTATGCAAAGGTTTAATCATTCAACTCCTACCACCTAATGCATCATATAAGTGATAAAAGTTTAAAAACAGCAAGGAGGTGGCAAATACACCGGGGCTTGCCTGGGATAACACTAAGTTAGTGTTGTTAGATGAAGACCACTTGGTGAGCATCTCTCATCCTGGCATTTGTTTGATTCACCCACTTTAGCTTCGTCCATCAGCATTATCTTGAGATCAATCCAAACCTTGCCTTTCACATCACGTGATCAATTAACGTACCTAAATGATATGCATAATGCATATGAGTGAGTAGGAGCATAAATAGCACAAGATAGATAAGTTATACTAAGGAGGATACAGAATTAAAGCAAAACATCACAACTTTTAAGTGTAACAACTAGATATATTTAATTCTACATCAAACATGGCGTTCTAGTCAATCGGACCTAAATCAATCACCAAGTAACATTAGCAACATACAAGTCCTAATATATTTAGAATATAACACTGATGTACCGCAATACTTAAAAACAATTACTATATGTTGACATATCACTACGTATCACAATTACGTTTCTCTGGCTTAACCAAATCTAACACAAACATCAAAGAATATTGAACCCTACACAAGCTATGTATTTTCCTTAACTAGAACATAGAATCGAGAGTCAAGTAACAATTCAAGCTCACAATTATTGAACACATCTAAAACTTAGTATGTTAAAAACCATCCATCTAACTTTCTAAAACATTCCTCTAAATTAACTATTAATGTATATCGACTAAACAAAACATCAGAACATACTTAGAACTAACGGATAATTCACTACCAATTAACATAGGGTTCAATGAAATTGCACTCATCTTAACTTAAAGGTCTAAATAGTCGCTAACTCAAATACACTAACCAAAGTATTTACTTCCTTCTTAAAATGCTAAAGTCTAAGGCAAGCATTAAGAAAGAAAAGAACAACCATATACAACTACCATACTTCATTAATCAAGCCAAGGACTAAACAAATCTAGTTACCTACAAAAAAAAATTCCAAGCAAATCATTTTAATGCCTGCTGATTTTGGGACAGCAGCACAACAGTTAATTGTTTTATTCATAACTCACAAATTATGCATCCAAAAATAGTAAACTAAGACTTTCTGGAAAGCTTATAAAGTCCTCTACACCTTTGGTATTATCATCACAACAAGATTCGATCTTTAGAAAGGTCAAACTATACTAAACACAATTTCTGTCCAGATTTGGACAGAATTCGGTCACTCACTTTAAAATTCCATAACTGGAGTTTCAGATATTCAAATCAGGTGATCCTAGACTTTTTAAAAAGCTAATAGAATTGTTTACAATTCATTTATAAACATCTCAAGGTGATTCAATGTGTATCGAGGTCAGTTAATACAAACAAACATTGCTGTCCAGATTTGGACAGATTCAGACATCACATTTCAAACAGCCATAACCTGACTTTTATATCACCAAAAAGGGTGATCCAAAATTTGTTGGGAAGCTTAAGAAAAGTACTAAAATTCTTCTATAATTACTAAAGACTGGTTCTCATTTTAACTTAGCCAAAAAATGCAATTTTCGAAACCTGTCCAGAATTGGGACAGATTCTGAAACTGGACTTGAAAAAATCATAACTCCTAAACTACTAGTCCTATGGTTATGAAATTTTAGCACAAGTAAGATGAAGAGGTTAGCTACAACTTTTCTATATAACACTTTCACAGAAAACATGATTTACTTCACTCAATTAGTTGCACAATCAAAACTGTACGTGCATGAATACAATCATGTCACTATCATGTCACAATCATGTCACAATCAAAACTGTACGTGCATGAATACAATCATGTCACAATCAATACCGTCATCACTTATTTTAACCATAACCATGAATACAATCATGTCACTATCCACGAAGAGGTATCACTACTAACTCATGATGCATATATATTCACCAAACATATCTATTCAATTCATCTATGAGAGCACCTAGAGGGGGGTGAATAGGTGATCCTGTAAAACTTCAAAACTTAAGCCACAAAAACTTGTTAAGGGTTAGCACAAGTATGGCCAAGTGGCTAGAGAGGAGTCAAAACACAATAACCACAAGAAATCAATCATAGAGATGACACGGTGGTTATCCCGTGGTTCGGCCAAGTACAAAAACTTGCCTACTCCACGTTGTGGCGTCCCAACGGACGAGAGTTGCACTCAACTCCTCTCAAGTGATCCAATGATCAACTTGAATACCACGGTGTTCTTGCTTTTCTTTTCTCAATCCCGTTTGCGAGGAATCTCCACAACTTGGAGCCTCTCGCCCTTACAAAAGATGTTCACAGAGAATCACGGAGTAAGGAAGGGGATGAGCAACACACACAAGACTTCAAAAGATCAGAGCAACAGCACGCACACAAGTCGCAACAAGAGCTCGCAACACAACTCAAAGAGTTCACAACTCCACAAGAGCTCTATATGCTATCATAATGAAACAAATGCGCGAGATCGATGTCTTGGTGCTTAGGAGTGTTGTAGGAATGCTTGGTGTTCTCCTCCATGCGCCTAGGGGTCCCTTTTATAGCCCCAAGGCAGCTAGGAGCCGTTGAGAACACATCTGGAAGGCTATTCTTGCCTTCTGTCGTCGGGCGCACCGGACAGTCCGGTGCACACCGGACACTGTCCGGTGCCCGATTTATTTCCATAAACAGCGAAGCCGACCGTTGCCGACCGTTGCAGATCTGGCGCACCGGACAGTCCGGTGCACACCGGACAGTCCGGTGCTTCCTTCCGACCGTTGGCTCGGCCACGTGTCGCGCGCCGATCGCGCGGCCGACCGTTGGCCCGGCCGACCTTTGGCTCACCGGACAGTCCGGTGCACACCGGACAGTCCGGTGAATTTTAGCCGAAGTCGCCGGAGAAAAACCCGAGAGCGGCTGGTTTGCTCCGCGCTGGTCTGGCGCACCGGACACTGTCCGGTGCACACCGGACAGTCCGGTGCCCCAGCCCGAAGCAGCCCTCCACTCCTCTTCTTCTTCCTGTTTCTAACACTTAGACAAGAATATTAGTACACAAAACCAATGTACTAAGGCTTAGAAACATACCTTAACTTGTGATTTGCACTTTGTTCATCCATGGGCATATTTTCACATTTAAGCACTTGTGTTTGCACTCAATCACCAAAATACTTAGAAATGGCCCAAAGGCACATTTCCCTTTCAATCTCCCCCTTTTTGGTGATTTATGCCAACACAACATAAAGCAAGTGGAACAAGTGCAAAACTACTTCAAATAAAAACTAACTTTGAGTTTTATTCAATTTTGACATATATGGATCATCCTTTGCCACCACTTGGTTTGTTTTTGCAAATCAAACTCAAATCTCTATCTCTAAGTCAAACACACATATTGAAGCATAAAGAGAGTCATTCCAAAAGAGATTGATCAAAGATTTCAAAAACTCCCCCTATTTCCCATAATCAACACTTCTCCCCACAAGAAGCCAACTTTTGTCAATAGAGACAATACGAGATAATAAAAGCCTTTTGACACAACAAAAACTCTATTCTACTATTTTCAAAATCTCTCAAGTGGTAGCTGATCCATTTATCACTTTGGCCTTTATTTTCTCCTATTTTCAAAATCTCTCAAGTGGTAGCTG
The DNA here is from genome assembly GCF_902167145.1 of Zea mays. Lineage (NCBI taxonomy): Eukaryota > Viridiplantae > Streptophyta > Magnoliopsida > Poales > Poaceae > Zea > Zea mays. The sequence goes on along the minus strand of NC_050100.1, from coordinate 129,402,582 downwards.
ATCCATTTATCACTTTGGCCTTTATTTTCTCCCCCTTTTTGGCATGAAGCACCAAAACGGGATCAATCTTGGCCTCTTAACCCCATTGCCTCACCAAAGTCTTCAATTAAGAGCAAATGGCAATAAGATTTCATGAGATGAACTTGGAATTAGTTACCCTCTCATCGGAGTGCAGTGGAAGTCTTTCATGGTCCAAGTCCACCTTTTCCCTTTCAATCCTCCTTCGAGACTAAATCATCAAACTTAAGCACATGGTTAGTCTCAAAGGGTCAAGTTGTAACACATCTCCCCCTACACATGTGCATCACTTTGCAACGGACTTGTGAGGTCCAGGGAGTGTTTGTACAACTTGAGCACCATAATAAGCAACAAAATGCAAAAAGGAACATGATCAAAAGCATAAGTACATGTATGCTACAATTCAATCCAGGTTCCGCGAATCTATGACATTTAGCTCACTACGCAACCTGCAAAAGGTCTTCTCATCTAGAGGCTTAGTGAAGATATCGGCTAGCTGGTTCTCGGTGCTAACATGAAACACTTCGATATCTCCCTTTTGCTGGTGGTCTCTCAAAAAGTGATGCCGGATGTCTATGTGCTTTGTGCGGCTGTGCTCAACAGGATTCTCCGCCATGCGGATAGCACTCTCATTGTCACATAGGAGTGGTACTTTGCTCAGATTGTAGCCAAAGTCCCGGAGGGTTTGCCTCATCCAAAGTAGTTGCGCGCAACACTGTCCTGCGGCAACATACTCGGCCTCAGCGGTGGATAGGGCAACGGATGTTTGTTTCTTAGAGTTCCATGACACCAGGGACCTTCCTAAGAATTGGCACGTCCCCGATGTACTCTTCCTATCGACCTTACATCCAGCATAGTCGGAGTCTAAGTATCCAACTAAGTCAAAGGTAGACCCCTTTGGATACCAGAGCCCGAAGCAAGGCGTAGCAACCAAATATCTAAGAATTCGCTTCACCGCCACTAAGTGACACTCCTTAGGATCGGATTGAAATCTAGCACACATGCATACGCTAAGCATAATATCCGGTCTACTAGCACATAAATAAAGCAAAGAACCTATCATTGACCGGTATGCTTTTTGATCAACGGACTTACCTCCTTTGTTGAGGTCGGTGTGTCCGTCGGTCCCCATCGGAGTCTTTGCGGGCTTGGCGTCCTTCATCCCAAACCGCTTTAGCAGATCTTGCGTGTACTTTGTTTGGGAGATGAAGGTGTCGTCCTTGAGTTGCTTCACTTGGAACCCAAGGAAGTAGTTCAACTCGTCCATCATCGACATCTCGAATTTCTGCGTCATCACCCTGCTAAACTCTTCACAAGACTTTTGGTTAGTAGAACCAAATATTATGTCATCGACATAAATTTGGCACACAAACAAATCACCATCACATGTCTTTGTAAAAAGAGTTGGATCGGCCTTCCCAACCTTGAAAGCATTAGCAAGTAAAAAGTCTCTAAGGCATTCATACCATGCTCTTGGGGCTTGCTTAAGTCCATAGAGCGCCTTAGAGAGCTTACACACATGGTCGGGGTACCGTTCATCCTCGAAGCCAGGGGGTTGCTCCACGTACACTTCCTCCTTGATTGGTCCGTTGAGGAAAGCGCTCTTCACATCCATTTGGTACAACCTGAAAGAATGGTGAGCGGCATATGCTAGCAAGATACGAATGGACTCTAGCCTAGCCACAGGAGCGAAAGTCTCCTCAAAGTCCAAACCTGCGACTTGGGCATAACCTTTTGCCACAAGTCGAGCCTTGTTCCTCGTCACCACCCCGTGCTCGTCCTGTTTGTTGCGGAACACCCACTTGGTTCCCACAACATTTTGCTTCGGACGAGGCACCAGTGTCCAAACTTCATTGCGCTTGAAGTTGTTGAGCTCCTCCTGCATGGCCAATACCCAATCCGGATCTAGCAAGGCCTCCTCTACCCTGAAAGGCTCAATAGAAGAGACAAAGGAGTAATGCTCACAAAAATTAACTAATCGAGATCGAGTAGTTACTCCCTTGCTAATGTCACCCAGAATTTGATCGACGGGATGATCCCTTTGAATCGTCGCTCGAACTTGGGTTGGAGGTGCCGGTTGCGCTTCTTCCTCCATCACTTGATCATCTTGTGCTCCCCCTTGATCAAGCGCCTCCACTTGAGGTACCTGTTCGTCATCTTCGGTTGGGGGATGCACCATAGTTGAGGAAGAAGGTTGATCTCGTTTATCTTGTTCCTGTGGCCGTACTTCTCCAATCGCCATGGTCCGTATAGCGGCCGTCGGAACATCTTCTTCATCTACACCATCACAATCAACAACTTGCTCTCTTGGAGAGCCATTAGTCTCATCAAATACAACATCGCTAGAGACTTCAACTAAATCCGATGATTTGTTGAAGACTCTATACGCCTTTGTATTTGAGTCATAACCTAACAAAAACCCTTCTACAGCTTTGGGAGCAAACTTAGAATTTCTACCCTTCTTCACTAGAATGTAGCATTTACTCCCAAATACACGAAAGTACGATACATTGGGTTTGTTACCGGTTAGTAGCTCATACGACGTCTTCTTGAGGAGGCGATGAAGGTAGACCCTGTTGATGGCGTGGCACGCCGTGTTCACGGCTTCCGTCCAAAAGCACTCGGGGGTCTTGAACTCTCCTAGCATCGTCCTCGCCATGTCGATGAGCGTCCTGTTCTTCCTCTCTACCACACCATTTTGCTGTGGTGTGTAGGGAGCGGAGAACTCGTGCTTGATCCCTTCCTCTTCAAGGAACTCCTCCACTTGAAGGTTCTTGAACTCGGACCCGTTGTCGCTCCTTATCTTCTTCACTTTGAGCTCAAACTCATTTTGAGCTCTCCTGAGGAAGCGTTTGAGGGTCCCTTGGGTTTCGGACTTTTCCTGCAAAAAGAACACCCAAGTGAAGCGGGAAAAGTCATCAACAATAACTAAACCATACTTACTTCCTCCTATGCTCAGATAGGCGACGGGTCCAAAAAGGTCCATATGCAGCATCTCCAAGGGTCTTGATGTCGTCATCACATTTTTGGTGTGATGAGAGCCTCCCACCTGTTTCCCTGCTTGACAAGCTGCACAAGGTCTATCTTTTTCGAATTGAACATTAGTTAGACCTATCACGTGTTCTCCCTTTAGAAGCTTGTGAAGGTTCTTCATCCCCACATGTGCTAAGCGGCGATGCCACAGCCAGCCCATGCTAGTCTTAGCTATTAAGCATGCATCTAGACCGGCCTCTTCTTTTGCAAAATCTACTAAATAAAGTTTGCCGTCTAATACACCCTTAAAAGCTAGTGAACCATCACTTCTTCTAAAGACAGACACATCTACATTTGTAAATAGACAGTTATATCCCATATTGCATAATTGACTCACAGATAGCAGATTATATCCAAGAGACTCAACTAAAAACACATTAGATATGGAGTGCTCATTAGAAATTGCAATTTTACCTAAACCTTTTACCTTGCCTTGATTCCCATCACCGAATATAATTGAATCTTGGGAATCTTTATTCTTGACGTAGGAGGTGAACATCTTCTTCTCCCCCGTCATATGGTTTGTGCATCCGCTGTCGATAATCCAGCTTGAACCCCCGGATGCATAAACCTGCAAGGCAAATTTAGGCTTGGGACTTAGGTACCCAACTCTTGTTGGGTCCTACAAGGTTAGTCACAATTTCCTTAGGGACCCAAATGCAAGTTTTATCACCTTTGCATTTTGCCCCTAACTTCCTAGCAATTACTTTTCTATCCTTTCTACAAATTGCAAATGAAGCATTCAAAGCACAATAAATTGTAGAGGGTTCATTCACTACGTTTCTATGAACATTTGCAACATTTCTTTTAGGAACAACATTTCTCCTAGTAACATTTCTATCATACACATAAGAAGAACTAGGAGCAAACATGGCATGAGAATCATAAACATATGAATCAAAAGCATCATAACTTCTAGTTTGTCTTTTATCATGATACAAAAAGGCATGGTTCCTTTTAGCACTAGTAGCCATAGGGGCCTTCCCTTTCTCCTTGGCGGGAATGGGAGCCTTATGGCTTGTTAAGTTCTTGGCTTCCCTCTTGAAGCCAAGTCCATCCTTAATTGAGGGGTGTCTACCAACCGTGTAGGCATCCCTAGCAAATTTTAGTTTTTCAAAATCACTTTTGCTAGTCTTAAGTTGAGCATTAAGACTAGCCACTTCATCACTCAATTTTGAAATGTAAACTAAGTGTTCACTACAAGCATTAATATCAACATCCTTACACCTAGTGCAAATTTCAACATGTTTAACACAAGAGTTGGATTTATTTGCTTCTACTAGTTTAGCATTTAAATCATCGTTTATGCTCTTTAAGTTAGAAATAGAATCATGGCATGTTGACACTTCACAAGCAAGCATTTCATTCCTCTTAATTTCTAATGCAAGGGATTTTTGAGCCTCTACAAACTTATCATGTTCTTCATACAACAAATCCTCTTGCTTTTCTAAAAGTATATTCTTTTCATTCAAGGCATCAATTAATTCATTAATTTTGTCTATCTTAGATCTGTCTAAGCCCTTGAACAAACATGAATAATCTACTTCATCCTCATCACTAGATTCGTCCTCACTTGAAGAAGCATAGGTAGAGTTGCAAGTACATACCTTCTTCTCCTTTGCCATAAGGCATGTGTGACGCTCGTTTGGGAAGAGGGTTGATTTGTTGAAGGCGGTGGCGGCGAGTCCTTCGTTGTCGGAGTCGGACGAGGAGCAATCCGAATCCCACTCCTTTCCAATATGAGCCTCGCCCTTTGCCTTCTTGTCATTCTTCTTCTTTTCCCATTTCCCACTCTTCTTTTCCTGGTCACTATCATTATCGGGACAATTAGCAATAAAGTGACCAATCTTACCACACTTGAAGCATGAGCGCTTCCCCTTCGTCTTGGTCTTGTTGGGATGCTCCTTGCGACCCCTTAACGCCGTCTTGAAGCGCTTAATGATGAGAGCCATTTCTTCATCATTAAGCCCGGCCGCCTCAATTTGCGCCACCTTGCTTGGTAGTGCCTCCTTGCTTCTCGATGCCTTGAGAGCAATGGGTTGAGGCTCGTGGATTGGACCGTTCAACGCGTCATCGACGTACCTCGCCTCCTTGATCATCATCCGCTCGCTTACAAATTTTCCAAGAATTTCTTCGGGCGACATTTTGGTGTACCTGGGATTCTCACGAATATTATTCACCAAATGAGGATCAAGAACGGTAAAGGACCTTAGCATTAGGCGGACGACGTCGTGGTCCGTCCATCGCGTGCTTCCATAGCTCCTTATCTTGTTGACAAGGGTTTTGAGCCGGTTGTATGTTTGGGTTGGCTCCTCCCCCCTTATCATAGCAAATCTTCCAAGTTCGCCCTCTACCAACTCCATCTTGGTGAGCATGGTGACGTCGTTGCCCTCGTGAGAGATCTTGAGGGTGTCCCATATCTGCTTGGCATTGTCCAAGCCGCTCACCTTATTGTATTCTTCCCTGCACAAAGATGCTAAAAGAACAGTAGTAGTTTGTGCATTTCTATGGATTTGTTCATTTATAAGCATAGGACTATCCGAGCTATCAAATTTCATTCCATTCTCTACAATCTCCCATATGCTTGGATGAAGAGAGAATAAGTGACTACGCATTTTGTGACTCCAAAATCCGTAGTCCTTCCCATCAAAGTGTGGAGGTTTTCCGAGAGGAATGGAAAGCAAATGCGAATTCGAACTATGTGGAATACGAGAATAATCAAATGAAAAGTTCGAATTGACCGTCTTCCTGTAGTCGTTGTCGTCGTCCTTTTGGGAAGAAGAGGATTCGTCGCTGTCGTAGTAGACGATCTCCTTGATGCGCCTTGTCTTCTTCTTCTTCCCATCTTTACGTCTGTGGCCCGAGCCAGAGTCGTTGGATTTATCATCTTTTGGCTCGTTGACGAAGGACTCCTTTTCCTTGTCGTTGATCACGATTCCCTTCCCTTTAGGATCCATCTCTTCGGGCGGTTAGTCCCTTTCTTGAAGAGAACGGCTCCGATACCAATTGAGAGCACCTAGAGGGGGGGTGAATAGGTGATCCTGTAAAACTTCAAAACTTAAGCCACAAAAACTTGTTAAGGGTTAGCACAAGTATGGCCAAGTGGCTAGAGAGGAGTCAAAACACAATAACCACAAGAAATCAATCACAGAGATGACACGGTGGTTATCCCGTGGTTCGGCCAAGTACAAAAACTTGCCTACTCCACGTTGTGGCGTCCCAACGGACGAGAGTTGCACTCAACTCCTCTCAAGTGATCCAATGATCAACTTGAATACCACGGTGTTCTTGCTTTTCTTTTCTCAATCCCGTTTGCGAGGAATCTCCACAACTTGGAGCCTCTCGCCCTTACAAAAGATGTTCACAGAGAATCACAGAGTAAGGAAGGGGATGAGCAACACACACAAGACTTCAAAAGATCAGAGCAACAGCACGCACACAAGTCGCAACAAGAGCTCGCAACACAACTCAAAGAGTTCACAACTCCACAAGAGCTCTATATGCTATCACAATGAAACAAATGCGCGAGATCGATGTCTTGGTGCTTAGGAGTGTTGTAGGAATGCTTGGTGTTCTCCTCCATGCGCCTAGGGGTCCCTTTTATAGCCCCAAGGCAGCTAGGAGCCGTTGAGAACACATCTGGAAGGCTATCCTTGCCTTCTGTCGTCGGGCGCACCGGACAGTCCGGTGCACACCGGACACTGTCCGGTGCCCGATTTATTTCCATAAACAGCGAAGCCGACCGTTGCCGACCGTTGCAGATCTGGCGCACCGGACAGTCCGGTGCACACCGGACAGTCCGGTGCTTCCTTCCGACCGTTGGCTCGGCCACGTGTCGCGCGCCGATCGCGCGGCCGACCGTTGGCCCGGCCGACCTTTGGCTCACCGGACAGTCCGGTGCACACCGGACAGTCCGGTGAATTTTAGCCGAAGTCGCCGGAGAAAAACCCGAGAGCGGCTGGTTTGCTCCGCGCTGGTCTGGCGCACCGGACACTGTCCGGTGCACACCGGATAGTCCGGTGCCCCAGCCCGAAGCAGCCCTCCACTCTTCTTCTTCTTCCTGTTTCTAACACTTAGACAAGAATATTAGTACACAAAACCAATGTACTAAGGCTTAGAAACATACCTTAACTTGTGATTTGCACTTTGTTCATCCATGGGCATATTTTCACATTTAAGCACTTGTGTTTGCACTCAATCACCAAAATACTTAGAAATGGCCCAAAGGCACATTTCCCTTTCAATCTAACAATTCAATCAATACTAATAATGAATTAGCTTACCAACACTAAATAGACTCGGATTTCGCAAGAGCAACAAGGATCTCCGGTTCATCCATTCCATCAAACACCTAGAGCGCGTCGAACTGAAACACGGTTTCTTCTCCATCGATTTCCCTAGAACTCTCTTCCAATCTCACACACAAACACATAGAGTTTCACAAGCGTCATGACATGGACAACAAACTGAAATCAAAATATAACACGCAAGGTCTAGGGAAAGAATAAAAAGATTCGGAGCTCACCACTTGACGAAAGGGAGGGGGCTGGCGCTTGGGCTTTCATTCATGGAGAACAAATGAAAAAAGGGGGAGCTGCTGCTGCAGAATTAGAGGAGGGCTATTGCTCCACGGAAGAACAGAGAGGAGGCTGGGCACAGAGGGAGGGCGAGCAGGGGAATGAGGTGCCATGGCTGCTTGCTGCTGCTGGCGTGGGGAGAAACCAGTGAGCAGAGGGGCTGGGCGAGCAGGGAGGGCGCGGCTGGCGAGCTGGAGGTCGACGGACTCAAACACAGGGACGCGGTGAGCTCGACCATGGGAGATGCAGAGAGCAGCGCTATAGGATGGAGCAGGGACGGCCAGCTTGGCATGGCCATGTGCGACGGTGGCCATGGCGAACTGGAGCGGCTGATGGGGGCTTGAACAGAGGGAGCCGAGGGCACGACCATGGGAGGGAGGAAGATGGAGCGAGCTGCAGGGAGGAGAGTGCGGCTGTGAAGGAGAGAAAGAGACGTGAGGGAGAAAAAGAAGAGAGTTAGGCGGTGGAGAGAATAAGAGAGAAGTTTAGAATTTTCTTCTCCCATTTTCATCAACAAAATAATACAAACCCGAGCTCAAAAATTAGGGTTTGAACAGGGCATAAGTGGATCAGATCACAACGATACGGGTCGACGGTAATTGTGACAAGGTTGTGACAGGGTTTGATTTAATCGAAACCAAATAGAATTTATCTGAATCTCATTTATTTTGGCAAAAGCAAATTTCAGAAATCTGAGTTCTGGTATTAGGATTTGGACGTGGTCTAATTTAGTCGGACTGAAACTTATATGGGTGATTGTATTTAGATAACATTTGCTTAAGTTTGAAATTGGACAAAAATATATCTGCTAAGGAACATATTTAATTTCTTCGCATTAATGAACTGGGAAACTGATTAATTACGAATACACGGTCTCGGCTCCAATTATCTCGGTCTAGTTTAGTTTTACATCAGTACTTTTGTCGTTGAGGTCTAATATTATTTGCTGGAAACCAACCACAATTATAAATCATCGGACGTGATGTTTCGATTAACGAGGGGAACTAAATTATTTTACACCTAAAAACTTTAGTCGTCGAGTTCTATTTAATTTATTTAGGATGAAATCAGAGGACTGAACTAAATTTTCAAATTCGTATTTGCGCGATCGATGAATTTTAAATGATCACCAGACACGCCAATCTCCGGAACAAATATGTTCTAACCTCGCGAAGCTGTTAGAACAGGCCGGATAGACAGAGGCGAAAAAGACATCGAAATTTTGATAGTGAATATTAGAACATAGAGACTGTTATTATTGTCGATATTTCGTGCTTGAGTCCACAAGCACACTTCAACAGGAGGTAAACACCAGGGATGTTACAACCCTCCCCCCTTAAAAGAATCTCGTCCCGAGATTCAGAACGAAAGACCTTTAAGAGTAGAGAGGCATGTAACCCCTGTCCATATCAACGATAGCATAAGGTAGTTTCAAGCAAAGGCGAGTATCTCAGGATGTTGTTTCTCTAGTGGGTATAGCATGTATCACTTTCCATCTAAGCAGAGAGGTCAACAATTAGAGACGGTATCTGCTAGAAGAACACATAAGGTTCCATGTGTGCAGTTTGCTTTTTCTGGTAACACTGTACTATCTGAGTTTGTTGGGCGAGCGGTAGATATGCGACTTTACCCAAACAGAATTAGTTGCAACATCTTGGGTAAAACACACATAAAGTGGTTTACCAACAAGTGGTCATTGGAAATTCCTAGCACATAAGACGAGGGTGGATGTCGAATAACATCACTGTTAACTCGTGATTAGCCAGGGAATCCAAGTTTAAGGAAGACAATAAAAGTTTGAGAAAACACCAATGTAGTGATCTGTAGATGTTGACTTCGTGATCAAACCATCCTATCAAACACTAAGCATAGCTCCACATGATCACATGGGTGAGAAAACCACATGTGAGGCAATTAAGGCATGACTAGAGCGATGATTAGGTGGTTGCCAGACGACTTCACTTGATCTCTTTGTAAGCATTTCCTTAGGATGGGTGGAACTAAAGTGAGTTTAGACAACTCGATAAAACGATCTCTAAACTCAACCTTTGTTCATTGGGCAGTTGCAAGTTAGTAAAACCAACTTGTTGAACTACTTTTGACATTGAGTAGGTCCTCTTAGTACTCATCGGCAAGTCAATGATTGAGGGTTCACATTTGCTAGCAGGAGGTCAAATACTTGAATAGAGATCCATTCCACCATGTTGTTCATTTATCTCCTTTATGACAAACCAACAGGGTTGAAAATGCATGGGTCAACAAAGGAGCGAATGAATAAACTCCTGCATCCCAACAGCAGGGAAAATCAATCTCCATTTTGAAAACTAATCAGTTGTCTTTCAACACTAAAAAGCTTCAAGGCTTCACCTTTACACAAAGGACGTAAAGGGAACTTGTATGTGTAGTCACCACCAAAATCAAGAGAAAAGAGACCACACATGAAAGGGGTGAATTTTTTTTAACACACGGTTAGACACAGATAGGTTTCGATTTTTTTATGAAGACTTCAGAACTGGTAAGAATTTTACTTAAAGAATACATCAGAGTTATATACTCTTTTGATCCAACAGTGATGGCATATGTTGTTTGATTGTTTCAGCAAACAACACAAAAATCGTTTCAAGGGAGGAGTCCACGGAAGATCACACATCAGTGTAGTTCCACAATGGATCATGACCAAAGACCTCGATACCAGCATGCGCCAAGCAGCATAACCTTGCATGTACATTCACAAGGGGCTCTCAGTTTCGCGGCGGCACCAAAAATCATTAATTGTGACACCATTACCGAACTCGCACCAAATATTGGATCTCACGGGGTAAAAACTAGAGTATGCAGAGATGACATATCGATATAGTCTAATAATGGATTACAACTACTAACCATGATACCAGCGCGTGCCAAGCAGCACAACCATGTGTGTACATTCACAGGAGGCCCTCGGTCTCGTCGCGGCACCATCAGTTTTAGTCATAACACCATTGCCAGACGTAATCAATAAGAAATCTCACGTGGCACAAATATACTGGGCAAGAATGACAATATACAAAAAGAGACTCCACCTATAAGAATGATTACAAGTAGAGAGCCAAATAAATCATGGCCAGATGAAAGGAACGCGAGATTGCCAAAACCTAAATTGGTTGATGGGGGAGTACGATGGAAGACTATTATTTCAGCCCCAAGCATATTCCTATGTCCGTCGCAGAGATGATCAAGTCAATAATTAGCGTCCAATTAGAGATAGAGGGCAAAACGATCAGAAGACCAAATTGGTATGCCTTCGAGAGATATAAGAAAGACAAAGACATCAAATTCAAGAAAATGATCGGGCACTCCTTTCCTAGGTTGGACTAAGAAAGCAACAATGTGATCCTAATGGAGACGCAAACTGAAATAGGGATATCAGCTTGCACCAACCAAAACAAGGCGAAGCTTAGAAAGAAAACATGACCACTGAAGAGTCACATATTAAACGATGAGAACACGTACTCGAGATTCTTGTCTTAAGCTCATGTGCATCTATTTTCTATGAGAATATTACCTAAACACCTATTTAGATAAGCTTGGTCCTGAAGTAACGATGGAAATTCAGACTCGTCCTTGGCTACTGGGAAAAATTTCTGGGAATTAATATCAATTTGGGTCATGGCTCCTAGATGAGGACATGGCCTAATTTTGGGTTTATGCAAACAAGTCACCAATATTCTATCGTCACATCAAGCATACAAACAAACATAGGTTGGACTAATGGTCGAACTAAGAAGAACCATAGGCCACACAAACACATGTCTAAAAACACAACAAACAAAGCTAGAAATTGCTTATAGAACAGTAATACTTCATAAAGTTTCCAATTATTTATTATCGGAATAAAGATGAGAAAAGCAGGTTCGTTCACAATCACCAATTATTAGAATAAAGGTGAGGGAAGCATTTTTGTGCGCAAACAACAAACACAATGCAACAATCAGGATGCATGCTCGTCCTATTCGTCCTCACAAATTTCGCCAAAATAATGTGGCAATAGCGTTCTATATCGGTGGCATATCTACGTTCTCTCTCGATATGTTGCTAGTCGTCAGCTACACATACGAGTTCGAAGTTAGTGTACCTGCAGAAAATTCCATCACAGCCCAATTCCCAATGATGCAATTCACACATGACAGTTTATCACAGTTTATACTCCATATATTGCTATATGGAGGCCAGCTCCTCATTAAGCGTCGAGCCACGCATAGGCGCCGCTGCCACACTTTAACCACAGGGCAGCCCATTGTGGTACATTACACTTTTCAGTATTCCCATGTTTGTATGCCTATACACATCCATGGGGTACTGAATCCCAAAAAGTAATTACTCCACTTCGCAGCCTTCATATATACATATGTGTAACATGTATATAATCAAGCGCTTTTTATGCTCTTCCCTAGACCGACGGTTGTTCGATCATGCTCTCACATCTCACCTTACCTTGAGCGTCGATCCATTCAAAACTGAATGACCTCAAAAATAACATTACACATGTATGCATTATCCTTCCCAGGTTGTGGGTTAGTATTCTGAACTAAGCCACCTAGTAGTCCTTAACTTAGGGCTTATAGAGGATGTCGCTAGCATTATAGTTGTTCAAATCTGTTTTTCAAAACTAAACAATGTGTTTAGTTGAAAATAGGTTTTCCAAAACCAAAATTTTGTTTTGAAAATACTTATGTGACCGTATCATACTTAATCAAGCTCCGATACCAGCTGTCGCAGAACCTCCCAAGTTATTGGGCCCACATGCACCTGTCCTTGTCTAAAAGACCTCAGACAGCTATGCGTGTGCACCAAACAACTTAACAGGATCTGTCCGAGTGCCCGAGGACCCCGGATAAACGACTTACCACCAAGATCGCAGGATTAAGTAAACACAAATCACACACCAATATTTGCAGCGGAAATAAATTCTTTATTGCAAAATGATTATATGTTACAATAAGTTTACATTATACAATTATCGGAGTGATTACAGAAGAAAGTGATTCAAAAGAATTACACTTTAAAATGTATAAAACATTTATAAGTTTTAAAATACATGCTAGCTTAAGTGACAACCCTCAATAAAGAAGCTAAAGATGGGATATACTTATATAAGGAGGCCGAGCCCACCGGCACTTAGCACCATCCACAACAGAACAAACTTATAACCTGAAAAACAACAGGGAATAAAACCCTGAGTACGCAATTACTCAGCAAGACTTACCCGACTAAAGAAAAGACTCTCAAGGGTATGCTGGTTTATTAGGAATCAAGGTAAAGCTTATCAAATTTCAAAGACTCATTTTTGCAGAAAAGCTTACTAGTAGTGGATCCTTATGCCAAGCTTTTACTTCACCAGTTAAGTACTTTTCCTGAATCTAGATTTTCCTAATCTAGATCATTCACTTGTCCTACACTAACTTCATTTTAGCAGCTTTAGTTTCACTTGTTATCTACGCTGAAGGTCGAAGATCCAGTCTTCATATCCGAGAAGTTCAGCGATCCGAATCGATTAATACCCAGCTGGGGATCTTCAACCACACGACATATGTAGCACTTAACCCTTGCATATGTCAACTCGCCCACGGGTTTCTCAAGACCAGAACGGGTCCCCGCCAACCGAGAGCTCAGTACCCCACCATCCAGCCTCTTGCCAGGTGGATACACGATACTCTCGCCATCTCTCCACTCCCATTGCGGGCCGGCCTTTCTGGTATTGGTCCAACCGAGGCTAAGCTTACCCATGATGAGGCATGTGGCCAGTTAAAGGGTCCTAGATCAGCAGGCCAACAATCGGAACGGTCCTTAAGCGACACAGACGGGCGACCTTTCCTGCTCAACGTCTGGTCTCATATTAAGTTATTTCTGAAAACCTGGTACCTGTAAGAGGTACCCTACTGAAATGATGAAGTCATCAAGGCCTTTGATACCTTCATCACTCCAGCCTCTTTTCTTTGTAAAAACATGATTCATAGATCAAAACATTTTGTTCTTAGTCTATGAGCATACTAAGCACATCTAGCTTTTTAAAACATGTATCAAGGATGGTAATCAATAGTTCAAGGAAGTTATGCAAACGAAGGTTTAATCATTCAACTCCTACCACCTAATGCATCATAAGTGATAAAAGTTTAAAAACAGCAAGGAGGTGGCAAATGCACCGGGGCTTGCCTGGGATAACACTAAGTTAGTGTTGTTAGATGAAGACCACTTGGTGAGCATCTCTCATCCTGGCATTTGTTTGATTCACCCACTTTAGCTTCGTCCATCAGCATTATCTTGAGATCAATCCAAACCTTGCCTTTCACATCACGTGATCAATTAACGTACCTAAATGATATGCATAATGCATATGAGTGAGTAGGAGCATAAATAGCACAAGATAGATAAGTTATACTAAGGAGGATACAGAATTAAAGCAAAACATCACAACTTTTAAGTGTAACAACTAGATATATTTAATTCTACATCAAACATGGCGTTCTAGTCAATCGGACCTAAATCAATCACCAAGTAACATTAGCAACATACAAGTCCTAATATATTTAGAATATAACACTGATGTACCGCAATACTTAAAAACAATTACTATATGTTGACATATCACTACGTATCACAATTACGTTTCTCTGGCTTAACCAAATCTAACACAAACATCAAAGAATATTGAACCCTACACAAGCTATGTATTTTCCTTAACTAGAACATAGAATCGAGAGTCAAGTAACAATTCAAGCTCACAATTATTGAACACATCTAAAACTTAGTATGTTAAAAACCATCCATCTAACTTTCTAAAACATTCCTCTAGATTAACTATTAATGTATATCGACTAAACAAAACATCAGAACATACTTAGAACTAACGGATAATTCACTACCAATTAACATAGGGTTCAATGAAATTGCACTCATCTTAACTTAAAGGTCTAAATAGTCGCTAACTCAAATACACTAACCAAAGTATTTACTTCCTTCTTAAAATGCTAAAGTCTAAGGCAAGCATTAAGAAAGAAAAGAACAACCATATACAACTACCATACTTCATTAATCAAGCCAAGGACTAAACAAATCTAGTTACCTACAAAAAAAATTCCAAGCAAATCATTTTAATGCCTGCTGATTTTGGGACAGCAGCACAGCGGTTAATTGTTTTATTCATAACTCACAAATTATGCATCCAAAAATAGTAAACTAAGACTTTCTGGAAAGATTATAAAGTCTTCTACACCTTTGGTATTATCATCACAACAAGATTCGATCTTTAGAAAGGTCAAACTGTACTAAACACAATTTCTGTCCAGATTTGGACAGAATTCGGTCACTCACTTTAAAATTCCATAACTGGAGTTTCAGATATTCAAATCAGGTGATCCTAGATTTTTTAAAAAGCTAATACAATTGTTTACAATTCATTTATAAACATCTCAAGGTGATTCAATGTGTATCGAGGTCAGTTAATACAAACAAACATTGCTGTCCAGATTTGAACAGATTCAGACATCACATTTCAAACAGCCATAACATGACTTTTAGATCACCAAAAAGGGTGATCCAAAATTTGTTGGGAAGCTTAAGAAAAGTACTAAAATTCTTCTATAATTACTAAAGACTGGTTCTCATTTTAACTTAGCCAAAAAATGCAATTTTCGAAACCTGTCCAGAATTGGGACAGATTCTGAAACTGGACTTGAAAAAATCATAACTCCTAAACTACTAGTCCTATGGTTATGAAATTTTAGCACAAGTAAGATGAAGAGGTTAGCTACAACTTTTCTATATAACACTTTCACAGAAAACATGATTTACTTCACTCAATTAGTTGCACAATCAAAACTGTACGTGCAGGTTTGGACAGCAATACCGTCATCACTTATTTTAACCATAACCATGAATACAATCATGTCACTATCCACGAAGAGGTATCACTACTAACTCATGATGCATATATATTCACCAAACATATCTATTCAATTCATCTAACAATTCAATCAATACTAATAATGAATTAGCTTACCAACACTAAATAGACTCGGATTTCGCAAGAGCAACAAGGATCTCCGGTTCATCCATTCCATCAAACACCTAGACCGCGTCGAACTGAAACACGGTTTCGTCTCCATCGATTTCCCTAGAACTCTCTTCCAATCTCACACACAAACACATAGAGTTTCACAAGCGTCATGACATGGACAACAAACTGAAATCAAAATATAACACGCAAGGTCTAGGGAAAGAATAAAAAGATTCGGAGCTCACCACTTGACGAAAGGGAGGGGGGCTGGCGCTTGGGCTTTCATTCATGGAGAACAAATGAAAAAAGGGAGAGCTGCTGCTGCAGAATTAGAGGAGGGCTATTGCTCCACGGAAGAACAGAGAGGAGGCTGGGCACAGAGGGAGGGCGAGCAGGGGAAGGAGGTGCCATGGCTGCTTGCTGCTGCTGGCGTGGGGAGAAACCAGTGAGCAGAGGGGCTGGGCGAGCAGGGAGGGCGCGGCTGGCGAGCTGGAGGTCGACGGACTCAAACACAGGGACGCGGTGAGCTCGACCATGGGAGATGCAGAGAGCAGCGCTATCGGATGGAGCAGGGACGGCCAGCTTGGCATGGCCATGTGCGACGGTGGCCATGGCGAACTGGAGCGGCTGATGGGGGCTTGAACAGAGGGAGCCGAGGGCACGACCATGGGAGGGAGGAAGATGGAGCGAGCTGCAGGGAGGAGAGTGCGGCTGTGAAGGAGAGAAAGAGACGTGAGGGAGAAAAAGAAGAGAGTTAGGCGGTGGAGAGAATAAGAGAGAAGTTTAGAATTTTCTTCTCCCATTTTCATCAACAAAATAATACAAACCCGAGCTCAAAAATTAGGGTTTGAACAGGGTATAAGTGGATCAGATCACAACGATACGGGTCGACGGTACTTGTGACAAGGTTGTGACAGGGTTTGATTTAATCGAAACCAAATAGAATTTATCTGAATCTCATTTATTTTGGCAAAAGCAAATTTCAGAAATCTGAGTTCTGGTATTAGGATTTGGACGTGGTCTAATTTAGTCGGACTGAAACTTATATGGGTGATTGTATTTAGATAACATTTGCTTAAGTTTGAAATTGGACAAAAATATATCTGCTAAGGAACATATTTAATTTCTTCGCATTAATGAACTGGGAAACTGATTAATTACGAATACACGGTCTCGGCTCCAATTATCTCGGTCTAGTTTAGTTTTACATCAGTACTTTTGTCGTTGAGGTCTAATATTATTTGCTGGAAACCAACCACAATTATAAATCCTCGGACGTGATGTTTCGATTAACGAGGGGAACTAAATTATTTTACACCTAAAAACTTTAGTCGTTGAGTTCTATTTAATTTGTTTAGGATGAAATCCGAGGACTGAACTAAATTTTCAAATTCGTATTTGCGCGATCGATGAATTTTAAATGATCACCAGACACGCCAATCTCCGGAACAAATATGTTCTAACCTCGTGAAGCTGTTAGAACAGGCCGGATAGACAGAGGCGAAAAAGACATCGAAATTTTGATAGGTGAATATTAGAACATAGAGACTGTTATTATTGCCGATATTTCGTGCTTGAGTCCACAAGCACACTTCAACAGGAGGTAAACACCAGGGATGTTACAGTTATAAGCTTCGTCATCTGAAAGAAAGTTACCCTCAAGGAAATAGATGATCTCAGTTCTCCAGTCTTCACTATAAACAGGAGATATGTTAAGAACTGCTCTTTCAAGAAGTTCAACCGAAGGTGCTTTTATTGTTTCAAAAAATACTTTCGAAGGTAAGGGCAGCCCCTGTGCTGCTGACTTGGCTAGCAAATCAGCATGTTCATTTTCTCCTCGAGGAATATTTTTGACAGAAAACCCTTCAAAGGAAGCCTCAATCCTTCGGACCGTGTCTAAATATTTCTCAAGCTTTGGGTATCTTGTTTTACAACTCTTGTCAATATGACCAGAAATAACCTGGGAATCAGTTTTAAGAACCGCCCTTCTAATTCCCATTGCCTTTAACTTCCGAAGACCCAAGAGCAAAGCTTCGTACTCAGCAATGTTATTTGTGCAACTGAAATCAAGTCTTGTTGCGTAGCAAGTTTTAACTTTGGAGGGTGCGACCAACACAGCGGCTGCTCCTGCCCCGAAGGTTCCCCAAGAACCATCGCAGAATATGTAACACCCCAGGTGTTACCATGGCTAGAGCACACCTTGGCACTAAGGACTGTGAATTATATGTGGAAGAGGCTTAGGGCAACACATAAGAACTTTGGAGATCATGTGCTAATCAAGTTGCCAATGACCTAAGAAGCATTACTCTAATCCTTGCACACTTACTACCTTGGATAAGAGGGGAGAAGAACCCTAGACCTCTCTTAAACCCTATCTCCCAAAACCCTAGATAAGAGGGAAAAGAGAGTGAGCAAGTGTGCAAAGCATGAGTAACTTTTACCCAAACCTTAAGTAACCTTATAACCAGCAATTAGGGGAGGGAAATATTGCAAAAAGACCCCTAGAGAAACTCCAATTCAAATCTCCAAGTGGAGAGAGAGCTAGAGCTCTCTATTTCCCTCTAAGTCAAATTCTAACCCTAATCCAAAGACCAACCGTGTTCACCTTGAAGATGGCACCAAAACCACTTAGGTTCTATACCAAAAATGTGGTATACCACCTAAGGCACCCCCTGGAAAAAGTGGAAACCGAGACTTTGACGTTTGACAGGTATTGGCATCAGTTTTGTCGCGAGGTGGGCAGTGAGACAAGCCAGATTTGGTGTCCGTCTATCTCCTGATCTAGGGCGTATCCTCCATTGGAACTCACACATGTGAGATAGCCCTAGGTGCCAGGAAGAGGTCTGCGCCGGATTCATGGCAAGATTCGCACGTTTGCGATCTCTGGAGACGTTTGAACAATGGAAGAAACACACCTCCACGTGTTCGACGCTTCCTGCCCGCGCTAGAGCACGCTCACGCGCGCCCCCGCATGCCCAGCGTCGCGCCCGAGCCAAGCCAGCGCCATGGCCCGTGCCCGCGCCTATAAAGCCCTCCCAGGCTTCGACTGCACTCTTCCGCGCACCCTCAAACCTCACCAGAGTTGAGCTCGCCGCCGTTTGCCCGTGCGCAGCGTGTCCGCGGCCGCCCAATCCCTCTGTCACCGTAGACCGGCCAATAGAGCCATTCCCAACTCCGTCCAGCCCTCGGAGAAGACTGTGCACACCTCCGTGAAGCTCCCCGAGCGAGGAATCGGAGTTTGCTTCGCCGGAGAGGCCAGTCCACGCTCGCCGGAGCTCTCAACCCCGCCGGAGTACGTGGACCGGGTAATCCACTCAACCATCCTTCGATTCCTTGTGCACACGGTCACTACGTTACCCCATGAAGCTCACCGTGCCCTTAGATTGAACCAGTTCGCCGTGGTTTGGCCGGTACACTCGCCGCCGACGAGAACACCCGCCTGCGCGCGTGGACCGGGCGATTCCGGCCATCCCCGAAGTCAAGCCGTACCTCGACGTGACCGCCAGAGTCTCCCCGAGCCAACCCCACCCTTCGCCGGACCTCCCTCGCCGCCGGTAAGCCGCGCCACCCTTTTCTTTCCCGCGGTTACTGTTTACATAGGGGGAAGGACTGTGGGTGAGAGGGAGAGAAGGTCAGGGGGTTTTGTGAAATGTCAGAGACACAGGGGAATAGTGGCGCAAGGGTAGAGTTGCGAAGGTTGATTTAGTTTAAACCCAGGGACCTCGGTGTAAACTGTTTTTTTCAGAAAACCTTATTAAACCTGATTTTAAATTTGAACAGAAACTTTGAAAATCCATAACTTCTGTTTAGTTCATCCAAATTTGGTCAAACCAATTTTGCCAGACTTTAATTAATGTAACCTACTTAAGAAAAATATAAAACCCCCTATGTACTATAGAAAACTTTAAAGTTCTGATTTAATGTTAGTTTTAGCCAAAAGCTCAATAATAGAAAGAAAAATAGTTGTGCTATTTGACTAGGGTTAGAAAAATTTGGAGAAGTTTATATCTACCTACTGACCTGTTTAAAAATGTTAAACCTCTCTGTCCACCCCAAAAGGTTAGTCTTTACCCCTTATTTTGCACTATGCTTAGGATTAAGAAAAATAGAAAAGAGGGTATAAATAATGAACCAGAGAGCACCTCTATTTTTGTTAGGATACTTATTCAATATAGTTCACTGGAAAAACCTATCATACCCTGGTTTAGTATAAAATAAGTAGGATACCTTTTATTTTAATAAAATAAGGATAACTTAGAAAAACCCTACAAAAATAACCCCAAGGTAAAAACACCCCCACCCTTGGGATAACTAATTTTTTATTAATAAGAACTTAGGAAAAATATGAAATCTGCTGTTTGACATTTTTCAAATAATAATGTAGTAGAAAGTGCCTTTTTGACATTAAACTTAAGAAAATCATAACTAAATAACCACCCCTTAGTTTTCTGTGATTTTTAGCACAGAAGCCTATTATTACTATTGGATGCCAGCAAAAATAACCTTTAGGACAGAACCCACCCCTAACTAAGAGATGTAGTGTAAAGTGGCCCATTTTGCATAACTTTTGTTATTTTTGCTTAAAGCCTAGCCTTTGTACTTTAAGCCTCAAATTCTTAAAACAGGCTAGAATAGCAAATGACAACCCACTGTACTTTTTATAGAATTTTTGGAAAATATTAAACCCCTGTCATAGTTCAAACCTACCCTAGAAACCATAAGTAGAAAATGAAAGAAAGGGAAAAGTGGATAATAGAAAATGGTGCCATCATAAAATCCTTTGTATCTTATCCACTGAAGGGTACAAGAGCAATACAAATTCCCTATATTTATCCTCAACAAAAAACCTAAGCCTAAGGGTGATAAGTCTAACCCACTAAAAGCCCCACATAACCAAGAAAACCCAAGTTACTTCTTGACTTAGTTTCTTTTTAGCATAATGTTATTAAATCCTGCATAATCATGGCATACATGTTCATTGCATTCGATAGACTGTAACCTTGCTGACGGAGAGTACATCCTCGTGCCGGAGCAAGGAGCTGCTCAGGAGGTAGCCCCGGATCCAGCCCCCGAGCCTGCACCAGAGGACCTGTCTGCCACTGCTTTAGAAGGCAAGCCCCGGTTTTATGCATAACCTGTTCTATATGTTATTTTACTGCACTTAATGTTTGTAGGATTGTAATGTGCACTTAAGTGTAGGAGTTGATTGAAACCCTAGTTGCATGATCTCAGGAATCCTTTTGAGATGAATACTAGTATGATAGGACGAGTAGTTGCTTTATTTAATTAGGATCTCGGTAGAAGACGAGTGATTTTTCTAGCACTCGCGCGAGATCAGGAAATTGATTGTACCCACTTTCACACTATCATGATACTAGTTGGTGGACAACAATCCATGGGGATTGGTTGTTTACGAGATGGAAAATGGAATAAGGATTAACGTGCGGATACCTGTGTCAAGCGTTTGAACGTACTAAACACATACCGAGAAATATGGTAAATCGGTAAGCCTAGTACCTGAGTGAACCTGCCCGCAGACATATCCCCTCACGCGACCTGAGACGATGTCTCCCATTCCGGTTATGGTGGGTACAAGTGCGGTCACTGCACGACGGCCAGTCGGGGTCAGTGAGGCATTGTACGCCAAGGCGGTGAGCCCTGATCTGTTGCCAGGGAATCGATGGGGATGGTTGATGTGTGTGGGGACGGAGTGCCCCTACATGTCGTGTGTTTAGGTTTACCTTGCAAGGATAAAAACTCGATTTGAATCGTCTGCTTCTCGCAGCTAATGAGATTGCTTGATCCATTGTACTGCATTGAGTAACAAGTGGAAATATGATGAGTCGATATAAGATGTTGATTGCTAATAATGCTTGCTACCATGTATGAATAGATAGTCCACTTTTTAGCCTTAAGAGAGTCACGCTTAATTTTGACCAAGTTAAAATCTTGATTTAGAAACTCAGCTAGTGCTTTTGGCAACCAAACCCCACAGCCAAACAACTGCATGTCTAGAGGTAGAGGAGTAGACTCCTCACACCGGGTAAGTCTAGCTGAGTATTAGTATACTCAGCCTTGCTTGTGGCATAATTTTTACAGGTTCTCTGGAGGAAATGGTTGCTGGATTAACTTGGCCGTCCACCTTGCCACCGGGTTGGACTGTCGAGTGGGACCCTGCCTCGGCTGAGGAGGAGCATGAGGAGTGATGGGACAGGCTTCCCCATCTCTCTATTTAGTTACCGTTAGTTTATTTCCGCTGCACTTCGAACAATGATGGTTACTTTTGCAAAAACTTCGATGATGGTGATGACGTAATAATTTAATGCTCTGACATGTATGGTTTTATGCCTTATTGTATTTGCTCTGTGACTCACCATCGAGTGAGATTGTGGTACTTGATCCTGTCAGTGGCCGTGTCGGACTAGATCCAAGGGATTGACGGGTTATTCCTATTTAAGTGTGGTCTAGCCTCTAAGGCGGGGCTTAGGCACTTAAGTTGGAATAATTCGGGCAGTTCCGCCACAGCTGGTATCGGAGCTTGTACCGCCACAGAGGAATCAATAAAATATGAATACCATCTTTTTCCAAAGTAAAACTTGATAGAAACAATGTTGGATAGATAGTAGGACGAGCAGGATAGACCTAGGACGTGAAGCCTTAGGATGATAGAAGGGTAGCTAGGTGGCTAAGTGATTAGGCCCTATAGGCCACATTTACAGGATGGGAGTTCTTCCCTATTCCTTTTATCTTGTTGTGAGGTCGTTCAGGACGAGCATGCATGCATTCTTAATTAAGCAAATGGATAATTAAGTAAGGACTTAAACACCAGATAACAACCAACTAGGTCCCAAGTGCCTTTTTATTTAACTAGAGAAAGGCTGAGTTTTATTTTTCTTGTTCTTTTTATAATTCTTTTTCTTTTTACGCTTAACCATACACATATGACTTCCCACGGATCCTCCGATGACGGAAATGCACTGTCCCACACTGACGGACTTGCACGAGAGGGCTTTCCCCGCATTTTATGGGAGATACTTCAGGGGGCCGGATACGCGACACCCCCTCAGTATACGGTGCAGCAGTTCGAGAAGCACCGAGTGCCTCGCTGTAGAGTGAGGATGACTTTGGAGCCTCATCCCCTGCAGCCAGGCTGGCGCTCCTTGGACTCTGAGTCTTTCGGATACCGAGCGGAGGACACGATCGAGGCGATCGCTCTGCATGGATTGACTACTTTCTGCGGATTCCATCCTTTGGAGCTGGCTACCCACCCCATTGGCTTGTTCCCCGCTGAGAGGGAGGACGACCCAATGTGGAAGGATCGGGTGGAGCATGCCAAGGATATCTGGGCCATCTACCCAGGACAGACCGCGCACTTGACCGTACGGTGCATGAATGCTCTGTACCGTCTGCAGGTGATGCGCGGTGAGGCGATGTCCCATCTGATGGCACTGCTGGAGGCAACAAAGATTACGTTGGACAACAGAGAGGAACTCGTGGTTGACTTGTCTCAAGAAATGGTGGAGAAGGACTTGCAGGTGGAGCAGCTATCCACTGATATCCAAGAGTTGGAGGAGCTAGTGGGCACCAGGGAGAACACCATCGAGGTTCTAGAGGATCAGCTCATTAACACTCAGCAGCAGCTTGCTGAGGCTAACGAGCACCTGGATATGCATCACCAGGAGATCCAGGACCTGGAGGCCAACGAGGACGTCGACATCGAGGGAGGAGATGAGCCTGCCTCCAGTGTGGACACTGCTGGCTCGGGAAGACCACCTTCCCCCGAGTCGAGTGTTGCTTCGTTCACTCACTAGGTGTTCAGGATAGGCTTAGAAGTTGGATAGTCGGACTCCTCGCAGCTAGCTTAGCTTTTGCACCCTTGGGGTACTAGGCTAGATAGAGTTGAGTCATTTTGGACAATTGATGTAATCGTGCTAAACTCTCTTGGAAGCTTGTTGATGGATGCTGTCATCAGTTTAAATTTGGAAGGAAGAATTGGTGCCTTTTAAAATCCTTTTGTTGAAGTCGGAGTCTATCATGTTGTTTTAACTTTTTCTCCGCGATAAAATCTTGAACTTGAAAATGTGGTGTTAAGTATGTATGTGGTTTTTCAGATGGCCGGGAGGCAGCGTCGTGGCCAGAACGAGCGCGTTCCTCCATCGCCGCCACTGCCTCCCACTCTGCAGGAGCTCATGGCTCAGCAGAATGAGATTTTGAGGCAGCTAGCTCAGCGTCAGCCACCACCTCAGCACTATGGTGGTGGGGACCATCAGCGTCACCCCGCGGCGGCTACCTACCAGGAATTCCTTAGCACCCAGCCACCATTGTTCACAAGGGCAGAGGACCCACTTGATGCAGATGTATGGTTGCGAGTGGTGGAATCCAAATTCCCACTACTCCATGGAGCTTGTTCAGAGGTCACCAAAGTCAGGTTCGCCACCCAGCAGCTTCGCGGACCCGCAAGGACTTGGTGGGATCATTTTCTTGCTATGCAGCCAGAGGACCGAGAGGTGGAGTGGAGGGAGTTCAAGGCAGCTTTCAGAGGACACCATATACCAGCCGGGATTATGGACCGGAAGCTCAATGAGTTTTTGGCACTCACTCAGGGCAACAGGACAGTGTTGCAGTATGCCCAGGCTTTTAATGACTTGTGCCAGTATGCGGGATATCATGCAGATACAGATGAGAAGAAGAGAGACAGATTCAGGAGGGGTCTCAGCACTAAGCTCCGTGACCGTCTCAACACCGTCAGGGCCAACAGTTACAATGGGTTGGTCAACATGGCTATCTCCCAAGAGGACTGCATTACAGCTAGACAGGAAGAGAAGAAGAGGAAGACCCCTGTGGCAGGACCCTCAGCTCAGCCACATCGATTCAGGATTGTGTCCGACACCCAGGGCAGGGGACCCCAGCAGCAGCAAGGGCGATGGGTGATCCGACCACAGCAGCAGCAGGCACCCAACCGCACCCAGTTTCCAGCTCAGAGGAACAATCAGCAGCAGCAGCAGTACCGCCAGGCAAATGACAATAGGTGCTTCACATGTGGCAACACCGGGCATTATGCCAAGAATTGCCCCAGGAACCAGCAGAGGCAGGGACAGAATGCTAATCAGAACCAAGGGAAGAGGCAGAAGGTGCAAGTGAGGCAAGGCAGGCTGAATTTCACCACCATGGCTGATATTCCAGAGGGAGCACCCGTCATGACTGGTATCTTTACAGTTTTAAATTATCCCGCTATTGTTCTTTTTGATTCCGGTGCTTCGCATAGTTTTATCAGTGCCAAATTTAGTGCCAAGTGCCAATTACCTTTTCACCACACCAATGGAGGTATCACAATTTCAACACAAGGAGGCAGGGTTGCCACCTACCAAATTAACAAGAATGTGCCTATAAAGTTTGGTAGTCTGATAATTAAAACCAACCTCCTCATTTTGGGGTTGGATAGTGTGGATATCATATTGGGAACTGACTGGTTGACCAAACATCAGGCTGTGATTGATATTGCAGCTAGGGTCATTGAGGTGCACTCACCAATTTGTGGTGAAACTACACTATATCTGCCTGACCAGGGTTGTACCCGTTCTTGTGCCTTCGTCAGGGTAAATTCCCCAGTGGAAAAGATCCCAGTGGTCCGTGACTACCCGGATGTTTTTCCGGAGGAATTGCCAGGGATGCCACCTGACCGAGATATTGAGTTCGCCATCGAATTGCAACCCGGGACCGCTCCTATCTCCAAGAGACCCTATAGGATGCCTCCCGCGGAATTGGCAGAATTGAAGAAGCAATTGCAAGAGTTGTTGGACAAGGAGTTTATTCGTCCAAGTACTTCACCATGGGGATGTCCAACTTTATTTGTGAAGAAAAAGGATGAAAGTTTAAGGATGTGTGTTGACTACCGCCCTCTCAATGCGGTGACTATCAAGAACAAATACCCACTGCCCCGCATTGATGTTCTGTTCGATCAGTTGGTAGGAGCCAAAGTGTTCTCCAAGATAGATCTTCGCTTAGGATACCATCAAATCAAGATCCGTGCCAGCGATATTTCCAAGACGGCCTTCTCAACCAGATATGGGTTGTATGAGTTTCTGGTGATGTCTTTTGGGCTGACCAATGCCCTGGCCTATTTTATGTACCTGATGAACTCAGTGTTCATGCCAGAGTTGGATAAGTCCGTGGTCGTTTTCATTGATGATATTCTAGTTTATTCCAAGAATGAAGCCGAGCACACCAAACATTTGCATACTGTACTTTAGAGACTGCGTGATCATCAGTTGTATGCTAAGTTGTCTAAGTGTGAATTCTGGCTGAAGGAGATTAAATTCTTGGGTCACACAATTTCTCAGGATGGGATATCCGTTGATCCTGAGAAGGTGCAGGAGGTGATGGATTGGAAACCCCCGACTACATTGAAGCAAATTTGGAGTTTTCTGGGATTGGCAGGGTATTATCGACGATTTATTCCGGATTTCTCCAGGATTGCCAAACCAATGACTGAACTGTTAAAGAAAGGAGTCAAGTATAATTGGAGCCAAAAGTGTGAAGATGCCTTTCACACATTGAGGCGGCATTTGACAATAGCCCCAGTGCTGGCTCACCTGGACAACACCAAGCCATTTGAAGTTTATTGTGATGCTTCTGGTACTGGATTGGGATGTGTCTTGATGCAAGAAAACAGAGTCATTGCTTATGCTTCCCGAGCACTCAGGCTCCATGAGCAGAACTACCCTACACATGATCTAGAATTGGCAGCTGTAGTTCATGCTCTTAAGATATGGAGACACTACTTGATGGGAGCTCACTGTAACATCTACACCGATCACAAGAGTCTCAAATACATCTTCACTCAGGCTGATCTAAACATGAGGCAGAGAAGATGGTTGGAGTTGATCAAGGACTATGATTTGGAGGTGCATTACCACCCAGGTAAGGCCAATGTTGTGGCGGATGCGTTGAGCAGAAAGGCCCAGTGCAATTGTATGAGCATGGATGTGGGAGTTACCACCCTGTGCGATGAGTTGTGCAAGCTGAACCTGGAAGTTGTTTCTTCGGGTGACCTAAGCTATATCTCGGTGGAGCCCACATTGCAAGAACAGATAGTCAGGGCACGGGTTGAGGATAAGGGTGTTCAGGTTATCAAACATATGATCAAGCAAAAGGCAGAAAAATACAAGTGTTTCCGTCAGGACAGCAAGGGAATTCTATGGTTTGGAGATCGATTGGTTGTTCCCAAGGACCCTGAGCTCAGAAAGAAGCTACTGGATGAAGCTCACCTTTCCAAATTCTCCATGCACCCTGGTAGCAACAAGATGTACCACGATCTCAGATCTTTGTATTGGTGGACTAGAATGAAAAGGGAAATTGCCAAGTACATATCTGAGTGTGATACCTGCCAGAGAATCAAAGCTAGTCATTTGAAGGCAGCCGATGTCGGTGTTTTGGGTCCGACCGCACACCTGGGGTTACCCCTCAAGGTGTTTTTAGGAGTAGGACGGTGTCAACGACTGTAGCAAAATGGTTCGTGCCTGATTGCACGAGGGACAGTGGACAAGATTTGCAGGTTCGGGCCGCTTAGAGATGCGTAACACCCTACGTCCTGGTGAGTATTCGAGTGTGGTTACAAGAGGGCTCTCTGGATTGAAGGCACAGAGAGTTTACGTAAGTGGCTTGGTCAAAAATAGGGTCGATCGATCTGAAGGGGTGCCCCCTAGGCCTTATATACTCGACCGTGGGGCAGTACACGTGGATATGATAACAACAAGTAGCTGAAAGGTAGTGAACCTCTTGAGTTTATCCCTACGTAACCCTCGCCGACTTATCCTCGCACGGCTCCATTGCATGGGGGCTTCAGCGCGGAAAAGTCGGGTCTCCGTTGGGATTTACTTGTTCGACGTTGTGGGCCGTCCGGGTTTGCTCCAATCCAGCCTTACGTCTTCTCTGCTTTGTTGATCGTCTTTCCCCAGGCCCACGAAAGAACGACCTTACGATTTATTGGGCCCTTGGGCCTTTCGGAAGGTCTTTTATTTCTTTAGTGGACCCGGGGGATATCTATCCCCCACAAGCCCCCGATCTTTGGGTTGATTTAGAGGTAATCAACCCAAAGATCCAAGGTCCAAGAAAATGACTTCCTGCTGTCTTCTCTTGCTCCGATCACTCGTTCGACCGAAGTTTAGTTCTGTGCTTGTGCCTTAGAGGTCGGCATTTTGACTCGTAGGATTCTGAACTTCATTGGGTGCACCGGAGGTGCACCCAATGGGTGTAGCCCCCGACCTTTGAGTAGATTTTAGAAGATAATCTACTCGAAGGTCTTCCCCAGAAATTATCTCCATGTGCGCTCCTGTACCTCGGTTGAGGATTGGTCTTTTCAATCTTGTCCCACGCCTTAGAAGTCGGCACTGTATCGGTTTAGAATGATAATCCATGGGGTGCACCGGAGGTGCACCCAATGGGTGTAGCCCCCGACCTTCAAATGGATTTTTTAAGGATAATCCATTCGAAGGTCTTCCTTTTGCTTGTAAAAACTGGCACGAAGCTATTCGCATTATGCTTTGGAGGTCAACATTATGTCATCAAAATTTTGCTGCAGAGGTCAGCATATATTTTGTCTTTAGCAGCCGAGTTTGCAATCCATCCATATCTTGCTAGGTAATGCAATTTATTTGCTTCTGCGACTTGATTGGACGTTTGATGGACGTTCTCTGTCTAGTCTTCACATCGCTTCTGTCGGCCATATCTTGTACTTTGCTGGCTATATTTGGCTTTCCTCTGATCCTTACTGATATCTCATTTTTGTCTTGAGGTATTTACTGCGTGCCCTGCACGGATGTGACCGTTTTGGAAAATATACTGATAATTCCTGGGCGTCCCCCCCAATGGGTGTGGGCAAGGGACGGCTTGGTACGCTGAGTGTTTTAGCCGGCTGCTTCTAGGTAGTAATGTGATGGGACGGCTAGTGTAATCATATCCTTTGCGTTGTTGACTGGAGTCCCAATGGGTGTAGTGTTGCATGAAACGGCGTCTGCCGTCTGACGTGTCTTCAGATGGGTGGGAGTGCTTATTGAATGCTTTGCGACTGTTCAGTGACCGCGGTTGGAAGTGAGCGGTTGCCTTTCCTTTCTATAAATAACGCCCTTGCTCCTCTGGTTTTTTCACATCTCTTCCCTGTTCTTTACTGCGTCCTTCTTCTCCCCTCTGTCTGCTTCCACCATGGGCAAGGGTACTAAGCGCAAGCGCGAGCCGACTCCTCCGTCGGAGGATTTCGGTGACTCGGAATACTCGGAGGAGGAGTTCTCCTCCGAGTCCGAGGGATCTCCGGCTCCCGTCTCTCCCCCGGCGTCGTCTGATGATTCAGACGACTCCCAGGGGATTGTCGCGGAGGTCTGGACGTACATCCGGGCCGTCGAGCGCTCCGGGCTCGAGGGCTCGGATGAGTCTGAGTTCTCCTCGGACGAGGAGGACTCGGACGGCGGCGAGGACGAAGATGACGACGACGACGACGGCGACGACGACGACGGTGGCGATGGTGACGGTGACGGCAGCAACAGCGGCGGGGGCAGCGGTGGCAAGGGCAGCACCAGAGGCGGCAGCAGCACGGGGAGCACCAGAGGCGGCAGCAGCAAGGGCAGCACCAGGGGCGGCGGCGGCAAGGGCAGCAGCAGCAAGGCCAGTGGCTAAACGCCACTGGTCTTTAGATATTAGTATAGTGTAGTTAGAATAATGTAGTAGTAATGTAGAGTAGTATAGTGTAGTTTAGTAGTAGTAGTAATGTAGAGTAGAAGTAGGGAGGCACCAACTCGCGAAGAGTTGGTTTGTAAACTTATTAACTTCCCCTTAATGAAGAACTGTCGTTGGCCCCTTCTCGATGACTCGCTTTCTCTGTTTGTCGAACTGATTTTTTTTATATAGTAGATGAATAACTTGCGCATCACATTGACGCTTCCAGAAGTAGCTGCCGAGTAATATTGTAGTCGGTGTCGGCGTTTTAGAAGCAACGCCGAGCGTTTGAAGGTTGACGTCAGCATTTTAGAAGTAACATCAGGCAATCGAACACGAGACCAGCGTTTTAGAGGCAACGCCGAGTCAGTGAAGGTCGACATCAGCATTTTAGAAGCGACGCCGAGCGATTGAACACGCGATCGGCGTTTTAGAGGCCACGCCGAGTGACTGAAGGTCGGCGTCGGCATTTTAGAAGTAATGCCGAGCGATAGAACACGAGACCAGCGTTTTAGAGGTAACGCCAAGTCAGCGAAGGTCGGCGTCGGCGTTTTAGAAGTAACGTCGAGCGATGGAACACGAGATCGGCGTTTTAGAGGCCACGCCGAGTGACTGAAAGTCGGCGTCGGCATTTTAGAAGTAATGCCGAGCGATTGAATACGAGGTCAGCGTTTTAGAGGCAACGCCGAGTGATAGAAGGTCAGCGTCGGCATTTTAGAAGTAATGTCGAGCGATTGAATACGGGGTCGGCGTTTTAGAGGCCACGCCGAGTGACTGAAGGTCGGCGTCGGCATTTTAGAAGTAATGCCGAGCGATAGAACACGAGACCAGCGTTTTAGAGGCAACGCCAAGTCAGCGAAGGTCGGCATCGGCATTTTAGAAGTAATGCCGAGCGATTGAATACGGGGTCAGCGTTTTAGAGGCAACGCTGAGCAATAGCCGGCCACGCGAGTTATTTTGAGGATAATAACCGAGTGATGATGTGACACGTAGGCTTTTTCGGAAATAACTGCCAGATGTCCACGTGGCATGCTGAGGTTTCAGAAATAACTGCCGGGTGATGACTGGGCACTTTTTGAAGCGGTATCTGGCTCAAGAATATCCCATAAGAGTTTCGCTTTTAGCCGCCTTTGCTTTCCGTGCCCTAATTCTTGCATTTCCGCATCTGAATCTTCTCTGCCACTCGCCTCCTACTCTGTTCACCAGTGAGAAGCAAGATGGCGCCCAAGAGGAAAACTGCGAACTCGTCTGCTGCGGTGATCCCCGCAATCAACCCCAACAGTCAGTTACCCTTCGCAGGTAACTATATGTCCGTTATTTCCGAAGTTGAACTTCTCCGCCTCGTCTCCATCGGGGTTCTTCCTCCGTGGGAGCTCTGTTCTTGGCGGGTTTGCCACGGGACAACTGTCCCAACAGAGGATACCCACGAGTCTGTAGTTTACGCTCCTTTTCTTCTCCGCGGCCTCGGCCTTCCCATCTCTCCTTTTTTCCGTGGCCTCCTTGACTTCTATCATATCAACTTGACCCATTTGAACCCTAATTCCATTCTCCAAATCTCCATTTTCGTTCATCTATGCGAAGCCTTCCTCGGTGTGCTACCGCATTTCGGTTTATGGAAGTATCTGTATCATTGTCGCCCTGGGATGGCCGGGGGGCAACATCAGCTGATCGGAGGTGCCAGTTTGGAGATGCGCCGTGGGCGGAAGACCGAGTATCTTGAGATTCCCCTCAAAGATAACATTAAAGGGTGGCGTCTGGAGTGGTTTATAGTTGATAATTATGGAAATTCTCTCCCCTCCCGGTCAGGAAGACAGCTAGACGTTCGCACTCCGAGTTGGACTGAGTCTCCCACAGATCAGGAAGTGGCCGAGGCAAGCGTGTTGCTTACTGAAGTCGGATTACTGAAAGAGAGAGGTCTGACTGCCGAAGCTGTGGTCACTGATTTTGTTTTCAAGAACATTCAGCCACTGAAAGACAGGGCCTATCCGGCATATATGTATCGAGGGCTGGCCGACTCAACTCGGGTTACCAATAGGAGAATTCCTTCTGTTGACTTGGTAAGCCGACTTGAAATGATCCTCAGGGGTAAAGTTTCAAATGTTGGTGCTCCAGTGGCATACTCGGCTTGGAACCTACCTCCTCCCAAAGCTTTCACCCTTTTTGTGTCAAATCCGCCTGTGACTGATAGCAATTTGGGCCTTAGAGTGCGACCCTCTACTGAAGAAGTCAGTACTTTGGTTGCTTCGCTCGGGGCGATTCCTGATGATGAACGGCAGGTTTATTTTGAAGTGCCTCTGAACCCTAGTGATGCAGACATAAATGACATGCTTGATCTGTTAGCTGAGGATTCGTCCGATGCTGCTCCTGATGGTACGTTGGCAGTGGTGCCCCTTCCAGAGGTTGATACAACTTTGGATGTCCCGAAACCTGTCAGTACTCGCCCGAGACGCCCTAGCCGAACCAGTCAGCCCGAGCCTTCTGCTGATGAGCAAAAGAAGAAGAGAAGACGCCTCCGGCGAGTATCCAGTTTTGATGAGGACGCCGGTACCTTAGCTCCTGCTGCTGAAGAAGTGCCTACAACTGGTCTTACTGACACTGATCCCAATGGGTGTGCCCAAACTGTTGCTGATCCCAATGGGAGTGCTGCTTGCGTTGCCGCTGTGGAGGATGAAAAGGAAGAAGATGAAGCTCCTTTAACTCGGAAAAACAGTCGGCAGTTCATCGCCAGCGGTGGAAGTAGTGGAGTTCCTTCTCCTGCTTTGTCTGCCCTTATTGGTCTGCAAGAACTGTCCATGGCCAACTTTGATCAAACTCTAGAGGATATGATCCCAGAGGACTTGCTATCAGAACCTGTGGATGATGACGCAATAGAGACTTGTGCTGCCGTGCCAGATGCTGGGTTGAGGTCATCTCGTGCCTCGTCGACCTTAGAGCACGATCTCGAGGGTCGGGATGCTGACTTGGATTGTTCTGGTCCCATGGAAGTAGCTGAAGGCCCGTCAACCTTAGAGGTGGTTACGGCAGAGAGCTTGGACCCCTTGAATAGTGCTGACACGTGCCCAGCCCCTGAGGATGTCGCCGGGGAAGACTTAGCTCGGGTGGAGAGTATAAGCCACTGCCCAGCCCCCGAGGGTGTTGCCGGGGATGATCCGGCTCAAGTGGGCAGTGCCAACTGTGACCCAGCCCCCGAGGGTGTCCGAGCAAGGTCTCCTTCCTGCACTTCCATGGATGTTCATGCGGGTTCACCTCCACACTCTGGCGGTATGGTGGTGGCCCAAACTCTGGATCAGGAAGTCGCTTTAGAGGGCAGCATCCCCGCTGGTCTGGCGTTAGGCTCTGTTGAATGTACTGAGCTCGTTCCTGCTGGTCTGTTGCAAACTGCTTCGGGTGGTGGTCTGGCACCTGGTTATCAGCTGATTTCTCCTGACTTGGGGATCCCTTCGTTCTTTTCCAACCTCCAGGTACTGTGCTGTACTTTAGCTTGATCTTTATGTTGCATGAATTTTTGTCATTATGTTCATCCGCTCTTCTCATCAGGCTTTGGTGGATGGGATGGCCAGCCAGCTGAGATCGCAGGGTGCTTCCATCCCAGAAGTGGCTTCATCTCTTGAGCGTTGGAATCCGGTGTCGCTTCATCGTCGTGTATCCGAGTTGGAGGCAACTAATGCTGGTTAGTGCCCTTCTTCTTCTTCCTTGCCTTTATTCGTAGATTATTTTACCTTCTAACCTCCTTTCGTTTGATTACCTCTTGATAGGAATGACTCGGCAGATTGCAGTTCTTGAGGAAAAACATTCCCGAGATCAAACTGAAATGGCTCAACGGTGTGCTGACTTCGAGGAGAAGTATTCTCAGAGCCAGACTGAACTGAATCAGGTCTCCGCTGCTTTGGATGACGCCAACGCTCTGAGTTCTTCTCTTCATGCTCGGCTTGACTCTGAAAAGGTAACTTACAAAACCGTGCCTCGTCTTGCTATGCTCTTATTACTTGCTTGGATTCTGAAGGAGTTGATTTTTGCTTGTAGGAAGAAAAACGTATCCTTGCTGCTTCTCGCGACAATCTGGACAGATTGTATCGAGATTCTAACAACTCGCTGACCATCTTAGAGAGGAGTCACCGCTTCACAATGGAGGAACTAGACAATCAGCGTTGTAGGTTGCAAGAATCCGTGGATGAAGTGACCAGTCTTAGGCGATTGCTATCAGCGAAGGATGCCACCATCAAAGAACTCCGAGCTTCCAAGAAAACCATTGCCCAGGAGTTAGAAGCTGCTCAGCTGGCTGCTAAAATTGCCGAAGAGACTGCTGCTACTCTCAAAGCCCAGCGCGATAAAGCCATGGACAAGGCTATTCGGGCGGGACGAATCTTGATGAGGAGACCCGGCGTGGTTGTCCCTGAAGACATAAAAGCCGATGTGAATGCTGCCCCCGATTCTTCGAATCGCCCTTCTTCGTCAGTCGTTCCTGAGAAAGACATTGGAAAATAGAGAAACATTTTTCGTGCTATGAGCGCGCGGTTAGTATGATCAAGTATTCGTTAGAGGATATCAGCCTATCATTCGAATGACATGATCACTCTCTTATCGTATCAGAATTTATTAATTCGCAAGTTTGTGGTAACGCTGCATGATGATTATGAAGTTTGTTTGCGGGACATGGAGGTCATCCCCTGAATTGCGTAAGCGCGAGTAAGCTGCACCGGCTTAAGCCACCACTGACTTTAGCCGATAGCTCCGTTAGTAGGGTATAGTGGTCACCCTGGGTTAAGTAAGCGTGAGCATGTTGCACCGCCTTAAGTCGTTGCCGACTTAAGTCGATTGCTCCGTTTGTAGGGCATAGTGGTCACCCTGAGTTAAGTAAGCGTGAGCATGTTGCACCGCCTTAAGTCGTTGCCGACTTAAGTCGATTGCTCCGTTTGTAGGGCATAGTGGTCACCCCGAGTTAAGTAAGCGTGAGCATGTTGCACCGCCTTAAGTCGTTGCCGACTTAAGTCGATTGCTCCGTTTGTAGGGCATAGTGGTCACCCCGAGTTAAGTAAGCGTGAGCATGTGGCACCGCCTTAAGTCGTTGCCGACTTAAGTCGATTGCTCCGTTTGTAGGGCATAGTGGTCACCCCGAGTTAAGTAAGCGTGAGCATGTTGCACCGCCTTAAGTCGTTGCCGACTTAAGTCGATTGCTCCGTTTGTAGGGCATAGTGGTCACCCCGAGTTAAGTAAGAATGCAAGTCAATCGTAAACGAGCCGAGTATCTTTGAAATCTCTCTTTATTGATGACGTATTTCCATTTTACAGAATACATGGTCGCCCCAGCTGTTTTGAAATACAACTAGGAGTAAAACTTTCTGAGGTGCTCTATGTTCCAGGAGTTCCCAACTTCTGTGCCATCCATCTGGGTGAGGCGATACGATCCGGGCCGAGTAACCTCTGCTACTATGAAAGGCCCTTCCCATAAGGGTGATAACTTGTGCCGTCCCTCCCCCGTTAGAATTCGGCGGAGGACGAGGTCTCCTATCGAAAAGAAGCATTGCCGCACAGCCTTGTCGTGATAGCGCCTTAGAGTTTGCTGGTACCGCGCTGATTGGATTACTGCATTCAGTCGTTCTTCCTCAAGTATATCAATATCCTCCAGCCTGGTGGCCTCGGCTTCTGCTATGCTTTCAAAGATCAATCTTGGCGCCCCAAACTTGAGATCAGCAGGTAGCACTGCCTCCGACCCATAGACCATGAAGAAAGGAGTGTTTCCATGCAGGGCTCGGCTAGGTTGGGTTCTCAAGCTCCAAACGACATAAGGCAGTTCTCTTATCCATTTTCCTGCGAATTTTTCATTCTTATCGAAGACCGTTTTCCTGAGTGCCTCCAATATCATTCCGTTGGCTCGCTCAACCTGCCCGTTGGCTCTTGGATGTGCTACAGATGCGTACCTGATCTGAATGCTCTTTTGCTCGCAGAAGTCAAAGAATTCTGAACTGGTGAAGTTGGATCCCAAGTCAGTGATGATACTGTTTGGTATCCCGAATCTGAATATTATGCTTTGTATGAATTCCACGGCTTTAGCAAAGGTTAAAGAAGCAATGGGCTGGAACTCTATCCATTTAGTGAATTTGTCAATCGCCACCAATACATGGGTATATCCTCCTTGAGCTTTCTTGAAAGGTCCAATCATATCCAGTCCCCAGCATGCGAAAGGCCAAGTTACTGGTATGGTCTGTAGCTACTGTGCTGGCATGTGCTGTTGCTTTGATAGGTATTGGCAAGCTTCGCATCTCTGAACTAACTCGGCTGCATCGTTCTTCGCCGTCGGCCAATAGAATCCTGACCTGAAAACCTTCCCGACTAGTGTTCTGGATGCTGCATGTACTCCACACTGCCCTGCATGGACTTCCTCCAGAAGTTGCTTCCCGGTGGACGGGAGAACGCACTTCATGAGGACGCCTGACGCGCCCCTCCTGTACAATACCTCCCCAATGAGTGTATAGTGAGTTGATTGTCTGGTAATGCGCTCAGCCGAGTTCTTGTCATCTGGTTCTTCTCCATTCCTTATATACTTAATAATCGGCCGTCTCCAGTCATCAGAGTCTGACTCGGGTTGATCTATGATGTTGCATTCTTCTGTTTGATCCATTGAGATACTCGGCTGGAGAATTTCTTGCACGAAGACCCCGGGCGGGACCTGAGTCCGACCAGATCCGAGCTTGGACAGTACATCGGCCGCCGTGTTCCGATCTCTTTCTATATGATGAAACTCCAGACCCTCGAATTTATCTTCCAGCTTTCGGACGGCAGCGCAATATTTTCCCATTGAATCACTTGAACAATCCCATTCCTTGTTTATCTGGCTGATGACTACCAGAGAATCTCCGTATACCATCAATCTCTTGACGCCCAGTGACATGGCGATGTTCAATCCGTGTATCAAAGCTTCATACTCGGCTGCATTGTTAGAGGCCGGGAATAGCAACTGGAGAGCGTACTTGAGGTGCTCGCCTCCAGGTGCGGTGAAGAGAATCCCTGCTCCTGCTCCCTGCAGCTTCAGCGAGCCATCGAAATACATTCGCCATACTTCTGCAGTTTCTGGATTGTCTGGTACTTGCTGCTCTGTCCACTCTGATACGAAGTCAACCAGTGCTTGAGTTTTGATGGCAGTGCGAGGTCGGAACTCGATATCGTGGGATCCCAACTCGCAAGCCCACTTGGCTATTCGGCCAATGGCTTCCTTGTTGTGAAGAATGTCCCCTATTGGAAAACCAGTGACTACTATGACTTTGTGGTCGTCAAAGTAGTGACGCAGCTTGCGGGCAGTTAGAAGTACGGCATATACTAGCTTCTGAACCTGAGGATACTTTTTCTTCGAGGGGCCTAGAACTTCACTGATAAAGTAAACAGGATGTTGTACTGGATAGGCATGTCCTTCTTCTACTCGCTCGACTACCAACGCGGTGCTTACCACGTGAGTCGTGCAAGAGATATACAGCAACAAATCTTCAGCCGGTTGAATCGGCGTAGCTCGCCGGGGTGGTTTCAATACTGGTGGTGTTGTCAAGAATTTCTTCAGTGCGTCTAGAGCTTCTTGTGCTTCTGAAGTCCATTGAAACTTATCCACCTTCTTGAGTAGCTTGTAAAATGGCAAACCTTTTTCTCCCAGCCTAGATATAAATCTGCTCAGAGCTGCCATACATCCAGTGAGTCGCTGAACTTTCTTTTGTGAACGGGGAGCTTCCATCTTCATGATAGCTTCAATCTTATCCGGATTAGCCTCAATTCCTCGGTTGCTGACGATGAACCCGAGCAACTTTCCTGCTGGTACCCCGAAAACACATTTTTCAGGATTGAGCTTCCATCTATATCTTCTCAGGCTGTTGAAAACTAGCTGTAAATCTTCGATGAAGTTTTCCGAATTCTCTGTTTTGATTACCACATCATCTACGTAAGCCTCCACACGCTTGCCCCAGTGATCGGCTAAGCATGTTTGAATGGCTCTCTGATAAGTCGCTCCAGCGTTTTTGAGGCCGAACGGCATGGAGGTATAACAGAAAGCACCAAACGGAGTGATGAACGCCGTTTTCTCCTCGTCTTCCTTTGCCAAACTAATCTGATGATACCCGGAATAGCAATCTAAGAAAGACAGCACAGAACACCCAGCGGTGGAATCCACCACCTAATCTATCCTCGGGAGCCCGAAGGGATCCTTCGGACAGTGTTTGTTGAGATCAGTATAGTCGACGCACATGCGCCAATCCACTTTATTCTTTTTGAGTACAAGAACAGGGTTGGCTAGCCACTCGGGGTGTAATACTTCTCTAATAAATCCCGCCGCGACCAAGCGAGCTAACTCGGCACGAATGGCCTCTCTCTTGTCGGGCGTGAAACGACGTAGCTTTTGCCGGATCGGCCTCGCCTGGGGATAGACCTTCAATTTGTGCTCGGCCAGTTCTCTTGGGACTCCCGGCATATCCGCAGGTTGCCATGCGAATACGTCTCGGTTATCTTGCAGGAACTGGACGAGCGCGCTTTCCTATTTGTCATTCAAACTGGAGCTGATGATGGCCGTCTTGCGCTCATCAGCGAACCCCAGGTTGATCCGCTTGGTTTCTTCAGTCGGCCGCATAGAGGTCATGGCCTGAGCTTCGTTTGCCGGTACAACGAGGTCTTCCTCAGGCTTAGAGTTTGCCGGTGTAGAAGGAACCGTTGACGGCTTGGTGGTGAGGGCTGCTTGGATGGCCACTCGGAAACATTCTGCGGCGCCTTGGAAGTCGGCGCGCACAGTTATGATTCCTTGCGGTCCTGGCATCTTCAGTATCATGTATGTATAGTGTGGAATGGCCATGAACTTAGCCAGCCCCGACCTCCCAATGATGGTGTTGTACCCGCAGTCGAAGTTCGCCACCTCGAACCTCAGGAACTCGGTTCTGTAGTTCTCCGGAGTTCCGAAGGTGACTGGCATGTAGATGTGGCCCAGCGGGTATTCCCCTTCCGTCGGCACGATGCCGAAGAAAGGAGTGTCCGACTCGTGGAGCTCTTTGAGGTGAACTCCCAAGCCTTGGAGTGTCCGGGGGAAGTGACGTTGATGCTGCTCCCCCCGTCCACTAGCACCTTCTTTACCCGGCTCTCTCGGATCACCGGATCGACGAGGAGCGGGTATTTGCCTGGATGGTCGAAGTTGAGCCATTGTTCCTCCCGAGTGAAAGTGATTGGGTGCTCCGACCACCGGTATGGGGCGGGAGGACCGGTGGTCGCCACCAGTATCTGGCGGTCGTTGAGCTTTTGTTGTCTTTTGTTCTCCTGCGACCCATGTCCGCCGAAGATGACGTTGACCTCCCTGTCAACGCGTGGGAAGGCTCCTCCTCCCCCCTCCTCCTGCTGATGGGGCTGTCGTGGTTCATCTGGTCCTCCCCTCGGCGGAGGAGGCGGTAGAGGTTGGAAGGGTCGGCCGTGCCCGACGGAGTGCTTGAAGTCCCGGCAGTTACGAAGAGTGTGGCACATGTCCTTGTGGTACAGGCACTGGGCGTCGAGGATGTCGTCCAGCGTGCGCTCGCCTCCACGAGGTCCTCCTCGGGCGCGAGAGGCGGGTGGTCCGGCGATGTGTACTTCTTCACAAGGCCTCTTCTCCCAGCGTTTGTCGGGCGGTTGGTTCGCGTCACGTCGTGGTGCTGCCGGTGTGGGCTTTGCTCCTCCAATGAGATCCTGGGCCCGCTCGTCGGCGGTGATGTAGAGGTCGGCTTCCCGGAACAGCTCCTCGGAGGTAGTCGGCGCCTTTTGTAGTATGGCTCGGACGAAAACCGAGTCATTGGATCCTCTGTAGAAGTCCTCGATCACGGCCGCCTCCGTGACCTCGGGGATGCGGTTTCTCATGGTCTGGAACCTTTTGAGGTACGACCGCAGAGTCTCGTCCCCTCGGCGCTTGATGGATTTGAGGTCCCATGGTTGCGCTGGCTTGTCGGAGAGGGACTGGAAGTTGGCGGTGAAACGTCGACTGAAGTCTCCCCAGTCGTCGATGCAATGTCGGGGTAGATGTCGTAGCCACTGCAGCGCATCTTGCCCAAGGACAATGGGCAGATACGCGGTCATGACGTCCTCAGATGCCCCGGCAGCCCGAGCAGCGGTGGTGTAGACGGCTAGCCAACCCTCTGGATCCTGCTTCGGTTCATATTTGTCGACATTGGATACCTTGAAGTTGGGAGGCCATTGGATGGCCCTAAGGCGCGGAGTAAGAGCGGATACTCCGCACGTGTCCTCCTGTCGTCGGGGACGATGTTTATCCCGGGGAGGGGAGTGGCGATGGTGGTTCCTCGACCGTCCCCGGGTGGTACCGCCAGTTGAAGCTGTTGCCGACTCAGTCCTGGTGGCCTGGCTTTGAGTCGGAAAGCCATGATCTCGATCATACTCCTCCCGACGGCGAATTTCATTTTCATGCCGCCGTTCGCGCGAAGCATTGATAGAGCTTCGCGCGTCTCGGCGACTGTTGATGGCGTGTCGTAGGTCATTCGGTGGGTGAGCGAGCGGTAGAAGATGGTTGGCCGCCTGAGTGAATAGTCGTCGGTATCCTTCGGCGTCGGGAGTCCGAGGAAGTCCATCAGCTATCCGAGCTAGTACGCCTCCGACTTCGCTTGGCGTGTTCATAGCTCGGGCGAAGTCGGGGTTCAGGTTGCGCCCGAAGAGCGGATTCTCCCGGCGTTGCCTTGCATCTTGTTCGGCTTGCTCCTGAGTCCGTCAGCGATCACGTCGTCGGGAATTCCTTCGCTCTCTGAAGGCGCGTTCCTCTGGAGTTTCTCCTATCTCCGAGACCTCGTCTCACGAGACAGGCTGCTCCGGATCCCGTTCTCCGGCCGCATGATGTCGTCGAATGTTCCTGCGTCGGTTCCTCCGTCGGCGGGATTCTCGTTGGGGTGGTTCTTCTCCAGGTGCGGTCGGTTCATCGTCAGAGACGACGGGCGACTCCACTCTCCCGATGAAGAGGACGTCAGGGTAGAATGGTGCTGCTGTCGTGGCGACTTTCTTTCCGTTCTCCTTTGAGGCCGGAGTAACGGAAAGAACGACT
The DNA here is from genome assembly GCF_902167145.1 of Zea mays. NCBI lineage: Eukaryota > Viridiplantae > Streptophyta > Magnoliopsida > Poales > Poaceae > Zea > Zea mays. The sequence goes on along the minus strand of NC_050100.1, from coordinate 129,362,180 downwards.
TGCCTTTCCCTGGTCTCCTTCTTCCTCGCGATCCGTGTCCATTCATTTGTCGGGGAAGTAGACAGCGGAGTCTCCCGGGTCGGCGAGCTTCCAGCTCCAGCCTTTCCGGAGACGATCTTTTTCCGAAGGGTCGGAAGTTGCGTTTCTCCAGCTTTTTCGGAGTTCGTTGGAGGAGACTTCTTTTCCGGCGGGCCCGCGATGCGGTGTAGAATTCCCTCTTCATCCGCTATAGATGAGATTGTCCCGAAGCAGAATATGGATCCAGGACGCATGATGATCTTGCTGTGGAAGGTGACGGCCATTGAGCTAGCTTGGATCGTCGACACACCCCCTACCTGGCGCGCCAGCTGTCGGTGTTTTGGGTCCGACCGCACACCCGGGGTTACCCCTCAAGGTGTTTTTAGGAGTAGGACGGTGTCAACGACTTTAGCAAAATGGTTCGTGCCTGATTGCACGAGGGACAGTGGACAAGATTTGCAGGTTCGGGCCGCTTAGAGATGCGTAACACCCTACGTCCTGGTGAGTATTCGAGTGTGGTTACAAGAGGGCTCTCTGGATTGAAGGCACAGAGAGTTTACGTAAGTGGCTTGGTCAAAAATAGGGTCGATCGATCTGAAGGGGTGCCCCCTAGGCCTTATATACTCGACCGTGGGGCAGTACACGTGGATATGATAACAACAAGTAGCTGAAAGGTAGTGAACCTCTTGAGTTTATCCCTACGTAACCCTCGCCGACTTATCCTCGCACGGCTCCATTGCATGGGGGCTTCAGCGCGGGAAAGTCGGATCTCCGTTGGGATTTACTTGTTCGACGTTGTGGGCCGTCCGGGTTTGCTCCAATCCAGCCTTACGTCTTCTCTGCTTTGTTGATCGTCTTTCCCCAGGCCCACGAAAGAACGACCTTACGATTTATTGGGCCCTTGGGCCTTTCAGAAGGTCTTTTATTTCTTTAGTGGACCCGGGGGATATCTATCCCCCATAGCCGACCCTTTGCAACCCCTTCCCATACCATCTTGGAAATGGGAGGACATTTGCATGGACTTCATAGTGGGATTACCCAATACCTCCAAGCACCATGATTCTATTTGGGTTATTGTGGACAGGTTGACCAAGACTGCTCATTTCTTGCCAGTGCACACCACCCACAAGACAGAGAAGTACGCAGAAATTTATGTTGATCAGATAGTAAGATTGCATGGTATTCCAAAGACCATCATATCTGACAGAGGAGCAATGTTTGTGGCACGCTTTTGGGAGAAACTGCAAGAATCACTTGGGACCCAAGTAATCCGAAGCTCAGCATATCACCCTCAAACAGATGGCCAGACAGAAAGGGTGAATCAGATTTTGGAAGACATGTTGCGAGCATGTGCACTACATTATGGGAAGGATTGGGACAAGTGTCTTTCCTTGGTAGAGTTTTCCTACAATAACAGCTATCAGTCCAGTCTGAAGATGGCACCTTTTGAGGCATTATATGGGAGAAGGTGTAGGACCCCACTGAATTGGTCTCAAGTAGGAGAGAGGGAAATTTTTGGGCCAGATTTAGTACTTGAGGCAGAGGCAAAGGTCAGGATCATCAAGAAGAACCTAGAAGCTGCTCAGGCCAGGCAAAGGAGCTATCATGATAAGAGGCGGAAGCCTCTACAGTTTGAGGTGGGAGATCATGTCTATCTTAAGGTATCACCCACCAAGGGTGTCCAGAGATTCGGGATCAAGGGCAAGTTAGCCCCTCGCTACATTGGACCCTATGATATCAAGGCAAGTTGTGGACCTGTAGCCTATCAGTTGGAATTACCACCTCACATGTCAGCAGTTCACAATGTGTTCCATGTATCTCAGCTACGGAAATGTGTTCGCCTACCCACTGAAGTGTTACCAGAACCAGACATTGAGATAGAACCAGACTTGTCCTACCAAGAGTACCCCGTCATGGTATTAGATCAAAAGGAAAGATCAACTCGGGCAATGTCGGTCAGAATGTATAAGGTTCAGTGGAGTCACCATTCAGCAGAAGAAGCTACATGGGAGACTGAAGATTTTCTACGCTCTCGCTTTCCCGACTTTCTGCCCAAAGGAGTCGGTACGTAACCCCAAAACCCCACCCCCACCTGCCCTTTGAATTCAATTATGAGAAAAACTTAGATAACAAGGGTAGTCTAAGTTGTGAATTTAACTTAAGAAGGGCTTCCTTCTGAAGTTGCAAAGAGAATGACATTCGAAGACCAGTTAATAAGAGAAACTTAAGTGTAAAGGAAAAATAACACCAACCCACCTTCAAGCACCCTCCAAGGGACTCTACCTAAAATCTCGGGACGAGATTCCTTTAAGGGGGGAGGGCTGTAACACCCCAGGTGTTACCATGGCTAGAGCACACCTTGGCACTAAGGACTGTGAATTATATGTGGAAGAGGCTTAGGGCAACACATAAGAACTTTGGAGATCATGTGCTAATCAAGTTGCCAATGACCTAAGAAGCATTACTCTAATCCTTGCACACTTACTACCTTGGATAAGAGGGGAGAAGAACCCTAGACCTCTCTTAAACCCTATCTCCCAAAACCCTAGATAAGAGGGAAAAGAGAGTGAGCAAGTGTGCAAAGCATGAGTAACTTTTACCCAAACCTTAAGTAACCTTATAACCAGCAATTAGGGGAGGGAAATATTGCAAAAAGACCCCTAGAGAAACTCCAATTCAAATCTCCAAGTGGAGAGAGAGCTAGAGCTCTCTATTTCCCTCTAAGTCAAATTCTAACCCTAATCCAAAGACCAACCGTGTTCACCTTGAAGATGGCACCAAAACCACTTAGGTTCTATACCAAAAATGTGGTATACCACCTAAGGCACCCCCTGGAAAAAGTGGAAACCGAGACTTTGACGTTTGACAGGTATTGGCATCAGTTTTGTCGCGAGGTGGGCAGTGAGACAAGCCAGATTTGGCGCCCGTCTATCTCCTGATCTAGGGCGTATCCTCCATTGGAACTCACACATGTGAGATAGCCCTAGGTGCCAGGAAGAGGTCTGCGCTGGATTCATGGCAAGATTCGCACGTTTGCGATCTCTGGAGACGTTTGAACAATGGAAGAAACACACCTCCACGTGTTCGACGCTTCCTGCCCGCGCCAGAGCACGCTCACGCGCGCCCCCGCATGCCCAGCGCCGCGCCCGAGCCAAGCCAGCGCCATGGCCCGCGCCCGCGCCTATAAAGCCCTCCCAGGCTTCGACTGCACTCTTCCGCGCACCCTCAAACCTCACCGGAGTTTAGCTCGCCGCCGTTTGCCCGTGCGCAGCGTGTCCGCGGCCGCCCAATCCCTCTGTCACCGTAGACCGGCCAATAGAGCCATTCCCAACTCCGTCCAGCCCTCGGAGAAGACTGTGCACACCTCCGTGAAGCTCCTCGAGCGAGGAATCGGAGTTTGCTTCGCCGGAGAGGCCAGTCCACGCTCGCCGGAGCTCTCAACCCCGCCGGAGTACGTGGACCGGGTAATCCACTCAACCATCCTTCGATTCCTTGTGCACACGGTCACTACATTACCCCATGAAGCTCACCGTGCCCTTAGATTGAACCAGTTCGCCGTGGTTTGGCCGGTACACTCGCCGCCGATGAGAACACCCGCCTGCGCGCGTGGACCGGGCGATTTCGGCCATCCCCGAAGTCAAGCCGTACCTCGACGTGACCGCCAGAGTCTCCCCGAGCCAACCCCACCCTTCGCCGGACCTCCCTCGCCGCCGGTAAGCCGCGCCACCCTTTTCTTTCCTGCGGTTACTGTTTACATAGGGGGAAGGACTGCGGGTGAGAGGGAGAGAAGGTCAGGGGGTTTTGTGAAATGTCAGAGACACAGGGGAATAGTGGCGCAAGGGTAGAGTTGCGAAGGTTGATTTAGTTTAAACCCAGGGACCTCGGTGTAAACTGTTTTTTTTTCAGAAAACCTTATTAAACCTGATTTAAAATTTGAACAGAAACTTTGAAAATCCATAACTTCTGTTTAGTTCATCCAAATTTGGTCAAACCAATTTTGCCAGACTTTAATTAATGTAACCTACTTAAGAAAAATATAAAACCCCCTATGTACTATAGAAAACTTTAAAGTTCTGATTTAATGTTAGTTTTAGCCAAAAGCTCAATAATAGAAAGAAAAATAGTTGTGCTATTTGACTAGGGTTAGAAAAATTTGGAGAAGTTTATATCTACCTACTGACCTGTTTAAAAATGTTAAACCTCTCTGTCCACCCCAAAAGGTTAGTCTTTACCCCTTATTTTGCACTATGCTTAGGATTAAGAAAAATAGAAAAGAGGGTATAAATAATGAACCAGAGAGCACCTCTATTTTTGTTAGGATACTTATTCAATATAGTTCACTAGAAAAATCTATCATACCCTGGTTTAGTATAAAATAAGTAGGATACCTTTTATTTTAATAAAATAAGGATAACTTAGAAAAACCCTACAAAAATAACCTCAAGGTAAAAACACCCCCACCCTTGGGATAACTAATGTTTTATTAATAAGAACTTAGGAAAAATATGAAATCTGCTGTTTGACATTTTTCAAATAATAATGTAGTAGAAAGTGCCTTTTTGACATTAAACTTAAGAAAATCATAACTAAATAACCACCCCTTAGTTTTCTGTGATTTTTAGCACAGAAGCCTATTATTACTATTGGATGCCAGCAAAAATAACCTTTAGGACAGAACCCACCCCTAACTAAGAGATGTAGTGTAAAGTGGCCCATTTTGCATAACTTTTGTTATTTTTGCTTAAAGCCTAGCCTTTGTACTTTAAGCCTCAAATTCTTAAAACAGGCTAGAATAGCAAATGAAAACCCACTGTACTTTTTACAGAATTTTTGGAAAATATTAAACCCCTGTCATAGTTCAAACCTACCCTAGAAACCATAAGTAGAAAATGAAAGAAAGGGAAAAGTGGATAATAGAAAATGGTTCCATCCTAAAATCCTTTGTATCTTATCCACTGAAGGGTACAAGAGCAATACAAATTCCCTATATTTATCCTCAACAAAAAACCTAAGCCTAAGGGTGATAAGTCTAACCCACTAAAAGCCCCACATAACCAAGAAAACCCTAAGTTACTTCTTGACTTAGTTTCTTTTTAGCATAATGTTATTAAATCCTGCATAATCATGACATACATGTTCATTGCATTCGATAGACTGTAACATTGCTGACGGAGAGTACATCCTCGTGCCGGAGCAAGGAGCTGCTCAGGAGGTAGCCCCGGATCCAGCCCCCGAGCCTGCACCAGAGGACCTGTCTGCCACTGCTTTAGAAGGCAAGCCCAGTTTTATGCATAACCTGTTCTATATGCTATTTTACTGCACTTAATGTTTGTAGGATTGTAATGTGCACTTAAGTGTAGGAGTTGATTGAAACCCTAGTTGCATGATCTCAGGAATCCTTTTGAGATGAATACTAGTATGATAGGACGAGTAGTTGCTTTATTTAATTAGGATCTCGGTAGAAGACGAGTGATTTTTCTAGCACTCGCGCGAGATCAGGAAATTGATTGTACCCACTTTCACACTATCATGATACTAGTTGGTGGACAACAATCCATGGGGATTGGTTGTTTATGAGATGGAAAATGGAATAAGGATTAACGTGTGGATACCTGTGTCAAGCGTTTGAACGTACTAAACACATACCGAGAAATATGGTAAATCGGTAAGCCTAGTACCTGAGTGAACCTGCCCGCAGACATATCCCCTCACGCGACCTGAGACGAGGTCTCCCATTCCGGTTATGGTGGGTACAAGTGCGGTCACTGCACGACGGCCAGTCGGGGTCAGTGAGGCATTGTACGCCAAGGCGGTGAGCCCTGATCTGTTGCCAGGGAATCGATGGGGACAGTTGATGTGTGTGGGGACGGAGTGCCCCTACATGTCGTGTGTTTAGGTTTGCCTTGCAAGGATAAAAACTCGATTCGAATCGTCTGCTTCTCGCAGCTAATGAGACTGCTTGATTCATTGTACTGCATTGAGTAACAAGTGGAAATATGATGAGTCGATATAAGATGTTGATTGCTAATAATTCTTGCTACCATGTATGAATAGATAGTCCACTTTTTAGCCTTAAGAGAGTCACGCTTAATTTTGACCAAGTTAAAATCTTGATTTAGAAACTCAGCTAGTGCTTTTGGCAACCAAACCCCACAGCCAAACAGCTGCATGTCTAGAGGTAGAGGAGTAGACTCCTCACACCGGGTAAGTCTAGCTGAGTATTAGTATACTCAGCCTTGCTTGTGGCATAATTTTTACAGGTTCTCTGGAGGAAATGGTTGTTGGATTAACTTGGCCGTCCACCTTGCCACCGGGTTGGACTGTCGAGTGGGACCCTGCCTCGGCTGAGGAGGAGCATGAGGAGTGATGGGACAGGCTTCCCCATCTCTCTATTTATTTACCGTTAGTTTATTTCCGCTGCACTTCGAACAATGATGGTTACTTTTGCAAAAACTTCGATGATGGTGATGACGTAATAATTTAATGCTCTGACATGTATGGTTTTATGCCTTATTGTATTTGCTCTGTGACTCACCATCGAGTGAGATTGTGGTACTTGATCCTGTCAGTGGCCGTGTCGGATTAGATCCGAGGGATTGACGGGTTATTCCCATTTAAGTGTGGTCTAGCCTCTAAGGCGGGGCTTAGGCACTTAAGTTGGAATAATTCGGGCAGTTCCGCCACAGAATATTGTCCAAACTTCTGCATCTTTACTCGCTTCTTCTTCCTGAGCCCCTGGCGTCCAGTCAGTAATGAAGTCTGCTAACGCTTGGGACTGAATCGAAGATCTATGCATGTAATCAATACAGAACTCATTGAGTTCCGCAGCCCATTTTCCAACCCTTCCAGTAGCTTCTCTATTTCTCATAATTATATTGTATGCTTGAAAATAGTGCCGAAGCTTCCTGGAAGCCATCAAAGCAGCATACAACACCTTCTCCAATTCTGTATAATTTTTCTTTGATAAACTAAGAACTTCGGATACAAAGTATATTGGGGCTTGCTTTTTGACTTGCCCTTCAAGCTTCTCTTGGACAAGTGCCGCACTTACCGCTGAGTGCGAAGCTGCCACATATAACAACAGAGGAGCCCCTGGCGTTGGTGGAGTTAGCGTCGTTAGGTCTATCAAATATTGCTTCAGCTCTTCGAAGGCTCTCTGCTGAACTGGTCCCCATTGAAAAACTTCGGCTGACTTCAGCACTTCGAAGAATGGTAAATTTCTCTCTGCTGATCTAGATATGAATCTGTTGAGAGATGCCAGTCTTCCTGTCAATCGTTGAGCCCCCTTCTTTGTGTTTGGTGGTTCCATTCGAAGGATAGCTTCGATTTTATTTGGATTAGCCTCAATCCCTTTTGTTGAAACTAGACAGCCAAGGAATTTCCCCTTCTTCACTCCGAAAACACACTTTTCTGGATTCAGTTTTAGACCAGCCTGTCTAAAATTAGCAAAAGTCTCCTGCAGATCAGCAATGTGATTTTCTTGCTTCGTGCTTTTTACAATGATATCATCAACATAAGTTAGCACATTTCTGCCTATCTGAGAATGAAGAACCTTTGCTGTCATTCTGCTCAAGCTTCCTCCAGCATTCTTGAGCCCCTCAGGCATCCGAAGGTAACAATATGTTCCGCTAGGGGTTATGAAGCTGGTTTTTGGCTCATCCTCCTTCTTCATACAAATTTGATGATAGCCTGAATAACAATCCAACAGACTCATAAGTTCTGATGAAGCTGCTGCATCAACTAGGGAATCTATCATTGGCAATGGAAACTCATCCTTCGGACAGGCCTTGTTGAGATCAGTAAAATCAATACACATCCTCCATTTGCCATTAGCCTTTTTTACCATAACAGTGTTAGCCAGCCATTCTGGATACTTCACTTCTCCAATGACTCCGGTGTTGAGGAGTCTTTTTACTTCATTTCGAGCACCTTCGGCCTTGTCATCAGACATCTTCCGAAGCCTCTGCTTTCTGGGTCTGAAAGATGGATCAACATTGAGTGAGTGTTCAATAACATCCCTGTTGGCGCCACAGAGATCGTTAGCCGACCATGCAAAGACATCTTTGTTGTTGAAGAGAAACCTTATCAGGGTTTTCTCTTGTTGCTCAGACAATTGAGATCCCAGCAGCACCTTCTGCTCTGCGATATCTTCGCATAAAAGCATGGGTTTCGGCTGATCGGCCGAAGCAGCCTTCTCCCTTCTGTACTTGTACTGCTCACAAGCTTCGGCTTCATCTATATTGTGGATTGCTTTTGAATCAGTCCAATTCCCCTCGGCCTTTCTAGCAGCTTCCTGACTCCCATGAATAGCAATAGGTCCCTGATCCGAAGGTATCTTCATGCAAAGATATGCTGGATGAAGAATTGCTTCGAAAGCATTGAGTGTTCCGCGACCAATGATAACATTGTAAGGATACTCCATGTCGACAATGTCAAACACAACTTGCTCAGTCCTTGTATTGTTGACGAATCCGAAGGTCACTGGCATGATAATCTTACTAAGCGCTACAATTTGTCTTCCTCCGAAGCCACAAAGAGGGTGCGTAGCATCATGAATCTTGTCTTCGGGCTCTTGCATTTGTCTGAAGGCCTTAGCAAATATAATATCTGTTGCACTGCCTGTATCAACCAAAACATTATGGACCAGAAATCCTTTGATCACACAAGAGATAACCATAGCATCATTGTGTGGGTAATCCTTGAGCTGAAGATCCTCTTGAGAGAAGGTAATTGGAATATGAGACCATCTTGACTTGATGAAGGGTCCTTGTACCTCTACATGTTGTACTCTTCTCTGTGCCTCCTTCTTCTGTTTCTTGTTAGCCGGCTCTGAGCATGAACTGCTGTTATCGGGAGGATCAGCTTCGGAGCCGAAGCAGTTCCAGCTTGGTTCTAGAACGAAGTCATCGTCTCAAAAAAGTGGAAGTGAGTTCACCGGAGATGGGCGCCAATGTTGGGAACTTGTTCTCAAATGCTATGAATTAAGAACAAGGCAACATAGAATGTTAAATGTTAAAGCCCTTCGTCCGCTGAAGCATTATTTCCCTGAGGATTTAATGAGCTTCGAACGAAGGTTATGGATGATAAATCACGAGGGTCCTACCTTCGCGTTCAGAGATAAAATAATGCGAAATGAAATATAAAATATAAAACGTTAAAGAATACCAAGAATAAATAACATTATTTACTTATTTTATAATATAAATTGAAATATTAAAACATGATGTTTAGTTACATTTATACCTTCGCTTTGGCGGAAAACAATAATTTCAGAGTAATGCGTTAGCAATTACAGGATTCCGTGAACAGTAAATGAGTACTGTTCACTATTTATAGGCACAGGACGCAGCCTGTAAGAAATTACAATCATACCCCTTACAAAAGATTACAATTATGACTCAGACCCTGATGGACTAAAAAGTCATTCCATCTTTAAGTCGGTTCGATCCTTCATCTTCGGATACGCTATAATATCGAAGCTTCATGAGCGGTAGCTTCGGTATCACGTATAAACAGGTTTTGTCGAAGGTGTTTCTTCCTGCAGGACCTTCGGCGACGAAGCATGGTCCCAACAGTTAATTAAGTAATTTAATTAAAACGAGAGATTTTAAGCGAGACGAATTTACGACGTGTGAAACTGCACGACAGCGTGTAAATGACGCGCGGACACGCGCGACATAGCATGCTGACGACACACGAAACAACACGCGCGACGAGCGCGAATGACGCGCGAACCAACACGACAGCGTGCGAAAAGACGTGCAGACACGCACGATATAGCATTGCTGACGACACACGAAATAGTGCGCGCGACCAGCGCAAACGACACGCAAACCAACACGCCACCACGTGCGGAACAGCTCGCGCAATAGGCGAGAAAATATTAAATAGAAGACGCATTTATACTAAACAAATAGTAAATAAATAAAAAGTAGTTAAGTTCACATTAGCCATGTTAATGTTTGTTATAAAAGCGCAAGTTGAACACTACACATATAATCTAATTGGAATATTAATCTAATAAATATTAGTCGAGCAAACCTTAAGTCAATTATCTAAAATATGTGAGCTGACTAATTAACGTTATTAACATGAGTGTTTATAAGAAAAACAATTTATTATCACGCGCAAACGTCGTGCGACACACGTGATCGTCACGCGAGATACGCGTGACCCACGCGAACAGCGCGCGATGACGCGTGCGAACGGCACGAGCGACACGCGACGATACGCGCGAAATAGCACTACGGCACGTGAAACAACGCACGCAACAGCGCGCCAACAACGCCCGCGAATGGCGCACGAACATCATGCAAACGACGCGCGGACAGCGCGACGATGGCGAGCGCAATACACGCGAACAACGAGTAAACAGCGCGCGACACGCTAGAGTCACTAACAGATATCATGTTTATACTAAACAAGTATAAATTAGAAACATTCGAGTAGGCATAATCATATTAACATGTATTTATAAAGCGCAACTAAAACTATAAATTAGTTTAACTAGATTACTACTTTTATAATTATTGGATAAATAAATAATTAAATAAATAAAATGTGTATTACGACAAAAAAATGCTACTAATACTAAATAGACGTTGCTACGAAGTTAACGCGACTGAAACAAGTCCAAACATATTTACGATGAATAATATATTGAATAAATATCTATTTGTGGATTACAAAATACGCGGCTAGTGAGAACTGCTAAACACACATCACGATTACCCTAAGCACGTATTGAATCAAGACATTTGAGTCACATTAATCATGTTAACATTTATTTATGAAAGCGTATGTTAGGAACTATAAAATAGTTTTACTAGATAAGTGTTTAAATAACCATTGAAAAACCAATTACTTGACTAACTAATTAATTAAAGATTGTTTCGCAGCAAAATATTGTTTCTAACATATAAACGGCATTATTACGAAGCTAACGTAATTGGTACGGGTCGAAATTGAACAACAACCTAAAATATATTGAATAACTAGGTGTGTGTCCGTACGTTGCAACGGGAGTATGCTGGAATGAGCATCGACATATATATAATCGTATCTTATATTTCCTTGGGGTCTGGAGAAAGTTTACTCGGAAGCCAAATATGTTAAGACCTGTGCATGTGTTACCCTTATGCCCCATCAGCACACTGTTCCGCGCTTGTATGAGTCTTGTTAATTTGCATGCCTCGTGCATAGTCTCTCATGTCTCAGGAGCAGTATCAGATTCCTTCAACCGTGGTCAAACCAACTGAAAGATTACAGAACAATGGGAAAACGAACTCACTATAAGTCGAGACATTTTTGTTCTACACTTCTCCTTTACATGAGCAACATATATATTATCTTATCATCAGCTGCTCTTACCACATCATGCTATCCAGAGTTTCAGACAACGCCAATAGAAATTTCAAATCCAAGAACAACAACTAGTGTAATGAGATATCTGCTCTTGTAAAACTGACAATATTGTCGGCGTTTCGAGACAGGGGGTCCCTAAGCCGACGAGTGAGTGTGCTGCGTTGTCACACCCGGTTTTAGAAGGCAAACCGAATGCGAACCATGTACGTGCCAGGATCAGTTATTCACGTACATAGCAGTTACATAATATGGACATCATCACACAGTGCTCAAAATAGTATTAATAAGGGAAATAGTCGATTACATCATACGTCTGAGACGTCCATATAGTTCTTACAATAAATCAAAGTGCGGAAAAGAAACGTAGATAACGCGGCCTTCACAGGCAGCCGACTGGGGGTTGCCGCTAACCCACACCTAGAACTCGTCGTAATCTTGGAACTCCTGGAAGTCTCCTTCCACAGCTTCATCTTCGCCTGAGCAGTGGTTGCAATGCTGACAACCTGGGGGGGGGGGGTTTGGTGTGTAGAGCAAGGGTGAGTACACATCAACATACTCAGCAAGTATCCTGTTTGGCTGTAGTGGACTAGCTTTATGTGGGGATAAGTCAAGCAGTTGCTTTTAGTTGGTCAGGTTATTACTTACTAGTAGAAAGCCAAGTTTTAGCATTACCCAAGTTATTAACCCGATGTACCCTTTCCAAACGGAAAGAATACCACTTACCAGCACCATAGTCATAACCAAAACCATCAATCTCATAACCACCTGTACCACAATGTCTCTGATCAAGTACCACTAATCACTGGAGCTCCCTTGGCCGCTCATAACCGCGAGCACGGCTGATATATCAGTTTCATAACACTCTGCAGAGGTTGTGCACTTTACCCACAAGCCGTGATTCCCTCTCTAGCCCGGGCTTGCAAGACCCTTATTCACTCCCGAGGTGAATGGCCAGGGATTCACTACGAAGCCTTTACAAAGATTCCCTGGGGCTGTAGCCACCCGTTAGGTTTCCTAAATGTACCGCACTCCTCCCCAAGGGACAAATCAACCTTGGCAGAGCGAGCCGCATACACCGAGCCCCATTGACGGCACGACGGCTAAGTGAACTACACCCCGGATCCTCTAATTATTCAGCTAAGGGCACCCCATTCCACCCTTATGGTTGCACTGTTTTCCCGGGCGGTCATCCATAGAACAGGTCCTTACGGAGAGGCACTCGAGAAACCGCTCGAGCCCCCTTGAATACCACAAGTATAATCATAAAGAAGAACGGGAAAACAGCGTATCATAGATAATCACATCATGTTCATTGATTAGAGTTGAGCAATAGCATCAGACTAAGTAGTAATAATCCGACCCAAATAGGTAAACAAGGACATGGATAACAAAAGCTAGTCAATCCTTAGGTATAAATATGTAATGCGGGAGGTGAATTAAAGAATGAATAGGACATAGATAGGTCAAAGGACACTTGCCTCCACCAACCGACTGCTGCTCAGGGGCTTCTCCTGCGAATTCCTCGGGCTCTTCGACCGGATCGTTCTCTATGCGAGCGCAAACATACATACATACATCCACATATTTAATACAAAAGAACAGTACACCATACAAGATAACAAATAAAGCGAATATGCATCAAGTATGACATTCGATAACGCATTTGTTATGGTTAGAAAGAAACGGGAAAGGTCTCGCAGGGGGTTAAATCTTATGCACTAATGACACAATTGGTTTTTAACAAAATAATTCTGTTATATATATTTATATATACTAATGGAAACATAATCACTTTTAGTTGATCAACATTGCACAGGGTAAACAATTAACTACGTGAATCAATAGCATAACGGAATTTTAAATTAAACTTCCTATTTTCCCATAGCATGAACAGTGATTAGCCTACTTAAAATACAGTAATTATGATCACAGAAAGTAAATAAAATAAAATAAAATAAAAAAAAAAACAGAGGGGGGGGCGGTTGAACCGGCCCTAGGGGCGGTTGAACCGGCCCGGGGGCAGGCGGCCGAGCTGGGGCGGCCGAGCGCGGGGGGCGGCCGAGCTGGGGCCGGGGGCGGCTGAGCCGGGGCCGAGGCCGGCTGAACCGGCCCGGGACAGGGGGGGGCGCGACCAGGGGCCAGGGCGGGCGGCGGGCGCGGCCAGGGGGCCGAGCGGGCGGCGGACGCGGCCAGGGGGCCGAGCGGGCGGGGCTGGGGGCGGCCGGGCGGCGCGGTCGGGCGGCCGGGCGCGGCCAAGGGCCAGCGGCCAAGGGGAGAAGGAGGGGAGGGGGAAGGAGAGAGGAGGGAGAAGGGGGAGGGGAGGGGGCTCACCGGCGAGGGGGGGTGGCCGACGGCGAGGGCGCGCAGCCGGGGTCGGGGCAGCGGCGGCGGCTAGGGCAGGGAGGTGGGTGGGGGCGGCGGCTTGGGTGGGGAGGGAGAGAGGGAGAGAATGAGGGAGAGGGAGAGGGGATTTGGGGAAAAAGAGGGGGGGGGGTGGGGGCGGCTGGGCCTGCTTTGGGCCCAAGAGGGGGGGCGCAGGGGCTTGGGCCGGCCGGGGTCGGCCCACGGCGCGGGAGAGAGAGAAAAAGAGGAGAGAAAAAGAGAGGGAGAAAAAAAAGAAAGAAAAGATCTTCTCCACATTTTCGAAATCCGATCTTTCTACATGAATGCAATTGCGCTTTCAAAGCAATCAAAAGAAATGCAGGGTTCGGCATGGTGCATCAAACAACATAAGGTATTTAGGGTTTTTCTTACACGGGAAATCCAAACCGAATCCCGCTAGAACTTTGGAAAAGGTCAAGGTTTAGCGAGGGGAAAAAGAAAAAGAAAAGGTAACGCCCGAATTTTGGCGAGTAAAGAAAAGAAAAAATTCAACTGCAAAATTCGGGGCGTTACAAACCTATCCCCCTTAAAAGAATCTCGCCCTCGAGATTCAGGGTTGGCTAGCAAAGAGCTCAGGGTACTTAGCCATCAGATCATCTTCACGCTCCCAGGTTGCTTCTTCCTCAGAGTGGTGACTCCATCTGACTTTGCACATTCTGACGGTCTTCCTTCGGGTGACTCTATCTGCAATCTCAAGGATCTGAGCTGGCTTCTCAACATGTCTTCGAGAATTTGATTGGTTCTTTCGGTCTGGCCATCTGTCTGCGGGTGATAAGCTGAACTGAAATTCAGATGCGTGCCCAAGGCTTCATGCAACTGCTGCCAGAAATGAGAGGTGAACTGCGTTCCTCTGTCTGACACTATCTTCTTTGGCACACCATGAAGACAAACGATCCGAGACATATACAATTCTGCCAATACTGCACTGTTGTAGTTGGTCTTGACAGGTATGAAGTGGGCTGACTTGGTCAAACGGTCCACTACTACCCAAATGGAATCGTAGCCGGCTCGAGTGCGAGGCAATCCGACTATGAAATCCATACCAATTTCATCCCATTTCCACTGAGGGATCTGCAACGGTTGCAACAATCCAGCTGGTCTCTGGTGTTCTGCCTTAATTCTTCGACAACTATCGCACATAGCCACATGCTCTGCGATTTCCCTCTTCATTCCGTACCACCAGAATTTCTTCTTCAGATTCTGATACATCTTCTCACTGCCAGGGTGAATCGAATAAGCTGTCTCATGAGCTTCCTTAAGAATCAACTCCCGAATAGACTGGACATTGGGAACACACAAGCGGTCTTTGAACCATACCACACCTTCTGCATCTTCTCGAAAGTCTTTGCCTCTGCCATCTAGAATCAATCGCCGAATCTCACTGATCTTCTCATCATTTTTTCTGCGCTTCTTTGATTTCGCGCTCCAAGGTAGGTTCCAATTCAACTGTGACTCCTCGCGAATTGTTCAGAAACCCGAGACTCAACCTGTCAAACTCCTTGGCCAACTCATAAGGCATCGGACGAGCGACCATCAGATTGACTTGACTCTTTCTGCTCAAAGCATCTGCCACTACGTTCGCTTTTCCTGGATGGTAATGAATCTCCAACTCATAGTCTTTAATCAACTCTAACCATCTTCGTTGCCTCATGTTCAATTCTGACTGAGTGAATATGTACTTCAGACTCTTGTGGTCTGTGTAAACATCGCATTTCTGTCCATACAGATAGTGCCTCCATGTCTTCAGTGCGTGAACCACTGCTGCCAATTCTAGGTCATGGATTGGGTAGTTCTTCTCATGAACCTTCAACTGTCGGGACGAGTAAGCCACAACTCTTCCCTCTTGCATCAACACACATCCCAAACCTGTGTAACAAGCATCGCAATACACCGAGAAGGGCTTGTGCACATCAGGCAAGACTAGGACGGGCGCTGTAGTCAACTTCTCTTTCAGCGCTTCAAAGGCTTCTTGGCATTTCTGGGTCCACTTGAACTCAACTTTGTTGCCTAGCAACGCTGTCATTGGCTTCGCAATCTTCGAAAACCCTTCAATGAATCGCCGGTAGTATCCGGCCATTCCAATGAAGCTCTTGATTCCTCGAGCATCCGTTGGCGCTTTCCAGTTTAGAATGTCTGCCACTTTCTTCGGATCCACAGCCAATCCTTCCTTGTTGATTATGTGACCCAAGAACAGGACTTCACTGATCCAGAACTCACACTTGCTCAACTTTGCATACAACTGGTGCTCTCGCAATCTCTGCAATACCATCCTCAAATGATCTGCATGCTCTTCTTCGCTTTGAGAATAAACCAGAATATCATCAATGAATACCACCACAAACTTATCAAGGTAATCCATGAATACACTGTTCATCAAGTTCATAAAGAACGCTGGTGCATTGGTCAAACCAAAAGACATCACTGTGAACTCATATAAACCATACTTGGTAATGAATGCCGTCTTCGGAATGTCCGAAGGTCGGATCCTGAGCTGATGATAACCTGACCTCAGATCAATCTTGGAGAACACACTGGCTCCTCTCAACTGGTCGAACAGATCTTCTATTCTGGGCAAGGGATACTTGTTCTTGATCGTGACTTCATTCAAAGCTCGATAATCAATACACATCCTCTTGGTGCCATCTTTCTTCTCCACAAACAAGACAGGGGCGGCCCAAGGCGAGGTGCTTGGCCGAATGTAACCTTTCTCTGACAGCTCATCAATCTGCTTCTTAAGTTCATCCAACTCTGGTCCAGATATTCTGTAAGCTCTCTTGAAGATAGGGGCGGTTCCAGGAAGAAGCTCTATAGCAAATTCAACTTTCCGCTCTGGTGGCATACCCGGTAAATCCTTTGGAAACACATCTGGGAATTCAGACACAACCTTGATCCTCTCAATTGGGTCTGCTTCACTGCTATCAACAGCCATCTGATAACAACTTCCTTTCTTTGGCTCAGGCGGGACTAACTCGGTCACCACTTCCTCTCCTAGTGGGGACACCAACTTGATTGTCCTTTTATCACAACTGATAACTGCCTGATACTTATCTAACCAATTCATCCCTAGGATGACATCTATTCCCTGGGTACCCATTACTATAAGGTTGGCGGGAAACGCTATCCCCCTTATTTTCACACTTACATTCAAACAAATGCTATCGGCTCGAATTCTACCACCAGCTGAGTCAATTTGAATGGGGGTTAACATGGTAGTAGTTGGAAGATTATGTGCTTCTACCCATGATGCAGTAATGAAAGAATGTGTTGCTCCAGTATCAAATAACACTTCTGCAATATGGGAATCGACTGGGAACATACCTACTGTCATGTCGGGGGTCTCCTGAACTGCTTCAGCCTCCAAGTGATTCAATCTTCCATGATTATAGCGCTGCTGAGAGCGATTGCCTGCTCCAGGCTGAGACGCATTCTGCTTTGCTGGGGCATTGGGGCCTGACTGCTGCTGGGCTGCCTTCTTCGGACATTGCATCACCCAATGGCCTTGCTCTCCACAGTGGAAACATGCCCTGTTTCCAACCTGAGCTGGTGCTGCCTGACTGTTCTGCTGATTTGCTGGGGCAGGAAGACGAGGTGCTTGCTGATTCTGCTTCTGAAACTGACCTCCTGACTGATTGCTCTGACGGTTCTGGTACTGATGCTGAGGGTACTGCCTTTGGAACTGCTGATACTGCTGACGCTGCTGATGCTGCTGAGGTGGACGCTGGTTCTGCCTGAACTGCTGAGGTTGATTGCCTGAGAAACGAGGACGGCTGCTGCTTCCAGGCTGGGGTCCACTGATCTTGCGCTTACGATCTTCCATCTCCTTGCGCTTTCTCTCTGTCATGATTGCTCTGTCAATCAGGTGCTGGAATGTCGGGAAGGTGTGGTTCATCAGCTGATACTGCAGAGGGTCAACCAAGCCTCTCAAGAAACGGTACTGTCGCTTGGCGTCGGTGTTGACATCTTCAGGAGCATAGCGAGACAATTGCAGAAACCTGTCCCGATACTCACTGACAGACGATGACCCTTGCTTAAGGGCCAGGAACTCCTCCTTCTTCACTGTCATCAGACCTGCAGGCACATGGTACTGACGAAAGCTACATCTGAATTCTTCCCAGGTGATGGTGTCGGGGTTGGCATGGGTGGCGAGGTAAGACTCCCACCATGACTGGGCTGCTCCTCTCAACAGACGGGGACCATACAGAACTTTCTCCCTGTCATCGCACTGAGCGGTATGCAACTCCCGCTCCACAGTGCGCAGCCAATCTTCAGCATCCATGGGGTCAGAAGAGTGAGCGAACGTTGGTGGATGACCTCTCATGAATTCAGCACGCTTGTCTCTAGGCATCTGAGGCATCTGAGGCTGGGGTGGTGCTTGCTGCTGTTGCTGCTGCTGCTGCTGAATGGCGGCCAAAGTCTGACCGATGGCTTGGACTGCCTGAGTCTGCATCAGAAACATCTGCTCGATCGACATCGGGGGCGGGGGCGGCAGGTGCTGCTGCTGGGGCACCTCATCCTGCGGAGCGGCTCGCTCCTGCTGAGCACGCCTTCCTCCTCTACGCCTGTTCTCTGACATCTGCAGAACGCAACCACACATCAGAACTGATCTGGCAAAGCTTGCAGCATAAGAAAAGAGTATAGAATTCTCCAACAGCACTGAACGGATGAGCATCTTCACTGATCTCCAACACAGACCACACAGCTTCTCAGATAAAGAGGAAAGGAGAATAATGGGTTTCCCAACTATATAACTAACTTTATTGACATAGTATGTAAACCAAAATGCAGGGGATACCCACACTCTGGTGACAATCATTACAAAGATCCAAACCAAACATAGTTCATCATGACAAACATAAATGCACAGGGTATAGCAAACTACCCTGTCTAACTAAAACTAACTAAGACCGAGACTAACGCTAAGACTGAAGCTTCCATGTATATATTTATTTCGTATTAATTACAAGATCCAACTCTAACGATCTATGGCTCTAGGTTTATCTTGGTCTTGCAGGCGGGATTGCCATAAGACTGGTGTCCACGCTGAGGTGAGCGGTACGGGTGCTGAGTCCCAACGGGAGCGGGGGAACCACCGTCCAGATAACGACGTTCCGCGCGCTCAGCCCGCAGCAGGGCGATCTCAGCACGAGCCCTACTCAGCTCGTCTAGTGCATGGTCCAGCTCCGTGTTTAGCACGGCGGCTAGGTTGACTGTGCTGCTCAACCTAGGATTGCCCTCACCGACAGGTGAGACAATCACGCCTCCTGTGCTGCCAGATGAACGGCGGGGGTAATACTTCAGGTCAAGACCGTCAGCTGCCCCGCCGAAAACCGAGCAGTAGTGCGAAAGCGCACGCCGTGCAGCATCTTGCATGGCTGCCTCAGCTGAGTCCCGCTCAGAGATAGAATAGTGCTCTGAACAGGCCTCTGCACCCTGGAGACTGTCCTCCGGGCAGCGCACCAAGCAAGTCGCCTCCCAGCGGTCCGGGTAGACCCCGCGACTATGCTGGTAGACCACACAGCGATACTCGACGGACCAAGTATGCCGGTCAAATGCCCGACGTAGCAGGGTGTCGAGCGCATCGTGGAAGTGACACCCGCGAGCAGCGTCGCGAGTGATGGGTCGAGCAACCCATCCTTCCGGCTCAGGATTAGCAGAGAAGTCGGTGTCGTGGCTCGAGCTGTCGTCGCCATCTCCGTCGTCTGGGTCTCCTCCAGCAGCTACTCCAGAAGCTGTGGCGCCCAGTGGTGGTGCAGGGGGCGGCTCCAAAGGAAGCACAGGGGAGCAGCTCCTCACAGACTCTATCTCCTGGTGGAGCGAGAGGGAAGAGCTCCGCTGCTCCTGTCGTCGACGTTCCTGCTCCTCACGCAGGCGGTGGTGTAGTCTCTCCAAGTGGCTGGACTGTCCGGCCACGGGACGGCGAAGCGGACGCTCAGCAAGGCGGGAAGGTAAGAAGGGGATGACTGACTTTCGTGCAGTGTGTCTAAGTCGAGCCATCTACAAAAGACATCGCAAGCAAAAGGGTGAGAACAGAATTAATATGACCAGCAAGTAATGAATCATAAGTAAATGAAGGATTGGAATAAAACATAATTTTCAGCAAGGTATAATATATAGTAGAACATAGGTTTGGTCAGTAGGACCAACTTTTGAAGGGGTACCAAAGTCAAGGCAGAGACAGAGGTCTATAATCCTTAGAACGACCATTCTACTCTAGGTTAGCGGTCCTACAGTCAGCACGGCTCTGATACCACTTATGTCACACCCGGTTTTAGAAGGCAAACCGAATGCGAACCATGTACGTGCCAGGATCAGTTATTCACGTACATAGCAGTTACATAATATGGACATCATCACACAGTGCTCAAAATAGTATTAATAAGGGAAATAGTCGATTACATCATACGTCTGAGACGTCCATATAGTTCTTACAATAAATCAAAGTGCGGAAAAGAAACGTAGATAACGCGGCCTTCACAGGCAGCCGACTGGGGGTTGCCGCTAACCCACACCTAGAACTCGTCGTAATCTTGGAACTCCTGGAAGTCTCCTTCCACAGCTTCATCTTCGCCTGAGCAGTGGTTGCAATGCTGACAACCTGGGGGGGGGGGGGTTTGGTGTGTAGAGCAAGGGTGAGTACACATCAACATACTCAGCAAGTATCCTGTTTGGCTGTAGTGGACTAGCTTTATGTGGGGATAAGTCAAGCAGTTGCTTTTAGTTGGTCAGGTTATTACTTACTAGTAGAAAGCCAAGTTTTAGCATTACCCAAGTTATTAACCCGATGTACCCTTTCCAAACGGAAAGAATACCACTTACCAGCACCATAGTCATAACCAAAACCATCAATCTCATAACCACCTGTACCACAATGTCTCTGATCAAGTACCACTAATCACTGGAGCTCCCTTGGCCGCTCATAACCGCGAGCACGGCTGATATATCAGTTTCATAACACTCTGCAGAGGTTGTGCACTTTACCCACAAGCCGTGATTCCCTCTCTAGCCCGGGCTTGCAAGACCCTTATTCACTCCCGAGGTGAATGGCCAGGGATTCACTACGAAGCCTTTACAAAGATTCCCCGGGGCTGTAGCCACCCGTTAGGTTTCCTAAATGTACCGCACTCCTCCCCAAGGGACAAATCAACCTTGGCAGAGCGAGCCGCATACACCGAGCCCCATTGACGGCACGACGGCTAAGTGAACTACACCCCGGATCCTCTAATTATTCAGCTAAGGGCACCCCATTCCACCCTTATGGTTGCACTGTTTTCCCGGGCGGTCATCCATAGAACAGGTCCTTACGGAGAGGCACTCGAGAAACCGCTCGAGCCCCCTTGAATACCACAAGTATAATCATAAAGAAGAACGGGAAAACAGCGTATCATAGATAATCACATCATGTTCATTGATTAGAGTTGAGCAATAGCATCAGACTAAGTAGTAATAATCCGACCCAAATAGGTAAACAAGGACATGGATAACAAAAGCTAGTCAATCCTTAGGTATAAATATGTAATGCGGGAGGTGAATTAAAGAATGAATAGGACATAGATAGGTCAAAGGACACTTGCCTCCACCAACCGACTGCTGCTCAGGGGCTTCTCCTGCGAATTCCTCGGGCTCTTCGACCGGATCGTTCTCTATGCGAGCGCAAACATACATACATACATCCACATATTTAATACAAAAGAACAGTACACCATACAAGATAACAAATAAAGCGAATATGCATCAAGTATGACATTCGATAACGCATTTGTTATGGTTAGAAAGAAACGGGAAAGGTCTCGCAGGGGGTTAAATCTTATGCACTAATGACACAATTGGTTTTTAACAAAATAATTCTGTTATATATATTTATATATACTAATGGAAACATAATCACTTTTAGTTGATCAACATTGCACAGGGTAAACAATTAACTACGTGAATCAATAGCATAACGGAATTTTAAATTAAACTTCCTATTTTCCCATAGCATGAACAGTGATTAGCCTACTTAAAATACAGTAATTATGATCACAGAAAGTAAATAAAATAAAATAAAAAAAAATAAATAAAAAAAAACAGAGGGGGGGGCGGTTGAACCGGCCCTAGGGGCGGTTGAACCGGCCCGGGGGCAGGCGGCCGAGCTGGGGCGGCCGAGCGCGGGGGGCGGCCGAGCTGGGGCCGGGGGCGGCTGAGCCGGGGCCGAGGCCGGCTGAACCGGCCCGGGACAGGGGGGGGCGCGACCAGGGGCCAGGGCGGGCGGCGGGCGCGGCCAGGGGGCCGAGCGGGCGGCGGACGCGGCCAGGGGGCCGAGCGGGCGGGGCTGGGGGCGGCCGGGCGGCCGGGCGGCGCGGTCGGGCGGCCGGGCGCGGCCAAGGGCCAGCGGCCAAGGGGAGAAGGAGCGGAGGGGGAAGGAGAGAGGAGGGAGAAGGGGGAGGGGAGGGGGCTCACCGGCGAGGGGGGGGGGGTGGCCGACGGCGAGGGCGCGCAGCCGGGGTCGGGGCAGCGGCGGCGGCTAGGGCAGGGAGGTGGGTGGGGGCGGTGGCTTGGGTGGGGAGGGAGAGAGGGAGAGAATGAGGGAGAGGGAGAGGGGATTTGGGGAAAAAGAGGGGGGGGGGGTGGGGGCGGCTGGGCCTGCTTTGGGCCCAAGAGGGGGGCGCAGGGGCTTGGGCCGGCCGGGGTCGGCCCACGGCGCGGGAGAGAGAGAAAAAGAGGAGAGAAAAAGAGAGGGAGAAAAAAAAGAAAGAAAAGATCTTCTCCACATTTTCGAAATCCGATCTTTCTACATGAATGCAATTGCGCTTTCAAAGCAATCAAAAGAAATGCAGGGTTCGGCATGGTGCATCAAACAACATAAGGTATTTAGGGTTTTTCTTACACGGGAAATCCAAACCGAATCCCGCTAGAACTTTGGAAAAGGTCAAGGTTTAGCGAGGGGAAAAAGAAAAAGAAAAGGTAACGCCCGAATTTTGGCGAGTAAAGAAAAGAAAAAATTCAACTGCAAAATTCGGGGCGTTACATGCGTGCCCCAGCCCAGATGGGTCGAGCGCGTGGGCGAGCGCGAAGGGGGGAGAGGCGAGGTGGCCGGAGCCGAGCGTGAGAGAGGTGGAAGTCCCGCGGCCTTCGTGTTCGTCCCGCGCCCAGGTCGGGTGCGCTTGCAGTAGGGGGGTTACAAGCGTCCACGCGGGTGAGGGAAGCGAGCGGCCCCAAGAGAGCGCCTGTCCCGTCCTCGGTCCCGCGCGGCCAACCTTCTCTAAGAAGGCCCTGGTCCTCCCTTTTATAGTCGTAAGGAGAGGATTCAGGTGTACAATGGGGGGTGTAGCAGAGTGCTACGTGTCTAGCGGAGAGAGAGCTAGCGCCCTAGGTACATGCCAATGTGGCAGCTGGAGAGGTCTTGGCACCTTGCTGGCGTGATGTCGTGGCTGTCGGAGGTGCGACGGAGCCTAGCGGAGGGACAGCTGTTAGAGCGGTCGAGTCCTTGCTGACGTCGCCCTGCTTCCGTAAGAGAGCTGGGGGCCGCCGTCGTCACAGAGCTTGTGGAGTGCCATCATTGCCCATCCAGCGGAGCTGGCCGGATGGGACGCCGGTCTTGTTCTCCGTAACCCGAGTCGATTCGGGGTAGGACGGTGATGGCGCTTCCTGTTGACGTGGTGGGCCTGTGCCCTAGGCAGGGTGACGTGGGGGCTCCTCCGAAGCCGAGGTTGAGTCTGTCTTCTGTTGCCAAGGCTGAGCCCGAGCCATGGGGTCGGGCGAGGCGGAGGTCGTTCGGCCGAGGCCAGGGTGGAGTCCGAGCCCTGGGGTCGGGCGAGGCGGAGTTTCGTCGTCTTCCGGGTCTTAGCCCGAGTCTGAGCCCTGGGGTCGGGCGGAGCGGAGTTCGCCGTCTTCCGGGTCTTAGCCCGAGTCCGAGCCCTGGGGTCGGGCGGAGCGGAGTTCGCCGTCTTCCGGGTCTTAGCCCGAGTCCTAGCCCTGGGGTCGGGCGGAGCGGAGTTCGCCGTCTTCCGGGTCTTAGCCCGAGTCTGAGCCCTGGGGTCGGGCGGAGCGGAGTTCGCCGTCTTCCGGGTCTTAGCCCGAGTCCGAGCCCTGGGGTCGAGCGGAGCGGAGTTCGCCGTCTTCCGGGTCTTAGCCCGAGTCCGAGCCCTGGGGTCGGGCGGAGCGGAGTTCGCCGTGGCGCCTTTGGCAAGGCCTGACTGCCTGTCAGACTCACTCTGTCGAGTGGCACCGCAGTCGGAGTGGCGCAGGCGGCGCTGTCCTTCTGTCAGACTGGTCAGTGGAGCGGTGGAGTGACGGCGGTCACTTCGGCTCTGCCGGGGGGGGCGCGTGTCAAGATAAAGGTGTCAGGCTACCTTTGCGTTAAATGCTCCTGCAACTTGGTCAGTCGGTGTGGCGATTTAGTCAGGGTTGCTTCTGAGCGAAGCCAAGGCCTCGGGTGAGCCGGTGATGTGTCCGCCGTAAAAAGGGGGGCCTCGGGCGAGACGGAAGTCTCTCGAGGTCGGCTGCCCTTGGCCGAGGCTAGGCTCGGGCGAAGCATGATCGAGTCACTCGTGTGGACTGATCCCTGACTTAATCGTACCCATCAGGCCTTTGCAGCTTTACGCTGATGGGGGTTACCAGCTGAGAATTAGGCGTCTTGAGGGTACCCCTAATTATGGTCCCCGACAGTAGCCCCCGAGCCTCGAAGGGAGTGTTAGCACTCGCTTGGAGGCTTTCGTCGCACTTTTTTGCAAGGGGACCAGCCTTTCTCGGTTGCATTTTGTTCCGGTGGGTGCGCGCGAGCGCACCCGCCGGGTGTAGCCCCCGAGGCCTCGAAGGAGTGGTTACACTCCTTCGAGGTCTTAATACCTTGCGTAATGCTTTGGCTGGTCTTGTCGTTCCCTCATGCGAACTGGCCGTAGCCCGGGTGCACGGTCGGGGCCCAAGCTCTCGGGTTGGTATGTTGACGCTGTCAACGGTTTGGCTGGAGCCGGTTTTTGCGAGAGCAGCCCCCGAGCCTCTGCACAGGGCGAGAGGACGATCAGGGACAGACTCGACTTTTTACATACGCCCCTACGTCGCCTTTCCGCAAGGAGGAGGGGGGGAGTGCGCCATGTTACCCTCGATGGGCACCGAACATGGTGTCTCCGGTGAGCTGCAAGCGGGTAATCCGAGTGGACGTCCGTGCCCCGTTCGTTGGGGGTCGGCTAGGGGCCCAGAGGCACGCCCAAAAGTACCTGCGGGTGATTTGCCGGACCCGGTCCCCTGGCGACGGGGTCCGAGGGCTCGATGCCTCCCTCCGATGGGATTCCGTTACAAGATCGTTCCCGCTGGTCTCGGAAATGTCCTAGGGTACCTCGGGAGCGCAGCCCGAGCCTCGGTTATGTATCGAACGTACCCCTGGTCATCCCTTGCTCGGTGTCTGAGGCGACTGTGAACCCTTCGGGGGCCAGCCTTCGAACCCCTGATCAGTAATGGGCGCGGAGCCCGAGTAGCCTGAGGCGGCCATGGAAACCTTCGGGGGGCTGGCCTTCGAACCCCTGACCAGTAGTGGGTGTCGGGCCCACGCGATCTGAGGCGACTGTTGAACCCTTCGGAGGGCCAGTCTTCAAACCCCTGATCAGTAGGGGGGCTCGGAGCCCGGTTCCTTCGCGGAGAAGGATCCTTTTCGGGGTATCCCCCTTTCCCGGTCCCTGTTGCAAGAGATAGAGAAAGAGGAAAAAGGAAAAGGATACGAAATCGAACGACGTGGCGTACCTCTTTTTGACGCGATTATTACGGCGAAGGCGAAGCATCGCACGCTTCTCCCGCCAGAGGCGCCGCGTGTCCCGCCGCGGAGTTAATGCGACGGAGCGAGTGGTTGGCGGGGCGGCCGTTGTGCGTGCGCGAGCCGTTCGAGGAACGGCTGTTCCGCTTCGCGCTTTTTGAATCCCGCGTCCGGTCCGGGCGGTGTGCTGGAAACGGTTTCGCCCTGGCCTTCATATACTTGAGAGGGGGTCCGGTGACGGTTCTTCGCTCTGCTCCCTTCTTTTCCCTTTAGGTTTTCGCAACCCGGGAAACTTTAGTCGGAGAAGAGAGAAACCGCTCTCCCTGCCCCCCGCGCCGCCATCTCCTTCATTTTGATGATGGCGGATCGAGTGACCATAATCCCCCCGCGCGATCCGTGGCCCTTCTCCACGGTGACGGCGAGTGATCTGGAGGAGCTGGTCGGCGAGGGTTTGCTCCGCCCCCTCACCGACAAGCAGCGGCCAGAGTGGATTCCTCCCGTGGGCGGAGACGCTCCGTCCCCACCGCCGGGGTATGTCGTAAGCTTCGTCTCCTTCCATGAGCGGGGATTTGGCGTGCCGACAGGCCGCTTTATGCGGGCCATCTTATTCCACTACGGGGTGGAGTTGCACAACCTCTCCCCCAACTCCATCTCGCAGGCCGCTATCTTCGTAGCGGTATGCGAAGGGTACTTGGGGATCGCCCCTCATTGGGATTTGTGGACTCATCTCTTCCTCGCCGAGCCTTTCGCTTTGTCGACGGGGGAGAGGAGGATCCGTGCTGCGGTGCGGGCCGGCGGCTGCACTCTCTTGTTGAGGCAGTCGCGGGCGTTGCAGTACATTCCTGCCATTCTTGCGTCTTCGAACAAGGGGTGGCAGCGCCGGTGGTTCTACCTCCGGAATGACGGTGAGTTGCTCCCACCGTTCTCCCAGCGAGTTGTTACTGCTGCCACCAATGCCTGGCGCCACGGGACCCCGCACGAGAGGCAAAAAAATCTCGAACCCCTTCTCCAGGCCCTGAAGGAGTTGCGGGAGGGGGGACTTACCGCTGCGGGAGTGATCGCCGCTATCCACCATCGGAGGGTGCTTCCATTGGCGGAGCGGCGGCTGTCGCTCTGGGAGATGACCCCGGAAGCTGACTGGGAGGGCTCGCGAATGTCCCCTGATCCCCTCCCCTTCAACGCTCTCCAATGGCGGGTGTCGGCTGCGATGGGGAAGCCGGACCCCCACGCATTCTCCCAGCTTCGGATGCGCCCCGACCAGGGGTGTGTGACTTTGGTGAGTGTTCGCTCCTTCCTTCTTCGTATATGGGGTCGCTCCGGGCCCTTATGATCGGGTTCCTTTCTCCCCTCCTTTTAGGATGTGGGGTGGCACAAACCCTCCCGGCCGCGGGTCCCGGAGGACGCGGTGGACCGTGCAGCGCGGCGGGTCGCCGCAGAGGAGAAGAAGAAAAAGAAGGACGCGGAGAAGGCCCAGGCCTGCGAGCGGAGGCGGGATCGGGACGCCTTGGAGAAGCGCCGTCGCCAGCAGGAGAGGGACGGACTCCCGAGGGAGCCGTCGCCGGAGACGCCCGACGACGATGATGACGATGATGATGATGAAGAGGATGACATGGCTGCCCGTCTCGGCCTCAGCCCCGGCTTGGGGTGTGGCCAGGAGCCGTCGAGCCAGCCCCCGAGCGGGCCGACTCCGTCAGCCCCCGAAGTCGGGCGTCGGGCTCCCGACCCGAGGCACGGGGGCGAACCGAGAGGTCACCTGACCCCTCAGCCGGAGGAGCTGAGGCAGCTCCGGAGGTCCAGGCCAAGGCGTCTGTTCCCCAGGGGCCGCCGCTCGTGTCGGTGGCGCATGGGGGTGACCCTCAAGTCGTCGCGGCCGTGCCCGGGGAGTCCGCTTCCCGGGCGCCCCAAGCAAGGGTGGTGCCGAAGGCGCCGGCGAAGCGGACCTCGGCGGCTGTTTCGGGAGCCGGGATCCAAGAAGGCTCCCCCCAGGCGCGGTGGATCATGGCCCGAAGTGGGTGAGTATCTCGGAATGTCTTCGTCTTGGCTTCCCATTCATATGTCTCGGTCGTGATCTTTCTTTCCTTCTCTCTTTTTTTATTCAGCAAGCGAAGTCATGGCCAGACCGACCTGGCACCCCGGAAGGCCCTCAAGACGGCGCCGAACTGTGTGGCCAGCGCCATTCCACCGACCCTTTCGCGGGGTACTTCACCACCGGGGGCTCGGGCGTCGCCAATCTCTGAGGAGCGGGCTCCCGAGGCCGGCTCTTCAGCCGAGGCGGCTATCGTGGTTGAGGAGGCGGCTGACGCCCACGCGGCCCTGAGTTCGCCTGTCGTGCCGGTCATGCCGGCGCCTGCCACCGCCGAGGTTGCCGTCGTCCCTGTCGAAGGGCGTCCAGTTGCCGCCAGCGTCGGGATGGCTGATGCGTCGGCGCCCAAGACCTCAGAAGAGGTGGGCGTGGACGCGCAATCCGTCCAGCCGGGTGACAGCCTCATCGCTGTGCGGCGGAGCCCCGAGGCCCGGCGCCCGTTGCTCCGATTCCGGACCCGCGAGGCCTCGGACCCCGTCTTCGTTCTCGATGATGAGCAGGAGGACCAGTCCTGGGGTGAGCTCCGCGAGTGTGCAGAGGCAACGGTGGGGTCGCTCCGGTCGTTGCTGGAGGTTTTCTGCAGAGACGTCCCCAAAATCCTCCAGTTAGCGGTTTCGGGCATACCTTTTTTCCTTCTGTGGGCGAGACACTCGTCGTGACGCCCTGTTTCCTTTCCCCAGGATCTGACGGACCGGAGCGCCGCCAAGTCGTCGTTCATCCGCCGCGAGGTTGATGTCTGGGGCTCGCTGCGATCCCTGAGGTCCTCGCTCGCCGGGGCTACCGCGCGCCTTTCTCAGCAGGATGCCAAGGTGGCGGACCTCCAGCTGCTCTGCGCCGACCTGAGAGCCGAGGCGGCAGCAGCGCGTGCGGAGGCGCAACGGCAGCGATCGGAGCTCGCCCAGGTCGTCGAGGAACGGGACCGATCTCAGGGCCGGGCTACCGAGGCCGAAAGCCGTGCCGAGACCCTTGCGGCTGACTTAGCCGCGGCCCAGGTCGCGGCCTCGGAGCATCGTGCCCGAGCCGGAGGTACGTCTTGGTCCTCCCTGGTTCTTTTTCTTGTCCGTTTCCTTTGCTTGTGGTTGAGGTATTTCTCCTGGTTGCTTGCAGAGCTTGAGTCCGCCCTTGACGAGTCCGCCAAGGCGCTTGCTGAGGCGCTTGCCGGAGCTGCCGAGCAGAGGGATGCGGACCTCGCGACCATGTCCGAGGCCGTCTCGGACTTTTATCGTGTCCTCAGCTCTGGCGACGTCCCTTCAGGAAGCTCCCCTCAGAGCCGCCTTCGAGCCTTGGGTGATCACGCGCGCGGCAGAGTCCGCGAAGCGCTACACCACGGCGTCAGGCGGGCCTTCGCCGTGCTTGCTTCCCACTACGTTGTGGACCTGGAGCGGGTTAGTGAGGGGTACTGTCTTCCTGACGAAGACGATGCCGCCCTAGCGGAGGTCCAGCGGCTCGACGCGGTCACCGCGGGTCCGAGCGCGGTGCTGGCGACCACCTTTGAGGCGGAGATCCTTCCCCCTGCGACGTCACCGGAGGCCGAGATGGACCCCACCGACGGCGGGGATGGAGCTGAGGGCGCGACTCCTACCCAAGGCGGCGCCTAATTCTTGTTTGAACAGTTTCTTGTTGGATGTGCGTCTCACCGCGGCTGCTGAGGCCTGAACACTTTGTCTTTCTTGTATGGAGTCGTACTCTCCTTTCTTTCCATTTGCATGTTCGTCCTGGCTTGTCAATAATAGGGTGGCTTCTCGAGTTGGGCCATTCTTCGTGGCAGGTGATGAGTGAGGTATCCCTAACCCGGAGGCACAGGAGCTCCTCGGCTCAGTCGGCCTTGCCATTTACATGTACCCGCGTTCGCTCCTCGAGACCCTGCTTCTGACATAGCCGGGAGAACGCAAGAGGCCCCTTTTTTGATTGAAAATTTTTGACACGGAGAAGTATGCCCGATCTTGACACAGAGGGGTTCCCCCTTTTTTAGCCCCCGAGGGAGGGTCGGGCTCTGTCAAGGCGAGGCCGACCCTTCCTTGATGACCGAGGCGCAGAGGCTGCCTGACGGATCGGGCTTCGGCCCGGATATCCAGCGAGTGTTTGGCGACATCCCTCGGTATGCCGGGCATGTCCGAGGGACTCCGCGCAAAGACGTCGGCGTTTGCACGGAGAAAGTCGACGAGCACTGCTTCCTATTTGGGGTCGAGCACGGAACCGATCCGGATCTGCTTGGTGGTGTCGCCACTGGGGTCACGAGGGACGGCCTTAACCGTCTCTGCTGGCTCGAAGTTGCCGGCATGGCGCTTCACGTCTGGCACCTCCTTGGAGAGGTTCTCCAGGCCGGCGATGAGGGCCTCGGACTCGGCGAGGGCCTCGGCGTACTCCACGCACTCCACGTCGCATTCAAACGCGTGTTTGTACGTGGGGCCGATGGTGATGACCCCGTTGGGGCCCGGCATCTTGAGCTTCAGGTAGGTGTAGTTGGGGACGGCCATGAACTTCGCGTGGCATGGCCTCCCTAGTACGGCGTGGTAGGTTCCTCGGAACCCGACCACCTCGAACGTCAGGGTCTCCCTTCGGAAGTTGGAGGGCGTCCCAAAGCAGACGGGGAGGTCGAGTCGCCCGAGGGGCTGGACGCGCTTCCCAGGGATGATCCCGTGGAAGGGCGCAGCGCCTGCTCGGACGGAGGACAGATCGACGCGCAGGAGCTTGAGGGTCTCGGCGTAGATGATGTTGAGGCAGCTGCCCCCATCCATCAGGACCTTGGTGAGCCTGACATTGCCGACAACGGGGTCGACGACGAGCGGGTATTTCCCCGGGCTCGGCACATGGTCGGGGTGGTCGGCCTGGTCGAAGGTGATGGGCTTGTCGGACCAGTCTAGGTAGACTAGCGCCGCCACCTTCACCGAGCAGACCTCCCGGCGCTCTTGCTTGCGATGCCGAGCCGAGGCATTCGCCGCATGTCCTCCATAGATCATGAAGCAGTCGCGGACCTCGGGGAACTCTCCTGCTTGGTGATCTTCGTTCTTGTCGTCGTCGCGGGCCCTGCCACCCTCGGCGGGTGGCCCGGCCCTGTGGAAGTGACGCCGAAGCATAACGCACTCCTCGAGGGTGTGCTTGACGGGCCCCTGATGGTAGGGGCACGGCTCCTTGAGCATCTTGTCGAAGAGGTTTGCACCTCCGGGGGGCTTCCGAGGGTTCTTGTGCTCGGCGGCGGCGACAAGGTCCGCGTCAGCAGCGTCGCGTTTCGATTGCAATTTCTTCTTGCCTTTCTTCTTAGCGCCGCGCGGAGCAGACGCCTCGGGAGCCTCTTCCAATGGGCGGCCCTGGGGCTGCTTGTCCTTTCGGAAGATAGCCTCGACCGCCTCCTGGCCAGAGGTGAACTTGGTGGCAATGTCCATCAGCTCGCTCGCCCTGGTGGGGGTCTTGCGACCCAGCTTGCTCACCAGGTCGCGGCAAGTGGTGCCGGCGAGGAACGCGCCGATGACATCCGAGTCGGTGATGTTGGGCAGCTCGGTGCGCTGCTTCGAGAATCGCCGGATGTAGTCCCGGAGCGACTCCCCCGGCTGTTGCCGGCAGCTTCGAAGGTCCCAGGAATTCCCGGGGCGCACGTATGTGCCCTGGAAATTGCCAGCGAAGGCTTGGACCAAGCCGTCCCAGTTGGAGATCTGCCCCAGAGGCAGGTGTTCCAACCAGGCGCGAGCAGTGTCGGAGAGGAACAGGGGGAGGTTACGGATGATGAGGTTGTCGTCGTCCGTCCCACCCAGTTGGCAGGCGAGGCGGTAGTCCGCGAGCCACAGTTCCGGTCTCGTTTCCCCCGAGTACTTCGTGATAGTAGTCGGGGGCCGGAACCGGGTCGGGAATGGTGCCCGTCGGATGGCCCGACTGAAGGCCTGCGGACCGGGTGGTTCGGGCGAGGGACTCCGATCCTCCCCGCTGTCGTAGCGCCCCCCACGCCTGGGGTGGTAGCCTCGGCGCACCCTTTCGTCGAGGTGGGCCCGACGGTCGCGTCGATGGTGCTCGTTGCCGAGGTGGCCCGGGGCCGCAGGCGCGGTGTTGCGCGTGCGCCCGGTGTAGACCGAGGCTTCCCGCATGAATCGGGAAGTCGCGGCATGAGGTTCCGAGCGATATCCTTGCCTTCGGGAGGCAGTGCTCTCGGCCCGTCGGGCCGCAGCGCCTTCTAGGAGATTCTTGAGCTCTCCCTGGATTCGCCGACCCTCGGTGGTTGATGGCTCCGGCATCGCGCGGAGGAGCATCGCTGCGGCTGCCAGGTTCTGACCAACCCCGCTGGATGCGGGCGGCGGCCTGACCCCGGCATCGTTGGCGACGCGGTGCTGGAGACCTTGGGGCAGGTGACGTATTTCTCCGGCCAGGGGTTGGCCCGCCCATACCTGCCCGACGTCCCGACGGATCGGCTCAAGCGCTCCTGTTCCCTCGTTGAGCCTGGCCTGCGCCTCGCGGACTTGCTCGAGTTGTGGGTCGTAACCCCCCGCCGGAGCGGGGACCACAGCTAGCTCCCGTGGGATGTCGGCGCGAGGCACCGGCCTAGGAAGATCACCGTCCTCCGGCATGCCGAGATGGTTGCCTTCGGAGGGATCCCCTAGCTCGATGTGGAGACATTCGCGGCTTGGGCCGCAGCTCTCGTTGCCAAGGCTGCGGCTTCCGTCGGAACAGTCGGAGAGGCAGTAGTCACATGCGGTCATGAAGTCCCGCACGGCACTGGGGTTGCCAAGTCTGTAGAAATCCCAACAGATGCTGGGATCGTCATCTTCCTCGGACCCAGAGGGCCCGTAGGTCGAGACGTCCGTCAGCCGGTCCCAAGGCGACCGCATACGAAACCCCAGTGGGGTTGCACTCGCCTCAATGAGAGCGCCCGCCAAAGCGAGGTCGTTTGGCGGGTTGAGGCCGAGTCGAAATGACGCAAGATGGGAGTTAGTCGGTACCTTTTGGTCGACGAGGAGCGACGTAGTCACATCGGGGACTGGTTGCACCGTCATCTCAGGTACAAGGGCGACGTCCTGCAGGCTTTCCGCGAGCGCGCCGGCGTCGTCTTCTTGCTCGGGGTCAGCGTGTCGCGGGGGGACGGCGCTTGCCTCCGTCTTGAACGCGAGGTCGACGTCCGGCGTGCCTTCCGTCGGGGCGTCGGGGGCGTCGATTCGCTCGACGGCCAACGAAGCGCGGCCTCCCGCTTGGCCTTGATGGCCCCGCCTCCTCCTCCGTTGGCGGGGGAGAGAACGGAGCGAGCTCGAATGTTGCTCTTCCACCACGCGGGGAAGATGTCGTCGATTCCGCCGCCGGCGGGCGGGTTGTTGGCCGCCATTGTCGTTGTCGCGCGGCGGTGGAAGAAGTATCATGTCGTAGCTGCCGTCGAAGGACATGAACTCAAGAGTCCCGAAACGAAGCACCGTCCCGGGCCGGAGAGGTTGCTGGAGACTGCCCATCTGGAGCTTGACAGGGAGCTGTTCGTCAGCACGCAGCAGGCCCCTACCTGGCGCGCCAACTGTCGGCGTTTCGAGACAGGGGGGTCCCTAAGTCGACGAGTGAGTGTGCTGCGTGCCCCAGCCCAGATGGGTCGAGCGCGTGGGCGAGCGCGAAGGGGGGAGAGGCGAGGTGGCCGGAGCCGAGCGTGAGAGAGGTGTGCTTGCAGTAGGGGGGTTACAAGCGTCCACGCGGGTGAGGGAAGCGAGCGGCCCCAAGAGAGCGCCTGTCCCGTCCTCGGTCCCGCGTGGCCAACCTTCTCTAAGAAGGCCCTGGTCCTCCCTTTTATAGTCGTAAGGAGAGGATTCAGGTGTACAATGGGGGGTGTAGCAGAGTGCTACGTGTCTAGCGGAGAGAGAGCTAGCGCCCTAGGTACATGCCAATGTGGCAGCCGGAGAGGTCTTGGCACCTTGCTGGCGTGATGTCGTGGCTGTCGGAGGTGCGACGGAGCCTGGCGGAGGGACAGCTGTTAGAGCGGTCGAGTCCTTGCTGACGTCGCCCTGCTTCCGTAAGAGAGCTGGGGGCCGCCGTCGTCACAGAGATTGTGGAGTGCCATCATTGCCCATCCGGCGGAGCTGGCCGAATGGGACGCCAGTCTTGTTCTCCGTAACCCGAGTCGATTCGGGGTAGGACGGTGATGGCGCTTCCTGTTGACGTGGCGGGCCTGTGCCCTAGGCAGGGTGACGTGGGGGCTCCTCCGAAGCCGAGGTTGAGTCTATCTTCTGTTGCCGAGGCCGAGCCCGAGCCATGGGGTCGGGCGAGGCGGAGGTCGTTCGGCCGAGGCCAGGGTGGAGTCCGAGCCCTGGGGTCGGGCGAGGCGGAGTTTCGTCGTCTTCCGGGTCTTAGCCCGAGTCCGAGCCCTGGGGTCGGGCGGAGCGGAGTTCGCTGTCTTCTGGGTCTTAGCCCGAGTCCGAGCCCTGGGGTCGGGCGGAGCGGAGTTCGTCGTCTTCCGGGTCTTAGCCCGAGTCCGAGCCCTGGGGTCGGGCGGAGCGGAGTTCGCCGTCTTCCGGGTCTTAGCCCGAGTCCGAGCCCTGGGGTCGGGCGGAGCGGAGTTCGCCGTCTTCCGGGTCTTAGCCCGAGTCTGAGCCCTGGGGTCGGGCGGAGCGGAGTTCGCCGTCTTCCGGGTCTTAGCCCGAGTCCGAGCCCTGGGGTCGGGCGGAGCGGAGTTCGCCGTCTTCCGGGTCTTAGCCCGAGTCCGAGCCCTGGGGTCGGGCGGAGCGGAGTTCGCTGTGGCGCCTTTGGCAAGGCCTGACTGCCTGTCAGACTCACTCTGTCGAGTGGCACCGCAGTCGGAGTGGCGCAGGCGGCGCTGTCCTTCTGTCAGACTGGTCAGTGGAGCGGTGGAGTGACGGCGGTCACTTCGGCTCTGCCGGGGGGGCGCGTGTCAGGATAAAGGTGTCAGGCTACCTTTGCGTTAAATGCTCCTGCAACTTGGTCAGTCGGTGTGGCGATTTAGTCAGGGTTGCTTCTGAGCGAAGCCAAGGCCTCGGGCGAGCCGGTGATGTGTCCGCCGTAAAAAGGGGGGCCTCGGGCGAGACGGAAGTCTCTCGAGGTCGGCTGCCCTTGGCCGAGGCTAGGCTCGGGCGAAGCATGATCGAGTCACTCGTGTGGACTGATCCCTGACTTAATCGTACCCATCAGGCCTTTGCAGCTTTACGCTGATGGGGGTTACCAGCTGAGAATTAGGTGTCTTGAGGGTACCCCTAATTATGGTCCCCGACAAATATAAACTATTAAGGACAAACAAGAAAAACCTCCAGCTTTAATTCTCAAGAAATTAATAGAGAAAAAATATATATTAAATTTACACCAGAACATCCATGAAAATCATGATCAAAACAAACTTACAATTTGTACAGAGTTGCATGAAATGCGTGGCTTTAGCCTCGTTGAATCGGCACATAAGCATCAGATTTGGTTCTCAATTGTTGATTAAACTACATCCCTTTTCCTTCCTTAACTCCCGAAACATCATCCACCTCCGCACCTCCTTTGCCTCCTCCAATCTTCCATGTGACGCACGAGGATCCTTAGGAGGTGGTGTCGAGGGCGTGACAGCGAAAATGGTGGAGGCGCGGCGCGACAATCCTGGGAGGCGGAGGCGCGATGCGAAAATCCTGGCGTTCGCGGGCAGGCGGGCGGGGTAGGGAGGTGGGGGCAAGTCTATAGTACCCTCTTAATAGTTATCCACACAAGAAGTGATTAATTAATACTAAAATCCTAGATTGTATGTCTCATTTTCGATGCCAAGAAAAATAATATTGTGAAAGGCCAGTCCTAGGACATGCAAAAAAAATCAATATCTGATGAATAGGCAGGTGACAGACAGCATGGTAAGGTGATGGACTTCTTAAGGCATCAGAAAGGTCCATTCATACAGTTAAACACTGAAAGGGATCCTCAGCATTCGTCCACCAGTAGTTCCCATCAACAGGATTTGCTGCTGAATCAAATATATCAAACAGTTGGTTCTCCACAAAAGCTAGCTTGCCCTCGTGATAAAGCTTTTCAATGCCACCACCATATTTGTTAGCCAAGTGTATCTTCAACCAGCACAACCCAGACTTTCCTAGTGGTCACCCTTCAGCATACTCTAGAACACCCCGACAAAGATCTGAACCTAGGTGACTCAAATGAGGATGCATAGGGTATGCACGCCCACGGAAATCTAAATTGTGAGGGTAATAAAATTCATCCTCCTCTCTCATTTTACGAGCAACCTATTTACAGAAAAGGAACAAGTATAATTCCAGCAATGCAATAGCATATAAACTGCACCACAGTATCTCAGCAAGAATGAACAGTAATTATTTATGCTGCATACCGAGAGTTTGAACTTAGTGTCACATCTCTCAGCATGCAGCTCATGGTTAGTTTTCTTTGCCTTCTTTATGTTGGTACTTCAATTTCTGCATTTCATCAGGGTCCTCTGATTCTGGTCGTTCAGGCAAAGGAATCTATAAAAAATAAGAATAAATAGACAGTATGTTCAAAAAGGTAAGCGAGGGGAATGAACAGAATGGGAAAGAAAATAGAGTACAAATATCAAGATCCAAAAATATTAATCATACGCAGGAACTCACATTTGCCTTGTCCACCAGCCCTGCAATGCCTCCACCTTGACTCCAGATA
The DNA here is from genome assembly GCF_902167145.1 of Zea mays. Lineage (NCBI taxonomy): Eukaryota > Viridiplantae > Streptophyta > Magnoliopsida > Poales > Poaceae > Zea > Zea mays. The sequence continues at coordinate 129,326,016 of NC_050100.1, read as the reverse complement.
GTCTCAACAACATCATGAACTCTTCTATTCACCCTCCATTTAGTACTCCCAAGGATATCTTATGCCTGGCAACATGCTAATACTTAAGCAAGCTTGAAAAAAATAATGGTCAAAGGGATATGATCACGTTAAACATCATGTGAACTTGTGAAGCGTGGAGTGCATCCATAGTCCTGATGGTTTTATCTTTTGAACAAAATAAAAAAGAATTTGGTAAAGATAACGATGGTTATCATGGTTTAGAACACCTCATGTTGCCAGGCTTATGTTCGGTAGAGCAACAGAGAACCCATGTGAAGTACTTTTTATGCAGAGAACAACAGTAATAAATATAAATGTACATTGTGAAATAGATGGGAGATCAGTAAACCTCAAATACTTTTCGCAGTTGTTTTCTAGGAACAATATTAATTGCATCCTTTTGGTCCTTCACACCATGTGTCCTCATAATGTATGAGGGTAGAAAAAGGTGACCGCCTTTATCATAACTGCAGCAAATTATGGTTGGCACATTCAAATCACCCGCAACAAGCAGTAAGTTCTATGAATTAATACAATCATAAACAGTCTCAACATGTAAGGAGTTTGCTGGAAAGGTACAAAAAATGAACACCAACATACCATTTCCATTTCTTCGGAGGTACCAGCATAGGGAGGTAGGGTATATCAACATGCCGAGCCTGCAAGTTTGAATTAAAATAATCCTAAAATTCCATTTATGCAAACTAAAAAAAGGTATCGATTAGAAAAAGAAATTTGCAATTTGCCATCCCTGCTTTTGGCATATGAGACAATGCCCACAGAAAGAAGATGATAGAATTGTTCTCCATTTAATCTTTTGGTTGCCATGATCAATAAATCTATTTTATATAAAAAAACTGATGTGGTTGGCAGAGCAAAGTAAACTTACAGTGCTTTCAAACCCCTCATGCACAAGATGGTCTATCACCCAATGCTTCTTCTTTAGCCTCCTGCAGGTTAAAGAGAAATATCACAAAAGGACCCTTCATGCATCTGCACAAGCATAGGATGGTGATGAAACAAGGCATCCCAGTGCAACAACAGCACATGGAACAGTGCAATACGATTGTAAAGAAAAAACACAGCCCTACCCATTTTCTATTATAGGCTAACGTAGCACATGCTTAAATGCAGGTGGAGAACTATCTGGTGTTTGATCAGCTGGTGGCTGCACAAATGCTGAATTTAGTAATAATTCAATCTGGTATTCCCGGTGTGACACGGTGCCGCCGATTCCTATGCAAAAGTGCAGGGCTAAGCTCCAATGACTAACCTTGGTTGTAGTGTACCCAGCAGCCAGCGCAAGGATAGGTTGGACTGCAATATAGAGGCCGGGCACACTGAACGTCTCGAACATGATCTCTCTGGTGTACTCCCGGGTCTCAGGGGCAGTCAGAGGGCTCTCAGTTAGAAGAAAATAATGATCTTCTGGGTCGCACCGGAGGTAATTGAAGATGCACTGAACCTCTCCATGGTTTCCCAATTCTCCACCTGAAAGAGTTTGCTCTAGCCCAAATCAATCATAAGTAAGGTCGCGAAAAAAACACTAGCAACTGGACACGACAGTACACACCTGGAGCACCCACCTGGTCGTTGCGGATGGGATAGCTCAAACTATGCGAGCTGCTGGCGTGGGATCGGGCCAGCGCTTTGAGGTCAGCTGGACTTTTGTTTCAAGGCATTTAGTTGTAGCAATAGCTGGTATATATAGATGTTTCAATCCACTCCTGTGATTGGTTTTCTCATAGTTGAGATTTTAGTACTGCATTGAGACACAATAAACCTGCCAAATGACATGAATATATACTGAAGGGCAAAATGTTCTATTTTCAACTATGAATCACCAATTGCTCAATATATCTTTCTTAAAATTACTGAAGAAATCAAGAGGAATTGTTTTTAACCTTTATCCAACACCCTGAAATTCTGATGAAAATCCAGAAGATTTTCCTTTTTATTTACAACTATCATGATGATATTAATCCTGTAGTACATCTTGCATGTTGTGCTTGTGCTTAAAAATGTTTTGACATCCTTACTTCCCGCCTGCCATATCATCTCATTTATGTACTCAAGAAGTGGAGTATAGCTGATTGATTTATCACCTTATTGACATTTTCCTTGCCAGGTGTCATATCGGGAGCCCTCCTGTACATTAGAGACGACTTTGCTGCGGTGGAAAAGAGCACTGTATTAAGGGTACATGACAATATTTCCCATTATGCACGGTGGTTCAAGTTTAACTTCAGTTCATCTAACATTTTCTTCAGACAATACTAACATTCTAGCAAGGTTGATATCTGATGTCACGGACTCACTGTTTAGTCCAAATAACAGGAGACAATAGTCAGTATGGCTGTTGCTGGAGCTATATTTGGAGCTGCATTTGGTGGCTGGATGAATGACAAGTTTGGAAGGAGGCCTTCCATCATACTTACTGATGCACTGTTCTTTGGAGGTGCCGTTATCATGGCGTTTTCCCCGACACCTAGAGTTATCATTGTTGGGAGGGTATTTGTTGTTCTTGGTGTTGGAATGGCTTCCATGACATCTCCTCTGTACATCTCTGAAGCCTCCCCTACTAGGATCAGAGGTGCTCTAGTGAGCACAAATGGGCTTCTCATCACTGGTGGCCAGTTCTTGGCCTACCTCATCAATCTAGCCTTCACTAAGGTACCCACTCAACTAAACATTCAACTCTTGCCATCTTCTACAAATTTGGAAAACATTGTTTTGCAAAGTCTGTGTCACATCTTTATCTGAACTTCTATTCTTTTTAATTGAGCGGTAGAGCTCCTGTCTTTTCATTAAGAAAAAGGAATAATTGATGTTACATCCATTGCCTATGTTAGGTGCCAGGGACCTGGCGGTGGATGCTTGGCATTGCAGGGGTTCCTGCCCTGGTCCAGTTCGTATTGATGCTAATGCTGCCAGAATCACCTAGATGGCTCTACAGGAAGGTTGATAGTAGTATTTGTTTTTACAAAAAGTAGTTCGTATACAAGAATTACTTTGGATTCAAATACCACATCTTTGTCTGTACCTTATAGATAGCTACATAATATAGTGAGTCATTATCCAATGCCAACATGAGGAAAGGATTATGCTGCGAAAGGGAAGAAACAGAATGGGAAAGAAAATAGAGTAAGGATTATGCCAATTCTCCACCTGAAAGAGTTCGCTCCAGCCCAAATCAATCATAAGTAAGGTCGCGAAAAAAAACCAGCAACTGGACACGACAGTACACACCTGCAGTACACACTTGGCCGTTGCGGATGGGATAGCTCAAACTATGCGAGCTGCTGGCGCGGGATCGAGCCAGCGCTTCGAGGTCAGCCATGACGCCGGCGCTGTGCTAAGCGAACCAGTTCCCCTGGCGGGGGTGCCCCTCGCCGCCGGCTAGGCGGAGCCGGAGAAGGAATCGTTGACGGCGACGACAGTGGGGGTGATGAAGCAGGGCTCCACGTTCCCCGCGAACCCCATCTTCGTGTACCTGTCGCGAGAGGCGGAATAGATCAGCAGCGTGGCTCACCGCCGTCGAGCCTCCACGCGCAGATCTAGGGAGAGGGAGGGGCGTACCCGGTGCCGTTGTCGATGACGACAGTAGGGCGGGACAAGGCGTCCATGGCGTGCGCCAAGCGTGTGGCCGCTCGTCTCGTCAGCGACGGCGGCAGTCGGGTGGCGCTGGCTCGAGCAGGGCGAGTGGTGGGCGACTTTTGGCAGCGGCACGCGAAGGCGGGCTGTGGTCGCCGTCGCGGCGGGCATCCCAGCAACACCACCACCCGGCCACCCACCCACCGCCACTGGCAACCCACCGACACCAGCGCCGAGGGAAGAGCCGGCGACTTCGTCTGCAGACAAAGCTTCGAGAGGAAGGGAGGTGGCATTTCGCGGTGGGACAGCGATGGGAAGATTTGGGAGGCACGATGTAATACTCAAAAGTGTAATAAAAGTGGATAGAGTTAAACCCATTAGTTTGTGGCCTCTACTATTCATTGCATGTGATCAACACTAGTTAAAAGTGGGTAATTAGAGCCAAGAACACCTAAATAACTTGTGCATCATGTTGGATCTTACTTTGTGTGCATTTTGTGATGATATAAAAATATTGTAAACAAAAAAAATATTATTAATTATGTTAATACCCCAATGGGAAGTTAAATCCTAAAAGAAATTCTAGAGTTTGGAAAAGAAATTCTAGAAGTGAAACCAAAAAGAGAAAAGATATAAAAATAATATAAATAATAATATATCTTCAAAGTAGTACTGCTTATGGCACAATATCATCTGAGAATATTTGGTCACAAGAGTTTGAATTAAATTTGAACACAACTTGAATTTGAAAAGAGAGAGAAAAGAAAAAAAAGACTAAAACCTAATTGGGCTCGCTTCCACGACTTTCGGCCCACTACCTAGCACCATCCGCGCAGCCCACCCCTGTCCGTGCGCCGACAGCTGGGGCCGGGGCGCCAGCCAGCTTGCCCACTCCCTTCACACCGACGTGTGGTCCCCACTTGGCAGCCGCTTTTCCCCGCGCCCACGTCGGACCAAGTCTGCGCTACACCGGGGGATTTGCGGCTGACAACATGGGCCCGTTGGTCATTGTCTCGGCGTCTTCTGTTCCGCCCCTTCCGCCGCTACGGGCTCACCGGTCGCGCCCTGCCGCCGAAATCCGTGGAGACCGCTGCAACAAATTTGTGGATCCTGATTCACCTAGGCCATATGACCTGTCGCCTACCCGTGACCTGGAGACCGTCGTGCATTAGCGCAAAAAAAGAGAAAGGGTTATACCTGCGGAGCGAGAGAAGAGAGAGAGAGAGATCGGTCGCTGGCCAAATTCACCATACCGCCACCACCATTTCTGCGTTGCTAGCTCCAGGTGCTCCGCTGGATTAGTGGGAAGGTGCTCGCGTCCGGGGCTGGTAGGATTGTGCACTGGCATCGGCGAATTTCTCACCGGCGCGACGCAATCGCTGCGGACCCGCTCTTCGCCGCATGCCGTTATCGCTACGTAGACCTCCGGTAAAAATCCCTCCCTACTGTATTTCGTATTATTCCGCTGCGATTTAGGGAGTTGGTTAGGTTAATGGGAACCGGAGTACCAGAATCGTGTCGACGGTGTCCCTCGCCACTGTTGCTGTGTGTTCCGCCGCCGTGCGCTCTGTGCGGGGGGAAGAGCGCTGGGATCTCTCGGGCTAAGCATTTGGGCCGTTGATCCACTCAGCAACGGCCATGATGGTGGGGGGACTATCTGATAGTAGGAGATAGAATCTGAGCCGCTGGCCTTACTATCAATGGTTAGATCGCTTGAGTAGTTCGTGGAGGCATCTGCGTCGTTGGATGACGATCTCGCGGCACAGAACGCGTACCGTTTCGTTTAGAAAGAAATCTAATCCTAGCCCTCGATTCTGGATCCTGCGGCTGATATCCCACTGTACCCCTTCGCCCAGGCCTTTTTGCACATGAGCCCCTCCGTTATTAAGTTATCAACCCGCTGTCTACAGAGTATGTCGTCTGAGTCGTAGTACAATTTGCGCAGGGACCCCTATGCTTCGCAATTATTGAGGCCTAGTCCAGAGTATTATAAAATCCGAGAAATTGAATTATAAAAGGATTTTTAATGTGAAAATATATGCTAGAACTTTGATAATTCATAGAAAATTCATATGAGCTCCAAATTACTCCATTTCAGTTTCTAAAATTTTGTAATTTTATTCTCTACCACTTAGAGTCTCTGTTTTATCATGAAAACAATAAGAAATTTAATCTCTCACTTAATCCTATTTTAAGCACATAAAACCTTTAAGAATTCATATCTTAAAATCTATAACTCCAAAAATTATGATTCCAGTTCCTGTGATCTTATTTTAATGTCTAGTTTATTACTGTATATTATATTTGCATGTTTGATGTGATGTTAATTTATGCTATGCTATGTATGTATTGTGTTGATGCGAGTAGACGAGCAAGCCACTGTGGAATCTGAGGTTCAACAAGTAGAGATAGCTGAGCAGGAGCTCGTTGAAGGCAAGTTGTGTCCTTGATCACTTCTTTTACCCATTCATGTTCTTATTATTCATAATGATCTGCATAGGATAATTTTGCTGGGACCCAATAGGATACCCTAGATTTTGACTATCTTTATACCTTGATTCACCACTGGTTTTACTACTAAGGTTTTGGGTAGTACATGCTATTGCTTTATATGGTTTTGGGTATAGAGGTATTCACTACTCGTGATTACACTTGTTATTATTTGTTCATTATTCTATGTTCATGATAAGATCATTATGTTAATGGGAACATGGAGAACCACCCGGGAAAACAGTGCTACCACAAGGGTTTAATGGGACGCCCTTGGCTGATTAACTAGGAAAGCTAGTGGAGGGCTACCTTACCCGAAAGGGGCAAGGGCAGTAGGGGAGTGGTCAGTGTAGGGAGGTCCTTGGGTTGATTTTGCTGCGATGGCGGTCAGACAAGAACCCTGCACTGGAGCTTCCTATAAACTGTAGCGGGTAGTCTGAAGCTAGTGGAACTTTGTAAAGGCCTCGTAGTGGTACCCTGCCTCGCTTCCTTGGTAGAGGTGTATGGGGTCTGATCAACTCCGTGGCAAATGGGTAACACGACTTGTGGGTAAAGATGCGCAACCTCTGCAGAGTGTAAAACTGGTATACTAGCCGTGCTCACGGTCATGAGCGGCTCGGACACTCACATGATTAAATTATGGAACTTAAACTCAATCTGTCATTTCATTGCATCTAGGATTATTTCATTATTACTTTTATTTATTATTTCTAAGGGTTGGTATTTACTTGTACTTAGTAATTGCTAATAAAATTTTGACCAACTTAAAAGCAATGCTCAGCTTCAGCCTTTATTTCATTGATCAGCCTTACACTTCATGAACTCCCACCTTTGGTGAGTTCATGCCACATTATTCCCCACAACTTGTTGAGCGATGAACGTATGTGAGCTCACTCTTGCTGTCTCACACCCCCCACAGGAGAAGAACAGGTGGTTCAGGAGGAGCCACAAGGCGAGGAGTATGATCTGATCTAGGTGGCGTTTCTCAGTTGACATTGGCGCCGACGATCCTTAGTTCGTTTTATAATTATTATTTTATTTTGTAATAAGTCTTCCGCTATGTAATAAATACTCTGATGTTTTACGACATTTATCTCTATACACTCTGTTATTGTATATGTGTTACTGTCTTTTTACGGATATAGGTGTTACTGTCTTTAGAAGAAGTGATGCTTCAGAAGCATTTAAGGGAGTGTTAGAGGGTCAGTGTTGGGGCGAAGGCAAAGACGCCACCCTTCGCTCGAGGCCTTCGCTGCAGCCGCTGGTCCGACAGAGACAAAGCGGGCAGGGACACCCTTCGCAGGACTCGGCACTTTGACGAAGGCCTGCGGCGACGTCCTACCACGGCGCGTCCTCGTTCAGTCCCAAGGCCCACGTGCGATCTGGCCCATTGTAACGGGCCCCGCGTGGCCGCCTCTGTATTACGGGCCTAACTTGTAAAGGAATACTTGTAATTACGGTCTGTAACCCTGCTTTATGGGAATATTCTGGGGATAAAATAGGTGTCTGAGGGCACATGCGTCCTTAACACAGGACGCTGGGCACTCAGATACCTATAAATACCCCCGCACAGTGCCCGTGAGAGGCTAGATCAACAGAGCTATTGCCCCCGTGCACGTAACCCTGTTGTCACCACTGTTCACCCTTGTTGGCCTTCTTGCTGCTGAGAGCGAGTTCCAACATTTGGCGCCCACCGTTCGTGCTACGACAAAACCACCCGCGATGGCACCCAAGAGAGCTAACCCCAAGGCTGACGAGGCTGCGAAGGCAGCACTGCTGGCCGCAAGAAAGGGCAAGGCCCTCATCCTCACCCAATCCACCCACCAAGAGCCCACTGAAGACAATGTTCCCCACACCGGCGAAGACGACACCTTCCGCACCCGCGGAACCGAAGGACAGTCACAGCTGCCCCCAGGCTTCGCCCCACTGGAAGGCGCGGACCTCACCGAGGACGGCGAGGTCCTCAGCGTCTCAACAGAAGAACAGCTGCAGCTGCGCGCCCTGCGCCTCAGGAACCGCAATCTCCAGAGGCAGAAAGAGATACTGGAGGCCAAGCGCCAGCGTGTGTCCGCATTAGCCAAAGTGCGGCAAATGATACGCGACGAGGAGCAGAAAGCCCAAGACCTCGAGCGCGAGATCGCGCTGATGCAGCGCGAAGGCCACCTCGGTCTACAGCAAGAGCCACCCCTACAACAGCGCACACAACCGGAGGACACGCGCAAAGGCCACCTCGGCCGGCAGCATGGCCCACCCCTGCAACACCGGGCGCAGCCGGAGAACCCGCGTTTCCCCCAGCATGACTACGTCTCCCAGCACGGCGCGCCATTCCAAGGGGTCAACTACCTCGACGAGCGAAGTCCCCTGGCGCCACACCTACAAGTGACGCCTTGGCCGGCTAACTTTCGAGCGGGGGCATACCCCAAGTACAACGGCAGCACCGACCCGGCGCAGTACATCATGAGTTATCAGGTCGCCGTTGCATCAGCCGGAGGAGACGACGCCACAATGGCGAAATCTTTCATCATCGCACTAGAGGGCCCAGCACTCACCTGGTTCACCAGATTGCCTCCGCTGTCCATTGATTCGTGGAGAAGTCTCAGGGACAAGTTCCTCCTCAACTTCCAAGGCTACCGTCCAGACACCGACGCTTTGGCCGAGCTCTCGCTTTGCAAACAGCTGGAAAAAGAGACTCTGCGTGAGTATTACCGCAAGTTCTTAACACTCAAGTCACAGCTGCCCTCTGTCGACGATCAGATCGCTATCCACTATGCCATCAATGGCCTTCGGGCTGGCGTCCTCTACAGCCATTGTATCAGAGATCCACCAAAGAGCTTGCAGGAGCTATATCAGCTCTTCGAAAAATATGCCAAATCCGAAGAGCTCCACCAGCGCAAGGTTGAGTCACAGCGGAAGCCCAAAGATGCCCCGCAGTCCAGCCGCACCTGGACGAGGACTCCGCAACCAGACTCCGGCCGAGATGGCCGCAGTCAACAGCAAGTGCACAACATCATCAACCAACAGCCTGCTGCTGATCCCCCTCGCCGCCAGGAATATCCCCCTCAGGGCCGCGGAAACGGAACTCGCGGCAGGGGTCGAGGGCGGGCGCAACAGCCGCCGCGCCGATTCTATTGCCTTTTCCACGGCGAAGACTGCGCCCACCAGACCAAAGACTGCCCCGAGACGAAGGCCACCAGAGACAGAATGGCGCGGGCGCAGCCAGCCGACAATCCCAGAATTGTCGCGCATAACTACCAGCCACCCCCTCCACCATATATTCACGCTCCCGCTCCGCATCCACCGCACCACGCTTACCAACACCATCAGGAAGTACAAATCGTACCTCCTCCACCCCCACCACCACACCAGCAACATCAGAACATCCCCCATGCCCCAAAGCAGGAAGACTTCGCCGATCAACCATATCGCGGAGTCATTCACATGACAACAGGGGGGTCTAGCACTGACTTCGACACCAAGCGGCAGAAGCGGGACCACTACCGCAGCATCAACCATGTCGCCGTCACTGGCCCAGTCGTGCAGACGAAGTGGTCTCACATACCGCTAACCTTCGACGCACGAGACGTCGACCTGCGCAGCGCCCCCCACATCGACGCTATGGTCATCAATTGCAGCGTGGCAGGCTGGGACTTACACAAAGTCCTAGTCGACAACGGCAGTCAGGCGGACATCATCTTCCTCCACGCCTTCGACCGCATGGGTATAAGCCACAGCTTGCTGAAGCCTTCGGACAACCCGTTGTATGGTTTCGGCGGCAAGGGCACCTTTCCAGTTGGCAAGATAGAGTTGCCCCTCTCCTTCGGTGTAGCGCCCAATGCCCGAAGTGAGCAAGTAACCTTCGACATTGTCGACATGGTATATCCATACAACGCCATCATGGGCCGGGGCTCCATCAACAAGTTCGAAGCTGCCATCCACGGGTTGTACCTATGTATGAAGATACCAGGCCCGCTAGGCGCCATCACAGTCTACGGCAACCAGCAGACGGCGCGCAACATTGAGCGGGACTTCGTGCCCGGTCAGAGAAACGTACACTGTCTCTCGACCCAGCGCGAGGTCCCTGCGCCGGCCAGCCCAACCGACAAGCAGCACGACAAGGCGCAGTTGCAGTGCCAAGACGGGACCAAGACTGTCCCCCTCGATCAGGCCACTCCCAAGCAGACAGTAACCATCAGCGAAGACCTCACCTCACTTGAAGAAGAGAAACTTCTCTGCTGCCTGGCCAAGAATAAAGATGTCTTCGCCTGGTCCGCCCTCGATCTGGTCGGAGTCAGCCGAGCCATAATTGAGCACAGCTTGGGCATTGACCCTTCGGTGCGACCCAAAAAGCAGAAGCTTCGCAAAATGTCAGACGAAAAGACAGAGGCCGCCAAGGCGGAGGTGCATCGCCTCCTGGAGGCTAAATTCATCGAGCCAGTGGCCTACCCCACGTGGCTCTCCAATGTCATGATGGTGCAGAAAAAAAGCGGAAAATGGCGCATGTGCATAGACTTCACCAGTCTCAATAAGGCCTGCCCAAAGGACAATTTCCCGTTGCCGCGGATCGACAAAATAGTCGATAGCGCGGCCGGATGCGAGGTCATGTCCCTCCTCGACTGCTTCTCCGGCTATCACCAGATATACATGAAGGAGGAAGACAAGGCTAGCACCAGCTTTATAACACCCTTCGGCACTTATTGCTTTGTCAGAATGCCGGAGGGTCTCAAGAATGCCGGATCCACCTTTTCCAGACTCACCAAAACAGTGCTCGAGGGGCAGGTCGGCAGAAACATATTCACATATGTGGACGACATCGTCGTCGCCAGCAAGAATAAGAAGGACCATCTCGCCGACCTAGCAGAGACATTCGCGAACATGCGAGATGCACGACTCCGCCTAAACCCGGAAAAGTGCGTTTTCGGTGTTCGCCAGGGCAAGATATTGGGCTACCTGGTGTCCCGCCGCGGCATCGAGGCCAACCCAACCAAGATCCAGGCCATCGTCGATATGTCGCCTCCGCAGTCTGCCAGGGACGTCCAGCGCCTGACAGGCAGGATGGCAGCTCTCAACAGATTCATCTCCAGGTCCGCCGAGCGAAGTCTCCCCTTCCTCAAAACACTCCGCGGAGCGAAGGACTTCGCTTGGGGACCGGAGCAAGCAGCGGCCTTCGCCTCACTAAAACAGTACCTGTCGGAGCTGGCCATCCTCACGAGCCCCGACTCCTCGCTCCCCTTATTGCTCTATGTCGCGGCTTCGCCGCACGCAGTCAGCGCGGCACTGGTACAGGAGCAGACAGTCGAGGGCACAGTCAGACAGTGCCCTGTCTACTATGTCTTCGAAGTCCTGACACCGTCCAAATGCAACATGACAGAGCTGGAGAAGATAGCCTACGCAGTTGTTATGTCCTCGCGCAAGCTGCGTCATTATTTTGAAGCATTCAAGGTCCGAGTCACCTCAGACAGGGGGCTCGGCGAACTATTCAGGAACTCGGAGGCATCAGTGAGGATTGCCAAGTGGGCAGCCGAACTCTCCGGCTACCACATCTGCTTCGAGCCCAGAACAGCTATCAAGTCGCAAGTCCTGGCAGACTTCGTCGTCGACTGGACTGGGCCAGTAACGCAACCGGACCCATCCACAGAAAAGGTCTGGACCATCCATTGCGACGGTGCATGGTGCCATGCGGGGGCAGGCGTCGCTGCAGTTGTCACCTCGCCAGCCGGAGTCAAACACAGATATGCAGCACGCCTCAGCTTCGCTCTGGAATCCGACAAATGCACAAACAACATAGCAGAGTATGAAGCAGTCATCCTCGGCCTCCGCAAGCTAAGGGCCCTCGGAGTCACCACATGTATCATCAAAACAGACTCCAAGATAGTTGCCGGTCAGGTCGAGAAGGACTATGCAGCAAAAGACCCCGCCCTCATGCAATACCTCGCGGCTATCCGAAGTCTCGAGAGACAATTCAAGGGATTCACCCTGCAGCATGTGGATAGGGCCAAAAACGAGGAGGCCGATGCCTTAGCCAAGGCCGCCGCCAGGGGCGAGCCCCTGCCCTCCGACGTGTTTTTCCACACCATCGGCACCCCAGCTGTCCGGAGCCCCGAAGGGCTCCAGATAACTAATGATAGCGAAGGCCACCGTATAGTCAACCTAATCATGACAGAAGACTGGAGGGCACCAATAACCCTGTTCCTGCAGGGATACTATCATCCAGCCGACGTCAGTGAGGCAAAGCGCCTCAGACACCGAAGCCGGGACTTCGCTCTGATCGAGGGCCAACTGTACAAAAAAGGGGTCAGTCTGCCAATGCTCAAATGCGTCACCGAAACCGAAGGCATGCAGATCCTACGCGAAGTCCACAGCGGCACGTGCGGCTCGCACGCAGGGCCAAGGGCCCTGGCTGCCAAGGTGATCCGTCAAGGGTTTTACTGGCCCGCAATGATCTGCGCCGCAAATCGGGTCACGAGGTCCTGCGAAGCCTGCCAGAAGTTCTCCCCTCGGTCAGGCAACCCCTCGCAATATACAAAGCTGATTGCCCATACATGGCCTCTCCAGCGCTGGGGCCTGGACATCGTCGGGCCCCTGCCCACCGCTCAGGGGAACCTTAAGTTCGCCTTCGTGGCTGTCGAATACTTCACTAAATGGATTGAAGCGAGGGCTGTTTCCACAATCACATCAAAGACTGCCCAAAAATTCTTCTGGCAGAACATCGTTTGCCGCTTCGGAGTACCGTCCGAGCTAACAGTCGACAACGGCAAACAGTTCGACAGCCAAGATTTCAAGGATTTTTGTTTTTCCATCGGCACCAAGCTTGCCTTCGCTTCAGTCTATCATCCGCAGTCCAACGGGGTCGTGGAGCGCGCCAATGGGAAAATATTCACAGCTGTCAAAAAGATGCTCCTCGATGAAAGAAAAGGCAGGTGGACCGATTTATTACCAGAGGCAGTCTGGGCGCTAAACACAACCGAGTGCAGAGCGACCGGGTTCACTCCTTTCCGCCTTCTATACGGATCGGAGGCAATGACCCCGCAAGAAATAAAGCATGGGTCCCCGCGTACAGTTCCGTCAGCCGTCCCCGACGTGGATGAGCCAACTTCAAAAGATCTCATTGACGGAGACCGGGTCTTCGCCTTACAGGCCCTGAACAAATATCAGGCCCAGACCAAAGCATGGCGCGACCGTGCAGTCATCCCGAGGGAGTTCAGCGAGGGGGACCTCGTACTCATCCGAACAGCTCGGACGGAGTCCAAGGGCAAATTGGAGCCCAGGTGGGAGGGCCCCTTCATAGTCAAGTCAAAAGCTTCCCCCAGTGCTTACAGGCTCACAACGCCAAACGGCGAGGACCTAGAGCACTCCTGGAACGTCGACAACCTTCGCAAATTTCTTGTTTGACCCATTTAGGGCCGATTTCGCCCTTGTAATTCGCCGCAAACAATCTTGTACCGGCCCGCACTCTTTTCCTCCCGGGGGGTGAGGTTTTTAACGAGGCGGAGCCATGTAATATATGTGAGAAAAAATCCCCCGCAAAAGCATGTGTCGAAAAAAGACCGCAACAACGGTCTTCGGCATTCGACCAATTCGAAGTCACCGCGAGGCTAAGCGCTAGCCACCCTCGCGTGCGACCAATCCGCGCAGAAGTCGCCTAAGGGTGCAGCCGGACTTAGCACAACAAGTGCGCAAAAAACAAAGTCTATCGCGAAGACTATCCACGCAGAAGTCGCCTAAGGGTGCAGCCGGACTCAGCACAACAAGTGCGCAAAAAACGAAGTCTATCGCGAAGACTATCCGCGCAGAAGTCGCCTAAGGGTGCAGCCGGACTCAGCACAACAAGTGCGCAAAAAACGAAGTCTATCGCGAAGACTATCCGCGCAGAAGTCGCCTAAGGGTGCAGCCAGACTCAGCACAACAAGTGCGCAAAAAACGAAGTCTATCGCGAAGACTATCCGCGCAGAAGTCGCCTAAGGGTGCAGCCGGACTCAGCACAACAAGTGCGCAAAAAACGAAGTCTATCGCGAAGACTATCCGCGCAGAAGTCGCCTAAGGGTGCAGCCGGACTCAGCACAACAAGTGCGCAAAAAACGAAGTCTATCGCGAAGACTATCCGCGCAGAAGTCGCCTAAGGGTGCAGCCGGACTCGGCACAACAAGTGCGCAAAAATCCGAAGTCCATCGCGAAGACTATCCGCGCAGAAGTCGCCTAAAAGGTGCAGCCGGACCAAGCACAAACGCGCAAAAATCCGAAGTCTATCGCAGGAACCGCCTAAGGGCGCAGCCAGCACAGTATAACAAAAAGCAGAAACGACAGCAAGACCAATCAATCAATCACACCAGACAAAGTACACAGCGCCCTCGCAGGCACAGGCACGCGAGGGCACACAACTCCATTTTACAAGCCTTTACACATACACAAGCGAGGGCACCACGCCCTACATCGGCTCAACCTTAGGAATAATCCCCATCTCTCTATAATTAAATAACATTATCCTAAGCTCCTCACCCGCAAAAAGGCTTCGCAGCTCCCCTTCCCCTACACCCGAGGCGGCCGGCAAAGACAGCAGCTCCTGCCGGCCAGCCCTACTAACGCGAAGCCGAGCCCCTTCCTCCGCACTAATCCTACGCTTTGCAACCGCCCTTCGTCGTCGGTGCCCGGTGCTAGGACCGGGCACGCCTGGCGCGTCCGCAGCATGTGGTGCAGCCTCCGCCGCAGCCACGTCCAAGGCCGCAAAATAATCCAAGTCCTCCGACGACGACTCCTCAGTCCACTCAACCGAGCTCCCAGAGTCAGTAACATCAAAAAACTCAGAAACAGACCCACCACATTCATTTCCATCTTCCGCGGTCGAAGCCGCCAAAAACTCAGTGGTAGCGGTTGCGTGCGCAGGCCCAAAATCTTGAACCTGCGCAGCAACCAAAATTCAGTACAACATCCAAAAATCCCTCAACCCTAAACACCACCTATGCCACCTGCGAAGGCCCGGCCGCTGCGGGAGCCTCCGCCGCTGCCTCTGCTGGATCCTCAGCGCTCGGCACAGCAGCTGCGGGGGCATCTGGCGCGCCTTCGGCCACCTTTGGGGGAAGGTCTTCGCCGGCCGCGGCAGATGCAGGAGCGCCCGGTGCATCTTCCGCAGTCTCCGGGGTCGGTCCCGGGGCGACTCCAGTCGCGGCCTCCGCAGGGGTCGTCTCCGGCTCAGGCAGCACGCTGTTCAGCGCCCCGAAGTCGTCCACCCGCTCGCCGCGCTCCGCCTAAAACAAAACGCACAAAAACTCAGCAAACACACGCACAGACCGCATCCAGCACACGCCGGGCAAACGACAACGTTACCTGAGCTTTCGCAGCCTCGGCCCGCGTCCGGACCACCTCACGACCGCATGAACCCCACATCCGGTCATAGAGGGCCCCGGCGGATTCCTTCACCACGGGGTCTTCGACCTCAAAGATATCACGCCCAAAATCCTCATCCACCTGGTCGAGGGCCTCAAAGTGCCGGCAGCCTTCGCGAGAGAGCGCGTTCATCGCTGCCTCGCAGGTGACCAGGGAGGTGAACGCCATCAACCCCGCCAAGACAGTGGGGAGCTCCTGCAGTTCCTCCTGCACCCATTCCAGACAGCGAAGCCCGGCCTCTCGCTCCGGCACCTCGAAGTCACCCGTCCGCACACCCAGCTCGCGATATGAAGTCATGAGCTGCGTGCGCGTCCGTTCGGCCTCCGCTCGCATCGCGGCCTCGGCCCCCTCCGCGCGGCTCTCCTGGGCAGTAAGCCGCCGCTGCAGCTCTCCGGCGAGCTCCTTGGCGATATTGCCTTCCGCCCACGCCAGCCTGGCCTCCGCCTGCGCAGCCTGCTCTTTGGCGATGGCTTCGTTGGCCTCCCTCCTCTCCCCCGCCAGCTGGCGCCGGAGGTCAGCCTTCTCCTTCTCAAGGGCGGCCACCTTCTCCGCCAGTTTGCGGCACTTGCTGTCGGAGGCCGACTTCTCACGGACAGCGTCCGCATGTTGTGTCCGAAGTCTCTCGACCTCGGCAGACAACGCTGCCGTAAGGGCCCCCGACGCAGTGCGGCTGGTGAAGTCAGCCACCTGCAGAACACACGTAAGGTCGTTGTGTAAAAAAAAATGCATAGCTCGGCGGACCTGACTCAGCGCCTCCGTCGCTCGACTCAGCGCCTCCGTCGCTCTCTTCAGCCGACGGGTCGCCACGCCCGCCTCGTCTCTGACCAGCGCGAGGGCAGACACCTCGCCTCCGGCGCCAAGGGTCTCTCCCCCCGCCTTCGGCGCTGGCTCAGCCGTCGCGATCGCCGCGCCAGGCACAACTAGAGCAAGCGGGCCCTCGTCCGACCCTGCAACGCGTCAACAAATTAAAAAAAAGGGGTATATATATATTCATATAGACTTACCCCCAAGATAATCATCCACATCAATCTCGGTGCCGAAGTCGGCAACGCGTTTGCCAGGCGGCGGTAGCGATCGGGCCGCCTTCGCAGCCTCCGCCACCCCGCTGACAGACGGCACCACCTTCGACAGCTTGGGGCCTCCGGCGCCCACCGTCGTCTCCGGCGCCTTGCCAGGCGCGGAGGCGCCCACCTTCGTCGGCAGCGGCGGCTTGCCTCCGCCAGAGGCCTCAGCCTTCGCCGTTCCCCGATGCCTTTTCGGCCGGGCTTCGTGAACCCTCACAGTCGCCTGGCGTTTTCGCGCCGCGCCTTGGCGATCCTTGTCCATCACTGCCCACACAACATGACCGATATTTCGCCCATAAGGAAAAACTTTCCACCGATGAACCATACGAGATGTAAAACAGTCCTCCTCAGCCGCGCAGGGGATAGGAATGTTTTTAGGCCAACAACCCCCGGTAACCCTCAGCATCCGAGCCGAAGACTCCCGGAGCTCGGGCGAAGACATCCTCTCCCCCGGGGCCGCACACGTCCTCATTAAATCTCTAGCGAAACTATCAGACACCCCAAGTCTTCCCATCGCAGTACCTAATTTTCTCTTTTTCGAGGAGGCGGCGGCCACCATCGCAGGGTCGCCTCCAGTCTCCACCGCCGGCTTCTTCCCACGGCGGTCCGCTTCGTCTTGACCAGGGTAACCGTCGTACGGTAGTTGATTTAATTCGAAGACCCTGTTCAAACGTTCATTTGACCCGCGGATGTCAAAGCTGCGCTGGCCTTCCGTCCTCGGCACGTAACGCCCCACGAGCCGCACCGCCAAGCCCTCCGCATCACGCACAAAGGCGGCCGGGTCACGGTTTCGCAAATTCAGTGCGAAGGCAGGACTTCGCACCACCCTTCCTCCGTGAAAGGGCATCTGGCGAGGGCATACTTCGCCCAGCGCCCAGCCGTGCGCCAAGGGCCAGACCCCGTACGCCACGAACTCTTCAACTAAATCCCGACCGCTGCTCTGACCGGCGGCGCACCGAAGGGCCCCTTCGTCTGCATCCTCTTCTGCCACTTCATAAGGTGGATACGCAGAGTAATAGTGAGAGCACATTAAGGACACGGGGAGCCCTTCATGGCCTTCGACAGTAGCCTCAGCAACATAAAACCAAAATTCATTCCAATTGCCCCACTTGTTGCGGGCGCACGGGACCAACTCCACCACTGGCATTGTGGTCTTGCCGGTCTTCGGCGTGAATGTGCACGACCCGAACTGGGCAACTCCGTCCTCAACCATCCTTTTCTGCCAATGCAAACAATAATTCTTCGCAAAAACTTCAACTGACGGCTGTCCGCCGTACGAAGTCGTCGCCCAGACATACTTCGCCAGCGCCACTATGGCGTTCGGTGTCAGCTGATGTATTTGAACGCTGAATCTACCCAGGACTTCGCTGACAAAACGGTGCGCAGGCAAGCGGAGTCCGGCGACGAAGAACGCCTCAAAAACAACCAACTCGCCCTCCGGCTCGGGGACTTCCTCCGTCCCCGGAGCACGGGCGACCCCGCCGCCAAAGTAGCCCAACCGCTGCATATCTTCAATACGGGCTGACGTCATCCGTGACACACCAAATTCAACAGAGTCGCCGGCGCGCAACTCCTCCACCTCCACGTTACTCAACGTCTTCTCAGACGAGGCGGCGGCCGACGACGCGGCGTTGGCGGAGGAAGAAGAGGATGGCATTGCTACGTACCGTCGTCGGCGGCGGACGGTCTGCTTCACTCGAGCCAGAACGCCGGCGAGCTAAGGGAGCAGCGGAGGAAAAGGAGCAGCAAGACGGCGGGCGGCTAGGGTTTTACGGAGCGCGGAAGGCAGAGTTCAAAAAGCGCCGCCCCCGCCCCCTTTTATAGGCGGGGCGCGGCTCTTCGGGAAACCCGCAATCCGACAGGCCGCGACGCTTCGGGAAACCCGCAATCCAACAGTACGCCGTCCATCAACGGTCACATCAAAAACCCCTGCGGAACCACTTCGAGCGAGGGCAGCGTCTCCGCCATCTAGTGACGTCTTCGGCACCAGGTGACTTTGTCGAACTGGTCCCTCGGAGGGCAAATGTTGGGGCGAAGGCAAAGACGCCACCCTTCGCTCGAGGCCTTCGCTGCAGCCGCTGGTCCGACAGAGACAAAGCGGGCAGGGACACCCTTCGCAGGACTCGGCACTTTGACGAAGGCCTGCGGCGACGTCCTATCACGGCGCGTCCTCGTTCAGTCCCAAGGCCCACGTGCGATCTGGCCCATTGTAACGGGCCCCGCGTGGCCGCCTCTGTATTACGGGCCTAACTTGTAAAGGAATACTTGTAATTACGGTCTGTAACCCTGCTTTATGGGAATATTCTGGGGATAAAATAGGTGTCTGAGGGCACATGCGTCCTTAACACAGGACGCTGGGCACTCAGATACCTATAAATACCCCCGCACAGTGCCCGTGAGAGGCTAGATCAACAGAGCTATTGCCCCCGTGCACATAACCCTGTTGTCACCACCGTTCACCCTTGTTGGCCTTCTTGCTGCTGAGAGCGAGTTCCAACAGTCAGCTATACTTAGTAGATTTTGATAGAGCTGAACTCGACACTTGCTTAATCGCTAAGACTAACATGGGTTGGCTATGGCACCGCCGACTAGCACATGTTGGGATGAAGAATCTTCATAAGCTTCTAAAGGGAGAACACATTTTAGGACTAACCAATGTTCATTTTGAGAAAGACAGGGTTTTTAGCGCATGTCAAGTAGGAAAGCAAGTTGGTGTTCACCATCCACACAAGAACATCATGACGACTGACAGGCCGCTTGAGCTACTCCACATGGACCTATTCGGCCCGATAGCTTACATAAGCATCGACGGGAGTAAGTGCTGTCTAGTTATTGTGGATGATTATTCTCGCTTAACTTGGGTATTCTTTTTACAGGAAAAATCTCAAACCCAAGAGACTTTAAAGGGATTCTTGAAACGGGCTCAAAATGAGTTTGACTTAAGGATCAAAAAGATTAGAAGCGACAACGGGACAGAGTTCAAGAACTCACAAATAGAAGGCTTCCTTGAGGATGAGGGCATCAAGCATGAGTTCTCTTCTCCCTACACGCCATAACAAAATGGTGTAGTGGAGAGGAAGAATAGAACTCTACTTGACATAGCGAGGACCATGCTTGATGAATACAAGACTTCGGATCGGTTTTGGGCCGAGGCGATCAACACTGCTTGCTACGCCATCAACCGGTTATATCTTCACCGAATCCTCAAGAAGACATCTTATGAACTCCTCACCGGTAAAAAGCCCAATGTTTCATATTTTAGAGTCTTTGGTAGCAAATGCTTTATTCTTGTTAAAAGAGGTAGAAAATCTAAATTTGCTCCTAAGGCTGTAGAAGGCTTTTTACTTGGTTATGACTCAAACACAAGGGCATATAGAGTCTTTAACAAGTCCACTGGACTAGTTGAAGTTTCTTGTGACATTGTGTTTGATGAGACTAACGGCTCTCAAGTAGAGTAAGTTGATCTTGATGAGCTAGATGATGAAGAGGCTCCGTGCGTCGCACTAAGGAACATGTCCATTGGGGATGTGTGTCCTAAGGAATCCGAAGAGCCTCCACAAGCACAAGATCAACCATCTTCCTCCATGCAAGAATCTCCACCAACTCAAGATGAGGATCAAGCTCAAGATGATGAAGATGAAGATCAAGAGGAGCCACCTCAAGAGGAGGACAATAATCAAGGGGGAGATGCTAATGAAGACAAGGAAGATGATGAGGGTCCAAGACCGCCACACCCAAGAGTCCACCAAGCAATACAACGAGATCACCCCGTGAACTCCATCCTCGGCGATATTCATAAAGGGGTAACCACTCGATCTCGTGTTGCTCATTTTTGTGAACATTACTCCTTTGTGTCTTCTATTGAGCCATACAGGGTAGAAGACGCATTAAGGGATTCGGACTGGGTGTTGGCAATGCAAGAGGAGCTCAACAACTTCACGAGGAATGAGGTATGTCATCTTGTTCCACGTCCTAACCAAAATGTTGTAGGAACCAAGTGGGTCTTCCGCAACAAGCAAGATGAGCATGGTGTGATGACAAGGAACAAAGCCCAACTTGTGGCCAAAGGATATTCACAAGTCGAAGGTTTGGATTTCGGTGAAACCTATGCACCCGTAGCTAGGCTTGAGTCAATTCGCATTTTACTTGCCTATGCTACTTACCATGGCTTTAAGCTTTATCAAATGGATGTGAAAAGTTCCTTCCTCAATGAACCAATCAAGGAGGAGGTCTATGTTGAGCAACCTCCCGGCTTTGAAGATAGTGAGTACCCTAACCATGTCTATAAACTCTCTAAGGCGCTTTATGGGCTCAAGCAAGCCCCAAGAGCATGGTATGAATGCCTAAGAGAGTTTCTTATCGCTAATGGCTTCAAAGTTGGAAAAGTCGATCCTACTCTATTCACTAAAACAATTGCAAATGATTTGTTTGTATGCCAAATTTATGTTGATGATATCATATTTGGGTCTACTAACAAATCTACTTGTGAAGAGTTTAGTAGGATCATGATTCAAAAATTCGAGATGTCTATGATGGGGGAGTTGAAGTATTTCTTAGGATTTCAAGTGAAGCAACTCCAAGAGGGCACCTTCATTAGCCAAACGAAGTATATTCAAGACATACTCACCAAGTTTGGGATGAAGGATGCCAAGCCCATCAAGACACCCATGGGAACAAATGGGCATCTCGACCTCGACACGGGAGGTAAATCCGTAGATCAAAAGGTATACCGGTCGATGATAGGTTCTTTACTCTATTTATGTGCATCTCGACCGGATATTATGCTTTTCGTATGCATGTGTGCAAGATTCCAAGCCGATCCTAAGGAAGTTCACCTTAGGGCCGTGAAACGAATCTTGAGATATTTAGTTTATACTCCTAAGTTTAGCCTTTGGTACCCCAAGGGATCCACTTTTGATTTAACTGGTTATTCTGATGCTGATTGGGCAGGGTGTAAGATTGATAGAAAGAGCACATCAGGGACTTGCCAGTTCTTGGGAAGATCTCTGGTGTCTTGGGCTTCTAATAAACAAAATCATGTAGCTCTTTCTACCGTCGAAGCCGAGTATATTGCCGCAGGCCATTGTTGCGCGCAATTGCTTTGGATGAGGCAAACCCTTAGGGATTATGGTTACAAATTAACCAAAGTTCCTCTTCTATGTGATAATGAGAGTGCAATCCGCATGGCGGATAATCCCGTTGAGCACAGCCGCACTAAACACATAGCCATTCGGTATCACTTTTTGAGGGATCACCAACAAAGGGGGGATATCGAGATTGCTTATATCAACACTAAAGAACAATTAGCCGATATCTTTACCAAGCCACTAGATGAGAAAACATTTACCAAACTTAGGCATGAGCTAAATATTCTTGATTCTAGGAATTTTGATTGATATTTTGCACACATAGCTCATTTCTATAATTTTGATCATCTCTCTTTCATGTGCTATGACTAATGTGTTTTCAAGTGAATATTATGCTAAGTCATAGATTGAAAAGGGAAATGGAGTCTTCGGCAAAGACAAGGCTTCCACTCCACTCCATCGATTATTCATCCTTCGCCGTCACTCCGCGCCGCTCTCCAATTTGGTATAATCTTCACTCCTATATTATTTACCAAAGGGGGAGAAAGTTTGAAAAAGGGCATATATTTCAATCACCAGTATCCGTTTTTGGCGATTCATGCCAAAGGGGGAGAAAGTATTAGCCCAACGCAAAAGGACCGCACCACCACCAATTTCAAAAATGTAGTCTTTCAAATTTGAGTTAAGAAAAGATTTTTCAATTGGTATCTTATTTTTTATATAATTTTAAATTGGTATACCCTCTTCAAAATTAATATCTAAAACCCTCTTGAACACTAAGATGAGGATTTCATTAAGGGGGAGTTTTTGTTTAGTCAAAGGAAAAGCATTTGAAACAGGGGGAGAAAATTTCATACCTTGAAAATGCTTCTCAAAATCTTATTCATATACCTTTGACTATTTGCAAAAGATTTTGAAAAAGAATTTCCAAAACATTGCAAAACAAAACAAGTGGTGCAAGCGTGGTCCAAAATTTTAAATAAGAAGAAAGCCATCCATGCATATCTAGTAGAAATAATTATTGGTTTCATTCCTAGAAACCTTTGCACTTACCTTATGCAAACTAGTTCAATTTTGCACTTTTATATTTGCTTTGTTTTGTGTTGGCATCAATCACCAAAAAGGGGGAGATTGAAAGGGAAATAGGTTTACACCTTTTCCTATATGAATTTTGGTGGTTGAATTGCCCAACACAAATTAATTGGACTAACTAGTTTGCTCTAGATTATGAGTTCTACAGGTGCCAAAGGTTCACAACAAACCAATAAAAAGACCAAGAAAGGGTTCAAATAAAAAGAGCAAAAGACTACCGAAGTGTGCTCTAGTCTGGCGCACCGGACTGTCCGGTGTGCCACCGGACAGTGTCCAGTGTACCAGGGAACCCAACTCCAAACTTGCCACCTTCGAGAATTCTGGGAGCCGCTCCGCTATAATTCACCAGACTGTCCGGTGTAGCACCAGACTGTCCGGTGCGCCAGCGGAGTAACGGCTACACAGCGCCAACGGTCGTCTGCAACGGAACAGTAAAAGTGAACAGTGCGCGCCTGCGTGCGTAGAAGTCAGGGCAGCGCCAGAAGGCGCACCGGATAGTGAATAGTGAATGTCCGGTGGCCTAGAAGTCAGAAGCTCCAACGGTCGAACCCTAACGGTCGGGTGACATGGCTGGCACACCGGACTGTCCGGTACGCCATACGACAGCAGCCTCCACCAACTGTCCTTTTGGTGGTTGGGGCTATAAATACCCCAACCATCCACCATTCATTGCATCCAAGTTTTCAGCCTTCAAACCTCATACAAGAGCTCTAGACTTCATTCAAAGACACAACCAAAGAGATCAAATCCTCTCCCAAGTCCGGAATCACTCCAACCAAATTAGTGACTAGAGAGAAAGACATTTGTGTTCATTTGAGCTCTTGCTCTTGGATTGCTTTTCTTCTTCCTTCTTTCTTGTGTTCATCTCACTTGTAATCAAAACAAGAGACACCAAGTTGTGGTGGTCCTTATAGTGGACTTAGTGTCCTATTTGATTGAAGAGAAAGGCTCACTTGGTCTAAGTGACCGTTTGAGACAGGGAAAGGGTTGAAAGAGACCCGGTCTTTGTGACCACCTCAACGGGGAATAGGTTTGCAAGAACCGAACCTCGGTAAAACAAATCATCGTGTCATCCGCTCTTATTTGCTTGTGATTTGTTTTCGCCCTCTCTTTTGGACTCACATTTAATTCTAACGCTAACCCGGCTTGTAGTGTGTGCTTAAGTTTGTAAATTTCAGATTTGCCTATTCACCCCCCTCTAGGCGACTTTCAGTTATATATTCTATTCACAAGCTCATTGAGAGTGTCGATGAGTGCATGGTGCTCCACAATGACACGCTCAAGCTTGCCACACCAACTTTTGGTGATCTCAACCACCTTATCTCTGCAACAATGAATGGTGTGGTGTGTTGCCTTCGTTTATCTGGTCAGCAGAATTCTTATTTTCAGCAGCCTACAATTAACCTGATTCCCTTCCCATATCTCCATTTCTTCATGGTGGGATTCACTTCACTGACCTCATGGGGCTCCCAGCAGTACCGTGCCCTCATTATGCCCGAGCTGACCCAGCAGATGTGGGACTCCAAGAACATTGTGTGTGCTGCTGACTCTCATCATGATCCCTATCTCACAACGTTTGCTATGTTCCGTGGAAGGATGAGCACCAAGGAAGTGGATGGGAAAATGTTGAAAGTGTAGAACAAGAACTCTTCATATATCGTGGAGTGGATCCCCAACAATGTGAAGTCACGTGTGTGAAAGGGAAATGTACCCTTGGGCCTTTTCTATTCTGTTTTGGTGATTAAATGCTCAACACATTGTGTTCGGACTAACATCATCTTGTATGAGCAATGAGTACATGTAGTTAAAGAAAATTGAGAAAAAAAGGCACTTTTAGGCTTGGAAGTGGGCATACCACAAATCTATATGGTACCAAGTGAAAAAAGTAAGCTCCAAACACTTACTCAATTGTTTTGGGTACTAATCATATTTGTCTAAGTGCTAGAGACTATATGAAGTCAAGTCAAAAAGAGCGAAAGAGAATAGGAATGAAAAAGAGCAAGTTGGACTGGTCTGTGTAGCACCAGACGGTCTGGTGCCACCCATTGGACAGTTTGGTGCACGGTCTGCCGAACAGGCCACTCTCGGGAAAATCAAGACTTTGTTGGCTATAAATCACCGGTTAGTCCATGCAGAGTGCCTGACAGTCCGGTGTGCCAGCCGACCAACGGATAGTTGACACGTCGGCCAGAGCCAACGGTCAACTGGTTCACCAAACAGTCCGTGCCACCCACCGGATGGTCCAGTGCCCCCTAGAAGCGAAAAACAACCAATCAAAATATATGTAGTCGTTGCACTATGCAGTGTCCGGTGCACCCGCGGACAAAAGGCAACCAGAGCCTTCTAAACAGAGCTCCCATGGCTCCTAGGTTCCTTGGGACTATAAAAGGACCCCCTAGGCACCATGGAGCACTACACAAGCATTCTTTGAGCATACTACAATTCCAAGACTATGTGACCACGTTGTTGTTTCATTAGATAGAGGTTTGAGTGCATTCTTGAGCTGTGACTCCGCTGTTTTGTTTCTTGCGCTCCTTTCTTGACTCGTGTGTGTGTTGTTGTTGCGGATTGAGTTCTTGTGTGTGTTTCTACTCCCTCCTTACTCTTGTGCTTTGATTAAGATCATTCGTGTAAGGCGTGAGATACTCCAACTTGTGGAGATTCCTCAAAAAGGGATTTGATATAAGGAAGAACAACATGGTACTCAAGTTTGATCTTTGGATCACTTGAGAAGGGTTGAGTGCAACCCTTGACCGAAGGAGGTCACCACAACGTGGAGTAGGCATTGGTCGAACCACGTGATAAAATCGTCGTGTCTCTTGTGCATTTTCCTTATTGCGATTGTTGTCTTCCAAGAGTTCTCATATTTCACTTGCATTGTTGTTCCTAAGTTTAATACACACATACAAGGAACAATCAAGTGAAGAGTTCTCTTCTCCTCTCCACCTCTACTCATAACAACTTAGTTTTAGTTTTCACTAACACTCATCATAAACCAAGTTTGTCTTGTTTAGAGTTGATTTTTTGCAAGATCACCTATTCACCCCCCCCTCTAGATGCTCTTAGTGTGTGCGATATTCCAACCATTAGCCTGAAGATGTCCTTCACAATCATCAACAACTTGACCTCCATTCAGGAGATGTTCTATCGCACCGACGAGTAGTTCACTGCATGTTAAGGAGGATTGTCTTCTTGCTCCCATGCACCAGGTTTGAGGAGCTCACTATGACCTGCTCAGGAAGTGCATGGAGCATGTTGAGAAATGTCCAAGAGATACAAAGATGGACAAGAGTAGCGTCCATGAGGTGGTCCTTATTAGCAGCCCCACTAGGATCCCCAAGGTCCAGTAGTTGCTCCAGGACTTCATCAACGGCCAGGAGCTGTGCGAGAACATCGACCTTGATGAGATGGAGTTCACGGAGGTAGAGAGTAACATGAATTGTGCATGTTTGCTTGACGAAGATCATGCGATTCTTTGGGCAACTCCAAGACTACTCTTTTAGTATCATGTGGTGTGTGTGCCTAGTTTTCTAATGCCCTTGTTTGGGGACAAGCAACATTTGGCGAGGGGGAGCGTCTAGACTGAAGATGTTACTGTCTGAACTCTGAAGAAGGTGTTTAGTGTGCAGGCTTTCAGACGAGTACGGTGGCTGGGAAATGGTAGGATTTAAAGATAGGCGTGTGTGGTGTTGGGCCGAATTGAGAATGAATTGGGCCAACCTTTTGTAGCAGCTATAAGTACGATTTTCCTGTGAATGGAGAAAGGCTGACAAAACTAGCAACAAAAACATGAATTGTGTTTGCGTGTGTGCATTCTTCTTCGGCGTCGTTATTCGCCGTCGCGCTCGTTTCGTGCTCACGCCCCGGAGTCGCACGCTGGTAGCCAAGGGTCGTGACAAGAAGCTGACGATGTCGTTGGGCACAAAGAACATGAGGAAGACAATGACGGTCTAGTAGAAGATTTTGGCCATCTACCTGCCCCTGGAGGATCTTGTCATGGGGGTCCTTCTGGTCCTTTATCCCGGCCATGATGATGGCAAGGATGGTGAAGAAGAGGAAGTTACTCAAGGCTGACCCTAAGCACCTCGTCGGTCTCGAACCACTTGCGGTCGGGGGTCTTGTGGAAGTGGTTAATCCCTACGGAAGCAGAGAGGTCTTCGTCTTCCCTTCCATGAATGTTTCGATGAATTGAATTGACAAATCGAACCGAGGGAAAGTAAGGGGATTCGGGTCAGCGCCGTGCCCATGGGATTTAACTGGAGGAGGGGCGCGGCGACCTCACGGAGCGCCCAGAAGGCGAAGAGGGAGAACGTGAAGTAGCCACAATAGGCGATGCAGGCAGAGCATCGGCTGCCGTCCAGCACGCCTCGCACGCGCACACCACGCAGCACGACGCCAGGCACGGTGCCGCCCACATGGTGGCTGGTGCCCCGGCTCCGCCGGTCAAGATCGAATCGACTTGGTAAAGGGGGGTCGAATCCGAAGGCCGACGCCGCCGTGGCTTGGGGATTTGTGCAGGCAAGTTCCAGCACTGATCATGTGACGTCATTAATCATGTCGTCGGGGGCTTGGAGGTTGGGGGTGCTCTCTAAATTATGACGGATGATGATATTGAGTGATGATGAGGAATGATCCATAAATTTATGACCGTTGGATGTAATTGAGATAGGAGGAATGAGGTACATGAAGCGATGAGAGATTCTGATATTTGCCATCAACAAGAAACATGTTTGTAAAATTGCCATCAGACCCATATTTCATAGACCCAGCTGGACACACAATTCATAGACGCAGTGGTAATTATAACAAGAAGACAACATAGTGCATTGGTTTTAATGATGGGAGATGGCTGGGTTAATTTTTTGTGTGCACTTAGCAAAACTTGTAGTGATGTATTATATAAGGGTAGAGAAGATAAGGGCACAACATCTATTGATGGTTGTACCCAGGAGGTGCAGTCAAAATCAAAGTTATCCGCCCAAAGATCAAACACCCTCGTATCTTAAAATAGCATTAGTTCTGGGACAACCAAACATGAATAGACCTAGATGCAGACTAGTACGTGGCTACATGCAATGCACTAACACCGACGCTGGATTTCTGCTGTTTTAGTCCACGCAATTCAGCATATGCTAAGGCCGGTCGGAACGCAGTGTACAATCGTAATTCATGAACGCTTCGGCTTTTACGACCTCAAAGGGAACGCCTCCGATTTACAACCCTGGGCCAGGTCCGGCGGATAGTTGATGATTGAGATTTTTACGCCGTTCGTAACATCGTCTGCACATCACGTTATGGTCGTAGCTAATGTAGCCATGAAAACACAAGGGCGTGATAGTAAACAACGCCCAACATGCAGATTAGACTGATTCTGTGCTTTGACATAACCTTAGAGGATTACAGTAGATCCTGAACGGCGGAACAAAACAGCGACCGTTCGCGGCCCGGCCTCCAGAAGTCCCAGATGAATGGCGCTCGGTGCAGGGCTTACACTTGGGCCGCCGACAAAGCAGAGATGACCACCTTTCAATTCAAGGCTCCACAAAAATGTAACATACTTCTCCATACATACGCTGCTAGCTACTCATCTTACAACACAAAACGAAGTTGCTGCAAAGGTAGATAAACGTCAGTGAACAGCAGAAAGAATGTTGGAAGAGGGGAAAGACCATCTCATACTCCCTCCCATTCTAAATTATAAAACGTTTTGTCTTTTGTAGATAATATTTGCTATGCACTTAAATATACACTGTATCTAGATACATAGTAAAAACAGTATATCTAGAAAAGACAAAATGTCTTATAATTTAGCATGAAGAGAGTACAAAGTTGCTTACTTTTTTTAGAGTTTCTGCACTTTAGTAGTAGGCTCCTTGGGCATACCACCTTTTATACAATCCACTTCCTGCAATACAGTACAAGGGGCGTAAAAAATGACGTAACCTTTATCCACCAAAATTCCTCTGCTCATGATAACTAATTTTTCAAACGGACACATTTTATGATGCCGATAATGAACCAGGAAATGAGAAATACTCCCTCTATTTCATTCCAATTATAAGACGTTTTCACTTTTCTAGACACAGCTTTTGATATGTACTTAGATATACACTACATTTAGATAGATAGTAAATTAGTATATCTAGAAAAGCTTAGAGTTAGAATGGATGAAGTACTTTAATATTTTCTCATGATATTCAGGTAACGACCTCAGGTGATGGTAAAAAAAACACTTTCATTATCAGATTCTGCAGATGAAACAAAAGCTCACATAAAACATCAGCCTAATTGTTGTGCTGAAACAAATTATAGATAGATACCACAAAGTTAAAATGGCCAATGATTTGGTGAGCCCATCAGTACATATGGCATATGAATTTGTAAGGTGATTGCCATATTTATGCAGTACCATGTGATGCAAAAAGCACATGCATACACAACAAATGGAACTATTTCTCTACATCTTAGGTCCTGTTTGGAACTTCTAGAGCTAATAGTTAGTTGCTAATAATTAGTTCATTAGCTGACTTAACCAAGCTAACAATTAGTTCATTAGCTGGCTAACTATTAACTCTATGGGTTCCAAAATAGGGCCTTAGCAAAGGCATGACCAACCAAGCTGGATGCTGATATTATTTTACATCAATGAAACAGGGAAAACCAGGGCTTAAATTTATGACATACGAGCTTAACAGGAAAACTGAAATGTTTTTTTCTCAAAAACATAGGAGAGCTGTGCTTTCTTTGTATTAAGAAGAAAAGGAGAGAGAACCCTTGCAGACACACACCAAACCCAAAAAAACAAATTTTAGATGCATGCTAATCTGTTGCATCTCAAGGATTCTACCATTTTTCTAAAATCTGTAGGGGGTCAGACCTAGTGCTGGAGACTAGCACACGAGTGGGGTTAGAAAAAAGAATAAATCAAGACAAGCCGCAAATATACATGCATGCCAAGGATCCTGCCATTTTTCTAAAATCTGTAGGGGTCAGACCTAGTGCGGGAGGCTAGCACGTGAATGCGGTTAGAAAAATAATAAATCAAGGCAAGCCTTCCGCATATAAATATGGAGAGGCTGCTTCGAATCCACAACCTAGTGACTCAGTGAGACAGCTCTCACCACTACACTAGGCTTGCCCTTCTTATTTTTCTAAAATCTGTCTCACCACTGCACCAGGCCTGCCTTTCCTATTTTTCTAAAATCTGGCCCCACTAATGTTAGAGCCTCCAGTATTGGTCTATCCCCCTTTGTAACAATATAAAATAAGAATGTTATATTGATATTTGATACTGTAACATCATTTCATTAGATGTTCCCTACAGTTAACATATCCTAAAGTCAAAATACAAAAGATATAAAGCTCTAAAATAACCTATTCTTTAAAATAGATTGATTTGCTTTGAATTTCCAAGTGATAAAGTGTCAAAGAGATGAAATCATGTCCAATGATGTCATGCAATAACGCAAATACAATACAAAAAAGAACCAATTCAAATTTATCAGGATTCCAGATTAAAATATCGTACCAAACCAGAAAACATAATTATATGAGGTGATGACATAAAGTAAATACCACATAGTGCTGTCATTCTATCATTCACCCATTGAATCACCACTAGCAGAACATGCAAAATCAAGTAAACAGTGTGTACTGTAAAAAGCTTGGTTGACTAAAGAGCTATCAATATTTCCAAATCCAAATATCATACTGAACTGAGATGTTAACGGTAGAATCAAAAGAAGTGGGTGGAGAACAAAGTTCAATATATATGTTAAATAGAGTCTTGTTGTATCCCAGTTTATAATTGGTTCAATCACTGTTATAGACTTAGTTTATAGAACTAGAACATTCAGATAAATTAAGTGAATTAATTATCATACTGAACTGAGATGTTAACGGTAGAATCAAAAGAAGTGGGTGGAGAACAAAGTTCAATATATATATATATATATATATATATATATATATATATATATATATATATATATATATATATATATATATATATATATATATATATATATATATATATATATTATATATATATATTATATATATATATGTTAAAATAGAGTCATGTTGTATCCCAGTTTATAACTGGTTCAATCACTGTTATAGACTCAGTTTACAGAACTAGAACATTCAGGTAAATTAAGTGAATTCACTAGCACAAAGTTCCAGTTTGCAAATTCATCTCAACTTAGTACAAGATCAGCAACAACAACAAATCCTTTTATCCCAAGCAAGTTGAAGTAAACTAGAGTTAAAAAACCAATAAAACTCACAAGTTAAGGTTCGGGCATATGGATAGCTGTTTTCGACGCACCATAGTTTTTAAGCCGTCGCCTAGGCTGTAAGGCAGACCAGCGAGGTAAGGCGTCGCCCTCGCCTTACTCCGACACCTAAGGTGAGAGGAAGAGTGCTCGTGCCACCCGCGCCAGAGAGGGGAAGATGGCCACGCCGGGTAAGGTGTCACCCACGCCGTGTCTTTTCTTTATTTATATTTTTGTCCTAAACGCTTGGTCAAATATCAATATTTTCTATTTTAAAAAATATTTAAGGTGTCGCCTCGCCTTACGCTTTACCAATTAAAAGGTAAAATGGGATTGGTCGCCTTACCGTCTTAAAAAGTATGCCATGCACTCCTATTCAAGGTTAAATCTTTGGTATATCACATCCTTTTAAGTCTCATTTTACTGCCACCTCCATTGTCAACTTCGCTCTACCTCTTCTTCTCTTTTCATTGCTATCACGTCTTAGGATCCCATTACGCACTAGCGTCTCTGAAGGTCTCCATTGGACATGTCCAAACCATCTCACTCGATATTAGACAAGCTTTTTTTTCAATTGGTGTTACCCCTAACCTATCATTTATATCATAATTCCAGACTCAGCCACAAATCCAACACAACATATGCATTTCACAACACTTATCTGCTGAAAGAAAAATGTCTACTGAAAATTGTACCACATAACTATTCCAGTTTATATCTTTCTGGACCACAATAATTTCTGCAAGACGCATCAATTGTAGCAAATGTTTATTCCAATTTGGGAGTAACCTACTCAGTTTACATATTTCTGCATCCAAGTCTCAAATTCCTTCATTGAAGACTTGGAGCTTTTGGCCAGTATTAAGTCTCAAATTACATATTTCTGCATCACAGTTTACTTTGACATATTGCTGCTTATGTTCTTTGAAACACCAACGGCACTCTTGTTAGCATTATAGTTTGTACCCACCGTATTGATGATTGGAATTGTTAAGAGTCCATGGTATAATGCACTTCTGTGTGTTGAGATGAAAATTACCAAAAACAGCCAGTACACCCAACGATAAAACCAGGGGGACAAATTTTTTTTACTAATCCCGCAACATTTTGAAAGCCTCAAAGTGCTACTCCAGACAATATGGCAGTCCTAATGCATATTCTCTATCCCAATCCCAACACAATGTCCCATCATCCTTGCAGTTGCTAAAATAAGGGTGATTAGGCATCTATTCTTGTCTTGTGTTTGAGGGCTGTCTTTGGTTCAAACTTTACAGATATTGCGAGATGGGGATTGACTTGAGCTTAACAGACGGCACCATCACCACTTAGACACCCTTTGAATATATTCCCCAATACTTTTTGGGAGCAGGTAACACACACAAGCCACTCTTAGCATCTATCACATACCGAGAAGACACTTATCAGCATTTTCATGACCACAAAAGGTTGTAGGGACAGCTTCAAACCTAGCACCAACACGTAGAGTTCACGAGGTCATCTAATAGAACGGCCGTCCACCACCTCACAAAGATAAAATGCTCCGTGCACCTTCAGGCATCATCGCAAAAAAGTATCTCATCCCAGATACAGATCCAGATTAGAGTACCGACAGCGGAGACGAAACGACACGGATCGAACGCGATTCTCCCTAATTACACGGTCATTCAGCCAAGTTGACGATGAGCGAATTCGAAGATCACTGACCTTGCTGACCTTGCCTATGGTCTCGTAGTAGTCGTTAAGCGCCCACTGGTACTTGGACTGATCCAACCCGAACCAGGTAGACACGTACTCGTCGAGGCTCGCGTGCGCTGCGACGAGAACAACGAGAGAATCCAAGCATGAGAACTCCAAATCTCTGGGCAAAAATATAACAAATCACGAATGCGGTTCGCTCACCTTCCTGGACGCGCGCGACGGCGTCCCAGAAGAAGCCGAACGCCGATACGTCATGCTTGCCCCCCGCGGACGCCTTCTCGTACTGCGGCGGCGGCACCTGCACCGGCGGCAGCGCGACATTCACAGAAGCAGGCGGCGGGGGCGGGGTGAACACCACCGCAGGCGCCACGGCCCGGCTCTCGTGGTTCCGCGGAGAGGGAGAAAGGGAGGGCGACGGGGCTGCCCTCTGCGGGATGGGTGTGGAGATATCCGAGCGCGGGGACTCGAGCGGCGGCGTGCGCCCAGCGCCCCGGGGCGTGCTAGCGGGGGATGGCGGCGTGATGAAGATGGTGAGGTTCCCGGCCCGCCCAATCATGGGCAGTGGCAGCGGCGGTGGTGGCGGTGGCGAGGACGAGGACCCCATCGCGGCGGCTGGTACCGTCTGCGGGAGCGCGGCGTTTAGTTGCCTAGGGAGGAGAGCGAAATGGGCAGGGCAGGGGGGGCGCTCGTGGGAAATGCCCCAGACGCCATTGCAATTCCATACAAGGCAGTAGAGCTTTTGTTTGCTTCCTAAATTTCTACCTTTTTATTTTGCCCTCAAGTTAATAACGCGACTTTTGGCGTTGGTCCGGATGGTACGTGCACCGCGACTTCGAGGGCGTCGGCGATAGGTACATAAGATAAAAAAATAATTCCGTCAAGACAATCGTGGATATAAATATACTCTAATACCTATATAAGTATGGATCATACTAGGAATCATCCGTATCTATAAAGATTAGACATCTATAATATACGCTAAACATCATTCAACAAATATAACAAATTGTAAAAAATACTAGATACTGAACATCGAATTTAAATAAACCATGTCATAATTAAGCATCACACCACACTTCAAAAAAATCAAACTGCATGACTAGGATTATGACTAGGATTGTGCTCGGACCAATAAAAATAATATCTAATTACATAGCTGCACAAGAAGCATCTATAAAATATGCTTGAAAACTATACTTACACAATTGATTGGACGAGGATAGGACCAGGATGAGTAGGAGTATTGTCACACCCGGATTTAAGATACAAAGCCGGGTCCATCTCATATATGCGCCAAAGAAGACAACACATATAATAACAGAGTGTATAGAGATAAATGTCACAATATAATCATAGTACTTATTACATAGCGGAAGTCTTACAAAATAAAAGATAAATATAAAGCGAACTAAAGTTCATCCTTGGCGCCATAAAGTCAACTGGGAGATGTCACCTAGATCAAGTTGAACTCCTCGTTGTGTGGCTCCTCTTAAACCACATATTCTTCTCCTGTAGGGGTGTGAGACAGTAAGGGTGAGCTCACACATGTTCATCGCTCAACAAGTTGTGGAGAATAATATGCATGAACTCACCAAAGGTGGGAGTTCATGTCAAGTGTAAGGCTGATCAACAATATAGGTTAAGGCTGAGCATTGCTTTTGATAAGTTAGTCAAATTTTATTAACAGTTACTAAATGTAAGTAAATACCAAACCATAATAAGAATAGAACAAAATTAATAAATAAACCACATGCAATGTAAATGATAAATTGAATTTAGTTTCATAATTTAATCATGCGAGAGTCCTGAGCTGCTCGTGACCATGAGCTCGGCTAGTATACCAATTTTACACTATGCAGAGGTTGTACCCTGTACTCAAAAGTCATGTTACCTATCTGCCAAGGGGTCATGAATCTCATACACCTCTACCAAGGAAGTGAGGCAGGGTAACACTACGAGGCCTTTACAAAGTTCCACTAGCTTCTGAAAACCCGCTACAGTTTATGGGAAGAGTACTTGCAAAAAATCCTCGTCTGACCGCTATCGCAGCAAAATCAACCCGAGAACCTCCCTGCATGCAACTCCCCTACTGCCCTTGCCCCTTTCGGGTAAGGTAGTCTTCCACTAGCTTTCCTAATTAGTCAGTCAAGGGCGTCCCATTCCACCCTTGTGGTGGCACGTGTTTCTCAAGTTAAGCTACATATTCCAATTAGAATAACATAATGATCTTGACATGAACATAAATAACATAACAGAATAATTGGAACATTGATATAATGAAATATTAACCCAAACCCATGTAAAGCAATAGCAAAACTACCCAAATGATTCAGGGGTAAACAAGGTAAAGGATAATCAAACTAGGGTGACCTATTGGGTCCCATCAAAATTAAACCTATGCATTGAATAGTGATAATAAAGAACATTATTCGGTAATAGAAGTGGTCAAGGGCACAACTTGCCTGGAACTTGAGATTCCAGGTACTAGGATGTCCTCAGGTGACTCGTGACCTCACTTCTAAACGTAGCAATACAAACAAACATGGTATCGACAGAATTAACATCACACCAACCATAAGAACAAACTGCATAATAATGATCTACGCGTTGCTACAAGATCGTGGATTCGAGAACTACCAAAATCGGAGTTACGATTATAAAGTTATGATTTTACGAGAGATCTATGTGATGAAGCAATTAAAACTAGGTCTTGAGTTGATTCTATAAAGATAATCTAATGAAATAATAAATTCACCTTTAATATTAATTATAACTTGACTAGAGATTATATTTTAATCAAATTATAATTATAAGATCAGAATACTATATTAATATTAGAAAAGCTAACCCAGAAAACATAGATTAAACACATTAGTTACTTAATTATAGAAGTACGTGATATCGTTTAATTAATGTTGCTACTGCGTAATAAATATTTATACGAAGCTAACGCAACTGGAACGAGTCAATTCGGAATTAAAACGAAGGAGTTATGAATTTCTGAAGGTTTTATGTATTTGATACAAGATTAGTTGAGTGATCAATTCTAATATGTGTTTCATATTAAAACAGTATTACCAATTGATAGGCAATATTAATACGAAATTATAGGAATTGGAATGGACTAAAAAGGAATTATATTGAATTTACTATGATTTAATTGAGTTTCTGGTATTATTTTAATACCAAAATTATTTTTTATATTGATTTTATTCTGTTTTCCTGCTCACCGGATTGCGCGCACGATTAAACAGAAACTCAGGGACCTCGACGCAAAGATCCTAAGACTCAGAGAACAGGATCCGAGGACTGTGGGTTTATTCTAAGAAACTATAGGGGGCCTTAGGTAAGATTGGCGCAGCGAATGGGTACGGAGCCATTTCGGCCGTCCGATTAGATGTTAGTGGCCCAGATCAAATCTACATTATACCGAAGCGGTACGCCTTGGTGGCCGATGGATCTCAAACCAGCGACGAGGATTCTAAACAGGTGTGGTCATCCGGATCCGTCCGATCAAGCCCTACGACCACGATCTAAACGCGCGAAGGGGTATCCTATAATCGATCTCGGTCGTCAACAACCGTATCAATGGTTGGAGTATCTTCTTCTTCCCTCCAACTACGACCGGTCACGGCGGCGCCCACCCCGCGATGGAAACTCACCAGCGCAGCCCGCCCGACGATTACGTGCCTTAATTCCCAATTCAACTGATGCAGAGCGAAGGGGGAGGTTGCGCGAACATGGTGGATGGGTACTCATCGGAGCTGGCGTGCACCAGAGACCGGTCCGCTGTGAAGTGCGGCTTTGCGCGGTCGCGGAGCTCCGACGAGCAATTGTCGTCGGTGTGGGGACGATTTTCCCCCGTCGTGCACACGAGCACACGCCCGATGGTGCAACGAAGCCTCCCGGCCCGATTCCCAGACCCCAACGGCGATGAAGTCGTGATCCAACGGTGGCGGCCCGATTCCCCCCGCGCACGTCGTTGTTTTGGCGTCTGGAGCTAGGCAGCGATGGACAGGGGAGAGGAACAAGCTGGACCCGCCTTTTATGGCCGCAATGAGTGGGTTTGGGTAGGGGAGTGCTGCGCATCGTGCCCGAGTTGTTCGTGCGGTGGTGAAGCGTCCCGATTCTTTGGGACTCAAATGTGATACAATTACTAGTCCTAGGAGGCTAGTAAACACATTCCTTTCTTCAAATAGTACAGAGTTTCGAATAACAGTTATTACAATACCAAAATACAAGCTCTAGCGAGCCAAAACACAGTGGAAGATCATCTATCCCAAGCCACAGGCAGACTGGGTGCAGACACAGCCCCTTTCTAGTCGAACCTGGCAGAAAAGAAGTCTTCAGCTGCTGAAAAACATAAATAAATCTGGTTGAATACACTAGGTATTCCGCAAGCCCATCCCACCTGTAAAGAGATAGAGACCTATACAATACATGCTTGGTATGGTGGAGTTGAAGTCACTCTTTTCTTTTTCAGAGAGAGGCTATACTTTGATGGTTTACCGAGAGAGAAGTAGCATATTTTCACACTCAACCACCACTGAGCTTCCCGCTCCCGTGGTATTACTTTTATTTCCAAAAACACCCACACACACTTTCCTGTTTACGGAGAACAAAAACACTAATTACCATACCACACCAGACTCGTCTATACCAGTGGACACAGACTATTCGAATAGGTTTCAAACTCTGCGCAGAGGGGTACACTTTACCCACTAGTCCGGCTCTGCGGTCTCATGGCCAATGAGACCCAAATCCGAATCTTTCCTTCCTTGCACGTCCTTACCTTAACGGTTATACCGGAAGGAGTTAGCCCACCGCCATGCCCAAACCGGACAAAACATTCCCCCTCCTTATCCTTCTGGTGCTCCCCAGCCATCATAACCTTGGGGTTTGGACCGTACAAGTTCAGATTGAGTGACTGTCCATACAGTCTCGAGTGGTTGTACTTGTCATGAGTACAGGTAGTGAAGGATGACAAACCAGTCCTTATATGAGGGGACAATCCTTCCTGCTCACACCTAACCCGGCTGAGCCAACATCTGAGGCCCTCCCCTAAACCAGGGAGTCCCTGACCGTCCCACTCAAAAGGTGATAAGGGTGAATACCCTTCATCATACACTTTTTGAAAACATTTTCCTTTTTAGAAAAACCACCATTTCCTCGACCCACATTTTGTTCCCAAAAGATATTCTTTAATGCAGTCTATCACTCGACTCACAATGCATAGAACCCAACCCATATTCCCGGCTTAGGCAGTGGTAGAAAGAATAGGTAATTCATGCATCAAGGGAAGAATGGACTTGCCTTCGTTGAAGTTCTCTTGGCACGAAAGGTCTATTTCCGAGAGGTCGGGCTCCTGCCCTTCTTCCGGAGCTACGATTTTCGAAGGGTCGGATCCCTCTTCGCCTAGCAAAAACAGGCAATAAACACTACATCAACCATGGTGGCTTAGTGAAGTGTGCCAAGTTTTAAGTATCATTATTTTGGGTCATAGAAAATATTTGGACTATTTTTGGTGCATAAAATATCAACATATATGCATATATATGAAAATAGGAAAATAAATAGAGAAAAAAGGAGAAGGAGAAGGGATTTCCGGTTAGCTGGTCCTGGGGGGAAATTTTGGCCCAGCGAGCGCGCTCACGCGCGCGGTCACGCGGGCGGGCGGCCCAACTCGGCCTACTAGCGGGAGCGGCGCGGGGACGGTGTCGTGGGCGTGGGCCCATGTGCCAGCGAGGGGGAGGGGGAAACGACGTTAGGGGGCGAGATGGGGGTCCGGCCGAGAGGGAAAACCGGTCGCCGGACCTCGACGACGGTTCTCCGCCGGTGATCCAGTTCCGGGTGGTTGGGCAGGTGGCGAAGCACGGGGGTAGGGGGTCATGGTGGAGGGGTCAATTTGACTGATCGACACTTGGGATGGCCGGTCCACGGCGAGGTGGCAGGCTCTTGCGGCGGCAAGGTCGTCAGTGGGGCTTCTGGGCACGATAGGCGAAAGAGAAGGGCGTACTATGCTTGTGGTGCAGTGGCGGAGCTCATGAACTATAACGATTAGACTTTAAGCCACCAGAGAGGAGAGAGAAAGACTCACTGGAGAGGGGAGTGACAACGGCGCTGAGCTCAATTGGGCCTAGGGAAGAGGAGGGGGTGGCCGAGGCTGGTGCGAGGAGATGAGGGGCTCAGGGCGGTCCTTTTATAGGCGGTCGGGGAGGGGGGGAGGAGGAGGTGGCGTGCATCGGCGAGGCACGCTTGCGATGGTGATGATGGCGCATAGTGGTGGCGACGGGATGTCTCGGGCAGGCAGTGGTGACGGGATGGCTCGGTCACAGGGCGCAGGGACGCAAGGCACCAAACCTTGCTGGTGGGTGAGTAATGGCGAGGAGACGGGGCAAGCGATGGCCGGCGACGATCGCAGTCGTTGGCCGATCACGGGTGAGAGGGGCTTGAAAGTCGCCTAGAGGGGGGGTGAATAGGGCGAAACTGAAATTTGCAAAGTTAATCACAACTACAAGCCGGGTTAGCGTTAGAAAATATAAACGAGTCCGAGAGAGAGGGTGAAAAACAAATCGCAAGCAAATGAAGAGCGAGACACAAGGATTTGTTTTACCGAGGTTCGGTTCTTGCAAACCTACTCCTCGTTGAGGTGGTCACAAAGACCGGGTCTCTTTCAACCCTTTCCCTCTCTCAAACGGCCACTTAGACCGAGTGAGCTTCTCTTCTCAATCACACGGGACACAAAGTCCCCGCAAGGACCACCACACAATTGGTGTCTCTTGCCTTGGTTACAATTGAGTTTGATCACAAGAAGAATGAGAAAGAAAAGAAGCAATCCAAGCGCAATAGCTCAAATGAACACAACAAATCACTCTCTCTAATTACTAAAGCTTTGTGTGGAGTTGGGAGAGGATTTGATCTCTTTGGTGTGTCTTGTATTGAATGCTATAGCTCTTGTAAGGTATAGAAGTGTAGAAACTTGGATGCCATTGAATGTGGAGTGGGTGGGGTATTTATAGCCTCAACCACCAAAAATGGTCGTTGGAAGTGTGCTGTCGCATGGCGCACCGGATAGTCCGGTGCGCCAGCCACGTCAGCAAGCTGTTAGGGTTCGATCATTGGAGCTCTGACTTGTGGGGCCTCTAGGCTGTCCGGTGGTGCACCGGACAGGTCCTATAGAATGTCTGGTGCGCCAACTGCGCATGCTCTGACTCTGGCGCGCACTGTAGCGCATTGAATGCGGTTGCAGACGACCGTTGCGCGCGAAGTAGTCGTTGCTCCGCTGGCGCACCGGACAGTCCGGTGTGCACCGGACAGTCCGGTGAATTATAGCGGAGCGCCCTCTAAAATTCCCGAAGGTAGCGAGTTCAGCTTCAAGTGCCCTGGTGCACCGGACACTGTCCGGTGGCACACCGGACAGTCCGGTGTGCCAGACCAGGGTGCCTTTGGGTTGTCTTTTGCTCACTTTGTTTGAACCCTTTCTTGGTCTTTTTATTGGCTTATTGTGAACCTTGGGCACCTGTAAAACTTATAGACTAGAGCAAACTAGTTAGTCCAATTATTTGTGTTGGGCAATTCAACCACCAAAATCAATTAGGAAATAGGTGTAAGCCTAATTCCCTTTCAATCTCCCCCTTTTTGGTGATTGATGCCAACACAAACCAAAGCAAGTATAGAAGTGCATAATTGAACTAGTTTGCAATAAGTAAGTGCAAAGGTTACTAAGAATTGAACCAATAAATATTTTCATAGGATATGCATGGATTGTTTCTTTATATTCTCAACATTTTGGACCACGCTTGCACCACATGTTTTGTTTTTGCAAATCCTTTTGTAAATTCTTTTCAAAGTTCTTTTGCAAATAGTCAAAGGTAGCATTTTCAAGATTTGAAATTTTCTCCCCCTGTTTCAGATGCTTTTCCTTTGACTAAACAAAACTCCCCCTGTATAAGATTCTCCTCTTAGTGTTCAAGAGTGTTTCAAGATATCAATTTTGAGAATACTATTTTCTCCCCCTTTTGAACATAATAAGATACCAATTTTGAAAACATCATTTTTTGAAAATTAGGTGGTGGTGCGGTCCTTTTGCTTTGGGCTAATACTTTCTCCCCCTTTGTCATGAATCGCCAAAAACGGATACTTGAGTGAAATATAAGCCCTTTTATAACTACTTTCTCCCCCTTTGGGAAACAAAATATGAGTGAAGATTATACCAAAGTTGGAGAGTGGCTCGGAGCGTCGGCGA
The DNA here is from genome assembly GCF_902167145.1 of Zea mays. Lineage (NCBI taxonomy): Eukaryota > Viridiplantae > Streptophyta > Magnoliopsida > Poales > Poaceae > Zea > Zea mays. The sequence continues at coordinate 129,285,071 of NC_050100.1, read as the reverse complement.
AGGATGAGTAACTTGATGGAGTGGAGTGGAAGCCTTTGTCTTCGCCGAAGAGTCCAATTCCCTTTCAATACACCTATGACTTGGTTTGAAATATTCTTGAAAACACATTAGTCATAGCACATGAAAGAGATATGATCAAAGGTACATTAATGAGCTATGTATGCAAGACATCAAAAGAAATTCCTAGAATCAAGAATATTTAGCTCATGCCTAAGTTTGTTAAAGGTTTGTTCATCTAGTGGCTTGGTAAAGATATCGACTAATTGTTCCTTAGTGTTGATATATGCAATCTCGATATCTCCCTTTTGTTGGTGATCCCTTAAGAAATGATACCGAATGGCTATGTGTTTAGTGCGGCTATGCTCAACAGGATTATCCGCCATGCGGATTGCACTCTCATTATCACATAGAAGAGGAACTTTGGTTAATTTATAACCATAGTCCCTAAGGGTTTGCCTCATCCAAAGTAATTGCGCGCAACAATGGCCTGTGGCAATATACTCGGCTTCGGCGGTAGAAAGAGCTACGGAATTTTGCTTCTTTGAAGCCCAAGACACCAAGGATCTTCCCAAGAATTGGCAAGTCCCCGATGTGCTCTTTCTATTAATTTTACACCCTGCCCAATCGGCATCCGAATAACCAATTAAATCAAATGTGGATCCCCGAGGGTACCAAAGCCCAAACTTAGGAGTATAAACTAAATATCTCAAGATTCGTTTTACGGCCGTAAGGTGAGCTTCCTTAGGGTCGGCTTGGAATCTTGCACACATGCATACGAAAAGCATAATGTCCGGTCGAGATGCACATAAGTAGAGTAAAGAACCTATCATCAACCGGTATACCTTTTGATTTACGGATTTACCTCCCGTGTCGAGGTCGAGATGCCCATTGGTTCCCATGGGTGTCTTGACGGGCTTGGCATCCTTCATCCCAAACTTGTTTAGAATGTCTTGAATATACTTCGTTTGGCTAATGAAGGTGCCCTCTTGGAGTTGCTTCACTTGAAATCCCAAGAAGTACTTCAACTCCCCCATCATCGACATCTCGAATTTTTGTGTCATGATCCTACTAAATTCCTCACATGTAGATTCGTTAGTAGACCCAAATATAATATCATCAACATAAATTTGGCATACAAACAAATCATTGTCAAGAGTTTTAGTAAATAAAGTAGGATCGACTTTTCCGACTTTGAAGCCATTAGTGATAAGAAAATCTCTTAGGCATTCATACCATGCTCTTGGGGCTTGCTTGAGCCCATAAAGCGCCTTAGAGAGTTTATATACATAGTTAGGGTACTCACCTATTTTCAAAACTGGGAGGTTGCTCAACATAGACCTCTTCCTTGATTGGTCCGTTGAGGAAAGCACTTTTCACGTCCATTTGATAAAGCTTAAAGCCATGGTAAGTAGCATAGGCAAGTAATATGCGAATTGACTCAAGCCTAGCTACGGGTGCATAGGTTTCACCGAAATCCAAACCTTCGACTTGTGAATACCCCTTGGCCACAAGTCGGGCTTTGTTCCTTGTCACCACACCATGCTCGTCTTGCTTGTTGCGGAAGACCCATTTGGTTCCTACAACATTTTGATTAGGACGTGGAACTAAATGCCATACCTCGTTCCTAGTGAAGTTGTTGAGCTCCTCTTGCATCGCCACCACCCAATCCGAATCTTGAAGTGCTTCATCTACCCTGTGTGGCTCAATAGAGGAAACAAAAGAGTAATGCTCACAAAAATGTGCAACACGAGATCTAGTGGTTGCCCCCTTATGAATGTCGCCGAGGATGGTGTCGACGGGGTGATCTCGTTGGATTGCTTGATGGACTCTTGGGTGTGGCGGTCTTGGAATTTGTTCATCTTCCTTATCTTGATCATGGGTATCTCCCCCTTGATCATTGCTCTCCTCTTGAGGTGGCTCAACTTCTTGATCTTCTCCTTCATCATTTTGAGACTTATCCTCATCTTGAGTTGGTGGAGATACTTGCATGGAGGAAGATGGTTGATCTTGTGCTTGTGGTGGCTCTTCGGATTCCTTAGGACACACATCCCCAATGGACATGTTCCTTAGTGCGACGCTCGGAGCCTCTTCATCACCTATCTCATCAAGATCAACTTGTTCTACTTGAGAGCCGTTAGTCTCATCAAACACAATGTCACAAGAAACTTCAACTAGTCCGGAGGACTTGTTAAAGACTCTATATGCCCTTGTGTTTGAATCATATCCTAGTAAAAAGCCTTCTACAGCCTTAGGAGCAAATTTAGATTTTCTACCTCTTTTAACAAGAATAAAGCATTTGCTACCAAAGACTCTAAAGTATGAAATGCTTGGCTTTTTACCGGTAAGGAGTTCGTATGATGTCTTCTTGAGGATTCGGTGTAGATACAACCGGTTGATGGTGTAGCAAGCGGTGTTGACCGCCTCGTCCAAAACCGATCCGAAGTCTTGTACTCATCAAGCATGGTTCTTGATATGTCCAATAGAGTTCTATTCTTCCTCTCCACTACACCATTTTGTTGTGGAGTGTAGGGAGAAGAGAACTCATGCTTGATGCCCTCCTCCTCAAGGAAGCCTTCGATTTGTGAGTTCTTGAACTCCGCCCCGTTGTCGCTTCTTATTTTCTTGATCCTTAAGCCGAACTCGTTTTGGGCCCGTCTCAAGAATCCCTTTAAGGTCTCTTGGGTATGAGATTTTTCCTGCAAAAAGAACACCCAAGTGAAGCGAGAATAATCATCCACAATAACTAGACAGTACTTACTCCCGCCGATGCTTATGTAAGCAATCGGGCCGAATAGGTCCATGTGTAGGAGCTCGAGTGGTTTGTCGGTCGTCATGATGTTCTTATGTGGATGATGAACACCAACTTGCTTCCCTGCCTGACATGCGCTACAAATCCTGTTTTTTCTCAAAATGAACATTTGTTAGTCCCAAAATGTGTTCTCCCTTTAGAAGCTTGTGAAGATTCTTCATTCCAACATGTGCTAGTCGGCGATGCCAGAGCCAGCCCATGTTAGTCTTAGCAATTAGGCAGGTGTCGAGTTTAGCTCTATTGAAATCAACTAAGTATAGCTGACCCTCTAACACTCCCATAAATGCTATTGAATCATCACTTCTTCTAAAGACAGTGACACCTACATCCGTAAAAAGACAGTTGTAACCCATTTTGCATAATTGCGAAACTGAAAGCAAGTTGTAATCTAAAGAATCTACGAGAAAAACATTTGAAATGGAATGGTCAGGTGATATAGCTATTTTACCCAATCCTTTGACCAAATCTTGATTTCCATCCCCGAATGTGATAGCTCGTTGGGGATCTTGGTTTTTCTCATAGGAGGAGAACATCTTCTTCTCCCCTGTCATGTGGTTTGTGCACCCGCTATCGATGATCCAACTTGAGCCCCCGGATGCATAAACCTACAAAACAAGTTTAGTTCTTGATTTTAGGTACCCAAACAGTTTTGGGTCCTTTGACATTAGAGACAAGAACTTTGGGTACCCAAACACAAGTCTTTGCTCCCTTGTGTTTGCCCCCAGCATACTTGGCAACTACTTTGCCAGATTTGTTAGTCAAAACATAAGATGCATCAAAAGTTTTAAATGAAACATTGTGATCATTTGATGCAGTAGGAGCTTTGCTCTTAGGCAATTTAGCACAGGTTGATTGCCTAGAGCTAGATGTCTCACCCTTATACATAAAAGCATGATTAGGGCCAGAGTGAGACTTCCTAGAGTGAATTCTCCTAATTTTGTGCTCGGGATAACCGGCAGGGTACAAAATGTAACCCTCGTTATCCTGAGGCATGGGAGCCTTGCCCTTAACAAAGTTAGATAATTTCTTAGGAGGGGCATTAAGTTTGGCAGTGTCTCCCTTTTGGAACCCAATGTCATCCTTGATGCCAGGGCGTCTCCCACTATAAAGCATACTGCGAGCAAATTTAAATTTTTCATTTTCAAGTTCATGCTCGGCAATTTTAGCATCTAATTTTGCTATATGATCATTTTGTTGTTTAATTAAGACCATATGATCATGAATAGCATCAATATCAACATCTCTACATCTAGTGCAAATAGAAACATGCTCAACGGTAGATGTAGAGGGTTTGCAAGTTTTTAGTTCAACAATCTTAGCATGTAAAATATCATTTTCACTTCTAAGATCGGAAATGGAAGCATTGCAAACATCTAATTCTTTAGCCTTAGCCATCAATTCTTCATTTTCAATCCTAAGGCTAGCAAGAGAATCATTCAACTTTTCAACCTTAGCAAGCAAGTTGGCATTATCATCACTAAGATTGGAAATAGAATCATTACAAACATTTGAATCAACCTTAGCAGTTAAATTAGCATTCTCATTTCTAAGGTTGACAATGATATCATGGCAAGTGTTTAGCTCACTAGATAGTTTTTCACATTTTTCTACTTCTAGGGCGTAAGCATTTTTAACCTTAACATGCTTCTTATTTTCCTTAATTAGGAAGTCCTCTTGGCTATCCAAGAGATCATCCTTATCATGAATAGTGCTAATCAATTCATTTAACTTTTCCTTTTGTTCCATGTTAAGGTTGGCAAAAAGAGTAAGCAAGTTATCCTCCTCATTACTAGAATTATCTTCATCACTAGAGGATGCATATTTAGTGGAGGATTTAGATTTAACCTTCTTCCTTTTGCCGTCTTTTGCCATAAGGCACTTGTGCCCGACGTTGGGGAAGAGAAGTCCCTTGTTGACGGCGATGTTGGCGGCGTCCTCGTCGGAGGAGTCGGTGGAGCTCTCGACGGAGTCCCACTCGTGGCACACATGGGCATCGCCGCCCTTCTTCTTGTGGTACCTTTTCTTTTCCTTTCTTCTCCCCTTCTTGTCGTCGCCCCTATCACTGTCACTAGAAATAGGACATCTGACAATAAAGTGACCGGGCTTACCACACTTGTAGCAAACCTTCTTGGAGCGGGGTTTGTAGTCCTTCCCCCTCCTTTGCTTGAGGATTTATCGAAAGCTTTTGATGATTAAAGCCATCTCCTCATTGTCGAGCTTTGAGGCGTCGATGGGGAGCCTACTTGGTGTAGACTCTTCCTTCTTCTCCTCCGTTGCCTTGAATGCGACCGGTTGTGTCTCGGACGTGGAGGGGCCATCTAGCTCGATGATTTTCTTTGAGCCTTTGATCATCAACTCAAAGCTCACAAAATTTCCTATCACTTCCTCGGGAGACATTAGTTATATCTAGGATTTCCTCGAATTAATTGAACTTGAGTAGGATTAAGAAAAACGAGGGATCTTAGAATAACCTTGATCATTTCATGGTCATCCCATTTTGTGCTCCCGAGGTTGCGCACTTGGTTCACCAAGGACTTCAAGTGGTTGTACATGGCTTGAGGGTCCTCGCCTTGGTTGAGTCGGAACCGACCGAGCTCCCCCTCGATCATCTCCCGCTTGGTGATTTTGGTCACCTCATCTCCTTCGTGCGTGGTCTTGAGTACGTCCCAAATTTCCTTGGCGCTCTTTAATCCTTGTACCTTGTTATACTCCTCTCGACTTAGAGAAGCGAGGAGTATAGTGGTGGCTTGGGAGTTAAAGTGCCGGATTTGGGCGACCTCGTCTGAATCATAGTCTTCATCCCCCGGTGATGGTACCTGTACTCCAATCTCAACAACATCCCAAATACTTGTGTGGAGTGAGGTTAGATGATGCCTCATTTTGTCACTCCACATATTATAATCTTCACCGTCAAAAACCAGTGGTTTGCCTAGTGGAACGGAGAGTAAAGGAGTACGCTTTGAAATACGAGGGTAGCGTAGGGGGATCTTACTATACTTCTTGCGCTCATGGTGCTTAGAAGTAATGGACGGCGCGTCGAAGCCGGAGGTGGATGGTGATGAAGAATCGGTCTCGTAGTAGACCACCTTCCTCATCTTCTTTTTCTTGTCGCTACTCCGATGCGACTTGTGTGAAGGGGACTTCTTATCCTTCCCTTTCCCTTTGTTGTGGGACTCTTGCGATGAAGCCTTCCCGTGGCTTGTAGCGGGCTTGTCGCCGGTCACCATCTCCTTCTTGGCGTGATCTCCCGGCATCACTTCGAGCGGTTAGGCTCTAATGAAGCACCAGACTTTGCTACCAATTGAAAGTCGCCTAGAGGGGGGGTGAATAGGGCGAAACTGAAATTTGCAAAGTTAATCACAACTACAAACCGGGTTAGCGTTAGAAAATATAAACGAGTCCAAGAGAGAGGGTGAAAAACAAATCGCAAGCAAATGAAGAGCGAGACACAAGGATTTGTTTTACCGAGGTTCGGTTCTTGCAAACCTACTCCCCGTTGAGGTGGTCACAAAGACCGGGTCTCTTTCAACCCTTTCCCTCTCTCAAACGGCCACTTAGACCGAGTGAGCTTCTCTTCTCAATCACACGGGACACAAAGTCCCCGCAAGGACCACCACACAATTGGTGTCTCTTGCCTTGGTTACAATTGAGTTTGATCACAAGAAGAATGAGAAAGAAAAGAAGCAATCCAAGCGCAAGAGCTCAAATGAACACAACAAATCACTCTCTCTAATTACTAAAGCTTTGTGTGGAGTTGGGAGAGGATTTGATCTCTTTGGTGTGTCTTGTATTGAATGCTATAGCTCTTGTAAGGTATAGAAGTGTAGAAACTTGGATGCCATTGAATGTGGAGTGGGTGGGGTATTTATAGCCTCAACCACCAAAAATGGTCGTTGGAAGTGTGCTGTCGCATGGCGCACCGGACAGTCCGGTGCGCCACCGGACACTGTCCGGTGCGCCAGCCACGTCAGCAAGCCGTTAGGGTTCAACCGTTGGAGCTCTGACTTGTGGGGCCTCTGGGCTGTCCGGTGGTGCACCGGACAAGTCCTATAGAATGTCTGGTGCGCCAACTGCGCGTGCTCTGGCTCTGGCGCGCACTGTAGCGCATTGAATGCGGTTGCAGACGACCGTTGCGCGCGAAGTAGCCGTTGCTCCGCTGGCACACCGGACAGTTCGGTGTGCACCGGACACTGTCCGGTGACTCACCGGACAGTCCGGTGAATTATAGCAGAGCGCCCTCTAAAATTCTCGAAGGTAGCGAGTTCAGCTTCAAGTGCCCTGGTGCACCGGACACTGTCCGGTGGCACACCGGACAGTCCGGTGTGCCAAACCAGGGTGCCTTTGAGTTGTCTTTTGCTCACTTTGTTTGAACCCTTTCTTGGTCTTTTTATTGGCTTATTGTGAATCTTGGGCACCTGTAAAACTTATAGACTAGAGCAAACTAGTTAGTCCAATTATTTGTGTTGGGCAATTCAACCACCAAAATCAATTAGGAAATAGGTGTAAGCCTAATTCCCTTTTAGGGCTCACGAGCCGGACCGGGTTGTCAGTGGAAGAGCGGGTGCGAGGGAGAAAGAGAGGGTGTAACACCCCTGGTGTTACTGTCACTAAACCTTGAGCATAACATCATGAGCATTAGCATATCATGTGTTTGTTACACTTAGAGTGCATTCACTAGGCAAAAATTTCAAATAAGTTGTATTGGTGTGACTTGTTATGTGTGAAACCCTAGGGTAGGGTACTTAACCCTAAACTAAGCTTAGGAGTGATAATAAAGCCCAAGCATGAGAAAACTTCAAAACTCATTAGAAATGATCATAAGATATCACATTTAATGGACTTGTGTGGCATCCAAACCCTAAAAGTGCCAAAACCCCTAAAAAGACCCCTGGAAAACCCTAAATTAAAACCCTAGGGGGCTAAGTGTAAAATTGGTGCACTTTTGGACCAAGGTGCAAAAAACAAGGTATTAGGGCACCTCAAATCATATGCTTCACACATTTGAGTATTTCCAAGTCAAAAGATGAGATTTGGACTTAAGTGCAAAAGGCCCCTCATGCACTCCATATGCCTAAGTCTAAAATCAGTTGAATAGGGCTGATTTTGGAGCTTTGTATTTTTAGAAATACAAGGAATTTGCCTAGGGTCGACACATCAAACTTGTAGAGCTGTAATAGGATTGAAACTTTGCTTAAGTAACTAAGCTATGATCACATACAAAGTTTGGAGAAAAATGAGCTCAAAGTTGTGCTGTCAGTCACACTGATAACTGAATTAAGGTCACCACTAACATTGGCAAGAGTTTTGGGTCAAATTGGAGTAGGATCTAGTGCTCGATTGAGGGTAGTTACTATAGTCAATTTGTAGCTGGTTGGTTGAGCTACAACTTTGTTAAAGACGGATTAGTAAGTATTCACATGAAAATTTGAGATATAGGCTCTGCAAAGTGGTCTGCCAGGATGACTAAATGAGAAACTGATGGTACAGTGCACTGGATATAATCACAGGTGCAGTGCACCTCGCCGCCGGCGATCATGCGCGCCGATTTGTGACAATTCCACCATTCACGCTTGGATAAACATGGATAACGATCCCTGGGTAAAAGATCTTGCCGTGGATGAGCTTGGAAGTACTGTGCGCTCGGTTATTCATCTGTTCGCACCGGCGACTTGGCCGAGCGGCCATCACCGGCGTGTTCGCCATTCACCGTGGGGGCGCCACGCCTTAGGAGATTTATCGCGTCATCGTGAGCCATAGTGACTGCCCAGTGACCGCCATAGCTCCTTGCCCTGCGATCGCCACGGTTGATCGCCGCATTGACTCGCCCCTCTCCCCGGTCGCCAGCGCTTCTCCTCTAAATTGAGCGCCACTGCCGTTGAGTGCTATAAATTGAAGCCTTACGGAACTCCACTAGGTAATTACGCATCCAATGCACCAGCACTTGCCTCCAATTGTCCACCAAAGCCGCCCAATTGCCCATTTCCCCCAAATCGGTCTAAATACCGCCGCGTGAGCACCTCGCCGTGGCCAGCGTGCTACAGGTCTGTTCATGTCCTCTGCTCTCTTATTTCAGTACCCTTATGTGTCCTTGATGCTTCTTGACCCGACCGATTAAGCTAGAACCCATTAGATCACCGGGAACACTTTGAATTGTCCCCGGATTGTGCGGTCACCGTGAGCAGAGTGGTTGGGAGCTCGAACCGTGCAATTAATCAAGGGGAAACGATTGTTAGATGTTGAATTAGCTATCAACCAAGTTAGAGCACCGACCATTGCGTGTCTTGGCCAGTACAGGCTCGCCGGAGCTCAGCCTGGCGCCGTTCGTCGTTGGGGGGACCGCGGGTTGCGAAGAAAAAGGAGGAGGGCCTATCTGCATTTGTTAGTGACTCAAACAACTAGTGCGGGGGACTCTTCACTGGTTTTTCAAATCGTCAGGGCCTTCTGTGTAAACCCAACACTGCGGGCGCGCGCGGGCGCATTTTCACCTGTCTTGGGCCGTCTCGGGCCAGATTGAGCCCAACACTGTTGATCTGTTTCCTTTTTCTTTTTCTGCGAGAATTAGGAAATCCATAGAAAACTCCAGGAAAATGCTAAAAATATTAGACCAATTTTGTTAAGCTCCTAAATTTCTATAGTATTTAATAAAAATAGTTTTATGATTTTTAGTTCAAACAAGGAATTATGTAATATTTAAAAGTGCTTAAACCTATACCTCTAGAATTTTAGAAATTATTTAGTAACTCCAAAAATCACCAAACTTTTTGGATAAGATTTAAATGATATTAAAAAACCTTGGGTGAAGTTAGACTTGATTTGGACAATGTTTGATACCTAAACCCCAAAACCCTAAACTTCTAAGTAGTGCGTGCCATATGAACTAAAATACTGACTCCACAAACCCTAGTTTTCTAGAGAACCGTGAAGGAAAATTGTATTCAAGAACTAATATGATGTACCTTTATTATTGCATTTTCATAAGCATTACATGCGCATTCATGGTTATATATGATATATATAGAGAACAAAGAAGAAGTAGTGGTTGAAGAAGAAGGAGTTGCACCACCACCACCTAAAGACCCACCTGCTGGGAACTGCTTTTATTTCGATATTTGTGGAGCAGAGCCCGACTCTCCTATAACACAAGGCAAGCCCCGGTGCATTTGCCACCTCCTTGCTACTTTAAAATCTTTCTCACTTGCTCGATGCATTGGGTGATAGGAGTTGTGTGCTAAACAATTGTTGTGTTTCCTTCCTTGGAAGTTTGATTACCTTTCCTTGATCACCTATTTTATGAAAAGGTTTTTCTAATGCCTAGTCTTGCTCTAGACAAACAAAATGTTTTATTTTGACAAAAGATGATGCTTCAAGTGGGATGGGATGTTTTCAAAAATAAAACTTGATGGTGGATCCATCATGGGTTCAACATCGAAAAAGATGTACCTCTGTTAGGTACCAAACTTTGGGATGAAATGATAAAGCTGAGACCGGGCGGGTGACTTGCACGAGAAGAGAGTCTCGGTGTAGTGTCTCCGTCTAAGTCGATTAAGGACCTTGTCGATGTAGGCTTGATGATCGAGGACCTTTTAACTGGTCACATGCCTCATCATGGGTAAGCTTTGCCTCGGGTAGACTAATACTAGAATAAGACAACACGCAATGGGAGTGGAGAGATGGTGAGAGTAGCGTGTACCCTCCGTGGCAAGAGGTTGGACGGTGGTGTATTTGTGCTCTTGGTTGGCGTGAACCTGATCTGGTCTTAGGCAACCTGGTGGCAAGTTGACATATGCAAGGGTTAAGTGCTACATATGTCATGTGATTGGAGATCCCCAGCTGGGTATTAATCGATTCGGATCGCCGTTACTTCTCGGACATGAAGACTTGATCACTGCCCTACACGTAGCATTCCAGTGAACAAGAAGGTTTGATAAAAAGATGGTTAGTATAGGCCAAGTGCTTGAACTAGGGTAGAAAGAACTCTAGATTCAGGTAATGACTTAACTTGCTAATAAAACTGGATTTTTAAGGATCCACTATTAGTAAGCATTTTTGCAAACAGAGTCTTGATTCTTGATTAAGCCTTACCTTGATTCCCTCAAGCCAGCATATCCTTGAGAGTCTTTTATTTTGACGGGTAAGACTTGCGAAAGTACACTTCGTACTCAGGGTTTTCGAATCCATGTTGTTGTAGGTGAGGAAGCAGCAAACTTTTGCTGCTTTTGCTCTAAGGTGGTGCCAAAGGATGAAGCTCAAGAGTGAAGTCCCGGGAGGATGTTGTCCTCCTTTAAAAAAACTTTATACTTTTAAGAGGGAGGGGGTTTTGCCTCCCGAGTTTGTAATAATAATATTTCTACACTCATATACTACTGGTCTGTAATAATAACACCCTTTCTATATCTTATGAATGTAAATTAAGTTACTGTAATTGCTTCTGCTTATTTGTTCCTCCGATGTGTTGTAATATCTGCGTGACGGGTGAAACGCTCTTGGGAAAGGCAAGGAATATAGATACCGAACTTATCAAGTGATTATAAGCATCTATAGGGTTGCCCGAGGTCCGCTGGACAAGGACAACTGTAGGTGGGCCCAATGACTTGGGAGGTTCTGTCACAGCTGGTATCGGAGCGAAGCCCATCTCTTCAGATATTATAAGGCATTTCAAAAAGAATTTTGAAATCCTTATCCAAGAAATTTTCTTTCAATCTCACCTTGCCACTTTCTGAGTACTTCTTGTATAAGACCAGGTAACAGAGTGCAATATATAGGAGGTTGTGAATCAACGAAAGTTGATTTCGTAATTATGCATGCATCATGTGTAAAAACTATACTAATAAAGTTTTCCCCCTTATGGAGATATGCCGCCGCGCACGAGGAAAACTGCACGTAAGTCCACCGGACCTATCGGCGTACCTCGGCATCAGCTGGCTCCAAGGCATGAAGAGAGCAGAAGTGACAGTAACGACCCCATTGGAGACCTAGAAGCCCAAGTGGAGCAGCTTCGGACGGAGCTACGTCACAGAAACAGGGTGTGGGTAGAAGATGGTCAGCGTATAAATGAGTTAAGAGCTGACATCAGGCATCTGCAAGACAAGCTTGCTGAATGGGATTTGGCAATCGACTGGGCTGTCAATTCACGTTCCATTGCTTGGGACCGGGAAGCCAAAGCTCGCGCTCGTGTGGCCGAGCTTAGTGCGGCCGTTGACAACTGCATGTGTATTGCAATACATTACATGAGGAAGTCCATGTACTGTATTCGCGACTGCACCCAGACGTACCTGCCGACCCTGTTGGAATGGGAGCCGGACCCTCAGGAACAGCATGTGAAGGACTTGGTGGGGAATTGGACCTTTTGAAGCCCCCTCCTTCTATGAACCTAGCTGACGAACGGTCCCCTACAACAGACAGTGAAGCAACCAAGGACGAAAAAAACTAGAGTAGTATAGTTTAGATCTAATACTAATGTAAAATAGGTAATAAAGTCATGCTGTACATATGAGTCTATATCATTACATCTTGGTAATGTAAAATGATGGTATGTATCAGCATGTTATATTTTCCCAAATAATTCTTTGCCTCAGATGCCATCCAGGACTCGTGCACATGACGGCGCCGGTACTTCTCATGGTCGGGAAGACACACCCAATGTACCGCCTGTACCACCAACGTTGGCCGAGGCTATCGCTGCCTTGGTCAGTGCGACCGCTGACAATACCCGCTTTCTTCATGAAATGGCGGGAAACCAATTCCAGCAACAACGCAGAAGGGCTTATCCGCAGGGACCACGTGAGACTTCATACCTGGACTTATCTGAAACCTGTCCCCCACTCTTCGTCAAAGCCGAAGACCCTCTGGAAGCCGACGAATGGGTACAGGTTATAGAGCAGAAATTTGGACTCATCCGCTGCACCGAAACCCAGAAGCCGCTATTCGCTGCTCAACAGTTAAGAGGCCCTACCAGTACTTGGTGGGGAAATTATGTGGCCATTCAACCCGCCAGACATCAGGTCACGTGGGATGAATTTAAATTAGCATTTCGTGAGCACTATATTCCAGAAGGAGTGCTGCACATGAAACAGGAGGAATTCATGCGACTCAAGCAAGGGGGAGATATTGTTATGCAGTATCTCAACAAATTTAATCATTTATCCTAGTATGCAATTGATCAAGTTAACACTGACCTGAAAAAGAGGAATTGCTTCATGAGACGCCTCAATGACCGGCTTCAAAGAAAGATGGCCACCTGCCTAGATCTCTCCTACGGCAGGGCTGTCAGCACAGCGCTGGCAGTAGAAGCAAAGAACATAGGCCTAGGAAAATCGAAGGGATTCGGAGGTGATAGGTCCAATCAAGGGCCTAAAAAGCGACCAAGGTTGGTAATCTGACCTTTCAATCAAAACTGTTCTTCACCTCGTCCACCCTCCTACCCATTTAAACAGCTTGTCTTCATCCGCCCTGCCACTGCCCCCACTTCAAAAAATTAGCCGAGTGCCCCTAGTGCTCGTTTCCCCGCCCTCCCTAGTTCCTCAACTAGCTGCTTCAATTGTGGGAAGTCTGGACATTTTATCAAAGACTGCCCATATCCGAGGCAGAACAAATCCAACAATCAGCAGAACTCAGGGAGTTCAAATCAAGGCAAGGGAAACACGACAAATAATGCAGCGGGCAAGAATATAAAGAAGACTGGGTGAATATACTACACACAAGTGGCCACTACATCGGAGGGAGAGCCGATTATGATGGGTATGTTTCTTGTGGCCAATCACCCATCAGTCATTCTCTTTGATTCTGGTGCTTCACATACATTCATAAGCAAGAAATTTGTGGAGAAATATTGCATTCCTTGCACTGAATCAAGGGAAGGGTTTATTATTCATTCGCCTGGGGGGCAAATATTCACTAAAGAAGTGGCTTTCCATGTGCCCATAACATTGGCTGAACGGGACTTTCCCACTAACATGATTGTTCTGAAAGGCCAAGATATAGATGTAATTATGGGCATGAATTGGTTAGCCCAGCATAAAGCTATCCTCAACACTGATTTGAGAACCATCAGGTTGAGCTATGGCCATGAAGATGTTCTCTTGTCCATCCCTGTAGCTATTCTAGCTAAACCATTTGGCAAAGTCTATGAAGCTATCATGCCGGAAATCCAAGATATCCCGGTAGTATGTGAATTCTCGGATGTCTTTCCGGAAGATCTGCCTGGATTACCTCCCGAAAGAGATGTAGAGTTTGTGATTGAACTAAAGCCCGGTATGACTCCTATTTCTAGAAGGTCGTACCGAATGCCTCCAAATGAGTTGGCAGAGCTCAAGATTCAATTACAAGATCTACTGGAGAAGGGATTAATCTGACCTAGTTCATCACCTTGGGGTTGTCCCACAATCTTTGTCAAGAAGAAGGATTAGACACTTCAGATGTGCGTGGATTACAGACCCCTTAATGAGGTCACAATCAAGAATAAGTACCCTCTTCCTCGGATTGATATCTTATTCGATCAGCTTACCGGAGCTCGGGTATTTTCCAAAATTGACCTTAGGTCAGGCTATCATCAGATCTGTATCCGACCCGAAGATATACCCAAGACCGCATTTACTACGCGGTACGGATTATTCGAATATTTGGTTATGTCTTTCGGATTAATGAATGCTCCTGCCCACTTCACATATCTGATGAACTCGGTATTTATGCCCGAGTTGGACAAATTTGTGGTGGTCTTCATTGATGATATCTTGATTTATTCGAAGAATGAAGAGGAGCATGCTCAGCATCTACGCATCGTATTAATGCGCTTAAGGGAACATCAGCTGTATGCTAAATTCAGCAAGTGCGTGTTTTGGCTGGAGGAAATCCAATTTCTGGGACATGTACTATCTGCAAATGGGATTGCGGTTGATCCCAGCAAGGTCAAGGATATTCTAGAGTGGAAACCGCCAACCACTGTGCATCAGGTTTGAAGTTTCCTTGGGCTGGCTGGCTATTACCGCTGATTTTTCCCAGATTTCTCTAAGCTTGTGAAGCCAATCACAAGTCTATTGAAGAATGATACAAAATTTAACTGGTCCTCAAGATGCAACAAAGCCTTCGAGCAACTGAAGGTATTATTGGCCACTGCTCCGGTATTGGCTCAACCAGACATTGAAAAGCCTTTTGATGTGTATTGTGACGCATCAAGCAGTGGTCTTGGGTGTGTCTTAATGCAAGAAGGACGAGTTATAGCATATGATTCAAGACAGTTGCGCCGGCATGAGGAACATTATCCAACTCATGACTTAGAATAAGCTGATGTGGTTCACTCCCTTAAAATATGGCGACATTATCTGCTGGGAAATATCTGCCATATATATACAGATCATAAAAGCTTGAAGTACATTTTTACCCAGTCAGAATTAAATATGAGGCAGAGGAGATGGCTTGAGCTGATTAAGGATTATGAATTAGAAATTCACTATCACCCAAGCAAGGCCAACGTGGTGGCAGATGCACTAAGTCGCAAGGCTTCCTGCCATTGTCTTACAGTGAAAACTTCTGACATCACATTATGCCAAGTAATGGAGAAATTAAACCTAGGAATGATTCAACATGGAACCTTAAATCAATTGAAGCTTGAGTCAATCCTTCTACAAAAGATTGTTGATGCACAAAGAAGTGATAAGGGTGTGAAACACATTCATGAGAAAATAAAGGCCGGTAAAGCAAACTGTTTCAGAAAGGATGATCAAGGCATAGTATGGTTTAATAACCGCATAGTTGTGCCTAAGAATGATGATGTCCGCTAGCAAATTTTAGATGAAGCACATCTTAGTCGATATTCCATTCATCCCGGAAGCATTAAGATGTATCATGATTTAAAGCAACATTATTGGTGGACAAAAATGAAGATCGAAATTGCACTCTATGTGGTGAGATGCGACACTTGTAGACGTGTCAAAGCCATACACATGAAGACTGCTGGTCCACTGCAATCTTTGCCCATCCCGACTTGGAAATGGGAGGACATTAGCATGGACTTCATTATGGGATTACCCAGGACAGCAAAAGGGTTTGATTCCATCTGGGTTATCATTGATCGACTTACAAAGATTGCCACTTTCTTCCTGTCAAGGTAAAGTATCCAGTAATCACATATGTGGAACTTTACATTGCTCGTATTCTTAGTCTGCACGGGACCCCAAAAACAATTGTGTCAGACCGTGGACCACAATTTGTATCCAAATTCTGGGAAGAACTCCACAAATCTTTGGGTACTAAGTTGCTTCACAGTTCGACCTATCATCCACAAACAAGAGGGCAGACTGAGAGAGTGAACCTGATACTTGAAGACATGTTGCGAGCATGTGTTTTAGAGTTTCCGCAGAAATGGGATGATTGTTTACCACTGGAAGAATTTTTATACAACAACAGCTATCAAGAGAGCATCAAGATGGCACCCTTTAAAGCTTTATATGGACGACGGTGTTGTACTCCATTAAATTGGTCTGAACCAGGAGAAAGGCGGTTTTTCAGGCCTGATATGGTTAAAGAGATGGAAGAAAAGGTTCAACGAATTATACATAATTTGAAAGATGCACAAGCTCGACAAAAGAATTATGCAGACAAACGAAGCAAACCCTTGTACTTTCAAGTCGGAGATCATGTGTATCTGAAAGTATCACCAATGAAGGGCGTAACTCGTTTTGGTGTAAAAGGAAAGCTTGCACCTCGATACATTGGTCCATTCCTCGTTCTAGAACAATATGGACCAGTGGCGTACCGACTCCAACTACCCGAAACATTGTCTGCAGTGCACAATGTGTTCCATGTGTCCCAATTAAAAAAGTGTCTTCGGGTTCTAGATCGAACCATTGAGGTGATGGATGTTACCTTGGAACCAGACTTAACATACTCGGAACATCCTATTCGAGTCCTGGATCAAAAGGACAGGGTTACCCAAAGAAGAACTCTCAAATTTTATAAGATACAACGGAACCAACACACTGAAGATGAAGCTACATGGGAAACCCAAGACTTTTTAGAAAAGAATTTCCTAGACTTTTTAGCTTCATGTAATTCGTGAGATATGTATAGTTGTTGTAAAAGAGAAGTAGGCCCCATACCACCCCCTGCCTTGTACAAGAAATAAGGAAATAAAAATATGTTGTGTTTCCTTTTCCACTACTTGCCCTAGGACTTTTAATCTCGGGATGAGATTCTTTTATGGGGGGAAGGATGTAACACCCCTGGTGTTACTGTCACTAAAACTTGAGCATAACATCATGAGCATTAGCATATCATGTCTTTGTTACACTTAGAGTGCATTCACTAGGCAAAAATTTCAAATAAGTTGTATTGGTGTGACTTGTTATGTGTGAAACCCTAGGGTAGGGTACTTAACCCTAAACTAGGCTTAGGAGTGACAATAAAGCCCAAGCATGAGAAAACTTCAAAACTCATTAGAAATGATCATAAGATATCACATTTAATGGACTTGTGTGGCATCCAAACCCTAAAAGTGCCAAAAACCCTAAAAAGACCCCTAGAAAACCCTAAATTAAAACCCTAGGGGGCTAAGTGTAAAATTGGTGCACTTTTGGACCAAGGTGCAAAAACCAAGGTATTAGGGCACCTCAAATCATATGATTCACACATTTGAGGATTTCCAAGTCAAAAGATGAGATTTGGACTTAAGTGCAAAAAGCCCTTCATGCACTCCATATGCCTAAGTCTAAAATCAGTTGAATAGGGCTGACTTTGGAGCTTTGTATTTTTAGAAATACAAGGAATTTGCCTAGGGTGGACACATCAAACTTGTAGAGCTATAATAGGAGTGCAACTTTGCTTAAGTAACTAAGCTATGATCACATACAAAGTTTGGAGAAAAATGAGCACAAAGTTGTGCTGTCAGTCACACTAATAACTGAATTAAGGTCACCAGTGACATTGGCAAGACTTTTGGGTCAAATTGGAGTAGGATCTAGTCCTCGATTGAGGGTAGTTACTATAGTCGATTTGTAGCTGGTTGGTTGAGTTACAACTTTGATAAAGACGGATTAGTAAGTATTCACATGAAAATTTGAGATCTAGGCTCCACAAAGTGGTCTGTCAGGATGACTGAATGAGAAACTGATGGTACAGTGCACTCGATATAATCACAGGTGTAGTGCACCTCGCCGCCGGCGATCTTGCGCGTGGATTCGTGCCAATGCCGTGATTCATGCTTGGATAAACACGGATAACAATCCCTGGATAAAAGATCTTGCCGCGGATGAGCTTGGAATTACTATGCGCTCGGTTATTCATCTGTTCGCACCGGCGACGTGGCCGAGCGGCCATCACCGGCGTGTTCGCCATTCACCATGGGGGCGCCATGCCTTAGGACATTTATCGCGTCATCGTGAGCTGTAGTGACTGCCCAGTGACCGCCATAGCTCCTTGCCCTACGATCGCCACGGTTGATCACCACAGTGACTCACCCCTCTCCCCGGTCGCCAGCGCTTCTCCTCCAAATTGAGCGCCACCGCTGTTGAGTTGTATAAATTGAAGCCTTAAGGAACTCCGCTAGGTAATTACGCATCCAACGCACCAGCACTTGCCTCCAATTGTCCACCAGAGCTGCCCAATTGCCCATTTCCCCCAAATCGGTTTAAATACCGCCACGTGAGCACCTCGCCGTGGCCAGCATGCTACAGGTCTGTTCATGTCCTCTGCTCTCTTATTTCAGTACCCTTATGTGTCCTTGATGCTTCTCGACCCGACCGATTAAGCTAGAACCCATTAGATCACCGAGAACACTTTGAATTGTCCTCGGATTGCGCGGTCACCGTGAGCAGAGTGGTTGGGAGCTTGAACCGTGGAATTAATCGAGGGGAAATGATTGTTAGATGTTGAATTAGGTATAAACCAAGTTAGAGCACCGACCATTGCATGTCTTGGCCAGTATAGGCTCACCGGAGCTCGGTCTGGCGCCGTTCGCCGTTGGGGACCGCGGGTTGTGAAGAAAAAGGAGGAGGGCCTATCTGCATTTGTTAGTGACTCAAACAAATAGTGCGGGGGACTCTTCGCTGGTTTTTCAAATCGTCAGGGCCTTCTGTGTAAACCCGACACCGCGGGCGCGCGCGGGCGCATTTACACCTGTCGTGGGCCGTCTCGGGCCAGATTGAGCCCAGCACTTTTGATCTGTTTCCTTTTTCTTTTTCTGCCAGAATTAGGAAATCCATAGAAAATTCCAGGAAAATGCTAAAAATATGAGACCAATTTTGTTAAGCTCCTAAATTTCTATAGTATTTAATAAAAATAGTTTTATGATTTTTAGTTCAAGAAGTAGTGGTTGAAGAAGGAGTTGCACCACCACCTGAAGACCCACATGCGGGGAACTGCTTTTATTTCGATATTTGTGGAGCAGAGCCCGACTCTCCTATAACACAAGGCAAGCCCCGATGCATTTGCCACCTCCTTGCTATTTTAAAATCTTTCTCACTTGCTCGATGCATTAGGTGATAGGAGTTGTGTGCTAAACAATTGCTGCATTTCCTTCCTTGGAAGTTTGATTACCTTTCCTTGATCACCTATTTTATGAAAAGGTTTTTCTAATGCTTAGTCTTGCTTTAGACAAACCAAATGTTTTGTTTTGACAAAAGATGATGCTTCAAGTGGAATGGGATGTTTTCAAAAATAAAACTTGATGGTGGATCCATCATGGCCATGATGGGTTCAACATCGAAAAAGATGTACCTCTGTCAGGTACCAAACTTTGGGATGAAATGATAAAGCTGAGACCGAGCGGGTGACTTGCATGAGAAGAGAGTCTCGGTGTAGTGTCTCTATCTGAGTCGATTAAGGACCTTGTCGATGTAGGCTTGATGATTGAGGACCTTTTATCTGGTCACATGCCTCATCATGGGTAAGCTTTGCCTCGGGCAGACTAATACCAGAATAAGGCAACATGAAATGGGAGTGGAGAGATGGCGAGAGTAGCGTGTACCCTCCGTGGCAAGAGGCTGGACGGTGGTGTATCTGTGCTCTCGGTTGGCGTGAACCAGATCTGGTCTTAAGAACCCCGGTGGCGAGTTGACATATGCAAGGGTTAAGTGCTACATATGTCATGTGATTGGAGATCCCCAGCTAGGTATTAATCGATTCGGATCGCTGTTACTTCTCGGACATAAAGACTTGGTCACTACCCTACACGTAGCATTCCAGTGAACAAGAAGGGTTGATAAAAAGATGGTTAGTATAGACCAAGTGCTTGAACTAGGGTAGAAAGAAGTCTAGATTCAGGTAATGACTTAACTTGCTAATAAAACTAGATTTTTAAGGATCCACTATTAGTAAGTATTTTTGCAAACAGAGTCTTGATTCTTGATTAAGCCTTACCTTGACTCTGTCAAGCCAGCGTATCCGTGAGAGTCTTTTATTTTGACGGGTAAGACTTGCGAAAGTACACTTCGTACTCAGGGTTTTCGAACCCATGTTGTTGTAGGTGAGGAAGCAGTAAACTTTTTGTTGCTTTTGCTCTAAGGTGGTGCCAAAGGATGAAGCTCAAGAGTGAAGTACTGGGAGGACGTTGTCCTCCTTTAAAAAACTTTATACTTTTAAGCGGGAGGGGTTTTTGCCTCCCGAGTTTGTAATAATAATATTTCCGCACTCATATACTACTGGTCTGTAATAATAACACTCTTTTTATATCTTATGAATGTAAATTAAGTTACTGTAATTGCTTCCGCTTATTCATTCCTCCGATGTGTTGTAATATCTGCGTGATGGGTGAAACGCTCTTGGGAAAGGCAAGGAATACAGATACCGAACTTATCAAGTGATTAGAAGCATCTATAGGGTTGACCGAGGTCCGCTGGACAAGGATAACTATATGTGGGCCTAATGACTTGGGAGGTTCTGTCACTAGTATTGACGGGTCGGGTCGGGCGGTCAGCGGGGGAGGGAAGGGCGTGGCGCGCGGGAGATGGGCCGCGTGGGCCATGGGCGGGAGAAGAGTGCGGGCGTGCGGGAGAGAGAAGGAGAGAAGGCTTGGGCCGGATCCGACCCAGCCGAGGGGGGATTTCCCTTTTTCTTTTTCCTTTTTCTTTTCTATTTTCTTTTCCTTAACCCCTTTTTCCTTTAAACAAAAATTCATATAAATTTCCTAGGTGTCCAAAATGAAATATTTATGTGAAGTGTTACTAGTAATCATGGTGCATGCATAAGATGAATAAAATGCTTCATGAGATGGGGTCTTAGGAGATAATAAGGGGGGTTAGGAGTTTAGGGTTTTGAACCTCGGGATCAAATTATGACTCTTTATTAAAATGTTTCACCACATATTCATAAGTATAAAATGCCTGTAGTGCATCATTTAATGAAATGAATAGTCATTTAGTTGAATTGAAAACCTTTCTACTACTTCTTTTCTAATATAACTCTTGGTTTTCAAAATTCAGTCCTCAATTTTCAATACTCAAGTATAATTTGAGATATCTAAATTTACTATTTTATCTCTTCATATATTTATTTTATTATTATTTTTTCTTATACACGTTTTGGGCCAAATCCTACCCCCCTTAACAGAAATCTCGTCCTCGAGATTTGTAAGAAAAGGGTGTATAACCATGTTATCTCAAAACATATGCACAAACAAAATCTCACCATGATGCATAATTGATTAGCAACACATGGGGTCAATTAGACCTTATTATTCCTCCTAAAATAGTATCATACCAATTACTAACTAAAGTATCATTTAGGTCTTACAAATAGTAATATATATATGTTTATGTAACTTGGTGGAGCTGGTGGTGGTGGAGGAGGTAGTGGGCGTTGTTGTTGTTGTCTTTCCAACCGTGCTTGTCTTATTGCTTGTCGCATCTCCAGCCGATCCTAACGTATTTCCTGGCATTCTTGTCTTTGCATTTCGTTAACCACTTATGCCATTTGTTGTATTACCAGAATTTGGGCGGCAACCACTTGATCGATTCCAACCGGTGAAGGATCTGGAGGATTCATTTCTGTTTGTTGTTGTCTGATAATCATCCCTTCCTGGTATTGACCATCCAAGTTAGAAGCATATGGTAATATAATTTTGCAAGGAAAATTATTTGGCAGACAGACGAATAGGCTAATAACTAATTATGAACTGAAGATTCTTTGGCAGGGTTTAATCTTTGTTTTATGTCCAGATTGGGGTAACTAGTCGTATAAGGTGAATTTCCAAAGGTAGGATAAAAGTTGTCAAGATGAGATAGTCTACATGATGTAGGTTAAAAGTTTGTTTGATGATAGGTGGGGATAGACAATTAATCAATTCATCATGACTCTAAGGTTTGGGTTAACTCTTTTGCCATTGGTCAAGTTGGTCTAATGCAATAATTTTAGGTTTAAGTGCATGAGGGGAGAACAAAGTTTATAGGAGTAGGATCTAGTTTATTTCACTAGTGTTAACTTGTTAAGTGACCCACATTATATTGAATAAGCTCTAGATTAGTACAAATTGAGGGTGTTATGTCAAATTTCAGTTGGGTGACTTTGTTTTAGGTAGAGCTTGGAGAAACAATGATGTATATCATTGATAATATGTAGGTCAAACTAGTAGATTAAATTTTTTTTTCTTTAGATAGATTAGGCAATTTATCAAGAATGTGTAGGTCGTTGGTATATGGCTGAGTTGGCCGAGTTGATCGAAGTCACCAATTTAGGCTTGAGTGAATTAGGAATATGGCCTTATCATTTGTATCATCATTAAGTAACTCACACTGAATTAGATCATATTTAGATTAAATCACATTAGATTCTATAATCTTTTTTAAGAATACCATTTAGTTGAGCATATCAAGCTGAGTTTATCTTTATGAAATTACAGTATATATATATATAAGTGGAACTTCCAATCAGTATATTTTTTATACCAAAAGTTTTCATGCCCTTAGTAGGTGTGGCATAGAAAACAAGGGTACAACATGCTTTAGCTATTGGGTAAGTGTAGAGAAGATTTGGAGGTAAAAGGAAGTTGAGTAATGGGGACTTTATTCCGGTGGTGGATCTTAATTCATCTGAAGATCTATTTCTATCCATATCCTTCATCGTCGAGGTCATCCATCTTCTTGGGTCTGATTTAGGTACCATCGGTTGTGGTGTTAGATGCCATTATCTGAGTTGAGATAACAATGCGGGTACATGGGGTCGGTAGATTAAACAGAGTTTTACTTTGCCTTTGAGATAAATGGGTTGGGCAACCTATAACATAGGCTAGGTCGTGGTTCCATGAACGAGTTGGTCTAAGACACCAATTTAGGTTTTAAACCCATTTATATGAATATGGTTTAATCCATGTTACCAGTATTAACAAACTTGTTTAAATAACTCCCTTTTGATTGGATCATTTTAGATTGGGTTGGGTCTAGATTAAATCGGATATAACTAGATTAGACTAGTTTAAGTTAGATAGATCTACCAGGGTAGAATATATATTATTAGGATATGTTAGAATCTTTTGAGATAGGATGGATTATATGGTGTAGGTAAGTCAGAATCTCGGGTGGGTTAAAACAGAGGGGTTATGCAACCATCGAGGGGTTAAGGTAGTTGCATATGGCCAGGTTGGACTAAGGCTCCAATTTAGATTAAAACATATTTGTAAGAATAGGATCCAATCTTATTTTACCAGTATTATCTAACATGTTTGTCCATTAGCTTAGATCTGATCAGATTAGATGGGATCAGAATTAAATTGATGTAATCAGATTAGACTATATAAGATCTACTTAATTTATTTTGGAATAGATCATGTTTGTTACACTATTATGAGATAGGCAAAGTGGTGGGGATAAGTATGCTTATTAGGACAAGATGAGTATCTAAGAATACGATAGAATCTTTTGAGATTAGTTAGATCTATTAGGATAGGATAGAATCTTTTCGGGATAAGATGGATCTATTAAGATAAGAGAGAACCTTGTAAGATAAGATGGACCTATTAAAATATATTCTAGTGGGGAATATTCTTAGTTGATCTAGTTTATCTTATAAATATATCTAGTTTAATAGATCCATTTTTAATAGGGAATATTTTGTGTTGTCTATTTTGTAAAAAAAATTCCCTTATGTCTAGGTGTATATGTAAATGCAATTGTGGACATTACTACACAACCCATCGCACTCAATCAAAGATCCAAATCACACAAGTATCATAAGAACAAGCATTCAGGCACAGAGATACCTATAAAAATAGTTTTGTTTTTGTTCCTAAGATTAGGCCTCCTATTCCTAAAGGCCACTTTAGGTACATGATTTCAAAGTGTGAAATCCACATTTGTCTTTAGAAAGAAAAGGTAAGAATAATCAGAGTAGCGTAAAGAGATGAGAAAAGATTAAGAAAAGTTTAGAAAAGAATCAAAGTAGCAAGGGTAAGTAGGTAAGGGTTTGTCCATTTCTACCTAGTTTTCGTCCTACAGTCAACATTCCTCTGATAGCACTTCTGTCACACCCGGATTTAAGGGACAAAGCCGGGTGCATCTCATATATGCACCAAAGAAGATAACACATATAATAACAGAGTGTATAGAGATAAATGTCACAATATAGTCAGATTACTTATTACATAGCGGAAGTCTTACAAAATAAAAGATAAATATAAAGCGAACTAAAGTCCATCCTTGGTGCCATAAAGTCAACTGGGAGACGTCACCTAGATCAAGTCGAACTCCTCGTTGTGTGGCTCCTCTTAAACCACATGTTCTTCTCCTGTGGGGGGGTGTGAGACAGCAAGGGTGAGCTCACACATGTTCATCGCTCAACAAGTTGTGGGGAATAATGTGCATGAACTCACCAAAGGTGGGAGTTCATGTGAAGTGTAAGGCTGATCAACAATAGGGGTTAAGGCTGAGTAGTGCTTTTAATAAGTTGGTCAAATTTTATTAGCAGTTACTAAATGTAAGTAAATACCAAACCATAATAAGAATAGAACAAAATTAATAAATAAATCCCACACAATGCAAATGATAAATTGAATTTAGTTTCATAATTTAATCATGCGAGAGTCCTGAGCTGCTCATGATCGTGAGCTCGACTAGTATACTAGTTTTACACTCTGTAGAGCTTGTACCCTGTAACCACAAGTCATGTTACCCATCTGCCAAGGGGTCATGAATCTCATACACCTCTACCAAGGAAGCGAGGCAGGGTAACACAACGAGGCCTTTACAAAGTTCCACTAGCTTTCGAAAACCCGCTACTGTTATGGGAAGAGCACTTGCAAGAATCCCTCGTATAACCGCCATCGCAGCAAAATCAACCCGAGAACCTCCCTGCATGCAACTCCCCTACTGCCCTTGCCCCTTTCGGGTAAGGTAGTCTTCCACTAGCTTTCCTAATTAGTCAGCCAAGGGCGTCCCATTCCACCCTTGTGGTGGCACGTGTTTCTCAAGTTAAGCTCCATGTTCCAATTAAAATAATATAATGATCTTGACAAGAACATAAATAACATAACAGAATAATTGGAACATGGATATAATGAAATATTAACCCAAAACCATGTAAAGCAATAGCAAAACTACCCAAATGATTCAGGGGTGTACAAGGTAAAGGATAATCAAACTAGGGTGACCTATTGAGTCCTATCAAAATTAAACATATGCATTGAATAGTGATGATAAAGACCATTATTGGGTAATAAAAGTGGTCAAGGGCACAACTTGCCTGGGTCTTGAGATTCCAGGTACCAGGATGATCCTCAGGTGACTCGTGACCTCACTTCTAAACGTAGCAATACAAACAAACATGGTATAGACAGAATTAACATCACACCAACCATAAGAACAAACTGCATAATAATGATCTACGCGTTGCTACGAGATCGTGGGTTCGAGAACTACCAAAATCGGAGTTACGGTCATAAAGTTATGATTTTACTTGAGATCTATGTGATGAAGCAATTAAAACTAGGTCTTGAGTTGATTCTATAAAGATAATCTAATGAAATAATCAGTTCACCATTAATATTAATTATAACTTGACTAGAGATTATATTTTAATCAAATTATAATTATAAGATCAGAATACTATATTAATATTAGAAAAGCTAACCCAGAAAACATAGATTAAACCCATTAGTTACTTAATTATAGAAGTACGTGATATCGTTTAATTAATGTTTCTACTGCGTAGTAAATATTTATACGAAGCTAACGCAACTGGAACGAGTCAATTCGGAATTAAAACGAAGGAATTATGAATTTCTGAAGGTTTTATGTATTTGATACAAGATTAATTGAGTGATCAATTCTAATATGTGTTTCATGTTAAAACAGTGTTACCAATTGATAGACAATATTAATACGAAATTATAGGAATTGGAATGGACTAAAAAGGAATTATATTGAATTTACTATAATTTAATTGAGTTTTTGGTATTATTTTAATACCAAAATTATTTTTTATATTGATTATATTTTGTTTTCCTGCTCACCGGATTGCGCGCACGATTAAATAGAAACTCAGGGACCTCGGCGCAAAGATCCTAAAACTCAGAGAATAGGATCCGAGGATTGCGGGTTCATTCTAAGAAACTACAAGGGCCCTTAGGTAAGATTGACGCAGCGAATGGGTACGGAGCCATTTCGACCGTCCGATTAGATGTCAGTGGCCCAGATCAAATCTACACTATACCGAAGCGGTACACATCGGTGGCTGATCGATCTCCAACCAGCGGTGAAGATTCTAAACAGGCGCGGTCATCCGGATCCGTCCGATCAAGCCCTATGGCCACGATCTAAACACGTGAAGGGGTATCCTATAATCGATCTCGACCGTCAACAACTGTATCAACAGTTGGAGTATCTTCTTCTTCCCTCCAACTACGGGCGGTCACGGCGGCACCCGCCCCGCAACGGAAACTCACCGGTGCAGCCCGCCCGACGATTACGTGCCTTAATTCCCAATTCAACTGATGCAGAGCGAAGGGGGAGGTTGCACGAACATGGTGGATGCGTACTCACCGGAGACCGATCCGCTATGAAGTGCGGCTTTGCACGGTCACGGAGCTCCGACGAGCAATTGTCGTCGGTGTGGGGACGATTTTCCCCCGTCGTGCACATGAGCACACGCCCGATGGTGCGACGAAGCCTCTCGGCCCGATTCCCAGACCCCAACGACGACGAAGTCGTGATCCGATGGTGGCGGTCCGACTTCCCCCCGCGCACGTCGTTGTTTTGGTGTCTGGAGCTAGGCAGCGATGGACAGGGGAGAGGAACAAGCTGGACCCGCCTTTTATGGCCGCAACGAGTGGGTTCGGGTAGGGGAGTGCTGCGCATCATGCCCGAGTTGTTCGTGTGGTGGTTACGGCGAGTCCGCCATGCGCGTGAGGATGTCGGAGGTGCTGACTAGATGGCCCCACCGGTCGGTCATGGGTTGTTGCGCGCGATGGTCAGTGAGAGGATGAGCCGTGGGTCCCACCGGGCAGTGCGCGTGTGCGGTGGGGAGTGCGGCTGGCGATGTGGGCCCGCATGGCAGCTAGGGTTTGGCGCAGGCGCACGTACAGTTGGAGAATGGACTGCGCGGGAGTAAGGGGGGTGGGCCGCGTGGTGAAGCTTTCGGCCCAAGTGAACATGTGTTCCTTTCTTTTTCTTATTTATTTCCTAATCTCTTTTCTTCCTTTCCAAATTCATATTTCCATTTCAAATTTAAATTCCATTCTTGTGTCAAATTTACCCCCAAATTAAAAGTGCAATTTGAACAACCCAAAAATGAGATGAATTTATTTATTTATATTTTTATTTTGTTGTCGTATAATATTCTTTTCTTTCCTATTTTCATTCTCTTGATTTTTTAATTCCCAAATTTGAATTCAAATAGTGTTGTGAACTTGTACTCAATTTAAATGTACAAAATAAACATACCAGTATGGTAGTATTTTATTTATCCATATATTTTGTTTTATCTTGTATAGTGTCTCTCCTTCTTTTCTCTTTATTCTCTTTTCTCCATTCAAATCAAATTCAAATTCAAACTCCCATTTTGAACTTCAAATTCCCAAGTTTCAAAGTTAACACTAATGTGATTATAACATCTGCGGTTTAACATATTATTTATTACTCTTTTCCTTGTTATTTATTTATGGAAGAAATAAATAGTTCCATTAAATCCCCTTTCCTATTTTCCATTTTATTTTCATTTATACTTTGAGGTCTCAAGTTTAAATTATGACTCTTTATTAAAATGTTTCACCACATATTCATAAGTATAAAATGCATGTAGTGCATCATTTAATGAAATGAATAGTCATTTAGTTGAATTGAAAAGCTTTCTACTACTTCTTTTCTAATATAACTCTTGGTTTTCAAAATTCAGTCCTCAATTTTCAATACTCAAATATAATTTGAGATATCTGAATTTACTATTTTATCTCTTTATATATTTATTTTATTATTATTGTTTTTCCTAAACACATTTTGGGCCTTACAAGTATGACTATCTGTGGATTGTGTTTGACTGTCTATAGACTTCTAGAGTAGAAAGAGATTATATAGTTAGTGTTTTATTTGTTTTGGGTTACGCCAAGTGCTCAAGTTTATGTTTTTGGCCAAGTTTATATTGGGTATTTTTTATATCCGCGGGTTAACACGTATGGGTCAGGGTGGAACGTTTTAATACCCGTTTACCCATTGGTTGAAAGTTTTTGCCAGTGAAAAAATCCATGGATAAAATATTTAGCATATATACATATCCTAAAGGCTAGTTTGAGAACTCCATTTTTCTAAGAGAAAATAAACTAAAATCCCTTGAAAAAAATAAATATCCTTGAAAAATTGGGGTTTCCAAACTAACTTTAATGGAGTGAATACCTATCGGTTATCGGGTCGCAGGTATCCATTGTCATCTCTAGTCTCTAGTGTTAGTGTTAGGCACAGCATGGGTCCACGCGCCCAAGGTTTCTCATTCATATCCCTGTTAGACTCACGGATAGAGTAGAGCGAAGGGAAGCACGTAGAAGATCAATGGAGGTAGGAGATGTGTGGAAGAAGGCGACGGCGCGATATCGTCTTCGTTTGTGTTCTCAATTTTTTTATGAGCCGTTCACAGTCACAGGAGCCACCCTTATATCGTATCTTGGGCTCGGCCCATCTACCACGCACGCAACACGCCTTACACTGCCCCATTCTGGACTAGACCCCCGCACGTTGGCGCACTTATGCCTCTGCCTTATAGAAGTCCAAACAGTACGGGCCGCCCGTTTGACTCGTGGCACGACACGATTTTAACCCGATCCAAACACGGCCTGACACAGTCAGTTACGGGCCCGGGCCGGCACAGCCCGTTTAGCGTGCCGGGTATGAGTAGCTACGATGGCCCGCGTGCTTTGGCCCGGCCCGACACGATATATGGGTCGGCACGACGGCGACCCGCTATTTGATAACCCAAATTCGCACGTACGCAGGCGCAGGCCACATTGGCGCAGCCGCAGGCCCAATTCCACGGCGGCCACATTGGAGCAGCCGCAAACCCTATCCCTATCCAGGACCAACTATCCCGATGCAAGCTAATAACCGAAGCGCACAGGCAAGGAGAGACAGACGAGCAAGTACCTCCCTGGCTTTGAGATGACACAAATTATAATTTCATATCTGTGTTTGTGTACTATCCTGTGAACCAACTATTATTTCATGTGATCATTTCATATTTGTATTAATATGATATTATCTTGTGAATTAATAAATGAATTCTGTTGTCTTAATATATGTAAATAATATGTTATTATATATGATTAATTCTGTTAAATTTATGTATTTATATACTGCTCTACTGTTGGTTTGGGCCATTGGTTCGGGCCAGTGGCCGGCCCGACACGTTCAGGCCCACCGGACGAACGGGCCGGCCCGACACGATTTATCCCTGTGCGTGCCGGGTTTGTACATGTCTCTAGGCACGTGGGCCAGCACGACCCAGCCTGAAGCATCAATGGGCCGAAACGGGTTCGGACCGAGTCTGTGCCGAGTGGCCCATTTGGACATCTATACTCTGCCTTCCCATGTCGTCGCCTTCTTGTGCAGCTGCATGTTCCTCCTCGTGATCCATCTGTTTGTCCTTTGAAGGCTGCACGCTGACAATCCTCAGTCCTTTGAACGCTGCTTGTCCCCAAGCCGACGTGTGTGGGAACGCCACTTTCATCGTCTCCATGTCTTCCTAGGTCGCTAGTTCGCTGTCCCAGTCAGACCAGACGACCTTCATTTGTGGCACCAGAGTACCCCCACACTGGATCATGCGTTGGGCGAGAACCTGAACAAGCACTTGAAGAACTTCATTAGAGTCAGGCAAATGCGGTATGCGTTGGATAACGATATACGGTCCAAAAAAATTGAAGGCCAACTTGTGATTGGAGTGAACACTACCGGAATTGTGTTCTTTGCCGAGTGTCTAAGACACTCGGCAAAGACAATTTTACATTCGGTAAAACTTTTACCGAGTGTAACACTCGGCAAATATTTTATCTGCAAAGAGTTCTTTGCCGAATAATTTTTTCGGATTTGCCGAGTGTCGAAAAGCACTCGGCAAATTAAGAATCAATTTTTTTTAAAAAAACAAAACATTTTTTTAATTATAGGAACAACTCTCCAACACTACCTATTACCTTACCCCACGTCCTATCATTTTTCACTATTATTTTGAATCAAATTTACATGTTTTGTGAATGGTGAGATTCGAACATGCAACCTCTCTCGCGTATACCCTTTTATACCACTACACTACTACACCAATTATGTCCATATTACGTTTTCATTCCTCCTGTACTATAACAAACCGAGAGTAATTTGATTATTTAAGACATTAAATGAATTTATTTGAAAATGTGACCAATTATAAAGTTGCATAACTTTTTGAGATCTACAAGTTCTATTTTAATAGTTTCTACATCCGAGGTCGTTTACAAAATTTAAATTTTAAATTTGAAAAGTTCACACGAATTTTTCAATAATAAGATGATTTCAAATCAAAAAGTTGTCAATTACAAAGTTTCATTACATTTCAAGACCTATAACTTCTATTTTGGTGGTTTTTCCATCCGAGATAGTTTGAAAAATTTAAATTTCAAACATAGTTTTGCATGACAAGATGATTTCAAACCAAAACATTGTCAATTACAAAGTTTCATAACTCTTCAATACCTACAACTTTCATGTTGGTGGTTTTTTCTTTCGAGGTCGTTTTCAAAATTCAATTTTTAAAAGTTTTAAATTCAGGCGTAGTTTTCGTTGACAACATGACTTCAAATGAAAAAGTTGTCAACTACAAACTTCTATAACTTCTCAAGATCTACAAAGTTTATTTTGGTTGTTTGGTCATTTGTTCATTTCACATGATGGTTCTAACAATATGCACAAATTCTATACATCTCTCTCGAAGTTTCATAAACTACGAGAGAGATATAGGTTTTATGAACAAATTTATTTTTATTTTGTCATATGAAGAAATGTTCAAAATATAAATTGTACATCATGATGAGTTATACAAATTTGTAGTTGAAAAGTTTTTCATTTGAATTAATTTACTGCTTTAAAATGTGATTTTTAAATTGTCTTTGCCTAGTGTTGGAAAAAAAGCACTCGGCAAAGAGCTCTTTGCCGAGTGTTGTATTTTTGACACTCGGCAAAGAGCTTCTTCGCCGAATGTTTTCTTTTACCGAGGTTTTTTGCATGGCACTCGACAAAGAGCTTCTTTGCCGAGTGCCCGAAAAAACACTCGGCAAAATATTTGGCACTCGGCAAAGAGCCAAATTCCGGTAGTGGAACAGAAACCGACGACTGCACGTATGGTTGTAGCTTGAGGTAAACCTGATCGTCGACTTGTAAAACTCGCTCGATACACTGTTTGTTAGCCTATTTCTTCATTCTAGTTTGAGCTCAAAGTAAGTGCTACTCCACAAGCTTGCAAACAGACTAATCCTCCATGGTCCATGAGCCATTGCTTAAGATCTGACACCTGCATAGCTGATCCTAAATCAATACCGAAATGTTTGGAGTATGATCGTAGAGTACCTCAAATGGAGAACGTCCAATAGTTAAATGGAAACTGGTGTTGTACCAAAATTATGCGACTGGTAACCACTAGCACTTGTTGGACAAGCGTGAATGAAACATCTCAAATAAGTCTCCATGCATTGGTTGACCCGCTCTGTTTGACCATCCGATTGAGGGTGGTAAGCCGAGCTCATGCTGTCAAGGGTAGTGAGCCCGAGGGTCGGGGGACCTCAGCTACGTAGATCGTAGTCGCTGTCCATGATGGCCGGCCGGGTTATACCCCCTTGTCACCGTTCTTCGTCGGTGGGTTATCCCCCCTGCCGTCGGTTTAGGTAGAGAAAGAGAGAGGATTAGATGGTAATATCTTTCTTAATTCCCAAGTGTTTGATTACAACAAATTTATAGCCTCCGGCTCAACCAAAAGGAGTAACAAACTCCACTAATTAAGGACCAACCAAAATATCTAAAGATCTCCATATTTATAGCCTTTCGACTCAACCAAAAGGAGTAACAAACTCCACTAATTAAGGACTAACCAAAATAGCTAAAGATCTCCTACTTTCCCTCCTAGCTGCTACTGGAGGCCGTGCCCTGCGTGCTTGTCGTGCACACAGCAACGCGTTCTTGGGCTTGGTGCACGTCACGGGCCCTATGGCGTCTAGTGTACACTTGTTTGAACATGAAATCTCCCTCCCCGTCGAGAGCAAGCTCGTCCTCAAGCTGGAATTGGGGGAACTTGGTGCGGAAAGGCGCGACGTCTTCCCAGGATGCTGATGCTGCTGATGTGCCTTCCACTGGATGAGCACCTGATGTACGCCGCGAGCCAGGCGGTACCGCACCACGTGCTCTGGTTCCGGGCTAATGGCGCCATGATGCAGGAGCGAAAGTGGTGGAGGCTCTATGGGTGGCGGCCCCTGGTACTTCTTGAGCAGCCCCACATGGAACACATTGTGGATGCAGACGCAGGGAAAAAGCTCCAGCCGGACGGCGACCTCGTTGATGAGTTCGACGACACGGTACAGCCCGAAGAAGCGTGGCTTCAGTTTGCCGCCCACCACCTGAGGAAGAGACGACACCACACGCTGACGTAGTCGAAGCAGCACCCAATCACTGACCTAATAAGTGACATCACGGTGCACACAGTCATAGTGGCGCTTCTAGTACGCACGTGCCTGCTCCAAACGGTAGCGGATGTCCGCAAGGAACTCTGCGCGCTCCTCCATGCTCTTGGCGACGGCCGGTATGTAACACCCACTTTGTAATTGCTAGAAATAATACCAATAGAGAAACAATTTCTCTTTATGTGAGTTTGACCTTCATGCATCATCATATGTGAACACCATGTCCAAGAACAATTAATAAAAAGATATGCTACTAAATCATTGCATCATGCTGAATGTTTTATTTTTGTGTGCATTTTGTGATAAGAAAAATATTAAAGACCAAAAAGGGAATTTAGAACCTAAAAGAAATTCTTGAATCTAGAAAAGAGAAGGAAATAAATATTGTAAGGATAAAAGTATGTAAATGAAAATATATTATTCCAACATTAGAGTGTGAATTTGTATAATGGACTCAAAAGTGAAAATCATATTCAAATTCAAATTAGATTCAAATAATTATAAAAGAAAGCAGAAAATAAAACATAAAAAAAAGAAAAAGTAATGGGAGTTTACCTGGGCTCCATACCCCATTTTCGGCCCACCGGGGAATTGACCCGCGCGGCCCATCTGGCCGGACTCCCGCACGCGCGCGCCTGTGCCTGCTTCTGGTCACTGACCGTGGGCCCGGTTCGTCAGCGCTTTCTTCCCGGATGAATCGCGCCGTCGTTGTTGCAGCCACCTCTTTGACCGGAGGAATCGGTCGGGATCTCCCCCCTCAACCTGGGTACAAAGACCTCGGGTGCGTCCGCCTCCAAACTATCTTCACGTGAGATTCATCGACCACCATAAATTGTGGGAAAAAGGAAAACTGGGGAGCTCGCCGCCGCCGAGGGACTTCAACGCGCCGCCATCCCCCGAGCTTCTTCGTGCCTGCTCTCTGCTGTTGGGCGGGACCGCGGGGGCGTGTGCGAGCGTTCGGATGGAAGCTCTGTGGTCGGGCAAGCTATCGGTATGCACCACCCCGAACTCCCTTTCTCTCCCCTCGTCGTCAATTTATGCGTGGCCGAGGTAGAACCTAGGATCTGCACGGCGTTTAGCGTTGGGTGGCGTCGGGGTTAGGGATTCTATACGGGGCGCCTGGGAGGGAACGAACTACGGTGAAGGTGCGACTGGGTGCACTCCTCGTCACCGGCGAGAGCACCGGTGCGACAGAACGCGCGGTGTGCATGCAATCGATGGAGAAGAAGATGTTAGGACCGTGGATCGGGTATTGTTCGGTCCAGATTTGGTATAGCGCTTGATGAGATCGGTGCCGTCGGATCTTGTGACAGCGGCTGGGATTTTGATGAAGTGTTGGGCAAAGTCACCACGACCGTTGATCGGGTTATCGATGGCCGAGATCGGACCGGGCGTATTGATTTGGGCAGTTCCGTTCGGATCCGATCGAAAGGATCGGATGAATCCGGGAAAAGACATGATCTGCACCGTAGATTCAACATCCTGTGGTTCTCGTAGCGTAACGATTCACTTGTTACCTAGATCTAATCTGAGCCAACCGCTTCTAATCCCACGACCCAGATTAACATGTACCCCTTCAGCCCTGGTGTTTTATTAAAGAGCCCCTGAAGTTTCAGAATATCAACCCGCCATCCTCTGGCACTGTGTCCTGAATCTGCGGATTATTACCCCGTGGCCCCTGCGTTTTCCATTAATTGAGGCCCAATCCAGTGACGTGTTAAAATGAATAAATGAATTAGAAAATGTATTTTTGATACAAAAATAAACTCTAGAACTTGTAAAACTCATAGAAATTCCATTTTTGGTCCAAATTGAGCCATTCCACTTTCTAATTTTTTGTAATTTAATTCTCTATCACCTAGAGCCTCTGTTATGTCATGAAAACAGTAAGAAATATATTTATCACTTAATCCTATTTAAAGCACATAAAACCTTTGAAAATGCATAACTTAAATTCTATAACTCCAAAAATTATGATTCCTGTTCCTAGAATTTTATTTTATTATGTAGAATATCTCTGTGTATTTTGTTTACATGCTTGGTGTAATGTTAATTTTCCCTGTATCCTGTGCTTGTTTGTATTGTGGCGAGTAGAAGAGCCCGTTGCTGAGGATCCTGGTGAGCAGCAGGTTGAAGTAGCTGAGCAGGAGCTCATTGAAGGCAAGTTGTGCCCTTGACCACTTTTTACCCAATAATGTTCTTTAATATCACTCATCCATGCATATGTTAATTTTGATGGGACCCAATAGGTCACCCTAGATTGTTTATCACATTACCTTGTTTACCCCTGAATCACCTGGGTAGTTTGCTATTGCTTTACATGGTTTTGGGATAATCATTTATTACCTCTATGTTCCAAATCTTCTGTTATTCTATTTATGTTCATGTTAAGATCATTAATGTTAATTGGAACATAGAGCTTAACTTGAGAACCACGTGCCACCACAAGGGTTTAATGGGACGCCCTTGGCTGACTAATTAGGAAAGCTAGTGGAAGACTACCTTACCCGAAAGGGGCAAGGGCAGTAGGGGAGTGGTCAGTGTAGGGAGGTCCCTGGTTGATTTTGCTGCGATGGCAGTCAGCCAGGAACCCTGCATTGGAACTTCCTATAAACTGTAGCGGGTTTTCGGAAGCTAGTGGAACTTTGTAAAGGCCTCGTAGTGTTGCCCTGCCGCGCTTCCTAGGTAGAGGTGTATGGGATTCGCGACCCCTTGGCAGATGGGTAGCATGACTTGTGGGTAAAGGGTACAACCTCTGCAGAGTGTAAAACTGGTATACTAGCCGAGCTCACGGTCATGAGCAGCTCAGGACTCTCTGATGTTTAAATTATGGAACTTAAATTCAATTTTGTCATTTGCATTGCATGGGTTTATTATTAATTTTGTTCTATTACTTTATTTAAGGTTTGGTATTTACTTACACTTAGTAATTGCTAATAAAATTTTGACCAACTACTTAAAAGCAATGCTCAGCTTTAACCATTCTCTTTGATAAGCCTTACACTCCATGAGCTCCCACCTTTGGTGAGTTCATGTCACATTATTCCCCACAACTTGTTGAACGATGATCATGTGTGAGCTCACCCTTGCTGTCTCACACTCCCCCCACAGGAGAAGAGCAGGTGGTTCAGGAGGAGCCACAAGGCGAGGAGTATGATCTAATCTAGGTGGCGTTTCTCAGTTGACATTGGCGCCGACGATCCTTAGTTCGTTTTATCTTTATTAATTTATTTTGTAATAAGTCTTCCGCTATGTAATAAATACTCTGATGTTTTATGACATTTATCTCTATACACTCTGTTATTATATATGTTGTCTTCTTGGCGCATGTATGAGATGCACCTGGCTTTGTTCCTTAAAGCCGGGTGTGACAGAAGTGGTATCAGAGGAAATGTTGACTGTAGGACGAAACCTAGATAGAAATGGACAAAACCCTTCCCTACTCACCTTCTTCTGATTCATTCTATACTTACCTTACTCTGATTCTCTCTATACTTATCTTGATCCTGTCTCACCTTCTGCTTTTCTACTCTGATTAATCTTATCCTTTCTACTCTAAGACAAGATGGATTTCACACCTTGGAATCCTACATTTATGAACTTTTTAAGAGATAGGAGACCTAAGACAAAAAATTGAAACTATTTTCTCTATTAAAAAAAGAATGTTGGTTGATTGTGCTGATGCTAAATGCCTGATTTGCTTCTTTGATTGATTGAAACATTATAGTTGGGCATCTTCGCATGTACCACCATAAGGTAATGTATTAGCATTAGTAGATAACACACTAATCCACTTAGCTAATAAATCCCCCGCAGAAACATGCCTCGTAATTACTCGCCTTGTCAATAATCCTTTCTTTCTTACCCTGTGTTCCTGACCCAAATGGGCTACCCCTATACTGTTAGAAGAGAGCAGTATAGGCTTGATCCTTGGTATGTCATGGGTAAGAAAGGCAAAGACAGTTTATACACTGGGCTAAGGGAACCATAGAACTTACCAGCCCTAAAGGAGAAAGATTTCAAGTTAATATTACAGTAACCACCTTATCCAAACGTGCAATGTTCTTTATACCTGAGGAGTTTGTTGGTGACAACATCCGTGCAGTTAAGGATTTTCCGGATGTCTTTCCAGAGGAGTTACCAGGGATGCCACCTGATAGAGAAGTTGAGTTTGTTATTGATCTCTTACCTGGAACTGCCCCTATTTCTAAACGGCCATATAGGATGTCCGTAGAGGAGTTGAAGGAACTTAAGAAGCAGTTAATAGAGTTACAAGAGGCTAGGTACATTCGTTCGAATTCTTCACCTTGTGGAGCGCCGGTTCCATTTGTACAGAAGAAAGAAGGATCGCAAGCGATGTGTGTGGATTATAGGACCCTTAACGATGTCACTGTAAAGAACAAATGTCCACTACCCCGCATTGAGGATTTATTTAATCGGATGAGAAGTGCAAGTGTATTCTCGAAGATTGATCTCCGATCGGGTTACCATCAAATGAAGATTAGGCCATCAGATATTCCCAAGACGGATTTCTCGACTCGATATGGATTATATGAGTTTACTATTATGTCGTTTGGATTAACCAATGCCCCAGCTTATTTTATGAACTTGATGAATAAGGTGTTTATGGAATATTTGGACAGATTCGTCGTGGTATTCATCGACGATATTCTTATTTATTCTCAGAGTGATAGTGATCACGAGGAACATCTGAGATTGGTGCTACAGAAGCTACGAGATAACCAGCTATATGCCAAGTTTAGCAAGTGCGAGTTTTGGATAGGCGAGGTGCCATTTCTTGGTCATATTATTTCTAATGGAGGAATTTCAGTGGATCCTGCTAAGGTTAAGGAGATAATGGAGTGGAGAGTACCCACTACAGTTACTGAGATTCGGAGTTTCTTGGGATTAGCATGATATTATCGGAGATTTATCGAAGGATTTTCTAAGATTGCTAAGCGTATGACTTCGCTTTTGGAGAAAGGACGAGAATTTAAGTGGGACGAGAAGTGCCAAGACAGCTTTGAGCAATTGAAAAAGAGGTTGATGTCGCCACCAATGTTGGTTATGCCAGACCTACAGAAAGGATTTGATATCTACTGTGATGCATGTGGCCAAGGCTTAGGATGTGTGCTCATGCAGGAAGGACATGTGATTGCCTATGCTTCTCGTCAGTTACGGAAACATGAATTGAACTACCCCACTCATGACTTGGAATTGGCAGCCGTTGTGCATGCACTTAAGATTTGGAGACATTACATTATGGGAACCAAGTGTCAAGTATACACGGATCATAAGAGTTTGAAGTATATATTCACTCAGAAGGATCTCAACCTTAGGCAACGCCGTTGGTTGGAGCTTATTAAGGATTATGATTTGGAGATTCACTATCACCCAGGCAGGGCGAATTTGGTTGCAGATGCCTTGAGTCGAAAGGAGCATGTTCATTCAGCTGTTGTGGCCCAGCTACCCGATGAGATTGCTGAGGATTTCAGGAGCCTTAACCTGATAGTTGCTCACACTGAAGGAGTTACCATTGATGTGGAACCTACTTTGGAGCAAGAAATCCGCAGAAGGACAGATTGGTGAGGCTAAAATACAAGAGATTAATGATCTGATTACCAAAGAACGAGGTCCAGAATTCATGGAGAATGAGCAAGGCACTGTGTGGTTCAAGGACAGGATATGTGTTCCTGATATTGAAAGCCTTCGTGAGACTATTTTAAAGGAGGCCCATGACTCAGATTATTCTATTCATCCTGGTAGTACCAAGATGTATCAGGATTTGAAGTGAAAGTATTGATGGTATGGACTAAAGAGAGATGTGGCTGCATATATGGCTAGTGCGATGTGTGTCAAAGAGTTAAGGCCGAACATCAAAGACCAGTTGGACTATTATACCCATTAAAGATACCCGAGTGGAAGTGGGAAGATATTGGTATGGATTTTATTACTGGATTGCCTCGCACCTCGAAAGGATACGATTTTATATGGGTTATTGTGGATAGACTGACCAAAGTGGTTCATTTCATTCCGGTCAAGACTACTTATAAGTGATCTCAATTGGTTTAAGTTATATATGGCTCGGATTGTGTCTCTACACGGTGTACCGGAGAAGATCGATTTGGATAGAGGATCACAGTTCACCTCCGGACTTTGGAAAAGTTTTCATGAGAATTTGGATACGAATTTGAAGTTTAGTTTGGCCTACCATCCTCAGACTGATGGACAGACTGAAAGGACTAATCAAGTATTGGAAGACATGTTGAGAGCTTGTACCCTTCAGCATGGTAGTAGTTGGAACAAGAGTCTACCTTATGCTGAGTTCTTAGCCCAGTCTGAAGATGTCACCGTTCGAGACTCTGTATGATAGGAAATGCAGGACTCCTCTATTTTGGACCAGACTAGAGGAAGACAGTTCTTTGGGCCTAAACTTATTCAAGAGGCAGAAGAGCAAGTCCGTATAATTCGGGAGAATTTGTGGGTAGTTCAGACCAGGCAAAAGAGCTATGCTAATAATAGAAGAAGACCATTGGAATTTGAGGAAGGAGATCATGTGTACTTTAAGGTGTCACCACTTCGTGGATTGAGGAGAGTTAAAGTTAAGGGCAAATTGTCCCCTCGCTTTATTGGACCATTCAAAGTTTTTAGGCGAGTTGGAGAGATAGCCTATCAACTCGAGCTACCTGATAATCTATCGGATGTGCATAATGTGTTCCACGTATCTCAACTGAAGAAGTGTCTCCGTGTTCCTGAGGAACAGTTACAAATGGAAGAGCTCAGTGTTCAAGGTGATTTGACTTACACGGAGTACCCGATTAAGATTTTGGATACTTTGACTCGAATTACAAGAAATAAGGTGATAAAGATGTGCAAAGTCCAATGGAGTCACCACGGTGAAGATGAAGCAACTTGGGAAAGAGAAGAAGAGCTTCGCATAGATTTTCCCCACCTTTTTCCTAGATCTTCTTAAATCTCGAGGATGAGATTATTTTTAAGGGGGGTAGGATTTGTAACACCCACTTTGTAATTGCTAGAAATAATACCAATAGAGAAACAATTTCTCTTTATGTGAGTTTGACCTTCATGCATCATCATATGTGAACACCATGTCCAAGAACAATTAATAAAAAGATATGCTACTAAATCATTGCATCATGCTGAATTTTTTATTTTTGTGTGCATTTTGTGATAAGAAAAATATTAAAGACCAAAAAGGGAATTTAGAACCTAAAAGAAATTCTTGAATCTAGAAAAGAGAAGGAAATAAATATTGTAAGGATAAAAGTATGTAAATGAAAATATATTATTCCAACATTAGAGTGTGAATTTGTATAATGGACTCAAAAGTGAAAATTATATTCAAATTCAAATTAGATTCAAATAATTATAAAAGAAAGCAGAAAATAAAACATAAAAAAAAAGAAAAAGTAATGGGAGTTTACCTGGGCTCCATACCCCATTTTCGGCCCATCGGGGAATTGACCCGCGCGGCCCATCTGGCCGGACTCCCGCACGCGCGCGCCTGTGCCTGCTTCTGGTCACTGACCGTGGGCCCGGTTCGTCAGCGCTTTCTTCCCGGATGAATCGCGCCGTCGTTGTTGCAGCCACCTCTTTGACCGGAGGAATCGGTCGGGATCTCCCCCCTCAACCTGGGTACAAAGACCTCGGGTGCGTCCGCCTCCAAACTATCTTCACGTGAGATTCATCGACCACCATAAATTGTGGGAAAAAGGAAAACTGGGGAGCTCGCCGCCACCGAGGGACTTCAACGCGCCGCCATCCCCCGAGCTTCTTCGTGCCTGCTCTCTGCTGTTGGGCGGGACCGCGGGGGCGTGTGCGAGCGTTCGGACGGAAGCTCTGTGGTCGGGCAAGCTATCGGTATGCACCACCCCGAACTCCCTTTCTCTCCCCTCGTCGTCAATTTATGCGTGGCCGAGGTAGAACCTAGGATCTGCACGGCGTTTAGCGTTGGGTGGCGTCGGGGTTAGGGATTCTATACGGGGCGCCTGGGAGGGAACGAACTACGGTGAAGGTGCGACTGGGTGCACTCCTCGTCACCGGCTAGAGCACCGGTGCGACAGAACGCGCGGTGTGCATGCAATCGATGGAGAAGAAGATGTTAGGACCGTGGATCGGGTATTGTTCGGTCCAGATTTGGTATAGCGCTTGATGAGATCGGTGCCGTCGGATCTTGTGACAGCGGCTGGGATTTTGATGAAGTGTTGGGCAAAGTCACCACGACCGTTGATCGGGTTATCGATGGCCGAGATCGGACCGGGCGTATTGATTTGGGCAGTTCCGTTCGGATCCGATCGAAAGGATCGGATGAATCCGGGAAAAGACATGATCTGCACCGTAGATTCAACATCCTGTGGTTCTCGTAGCGTAACGATTCACTTGTTACCTAGATCTAATCTGAGCCAACCGCTTCTAATCCCACGACCCAGATTAACATGTACCCCTTCAGCCCTGGTGTTTTATTAAAGAGCCCCTGAAGTTTCAGAATATCAACCCGCCATCCTCTGGCACTGTGTCCTGAATCTGCGGATTATTACCCCGTGGCCCCTGCGTTTTCCATTAATTGAGGCCCAATCCAGTGACGTGTTAAAATGAATAAATGAATTAGAAAATGTATTTTTGATACAAAAATAAACTCTAGAACTTGTAAAACTCATAGAAATTCCATTTTTGGTCCAAATTGAGCCATTCCACTTTCTAATTTTTTGTAATTTAATTCTCTATCACCTAGAGCCTCTGTTATGTCATGAAAACAGTAAGAAATATATTTATCACTTAATCCTATTTAAAGCACATAAAACCTTTGAAAATGCATAACTTAAATTCTATAACTCCAAAAATTATGATTCCTGTTCCTAGAATTTTATTTTATTATGTAGAATATCTCTGTGTATTTTGTTTACATGCTTGGTGTAATGTTAATTTTCCCTGTATCCTGTGCTTGTTTGTATTGTGGCGAGTAGAAGAGCCCGTTGCTGAGGATCCTGGTGAGCAGCAGGTTGAAGTAGCTGAGCAGGAGCTCATTGAAGGCAAGTTGTGCCCTTGACCACTTTTTACCCAATAATGTTCTTTAATATCACTCATCCATGCATATGTTAATTTTGATGGGACCCAATAGGTCACCCTAGATTGTTTATCACATTACCTTGTTTACCCCTGAATCACCTGGGTAGTTTGCTATTGCTTTACATGGTTTTGGGATAATCATTTATTACCTCTATGTTCCAAATCTTCTGTTATTCTATTTATGTTCATGTTAAGATCATTAATGTTAATTGGAACATAGAGCTTAACTTGAGAACCACGTGCCACCACAAGGGTTTAATGGGACGCCCTTGGCTGACTAATTAGGAAAGCTAGTGGAAGACTACCTTACCCGAAAGGGGCAAGGGCAGTAGGGGAGTGGTCAGTGTAGGGAGGTCCCTGGTTGATTTTGCTGCGATGGCAGTCAGCCAGGAACCCTGCATTGGAACTTCCTATAAACTGTAGCGGGTTTTCGGAAGCTAGTGGAACTTTGTAAAGGCCTCGTAGTGTTGCCCTGCCGCGCTTCCTAGGTAGAGGTGTATGGGATTCGCGACCCCTTGGCAGATGGGTAGCATGACTTGTGGGTAAAGGGTACAACCTCTGCAGAGTGTAAAACTGGTATACTAGCCGAGCTCACGGTCATGAGCAGCTCAGGACTCTCTGATGTTTAAATTATGGAACTTAAATTCAATTTTGTCATTTGCATTGCATGGGTTTATTATTAATTTTGTTCTATTACTTTATTTAAGGTTTGGTATTTACTTACACTTAGTAATTGCTAATAAAATTTTGACCAACTACTTAAAAGCAATGCTCAGCTTTAACCATTCTCTTTGATAAGCCTTACACTCCATGAGCTCCCACCTTTGGTGAGTTCATGTCACATTATTCCCCACAACTTGTTGAACGATGATCATGTGTGAGCTCACCCTTGCTGTCTCACACTCCCCCCACAGGAGAAGAGCAGGTGGTTCAGGAGGAGCCACAAGGCGAGGAGTATGATCTAATCTAGGTGGCGTTTCTCAGTTGACATTGGCGCCGACGATCCTTAGTTCGTTTTATCTTTATTAATTTATTTTGTAATAAGTCTTCCGCTATGTAATAAATACTCTGATGTTTTATGACATTTATCTCTATACACTCTGTTATTATATATGTTGTCTTCTTGGCGCATGTATGAGATGCACCTGGCTTTGTTCCTTAAAGCCGGGTGTGACACGGTACCCTGGTTTCCCTGGGTTCATAGGACCGGATGGAGGGAGGATCACGCCCGTAGACCACGCTGAACAGGGTGTCCCGCTGGGACGTCTGGTACGCCGGGTTGAAGAGGATCTCTACCCATGGGAGCCATCAGAGCCACTCACACAGTCTGTCTCCTGCCAAGCACCGCAGGTACATGAGGATGACGCGGTTGGCCGACTCGGACTACCCGTAGGACTGGGGGTGAAACGTCGTGGTCATCTACAGCTTAGTCCCCATCAGCCGTATCAACTCCTGTCAGAACGTTGACGTGAACACCGTGTCCCACTCGGAGACCATGGACTGTGGAACACCGTGGAGGCGGACAATGTTGTTGAAGAAAGCTTGGGCTACGGATTCAGCGGAGCACGGGTGTGCCAATGGAATTAAATGGCAGTACTTGCTGAACCTATCCACCACAGTGAGGATCACCGACTTGCCGCGGACCCGTGGCAGTGCCTCCAGAAAGTCTAGTGCAACATCAGTCCA
Organism: Zea mays; assembly: GCF_902167145.1. Taxonomy (NCBI): domain Eukaryota; kingdom Viridiplantae; phylum Streptophyta; class Magnoliopsida; order Poales; family Poaceae; genus Zea; species Zea mays. Next base: position 129,241,395 of record NC_050100.1, on the reverse strand, counting down.
TACGCCCCGGGGAACCAGCACCGGAAGAAGGAGACCCACCGAGTGCTGGTGCTCGGACTTGTAGCGTTGGCAGACTTCACACGTACGCACCTGTTCCTGCATAACTTGCTTCATGTTAGAAAAATGGAAGTCACGACACAGCCGGTGGAGCGTCCGCTGTATGCCTTCGTGTCCGTCCTCATGTATGGCCCCCACGATCTCTTGTAGCAGCGGAAAGTCGGTCGGGATGTACAGCCGTTTGGAAAATTGCACCATGCCGTCCACCAGCGCCTAAGGAGCCAGTCAGGTGCCCGCTGTGATCTTGCCACGGAGAGCGACAAGGGCCGGGTGGTCCTACTGGGCCTGTCAGAGCTTGTCGATGAAGTCAAAGCACGAAGCAGAGTGGGCAAGGAGCTCTCTATCCACGGTGTCGCGCATGGACAACGTGTTGGCGATGACGTTCGTCGCGCCCGGCTTGTACTCGACGGAGAAATCGAAGCCCAACAGCTTGCCAACCCAAAGGTGCTACGGAATGGTGGCCAAGCGCTAGTCCAGCAGATACTTCAAGATGTAGTGATCTGTCTTGACTGTGAAACAGCGCCCCCAGAGGTATGGCCGCTAGTGGCGCACCGCTTGGACCAAACCAATGAGCTCACGCTCGTAGGCTGCCAAGGCTTGATGTCGAGGTGCCATCGGCCGGCTGAAGAAGGCGATCGGATGCCCCTCCTGGATGAGGACAACACCAAACCCGTGGGACGACGCATCGCACTCGATGACAAAGGGCTTGTCGAAGGTCGGCATAGCGAGCACCGACGCTGAGGTGACCTCCTCCTTGAGGGCGAGGAAGGCTGAGACAGCCTTAGGCCCCACGTGAAGCCCTCCTTCTTGAGTAGCGCGGTGAGCGGCGCGACGATGGAGCCATAGTTGTGGATGAACTTGCGGTAGTATCCCACGAGGCCAAGGAAGCCGCACACCGCCCGCGCCGAGCGAGGTACCTTCCATTCGTGAATGGCTTGCACCTTGGCAGAGTCCATGGCCACCCCCACCTCCGAGATTGTGTGTCCGAGGTAGGCGATGGAGATGACCCCGAATGCACACTTGGAGCACTTGACGAAGAGGGTGTGCCGACGAAGCTCACTAAGGACGGTGCGGAGGTGACACAGGTGGTCGGCCCATGACTTGTTGTAGATCAAGATGTCGTCAAAGAAAACAAGTACAAACCGGCGAAGAAACGGGCGCAAGACGTCGTTCATGAGCGCTTGAAATGTGACCGGGGCGTTGCAGAGTCCGAACGACAACACCAGGAATTCATAGAGGTCGTCGTGTGTACGGAACACCGTCTTGTGAACATCCTCCGGCCTCATGCACACTTGGTGGTACCCCGAGCGCTAGTCGAGCTTGGTGAAGTACTTGGCGCCATGGAGCTCATCGAAGAGCTCGTCGACGACGGGAATCGAGAATGCGTCCTTAACCGTCACCGCGTTGAGGGCGCGGTAGTCGATGCAGAATCTCCACAAGTAGTCTGGCTTCTTGACGAGAAGGACTGGCGAGGAGAATGCGGAGTCACTGCGCTAGATGATGTCGTTGCCGATCATGGTCTCGCACTGCTTCTCCAGCTCAATCTTGTGGACGACCGGATATCTGTAGGGCCGCACTGCCACCGGTGCGGTGTCCAGTTTGAGGATGATGCGGTGCGCTCGGCCACGTGCAGAAGGCAGGCCCTTCTGCTCGGCGAACACATCAGCGAAGGATGCAAGCGACTCGTCGAGGAGGGGCTCCGTCACCGAGGCAGAGTGGATGCGCGGTGGTGTTGGCGATGCGACGCTATGCCAGCAGACCTGCTGGTCCGCCACCTTGAACTCCATGGTCCCTGTGGCCATGTTCCAGATAATATCACTCAAGGTAGTCAGCCATTGAGTGCCTAGCACCATGTCATAGCCGGCCAGGGGCATGATGTACAAGTCGACCGCGAACGGCCGGCTATCGATGACGATGGGCGCCTGGCGCAAAATGCCCGAGCAGGCGATCCGTTCTCCGTTGCCCACGGTCGCAGTCAGCCGAGTCTGAGGCGCGATGGGCAGGCTGGCCCGCTGTGCTGCTGCCTCGCCAATGAAGTAGTGGGTGGAGCCCGTGTCGATGAGGGCGATCAACGTGGCCGCGCGCACCTGCACCTTGAGTTGGAGAGTACCGCCCACTGGAACGCCGACGACGGCGTGGAGGGAGTAGACGGGTGCCTCCTCAGCGGGCTCGTCCTCAGCCAGCTTGACGTCATCAATATAGAAAATACGGCGGTAGACTCTGTTGTGGCCACGGGAGTATGGCTCGTTGCAGTTATAGCAGAGGCCGAGGCGACGCCGTTCCGTCGAGAGGTGCTTGCCCCCGCCTCATGGTGGTAGTGGTGCCAGTAGTGCCAGGGGCTGCGCCTAGACCGCAGGCGCCTGCTGGATTGGCGCAGGAAGGGCCGCCAAGATGCCTGGGTGTGGCGTGGGCGGTGGGCCGAGTGCGCGTGACGCAGCCTTGCCAGGAACGGAGTTGAGATGGTCCAACTCGACTAGTTCCAACGCCCGTGCCAGACTCATGGCTATCGCGAGGGTTTCCGGTGCGTGGATGTGCACCTGGTGGCTGAGCGGTGGCAGCAAGCCGCCGGTGTGGAGCTGCACCCGCTGGCCTTCCTCGAGCCAGCCAACGTGAGGGAGAAGCGCCTAGAAGCGATTGAAGTACTCCTCAACCGTCCACGTGCGGCGGCACTCGGAGAGCTCAAACAGTGGGGCGGACCGTAGCACCGGCCCGAAGCACTGGTTTAGGAGTTCCCTGAAGTGTGTGCCCTCGTCCTCCTTGAGCTGGATGAACCACAGTTGGGCCACATCCTCTAGGTTGTACAACACCATCCACACCTTCTCCTCCGGCATGGTGCGTTGCTGGCAAAAATACGACTCACATCGATTGATGAAAATCAGTGGGTTGGACTTGCCGTCGAAGCGCGGGAAGTCCATCTTTTGGAACCGCGGGGGGCGATCCGTGTGGTGCGGCCCATCATGGTGGATGCTGGAGTTGGTTGATGAGCCAACCTTCTCCTTCATGCTTGCCATGTCGGTCTACATCTTTGACATGGCGGTGGTCAGGGACTGGAGCATTGTCATCACCTCGGCCATGGTGTGTTGATCACAATCCCCCATGGTTGACGATGCGGACGTTGTCATGGACGTCGAGGAAGCAGATGGAGGCGGCGGCTGGAATGGTGGTGAGGCTGCAGTGGAAGATTGGGTGGAGTTGGTGGGAGAGGATCGATAAGACTGAGATACCAGGTTGTCAAGGGTAGTGAGCCCGAGGGTAGGGGGACCTTAGCTACGTAGATCGTAGCCGCTGTCCGTGATGGCCGGCCGGGTTATACCCCCTTGCCGCCATTCTTCGTCGGTGGGTTACCCCCTCTGCCGCCAGCTTAGGTAGAGGAAGAGAGAGGATTAGATGGTAATATCTTTCTTAATTCCCAAGTGTTTGATTACAACATATTTATAGCCTCTGGCTCAACCAAAAGGAGTAACAAACTCCACTAATTAAGGACCATCCAAAATAGCTAAAGATCTTTATATTTATAGCCTTTCGGCTCAACCAAAAGGAGTAACAAACTCCACTAATTAAGGACTAACCAAAATAGCTAAAGATCCCCTACTTTCCCTCCTAGCCGCTGCTGGAAGTCGTGCCCTGCGTGCTTGTCATGCACACAGCAGCACGTTCTTGGGCTCGGCGCACGTCACGGGCCCTATGGCGCCTAGTGTACAATTGTTTGAACATGACACATGCACAATTTGGTGTCTGTCAACATGTAGAGTTGTTGCCAAAACTAATTAGTGAAAATGCGATCACGACCTGACACAATGGTGGCTGGCATTTCGTGTAATTTGTAAATATTGTCTAGAAACAGACGAGCAACCCCTAAGACGGTGAACGGATGAGCCAGGGCCAGGAAATGGCTGTATTTCGAAAATCGGTCGACGACCTCCAGTATACAATTCTTCGATCCCGATTTTGGAAAGCCTTCTATGAAATGCATGGACACGGAGTAGAAGGCGTGTGGGGTACTGGGAGTGGAGATAGAAGTCCAAGGTATTTTGTACGGTGCGGTTTGGCCTGTTGACACACTTCGCAACTCATAACAAATTGGTGCACTGACTGCTTCATGCCTTTCCATGCAAAGAGTTGTTTAACTCTTTGGTATGTAACTGGTACTCCTGAATGGCCGCCTAGTGGAGAATCATGGAACACTGTAATCACTACCGGAATTTCGCTCTTTGCCGAGTACCAAATACTTTCCCGAGTGTTTTTTCGGGCACTCGGCAAAGAAGCTCTTGGCCGAGTGCCACGTAAAAACCTTCAGTAAAAGAAAACACTCGGCGAAGAGCTTCTTTGCCGAGTGTTTTATTTTTGACACTCGGCAAAGAGCTTCTTTGCCGAGTGTTTTTTTTCAACACTAGGCAAAGACCATTTAAAAATCACATTTTAAACCAGTAAATTAATTCAAATGAAAAAGTTTACAACTACAAATTTGTATAACTCATAATGATGTACAATTTATATTTGGAACATTTCTTCATATGACAAAATAAAAATAAATTTGTTCATAAAACCTATATCTCTCTCATAGTTTATGAAACTACAAGAGAGATATATAAGATTTCTGCATATTGTTAGAACCATCATGTGAGATGAACAAATGACCAAACAACCAAAATAAACATTGTAAATCTTGAGAAGTTATAAAATTTTGTAGTTAGCAGCCTTTTCATTTAAAGTCATCTTGTCAACGAAAACTACATCTGAATTTAAAATTTGAAATTTGAAAACGACCTCGAAAGAAAAAACCACCAACATGAAAGTTGTAGTATTGAAGAGTTATGAAACTTTGTAGTTGACAATGTTTTGGTTTGAAATCATCTTGTCATGCAAAACTATGATTGAATTTTGAATTTTGAATTTTTCAAACTACCTCGGATGGAAAAATCACCAAAATAAAAGTTACAGGTCTTGAAATGTAATTAAACTTTGTAATTGACAATTTTTTGATTTGAAATCATCTTATCATTGAATAATTCGTGTGAAGTTTTCAAATTTGAAATTCAAATTTTGTAAACTGTCTCGGATGTAGAAACTATCAAAATAGAACTTGTAGATCTCAAAATGTTATGCAACTTTATAGTTGGTCACATTTTCAAATGAATTCATTTAGTACCTTAAATAATCAAATTACTCCTGGTTTGTTATAGTATATGAGCAATGAAAACACAATATAGACATAATTGATGTAGTAGTGTAGTGGTAGAAGAGGGTATGCGCGAGAAAGAGGTTGCGAGTTTGAATCTCACCATTCACAAAACATGTAAATTTGATTCAAAATAATAGTAAAAATGATAGGGCGATGGGTATGGTAATAGGTAGTGGTTGGAAGTTGTTCCTATAATTTAGTGTTGTATTATATAGTGTTATATTAGCACCTAACCACAACCGGCCTTGGTAACGTAGCAATCCATTCTTAAGTGTGTAAGGAGATGAAGGAGGGGGGGCGAGGGCCAACTGGGCTATCAAATTCTGAGCGTGTGGATCCTTGTTGTACCCATCCAAAAACTCTTGCACCCAAGTTAGTGTACACTGAGAGATATGCAACACCTGTGTCGACTGATGTGGATAGCGAGACAAGGCGTCAACAGTGACATTGTTGCATCCTTTATTGTAAATTATCTTATATTGCAACCTGGCTAGTTTGACATATACTTTATGTTGCCAGACTGTATGGAGGCGTTGTTCATTAAGTTGAGCCAAGCTTTTGGTGATCGGTGTATACGTGGAATTCGGCCAGCTGGAGGTATGAACGCCACTGCATGACAACGATAAAAATAGCCATGTACTATTTTTCATAAGTTGACAAACCTTGATTCTTCGGCCCTAACGCCTTGCTCAAGAATTCCAGTGGATGTCCTTTTTGCATGAGTACCACGTCCACTCCAGTCTGACAAGCGTCAGTGTAGATGCAGAATGGTAGAGTAAAATTCGGCAGGGCCAGCACAGGAGCCGATAACAGGGCATGCTTGAGAGTTCCAAAGGCATGGTGACGATCTGTCGTCGAAACAAACAATGTGTGTATAACGCTCTAAATTTGGAGTATAATTTTTTTCTCCAATATTCACATAATTCGAGTGTTACCCTCTTTTTTTTCTTCCTGTTCTGCTCCTTCCTCCTATTTTCAAAGCAACATAGAGATTAGTGTATGTGCCCGTGTAAGCAAAACCCTAAGTTGATATTGTTGTTGCATCATGCCGGAGCATATTTACTTTTGTCTGATGTCATGTCTAGGCATTCATTTATCTAATTTGGGATTTCTATTCAAGGAATGGATTTCGTTAGAAAGCAAGCAGATCGATTAGAGGAGAAGCAGCTTGCGGCGCGACCCATCCCGGCCCTGGCGCGCGTGCAACCGCCCCTCCCCCCGCCCATGCGCGCCCAAACCCCCTACCACCCCTTTCCCGCGCACCCATGATCAAGGAAGAGAGAAACCACACCTCTCCCTCTTCCTCCTCTCTCCCACGCTCTCCCTGCCCTCGCTTGGATCCCAGAGAGCGGTTGCTGCCGTTTGTTGAGCCTGTGGTAAGCCACCTCCCTCTCCTCCCTTTCTCCCTCCTCTTCCTCTCCGTGCGCGCGGTGCCCCTGGACGTGGTGGCTCCCAGCGCACGACGCCCCCTGCCTGCGCGGCCCAGCCCCCGGCGCGGCGGCTCTTCCACGCTCGGCCGGGCTCCGTGCGTGGCGCCCCTCCCCGGTGGCGGCTCGACCCCCGGCGTGCCCTCCCCTGGCCACGGTGGCCCCCGCGTGGCGCCCCTTCCCGGTGGCGGCCTGGCCCCGGCGCGCCCTCCCCGCAGTCCCCCCGCGCAGCCCCGGCCTCGAGCCCCCCGACAGCGCCCCTACCCTGCCCGGTGCGGCCTCCCCCCGGCATAGCCCTGGTACGGTCCCGCCCCCTGCCCGCGCACATCCCCTGCCCCGTGTGCGCCCCTGCTCGGCCCGGCCCCTGCGCGTAGCCTCGTTGTTGCTGTGGCACGCCGCGATCGCGCACATCCCCTGTCGTGTCGCGCGTTTCGCCGCACGACGACTCTTTTTAATTCACCTAGAATCACGTATAATAATTAAAGTGTGTAGTATAACGACGATTAATCGAGTGTCGAACTAATTAGGATCTAGAGCTAATTTAATTTGTGCGTCACATGAGTATCAATTATTATAATTATGTTGAGATAAATATTTTGGTCCATAGTCGCTTATCGCTATGTCCTCGGTCGTAGCTTTGATCGTTTTAGTTTCTTTTCTCGCATAGTCGTAAATGCGAGCCATGCGCCATGTGTCTGTTTAATTGTTTTGTTTCATTGTGTGGTGTATTGTTCCTTTCTATATTAAGAATGTGGAATGTATGTTTGAACTCATATAGATAACGATCCATTGGCAGAGTCTGAGGAAGTCGCAGGAGAAGACCCTGAGCAGCAGCTGGTTTGTGAAGGCAAGTGTCATCTGACCTATTTATGTCCTAATCATTTTATAATTTATCTCCCTGTATTTACACAATTAATACCTAAGGATTTACTAGTCTTTGTTTATCATGTCCTTCTTGAAAGGGAATTAGGCTTACACCTAGTTCCTATATATTTTTGGTGGTTGAATTGCCCAACACAAATCTTTGGACTAACTAGTTTGCCCAAGTGTATAGATTATACAGGTGTAAAAGGTTCACACTCAGCCAATAAAAGACCAAGTTTTGGATTCAAATAAAGGAGCAAAGGGGCAACCGAGGGCACCCCTGGTCTGGCGCACCGGACTGTCCGGTGTGCCACCGGACAGTGAACAGTACCTGTCCGGTGCACCAGGGGACTCAGACTCAAACTCTTCACCCTCGGGATTTCTCGGAAGCCGGCGCGCTATAATTCACCGGACTGTCCGGTGTGCACCGGACATGTCCGGTGCTCCAAGAAAGCTCGGCCTCCTGAACTCACCAGCCTCGGGTTCGCGCGACAGCCGCTCCGCTAAAATTCACCGGACTGTCCGGTGTGCACCGGACTGTCCGGTGTACCAGCGGAGCAACGGCTCCCTGCGGCGCCAACGGCTCCCTGCGGAGCATTTAATGCGCGCACAGCGCGCGCAGAAGTCAGAATCGCCCATGCCGGTGCACCGGACATCAAACAGTACATGTCCGGTGTGCACCGGACACCTAGGCAGGCCCACAAGTCAGAAGCTCCAACGGCTAGAATCCAACGGCAGTGATGACGTGGCAGGGGCACCGGACTGTCCGGTGTGCACCGGACTGTCCGGTGCGCCATCGAGCAGACGCCTCCAGCCAACGGTCACTTTTGGTGGTTGGGGCTATAAATACCCCAACCACCCCACATTCATTGCCATCCAAGTTTTCCACTTCTCAACCACTTACAAGAGCTAGGCATTCAATTCTAGACACATTCAAAGAGATCAAATCCTCTCCAATTCCACACAAAACCCTAGTGACTAGTGAGAGTGATTTGACGTGTTCTTTTGAGCTCTTGCGCTTGGATCGCATTCTTTCTTTCTCTTGTGCTCTTGTGATCAACACTCAATTGTAACCAAGGCAAGAGGCACCGATTGTGTGGTGGCCCTTGCGGGGAAGCTTTGTTCCCGGTTGATTGAGAAGAAGGAAAGCTCACTCGGTCCGAGGGACCGTTTGAGAGAGGGAAGGGTTGAAAGAGACCCGGCCTTTGTGGCCTCCTCAACGGGGAGTAGGTTTGCAAGAACCGAACCTCGGTAAAACAAATCCGCGTGTCACTCTCCTTATTTGCTTGCGATTTGTTTTGCGCCCTCTCTTGCGGACTCATTTATTATTACTAACGCTAACCCCGGCTTGTAGTTGTGTTTATATTTGCAAATTTCAGTTTCGCCCTATTCACCCCCCCTCTAGGCGACTATCAATTGGTATCAGAGCCCGGTGCTTCATTAGAGCCTAATCGCTCGAAGTGATGTCGGGAGATCACGCCAAGAAGGAGATGGAGACCGGCGAAAAGCCCACTACAAGCTACGGGAGCACTTCATCGGAAGAGTCCCGCACCAAAAGGAGGGAGAAGAAGAAGAGCTCCTCCAACAAAGGGAAGGAGAAGAAATCTTCTTCTCACCACAAAGAGAAGAAGGAAAAATCTTCTTCCCACAAGCCGCATCGGAAAGGCGATAAGCACAAGAGGATGAGGAAGGTGGTCTACTACGAGACCGACACTTCATCAACTTCTACCTCCGACTCCGATGCGCCCTCCGTCACTTCTAAGCGCCAAGAGCGCAAGAAGTATAGTAAGATCCCCCTACGCTACCCTCGCATTCCTAAACATACACCTTTACTTTCCGTCCCATTAGGCAAACCACCAACTTTTAATGGTGAAGATTATGCTATGTGGAGTAATTTGATGCGATTTCATCTAACCTCTCTCCACAAAAGAATATGGGATGTTGTTGAGTATGGTGTACAGGTACCATCAATAGGGGATGAGGACTATGACACGGACGAAGTGGCCCAAATCGAGCACTTCAACTCCCAAGCCGCAACCATCCTCCTTGCCTCCCTAAGCAAGGAGGAATACAACAAAGTACAAGGATTGAAGAACGCCAAGGAGATTTGGGACCTACTCAAGACGGCGCACGAGGGTGATGAACTCACCAAGATCACCAAGCGGGAAACGATCGAGGGGGAGCTCGGTCGCTTCCGTCTTCGCCAAGGGGAGGAGCCACAAGACATGTACAACCGGCTCAAGACCCTGGTGAACCAAGTGCGCAACCTCGGGAGCACAAAATGGGATGACCACGAAGTGGTTAAGGTTATTCTAAGAGCTCTTATTTTCCTTAACCCCACTCAAGTACAATTAATTCGTGGGAATCCTAGATATCCACTAATGACCCCCGAGGAAGTTATCGGGAATTTTGTGAGTTTTGAATGCATGATTAAGGGCTCCAAGAAGATCAACGAGCTTGACGAGCCTTCCACCTCCGAGGCGCAACCAGTGGCCTTCAAGGCAACGGAGGAGAAGAAGGAGGAGTCTACACCAAGTAGACAACCAATTGACGCCTCCAAGCTCGACAACGAGGAGATGGCCCTAATCATCAAAAGCTTTCGGCAAATTCTCAAGCAACGGAAGGGGAAGGACTACAAACCCCGTTCCAAGAAGGTTTGCTACAAGTGTGGTAAGCCCGGTCACTTCATTGCAAAATGTCCTATGTCTAGTGACAGTGACAGGGGCGCCGACAAGAAGGGAAGAAGAAAGGAGAAGAAGAAATACTACAAGAAGAAGGGCGGCGATGCCCATGTTTGTCGGGAGTGGGACTCCGACGAAAGCTCAAGCGACTCCTCCGACGACGAGGACGCCGCCAACATCGCCGTCACCAAGGGCCTTCTCTTCCCCAACGTCGGCCACAAGTGTCTCATGGCCAAGGACGGCAAAAAGAAGGTAAAATCAAGATCCTCCACCAAATATGAAACATCTAGTGATGAGGATGATGATAAAAATGAGGAGGATAACTTGCGCATTCTTTTTGCTAACCTTAACATGGAACAAAAGGAAAAATTAAATGAACTAATTAGTGCCATCCATGAAAAGGATGATCTCTTGGACTCCCAAGAGGACTTCCTAATCAAGGAGAATAAGAAACATGTTAAGGTTAAAAATGCTTACGCTCTACAAGTTGAAAAATGTGAAAAACTGTCTAGTGAGCTAAGCACTTGCCGTGAGATGATTGACAACCTTAGAAATGAAAATGCTACTTTAAATGCTAAGGTTGATTCACATGTTTGTAATGTTTCAATTACCAATCTTAGAGATGATAACGTTGACTTGCTTGCTAAGATTGATGAATTGAATGCATCTCTTGCTAGCCTTAGATTAGAGAATGAAAATTTAATTGCTAAGGCTAAAGATTTTAATGTTTGCAATGCTACTATTTCCGACCTTAGAACTAAGAATGAAATGTTGCATGCTAAGGTTGTAGAACTTAAATCTTGCAAACCCTCTACATCTAATGTTGAGCATGTTTCTATTTGCACTAGATGTAGAGATATTAATGTTGATGCTATCCATGATCACCTAGCCTTAATTAAAAAACAAAATGATCATATAGCTAAACTAGATGCTAAAATTGCCGAGCACAACTTAGAAAATGAGAAATTTAAATTTGCTCGTAGCATGCTTTATAATGGGAGACGCCCTGGCATCAAGGATGGCATTGGCTTCCAAAGGGGAGACAATGTCAAACTTAATGCCCCTCCTAAGAACTTGTCTAACTTTGTTAAGGGCAAAGCTCCCATGCCTCAGGATAACGAGGGTTACATTTTATACCCTGCAGGCTATCCTGAGAGCAAAATTAGGAAGATTCATTCTAGGAAGTCTCACTCTGGCCCTAACCATGCTTTCATGTATAAGGGTGAGACATCTAGTTCTAGGCAACCAACCCGTGCCAAGTTGCCTAAGAAGAAAATTCCTAATGCATCAAATGATCATGCCATTTCATTTAAAACTTTTGATGCATCTTATGTGCTTACTAGCAAATCCGGCAAAGTAGTTGCCAAATTTGTTGGGGGCAAACACAAAGGCTCCAAGACTTGTGTTTGGGTACCCAAAGTTCTTGTATCTAATGCCAAAGGACCCAAAACAGTTTGGGTACCTAAAGTCAAGAACTAAATTTGTTTTGTAGGTTTATGCATCCGGGGGCTCAAGTTGGATACTCGACAGCGGGTGCACAAACCACATGACCGGGGAGAAAAGGATGTTCTCCTCATATGAGAAAAACAAAGACCCCCAACGAGCTATCACATTTGGGGATGGAAATCAAGGGTTGGTCAAAGGTTTGGGTAAAATTGCTATTTCACCTGACCATTCCATTTCCAATGTTTTTCTTGTTGATTCATTAGATTACAACTTGCTTTCTGTTTCCCAATTATGTCAAATGGGCTACAACTGTCTTTTTACTGATATAGGTGTCACTGTCTTTAGAAGAAGTGATGATTCAATAGCATTTAAGGGTGTGTTAGAGGGTCAGCTATACTTAGTAGATTTTGATAGAGCTGAGCTCGACACATGTTTAATTGCTAAGACTAACATGGGTTGGCTCTGGCACCGCCGACTAGCCCATGTTGGGATGAAGAATCTTCATAAGCTTCTAAAGGGAGAGCACATTTTAGGACTAACCAATGTTCATTTTGAGAAAGACAGGATTTGTAGCGCATGCCAAGCAGGGAAGCAAGTTGGCACTCATCATCCACACAAGAACATAATGACGACTGACAGGCCACTGGAGCTCCTACACATGGATCTATTCGGCCCGATCGCTTACATAAGCATCGGCGGGAGTAAGTACTGTCTAGTTATTGTGGATGATTATTCTCGCTTCACTTGGGTATTCTTTTTACAGGAAAAATCTCAAACCCAAGAGACTTTAAAAGGATTCTTGAGACGGGCTCAAAATGAGTTCGGCTTAAGGATCAAGAAAATAAGAAGCGACAATGGGACGGAGTTCAAGAACTCTCAAATTGAAAGCTTCCTTGAGGAGGAGGGCATCAAGCATGAGTTCTCTTCTCCCTACACGCCACAACAAAATGGTGTAGTGGAGAGGAAGAATCGAACTCTATTGGACATGGCAAGAACCATGCTTGATGAGTACAAGACACCGGACCGGTTTTGGGCCGAAGCGGTCAACACCGCCTGCTACGCCATCAACCGGTTATATCTTCACCGAATCCTCAAGAAGACATCATATGAACTCCTAACCGGTAAAAAGCCCAATATTTCATATTTTAGAGTTTTTGGTAGCAAATGCTTCATTCTTATTAAAAGAGGTAGAAAATCAAAATTTGCTCCTAAAACTGTAGAAGGCTTTTTACTTGGTTATGACTCAAACACAAGGGCATATAGGGTCTTTAACAAGTCCACTGGACTAGTTGAAGTCTCCTGTGACGTTGTGTTTGATGAAACTAACGGCTCTCAAGTGGAGCAAGTTGATCTTGATGAGATAGGTGAAGAACAGGCTCCATGTATCGCGCTAAGGAACATGTCCATCGGGGATGTGTGTCCTAAGGAATCCGAAGAGCCTCCAAGTACACAAGATCAACCATCCTCCTCCATGCAAGCATCTCCACCAACTCAAAATGAGGATGAGGCTCAAAATGATGAAGAGCAAAATCAAGAAGACGGGCCACCTCAAGATGATAGCATTGATCAAGGGGGAGATACAAATGATCAAGAAAAGGAGGATGAGGAAGAACCAAGACCGCCACACCCAAGAGTCCACCAAGCAATCCAACGAGATCACCCCATCGACACCATCCTCGGCGACATTCATAAGGGGGTAACTACTCGATCTCGGGTTGCTCATTTTTGTGAACATTACTCTTTTGTTTCCTCTATTGAGCCACACAGGATAGAGGAAGCTCTCCAAGATTCGGATTGGGTGGTGGCGATGCAAGAGGAGCTCAACAATTTCACGAGGAATGAGGTATGGCATTTAGTTCCACGTCCTAACCAAAATGTTGTAGGAACCAAATGGGTCTTCCGCAACAAGCAAGATGAGCATGGTGTGGTGACAAGGAACAAAGCTCGACTCGTGGCCAAAGGGTATTCACAAGTCGAAGGTTTGGATTTTGGTGAAACCTATGCACCCGTAGCTAGGCTTGAGTCAATTCGCATATTATTGGCCTATGCTACTTACCATGGCTTTAAGCTCTATCAAATGGACGTGAAAAGTGCCTTCCTCAACGGACCAATCAAGGAAGAGGTCTATGTTGAGCAACCTCCCGGCTTTGAAGACAGTGAGTACCCTAACCATGTCTATAGGCTCTCTAAGGCGCTTTATGGGCTCAAGCAAGCCCCAAGAGCATGGTATGAATGCCTAAGAGATTTCCTTATTGCTAATGGCTTCAAAGTTGGCAAGGCCGATCCTACACTCTTTACTAAAACTCTTGAAAATGACTTGTTTGTATGCCAAATTTATGTTGATGATATTATATTTGGGTCTACTAACGAGTCTACATGTGAAGAGTTTAGTAGGATCATGACACAGAAATTCGAGATGTCGATGATGGGGGAGTTGAAGTATTTTCTAGGATTCCAAGTCAAGCAACTCCAAGAGGGGACCTTCATTAGCCAAACGAAGTACACTCAAGACATTCTTACTAAGTTTGGGATGAAGGATGCCAAACCCATCAAGACACCCATGGGAACCAATGGGCATCTCGACCTCGACACGGGAGGTAAGTCCGTGGATCAAAAGGTATACCGGTCGATGATTGGTTCATTGCTTTATTTATGTGCATCTCGACCGGACATTATGCTTTCCGTTTGCATGTGTGCAAGATTTCAAGCCGACCCTAAGGAATCACACCTTACGGCCGTAAAACGAATCTTGAGATATTTGGCTTATACTCCTAAGTTTGGGCTTTGGTACCCTCGGGGATCCACATTTGATTTAATTGGTTATTCGGATGCCGATTGGGCGGGGTGCAAAATTAATAGGAAGAGCACATCAGGGACTTGCCAGTTCTTGGGAAGATCCCTGGTGTCTTGGGCTTCAAAGAAGCAAAATTCGGTCGCTCTTTCCACCGCCGAAGCCGAGTACATTGCCGCAGGACATTGTTGCGCGCAATTGCTTTGGATGAGGCAAACCCTGCGGGACTACGGTTACAAATTAACCAAAGTCCCTTTGCTATGTGATAATGAGAGTGCAATCAAAATGGCCGACAATCCCGTCGAGCATAGCCGCACTAAGCATATAGCCATTCGGTATCATTTTCTTAGGGATCACCAACAAAAGGGGGATATCGAGATTTCTTACATTAATACTAAAGATCAATTAGCCGATATCTTTACCAAGCCACTTGATGAACAATCTTTTACCAGACTTAGGCATGAGCTCAATATTCTTGATTCTAGAAATTTCTTTTGCTAAGCTTGCACACATAGCTCTTTTGAATACCTTTGATCATATCTCTTTTATATGCTATGACTAATGTGTTTTCAAGTTTGTTTCAAACCAAGTCATAGGTATATTGAAAGGGAATTGGAGTCTTCGGCGAAGACAAAGGCTTCCACTCCGTAACTCATACTTCGCCACCACTCCGAGCAACTCTCTCTTCTTTGGGGGAGAAATGAGCATCAAAGAAAAGGACTTCATCCTTGGGGGAGAGAGTAAAAGCTCAAACGCAAAAGGACTTCGTCTTTGGTATAATCTTAACTCACTTATTTATGACCAAAGGGGAAGATTGCACTTCGACGGCTCTAATGATTCCGTTTTTGGCGATTCATGCCAAAAAGGGGGAGAAATGAGCCCAAAGCAAAAGGACCGCACCACCACCAAATTCAAAAACTTAGTGCTTTCCAAAAGTATTTATCAATGGGTATCCTATTGTGTTCAAAAGGTGGAGAAAATAGTATTTCAAAAATGGTATATCAAAACCCTCTTGAACACTAAGAGGTGGATCTCTTTTAGGGGAGTTTTGTTTAGTCAAAGGAAAAGCATTTGAAACAGGGGGAGAAAATTTCAAATCTTGAAAATGCTTTGCAAACTCTTATTCATTTACCTTTGACTATTTGCAAAAGATTTTTGAAATGAATTTACAAAAGGAATTTGCAAAACAAAACATGTGGTGCATACGTGGTCCAAAATGTTATATAAGAAAGAAACATTCCATGCATATCTTGTAAGTAGTTTTATTGGCTCAATTCCAAGCAACCTTTACACTTACATTATGCAAACTAGTTCAATTATGCACTTCTATATTTGCTTTGGTTTGTGTTGGCATCAATCACCAAAAAGGGGGAGATTGAAAGGGAATTAGGCTTACACCTAGTTCCTATATATTTTTGGTGGTTGAATTGCCCAACACAAATCTTTGGACTAACTAGTTTGCCCAAGTGTATAGATTATACAGGTGTAAAAGGTTCACACTCAGCCAATAAAAAGACCAAGTTTTGGATTCAAATAAAGGAGCAAAGGGGCAACCGAGGGCACCCCTGGTCTGGCGCACCGGACTGTCCGGTGTGCCACCGGACAGTGAACAGTACCTGTCCGGTGCACCAGGGGACTCAGACTCAAACTCTTCACCCTCGGGATTTCTCGGAAGCCGGCGCGCTATAATTCACCGGACTGTCCGGTGTGCACCGGACATGTCCGGTGCTCCAAGAAAGCTCGGCCTCCTGAACTCACCAGCCTCGGGTTCGCGCGACAGCCGCTCCGCTAAAATTCACCGGACTGTCCGGTGTGCACCGGACTGTCCGGTGTACCAGCGGAGCAACGGCTCCCTGCGGCGCCAACGGCTCCCTGCGGAGCATTTAATGCGCGCACAGCGCGCGCAGAAGTCAGAATCGCCCATGCCGGTGCACCGGACATCAAACAGTACATGTCCGGTGTGCACCGGACACCCAGGCAGGCCCACAAGTCAGAAGCTCCAACGGCTAGAATCCAACGGCAGTGATGACGTGGCAGGGGCACCGGACTGTCCGGTGTGCACCGGACTGTCCGGTGCGCCATCGAGCAGACGCCTCCAGCCAACGGTCACTTTTGGTGGTTGGGGCTATAAATACCCCAACCACCCCACATTCATTGCCATCCAAGTTTTCCACTTCTCAACCACTTACAAGAGCTAGGCATTCAATTCTAGACACATTCAAAGAGATCAAATCCTCTCCAATTCCACACAAAACCCTAGTGACTAGTGAGAGTGATTTGCCGTGTTCTTTTGAGCTCTTGCGCTTGGATCGCATTCTTTCTTTCTCTTGTGCTCTTGTGATCAACACTCAATTGTAACCAAGGCAAGAGGCACCGATTGTGTGGTGGCCCTTGCGGGGAAGCTTTGTTCCCGGTTGATTGAGAAGAAGGAAAGCTCACTCGGTCCGAGGGACCGTTTGAGAGAGGGAAGGGTTGAAAGAGACCCGGCCTTTGTGGCCTCCTCAACGGGGAGTAGGTTTGCAAGAACCGAACCTCGGTAAAACAAATCCGCGTGTCACTCTCCTTATTTGCTTGCGATTTGTTTTGCGCCCTCTCTTGCGGACTCATTTATTATTACTAACGCTAACCCCGGCTTGTAGTTGTGTTTATATTTGCAAATTTCAGTTTCGCCCTATTCACCCCCCCTCTAGGCGACTATCACTTCTTCACCTATTTAGGTTGGATTATTTCTGGATTAGCCTTAAATCCTAGGGATAAATTGGCTAGATAAGTACCAAGCAGTTATCAGCCGTGATAAGAGGCGGTGAAGTTGGTGTCCCCACTAGGAGAAGAAGTGGTGACTGAGCTAGTCTCACTCGAGTCAAGAAAAGGAGGTTGTCAACAGATGACTATTGATAGCAAGGAGGCCGATCCACTTGAGGCTATCAAGGTTGTGTCAGAATTTCTGGAAGTGGTGACTGAGCTAGTCTCACCCGAGTCAAGAAAAAGAGGTTGTCACCATATGACTATTGATAGCAAGGAGGTCGATCCACTCGAGGCTCCCAAGGTTGTATCATAATTTCTGGATGTGTTCCCTAAAGATTTACCAGGTATGCTACCTAAGTGGAAGTTGAGTTTGCCATATAGCTTATTCCTGGCACCGCTCCCATTTCTAAAAGAACCTACAGGGTATCTGGACCAAAATTGGTGGAGCTCAAGAAGCAGATAGATGAGCTGTTAGAGAAAGGTTACATCAGACCAAGTACCTCACCTTGGGCCGCTCCTGTCCTATTCATGGAAAAGAAAGATGGCACTAGGAGGATGTGCATCGACTATAGAGCTCTGAATGAAGTCACAATCAAGAACAAGTACCCTCTGCCCAGAATAGAAGATCTGTTCAACCAGCTGAGAGGAGCCAACGTGTTCTTGAAGATAGATTTGAGGTCAGGTTATCATCAGCTTAGGATCCGACCTTCGGACACCCCGAAGACGACATTTATTACCATGTATGGGCTATATGAGTACACAGTTATGTCTTTTGGTCTGACCAACGCACCAGCCTTCTTCATGAATCTGATGAATAGTGTTCATGGATTATCTAGACAAGTTTCTGGTGGTGTTTATTGATGACATTCTCATATATTTTCAAAGTGAGGAAGAGCATGTGGGTCATTTGAAAATGGTATTGCAGAGGCTGCGAGAGCACCAGTTGTATGCGAAGTTGATCAAATGCGAGTTCTAGATTGATGAAGTCCTGTTCTTGGGTCACATTATAAACAGAGATGGCTTAGTTGTGGATCCGAAGAAAGTAGCAGACATTCTGAACTAGAAAGCACTGAAAGATGTTCGAGGAATCAAGAGCTTCATTGGAATGGCTAGATATTATCGTGTGATTCATTCAAGGTTTTTCAAATATTGTGAGACCCATGACAGCCCTGCTAGCAAATAAATTTGAGTTCAAGTGGACCCGTAAGTGCCAAGATGCCTTTGAAGCGCTGAAAGAGAAGTTGACTACAACGTCTGTGTTAATTCTACCCGATGTTCACAAACCATTCTCGGTGTATTGCGATGCTTCCTACACCGGCTTGGGATGTGTATTGATGCAAGAGGGAAGAGTTGTGGCATATTCGTCCCAACAACTGAAAGTTCATGAGAAAAATTGTCCAATCCATGAACTAGAATTAGTAACAGTGGTTCATGCACTAAAGACATGGAGGAAATATCTGTATCAGCAGAAATGTGATGTGTATACAGACCACAAGAGTCTAAAGTACATATTGACCCAGTCGAAGCTTAATATGAGGCAGCGAAGATGGCTAAAACTGATCAAAGACTATGAATTGGAAATTCACTACTATCCAGGTAAAGCGAACGTGGTGGCTGATGCTTTAAGCAGAAAAAGTCAAGTCAACATGATTGTCGTTCACCTGATGCCTTATGAGTTGGCCAAGGAATTTGACAGACTGAGCCTCAGATTTTTAAACAACGCGCAAGGAGTAATAGTTGAGTTAGAGCCCACCTTAGAGTGGGAAATCAAAGAAGCGCAAAAGAACGATGAAAAGATCAATGAAATCCGGCAGCTAATTTAGAAGGAAGAGGCAAAGATTTTCGGGAAGATGCAGAAGGTGTGGTATGGTTTAAAGACCGCATGTGTGTTCCTAATGTCCAATCCATTCGGGAGTTAATCCTGAAGGAAGCTCATGAGACAGCCTATTCCATACATCTAGGAAGCGAGAAGATGTATCAGGATCTAAAGAAGAAATCTTGGTGGTACGAAATGAAAAGGGTGATTGCAGAGCATGTGGCTATATGTGACAGTTGTCAAAGAATCAAGGTAGAGCATCAAAGGCCAGCTGGTTTGTTGCAACCATTGCAAATTCCTCAATGGAAATGGGATGAGATCGGAATGAACTTCATAGTCGAGTTACCCCACACTCGAGCCGGCTATCATTCCATTTGGGTAGTAGTGGACCGCTTGACCAAGTTAGCTCACTTAATACCAGTCAAGGCCAGCTACAATAGTGCAGTATTAGCAGAGCTATACATGTCTCGGATCGGTTGTCTCCATGGTGTGCCAAAGAAGATAGTGTTAGACCGAGGAACGCAGTTCACCTCTCATTTCTGGCAGCAGTTTCATGAAGCTTTGGGTACACATTAGAATTTCAGTTCAGCTTATCATCCGCAAATAGACGATCAGACTGAAAGAACTAACCAGATCCTAGAAGATATGTCGAGAGCCTGCACGTTGCAAGATAAGTTCGGATGGGACAAGAGATTACCCTATGCAGAATTCTCCTACAACAATAGTTTCTAAGACAGTTTAAAGATGTCACCATTTCAGACACTTTATGGAAGGAGTTGCAAAACTCCGTTGCACTGGGATCAGCCTGGAGAGAAGCAAGTGTTTGGGCTCGACATTTTGCTGAAAGTCGAAGAGAATATCAAGATGGCTCAGGAGAATCTGAAGATAACACAGTCAAGACAGCGAAGTTATGCAGATACAAGAAGAAGAGAGATGAGTTTTGAGGTGCGGGATTTTGTCTACCTGAAGGTATCGCGTATTAGAGGAGTCAAAAGGTTCGGAGTCAAAGGCAAGCTAGCACCCTGATATGTTGGCCCGTACCAAATTCTCGCTAAGCGTGGAGAAGTGGCATATCGACATACGTTACCAGAAGGTTTGTCAGTGGTGCATGATGTCTTTCATGTGTCTCAGTTGAAGAAGTTTCTACGTGTGCTAGAAGAGTAGTTGCCAGTGGAAGACCTGGAAGTCCAAGAAGACCTGACCTGCATAGAGAAGCCAACGCAGATTCTGGAGACTGCAGATAGAATCACTTGGAGGAACACTATCATAATGTGCAAAGTCAGATGGGGTCACCACTCTGAGGAAGAAGCAACGTGGGAGCGTGAAGATGATCTGATGGCCAAGTATCCCGAGCTCTTTGCTGACCAACCCTAAATCTCGAGGGTGAGATTCTTTTAAGGGGGATAGGTTTGTAATGCCCTGAATTTGAGGGTATAAAATTTTATCTCCAATATTCACCAAATTCGGGCGTTACTCTCTTTTTATCTTCTTGTTCTGCTCCTTCCTCCTATTTTCAAAGAAATATAGAGATTGGTGTCTGTGCCCGTGTAAGCAAAACCCTAAGTTGATATTGTTGTTGCATCATGCATGAGCATATTTATTTTTTTCTGATGTCATGTCTAGGCGTGCATTTATCTAATTTTGGATTTCTAATCAAGGAATGGATTTGATTAGAAAGCAAGCGAGATCAATTAGAGGAGAAGCAGCTCGCGTCGTGGCCCAGCCCAGCCCTAGTGCACACGCAACCGCCCCCTCCCCTCCATGCGCACCAAAACCCCCACCTCCCCTTTCCCGTGCACCCATGAACTAGGAAGAGAGAAACTACCCCTCTCCCTCTTCCTCCTCTCTCCCACTCTCTCCCTGCCCTCGCTTGGATCCCCAGAGAGCGGTTGCTGCCGTTCGTCGAGCCCGTGATAAGCCCCCTCCCTCTCCTCCCTATCCCCTCCTCTTCCTCTCCCTGCGCGCTGTGCCCTTGGCCACGGTGGCGCCCTATGCGCGGTGCCCCCTACCCGCACCAGCCCCTCGGTGCGGCGGCTATTCCCCGCGTGGCCCGGCCACCTGCGCGGTGCCCCTCCCCAGCAGCAGCCTGGCCCCGGCGCGCCCTCCCTTGGACGCGGCGGTCCTCGCGCGGCACCCCTTCCCGGCGGCGGCCTGACACCAACGCGTCCTCCTCGTAGTCCCCCGTGCGGCCTCGGCCTCGACCCCCCCCGATGGCACCCCTCCCCTGCCCGGCGCGCCCACCTCGGTGACGCGGCCTCCCTCGCCCGGCACGCCCCTCGTCAGCTCCCCGGCGCCCTGCCCGGTGTGGCCCCCTACCAGCGCGCATCCCCTGCTCCGTGCATGCCCCTGCTTGGCCCGGTCCCTACGCGCAGCCTCATCACTGCTATGGCGCAGCCTCGGCGCTGCTGTCGCACGGCCTCGGCGCGCAACCCCAGCGCGTGTGCCTTCGGCACGCTTCACGTTCGCAGTTCGCCGCTTCAAGCGCGTCATAGCGTTTTAAATTTCGTTTGAGTCATGTGTCGTGTCGCGCGTTTCACCGCGCGACGACCCTATTTTATTCACCTATAATTGCGTATAATAATTAAAGTGTGTAGTGTAACAATGATTAATTGAGTATCGAACTAATTAGGATCTAGCGATAATTTTACTTGTGTGTCGCATGAGTATAAATTAATATAATTATGTTGAGATAAATATTTTGGTCGATAGTTGCTTAACGTAATCGCTATGTGTCTCAGTTGTAGCTTTGGTCGTTTTAGTTTCTTTTCTCGCATAGTCGTAAATGCGAGCCCTGCGCCACGTTTCTATTTAATTGTTCTGTTTCTTTGTGTGGTGTATTGTTCTTTTCTATGTTAAGAATGTGGAATGTATGTTTGAACTCGTATAGATAACGGTCCATTGGCGGAGTCCGAGGAAGTTGCAGGAGAAGACCTTGAGCAGCAGCTGGTTGGTGAAGGCAAGTGTCCTCTGACCTATTTATGTCCTACTCATTTTATAATTCATCTCCTCGCATTTACACAATTAATACCTAAGGATTTACTAGTCTTTGTTTATCCTATCCTTGTTCACCTATTTGGGTTGGATTATTTCTAGATTAGCTTTATGCTCGCGCTTACTTTAATCATTGAACATGATGAGATTACTAAGGATACGATGTTTACCTTTGGATGTGATGATGGCATTGTGACATTTAAGGGGACTTGAGCGGTTTCTCGAGTGCCTCTCAGTAAGGACTGGTTCGTTGGATGACCATCCGGGATAACAGTACAGCCATGAGAGTGGAATGGGATGCCCTTCACTAGTTAACTATAGGAACTGAGGTGTAGTTTGCTTCGCCGTCGTGCTGTCAATGGGGCTCGCTCTGTCAGGGGTGGTTTGCCCCTTGAGGAGGAGTGCGGTACATTTAGGAAACCTAACGGGTGGCTACATCTTCAGGGAATCTTTGTAAAGGCTTCGTAGTGAATCCTGGCCATTCACCTCGGTAGTGAAGATCAGATCTGTACAACCTAGGCTAGAGAGGGAATCACGGCTCGTGGGTAAAGTGTGCAACCTCTGCAGAGTGTTATGAAACTGATATATCAGTCGTGCTCACGGTTAAGAGCGGCCTTGGGAGCTCCTTTGATTAGAGATACTATGATTACAAATGATGATGAGGATAATAATGGTTTTAATGGTGATGATTATGACAATGGATTTCGATGTTCTTTCCGTTTGGAAGGAGTACCTTTGGGTTAATAACTTGGGTTTAATGCTAAAACCTGGCTCTCTACTAGTAATAATTACTTGACCAACTAAAAGCAACTGCTCTGAGCTTCACCCCACATACAGCTAGTCCACTTTAGCCAATCGGGATAATTGCTGAGTACGTTGATGTGTACTCACCCTTGCTTAAAACACCAAAACACCAGGTTATCCACATTGCAACCCCTGCTCAGGAGAAGATAAAGTCGTGGGGGAGGATTTCTAGGAGTTCCAAGACTATGATGAGTTCTAGGCGTGGGTTAGCAGCAAACCCCTAGTCAACTTCCTGTGAAGGCCATGTTTTACTACTGTTGGGGGCCTTCCTCTTCTGAAGGTCCTCAAAAACATGACTAACCATATGTTTTCAGTATAACTTAGACTATTACAGGAAGCTTCGGCTTGGGGATGAAGGCGTGTGATATGAGGATACAGCCCGAAGGCAATACAAATGGACGCCGATGCTATGGCTAAAGGAGCTTCGGCTTGGTATGATAGCGAAGATGAAGGACGAAACCGACCTAAGGGGGGAAAGACTACTTAGTCCTTGATAGTTTGCATTATGATTAAGAGTAGATGTCAGGGGCATGAATGTAATCTTATTCGGGCTGCGTCCCGTGCCTATAATTAGATGAACAGTAACACCGTACTATTCACGCTGGATTGTAACCGCTCTTGCATCATTCTCGCATCTTCACTTTCTGGCAAGCCGAAGGTATCATTGTAATATAAATATTGTTGATGTTTATTCATGTTTATGATATGAGAATATAAATAAGTTACTGATTCATAATCATTATTTATATTCTTGTGTATTTCATGTACCCTTATTTATATTTGTCCATTGAGATGATGAAGGTATGCCCTTCATGACCTTCGTTTGAAGATCATTATATCCAAAAGGAGATAATGTTTCTAAGGACGAAGGTCTCTAATTATTAACAATCGTGTTGTCTTGTTCTTGATGTATAGCATTTGAGAACAAGGACCAACATTGGCGCCCACCTTCGGTGAACTCAATCGACTACCTTCGGCAAGCATCGACTTTAGTAATGCCGTCGAAGAAGACAATAGTTCCAGGGGCTGCCTTGCAGCCATTGGACACAAATTAGGAGACACTGCGAGAAGCTACAAGCCAGAAGAGGAAGGCTACAAGCCCAACACCTCAAGAGGAGTAGCTAGATCAGGAGATCAGGGATTTGGAGGCTATCCACCAATAGGTACAAAGGAAAAGGGAAAAGATGCTTCGGCTCGCCGACCTTCAGAGAAAGATCGATGAAGCTACTGAAGAAATGTGTCACCTTACCCAGGATGACCAAGACCGAAGGCCCCAACACAGGGAGCTTCGTAAAAAAAGCCCGATTAATGATGATGAGTGGTATGGTGACTTTCATCATGGCAATTTTGCTTTTGATGATGCTTCTCCCTTGGCAGCAGAATTGCACGCTACCCCGTTGCCGCCGTCATACAAGCCACCTCAGCTCCCCATGTATGACGGACACTTAGACCCGAAGCAATTTTTGATGAGCTACAAAGCAACCATATCCTCATATGGGGCAATACTGCGGTCATGGCGAAGTCCTTCGTCATGGTAGTCAGAAGCGTGGAACAAACATGGTACTCTTCTCTTCAGCCAGGGACAATTATGTCATGGCAGAAGCTAAAAGACATGTTGGTCACTAGCTTCCAGGGTTTCCAAACGAAACCAGTTACTGCCCAAGCTTTGTTCCAGTGCACACAGGACTAGGAAGAATACCTCCAAGCGTATGTCCGAAGGTTCCTGCAGTTGAGAGCTCAGGCGCCTACAGTTTCCAATGAGATTGTCATCGAGGCCATGATCAAGGGGCTCAGACCAGGACCAACGGCACAATACTTTGCAAGAAAGCCACCACAAACCTTGGAGAAGCTTCTCCAGAAAATGGATGAGTACATCAGAGCCGACAATGACTTTCGGCAAAGAAGGGAAGAAGCCTATAGATACTCTGAGATGGCCAGGGGCTTCGGAGGAAGATTCCACCCTAGGCATGTAAGGTCAATCCATAATGCCACCTCAAGTGACGACAGGGGAAACAATACCCAAAGGCAGCAGCACAACTCTCAATCGTCAGGAGCACAACAAAGCTCTTTCAGGCCATCGGCTCCAAGAGGCAGAGGGGGTAGAAACTTCGGAGGAAGATATGGAGATCAGCCCAGGCAACTATTTTGTTTGTTTTGCGGTGAAGATAAGGGGCACACCACAAGAATGTGCCAGGTTACGATTCAGAAGCAGAAAGAAATTGCTGAAGCTAAAGCATGGCAGAATCTGCCGAAGCAGGTTCAGCATACCGCTTCGTGCTACTCTCCCTACGTCCCGGAGTATGTAGGCAATCAACAGCCTACGACCTCAATCACTTCGGCAAGCCATTCTCAAGCTTCCTGGACCCAGTTGCCACCACCACCACCACTAGCACCTGCCCTGGTTTGCAGTCAACAGCCAGAAGGGCACCACCACGCTCAGCAACAGCGCGACCTTCGAGAGGAGTCCGAAGCTTGCACAGTCAACAGCACTGTGCCTGAGTCAAAGCACATCTATTAAAGGTGCCATGGTGATTCGATTAAAGAATATCCTACCCTGATGTATCTCAGTTTTTTCGCCATTTTATTTTCTTGCATGAAAAACAATTCACGAAGGATTAATTTTCAATTTGATGTAATAATATCGTGTTCGCACAATCGAGTGTGGAGCGCATCGCCTTAACAATACTTCTGAAGCTACAAAGTCATTTCCTAAGGGAGCGCAGAGTAAGTTCCGAAGCTACAAAGTCGTTCCTAAGGGAGTGCAGAGTAAGTTTCGAAACTACAAAGTCATTCCTAAGGGAGCGCAGAGTATGTCCCGAAGCTCAAAAGTCGTTCCTAAGGGAATGCAGAGCCAAGATGCCACCGAAATAAAAGGTGAAGAAGCTCCAAAGTCGTTCTTAAGGGGATGCAGAGCTTAAATGCCACCGAAATAGAAGGTGAAGAAGCTCCAAAGTCGTTCCTAAGGGGATGCAGAGCTGAAATATCACCTAAGTAAAAGGTGAAAAGACTCAAAAGTCGTTCCTAAGGGGATGCAGAGTCTGGGTGCATTTTCAAGTGGGTGTGTGTCTTCGGCATAAACATCATGTTGCATCATATCATCGCAACATTTCGCATAGCATTACATCATACATCATATCGCATCAGCAACAGAACTGTGAAGAAGCAAAGATGCTTCTTTCAAAATATTTAATGAATGGAACAATGTGCTGAAGCACAAAGGGTACCTTAGGCAGCTATAATTTTACATACCAAGAAAATCTTCATTGACAACAATATTATATAACAGCTACGGCATAAGAAGGGGTGATTTTTTATTTGCGAAGCATGAAAAGAAGGGAAGGTGTTTTTTCGCCGAAAGCTCAAAAACAGGTAAGTACATAAATTTCATGCATCGCAAAGAAATATATTACATTAATACATACAAATGTTCGATGTTCGACTCATACACGAATATTACATTTTTTAGTACACAAGAATTCAGTCTTCTTTCAATATCTTCTCGGCAACTTCATTTAGGAGTGGGTTGACAACTTCGTCAACAGCTTCTTTGGCAACCCTTATCGTTTCTAATGCTGCCCTCATGGCTGGATCGGCCTCGGGATCATATGGCTTAGGTCGCGGTGAAAGTTCAGCTGTAGTAAAGAACAAGTTGTTAATCCGAAGCCAAAAACAAACACCAAAGCTAAAATTCAGTAATAATACCTATACGTCTTGCGCGCTCAGCAGCCTCTTCAGCTCGCTTAGCTTCTTCTCGGGCATCATGGGATTCTTTTTCATTTTTCTTTATAGCTTCGTGTAACACCACTCTGTAATTTGTTAGAAATAATATCAATAGAGAAACAATTTCTCCCTATGTGGGTTTAACCTTGATGCATCATCCCATGTGAGCACCATATTCAAAAGCACATAATTAATAAAAGAATAGATGCCATCAAAATCATGCATCATGCTCGATTTTATTCTATGTGCATTTTGTGACATAATATAAATAAAATCATCATGTGAAAAGAAATACATCAAAGTCCAAAGATAGAATTTAAGACCTAAAGGAAAATTTAAGAATTTAGAACAGAAGAGAAGGAGAAAAATATTATATGAGTGAAAATGAATATAAAATAAAAATATGCTATTGGAATGGGTACATCTAACTTAAAGGAAACTCCAAAAAGGGGTCTCAAATTCAAATTTGTAATTCAAAATAACAAGGAGACATAATAGGGAAAAGAAAAGAAAATAAAAAGAAAAAGGAATGAAACCCTTACCTGGGCCGCAGACTCCCATTTCGGCCCACTTGGTCAATCCAGCGCGCGCGCAGCCCATCTCCACCCGCTGTGCGCCACTGGAAACCTGGGCCCACGGGCAGGGTCAGCTCCATCTCGCCGTGACCGCAGCATGCTGACCGATTCCGTCACGCGGGGGAATCCACAAGGGGCGCTGCCATCCAGGCCCAGAAACCAGCCACACCGTGCCATGGCTCGGAGATTTCTCCTGTGCAGCGCGACTCCGGATGGTCGTGAGTTCGCCGTGATTCTAGGAGTTAGTTGCAGACCGGTGATCTCCGTATAAGGCCTACGTGCAGCATCGTTCTCGGCTCTGACCAATTTTGCGTTCATCTGAGGGTTGTTGAGTGCGAGTGGGGAAAGCTTGAGCTCGCGGCGGCCGGGGGAGAAGAGAAGTTCGTCGCCGTCATCGCCGTCGGGTACCGAGAAGTTGGGAACGTCCACAAGTGTGCCCTGGCCATGCGTTGGGGGCCCGTCGCGCGCAGGGTTCTCCGAAGTGCGTGAATCCTCCTCGGCGACACCTTGCCAGCGCCGCCGCGGTCGCTCGATGCCACAGCCAATCAATCCACTGCCTTCCTTCCGGTGAGAAACCCCCCCTCTGCTAGTTTCGGTAATCCCTCGTGTCGGTATAATTTCAATCCGCGCCCAAAATAGAGCTCTGGGGCCATCAGAATTTCTCACCAGAGGTCGGTGAAAACCGTGCGATGTGGTTGGCCCCGCTTCGGATTCCGCCGCCGTTTAGCCACCTTCCGTTGAGTTCGCCCTTCAGTACTCAACGTGTAGTGCTTGTCGTTTTGGATTATAGCTCGTTTGGGCGGCGAATTGCATTCTCCGGCGATCTTGTGGCCGAGCGGGTGGGCGGCACCGCCATGTCCAGGGTTGGGTTGGGGGAGATGATCGCCCGACCGTTGGATCTCCTTTTGATGGCCGGATTTGGTGACTGCGTAGCGTTTCGGATAGGAGTAACGAGAACCGTCTGATCGGGATCGGATGATGGTCATCACTCTGGGATTCATTAAACCGGGACCGTCAGATCTAGATCCGAGGGGCCACGCTGCGTATCGGTTCGCTCGATTTATGATCTAATCTGGGCCATAGGTATAGGATCGGGCGACTCAGATTGCAAGTTACCCCTTTCGCGGGTACACTTTACGAAAGAAACCTTATGTTTTTAGGATTTAGAACCCGCAGTCCACCCGGTGGTCAGCCTGAGTCTAGGGTTTACTTGCGCCAAGCCCCCTGTTGTCTCTGGTAATTGGCGCCCAGTCCAGGATGTTATAAAATCAGAGAATACTAATTAAAATGGATTTTTTAACATGAAAATAATGGCTAGAACTTACTTAACTCATATAAAATGCATACTTAGTCCAAATTAACCCATTCAAATTTCTATAATTATATAATATTATTCTCTATCAATTTGTGTCTCTGTTTTGTCATGAAAACAGTAAGAAAATTGATCCCTCACTTAATCCTATTTTAAGCACATAAAACCTTTGGAAATTCATATCTTAAAATCTATAACTCCAAAAATTACGATTCTTGTTCCTATGATCTCATTTTAATGTGTAGATTTTTACTGTGTATTTTATTTACATGTTTGGTGCAATGTTAATTTTTGCTATACTATGTATGTATTGTGTTGATGCAAGTAGACGAGCAAGCCACTGTGGAATCTGAGGTTCAACAAGTAGAAGTAGCTGAGCAGGAGCTCATTGAAGGCAAGTTGTGCCCTTGATCACTTACTTTCCCAGCCATGTTCTTATTAATTTTAATGATCTGCATAGGTTAATTTTGATTGGATCCTTTATGTTACCCCAGTTTTGATTACCTCTATACCTTGTTCACCCCTGAAATATTTTTGGGTAGTACTTGCTATTGCTTTATGTAGATTGGGTATGGAGATACACTACTCATGATTATTCTGTTATTATCTTGTTATTACTACTGTTCATGTTAAGATCATTAAATTAATGGGAACATGGAGCGACCACCCGGGAAAACAGTGCTACCACAAGGGTTTAATGGGACGCCCTTGGTTGATTAACTAGGAAAGCTAGTGGAGGTCTTCCTTACCCGAAAGGGGCAAGGGCAGTAGGGGAGTGGTCAGTGTAGGGAGGTCCTTGGGTTGATTTTGCTGCGATGGCGGTCAGGCAAGAACCCTGCACTGGACCTTCCTATAAATTGTAGCGCGATTTCTGAAGCTAGTGGAACTTTGTAAAGGCCTCGTAGTGTTACCCTGCCTCGCCTCCTCGGTAGAGGTGTATGGGATTGGCCGTCTCTTGGCAGATGGGTAACATGACTTGTGGGTAAAGATGTGCAACCTCTGCAGAGTGTAAAACTAGTATACTAGTCGTGCTCACGGTCAAGAGCGGCTCGGACCCTCACATGATTAATTTATGGAACTTAAATTTAATTTGACATTTTGCATCGCATTTGGGATTATTTTATTATTACTTTTCTTTATTATTATTAAGGTTTGGTATTTACTTACACTTAGTAATTGCTAATAAAATTTTGACCAACTTATAAAAGTAATGCTCAGCCTCAGCCTTTTTTTCATTGATCAGCCTTACACTACATGAACTCCCACCTTTGGTGAGTTCATGCCACATTATTCCCCACGACTTGTTGAGCTATGAACGTATGTGAGCTCACCCTTGCTGTCTCACACCCCCCCCATAGGAGAAGAACAGGTGGTCGAAGAGGAGCCGCCTAACACTGAGGCATTCGACTTGATCTAGGTGGCGTTTCTCAGTCGACATTGGCGCCGACGATCCTTAGTTCGTTTTATGGTTATACTTTTATTTTGTAATAAGTCTTCCGCTATGTAATAAATACTCTGATTATTGTGACATTTATCTCTATACACTCTGTTATTATATATGTTGTCTTCTTGGCGCATGTATGAGATGCACCCGGCTTTGTTCCTTAAAACCGGGTGTGACACTTCGTCGGCTATCTCACGGTCGCCCTTCATCCAAACACTGGAATAGAATTTCCCGCCCATCAAAGTAGCTTCGACCGAAGGCTCCTTCGTGTGGTCTATAGACAAGGTAACTTCTGCCTGGGTTGCAGCTTTAACATGTTCACAACCAGCTTTCTCCAAAATTGCTGCAACCCCTCGGGCACCGGCGAAGGCGTAGAAATCTCCACGGTCGCTATGTATTTCGTCAAAAGCTTCAGCTTCTTCGCTGATCCATTCAATGACTCCTTCGGGATTGCCTTGAATAAATTTTTGCTCCGATGAGTATGCACCCACCATTGCAAAACTATCTTTCAATTTCTTTGCGCAATCCAAGGATTTCTCATAATATCTCTCTTTCGATTCACGAAGCTCATCCACATTCTTTTGCAATCTTGAACTAGTCCATTCGCTTATTTCTTGCTTCGCTTTCGCTACTTCAAAATCCTCATTCTTTTCGGCAAGCTTTTTCTTTAGGCTTTCAATTTTGGCGTTATGACCTTCGGATTGTGCATTAAGTTTTGCTTCGCTGCTCTTCAGCCTATCCACTAAAGAAAGCAGTATTTTATCTTTTTCAAGCGCCTCATTTCTTAGTGTAATAACTTCTGACCGAAGGTTCCCTAGGGCTATTTGGCAGCTTTCGTCTTCCGCTTTCTTTTGTGCCCTTAAAGCCTTGCTTAGGATTAAGCCCTACAAAAAATGAAGGATCAGCACACAATAATAAGAAAAGATACAAAAAAACTCTGTGTATAAGCTAAAACATCCTCACCTTCAGACTGTTATAGGCAAGGCTGTCTGCAAGGTCATCCTTCGACATGGCAGACAGGCCAAGCTCTAGCTTTGGGAATCCTATATTTTCTGCCATCTCCCGGCAAACAGATATTTCCTTGTTGTCCGGAAGGCAGTACAAAAAATTGTCTTCGTCAGTGCCATTAAACACCAGGGATCCTGGGGGATACTTCAGATCCTTAACATATTGCCTAGCTTCGGCAACCTGCTCCTCTGATAGTTCTTTCCCTGCCGCGTGATGCACTATAAATTCCAATCCCTCGGTAGAAGCTTCAGCGGCAGGGAATTTAGATTCTTTGCTGGTTCTCTCTTCTTCTAACGGTAACGGAGCTTTTGCAGCATCCGAAGGCCCCTGTTCAGTATCCTTTTCAACAAGCTCTGCATGCCCTGTTTCTGCGGGAACTGAGGGCCCAGCTTCAGCTTCAACTCGAGCTACGATAGCTTCGACGGTTTCCTTTGTATTTTTCTCACCCATGCTAGGTACTTCTATAGAGGCAGGAGTTAGTACCTTTGTCGATTCCATGACAACGTCTAGTACGCAGGCCATTCTCCTCCCCTTTGGAGTTACTGCAGGAATTTTCAATACCCCCGGCAGCTTCGGTTGCTCTGTTGATTCCCTCAATTCTGGCTCTTTAGCCATTTTTGCCCTAGCTTCGGCAGGACACTTCGGCACATCGACTATTTCGGCTTTTGGCTGCTCCACTGTTGTCTTCGGAATTGGCTCCTCGGCTGATCCCACTGTGGCTTCGGCAGTAGCGGGATGATTTGGCTTAGCGGTAGAAGAAGACCCTTCAGTAGGCTTCGACACTTTGGCCGTCTCAGAGTGCCTGGGTCGGTGTATCAAGACCTTGACCTTTTTCCCCTTCGCCGTAGCAGAGATTGCTGAAGCAGCAGCCTTTCTTTTCTTTCCCTACTTTCGTGAGGGATAACAATAGTCTGGGTACACAAAACCAATTACATCTATCAAAAACCCTATTTAATCTCTTCTTGCCTCGTCCTCCGAAGGCCAATGTCATGGCATCGTCTTTGGCCCATGTGTAGGCCCCAAGCAATTCGTCACTAGTTGCCTCAATACAATCCAACCAGTCATCGTTCGGCTCATCGAACTGATCTCTGTATCTAAAGGTGTATTTCAAATAAACTAAACTGTCTGGACTGGACACGGCAGCAGCTTCCTTCGGCATCTCCTAGCCACTTCCAAGAGGCCACACTCTGTAAGCAATATGCTCCTGGACTAAGTCCCTAGTGCCAATATAAGTACATACAGTGTTAAAGGCCGTCTGACATGCTTGAATATCATTTCCAAGGGTAGTGGTTGGCCTTCTAATGCCGAAGCGAGACCATATAGGGTGTTGAATGATCCCCTTTATATCCTTTCTTTCAACTAAGTCGTTCATCACATAAAACCACTCTTGCATCCAGGCTCCTGGCCACCTCTTCCGAAATGTTGGGACGGGATAGCTCACATCAGAGCGAGGCACGAAGTCGTAACAACTGAAATTATTATGATATTGCTCTTTGCCAGTAGCCTTCGTCTCATAGGATAGCTCATGCATGTTGCAGAAGCATTTTGCATTCGGCTCCAAACTCTGGCTCCTCATGGCCCAAATGAAAATCCCCATTCTGATGATAGCTTCAGGGGTAATCTGATGAAGGTAAATTTCAAAAGTCTTCAAAACTTCAACTAAAAATCTGTTCAAGGGGAACCAAAGACCTGCTTTTATGAAGCTCTTGTACACAACCACTTCGTCAACTTCGGGTATAGGGGCACCGCTATCTCCTCTAGCCCTCATGATAGAAATATCACGGAAGTATCTTCCTTTCATTGCATCAATCTGACTATGTTTGATGGTTGATTTCCCAAAGATGGTATGACTCGGCCGCCAGGGCCGATCTTCGGCACCTTCGTTCCCACTCTCTAAGTCAAAACTTTCACTATCGCTGGAATCTTCAGATAATCCAGCTAGCATCTCATTGGTAATCTTCTTTGTATTTGTCTTCTCCATAGCTTCATAAAACCCGGCCAATGCAGGGTCAGCAATCTTCTTCTCTTCAGCCATTTAGTCAACGGTTGCGCGATTGTCGAAGCTCACAATTCAATCAAAACTTGGAAGAGCGAGAAAATTTAGAACGATGAACGCAGTATACGCAGCTAAAATGGTGCAGCAAATGCTATCAATGCGAGTCCCTATTTATATACCCAGCGCCTCACAAGTTGGTGAGTTCTACGTGTTAGTGTCTTTCGCTATTCTAGCGAAGGGAAGGTGTTTTTAGGACCTTCGGCTAAAGGCCTTCGTTCACGTCGCAGTCTAAATTTGTTACAAAGAAACAAATTCGTACTACGAGGGGCTACTGTTGGGGGCCTTCCTCTTCCGAAGGTCCTAAAAAACGTGACTAACCATATGTTTCCATTATGACTTAGACTATTACAGGAAGTTTTGGCTTTGGGATGAAGGCGTGTGATATGAGGATACAGCCCGAAGGCAACACGGATGGACGCTGAAGCTATGGCTAAAGGAGCTTCGGCTTGGTATGATAGCGAAGATGAAGGACGAAACCGACCTAAGGGGGAAAAGGCTACTTAGTCCTTGATAGTTTGCATTATGATTAAGAGTAGATGTCAGGGGCATGAATGTAATCTTATTCGGGTTGCGTCCCGTGCCTATAAATAGATGAACATTAACACTGTACTGTTCACGCTGGATTGTAACCACTCTTGCGTCATTCTCGCATCTTCACCTTCTGGCAAGCCGAAGGTATCATTGTAATATAAATATTGTTGATGTTTATTCATGTTTATGATATGAGAATATAAATAACTTACTGATTCATAATCATTATTTATATTCTTTTGTATTTCATGTACCCTTATTTATATTTGTCCACTGAGATGATGAAGGTATGCCCTTCATGACCTTCGTCTGAAGATCATTATATCCAAAAGGAGATAATGTTTCTAAGGACGAAGGTCTCTAATTATTAACAATCGTGTTGTCTTGTTCTTGATGTATAACATTTGAGAACAAGGACCAACAACTATGTTTCGTTTTCGCGCTTTGATCTATGTTTAAGACTATGTGGATGTCTCAAACATCGTGATGTAATCGAATTAATACCTTTTATGTTATTATCTAAGCATTGTGTGATGATGTCCAGTTATGTAATTGATGTGTACGTGAATTGCTGATCCTAGCATGTATATGGTTCGCATTCGGTTTGTCTTCTAAAACCGGGTGTGTCAGTGTTCTTCTTAAGGAGATCAGTCAGAGGTTTGCTAATGATTCCAAAATGTCACACAAACTTCTGATAGAATCCGACCAACCCAGAAAACTATGTAACTCCTTGGTATTCTCAGGTGTTGGCCATTGTTTAACCACTTGGAGCTTATTCGGATATGTAGCGACACCTTGAGCACTAATAACGTGGCCCAAATATGATATAGATGTTTGAGCAAAAGAACATTTGGATAGTTTGACTTTCCAATGATCCTTGCGCAACATCGATAACATTTGTATATGAGTATGTCGTCGAAGGACACCAATGCACAACAACGCAAAACTGGTGATAATGTGTCGTTCATAGCTTCGAGGAAAGTGTTAGGGCACCTGTCAACCCGAAGGCCATCACCCTAAACTCATAATGACCCAAATGTGTTTGAAACATAGTTTTTGGTTCTTAACCTGGCCAGAGCCTAATTTGGTGATATCCAACTTTAAGGTTCAACATGCTAAACCACTAAGCTGCAGACAACTCGTCCATCAACAGATCGAAAACTAGAACATGGTAGTTTCTCTTTACCAGTCATCACATTCAGATAACGGTAGTCAACACAGAAACACCAAGTAAGATCCTTCTTCTTTACCAAGAGCACCGGAGAGGCGAACATACTGTGGCTCTTTTGGATAACCCCTTATGACAACATCTCTTGGACTTGTTTCTCAATTTTCTCCTTGAGAACCGGTGAATAATGATATGGACGGATATTGAAAGGGTGGGAACCTAGCACCAAAGGTATGGAATGATCACATTATCGAGTAGGGGGTAAACCCACTAGGTCTTCAAACACATATGAGAATTGATCAATGATTGTCCAAACTTTGGGGTCCACTCCTGATAGGGGTTATGCGGCCAGCACTCGCGACTATGTGTCATCCGACAATTGAAATAACTCCACTATAGATCCTATTAGTAAGGAGGCCCAGAGCCCTTGCAAATAGACTAATCCTCCTTGATATGGAATCACCATCCACTTGTTGGCCCAATCCACATGCATGGGACTAAATCACTGTAACGGTGTAACCAGTCCATACCAACCACCAACTCAAACACTGATAGAGGTAAAAATTTGATATCTGTTGTAAACTAATAGCCCACCACGATCCACTCAGTAGATGGGATGTAATAACTGCAAGGACTCACCTGACCATTAGCCACCCTCACTATAACAGCTTGAGTCAGTTCCTGAACACCCGACAAGAGTGGTCGACGGCATTCACTGATAAAGGTGTTAGATGAACCGAAGTCAATGAGTATTAACAGGTCTTGCTGTTGTATGCTCCCAACCATTCTCATGGTTACCACTGTGTCAGAACCGTCGCAAGCAGCTGATGACAAGGAGATCTCCATTAGTGTGGTTGCAGTTGGCTCGAGTTCAGGGTCCACGGTCTCCTCCAACTTGAGCAGGTCCAACACCTCATTGATAACATGTAGCGGCATAGTCCTGGCACATTTGTGACCAGGTACCCACTTTTCAGCACATCGGTTACACAATCCCCTTGCCCGACAATAGCTCTTCAGAAAAGGCCACTCTGTCAGCTGCAGAAGTGTTACGAAGGGATGCAGAAGCTGACTGATCAGTTGTTGGCATCGTGCTTGCAGCATGCTCCAGCTTGCTCCCTTCCGACTACGTTAGCTGCGGGCAAGCCATCAGGTTGGAAATAGGCTCGGCACGCCGACACCGGGATGACTCCAATGCCTCCTCCTACACAAGAGCGAGCGCACAAGAAGTATCTAGATTTGGTGGACGCTGCACCATGACAACGGTCCTAATGACATGCTTCAAACCGTCAACAAAGCACATAGAGTAGTAGAAAGGATCAGTCCTAGACACATAAGCAGCCAACTCATCAACAAGCGATGCAAACTGTTCTACATAGTCTGACAGCGAACCTGATTGGCTAATGTGAAATAATTGACGGAAGAGTGACTCATGTTGTTCACGGTCGAAGCACTGGGGAGATGTCGCCCCACGGAGAGCCCCGCGGAGAGCCCCCCCGGAGAGCCACCGCCGCTGAACCCCGACACCACCACAGCCACCACCCAACCAACACCGATCAACTTCACCCCGCCAACCAAACATACAGCTGCTAGACTACCAACTCCTTTGCCGCCGCCACCGAGTACCACACCATCGCTGCTGGGAAGGTTTCCTGGCGCAGCTCGGCGAGGCATTGAGGTGCAGCATCAGTCCCCTTCGGTTCCGGTAAGGCCTGGAGTTGAACTCCAGGTCCACTTCCTACGCAATTTCTACAACCCGATTGTCACAGGCTACTTTCTCTCCACCCCTGCCTCCGTCTGGATCACCCTGAAGACAGATATGTGGGAGAGTAGTACTGCTTGAATGAATCATGCGTACATGTTACATTTATATAGGCAAAGCCTCATCCCGGTTTATAGAAACAGAACCCGGGAGGGCAACCAAATCAATCTACCAAATCAATCACCAAATCAATCACACGAGATTACAGGAGTCAATGATGGAAGGTGAGATCTCCTGTCTAACACCCCCCGCAGTAGGAACGTCGGTGGAACAAACGTTCAGACTGGACCGAAACTCCAAAAATACAGAAGATGGCAGGCCTTTGGTGAAAATATCGGCGTACTGGGAAGTCGTTGGAACATGGAGAACACGGACAGCCCCAGCAGCCACACGCTCCCGGACAAAATGGAGGTCAATCTCGATGTGTTTAGTGCGTTGGTGCTGCACCGGATTAGACGAGAGGTAGACGGCACTCACATTGTCACAGTAGACCAGTGTGGTATGTTGCACGGGCTGATGCAACTCCTGTAGAAGCTGACGAAGCCAGGAGGCTTCAGCAACACCGTTGGCAACAGCACGATATTCAGCTTCGGCACTGGAGCGGGAGACAGTTTGTTGGCTTGCTGTTCCAAGAGATGAGGTTGTCACCGAGGAACACTGCATAGCCCGAGGTCGAACGACGAGTATCGGGACATCCGGCCCAGTCAGCATCAGTGTAGACAGTGAGGGCGACGGGTGAAGTGCAACTGAGGGAGAGCCCAAGATCAACTGTGCCATGAAGGTATCGAAGAATACGCTTGACAGCAGTGAGATGCGGCTCCCGAGGATCATGCATATGGAGGCATACCTGCTGAACTGCATAGGTGATGTCTGGGCGAGTGAACGTCAGATACTGCAGAGCTCCAACAAGACTGCGGTAGAGAGTGGGATCCTTGACAGGCTCACCATCCGAGGAGAGTTTTGCCTGTGTGTCAACAGGTGTATTGCACGGCTTACAATCAGTCATCCCAACACGGTCGAGAATGTCGATGATGTATTGTCGCTGAGAGAGCAGCATCCCAGCAGGTGAGCGAGTGACGGCGATCCCGAGGAAATGCTGAAGAGGTCCCATATCTTTCATAGGAAAGGAAGCCTGCATGGAAGCAATGATCCGGCACAACAGGTCATCGGAGGAGGCAGTGAGAATAATGTCATCCACGTACAGCAGCAGGTATGCAGTGTGCGAGCCATGGCGGTAGACAAACAGAGAGGTGTCTGACTTAGCTTCGAGAAATCCCAAGGACTGCAAGTGAGTGGCAAAACAGCTGTACCAAGCACGAGGAGCCTGCTTGAGCCCGTAGAGAGATTTATGGAGACGACAGACATAATCGGGGCGAGCTGTATCCACAAAACCTGAGGGCTGGGAGCAGTAAACTGTCTCGGAGAGGGTACAGTGCAAGAAGGCGTTCTTGACGTCGAGTTGGTGAACTGACCATTGGCGAGAGAGGGCGATGCTGAGGACCGTGCGGATGGTGGCAGGCTTCACGACCGGACTGAAAGTCTCATCAAAATCAACCCCGGGCTGTTGGGTGAAGCCGCGAAGGACCCAACGAGCTTTGTAGCGATCAAGAGTACCATCAGAATGTAGCTTGTGGCGAAAAATCCACTTCCCAGTGACGACGTTGGTGTTCGGAGGGCGCGGGACGAGTGACCAGGTATGATTGTCGATGAGGGCCTGGTACTCGTCCTCCATCGCGCGCCTCCAATGTGGATCATCAAGGGCACATCGATAAGAGGTGGGTATGGGGGAGACAGCAACCGCCTGAAGGTTGAGGCGAGGTTGCCGAAACCCACTCTTAGCCCGAGTGTGCATGCCATGAAGGTTGTTGACTGGCGCAGCAGGTAGAGCGCCAACAGGGAGACGAGTATCGACGTCGAGTGCCCGAGGCACACGGGCAGAGCGCTGGCCGGCCCCGGCCCAGCGCCAGGCGTCCACAACGAGTGGAGCGACACCAGGCGCAGTAGGCGGTGAAGATGGTTGGAGCGGGGACCCAGCCAGAGGCCCAGAAGGTGTGGTATCCTCGCCAGATCCAGGGGAGGCCGCAGACGGCCCAGCCGTTGAAGCCGTGGATGGGGGAGCCTGAGCACAAGGCGGCCCAGCACTGCCAGCCGACGGCCGAGTCAACGAGGCCAGGGATGGGGGATCCCGAGCACCAGGCGACCCAGCGCCAGAGGGAATACGTAGAGGTACCTGCACAGTGGAAAACTCATCCAAAAAATCAAGGTTAGAGGGAGAAGCTGCTGGGGCGGGGGCCGCAGTAGCGAGAGGGAAAGAGGACTCGTCGAAGGTGACATGTCGAGAGATTATGATGCGGTTGGTGGCAAGGTCAAGGCAACGGTAACCTTTGTGGTTGTTGGAGTATCCAAGAAACACACAGAGAGAAGACCGGGGAGCAAGTTTATGAGGCGTGGTGGCAGAGAGATTGGGATAACATCGACAGCCAAAGACACGGAGGTGGGTGTAGTCGGGAGGAGTACCGTGCAAGGCCTGGTAAGGGGTGGAAAAGGAGAGGGTTTTAGTGGGGTGACGGTTGAAAAGATAGGTGGCGGTATGAAGAGCCTCAACCCAGAAGACAGGGGGAAGATGTGCATGAAAAAGGAGGGAACGAATAATGTTGTTTATAGTCCGGAGGACACGCTCAGCCTTGCCATTCTGTTGGGACGTGTATGGACAGGACATGCGAAGGATAACACCATGGGAGAGAAAGAAGGCATGTGAAGATGAATTGTCAAATTCACAACCATTGTCACATTGCACACTCTTAATGGTAGTACGAAATTGCGTGGCAACGTAGGAGAAAAAGTGAGCAATAGTGGAGAACGTGTCGGATTTGAGACGAAGAGGAAATGTCCACAGGTGGTGCGAGCAGTCATCGAGGATTGCAAGATAATACTTAAAACCAGACATACTGGGAACCGGGGAGGTCCAGAGATCACAATGAATAAGATCAAAAGGGTGCCGAGCACGAGACTGGGAAGAGGAAAAGGGAAGACGGACATGGCGACCTAACTGACATGCATGGCAGAGGTCAGCATTATTGATATTTTTATTACAAGTAATGGAAGCAGTGCTGGCTAAGCGGGAGAGGGCTTCAGAGCCAGGATGACCAAGGCGTTGGTGCCAGAGCTCTGGAGACGCAGTGGTGAGGAAGGCAGTGGCAGCTGTTGAGGGGCGAAGCGGGTAGAGGGGACCAGAGCTATTGCATCTGGTGATCACGTGTTGGGTCCTGAGGTCCTTCACAGAAAAACCAAAGGGGTCAAATTCAACAGAGCAAGAATTATCGATGGTGAATTGACGAACGGAAACAAGGTTGGTAATAAGTTTGGGAGAAATAAGAACATTATCCAGGCGAAGTTGGCCAACGGACGCGGAGCCAGTGGTGGTTACAGGTAATGGAGCGCCATTGCCAACAATAATAGAAGATGGACTGGAAGGTGAGGGTGGGTGGGAAAGTGAGAGAATACCAGGGTGGGTGGCCATGTGGGATGTGGCACCCGAGTCCATGTACCAATCACCGTAAGGAGCTGGAGGAGTGAGAGACACAGTGCTGAAAGCACCCGCCAGAGCATTTTGATCCCAGGGCCCAAGTCCCCCCCCCCAACGGCCTGCAGTGGTAGGGGGGCAAGCGTGGGCGGAGCTGGCGGCCCACCAGCAGGCGGCATTGGAGGGATCGGCTCGGGGGTACCAGTGGTGGGCCAACCCACGGGAGAGGACCAGGGAGAAGGCCACAGCCCAGGCGCAGCAGCGACGAAGGCAGTCTGCGGCCCAGCCTGGCGAGATGATCCAGTAGCGCGAGGCCCCTGGACCGGACCGGGCCACATCTGAAGGGTCCCGGTCCAAGGGTTATACATCGTGGGCCAGGCAGCCCCGCCGGTGCCGAGGGCAGAAGGGCGCGGGCCGGATGCAGAGGCACCGCCGCCAGCCGAGGGTGCTGCGCTGCCGGAACGGCCACCGTGGTTGCGACGGCGGCGGTTCTTGGAGCTGCCACCAGAGCCAGCATGGGGCGGGGTGGAGTGCCCCGCGACGAGGGCAGAGGGCGCTGCCGCAGTGGTTGCGGCGAGGATCGTCAGAGGAGCGGCAAGCGACGTTGGCGCCGTGGTGAGTTCCTCCAACAGCAGCTCGGAGCGGATCTCGACGAAGGAGGGGAAAGGCCGCTGGCGCTTGAGGAGGAGGCGGAGAGAGCTGAACCGGTCGGAGAGGCCGCGGAGAACATTCATGGCGAGGGCGCGGTCGGTGACGGTCTCGCCGAGCTCGGTGAGCGAATCCGCCAAGGTCTTCATCCGACGGCAGTAGTCGGAGACGGAGAGGGCGCCTTGCTGAAGAGTGCGAAACTCAGTATCCACGAGAAGGACACGAGTTTCACGGTTGCCGGTGAACTGTTGCTCCAGAGCGATCCAGGCGCCGCGGGCAGAGGGAGTCCGTGTTGTGACGATCTCGTAGAGGTCGCCGGTGACGGAGCCATAGAGCCACGACAAGACGTGGAGGTCCATTCGCACCCAGTGCGGGACAGCAGGAAACGAGGCGTCGCATAGGACGTGGTCAGCAAGCGCATACTTGCCGAGGGCGAGGAGCATGAGGCGGCGCCACTTGGAGAAGGAAGGCGTGGCGAGGTCGAGGACGACCGGGACGAGGGCGCGGATATTGAGGATACCGAGAGCCTGCGTATGAAGAGCAGCGACAGCGTCGGCGTCACCAGTGGGTGGAGCAGTGTCGTCGTCCACGGCGCCGTCGAAGGCGCCGTCAGCAGCGGCATCAGCTTCCTCAAGCTGGCAACGTGCGTCAGCGAGGTCACGCTCGTGACGAGCGATGGCGTCCTGGAGCTTCTGGCGAACAGCAGCCGCGGCGGCGACCGTGGCGCTGTCCGGGAAGAGTGGAAGCATTCCTGCTGCTGCTGCAGGTGACGTGGTGCTAGCATCAATGACAGCAGAGGGCATGGGAACTTCGGTAGCCATGGAAGGAGAGCGGAAGCGAGGAGAGGAAAGAACTAATTTGATACCATGAAGACAGATATGTGGGAGAGTAGTACTGCTTGAATGAATCATGCGTACAGGTTACATTTATATAGGCAAAGCCTCATCCCGGTTTATAGAAACAGAACCCGGGAGGGCAACCAAATCAATCTACCAAATCAATCACCAAATCAATCACACGAGATTACAGGAGTCAATGATGGAAGGTGAGATCTCCTGTCTAACACACCCCTCCACTCCCATCCCCGTCCTTCAATCTGCATTTTGTTCGCAATTCTGTCAACTTCCTCCTCACCTCTTTTCCGAGTCGCCTAGGTGTTGTTCAGGTCGATCCTTGGGTGTTCAGGGTAAGAGTTTCCAGTCAGAATGTTGCGAATGCTCTGGTTGTCCGAGGTTCGCTGCGCCTTGCTTCATCTGTGCTGCTCATTCATCACTCGTTGCTAGAAGCTCGACGAGCAACAATGGCGCAATGCTTTCAAATTTCGGGGGTGACCGGTGCGGTCGCAGTTAATGCTGCCCCCCATGCCGAGCTGGACTGCAATGTGGTTAATTCAGAGTGCAGCAACGTATCCAGGCTCGGGGCTCCAGGCATGTCAGGTCTAAAGGCACAATATCTGTCCAGGGCTGCTGCTCGATCTGAAGCAAAGGATACGCCTGCTCCCGTGTCATGGACCTTCGGTCCATGGGGATAGTTATCTTCTCCGGCGAGGTTATACCTCTCTGCCGCAGGCTTGGTTCTAGGATAGCAGCTCTAGGCGCTTGAGAGGGTCATTGCAAGAGAGAGATTGGTTTGATAATGATCTTGCTTGATTTATTCCCTGCTGCCATGCGGCTTATAAATAGCCCTATGGCTAACCAACTTCTCCTACAAACTCTCAACTAACTCCTACTTTCTTGGACTTATCTGATGCTAACCAACTCTCCACAATTCTCTCATCTCAATCTTATTCTCTAGTCTTATCCCAGCTCATCTCAATCTTATTCTCTAGCCTTATCCCAGCCTGGTTGTTGCCTCTCGCTCCCTATGATGCCCATGACATCTCCTCCTCCCTTGAGGACCAGCTCGTCCTTGAGCTGCCATAGACTTACCTGACACGATTTAAGGTTAAGCCTTTTACATCTCGGCTTACCTTTATTATTTAAGATGAAAATACAAAATAATTGTGGAACTAAAATATAAATTTGAACTGCAGCTATGTCCTCCTGGATCCCAAGGAAAGAGCTGAACTGCGGACTTCACGTTGGATGAAAGGTGAAGGAGGAACCAGTCCGTTCTTATATTGGGTCTGTCCAGCACCAAGGCAGTTGCCCGAATGAAGGAGACGACCCTCTTTGGCCATGCAGGGGGGCTGCATACCTAGATCTCGACTTCTGCAGGGGGTTCAAAAAGTATAGACGAGACCTGGTGGTTGGACGCACAGGCTGCAAGTTGGTGCAGCGATGAGCTGATCAGCAAGTGCAGCTTCCGCACCGCCCGCCTAACAAGGAAGCCGCGCACTGCGGCTTACAGGCGCACCACGGCCTGCTCATGTGATGACGGCCATGGGGTGGCCCTGGAGGCCACAGCAAGGTGCTTCTCCCCACGAAGGGACTGTACCTGGCGGCGTGCCAGGAACCCTCGCGCTGCCGCCTAAAGCCGCACCGCTGCTTGGAGTTCCTTCTCTGTCTTCTCCTTGTAGCGGTGGAACATCACAACGGATTGATCCCACTTTTCTTCGAGACGGCCAAAACTCTCTTCGAGCCGAGTGAATGCATCTGGAGTTGGAGAGGGCGGGTGGGAGGGCGTTGTGGCGGCTGATGGCGCGGCGGCTGGTGGTGGTGAGGGATGGGCGGCTGGTGGTGGTGAGGATAACCTGGAGCTGATACCAGGTGTCATGGTCCATGGGGATAGTTGTCTTCTCCGGCGAGGTTATACCCCTCTGCCGCAGGCTTGGTTCTAGGGTAGCAGCCCTAGGCGCTTGAGAGGGTCATTGCAAGAGAGAGAGAGATTGGTTTGATAATGATCTTGCTTGATTTATTCCCTGCTGCCATGCGGCTTATAAATAGCCCTATGGCTAACCAACTTCTCCTACAAACTCTCAACTAACTCCTACTTTCTTGGACTTATCTGATGCTAACCAACTCTCCACAATTCTTTCATCTCAATCTTATTCTCTAGTCTTATCCCAGCTCATCTCAATCTTATTCTCTAGCCTTATCCCAGCCTGGCTGTTGCCTCTCGCTCCCTATGATGCCCATGACATCCCGCCATGCACGCCTCGCTCCCTAAGGGTCTTACGGCCATTACTGCAACTCAACAACCAGCAATCCCATCATACCTTAAGGCTCTCCAATCCCCAGCTAAGGCCGCTCACCAGCAACCAAAACCTCCACGACCCATTACAGCAAAGGCTGTCTGCTACCGCTGCCTCTCGCCGGAGCATCTTGTTCGGGCTTGTCGGGATCCCGTCCGGTGCCGCAACCGCCATGGTTACGGTCACCGGAGCCACGATTGCAAAATGCCTATTTCACAAACACTCTCGCCTGCCAGCCACCACCGCAAAACGCCGACGATCCCTGTCCCAGCTTCACGGCTACCTGTCCATGCTGTCCCGTTCAACTACCCGGCAGCCAAGGCATCAAGCTCTACACCGCCAACACCACCAAGCTCTCCCGCCACCCAAACCTACCTGGATGCATATGCCCCCAAGAACATGCTAGCCTCATCTAGCAGCTGCCCTCCAGATTTCATGCTGCCAAGTGCCGGTGCTTCGAAGGCTTCGTGCATGGAGGGGCCGCTGGGCCTGGGAAGGGCGGCTTTGCCAAAGGCGCACTGTTCCTCCCCGCCAAGGAGGATGGTCGACATCTGCATAGATTCAAGGAACGGCAAGGCTCCTGTGGAGCCAGTCTTCGCTCCGTCGCGCTCACCATCTCTTGGTAGGAGGTCGCCGCCGTCTGGCCCCGGGTCTCCTGTACCTCGGTCCGGTTCGCCGCCATCCTGGACAGGCAGTGGTACAGGCAATGATTCTGGCAGCTTCCCTAAACCCGACCTCGCAATACCAGTTCAGAGTCCAAGCCTTGACTTGGGGGGGACCAGAAATAGTGACGGTTCAAGCC
Source organism: Zea mays (assembly GCF_902167145.1). Taxonomy (NCBI): domain Eukaryota; kingdom Viridiplantae; phylum Streptophyta; class Magnoliopsida; order Poales; family Poaceae; genus Zea; species Zea mays. Next base: position 129,196,912 of record NC_050100.1, on the reverse strand, counting down.
TTGACTGGGATGGTCGTACTCCTCACATCGAGGCGTGGGTCCCCCAGGGCTGCCGTGAAACAAACGACAAGCTCATCTATGCATATCTGGATCAACACCTGCCTCTCTCTGCAGCTGAGGAGTTCATCCAAAATATCCTGCGTACGGCTGCCCCAGGAATTCAGTTCCAGATGCTGCCATCTTCGCGGGGAATCAAGCTTCTTCATTTTTACTCCAGAGCTGATAGAGATGAGGTCCGACTCATGAGTCCGCTGCTTGCTGATGGTCTGCAGCTAAAGTTGGAATGTCCGGAAGAGACAGACAACAGATTTTTCAGGCAGCCGCAGTGGCTCGCTTTTGCTATGATTGTGGACTTCCCAACCGAGCATTGGTCCGAGGCTTCAATTCGTCGCTGTTTCGGTGCCTGTTGTGAAGTGGCAGAAGTGGACCCGCGATGCCTCACAGGTGATAACTTTGGCCCAATCCGGGTGCTGCTAGAACTGAACCACTACCTTGATCTACCGTCGGAAATTTGGGTCACGACCATGGATGGGGTTTCCAGGGGCGGATGCATCGCCCAGGTCTTGCCGCTGCGGGTTTGGCCCCGTGCCGACCAGCTTGGGCCGGATGGTCGCCTAAGACGTTTTTTCCAGCATATGTCTCCTCCACCTGCGCCTCCTATGCTATCTGAGGTGCCTGCTGCTCTACCTCATGTTCCACAACAGCAAAATGCTAGCCCGGTGCGTAACGCCCAACAACAAGCCAACACCACCACCTCCCAGACGTCCTCTGCATTTTCAACTGCTCAGCTCCTATGCCTCTCCGCTATGCTTGCCCAGCTTACTGGCCCACGCACAACAGAAACACAATCACAACTGCCTCCTCAACAAAACACCACTCCTCAAAGCCATTGCTCCAGCAAACGGCAGCCGACATCACCCACTACTTTCAACGCTACCAGGCACAAAAGAGCTGGTCGCCCACCTCGAAACAATGTTCCCAAGCCGATCCAGCGCAAGAGCAGTCGGCTGGCGGCAAAAGCTAACGGAAATTTCGTGGATATGACTAATAAGGCGGTCAAGTTGAAGGAACTGAGGGATACCCTACAAGGCTGCTCTACAGCAGTGAAGGGGGGAGTCCAGAAAAAAGGTTTGCTCAGTCGTTCAATGGCGTCGATCTCGATACCAGCTCTTCGCAAGCTTGTTCGCGCGGCAGGATTGGGGTGCTCAGCTGCGAATGCTGTTGGGGTGGTGCCGCTCGCCAAGGAATGATAGTCTGCACCTTTGTTGCTCATGGTGCAGTGGGCACGTCGGTCTGCACCTCTCTGTGTGTCCCGTGGGGGTCTGTGTTCGGTTCTTTTGTTTTCAGCCTGCTCTGTGCGTTCATCGGGCTTTGCTTCTTAGTTGTCCCAGTGTCTGTGTGCTTTAGCATGATGGTGTCTGTGTGTCCTAAAAATGAGTAGCGTCAAGAGTCTGTCTGTGTTGTCGTGGAATGTTCGTGGTCTTGGCGACTCGGAAAAATGTGAACTTGTTCGTGCAGCTATTGCCTCTTTGTCTCCCACTGTGGCGTGCCTACAGGAAACCAAAGCCCAAGAAATTTCTAAGTTCAAAGCTCGATCCTTTCTTCCACCAAAACTTGCTGATACATTCCTAGACATCCCTTCTACTGGCACTAGGGGAGGATTAATCACGGCTTGGGACACTGACGTCCTGGAGCTCAGTTCTTTTGTCACTCGCCAATATGCTTTAACCTGTCACTTTCTTTTAGCCAACACAAACTCTGAAATTACCATAACAAATGTGTATGCGCCGTCTGACCATAGGGATACAGCAACTTTTCTTGACATCCTGGGGAAATCCACTCAAACATTGTGGGACCTTGGTTTATCATTGGAGACTTCAATCTTATCAGGGATGCCTCAGAAAAAAATAGGGGCAGAACCAATCGACATCTCTGTAACCTGTTTAATGATACTATCCATGACCTTGGGCTTATTGAGCTGCCTCTGCTAGACTGCCTCTTCACCTGGACAAACAAATGCCGCACCCCAACCCTGGCACGCCTGGATCGTGCCTTCACAAATGAGAACTTCACCACTTGCTATCCATCGGCCTCTCTTAGCTCTTCAGTCAGAACTACGTCCGACCATAAACCAATTATAGCAAAAATAGCTACTACAATTCCAAAATCTACAACCTTTAGATTTGAAAAAGCTTGGCTAAAAAACCCGAATTTCCTACCGGCCATTCTAAACGCCTGGCAGCCTATCACCCATTCGACTGATGCTGCTGCTTGCCTCGCGAGCTGCCTCAAGAACACCAGAGCTGCAGCGAAGGTTTGGTCTAGGCGTAATAGGGCGCCCCCTTTCTTTGTACAAAACTGCAAATTCATTATTATGATGTTGGACTTCCTAGAAGAGTACAGGACGCTATCTGAAGCTGAAATGCAGGTCAGGGAATTATGCCAAACTCGTCTCCAACAACACATCAGAGCGATGGCTGCAGATTGGAAACAGCGAGGGAAACAGAAGGCGATCAGGGAAGGGGATGCAAACACCGCGTTCCACCATGCTCAGGCAACTCAAAGATTGAGGCGGAATCATATTGGCAAGATCACGCACAGGGAGCAGGAACTGTTCAGTCATGAATCAAAGATAGCAGCAGTCACAGACTATTTCTCTGGGATTATGGGGGAAGCAAGAAACTCCACATGGAAATTCAACATAGATGAACTCTACAATGGAAGACAGCTTGCGTCTGAAAGTCTAACAGCCCCCTTTGCAGATAGAGAAGCACTACAAGCAATCTGATCAATGAATAAGCTGAGTGCACCAGGGCCGGATGGTTTTGGACCCATCTTCTACTCGTGTGCATGGACGACTGTCAAGACACAAGTTATGGATCTGCTCAATGCCTTTCAGCAGGGGGAAGCTGAACTGGAAAGAATCAATCGAGCATACATGGTTTTACTGCCAAAGAAGCTGGGATGTACAACAGTGGACTCCTTCCGCCCCATCAACCTCCAAAACTGCAGCGTCAAGATTATTACCAAGATTATGACTACAAGATTGCAACAGGACATCTGCTCACTCATAGATTTGGATCAAACTGGTTTCATCCAAGGCCGCTCGATCACTGAAAACTTTGTCTATGCAATGGAGTTAATACAATGTTGCCACAAGAGAAAGACTCCGGCCCTAGTAATCAAGCTAGACTTTGCAAAAGCTTTTGATACCGTTAATTGGGACGGGTTGCTCACAGTCCTGAGAGCAAGGGGTTTCAATCAGAAATGGCAGAGATGGATATTGCAGCTGCTAGCATCTTCCAAAACCTCTGTATTGCTTAATGGAGTACCTGGACCATGGTTCGCGTGCAAGAGAGGTCTGAGACAGGGAGATCCGCTGTCACCATACCTCTTCTTACTTGTGGCAGATGTCCTACAGAGCTTGATCAAGCACAGCAGGGGTGTTCGACATCCGCTAATTGATGACCGACCATGCCCAGTGCTACAATACGCGGATGACACCCTAATATTATTGCGTGCAGACCTAGAAGATGTCAAAACACTTAAGAAAAATTTAGATGACTTCTCGGATGCGACTGGGCTGAAGATCAACTTCTCAAAAAGCACTGCAGTTCCGATGAACATTGATGAACAACACCTCCCTCTCATGATTGCCACCCTTGGTTGCAGGCTGGAGGGTTTCCCTCAGACATACCTGGGACTACCACTGTCCCCACACAAGCTTCGTCTATCGTCTTTTGCCCCACATATTGCCAAGGCAGATAAGTACCTAGCAGGATGGCAAGCTGCACTGTTAAACCCGATGGGTCGAGCGGTTCTGATAAATTCGGTTTTGGACAGCCAACTCATATACATCATGTCGGCTGTTTTGGTTCCAAATGGAGTTGTGGCACATATTGATCGCAGGCGTAGATCCTTCTTGTGGAATGGAAACGATGAATGCTCAGGGGCAAGCTGCCTAGTGGCGTGGGACACAGTGTGCACACCAAAGGAGGATGGGGGCTGGGGATCAAAGACTTGAAGCTACACAACATCTGTCTTTTGATCAAGTTGATACATAGGTTGCACTCTGCTACAGACTCGTCATGGGCAGTTTGGGTAAAAGAACACATGAACATGGCCACAATGGAGGGGGATCTAGGAGGACCACACTGGGATAGCTTGCGGACACTTCTTCCGATCTATCAAGCGGTCAGTACCTCAACTGTGGGAGATGGATGCAGCATGAACTTCTGGCATGACGCATGGCATGGAGAGGATGATCTAGCTACCAAACTGTCGGCCCTGTTTTCACATTGTGTGAAGCAGCAGGCTAGTGTGGCGGATGTCATGGCCAATGGACTTCATCTTGTGACACGGTTGTCATCACAAGCACAGTTAGAGTTACATCAAGCTCAGAACATCATCAGTGGTACTCAACTTTCTCAGCAACCTGATGAAAGAAAATGCATGTTAACCAGTACACACGGGAAATTCCAGACGTCCGCTTTGTATGAGCTTTTGAAGCGACCGGTCAGGTCAGAGAATGTATTGGCAGCGTTCGTATGGAATAACAAAACACCACCTAGGGTGAAGTTCTTTGCATGGCTAATGACTCAAGGGAGAATACAGAGCAAGAGAAACTTGCTGCGCAAGCGGATTGTGGACGAAGATGTATGTGAAGAATGCAATCAGGAAAGTGAATCGGCGGGCCACATAGTCTTACATTGCCCCTTTGCAAAACGGTTCTGGCAGGCAATAGGCTTTCAAGTACCTGCTGATTTGGATGTCCACGAACTGCATCTTATTATGAGGCCAACGAACATACCGAAAACTGAATTCTCTTCTTTTGTGGTTCTATGTTGTTGGCAACTGTGGAAGCGTAGGAATGCCTTGGTATTCAGGCAGGAAGCAATCCCCTTAAGCCGGATCCTTCGACAATGCAGTGAGGAGGCTAAGAACTGGAGTTACAGACATGGTTCCAAAGAAGCAGGTGTGCAAGCTGCCTGGGTACTGGTGTTCTCAACTGCTAGCATGTAATATGTAATACCTTAGAAAATTCTTCCCCCCTCACCCCGGCAAGCCGGGTCTATAAACTTATGTAAAGCCTTTAGGGGTGACAAGAACATATCAATGAAAAATCAGGTGGGGAGCCTTTCCCCCCCGTTGACAGTAAAAAAAACGGTCGAAGCACTCGTGAATCAGACCACAAAATTCGTCCCAAGATAGTTGACGCAAATGACGCTCTACAGATTGTAACCAACGCTCAGCACGACCCACAAAGTTCATGAAGGACACCTTCACCCACATATACTCTGTGTCATATATTTCAAAGTAGATTTGTCATACATTTCAAAATAGTTCTTGCACTTCTTCCATAATTGTGGTTGCGACCCATCAAATTGGGGAAATTTTAGTTTGGGTAAGTGTTGGACACGTAGGAATGGGGTGCCTAAAGAAAGCCCAAGAAACTCCTTAAAATGACTCACCGACCAAGTCCCTGTTAAGCAACCTAGCGAGGCGAAGCGGACGACCAAGTCCCTGAACAAGCGACCTCGTGAGGCAAAGCGAATGATCAAGTCCGTGCAGAGCAATCCGAAAGGGAAATGTGCCCTTGGGCCATTTCTGTTATGTTTTGGTGATTAGATGTCTAACACATATAGTTATGACTTTATTGAGCTAAGAGTTAAAGAGATGCAGATGGAAAAACAAAGGTATGATTCTAGCACTTAGTAAATTGTTTTTGGTACTAACTATGTTCTACTAAGTGCTAGGAAACTTCTCAAATCAAGAAAGATTCAAAGGGAGAAGTTTGGCTAAGTTCGGCCAAACCTGCACCAGCCTATGGTGCATCGGACTGTCCGGTGCCCAGGCGGGCACGCTCAGCGAACTGGTCGCTCTCGAGAAAAACTCACGACGCTGCGTCTATAATTCAACGGACTGTTCGATGTGCACTGGGTTATCCGGTGTGCCAGCCACGCACCCAGCCAATGGTCAGAAGATTGCACCAGATTGTCTGGTGTGCCACGGGGGTCGATGGCTGTAACGGTCGGGTTTGCCAGAAAAGAAAGGAAACTGCGCACCGTTCACTGTCCAGTGGTGCACCGGACTGTCCGGTGCACCCACGGACAGAAGGCAACCAAAGCCTTCCAAATGGAATTCTAACAACTCCTAGCTGTCTTGGGGCTATAAAAGGGACCTCTAGGCGCATGGAGCAGTACACCAAACCTTCATTGAACATCCAACAACGCTGAGGCATCGAATTCATGCCCTTGCTTTAGCAGATTGAGATTTGGGCACTTGTGCTGAGCTGTAACTCCGTTGTGCTGTCTTTGTGCTCTTCTCTCTCGTTTTGTGTGTGTGAGTCGCTGCAAGTTTGTCTCGTGTGTGTGGTTCTATTCCCTCCCTTACTCTTGTGGTTTAATTGTGATCAAATTGTGTAAGGGTGAGAGACTCCAAATTATGGAGATTCTTCACAAAGGGAAAACTTGATATAAGGAAGAAAATTGTGGCACTCAAGTTTGATCTTTGGATCACTTGAGAGGGATTGAGTGCAATCCTTGACCGAAGGAGGTCACCACAACGTGGAGTAGGCATTGGCCGAACCACGTGATAAAATCACCGTGTCACTTGTGCATCTTTCTTTGTGATTGTTTTCTTCCATAAAGTTCTTACTTGCTCACTTGCGCTATTGTTCCTAAGTTAAATACATATTCTAAAGGAACAATCAAGTGAAGAGTTCCCTCCTCTATATTCATATCACCTTGGTTTTAATCTCACTAATATTTACTATAAACCAAGTTTGTGTTGTTTAGACTTAATTTTTACAGGATCACCTATTCACCCCCCCTCTAGGTGCTCTCAACTGGTATCAGAGTCGTACTCTTCATTCAGAGACTTACCGCCCGAAGAGATGGATCCTAAAGGCAAGGGGATGGTGATCAACGATAAGGAGGAGACTCTCTATGTTGATGAGCCAAAAGGTGACAAGCCCACCGACTCAGGCTCAAACAACAAGAAGAAAGATGTGAAGAAGAAGAGGCGCATCAAGAAAATCATCTACTACGACAGTGACGCCTCCTCTTCACCAAGGGATGACGACGACGATGACTCTTCGTCGAAAAAGAAAACGATTAATCAAAACTATTCTTTTGTTATTCTCGTATGCCCTACAATTCGAATGCACATCAATTTTCAAATCCACTTGGAAAACCCCCTCACTTTGATGGAGAAGATTATTCTTTCTGGAGTAATAAAATGTGTAGTCATTTATTCTCTCTCCATCCTAGTATTTGGGAAATAGTGGAAAATGGAATGCATTTTGATAGTAGTGATAATCCCGTATTTATTAATGAACAAATACATAAAAATGTCCAAGCTACTACTGTTTTGTTAGCGTCTCTATGCAGGGATGAATACAACAAAGTCAGCGGCTTGGATAATACCAAACAAATATGGGATACCCTCAAAATCTCTCATGAGGGTAATGATGCCACCATGATTACAAAGATGGAACTTGTGGAAGGTGAGCTTGGGAGATTCGCCATGAAAAGGGGAGAGGAGCCAACCAAAACGTACAACAGGCTCAAGACCCTGGTGAACAAGATCCGGAGTTATGGGAATACAAGATGGACGGACCATGACATCGTTCGACTCATGCTAAGGTCATTTACTATTATTGATCCTCATCTTGTAAACCTTATTCGTGAGAATCCCAGGTACACCAATGTAAAACCCAACTTGTGGATCATAAGAGAAGAATTAATCTCCTTATGTGTTTTGCCCTCTATTCATGAGAAATATTAACAATCATATTTAAAGTGCCTAAATTAATTAAAGATACATGAATAATCTATGCATCATGCTGGAGATTTTGCTTGTGCACTTAATTACACTAATGATGAGATATTAATGCTGAAATTAGGGTTTAACTTAATTTGAAATCTATAAATTGAAAATAACATAGGAAAGAAAAAGGAAAATAATATACACTATAAAGAAAAAATATATATAAATAAATATACCTTTTCATACTGGTATTTTGAATTTTGCATATAATCTAAGTGTGAAACTCACAACAAAAATTTGAATTCAAGTTTGAAGATGTAAAAATAAAAAGAAAACAAAACAAAAAAGAAAAGGAAAAAGAAAAAAAAGAAGAGAGTGCTTTGGCCGAAACCAGCCCTAGCCGATTGGTTCGTTGCGCCATCCACCTGACGCTCGGCGCCGATACCGGGGGCCCAGTCATCAGCCTCTGCGCGCTTTCTTTCTCCGCCAACATCATTGCCGAGTAGGGCCTCCGCATCATCCTCTCGCGCGAGTCTTCGCTTCTGTGGTGCCACTGCTTGGTGGGCCCGAGCCGTCAGTCGACCAACCACCTCGTCCGACAATGGCGGAATCACCCCGTGGGCTTGGGCTCCGTTGCTCAAAACCCGGCACTACCTCGCGACCATAAAGGCCGAGCCACCGCGACCCCCTTCCCCGTCCCAGACCTCTAAATAGTAGAATGCTTACACACATATAGGCTTGATAAGGAGTGAATCATAGAACAATTAAGGACCCTATATTTATTAAAAGGGTCATGCCTCTATAATAAAACACAAAATCGAAATAATTCTAATATTTTTTCTTGAATAATTAATGTCTTAGAAATCCCATTTTACGGTTTACATATCTCTCGAGCCGATCAACCTGGTGCTGGCTGTTCGTAGAGGCTAATGTCGACTCTATCCTGGTTGCGCGGCTATGTGCTGGTGCGCTATGATCTCGATCGTACTCTTCCCGTTGTCTCATCTCACTTTTGTGCCGGCATCGCGCGAAGCATTGATGTTGCTGAAAATTCTCTTGTGGGTTTTGGTGGTTTGGATGACAACCCATTAAAGGACTAACAGGTGTGCTAAGTGTTGAACATGTGCTTAATGTAAAGCTAACAGGGTTCACCACAAGTGAACAAGTGTGATGGCCTAAAGACTGGAATATCTATAGGTAATGGACATCACAAGTAAGATGGACGTTGCTTAAGTAAGACTCAGTGTGCGTAACTCAGAGACAACCGATCAAGCCAAGGATGGAGGCAAGAAGAGATTCGAGGTACTGAGTGCACAGGAGAAGGTCAAGGAGACCGAGGAACCCAAAGCCAGGGGTGAAGAAGACTTGCAAAGTCAAGGTTGATCGAGTTAAGAAGAGTTATGGTGCATCAAGGATCACTACATAAGGACATGACTTACAACCAATGAGGTAACATATACAAATATGTAGTGTAAGTCATAAGGCTCAAGATCAAGCTCGAGAAGTGAACAAGGTCACTAGGAGGAGCAGTGTCAAAACCAGAACTAGAAGTAGTCCAAAAGAGCTAAGTTTACTTTGACCTTTAGTTTGGGTTGTTCTTGTGTTTGGATATGTTCTATGTGACCTTTGCAAGGTGTTGGAGATTATGTGTATTAATCTAGATCAAGCCGAGTTGACTTGATGTTTTCAAGCTCTGTTTAAAGTAGATCAGAAATCATGGAGTAAAGAGGTATGACCCTAAGACTTAGTCAATTGTTTTAGTGGTTAACTGTGTGTGTCTAAGTGCTAGGGATCATCCCAAAAGAAGACAATTGGAGTAAAGAAGTTGCACCAGTTTGGGAGCACCGGACTGTCTGGTGCCCAGGCTGGCCCTCGGTGAACAGGCCGCTCTCGGGAAGCAGTTGGGGGCACTGCTACTATAAATCACCGAACTGTCCGATGTGCACTGGACTATCCGGTGCGCCTGCCGCACGCCTGACCAACGGTCGCCGCGCAATCAGCGCCGGCCACGTCAGCCAAGCCAATGATCATCAAGTCGCATCGGATTGTCTGGTGTGCCAAGTGGCTGAAGGGTGGCAACGGTCGGCTTCGCCAGGAAAGGAAGGAAATCATCTACTATTCACTGTCCAGTGTGCATCGGACAGTCCAGTGCACACGCAGACAGGGAAGGCTGATTGCTTACCATTTGAGGAACCAACAGCTAGGAGCTCCCTTGGGGCTATAAAAGGACCCCTAGGCGTCCATCTACATGTGCGGAACACTCCCAAGTGCAGCAACACTTTGTAGACTCATTGCAAATCATATTTCTCTCCCTCTATTGTGTATTTCTCTCTAATTTGTGTAGAGGCGCACTTATAAGCCTTTAAAGAGAGGGGAAGTGTTGCTGAGAGCAAGATCAAGATCTTGAGCACTGTTACTCTGTCGGAGTGCAGTCAAGAAGGTTGTAAGCAGCCGCGGCAATGTTGTAACAACCATCAACATATTGGAAGGCTCTATCTGTCACATTGACAGATTTGAGCACATTGGAGGATGGAGTAAGATACTCCAAGCCAAGGTGTGGCTAACTCCAACGAGAATTAGGCAAGCATTTCAGGCTTGGTCGAACCTCGGTATAAATCCTTGTGTCCTGCGTGCTCTGTGTTGTGTCTCTTGTCTTGTCTCTATTTCTGTTCTTTGTCTCTTGCTTTAGTATGGTGTTCACTTCATATACTTTTATCTGTGGTATAAGTTACTTGTGAAGTGCATGACTCTTTGAGACAGGAACTTCATTTTCACTGCCACCTACTCGAAGTAATCTTCATTCCGTTGTGATCCAGTCTTTGAGTAGAGTAAGGTTTTAAGTTTTACAGTGATAATTATTGCATATTCACCCCCCCCCCCCTCTAGGCGACATCCAAATCCTATTCCCAAGCATAGGGAACTTTCAGTTGCTCCACGTGTCTCGCCGACTGTTGATGACATAGCGCATGTCCGGTGCCGGATGGACAGGGGGAAGAAGATGGTTCGCTGCCCAGGTGAGGATATGTCGGTAGCCTTCGCGTCTGAGGTGTGGGGCAGACCGTTGGCGATTTGAGCCAAAACCCTGCCAACTTCACTCGACGTGTTCAGGGCTCGAGCGAAGTCGGGTAGAAGATTCCGGGGAAGGAGTGGGTTTTTGCGTTGGAGCCTAGCATCATGCTCCGCTCGTTCCCGCTCGCGCTCTAAGGCGTGGCGACGCTCGCGGTGTCGGGAATTGCGGTGTTCGCTGAGCACCCTATCATTAGGAGTCTCTCCTGCTTCAGAGGCCTCATCGCGGGATACGGGCTAGACGAGATCTCGTTCCACGGCCTCGAGGTGACGTCGAATGTTACGACGCCTATTCTAACGTTGGTGTGCTTCACGCTGTAGGGGTTCCTCCCTAGTACAGTGGGCTCGTCGTTAGAGATGGGACATCCTCTACTCATCCCTGGATAAAAAGGACATCCGGGAAGAAAGAGCTTGGGGTTGTGTCTCGCACTCCGGCAGTCTCCCATGTGAGCGAAGCGGCTGGGACAGTCGTCGGTCTTGCTCCTGTGGCCACGCGGTGCCGACGCTATCCACTCCTTTTTCGCCGAGTGATTCGGGTCCACACCCAGGAGGGTGACGTGGACAAAGGGGTCCATCGCGACAGGGGTGCAGCCTTAGTTGGTCAAGCCACAAGTGTTGTTATGCCCCTGAGCCCGCCCGACAAGGGCACAAACCTGCGCAAGGTGGAAGTTAGTTGAGGTTTTCGCGCTTTGGAGTTCGTCAACGTAGTTCTTGCTGGAGTCAGGTGGGACGAGCCCGCCCTCGCAATTGGTGCTATCGGAGAAGATCTTCTTTCGGATGGATCCAAAGCGGAACACCTCCCTGGCATTGAAGGTGATCAGGGTGTTGAAGATGATAGCCATGGAGTCATCGTGGATCAACGGCGCACCCCCTACATGGCGTGCCAGCTGTCGTTGTTTATGACCCGACTGTGCACCACAGGGTTCCCCACGTGATGATTTTGAGCAGGACAACGTTGTTGACTACGACTCGATGGTACGTGCGGGTGCCATATCACACGAGGGTTTATACAGGTTTGGGCCACTAGAAAGCGTAACACCCTACTTCCTGTCGAAGCTGTGTATTGGAGTTTCACTGGTGCACACGGATTACATGTGAGATATGGGCAGTGGAGGACGAGTTCTCCTGCCGATCTAGTGGTGTGTGGCTGCTATGAGAAGGCTAATGAGCTATATGGTGGTGATGGGATGTGACGAGATAAGATGCTTTCGTAGGATTACTCCGTCGGCCTTATATATATGACCAGAAGGTTATCACTTTACAAGTTGTGATCACTATCTAACTCTACAAGAATCCTCTTTTAACGTGACATGCATTGCTACTTATCCGGAGTTCGGTCGCTTCTTCAGCCGAGTTAACGTCGAGTATTTAGCCCTTCAGGTGTGCGCAACCTCTTCGCGCGAGACATCAGCGTTCCGGTATGCACATAGCTCAGACGTTCGGTCTTCGTCTCCCTAGGTCGAGCTCACCTAGCCCGGTTGTGACCCGAGGGTAGGTCTTGCTAGGCAAACCATCGAGAGGCCCATCAGGCGACCCATGAGGCATTTCTGTGTTCATAAAGACACAGAGGATATCTATCTCTCACACTTTGGCCATGTGTGGCCCATCTAGCGGAGTCAGAGCTGCTGGTCCTTTGTGTTGTGCTTGACAACGATGAATCTGGATGGGTTTTGTATGGGGGGCTACCGTTGTTTGAGTTGTTTATGCACTCTGTGTATGTTTCGGACCAGTTTTTTCTTAAAACTAGGTGAATTCCATTCTTCTTAATTAAAAGATATAGCTCCTGCTATTACGTTAAAAAATATTGTTTGTCTCCTGATATACATGAACATCGATGACCGGAATAAAATCAAACAAAAGAACAGGAGAGTTCTCGCAACAAATAATAATAACACGGTGTAGCCTTCTTAAAATCAGCATTGTTCACTTCACAAATAAGAAGCAAAGGCGTGGATGACAGCAGATTTATTTTATCTCTCTCTCGCACACACCGAAACGGAACAAAACTGAATTTACTAAATAAGAATTCACCGTGCGCAATTATATCAACATATGAAGTTAAAGATGGCATCCTGACTAGTGACTACTCCGTATATTAGTAGAGCATCTCCAAGAGAATAGAAAATCCGCTAAACTTGTTTTTTGTGCAAGAAAGGAAAATCACACCAACAGTTTTCGTGTTTGAGAAACCAACGAGGCGACGACCGCAGTGCTCACTTTACGCGTGATTTTCCCGCTCCCCATCGAGTGAAGCGGGCGGCATACTGCAGATGGAGGAGCGTGAGTTCCGCACGGAGGCAGAGCGCGTTTTCGCGTGTCCGACACCGGAATCTGGTGTCGTACAAGGCTAATGAGGCTTCGTCGGACATGGAGAGCAGCAGCCTCGTACGTGGGCCGGTGTACCGCCACTGCGGCGTCGGCGTGAGCATGGTGGCTTCGCCTCCGGGAGCAATAGAAGCGGCGTCGGCGTAGCATGGCTTCGCCTCCGGGAGCAGTAGAGAGAAGCCCCAAGAAGCGGTGATCCATGAGGTTCATGCTTGTTCTTGCTCCCCTTGCACTGGTTTAGTTCATGGCTTCCAGCGTTCGGTGCGTGCCACTGGCTTCTCAGGTACCAAGTGTTGAGTAGGAGTTGGAGATTCAGGCACAAGTATTGAGTTCGTTGGACATTCAGAGGTTTGTACTGAGCAGAAATGGTAGCTTTTGGTGATGCTGAAATGAAACGGGAAAACTATCTGCAGCTACATCTACATGTGACAACTCACAAACATTTACATTATGGAGTATCAACTGGCCATGAAGAGCATGCAGTGCACAGTTACAGTGAGTTACAATCAAGCTCGGCGCTTGCTAAGACGCCAAGAGTTGGGCTCGTGGTATCTATCATATAGAGGCTCGATCCTCTCCTGCCTTTTCCTTTTGCTCATCTTGGTGGGGTCAGCACCCTTGTAAAACCTTGGCGCCAGCTCAACAAGCCATTTTGGATCGATCACAGTCACCTCCCTCATGTACTCCTTTGTCGTCATCACCAGCTCGTGATAGATGACCCAGTCTGGCTGGCGCTGGAACAATGCGCTGCTAGGGTGGATGTACACTGGCTGGTTTTCGACCAAGGTCCTGTATCCTTCCTGGGGATCCTTCCTGGCGGCGTGGAAAAAGAAGCCTGCAGTGATAGCTTTCCTTATCTTTGTGAAGTTTTTCCCAGCGGAGACAACATCAAGTTTGTATCTGCACAGACAAGGGTGACATAGGTTGGCAAATAGATAGACCTCGACGAAAGGGTTGTCTAGTCAGTGAAGCATAGATCTAACGCTGAAAATAGCCATGGGAACAATAATAACAAGCTGAATTTGGAAGAAAAAAATGACACAAAGCTTGACATAGTCCACAACAATATCAATGCTACACCAGGTAGATATACCTCAAAGAAAAGGTTGCCTAATCAATGAAGCATAGATCTCACTGAAAGTTGCCATGAGAACAATAATAACATGCTGGCTATAGAAGAGGAAACAACAGGAGGTAAAGACACAAAGGACACATGATAGTGCATAACCATCTCAATGCTAAACCAGGTAGTAATTTTCAGTTAGACTACTACAAGGGTTGAGTGGGAGGTTGGTGATGAAGATAGAAGAAAACTGATCCCATTAGAAAACATCAAGGAGAAAGATCCTTCAAGCACAAAATAAAACCTAATAAACAAAAAAACAAAGGCAGGGGAAACCTATCAAGCAAAAGGTGGCAACAAAAAAGAGATCTGGTGCTAGTTCTAGTGTGCTACAGTGGCGGACCTAGGATTTTACTGTAGGGTATGCCATATCAAAAAATTAAATGCAATTCAGCAAATTTCATTTAGCAATTCTATAAATAATTATAAAATTCTGCTCCATAATTCGGTACATAGGTACTAAATAACATACTATGTCCTAAAATCAACAGTTGAGTTACAATTTTTCATAAATTACAACACAAATAGTATATACACTATTTCAATAGTTCAAGATATGCATAAACAAATCTTACAAAGTACTTTGTCTGGCTTATGCTTACAACACTATTCAGCAATCACATCATACTCCACTGAACTAGTTGATTGTTGGAATCCCGATCCGTATCCTAAATTTTTATGATACTATGTGGCATGTTATCTATAGTTAGTTTTTAGAGGTGCTAGGGGTTTGGACTGCAAAATATGTTATCAGAACTTGCTGGATGAAACAATAAGAGGGGATAAAAATCGAAAAAATAAACAATGAAGTGAAAATTGAAACACAGGTGAGATCTCACGGAAGACAATAAAGAGGGGTAAAAGGTCGGATAATAAGGTGAGATCTCACAGGACACAACTTGAGGGGATTAAAAATTGAAAATTAAATTATAAACTCATAGCTAAGGAGAATACCACTAGACCATCATAACATTTTCTTAATTGTTGTTTGTAAATTTATATTTTCAAGCGTGGTAAGCAAGTGTCATAAAGACATGAGCTGCCTCAGACTGATGTAGCCCCTAGGTACTATCATCCGTAGCCATAATGGTTCTGCCTTATTTCATGAAAAAAAATACTAAAAGTAGGAAAAAATTTCATCAGAACCAATACGAAGAAAAATGCTACATAACATTTAAACAGAGAAAATATTGAAATGATGTTATCTTATGTAAACATCCAGTGGAGCTGTGAACGTATGCAGGAAAACAGGGCTGCCCTGGAGCATCATAAAGGTATTGAATATATATGCAAGAGCACAAGGAAACATAAGAATGAAAAGGTGCATAACTAATGCAAATGCTGCATGTTTCTAGTTCAAACAGCTGAAAAATAACAGTTACCTGTCCATGATAGTGAGAAGTTGTTTCCTCACATCCTGGGCTCTCCTCAATGATCTTGATTGAACAAAGTTCTCAAAACACCAGGGCCCTGAAAAGTTCTTAGCCTTCCAGGCCTCATATACAGCAAGTAGAGTAAGGTGGTCTCCCTCTGGCTGAAAAAATTTAGCCCTCTTTTGATCAGCTTGAGCTTGTTTTTCTCGTGGCCTGTAGAATATATTCCCTGTTTGAATCATAGCTATGATAGTCAGTATCTCATCACTGCATCCAAGGTCAACACTGGCTAGTAGCATCTTGGAAAGTGGTGGATCCAATGGAAATTCTGCCATTTTTCTCCCGAGTTTGGTTAGAAGGCCCTCTTCATCAAGAGCACCAAGGCTGTACAACTGTTCCATGGCAGAAATCAATGCTTGAGGTGCTGGGGGGTCCATAAAATCAAAGGATAACAGGTCATTTATTCCCATTGCCTTCATATTAAGAACGGTAGATCCCAAGTTGATCCTCTGTATTTCTGGAATCGTTGTGGGGGACATCTCATTCCGGTAGGCACTTTCAGTGTATAGACGATAACACTTGCCAGGTCCAGTACGCCCTGCACGCCCTGCTCTTTGTTTCGCAGACGCTTGTGATATCGGAGTGATGACCAATGAATCAAGACCCTGTTTTGAATTGTATACATTGATTTTGGCAAAACCAGGATCCACAACATAGTATATACCATCAATTGTCAAAGAAGCTTCAGCAATATTGGTCGCTACCACAACTTTCCTCTTACCAGGTGGAGCTGGGTCAAAGATCTTTGATTGCATCTCACTAGGAAGGGCACTATACACAGGCAAGATTATGAGCTCAGGAACATCCCTGCCCAGCCCCTTCATCCTCTCATAAAGACACTGGCAGGCATGATCGATTTCCTCCTGCCCTGTCAGGAAAACAAGGATGTCTCCTTCTGGCTCTGTCAAGTGAATCTGCAGCACAGTAATCAATGCTGCATCCAAGTAATCACTTTCAGGTTGTTTAGTGTACAGTATCTCTACTGGGAATGTTCTTCCAGGAATTGTGAAGATGTTACAGTTAAAGAAATATCCTGAGAACTTTTCAGCATCAAGGGTGGCAGAAGTAACAATAAGCCTCATATCAGATCTGCGCTTAATAAGTTGTTTCAGCAAACCAAAGAGCACATCAGTGTGGATGGTCCTTTCATGGGCTTCATCAAGCATGATAACAGAATACTGGGAAAGGTTCTCATCAACAAGAATTTCACGCAGAAGCATACCATCAGTCATGTACTTAATCACTGTGTCCGGACCCGTACAGTCCTCGAAACGGATAGCATAACCAACTTCCTCTCCCAGCCGACAACCAAACTCTTCTGCCACTCTCTTTGCAACTGACATTGCAGCCACCCTACGAGGCTGAGTACACCCGATTTTACCCCGCGTGGTATAACCTGCCTCAGCCAAATATTGTGTCACCTGCGTCGTCTTCCCGGAACCAGTCTCTCCAATAACAACCAAAACTTGATTATCATGTACAGCTTGTATAAGCTCTTTCTTCAACTTGTAAATAGGAAGAGACTGCCTCTGCTCTTGTATTGAAAGCTTTGACCTTTGCCCAAAAGTTAAAGCTTTTCCATAGGCCTCCTTCTTCCATTCAGGCATGTCATAAGCTGAAAGGCCAACACCTCGCAGCTCCTGTGCAAGGTGCCGCTCACCTGTATCAGGCATTGGGTCCTCCCATGGTCGATTCAGATCCTTGGGGATTGAATCTAACATGGCTCTCTGCTCCTGTTCTCGAACCTCACGACGTTCCTTTATGAGAGCAGTCTGTAGGGCTGCTGCTCGGCTCAATGAACCCTCAGGATTCTTAAAGATCTTTACAGGTGACATGTCTATTGAAAATCTGCTCTGCCCCTGCAAGAATGCTGGTTCATCCTCATTTAGCTCAATTTCAAGTTCTTCTTCTGCACCTTCCTCCTGGTACATCATACCATCCCCATCCTCATCAAACATTGGATAATCCCTCACATCCAGCACACCCGAGGCAATAAGCTGTTTTGCTTCCCACCTCTCTGGCGAGCTCATTCTCTTGAGTGGTCGTCTTGATGTTGGGGCTGCCTCATCCTCCTCCGTGATCACAATACCTGACAAACCCAACCTCTTGCCAGATCCCATGCCACTGCCCCTGCCACCAGATGGGTTCACCCTTGGTGCATCATCCCCACCTCGCTGCATCGGCAGGAGGTCTTTCCCAGTATCCTGATCGACATCCCGCATCGACAAACTCAACTTCTGCCCCTTCACCGAGACTACCTTCACATACACCTCCTGGTCACGCTTCACCACCTCCTTTGCATTGGCCACCCGCCTGCTAGCCATCTGCGATACATGAACAAGTCCCTCGTGGCCACCGCGAACATCATCAAGCCTGACAAAGCATCCGGTATCCATCACCCGGGTAACCCTCCCTCGGTACACCTGGTACAGCTCTGGCTCCCCACTGGGATTCGAAACAGCAACCTCCCTTCCCCTTCCTACATTGCCCCTCTCCTCTTCTTCATCATCTGCATACCTCCTGCTCCTCCCCAAGTCCCTAACTCTGTTCCTACCAGTATCTCTATCTCCATCGTGGAGGCGTTCCCCGTCACGATCCCGGACATGGTCATGATCCCTATCACGGCCATACTCACGGTCGCGCCCTCGATCCCTATCATGGCCATACTCACGGTCGCGCCCTCGATCCCTATCACGGCCATACTCGCGGTCGCGCCCTCGATCCCTGTCACGGCGGTCACGATCGTGGTCACGGCCACCGCGGTCTTGATCATGCTCACGGCCGCCGCGGCCGTAGTCCCGGTCTCGGCCTCTCCCATCCCAGCGGCGGTCGCGGTCGTCCCTCATCGGAGCAGGAGGGGCCGCATCGGCATCCCGCTCGAGCTCGAGGCGGAGGTTGCGGGCATGGTCGGGGTCGTCGGGGCGGGCGAGCCCGGGGAATTTGGCCGACTCCGCACCAGCAGGGCCCTCGGCGACGGTGGCAGCGCTAGGGTTGGAAGCAGTAGGCTGGAGGATGGCGTGGATGATGGTGAGGAGCGTACGGACGAAGTAGTCGGGGAAGTCGGCGCCCTTCTCCTTGAGCTTGGCGTCGAACTCGGGGACGGTTGTGGAGTCGCGGCCGAGCTCGGTGATGAACTCGGCCAGCACCTTGTCGCCGACGCCGATGTGGGTCTCGAGCTCGGAGCAAACTTTGGAGACCAGGGAAAGGTATTCGAGCTTCCTAAGCCCGTCATCGCCGGGACCAGCCTCCGCCGCCGCTGGCGCCATGGCTGAGGGTGGTGCTGGTGTCGGATCTAGGGCTTGGTCCGCGCTTCAAATTTATTCGGGTTGGGTTGGCCAGTTGGGTGAGAACTGTGGTGTGGTGTGGTGTGGTGTTGGCGTTGGGAGCGTCCCGGTTTGCTCCCGTGCTCGCTGTAGTTTTTTTTTTCATGGGTGGCTGGATTGTTTAAGATTTTTGCCATTATAAAACATGGCCGTTTCGACGAAACGGAGATGTTGGAAAGAGATTCGACGATATGGAATTATATAGAACGCGTAGCCGACGAAATAGACTCAAAATATTTATTAGCAAATGAGGAAACATTAACCCTCCTTCGTCCGAATCAGTCAGCGTCCGCCGGCTCGCCGTTAGTGCTTGTTGTCTCCGCCGCTCGTGAGGTGTTCTGGTGAGCTCTCTCCTCTCTTCTTCCTCCTCATTCTCCATTCCCCATTCTCTGTTTGTGGAATTCCTCGCTGACACCGGCAGCAGGTGCTTCCGCGCGGCGCTCGGCTCGACGAAGTCGTCGCTGCCGCTACCTACTGGCGCGTTGACAGAGCCTTTGTCATGGGCGGAGTGGCCAGGCTCGTGCTCGTAGGATGGAGGAGGAGGAGTCACGGCAAAGTCGCAGCGCGGGCTGTGTCCACGAGCGCGGCACGCACGGAGGAGTCCGGGTCCCTGACGCAGCGTAGCGCGGCGGCCAGGAGCCTGGGCACGAGCGGCGCGATGACGTCCCGCGGGTGCTCGCCGGCCACGAGCGCGAGCAGGCGGAGCGAGTGCCGCCGCAGCGGTGTCCTGTCAGTGGGCCGCGCTCCGTAGACCGCGGCCACGAACACCGGCAGCTCGTCGGCGTCCAGCTCGCGCGCGATCGCGTCCAGCTCGGACGCACCCATCACCTCCATGTCCCGGTCCGAGAGCCGCAGTAGGCAGCGGCTCACACGCTGCTTCATGGGCTCCCTCGGCGCGAGGCCCATGGTGCCTGGTGTAGCTTCACTGCTCCGTCAGAGGAGGTCAAGCCACTAGAGGAGGAGTCACGGCAAGGTCACGGCGTGACCTCCAGGTGCTAAATGGCCCGTCTCTACGCATAAAAGAGATTACGAGTCTATTTCGTCGGCTACGCGTCTTGTGTATTTCCATATCGTCGAATCCCCCAATGCCTCCATTTCGATGAAGCCGAATGTGCAGTATTTTACAATGGCAAAAATCTCTCGGTGGGGTGGGGTCGTGGGGGTGTGACTCATTTCATCCGTTCCTCTCTTTTCTCCCATTATTTATACTTTCTATTTATTTTTAAATATATTTCTCTCTAACCATTTTCTTATCTCTATTTACATTTTAACTAATTAATTAATTTTTATACATTAGTTTTTGAGTTTTAGAAAATTATACAATATTCATAGCATCATAATATATATTGTTATATGGTAGTTATACTTAAAAATGATTAATTTGGTAGGTCATAGTACTGATTAGTGAGCTTACCATTTAGAGCTAGTTTGGGAGGCACAAAACCGAAGGAATTGGAGGGGCTAGCACAAAAATGAATAAAAAGGGATGCTAGCCTCTCCAATCCTTTCGGTTTTGTGCCTCCCAAACTAGTCCTAGAACGAAAGGGAGAGTGAATCGTTGGAGGGGTGGGGGATAAAAGTACAGAACAGGGAGGAGGCGCATTGGGTGGAACGTTGGAAGTCGTGCGTATGAGGTCCACGACAAGAATTTTTTTCAGGAGGTCTATACGAGGTCCACAGCAAGAATTGTTTTCAGGAGGTTTGTCCATCATTGCTTTAATAGGAGATAAAGCAAAAAAACAGTTACTTTTTATCGTCTGAGCATAATTGAAATGGGTTCATAAATTATTAGTGGTACCATGCCTATATGTCGCAATGATATATAAGAACAAATATTACATTTTATCTTAGCTAAAATGGCTTGAAAGATATGAGTTGAAAAGGATTATAATCTCTTTTTTCTTCGGCTTAAAAATGATGTCGATTTCACTTGGTGTACATAACAACAGAAACCATTTGATCCTATTAAGAACTATTTGTCTTCAGCTCTAGTATTGAAAGCACCAAGACTAGGAGTAACATTCAGGTTATATATTGCAACCGAAGATGAAGTTATCAGAGTCGTTATGACTCAGGAGACCGAAGGAAAGGAGCATGTTGTAACCTACTTAAGCTGGAGGCTAGTGGCTGCTGAAACAAGGTACACCTGAAAGCTCTCTTGTGGGTTTTGGTGTTTGGATGACAACCCAATTAAAGGACTAACAAGTGTGCTAAGTGTTGAACAGGTGCTTAATGCAAAGCTAACAGGGTTCAACACAAGTGAACAAGTGTGATGGTCCAAAGACTAATTTATCTATAGATAATGAACACTGTTTAAGTGAGACTCGGTGTGCGTAACTCAGAGACAACTGATCAAGCCAAGGATGGAGGCAAGAAGAGCTTCGAGGTACCGAGTGCACGGGAGAAGGTCAAGGAGACCAGGAACCCAAAGCCAGGGGTGAAGAAGAAGACTTGCAAAGTCAAGGTTGATCGAGTTAAGAGTTATGGTGTATCAAGGATCACTACATAAGGACATGACTTACAACCAATGAGGTAACATCTACAGTTATGTGGTGTAAGTCATAAGGCTCAAGATCAAGCTCGAGAAATGAACAAGGGAGTTGGAGCTCAGATATATCAATCTAGATCAAGTCAAGTTGACTTAATGGTTTAGAGTCCAACATCGACCTCAAACATGCCAAATTGGGTAAAACGATGAAAAAGGTTAAGTATGTAAGGTTTGAGTGTTCAACCATGTTCCATACACCTCTTACTACAAGTTTGGTGCTTTGGTTTGCTCTCTAACTCTTTCTGTAGAGAAAGTACCATTCTGAGCTCTGCTGGAGGAGAAACAGAAAAGCTAGGAGAAGAACAAGAAAGATGTAAGTTTCTAGGACTAAATCAATTGGATTATACTATAAATGTGTTTGTTTAAGTCTCAGGAAAATCCTCCCAAAAGTTGAAGCCAAACGGAGAAAGAACGGAGGAAAAATCACTTAGTGTGCTGTTGGCTGGTGCACAGGACAGTGAATAGTAGTTGTCTGGTGCACAAGACAGTGAATAGTGACATGTCCGGTGCACAGGACAGTGAATAGTGACTGTGTCCAGTGCATAGGACAGTGAATAGTAGCTGCGTCCGGTGCACAGGACAGTGAATAATAGCTGCGTCCGGTGCACAGGACAGTGAATAGTGACTTGTCCGGTGCACAGGACAGTGAATAGTAACCTGTCCGGTGCACCAACGGCTAGCTGTTCCAGAGAAGGAAACTGCCAATCAGATCTGTTACTGTTCACTGTCTGGTGCGCCACCGGACAGTCCGGTGCACCCGCAACCAGGGAAGGCTGGGAGCTTCCAAATGAAGCTCCAACGGCTCCTAGGCCATTTGGGGCTATAAAAGGGACCCCTAGGCGCCTCAAACAAGAACACAAGTGCAGCCAACAATTGTATACATCACTCGGATCGATTCTCTCTCTCACTCTCGTGTAAATCTCTCTAGTTTGTGTGAAGGCAAAGTTATAAGCCTTTACAGAGTGGAGAGGTGCTGCAAAGAGCTAGAGCAAAGTCTTGAGCGCATTGTTACTCTGCCGGAGTGCTGTCAAGAAGATTGTAAGCAGCCGCGGCTTTGTTGTAACCCAACTCAACATAGTGGAAGGCTCTATCTGTCATACTGACAGATCTGAGCAAATGGAGGAAGGAGTTGAAATAGACTCCAAGCCCAGGTGTGGCTAACTCCAACGAGGACTAGGCAAGCATTTCAGGCTTGGCCGAACCTCGGGATAAATTCTTGCGTCTGTGTGCTTCGCTCTGTATTGTGTGCTGACTCTCTGTCTTACTCACTTTTTATATCTGCACTTCAACACTTATCTGTGGTACAAGTTATATTTGAAGTGCAGGGCATTTTGAGACAGGATCTTCTATTCCGCTGCAACCTACTCGAAGGATCTTTCATTCCACTGCAATCTGGTCTTTGAGTAGAGTAAGAACTAAAGTTTTAAAGTGATAATTTTTTATTCGCCTATTCACCCCCTCTAGGCGACATCCAGATCCTGTTCCCGGGCAAAGGGAACTTTCAATTGGTATCAGAGCTAGGCCTCTCCAGTGTGGGCTTAGCCGTCCGGAGATGATGATGTCGTCACAAGAGGTAACTGTAGAACTTCTTCTAGGCGATGGATCTAATTATAAATCTTGGTCTGTCTCTATTTATAATGCATTCATGCGTGTTGATCCTGATTTGAGACAGATCTTTAGTAGAAGTATTTTTCCCTCCAATTTTAGTCAAAATCCTTCTAATGATGAACTAAGATGTCTGTCTCTCAATCACCATGCTTGCAACATCTTAGTTGACTCACTTTCTAGAAGTGCCTATTTTGCAATCATGAGTAGTGATAGTGATTTATTTGTTGATGCTCATGATCTATGGACCAAAATTAAGTTAAAATTTTTTAAGTCCATATGCACTGCTTCTGCTCCCTCTATTGCTGGTAGTACTAACTTGTCCAAGGGAGAAGAACGAGAGAGATGGACACCAAGCGATGGATCCACCTCACCGACAGGTTCATCTCCCACTTGTTATACATGTCTTATTGCTAACAATGATAGTGGAGACGAAAGCGATGATGAGGAATATGAGGATGATAGCGAGGATGAGTCTTCATCACCACAAGGTACATTTTTCTGTATTGCTTCCACTAATAATAATGACAGGGAAAATGAGACCGACGATGTGAAAGAAGAGGAGATTCACCGGTTCTACACCCATCTCAACAAAGAAGACAAAGTGCTCTTGGTTAAGCTGTTGAGGAGGAACAAGGAACAAGGCGAGACACTTCTCAGGCTAGAGGAGACTCTCATCAAAACCAATGATAGCTTGGAGAAGATGACCAAAGAACATGAGGAGCTAAAGTGCTCTCATGATAATTTGGTCCAACGGTATGTATCTGTTTTAATTGAGCAAAGAAATAATCATGATGTATTATCTAATGTTGCTCAACTTAAAACTGAAAATTCTATGCTTAGGAGTCAAGTAGAAATGATAAATTTAGAAAAACTTGCTCTAGGTGAAAAGTATGATATGTTGTCGTATTCTCATAGTAAACTAGTTGATGACCATATCATGCTTGATGTTGCTCATGAGGTTGTAATTACAAACTTAAATTCATGTGAACCTCATTCTTGCACAAGTACATATTTGGATAATATATCACCATGTGCTAACCCTTGTCGCTCAAATGGAAGCGAATGTTTGAATGAGCAACAAGTTGTAGGGTCAAAAAGGAAATTGCTTGGAAACAAGAAACAAAGACAATTAAGGAGAAGACGCCTTGCTCGACTTCCTCAAGATATCTGCGAACACGTGGTGAAGAAGATTGAGGAAGGAGAAACCACAGCAAGGGTCAAACTCCTTGAGAAAGATGTTCCTAAAGCAATAAGTGAAGCAATCAACAAGAGACAAGAAAAAGGTAATGATTCAATTAGTCATGTTATTTGCACTAATAATCTCTCTATGTCATCCAAAAGCAAAAAGAGAAGAGGAAAAAGGAGGTGCTTCAAGTGCAAGAGATTAGGTCACCTCATTGCTTCTTGTCCATACAAAGACAAGGACGAAGGGATAAGGAGATGTTTTGGATGCAATGAAAAGGACCACATGATCACCTCATGTCCGGTCATAAAGAATCAAGGACATGCACCCTCCAAGATGACCCTCACCAAGGAAAATGATAAACAACAAGCGTCATGTCGGATTGAGCGACGTTTCTGCTACATGTGTGGTGAGCATGGTCATCCACCTGAGGTATGTAATAAAGGTAAGGTTCCTAAGCAAGTAAATTTGTCTCAATCTTATTCGCTTAGGAGACCCAAACCATACACTTGTGCTAGATCAGTAATGAGATCACCTAGAACTAGCACAATTGCTATTTGGGTACCAAAGGCTCTTTTAGATGAACGTTATGGACCCATCTCGAGATGGGTACCAAACTGTGCCAACTAGACCATGCAGGTGCCTCGAGATGGACTGGAGACCCTGGGAGAGCTTAAGATGGTTAATTCAAACTCTATGCTTAAGCTGTCAATTTAATTGTCTATTTATTGACTCAAGGTTGAATTATTGTGCAATACTAATACCATGTTCATCTTGAGTTAAATAAGTTGTAGAGGTCCTTAATCATTATTGGTGAATCAAGCAAAGGACTTTGATGAGAATCTGCAACTTGCTCTCCAAAGGACTGTACCCGTGTATCTTAAGTGCATTATTTCTAATCAGCATTGCTTTTAAGTTGGATTATCGTGCTATACCTATCCTTGGAGTAGTTATGCTTTTGAGATTGCTTGTGTTGAATATCTTTCAATTAATGATCCATGATTTCCAAGATCATGATCATGCTTGCTTAATCATGACTGTGTGCTTTATAGGTTATATCTCTTGAATCATTCAATGGGTAGCTTTTCATTTGATATATCCACCATGATTAACTCTCTTGGTGTATGTGGATAAACCTGTATCTTTTTGTAAGTCATGTTATGTGGTTTTTAATGATTAACCTATGTGCAAGCATGATAGTTTTGTTTAGTCCATGATAACATGATTACTTTGTCTTGGTACTCTGTGTACCAAAACAAGAAATACATGTTGTGTCTCTAATGCACCCTCTCGAGCTATGAGGTGCATGAGCAAAAGGAGCCCTAAATTGGTGACAACAGGTGCTCTCACTCCACACTACCAAAAGAATGAATCTCATGGCATTTAGGTAAAAGGCAAAGGTATGGAGAATGGAACTATGCAATTTCATTGAATATCTTGAAGTTCTATTGATTGTGAGCATAGCTATGTTCTTGCCATTCAATTGGTAGTATCTTGGCTTAGGTGCCTTATGCTTTAAAATGTTGTTTCCTTTGGTGTACCTAAGAAAATACTTCTTAATCATGGTGTGCTTAGACATTGTGCTTTATATGCACGATCTTGTCATTTGTCAATTGGTATATGTGTTGCAATGATCATCATGTGTGAAGCGTGCCTAGGTTGCTTTTTAAAATGTTATATATGTTGAGGCATGCATAGTTTCCACTAGTCATAAGTTGTATTATGTCATCTTTTCAATTGGTATCTTTTTGTGATGCAATTGATATATTATGCCTAGACCAAGGTATGTTGTGATCCTCTCTAGTTCTGAGGACGCTAGAATGTGCAAGGTGCAAGTCATTCAAATACTTGATGCACAACTTTAGGGGGAGCACACATAACTTGTATCTTTTGAGACTAACTGTTTCTTGAGTAATCATATATAGTCTCGAGGTGGAAAAGGGAAGATGAGCAAGAAATGGAGGAATCAGGACCTAGGTACCTCCACAAGTCGAGTAATTGGTATCTAAAGTTGTGATTAATTGCATATTTAAAGATTGCTCGTTTTCTATAATAATTGGTGATCCTAGATGCTTATCTTTAAATATCATGGAACTATGACAGTGATGATCTTTCAATCGGTAGCCTTGGTAGTGTGCTTCAATTGGTATCTTTTGGTAATCACTAGAATAGAAGCTTCATCTTGTGCCACAATACTATAACTTGTTCTAAGTTTGGTGTCTTAGCAACAAGAAAAGGTCAGGATAAAGGATCAGGCACAAGTGTGAAGGAGCTCCCTAGAGATAAAACTTTCAAGATGGAAATCTTTAAGTGATGACAAAAGGAACTCCACCTACTTAGATGGAAAGTACACCATAACATGGTAAAGGTACAAAAGGAGGTATTGACCTTTTTGCGTATTTGTACCTTAATTTTTCTCCAATGCTTGTGTTGCATATGTTTAATGTGTAAGGGGGAGTAATGTTAGTGTGTTGCATTTTCCCTGCTTAATACCCTGCTATCCCTTGACATCATCCTATGTTCTTGCTTGAATATGGTTTTGGTGTTTGATGTCAAAGGGGGAGAATTTGTGCATTAAAGCTTACCTCGACCTGAGAGGAAAGCTTATCTTAAGGGTGAAGATTAATTTTTTGTGTGCTAAAGGACTCAAAGGGGTTTCCTTGAGTTCCTTTGATCTTAAAGAAAAATGTGTTAGTTTGTTGATAATACTTATCATATGCTTCTTGTTGTATTATATGGTGATAATGCAAAATTAGTGCTTCCATTGATATGAATCATTTGGTATCTATTGTGTTTGTCCTGTAATAGATATTCATATGGTTCTGGTGCTTTAAATTGGTATCTTAATGGTGAATAGTGGTAGGTTGATATTCCTATGGTATATCCATTTAATTGGTGTTTAACTCTTATTATGTGCATTTGTGTGTTATACGCATCACGGTTTGATTCTTGACACAATGCATCCCACAGGTGCTAAGGTGTAGCAATGCTTCGAATTAGCTTAAGTATGTGCATTTTGGCATTTAAGGCCAAAGTTAAGATTTTAATGTAAGCACATATTTAGGGGGAGCATTCTATAAACTTAGAATTCAAAATTTGTGCTTTAAATCTTATTCTTCTGTAAGCTTTAATTGTGTTGCCATCAATCACCAAAAAGGGGGAGATTGAAAGCTCTCTTGTGGGTTTTGGTGTTTGGATGACAACCCAATTAAAGGACTAACAAGTGTGCTAAGTGTTGAACAGGTGCTTAATGCAAAGCTAACAGGGTTCAACACAAGTGAACAAGTGTGATGGTCCAAAGACTAATTTATCTATAGATAATGAACACTGTTTAAGTGAGACTCGGTGTGCGTAACTCAGAGACAACTGATCAAGCCAAGGATGGAGGCAAGAAGAGCTTCGAGGTACCGAGTGCACGGGAGAAGGTCAAGGAGACCAGGAACCCAAAGCCAGGGGTGAAGAAGAAGACTTGCAAAGTCAAGGTTGATCGAGTTAAGAGTTATGGTGCATCAAGTATCACTACATAAGGACATGACTTACAACCAATGAGGTAACATCTACAGTTATGTGGTGTAAGTCATAAGGCTCAAGATCAAGCTCGAGAAATGAACAAGGGAGTTGGAGCTCAGATATATCAATCTAGATCAAGTCAAGTTGACTTAATGGTTTAGAGTCCAACATCGACCTCAAACATGCCAAATTAGGTAAAACGATGAAAAAAGTTAAGTATGTAAGGTTTGAGTGTTCAACCATGTTCCATACACCTCTTACTACAACTTTGGTGCTTTGGTTTGCTCTCTAACTCTTTCTGTAGAGAAAGTACCATTCTGAGCTCTGCTGGAGGAGAAACAGAAAAGCTAGGAGAAGAACAAGAAAGATGTAAGTTTCTAGGACTAAATCAATTGGATTATACTCTAAATGTGTTTGTTTAAGTCTCAGGAAAATCCTCCCAAAAGTTGAAGCCAAACGGAGAAAGAACGGAGGAAAAATCACTTAGTGTGTTGTTGGCTGGTGCACAGGACAGTGAATAGTAGTTGTCCGGTGCACAGGACAGTGAATAGTGACATGTCCGGTGCACAGGACAGTGAATAGTAGCTGCCTTTCGGTGCACAGGACAGTGAATAATAGATGTGTCCGGTGCACAGGACAGTGAATAGCGACCTGTCCGGTGCACAGGACAGTGAATAGTAACATGTCCGGTGCACCAACGGCTAGCTATTCCAGAGAAGGAAACTGCCAATCAGATCCGTTACTGTTCACTGTCCGGTGCGCCACCGGACAGTCCGGTGCACCCGCAACCAGGGAAGGCTGGGAGCTTCCAAATGAAGCTCCAACGGCTCCTAGGCCATTTGGGGCTATAAAAGGGACCCCTAGGCGCCTCAAACAAGAACACAAGTGCAGCCAACAATTGTATACATCACTCGGATCGATTCTCTCTCTCACTCTCGTGTAAATCTCTCTAGTTTGTGTGAAGGCAAAGTTATAAGCCTTTACAGAGTGGAGAGGTGCTGCAAAGAGCTAGAGCAAAGTCTTGAGCGCATTGTTACTCTGCCAGAGTGCTGTCAAGAAGATTGTAAGCAGCCGCGGCTTTGTTGTAACCCAACTCAACATAGTGGAAGGCTCTATCTGTCATACTGACAGATCTGAGCAAACGGAGGAAGGAGTTGAAATAGACTCCAAGCCCAGGTGTGGCTAACTCCAACGAGGACTAGGCAAGCATTTCAGGCTTGGCCGAACCTCGGGATAAATTCTTGCGTCTGTGTGCTTCGCTCTGTATTGTGTGCTGACTCTCTGTCTTACTCACTTTTTATATCTGCACTTCAACACTTATCTGTGGTACAAGTTATATTTGAAGTGCAGGGCATTTTGAGACAGGATCTTCTATTCTGCTGCAACCTACTCGAAGGATCTTTCATTCCACTATGATCTGGTCTTTGAGTAGAGTAAGAACTAAAGTTTTAAAGTGATAATTTTTTATTCGCCTATTCACCCCCCCTCTAGGCGACATCCAGATCCTGTTCCCGGGCAAAGGGAACTTTCAACACCTTCATCGAGAAATTATGCTTATGCTTGTTGTTATGCATGCACCAAGCTTATGTGTTATCTATTGTCTAGTCCTTGCACTGTTTATGGTCAAACCGATGTGATTAAATACATGTTGCAAAATCCAATTATGAGTGGTAGAATTGGTAAATGGGCTTATGTACTTATAGAATATGACTTGGCTTATGAATCACTAAAGTCTATGAAAGGCCAGGTTGCAACAGATTTTATTGTAGAACATTGGATTGATGATACTCATGAACTAGACATGTCATGTCTCACTATTACCTCCTGGACTTTATATTTTGACGGATCGGTTTGTAATGAAGGACAACAGATTGTCAATGTATTTATTTCACCAAGTAATGCCTCTTTTGACTTATCTAGCCGATTTACAACTTATTGCACTAACAATCAAGCCGAATATGAAGCTCTCTTATTTGGTTTAGAACTTTTAGATTATATGAGAATGAATTATGTGAAGGCATTTGGTGATTCTCAACTAGTTGTCCAGCAGATTTTAGAGGAGTATCAATGTTTAGATGGTAATTGAAATAGTTATCTTGAAAAATGTTGGGACATAATCCGCTATTTTGAAGAATTTCATATTCAACATATAACTAGACCTGAGAATTGCAGAGCTAATAACTTGGCACAAGATGCATCAGGTTATCGAGTAAAGCGAGGGAGATTTCACAAGTTTGAAAGTCCAATAACTGATGCTGCACCAAGTTCCTAGATCGTGGACCGTTCAGGCAATAGAGCCAGACCGTCCGCAATGGGTTCGGACCGTCTAATGATACCAGAAACATCTCCTTAATTACTTCGGCTAATAATGCAACCAATGCGATTGATTGGAGGATGCATATAATTAATTACTAGGGTAGTCCCAGTGGAAAGGCAGATAGGAATTTTCAGCGTACAACTTTCAAGTATATTTTAATTGACAGTGAACTTTACTGCCAAACTATTGGTGATGTCTTGCTTAAATGCTTGGGCCCTAATGATGCTATTTTAGTCATGGATGAAGTACATGAAGGGATTTACGGTATTCATCAATCGACTTCAAAGATGAAGTGGCTGTTGAGAAGATCTGGCTTCTATTGACATGACATGATAGTTGATTGTTTCAAGTACTACAAGGGATGCCAAGTGTGTCAGAAATTCGGCGACCTGCAGCTAGTTCCTGTAGCTGAATTACATCCTATTATCAAAGTATGGCCCTTCAGGGGATGGGGATTAGACTTTGTAGGAGAAATTCATCCTTCATCATCAAAGGGACATCGATTTGTCTTGGTCACCATGAATTATTTTACCAAATGGACTGAAGTCGTTGCTCTAAAGAATATGACACATAGAGAGGTATTTGAGTTTATAAGTGAACATAGCATTCATAGATTCAACATTTCCCAGGCTTTGACCACAGACCAGGGGAGTTTTATGTCAGAGGAGGTACATGAGTTTGCTGAATCATATAAGATCAAATTGCTCAATTCATCTACATATTATGATCAGGTCAATGGACAGGCCGAGTTTAGTGATAGGACATTGATTAGCCTTATAAAGAAGAGGATATCTGATCATCCTAAGCATTGGAAT
Source organism: Zea mays (assembly GCF_902167145.1). Taxonomy (NCBI): domain Eukaryota; kingdom Viridiplantae; phylum Streptophyta; class Magnoliopsida; order Poales; family Poaceae; genus Zea; species Zea mays. Next base: position 129,165,891 of record NC_050100.1, on the reverse strand, counting down.
AAGGTTTTGTGTGAGGCTTTGTGAGCTCATATAATATCTAAACATCGTGCTACTAAAGTTTCTCCTTTTGAGCTTATTTATGGACATGAAGTTGTTTTGCCTGTGGAGATAACCCTGAATGTTGTCGGGTTTGCCAGGCAGAACGACCTAGCTGTCGGTGATTATTATAATTTGATGGACAATATTGATGAAGTGACCGACAAGAAATTGGTGGCTTTGGAAGAAATCGAGAAAGACGAGATTATGGTTGCCAAAGCTTACAACAAGAAGGTCAAAGCTAAGTCATTCCAGGTAGGAGACCTAGTGTGGAAGACCGTCTTGCCACTAAGGAGCATAGGCCAAAAATTCGGGAAATGGTCGTCAAGCTGGGAAAACCCTTACAAGATCACACAGGTAATAATTGGTAACACCTACATGTTACAAACTTTGCAAGGTGAAGAATTACCCAAGGCGCTGAACGATCGTTTTCTGAAGCAATATCATCCTAGTGTGTGGCAAGATGCTTAAAAACCGATGTTGTCACATCGAGTTGATTCCAGTCTGCACCGGTGCTTTTGGTCCGCTTGGCTTCCCCAAAAGGCATGGAGCATGTGTTGAGCACCATTTATGGTACTGGGCACGGCCGAACGGTCCGGCCTGTGGATAGTCCGTCTTTAGGCGCAGACGATCCGTGATTAGATCAGATCAGACGTAACTGATCTCTTTGTCGTGCGTGTTTATCCCTCTAAACCCACTGATGTTGTTGGAAAATGCCTAGGAACGGGTCCAGACCTCCCTATATATATTCCATATTAAAGCACTAGTTTCAACGGTTGTCCTGTGTCATTTTTTACAAATAACCCCTCACATGTATTTCAAATTAGGGTTTTTAAAATTGGTGCCCTTAGTTTTGGTGGTGTGCTCACCTATACCCTTAGTCGTGTTTCTTGCTAAGTTGTGCCCTTCTGTTCTATAGCACTGGAAGGGCACAGTTGAGCAAAAAACACGACTAAGGGTATAGGTGAGCACACCACCAAAACTAAGGACACCAATTTAAAAAACCCTTCAAATTAACCCGTTGCATGACCGTCCGCTCCACGCAACCAACCTCCACGTCCAATCATCTATTTCAAATTAACTCGCTGCACAACCGTCCGCTCCGTGCAACCAACCTCCACGTTCCAAAACACACCTCCACATATAGATGACCAAATGGCGGCCCGACACGGGCACGCGGGCCCCAACTCTAGACCAGGCATGACATGTTGGCCTACTGACTGTGTCGGGTCGGCCCTTTAGCCCATTGGGTCTTTTGGTTAAATCAGCGTATAATGTTAAAAAGCGGTGCAGAGGGTGGGCTTCGAACCCATGCCCTAATGGAAGAAGGGCGGGAGACACTAGGTGAAGCCGTCTAACCAGTAGAACATTATGATCAGGTGTTTTTAATATTGAATATAAATTGTACACATTTATATACGTTTTTTGTAAAATAAAAAAATATAATTGTGTCAAGCGGGGCCATCACTACGGGCCGAGGCTATAGCCCAAGCACAGCACGACACTCGTGCCGGGCTAGCCCAGACACTATCAAATGGGTCGTGCCTTGGGTCGGCCCGTCGTACACGACCCATTTGGTCATCTATACCTCCGCATGATAATGATGGTCCTCACCTCAGTTGCCGCCACCTCGTTCGTCATCCTACTTCTTTTCTCTCCCCCTCATGCCTCCGCCTCCGCGCCACCCCATTCTTGGCAGAGGGCGTGGGAGCAAGCGCTTCCTCCCTATATTCGTCCAACACATGCCCCGACACTGACCCGCACAGTAGCTATTGCACGTCCACGAGGACGTTTCATAGTATGCACGCACCATCATTTTCGCCGCTGCCGGATGTCCCGTTTGTCTTCCCAGCCTTCGCCCTGTTCTTCCTCCCCAACCTACTGCCCTCGCCCATGGTCACAGCCGCGAGCCGATCGATGCTCTTCGACGCGGGTACGTGGCGAGTCGGTCTTGCTCTTGGCCTTTCTTCGTGCGTGCCGTCGAGGAGGACATGGTGGCGCCTGCCACACTTAGGTTATCTTGGCGATGAGAAGTCCAGATCTAAGATATTGGATAATCAAGGCCCATAGCGCGGTAGTAGTCGGCATATGCTACAGAGTTGGTGGTGGTGTTGTGTCGCCTTGGCGGGTCTAGAGCTGGGAAGGCACTCACATTCTCTCGCCCTTCTCGGACCAACGCTTGATGCGGGTGCCTCTCGGTTTGTAGCTGCTCTAGCTGGGCTTCTTTCTCCGTTTGCATGCTCTCTCCCTATATGTATCTAGCGATATACTACCTATGTCGCCTTTAGATGTCCAGGTCTTCATCGTGTCCTTCTCCGGCAACGAACAGGTATGCCCGCCTCTTTCCTTCCCTTCCTGCTCTACGAAACTCTGGAAGTAGGGAAGCGAGGGATGGGGATCAATGATTTGCTGCCTATGGTACCCGTTCAATGGCTCGGCATTGCCTTTCTACATGGCCTTTTCCTTACCACGGTGTCGACTTGGTATGCTTCTACCACTTCTATGTACCTGTCACCCATCCTTCTATCATTGCAAAAATCATTGTGTTGTTCCTCTATTGTTTTGTGTGTTAGGTTTTTATTCTGCTAAGGAGTGAACATAATTTGGGTGTGTTAATACTTTATTTATTGTCTGCACATGGTTTGTGTTCTTCTGATGATGGCTCATGGATCCTGTAAAATATGTGTTAGGATTTCGAGATCCATGCGGGCACTACCACAGGGTGCTCGTCTCTTGTGTTCTTGGCTCTTGGAAGCATTAAGGATGGAGCAACAATGATTTGTCACACTAACAGTAAAAGGAAAGGTTATTTGTTGGTTTTAAACATTAGTAAATACTACGAAGTACAATAATTTGTATGGAGCACATCCAATTTAGCAACCACTAAATATTTTGATATATCTTTTTTTATAAGTTTGAGTTCATGTGACTTATTTTAGAAACCTGAACTCACAAACTTCCTCCTATTTGGTCTCTGTATGGTGGAATTATGTCATTCTATAATCTATATTCGTTCATTCAGTCGTTGTGAACTCTCTTCTAATAGCTCCCTTCATTGGTCGTGTTGTACCAAGATATATTGGATGGAGTAAACAACAACATCAGTTATTCAAATAAAAAATTATGCAGAGAGCGGATACAACCAATAAAAAAATTTGAGATCTCTTTGGTGGGTAGTTTACGTGGGTATTGTTGTGAGCCATCACAACGCAAGGGCAACCGACTAGTACTACATTGAAGCACCAGTTTTAACGGTCATCCTGCATCATCATTTTACAAATAACCACTCACATCTATTTCAAACTGAGCATGCTCGTCCCCTCCATGCAACCAACCTCCACGTCCCAAAACACACCTCTGCATACCCGGGGGCCGCAGCTCTGGCCTAGGCACGGCACGCCGGCCTGCTGACTGTGCCCGGCTGACCCGTTAGCCCGTCGGGCCATTTGGTTAAATCAGTGTAAAATGTTAAAAAAGTGGTGCAGGAGGTGGGGTTCGAACCCACGCCCTATTGGAAGAAGGGCGGGAGACACTAGTCGCCTGATTGGTTACTCACACCATCTCATCTTGGATCAGTGCATGTGTTGATTTTATTTGAGATTATGTTTGGTTGCTTGTATGTAGGAGTCACAGCCTGCATGGGTGGATGAAAAATAACCTATTTTGATGCTATTAACCTGCATCCACCCATACGCTCAAAATTATTGTATCTGTCTGGCCAGGGCGGCGCCAGCCTGCACATGTACATACATCCATCCAATCAGGTTGTAGGTGAAGTCGTCTAACTAGTAGAACATCATGCTTAGGTGTTTTTAATATTGAATATAAATTGTACATATGTATATACGATTTTTTGTAAAATAAAAAATATAATAATGTCAGGCCGGGCCAGCACTATGGGATGAGGCTACGGCCCAAGCACGGACGACGCTCGTGTCGGGCAGGTCTAGGCACTATTAAATGGGTCATGCCTCGGACGGGCCAGCGAGACACGACCCATTTGGCCATCTATACCTCAGCACGATAATGATGGTCCTCGCCTCAGTTGTCGCCACCTCGTTCGCCATCATGCTTCTTCTCTCTCCCCTCATGTCTCTGCCTCTGTGCCACCCCATTCTAGGTTGAGGGTGTGGGAGCAAGCGTCTCCTCCCCATATTCGTGTCCGGTGCACAGGACAGTGAATAGTAACTGTGTCCGGTGCACAGGACAGTGAATAGTAGCTGCGTCCGGTGCACAGGACAGTGAATAATAGTTGTGTCCGGTGCACAGGACAGTGACCTGTCCGGTGCACAGGATAGTGAATAGTAACATGTCCGGTGCACCAACGGCTAGCTGTTCCAGAGAAGGAAACTGCCAATCAGATCCGTTACTGTTCACTGTCCGGTGCGCCACCGGACAGTCCGGTGCACCCGCAACCAGGGAAGACTGGGAGCTTCCAAATGAAGCTCCAACGGCTCCTAGGCCATTTGGGGCTATAAAAGGGACCCCTAGGCGCCTCAAACAAGAACACAAGTGCAGCCAACAATTGTATACATCACTCGGATCGATTCTCTCTCTCACTCTCGTGTAAATCTCTCTAGTTTGTGTGAAGGCAAAGTTATAAGCCTTTACAGAGTGGAGAGGTGCTGCAAAGAGCTAGAGCAAAGTCTTGAGCGCATTGTTACTCTACCGGAGTGCTGTCAAGAAGATTGTAAGCAGCCGCGGCTTTGTTGTAACCCAACTCAACATAGTGGAAGGCTCTATCTGTCATACTGACAGATCTGAGCAAACGGAGGAAGGAGTTGAAATAGACTCCAAGCCCAGGTGTGGCTAACTCCAACGAGGACTAGGCAAGCATTTCAGGCTTGGCCGAACCTCAGGATAAATTCTTGCGTCTGTGTGCTTCGCTCTGTATTGTGTGCTGACTCTCTGTCTTACTCACTTTTTATATCTGCACTTCAACACTTATCTGTGGTACAAGTTATATTTGAAGTGCAGGGCATTTTGAGACAGGATCTTCTATTCCGCTGCAACCTACTCGAAGGATCTTTCATTCCACTATGATCTGGTCTTTGAGTAGAGTAAGAACTAAAGTTTTAAAGTGATAATTTTTTATTCGCCTATTCACCCCCCTCTAGGCGACATCCAGATCCTGTTCCCGGGCAAAGGGAACTTTCAACACCTTCATCGAGAAATTATGCTTATGCTTGTTGTTATGCATGCACCAAGCTTATGTGTTATCTATTGTCTAGTCCTTGCACTGTTTATGGTCAAACCGATGTGATTAAATACATGTTGCAAAATCCAATTATGAGTGGTAGAATTGGTAAATGGGCTTATGTACTTATAGAATATGACTTGGCTTATGAATCACTAAAGTCTATGAAAGGCCAGGTTGCAACAAATTTTATTGTAGAACATTGGATTGATGATACTCATGAACTAGACATGTCATGTCTCACTATTACTTCCTGGACTTTATATTTTGACGGATCGGTTTGTAATGAAGGACAACAGATTGTCAATGTATTTATTTCACCAAGTAATGCCTCTTTTGACTTATCTAGCCGATTGACAACTTATTGCACTAACAATCAAGCCGAATATGAAGCTCTCTTATTTGGTTTAGAACTTTTAGATTATATGAGAGTGAATTATGTGAAGGCATTTGGTGATTCTCAACTAGTTGTGCAGCAGATTTTAGAGGAGTATCAATGTTTAGATGGTAATTGAAATAGTTATCTTGAAAAATGTTGGGACATAATCCGCTATTTTGAAGAATTTCATATTCAACATATAACTAGACCTGAGAATTGCAGAGCTAATAACTTGGCACAAGATGCATCAGGTTATCGAGTAAAGAGAGGGAGATTTCACAACTTTGAAAGTCCAATAACTGATGCTGCACCAAGTTCCTAGATCGTGGACCGTTCAGGCAGTAGAGCCAGACCGTCCGCAATGGGTTCGGACCGTCTAATGATACCAGAAACATCTCCTTAATTACTTCGGCTAATAATGCAACCAATGCGATTGATTGGAGGATGCATATAATTAATTACTAGGGTAGTCCCAGTGGAAAGGCAGATAGGAATTTTCGGCGTACAACTTTCAAGTATATTTTAATTGACAGTGAACTTTACTGCCAAACTATTGGTGATGTCTTGCTTAATTGCTTGGGCCCTAATGATGCTATTTTAGTCATGGATGAAGTACATGAAGGGATTTATGGTATTCATCAATCGACTTCAAAGATGAAGTGGCTATTGAGAAGATCTGGCTTCTATTGGCATGACATGATAGTTGATTGTTTCAAGTACTACAAGGGATGCCAAGTGTGTCAGAAATCCGGCGACCTACAGCTAGTTCCTGTAGCTGAATTACATCCTATTATCAAAGTATGGCCCTTCAGGGGATGGGGATTAGACTTTGTAGGAGAAATTCATCCTTCATCATCAAAGGGACATCGATTTGTCTTGGTCACCATGAATTATTTTACCAAATGGACTGAAGTCGTTGCTCTAAAGAAAATGACACATAGAGAGGTATTTGAGTTTATAAGTGAACATAGCATTCATAGATTCAACATTTCCCAGGCTTTGACCAAAGACCAGGGGAGTTTTATGTCAGAGGAGGTACATGAGTTTGCTGAATCATATAAGATCAAATTGCTCAATTCATCTACATATTATGCTCAGGTCAATGGACAGGCCGAGTTTAGTGATAGGACATTGATTAGCCTTATAAAGAAGAGGATATCTGATCATCCTAAGCATTGGAATAAGGTTTTGTGTGAGGCTTTGTGAGCTCATATAATATCTAAACATCATGCTACTAAAGTTTCTCCTTTTGAGCTTATTTATGGACATGAAGTTGTTTTGCCTGTGGAGATAACCCTGAATGTTGTCGGGTTTGCCAGGCAGAACGACCTAGCTGTCGGTGATTATTATAATTTGATGGACAATATTGATGAAGTGACCGACAAGAAATTGGTGGCTTTGGAAGAAATCGAGAAAGACGAGATTATGGTTGCCAAAGCTTACAACAAGAAGGTCAAAGCTAAGTCATTCCAGGTAGGAGACCTAGTGTGGAAGACTGTCTTGCCACTAAGGAGCATAGGCCAAAAATTCGGGAAATGGTCGTCAAGCTGGGAAAACCCTTACAAGATCACACAGGTAATAATTGGTAACACCTACATGTTACAAACTTTGCAAGGTGAAGAATTACCCAAGGCGCTGAACGATCGTTTTCTGAAGCAATATCATCCTAGTGTGTGGCAAGATGCTTAAAAACCGATGTTGTCACATCGAGTTGATTCCAGCCTGCACCGGTGCTTTTGGTCCGCTTGGCTTCCCCAAAAGGCATGGAGCATGTGTTGAGCACCATTTATGGTACTGGGCATGGCCGAACGGTCCGGCCTGTGGATAGTCCGTCTTTAGGCGCAGACGGTCCGTGATTAGATCAGATCAGACGTAACTGATCTCTTTGTCGTGCGTGTTTATCCCTCTAAACCCACTGATGTTGTTGGAAAACGCCTAGGAACGGGTCCAGACCTCCCTATATATATTCCATATTAAAGCACTAGTTTCAACGGTTGTCCTGTGTCATTTTTTACAAATAACCCCTCACATGTATTTCAAATTAGGGTTTTTAAAATTGGTGCCCTTAGTTTTGGTGGTGTGCTCACCTATACCCTTAGTCGTGTTTTTTGCTAAGCTGTGCCCTTCTGTTCTATAGCACTGGAAGGGCACATTTGAGCAAAAAACACGACTAAGGGTATAGGTGAGCACACCACCAAAACTAAGGACACCAATTTAAAAAACCCTTCAAATTAACCCGTTGCATGACCGTCCGCTCCACGCAACCAACCTCCACGTCCAATCATCTATTTCAAATTAACTCGCTGCACAACCGTCCGCTCCGTGCAACCAACCTCCACGTTCCAAAACACACCTCCACATATAGATGACCAAATGGCGGCCCGACACGGGCACGCAGGCCCCAACTCTAGACAAGGCACGGCATGTTGGCCTGCTGACTGTGCCGGGCCGGCCCTTTAGCCCATTGGGTCTTTTGGTTAAATCAGCGTATAATGTTAAAAAGCGGTGCAGATGGTGGGCTTCGAACCCATGCCCTAATGGAAGAAGGGCGGGAGACACTAGGTGAAGCCGTCTAACCAGTAGAACATTATGATCAGGTGTTTTTAATATTGAATATAAATTGTACACATTTATATACGTTTTTTGTAAAATAAAAAATATAATCGTGTCAAGCGGGGCCATCACTATGGGCCGAGGCTATAGCCCAAGCACAGCACGACACTCGTGTCGGGCTAGCCCAGACACTATCAAATGGGTCGTGCCTTGGGTCGGCCCGTCGTACACGGCCCATTTGGTCATCTATACCTCCGCATGATAATGATGGTCCTCGCCTCAGTTGCCGCCACCTCGTTCGTCATCCTACTTCTTTTCTCTCCCCCCTCATGCCTCCGCCTCCGCGCCACCCCATTCTTGGCAGAGGGCGTGGGAGCAGGCGCTTCCTCCCTGTATTCGTCCAACACATGCCCCGACACTGACCCGCACAGTGGCTATTGCACGTCCACGAGGACGTTTCATAGTATGCACGCACCATCATTTTCGACGCTGCCGGATGTCCCGTTTGTCTTCCCGGCCTTCGCCCTGTTCTTCCTCCCCAACCTACTGCCCTCGCCCACGGTCACAGCCGTGAGCCGATCGATGCTCTTCGACGCGGGTACGTGGCGAGTCGGTCTTGCTCTTGGCCTTTCTTCGTGCGTGCCGCCGAGGAGGACATGGTGGCGCCTGCCACACTTAGGTTATCTTGGCGATGAGAAGTCCAGATCTAAGATATTGGATAATCAAGGCCCATAGCGCGGTAGTAGTCGGCATATGCTACAGAGTTGGTGGTGGTGTTGTGTCGCCTTGGCGGGTCCAGAGCTAGGAAGGCACTCGCATTCTCTCGCCCTTCTCAGACCAACGCCTGATGCGGGTGCCTCTCGGTTTGTAGCTGCTCTAGCTGGGCTTCTTTCTCCGTTTGCATGCTCTCTCCCTATATGTATCTAGCGGTATACTACCTATGTCGCCTTTAGATGTCCAGGTCTTCATCGTGTCCTTCTCCGGCAACGAACAGGTATGCCCGCCTCTTTCCTTCCCTTCCTGCTCTACTAAACTCTGGAAGTAGGGAGGCAAGGGATGGGGATCAATGATTTGCTGCCTATGGTACCCGTTCAATGGCTCGGCATTGCCTTTCTACATGGCCTTTTCCTTACCACGGTGTCGACTTGGTATGCTTCTACCACTTCTATGTACCTGTCACCCATCGTTCTATCATTGCAAAAATCATTGTGTTGTTCCTCTATTGTTTTGTGTGTTAGGTTTTTATTCTGCTAAGGAGTGAACATAATTTGGGTGTGTTAATACTTTATTTATTGTCTGCACATGGTTTGTGTTCTTCTGATGATGGCTCATGGATCCTGCAAAATATGTGTTAGGATTTCGAGATCCATGCGGGCACTACCACAGGGTGCTCGTCTCTTGTGTTCTTGGCTCTTGGAAGCATTAAGGATGGAGCAACAATGATTTGTCACACTAACAGTAAAAGGAAAGGTTATTTGTTGGTTTTAAACATTAGTAAATACTACGAAGTACAATAATTTGTATGGAGCGCATCCAATTTAGCAACCACTAAATATTTTGATATATCTTTTTTTATAAGTTTGAGTTCATGTGACTTATTTTAGAAACCTGAACTCACAAACTTCCTCCTATTTGGTCTCTGTATGGTGGAATTATGTCATTCTATAATCTATATTCGTTCATTCAGTCGTTGTGAACTCTCTTCTAATAGCTCCCTTCATTGGTCGTGTTGTACCAAGATATATTGGATGGAGTAAACAACAACATCAGTTATTCAAATAAAAAAAATTATGCAGAGAGCGGAGACAACCAATAAAAAAATTTGAGATCTCTTTGGTGGGTAGTTTACGTGGGTATTGTTGTGAGCCATCACAACGCAAGGGCAACCGACTAGTACTACATTGAAGCACCAGTTTTAACGGTCATCCTGCATCATCATTTTACAAATAACCACTCACATCTATTTCAAACTGAGCACGCTCGTCCCCTCCATGCAACCAACCTCCACGTCCCAAAACACACCTCCGCATACCCGCGGGCCGCAGCTCTGGCCTAGGCAAGGCACGCCGGCCTGCTGACTGTGCCCGGCTAACCCGTTAGCCCGTCGGGCCATTTGGTTAAATCAGCGTAAAATGTTAAAAAAGTGGTGCAGGAGGTGGGGTTCGAACCCACGCCCTATTGGAAGAAGGGCGAGAGAGACTAGTCGCCTGATTGGTTACTCACACCATCTCATCTTGGATCAGTGCATGTGTTGATTTTATTTGAGATTATGTTTGGTTGCTTGTATGTAGGAGTCACAGCCTGCATGGGTGGACGAAAAATAACCTATTTTGATGCTATTAACCTGCATCCACCCATACGCTCAAAATTATTGTATCTGTCTGGCCAGGGCGGCGCCAGCCTGCACATGTACATACATCCATCCAATCAGGTTGTAGGTGAAGCCGTCTAACCAGTAGAACATCATGCTTAGGTGTTTTTAATATTGAATATAAATTGTACATATGTATATATGATTTTTTGTAAAATAAAAAATATAATAATGTCAGGCCGGGCCAGCACTATGGGATGAGGCTACGGCCCAAGCATGGACGACGCTCGTGTCGGGCAGGTCTAGGCACTATTAAATGGGTCATGCCTCGGACGGGCCAGCCAGACACGACCCATTTGGCCATCTATACCTCAGCACGATAATGATGGTCCTCGCCTTAGTTGTCGCCACCTCGTTCGCCATCATGCTTCTTCTCTCTCCCCTCATGTCTCTGCCTCTGTGCCACCCCATTCTAGGTAGAGGGTGTGGGAGCAAGCGTCTCCTCCCCATATTCGTCTGACACCAGTCCCAACACCGACTCGTGCACTGGCTATTGCACGTCCACGAGGACGTTTCACAGCATGCGTGCACCATTGTTTTCGCCGTCATTGGACGTACCGTTCGTCTTCCCGTCCTTCGCCCTGTTCTTCCTCCCCAACCTACTTCCCTCACCCACGGTCGCAGTCGCGAGCCGACCGATGCTCGTCGACACAGGTACGGGGCGAGTCGGTCTTGCTCCTGGCCTTTCTTCGGTGTGTGCCACCAAGGAGGACACGGTGGCGCTTGCCACACTTACGTTATCTTAGTGATGAGGAGTCCAGGTCTAAGATATTAGACAACTAAGGCCCGTAGCGCGGCAGCAGTCAGCATATGCTATGGAGTTGGTGGTGGTATTGTGTCGCCTCGGCGGGTCCAGGGCTGGGAAGGCAATCGTATTCTCTCGCCCTTCTCGGACTAACGTCTGGTGCGGGTGCCTCTTGGTTTGGAGTTGTTCCAGCTAGGCTTCTTTCTTCGCTTACATGCTCTCTCCCTATATGTATCTAGCGGTATACTACTTATGTCGCCTCCAGATGTCCATGTCTCCGTCGTGTCCTTCTCCGGCAACGAACAGGTATGCTCGCCTCTTCCCTTCCCTTCCTGCTCTACGAAACCTTGGAAGTGGGGAGGCGAGGGATGGGGGTCCGTGATTTACTGCCTATGGTATCTATTCGATGGCTCGACATCGCCTGTCAACATGGCCTTTCTCTTACCACGGTGTCGACTCGGTATGCTTCTACCGCTTCTTTGTACCTGTCACCCATCCTTCTGTCATTGCAAAAATTATTGTGTTGTTCCTCTGTTGTTTTAGGTGTTAGTTTTTTGTTATGCTAAGGACTGAACATAATTTGGGTGTGTTAATACTTTATTTATTGTCTGCATATGGTTTGTGTTCTTCTGATGATGGCTCATGGATCCTGCAAAATATGTGTTAGGATTTGGAGATCCATGCAGGCACTACCACAGGGTGCTCGTCCCTTGTGTTCTTGGCTTTTGCATGGATTAGGTCATTTTTGAGACCACATTGGCGCAATGGACTCCATGGTGTTTGAGGTTGCTGAATTGGATGGAGCAACAACTATTTGTCACGCTAATAGTAAAATGAAAGGTTATTTGTTGGTTTTAAACGTAATAATTTCTATGAAATCTCATAATTTGTATGGAGCGCATCCATTTTTTGTTGATGCCTGACTTTAGCAACCACACCATATTTTGATCTATCTTTTTTATAAGTTTGAGTTCATGACTTAGTTTAGAAACTTGAGCTCACAAACTTCCTCTTTTTTGGTCTCTGTATGGTGGAATTATGTCATTCTATAATCTCTATTCGTTCAGTCAGTTGTTGTGAACTCCCTTCATTGGTCGTGTTGTAACAAGATATATTGGATGGAGTAAACAACAACATCAGTTAGTCAAATCAAAAAAATATTATGCAGAGAGCGAAGACAATCAATAAAAAAATTTGGGATCTTTTTGGTGGATAGTTTACATGGATATTGTTGTGAGCCGTCGCAATGCACGAGCAACTGACTAGTCTCTACTATACTTAAAGCACTTGTTTCAACTGTAAAATATTAAAAAGCGATGCAGCAGGTGTGGTATGTTTAAAAAGTAGTAGAGGAGGTGGGGTTTGAACCCGCACCCTGACGGAAGAAGGGTGGAAGACACTAGGCGAAGCTGTCTAACCAGTAGAACATCATGCTCAGGTGTATATAATATTGAATATAAATTGTACACATGTATATATAATTTCTTTTAAAAAAATAAAAAAAATAATCGTGCCAGGCTGGGCCAGCACTATGGGCCGAGGCTACGGTCCAAGCACCGCACGACGCTCGTGTCAGGTTGGCCCAAGGACTATTAAATGGGTCGTGCCTCGGGTCAGCTCACCAAACACGGCCCATTTGGCCATCTATACATCCGCACGATAATGATGATCCTCGTCTCAGTTGTCACCATCTCGTACGTCATTCTACTTCTTTTCTCTCCCCTCGTGCCTCCACCTCCGCGCCACCCCATTCTCGACAGAGGGCGTAGGAGCAGGCGCCTCCTCCCCATATTCGTCCGACACCAGCCCCGACACCGACTCACACAGTGGCTATTGCACGTCCACGAGGACGTTTCACATCATGCGCGTACCATCGTTTTCGCCATCGTCGGACGTACCGTTTGTCTTCACTGCCTTCACCCTGTTCTTCCACCCCAACCTGCTGCCCCCGCCCACGGTTGCAGACGCGAGCTGACCGACGCTCGTCGACGCGGGTACGGGCGAGTCAGTTATGCTCCTTACCTTTCTCTGTGCGTGCCGTCAAGGAGGACATGGTGGCGCTTGCCACGCTTAGGTTATCTTAGCGATGAGGAGTCCAGGTCTGAGATATTGAACAACTAAGGCTCGTAGCGTGGCAGCAGTCGGCATATGCTACGGAGTTGGTGGTGGTATTGTGTCGCTTCGGCGGGTCCAGTGCTGAGAAGACACTCACATTCTCTCGCCCTTCTCGGACTGACGCCTGGTGCGGGTGCCTCTTGGTTTGGAGTTGCTCCAGCTGGACTTCTTTCTCCGCTTGCGTGCTCTCTCCCTATATATCTAGCGATATACTACCTATGTCGCCTCCAGATGTCCAAGTCTTTGTCGTGTCCTTCTCCGGCAACAAACAGGTATGTATGCCTCTTCCCTTCCCCTCCTGCTCTACGAAAACTTGGAAGTGGGGGAGGCGAGGGATGGGAGTCTCTGATTTGTTGCCTATGGTACCATACATTCATAAAAAATATTATGCGAAGAGTGGAGACAACCAATAAAAAATCTTGAAATCTTTTTGGTGCATAATTTATGTGGGTGTTGTTGTGAGCCATCGCAACGCACGGGTAACCGACTAGTATATATATGAATTGTTGGGACCATGCTTCGTCGCCGAAGGTCCTGCGGAAAGAAACAGCTTCGGCTGAAGCTGCTCGTACGTGATGCTGAAGGTACCATTCATGAAGCTTCGGTATTACAGCATATCCGAAGATGAAGGGTTGAACCGACTTAAAGATAGAATGACCTTTTAGTACATAAGGGTCTGAGTCATTGTTGTAAACTTTTATGAGGGGCATGATTGTAATTCCTCACATGCTGTGTCATGTGCCTATAAATAGTGAACAGAATTCCTTTATTGTTCACGCATACCTGTAATTGCAAACGCATCACTCGGGAATTATTATTTGTCAAGGCAAAGGTATAAATGTACCTAAACATCATGTTCTAACATTTTAGATTCATATAATAAGGTATGCGAATGATGTCATTTATTTCTGATATATTTATCTTTAATGTTTCATATTTTATATTACTTTGTATTACTTTGTAAGTTTAATTACGAAGGTGAAACCTTCGTAATATCCTGCTCGTGGTCTTCGTCCGAAGTTCATTAAATCCTTGGGGAGATAATGCTTCAGCGGACGAAGGGCATTAATATTTAACATTTTATGTTGCCTTGTTCTTAATTCATAGCATTTGAGAACAAGTCCCCAACATTGGCGCCCACCTCCGGTGAACTCACTTCCACTTTCCTGAGACAATGGCTTCGTTCAAGAACCAAGCTGGAACCGCTTCGGCTCCGAAGCTGATTCTCCCGATAATAGGCGGTTCATGCTCAGAGCCGGCTAACAAGAAACAGAAGAAGGAGGCACAGAGAAGAGTACAACATGTAGGGGTACAAGGACCCTTCATCAAGTCAAGATGGTCTCACATTCCAATTACTTTCTCTCAAGAGGATCTTCAGCTCAAGGATTACCCACACAACGATGCTATGGTTATCTCTTATGTGATCAAAGGATTTCTGGTCCATAATGTTTTGGTTGATACAGGCAGTGCAACTGATATCATATTTGCTAAGGCCTTCAGACAGATGCAAGAGCCCGAAGACAAGATCCATGATGCCACACATCCCCTTTGTGGCTTCGGAGGAAGGCAGATTGTAGCACTTGGAAAAATCACAATGCCAGTAACCTTCGGATTTATTAACAACACAAGGACTGAACAAGTTGTGTTCGACATTGTTGACATGGAATACCCTTACAATGCAATCATTGGTCGTTGTACTCTCAATGCCTTCGAAGCAATTCTTCATCCAGCATATCTTTGCATGAAGATACCTTCGGACCAAGGACTCATCGCCATTCATGGAAGTCAGGAAGCTGCCAGAAGGGCCGAAGGAAACTGGACAGACTCAAAGGCAATCCATAATATAGATGGAGCTGAAGCTTGTGAGCAGTACAAGTTTAGAAGGGAGAAAGCTGCTTCGGCCGATCAGCCGAAACCCATGCTTTTATGTGAGGACATAGCAGAGCAGAAGGTGTTATTGGGATCCCAACTGTCTGAAGAACAGGAGAAAACCTTGATAAGGTTTCTGTTCAACAACAAAGATGTTTTTGCATGGTCAGCCAATGATCTTTGTGGAGTCAACAGGGATGTTAATGAACATTCGCTTAATGTTGACCCATCCTTTAGACCCAGAAAGTAGAGACTTCGGAAGATGTCTGATGATAAGGCCGAAGGTGCTCGGAATGAAGTAAAAAGGCTCCTTAATGCCGGAGTTATCAGAGAGGTAAAATACCCAGAATGGCTGGCTAACACTGTTATGGTAAAAAGGCCAATGGTAAATGGAGAATGTGTATTGATTTTACTGATCTCAACAAGGTCTGTCTAAAGGACGAGTTTCCATTGCCAATGATAGACTCTCTAGTCGATGCAGCAGCTTCATCAGAGCTTATGAGTCTGCTGGATTGTTATTCAGGCTATCATCAAATTTGGATGAAGAAGGAGGATGAGCCAAAAACCAGCTTCATAACCCCTAGTGGAACATATTGTTACCTTTGGATGCCTGAGGGGCTCAAGAATGCTGGAGGAAGCTTCAGCAGAATGACAGCGAAGGTTCTTCATTCTCAGATAGGCAGAAATGTGCTAACTTATGTTGATGATATCATTGTAAAAAGCACGAAGCAAGATAATCACATTGCTGATCTGCAGGAGACCTTCGCTAATTTTAGACAGGCTGGTTTAAAGTTGAACCCAGAAAAATGTGTCTTCGGAGTGAAGAAAGGGAAATTTCTTGGCTGTCTAGTCTCAACAAAAGGGATTGAAGCTAATCCAAATAAAATCGAAGCTATCCTTCGAATGGAGCCACCAAGTACAAAAAAGGGAGCTCAAAGATTGACGGGAAGACTGGCATCTCTCAACAGATTTATATCTAGATCAGCAGAGAGAAATTTACCATTTTTCGAAGTGCTGAAGTCAGCTGAAGTTTTTCAATAGGGACCAATTCAACAGAAAGCCTTCGAAGAGCTGAAGCAATATTTGATAGACCTAACAACACTACCTCCACCAACGCCAGGGGCTCCTCTATTGTTATATGTGGCAGCTTCGCACTCAGCGGTAAGTGCAGCACTTGTCCAGGAGAAGCTTGAAGGTCAAGTCAAAAAGCAAGCCCCAATATACTTTGTATCCAAAGTTCTTAGTTTATCAAAGAAAAATTACACAGAGTTGGAAAAGGTGATGTATGCTGTTTTAATGGCCTCCAGGAAGCTTCGACACTATTTTCAGGCATACAATATAGTTGTTCCTTCTTCACAACCGTTGAAGGATATTGTGAGAAATAGAGAAGCTACTGGAAGGGTTGGAAAATGGGCCGTGGAGCTCAATGAATTTTGTATTGATTATGTGCATAGATCTTCAATTCAATCTCAAGCATTGACAGACTTCATTGCTGACTGGACGCCAGGGGCTCAGGAAGAAGAAACGAATAAAGATGCTAAAGTTTGGACAGTATTTTGTGATGGATCTTGGGGAACCTTCGGAGCAGGAGCAGCTGCTGTGTTGGTTGCACCTTCCAAAGTTAAAACTTGTTATGCAACAAGACTTGATTTCAGTTGCACAAATAATATTGCTGAGTACGAAGCTTTACTTTTGGGTCTTCAGAAGTTAAAGGCGATGGGAATCAGAAGGGCCGTTCTATAAACTGATTCCCAAGTTTTTCTAGTCATATTGATAAAAGTTATAAAGCAAGAGATCTGAAGCTTGAAAAATATTTAGACACGGTCCGAAGGATTGAGGCTTCCTTTGAAGGCTTTTCTGTTAAAAATATTCCTCGTGGAGAAAATGAATATGCTGATTTATTAGCTAAGTCAGCAGCACAGGGGCTGCCCTTACCTTCGGAAGTATTTTTCGAAACAATAAAAGCACCTTCGGTTGAGCTTCTTGAAAGAGCGGTCCTCAATATATCCCCTGTTTATAGTGAAGACTGGAGAACTGAGATCATCTCTTTCCTTCAGGGTAACTTTCTTTCAAATGACGAAGCTTATAACAGGAGGATAGAGGCAAGAGCTCGACCATATGTTATAATAGAAGGGGAACTATACAAGCGTGGGGTTTGTTCTCCGTTACTCAAGTGTTTATCCAGAGCCGAAGGTATAGAATTGATGAAGGAAATACACGCAGGCTTATGTGGATCTCACATTGGATCTAGGCCTTTGCTTGGAAAAGTTTTCCGTCAAGGATTTTATTAGCCAAAGGCAGCGTCGGATGCAGCGGAATTAGTCCAAAAGTGCGAAGGTTGTGTTGGAACTTGCTCTCAGCAGCAAGGAGGCCAACAGGGGTGAACAGTGGCGACAACAGGGTTACGTGCTCGGGGGCCAATAGCTCTGTTGATCTAGCCTCTCACGGGCACTGAGCGGGGGTATTTATAGGTATCTGTGTGCCCAGCGCCTTGTGTTAAGGACGCATGTGCCCTCAGACACCTAGTTTATCCCCAGAATATTCCCATAAAGCAGGGTTACAAGATGTAATTACAAGCATGTCTTTACAAATTTGGCCCGTAACACAAAGGCGGCCACGCGGGGCCCGTTACAATGGGCCAGATCACACGTGGGCCTCAGAGCTGGACGAGGCCGCGCCGCGGGAAGGCGTCGTCGCAGGCCTTCGTCTGGTGCCGAATGGAGCGAAGGGTGTTGTAACGCCCTGAATTTGGGGGTAGAATTTTTTCTTCTTTTCTCTCACCAAATTCAGGCGTTACCCTTTTCTTTTTTTCTTGTTCCCTCGCTAAACCTTGATCTTTTCCAAAGTTATAGCGGGTTTTGGCTTTAGACCCCGTGTAAAGCAAAACCTTAAAAACACTTTATTTCGTGTGATGCACCATGCCGAACCATGCATACTTTTGATTGTTTAAAAATGTAAAAGCATTCATCCAAAGAAAATTAGATTTTAGAAAAAGAAAACCCTTTTCTTTTTCTCTCCCTCCCTCCCTTTCCCATTTCGGCCTAGCCGCCCCCTCCCCCCTCCCCCCTCCCCTCCCGCGTGGGCCCCCCGGCCGGCCCAGCCGCGCCCCCCCTTCCCCCACTTTGGGCCCATTGGCCCATGCCGCCCCCCTCCCTTTATTTTTCCCAAAACCCCTAATCCCTCTCCCTCCTTCTCATTCTCTCTTCCCCACCCCAGCCGCCGCCCCCTGCCCTAGCCGCCGCCCCTCGCCGGTTCGGCCGCCCCTGCAGCTCGGCCGCCCCGTCCCCGTCTCCGGTGAGCCCTCCCCTCTCCTCCGTTCCCTCTCCCCTCCTCTCCCCCTCCCCGGCCCAACCGCCGCCCGCTCGGCCGCCCCCCTGCAGCGCCGCCGCCCCTCGGCCGGCTCGGCCGCCCCCAGCCCCGCCCCGCCGGTTCGGCCGCCCCCTGCCCCGCCCCGCCGGTTTGGCCGCCCCAGCTCGGCCGCCCCTGCGCGCCCCAGCTCGGCCGCCCCCTGCGCGCCCCGGCTCGGCCGCCCCGCGCCCGCGCCCTGCCCCGCCGCCCCTGCCCCAGGCCGGTTCAACCGCCCCCCCTTCTTTTTTTTATTTTTTTTATTTTATTTTATTTTATTTTCTTTCATTACTGTTATATGTTTTATTTTAAGCAAGTTAATCATTGTTCATGTTATTGAAATAGGAAACTTAATTTAGAAATTTCGTTTCGCTATTGGTTCATGTAATCAATTGTTTATCCAGTTCAATGTTGATCAACTAAAAATGACTAGGTTTCCATTAGTGCATATAACTCAATTCTTTTGTTAGAACCAATTGTAACTAATCATTAGTGCATAAGCTTTAACCCCCCCCCCGCGAGACCCTCTCCCGTTTCTTTCTAACCTTAATGAATGCGATATCGAATGTCATACTTGGTGCATATTCACTTTATTTGTTCCCTTGTATGATGTACTGTTTGTTTCCCAATTTGAATGGATGAATGTATGTATGCTTGCAATCGCATAGAGAACGATCCGGTCGAAGAGCCCGAGGAACTCGCAGGAGAAGCCCCTGAGCAGCAGTCGTTTGGTGGAGGCAAGTGTCCTTTGACCTATCTCTGTCCTATTCATTACTTAATTCACCTCCCGCTTTACACATTTATACCTAAGGATCGACTAGCTTTTGTTATCCATATCCTTGCTTACCTATTTGGGTTGGATTATTATTGTTTAGCTTTATGCTATTGCTCAACTCTAATCAATGAACATGATGAGATTATCTATGATACGCTGTTTTCCCTTCTCTTATTATGATGTTGTACTTGTGACCTTCAAGGGGGCTCGAGCGGTTTCTCGAGTGCCTCTCCGTAAGGACCTGTTCTATGGATGACCGCCCGGGAAAACAGTGCAACCATGAGGGTGGAATGGGGTGCCCTTAGCTGAATAATTGGAGGATCCGGGGTGTAGTTCGCTTCGCCGTCGTGCCGTCAATGGGGCTCGGTGTATGCGGCTCGCTCTGCCAAGGTTGATTTGTCCCTTGGGGAGGAGTGCGGTACATTTAGGAAACCTAACGGGCGGCTACATCCCCGAGGAATCTTTGTAAAGGCTACGTAGTGAGACCCTGCCTATTCACCTTGGTAGTGTTTAAGGGTTTGATCGGCCCGAGGCAAGAGGGAATCACGGCTTATGGGTAAAGTGCACAACTTCTGCAGAGTGTTTGAAAACTGATATATCAGCCGTGCTCACGGTTATGAGCGCTCAAGGGAGCTCCAGTGATTAGTGGTACTTGATCAGAGACATTGTGGTACAGATGGCTATGAGATTTATGGTTTTGGTTATGACTATGGTGCTGGTAAGTGGTATTCTTTCCGTTTGGAAAGGGTACATCGGGTTAATAACTTGGGTTAATGCTAAAACTTGGCTTTCTACTAGTAAATAATAATCTGACCAACTAAAAGCAACTGCTTGACTTATCCCCACATAAAGCTAGTCCACTACAGCCAAACAGGATACTTGCTGAGTATGTTGATGTGTACTCACCCTTGCTCTACACACCAAACCCCCCCCAGGTTGTCAGCATTGCAACCACTGCTCAGGCGAAGATGAAGCTGTGGAAGGAGACTTCCAGGAGTTCCAAGACTATGACGAGTTCTAGGTGTGGGTTAGCGGCAACCCCCAGTCGGCTGCCTGTGAAGGCCGCGGTTATCTACGTTTCTTTTCCGCACTTTGATTTATTGTAAGAACTATATGGACGTCTCAGACGTACGATGTAATCGACTATTATTTCCCTTTTAATACTATTTTGAGCACTGTGTGATGATGTCCATGTTATGTAACTGTTGTGTACGTGAATAACTGATCCTGGCACGTACATGGTTCGCATTCGGTTTGCCTTCTAAAACCGGGTGTGACATAAGTGGTATCAGAGCCGTGCTGACTGTAGGACTGCTAGCCTAGAGTAGAATGGTCGTTCTAAGGACTATAGACCTCTGTCCCTTCCTTGACTTTGATATCCCTTCAAAAGTTGGTCATACCGACCAAACCTATGTTCTACTATATATTATACCTTGCTGAAAAACATGTTTTATTCTAATCCTTCATTCACTTATGATTCATTATTTGCTAGTCATATTAATTCTGTTCTCACCCTTTTGCTTGCGATGTCTTTTGTAGATGGCTCGACTTAGACACACTGCACGAAAGTCAGTCATCCCTTTCTTACCCTCCCGCCTTGCTGAGCGTCCGCTTCACCGTCCTGTGGCCGGACAGTCCAGCCACTTGGAGAGACTACACCACCGCCTGCGTGAGGAGCAGGAGCATCGACGACAGGAGCAGGAGCAGCAGGGCTCTTCTTTCTTGTTCCACCAGGAGATAGAGTCTGTGAGGAGCTGCTCCCCTGTGCTTCCCCTGGAGGCGCCCCCTGCACCACCACTGGGCGTCCCAGCCCCTGGAGTAGCTGCTGGAGGAGACCCAGACGACGGAGGAGGCGACGACAGCTCGAGCCACGACACCGACTTCTCTGCTATCCCTGAGCCGGAAGGATGGGTTGCTCGACCCATCACTCGCGACGCTGCTCGCGGGTGTCACTTCCACGATGCGCTCGACACCCTGCTACATCGGGCATTTGACCGGCATACTTGGTCCGTCGAGTATCGCTGTGTGGTCTACCAGCATAGTCGCGGGGTCTACCCGGACCGCTGGGAGGCAACCTGCTTGGTGCGCTGTCCGGAGAACAGTCTCCAGGGTGCTGAGGTCTGCTCAGAGCACTATTCTATTTCTGAGCGGGACTCAGCTGAGGCAGCCATGCAAGATGCTGCACGGCGTGCGCTTTCGCACTACTGCTCGGTTTTCGGTGGGGTAGCTGACGGTCTTGACCTGAAGTATTACCCCCGCCGTTCATCTGGCAGCACAGGAGGCGTGATTGTCTCACCTGTCGGTGAGGACAATCCTAGGTTGAGCAGCACAGTCAACCTAGCCGCCGTGCTAAACACGGAGCTGGACCATGCACTAGACGAGCTGAGTAGGGCTCGTGCTGAGATCGCCCAGCTGCGGGCTGAGCGCGCGGAACGTCGTCATCTGGAGGATGGTTCCCCCGCTCCCGTCGGGACTCAGCACCTGTACCGCTCACCTCGGCGTGGACACCAGTCTTATGGCAATCCCGACTGCAAGACCAAGATAAATCTAGAACCATAGATCGTTAGAGTTGGATCTTGTAATTAATACAAAATATATACATAGAAGTTTCAGTCTTAGCGTTAGTCTCGGTCTTAGTTAGTCTTAGTTAGACAGGGTAGTTTGCTATATCCTGTGCATTTATGTTTGTCATGATGAACTATGTTTGGTTTGGATCTTTGTAATGATTGTCACCAGAGTGTGGGTATCCCCTGCATTTTGGTTTACCTAATATGTTAATAAAGATAGTTATATAGTTGGGAAACCCTTTATTCTCCTTTCCTCTTTATCTGAGAAGCAGTGTGGCCTGTGTTGGAGATCAGTGAAGATGCTCATCTGTTCAGTGCTGTTGAAGAATTCTATACTCTTTTCTTATGCTGCAAGATTTGCCAGATCAGTTCTGATGTGTGGTTGCATTCTGCAGATGTCAGAGAACAGGCGCAGAGGAGGAAGGCGTGCTCAGCAGGAGCGAGCCGCTCCGCAGGATGAGGTGCCCCAGCAGCAGCACCTGCCGCCCCCGCCCCCGATGTCCATCGAGCAGATGTTTCTGATGCAGACTCAGGCAGTTCAAGCCATCGGTCAGACTTTGGCCGCCATTCAGCAGCAGCAGCAGCAACAGCAGCAGGCCCCACCTCAGCCTCAGATGCCTCAGATGCCCAGAGACAAGCGTGCTGAATTCATGAGAGGTCATCCGCCAACGTTCGCTCATTCCTCTGACCCCATGGATGCTGAAGATTGGCTGCGCACTGTGGAGCGGGAGTTGCATACCGCTCAGTGCGATGACAGGGAGAAAGTCTTGTATGGTCCCCGTCTGTTGAGAGGAGCAGCCCAGTCATGGTGGGAGTCTTACCTCGCCACCCATGCTCACCCTGACGCCATCACCTGGGAAGAGTTCAGAGGGAGCTTCCGTCAGTACCATGTACCTGCAGGTCTGATGACAGTGAAGAAAGGGGAGTTCCTGGCTCTCAAGCAAGGGTCATCGTCTGTCAGTGAATACCGGGACAGGTTCCTGCAATTGTCTCGCTATGCTCCTGAAGATGTCAACACCGACGCCAAGCGACAGTACCGTTTCCTGAAAGGCTTGGTTGACCCTCTGCAGTACCAACTGATGAATCACACCTTCCCGACATTCCAGCACCTAATTGATAGAGCAATCATGACAGAGAGGAAGCGTAAAGAGATGGAAGATCGTAAGCGCAAGATCAGTGGACCCCAGCCTGGAAGCAGCAGTCGTCCTCGTTTCTCAGGCAATCAACCTCAGCAGTTCAGGCAGAACCAGCGTCCACCTTAGCAGCATCAGCAGTTTCAAAGGCAGTATCCTCAGCATCAGTACCAGAACCGTCAGAGCAATCAGTCAGGAGGTCAGTTTCAGAGGCAGAATCAGCAGGCACCTCGTCTTCCTGCCCCAGCAAACCAGCAGAGCAATCAGGCAGCACCAGTTCAGGTTGGAAACAGGGCATGTTTCCACTGTGGAGAGCAAGGCCATTGGGTGATGCAATGTCCGAAGAAGGCAGCCCAGCCGCAGTCAGGCCCCAATGCCCCAGCAAAGCAGAATGTGCCTCAGCCTGGAGCAGGAAATCGCTCTCAGCCGCGTTACAATCATGGAAGGCTGAATCACTTGGAGGCTGAAGCAGTTCAGGAGACCCCCGACATGATAGTAGGTATGTTCCCAGTCGACTCCCATATTGCAGAAGTGTTATTTGATACTGGAGCAATGCATTCTTTCATTACTGCATCATGGGTAGAAGCACATAATCTTCCAATTACTACCATGTCAACCCCCATTCAAATTGACTCAGCCGGTGGTAGAATTCGAGCCGGTAGCATTTGTTTGAATATAAGTGTGGAAATAAGGGGGATAGCGTTTCCCGCCAACCTTATAGTAATGGGTACTCAGGGAATAGATGTCATCCTAGGGATGAATTGGCTAGATAAGTATCAGGCAGTTATCAGTTGTGATAAAAGGACAATCAAGTTGGTGTCCCCACTAGGAGAGGAAGTGGTGACCGAGTTAGTCCCGCCTGAGCCAAAGAAAGGAAGTTGTTATCAGATGACCGTCAATAGCAGTGAAGCAGACCCAATCGAGAGGATCAAGGTTGTGTCCGAGTTCCCAGATGTGTTTCCAAAGGACTTACCGGGTATGCCACCAGAGCGGAAAGTTGAGTTTGCCATAGAGATTCTTCCTGGAACCGCCCCTATCTTCAAGAGAGCTTACAGAATATCCGGACCAGAGTTGGTTGAGCTTAAGAAGCAGATTGATGAGCTGTCAGAGAAAGGTTACATCCGGCCAAGCACCTCGCCTTGGGCCGCCCCTGTCTTGTTTGTGGAGAAGAAAGATGGCACCAAGAGGATGTGCATTGATTACCGAGCTTTGAATGAAGTCACGATCAAGAACAAGTATCCCTTGCCCAGAATAGAAGATCTGTTCGACCAGTTGAGAGGAGCCAGTGTGTTCTCCAAGATTGATCTGAGGTCAGGTTATCATCAGCTCAGGATCCGACCTTCGGACATTCCGAAGACGGCATTCATTTCCAAGTATGGGTTGTATGAGTTCACAGTGATGTCTTTTGGTTTGACCAATGCGCCAGCGTTCTTTATGAACTTGATGAACAGCGTATTCATGGATTACCTTGATAAGTTTGTGGTGGTGTTCATTGATGATATTCTGGTTTATTCTCAAAGCGAAGAAGAGCATGCAGATCAGTTGAGGATGGTATTGCAGAGATTGCGAGAGCACCAGTTGTATGCAAAGTTGAGCAAGTGTGAATTCTGGATCAATGAAGTCCTGTTCTTGGGTCATATAATCAACAAAGAAGGATTGGCTGTGGATCCGAAGAAAGTGGCAGACATTCTGAACTGGAAAGCGCCAACAGATGCTAGAGGAATCAAGAGCTTCATTGGGATGGCCGGATATTATCGGCGATTCATTGAAGAGTTTTCGAAGATTGCGAAACCAATGACAGCGTTGCTAGGCAACAAAGTTGAGTTCAAATGGACCCAGAAATGCCAAGAGGCCTTTGAAGCGCTGAAAGAGAAGTTGACTACAACGCCTGTCCTAGTCTTGCCTGATGTGCACAAGCCCTTCTCGGTGTATTGTGATGCTTGTTACACTGGTTTGGGATGCGTGTTGATGCAAGAGGGAAGAGTTGTGGCTTACTCGTCCCGACAGTTGAAGGTTCATGAGAAGAACTACCCAATCCATGATCTAGAGTTGGCAGCAGTGGTTCATGCACTGAAGACATGGAGGCACTATTTGTATGGACAGAAATGTGATGTTTACACAGACCACAAGAGTCTGAAGTACATATTCACTCAGTCAGAGTTGAACATGAGGCAACGAAGATGGTTAGAGTTGATCAAAGATTATGAGTTGGAGATTCATTACCATCCAGGCAAAGCAAACGTAGTGGCAGATGCGTTAAGCAGAAAGAGTCAAGTCAATCTGATGGTTGCTCGTCCGATGCCTTATGAGTTGGCCAAAGAGTTCGACAGGTTGAGTCTCGGATTCCTGAACAATTCGCGAGGAGTCACAGTTGAGTTGGAACCTACCTTGGAGCGCGAAATCAAAGAAGCGCAGAAGAATGATGAGAAGATCAGTGAGATCCGGCGACTGATTCTAGAAGGGAAAGGCAAAGATTTTCGAGAAGATGCAGAAAGCGTGATATGGTTTAAAGACCGCTTGTGTGTTCCCAATGTCCAGTCCATTCGGGAGTTGATCCTTAAGGAAGCTCATGAGACAGCCTATTCGATTCACCCTGGCAGTGAGAAGATGTATCAGGACCTGAAGAAGAAATTCTGGTGGTACGGAATGAAGAGGGAAATCGCAGAGCATGTGGCTATGTGCGATAGTTGCCGAAGAATTAAGGCAGAGCACCAGAGACCTGCTGGATTGTTGCAACCGCTGCAGATCCCTCAGTGGAAATGGGATGAAATCGGTATGGATTTCATAGTCGGATTGCCTCGCACTCGAGCCGGCTACGATTCCATTTGGGTAGTAGTGGACCGTTTGACCAAGTCAGCCCACTTCATACCTGTCAAGACCAATTACAGCAGTGCAGTATTGGCAGAGTTGTATATGTCTCGGATCGTTTGTCTTCATGGTGTGCCAAAGAAGATAGTGTCAGACAGAGGAACGCAGTTCACCTCTCATTTCTGGCAGCAGTTGCATGAAGCCTTGGGCACGCATCTGAATTTCAGTTCAGCTTATCACCCGCAGACAGATGGCCAGACCGAAAGGACCAATCAAATTCTTGAAGACATGTTGAGAGCATGTGCGTTGCAAGATCAGTCCGGATGGGACAAGAGATTGCCTTATGCAGAGTTTTCCTATAACAACAGTTACCAAGCCAGTTTGAAGATGTCACCATTTCAGGCGCTCTATGGAAGGAGTTGCAGAACTCCGTTGCAATGGGATCAGCCTGGAGAGAAGCAAGTGTTTGGGCCAGACATTTTGCTTGAAGCCGAAGAGAACATCAGGATGGTTCGAGAGAATCTGAAAATAGCGCAATCAAGACAGCGAAGCTATGCAGACACAAGAAGAAGAGAGCTGAGTTTCGAAGTCGGAGACTTTGTCTATCTGAAAGTGTCACCGATCAGAGGAGTCAGAAGATTCGGAGTGAAAGGCAAGCTAGCACCCCGCTACATTGGTCCGTATCAGATTCTTGCAAGACATGGAGAAGTGGCCTATCAGCTCAGTCTGCCAGAGAATTTGTCCGTTGTGCATGATGTCTTTCATGTGTCTCAGTTGAAGAAGTGCTTGCGTGTGCCAGAAGAGCAGTTGCCAGTGGAAGGTCTTGAACTCCAGGAGGACTTGACCTACGTTGAGAAGCCAGTGCAAATCCTTGAGGTTGCAGACAGAGTCACCCGAAGGAAGACCATCAGAATGTGCAAGGTCAAATGGAATCATCACTCTGAAACCTGGGAGCGTGAAGACGATCTGATGGCTAAGTACCCTGAGCTCTTTGCTAGCCAACCCTGAATCTCGAGGGCGAGATTCTTTTAAGGGGGATAGGTTTGTAACGCCCTGAATTTGGGGGTAGAATTTTTTCTTCTTTTCTCTCACCAAATTCAGGCGTTACCCTTTTCTTTTTTTCTTGTTCCCTCGCTAAACCTTGATCTTTTCCAAAGTTATAGCGGGTTTTGGCTTTAGACCCCGTGTAAAGCAAAACCTTAAAAACACTTTATTTCGTGTGATGCACCATGCCGAACCATGCATACTTTTGATTGTTTAAAAATGTAAAAGCATTCATCCAAAGAAAATTAGATTTTAGAAAAAGAAAACCCTTTTCTTTTTCTCTCCCTCCCTCCCTTTCCCATTTCGGCCCAGCCGCCCCCTCCCCCCTCCCCCCTCCCCTCCCGCGTGGGCCCCGGCCGGCCCAGCCGCGCCCCCCCCCTTCCCCCACTTTGGGCCCATTGGCCCATGCCGCCCCCCTCCCTTTATTTTTCCCAAAACCCCTAATCCCTCTCCCTCCCTCTCATTCTCTCTTCCCCACCCCAGCCGCCGCCCCCTGCCCTAGCCGCCGCCCCTCGCCGGTTCGGCCGCCCCTGCAGCTCGGCCGCCCCGTCCCCGTCTCCGGTGAGCCCTCCCCTCTCCTCCCTTCCCTCTCCCCTCCTCTCCCCCTCCCCGGCCCAACCGCCGCCCGCTCGGCCGCCCCCCTGCAGCGCCGCCGCCCCTCGACCGGCTCGGCCGCCCCCAGCCCCGCCCCGCCGGTTCGGCCGCCCCCTGCCCCGCCCCGCCGGTTCGGCCGCCCCAGCTCGGCCGCCCCTGCGCGCCCCGGCTCGGCCGCCCCGCGCCCGCGCCCTGCCCCGCCGCCCCTGCCCCAGGCCGGTTCAACCGCCCCCCCCCTTCTTTTTTTATTATTTTTTATTTTATTTTATTTTCTTTCATTACTGTTATATGTTTTATTTTAAGCAAGTTAATCATTGTTCATGTTATTGAAATAGGAAACTTAATTTAGAAATTTCGTTTCGCTATTGGTTCATGTAATCAATTGTTTATCCAGTTCAATGTTGATCAACTAAAAATGACTAGGTTTCCATTAGTGCATATAACTCAATTCTTTTGTTAGAACCAATTGTAACTAATCATTAGTGCATAAGCTTTAAACCCCCCCCCCCCCCCCCCCCCCCCCGCGAGACCCTCTCCCGTTTCTTTCTAACCTTAATGAATGCGATATCGAATGTCATACTTGGTGCATATTCACTTTATTTGTTCCCTTGTATGATGTACTGTTTGTTTCCCAATTTGAATGGATGAATGTATGTATGCTTGCAATCGCATAGAGAACGATCCGGTCGAAGAGCCCGAGGAACTCGCAGGAGAAGCCCCTGAGCAGCAGTCGTTTGGTGGAGGCAAGTGTCCTTTGACCTATCTCTGTCCTATTCATTACTTAATTCACCTCCCGCTTTACACATTTATACCTAAGGATCGACTAGCTTTTGTTATCCATATCCTTGCTTACCTATTTGGGTTGGATTATTATTGTTTAGCTTTATGCTATTGCTCAACTCTAATCAATGAACATGATGAGATTATCTATGATACGCTGTTTTCCCTTCTCTTATTATGATGTTGTACTTGTGACCTTCAAGGGGGCTCGAGCGGTTTCTCGAGTGCCTCTCCGTAAGGACCTGTTCTATGGATGACCGCCCGGGAAAACAGTGCAACCATGAGGGTGGAATGGGGTGCCCTTAGCTGAATAATTGGAGGATCCGGGGTGTAGTTCGCTTCGCCGTCGTGCCGTCAATGGGGCTCGGTGTATGCGGCTCGCTCTGCCAAGGTTGATTTGTCCCTTGGGGAGGAGTGCGGTACATTTAGGAAACCTAACGGGCGGCTACAGCCCCGAGGAATCTTTGTAAAGGCTACGTAGTGAGACCCTGCCTATTCACCTTGGTAGTGTTTAAGGGTTTGATCGGCCCGAGGCAAGAGGGAATCACGGCTTATGGGTAAAGTGCACAACCTCTGCAGAGTGTTTGAAAACTGATATATCAGCCGTGCTCACGGTTATGAGCGGCCAAGGGAGCTCCAGTGATTAGTGGTACTTGATCAGAGACATTGTGGTACAGATGGCTATGAGATTGATGGTTTTGGTTATGACTATGGTGCTGGTAAGTGGTATTCTTTCCGTTTGGAAAGGGTACATCGGGTTAATAACTTGGGTTAATGCTAAAACTTGGCTTTCTACTAGTAAATAATAATCTGACCAACTAAAAGCAACTGCTTGACTTATCCCCACATAAAGCTAGTCCACTACAGCCAAACAGGATACTTGCTGAGTATGTTGATGTGTACTCACCCTTGCTCTACACACCAAACCCCCCCCAGGTTGTCAGCATTGCAACCACTGCTCAGGCGAAGATGAAGCTGTGGAAGGAGACTTCCAGGAGTTCCAAGACTATGACGAGTTCTAGGTGTGGGTTAGCGGCAACCCCCAGTCGGCTGCCTGTGAAGGCCGCGGTTATCTACGTTTCTTTTCCGCACTTTGATTTATTGTAAGAACTATATGGACGTCTCAGACGTACGATGTAATCGACTATTATTTCCCTTTTAATACTATTTTGAGCACTGTGTGATGATGTCCATGTTATGTAACTGCTGTGTACGTGAATAACTGATCCTGGCACGTACATGGTTCGCATTCGGTTTGCCTTCTAAAACCGGGTGTGACAGGTGTCCCTGCCCGTTTTGTCTCTGTCAGGCCAGTGACTGCGGCGAAGACCTCGAGCGAAGGGTGGCGTCTTTGCCTTCGCCCCAACATTTGCCCTCCGAGGGACCAGTTCGACAAAGTCACCTGGTGCCGAAGACATCGCTAGATGGCGGAGACGCTGCCCTCGCTCGAAGTGGTTCCGCGGGGGTTTTTGATGTGACCGTTGATGGACGGTGTACTGTTGGATTGCGGGTTTCCCGAAGCGTCGCGCCCTGTCGGATTGCGGGTTTCCCGAAGAGTCGCGCCCTGCCTATAAAAGGGGGTGGGGGTCGGCGCTGTTTGAACTTTGCCTTCCGCGCTCCGTGAAAACCCTAGCCGCCCGCCGTCTTGCTGCTCCTCTTCTTCCGCTGCTCCTCTTGCTCGCCGGAGTTCTGGCTCGAGTGAAGCAGACCGCCCACCGCCGCCGACGGTACGTAGCAATGCCGTCTTCCTCTTCTTCCGCTGCTACTACGCCGCCGGCCGCCGCCTCGTCTGAGGAGACGTTGAGTAGCTTGATGGTGGAGGAGTTGCGCGCCGGCGACTCTATTGATTTTGGTGTGTCACGGATGACGTCAGCCCGCGTTGAAGATATGCAGCGATTGGGCTACTTTGGCGGCGGAGTTGCCCGTGCTCCGGGGACGGAGGAAGTCCCCGAGCCGGAGGGTGAATTGGTCATTTTCGAGGCGTTCTTCGCCGCCGGTCTCCGCTTGCCTGCGCACCGGTTTGTTGGCGAAGTCCTGCGTAGATTCAACGTTCAAATACATTAGTTGACACCGAATGCCGTGGTGGCACTGGCGAAGTATGTCTGGGCGACGACTTCGTACGGCGGACAGCCGTCGGTTGATGTTTTTGCGAAGTATTATTGTTTGCATTGGCAAAAGAGGATGATTGGGGACGAAGTTGCCCAGTTCGGGTCATGCACATTCACGCCGAAGACCGGCAAGACCACAATGCAAGTAGTGAAGTTGGTTCCGTGCGCCCGCAACAAGTGGGGCAATTGGAATGAATTTTGGTTTTACGTTGCGGAGGGTACTGTCGAAGGCCATAAAGGACTCCCTGTGTCTGAGATGTGCTCTCATTATTACTCTGCGTATCCGCCTTTTGAAGTGGCAGAGGAAGATGCAGACGAAGGGGCCCTCCGGTGCGCCGCCGGTCAGAGCAGTGGGCGTGATTTAGTTGAAGAGTTTGTGGCGTATGGGGTGTGGCCCTTGGCGCACGGCTGGGAGCTGGGCGAAGTGTGCCCTCGCCAGATGCCTTTTCACGGGGGAAGGGTGGTGCGAAGCCCTGCCTTCGCACTGAATCTGCGAAACCGCGACCCGGCCGCCTTTGTGCGCGATGCGGAGGACGGGGCGGTGCGGCTCGTGGGGCGTTACGTGCCGAGGACGGAAGGCCAGCGCAGCTTTGATATCCGTGGGTCAAATGACCGTTTGAACAGGGTCTTCGAATTAAATCAATTGCCGTACGATGGCTACCCTGGTCAAGACGAAGCCGACCGCCGTGGGAAGAAACCGGTGGTGGAGACAGGAGACGACCCTGCGCCGGCGGCCGCCCCTTCCTCAAAAAAGAGAAAATTAGGTACTGCGATGGGAGGACTTGGGGTATCTGATAGTTTTGCTAGAGAGTTAATGAGGACGTGTGCGGCCCCGGGGGAAAGGATGTCTTCGCCCGAGCTCCGGGAGTCTTCGGCTCGGATGCTGAGGGTTACCGGGGGTTGCTGGCCTAGGAATGTTCCTATCCCCTGCGCGGCTAGCGAAGACTGTTTTACATCTCGTATGGTTCGTCAGTGGAGAGTTTTTCCTTACGGCCGGAATATCGGTGCTGTTGTGTGGGCAGTGATGGACAAGGATCGCCAAGGTGCGGCGCAAAAACGCCAGGCGGCTGTCAGGCTGCATGAAGCTAGGCCGAAGAGGCTGCGGGGGGCTGCGAAGGCTGCGGCCTCCGGCGGAGGCAAGCCGCCGCTGGCGGCGAAGGCGGGCGCCTCTGCACATAGCAAGGCGCCGGAGGTGACGGCGGGCGCCGGAGGCTCCAAGTCAACGAAGGTGGTGCCGCCGGCCAGCGGAGTGGCGGAGGCTTCGAAAGGCGGCCCGAGCGCTGCCGTTGTCGGGCAAGCGCGTTGCCGACTTCGGCACTGATATTACTGTGGACGACTATCTTGGTGGTAAGTCGTTGGCCTATTATTATTATTATTATATTTTTTTTTAATTCGAAGATGCGTTGCAGGGTCGGACGAGGGCTAGCTTGCTATGGTTGCGCCTGGCGCGGAGATCGCGACGGCGGCCATAGTGCCGAAGGCGAGGGGCGAGGCCCTTGACGCCGGAGGCGAAGTGTCGGCCCTCGCGGTGGTCAGGGACGAGGCGGGCGCAGCGGCCCGCCGGCTGAAGGGAGTGACAGAGGCGCTGAGTCAGGCGACGGAGGCGCTGAGTCAGGTCCGCTGAACTATACTCTCTCCCCCACCTCTTTTAGGGCAACAGCCTTACGTGCTGCGTCGTGGCTCTGCAGGTGGCTGACTTCACCGGCCGTACTGCGTCGGGGGCCCTCACGGCAGCTATGTCTGCCGAAGTCGAGAGACTTCGGACACAACATGCTGACGCTGTCTGTGAGAAGTCGGCCTCCGACAGCAAGTGCCGTAAGCTGACGGACAGGGTGGCCGCCCTGGAGAGGGAGAAGGCTGACCTCCGGCGCCAACTGGCGGCGGAGAGGAGGGAAGCCAATGAGGCCGTCGCCAAGGGGCAGGCTGCGCAGGCGGAGGCCAAGCTGGCGCGGGCGGAGGGTAATCTTGCCAAGGAGCTCGCGGAACATCTGCAAGAGCGGCTCACCGCCCTGGAGAGCCGCGCGAAGGAGGCCGAGGCCGCAATGCATGCGGAGGCCGAACGGACGCGCACGCAGCTTATGGATACATATCGTGAGCTGGGTGCGCGGACCGGTGACTTCGAGGTGCCGGACCGAGAGCCCGGGTCTCGCTGTCTGCAGTGGGTGCAGGAGGA
Organism: Zea mays; assembly: GCF_902167145.1. Classification (NCBI taxonomy): domain Eukaryota; kingdom Viridiplantae; phylum Streptophyta; class Magnoliopsida; order Poales; family Poaceae; genus Zea; species Zea mays. The sequence goes on along the minus strand of NC_050100.1, from coordinate 129,133,299 downwards.
GCTGCTGGAACTTCCAGCCGTCGTGGGGGGGTTGATGTCGTACGCCTCCCTTGTCACCTGCGAGGGGGCGATGAACGCGCTCTCCCGCGAAGGGTGCCGGCACTTCGAGGCCTTCGACCAGGCGGATGAAGATTTTGAGCGAGATATCTATAAGGTCGAAGACCCCGTAGTGAAGGAGTCCGCCGGGGCCCTTTACGACCGGATGTGGGGTCTGTACGGTCGTGAGGTGGTCAGGGAGCGGGCCGAGGCTGCGAGGGCTCAGGTAACGTTGTTGTTTGTTTGGTGTTTGCTGTATGCGGGTTGTGCGTGTGTTTGCTGAATCTGTGTGTCTTGTCCTAGGCGGAGCGCGGCGAGCGGGTGGACGACTTTGGGGCTCTGAACAGCGCGCTGCCAGACCCGGAGTCGACCCTCGCGGAGGCTGCGACTGGGGTCGCCCTGGAGCCAACCCCGGAGACCGCAGCGATCGCGACGGCTGCCCCCGCATCCGCCGCGGCCGGCGAAGACCTGCCTCCGAAGGTGGCCGAAGGCGCCCCTGATGCCCCCGCAGCTGCTGTGCCAAGTGTTGAAGGTCCCGCGGCGGTGGCGGCGGAAACAACGGCGGAGGCAGCGGCGGAGCCAACGGCGGAGGCTCCCGCAGCGCCAGGGCCTTCGCAGGTGGCGTAGTGGGTGTTTAGGGTTGGGGAATTTTTGGATGTTGTGCTGAATTTTGGTTGCTGCGCAGGTTCAAGATTTTGGGCCTGCGCACGCAATCGCTACTACTGAGTTTTTGGCGGCTTCGACCGCGGAAGGTGGAAATGAATATGGTGGGTCTGTATCTGAGTTTTTTGATTTTACTGACTCTGGGAGCTCGGTTGAGTGGACTGAGGAGTCGTCGGAGGAGGACTTGGATTATTTTGCGGCCTTGGACGTGGCTGCGGTGGAGGCTTCGCCACACGCCGCGGACGCGCCAGACGTGCCAGGCCCTAGCACCGGACGCCGACGACGAAGGGCGGTTGCAAAGCGTAGGGTTAGTGCGGAGGAAGGGGCTCGGCTTCGCGTGAGTAGGGCTGGTCGGCAGGAGCTGCTGTCTTTGCCGGCCGCCGCGGGTGCAGGGGAAGGGGAGCTGCGAAGTCTTTTTGCGGGTGAGGAGCTTAGGATAATGTTATTTAATTATAGGGAGATGGGAATTATTCCTAAGGTTGAGCCGATGTAGAGTGTGGCGCCCTCGCTTGTATATGTGTAAAGGCTTGTAAGATGAAGTTGTGTGCCCTCGCGTGCCTGTGCCTGCGAGGGCGTTGTGTACTTTGTCTGGTATGGTTGGCTATGCTGTGCTGGTGTGATTATAGTCGGTCTTAGCGCGGGTGGTTTGATGCTGTCGTTTCTGCTTTTGTTGTACTAGTTCGGCCGCACCTTTAAGCGACTTCTGCGCGGATAGTCTTCGCAATAGACATCGGATTTTTTCGCACTTGTTGTGCTTAGTCCGGCTGCACCTTTAGGCGACTTCTGCGCGGATAGTCTTCGCGATAGACATCGGATTTTTTCGCACTTGTTGTGCTTAGTCCGGCTGCACCCTTAGGCGACTTCTGCGCGGATAGTCTTCGCAATAGACATCGGATTTTTTCGCACTTGTTGTGCTTAGTCCGGCTGCACCCTTAGGCGACTTCTGCGCGGATAGTCTTCGCAATAGACATCGGATTTTTTCGCACTTGTTGTGCTTAGTCCGGCTGCACCCTTAGGCGACTTCTGCGCGGGTAGTCTTCGCAATAGACATCGGATTTTTTCGCACTTGTTGTGCTTAGTCCGGCTGCACCCTTAGGCGACTTCTGCGCGGATAGTCTTCGCAATAGACATCGGATTGTTTCGCACTTGTTGTGCTTAGTCCGGCTGCACCCTTAGGCGACTTCTGCGCGGATTTGTCGCACGCGAGGGTGGCTAGCGCTTAGCCTCGCGGTGACTTCGAATTGGTCGAATGTCGAAGACCGTTGTCGCGGTCTTTTTTCGACACATGTTTTTGCGGGGGATTTTTCTCACATATACTACATGGCTCCGCCTCGTTAAAAACCTCACCCCCCGGGAGGAAAAGAGTGCGGGCCGGCACAAAATTGTTTGCGGGGAATTACAAGGGCGAAATCAGCCCTAAATGGGTTAAACAAAAAATTTGCGAAGGTTGTCGATGTTCCAGGAGTGCTCCAGGTCCTCGCCATTTGGCGTTGTGAGCCTGTAAGCGCTGGGGGAAGCTTTTGTCTTGATTATGAAGGGTCCCTCCCATTTGGGCTCCAGCTTGCCCTTGGACTCCGTCCGAGTTGTTCGGACGAGTACGAGGTCCCCCTCGCTGAACTCCCTCGGGATGACTGCGTGGTCGCGCCATGCTTTGGTCTGGGCTTGGTATTTGTTTAGGGCCTGTAGGGCGAAGACCCGGTCTCCGTCGATGAGATCTTTTGAAGTTGGCTCGTCCACGTCGGGGACGGCTGACGGAACTGTACGCGGGGACCCATGCTTTATTTCTTGCGGGGTCATTGCCTCCGATCCGTATAGAAGGCGGAAAGGAGTGAACCCGGTCGCCCTGCACTCAGTTGTGTTTAGCGCCCAGACTGCCTCCGGTAATAAATCGGTCCATCTGCCTTTTTTTCGTCGAGGAGCATCTTCTTGACAGCTGTGAAGATTTTCCCATTGGCACGCTCCACGACCCCGTTGGACTGCGGATGATAGACTGAAGCGAAGGCAAGCTTGGTGCCGATGGAGAAGCAAAAATCCTTGAAATCTTGGCTGTCGAACTGCTTGCCGTTGTCAACTGTTAGCTCGGACGGTACTCCGAAGCGGCAAACAATGTTCTGCCAGAAGAATTTTTGGGCAGTCTTTGATGTGATTGTGGAAACAGCCCTCGCTTCAATCCATTTGGTGAAGTATTCGACGGCTACGAAGGCGAACTTAAGGTTCCCCTGAGCGGTGGGGAGGGGCCCGACAATGTCCAGGCCCCAGCGCTGGAGAGGACATGTATGGGCGATCAGCTTTGTATATTGCGAGGGGTTGCCTGACCGAGGAGAGAACTTCTGGCAGGCTTCGCAGGACCTTGTGACTCGATTTGCGGCGCAGATCATTGCAGGCCAGTAAAACCCTTGTCGGATCACCTTGGCAGCCAGGGCCCTTGGTCCTGCGTGCGAGCCGCATGTGCCGCTGTGGACTTCGCGTAGGATCTGCATGCCTTCGGTTTCGGTGACGCATTTAAGCATTGGCTGACTGACCCCTTTCTTGTATAATTGGCCCTCAATCAGTGCGAAGTCCCGGCTTCGATGTCTGAGGCGCTTTGCCTCACTGACGTCGGTTGGATGATAGTACCCCTGAAGGAACAGGGTTATTGGTGCCCGCCAGTCTTCGGTCATGATTAAGTTGACTATGCGGTGACCCTCGCTATCATTAGTTATTTGGAGCCCTTTGGGGCTCCGGACGGCTGGCGTGTCGATGGTGTGAAAGAACACGTCGGAGGGTAAGGGCTCGCCCCTGGCGGCGGCCTTGGCTAATGCATCGGCCTCCTCGTTCTTGGCCCTATCCACATGCTGTAAGGTGAATCCCTTGAACTGTCTCTCGAGGCTTCGGATAGCCGCGAGGTATTGCATGAGCGCGGGGTCTTTTGCTGCATAGTCTTTTTCGACCTGGCCGGCAACTATCTTGGAGTCTGTCTTGATGATACATGTGGTGACTCCGAGGGCCCTTAGCTTGCGGAGGCCGAGGATAACCGCTTCATACTCTGCTATATTGTTTGTGCATCTGTCGGACTCTAGTGCGAAGTTGAGGCGCGCTGCATATCTGTGTTTGACTCCGGCTGGTGAGGTGACGACTGCAGCGACGCCTGCCCCCGCATGGCACCAAGCGCCGTCGCAATGGATGGTCCAGACCTTCTCTGTGGACGGGTCCGGCTGTGTTACTGGCCCAGTCCAGTCGACGACGAAGTCTGCCAGGACTTGCGACTTGATGGCTGTCCTGGGCTCGAAGCTGATGTGGTAGCCGGAGAGTTCGGCTGCCCACTTGGCAATCCTCACCGATGCCTCCGGGTTTCTGAATAGTTCGCCGAGCCCCCTGTCTGAGGTGACTCGGACCTTGAATGCTTCAAAGTAATGGCGCAGTTTGCGCGAGGACATAACAACTGCGTAGGCGATCTTCTCCAGCTCTGTCATGTTGCATTTGGACGGTGTCAGGACCTCGGAGACATAGTAGACAGGGCACTGTCTGGCTGTGCCCTCGACTGTCTGCTCCTGCACTAGTGCCGCGCTGACCGCGTGCGGAGAAGCCGCGACATAGAGCAATAGGGGGAGCGAGGAGTCGGGGCTTGTGAGGATGGCCAGCTCCGACAGGTACTGTTTTAGTGAGGCGAAGGCCGCTGCTTGCTCCGGTCCCCAGGCGAAGTCTTTTGCACCGCGGAGTGTTTTGAGGAAGGGGAGACTTCGCTCGGCGGACCTGGAGATGAATCTGTTGAGAGCGGCCAGTCTGCCTGTCAGACGCTGGACGTCCCTGGCGGACTGCGGAGGTGACATGTCGACGATGGCCTGGATCTTGGTTGGGTTGGCCTCGATGCCGCGGTGTGACACCAGGTAGCCCAATATCTTGCCTTGGCGAACACCGAAGACGCACTTTTCCGGGTTTAGGCGGAGCCGTGCATCTCGCATGTTCGCGAATGTCTCGGCCAGGTCGGCGAGATGGTCCTCCTTATTCTTGCTGGCGACGACGATGTCGTCCACATATGTAAATATATTTCTGCCGACCTGGCCCTCGAGTACCGTTTTGGTGAGTCTGGAGAAGGTGGACCCGACATTCTTGAGACCCTCCGGCATTCTGATGAAGCAATAAGTGCCGAAGGGTGTTATAAAGCTGGTGCTAGCCTTGTCTTCCTCCTTCATGTATATCTGGTGATAGCCGGAGAAGCAGTCGAGGAGAGACATGACCTCGCAGCCGGCCGCGCTATCGACGATTTTGTCGATCCGTGGCAACGGGAAATTGTCCTTTGGGCAGGCCTTATTGAGACTGGTGAAGTCTATGCACATTCGACATTTCCCGCTTTTTTTCTGCACCATTACAACATTGGAGAGCCACGTGGGGTAAGCCACTGGCTCAATGAATTTAGCCTCTAGGAGGCGGTGCACCTCCGCCTTGGCGGCCTCTGTCTTTTCGTCGGACATTTTGCGAAGCCTCTGCTTTTTTGGTCGCACCGAAGGGTCAATTCCCAAGCTGTGCTCAATTATGGATCGGCTGACTCCGACCAGGTCGAGGGTAGACCAGGCGAAGACGTCTTTATTCTTGGCCAGGCAGCAGAGAAGTCTCTCTTCTTCGAGTGAGGTGAGGTCTTCGCTGATAGTGACTGTCTGCCTGGGCGTGGCCTGATCGAGGGGGACAGTCTTGGTCCCGTCCTGGCTCTGCAACTGTGCCTTGTCGTGCTGCTTATCGGTTGGGCTGGCGGGTGCGGGGACCTCGCGCTGGGTCGTGAGACAGTGTACGTTCCTCTGACCAGGCACGAAGTCCCGCTCTATGTTGCGCGCCGTCTGCTGGTTGCCGTAGATTGTAATGGCGCCTAGCGGACCTGGTACCTTCATACATAGGTACAGCCCGTGGATGGCAGCTTCGAACTTATTGATGGAGCCCCGGCCCATGATGGCGTTGTATGGATATACCATGTCGACAATGTCGAAGGTTACTTGCTCACTTCGGGCATTGGGTGCTACACCGAAGGAGAGGGGCAACTCTATTTTGCCAACGGGAAAGGTGCCTTTGCCGCCGAAGCCATACAACGGATCGTCCGAAGGCTTGAGCAGGCTGTGGCTTATACCCATGCGGTCGAAGGCGTGGAGGAAGATGATGTCCGCCTGACTGCCGTTGTCGACTAGGACTTTGTGTAAGTCCCAGCCTGCCACGCTGCAATTGATGACCATAGCGTCGATGTGGGGGGCGCTGCGCAGGTCGACGTCTCGTGCATCGAAGGTTAGCGGTATGTGGGACCACTTCGTCTGCACAACTGGGCCAGTGACCGCGACATGGTTGATGCTGCGGTAGTGGTCCCACTTCTGCCGCTTGGTGTCGAAGTCGGTGCTTGACCCCCCTGTTATCATGTGAATGACTCCGCGATATGGTTGATCGGCGAAGTCCTCCTGCTTTGGGGCATGGGGGATGTTTTGGTGTTGCTAGTGTGGTGGTGGGGGTGGAGGAGGTACGATTTGTACTTCCTGATGGTGTTGGTAGGCATGGTGCGGTGGATGCGGAGCGGGAGCGTGGATATATGGTGGAGGGGGTGGCTGGTAATTATGCGCGACAATTCTGGGATTGTCGGCTGGCTGCGCCCGCGCCATTCTGTCTCTGGTGGCTTTCGTTTCTGGGCAGTCTTTGGTTTGGTGGGCGCAGTCTTCGCCGTGGAAAAGGCAGTAGAACCGGCGCGGCGGCTGCGCGCGCCCTCGGCCCCTGCCACAAGTTCCGTTTCCGCGGCCCTGGGGGGATACTCCTGGCGACGAGGGGGGTCGGCAGCAGGCTGCTGGTTGGCGATGTTGTGCACTTGCTGTTGACTGCGGCCATCTCGACCGGAGTCTGGTTGCGGAGTCCTCGTCCACGTGCGGCTGGACTGCGGGGCATCTTTGGGCTTCCGCTGTGACTCAACCTTGCGCTGGTGGAGTTCTTCGGATTTGGCATATTTTTCAAAGAGCTGATATAGCTCCTGGAGGTTCTTGGGTGGATCTCTGATACAGTGGCTGTAGAGGACGCCGGCCCGAAGGCCACTGATGGCGTAGTGGATAGCAATCTGATCATCGACGGAGGGCAGCTGTGACTTGAGTGTTAAGAATTTACGGTAATACTCCCGCAGAGTCTCTTTTTCCAGCTGTTTGCAAAGCGAGAGCTCGGCCAAGGCGTCGGTGTCTGGACGGTATCCTTGGAAGTTGAGAAGGAACTTGTCCCTGAGACTTCTCCACGAATCAATGGACAGCGGAGGCAATCTGGTGAACCAGGTGAGTGCTGGGCCCTCTAGGGCGATGATGAAAGACTTCGCCATTGTGGCGTCGTCTCCTCCGGCGGATGCAACAGCGACTTGATAACTCATTATGTATTGCGCCGGGTCGGTGCTGCCGTTGTACTTGGGATATGCCCCTGCTCGGAAGTTAGCTGGCCAAGGCGTCACTTGCAGGTGTGGCGCCAGGGGACTTCGCTCGTCGAGGTAGTTGACCCCTTGGAATGGCGCGCCGTGCTGGAAAGCGTAGTCATGCTGGGGGAAACGCGGGTTCTCCGGCTGCGCCCGGTGTTGCAGGGGTGGGCCATGCTGCAGGCCGAGGTGGCCTTCGCGCGTGTCTTCCGGTTGTGCGCGCTGCTGGAGGGGTGGCTCTTGTTGTAGACCGAGGTGGCCTTCGCGCTGCATCAGCGCGATCTCACGCTCGAGGTCTTGGGCCTTCTGCTCCTCGTCGCGTATCATTTGCCGCACCTTGGCTAGTGCGGACACACGCTGGCGCTTGGCCTCTAGTATCTCTTTCTGCCTCTGGAGATTGCGGTTCTTGAGGCGCAGGGCGCGCAGCTGTAACTGTTCTTCTGTTGAGACGCCGAGGACCTCGCCGTCCTCGGTGAGATCCGCGCCCTCCAGTGGGGCGAAGCCTGGGGGCGGCTGCGATTGTCCTTCAGGCCCGCAGGTGCGGAAGGTGTCGTCTTCGCAGGTGCGGGGAATATTGTCTTCAGTGGGCTCTTGGTGGGTGGATTGGGTGAGGGCGAGGGCCTTGCCCTTTCTTGCGGCAAGCAGTGCTGCCTTCGCAGCCTCGTCAGCCTTCATGTTAGCTCTCTTGGGTGCCATCGCGGGTGGTTTTGTCGTAGCACGAACGGTGGGCGCCAAATGTTGGAACTTGCTCTCAGCAGCAAGGAGGCCAACAGGGGTGAACAGTGGCGACAACAGGGTTACGTGCTCGGGGGCCAATAGCTCTGTTGATCTAGCCTCTCACGGGCACTGAGCGGGGGTATTTATAGGTATCTGTGTGCCCAGCGCCTTGTGTTAAGGACGCATGTGCCCTCAGACACCTAGTTTATCCCCAGAATATTCCCATAAAGCAGGGTTACAAGCTGTAATTACAAGCATGCCTTTACAAATTTGGCCCGTAACACAAAGGCGGCCACGCGGGGCCCGTTACAATGGGCCAGATCACACGTGGGCCTCAGAGTTGGACGAGGCCGCGCCGCGGGAAGGCGTCGTCGCAGGCCTTCGTCTGGTGCCGAATGGAGCGAAGGGTGTCCCTGCCCGTTTTGTCTCTGTCAGGCCAGTGACTGCGGCGAAGACCTCGAGCGAAGGGTGGCGTCTTTGCCTTCGCCCCAACAGGTTGTCAGAAATGTGCAAGAGATCAAAAACAACCTTCGTCTTTAACTCAGTTAATACAACCCACTTGGCCGCTGCAAAGGTGGGGCCTTGATTTGTTAGGTCCGTTACCACCAGCACAAGGCAACTTAAGATATGTTGTAGTGGCAGTGGAATATTTTTCTAAGTGGATTGAGGCAAAGCCTTTAGCCAAAATAACTTCGGTCACTATTCAAAAGTTTTTCTGGCAAAATATTGTTTGTCGCTTCGGAGTGCCGAAGGCCATTACTGTGGATAATGGGACACAGTTTGATTCCGAAGCTTTCAGATAATTTTGCGATCAAATTGGCACGAAGATCCATTTCGCATCAGTTCGACATCCGGAGTCAAATGGACTTGTTGAAAGAGCTAATGGGATCATAATGACAGGAATAATGAAGTTAATCTTCAATCAGCCCAGGGGAAAGTGGCCAGACGAATTAATCAAAGTGGTGTGGAGCCATAACACAACAGTATCAAGATCAACAGGCTTTACACCATTCAAACTATTGTTTGGTGACGAAGCAATAACTCCGGAAGAAGCTAAAGCAGGATCAATAAGAATAGTAGCTTCGGCAGAAGACGAAGCTGAAGCTGATTACTCTGTGGAAAAAGATGCTATAGAAGGGATCAGGCTTCAAGCTGTGGAAAACATCAACAAATACCAAGCTGAAACAATAAAATGGCATGATATAAAGGTTAGGCTAAAGAACATTGAACCAGGACACTTGGTGCTTCGAAGAGTAGCCAACCCTGAGACAGTAGGCAAATTACAGCTGAAGTGGGAAGGACCTTTTTTGGTAGTATCTTCGTCAAGACCCGGTTCCTACAGATTGAAGGATATGGACGGCAACGACATTCCTAGATCATGGAATGCGGATGAGCTTCAGCGATATTATGTTTAGCTTGATGTAATTTTTTCTATTCTTTTTTGTGGCACCCTTTTCCTTTCCAAAGGGGGAGAAAGGTTTTTAATGGGGCCACAACATGTAATTTTTCTTTTCCTTATTTCAATTCTATAAGAGTGATATCCCCCAAAAATGTAAATGTAAATGCAAAGGGAAAAGAAAAGAAAACAGGGAGAAGCTCAAAAGTCGTTCCTAAGGGAATGCAGAGCTTACAACGAAAAATAAACGCTGATTCCACCGAAAGTAAAAGGCGAAGAAGCTCCTAAGGGAGGCTTACAGCGAAAAATAAACGCTGATTCCGCCGAAAGTAAAAAGGCGAAGAAGCTCCTAAGGGAGGCTTACAGCGAAAAATAAACGCTGATTCCGCCGAAAGTAAAAGGCGAAGAAGCTCCTAAGGGAGGCTTACAGCGAAAAGTCAGCGCTGATACACCGAAAAGTAAACGGTGAAGCCAAAAAGTAAACGGCAAAAAGATTTGAATCATTCTCAAGGGGGATGAAGGGCCATGATTATGGTTTTGAATATATATTCCGATATTCATTTGCACGATACATTACATCATGACATTTGCATTCATAAACATTCATTTAGACATATATAGAATCATCATCATCATACCACAAAAGACAGATGCTTTGGCTATGAGAAAAACTTCGAAGAAAGAGGAAATGTTCATGCTTCGTTGTGTACGAAAAGAAGGGAAGGTGTTTTTCGCCTTCGGCTCAAAAGTGAAGTTTCGTTCACAGCAAAGCAGATTGTACACGGATAAAGGAGACAAGATATATTACAAGGTATGTACAAATTTACATAAGTTTTTTCCACAAATTATATTACAAAGATTTCTCCAGAATTTTTTGCAGGAAAGTCTTTATAGCAACTGTTAAGCTTCAGTCCGTCATTCTTCAGCTTCGTCATCCTGCACATATTAAAAAGCAGAATAAGAAAGGTGCAAATTTCAAGGAAAAAGTAAAAGTAACAAATATAAGTCACTCACCGGCTTAAGGTGGCTCCGAGCTTCGTCACCAGCCATTTTTCGCCCGCCATTTACCCAAATCTGGGTCATAAATCTGTTTCCGATGCTTCGAGCTAGGCTTGGGATATCAACCAAATCTGCTGCTGACAAGCTGAAGTTTGGCCTGTTTACAATTTTTCCGTGCGTACAGCCAGCCTTCAGGAAAGCGGTAGCTATGCCTCGAGAAGCTACCAGGGCGCAGAAGTCAGCATGCCCAGCAATAACTTCGTCAAGAGCATCAACCTCGCCTTCAATGTATTCCAAGGTGCTGGGCAGGTTTTCAGCTGAAGGTGTAAATTTTTTAGAGCTGGCTCCGATAGAGTGAAACACATCCTTCAGCCGTTGCACGCATCGGCTGCCGAAATTTAGGCATCTCTCCTGAAGCTCCTTCAATGATTTTTGCAAAATTGATCTCTTTTCGATCTCGGCCTTGAGACTTGTCTCGAGATTCTTCTTTTCCTGCTCAGATTTTTCTGACTTTTTGAGTAATTCATTCTTTAACCTGTCATTTTCGGCTTGGACCTCAGCCAGTGAGCCTTCCATAGAATGAATAATGAAGTCTTTCTTTTCTAAGGCAGCTTCGTGTTCTTTAGCTATGATTTCAAGGTCTTGGATGACGAAATCCTTCTTCTTCAGAATAGCTTCGTAATTTTCAACTTTGTCTTCTAAATCTTTGATGATAGCTTTGTTTTTCTCCTCTTCAAGATCTTGTTGCATTTTTAGCACTTTACTTAGTAGTATACTCTGCCAAAACAACCTTCGTCAGAAAACGACCTAAAAATAATAATAAAAATAATAAAATAATAATAATATTTTTACCTTAAAATTAGCATAGAGCAAGCTACCGACGATATGTTGTCGCTGGTACCTGCAAAGGTCCGCTTCTATCTTCGGCAGGCCAACGCTTTTGGAGAAGGTCCTAACAACTTTGGCCTCGGTGCGATTCCGAAGGCATCTTAGCTTCCCTTCGTTGACCCCACCAAATAGCATAGACCCTGGTTTATATCCACATGATATGGCATATTTCTTCAGCTCTTCTTTTTCTGCACCTGTTAATTGTTGTCCAAGTAAATCTTGAAAGTTAAAATTTCCTTCCTCCAAAATGTCTTCAACCTGCTCTTTTCCTTTTTCAGTAGCCGTGTTCACCGCAGCCACAACAGCTTCTTCTTCAGCCATTTTCAGAAGTATATTGTCAATAACATCAAGTGTGGTTTCCAGGTTCGAATCTTCGGTGGTCCCGGCTTCGGCTCCGGTGGCTTTGGCTCCGGTAGCTTCGGCTCCGGCGGTTTCAGCTTCAGTGGTTTCGGCTCCGGTAGCTTCGGCTGCGGCGGCTTCGGCTCCAGTGGTCTCGGCAATAACAATTTTTGACACCGATACCGGTGGCGGTGTCTGATGAATCACATCTGCCACTTGGATAAATCTTCGTTTTTTCGGCTTTGCAGGTATTTCTGCTGCCGAAGCTTCTTTGTCCTTCTGAAAAAACTTCGTCAGTTCCGGCGCCAGCGGACTTAGCTTGACAGGCAAAGATTCAGTCATTACCTTCAGAATCTCTTCTACTTCGGCAGCAGAAGGTGTCGCAGTAGCTTCCTCCTCTCGGACCAATGTCTTTGGTTCTGGAGATGCAGGTTTTGGAGATGCAGCTTTTCTTTTTCTTGGAGCAGCTACCTTCGGCTCTGGGCTTAGTTTTTTGGAAATTTCTTGTTCCTTTTTGGCCAATTTGGTGCTTTCCTTGTCAAGGGCGCTGTCAATTCTTTTTCTCTTCGGGTCGTCGGCATCTCCGCCTAGTTGCTCATAATCAGGATACTCAAAATTCAAGGCATCTAGCACCCGATTCAATCTTCGTTTGGGGCGACTCTCGAAGGCTGCTGTCATCAACTGATCTTCCTTCTTAGAATAATTTCCGAGGATATCGTTGCACATAATTTCGATTGTGTCTAACCATTCCTGGCAGGGTTCTTTAAAGTGTTTCTTAAACTTGTAGTAATAAGGTAATCGAACAAGTTCTCCATTTTTCTTTTCCCCCTCCAGCTTCGACATCTCCCAATCCCTCATTGTTGGGAACACTTTAAAAGCCAGAAATTCCTGCACCAAGTCTCTAGTGCCAATGTGATCTGAAATCACGTGAAATTCAGCCATAGCAATTTGGCTCGGGCTCCCCCTTATCATGTTGCATCGGGGCCTTGTTTCTCCGAAGGTTAGCTCTAGTGGACTCTAGACCAATTTATCTTCATCTTTATCAACTTTAACATAAAACCACTCAGATTTCCATCCGGCTGGCCATTTGCTTCGGTAGCTTATCACTGGAAACTTCATAGTCTTGCGATAAGCAAAGTTGTAACATCCAAAATTCTCATGAAGACCATCTCTTCTGGCTTTAGTCTGATAGTGTAGTTCATGGACTCGGCAGAAACCTTCGCCGAACGGTTCCACTCCTTGACTACGAAGGGCCCAAATATAAACACTTAATCTGACAATGGCATTAGGGGTCAACTGATGAAGGTAAACCCCAAATTTCTTCAAAACATCAGCAATCATCCCATTCAAAGGAAATCTTAATCCTGCTTTAAAGAAGCTTTTGAACACTACTACCTCATTCTTTTCCGGCTTCGGAGTAGTTTCCTCTCCGCCAAAACGAACCAGCTCCTTTTTTGCTTCGCTGAAGTAGCCCCAATTTTGGAAGGTCAGCTTCAGAGATGGTGGACTTTCCAAAGTCCAAATGACTAGGTTTAGTTGGTACCCCGCAGCTGAACTCATCCTCAGAATCAACTTCTTCAACATCAGCTTCTGTTGCTTCGGTAGCAGGTGTGTCCTCTGCTGTAACTAGCCCGGAACGCTTCATCGCTTCAGAAATCGGAACAGTTTCAGCAGCTTCGGCCTCATCTCCATCACGCTCAACTCTAGCAGTAGAGCGCACTCTGGCCATTTGATTTTGAATTTCTTAAAAATTCCTTGCAAATTAATAACCTTTTTTCCGAAGCTCTTCTTCTAACGAAGCAGAAACTAAACTGGAGCTTCGTTTGAATGCGAAAGTCAAGCTTCGGCTATGGTTAATTTTTTGGCAGCAAAACAGTGCAATAGCAATGAATGCTGTGGTAACTTCACACCTACCTGTCTGTTTATATAGTGCTGCAGGTAAGAAGGTGAATCGTCAGGATTTTTACACCGAGAAAACAGTCGCTCGCACCCACTGCACGGTGGGCCGCAAGAACCAAAAAAGTGAACCTGCATGGTGGGACCGCTCCGCGCGCGGAAACTGTATCGTTTCTTGACAACGAGCTCAGGGAAGGTGTTTTTCGGACCTTCGGCTTCCTGAAGCCTAAGAGACTTTTTTCACGGATTAAGCTCGTTACGAAAAACGATCTAGCACCGCGAAGGGGCTACTGTTGGGACCATGCTTCGTCGCCGAAGGTCCTGCGGAAAGAAACAACTTCGGCTGAAGCTGCTCGTACGTGATGCCGAAGGTACCATTCATGAAGCTTCGGTATTACAGCATATCCGAAGATGAAGGGTCGAACCGACTTAAAGATAGAATGACCTTTTAGTCCATAAGGGTCTGAGTCATTGTTGTAAACTTTTATGAGGGGCATGATTGTAATTCCTCACAGGCTGTGTCCTGTGCCTATAAATAGTGAACAATATTCCTTTACTGTTCACACATTCCTGTAATTGCAAACGCATCACTCGGGAATTATTATTTGTCAAGGCAAAGGTATAAATGTACCTAAACATCATGTTCTAACATTTTAGATTCATATAATAAGGTATGCGAATGATGTCATTTATTTCTGATATATTAATCTTTAATGTTTCATATTTTATATTACTTTGTATTACTTTGTAAGTTTAATTACTAAGGTGAAACCTCGTAATATCCTGCTCGTGGTCTTCGTCCGAAGTTCATTAAATCCTTGGGGAGATAATACTTCAGCGGACGAAAGGCATTAATATTTAACATTTTATGTTGCCTTGTTTTTAATTCATAGCATTTGAGAACAAGTCCCAACATGAATGGGTGCAGTCGATTGCGCAGACCGACGATCGAACCAAAATCAATATATCTTATGTTCCTTTACTTTTGCCCTAGGAGTAGACAGTAATTTAGTCTTCTTCACCTTAATCTTTACCTCTTTTCGTCTCTACGTCATATGGAGTCATCTTGGGTGGCTTGTCGATTCTAAGACAAAACCTAGGATCTCTACTCTCTGATGGGATCCCTCCAGGGAGGTCGGATTCAAGTGTTGTTGACAAACCGACGCCTCTACGGACACGCGGACTGTTCAGCTTGGTGCAGAAAAGACTCAGCTCCTGCCGTAGGTCGCGAACCGTCCGTGCTGCCACAGAGAACACCGTCGCCGGTATAGCTTGCAGTGATTGGCACGAAGATCGACGTTAACATAAAGGAAAGTAATGATATAAAGGACCAATCGAGTTTTATATGACATGATCAGAACTACATAGGAAGACAGTTCAGTTGCATCTAGTGCTCCGTTGTGATATTTCACAGCGACAGGAATGTCCAAATACCTGAATAGACGTCCATCATTTGTCAGGAAAAATCAAGGCATATATGAGTAACTGAAGCAACTGTCAACCAAGTTATTAGAAAGCACCTCAACACATTTTGAACCAGGAAACAATACTTTATGCAGATTTTTGTGAACAAGTAGGATATGTCCGAACAATGTGGAACAACTCCGAAATTACCTTCTACTCAGGTTTCAGAAAAGAAAACTGGAGCATCAACACCACATTGTATGTATATTAGCCATCAACATATGAATCAGGATGTGGTTATTAGCCAACCGATTAACAAATAAGATCAGCGACAACTGTAGAACGTTGTATTGACAGTATCCACTGAGTTCATTGATGAAGCTTCATCTACTTGTGTCTGGAGCAAAACAGGTGGCTTCTTATCAGGCACCATTGTCAAGGGTGCAGTCCCATCAAGCATCTTGACTACCCTTCTCATTCCTGGCCGCTTCCTACAATCCGGATGCACACACGAGAGGCCCACAAGAAGAACCCGCCGCATCTCCTCCGCAACAAATCGGCCCTGAAGCCTCTGGTCTGCAGCATCAACAAGCCTCCGACGACCCCATAGACCCCACACCCAGTCAACAACAGAGATTCCCCTCTCTGTTGGCCTCCGGCCAGTGGCCACCTCGAGAGCAAGCACACCAAAACTGTACACATCAGAGCGCTCTGTTGCAACACCAGAATGCACATACTCTGGAGCAAGGTACCCAAGTGTGCCTGCTGGCTGTGTTGTCAGTGGTAATCCACCATGGCTCACCAGACGAGCAAGTCCAAAATCGCCTAGTCTGGCATTGAACTCACCATCCAGTAGCACATTCGATGACTTGACATCGCGATGCAGAATCCGGCGATCACACCCATCATGCAGATATTCAAGCGCTGAGGCCATACCAAGCACTGCCCTGAACCGTGCCTCCCACGGAAGTGTTGCTCCGCCCATTGTGTGCAGCGCACTGTCAAGATTCCCATTGGGCATGAACTCATAAACAAGCACGAGCTCAGCCTTACTGCAGCACCACCCAGCAAGCCGCACAAGATTGGGATGGTTTGGGCAATTGAGCATGGCCGCAAGCTCACTTACAAATGATTTCGTGCACGGCCATATAGCCTGAAACCGTTTGACAGCAACTCTTGAGCCAGACGGAAGCACTCCCTCGTACACAGTGGCACCAGAGCCACCAATGCCAATCACATTTCCACTGTCGAAGCCCTTTGTGGCTGCCCGAACCACCTCCATAGACATCGTCCCATAAGGTTTGTCCTCGCTCGTCACTGTACGCTCTTCTTCTTCACTTGGGCGACGAACTGGCTTGGAAAACCAGACAACAGATGCGACGATGGCAAATACCAGCAAGACTATGCCTCCAATGACTCCGCCGACCACCTTGTAGATTAGGTGTTGGTGCTTGTGGTTTCCTGTAAGCAGCTGTGGTTTGTTGGGCGGCAGCAGTGGCTTGCTGGGTTCTGTTGGGGGCTCAGATGGTGGCGACGCGCGGGATGAGTTGGCAAGGCCGAAAGTGCGGAAGGTCCACCGTTCAACGACATGAAGCGCCGCGCCATTGCCATTGGACGCCGAGAATCCGGCGTACATATATGTGCGCATGAGTCCGGAAAGGTCGGCATCAGCGGAGAGGGCGGGCTTCTCTGGGCGGCGGAACGGCGAGTACGAGAGCCACACGCTGAGGCGGCGGCGCCGGGCGCGGTACTCCACCCAGGCGGTGATGGGTACGCCTGCCCTAAGGTCGACGCCGGGGCTAGCCGACGCGACGGAGAATATGGAACCCGCGTCGAGCGCCACGTGGTTGCCGTCTGGGTCACGCAGCGCCACGTCGCGGTGGGTGTCGAACTCGATGGCTACGGTGGTGACGCCGCCGAGGTCGGCCTCGCCCTCGTCTGAGGCCGAGGAGGACGGGAAGAGGCCGAGGAACCCGTTGGAGGCGCCGAGGAAAGTCCGGGAAGAGGTTAGGAGGAAGGCGAGGCCGTCACCGAAGGTGGGCGCGGGCGTGATGCGGAAGGTGAAGCGGGTAGAGAAGGAGGCGGCTGCGGAGGAGGAGGGGACGAAGAGGCGGACGGGCTCCGAGAAGAGGGCGCGCCCGGCGCCAACGCCGTCATGGGACGGGGTGGTGAGCGCGACCGCTGTGGCGCCTGGTTGGATAGAGGCGGAGCCCAGTAACGTGAGGTTGCTTGCCCACGATACGAGGAAGTAGGAGGCTGGTGGTGCTGGGGCAGATTCTGACGCGTGGCGGTGCTTGGACGCGGCGGCGGCGGGAGGGAGCTGGACGGCGAGTAGGAGAAGGAGCGTGAGCAGGGAGGCGCGTGGCGTAGGCATGGCGGCGCGTGACTAGGGTATCGGACCTATTGGCTGCCAATGATCACATTGGATGAGATGGAAAGGCCAAGCTTGAGAAATCAACTCGAAGTGGGAATGTGGGATTCCCTCGCGGATCCCTCGGCGGCAGATCATTGCATGTTTGTTTCACTTTTTTTTTGGTTGGCTACCAAAAGTTGTTGCGGACAGCTAAACTTCTATTTTTCAGCTTGTTTATATGGAAATCGTTTTTAGTGAAAACCGTACAAAATCAACATGAACACATAATCGATCGAGTCGTCACGACATTAGAAATCTATCACTTTCTAGATCACAAAGCTTATGATCCCTTCATCTTCTTTCGCACGTAATCCCCAAAAGAGAAATATGCCATGGAGCCATTTATACCTGTTTTGGTGATTAAGTGATCAACACACCATCTCAGACTAACTATATTAATGTGAGTATGAACACATGTCCATAGAAGGCAATTTGAAGAAATCAAGTCCAAAAGGGCTCAAAGAGAGGTCCAAATATGCAACTTGCACCCTAAGATATGTTGCATATGTCCATTACAATGATTTTAGTACTTCTGTTTGGTCTCTAATCTCTTTTATAAAGAAATTCACTTTTTAGTCCTAAGTTAAGCTATATTGCAAACCCGGGAGAAACTATGGCAAAGATGTATGTTTCCCACACTTAGTTAATTGGATTAGGTGCTAATTATGTTTGTCTAAGTTGTAGGGAACCTACCAATGACAACCAAAAGAGTTGGAGGAGATAGGCTCAAAAGAGCCAAGTGTACTCTTATCTGGGTCGCACGGGACCGTCCGGTGGCGCACCGGACTGCTAGTACGGACGATGTCATTGGTTTCGAGAATTAATTTTTATAATTCACTGGATCATAAATAGTACTCGGTCCGGTGTGCCACCAGACCACCTCCAACAGCGCGTGGATGACCAACGACTTACTGACGTCACCGGACGTTTCGATGGCACACCGGACTGATACAATGCCACCCAGATAAGGAAAGGAGCCAACCAGAATCCCAGGTGCGGGGCTACAAGACCCGGTCCGGTGCACCTGTAGAGGAAAGAGGCAACGACTCCTAGGCCCACTTGGCCCATAAAAGGGATCCCTAGGCGCCTACATTCTGCACCCAAGTACTTCGAGAGCTATACATCACTCTGACACGCTGCAACAACACACACTAGCTGCTTTAGTGAGATCTGAGCGCCAGTTTTGAGCTGTTCTTGTTGATTTGTGATCTTGCGCTCTTGTCTTTGTGATTCTTGCATGTGTTGCTGCTCATTGCTCTTGTGTGTGTACTTTCTCTCCCTCACTTACTCTAGGTTAAGACTCTGGTCTTTTGTAAGGTGGCAAGAGACTCCAACTTGTGGAGATTCCTTGCAAACAGGATTGATATTGATAGTGAGAACCGTGGTACTCGAGTTTAATCTTTGTGATCACTTGAGAGGAGTTGATTGCAACTCTTGGAGGACACCACAACGTAGAGTAGGCAAGCATATAATGCTTGACCAAACCACGGGAAATAAAAAATTGTTGTGTCACTTGTCTTTTACATCTCTCGATTTTCTTTCTTCCTAAGTTCTCAGTTTCACTTGTGATATTGCTCTCAGTATAATTCTCATCTTGAAAGAGCAATCAAGTGAAGAGGACTTTTTTCTCTCTTCTTCTTGTCTCAAACTTGGTTTTAGTTTACTATAACTTCATTATTAGACCAAGTTTGTGTTGTTTTAAGTTATTTTTGCAGGATCACCTATTCACCCCCCTCTAGGTGCTCTCATTGGTATCAGAGCAGGACTCTTCATTTGGGACTAACCATCCAAAGAGATGGACTCTAAAGGCAAGGGGAAGGTTACTAACGAGAAGGAGACGATCACCATCAACAACGAGCCAAAGGGAGACAAGCCCATCAACTCAGGATCAAACAAGGAGGCAAGAGGAGGAAGCACATCAAGAAGATCATCTACTATGACAGTGACTCCTCTTTGCACAAGGACGCCAATGACTCCTCTTCAAAGAAAAAGATGCTTAAACAAAATTATCCAAAAACATCTTTTTATTACTCATGCATTCCTTACAATTCAAATGCGCATTTACTTTCTATACCTCTTGGCAAGCCTCCTAACTTTGATGTGGAGTGCTATTCATGGTGGAGTCATAAAATGCGTACTTATCTTTTTTCTATCCACACTAGCATTTGGAATGTTGTAGAAAATGGAATGCAATTGCTAGATAGTGATGATGAGAATTACAATGCTATAGATGTCCAAGAATCAATTCATAAAAATGCCCAAGCTACTACTGTACTGCTTGCTTCTTTATGTAAGCACTACAATAAAGTTAGTGGCTTGGACAATGCAAAAGAGATTTAGGACACTCTCAAGATCACTCATGAAGGCAACACTATGACGATGATCACCAAGATGGAGCTCATCGAAGGTGAACTTGGAGGTTTGCCATGAAGAGTGGTGAAGAGCCAACAGAAATGTACAACATGCTCAAGACCTTGGTGAACCAAATCCATAACTACGAGAGCACAAGATGGACGGATCACGATGGCATGCGACTAATGCTAAGGTCATTTACTGTTCTTGATCATAACCATGTGATTTTGATCCGTGAGAATCCCAGGTATACAAAGATGACGCTCGAGGAGATCCTTGGAAAATTTGTGAGCGGACAAATGATGGCCAAGGAGGCTAGTTATATCGACGATGTTGTCAATGGGCCCCTCCCCGACTACAACGAACAGCAACCTGTAGCTCTCAAAGCGACAAACAGTAAGGAGGCGCTCCCCGACAAGGTGACGCAAATTGAGGCGGCCGACCTCAATGTAGATGAGATGGCGCTTGTGATCAAGCATTTTAAGACCGCACTTAAGGGACGCAAGGACTACCCCAACAAGAATAAATCAAGGGAAAAGCGCACATACTTCAAATGCGGTAAGACTGGTCACTTTATTGCACAATGTCCTAACAATGATGACCAGGCACATGACAAGAGCGCCAAAGGGAAAGAGAAGAAGAAATTCTACAAAAGAAGAAAGGAGAGGCACACATCGACAAGGAGTATGACTCGGATTGCTCTTTATCGGACTCCGACGATGAAGGACTCGTCATCTCCGCCTTTAACAAATCGACTCTCTTCCCCAATGAGTGCCACACATGCCTCATAACTAAGGAGAAGAAGGTATATACACGAGACACACCTAAATATACTTCTTCTAACGATGAAGATTTTGACGATGATGTAGATTATAGTGATTTATTTAAAAGATTAGATATATCTAAAATTGATAAAAAGCAGTTAATTAATTAATGATTTGAATGAAAAGAATAAATTAATAGAAGAGAAAGAGGATTTAATTTATGAGGAGCATGATAAGTTTGTTGAGGTGGAAAAATTTTAAGAAATATGCCCTAGAGATAATCATAGAGATGAGCATATTTATTTGTATCCATGATATATATATATATATATATATATATATATATTGCTTAATTGGATATCCATGAAAGGCACCTTGTATTGATTAGCAATTATGTATGTGAATTATTTGTGAGATTCTTTACTTGTATGGTTATTCTAAATGATGTCCCTAGTTAGAGTCGATGACTAGCACATGTATTAGTTGATTACTACGGTCCTGTTTGGCATAGCTGCTGCTTGTTGAAAAAGCAGCTTATCTGAGAAGCTGGTGAAAAGCAACTTCTGTTTGTTGGCTGCTTTTAGTGTATTCTGAGAAGCAGCTGAACTGATAAGCTGCTGCAGAAGCTGGCTGTTTGGCAGAACTTCTGCTTAAATTTGTGAAGAAGCTAAACATAAGATGTGCCAAACAGGGCCTACATCTTACAAGTCATGGATATGGAGATGTTAAATTAATAATGTGGGCGCATGTATGACATGAGACTGGACCGATCCAACATGAGATATTGTAATATAGTTCTCTTTTTGCAACATGTATATTGTGTCTTTAGACCTGAGATTGTCACATGTTCTCAAGATGTGAATTGACATACTTAGGGACTATCAAACGCTACTTCGTAACTGGGTAGTTATAAAGGTAGTCTTGGGTTTGTTAGGAAGCATGCTGTGAGGCATGGTCGGTCAAGATGGAATTTGTCCCTCTCTTCTTGAGAGAGATATCTCTGGGCCCCTCGAGTGATTGGACCAAGAAATGCATGCTCGTGCTAGGGTTAAGTGTTAACCATTAAAAGGATTCTAATTCATATTATCAAAAAAGAGAGGTAAGCTTAAAGTGAGACCAAATATCGTGAGACAAAGGGAACAACATGTACGTAATGTTGCAATGGTTCGTCTGATATGATCTTTACATGCGCATAGAAGTTGACATGTCTTGCTAGAGGCCACTGTCAATTATTGGGCCAAGTAAGAGTACACAGACAATGTCTATGTGTACATGAACATGTAGGGTCACATACTTAATGGGAAGGAAGCCTAACTTGGATTAGATCTGAAATTAGACTGGGCCTCAGAGTAAGAAGCCACCTTAACGCCTATATAATGAGGGGCGCGGGCATGGTTAAGAATAACCTAATTCACCATCAGCAAATGAGTAGCCACTCGCCTCTTGCCCTCGCCAAGCCGTCGTCGCGAACCTACTAGTACGGTACGTGGCACTTCCTCCCTATATGTGTGGATACCTCGAAGGTGCTGCATCTGGAGCACTAGGACGAACTGCGCGAGGATGTGAAGGATGCCGGTGACTACACGACATTGCTCGACTCGTTCATCTACATCGAGACGTCTTCTGCTGCCCTACGTGTCTAGTGGTAATTCCATGACCTATAACCACAATAGTTCTTGGTTTTATGGGGCTGAAAATTTTGTTTTGTGCTAGCATAGACTCCCCATAATCCATCAAACATTCATTGCTTTAGAAATGAAGAAAAATGAATTATTATCTTCTGAGTTATCTTCATGTCATTCTTCTATTTCTAGCCTTAAGATTGCAAATGATGAATTGAATACTAGAATAGAAAAGTTAATTGTTGCTAGTTCATCCTTAGATCATGTTTCTATATACAATATATGTAAGGATGTTGATATTGATTTATGTGTTGCAACTGTTGCCTTAATTGATGACTTGAATGCTAGAATTAAAGAATTAAATG
Source organism: Zea mays (assembly GCF_902167145.1). Taxonomy (NCBI): domain Eukaryota; kingdom Viridiplantae; phylum Streptophyta; class Magnoliopsida; order Poales; family Poaceae; genus Zea; species Zea mays. The sequence continues at coordinate 129,111,054 of NC_050100.1, read as the reverse complement.
TTCAAGTTAAAAATGCTAATGATAAACTTGGAAAAATAAAATTTGTTTGAGATGCCTACACCATTGGTAGACACCCCTCCATTAAATATGGTTTTGGCTTCCACATGAGACCCAAGGACACAAAGAGCCATAAGGCCCCCAACTTCATTAAGGAGAAGGGGAAGGCACCTATGGCTAGTAGTTCATATTCTTCTCATGATAGCAAGAACCATGCTTATTTGTATGCTCATGTTAAGAATGCTTCTCGTAATGCTCGTGATGCTCATGTTGATTATGTTGTGCCTGGTATGCATCATGATGTTTATTCTTTATATGCCATGGTTGTTTCTTCTAGTTCCTCATATGCTCATGGTAGAAGTAGACCTAGGCGCAATGTTCATCATGTTGTTTCTCATGCACCTATTGTTAAGAATGCAACATATGGTCATTCTGTTTCATATCGTACCTTTGATGCTTCCAATGTATTATATTGCAAGTTTGGTTGTGTTGTTGCTTCTCATGTGGGACCCAAAAGCAAGAATGGTAAGACTTGCATTTGGGTGCCAAATCCTTATGTGACTAACCTGACAGGATCCAACACTAGTTGGATACCTAAACCCCACACCAAAATTCATCTTGCAAGATTATGCTTCCAGGGGCTCAAGTTGGATCATTGATAGCAGGTGCACAAACCACATGACGGGGGAGAAGAAGATGTTTTCTTCCTACGCCAAGAACAAGGATTCCCACAACACAATATTTTTTGGTGATGGGAACCAAGACAAGGTAAAGGGGTTGGGTAAGATTGCGATTACTATCGAGCATTCTATTTCTAACGTCTTTTTGGTAGAGTCGCTTGGTTACAACTTGCTTTCTGTGAGTCAGCTTTGTCATATGGGTCACAATTTTTTATTTACAATTGTTGATGTAACTGCATTTAGAAGGAGTGATGGTTCATTAACCTTTAAAGGTGTACTAGACGATAAGCTTTATTTGGTAGATTTTACAAAGGAGAATGCCGATCTAGATGCATGTTTAATTGCTAAGACCAACATGGACTGACTGTGGCAATGCCATCTAGCACATGTTGGAATGAGGAACCTTCATAAACTGCTAAAGGGAGAACATGTATTAGGACTAACAAATGTTTATTTTGAGAAAGACAGACCTTGTGCAACGTGTCAAATAGGGAAGCAGGTTGGATCAAGTCATCCTGTGAAGAACATCATGACGACATCAAGACCACTAGAGCTGCTTCATATGGATCTCTTCGGACCCGTTGCTTATCTTGGCATGAGGGGAAGTAAGTATGGTTTTAATATAGTTGATGGCTATTCTCGCTTCACTTGGGTATTCTTTTTGCAGGATAAATCTGAAACCCAAGGGACTCTCAAGCTCTTCCGATCGGACTGTCGCTCTCAATGCCACTGAGCGTCAAATTTGTCTTGATCAACTCATTGTCTTGCTTTCCTAACTTTCTATACAATGAATAAGGCATTAAATTTACAGTTTCCCCACCATCTACCAACATTTTGGAAATCGGAATTCCATCAACATCACCGCACACATAGACCAGTTTTAAGTGGTTATCTGATTCCTTTGATTTAGTGGAGACTATGTCTTTAGGTCCAAAATCGAACTGAGCAACTACAAGTTCATCGTCGCCTATAGTAGTGTAATTGGCTAAAAATGTGATTACATTAACATCCATACTTGGGTGCTTGGATGAAGCTCTGTAGCCAATCAGGTCTCCACCTAGTAGGTTGCCCTCTTTGATGTTTTCCTCATCCATAGGCGTTGGCGCTGAAAGAAACTGGTGACGCCTAAGAGGGGGTGAATTAGGACTTCTAAAACTTTCAATAAACTAGGCCACAAATAAATCCCTAGAGCAAAACTTATGCAAATAATCAAACTAGAATGTGCAAACTAGGTTTTGTCTAAGTGTTGCTATCTCTACCGCAATGGCTAAATTTCAATCTACAACAATATAACTATAAACACAAGGTTGAGACTTAAATGCTTAATATAAATGCGGAAGCTAAAGAGCAAGGTAGAGATGCAAACTCTCGTGGATGACGCCGGTATTTTTACCGAGGTATCCGGAACCACACAAAGGTCCCAACTAATCCTCGTTGGTGCCCCTACGCAAAGTGAAGCCCACGCGAGGGCCAAGCACCTCGGTTGAGTAACTCCGTAGAGAGTCGCAGGCCTTCTCCACATGCAAGTGGTGCTCCGCTTCCGGCTCCTCTTGGACGCTCCACGCTGTCTCCACTATTGAGCTTCCAGCCAAAACGCTGCGGGCCTCGTTCCCTTCGGTACACGGTGGCGGCCATGACACAAACGCGGTTGTCACGGTCTCGCAAGACTCTTGCCCCACCCGGTACAATTACAACGGCTCGCGCAAGAGCTGAGGGGTTGTGTGGTTTGTCTAAACTCACTCAACTAACTAGGATTCACCTAGAGCAAGCGCTAATGTGGTCTAACTAACCTAAGCACTTTGCAAAGCACCTATGCTAATCACCGAGTGATTCTATTAAGCACTTGGGTGTTTGAGCACTTGGAAATGTCTATAATATGCCTTGGTATGTTGCTTGGGCTCCCACACTTGGAAAATGACCGGTTGGGTGTGTATTTATAGCCCCCAACACAAAACTAGCCATTGGAGAAAAGTTGTGCTATCTGCGTCACACCGGACAGTCCGGTGCACCACTGGACAGTGCACTATTCACTGTCCGGTGCGCCTAGCCGTTGCCCTGACACCGCAGGTGACCATTGGCGCTACAGGCTTTTCACACCGTACAGTCCAGACTCCACACCGGACAGTCCGATGGTCTTCTCTCCACAGTACCACCTAGAACTAGCTGTTAGGGTTCCTATTCCTGGTGCACCGGACAGTCCGGCGTGTGACACCAGACAGTCCGGTGCTCCTCGCACAGACAGTCCTCAGGCAACAATTCTTTCTTCTCTTGGACTTCACTTGATCTTCATAATGTCTTCTTTTGAGGTGTTGCTTTCCTCAATGTCTTGGTCCAAGTTACTCTAGCACCCTGTGAACTACAAACACAAATACTAGCAAACACATTAGTTCACAGGTTGTGTTAATCATCAAACATCAAACACCAAAACTCATTTAGCCAAATGGCCCGGGGTCCATTTTCCTTTCAATCCCCCCTTTTTGGTGATTGATGACAACACAACCAAAGCAAGCAAATATAACAAACATTTGAATGAAAATATGCAATCTACTTGCTAGGATGCATGTTTGTCTCCACAAAGTGATATTATGGACTTAAGCCTCCCCCTAACTCCATAATTCACTTACTTCCTATTTTAGACCAAAGAGCCAAAACCACTTGAATGATCAAAATTTTAAATTGGTGGTGTTTGGTGTTTGATAACATTTCATTGATTTGGTACCTACAACTTCTCCCCCTTTGGCATCAACCACCAAAAAGGAAAACATTAAAAACATGTAGGAAGCAAATAAGACTTGCCCTCATAAAAGATTTATCAATGAAACCGATTGGAGCAGTAAAATTATTACTCCTCCTAAATGAGTGTTCCCTTTTTGGAAGAAACTTCTCCCCGTTTAGAGACAAAGAAATACTCCCCCTGACAGAGATCTTCTAATTAGGAAAAAGCATGTGAGAAGTGGAGGTGCAAGACATGATTTGAATAGACTAACTTCCCTTATGCATAGGTAACAAAATATGAGTCAATAATATATGCATTTATAGCAACATGGGAAGTATAAGATTTGAAATATAGTCTAATCAAATATTGGAGAAGACATGTAAATGATACTAAATGTAGTCTCAAAGATACCAATTGAAAGTCAATTGCGGACCAATTAAAGGCAATGGCAGGCTTGTGAGACATAAGAATTCTTGTAGATTTGCAGTGGAAGCTTGTTGTCTTTCTCCGGGGACTTCATTTTCCTTACAATGAGATTACTACATGAAATAGACTTGAAAACAGGTATTAGTCTCAAAGACTTAGATTATAGAGTAATCCCCCCCTGAAAGTGTGCATACAAGTTCTGAATACTTGTAGGAGACTTGCACTTTGATTTGATATCAAGAGGGGCAGATTATCCATAATTCAAGATTTGGCACATATAAGTTAAATGATACCAATTGTAGGATATAAGATTTTGAAGCATTAGTGTCATTTACTTTGGGATGTTAAATAAGCTATGTGCCGTGCTTAATTAAACATTTTAAACCATGTAGGTTTGCTCAAGAATATGAATTGAGAACAAGCAATCCTACCATGTGATTTACCTAGTATGCATGCATTGTGAATCTAAAGTAAGTACCAAATGAAATACTAGGCATGAAAGGTAAAACTAGATACAAGAAAATAGATATGCATATCTAAAAATAAGGAATACAATAAATCTAGTTACCTTAGTCATGGGTGGGAAAATTTGGGTCCAAAATATTCACTAATCCACTTGGCAATAAACTTGATCCAATATGATGTATCCCATGATATACATCCCAACTTTGTCAAGTCTCCAAACTCCCCCTATTTCTTTGGACTCCTCACTTCCCTTTCGGGATCCAAACCTTCTTGGTGCTTTTCATGGTTGAAATTATTTCTTTTGGCACCCAGATGCGTTTGGCCCCTTTCCCTTTGTTGGCTTGCTTGCTGGCCTTGATTGCTATCACCTTTCCATTCTTTCTCTTCTTGATAAATATGGTGTAGAAGCCTTTTTATCCACCTTTTTGATGTAGGTGTTGCAGATTTTGCTTGTTGGCTTTTGCTTGAGCTTTTCCTTTTGTTTATCCCTGGTCTTCGCCTTGCATTGGAAAGACTTGTGGCCTTCTTTGTGACATATCCTACATGTAACACCCCAGGTTCAAGAAAATGGTCGGACATGCCTTGTTCAACCTAACTAGGAAAGGCATGTCCGACCATTTTCTTGAACCGAATGTCTTTGGTTTCCTCATATCTCTTGAAATTTTACCAATTTAATCTTATGATTGTTTTCCCTCCGTATCTAATCAGATACCAATTATTGACCTTATAATCTCTGTGGTGGGCATAGAAATATGCTTGGGGCTGAAGTTACAGTCTCCCATCGTACTTCTCTCATCAAGTTTAGGTTATGGCCATGCCTTGTTCATTTCATCGGGCCATGATCTATTGGCTCTCAACTTGTAACCATTCTTACAGGTGGAGTCTATTTTGTATATTGTCGTCCTTGCTCAATCCATTTGTGCCATGTGAGATTTCTTAATGGTTGAGTTTGGTAATGGCGTTATGACTGAAACTAACGGTGCCGCGATGAAACCGGGGGCCTTCTGTGTGTGCGCACACACGGTTGTGCTGCTCGGCACGCGCTGGTATCATAGTTAGTAGTCATAATCCATTATGAGACTATATCGATATGCTGTCTCTGCATAAATTGTTCTTACCACGTGAGATTCATTATTGGTGCCAGTTTTGTAATGGTGTCATGGTTAAGGACTTATGGTACCGCGGCGAAACTGAGAGCCCCTTGTGAATGTACACATAAGGTTATGCTGCTTGGCACATGCTGGTATCGAGGTCTCTAGTCATGATCTGTTATGGAATTACACCGATGTGTTATCTTCTGTGGACCTTCCCTTGAAACAATTTCTATGTTGTTTGTCAAGTGATCAAGCAACATTTATCATCTTCGTTGGATCAAAAGGGCATACCACTTTCATGTGTGGTCTCTTTTCTTTTGATCTTGGTAGTGACTACTCATACAAGTTCCCTTTTGCATCCTTTCTTGTAAAGGTGAAGCTTTGGAGCTTTTTAGTGTTGGAAAACAGCTGATTAGCTCTCAAAATGAAGATTGGTTTTCCCTGCTGTTGAGATGCAGGAGTTGTTCACGCTCTTTGAATTAATCCATGTATTCTTTAACCAAGTAGATAATTCATCTCGCATGAAGAAACGAATGAACAACATGACCAAATGGATTTCTACTCAAGTGCACGATCTCCTATAACAAAAGTGAACTCTCGACCATTGGATTGCCGATAGATAATAAGAGGACTTACCCAATGTAAAAAGTAGTCCAACAAGTTGGTTTTTACTAACTTGTAACTGCCCAATGAACAAAGGTTAAGTTTAGAGATCATTTTGTCGAGTTATCTATACTCACTTTGGTTCAAACCATCCTAAGGAAATACTTGCAAAAATCAAGTTAAGTCGACTATTAACCACCTAGTCATCGTTCTAGTCATGCCTCGATCGCCTCACGTGTGCTTTTCCAGCATGTGTGATCAAGTCGAGCCATACCTAGTGCTTGATAAAATGGATTAGACACAAAGTCAGCCTTTATAGATCCCTTCGCTGGTGATTTTTCGAGTCTCTATCATTTTCTTGGACTTGGATTCTCTGGCCAACACGAGTTAACTATGATGTTGTTCGACATTCACACCCATCTTGTGTGCTATGAACTTACCATGACCACTTGTTGGTAAACCTCTTTCTGTGTGTTTTACCCAAGAGGTTGCATCTGGTTCTGTTTGGGTAAAGTCGCATATCTACCGCTCGCCCAACAGACTCAGATAGTACAGTGTCATCAGAAAAAGCAAACTGCACACATAGAACCTTATGTGTTCTTCTGGCAGACATCGTCTCTATTGGTGGACATCTCTAAATTAGCTTAAGGCGATGCATGTTATGTCCACTAGAGAAGCAATATCCTGAGACATTCGCCTTTACTTGGAACTGTCTTATGATTATCGCTGGTATGGACAAGGGTAACATGCTTCTCTACTCTTAAAAGTCTTTCACTCTGAATCTCGGGACGAGATTCTTTTAAGGGGGGAGGGCTGTAACACCCCAGGTGTTACTGTACGTAAACAATGAATATGGATGTAAGTACATGATATTAATAAGAATAACAGTCTCTTTGTCTTAATATGTTTCTTCTGTCGCGAGTTCGACATCGTTTCAGTCTTTATCCATCCGGGTTCTTCCTAAATTTTCGTGATGTTCGGAACATAGTTGTTCCAAAAACCGGTGAGTCCGGTGATTATTTAAAATGCATCGCTCACGCAAGGACAAATTTAGAAACTTAGTTTAGCCCTCCGACTTTGTCTGAAACGAGATTTATTAGAAATCGATGACTAAAATTTTAGGTGCAAAATAATTAGGATTGCACGTTATCTGAGAGAAATCTTGCCCGAGGTTGATAATCGTGGGTATTTAGTAGTAAATTGTTCAAAGCAAATAAAAATAATTAGAGCCGAACTCGAATAATTGCTAATCAGTTTGACTTCAACGAGATCAGTTGTAAATTAAAATATCAAAGCCGGAATCAGTCTGTTGTTTCTCGCTCAGGTCCAAATCTTCAAATATAAAAAGGATAAGAATTCATCTTACACCGGGAATATTCACCAAATCAAATTATGTCTAAATATTATGTTCAATATTGTTTTCAATCCACCCTTTGTTGTCCCTTTTAAATCCCAATCCCAGAATCTGTGTTTATCTTTACGCTTCTAAAAAAGAGAAATTAAAAAAATGGAAAATATCTTCCCTCCCACCGCCCGACATCTCTCTTTCTCGCTTATCCTCTCTGCCGTCGTCCTCATCCATCGCTGGATTTTTCCACTGCCGCTGCCTTCTAGCTTCTCCCTCCCACGCTCACTTCTCTCCCTCCCTCCCCTTCTCCCTGCTACGCGCGTCGGCCTCCTGCGCGCTGAGCTCCCTGGTGCTCGCCCCTCTCCAGCCGAGCTCCTCCCCGTCTCCTTCCTCTTCCTCCAGCTGCCTTCCCATGGTGTGCCCCGAGCTCCTCCCCACCATGGCGCTCGTCGGCCGTGCAGCTCGGCCCCGCCCGTCCGCGCTCTTCCTTGCCCCAGCCCCTGCTCATCGTCCGCGCACGCGCCCTGCTCCTTGCGCGCCCGGCCCCAGCTCCCTCTGCCCGGCCGCCGTCGAGTTCCCTGCGCGTGCTCCATCTCCCTCCGCGCGGCCCCGGCTCGGCCTTCTCCGCAGCGCCCGACCGGAGCTCCCTGGCTCGCCCCTGCGCTCGCCACTACCCCTGAGCCGGTCATCCCCGCCGTGAGTCCCTCCCGGCTCGGCAGCAACGCCAGCGAACTTGGTCCCTGCGTCCTCCCTGCTGTCGCGTCCATGGCGCCCATCTCGGATTTTTGCTTGGTTGCCCGCTGTTTCCCAGTGTCGTGGTCTCGCCCAGCCGCGTCCTGTCAAGGTTGTTCCTGCACGCACGCCCTAGTACCCCTGCTCGCTGTCGGGCCAACCGTCAGCAGCTCCCCGACCTCTGTCGTGCTCGGCAGCAAGTACTTCATGTCGGAGCAGCGGCTGCGACGCCCTCCTTTGCGTCGTGCTCGCAGATCGGGCCTCGCGTTGTCGATCTGCGCAGTTTCAGTTCGGCAATCGGTTCTGCCTCGATCGATCTCCTATTTGCCATGGCGCCGAGCTCCTTCAACACTGCCCACCCCGTTGTCGTTGTTCCGTCGCCTCGCTTCGATGCCAGTCCTTACGTGATGCCTCCGACTTGTGTTCGCGCTGGCAAAAGAATCCCCAAGAGAATGTGGAGAAGCAAGCTCCAAATTGATGCCCACCAAATGCTTGGCGAAAGACTTGAACAAGGATCATCGTTGTTTATTCGGATTGCTAGCCGATATGCTTAAACGCGCCGTGGGTACAACAACGTTGTCGTTCACTCCATAGAACTCGTCGTCGACTTTATCTTCCGGAGACTGATCCTGGATTTGGATGAAAAGGTGAGACAAGTTTGTCCAACATCTGCTAGGGGCTCAACCAAATGTCTAAATTAGAAAACCGTCATCGCCCTTGCGGTTATCGAATCAATTCGGTCTTGGTAAGCCAATTTATTATTTTGGTTAATCGAATTAGATTAACTAGACTTATTAGTCGTAATAATTCTCGTGTTTAGCAGGCGCGTCGTGTTTGTGTTAGATGTTTGCTAAAATACCTCAGCACCTCCGGTAACGTAATCGTGTGAAATAAATGTGTAATATGGTACACCTTTGGTCTAAAATGCAGGATTTACGAAGAATGTTTCAGAGAACGAATAAGTTAAGTTGCATAAATTGGTTCGTCGTTTGTGAAAAATGGTCAAGTTAATAATGTGAGAAAAATAGATTTAGTATTTCACACGATTATCCGATAAGCCTTGTCCTTATTGATTATGCTGAATTTATTTGCTTAGTAATTTTAGTGCTTTGACGGTAGGTGCTATCGGCATTTCATGTGAAGAATTTTAGTTGTGCAGCGAAGTCAGTGCTATGTTTTCATAGTCATGATATTCTTTGTTAACGATCAATTAAGTGCCTAGATAAATATCTAGCATTACCAAATGAGTGAAAGCGAATAATATCGATAAGTTTGTTTCTGTTAGAATTGAATCCATCTAAGTTAAAATAATATAGATATGATACTTAGTGTTATGTAGACCTTTAGTCTTGATATTCCTCCTTATGTGCATACATGTGCATTATGCATATCATTCAGGTACGTTAATTAATCACGTGATGCGGAAGACGACCCAAGTCAACCCCAGGATAATGCAGAGATTGGACATCTCCGCAAGACGATGTCGTCAATCGGAAGAACCTAAAGATAGATAGACGGAGCAAGTGTCGGAACATAAACTGGTCGTCAAGCGAAAGTCGTCTTACAAACACTAACGTAGTGTTTATTCCAAGCAAGCCCCGGTGCATTTGCCACCTCCTTGCTGTTTTAAAATCTTTATCACCTTAATTGATGCATTAGGTGATAGGAGTTGTGTGCTAAACAATTGGTGCATTTCCTTCCTTGAAAAATTGATTACCCTTCCTTGATACCCTTTTTGAAAAGGATTTTTATGATGCTTAGCCTTGATTTAGAAAAACAAAAGGTGATGCTTCACAGTGGATGGGAATTTTTACAAAGAAAAACTTATGATGGTGGATCCATCACGGCCGTGATGGGTTCAACATCTGAAAAGATGTACCTCTGCCAGGTACCAAACTTTGGGTTTTAAATAATAAAGTTGAGTCCGGACAGGTGACTTGCACGAGAAGGAAGTCTCGGTATAGTGTCTCCATCTGAGTCGATTGAGGATCATGTCGATGTAGGCATGCTGATTGAGGACCTTTTAACTGGTCACATGCCTCGTCATGGGTAAGCTTTGCCTCAGGCAGAATAATACCAGAAAGGCCAATACGCAATGGGAGTGGAGAGATGGCGAGAGTAGCGTGTACCCTCCATGGCAAGAGGCTGGACGGTGGTGTATCTGTGCTCTCGGTTAGCGTGAACCCGGTCTGGTCTTAAGAAACCCGGTGGCGAGTTGACATATGCAAGGGTTAAGTGCTACATATGTCGTGTGGTTGGAGATCCCCAGTTGGTTATTAATTGATTCGGATCGCCGTTACTTCTCAGATATGAAGACTTGGTCACTGCCCTACACGTAGCAATCCAGTGAACTGAAGGAATGATAAAAAGACGGCTAGTATAGGCCAAGTGCTTGAACTAGGATAGAAAGAACTCTAGATGCAGGTAACTTTACTTAACCTGCCAAGTAAAATGAATTTTTAAGGATCCACTCATAGTAAGATTTTCTGCAAAAGAGTCATTGATTCTTGACAAAGTTTACCTTGAATCCTTTTAAAACCAGCATACCCTTGAGAGTCTTTTCTTTAGTCGAGTAAGTCTTGCTGAGTACTTGCGTACTTAGGGTTTTATTCCCATTGTTGCTGCAGGTTACAAGTCACTTTGATTGTGAATGGTGTTAAGCGCCGGTGGCACGACCTTCTTATAAGTCTAAGTACTTCTTCTATACATCTTATTGAGGATTGTCATTGAGCTAGCATAAATATTTCAAACTTATGAAAATTATACACCATTCAAAGTGAAATACTTTGGATATATTTTATAATCACTCTGATCTTGTATAATGTAATCAATGTAACTTGTAACTTTTTGTAATAAAGAAATTCCACTGCAAAATGTTGGTGTGTGATTTGTGTTTACTTAATTTTGCGATCCTGGTTGTAAGTGGTTTATCCGGGGTCCATAGGACACTCGGACAGATCCTGTTAAATTATCTGGTGCACATGCATAGCCGTCTGAGGTCTGTGAGACAAGGACAGGTGCATGTGGGCCCAAGCCCAATAACTTGGGAGGTTCTGCCACCCTACAAATCACAGTTTTGCCCTCCACAGGCTTGTTCACTCCCGCAGTGGTGTTATCCTATGGAGGTTGGATTTGTTTGGCTTTGCCTTTCTTGTCATACAAGGCTTTTCCAAGGCGAGCCACTTCTTGCTTTAATTGCTCATTTTCCATTGCAATCTCGTCCAAACAAGTTTCTATAATAACATTCTTAACAAGAACTTGATTGCAGGGGTTAGAATCATCAATTAAATCAAAGCAGGAAGTAGAAGCATCTTTCTTAATAATTTCAGGTATTTCAACCAAAGATACTTTTGGGGTGTTACCAATGTTTTCTAGCTTAGTAGTTAGCTCATTATTGTGTATGCTAAGAATTTTCATTTTCCCAAGAAAATTTTCAATAGCTTCTTGGGATCTAGCTAACTTAGCCTTAAGTTTTTCGTTCTTTTTAATGAGGCTGTGACGGAACCTCTCAAGTCATTAGGCCCACCTACAGTTGTCCTTGTCCATCGGACCTCAGACAACCCTGCAGGTGCACCTGATCACTTGACAAATTCGGTATCTGTATTCTTTACCTTGCCCAAGAGCGTTTCACCCGTCACGCAGACATTACAACACATCGGAGTAACGAGAATGTGGAAGCAGTTACAATAACTTTATTTTATATTAAAGTAGAGAAAGAGTAGTATTATTATAGACCAGAGCAAATATAAGAGTGCTGGAGCAATATTATTACATAACTTGGGAGGCAAAACCCCTCCCGATAAACAGTAAAAAGTTTTTAAGGGAGGACACTTCCTCCCGAGGCTTCAGTCTTGATTTTTTTCCTTAGGCACCACCTTGGAACAAAAGCAACAAAAATTTGCTGCTTCCTCACCTTAAACAACATGGGACAAAGCCCTGAGTACGAAGTGTACTTTCGCCAGTCTTACCCGTCAAAATAAAAACTCTCAAGGATATGCTGGCCTTTGGGAATCAAGGTATGACTTATCAATAATCAAAGACTCTGTTTGCAGAAATGCTTACTAATAGTGGATCCTTAAAAACCCAGTTTTATTAGCAAGTTAAGTCATTACCTGAGTTCTAGAGTTCCTTCTACCCTAGTTCAAGCACTTGACCTATACTAGCCAATTTCTTATCAACCCTTCTTGTTCACTGGATTGCTACGTGTAGGGCAGTGACCAAGTCTTCATGTTCGAGAAGTAACGGCGATCCGAATCAATTAATACTTAGCTGAGGATCTCCAATCACACAACATATGTAGCACTTAACCCTTGCATATGTCAACTCGCCACCGGGGTTCTTAAGACTAGATCAGGTTCACGCCAACCGAAAGCACAAATACACCACCGTCTAGCCTCTTGCCACGGAGGGTACACGCTACTCTCGCCATCTCTCCACTCCCATTGTGTGTTATCTTATTCTGGTATTAGTCTGCCCGAGGCAAAGCTTACCCATGATGAGGCATGTGACCAGTTAAAGGGTCCTCGATCATCAAGCCTACATCGACAAGGTCCTTAATCGACTCAGACGGAGACACTACACCGAGACTCTCTTCTTGTGCAAGTCATCCGCCTGGTCTTAGCTTTATCATTTCAAACCCAAAGTTCGGTACCTGGCAGAGGTACATCTTTTCCGATGTTGAACCCATCACGACCATGATGGATCCACCATCAAGTTTTATTTTTGAAAACATCCCACCCACTTGAAGCATCATATTTTGTCAAAACAAAACATTTTGTTTTTCTAGAGCAAAGCTAAGCATAAGAAAAACCTTTTTATAAAACAGGGGATAAAGGAAAGGTAATCAAATTCTCAAGGAAGGAATGCATCAATTTGGTTGGCACGCAACTCCTATCACCTAATGCATCAAGCAAGTGAGAAAGATTTTAAAATAGCAAGGAGGTGGCAAATGCATCGGGGCTTGCCTTGTGTTATAGGTGATTCAGGCTCTGCTCCACAGATGTCAAAATAAAAGTAGTTCCCTGCCTGAGGTTCTTCAGGTGGTGATGGTGGTGTAGTCCTTGCTTCTTCAACTTCTATCTCTTTTTCATTTTCTATATATAGCCATATATAATCATGAATGCTCATGTAATGCTCATGAAATGCAAAGATAATAAAAGTATATTATCTTAGGTCTTGAATATAATTTTCCTTCACGGATCTCAAGGAAACTAGGGCTTTTGGAGTCTATAGTGAAGTTCATGGGGCAAGAGACTAGGGTTTTGGGTTCTAGGTACCAAACATGGTCCAAATTATGCCAAACTTTACCCAAGACTTCTAAATAATATTTAAAGCTTATCTACAAACTTTGGTGATTTTTGGAATTATTAATAAATTTCTAAAATTCCAGGGGTATGGGTTTTGGCCATTTTAAATACTCCATAATTCCTTATTTGGAATAAAAATCCTAAAACTATTTTTATTAAATACTATTGAAAATCAGGAGCCTAGCAAATTGCTCTGGTATTTTTATCATTTTTTATAATTTTCTATGAATTCTCTAAGTCCAGAAGAAAAAGAAAAAGAGAAAATATGAACAGTGCTGGGCTGAATCTGGTCCAAGTCGGCCCAGAAAGGACAGAACTCGCCCGCGCGGTGGTTTCGCACCAAAGCCCTCGGCGGTTTGAAAATCTAGCAAAGACCCCGCGCACTATTTGCTTGGGTCACTGACAAATGCAAATAAGCCCTCGCAATTTGATTTATTCACATCCCGCAGTCCTCGACGACGAATGGTGCCAGGCCGAACTCCGGCGAACTTAAACTGGCCAAACTACGCAACGGCTAGCCCTCTCCTTTGTTGGACACCGAATTCAACCCTACACGACTATTTCCCCCCACTTAATTGCTGGATTCGAGCTCTACATCACCCTGCCCACGGTGACAGCGCGAGGAATGGATCGACCGAGATGTTCCCGATGATCCAATGAATTCTAGCTCAATTGGATGGATCAGAGAGTATCAAGAGCACCCAAGGATACTGAAACAAGGAACCAGAGGACATGAACGGACCTGAAACATGTTGGCCACGACGAGGTCACAAGGCGCAGTGTTTCGGACCAATTTGGGGGAATTCCGAAATTAGGGAGCTCTCGTGAGCAATTGGAGGCACGGCTTGGTGGATTGGGTGCTTGACTACCTTACGGCCCCCGACAACACACTCAATTTATAGGCTCCGGGGGCGGTGGCCAGTGAATTTGGAGTTGGCGCGGTGGCGGTCGGAGAGAAGAGTTGCACTGGCGCAAGGATTAGTGGCTTTCACCGTGGCGGGCTCACCGGCAATCACCGGACATGCATAACGCGAGTGACTGCGACATGGTAAATGCCGAGGCACGTGGCACAAGACCGCGAGGTGGCTAACTCCGGCGAACCTATCCAAAGCGGCCATGACACGCTCGGGTACGGCGGCCGGAGTTCATCCATGACGCGATATTTACTTACCCCACGGCGTTATCTAACTGAGCCAAGCACGAATCACCGTGGCGAGCACGAATCCAGGCGCACGGTCGTCGACGACGAAGGGGGGGTGAACCTGCGATCTTATTCAGTCACTGTTCAATCAGAATACCATTCAGTCTATCTGACAAGGCCATTTGCAGGGCATTAATCTCTGGTTTTTGTGTGGCAACTGGTTAATCTCTCTGTAACAAAGTTCTAGCCCTATAATCCAGCTACAAATCGACTATGGCAACTATCCTCAATCGAGCAACATATCTTACTCAAAATCAAGCCCTAAGTTCATCCAACTTCACTTTCATTGAAAGTTCAGACTTAAGGTTGCCTGACAGCCCGACTTTGGATCCAATTTTCTCAAAAAATTTCATGGCACCAAGACTTAATCCCTATAGCAAAGTTGTTCTCCTATAGTAGCTCTACAACTTTGCTATATTTACTTTGAGAAAAAACTTCAAGAATCCTGAGATGTAGGGCTCCAAAGTCAACCTCAATCAATTGTATTTCAGACTTAACCATATGATCACTAGAGTGGCCTTTTGCATTTAGGCCCAAATCTCATGGTTTCTTTTGTAAATCTTCAAATATGTGAACCACATGACTTAAGGTACCCTAATTCCATGGTTTTTGCACTTAGGTCCAAAAGTGTGCAAAATTTACATATAACCCCCTAGGGTTTCTGTCCAGGGTTTTCTAGGGGTCTATTTAGGGTTTTGGTACTTCTAGTGTTTCGATGCCACTTAAGTCCATTAATGGTGACATTTTATGATAATTACTAATGAGTTTTGAAGTTTTCTCTTATTTAGGCTTTGTTTATTCTTTTAAGCCCAGTTTAGGGTTAAGTACTCTACCTTAGGGTTTTACCCATGACATGTCACATCAATACAACTTGTTTGAAATTTTTGCCTAGTGAATGCACTCTGGGTGTGACAAACACATGATATGCTAATGCTTATGATGTTATGCTCAAGTTTTAGTGACAGTAACACCAGGGGTGTTACAGAGGCCATCATCGGTAGCTGTGGATGTAGCACTAGACTTTAATTGCTCAATTTTAGTTGATAGCTCACAATTCAAATTTGCAAATGCTTCAAATTTTTCTAGCAAACCTTTATAATCATTTTGAGAGCTAATCAACTCTTTTTTCAAAGTTTAAGTTGATATTTTTGTTTAGTGCAAACATCCTAAAAAAATTTAACGGCTTCCGCAAGCTCATCTACGGAGGGCTTTCCCTCGCCTTCATCATCACTACTACTTTCATCACTAGAGGATGGAATACTCATTTTACCTCTTGCCATAAGGCACTTGCGTGATGACCGTGATGAGGATCGGTGGCTGCGCGTCCTTGGAGGTTCATCTTCGTTTGAAGAATCGTCCCAAGTTTTGACACTTGTTAGCGCCTTGCCTTTGCTCCTCTCCTTTTTGGGTTCGACAATAGTTGGACAACTGTTCCTAAAGTGGCCCTTCTCCCTGCATGCGAAGCATCCTCTCTTTCTTTGCTTTTTCCTGTCAATGTTAAAGAGAAGATCCTCTACCTACGGAGGCACACCCATTAGATTAATCTTGCGGATCATCCCCATTACCTTTCCGACGCGTCAGATTGTTTCTTCGTCCTCGGAGGATGATGTTAATGGTTGATTATCTTCTTCATCATCACTTTCTTCTTCTTCCTCTTCACTTGAGGAACTTGGAGTGGAAGCCTTCTTTTTACCCTTCCTTTCATCACATGCAAAAGCATATGGCCTTGAGGAAGTTGGCTCCTCTCCCCGACACATTTTTCGTGACATCTCAAAGGCCACAATTTTCCCAATCACAATGGTCGGGGTCATTGTACTCAAGTCCTCCATGTTGTGAAGAATAGTGATGATGCTCCCATATCTTTGTTGTCGTAGCAGGGAGATAATCTTCCTCACAATGTCCGCATCACCTAACTTATTAATGCCAATAGAATTGAGCTCATTGATGATTAGATTTAGATGAGAATATATATCTCTAACAAGCTCATTATCTTTCATAGCAAAAGAATTATACTCATTTAAGACTAGGCAATGTTTTTGCTCATGGACATTGGATGTACCGTCATGGAGCTCATGCAATTTTAGCCAAATCTAATTAGCAGTTTTCAATGTAAAAACTTGATTAAAAATATCCATGCTAAGAGATTCATACAAGCAATATTTGGCTCTAGCATTTAAATGAATTTCTTTTTCCTCACTCATGGTGGGTTTCTCTGGATTTTTGGGTGGTTTCATCCTGTCACGAGAGACTCTCCAAACACCTAGATCAATGGCCTCTAGGTAACAAGCCATTCTAGCACTATAATATGGGAAGTTAGTGTCGTCGAAGTGCGGTGGCCTATGGATATCCATCCCTAACTCTAAAAAGCGTCGGCTCTTTTAGCGATGAAGCTAAAGCGTTTCAAATGAGCCAAACCAGGCTCTCATACCAATTGAAAGAAACAGGTGATGCCTAAGAGGGGGGTGAATTAGGACTTCTAAAACTTTCAATAAACTAGGCCACAAATAAATCCCTAGAGCAATACCTATGCAATTAATCAAACTAGAATGTGCAAACTAGGTTTTGTCTAAGTGTTGCTATCTCTACCGCAATGACTAAGTTTCAATCTACAACAATATAACTATAAACACAAGATTAAGACTTAAATGCTTAATATAAATGCGGAAGCTAAAGAGCAAGGTAGAGATGTAAACTCTCATGGATGACGCTGGTATTTTTACCAAGGTATCCGAAACCACGCAAGGTCCCGACTAATCCCCGTTGGTGCCCCTACGCAAAGGGAAGGCCACGCGAGGGCCAAGCACCTCGGTCGAGTAACTCCGTAGAGAGCCACGAGCTTTCTCCACACGCAAGTGGTGCTCCGCTTCTGGTTCCTCTCGGACGCTCCCTGCTATCTCCACTATCGAGCTTCCGGCCGAAACGCCACGGGCTCGTTCCCTCCGATACACGGTGGCGGCCGTGACACAAACGCGGTTGTCACGGCTCGCAAGACTCTCACCCCACTCAGTACAATTACAATGGCTCGCGCAAGAGCCGAGGGGTTGTGTGGTTTGTCTAAACCCACTCAACTAACTAGGATTCACCTAGAGCAAGCGCTAATGTGGTATAACTAACCTAAGCACTTCGCAAAGCACCTACGCTAATCACCGAGTGATTCTATTAAGCACTTGGGTGTTTGAGCACTTGGAAATGTCTACAATATGCCTTGGTATATTTCTTGGGCTCCCACACATGAAAATGGCTGGTTGGGGGTGTATTTATAGCCCCCAACACCAAACTAGTCGTTGGAGAAAAGTTGTGCTCTCTGCGGCACACCAGGCAGTCCGGTGCACCACCGGACAGTGCACTATTCACTGTCTGGTGCGCCTAGCCATTTCCCTGACACCGCAGGGAACCGTTGGCGCTACAGGCTTTTCACACCGAACAGTCCGAACTCCACATCATACAGTCCGGTGGTCTTTTCTCCACAGTGCAACCTAGAACTAGCCGTTAGGGTTCCTATTCCTAGTGCACCGCACAGTCCAGCGTGTGGCACCGGACAGTCTGGTGCTCCTCGCACAGACAGTCCGTAGGCAAAACTTCTTTCTTCTCATGGACTTCACTTGATCTTCATAATGTCTTCTGTTGAGGTGTTGCTTTCCTCAATGTCTTGGTCCAAGTTACTCTAGCATCCTGTGAACTACAAACACAAATACTAGAAAAACATTAGTTCACAGGTTGTGTTAACATCAAACACCAAAACTCATTTAGCCAAATGGCTCGCGGTCCATTTTCCTTACAGGCGCGTCCTTGGATGCTTCCTGGTGAGGCACGGACAATCCGAACATATGGGGCGGACAGTCTGCACTAGAATCGGATGGTCTGGCTGCTAGAGCCGGACTACCTATGGTACCTGCAAGAAATAGTATAGTGGTTCTTTTGTCTTCTATTTTTTGGCTGCTTGAGTTGTTTCAGTGGCCTTTGGTTTCCACCTCTTCTATGGTGGTGGGTATTGTGGATGTGCCTCATTGAATATTATTTCTGCCTTCTTTTCCCTGCTCTCCTTTGCTCTTAGGCGCTGCAATATGTGCTTTTGAGAACGTGTTAGTCCCGATGGAGACCATCGGGGTATGAAATATTTTGGGTCAACTATTTTACTAGCTGTTCCTATGTCTTTCTCCTCATTTGTTTTGGTCGATTCGCCAAAAACCATCGGCCCTTCATTATTTCCTTGTATGATGACATTTGTTGTGCCTATCTTGATAACATCCATGTTGGTCGTTCTTTTGGCATTCATAGATTCAATTGTGGACACTTTCTCTATATGCCCCTGTCAGATTGGTCAGTCTTGGTGGACAAGTGTTCCGAGAATCTTGTTGTTCATGTGCCTGATGACTGAATTGAGGCGAACTCAATCAGTCTTGTACTGGTGGTGCTAACCTATTGAACACAAAAACCTAGGGTGCCCCCCAAGCAGGATATTGTGGCCTCCCATTTGGATATGGTGGCATGCCCCCACATTTGATTTGACGCATAATGTGATATCCTAGCCCCGGTGGATGGGATATCCTGGCCCAAGGCTTAATAAAATTAATAGAGTACTCATATCAACAAGGTGCACCTTCTTTTTTGTAAGCCTATCTTGAAAGAACCTCCAAGTTAAGCGTGCTTGGCTTGGAACAATTTGGGATGGGTGACCGATCGGTAAGTTCTCTCGGGTGCGCTTGAGGACAATGTGCGCACAAAAGACTCGTGTTGGTCTGTGGGGACGATATATGATCCTAGAGAGCTGCCAGGAGTAAGTACGGCTGGTCCAGGGATTGGACAAGGTGTTACAAGTGGTATCAGAGCCGACCCTCGAGGTTTCACGGGCGTGTGTGGGCTAGGGGGTTTGGGTATATGGCGCATGGCGCATGTGGGCCCGGAGTGGTCACATGGCATGGCATATGATGGCACTAGACACACAGATGTAAAGCCCAAAATTGGTAAAAAAAATGTAAAGTAATAAAACAAAGAAATAAGAATATCTATGATAGAGATTTTAGAATTTTTGAAGCTTTTGGAATTTAGTAGGCAATCCGTGTTCATAATCAATTAAAAATATTAAAATAATCATATGAAAGAGTGGGCATCCCATACTTATAAATTTGTGGTAATACATTTTATTACCATAAGGAATTCTAATTTAAACTTGACCTCGAATTATAAATGAGAATATAAAATAGAAAATGATAAAGAAAACAATTTATGGAACCATTTATTCCTTTGGTAAATAAATGACAAGGAAAAGAGTAAATAATAATTTTGTAAAAAAAAGTAGATGTTATAATAATCACAATAGTATTTTCAAACTGTACATTTAATTGAGTATAGATTCACCACAAATTTGAAATTCAAATTGAGATTCAAAAAGTAAAAAAAGAAAAAGAAAAAGGAAATAGAAAAGAATAAAAAACCAGAATCAGCCTTATGGGCCAAATTTGGGTTGACCAACCCACCTAAAGGTTTCTCCGCGTGGCCCGTCTACTCCTCTGTCGCGCCCTCACCCGCCGTCTGGTGGACCCCACGTGTTAGCCTCCCCACCTCATTCCTCCTTCGCTACGCCCTAGGCCCCACCGGTCGGATCCTCCCCTTCCCCGTGGCGTGGGCCGTTGAAACGGCTGCGCGAAATTGCCGGGAATCAGGTCCCGAGAATCCGTTGACGCCATGCCCCGGATCTATTGACCACTCGTTGTAACCCCGCGATCCTATAACTTATGGTCGAGTTGTTCATAGTGGTGTTCGAAGGGGGCTGGACTCAAGGAGAAACCAGCTAGTGAGGGAGGTGACCGGATCCGCCGCCGTGATTGCTCGATCTCACGGCTTCACGGTGGCCGGAGTTGGCAGGGAGTGGTCCCTCGGGGAGCGGGTGTCACACCCGGGTTTCGGGGCACCAAGACCTGGCCGCAAACATAATTATCAGGTGTGCTGGGACCAAGTCTCACACATATGATGAATCATGGCACATGATCAAATGTCACATCTTTACTATATAATAGGAGTTCTGTACAAAATAAATAAATAATTACATTATAAGGAGACAACGGTCCAGCAACCCAAAGTTGATTGGGAGACGATGACCTAGACCTCTCACGAATACATCACAACATCCTCCATGCGCCTCATCCTGTGGTACCTGTTCTTGACCTGTGGGGGGGTGTGAGACAGCAAGAGTGAGCTCGCATACATAATAGCTCAACAAGTTGTGGGGAATAATGTGCATGAACTCGCCAAAGATGGGAGCTCACGTGAAGTGTAAGGCTTACCAAAGAGGATGGTTGAAGTTGAGCATTGCTTTTAAAGTTGGTCAAAATTTTATTAGCAATTACTAAGTATAAGTAAATACCAACCAAATTAAATAGTAGAACAAAGGTAATAACATCACCTGCGATGCAATGCATATGACAAATTGAATTTAGTTCCATATATTAATCATGTGAGTGTCTGAGCTGCTCCTGACCATGAGCACGGCTAGTATACCAGTTTTACACTCTGCAGAGGTTGCGCATCTTTACCCACAAGTCATGTTACCCATCTGCCAAGAGACGGCCAATCCTATACACCTCTACCGAGGAGGCGAGGCAAGGTAACACTACGAGGCCTTTACAAAGTTCCACTAGCTTCAGAAAACCCGCTACAGTTTATAGGAAGCTCCAGTGCAGGAATCCCTCGTCTGACCGCTATTGCAGCAAAATCAACCAAGGACCTCCCTACACTGACCACTCCCCTACTGCCCTTGCCCCTTTCGAGTAAGGTAGTCATTCACTAGCTTTCCTAGTTAATTAGCCAAGGGTGTCCCATTAAACCTGATGTAGCTGAGGTGCCCGATCTTTCGGCGAGAGGAGATAATTCCGATTTGGCGGAAGATGACCCTTGCGATCCGACTACGACGAGCAAGCCCGAGGCGCCAATGCAATCGCTGAACCAACTCCCTGTGGTTACCGACCTTGCTGATGCGAGATCGTTTCCTGTGCGCAATCGAAGAACGAACAAGAAAAAGATGCGAGCAATCTAATCTATTACTCGAGGGTGGAGTTCTGAATACACGAAGACAGCGTAGATTTGCGCGTGTTCGAGAGTAGCTAAGGCTAACATAAAACAAAACTCGAAAAACAAAGGAGGCGCAACTCCTGGATAAATAGAGAGGGGGCGCAGCCCCTAGGGGCGGTCAACCCTAGGTCGTCCACTATGGGCCGCAGTTGGGCTGGTCGTCTATTCTTTTGGGCCCTCATTCTTCAGTACCATGACGAAGTTAAGATCTCTGGCACGGGCCCGAGTGATTGGCCTAGCTAATGAAGGAAGTGGCGCTTGATGTGGAGGTGCTGCTGGTGTAGTCGTACTCATAGTGGTGTCCTCATCATCCTCCCCTTCTTGAAGTGAAGTCGTCCTCGACGACAACTCCTCATCCTCGGTCATATATGGTTTCAAATCTGCAACATTAAAACTAGTGGAAACACCAATTCCGCAGGCAGGTCAAGGATATAAGCATTATCATTAATCTTTGTTAGCACCTTAAAAGGACCAGCAGCACGAGGCATTAATTTAGAACGGCGCAAAGTAGGAAACCAATCCTTTCTCAAGTGCAACCAAACCATATCACATGGCTCAAAAGTAACATGTTTTCTTCCTTTACTACCAGCAACCTGATTTTTTGCATTAGTAGCAGCAATGTTCTGTTTCGTTTGTTCATGTATGGTAATCATTTGTTCAACATGTGTAGCAGCATCTACATGTGGGGCATTCGCAGCATTAAGTGAAATCAAATCAATAGGTGTCCTAGGGATGTAACCATAAACAATCTGGAAAGGGCACATCTTAGTAGAAGAATGTGTGGCATGATTGTAAGCAAATTCAACATGAGACAAGCAATCCTCCCAACGTCTCAAATTTTTGTCTAAAATAGCCCTAAGCATGGTAGATAAAGTTCTATTTACTACCTCAGTTTGTCCATCAGTCTGAGGGTGACAAGTAGTGCTAAACAACAATTTAGTTCCCAATTTATTCCAAAGAGATCTCCAAAAATGGCTTAGAAACTTAGCATCGCGATCAGAGACTATTGTTTTTGGAATACCATGTAAACGAATAATTTCTCTAAAGAACAATTCAACAACAATGCTAGCATCATCAGTTTTATGACAAGGTATAAAGTGAGCCATTTTAGAGAATCTATCAACAACCACAAAAATACTATCCCTCCCCTTCTTAGTTCTAGGCAAGCCCAAAACAAAGTCCATAGAAATATCAAGCCAAGGAGAAGAAGGGACAGGCAAAGGCATATACAAACCATGGTTGTTCAACCATGACTTTGCTTTCTGACAAGTAGTGCAGCGTGCAACAAGGCGCTCAACATCAGCGCGCATCCGAGGCCAAAAGAAGTGGGCAGCCAACACCTCATGCGTTTTGTAGACGCCAAAATGCCCCATGAGACCGCCTCCATGCGCTTCCTGTAACAACAAAAGACGAACCGAGCTAGCTGGAACACACAGCTTGTTAGCGCGAAACAGGAACCCATCCTGTATGTGAAATTTGCCCCATGGTATCCCATTAAAACAATGGCCGAAAGCATCTTTAAAATCAGCATCGTCAACATATTGATCCTTCACAGTGTCCAAACCAAAGATTTTAAAATCTAATTGTGACAGCATGGTATAGCGACGAGACAAAGCATCAGCAATAACATTGTCCTTCCCGTTCTTGTGTTTAATGATGTAAGGAAATGACTCAATGAATTCGACCCATTTAGCATGACGACGGTTCAGATTTGTTTGGGTACAAATATGTTTTAAAGCCTCATGATCAAAATGAATTATGAACTCACGATGCCAAAGATAGTGCTGTCATGTATGCAAAGTGCGCACTAAAGCGTAAAGCTCCTTATCATAAGTAGAATATTTCAGACTAGCACCGCTTAATTTTTCACTAAAATAAGCAACTGGTTTTCCTTCTTGTAACAAAACAGCACCTAGCCCAATACCGCTAGCATCGCATTCAATCTCAAAAACTTTATTAAAATCAGGCAATTGCAAGAGGGGAGCTTGGGTTAACTTATCTTTCAAAGTGCTGAACGCTACCTCCTGCGAATCACTCCAAGCAAACGTCACATCTTTCTTTGTAAGCTCATGTAGAGGCGCTGCAATGGAGCTAAAATCACGAACAAATCTGCGGTAGAAACCGGCAAGTCCAAGAAAGCTCCGAATTTGTGTGACCGTCGTCGGTGTAGGCCACTCCCGAATGGCAGCAATCTTGCTGCTATCCACCTCAATGCCCTGTGGAGTAACCACATAACCAAGAAACGAGACACGTTGCGTGCAAAATGTGCACTTTTCCATGTTACCAAACAAGCGAGCAGCACGCAAAGCATCAAAAACAGCACGCAAATGTTCTAAATGCTCCTCTATAGACTTGCTGTAAATAAGGATATCATCGAAATAAACAACAACAAACAAACCTATGAAGGCCCGTAGAACTTCGTTCATTAAACGCATAAAGGTGCTGGGAGCATTAGTCAATCCAAATGGCATAACCAACCATTCATATAAACCAAATTTTGTTTTAAAAGTTGTTTTCCATTCATCACCGAGTTTCATTCTAATCTGATGGTAACCGCTACGCAAATCAACCTTAGAGAAAATAACGGCACCACTAAGCTCATCTAACATATCATCAAGGCGTGGAATAGGATATCGATAACGAACTGTGATGTTATTAATAGCACGACAGTCTACGCACATACGCCATGACCCATCTTTCTTTGGAACGAGTAAAACAGGAACCGAGCAAGGGCTAAGAGACTCACGAATGTAACCTTTATCAAGCAGCGTCTGCACCTGGCGCTGGATCTCCTTCGTCTCATCTGGATTTGTACGGTACGGGGCACGGTTCGGAAGAGAAGCGCCGGGGATGAGATCGATCTGATGCTCAATGCCACGGAGGGGAGGAAGACCCGGTGGTAAGTCTGTAGGATAAACATCAGCATACTCCTGCAAAAGGTTAACAACAACAGGGGGTATATCCAAAGACGGTGCATCATCAAGCGGAACAAGCATGCGCGAGCATACAAGTGCATAACAGGGCATATGAGCTTCATGGAGATCATCAAAATTAGCACGTGTAGCAAGTAAAACAGGAGAGTGCAACTTGATTTCAGATTTAATAGGTGCGACTGATGTCGATTTGACTTGTTGTGCAGTTTTAGCAGCCCTAGTAAGATCATCTTTCAAAATTTGGTCAGGGGTCATTGGATGTATAATTATTTTCTGGCCTTTAAACATGAAAGAATAATGATTTGAACGACCATGATGTAAACTATCAGTATCATATTGCCAAGGTCGACCCAATAACAAAGAGCATGCTTCCATAGGAATAACATCGCAATCAACATAATCAGAATAAGAACCCAGCGAAAAGGGGACACGTACCGAACGTGTTACCTTTATTTTACCACCATCATTAAGCCATTGAATGTGATACAGATGTGGGTGTGTGTGAGTGGGCAAGGATAATTTCTCTACCAACGCTGTACTTGCCAAATTGTTGCAGCTGCCACTATCGATGATGATGCGAATCGACCGTTCGTGCACAACGCCCTTGGTATGGAATAGAGTGTGTGACTGATTTTTTTCGGCCTGGGCAAACTGTGTGCTGAGAACACGCTGCACAACAAGACTCTCATACCTATCGGCGTCGATGGGATCAACGTGGACTTCCTCATTTTCTGCATGGTTAGTGGCAATCATAGCATGACTAGTTTCCTCAGAATCACTGGCTAAAGAGTACTCACCATTATCACGTATAAGCAAGGTACGCTTGTTTGGGCAGTCCCGAATCATGTGCCCAAACCCTCTGCAACGATGGCACTGAATATCCCGTGTACGTCCTGTGGAAGAAGCGGCGCCTTTGGCAGGGGGCGCCACTGGCTTGGTCGTCCCTGTGCGCGGTGTAGTGCTAGGCGTAGAAGGTGCAGGGCTGGAAGGAATTGAGCTGTGTGTCGGACCCCGACCTGCAAAAGAGTTAGTATATGCCTTTGATCGTCGTCCCTGCACTTCACGTTCAACTTTGCAAGCATATTCAAACAATGTGGTTATATCAAAATAATCCTTATAATCAAGTATATCCTGAATTTCCCTGTTCAAACCACCACGAAAACGCGCCATAGCAGCGTCATCCGACTCAACCAAACCACAACGAAGCATACCCTTTTGTAACTCTTGGTAATATTCCTCAACAGATTGTGAACCTTGTTGAAAACTGAAAGGGAAATGTGCCTTTGGGCCATTTCTAAGTATTTTGGTGATTGAGTGCAAACACAAGTGCTTAAATGTGAAAATATGCCCAAGGATGAACAAAGTGCAAATCACAAGTTAAGGTATGTTTCTAAGCCTTAGTACATTGGTTTTGTGTACTAATATATTTGTCTAAGTGTTAGAAACAGATAGAAGAAGAGAAGAGAAGACTTGGCTGTGTACAGCCAAGGGGCTGCTTCGGTCTGGGGCACCGGACTGTCCGGTGGTGCACCGGACAGTGTCCGGTGGTGCACCGGACAGTGTCCGGTGCGCCAGGCTGCCTCGGCCGAAGAGGCCGCTCTCGGGTTTTTCTCCGGCGACTTCGGCTAAAATTCACCGGACTGTCCGGTGTGCACCGGACTGTCCGGTGAGCCAACGGTCGGCCGGGCCAACGGTCGGCCGCGCGATCGGCGCGCGACACGTGGCCGAGCCAACGGTCGGAAGGAAGCACCGGACTGTCCGGTGTGCACCGGACTGTCCGGTGCGCCAGATCTGCAACGGTCGGCAACGGTTGGCTTCGCTTTTTATGGAAACAAATCGGGCACCGGACAGTGTCCGGTGTGCACCGGACTGTCCGGTGCGCCACGAGACAGAAGGCAAAGATGGCCTTCCAGATTTGTTCCCAACGGCTCCTAGCTGCCTTGGGGCTATAAAAGGGACCCCTTGGCGCATGGAGGAGCACACCAAGCATTCCTTGAGCATTCTTGATCACTCACACATCAATCTCGCGCACTTGTTCGACATTCTAGTGATTTGAGCTCCGTTCTAGTGTGCTAGTCTTTTGAGCTCAAGTCTGGGTCTTGTGTGTGTATTCGCTGTGATCTTTGTGTCGTGTGTGAGTTGCTAATCCCTCCCTTGCTCTGTGATTCTCTGTGAACATCTTTTGTAAGGGCGAGAGGCTCCAAGTTGTGGAGATTCCTCGCAAACGGGATTGAGAAAAGAAAAGCAAGAACACCGTGGTATTCAAGTTGATCATTGGATCACTTGAGAGGAGTTGAGTGCAACTCTCGTCCGTTGGGACGCCACAACGTGGAGTAGGCAAGTTTTGTACTTGGCCGAACCACGGGATAACCACTGTGTCATCTCTGTGATTGGATTCTTGTGGTTATTGTGTTTTGACTCCTCTCTAGCCACTTGGCCATACTTGTGCTAACCATTAACAAGTGTTTGTGGCTTAAGTTTTGAAGTTTTACAGGATCACCTATTCACCCCCCCCCCCCCCTCTAGGTGCTCTCAATTGGTATCGGAGCAGTTCTCTTCAAGAAAGGGACTAACCGCCCGAAGAGATGGATCCTAAGGGGAAGGGAATTGTGATAAACGACAAGGAGAAGGAGTCCTTCGTCAACGAGCCAAGGGATGACAAGTCCAATGACTCGGGCTCGGGCCACAAGCGAAGAGATGGGAAGAAGAAGAAGACAAGACGCATCAAGGAGATCGTCTACTACGACAGCGATGAGTCCTCTTCTTCCCAAAAGAACGACGACCACGACAAACAAAGGAAACCGGTTAATTCGAACTTTTCATTTGATTATTCTCGTATTCCACATAGTTCGAATTCGCATTTGCTTTCCATTCCTCTTGGTAAACCTCCACATTTTGATGGGGAGGATTACGGATTTTGGAGTCACAAAATGCGTAGTCATTTATTCTCTCTCCATCCAAGCATATGGGAGATTGTAGAGAATGGAATGAAATTTGATAGCTCGGATAGCCCTATGTTTATCAATGAACAAATTCATAAAAATGCACAAGCTACTACTGTTCTCTTAGCATCTTTGTGCAGGGAAGAGTACAATAAGGTGAGCGGCTTGGACAATGCCAAGCAGATATGGGACACCCTCAAGATCTCTCACGAGGGGAACGACATCACCATGCTCACCAAGATGGAGTTGGTGGAGGGCGAGCTTGGACGATTCGCCATGATAAGGGGAGAAGAGCCAACTCAAACTTACAACCGGCTCAAGACCCTTATCAACAAGATAAGGAGCTACGGAAGCACGCGTTGGACGGATCACGACGTCGTCCGCCTAATGCTCAGGTCATTTACCGTTCTTGATCCTCATCTCGTGAACAATATTCGTGAGAACCCCAGGTACACGATGATGACGCCCGAAGAAGTACTTGGAAAATTCGTGAGCGGGCGGATGATGATCAAGGAGGCAAGGTACGTCGATGACGCGTTGAACGGTCCAATCCACGAGCCTCAACCCATTGCTCTCAAGGCATCGAGGAGCAAGGAGGCACTACCAAGCAAGGTGGCGCAAATTGAGGCGGCCGGGCTTAATGATGAAGAAATGGCTCTCATCATTAAGCGCTTCAAGACGGTGCTAAAGGGTCGCAATGGACAGCCGAGCAAGACTAAGACCAAGGGGAAGCGATCATGCTTCAAATGCGGTAAGCTTGGTCATTTTATTGCTAACTGTCCTGATAATGAAAGTGACCAGGAAAAGGGAAACAAGAGGGAAAAGAAGAAGCATTATAAGAAGGCAAAGGGTGAGGCGCATCTAGGCAAGGAGTGGGACTCGGATTGCTCCTCATCCGACTCCGACAATGAAGGACTCGCCGCCACCGCCTTCAACAAATCAACCCTCTTCCCCAACGAGCGTCACACATGCCTTATGGCAAGGGAGAAGAAGGTATGTACTCGCAACTCTACCTATGCTTCTTCAAGTGAGGACGAATCTAGTGATGAGGATGAAGTAGATTATTCATGTTTGTTCAAGGGCTTAGATAGATCTAAGATAGACAAAATTAATGAATTAATTGATGCCTTGAATGAAAAGAATATACTTTTAGAAAAGCAAGAGGATTTGTTGTATGAAGAGCATGATAAATTTGTTGAGGCACAAAAATCCTATGCTTTAGAGGTTAAAAGAAATGAAATGCTTTCTTTTGAACTATCTACTTGTCATGAAACCATTTCTACTTTGAAAGGTGTCAACAATGATTTAAATGCTAAATTAGAAGTAGCAAATAAATCCAACTCTTGTGTTGAACATGTTGAAATTTGCACTAGGTGTAAGGATGTTGATATTAATGCCTGTAGTGAACACTTAGTTTCCATTTCAAAATTGAGTGATGAAGTAGCTAGTCTTAATGCTCGACTTAAGACTAGCAAAAGTGATTTTGAAAAACTAAAATTTGCTAGGGATGCCTACACGGTTGGTAGACACCCCTCAATTAAGGATGGACTTGGCTTCAAGAGGGAAGCCAAGAACTTAACAAGCCATAAGGCTCCCATTCCCGCCAAGGAGAAAGGGAAGGCCCCTATGGCTACTAGTGCTAAGAGGAACCATGCCTTTTTGTATCATGAAAGAAGACATACTAGAAATGATGTTTTTGATTCACATGCTTATGACTCTTATGCTATGACTGCTTCTAGTTCTCATGTTATGCATGATAGAAGAAATGTTGTTCACCAAATGCCTAGGAAAAATGTAGTTTATAATGCTCCTAGGAAAGTAGTAAATGAATTTTCTACAATATATCATGCTTTGAATGCTTCCTTTGCAATTTGTAGAAAGAATAGAAAGATAATTGCTAGGAAGTTAGGGGCTAAATGCAAAGGTGATAAAACTTGCATTTGGGTCCCTAAGAAGATTTGTGCTAACCTTGTAGGACCCAACATGAGTTGGGTACCTAAGACCCAAGCCTAAATTTGCCTTGCAGGTTTATGCATCCGGGGGTTCAAGCTGGATTATCGACAGCGGATGCACAAACCATATGACGGGGGAGAAGAAAATGTTCACCTCCTACGTCAAGAATAAAGATTCCCAAGATTCAATCATATTCGGTGATGGGAATCAAGGCAAGGTAAAAGGGTTAGGTAAAATTGCAATTTCCAATGAGCATTCTATTTCCAATGTGTTTTTAGTAGAGTCTCTTGGTTACAATTTACTATCTGTTAGTCAATTGTGCAGCATGGGGTATAATTGTCTTTTCACTAATGTAGATGTGTCTGTCTTTAGAAGAAGTGATGGTTCACTAGCTTTTAAGGGTGTATTAGACGGCAAACTTTATTTAGTAGATTTTGCAAAAGAAGAGGCCGGTCTAGATGCATGCTTAATAGCTAAGACTAGCATGGGCTGGCTGTGGCATCGCCGCTTAGCACATGTGGGGATGAAGAACCTTCACAAGCTTCTAAAGGGAGAACACGTGATAGGGCTAACTAATGTTCAATTCGAAAAAGATAGACCTTGTGCAGCTTGTCAAGCAGGGAAACAGGTGGGAAGCTCTCATCACACCAAAAATGTGATGACGACATCAAGACCCTTGGAGATGCTGCATATGGACCTTTTTGGACCCGTCGCCTATCTGAGCATAGGAGGAAGTAAGTATGGTTTAGTTATTGTTGATGACTTTTCCCGCTTCACTTGGGTGTTCTTTTTGCAGGATAAGTCTGAAACCCAAGGGACCCTCAAGCGCTTCCTCAGGAGGGCTCAAAATGAGTTTGAGCTCAAAGTGAAAAAGATAAGGAGCGACAACGGGTCCGAGTTCAAGAACCTTCAAGTGGAGGAGTTCCTTGAAGAGGAATGGATCAAGCACGAGTTCTCCGCTCCCTACACACCACAGCAAAATGGTGTGGTAGAGAGGAAGAACAGGACGCTCATCGACATGGCGAGGACGATGCTAGGAGAGTTCAAGACTCCCGAGTGCTTTTGGACGGAAGCCGTGAACACGGCTTGCCACGCCATCAACAGGGTCTACCTTCATCGCCTCCTCAAGAAGACGTCGTATGAGCTACTAACCGGTAACAAACCCAATGTATCGTACTTTCGTGTATTTGGGAGTAAATGCTACATTCTAGTGAAGAAGGGTAGAAATTCTAAGTTTGCTCCCAAAGCTGTAGAAGGGTTTTTGTTAGGTTATGACTCAAATACAAAGGCGTATAGTGTCTTCAACAAATCATCGGGTTTGGTTGAAGTCTCTAGCGACGTTGTATTTGATGAGACTAATGGCTCTCCAAGAGAGCAAGTTGTTGATTGTGATGATGTAGATGAAGAAGATGTTCCGACGGCCGCTATACGAACCATGGCGATTGGAGAAGTACGGCCACAGGAACAAGATGAACGAGATCAACCTTCTTCCTCAACTATGGTGCATCCCCCAACCAAAGATGACGAACAGGTACCTCAAGTGGAGGCGCTTGATCAAGGGGGAGCACAAGATGATCAAGTGATGGAGGAAGAAGCGCAACCGGCACCTCCAACCCAAGTTCGAGCGATGATTCAAAGGGATCATCCCGTCGATCAAATTCTGGGTGACATTAGCAAGGGAGTAACTACTCGATCTCGATTAGTTAATTTTTGTGAGCATTACTCCTTTGTCTCTTCTATTGAGCCTTTCAGGGTAGAAGAAGCCTTGCTAGATCCGGACTGGGTGTTGGCCATGCAAGAGGAGTTAAACAACTTCAAGCGCAATGAAGTTTGGACACTGGTGCCTCGTCCCAAGCAAAATGTTGTGGGAACCAAGTGGGTGTTCCGCAACAAACAGGACGAGCACGGGGTGGTGACGAGGAACAAGGCTCGACTTGTGGCAAAAGGTTATGCCCAAGTCGCAGGTTTGGACTTTGAGGAGACTTTTGCTCCTGTGGCTAGGCTAGAATCAATTCGTATCTTGCTAGCATATGCCGCTCACCATTCTTTCAGGTTGTTCCAAATGGATGTGAAGAGCGCTTTCCTCAACGGGCCAATCAAGGAGGAGGTGTACGTGGAGCAACCCCCTGGCTTCGAGGATGAACGGTACCCCGACCATGTGTGTAAGCTCTCTAAGGCGCTCTATGGACTTAAGCAAGCCCCAAGAGCATGGTATGAATGCCTTAGAGACTTTTTAATTGCTAATGCTTTCAAGGTTGGGAAAGCCGATCCAACTCTTTTTACAAAGACATGTGATGGTGATTTGTTTGTGTGCCAAATTTATGTCGATGACATAATATTTGGTTCTACTAACCAAAAGTCTTGTGAAGAGTTTAGCAGGGTGATGACGCAGAAATTCGAGATGTCGATGATGGGCGAGTTGAACTACTTCCTTGGGTTCCAAGTGAAGCAACTCAAGGACGGCACCTTCATCTCCCAAACGAAGTACACGCAAGATCTGCTAAAGCGGTTTGGGATGAAGGACGCCAAGCCCGCAAAGACTCCGATGGGGACCGACGGACACACCGACCTCAACAAAGGAGGTAAGTATGTTGATCAAAAAGCATACCGGTCAATGATAGGTTCTTTGCTTTACTTATGTGCTAGTAGACCGGATATTATGCTTAGCGTATGCATGTGTGCTAGATTTCAATCCGATCCTAAGGAATGTCACTTAGTGGCGGTGAAGCGAATTCTTAGATATTTGGTTGCTACGCCTTGCTTCGGGCTCTGGTATCCAAAGGGGTCTACCTTTGACTTAGTTGGATACTCAGACTCCGACTATGCTGGATGTAAGGTCGATAGGAAGAGTACATCGGGGACGTGCCAATTCTTAGGAAGGTCCCTGGTGTCATGGAACTCTAAGAAACAAACATCCGTTGCCCTATCCACCGCTGAGGCCGAGTACGTTGCCGCAGGTCAGTGTTGCGCGCAACTACTTTGGATGAGGCAAACCCTCCGGGACTTTGGCTACAATCTGAGCAAAGTCCCACTCCTATGTGACAATGAGAGTGCTATCCGCATGGCGGAGAATCCTGTTGAGCACAGCCGCACAAAGCACATAGACATCCGGCATCACTTTTTGAGAGACCACCAGCAAAAGGGAGATATCGAAGTGTTTCATGTTAGCACCGAGAACCAGCTAGCCGATATCTTTACCAAGCCTCTAGATGAGAAGACCTTTTGCAGGCTGCGTAGTGAGCTAAATGTCTTAGATTCGCGGAACTTGGATTGAATTGTAGCATACATGTGTTTATGCCTCTGATCATGTTCATTCTGCATTTTGCTGTTTATTGTGGTGCTCAAGTTGTACAAACACTCCCTGGACCTCACAAGTCCGTTGCAAAGTGATGCACAGTTGTAGGGGGAGATGTGTTACAACTTGACCTTTTGAGACTAACCATATGCTTGAGTTTGTTTGACTTAGTCTCGAAGGAGAATTGAAAGGGAAAAGGTGGACTTGGACCATGAAAGACTTCCACTGCACTCCGATGAGAGGGTAACTAATTCCAAGTTCATCTCATGAACTCTTATTGCCATTTGATCTTAATTGAAGATTTTTGTGAGGCAATGGGGTTAAAGGGCCAAGATTGATCCCATTTTGGTGCTTGATGCCAAAGGGGGAGAAAATAAAGGCCAAAGCGATAAATGGATCAGCTACCACTTGAGAGATTTTGAAAATAGTAGGATAGAGTTTTTGTTTTGTCAAAAGCTTTTATTGTCTCTTATTGTCTCTATTGTCAAAAGTTGGCTTCTTGTGGGGAGAAGTATTGAGTATGGGAAATAGGGGGAGTTTTTGAAATCTTTGATCAATCTCTTTTGGAATGACTCTCTTTATACTTCAACATATGTGTTTGACTTAGAGATAGAGATTTGAGTTTGATTTGCAAAAACAAACCAAGTGGTGGCAAAGGATGATCCATATATGTCAAAATTGAATAAAACCAATTTGAGTTTTTATTTGAAGTGATTTTGCACTTGTGCTATCTACTTTATGTTGTGTTGGCATAAATCACCAAAAAGGGGGAGATTGAAAGGGAAATGTGCCTTTGGGCCATTTCTAAGTATTTTGGTGATTGAGTGCAAACACAAGTGCTTAAATGTGAAAATATGCCCAAGGATGAACAAAGTGCAAATCACAAGTTAAGGTATGTTTCTAAGCCTTAGTACATTGGTTTTGTGTACTAATATATTTGTCTAAGTGTTAGAAACAGATAGAAGAAGAGAAGAGAAGACTTGGCTGTGTACAGCCAAGGGGCTGCTTCGGTCTGGGGCACCGGACTGTCCGGTGGTGCACCGGACAGTGTCCGGTGGTGCACCGGACAGTGTCCGGTGCGCCAGGCTGCCTCGGCCGAAGAGGCCGCTCTCGGGTTTTTCTCCGGCGACTTCGGCTAAAATTCACCGGACTGTCCGGTGTGCACCGGACTGTCCGGTGAGCCAACGGTCGGCCGGGCCAACGGTCGGCCGCGCGATCGGCGCGCGACACGTGGCCGAGCCAACGGTCGGAAGGAAGCACCGGACTGTCCGGTGTGCACCGGACTGTCCGGTGCGCCAGATCTGCAACGGTCGGCAACGGTTGGCTTCGCTTTTTATGGAAACAAATCGGGCACCGGACAGTGTCCGGTGTGCACCGGACTGTCCGGTGCGCCACGAGACAGAAGGCAAAGATGGCCTTCCAGATTTGTTCCCAACGGCTCCTAGCTGCCTTGGGGCTATAAAAGGGACCCCTTGGCGCATGGAGGAGCACACCAAGCATTCCTTGAGCATTCTTGATCACTCACACATCAATCTCGCGCACTTGTTCGACATTCTAGTGATTTGAGCTCCGTTCTAGTGTGCTAGTCTTTTGAGCTCAAGTCTGGGTCTTGTGTGTGTGTATTCGCTGTGATCTTTGTGTCGTGTGTGAGTTGCTAATCCCTCCCTTGCTCTGTGATTCTCTGTGAACATCTTTTGTAAGGGCGAGAGGCTCCAAGTTGTGGAGATTCCTCGCAAACGGGATTGAGAAAAGAAAAGCAAGAACACCGTGGTATTCAAGTTGATCATTGGATCACTTGAGAGGAGTTGAGTGCAACTCTCGTCCGTTGGGACGCCACAACGTGGAGTAGGCAAGTTTTGTACTTGGCCGAACCACGGGATAACCACTGTGTCATCTCTGTGATTGGATTCTTGTGGTTATTGTGTTTTGACTCCTCTCTAGCCACTTGGCCATACTTGTGCTAACCATTAACAAGTGTTTGTGGCTTAAGTTTTGAAGTTTTACAGGATCACCTATTCACCCCCCCCTCTAGGTGCTCTCAAAAACGCTGCATTTTGTTAAGCAAATCACGAGCATAATAGGAAGGAACAAATCTGTGGCGCATGGCAGTTTTTAATTGGGTCCAAGTAGTGACACTGTTAATGGGAAGTTTTTGTTTATACTCACGCCACCAAATTAACGCAAAATCAGTAAATTCACTAATGGCAGCCTTCACTTGGCTATTAGCAGGAATATCATGGCATGAAAATTTCTGTTCTACCTCCAATTCCCAATCAAGATATGCAGCAGGATCATATTTACCATTAAAAGATGGAATTTTAAATTTAATCTTTGAAAATAAGTCATTAGGGGGATGACAAACCACACGGCGTGCACGACCACGGCGATCTCCATCGTCCTGCTCAGTGTCACTGCCGTATTCCTGCTCCATCTTTGTGGTCAACGCATCAAGGCGTGCCAGGATGGTGTCGAGTGTGGTGCGAGTCGCCGTTTGAGCAAGGTCAAGTTGGTTGAAACGCTCGGTCGTCGAAGTGACCGTTGAATCAAGTCGTTCATGCATCGTCCTAATGTCAGCAGCAAGTCCATCAACTTGTTCCCTTACTGTGACGGAACCTCCCAAGTAAGGCCCACCTACAGTTGTCCTTGTCTAACAGACATCAGACACCCTGTAGATGTTCCTAAATCACCTAACAAGCTCGGTATCTTTCCTTACCTTTCCAGGAACGTTTCACCCGTCTTGCAGACATTACAGAACATCGAAGATAAAGAAATGCGGAAGCGATTACATAACTTACATTTATTTAAAAAGTAAGATTGAGTTGTTTATTACAGACCAGAACTAAAAGCGAGTGCTGAGTAGCATTATTATACATACCAAGGGAAGCACAAACTCCTCCCGATAAGTTTTAAGCAAAAGTTTTCTATGTGGACGACCAAGTCCTCCCGCATCTTCACTCTTGTTTCTCCTCCTTAGGAACCACCTTGGTACAGAAGCAACAGAAATCTGCTACTTCCTCACCTAAAAACAACGAAGGGATCAACCCTGAGTATGGAATTACTCAGCAAGTCTTACCCGACTAAAGAAAAGACTCTCAAGGGTATGCTGGTTATATGGGAGTCAAGGTAAGGCTTTTCAATAATCAAAGACTCTATTTTGCAGAAATGCTTACTAAAGTGGATCCTTAAAATCTAGTTTTATTTGTCAAGTTAAGTAGAATTACCTGTAACTAGAGTTCTTTCTACCCTAGTTCAATCACTGGTCCTGCACTAGCCAATTTCTTAACAAAAACCCATCATCTTTAGTGGAATGCTACGTGTAGGGCAGTGACCAAGTCTTCATAACCGCGAAGGTACGACGATCCGAATCGATTATACTCAGCTGAGGATCTCCAATCACACGACATATGTAGCACTTAACCCTTGCATATGTCAACCCGCCACCGGGGTTCTTAAGACCAGATCAGGTTCACGCAAACCGAGAGCACAGATACACCACCGTCCAGCCACTTGCCACGGAGGGCACACGCTACTCTCGCCACCGCTCCACGCCCATTTCGTGTTATCTTATTCTGGCCTTAGTCTGCCCGAGGCAAGGCTTACCCATGACGAGGCATGTGACCAGTTAAAGGGTCCTCGATCATCAAGCCTACATCGAGACGGTCCTTAATCGACTCAGACGGAGACACTACACCGAGACTCTCTTCTCGTGCAAGTCACCCGCCCAGTCTCAGCTTAATCTTTTAACCCAAAAACTTGGTACCTGGCAGAGGTACATCTTTTCCGATGTTGAATCCATCACGGCCGTGATGGATTCACCATCAAGTTTTTATTTTCGAAAACATCCCTCCCACTTTGCCAAACATCTTTTGTAAAACAAATCCTTTTGTTTTTCTAAAGCAATACTAAGCATAATAAAACCTTTTTGTAAAAACAGGGTTTCAAGGAAGGTAATCAAGTTCAAGGAAGGTAATGCAGGAATTGTTTAATCAATCAACTCCTATCACCTAATGCAGCAAGCAAGTGAGAAAGATTTTAAAAACATCAAGAAAGGTGGCAAATGCACCAGGGCTTGCCTTCGTTAACAGGTGAGTCTGGCTCGGATCCACAAATATCAAAGTAGAAGCAGTTGCCTGCCTGAGAATCCGAGGGTGGTGGTGTCCTTTCTTCAGTGACTTCCACTTCTTCTTCGCGTTCTAACATAACCATATATATATATAAGAATGAATGCCATGTAATGCTCATGAGAGTGCGAAGAGAATAAAGATTTATTATCTAAGTCTTGAATATAACTTTCCTTCACGAAACTCCGAGAACTTAGGGTTTCCGGAGTTGGTAAAGGAGCTCA
The DNA here is from genome assembly GCF_902167145.1 of Zea mays. Taxonomy (NCBI): domain Eukaryota; kingdom Viridiplantae; phylum Streptophyta; class Magnoliopsida; order Poales; family Poaceae; genus Zea; species Zea mays. The sequence goes on along the minus strand of NC_050100.1, from coordinate 129,073,950 downwards.
AAGGGCAGGGGGGTTTTGGGTTCTAGTTATCAAACATAGTTCAAATCAATTCAAACTCTACCCAAGGCTTCTAAATAATGTGGGGAGTTCATATAAAAAGTTTGGGCATTTTTGGACTTATTATCTATTTTCTAAAAATCTAGAACTGAGACTTTAAACTATTTAAAATGCCTTAAAATTCCCTGTTTAAACTAAAAATCATGAAACTATTTTTATTAAATTTTAGGGAAAATAAGGAGTCTAGGAAAATTGGTTTCACAATTTTAGGATTTTTCTACGATTTTCTAGAATTCCATGAACTCTGACAGAAAAAGAAAAAGAAAAGAGATGCACAGTCCTGGGCTGATTCTGGCCCAAACCGGCCCAACTACAGCAGAATTGTGCGTGCGCCCGCGCCCGCGGTGGGGACTTTTCAGAAAGACCCGGTCCTTTTGGATAACCGCAAGTGGGTACATGCACTGTTTACGCGAGTCACTGACAGATTGCAGAAACACCCATAACGTTCTATTCCTTCACAGGTGGGGTCCCCGACGGCGATCCGCGCTGGGAGCTGAAATCCGGCGAGCTATACCGGCCGGAGGGGGCGAAGGCTGACGCTAATCTTTAGTTTACACCAGATTCTACCCCTAAAGAGTATTCCCCTCACTCAATTTCTAATTTGGAGCTCTACAACCCTCTGCCCACGGCGACAGCGGAGAATCTTAAAGGAATCGCATGTTCCGAGCGATTAATGACGGTATAATTCAATTGGATAGGTCGGGAAGCATCACGGGTACCTGAGAATACTCAAACGAGGAAGTAGAAGACGCGAGCTATCTCGAATTGCACTGACCACGGATGGATTCTTGCGGTGGAGCTAAGAACAGGGAGGAAAGAGCTCGTGGGTTCTTCAGTTCAATTGAGTGATCGCTTGAGCGCGTGATGCAACGACGAAGCAACGCCAGGGTCCAATTTATAGTCGACCAGCCGAGGAGGGATGAGATCCCCGAGCTGTGACTGCACTTGCGAGCACACCCGCGCGGCGGATTCCGGTGACAGCGCGGTGACCGCCGTTTAACCGGGGCCTGCCACCTCAGGGAGGCTTTGACACGTCGCCGGTAACTTTTGCCGTGGCCGCCGACGTCTTACCCGAGCCACGGCGACATCCTTATCGCCGACGGGCCAATCCTTATCCACGGCGAGTTTACTGAAAACCGATGAACAGTGCACTGGATTCAGTAAAAAGCTTGACTGACAGATCAAATTGGAGCCCTGTTTTCTCCAATTTTTATGTGGAACCTAAGCCTACTTTCTGCAACAAAGTTGTAGAGCTATAAACCAACAATAATTCGGCTATAGGACTTAAACCCATTTGAGCACTAAATCAAGGTGGAATTCATACTCAAAGTTGGCTCTGCTACACTGAATATCTGAATTTCAGACTGAATCAGCCTGACAGCCAATCTTTAGGCTTAATTATCTCCAATATTTTCTTAACAACTCTGCTCACACTCTTAAGCAAAGTTGTGCTCCTATAATTGGGCTACAATTTTGATGTGGTGACCTAGGGCAAAAACCCTAGAATTTGAAAGATACAATGCTCCAAAGTTGAGCCCTTAACACTGAATTTCAGACTTAGAATAGAACCTACTTGAGGTCCATTTTGCATTTAAGTCCAAAACTCAATATTTGGCTTACAAGTCCACACATTTGGGAACCAAAGGACTTGAGATACTTATTTGACTTGGTTTTTGCACTTTAGTCCAAAAGTGGACTAATTTTGCACATAGGTCCCTAGGGTTTGGTTTTAGGGTTTTCCAGGGTTCCATTTAGGGTTTTTGGTATCCCAGGGGTATAAATGTGATTCAACTTTATTTTTGGGGATATTTTATGACTCTTTCCCTAAAGCCTTTAGGTTTTCTCAATTTGGGTTAGGTCTTACCCCTTTAATCCCTATTTAGGGTTAAGTTTCCTATCCAGGGTTCTATTTGCAAAAACACTAAAACAATACAACTTGTTTGAAATTTTTACCTAGTGAATGCACTCTAGGTGTATCAAACATATGCAATGCTCATGCTTATGATGCCATGCTCAAGTTTTAGTTACAGTAACACCAGGGGTGTTACATCCTTCCCCCCATAAAAGAATCTCGTCCCGAGATTAAAAGTCCTAGGGTAAGTAATGGAAAAGGAAATGTGTCACATTTTTATTCCCTTATTTCTGGTACAAGGCAGGGGTGATGTGGGGGTCACTTCTTTATTACACAGTTATACAGACTTTACAATTTACGAGAGGCCAAAAAGCCTGGGGATTTCTTATCTAAAAAGTCTTGAGTTTCCCATGTAGCCTCATCTTCAGAATGCTGGTTCCACTGTATCTTATAAAACTTGAGAGTTTTTCTTCGGGTAACCCTGTCCTTTTGATCCAAAACTCGAATAGGGTGCTCAGAGTATGTCAAGTCCGGTTCAAGGACAACATCTGTCACTTCAACGGTTCGATCAGGAACCCGAAGACACTTCTTCAATTGTGACACGTGGAACACATTATGCACAGCAGACAATGTTTCGGGTAGTTGGAGTCGGTATGCCACTGGCCCATATCTTTCCAGAATAAGAAAAGGACCAATATATCGTGGTGCAAGCTTCCCTTTAACCCCAAAACGCGATACTCCCTTCATTGGTGAGACCTTCAGGTAGACATAGTCTCCTTCCAGGAAATATAAGGGCATTCGTCGTTTGTCTGCATAACTCTTCTGACGAGCTTGTGCTTTCTTCATATTATGAATAATTTTCTGGACCTTATCCTCGGCCTCCTTCACCATATCAGGCCTAAAGAAGCACCTTTCCCCAGGTTCAGACCAATTTAGCGGAGTACGACATCGTCGTCCATATAAAGCTTTGAAGGGTGCCATCTTGATACTTTCTTGATAGCTATTATTATATGAAAACTCCGCCAAGGGCAAACATTCATCCCATTTCTGTGAGAAGTCCAGAACACATGCCCGCAGCATACCCTCAAGTATCTGGTTCACTCTCTCAGTTTGTCCACTTGTTTGAGGATGATAGGCCGAACTGTGGAGTAGTTTAGTACCCAGGGATCTATGAAGTTCTTCCCAGAATTTGGATACAAATTGTGGTCCACGATCCGACACTATAGTCTTCGGAACACCGTGCAAACTGAGAATGCGGGCAATGTATAACTCCGCATAGGTAATGACGGGATATTTTACTTTGACAGGGAGGAAGTGGGCGATCTTGGTAAATCGATCAATGATAACCCCAAATAGAGTCATACCCTTTTGCGGTCCTGGGCAATCCCACAATGAAGTCCATACTTATGTCTTCCCATTTCCATGTCGGTTTTGGTAGTGACTGTAATGGACCGGCAGCTTTCAAATGTATGGCCTTGACACGTCTGCAGGTGTCACATCTAGCCACATAGCGTGCAATTTTGATCTTCATCTTTGTCCACCAGTAATATTGCTTCAAGTCTTGGTACATCTTAGTGCTTCCGGGATGAATAGAGTAGCGGCTAAGATGTGCTTCATCAAGAATTTGCTGGCGGAGCTCTTCATTCTTTGGCACCACTATGCGGTTATTAAACCATACAATGCCTTGATTATCTTCTTTGAAACATTTGGCTTTTTCAGCCCTTATCTTCTCACAAATAAAGCCCTCATTATCCTTTTGGGCATCAATTATCCTTTGCAAGAGGACTGACTCAAGCTTTAACTGATTCAAAGTTCCTTGTTGGACCATTCCCAGGTTTAGCTTCTCCATCTCTTGACATAAAGTGTTGTCAGAGGTCTTCACCGTAAGACAATGACAGGAAACCTTACGGCTTAATGCATCAGCCACAACATTGGCCTTGCCTGGGTGATAATGAATTTCCAGTTCATAGTCCTTAATAAGCTCAAGCCATCGTCTTTGCCTCATATTCAATTCTGACTGGGTGAAGATGTACTTCAAACTCTTATGATCTGTATAGATATGACAGATATTTCCCAGCAGATAGTGACGCCAAATTTTCAGGGCATGAACAACAGCAGCTAGTTCCAGATCATGAGTTGGATAATGCTCCTCATGTCGGCATAACTGCCGTGAAGCATAAACAATTACTCGGCCTTCTTGCATTAGCACGCAGCCGAGTCCACTGCCAGATGCATCACAATATACATCAAAAGGCTTGGTGATGTCCGGTTGAGCCAATACTGGAGCAGTGGTTAACAATGTCTTCAATTTTTCAAAGGCTTCGTCACACTTCGAAGACCAATTGAATTTAACATCATTCTTCAATAAACTTGTGATTGGCCTCACAAGCTTAGAAAAGTCTGGTATAAATCTGCGGTAATATCCCGCCAGTCCAAGGAAACTTCGGACCTGATGAACAGTGGTCGGGGGTTTCCACTCCAAAATGTCCTTGACTTTGCTGGGGTCTACCGTAATCCCTCTGGCAGATAGAACATGTCCCAGAAATTGAATTTCCTCCAGCCAAAACGCGCACTTACTGAACTTGGCATACAACTGATGTTCCCTCAGGCGCGTTAACACGATCCATAAATGTTGGGCGTGCTCCTCTTCATTCTTGGAATATATCAAAATGTCATCAATGAAGACCACCACAAACTTGTCTAGCTCGGGCATGAACACCGAGTTCATCAAATATGTGAAGTGGGCCAGAGCATTTGTTAACCCGAAAGACATTACCAGATATTCAAATAATCCATATCGCGTAGTGAACGCGATCTTTGGTATATCTTCGGGCCGAATACGGATCTGGTGATAGCCCGATCGAAGATCAATCTTTGAAAATACCCTTGCTCCAGTCAATTGATCAAATAGAATGTCAATCCTTGGAAGAGGGTACTTGTTTTTGATGGTGACCTCATTCAGGGGCCGATAATCCACACACATTCGTAAGGTTTGATCCTTCTTTTTGACGAATATGGCTGGACAACCCCATGGCGATGAGCTTGGCCGGATGAATCCTTTCTCCAGGAGATCTTGTAATTGAATCTTCAACTTTGCCAACTCATTAGGAGGCATCCGGTACGATCTTCTAGATATTGGAGCCGTACCGGGCTTCAATTCTATTACAAACTCTACCTCTCGTTCAGGTGGCAATCCCGGCAAATCCTTGGGAAAGACATCAGGAAACTCACATACTACCGGAATATCCTTGATTTCCGGTACCATAACTTCATAAACTCTGCCAGTAATTTTGTTTGGAATAGGGATGGACAAAAGAATTTCTTCTTGATTATGACTCAACCTGATGGTTCTTTGATCAGTATTGAGTGTTGCTTTATGCTTGTCCAACCAATTCATACCCAAAATAACATCTATGTCTTGGCCTTTCAGTACGATCATATTGGTAGGAAAGTCCCGTCTAGCTAATGATACGGGCACTTGATAAGCCACTTCTCTAGTAAAGATTTGTCCCCTAGGTGAGTGTATTTTAAATCCCTCTTTTGATTCATGGCATGCAATGTGATGTTGCTCCACAAATTTCTTGCTAATGAACGTATGCGAAGCACCAGAATCAAAAAGAATAATTGCAGGGTGACTGGCCACGAGAAACGTACCCATCATCACCGGTTCACCTTCCAGTGTAGTGGCCACTTGAGTATAGTATACGCGTCCCGTCTTCTTGAAATTTTTGCCCTTAACATTTCCCTTGCTTTGAGATGAACTCCCCGATCCTTGCTGATTATTAGCTTGATTCTGCTTGGGATATGGGCAATCCTTGATAAAATGTCCAGACTTGCCACAGTTAAAACATCCGGTTGAAGAGCTGGGCAAGGCAGGGAATCGAGTGCCTGGGGCACCCGGCTGACTTGGAGCAGTGGGGGCTTTATTGGGACGAATAATTATCGGCTGCTTGAAAGGGAAAGATGGTGCACGTGGAGGAGTCTGGTTAGAAGGCCGGAGAATAAACCGTTGCCTTTTTGCTTGGCCCTGATTAGACTTCTCACCACCAAATCCCTTGTTCTTTCCGGAACCTGCATATTTTGCTTCAACAGATAGGGTTGTGCTGACAGCCTTTCCATACGTGAGATCTATGCAGGCGGCCATTTTTCTCTGCAATCGATCATTTAATCCTCTCATAAAGCAATTTCTCTTTTTCAGATCAGTGTTCACCTGATCGATTGCATATTGCGACAGGTGATTAAACTTGTTGAGATACTGATTGACAGTATCTCCTCCTTGTTTTAGCTTCATGAACTCTTCTTGCTTCATATGAAAAACACCTTCGGGTATATAATGCTCACGGAATGCCACTTTGAATTCCTCCCAGGTTACTTGATGATTGGCCGACTGAACGGTCACAAAATTACCCCACCAAGTGCTGGCAGGGCCGCGTAGTTGTTGCGCTGCAAATAAAGGCTTCTGTGTTTCTGAACAACGCAGAAGACCAAATTTCTGCTCAATAACCCGTATCCATTCATCGGTTTCTAGTGGATCTTCAGCTTTAACAAATAGTGGTGGACGGGTTTCCGAGAAGTCCAGATAAGAAGTTTCACGGGGGCCTTGTTGATAGCCCCGCCCACCAGGCTGCTGGAACTGTTGGCCCACCATTTCTCTCAGAAAGCAGGTATTGTCAGCAGTTGCGTTTACTAAGGCAGCAATTGCCTCAGCCAAAGTTGGAGGAACAGGAGGTGGATTGGGTGTGGATTCCCGCCCCCGGGAAGTACCAGCTCCGTCCTGAGCTCGAGTCTTGGAAGGCATCTGTGGCAACAACATTTGGAAACAATATGATATGCCAAAGAAAAAGCCATTCCATTTTACATTACCAAAAGTAATGTTACAGACTCAAGACTCTTACAACAGGGTACAATACCTAGTATACAATAGCATTACCTATTATACACCAGTACAACCTACAATACACTACACTACTTCTACTATACCACTAGTCCTGCTTCCCATTACTCTTAGCGGCCTCATCGTCAGGCGTGGGAGTCCATACGTCAACCAACCTCATGGAAGGAGGGGGCTCAAAAAGGTCTAACTCCCCACCCAGCGCGTGTCCCGCAACGTGGGAGGGTCCGGCTTCCGCCTCAACAGGGTGCGCAGGTGCACTAGGGTGTAATTGCGAATACAGTACATGGACTTCCTCATGTAACGTATTGCAATAGACCTGCAGATCGTCGACAGTTGAGCTAAGTTCCTTGATTCGGGCTTGAGCCCTTGCTTCCTTAGCACATGGCAGCAAACGGGACTGGACTGCCCAGTCGAGCGCCAAGTCCCGATCAGCAAGCTGATCCCGCAGGTGACAGATGTCCCTTCTTAGTTCATTTATTCTATCTCTGTCCGCAACCCAAGCGTTGGTCCTGTGTTGCAACTCCGCTTGAAGTCGACTTACACGGGCTTCAAGATCTCCTATTGGGTCATTACTCCCGCTGCTACTGTTCTCATGTCGAGGGGCCAGTTGATGTCGGGGCACACCGATTGGTCCAGTTGACTTGCGCGCCGTTAGCCTTGTGCGTGGCGGCATCTTTCTAAGGAGGAAAATGTTATTAGTATAATTCTTAGCATGATGCATGTGTAAGTACAGAATCAACCTTAGTTGATTCAACCTTCTATACATTGCGCTCTTCCTATCTGGTCTTTAAGATAGACTCTTCAGAATACTTAGGTAAGAAGAGAAGAGAATTTCTAGGTAAGACTTTTAGAAAATCCTTTTGAAGATGCCTCATAATATCTGCAAAGAAGGGCTACGCTCCGATACCAGCTGTGACGGAACCTCCCAAGTAATTAGGCCCACCTACAGTTGTCCTTGTCTAACAGACATCAGACACCCTGTAGATGTTCCTAAATCACCTGACAAGCTCGGTATCTTTCCTTACCTTTCCAGGAACATTTCACCCGTCTTGCAGACATTACAGAACATCGGAGATAAAGAAATGCGGAAGCAATTACATAACTTACATTTATTTAAAAAGTAAGATTGAGTTGTTTATTACAGACCAGAACTAAAAGCGAGTGCTGAGTAGCATTATTATACATACCAAGGGAGGCACAAACTCCTCCCGATAAGTTTTAAGCAAAAGTTTTCTATGTGGAGGACCAAGTCCTCCCGCATCTTCACTCTTGTTTCTCCTCCTTAGGAACCACCTTGGTACAGAAGCAACAGAAATCTGCTACTTCCTCACCTAAAAACAACGAAGGGATAAACCCTGAGTATGGAATTACTCAGCAAGTCTTACCCGACTAAAGAAAAGACTCTCAAGGGTATGCTGGTTATATGGGAGTCAAGGTAAGGCTTTTCAATAATCAAAGACTCTGTTTTGCAGAAATGCTTACTAAAGTGGATCCTTAAAATCCAGTTTTATTTGTCAAGTTAAGTAGAATTACCTGTAACTAGAGTTCTTTCTACCCTAGTTCAATCACTAGTCCTGCACTAGCCAATTTCTTAACAAAAACCCATCATCTTTAGTGGAATGCTATGTGTAGGGCAGTGACCAAGTCTTCATAACCGCGAAGGTACGACGATCCGAATCGATTATACTCAGCTGAGGATCTCCAATCACACGACATATGTAGCACTTAACCCTTGCATATGTCAACCCGCCACCGGGGTTCTTAAGACCAGATCAGGTTCACGCAAACCGAGAGCACAGATACACCACCGTCCAGCCTCTTGCCACGGAGGGTACACGCTACTCTCGCCACCGCTCCACGCCCATTTCGTGTTATCTTATTCTGGCCTTAGTCTGCCCGAGGCAAGGCTTACCCATGACGAGGCATGTGACCAGTTAAAGGGTCCTCGATCATCAAGCCTACATCGAGACGGTCCTTAATCGACTCAGACGGAGACACTACACCGAGACTCTCTTCTCGTGCAAGTCACCCGCCCGGTCTCAGCTTAATCTTTTAACCCAAAAACTTGGTACCTGGCAGAGGTACATCTTTTCCGATGTTGAATCCATCACGGCCGTGATGGATTCACCATCAAGTTTTTATTTTCGAAAACATCCCTCCCACTTTGCCAAACATCTTTTGTAAAACAAATCCTTTTGTTTTTCTAAAGCAATACTAAGCATAATAAAACCTTTTTGTAAAAACAGGGTTTCAAGGAAGGTAATCAAGTTCAAGGAAGGTAATGCAGGAATTGTTTAATCAATCAACTCCTATCACCTAATGCAGCAAGCAAGTGAGAAAGATTTTAAAAACATCAAGGAAGGTGGCAAATGCACCGGGGCTTGCCTTCGTTAACAGGTGAGTCTGGCTCGGATCCACAAATATCAAAGTAGAAGCAGTTGCCTGCCTGAGAATCCGAGGGTGGTGGTGTCCTTTCTTCAGTGACTTCCACTTCTTCTTCGCGTTCTAACATAACCATATATATATATAAGAATGAATGCCATGTAATGCTCATGAGAGTGCGAAGATAATAAAGATTTATTATCTAAGTCTTGAATATAACTTTCCTTCACGGAACTCCGAGAACTTAGGGTTTCCGGAGTTGGTAAAGGAGCTCAAAGGGCAGGGGGTTTTGGGTTCTAGCTACCAAACATAGTTCAAATCAATTCAAACTCTACCCAAGGCTTCTAAATAATGTGGGGAGTTCATATAAAAAGTTTGGGCATTTTTGGACTTATTATCTATTTTCTAAAAAACCAGAACTGAGACTTTAAACTATTTAAAATGCCTTAAAATTCCCTGTTTAAACTAAAAATCATGAAACTATTTTTATTAAATTATAGGGAAAATAAGGAGTCTAGGAAAATTGGTTTCACAATTTTAGGATTTTTCTACGATTTGCTAGAATTCCATGAACTCTGACAGAAAAAGAAAAAGAAAAGAGATGCACAGTCCTGGGCTGATTCTGGCCCAAACCGGCCCAACTACAGCAGAATTGTGCGTGCGCCCGCGCCCACGGTGGGGACTTTTCAGAAAGACCCAGTCCTTTTGGATAACCGCAAGTGGGTACATGCACTGTTTACGCGAGTCACTGACAGATTGCAGAAACACCCCTAACGTTCTATTCCTTCACAGGTGAGGTCCCCGACGGCGATCCGCGCTGGGAGCTGAAATCCGGCGAGCTATACCGACCGGAGGGGGCGAAGGCTGACGCTAATCTTTAGTTTACACCAGATTCTACCCCTAAAGAGTATTTCCCCTCACTCAATTTCTAATTTGGAGCTCTACAACCCTCTGCCCACGGCGACAGCGGAGAATCTTAAAGGAATCGCATGTTCCGAGCGATTAATGACGGTATAATTCAATTGGATAGGTCGGGAAGCATCACGGGTACCTGAGAATACTCAAACGAGGAAGTAGAAGACGCGAGCTATCTCTAATTGCACTGGCCACGGATGGATTCTTGCGGCGGAGCTAAGAACAGGGAGGAAAGACCTCGTGGGTTCTTCAGTTCAATTGAGTGATCGCTTGAGCGCGTGATGCAACGACGAAGCAACGCCAGGGTCCAATTTATAGTCGGCCAGCCGAGGAGGGATGAGATCCCCGAGCTGTGACTGCGCTGGCGAGCACACCCACGCGGCGGATTCCGGTGACAGCGCGGTGACCGTCGTTTAACCGGGGCCTGCCACCTCAGGGAGGCTTTGACACGTCGCCGGTAACTTTTGTCGTGGCCGCCGACGTCTTACCCGAGCCACGGCGACATCCTTATCGCCGGCGGGCCAATCCTTATCCACGGCGAGTTTACTGAAAACCGATGAACAGTGCACTGGATTCAGTAAAAAGCTTGACTGACAGATCAAATTGGAGCCCTGTTTTCTCCAATTTTTATGTGGAACCTAAGCCTACTTTCTGCAACAAAGTTGTAGAGCTATAAACCAACAATAATTCGGCTATAGGACTTAAACCCATTTGAGCACTAAATCAAGGTGGAATTCATACTCAAAGTTGGCTCTGCTACACTGAATATCTGAATTTCAGACTGAATCAGCCTGACAGCCAATCTTTAGGCTTAATTATCTCCAATATTTTCTTAACAACTCTGCTCACACTCTTAAGCAAAGTTGTGCTCCTATAATTGGGCTACAATTTTGATGTGGTGACCTAGGGCAAAAACCCTAGAATTTGAAAGATACAATGCTCCAAAGTTGAGCCCTTAACACTGAATTTCAGACTTAGAATAGAACCTACTTGAGGTCCATTTTGCATTTAAGTCCAAAACTCAATATTTGGCTTACAAGTCCACACATTTGGGAACCAAAGGACTTGAGATACTTATTTGACTTGGTTTTTGCACTTTAGTCCAAAAGTGGACTAATTTTGCACATAGGTCCCTAGGGTTTGGTTTTAGGGTTTTCCAGGGTTCCATTTAGGGTTTTTGGTATCCCAGGGGTATAAATGTGATTCAACTTTATTTTTGGGGATATTTTATGACTCTTTCCCTAAAGCCTTTAGGTTTTCTCAATTTGGGTTAGGTCTTACCCCTTTAATCCCTATTTAGGGTTAAGTTTCCTATCCAGGGTTCTATTTGCAAAAACACTAAAACAATACAACTTGTTTGAAATTTTTACCTAGTGAATGCACTCTAGGTGTATCAAACATATGCAATGCTCATGCTTATGATGCCATGCTCAAGTTTTAGTTACAGTAACACCAGGGGTGTTACACTTACTTCCTGCAACTGGGCATCCACCATGTCGTGTGCTCCTGCCATAGTTAGCGCAAACACCAAAACACCAAAAGGAGAAAAAAAAACCAGCGACAAAAACAGGGGTGTACTGCTCACAAGGCGCTCACACTAGTGTTGTTATCAAGTTCTTATCCGTTCTTACCAAGCCACAGTGGTGAACTGCAACCAACAGGTGGAACCGGTGAAAGATTGGATGAGCGATTGCCTGGAGAAACAGAATCCTTCTCGTCATAGAAATATGTGGAGTTTTGGGTAGGCTGCACTCAAGTCAATGATTAGCACAATCAAACAATAATGCAAAGTTGAATTATAGTGCAGAACATGAAACTATATTGCTGGCCACAAGTGCAAAGGACGGATGGAACTAGCAGAATGGCAGTACCGTAAATATTGTACTAGCGAGGCCACTAGTAGGAATCACAAGTGATTTTGTTTTTCTTTTTTGTATGATTTTTTGATATTTTTCTCAGCACAAGAAGCAACAAAATAGGAGCTACACGAAGTTTCACCTAAAACAGAGTTCAGATGTGGTCTACAGAAAATCAGAAAGTTCTCTGAAAAGCGTGCGAGAACTTTGATGAATTTTTTCTTTATTTTCCTGAATTTTTTTGACAATTTTGTCGAAACCCAAACAGACCGTAGGTGGGTTTGGCCGGCCTCAGAATGGTGTCAACAAGCTCCTGTAAAAATTTCAGATTTTTTGGACACCCGAGCGAAAAGTTATGCCCGTTTTACGGAAGGTACCTCAAGTTATGCCTGTAAAAATTTCAGATTTTTTGTTTCTGTTTTTTTTTGACGTAACCGAAGGAGAAAAACAAGGAAGCGGCCGTTGACTCGGTTTGTTTTTTTTCTGTTTTTTTTCGTAACCGAAGGAGAAAAACAAGGAAACGACCGTTGACTCGGTTTGTTTTTTCTGTTTTTTTTACGTAACCGAAGGAGAAAAACAAGGAAACGATGTTGACTCGGTTTGTGGCGTGATCAAACGGGAGATGGTGGCGGCGCTAGGGTTTGAATGGTGGAAGAACACAATGCAACCAGCAACAACTGACGCGAAAGCACACAAATTCAACAATGCAGATTATTGAAAGAAAGTGCGAGGCTCAAAAGGGTGCTGGGATAAGGTCTAACCTGAATTTTTATGTGGTTTTGTGGACTGTAGGAAAAAACACTCGATAAACTCACCGATCAACCTGGAAATCTGATACCAATTGATGTAGCTGAGGTGCCCGATCTTTCGGCGAGAGGAGATAATTCCGATTTGGCGGAAGATGACCCTTGCGATCCGACTAGGACGAGCAAGCCCGAGGCGCCAATGCAATCGCTGAACCAACTCCCTGTGGTTACCGACCTTGCTGATGCGAGATCGGCCTGATCACGAAGATCGTTTCCTGTGCGCAATCGAAGAACGAACAAGAAAAAGATGCGAGCAATCTAATCTATTACTCGAGGGTGGAGTTCTGAATACACGAAGACAGCGCAAATTTGCGTGTGTTCGAGAGTAGCTAAGGCTAACGTAAAACAAAACTCGAAAAACAAAGGAGGCGCAGCTCCTGGATAAATAGAGAGGGGGCGCAGCCCCTAGGGGCGGTCAACCCTAGGTCGTCCACTATGGGTCGCAGTTGGGCTGGTCGTCTATTCTTCTGGGCCCTCATTCTTCAGTAGCATGACGAAGTTAAGATCTCTGGCACAAGCCCGAGTGATTGGCCCAGCTAATGAAGGAAGTGGCGCTTGATGTGGAGGTGCTGCTGGTGTAGTCGTACTCATAGTGGTGTCCTCATCAAAACCCTTGTGGTAGCACTGTTTTCCCGGGTGGTTCTCCATGTTCCCATTAACATAATGATCTTATCATGAACAGTAAATAATGAACAGATAATAAAAAGTGTAATCATGAGTAATGAATATCTCTATACCCAAAACCACATAAAGCAATAGCATATACTACCCAAAAAATCAGTAGCAAACCAGTGGTGAAACAAGGTATAAAGATAGTCAAATCTAGGGTAACCTATTGGGTCCCATCAAAATTAACCTATGCAGATCATTATGATTAATAAGAACATAACTGGGTAAAAAGGAAGTGATCAAGGGCACAACTTGCCTGGGACTTGAGATTCCAGGTACCAACTTGCTATTCATATGACACGTGTCCTCACTGCTAATCGTAGCAATATAGACAAAAATGTATAGGCAAAATTAACATCACACCAAACATAAGAATAAACTGCATAATATTAATCTACACGTTGCTATGAGATCGTGGGAACGAGAATCACTAAATTTGGAGTTATAGTTATTTAGTTATGACTTATGGAAGATAAATGTGATTTAAGTATTAAACTAGATTATAAATTGGTTAATATACATCATATGAGAAAATATACTCCAAATAGTTAAGTAAAATTTATTCCAGATTATAACTTGTTTAGAAATCATATTATAGTCAAATCACTATCAGGGTCTAGTTTAACTTTGGTTAAAAGTATAATCTACTGAACATAGGCTAAACAAATATCTAACTATAAAAATATGTTATATGGTACAATTAATGTTGCCACTGTGCAAACAATAATTTTATGAAGCTAACGCAATTTGAATGGATCAAATCGGAGTTACGACTCTCAAGTTACGATTTTCCGAAGTCATTAAATACTTAGCATAAAATAAATCAAGTGGATAATTTTTATCTAGGTTTCATGACAAAACAGGGTTACTAGATAATAAACAATATTAATAAAAAAATTTTGCAACTGGAATGGATTAAAAAGGGGCTAAGATGATTTTTCTATGAATTAAACAAGTTTATGGGTTTATTTTTACACTAAAAATCAATTTCTGAATTTATTTATTTGATTTCACGAGCTCTGGACAGCGTAACAAATACTAGAAAGTCTGAGGTTAATATCGCAAAAGTCCCGCAGACATAGACTTTCTTCAGGGTGGACTGCGGGTTGATTTGTTATTTCCTCGGGAGTTCATACGCTAAACTGTCTCGGCGAAGGGGTATCCCTCAATCCAGGCCGTTGGATCAAGACCGAGGGCCCAGATCATATCTGGCGCCACATCGAACCGGTATGCGCTTTTAGCCGTCGGATTGAAGGCCAATGGTTATGATTTAAAATGGACGCGATTGATTTTGAGCCACCGGATCCCGATCTGAGGGCCAAGACATCAAACCGGTTTGATATAGCCACATTCTAATCTCGCCCGTCCATCAACGAATAGACGGCTCCTGTCTTTCTTCTTCCTTTTGGTTTGTCACGGCGACGCATAGCGTAAGCCCGGTGGCGCCATTGCCGGTGTGGGGCGCGATGGCCCTACGACGCTCCAAACCCCGACTAAATAGTTCTAAACAGTGTGGGAATCAGGGTGAATCTGTGGGGGAGGCTTACCAGCTGTTGAGGCGATGAAGAGTTCCGACCCATATGCATCGTGGATCCGCGGTGATGGATGAAGTCGACGAGGAATTCGTCTACCTCAGATGCCCACCCTTGATTAATAGGGCCCTATACATATCCCGCGCAAGGAGGTCCGCGAGGTCCCGGCCGTGCCACGGCATGCACACCCACGCCACGAAGGAGATCTCCATGCGGCGACCGGTTTTTTTTCTCACTCCAGCTCCGACGAGAGGCACGCAACGGCACAGGTGGAGGACCAAGGGGTGCGGCAGCTGGATTTTATAGCCAAGTTGCAGAATCTGCACGTGCATTTATGTAGCGAGGATCGGCTGGTTGTTACGGCCGAGGTCCGTGGAGTCCGTCCTGATCCATAGCAGAGAAATCGGTCGACTGTTTGAAGAGGACGAAGCTGACCACTGGGGTCCCACACGTCAGTGACTGAGGGAAGCGCGTGCGTGAGGTGGCTGGGGTGCTGGACAGTGGGGCCCAGGCGCCGGTGTCACGTGCAGGTGCGCGGTGGGAGGAAGGATCCAGATAGGCCGAGGGGGCGCAGTAGCTGGGCCGCGAAGGGGAAGAGAGACTGGGCCGGCTATGGAAGTTTCAGCCCAAACACTGATTTGATCTTTTCTTTTCTTTTATATATTTTCTATTTTGTTTTCAAATCCTAATTTTAAGTATTCAAACCAAATTCAAATTTTATTTTGAATTTCAGATTCCAAAAATCAAACATAATCCCGATGGGAATTTGGACTCTACTGTTTGAATTTTTTTTTATAAAGTGTATATTCTTGCCTTTCCATTCGTTTTCTATTCTATATTTTTAATTTATAAATTGAGAAGAAGAAGAAATGTATTACCAAAAATTATCATCAAGAGATCAACCATCCTTTATCTATTTATTGATTACTTAACTAATTTAATACACTCTCGGTTGATTATAAATAGAAAGGGTCCTAATGAAGTTCTTAAAGGGGTTTTTTCCAAGAATTTTGGAATTGCTATCCTATATATATATATTTATTTTATTATTCTTTTTTTATTGTACCAATTTTGGGCCTTACAGTGGGTGTGTTGCTGGGAAGTCTGGGGCACCAGCGGAAGTCTTGACCATCGTGAATTTCCTCACCGACGAACTCGCGCCGATGGGGAATCCGCACATTGCTGTTGCCGTGGGAATTGACACTGTCACTTGTGGTATGGTGTTTCCTCCCGATCTTGCCTTCTCCTCCGCTACGATTAGCATCCTAAGTTCAGCGTATTGGGTGGGGGAATCGGGTTCGGGCAATCGTTCCTGGCTTGGGGACCGCCATGAGATCAGCAGGCACCGTGTCCGGACTGACGGGATGTTCCTTTCAGTGATTTGAGACCACCACCGTGTTCGGAGTGACCTCCGCGTTGCGTGGCCATAGTTGACGGTAGAGCTAGGGCGCAGAATTCCTCGGCAGCGCTACGCCGGCGAGAGCCACCGTGTTTCGTGTGCGCGCTGCCTAGGTGACAGCGTAAGGTTGAAGAAACGCTCTGGGCCGTTAGATCTTGATAGGGAGGGCGAGGATCAGGTTAGGTCTGCATTGAATTTAGGCCGTTGAGATCAAAATGGAGGGACGGATCGGTTGTTTCCGTATTCTCTCCCACACATTAAATCAGAGCAGTTGATCCCGTCGCGTGTGGATGTGATGGCGTAGGAGTATTCTAGTTTGGTGATCTAATCGTGGTAGTTCATTATTGATCGGACGGCCAAAAAGCAACTAAAAGTACCCCACTAGAATATATCAAATAGATCCATTTTATCTTAAAAGATTCTTTCTTATCTTAATAGATGCATCTTATCCCGAAAAGATTTTATCTTAGCCAAATAGATCTAACTAATCAAAAAGATTCTAGCTTATTCTTAGAGACTCGTCTTGTCCTAATAAGCATACTTATCCCCACAACTCTGCTTATCTCATAATAGTGTAATAAACATGATCTATTCCAAAATAAATTAAGTAGATCTTATCTAGTCTAATCTGATTACACTAATTTAATTCTAATCCCATCTAATCAGATCAGATCTAATCTAATGGACAAACATGTTAGATAATACTGGTAAAATAAGATTGGATCCTACTCTTGTAAATATATTTTAACCTAAATTGGAGTCTTAGTCCAACCTGGCCATATGCAACTACCTTAACCACCCAATAGTTGTATAACCCCTCTGTTTTAACCTAACAGAATATGCAACTACCTTAACCACCCGATAGTTGTATAACCCCTCTGTTTTAACCTAATAGAGATTCTGATCTACCTACACCATATAATCCATCCCATCTCAAAAGATTCTAACTTATTCTAATAATATATATCCTACCCTGGTAGATCCATCTAACTTTTAACTAGTCTTATCTAGTTATATCTAATCTAAAGGGAATTACTTGAACAAGTTTGTTAATACTGATAACATAGATTAGACCATATTCCTATAAATTGGTTTTAAACCTAAACGGGTGTCTTAGATCAACTCGTCCGTGAAATCACGACCCAACCTATGTTATAGGTTGCTCAACCCATTCATCCCAAAAGCAAAGTAAAACTCTGTTTACTCCACCTACCCTGTGTACCCGCAATTGTTATCCCAACTTGGATAATGGCATCTAACACCACAACCGATTGTCCCTAAATCAGACTCAAGAAGAAGGTTAACCTCGACAATGAAGGATATGAGTAGAAACAGATCTTCAGATGAATCAAGATCCACCATCCGGAATAAAAGTCTCCCTTACTTAACTTCCTTGTACCTCCAAAACTTCTCTACACTTACCTAATAGTTAAAAATCTGATGTACCCTGGTTTTCTAGGCCACACCTACTAATGGCATGAAAATTTTAGGTATAAAAAATTTATACTAATTAGAAGTTCCACTTAGAAAAAAATATATATACTAGAGTTTCATAAAGATAAAGTCAGCTGGATATGCTCAACTAAATGGTATTCTTAAATGGGATTATGGAATCTAGTGTGATCTAATCCAATGTGGTCTGCCTAAACAGATTAGTGGAATTTGGACCCTTCTAGCCAGGTGTTAACTTAACTTAGCACATTAGATCAACTCAACCATGAGCTAACCCAACCAATAGTGTCATGATGAATTGATTAATTGTCTGTCCCCACCTAACATCAAACAAACTTTTGATCCACATCATGTAGTCTATCTCACCCATATCTATCTCATTATGATAGATTCTATCATACATTTGGATATTAACCTTATACGACTAGTTACCCTAATCTGGACTTAAAACAAAGATTAAGCCCTACTAAAGAATCTTCAGATCATAACCAACTATTAGTCTATTCATTCTGCTTACCAAGTACTTTCCATTGCAAAACTATCCTACCATATGCTTGTAACTCTCATGGTCAATACCAGGAAGGGAAGATTATCAGGCAACAACAAACATAATGAATCTTTCAGATCCTCCACCGGTTGGAATCGACCAAGTGGTTGCCGCCCAGATGATGGTAATACAACAAATGGCAAACATAACTATCGAAATGCAAAATCAGATAAGACAAGAACGGCAGGAAATACGTCAGGACCGGCTGGAGATACGTCGAGAAATAAGGCAGGCACAGTTGGAAAGACAACAACAACGCCCACTACCTCCATCACCACCACTAGCTCCACCAAGCTATATATATGTATATGTATATATATATACGGTGCTGCTAAAATGCACCCAGGTGTATTCAATGTATTGAATGCACCTAGGCGTAATATATAAATACACCCCGAGCACGCCTCAGCATGTCCTATTCGCGCGCCTCCCTGCCCCCCGCAGCCGCCGCGCGCATCCCTGTCCCCGCGCCACCGCCGTCTCCTTCTTCTTCCTCCGATCCTCTAACCCTAGATCCATGGCCCCACCGTTGCTGCCGCGCCTTGAATCGCCTTGATGCTCCTCCCCTAAATCCTTGGAGATTGTTGTGGCTGAAGGGGCTGATCCGATATTGCCGTATCCGATTGCGACAGCGGGAGCGGGTGTACGCGGCGGATCAGGTGATCCCTTGCATCACAAGACGTTGCTGACGCCACCGCCTTCAATTCCACCTGGATTGCTGGTCACTCCTGATGCAGCCCAGCTGTTCCATCCGGTAAGAAAAAAACAAGCAAAAATTGTTGCTCCACCGTCGTTTGTTCAATATTGGTTGCAACTAATGATTGCAACTGCGTGGTTTGTTGATTTTCTGTTGCAACATTTGTTGCTTGTTGATTGCAACTAGGTGTATCCTCTAATTGCAAACTTGAGTCTCTGTTTTTACTCATTGATTACCATTGCATGGTGTGTTTGTGCTCTAGTTGCAACGTTTGTTGCTTGTTGATTGCAACTAGGTGTATCCTCTAATTGCAAACTTGAGTCTCTGTTTTTACTCATTGATTACCATTGCATGGTGTGTTTGTGCTCCAGTTGCAACGTTTGTTGCTTGTTGATTGCAACTAGGTGTATCCTCTAATTGCAAACTTGAGTCTCTGTTTTTACTCATTGATTACCATTGCATAGTGTGTTTGTGCTCCAGTTGCAACGTTTGTTGCTTGTTGATTGCAACTAGGGGTATCCTCTAATTGCAAACTTGAGTCTCTATTTTTACTCGATTACCATTGCATGGTGTGTTTGTGCTCCAGTTGCAACGTTTGTTGCTTGTTGATTGCAACTAGGGGTATCCTCTAATTGCAAACTCATGATTGTGTGTTGTTCTGTAGGATGCAAACATACTTGATGTGTTTGTCCCTAGGGTGCAGCAAACATTTGATACAAAGGAAGAAGCCTACCTCTTTTACCTTGACTATGCAAAGTTGGCTGGTTTTAGTGTCAGAACAAAAAGGACTAGTAAAGAAACCAGACACTGGGTTTGCAACCGTGAGGGGTTTCTGAAGCCAGGTCAAGAGAATGAGGAGCCTATGACAAATAAGACATCGATGAGAATTGGTTGCCCTGCTTATGTGAAGGTGAAGGAGGACAAGAAGCGCAATATTTGGTATTTTCATCATGTTCAGGAAGCACACAATCACAAGCTTGAACCCTCGCCAAGGATGGTGAGATATATGCATTCTCATAAGCGGAGGGAGGCATCGTTGAATGACCTGTTTGCAATCATGTCAAAGAGTGGTGTGCCAACACATGCAACAATGAATGTAATGTCAGAATTATTTGGAGGCCGTCAAAACTGGCCGTTCACAGAGAAAGATGTCCATAACAAGTAGGTCATAAAAAACACTAACATCATATCTTTGTGCGATATATTGAGACCAGCAGATTTACTTGTTTTTTCTTTTATGGTACAGGAAAGCTGAGCAAGCAAAGGAGGAGAGGGATGGGGACATGGATAAACTGTTCCAATTTTTCAGAGAGTGCAAAGAACACAATGAATACTTTTACTGGGATGTGGATTTTGACCCAAAAATAAAGGTGCTTCGGAGCATTTTTTTGGTGTCATGCAAGTCAGCGTGCAGAATACAAGGATTTTGGGGATTAGTCACATTTGACACAACACACAAGACTAACAGCAAGCATATGTCGTTGGCCATGTTTGTGGGTTGCAGCAATAATTTGAAGAATGTGTCCTTTGGCCAAGCACTTCTTCGGGATGAAACAATAGACACATTCAGGTGGCTTTTTGAGACCTTTAAAAGTTGCATGGGTGGTCAGCAGCCTTTTGTGATTCTTACAGGTATGCTTTGGCTACAAAAAATGCTTGTCACATAATTACTGTTGTGTTGTTGCAACTGTATCTTTGAAGATGATTGCAATATTTTAAACTGCTTGGTTGCAAACCTATTGGGGTTTTTTGCTGATTTTTATTTTTGACACACATATGAAGATGCAGCGATGAAGGAAGCAGTAAGGATTGTGTTTAACAAGACACAATATCGAAATTGCCGATGGCACATAACCAGAACATGGGATTACGAGCTCGAGGAGCTGTACAAATTGAACAATGATAATAATCTAAAGGAGAAGCTGCAGTCCCTGATAAACTATCCTCTAGGGCCCACACAGTTTGAGGTGGAGTGGAATAAGCTAGTGGATGAATGTGGCATAAGAGAACACCCTGCAATTGTTGCATTGTGGCAGAAAAGGAAGAGATGGATAGCAACATATTTCAAAGGCATGTACTGTGGGCGAATGACTTCCACCTAGAGATCTGAGAGCCAAAACAGGGTTTTGAAAGATGGTTATGTTAACAATGTGACAAGCCTGCATATATTTGCAAAGAGGGTGCTTGACTCGATTCAGCACACAGACCACATGGATGCTGGGGAGTCACACTACTCACAGGTATTTGCCGACCCCCCTGAATTTTTTGGTTTGATTGTAAAAAACCTGTTAAACAAAAATGATTCCAACTGCTGGTGTGGTGTGATTGCAACCCCGCATTAGGTGTGATTGCAACTGTTGTATAATTCTACCCAAATATTTGTTAAAAATGTAAACAAAATGATTGCAACTGCTGGTGTGGTGTGGATGCAAGCACTGAATAACTCTGGGAAATTTTGTTAAAAAAAATATGATTGCAACTGCTGGTCTGGTGTATTTACAACTGCTGGTCTGGTGTGATTGCAACTTCTATATAACTATGTCCAAAAATCTGTTAAACAAACAATGATTGCAACTGCTGTCTGGTGTAATTGCAACTGCTGGTCTGGTTTGATTGCAACTGCTGGTTTTGATGCAGACTGAAGTTGACAGGGCCTGCAAATCATGATTTGATGATCAACTCAGCAGGGTGTACACCAGGGCTATGTACAATGAATACAAGAGGGAATATATTAACAACACAACTTTTGTGTTAGAGCCTGATCCGGGAGTGGAATGCAGTTACTTGGTGAAACATGAGAAAGGTGATGGGACATTTTGCTGGGCACAACACGCATTCAAGGTGGTGGCTGACAAAGCAGCAGGCATGTATAAATGCGAATGCATACAGTGGGAGCATACATGTGAGATGAATTGCAACCACGTTACATTAAAAAAATTAAACATTGATGTTTCTGCATATTTACTTTCAAATTGCAACAAAAAATGCAGGTCTGTTCTACATGCACATAATAAAGGCATTCACCCACCTCCAAGTCCAAAACATACCTGAAAAGTACATTCTGAAGCGATATACACGTAATGCAAGATCTGTGGTTCCGTGGGACCGACACGATGTGAGTATTGGTGGTCAAAATGAGACAGAGCAGTCAAGGTTGTCGAAGCTGCTACCAAAGTTAATGCGCCTGGGAAGAGCGGGAAGCAAATCTGACAGAGCATACACTGAAACTATCAGGCACATCGACATGATAACTCCTGGGATTGAGCTTCTACGAACAGCGGAGATTGGTCCGGATGAAGCAACAAATACTGAGTTGCAGCAAGATGCAAATGGACAGCGGAATATTGGTCCCATTGCACCAACACAACAAAGTTCTGACAACAATATGGAACCTGTTGTGATGCCCACTGGACCTACACCACCACCAGAATCGGGCCTCAATCCAGGTTCTGCAAACTGCCTCGCTGATCTAACATTGACTGAACCGCCAGTGTCGCGCACGAAGGGTAGGAAGTCTGCCAGTGGGGCTAAATGTGCTAAAAATAGTGTGGAACCTGCTAATCCATACAACACATATAGTGGGAGTCAGGGCATAAGAGAGTGTCAAACCTGCCATGTTAGGGGGCACTATAGCACAACATGCCCTCAGAACCCAAACAGAAGCAGAGCGGCCGAGGACAAGGACAAAAAGAGAAGTGTCAAAACTGTAGGTTGGACTCCAAGAAAAAGAGGTCGCCCAACAATAAAAAAAGGACTAGATTGGAATCAAGACGAGGCGCAGAGTGAGGGGGATGAGACACAACAATCTGGGTGCACTATGGTCGTGGAGGAGTCAGCAGCACACACGGTGATTGCAAGAATTAGGAGGGCGACAACTTGCCATGTTAATTACCAGGACGAAAGTGATTAAGAATGACTATGAATCTGACTGAATCTCCAATGTAATATTTCAATTTTATCTTATTTTATAACTCTGTGTAAGTTAAACTCAATAATGACTGTGTGACTGTTCTGAAAACACTGGACACATATGACCAACCAATTGCAACATCGTAGTTGCGCTGGTTGCAACTGTATGTATACACTGGATAATACATGAATCTGTGTTATCTATTTACGTCTCGACATATAATTAAAATATATCTTGTTTTATTATCATATAACAGTTGCTACTACTCATAAACAGGTTTGCAAAGTTTGCCATCATGCTGGTTACAAACATAGAAATAAAAAGGAGTGATGATGGTTAGTTGCAACTACGATTACAATTACAGTTGCAACTGTAACATATACGCTGGTTGCAACTGTCTCAAATGGAAGTGCTCCACCTCGCCGGTGGGTACAGAACACCAACATATACACTGGTTGCAACTGCAAAACCATACACTATTTTGCAACTACGATTATAATCCAGTTGGAACTCTAAAACATACACTGGTTGCAACTGCAATGACTGAGATTTTTCAAACAATATTGAAAACTGCAGTTTAGAGTACGATAACAACTAGATGAATATACCAGTTGCAAATGGAACCAGTGCGCTGGTTGCAACCTAAACAACATTACTGGAGCACAACTGATTGTTTCTGGCTACTGCATAACACAAATGATTGTTTTTGCATGAATCTAATTGTTTCTGGCTACTGCATAACACAACTGATTGTTTTTGCATGAATCTAATTGTTCGACTGACTACTATCCCATTCAATTGGCAACGGACGACCACCAATTCTAAACTTATCCAGCGATCCAGGAATTTCAGCTTGGTTCAAAGGGTGGAAGATCTGGTAATGCAACAACTCACATCTGTATATCGGGCCCTTGAACTGCAATGGCATAAAAAACATAATGGTCAGTGACTATATTATGATGCACACATAGAAAACACGCAAAAAAGCACCAAAACAGATAGAAAATCAGTTGACAGCATGGCTCACCGGATTGATTTCCTTGGTCATTTTGTCCCCGTCATAATATTCCATGTACTTCCATACAAAAAAAAAGACAATAACTATGACCTGCTTGCTTTGGCACATCAATAAAAGGCCGCATCCACTTGCTAACTCTGGGTAACTTGAGGTTGAAAACTTTCTGGAAGGCTGCATCAATGATTGGGATTTTGGCAAAGACAGCCTTGTGTCGTTCTTCCTGGTTAGAACAATTCAGGAAGTAGTCTTTCGAGTCCAGCACATCAATACGCTTATGGATAAAATTGAAGCAATATACAAAATAGTGAGCATCATCTTTGACAGGGACAAAAACCTGGTGCAAGGAAGGAGTAGAAAACTAATTACGAAAAAATGGAAAACATATATGAAAAAGAAGTTGCAAGAAAAAAGTATAGATAATTGCAAAGTATGTGTCCTGGTGATTGCAACTGCAGATGATGGAAAGTTAAAAATTGTAGGTATGAAAAAGTGGGTTGGGGAAAAGGTCTGCTAACCAATTTTGCTCTTGACAAATCATAGTTTTCGCACTCAGACATCAGATGGTTCCATACATATATGAAGTCTTCTGTCTTAGATTTATCAGCGTTGAGTACTGCTTCACACGTTGATACATTGAACTGTATGTGTTTTCCAGTTTGGAGAAAAAAGAAAAAAGAGAAATGATAAATGATTAAATTAGTTTAAACACATAAAAGCAAGACAGTATACAAAAAATACATGGTTTTGGAGAAGAAACTTACATAAAAACCAGTGGTCAGAAACACTCTATATCCATAAGAATCGACCTTGTGCACAATATCATCATGTCGCATGCAGTGCACGAAAAAGTCTATGATTCCTGACTCACCAAGGGTGTCATTAGAAAAAGAGGTTAAAATTTCCTCGCCAGTGAGTCCAACAAGAAGGCCAAACTCCAACAAAATTCTCCTGCAGCAACAAAAAAAAGAAAAAAATGGATGGATTAGTGAGAAGAACAGTAGGATGTGCAACTGCTGGTCTAGTGTGATTGCAAAGTACTGAATAACTCTGGGAAATTCTGTTACACAAATATGATTGCAAACTACTGGTGAGGTATAATTGCAACTAGTATGTTGTGATTGCATGTACTATATAACTCTAGGAAATTCTGTTAAATAAAAATGATTGCAACTTCTGTTATGGTGTGATTGCAACCACGCATTAGGTGAGATTGCTACTGCTATATATAAGTAACTAACTGTTCAAGAAAAATGATTGCTACTTGGTTCGAATTGCAAAATAAAAAGTAAATAGCAGTTGCAACTTGGGAAAACAAAAAAAAACTTTTCAGCTCAGGATCAGAGGCAATCTTCCGCCTAAGTGCAACAACCTTGGCCAGGGGTATCTCAGGTTGATTACGAGGGATCTTGAACGGGGATATGTACTCCCTAGGCTTCTTCAACACTCTATCACCTAGGCGCTTGAATATCATCCTTTGAAACTCGCTGAAATCAGCCTGGCCTACTGAGACTTCGTCTTGAGAAAGTCGGATTGGTTGGGTCAAATTGTTGATATCATCATCAGACTCCGCCGGGAACTGGATATCATCAACTGATGAGCTGGGTCCTGCCTGGCCATCAATGCTCTTCTCCAAACTGTCAATCTCAGCTTTGGCCTCCTGACGAAGCATGTTCAACCTATCCTTGTACTGTTGGCGCTGTTGAGCGTATTCTTTTGACATTTGTAACTGGAACATCTTCTTTAACTTGGCAGCGGGCACCGAATTTTTCAAAGCTTTGATGTTGTCCTTCAGCTGTTTCTGGATTGCAACCTGTATCCTTTTCTCCTCCGCTTCAACCTTCTTCTCGGCATCAGCCTTCTTCTTCACAGCTTCTTCAGCTGCAGCCTTTCTCTTAATCTCAGCTTCTTCGGCCTCAGCCTTTCTCTTATTCTCAGCTTCTTCTGCCTTCTTCTTCTCGGCATCAGCCTTATTCTTCTCAGCTTCTTCAGCTGCAGCCTTTCTCTTAAACTCACCTTCTTCGGCCTCAGCCTTTCCCTTATCCTCAACTTCTTCTTCCTTCTTCTTCTCGGCATCAACCTTCTTATTCTCAGCTTCTTCAGCTGAAGCCTTTCTCTTGATCTCAGCTACTTTGGCCTCAACCTTTCTCTTATTCTCATCTTCTTCTGCCTTCTTCTTATCAGCTTGTTCGACTTCAGCCTTTCTCTTTTCAGCCTCCTCAGCTTCAACATTTTTCTTCTCCATCTCAGCATTCTTCATCTCAATCTCAGCCTTCTTCTTCTCAGCCTCTGCCTTCTGTGTGTTGGCAACTTGAATGGCCCTATCGCTCCTCCTTGAGTAAATTATATGATCCTGGTGCAGTTGAGTAGAATAGCCAAATTAACATATTTGCATTATGAAAGTGAATCATTTATATTATAAAAAAAGACACGAATTGCATGAACATACCTGGGCAGTAGGATGTTGCATCCCAATGTCCCTGCTCAGAGGCTCCTCTTCTGTCTCAGGTGCTCCCTGTTCAGAATATATGATTAATTGCAAGTTGGCAGAGGCTATGGTTACTACAGTGGGTGGGGGCCGATTGCAACTAGAGTCTGCTTTCACTTGGGTATCAGAGGATCTTACCACAGGCCGTTGATCATTGCTAGGGGGGTTTGAGGAAGCCTTCCTCTTGCGAACAGTAATTTGTGGTGCACGAGTCTACTGGCTATTGAGAGGGGACTGGAATTGTAGAAAAAGGAAAAAAACATAATATTAATTAGAAAAAGGAGTTGATGGTAATAAAAAAACACAATAAACTAACCTCGCCATCAATGCTGGCAGAGTGCTGTGAGGAATCCATCATTTGCAAGATATCATCAACACTTCGGAATGGCCCACGTAAATCAGGAGGTGCTGCCAGGGGGAAGAATAAAAAATATAAATGAAAAAATGGGAATAATCAAGATGAGAGAAAACATTTTTTAAGCATGGAAGACATAGGTATGCTTACTTCTATTCAAATTTCCCTCTTGTAGATTAATGTCATGACCACACGATGGGGTTCTCATAAAATTTAAGCAATCATCAAGATCTCCACCACTGCAATCCAACTGGATTTCTTCACTATCACCTCCTCCAGATTGGTCTTCCGGTACATTTGAAGTAGTTCCTGATCCTGCATACAAATTTTAAAAAGTGATTGAAAGCACAGAGTGATGTGTATGGGCAAAATTGCAACTTGTATGGTGGCTGGTTGCAACAATAATATTATACTGTATGCAATAAAAAATACTTGCTCCTGCTCTAGTGTCAATTGCAACGGGACTCCGTATAATTTCTTCACCATCACCTCCTCTAGATTGGTCCTCCGGTGCAATTGAAGTAGTTCCTGATCCTGCATACAAATTTAAAAAATGATTGTAAACACAGATTGATGTGTGTGGGCAAATTGCAACTTGTATGGTGGGTGCTTGCAAACAATAATATTATGCTATATGCAACAAAAAATACCTGCTTCTGCTCTAGTGTCATTCTTCCCCTTCCTCGTGCGCTCTTTGGCAGCTCGCTTCTCAGCGATAGCGTCAGCGATAAGCTTCTGAATACCAGTGTAGCACTCGTGGTGAGCTTTTGCCATAAGGTCGCGGGATATTGTTGAATACTTCGCAGCTTTCTGTGCGTACGACTGGGCTTCACTAGTGCTTTCATCAAAAGCCTTCAAGATGTTCAGCGCATCTGACTTCCTACTCCTTCCAACTAAATCAATAATGCTTTGACCAAAAGAAGATATGAAGCTAGGGTACTGATAAAAGACTCAGAGTTGGATATTGAAGGAAGCATGACCGACGGGATCATGGGATGTGCCAAGCACATCAGCAGATGTGCCAGTAGCAGTGGGTGCTGCTGCTACTGGGGCAGATGCTGCTGCTCCTGGGTTAGGTGCTGCTGTTGGGTTAGGGTCTGCTACTGGGGCAGGTGCTGGTACTGGAGCATGTAATATTGCTAGAGCACCAATGGGGACGCCGTAGCACGTGTCAGTGATACTTCTCAGCTGAAAGTAAAAAAACAATGATAAAACGATAAATGAATAACAAATTGCAACTATTGTGGAGTAGCATTTGCAATAGTTAAACACAATATAGTTGCAACTTACCCTGAGGTGTCCAAACTCGGTGGTGCCAGGAGGAACATCTCCCCTGAGATCCTTATTTGCTATCGCATCAATCGTCTTCGAGTCCAAGAAAGCACATCGAGGGATCGAAAAGGGACTTGTGTCAAATCCATGCTACAAGTTGTCAACATAAAACATCTACATGTTTTTAATATTAGGTAAAAGACACATGGATATTTTAGGTTGAATTCATATAATGAAAAAAAGTAAACCAAATTGGCACATGTGCAATAAGCCAGTTGCAATAGAAAATACTAAAATTATTGCTACTTTATGTACAACATAAATTACAAAATACATGTGAATGTGTGAACTAAGCTATCATAAAAAAATCAAAAAAATAAATCAAATTGCAACTTGTAACATATGACAGTTGTAACAGTAAACATAAAACAATTACTACTTGTGTAATTGGAAAAGTAAGTTGCAAGGGCAAAAATTGAATGTGTGTGTTGAGCTTACAGCTACGAAGATCCCGCATCCACTGATGGGTGCGTTAATGCCTTTCTCCGCAAAATTCTTTCTATAAAGACGCGCAGCTATGCTGAGCCTGTCAACTACCGCTTTGCACCAGTTCTTGTTGGCCATGTTCTGGATGTCCTGGGTATACTTTACATCATCAATCCTGATGCGAGTGTCAGTGTTGGAGAATAGCATACACTGAAATGCAGCCATGAAAAAGGCTCTTAGGCCCAGCTCCCCAGTGAGAATCCTCTTCTGCAGTCTATCAGTGATAACAGATATATTGATACCAGATATGCGTCTATAAGAGTTGCCACAAATTTGCTCTACCAGCTCGTCCCGCAAGGCACGAGCATTTGCATCAGACATGGGGGGGGGGATCACTGCCAACGTTTGGTAACTGCAAAACACACCAAACACTGTGCTCAGTGATTGGAATCTCTTTTCCACCACCAATCTCTAATTTCATCGTTTCTGGGTTAAGCTTCCGCATCAGCCAGCTGAGCAACTTTCTGGACAATAAGTGCGACTTGAATCTCAGTAGGCCGTCAAACCCCTCGACAACTACTTCACTTTTCAATTCATCAGATAGAGCATTCACAAACTTTATAAACTTCCCAGGTGAGCATCGTATAGCTCGCGTCTTAGTTATACCCTTATTCTCATCGCCACCAACAATACCAACATTGTCGTCGCCAGAACCATCGCCGGCAGGAGCAAAATCTGGGTCTTGTTCATCATCACTTTTGGCATCTTGAATAGGAGACAAGGGGACTTTCAACCTTAACCTCTTCCTCCTTTCCTTCAATTCATTTTTATCTAATTGCTTTCTCTTGTTTTGTACACGAGGAGAGCGACAGACAGTATCAGCGCCTTGCTGGTCTGTGACATTATGTTCTTGATTCATTATAAAAACCACTGAAAAAATGAGAATTTAAAAAACATGAGGGCACAAACACATGGTACAGATTTCATAACCAAAAATTGCTAATCAACAAACTAAAACACACAGTACAAATAGGAACAAAAAATAGTTGTAATACACACTAATGCTGCAACACACATTAGTACTGGGACAGAATTGCCACATGCGACATAAGCCAGTTGCAACAAGACTGCTAAAATAATTACTACTGGGACAGTTGCAACAGTGAATTTAAACAAATAACTAGTTGTATACCAGCCACAGCCGAACCATTTGGTCGTGTACGATGCCACAAATGGTGCTCAACAGTCGCTTTAACGAAGAGAAGCGAATAACGATAGGATTAGAGAAACAACACTCTAAATACAGTGTCCGATTAACACTGTTATATTAAACAATATCGACTATACATATCTTATGTCCCATATCGTCTTTTTCACTTTCCACACATTGATTAGATGGTCGACTATCGGCAAGGTGCTAAATCATTTGCTTTCTGAACACGTGTTCCGTATGCCACCGCGATGAAGCTGTAACCAACTGATGAGACCTTTCCTAACCGTGGTTTACGTTGGAGGCCAAGTGACCAACCCAACAGCAGGGCTGTTATCCAAAAAAAAAAAAAACAGCATCAGGGCGGTAGCGTAATTTCCCTGGCCGGTTGCGGCCGACGACCTCTTCGAGAGAACGAACGATTCTTCCTCCCGTTTGCTTCCCCTGCCCGCACTCTGCCTCGTCAATCTCGCTCCGCGTCCCGCTTCCGCTGTTGCTTTCGTCGCCATCTCGCTCCGGTCCCCGCCGCTGCTCCAAGTGGGAGCCAAGTCATCTCTCTGGCCGAAGATCCAGGTTGAGTCGGCGTCGCCGGCAGAGGCAAGAGACTCCGGCGCGATGTCGTTGGACTCGGAGGCTTCCTCGCAGGGTGGGGACTACCGTAGCTTCCGCCAGATCACGCGAGATCGTAATCCCTCTTCCCATCCTGATTTCGATTTGCTTGCTCGCTGTCTCGCTGCTGCTGGAAATGGATCTGGCAAAGTTGCTCGCGGAGCTGGAAATACCGGCATGCGGTTTGTTGCTCTGGAGTGTAGACCTCTACTCTCAGTATATACGGCGTAGTGACCTTTTACGTGCAAAGGTGCTTAACCCTGCATTGGCTTTGCCAACTGAGTGACGGCTCGTTGGTTTCGCCACACTTCTGGCTTCAGTGTGTCGATACCTTGATCAAGAGAGTAGTGACACTACAATGAAGTGGGCTGTGCTCTCTTCAGCACTAGTAGCACTGTAGCAAAACAATTTGATACCTGATAGAAGTAACATGGCCAAAGTTTTACTTGGAAAATCAATTAAGTTATTGGATTGAATATAGGCAAGATATAGGCCCTCTTTGGATCCATCGGCTGATAGTAGTTAGCTAGCTAATAGCACATAGCTAATATTAGCTAGCTAACTATTGGCTAGCTAACTATTATCAGCTAATTGATAGGGTTGGGTTGACGGTCCACCTATTAGTTAATTATCTGATTTGATCCAACTAGTGAGATAGTTATTATCTAGAGGTCCAGCTAACAATCAGCTAGTCTATTATTTATACCTGTTTGGATCCAAAAGAGAATTATTAGCAGATAGCTACTATCTACGGGGAACCAAACAGGGCCATAGTGACACTGTTGGGCTAATAGCTTTTGAAATATGAGGGATTGTTGTAACAATTTGCTAGTTCCATATGGGCTTGTTCCTTGTATTGTTTGCTTATGGATGTGTGTACTCACTGCTGCCCAGTTTGTTTGTTTGTTTTTGTATCCATGAGTCATGATTCACTTTGAACCTCAAAATGTGAAACTTGTAAAATAATATGCCCTTTTCAAATTTGTTCAGGATGGGCATTTATGAACAACTGTGATCTTGTTATACATATTTTATGGAAAAATTCATGTAGTATTGCCTAAAAGAGGATTCTTGATATGAAGTGGTTTTCATGCATAGGTAGCAGTTGTACCGATCCACCATTCTGAACAGATGCTCGTTATTAACAATTTTTTAAGTATCCATTCGATAGTTTGTAATCTAGCATCTTTGCTCACTGTATCATGTGCAGTCTTGTTTGTTTTATTTAACTTCTTACATATGTATCGGTGGGCCTTTTGCAGCTACTTATGTTTGTGTTTACTAATATATTGCATATACCGACTTGCTTGAGACTAAAGAATTTTGTTGTTACTGCTGCTGAATTCATAAATATTTGTGCTTTGACAAATGCAGGTTTATTATTTGAAATGCTCAGATCAACTAGGAAGAATTCGAAATCAACATGGAAGGTATTTTTTTCCAGTGACCATTTTTACTAATATTTGGAATAGTTTTCTTGAAGTGGTCCTGTATTATGAAGTACTTAACTTACCTTGAAGTTTCATTTTGTCAATTTATTGTGTTTGTTCCTGTCTGGTTGATGTGGTTTTATCCCTTGTTTATGCATATTTCTGCGGGACCAGCGTTGAGTTTTTTTCTTTGAGAATCAATTTCATTACTTATTGGATTGGTCTGCTAAGATTACATCGTATCAGTTTAGCACAGTGGATTTTTGCGTCTTATGGTTTGTATGATGTAATAAATGGAGAAACATTTAAGCTACATCTGGATTGTGGACGAGGGGTGGCGGGGCGAGGGGCCGAGGTACCCGCGGACGGCCCGGGCCACATCTGGATTGTGTCAGTCCATGGGTTGTAGAAGGATGGCCACTGGGAGCCACCCGGTGAATGGCCTCGGCCGCCCGGCGGGCCACCGCGTCCACTCTTGCGACCACGGCCGCGACCATGACCGCACCCCCCCGGAGCTAGTAGGCGGCCGAAGAGCTCCAGGCGGCGGGGGACCGGAGTGCGGTGAAGAGGATCCCCCCGGAGGCAGAGGGGGGAGCCCGAGGAGCGCTGTAGAGCACCGTGGCGGGAGCGGTGGTCGCAGTGGCGGAGAGGCGAAGCTCCTCGAGAAGCAGATCGTTCTTGGTCTCCGCAAAGGTGGGAAAAGGCTTCATGCGGGTGAGGATGGGCGTCACACGATCGAAGCGAGGGCTCAAGCCGCGGAGGAGGTTGAGCACGAGGCACTCGTCGGTGATGGGGGCCCCGAGGGTGCGAAGAGTGTCTGCCATCGTCTTCATCTGACGGCAGTACTCGTCCACAGAGAGATCGCCCTGAGCAAGCTGATGAAAGGCGGTCTCGAGGTACAGAATACGAGTCTGGCGGTGGCCGAGGAACTGAGCCTCTAGGGCACCTCAGATCCGGTGAGCAGTGTCGTCCGGTACGCGAACGATGTCCTGAAGTTCGGCCGTGAGGGTGCCATGAATCCAGGAGAGCACCACCTCGTCCATCAGAAGCCAATCCTCTGATGGGTCAGAGACTGCTGAGAGGACATGGTCGGCGAGGGCGTACCGGTGGAGGGTCTGCAAGACCTGATCACGCCACCGGAGGTACTGAGTAGAGTCCGGCGCAAGGACGTCGGTGACGGTTGCCCGGATGCTGGTGAGAGCCGCCGCCTGAGCATGAAGAGAAGCGCGAAGGGTTGAGGCCGGGGCGGGCGCGGGCTCGAAGGTGTCGGCGCTGTGGCGAGCGGATGTGGGGGAGCCATCCGACACGCCCTTGCCAGCGAGACGGCAGTAGGTCTTGGCGTACTGGCGCTCAATGGCGTCGACAACCGCCTGCTCCTGCTCAAGAGCACGGGCGGCGTCCTGGGCCCGCTGGCGAGCAGCCGTAACGGCCACACGGGTGGCAGCGAGAATGGCAGCAGCATCGTCCGAATCCGAAGGAGCGCGCAGGGAGGTGATGGCGGACGACTGACTGTAGACCGTAGCCGGTAGGGGGTAGCCACGCACGGGGCCCCCGCCGGTCGTGTCGAGAGGAATATGTGGAAAGCCCGGCGCCAGCAGCTGGGAGCGAAGTAGAGCGGCGTCTGGCAGGGAGAATGCAAGAGCCGACCGGGACCCATCGGGGCCAGGGGCGGCCGCGAGGGTGGTGTATGGGGTCGGCGCCGGTGGGGGTGGCTCGCAGTGGGGGGCAGCGCAGCGGTGAGGACGAAGGCGTGCCCCGGCGGTGAGATGGAAGCAGCGACGGGGCGCGCAGGACCGGAGGAGGAGGCCGGAGGTGCCGGCGGCGCGCTGGCCATGGAGGGGAGGGTCGGCGGTGCTGCTGCCGCAGGGGATAGAGACACCGAAGGTGTAGTGGGCCCAGGCGGCCCTCCGGCGAGGCCCGACGGCGCTCCTGTGCCGAGGGGGAGGGGCGCCGGGGCTCCTGCGCCGAGGGAGAGGGGCGCCGGAGGGGCGGCAAGGGGCGGCGGTGCTCCTGCGCTGAGGGGGAGGGGCGGCAAGGGGCGGCGACGCGCCGACCGTTGGAGAAAGAGCCGCCATGGGCACTGGGAAGCCCGGCAGCGCTCCGGCGACCGGATGGACGGGAGCAAGGGCGGCGCGGTAAGAGAGGGGAGGGAAGGCCTCACCGGCGGCAGAGGAGGGGTGGGGGGGGGGGGGGCGGCGGTGGGCCCGCCATGGAGGGGTGGGGGAGGGGAGGCGGCGACTGGAGGGGGTGGGGGTGGCGGCGGCTGGAGAAGGCCTGATACCATGTGAGAGGATAGAGTTCTCTGTTGCACAAACCCTAACCCTAGCTACAATAATAATATCCCCTAGTGGGCTGTGGGCTAGGCCCATATACACAGGTAGCACACAGATAGCTAACAGAGACATTAGGGCTGAGTGTCTTGGACCGTGGATGTTGGCTGGCGACTTCAACCTCATTTATAAAGATTCAAATAGGAACAACAATAATTTCAACAGAGCAATGATGGGTAGGTTTCGAAGATTAATTGAGGATATGGCCCTGAAGGAAATTCCCTTGCATGGCAGGCAGTACACTTAGTCCAACCAACAAAATGTGCCTATACTGGTCAAGCTAGACAGAGTGTTTTGTTCAGTGGATTGGGAGTTGCTCTTCCCCAATGTTCTCCTTCAGAGTACTGCCTCACAAGATTCAGATCATTGTCCTCTACTCCTGGGGCTTAGGGATAATAAATCCGGAAAAAGGCGTTTCCACTTTAAATTCTTCTGGACCAAGCTTGAGGGGTTTCAGGATATTATTGTCCTTGCCGCATGGAATTCTATTGAGTCGGCTACATGCCCTTTCAAGTCCCTGGAAATGAAGTTACAAGGAGCTGCAAAAAGTTTGCAGGCCTAGAGCGAAAAGCAGGCCGGGCACGTGAGATCCCAACTTGCTCTTGCTAAAGAAATCCTCCATATGCTGGAAATAGCGCAGGATGGTAGAGTGCTCAGCCCTGCTGAACGCTGGCTCAAACTCAGGCTCAAGAAACAGGCATTACTATTATCATCTTGCAAGAGAACTATTGCAAGGCTGAGAGCAAGGATTTCATGGCTCAAAGATGGGGATGCAAATACAAAGTTATTCCACCTTCACGCCCGTCATCGTAAGAGAAAAAATTTTGTGGCATGTCTGGTTGATGGGGAACAAATCCTAACCACCCATGAGGAGAAAGCTGCCTGTGTGGACCAATTCTACACCAATCTGTTGGGGAACAGTACGGACAGGGTTCGGACGATTGAGTTAGAGGCTCTTGGAATACCTAGTTTTGATCTAACCGATCTGGAAGCCCCCATTTCAGAACAGGAAGTCTGGGATGCCATCAAATGTCTTCCTTCAGATAAGGCTCTAGGCCCTGATGGATTCACAGGAAGGTTCTACAAGGCTTGCTGGACAATTATTAAGACTGATATTATGGCAGCCATCTCGGCTGTTTGGGGCAGGAAATTTGCCAATTTTGGGCGCCTTAATACAGCCTATATCACATTGATCCCCAAAAAAGACGGAGTTGACAATATTAAAGATTTCAGGCCTATCAGTTTGGTGCATAGTTTTGCCAAGTTGGTCACCAAAATCCTTGCTAATAGATTGGCCAGCAAGCTCAATGTGATGGTGTCACCTAATCAGAGCGCATTTATAAAAGGGAGATTCATTCAAGACAATTTCATGCTGGTTCAACAAACCTCCAGGCTGCTGCATCAGAAGGCCAGCTTGCTGCTAAAATTAGATATTACAAAAGCTTTTGATTCTGTCTCTTGGCCTTTTCTTATCGAGGTAATGAAGAAGTTGGGTTTCGGGCAGATTTGGAGGGATTTGATATGTGGGCTTCTGGCCACCTCCTCTACTCAGATTCTTTTAAATGGATTTCCAGGTCGTCATATTAAGCATCACAGGGGACTTCGACAGGGAGACCCCCTCTCCCCCATGCTATTCATTTTAGTTATGGATGTCCTTGTCTACATGTTCGCAAAGGCAGAAAATGATGGTTTGCTTCAACAGCTTTCTAGTTCAAAAAAGCTCCATCAAGTCTCCATGTATGCTGATGATGTGGTCCTTTTCTTATGCCCAACACTGACAGATATAGACCTCACTCTTAGCATTCTTCAACTGTTTGGAGATGCCTCTGAGTTACACAATAATGTGCAAAAGTCAAATGTGTATCCTATTAGATGCTCTGAGGAGGTGCTGCTCGAAGTCCAAACCTTGATGCCATGTGAAATTTCAACCTTTCCGTGTCGTTATTTGGGGCTCCCTTTATCCTTACACAAGTTGACAAGGCAACAGTTCCAACCGTTCGTGGATAAGATAGCTGATCAGCTTCCTAATTGGAAGGCTGACTTAATGACAAGGGCTGGAAGAAAGAGTGCAAGTTCAGCATGTTCTTACTAGCATGACGGTATATTTAGCGATGGCAGTGGATATCCCACAGTGGGGACTGGATGCTATTGATAAAATTAGAAGAGGTTTTCTATGGAGAGGCCGCAAAGAAGCTAGAGGTGGTCATTGTCTTTAGGGATGAAAACGGTTTCGGAAATTTTCGGTATTCCGGAAACCGATTTCGAAATTTTTCGATCGGATTCATCGGTAACAGTATTTTTCGAAAACGGAATCGGTTTTCGGAATTTTCTATCGGAACCGGTATCGGAATCGGTGTGGTGTTTTACCGACCGTTTCCTTCGGTTACCGGTTTTTGTCGGAAATTACCGGATTTGTGTCTTGAAATTTTCCGGAATTGTGTCTCGGAATTTTTCGGAATTGTGTCTCGGAAATTTTCGGAATTTTCCAGCATGTGATTTTTCGCATCGCCTTACGTCTCTAGATAAGGATTACTTATTTTTGTATTTTTGGACGCCTTTAGATTTTTTTTGCGATATATGGTGTTGGAAGGCAGTTGAGATTAACGATTTGGTCTTTTTCACACACTAGGTTTTAGGGTTTTCCTGTGAGGTTGTGAAAAACTCTTTAGGTCTAGTTTGGGTACTCTAGTATTGACCTCAATCCACTTGTATTGTGGTGGATTGAGGTGTAATTGAAACTAATTTACACCTCAATCCACTTCAACACATGTGGATTGAGTCCAATACTAGAGTGTCCAAACAAAGCCTTATGTGAGGAAAAAATATTTCATAAGTAAGCATGCCATGTCAGCTAGATCGAGTGAATATTATGAATTGTGAACTTTGAGTCTGTGAACTTGTGATCTTTTTGAACTTGTTATATTGTGAACTTGTGATCTTTGTAAACTTTTTATATTATAAATTTGTGATCCTTATGAACTTGTTATATTGTGAACCTGTTATATCATGAATTGTGAACTTGTGGTCTTTGTGATCTTTTGTCAACTTTGTTGTATTATGAAGTTTGATATGATTACCGATCGTATTTTATATTTCGACCGTTACCGGTGTATTTTTCGCACCAAACTTTCGTTTCCGATGTTTCCGAAATACCGATATCGTTTCCGTTTCCGGAGTTACCGTTTTCGATTTTGTTTCCGATAAAAAATATGAAAACGGTAATGATTTTAGTGTTTACCGACCATTTCCGACCGTTTTCATCCCTAATTGTCTTGTTGTCGGGGGAAAAGTCTGCCGCCCTCTAAAGCTTGGAGGGCTTGGTATTTCTAGTCTTCCAGAATTATGTTGGGCACTTCGACTAAGATGGCTTTGGTTACAAAAGACTGATCACTCTCGCCCCTGGTCTGGACTTCAAATACAAGTCCCAAAAAAGGCTAGAGCTTTCTTTTTTGAAGTAGTGACCACTGAAGTGGGGAATGGAACCAATACCAAATTCTGGAAGGATAAATGGCTGAATGGAAAAAGAATTGCAGATTTGTTTCCAAGGCTGATTGGCGCAATTCCGAAGCGGGTAATTAATTGTAGGACAGTTCATGAAGCAATTGTTAGTGCCAAATGGATTTCTGATATCAGAGGAGCTTTGTCAGTTGGGGTTTTGACAGATTACCTTCAGCTTTGGGATTTGATATCTGGCATCGAGCTGCAGCCGGAGGTTGACGACAAGCATATCTTCAGTATTGCCCCGAATGGTGTGTATTTAGCCAAATCAGCATATGAAGGTCTGTTTCTGGGATCTGTGACATTTGGACACTATAAAAGAATCTGGAAGTCTTGGGCATTGCCAAAATGTCGTTTCTTCCTTTGATTGGTTGCCCATAAGAGATGCTGGACAGCTGATAGATTGGCAAAGCGAGGCCTAAATCATCCAGAGAAATGTCTTCTATGTGATCAAGAGGAAGAAAATATGGATCACCTCCTTGTGCAATGTTCCTTCTCACGAGAATTCTGGTACCTTTTACTCAGGAAATTCGGTCTTCACTCTCTCGCACCACAGCCGACTGCAAACTCCTTCCTGGGATGGTGGGAAGTGGTGGGAGGAGCAGTTCTTGGTCTCACAAAAAAGGGCCTTAACTCTCTCATCATTTTGGGAGCTTGGACTTTATGGAATCATCGAAATAAATGCATTTTTGATGGCTGCAATCCAAGTATGTCCTTAAGTCTCAGAGCTGCGGATGAGGAAAGAAGATGGGAAGTAGCTGGTGCAAAAGGCCTCGCTCATTTGGCTGCACCCTTGGTAGAGCTTTAGGAAGATTTGAGTAGTTTGTTTTTTGATCCCCTTATGGATCTATATTTGTATGCCTGTTTCTGGCCTCCGTAAGGAGGTCTGTAAACCTTTGTTTCTATTTTCTTCTGCTTAATATATAATGGGGCGCAGTTCTCCTGCGCGTTCGAGAAAAAAGGTTGCCCTCCCTGCTGGGTTCATAAGAGAGGCCTTCCACCCAAGCAGTTTGTCCGCAATCTTGTCAATAAGCTCAATGAAGGAGTTTTTGGGAAGTTTCTTAACGGAAAGCGGCAGTCCAAGGTACTTACATGGAAAGGGCGCCATATTGCAAGAGAACATGTTCTGAACAACATCCAGATTTTCAGCAATCAACATCACAATGGGTAGGAGTGAAACTAGACTTGTTTAAATTTGTGATCAACCTGTAACTAACCTTGATTAGGCGAGATAGATACCCCCTCGGGTACTGTAGCATATATATAGGCAGACGAGCATATATGGGCTTTATGGGCCTTAACACCCCCTGTCAAACTCAAGGCGGAAGTGGAGGATTTGAAGCATTGAGTTTGAGTAGATGAAACTGATGTTTTGCCCTAGTTTGTGCTTTTATGAAGAAATCTGCTAGCTGCAATTCTGAGGGCACATATTGAAGATCAATGGTCTTCTGATGACAATGAGATCTAGTGAATGATACATCAACACCAATGTGTTTTGTGAGTTCACGCTTGACTGGATCATGACAAATTTGTATAGCTCCAGTGTTGTCGCAATGAAGAAGCGTAGGCGAGTCACAAGAAATGCCTAGATCACCCAAGAGCCAACGAATCCAGATAATCTCAGCAGCAGTAGTAGCCAGAGCTCGAAGTTCTGCTTCAGTACTAGATCTAGATACATCAGCTTGCTTCTTGGATTTCCAAGCAATAGGGGATGATCCAAGAAGAATATAGTAACCAGTAATGGAGCGACGATCTGTAGGATCACTGCCCAGGTAGCATCAGAGTAAGCATGAAGCTGAAGTGGGGAAGTTGAGTCATAAAATAAACATTGTGTTTTTGTCCCCCGTAAATATCGAAGCACACGAAGTAAGTGCCCATAATGAACTGATGTAGGAGCAGAGACAAACTGACTCAAGATGTGAACCGCATGAGCAATATCTAGCCTGGTTACAGTAAGATAAACTAGGCTGCCAACAAGATGTCTGTATCGAGATGGATTCTCCAAAGGTGTCCCATTAGTCGGACGAAGAGATAAGTGAAGATCCATAGGCTTGCAACAGTCCGAGTATCACTAAGACCAGAACGATCAAGAAGGTCTTGTATGTACTTGGCCTAAGAAAGATAAATACCATTTTGAGTCTGCAAAACCTCAATGCCCAAGAAATAACTGAGTGCCCCCAAGTCAGACATTTGAAATTCCTTACTCAGATACGCCTTCACATGAGCAATATGGTCTGGATCGTCGCCTGTAATCAACATGTCATCAACATATAATAATAGCAACGTGCGTCCTCGTGAAGTGACATGAATGAACAATGCAGGATCATGATCACTAGAATAGAAACCACAAGTCTTGATGACAGAAACAAATCTCTCAAACCAAGCATGAGGAGCTTGTTTAAGACCATACAAGGCTCGACGGAGACGACATACGTGCCCTGAGGGAACCTCTATCCCAGGAGGTGGATGCATATAGACTTCCTCATGTAAATCACCATGAAGAAAAGCATTTTTGACATCCATCTGAGAGATAGTCCAAGAAGATGAAGCTACAACAACAAGTAAAGCTCGGACAGTAGTCAGATGGGCCACAAGTGCAGAAGTCTCATCATAGTCAATACCCTGTGTCTGTTGAAAGCCTCTGGCCACAAGACGAGCTTTATATCGCTCAATGGACCCATCAGATTTGGTTTTAACCTTGAAGACCCATTTGCACGTGATAGGTACAACACCAGCAGGTAATGGAACAACATCCCATGTACATGTGCGATGAAGGGCATTCAAGTCATCAGTCATAGCAAGCTGCCACTCAGGTATACCAGAAGCCTCTTTATAAGATGATGGTTCAGCAATTACTGTACCAGCACGAGGAAACCCATAACGTTCTGGAGCTGCAATAGTGCCACGGTCACGAAGATGATACCCCTGAGTAAAAACAACATGAGAGTCATCATTGTTAGTACAAGTATCAGCAACAGGATTATCATCAGAACTAGCCGTGGTAGTAGAGCGAGGACAACGAATGTAAGTCTGAGTGACAGGTGGTTTGGAAGAGTAAGACTGAGGTGGTGTGGAAGTGGAAGGTGGTGTGATGGGAATAAGAACATCTGGGGTAGAAACAATAGATGATGGTGGTACTGATGAAGTTTCAGAAATGGGAGGAAGGCTCATGAAGGAGGTAGACTCTGTGGAATAAAAAGAAGAATGAGTGGAAGAGTTGTAAAAGAAGGGTCGGTTTTCATTAAAGCTCACATCTTGAGATATACGCATGCGACGAGATGGATCATAACACCGATAACCTTTGTGTTCAGGGCTGTATCCAAGAAAAACACACTGAACAGATTGAACAGTCAATTTAGTTCTTTCATGGGGAGATAACAGTACATAACACGTACATCCAAAAACTCGAAGGTGGTCATATCGTGGAGGAGTTCCAAAAAGAACTTCACCCGGTGTTTTGCCAGAGAGTTTGGATGACGGTTGTCTATTGATGAGATAAACCGCAGTAGAAACTGGTTCACCCAAAAATGTGAAGGGACAAAAGAAGATATCAACAAAGTGCGAGCAGTTTCTATAATGTGACGGTGTTTGCGTTCAGCCACACCGTTCTGTGTGTGACTAACCTTGATTAGGTGAGATGAGAGCCCCCCTCGGGTACTGTAGCATATATATAGGCATATGGGCCTTTTGGGCCTTAACACCCCCTGTCAAACTCAAGGCGGAAGTGGAGGATTTGAAGCGTTGAGTTTGATTAGATGAAACTGATGTTGTGCCCTAGTTTGTGTTTTTGTGAAGAAATCCGAAAGCTGTAATTCTGAGGGCACATATTGAAGATCAATGGTCTTCTGATGACA
The DNA here is from genome assembly GCF_902167145.1 of Zea mays. Classification (NCBI taxonomy): domain Eukaryota; kingdom Viridiplantae; phylum Streptophyta; class Magnoliopsida; order Poales; family Poaceae; genus Zea; species Zea mays. Next base: position 129,032,435 of record NC_050100.1, on the reverse strand, counting down.
ATGAGATCTAGTGAATGAGACATCAACACCAATGTGTTTTGAGTTCACGCTTCACTGGATCATGACAAATTTGTATAGCTCCAGTATTGTCACAGCGAAGAAGTGTAGGCGAGTCACAAGAAACGCCTAGATCAGCCAAGAACCAACGAATCCAGATAATCTCAGCAGTAGTAGTAGCCAGGGCTCGAAGTTCTGCTTCAGTACTAGATCTAGATACAACAGCTTGCTTCTTGAATTTCCAAGCAATAGGGGATGATCCAAGAAGAATACAGTAACCAGTGATGGAGCGACGGTCTGTAGGATCACTGGCCTAGGTAGCATCAGAGTAAGCATGAAGCTGAAGTGGAGAATTTGAGTCATAAAATAAACATTGTGTTTTGTCCCCCGTAAATATCTAAGCACACGAAGTAAGTGCCCATAATGAACTGATGTAGGAGCAGAGACAAACTGACTCAAGATCTGAACCGCATGAGCAATATCTAGCCTGGTGACAGTAAGGTAAACTAAGCTGCCAACAAGATGTCTATATCGAGATGGATCCTGCAAAGGTGTTCCATCAGTCGGACGAAGAGATAAGTGAAAATCCATAGGCGTGGCAACAGTGCGAGTATCACTAAGACCAGAACTATCAAGAAGATCTTGTATGTACTTGGCCTGAGAAAGATAAATACCATTTTGAGTCTACAAAACCTCAATGCCCAAGAAATAACTGAGTGCCCCCAAGTCTGACATTTGAAATTCCTTACTCAGAGACGCCTTCACATGAGCAATATGGTCTGGATCATCGCCTGTAATCAACATGTCATCAACATATAGTAATAGCAACGTGCGTCCTCGTGAAGAAACATGAATGAACAATGCAGGATCATGATCACTAGAATAGAAACCACAAGCCTTGATGACAGAAACAAATCTCTCAAACCAAGCACGAGGAGCTTGTTTGAGACCATACAAGGCTCGACGGAGACAACATACATGCCCTGATGGAACCTCTATCCCAGGAGGTGGATGCATATAGACTTCCTCATGTAAATCACCATGAAGAAAAGCATTTTTGACATCCATCTGAGAGATAGTCCAAGAAGAGGAGGCCGTAACAGCAAGTAAAGCTCAGACAGTAGTCTGATGGGACACAGGTGCAAAAGTCTCATCATAGTCAATACCCTGTGTCTGTTGAAAACCTCTGGCCACTAGACGAGCTTTATATCGCTCAATAGACCCATCATATTTGGTTTTAAGCTTGAAGACCCATTTGCAGGTGATAGGTACAGCACCAGCAGGTAACGGAACAACATCCCTTGTACATGTGCGATGAAGGGCATTTAATTCATCAGTCATAGCAAGCTGCCACTCAGGTATACCAGAAGCCTCTTTATATGATGGTTCAACAATGACTGCACCAGCACGGGAAAACCCATAACGTTCTGGAGCTGCAATAGTGCCACGGTCACGAAGATGATACCCCTGATTAAAAACAACATGAGAGTCATCAGTGTTAGTACAAGTATCAGCAACAGGATCGTCATCAGGACTGGCCGTGGGAGTAGAGCGAGGACGACGAATGTAAGTCTGAGTGACAGGTGGTTTGGAAGAGTAAGACGGAGATGGTGTGATGGGAATAAGGACATCTGGGGTAGAAACAGTAGGTGGTGATACTGATGAAGTTTCAGAGATGGGAGGAAGGCTCATGAAGGAGGTAGACTCTGTGGAATAAAAAGAAGAATGAGTGGAAGAGTTGTAAAAGAAGGGACGATTTTCATTGAAGCTCACATCTCGAGAAATGCGCATGCGACGAGAAGATGAATCATAACATCGATAGCCTTTATGTTCAGGACTGTATCCAAGAAAAACACACTCAACAGATTGAGCAGTCAATTTAGTACGTTCACGAGGTGATAATGGTACATAACACGTACATCCAAAAACTTGAAGGTTGTCATATCGTGGAGGAGTTCCGAAAAGAACTTCACCCGGTGTTTTGCCAGAGAGTTTGGATGACAGTTGTCTATTGATGAGGTAAACCGCAGTAGAAACTGCTGCACCCCAAAAATGTGAAGGAACAAAAGAAGATATCAACAAAGTGCAAGCAGTTTCTTTAATGTGACGATGTTTGCGTTCAACCACATCGTTCTGTGCATGAGCACCAGGGCAAGAAAGCTGAGCAAGAGTACCATCTAAAGTCAAAAACTGGCGGAAATTATCAGATAAATATTCACCACCAGAATCAGAACGAAAGGTTTTAATGTGAGTGGAAAATTGAGTGTGAATCATACGAGCAAAGGTTTTATAAATAGAAATCAGCTCAGAGCGGCGTTTCATGAAATAAATCCAAGTGTAGCGAGAATGATCATCAATAAAAATGACATAGTATTTATATCCACCTTTTGACACAAAAGGTGCAGGACCCCAAATATCAGAGTGAACCAAATCAAAGGGTTCAACAGAATGAGAATGACTAGTAAAATATGGAAGTTGTATTTGTTTTCCAAGATGACAACCCTTACAATGAAAATCAGACTGAACCGAAGTATGACCTAAGCAACCTGACTTTATTAGAGTAGACAATCTAGATCCACACAAATGACCTAGACGATGATGCCACTGGGCAAAAGACGCAACAGAAGCAAGGGTAGCTGAAAGCACATGCGCTGGAGAGGTAGCCAAGGAAGGAAGCCGCAAAGAGTCCAAGATGTAGAGGCGAGGAGCAGCTCTACGGCGACGGCCAGTCCCAATCACTTTCCCTGTGTGAAGGTCCTGTACAAAACAAGATGAGTCATCAAATCCGACAAAGCAATTATGATCCGTAATTTGGCCTACTGAAAGAAGGTCTATAGATAGCTCAGGAACAAAGAAAATATTAGGTACTGTAAAGTGTGGATCTGAAAGAGAACCCTTATGAGTAATGTGGCATACAGTACCATCAGCTGTCTGCATTGAAGCACCATCTGTTACAGGTGTAGTAGGAGCCAACTTTGACTGATCAGATGTGACATGAAAGGAAGCTCCTGAATCAAGTACCCAGGCCGACTCTGAAGTACAGGCGGACGAAGTGGCAGCAACATCAACTGAGCCTCTATTAGATGGTCCTGGACCACGACCACGAGCAGCACGTCGTGCACGGAAATCGGTCAACTTATCAGGGAACTTGACAAAGCAAAGCTCAGATCGATGATTGGTCTTGCCACAATGATCACAAGGCTTAAAAATATTCTTAGGTTTCTGGGCAGCAGCCAACACACTGTGTGGATTACCACCAGTTGAGGACAGAGAATTAAGACGAGTCTCTTCAGCAAGTAAATCAGACAACGCCTTAGCCATTGTGAGAGTGTCAGAACCCTGAAGTAAACGAGCACGAAGAGAATCAAACTCGGCCCGAACGCCCATAACAAATCTGTAAGTGAAGAACTTCTCAATAAACTTATGAGCCGGACACGGATCAGCGGTACAAGCAGGCACCATTGATGTCAAAGCACTCATCAGGCGATCAAAGGCTGAGTAGTACTCATCAATACTCATATCATTTTGCTCAATAACATGTGTCTGCTGCATGAGAGTGTGTAATAGAGCACCATTGTCCTGAACAAAACGCTCATTCAAATGAGACCAGATGGCTTTAGCAGTTTTGAATTTAGACAAACTCATAATCATAGACGGTTTGACGATGTTCACCATAGCAACCATCACTTTACCATCATTAAGCTACCATGTTTTGATATCAGCAGCATTGCGACGATCATCAGCAAGAACAGGTGCCGCATCGGTCAAATGGAAGAGTAATCCATGTCCCCGGAGTGCAGTCTCAACACAGAAAGCCCACTCCGGATAATTTTGACCATCAAGAGTGATATTGACCACAATAGCATTTGTCGCCATATTGAATTGAATCAAAAATCAGGGAGAACAGGAGACCTGAGACCAAACAAACCAGAGCAACCCGACTTGGACGAGTTGACGGGGGTCCTGGGCGCGGAAGCCGAGTTGAACAGCGGCTGGCGGGAGCAGCGACGTTGCAGATCCGCAGCCCTGTCCGCAACGGCGGCGGTTGGTGCAGATTTCCGGCGGGAGCAGCGGATCCACGGCCCTGCGCGCAACGGCGGCTGGCGGGAATTCGCGGAACTTGACCCAGGTGACGGAACGACGCAGGCAGAGATAGAAATCCACCCCTGGCGGCAGATCAATGTAGCGGACGGCGCTCTGCCCCTGGCAGAGGACCCCTGGCAGCAGAAGGCGCGCTGCCCCTGGCTGATGGAGAGAGGGAGGACGGCGCTCTGCCCCTGGCAAAGGACCCCCGACAGAAGGCGCACTGCCCCTGGCGGACGGAGAGAGGGAGATCCGCCCCTGGCTAACGGCGGATTGATGAAGAAGGCGGGCTGCGCGGCCGAGATCCCTGGCGGCGGACTGCGCGGCCGAGATCCCTGGCGGCGGACTGCGCGGCCGAGATCCCTGGCGGCAGACGGTGAAGTGAGAGAGGAAGATCCGCCCCTGGCTGACGGCAGATCGATGAAGAAGGCGGCACCCGAGCTGGCGGCGGCGCGACCGAGATCCCTGGCGGCGAACTGCAGGCCGAGATCTGGTCCCTGGCGGCGGGATGAAGGAAGGGGAAGACCGCAGAGGATGGATCGCGACGGCGGCAGAGGAGGGAAGGGGGTGGCCGCGATGGCAGGCCAGAGAGCTGACCACGATGGCAGCATAGCGACGGCGCGACGACGCCAAAAATTTGGATCAGAGTCGGGTTTAGACGTAAACCCTAACCCTAACCTGCTCTGTTACCATGTGACTAACATTGATTAGGCGAGATGAGAGCCCCCCTCGGGTACTTTAGCATATATATAGGCATATGGGCCTTTTGGGCCTTAACACTGTGCAAGAGCACCAGGGCAAGAAAGCTGAGCAAGAGTACCCTCTGAAGTAAAAAACTGGCGGAAATTATCAGATAAATATTCACCACCAGAATCAGAACGAAAGATTTTAATATGAGTAGAAAATTGAGTGTGAATCATGCGAGCAAAGGATTTATAAATCGAAATCATCTCAGAGCGGCGTTTCATGAAATAAATCCAAGTGTAGCGAGAATGATCATCAATAAAAATGACGTAGTATCTATATCCACCTTTTGACACAAAAGGTGTAGGACCCCAAACATCAGAGTGAACCAAATCAAAGGGTTTAACAGAATGAGAATCACTAGTAAAATATGGAAGTTGTATTTGTTTTCCAAGATGACAACCCTTATAATGAAAATCTGACTCAACGGAAGTATGACCTAAGCAACCTGACTTTATTAGAGTAGACAATCTAGATCCACACAAATGACCTAGACGATGATGCCACTGGGCAAAAGACGCAACAAAAGCAAGGGTAGCTGAAAGCACATGTGCTGGAGATGTAGCCAAGGAAGGAAGCCGCAAGGAGTCCAAGATGTAGAGGCGAGGAGCAGCTCTACGACGACGGCCAGTCCCAATCACTTCCCCTGTGCGAAGGTCCTGTACAAAAAAAGATCAGTCATCAAAGCCGACAAAGCAATTATGATCCGTAATTTGACCTACTGAAAGAAGGTCCATAGATAGCTCACGAACAAAGAAAATATTAGGTACTGTAAAGTGTAGATCATAAAGAGAACCCTTATGAGTAATGTGGCATACAGTACCATCAGCTGTCTGCACTGAAGCACCATCTGTGACATGTGTAGTAGAAGCCAACTTTGACTGATCAGATGTGACATGAAAGGAGGCTCCTGAATCAAGTACCCAGGCCGACTCTGAAGTACAAGTGGACGAAGTGGCAGCAACAACAACTGAGCCTCTAGAAGGTGGTCCTATAGCATGACCACGAGCAGCACGTCGTGCACGGAAATCAGTCAACTTCTCAGGGAACTTGACAAAGCAAAGCTCAGATCGATGATTGGTCTTGCCACAATGATCACAAGGCTTAAAAACACTCTTAGGTTTCTGGGCAGCAGCCAACACACTATGAGGATTACCACCAGTACAGGACAGAGAATTAAGACGAGTCTCTTCAGCAAGTAAATTAGACAATGCCTTAACCATTGTGAGAGTGTCAGAACCCTGAAGTAAACGAGCATGAAGAGAATCAAACTTGGCCCGAACGCCCATAACAAATCTGTAAGTGAAGAACTTCTCAATAAACTAATGAGCCGGACACGAATCAACAGTACAAGCAGGCACCATAGATGTCAAAGCACTCATCAGGCGATCAAAGGCTGAGTAGTACTCATCAATACTTATATCATTTTGCTCAATAACATGTGTCTGCTGCATGAGAGTGTGTAATAAAGCACCACTGTCCTAAACAAAATGCTCCTTCAAATGAGACCAGATGGCTTTAGCAGTTTTAAATTTAGACACTCATAATCATAGACGGTTTGACGCTGTTCACCATAGCAGCCATCACTTTACCATCATTAAGCTGCCATGTTTTGATATCAGCAGCATTGCGACGATCATCAGCAAGAATGGGTGCCGCATTAGTGAAATGGAAGAGTAATCCATGTCCCCGGAGTGCATTCTCAACACAGAAAGCCCACTCCGGATAATTTTGACCATCAAGAGTGATATTGACCACAATAGCATTTGTCGCCATATTGAATTCAATCAAAAATCAGGTAGACCAGGAGGCTTAAAACCAAACAAACCAGAGCAGCTCGACTTGGACGAGTTGACGGAGGTCCTGAGCGCGGAAGCCGAGTTGAGCAGCGGCTACCGGCGACGACGCAGATACGCGGCAGGTGCAAATTTCCGGCGGGAGCAGCGGATCCGCGGCCCAGCCCGCAAAGGCGGCTGGCGCAAAATCCAGTAGGTATCCCAGGCGGCGAACCTTGTCCCTGGCAGCGAACGGCGCCGGTAGAGGGCGGCGGACGGCGCAGGCAGAGATCCGGCGGACCTTGTCTCTGGCAGCGGATGGCGCAGGTAGAGGGCGGCGGACGACGCAGGCCGAGATCCGCCCCTGACGGCGGACGACAGGCAAGGCGTCGGACGGCGTAGTGGGAGAGAGAAATCCGCTATGGCGGGTCGAGGAAGAAGGCGGCGGCCGAGATCCGCCCCTGGCGGCGGACGACGCAGGCCGAGATCCGCCCCTGGCGGCGGATGGGGGAAGGGGGAAGGCCGCACGACAGAGAGACGTCGCGACGGCGGCCAGGAGGTGCGACCAGAGGGCAGGCCACGATGGCAGCGCAGCGACGGCGCCAAAAAAATGGATCAGGGCTGGATTTAGACGTAAACCCTAACCCTAACCTGCTCTGTTACCATGTAACTAACCCTAATTAGGCGAGATAGATACCCCGTCGGGTATTGTAGCATATATATAGGCAGACAAGCATATATGGGCTTTATGGGCCTTAACACAACCCAGATGCTTCACAAAAAATTCTCAGAATTTCCTTAACAACTACAATTTCCTCCCTTCTTGGCTGCATAAAGAGTGTGGATGATTTGCAGCCCTGTTGAGAAGGGGAAATGTGCAGAGAACGTCCTTGATTGCAGACATTCTATGGAACATTTTGTGATGAAGTAATTTAATGGTGCTTGACTAATTTGTTTCCAAAACCAGTTTAACAATCTCTAAGAACTTACATTCTCTTTATTGACATATTTTGTATACAGTCTTAAAAACATGAGATAATTGTAACATTTGTTTTCCTCCCATTTTATAATAAATATTCCTGCATTTTTTTTTTTGCATTTTATTCACAAATTGTTATGATGGCTTCTAGGTTCTTATCATGGATAAGTTTACAGTCAAGATTATGTCATATGCATGTAAGATGGCAGATATTACAGAAGAAGGTGTTTCATGTAAGTGGGTAGACATGATTTGTTTTTTGTTGAGTTTTGTTTTTACTTGCATAAACAAAGTTCCTTTTTCATCTCCACACTCACCTATTGTTTAGACATTTTAGATCCCATTACTACTAAACTAATAACTTTAGGACTTTCTAGATCAAGTAGGACTTTCCATAATTATTGAAGAGGTAGTTTTGTAGGGTCGGTGTTAGACAGTGTGTGTTCTATTATGTATCCGTAGACGGGTCGGCACCACTGTTGGGCTGCCGGCCCATTATGGTTAGGGTTCCTGAGTCTATATATGTAACCACCCCTATGCAATACAAACAAGCACTTCACAATCTTACATGGTATCAGACTAGGTTAGGGCTGGTTTGGTGACCAGTCATCCTCCCACATGGATCCCATCGTGATCCCTGGTCACCAAACCAGGCCTTAGGGTTTTCTCCTCTCCCACCCCCAGCCGCCAAGCCACCGGCCACCCGCTGCCCTTGGGAGGCTATTCCTTCCCTCCCGGGGGTGGCCTCCCTTCCCCGCCTGCATGCCAGGCTGCACCCTCTGTGGCCAACGCCCTAGGCGTCCCTCCCTGCTCTCCCCTGCCTCAGGCCGCCCCTTGCCTCGGATCCCTGCCGCCGCTGTGAGCCCGACCGCGTCACTGTCGTCGAGGAGCTAGGGCTGCCAGTCACCCGCCGGGATCTGCACCGCCGACAAGGGGATGGCGGCTCGAGCCCCAAGCATGTGCCCGCCACCGACGGACGGCGTTGGCGCCGACCACTCCACGCCGCTCGTGCGCCGGACCGAGCGCGCGAGCCCGCGCTTCTTCCCTGTCGACGCGACTGCCCCTTCCCTGCTCCCTGGCGGCTTGGCCGTCACCCCCCCGACACGACCACCTGCACCAACTCGGCGACCATGATGGTCCCTCCTGCCAGCACTCCTCCCTTGGCCGCCGGCCAAGCTGGTTGCTGCACCGCCGCGCGGGCATGCAGGCAAGCCGCTGTTTCCTCTCGAGCGTGCTGGCAGGCTGCTGCTGCCTCGCGGGCGCGCGACCAATCCGGATCCGCATCGACGTCGCCCGGATCTCCCCTGACTGACCGCCAGCTCGCCCGTCGCTGACCCTCATGCAGCAGGCTACACCGGCCTTCTAGCCGTCGGTGTGCACGCCCCTCCCTCTCTGCTGCCGCTCCTGCTGCGGCGCATCAACTCCGTAGCGTTGTCCATCTCCTCCCTGTCCGTGTCGGTGCCCAGCAGTGTCCCGCGCCTCTCCTTCAAACTTCTCCCGTCGCCGCGTCAACCCCTCCTGCCAGGCTCGGCGTAGGCCCCTGCCCGGCTGGACCCGCCCCGCCGCCCACCCCTTCTTTGTCGCCGCCACAACCGGATCCGTCGCTGCCACAGCTTTCCCGGCTGGATCCACCACTGCCACGACCTTCCCGGCTAGATCAGCCGTCCCTTTGGCTGGATCACCGCCTTCATGGTTGGATCCGTCGCTGTCGTGGCTTTCCTGACTGGATCCACCGTTATCCCTTCTAATGTGCCGCGGGCGCGGCCACCCTGACCGGCGCAGACGTGTGCGCTGCCGTCGGCCTCCTTGGCAGGGCTCCTCGACGACCGGATGACCGAAGAAGCAAGAAGGTCCTCGACCTGCTGGTGCTCTTTTGTTGTGTCGCCCCGTCGACCGTTGACGCTCGAACGTCGACCACTCCCGAAGAACAGGCTACTGGGTCTGTTTGGTTCAGCTTTTTTCTGACCAGCTTTTCTGAAAATCTGGCTGTGGAGAGAATCTGGCTATGGGGAGAATCTGAGTATCATTACGATTACGTGTGAAGAAAGATAAATTTGTTTATAGGGCTCAAGATCTAGAAAGTGACGGATTCCTACTATTACAACGACTGAACCGATTATGTGTTTATGTTGATTTTGGATGGTTTTTTTCCCAACGAATTTTATAGAAGCTGGCTGAAAAGCTGAGCGTTTGGCAGTCCGCAGCAGCTCTTGGTGGCCAGAAGCTGCCAGAAGCCGAAACAAACAGGCCCACTGTTGCGTGTCTTCTGACACGCGCCACCTGGACTTTGGCTACCTCAGTAGGTGTCATGCCTTTTAGCTAGGTAGACATGTCAGCCTTCCTTTTTCTTCCTTCTCTTATAGGGTTGCAGGCAATTTTGATTTGGTCCACTGTGATATCTGGACATCCCCTGTACTTAGCGTTTCTGGCTATAAATATTATCTGCTCATTCTGGATGACCACTCCCATTACTTGTGGACATTTTCCCTTGCGCTTGAAGTCTGATACGTTTCCTACCCTGTCTCACTTCTTCGCTTGGGTTTCCACTCAGTTTGGACTCACTGTCTGCGCTGTCTAGTGTGACAACAGGTGGGAGTTTGACAACTCCACGTGGCTAGTCTCGACTGCGGGGGGGGGGGGGGGGGGGGGGGGGGAGGGGTGTTAGAGTTATTGTGTATTCAGTGTAATGGACCTTGTTTAATAGGCTTGACCCAACTTCTCTGTTATATATATAGCACCCAACCCTAATTAGGGTTTGGATTTTCCAGTTCAATAGTGCCCCATGAAACCGAATTTGCCGCACATGGTTGTGAAAAAGTTGGACCAGCGAGTGTAGTTAGTATTATGGAGTTTCTGGACGATAGGAACATGGGATTTGAAGCAGATAGTGGTGTAGGGCTGGAGAGCAGGAAGGCTGCCGCTGGCTTGTGACATACTGGTTCTGAGGTGGTGGAGGTGATGGACGACATGATGCAGTCCGACCATCAGGGCTGGAGAGGAGTGCCAACGTGTGTGTGTGTTGAGGGTGGGTGGTTGGGTTGGCGGCTGGTGCACTAGGGCAGCAGGAGGAAAACCTAGACTGTTGTTACCATATAGAAAGATATGGGAAACACCACACCCTTAGGGCTCGTTTGGAACGAAGGGTAATGGAGGGGATTGAGGGGGCCAAAATCCCTTACTATTCAAAATTTTTTGCCCCCCTCAATCCCCTCCATAGTCCATAACACTTGCTCCTAAACAAGCTCTTAGGTGGCAGGGGTGACCTTCATATATGTACGGCATATATGGGTTGGAGTACAAGGTAAGCCAATATGGCTTGGAGCACAAGGCAATTACAAATGTAAAAGATATGCCTAGCTACATTCTCTAACACTTACTAGTTACTATGGGTGTGAACAATTATTTATACTGCTATAAATGTGCGTTGGTTCAATGTTTCTGACTTTCTTTACTAGCAATCTTGTAACCTTTTTGCTGAGTTACACTAGAAGGCTCTTCTGGTTACACTATATGCATTTGTAAAATCACCTGCGCAAACAATTTCTTCAGGCAGACACCCTGTGGACTGATGGAAGGACCTTGTTGATATCACCACTGAATAATTTGGTAATTAGTATTCAATAGCCATTTAATGTGGTCTGCCCTTTGTCTGCAGTATAACTGCATTTTGTGACATTGTGAATTACCACTTTGAATCTGTCCCATCCCATGGAACGTATGCTTTCTCTTAGTAATCGTTCATGGATCTTTATTAAATGACAACAACAGTGGCTGGAAACTCTCGCTCTTAAGCACAAATTGGATCATCTCTGTGTTCTTACATATCTTCTCCTTCAACTTCCTGAATATGGCATGTTGGTCATCACCTATTGCCTTGTTTTCTCTCTCTTGGAAGTGATATTCCCATTTCTTTGGATTGAAGTGCCTTTGTGAGAATATGGGATTTCCACTAGATGCTAACATAGAGTCCGAAATATGAAAATTGTTTTGCAGTGGTCGAAGATTTATATAAACGGAGGCAACCATTGCCTTCACTGGATGCCATATATTTCATCCAACCAACTAAAGAGAAGTAAGTTATCATGCTTGAAATAATTGTGTTACAAATCTTGGATCATAGAGTGATAGTCTTTTCATTTGAGTATTTGACATGGAAACGGTCTGTATGCCTATATAAAACACTGTAACTGTAGACGTATGATTAGAACAGCTATCTATATTCCACTACCAAGTTTGTTTGGCTAATAAGATGCCTATACAGTTTTCTGGGAGTTATGCCTTAGTGGCTGAATAAATCTGGACATTTTGGTCTTGGTGTATCCATTTTGAAATTTATGTTATCTCTGGCCTTTGTACAAAAAGTGTTCTGTAACACAGGAGGCTCCAAAAATGCCCCAAGTTTCAATTTACATGGTCACAACATAAAATTTGATCCTCAATTCAATGTGAAGGAAACCAATTGTCAACAAAATCCCTGTTGTTGAATGAGGCTAGCCATAATAAAATTTTGAATTTCAGGCACCAATTAGTTCGCCCATACTTAAGCTGCTGAAGGTATATAGGACAATATGCTCATATGTCAATATTTATCCACATCCATCAACCAGGATGCTTCACGTGACATGAGCTAGGACCCAGTCTACCTTTGGTACTCTGTTTGTTGCCCTACCAAACATCTCTATTAGAACTAGCCATACAACCCTGTTGGGCCTTATAACTGCAGTTGGGCTAGGCTCTTTTTTTGCCGCCCAAGCTACCAGCGCTGCATATATGAATTGTACCGCATTGCCTACTAACATAGGGTGTTAGTCTTATGCACTTCATATAATCAGCCCATGGGGCTCAATGCAATACAACTACAATTTGCACGGCATACCTTGTCTAATATGATATCTATTGCCTTCTCGTTTTTTGACCTGTATCGCTTCTGCTCCTATAGCAGCTATCACCATTATGCTTTCTCCAACTTGGATCTCACCGCCACCTCTGCCGTCGAGCAAGAAGTTGCCGCCAAGCAGCAAGCAACAGACACTGCCTGACTCTGAGCTGTCGCTAAAGAAGCCTAGAAGAGGGAGGAGCACGCAGCCCTGGCTGCTGCATAGGCCTACACCGACGTGGAGCTCACCACCACCTCTGCTGCGAAGCAGGAAGTTGCCGCCAAGCAGCACAACACACACACCTCCTAGCTATGAGCTACCGCTAAAGAAGCACAAAAGAGGGAGGAGGAGGTCGCAACATCGGTTGCTGCATAAGCTCGCGCCGACGCCGACGTCGCTGTTCATGTTGTCGAAGATGTTGTGTGTGAGGCTGAATGCGCTCTTTGATGCGAGCGCGATCATGCGACATGCCTTGAACAAGAGCCTGCAGCCACCCTCGCATGTCGTGCCCCTCCATCCCCTGATCATGAGGACCACGAGATCATCATGAGGACCAGGACACTGACTATGATGCTACTACAAAATGTCAAACAAAGCCTCAACAAAGCTGATGGACTGGACATATGTGGCAAAGTGGTTGTACCAAGCACGAGAGGCTTGTTTGAGACCATAGTGGGACTTTGTGAGCCGACAAACTTAGTCGAGGTGAGCTGGATCAACGAAACCTGATGGTTGGGAGCAGTACATTGTCTCAGATACGGTGCCATGAAGAATGGCATTCTTCACATCAAGTGGATGAATGGGCCAGTCTTGTGAGTGAGCCAATGAGAGTACTGTGCGAATTGTAGCTGACATCACCACTAGGCTGACTGTTTCTTCCTCCACGTTGCTGCATAAGCATCGTTTCATCAGGCCTTGTGACACGATTTCACGATGACCTTGGAGAGTGAGGGTATTTGCTGGGAATCTCTGTTCAACACCAGTCTAAGGGTTTACTTTTGCCACAACGTCTCTATGCGGACGCCATACTCCACCAGGCTAGTATAACAATGTGCAAGCCCATCTCTACTATTGATACAACGTCTAAGTCTGCTGTTGTTGATAGGCTACATATGTCTATCCCACTATTTTTTACAGCCTCGTTGGAGCTCTTTGGTGCTTGACTTTCACATGATCGGGCATCCCATTATGTTATGCAGCAGGTGTGTCTTCATATGCATGATCCTCGCAAGTCACACTGGGCAGCGATCAAGCTACATCTGTAGCACCATTGATCATGATCTCCACATTCCTTGGACTTCGTCGATCTACTTTAGGCTATGCCATGTTTCTTGGTACTAGTCTCGTCTCCTGGTCCTTGAAGTGACAACACACCATCTCTCGATCTAGCATTGAAGCCGAGTATCGTGCTGTAGCTAATGGTGTTGCAGCAACTTACCGACTCCGTCAATTACTTGGTGAACTTTGTTGTCCTCTTAGCTGTGCCACATTGGTCTATTGCACACTTGTCACTGCCTCAACAAGGGTCGTCGTTGGAGATGGCCATAAATGTCGTTTCTGGCATGACGCTTGGCTTGATGGAGAGGTGCCACGTCACTTAGGTCCTAGTCTCTTTGCGATGTCCAATATGACAAACGGATCAGTCCACATGGAGCTTCGAGATAATCACTAGATCAATGCACTGCGTGGCCGTATCACCACTGCAGCCCAGATACAAGAGTTCGTCTCCCTTGGGATCAAAACCTAGGACACACACCTTACACCGGGCATGAGGGACTCCATTCTCTGGAGATGGACGACAGACGGAACATACTCCACTCGCGCAGCATACCGTGTCCAGTTTAGACTTTAGAGGCTCCTTTGGGCCTTTTCGGTCCGGCCTAATCTGGAGAGCACGTCCTGAAAACAAGTGCAAGGTTTTCGCATGGACAATGGCAAGGGAGAAAGTACTCACCGCGGACAAATTACAAAAAAGGGGTTGGCCTCACCAAGATTACTGCGCTCTATGTAATGGGCCACTGGAGACATGCATCCATTTGACATTGCTTTGCCCTTTTGCCAAATCGGTTTGGAGACTCACCCTTGCTTGGGTGCATTTCGACGAAAATCTAATCTTTCCGTCCGAAGAATCTAGCAAGCTGATCCGTGTTACCGACTCCTCGCTGGTGAGTCTGTAACCTTGGTTTCCTGGTGTCCTTCAATGGGGAGTGGAGAGGGAGATTGGAGTGGCGCAAGGTGTATGGAAGAAGAGGGCGCTGATCACCCAGATCTCCTGCGCCGGCGTCGTGCCTGGCCAGGATGATCCCAGGTGATCTCGCCCAAACAAAAGGGAGATCTTATTCCTGGTTGATTATTACAGCTGATGCCCAACCGCCTTTATAGCCATAGGCGGTCTCAGGATAGACATATCTACTGCTATTATTCAGCCACATAAAAAGGAACTAACCTATTATTTAGGAACTGCTACTATTTAGCCACATAAAAAGGAACTAACCTATTATTTAGGAACTGATAAAACAGAAACTATTCTTGACTTATCTCCTCTTTCCTATTTCTGCGCCTTGTGAATTGGCGGCCCACAAAAGCATCTATAACATTTCCCTCCTCTCCGACAAACAACTCGTCCTCGAGTTGTATTTCTGGATATCTTCTCTTGAACTCATTACATTGTTCCCATGTAGCATCAGCCGGCTCACGTCCAAGCCACTGGACCAGTAACTCCCAAACACCTCTATTTAAACGAGCCTTCACTACTTGTGCTGGAACCGGAAGTACCTTGCCATGCAGAATCGTTGGTAAGGGTACTAGTGCGGATGGGGGCTCCCCTTGGAATTTCTTGAGAAGTGCCACATGAAAAACATCATGGATTCTTGCATTGGTTGGCAGCTGTAGCTTATAGGCGACCTCTCCAATGCGTTGCAGAATTTGATATGGCCCATAGAACTTAGGTCCTAATTTGGATGTTGCTGCTGGAGTGACACCCACTGCCGACCTTTGGTGCAGACGCAGCCAAACCCAATCGCCGACAGCATACTGCACATCTCGACGACCACTGTCCTGCGCCTGCTTCATTGTTACCTGAGCTTGGATTAGCCTTTGTTTGATCTCTGCCAAGAAAACATCTCGATCCTGAAGTTGCTGATCGACGACAGCTACTCTGGCTGTTCCAGGTGTATAAGAAAGCATTGTTGGAGGGTCCCGGCCATATACAATCCTGAATGGAGTGCACTTGACCGCAGTCTGGTATGACGTATTGTAACAAAATTCAGCCCATGGAAGCCATTGTAACCAAGTTTTTGGCCGATCACCTGCCAAGCAGCGTAAGTACATCACAATAATTCTGTTAACCACTTCCTACTGTCCATCGGTCTGGGGGTGAAACGCGGAACTAAGTAACAACTTGACCCCAGCAAGGTGAAAAAGCTCGGACCAGAAGGCACTAGTAAACACTGTATCTCTATCACTTACAATTGAGCACGGAATACCATGAAGGCGCACAATCCCTTCGAAAAATGCCCTAGCCACGGTCACTGCGGTATATGGATGGCCAAGAGGAATAAAGTGGGCGAACTTAGAGAACCTGTCGACCACTGTTAATACCACTGTCTTGCCACCAACCTTAGGAAATCCTTCAACAAAGTCCATGGAGATGTCGTTCCAAATTTCCGATGGTACCGGCAGGGGTTGCAGCAGACCTGCTGGATGTAGATGCTCAGTTTTATTCCGTTGGCAAGTGGCGCATGCTTGCACAAATTCTCTGACCCGTCGTAAGGCTTGTGGGCTGTAGAAGGATGCTCTCCATCGATGTACAGTCTTCTCAATGCCCTCGTGACCACAATTGTGTGCTGCTGCCAGGATTTCTGTCCAAACTGCTGAAGCGTCCGGAATGAAGACCTTCCCTTGAAATAGTAGCAGACCATCAGCTTCCGTCCATCCTGATTTTGCAGTTCCCGCTGTAATGGCAGCTCGCAAGCTTAAGACCTGTGGGTCGGTGGCAGCTTCATTGCGAAGGGTGTCAAACAGCTGAAAATGTGGTGCCGAGATGCTGTTAATTTCTGCGGTGTCTTCGTCGCGTCGAGACAAGGCATCTGCTGCACCATTCAATTTGCCCGGCCTATACTCCACTGACAGATCATATCCAAACAATTTGCTGACCCATGTATGTTGCGGTATTGTAGACAACCGTTGATCCAGGAGGAATTTAAGGCTATAGTGATCTGTCCGTACCATAAAAGTTCTTCCCCATAAATATGGTCTCCAATTCCTCACTGCTTTGACTAAACCAATCAATTCCCGCTCATATGCTGGTAATTTCTGATGGTGTGGTGCTACAACACGACTGAAATATGCAATGGCCCCATCTCCTTGATGAAGGACTGCTCCAAAACCAGTCCCTGATGCATCACAGTCCACTATAAACTGTTTAGAAAAATCCGGCATCTGTAACAGTGGTGCTGATATAAGGGCTTGCTTGAGTTGAAGAAATGCCTCCTCTGCCCTTTCCGACCAACGGAACGCCTCACGCTTGAGAAGAGCCGTGAGGGGTGCAGCTATGGTCCCATAATCCGCTATAAACTTGCGGTAATAGCCAGTGAGACCCAAGAAACCTCGAAGTGCCCGAATAGACCGAGGGCGCGGCCAAACTTCTACTGCTGCCACCTTATCCAAATCCATAGAAACGCCCTGAGCTGAAATAACATGACCCAAGTAAGCGACTGATGTTTTGCCAAACGAACACTTGGACTGTTTGACTGATAACTTGTTTGCTCGGAGTGCTGTAAATACTTCCCTGACATGTTGTAAGTGCGCTGCCCAGGAAGAGCTGAATACCAGAATATCATCGAAGAAGACCAGGACAAACTTCCGGATGAAGGGTTTCAGGACATCATTCATGAGGGCCTGAAATGTGGACGGTGCGTTGGTGAGGCCGAAGGGCATGACTAGAAACTCGAAGTGACCTCGATGAGTGCGAAACGCTGTCTTCTCAATATCATCTGGGTGCATGCGTACTTGGTGATATCCACTGCGGAGGTCCAACTTTGTGAAGAAGCAGGCACCGTGTAACTCATCCAAGAGTTCGTCGACCACCGGAATGGGAAACTTGTCCTTGACTGTTTTGGTATTGAGGGCCCGATAGTCAATGCAGAAACGCCAGGATTTATCAGCTTTCTTCACAAGTAACACTGGAGAAGAGTAAGCCGATGTGCACTCCCGAATGATGCCTTGCTGCAACATGTCTTCGCACTGGCGCTCGATCTCGTCTTTCAACAATTGGGGGTATCTGTAGGGCCGAACTGCAACTGGTGACGTCCCTGGCAGCAGCCTGATGTGATGGTCGTGACGCCGAGGTGGCGGAAGGCCACGTGGTTCAGCGAAGATGTCGGCGTAGGACTGCAGTAATGCCTGTAGTAGTTCGCGGGGTTCAGACAGGGCTGCGCACTGAGTATGTGGCGCACCCAGTCCTACCCAACGCACCTTGCGTCCCAGGCGCCAGAACTCCATGGATAAGGCGTTGAAGTTCCACAATATGGGTCCCAATGACCGAAGCCACTGGACCCCCAGGACAATGTCGAAGC
The DNA here is from genome assembly GCF_902167145.1 of Zea mays. Taxonomy (NCBI): domain Eukaryota; kingdom Viridiplantae; phylum Streptophyta; class Magnoliopsida; order Poales; family Poaceae; genus Zea; species Zea mays. The sequence continues at coordinate 129,014,404 of NC_050100.1, read as the reverse complement.
CGGCCAGAGGAAGACCGTAGCAGGTGATGTGGAAGGTCTCCTCAACAATAGTAATTCGGAGCTTGGAATATATCCCGCTGCTGGCGACGTTGTCCCCATTTGCTACCTTGACGGAGAGACCCGGTCTTGGTGTGACTTGGAGGCCCAGCTGGGTGGCCACAGCTTCCCGGATGAATGTGTGGGTAGAGCCTGTGTCCACCAGCGCCACCAATGTCCGATCCTTGACCCTGACCTGGAGCTTCATGGTGCTGCTGATGTCAATGCCCGTGAGGGCATGAAGAGAAATGCCCAGGTCTTCCGCTGCAGCATCTTCCTCCATGTCGTCGTCCATTTCCAGCAAGAATACCCCCTTTGCGGTGCACTTGTGATCAGCCGAGTACTTCTCGTTGCAGTGGTAACATTCTCCACTTGCCCGTTTCGCTGCTAATTCTTCTGGTGTTAGACGTCTGAAACGCGGCCGATTTGGAGCAGTCGGCCTGGCCCCCGGTCCTGAACCAGTCCCTTTGATGGCGGACAGGTTCCGGTGACTTTGTCTATCTCTGAGTGCTGCAATGTTCTCCTCCTTGCGCTCATAAGCACGGGCCAGACTCATTGCGGTCTGCAGGTTTGTCGGGGCCAGCAGCTCGACATCGGTGCGGAGGGGATCTCCAAGACCTGCTGTAAACATGTTCACCTGCTGCATAGGAGACAAGTCATCACAGCGACAAAGCAAGACTGAAAACTGTCGCTGATATGCCTCCACGGTGCCTGTCCTATAAAGGGCTTTCAGTTCTGCCAGGCCATTGGATCGGATGGGTGGTCCAAACCTCATGTGGATGTAGTCAACAAATCGTGCCCACGACAGAATGCCATGATCACGTTCCAGGGCATAGTACCACTCGGCTGCTGCTCCCTCCAAGTGTAATGATGCTAGCCAAACTTTTTCTTCTGCCATGGTTCGCATCCCTCGGAAATAGGTGTTGCACTTGTTGATCCATGTCAATGGATCTGATTCGCCGTCGAAGGATGGAAAGTTGGGTCGCGGTGGACGCTGCCACCTTCGTCGTCACGACCCCGACCGCGACCATAGCCATCTGGTCGGCCATAACGATCAGGGCGGCTGTAGAATTCGCTGCCCCCATCACTACGCCCGCGACGTGGGGCCTGACGGCCACCATTGTTGCTGTCGTGGTCGCCCTGGTGTGGTGGTCCGTCGCCGTCGTCAATCTCCGTGATTTTCTCCATCTGGACGCCGCCGGGTGGAACCGTTTCCACCCGCGCCAATCGACGATCATGGGTGTCCAGCCGACCATTCATGGTTGTCAGCTGACCCAACATCCTGTTCATTGCGTCCATGAGGAAGTCCAGCTTCTGTTCTGTGCTCTTGTCTTCAGGATCGGGCATGACGCCGGACATGATTGTCGCTGCGTCTGCTGAATCTGATACCAAATTGTTACCGACTCCTCGCTGGTGAGTCTGTAACCTTGGTTTCCTGGTGTCCTTCAATGGGGAGTGGAGAGGGAGATTGGAGTGGCGCAAGGTGTATGGAAGAAGAGGGCGCTGATCACCCAGATCTCCTGCGCCGGCGTCGTGCCTGGCCAGGATGATCCCAGGTGATCTCGCCCAAACAAAAGGGAGATCTTATTCCTGGTTGATTATTACAGCTGATGCCCAGCCGCCTTTATAGCCATAGGCGGTCTCAGGATAGACATATCTACTGCTATTATTCAGCCACATAAAAAGGAACTAACCTATTATTTAGGAACTGCTACTATTTAGCCACATAAAAAGGAACTAACCTATTATTTAGGAACTGATAAAACAGAAACTATTCCTGACTTATCTCCTCTTTCCTATTTCTGCGCCTTGTGAATTGGCGGCCCACAAAAGCATCTATAACAATCCGGTGGTGGGAGGTATCCCAAGCCAAGATTCCGAAAAGTGAGAGGAGGCAATTCAATGGGGTAGTGATTTACACTATTTGGATCATCTGGAAAGAATGGAACAAAAGGATCTTCACCGGCGCGTTTGAAACGGTAGCACAAGTGGCCTCTAGAGCGAAAGAGGACATCAGGCAACAAAGAAGGGCCTTAATTTGGAAGTGTAGAATCATAAGTGTTATTTTGGTTTTTTGCACCTTTGTGCTGCCCGGAACTCTGTCTGGAGGGTGCTTTTTTAATTTAAGCATGTACATAAACTCTTCCCTATCTTAATTGAAAAGCAGAGGTCCTGCCATTGCGCTTCAAAAAGATTCAATACCTCATGATTGCTTTAAAATCTGAAATTCCTAAAATTTCAAGACCGATCTCCCTTTTCTAAACAGGCTCATACTGTCATACATTAATGGAAATTAGTGTGTCTGAAACATAGAGATCAGTAGCTTACTTTAAGTATGGCAATTCATGAAGAGACTTCACTCTTTCAGTGTATGTGGGTTACTCGCAGTGGAGGGTTGACATTACCATTTGCAAGTTTGCACTTATTACCCATGAGCATGGCATGTGCTGAATTGAGATATAAAACAAACTTTGAGTTCTGCTTGCAATCATATGTTGTACCTTTTGATTTGATGCTCTTAACCATCATACCATGGTGATTTGCAGCATTGTCATGTTCCTATCCGACATGTCAGGAAGAAGCCCTTTGTACAAGAAGTATGTACAACATATACTTCCAGTCACTTTTCTTATAGATACTTGCTTTGGTTTCATATTTTTTGGCGTATTACTTGTGTTGCAGGGCATATGTGTTTTTCAGTTCTCCCGTACATAAAGAATTAGTTGCTCAAATAAAAAAGGATTCAAGTGTACTACCTCGTATTGCCGCACTTAGTGAGGTTATGTGGCTCTCTTGTTTTGCTTGGGTACCTCAGATTATTATGTCAGCTATTCACTATATCTTGTTTTTTATCTTCCAGATGAATTTGGAGTACTTTGCTATTGATTCCCAGGTAAGCATTATCCTTCAAAAAGATCATTGGTTCCGGATATGGGTTTTAATTCTGTTATGTATTCTGGAAATACATATATTGCTATGGCGTTGGCTCATCTTGAATCATATAACTTGGATTAGTTGCAATGGAGGCTGTACCCTTGCTCTTAGGTCAATAAGTTGTCATACAAGATAGAAATGAATTTTTATGTTCTGTTCTCCCAGTAAATCTGTCATAGTGGCTGGATTTGGGGCCTCGTATTTTTCTTTATAAGTAATTAAGTAGCGAGTTTATCACAAAAACAAGGGTGGTGGTAGGAGGTGGTAAGGGGAGAGGGAAAACTGTCTGGTTTGCCCCTGAGAAATTCAGTTACCATTACTCATTGCTGTTTCTTTTAAATATGTTTGTTCTCTTTTGACAGTAGGATGAGATGAAAACAATATTCCATTGTAGGCATAGGCATACTTCTATATAGCTCGAAGTCATCCATGAATTTAATGTAAACTAACAAATATGTCCATACATTACAATGTTAGAAAACCCCTCTTTTCTTCTCTTCCTCATTGCTCCATCCACTCTGTTCTAGTCCTCTCGAGAGTCGAAACATTCTGCATTGCGGATTCCTAATATGTGGATGAGGCCACGGGCTTGGTAGCCTTGTCGGTCTCAGTGCTCACCAGCGCTTTGTTGTGACAGGATTGCATCTTCTATGTTCTCATGACTTGTGACAGGATCACATCTTCTATGTGCTCGTTCTATCTGTCAAGAGGCATAAAGTTGCTGTGTTTTATGTAGGTTTCTATTATACAAATTCTCCATGTGGAATTATATTACCGTCCATATGGTGGCCTGCAACATTGCATAGTGTTTTGTTCTGCAAGTTGGCCCAGTAATAATTTCACCTAGTCCATGTGAATCTGTGACGACCCAGTAGACTACTATCACTATTGGGCTTGTTTGGAAGTGAAGTATTTTTGTAGTTTCTACTTTCTAAGGAATACCACGGTTTTTAGTAATACCATAGTATTTTATGCCATAAGGTGTTTGGTTGCATTCTTGAAAACTATGTTTTCAAAACCATGGTATTCTAGATACCATGATGTTTTTGGAGTATTGGAAACTTCACTCTAACCCAAAGTTTTCATGGCATGGCTAACTTCTGCCTAATACCATGATTTATAATGTTGTATCCAAACAATGTTTCTCAAAACCATGGTATTTTTGGAGCTGACCAAAACTACGGTATTGTCATGACAACTGCAAAGTATAATATTGTAAAACCATGGTTTTGAGAAACAGTTTACCCAAACATGCCCTGAGCCTTCGCGTGTTTCAGCCTGCTTGTATAAAACAACCCTGACAACGGGGGCAATGTTTTTCTAGACTAATTCGTATGAGGCCCATTCATCTCGCCAATAGATAAATGCCCCTCCAATAGCTACTCCCCAGTTGCCTGTGTCAGGGGCTCAAAATATGCCACAACAAACCAGGATGTGTCGTTCTCTCCCGCCGTCCACCACTCCGGTGCCGGCGTCCACCTCCCCCTCGCCCTGGGTCTCTACGTCTTCAGGGTCTCTCTCTCCCTTCGCTAGGCCAGTTGCCCCCGTTGGCCGGTCCAAGGAGCAGCGGTGGACAGACGTGTCCCCTTCGCCGCCGGCGGGTCCTGCCGTGGTCGACTCGGAGCCCGGCGCGGCTGGATCGGCCTCTGGGGTGTCCTACAAGGTCGCGCTGCTTTCGGCGCCTGCTTCCCCGGCCTCGCCGGTGCGGGAGCGGGCTGCCCAGCCGCCAAAAAGGATCCAGATTCTGCGACGTGGTCCTTCTCCCCCTCCCCCTCGCCGTTCCGTTGACGCGGAGGGGTGGCAGAAGGTTTGGAGGCGCAAGGTCTCGCGCCGCTCTGCGGTCCGCCGGCCGGCCCCGTCTGATTTGCATGGGAAATGCTTCAACTGTTTCTCTCCTACTCATCGTGCGGCGGCGTGCCGTCTTCCGCCTAGGTGCTTCTCCTGCCTCCGCCTAGGGCATCGGGCGGCGGTCTGCCCAGGGGAGGAACCTGCTAGGGCTATTGGTGACCGTGTACCGGCTTGGAAGCGGCTTGATCAGTCGTTGCTGCATGTTCCTTCCGAGAAGGGACGTGAGTCGGTTTGGAGGCGTGTTGCTGGATTACCCCCTCCCGCGACGGTGCTTGCGGATCGGGGGGCGGCCTCTCGACGGCCGGTGTGGCAGCGTATCAGTTCGGTTCCTGCTGTGAAATCGGCTAGCGGTGGCTGTCAGGAGGCCGGGGGCGGTAGTCCGCCTGGTGGTCGGAAGCGTAGACGCCACTCCCGCCGACGTGGCCGGGCACATTCTAGCCGACATGGGGACTCGGAGGGGGCCGACACCGATTGCAGACTGCTCATGCCGGAGTCGACTGCAGTCCAAGGCGGCGCGGTTCAACATGCTTCTAGAGAGTTGCTTGGTATCTTGGATTTCAATCAATGCATTGCTCGGGAAGAGATCTCCCTCCGTCGTGCGCTGTTCGTCTCGATTGTTGGCACCAGACCGACGGTCCAAGCGGAGGAGGTTAGGGAGGAGATCGCCTCGGCTCTTGGATTTGAGGCGAGCTTGCTCTTGGTTCACAAGTCCTGGCCGGAGGACTTCCTAATGATCTTCCCGGATGAGGCCATGGCATCTAGGGCCTACAACAATGGAGAACTGTATCACGCTCCTCGGTTCTCGCTGAAGTTTCGGAGGTGGACGCGGTTTGCTCATGCCACCGGCGACTCGCTTCCTACCTTGGTGGAGGTGGTTTTACGTGGAATTCCGGCGCACGCGTGGGATCGTTCCACAGCGGAGCTTCTTCTTCGGGACTCCTGTCATGTGCTTGAGCTGCACCCGGCTACGGCGAGCAAACTGGACCTGTCGGCCTTTCGTCTCCAGGCTTGGTGCCATGATCCGGCTAGCCTCCGCCGTTCCGGGGAACTGTTCATCGTCGAGCCGAGTGTGGCGGCGGGGCGGTCTGCGGTGCCCATGCAAGGCCTCTGCTACCACATCGACATTGAGGTGACCCCCGTGCTTGAGGAGAGCGTGGGGGACGATGCTCTGCCGCCGCCACCAGTTGTTGGTGGGCCCTCTGGCGATGGGGGCGCTGCTGCCGCCCCGCGTGGCCGCGGATACGAGGGGGCTCCTCGACGTTCGGTGCATGATCGTCTGGGTGGTAGCCGCTCTGCGTCTGGACACGTGGCGGGGAGTTCCTCGGCTCGGGGCACGAGGCGTCCTTGGTCGATTCCAGTGGGCGTATCTCATGATGGTGCCGCTTCGTCTACGATGATTTGCAACGTTGGCCCAGACCCTGCTTCGACCGGGGCACTGGGAGATGGCCAATTGATGGAGGAAGCCACGATTCACGTTGATCTGCGTGGGGTTGTCCCATGCAGCCCGCCGTTCGAGGGCGCCCTGGAGATCATGGCTTATTTGGGGGCTGGCGGCTCCCAGTTTGTTGGGCCGAGCCACGCTCCTGGGCCTGTGGTGGATTTGGGGGCCTCTTCTTCTGCTGCGGTGGAGGCCCAGGCTCCCCCCCAGCCCGCTGCTGCGGTGGAGGCGCAGACTCCTGGGACCGCTGCTGCGGGGCGGTCGGATGCTGGTGCGGTTGAGGCCCAGACGCCTCCCGCCCGTTCCGCGACCGCGAGGCCGGAGGGTTTGCCTCTCGTCTACTCCAGGAGGAGACGTGGGGCCCGGGGCGCGGCCGCTCCCACAACGCCCGGGGAGGCTTCTCCGACTTCACCGGCTCAAACTTTTATCGCGGGAGTCACCAGACCGGTTTCGAGGATCCTGTCTCGGCCCACGGTTCATAGGCGTTTGGCCAAACGCCTCCCGTTGGATTTCGCCCCAAGGCGTAGTGCTCGCCTAGCGAAGAAAAAGGTTGATAATAATACGACAGCTGAGGCCCGGCGCACTCGTCTCAGTCTTATCAAGCATCTAGGCGTGGCGACGGACTCAGAAATCTTCAGGCCGCATGACATTGACGCCCTCGGGCGGCTCTTCCGCGAGCCCCTATCCCAAGCTCATATTGCGGCCTTGACAGCGCTTTTTGGCTGGTCGGTCCCTTGTGAGAATCAAGTGCCTTGGGACCTTGAAGGGCCGACGTCTGCAGATGGATTGCTGGGCTTGTGCTGAGCTCCGTCCGTTGTTAGGTCGTCCTTTTCCTTGTCAACCATGGATATCTCAAACATTTTGATTTGGAATGTGCGGGGCCTCAACCGTAAGTCGAGGCGTGATGGTGTCCGGGATATGGTGCTTTCTACACGCCCAGACTTGGTGTGTTTGCAGGAGACTAAAAAGGAAGCCATCTCCAGGCGAATGGTCATGTCTATGTTGGGATCCGAGTTTGATAACTTTATTTTCTTGCCGGCTCAAGGCACTCGTGGAGGCATTCTATTGGCGTGGAAAGGGACAGTATGCAATGTCATCAATTCAAGAATCGACTCCTTCTCTGTTTCGCTGCTGATCGCACACGGTGGTGACACACCCTGGTGGTTTACAGGTGTCTATGGTCCTCAGTCCGATAATCTGAAATTGGCTTTCATTCAGGAGCTTAGAACCATCAGAGCTTCCTGTCCAGGCCCTTGGGCAGTGGGTGGCGACTTCAATCTTATATATAGAGCGGAAGACAAAAATAATAGTAATCTGGACCGTGCCATGATGGGTCGATTTCGTCGCCTCTTAAACGACCTTGAACTTAAAGAGCTAGAGTTGCTTGGTAGAAGATACACTTGGTCCAATGAAAGGGCTTCACCTACTCTGGTTAGGCTGGACAGGTTGTTCTACACCACTGATTGGGAGATCTACTTCCCTAACTGTATCCTCCAGAGTTCGGCCACCATGTTCTCAGATCATTGCCCTCTTCTCCTCGGCCTACATGAGTTTACTCAAGGTAAAAGAAGATTTCACTTCGAAAGTTTCTGGACAAAGTTGGATGGATTTGATGACGAAGTACAACGTTCATGGTCTCAACATTTGGAGGGGTCCTGCCCTCTAAATCTGCTAGCAGATAAATTGGCTAGGCTCGCTCGGGAGTTGCAGTCGTGGGGACAGAAGAAGGTCGGGAATGTCAGACAGCAGCTGTTATTCGCTCGGGAAATTATCTTTCAGCTGGAAAAAGCCCAAGATCTTAGATGCCTCACTCCTCATGAAAGTTGGTTGCGGCAGAAGCTCAAGCACCTGTCTTTAGGGCTTGCGTCTCTGGAAAGAACGATAGCCAGAACTAGGTCGCGCCTGAATTGGTTAAAGGAGGGAGATGCGAATACCTCTTATTTCCACCTGCATGCGAAATACAGAAAGAGAAAAAATTATATGGCTAAAGTGAAAGTGGACGACAGACTCGTGATGGACCAAGAAAGGAAAAAGGAGGTAGTGTGGGAGTTCTTTAATAATCTGTTGGGAACGGCCAGAGAACGTGAGTTCACCCTGGACCTTCCTTCCTTCCACCCAGGAACTCAACTTGATCTCGAAGGATTGAATCAAATTATCACTGAGGAGGAGGTTTGGGACACTATCAAATCGCTGCCGGCGGATAAGGCACCTGGCCCGGACGGCTTCACAGGCCGTTTCTACAAAATTGCTTGGCCAACAATTAAAGGAGATTTCATGGCGGCGGTCAACAGGTTGATGCAAGGGGATGTTTCCAGGTTGTCTTTGCTGAATTCAGCTTTTATTACCCTTCTTCCTAAAACAGCGGAGGCCCTGGAGCTAAAAGATTACAGACCAATTAGTCTCATCCATAGTTTTGCAAAAATCATAATGAAGCTGCTGGCCAACCGGCTTGCTCCTAAGCTGCCGCAGCTGGTCTCTCTCAACCAAAGCGCCTTCGTGAAGGGTCGATGTATTCATGACAATTTCATCCTTGTGCAACAGATGGCCAGTGTGCTTCACCGGCAGAAAGAGGCTAGGATACTTCTCAAACTTGACATCAGCAAGGCTTTTGACTCAGTTTCGTGGCCCTTTTTGTTGGAAGTCCTGCAATTTCTTGGCTTTGGCTCGTTCTGGTGCGACATCATGGCTAAAATGTTCAGAACTGCTTCCACTAGAGTCCTGGTTAATGGAGAACCTGGTGATCTTATTTTTCACCAGCGGGGGCTGCGGCAAGGGGACCCCCTTTCGCCAATGTTGTTTATTCTAGTCATGGACGTGCTGAATTTCCTTATCAAGAGGGCTGCAGATCTAGGTCTGTTACTCCCCCTATTAAGGCGGGGTGCTGGACAGAGGGTTTCAATGTACGCGGATGATGTGGTGCTCTTCGTGCAGCCGGTGGCGAGTGAATTAACCTTGACAAAAGAGTTGCTGCGGGTTTTCGGAGAAGCTTCGGGGCTTGTCACCAACATTGGCAAATGCTCCATTACACCAATTCGATGTTCGGATCAGGTGGTGGAGGAAGTTCAGGGAACCTTGGGTTGCAATGTGGTGAATTTTCCATGCAAATATCTTGGTTTGCCTCTATCTCACAAAAAGTTGACAGCGGTTGACTTGCTACCTTTGATTGATAAGATCGCGGACAAACTCCCAGGATGGAAAGCTGCTTTGATGCATCCGGCAGGAAGAAATGTCTTGGTGAAAGCTGTCCTTACAGCCATTCCTATCCACCATCTCATGGTGCTTCAATGTCCGAAGTGGGTGCTGAAAGCCATTGATAAAATCAGGAGGGGCTTCTTGTGGAAAGGCAGACGTGACATTAGAGGGGGGCACTGCCTGGTTAATTGGGGCCGTGTTTGCAGACCAATCGAGCTTGGTGGCCTAGGTATTCATAACTTGGAAGCTCTTGGCTGGTCCTTGTGTATGCGCTGGCTTTGGTTTAAAAAGACTCAGCTAGATCGCCCTTGGACGGAGTTCGACATTCAGGTCCATCCCATTGCAGCAGCAATGTTCGCTGCCTCAGTGGTTTCGATCGTGGGAGATGGGGCTAACACGCTGTTTTGGCAAGACAGATGGATTCAGGGTCACTCACTTTCAGTTTTGGCACCATCCCTATGCAGGCTGGTCCCTTCTAAGTTCAAGCGAGGTAGAACGGTACAGGAGGCTTTGGTTGATGGTCGCTGGGTCAGAGATATCAGGGGTGTTCTGGATGCTCAAGTTCTCTCGGAGTACCTTCAACTCTGGGATGTCATAGAAACAGTTAATCTTGCGCCGGGGGTTAGTGACCAGCACCTCTGGACCCCATCATCCTCAGGACAGTACTCTTCAAGATCGGCTTACCGGAGGTTCTTTATAGGCTCCATCGCTTTTGAACCTGCCCATAGGATTTGGAAGTCCTGGGCCCCTCCGAAGTGCAAGTTTTTCCTTTGGTTAGCAAGTCTAAATAGATGTTGGACAGCGGACCGTTTGGCGAGAAGAGGGCTGGATCATCCTGACTGCTGTGTGCTCTGTAATCAAGAAGAGGAAACGATTCAACACCTGTTGGCTGGCTGCGTCTTCTCTAGGCAAGTCTGGTTCCAGGTTCTTTCCGCCTGCAGTCTTCAACACCTGTGCCCTTCCCCTGGGGAGGACAACTTTCAAGTCTGGTGGCAGCAGGCGGAGCAAAATGTACCAAAGCAGCGGCGAAAGGTTTTCAACTCGGTGGTCTGCTTGGTTGCTTGGTGGTTGTGGAAGCATCGGAATTGTTGTGTGTTCGATGATGAGGTTGCTGATATCGCTAAAGTGGTCCAGGAGATTAGCGAAGATGCCACTTTCTGGCGCCTTGCTGGCGCCCCTAGGGCTGTGGGCTGAGATGTCTCCTGGTACTATGGATACGTTTGTCTATGTAAGGTGTTGGCCGCCATAAAAAGCCACACCATTTTTGTACCGCCCCATTTTGGGGCTCACCTTCTTATTTTAATGAAATGCAGCTCTCCTGCGTTTTCGAGAAAAAAAAAAAAATATGCCACAACATCAGTATCACATGTGGTGCAGAGGAGCGTACTTTTTGATGGACAATTGAAAGAAAAAAGAAATAGTTTAAGGAGGTTTCTAGAAGCAACGGTAAAAGAAAGTTTATTGCTTTTAATATTAGGTTAGGTGTAGAATTGATTAATTGCATGAGTAGGGTTTCTCACTCAGCTTGGTGATTGCATGCAGGGTTTCATAACTGACCATGAGAGGGCATTGGAAGAACTTTTTAGTGAAAATGCAGAAGGATCTCACAAGTATAATGCTTGTCTGAACACAATGGCTACTCGTATATCCACAGTATTTGCATCAATGAGGGTATGCATAAATGTGTTACTTGTGAAATCTTGTGTTGCTTGATACATTTTGTTTTATTTTGTGCTGTGATGATACATGACCAGAAGTGTCTACTATGAGAAAGATGGACCAGAAGTTAGGGGAACAGGTGGATTGGTTTGTTTCATAGCCCTCTGCGTGGACCAAATGCCTGACCTTAAATTTGCTAACAAAATCTGATGTGCAGCCAGGCACAAAGGCAACCCTGGGCCTTAATTTTTTTCTGCCGTCACCATGGGTCCAATTAAGATTCTCTTTTTGTCTCCATTGTCCATTGCATCACTGCTTGTGCAAAGGCCTAACAAGACCACAACAACAACAAAGCCTTTTATCCCAAACAAGAAAATCCAATAGAACCCACAAGTCAAGGATCGGACACATGGATAGCTGTTTTTCATGCACTCCTATTAAGGCTAAATCTTTAGGTACATCCCGTCCTTTCTCTTAGAGTGTGTTGTTCCCTGTTGGGACTAGGCCTTGTATACAACCATTATGGGTGCTACTATATTTATCCTCCACATATTTTGGTTAATATTATTCTATTCTCCAATATGGTATCAACAACCTTCTCCTAACCCTAGCCACCGGCTCCTCTTCACGACCGCCACAGACCATGGTCGTTTGCCAGCCGTTGCACCACCCTAGCGTGGGCTTCCCCCTCAGTCCCTCACCGGTGCTGCCTTCCCTCTTTCCTCTTCTCGGCCCGCCACCATCTGGTCGACTGTCGCCGGGCCCTGGCTGCCTGCCCTGGCACCCACCGTCGACGCTAGTGGCTTATTAAGCACTATCGCAGGTCTGCCTGCCACCAAGTGGGCGCCGACGCCTCCTCCCTTGCCTTCGCCCAGTCCAACGTTGCCAGTTTGTGGGTGGCCGCCATCCCCTATGTTCATCGCTGGCGGCCCCGCTGGCCCCAGCGTGGTCCTTCACCCGCCGGCGTGAACGCCGCCTCCTCCCCTCCCTTTGGCGCCATGGTCGCCGCCCTGCCCCTCCTTGGCGCCGTGGCCACCGCTCTGCTTCTCCCAAGCATCACTACTGCCGGCCCTACTTCCTTTGTCGCTCCCGCGCCGCCCTCTTGTGTTGCAACAGCCTTCTTTGCTGCCACTGCCACCTCGGATGTCATGCTTGACCCGACCGGCTTGTCCATCGCGGGGCTGGCTAGCTTTCCATTTGTGGGCCTCTTCACTAGTCGTGGCCTTCATGACGAGCTCATTGTGGTCCTCTCCACCATTGCTGCTGCTCTTGCCACGACCAAGTCCGCCGTCCCCACCACGCGGGAGCGTGAGCGGGCCATTGCCCTCGTCTAGGAGCATGAGTGCGCCTCTGCAGATGCCCTTGCTTGTCAGCTTGCGGGAGCAGTATCAGCTGGATGAGGTCGCTGCTGACGGCCACACCCTTCGCCTCCAGCGATGTCGACACCCCCTCACTTACGAAGCCTCCGTTGTCACCAAGTGTTGTGCTCTGGTGGCCGGTGTCCAGAACATCGATCGCTGGTCACAGTTGTTCTCAACCCGACCTCCAACTACGCCCGTTGGCACGACCTTGTCCTCCTCACCTTGCAGTGCTACGTCCTTGACAACCATGTCCTCACTGACAACTACCTGCCTGTGCCCTCCTAACGTTGTATGGACAACATGGTTGTCTCTTGGATCCTCGACCCATGTATCTTGGATCCTCGACACTGCCACTGTTGAGCTATAGGACATTATCCGTGAGCATGGTGGCACTGCTTGCTAGGCTTGGGTTGCCATTGAGGACCAGTTCCTCTGGAACTAGAGATGGCAATGGGGACCCGATCCCCGATTTCTAGCAGGAAATACCCCCATTAGTAGATGGGGATGGGAGTAATTTAGTCCCTTAGTAACCAGGTTCCCAGATCGATAGGATTGAGGAACGAGAACGTGGTACGCGATACGCTACAAAAATTAGGATTTAACACTACTGGAACGAGATTGTTCCCACGTTCCTGGAAAGTTTAGTCCCCACGAGATCAAAACCAGGAAAATTTAGTTCTCGTCGGGTTCACGACTCCGTTCCCCACGTATCCGTTGCGCGAACTTCTCTTGATCTAAATCAGTCCATTGACATGTTAAAATTATACTAAAAACTCAATATATAGCCTATTATAAAATAACAAACTAAACTCTAAAGTAGATGTCTCTTGGAATTTCAAATCTTGTTTGTTCAATTTATATTGATTTGATATAATCAATTTGAATTTACTTCTAAATATTGCATATTCCTCAACGGGGACGGGGATGGACGAAAAAGTTCTCCCGTGAGCGTTCCTGGGGATGAGGATGGGGAATGTTTCTCCTCATGGGGATGGATGATGAGCCATTCCTTGATGGGCAATTCCCCGTTGCCATCTCTATCAACAATCGCGAGGCTCTTGCCCTCCAACCTTGATGTCGCCTTCCGAGTCTTCGTCCAGGGCAACCTCTTCGTTACTGAATATTGTCTCTAGATGAAGGGCATGATAGATGCTCTCCGTGACCTTGGGGAGTTGGTCTGACCGTACACTCGTCCTCGATCTCCTTCACAGCCTCAACGAGCGCTACGAGCACCTATGAACTTGGATTGGGAGGTTCCTTCCGTTCCCTTCCTTCCCGAAGGCCCCAACCACTCCCACTGTCATGCAGACACTACTTTGCGATCTTCGTCAGCTTTGCATGCTTTGACTGTAACTGCTTTGTACACTACTTGGCATGGTCAGCTTGCCTATCTGTGTCTTGATGTTATATCCAAGTTGTCTAGTAGTTCAGTCATCTCTTGTACTTGAGGCCGCCATGAGTCTCTATGCCATGTCTGTCAGCTGAGTCATCATGTTAGGCTCCCTTATCCTAATCCCTCCTCTCAGGTTGTGCATCCTTTTGATCTCATTCACTGTGATTTGTGGACTTCTCTTGTTATGAGTGTTTCGGGCTATATGTACTGTCTGGTGGTTCTTGATGATTGTTCTCATTACCCGTGGACTTTTTCATTGTGTTTGAAGTCTGATGCGTTCCCCATGCTTTCACTTGTTCGCCTGAGTGTCCACTCAGTTCGGTCTCACCCTCAAGGCCGTTCAGTGTGACAATGGGAGAGTCAGTGTGACGATGGGAGAGTTTGATAGCTCCTCTTTTCGTGCCTTCTTCCTCTCCCATGGCGTCCAACTACGGATGTCCTACCCCTACACTTCTCTCTAGAATGGCAAGGCTAAGCACATGATTCTACCAACACCGTCATGCGCTACCTACTTTTCGAAGCCTCGTTTCCTACTTAGTTCTAGGCTGAGGCTCTCCACACTGCCACCTACCCGCTTAATTGTCTTCCCACTAAGGCGATCAGTGCTCCCACCCCTCAATTTGCCTTATTTGGCTCCCCTCCCACCTATGAGCACCTTCGCGCTACCGATCCTCATAAGCTTGCCCTCAGTTCAACTCGCTTTGTCTTTCTTGGGTATTCCCCCGATCACAAGGGGTTCTGGTGTCTAGATCTATCCACCCACTGTCTTTTGATCTCTCAATATGTTGTCTTTGACGAGTCTTCCTTTCCCTTCTCTGCTTCTCTCTCCACCACTGTCACCGACTTGGATTCCATTTTCATGACTGACAATATGGAATCTCCTATCCAGCCACCTCTGGTTTTTATCCCTGCAGGTTCGTGCTCTGCCGCGCCTCCCCTGGCCAGCATGACGTACAATTTGGAATGGGAGGGAGTAGTTTGGACCCTCACAAAAAACAGATTCAAATAAATAATCTTCTCTAAGAAACCATCTAACAAATTGACTAATACTAATATAATCTTCAAATGTTTCCTTTCTGGTTACACATCTAGTTTATTATGTTGATGTGCAGACATGGTCTGGTTTTCCACTGCCGAATCAGTGACTCAAGGTGCCCAGTTCCTAACAACCATGATGTCGTGTGGATCCAGTTGACCTAAAATGACAGAACTGGACAGCCTGACTCATGAGCAACCGTTAACTAAGCTGATCATTATTATCCTGCTCCTGTGGTGGCCTGACCCAACCCACACAATTCTTGCAAATTAATCTCCTTATGGAACAACTATTATTTCATGGAACATGGAAAAATGTGTAAGTAAAGTAGAATGCAGGAATTGTGTGTGTATTGATAGAGAAGAGTGCTGTTACATATATAGGGGAAGAGCCAGAGGTAAAAGGAAACCTCCTAGACAAGGAAACAACAGGACCCTAATTGATCCTTACCATCCTGGACTCTTCCCCAAATCTCTCTCTATCCTAACCTGCTATACAAGGCTGGCCGACTGCTTAAAGAAGCCAGGCATCACGCCTATATACAAGGCAATGAATATTGTTGTCTAACATCCCCCCACAGTCGATACGTTCGTTGAGCGAACGTTGAGGCTGGACCGAAAATCAGTGAACACCGAAGACGACAGACTCTTAGTGAAGACGTCAGCATACTGTGAAGTTGTCGGCACATGGAGGACACGGACATTGCCAAGAGCAACATGTTCCCGAACGAAGTGAATGTCGATCTCCACATGTTTGGTGCGTTGATGCTGAACGGGGTTGGAGGACATGTAGACAAAACTGATGTTGTCACAATATACCAAGGTCGTCTTCGGCAGAGAAGCATGCAATTCAGTCAAGAGCTATCGAAGCCAGGTAGCTTTAGCAACGGCATTAGCAACAGCACGGTATTCTGCTTCAGCACTGGAGCGAGAAACCGTGTTCTGGCGCTTGGAAGACCAGGAGACCAGGTTGTCGCCGAAGAAGACAGCATAGCCAGATGTGGATCTGCGGGTGTCCGGACAGCCCGCCCAATCGGCATCAGAGTAAACGACCAACTCAGTTTGAGAAGTTGGGCGAAGGAACAACCCCAGATGCAAAGTGCCTCTGATGTATCGTAGGATGCGTTTGAGGGCAGCCAAGTGTGGTTCCCGTGGATCATGCATGTGGAGACAAACCTACTGAACAACATACACAATGTCTGGACGAGTGAATGTAAGGTACTGAAGAGCTTCTGCAAGACTGCGGTAATCAGTGGGATCTGAAACTGGAGCGCCATCAGAGGGGAGCTTGGGGTTCACATCAACTGGTGTAGTGCATGGCTTGCAATCACTCATACCAGCTCGTTCAAGAATCTCAATCAAGTACTGATGCTGGGACAGATAGATGCCTGAGGTAGAGTGCTGAACATGCATGCCGAGGAAATGGTGAAGTCTGCCAAGATCCTTCATAGGAAATTCTTGCTGGAGGGCACTGATGATTCGTCGTAGTGTTGGCAGGGAGGAGGCAGTAAGCACAATATCATCCACATACATAAGAAGATAGGCCATGTCTGCACCCTTGTGATAGACAAATAGGGACATGTCTGTTTTGGCCTCAATGAAACTGAGCTGCAGAAGGTGAGAAGCAAATCTGCTGTACCATGCACGAGGGGCTTGCTTGAGTCCATAAAGAGAGCGGTTGAGACGGCATACATAATCTGGATGAGTGGAGTCTTCGAAACCAGTGGGCTGAGTACATATGACAGTTTCAGACAGCGTGCCGTGAAGAAAGGCATTATTGACATCCAACTGATGAATAGGCCAACCACGTGAGAGAGCCAATGAGAGGACTGTCCGAACTGTAGCAGGTTTGACCACAGGACTAAAAGTCTCAGAGAAGTCGATGCCAGGGCGTTGAGTGAACCCGCGAAGGACCCAGCGTGCCTTATACCGCTCAAGAGAACCATCGGCGTTGAACTTATGCTTGAATATCCACTTGCCTGTCACAACATTATAATGAGGTGGTCGAGGAACGAGATCCCAGGTGTTGTTTCCAACCAGAGCTGCATACTCCTGTTCCATAGCAGCGCGCCAGTGGGGATCGGCCAAGGCAACGCGATAGCTGCGAGGAATTGGAGACAATGCTGAAGCTTCAAATAGAGCTGGGAACCGAAGGCCACGCTTGCCCCGAGTGGTCATACGGTGGTGGTTGACCATAGGGGGTACAACAACAGCGCCGACAGGGACAATTGGAGTAGTGCCTGGATCATCAGGAGGCCTAGCAACATCTGATGCCTGTGCTGCAGGTGAGGGAGACACTGCAGTAGGAGGTCGACGGCGAGAGTACACCTGGCCACCGAAACGGTTGACGGTGATCGCCCTGGGTGCAACCGGGGTAGCTGCTGGTGGAGCCGGCTGCACGACGCGAGGCCCTGTAGCATCAGTGAGCGCTAGGGCTGCCGGTCTAGCAGCGTGAGGCGTCGGAGCTGCTGGGTCAGCAGCAGGAGACGCCAAGGCTGCTGGTGAAGGTGAGGAAGCCTGCTGAAGCGCACATGGCTGTCCAAGAGACTGTGGTGAGTAGTCCGGGACAGCCACATGTGGTTCGCCAGGTGAACGGTCCTTTGTTGCAGCAGTACTTGTAGAAGAAAAAACTAGTGACAGTTCAAAGGGAACTGAGACCGTGTTAGGCACGTCGTCCAGGAAATCAAGTGCAGCACGCGTGGGAGGGGAAGAAGCCTTGGAGAAGGGAAAAGAGGCTTCATCAAACACCACGTGGCGTGAGATGATTATGCGATTGGTTTGACGATCGAGACAAAGGTAGCCCTTGTGGTGAGGGGAATACCCGAGAAAAACGCAGAGGGTGGAGCGGGGGGAAGTTTGTGGGGGGCAGTGGCTGACAGGTTGGGATAACAGGTGCAACCAAAAACACGGAGATGCTCATATGAAGGATGTTTTCCAAATAGATAGAAGTGAGGCGTGGAATGGTTGAGGGTTTTGGTGGGTAGGATGTTTATGAAATAGGTGGCAGTGCCTAGAGTTGCGGCCCAAAAGATGGGGGGAACACTAGCGTGGAAAAGAAGGGAACGAACGGCATTGTTTATGGATCGTATGATGCGTTCGGCTTTGCCATTCTGGGCGGAGGTGTAGGGGCATGACAGACGAAGGTGAATGCCGGGCGAGGAAAAAATGTGCGGGCACGTAGGTTGTCGAACTCACAGCCGTTGTCGCACTGAATACCCTGAATGGTGATTCCAAACTTAGTGCGGACATAGGCAAAGAAAGCGGTGAGGGTGGACAAAGTGTATGATTTGTGGCGCAAAGGGAATGTCCACAGAAAGTGGGAATAATAATCTAAAATGGCAAGATAGTATTTATGACCAGAGACACTAGTCAAAGGGGAGGTCCACAAATCACAATGTATTAACTGAAAAATTTTAGTAGCCCTGGAGGTGGATGTATGAAAAGGAAGATGAACATGATGTCCTAATTAACAAGCATGACATAAAGGAGCGGTGGCACTCTTATTACAGGGAATGACTGACGACTGGGCAAGATGGGATAAGACGACATGACCAGGGTGCCCAAGACGCTGGTGCCATAGGGACATAGTAGGTGTTGTTGATGCATGAAGGGTGGTAGCCGGGAGCCGGAGGGGGTATAGTGGCGCAGAGCTGTCACATCTGAGGATCTCGTGCCGAGTAGGAAGATCCTTCACAGAGCAACCAAGCAGGTCAAATTCAACAGAACAATTGTTATCGGTGGTGAATTGACGAACAGAAATTAAATCCTTAATGAGGGACGGTGAGACAAGGACACTTTTAAGGGATAGATTATGTGGAAGGTGAGTGGTGCCAGTGGAAGTGACAGGAATGAGATGACCATTACCGACAACAATATGTGAAGGAATATGACGCGAAGGAAGGGTTTGAGAGATGATACCGGCGTTAGAGGTCATGTGGCTGGTGGCACCAGTGTCGAAGTGCCACTCATGTTGGACAGGTTGTTGAAGAGCAACATTCTGGAAGTTGGTAGCCAGGGTCTGCTGATCCCATACCGGAGTGGGAGCGGGTGGGCCGACGTATCCGGGAGGTGGCCCGTAGGAGGCCGGGGGAACACCCCACTATCCGGTCCACTGACCAGGGGGATCGGCCAGCAGAGCCTGTGGAGACGAGGGCATGCCATGGGGTGGACGAGGCGTGGTAGGTGGTCGCTGACCCGACCACATGTAGATAGCCCCTAACCAGGGGTTGTAGTAGCTGTATTGGGACCCCTGGCCAGTGGGAGGTCCAGCGTCGGCGCGGTTGGTGGTGGAGTGCCTACCACCGGCGCGTTTGCCCCTCTTGCCGCGCTGGTTGGAGTTGTAGCGACCGCCGGAGCCTCCCCCAGAGGGCTGCGAGGGGGCCGACAGCTGAGTGGCCGGCTGCTGGGAATGACGAGGAGCGCCGGTGGAGGGCGCAAGAGAAGTGGTGCTGCCCATGCTGCCAGGTGCAGTGAGCGTAGCAAGGGCAGCAGCAGGTGGAGCCTTCGCCATGGTGAGCTCCTCAAGAGCAAGATCGTCGCGGACCTGCAGGAAACTGGGCAGGCGGTATGTGCGACAAAGATGCAGACCCAGCGCAAGGAAGCGCTCGTGAAGACCTCAGATGATGTTGAGGACAAGTGTTCTGTCATTTTCAGTTGTTCAGTGTACGCGTCCTGAGATGTGCAATCCTTTAATGAGAGGAGAGTATCATCTTCTAAGGTAATGAGAAATTCTCTGGTCTTCAAATTGAGGGCAAATGGGCTATGTTTATAGAACCAATCATGACATCGTATTCTTTCAAGTCCATGACTCTAAGGTTGTTGTTGAAGGCATGTTTCTGAATAGAGAATGCAGTGTCTGCTATGATTGCCCCAGATGTAAGTTGGCCTCCCCCAGCCACAGCTATTTTAGCCGAACTTTTGGATATGGCAAGTGGTTTTAACTGCGAAAGACAAATCAATGAATGTACTTGAACTGCCGGTATCAATAAGGGCAATGCCTGTTTGTCCACCAACAGTGACCTTGACTTAAAATGTGCCAGCAGTGACCAGCCCTGAAACTGCATGAGCCAAAATATGCATGAGATACTCATTTGGAGGGGAGTCCTGATCCTATGGGGAGACGGGCTCACCAAGGTCGCGAAGATCCTCGGCAAGCTTTTTCTAGCGACGACAGTATTCGGCAACAAGAAGGTCGCCCTGGGAGAAGGAGCGGAACTCTTGGTCGGCGTAGAGAGCACGGGTGGTGCGGTTCCCTAGGAATTGTGACTCGATAGAGAGCCACAGGACGCGAGCTGTGACGCCGCGCTGGGATACAGTGTCGGCGAGGTCGTCGGAGATGGTGTTGAGGATCCAAGTACGGACGACGGCGTTCATGCGAACCCAATCGGGGGAGGTATATGCAGTGATATCGGAGAGAACATGACCTTCCAGGGAGAACTTGGTGAGGGTGAGAAGGAAGGTATCGCACCATCGGACGTAGAATGTGGAGTTGGCGTCGAGGAGGAGCGCGGGATGAGGGTGCGAATGTTCTGCACAGCCACTGCCTGGGCGTGTAGATTCAGCAGGGTTGCAGCCTCATGATGTAGGAGTGCTGCCTCCAGAGGGGAGGCATCACCGTCTTGGATGTCACCGTCGGGATCTCCATGGGAGGAGGCGGCGCAGCAGCCGCGTGTTCACGCGCGGCGCGTTCAAGGGCCGCACGCACGCGAGCATCCGCCGCGTCGCGTTCCTGCTGGGCGACGGTGGCCTCTCGCTCGGCGTCGCGGCGCGGGCCAGAGCGGCGGCGCGAGCGACCTGGGCTTGGCGCTCGCGGTCTTGGACGGCATCATTCTCTTGTGGGACAGCAAGGGGATCGGATTCGATGCCTGAGGTGATAGCGGCCATGGAGCAGCGCCAAGAGAAGGCGCGCTGGAAGCGGAAGCGGCAGGAAGAAAAACTAGACTTGTGATACCATGTAAGTAAAGTAGAATGCAGGAATTGTGTGTGTATTGATAGAGAAGAGTGCTGTTACATATATAGGGGAAGAGCCAGAGGTAAAAGGAAACCTCCTTTTTTTTTTTTTTGAACAAACGCAGGAGAGCTGCGTGTCATTAAATTAAGAAGAAAAAAAGAACATAGGAGAGACAAGACATGTCAACCCCTAATTACAAAGGCCCCTAGGCCGAGACCCCTCCGGCAATAACACAACGCACCACACACACACAAGGTAACAACCCGACCAAAAAACGACTACCAGCAGGAAAACTGCTAAGGTCCCCTAGGGAGCTGGCGCAGCAGGAGGTCCTGCAGAGCTGATGCACCAGCCAAACACCAGACGTTGCCCTCCTCAATCACAGCACTCTGAACTCGCTGGGTGCAGGGCACAACCCCCTCAAAAACACAAGCATTACGGTGCTTCCAAATCTCCCAAGCAACCAAAATGATCAAGGAATTAAGACCTTTTCTTAAACTCTTCTCCACTTTCTTGATACTTTGGCACCACCAATTTGAGAAACGAGTGCATCCATGCTGAGGCACAATGGCAAGGAGGCCTAAATTGTGTAGCATGGACGTCCATATCTGCCGAGCGAACACACAGGAGACAAGAATATGCTGGATGTTTTCCTCAGCCTGATCACACAGAGGGCAAGCAACTGGATGGGGCAGACCTCTTTTTGCAAGTCGATCAGCTGTCCAAACCCTGTTTTTGATTGCCAACCATACAAAGAATTTGCATTTTAAGGGGGCCCAGGTCTTCCAGACACGTCGCCAAGGGCCAAAAGGGATAGAGCCAACAAAGAGAGCATCATAGGCCGATTTGCTACAATAAGTACCATGAGCAGAGAGGCGCCAGATGTGTTGGTCTGCGATGTCAGGTTGCAGAACTACCCCATCAACCAAGTTCCATAGCTGCAGATACTCTACTAGTACCGCTACAGACAATCCTCCCCGAATATCTGACACCCATTGACGATTTGTGAGCCCCTCAGCTACTGTTCTTCGCTTTAAAGCCCTTCTAGAAATCACTTGGATAAGGGTTGGACAGTGTTCAGCCACAGTTTTACCAAGGAGCCAACGATCAGACCAGAACTTCACAGATTCACCACTGCCTACCACTGAGGTAATAGCCACATCAACGAGGGCCTTTGCATTACGGTGCACTCGGATAGGGAGACCAGCCCATGGCCTTGACGCGTCAGTCTTTTGTAACCAAAGCCACCTGGCACGTAGGGCCCATCCAAACATCTCCAGGTTGAGAATACCCAGACCACCATACTTGAGAGGCCGCTGGACAGCTTCCCAGGACACGAGACAGTTACCTCCATTTGCATCACCTTGCCCCTTCCAAAGAAAGCCTCGTCTCCTCTTATCGATTGCCTTAAAAACCCATTTAGGGAGTTCTAAAGCAAGCATAAGATAGATAGGGACAGAAGACAACACTGTCTTAACCATGACAAGACGACCAGCCCGGCTGAGAAGATTAGCTTTCCATCCTGGAAGTTTATCAGCAACTTTATCAACAAGCGGCAGGAGATCAGAGTTAGCAAGCCTATGGATTGATAGAGGAATCCCCAAGTAAGTGCAGGGAAAATTTTTTGTAGCACATGGTAATAAGGCAGAAATGGTGGTCAGCTCATTCGCTCCACATTGAATGGGTGTAACAGAACTTTTGGAGATGTTCGTTTTTAACCCAGAGCAGGACCCTAATTGATCCTTACCATCCTGGACTCTTCCCCAAATCTCTCTCTATCCTAACCTGCTATACAAGGCTGGCCGGCTGCTTAAAGAAGCCAGGCATCACGCCTATGTACAAGGCAATGAATATTGCTGTCTAACAAAATGGTTCAGTAGGAAGTGAAGTTGTTGGTAGCCTTGCAGTAACTCCTGTACAGTAAAGACAATGTTGATAATTTGGAGATCAGTTGATGTTATTGTTCCAGAAATTATATTTTGGCGATAGCTTTGTTATAGTTCTTATTTATTTATGTTCCCATCCTCTTTCAACAAAGCATCTCAATGATTGATCTGTGTGCAAGTTGGTCCTAACTGTCGCCTTAAAATTTACTGAAATATATTTTTCTATACACTACAGGAATTCCCTCGTGTACACTACCGTATTGCCAAGACGATTGATGCTTCTACAATGACAACACTACGAGACTTAGTCCCCACAAAGCTTGCTGCCAGTGTATGGAATTGTCTTGCGAAATATAAAACGACAATACCTGAATTTCCTCAAACAGAAACTTGTGAGCTACTTATAGTAGACCGTTCAATAGATCAGGTATATGTTGAACATATATGTGATTTAACCATTATTTTTCTTCTACATTGAGTAAATGGTGTTAATCTTTTTATACCGCTTTGTTTCTTTGGTACTTCAGATTGCACCAATTATTCATGAATGGACTTATGATGCTATGTGTCATGATCTGCTTTGTATGGATGGCAACAAGTATGTTCATGAGGTGAGCATATAAACACACTTGCTGATGTTTTAGTCCCTGTTTGGATCCCTTGGTCTAAAGTTTAGCCACTAAACTTTAGATCACTTTAGGTCTTGATGCTCCAAACATTCGGTATAAAATGTTCTCTAAAGTTTAGCCAACCTGACAAAATGGACATTAGTTCATTAGACCTTACAAATGTGCTAAAGTGGTTTAAAGTTTGGCCCTTAACTTTAGCCAACTAAACTTTAGGCCATGGGATCCAAACAGGGCCTTAATAATGTATTCTTTTCCATTGCCTCTGTTTATACTATGGATTCTTTTCTCTGACTGAAATGAAGGTTCCAACTAAAAATGGGTCGGCAACTGAAAAAAAGGAGGTCCTGTTGGAGGATCATGACCCTGTCTGGCTTGAGCTTAGGCATGCACATATAGCAGATGTAAGATTATTCCTTAATCTACCTTCCTACTTGGCACATGTATTCAACAATTGCTTGTTTAACCATGACTATCACAGGCAAGTGAGAGGCTACATGATAAGATGACCAACTTCATTTCAAAGAACAAAGCTGCACAATTGCATCAAGCACGGTATATTGTTTCAACCAGATTATTATATCTTTGTTAGCTAAGATTGTTCTCGTATCCTTTTTACCATTCTGATTTTCCATTCTGCAATGAGCACAAATTAGATAATAAATAAATGTGGGCCAGTTTTCTGCAGACACTTCTCTTTTCTGCCAATTTACATTGGGTTTAAGAGTTGTCTACAATAGGTAGTTGATATTGCTTATTAGATGTCTATGTTTTCTGTGTTTTCCCATTGTATAAGGGGGTTTGTGCATATTTGCTAATACTTGTACATGTATAAATTTGGTCCCATGGTGAATACAAGTGCCATTGATAATATTTCTTTCCTGGATTGATCATACTGTATATATCATAAATTATAATCATTGTGGCAACTGGACTTGTGTTGGCCGCATTCCAGTTTGTGACTTTGTGTAAAGTTAATGCAACCCACATGATATTCCCATAGTGAAATGCGTTAAATAATTCATTTCTGTGCATAGTCAAGGCAGCAACATTTCTCAATTTTTATCAAGGCCTCCTCGGGACAGCTGTAGGAAGAGAGGTTACTATTGACCTAGAGGCTTTGGGTATGCCCTCCTTTGATAATACTGCTCGTCTTGAGGCTCCTTTCTCAGAGAAGGAAGTTTGGGACTGATGGAGGGCCTATGGAGGAGGTAGATCTTAGATTGTAGCTGTGGGAAGGAGGAGGAAGAGGTCCTCTTCCTCGATGAGGTCTGGGCGCCAGGGGAGAGCTTGGGTGCCCGGTGGAAGTAATAGTTGGGATCTGAAAGATAAATCTTGGTTGCTTGTTATTAACCGAACCAGCCATATATATAGGCTGTTACAAGAGTCCCAAGCTAAATCCTAATCTGAGTCCTAAGTAGACTTCCTAATCTAAGGCTTGATGGGCCCAAATTGAGTCCTAATAGACCTCCTAATTTAAGGCCTGATGGGCCCAAACTGCTAATATTACATCTTCGAACGCCTAACATATTGGCGCCCATACATGGCAGGGACACAATTAAAAGCTTGCCTTTGGATAAGTCCCTAGGGCCAGATGGTTTCATGGGTCATTTACAAAGCTTGCTTGCCCATCATAAATTTTTTTTTCTCGAACACGCAGGAGAGCTGCGTATCATTTCATTAAAAGAAGGATGATAATTACAATGACCTAAACACCACTCCCACAAACACACACACAAACAACACTAGTAATAATAACCCCCTTCTAATCGGGGTTGAACACAAAAGCTAGGTCCGAAAGACGGGTCAAGCCTTTGGCCCCCGCAAAACACCACATATTGAACTCATCACTGGCTGAGGTAAGCAATCTAGCTATAGAAGGCTGAGCACCATTGAAAACACAGTCATTACGGTGTCTCCAGATAGTCCAAGCCCCAAGAACCACCAAAGAGTTAAGGCCATCTCTAAGGTCCTTAGGAGTAACCTCAGCCGATCTACTCCACCAAGCTTCGAAATTGATATCTTCCATCCCGGGGGAGAGTGCGGACAGGCCGACCCGCTGGAGAAGAAGATACCAAAATTGCCCATCATAAAATTTGATGTCATGTCTGCGGTCTCATGTGTGTGGGCTTGAAAATTCAGGAACATGGAGATGCTAGTTAGGTGGTCCGAGAGCACTCCTTAGGTCCTGAGTTCGAATCCTAGTGGGAGTTAATTTCAGGCTGAGGGTTAAAAAAGGTCACTCGCTGTTTCCCTGGTTGTGTGCACACGAGATGGACAGACCTATGGGGGAGTCGGATCCTCGTGTAGGGGCTGGGTGATGGAATAAGTCATGTGGTCTTCGTGTGGAGGACATCATCTCTAATTTTGTGGTGTGGAGGACAGTCCGCACAACATCTCTGTTGTAGGACAGCAGCAACAACAGTCTTTTGACTGCAAGGACAACGTGCTGCACAACAGCAGTCTTTTGACTGCAAGGACAACGTGCTGCAGGCATCTCCTTTTCCATTTTTTTAGCTTTTGGAGGACAACAGCTTGCTGCAGTTTTTCTTTTGACTAGAGTACAACAGTACCTAGTGGTCAGTGCAGTTTGTAGGACAGAATATTCGCATATCTAGGAAGCATATGCTGCAGCCCCTTGGCCTATAAATATGTATCCCAACCCATAGACGGGAATGACATTGTGTAGTGTTTGAGAAAATAAACAAAAAATTGCCCTAACTCATAGTGTCATCCTCTCGATGAGAGTAAGAGTCCCGTTGCTTACAATTGGTATCAGAGGCAAGTTATCTTGCAGCCTAAACATCTCTTGCTCATCTCCTTCTCGCGCCTCTCCCTATACTCAGTCGGAAGCAAGAGCTCCAATTGTTGCTTCCTCTCCTGCTCTGACGAGCAGCCTTTCGTCTGAGACAACCTCTTTCACACGTAGCGACCCCTCTCTAGCGCACCATGTCCCTACGCTCGGTCACATCGAGTGCGCGGCGCCAGCAGGAGGCCAAGGTCGCCGCGGCACAAGAACGCGAGCGAGCAGCAGTCGCGGCTGCAGCGACAGCGGCGAGGGCAGCACGGCTGGCGGCGGCGGAACTGGCAGCAGCGAGAGCGGAAGTAGAAGCAGAGGAGGCGACGGATGCTGCACGTGCGGCGGCGGCAGAGCTCGAGGCTCTGCACGGCAGTAGCGCCGACATCTCTGTTTCCGCCGACGGCAGCACAAACGACGAGCTTAGGCTGGCAAGGGAGGCAGCGCAAGAGCAGACGACTCAATGGGCAGCCGCGCACCGCCATGGGGGCGCGCACGACGGCAGCCTAGATAGGCGCAGATGCGCTGATGGCGCTTCGGGCGAGAACGCATGCGGCGACAGCCCAGATGGGCGCGGACGCGCTGACGATGCACCCAGTGGCGGTGGACAGGTCGACGGAGATCACGACTTCTACAGGCGGCGCAACTCTCCCTCCCTGGATCGGTACCATGGTCACCGTGGGGTCCAGGCCGTTGTCAGGGAAATCGGTCCCAGCGGTGGGTGGCCTACCCTCACCAAGACCAACTACGAAGAGTGGGCCGCAGTGATGAGGGTACCGCTCCAGGTTCGCCACATGTGGGAAGCCGTTCGGTACGACGACGTCGACTACTACGACGATCGACGGGTGCTAGATGCCCTCATTGCTGCAGTCCCATCCTAGATGTAGTTTTCGCTTTCCCAGAAGTTGACTGCCAAGGAAGCTTGGGATGCCATCGCTGCGACCCGCATCGACAGCGACCGTGTCTACAAGACCACACTGTAGACACTTCGCAAGGAGTGGGAGAACCTGGCCTTCAAGCCAGGTGAGGATGTTGATGACTTTGCTCTTCGCCTCAACACTCTGTTGCAGAAGATGGTGCAGTTCGGCGACGACACCTACGATGAGGAGAGAGCCGTTGAGTAGCTCTTTCGTTGCATCCCCGAGAAGTACAAGCAGATCGCTCGCTCAATCGAGTCTCTGCTAGACCTCTCCACGATGACGATTGAAGAAGCGAGTGGTCGTCTCAAGGTGGTCGACGACGACGAACCACAGGCCCTCTCTGCGCCTATCACCATCGGCGGGAAGCTACATCTCAATCGGGAGCAGTGGGAGGCCTGCCAGGGTGACAAGAAGAAGGGGGAGTCCTCCTCGACATGGGGCCGCAAACGCGGCAAGCCGCACAAGGCGCGCGGAGGCGCCTAGGCCGGGGCACGAGGACAAGCTGAGGGTGGTGCCCGCGGAGGCGCCCAAGGCGGCGCCGTCGGCAACAAGAAGCCGGCACGGGATGACGGCTGTCACCACCGTGGCAAGCTTGGCCACTGGGCCAGGGAATGTCGACAGCCACAACGCGGCCATGCCAACGTCGCACAGGCGGAGGCGGAGGCGGAGGCGGAGGAGGAAGCTCTACTCCTAGCACATATAAGCATCAAGCTACCTCCAGCGGCACCGGCCGCAGCGGCACTCCTCCACCTGATGAGTCGAAAGCACGCGCTTTCCTCGGCGACGGCTTCAACAACGACATGATCGAAGGATGGTGCCTCGACACCAGCGCCACTCATCACATGACCGGCCGACGGGAGTTCTTCACCGAGCTCGACTCTAGCGTCTGAGGCTCCGTCAAGTTTGGGGACGCCTTCGGCGTAGAGTTCAAGGGCGTCGACTCAGTCATATTCATCGCCGCGTCTGGTGAGCACAGGCTGCTCACCGGAGTCTACTACATCCCTGCGTTGAGGAAATCTATCATCAGCTTGGGACAACTGGATGAGAACGGTTCGCGCGTGGAGGTCGAGCAAGGAGTCATGAGGATCTGAGACCCCTCTCGTCGCCTTCTTGCTAAGGTATGCAGGAGTCCAAATCGGCTTTACATCCTCAACGTGAAGGTGGCACAACCTTGTTGCCTTGCTACTCGTCAGGACGACGGGGCATGGCAGTGGCACGAGCGCTTCGGGCATCTTAACTTCGAGGCCCTGAAGCGGCTCAGTGCCAAGGAGATGGTACGAGGCCTGCCGTGCCTTGACCATGTGGAGCAATTCTGCGATGTCTGTGTGTTGACAAAGCAGAAACGACTCCCCTTTCCCCAGCAGTCGAGCTTCTGAGCCAAGGAGAGGCTTGAGCTCATGCATGGGGACTTGTGTGGCCCAGTGACACCAGCCACACCACGAGGACGACGCTACTTCTTGCTGCTCGTTGACGACCTCTCCCGCTACATGTGGGTGATGGTCCTTGGCAGCAGGGAGAGGCTGTGAACGCCATCAAGCGTGTGCAGGTCGCTGCGGAGGCGGAGTGCGGCCGCAAACTGCGCGTGCTGCACACCGACAACGACGGTGAATTCATAGCGGCTGAGTTCGCGTCGTACTGCGCGGATGAGGGCGTTCAACGCCACTACTCCGCGTCGTACAGCCCGCAGCAGAACGGTGTCGTCGAGCGGCGCAACCAGACGGTTTTGGGGATGGCTCGGGCTCTCCTCAAGCAGAGGGGAATGCCGACTGTCTTCTGGGGAGAGGCGGTGGTGACAGCGGTCTACATCCTCAACCACTCGCCCACCAAGGCACTCAACGGGATGACACCGTATGAGGCTTGGCATGGGCGCAAGCCGGCGGTCTCTCACCTACGGGTCTTCGGCTGCCTCGCGTTCACTAAGGAGCTTGGCCACATCGGCAAGCTCGACGACAGGAGAACCCCAGGGGTGTTCATTGGCTACGCGGAGGGCTCGAAGGCCTACCGCATCCTTGACCCAGGAACACTGCGTGTGCACACGACGCGCGATTTAGTGTTCGACGAAGGGCGAGGATGGGCCTGGGACAAGGCGGTGGACGACGACACGACTTCGACGTACGACGACTTCACCATCGAGTACGTCCACTTTGAGGGAGCCGGGGGAGTAGTTGACCCTTCTCCGAGTAGGCCTTCCCCAGCCCCCAAGTCTCCGACTCCAGCGCCACGCTCTCCAGCTCCGGCTACAACGAGCTCTTCGCCACCATGCAATCCAGCCACGACTGCGGCTCCAGCGAGCTCTCCGTCACCATGTACTCCAGCACTAACGGTACCCTCTCCGGGAACGTCCTCTCCGACGCCAGCTTGTGTCGAGCACGACCCAATGGAGCTCGTGACCCCGCTCTCCCAGGACGAGGAGAGCGTCGACGCGTGCTACGACGGCGAGCCGTTGTGGTATTGAAAGGTGGAGGGCCTTCTCATCGACCCGTCGGTGCCGGGCCCGACGTCTCGCATTCTAGCAGGAGAGTTGCATCTTGCATGCGACGATGGCGAGCCTCGGTCTTTCGCGGAGGCCGAGAA
This sequence comes from Zea mays, assembly GCF_902167145.1. Lineage (NCBI taxonomy): Eukaryota > Viridiplantae > Streptophyta > Magnoliopsida > Poales > Poaceae > Zea > Zea mays. The sequence goes on along the minus strand of NC_050100.1, from coordinate 128,984,755 downwards.
ACACGCGGCTTGGCGTGCCGCGATGCAGTCGGAGATGGACGCGGTTGAGATGAAGCGCACTTGGGAGCTCGCTGATCTCTCATGGTCATCGCACGATCACCCTTAAGTGGGTGTTCAAACTGAAGAGGGATGAAGCCGGCGCCATTGTTAAGCACAAGGCTCGCTTGGTGGCACGCGGTTTCTTACAGCAGGAGGGGATCGACTTCGACGATGCTTTCGCCCCCGTGGCACGGATGGAATCCGTGCGACTTCTCCTTGCGCTGTCAGCCCAGGAGGGCTGGCACGTTCATCACATGGACGTCAAGTCGACGTTTGTTAACGACGACTTAAAGGAGGAGGTGTACGTACACCAGGCGTCAGGTTTTGCGATCCCTGGCAAGGAGGGCAAGGTGTTGTGCCTGCGCAAGGCCCTCTTTGGCTTGCGACAGGCACCGAGGGCATGGAATGCCAAGCTAGATTCCACGCTCAAGAGGATAGGCTTCATGTCGAGCCCGCACGAGGCGACCATCTATCGGCGGGGCAATGGAGAAAATACCCTGCTGGTGGGTGTCTTCGTCGACGATTTGGTGATCACCGGTGCCAAGGATGCAGAGGTGGCGACGTTTAAGGAAGAGATGAAGGCCAATTTTCAGATGAGTGACCTGGGGCATCTCTCCTACCTAGGGATTGAGGTGCACCAGAGTGACTCTGGGATCACACTTCGCCAGACCGCCTACGCCATGCGCATTGTTGAGCTGGTTGGGCTCACTAATTGCAACCCAGCTCTGACTCCGATGGAGGAGAGGCTGAAGTTGAGCCGTGATAGCACGACGTCTTGTGGGGAGCCTTCGCTACCTCGTCCACACACGACCGTATCTGGCATACTCCGTCGGCTACGTTAGTCGGTTCCTGCAGCGACCGACGACGGAGCACTAGCATGCTGTGAAGAGGATCGTCCGCTATGTTGCGGGGACTATTGACCTTGGTCTCTACTACCCGAGGTGCCCTGGGGAGGCGCACCTTGTCGGGTACAGCGACAGCGACCACGCCGGCGATATCGACAGCAGTAAGAGCACAAGCGGGATCCTCTTCTTCCTCGTCAAGTGCCCCATCAGCTGGCAGTCGGTCAAGCAGCAGGTGGTGGCCGTGTCCAGCTGCGAGGCCGAGTACATAGCGGCCTCCACCGCTTCAACTCAGGCACTCTGGATTGCTCGCCTGCTCGGTGATCTCCTCGGGAGAGACGTTGGAGCAGTGGAACTCCGGGTGGACAGCCAGTCCGCCCTAGCGTTGGCCAAGAACCCCGTGTTCCATGAACGGAGTAAGCATATCCGGGTGAGGTACCACTTCATCCGTGATTATTTGACAGAAGGGAGCATCAAGGCGCGCTACATCAACACCAAGGATCAACTTGCGGACCTGCTCACTAAGCCCCTTGGGAGGATCAAGTTTCTTGAGCTTTGTTTCAGGTCCGGAATGGCTCAACTTTCCCACAAGGCAACACACAAGACTTAGGGGGAGAATGATGGAATAAGTCATGTGGTCTTTGTGTGGAGGACAACATCTCTAATTTTGTGGTGTGGAGGACAGTCCACACAACATCTCTGCTATAGGACAGCAGCAACAACAGTCTTTTGACTGCAAGGACAGCGTGCTGCACAGCAGCAGTCTTTTGACTGCAAGGACAACATGCTGCAGGCATCTCCTTTTCCTTTTTTTTAGCTTTTGGAGGACAACAACTTGTTGCAGTTTTTCTTTTGACTGGAGTACAACAACACCTAGTGGTTAGTGCAGTTTGTAGGACAACATATTCGCATCTCTAGGAAGCATATGCTGCAGCCCCTTGGGCTATAAATATGTATCCCAAACCCTTAGACGGAAATGACATTGTGTAGTGTTTGAGAAAATAAACAGAAAATTGCCCTAACTCATAGTGTCATCCTCTCGATGAGAGTAAGAGTCCCGTTGCTTACACTGGGAGGGCTCAAGGCACGAGCAAAACTTTGGCCTATAAGGGGCGAACCCTCATGCTACTCGAGGGGCCACCTTTCGTGACCTTTCTTGGTCGGCGCTGCGATTGAGCTTCTTTATATAATACCGTGGGGACGGTCTTTACCCTACCGGCCAAGTTTTTTTGAATTCAGCTTACATTACCCTCTTGCCCAAGATAGAGGGTGCCACCCATGTGAGGGACTTTCGCCCGATCAGTTTGGTGCATAGCTTTGATAAACTAGTCGCTAAATTGATGGCTAACAGGCCGGAGGACACATGCGGCCCACCTGGTAACCGTCGAGTGCACGTGTCTGGGGTCCCGGTGGAGAGCAATGAGATGGTACACTAGTGGCTCCTCGTGGGGCGGGGGGGGGAGCGGAGGCACGGGAAATGAGAAAGGTGGGGGAAGGTGTCAGACTTACGACCGAGCTGAGTCCACACCCACACAAAGAAATGAGAAAGGTGGGGGAAGGTGTCAGACTTACGGCGGAGGGGAAAGGTCCACAAGTAGTGAGAGAAGTCATCCAAAGTGACGAGATAGTACCGCATGTAAGAAACTGAACTGCTTAATGTATTGCATAGAGAAGGGGTTACAATATATAGACTCATAGGGGACCCTAACCCTAGTGGGCCGGCAGCCCAACAGTGGTGCCGGACCACACACACAATCTAACACCCCCCCGCAGTCGCAACGGGGGCACCACATACGATGAGACTGGAGTAGAAGCCGAAGGTAGGAGTCAACAGGGGCTGCTGCGTCGCCGGGGAGTAGGGGACGGCGGTACTAGGCCCAGCGGCGGCTACAGAGAGGACGTCGGCCACGGAGAGGGCGTCGACCAGCCCGTGCGTGGTGCTGGCCGTCTTGAAGGAAAGGGGGGCGTCGCTGCCGCTGGAGGGCGTGACGTGTGGCAAGCGTAGGGGAGCCGCCATGCCCAGACGTGGGCCCATGCAGAGTGCTGGGAGGTCGGGCGCACCAGGGAGGGGTGCGGTCGTGACGGTGTTGGCGAGGTGGGAGGGCACACCATGGAGGAGCCCGTCGTTGGTGATGGTCGTCGAGGAGGATCCGACCAGGGCGGTCGATGCCGGGGAGTCTGCGGCCGCGGCGAGGCGGAGCCCGCCGATGGCCTAGCAAGGTGATCCGCCATGGAGGGAGGTGGAGAGAGTGTAGCAGGCCAGCTGTTTGAGGTGGAGGAGCGTCGGCGGGAGGTCGCAGCGGAGTCGGCGGAGGCGCTCTGCTGGAAAGAAGAGGGAGAAAGCCGACGGTGGAACTGTAGCTGCTGCTACAGTGGAGGCAGGGTTGGGGTGGGGAGGAAGAAAAACTAACCTAGCTAGATACCATATTGGATGGAATGGAACCCTAACCCTATACAGGGTAGGGAGTTGTATTAATGATAAGAGTAAAGTGGACCTAAGCCCATTGTAGTGATCTGTTACACACAGTACATCAATTGCCACACAATACATCTAACACTTAATACATTGATACACAACTCTCCTTGTTAGAATTGTATTAGGGTTTGGGAGTCTTCCCTGTGTATTTACCTTCTCGCCCCTCTGTAACTGGCCAGGCCCAACACAAAGTCTATTAATACATATCCCCACCCTATTCTAGGGTTTGAGGTTTCCCACATGGTATAGAGCTAGGTTTTCTCCTTTTTTTCTCCTCTCTCCCCACCCCAGCCCAACCGTCGGCTACAGGTTCCTGTCGCCAGCCACCAGCGCGCTCGAGCCGCCGGCCACTGCATCTCCGGCGCCTCTACTCTCTCCCGGCGCCTCTGCTTCTCTAGCAGTAGCCGACGCCCCTGCTCGCCCGCCGCCATGAACCTCCATGGATTCGACGCCCTCTCCCCTCCCACCTCGCCGCCGCGACACTGGAGGCGGACATCACCGTCGAGCAGGCCGCGAACGCCGCCGCTGCCCTGGCTGCGGCCCTGCCGCGCCCTCCCTTGCCGCCGCCGGGGCCTTCCCCTTCCTCTCCTGCGCGGTTGTCACCGGTCTGTACATGTCCAACGCCGCCACAGCCGCCGCCGCGACCAGCACGCGCCTGGCTGGTCTCCCCACGCCCACAGCGGCGGCCGCCGCTGCTGCAGCCGCTGCGGCCAGCGTGCGCGGCTGGGCTCCTACCGCCCTGCCTGCATAGCGGCCTTGGCCTTCCCGGCTATCCAACCACCACGGGCGCCTTCGATGCCACCGCGACATCCGGGACTCTGTCCTCGACAGGCTTCTCCCAGCAGCCGCCCCCGGCTTCACCACCCCTCAGCTGCCCATCGCCGATGTCACTTGGGCTCCACCACGTTCGTCGTACAGTCCTCCGACTCTGCCCTGGTCGCTGCCATCGCCACCATTCAGGCCGCCGTGGCCGCCTCCCAGGAGCGCTAGCGTGTCGCTTCCCTCTCTTTGGAGCAGGAGCGAACCATGGGTCTGGCCGTGACACTCAGCTGGCCATGGCACAACGTCTCCTTCTCGGCCGTGGCACCCCGCCACCACTGGTTGCGCCTGCGGCTCCCCTAACGGCCCCGGAGTCTCCCCATGCCTCCGGACTCGACGCTGACACCATCGCGGCCCTCCACTCCCTGGTCACTGGGGTTCACAACATACGGTCCTTCGTGTCCGTTGTGTTGGACCCAGAGTCCTCCCATTACCCTTGCTGGCGCGCTCAGGTGGTCCTCACCCTCCGGCGGTTCACCCGCGCTGACCATGTCCTCGATGACCCCATCGCCCCGCGTCCCCATCCTGGGTCCAGATGGACAGCGTGGTTCTATCGTGGCTCAACGACATCATCACCGTTGAGATGCAGGACATCGTTCGTGACCAGGAGGACACCGCGCGCCAGGCATGGCTCGCTCTCGAGGGCCAGTTCCTCAGGAACCGGGAGGCTCGGGCGCTCCACCTCGACGCCTAATTCCACCTGTTCTCGATCTCGGCGAGCCTTGTCGCCGATCGCACCTTGGTGCCGAACCTTCTACGTGGCCTCAGTCCCCGCTACGGCCACCTGAAGGCTCTCATCAAGAGGACCGTGCCTTTTCCCACCTTCCATGCCGCTCGGAATGAGCTTCTCCTCGAGGAGCTCACCATGCCAGGCCCAACACCAAGTCTATTAATGCATATCCCCACCCTATTCTAGGGTTTGAGGGTTCCCAACACTCCTGTGAATTTGAGAAAAAAAGTCTCTCTCTCTGCTAGTTGTTCAAATACTATTTTTCATGTCAATATTAGAAATCCGTTTGTGACACAGATCGAGAAATCTAGATAGGTTAGTAGAAGGTATGCAGGATAATAAGTGGGTGGCTGATATCCAAGGAAACTTTTCCCTCATTGGTCAAACATACTTGGAATCTGCCACCCTCGGGGATTTATTCTTTTAAATCAACTTATAGAGCCTTCTTTTATGGTTCCATCATCGAGACTTGGTGTTGTCTTTGGAAATCTTGGACAACAGATCGCGATACTAAAAGGTTGCACAACACTTACTCGCTACCTGTGTCTTCTCCTGGGATTTCTGGTTTAAAGTCCTTAATCAATTGGGTCATGCTTCTCGGGCACCAAACCAGCTCGAACTTTCCTTCGCTAAGTGGTGGCTTAGAGCTTGCAAGCATCTACCGAAGGAGAAGATAAAAGGGCTAAACTCCTTAATTATTTTGGGAGGTTGGATGCTTTGGAAACATCGCAATGCTTGCGTTTTTGAAGGAGAGAAACTGCACAACCTAACCTCAGTGTCCAGCTCAGAGATCTCTGGTGTATTGCTTCAAATCGAACATCATCTCTGGTGTATTGCTGGGGGCGAAAGGGTCTCTAGCGTAATGGTTAAGGCTTTCGAGTAGCACCACCAGGTCTCGGGTTCGATCCCCCTCGGGGGCGAATTTCGGGCTTGGTTAAAAAAATCCCCTCGCTGTGCCCCGCCCGCTCTCGGGTTACGTCCTGTGCGCCACCCTCCGGTTGGGCTGTTGCAGAGTGGACGCTGACGGCCCGCTAGTGATGTGGGGCCAGGGTTCAGGGATTTTCTTGGTCGGGACCATGTTTCGGTCTTTTCTTAATATAATACCGGGAGGACGGTCTTTCCCTCCGCGACCGAGTTTTTTTTGTATGGCTGGGGCTAAGGCCTTGTGCGATTTGGGTCAGATTGGTGGTCTGGTTTAGAGTTTTGTTAGTCTGCCAGTCTGGTCTCGCCCCTTCTAGCGTTCTTCTTATTTTCAGTTTTCTCTTCTTTGGTTTTATGCCCTTCCCCTTGTTCCAGGGGATGTGGCGTGGTTTTGCACGGACCCCATCTTTCTTCTTAATACAATGATACATAGCTCTGCTGCGTATTTAAGAAAAAAATACACTCCTGATATATGACAAGTGATATATTGCACTATAATTCATCTTACTCCCTCCTTCCATAAATATATGACATCGTTGATTTTTTTAAAAACTTTGACCACTCGTCTTATTAAAAAATAATAATGAGTTATCATTTTTTTTTGTGATTTGTTTTATCAATTAAGGTAGTTTGTGCTTGACTTAAAATTTAATATTTTTGAATAAATATTTTGAATAAGATGAGTGGTCAAAGTTTTCGAAAAAAGTCAACGGTGTCATATATTTGTGAACGGAGGTAGTATGTGATATGTGTCTTTGTAGAACAGCTTACTTGATGCATGGCACATGAAAACTTGAAAACATATTTTGGGTCTGTTTGGTTTCCTTGCCATGTTGCTTTGATTCCCATGCAAGCATGTTTTCTCTTGCTGGGCTGGGAGAGCCAAATTGGCTCACCTCGCTGGGCAACGCTAGCCTTGCCTACCTAAGCAAGGTTAAGCAAAACTGGTCACACATCCAAGCATTCCCTTTGAACATGGTCCTGGATGTTGAAGTGTATAATGGATTGGCTATCTTCTCCCATCAGTTTAAGCTTTTGTGTTTAACATGATATCAAAGTCAGAAGTCTCAAGTTCGAATCTGATAGAGGCTTTATTTGTGCCTCCACCCATTTTCTCTCTGGCTGCACGTGTGTGGGGGTGTTGAAGTGTATAATGGATTGGCTACCTTCTCCCATTTGCTTAAACTTTTGAGTTGAACTGGTTAGTGCATCCATTCTAACGCTGGCTAGGTCAGCCCATGTCTTCAGTGCCACGACCACTGCTCATTGCTCACTTGTCGTGCTCCCTGGCTTTCCACTAAGCTCAGGGCCATGGTCAATCTATGGCCCTAATTGTGAAACCCAATTAGCTTGCCAAGGACGGGCAGCTGTTGAAAAACAGTGTTACACATGTTGTAACATGGTAGAACTGTTTAAGAAATGCAATCTAGCTGACCTGGTTTGAAGTAACCTGATTCGATACTTCGCCACTCCTTGTTTTGAGAAAGGGTTGTCATTCTGTACCCATCTTACCATAATTGAACTACAACCATCAGAATCATATTTGACTGATTGATAAGTAGCAAGTGGTCATAATCTGTTCTATGCCAATCTCTATGAGTTAGGATAAGTCTATTCTATTTTGAACCGAAATTGAACTGTAACTGTTGAGATACCTGCATTCGAGAGGACAGACAAACTTGCAAACAGTTTTCGAGTTAACCCTGAATGACAAGTAGTTTTATGGGACAGCTTGATTCCTTAAAATGATTTTGTTCTATGGCTACTTTGATGTAAAGCCAGTTTCTGGTTTGCTATGTTTTGTTAACTCTGTTTCTGTTTAAATCTGCTTTGGGAAAGTAACATCCCGTTTCATAAATCAGATATAATACTTTACACCTGGTGTCATACAATGATCAATCATTCCCTATTTTCAACTTCATCTTCTCATTGATTTTTTTAAGTAAACCACATTTCCTTTGAAATGGGAAGCCGAGAAAGTCAGATTTTACAGTGTGATTAAGAGAAATCAGATATCTGGAAAATGAAAGCAAATTTTGTTTCACCAAACAAATTACTATAATGTGCTGCAATGCCAAACAGAGCCTTAATCGGAAGTAATTTCTTAAGCTTGGCCATCTACACTGACTTCCAAACACGATTTTGTTAGCTATGTTCTTAACTTCTTGTTTCAATGTTGATTTGTAATTAGGATTGATTGCATTTCCCTTTCTTTTCATCAGAACCGATGGAGAATTATCGACAAGAGATTTACAAAAAATGGTTCAGGCTCTTCCACAGTACAGTGATCAAATTGATAAGCTTTCCCTGCATGTTGAGGTTGGTTTTATATTGTTTGCGACGAACTTTAAATTCATTGTTGCTTGTCTAGTGTTGCACTACATTGCTCATAAGTCAAACATGGACTTGAATGGATTGAAAAAGATCCTCTTTTTTTTGTATTCAGATATTATGCCCATATTTTCAAATGCTCTGTTTCTTTGCCCTAATTAAAAAGTTTATGATTTTGTGTCTCCTGTTTTCTGTTTCCTGCCTTGAAAATAAGTCAATCTAGAGGAACTTTGGTAGTCTGGTATATAATAGATATCCAATTTAAAATGCACTCTCTTCTTTTGGGTCACAATTGTTTAAGTTATTGGAACTTGTGTTCCTGAGATCTTAGCCGTGTTGGGACTAGGACAGGGACCTGGGGACCAGGACCCGGAGGCTTGGGCACTGTTGTATTTGGGTTAGGGTTGAAGGAGCAAGTCAAGGATCTAGGAGGGGCGTTGTACTGTTCACGCTTGAACAACACACGCGGATGAATAATGCTTGTGAACAGTATACAACTTAGGGAAGCTTGGCAAGAGAATTGCCTGCTTGAGTCTTTATTCATGATCTAAGGGCCTTTATATAGGTATACAACCCACATGTATGATGTATCCATCTAGTATTCTAACTTCCCAAACCAATCTATATGTATCCATATCCATCTAGGACTCTAACTTAACAAACAAATCTATATGTATCCATCTAGGACTCTAACTTTAGAAACCAATCTACAATATTTTAAGAAGCGTTTTTCTCTCTCGAAAGTGCAGGAGAACTGCGCGATAATATATTAAAGAAGATGTACGGATATAAGAACAAACTAGCCCCCCTACGGCGGCCAATAACAGGCCATCCATGACTAAAAAACTAACAAGAACTACCACAATGCTAGCTAACTAGCAGGGAAGCATGGAATGAGGAAGGTAAGCAAAGACAACTTCTTTGCACCAGCCATTTCCCAAAGGTCAACCACCAGCCCAACTCTTTTAAGAGCATCAGTAATACTGGGGCTCTTGTTGTCAAAAACACATCCATTGCGCTGCTTCCATAAGGTCCAAACTTCCAGGATGACTAGAGAATTGAGGCCATCCCTTGCGATTCCAGAGACTTTAGTACATAACATTCTCCAGCCATTGCGCTGCTTCCATAATATTTTAACAAGCTAATCTAAAAAACAAGGAAACTTAGCCACGAGGGCGTTTATGCTGCCTAGCATATTGGATGCCAACCAAAACATCTCTCCTATCCTCCAAAAACAGCTTGTCCTCGAGCTGAAAGTCGTGGTAGGAAAGCTTGAACTGGTTGAGTGGCTCTCGAGTCGCATATGCTTCAGCCACACCAACCCAATGCACTAACACATGCCACACGCCACGATGGAGCTGGGCGCGCAAGATCTTCGGTGGTACGGGCGGCAGGCGGTCATGCTCCATTAGCGGGAGGAGTGCTGGTGAACACTGGGTCACAGTCGCTGATTATCGACGTGGGAAACCCATGAAGGTGTACGATCTCGGCGAAGAAGGCCCGAACAACAGAGAGGCGGTGTAGGGGTGGTCGAGCGTGATGAATTGGGCATACTTGGAGAAGCAATCAACCACCATCATGATAACGGACTTGCCATGCATTTGGTGAAGGCCCTCGACATGTCGAGCGTGATCTCGGCCCATACCTGGGTGGGCATGTCCAGCGGATGGAGGAGACCGATCGGGTGGAGGGACACGGTCGTGTTCCATTGGCACATAGTGTAGGCGCGATCGTAGTCGCGGACGATGGAGCAGTCGTGCTCGAGGTAGAAGTTATCGTGCAGGCGTTGTAGCAGTGGCGGAGCCACGGCCCGGCTAGCCTGGGCACGTGCCCGGGCTCCGCCATTGGCCACGGTGAATGAGAGCAGAATGAGAGCACGAGGACTTTCAAAGAGCGGCGCTTCTAGTTAATCTGAAGAGAGCTGAGCTTGTAGCTCCTCGCTATTTGCTGTCGTTGCAGCCATTTCATAACCATACCAGCCGGCGACATGCAAGGACTAGCAGAAGCGGCACGCGAGGACTAGAAGGGGACTGGCAACTTCCAAATTATAGCGAGAGGAGCAAGTGTTTCCGAGCAGCGATTTGCTGGAAAACAAACGAAGACTACCTAGACACTATCTTTTGATTCTATTCAAGTCTTTAAAAACAACCGTAATAGTCGTGCCCAGGCTCCCATTGCGAGCTGGCTCCGCCACTGCGTTGTAGTGTCTTCTGAATCCCTTCATGACCGACGTGCCTCAACACAACGATGATAGGATGCTTTTTCTGCAGGAGCTAAGAGACATTAGAGTAGTATTTCATCGTCCATGGATAATTGATGGAGATTTCATTGTCATTTACAAAGATGAGGATAAGAATAATCATATCCTTAATAGGGTATGATGGGGTGGTTTAGAAGGCCAATAAATGACCTTGCTCTGAAAAAAAATCCCTTGGTCGCAAATATAAATTGTCAAATCGCCAAGATTCTTCTACTTTGGTGATGCTTGATAGAGTGTTGTGCTCTACTGATTCGGAGGATCTGCTGTTACAAAGCTCGGCAAGTAATGACTCATACCACTGCCCTTTGTTGCTTAGACTTAATGATAATAAAATGGGAAGGAGAAGATTCCACTTTGTATGATTTGTCATCAAAAACAGGGTTTGGACAGCCAATAGACTGGCAAAAAGAGGACTGCCCCATCCAGTTGCATGCCCCCTTTGTGATCAGACTAAGGAGACCATCTAACATATTCTTGTCTCATGCATGTTTGCCTGGCAAGTATGGACGTTAATCCTCCACAATTTGGACCTCCTAGCCATTGCCCCTCAGCCTGCATGCACACAATTTTCAAACTGCTGGCGCCAAAGTATCAAAAGTGTTGAGAAGAGTCTAAGAAAAGGACTTAATTCCCTAATCATTTTGGTTGTTTGGGAGATTTGGAAGTGTCACTAACCTTGGATTAGGGTGAGCAATTAGTCCTTAGGACTTGGTAGAATATATATATGACAACTAATATGGGCCATATGGGCCTTAACACACCCCTTCAAACTCAAGGTGGAAGCGGAGGATCTGAAGCACTGAGTTTGAACAAGTTGAGACGATGTTGTTCTTTTGTTTGTGCTTTTGTAAAGAAGTGTGCAACTTGCATTTCTGATGGCACATTTTGAAGAGCATTAGTTTTCTGTTGACAATGAGACGTGTGAAGAAAACATCAACACCAATATGTTTTGTAAGTTCATGGTTTATCGGATTCATCGTTTCACTAGTGATAACCACTGTTTTATGGAGTTCGATATTTGGTGGCTCACCTATGGGATCTTACTAGTCGTGCTGTGGTTGGTCGCTACGACAACTCTGGCCCCTTATATTCCATTCGCTTCCCTGCCTTAGCTTCCTCCGCCCATGTTGCCGCACCCTACGCCCTCGCCTTCACTGCCTCTGCCTCCACCTGGCACCGTCGTCTCGGCCATGACCACGACGTCCTCTCTAGACTCTCCGCCACCTCGACAATCCCTTGTCCTCGCGGCAACGCTACCTCGCTTTGCCATGCCAGTCAGCTTGGGCGTCACACTCGCTTACCCTTTTCTTCTTCCTTGTCCCGCGCTTCTCGCCCCTTCGACCTCATCCACTGTGACCTTTGGACATCCCCTGATCCAAGCATCTCCGGTTGTTGGTACTATTTGGTAATTCTAGATGACTTCTCTCACTATTTGTGGACCTTTCCCCTTCGCCGTAAGTGTGACACCTTCACCAATCTCTCACTTCTCATAGGAGTCAACTTAGTTCGGTTGCACCATCCGTGTTGTTTAGTGTGAGTGGACGGGAGTTTGATAACTCCACGTCTTGCACCTTTTTTCTCTCTCACGGCGTGCAACTGCGAAATGTCGTGCCCTCACACCCCCTCAGAATGGCCGAGCCAAGCGCATGATTCACACCACCACCAACATGCTGCATTGCCATCTCTTTCAGGCTTCTCTTCCTGTCCGCTACTGGGTTGAGGCCTTGCACATGGCCACCTACTTCCTCAACCATTTTCCCTCCAAGGCGGCATCCCATCCCACTCCGTTATTCTCCCTCTTCGACGCCACCCCTCCTATGAGCACCTTTGGGTCTTCAGGTGTGCCTGCTATCCCAATACCTCCGCCACCGCTCCTCACAAATTTGCCCTCGATCTTTTTGTTGTCTTTTCCTCGGGTACTCCCTGATCACAAGGGGTATCGGTGCCTCGATCTTCCCACCCGCGGCATCGTCATCTCTCGTCATGTTGTCTTTGATGAGGATGATTTTCCCCTTACTGACTCCTCCCCATCTTCTGACCTTGATTCCCTCTTCGATGACGCTTGTGTCGATGTTCCTCTTCCACTGGCCTCTTTCACGTCGCATACGACTAAGCTGCCTGTGCCCCACGCGATCGCGTCGTGTTTGCCTGTGCCACACACGACCCCATCGCCTGCGCCACGCGCGGCCTTGCTGTCTCTACCTTTAACCATGCTGTCGTCTACGCCACGCGCGGTCCCATCGACCCCTCCCGCGGCACAAGCGACCCCATCGACCCCGCTCGCACCACGCGTGGCCCCGTTGATCCGCCTGCGCACGCGCGGCCCGGTCGCTTGCCTCCCTCGCGGCACGCTATGCTGATCCCACCCACATATACCAACGACATGTGTGGCCTGCCTCCTCGATCTCCTCTGCTGCATCGGCCCGTGCCTCGACCCCCTCTCGCGAGGAGCCATCGTTGTACCATCCAGTTGCTCTCCACTGGGAACACAGGCACGTCCACTCGATGGTTACCCTACGGGCCGCTAGTGTCCTCTGGTTCGTTGACCGCCTGGTCCTCTCCGTGTCGTCTTCTCCAGCACTCTCCCCGAGCCGTCCTTTGTCCGTAGTGCGCTCACCGACCCCAACTGGCGGCGCGACATGGAGGAGTACGAGGCTTTACATGCGAACCACATGTAAGACCTGGTGTCACGCCCCTCTGGCGCCAATGTGGTCATCGAGAAATGGATATTTAATCACAAGCTTAAGGCAGATGACTCCTTGGATCGGTACAAGGCTCGTTGGGTCCTACGGGGCTTCACTCAATGTCCCGAGGTGGACTATGATGAGACCTTCAGCTCTGTGGTCAAGCCTGGTACCATACGAACTATTCTGACTCTAGCTCTCTCACATCTTGGCCAGTGCACCAAGAATGCCTTCCTCCATGGCACTCTAACGGAGACAGAGTATTGCACTCAACCGGTCGGCTTCGTGGATCTTGCTCACCCCGACATGGTCTGCAAGCTCAATTGGTCCCTCTACGGCCTCAAGCAGGCGCCCAGAGCTTGGTACAGTCGCTTTGCCACCTTGCTCTCACAGGGCTTTGTCGAGGCCAAAGCACTACTCTGGTGGACACTCAGGGCAAGGTCTCCTCCTCCGACGGCCCTCCGGTGGCTAAGCCGACTAGCTATCGATGTCTCATCGAGGCCCTGCAGTACCTCGTCTTCACCCGCCCCGACATCGCCTACGTCGTCCAACAGGTGTGCCTTCATTTGCACGTCCCTGTGTTAGCATCTCACACCTAGACTGCCATAGCTTAGGATTTTCACCATCGAAGGTAGGGAAATTGAGTTTGGGTAAGTTTCCTAGGGTTGGGCTGAAAGATCCTAGCAGTCGACCACCAAAATGAATAGGTTGGTGAGGACCAACTACGTTGTCGCCATGAGCAATAGTAGGTGAATGGATGATAAGCTCGAATAATTGAAAATGGGGTGTATCAGCTGTACCGTTGGCCGGGAGATGGTTATGGGTGTAGACCACACCCAAACCATGCTCCCGTATTGTCGAGGAATGGCGGTGCCCAAAAGGACCGTCGGTGTGCTTCGTCGGAGCAGATGGGCGCCCCGCCACCGACCCGTGGGGGCTGAGGAACCCAGGGGACTGGTTGAAGTCCTCCATGGCGCTGCGTTCCAGAAGGCCTAAGATCTTGGAGAGCTCCGCACGCATGGCTTTGACGGAAGACTGGACCAAGTCGACCGTGTGTTCGATCCATGGATGCCAAGCTTCGAACACTCCCTAGACGTTCTCCAGGTCCGTGACACGCGTAGTAGCGTCGGCCGCGACTGTGTCCAAGTGCTCCCAGGTCGAGGATTCGAGTTCGGTAACTCGCGCGTCTAGCTGATGCTCTAGGGTGCGGCGCAGGTCGACGCGGAAGACGTCGATGCCGGCGTCATCCAGTTTCGACTGCAGGGATGAGAGATCGGTCGAGTTGGCGTCCACCTTCGACTCGATCGCAAATCCGCTGAAGAAGCTTCTATGTGGAGTTAAGAGCCCTGGACTGCACCTTCAACGATTTCGCCCACTCGTTCGTCGCCCCTGCCATTCAAGCGTGTCGCATGTAGTACTAGTAGCTACCGCTCGCTAGGCCTGGTGATCGCTGTCTTTGATACCAATTGTTAGCAACCCACTTGCTGGCAACACGAATTCGTGGAAGAACGAAGGTAGGAGGGGATCGGTCGGATTGAGAAAGAAGAAACGTGTCACCAATTTAGTGTTACAAAATATCTGAGTACCCTCTTCACTGGTACTGGCATATAGCCTTACAGGAACTAGGCCAATACTTACAACCACTCTGGGCCTGTGTATCGCGCATTGGGCTTCCTCTTATGCTGGCCCGTCATCCTTGGTGCTCTCGCGTTGGATCTGCGCTAGTCAGCCGCACCCGCCTCTAGCCCGCGTCGTGCGCCATCGGCGGCGTCCGTTCGACCGAATCTGCCAGGACCTGCCTGCCTGGACTGCTATCTTCCCTTCTACGTCAGATCTGAGACCGCCTCCAGTCAGCGCAGTCTGCCGTGTGTTGTCTATGCAGGACCTGCTCGCCTGGGATCCGCACGCCGTACAATCTGCTGCCCAGATCCGTTCTAGATCGACCAGATCAGTGCCCCTCCGCACAGTTCCCGCTAGAGGATCAAG
Source organism: Zea mays (assembly GCF_902167145.1). Taxonomy (NCBI): domain Eukaryota; kingdom Viridiplantae; phylum Streptophyta; class Magnoliopsida; order Poales; family Poaceae; genus Zea; species Zea mays. The sequence goes on along the minus strand of NC_050100.1, from coordinate 128,969,667 downwards.
TTTGGGACAGAGAAGCTTATCTCTTCACTGGTTTGCATTATTCACTGGTCTGCATCCTTTGTACGTCATATCAATCGATCATCATGTCAGTTAATGCTATTGTGGTTAATATCATCCTTGATGGTCAGAATTATCCAGAGTGGGCTTTCTATGTTCAGACTGCTTTACGTGCCCATGGTCTGCTTTTTCACTTAACTAAAGATCCTCCTGCTCTACGTGAGGATCGTACAAATGCTGCAGACATTAAAACTTGGCAGATCAATGATGGCAAGGTGGTGGCTGCCATGGTTAATATTACTAAACCATCCATGATTATGAGCTTGTCCAAGTTCACCACTGCTAAAGCTATTTGGTCTCATTTGAAGGGCTGGTTTGTTCAAGACAGTGGTGCTCTCTTACACACTATTATGTAGCAAACACATGTTATTGAGCAGAATGAGATGACTATTGATGAGTACTATTCTGCTTTTGATCGTTTGATGAGTTCTTTGATATCTATGGTGCTAGCCTGTGCAACTATTCCATGTCCAGCTCATCAATTTATTGGAAAGTTCTTTACATACAAATTTGTTATGAGAGTTCGGGCTGAATATGACTGTCTTCGTGCACGTCTGCTCCACAGTTCTGATACTTTCACAATGGCAAAGGCATTGTCTGAACTACTTGCTAAAGAGACTCGCCTCAAAGCCTTGTCTTCTGCTACTGGTTCTAGCTCTCACAGTGTGTTGGCTGCTGCTCAGAAGTCCTATGTGGCAAGGAGTTAGTCCTCAGTAACTTGTGAGCATTGCAAGAACAATCATCGGTCTAAAAATTGTTTTGTTAAATTTCCAGAGAAGTTGGTCGATTTATGTACACGACGGGCAACTCGAAGTCGTGGCACATGTTCTTCACATAGAGGTTCAGTTGCTATTGCTTCTACTTCACCAGCTATAGTCTCGCCATCATCTTGGGCTCTTGACTCAAGGGCCTCCTTTCATGTGACATTTGATAAGTCACAGTTAGTCTCTTCTACACTTGTCACAGAAGATGCCTTTGTTCATATCGCAGATGGTACTTTATGCCATATAACCCATAAGGATTCTCTTTGCACTCTTTAGTTTATTGTTCCTAATATACTTTTTGTCCTTGAGTTGTCCATAAATCTTCTCTCAGTTGGACAAATTACAGACCACAATTGCTTTCTAGGATTTGATGACTCATCTTGTTTTGTACAGGATCATCGCACACGGGCTGTGATTGGGACTGGCCGTCGTCGTGGTACTACTCGCCTCTACATCCTCAACAACTTGCGCCTTCCTTCGTCCACTTCATCATCTACGACCTGTGTGCTTTCTGCAGCCTCAATTTGTGTTGCCTTTTTTGCCCAATGGCATCATCGTCTAGGTCATTTGTACGGCTCGCGTTTGTCCACCTTAACAAAATTAGGTTGTTTAGGTCATACGCCATTGGAGTCTAGCTTTCATTGTAAGGGTTTCCATCTTGGAAAACAAATACAAGTTCCTTATTTTCCCAGTGATTCTCATTCTGCTAGACCATTTGATCTTGTTCACTTTGATGTTTGGGGCCTAGCTCCTTTGGTTTCAAAAATTGGAAATAAATATTATGTTATTTTTGTTGATGATCATTCTCGCTATACTTGGATTTATTTCATGAAACATCGTTCTGAGTTGTTTTCTATCTATAAGTCTTTTGCTCGCATGATTCACACCCAATTTCTGCTCCTATTAAGATTTTTCGCTCTGATTCTCGTGGCGAATAGATAGTTTCTAACTTCAGAAGGTACTCTTGCTCAACTTTCGTGCTCTTGTGCACATGCTCAAAATGATGTTGCTGAACACAAGCATCGTCATGTCATAGAAACTGCTCGCACCCTTTTGATATCTTCTTTTGTTCCCTCGCATTTTTGGTGTGAAGCAGTGTCTACCGTTGTCTACCTCATCAATAGACAACCATCATCAAAACTCTTTGGGAAAACTCCTGGTGAAGTCCTTTTTGGCACTTCTCGCTATGACCATCTTAGAGTTTTTGGATGTACATGCTACGTGTTGTTAGCCTCTCATGAACGGAGTAAATTAACTGCTTGATTTGTTGAGTGTGATTTTCTTGGATATAGTCTGGAGCACAAAGGCTATTGATGTTATGATCCTTCCGCGCGTCGCATTCGTATTTCACGTGACGTGAGTTTTAATGAAAACCGACCTTTCTTTTATAACTCTCTCACACATTCATCTTCTTTTTCTACATACTCAAACTCTTTCATGTGTCTTCCTCCCATCTATGCTCTTTCACCTGGTCTTCATCTTCCACTACACCATCATCTACCACATCCTCACATGATGTTCTCATTACCATTACAAATCCTTCTACCTCAACACCCACTTCACATTTCGCTTCAAAACTACCAGTTACCAAAACCTACATTCGTCGTCCTCGCACTAGTCCCACGACCAACAAGTTGCGTACTCCTCCATAGCGCGACGCCGGTGTGGTTCGGCGAGGGCGGTGCGAATGGTGGAGGTGACCGGGGAAGCATCTGGAGGAGTGTAGTTGTATCAACTGCCAGGATCAGCCAGTCGACGGAGCGGAGAACGTCGGCGGCGCACCGAGTCACCATCGAGTGGACGTGCCCTTGTGCCAATGGAGGTCTGGACGGCGACGACCGCGGGAAGCAGGGCCGCACGCGCGCCTGTGTTGGTTGGGCGCGCGCCCATCACCGCGCTGGTGGCGACTGCTGTCGTGTCGGGGTTGGCGTCGACGCTAGTTGCAGTGGTGGCACCGGTGGTCGCACCGGCGAGCGTGGTGGCGGTCGAATCTACGGCTGGGTCCATCAGCTCGGGGGAGCGGCGTGGCCGGAGCAAAGACCGACTGTGAAAGGGGGCGAGCCGGTGGCAGGAGAGGGGAGGGGAGGGGAGGAAAAAACGAAACTGGCTCTATACCTTGTGGGAAATCCTAACCTGTGTTAGGGTTGGGTGTTGTGTTAATAGACTTAAGTTAACTGGGCCTGGCCCATTACACAGGCGTGAGAGTAATTACACGGGGAAAACCCCAAACCGTTTAGGGTATTCTAACAATGGCCAATGTGGTTGTCCAACACCAAATCAGACGACTAAAATTTTGGTCGGTCTAATCGCTTCGGTGGGTCTAGCCGGATTCAGGTTAATGATTAGTCCGACTAATCGTGGTTAGTTCGACGAGTTGGAAACAATGGTATGAGAGCTGAATTCCCTTACCATTCTCGAAGCATGGGCACTGTGGAAGCATAGAAATGGGTGTGTTTTCGATAGGAACTCTACCAATCTTGTCAAGGGCGTTAACCCCTCGAGCAGCTGGACCGCGGCTACGTAACTCGTACCCGCTGTCCGTCTTCTCCGGCGAGGTATTCCTCTGCCGTAGGCTTTAGAGAGAGTGCAGGGAGATGGGAGATTAAGCTGAGGTATTTCTTATTCCCTTCATTGCCTCATGGTTCCATATAAATAGGCCACTGGCCCGACCAACTAGGTAACTTCTAATTTAGGAAATGACTTATTTGGAAACCCTAATTTAGGAAATGACTTATTTGGAAACCAACTCCCCTCTAATTAAGGCCTATCAATTTGGCCACTAATCTAGCCACTTTCCTTGGATGGACCTTCCTTGGTTGAGCTGCTGCTGGCGCCTCCCTTAAACGCCCTAGCCTCAGCCCTCCTGGCGTCGCGGGCCCGCGTGTAGGTGCGGCCCCACATGACATCTCTCCCCCCCTCGAGGTCCAGCTCGTCCTCGAGCTGAAAATCTGGGTATGTAGCGCGAAACTTGTCGAGGTCCTCCCAGGTCGCCGAAGTTTCTGGTTCGCCCCTCCACTGGACTAGCACCTGTTGAACACCCCGTGCCAGGCAAGCGCGTTCCACCCGAGATGGCTCTGGAACAATCGCCCCATGATGGATGTCGGGTAGGGGCGGTGGGGCGGATGGAGGTGCCCCTACAAACTTCTTCAGGGTGCCCACGTGGAAGACGTCATGAATGCGGGCCTGTGGTGGTAGCTCCAGGCGAACGGTGACATTGTTGATGAGCTCGATGACGCGGTATGGCCCGAGGAAGCGGGGCTTCAGTTTGCCCGATGTCTGTTGTGGCAGTGAGGACGGAGCCCGCTGGCGAAGTCGAAGGAGTGCCCAGTCGCCGACTGCATATGTCACTGGCCGGTGTTGCTTGTCGTAGTGTCGTTTCTGCACCGCTTGGGCCTGCTCGAGGCGATAGCGCACATCGGCAAGGAATGCCTCGCGTTCCTCCATGTTGCGTGCGACCGCATCCACCCTTGTTTCGCCAGGCTCAGAAGAGCGGATGGAGGGCGGGTCACGACCATACACCACCCGGAATGGCGTCTCCCGGAGCGAGGACTGGTATGCCGTGTTGTACACGTATTCGGCCCACGGCAGCCAGCGAAGCCATTGTCGAGGACGGTCGCCTGTGAAACAGCGTAGGTACATAATGATGACGCGGTTGGCCGCCTCCGTCTGGCCGTCGGACTGTGGGTGGAAGGCGGACGACATGTGCAGCTTAGTGCCCATGAGCCGCATGAGCTCACGCCAGAACGTCGAGGTGAACACCGGGTCGCGGTCGGACACCATGGATTGCGGCACACCATGGAGGCGTACAATGTCGGCGAAGAAGGCCTGCGCCACCGACTCGGCGGTGTATGGGTGGCCGAGGGCGATGAAGTGGCAATACTTGCTGAAGCGGTCGACGACGGAGAGGATCACCGACTTCCCGTTGACACGGGGAAGTGCTTCAATGAAGTCGAGGCCGATGTCTGCCCAAACGACGGTGGGAATCGGTAGTGGCATGAGGAGACCTGCCGGGTGAAGATGCTCTGACTTGTACCGCTGACAAGTGGGACATGCCCGTACGAAGTCCTGCACCACACTCCGCATGTTGGGAAAATGGAAGTCACGACGGAGGCGGTGTAGTGTGCGCTGGACGCCCTCATGTCCATCATTATGGACAGCCGCCACAATCTCCTGCAGAAGTGGCGAGGCCGGTGGGATGTATAGGCGCCTGTCATAGAGAACCATGTCGTCGGCCACCGCCCATGGATCAGTGCGTGTGCCTGCCCTGACTTCGTCGTGGATGGCAGCCAGAGCGGGCTCAGTAGCCTGGGCGTGTCGGAGGCGGCTGATGAAGTCGAAGCGGGGAGCTGAGATTGCCTGGAGAGTCCCCGTGCCGTCCTCGTCGGTGTCGCGGCGCGAGAGCGCGTCGGCCACCGTGTTCGTTGCTCCTGACTTGTACTCGACGGAGAAGTCGAACCCGAGGAGCTTACCCACCCAATGATGCTGTGGAATGGTCGCCAGACGCTGATCGAGGAGGTACTTGAGGCTGTAGTGGTATGTCTTGACGACGAAGCGTCGCCCCCATAGGTACGACCTCCAATGTCGTACGGCAAGCACAAGCCCGATGAGTTCGCGCTCATAGGCCGCTAGGGAGCGATGGCGGGGCGCCACCGGTCGGCTGAAGAAAGCGAGCGGATGAGCCTCCTGTATGAGCACCGCCCCGAAGCCATAGGTGGACGCGTCGCACTCCACGATGAAGGGCTTGGTGAAGTCCGGTAATGTCAATACTGGTGCTGTCGTCACTGCCCTTTTGAGGGCACTAAAAGCGGCGCTGGCCTCGTCGGACCACACGAACCCCTCTTTCTTCAGGAGTGCCGTGAGGGGTGCTGCAATGGCGCCGTAGTTGTGGACGAACTTGCGATAGTAGCCTGCCAAACCGAGGAAACCACGCACGGCGCGCGCCGAACGAGGTTGGGGCCAGTCGTGGATGGCCTGGACCTTCGCGGGGTCCATAGCGACGCCAGCCGCTGAAATGACGTGGCCGAGGTAGGCGACGGAGTCAACACCAAAGGAGCACTTGGACCTCTTGACAAAGAGTCGGTGCTGGCGCAGGGTGTTGAGGACGACGCGGAGGTGCCGGAGGTGGTCCGCCCATGAGGTGTTGTATATCAAGATGTCGTCAAAGAAGACAAGCACAAACCGGCGGAGGTAGGTGCGCAGGACGTCATTCATCAAAGCCTGGAATGTGGCTGGGGCGTTGCACAGCCCGAACGGCATCACCAGGAACTCGTAGAGGCCGTCGTGGGTGCGGAACGCCGTTTTATGGACGTCCTCCTGCCGCATCCGCACTTGGTGATACCCCGACCGCAGGTCCAGCTTGGTGAAGAGGCGTGCACCATGGAGCTCGTCGAGGAGCTCGTCGACGACCGGAATCGGAAACGCGTCTTTGACAGTGAGCGCGTTCAACGCGCGGTAGTCGACGCAGAAGCGCCACGACCCGTCCAGCTTCTTGACGAGGATGACCGGGGAAGAGAACGCCGAGTCACTGCGGCGGACGATGCCCTGGTCGATCATGGCGGCGCACTGCCGCTCAAGTTCGTCCTTGTGCGCCGCAGGGTACCTGTACGGTCGCACCGCCACCGGGGAGGAGCCTGGCTTGAGGACTATGTGGTGCTCGCGGCCGCGTGCTGGAGGTAGTCAGCTCGGCTCGGTGAAGACATCGGCGAAGGCGTGTAGCAGCCCGTCGATGAGGGTGTCGTTGGTTGTGGCGGCTAGGAGAGTCGGCGTGGATGGAGGTGCTACGCCGCGCCAGCAGACGTCCCGCCCCTCCCACTGGAATGCCATGGTTCGGGCGGTGAAGTCCCATACAATGGGCCCGAGCGTGGCCATCCAGTGCATGCCGAGGACGACGTCGTACCCCGCTAAGGGCATTACGAAGAGGTCGACGCCGAATACCATGCCGCCCACGTCGATCGGAGCGTTGCGAAGAACGCCCGGGCAGGCCACGCGCTCCCCATTGGCCACCGTTGCCGTGAGTCGAGGCCGCGGCTCGATGGTCAGCCTGGAGCGTCGCGCAGCCGCTTCCCCGATGAAGCTATGTGTTGAGCCCGTGTCGATGAGCGCGACGAAAGTAGCGGCGCCGACGATCACCTGCAGTTGTACCGTATTGCTGACGAGTACCCCTGCGACGGCGTGAAGGGAGAACACCGGTGTCTCCGTGTCGGGGTCCTCCCCTGTGGCGGACTCGTCGGCGTTGCAGTTGAAGCAGAGGCCTTGCCGACGGCGCTCCTCTTGCTCCTGCATGGATAGGCGTTTGCGCCCATCTGCCATGACCGCGGGCGTGGCTGCCTTCTCAGCCGGCGGGGCAGGCAGAGCTAGTCGCGGTGCAGGTGTTGGCAGCAGACCACGGGTGGCGCCCTTGGGAGGCGGCGGTGTATATTGTTCCCGAAGCTCCAGCTGGCTCGCCAGGCTCATGGCAGCCGCTAAGGACTGCGGGTTGTGTACCTGGACGTCAAGGCTGAGCGGGGGACGGAGACCCCCCGTGAATAGTTGGACCCGTTGTGCCTCGTCGAGGGGTCATGCACGTGGAAGGAGCGCCTGGAAGCGGTCCTGATAGTCCGCGACAGACCCCGTGCGGCGGCAATCAGCCAGCTCGAAGAGAGGCGCGGCGCGGATAGGAGGACCGTAGCGCAGATTGAGCAACTCCTTGAACCTGCGCCACGATGGAGTACCCTCGTCCGTCTGGACCTGGATATACCACATCTGCGCCCCGTGCTCCAAGTTGTAGGATGCCATCCAGACCTTCTCCTCCTCCATGATGCGCTGCTGATGGAAGTAGGATTCGCAGCGGTTGATGAAGATGAGAGGATCGGTTTTACCATCGTACCGGGGAAAGTCCAGCTTTTGGAACCTCGGTGGCCGGTCCCCATGGTGCTCTCCGTAGCCGATCTTGTGGCCTGAGGCGGACGTGCGGTCGGCTGTGAGGCTGGCGATGGCCTGGGCGTTGGCCGCGACGGACGCCTGCAGTGACTTGAGAGCCTCGGCAAAGGCCTTGAAGTCGTTGGAATCGCCCATGGCTGGAACGCAAGACGCCACAGAGGACGTCGGGGAGGTTGGTGCTGCGGCTGGGGGTGGTGGAGAGGTGATGTCGGCTGGCGTAGTGGTGGGCTGGGAAGAGGATCGCCGGGATCGTGATACCAGGTTGTCAAGGGCGTTAACCCCTCGAGTAGCTGGACCGCGGCTACGTAACTCGTACCCGCTGTCCGTCTTCTCCGGCGAGGTATTCCTCTGCCGTAGGCTTTAGAGAGAGTGCAGGAGATGGGAGATTAAGCTGAGGTATTTCTTATTCCCTTCATTGCCTCATGGTTCCATATAAATAGGCCACTGGCCCGACCAACTAGGTAACTTCTAATTTAGGAAATGACTTATTTGGAAACCCTAATTTAGGAAATGACTTATTTGGAAACCAACTCCCCTCTAATTAAGGCCTATCAATTTGGCCACTAATCTAGCCACTTTCCTTGGATGGACCTTCCTTGGTTGAGCTGCTGCTGGCGCCTCCCTTAAACGCCCTAGCCTCAGCCCTCCTGGCGTCGCGGGCCCGCGTGGCGTGAGAGTAATTACACGGGGAAAACCCCAAACCGTTTAGGGTATTCTAACAATGGCCAATGTGGTTGTCCAACACCAAATCAGACGACTAAAATTTTGGTCGGTCTAATCGCTTCGGTGGGTCTAGCCGGATTCAGGTTAATGATTAGTCCGACTAATCGTGGTTAGTTCGACGAGTTGGAAACAATGGTATGAGAGCTGAATTCCCTTACCATTCTCGAAGCATGGGCACTGTGGAAGCATAGAAATGGGTGTGTTTTCGATAGGAACTCTACCAATCTAGAAGATGCCATCCGAAAAGCTGACTTGGAGAAAGATCTTTGGAACATAGCAGGGGCAAGGGCTCCGTCCCTTCTTACTGACCCTATTTGTGGGCTTTGAGCTCGTGATAGTTTCTGTTTTTTTTCGTTTTTGGCCACCGTAAGGAGGCATTTTATGGTTGTATCTGTCCATTTTTTATTGTACTCTTAATATAATGATGTGCAGTTTTCCTGCGCAATCGATAAAAATTCACAACAATTTTTGCTCAAATGAAAATTTATTTCTTCTTCTCAAATGTATATCAAATATATTCTTTTTTATATTTTTCGGAAGTAGTTAAACAACTAATTACTTTTAACCTATTTTCGTTTTGATTAAAAATGTTATGCTTTTCTTCCATTTCCTTCCGAAACAATTTGTGCTTAGAGTAATATGCACCAGAGGTCCATTAACTTATGATGGGATTTCATCTAGGTCCATCAAAAGTAGTGTCCTAGATGACACCCCTACACAAGTTAATGGACCTCTATTGCGCTTTACTCTTTGCTTAATCAGTGCTCAGTGCTGTACCTATGTTCTTTTTGTTCATTACATGAAGCATGCATAAAATTGATTCTATGTTGTATTTCTGTCACTTTATTTTATACAGATTGCAGGAAAACTCAATAACATAATAAGGGAACAATGTCTTCGGGATGTTGGACAGCTAGAGCAAGATCTTGTGTTTGGCGATGCTGGAACCAAAGAACTAATCAACTTTTTGAGAACACAATTGGTAATTTTAGTTTGACCTACATTGGTTGACACATTGGCTTTCACCACATTTTGTATTCAGATTTTCTGACTCAATGCAGGTTGTAAGTCGTGAAAATAAATTACGCTTGCTGATGATTTATGCAGCACTTAACCCAGAGAAGTTTGAAAGCGACAAGGGTGCAAAATTAATGCAGGTAATTCTTTAACCCACATCAAGACTTCTAAAACTAACTTTTTTTTCTTCGAACACACAAGAGAGCTGCGTGTCATTTCATTAACAAAAAAAAAGGATGGGATAGCCCCCCCCCCCCCCCCCACACACACACTGAGGGGGTGACTTACAACTTAATTACATAAAACAAACCAAAAAACGACCCTAAGTGGCCTGACCTTTAGGGTGACTTCTTGTAGAGCTGTAACCCTCCAGGCACCACATTTGACCTTCATCTACTGCAGCCATCACAACATTTTAAACATCTGGACTCACTCCCTGGAAATCACTGGCATTTCTATGTTTCCATAGTTCCCAAGCCACTAGGATCACTAGAGAATTGAAGCCTTTGCTTTCTTCTTTGTGTAATACTCGAGCTGCTCGGCTCTACCAAGAATTGAAGAGACTATCAGCACTAGGACTGACAACGGCAATGAGTGTGTGAAGCACAATATGCCAGACCTGCCTAGCAAACACACAAGAAACTAAGATGTGGCTGATAGTTTCAGAGTGTTGATCACAAAAAGGACAAGCAACAAGATGTGTTAATCCCCTTTTAGCCAAGCGATCAGAAGTCTTAGTTTCTTATGTGTTGATCACAAAAAGGACACGCAGACTGGCTGAAAGAAGTCTTAAGTTTTACATCAAAATATTAATAATGTGGAACTCCTAACTTCAACAATTTCCTTCAATGGATCTCATTCAAACTCTTGTCAACAGCCACATTGAACCTGAGGAATGCTGTTTTACAGTTGGCAGGATTATCTGCTGATGACATGATTGCTGTAAATAATATGCGTTGCTTATGTGGGCCTGATACCAAAAAGTCTTCAGTAGGGGGTTTTACACTGAAATTTGATGTTCACAAGGTAAACATTGTAGGTTATTTCTTGGCTTCTATTTCTATATTTAATCTGGATCTGAAGATGTATTCTTTTCTTCCTGTTGATAACAGAAGAAACACACAAATCGAAAAGAGCGAACAGGGGAAGAATCAACATGGGCACTCTCTCGATTTTACCCTATTTTGGAGGTATAAATCAATGTTTTCTCTTGACTACTTTAAATGCTTGATGCTACTAATGAATCATCTACTTGCTATTTTGTGTTCTTCGCTTGGATTTTGTTTTAAATTCTGCTTTCCTTGTCTCACATTAACTTACTGTTCGTACACAACTAATACATTCCAAAATAACTCGGATTCTAACATCTTTGCCCTTGGCCATGAACCTCCTTTCCTTTTTGGATCGACTTAATTCTTATACCTATTCTTTTATTCTTCTATTTTGGATCCAAAGAAAAGAAGAATAAAATCCATAGAAGTTCCTAACTAAAAATGTGATTTCTAAAGATTTTGTTGTAATTCTTCGAATTATCGAACAAATCCAATCCAATAGAATACATTAGAAATATAAGTTACCCACTTTTTGTACTACATTGATTTTTGCCTTTTATTTTGTCAAAGTACCCATATAATATTTAGGAAGATTTGTATAAAAAAATTCTGAAGTCAATGTGAAATTTCTTATAAAATATCCTTGTATGGTTGATTTTCGATTTGCTAGAAAACATTAGAAATGGATAATTTAATCAAGACAAAAAAACGATAATCCGTTTGTCCCAAAATATAAGGATTTATGGGAGTTTTAGGACAATTAAGAAGAAAAATGTGCATCATACAGCTGGGACCATTGCTGAGTCCTGATTGGCTTAGTTTGCGGCAGACTGTTGGGCTAATCCTTACCACAAATGGTGATCGCTCTTAATTACCTTACTTTTTGTGGCTGGTATTGTTGACTCCCCAGAAGTCCTTATATTCTGGAATAGTATTTAAGCACCAGAACTTATATTTTTGGACCGAGGGAGTACTGAACATAAAAATCCCTTTGTTAGAAGCCAAAGGCCTAAAAGCTGAAATCTAGTGTCGAAGAAACTTTACTATCTGGGATATCAGAATGATCATACCTCATCCCATTAAGCTATGGAGAGTACAAGGCCTATGGGGGTACTAATTGGATTTGAGCACTATTCTAGTCTGCAGGGCTGCCCTTTCTACAGTCAAACCATCTTCCCTGTCAGAAAGCAATGAAAGAATTTTATTTTTCTCTAGAATTATGTGAATGCCACCATAGAATTCCTTTATTCCTTGGTTTTACCAGTTTTTGTTTGTATTGGTATAATGATGTGAATGAGGTTCTCACCTGTCCTGCAGCAATTGATTGAAAATCTTAGCAAAGGTGAGCTGCCAAAAGATGAATATAACTGTATGAATGACCCTAGTCCTACTGTTCATGGACTGCCAACCAGTAGCTCTGCCCGAACAAGCCCCGCTCACTCAATGCGATCCAGACGAACAGGTGGCACATGGGCAAGACCTCGTGGCTCTGATGATGGATATTCAAGGTGAGTGGTGGATACTCATTTCTTGGTTCATGTTAAGTACTCCAGCCAGTCCGTTTTCTTAGGCATATACACATTTTTTAAATAATACCGGTACATTAGGCGTAGTTGAGGTTCCAATGCATTTTTCTGTTGAACATTAAAGAGAAGACAGAATCCAAAACGATTTTGCATGAGCCGTGGGGGATGTATTTTCAGTTTTGGCCACCGTGAGGTGGCTTTGTACTTTGTTTTGGTCCATCTTGAACCTTTGTCTTTCCTTTATATAATGATGCGCAGTTCTTTGGGGCCTTGCAGTACCTTGTCTTCATCCGGCCCGACATTGCCTACGTCGTCTAGCAGGTGTGCCTCCATATGCACGACCTCTGGGAACTGCACCTCACCGCTATGAACCGGACCCTGTGGTACCTCCGGGACACCCTGAACTTTGGCCTCCTTCGTCGCTCTTCGACCACAGACCTCGTCGTCTACAGCGACGCCGACTCGGCTGGTTGCCCTATCACACGCTGATCCACTTTTGGCTATGATGTGTTTTTGGGCGACAATCTTGTCTCTTGGTCCTTGAAGCGGTAGTTGGTCGTCTCCCGCTCCAGCGCCGAGGCCGAGTACCGCCCCGTGGCTAACGGTGTGGTCGAAGCGGCATGGGCGACAATCTTGTCTCTTGCTTTAGGAGCGACACAATCCGTTGACGCGGAGCATGCTTGTCTACTCTGACTAGCTCTCCACCAACCAACCCAGTCTAGCACCAGCGCACCAGCATGTTGAGATCGACCTCCACTTCGTGCATGAGCGTGTCGCCAATGGAGATGTGTGAGTTCTGCATTTCTCGACTACCACTCCGTTCGCCGACATCTTCACCAAGGGTCTTCTCATGCCGGTGTTTGAGGAGTTTTGGTCCAGTCTCAACATCTGTTGTGGCTAGAGTTTCGACTGCGAGGGGGTGCTAGATGTATCACGTCTGTACTAATTTATTGTGTATGTGCTATTGGTGTAATGGGCCTAGGTCCACCTAACTCTACTATTAATACATCTCCCAAACCAGATTATGGTTTGGGTGTCCACTTCTATCATTCCCCTTGCTGGCTCCTCCCAACCTCTAGACCTCAATTCTCTCCTCGTTGTCGATCCTGTCGAAGTACCTCAACTTCCCCTACCCTCGGTCCCGTTGACCTCTTCCGTGCCATGCGTGGCCCCATTGCTTTCGACTGCGCCACGCGCGGCCCCATCGCCTCCGTCTGCGCCACGCGCGGCCCTGCCTCTCCGACCACCTTCGGCTCGCCTCGCTAATCCCGCCCGTGTCTATCAGTGGCATGTGCGATCTGATCCACCGGTCCCCTCATCCAACGTGTTGACCTGTGCCTTGGTTCGGTCCCGTGATGAGTCGCGAGTGCACCATCCGGTTATCATCCACCGTGACCCCTGCCACGTCCACCCAATGGTCACGTGTCGATCGGTCGGCGTTCTTTGGCAACTGGTGCTCATGGCTGCCGCTGCTCCCTCGCATGTCCCCTCCATCCGTACTGCGCTGGTCAATCCCCACTGGCGCAATGCTATGGAGGAGTATGCGGCCCTGCTAGCCAACCATACATGAGACTTGGTGTCATGTCCCCCTAGCACGAACGTGGTCACCGGCATGTGGATCTTCTGTCACAAGCTCAAGGCCGATTGTACTCTAGATCACTACAAGGCTTGCTGGGTTCTTCGGGGCTTCACTCAGCGCCCTGGAGTGGACTATGACGAAACCTTCAGCCTTGTCGACTTGTCGTTAAGCCTACCACCATTTGGATTGTCTTCTCCCTCGCCCTCTCTTGGGACGGGGCGGTCCACCAGCTAGACGTCAATAATGCCTTCCTTCACGGCACTCTGAACGAGACGGTGTACCGCAGCCAGCCCACCGGCTTTGTTGACTCCACTCGCCTGGGTATGGTGTGTAAGCTTAAGCGCTCTTTGTATGGACTCAAGCAAGCGTCGGGGGCCTGGTACAGTCGTTTCGCCACCTACTTGGTCTCTCTCGGCTTCGTCGAGGCCAATTTAGAATGTCCCTGTTCATCCTTAGGCGTGACGACGACACCGTCTACCTCCTCTACGTCAACAACATTGTACACACGACCTCCAATGGTGCACTCTTTCACCGCACAATTGCTGCCTGCAGCACGAGTTCACGATGAAGGACACGTGCCCTCTACTTTCTCGGGATCACCATGGAGTGTTGCGCCTAAGGCCTCTTCCTTCACAAGCGCTAGTACGCCATTGACATTCTGGAGCGGGCTGGCATGATCGACTGCAAGCCTTGCTCCATGCCCGTTGACACACAGGCGAAGGTCTCCGACGACAATGGTGCCCTAGTCTGTGACGTGACTGCCTATCAGAGCCTTGTCGGGCACTACAATACCTCATCTTCAGCCGACCCAGTGTTGCCTACACGGTCTAGTAGGTGTGCCTTCACATGTATACCCCACGGGATCCCCACCTTACCTCTGCCAAGCGGATACGTGGCTACCTCCGTGGTAGCCTCGACTATGTATGGCCCTCACCGACTTCTAAGTTGGTTATCTACATTGACGCTGATTGGGCCGGCTGCCCCTACACGTGCCGGTCCACCTGGCTACGCGTGTCCTTGGGCACCAACCTCGTCTCGTGGTCCTCGAAGCGGCAGCCCGTTGTCTCCCGGTCCAGCGCTGAGACCGAGTATTGCGCTGTGGCCAATGGTGTGGTCGAGACATCTTGGCTCTGTCAGTTACTCCAGGAGCTCAACAGTCCCCTTGCGTGCGTAACACTTGTAAAGTGAGACAACGTTAGCGTGGTCTATCTCTCCAACCCCGTGCAGCACCAGCGCACGAAGAACGTGGAGATCGACCTTCACTTTGTCTGCGAGCGTGTCATCATCGGTGATGTCCACGTCCTGCACGTACTGACCACTTCGCAGTTTGCTGACATCTTCACACTATGTTCGTTGCGCCAGATCCTCATGGTGAGGGCATCAAAGTTCTTTAGGATTGGCCTAAGAGAGCGGTGCCACTGAACTCCTAGAACAATGTCAAACCCTCCACATAGAAGGTGTGGTCGAGTATCTCAGTGTCCCCCATGGAAACGAAGCTTGGGGCAGATGCCGCGAGCGACTGGCAACCCGATTGCCATTCGGCACCGAGTCCTATGAGTAATAAACATTCTATAAGAAGATAACCTCAAGTTCCCATACGAAAAGGTTAAAGTGAAGTATTGATTATGTTGAAACTCTAGATACTTAGAGTGATTTCATGTATAACTTATGCAACATGTGCAAGTGAAATAGAAGAAATGATGGCATCTTGTGGATTTTATTCTCCAAACATTTTTGAGGATTATATGTAGACATATGTTGCACCTCCGTAAAATTTCGTGAATTTCTAAGGCTCTTTGTGTATTATTAATTTCTTTCTATAGAAAAACATAAAGAAATAATTAAATTCATAAAATAATTTAGTGTCGGCCAAAAAATGAAAATAAGTTACCAAGACCAATAAACATTCTATAATAAGATAAACTTATGTCCCCACATGAAAATGATAAAGTGAATTATTAATTATGTTGAAACTTGGATACTTAAAGTGATTTCACGTGTAACTTATAGAATAAGTTAAAGTGAAATAAAAGAAATGGTGTCATCTTGTAGATTTTATGGTCCAAACATTTTTAGGATTAAATATGTACATATGTTGCGCCTATGTAGAATTTTATGAAATTTCTGAGGCTATTTGTGTATTATTATTATTTTTCTTCAAAAAATCATCAAAATGCACACAGCTATCTGGATACCCGGGAAGATGTATCCGAAAAGATATCCGGATATTCGGAAAAATATATCCGAAATCCGATGGATACCAACCATCCCATATTTGTATCTGATATCCGAACACTATCCGACCCGAATCTGAAAATCCGGATATGTTGCGAATATCCGAAAAAAACTATCAAACCGGATAATTAGCCTCTTCGGACGGTCGGATGCTCGGATAGTATCCATACCGTTTACACCCATATTACAAGTACCATGAATCTTTGTTTGCGCACTCATACAATAGATTTTCGTGCATTGCATTATCAGATTTATAAGTTAAATAATCTGTTCAATAACTTTCAGCAACCTCTGCTAACGGCTTTTGACGTTTTCCAGTGATTCTGTGTTGAAGCATGCCTCCAGTGACTTCAGGAAACTTGGTCAGCGTATATTTGTTTTTGTAATAGGCGGTGCTACTCGATCAGAGGTATCTACAGTACATTGCTTAGTTGCTTTGGCATGTTACAGTTTCTGTCGAGGATATGAATTAAAGTATGTCATGCATTAGTATTCTAGGATCCATCATTTGTGTGAGTATTTGCGTGCTGCATGCTGTAACCAGTATTGTAATTTTTCTAGTTACGTGCTGCACACAAGCTTTCATCCAAGCTGAAGCGAGACATCATCCTTGGTTCATCTAGCCTTGATGATCCTCCCCAGTTCATCACAGTAAGTAGCTTGTCCTGTTAATAGTCTTGTCCTGTTAATAGTCTACTCTGCGTGATGCCTCAGCAAAACTGAGTTGGATTGCTATGGTTTGCAGAAATTAAAGTTGATGTCAGTAGAAGAATTGACACTTGATGACCTTCAGCTGTAAATGGTGTCCGCCCACACGGAGTGTAACCTTTTATTTTCTCTGTTCTGTCAGCTCTTATTTGTGGGGGCCTGTCATATTCATTCGGTGAAATGCATTCTTAATACCACTTTTACTGGTGAATGTAAGAAAAAAACTGTTATGCAATTAATCTTTTCATGCAATTATTGTGCAACCAAAATACCAGAAGTCATGAGAAGTTCTCAAAATTTTATTGATGAATTTTATTTACTCAATCGATCTATCAAATTTTAAATCTAATTTATCCTACGTTAAAGAGATATATTAAAAATATTCTATCATTTTTGAATTCTTCATATCCACTACCGGAATTTGGCTCTTCGCCGAGTGTCAAATATTTTGCCGAGTGTCACGCAAAAACGGTCTCGCATGTAGAAACTATCAAAATAGAACTTGTAAATCTAGAAAAGTTATGTCTTTTATTTAGTGCCTTAAATAATCAAATTACTTTCGATTGGTTATAGTATATGAGAAATGAAAATGTAATATGGACATAATTTATATAGTAGTGTAGTGGTAAATGAGGGTATGCGCGAGGGAGGTTGCGAGTTCGAATCTCACCATCCACAAAACATACAAAACATGTAAATATGATACAAAATAATAGTGAAAAATGATTAGACGATGAGTATGGTAGTAATAGTTAGTGGTTGGAGAGACGTTCCTATAATTTAAAAAATGTTTTGCTGTTTTTTTGGGGTTTTTTCGATTCTTAATTTGTCGAGTGCTTTTCTTTGCTGAGTGTCTGAAAAAAGTACTCGGTAAAAAATCCTTTGCCGATAAAATGTTTACCAAGTATTTTTTTCTGAGTGTTAGGGTTTAGGGTTTACACTCGGTAAAAGTTTTGACGAGTGTAAAATGACCTTTGCCGAGTGTCTATTTTCAAATGGAAGATTTACTCCCGCAGTTGGGTCACGGGCCGTTCAACCACATGTCGCAGATAGTTCGCGTCACCGCAGGAAGCATTGCATGGCGGTCCAGTGATCTATCACAGACCGCCATCGGCATTTACCTCGCAGAGCCGAACGTAAGGTATTTCTCATCATGAGAAGACCCTATGCTTCGTTGTTGTTTGTCTCCAAATAGGTGGTGGCCATCATATAGGTGGTGTCCTATAAAGCAACGATAGAGGTAGAGTTCAATAGCGTATTGGAGATAGTGTTATTTATATTACATCTTATTTACTATATCGTTCTCCAAAGTCTCGACCCTACTGGATCATCACCAAGGTCTATACTCATTGTTGTGACGATCTAGGGATCGTTAGTGATTGGTGTCTAAATTGACGCCAACACTCTATACATAAGGCGCTCTTTTGTTACGTTTATTTATTTTTATACTTTAGACAATGAATTATATATATATATATATATATATATATATATATATATATATATATATATATATATATATATATATATATATATATATATATATATATATATATAAAGATATTTGAGAGTATAATACTGAAAAAAGTTCTTAATATATATCTTAGGTGAATGAAACACAGAGGAGGAAGAATAGAAGGATACTCTCGAGACAGCGCGAGGATACGGATATAGGGTCGGTTGCATTATTATTATCCACGATTCCTGAGATGCTTGATGGATCGATGCCGAGCAAAGCCGAATCAGCCGTGTATATTTGTTTAATATAATAATTACAGCTTGTTGCTGGTTTCAGCCGCTGAGCAGTCTGGGGGCGTGCTGGTCCTCCCCGTCTCCGGTGGTGGTGGGCCGTGGGGCCCACCGTGTCCAACATCCAAATCTGCGCTTTTGACCGGTTTGGAATAAAGTGATGCTGAATGTCAGGCCATGCCACGTCCCTCTTTGATTAGGGTTTGAAGTCTACCAGTACAGCAGTACTACAGGTTTATGACCCCTAGGCTACGGCATAGCAGTAGATTATACTAGCTAGCTAGAGATGGTGAAATGATGGGATAAGCGAATGATATGCATAACGGAGTACTTCTACTACTACTCATGCAGCATGGAGCCATGGAGTGCCTGTTAAAAAGCTACCGCTGCAGTAACGATGGAACACCAATATATATCTCAATTATATTATTGTGAAAAGGGATCATAGAAGAATAATAGATAATTGCTCCCAGGTCTGACTACCCTTTCCTTGCTGCAGAAAAGGCCATGGATGCTTTTCCCAGATGTGTCAGCGGTGGAACTAGTAGTTAATTTAATAACCACTACCATCATCATCTCTCCAGCATTTACATATATTTTACTGCGCTGCGCCAGCCTGATGCGCAGAGGTGTATGTATGATGCATGGGTCCGTTCATTCATCAATCAGCCGTACGTGCATTCTCTTTGATTACCAGCAGATCACGCGCGCGACCTGAACCATATGTGTTGAACAATCCCAGATGGATACACGCAAGTCGTAGCTGGACTGGACCTCATAAATATTTTCAATAACAGTTGAATCAAAACCTAGTACGATGAACAGAAACAAAATAGAGTAATAGGATTGTATACCGTTGAGACAAAGAAGTATACCCTGCAGCAGTAGATAACGGGCATGGTCAGCTTTCTTAAGTGGCGGAGGATGCCTAGAATTTAAGGTACGGTGGATTTTATGTATGACTACATGTACAAATCTGTGTACATGTATAAATAAACATGTGAATTGGTCAACTAGACAGGGGATTTACCGATTTGGGATTACCTGATTAGGAACGAATTACTATTGAACGGTGTCTTCCTCCTTCGCTCGGTGCCCGCGTGTCGGGGACCATAATTAGGGGTACCCTCAAGACTCCTAATTCTCAGCTGGTAACCCCCATCAGCACAAATTTGCAAAGGCCTGATGGGTGCGACTAAGTCAGGGATCGGTCCATTCGAGGGACTCGATCACGCCTCGCCCGAGCCCAGCCTCGGGCAAGGGCAGCCGACTCCGGAGGATCTCCGTCTCGCCCGAGGCCCCCCTCCAGCGACGAACATACTTTCGGCTCGCCCGAGGCCCAGTCTTCGCCAAGAAGCAACCCTGGCCAAATCGCCACGCCAACCGACCAAATCGCAGGGGCATTTAATGCAAAGGTGGCCTGACACCTTTATCCTGATGCGCGTCCTCCAGTCGATAGAGCCGAAGTGACCGCAGTCACTTCGCCGCTCCACAGTCCGGCCTGACAGAAGGACAGCGCCGCCTGCGCCGCTCCGACTGCTGTGCCGCTCGACAGAGTGAGGCTGACAGGCAGTCAGGCCCGGCCTCAGGCACCATAGGAAACTCCGCTCCGCCCGACCCAGGGCTCGGACTCGGGCTCAGTCCCGGAAGACGGCGAACTCCGCTTCGCCCGACCCAGGGCTCGGACTCGGGCTCAGTCCCGGAAGATGGCGAACTCCGCTCCGCCCGACCCAGAGCTCGGACTCGGGCTCAGTCCCGGAAGACGGCGAACTCCGCTCCGCCTGACCTAGGGCTCGGACTCGGGATCAGCCCCGGAAGACGACGAACTCCATTTCACCCGACCCCAGGGCTCGGACTCAACCCTGGCCTCAGTCGACGGTCTCCGCCTCGCCCGACCCAGGGGCTCGGACTCGACCTCGGCCTCGGAAGACAGACTCGACCTCGACCTCGGAGGAGCCTCCACATCGCCCAACCTAGGGCACGGACCGACCACGTCAACAGGAGGCGCCATCATTACTCTACCCCAAGCTGGCTCAGACTACGGGAAACAAGACCGGCGTCACATTTGGCTTGCTCCGCCAGACAAGCAATGATGGCGCCCCGCACGCTCTATGACGACGGCGGCTCTCAGCCCCCTTACGGAAGGAAGAGGACGTCAGCAAGGACTCGACAGCTCCGACAGCTGTCCTTCCGCCAGGCTCCAGCGCTCCTCCGACGGCCACGACACCACACGAACCGGGTGCCAAAACCTCTCCGGCTGCCACGATGGCATGTACATAGGGCGCTAGCTCTCCACCGCTAGACACGTTAGCACTCTGCTACACCCCCCCATTGTACATCTGGATCCTCTCCTTGCGCCTATAAAAGGAAGGACCAGGGCCCTCTTACAGAGGGTTGGCCGTGCGGGGAAGAGGACGGGACTGGCGCTCGCGTGAGGCTGCTTGCTCCCTCCCGCGTGGAACGCTTGTAACCCCCTACTGCAAGCGCACCCGACCTGGGCGCGGGACGAACACGAAGGCCGCGGGATTTCCACCTCTCTCACGCCTTCTTCCCCCCTTCGCGCTCGGCCTCGCGCCGACCCATCTGGGCTGGGGCACGCGGCGACATCTTCACTCGTCGGCCCAGGGACCCCCCGGTCTCGAAACGCCGACAGTTGGCGCGCCAGGTAGGGGCCTGCTGCGTGTTGACGAACAGCTTCCCGTCAAGCTCCAGATGGGCAGTCTCCAGCAACCTTTCCAGCCCGGGACAGTGCTCCATTTCGGCAGTCTTGAGTTCATGTCCCTCGACGGCAGCTACAACATGGTACTCCTTCCCCCGCCGTGCGACAGCGACAATGGCGGCCGACAGCCCGCCCGTCGGCGGCGGAATCGACGACGTCTTCCCCGCGTGGTGGAAGAACAACATTCGAGCTCACCCCGCCCTCTCCCCCGCCGATGGAGGAGGAGGCGGGGCAACCAAGGCCAAGCAGGAGGCGACACCTCGTCGGCTGTCGAGCAAGTCGACGGCGCCGGTGCCCCAACGGGGGGCGCGTCGGGCATCGACCTCGCGTTTGAGACGAAGACGAGCGTCGTCTCCCCGCAACACGCCAATTCCAAGCAAACAGACGACGCCAGCACGCTCGCGAAAGGCTTGCTGGGCGTCACCCTCGTACCTGAGACGACGGTGCAGTCAGTCCCTGACATGACTTCATCACCGCCCGTCGACCAAGAGGTACCGACCGATTCCCATCTCACGCCTCTTGGATTCAGCCTCGACCCGCCGAGCGGCTTCGCTTTGGCGGACGCTCTCGTGGAGGCGAGTCCGAACCCTCTGGGGTATCGTATGCGGTCACCCTGGGACCGGCTGACGGACGTCTCGACCTACAGGCCCTCGGGGTCCGAGGAAGATGACGAGCCCGACTTCTGTTGGGATTTCTCCGGACTTGGTAACCCCAGTGCCATGCGGGACTTCATGACCGCATGCGACTACTGCCTTTCTGACTGTTCCGACGGTAGCCACAGCCTCGGCGACGAGGACTGCGGCCCAAGTCGTGAATGTTTCCACGTCGATCTAGGGGGTCCCTCCGAAGGCAACCATCTCGATATGCCAGAGAACGGTGATCTCCCTAGGCCTGTGCCTCGCGTTGACATCCTACGGGAGCTAGCTATGGTCCCCGTTCAGGTGGAGGGTCATGACCCACAGCTCGAGCAAATCCGCGGGGTGCAGGCCAGGCTCGACGAGGGAGCAGGAACGCTTGAGCCGATCCGCCGGGACATCGGGCAGGAATGGGCGGGCCAACCTCCGGCCGGAGAAGTGCGTCATCTACCCCAGGGCTTCCAGCACCGCATCGCCGACGATGTCAGGATGAGGCCGCCACCCGCTTCTAGTGGGGTCGGCCAAAACCTGGTTGCAGCGGCAATGCTTCTCCGTGCGATGCCAGAGCCATCAACCACCGAGGGGCGGCGAATCCAGGGAGAGCTCAAGAATCTCCTGGAGGGCGCCGCGGTCCGACAGGCCGAAAGCTCCGCCTCCCGAAGGCAGGGGTACCCCTCGGAACATCGCGCCGCGACTTCCCAATTCATGCGGGAAGCCTCGGTCCACACCGGGCGCACGCGCAACACAGCGCCTGCGGCCCCGGGTCGCCTCGGCAACGAGCACCATCACTGCGATCGTCGGGCCCACCTCGACGAGAGGGTGCGCCGAGGCTACCACCCCAGGCATGGGGGACGCTATGACAGCGGGGAGGATCGGAGTCCCTCGCCCGAACCACCCGGTCCGCAGGCTTTCAGCCGCGCCATACGACGGGCGCCGTTCCAGACCCGGTTCCGAACCCCGACTACTATCACAAAGTACTCGGAGGAGACGAGACCAGAACTGTGGCTCGCGGACTACCGGCTGGCCTGCCAACTGGGTGGAACGGACGATGACAACCTCATCATCCGCAACCTCCCCCTGTTCCTCTCCGACACCGCTCGCGCCTGGTTGGAGCACCTGCCTCCGGGGCAGATCTCCAACTGGGACGACCTGGTCCAAGCCTTCGCCGGCAATTTCTAGGGCACGTACGTGCGCCCTGGGAACTCCTGGGACCTCCGAAGCTGCCGACAACAGCCGGGAGAGTCTCTCCGGGACTACATCCGGCGATTCTCGAAGCAGCGCACCGAGCTGCCCAACATCACCGATTCGGATGTCATCGGCGTGTTCCTCACCGGCACCACCTGCCGCGACCTGGTGAGCAAGCTGGGTCGCAAGACCCCCACCAGGGCGAGCGAGCTGATGGACATCGCCACCAAGTTCGCCTCTGGCCAGGAGGCGGTTGAGGCTATCTTCCAGAAGGACAAGCAGCCCCAGGGCCGCCCACCGGAAGACGCCCCTGAGGCGTCAACTCAGCGCGGCGCCAAGAAGAAGGGCAAGAAGAAGTCGCAAGCGAAACGCGACGCCGCCGACGCGGACCTTGTCGCCGCCGCCGAGTACAAGAACCCTCGGAAACCCCCCGGAGGTGCCAACCTCTTCGACAAGATGCTCAAGGAGCCGTCCCCCTATCATCAGGGGCCCGTCAAGCACACCCTTGAGGAGTGCGCTATGCTTCGGCGCCACTTCCACAGGGCCGGGTTACCCGCGGAGGGTGGTAGGGCTCGCGACGACGACAAGAAGGAGGATCACCAGGCAGGAGAGTTCCCCGAGGTCCACGGCTGCTTCATGATCTACGGTGGGCAAGCGGCAAACGCCTCAGCTCGGCACCGCAAGCAAGAGCATTGGGAGGTCTGTTCGGTGAAGGTGGCGGCGCCAGTCTACCTAGACTGGTCCGACAAGCCCATCACCTTCGACCAAGCCGACCACCCCGACCACGTGCCGAGCCCGGGGAAATACCCGCTCGTTGTCGACCCCGTCATCGGCGACGTCAGAATCACCAAGGTCCTCATGGACGGAGGCAGTAGCCTCAACATCATCTACGCCGAGACCCTCGGGCTCCTGCGTGTTGATCTGTCCTCGGTCCGGGCAGGCGTTGTGTCTTTCCACGGGATCATCCCCGGGAAGCACGTCCAGCCCCTCGGACAACTCGACCTTCCCGTCTGCTTCGGAACACTCTCCAGCTTTCGAAGGGAGACCCTCACGTTCGAGGTGGTCGGGTTCTGAGGAACCTACCACGCAGTATTGGGGAGGCCATGCTACGCGAAGTTCATGGTCGTCCCCAACTACACCTACCTCAAGCTTAAGATGTCGGGCCCCAACGGGGTCATCACCGTCGGCCCCATGTACAAACACGCGTTCGAATGCGACGTCGAGTGTGTGGAGTACGCCGAGGCCCTCGCCGAATCCGAGGCCCTCATTGCCGACCTGGAGAGCCTCTCTAAGGAGGTGCCAGACGTGAAGCGTCACGCCGGCAACTTCGAGCCAGCGGAGACGGTTAAGTCCGTCCCCCTCGACCCCAGCGGCGACGCCTCCAAGCAGATCCGGATCGGCTCCAAGCTCAATCCCAAATAGGAAGCAGTGCTCGTCGACTTTCTCCGTGCAAACGCCGACGTTTCCACGTGGAGTCCCTCGGACATGCCCGGCATACCGAGGGATGTCGCCGAACACTCGCTGGATATCCGAGCTGGAGCCCGACCCGTGAAGCAGCCTCTGCGCCGATTCGACAAAGAAAAGCGCAGAGCCATTGGCGAGGAGATCCACAAGATAATGGCGGCAGGGTTCATCAAAGAGGTATTCCATCCCGAATGGCTTGCCAACCCTGTGCTTGTGAGAAAGAAAGGAGGGAAATGGCGGATGTGTGTAGACTACACTGGTCTAAACAAAGCATGTCCGAAGGTTCCCTACCCTCTGCCTCGCATCGATCAAATTGTGGATTCCACTGCTGGGTGCGAAACCCTGTCTTTCCTCGATGCCTACTCGGGGTACCACCAAATCAGGATGAAAGAGTCCGACCAGCTCGCGACCTCTTTCATCACACCCTTCGACATGTACTGCTGTGTCACCATGCCGTTCGGCTTGAGGAATGCGGGTGCGACGTACCAGCAGTGCATGAACCATGTGTTCGGCGAACACATTGGCCGGATGGTCGAGGCCTACGTCAATGACATCGTAGTCAAGACGAGGAAAGCCTCCGACCTCCTTTCTGACCTTGAAGTGGCATTCCGATGTCTCAAGGCGAAAGGAGTGAAGCTTAATCCCGAAAAGTGTGTCTTCGGGGTGCCCCGAGGCATGCTCTTGGGGTTCATCGTCTCCGAGCGGGGCATCGAAGCCAACCCGGAGAAGATCGCAACCATCACCAGCATGGGGCCCATCAAAGACTTGAAGGGCGTGCAGAGAGTCTTGGGATGTCTTGCGGCTCCGAGCCGCTTCATCTCACGCCTCGGCGAAAGAGGCCTGCCTCTGTACCGCCTCTTAAGGAAGGTCGAGTGCTTCACTTGGACCCCTGAGGCCGAGGAAGCCCTCGGGAACCTGAAGGCGCTCCTCACAAACGCGCCCATCTTGGTGCCCCCCGCTGCCGGAGAAGCCCTCTTGATCTACGTCACCGCGACCACTCAGGTGGTTAGCGCCGCGATTGTGGTTGAGAGACGATAAGAGGGGCATGCATTGCCCGTCCAGAGGCCAGTCTACTTCATCAGCGAGGTACTGTCCGAGACCAAGATCCGCTACCCACAAATTCAGAAGCTGCTGTACGCGGTGATCCTGACGCGGCGGAAGCTGCGACACTACTTCAAGTCTCATCCGGTAACTGTGGTGTCATCCTTCCCCCTGGGGGAGATCATCCAGTGCCGAGAGGCCTCGGGTAGAATCGTGAAGTGGGTAGTGGAAATCATGGGCGAAACAATCTCGTTCGCCCCTCGGAAGGCCATCAAGTCACAGGTCTTGGCGGACTTCGTGGCTGAATGGGTCGACACCCAGCTCCCAACAGTCCCGATCCAGCCGGGACTCTGGACCATGTTCTTCGACGGGTCGCTGATGAAGACAGGAGCGGGCGCAGGCCTGCTCTTCATCTCGCCCCTCGGAAAGCATCTACGCTACGTGCTACGCCTCCACTTCCCGGCGTCCAACAATGTGGCTGAGTACGAGGCTCTGGTCAACGGGTTGCACATTGCCATCGAGCTAGGGGTCCGATGCCTCGACGCTCGCGGTGACTCGCAGCTCGTCATCGACCAAGTCATGAAGAACTCCCACTGCCGCGACCCGAAGATGGAGGCCTACTGCGATGAGGTTCGGCGCCTGGAAGACAAGTTCTACGGGCTCGAGCTCAACCACATCGCCCGGCGCTACAACGAGACTGCGGACGAGCTGGCTAAGATAGCCTCGGGGCAAACAACGGTTCCCCCGGACGTCTTCTCCCGAGACCTGCATCAACCCTCTGTCAAGATCGACGACACGCCCGAGCCCGAGGCACCCTCGGCCGAACCCGAGGCACCCTCGGCCCAGCCCGGGGTACCCTCGGCTCAGTCCGAGGCACCCTCAGCTCGGCCCGAGGCACCCTCAGTTTAGCCCGAGGTACCCTCGGCCCCCGAGGGTGAGGCACTGCGCGTCGAGGAGGAGCGAAGCGGGGTCACGCCTAATCGAAACTGGCAGACCCCGTACCAGCAATATCTCCACCGAGGAGAGCTACCCCTCGACCGAGCCGAGGCTCGGCGGTTGGCGCGACGCGCCAAGTCGTTCGTCCTGCTGGGTGATGGGAAGGAGCTCTACCACCGCAGCCCCTCAGGCATCCTCAAGCGATGCATTTCCATCACCGAAGGTCAGGAACTCCTACGAGAGATACACTCGGGGGCTTGCGGCCACCACGCAGCGCCTCGAGCCCTTGTCGGAAACGCCTTCCGACAAGGTTTCTACTGGCCGATGGCGGTGGCCGACGCCACTAGAATTGTCCGCACCTGCGAAGGGTGTCAGTTCTACGCGAGGCAGACCCACCTGCCCGCTCAGGCTCTGCAGACGATACCCATCACCTGGCCTTTTGCCGTGTGGGGGTCTGGATCTCGTCGGCCCCTTGTAGAAGGCACCCGGGGGCTACACGCACCTGTTGGTCGCCATAGACAAATTCTCCAAGTGGATCGAGGTCCGACCCCTAAACAGCATCAGGTCCGAACAGGCGGTGGCGTTCTTCACCAACATCATCCATCGCTTTGTGGGTCCCGAACTCCATCATCACCGACAACGGCACCCAGTTCACCGACAAAAAAGTTCCTGGACTTCTGCGAGGATCACCACATCTGGGTGGACTGGGCCGCCGTGGCTCACCCCATGACGAATGGGCAAGTAGAGCATGCCAAAGGCATGATTCTACAAGGACTCAAGCCTCGGATCTACAACGACCTCAACAAGTTCGGCAAGCTGTAAGGAAAATGGACCCCGGGCCATTTGGCTAATTGAGTTTTGGTGTTTGATGAACAACACAATCCGTGAACTAATAAGTTTTCTAGTGTTTGTGTTTGTAGTTCACAGGATGCGAAGAGAATTGGACCAAGGCAATGAGGATGCAACACCTCAAGAGAAGACATAAAAAGATGCATAGGAGTCCAATACTCAAGAACAAAGAAGCCCAAAGAAATCAGCGAAGAAATCCAAGATAAGGGCTGTCAGCCAGCGCCTGGTGGCGCACCGGACATTGGTGTCCGGTGTGCACCGGACAGTCTGCGCAGAGAGGCCGTAGACAGGCGCTCTCTGGCTGTAGCACCGGACTGTCCGGTGTGCACCAGACTGTCCGGTGTGCCAACGGACAGACGGCAACGGTCGGATCCAACGGTCGACTGCTACAGGCGCCAACGGTCGGTTGACGTGGCGTGCACCGGACATCTACTGTTCAGTGTCCGGTGGTGCACCGGACTGTCCGGTGCACCCGACGACAGAAAGCTGCTGCTTTCTGTCCAACGGCTAGTTTGGGGTGTGGAGGCTATAAATACCACCCCAACCGGCCATTCTCATGTGTGGGAGCCCAAGCAACATACCAAGGCATATTGTAGACATTTCCAAGTGCTCAAACACCCAAGTGCTTAATAGAATCACTCGGTGATTAGCGTAGGTGCTTTGCGAAGTGCTTAGGTTAGTTAGACCGCATTAGCGCTTGCTCTAGGTGAATCCTAGTTTGTTGAGTGAGTTTAGACAAACCACACAACCCATCGGCTCTTGCGTGGGCCATTGTAATTGTACCGAGTGGGGTGAGAGTCTTGCGAGACCGTGACAACCGCGTTTGTGTCACGGCCGCCACCGTGTACCGGAGGGAACGAGGCCCGCGGCGTTTCGGCCGGAAGCTCGATAGTGGAGACGGCGGGGAGCGTCCGAGAGGAGCCGGAAGCGGAGCACCACTGGCGCGTGGAGAAGGCCCGCGGCTCTCTACGGAGTTACTCGACCGTGGTGCTTGGCCCTCGCGTGGGCTTCCCTTTGCGTAGGGGCACCAACGAGGATTAGTCGGGACCTTGCGTGGTTCCGGATACCTCGGTAAAAATACCGGCGTCTTCCACGAGAGTTTGCTTCTCTACTTAGCTCTTTACATTCCGCATTTATATTAAGCATTTAAGTTTCAATCTTATTGTCATACTTATTTAGTGTAGATTGAAACTTAGCCTTTGCGGTAGAGATAGCAACACTTAGACAAAACCGAGTTTGCACATTCTAGTTTTGATTATTTGTATAGGTTTTGCTCTAGGGATTTAATTGTGGCCTAGTTTAGTAAAAGGTTTAGAAGTCCTAATTCACCCCCCTCTTAGGCGTCACCCGTTTCCTACAAGTGGTATCAGAGGCCAGTTTGGCTCATTTGAAACGCTTTAGCTTCACCGCTAAAAAGAGCCGACGCTTTTTAGAGGAAGGGATGGATACCCATAGGCCACCACACTTCGACGGCACTAACTTCCCATATTATAGTGCTAGAATGGCTTGTTACCTAGAGGCCGTTGATCTAGGTGTTTGGAGAGTCACTCGTGACGGGATGAAACCTCTCAAGAATCCCGAGAAACCCACCACGAGTGAGGAAAAAGAAATTCATTTAAATGCTAGAGCCAAAAATTGCTTGTATGAATCTCTTAGCATGGATATTTTTAATCAAGTATTTACCTTGAGAACTGCTAATGAGATTTGGCTAAAATTGCATGAGCTCCATGATGGCACATCCAATGTCCGTGAGCAAAAACATTGCCTAGTCTTGAATGAGTATAATTCTTTTGCTATGAAAGATGATGAGCTTGTTAGAGACATGTATTCTCGTTTGAATCTAATTATCAATGAGCTCAATTCTATTGGCATTAATAAGCTAGGTGATGCGGACATTGTGAGGAAGATTATCTCCCTGCTACCACAACAAAGATATGGGAGCATCATCACCATCCTTCACAACATGGAGGATTTGAGCAACATGACCCCGACCATTGTGATTGGGAAAATTGCAGCCTTTGAGATGTCGCGAAAAATGAGTCGGGGAGAGGAGCCAACTTCCTCAAGGCCATATGCTTTTGCATGTGATGAAAGGAAGGGCAAAAAGAAGGCTCCCACTCCAAGTTCCTCAAGTGAAGAAGAGGAAGAAGAAGAAAGTGATGATGATGAAGATAATCAACCATGCACATCATCCTCCGAGGACGAAGAAACAATCCGACGTGTCGGAAAGGTAATGAGGATGATCCGCAAGATTAATCTAATGGGTGTGCCCCTGCAGGTCGAGGATCTTCTCTTTAACATTGACAGGAAAAAGCAAAGGAAGAGAGGATGCTTCGCATGTGGGGAGAAGGGCCACTTCAGGGACAACTGTCCAAATATGGCCAAGCCCAAAAAGGAGAGGAGCAAAGGCAAGGCGCTAACAAGTGTTAGAACTTGGGATGATTCTTCAAGTGAAGATGAACCTCCAAGGACGCGCAGCCACCGGTCCTCGTCACGATCATCACGGTCATCACACAAATGCCTTATGGCAAGAGGTAACAAAAGCATTCCATCCTCTAGTGATGAAAGTAGTAGTGATGATGAAGGTGAGGGAAAGCCCTCTCTAGATGAGCTTGCGGAAGCCGTAGAATTTTTCCAGGATGTTTGCACTAAGCAAAAAGCTCAACTTAAAACTTTGAAAAATAAGTTGGTTAGCTCTCAAAATGATTACAAAGGTTTGCTAGAAAAATTTGAAACTTTTGCAAACTTAAATAGTGAGCTATCAACTAAAATTGAGCTATTAGAATCTAGTGCTCCATCCACTGCTACCGATGATAGCCTTATTAAAAAGAATGAAAAACTTAAGGCTAAGTTAGCTAGCTCCCAAGAAGCTATTGAAAATTTGCTAGAGAAAATGGAAATTCTTAGCATACACAACAATGAGCTAACTACTAAGCTAGAAAACACTGGTAGCACCCCAGCAGCATCTTTAGTTGAAATACCTGAAATAATTAAGAAAGATGCCTCTACTTCCTGCTTTGATTTAATTGATGATTCGAACCCCTGCAACCAAGTCGTTGTTGAGAATATTGTTGTAGAGACATGTACGGATGAGGTTGCAAAGGAAAATGAACAATTAAAGCAAGAAGTGGCTCGCCTTGGCAAGGCTTTGTATGACAAGAAAGGCAAAGCCAAACAAATCCAACCTCCACAGGATAACACCACTGCGGGAGTGAACAAGCCTATGGAGGGAGAAACTGTGATTTGTAGGCTATGCCACAAGGAAGGCCACAAGTCTTTCCAATGCAAGGCGATGACCGGGGATAAACAAAGACAAAAGCTCAAGCAAAAGCCATCAAGCAAAATCTCAAACACCTACATCAAAAAGGTGAACAAAAAGGATGCTACACCATATTTGATCAAGAAAAATAACGGAAAGGTGATAGCAATCAAGGCCAACAAGCAAGCCAACAAAGGAAAGGGGGCCAAACGCATCTGGGTGCCAAAGGAGATAATTTCAACCATGAAAAGCATCAAGAAGGTTTGGATCCCGAAAGGGAAGTGAGTGGACCGAAGGTCCTCGGGAAATTTGGAGACTTGGCTAAATTGGGATGTATATCATGGGATACATCATATTGGATCAAGTTTATTGCCAAGTGGGTTAGTGAAAATTTTGGACCCAAATTTCCCACCCATGACTCAGGTAACTAGTTTTATTATATTTCTTGTTTTTAGATATACGTATCTATTTATCTTTTATCTAGTTTACCTTTCTTGCCTAGTATTTCATTTGTTATGTACTTTTGTTTAAAATCATGCATACTAGGTAAATCATATGGTAGGATTGCTTGTTCTTAAGTCATATACTTAAGCAAACCTACATGGCTTAAAATGTTTATTTAAGCACAGCACATAGCTTTTATATAACTCCATAGTAAATGATGCATCAATTGAAAATTTTGATTTCTACAAATTGTATCATTTAACTTATATGTGCCAAAGTTTGGATTATGGATAATTTGCCCCTCTTGATATCAAATCAAAGTGCATGTCTCCTACAAGTATTCAAAACTTGTATGCACACCTTTAGGGGGAAGTTACTCTATAATCTAACACTTTGAGACTAACACCTTTTCAAGTCTATTTCATGTGATAGTCTCATTGTAAGGAAAATGAAGTCCCCGGAGAAAGACAACAATCTTCCACTGCAAAATCTCCAAGAACTCTCATGTCTCTCAAAGCTCACCATTGACTTTCAATTGGTATCTTTTGAGACTATATTTAGTATCATTTACATGTCTTCTCCAATATTTGATTAGACTATATTTCATATCATATGCTTCCATGTTGCTAAATGCATAAGTAGTTAACTCATATTCTGTTACCTATGCATAAGGGAAGTTAGTCTTTTCAAATCATGTCTTGCACCTCTAATTTTTCACATGCTTTTTCCTAAGTAGAGGATCTCTATCAGGGGGAGTATTTCTTCATCTCTAAAGGGGGAGAAAAACTCTTTCTAAAGGAGAATACTCGTTTAGGGGGAGTAATCTTTTGAGGACTCCTTCAAGTGGTATCATTTAATTTCCTTCTAGTGATATCATTTCTTGTTGAGGGCAAGCTTTTATTTACTTCCTACATGCTTTTAATGTCTTCCTTTTCGGTGGTTGATGCCAAAGGGGGAGAAGTTTAGGGACCCAAAGCAATGAAAACTATATCAAACACCAAACACCACCAATTTAAAATTTTATATCTACAATTGGTTTTTTAAGTGGTTTTGGTTATTTGGTCCAAAAATAGGAAGTAAGTGAATTATGGAGTTAGGGGGAGGCTTAAGTCCATAATTTCACTTTGTGGGGACAATCATGCATCTTAGCAAGTAGATTGCATATTTTCATTCAAATACTTGTATTATTTGCTTGCTTTGGTTGTGTTGTCATCAATCACCAAAAAGGGGGAGATTGTAAGGAAAATGGACCCCGGGCCATTTGGCTAATTGAGTTTTGGTGTTTGATGAACAACACAATCCGTGAACTAATAAGTTTTCTAGTGTTTGTGTTTGTAGTTCACAGGATGCGAAGAGAATTGGACCAAGGCAATGAGGATGCAACACCTCAAGAGAAGACATAAAAAGATGCATAGGAGTCCAATACTCAAGAACAAAGAAGCCCAAAGAAATCAGCGAAGAAATCCAAGATAAGGGCTGTCAGCCAGCGCCTGGTGGCGCACCGGACATTGGTGTCCGGTGTGCACCGGACTGTCCGGTGAGGCACCGGACAGTCTGCGCAGAGAGGCCGTAGACAGGCGCTCTCTGGCTATAGCACCGGACTGTCCGGTGTGCACCGGACTGTCCGGTGTGCCAACGGGCAGACGGCAACGGTCGGATCCAACGGTCGACTGCTACACGCGCCAACGGTCGGTTGACGTGGCGTGCACCGGACATCTACTGTTCAGTGTCCGGTGGTGCACCGGACTGTCCGGTGCACCCGACGACAGAAAGCTGCTGCTTTCTGTCCAACGGCTAGTTTGGGGTGTGGAGGCTATAAATACCACCCCAACCGGCCATTCTCATGTGTGGGAGCCCAAGCAACATACCAAGGCATATTGTAGACATTTCCAAGTGCTCAAACACCCAAGTGCTTAATAGAATCACTCGGTGATTAGCGTAGGTGCTTTGCGAAGTGCTTAGGTTAGTTAGACCGCATTAGCGCTTGCTCTAGGTGAATCCTAGTTTGTTGAGTGAGTTTAGACAAACCACACAACCCCTCGGCTCTTGCGTGGGCCATTGTAATTGTACCGAGTGGGGCGAGAGTCTTGCGAGACCGTGACAACCGCGTTTGTGTCACGACCGCCACCGTGTACCGGAGGGAACGAGGCCCGCGGCGTTTCGACCGGAAGCTCGATAGTGGAGACGGCGGGGAGCGTCCGAGAGGAGCCGGAAGCGGAGCACCACTGGCGCGTGGAGAAGGCCCGCGGCTCTCTACAGAGTTACTCGACCGTGGTGCTTGGCCCTCGCATGGGCTTCCCTTTGCGTAGGGGCACCAACGAGGATTAGTCGGGACCTTGCGTGGTTCCGGATACCTCGGTAAAAATACCGGCGTCTTCCACGAGAGTTTGCTTCTCTACTTAGCTCTTTACATTCCGCATTTATATTAAGCATTTAAGTTTCAATCTTATTGTCATACTTATTTAGTGTAGATTGAAACTTAGCCTTTGCGGTAGAGATAGCAACACTTAGACAAAACCGAGTTTGCACATTCTAGTTTTGATTATTTGTATAGGTTTTGCTCTAGGGATTTAATTGTGGCCTAGTTTAGTAAAAAGGTTTAGAAGTCCTAATTCACCCCCCCTCTTAGGCGTCACCCGTTTCCTACACAAGTGATGGATGAAGGAACTCCCTTCGGTGGTCTGGAGTATGAGGACAACGTCGAGCCGAGCCACGGGCTTCACGCCGTTCTTTCTAGTCTATGGGGCCGAGGCCATCTTGCCCACAGACTTAGAATACGGTTCCCCGAGGACGAGGGCCTACGCCGACCAAAGCAACCAAGCTAGTCGAGAAGACTCGCTGGACCAGCTGGAAGAGGCTCGGGACCTAACCTTACTACACTCGGCGCGGTACCAGCAGTCCCTGCGATGCTACCACGCCCGAGGGGTCCGGTCCCGAGACCTCCAGGTGGGCGACCTGGTGCTTCGGCTGCGACAGGACGCCCGAGGGCGGCACAAGCTCACGCCTCCCTAGGAAGGGCCGTTCGTCATCGCCAAAGTTCTGAAGCCCAGAACGTACAAGCTGGCCAACAGTCAAGGCGAGGTCTACAGCAACGCTTGGAACATCCAACAGCTACGTCGCTTCTACCCTTAAGATGCTTTCAAGTTATTCATATACCTCGCTCCCACGCAAAGTTTAGTCATCAAGGAAGGGTCAGCTTTGCCTCGGCAAAGCCCGACCCTCCCTCGGGGGCTAAAAGGGGGGAACCCCCTCTGCGTTGAATTTTTTCCTCGAAAAAAGATCCTTTCTGCCAGAATGTCTTTCGTGCTTTTCGACTACTTCGAAAGTGGATCCTGAAAACGACGGAGTACACGTAAGCAGCCAAGGCTGACCGAGCCGAGGGACTCCTACGCCTCCGGGATACGGATACCTCACTCATCACCTTCTGCGATAAGTAACTCGCGTTCGGATAGGTGATTCTGCGGACCAAACAAGTCTTCACGCTCGAAAGCTCCTCTGTCAAAGCGATTCTTCGGGCCTTCTCGACTGCGTCGGTGGCAGAACCCTATGGACGGGCAAGGGTGCGCGTAAGCGGCAAGGCCGACCGAGCCGAGGGATTCCTACGCCTCCGGGATACGGATACCTCACTCATCACCTTCCGTGAAAAGCAACTCTCGCTCGCACAGACAATTCTTTTACCGACGAAAAAGTCCAGATACTCGAAACAAGAGGAAAAGAAGCGCAGCTTTACAACACGGCGAGGGTGTGTTTGGGCCTCGGCGGCCGCAGAAAACACACGCTACAAGATAATCCGATCCTGCAGGCTCGGACCTTGACGGTTGAAGGGAGCAGCAGCACCCTCGGCGTCAACTACAACTTCGACGAGGTCCGACCTAGCCTTGGACGCCGACGCGGTCCGAGGATCTGCACTCTGAAGGATGACATCATCATCATGCCCGGGCCATCGCCGCCAGGGTCTTCTCCAAGAATCCGGCTCGGCTGGTCACCCCGAGGCCTCGGCCAGCTGTCCCCCGAAGACATCAGCCCGGCCCAAGGCCTCGGCAGATCAACTCCGGCGTCGGTACCACTAACGGACGACCCGGCCAGGCTCCGGCCGACCAAGTCTTCTTTTCGAGCCGACTCTACTTCTGTCCATGCTGACACCGCTACCCCTGGCTTCGGCTCATCGAAGAGCGGCCGAGGGGTCCCTTCAACTGAGCAAGAGAAGCCTCGGACAGCAAGGCCGACCGAGCCGAGGGACTCCTACGCCTCCGGGATACGGATACCTCACTCGTCACCTTTGTACGGGGCGACTCATGCTTGGTGAAGCGGTTCAGACAACCAACAGGCGAGTCTTAGTGCTCGAAAATGAGGAAAAAACACGGCTCCGTGCCAAAAATACATACATGTTCAGGCCTCGACAGACACAATGAACAAAAAGACCGGCATTCAAGGTTCCATCACAAACGGAACTCCGGTCCCGTCCCCGCAGGTATGAACAACCTCCACACCGGGGAGCCTGCAGGGCGACAAGTTCCGGGCGACTCACCGGTGACCTCTGCAGCAGCGGCCATGGTCCCAGGACGGACGCAGCTACCGGAAGGCTCTTGTTCGCGTCCCCGCTCAAGGGATGCGAACCAGCCATCAAAGCCAAAGAGCGGGCCGCTCCGAAGCGCACCGGCAGGTCCTCGCTCCCGCCCACGCCACGAAAGCGAGGAAGAGGGTGGAATGTTGCATCCTAGCTGGGCAGCAACAGTTCGCCTTCCCCGGCACGGCTGGAGGACGTCTCCTCCGCAGAGCTGGAGGATGGTTTCCACCACCAGAAGCTGGAAGAAGAGGTGGCCAGCCGACCCGCGCGGGAGGTAGAGCCCCGGCTCGCCTCGCTCTCCGCCCTAGCAAGGATGATGAACATCCTTGAAGCTGAGGGCGGGACCAAGATCGTAGCCCGACTTGCTTCTCCCCATCCAGGGGCTGGTGGTCACCATCTCGGGTGACCACCGGCGAGGGGATGCAGCCGGGCCGCGTGATGAAAATCCTTGAAGCCGAACGATGGCTGAAAGGTACCAACTCCCACGGAGTTGCGTTCCTCCAACGACAAGGCGGAAGGACTGCGGGTGTCCCCCATCCGGGGGCTCGGAAGGTGGAAAGACACGATGCATAAGGGAACGCGAAGACATGGTCGCCTTTCAAGGGGGTCACCCTCCTTTTAAAGGCGACTCTCCCTACCTGCGTCCCCAGCCGTCGTGGGCTGAGTCTTCTCCAACACGCTCTAAGGTCCTCCCCCTACGGTGTGGGGGCTGGGTCCCACACGTCATGCAAACTGGCCCAGAGCAGAAGAAGCCAAACCGCCGCGCGCGGTGCATGCAACCGCCCAGCGGTTACAAGCGCCCCTCCACTTTCGCCCAGACCAGCGGATGAAAGGGCGGGTAGCCATGCAGGCGGCATGCAACCGCGCCAAGTGGGCGCACCTCTCCGACTTCCAACACGCCCACGCGTCATGCAACCGGCGCGCCGGTCGCTACGTGCAAGCAACTGCACCGCCAGTCGCACCACTGCTGCGCCTCCTCGATTGCGGAACCAGTACCGCGACTCGAGGCGACCCAGCACACGACCCAGCAGTGCCAGCCAGGCGCGACGGTCAATGCGGCCAAAAACGGGCCGACAGTAATGGCGGTGGCAGGCGTGCGGGAGCAGCGGTCACGTCGTCAGCCAAGCTTACGTCCCATCCTGGGGTAGTGAGAGAACCCTCTCTCACGGCGTGAAGACGGCGCGCCCGTGTTCCGTTCCTCGAACGGCTCGCGCACACGCAACGGCTGCCCCACGAACCACTCGCCCCGTCGCATTAACTCCGCGGCAGGCGGCGCCTCTGGCAGGGGAAGCGAGCGACGCTTCACCTTCACCATAATGACCGCGTCAAAAAAGGTACGCCACGTCATTCGATTTCGCGTCCTTTTCCTTTTCCTCTTTCTCTCTCTTACAACAGGGACCGGGAAAGGGGGATACCCCGAAAGGGACCCTTCTCCGTGAAGGAAACAGGCTTCGAGCCTCCCTACTGATCAGAGGTTTGAAGGCTGGCCCCTCGGAGGGGTTCAACAGCTGCCTCAGAGCGCGTGGGCTCCACACCCACTACTGGTCAGAGGTTCGAAGGCTGGCCCCTCGGAAGGGTTCAACGGCTGCCTCAGGCCACTCGGGCTCCACGCCCACTACTGATCAGGGGTTCGTAGGTTGGCCCTCGAAGGGTTCACAGCCGCCTCAGACACAGAGCGAGGGATGACCATGGGTACGTTCGATACATAACCAAGGCTCGGGCTACGCTCCCGAGGTACCCTAGGACATTTTCGAGACCAGCGGGAACGATCTTGTAACGGAATCCCATCAGAGGGAGGCATCGAGCCCTTGGACCCCGTCGACAGGGGACCGGGTCCGGCAGATCACCCGCAGGTACTTTTGGGCGCGCCTCTGGGCCCCTAGCCGACCACTAGCAAATGGGGCACGGGCGTCCACTCGGATTACCCGCAAGCAGCTCATCGGAGACACCATGTTCGGCGCCCTCCGAGGGCAACACGGCGCTCTCCCCCCCTCCTCCTTGCAAAAAGGCGACGCAGGGGCGTATGTAAAAAAGTCGAGTCTGTCCCTGACCGTCCTCTCGCCCTGTGCAGAGGCTCGGGGGCTGCTCTCGCAAACCCGGCTCCGGCCAAACCGTTGACAGCGTCAACATACCAGCCCGAGAACTTGGAACCCGACCGTGCACCCGGGCTACGGCCAGCTCGCATGAGGGAACGACCAGACCAGCCGAAGCATTGCGCGAGGCATTAAGACCTCGGAGGAGTCAAACCACTCCTCCGAGGCCTTGGGGGCTACACCCGGCGGGTGCGCTCGCGCGCACCCACTGGAACAAAACGCAACCGAGAAAGTCTGGCCCCCTTGCAAAAAAGTGCGACAAAAGCCTCCAAGCGAGTGTTAACACTCCCTTCGAGGCTCGGGGGCTACTGTCGGGGACCATAATTAGGGGTACCCTCAAGACTCCTAATTCTCAGCTGGTAACCCCCATCAGCACAAAGCTGCAAAGGCCTGATGGGTGCGACTAAGTCAGGGATCGGTCCATTCGAGGGACTCGATCACGCCTCGCCCGAGCCCAGCCTCGGGCAAGGGCAGCCGACCCCGGAGGATCTCCGTCTCGCCCGAGGCCCCCCTCCAGCGACGAACATACTTCCAGCTCGCCCGAGGCCCAGTCTTCGCCAAGAAGCAACCCTGGCCAAATCGCCACGCCAACCGACCAAATCGCAGTGGCATTTAATGCAAAGGTGGCCTGACACCTTTATCCTGATGCGCGTCCTCCAGTCGACAGAGCCGAAGTGACCGCAGTCACTTCGCCGCTCCACTGACTGGCCTGACAGAAGGACAGCGCCGCCTGCGCCGCTCCGACTGCTGTGCCGCTCGACAGAGTGAGGTTGACAGGCAGTCAGGCCCGGCCTCAGGCACCATAGGAAACTCCGCTCCGCCCGACCCAGGGCTCGGACTCGGGCTCAGTCCCGGAAGACGGCGAACTCCGCTCCGCCCGACCCAGGGCTCGGACTCGGGCTCAGCCCCGGAAGACGGCGAACTCCGCTCCGCCCGACCCAGGGCTCGGACTCGGGCTCAGCCCCGGAAGACGACGAACTCCGTTTCGCCCGACCCCAGGGCTCGGACTCAACCCTGGCTTCAGCCGACGGTCTCCGCCTCGCCCGACCCAAGGGCTCGGACTCGACCTCGGCCTCGGAAGACAGACTCGACCTCGACCTCGGAGGAGCCTCCACATCGCCCAACCTAGGGCACGGACCGACCACGTCAACAGGAGGCGCCATCATTACTCTACCCCAAGCTGGCTCAGGCTACGGGAAACAAGACCGGCGTCACATCTGGCTCGCTCCGCCAGACAAGCAATGATGGCGCCCCGCACGCTCTATGACGACGACGGCTCTCAGCCCCCTTACGGAAGCAAGAGGACGTCAGCAAGGACTCGACAGCTCCGACAGCTGTCCTTCCGCCAGGCTCCAGCGCTCCTCCGACGGCCACGACACCACACGAACCGGGTGCCAAAACCTCTCCGGCTGCCACAATGGCATGTACATAGGGCGCTAGCTCTCCACCGCTAGACACGTTAGCACTCTGCTACACCCCCCATTGTACACCTGGATCCTCTCCTTGCGCCTATAAAAGGAAGGACCAGGGCCCTCTTACAGAGGGTTGGCCGCGCGGGGAAGAGGACGGGACTGGCGCTCGCATGAGGCCGCTTGCTCCCTCCCGCGTGGAACGCTTGTAACCCCCTACTGCAAGCGCACCCGACCTGGGCGCGGGACGAACACGAAGGCCGCGGGATTTCCACCTCTCTCACGCCTTCTTCCCCCCTTCGCGCTCGGCCTCGCGCCGACCCATCTGGGCTGGGGCATGCGACGACATCTTCACTCGTCGGCCCAGGGACCCCCCGGTCTCGAAACGCCGACATCGCGATTCGCAGCGTCGAAGCAGAGGTGAGCGACTGAGGTGGCAACAGAGTAAAGCTGAGCACAGAACAGGGCCAAGGCGAGCACAAAGATTAGAAGAGGTGAGCGGCTATCCTTAGAGGTACAGAGGAGAAGCGAGCGAGTGACAGCCGATAGCCGACGACAGAGGAGCGAGCAATTGCACTGTCTGTGCAAGCATTGGCGCAACCAAGAAGCCAGACGGGTGACGGACAAGCGAGCAACTGTATTTGTCTGCGAGCGATGGCGCAACAAAGAAGCTAGATAGAAGTCAGACACGAAGAAAGACCAAGGGTCTTCGACCTAGTGCTGCTAATGGGTTGGGCTAAGATATGGCGTGGGCCATACCTCGCCACATTAGGTCATCCGCCCCTACCTGCTGTCCTCCAAAGGCACAGAGAGGAAAAGCTTAATCTTGAGGCTTATCTTTAGATTCTTACATTTGCGTGAAAGCTTTGACAAATATGATGTCTACAACATTGTCTGTGTCAACCAAAACATTGTGGACTACGAAACCTTTGATTACACTTACACAAGAGATAACCATGGCATCTATGTGCAGATAATCTTTAAGACGAAGATCATCCTGAGAGAAGGTAATAGGAATATGGGACGGCTTGATCCTGATGTAGGGTCCTTGGACACCTACATGTTGCATCCTTCTTTGGGCTTCTTTCTTCTATTTTTTGTTGCTAGATTCGAAGCTCGAGCCCCCAATGATAGGGAGAGTAAGCTTCTTTATGGAAGCTGACAAAGCTTGATGGTTTGCCATGCTCTTCGTCGTGGTCGTGAGATCACCGAAGG
Source organism: Zea mays (assembly GCF_902167145.1). NCBI lineage: Eukaryota > Viridiplantae > Streptophyta > Magnoliopsida > Poales > Poaceae > Zea > Zea mays. Next base: position 128,929,523 of record NC_050100.1, on the reverse strand, counting down.
TGGGCGCCAATGTTGGGTACTTGATCTCTATCCTATGAATGCATTGAAAATCAAGGCAACACAAGTTAGGAATGAAAACCTTCGTCCTGGGTTTAGCGCTCCTTCGAAGTGTTAATACGAAGGACGAAGGTCTTCGGACAAGAATGTTAAACAAAAATAATATGTAATGGAATAAGACAAATGAAATGATACATGAGAACTTATCTCCATTGCCTTAGCATTTTCATTATGTCTCCCATTACATTAGATAGATTTACAAGCATACCTTCGGCTCTTGGACAGAAGGAGGCACAAAGGTTCTTCGAAGGCTAAGCATCACGAAGTTATGGCTCTTGAAAAAGGTACCTTATACAGGGCATTGTTCATCTATTTATAGGGGGATGAACCACCTTTGTACATATTTACAATAATGCCCATCAAGGTTTTACATATACTATTCACAAATGATATTAGGACAATAACGTATTTTCTCCGTCTTCGGCTTTGTGGGTCTTAGCCTCCGTTGTTCGGTAACTTGCCTTCTAACTCGCGCCCAAAGTTGTTTCCTTCGGCTGCCATCTTTGTTACTTACACATAGACGAAGCGTCTTTGTACACTACTTTAGTCGAATGTTAGATTCGTGTGCCAGTTTAAATGCACCAGTGTTCCCTTAAGGGCAATAGTACACTTAATCGAAATAAACTACCAGTCTGTCAAATTTAGTCCGATAAAACCACCAACAAGGGTCAAGTACCACTTACTCACACGAAGGTGAGACGCAAAGAAATACAATAAAGCACGAAACCACATATTAAAGGAGTACTTGAATTATTACATAAATTGGAGTTCAACATTAAGAAACATTGTTTTAGTGCAGCGGATAACAACTAACAATGATAAATGGGGAGTAGGGCAAAGCCTGGCCCACTACTCCTCCTGGTCCTCTCCTGCTGAGGCAGCATCCCACTCGACCGTCCAACCCGTTGACAGGGTGGCTGGCCAAGTCACACCGTCAACCATATGTTGCAACAAACCTATAGAATTATGCCACAAGCAAGGCTGAGTATACTAATACTCAACTAGACTTACCCGGTGTGAGGAGTCTACTACTCTACCTCTAGACCATGAAATTGTTTGGCTGAGGGGTTTGGTTTGCCAAAAGAAATAGCTGAGTCTAAGTCAAGTTTTAGCTTTTCAAGTTCTATAACATTCCTTAAGATAGGTTAGCATCCTTCTAAGCATACATGATATCAAGCATTTAATACAATCAATACTTTATCTCATGAAAACTCTTTCACTTCTTACTCAATGAAGTACAATGGGTCGAGCAGTCTCATTAGCTACAAGAAGCAGACGATTTGAATCGAGTTTTAACCTTGCAATGTAAACCTAAACACACGACATGTTAGGGCACTCCGTCCCCCCACACGTCAACTGTCCTCATTGATCCCCTGTTCGCGGCTAGGGCCCACCGTCTTGGCATGCAATGCCCCACTGACCCCAGTTGCAGCCATGAACTGACTGCACTTGCACCCACCATAGCTAGCATGGGAGACCACGTCTCAGGACAAGTGAGGAATAAAGGCTACGCCTGGCTTCACTCAGGAACTAGGCTTATCGGTTACCATATTTCCCGACACGTGTTTAGTATGTTCAAACGCTTGACACAGGTAGCCACACGTTTAATCCTTATTCTAATTTCTGTCTCATGGACAGGGCATCCCCATGGATCCATGTCCATAGACAATCATAATTCCTTTATAAAAATGGATACAACCTATTCCTGACCTCGTGCGAGTGCAAAAAAATCACTCGACTTCTACCGAGATCCATATTTTAGCATAGTAGCTACTCGACCTAGCATACTAATATTCATCTCATAAAGAAATCCTAAGTTCATGCAACTAGTGTTTTTAGACAACTCCTACACTTAGTGCACAGTACAAGCCTACAAACAACAGTTGCAGTAAAATAGCATATTAAAGGTTATGCATAAAATCGGGGCTTGCCTTCACGTGCGGGTGTGCGGGTGCAGCGGTGAGTTCTTCGATGACACGTTTGGGAGATGACTCTTGGACTTCTTATTGTTCAACTCTTTGTTCCAGAATCAGCACATACTCTTCGTCCACAAGGTTGCAATCTAATGAATGTAGTGCGTAACATATATGTATGCTATGATATGCAAAATCTTTTTGAAGGGGGGTAGGTAAGTAATACTATGTTACTTAGCGAAAGTGAGAGTCTACTTCATTGAGCTAAACTTTCAGAAAGTGGCATCTAGTAGTATAGTTAGGATTTAATCAAAGGTGGGTTGACACTAAGATTATCTACCAATAGTCTTGTTGTGACTTTAGGGAGGTTGCTGGTATCTTTTAACTTAATTTGGTTAGCTCTTGTTTTCTCTTTTTTTCCTTTTTCTTATTAAGCTTTTAATGGTGGTTTGAACTACACTTATGTTTTAAAATTCTCCAAAAATTCCACAAAAATTACAGTAGCTTCCTACTAATTAAATTAAGTCGTCCTAGAAATTTGGGATGCAAAATAATTAGGGTCCGGTTAGTCGGCGGTGGTAGAGTTCAATTCAACCGGTCAGTGAGCTTCACAGAAGGTCGGTGATGCGATCTACCGAAGGAATTGGATAGAGGCAGGATGTGGAGGCGGGTCCGCGCTCACCGGCGGAACCTTCGACTCCGACGAGGGTGATTTCGCTGCTCCGGTGAAGTAGAGCTCCGACTCAAGCCTTGGGAAGCTTCATGACACTTAGGGGTGCTGGTGGTGGGTTTGATTTGGGTGGAGAGTATCTAGGCAAGGTGGACCACAGCGATCGACTTTGGTCGACGATAGCGGGCGGCGGTGCTCCCTACTCTAGTGAAATTCCGGTGAGGGTGCTCGGCTATGGGCTCGGGGGAGTGTGGAGTGTGTCGCCGAGGGTTGCGTCAGCATTATAGGCACGGGGCATTGATAGGGTACTGCGGTGGCCGACCATGGCGGGTTGGGTGGGCTCCCGACTGCCAGCCGAGGTCGAGCATATGACGGCGATGCTCGGTGTAGTCACTTTCAAGCATCGATTGGCACCAAATCTTTACGAATTTGGGCAAAATTCCCATGTAAGATCTCTTCTCCTCTCTATGTTCTATCATGTTCATGCAGGGCTCGAGGCATTTCATGTTCGAGGTAAGGAGTTGCTTACCTCCTAAGGTTGTTTTGTCTCTCAACCCGAATCCGAGACAATTCATGCCAAATCGTGTCAACCGATTTTGGTTTTATTTTAAATGTTTACAGGGTGTGCCTATGGAATTTTGGCGCCACTTTGTCAATTAAGGCAATTGGGTTTGAGTCTTGTAGCTAATGGAACATATTCAATTTTGTTAGAGGGGCTGGAAAATGAGCTAAAGAAAAATCTGATTTTATTTTGTTTCCTCCACTTGAGTGACCTTTTTTTGGGTATTTTGTAAAACCTTTTTGGGGCATATCCTTTACTATCTGAGTGGGTTATTTATTATGCTATAACTTTTATAAATGGTCCAAGTCATATCAATGAATTTTTTATAGCTTTCTTACTTAATTTCTGTTTGTACTCAATTTGCTAAAAAGGTGGGGAACTTTGGGTTTTAGCACTCCTCCCCCTTTTGATGTGCATAATATGGCTAAGGTAGATGTTTTAGGATGATCAATACTTAATTAGGGACTTGGTTCCCATGTATGGTGCCTTTTGCTTAAACTAACCCACATGTGATCATAGGGCTTTGTGAGTGGGTTGAGTAGAACCCCTTAGTAACACATGGGGTGTTACAACCCTCCGCCTTAAAAGAATCTCGTCCCAAGATTTGAGTGAAGACCATCAAGGGTAAGGAAGTAGGTAATCTACTACCCAAACATGGATAGCATATCCATTGAGTCATTTTGAAAATTGGTTCTTCGAATGTCATCCTCTTTGCAACTTCAGAAGGAAACCATATTACACCTAGTCAGATGATCTATCTTTTATCTCAACAAGGAAGTATCGTGATATCTGGAGACATAAGGCAAGGATCAATGGAGGGTATTGTTACGTGCCAACACTTTTAGGTAGAAACCCGGGGTAGTTCTTGTTTATATAACCCTCGATTTCCCACGTGGCTTCTTCTTCAGTGTGATTATTCCACCGAATCTTATACATCTTGATTGCCTTCTTGCGAGTGGACCTTTCCTTGCAATCTAAGATTTTTACTAGGTGTTCCTTATATGATAGGTCAGGCTCTATTTCCAACTTGGGCTCGATCAAGACTTTGGTCGGTACTGGAACACACTTCTTCAGTTGAGATACGTGGAAGACATCTTGTGTTGTAGACATATTAGATGGTAGCTAGCTTGTAAGCTACTGGTCCACATGCTTCAATGATCTCATAAGGTCCAATATAGCGAGGGGCTAATTTTTCTTTAATTCCAAATCTTTGCACACTTTTAGTGGGTGAGACTTTACAATACACATGATCTCCCACTTCAAATTATTTTGGTTTTCTTCTTTTGTCATGGTAGATCTTTTGCCTCACTTGAGCAGCTTCTAAATTCTTTCTAATTATTCTGACCTTCTCTTCGGTTTCAAGCACTAGGTCAGACCCAAATATTTCTCTTTCTCCAGTTTGTGACCAATTAAGGGGTGTTCGACACCTCCTTCCATACAAGGCTTTAAAGGGTGCTATCTTCAAACTAGCTTGGTAGTTGTTGTTGTAAAAAATTCTGCTAGTGAGAGACACTTGTCCCAACTCTTGCAGTAGTGTATCACACATGCTCTCAGCATATCCTCGAGAATCTGATTCACTCTCTCTGTTTGGCCATCAGTTTGAGGATGGTATGCTAAGCTTCTGATCAGCTTGGTACCCAGTGAATCTTGTAGTTGTTCCCAAAATCTTGCCATGAATTGAGCTCCTCGGTCTGAGATAATTGTCAGGGTTATTCTGTGTAAACATATTATTCGATGGATATATAACTCTGCTTATTTCTATACCTTATATTTTGTGTGTACTAGGAGAAAATGAGCTACTTTCGTCAATCTATCCACAATGACCCATGTGGAATCATGTCTCAGTGAGGTGCTTAGTAATCCCACGATAAAGTCCATGCTGATATCATCCCAGTTCCAAGAAGGTATTGTGAGCGGTTGCAAGGTGCATGCTGCTTTGAGGTGACTTGATTTGATTCTTTGGCACGTGTTGCTATTAGACACATATTTAGCTATATCCCTTTTCATCCTCGTCCACCAGTATAGGGGTTTCAGGTGATGGTACATCTTGTTACTCCCAGGGTGTATGGAGAATTTGGAGAGATAAACCTCATCCAGAATTCTCTTTGTAAGTTCCAAGTCCTTAGGAACAACAAGTCGGTCTTCAAACCATAGTATACCCTTACTATCCTGGCGAAAGCACTTACACTTTTCTACTTTCTAGGTGAGCATTTCCTCGATAATCTGTACCCTATTATCACTGAGTTGTGCCATGACAATTTGATCTAGCAAGGTTGGCTCAATGGAGATAAAATCCAAAGTGCCAGAAGGAATCACTTCTATGCTCAATTTGTTTAACTCATCACACAGGGTGGTGACACGTGAGTCCATAGTTAGACAATTGCATTATGCTTTACGACTCAATGTATCAGCTACCACATTTGCCTTTCCAGGGTGGTAGTGCACTTCCATGTCATAATCCTTGATTAGATCTAACCATCTTATTTGTCTCATATTGAGGTCAGCCTGAGTGAAAATGTACTTGAGGCTCTTGTGATTAGTATATATTTTGCAATGGGCTCCCATCAAGTAGTGCCTCCATATCTTAAGAGCGTGAACCACTGCTACTAGCTCCAAATCATGTGTTGGATAATTTTTCTCATGAGACATGAGTGCTCGCAATGCATAGGCAATAACCCGGTTGTCTTTTAAAAGGGAAATAGGCTCAAACCTTTTCCTAAATAATTTTGGCGGTTGAATTGCCTAACACAAATAATTGGACTAACTAGTTTGCTCTAGATTATAAGTTTTACAGGTGCATAAGTTCATCTACAACTGTTCTAAATCGACTGTCCGGAATACCGTAGATTATTCCGGACAGGAGAAGCTTTTTGGAAAAACAGACTAAGTACGGACCGTCCGGGCCCTTGCGTTGGACCGTCCGCGACACCAGGATGACCCTCGGACAAAACCAATGCAAAAGCCCAAGTCTACACTACGGACCGTCCGGAGGGAAAGCAAGCACCGTCCGAGACCACGCGCGGACCGTCTGGTAGGTGAGGAACCGATAAACCCGAAGGTGACGGGTTCAGTAAAATGAATTATAGCGTCCTCGCGGACCATCCGGGGTGCACGACCGGACTGTCCGCGACTGCCTTTATCTAACATCTGACGACACATTTAATGCATTATAACCGTTGATATAGCCGTTACTGCTGACCGTTGCGATTTCAGCCGTTGATATACAGGGGCAGACCGTCCGGACCAGGGGCGTGGACCGTCCGCGGTTGGCAGAATTGGAGCAACGGCTAGGAAGTGGTTGGTGGCTATAAATACAACCCCAACCACCTCCATTCACTACACCCAAGCATTCCAACCTTCAACATTCAATACAAGAGCTAGCAATCCATTCCAAGACACAATCAAAGCCTCCAATCTCTCCAAGTTCCACAATTGAGACAAGTGATCATTAGTGATTAGTGACTTGAGAGAGAGAGAGTGATCCGTGTGTTATTTGTCGCTCTTGTCGCTTGGCTTTTGCAATCGTGCTTTCTTCTTCCCCATTCTTATTCTCAAAACACTTGTAATCAAAGCAAGAGACACTAAGTTTGTAGTGGTCCTTGTGGGGTCTAAGTGACCCGTTTGATTAAGGAGAAAGCTCACTTGGTCTAAGTGACCGTTTGAGAGAGGGAAAGGGTTGAAAGAGACCCGATCTTGTGACCACCTCAACGGGGAGTAGGTTTGCAAGAACCGAACCTCGGTAAAATAAATCATCATGTCACTCTCGCTATTTGCTTGTGATTTGTTTTTCACCCTCTCTTTCGGAGTCGATTATATTTCTAACGCTAAACCCGGCTTGTGGTTGTGGTTAAAGTTTATAAATTTCAGATTTGCCTATTCACCCCCCCTCTAGGCAACTTTTAATTGGTATCAAAGCCTGGTACTTCATTAGAGCCTAACCACTCGAAGTGATGTCGGGAGCATCCGCCAAGAGGGAGATCGGGACCGGCGACAAGTCCGCAAGCTCGGGGAGAACTCACTCAAAAGAGTTCACCCACAAGCACAAGGAGGAATCCTCTTCCTCCATCAAGTCCCAACAGAAGGGTGACAAGAAGAAGAAGATGAAGAAGGTGGTCTACTACGAGACCGACTCTTCGTCACCCTCCACCTCCGGCTCGGAATCGGCATCCGCCACTTCTAAGCACCATGAGCGCAAGAAGTATAATAAGATGCCCCTTCGCTATCCTCGTATTTCATAACGCACTCCATTACTTTCCGTCCCATTAGGCAAACCACCTATGTTTGATGGTGAATATTATTCTATGTGGAGTGATAAAATGAGGCATCACCTAACCTCACTCCACAAAAACATATGGGATATTGTTGAGTATGGAGCGCAGGTACCAATGAAGGGGCACAAGGATTATGATTCGGAGGAGGTCAAACAAATCCAACACTTCAACATCAAGCCACTACTATACTCCTCGCCTCTCTAAGTAGAGAGGAGTATAATAAGGTGCAAGGGTTGAAGAGTGCCAAAGAGATTTGGGACGTGCTCAAGACCGTGCACGAAGGAGATGAGGTGACCAAGATCACCAAGAGGGAAATGATCGAGGGGGAGCTCGGTCGCTTCATGCTTCATCAAGGGGAGGAGCCACAAGCGATGTACAACCGGCTCAAGACCTTGGTGAACCAAGTGCGCAACCTCGGGAGCACCAAATGGGATGATCATGAGATGGTCAAGGTTATTCTTAGATCACTCGTATTTCTTAACCCTACTCAAGTTCAATTAATTCGTGGTGATCCTAGATATAAACTAATGTCTCCTGAGGAAGTGATAGGAAAATTTGTGAGCTTTGAATTGATGATCAAAGGCTCCAAGAAAATCATCGAGCAAGGCGCCACCTCAATACCCGAGGTGCAATCCGTCGCATTCAAGGCGATGGAAGAAGAAAAGAAGGACTCTACACCAAGTAGGATCCCCATCGATGCCTCCAAGCTCGACAACGAGGAAATGGCGCTCATCATCAAGAGCTTTCGCCAAATCCTCAAGCAAAGGAAGGGGAAAGACTACAAGCCCCGTTCCAAGAAGGTGTGCTACAAATGTGGTAAGCCCGGTCATTTTATCGCTAAATGTCCTTTGTCTAGTGATAGTGACAGGGATAACGACAAGAAGGGAAAAAGGAAGGAGAAGAAGAGGTACTACAAGAAGAAGGGCGGCGATGCCCATGTTTGCCGGGAGTGGGACTCCGACGAGAGCTCCACCGACTCTTCCTCCGACGAGAGCTCCACCGACTCTTCCTCCGACGAGGACGCCGCAAACATCGCCGTCAACAAGGGCCTTCTCTTCCCCAACGTCGGCCACAAGTGCCTCATGGCAAAGGACAACAAGAAAAAGAAGGTAAAATCAAGATCCTCCACTAAGTATGCAACCTCTAGTGATGAGGATAATTCTAGTGATGATGAGGATAACTTGCTCACTCTTTTTGCCAATCTTAACATGCAACAAAAAGAGAAATTAAATGAATTGATTAGTGCTATTCATGAGAAGGATGAACTCTTGGATAGCCAAGAGGACTTTCTTATTAAGGAAAACAAAAAGCATGTTAAGACTAAAAATACTTATGCTTGGGAGGTAGAGAAAAATGAAAAAATAACTAGTGAGCTAAGTACCTGCCATGACACTATCTCCAACCTTAGAATTGAGAATACTAATTTGATTGCTAAGGTTGAGAAGTCAAACATTAGTGATGATTCAATCACCAATCTTAGAAATGATAATATTAGTCAAATTGCTAAGATTGAAAAATTAAAAGCCTCTCTTTCTAGCCTTAAGTTTGAGAATGATAAATTAATTGCTAAGGCTAAGGAATTAGATGTTTGCAATGTTTCTATTTCCAATCTTAGAGATGAGAATGCCATTTTACATGCTAAGATTGTTGAATTAAATGATTGCAAACCCTCTACATCTACCGTTGAGCATGTTTCTATTTGCACTAGATGTAGAGATGTTAATATAGATGCTATTCATGATCACCTTGCTATGATTAAACAACAAAATGATCATATAGCAAAATTAGATGCTAAAATTTCCTAGCATGAATTAGAGAATGAAAAATTTAAATTTGCTCGTAGTATGCTTTATAGTGAGAGACGCCCTGGCATTAAGGATGACATTGGCTTCCAACAGGGAAACAATGTCAAGCTTAATGCCCCTCCTAAAAGATTGTCTAATTTTGTTAAGGGCAAGGCTCCCATGCCTTAGGATAACGAGGGCTATATTTTATATCCTGTTGGTTATCCTGAGGATAAGATTAGGAGAATTCATGCTAAGAAAGCTCATTCTGTTTCTCACCATGCTTTTATTTATAAGAATGAGGCTTCTAGCTCTAGGCGTTCTACACATGTTAAAATGCCTAAGAAGAAATCTCATGTTGCATCAAATGAATCTAACATTTCATTTAAGACTTTTGATACATCATATGTGCTTACTAACAAATCAGGCAAAGTAGTTGCCAAATATGTTAGGGGCAAACACAAGGGGTCAAAGACTTGTGTTTGGGTACCCAAGGTGCTTGTTTCTAATATGAAAGGACCCAAGACCGTTTGGGTACCTAAGAACAAGGCCTAAATTTGTTTTGTAGGTTTATGCATCCGGGGGCTCAAGTTGGATAATTGACAGTAGGTGCACAAACCACATGTCTGGGGAGAAAAGGATGTTCTCCTCCTATGAGAAAAACCAAGATCCCCAAAGAGCTATCACATTCGGGGATGGAAATCAAGGTTTGGTCAAAAGACTTGGTAAAATAGCTATATCTCCTAACCATTCTATTTCCAATGTTTTTCTTGTAGATTCTTAAGATTACAATTTGCTTTCTGTTTATCAATTATGCAAAATGGGTTACAACTGTCTTTTTACGGATATAGGTGTTACTGTCTTGAGAAGAAGTGATGATTCAGTAGCATTTAAGGGAGTGTTAGAGGGTCAGCTATACTTAGTTGATTTTAATAGAGCTGAACTCGACACTTGCTTAATTGCTAAGACTAACATGGGTTGGCTCTGGCATCGCCGACTAGCCCACGTTGGAATGAAGAATCTTCACAAGCTTCTAAAGGGAGAACACATTTTGGGACTAAAAAATGTTTATTTTGAGAAAGACAGGATTTGTAGCGCATGTCAAGCAGGGAAGCAAGTTGGTGTTCATCATCCACACAAAAACATTATGACGACTAACAGGCCACTTGAGCTACTCCACATGGACCTATTCGGGCCGATAGCTTACATAAGCATCGGCGGGAGTAAGTGAGAGCACCTAGAGGGGGGGGGGGTGAATAGGTGATCCTGTAAAACTTAAAACTTATTGCCACAAAAACTTGGTTAAGTGTTAGTGCAATAGGATCAAGTAGCTGAAGAGAAGTACTTGTGAAACACAGAAACCACAGAGAGAAACAACATAGTAGACACAGTGGTTTATCCCGTGGTTCGACCAAGTACAAAACTTGCCTACTCCATGTTGTGGCGTCCCAATAGACGAGGGTTGCACTCAACCCCTCTCAAGTGATCCAATGATCAACTTGAATACCACGATGTTCCTTTTTCTTATCACTTTTCCCGTTTGCGAGGAATCTCTACAAGTTGGAGTCTCTCGCCCTTACAACAAATATCAAAGTGAAAGCACTAGAGTAAGGGAGGGAAGCAACACACACAAATCCCAGCAATACGCACACACACAAGCCAAGACTTGAGCTCAAATGAAACACAACAAGTTCACCACTAGAACGGAGCTAGAATCACTAAGAATGTCAATCGAGTGTGCGAAGATGGAGTGCGGGAGTCTTAGAATGTTCAGAGTATGCTTGGTTTTCTCCTCCATGCGCCTAGGGGTCCCTTTTATAGCCCCAAGGCAGCTAGGAGTCGTTGAGAGCAATCCAGGAAGGCAATTCTTGCCTTCTGTCGGGTGGCGCACCGGACAGTCCGGTGTGCCACTGGACAGGCACTGTTCAGTGTCCGGTGCAGATTGCTTTCCTAAATTGGCGCAGCCGATCATTGAAGATTTGGAGCCGTTGGCGCACCGGACACTGTCCGGTGCCCCATTCAGACCGTTGGCTTGGCCACGCGTCACGCGCGGATTGCGCGGCCGACCGTTGGCTAACCGAACAGTCTGGTGCACCACCGGACAGTCCGGTGAATTTTAGTCATACACCGCCGACGAATTCCCGAGAGCGGCCAGTTGACCAGACGCCAGCCTGGCGCACCAGACACTGTCCGGTGCACCACCGAACACTCCGATGCACCCAGACTGCGCAGAGTCTTGGCTGCTCCAGCCAAGTCTTTTTCCTTTTGTATTTTCTCTAATTCTAGAAATTAGACAAATATGTTAGTGCACAAAAACAATGTACTAAGTCTAGAATCATACCTTGTACCTTGATTTTCACTCCTTGAGTCTTTGGCACAATTTAACACTTAAACCATTTGTGTCGGGCACTTAATCACCAAAATACCTTAGAAATGGCCCAAGGGCACATTTCCCTTTCAATCTCCCCCTTTTTGGTGATTTATGCCAACACAACAAAAAGCAACACATAGAAGTGCAACATTAATGCAAATGAGAACAAGATTTGTTTTTTTGATTCAAATTTGGCATATTTGGATCATTCTTTGCCACCACTTGGTTTGTTTTTGCAAATCAACTTCAATTTCCTATCTCTAAGTCAAACACGCTAGTTGAGGCATAAAGAGAGATATTCCAAGAGAAATTGATCAAAGATTCAAAAACTCCCCCTTTTCCCATAATCAAACATTCTCCCCACAAGAGACCAACTTTTGACAATAAGAGACACTAAGAGAATTTTGACAAAACAAAAGTTCTAACTCTACTATTTTCAAAATTCTCAAGTGTGGTAGCTGATCCATTTCTTGCTTTGGCCTTAATTTCTCCCCCTTTGGCATCAAGCACCAAAACGGGATCATCTCTGGCCCTTTAACCTCATTGCCTCACCAAAATTGTCAATTAAGAGCAAAACAAAAAGGCAATAAGAGCAAGGAGATGAACTTGGAGTAAGTTACCCTCTCATCGGAGTGCAGTGGAAGTCTTGCATGGTCCAAGTTCACCTTTCCCTTTCAATCCACCCTTGAGACTAATTTAAGCAAACTCAAGCACACGGTTAGTCTCAAAGGGTCAAGTTGTAGCACTTCTCCCCCTAAATATGTGCATCATTCACATATGGACTTGGGAGGTCCGGGGATCCCTTGCACAACTTGAGCACCAACAACAAATTTCATAAATGCATAAAGTAACTTGATCAAAGGCATAAAACACATGTATGCTATAAATCAATCCAAGTTACGCGAATCTAAGACATTTAGCTCACTACGCAGCCTGCAAAAAGTTGACTCATCTAGAGGCTTGGTAAAGATATCGGCTAGCTGGTTCTTGGTGCTAACATAAAACACTTCGATATCTCCCTTTTGCTGGTGGTCTCTCAAAAAGTGATGTCGGATGTCTATGTGCTTTGTGCGGCTGTGTTCTACAGGATTATCCGCCATGCGGATTGCACTCTCATTGTCACATAGGAGTGGGACTTTGCTTAGATTGTAGCCAAAGTCCTTGAGGGTTTGCCTCATCCAAAGTAGTTGCGCGCAACACTGTCCTGCGGCAACATACTCGGCCTCAGCGGTGGATAGGGCAACAGAAGTTTGTTTCTTAGAACTCCAAGACACCAGGGACCTTCCTAAGAATTGGCACGTCCCTGATGTACTCTTCCTATCAACCTTGCATCCAACATAATCGGAGTCTGAGTATCCAATCAAGTCAAAGGTTGACCCCTTTGGATACCAGATCCCGAAGCAAGGCGTAGCAACTAAATATCTAAGAATTTGCTTAACGGACACAAGGTGACACTCCCTTGGATCAGATTGAAATCTAGCACACATGCATACGCTTAGCATGATATCCGGTCTACTAGCACATAAATAAAGCAAAGAACCTATCATAGACCGGTATGCCTTTTGATCAACGGACTTACCTCCTTTGTTGAGGTCGACATGTCCGTCGGTTCCCATTGGAGTCTTTGCGGGCTTGGCGTCCTTCATCCCAAACCGCTTGATCAAATCTTGCGTGTACTTTGTTTGGGAGATGAAGGTGCCGTCCTTGAGTTGCTTCTCTTGGAACCCAAGAAAGTAGTTCAACTCGCCCATCATTGACATCTCAAATTTTTGAGTCATCACCCTGCTAAACTCTTCACAAGACTTTTGGTTAGTAGAACCAAATATTATGTCATCGACATAAATTTGGCATACAAATAAGTCACCATCACAAGTCTTAGTGAATAAAGTTGGATCGGCTTTCCCAACCTTGAAAGCATTAGCAATTAGAAAGTCTCTAAGGCATTCATACCATGCTCTTGGGGCTTGCTTAAGTCCATAGAGCGCCTTAGAGATCTTACACACGTGGTCGGGGTACCGTTCATCCTCAAAGCCAGGGGGTTGCTCTACGTACACCTCCTCCTTGATTGGCCCGTTGAGGAAAGCGCTCTTCACATCCATTTGGAACAACCTGAAAGAATGGTGAGCGGCATAGGCTAACAAAATACGAATAGACTCTAGCCTAGCCACAGGAGCAAAAGTCTCCTCAAAGTCCAAACCTGCGACTTGGGCATAACCTTTTGCCACAAATTTCGCCTTGTTCCTTGTCACTACCCTGTGCTCGTCCTGTTTGTTGCGGAACACCCACTTGGTTCCCACAACATTTTGCTTGGGACGTGGCACCAGTGTCCAAACTTCATTTCGCTTGAAGTTATTTAGCTCTTCCTGCATGGCCAACACCCAGTCCGGATCTAGCAAGGCCTCTTCTACCCTGAAAGGCTCAATAGAAGAGACAAAAGAGTAATGCTCACAAAAATTAACTAATCTAGAGCGAGTAGTTACTCCCTTGCTTATATCACCCAAAATCTGGTCGACGGGATGATTCCTTTGAATCGTCACTCGGACTTGAGTTGGAGGGGCCTGTGGTGCTTCTTCCTCCATAACATGATCATCTTGTGCTCCCCTTTGATCACACGCCTCTTCTTGATGAACCTGTTCATCGTCTTGAGTTGGGGGGTGCACCATTGTTGAGGAAGAAGGTTGATCTTGCTCTTGGTGTTCCTGTGGTCGCACATTTCCAATCGCCATGTTGCGAATTGCGTCCGTTGGAACATCATATTCATCTACATCATTAAGATCAACTTGCTCTCTTGGAGAGCCATCAGTCTCATCAAATACAACGTCGCTAGAGACTTCAACCAAACCCGATGATTTGTTGAAGACTCTATACGCCTTTGTATTTGAGTCATAACCTAACAAAAACCCTTCTACAGCTTTGGGAGCAAATTTAGAATTCCTACCTTTCTTCACTAGAATATAGCATTTACTCCCAAATACACAAAAATATGAAACGTTGGGTTTGTTACCGGTTAGGAGTTCGTAAGACGTCTTCTTGAGGAGGCGATGAAGGTAGACCCGGTTTATGGCGTGGCAAGCCGTGTTCACCGCTTCCGACCAAAACCACTCGGGCGTCTTGAACTCTCCAAGCATCGTTCTCGCCATGTCTATGAGCATCCTGTTCTTCCTCTCTACCACACCGTTTCGCTGTGGTGTGTAGGGAGCGGAGAACTCGTGCTTGATTCCTTCCTCCTCAAGGTACTCCTCCACTTGAAGATTCTTGAACTCAGGCCCGTTGTCGCTCCTTATCTTCTTCACCTTGAGCTCAAATTCATTTTGAGCTCTCCTTAGGAAGCGCTTGAGGGTCCCTTGGGTTTCAGATTTATCCTGCAAAAAGAATACCCAAGTGAAGCGGGAAAAATCAT
Organism: Zea mays; assembly: GCF_902167145.1. NCBI lineage: Eukaryota > Viridiplantae > Streptophyta > Magnoliopsida > Poales > Poaceae > Zea > Zea mays. The sequence continues at coordinate 128,914,495 of NC_050100.1, read as the reverse complement.
CAAATATAACAAGACCATACTTACTTCCCCCGATGCTGAGATGGGCGACGGGTCCGAAGAGGTCCATATGCAGCAGCTCCAGGGGTCTTGATGTGGTCATCACGTTCTTGCTGTGATGAGCATTTCCCACTTGTTTACCTGCTTGACAAGCTGCACAAGGTCTATCTTTTTCGAAAGTTACATTTGTTAGACCTAACACATGTTCCCCCTTTAGAAGCTTATGAAGACTCTTCATCCCAACATGTGCTAGACAGCGATGCCATAGCCAGGCCATGCTAGTCTTAGCAATTAAGCATGCATCTAGACCGGCCTCTTCCTTCGAAAAATCAACTAAATAAAGTTTGTCGTCTAGTACACCCTTAAAAGCTAGTGAACCATCACTCCTTCTAAAGACAGACACATCTACATTTATAAATAAGCATTTATACCCCATATTACATAATTGACTAACGGACAACAAGTTATACCCGAGCGATTCAACCAAAAACACATTAGATATGGAATGCTCGGATGAAATAGCTATCTTTCCTAGTCCTTTAACCTTGCCTTGATTCCCGTCACCGAATATGATTGAATCTTGGGAATCTTTGTTCTTGACGTAGGAGGTGAACATCTTCTTCTCCCCCGTCATGTGGTTTGTGCATCCGCTTCGATAATCCAGCTTGAGCCCCTGGATGCATAAACCTGCAAGGCAAATTAGGCTTGGGTTTTAGGTACCCAACTCTTGTTGGGTCCTACAAGGTTAGTTACAATAGCCTTAGGGACCCAAATGCAAGTCTTGTCTCCCTTGCATTTGGCCCCCACCTTTTTAGCAATCACCTTTTCATTAATGCATGAGAGAACGAATTTAGCATTGCAAGCATGAAAGATAGTGGTAGATCCATTACACACTTTCCTAGGAGCATGAGACACAAAGTTTCTCCTACGATTAATAGTATTTTTCTTAGGCATATCTCTACCATGCATAAAGGAAGAACTCGAAGCAATCATGGCATTTGAATCATAAGCATTACAACTCCTATAAGCATTTCTAGAAAATTTTCTATCATAAATAAATGCATGATTCTTTTGATTATTACTAGTCATAGGGGCCTTCCCTTTTTCCTTGTTGAAAATGGGATCCCCTTGACTTGTTAAGTTCTTGGCTTCCCTCTTAAAGCCAAGCCCATCCTTAATTGAGGGGTGTCTACCAATAGTGTAGGCATCCCTTGCAAATTTTAGTTTATCAAGGTCATTCTTGCTAGTCTTAAGTTGGGCATTAAGACTAGCCACTTCATCATTTAATTTGGAAATGGAAATTAAGTGTTCACTACAAGCATCAACATTGAAATCCTTACACCTATTGCAAATCACAACATGTTCTACACAAGAGCTTGATTTATTAGCTATTTCTAACTTAGTATTCAAGTCATCATTAATACTCTTTAAGCTAGAAATAGATTCATGGCATGTAGATAATTCATATGAGAGCATTTCATTTCTTTTAACTTCTAAAGCAAGAGAATTTTGCGCACTTACAAATTTATCATGCTCTTCATATAAAAGATCCTCTTGCTTCTCTAACAATCTATTCTTCTCATTCAAGGCATCAATTAATTCATTGATCTTATCAATTTTAGTTCTATCTAAACCTTTGAATAAGCTTGCATAGTCTACTTCATCATCACTAGATTCATCATCACTTGAAGAAGCATATGTAATAGTACTTCGAGTACTTACCTTCTTCTCCTTTGCCATGAGGCAAGTGTGACGCTCGTTGGGGAAGAGAGACGATTTGTTGAAGGCCATGGCGGCGAGTCCTTCGTCGTCGGAGTCAGACGAAGAACAATCCGAGTCCCATTCTTTTCCAAGGTGTGCCTCGCCCTTAGCCTTCTTGTAAACCTTCTTGTTCTCTCTCTTCCCATTCTTTCCTTGTTCCTGGTCACTATCATTATCGGGACAGTTAGCAATAAAGTGACCAATCTTACAACACTTGAAGCAGGAGCGGTTTCCCTTCGTCTTGCTCTTGTTGGGATGCTCCTTGCGACCTTTGAGCGCCGTCTTGAAGCGCTTGATGATGAGGGCCATTTCATTCTCATTTAGCCCGGCCGCCTCAACTTGCGCCACCTTGCTAGGTAGCCCCTCCTTGCTGTTTGTTGCTTTCAGAGCAACGGTTTGAGGCTCGTGAATCGACATTGGGCCATTCAACGCCTCATCAACATATCTTGCCTTCTTGATCATCATTCGCCCGCTCACAAACTTTCCGAGTATTTCCTCAGGCGTCATCTTGGTGTACCTAGGATTTTCACGAATAGAGTTTACAAGATGAGGATCAAGGACAATGAAGGACCTTAGCATAAGCCGTACGACATCGTGATCCGTCCATCTCGTGCTTCCATAGCTCCTGATTTTGTTGACCAGGGTCTTGAGCCTGTTGTACGTTTGAGTTGGCTCCTCCCCCTGATCATTGCGAACCTTCCTAGTTCGCCTTCTACCAACTCCATCTTGGTGATCATGGTGGCGTCGTTCCCCTCATGTGAGATCTTGAGGGTGTCCCAAATTTGCTTGGCATTATCCAAGCCACCCACCTTATGATACTCTTCCCTGCACAAGGATGCTAGAAGAACAGTGGTAGCTTGTGCATTTTTGTGAATTGTTCATTGATAAACATGGGATTATCTGTACTATCAAATTGCATTCCATTTTATACTATCTCCCATATACTTGGATGAAGAGAGAACAAGTGGCTACGCATTTTGTGACTCCAAAATCCGTAGACCTCTCCATCAAAGTGTGGAGGTTTACCAAGAGGAATGGAAAGCAAATGAGCATTGGAATTTTGCGGAATATGAGAATAATCAAAAGAAAAGTTTGAGTTGACCGTTTTCTTTTTCTCGTCGTCGTCGTCTCTTTGGGAAGAGGAGGACTCATCGCTGTCGTAGTAGACTTTCTTTTTGATGCACCTCTTCTTCTTCCTATCATTCTTCTTGTGACTTGATCCCAAGTCAGTGGGCTTGTCGTCTTTTGGCTCATTGATGAAGGACTCCTTCTCCTTGTCGTTGATCACCATCCCCTTTCCCTTAGGATCCATCCCTTCGGGCGATTAGTCCCTTTCGTGAAGAGAACGACTCTGATACCAATTGAGAGCACCTAGAGGGGGCGGGGTGAATAGGTGATCCTGTAAAACTTAAAACTTATTGCCACAAAAACTTGGTTAAGTGTTAGTGCAATAGGATCAAGTAGCTGAAGAGAAGTACTTGTGAAACACAGAAACCACAGAGAGAAACAACACAGTAGACACAGTGGTTTATCCCGTGGTTCGGCCAAGTACAAAACTTGCCTACCCCACGTTGTGGCATCCCAATGGACGAGGGTTGCACTCAACCCCTTTCAAGTGATCCAATGATCAACTTGAATACCACGGTGTTCCTTTTTCTTATCACTTTTCCCGTTTGCGAGGAATCTCCACAAGTTGGAGTCTCTCGCCCTTACAACAAATATCAAAGTGAAAGCACTAGAGTAAGGGAGGGAAGCAACACACACAAATCCCAGCAATACGCACACACACAAGCCAAGACTTGAGCTCAAATGAAACACAACAAGTTCACCACTAGAACGGAGCTCAAATCACTAAGAATGTCAATCGAGTGTGCGAAGATGGAGTGCAGGAGTCTTAGAATGTTAAGAGTATGCTTGGTTTTCTCCTCCATGCGCCTAGGGGTCCCTTTTATAGCCCCAAGGCAGCTAGGAGCCGTTGAGAGCAATCCAGGAAGGCAATTCTTGCCTTCTGTCGGGTGGCGCACCGGACAGTCCGGTGTGCCACCGGACATGCACTGTTCAGTGTCCGGTACAGATTGCTTTCCTAAATTGGCGCAACCGACCGTTGAAGATTTGGAGCCGTTGGCGCACCGGACAGTCCGGTACTCCATTCAGACCGTTGGCTCGGCCACGCGTCACGCGCGGATTGCGCGACCGACCGTTGGCTCACCGGACAGTCCGGTGCACCACCGGACAGTCCGGTGAATTTTATCCGTACACCACCGATGAATTCCCAAGAGCGGCCAGTTGACCAGACGCCAGCCTGGCGCACCGGACACTGTTCGGTGCACCACGGTACACTGTCCGGTGCACTACCGGACAGTCCGGTGCACCCAAACTGCGCAAAGTCTTGGCTGCTCTAGCCAAGTCTTTTTCCTTTTGTATTTTCTCTGATTCTAGCACTTAGACAAATATGTTAGTGCACAAAAAACAATGTACTAAGTCTAGAATCATACCTTGTACCTTGATTTTCACTCCTTGAGTCTTTGGCACAATTTAACACTTAAACCATTTGTGTTGGGCACTTAATCACCAAAATACCTTAGAAATGGCCCAAGGGCACATTTCCCTTTCAGTAAGTACTGCCTAGTTATTGTGGATGACTATTCTCGCTTCACTTGGGTGTTCTTTTTGCAGGAAAAATCTCAAACCCAAGAGACCTTAAAGGGATTCTTGAGACGGGCTCAAAATGAGTTCGGCTTAAGGATCAAGAATATTAGAAGCGACAACGGGATGGAGTTCAAGAACTCACAAATAGAAGGCTTCCTTGAGGAGGAGGGCATCAAGCATGAGTTCTCTTCTCCCTACACGCCACAATAAAATGGTGTAGTGGAGAGGAAGAATAGAACTCTTCTTGACATGGCAAGGACCATGCTTGATGAGTACAAGACTTTGGATCGGTTTTGGGCTGAGGCGGTTGTAACACCCGGTTTTAAAGGACAAAGCCGGGTGCATCTCATACATGCGCCAAGAAGACAACATATATAATAACAGAATGTATAGAGATAAATGTCACAAAACATCAGAGTAATTATTACATAGCCGAAGACTTATTACAAAATAGAGGAATAAATGTAAAACGAACTAAGGATCGATGGCGCCAATGTCAACTGAGAAACGCCACCTAGATCAGATTGAACTCCTCAGTGTTAGGCGGCTCCTCTTCGACCACCTGTTCTTCTCCTGTGGGGGGGTGTGAGACAGCAAGAGTGAGCTCACATACGTTCATAGCTCAACAAGTCGTGGGGAATAGTGTGGCATGAACTCACCAAAGGTGGGAGTTCATGAAGTGTAAGGCTGATCAATGTAATAATGGCTGAGGCTGAGCATTGCTTTTATAAGTTGGTCAAAATTTTATTAGCAATTACTAAGTGTAAGTAAATACCAAACCTTAATAATAATAAAGAACAGTAATAGTAAAATAATCCCAAATGCGATGCAAATGTCAAATTGAATTTAAGTTCCATAATTAATCATGTGAGGGTCCGAGCCGCTCATGACCGTGAGCACGGCTAGTATACCAGTTTTACACTCTGCAGAGGTTGCGCATCTTTACCCACAAGTCATGTTACTCATCTGCCAAGAGATGGCCAATCCCATACACCTCTACCGAGGAGGCGAGGCAGGGTAACACTACGAGGCCTTTACAAAGTTCCACTAGCTTCAGAAATCCCGCTACAGTTTATAGGAAGCTCCAGTGCAGGGTTCTTGCCTGACCGCCATCGCAGCAAAATCAACCCAAGGACCTCCCTACACTGACCACTCCCCTACTGCCCTTGCCCCTTTCGGGTAAGGAAGACCTCCACTAGCTTTCCTAGTTAATCAGCCAAGGGCGTCCCATTAAACCCTTGTGGTAGCACTGTTTTCCCGGGTGGTCGCTCCATGTTCCCATTAACATAATGATCTTAACATGAACAATAATAATAAAAGAGAATAAAAGAGTAATTATGAATAAAGTATCTTCATACCCAAATCCACATAAAGCAATAGCAGGTACTACCCAAAGAAATATTTCAGTGGTAAACAAGGTATAAAGATAGCCAAAACTAGGGTAACCTATTGGGTCCCATCAAAATTATCCTATGCAGATTATTATAATTAATAAGAACATGGTTGGGAAAAAGTAAGTGATCAAGGGCACAACTTGCCTTCAATGAGCTCCTGCTCAGCTACTTCTACTTGTTGAACCTCAGTTTCCACAGTGGCTTGCTCGTCTACTCGCATCAACACAATACATACATAGTATAGCAAAAATTAACATTGCACCAAACATGTAAATAAAATATACAGTAAAAATCTATATATTAAAATGAGATCATAGAAATTGGAATCACTAAATTTGGAGTTATAGAATTCAAGTTATGGATTTCCTAAGATTTAATGTGTTAGAAATAGGGTTAAATGATAAATAAATTTTCTAATAGAGTTCATGTCAAAACAGAGACATTAAATGATAGAGAATATTATTACAAAATTTTAGAAATTGGAATGGTTCAATTTGGACCAAAAATGGAATTTTTATGGATTTTACAAGTTTCTAGATTTGTTTTTGTATTAAAAACGAATTTCTATTATTATTTCTCTGTTTTTAATCTCCTCTGGACTGGGCCTCGATTCCTAATAACTTCAAGGGTCTCTGCGCAAGATAACCCAGACTCAGGGAATAGTTCCACTGGACGGCGGGTTGGTTTCTGAAAAGCATAGGGGTTCTTATGCAAAACGAATCCGCGAAGAGGTATCTAAGGTTTCTGGCCGTCCGATCGGAAATCAGGGGCCCGGATTAGATCTCCACTCCCACGAACCGGTACGCCGCACTGACCATCGGATCAAGATCCTACGACTTTGGTTTTAAGTAGCGAGATCGCCTGGGAACCATCCGATCGAAGATCTGCGGTCACCATCTACTACCGCGAATGGTTATCCCCACTTCTAATCACAACCGTTCGTTAAGATCAAACGGTCCACCGGCCTTCTACCCTGTTCCCGCCGAGCGGCGGCGCACCCGCCGTGGTGCGGCGGCGCCATCGTCGGCGCACGCAGTCTTCCCTACCCTGACCACTATTCTCCGAGGAAATAAGTGCTACTCTATGCGGGGGAGTCCTTGATGCAGATGGGATGGATACTAACCCACAGCGACGACTCAGGCGAGGCGGCCACGGCAATCGGCGGAAGAACTCGACGGAGACCACTCCGGTGAGGAATTCGTCGCACGCCAATCACCGAATCCGCACGCGAAGGCTTCTAACGCTCTTGCCGCACCTAGACGAGGCCCCGCAGCCGCAGAACCGCGAGCCAAGGCGTCAAAGGAAGGAACGGCGACCACACCTCGGCAATGACCCTCGCGGTACCCCTCGGCGCGGCTGATTTGGTCCCTCAACTGCACAGGCGAAGTTCGCGGAGGTGGGGGCTTGGTTTACACGGGGTCGTGGCACTTAATATAGGCAGTTCAACGGGTCCCAGTCAATCCCCCATGCCGCGTTGAGCCGATGCCAGTGCCGGCGTTCTCGGCAGAGTCGTTACGGGGACGAAGCTGACATCGTGGCCCCGCATGTAGGTGACCAGCGCGAGGGAGGGACTGGCCAGTGGCCCCCTTGCGACAGAGAGACGGCGCGCGGGTTTGCAGCCGCAGGCGCGCAGGCCCGACCTGTCAGTGCCAGGCGTTTGTGCGCGTGCAGGTAGTCCTGGGCCGCACCGTTGGTTTTCTTTAGTGGGCCAAATTGGGTGCCGCAGGCCCAATTAGGTTAGGGTTTTTTTCCATTTTCTTTCTATTTTCTTCTTTTCTTTTCATGTTTGAATTCTTAAATTTGAATCCAAATTCGACTGTAAACTTTGAATTTGAACTAGATGTACTAGTCCAAGATGTTGATATGAAATGACACATTTATTTATATATTTTCCTAACATTGTATATAGGGTTTTTCCTATTTTCCTCTTCACCTTCTATATCTTATTTCTCAAATTATTGGTCCCCAACATTAGGTTTAATGTCCCTTCCACTATTTGCATATTTCTTTATGAGTGAATGCACAAACAAATAAATCACAGCATGATGCACAAATTACTTTAAGTGTCACTAATTAATTACTGACTTTTGAGGTGTTGGTTCACATGTTACAATAAACATAGGCAAAAACCATGTATGTATCCCAATTATGCTTTCATCTTACATTTTTGGGTATTACAAAGCCTACCCCCCTTAAAATAATCTCGTCCTCGAGATTTAAGGAGATCTAGGGAAAAGATGGGGAAAATCTATACGAAGCTCTTCTTCTCTTTCCCAAGTTGCTTCGTCTTCACCGTGGTGACTCCATTGAACTTTGCACATCTTTATAACCTTATTCCTTGTAACTCGAGTCAAAGTATCCAAAATCTTGATGGGGTACTCAGCATAAGTCAAATCTTCCTGAACACTAAGGTCTTCCATTGGTAATTGTTCTTCAGGTACCCTGAGACATTTCTTCAGTTGAGATACATGAAATACATCATGAACATCCGCAAGATGATCCGATAGCTCCAATCGATATGCAACCTCACCCACTCGCTTTAAGATTAAGAAGGGTCCAATAAAGCGAGGGGACAACTTTCCTTTGACTTTGAATCTCCTCATACCCCGGAGCGGTGACACCTTCAAATAGACATAATCTCCCTCCTTAAACTCAAGCAGTCTTCTCTGGGTGTCAGCATAGCTTTTCTGCCTAGACTGTGCAGTTCTCAAATTCTCCCTTATTTGCTGGACTTGTTCTTCTGCTTCCTGTATAATCTTAGGTCCAAACAACTGCCTTTCACCAGTTTGATCCCAATATAGTGGAGTCCTGCACTTTCTGCCATATAAAGCCTCAAACGGTGACATCTTCAAACTGGCCTGGTAGCTATTATTATATGAGAACTCCGCATACGGTAGACTCTTATCCCAACTTCCACCATGTTTAAGGGCACAAGCTCTTAACATATCTTCTAGCACCTAGTTAGTCCTCTCAGTCTACCCATCAGTTTGGGGATGATAAGCCGAACTAAAATTTAATCTTGTATCCAATGACTCGTGCAACTTCTTCCAATACCGAGAAGTAAACTGTGATCCCCGGTCTGACACAATCTTCTTTGGCACACCATGTAGGCAGACAATCCGTGCCATGTACAACTCTGCTAACTTGGCTCCTGAATACGTGGTCTTTACTGGAATAAAGTGGGCTACCTTAGTTAGCCTGTCCACAATCACCCATATAGAATCATATCCAGCAGACGTGCGGGGTAATCCAACAATGAAGTCCATGCCAATCTCTTCCCATTTCCACTCGGGTATCTTTAGTGGATGCAGTAGTCCGGCTGGCCTCTGGTGTTCAGCTTTAACTCTTTGGCACACATCGCACATAGCCACATGTGCAGCCACATCTCTCTTTAATCCATACCACCAATATTTCTGCTTCAAACCTTGATACATCTTAGTACTCCCAGGGTGGATAGAATAAACTGAGTCATGTGCTTCCTTCAATATAGTTTCCCGAAGACTATCAATTTCGGGAACACAGATCCGATTCTTGAACCATATCGTGCCTTGCTCATCCTCCGTGAATTCCGGGCCTCTACCTTCAGTAATAAGATCCTTGATCTCTTGAATCTTAGCATCACCAACCTGACCTTTACGAATCTCTTGCTCCAAGGTGGGTTCCAACTTGATGGTGACTCCTTCAGTATGTGTAACGATTCCCAGGTTGAGCCTCTCAAAATCTTTTGCTAATTCATCAGGTAGCTGGACGACGAAAGCGGAGTGAACATGCTCCTTCCGACTCAAGGCATCTGCAACCAAATTTGCCTTGCCTGGGTGATAGTGAATCTCCAAATCATAATCCTTAATGAGCTCCAACCAACGACGTTGCCTAAGGTTGAGATCCTTTTGAGTGAATATGTACTTCAAGCTCTTATGGTCCGTGTATACTTGGCACTTAGTTCCCATAATGTAGTGTCTCCAAATCTTAAGTGCATGCACAACCGCTGCCAATTCCAAGTCATGAGTGGGGTAGTTCAGTTCATGCTTCCGCAACTGACAAGATGCATAGGCAATCACATGACCTTCTTGCATAAGCACACATCCAAGTCCTTGGCCACATGCATCACAGTAAATGTCAAATCCCTTCTGCAGATCTGGCATAATCAATACTGGAGGTGACATCAATCTCTCCTTCAACTGATCAAAGCTTTCTTGGGACTTCTCATCCCACTTAAATTCTCTTCCTTTTTCCAAAAGCGATGTCATAGGCTTAGCAATTTTAGAGAACCCTTCAATAAATCTCCGATAATATCCTGCGAGTCCCAAGAAACTACGAATCTCCGTAACTGTAGTGGGCACTCTCCACTCCATTATCTCCTTCACTTTAGCAGGATCCACTGCTATTCCTCCATTAGAAATAATATGACCAAGGAATGGCACCTTGTCAATCCAAAACTCGCACTTGCTGAACTTAGCGTAGAGTTGATTATCTCGTAACTTCTGTAGCACCAATCTCAGGTGTTTCTCATGATCACTATCACTCTTCAAATAAAAATATCGTTGATGAAACCACGACGAATCTGTCCAGATCATGAACACCTTATTCTTCAGATCCATAAAATAGGCTGGTGTATTGGTTAGTCCAAATGACATAACAGTAAACTCATATAATCCATATCGGGTTGAGAAAGCCGTCTTAGGAATATTCGAGGGTCTAATCTTCATCTGATGGTATCCCGATCGGAGATCAATCTTCGAGAATACCCTGGCTCCTCTCATCTGATCAAACAAATCCTCAATACGGGGTAATGGATACTTGTTCTTCACCGTGACATCATTAAGTGATCTATAGTCCACACACATCCGTTGCGATCCATCCTTCTTCTGCACAAATAACACCGGTGCTCCCCAAGGTGAGGAACTCGGACGTATGTACCCAACCTCTTGTAATTCCGTTAACTGCTTCTTCAGTCCCTTTAACTCTTCTACAGACCTCCTGTATGGCGGTTTGAAAGTAGGGGTAGTCCCAGGTAAGGGATCAATGACAAACTCAACTTCCCTATATGGTGGCATCCCTGGTAACTTCTCTGGAAAGACATCCGAAAAATCTCTAACCACACGGATGTTGACACCAACAAACTTCCCATCTACTAAGAATGCCGCTAGTCTGATGGTGGTAGTTACTGCAACTTCAACTTCAAATCTTTGTCCTTTGGAACTGGTGAGTTCTATGGTTCCCTTAGCACGGTGTATATACTGCCTTTGCTTTTCTTAACCATGACATACCAAGGATCATGTCTATAGTGCTCTCTTCTAACACTATAGAGGTAGCCTATTAGGGTTAGGAACACAGGGTAAGAAAGAAAGGATTGTAGACAAGGCGAGTAATTACGAGGAATGTTACTGCGGGGGATTTATTAGCTAAGTAGATTGGTGTGTCACCTACCATAGCTAATTTATTACCTTACTCTGGCACATGCTAAGATGTCCATATAATATTTCAATCAATCAAAGAAGCAAATCAGGCATTGATCATCAGAATAATCAACCAACATTTTTAATAGAGAAAATAATTTTAATTTTGTCTTAGGCTTCCTAACTCTTAAAAATGTCATAGGGGTAGGGATTCCAAGGTATGAAATCCATCTTGTCTAAGAGTAGAAAAGGTAAGAATGATCAGAGTAGAACAGTAGAAGGTGAGACAGGATCAAGATAAGTGTAGAAAGAATCAGGGTAAGGTAAGTATAGAGGAATTCAGAATAAGGTAAGTAGGTAAGGGTTTGTCCATTTCTATCTAGGTTTCGTCCTACAGTCAACATTTCCTCTGATACCACTTCTGTAACACCCGGTTTTAAAGGACAAAGCCGGGTGCATCTCATACATGCGCCAAGAAGACAACATATATAATAACAGAATGTATAGAGATAAATGTCACAAAACATCAGAGTAATTATTACATAGCGGAAGACTTATTACAAAATAGAGGAATAAATGTAAAACGAACTAAGGATCGATGGCGCCAATGTCAACTGAGAAACGCCACCTAGATCAGATTGAACTCCTTAGTGTTAGGCGGCTCCTCTTCGACCACCTGTTCTTATCCTGTGGGGGGGGGGGTGTGAGACAGCAAGAGTGAGCTCACATATGTTCATAGCTCAACAAGTCGTGGGGAATAGTGTGGCATGAACTCACCAAAGGTGGGAGTTCATGAAGTGTAAGGCTGATCAATGTAATAATGGCTGAGGCTGAGCATTGCTTTTATAAGTTGGTCAAAATTTTATTAGCAATTACTAAGTGTAAGTAAATACCAAACCTTAATAATAATAAAGAACAGTAATAGTAAAATAATCCCAAATGCGATGCAAATGTCAAATTGAATTTAAGTTCCATAATTAATCATGTGAGGGTCCGAGCCGCTCATGACCGTGAGCACGGCTAGTATACCAGTTTTACACTCTGCAGAGGTTGCGCATCTTTACCCACAAGTCATGTTACTCATCTGCCAAGAGATGGACAATCCCATACACCTCTACCGAGGAGGCGAGGCAGGGTAACACTACGAGGCCTTTACAAAGTTCCACTAGCTTCAGAAATCCCGCTACAGTTTATAGGAAGCTCCAGTGCAGGGTTCTTGCCTGACCGCCATCGCAGCAAAATCAACCCAAGGACCTCCCTACACTGACCACTCCCCTACTGCCCTTGCCCCTTTCGGGTAAGGAAGACCTCCACTAGCTTTCCTAGTTAATCAGCCAAGGGCGTCCCATTAAACCCTTGTGGTAGCACTGTTTTCCCGGGTGGTCGCTCCATGTTCCCATTAACATAATGATCTTAACATGAACAGTAATAATAAAAGAGAATAAAAGAGTAATTATGAATAAAGTATCTTCATACCCAAATCCACATAAAGCAATAGCAGGTACTACCCAAAGAAATATTTCAGTGGTAAACAAGGTATAAAGATAGCCAAAACTAGGGTAACCTATTGGGTCCCATCAAAATTATCCTATGCAGATCATTATAATTAATAAGAACATGGTTGGGAAAAAGTAAGTGATCAAGGGCACAACTTGCCTTCAATGAGCTCCTGCTCAGCTACTTCTACTTGTTGAACCTCAGTTTCCACAGTGGCTTGCTCGTCTACTCGCATCAACACAATACATACATAGTATAGCAAAAATTAACATTGCACCAAACATGTAAATAAAATATACAGTAAAAATCTATACATTAAAGTGAGATCATAGAAATTGGAATCACTAAATTTGGAGTTATAGAATTCAAGTTATGGATTTCCTAAGATTTAATGTGTTAGAAATAGGGTTAAATGATAAATAAATTTTCTAACAGAGTTCATGTCATAACAGAGACATTAAATGATAGAGAATATTATTACAAAATTTTAGAAATTGGAATGGTTCAATTTGGACCAAAAATGGAATTTCTATGGATTTTACAAGTTTCTAGATTTGTTTTTGTATTAAAAACGAATTTCTATTATTATTTCTCTGTTTTTAATCTCCTCTGGACTGGGCCTCGATTCCTATTAACTTCAAGGGTCTCTGCGCAAGATAACCCAGACTCAGGGAATAGTTCCACTGGACGGCGGGTTGGTTTCTGAAAAGCATAGGGGTTCTTATGCAAAACGAATCCGCGAAGAGGTATCTAAGGTTTCTGGCCGTCCGATCGGAAATCAGGGGCCCGGATTAGATCTCCACTCCCACGAACCGGTACGCCGCACTGACCATCGGATCAAGATCCTACGACTTTGGTTTTAAGTAGCGAGATCGCCTGGGAACCATCCGATCGAAGATCTGCGGTCACCATCTACTACCGCGAATGGTTATCCCCACTTCTAATCACAACCGTTCGTTAAGATCAAATGGTCCACCGGCCTTCTACCCTGTTCCCGCCGAGCGGCGGCGCACCCGCCGTGGTGCGGCGGCGCCATCGTCGGCGCACGCAGTCTTCCCTACCCTGACCACTATTCTCCGAGGAAATAAGTGCTACTCTATGCGGGGGAGTCCTTGATGCAGATGGGATGGATACTAACCCACAACGACGACTCAGGCGAGGCGGCCACGACAATCGGCGGAAGAACTCGACGGAGACCACTCCGGTGAGGAATTCGTCGCACGCCAATCACCGAATCCGCACGCGAAGGCTTCTAACGCTCTTGCCGCACCTAGACGAGGCCCCGCAGCCGCAGAACCGCGAGCCAAGGCGTCAAAGGAAGGAACGGCGACCACACCTCGGCAACGACCCTCGCGGTACCCCTCGGCGCGGCTGATTTGGTCCCTCAACTGCACAGGCGAAGTTCGCGGAGGTGGGGGCTTGGTTGACACGGGGTCGTGGCACTTAATATAGGCAGTTCAACGGGTCCCAGTCAATCCCCCATGCCGCGTTGAGCCGATGCCAGTGCCGGCGTTCTCGGCAGAGTCGTTACGGGGACGAAGCTGACATCGTGGCCCCGCATGTAGGTGACCAGCGCGAGGGAGGGACTGGCCAGTGGCCCCCTTGCGACAGAGAGACGGCGCGCGGGTTTGCAGCCGCAGGCGCGCAGGCCCGACCTGTCAGTGCCAGGCGTTTGTGCGCGTGCAGGTAGTCCTGGGCCGCACCGTTGGTTTTCTTTAGTGGGCCAAATTGGGTGCCGCAGGCCCAATTAGGTTAGGGTTTTTTTTCCATTTTCTTTCTATTTTCTTCTTTTCTTTTCATGTTTGAATTCTTAAATTTGAATCCAAATTCGACTGTAAACTTTGAATTTGAACTAGATGTACTAGTCCAAGATGTTGATATGAAATGACACATTTATTTATATATTTTCCTAACATTGTATATAGGGTTTTTCCTATTTTCCTCTTCACCTTCTATATCTTATTTCTCAAATTATTGGTCCCCAACATTAGGTTTAATGTCCCTTCCACTATTTGCATATTTCTTTATGAGTGAATGCACAAACAAATAAATCACAGCATGATGCACAAATTACTTTAAGTGTCACTAATTAATTACTGACTTTTGAGGTGTTGGTTCACATGTTACAATAAACATAGGCAAAAACCATGTACGTATCCCAATTATGCTTTCATCTTACATTTTTGGGTATTACAGCGGTCAACACCGCTTGCTACGCCATCAACCGGTTATATCTTCACCGAATCCTCAAGAAGACATCATATGAACTCCTCACCGGTAAAAAGCCCAATGTTTCATATTTTAGAGTCTTTGGTAGCAAATGCTTTATTCTTGTTAAAAGAGGTAGAAAATCTAAATTTTCTCCTAAGGCTGTAGAAGGATTTTTAATTGGTTATGACTCAAACACAAGGGTATATAGAGTCTTTAACAAGTCCACTGGACTAGTTGAAGTTTCTTGTGACATTGTGTTTGATGAGACTAACGGCTCTCAAGTAGAGCAAGTTGATCTTGATGAGCTAGATGGTGAAGAGGCTCCCTGCGTTGCGCTAAGGAACATGTCCATTGGGGATGTGTGTCCTAAGTAATCCGAAGAGCCTCCACAAGCACAAGATCAACCATCTTCCTCCATGCAAGCATCTCCACCAACTCAAGATGAAGATCAAGCTCAAGAGGATGAAAATGAAGATCAAGAAGATGAGCCACCTCAAGAAGGGGACAATGATCAAGGGGGAGATGCCCATGATCAAGACAAGGAAGATGATGACGGTCCAAGACTGCCACACCCAAGAGTCCACCAAGCAATACAACGAGATCACCCCGTGAACTCCATCCTCGGCGATATTCATAAGGGGGTAACCACTCGATCTCGTGTTGCTCATTTTTTGTAAACATCACTTCTTTGTGTCTTCTATTGAGCCATACAGGGTGGAGGACACATTAAGGGATTCAGATTGGGTGTTGGCAATGCAAGAGAAACTCAACAACTTCACGAGGAATGAGGTATGGCATTTGGTTCCACGTCCTAATCAAAATGTTGTAGGAACCAAGTGGGTGTTCCGCAACAAGCAAGATGAGCATGGTGTGGTGACAAGGAACAAAGCCCGACTTGTGGCCAAGGGATATTCACAAGTCGAAGGTTTGGATTTTGGTGAAACCTATGCACCCGTAGCTAGGCTTGAGTCAATTCACATATTACTTGCCTATGCTACTTACCATGGCTTTAAGCTCTATCAAATGGACGTGAAGAGTGCCTTCCTCAATGGACCAATCAAGGAGGAGGTCTATGTTGAGCAACCTCCCGGCTTTGAAGATAGTGAGTATCCTAACCATGTCTATAAACTCTCTAAGGCGCTTTATGGGCTCAAGCAAGCCCCAAGAGCATGGTATGAATGCCTAAGAGATTTTCTTATCGCTAATGGCTTCAAAGTTGGAAAAGTCGATCCCACTCTCTTTACTAAAACAATTGCCAATGATTTGTTTGTATGCCAAATTTATGTTGATGATATTATATTTGGGTCTACTAACAAATCTACATGTGAAGAGTTTAGTAGGATCATGGTACAAAAATTCGAGATGTCAATGATGGGGGAGTTGAAGTATTTGTTAGGATTCCAAGTCAAGCAACTCCAAGAAGGCACCTTCATTAGCCAAACGAAGTACATTCAAGATATTCTTACCAAGTTTGGGATGAAGGATGCCAAGCCCATCAAGACACCCATGGGAACCAATGGACATCTCGACCTCGACACGGGAGGTAAATCCGTAGATCAAAAGGTATACCTGTCGATGATAGGTTCTTTACTCTATTTATGTGCCTCACGACCGGATATGATGCTTTCCGTATGCATGTGTGCAAGATTCCAAGCCGATCCTAAGGAAGTTTACCTTAGGGCCGTGAAACGAATCTTGAGATATTTAGTTTATACTCCTAAGTTTGGCCTTTGGTACCCTAGGGGATCCACTTTTGATTTAATTGGTTATTCAGATGCTGATTGGGCAGGGTGCAAGATTGATAGAAAGAGCACATCAGGGACTTGCCAGTTCTTGGGAAGATCTCTGGTGTCTTGGGCTTCTAAGAAACAAAATTCTGTAGCTCTTTCTACCGCCGAAGCCGAGTATATTGCCGCAGGCCATTGTTGCGCGCAATTGCTTTGGATGAGGCAAACCCTTAGGGATTATGGTTACAAATTAACTAAAGTTCCCCTCCTATGTGATAATGAGAGTGCAATCCGCATGGCGGATAATCCCGTTGAGCACAGCCACACTAAGCACATAGCCATTCGGTATCACTTTTTGAGAGATCACCAACAAAGGGGGGATATTGAGATTGCATATGTTAGCACCAAAGAACAACTAGCTGATATCTTTACCAAGCCATTAGATGAGAAAACCTTTACCAAACTTAGGCATGAACTAAACATCCTTGATTATAGGAATTTTGATTGATATTTTGCACACATAGCTCATTTATATACCTTTGATCATATATCTTTTATGTGCTATGACTAATGTGGTCTTCAAGTGTATTTCATGCTAAGTCATAGATTGAAAGGGAAATGGAGTTCTTCGGCGAACACAAGGCTTCCACTCCACTCCATCGTATTATTCATCCTTCGCCGTCGCTCCACACCGCTCTCCAATTTGGTATAATCTTCACTCCTATATTATCTACCAAAGGGAAGAAAGTTGAACAATGGCTCTAATGACTCCGTTTTTGGTGATTAATGCCAAAGGGGGAGAGAGTATTAGTCCAAAGCAAAAGGACCGCACCACCACGCCAATTTCACAATTTTTCAGAAAGTTGTTTTCAATTGGTCTTTGTATTCCTCAAAAGAAATTCTATCTCAATTGGTACTAAAATAAGTTTTTCAATCGGTATCTTATTTTTGATATAATTTCAAAATTGGTATGATCCCTTTCAAAATTAATATCTAAAACCCTCTTGAACACTAAGAGGAGAATTTCACTAAGGGGGAGTTTTGTTTAGTCAAAGGAAAAGCATTTGAAACAGGGGGAGAAAATTTCAAATCTTGAAAATGCTTCTCAAAATCATATTCATATACCTTTGACTATTTGCAAAAAGACTTTGAAAAGAATTTCCAATTTTTTTTTTGCAAAAACAAAACAAGTGGTGCAAGTGTGGTCCAAAATATTAAATATGAAGAAAGCAATCCATGCATATCTAGTTCAATTTCAAGTAACCTTTGCACTTACCTTATGCAAACTAGTTCAATTCTGCACTTGCATATTTGCTTTGGTTTGTGTTGGCATCAATCACCAAAAAGGGGGAGATTGAAAGGGAAATAGGCTTAAACCTTTTCCTAAATAATTTTGGTGGTTGAATTGCCCAACACAAATAATTGGACTAACTAGTTTGCTCTAGATTATAAGTTTTATAGGTGCATAAGTTCATCTACAACTATTCTAAATCGACTGTCCGGAATACCGTCCGCTTTTTGGACAAACAGACTAAGTGCGGACCGTCTGGGCCCTTGCGACGGACCGTCCGCGACACCAGGATGACCCTCGGACAGAACCAATGCAAAAACCCAAGTCTACACTATGGACCGTCCGGAGGGAAAGCAAGCACCATCCAAGACCACGCGCGGACCGTTCGGCCTCAGGCGCGGACCGTCCGGTAGGTGAGGAGCCGAAAAACCCGAAGGTGACGGGTTCGGTAAAATGAATTATAGCATCCTCGCGGACCGTCCGAGGTGCACGACCGGACCGTCCGTGACTGCCTTTATCTGACATCTGACGACGCATTTAATGCATTATAACTGTTGATATAGCCGTTACTGCTGACCGTTGCAATTTCAGCCGTTGATATACAGGGGCGGACCGTCCGGACCAGGGGCGTGGACCGTCCGCGGTTGGCAGAATTGGAGCAACGGCTAGGAAGTGGTTGGTGGCTATAAATACAACCCCAACCACCTCCATTCACTACACCCAAGCATTCCAACCTTCAACATTCAATACAAGAGCTAGCAATCCATTCTAAGACACAATCAAAGCCTCCAATCTCTCCAAGTTCCACAATTGAGACAAGTGATCATTAGTGATTAGTGACCTGAGAGAGAGAGTGATCCGTGTGTTATTTGTCGCTCTTGTCGCTTGGCTTTTGCAATCGTGCTTTCTTCTTCCCCATTCTTATTCTCAAGACACTTGTAATCAAAGCAAGAGACACTAAGTTTGTAGTGGTCCTTGTGGGGTCTAAGTGACCCGTTTGATTAAGGAGAAAGCTCACTCGGTCTAAGTGACCGTTTGAGAGAGGGAAAGGGTTGAAAGAGACCCGGTCTTTGTGACCACCTCAACGGGGAGTAGGTTTGCAAGAACCAAACCTCGGTAAAACAAATCATCGTGTCACTCTCGCTATTTGCTTGTGATTTGTTTTTCACCCTCTCTTTCGGACTCGATTATATTTCTAACGCTAAACCTGGCTTGTAGTTGTGCTTAAACTTTATAAATTTCAGATTTGCCTATTCCCCCCCTCTAGGCGACTTTCATCTTTCATCAAGACACAACCAAGTCATGTGCCCGAAGCATCACAATACACGTCAAACGGCTTAGCATTGTCAGGCTGTGCTAATACTGGTGCAGTGGGCAGGTGCTGCCTTAAGGTGTGGAAGGCATCTTTGCACTTCTAACTCCATTCAAATTTGACTCCCTTTTTTAACAACTCAGTCATTGTCTTGGCGATTCTGGAGAAGTCTGGGATGAATCGACGATAATACTGTGCTAATCCCAAAAAACTCCGAACCTAGCGGACGATGGTAGGAGGCTTCCAGTTCATCACCTCTAGCACCTTATCTAGATCGACTGCTATTCCTTCCTGAGAGACGGTATGACCCAAGAACTTGATCTCTTTTAGCCAGAAATCACACTTGGAGAATTTGACATACAAATGATGGTCTCTCAGACATTGAAGCACTATATGTAGGTGGTTGGCATGGTCCTCCTCATTCCTTGAGTATACCAGGATATCATCAATGAATACTACCACGAACTTGACCAGTTCTATCATGAACACTAAATTCATTAGGAACATAAAATATGTTGTTACATTGGTTAGTCCAAACGACATCATCGGATACTCATAAAGCCCATATCTTGTTGAGAAGGTCGTCTCCGGGATGTCACTTGTTCGGATATTAATTTGATGATAGCTGGAGCGAAGATCTATCTTGGAAAACACTTTAGCTCCAACTAATTGACCAAAAAGAACATCAATGTGAGGCAAATGATACTTGTTATCGATAGTTACCGCACTGAGAGGGCGATAATCTATGCACAACCTTAGACTTTCATCCTTCTTCACGAACAAGGCTGGACATCCCCAAGGTGAAGTGCTTGGGGAGATGAATCCCTTATCTAGCAACTCTTGCAATAGTTTCTTCAATTCTGCTAGTTCTCCTAGTGGCATTCTATAGGGTTCTTAGAGATAGGTGCGGTAATTGGTTGCAGTTCTATGACAAACTCTATGTCATGATCTGGTGGCATTCCAGGCAACTCATCAGGGAAACATCAACATACTCACAGACTACTAGAATTCTCTCCAAGGGTAGTATTGGGACCATGCTTCATCGCCGAAGGTCCTGCGGAAAGGAAACAGCTTCGGCTGAAGTTGCTTGAACGTAATGCCGAAGATACCGTTCATGGAGCTTCGATATTACAGCATGTCCGAAGATGAGAGATCGAACCGACTTAGAGATAGAATGACCTTTTAGTCCATAAGGGTCTGAGTCAATGTTGTAAACTTTTATGAGGGGCATGATTGTAATTCCTCACAGGCTGTGTCCTGTGCCTATAAATAGTGAATAGTATTCCTTTACTGTTCACGCATTCCTGTAATTGCAAACGCATCACTCAGGAATTATTGTTTGTCAAGGTAAAGGTATAAATGTACCTAAACATTATATTGAAGTATCTTAGATTCATATAATAAGATATGTGAATGATGTCATTTATCTCCAATATATTTATCTTTAATAATTCACGTTTTACATTACTTTGTATTATCTTTATAAGTTTGATTACGAAGGTGAAATCTTCGTAATATTATGCTCTTGACCTTCGTCCGAAGTTCATTAAATCCTTGTGGAGATAATGCTTCGGCGGACGAAGGGCATTGATATTTAACATTTTATGTTGCCTTGTTCTTAATTCATAGCATTTGAGAACAAGTCCCCAACATTGGCGCCTACCTCCGGTGAACTCACTTCCACTTTTTTGAGCTGATGGCTTCGTTCAACAATCAAGCTGGAGCTGCTTCGGCTCCGAAGCTGGTACTCCCGATAACAGGCGGTTCATGCTCAGAGCCAGCCAACAAGAAGTAGAAGAAGGAGGCACAGAGAAGGGTACAGCATGCGGGGTACAAGGACCCTTCATCAAGTCAAGATGGTCTCATATTCCAATTACCTTCTCTCAAGAGGATCTTCAACTCAAGGATTACCCACACAACGATGCTATGGTTATCTCTTGTGTGATCAAAGGATTCCTGGTCCATAATGTTTTGGTTGATATAGGCAGCACAGCTGATATCATATTTGCTAAGGCCTTCAGACAGATGCAAGAGCCCGAAGACAAAATCCATGATGCCACACATCCCCTTTGTGGCTTCGGAGGAAGGCAGATCATAGCACTTGGAAAAATCACAATGCCAATAACCTTCGGATTCATTAACAACACAAGGACTGAACAAGTTGTATTTGATATTGTTGACATGGAATACCCTTACAATGCAATCATTGGTCGTGGTACTCTCAATGCCTTCGAAGCAATTCTTCATCCAGCTTATCTTTGCATGAAGATACCTTCGGACCAAGGGCCCATTGCTATTCATGGAAGCCAGGAAGCTGCCAGAAGGGCCGAAGGAAATTGGACAGACTCAAAAGCAATCCATAACATAGATGGAGCTGAAGCTTGTGAGCAATACAAGTTCAGAAGGGAAAAAGCTGCTTCGGCCGATCAGCCGAAGCCCATGCTCTTGTGTGAGGATATAGCAGAGCAAAAGGTGCTCTTGGGATCTCAACTGTTCGAAGAACAGGAGAAAACCTTGATAAGGTTTTTGTTCAACAACAAAGATGTTTTTGCTTGGTCAGCTAATGATCTTTGCGGAGTTAACAGGGATGTTATTGAACACTCGCTCAATGTTGATCCATCCTTCAGACCCAGAAAGCAGAGGCTTCAGAAGATGTCTGATGACAAGGCTGAAGGTGCTCGGAATGAAGTGAAAAGACTCCTCAGTGCCGGAGTTATTAGAAAGGTAAAATACCCAGAATGGTTGGCTAACACTGTTATGGTAAAGAAGGCCAATGGTAAATGGAGAATGTGTATCGCTTTTACTGATCTCAACAAGGCCTGTCCGAAGGACGAGTTTCCATTGCCAAGGATAGATTCCCTAGTTGATGCAGCAGCTTCATCAGAGCTTATGAGTCTGCTGGATTGTTATTCAGGCTATCACCAAATTTGGATGAAGAAGGAGGATGAGCCGAAAACCAGCTTTATAACCCATAGTGGAACATATTATTACCTTCGAATGCCTGAGGGGCTTAAGAATGCTGGAGGAAGCTTCAGCAGAATGACAGCGAAGGTTCTTCATTCTCAGATAGGCAGGAATGTGCTAACTTATGTTGATGATATCATTGTAAAAAGCACGAAGCAAGATAATCACATTGCTGATTTGCAGGAGACCTTTGCTAATTTTAGACAGGCTGGTTTAAAGCTGAATCCAGAAAAATGTGTCTTCGGAGTGAAGAAGGGGAAATTTCTTGGTTGCCTAGTTTCAACAAAAGGAATTGAGGCTAATCCAAACAAAATCGAAGCTATCCTCCGAATGGAACCACCAAGTACAAAGAAGGGAGCTCAAAGATTGACAGGAAGATTGGCATCTCTCAACAGATTCATATCTAGATCAGCAGAGAGAAATTTACCATTTTTCGAAGTACTGAAGTCAGCCGAAGTTTTTCAATGGGGACCAGTCCAGCAGAAAGCCTTCGAAGAGCTGAAGCAATACTTGATAGATCTAACAACACTAACTCCACCAACGCCAGGGGCTCCTCTTTTGTTATATGTGGCAGCTTCGCACTCAGTGGTAAGTGCAGCACTTGTCCAGGAGAAGCTTGAAGGTCAAGTCAAAAAGCAAGCCCCAATATACTTTTTATCAGAAGTTCTCAGTCTATCAAAGAAAAATTATACAGAATTGGAGAAGGTACTTTATGCTGTTTTGATGGCCTCCAGGAAGCTTCGGCATTATTTTCAAGCTTACAATATAATTGTTCCTTCTTCACAACCGTTGAAGGATATTATGAGGAATCGAGAAGCTACTGGAAGGATTGGAAAATGGGCTGCAGAGCTCAATGAATTTTGTATTGATTATGTGCATAGATCTTCGATTCAGTCCCAAGCGTTGGCAGACTTCATTGCTGACTGGACGCCAGGGGCTCAGGAGGAAGAAACGAATAAAGATGCCGAATTATGGACAGTGTTTTGCGATGGGTCTTGGGGAACCTTCGGAGCAGGAGCAGCTGCTGTGTTGGTTTCACCTTCCAAAGTTAAAACTTGTTATGCGACAAGACTTGATTTCAGTTGCACAAACAATATTGCTGAGTACGAAGCTCTCCTCTTAGGTCTTTGGAAGTTAAAGGCAATGGGAATCAGAAGGGCCATTCTTAAAACTGATTCCCAAGTTATTTCTGACCATATTGACAAGAGCTACAAAGCAAGAGATCCGAAGCTTGAAAAATATTTAGATACAGTCCGAAGGATTGAGGCTTCCTTCGAAGGATTCTCTGTTAAAAATATTCCTCGTGGAGAAAATGAATATGCTAATTTATTAGCCAAGTCAGCAGCACAGGGGCTGACCTTACCTTCGGAAGTATTTTTCGAAACAATAAAAGCACCTTCGGCCGAGCTTCTTGAAAGAGCAGTCCTCAACATATCCCCTGTCTATAGTGAAGATTGGAGAACTGAGATCATTTCTTTCCTTCAGAGTAATTTTCTTTCAGATGATGAAGCTTATAACAGGAGGATAGAAGCAAGAGCTCGACCATATGTCATAATAGAAGGGGAATTATACAAGCGGGGGGTCTGTTCCCCGTTACTCAAGTGTTTATCTAGAGCCGAAGGCATAGAATTGATGAAGGAAATACACGCAGGCCTGTGTGGATCTCACATTGGATCTAGGCCTTTGCTCGGAAAAGTTTTTCGTCAAGGATTTTATTGGCCAAAAGCAGCTTCGGATGCAGCGGATTTAGTTCAAAAGTGTGAAGGTTGTCAGAAATGTGCAAGAGATCAAAAACAACCTTCGTCTTTAACTCAATTAATACAACCCACTTGGCTGTTGCAAAGATGGGGCCTTGATTTGCTAGGTCCATTACCACCAGCACAGGGGAACTTAAGATATGTTGTAGTGGCAGTGGAATATTTTTCTAAGTGGATTGAGGCAAAGCCTTTAGCCACAATAACTTCGGTTACTATTCAAAAGTTTTTCTGGCAAAATATTGTTTGTCGCTTCGGAGTGCCGAAGGCCATTACTGTGGATAATGGGACATAGTTTGATTCTGAAGCTTTCAGAGAATTTTGCGATCAAATTGGCACGAAGATCCATTTTGCATTAGTTCGACATCCGGAGTCAAATGGACTTGTTGAAAGAGCTAATGGGATCATAATGACAGGAATAATGAAGTTAATCTTCAATCAGCCCAGGGGAAAGTGGCCAGACGAATTAATCAAAGTGGTGTGGAGCCATAACACAACAATGTCAAGATCAACAGGCTTTACGCCATTTAAACTATTGTTTGGTGACGAAGCAATAACCCCGGAAGAAGCCAAAACATGATGAATAAGAACAGTAGCTTCGACAGAAGGTGAAGATGAAGCAGATCATTCTGTGGAAAAAGATGCTATAGAAGGGATCATGCTTCAAGCTGTGGAAAACATCAACAAATATCAAGCTGAAACAATAAAATGGTGTGACAGAAAGGTCAGATTGAAGAACATTGA
Source organism: Zea mays (assembly GCF_902167145.1). Taxonomy (NCBI): domain Eukaryota; kingdom Viridiplantae; phylum Streptophyta; class Magnoliopsida; order Poales; family Poaceae; genus Zea; species Zea mays. The sequence continues at coordinate 128,889,798 of NC_050100.1, read as the reverse complement.
ACCAGGACACTTGGTGCTTCGAAGAGTAGCCAACCCTGAGACAGTAGGCAAATTACAGCTGAAGTGGGAAGGACCTTTTTTGGTAGTATCTTCGTCAAGACTCGGTTCCTACAGATTGAAGGATATGGACGGCAACGACATTCCTAGATCATGGAATGCGGATGAGCTTCGATGATATTATGTTTAGCTTGATGTAATTTTTTCTATTCTTTTTTGTGGCACCCTTTTCCTTTCCAAAGGGGGAGAAAGGTTTTTAATGGGGCCACAACATGTAATTTTTCTTTTCCTTATTTCAATTCTATAAGAGTGATATCCCCCAAAAAATGTAAATGTAAACGCAAAGGAAAAAGAAAAGAAAATAGGGAGAAACTCAAAAGTCGTTCCTAAGGGAATGCAGAGCTTACAGCGAAAAATAAACGCTGATTCCGCCAAAAGTAAAAGGCGAAGAAGCTCCTAAGGGAGGCTTACAGCGAAAAATAAACGCTGATTCCACTGAAAGTAAAAGGTGAAGAAGCTCCTAAGGGAGGCTTACAGCGAAAAGTCAGTGCTGATACACCGAAAAGTAAACGGCAAAAAGATTTGAATCATTCCCAAGGGGATGAAGGGCTATGATTATGGTTTTTGAATATGTGTTCCGATATTCATTTGCACGATACATTACATCATGTCATTTGCATTCATAAACATTCATTTAGACATGAATCATCATCATTATACCACACAAAAAAGATAGATGCTTCGGCAATGAGGAAAAACTTTGAAGAAAGAGGAAAATTTTCATGCTTCGCTGTGTACGAAAAGAAGGGAAGGTGTTTTTCGCCTTCGGCTCAAAAGTGTAGTTTCGTTCACAGCAAAGCAGATTATACACGGATAAAGGAGACAAGATATATTACAAGGTATGTACAAATTTACATAAGTCTTTTCCATAATTATATTACAAGGATCTCTCCAGAATTTTTTGCAGGAAAGTCTATAATAACAACTATTAAGCTTCAGGCCGTCATACTTCAGCTTCGTCATCCTACACATATTAAAGAACAGAATAAGAAAGGTGCAAATTTCAAGGAGAAGGTAAAAGTAACAAATATAAGTTTCTCACTGGCTTAAGGTGGCTTCGAGCATCGTCACCAGCCATTTTTCGCCCGCCATTTACCCAAATTTGGGTCATAAATCTATTTCCGATGCTTCGGGCTAAGCTTGGGATATCAACCAAATCTGCTGCTGACAAGCTGAAGTTTGGCCTATTCACAATCTTTCCGTGCGTACAGCCAGCCTTCAGAAAAGCGGTAGTTGTGCCTCGAGAAGCTACCAGGGCGCAGAAGTCGGCATGCCCACCAATAACTTCGTCAAGAGCATCAACCTCGCCTTCAATATGTTCCAAGGTGCTGGGCAGGTTTTCGGCTGAAGGTGAAAATTTTTCAGAACTGGCTCCGATAGAGTGAAATACGTCCTTCAGCCGCTGCACGCATCGGCTGCCGAAATTTAGGCATTTCTCTTGGAGATCCTTCAATGATTTTTGTAAATTTGAATTTTTCTCGACCTCAGTCTTGAGACTTGCTTCAAGCTTCTCCTTCTCTTGCTCATATTTTTCTGACTTTTTGAGTAATTCATTCTTTAAACTGTCATTTTCGGCTTGGATCTCAGCCAAGGAGCCTTCCATAGACTGAGTAACAAAGTCTTTCTTTTCTAGGGCACCTTCGTGTTCTTTAGCTATGATTTCAAGGTCTTGAATGGTGAAGTCTTTCTTTTTCAGAATAGCTTCGTAATTTTCAACTTTTTCTTCTAAATCCTTGATGATAGCTTTATTTTTCTCATCTTCAAGATCTTGTTGCATTTTTAGCACTTTACTTAACAGTATACTCTGCCAAAACAACCTTCGTCAGAAAACGACATAAAAATAATAATAATAATAAAATAATAATATTTTTTACCTTAAAATTAGCATAGAGCAGGCTACCGGCGATATGTTGTCGCTGGTACCTGCAAAGGTCCGCTTCTATCTTCGGCAGGCCAACGCTTTTGGAGAAGGTCCTAACAACTTTGGCTTCGGTGCGATTCCGAAGGCATCTTAGCTTCCCTTCGTTGACCCCACCAAATAGCATAGACCCTGGTTTATATCCGCAGGATATGGCATATTTCTTCAGCTCTTCTTTTTCAGCACTTGTTAAATCTTGTCCAAGTAAATCTTGAAAGTTAAAATTTTCTTCCTCCAAAATGTCTTCAATCTGCTCTTTTCCCTTTTCAGTAGCCGTGTTCACCGCAGCCACAACAGCTTCTTCTTCAGCCATTTTCAGAAGAATATTGTCAATAACTTTCAGTGTGGTTTCCAGGTTTGAATCTTCGATGGCCCCGGCTTCGGCTCTGGTAGCTTCGGCTCCGGCAGTTGCAATTTCATTGGTTTCAGCCCTGGTAGCTTCGGCTGCGGTGGCTTTGGCTTCGGCGGTCTCGGCAATAACAATTTTTGACGCCGATACCGGTGGCGGCGTCTGATGAATCACATCTGTCACTTGGATAATTCTGCGTTTTTTCGGCTTTGCAGGACTCTCTGCTGCCGAAGCTTTTTTGTCCTTCTGAAAAAACTTTGTCAGTTCCGGTGCCAGCGGACTTATCTTGACAGGCAAAGATTCAGTCATTACCTTCAGAATTTCTTCTACTTCGGCAGCAGAAGGTGTCGCAGGAACTTCCTCATCTCGGACCAATCTCTTTGGTTCTGGAGATGCAGGCTTTGGAGATGCAGGCTTTAGAGATGCAGCTTTTTTTTTCTTGGAGCAACTACCTTCGGTTCAAACTTTTCTGTCTTCTTTTTTGGTTGATCTTCGTCGTCTTTAATTAAAGTGCTAGCTACTCTTTTCCTTTTCTGCCCTTCGGCACCCTTGTCTAGCCGCTCGTAGTCAAGGTATTCAAGGCCTATAGCATCAAGCACTCTGTTTAGCCTTCATTTCGGCCGGGTGCCGAAGGCTGCTATCATCAATTGATCCTCTTTTTTAGAATAATTCCCAAGAATTTCAGTACTCATTACTTCGATTGTTTCGAGCCATTCTTGGCAGGGTGCTTTAAAATATTTCTTGAACTTATAGTGGTAGGGCAAGCAGACAAGCTCCCCCTCTTTCTTCTCTCTTTCGAGCTTCGGCATAGCCCATTCCTTCATAGTTGGAAATATTTTGAAAGCCAAAAATTCCTGCACTAAATCTCTAGTGCCAATGTGCTCTGCAATAATCCTGAATTCAGCCAACGCGATTTGCGTTGGACCTTCTGGTGTCATACTGCATTGGGGTCTGGTCTCTCCGAAGATCAGTTCAAGCGGACTCTGTACCAGCTTCTCCTTGTCATCGTCAACTTTGACGTAGAACCATTCCGATTTCCAGCCTGCCGGCCACTTGCTTCGGTAGCTGATCACAGGAAATTTTGTAGTTTTCCGATAGGCAAAATTGTAACAACCAAAATTTTCATGTAACCCATCCTTTCTGGCTTTGGTTTGGTAATGCAACTCGTGCACCCGGCAGAAACCTTCGGAAAATGGTTCCACCCCCTGGCTTCAGAGAGCCCAAATATAAACACTAAGCCTAACAATAGCGTTAGGAGTTAGTTGATGAAGATAGATCCCAAACTTCTTTAGCACATCAGCAATCATCCTATTCAAAGGAAATCTCAATCCAGCTTTGAGGAAACTCTTGAAAATCACTATTTCATCTTTCTGTGGCTTCGGGGTAGTCTCTTCTCCACCAAAGCGAATCAACTTTTTCTCATCTTCGCTAAAGTAGCCCGACTTCACCATCTTAGAAAAATCAGCCTTAGAGATGGTTGACTTCCCGAAGTCCAGGTGGCTAGGCTTGCTTGGTACAACGATACTGTGATCACCTTCAGAATCAGTCTCTTCAATATCTGCTTGTTCTGCTTCGGCAGCAGGGGTGTCTTCCGATGTCACCAGCCCAGATCGCCTCATTGCTTCCGAGATGGGAACAGTTTCCACAGCTTCGGCTTCGTCTCCTTCGCGCTCAGCTCTAGCAGTAGAGCGCACTCTGGCCATTTGATTTTGAATTTCTTGAAAATTGCTTGGAAATTAATAACCTTTTCTTCCGAAGCTCTTCTTCTGACGAAGCAGACACTAAACTTGAGCTTCGTTTGAATGCGAAAGTCAAGCTTCAGCTATGATTAAAATTTTTGGCAGCAAAACAGTGCAATAGCAATGAATGCTGTGGTAACTTCACACCTACCCGTCTGTTTATATAGTGCTGCAGGTAAGAAGGTGAATCGTCAGGATTTTTACACCAGGAAAACAGTTGCTCGCACCCGCTGCACGGTGGGCCGCAAAAACCAAAATAGTGAACCTGCATGGTGGGACCGCTACGCGCTCGAAAACTGTATCGTTTCTCGACAACGAGCTCAGGGAAGGTGTTTTTCGGACCTTCGGCTTCCTGAAGCCTAAGAGACTTTTTTCACGGATCAAGCTCGTTACGAAAAACGATCTAGCACCGCGAAGGGGCTACTATTGGGACCATGCTTCGTCGCCGAAGGTCATGCGGAAAGGAAACAGCTTCGGCTGAAGTTGCTTGAACGTAATGCCGAAGATACCGTTCATGGAGCTTCGATATTACAGCATGTCCGAAGATGAGAGATCGAACCGACTTAGAGATAGAATGACCTTTTAGTCCATAAGGGTCTGAGTCAATGTTGTAAACTTTTATGAGGGGCATGATTGTAATTCCTCACAGGCTGTGTCCTGTGCCTATAAATAGTGAACAATATTCCTTTACTGTTCACGCATTCCTGTAATTGCAAACACATCACTCGGGAATTATTGTTTGTCAAGGCAAAGGTATAAATGTACCTAAACATTATATTGAAGTATCTTAGATTCATATAATAAGATATGTGAATGATGTCATTTACCTCCAATATATTTATCTTTAATAATTCACGTTTTACATTACTTTGTATTATCTTTATAAGTTTGATTACGAAGGTGAAATCTTCGTAATATTATGCTCTTGACCTTCGTCTGAAGTTCATTAAATCCTTGTGGAGATAATGCTTCGGCGGACGAAGGGCATTGATATTTAACATTTTATGTTGCCTTGTTCTTAATTCATAGCATTTGAGAACAAGTCCCCAACAGGTAGTTCTACAATGGAAAAAGCACATGACCATGTACTGAAAGGGAAATAGGCTTAATCATTTTCAATAATCGATTTTGGTGGTTGACATCCATCACAAACCATGTGGACTAACTAGTTTGCTTAGATGTCATTTATCTCAGGTGCATAAGGTTCAACACAAACCAAGAAATAATTCAAGTTGAGGACTCAATTTGATTTGGAGCAAAGGACTTAAGAGTGTGCTGCCAGTGGCGCACTGGACAGTGTTCGGTGCACCAGGCCGAGCACCAAGCGAACCAGCCACTCTCGGGTTTCTCTGGGGCGTTGTTGCTCACTTGTTCTCAAATGCTATGAGTCAAGAACAAGGCAACACAATTATTAATCATTAAGGGCCTACGTCCTTTGAAGCATTATCTCCTTCCACAACGGGTATAATGCTTCTCGGACGAAGGTCAGGAAGGACATACCTTCACCATATCGATATAAGGACAGAAATGCAAAGGAATAAGTATGATAATTATATCTTAATAATCATCTATTCTTGCATTCCATAAAACATGTATGAATATCAACAATGTTAATATTACATTGATACCTTTGGCTTGCTCGAAGGCGGGGATGCGAGAGAGTGAATACAATCCAGCGTGAACAGTACGGTGCTACTGTTCATCTATTTATAGGCACGGGATGCAACCCGAGGAAAAGTACATTTATGCCCTCAATGTTTACACATGATCGTAATACGAATTATAAAGGACTGAGTGGTCTTTTCCTCCTTCTGTCATCATCATTAATCCATCGCTTCGTTGCAAGCCGAAGCTTTTCCGTCTGGTGCTAGCTTCAGCGTTTACTCTTATCTTTTTTAGATCTGTCTTCATCTTTGTGTATCTTCGTCATAAGAGGTTTATATCCTGAAGACAAAGTTTCCTGTAATAGCTTTTGCTAAAAACAAATGGTTAATTGTGTTTTTGAGGACTTTCGGAAGGAGAAGGCCCCCAACAGTAGCCCCTCGCAGTGTTGATTTGTTTCTTTGTAACAAATTTAAACTGCGACGTGAACGAAGGCCTTTAGCCAAAGGTCCGAAAAAACACCTTCCCTTCGCTAGAATAGCGAATGACACTGACATGCAGGACCCACCAAACCGTGGGGCGCTGAACGTATAAATAGGAGCTTGCATTGAAAGCATTTCTTGTGCCATTTCAGTTGCCTGCATTGTGCTTGTCATTTTAAACTTTCTTGCTTTGCCGAGTTTGATTGGATTTTAAGCTTCGCATTTCAACAACCATCGACTAATGGTTGACGAGAAGAAGATTGTTGATCCGGTGGTGTCCGGGTTTTATGAAGCTATGGAAAAAACCAACGCTGAGAAGATTGCACATGCGATGTTAGCTGGGATATCTGAGGGTTCCATTGATAGTGAAGGTTTTGGTATAGAAAGTGGGAATGAAGATGCCGAAGACCGGCCCTGGAGACCAAGCCATGTTGTCTTCGGGAAATCAACAATCAAGCAACAACAAATTGATGCAATGAGGGGAAGGTACTTCCGTGATATTTCAATTGTGAGGGCTGGAGGGGAAAATAATGTCCCTCTACCCGAAGCTAATGAGGAGATCAAGAACAAGGCAACACAATTGTCAATGGTTAAAGACCTTCGTTGTTCAAAGCATTATTTCCTTTCGGATATAATGATCTTCAGACGAAGGTCATGAAGGACACACCTTCATCATTTTATCATATACACATGAACATAAATAAATAAGAAAATGATGGGATACAGAAGAATGAAGATAGTAATTGTTATATATCGATGATTCATTTGTTACTATTTTCATTAAACATGAGTAAACATTAACAATATTCATATTATAATGATACCTTCGGCTTGGCAGAAGGTGATGATGTGAGAAAGGCGTGAGAGTGGTTACAATGCAGTGCGAACAGTACGGTGTTACTGTTCATCTATTTATAGGCACGGGACACAACCCAGACAAAATTACATTCATGTCCCTGATATTTACTCTTAATCATAATGCAATTTATCAAGGACTAAGTAGTCTTTTCCCCTTTAGGTCGGTTTCATCCTTGATCTTCGTCATCATATTAAGCTGAAGCTCCTTCAGCCATAGCTTCAGCGTCCATCCATATCACCTTGGGTTGTATCCTCATATCGCGCATGCCTTTACCATGAGAGAAAACCTTCATCCCAAAGCTGAAGTCTCCTGTAACAGTCTATATCATACTGAAAACATATGATTAGTCACGTTTTTTAGGACCTTCGGAAGAGGAAGGCCCCCAACATGAGGTGGTAGTTTATAGAAGCTTCATGAAAGCAGGGCTTCGGTTCCCTCTGGATAAGTTGCTGGTCAAAGTTCTAAGGACTTTCAAAATTTACCCTCATCAGCTTACCCCCGAAGCTATCATCAAGATGGGGATCTTTATTTGGGCCATGAGGAGCTAGGGGTTAGAACCAAATACAAAATGCTTCTATAACATCCATGAGCTGTCTTATGAGACGAAGGCTACCAGAAAGGAGAAATATCATAACAACTTCGGTTGCTATAGCTTCGTGCCTCACTCTGAGGTGAACTACCCAGTTCCAACATTTCAGAAGAGATGACCAGGGGCCTGGATGTAGGAGTGGTTCTACATGAAAAATGACCTAGTTGAAAGAGAGTATATTAAGGGGATTATTCAACGTCCTATATGGTCTCACTTCGGCATTAGGAGGCCATCCACCGCCCTTGGGAATGATATACAACCATGTCAGACTGCTTTTAATACAGTATGTACTTACATAGGCACCAGGGACTTAGTCCAGGAGCACATTACTTATAGAGTGTGTCCACTCGCAAGTGGGTGGGAGATGCCAAAGGAGGCTGCTGCTGGTTCTAGCGAAGGTGGTTTAATCTACCTAAAGTACACGTTCAAATACAAGAGCCAGTTTGATCAGCCAAATGATGACTGGCTAGATGCCATTGAAGCAACCAGTGATAAATTGCTTGGTGCCTACTCGAGGGCTGAAGATGATGCTATGGCAACGACCTTCGGGGCTCGAGGCAAGAAGAGACTGAATAGAGTATTTGATGTCATCGGATTTGTATACCCAGATTACTGTTATCCTTCGCGAAAGCAAGGAAAGAAAAGAAAGACTGCTACTGCAGCGATTTCTAGCACGTCGAAGTCGAAGAAAGTTAAGGTTTTAACACATCGCCCCAAGCGCATTGAAACGGCCGAAGTGCCGAAGCCTATTGAGGGGCCTTCTTCTGTATCTGAGGCAATTTACTCCACTCCTGTCGAAGCTAGAACAGAACCAGCTGAATAGCTAGAACTGAAGAAAATGGCAGAGCAGCCGAAGGCTCTGAGTCCGTTACGAGAGACGGAGCTGCCGAGGGCATCAAAGATTCCTACAGCAACTCCGAGGAGGAGGAGAATGGCCAGCGTGCTAGATGCTGTCATGGAATCTGTAAAGGTACCAACTCCTGCTTCAGCGACTGATATAGAGGGCGAAACCTTAAAGAAATCTAGCGAAGCTGGCATGGCGCATGCTACTTCTGAGGTTGGACCCTCAGTTCCTACTGAAGCATATCCTTCGGGGGCTGCTCCTCTAACATTGGAAAAAGGAAGTATACCTGAGAAATTTAAGTCTCCTGCTCCCGAAGCACCTACTGAAGAGGTGGAGTTTATCGTGCGACATGCTTCAGGGAAGCAATTGTCGGAAGAGCAGATTGCCAAAGCTAGACAATATGCCAGGGATCTAAAGTATCCACAAGGATCCTTGGTGTACAACGGCACTGATGAAGATGAATTTCTCTATTGCCTACCAGACAATAAAGATATATCTGTATGACGGGAAATGATGAGGAATATGGGATTCCTGAAGCTTGAGCTTGGCTTATCTGCAATGTCAAAGGATGATCATGCAGATAGCCTTGCTTATAATAGCTTGAAGGTACATATAATTTTGTTATAAAATAAACTATGTTTGTAGGTTTTCTTGCTATCGTTATGTTCTCACACATATTTTTTTGTTATTAGGGCTTAATTCTAAGTAAAGCTTTAAGGGCTCAAAATGAAGCAGACGACGAAAGTTGCCAGATAGCTCTTGGAAATCTTCGGTCAGACGTCATCACACTAAGGAATGAAGCTTTTGAGAAAGATAAAATATTGTTTTCCTAAGTGAACAAGTTGAAAGCTAGCGAAGTCAAGCTTAGCGCTCAAACCGAAGCCCATAAAGCTGAAGTCGATGGTTTGAAGAAAAAGCTTGCAGAAATGGATGAAAATTTCGAAGTTGCAAAGGAGAAGCAAGAAATAAGTGAAATGGAAAGATCAAGGATGCAAAAAAATGTTGAAGAGCTTCAGGATTCCAAGGAGAGATGCTACGAAATATCCTTGGAATGCGCGAAGAAACTGCAAAATAGTTTTGCAAAGGTGGGAGCATACTCTTTGGAACAAAAATTTATTCGTGGTGATCCCGAAGGGGTTATCCAGTGTTTCAGCGAAGAGGCTGAAGCTTTTGTTGAAATACTCAGCGATCGTGGGGATTTCTGCGCTTTCTCCGGTGCATGAGGGGTCGCGGCAATTTTAGAGAAAGCCGGTTGTGAGCATGTTAAGGCCGCAGCCCAGCCGGAATCTATTTTCTTAGTAGATGACACTAAGGACCCCTAGGCCGAAGCCTCTTTCCTAGATGGGAGGTTTTACTCTGATGTTTGGATGAAGGGCGGTCGTGAGATGGCTAATGAAGTCATTAAAAAAATGAGAAAGAATCTCACGACGCCCGAGAAGAGGCTAAACGAGCTGAAGAAGTTGCTGAGCACACCATGATTATAGGTACTTGTATTTAAAGTTTTGCTTCGTTGTTCATTTCTAGCTTCAAAATTCACCAACATATTATTTATTGCAGTCGGCCTTTCACCACCATCGGAGTCGTACAATCCCGAAGTCGACCTAGCTATGAAAGAAGCTTTGGATATAATGAAGGTTGCTAATGAAGTCGTCGACAGACTATTACACGAAGCTACTGAAAAAATGCTAAAGGAAGATTAAATTTTTGTATGCTTGGAAATGTAATTCTTGTGTATGGCTGTCGCCTTGTGTAAGAAACAAACATCAAGTATTTGTACATACATTAATGTAATATATCGCTTTGCGATGCATGAAATCTACGTACGTACCGTTTTTGAGCCTTCGGCAAAAAAACACCTTCCCTTCTTTTCATGCTTCGCGAAAGAAAGAACTTTTCTTATGCCACTGTTGACGAAGGCTAGCTTCGTGTAGTACAATATATCTGCTGAAAGCATATGTTGTGATACAACACATTCTTTCATGATCCAACAAGTATCTTTGAAGGAGCAAGTTTCCTTCTTCTCCACGGCTTTTTGCTGATGCAAAATGATGTATGATGCGATGCTATGCGATATGATATGATGGTATGATGCAAAATTTTGTTTATGTCGAAGGTAAAAACCCACGCAAATACACACCCAGACTCTGCATACCCTTAGGAACGACTTTGAAGTTTCTTCACCTTTTACGTAGGTGGTATTTCAGCTCTGTATCCCCTTAGGAACGACTTTGGAGCTAAGCTCTGCATCCCCTTGGGAACGACTTTGGAGCTTCTTCACCTTTTACTTAGGTGGCATTTAAGCTCTGCATTCCCTTAGGAACGACTTTGGAGCTTCTTCACCTTTGATTTAGGTGGCATATTAGCTCTGCATTCCCTTAGGAACGACTTTTGAGCTTTGAACTTACTCTGCGCTCCCTTAGGAACGTCTTTGGAGCTTCGGAATTTGGTTTTGTCACACTTGATGGTGTAACCACAGGTTTATTACATCGAGTTGAAGGTTAAACCTTCCTATATTATCTTTTGCAACAGAAATATAAAAGCAAAAAAGAGTAGGAATGGAACAAATCAGAGCTATCTTTTGGCCGAAACATTGTGTCATCTTTAGTAGATATGCCTGGATTTGGGCACAGTGCTATTAACTGTGCGAGCTTCAGACTGCTCCCGATGGTCACGTTGTTGTGGAGGCCGAAGGTGCCCTTCTGGCTGCTGATCATGATTTGGGGCGGGCGCCATTGGTGGGGGTAGTGTTAATTGAGCCCAAGAAGCTTGAGAGTGACTTGTTGAAGCTACAGAAGCCATAGGCTGTTGGTTGCCTACGTATTCTAGGATGTATGGAGAATAGCACGAAGCAGTGTGGAGGACCTGCTTCGACTGATTCTGTCGTGCCTCAGCCTCAACAATTTCCTTTTGCTTCTGGATCGTGACCTGGCATGTCCTCGTTATGTAACCCTTGTCCTCGCCACAGAAAAGGCAGTACAACTTCCTGGGTTGACTACCGAACCTTCCTCCACTGAAGCTTCTTCCTCCTCTGTCTCTCGGAGCTAGTGGTCTATAAGAAGTTTGCTGCATGCCCAAAGAGTGCGAGCTACGATGGCTGCTCTGAGCATTGTTGGCCCTTTCATCATTGGTATTGGAATTATGGATTGACCTGACATGCCTAGGATGAAGTCTTCCTCCAAAGCCCCTGGTCATTTCAGAAAACCTGTATGCTTCCTCCCTTCTTTGGTGGAAATCATTATCAGCCCGGATGTATTCATCCATCTTCTGAAGGATTTTTTCCAAGGTCTAGTGTGGCTTCCTTGCAAAATATTGGGCTGCAGGTCCTGGCCGAAGCCCCTTGATCATGGACTCAATAACAATTTCATTGGGCACTGTAGGTGCTTGAGCTCTCAAACGCAAGAACCTTTGGACGTACGCTTGCAGGTACTCCTCATGGTCTTGCGTGCATTGAAATAGGGCCTAAGCAATGACAGGCTTCGTATGAAAACCTTGAAAGCTGGTGACTAGCATGTGCTTCAGCTTCTACCATGATGTGATTGTCCCTGGCCGAAGGGAGGAATACCATGTCTAGGCCACGCTTCTGACTACCATGATGAAGGATTTTTCCATGACAGCAGCGTTGCCCCCATACGAGGATATTGTTCCCTCGTAGCTCATCAAAAATTGCTTTGGATCCGAATGCCCATCGTACATGGATAACTAAGGTGGCTTGTAGGACTGTGGGCACAGGGTAGCCTGCAATTCTGTTGTCAGAGGTGAAGCATCATCGAAAGTAAAGTTACCATGATGAAAGTCGTCGTACCATTCGTCTTCGTTGAATGGGGTTACCTGACGAAGCTCTCTGTGCTGAGGCCTTCGGTCCTGGTCATCTTGAGTAAGATGACGCATCTCCTCAGCTGCTTCGTCAATCTTCTTCTGAAGATCAGCCAGCCGGAGCATTTTCTCCTTTTTCCTTTGTACTTGCTGATGGATTGCTTCTAAATCCCTGATCTCCTGGTCAAGCTGCTCCTCCTGAAGAGTCGGGCAAGTGGCCTTTCTCTTTTGGCTCCTAGACTCTCACAAGGAGAGTGCGTCCTAATTTGTGTCTAGTGGCTATAGGGCAGCCCCTGGCACCGTTGCCTTCTTCGGTGGCATGTCGAAGGTGAATGCTTGCCAAAGGTTGTGGAAGTGAGTTCACCGGAGGTGGGCGCCAATGTTGGTCACTTGTTCTCAAATGTTGTGAGTCAAGAATAAGGCAACACAATTGTTAATCATTAAGGACCTACGTCCTTCGAAGCATTATCTCCTTCCACAACGGGTATAATGCTTCTCGGACGAAGGTCAGGAAGGACATACCTTCATCATATTGATATAAGGACAGAAATGCGAAGGAATAAGTATGATATTTATATCTTAATAATTCATCTATTCTTGCATTCCATAAAACATATATGAATATCAGCAATGTTAATATTACATTGATACCTTCGGCTTGCTCGAACGCGGGGATGTGAGAGAGTGAATACAATCCAGCATGAACAATACGATGCTATTGTTCATCTATTTATAGGCACGGGATGCAACCCAAGGAAAAGTACATTTATGCCTTCAATGTTTACACATGGTCGTAATACGAGTTATAAAGGACAAAGTGGCATTTTCCTCCTTAGGTCATCATCATTAATCCTTCGCTTCGTTGAAAGCCAAAGCTTTTCCGTCTAGTGCTAGCTTCAGCATTTACTCTTATCTTTGTTGGATCTATCTTCATGTTTGTGTATCTTCGTCATAAGAGGTTTATATCCTGAAGACAAAGCTTCCTGTAATAGCTTATGTTGAAAACAAATGGTTAATTATGTTTTTTAGTACCTTCGGAAGGAGAAGGCCCCCAACAGGCACGCTCCGCTATAATTCACCGGACATGTCCGGTGAGCCAATAGAGCAACGGTAACCTGGCGCCAATTGTCGACTACAAAGTGAACAGTGCGCGTCAGAGTTCAAATCAGAGAAGTCAGAGTGCACCGGACCTGTCTGGTGTGGCACCGGACCTGTCTAGTGCAGCTATAGGACAAAGGTTCCAATGATCAAGTCGCTCCAAACCCCAACGGGCGTGCTGATGTGGCATGCACCGGACAGTGAACAATGGTTGTCCGGTGTGCCCATCGCCAGCAAACTCAGCGAACGACTAGGAAGTGGTTGGAGGCTATAAATACCCCAACCACCTCCTTCAATGGCGTCTAAGTTTTCTGAAGTTCCTATTCAATACATGAGTAATAACATTCACTCCAAGACACATTCCAAAGATCAAATCCTCTCCAAGTCTCAAAATCATCTCAACCACTTAGTGACTTGAGAGAGAGAGAGTTTTTGTGTTCATTTGTTGCTCTTGTTGCTTGGATTGCTTTCTCCTTCCCATCCTTATTTCTCTAAAGTGCTTTGTAAAGCTAGCAAGAGACACCTAAGTGTGCGGTGGTCCTTGCGGGGTCTTAGTGACCCAATTGATTAAGGAGAAGGCTCATCCGGTCTAAGTGACCGTTTGAGAGAGGGAAAGGGTTGAAATAGACCTAGCCTTTGTGGCCTCCTCAATGGGGACTAAGTTCTTTGGAACCGAACCTCGATAAAATAAATCACAGTGTTCACTTCCATTGATCTTCACTTGATTTATTTGCCCTCTTTCCTCTCTCTAAAGTTTCCTTGCTAACATTGATTTGAGTTTGCTCCCAAACATCATCCGCATCAATTGAGCAACTCTTTGCAAGAAAACAAACTTCCGCACTCGAATTTAACTCTAACGCTAACCACGACCTTAGTGCAAGTTTAAGTTTATAAATTTCAGGTTTCGCCTATTCACCCCCTCCTCTAGGCGACTTTCAATTGGTATCAGAGCCAATGCTTCATTAAGAGTCTAACAAACTCGAAGTGATGTCTGGAGATCACGCCAAGAGGGAGATTGTCACAGGTGACAAGGCCATGGGCTCGGGAAGGACTCTATCAAGGGAGTCCGGTGACAAATACAAGGAGGAATCCTCTTCCTCCAAGTCACATAGGAGGGGTGAAAAGAAGAAAAATAAAATGAAGAAGGTGGTCTACTACGAGACCGACTCTTCGTCACCCTCCACATCCGGCACCGAGTCTACAACTTCGAAGCGCCACGAGCGCAAGAAGTATAGTAAGATGCCTCTTCGCTATCCTCGCATTCCAAAGCGCGCTCCTCTACTTTCGGAACCCCTAGGAAAACCACCATATTTTGGTGGTAAAGATTATTGTATGTGGAGTGATAAAATGAGGCACCAACTAACCTCACTCCACGAAAGCATATGGGATATTGTTGAGTTTTGAGCGCAGGCACCACAAGTGGGCGACGAGGATTATGACTCGGACGAGGGTCCAAAATTAGGCATTTTAATTCCCAAGCAACTTCTATACTCCTCGCCTTCTTGTGTCGAGAGGAGTATAATAAGGCGCAAGGGTTGAAATTGCCAAAGAGATTTGGGACATCCTCAAAACGGCGCACAAAGGAGACGAGGTGACCAAGATCACCAAGCGCGAAATGATCGAGGGAGAACTCGGTCGATTCGTCCTCAACAAAGGAGAGGAGCCACAAGCAATGTATAACCGGCTCAAGACCATGGTCAATCAAGTGCGCAACCTCGGGAGCACCAAGTGGGATGACCATGAAATGGTCAAGGTTATTCTAAGATCCTTGTTTATCGTAATCATATTTAAGTTCAATTAATTCGTGGGGATCCTAGATATAAACAGATGTCTCCCGAGGAGGTGATTGGCAAGTTTGTGAGCTTTGAACTTATGATTAAAGACTCCAAACATATTGTCAACTTGGAGCAAGGCGCCACCTCTACACCTGAGGTGCAACCCGTTGCATTCAAAGCAACAGAAGAAAAGAAGGAGGAATGTACACCAAGTAGACTTCTAATCGATGCCTCCAAGCTCAACAACGAGGAGATTGCTCTTATCATTAAGTGTTTTCGTCAAATCCTCAAACAAAGAAAGGGGAAGGACTACAAGCCCCGTTCCAAAAGGGTGTGCTATAGGTGTGGTAAGTCCGGTCACTTTATAGCTAAATGTCCATATTCAAGTGACAGTGACAGGGACGACGACAAGAAGGGGAAGAAAAAGATGGAGAAAAAGAAGTATTACAAGAATAAGGGTGGCGAGGCGCACATTGGACGGGAATGGGACTCCGACGAGAGCTCCACCGACTCCTCCTCCGATGAGGATGCCACCAACATCGCCATCAACAAAGGCCTCCTCTTCCCCAACGTCGGCCACAAGTGTCTCCTGGCTAAGGACGGCAAGAAGAAGAAGGTACATTCTAGAGTTACACCCAAATACACCACATCTGATGATGAGGGTAGCTCTAGTGATGATAATGATGATTTAATTTCTCTCTTTGCCAACCTTACCATGGACCAAAAGAAAAAATTAAATGAATTAATAGAAACCATTAACGAGAAGGATGATCTCTTAGAATGCCAAGAGGACTTGCTCGTTAAAGAAAATAAAAAATTTGTTAAGTTGAAAAATGCTTATGCTCTAGAAGTAGAAAAATGTGAAAACTTAACTAAGGAGCTTAGCATTTGCAATGATTCAATTTCCTGTCTTAGAGATGAGAATGCTAGCTTAAACACTAAGATAGAAGAATTGAATGTTTGCAAACCCTCTACATTTATTGTCGAACATGTCACTATTTGCACTAGATGTAGAGATGTTAATATTGAAGCTATTGATGGTCACCTTGCTATGATTAAACAACAAAATGATCACATAGCTAATTTAACTGCTAAAATTGCCGAGCATGAGCTAGAAAATGAAAAATTTAAATTTGCTAGAAGCATGCTCTATAATGGGAGACGCCCTGGCATTAAGGATGGCATTGGCTTCAAATAAGGTAGCCAAAGCAACACCAAACTTAATGCCCCTAAGAAACTATCTAATTTTGTTAAGGGTAAGGCTCCCATGGTTCAGGATAGAGAGGGTTACATTTTATATCCTAAAAACTATCCTGAGCACAAGATTAGGAAAATCCATGATAGAAAACCTCATACTATTTCTCATCATGCTTACTTGTATAGAAATGAGGCCTCTAGCTTTAGGCATTCCACTCACATTAAAATGCCTAAAAAGAAAATTGTAAATGCATCAAATGAGCATGACATTTCATTTAAGACTTTTGATGCATCTTATGTGCTTACTAACAAATTAGGCAAAGTAGTTGCCAAATATGTTGGGGGCAAACACAAGAGTCCAAAGACTTGTGTTTGGGTACCCAAGGTGCTTGTTTCTAATGTCAAAGGACCCAAGATCGTTTGGGTACCTAAGAACAAGGCCTAAATTTGTTTTGTAGGTTTATGCATCCGGTGGATCAAGTTGGATAACCGATAGCAGGTGCACAAACCACATGACAGGGGAGAAAAGGATGTTCTCCTCATATAAGAAAAATGAAGATCCCCAAAGAGCTATCACATTTGGGGATGGAAATCAAGGTTTGGTCAAAGGTTTGGGTAAAATTGCTATATCTCCTGACCATTCCATTTCCAATGTTTTTCTTGTAGATTCTTTAGACTGGAATTTGGTTTCTGTCTCTCAATTATGTAAAATGGGTTACAACTGTCTTTTTACTGATATTGGTGTCACTGTATTTAGAAGAAGTGATGATTCAATAGCATTTAAGGGAGTGTTAGATGGTCAGCTATATTTAGTTGATTTTAATGATAACAAAGCTGAACTAGACACTTGATTAATTGCTAAGACTAATATGGGCTGGCTCTGGTATCGCCGACTTGCCCATGTTGGAATGAAGAATCTTCACAAACTTATAAAGGGAGAACACATTTTAGGATTAATAAATGTTCATTTTGAGAAAGACAGGATTTGTAGCGCTTGCCAAGCAGAGAAGCAAGTTGGAGTCCATCATCCACACAAGAACATCATGACGACCGATAGGCCGCTTGAGCTACTCCACATGGACCTATTTCGCCCGATCGCTTACATAAGCATCAGCGAGAGTAAGTAGTGTCTTGTTATTGTGGATGATTATTCTCGCTTCGCTTGGGTATTCTTTTTGCAGGAAAAATGTCAAACCCAAGAGACCTTAAAGATATTCTTAAGACGGGCTCAAAATGAGTTCGGATTGAGAATCAAAAAGATTAGAAGCGACAATGGAACGAAGTTCAAGAATTCTCAAATTGAAGGATTTCTTGAGGAGAAGGGCATCAAGCATTAGTTCTCTTCTCCCTACACACCTCAACAAAATGGTGTATTGGAGAGGAAGAATAGAACTCTATTGGGTATGGCAAGGACCATGCTTGATGAGTACAAGACACCGGACCGGTTTTGGGCGGAGGCGATTAACACCGCCAGCTATCCCATCAACCGGTTATATCTTCATCGAATCCTTAAGAAAACATCATATGAACTCCTCTCTTGTAAAAAGCCCAATGTTTCTCAATTTAGAGTTTTTGGGAGCAAATTCTTTATTCTTATTAAGAGAGGTAGAAATTCTAAATTTGCTCCTAAAGTAGTAGAAGGTTTTTTACTTGGTTATGACTCAAACACAAGGGCATATAGTGTATTCAACAAGTCCACTGGATTAGTTGAAGTTTCTTATGACATTGTGTTTGATGAGACTAATGGCTCCCAAGTAGAGCAAGTTGATCTTGATGAATTAGATGATGAAGAGGCTCCGTGCGTCGTGCTAAGGAACATGTCCATTGGGGATGTGTGTCCAAAAGAATCCGAAGAGCCTCCACAAGAACAAGATCAACCATCATCTTCCATGCAAGCATCTCCACCAACTCAAAATGAGGATAAGTGTAACGCCCTGAATTTGGGGGTAGAATTTTTTTCTTCTTTTCACTCACCAAATTCGGGCGTCACTCTCTTTTCTCTTCCTGTTTCGCTCCTTCTTCCCAATTTCAAACCAGTATAGTGACAGGTGTCCGTGTCATGTATAAACAAAACCTAAGTGTCATGGGTGTTGCATCATGCCGAAGCGCATTTCTTTGTCTGATGTTGCGTGTTTGTCTCGTCCCGTTTCGGATTTCGGTTCGTGATTGGATTCCGTTTAGTGGTCGTGTGTGTCGTGAGTTTCGATCTACGATATGGCCCAACCCGGCCCGGTCCGGCCCGCGTGCCCCTGGCGCCCCTATCCTCCGCATGCGTGCGCCCCTCCCTCCCCCTAATCCATTTGTCTCATTTGATTTCTCCTGCACAGTAACCTCCCTCTCCCTCTTCCACCTCTCTCTCTCTCTCCCCCCGTGGTGCCCTAGGGTTTGGAGTCGAGATCGCCGGAATTTGGATCCCCGGAGGTGAGTTTTCTCCTTCCCTTCTCTCTCCCTCCTCCCCTCCCTTCTTCTTCCCCTGGACGCGCCCCTCCCCTGTCCTCGTCGTGCGCGCCCCTGGCGGGTCCCGCCCCGTCGCGCCCCCTCCCCATCCCGCGCCCTGCGCGCTGGCCGCTGGCGAGCCCCTCCTCGACGAGCCGCGCCCCGGCCTCGCGCCCGTCGTGCCCCTGGCCGCGTGCCCTCCCGCACGCGCGTCGCGACCTCCCCTGCCCCGTCGCGCGCCGCGGCGGCGGCTTGGCCGCGCCGCGTCTCGAGCCCGGCGGCGGCGTCTCGCGCCGCGCCCCTCCCCTCCTCGCGCGCTCGTGCCCCCGGCGAGCCCTCGCCGCGCCGCGCCCTCCGCGGCCCCGGCGAGCCTCGCCCCCGGTGAGCCCCTGCCCTCGGCGAGCCCGCGTGCCCCTGCATCCTAGCCGCGCGATGGCGGCCGCGTCGCGCGCCCCGCGCCTCAGCCCCGCGTGCCGGTGGCCACGCCCCGGTCCCCGCGCCGCGCCCTCGGCCGTGCCCTCGGCTGCGCCCTCGCACGCCCCTTCCCGAGCCCGTGCCCCGGCCTCGCGCCCCGCGTACCTGCACGGTTCGCGTGCCCTCGACAGGCGCAGCGTGCTCTCGTGCGTGCGACCGTAGTCACGCTTCATTTAACCCTCGTTCAATCCATTTTAATTTTGTTTTGTTAATGTGTTGCGTTGCGCGTTTCGCCGCCCGACGGTTCATTCTAATTTCATCTTTATTAATGTGCTGCGTCGCACGCTTCGTCGCGCGGCGATCCTTTTTAAATTTATATTTATTAATGTGTTGCGTCGCGCGTTTCGTCGCGCGACGATTCGTTTAATTTATATTTATTACAGTGTTGCGTCGCGTGCTTCATCGTGTGACGATTCATTTTAAATGTAGTTCTGTTGACGTAAGCTGTCGTGCGTTTCGTCGCGCAATGCTTAACGTTTGTCTTTAATTAATGCAAGAATCCCGTTGCGCGCTCTGTCGTGCAGTGAGTCATTTATTTCTTATTTCAATTTAAATGTTGTATCGTACGTCTCACCGTACGACCAATCCATTTCATTCATCTTTGTCTATTTATAATGATTAAATGGGGAACATGACCTTACTTTATGCTTAACGCAGTGTCCAAACTAATGCCCTTCTGATAAACGAGTTGTTTAATTTATAATTATGTAACGTGATCGCTTCTCGATCGTAGACGCGACCGTCTTTTCCTCTTTCTCGCTTAGCCGTAATTGCGAGCGCCGCATGGAAAGTCTGTTTATTTATTGCATTCTATTGTATGGTGTAATGTTCTTTTGTATTAAATATGTGGAATGTATGTTTGAACTCATATAGAGAACAATCTGGTTGAAGAGCCCAAAGAGCTCGCAGGAGAAGCCCCTGAGCAGCAGCTGGTTGGTGGAGGCAAGTGTCCCTTGACCCATCTTTGTCCTATACATTCTATAATTCATTTCCCGCATTTATACAGTTATACCTAAGGATTGACTAGCTTTTGTTATCCATATCCTTGTTTACCTATTTGGGTTGGATTATTATTGTTTAGCTTATTGCTAGTGCTTAATATTAATCAATGAACATCATGAGATTTATCTATGATACGTTGTTTTCCCTCTTATCTATGATTATATACTTGTGGCATTTAAGGGGGCTCGAGCAGTTTCTCGAGTGCCTCTCCGTAAGGACCTGTTCGTTGGATGACCGCCCGGGAAAACAGTGCATCCATGAGGGTGGAGTGGGACGCCCTTAGCTGAATAATTAGAGGAACTGGGATGTAGTTCGCTTCGCCGTCGTGCCGTTAATGGGGCTCGATGTATGCGGCTCGCTCTGCCAAGGTTGATTTGTCCCTTGGGGAGGAGTGTGGTACATTTAGGAAACCTAACGGGCGGCTACAGCCCCGGGGAATCTTTGTAAAGGCTATGTAGTGATACCCTGCTGGGTCACCTTGGTAGTGATCAATGGAGAGTCATGATCTCCGGGCAGAAAGGGAATCATGGCTTGTGGGTAAAGTGCGCAACCTCTGCAGAGTGTATGAAAACTGATATATCAGCCGTGCTTGCGGTTATGAGCGGCCAAGGGAGCTCCAGTGATTAGTGATACTTGATCAGAGATGTTCGGATTACAGGTGGCAATGAGATTGATGGTTTTGGTATTAACTCTGGTAATGGTAAATGGTATTCTTTCCGTTTGGAAAGGGTATGTTTGGGTTAATAACATGGGTTGATTCTAAAACTTGGCTTTCTCTACTAGTAATAATAATCTGACCAACTAAAAGCAACTGCTTGACTTACCCCCATATAAAGCTAGTCCACTACAGCCAAACAAGACACTTGCTGAGTATGTTGATGTGTACTCACCCTTGCTCTACACACCAAACCCCCCTTCCCCAGGTTGTCCGCGTTGCAACCACTGCTCAGGAGAAGATGAAGTCGTGGAAGGAGACTTCCAGGAGTTCCAAAATTACGACGAGTTCTAGGCGCGGATTAGCGGCAACCCCCAGTCGGCTGCCTATGAAGGCCACGTGTATCTACGTTTCTTTTCCGCACTTTGATTATTGTTAAGACTATGTGGATGTCTCAGACATATGATGCAATCGACTATTATTCCCCTTTTATGTCATTATTTGAGCATTGTGTGATGATGTCCAGTTATGTAACTACTGTGTACGTGAATTGCTGATCCTGGCAAGCACATGGTTCGCATTCGGTTTGCCTTCTAAAACCGGGTATGACAATAAGGCTCAAGAAGAAGATGATGAAGATCAAGACGATGAGCCACCTCAAGAGGAGGACATTGATCAAGGGGGAGATGAAGATGATCAAGACAAGGAAGATGATCAAGAGATTCAGGATCAAAGACCGCCACACCCAAGAGTCCACCAAGCAATTGAAAGAGATCACCCCGTCAACTCCATACTCGGTGACATTCACAAGGGGGTAACCACTAGATATTGAGTTGCTCATTTTTTGTAAACATTACTCTTTTGTGTCCTCTATTGAGCCATATAGGATAGAGGATGCACTAAGAGATCCGGATTGGGTGGTGGCAATGCAAGAGGAGCTCAACAACTTCACGAGGAATGAGGTATGTCATTTAGTTCCACATCCTAACCAAAATGTTGTAGGTACCAAGTCAGTATTCCGTAACAAACAAGATGAGCATGGTGTGGCGATAAGGAACAAAGCCCGACTTATTGCAAAAGGTTATTCACAAGTCAAAGGTTTGGATTTCGATGAAACCTATGCACCCGTAGCTAGGCTTGAATCAATTCGTATATTACTTGCCTATGCTACTTACCATGGCATTAAGTTATATCAAATGGACATGAAGAGTGCCTTCCTCAATGGCCCTATCAAGGAAGAGGTATATGTTGAGCAACCTCCCGGCTTTGAAGATAGTGAGTGTTGGGGGCCTTCGACTTCCGAAGGTCCTCAAAAACGTGATTTGACAATGTTTCTGGAGTGTAATACATGAATAGGTACCTTCGGACATGGACCCTTCGGACATGTCAAAATCGCTGTATGAAGAAACACAAGGAGAACGAAGGATGGAACAGAGCCGAAGTTGTGCGCAAGGAAGCTTCGGCA
This sequence comes from Zea mays, assembly GCF_902167145.1. NCBI lineage: Eukaryota > Viridiplantae > Streptophyta > Magnoliopsida > Poales > Poaceae > Zea > Zea mays. The sequence continues at coordinate 128,867,444 of NC_050100.1, read as the reverse complement.
TGTTGGCAGAAAAGAGGAAACCGACTTAAAGAGGAAAAGACTATCTAGACCGCAATAAATTACTATAGAGTTATTATCAAATGCAAAGGGTCTGGATGTAATTTACATGGGCTGCGACCCGTGCCTATAAATAGGTGAACAGTATTCTCGTACTGTTCACGCTGACTTGGCATTTGCTTTTGCGTCATGCTTGTACTTTTGCTTTCTTTCAAGCCGAAGGTACATTTGTAATTTGTTATCTTTTCTATTTTTCCATAATAATAAAATAGAAATGAGCTAATAATAATATTTAAGTGTTTATGTTATTTCTCATACTTTATGTGAATCTTTCTTCATTATTTGTTGTGCTGATGAAGGTATGTCCTTTATAACCTTCGTCCGAAACTCATTATATCCCAAGGGAAATCATGCTTCGAAGGATGAAGGACTTTAACGTTTAACAATTTCTGTGTTGCCTTGTTCTTAATTCATAGCAGTTAAGGACAAGTCCCCAACATTGGCGCCCACCTCCGGTGAACCCTTTTTGACCACCTTCGTCAAGCATCGACCTTCATCATGCCGCCAAAGAAAGCTTCAGCAATAGGGGCTGCTGCTCTGCAGCCGCTGGACCCGAATCAGGAGACCCTTTCTCTTCAGGAAGCCCGAAGCCAAAAGAGGAAGGCCACCAGTCCAACGCCTCAAGAGGACGATTTGGACCAAGAAATCAGGAACATGGAAATGCTGCATCAACAAGTGCAAAGGAAGAAAGAAAAGATGGCCCGGCTAGCCGACCTACAAAGGCAGATAGACGAAGCCTCTGAAGAAGTTCGTCATCTTACACAAGATGAGCAGAACCGGAGGCCCTAGTACAGAGAGCTTCACCAAGAGGGCTTCGTCAACGAGGATGACTGGTATGAGGATTTCCATCATGGAAATTTTGTTTTTGATGATGCTTCTCCTCTGTCAGCAGAACTGCAGGCTACACCTTGGCCCCCGTCTTACAAACCACCTCAGCTCCCAATGTATGACGGACACTCAGATCCGAACCAATTTCTGATGAGCTGCGAAGCAACCATATCTTCATATGGTGGCAATACTGCAGTCATGGCGAAGTCCTTCGTCATGGCAGTCAAAAATGTTGCACAAACCTGGTACTCTTCTCTTTGTCCAGGAACAATCACATCGTGGCAAAAGCTGAAGGACATGCTCATCACCAACTTTCAAGGGTTTCAGACGAAGCCGGTCACTGCTCAAGCTTTGTTCCAGTGCACTCAGGATCATGAAGAATACCTCAGGCGTATGTCCGAAGGTTCTTACGACTGAGGGCGCAGACGCCAACAGTGCCTAATGAAATTGTTATCGAGGCCATGATTAAGAGGCTTCGGCCAGGACCTACAGCCCAATACTTCGCCAGGAAACCCCCTCAGACCCTGGAGAAACTGCTTCAGAAGATGGATGAATATATCAGAGCAGATAATGACTTTCGGCAAAGGAGGGAGGAAGCTTACAGGTTCTCCGAAATGACCAGGGGCTTCGGAGGGAGAATCCACCCTAGGCACGTCAGATCTATACATTCTACTCAGACTGACGATAGGGGAAGTCAGCAACAAAGGCCACAGTATTCCTCTCAAGCTTCGGGGCAGCAACAGAACTATCCTCGGCCCCCAGCTCCAAGGGGCAGAGGCGCCAGGGGCTTCAGAGGAAGGTTTGGGGATCAGCCCAGGAAAATTTACTGCCTATTCTGCGGTGAGGACAAGGGACATACTACCAGGATGTGCCATGTCACTATTCAAAAACAGAAAGAGATAGTAGAAGCTGCAGCCCAACAGAGCCAACCGAAGCAGGTTATGCATACTGCTTCGTACCACTCACCATACATCCCAGAGTATGTGGGTAACTATCCTGCAGTTTCTGTTGCTTCGGCAAGCCAACCTCAGGCATCTTGGCAACAGCCCCCACCTCCACCACCAATGCAACCCGCTTATTCCCAAGGCCAGCAGCGAGAAGGGAGCCAGCACAATCACCAGCAGAGAGACTTTAGGGAGCAGTCCGAAGCTCGCACAGTCAACAGTACTATGCCAGAATCAAAGCACATCTACTAAGATGTATCCTACCTCTGAAACAGCTTTTACATTTGTTATCATTTACCTTTTCAATAAAGAGCAATCATTGAAAACTTAGTTCTTTTGTTGTTTTCAAATTCTTGTAATTGCTTCGTCATTATCATAATGAATATACCTTCTTCAAACATCGACGAAGCTCTAAAGGTCTTGACGAAGGAATGCACTGCAAGTTTTTGTCGAAGCAACAAAAGTCGTTCTTAAGGGGACGCAGCGTAAGTTTTCTGCTCAAAAGTCGTTCCAAAGGGAATGCAGAGCTTACAGCGAAAAATAAACGTTGATACCGCCGAAATAAAAGGCGAAGAAGCTCCTAAGGGAGGCTTACAGCGAAAAATAAACGCTGATACCGCCGAAATAAAAGGCGAAGAAGCTCCTAAGGGAGGCTTACAGCGAAAAGTCAACGTTGATACCACCGAAAAATAAACGGCAAAAAGATTGTGTGCTCCACTGGGGAATGTGTGTGGGCCTTCGGCGCAAATATCATTTTGCATGTCATTACATCATTACATCATGTGCATAGCATAGCATCATACATCATATTGCATCAATGGCACAAGAAGGGGATGCAATGTTGACCTTCGGAAAGATAGACAATGTTGACCTACAATATTGAGCTTCGGAGATTGTTTCGAAGAAGTGCCAAGGCACAAAATAAGTTTTCAAGAAATACAACTTCGTCACTTTGATATGAAAAGGAGATCCATTGTTCACAAAGCATAATGTTTTTTCGGAAACCGTATATTTTTACGGAATATGGATATTCTTAACGAAACATGAAAAGAAGGGAAGGTATTTTTTCGCCAAGGCTCAAAAACGGTATGTACGTAAAGTTTCATGCATCGTAAAGAGTTGAATTATAAACAGCTTATATATTACATTCAAAATTATAAAATATTACACACATTGTCCAGCAAAATATTACATTTCAAATGTTTTCACAATAACAGCTAATCTTCTTTTAAAACTACTTCGGCAGCTTCGTTTAATAGTTGATCAACAACTTTATCCATAGTAGCTTCAGCCATTTTTATAATTTCATCCTCCTCCTTTGCTTTGGGGTCCGCCAATGGCTCGGCGGGCTCTGGGGGAGGAGATAGTGCGACTGTAATGCAAACCGTAAATAAGTTCGAAGTCATAAAATTAGAACATAAAGTCAAAAGCTATTAATTAATACCTATTCACCTCTCAAGATCCGCATTTTTCTCAGCGGCCTCTGCTACTTTTCTAGCATCGTGAATACCTTTTTCACTTTTCCTTATAATTTCTTGAGCCATCTCCCGATCGCCATTTTCCCAGATGTCGGTGAAAAATTTTCCACCAACCAAGCTTGCTTAGGCTGAGGGGTCTTTTATACCTTCAATGCATAAGGCAGCCTCGGTCTGCGCTAAGGATTTCACATGTTCGCAGCCTCTCCTCTCTAAGATAGCGGCTATCCCCCTAGCACCCGAGAAGGCGCATATGTCCCCACGGCCACTCAAAATTTCTTCAAAAGCTTCGGCCTCGCCGTTGATCCAGTCAATTGGACCTTCGAGATCTCCCAGTACGAAGTTGCCTTCATTCGAATATGCGCCGACGCTAGCGAAACTGGTCTTAATTGTTTCCACACATTTCATGGATTTTTCATAACATCTTTCTTTTGAAGACCGAAGTTCTGCAGTTGTTTTCTCCCAATGATTTTTCCAATAATCGCTGACGTCTCGGTCAGCTTCGGCAATTGCACACTTTAGTTTCGCTTCAGCCAGCTGTTTCTGAAGATCTTCAATTTCGCACTTCTGGGCTTCAGCTTGGGCCTTAAAAGTAGCTTCATCTTCTTTTATTTTATTAAGCAATGAGTTTAATATGTTATCTTCCTCAAGACCTTCGTTCCTTAGCTCAATCACTTCGGAACGAAGGTTATTCAACGCCATGGTACATCCCTCGTCTTCAGCGCTTTTCTGCGCTCTGAGGGCATTGCTAAGAATAAGGCCCTGTAAAAGGAATGTGGTATTAAAAAATAAGCACACGAATTCTTAAGCATACAAAAAGTTTATTTTCTCACCTTTAAGCTGTTGTACGCCAAGCTGTCGGCCAATTCATCTTTTGACAACACTGAGAGCCCGTCTTCTAGTGTTGGGAATCCGAAGCTTCTTGCCATCTCCCGGCAGACAGAGATCTCCTTGCTGTCTGGGAGACAATACAAGAAGTCTTCTTCTCCGCTGCCGTTGAAAATCAACGCCCCCTTTGGATATTTCAATTTTTGGGCATAGAACTGAGCCTCTTGCTTTTCTTTTTCAGTCAACTTTTTCCTCGAAGCATGTCGTAAAATACAATTGAAAGCTTCGGAAAATGCTTCGGGGGCGGCAGTGCCAGTTTCTTTAGCCAAAATTTGTTCTGCTACTTCTGTTTCTTTGGTTTCCAAGGATTTCACCTTGGCGGGCTCTGAAGGCCCAGCTTCAGTCTTAGCTTGGTGCTTTGTAGCTTCGGCACCAAAGGCTTCAATTTGCACTTCGGGAGTTTCGGCAATCTTCTTCGAAGTAGTGCTTGAAGACTTTATTGTCTCCAGTACATCCAAAATGTTAACCATTCTTTTTCTTTTGGGGGTCACCGCTGGACCTTTCTGAGTTTGTGGCACTCCAACTTCTGCCGAAGGGCTTAAAATTTCTGATATTTTTGTCCCTTCAGCTTTCGGCTCTTCAATTCTTTTAGCCTTCGGTGTTGCAGTCAGCTCTTCAGTTTTCTGCGCAGGTATAGGTTTTTTGGCTTCAGTAGCTGAAGAAGCCTCACCGACAAACTCGGGGACTATGGCCGGTTCAATAAAGCACGGTCGGTGAGTAAGGACTTTTACCCTTTTCCTCTTCGGCACAGGCTCGCTTGGAGCAGCTGAAGCATCGTCTTTCCCGGAAGTTGCTTCTTTTCTCTTTCGCCCCCGTAGAGGGTAGCGGTAGTCAGGGTACACAAACCCAATAGCATAAAAAACTCGGTTGAATCTTTTCTTCTTTCGGCCTCCGAAGGCCGCAGATAACGCAGTATCTTCTGCCTTTGAGTATGGCCCAAGCAATTCATCGCTTGTAGCTTCAATACATTTCAGCCAATCATCATCTGGCTTGACAAATTTACCCTCATATCTGAAGGTGAACTTCATCCTAACCAGCCCACCTTCATCAGGCTTGGTGATAGTTTCTTTTGGCATTTCCCACTTTTCTGCAAGTGGCCAAACTCTGAAGGCTATATGCTCTTGGACTAAATCCCTCGTTCCGATGAAAGAGCAGACTACGCCGAAGGCCCTCTGGCATTCTTCGACTGGCTCGTCAACATTCACCTTCGGTTTCCGGAGTCCGAAGCGCTGCCAGATAGGGCGCATGATGATATCTTTAATATCTTCTCGTGCCTTCAAATCGTTTTCACATAGAACCATTCCTTCATCCAGTCCCCGGGCCATCTCTTCCGAAAAGTCGGCACGGGACAGCTTGACCCAGAGCGAGCACCAAAGCTATAACAGCCAAAATTGTTATGATATTGCTCTTTACCCCAGGGTTTCGTCTCATATACTAGCTCATGTATATTGCAAAAGCTTTTTGCATTTGGCTCCAAGCCCTGGCTCCTCACGGCCCAGACGAAGATTCCCATTCTTATGATTGCTTCGGACGTAATTTGATGAAGGTAGACTTGATAAATCTTTAAAACCTCAACCACAAATTTGCTTAATGGAAACCGAAGCCTAGCTTTTAAAAAAGCTTCGGAAGATCACAACTTCATTCTTTTTGGGAGTAGGCACAGTCCTCTCTCCGTCATCAGCCCTTACAATAGACATGTCCCAAAAATATCTTCCCCTCATATTATCGAGATGACTCTGTTTAATAGTTGATTTTCCAAAAACTGCATGACTTGGTCGCCAGGGTCGATCTTCGGAGTCTTCTCCACCACTTTCCACATCATAACTGTCACTATCACCAGTGTCTTCAGATAAACGTTCTAAAATCTCCCTAGTAAACTTCTTTGTATTTGTCTTTGCTATCGATTCAATAAAGCCCAGATTCTTCTCCTCAGAAAGGCTCAGTTTCATTTCGGCAACAACTTTCTTTTCTTGAGACATCCCTTCGAAAATGCTGAAAATGTGCTCTTAGGGCCGAAGCTAAAAATCTAGAAAGCTGGTCAAGTGTTTGTGGGCAAAGAGCTGTTTGAGCAGGCAAAGCAAATGGCAAGAAGGCATGCCAAATGAGCTCGCGGTAGTAACATATTTATACACCCAGGGCATTGCAAGTGGGAGGGTCCCGCTTGCCATTGACTGTTGCTATTCTAGCAAGAGGAAGGTGTTTTTTCAGACCTTCGGCTTAGGGCCTTCGTCCATATCGCAATCTGAATTTATTATCCTAACAAATTAATATTGCGAGGGGCTACTGTTGGGGGCCTTCGACTTCCGAAGGTCCTCAAAAACGTGATTTGACAATGTTTCTGGAGTGTAATACATGAACAGGTACCTTCGGACATGGACCCTTCGGACATGTCAAAATCGCTGTATGAAGAAACACAAGGAGAACGAAAGATGGAACAGAGCCGAAGTTGTGCGCAAGGAAGCTTCGGCATGTTGGCAGAAAAGAGGAAACCGACTTAAAGAGGAAAAGACTATCTAGACCGTGATAAATTACTATAGAGTTATTATCAAATGCAAAGGGCCTGGATGTAATTTTACATGGGCTACGACCCGTGCCTATAAATAGGTGAACAGTATTCCCGTACTGTTCACGCTGACTTGGCATTTGCTTTTGCGTCACGCTTGTACTTTTGCTTTCTTTCAAGCCGAAGGTACATTTGTAATTTGTTATCATTTCTATTTTTCCATAATAATAAAATAGAAATGAGCTAATAATAATATTTAAGTGTTTATGTTATTTCTCATACTTTATGTGAATCTTTCTTCATTATTTGTTGTGCTGATGAAGGTATGTCCTTTATAACCTTCGTCCAAAACTCATTATATCCCAAGGGAAATAATGCTTCGAAGGACGAATGACTTTAACGTTTAACAATTTCTGTGTTGCCTTAATCTTAATTCATAGCAGTTAAGGACAATTCCCCAACAGTGAGTATCCTGACCATGTGTATAGACTCTCAAAGGCGCTTTATGGGATCAAGCAAGCCTCAAGAGCATGGTATGAATGCATGCGAGACTTTCTTATCACTAATGGCTTCAAAATTGGAAAAGCTGACCCTACTCTCTTCACTAAAACAATTGCTAAAGACTTGTTCATATGCCAAATTTATGTTGATGATATTATATTTGGGTCTACTAACAAGTCAACTTGTGAAGAGTTTAATAGGATAATGATACAGAAATTCGAGATGTCTATGATGGGGGAGTTGAAGTATTTCCTTGGATTCCAAACCAAGCAACTCCATGAGGGCACCTTCATCTGCCAAACAAAGTACAATCAAGATATTCTTAAGAAATTTGGAATGAAGAATGGCAAACCCATCAAGACACCCATGGGAACAAATGGGCATCTCGACCTCGACACGAGAGGTAAATCCATAGATCAAAAGGTATATCGGTTGATGATAGGATCTTTACTCTATTTATGTGCTTCACGGCCGAATATTATGATTTCTGTATGCATGTGTGCAAGGTTCCAGGCAAATCCTAAGGAAGTTCACCTTAGTGCCGTGAAAAGAATTATGAGCTATTTAGTTTACACTCCTAAGTTTGGACTTTGGTACCCAAAGGGATCTACCTTTGATTTAATTGGGTATTCCGATGCCGATTATGCTGGATGTAAGATTGACAGGAAGAGCACATTAGGGACTTGTCAGTTTCTGGGAAGATCTGGTGTCTTGGGTTTCAAAAAAACAAAACTCAGTAGCTCTTTCTACCACTGAAGCCGAGTATATTGTTGCAGCCCATTGCTGTGCACAATTACTTTGGATGAGGCAAACCCTTAGGGACTATGGCTACAAGTTGAGCAAAGTCCCTCTCCTATGTGATAATGAGAGTGCAATCCGCATGGCGGATAATCCTGTTGAACAAAGCCGCACTAAGCACATAGACATCCGGTATCACTTTATGAGAGATCACCAACAAAAGGGGGATATCGAAATTGCTTATGTTAATACCCACAACCAATTAGCCGATATCTTTACCAAGGCACTAGATGAAAAGACTTTTAGCAAACTTAGGAATGAGCTAAATATACTTGATTCTCGGAACTTTGATTGAAACATTGCACACATAGCTAATTTATATACCTTTGATCATGTCTCTTTCATTTGGTACAAATGCATATTTCTTATTATTCTTGTACCAAGGCTAAGACTAATGTGCTCTCAAGTGTATCTCTATGATTAGTCTTAGATTGAAAGAGAAATAGAGTATTCAGCAAGGACAAGGCTTCCACTCCAACCTTGACGGTGTCATTTACCCTTTGCCATTACTCATGCAAACTCTCAATTGGTATAACCCTTCACTCATATTTCTTTTACCAATGGGGGAGAAAGTATTAGGCCCCATAAGGGGAGAATTGTCTAGGGCTCCCAAGTTCTCCGTTTTTGGCGATTAATGCCAAAGGGGGAGAAAGTATTAAGCCCAAAGCAAAAGGACCCCACCACCATTTTAAAATTTGTAAAAACCAAAGGAAGAAATTATTTCAATCGATATTTGAGTTGATTTTCAATTGGTATCTTATTTGGCTTCAAAGTTTCAATTAGTATGAAAAATTTCAATTGGTATAATTTCATTCGGTATCTATTTCAAAAAAAGAAAATCATTTCAAAAACCCTCTTGAAAGCTAAGGGGAGAACTTCTTCAGGGGGAGCTTTCATTTAGTCAAAGGAAAAGCATTTGAAACAGGGGGAGGAATTTTCAAATCTTGAGAATGCTTCTTGAGATCATATTCTTATACCTTTGGCTATTTGCAAAAGAATTTGAAAAGTTTTTCCAAAAGGTTTGCAAAAACAAGCAAGTGGTGCAAATGTGGTCCAAAATGTTAAATAGAAGAAAGCAATCACGTTTATTCTTAGACATATGTACAAAGTCTTTCAATTGGTTTAATTCTAAGTAACCTATGCACATCAATCATAATTGCAAACTAGTTACAGTTTTACACTTTATACTTGCTTTGGTTTGTGTTGGCATCAATCACCAAAAAGGGTGAGATTGAAAGGGAAATGGGCTTAATCATTTCCTATAATCGATTTTGGTGGTTGACGTCCATCACAAACCATGTGGACTAACTAGTTTGCCTAGATGTCATTTATCTCAGGTGCATAAGGTTCAACACAAACCAAGAAAGAATTCAAGTTGGGGACTCAATTTGATTTGGAGCAAAGGACTTAAGAGTGTGCTGCTAGTGGTGCACCGGACACTCTCGGGTTTCTCTGGGGCGCGCTCCGCTACATTTCACCAGACTGTCTGGTGTGCACCGGACATGTCCGGTGAGCCAACGGAGCAACGGTAATATGGTGCCAACGGTCGACTGCAAAGTGAACAGTGCGCGTCAAAGTTTAGAGCAGAGAAGTCAGAGTGCACCGGACATGTCTGGTGTGGCATCAGACTATCCAGTGTAGCTACAGGACAAAGGTTCCAACGGTCAAGTCGCTCCAAACTCCAACGGGCATGTTGACGTGGCACGCACCGGACAATGAACAGTGGATGTCCGGTGCACCACCGGACTGTCCGGTGTGCCCATCGCCAGCAAACTCAGCCAAAGGCTAGGAAATGGTTGGAGGCTATAAATACCCCTAACCACCTCCTTCAATGGCATCCAAGTTTTCTGAAGTTCCTATTCAATACAAGATCAATAGCATTCACTCCAAGACACATTCCAAAGATCAAATCCTCTCCAAGTCTCAAAATCAACTCAACCACTTAGTGACTTGAGAGAGAGTTTATGTGTTCATTTGTTGCTCTTGTTGCTTGGATTGCTTTCAACTTCCCATCCTTATTTCTCTAAAGTGCTTTGTAAAGCTAGCAAGAGACACATAAGTGTGTGGTGGTCCTTGCGGGGTCTTAGTGACCCAATTGATTAAGGAGAAGGCTCATCCGGTCTAAGTGACCGTTTGAGAGAGGGAAAGGGTTGAAATAGACCCGGCCTTTGTGGTCTCCTCAATGGGGACTAGGTTCTTTGGAACCGAACCTCGGTAAAACAAATCACCGTGTTCACTTCCATTGATCTTCGCTTGATTTGTTTGCTCTCTTTCCTCTCTCTAAAGTTTCCTTGCTAACATTGATTTGAGTTTGCTCCCAAACGTCATCCGCATCAATTGAGCAACTCTTTGCAAGAGAAACAAACTTTCGCACTCGAATTTAACTATAACGCTAACCCCAGCCTTAGTGCAAGTTTAAGTTTATAAATTTTAGGTTTTGCCTATTCACCCCCCCCTCTTGGTGACTTTCATGTACTCCCTTGGCTAGGCAAGTACAAGGTAAGTTCTCCACAAGTTGGGGATGGGTTTTCAATGGCACAATTTGTGACATCTGTCACGGCGTGGTGCTAAGTCATGCAATCAGTCCCCAAGATGATATTCACACTTTCGAAGCCCGAAATTCGGAGAGTGGTTTTGACAATTTTACTTCCAAACTAGATAGGTACATTAAGGTTTAGCTTATAGGTTGCAATCTTGACCCTAGCATTGCTATCATATAGGCTCCCTTGGTATGATAGAAAGGAAATTGGCATTTGACACTGAATTTTGCACTATCAACCTATGCGATGCACTAGAGTCAAATAGAATTATTACAGGCTAATTAAGGATGGAAAAGGTACTAGTCATGACGGGTGCTCCTTCTAGAAGATCTTACAAGGTAGTGAAGTTCAGTCTTCACTACTTGACTTGTACTTTATGTTTCCTGCCCTTGTTCTGAGCAACAATAGGTCCAGGTCTTGGTTGGTTTCGATGGCAGTCCTTAGCGTAATTGCCACCATTGCCACAAGTGTAGCATTTGTTTCCATTCCCTTGGCGATATTGTTGCAGCTGCTACTGAGGCTGGTTGTTCCTTTGAGCTGGGGCTTGAGGGCGGTTGGGTGCCTACGGGTTCTGAGGTGACCTTATCACCCATCGTCCTAGTTGTTGTTGAGGTCCCCTGCTCTAATTGTTAGAAACAATACTGAACCGCTAAGGCAGGGTCGAGGATCTTGTCATCGGTGCCTTTCTCATTTTCTCTGCATGGTGATCTAAGATATAGTCCTCTTGGGAGATGGCCAAGTTGACCAGCTCATTGTAGCTGTTGGTGCGGACAGTGTTGAGACGTTCCCAGAGCTTAGTGTTGAGGCCTCTTCAGAACTTATCCCTCTTGTTTTCATCGGTGTCCGCATGGTAACCCGCATACTGGCATAGATCATTGAAGGCATGTGCATATTGGAGTACCGTGTGGTTCCCTTAAGTCAGAGCCAGAAATTCATTGAGCTTGCGGTCCATGATGTCAGATGTAATGTGATGCACTATGAATGCTGCCTTGAACTCGTCCCATGTAACCATGTGGTTAGGATGTTGCATGGCGAGGAAGTGATCCCACCATGTTCTAGAGGTTCCATGGAGGTGTTGGGCGGCGAATCGAGTCTTGACTGCATCAGGGCATGCCCCCATGAGCAGTGGAAACTTGGACTCTACCACTCTAAGCCATACATCTGCATCCACTAGGTTTTCTGCCCTAGTGAATAGTGGTGGCTAGGTACTGAGGAACTCCATGTATGTAGCTGCCATATGTAGATGTTGTTGCTGCCCACCACCTCCCAGATGTTGCGGCTAAGGCTGACGTTGCACCAATTGTCGTAGAATTTCATTTTGTTGTGCCATCAGCTCTTGCATTGTGGGAGCCTACAGTGGTGGCGGAGGAACAAGCTCATTCTTTCCACGGCACGCTCTTCCTGCCATCTGTAATGTAGTAATTTCCTGCTATTATACTCATAATCCATGATTGTGACTTAACAATTAAGGAGTAAGCAGTAAAATCCAATTTATTTTGCATTTCGAGACTTGGTATTGTACAAGGTGAAGCTCGAGTCATAACTTGAAACTTAATTACATCCATTTTTCATTACTCAAAAAAAGTTCCCATGGGTTACATCTTGTCAGAAGGACTCGACTCTCTAGCCTAGTACATCATGAGGTGCCAAAAGCTAAGCTATGAGGAGTATAACTTCCTAACTCTTCCATTGTTAACCCAACTAATCAACGAGCAAGAGAGGCAGCATGACTTGGGTGAAGGGGGTCCTCTAGAGTGAGCAGAGTCTAGGCTTGAGGCTAGCTCGATCTCCTCTGAGTCCTCCTCCTTGCTGTCTTCATCCACCTCCATGCCCTGTTGCGTCTCCAGATGGGCATTGGTTTCATCTAGCTCGACCTGCACATCGTGGAGCTAGTTCTCCAGGACCTCAATGGTGTTGTCCCCAATTTCCACTAGCTCCTCGAGCTCGCGGGTGTGCGTGTTCATCTGCTAGATTTGGAGATCCTTCTCCACCAATTCAAAAGACAAGTCCACCACAAAGACCTCCCTATCGTCGAGGGTTGTCTTGGTAGTCTGAGCCAGGCTAGTAAGGAGTGTCATGGCCTTGCTGTGTAGGGCCTGTAGGCGATACAGTGCGCTCATGCACTGAGTCATCACTCTACCAACCTGCTCAGGGTGTAGTGCCCACACATTCATTGCATGCCACATCCTGTCACACCACATTGGATCGTCCCTCTTCTCAGCAGGGAAGAGTCCGAGGGGGTGCATCAACATCTCAAGTGGGTGATACTCACAGAAGGTCGTTAGAGCCTTCAGGGCCGTGGCCTCTGTGGTGTCGTCTATCCGGAATCCGACTGTCGCGGAGTTTAGCGAACACCAACCTCGTTGCAGGGGTGAGGCTCCAAGGTCAGCCAAACCCTGCAATGCGGCTCACGACACTCAGTTCTCCATGTATAGCTGCACCGTGTACTAAGGAGGTATGGGGTACCCAGCTGCGCTCAACACTTACCACATGATAGAGGGGAAACCCTCTTGGGAAAGGTAGTCGAGCTGAAACGGGTGTCTCCTCCGTAATCTGGTGTAGGCGAAGCCATCTGTGCAAGAATTGTAAGTGTAAGTGAGGAGGAATTCTAGAAGGGAAAAGGTGTCAAGTGTAAAAACTGGAAAAATTTTGTAAGGGTTGACCTATCTTGACTTAATTTATACTTTCCTTAGCAGTTTCCTACCCATGATTTTAGACAAATTTTTAGGGGTCAAAAGTTAAGGTAGCTCTTCCTTTTTGCCAGTTTATATTATAGAATCTTATAATTATGATTAAGATGCATGCATGCTCGTCCTGGCGTCCTCTCATCAATCATAGGGATGCTCCTAGGGCATCCCACCTATTATAGTAGTACCCTATATGGCATACTTATATAGCCACCTAGTTACCCATCTATTCCTAGGGCTTCACATCCTAGGTCTATCCTTATCGTCGTGACAATCTATCCAACATTGATTTCTAAGAAAGTTTTACTTTAAAAAGGTTGGTACTCGTGACTTACTGACTTCTCTAAAATGATATTCGGTCTGATACCAGCTATGGCGGAACCGCTCAGATTATTCCAACTTAAGTGCTCCAATATTCCCTTAAGGGCAATAGTACACTTAAATCAGAATAAAGTGTCAGTCCGTTGGATCTAGTCCGATAAAACAACAAACAAGGATCAAGTACCACTTAGGGTGTGTTCGTTTCTTTAGGATTGAGGTTAGGAATAATTCCAGGAGATCAAAGTTTATAAAAATTAGGTAAGTATTCATGGTTGGATTGGTTCCAGGTGATGGTTCTGGAACAAACGTGATGTAGCTGAGGTGCCCGATCTTTCGGCGAGTAGAGATAATTCCGATTTGGTGGAAGATGACCCTTGCGATCCGACTACGACGAGCAAGCCCGAGGCGCCAATGCAATCGCTGAACCAACTCCCTGTGGTTACCGACCTTGCTGATGCGAGATCGGCCTGATCACGAAGATCGTTTCCTGTGCGCAATCGAAGAACGAACAAGAAAAAGATGCGAGCAATCTAATCTATTACTCGAGGGTGGAGTTCTGAATACATGACGACAGCGCAGATTTGCGCGTGTTCGAGAGTAGCTAAGGCTAACGTAAAACAAAACTCAGAAAATAAAGGAGGCGCAGCTCCTGAATAAATAGAGAGGGGGCGCAGCCCCTAGGGGCGGCCAACCCTAGGTCGTCCATTATGGGCCGCAATTGGGCTGGTCGTCTATTCTTCCGGGCCTTCGTTCTTTAACAACATGATGTAGTTCAATTCTCTTGCACGGGCCCGAGTCACTGGCCCAGGTGGAAGGGGTGGCGCCTGGGCTGGAGAAGGTGCTGCTGGTGTAGATGTGCTCGTGTTGGTGTTGATGTCCGCATCAAAACGAATGCACCCTAACTCACACGAAGGTGAGACGCGGAGAAATACAATAAAGCACAAAACCACAAGTTAAAGGAGTACTTGAATTATTACATAAATCGGAGTTCAACATTAAGAAACATTGTTTTAGTGCAGTGGATAACAACTAATGATGATAAATGGGAAGTAGGGTGAATCCTGGTCCTCTCCTGCCGAGGCAGCATCTCACTCGATCGTCCAAACCAGGGGCAGGGTGGCTGGCCAAATCTTGTAACAAACTTGTAAAATTATGCCACAAGCAAGGCTGAGTATACTAATACTCAACTTGACTTACCCGGTGTGAGTCTACTCATCTATCTCTAGACCATGAAGTTGTTTGGTTGAGGGGTTTGGCTTGCCAAAAGCACTAGCTGAGTCTAAGTCAAGTTTTAGCTTTTAAAATTCTATAGCATTCCTTAAGCTATGTTAGCATCCTTCTAAGCATACATGGTATCAAGCATTTAATGCATTCAACACTCTATCTCATGAAAACTCTTTCACTTCTTACTCAATGCAGTACAATGGGTCAAGCTGTCTCAATATTTACGAGAAGTGGATGATTCGAATCGAGTTTTAACCTTGCAAGGTAAACCTAAACATACAACATGTCAAGGCACTCCATCCCCATCGATCCCTCATTCACGACCAGGGCCCACCGCCATGGCATGCAATGCCCCACTAACCCCGGTTGCCGCCATGCAATGACTGCAATTGCACCCACCATAGCTAGCATGGGAGACCACGTTTCAGGACAAGTGAGGAGTAATGGTTGTGCCCGGCTTCACGTAGGTACTCAGATTATCGGTTACCATATTTCTCGACATGTGTTTAATACGTTCAAACGCTTGACACATGGATCCATGTCCATAGACAATCATAATTTATTTATCAGAATGGATACAACCAGTTCCTAACCTCGCATGAGTGCAAAAAATCACTCGACTTCTACCGAGATCCCTATTTTAGCAGAGCAGCTACTCAACCTATCATACTAGTATTCATCTCATAAAGGAATCATGAGTTCATGCAACTAGTGTTTTTAGACAACTCCTACACTTAGTGAACAGTACAAGCCTACAAACAGTAGTTGCAGTAAAATAGAATATTAAAGGTTTTGCATAAAACCGAGGCTTGCCTTCAGGTGCGGGTGCAGTGGGGAGTTCTTTGACGACAGGTTCGAAAGATAGCTCCTAGACTTCTTGTTCAACTCTTTGTTCCGGAATTAGCACGTACTCTTCGTCTGCAAGGTTGCAATATAACGAATGTAGTGCATAGCATATATGTATGCTATGATATGCAAAATCTTTTTGAAGGGGGGTATGGTAAGTAATACTATGTTACTTAGCAAAAGTGAGAGTCTACTTTCATTTGGTTAAACTTTTAGGAAGTTGCATCTAGTGGTATAGTTAGGATTAATCAAAGGTGGGCTGACACTAAGATTATCTCCTAATGGTCTTGTTGTGACTTTAGGGAGGTTGTTGGCAACTTGTAACACCCCCAATGGTCACCCACATTGGATGTTACCAAAAACTCCTCCCACTAAACTTATGCAACACAAGAAATGTAATAAAGAGAGAAAATATTGCAAAATCCGGCAGCACCTCCCTTGAAAGTAGCATAACAAGGGGGGAAAACATGGAGTTCATACAGGATATAAAAGACAGATAATTCACGTAGTAGAATCTAAATGCAAAAGTGGTAAAACACATTCATGACCAAATAGCAAAAAGAGATAAGTAACTCAGCCCACCCCAAAACCGCTCAACCACCATGAAAAGCTAGAACATAGTAATTCCCTAGACTTGACCCTCCCTGATTAGCAACATTATTAAGTAGTGGTTCCTTTATTAAAGGTGTAGTGGCTGTGCTGCTACATCTCTCTTTTCACAAAGCAGAAATTAGGTGTCTGCATGAAACAATGCAAGAGTGAGATGACACATCTCACCAAGTAAATAGAGCAAACGACAAATTGGACATTGTAAACCAACTGTGCTTAAACAACCTCGTAGTTCAAAACTTTCTTCTGGAATATTAAATTGCAGCAAGTAAACAAGTAACTAATTACTTAACGCTAAGAAGAATCACAATGTAGAAATCCACATTATCCACATCCACATAATAGATTCCACACCTCTCCCATGAATGCACATGGCTACAGATGCAATAATGACTTCTGCCTTCATATCTCTAAGGATATGAAGCTGCATCATACCCCTTCTCGGGCAACATATGATGCTCAATGTACCGGTACAGTCGGACCATAAGATCACGACGAACTTCCATGCAATGAATAATGAATGCATTATGCATGACAACAACATGAGTTCATCCCAAGTAAAATGTGCTAGACATATACCTCCACCCATTCCACATAATAACCACTTGAGTAACATGGTCAACCACAGATTCCACATATGTAATCAATAAAACATGAATATCTTCAAACGATGGTACTCAATTAAAAGTATGAATACGAACACAACAACACAACATAATCAAGTGTAAGACACTTCATTCAACAGACAGAATAACCATCACTGTTTTACTTGCCTTCACCGGAAGTTTGGGCAAATCCTTAAGTACGGTCCGGAAGTCCACCACCTTGGGTTCTCCCCCTTTCCTTCCTCCCTTCTTCCCTCCACCGAAAACAATTAAAGATTTGCACCACGCGACGTAGATCCGAGCGGCAAGGAATGGCACCTTGGGAGGAGGAGATGGGGGGGCTAGGGTTAGGTGTGTGGCTGCAAGGGTTTGAGAGAGGAGGAGATGGGAAGGGGGGGCGGCGGCGAAAGGGTACGGGGAATGGGGGGGCGGCTGCACAAAGGGGGTTAGGGGGAAAAGGGCGGCTAGGGTTAGGGAAAGTTAGTGGGCCGAATCACGAATCGTGGCCCAACTCGCCCACGCGATAGCTCCCGACACCGTCGCAAGCGCCTAACCAAACAAATACTACTGCCCTACTGGTGAATGATTTTCCACAAATTCCAAATCCCCAAAACGCAACAACCGAATGAGAAAAAAAACAAAAGAATAACCTCCAACTTCTCTTCTTTGTAAACCGGGTATCACACATCTTTTATCTTAATTTGGTTAAACCTTGTTTTCTATCTTTTTCCTTTTTATTATTGAGATTTTAATGGTGGTTTGAATTACAGTTATGTTTTAGAATTCTCCAAAAATTCCACAAACATTACAAATTGTCCTAGAAATTTGGGATCCAAAATAATTAGGGTCTGGATTAGACAAAAATAACAAGAATTAGGGCAAAGACGACACATTACACTACACCTCCTATTTAGAAGTAGTTGCTACCCTAATGGATGTGTTTCTTGGTGTTCAGATGTGATAACATGGTCTTGAGCCAAATTTTACCAAGGGGCACTTGGTGGATATTTAATTCTAATTTTCTAAAGTTCTAGGGTTACAAGGTGCTCTTAACTAACTTTCTTTTTAAAAAATGTCAAACAACAGATTTGGAATTTTATCTAAACTTCTCTTTGGACAAGAGCAATCATTTCTAAGATTGGAGATTTTTCTCAAGAGGGAAAGGTTTCTAAATTTTTCTAAAGCTTTCTCTATTTCTCCCATGGGGCACGTGGCACAATATTTCCTTACTGAACTATGACTTTTTATATTTTTATCTAGAGCTACACTCACTTAAATATTCTAAGAAAATAGGGTTTCTTGTTATTTTACATTTTTATATCCTTTTCCATTTTCTAAAAGAATAGGCAGAAACATAAATCAATTGTAAATATCTACTTTATTGGGTGAACTAGGATGTTCAACATTTTTATATGGGTCCTCTGTTCATTAGGCATCAACTAAATTTTTCTTAACCATAGCATAAAAGTTCTACTATTTTTCCTTTTATTTTCATACTTTAAACAATATCCTAAATTAAACAAAAACTTCCAGAAGTAGTACTGGACTAGGGTGGTTCTCAATTTTCACTCTAAAGTTTACCTTGTACAGAGCCTAGCAAAATTGGTTTGACCAAATTTGGATATTTATTTCACAAGTTATGAATTTTTGAAGTTATCTGCAGAATTAAATGATTTAATTCAAAGCAAAAGGGAAAACCAGTTTGCATTGGGGTCCCTAACTAACTCTTCCCTTTTCTCTCACACATAAGCCCTTTTGTCACTATTCCCCCTAGACCACCCTCTAAGGGAAAGGGGCTCAACACAACGTAACTAAAGACCCCTGTGAACGAACCCCGTGAAGGACACTGAGCGGGGTGACCCTGGCTCAATTTTCGCTAGAAGCAGACCTAAGGGACAAGAGACATGAATGGAAGGACCCATCAGGGAAGTTGTTCATGACTGCGAATGCCAACTCCTTGAAGGCTGCGACAACAGTCACCAATGGAACCGGGGGACTTGAAAACTTGCGAAAACCCATCTCGGCGGGACGACCGGTAGCGAAGACAAAGCAAAAAGAGAAGCGCAAAGACCTTGATGACATTTATTAGTGTATCTCAGATTTTACAAATCCTCTGAAATAAATTAATCATATACTCCTTCTCTTTAGGAAACGAGAAAATTGGGCGACCGCAGGCCTGGCGCCGCATGTCGAGTCCTGCCAACGCTCCTAGGTGTTCGAGCTCGCCGTGTCATGGACTGCCATCACATCCGAGGCATACTCATTCCTGCTCAATCGAGTCCTCACTGAGAGGCCGAGCAGTGACCAAGGCATTGTGGACGCCGAGCCGGAACATGATAGCCTCTAGTTCACGAATGCAGCCAGCGAAAATCATCATCCGGGAAGTCCGAGCAGACATTTCCACCAACCACGGAACCCCGAGATGACCGCACATGTCACACATGGTTTTAGAAGGCAAACCGAATGCGAACCATGTACGTGCCATGATCAGAAATTCACGTACACAGCGATTACATAGTTGGACATCATCACACATTGCGCAAAATAATAGTGGAAATAAGTGCTTTATTACATCACGATGTCCAAGACATCCACAGTCAAAGGGGGTTAGGGGGAAAAGGGCGGCTAGGGTTAGGGAAGGTTAGTGGGCCGAATCACAAATCTCGGCCCAACTCGCCCACGCGATAGCTCTCGACCCCGTCGCAAGCGCCTAACCAAACAAATTCTACTGCCCTACTGGTGAATGATTTTCCACAAATTCCAAATCCCCAAAACGTAACAACCGAATGAGAAAAAAAACAAAAGAATAACCTCCAACTTCTCTTCTTTGCAAACCGGGTATCACACATCTTTTATCTTAATTTGGTTAAACCTTGTTTTCTATCTTTTTCCTTTTTCTTATTGAGATTTTAATGGTGGTTTGAACTATAGTTATGTTTTAGAATTCTCCAAAAATTCCACAAACATTACAAATTGTCCTAGAAATTTGGGATCCAAAATAATTAGGGTCTAGATTAGACAAAAATAACAAGAATTAGGGCAAAGACGGCACATTACACTACACCTCCTATTTAGAAGTGGTTGCTACCCTAATGGATGTTTTTCCTGGTGTTCAGATGTGATAACATGGTCTTGAGCCAAATTTTACCAAGGGGCACTTGGTGGATATTTAATTCTAATTTTCTAAAGTTCTAGGGTTACAAGGTGCTCTTAACTAACTTTATTTTTTAAAAATGTCAAACAACAGATTTGGATTTTTTTTCTAAACTTTTCTTTGGACAAGAGCAATCATTTCTAAGGTTGGAGATTTTTCTCAAGAGGGAAAGGTTTCTAAAGCTTTCTCTATTTCTCCCATGGGGCACGTGGCACAATATTTCCTTACTGAACTATGACTTTTTATATTTTTATCTAGAGCTACACTCACTTAAATATTCTAAGAAAAATAGGGTTTCTTGTTATTTTACATTTTTATATCCTTTTCCATTTTCTAAAAGAATAGGCAGAAACATAAATCAATTGTAAATATCTACTTTATTGGGTGAACTAGGATGTTCAACATTTTTATATGGGTCCTCTGTTCATTAGGCATCAACTAAATTTTTCTTAACCATAGCATAAAAGTTCTACTATTTTTCCTTTTATTTTCATACTTTAAACAATATCCTAAATTAAACAAAAACTTCCAGAAGTAGTATTGGACTAGGGTGGTTCTCAATTTTCACTCTAAAGTTTACCTTGTATAGAGCCTAGCAAAATTGGTTTGACCAAATTTGGATATTTATTTCACAAGTTATGATTTTTTGAAGTTATCTACAGAATTAAATGATTTAATTCAAAGGAAAAAGGAAAACCAGTTTGCATTGGGGTGCCTAACTAACTCTTCCCTTTTCTCTCACACATAAGCCCTTTTGTCACTATTCCCCCTAGACCACCCTCTAAGGGAAAGGGGATCAACACAACGTAACTAAAGACCCCTGTGAATGAACCACATGAAGGACATTGAGCGGGGTGCCCTGGCTCAATTTTCGCTAGAAGCGGACCTAAGGGACAAGAGACGTGAATGGAAGGACCCATCAGGGAAGTTGTTCATGACTGCGAATGCCAACTCCTTGAAGGCTGCGACAACAGTCACCAATGGAACCGGGGGACTTGAAAACTTGCGAAAACCCATCTCGGCAGGACGACCGGTAGCGAAGACAAAGCAAAAAAAGAAGCGCAAAGACCTTGATGACATTTATTAGTGTATCTCAGATTTTACAAATCCTCTGAAATAAATTAATAATATACTCCTTCTCTTTAGGAAACAAGAAAAATGGGTGACCGCAGGCCTGGCGCCGTGCGTCGAGTCCTGCCAACGCTCCTAGGTGTTCGAGCTCGCCGTGTCATGGACTGCCGTCACATCCGAGGCATACTCATTCCTGCTCGATCGAGTCCTCACCGAGAGGCCGAGCAGTGACCAAGGCATTGTGGACGCCGAGCCGGAACATGATAGCCTCTAGTTCACGAATGCGGCCAGCGAAAATCATCATCCGGGAAGTCCGAGCGGACATTTCCACCAACCACGGAACCCCGAGATGACCGCACATGTCACACCCGGTTTTAGAAGGCAAACCGAATGCGAACCATGTACGTGCCATGATCAGAAATTCACGTACACATCGATTACATAGTTGGACATCATCACACATTGCGCAAAATAATAGTGGAAATAAGTACTTTATTACATCACGATGTCCAAGACATCCACAGTCATTAACTTAAGTCATAATCAAAGTGCTGAACGAAACGAAGTACGACAAGGCTTTCAAAGGCAGCTGACTGGGGGTTTGCCACTAAACTATTCTAGAACTCATCAAAGTCCTAAAACTCCTGGAAGTCCTCCACATTGCCTTCATCTTCTCTTGAGCACTGGTTGCAATGGGGACAACCTAGGGCTTGGTGTTTTTAAGCAAGGGTGAGAACACATCAACGTGCTCAGCAAATGTCTCGTTTGGCTAAAGTGGACTAGCTTTATGTGGAGTTAAGCTTATAGCTGTTGCTTTTAGTTGGTTATGTATTTATTACTAGTAGAAAAGCCAAGTTTTATCAATAATCCAAGTTATTAACCCAAAGTAACTCCCTCCAAGAGGAAATACCAAGAAGCATAAGTGTAATCATCATCACTAAGCATCATCATAAAAGTATCCAAAGTTACTCTAATCAAAGGAGCTCCCAAGGTTGCTCTTAACCTTGAGCACGACTGATATACCAGTTTCTATCACTCTGCAGAGGTTGCACACTTTACCCACGAGTCGTGATCCCTTCCCAGCATGGGTTGTATAGACCCGATCTTCACTATCGAGGTGAATGGCCAGGGATTCACTATGTAGCCTTTACAAAGATTCCTCTGGTGTGGAGTCGCATGTTAGGTTTTGCGAGTCGTAGAAACACAGTACTCCTCCCTAAGGTGGGTGACTAATAAAACCAAATCGAATGAATCTCGATACCCACCCTTAGCAGAACAAGCACTATGCCTCGACCCCCATTGACGGCACAACGATGAATCCAACCACACCCCAGGTTCCTCAAATTAATTAGCAAAGGGCGTCACATTCCACCCTCATGGTTGTACTTGGGAAACAGCCCGAGCCCCTAAAATATCTCATGTTCATCATCATAATCAAGATATCATCAACGTATCATAAATTCTCTCATCATGTTCATTGATTAAAGTAAAGCAATAGGAGGATACTAATCATAGTAACCAGTTCCCAAAAGGTAAACAAGGACAGGAAAACAGAACACTAGTCAAACCTTAGGCTGATCATGGTATGTGGGACATTGAATTATAAAGTTAGTAGGACATAATGGGTTAGAGGACACTTGCCTTCACCGGTTGCTGCACAGGAAAGTCTCCTGCAACACACTCGAAAACCTCGGACTGCTCGTTGTCTATGCAAAGCAATCATTCATTCAATACACATGGGAAATGACAAAGGAACAGTACACCAAACATATGCAACAGAGTGAACACAAGTTTAATAAAAAACAGGCACACAGGTGAAATCTAGGTTCTGGGGTATATTACTATACCTAGTGGTCTACAGTTCTCCAACTATTGCCTATCTCAGTAATTTACTTACTTAAATTAACTTATTCCAAGGATGGGGTCTTGTATTAAAGGGGATTAGTCTACAAATGTGAGCACATGAATATCCACTAGGGTTTCATCCTTTATTTTACCTCTAATAAATATTCTATAACTTTAAATTAACCTAGAGACTAACCATAAAATTGAGGCATGAAAACAGTGAATAATACCATTTAAATAGATAGAGAATAACATTATGAACATTTCGCAATTTGAACCACCCAATTAGGAGTTTTCATATGCAAAAGTTATGAAATTTACAAGTTTTGGAATTCAAAAACCCTAAATTAAACCCATTTCTGCGATTAAAATAAAGCCTAGGGGTCTCTCTGCAAGAAACCAGGGACCCAGGCGCAAGAAAACTGGACTACGAGTTCTAATTCAAGGGAACCGAGGGTTTCTTTTACAAAATAGCCAATTGAAAGGGTATCGGGCTCCCTTGGTCGTTGGATCTCGGATCAACGGCCGAGATTAGACCGACGGGCGTGGCTGACAAGTGGGCTAGGGTGGACAGCGGCCTGGGGTCAGCAGGGCTGACAAACTGGGCCCGATGGCAGGGACGCGGGTGAGGGAAAATCCAAGCGGCTAGATCCCGAGTAGGGCGCTGGGAAGGGCTCAGGGAGATTCGGGGAAACGTGGGGAACACGAACATGGGTATGGCGACAACGCAGAGGCCCCGGAAGGTAGCTGCCCACGGCGGGATGGCTCGGCGACGGCGCAACCTTGCTCTGGTGAGAATTTGTGCACACCCGAGGGCAGGAAAGGGGAAATTAGGGGCAGGGGAAGGTTGGTTACCCCGAGAGACGAATCCAGGACCCTTGCGGCAGGGACACGACGAGGCCTCAGATCGACGGTCGCGGCACTCCGGCTACACGATGAAGGTCCAGTGAGCGCATCTCGAGTTGCAGATGTCAAGGCGGAACTCACCGAGGCAACGGGCACGGCGAGACCTCAACGATGGCGGCAAAACGGTCGTGCAAACACGGCGGACGGCAACAACGTTTCTCTGGCGCATGCGCGGTGTGAGGTGAGTGTGGGAGCTGTGCTGGGGGGTGTGTGGCGGAACTACCCGAATTATTCCAACTTAAGTGCCTAAATCCCGCCTTAGAGGCTAGACCACACTTAAATGGGAATAACCCGTCAATCCCTCGGATCTAGTCCGACACGGCCACTGACAGGATCAAGTACCACAATCTCACTCGAAGGTGAGTCACAGAGCAAATACAATAAAGCATAAAACCATGCATTAAGGAGTATTAAATTATTACATCATCATCGGAGTTTTTGCAAAAGTAGTCATCATTGTTCGAAGTGCAGCGGAATAAAATTAACAGTAAATAAACAGAGAGATGGGGAAGCCTGTCCCATCACTCCTCATGCTCCTCCTCGGCCGAGGTAGGGTCCCACTCGACAGTCCAACCCGGTGGCAAGATGGACGGCCAAGTTACTCCAGCAACCATGTCCTCCAGAGAACCTGTAAAATTATGCCACAAGCAAGGCTGAGTATACTAATACTCAGCTAGACTTACCCGGTGTGAGGAGTCTACTCCTCTACCTTTAGACATGCAGCTGTTTGGCTGTGGGGTTTGGTTGCCAAAAGCACTAGCTGAGTTTCTAAATCAAGTTTTAACTTTGTCAAGTTTAAGTGTGACTCTCTTAAGGATAAATATGTACTAACTACTCATACATGGTAGCAAACATTCTTAACAATCAACATCTTGTATCAACTCATCATATTTCCACTTGTTACTCAATGTAGCAGCATGGATCAAGCAGTCTCATTAGCTGCGAGAAGCAGATGATTCGAATCGAGTTTTTAAACCTTGCAAGGTAAACCTAAACACACGACATGCAGGGGCACTCCGTCCCCACACACATCAACCGTCCCCATCGATTCCCTGGCAACAGAAAGGGGCTCACCGCCTTGGCGTACAATGCCTCACTGACCCCGACTGCCGTCGTGCAGTGACCGCACTTGTACCCACCATAACCGGAATGGGAGACCACGTCTCAGGTCGCGTGAGGAGGGCAATCTGTGGGCAGGTTCACTCAGGTACTAGGCTTACCGATTTACCATATTTCTCGGTATGTGTTTAGTACGTTCAAACGCTTGACACACGGTACCACACCTTAATCCTTATTCCAATTTTCATCCCGTGGACAACCAACCCCCATGGATTATTGTCCACAACCCAGCATCATTATGAGAAGAGAGTGGATACAACCAATTTCCTGACCTCGCGCGAGTGCTAGAAAAATCACTCGACTTCTACCGAGATCCTAATGAATAAAGGAGCTACTCGACTTAGCATACTAGTATTCATCTCAATGGGATTCCTGAGATCATGCAACTAGGGTTTCAAACAACTCCTACACTTAAGTGCACAATCAATCCTACAATCATTAAGTATATTAAAATAGCATAAATAATGGGTTATGCATAAACCGTGGCTTGCCTTCCTAGGCTGTGGCAGGTAGATCCTCTGGTGCAGGCTCGGGTGCTGGATCCGGGGCTACCTCCTGAGCAGCTCCTTGCTCCAGCACGAGGATGTACTCTCTGTCAGCGAGGTTATAGTCTATCAAAATGTAATGAACATGTATGTCATGATTATGCAGGATTTAATAACATTATGCTAAAGAAGAAAAAACTAAGTTAATGAGTAACTTAGGGTTTCTTGGTCATGCGGAGCTTTTAGTGGTTTATGCTTATCACTCTTGGTTTTAGGTTTTTGTTAAGGATAAGCATATAGGATTGGTATCTCCTTATTATAATTTAGTGGACAATTTACAAAGGGTTTTAGGATGACACCCTTTTCGATTATTCATTTTCCTTTCTTTATTTTCTATTTATGAATTCTAGTGTAGGTTTGAACTACAACATTGGTTTAACTTTTTCCAAAAATTTTAAAAAAAATACAGTGGCTTGCCTATGGTCAATATAGCCTATTCTAAGACTTTGAGGTTCAATTGAAAAAGGCTATGCTCTAGACAAAAATAACAAGAGTTGTGTAAATGGGCCACTTTGCACTACAACTCTTAATTAGGGGTGGGTTCTGTCCTAAAGGTTATTTTTGTTGGCATCTAACAGTAATAATAGGCTTCTGTTTCTAAGATCATAGAAAGTTAAGGGATAGTTATTTAGTTATGATTTTTTAAAGTTTAATGCCAAAAAGGCACTTTCTACTACATTGTTATTTGAAAAATGTCAAACTGCAGATTTCATATTTTTCCTAAGTTCTTAATAACAAAACCTTAACTATCCCAAGGGTTGGGGTCTTTTCACCTTGGGGTTATTTTTGTAGGGTTTTTCTAAGTTTTTTTTATTTTCTTAAAATAAAAGGTATCCTAGTTATTTTATACTAAACCAGGGTATCATAGATTTTTCTAGTGAACTACACTGAATAATTACCCTAACAAAAATAGGAGTACCCCCTGGTTCATTATTTTAAATCACCTTTTCTATTTTTCTTAACCTTAAGCATATGGTAAAATAAATGACAAAAACTAACTTAATGGGGTGGACAGAGAGGTTTAGCATTTTTAAACAGGTCAGTAGGTGGACATAAACTTCTCCAAATTTTCCTAACCTTAGTTAAATAGTGCAACTATTTTTATTCCTATTATTTAGCTTTTGGTCAAAACAATAATTAAATCAGAACCCTAAAGTTTTCTGTAGTACATAAGGGTTTTATATTTTTCCTAAGCAGTTTACATTATTTACAGTCTGACAAAATTGGTTTGACTAAATTTGGATGAATAAAACAGAAGTTATGAATTATTTAAGTTCTGTTCAAAATTTAAATCAGATTTAATAAAGATTTCCTGGAAAACTACTTTGCGCCGAGGACCCTGGGTTTAATCCAAATCAACCCACTCAAATCTACCCCTGCGCCACTATTCCCCTGAGTCACTGACAGTTCAAAAATTCCCCCGACCTTTCCTTCTTCTTCCCCGAGGTCCTTCCCCTAATGTAAACAGTACCCGCGGGAAAGAAAAGGGCGGCGCGGCTTACCGGCGGCGAGAGAGGTCCGGTGAGGGGCGGGGTCGGCTCGGGGAGGCTCTGGCGGTCACAACGGTGTACGGTTTGACGACGGGGATGGCCGGAATCGCTCGGTCCACGTACGCAGGCGGGTGTCCTCGTCGGCGGCGGGTGTGCCGGCCAAATCACGGCGATCTAGTTCAATCCAATGGCACGGTGAGCTTCATAGGGTGATGTAGAGGCTATCTGTGCATTGAATCGAAAATTGGCGCAGTGGCTTACCCGGTCTACGCTCGCCGGCGGTCGAATGGAGTCGGGCGACCGTGGACTGGCCTCTCCGGTGAAGCAGACTTCGATTCCTCGCTCGGGGAGCTTCACCGAGGTGTGCTCAGTCTTCTCCGAGGGTCGGACGGGGTTGGGATGGGCTTGGTTGGCCGGTCTACGGTGGCAGGGGTTGGGGTGGCCGCGGACACGCCGTGCACGGGCAAACGTCGGTGAGTTTGAGCTCCGGTGAGGTTGAGCGTGCGCGGAAGGGTACGGTTAAGGTCACTGGGCGTTATATAGGCGCGGGCGCGGGCCATGGCGTCGGCTGGCCTTTGGCGCGACGCGGGGCACGCGAGGTCGGGCGCGGGCGTGCTCTGGCGCGCGCAGAACGCGTCGAACACATGTAAGTGTTCATCTGCCCGTGTTCAAACGCCTGCTGAGATCGCAAACGTGCGAATCTTGGAAAAAATCCGGTGCAGACCTCTTCCTGGCACCTATGGCTATCTCCCATATGTGAGTTCCAAGGGAAGATAAGCCCTAGGTTAGAAGATATGCGGACGCCAAATCTGGCTTGTTCCCCTGCCCGCTGCGCGACAAAAGTGATGCCAAGCCATGTCAAACGTCAAGGTCTCGGTCTCAACTTTTTCGAGGGGGTGCCCTAGGTGGTATGCCACATTTTTGGTATAGAACTTAAGTGGTTTTGGTGCCATCTTCAAGGTGAACACGGTGGATCTTTAGATTAGGTGTAGTTTTTGACTTAGAGAGAATTAGAGAGCTCTAGCTCTTTCTCTACTTAGGGAATGGATTTGGGGTTTCTTAAGGGGTCTTTTAGCAATGTTTCCTCTCTATAATTGTAGGTTAATAAGTCACTTAACTTTGTGCCAAAGGTTTGGTCATGACTTGCACCTTTGCTTAATCTCTCACCTTTAACCAAGGTGCTTAGGAGATAGGGTTCAAGAGAGGTCTAGGGTTTACTCCCCCCTTGTCCAAAGTGATAAGTGCACACAACTTGGGTAATGCTTTTGGTCATCCACATCTCTTGGTTAAAACCTAGCCTCCAAGGCCCTTACACTTTGCTTCTTAAGTTTCTTCCACATGTGATCATAGTCATTAGTGCATAGATGTGCCCTAGCCATGGTAACACCTGAGGTGTTACAGCCCTCCCCCTTAAAGGAATCTCATCCCGAGATTTTAGGCAGAGTCCTCTAGAGGGGTGCTATGAAAGCGCGTTGGTGTGCTACTCTTTCTTTTACTCAAGTTTCTCTTGTTAACTGCTCTTCGAATGTCATCCTCTTTGCAACTTCAGAAGGAAGTCCTTTTTAAGTTAAATCCACAACTTAGACTACCCTTGTTATCTAAGTTTTTCTTATAATTGTATTCAAAGGGCAGGCGGGGTGGGGTTTTGGGTTACGTACCGACTCCTTTGGGCAGAAAGTCGAGGAAGAGAGAGCGTAGAAAATCCTCAGTCTCCCATGTAGCTTCTTCTGCTGAATGGTGACTCCACTGAATCTTATACATTCGGATTGACCTTGCCCGCGTTGATCTCTCCTTCTGATCCAATACCTCGATGGGGTACTCTTGATAGGACAAGTCTGGTTCTATCTCAATGTCCGGTTCAGGTAGCACTTCAGTGGGTAGGCGAACACATTTCCGCAGCTGAGATACATGGAACACATCATGAACAGCTGACATGTTGGGTGGCAACTTCAATTGATAGGCTACGGGTCCACAAGCTTCCTTGATCTCGTAGGGTCCAATGTAACGAGGAGCTAACTTGCTGAGAGCACCTAGAGGGGGGGTGAATAGGTGATCCTGTAAAACTTTAAACTTAAGCCACAAAAACTTGGTTGGGCGTTAGCACAATAATCGCCAAGTGGCTAGAGAGGAGTCTCAACAAAACACAATAACCGCAAAGATATCAATCACAGAGATGGCACAGTGGTTATCCCGTGGTTCGGCCAAGACCAACGCTTGCCTACTCCACGTTGTGGCATCCCAACGGACGAGGATTGCAATCAACCCCTCTCAAGCGGTCCAAAGACCCACTTGAATACCACGGTGTTTTGCTTTGCTTTTCTTAATCCCGTTCGCGAGGAATCTCCACAACTTGGAGTCTCTCGCCCTTACACTTGAAGTTCACAAAGAAGCACGGAGTAAGGGAGGGATGAGCAACGCACAAAAGACACGAAATCGGACTGTCAACACGCACACAAGTCACAACAAGAGCTCGCAACACAACCCGACGAGTTCACAACTCAACAAGAGCTCTAGATGCTATCACGAAGAAACAAATGCGTGGAATCGAAGTCTTGACGCTTAGGAATGCTTTGAGTATGCTTGGTGTCCTCCTCCATGCGCCTAGGGGTCCCTTTTATAGCCCCAAGGCAGCTAGGAGCCGTTGAGAGCATTCCAGGAAGGCTGATCTTGCCTTCTGTCGCCTGGCGCACCGGACAGTCCGGTGCGGATTTCCTTCCTTATTTGCCGAAGCCGACCGTTGGCAGCCTTGGAGTCGTTGGCGCACCGGACACTGTCCGGTGCACACCGGACAGTCCGGTGCCCCCTCCCGACCGTTGGCTCGGCCACGTGTCCCGCGCGGATCGCGCAGCCGACCGTTGGCCCGGCTGACCGTTGGCTCACCGGACAGTCCGGTGAATTATAGCCGTACGCCGTTAATTCCTTCCCGAGAGCGGCAAGTTCGCCTGAGCCAGTCTGGCACACCGGACACTATCCGTGCACCACCGGACACTGTCCGGTGCACCCAGACCGAGCTGACTTTGGCTGAACAGAGCCATCTCATTTCCAATTCAATCTTTCCTGTTTCCAACACTTAGACACAATACATTAGTCCATAAAACAATGTACTAAGTCTACAAACATACCTTTTGACATGATTTGCACTTTGTCCACCACATTCCATAGATCAACACAAAAGCACTTGCGTTGGCACTCAATCACCAAAATACTTAGAAATGGCCCAAGGGCACATTTCCCTTTCAATCTCCCCCTTTTTGGTGATTTATGCCAACACAACATAAAGCAACTAGAACAAGTGCAATATCAATGCAAATGAAAACTCAGTATAGTTTTGATTCATATTTGGCATATATGGATCACTCTTTGCCACCACTTGATTTGTTTTTGCAAATCAAACTCAATTTCCTATCTCTAAGTCAAATTCACTTGTAGAGACATAAGGAGAGGTATTCCAAAAGAAATTGATCAAGGATTTCAAAAAACTCCCCCTTTTTCCCATAATCAACACTTCTCCCCACAAGAGGCCAACTTTTGACAAAAGAGACAATAAAAGAGTTTTGACAAACCAAAAGCTCTGTTCTACTATTTTCAAAACTTCTCAAGTGGTAGCTGATCCATTTATTGCTTTGGCCTTTATTTTCTCCCCCTTTGGCATCAAGCACCAAAACGAGATCAATCTTGGCCCTTTAACCCCATTGCCTCACCAAAAATCTTCAACTAAGAATAAAAAAGGCAATAAGAGTATAAAGATGAACTCGGAAAAATTTACTCTTTCATCGGAGTGCAGTGGAAGTCTTGCATTGTCCAAGTCCACCTTTTCCCTTTCAACCCACCTTTGAGACTAAATCAAGCAAACTCAAGCACACAGTTAATCTCAAAGGGTCAAGTTGTAGCACATCTCCCCCTAAATATGTGCATCACTTTGCAACGGACTTGTGAGGTCCGGGGAGTGCTTGTACAACTTGAGCACCATAAATAAGCAACAAAAATGCATAAGGAACATGATCAAAGGCATAAACACATGTATGCTATAAATCAATCCAAGTTCCACGAATCTAGGACATTTAGCTCACTACGCAGCCTGCAAAAGGTCTTTTCATCTAAAGGCTTGGTAAAGATATCGGCTAGCTGGTTCTCGGTGCTAACATGAAACACTTCGATATCTCCCTTTTGCTGGTGGTCTCTCAAAAAGTGATGTCGGATGTCTATGTGCTTTGTGCGGCTGTGCTCAACAGGATTTTCCGCTATTCGGATAGCACTCTCATTATCACATAGGAGTGGGACTTTGCTCAGATTGTAGCCAAAGTCCCGGAGGGTTTGCCTCATCCAAAGTAGTTGCGCGCAACATTGTCCTGCGGCAACGTACTCGGCCTCAGCGGTGGATAGGGCAATGGAAGTTTGTTTCTTAGAATTCCATGACACCAGGGACCTTCCTAAGAATTGGCACGTCCCCGATGTACTCTTCCTATCGACCTTACATCCAACATAGTCGGAGTCTGAATATCCAATCAAGTCAAAAGTAGACCCCTTTGGATACTAGATCCCGAAACAAGGCGTAGCGACTAAATATCTAAGAATGCGCTTCACAGCCACTAAGTGACACTCCTTAGGATCGGATTGAAATCTAGCACACATGCATACACTAAGCATAATATCCGGTCTACTAGCACATAAATAAAGTAAAGACCCTATCATAGACCGGTATGCTTTTTGATCAACGGACTTACCTCCTTTGTTGAGGTCGGTGTGTCCGTCGGTTCCCATCGGAGTCTTTGCGGGCTTGGCGTCCTTCATCCCAAACCTCTTGATCAAATCTTGTGTGTACTTAGTTTGGGAGATGAAGGTTCCATCCTTGAGTTGCCTCACTTGGAACCCAAGGAAGTAGCTTAACTCGCCCATCATCGACATCTCAAATTTCTGAGTCATCACCCTGCTAAACTCTTCACAAGACTTTTGGTTAGTAGAACCAAATATTATGTCATCAACATAAATTTGGCACACAAAAAGATCATCATCACAAGTCTTAGTAAAAAGAGTTGGATCGGCTTTCCCAACCTTGAAAGCATTAGCAATTATAAAGTCTCTAAGGCATTCATACCATGCTCTTGGGGCTTGCTTAAGTCCATAGAGCGCCTTAGAGAGCTTACACACGTGGTCGGGGTACCGTTCATCCTCGAAGCCAGGGGGTTGCTCTACATACACCTCCTCCTTGATTGGCCCGTTGAGGAAGGCGCTCTTCACATCCATTTGGAACAACCTGAAAGAATGGTGAGCGGCATATGCTAGCAAAATACGAATTGACTCTAGCCTCGCCACGGGAGCAAAGGTCTCCTCAAAGTCCAAACCTGCGACTTGGGCATACCCTTTTGCCACAAGTCGAGCCTTGTTCCTCGTCACCACTCCGTGCTCGTCTTGTTTGTTGCGGAACACCAACTTGGTTCCCACAACATTTTGCTTAGGACGAGGCACCAGTGTCCAAACTTCATTTCTTTTCAAGTTGTTGAGCTCCTCCTGCATAGCCAACACCCAGTCTGGATCTAGCAAGGCCTCTTCTACCCTGAAAGGCTCAATAGAAGAGACAAAGGAGTAATGCTCACAAAAATTAACTAATCGAGACCGAGTAGTTACTCCCTTGCTAATGTCACCCAAAATCTGATCGACGGGATGATCTCTTTGAATCATCGCTCGAACTTGGGTTGGAGGTGTCGGTTGTGCTTCTTCCTCCATCACATGATTATCTTGTGCTCCCCCTTGATCACACGCCTCCTTTTGATGAACCTGTTCATCGTCTTGAGTTGGGGGATGCACCATTGTTGAGGAAGAAGGTTGAGCTCGCACATCTTGTTCCTGTGGTCGCACATCTCCAATTGCCATGGTGCGAATTGCGGCCATTGGAACTTCTTCTTCATCTACATCATCAAAATCAACAACTTGCTCTCTTGGAGAGCATTAGTCTCATCAAATACAACGTCGCTAGAGACTTCAACCAACCCCGATGATTTGTTGAAGACTCTATACGCCTTTGTATTTGAGTCATAACCTAACAAAAACCCTTCTATGGCTTTGTGAGCAAATTTGGAATTCCTACCCTTCTTCACTAGAATGTAGCATTTACTCCCAAAAACTCGAAAATACGAAACATTGGGTTTGTTACCGGTTAGTAGCTCATACGACGTCTTCTTGAGGAGGCGATGAAGGTAGACCCTGTTGATGGCGTGGCAAGCCGTGTTCACGGCTTCCGACCAAAAGCGCTCGGGGGTCTTGAACTCTCCAAGCATCATCCTCGCCATGTCTATAAGCGTCCTGTTCTTCCTCTCTACCACACCATTTTGTTGTGGTGTGTAGGGAGCGGAGAACTCGTGCTTGATCCCTTCCTCCTCAAGGAACTCCTCCACTTGAAGGTTCTTGAACTCGGACCCGTTGTCGCTCCTTATCTTCTTCACCTTGAGCTCAAACTCATTTTGAGCTCTCCTGAGGAAGCGCTTGAGGGTCCCCTGGGTTTCAGATTTATCCTGCAAAAAGAATACCCAAGTGAAGCGGGAAAAATCATCAACTATAACAAGACCATACTTACTTCCTCCTATACTTAGATAGGCGACGGGTCCGAAGAAGTCCATATGGAGCATCTCCAAGGGTCTTGATGTGGTCATCACATTTTTGGTGTGATGAGAGCCTCCCACCTGTTTCCCTGCTTGACAAGCTGCACAAGGTCTATCTTTCTCGAAATGTACGTTAGTTAGACCTATCACGTGTTCTCCCTTTAGAAGTTTGTGAAGGTTCTTCATCCCCACATGTGCTAAGCGGCGATGCCACAGCCAGCCCATGCAAGTCTTAGCAATTAAGCATGTATCTAGACCGGCCTCTTCTTTTGCAAAATCAACCAAATAAAGTTTGCCATCTAGTACACCCTTAAAAGCTAGTGAACCATCACACCTTCTAAAGACAGACACATCTACATTTGTGAATAGACAATTATATCCCATATTGCATAATTGACTAACAGATAACAAATTATATCCAAGCGACTCAACTAAAAACACATTAGAAATAGAGTGCTCGGATGAAATAGCAATTTTACCTAACCCTTTTACCTTACCTTGGTTCCCATCACCGAATATTATTGAATCTTGGGGATCCTTGTTCTTGACGTAGGAAGAGAACATCCTCTTTTCCCCCCTCATGTGGTTTGTGCATCCGTTGTCGATAATCCAGCTTGTACCCCCGGATGCATAAACCTGCAAGGCAAATTTAGGCTTGGGTCTTAGGTACCCAACTTTTGTTGGGTCCTTCAAGGTTAGTCACAATTGTCTTAGGGACCCAAATGCAAGTCTTGTCTCCCTTACATTTGGCCCCTAACTTCCTAGCGATTACCCTCTTATCCTTTCTACAAATAGCAAAGGAAGCATTGCAAGCATAATAAATTGTAGAAGGTTCATTCATTACTTTCCTAGGAGCATGAACAATATTCTTTCTAGGCACATGATGAATAACATTTCTCCTAGACATATTTCTACCATGTATATAGGAAGAACTAGAAGCAAACATGACATGAGAATCAAAAGCATCATAAGCATTACAACTCCTATAAGCATTTCTAGATTGTCTCCTATCATGGTATATAAAAGCATGGTTCTTTTTAGCACTACTAGCCACAGGGGCCTTCCCTTTCTCCTTGGCGGAGATGGGAGCCTTATGGCTTGTCAAGTTCTTGGCTTCCCTCTTGAAGCCAAGTCCATCCTTAATTGAGGGGTGTCTACCAATCGTGTAGGCATCCCTTGCAAATTTTAGCTTGTCAAAATCACTCTTGCTAGTCTTAAGTTGGGCATTAAGACTAGCCACTTCATTATTTAATTTAGAAATGCAAACTAGGTGTTCACTACAAGCATCAATGTCAAAATCTTTACACCTAGTGCAAATCATAACATGTTCTACACAAGAGTTAGATTTATTTGCTACTTCTAGTTTAGCATTTAAATCATTGTTAATTCTCTTTAAACTAGAGATAGAGTCATGACATGTAGACACTTCACTAGAAAGCATTTCATTCCTTTTAACTTCTAGAGCAAGTGAATTTTGTGCACTAACAAATTTATCATGCTCTTCATATAAAAGGTCCTCTTGTTTTTCTAAAAGTCTATCTTTTTCATTCAAGGCATCAATCAATTCATTAATCTTATCTATTTTAGTCCTATCCAATCCCTTGAATAAACTAGAGTAATCTATTTCTTCATCACTAGACTCATCATCACTGGAGGAATCATAAGTAGTACTATCTCGAGTACATACCTTCTTCTCCTTCGCCATGAGGCATGTGTGACGCTCGTTGGGGAAGAGGGATGACTTGTTGAAGGCGGTGGCGGCGAGTCCTTCATTTTCAGAGTTGGATGACGAACAATCCGAGTCCCACTCCTTGCCAAGGTGTGCCTCGCCCTTAGCCTTCTTGTATGCCTTCTTCTTCTCCCTCTTTCCCCCTTGTTCCTGGTCACTATCATTATCGGGACAGTTAGCAATAAAATGACCAATCTTACCACATTTGAAGCATGAGCGCTTCCCCTTTGTTTTGGTCTTGCTTGGCTGTCCCTTGCGACCCTTTAGCGCCGTCTTGAAGCGTTTGATGATGAGGGCCATCTCTTCATCATTTAGCCCAGCCGCCTCAACTTGCGCCACCTTGCTAGGTAGCGCCTTCTTGCTCCTCGTTGCCTTGAGAGCAATGGGTTGAGGCTCATGGATTGGACCGTTCAACGCATCGTCCACGTACCTCGCCTCCTTGATCATCATTCGCCCGCTTACGAATTTTCCAAGGACTTCTTCGGGTGACATCTTGGTGTACCTAGGATTTTCACGAATATTGTTCACCAAATGTGGATCAAGTACGGTAAAGGACCTTAGCATTAGGCGGACGACGTCGTGGTCCGTCCATCGCGTGCTTCCGTAGCTCCTTATTTTGTTGATAAGGGTCTTGAGCCGGTTGTATGTTTGGGTTGGCTCCTCGCCCCTTATCATCGCGAATCTTCCAAGCTCGCCCTCCACCAACTCCATTTTTGTGAGTAAGGTGACGTTGTTCCCCTCATGTGAGATCCTAAGGGTGTCCCAGATCTGCTTGGCATTGTCCAAGCCGCTCACCTTATGATACTCGTCCCTACACAAAGAGGCTAACAACACAGTAGTGGCTTGTGCGTTTCTATGAATCTGCTCATTGATAAACATAGGATTGTCCGAGCTATCAAATTTCATTCCACTTTCCACAATCTCCCATATGCTCGGATGGAGAGAGAATAGGTGACTACGCATTTTGTGGCTCCAAAATCCGTAGTCCTCTCCATCAAAGTGAGGAGGTTTGCCAAGTGGAATGGAGAGCAAATGAGCATTTGTACTTTGCGGAATACGAGAGTAGTCAAAAGAAAAGTTCGAATTAACCGGTTTCCTTCTCTCGTAGTCGTTGTCGTCGTTGTCCTTTTGGGAAGAAGTGGACTCATCGTTGTCGTCGTAGTAGACGATCTCCTTGATGCGTCTTGTCTTCTTCTTCTTCCCATCTTTGCGTCTGTGGCCCGAGCCCGAGTCGGTAGGCTTGTCATCCTTCGGCTCGTTGACGAAGGACTCCTTCTCCTTGTCGTTGATCATGATTCCCTTCCCCTTAGGATCCATCTCTTCGGGCGATTAGTCCCTTCGTGAAGAGAACGGCTCCGATACCAATTGAGAGCACCTAGAGGGGGGTGAATAGGTGATCCTGTAAAACTTTAAACTTAAGCCACAAAAACTTGGTTAGGCGTTAGCACAATAATCGCCAAGTGGCTAGAGAGGAGTCTCAACAAAACACAATAACCGCAAAGATATCAATCACAGAGATGGCACAGTGGTTATCCCGTGGTTCGGCCAAGACCAACGCTTGCCTACTCCACGTTGTGGCGTCCCAACGGACGAGGGTTGCAATCAACCCCTCTCAAGCGGTCCAAAGACCCACTTGATTACCACAGTGTTTTGCTTTGCTTTTCTTAATCCCGTTCGCGAGGAATCTCTACAACTTGGAGTCTCTCGCCCTTACACTTGAAGTTCACAAAGAAGCACAGAGTAAGGGAGGGATGAGCAACACACACAAGACACGAAATCGGACTGTCAACACGCACACAAGTCACAACAAGAGCTCGCAACACAACCCGACGAGTTCACAACTCAACAAGAGCTCTAGATGCTATCACGAAGAAACAAATGCGTGGAATCGAAGTCTTGATGCTTAGGAATGCTTTGAGTATGCATGGTGTCCTCCTTCATGCGCCTAGGGGTCCCTTTTATAGCCCCAAGGCAGCTAGGAGCCGTTGAGAGCATTCCAGGAAGGCTGATCTTGCCTTCTGTCGCCTGGCGCACCGGACAGTCCGGTGCACCACCGGACACTGTCCGGTGCGGATTTCCTTCCTTATTTGCCAAAGCCGACCGTTGGCAGCCTTGGAGCCGTTGGCGCACCGGACACTGTCCGGTGCACATCGGACAGTCCGGTGCCCCCTCCCGACCGTTGGCTCGGCCACGTGTCCCGCGCGGATCGCGCATCCGACCGTTGGCCCGGCTGACCATTGGCTCACCGGACAGTCCGGTGCACACCAGACAGTCCGGTGCACACCAGACAGTCCGGTGAATTATAGTCGTACGTCGTTAATTCCTTCCCGAGAGCGGCAAGTTCACCTGAGCCAGCCTGGCACACCGGACACTGTCCGGTGCACCACCGGACAGTCCGGTGCACCCAGACCGAGCTGACTTTGGTTGAACAGAGCCATCTCATTTCCAATTCAATCTTTCCTGTTTCCAGCACTTAGACACAATACATTAGTTCATAAAACAATGTACTAAGTCTAGAAACATACCTTTTGACATGATTTGCACTTTGTCCACCACATTGCATAGATCAACACAAAAGCACTTGCGTTGGCACTCAATCACCAAAATACTTAGAAATGGCCCAAGGGCACATTTCCCTTTCACTTGCCCTTGATCCCGAATCTCTGGACACCCTTGGTGGGTGACACCTTAATATAAACATGGTCTCCCACTTCAAACTGTAGAGGTTTCCGCCTCTTATCATGATAGCTCTTTTGTCTGGCCTGAGCAGCTTCTAAGTTCTTCTTGATGACTCTGACCTTTGCCTCTGCTTCAAGTACCAAATCTGGCCTAAAAATTTCCCTCTCTCCTGCTTGAGACCAATTCAGCGGGGTTCTGCATCTTCTCCCATACAAGGCTTCAAAAGGTGCCATCTTTAGACTGGACTGGTAGCTGTTATTATAAGAAAACTCTGC
Source organism: Zea mays (assembly GCF_902167145.1). Lineage (NCBI taxonomy): Eukaryota > Viridiplantae > Streptophyta > Magnoliopsida > Poales > Poaceae > Zea > Zea mays. The sequence goes on along the minus strand of NC_050100.1, from coordinate 128,829,209 downwards.
CAAGGAAAGACACTTGTCCCAATCCTTTCCTTAGTGTAGTACACATGCCCTTAACATGTCTTCCAAAATCTGGTTTACCCTTTCTGTCTGGCCATCTGTTTGGGGATGGTATGCTGAGCTTCGTATTACATGGGTCCCAAGTGATTCCTGCAATTGTTCCCAAAATCGTGCCACAAATGGTGCTCCTCTGTCTGATACTATAGTCCTTGGTATCCCATGCAAACGAACTATCTGGTCAATGTAGATCTCTGCATACTTCTCGGTCCTTTGGGTGGTATGCACTGGTAAGAAATGAGCCGTCTTGGTCAATCTGTCCACAATAACCCAAATGGAATCATGGTGCCTGGAAGTATTGGGCAATCCCACGATAAAGTCCATGCAAATGTCCTCCCATTTCCAAGATTGTATGGGAAGGGGTTGCAAAGGGCCTGTTGCCTTCAAATGACTAGCTTTGATCCTCTAGCAGGTGTCACACTCGGATATGTACTTGGCAATTTCCCTCTTCATTCTGGTCCACCAATATAAAGATCTGAGATCATGATACATTTTGTTGCTACCAGGGTGCATGGAGAATTTGGAAAGGTGAGCTTCATCCAATATCTTCTTTCTGAGCTCAGGGTCCTTGGGAACAACCAATCGATCTCCAAACCATAGAATTCCATTGATGTCCTGACGGAAGCACTTGTATTTCTCTGCCTTCTGCTTGATCATTTCTTTGATAACCTGAACACCCTTGTCTTCAATCTGGGCCCTGACTATTTGCTCTTGTAATGTGGGCTCTACCGAGATATAATTTAAATCCCCCGAAGAAACAACTTCCAGGTTCAACTTGCACAACTCATCACACAGGGTGGTAACTCTTGCATCCATGCTCATACAATTGCACCGGGCCTTTCTGCTCAAGGCATTAGCCACAACATTGGCCTTGCCCGGGTGGTAATGTACTTCCAAATCATAGTCCTTGATTAATTCCAACCATCTCCTCTGCCTCATGTTCAAATCTGCCTGAGTGAAAATGTATTTGAGGCTCTTGTGATCAGTGTAAATGTTACAGTGAGCTCCCATCAAGTAGTGTCTCCATATTTTGAGAGCATGAACCACAGCTGCTAACTCCAGATCATGTGTAGGGTAGTTCTGCTCATGGGGTCTGAGTGCTCGGGAGGCATAAGCAATTACCCTGTTATCTTGCATTAAGACACATCCCAAACCAGTGCCAGAAGCATCACAATAAACTTCAAAGGGCTTGGTGTTGTCAGGTTGAGCCAGCACTGGGGCTATGGTCAAATGCTGCCTTAGTGTATGAAAAGCATCTTCGCACTTTTGGCTCCAATCATACTTGACTCCCTTCTTCAATAGTTCAGTCATTGACTTGGCAATCCTGGAGAAATCCGGAATAAATCATCGATAATACCCTGCCAATCCCAGAAAACTCCGAATCTGCCTCACTGTAGTCGGGGGTTTCCAATCCATTACCTCTTGTACCTTCTCAGGATCAACTGATATCCCATCCTGAGAAATTGTATGACCCAAGAATTTAATCTCCTTCAGCCAGAATTCACATTTAGACAATTTAGCATACAACTGATGGTCACGCAGTCTCTGAAGTACAGTATGCAAATGTTTGGTGTGCTCGGCTTCATTCTTGGAATAGACCAGAATATCATCAATGAAAACGACCACGAATTTGTCCAACTCTGGCATGAATACTGAGTTCATCAGGTACATAAAATAAGCCGGGGCATTGGTCAGCCCAAAAGACATCACCAAAAATTCATAGAGCCCATATCTGGTAGAGAAAGCCGTCTTGGGAATATCACTGGCACGGATCTTGATCTGATGGTAACCCGAGCGAAGGTCTATCTTGGAGAAGACCTTGGCTCCCACCAACTGATCGAACAATACATCAATGCGGGGCAGTGGGTATTTGTTCTTGATGGTCACCGCATTGAGAGGGCGGTAATCAACACACATTCTCAAACTTTCATCCTTTTTATTTACGAATAAGGCAGGACATCCCCATGGTGAAGTACTTGGGCGGATAAACCCCTTGTCCAACAACTCCTGCAGTTGCTTTTTCAACTCTGCCAATTCCGTGGGAGGCATCCTATAGGGTCTCTTGGAGATAGGAGCAGTCCCGGGCTGCAATTCGATGGCGAACTCAATGTCTCTGTCAGGTGGCATTCCCGGCAATTCATCCGGAAATACATCTGGGTAGTCACAAACCACTGGGATCTTTTCCACTGGGGATTTTATCATAACGAAAGCACAAGAACGGGTACAACCCTGATCAGGCCAATATAAAACAGTCTCGCCATAAGCAGGGGAATGAATTTCAATGGCCCTTGCTGCAATATCCAATACTGCCTGATGCCTGGTCAACCAGTCAGTTCCCAATATAATATCCACGCTATCCAATCCTAGGATGAGAAGGGTGGTTCTAATCACAAGACTACCCAATTTTATAGGCACTTGCCTGTTGATTTGATAGGTGGCAACCCTGCCTCCTGGGGTTGAAATTGTAATGCCCCCATTGGTGTGGTGAAAGGGCAACTGGCACTTGGCACTAAATTTGGCACTGATAAAACTATGATATGCACCAGAATAAAAAAGAATAATAGCAGGATAATTCAAAACTGTAAAGATACCAGTCATGACGGGTGCCCCCTCTGGAATATCAGCCATGGTGGTGAAGTTCAGCCTGCCTTGCCTCACTTGCACCTTCTGTCTCTTGCCTTGATTCTGATTAACAGTCTGCCCCTACCTCTGCTGGTTCCTGGGGCAATTCTTGGCATAATGTCCGGTGTTGCCGCATGTGAAACACTTGTTGTCATTTGCCTGGCGATACTGCTGCTGCTGCTGATTGTTCCTCTGAGCTGGAAACTGGGTGCGGTTGGGTGGCTGCTGCTGCTGTGGTCGGATCACCCATCTCCCTTGTTGCTGCTGGGGTCCCCTGTTCTGAGTGTCAGACACAATCCTGAAACACTGTGGCTGAGCTGAAGGTCCTGCCACAGGGGTCTTCCTCTTCTTTTCTGCCTGATGAGCTGTGATGCAGTCCTCCTGGGAGATGGCCATGTTGACCAACTCATTGTAGCTGTTGGCCCTGACGGTGTTGAGACGGTCATGGAGCTTAGTGCTGAGCCCCCTCCTGAACCTGTCTCTCTTCTTCTCGTCCGTATCTGCATGATACCCAGCATACTGGCACAGGTCATTAAAAGCCTGAGCATACTGCAACACTGTCCTGTTGCCCTGAGTGAGTGCCAGAAACTCATTGAGCTTTCGGTCCATAATCCCGGCTGGTATGTGGTGTCCCCTAAAAGCTGCCTTGAACTCTCTCCATTCCACCTCTCGGTCATCTGGCTGCATGGCAAGAAAATGGTCCCACCAAGTCCTTGCGGGTCCGCGAAGCTGCTGGGTGGCGAACCTGACTTTAGTGACCTCTGAGCAAACTCCATGGAGTAGCGGGAATTTGGATTCCACTACTCTCAACCACACATCTGCATCAAGTGGGTCCTCTGCCCTAGTGAACAAAGGAGGCTGGGTACTGAGGAACTCCTGGTAGGTAGCTGCCGTGGGGTGACGCTGATGGTCTCCACCACCATAGTGCTGAGGTGGTGGTTGACTCTAAGCTAGCTGCCTCAAGATCTCATTCTGCTGAGCCATTAGCTCCTGCAGAGTGGGAGGCGGTGGCGGCGGTGGAGGAACGCGCTCATTCTGGCCACGACGCGCTCTTCCGGCCATCTGAAAAATCACATATATCCTCAATAACACATCTTCAAGTTTAAGGTTTAATCGTGGTGAAAGAGTCAAAGGCGAATTGATAGATTCCGACATAAACAAAAAGGATTTCAAAAGGCATAAACTTTCCTTCCCAATTTAAAACTAACAGCATCCATCAACCATGCTTCCAAAAGAGTTTATCACGATTACATCAATGGTCCCAAAAAGACTCAACTCTACCTAGCCTAGTACCTCAAGGGTGCAAAAGCTAAGCTAGCTATGAGGAGTCCTACCATCACCGACTTCTAACTCTATCCCTGATACCTAGTGAGTGAACGAGGCAACACTCGACTCGGGGGAAGGTGGTCTCCCTGAGCCAGCAGTGTCCAAGCTGGAGGCAGGCTCCTCTCCTCCCTCAATGTCGACGTCCTCGTTGGCCTCCATATCCTGGATCTCCTGGTGATGCATATCCAGGTGCTCATTAGCCTCGGCAAGCTGCTGCTGGGTGTTAATGAGCTGATCCTCAAGAACCTCGATGGTGTTCTCCCTGGTCCCCACTAATTCCTCCAGCTCTTGGATCTCATTTGACAGCTGCTCCACCTGTAAATCCTTTTCCACCATCTCAGTGGACAAGTCAACCACAAGCTCCTCTTTGTTGTCCAGGGTGATCTTTGTTGCCTCCAACAATGCCATCAGATGGGACATCGCCTCACCATGCATCACTTGCAGACGGTACAGGGCATTCATGCACCGCACTGTCAAGTGAGCAGTCTGTCCCGGGTAGATAGCCCAGATGTCCTTGGCGTGCTCCACCCGATCCTTCCACATTGGGTCGTCCTCCCTTTCTGCGGGGAACAAGCCAATGGGGTGGGTAGACAGCTCCAAGGGATGGAATCCGCAGAAAGTGGTCAACCCGTGCAGAGCAATTGCCTCGATCGTGGCCTCAGCCCAGTATCCAAAAGACTCAGAGTCTAGTGAACGCCAGCCTGGCTGCAGGGGATGAGGCTCCAAGGTCATCCTCACCCTACAGCGGGGCACTCGGTGCTTCTCGAACTGCTGCACCGCGTACTGAGGAGGTGTCGTGTATCCGGCCCCCTGAAGTATCTCCCACAAAATGCGGGGAAAGCCCTCTCGTGCAAGCCCGTCAGTGTGGGACAGTGCATTTCCGTCATCTGAGGATCCGTGGGAAGTCATCTGTGTACGGTTAAGCGTAAGTAAAAGAAAAAGAATTATAAAAAGAACAAGAAAATAAGACTCAGCTTCTCTCCAACTATAAAAATGGTACTGGGGTACTTAGTTGGTCATCATTTTGTATTTAAGTCTTTACTCAATTATCCATTTGCTTAATTAAGAATGCATGCATGCTCGTCCTAAACGACCTCACATCAATAAAAAGGGAATAGGGAAGAACTCTCATCCCTTATAGTAGCCCGTAGGGCTTAAACACTTAGCCACCTAGCTACCCTTCTATCATCCTAAGGCTTCACGTCCTAGGTCTATCCTGATCGTCCTACGATCTATCCAACATTGTTTCTATCAAGTTTTACTTCGGAAAAGGATGGTATTTATATTTTATTGATTCTTCTGTGGTGGTACAAGCTCCGATACCAGCTGTGGCAGAACTGCCCGAATTATTCCAACTTAAGTGCCTAAATCCCGCCTTAGAGGCTAGACCACACTTAAATGAGAATAACCCGTCAATCCCTCATATCTAGTCCGACACGGCCACTGACAGGATCAAGTACCACAATCTCACTCGAAAGTGAGTCACAGAGCAAATACAATAAATCATAAAACCATGCATTAAGGAGTATTAAATTATTACATCATCATCGGAGTTTTTACAAAAGTAGTCATCATTGTTCGAAGTGCAGCGGAATAAAACTAACGGTAAATAAACAGAGAGATGGGGAAGCCTGTCCCATCACTCCTCATGCTCCTCCTCGGCCGAGGTAGGGTCCCACTCGACAGTCCAACCCGGTGGCAAGATGGATGGCCAAGTTACTCCAGCAACCATGTCCTCCAGAGAACCTGTAAAATTATGCCACAAGCAAGGCTGAGTATACTAATACTCAGCTAGACTTACCTGGTGTGAGGAGTCTACTCCTCTACCTCTAGACATGCAGCTGTTTGGCTGTGGGGTTTGGTTGCCAAAAGCACTAGCTGAGTTTCTAAATCAAGTTTTAACTTTGTCAAGTTTAAGTGTGACTCTCTTAAGGCTAAATATGTACTAACTACTCATACATGGTAGCAAACATTCTTAGCAATCAACATCTTGTATCAACTCATCATATTTCCACTTGTTACTCAATGTAGCAGCATGGATCAAGCAGTCTCATTAGCTGCGAGAAGCAGACGATTCGAATCGAGTTTTTAAACCTTGCAAGGTAAACCTAAACACACGGCATGCAGGGGCACTCCGTCTCCACACACATCAACCATCCCCATCGATTCCCTGGCAACAGAAAGGGGCTCACCGCCTTGGCGTACAATGCCTCACTGACCCCGACTGCCGTCGTGCAGTGACCGCACTTGTACCCACCATAACCGGAATGGGAGACCACGTCTCAGGTCGCGTGAGGAGGGCAATCTGCGGGCAGGTTCACTCAGGTACTAGGCTTACCGATTTACCATATTTCTCGGTATGTGTTTAGTACGTTCAAACGCTTGACACACGGTACCACACCTTAATCCTTATTCCAATTTTCATCCCGTGGACAACCAACCCCCATGGATTGTTGTCCACAACCCAGCATCATTATGAGAAGAAAGTGGATACAACCAATTTCCTGACCTCGCGCGAGTGCTAGAAAAATCACTCGACTTCTACCGAGATCCTAATGAATAAAGCAGCTACTCGACTTAGCATAGTAGTATTCATCTCAATAGGATTCCTGAGATCATGCAACTGGGGTTTCAAACAACTCCTATACTTAAGTGCACAATCAATTCTACAATCATTAAGTATATTAAAATAGCATAAATAATAGGTTATGCATAAACCGGGGCTTGCCTTCCAAGGCTGTGGCAGGCAGATCCTCTCGTGCAGGCTCGGGTGCTGGATCCGGGGCTACCTCCTGAGCAGCTCCTTACTCCGGCATGAGGACGTACTCTCTGTCAGCGAGGTTACAGTCTATCGAAATGTAATGAACATGTATGTCATGATTATGCAGGATTTAATAACATTATGCTAAAGAAGAAAAAACTAAGTTAATGAGTAACTTAGGGTTTCTTGGTCATGCGGGGCTTTTAGTGGTTTATGCTTGTCACTCTTGGTTTTAGGTTTTTGATAAGGATAAGCATATAGGATTGGTATCTCCTTATTATAATTTAGTGGACAATTTACAAAGGGTTTTAGGATGACACCCTTTTCCATTATTCATTTTCCTTTCTTTATTTTCTATTTATGAATTCTAGTGTAGGTTTGAACTACAAGATTGGTTTAACTTTTTCCAAAAATTTTGAAAAAAAAATAGCCTATGGTCAATATAGCCTGTTCTAAGACTTTGAGGTTCAATTGAAAAAGGCTATGCTCTAGACAAAAATAACAAGAGTTGTGTAAATGGGCCACTTTGCACTACAACTCTTAATTAGGGGTGGGTTCTGTCCTAAAGGTTATTTTTGTTGGCATCTAACAGTAATAATAGGCTTCTGTGCCAAAGATCACAGAAAGCTAAGGGATGGTTATTTAGTTATGATTTTTTAAAGTTTAAAGCCAAAAAGGCACTTTATACTACATTGTTATTTGAAAAATGTCAAACAGCAAATTTCATATTTTTCCTAAGTTCTTAATAACAAAACCTTAACTATCCCAAGGGTTGGGGTGTTTTCACCTTGGGGTTATTTTTGTAGGGTTTTTCTAAGTTTTTCTTGTTTTCTTAAAATAAAAGGTATCCTATTTATTTTATACTAAACCAGGGTATCATAGATTTTTCTAGTGAACTACACTGAATAAGTACCCTAACAAAAATAGGAGTACCCCTGGTTCATTATTTTAAATCACCTTTTCTATTTTTCTTAACCTTAAGCATATGGTAAAATAAATGGCAAAAACTAACTTAATGGGGTGGACAGAGAGGTTTAGCATTTTTAAACAGGTCAGTAGGTGGACATAAACTTCTCCAAATTTTCCTAACCTTAGTCAAATAGTGCAACTATTTTTATTCCTATTATTTAGCTTTTGGTCAAAACAATAATTAAATCAGAACCCTAAAGCTTTCTGTAGTACATAAGGGTTTTATATTTTTCCTAAGCAGTTTACATTATTTACAGTCTGACAAAATTGGTTTGACTAAATTTGGATGAATAAAACAGAAGTTATGAATTATTTAAGTTCTGTTCAAAATTTAAATCAGATTTAATAAAGGTTTCCTGGAAAACTACTTTGCGCCGAGGACCCTGGGTTTAATCCAAATCAACCCACTCAAATCTACCCCTGCGCCACTGACAGTTCAAAAATCCCCCCGGCCTTTCCTTCTTCTTCCCCGAGGTCCTTCCCCTAATGTAAACAGTACCCGCGGGAAAGAAAAGGGCGGCGCGGCTTACCGACGGCGAGAGAGGTCCGGCGAGGGGCGGGGTCGGCTCGAGGAGGCTCAGGCGGTCACAACGGTGTACGGTTTGACGACGGGGATGGCCGGAATCGCTCGGTCCATGTACGCAGGCGGGTGTCCTCGTCGGCGGCGGGTGTGCCGGCCAAATCACGGCGATCTAGTTCAATCCAATGGCACGGTGAGCTTCACAGGGTGATGTAGAGGCTATCTGTGCATTGAATCGAAAAATGGCGCAGTGGCTTACCCAGTCTACGCTCGCCGGCGGTCGGATGGAGTCCGGCGACCGTGGACTGGCCTCTCCGGCGAAGCAGACTTCGATTCCTCGCTCGGGGAGCTTCACCGAGGTGTGCTCAGTCTTCTCCGAGGGTCGGACGGGGTTGGGATGGGCTTGGTTGGCCGGTCTACGGTGGCAGGGGTTGGGGTGGCCGCGGACACGCCGTGCACGGGCAAACGCCAGTGAGTTTGAGCTCCGGTGAGGTTGAGCGTGCGTGGAAGGGTACGGTTAAGGTCACTGGGCGTTATATAGGCGCGGGCGCGGGCCATGGCGTCGGCTGGCCTTTGGCGCGACGTGGGGCACGCGAGGTCGGGCGCGGGCGTGCTCTGGCGCGCGCAGAACGCGTCGAACACATGGAAGTGTTCATCTGCCCGTGTTCAAACGCCTGCTGAGATCGCAAACGTGCGAATCTTGGAAAAAATCCGGCGCAGACCTCTTCCTGGCACCTATGGCTATCTCCCATATGTGAGTTCCAAGGGAAGATAAGCCCTAGGTCAGAAGATATGCGGACGCCAAATCTGGCTTGTCCCCCTGCCCGCTGCGCGACAAAAGTGATGCCAAGCCATGTCAAACGTCAAGGTCTCGGCCTCAACTTTTTCCAGGGGGTGCCCTAGGTGGTATGCCACATTTTTGGTATAGAACTTAAGTGGTTTTGGTGCCATCTTCAAGGTGAACACGGTGGATCTTTAGATTAGGTGTAGTTTTTGACTTAGAGAGAATTAGAGAGCTCTAGCTCTTTCTCTACTTAGGGAATGGATTTGGGGTTTCTTAAGGGGTCTTTTAGCAATGTTTCCTCTCTATAATTGTAGGTTAATAAGTCACTTAACTTTGTGCCAAAGGTTTGGTCATGACTTGCACCTTTGCTTAATCTCTCACCTTTAACCAAGGTGCTTAGGAGATAGGGTTCAAGAGAGGTCTAGGGTTTACTCCCCCCTTGTCCAAAGTGATAAGTGCACACAACTTGGGTAATGCTTTTGGTCATCCGCATCTCTTGGTTAAAACCTAGCCTCCAAGGCCGTTACATTTTGCTCCTTAAGTTTCTTCCACATGTGATCATAGTCATTAGTGCATAGATATGCCCTAGCCATGGTAACACCTGAGGTGTTACAGGGTGCGACTGAGAGAGGGGCAGTGAGTGGGGGTGCGGGCCGCTAGAAATATCTGGGGTGGGGCGGTCGCAGTCTCGGCGTGCATAATGGGCACTGAGTCCACGGCATGCGCCGAGTCGTGCGCATGGACGTTTGGGGGACGGGACTGACATGCGAGGCCCACGGGTTAGCGGGAGGGAGCGCGTGAACGAGCGGGCAGCGCTGATAGGGCTGACCCACCGGACATAGAGAGAAAAAGGTGAAGCGGGCGCACGCGAGCGAGGGGATCGGTGCCGATAGGAAGGACCCATGGGCAGAGGGAGAGAGGGGCAATGGGCGCACGAGCGCGGCCTCGCTGGCGCCGACACGGCAGGCCCTCCTGGTAGGGGGAGAGTTCGGGCGTGCGCGTGAGGCTGGCTGGGCCAAATGGGCTGAAAGGCCAAGGGAAGGGGCGGCTGGGCTGATTTGGGTTTTTCTTTTATTCATGCTACTCCACATGGATTTCTTAGCATGAATTTTTTAGCATACTAAGAAAATAACAAGATTTTTCTTAGCATGAACCCTTAGCATGAATTTTTCTTAGTGAACCCTTAGCATACTAAGAAAATAACAAAAATTTTCTTAGCATACTAAGAAAATTCAACTAAGGCTCCATAGTGGGAAACTAACAAGATTTCTTAGCATGAATTTTTCTAATCATATGCTCAAGATGGTTGTCAGGATATAAAATGTAACCTTCTCTATCTTGCACCATGGGAGCCTTTCCCTTAACAAAGTTGGAAATCTTGTTTCTATGGGCATTAAGTTTGATGTTGTTTTGGCACCTAGGTTCAAAGCCAATTCCATCCTTAATGCCAAAGCGTCTTCCATTGTAAAGCATACTACGAGCAAATTTAAAATTTTCATTTTCAAGATCATGCTAGGCAATTTTGGCATTCAACTTAGCTATGTGATCATTTTGTTCTTTAATCATTGCAAGGTGAATAGGTGATCATTCATAGTATTATCATCAACATCTCTACATCTAGTGTAAATAGTAACATGCTCAACAGTAGATGTAGGGTCATGCAAGCATTCACTTCCTCAAACTTGGCAATTAAACTAGTATTTTCAGTTTTGAGATAAGAAATTGAATCACTGCTCATTTTTAGCTCTTTAGTCAAGTTTTTGCATTTTTCAACTTCAAGAGCAAAAACTTTTTTAGCTTAACAAATTTTTTGTTCTCCTTAACGAGTAGATCTTCTTGGCAGTTCAAGATTTCATCCGTCTCGTAAATGGATTTTATCAATTCATTGATTTTCTCCTTTTGTTCTATGGTAAGGTTTGCAAAAGAAGAAGATAAATTATCATTCTTTTCACTAGAGTTACCCTCATCATCGGAAGTAATATATTTGGGGGTGTCTCTAGAGTATACCTTCTTATTTTTGCCCTCCTTGACCATGAGACACTTGTGGCCGATGTTGGGGAAGAGAAGACCTTTGTTGATGGCGATGTTGGCAGTGTCCTCGTCGGAGGAGGAGTCGGGGGAGCTCTCATCGGAGTCCCACTCCCTTCCCATGTGCGCCTCACCACCCTTCTTCTTGTTGTAGTACTTCTCCTTTTCCATATTCCACTTCCCTTTCTTGCCGTCATCCCTGTCACTATCACTTGCATATAGACATTTAGCAATATAGTGATCGGACTTACCACATCGGTAGCAAACCCTCTTGGAGCGGGGTTTGTACTCCTTCCCTTCCATTGCTTGAGGATTTGTCAGAAGCTCTTAATGATAAGAGCCATCTTCTCGTTGTCAAGCTTGGAGGCATCAATTGGGAGCCTTTTGTTTGGCATGGGCTCCTCCTTCTTTTCTTCTGTTGCCTTGAATGCAACGGGTTGTGCCTCGGGTATAGAGGTGCCACCTTGCTCCAAGTTGACAATGTGTTTGGAGCCTTTGACCATAAGTTCAAAGCTCATAAAATTGCCAATCACCTCCTCTGGAGATATTTGCTCATACCTATAATTCTCACAGATTAATTGCAATTGAGTGGGGTTACAAAAAACAAGAGATCTTAGAATAACCTTGACCCTTTCATGGTCATCCCACTTGGTGCTCTCGAGGTTGCGAGTTTGGTTCACCATGGTCTTGAGATGGTTGTACATAGCTTGTGGCTATTCTCCTTTGTTGAGGACGAACCGACCGAATTCTCCCTCGATTGTTTCTCGCTTGGTGATCTTGGTGACTTTGTCCCCTTCGTGTGCCGTCTTGAGGACGTCCCAAATTTATTTGGCACTTTTCAACCCTTGTACCTTGTTGTACTCCTATCTACATAGGGAAGCGATTTCTTGGGAGTTGAAGTGCCTCACTTGGGCGGCCTCATCGGAGTCGTAGTCCTCATTGCCCATTTGTGGTGCCTGCGCTCCAAACTCAACAATATCCCAAATGCTTTCATGGAGTGAGGTTAGATGATACCTCATTTTATCACTCCACATAGAATAATCTTCACCATCAAAGTATGGTGGTTTGCCTAAGGGAACGGAAAGTAAATGAGCATGTTTAGAAATGCGAGGATATCAAAGAGGGATCTTACTATACTTCTTATGCTCTTGGCGCTTTGAAGATGTTGACTCGGCGTAGGAGGTTGAGGGCTAGGATGAGTCGGTATTGTAGTAGACCACCTTCTTCATCTTCTTTTTTTCTTGTCGCCCTTCTTGTGTGATTTGACGGAGCTGATGGATTCTTCCTTGTCCTCCTTGTGCTTGTCACTAGATATCTTGGCCTCCTTTGCCAGAGTATTGCCTTCAATCTTCTTTCTCAAAGATCCGGGCTTTTACCCAGTAATCAACTCTTTTTTGGCGTGTTCTCCCGACATCACTTCGAGTTGTTAGACTCTAATGAAGTACTGGGCTCTGATACCAATTGAAAGTCGCCTAGAGGGGGGTGAATAGGCGAAACCTAAAAAGTACAAACTTTGAACACAAACTTTACCAGGGGTTAGGATCAAAAATGAGTAATAACAAAATCGGAGTGCGGAGCAGAGTTCTTGCTATGAATTGCTCGATCAATGCGGATAGCTTTGGGAGCAAACTCAAAAAGTTTGTAAGCAAGAGAACTTTTAGAGAGGGGAGAGGAAGAATCAAATCGTAAGGTAATGATCAACATAAATAAACACAACGATTTATTTCCCGAGGTTCAGTTCCAAAGAACCTACTCCCCGTTGAGGAGGCCACGTAGGTCGGGTCTCTTTCAACCCTTTCCCTCTTTCAAACGATCACTTAGACTGGTTGAGTGCTTTTCCTTAATCTCAAGGGTCACTTAGACCACACAAGGATCACCACACACTTAGGTGTCTCTTGCTAGCTTTACAAGTCACTTGAGGATTTAGAAGAAGATGAAGAAAGCACGATTAAGAAAGCCAAGCAACAAGACCAAAAAATGAAACACCTGATCACACTCTCTCTAGACTTTCCAAGGCACTAAGTGCTAATGATCACTAGTCACAATTATGGCACTTGGAGAGACTTGAAAGCTTTGAATGTGTCTTGGGATGGAGTACTTGCTCTTGTATTGAATGTGAGTGAATGGGATGCTTGGATGGATTGAATGGAGGTGGTTGGGGTTGTATTTATAGCCACCAACCACTTCCTGTCGTTGCCTCCTTTCTGCCAACCGCGGAAGGTCCACGTCCCTAGTCCGGACGGTCCACCCCTGCACATCAACGGCTGAAATCGCAACAGTCAGCATTAACGGATATAAGTGCATTAAATGCATTTTACAAGTTCTCTTCAAATATTTAAATGAATTAAAAACTAAATAGGAAAAGAAAAGCACATTTGCGCTAGACCCCTGGCTAAAATCCTACTTTTCTATTTCAAGTATGCCCTCGGGGTACTATTCCTTTGAGTCTTAAGCTTTTCACCTAACCCCCATATGCCTTTGTCCAATTAACCCGAGGTCCTTCCTCCTATTCAGTTCATAGGCGGTGAAACAATAGGACAACGCGGCTTACCAGCGATGGTAGAGATTTGGCTGAGGGGCTTGGCGACGTTGGGGACGTCGAGCTGGTCACGTCGAGGTGCGGCTCGTCGGCGGAGGCGGTCTGGATCGTTCGGTCCACGCGCGCAGGTAGAGGGGCTTTTCACAGGTGATCAATTTGGCTCGTCGGCTGTGGTAGGGTTCTAATTGAAGGGTCAAGGAGCTTCACTGGGTTGTGGTGGAGCTATGGGTACAAGGAATCAACCAGCGGTGCACTAGGTGGCCCTCGCCACGTTCACCGGTGGAGGCGCGTACTTCGGCGAGTGGTGGCTCGCCATTGTCGGGTGGTAGCGAGTGGGGGAGTGAGCATGAAAGCTTCATGGGGCTCTGGGGAGTGTGTCAGGGGTTGGGGCTGGGAAGGCTTAAGTATCTCTAGCCACGGTGGTCGTGCGCCGGGAAGAACTGCGGGTGATGGCTCGAGTGATTCCATCGATCACCGACGACGATCACATAGGCATGGTTGTGGAGGCTCAGGTGGCGTTGGTCAAAGGCCATGGGGTGGCTTTTATATGCGTGTGGGAGGGCGTGGCGCTCGGTCGAGCCGTCAACGCACGGTGGCACGCGCGAGCTGGCTAGTGCTCGCTCTCACATGTCATTCGCGAGCGAACACCTAACACCGAGGCATGAGCCCGTCTTATTTTGCATGTAGAGCTTCAACCATTGCTGATCTTGGAAAAATCTTTGTATAAGGTATATTCATTACACCTTTAGGTAGAGTATTTGTGTGGGGGTCAAGAGATATGGAGCTATGGTTTAGGAGATATGACGTGGGAAAGTGGTGTTTGTCTCACAGAGCAAATCCGAGAGAAAATCACTGTGTTGTCTTGTCAAGCAGTGGAGTCTCAATTTCAAACTTAACTAGGGCATGGCTAAGTTAATTGGGCACATTTTTCATAACTGGGGTTAAGAGATTTGAGTTTTGTAGCTTAATGAACATGTGGGGTCTTTGCTATAGGGTTGATTTTGGATTAGCAAAAAATCTGAATTTTATTTTCTTCTCCCACACTTGTGACATGATTAGGGCTTTTGCCATAACTTTTTGGTGCATAACCCTTAATAACTTTTTTAGGCATTTAGTAAGCCATGTGGTTAAGTGATTTGGTTAGTTTTCTTTAATACTTTGTTTTGGTTCTCCTACGCTTAAGGGGGTGAATTTAAGGTTTTGGGTCACTTCCCTCCCTTTGTTCCTCATGGGATGGTTAAGTTAAGTCCTCTAGGTTGTTTACTACCTAATTAGAAGCATGATTCCTATCTTTGCTAGCTTTTGCCCTACTTTATCCACATGTGATAATTGTTCAAGTGGTGTAGGTTTGGGTAACACTCTAGCTAATACCTAAGGTGGTACAAGTTAAGACCTTTAATGTAGCACCCCAAAAATTCAAATCTAGAAAATTTCTAAAACTCGCTCTAAGTTCAAAATAAATTTTAAATTTTGATTCAAAATATTTGTTTGCAAGTTGATCTCAACAAAGAAAATATAGTGGTATACTTTCCCTCCAAATTTCTCCTCAAAATATCTTACAAATATTTTCCAAGTGATCCCTTCAAATTCTTTCGAGAAATACCGCCTAAATATTTCACCGATATTTCTCCATATATTTTTCTCCTCAGAAATACCCTCAGAATAATTTTTAAAATCCCTACAAATATTTTCTTATTAATTTGCCACATGCTCATACAAATATATACGTCTCTGGTGTCATACAATGAGTTCTACAAGCTAATTTCACTTATCCATGTCTAATACATGCTTATTTCCCACTAATCCTCGCCTGCTCCCACTAATCCTCGTCTCCTCCCTAATCTCCCCCACCTTGCTTGTAAATAGAGGGGCAAGGGGCTCCCTGATGCCATCCCAATCCATTTCATGGTAACTCGCTCCCACTCCGACTCCCACACAAACACAACACAAGAACAAAGATCGTTCGGTCGTTTGTCCTACTCTTCTAGTTTGTTCGTTCGTCCGATCGTTCATGGTTTGTTCGTTCGTCTAAATAATTATTGTTTAGCCATAATGCTACCAAAATTATGATCGTTCGTTCGTCCGATTGTTCATTCGTTCGTTCATAATTCCTATTCATCGTTCATGTTCGTTCAAACAAACTATTCGTCGTTCATCGTTCATTTATACGACTATTCATCGTTCATTCATAATCCCTATGAATTGTTCATCGGATCATTCATAATCACTATTCATTTTTACTATTCATCATCCGTTCGATCGCCTGAATATTCAACTCCTCATCCATCATGATGATCAGCTCACCTAATACCTGCTAGACCAATGTCTCAGTCATACGAACTCTGGTGGCCGTGATTTTCCTTCTAGTAAGAACTTTCCGGTTGGTCACCATCCTAGAATTGCTCCAAGTTGAGCACGATTAACTTTGAGGTTCTTTCGAATCAGGCTTCCAAAAAGAAAGGTGAACCATGTTTGTATAGATACACCGTTAATCCTATAAAATATGGCCCAAGATACCATAGCCCACCTAGACCAGAATATCGCAGTATTACAGTTGTCTGGGTCTCACCTTACTATTGTCCCATGTGATACAATAGGTATAAATAGTTGCCACCAACATAAACCTCCGCCCATGAATTGTCCAGAAATATTTCGTGGCATTGCGCTCAAATAATACATTTGTGTTTTTGAATTTTCAAATATCCCCAAATATTCAAATTTTGGAATATTACGGGAATATTCTTTTTTCCTTTTCTTTTTATATTACCTAGGATTATAAATCCATAACTCCTCCATTTATTTCGACAATTCTTGCTTCTAAATTCTTATCAATTTTTCCTCTATCCAACCATGTCATTCCTTAAGCATGGTTCATATTCCAAAAAACTCCAAAAATACTCTTGTCCCATATTCTACCTATAATTTCCCTAATCGAACTGAGTCAGACAATTCTTTCACCACTATTCTCATAAACAGTAAACTCTACCATACTAAACCATATGTACCCAGCTATAAATACACCCAGAGAGTTACCCTCTCCCTCCCCACACCCTTGGTACCCTGAGCCAAGCCAAACCCCCACCCACTTGGTACCTCATTCTGCCATTACAGTACTAATATTAGTTCACGTCCAATATACCCTTCGGGTAAGCATCTCTACTCCGTCAACACAAACTCTACTCAAAACTATATTCACCCATCCACCACCATTCCTGACCACTATATTGAATATTTGTTGATATACTTGTTGGTTTGTATGTTTGCTTGTTCATGCAGCGTAGTTACTATAGCGTTCGTCCCGTCCCGTGAAGGCCAGTTCTACGAGTCTACGCTAAATGGTTCCGCAAGCTTTCACTCTTTCGTCGATTAAAGCATGGCAAGCTCACTGGACCCCTTTGATGCATAAATTGCCTAGGTTTTCAAACACATCCATCAGCCTGTTATTTTATGCATTATATGATTTTGCTACTAAGAGACATGTTAATATGGCCACCCAGCCTAAAAACTTTGCTGCAATTCATCTTTATACTCCTTGACATTTTTATTACAAAATGATTTAAGAAAAGGTGTGAGTTTTTCAAAAGAAAATGTTTTTCGAAATAGGTATGATGAAGGGTTTTACCCTTGTCACCTTTGAGCGGGATGATCAGGGACTCCCTGGTTTGGGAGGGCCTTAAGGTGTCGGCTCAGTCGGGTTAGGTGTGAGCATGAAGGATTGTCCCTCTCGCATAAGGTCTAGTTTGACATTACTCCTTACCTATACTCTTATCAAGTACAACTACTCGACATGATATGGGCAGTCGCTTGATCTGAACTTGGACGGTCTGCACCCCACGGTTATGGTGCTGGGGAGCACTGGAAGGACCAGCAGGGGGGGTAATTTTGTCCTGGTTTGGGTGAGGAGGTGGCCTTGTTCCTTTCTGTATAACCATTAAGGTAAAGTCGTGCAAGGGAGGAGAGAGTTTTGGTATTCAGATCTCACGACGGTGAGATTGTAGAAATCAGACTAGTGGGTAAATTGTACACCTCTTCATAGAGTTCAAAATCTATTCGAATAGTCCGTGTCCACGGATATGAATGAGTTACGACATGAATTTAATAATTAGTGTTTTGTTTTACAAAATGGTTTAAAAAATGGTTTTAAAAGGTTCGGCGGTTGAGCCGTGAGCTATGGTGGACTGGAAGTCCAATAGCTATCTTTTTGAAAATAAAACCCGGTGGAAAACTATCGATATTCCTGATGGTTTAGTCCAAGGGATTTAGTTCTATTTTAAAAAAAAAACTTCCTGCTAAGCTATTGAACCAACTAATTGTTAGTTATATCCAAAAAGCAATTAGTCATTAGTTGGCCCAATCCAGCTAAAACCACCTAATAGGTCGTTGGTGACCAAATTGCTCTTGACCCTTTCTACCCGTCAGCTGATTTTTTTTCCTCTGTATGAAGAAGTCGAACTTTGTACGCTATTTATGGTATTTGAAATTTGTATTTGTGATTTTTTATTTAACAAATATTCATACCAGTAGCAGCGTACTGACGAGAAATATGACTCAAAAACAAAGAAAAAGAGATGGATAATAAGTATGAGAACAACAATCCGGCTAGTAGTTAATTAGCTAATTTAGCTAACAACTTATTAGTTAGCTAACAATTAGCTATAGATGTTTAGAATAGGACCTGAGAGGCTAAGAAAATCCATTAGTCGTGGTATGACAAAAGCAAAACTAGAGAAGCAATAAATTTATATTGCATATTCACGTGATATTATCCTTCCATTCTAAGAAGGAATCAAATAGGAATTCATTTCTGTACCGTATAAAACACCAGTTTTGACTATTTGATCGTCCACGAGCGTCACATGCTTAAATTGTAAAAAAAAAATTATATATTCGAACCGTGGTGATTGACTCTAAACCCACGTTCAGATCTACATTACAAACAAAATATATGTGTCATTGTATTTTATATTCTATACTCAAAAATAAATAAAAACCGTAACAATATATAGTATAACTAATTTTTTATCTTTCGTCCCATGTACAATATACTATGATCTGCTATATTTGGGGCTTGCGACAGGGTATTTGTGAGTTTGTGCAATATTTTGTGATTCTACTTTTCTCTAATACTATATCTAATACTATATCTGTTCTCGAATAGTTATCGTCTGCTAGTTCATTTTTAAACTAAAACGCGACAAATAAAAAAGAACGGAGGGAGTATATTAAATATAAGTACATTAAGAATTGTAACAGAAAGTAATATGGTGCGTGGTGCAAATGTGATTTACTGGCATTACCAAAAGTGTTGGATATTGGCTTGCTCACTTAAATAAAGTAAGGTAGAAACAGGCTAGAGAAGTAAGCGTAAAAATAGTATAACAGAAGAATTCTAGCTGTCACCACTTAAATATTTTCGTTCCATATGTTTATTCTCACATGCTAGCCTTTCTCCACGAGATCCCTAAAGAAAACACCGTAATAACAGAAGAATTCTAGCTGTCACCGAGTACCTTGTGGTTAATCTGCTGCCCGCCACGCGAGCTTGAAATTTAACCCCATGGGCGTCGTTCACCCGGCCAATTAATCCACCCATCCATCCAGCCAGCCAGGCGCATTATTGATGGATCGATTTCTAAAGAGGCGCATGGACGAGCCATTCGCTACGAACTGTAGATACCCACCCCACCATTATTGTGAGCAAGTTGCTCTCTTCTCTTCTCTCTGGCTCTCCAATGCTGCTCCGCAGTAGCACTAGTATCGATTAAAAAAGTGATCTGCGTCTACATGTACCCCCATTAATAAACTAGTAGTAGTAGACGCCTAGCAAGTGATTAGCGCAGTTGTACTCTAGCGCGTGTCCTGAGCATCTGCCCCGACAGCGGCTCCACCGTCGACGTACGCACATAATATATCGTGCGCGCACGCGTACGTCCGCCGTAGCACCGACGCCGCAGCGACTGACCGTCGCGATCGTCGGCATGAACCAAAGGCGTTCTTAATCAGCTATATTTAGACAACAGATTAGTATTTTTCTTTTGTATACTGGTTTCTCTATTTAGAATAAAAATAATTGTTTCACTGTGGCATTGGGCGTCGCTTGGACTGAGCGTAAGCAGTGAAGCCGGTCCCTTGGGTAGGGGACTGAGGTTGACATCCACTGCACGCACTGGGACCGACTCCCCCTCACCTCACCAGCACTGTGCTTTCGCAGAGAAAGACGGTTGCATTGGGGGGGGCCCTAGCCCACCATCTTCCGTCTACTAGAACGAGAGCGAAAGAAACGTACAGCAAAGCAAAAGCCCCTCAGCGAGGGAAAAAGAGAAGACAAGCGGTGGGATCGGCATCCATATATCAGGTGTTCCTCCCTTTCTCGGCACGGCGGCAAGAACGAGCCTCCCCTCCCTCCTCAGTCCTCACGCAGCAACAAGACGCAGCTCGGCGACGGCGAGCGAGCTGAACAACATGGACGTGGCACCGTACGTCCGCGTCCCGATTAATTCGGTCTGATTACGATCTGGCACATGGAATCAGTCAGTCAGTCAGTCACAGCCTTGGCTGGCTGGCTGGCTTTGTACTGACACGGCCTTCCTTTTCTCCCCCCCTGCTCTGGCCTACTACATCGTAGGAACACACCTAAAAACAGGGGAGGCTGGAATGGATCGCTTTGATCTTTCAAATCGTTTGCTGCACACTCGCTTCCCATGCACTACTGTGGCTGTGGGTCTCGCTCTCTCGTCTTTCACGGACAGGGATTGATGTACGCACGCACGCACTCCCTGCTGCTTACACACTCGCAGGGTCGTCCATCCAATACAAGAAGAAGAAGAAGAAAAAATACTCGCCCGTGTATCTATTTGCATTGCTGGCGTGGAAAAGGCGCGCGAATTGCGCGGATCATTAGTCCAAGATGAGGAGGAAAAAAAAAGCGGCTCGGACCCAACGAGGAGAGAGAAACGGCAAGCCAGCAGAGCTTTATCTGCCTGTCTCAAGGACTCAATAAAGCATCATATTCTCAACTACTACGCAACATGTGTACAAAAATATAGTACACCAAGTTGCAAAAGGCCACTCGCTCGGGGGAAAAAAGGCACAATACACCTATTCCTGCAGCAGTCGTCGTACCGCTAAACACTTTAACAACTCCTCTCTCTCTCTCTCTGTCAGTCAGTCTCCTCCCCTTCCTCCACACACACACAGGCACACAGCTCTCTCCTCCAGCAAGCAGCAGTGCCGGCCGGCTGACTGACACTGGAGCGAAAAGGGAAGAAAAAAAACAGCAAGGACGAGACGCGATGCACACACACAGGCACAGCACAGCAGCAGCCAGCAGCAGCAGTCAGCACGACCGCTTTACTGAGCACCGCCGGACGCATTACCCCGAATAATTACACCCTCTACGACGACGCCTAATAAAGTTCAAATGGTAATGATCCGTCAGGTAAACATGTGCTTGGGCAGAGACTCAGAGGGGAGGGATCATCAAATGATACGGGCCACGCCCCATGTGTGTACTACAACAGCCTGTACCCCCGCAGGCTTTTTCGCTCATCCTTCAGTCCTCCCTCCCTAATGGACCTTGTCCTTGTTGCCCCGTCGTTTGAATTGATTTGACGCCTTTAGGGTTTAAGGCAGCAGCTAAGCTTACCTTACCATGAGCTACTGCTTTGTGACAAGGCAGTAGCCGATAGCAGTGGCACGATACACGCCTGCGAAGAAAAATGAAAAGAGTCACCAGTCACCACCGCCAGGAGAGAGAGCCCACAGGCACGCATACTGCTACACCCTAGTGTAGTAGTATACGAGAGAGAAGAAAAGAAAAAGCGAATGATTGTCCTGATGGTGACGGGCGGCATGGGGATGGGGGAAGAAAGGAAGCCTACAATGGCAGAGATTGGCATGCCTCCTCCGACCACGGCTTTTCTCTCTTCCAGCCTCCGTCCGGTGCAATCATGGGCGGTGCAGCGACGCCGGGGGGGCGGGCAGATAGACGCAGAAGAGGTGACGGCGAGGACGACGGCGATCATCATCAACCCACATGATGATGCCGTCCTTGCCAGCAGTCCAGTACCCGCGCCGCTCAGCCTCAGCCTCAGCCTACCCTGGTGAAAAAAAAGAAGTAAATGGTGGTATGGGTAGTAGGATTCAGACTTTCAGAGGTGAGTGAAAGAAAAGATAAAAAACCATGGAGGGAAAAGGAACTGTTCTTGGCCAACGTAGTTGCAGTTTCAAGCTACGATTGGCTCGCGGATGCTGCCAGCCAAGGCTCCAATGATGCACACCGGAAACAGGAATGTGCAAGTACTCCGAAACATATAAATTACCATTAATAACGGTCAGAGAGCAACGTTTTTATCCTAGTAACCAAAAAAATAAAAAATCACCCTTCTGTTCTTACAAGTATACTGGTAATAACAAGAGCAACGTGCTACTAACAAATGTGTCCAGAAATATAAAGACACAGACAGCACATAGTTTTTATTGCAACCCGAATTTCTACCATTCACAGCTGCACATCAACATTTATTTGCATAATAAGGACCAAAAACGGTTCTGTATTCCTTCTCATTCCGCACCATCACCGATTACAAACACATCGACAAGAAACGCTCGAGTTAATCTCTGCAACCTCAATGGCCCGTAGTAGGACACACATGTGGAAAAATACAGTCATTCGCTAACCAAACCTGATGAGCAAGGACAATGCATAGCTCCATCTCATGCCCAACTCCCCACCCCACCAAAATCTAGAGTGAGGAAGCAAGAATTAACAATATGGGCAAAAATGGAGAAACTCTAGAAGCCAGACAAAGAGTAGGGTGGCAAAAAAAAATTCCTAACAATTCCTAAGGGATCAAATTCTACAAAATGCTAGTGGGGGAAAAAAAGAAGGAATAATAAACAATTAACCAGGGATACTTGTTACACTGATTAGGGTTCCACAGTGCCAGGTACATCATCATCATCCCCTTCAGCGAGTAACTCTGCATCCTTGTCTTCATCGCTGGAGAAGTCTCTCCTCTCTAGCTTCGAATTTGCCGCGACAAAGACCAACCGGTGCGCTCGATCATTGCCGCTTGCCATGGTCCCAGGTGCACAGAGCCAGCGCACCATTGACGGTGTACACCTGAAACCCCGGGAGGTTGCATGGAGGAAGATGAGCCGCACAGCTACCTTGCCGAGCGACTTGAGCTCACTCAGGCATGTCTCCCATACGAGCCTGCTGCTCTGCTTATTGGCGACCTTCATCCTCCCTGTGGACGGGTCAGGCTGCCTCACCTGCACGGCTTGTGCATACAACGGGTCCAGCCCATCCGACCGCCATTTCATCAGCTCCATCAGAACTAGGTGTGCCTCTTCCCGGGACACCATTCTAGTGATCAGCCTGTCGACGTCTTTCTCCTGATCAGGCGTCAAGCACTTGAATGGAGGGAGGTAACGCCCACTGGCATCCTTCACAAGGTAGAGAGGATCCAAGATGAAGGCTGCGGACCAGGCCGGGTGATAGCTTTTTCTAAACCTTTTCTCAAGCACATTCAGGGCAGCGCCTTCATCAGTGTTAAATTTCTCACACCAATCTCTAACCTTGCTGCGCAATTCTTCCCATAGCGGCAGGCATTGCCCTACAAGAGGTCGATCAGCTTCCATCTCCCTCACCATATCAAATATCAGCTTCACGAGCGAATGCACAGCATCCACCTCTATCCAGAAAGCCTCACTGTGCACCATCTCTGCAATCTCCCTGGCAGCCGAGTCATCGATGCACACGAGCTTGTAGGAGTCCTCTTGCACAGCACGATGGAGAGGGTGTGCAGAGTTCAAAATGTCCTCCAGCATCTCAAAGGCCGCACGGTAGTTTCTGCCATTGCCGTTAAACGGCACATGTGCGACTCGAAGGAGAGAGGCATGGCCGAGCTGTTGAATTTGATGTTTGTGCAGCAAAGACCGCGCCGTCTGTTCGGCGTTGAAGAAGGCAGCAAGCTTGGCAGACTTGGCTGTGGCGGAGCGGAACAGCGAGAGTTCCCTCGCGAAATCCCACACCAAACGGGTGAAGCTATGGATTTGACAAGATAGGTTCACCATCCAGTAGTTCTTCTTCTCAAGATCACGCAGCGCCTTCGATTTGAAGCGGTCAGAAATTATGCCTGCGCAGCGGTGGAGGTCGCTAGAGGAACCTGAGGCTGAGACTGAAGCCACGGCCTCCAGCATGAGCTCCTCGGCGTAGTCTGAGGGCGCCATGGCGGGTACCGGCACAGCGCGATGGAACACGGACGTGCCATTCGGGAGGTTGACACAGAGAGTGACCACCTGCTCCCGCCAGCCGTCGGCGGCAAGCTGGAAGAAGAGCGCGTCCCGAACACGCGCGGTGGCGTCGGCGCGCGCCTCGGCGAAGCGGGCGTCGAGGCGTGGACCAGCGAGGTCGGCGCGCTGCAGGTCCGGTAGCCCGACATGGCGTAGGAAGGCCCGGAGCTTGGGGTGGCTAGCGGCAGAGAGCGACACGCCAGGCGATGACTCCAGGAACCAGTCGGACAGCAAGGCGAGCGCCGCGTCAGCCTGCGGCTTGGGCATCATGGTGACCGGCGATGCCTTGGGTGACTTAAGGCGCTTGACGCTGTCCTCGAGCATGGCGAGAGCGCTGAAGTCGCCTTTACCGCCGGAGAGCACGAGCTCCGACTGGTGTGGCGGAGGGGGCGCCGGCAGCGCGGGCAACGCCGAAGGGTAGACCAAGGACGGGTCAACAACGACGAGGTGATGATGGTGAGACACGGGTTCCGCCGGCGTGTACGCGGGTGGCATGGAATGGCGCTTGCGACTGCCGGATTGTTGTTGTTGGTGGTGGTGGTGGTGCGGATTGGAGTGGTGGTGCGACGAGGAGGGCGCGATGGAGGAGATGGGGACAGGGGATGAGGCGGTGGAGTTGGACGGCAGCGCGAGCTGCTGCGTGGGCGTGGGCGCCGGCTGCAAGGCCGAGGCGCCGGCGGGTCCCGGCGGCGGGGAAGCGAAGTTGGGGCAGGTACCACGCTTGAGGTGCTCGGAGGCGGTCCTTGACGGGTTGGAGGCAGAGAAGACGGCGGAGCAGAGGGCGCAGCGCAACTTGACGGCCTTGGGCGGCATGCCGGTTTCGGCGGGCGGGACGAGAACGGGCTCGAGGTGCGCCCAGTACCAGGCGCCCTTGCCCTTGACCGCCTTGGCCCGCACAGTGAGGAGGGCCTCGTAGCGCTTCAGCGCGGCGCGCGCGGCGGCCTCCTCGCCGACCATTGCGGGCGCCGCGGCCGCGGCCGCCTCCTCCTCCTTGGCCGTTGCCGTGGACATGGCAGCCGGGCCCGCCTCGCCGCCCAGCGAACAAGGGGCAGACGAACCGACCAGCCAACTAACGATCGGCAAACCGATCGCGAAGCGCGGTACGGAGAAAAGAAAGGGAACCACCCCACCCCCTCTTCCTTTCCGGTCACCAACCCGCCAATCGAATCCCGCTGTGGCAGCGGCGTGGGATTTCCCGCGGCGGGCGGCTAATGCGGGAGTCGGCACCCGGCGGCGCGCGCGGACGGCGATCGAAGCTGCACATTGGGCGGCGGCGGCCGCGGTGGGCCGTCCATGCGCGCGCGGGGGCCGGGGGGGCGGTGGGGTATTTCGTGGAGGTTTTAGGGGGTTTAGAAAGGAAGATTTGGGATGCGGGAGAGGAGAAAACAATGCGATGCGATGCCGATGCTGCAAGGTAGAAAGGGAGAGGAGAGAGACAGAAGAAAAAGGGTTGATAGGGACAAAACGAGGACGAGATCGATGAATTGAAGAAGAGTCTCACCCTCTCGACCGTGTCCGCCAAATACCAATATATAATAGTATGTGAATATGACATTTTTTTTTCTTTTTCATTCAACCAGCCAAAACTGCTGGGGAGGAAGGAAAGCAGTCAATCTGTTGTGAGGGGCGATATAAACTACCAAAATACCTTTCAAAAAAGCATCATCTATTTTATAACACAATTTAAATCCTAAAACATCATCTATTAGTGGAGAGGTCACCCACTGGCCACTGGCGTGATATTTGTGCTCACTGATGGTGCAGCAGTTGCTGTGCTGGTAGCGGGCGGTAGGCGGGGTGAAGACTAGACTCGGATGGATGGGTAGTCATATCGAGGACGAAGGAAAGATGGACGATGGAGATGGGAAGGAGTGCACAGGCCAAGCCCCATTCTCACCATATCAAGAATGCAACACTGTCCTCTTGGTATAGGTTCAAGTAAAGCCTACAGTATATGAAGAATAGTATACTAGGAAAGACCACGCCTGGTACACTACAATACTCCGGGTTGTACATACCATAATGACCTAGTGAAATAGATAGGTTGCAAAGCAGCCTTCAGAGTCAGCAACGGCAGCTAATGATACAGCCACTGAGGGACACTCGGATAGCTGGTCTCCCTGTACAGGGGAGGGGGCTACTGTATCCTTCCGCGCTACTGTATTCCCTCCAGATTAATTGCGTTCCCAACATAGACCCGGTACCAATTCTGGGATGGGGTATGACACGCATTGCCACCCACCTGGAAAAAAAAAGCGCTATTCACATTGATGGGCGACGTTTGAAACAGCTAGCCACGTTCGTTGAATTTCCTGGATTTGTTTCAAGGACACACAACAAGGCGTACATGCATGGATTATTTACGGGTTCCAGATGGAAACCGGGCGCAATCTTGATTGCTGCTGCTTTTTTTTTTTCCAAATCCACGCCAACTTTTTATGGGCAGAGGGCTCATCTCTGTCTTTAGATTTGGGGGAAAAACTTCAGTTGTTGTTTGGATCACTGGTTGAAATAATAGATCTGTTGGTTAGAAAAGCTATTGTTTCACAACTGTTCAGGATGACTTCAAAAGGACCTATTAATAGTGCTTTGGTCCTCGCCTAGTATTTCTCTTTTATCTTTGTAGATGAACCTAGCTTTGTAGTTTGTACATATTATTGCTTGCACCATTCACAAGTCATTTCCCCTCTCTGAAAAATCAATAAGATTTACTCTAGGTTCTTAATAGGCAGTAGTAGCGCAATATTTACAGCTGAGAAATAGAGAAACAATGTACAAAAACAAAGGAAATGTATAGGAATGAGATTGTAAAACAGAAAAATAGAAAACGTAGAAAAAAGATCAAAAGTGGTGTTTGTAATGTAGGAAT